>NC_090439.1:777687742-782487742 GCF_031143425.1 Pleurodeles waltl
ATAGAGTTAGTACCCAACCATCAGAAAGGAACAGTTGTCTACTCACTGTATTTCCTAATTCCAAAGAAAGACAAAACGTTAAGACCCATATTAGACCTCAGAACGCTGAATCTCTTCATCAAGTCGGATCACTTCTACATGGTAACTCTTCAAGACGTAGTTCCCGTACTAAAAAAAAGAGGACTACATGTCAACGTTAGATGTCAAGGATGCATACTTTCACATACCCATACATCCTTCTCACAGAAAATACTTAAGTTTTGTAATACACGGCGTGCACTATCAATTCAAAGTGTTACCGTTCGGGATAACAACAGCCCCAAGGGTATTCACAAAATGCCTTGCTGTAGTAGCCGCTCACATAAGGAGACAGCACATGCACGTATTCCCATACTTAGACGACTGGTTAATAAAAACCAGCACTCAACAACAGTTTCGTCTTCACACGCAATACGTTATAGAAACTCTGCACAAACTAGGGTTTTCTATAAATTACCAAAAATGACATCTGCAGCCATCCCAAATACAACAATACTTGGGAGCAACACTCAACACACAAAAAGCTATTGCCACTCCAAGTCCACAAAGGGTACAAGCGTTCCAAAATATAACATTAAACATACAGCCAAACCAACACTACCAAGTAAGGTTTGTAATGAAACTTCTAGGCATGATGTCTTCATGCATTACACATGCGGCCCTTACAACAGTGCCTAGCAAAACAATGGACACAAGCACAGGGTCAACTCCAAGATCTAGTGTTGGTAGACCGCCAGACACACTTCTCGCTTCAATGGTGCAACCCTATAAATTTAAACCAAGGGTGGCCATTCCAGGTCCCAGTGCCTCAAGACGTGATCACAACAGATGCTTCCATGATGGGGTGGGGAGCACACCTCAACCAGCACAGCATACAGGGACAATGGGCCAATCAACAAAAACAACTGTACATAAATCATTTAGAACTGTTGGCAGTGTTTCTAGCATTAAAAGCATTTCAACCACTGATCGCCCACAAACACATTCTTGTCAAAACCGACAACATGACGACAATGTATTATCTCAACAAACAAGGAGGGACACACTCGTCACAACTGTGTCTCTTCGCACAAAAAATTTGGCATTGGGCAATTCACAATCACATTCGCCTAATAGCACAATATATCTCAGGCATTCAGAACCAGTTGGCCGACAATCTCAGTCGAGATCACCAACAAACACACGAATGGGAAATTCATCCCCAGATCCTACAAGGTTACTTTCTACGCTGGGGAACACCAAAATTAGACCTATTCGCAACAAAAGAAAACGCAAAATGCCGAAACTTTGCGTCCAGGTACCCACACCCTCAGTCCAAGGGCAATGCTTACGCTTTTCCCCCTCTCCCACTCATTCCTTATCTGGTAAACAAACTGAGTCAAAACAAGCTCAAACTAATACCGATAGCACCAACCTGGGCTCGCCAACCGTGGTACACAACACTGCTATATTTATCATTAGTACCTCACATCAAATTACCAAACAGGCCAGATCTGTTAACGCAACACAAACAACAGATCAGACACCCGAATCCAGCATCGCTCAATCTAGCAATCTGGCTCCTGAAATCTTAGAATTTGGACATTTAGACCTTACACAAGAATGTATGGAGGTCATTAAACAAGCTAGAAAACCCACTACAAGACATTGTTACGCAAACAAATGGAAAAGATTTGTTTACTACTGCCACAATAATCAAATTCAACCAGTACATGCTTCCGCAAAGGACATTGTAGGCTACTTATCACACTTACAAAAGTCTAAGCTAGCATTCTCTTCAGTTAAAATACATCTCACAGCAATATCTGCCTATCTGCAGATTACACATTCAACATCGCTTTTTAGAATCCCAGTCATCAAAGCATTTATGGAGGGACTAAAAAGAATCATACCCCCAAGAACACCACCAGTACCTTTGTGGAACCTTAATATTGTACTAACACGACTCATGGGACCACCATTCGAACCCATGCACTCCTGTGAGATGCAATACTTAACTTGGAAAGTGGCCTTTCTAATAGCTATCACATCACTTAGAAGAGTATGTGAGATACAAGCATTTACTATACAAGAACCCTTTATACAAATACATAAACATAAAGCGGTTCTCCGTACAAATCCCAAATTCTTACCAAAAGTCATATCGCCGTTCCACCAAAACCAAACAGTGGAACTCCCAGTCTTCTTTCCACAACCAGACTCAGTAGCCGAAAGAGCCTTACATACATTAGAGATAAAGAGAGCACTAATGTATTACATTGACAGGACAAAACAATTTTGTAAAACAAAACAATTGTTTGTAGCCTTCCAAAAACCTCATGCAGGTAATCCTGTATCCAAACAAGGCATTGCCAGATGGATAGTTGAATGTATTCAAACTTGCTATATGAAAGCAAAAAGAGATCTACCTATTACACCAAAAGCACACTCCACTGGGGAAAAAAGGTGCCACAATGGCTTTTCTGGCGAATATACCTATGACTGAAATTTGTAAGGTAGCCACCTGGTCTACGCCTCATACATTCACGAAGCATTACTGTGTAGATGTGTTAACAACACAACAAGCCACAGTAGGACAGGGTGTATTAAGAACATTATTTCAAACAACTTCAACTCCTACAGGCTAAGCCACCGCCTTTAGGGGAGGTTACTGCTTATTAGTCTATGCACAGCATGTGTATCTGCAGCTACACATGCCACCGAACGGAAAATGTCACTTACCCAGTGTACATCTGCTCGTGGCATGAAACGCTGCAGATTCACATGCGCCCTCCCACCTCCCCGGGAGCCTGTAGCCATTGTTAGTTGAATAAGATTTGTAAATAAATATTTTTTTAATACACATTATGTACATACACACCTACTCCATTGCATGGGCACATCTAGCATACTTTCAACTCCTACCTCACCCTCAGCGGGGAAAACAATCTAAGATGGAGTCGATGCCCATGCGCAATGGAGCCGAAAGGGAGGAGTCCCTCGGTCTCGTGACTCGAAAAGATTTCTTCGAAGAAAAACAACTTGTAACACTCCGAGTCCAACACTAGATGGCAGGATAATGCACAGCATGTGAATCTGCAGCGTCTCATTCCACGAACAGATGTACTCTGGGTAAGTGACATTTTCCATATATATATATATTTAAGCAAGGAAAAAGTCAGCAATATCTGGTCCCATATTGCCGTTTCAATGAAACAGTGTGTACATTGTGCTAAATTAGAAGAATGAAAAAAGGTTTTATAAAACCAGGATAATTCAGTGCTCAGCAATGTGGCAATACCTCCACTCGTGTGTCCTTTCCTGGATTATTTTCCCAGGCAGCTAATTACATACAATGTATCACATTCCAGGGCCTCCCTGCACGAAGCCATGAATGCAGATATTATCTGCGTCTCAGAGAATTTCAAGTGCATAACTTTTGATCCTTAGATGTGCAACCAGCTAAGTTCCAGGAAGTGACATTAATACCCTTGCTGAAATGGGCTGTGCAATCTTATGCAACCTTGATTAATTGTCCTCTGAAAGTAATAGGTCTTCCCCCTTTTCTATGGAATTGAATGTTATTTTAGCATTATTTTCTAGTTCCTTCAGCGGAACACTAGATTACTCAAGAGATGAACTGTCTACTATCTACTTAAATCCAAATTGCCCACTCTCCTTCCTGTTGCCTTCTGTTTGTGAGTTCTTCCACCCTAGTGATCAGTGAGGAGTGATCAGATATTACTTAAGCTAAACATTTTGTGTTGAAGGACCTCCAACCCTATGCCATTGGCATAAGAATGTAATTGAGCCTAGAAAATGTTCATCTGAATTTTGAAGTGTAGGAATATTGCTGTGTATTTTTAGTGTGCTAGCTTCCAGATAGCCATCCGTCCCAAAACCATAGTGAAATTGTATAAATGCCTTTCTTCCCTGCCCTGTTATATTCTCGTAGTACCTCTAGCTAAGTCTTACTGAATTGTCACATTGAAGTCTCTGCCTAGTATCCATAGAGTTTCTGGGAATTGAAAAATTAAATTCCCCCTGGTTGCCATAGTGTAGTCTTTTGAAGTCCAGGTGGTAAGTATGCCACAATTTCCATAATTTCCTAACCATTGCACTCCCCATTTATTGCCACATAATTTTCTCCAGGTATGACCATGTGTGTTCAGCAGTAACTGAGTGTGATCTATGATAATTCCAACCCCCTGGGAGCCAGAGGTAAACTCATTCAGGAACCTTGTACATTTTCTGGAGGCTTATTAGGGACAGGTTGTATCTAGCAAGGAACAATTCTACATTACCATTACTATGAAAATTCTTTACACCCACTCAATGCTGACCCATCACATATTATCTGCAGTGTGTATGCCCTTAAAGACATACCTGTAGCATACATCTCTTGGGATTCATTTGAAGGCAATAGATGTATACTTAAACACAAACGACCCATCTCTGTTTGGAAATGTCCTATAATCAAAGCCTTCTTGGAAGGGCTACAAACAGTCATTTTTCCTACAAGTCCCCCACTACCCACTTGGGATCTCGGTATAGTTTTCCCTTGTTTTACCCAGACACATGGATCAACACTTGGAGCTGCTGTACTCTGCTCTCTATATCTATTAACATGAAAGGCAGGATTCTGTTAGCAATCATATTTTCGCTCAGATTGAGCGAAATGCAAGTGCTAACAGTAGAAAGCATTTTTGATTCAAGACTGCATACATACATACATGCTGTCTTCCACAGGTTGTATCACATTTGCATTGTAATCAAAGTGGTGAACTACCAATATATTTTTCAACTCTAACCTGCAGGGCAAAAACTGATGTTAGAGCACCCATTTATTACATTGAAAAAACTAATCCTCTATGCAAAACAACAGTTGTTTGTTCCATTTGCCAAGGGAAGCATACCTAGATGGCTACTTAAATACATTCAAATCTGCTATGCATGCACTTTCAGGTATCTCGCAAGCTCATTCCACTTGCAAAAAAGGGTACTAGTTGGGGATATTTGCAAAGTGACTATCATGTTGTACACACCTTTACAAAGCATATAAGCCTTTGATATTTATTAAAAAAAATATGCCCAATTATTTCTACAGATATCTCCAATTGAGATATGCAGTCAGTCAGTATCTTGATGGGTCTCATCAGGTATGAGAATTTAGTCTGCTGGAAGCTAAGTTGACTCTGTGCCCCTCCTTACAGTGGAGAAACTGTCCTCTATGTACAATACATTATTCATTAATTTCCCTGCCCAAAATGGCCAAATTAAAAGAGAAATAGGAGTCAGTCTTTGGGTACTGGGAGGACAATGAGTGGATATTTGCCCTAATTACCCCTTGGGGCGCAAACGGTGGGTGGTGGGGGAAGAAGACAGTCACAGACAGGCTGCACTTGATCCAGTTCATATACCTGCATTGAGTCTCTTTAACACTGGCAATGACCAGAATGCTTAAGATGTCACTCAGCAATAGGTGATTACATTCATACTATAAGGTTCTGCCCCAAATTTAAAACCCTTTTGGGTTGGCATTTTCCGAACCTTTAGCACCGCACTGCACGGACCACTTGATCACAACCCTAAAGTAGCCCTACTAAATATAATCAATGATGAGGGATTCACAAGAGCAGAGAGAATCTTATTGTTACTGGGACTCTCATTAGGAAAAAGGGGCATTACACAAACATGGAGAGATGCAGCCCCTCGCAAGTGATTTAAACTGGAGACCAGGACAGCTTTCTCGATCAGACATTGCCAGATATGGGTTGCATGGGTTGAAAACGTTGATATTTTGAATGATGATTAAACGGGTAAATCTAGCTGTGGTTACAGGTGAGACTGTATTCACAATATTATATTCCTATTTAGCAAATTATGAAAGTTGATCAGTTCTTCATGATAACAAAAAATCCTCTTGTGTTGATCAAATACGATATTTTGAACATGCACAATGCCATAGGTTTATGATTATATTGTGGTTTTCCAAAAAAGTATAAAGAAAATTATTTAAAAAAATGCCCAAGTGACCCACACAGTCTTAAAAGTATTGTTTACTACAGCTACTACTGCTTTCTGTCCACCCCAGACTTAAAAGGAAGTTAGCACTCATTTTAGGTTTGTGCAACACTTGATCTACAACAGAAAGCTACAGGCAGAACATGTTACTAACATCAGCTTGTTCAGTTGTAGATTCACATGTGCCACCCGTCATCCATACAAATCAAACAGTTGAGCTGGTAATGTGTTATGCTTCATCAAGTATTCTATACTTCGCATGCACGAGCAGACACCAAGTCTGACGATGAAAAAAATAATCTAAGGGGGAGTGTGCACATGTGTGTATGGATGCATTGTAAGTTTCACCTATGTCGTGAGCAAGTCATTTTTTTAAATTTAGAACTACATTGTTTTAAGTAAGCAGATAGTAATATTTTGAACTCAACACAGCTGGCAGGATATTGCACAACTTATAGTCTACAACTCGACAAGATGCAAACAGTTGGTCACAATTAAGTAAGCTGTTCCTTACAATTGCTGGCATCATTCCAGTAATGCTGTACAGCAGTGTGTACAATTAGCGTATTTGATTCTGCTGCTGGCTACTTTCAAATGTTTGCACACCGCCTAGTGCTCAGGGATTTCTTATGATTGTAAAACATCAAATTGTTGTATGAAAGATAGAAAAGGTTTCTTGTTTAAATATGTCTCGTCCAACTACTCCCAAAACAGCACTCTTATACCTTTGCTTTACCTTTCGCTAGGTGCACCAGCAAATAAGCTTTCTACTATGAATGGGTCTCCTGGAACGAAACTTCAGACAATGTCTCCAGCTCACCGAAATTCTTCAGGAATTAGCCCACAATCTGGGTAAGATTACATACATGTTAAGAACCTGTGATGTTGTCATATTATGGACCTTTTGTATCTGTGAATAGTGTTTCATAAGCCAAATAAAAGACTCAAGCAGTTTGCAGCTAAAGCACAATTCAAGAGAATCTTGGTAAAAGTTAAGGAGAGAGACTCTTGTGTGTCTGGGGGAGGCATTTTGGCACACAGGAAATGTATTTACTGGGGGGACACGTTAAGGTGAGGGTTTTTGAGTACCTGTGCAATTCCCTCCTTCACTCCCTGCAACATGATATCAGGGTTCCTCAGATCTTTAGACATTGTATGTTGCTTGCCTTGTTATTGCAGAACTTTTACCTGCTTTACCCATGTTATATTTCTGTTTGGATGAAGACTACAGACAAACGTAGCCTGATCAGTACCGCTCCCTCAATTTCTGTCCAGACAAGTCATTTGATGGATCCCTGAAGAACTTTAATTATTTTTTTGTTTCGTTTTTGTGTTCACATGACTTACTTTTTATTTTGCTTTAAAAAAAATCAAAGAACAATAAAACACTTCAACCTTATAAAAACACTGTCTGACTTCTTTCCCACCATGGTCACCAAGATTAACTTCATTATATCACCTTTAAGTTATATTTCATGGAGTGACACACTCATTTTATTGCCTTCATAGTACAATCTAATCATTACAGGATTGTGGCAAATACCTAGTTGAATGTTTCCTGGGTAGATAAGAGTGCCTACACTTGTCATCAATGGAATTGTAGTTTTGTTTTACATTCTGTAGCTGGACTGGAGGCGAAAAGTATGCAATTTCAAGCTTACCACCAATGTGTCAAATCTGCAACTGTTTGAAAATGTACGTTTTTGCTCTCAGACTCAGTTGACCAGTCTATGTGTGTGAGAATGTCACCCAATTTGCTCTCAGCAAGAAACCCTTAGAAGTCTTAGCTCCCCTAGTTGAGTGGGACTCATTGGGCATATCTCGCTAAAATAGTAGATTGCTGGAGTAAATGGCCTCTATTAGAAAATCAGCAGTTGCTTCACCAGTCTCTATGTAAGTTTGTTTGTGACTTGCTGTTACATTTTCAGACAGGGTAGAAGGCGTGGTTTATGGTTCTCCGGCAAAGCTGGATGAGAAATTATCTAGGTACTAGAATTAGTTGTCACCCCCTAGAAACCAAAGAGCCAGTTAAATCCAGTGCCTGAACATCCAATACCCTATTGCAAGATCGGAGACATAGCAACATGGTCAGCTTGTCCAACACCTGACTCCTTGAAAAATCTGCGTTGTCTGTCCAGTGTTGGCACTATGATAAATTCTTAACTCACACTTGCTGTCACCTGTTGATTTAGCCTCCACCTAAAAATATATGGAAGCAGTATACCCTACCTTGACTCAAGCAGATCTCATATACTTCAGCCCTGTCTTCACAATATTGCATCAAAATATTCTTGAATCCAGTTCCCAGTTGACAATGTCTCTTAATCTAATCTAGAGTTCCAATCATCTGCAAGATTGCCTTTCCTGGGAGGTACTCTGCATCACCATGGCTTTTTGATTCTGGCAAACGTGCCAGAAATCCTGTCCAACACCACCTACATTCTGGACCCTTCAGATGAAATTTACTTTTTTCATTCTCAAGAGGACTCCATGCCTGATCCCGTCGACTAACAGGATTCAAATGGCAAACAAGTTATTGTACAGAAAATGTTAGTGACCTAAACACTTTCCTCGTGTAGATGTATCTGTACATCATGTGCACCAGCCTTGTCACCTGGTAATGAACTGGATCATCATATCTGATGATGCTGCAGAAATCTCTGCTGTTTCATGTGTCCATGTCGCCCATTCACCACTGAATCTGTTTGAACCTCCTCTGAAAGTAATGTCTCCTCATAAGAGAGACCTGTTGTCAGATAAACCTCTGCAGTGCCACTATACCATAGGATGGGCCTAGAAATGTTGCATATGTTGAATAGGCCATGAACCTAGCAGTTCTCTTCAGGAGTCTTGGGGATAGCAGATCTTCCTTTATGGACGTTATTGTGGCATTGAGGAGCAGAAGAGTTTCCAACACTGAATCAACCAGAAGTCCTAAGAATTCCATGCTCTATTTGAGAACCAAGTCATGGCTGATCAATAAAGACATTTCAGAAGGTTTACTGCCATCTGAAAAGCAACCCCAACATCTCCCAGTTCTTAACTGTAAAATCGTGTTGTTGAGATCAAGGTTCATTCTGACACCTTTGTCAATCACATGAGCAACAATTGATTTTATGGACTTTGCAAAGCACCATGTAGCAGACAATATTCCTAAAGGGATAAACTTAAACTTGAACTCCCACATCTGTCTCCATCAGCTTTACTAGAGGAACCAATGATGGGGTCTCTAGTACGGTGCTAGCAGTAACACCTCTCATAAGTTCATTTTGGCCATATAATCATATTGCATCCAAATGTCTCTCAAATGATTGGTCCCTGCATTATTAAATGGTGGCACACCAGCCAAGTTTGAACTCCTGCAGATTAATCAATCATTCATTAGATTTGTAAAGCGCGCTTATCAACCCAGGGGAGGGGGTATCCAGGCGTTGTGAGTTGTCGCTGTGAATCAGTAGCTACTCATCAAAGAGCCACGTCGTGAGGTTCCTCCTGAAGTCAATGAGGGTGTGTGTGTTGCACAGGTGGGGGTCGTTCCATATCTTTACAGCGAGGTAGGCAGAGTGCCCTCTGCTGCGGCTGCATTGAACTCTCAGGACTTGAGAGAGGGCAACGTTGTTGAACTGAGTTCCCTGATCAGCCGGGGGAAGGAGAGTCTGTGGTTGATGAGATTGGGTCCAATGTTGTGGAGGGCTTTGTATGTAATGGTGAGAACCTTGACATTTGCACCACTTGTGCATAGGCAACCAGTGAGATCTCTGAGGTGTGGGGGGGGGGGGAGACTCATGGGTTGTATATATTTCACCATATTCTTCACTAGAAGGATATTGCTTCAGAAACCTAAAGAGTGTAAAACAATGTGTTGAAGATCCTGTTCGGTCTCCAGGTCAGAAGGTTCCCAATCTATTTGGGCCTGTCCTTCCATAAAATCCTCAATTAGGCTTGGACTAAACAACTGTAATGGAAAGCCATGTGAAAACTGTATTGACTGTATGACACACGCCTTCCTGCTTGGAAGGAAAGCACAGACAACTGTAGCTGATTCTACACCTCTGCTGCAAAAGCGACATCCAGATCTAGCTCTGAATGGAAAATCCAGATCTTGCTTTGAATGGAAAAAGATATATAAGTGTATGTGGCCCTGCCATTGTTTGCCTCTTTTTCCCTGATGCATTCCATGGGGACCATGTTCATGGTTTCAGCTGAATGAGTGTATCCTGCTATGTCCAGCCATT
Source organism: Pleurodeles waltl (assembly GCF_031143425.1). Taxonomy (NCBI): domain Eukaryota; kingdom Metazoa; phylum Chordata; class Amphibia; order Caudata; family Salamandridae; genus Pleurodeles; species Pleurodeles waltl. The sequence goes on from NC_090439.1 coordinate 777,698,020, forward strand.
CAAAAGCCTTCGTAGCAAGAACATTGAGCATAGATGACCCGTGCCACAGGCATGCCAAGCAAACATCGAACAGATCTGCCTAGCTGAACTCCATAAAGGTCAGATCTCCAACTAGAAGTCTACCTGAATCAGAATAGATTGGATTCAAATTGTGTTTACAAATAATACTATGTATTATGTGACCTCTGACTTATGGTTCAGAAACTGACTGACCGCCCTTTGGGATGTCTTTGCCCTTTCAGGCCTAGCTCATTACTACTCCTCTAAACATTCCCCCGTGGTCTCACACGCTCTCGCAAGAGCACCTTCTCCTTCTCAAACAGGAGATACAATCCCTGCTTGTCAAAGGAGCCATCAAGCCAGTTCCAATACAATATCAAGGAACAATAATATACTCTCTATACTTTCTCATTCCCAAAATTAATCCTGTCTCAAGCCCATTCTGGACCTGAGGCTCTTAAACTACTATAATTTATACAAACACTTTCAAATGGTCAGTCTTCAAGACGTTATCCCACTTCTACAGAAGAGCGACTGTACTGCCCGCCCTAGATCTCAAAGACGTCCTTGTCCATATCCCCATTCACCCTGAAGTCCGCAAACACCTCAGATTCGTGACTGCAGGAAAACACTATCAAGTCAAGGTTCTTTCGGAGTCGCCACATCTCCCAGGGTCTTCACAAAGTTCTTAGCAGTAGTAGCAGCACGCCTCAGAAGATAAAATGTACACATATTCCCTTATCTAAACGACTGGCTCATCAAAGCCAGCACATTGTCACAATGCCAGCACCACACTCCGATGAAAGTGGATCTTTGGCACAGCCTAGGTTTCACACTCAACTTCCTCAAATTCCACCTTCATCCTCTCCAGATAAAGCCATACCTAGGAGCCATACTCAATGCAAAATTAGGGGCTGCATATCCTAATTCGGAATGCGTTCACAAATTTGTCTCTCAACCCCCAATTTTGAGAGAATAGTTTAAACACACTCGACCATAATGTGCCTGTTAGGGATGATGGCCTCCTGCATTGCCTTCATTCTCCGTTCCAGACTCCACATATGTCCTCTACAGCAATGTCTGTCTCGTTAGTGGATTCAGTCATAGGGTTTGTGGGAAGATCTAGGCCCTCATTACAACCCTGGCGGTCGGTGTTAAAGTGGCGTTAATACCACAAACAGGCCGGTGGTAAAACAAATGGGAATATGAGGTGGTAACGTCCGCTGGGCTGGAGACTTCGGTCTCCAGTCCAGCGGGCGCCACAATCCCACCCTCTGGATCACGAACCCGCCGACCGCCATGGTTTTCGTGCGAAACTTACCGCTACAAAAACCATGGCGGTAGGCACTATCAGTGCCAGGGAACTCCTTCCCTGGCACTGATAGGGGTCTCCCTGCCCCCCCCTCCCCCTCCAAAGTCTTCCCCAACCCTTCCCCTCCCTCTCCTGCCCCCGCACATATACACACCCACACACGCACCCATATACACACATTCATACCCACCACCACCCACGCATGCACACATACATACCCACACACATGCTTTCACAACACACAACACTCACAATCACTCATTCACGGCTGCATCCAACGTGACTCACACCTGCATGCGCGCATACCAAAACATACACACACACCCCCTTCATATGCACAACACCCCCACCCCTCTCTCTGGTCAGTGATCCTGACTTACCTGGTTGCAGGGGGTCCTCCGTCCGCCAGCAAAACACCGCCAGGCCGTATCATTGGTCATGATACAGTCGGCGGTGTTTTGCTGACGTGGCGGTGCTGCTGTCAGCAGCGCTCCCTTACCGCTGTCTGCCGCCATGACCGTCTGCAGTGTTCCGCCAGCATTCTGGCGGTATACCGTCAGTGGTCATGATACGCGTAGACGGCTGGTAGCCACAGCGGCGGTATGTTGGCAGCCGTCGCCGTGGCAGTAGGCAGTAGTAACCACCAATGTTGTAATGAGGGCCCTAGTGTTAGACAGCCATACTCATCACTCTCTGCAATGGTGGAACACCATCAATCTCTTAAAGGGACAGCCTTTTCTGGACCCCGTGCCTCGGATCACTCTCACAACAGACTCACCACACATCGGCCGTGGAGCTCACCTTCCGAACCTCTCAGTCCAGGGCCATTGGGATACTCATCATCAATTGCTACACATACATTTCCTAGAGCTTCAGGCGGTATTTCTAGCCCTCAAAGCATTTATTTATAACCTTTCTCACAAAGTTATCCTAGTCCGCACAGACAATATAACGGCAGTGTATTACCTTCAGAAACAGCAGGGGGTACGAGGTCATTTCAATTGTCACAACCCTCTCAGACAATATGGGAATGGGCTCTTCACCATCACATTCATACTGTGGTGGAGTATCTCCCAGGAACGGAAAACTACTTTGAGGACCTGCTCAGAATGTTGAAGGAACAAGTCTACGAATGGGAACTCCATCCACAGGTTCTTCAAAGTTACTTTCGAAAGTGGGAAACAACTCAGATAGATCTTTTCACCACAACAGAAAAAACAAAATGCCTAAACTTCGCCTTCAGGTACCCACACCCTCAATCCAAAGGCAATTCTCTATGGAGGAGCTGATCAGGGAAAATTGCCTATGCTGTTCCTCCTCTCCCCCTCATTCCATTTCTGGTTTGACGGATCAGGCAAACATCTCTCAAGATGATCCTTGTAGCTCCAGCGTGGGCACGTCAGCCCAGGTTCACCACAATACTGGATCTCTCAATAGTCCCTCACAAGAAGCTTTCCAACAGGCCAGAACTTCTCACACAAAACCAAGGTCAGTTCACACACCAAAACCCCAAATCTCTCAACCTTGTGATATGGCTCCTGAGGTCATAGAGTTTGGTTATCTAAATCTGCCTGCAAAGTGCACAGACATCCTTAGAGATGCTCGTAAACACACTACCAGAGCATGTTATGCTGCAAAGTGGAAATGCGTTGTTTGCTATTGTCAACCCAAACATATTAATTCCATCAAAGCTAATGTCCAAGACATTGTCTGTTGCTTATTTAATTTACAAAAAGCTTATTTAACTTACACCTCCATTCGCTCACATCTCACAGCTAAAGCTGCATACTTACTAAACAGACAACACAAATCCCCCTTTAGGATTCCAGTAATTAAAGCATTCATGGAAGGTCTTAAACAGGTCATTCCGCCAGGAATGCCCCTTGAACCATCATGGAACCTCTATATTTTCCTCATTGGGCTTATGGGTCCTCCTTTCGAGCCACTTCACTTATGTCCTCTTCAGTACCTCTCATGGAAAGAGGCCTTTTTAGTTGCTATCTCATCTCTCAGGAGTGTTAGTGAGCTCCAGGCCCTAACCTTGGAAGAACCATTCTTTCAGATTCATAGAGACTAGGTGGTTCTTTGCACTAATCCAAAGTTCCTCTTTCAATTCCATATTAACCAATCCATTGCGCTACCAGTCTTCTTTCTGCATCCTTACTCATTTGCTGAAAGAACTCTTCACATTTTAGAGGTTAAACATGGATTAATGTCCTGCATTGATGGAGCAAGAGTTCAGAAGAACTAAACATCTTTTTATAGATTTTTCATTACCTCATAAAGGCAGTGCAGCAGCTTAGCTGGGTGGCTAGTTAAATGTATTCAGACTTGTTATGCTAAAGCAAAACAACAACTTCCTGACACTCCCAGGGCACACTCTCCCAGGAAGAAGGGAGCCATTATGGCTTTCCTTTGAAACATACCCATAGCTATAATTTGTAAAGCAGCTACATTGTCTACACCACATACATTCACAAAACATTATTGCGTGGATGGATTTGCACGTCAGCAAGCTAATGTACGCCAAGCAGTACTGAGAACACTTTTCTTGTCAACTGCAACTCCCACAGGATAGCCACCGCTTTTATAAAAGGACTGCTTTACAGTCTAGAGAGAGATCAACAAATATGCGCACGTACACCCATACACATACAGAGACACAGGTTTTTCACCTTATGAGAGTGTACTTTCACATTTTTCACAGAAAAAGCACAGTTAGGTTTTTGTTTCAAACTTGGACAATTAGTGAAATACAGAATTTGCAGTATGCAGTGCACACCAGAACTCTCGAAATGTGCCATGTTTAACTCCTGCTTTTTCCCAAAGCAATTTGCAAATAGGTGTTTTGTGCATGGCCGACGTTGCAAGTTAGTTTGTGTCATATACCATAACTGACGAATTTCAGTGATTTTCCGCATTTGAGCCACATGTCTCAGTCTATAACTGGTATTTTCAGCGAATTGGTTGAAAGTGGGGCTTCTTGTGATCCAGGTCCTGCACCCACCCTCTTGCTGACTCCCAACCAAAGCATTTCATGTTCTTTGGTGTGTGCAGCAGAGACTAGGGTGCATGGGGCTGGTCTCTAGCAAGACCTTCTGCCCAACCACATACTCCAGCCAACCTTCAATAGCCATGGCCTTTGGCCACGTGTTCTCGGGGTTGGTCGCATAGGCCTCTCCTGTGCCCAGACCCAGCACCCAACCCTTTTCCGGAAACCAGCCCCATTGTGCCTGGCATTTGGCTGTGCATAGCATGAACAGGATGCAGGGCCTGGCATGCTTATAAACACTGCACCTAACCTGCTGCTGGCAGATTTGCTCATTCTCCGCCTATAGCTCTAGATTATTTCACGTGTGTCTGGGTCATATGCTTGCTAGAATGTCTCCCCTTGCCTGTAATATTTTTTCAACTACACAGAAGTCCAGAATCATACCAGATTTGCAAACACTTGTGAGGGTGGTCCTCCATCACTCTTGAAATTTTTTCCACATCCTAAAAATTTCTAATCAGATTCAAGTTGCAATTTTCAACACAGCAGCAAAACATTTGAGCCTTTCTCCAGCCAGTAGCATTTATCAAAAAATTAAAAACATGATTGACATGAGTTGTAAACCATAGTTCTCAATTGTAAACTGCAAAGACATACAAAGGTGGTAATCCTTTCATGTCCACCCAGCACTTCTGGTAAATGCTTGTATCCCAGAAACCCCTGCACAGTTTAGACTAAAGCAACAAAGTCATGCTTTCTGAGTAAAGTTCTACTTTCATACCATGTTTGCTGTAAAGCAGTTCAGCAATTTCAGCTGTAGGCATGGGCACAATTTCCAGTGGGAGCAAAAATCGGAAAATGCATCTCTTTCACCCCCCGCTTTTTGTGTGTGTGGGTGTGTGTGTGTGTGTATATATGTGTATATATATGTATATATGTGTATATATATATATATATATATATATATATATATGTGTGTGTATATATATATATATATATATATATATATATATATGTGTTCGATGGCATGTGTAGCTGCAGATACACATGCTGTGCACAGTCCGCCGTCTGGTGTTGGGCTCGGAGTGTTACAAGTTGTTTTTCTTCGAAGAAGTCTTTTCGAGTCACGAGACCGAGGGACTCCTCCCACTTCGATTCCATTGCGCATGGGCGTCGACTCCATCTTAGATTGTTTTTTTTCTGCCATCGGGTTCGGACGTGTTCCTTTTCGCTCCGTGTTTCGGGTCGGAAAGTTAGTTAGAATCTCGGAAAAAAACGTCGGTATTGTTTGCGTTCGGTATCGGGTTAGTTAGAACAAATCGACACCGAATTTTGAAGAGCTCCGGTGGCCCTTTGTTTTTTTTTCGATCCCCCGTCGGGGCCTGGTCGGCCCGGCCACGTGCGACTTCAAGGCTCATGGAACGGACCCCATTCCGTTTCTGCCCAAAATGCCATCACAAGTATCCGTATACGGATCACCATCTGGTCTGTAACTTGTGCTTGTCCCCCGAGCACAAGGAGGATACTTGTGAAGCCTGTCGAGCGTTTCGGTCGAGGAAGACGCTGAGAGACCGAAGAGCCAGGAGACTACAAATGGCGTCCACGCCGACAGGTCAAGATCGTTTCGAGGAGGAAGAAGAAGCTTTCTCCGTCCGCGAGTCGGATTCGGAAGAACTCGACGCCGAAGAAACAACCAAAACCGTGAATAAGACATCGAAAATCAAGACTCAAGAGAAGTCTACAAAAGCCCAGGGGACGCCACCGCCAACAGGCCATGGCTTAACCCGAAAAATAGGTGACCCATCCAAGGCACCGAAAAAGGGCATGCTGGTGTCGAAGTCATCCGACTCCGGTCGAGATACCGCCGAGACAGCGGCTCCGAGAAACTTCGGCACCGAGACAGCGGCACCGAAGAATTTCGGCACCGAGACACCACGCCGAAAACAAAGAAGGTTTCTTCGGAGCCTAAAAAGACTTCCGAAAAGGTTTCGGTTCCGAAACAGCCAGCCTCGGAGCCGAAAACTAGTTCCTATACAGAGGAACAAGGATTAACCTCCCAATTACATAGATTTGGAGAGGAGCTTCAAGCTGTAGAGCCTGACTACACGCAAAGAAGGCTTCATATTCATGAGGACACAGGGAAGATAACCACTCTTCCCCCAATAAAAATAAAAAGGAAACTTGCCTTTCAACAAAAGGACAAGCAACCACAGGCAAAGGTGGCAAGGAAAACAACCCCACCGTCTCCACCACCATTAATACATGCATCACCAGCAACAACTCCACCACTGATGCACTCACCAGCTCATACCACAATGAGTCAGGATGATCCCGATGCATGGGACCTCTACGATGCTCCAGTGTCTGACAATAGCCCAGACTCTTATCCTACAAAACCGTCACCACCTGAGGACAGTACATCATATACACAGGTGGTCGCAAGGGCAGCCGAGTTTCACAGTGTCTCCTTACATTCGGAACCAATTGAGGATGACTTTCTCTTTAACACCCTATCCTCCACCCATAGCCAGTATCAATGCCTTCCCATGCTCCCAGGAATGCTAAGACATTCAAAACAAATTTTTCAGGATCCAGTTAAAGGCAGAGCCATAACTCCAAGGGTGGAGAAAAAATATAAGCCACCGCCCACAGATCCAATATATATTACAACACAACTAACACCAGACTCAGTAGTTGTGGGGGCAGCTCGTAAGAGAGCCAACTCTCATACCTCAGGCGACGCACCACCTCCAGACAAGGAGAGCCGCAAATTTGATGCTGCGGGAAAAAGGGTTGCAGCACAAGCAGCAAATCAGTGGCGTATTGCCAATTCACAAGCACTTTTGGCAAGATACGACAGGGCTCATTGGGATGAAATGCAACATTTCATCGAACACTTACCCAAGGAGTTCCAAAAAAAGAGCGCAACAGGTGGTGGAAGAGGGACAAAGTATCTCAAATAATCAGATACGGTCTTCCATGGATGCAGCAGATACAGCTGCAAGGACAATAAACACTGCAGTCACAATACGAAGGCACGCATGGCTGCGCACTTCTGGGTTCAAACCGGAAATCCAGCAGGCTGTGCTCAATATGCCGTTTAATGAACAGCAATTGTTTGGGTCGGAGGTAGACACTGCCATCGAAAAACTCAAAAAGGACACCGATACAGCCAAAGCCATGGGCGCACTCTACTCCCCGCAGAGCAGAGGCACATTTCGGAAAACACCGTTTACGGAAGGGTTTCGAGGTCAACCCACAGAAACCACAACCTCACAAACAAGGCCTACCTACCAGGATCAATATCAGAGGGGAGGTTTTCGGGGGCAATTTAGAGGGGGCCAATTCCCAAAAAATAGAGGAAAATTCCAAGGCCCCAAAACCCCTCAAAATAAGCAGTGACTCACAAGTCACACAACCCCATCACATAACACCTGTGGGGGGAAGACTAAGCCAATTTTACAAACTTTGGGAGGAAATAACAACAGACACTTGGGTCTTAGCAATTATCGAGAATGGTTATTGCATAGAATTTTGCCAATTCCCTCCAAATGTCCCACCGAAAACACACAATATGTCAAAACAACATATAGATCTTCTAGGACTAGAAGTTCAAGCATTGCTACAAAAGGGCGCAATAGAATTAGTACCAATTCAACAAAAAAACACAGGAGTTTACTCACTGTACTTTCTAATACCCAAAAAGGACAAAACTCTGAGACCAATACTAGATCTCAGAACACTAAATACCTACATAAAATCAGACCACTTTCACATGGTCATATTACAAGACGTAATCCCACTGCTCAAACAGCAAGACTACATGACAACATTAGATCTAAAAGATGCGTATTTCCATATACCAATACATCCTTCACACAGGAAATACCTAAGGTTCGTATTCCAAGGAATACATTACCAATTCAAAGTGTTGCCATTCGGAATAACAACTGCGCCAAGAGTTTTTACAAAATGCCTGGCAGTAGTAGCTGCACATATCAGAAGGCAGCAAATACATGTGTTCCCGTACTTAGACGACTGGTTAATCAAAACCAACACGCTAAAACAGTGTTCACAGCACACAAAATATGTCATACAAACCCTTCACAGGCTAGGTTTCTCCATCAACTACGCGAAGTCACACCTTTTGCCGTGTCAAACGCAGCAATACTTAGGAGCGACAATCAACACAGCAAAAGGGATTGCCACTCCAAGTCCACAACGGGTTCAAACACTTCACAAAGTAATACAGGCCATGTATCCAACACAAAAGATACAAGTCAGAATGGTAATGAAACTACTAGGCATGATGTCTTCATGCATAGCCATTGTCCCAAACGCAAAATTGCACATGCGGCCCTTACAACAGTGCCTAGCATCACAATGGTCACAAGCACAGGGTCAACTTCTAGATCTGGTGTTGATAGACCGCCAAACATACATCTCGCTTCTATGGTGGAACAGTAGAAATTTAAACCGAGGGCGGCCTTTCCAAGACCCAGTGCCACAATACGTCATAACAACAGATGCTTCCATGACAGGGTGGGGAGCACACCTCAATCAACACAGCATCCAAGGACAATGGGACATACATCAGAGACAGTTTCACATAAATCACTTGGAAATGCTAGCAGTATTTCTAGCGCTGAAAGCATTTCAACCCATAATAACCCAAAAATACATTCTTGTCAAAACAGACAACATGACAACAATGTATTATCTAAACAAACAAGGAGGGACACACTCAACACAGTTGTGCCTCCTAACACAGAAAATATGGCATTGGGCGATTCACAACCACATTCGCCTAATAGCACAATTTATTTCTGGGATTCAGAACCAGTTGGCAGACAATCTCTCTCGAGATCACCAACAAACCCACGAATGGGAAATTCACCCGCAAATACTAAACAATTACTTTCAAATTTGGGGAACGCCTCAAATAGATCTATTTGCAACAAAGGAAAACTCAGAATGCCAAAACTTCGCATCCAGGTACCCACAAGATCAATCCCAAGGCAATGCTCTATGGATGAACTGGTCAGGGATCTTTGCATACGCTTTTCCCCCTCTCCCTCTCATTCCATATGTAGTAAACAGGTTGAGTCAAAACAAACTCAAACTCATACTAATAGCACCAACATGGGCGAGGCAACCTTGGTACACGACACTACTAGACCTGTCAGTAGTACCTCATATCAAACTACCCAACAAACCAGATCTGTTAACACAACACAAACAACAGATCAGACATCCAAATCCAGCATCTTTGAATCTAGCAATTTGGCTCCTGAAATCCTAGAATTCGGACACTTGCACCTCACACAAGAATGTATGGAGGTCATAAAACAAGCTAGGAAACCTACCACTAGACACTGCTACGCAAACAAGTGGAAAAGATTTGTGTATTACTGCCACAATAATCTAATTCAGCCATTACACGCATCTCCAAAGGATATAGTAGGATATTTACTACATTTGCAAAAATCAAATCTAGCTTTCTCTTCCATAAAAATACATCTCACTGCAATATCAGCTTACCTACAAATTACTCATTCAACTTCACTATTTAGAATACCAGTCATTAAAGCGTTTATGGAAGGCTTAAAAAGAATCATACCACCAAGAACACCACCTGTTCCTTCATGGAACCTCAACATTGTCTTAACAAGACTCATGGGTCCACCATTCTTGTGAAATGCAATACTTAACGTGGAAAGTTGCATTTTTGATTGCCATCACATCTCTAAGAAGAGTGAGCGAGATTCAAGCATTTACCATACAAGAACCATTTATTCAGATACATAAAAATAAAGTAGTTCTAAGAACAAATCCTAAATTTTTACCAAAGGTTATCTCACCGTTCCACTTAAATCAAACAGTGGAATTACCAGTGTTCGTCCCACAACCAGATTCTGTAGCTGAAAGAGCACTACATACGTTAGACATCAAAAGAGCACTAATGTACTACATTGACAGAACTAAACTGATTAGAAAAACAAAACAACTATTTATTGCCTTTCAAAAACCTCATACAGGAAATCCAATTTCAAAACAAGGCATTGCTAGGTGGATAGTTAAGTGTATTCAAACCTGCTATCTTAAAGCAAAAAGAGAGCTGCCTATTACACCAAAGGCACACTCAACCAGAAAGAAAGGGGCTACCATGGCCTTTCTAGGAAATATTCCAATGAACGAAATATGTAAGGCAGCAACATGGTCTATGCCTCATACATTTACCAAGCACTACTGTGTAGATGTGTTAACTGCACAACAAGCCACAGTAGGTCAGGCTGTACTAAGAACATTATTTCAAACTACTTCAACTCCTACAGGCTGAACCACCGCTTTTGGGGAAATAACTGCTTACTAGTCGGTGCACAGCATGTGTATCTGCAGCTACACATGCCATCGAACGGAAAATGTCACTTACCCAGTGTACATCTGTTCGTGGCATGAGTCGCTGCAGATTCACATGCGCCCACCCGCCTCCTCGGGAGCCTGTAGCCGTTTAGAAGTAGATCTTCAACATTTGTACATTTGTAAATATATTACTTTAACCTTTATTATGTACATACGTATTCATTCCATTGCATGGGCACTATTACTACACAACTCCTACCTCACCCTCTGCGGGGAAAACAATCTAAGATGGAGTCGACGCCCATGCGCAATGGAATCGAAGTGGGAGGAGTCCCTCGGTCTCGTGACTCGAAAAGACTTCTTCGAAGAAAAACAACTTGTAACACTCCGAGCCCAACACCAGACGGCGGACTGTGCACAGCATGTGAATCTGCAGCGACTCATGCCACGAACAGATGTACACTGGGTAAGTGACATTTTCCATATATATATATAAGTTCGATGGCATGTGTAGCTGCAGATACACATGCTGTGCATTATCCTGCCATCTAGTGTTGGGCTCGGAGTGTTACAAGTTGTTTTTCTTCAAAGAAGTCTTTTCCAGTCACAAGACCGAGGGACTCCTGCCTTTCGGCTCCATTGCGCATGGGCGTCGACTACATCTTAGATTGTTTTCTTTCCGCCATCGGGTTCGGACGTGTTCCTCTTCGCTCCGTATTTCGAATCAGAAAAGTTAGCTAAGTATCGAAAAATTTGACGGTATTGTTTGCGCTCGTTACCGGTTTAGGGTTAGTACATCGACACGGATTGTAGAAGCGCTCCGGCGGCCCTTCGGGGCTTCCACTCTTCAGCGGGGCCTGGTCGGCCCGACTGCGTCCATCGTCGAAACTCATGGACCGGACCCCCTTCCACTTCTGCCCGAATTGCCACGCCAAGTATCCTTACACAGACCAACACTTGGTCTGTAATCTGTGTCTATCACCAGAACACAGGGAGGATACTTGCGAGGCCTGTCGGGCATTTCGATCGAAGAAGACCCTACGCGATCGAAGAGCCAAAAGACTTTAGATGGTGTCAACACCGGCCGAACAGAACGACGTCGAGGAAGAGGAGAGAATCTCCATTCAAGAATCGGACTCGGACGACTTCGAAAGTGAGCAACCGAAGGCACAGCAAAAAACTGTGAGTAAACCTGCCCCGGCCAAGCCTCACTCCAAGATTATAAAGGCCAAGGGGATGCCACCGCCAACAGGCCATAGCTTAACCTGAAAACACTTTGACCAACCATCGGCACCGAAAAAGGCCTCCCAACAGCCGAAGACATCCGACTCCGGTCGAGATACCAGCTCCGAACCATCTCGACACCGAGAGGTCGACACACCCAAAGTAAAAAAGGTTTCCCTGGAGCCCAAAAAGACCGTTCAGAAACCTTCGGTGTCGAAAAAGTCAGCCTCGGAGCCGAAAATAGGCTCCTACACAGAAGAGCACGGACTTTCCAGCCAAATGCAAGAGCACAGATTTGAGCAGGAATTAAGTATGGGAGAGCCAGACCATACTCAAAGGAGGCTGCACATCCAGAAAGAGACTGGTCAAATTCAAGCTCTTCCTCCAATAAAAATAAAAAGAAAGCTAACATTTCAGGAGTCGGAAATGCAGCCAAAGGCAAAGGTGGCAAGAGACAAGACACCACCACCAAGGTTTTTACCACAGCCTTCTCCACTGCACTCACCACAACTGTCCCCGGTAACAACACCCCCAATGCAGTCACCAACTCACACGGGGATGACACAGGATGACCCGGATGCATGGGACTTATATGATGCACCGGTCTCCGACAACAGTCCCGATTTCTACCCGGCAAGGCAGTCAGCTCCAGAGGATAGCACTGCATATATGCAGGTGTTATCAAGGGCAGCTACTTTCCACAATGTAGCAATGCATGCGGAGCCAATAGAAGACGACTTCTTATTTAACACCTTGGCATCCACCCACAGCTCTTATCAAAGCTTGCTAATGCTCCCAGGCATGCTCAAGCACGCCAAACAGGTGTTCCAGGACCCAGTGAAAGGCAGAGCTATCACGCCTAGGGTGGAGAAAAAGTATAAACCTCCCCCAACGGACCCTGTGTTTATAACACAGCAGCTAACACCAGATTCGGTGGTCGTGGGAGCGGCCAGAAAGAGGGCAAACTCCCAATCATCAGGAGACGCACCACCGCCTGACAAGGAAAGTCAGAAGTTCGATGCTGCGGGCAAACGGGTGGCAGCACAGGCAGCCAATCAAATGCGGATTGCCAACTCGCTGGCTCGCTACGACAGGGCACACTGGGACGAGATGCAACATATAATACAGCACTTGCCCAAGGAACACCAGAAACGTGCCCAACAGGTTGTTTAGGAAGGACAGGCAATTTCCAACAACCAGATAAGGTCTGCACTGGACTTGGCAGACACAGCAGCACGTACAGTGAACACTGCGGTAACCATTCGCAGGCATGCATGGTTACGGAGCTCAGGATTTAAACCGGAAATCCAGCAAGCTGTGCTAAATATGCTGTTTAACCAAGAACATTTGTTTAGGCCAGAGGTGGACACAGCAATCGAAAAACTAAAGAAAGACACACACACGGCCAAAGCCAAAGCAGAGGAACTTTTAGAAGACCGCAGTTTAGAGGGGTGTTTCGTACCCAAACCCCAGAGCCATCCACCTCACAAGCCAGACCCACCTATCAGGGGCAGTACCAACGAGGAGGGTTTCGAGGATCATACAGGGGTGGACAATTCCCAAAAGCAAGGGGGAAATTCCAAAGCCCTAAAACACCTCAAGCCAAACAGTGACTTCAATGTCACAAACACTGAACACCAGTGGGGGGGAGACTTACTGCATACTACCAAAACTGGACAAACATAACTACGGACGCATGGGTCCTAGCCATTATCCAACATGGCTATTGCATAGAATTCATAAATTTCCCACTAGGTGTGCCCCCAAGAGCACACAATATGTCCAAACAACACTTAGACCTGTTACAGCTAGAAGTCCAAGCATTGTTACAAAAATAAGCAATAGAACTAGTACCCAACCATCAAAAAGGAACAGGTGTCTACTCCCTGTATTTCCTAATTCCAAAGAAAGACAAAACGTTGAGACCCATATTAGACCTCAGAACACTGAATCTCTACATCAAATCAGATCACTTCCACATGGTTACAATTCAAGATGTGATTCCCTTGCTCAAACAACAGGACTACATGTCAACATTAGATCTCAAGGATGCATATTTCCACATACCCATACATCCTTCTCACAGGAAATACTTAAGGTTTGTAATACCTTTCTATTTGCATTACCAATTCAAGGTGTTACCATTCGGGATAACAACAGCCCCAAGGGTATTCACAAAATGCCTTGCAGTAGTAGCTGCTCATATAAGAAGACAGCACATGCACGTATTCCCATACTTAGACGATTGGTTAATAAAAACCAGCACTCAACAACAGTGTCTTTTTCACACACAATATGTTATAGAAACTCTACACAAACTAGGGTTCTCTATAAATTACCAAAAATCACATCTACAACCATCCCAAATACAACAATACTTGGGAGCAACACTTGACACACAAAAGGCGATTGCCACTCCAAGTCCACAAAGAGTACAAGCCTTCCAGAATATAATATTAAACATGCAGCCAAACCAACACTACCAGGTGAGGTTTGTAATGAAACTTCTAGGCATGATGTCTTCATGCATAGCCATTGTCCCAAACGCAAGGCTACACATGCGGCCCTTACAACAGTGCCTAGCAACACAATGGACACAAGCACAGGGTCAACTCCAAGATCTAGTGTTAATAGACCGCCAGACACACTTCTCGCTTCAATGGTGGAACCCTATAAATTTAAACCAAGGGCGGCCATTCCAAGACCCAGTGCCTCAATACGTGATCACAACAGATGCTTCCATGATAGGGTGGGGAGCACACCTCAACCAGCACAGTATACAGGGACAATGGGACGTTCAACAAAAACAACTGCACATAAATCATTTAGAACTGTTGGCAGTGTTTCTAGCATTGAAAGCATTTCAACCACTGATAGCCCACAAACACATTCTTGTCAAAACAGACAACATGACGACAATGTATTACCTCAACAAGCAAGGAGGGACACACTCGTCACAACTGTGTCTCTTAGCACAAACAATTTGGCATTGGGCAATTCACAATCACATTCGCCTAATAGAACAATACATCCCAGGGGTTCAAAACCAGTTAGCCGATGATCTCAGTCGAGATCATCAACCAACACACGAATGGGAGATTCATCCCCAGATCCTACAAGATTACTTCCTACGCTGGCGAACACCAAAAATAGACCTATTCGCAACAAAAGAAAACACAAAATGCCAAAACTTTGCGTCCAGGTACCAACACCCTCTGTCCAAGGGCAATGCGTTATGGATGAGTTGGTCAGGGATATTTGCTTACGCTTTTCCCCCTCTCCCACTCATTCCTTATCTGGTAAACAAACTGAGTCAAAACAGACTCAAACTAATACTCATAGCACCAACCTGGGCTCGCCAACCGTGGTACACAACACTGCTGGATCTATCAGTGGTACCTCATGTCAAATTACCAAACAGACCAAATCTGTTAACCCAACACAAACAACAGATCAGACACCCGAATCCAGCATCGCTCAGTCTAGCAATCTGGCTCCTGAAGTCTTAGAATTTGGACACTTAGACCTTAAACAAGAATGTATGGAGGTCATTAAACAAGCTAGGAAACCTACTACAAGACATTGTTATGCAAACAAATGGAAAAGATTTGTTTACTACTGCTGCAGTAATCAAATTCAACCACTACATGCTTCCGCAAAAAACCTTGTAAGTTACTTATTACACTTACAAAAATCTAACCTAGCATTCTCTTCTATTAAAATACATCTCACAGCAATATCTGCCTATCCTCAGATTAAACATTCAACATCGCTTTTTCGAATCCCAGTCATCAAAGCATTTATGGAAGGATTAAAAAGAATCATACCCCCGAGAACACCACCAGTCCCTTCGTGGAACCTCAATATTGTATTAACACGACTCATGGAACCACCATTTGAACCCATGCACTCTTGTGAAATTCAATACTTAACTTGGAAGGTAGCCTTCCTGATAGCTATCACATATCTTAGAAGAGTAAGCGAAATACAAGCATTTACTATACAAGAACCCTTTATACAAATACATAAACATAAAGTGGTTCTCCGTACAAATCCCAAATTTTTACCAAAAGTTATATCACCATTCCACCTAAACCAAACAGTGGAACTCCCAGTCTTTTTTCCACAACCAGACTCAGTAGCCGAAAGACCCTTACATACGTTAGACATTAAAAGAGCACTAATGTATTACATTGACAGAACAAAACAGTTTCGCAAAACAAAACAATTATTTGTAGCCTTCCAAAAGCCTCATGCAGGGAATCCTATATCCAAGCAAGGCATTGCCAGATGGATAGTGAAATGTATTCAAACCTGCTATATTAAAGTAAAAAGGGATCTACCTATTACACCAAAGGCGCATTGCACTAGGAAAAAAGGTGCCACAATGGCTTTTTTAGGGAATATACCTATGACAGAAATTTGTAAGGCAGCCACCTGGTCTACGCCTCATACATTCACAAAACATTACTGTGTAGATGTGTTAACAACACAACAAGCCACAGTAGGACAGGCTGTATTGCAAACATTATTTCAGACAACTTCAACTCCTACAGGCTAAGCCACCGCTTTTGGGGAGATTACTGCTTACTAGTCTATGCACAGCATGTGTATCTGCAGCTACACATGCCATCGAACGGAAAATGTCACTTACCCAGTGCACATCTGTTCGTGGCATATGAAGCATGCAGATTCACATGCGCCCTCCCACCTCCCCGGGAGCCTGTAGTCGTTATAAGTTGAATGAAACTTGTACATTTGTAAATAATACTATTCTTATACACATTATGTACATACATACTTACTCCATTGCATGGGCACATTTACTATATTCACAACTCCTACCTCACCCTCTGCGGGGAAAATAATCTAAGATGGAGTCGACGCCAATGCGCAATGGAGCCGATAGGGAGGATTCCCTCGGTCTCGTGACTCGAAAAGACTTCTTCGAAGAAAAACAACTTGTAACACTCCCAGCCCAACACTAGATGGCAGGATAATGCACAGCATGTGAATCTGCAGCGTCTCATGCCACGAACAGATGTACACTGGGTAAGTGACATTTTCCATATATATATATATATATATATATATATATATATATATATATATGTGTGTATATATATATATGTATACATTTATATATATATGTATAATATATATGTGTGTGTGTTCGATGGCATGTGTAGCTGCAGATACACATGCTGTGCATACTTCTGCCATCTAGTGTTGGGCTCGGAGTGTTACAAGTTGTTTTTCTTTGAAGAAGTGTTTTCAAGTCACAGGATCGAGTGACTCCTCCTCTTCGGCTCCATTGCGCACGGGCATCGACTCCATGTAAGATTGTTTTCTTTCTGCCATCGGGTCCGGACGTGTTTCCTTTTGCTCCGATAGTTCGATTCTGAAAACTTTGAAAACACTTAATTTCTCGTCGGTATTGTTTCGATTGCGTTACATCTTCCATCGACACTTTGATACCGTTGGAACAAAACATCTCTACTCGCCATTCGGGGCACACGTGTCCAACTCTGGCCTGGTCGGGCCGACCGCGTGGAAGCCTCATGGATCGGACTCCACTCCGATTCGGTCTTCGGTGCCACGCTAAATTCCCTTATACAAACCAACACCTTGTCTGTAATCTTTGCCTTTCCCCAGGTCATCGGGAAGAAAATTGTGAGGCCTGCCGATCCTTCTGATCAAAAAAAAAAAAACTTTGGAACAGAAGAGCACGAAGGCTCGAGATGGCGTCAAAAAGCTCTGAACAACTTGACTTGAAGAGGAAGAGATCATGCAGACCGCAGTCTCCGTTCAAGGATCCGACCCCGACCAGGATTCTGAGGAGGACAGACTGGTCACGGCAGGACAGCACGTGAGTACGCCTGCCCCTGTACCATCCAAACCGAAACATAAGGCCTTGGGGACTCCACTGCCGGAAGGCCATGGCTCGACCCGAAAGAAGACACCCCTAGTTCGACACCGAAAAAGGCCACTCCTCCGAAGCCATTGGAGTCGAAAAGCTCCATCTCTGACTCGAGCATAGCTCTTCTGAGTCGAAATTTTGGAAATCCCTTTAGGAGCGGAGACCATCCACAACGCCATCTTTTTTTTTTATACCAAAAAAGCTAGCTTCGGAGCCGAAAAGAGCAGGTTACACTGAGTAGCATGGACTTTCTAAGACACCTAAAGAAAGCCATAAAACTACAGAGGAGGACTCCCAAATACAACCAATACTGGAAGTAATGGATGACAGGCAAGCCAGGATTCATATCCATAAAGAAACTGGCAGAATTTTAACAGCACCTCCTCTAAAGCCTAAGAGGAAATTAGCCTTTCAGGAGGAATTGGACACTACACAGCCTCCAGCTAAAGTGCCAAAGACTAAATAGAGGCCTCCACCTCCTCAATTTTCTTCTCCTCATTCTCCTCCTCACTCACCTCCTTACTCTCCACACCTGCTTATATGACCTACTACCAGTCCTACACAAATGCAGTCACCATCACATTCATTTGACTCGCAGCAAGACAATGTGGACCCATGGGATCTTTATGATCCAGACCCCATTCCGGACAATGACCCCGATTGCTATCCCTCTAAGAATTCACCACCTGAGGATAGTACAGGCTACAATCAAGTGTTATCTAGGGCTGCAGCATATCATAGTGTCACCATGCACACTGAACTGTTGGAGGACGATTTTCTGTTTAATACACTCTCCTCCACGCATACAACATACCAGTTGCTCCCTATGCTTCCAGGCATGCTAAAACATGCTGATCAAATATTTAGGGAGCCTGTCAAAGCAAGAATAATAACTCCTAGAGTAGAAAAGAAATACAAGCCACCTCCCTCTGATCCTATATATATAACTCAGCAACTCCCTCCAGACTCTGTAGTGGTAAGTACTGCCAGGAAGAGGGCAAACTCACAGTCGTCAGGTGATGCACCCCCACCAGACAAAGAGAGTAGAAAATTTGATTCTGCAGGGAAAAGAGTGGCATCCCAGGCAGCCAACCAATGGAGAATAGCCAACTCTCAGGCGTTGTTGGCTTGATATGACAGGGCCCATTGGGACGAGATGAAAGATATAATTCAACATCTCCACAAGGAACAGCAAAAGAAGGCACAGCAGATAGTGGAGGAAGGGCAAGCCATCACCAACAACCAGATTAGGTCTGCCCTAGACTCAGCAGACACAGCAGCCAGGAGCATGAACACTGCTGTCACAATAAGGAGCCGTGCATGGCTTAGGTCCTCCGGGTTCAAATCCGAAATCCAACGAGCGGTGTTGAATATGCCGTTCAACAAAAAACTGCTATTTGGCCCAGAGGTGGACACTGCAATTGAAATGCGGAAAGATTCAGACACCGCAAAAGCCATTGGTGCACTATACACCACACAATACAGGCGATCCTTTCGGAAATCCCAGTTTAGAGGTGGATTTAGGGCTCAAACTGCAGAGGCATCCACATGGCAACCAAAACCGGCCTACCAACCTCAATACCAACAAGGTGGCTTTAAGAGCACATATAGAGCCCAGTATCCCAAACGTAGGTGGAAATATCAGACCCCTAAACAAGCTTCACAACACAGTAAACAGTGACTTGTTTCATTCCCTCCCTATCCACACCTCCCCGGTGGGAGGGAGACTGCAAAAGTTCCACACCAATTGGCAAAACCTTACCACAGACAATTGGGTATAATCAATTATACGCAATGGCTATTGCCTAGAATTGATACAAACTCCACCAAACATTCCCCCGAAACCACACAAACTATCCACAGAACACATCACTCTCTTACAGGAAGAAGTCAAATCTCTATTAATCAAACAAGCAATAGAACCTGTGCCACAAAATCAATTAGGGACCGGAGTTTACTCACTGTATTTCCTCATTCCCAAAAAAAGATGGCACCCTAAGGCCAATATTAGATCTCAGGACCCTCAATCTTTACATCCTGTCAGAACACTTTCACATGGAATGTTATGGGATGTTATCCCATTACTCCAAATGTACGATTTCATGGCAACATTAGATCTCAAGGATGCGTATTTTCATATACCCATCCATTCAGAGCACAGAAAATATCTCAGGTTTTTCATTCAAGGAAAGCACTATCAGTTCAAAGTGTTACCCTTCGGAACAGCTCCAAGGGTATTCACAAAGTGCCTAGCGGTAGTAGCAGCCTACCTAAGAAGGCAACATATACATGTCTTTCCATATCTAGACTACTGGCTAATAAAATCAGTCACATGCAGTGTCAAAACCATGCGCATTAAGTAATACAAACCCTGCACACCCTAGGCTTTTCAATAAATTAACAAAAGTCTCAACTACAGCCTGTGCAAATAAAACCGTATTTAGGGGCAATACTAAATACTCAAAAAGCGCTAGCAAGTCCAAATACGCAGAGAATACAAGCATTCCAAAATTTAATTGCACAGATTCAGACAGGTCAGAAGTATGCTGTCAGATTTGTCATGAAAATGTTAGGGATGATGGCATCATGTACTGGAATTGTTCCACATGCAAGACTAAACATGCGGCCCTTACAGCAGTGCCTTGCTCAACAAAGGTCACAGGCACACGGTCAACTTCAAGATCTAGTGTTGATAGACCGCCAAAAATACATGTCCCTTCAGTGGTGGAAGTCCACAAATCTAAACAAAGGGCAGCCATTTCAAGACCCTGTGCCTCAGACCATAATTAACACAGATGCATCAATGATTGGCTGGGGAGCTCACCTCAACAATCACAACATCCAAGGACAATGGAGTGCCCAACACAAACAGCTACACATAAATCACTTTGAGTTGTTCAAATCAAAGCTTTTCAGCCTCTTGTCACTCAGAAGAATGTCCTGATCAAAACAGACAACGTGACCACCATGTATTACCTAAAAAAAAACAGGGAGGGACACATTCGTCCCAACTCTCCCTCCTAGCTCAAAAAATTTGGAAATGGGCAATACACAACCAAATTCACCTGGTATCACAATACATTCCAGGAATACACAACCAATTGGCAGATATTCTCAGCAGAAATCATCAACAAACATACGAGTGGTAGATTCACCCTCAAGTACTTCAAAAATACTTTCAACAATGGGGACCACCAAACATAGATCTGTTCGCCACAAGCGAAAACGCAAAATGCCAAAACTTTGCATGCAGACACCCATATCCAAGGGCAATGCTCTATGGATCAATTGGTCAGGGATATTTGCTTACGCCTTTCCCCCTCTCCCACTCATTCCATTTGTAGTCAACAAATTGCGTCAAACAACACTCAATATGATACTCATGTCAGTAGTACCACACTCCAAGCTCCCAAACAGACCAGACCTGTGGACACAAAACAAAGGGCAGATCAGGCACCCAATTCACAACACACTCACTCTGGCGATTTGGCTCCTGAGGTCATAGACTTTGGGTATTTACAACTACCATCAGACTGTATAGAAGTGATTAAGCAAGCAAGAAAACCCACTACTAGACAGTGCTATACTAACAAATGGAAAAGATTAGTATATTACTGTCAATCTAAACAGATTGCCCCTCTTACAGCATCAATACAAGATCTTGTATGCTATTTACTTCATTTATAAAAATCTAATTTAGCATTCTCTTCCATTAAAATACATCTTACTGCGATTTCAGCATATTTGCAAAATATACAGCACAGCTCTTTATTTAGAGTTCCTGTTATCAAAGCCTTTATGGAAGGTTTAAAACGCATAATTCCACCCAGAACGCCTCCAGTTCCTTCTTGGAATTTAAACATAGTGCTTACCAGACTTATGGGCCCACCATTTGAACCTATGCACTCATGTCAAATGCAATTCTTAACAAGGAAGGTTGCCTTCTTAGTCGCAATTACATAATTGTGAAGAGTCAGTGAAATTCAAGCTTTCACTGTTGAAGAACCATTCACTCAAGTACATAAACATAAAGTTGTACTACGAACTAACGCTAAATCGCTACCAAAGGTGGTATTACCTTTTCGTATTAACCAAACAGTGGAACTATCAGTCTTCTTCCCACAGCCAGATTCTGTGGCAGAAAGAGCTCTACATACATTAGACATTAAAAGAGCACTAATGTACTATATAGAAAGAACGAAACCATTCAGAAAAACTAAACAGCTGTTTGTAGCTTTTCAAAAACCTCATACTGGTAAACCCATTTCAAAACAAGGATTAGCAAGATGGATAGTAAGATGCATCCAAACATGCTACGTTAAAGCCAGAAGACAACTCTTAGTTACTCCGAAAGCACATTCCACAAGGGAAAAAAAGGGCTACAATGGCTTTTTTTAAGGAACATACCAATGGCTGAAATATGTAAAGCAGCTACTTGGTCAACACCACATACATTTACTAAACACTATTGTGTAGATGTTTTAGCAACACAGCAAGCCACAGTAGGTCAAGCTTTTCTCAGAACATTGTTTCAATCAACTTCAACTCCTACAGGCTAACCACCGCTTTTATGGGAGGACTAACTGCTTTGTAGTCTATGCACAGCATGTGTATCTGCAGCCACACATGCCATTGAACGGAAAATGTCACTTACCCAGTGTACATCTGTTCGTGGCATGTTCCGCTGCAGATTCACAATCACCCTCCAAGCTCCCCGGCAGCCTGCAGTCGTTAAAGTTAACAACATTTGTACATATGTAGATATATATATATATATATATATATTTAGCATTCCATTAGCATGGACATCTCTTTTCCTTATACTCTATCACTCCTACCCTACCCTCTGCGGGAAAACAATCTAACATGGAGTCGATGCCCATGTGCAATGGAGCCGAAGAAGAGGAGTCACTCGATCCTGTGACTCGAAAACACTTCTTGGAAGAAAAACAACTTGTAACACTCCGAGTCCAACACTAAATGGCAGAAGTATGCAGAGCATGTGAATCTGCAGCGGAACATGCCGTGAACAGATGTGCACTGGGTAAGTGACATTTTCCACATATATATTTTTATTTTTACTTAAATCCCAGGAAAACCTGTGTATATCAGAATCATGGCCACAGTTTCTCTTGGTTTCTTTGAAGAAGAATTACAGATAGTAGGCCATGCTCTATTTCAGGCAGAGAGGCCAGTCATTAACACCATAAAGCATCACTGCTCCAATGACATCTTATCTAACGCAACCTGCCACAGATGGTGGATTGTGTTTGCTGAGAGTAGCTTGAACTCTGCATCTGGCATGCAATTGCTGTATTCCTTTTTCTGTAGCAGATTTATCTGATGGAGATGCCTAGCTGCAGATTTCATACCTTAGAATTTTCTCCAGGCCTCAGACTGGTTCTGGAAGATTTTTCATACCCCTGCGTGGTGTTGGTCTACTCTGAGTGGCGTCATCGTCACCGCGCTGGAAGTGACATCCGCTTCAACTACATTGGTTCCACCTTGGCGTACTGACGTCAATTCTTTTCTTTTCCACTCCAGCCATCACATATCTGGAGAGAGCTACCTTTCTGTCACTACTTGACAGGCTTTTTTTTTTTGACGTTTTGTCAATCGTTTTTGAGTTTTTTTTCTTCCAGGTGTGTTCAGGAAAAATATCACTGGGGAAGACAGATTTTAAACCCTGTGGATACTGTCACTGTCCCATGTTGTTGACGCACCCACACCTTGTGTGTCGATGGTGTCTGGAGCGTGATAACGACTCCAAGTCGTGCTCTGACTGCCAGGCCATGGCGCCGAAGGCTTTGAGGGAGCAGTACCTAAATATGGCAGGTGGTGACTCAGAGGTCTCAATCCCTGTCGAGAGTGAGCTCCCAGGATCGTTCCAGGAGTCCCAAGTCCTCTTCATCCCATTCGAAGTCATCAGGACACTCTGGTAAAAGGCACAAGAAACACAAGAAGTCAAAAAGTGCTTTAACTTTTCCTTGTCCGTCAACCAACGCGACAAAGCAACATCAGCATTCAGGGCATGGGTCTTCTGACCTTACGCCAGGCTGACTCTGCGCGTCTCCTCCTTTCCAGGAGCCAGAGCGACCCCCTTTGAAATTAAGGAATTCTACAAGGCCATGTGCCTCATTTTGGAGTAGGCTGACCACTCCGGAGCACCTTTGGGCCCCATGGGGTCAGAAGAGGCCCCCATCTGGTTCCGTGCCGGCTACTCCAACACCGGCTCCAATGGGCTCCCGTAGCTACGATGATGAATCCGATCAAGGATCCGGACCGGCGCTGGTCTTGCCACTGCACATTTCCTTAGCGCTGTTCCTGCCGCTGATGGTCGCGGTGTCGCGAGCGCCAGTCCCATTGTGATCCCCAAATCTGACACGGAGCCGCAATAGGACCCTTCTGTCCTAGATCAGTACCTTATCCTTATTCTGAAGGGTTAGACTTCAGGGAATAAGGAAGGGGTCACTGGACCCTTTAAAATACCGGTCAGAAGAACAGGCTATGGACTGGTGTGAGGAACTGGGTGATGCTAGTGGACTAGACATGTCTCCAGATACGGCATGCTTTCTTCCCTTACCATTGCTACGGAGGAGGGAGCTACCTATGCTGTGGTGGTTAAGATGGGGGCTTAGGTCCTGGACCTTGAGTTGCTCTCAATGGCAGACAAGACCAACATCTTGACAAAGGCACTGTATTCGGGAGCTTCTTCCTCTGAACCTTTGCTCTTTCAACAAAGTACTCACCGACATCCTTCTAAGAGCGTGGTCTGACCCAGGACAGGGGCTCCTGTGAATAGGACGATTGCCTGCCACCACTGCCTTGTCCAAGAGGACCCAAACTTCCTCACCAAACACCCTACCCCAGAGAGCTTGGTGGTCAAGGCTTTCACTTCCCATGGTGCGTTCCCTGTTGCATCCATGAACAGTGAATCCAAGAGGCAGGGTAGCTTTGGTAAGACAATGTTTTCTTGCACCAGCCTTGCATTGTGGTCCGTGAACAGTGCATGCTTATTGGGCTGCTACTCCCACACAGTGTGAGACACAGTTGCACAAGTGCTGCCACAGGTCATGGAGGATGCCTTTCATATCCCCATCCTGCCTGCCCACAGACGTTATTTGTGGTTCACTGTAGGCCACGAGCAAGTTCAGTTTACTGCGCTCCCCTTTGGCCTTACCGGCACCCGTCGGTTGTTCACCTAGTGGATGGCTGTGGTCACAGCTCATCTGTGCAGATCCCCTATCTCAACGACTAGCTGCTGAAGACGGAGCTCACCTCAGGCTGTCGTCACCTATCTCCAGCCTACAGCGGACCTCACGCATTCGCTCGGGTTCACTATAATTGTACCAAAAAGTCGCACCTGACTCCCTCTCAGACGCTTCCTTTCTGGACACAGTGCAGTTTCAGGTTATCATCCCAAGCACCGAGTCAAGGATATTCATGCTGTGACACCAATGTTTCAGCCTCAATCATGGGTTTCAGTGAGACAGACTCTGAGGCTGCAGGGCCTCATGGCCTCCTGCATCCTACTAGTGACACATGCCAGATGGGACATGCAGGCTCTGCAGTGGAACCTGAAGTTTCAGTGGGTGCAGCATCAGGGGAATCTCTCCCGACAGGGTCCAGATCTTAGAGAGAACTGCAAAGGACCTGCAGTGGTGGCTAACGAACTGTGATTGGGTCAGAGGCAGCTCCTCTCCCTTACCCAACCAGATCTCACAGTAATGACAGCTGTCACTCCTGGGATGCAGTGGCCACCTAGGAGAGGTGGAGATCAGAGGACTCGTCTCCGGTGCAATCCGGACTCCACATAAACATGCTGGAGCTCCCTGTGATCCATCAGGCATTGAAAGCCTTCCTACTCTTTATCAAGGGAAGGCTAGTGCAGGTGTTCATGGACAACACCACCGCCATGTGCAACAAACAGAACTGGGCGGGGTCGAGGACCCTCTGTCAAGAGGCTCTGCATCTCTGAACATGGCTGGAACATCAGGGCATATCCTTGGTTGTTTAACATGTAGCAGGTTCCCTGAACACCAGAGCGGATAAACTCAGCCGTCGATACCTAGCAGGTCAAGATTGGAGGCTCAAAGTCTCTTTCAGCAGTGGGGGAGAGCCTTTGTTAGATCTGTTTGCTTCTGCCGAGAAGCACAATGTTAGCAGTGTTACGCGCTGGACTTTCTACGGTGGTTCTCGCTTGGAGACTCTTTTTGTCTTGAGTGGAGCTCAGGCATCCTGTGTGTCTTTCTTCTTACAACTCCTCCCCAGAGTTCTCAAGAAGATCAGGAACGGCTGTGCCCAAGTCATCCTTATGGCTCTGGCCTGGACACAGAGTTTTGGATGTCCAGAGCTACTGAACATAACTGGCACTCCTCCGATCAGGCTGCCCCTTCAGGAGGATCTTCTTTTGCAACAGCAAGGGAGGGTCCTCTGCCCAAACTTGTCATCTCTCCGCCTTCTTGGGTGGAGATTGAGTGGCAGCAGTTGCAGATTTCAACCTTCCTCCCAAACTCTGCAGTGTTATTCTGGTAACCAGGCGTCCAAAACACCAAAACAGTATATGCCTGCTAGTGAAAGTGATTTGTAGCATATTGTACAGGAAAAGTCCATTGATTCCACTTTCTGCTTCCCTTGCTGATATTTTGCTTTTAATCCTTAGCCTTGCCCAGCAGGGTTCTGCTTTAAGCACTCCAAAGAGTTCTATTTCTGCTCTGTCTGCCTTGTTGCAGCTGCCTGCCCAGCCCTCTTCATTTAAGTCCCCTATTGCAAACAGATTACTGAGGGGCCATGTCCATAAGTTTTCCCCTTCTCCCTTTTATTGTGCCTCAGTGGGACCTTAATTTGGTCCTCACTTTCTTTATGTGTGCTTCTTTCAAGCCTCTCCCTAATTGTCCCCTCCGGCTGCTCACGGTTAAAACAGCCTTCTTCATTGCCATTACATCTTCCCAAAGGGTGAGCGAGCTGCAGGCTTTATCTTTCAAACCTCTATTCTTTTCAGATTATCCAGACAAACTGGTGGTTTGCACTAGGGCCCTTTTCCTTTCCTGGTAACACCATTTCACGTGGGCCAATCTGTCATCTTGCCCACCAAAAAAGAGAGTTCTTGTTCGGTCTTAATCGATCGAACATAAGGGTTCTGGGTGGACGGCCAACTCTTCGTGGGGTATGGTGGATGCGAAGAACGGTCTGGCCGTGCAGAAACAGACCATCTCTCGATGGGTTGTTCTCTGCATCAAGACCTGCTACGCACTAGCGACAAAGTGCCTCCTGAAGGCTTACAGGCTCATTCCAAAAGAGCTAAAGTTGTGTCAACTGTGTTAGTATATTGAGTCCTACTCCTGGACATCTGCCAGGCAGCAATGTGGGCTTACCTGTACACTGTTGCCAAGCTCTACGGCCTGGACGGTAAGGTCCATAAGGATGGGCTTTCCGCCCGTTCAGTCCTTCTGGACTTCCTAGTTTAAATTTCTCTGGAGACCCTCCACTGGGAATGGTATTGCTTGGGTAGCTATTCAAAAGTAAGGAGTCTGCAGCTTGAAGTCTCTATCAGATGAACAAATTACTTACCTTTGGTAGTGCCTTGTGTGTTAGGTAGAGACAATAACTAGCCACAGATTCCTTACCGACCCACCCATCCTCCCAGCTCTGTAGACAGATTTTTAGGCCAGGGATGATCCCTTTCAGTGCCCTAGTTTGGACACACAGTGTCAGTGCTCTTCATGGCTCCTCACTTCTGCCGTGAAAAGTCGTGAGAAGTAACTAACGTCACCGCACCAAGGTGGCACCTGTATAGGTGAAGCGGATGTCACGCCCGGTGCGGATGATGTATGGACCCAATCAACGCCACCTACTGGCATGCAGAGTTGTTCGCGAAAAATCTTCTGGATTCAGTCTGACCCCTGGGGAGAATTCAAAATATGACATACACTACCATTGTTTACATATAGCATTAGCCCAGATGTCTTGTGTGTGTGTGTGCGCTGACTTAGTGGAAAGGATGCGGGGCACAAAAATATACGTTGTTTGTCTGTGGCAAGTTTTATCTGATCCTAACAATAATCCTTTCTAGGTAAACTATGGAAGGAATCTGAGACCCTTGACTGTTTTCTCCACTCCAAATAGTAATTTGGTTTACCTGCACTGCTTAAGGGACAAAAAAACTTACTGTGTGTGACCAAGTGTGCTTGGCATTTCACCAGTATCACACAACTCATATTGCTGAAGAGTCAGCACCCTTTGCTCCCAGACCAGGATCCTCTCCAGAGCTCTCTGGGCATCCGTGATTTTGTACCCTTGAAAACCTGTCCAAGAATGCTCACTGTACCTGTTGATCCCTTTATTTGGGTGCTTTAAGAACTTGCATGGAAAGGTAATCATTTTTGTGCCTGGAGTGAGCATGATCACCCCAGAAGATACCTGTAACATTACACATTCCAGTGGTTCCTAACTTCTTGGTCTAGGGGCTTGCGGAAAAGGGACTGAATTAAACACGCCTCCTTGGGTGTGGAGACCTCAGTTTATGACCAAAGGTGTTTCCAGTTTAACCACATCTCTTCTGACAACCTGCTTTGCCTCTATGATTCTTTTCCTCTCCGTACCTTATGCTTGAGCCCCACAATGAATGCCTATCTCAGGGTTTATTAGACACCCTTCTTCAAATTCTCAAAGGAGTCTGTGTAATTATTGTCCTCCAACCCAGAATCCTTAATCACGACCTAGTTGTTCTTTCTGATTTAGGCAGAGGTCTTTGCGGCTCTTGCTGCTAGTAGTGCAGTTTTATCCCAAATCTCTGGGGAGCTAGCCTTCTCCAGTCACTTGTCATGCAGTTACTGTGTCTTATGGTCAACTGTCATGCAGTTGTTACTGCGTCTTGTGGGATCTTCCTTTTTAACCGGAGGCAGTCAGTACTTTATGCAACAGTCAGAGAAGAAAGAATTATAGGAAGTTCTATAAGTAAGTAAAATGTTCCTTCTGAAGATGAATGAAGAAAACACATGCGCTTGTTGATTTATCACAAAAATTGATTTGCAATGTTATTCGCTGACTTGGAGTTCTGCTTACGAGTACACCTTTATATATTTTAATAGTAAAATGGAAAAATTAGGCCCTCCGCTGCGAACAGGAAGAGATGCACAAGCATTGCATGAGAGTGAAACCAAAACAGACAGTGCCGTCAAAAGACCCAACGAGTTATTACCAATTAATAAGTAAGTATTACAGCTGATAGCACATGATTAAACATAATAGTTCAGAAAGGGTTTCGATTATTATGCTTTTAGGAAATGAATTGAAACACTTCACGATCTTGTAATTGCAGAGTCAGGGATACATACATCTTTAATGCACACATTCATCAGACTACTGCATTTCTTACTTTACTGTCTTTCAGGGGATAATATTTATCAAATTAAGGAATGCCTGTTGAAAAAGTGGCCCTTTGAAAATGACAAATTTGCAAGTCAGCAATCTTTGTTGTGGCTCTTCTTTTGCCTCATGGAAAGTAGGGCCGGGCAAAATTTCAGTTACGTCTGTGTAATTCCCATAATTTCTGCCATCTGGAATTTTGCGAAATTATGCAACAAGACGTAGTTGGGAGTCATAGGTTATAGAAAATCTTATTGAAGAAGTACCTGAATAACGTAAATGAACAGCTCGAACAAGTCTTGTTCTTGGCACTCATGTGTTTTTGCGTTTTAGCACATCCCTGGATCTTTTTTGGATGCCAGGATACAATTTGCGCTTAGAAAAATGTTAAAATGCCATGTTCTTCATACTTTTTCCATGCATAAGAAAAGTGCACAAATTTTGCAAAACCTTAGTGTAAAGTCTGTTTCCTCACTGAGTCAGCACTCAAGCCCTATTCTGTATGGCATCTTTGCAATCTCTTTCAATTAAGCAAATATTAACCCAATCCATAGTAACACTGTAATGATAACCCGTGATTTATCGGTTTAGATAGTTGTATAGCACAAACTAAACAGAGTTCTTTAAATGTAAGATCTGACCGAAAACCATACATTTTCTCACAAGAAAATCTCAACAGTTTATCATTACTAAACATGTTTCTTTTCGTAGTTTCTGAACCAGATGAGGGTAGTTTGTTGTAGTGAGTTTTCATTGGAAGGAGGTAGAATATGTGGAAAAAGCATCCTGCTTGGTTACATAGGTCTCCTTCCTTCGTAGTTTATTTTTGGTTTGCCTAACAGATACTAGGCTTCCTTTTGCCTTAGTTGCCTTACCATATGAACTTAAAAACTGTGCTGCACAAAATGTTACACTTTGTTGTTTTTGCAAAACAGTATGTGCCACACATTACCTTACAGTGCGCACAAAGTTGATTATCACTAGGACCTAGTGGCACTGGAAAGGGAGGTGTGTTAATTCTAGGGAGGTCATCTTTTACGGCTCTCCTTGATCTTTGTAAAAGATAAAACTTTCCTCAAGTAGAAGTAAGAAAACGTCTGCTTCACTATTTGTAATTTTCATAATCTTTGGCCCAGTAACAGTATTAACATAACTAATATTAACCTCTGATTTCAAACGCCAGAAATTTGAACAGAACCAGTGCCATTGCTAGTGCCCATTTTAAGTTTGGTTTTATGAATACCACAATTCCTCAACCAAATTATTTTGGAGAAAGTGGAATCGCGATGCCAGATACGGTAAGTTCAACATTTTATTCAGCAACTCCAGTGAGCAGCTGCACCCTCCAATTCCTAGGCACAGCTACCACCAGTAGAGTGCCCACACCTAAACCCCCTCAAACAGAACATTGAAATGCCAGGAATAAAAAGATACACAGGCACTCCACATCCTCATCCCTTGAATCCATAAACTGATAAAATATATACAGGCAGGTAGTTAGAAATTGGTAAAGAGATAAGGATACACAAACTACAGACAGAGGCCCTCATTACGAGTCTGACGGTCCTAGGATTGACTGACTTGCGGTGGTGGTCTGACTGCCACCAAAGAGTTGGTCAGACCGCCACATTATGACCGTAGTGGTTCGGCCACGGTCGGACCACCAGTTTCCCTCCATTGGAGGGACTGGCGGTGCTGGCGGTCCTAATCCGCCAGGGCAGTGCTGTTTGCAGTGCCGCCCTGGGGATTATGACCCCCCCCTTCTTGCCAGCTTTTACATGGTGGTTGCACCGCCATATAAAAGCTGGCAGAGATGGAGTGCAGGGGGCCACCTGTGGGCCCTTACACTGCCCATGCACTTGGCATGGGCAGTGCACGGGTGCCAATGGGCAGCCCATTCACGCATTTTACTGTCTGCCTAGCAGACAGCAAAAAGCGCAATGGGTGCTAATGCACCCTATGCACCGCAACATTGCTGCTGGCTCAATTAAGAACCAGTGTCAATGTTATGGGCTGTTTCCTGCTGGGCCAGAAGGCGAAAACTATGTTTCTGCCCACTGACCCAGCAGGAAACTCGTAATAGGGACTGCAGGAAGGCCACTGCGCTGGCGGAGACCTGACCGTGGGAGTTTGGCAGGCGGCCTTTTCTGCCCGCAAACTTGTAATTAGGGCCAGAACGTCTAAAGAACCTTCTACCAACATGAAATGTAAGGAGTGGTTTATTCCCCTATCACATATTCATCCAACTTCTTCGGCATTGTAACCATCCAATCAGTCCTAAAGTTTGAGTCTGTGCAGCAGGTAGCAATGATTGAAGAAACATTCTATCATTAACAGCTGTCTCCTGCACCATCCTCAGGCATATGGTTCAGTTCCTCACAAACGGCTGACTTCCTCATCTATCCACCACCAACCCTTGTTTCAGAAAGTTCCTCATCAGAATCATGTTTCCGGTTTAAAATCTCTTTGCACCTTGGCAGTTTGCTAAGGTGCCAAACATTATCATTGCTCATTTTGAGTGAATTGGAATAGACGTTTTCCATTAAGGGTTTGGAAAATGTCCTAACCTCTAAAGCTGCTTACATAACACCACTTATTTTAAATTTTTGTTGTTGATATTGAGGCCACTTTAACTACTCCCAGAGCTAGTCCACCAAAGCTTAATGGTTGTTCGGAAATTATAATTCAGAATGCATGGCCATACAATACAGGCTTATTATACTCAAATCAGTATCCAAAATATATTTTAAATGCTCCAAATGTATTGTCTACATATCAATTTGATATTAACTTTGAAAACACAAAGTCCTAAAATTTAGCGCAAAAAAGAACATTGGTGCAACCTGGAATGTGACAGGGCAAACTATAAGTAGATTTCTAAGCAACATATATCTGGCAGTCACCACATGAAAGAGGTCACCATAAAGCCGATTTACAGGCAATGAAAATCAAAGTGGCATCTTTAAGATTTGCTCTCCTATTACTGTATAGGAATCTAAATGGTCCTTTATTTTCATTTTTCAAGTTCAAGTATGGTAAGTAAATACTTACCATAAATAATCTAGAGCTTGGAAGCTTTTCGTGCCAAAATTAATTTGTGGCTGAAGTTGGAGCAAAGCAAGTTATTTGTCATCTCTCCCAGTCATCACGCTAAGCTCACCTTCAACTGAAATTCTGCTTTATTGACTAGCAAATACTAACAAATTAAGTTTTATTATAATACTGATTTAAAGGAAACAAGCTGAGACAATTAAAAAAACACAATTTGATTACAAATTTGTAAATGTAAGTTATTGAGGACGATACTGGCACATTGCAGTATTAGACATTCTTGAAGAGCTTGGAACGGTAGAGCTAAAGTATCTTGAGCTTCCATACAACAACTTTAAATGCCTCTTGAAGAAACACATCTGCATGAAGTCACCTAGATTCTGATTGGACCAAGGCCAACAATGCAAAGCGTGAATTTCAAAAATATCATGCTCTATTGATATTGGGACTGCTTCAGCTTAAATATTTCTGACAATGCCTTTGCCCCCTAGGGCTAGGCGAAGAGGAACAACCGTGGAAGCTGAAAACAGTGAAGCAAGCCTGGCTGTTTTGCAACTCTGATATGGAAAGCCTAGCACACAGGTTGTTGTCCTATATTTTCAACCCAACACAAACTGCTTTCACTAACCATTTTTCAATAAATCAGGTCTTCAATCCTGCAAAGAAGCAGTTTTACTCTGCTTTACCAGTGCTGAAGGCATCTTTATAAACAACTCAGTCAAATATATGGATTTAATACAGAACTTGCTGGGCAGTCAACATGATCAAGACTATCAATTTATTGAGTAAAAGGAGGCATGATCTGATAGTATATGATTTTAATGTAAGCGTTGATAATTATTTATCTGAATTGTTCATCACATTTTATTTTGTGGTTTTAATTAACTTCCAGTAAATCATTATGTTACTCGCTTCCTTAACACCACGCTTGTGATAATTGTATTCTTATAAGCAGCTTGCACCTTTTTCATATTTGCCCTTACAGTAGTTGGGACCAACTTCCTTGCTGCTCTTCTGTCATACTCACCAACTTGTTCATAGTGTAATGTTCTTTTCCTCTTAAGTTCTTGGAGGGGCTGAATGTAGTCACAGTATGGGTATCTTGGTACACCAAAGCCATTTCCCTAACTTTCCTCCTACACATCCCACATTTGCTGGCTCATTGCACAATCCCCATGATTGCATTTTATGACCTCTGTATGGCTCCTTACCCGGAGTGTGGTCAGGGGCATATGTTTAGGCTTAAGGCCATTTGGAGAAAAAAATATTAAGATTCTTTTTTGCAGCAAATTGTGATCTTTTATATCTAAGGTCTGGCATAGGAAGTCCCCACATTGGAAAACCTGATAAATAATATCTTGCAACAGGCAAATAGTGTGCCCAATCCACAGTGTTATCTGCTGGGCACTTTTGAGTAACAAGGCGATAACAGTTCACATACTTAGCTGAGGTGAACAATTAGCATTTAACTTCAGTCCCAGGATATCAACCGCTAAGGCCTCTCACAAAGTTTCTAAGCATTAGACTGGGGTCAGCGGAGGCAAAAGATGAATTGGATTTATCAGCACATCTATGTTCAGTAAAATTCTGCACAAACTCCTTGACATCAAAATCTATACCTTGCCAACAACACTGTATTTGATCCTCCTTTTATTTTTTTAAACAATTCACAGGTGGTCTCTGCGATTTATCCTTTATGGTTCTTAGCCTAATGGGCGCACCACCCAGAACCCCCTTCGTTATAATCCACTGTCATCTGCCAACAATTAACTTTTTGCTTCCTAATAACTCCTCAGCACATCAGTCAACCATTAATTATCAGGTCAGGCCTTTTAGGTGAACCCAGTAACGCGAGCAGATTTTCCTCTTTGGAATACGCATCCAGCCACTCATCTTTAGAGCTCACACTGACATTACTTGCATTCACAAGAATTGGTGAAAAGTCATCCCAATCATCTGTGATACACTCCTTCAAAAGAATCACTGCCCTGCTTAGGAAATCCACCACCCGGTTTTTGGCATCAGTAATATGTTGTGCTTTATGGTTATAATCCCACAACCTCAAAGACACTTTGGCAATGTGTGACATAATTTTTAACAACCTACACATAGTCATGCTTTTGTTAGGTTGTGGATGTTCCATCTTTAGAATGAATTCAGACCCCAACATATACTATCTGAAGAGTTACACTCCCCTCAAGCTTGTCACCATCTCCCTATCCGTGACAGAATATCTCTCCCCGCTTTTGAAAGGGAGAATGAGGCAAAAGTGATGGGGATTTCCAAGCCACCGCACTAGGTATTGGAACAAAACAGCACCTAAAACGTTGCCGCTAGCGTCAGTCTGATTACAATTCTAGCACAGGGTTTAAAAACTCTGCAAGGGAATGGCATTGCAAACCTCTTTCTTAACCGCATCAAAACACTTGAAGTTTGTCAGTCCCTTCAATGCTATTGCTGTTCTTTAGTCATTTATGTCATTGGTCTTACACACACATGGTCTCATGCAACTTAAATTTAACCAACCCCAAGAAGAATCTCACATCATCCTTGAAAGATAGTGGGGGTACTTCTGACTGTCTCAACATGTTCTTTCTTGAGTAACACGTCATGTTCACAGAAGAAAAAGGCCTAATTATTTCACAGACTGTACAGCACATTTGTTCTTCTTGACTTAGCAGTAAGACCTTTCTTATCCAACACACTTAACAGTTTCCTCAACCGACAGACATGCTCTTCTCTATCCTTTCCCCAGACCCAAAATGTTGTCTTGACACCTTTGAACCCCTCACAGAGTTGGTATTGTTGGGAAATGGCTGCTGCTGATGCTAACCAGTAACTGATAACAACCAAAAGGTGTAAGAAATACTATTATGTTCTCACTATCTGCATGGAAGGGTACTGCTGTCCAAGGTGAAGTTGAACGAGAGCTGTAGCTAACTCCCTTGGTCATGGTTTATTGATTTTAGGTAATGGAAAGTTATATACCTGTATAGTGCTATTTAAACCTCTAAAGTCTATTCATAAACTAACCCGACCATTTGCTCATCTAGCTATATCCAAGGGACCAACCAGTCTGTAGACTTCTTTATCATTCAGGATTAAAACATGTTTCCAGAACAATTGTTGATTGATCCACCCCAAAACAAAAGATCCCTTTTCAGCCACATATCTTTTAACTATAGCTATTCCCCCTCCCTGAACTCTTAGGTTTTGTATTCTGTTAAAGGGGTGAGCTCTCCCATAAAACTTTCTGGATACACGTCAGCATGTTCCAGGTTATCCACATTGCACCCTCAAATTTGTCCTGTCACATGGTTCTAGTGAATTATCACCCAGATTCTACTACAAAATGTATGGCTATTCCGTCTGACCTCATCTTACAAGAATGTTTACACCTAGAATTAACATTCACTCCTAAAAATACTTTGATCAACAATAAAACAGTTATTCCTACTTTATTCTTCACACTCACAAGAACCTAAAACCATCGCCCTGTTTTGCAATTCCTGCATATCGGTGCCACACCTACATTCCTCTTCATTTGCCTCCTGCCACCTGCATCTGGAGTTTAGCTTCTACAGTTTTCGTTCTTTTTTGCTGACGTTTTCTACAAAATTCTCAAAAGTGTGCAGAAATTTGTCCATCCGCACCCCCCCAATAGATAAGCATTTCTAAACTACGCTGCACCTGCCAGAAGCAGATGTCTTGCATGGCCCCTCATGAAGTCTTCCTTTGGTGTCTCAGCACAAAGGATAGTTCACAGTTGTCTAACAAGTGCTCTCTGATGCATCTGAAAGGGAATCAGGAAGTATGAAGTCATATTATGTAGATGAACACAAGAAACTTGGTGAGCTAAGTCACTGGGACAGCCCTGATACTCTCATGTTCTCAGTCCTCTGTAAATTTAAGACAAAATCAAGGAGCAATTAGAAGAGGAGCAGAAAAATTGTCAGTGTGGTTCATTGCCCTCTTGGCGCTCTTATGTCAGGGCGAGGCCTCACAAAAGCTGTATTAAAGAACAGACTATGGTTTCAGTGCCAGATTAGGGCACACTTCTGGTCCCAAAAATTCATGCGCCCAAGTTGTGCAGACCATTGCCAACCCTGGAGCAGATTGTACCCTTCCATAAGATGGTTATGGACCTCTCTGGTATACATTCCATCTCTAACTTCTGCCAGCAGATCCTGCCCAGCACTGACGGATTCCTTTGCAGCCCAGCGTCTGGCACTGGGCAGCGCCATGACCCCATTGCCACTGGTCCAACTATTTGTTCTCTTGGCGTTAATGCCACTGTCTTTTGGCTCTGGCACTGATACCATATTCTGCTCCTACCATGGTTATTGATTCAGCTTCAGCCAGGGCTTGCCCTGAGATATGCTGCACTAAAAGCAAGGCACACCTTCATTAGGAGGATAGCTCTCCCATTGTCCTCTTGCCTATGAGACACAATTGCAGTAGGATGGAGGCATACTTTGGGTCACACGGATGCTATTCAAGGTCTAGAAAATGTGCCCTGCAGCGAAGATGGAAAATTTTCCCCCTATCGATACATGGATGTTGGCGTATGGATTTGACAGAATAGTAGTGGCTTAGACAATTTGTCTAAAATAGAGTTGAATTTGTACCTCAGGCCGTTTGAAAGAACGTCTTATTGTACGTAGAGGGTTTGAGGCGCTGGACTTAGTTACCCTTACACCTACCTAGAAACTAAAGCCAGTGTATTGACTGAGGTTTTTACATCCTGAGTCTTCAACTTCTCGGTTGTTGCTGGCATTTAACAAAGCCTCAACTTAGCCCTCATGGCTGCCTGTTCCTAACCTTGTCTGTCCTGCCAGTAAGCCAGTCTGTGGCACAGCAACACAGGCCCCAATGCAAATGAGGACACGCTGATCCTTCTAAGAGCAAGGTTAACCTAAACACTGTCATACTTCTCCTCTGGACAGGAAGTAAAACATGGCACATGCTAGAGACAAGAGAGTTTCCCTTCAGCTAACCTGGCTCTCTACTCACTGAATGTGGCTTGTCTCTTAAGCTGTGACCATCACTTATTCTAGGAATGGCTGTTTTGGGAAATCTATAATAAAGAAAAACAAGACTCCTCTTGGCAAGGCAAAAGAAGGTTTACTGTTGCGGTAGGGAGCTTAGATACCCCCAACCAGGTATACAGCTGATCTCAAATGTCTGCTGTCAGACAGCCACTTATATAGTTACATGAACAATGTTTTTCTAAAAAGGTCAAATAACACGTTATTCAGTCATCACATGCTTGTTACAAAAACATCACATCACCTTCATTGTAATTCTAACAAGCCATTTATTTGCTTATTTCATATGCATGTTTGTTTTATTGCTTTGCTCCCAAGACTTCTTATCAGATTCTGTGTGCACTTGGCTAACTCTGTCTCCTGCTCACATCATTCAATCATGTTTTTAATTTACCAAGAACAAAGAATACATGCTTGTGTGCTGTGACCATAAATTCCTCTCAGCTTACAAACACAGGTTTTTCTTTAACTAAGACATTGCTGATCATGCACCATATTTTCCAGTGAACTCTTCACCTGTCTGGCATCATTATGGAGCTTAGCCCTGCATCTGTTCTTTCACTACGTATAACTCTAACACTCTCTATTAACGTGTGCGATGGCACAACTTCTTCACATTTTATTTCCTCTCTAATATGGCCACTGATATTTTACCTTCCGTGGCCGAGGAGTTTAGTCATTTTTTTCATACAGACAGTACATCATGGACAGGATGCACAAAAATGTATTGATCCCTCCTAGACACTACAAATTGTGTGGCCTGGGCTATATTTATGTACGGTCATCCATCAGCATGCTTAGATATGTGTCACTGGGTTTCTGGGAATGCCAAGGGTTCACATATGGGCAAGCCCTCTGATGGAACCTCGCAATTTGGTAAGAAGGCTGATTCGGTACTGGAGGTCTTTAGGGACAGTAGAGCTCGGCTCACTCTTTGGGGCTGCTTTGTCCCACATGCCAAAATCCACAGGTAGTACTAGAAATACTGTAGTTATTTGAGGGGTTTTGCATTCTGTCAGATGAGTCTTTTGCAGCCTCTTCAGTAATCCATTCAGATTTGTTATGTTTGCAGATGGCAGGACTGTAGGCATCAGCAGATGCAGCACTCTTCTTCCTCTTCACCTTGAGCTGCAGCCAAACCTCTAGTTTTTTCCTCCAATGATATTTTGAGATCAGTAGGGGGCAGGATTTACTGTTGCCTTTCCAGATGGCATTCCATTACTTTGTACCAGTGCTTTCTTCAAATTGTTCCGTTTGGTTATGCTGTTCCCTTCTTGGAAGCACCTCCACACCTCCCATCAGTCTTTTTCCATCTATGCCATTATTTTCTCGAAGTGCAGAGGTTTTAGTCAGTGGTGCCGCTGACTTTATGCCTGAGGTAGTGAGAGGGTCAGAGTGTTTCTATCTGTACTTTATTGTGCCCAAGAATGATAGGATTTGGGGCAGGTTTTAGACCTAAAGCTAATGAACATTTTTCAGAGGAAGGAGAAATCTAAGGTGATAGTGCTTTCCCAGGTCCTTTTGGCCTTGGGTGCCAAGGATTGGGTGGTTTCCTTAGACTTGCAGGATGTGTACTTCCATATGCCTGGTCCTGCAGTCCACCATGTAGCACCTTCCTCTGCTTTGTGGTGGGGCCATTCCTCTAATTCACTGCTCTGTTGCAGTCCCTCAGGGTGTGCACAAAAGGCATGTTGGTTATTGTTGCCCATCTTTGGAATTTACATATTCTTAAACATGATGACTATCTGATGAAGACAAGCTCAAGGGGGTATTGCTTTTGCCCTCCCTGGGGTTCTTTGGCAGTGAGCCATAATCCAATCTGTGCCTATTCAAAGATTCAATTTAAAGAGGCAATTCTTGACACAGTGGTGTCAAAGGCCTAGCTGCCCTAGCAACCAATCTGAGACATTTGGGCTATGTTCCTAGTGTTTTCTAGATGAACAGCTGTTCCTGCTTTAGTGATGCTGAGACTTCTGGTGCTCCTTGCGTCTTGCCTCCTGCGGCGTTCCATGCTCTTTGGCATATGTGGGCCCTCCGTGGAACCTTCCTCTTCGGTGGGCCCAATCCTGAAGATGTCTTTCTGTCTCTATCTGCATTTCAGACAACGTAACCGCGGACCTTCAGTGGTAGTTGTTGGATGCCAACCCTACTTGAGGCTGGTTTTTCTCCTCATCACATCCCGATGTCAGTGATGATGAAGCTGGTATCCCTAACCTGGGGTAGTCACCAGGAAGGAATAGAGATTAGAGGCCTCTGAGCTCACAGAGAAGCAAGCCATCAGATCAGTGTTCTGAAGCTGTGAGCCATTTGTCTGACCCTGAAGGCTATTCTGACTTCCATCATGGCCAACATGGTCCAGGGTCTAACGGACAACACGACTGCCATATGTGACTTCAACAAGCATTGCAGTGTGTAGTGTCTTGTGTTTTGTCTGGATGATCTGATCTTTGCAGGCTGTACAAGCAATTTCCCTCTTGGTCAGTCACCCGGCAGGATCTCTCAACACCATGGTGGAAAAACACAGGAGGCATCATTTTCCGACCAGGAGTGGCATCTGCATCTGGAAGTATTTGGTCTAATTGCACCTGGTTGAGTGTCCCTTCTGTAAATCTGTTTGCTATTTCCAAATACAAAAAGTCCGGCCTTTGGATCCCTGTAGTTTCCTCATTGAGATTCCTTGGGAGACATATTTTATCTTCTGCTGGCCATCAGCCTCCTCTACTCAACTCAGATCGAACTGAGCAGTGTTTATTCAGATTTCCCTGAACTGGACTCAACATGTGGTACTCTGAGCTCCTGAATCTCAGCATTTGACTCCCCCTTGCTTTGACAGCCTGCTCAGGATTATCTGCTGCCTCAATAACAGAGAAGGGTATTTTACAAGAATCACCACATTCATGAATGGAGATTGAGTGGAATCAACTTTGATACTTTGATCTTCTATAAGTTATGGGAAAAGTTGGTATACAGAGGCTGATCTGACAAAGCCTGCAGCTGACTGACCTAATGAGCTGTAATGAATGTGATAAGAAAACATGTTTTGCCTAAAAAAAAACAAATCTCTAGAGGGGCTTAGGACATATTCCTTCATAGCAAGGCCACACCAAATGCTTTAGCTTAGGGTGTTCTTGATATGGACGTTTGCCAGGCAGCCTCATGGGCATCTGTCAATACTTTCACCAGGTGATTCTGTATCTATTCTCAAGTCTGCAGAGAAGGCCATTTTGCCAGCCCGGTACTCCACGAATTGCTAGTGTCAAATTACTTCCTCAGATGCAAAATCTCTAAGAGTACCAACTCATTAATCATGTTGTGTGCAACTGAAAATGTTCTCACCAGCCTCCCCAGATTTTTTATGGGGCAACCTGTAGTCAAATAAATGTGTTCCTCTATTTTCTGTCCTCCAGTTTTAACAATATCCCTCATAGCTAAACGTGTGCTTATTCCTACTAGTGGGTTCCCCTCTTGGGCCACCTTTTGTTCTCCAGAGTTTCCAGCAGACACATCTTAGGAGGAGGAGGATTTTTGGGCCTTTTAAGTTCCTCAGTTAGTGTGTTTATAATCCAACCGAGAAGGGTGCGATTTTGGGACATGTCCATATGTGATGCATCCGGTCACTAATTTCATTATGGCATTTAGTACAGGTTAGGGAGTAATCTTTACCCACCTTCCAAAGACACTCTGGGTTAAAATATGGTCTCTGTAGATAACTAATTTATATTAACCATAATCTTGTTGATATGGCTTATTTCCTGAATGCCAGAAGAACATTAATTCAGTCTGCATAATCTGATGTTCTGATATCTGCCAAATATTTGGCATTCAAAATCATCAAATCAACTGGAGTATAGTTTTATCTACTTTGTTCTTGGTAAGAAATGCCTATATTGAAATGTATTGTGGCAGTGCTGAGCCTGTGGCTTCTAGTGAATGGCAGAGCTGGCAGGTATTTAAAAATGTTCATTTTATGATGCCCCTATTTGGATTGTACATTACTACAAAAAAAAAGTCATGCCTGTACCCTCCTATACTTCGTCAAACAGAGATAGGCCATTGGTGGTCATGATTTAAAACACTCTAGAAATGTTATCCTTTAAGTAAATGGACTGCACAGAGCTGTTATTACTTTAAGTCCACCTTCCTTCTGTGACCAACAGTGAGCTCTCTGCCAGCATTTATGTTCTGACACATTGTGGGGACCTGAAGGCTACACAGAGAATTCAGTAAGCCCTGCTGTGCCAGGAACCTCCATTTTGTATGAAACCCTGGAATATCTCCATTTACTAATAGCTAAATAATAATTGTGCATGTAGCAGGTTAGTTGTGAAATATCTGAACGTGCTTAGGGAGTGTGATCACTTTATATAAAGCAACACTCCTGAGTATATTGAGGGGTAACTTACTCCAGTTTTGTTTGTCTCATAAGATTTCCTCCCTTAGGAGTGACAGGTTTATTTCCCAACACCATAAAGAATCTACAGATTAAAATGGATCACCAGCATGTTTCTTCACTTCCATGTAGTTTGCAGCACGATCAGGGCAGATTTGTCTCAGTTCATCAAAAGCCCCAGTGCCCGATTGAAAGAGTAAAGCATGTGCATTAGAGTCTGCCCCATCTATCTGGGATATCTCATGAAAAGAATTGGAAGTCCTGGACTCCAACTTCAGCATGAACCATCAAATCAACTCAGTCACCTCCACCTGCTTCTGCACCCTCCCCCTCCTACACAAGTCCTTCAAGTGGATCCCCTTCGAATATAGAAAGACCATCACACGCCCTCATCACCAGCAGACTGGACAACGGCAACGCACTCTACGCCGTAATCAACAAGAAACTCACCCGCAAACTACAAAACATCCCGAACGACGACGCCAGACTGGTCTTCGACCTACCTCGACACTGCCACATCTCGCAACATCTGCGTACACTGCACTGGCTTCCCATAGAGAAAAAAATTATCTTCAAGATCCTTACCCATTCGCACATGGCC
Source organism: Pleurodeles waltl (assembly GCF_031143425.1). Taxonomy (NCBI): domain Eukaryota; kingdom Metazoa; phylum Chordata; class Amphibia; order Caudata; family Salamandridae; genus Pleurodeles; species Pleurodeles waltl. The sequence goes on from NC_090439.1 coordinate 777,740,288, forward strand.
CTGCACAACACCGGACCAGTCTACCTGAACCAGTGACTCAACTTCCACTTACCCCACAGGGCCCTACGCTCAGCCCAGCTCTCTCTCGCACAAGTACCCCGCATCAGGAAAACCAGAACAGGAGGCTGCTCCTTCTCCCACCTCACAGACACCGCTTGGAACTCCCATCCTCTCCACATCAGACAAACCACCACCCTCCTCAGCTTCATGAAGGAACTCAAGACATGGCTTTTTTAGGAACCACTTCACTGGTAAATGCTACACTGTACCCCCCTCACACCCCAAAACCCCTAAGTGCTTTGAGACCGCAACGAGTGAGTAATTGCGCTCTAAAAGCACTGACTGATTGAAGTCCTCAGCATGGAGAGATGCTGTCATTGATCTCTCCATCCCACTGAAATTCCTGAACCATGCGGTCTCCACCTTACCTAGGATGCCAGTGGTTCAGTGACCAGATCATACAGGAAAAGAGAGAGGGGGATAGCTCTGTCTAGTTTGTCTCCTAGTATTGAAGTCGAGGATACTAGTTTGTTAATTCTGATTGTTGCCCTGGGGTGATTATAAGGTAAATTAATGTAGAAAATAAAGCGTAGCTCAAAATTTAGTCAGAGAAGAACCTATCTCAGTAAAGTCCAACTAAGCAAATCGAATACCTACTCAAAATTGATAAGCAATAATGTGCATGGACCATAAAACGTCTGTCTTCAACCTATAGCAGTGTGCACCCTTCTAATACATCTGAGGTTTCTCTAACTTCCATAAATCGGTAAGGTTTGGTCTCAGCTAGTGCTTTAGCAAGAATTTTGATATCTGCATTTATCAGTGACAATGGCCTGTATGATTAGCATCAATCCGCTGGTTTACTAGGCTTTAAGAGGACCTTAATCATGGCAGTTTGGGGATCATCATGTCGGATCCTGTCGACCTGTCATCTTTGAATATGTTCAAAGGTTTGGGGACATTGGGAAGCTAAATCTTTCAAAACACTGCAATGGGAAGTTAGTAGGGTCTAGAATCTTACCAGCCTTCAGCCCTAAAAGGGCATTGAAGAGATCATTTTTAGTAAGCAGCAGCTCAAGCTCGTACTTAGCAAGGTCACTTATCAGGGTAGAAAGTTGTTCTATTTCAGTTACCAGTTGGGCTTCATATAAAGCACAGAAGTATTCCTCAGGTATATCGTGTCTATCTGCATTGCGGATACCGGGGACAAATCGGGAAGGAATCTCCCTCTATGTTAATCAGTATGTAATTTACGCAACAAATTCTCCACTTCATAAATCCGCTTTTGGGATGTTATTCATCTGAGTCTTCTAATGTCTAGTGTAATTAGTTGAAGGCATTCTCTCAAGGGCTCCAGATGCCTTAGTAATGGGGTCACCTTAGTGAAACAGTATTCGGACTCCTATTTAGAAGATTGGATGCAAGTTTAAAAGTCTTAGCTTCTTTCAGCTCATTTTTTAAATTAAGGTACCCCGCCCCGATTACCATCTTGAGACCTTTCCATAAGATGAAGCTAGAGGAGCTAGAACCTGTGTTGAGTTCAATATATGATTGAATTTCCATTGTAATGTAGTCAGTAAACATGACTTCACTTAACCAACACACTGTAAGCCTGTCATGTTTCCCTTTTTGTATTTAAAGTAGGCAATGATCTGATGTCCCCTAACACGAGTGTGAAATTGCTATGATGCCCAGGACATATTTTTTGGGGTCAAGGACAAGTTTTCATGTTTATTTTGTCCTTGGGACAAGAACGCCCAACCACGTGCTGCACTGACCCTTTGGCTGACAGTTTACAGTTATGAAGCAGGGAAGGAAATTCCTCAGTTGAGGTAATGTGTGTGTCCATTATGGAGCAGGGAAGTGAATTGCCTGCAGTTGAGGTAATATTTGTGACCATATGCTAATGCTGTGTGAGCTTGTATTTGTGGTTCCTTAATGCAAAGCCTTTTTTTTATTAGGGTGAGTAATCTAAATACATGTTGTAAGCTTAGACTGCAGTACTGACAGTGGTTCCGGTGGAAAAAAATGTATACATGTTTTGCAGAGTTTAACAATATGAGGCTACGTTTAATGCTCCCAGAATGTTCTCCGATTAGATGCAAATATTTGCAGAAGCTTGAGAGTAAGATTGATGATCCTTTGCTTTCAAAATAAATTGGCCACAAAAATTGCAATTGGTTAAAAAACAAAAATTGTCTAAATTACTGTTAAAGTTGAGGTACCATTTCTTCAAAGCATCATTCAGTAAAATGTTTTGATTTGATACATGCTAGTATTTCCCAAAAATATTCTTAAAGGAAAATGGGTAAAAACCAATTTTGACAAGATTATGTGAAATATGAAAATAAACAAACATTGGCAAAGCCAATAGGTCCGACATTGGTGATGAGTCATTTTGTTTTTTCAATATTTCTTATTTTGACAGTGCCTCTGTAAAAATTTATGGTAGTGGAAACTGCCAGCCCTCACCATTGTAACAAACATTGGCAAAAAGCAACAATATTTTTTGGTCTCAAAAAAGCACACATTGCCTCAGTAGTTTCTGGTGCTGAACCAAACTGCTTTGTGTGCCGATCGTCTCCTTGTGAAAGAGCAGATTTAATTCACTCACAGTGAAGCCAACCGATAGATGGATATAGAGGGAGATAAAATTTCAATAAAAACTAGAGGTCTTGATTAACACCAGACCTATTTAGGTGCCCTGTTGTTAAAGTCACAAACGTGCACCATTGGTATATGTCTTTGCAAAGGGCAGATTTACATATTTTATGAATTCACAAAAATGACATAGATAGACCAGGAAATTGTACTCCTAGAAAATATCTGTAAACTATATTTTAGCACAAGCAAATATGCATGTGTAGATTTGCTCATGTGGAAATATGTTGAGTGTTTACAAGTTCACTTTCCCTCTAACCACTTTTTCCCCAACCCTGGAAGAAGTTTTCTGCCTTTGTTAGGAGTATATTTCCAATATTTCACAATCTGGGAAAAGGTTAGAGAAGAGTGAAAATTCATAAAACATGCAAGTTAGTAGGTTTCCACAGTCACGAAAGGACATTCCAACCCTGGAACTTTTGCTTACGGCTGCCTCTAGACCCAGTTTATAGATCTGCGGAAAGGTGGCAAAATAAGGAAATTGTTAGTATTCCAGCCCTACTGTAGTATTAGCTCTGGCATAATCAAAGAGGCTATTATCAGAACTTTTAAATAATGAGGTTGCCACCATAATGTTTTGTTGCTAGACATGACACCAGAGAGACAAATAGATTTGTTTACAGGACAAGTAAGGATTTATGGACAGGTAGATATTTATCGAATTCCACACCCATGCCTTAGAAGTATGTTGGTACCACAAACTCAGAATAGATCTGCCACTAGAACAAAAAAGCTGCAAGAATAATTTACATTGGGTTGAATAGTGGGTGTAGCCCCTTTAATTGTGATGCCAGGTGCCCCAAATATCACATACAGCAGTAGACGCAGTCCAGTCTAATAAAGAGGTTGTGCGGTGGGGAGTTGAGCACCATAGCATAGCAGACCTGGGAGCCTGTCCTAGCCTAGGTAACAGCCTGTGTAGAGGTCTTTGTCAGAGAATTGCAACACCTTGTGAGCCTCTTGTGATCCCAGCATGGCAAACCCTCTTATATCCATGACTCGCCAAGACATTGCAGTTCGAAGATAGCAAGTGGGTTTCTTGTATCAGCGGGATTTCAGAAGAATGGTTTCTGATGGATACACCTACCTGTGGATTCCTCACCTAAAGAATTCTCGCCTCGCGCCAGCTTCGACGGAAATTTCTTCTAGCTCTGCACGTCGACGATGATGTCACAATAGCCCGCCTCATGCGACGCCGTATAACGTCATCTAGGCAATAAGAAGCCCTCATCGACGTGCAGACGTCAGTTCCCTTTTTTCCGTGCCTTCGAATAACGTTTTTTCTTCGAGGCTAACAGGGAGCTACAGTTGCACATCTGTAATTACAATGTTGCAGCCAAGAAAATCTGGCTTTAAACCTTGTAACCAGTGTGGGGGTCGGATGTCGGTCACTGACCCCCATGAAAATTGTTTATGGTTCCTTAGTTCCGACCATGAGGTCGAGTCATGCGGTTCCTGCCAACGCATGAACCCTAAGGCGCTTAAAGAAAGAGAGGCTAAATTATTCCTAGCCCGTTCCAAGAAGAGGAAGGAAAGGCGACATCGTAGAGAGTCTTCTTCTAAATCTTCGAAGACTCATCGTCGCCATGGAGACTCTCTGCGTCGTCACGACTCTCGGCGCCAATCGAGTAGAGGTCGGTCCAGATCTCCATCAGCTCGGCGCCATCTGACGTGGGAGATTAGCCCGGCCGTCACTCCTCCGCCTCCTACGACTCTGGCTTCTCCGACTTCACCTTTGTCCGTGTTTGAAGTCGAGCCTCTTCAAGAACCGGCAGCTTCTCCGGGGCAGGAGATGCCTGGTCCATCATTGGCTTCTTTGCCAGTGCCGACTCCGCAAGCATATCCAGCTTTCCCGGCGCCGGGTACGTATCCTGCGGCATTTTTAAATGCTATTTTCAATATCTTTTCCACCATGGTGCCTGGTGGGAGGGCATGCGGGTCCGTCAGGCCCTTTGGCTTTTAATTTGGGTGCTCCGGCTCCTTACAAGCCGACACCTTTCATGCCATTTTTGCCTTCTGGAGCCGCTACAGCACCGATGCCCTTGGTGTCGCCCAGGAGACCTGTGACGCCTACAACGTCTGCTACTCCGGCGCCAGTGGATTCTCCACGGATCCAGTCCACAGTCAAGTTGCCTGTGGCGCCGGAGGGTCCGGCTTCGGATGGATCCGAAGGACGGTGTCGGCGAAGATCTTCGGCGTCGGCCCACACCTTATCGACGCCGGGACTCGAATCCAGGCTCCGGTCCAGAAGACTAGCTTTACGCCTCCTGGAGGAGGAGGAGTATAGCAGACAACATCTGGAGGAAGGCGAAATCTTAGAGCCTTCAGGTGATTTTCAGGGCCTGGATACTGCAAGTGGTATTGACACTGCCCCTGAATGTGATTTGGCTTCCCCTGGGGAGTATACCGAAGAGGCTGCCTCTTTTCATGCAGTAATAAGGAAGGCTGCAGACTTTTTAGATCTTCCTCTTCCGGCTGCTGAGGTGAAAAGGAACCTTTTGACTGAAGTGCTGCATCCGGCTTCAGTGGTGGCGGAGCCTCTCTTGCCCTTCAATGAGGCTCTCCTGGACCCCATCAAGGACATTTGGAGAAAGCCTGTGACTTCTACAGCTGTAGAGAAACTACTAAAAGAGCTACTCGAATATACATGAAGATACAATGATCTTCAAACATGAAAACACTGAGGTTTATGATGATTACAACTTTATATAGTAAAACCTATTATAGACATATGATACTAGGCTGCTATACTCTAGTAATTGAACACAAATAAAATTAATCCTATTACATATTTGGATATTTTTTTATTTATTTTTGCGTGATTATACTAACATAAGATTATATAGATATCACTTTGAGAAAAAACGATAATGAAAAAAAACAGAATACCTAGCTCAGACATACACACTGAATAATACAAAATCGTGAAACAAGTTATATATACAAGTGAAGGTTTACATCAATACAACTAATCCTTATAACAAAATAAGGCTAAAACAATTCTTTAATAATGAAAATATATAGATATTAAATCTTCTGATACAACAGTAATAATAATAACAGTCTGATAAACAAAGGAAATACTAATGACTTGGCTCTGTAGAAGTAGTACCGTGGGGACCGGAGGCCTACGCGCGTTTCGGTGTTTTAAGTTGTTATAGGTCATCTTCTTCAGGGCCGTTCCCAATGATACTATTCACCAGTGGTCTAATCTTAGAAGCCGAATCTTCTAGTCAATTTAATTTTGGATTCTAGATGTAATTTTTGATAATGTAGTCTGAATATTTGAGGAGTCTTTTTATAGCGTTTTTGTGATATAGTTGTCTTGATGACTATTTCAATCTCGCTAGAGGGCGTGATAATGCCAATTGTTGTAAAGAGAGACGAACTGGCTGAGGTTAACTGGATGTGGTTGTTCAAGTTAGGTCCATATAAGGGTTTGTTATCTGTCCTCAAGGTCGGGAAAATACCGAAAACAGGTCCAAGATATAAAATATAATAAACAAAATGTAATGCTAGAACGCTCCTCGCCTGCTGACTACAGGGCGGTAGCAAGGCGATATCATGCGGCTCCAGGTGACCCGGACTTCCTCTCCAAACATCCAACTCTGGAGAGTTTGGTTGTTCAGGCATCGTGCTCCTCCCGGTCATGTCCTGGTTCGTTCCCCAGGACCCCTGCGGACAGGGAGTCTAAGAAAATGGACCACGCAGCGAAGAAGGCCTTTTCTTCATGCAGTATGGCCTGGAGGAAGCGAAAGGTTATCCTAACTTGCCACAAGAGTTGTTAACGGACGCTCAGGCGGCGGCGACCCAGGTGATTCAGTCTGGGTTGGACACCTCAGATTCTGTGGCAAGGGCTATGGGTACATCCATAGTGTCGAGGCGTCAGGCTTGGCTGCGCTCATCTGGCTTCTCCTCGGATGTACAAGCAACTCTTCTGGACCTGCCTTTTGATGGCGAAAAACTCTTTGGGACAAAAGCAGATTCTGCTCTTGAACGTTTCAAAGAGAGCAGAGCCACAGCGAGGTCGTTGGGACTTCAGGCAGCCACTTCTTATACCTTTAGGTCATATAGGAAGTTTAGGGGTTTTGGACGTGGTCCTCCTTTTGTGGCAGGTTCCAGGTGCCACAACAGTCTGCAAGCTCCCTGCCTTACAGATCCTTCAGGGGCAGAGTACGTACAAGAGGAGCCACCCAGTAGCACTCTGCCTCTTCCTCGGGAGGGGTGCAGCAGGGAAAGCAGCCTTAGTCCACCACCACTCCCTGTCCACATGTCTCCGGTAGGGGGGAGACTTGCCCAATTTCTTCCAATGTGGGAGTTTATAACATCAGACTCTTGGGTCATCGACATTGTGAAGAAGGGGTACGCTCTTCCCTTTCGGGAGTTCCCTCCTCCCTTCCCTCCCCGCCCATCCTTCTGTTCTGAAGACCATCTTCTGTTACTGCAACAGGAGGAGTTATCCCTATTGTCAAAAGGCGCGATGGAGTTGGTTCCCGAGCAGGAGAGGGGTCATGGCTGTTATTCAAGATACTTCCTAATGCCCAAAAAGGATGGTCGGTTGAGACCAATTCTGGACTTGAGGATTTTGAATTGGTTCCTCAGGCAGGAAAAGTTCAAAATGCTGGCCCTTTCACAGGTTCTTTTGGCATTGAACGAAGGAGATTGGATGGTGTCTGTCGATTTGCAGGATGCGTACTTCCATATTCTGATCCTCAAATCGCACAGGAAGTATCTACGGTTTGTGGTGGGGTCGCAGCATTATTAGTTCGCGGTCCTCCCATTTGGTCTTACTTCAGCACCTCGAGTCTTCACAAAGGATGATTGTGGTGGTAACGGCAGAGCTCAGAAGAAGAGGGATAGCTGTGTTTCCCTATCTGGACGATTGGTTGATCAAAGCCAAGACTCCAGAGCTCGTGCGGCTTCACCCGCAGTCGACAACTCAGTTGTTGTTCGACCTGGGTTTTTCAATCAATGTGCCCAAATCTCACCTGGAGCCCTCTCAACGCCTCCTGTTCATAGGGGCAGTACTGGACACAACATTGAATCGGACCTTTCCTCCGCCCCAGCAGGTTCAGGACATTCAGGTGTTGATTCTGATGTTTCGAAATGGAGCAGTAGTTCCAGTCCTCAAGGTCCTTCGTCTGCTCGGTCTGTTTGCTTCTTGCATACTGCTGGTCACTCATGCACGCTGGCACATTAGGGCTCTTCAGTGGTGCGTCCCCAGGCAGTGGTTTCTGCACAAAGGGGATCTCGAGGATTTGATCACGATCACCAGAGACACTGCGGTGAATCTTCAGTGGTGGGCTGCGATCGGCAACCTGTCACAAGGAAGGCCGTTCTCGCTGCCTCCGCCGGTGGCCACAGTTGTAACGGATGCTTCCACTCTAGGGTGGGGAGCTCCCCTGGGGGACCTGGAGGTCAAAGGCCTTTGGTCTCCAGTGGAACAGAGGTTTCACATCAATCTGTTGGAATTGCGGGCAGTACGTCTGTCTCTCAAGGCCTTTCTCCCTTCCATTCGCAGTCAGTCAGTCCAGGTCCCGACAGACAACACTACCGCAATGTGGTATATAAACAAGCAGGGAGGAGTGGGGTCGTACCTTCTTTGCAGAGAAGCTCTTTGACTCTGGTCCTGGCTCCAGGACCACAAGGTTTGCTTGGTAGCAAATCATTTGGCCGGAGTTCTGAATGTACGTGCGAATGTTCTCAGTCGACGCAGCTCGGTCGACCACGAGTGGCATCTTCATCCGGATCTGGTTCTTTACATCTTCCAGATGTGGGGGTGTCTGCAGATAGATCTGTTTGCTACTCAGGAGAACGCTCAGGGCCCGTTATTTTGCAGCCTCCAGTATCCGGCGCAAGGAGCTTTCGGGGACGCGTTTCAGATGTCCTGGAAGGGTCAGTGGCTTTACGCAGGAAGATCCGCCAAGACCGGGCCCAGGTCATCTTGATACCCCCAGGTTGGCCAAGAAGGGTGTGGTACACAGACCTTCTCCAACTCTCTCTGTGTCCTCCACTCCGTCTACCTTATAGGGTGGACCTCCTCTCGCAGTTGCAGGGGCAGATTTTACACCTCTACCTCCAGAGTCTGCACCTTCATGCCTGGAGATTGAACAGGGCAATCTGAGTGCTTTTTCTCTCCCACCGGAAGTGGTGGATGTTATTTTATCGGCCAGGCGACACGCCACCAAATCGATCTATGCAAGTAGGTGGGCTGTATTTGTACGTTGGTGTGGAGAGAACCGAATTGATCCCTTAAAGGCTCACTTGTCTGATATATTATTATTTGCTCTTTCCTTGGCACAGAAGGGTTGTGCAGTTGCCACAGTTAAGGGCTATTTATCAGCACTGTCGGCTTTTCTGTGCCTCCCAGATCAACCTTCCTTGTTTACATCTCCACTTGTTTTGAGGTTTGTTAAGGGTCTCACTAATAGGTTTCCACCCACACCGTTTGTTATGCCACAGTGGGACCTTAACTTGGTATTAACATTTCTAATGGGATCGCCATTTGAACCAATGCATTCTTGTGCTTTGCGTTTGCTGGTTCTTAAGACTGTATTCCTGGTAGCCATAACATCGGCCAGAAGAGTCAGTGAGCTTCAGGCTCTTAGTGTAGAGTCTCCATACCTTTCCTTCTTTAGAGACAAAGTGGTGTTAAGGACCAAGGCGGCTTTCCTCCCGAAGGTTGTTACACCCTTTCACTTGGGGCAGTCAATTACTCTCTCTTCCTTTTACCCTCTGCCTCATCCATCCAAGGAGGAAGAGAGGCTCCACCGACTGGAACCACAAAGAGCATTGAGCTTCTTTGTCGACAGGACGAGGGAGTTCAGGCAAGATGACCAGCTCTTCGTTAGATACGTGGGGAAGAGGAAAGGCAGAGCAGTCCACAAGAGAACGCTATCCAGGTGGGTCATTCTCTGTATCAAGCTTTGTTATTCCTTAGCTAAAAAAAGAACCACCTGTGGGGCTTCGTGCTCATTCCACCAGAGCTAAGGCTGCTTCTTCGGCTTTAGCTAGGGGTGTTTCTGTGGTTGACATCTGCAAGGCGGAAACTTGGGCATCCCTCCATACTTTTGTCAAACATTATTGTTTGGATTCTGAGGTTAGGAGGGATGGCCATTTTGCTCGCTCGGTGCTCTTGGTTTGACCATTCAGGCACCCACCTCCGGAGGTAGTACTGCTTTTGGACTCTATTCTTTAGGTGAGGAATCCACAGGTAGGTGTATCCATCAGAAGAATAAGTTACTTACCTTCGGTAACGCTTTTTCTGGTGGATACATTAACTACCTGTGGATTCCTCACGGTCCCACCCACCTCCCCGTTGCCTGACTGGTCGTTCCACGAAATCCGTGGGTGAGCGCCATTGTCTTTTGTGTGTGTGTGTGTGTGTGTGTGTGTGTGTGTGTGTGTGTATATATATATATATATATATATATATATATATATATATATATATGCTTTATGTATATAGTTATAGCATGTATATATGTATTTCTTTCTCTGGTTTTGATAATTCAAGTACACATGATTGAATTTGACTGGCATATTTAGTTTCTTATGATTTTTAGTGTAACAAATGTTGCGTTTTCACTTTTTTTGATGTGATTATGTTCTCTTCAAGGTCAATTTTCACCTGTTCGCCTCTAAGGCACGTAAAAAATGGTGATAACTGACGTCTGCACGTCGACGAGGGCTTCTTATTGCCTAGATGACTTCATACGGCGTCGCTTTGAGTCGGGCTATTGTGATGTCATCGTCGACATGCAGAGCTAGAAGAAATTTCCGTCGAAGCTGGCGCGAGGGGAGAATTCTTTAGGTGAGGAATCCACAAGTAGTTAATGTATCCACCAGAAAAAGCGTTACCGAAGGTAAGTAACTTATTCGTTTAGTACATTAAAGGACCGCTTCCCTCTTAATCTTACAGCCTCTTCGCATTCTAGGACATCCATCATATTCTTTGTGTGCAACTTGGACATAGACATTAGGGCCTGGTCAGGGAAGCAACATTTGTCAGTATGAAACTTGTATCAAGCGTGTCCATCCCCTCCTGAAGGTGCAGCCTCCTACCAGGAGGTCATTGCAAGAGCAGCTGCTTTCCATAATGTCAAATTACACAAGGAATCCCTCAAACAGGATTTCTTATTTGACACATTAGCCTCTACTCATAGGGACACACAGTATCTTTTAGAGCCAGGGTCATTACCCCTAGGGTGCACAAAAATATAAGGCATCAGCCCCCTTTTTCATTCTGAGTCAAGTGCCACCAGACTCCATTGTAACAACCACAGCTCGCAAGAGGGTAATTGGCTACTAGGGATACTCTCCATCCCAGAAGAGGAAGGTAAGTGCGTAGATGCTGCTAGGTAGAGGGTTGCAGTGCAGTCTGCCAACCACTGGCGTATTGGCAATTCTCAGACCCCGTTGGCCCATAAGGATCGAGCTCATTGGGATGAAATGGAGGAACTCCTACAGTACCTCCCAGAAGAAAATAGAAAGAGGGGACAACAAATGGTTACAGAGGGGCATGCCATTACCAACAATTCTATGCGCTGCACCCTCGACGTAGCGGATACTGCAGCTGGAGGAATAAATAATAGTAACCTTCTTATGCAACACACTTGGCTGAAGTATTCTTGGTTTAAGCAGGAAGTCCAACAGCCAGTTCTTAAAATGTCTTCGATAAATAACGCCTCTTTGGCCCCAGGTAGATTCTACCTTTGAAAAAATGAAGAAAGCCACTGACACAGCCATGGCTATGGGAGTGTTACAAATTACCACTCCCAGGGTCTCCTTTTGTCACCCAAGCTACAGCGGTACATATAAGTCCACCTTCACAGAGGCATCCACCCCCCAACATAAACAGTCCTGGACCTCTTACACCAAAAGCTACTACAGAGTCTCCTTCATAGGAATTAATAACAATGGTGTAGGGCCTCCTCTTCTCTTGCGGAGCAACACCCTCTGCAAAACAGTGTCTACCCTATCCTACCACCAAACACACAACACCTATCGGGCAGACCACAATATTTTTTCCCAGTCTGGGATACCATCACCACAGACAAATGGGTATTAGCTATCATCCAGCATGGCTATAGTCTCGATCTCATTACCACACTTCCCAGCATTCCACCTCGCGCTCACAGGTAATCACAGGAGCATATGACAGTACTCAAGCAGGATGTCCAAGCTCTTCTCTTCAGAGGGGCCATAGAATCCTTTTTACTTCGGCATCAGGGCTATACTGCCTAATCCCTACAAAGGACAGATCTCTAGTCCCAATCCTAGTATTTAGGTCTCTAAACAAGTACATTCTATCAGAACACTTCCATATGGTCACCTTACAGGATGTCATTCCGCTTCTTTAGCAGGACAAATCTATGGCAACTTTAGACCTAAAGGATGCTTGTTCCACATACCAATACACCCTGCTCACCACAAATAGTTAAGATTTGTGATAATGGGCAAACACTGTCATTTCAGAGTTCTTCCATTTGGGGTGACTACCGCACCTTGAATATTCACAAAATACCTGGTGGTCACAGCACATCTACGAAGACAAAATGCTCGTATTTCTTCCCTTCCTGGATCTGAAGCTCAGGCAAACTTTTCTTAAAATGATTCTGGTTGCTCCCATAGACCTCTCTGTAGTTCCACACATGAAGCTCCTCAACGGACTGGACCTGCTCACTCAAAATCAGGGATAGATCTGGTACCCGGACTCCATAATTCTCAGCCTAACAATTTGGATCCTGAGGTCATATAGTTTGGCTACCTTGACTTACCACCAGACTGTATGGATATTCTCAAGGAAGCATGCAGACCCACCATTAGAGAGTGTTATGCAGGAAAATAAAAGTGTTTTGTGTGCTATTGTTAGTCCAAATAAATTGATCCTCTAAAAGCCACAATGCAAGACATTGGGGGTCATTCTGACCCCCGCGGGCGGCGAAAGCCGCCCGCCTGGCGGAAACCGCCAGAAGACCGTACCGCGGTCAAAAGACCGCGGCGGTCATTCTGACTTTCCCGCTGGGCTGGCGGGCGACCGCCCGCCCGCCCAGCGGGAAAGCCCCAGCAACGTGGATGCCGGCTCCGAATGGAGCCGGCAGAGTTGCTGGTGTGCGACGGGTGCAGTTGCACCCGTTGCGATTTTCAGTGTCTGCCAAGCAGACACTGAAAATCTCAATGGGGCCCTGTTAGGGGGCCCCTGCAGTGCCCATGCCAGTGGCATGGGCGCTGCAGGGGCCCCCAGGGGCCCCACGACACCCGTTCCCGCCATCCTGTTTCTGTCGGTGAAAACCGCCAGAAACAGGATGGCGGGAAGGGGGTCGGAATCCCCATGGCGGCGCTGCTTGCAGCGCCGCCGTGGAGGATTCCCTGGGGCCGCAGGAAACCGGCGGGAAACCGCCGGTTTCCCTTTTCTGACCACGGCTGTACCGCCGCGGTCAGAATGGCCCCAGAAGCACCGCCAGCCTGTTGGCAGTGCTTCCGCTGTCGTTGGCCCTGGCGGTCCATAACCGCCAGGGTCAGAATGACCCCTATTGTCTGCTTCACTTACAAAAGGAGAATATTAGCCGACACTTTCATACAGTTACACCTCACTGCAATGGCCGCCTACCTTCTTAACAGACAGCGTCTCTCATTTTTCAAAATGTCAGTTATCAAAGCCTTCATGGAAGGACTCAAAACAAGCAGTTCCATCTTGAGTTCTTCCTGGAACTGGAATACATTGCAGGTCCTCCACTCACGCCCCCTTCAATTTCTGTCTTGGAAAGTGGAATTCTTAGTTGCCATCACTTCATTCAGGTGTGTTAGTGAGCTCCGGGCTTTAACCTTAGAAGAACCTTTCTTCCAAATACACAGAGATTAGGTGATTCTTCGTACCAAACCTAAATTCCTATCTAGGGCTTTGTCTCAATTTTATCTCAACCAATCCATGGAATTCCTAAACAACCAGAATCTGTTTGGGAAGAGCTCTTCATACATTAGATGTCTCATGTTCTACATAAATAGAACTAAAACCTTGAGAAAGTCTAAACAACTTTTTGTTGCCTTTTCTCCGCCTCATGAAGGTAACCCAGGGATTCAAACTTGCTACTTTAAGACCAAAAGACCTTTACATGTTTCTCCCATATCACACTCCACTCACAAAAGGGGAGCAACCATGGTCTTTCTTGGAAACATCCCCATAGCTAACATTTGCAAGGGAGCTACATGGTCCACACCACACACCATCACCAAACACTACTGTGTGGGTGTTCTAGCACACCAAGCCAGTGTAGGACAGGCAATGCTATGTACCTTTTTGCAGGCCACTGCAACTCCCACAGGCTAGCCACAGTTTCTAAGGAGGGACTGCTTCACAGTCTATGCAGAGCATGTGTATCTGCAGCCAAACATTCCATCAACCAGAATGTTAACTTACCCCATAAGCATCTGTTCGTGGCATGTACCGCTGTAAATTCACATGTTCCCTCTCCCCTCCTGGGATGCCTGTGGCCATTGCAGTTATATTATACATTTATATTTAGCATCTTCATCACATTACTTATTCATACTTTACACTGCTTTCTCACGCGCGTGCGGGAAAACAATCTAACAATAGAGTTGATGCCTGTTGGACCTGGCTTTTTGACAGGGTCATCCCCAAACTTTTTGCCTTCCTCCTTTTCTTTTTCTGACCTCATTTTTGCTGTTTTTTAGACTCTGAGCACTTTACCACTGCTAACCAGTGCTAAAGTGCATATGCTCTCTCCCTTAAAACATGGTAACCTTGAATCATACCTGATTGGATTATTAATTTACTTATAAGTTCCTAGTAAGGTGCACTTTATGTGCATAGGGCTGGTAAATTAAATGCTACTAGTGGGCCAGCAGCACTGATTGTGCCACCCACTTAAGTAGCCCCTTTTCATTATCTCAGGCCTGCCATTGCAAGGCCTGTGTGTGCAGTTTCACTGCCACCTCGACTTGGCATTTAACAGTACTTGCCAAGCCTAGAACTCCCCTTTTTCTACATATAAGTCGCCCTTAATGTGTGCCCTAGGTAACCCCTAGAGCAGGGTGCTGTGTAGGTAAAAGGCAGGACATGTACCTGGGTAGTTATACAGTATGTCCTGGTAGTGTAAAACTCCTAAATTCGTTTTTACACTACTGTGAGGCCTGCTCCCTTCATAGGCTAACATTGGGGCTGCCCTCATACACTGTTGAAGTGGCAGCTGCTGATCTGAAAGGAGCAGGAAGGTCATATTTAGTATGGCCAGAATGGTAATACAAAATCCTGCTGACTGGTGAAGTCGGATTTAATATTACTATTCTAGAAATGCCACTTTTAGAAAGTGAGCATTTCTTTGCACTTAAATCCTTCTGTGCCTTACAATCCACGTCTGGCTGGGCTTGGTTGACAGCTCCTTGTACATTCACTCAGACACACCCCAAACACAGGGTACTCAGCCTCACTTGCATACATCTGCATTTTGAATGGGTCTTCCTGGGCTGGAAGGGTGGAGGGCCTGCTCTCACACAAAGGACTGCCACACCCCCTACTGGGACCCTGGCAGACAGGATTGAACTGAAAGGGGACCTGGTGCACTTCTTAGCCACTCTTTGAAGTCTCCCCCACTTCAAAGGCACATTTGGGTATAAAACAGGGCCTCTGCCCTACCTCATCAGACACTTGCTGGAGAAGAAACCTGAACCAGAAACTACATCCTGCCAAGAAGAACTGCCTGGCTGCTCAAAGGACTCATCTGTCTGCTTTTCTACAAAGGACTGCTGCCTGGCTGTTGGCCTGCTGCCTTGCTGAACTCTTGCCTGGCTGTAAAAGTGCTCTCCAAGGGCTTGGATAGAGCTTGCCTCCTGTTCCCTGAAGTCTCAGGACCAAAAAGACTTCACTCTTCCTCTTGGACGCTCCGTGCGCCGAACTTTTCGACGCACAGCTTGTTCCGCGGCAAGAAAAACGCCGCACACCGACGCTGATCAACGCGACGCCTTCGGGACGACCGAAACTTTGACGCACGGCCTCGCAAGGACAACGCCGCCCGACTTCCCGGGAGAAATCGACGCGACGCCTGCCGTGAGATCAAAACTTTGACGCACGGCCTCGCAAGGAGAACGCCGCCCGACTCCGCAGGAGAAATCGACGCAACGCCTGCCGTGAGATCAAAACTTCGACGCACAGCCCCGCAGAACGACGCGCAGCCGGAAAACAAGCAGGAAAATCCACGCACAGACCCGGGACATCTGGTAATCCCCGCGACCCACAGAAAGAGACTGTCCGCGCGCCGGAAAACGACGCTCGACTTCCCCGCGTGGAAAATAACGACGCAAATCCGTGTGTGCTGGGGAGAAATTGACGCACACACCCTTTTTCCACGCATCTCTTCCTTTGTGGCCCTCTGAGGAGATTTTCCACCAGAAACCAGGTACTTTGTGTTTGAAAGAAACTCTGTTTACTTTCTAAAGACTTAAGACACTTTATATCACTTTTCAGTGATATCTTTACAAATTCATATTGCAACTTTGATCGTTTTGACCTGAAGATACCCAGATAAATATTATATATTTTTCTAAACACTGTGTGGTGTATTTTTGTGGTGTTATGCTATGGTGTTGTATGATTTATTGCACAAATGCTTTACACATTGCCTTCTAAGTTAAGCCTGACTGCTCGTGCCAACTACCGGAGGGTGAGCACAGGCTGATTTTGGATTGTGTGTGACTTACCCTGACTAGAGTGAGGGCTTTTGCTTGGACAGAGGGTAACCTGACTGCCAACCAAAAACCCCATTTCTAACATTGGTGATCAGCGGTGAGGATAGGACTTGTATTTGTGCAGTGACATACAGTAGCTAAGTATTTCACTACCTACCCACAGTTGAAGGTCAACTTGGTTTTTATCTCTTTTTGCAAATCCGATTTTTTTCTTGGCAATTTTCAAAAACTAAATCCTCACTCAACATGTCTCTGACTGGGTCTCAGACAGGGGACTTTGACCTAGTCCAGTTGGATACATATACGGTCAAACAACTAAGAGGATTCTGCAGGGCATTGAGGGTACCCACCCAAGGGGCCTCCAGAAAGGAGGACTTTCAAGTGGCGCTGAGGGCCTGGGCAGAAGCCCATTTAGAGGATGATGAGGAAGAGGAGCCAGAAAATGGCCCCCCAGAGGAATTTTCACTATCTGTGGATGGTGTTACCACTGCAATTGTGTACCCTTCCAGACCAGGGAGCAGTGTCTCTGTGCAAAGCCTGTCCGCAGAGGAAAGGAGAGAAGAAAGGGAGTTCCAATTGCAAATGGCAAAACTGAAAATTGAGGCTCAACAGGAGGGGAAAAGGGCAGAAAGAGAAGCCAAACAAGCTGAGGCTGAAAGAGCAGCCAAACAGATTCAAGCAGAAGCTGAAAGGGCAGCCAAACAAGCGGAAGCTGAAAGGGCAGCCAAACAAGCGGAAGCTGAAAGGGCAGCCAAACAAGCGGAAGCTGAAAGAGCAGCCAAACAAGCGGAAGCTGAAAGAGCTTTGGCTGAAAAGAAACTATTGTTGGCTCATGAACTGAGTCTCAAGGAGCTGGAGATCAAGGCAAGACAGTCTGAATCCAGCAATAATGGTGGCAGCATACTGACAGGACCTGCTGGAGAAAAGAAGGTTCGTATACCCAAAAATGTGGTGCCCAGTTTTGTGGTGGGAGATGACATAGATAAATGGTTAGCTGCTTATGAAGTTGCACTAAGGGCTCATGAGGTTCCTGAAGGGCAATGGGGGGTAGCTATGTGGGGTTATGTACCGCCATTGGGGAGGGATACACTCCTCACATTGGATCAACCTGATCAAAACACATACCCACTTCAGAAAGCCATTTTACTTGCCAAGTTTGGGCTGACCCCTGAGGGATACCGTCAGAGGTTCAGGGACAGCACCAAACAAACCACACAAACATGGGTAGATTTCTTTGACTTTTCCAGTAAGGCACTGAATGGATGGGTGCGGGGCAACAAAGTAAATGACTATAAAGGGTTATATGACTTGATTCTGAGAGAGCATATGCTTAATACTACTTTTACAGAGTTGCGCCAGCACTTGGTAGATAGTAAGCTAACTGATCCCAGGAAGCTTGCTGAGGAGGCGGACCTCTGGGCAAGCACCAGAGTGTCCAAAAAGGTATCTGGAAGTGACCCCGAGAAGGGCAGTTCCGGTTCCCCCCAACAAAGTGAGGGGGAGGTTAGAAATGACCCAGACGAGTCCCAGAGTAAGGGGGGAAGAAAGGGTTCCCATACCCCATCTGAGAAACAGGGTGGGGGTTCTGGTGGGCAGTGGTCCAAAGCATCCCATTCCCAACCCCGCTGCTTTGAGTGTTCCCAGATAGGACACAGGAAGAGGGACTCTGTCTGTCCAAAGAACTCACCCAATATTGGGACCTCTACAGGGGTGGCCCATGTGGCCTTAGGGGAATGTAGTCCCCAGGGGCAGGTCGTAGACCATGCCTTCATCTCCTTTAGTTGGGAGGTGGACTCAGAGGGTAAACTGGTGATCCCTGAGGGTGGGAGCCGTCACTTCCACCAGGTGGGAGTGAATGGGATCCCAGTCACCGCTCTGAGAGACACAGGGGCTAGTCTTACCATGATTGTGGAGAGACTAGTGTCACCAGAGCAGTACACCGGACAGGTGTGTAGAGTGACTCCAGCCATTGGGGAAGATTTCTTCCGCCCCATGGCCCGGGTGTCCCTAGAGTGGGGTGGGGAGGTGACCCAGAGGCGGGTCATAGTTAGTCCCCAGCTGCCCATTGACTGCTTTCTGGGGAATGAGTTTCCCTTAGTGTCAGGAGAGCTGAGAGGGCCAACCCCCAAGGGTGCCCTAGCAGTTCAGATGTCTGGCAGTACCACTCCCCAGAGGAGGGTATGTAAGCCCCGATGGGGAGGCACGGGGAGGAAGGACTCACCCCTGTCCTCTGTTCAGCCTCAGAGTACAGACCCTGGGCTGAGGGACCAGTATCAGGGACCCACCCCTGGCCTGGTGAGAGTGGAGAAGGGGTGCAAGACCCCTGGGGTTACTACCCCCCATTCCGGGATGCTACAGGAATCCCTTGGGAGCTCCCTACCAGCCCCCGGGTTGGAGGAGAAGCTCAGCCAACGGCCCCCCTCATGGTCTCCACCTAGCAGTGGATGGTCAGGGGCCTGGCTCATAACACTGACAGCTGTCAGTGGCATCTGTTGGTTTCTGTCCTTGTGGGCAGAGTTTTCCCTGGGTTGGGGACAGAAGTCAGACCCAAGGAATGGAATGGGCCACATCACTTTGTTGGCCATGGTGATACTGTCTGCATACTGGGATGCATCTGTAAGCAAATTAAAGTTAAGAGCTGTACAGATGGGGTCCTCAGGTGATGAGAAGGGTTCCCCATGGGCCAGATCAGTGGCCCCAGAGAGTATAGACAAAGAAGCCTCACTGAGTTCAGAAAGGCGTAGAACTGGCGAGTGCCCCGGCAGTAGTGGGCCATTGTCCATGTTCTATCGCCTTAAGCAGGGAAGTCCATCAGAGTGTTGATTAGTCTACCCTGGCTTTAGGCTGGGAGGGGGTCATGTTGGACCTGGCTTTTTGACAGGGTCATCCCCAAACTTTTTGCCTTCCTCCTTTTCTTTTTCTGACCTCATTTTTGCTGGTTTTTAGACTCTGCGCACTTTACCACTGCTAACCAGTGCTAAAGTGCATATGCTCTCTCCCTTAAAACATGGTAACCTTGAATCATACCTGATTGGACTATTAATTTACTTATAAGTCACTAGTAAGGTGCACTTTATGTGCATAGGGCTGGTAAATTAAATGCTACTAGTGGGCCAGCAGCACTGGTTGTGCCACCCACTTAAGTAGCCCCTTTTCATTATCTCAGGCCTGCCATTGCAAGGCCTGTGTGTGCAGTTTCACTGCCACCTCGACTTGGCATTTAACAGTACTTGCCAAGCCTAGAACTCCCCTTTTTCTACATATAAGTCACCCTTAATGTGTGCCCTAGGTAACCCCTAGAGCAGGGTGCTGTGTAGGTAAAAGGCAGGACATGTACCTGGGTAGTTATATGTCCTGGTAGTGTCAAACTCCTAAATTCGTTTTTACACTACTGTGAGGCCTGCTCCCTTCAAAGGCTAACATTGGGGCTGCCCTCATACACTGTTGAAGTGGCAGCTGCTGATCTGAAAGGAGCAGGAAGGTCATATTTAGTATGGCCAGAATGGTAATACAAAATCCTGCTGACTGGTGAAGTCGGATTTAATATTACTATTCTAGAAATGCCACTTTTAGAAAGTGAGCATTTCTTTGCACTTAAATCCTTCTGTGCCTTACAATCCACGTCTGGCTGGGCTTGGTTGACAGCTCCTTGTACATTCACTCAGACACACCCCAAACACAGGGTACTCAGCCTCACTTGCATACATCTGCATTTTGAATGGGTCTTCCTGGGCTGGGAGGGTGGAGGGCCTGCTCTCACACAAAGGACTGCCACACCCCCTAATAGGGACCCTGGCAGACAGGATTGAACTGAAAGGGGACCTGGTGCACTTCTTAGCCACTCTTTGAAGTCTCCCCCACTTCAAAGGCACATTTGGGTATAAAACAGGGCCTCTGCCCTACCTCATCAGACACTTGCTGGAGAAGAAACCTGAACCAGAAACTACATCCTGCCAAGAAGAACTGCCTGGCTGCTCAAAGGACTCACCTGTCAGCTTTTCTACAAAGGACTGCTGCCTGGCTGTTGGCCTGCTGCCTTGCTGAACTCTTGCCTGGCTGTAAAAGTGCTCTCCAAGGGCTTGGATAGAGCTTGCCTCCTGTTCCCTGAAGTCTCAGGACCAAAAAGACTTCACTCTTCCTCTTGGACGCTCCGTGCGCCGAACTTTTCGACGCACAGCTTGTTCCGCGGCAAGAAAAACGCCGCACACCGACGCTGATCAACGCGACGCCTTCGGGACGACGAAACTTTGACGCACGGCCTCGCAAGGACAACGCCGCCCGACTTCCCGGGAGAATTCTACGCGACGCCTGCCGTGAGATCAAAACTTTGACGCACGGCCTCGCAAGGACAACGCCGCCCGACTCCGCAGGAGAAATCGACGCGACGCCTGCCGTGAGATCAAAACTTTGACGCACGGCCTCGCAAGGACAACGCCGCCCAACTCCGCAGGAGAAATCGACGCGACGCCTGCCGTGAGATCGAAACTTCGACGCACAGCCCCGCAGAACGACGCGCAGCCGGAAAACAAGCAGGAAAATCCACGCACAGACCCGGGACATCTGGTAATCCCCGCGACCCACAGAAAGAGACTGTCCGCGCGCCGGAAAACGACGCTCAACTTCCCCGCGTGGAAAATAACGACGCAAGTCCGTGTGTGCTGGGGAGAAATCGACGCACACACCCTTTTTCCACGCATCTCTTCCTTTGTGGCCCTCTGAGGAGATTTTCCACCAGAAACCCGGTACTTTGTGTTTGAAAGAGACTCTGTTTACTTTCTAAAGACTTAAGACACTTTATATCACTTTTCAGTGATATCTTTACAAATTCATATTGCAACTTTGATCGTTTTGACCTGAAGATACCCAGATAAATATTATATATTTTTCTAAACACTGTGTGGTGTATTTTTGTGGTGTTATGCTATGGTGTTGTATGATTTATTGCACAAATGCTTTACACATTGCCTTCTAAGTTAAGCCTGACTGCTCGTGCCAAGCTACCGGAGGGTGAGCACAGGCTGATTTTGGATTGTGTGTGACTTACCCTGACTAGAGTGAGGGCTTTTGCTTGGACAGAGGGCAACCTGACTGCCAACCAAAAACCCCATTTCTAACAATGCCCATAAGTGGAGGAGTCACTCAACCAGGTGACTTGAAGGCCTTCTTCAAGGCAAAATCAGCTTTCACAACTCCAGACCCAAACTAGATTGCAGGAGTATGCAGAGCATGTGAATCTACAGCCCCACATGCCACAAACTGATGCTTACAGGGTAACATACTCCTTTTTCTAATTCTGGCTGTTCTCAGGACGACATTGCAGTTCATTTAGCTTAGCAATTTGATAATGAGGAGCTGCAGCAGGTGCAACTGCACCAACAGAGTTCTGTGAGATCTCTCTGTCACAAAACACTTTGAGGGTTCTTTTTCAGGGTACCAAGAGGAAAGCTGTGATTTCATTAAATGTTCCCTAGCCTGGACCTCTGCGTCGTTGGGGGCCCCAACAATGCGGCGGTTATTTCACCATGGTCTGCTTTTCACATCCTCAGCTCTCTCCTCGAGCTTTCGAGTGGTGTACACTAGGTGCCTAATTGTGCCCTTGAGGGTGTGCAGCAAATAATCAGCCCTTGTTCTCTTTGCAGTTGTGTTGCAGTTGATCACAGTTTGTAAGCCTTAAAACAGTAAGAAAACATCTGAAGCCGATTTTCAATTCCAGAAATATGCACAGAATATGGTATATGGTAGGGAAAAATAATATATACATAGTTACAACAGTGAATACATGAATTATTTACTGGTATTATAAGAGTTATTTCGAAGAGAACATTTATTCTATTTAATCACAGTAGCTCAATAAATTGTTACTTAGTGTATTGGTGCGTGAAGTGTAGAGCAATCATATGCACATTAAAAAACATGTAACCAACATCAAAGACCACGCCAGAGTTCTGGCTAGAACAGAAATAATTGAGTCAAATTCTGTCTTACTCCAGTTTTCATATTCAATAAGTGCAATGTGGCTGTAATCCTTAATTTTGAGGCCAGTCTGGACACTTCCATCCACTTTTTTTTTTTAAATGTGAGTCACAAATATATTTAAATATCTTTCCAGTTTAGTGACTTAGAAACCATATCAGTTGACAGAAGGTCTGTAGGAAGCGGGCGCCGGCTTGTGCTGCTTTTGTGTCCTATACCAGTGTGACTGACTGAAGAACGAAGAAGTGCTATAGATGAACCTGCCAGAGTGGACACTTTTTTTCTTGTTAGAGCTCTCTTTGAATTGATCTAGGTATGTGTAGTTTGCCATCTATTTAGTTTACTTTATTTTGTCTACATATACACAAGGCAGAGTGGATATCTACCCCTCCTTGTGCTTACCTGTTGCTGGATGAGAGCCACTATCACACTTCATGCTACGGTTGGTACTTGTTGGTTCACATGTAACTGCATGCTATTATTAGAAAAGATTTGTTGTCTTTTATTTCGGGTCTATGAACTAACATGAGTGTTTTGATGCAGGCGACAAAAGACAGTGTTCAAAATTTCAAGAAAGTCATCAACAAATGTGAAAAGTCTGACTTTTTCTCTGGCTCTGTCTGGCCTGGGTCCTTCCACCACATGGGATGGTTTTAAAGTCACAAGGTGCTATAGTCTTTAGCACCCTTTTTTAATTACAGTAACTGTATGTATATACATTGTTTGTTCATTAGGTACTTCTCTCGTCCACACTCCTGAGGAGGTCCGTAATTGATAGGGGCCGAAATGTGCCAACACCTTTTTGGAGGAGTTATCTAAACTGGAAAAATATTTAAATATATTTGGAATTCACATTAAAAAAAAAGGTTAATGTAGGTGTCCTCTCTTTGCTAATACACTAAATAACAGTTTGCGCTATTGTGATTAAATAAAATAAATGTTTTCTTGAAAATAACTCCTATAATACCAGTGACTAATTCATGTATTCACTGTTGTAACTATGTCAACATTATTTTTCTCCACCAAAAACCATATTCTGTGCATATTGCGTTGATGTGCCCTGGAATAGTGGGGTCACTAGGGCATGCCCCTGATGTTGGCACCTTTTGATTCTAGAAAGGCAGAAGAGTCTTGTATGACTTTCAGGGTAATGTTTGAAGTTTTTGTTTGGAGGCTGCAGCCTGTGTTGTATCATGAGGGTTAGAGGTCAGGATGCCATATTGAGAGTTTGAAGCAAATTGATCTATCTTAGTTTGTACCTATGGCATCATCTGTTTGTCCTTTGACATTGTGGTTCTTCAGGAGCTCTCCAGGGGCTATTAGTGTCCACTGTTCGTTCCATTGCTGAAGACATTGTTTCTGTCAGGAGAGGTAGCCAGGTGCCTACTCATCAGAAGGAACATTGCGCCTGGCCCCGACATTCCTCGTCAGGACCACCTATGTCGCGGCAACCCAGGGCCCTTCTGTCAAGTTCTGGTACACCATGCATGTTGCAATTCCAGTAAAGCTCTCCAAAGAGACCTCCAGGGTTGGGGGTTGAGGAGGGCAATGGAGCCAATGCCATTCTCTCCTGTCAAAAACACCCCTCAAAGATTCTCAAGTTGGGAGCTCCCTAGAGGACAGGTTTAGAGAGCAAGATGAAAATGCCTCTCCAAGTAAAATGTGATGCCACTGCCACCATTTGCTACTTTGTTTTCTTTAATGGGAGGCTGAAAGAATATGCTCAGCTAATTAGTGCTTGCTGCCAAATGTAGAATTGAATTTGTGAATACAAACAAATGTTGCCTTTGATAGGCATATTTTCCTTACACTTAAGTAACATTTCTGTGTCTGTATATTGCTTTTGGACAACTGTGACCCTTTGTTGGATATCTTGCTCTAAGGTATGTGTTAAATAGATGTAAGCACCAATTCCGGACAAGGTTTGAACTTTGAGTAGGTATCATCAGCTTTCAGCACCATTAGCCAGTCTTTAAAGTGCACCCTTAAATTAAGTTGGATAGAGGTGCCTAACCTGAAGGTACAACTTCAAAGCTCTTAGGATTGCTGCTGATATCTGGTTCCTCCGGACTCTGCCCCTTTAGAATCTCCCCTGGGAAAGTGGACTCCATGGCACACAAGTCAGACTTTTTTGATTGTTTGGACCAGGAATTTCAAAACTCTCCCAGTTCCCTTGAACTGCAGGCAAGCTTTGCCTTCATGGTGTCCTCGATACTCAGCTCAAGCTTTTGCATTTGGTGATTGTAAAACATAAATGTACGGTGCTTGTCTCGATACCTCAGCCCCACAGTTAGTCCAGCACTCACCATCTCCTGCTACAGCTACAACTGACTGCGGATAGCTAGGGAAGCCTGAGGATCAGCACGACACACCACTTCAATCAGCCCCAACAGTCCTGATTCATTTGCAGGCCATCTGGGCCTACAGTGATGGACTACAAACATTTGGATCTCCCTGCCACCTGTCCTTCTCGCAAGAGTTCCATTTTTGGTGTCAGGCACTGACCTAGAGACTAGTACTGTCAATCATGCTGACCTGTATTCAACAAGTGCTACCCTTACCAATGCACCATCTATTGAGGCCCTGCACCCTAATCAGAGAATAAGAGCATCTACACAATAAGAACAGCTATCTTGAAGGGACTGCAGACCAACAGGTTAGAGTGCATGTGCCAGCATCACGAGACTGGAGCCACTGATTGGGATGTATATGTGCTATACATGCGGTGGTGGAGGTGTGTATGTACTGATCATGCAATGGTGGTGGACAGACTCCCTATTTAAATTTAAACTTATGTTTCATTCATCAATTCTAATTTAATCAGGGCAGTGGGATGGATGCACTGAGGGCTGTTTTTGCCTGAATCAAAAATTCCCATTCCACGAAGTGGCCAGATTTACTTGTCTAGCCCCAGGATGCATCACTATTTACTCATGGAAGTTTGTCTACTTTTCAGATATATACATCTTCCCAAGTTCGCCCATGAGTTTCATGGCTTCTTTCTACCACAAACTGCAAGTTGGTAAACACAGCAGAAATGCAGAAAATCGACTACTTCTTAAAACAAGCATTTGCAATGCACTAGGGTCTCACATTTCTCTGAGTTACAGCTATTAGCAGTTGTAAACTCCCAAACAAATTTTTCTTTCCACATTGAAAGAACAAAAACAGTGCAATTGCACTGCTATTAGCAGTTGTAAACTCCCAACTGGATTTTTCTTTCCATATTGAAATTAAAAAAACAGCGAAATCGCGCTGCTATAGTTCACTCGTAATGAAACCTATTGTCAAAAGTGCAATTATCTGCGTAACCAGCAGAAGTGCAATGAACTATGAAACATCGTCGATGTTTTGCAAAGCGCTCAACTTCTGCCAAGTGAGATCGCGCTCCGAACAAAAGATAAAAAGTAGTCCACAAACCGGACAGGAAACAGCGAGCCTCGCATGTTTTCAGTACTTGGTCACTGCGCCTGAGGAGGCTAAACATCGGAAAAGGCATGACTTATGCGTGCCTTCCACTAATGAAAGCAAGCAGATTTTAACAGGCAAGGCCAAGAACCAATGAAAGACAACTGACGTGACGTGAACCGAGCCCTTTTCTGACTCCTAAAGTGTCTTGCAAGCGAAACGCATGCGCCGCAAGCTCAACCCTAAAAATGAGAAGTTAAAAAACATTTTTACTTTTTACGCTGAGATGAGTCTTACCACAGCAAACTTTTGTTGATGCCATTTTTAATAAAAGCACACTTTCTTGTGCAGTAAGTTTTTAATTTAAAAAATATATATTTTTATTGGTTTTAACATGCTAAAACAACATATAGCAGTTACGACAGGGCAGGTGCCTGATTTAAAGCAAATTAATGCATGTTATTAGAATAGTTAGTAATCATCTGTTAGACACTTAAGACAACAATTGTGATAAATCCCACATTAGGATATTTCGGTGGCCATCTATGTGAAGTAAGTACATTTTCTTCCACCTTCTCACTGTAGTCCGTGACATGATTGGACAGCAATTTGTCTTTTTTTTTTTTTTTTATATATAACCACAGTGTAACTAGATTGTGACTATTTTTTTTCGGTCCTTTAAGGAGCGTTTACTAGCCCTGGGTACCTTTTTTAATCCCCAACATGTGGGAAAAACAGGGCATCAAATTTGGCATGGATACCTTTTATGAAAAACAATTATGAAGATGTAACCGTGAAGTTCTTCAGACATCAAAGAAAACTCTCTATACTGGGGAAACTGTGTCCTCAATAGTTAAGACCAGAAATAGCTTTCTAGTGGTTGGCTAAGCTTATTGTTATAGAGCGGAAAAATCGCCTACATGCTCTTTGGTGTGGATTAGAAGGACCCTGACCTACACATTATCAGTCTTGGTGTCAGAACGGGTTCCAGGCACTGGTTTTAGCTCTTTATTGCCAGGATTGTAGTTATTTGGTTTGTATCAAATCTTGATGACACCATCACTTGGTGGCAAAGCCATCTCTGGCACCAGCCTGTCAGAATCTGAACTCAAACTTATGATGAGCACTAGTACAGTACAGCACCCATCACCTCCCCACAGCTCTTAGCTCCAATAGTGGTCACAGCACATCACTCCAGGCACCAAGAGATGCAGTTCTGTACCTGAACACCGACCATGGAAGATTCAGCACTGGCTTTGACACCATGTGCGTTGGCCCTGTCTCCGTAAACACCAGCTATAGCACAGTGGATAGCCACCTTATCAAAAGTCCAGGGTTTTGCCAAATCATGTCTCAAAGCCATGTCCATTGAGCAGCCATCTTAGAAGAGAAGGTCCTCTTACGAAATAAACATCACTTTTGCACTGTGAGCAGCCCATGTATTCTTAAGCAGGCTTAAAATATTCTTTCACCACCACGGGCCTCTTGTGCCTCATTTCGTAGTAGAGCAGTACCTATTTACATATTGCAAACAGAGTTTTCCTATGTTATTTGAGTAGCAGTCCAAGATTTGAGGAATACCCTGGCATAAGTGACAAGCACACGCATAGCAGGCTAATATTGTAGGTACTAAGTATTAACAGAATCATCATGTAATTGTTAGTAAACGGAAATATTGACAAACACTCATATGTTTGTGTATATATCCTGTAATCCTACTTAGCTAAACGCATTTTATCTGCATTGTGTGAGAACAAAGTCGCCTTCTTTCTGAAATTATTTTGATCTGTTTCAGAGTAACTTATTTGGGAGGTAGCAGAGCAACCTTTCCCCACCAAACTTTATCCAAGCCAAATCGGGAATGTGCTTTGTACCCCTCCATGTGAAACCCATTCTCATATTCCTTTACTAACTAGCACAGTGAATTCCTTCTGCTTCAGTTAACAAGTGTTGATTGAATGTACACTGAGAGTACTCGGGTCATGTCTCTAAATTACAAAATCAACTATTGTGAATTGTATACCACCTCTGTTCTGATGTGTGCACCAAGCGCTGTGCCCCATAGCCATTGATCAACATCTGATTCACTAATAACATTTGTTTGTATTTTTCTACATTTTCCTCTATGTTCTAATTCAAGTTTTTAATTTTTGGTCTGACATTTCCTAACATATGACTGCTTGCGTTATTGGAATGCCCCTGACATTTGATGCACTCTGCGGTAGAGTACCAGCAGTTTGAATGCAATTTGCTTTCTTTCAGAGGCATTTCATTGCGATACAGCAATAGGAAAAGTGAAGGGTTTTTACTCACCTGTAACCTTTTTTAACTTGGTGCAATGTTTTCTGGCATCTGCTTCATGGTGAACATTTTTGTGCGGTGCCCACTGTCCCATTAGGTGATGAATCGGTGAAGATGACATTGAAACATGCTTGCTGTTCTTTTAAGGCTAGGATGGAATGCTACTTGGGAGCCTAAATAATTATATTGTCCTCAGTAATGGTGAGTTCATGTTTGTCTCTTCCAAAGTCCACCTTCTGAATTCTGGTTTCTCTCCTGATCTGCTGGGTGAATGGTTACATGTTGAGAATGAATGCAAGACATGACAGTAAGTAGCCCTCTCTGGTGCCCTTGCTTAGTGTCATCCATCCAGACCTAGGCATTTAGGTTAATCCTTGTGGATGCACTTGCATAGTCTGCCATTAGCCAGTTGATGACTATTGTTTCACAACCCACCCGCGCAGAACCTTTGTCAAAACATCAGGTCGTCTTTTCAAAGGCTTTTCAGCATCAAGTAATGCCATTGTCATTATTTTTATGAGGAGCACCACTCTTCTGACATTGTCATGTTTTTGCTGACTTTGGTTAATTTGGGTGCATGAGGCAAGGAAAGTACCATGACCACTCTGGCGGTTAAAACAATTATGAAAGTGGTTGAATCTGAACTATTTTCTGAAATAATGAGAGTTCTTGGGTCTTCTCTTAGTCTGGAGAAGGGTAATATATCTGCATTGAGCGTAGAATCCCAGATCACTCCCTTCTCTAAGAATGAGTTTCTCAATCTTGGCTCATATGGTGTCAGCTGACTAAAGAATGTTTTATAGAATCCTTCAGTGAATCTGTCTGGACATGGGGATTTATTCACATTCACTGGCTAAACATCTTGGGACACTTCGGTTCATATCCTAGTGGCTGGCATTTTGAATTTGACTAATAGCTGAATCCAGAACCTCTCTGGGCACTCCCTTTGTTTGTGTCCACCATATCCTATGTTGCCATACTCTCAGAATGCCTTCTGCTTTTCTCCTTCTGTCATCAGTGTCTGGCAATACAAGGAAACATGTTGCCATATATAAGGCTCACATCCTTCCCTATTTAGTATTGCTTCGAACTGGGAATTTTGTTCTGCTTTGAAGCTGACCTTCACTGCTGTAAGCTTCTTTCAAAACCTGTGTGTCCCCTTGTCCTTATATTCTAGCACTCAGTTAAACCTCTATATGGTTAGTTCTTATTTTTCGATGTCACCATCAGTTTGTCATGATGAACATGTGATGGTAATGGTGAACATTTTCTCCCTCATCATAGATTTTCTTTTTTGGGATAAACAGTTTTAATGAGTTTTTCCCTGCAATAACAATGCCCTTCAAGACACAGGAGTAGTGCAGTCATATTGAGCATCACAGGACAGTGATACATTAGCCATGAGAACAGGATAACGTCAGCGTGTGGTAAGTACTCTACAAGACACTCACAGGAGAGCATATTTCTTAATCCATTTGTCACAACCGTTTTCCCCACACTCAGTCGCGTCTCTTTGGGCATCTACAGGCTTCATACATGGGCTACTCCTGCTGGGCACACCATTCCACACCCCACCTCTATCACGACAAAGTAGAGAGGGGCAGAATTCTTCCACCTGCAGCTGTGTTTACGTATGGCTACCATGGGTGCGGTTCCCAGAAAGGTCCTGTCCTCCCTCGAGTTCCATGAATCCTCCCTCACTCCAAGCACGATCATCAGTGACAAAAGATCCACCTCCCAGCCCAGGACATTGGTTAGATCTGTTACCACTGCAGCCCAGTAAACCTGGACCCTGGGGCAGGACCACACAATATGAAAGAAATCGGCAGGGGCATGTGTACAACTGCGGCCAAAAGGTGTGGGTAGTGCTTCCACTCTGTATTTTTCGGTCAGGGCAAGGTATGCACAGTGGAGGTAGTAAGTCTGGATCAGGCATAATCAGGAGGAAATGGCAAGGACCTGGTGGGGTGGGGGGGAAGGGGTATCAGAGCATCCAGCCAGTCCACGTCATCCTTTGGACCAAGCCACCCCTCTCAGCAAGTCCAGAGATGATCCAGTGACCCCGGGGAATTGACAATCAAGGTGCAGTAGATTTGAGTGATGCCTCCTTTTGCCCAGGGCACCCATAAGCATTTTAGCCTCCAAATTACTGACTTCTGAGAGAGGGGTGTCTTAGAGTACCTGTGCGTGGTGTGGGTATTTGTAAAATTGTGTAGAATGGAGCGTGGCTTGAAGCTCTTTGAAGGACCGCATGTGGGTCCCGGTCCACACGTCCCAGAGAAACGTCACGCCGATAAGTTCCCATCTCCCGAAACTCTCCAGCACTGCCACCTCTTGAAGCCAGCTGGTATGCCTGAGGAATAGTCTGTTGGGTAAGGGCATCTGTCCCAACAGGTATGGCGCAGGGATACCATCCTCATAAGGAAGACTACCATAGTCACTGCCGAAACGGTGGCCGAAACCAAGGAAGCATAAAGCAGCGCAATGATCCAAGGGAACACAAGAGTCGTCACTTCCAAGTGATGGGGCGGGGGGTGGTCAGACCACCCTCAGTGAACCAGTCATTGACCCCCAGCAGTTAGGATGTGAAATAATATAGGTAGAGATTGGTCATTCTCAGGCCACTGTTGTATGGGGCACATTGGCAATGATCCAGGGCCAGGTGAGACCTAGACTTGTGCCCGAGAAAGGAGATCACAGCCCTGTCTAGTGCACGTAACCAGGCCCATGATATTGGGAATAGGTAAGTTCTGAAAAACATAAACAAATCTAGGCAGGATCATCATCTTGAATAGGGCTTTACAGTCCATCACATTCAACAGGAGTGGCTGCCATTTATCCAGGTCTTTCCTGGCCTTCTTGGCCAGCGCTCCATGTTTAGGGACCAAGTGAGCTCTGATTGAGGCATCACCCAGATGCCCATGTAGCGATGATGTCTTGCCAGTCAAAGCAATTGTGTCCAGGCCCAGCGGCACCAGCACCGTTTTGGTCTGGTTCACCCGGAGGCCCAAGACATCTCTAAATAAATGAAGAACAATTAAACAATCAGGAACACTGACCACAGGGTTCTGCCAGGTAAAGGAGAACATCATCTGCATGCAGTGCTAAGCAGTCCTTATAGATGTTGAGCCAGCATCAGCTGTACTCCTGGGCATTGCATTGGAAGAGAAGCGCTAGTGGCCCAATAGCTAATGTAAAAAGGAGCGGGGACAGGGGGCAACCCTGTCACATCCCCCTCCCAATGGAAAAGGTCTCAGAGAGCACCCTGTTAACCAGGACTTGTGTGGTGGGGTTGGTGTAAAGCGTCCAGACAAGCCTTTGGAAACTGGGCCCAAAGCAGGCAAGCACCAGCACGCATCCCATATATATGTTCAGAACTTACCTATTCCCAATATCATGGGCCTGGTTGCGTGCCCTAGACAGGACCGTGATCTCCTTTCTCTGGCACAAGTCTTAGTCTCACCTGGCCCCGGCTGATTGTCACCGCACCCCATACAACATTGGCCTGAGAATGACCAATCTCTACCTATATTATCTCACATCCCAACTGCTGGTTGTCAATGACTGGTTCACTGGGGCAGGTCTGGCCCACACTCCCCCATCACTTGGAAGTGATGACTCTGAGGTTCCCTTGGATCGTTGCATCATGACAACGGCCTTCTTAAAATTTATAAGGAGCAAGTTCTGGTTCGGTGGAAGGTGGTAACGGTGGACTAGGGCCATGTGAAGGTGGCGAAGGCAGTGCTGTGTACTGCAAGCCAGCATAAAGCTGCATTAGACTGGGTGAATGATCCTAGAAAGAACCTTTTTTGTAGGGAGGACGGCCAACAGAGTGGTGAATATTTTGACTTTGCCATTAATGAGAGAAATAGGAAGGTAGTCCACACAAGAGATGGAGGGGAGCAACTGCGGAAATACCAACGACTCGCCAAGCATATGGGTCTCTTGAGTGGGACAGCCTCAGTGGAGGCATGTCCTTGAGGAACTGGAGGGCCGGACTAGGGTCTGCTAGGTTGCGTGCCATGTAGAGACAGCGGTAGTAGCTTGCAAACTTGTTGGCTATGTTAGGAACGGAGTGTCAGGGACGATCCTGTTTGCAAGCGGCCAGGAGGCCGCCAATATAGGAGCTTCACATTTTTATTTCCCTAACCGTAGATTCTAGCTATCGTGGCGTGACATGTGCTTCATGGCCTGCAGCAAGTGGAGATGAATCTCCTCACGAATTGGACTCAACTGTAGGGGGGGCCTCACCCAGGAGGTCGGTAGGCAAGTCTCTTTCCAATCGGGGGGTGCGGGCCTCTAACTGCACAATGTGGAGGAATCGGGCACGCTTCATCCCCCAAATAGGTCCCTTAGCTCTGTCCCGGATAGTTGCTGTCAGAACATTTTTGAGTAAATACCAGTTTGTCGCTGGGGACACGATCAAACATGAAATATTCCTGGGCTGATCCCTCAGTTCAGTCCTAAAAAGAAGGTCCCCTGAAGACCAGGTCCTTATGGAGCCTCAATTTCTGTAGCTTTGCTGTTTTGGGTGTCCAGTGTGAAGCATAAACCAGTGCATAATCTAAAGTGCAATAATCCCAACACTTGCAATGTAGCCCTCCTGAATTAAATATGCAATTGATTGGGGTGGTTGGAACTCTCGCAGTTTCACTCTGTGGCATTCCAGCCAATTTCTGCCACACAGCAGTTGGTGAAATTTGGCCAGAACCTTGTGTTACTCCTGTAGACAAATTCTGCCAATTCTGCAGGCGTAATCAAAACATTCCACCCACCCCTAGTGATTGATACGTTTGTTAGATTTGTGAGCAGTTTAAAAAAAGGGCCTAGTACCTGGTCTTTGTTCTCCTAGTACAGTGGTTCCCAACATGTGGTCTGGGGACCCCAGGAGGTCTGTGAAGCCTCCACAGGGGGTCGGTGACTGCTTAGAACATTTAATAATTTTAACATATTAGGGCCCCAGCTTTCAGTAATGATTCAGAGGTGGTGTCCAGGTTCCAGTAATGAAAAAGTGGGTGTCCACAGAAGTCAAAGGTTTGGGAAACACTGTCCTAGTATGCTTACGTTTTGGTAGATGCCACCATCATGCTGTCTGGTATTTTCTTTAATCTCTCTAAATTCAAGACCTCGTTATAGCACTGGTGTGGAGTTGTCTTGGAACAAAATACCGAGAATACCCCTAGAACCTTTGCTCCTTTCCCTGTGCCTCATAACAGACTGCTTCTATGCGAAATCTATTAAATTTGTTCTGAAAGTCTGTTGGCTGTGGATTAGGTCTTCTGGAGTTTGGCATTACCCTGTGTGCTCAGCCCAGTCACTTTTGACAGGTGTATTTCCTTTGAGTACATCATATCCAAGTAGTGTGTTTCATGACAATTTTTTTAATTCTTAATTGGTAAACATATTGGTTAATTAGACACAGGGACATAAAGATGTTTGCCAAGAGCCTCACTTAGTATAGCAACCGGGATGTCAGCGCATGTTTACATTCATGCACTCAAGAACTCATGAATGTTAGTTGTCAGAAAGAAGCATAACGTCATGAGGTCATTGAGAAACCTCTGGACTTGAGTTGATTTAGTTTCCCAGGTTTTGAAGAGTGCTGCTTTACACAGTTTTTAACCTGTTTTCACATGTGCACGTTAGGCACACACCTAGCAGTCTCTCAGAAAAAGGTTTTGAATACATGCTCACGCTCTTTGTGCTGCAAAAACCTAGTCTTGCACCTGTTCAGATTGAGAGGCATCATCCGATCTAGGTGGTCTAGGCCTTCAGTGTCAAATGCCACTATAGGTGGTGTTTGAGCAGAATCCGCAGGAGAAGCACCGCACAAAGGATGAAGAAGGCCTTGGGTGATCCACCTGAAAGGTTTTTGACACTTTTTTCTCTGCTTCAGATGAAGTTACACTGATGTACCATCTCTTCCATTGGAGTGTAGAAAGATAGGGCTTCACTCTGCGCTATATATTGGCACATGCAGCACTTTAGGCCGAAGTCCTTGTCTTAATTCAGGCAGACGCAGAGCACTCCAAACACTCTACCTCCTTCCATTTACAGTGACTACTGCTGTGATGGTTTAGTGTGAGCGTCACAGGAGGGCTTTCAGAGAAGACAGACAGCGACTTTTATCTGCCACTAAGCCTTTGAAGACCCTACAGTCTTGGAGCTGCATGTCCTCAGAGCAACGCCCAAACTGAGGCAACACACCCAAGCAATACTTCACATATATTTCCTACTTTCACTCGTGAGAGACTACACGCATTTTAGCAAGGAGAGCCAATAGGCAGTCTTCCCACTTTAGGGTCTGGTGAAAAGGTCTGTAATACCTGCCACTAATTTCTCGTTATTACATTATTACATGGCCTGGTCATCGGAACAGCAGTCATCCATAATGAATGGAGTGTCACTTAAGGTGGACTTCTGTTTTCCGTCAGTCTTCAACTCTGTTTAGGAGCAACGTACTAACGGAAGATCAACCTATCCTTGGACTCATGACATGGTTCTTCACTACTATAAATATTCTAGGTCAGTGGTTCCCAACCTTTTTACTTCTTTGGACCCCCACTTTATCATTACTGGAGCCTGGGGCCCCCCACTGAATCTTTATTGGAATTCGGGGACCCCCCACTAAGTCATTAATGAAAGCTTTGAACCTAATCTGTTAATATTATTTAATTTTCTAACCAGTCGCGGACCCCCTGAGGAGGCTTTGCGGACCCCCAGGGGCCCCCAGACCACAGGTTGGGAACCACTGTTCTAGGTAGATCAGAATTGTTAAAGGTTGAGCAGGTAGAACTTCGAGATTGCAACAGTGACCTCATAGTGCTGTGTCTTAATTCGCGAAATGTATTCACTGCTTGAATTGCCATAGCAGAATTTAGGGATAATAAATGTACACTACCTCTTTCTCCTGTTCGCTATGCTTTTCTCATTGTAATAATAAATTTCCTAGTATGCTGTTATTGGATAGGGTTGCAGTGCCTTTATAGTATTGAACAGACGAACACTTGCTCCATGAGCGAAATATCTCTGTGCAGACTAAGCTACAGGGCCGTCAAAGAATAGTTATCACTTTGGAACAATTAGTTGCTTATTTTTCCTTGTGCACCGGTTCTATTCACGGGTGAGTGTTTCATTCAGAATGACTGCTAATAAAGTCTCGGAGTGTAAGATGTATTTGTGAAAATATCCTTTTCTTTACAGAAACGTCATGAAATCTCGGACACCGCCTAGCATGGTTAGAAACCAGACTTCTGTCTCGGCTGCAAACAAAAGAAAAACCTATAATGCAGACAACTATGCAAGGTAAATACTTTGGTTTTCATCTCAGGTTAATACTCGGTGAAAGCTAAATATCTCTTAGGTGCTGATTAATTCTTAGGATTTTTTGTTAGCTTAAATGTTTATTTTTCGCTACAAACTCAACTCTACTTTATAAAAGGACACAACTTGCTCTGCTGCCCTTATATCTGGAAATATGTTTCAATTTAATATTCATCTCGGACCGATGTTAAGTAATCAGAGATGTTTGATAAAGGGAATGAAATCCGAGTTTTAAATTAAGGAAACTGGTTGCCAGCACCTAGAATACATGGAGTAAACTAGCTTATTCATATCAGAGTAATCTGAAAATTAAATAGTAGTGCTCACGGGAGACATCTGGGCTGTCTACTTGAAGTGTTGACGAATGCTGTTAATTTAGATACATTCATGTGGAGTGCCCAGTTTGAATTCTTCATAAACTCTATTCCCTATTGTCATTAATATAGTAATTCTTTATATGGATATTTTGTGACATGCTTATTGATTCAGGAGTTGTGCTAGAACTTTTAAAATTATATATTGTAACATGCACATACATAAGGCCTGATTTAGAACTTTGCTAACTAATTACTCCATCACAATGTTGAGGTATAGCCCGTCTGCCGAAATTTAAAACCCATAAAATATAATGGGATTTGTATTTCGATGTACGGGGTATCCCTCACTGTTGTGACGAAGTAAACCTGTCCACTGAGTTCTAAATCAGGCCCATAGTCTCTCATATGTGCAATTCATCAGTGCACGCATTGGCAAAGCCAATAGATCTGGCCTTGGCAAGCTGATGGAATGGTTATTATTTTATTGCAGGAATACAGCACAAAAATAAAGAGAACATGTCACTTAAATATACTAAAAGCATGCTTGCAATAAAAAAATAAGAATAACCTTCACATATAATATTAAAAGATGTGTGGAAACAGTTTTTAGCCAAGTGAGGAAAAACACAAGGGGTGTGGCTGAGAAGCATGATTTATGCTTGGATTTAAGAGGCGCCAGCTGATCAACAACCTTGACAGAGGAGGAAATTGATGAAGAGCTATCTGTCAGATACTCTTCAGCTAGAAAAAAATTAAGTTTGACATGTCCAAGTAGGGATATAATTTAAAAATGTATTTTCTGAGCATAGGAACTGGTCCCAGACAGGTGCAACAGCATTCTAATATGGTGGGACCAGACTTCTAGGTGAAAACTAGCTACATCTGCAGCTGCATCTGGAGTGTGTCTGCTGTATGCGTAGGACCCGTTAAAAACTAAGTAAGACCAATGCTTTGTAGAGTGGAGGTTGAGTTATTCCAAGTAGGACAGAACTGACAGATCATTCATTAAGAACCTTAGATTGGTGTTGGAGTCCAGGGCGTAATATGGAAGTGCCATAGTTATTGAAAAATGTAGGAGTAAGGAAAAATTCACCTAAAGGCATCCCCTGGTAATTGGGGAACACCAAAGTATTTTATGTTACACAACAGCTGCACCAACTCCTTTACTGTACAGGCAGTCCACAGGCATGGTGGGATAGCTTTCATCATATTTGGGCCTGACAACTCCTTAATACATTTCCCTAATGGCGATGTCTGACACATTAAGTTTGGGACTTGTTATGTTTTACCTGGGCATGCAGTACCATTGGCCTTACATTTATTAACGTAGCCTCTGGTAGTACCTTATTAAATACATTTGTATCCCTCCAGTCAAGGCAAAAAATATAACATAAATGTTTATTAGTGATCATAAAAAGAGTAATCATTTGACCAGGGGTTCCCTTGACTAGTGCCAGAAATTGACCTCTTGCAAGCAAATGGTTATCACACCATTATAGATCATATTGCGTGTCTAATTTACGGCAAGTGATAAATGGGGTTTATTTGCTACCTTTGCATGCAAAGAAGGCTACATCTCCTATGAGTATTGTGGCCTTCAAACTTTTTTTTTCTCTCAGCACGATCCTGCCACAGTGTCTAATAAACTTGGCACTTACCTTTTCCTATTTATTCTTGCCAGGGCTATCAGTTTTTCCTTCTGCGTTACAGCCTTATGGCAACCTTGCTAACTTTTATTTCCCCGCAAAGAGAATGAAGCCCCAATTGTAAAAGTCTCTCGCCTTAGTGAAGCGGCAATTCATTTGGCCTTGTGAGGCCTAGAAATAAAGATTTTGCCCATGTATGATCGGGCAGCAGCCCCCTTAAAGTATTTTAGAAGTGGAGGTGACAAAGGCAGGAGAAGTCCGCATCAGACAACTTAGGCATAGGTGAAGAGGTTGCAAAAGAACCTCCTGGCTACATTAATCATCCTTGTGGTAGGAAGCATCAAGGTTGCAATATAGACAAAATATGTGTGATCCACATTGCTCCCCATCATATATTTCTTATAATAAAAACGTTCTTAGAAAGTGCCACTGTACTTACCATAGCTATGATGAAGTGTGTTTGTACACAAGAGAAAAATGTGGACAAATGCAGTGTGTTGCATTGGATTATGTAGGATTTAATCCATCTAACAGTGCTGACATTAGCACCCGCTTGACTTATCTCATTGCAAGAAATAGGCACAGTAAGTTGGTTGAAAAGGACTCAGTCCTCAGTTCTTTCGATTTAATAAAGTGGGCCTGACATCCACATTATATAGTGTATCCTTAGCTGAGGATGCATGTGTATATGGACAGAATGCTGAGAATATAATCTCCTCTTTCTAACTGAATTCTGATAAACATAAATATTGGGATTGCAGTGTAGGGAGTACCTAGGACCACCTTGACTTTATCGACAGAAAGGTAACTGTACTGAGTCTGGTGTCCAAGACCCATGTACCAACCTCCTGAATATTTCTGTTGATGAAATCCAAATTTGTCTATAAGACTGTGCACCATTACTCTGCATGCAAGGCAGGTGGCTTTGAAATGACGACATACCAATGACAGCAGAGAGACATCATTGTGCACTGGAAGACTGAACAAGAGGCACTGAGGCTACGTGGTCAGCACTAGCTTAATTCCCAGAAGCTGCAAAGCTACTTTGGCCACAGGAAGGAGCGAAAAAAAAAAAAAGAACAATATTGACCATCCACATAATATGTGCCCATGGCCCTGAGGGGAAATCAGTGATACCATAAAAGCATTTTGTGATCCACATTATTTGGTAGAATAAATCGGCAAGATTGCACATGCCCACACATAAACGGGGTGCTGGGTCATCTTGGATATGATACATAAGCAATGGTCACAAACCACACATTTAAAATTGTTTAAAGTGGTTCACAATCATGCCGCTAAGTGACCGAGATATTTCATATTGTGATAAAAAACGAGTCGGAGTGCACGATTGTCAGTTTACCTAATTCTTGTGTAGCCAATTACAAGTAGGCCAAGCTCATTGTCACACCTCGCACCACAAGGAAGATATCAGTTTTAGCAGCATAGAGCTCAAGTTAAGTACATCCCATTCGCAGACCTTCTGTTAACAGTTCTTACAACTCCATGCTTAGTTTCCTTGGTCTCCTGTGCCTGTGGAAGACTTTTACAACTCTTTCAATCAGCATGGATTGAAACTTCAAAGATGTGAGCTTGAATCAAGGTTGCACGAGGCTGGATATAGATAAAGGAAATTGTAGACAATGAAGAATCCCGAGGGACTACATAGCTGCTGACTTGATGGCTAAGATATGTGGCAGGAGAATATTGCATAATTGTTGTTAGAGAGGAAAGTACCCAGGTAATAGCAAACCTTGCCTCCAAATGTAGTAAAAGAATGGAGTTGTCAACAGCATCAGATACTACTGATAATTGTAATAGAAATAGGGCACTGGCATTACTGCTGTGAAATATAAGTTATAGTCATTCCTGATTGAAAATAAAAATAGGTTGTGTACTCCTGTGGTATCAGAAACCGCAATATTTAAATATTCAAAGGTGCAGAGTGTATCAGTGTTTAACTTATCAACATGAGTATCCTTTCTAGAGGTGAATGGAAGCAAATAAGTTGGTCAATTGCTTGCTGAAGCTCAGGGATCAAGAGAGATGTATTTTTCAGGAATAGCTTAAGATGGCATATGTCACTGTGTAAAAATAAAGTTCTAGATGCCACATGACGGTCTCTTTTTATGCAAATAAGGGCTGGTGAAGAGTGGTTACTCAGCGGACCTGCCAATCAGCTGCACTTCATTTCACTTAAGACATTTGCCTCCCCTCAGTAATCTTGTTTGATTTTCGTTTTTATCTGTATTTTTCTGCTTTTTGTCTACATACTTACTGACACAGTAGTATTTGACCTACACTTTACAGCTTTGCTGTTGCATAAAAACTCTGATGTGCCCATTTATTGACAATCTAATTTTCCAGTTGTATTTTGCATGGTAAAGTGCATACTTTCATCTTTTCAGCTTAGGAGAATGAATTATCGCCTGCTTTTTTGTCCAGGCACACACAGCTTCATGCATGTGCTGCTGTAGTTAGTCTTTGATATTTAGTCTTTGAGCCATCCTTTCTCCTCCCTTGGAGAGGTAATCAAAATAACAATTGTTCCCTTAGATCATGTAAACCATTTATGGGGGGGCAAACAGTTGTACTAAGACTTCTTGGTATAGTAAAAATCCATAAACCGTTTTATAAAAAGAAAAATGTGTGTTCAAGTTTGACTAAATTACAAACAGAAGATAGCTAAATGATAATCAACTAAGGGATCCATGTGGTGGTGCAGTGCAGGTGACAGTAAAAAAAGGTGAGTGCGCACAGCAAAAAGTATTTTTTAAAATTTTATTTTTTATGGAAATAAAGGCACAAACGTAACTGTGTCAAGCAGTTATTTTTAAGGGCCAGACTCAAATGGCAGTTCAAACCCCTGGTTTGTATAAATCAATTAGTCAGAAAATACTCTGGAGGTTAGAATCCCACAGTGTATCAATTAAGCAGGAAAGCTGAGTCAGTGTTACCCTTTGATTGCAATATATATATATATATGTTCGATGGCATGTGTAGCTGCAGATACACATGCTGTGCACATCCCGCCATCTGGTGTTGGGCTCGGAGTGTTACAAGTTGTTTTTCTTCGAAGAAGTCTTTTCGAGTCACGAGACCGAGGGACTCCTCCCATTTCGACTCCATTGCGCATGGGCGTCGACTCCATCTTAGATTGTTTTTTTTCCGCCATCGGGTTCGGACGTGTTCCTTTTTGCTCCGTGTTTCGGGTCGGAAAGTTAGTTAGAATCTCGGAAAAATCGTCGGTATTGTTTGCGATCGGTAT
Source organism: Pleurodeles waltl (assembly GCF_031143425.1). Taxonomy (NCBI): domain Eukaryota; kingdom Metazoa; phylum Chordata; class Amphibia; order Caudata; family Salamandridae; genus Pleurodeles; species Pleurodeles waltl. The sequence goes on from NC_090439.1 coordinate 777,780,892, forward strand.
CGGGTTAGTTACAACAGATCGACACCGAATTAAGAAGAGCTCCGGTGGCCCTTCGGGTTTTTTTTCGATCCCCGTCGGGGCCTGGTCGGCCCGGCCCGTGTCTCTTCAAGGCTGATGGAACGGACCCCATTCCGCTTCTGTCCAAAATGCCATAACAAGTATCCATATACAGATCAACATCTGGTCTGTAACTTATGTTTGTCACCAGAACACAAGGAGGATACTTGTGAGGCCTGTCGAGCGTTTCGGTCCAGGAAGACACTCAGGGACCGAAGAGCAAGAAGACTGCAAATGGCGTCGGCGCCGACAGGACAAGGGCGTTTCGAGGAGGAGGAAGAAACATTCTCCACCCAGGATTCGGACTCTGAGGAGATCGATCCCAAGGAAACGCCGAAAACCGTGAGTAAGACGTCGAAACAAAGAACTCACGAGAAGACCGCTAAAGCCCAGGGGACGCCACCGCCAACAGGCCATGGCTTAACCCGAAAAATAGGTGACCGTTCATCGGCACCGAAAAAGGCCGAGCTGGTGTCGAAGTCATCCGACTCCGGTCGAGATACCGGCACACAGCAATCTCGGGCCCGAGATAGTGGCTCAGAGAAGATTCGCCACCGAAACGGGTCGGCACCGAGAGAGCACGACGCCGAAAGTAAAGAAGGTTTCGTCTGAGCCGAAAAAAGCAGTCGAAAAGGTTTCGGTACCGAAACATCCGGCCTCGGAACCGAAAACAAGTTCCTACACTGAGGAACAAGGACTGTCCACACAAATGAAGACACATAGATTTGGACAGGAATTAGAGACAATAGAGCCAGATCACACACAAAGACGGCTCTTTATTCAAAAAGATACAGGGAAGATCAGCACTCTTCCTCCAGTCAAAATGAAACGCAAGCTTGCCTTCCAAGACAAGGACAAACAGCCACACGCAAAGGTGGCTTAACAAGTAACACCGCCACCATCCCCGCATCACTCTCCGCAACCATCACCAGTAGCCACTCCACCAATGATGCAATCCCCAACTCATACAGGAATGAGTCAAGATGACCCTGACGCATGGGACCTTTATGACGCACCAGTGTCAGATAATAGTCCTGAATGCTATCCAGCTAGACCATCGCCACCAGAGGATAGTACAGGCTATGCACAGGTGGTGTCAAGAGCAGCGGCATTTCATAATGTCAGCCTTCATTCAGAGCCCATTGAAGACGACTTTCTTTTTAATACACTGTCGTCCACACACAGCCAATATCAGAGTCTTCCTATGCTACCCGGAATGCTAAAACACTCCAAACAAGTGTTTGAGGAGCCTGTTAAAGGGAGAGCCATTACTCCAAGAGGAGATAAAAAATATAAACTGCCACCAACAGACCCAGTGTACATTACACAACAGCTAACACCAGACTCTGTTGTAGTGGGAGCAGCGCGCAAAAGAGCCAACTCTCATACTTCAGGAGATGCACCACCTCCAGATAAAGAAAGTCGAAAATTCGATGCTGCAGGCAAAAGGGTGGCGGCACAGGCAGCAAACCAGTGGCGTATTGCAAATTCGCAAGCTTTGTTAGCCAGATATGATAGGGCCCATTGGGATGAGATGCAACACTTTATTGAACATTTACCCAAGGAGTTCCAAAAAAGAGCGCAGCAAGTAGTAGAAGAAGGACAGAGTATCTCCAATAATCAGATACGGTCAGCAATGGATGCTGCAGACACAGCTGCTAGAACTGTCAACACAGCAGTAACAATAAGGAGACCTGCATGGCTGCGTACATCAGGATTTAAACCAGAGATACAGCAAGCTGTGCTGAATATGCCATTCAACGGACAGCAGTTGTTTGGGCCGGAGGTGAACACTGCGATCGAAAAACTTAAGAAAGACACTGACACGGCCATAGCCATGGGCGCACTCTACTCCCCACAGAGCAGAAGCACATTTCGAAAGACACAATTTCGAGGGGGGTTTCGAGGGCAAACCACAGAAGCCACAACCTCACAAACAAAGCCCACTTACCAGAGCCAGTATCAGCGGGGAGGTTTTCGGAGACAATATAGAGGGGGACAATTTCAAAAGAATAGAGGAAAGTTCCAAAGTCCCAAAACTCCTCCAAACAAGCAGTGACTTCAAGGTCACAAATCTCCAACACATAACACCTGTGGGGGGGAGACTAACCAAGTTTTACAAACATTGGGAGGAAATAACAACAGACACTTGGGTCTTAGCAATTATCCAGCATGGTTATTGCATGAATTTCTCAAATTCCCTCCAAACGTCCCACCGAAAACACACAATATGTCAAAACAACATATAGATCTTCTAGGACTAGAAGTTCAGGCATTGCTACAGAAAGAAGCAATAGAATTAGTACCAAAATAACAAATAAACACAGGAGTTTACTCCCTGTACTTTCTGATACCCAAAAAAGACATAGGTCTAAGACCTATACTAATGTGGAGAAGTGTGGCTCAATGGTTAGAGCGGCAGACCCTGATGCAGAAATCTGGCCCGGGACCAGGGTTCAATTCCCGCCTCGGAAGGGTCTTTGGCTCAATTTCCTCGGGCCTGATAATTCTCGCATCGGTGCCTAATCTAATTCATGGGTCCCACTATGTAACTCTGGGCAATAGCTTGCTTAATCTCCACAACGGCCCCAACAGCGCTGGGATGCCTGGCTTCACCTTGGAGGTTACCCTGGAGTGGGCACCTCACAGGGAAAAGCCAGGAGGGGTTCCACAGCGGTATGCGTACAGCGCCTTGAGACCCTAACGGGTGAGTAGTGCGCTATACAAGTACAAAGTTTATAAAGTTTACTAGATCTCAGAACATTAAATACCTACATCAAATCAGATCACTTTCACATGGTTACATTACAAGACATAATCCCACTGCTCAAACAACAAGACTACATGACAACACTAGACCTAAAGGATGCATATTTCCATATACCAATACATCCTTCACACAGAAAGTACCTAAGGTTTGTATTCCAAGGGATACATTACCAATTCAAAGTGTTGCCATTCAGAATAACAACTGCACCAAGAGTTTTTACAAAATGCCTGGAAGTAGTAGCTGCACATATCAGAAGGCAGCAAATACATGTGTTCCCGTACCTAGACGATTGGTTAATCAAAACCAACACGCTAAGACGGTGTTCACAACACACAAGATATGTCATAGAAATCCTCCACAAACTAGGTTTCTCAATCAACTACACAAAGTCACACCTTCTGCCGTGTCAAACACAGCAATACTTAGGAGCGACAATCAACACAGCAAAAGGGATTGCCACTCCAAGTCCACAAAGAGTTCACACATTTCACAATGTAATACAGACCATGTATCCAAAACAAAAGATACAAGTCAAACTGGTGATGAAACTACTAGGCATGATGGCTTCATGCATAGCCATTGTCCCAAACGCAAGGTTGCACATGCGGCCCTTACAACAGTGCCTAGCATCACAATGGTCACAAGCACAGGGTCAGCTTCTAGATCTGGTGTTGATAGACTGCCAAACATACATCTCGCTTCAATGGTGGAACAGTATAAATTTAAACCAAGGGCGGCCTTTCCAAGACCCAGTGCCACAATACGTAATAACAGATGCTTCCATGATAGGGTGGGGAGCACACCTCAATCAACACAGCATCCAAGGACAATGGGACATACAGCAAAGACAGTTTCACATAAATCACTTAGAACTGTTAGCGGTATTTCTAGCGCTCAAAGCATTTCAACCCATAATAAGCCACAAACACATTCTTGTCAAAACAGACAACATGACAACAATGTATTACCTAAACAAACAGGAAGGGACACACTCGACACAGTTGTGTCTCCTAACACAGAAAATATGGCATTGGGCGATTCACAACCACATTCGCCTAATAGCACAATTTATTCCAGGAATTCAGAACCAGTTAGCAGACAATCTCTCTCGGGATCACCAACAGATCCACGAATGGGAGATTCACCCCCAAATACTAAACACTTACTTCCAAATTTGGGGAACACCACAAATAGATCTATTTGCAACAAAGGAAAACTCAAAATGCCAAAACTTCGCATCCAGGTACCCACAAGATCAGTCTCAGGGCAATGCGTTATGGATGAGCTGGTCAGGGATATTTGCTTACGCTTTTCCCCCTCTCCCACTCCTTCCATATCTAGTAAACAAATTGAGTCAAAACAAACTCAAACTCATACTAATAGCACCGACATGGGCAAGACAACCTTGGTACACAACACTACTAGACCTCTCAGTAGTACCTCATGTCAAACTACCAAACAGTCCAGATCTGTTAACACAACACAAACAACAGATCAGACATCCAAATCCAGCATCGCTGAATCTAGCAATTTGGCTCCTGAAATCCTAGAATTCGGACACTTAGACCTCACACAAGAATGTATGGAGGTCATAAGACAAGCTAGGAAACCTACCACTAGACACTGCTATGCAAATAAGTGGAAAAGATTTGTTTATTACTGCCATAATAATCAGATTCAACCCTTACACGCATCTGCCAAAGATATAGTAGGATACTTACTACAATTGCAAAAGTCAAAGCTAGCTTTCTCTTCAATAAAGATACATCTTGCCACAATTTCAGCTTACCTGCAAATTACGCACTCAACTTCATTATTTAGGATACCAGTCATAAAAGCATTTATGGAAGGCCTAAGGAGAATTATACCACCAAGAACACCACCAGTTCCTTCATGGAACCTCAACATTGTCTTAACACGACTCATGGGTCCACCTTTTGAGCCCATGCACTCTTGTGAAATGCAATACTTAACATGGAAAGTTGCATTTTTGATTGCCATCACATCTCTAAGAAGAGTGAGTGAAATTCAAGCATTTACCATACAAGAACCATTTATTCAAATACACAAGCATAAAGTAGTTCTACGGACAAATCCAAAAATTTTACCAAAAGTGATCTCACCGTTCCACTTGAATCAAACTGTAGAATTACCAGTGTTCTTCCCACAGCCAGATTCTGTAGCTGAAAGAGCACTGCATACATTAGACATCAAAAGAGCGCTAATGTACTACATTGACAGAACAAAACTAATTCGAAAAACAAAACAACTATTTATTGCTTTCCAAAAACCTCATACAGGGAATCCAATTTCTAAACAAGGCATTGCTAGATGGATAGTTAAGTGTATTCAAACCTGCTATCTTAAAGCAAAGAGAGAGCTGCCTATTACACCAAAGGCATACTCAACCAGAAAGAAAGGTGCTACCATGGCCTTTCTAGGAAATATTCCAATGAACGAAATATGTAAGGCAGCAACATGGTCTACGCCTCATACATTTACCAAACACTACTGTGTAGATGTGTTAACTGTACAACAGGCCACAGTAGGTCAAGCTGTACTACGAACATTATTTCAAACAACTTCAACTCCTACAGGCTGAACCACCGCTTTTGGGGAGATAACTGCTTACTAGTCTATGCACAGCATGTGTATCCGCAGCTACACATGCCATAGAACGGAAAATGTCACTTACCCAGTGTACATCTGTTCGTGGCATTAGTCACTGCAGATTCACAAGCGCCCACCCGCCTCCCCAGGAGCCTGTAGCCGTTTAGAAGTTGATCTTGAACATTTGTAAATTTGTAAATATATTACTTTAAACTTCATTATGTACATACGTATTCACTCCATTGCATGGGCACTATTACTAGCATACACAACTCCTACCTCACCCTCTGCGGGGAAAACAATCTAAGATGGAGTCGACACCCATGCGCAATGGAGTCAAAATGGGAGGAGTCCCTCGGTCTCGTGACTCGAAAAGACTTCTTCGAAGAAAAACAACTTGTAACACTCCGAGCCCAACACCAGATGGCGGGATGTGCACAGCATGTGAATCTGCAGCGACTAATGCCACAAACAGATGTAAACTGGGTAAGTGACATTTTCCATATATATATATATATATATACATATATATATATATATATATATATATATATATATATATATATATACACATATATATATGTGTATATATATATATATATATATATATATATATATATATATATATATACACATATATATATATGTGTATATATATATATATATATATATACACATATATATATATATGTGTATATATATATATATATATATATATACACATATATATATATGTGTATATATATATATAATATTATGAATTACAAATGCACCTATAAACTGGTTACAGGCTTACCTCTTATTTGCAGGGAAATTATATATTCGTCGACAAATTGGGCCAACTTCTAGTAGTGAGGATTCAAAAGTATAAATTCATCGCAATCTTTTCTATATTTTGGTACTAAACGAAGGTATGCATAAAACATCTCTAATGGATCCCCTGTCCATATAAAGAATAATTCAGAGAAGCAAGCCATCATGTTTGCTTGTGTCGCATATCAAGGAAATAATTCCATTCATAGTGATTGTAATGTTAAGATTGTTGTGCTCTGTAACAGGGAGTTTCGTAATTGATGGGAATCTGAAGCTTCACCTGAGAAAACCTGTTTTGAATTAAACAGTTAGAAATGGCATCATGTATTCATAAACCCTCCCCAACTTTATGCCATGTGGGGTGGGGGTCACGGGCTCTGTGCCAAGAGGCCTTTCACCTCTGAAAATGGCTGGACCACTAAGGGATCTTCTAGGTGGTGAACTACTTGGCAGGATCATTGTGTGCCAGAGCAGAGGAGCTCAGCCATCGGATCCTAGTGGATCACAAATGGAAGTTACCCTTGCAGGTGGTGCAAAGTCTCTTCTGTGAATGGGGAGAACCTTGGACATGATCTGGTTGCCACTGGTGTGAACACACAAGTGTCAGCACTTCTGCGTGTTGGAGCTTCTAAGGTGTCTCTCACTCACAGATGTGCTTTGCCTCAACTGGAACTCAGGATTCCTGTATTCCTTTCCACTGTTGCCACTCCTGCCTTGAGCCCTTAATAAGTTCAGGACAGACTGAGGCCAGGACATCCCTGTGGCTTTGAATTGGTTATGGACAGTATGGCACCTGGAACTCTGGGCTTCAGCATCTGCCCTCTGATCAGGCTGCCCCTCCAAGAGTATCTGTTGTTGTAGCAGCAGGATTGGGTTCTCCTCCCAGGCCTTTGCAGTTTCCACCTTCATGCATGGAGATAGCACACCAAGAGTTGAATACATTCAGCCTTCTTCCGTAGGTGGTGGTAGTTATCTTTTGGAGCAAGGCATCCCTTGACAAAAACTGTGCACTCCTGTTGTTGGTACAAGTTTGTGATTTGGTGCATTATATGCAAGGTTGATCCCCACCAGGCCAAACTTTCCGATGTCCTGTTATTTGTTTTATCTCTTGCCCGGCAAGGCCTTGCTTTTGGCACAGTTAAACGTTATCTTTTTGACCTTTCTGCCTACTTACCTGATCAGCCCTAGTTGTTTAAATCACCCATTGTTATGCAATTTCTGAAAGGACTACAACATACGTCTCCCTCATCTCCTTTTGTGATACCCCAGTGGGGCCTCAAACTGTTTATTATCACCTCGGCACTGTATGTGAGTGAGCTTCATGCTCTGTGTTAAGCCACTGTACACTACCACCTCCTCAGACAAGTTGGTTTGAGAACTAGGACATCCTTTCCTGCGAAAGCTGTGATGCTGTTCCAAGATGGTTGAACAATCACCGTGCCAGCGTTCTATGCTTCACATCACTCTTCTGAGGTGGAGCAGAGACTCCACAGCTTAGACCCCATGAAAGCTGTTAGAAACTGTGTCTCTAGTTGGCAGTCATTTTACTCCCTGTCCAAGTAGGGACCCTCACTCTTGTCAGGATAAGGGAGTCACACACCTAAGATAACCCCTGCTCACCCCCTTGGAAGTTTGGCTCAGGCAGTCAGGCTTATCTCAGAGGCAATGTGTAAAGTATTTGTACACACACACACACACACACACATGTATACAGTAATACAGTGAAAACACCACAAAAGTACTCAACACCAGTTTAGAAAAATAGTCAATAGTTATCTGAGTAAAACCAGATCAAAATGGCAAAAATCCAACATACACAAATAATGGTTTAAAAGAGTCTTAATCAGAAAAATCAGTGGTTGTATCCTTATAACACCCAGCACCTTGGATGCATAAAAAAAAGATGCTGCAAAGGAGGTGGTGCGTCGGAAAAGCAAGCGATGCATCGATTTCTCCACTGAATGGGTGATGCATGGATTATTTTCCCGCCGGGCTGGAGATTAATCGATTCCTTACTGCAGTGCAGCATAGGTGAAGAAAATGAGCCCTGGGATGATGCGTGGAAAATCCAGGCACACAGCTATAATGGATCTGCTCTGAAGCAGGCGATGCGTCGATTTTTTGCCGCAGTGCATGGCGCATGGATTTTACTTCAGGTCACCAGCTTCCACTTTCAAGGGCCCAGGGACCGGTATTGGTACCAGTTGGCAAGTCAGGGGACTCGGCAGAAGAGCCTAGGCACTAGGAAGATGAAGTCTTTGCTGTCCTTGAGACTTCACAACAGGAGGCAAGCTCAATTCAAGCCCTTGAAGAACCTTGGAAAGCAGGATGTAGAAAGCGAAGTCCAGGACAGAAGTACCAGCAGCAGCAGGCCAGCACAGCAAAGCAACAGGCAAAGTGGCAGGTCCTCCTCAAGCATCCTGCTCTTCTCCCTGGCAATATATCCTCAGTCCAGACGTGTTCTGAAGTTGTGGGGTCAGCAGTCCAGTACTTATACTAATTTCTGCCTTTAAAGTAGGCACACTTCAAAGGAAAGTCTTTGTAGTGCACAAGACCCTTCCTCTCCCTGTCCTGGCCCCAGGCACACTCTAGGGGGTTGGAGACTGCACTGTGTGAGGACATGAACAGCCCTATTCACATGCAGGTGCCAGCTCCTCCCACCACTCTAGCTCAGGAAGACCCATCAGGATATGCAGGACACACCTCAGCTCCTTTGTATCACTGTCTAGAGTGAATTCACAAACAGCCTAACTGTCAGTCTGACCCAAACGTGTATTCAGCAGCTAGGCAGAGACACAGGATGGTTAAGCAAGAAAATGCCCACTTTCTAAAAGTGGCATTTTCAAGTTTGCAATCTAAAAACCAACTGTTCCAAAAGATGTATTTTAAATTGTGAGTTCAGAGACCCCAAACTCCACATCTCTATTTGCTCCCAATGGGAAACTGCACTTAAAAGATATTTCAAGGCAGTCCCCATGTTAACCTGTGGGGGAGATAGGCCTTGCAATAGTGAAAAAATAATTTAGCAGTATTTCACTAGCAGGACATGTAAAACACAGCAATACATGTCCTACCTTTGACATAGATCGCATACCTTTTAAATACACTGCACCCTGCCGATGGGGCTGCCTTGGGCCAAACTTAGTGGTGACTCACATGTAGTAAAAGGGAAGTTTTGGGCCTTGCAGTTCCAACCTGCCCACACAGACACTGCCGTGAAAGGTCTGAAACATGTTTACAGGGCTACTCATATGGGTGGCATAATTAGTGCTGCAATGGACTTTGCTCATTTTTACCAGGGCCAAAGCTGCTGCAACTGCATTAGCATGCAGAGTCCCTGTCCTAGACATATGCCAGGCAGATACATGGGTGTCCCACCAGAGGTTCACAAAGCACTACTGTTGAGACAGCCACGTTTGCCAAGAGGGGCACTTTGCCTGCTCCCTTCTGCAGGACTTTCTGTTTTTAATCCATTCACAAACCTGCCTTCAATAGGTATTGCTTTGGTATCTATCCAAAAGATTCAAATTCAGTGGCTAGAAGTCTCATTCAAAAGAACAAGTTACTTACCTTTGGTAACACTTTCTAGCACAGAAACCTCACCGATCCTCACATCCTCTCTGTTCTGCGGTTGGACCCTACCCATTAATAAGATCCAAAGTCTAGGAATCTGCATACCAGTCTACCAGTTTGCCTTTGGGGCTCCATGTCTGGTGCCATGGACGGTTTCAAAAGCAGTTGACTTCAGTATGTGGAAGTGGTGCTTTAATGGCCCCTGACGTAATTCCTGGAGTGGAACGGCATCAGTGTAAAGCCTCATGGCTCCACCATCCGGCGCGCAGAGGTATTGCGAAAAGGTTTGCTGATCCAATCAGACACCGCGGATTAGGCAAAAGGTGATAAATCTGTGGCTAGATAGTCTCTACCAGAAACAGCTTTACTGAAGGTAAATAACTTGTTCATTAAAACAACAGTTGCCACAAAGCAGTTTCTGAGTGTGATGTAACAGATGCTAAAAATCGAAGTGAGAACACTATATAAACTAACTGAATCCAATGAAGCCTTGCTAAATTTTAAAACCGGTCGAGGGCTTTTGTGGGCTCAGGGCCATTAATTGTTGAAGGCAGTTTCTCACTTAGTAAGAATACAAAAAAAACTGCATATATTTGGGTGTGATTGGAAATTTAGTGATCAAAATGATATAGATATAATCCTAGAGATGCCAACATCATACAGTCCTACGTCACCAACAATAATGGGAGAATCTAATAAGCAGTGGTCACTGAGTAATGAGCTTTTTCCACAATTACCTCTCCAGGGTTCTCCATCTGCCATTCCTTTACTTCAGCAGATAATTGGTGCTGGCATCCAGAGCTGGGATGCATGGTCCTCTATTCCTTCGAGCTGTAGGCCTGCAGCCTCCAACTTTGACGAGGGTTTAATTGTACAGCCTTTTGAGGTTACAGCATATCTGCATGTTTTCAGTCTCCTCCTCAATCCCTCTCTTGCTTCTTTTGGTTATATTTTTTTCGGATGTTGTACTCTGTTAAGCACCTGTACTCCTGTGAAACCTAACATTGTATTTTGCAGATGTCAAAATGTTTGGTTGGATCATTTAGACTCCAAGAGCTGCCAGGCTTACATGATTTCTAATTTGTCTGGTGCTTTTCCCACACATTGAAAGACAAGGGACTAAGGACAAAAGAATAAGTCAGTGGTGTTTCCTCAAGTTCTATAAATATTTCAGACTATTAATCTCACACTCTCCTTCAACTTCCTGCCCACAGCCACTTTTTGGAATCAGAATGTGCATGTCATCCTGGTAGATAGATGAAATGCAATTAAGTGAAATGTGGATTTTGAGCACCTTGGCTATCTGTCTTTGTGTCGTTTCCCTTCATGTGGCCATCTGTTGTGTAGCTTCCTGTTGTGACTTGTCTTCTATATAGTTCTAGCCATGTGTACTGTATTTTAAATGATAGATGTTTCTATTTCCAAACTGTCATAACCAATGTTCCATCTAATTTGTGTTCTCGGTATGCTGTTTTAAAGGTGTGCTGTGTGCTGCACCAAATGCTGCCTGTACGGAAGATAAGCAATATGAGAGCACATGGGATGTGCAAGCTACAAAATTAGTGGTCTACATCCACCCCTTCTCTCTTCCCCCAAACTCCCTCTAATCTCCTTGTCCTCTCATTCCACCCTTTCTCTATCAAATCTGTATCTTGGTTATGATTCTCTTTGACTCATCTTGCTCGTCTGCTTGTCTTCAACTTCGTTTGTCCTCTTTGTCTACCTATTCCTTTTGTTTGTCTTACCATCCTTTCTTTCCCTTTTCCACTCTCCTTTCTTTCCTTCTCTGTCCTGCTTATTCACTTCGTTTTCTAGTTCACGTCCAGAGCGCCTCCTCTCCATAAATGCCATTTCCTCTCTGCATTAAAATCTCCATTGCTCTCTTCAAAATATTCTTCCCTCTCCATCTTTATCTTATTTCTATCCTTTCTACTTTCCGCCTTTCCTTTTTTTATTTCCAGTCCCTGTTATTAACTTTTCTCTACACTTCCATCCACAGTGCATCATTTGCTCTGTATTTGTTCATTCGGTAACCTTGCATTAGCTTGCACTGCGAACCCAAATTGTACTAATAATATTGATAAGTACCAGTTTAGAGACTGGCTCAAATGTACTAGCACTTCGCACTGGTTGTGTGTTACAAAAGTGGCACAAATCCATCACCGTGTTGTGGTGGGATTTACTTTCCAACACAAATTGTGATTTGCATTTGAAAGTTGCCTTTAGTAATGCAAAGTAACGTTGTGGCCTGTATTATGCTACTTTGTGTCAAGGGGGGGCATACCATTGGTGGTGTATGGACTTTCTCATGCACCCATCTATGGGTTTTGAGGAACATCTCTATCTACTAACGTGTAGACTGGGGTATGTGCCATAAGATTGTCTCCTTGAGGCAGGTGGAGCAGCAGAGCAATTGTTAAGTCTCCATATTTCTCAGAATTTGCATATGCATTACATTGGGCAGCGCACATCATAATGGAAATAGTCTTAAAGAATAGTTGTACAGGGAAGGTCCCCTTCCATTACAAAACCAATGCTTGTCAGAACGCTCACTTTTGTGCTCTGATGTAAGACAGAGGTGGCTTACCAAAACATTAATACGGAGAGCCAAGCCAAGGGATGGCTCTGGCTCTAAAAGCCCGTGCACATGCCTGAGACTTGAAACTTTGCGGCATGTCAATCATGCAGGATCATGTTAAAATGTAGTAATGTGACTTCAAAATAAAAAAAAACTGTATTTCTTAAACACGCACGTTTCACCTTAGTACATCACATTATTTGCAAGATAAGTATTAAAAATGAGATTTTTTGTTGGGATATGAATGAGAGACATTCCTGACTCCCTACTCCACCCTCTTCCCACAATCCCTCGCCCCCGACTATGCGGTTGGGGAAAGAAAAGACTAAGCAGCAAATCAGAAGTCATGTGAAAGTAGCCTAGATTTGTATTACAGGTTGAGCAACATAATAGGCTATTAAATGGAACAAACGAAATGTTTTTATGAATTCAGCTCACATATTTGAAGGTGCTCTCGTGTGTAATAATGAACAAAAAGGAGGGTCCGTTTAAAAAAATATTTGCCTGTGAAAAGGTTTTATGACCTGTCCTCCCAGTAGGCTGCACGTGCGGCCTACAGGGCATGTAGGTCATAACTGACACTCCGATTAGGCAACTGTTTGTGTCCAGGTAAGTAGAAGTGAAGGATATATTTCTCTCACCTGTTGCTTCTTTACAATATAGTATCTGATTTTAGGTTGTTTGTTTTTTGTACCTAGCTGCGCTGCTGCAGGGCATATTCTTGATTTATAATATAATGCTATATAACCTTATCAAACTTTTGATAGGAAAGTAGCATGAAAACAACGAAATGCAAATTAACAGTAATGTGCATTACATTTACCTCCCTTCCCTCCTTTCTAAGCTTTGCCTACTAATTGCCACCTAAAAAGACGGAAGGGATAAAACAAAAGGCGCTACCAAGAGAGTCGTTTGTGTTTGAATAGACTTCCCTCATGCAGAGAAGAGGTTCCTGCAAACTAGTGGGAGCCAGGCCTTGTAGAAGGCCTGAACCACGTGATAGTTTGAGGGAAAGCGTTTTCAGAGAGCCGAACCTTGATCTCCGGGGTTGGAGCTGGGAGGCAGGAGTGAACTGCACACAGTTGAGACAAGGATTCACCTTGTTTGGATTTGGGGTGTGAGGAACTCTGTGCTGCTTCTGTTGCTGCAGCACATATGGAGACTACAGGAAGCAGATCCTTTAGCTGAAAAAAATAGGAGTGGAACCCTTACAAATGTTTATTCTGATTAGGTGGGACTCCACCAGTTTCTGACAAGGCTACCAACTAAAAATAAAAGCAATAATTCCAAGATGTTTTCCCATTAGTTCTCATTAGTGCGTGTGCTATTGTGGAACATAAGCTTACAGTAGTCAACAATAGGTTCCTTTTAATTATGTGCGAATCTTTATTTTAGAAATTGAATAAATTAAATAGAATCCAAGTTTAAAACTTTCCTTCGAATTTTCAGGTTGGATGGAAATACCGGTTTCGAGTTTGGTGACTATTCACCCTCAATGAATGGCGGAAGTAAGAAAAACGACAAAAATGGATCTGTACAGTCATCGAAATTCTGCCATGAATGTGGAACTAAATACCCCGTAGAGTCTGCAAAGTTCTGCTGTGAATGTGGAGTGCGAAGAATGGTTCTGTGAACACTTTCCCATGAACAGCAGACACATGCTCTTTTCCGTGTTTTTTGCCTGGGAAGCACGAGCTCTGTGTATATTGTAATTTATGTTGCAAGCATTTGGATTAGAACTGCATATACTGTAGAAATACTTATGCCAACATAAGATATAGATCTATATATTCACATTATATCACTATTTTGGCATTTTCAAGTAATTTGCAAACAATATAATGATGTCTATTCAGCTCGTATCACATTTAAAGACGACGACCAGTTTTATAAAGAACACGTTTTGGGTGTATTGAAGTTGGTGAAGCAGAATTAATTTCCTTACATGTAAAATAATCTGTTTCTTGATGGTGTGTTTTGGCAGCTGTAGGTTATTACACCAAGGAGTACAGATAAATATACATGAACAAATATTTCGAGGCAAGCATTCTCCTGTGTGGGTCTTTTACTTTCTCTTCAAGGGTTAGCTGACTCGTGTCCTGGTTGGTGTCTCATTCTTGTACTTATTTGCATAGTGCGTGTTACATTTTACACAGTTATCACATAATCGCATCTCTGGAAAAGCAAGCGTTTAGTGAGTACATTTTTTATTTTTTATTTTTATTTTTTTTACCACGGCTCTTAAGTGGCTTTGTTGTTCCGGTATGCGCACGAGTAGTAGAGGTATTGTAGCTACAAGCAGATCGAGTTGCTGAACACTTAAGTCGGCGGTCACCGTCTGTTGGTTGATTTGTGTGCCTGCTTCTCTGTCCCGCTGAACAGCAAGGTAATGCTTATTACTACGTCTAAGTAAAATGGTATCTAGTCCAAAAATAGCAATAACTACTTCTGCAAATAGGCTTTATAAATCAAAGGATGTTTTTGGTCCATGATTACTTTTTCCTGTGTTTCTTTTGGTTGGTGCTTGGTTGGATGTGGCATTTATCACGTTGTTCCGCTTTTCACGCAGCCTGTTCAAAGTCATACTTCTGTTACTTTGAAATCTGCGTTGTGCCTATTTGCCCTCTATGCCCATTGATTCAGCGTGCAAACGAGCTTAGTGGTTAATACAAAAGCACTCGACGTTTTACCAAGCTTGCCTTGGGATTTTTGTTGCTGTCTTCATTTCAACGGTGATGTTTCCATTGTCCTTTGTCAAGTTTTCCAAGTCGTTGCCATCATTTTTGATTACATCACACATGATATTTAGCTTAACCTCTGTGAGGAGTCTTTCCTTGTAGTTCACGCAGTCATCCTGTGCATTCCCTCACAGTTTCTTTGGTGTACTTGATCTGTTGTATCTGCCTTAATATAGCACTATCACACATGCTTTTCCCTTGGGTGCTTACGCTTCTCCTATTTCTTTTCACCTTTTCATACATTTTTCACAGAATCCAGAGGAATCCGTTGTCCTTGTCGCACAAGTGTTGAACAATGCTGGGCGTTTTCTGCTAATCCTTAAGCCTCTGTTTTATTTCTATTTCTAACGTTTACTAGTAAATACTAATACCACATCAAGCTGGGGTACCCAGCTTGCCTTCAGGGTAACAGTCGCTCGGTATCATCTTTTAGCATCCATTTTCTTTAACAGTATAAACCCTACTTTATTTCTGGGCGCTATAGTGGTTGGCAACAGTGAGCTAGTAGATGGAGTTGCTGACTCTTATCCGTGGCAGCTTAGTGTTAGAAATCTCATCTTCGGCAGTCCCGCACTACTCTGTCTTGTAAAATGCAAAGATTGATCTAATGCTTGCTTACTCATACTACTTCTTGTATTTCCCCAGCTATGTGTGTCAGTAATGCCAAAACTAGGGAGCTTGTCTTTGTTTGCAGTGCACAAAGTGGTTGGCCTCATAGGGATACTGTCCATTTTGTGGATTGAGCGAAGGAATGTAGGAAAACCGAGTAAAGATTGCTGGAATCATCGTAGTTGATGCCAAATTACGAAGGCGGGCGCATGAAACTTTGTTCATGCCTCCTTTAACCGCTTAATATTGCTGCCTGTTGGGGGTTCTGAGACCAATATTTTGTAAGTTAACCTACTGTAATGCCTTGAAAACACTGACGTTTTTAAACTAATTTTGTGGATGTTTACCATTCACATTGTTTGCATTTATATTTTTTTGTCGAGTATAGATTTTCCCAAAAGTAATTTGATATTTTGATTTCGCAGTTAATTTATATTTCTGCAGTTCAGTGTCAGTCCGTAGCATGTTATTTGTGTAAACTCTCACTCGTAAATGTGAGTTTTATTCCTTTATATGTACCTAAAACTTCTATATGTGATAAATCAACATTTCACATATTTATTTTTTTGTAACACTATGCTTATCTAAAATATACATTTTGGTTTTATATTTCTAATATTATGTTATGCGCCGACCTGAAATTTGAGCAAAATATGTTGCACTGTCATGTCTTTTCACACACCAATTTACTAAGTTTGTTTTTCTGTAACGATTCTTTATTATTTTAGCATATGTTGTTTATTAGAAACGTCATAAAAGATATGTTGAACATTTCCTACGATTTATTTTATGCAGCTCATCATAAGTTTTTCATGTACTGAAATAATGTTTAACTGTCATCATGTAATATTTCAGTTTGCTACTAATTCTAAAGAGATGAGACGATAATGGAAGCCACAATATTGTACATTTGGTCAATGTAAATAAAATAAGTTGCAGTTTTAGGTGTTTTACTCTTTTGAATTTAGTATAAATCAGGTTTGAAACAGCACATATTTGACAAATGTAATGTATTACTTTTGAAATCCAAATCTAAGTGAGATTTTGCTTTGTCTTACTTGTTTTGTGCGATAGCCCAAACCCAACATTTGAAAGCTGAAAGAGAAATCTTTCATTTATTGGGAGATGAGTAATACTGAAAACGTTAGACCTATAATCTGTAGAAACATTACTATTATGGGACTGGGCCCACTATTATATTTAAAACTCTTGGGAAATTGCAGTAAGCATTGTCAAAAATGTATGTTATTCTTTAACCCCTTAACTGCTGAGGTATTTCACTACCGTTTTGAGCCCTGTATTTTTACTATTTGAGGTAGTTCATGCTTGGACCTCCATAACGTTTTGATCCACATAAGCTATAGACATTAAATTTGCACGATTTCTGTCCATCATCATGGGAATTGTTGAGGTACCTGTCTGTGGATTCCCCTCTAAGGTACAGGGAAAATAGCCAGAATATAGCTAAATGTAGGGGTTTATGGCAAAAAGTGTTCTGCACAAAATCCTGTTTTTCCTCTAAATATGGCATCAGTGAAAGATTAGCTGTGCTGAAATAACCATAATCCCAGCTTTTGAGAAAATGTAGAGCTGTATGGAACAACCAATTTGTTTACCATTGTTATGGCATTACGACAATATACCCCAAAACATGACAAGAGGCATCATATCTTACCCAGCAGACCATGCTGCCTCTTTTTTTTTTTTTTTTTTTTAAACACAACTTGGGTACCTCCGGATTTTGGGAAATCAGGGAAACTTACCAAACCCAGACATTTCTGGAAACTAGACACCACGGAGAGTCTAGAGTGGAATGACTTGCATGGCTCTCATCAGGTTATTTTAATTAGAAGCCTTTGGAAACCTCCAACTTTGGCTAAGAACATCCATTTTCCTCACATGTGTGACTGAGTTCTGGAGTCTGTGGGAAACTGCACATTTCCTACCACTCAGCATTCCCTCAAGTCTCCCACTACAAATGATAGCTCACTTGTGTGTGTGGACCTAGACCTTGCATAGGAAAGGGCCCAGAACGTCAACTTTATCCACTGAAAACGGATGCTTTTTTAAATCTTTAGTGACTGTGGGTTGTGGCCCTAGCTGAGCCAGCACATAGGGTGACCGACCAAGCCTGCACATTTCTGAAAAAAAAGAAACCCGCCAGTTTTCTTGCCAAGATGCTCTTGCAAACCTCCAATTTTTACAAAAATATACATTTCCTTACATATTTATAGGGGTAGCTGGGGTATTTGGGACCATGCTCACTGACTACCCATGGAAACCGAAATGTTTAGAAAACTAGACACCCAGGGGATTCCAGGGTGGTGTGCCTTCCATAGAGCCTACAAGGTTTTCTTACCCACAATGACTTGCAAACCTCAAACATTGGCTAAAATCACACCTTTTCCTTACAATTTGTGAAGTAAATGTCTGCAATCAGCAGGAATCCACAAAACTCCTATCAGCCAGCATTATCCTATTTGTCTTGATAAAAATGCTGCCTCCCTTCTGCAACTGGGCCTAGTGAGTGCCACAGGAATCTAATAGACCAAGGTCCCGGGGAATCTTATTATCCTTGGGAACCAGGGTGCTAAGAAATCTGTATGTCCTTGCAGATTCCTGAAATTTCCTGCACACAAATGTGAGGAAAATGTGCAATTTTAGCCAAACTTTGAGGCTTGCAAGGGCTTCTGTGTACAAAAAACCTCATGAGATGCACTGTCTAGCTTTCAGAAAAGTGTGGGTTTGGTAGCTTTCCATGGGTAGCAGCACATTCAAGCTTCAAAATCCACAGCTACTCACATTGCAAACGTAGGGTTGTTTTCAGTGGACAAATGTGATGCCCATGTTGTGTTTTGTGCCGTTTCTAATTGTGGACACTAGAGCCACCCACAAAAATTGGGTTCCATTTTAATGTGGAGATGTGAGAATGCTGGGTGGTTGTCAGTTTGCAGTTCGCAACAGATTCCAGAAACTTAAAAAATGACTGATCTTAGCCATTTTCACATTTTCAAGTTTTGCAGGGCATTATGGACACCTCCAGATATTCAGTTCTCAAAAACATGAGGGGTTGTAACTGAACTTTGGAACGGAGTGAGCATATCTACCTTTGAAACTAAGGTAAGCATGCTGGGGAACACTGGTAAAAACTACTAAAGGCCTTAGATTTTGCTGCACAGGATACTCTGTGACACTGTGGTCTAAGTTCCATCCACTAATATGTGCAGTGCCTGGACTGTGATGTACTTGTCATATGGCAAACAGAACATCTATTCCAGTTTGACGGTCGATAAAAGTGTCAAGCAGGCCATAAACAAGTCAAAGATTTTCTCAACTAGAGTAAAGAATTTTAAAGGCTGCTTGCCTAGTGAAGTGGTGGCCTGTGGAAGATATGTATTATCAGCCACTGAAAAGTATGTACTGGGACAGCTCCACAGTCAATTACCCGATACCTCAGGTTTTGTATGGTACAACGTTAAGCAAGTTGGAAAACATAGGCCTGGCTCGGACAGTAACACGTCTCCTGCCTCTTTCTTTGCTTAGAGGAGACTCTGTAACTATTACTTGGTCTGTTCTTTCTCGTTATTGCAGAAATATGATTGGCAAAGTATGGATCCTGCAGCCTTGCAACATCCTCTACAGCAGGTGAAGTGAAGACTCCTGCTTTTTCAGCAGTAAGACTTTCAATGACTATCAACTAAAAGTCAAGGAAAGACCTCCTCTGGTGGTCTGATGTTAAAACACGTGCATTGTATGTTGCCAACTGGCTCAGGTGGGTAAACAGCTTCTTTATACCATATAGGACTTTTACGACTTGAGGTGTACAGCTGAAGTACCTGATTGTTATCCACTCCACACATGTACTTGTAATTATGTATGGAGGTGAGCTTGTGAACTTTGGCCAACTGACTCCAACCATGACCGGGGAAGTGTTTCCATCATGGATTTTAGTGAACAGGTACACACACTGCCTTTCAGAGAATTTGACTGCAAGCAGTTAGTTGGAATGCAACACGGAGCTCTAGGATTTTTGCAGCTTCTAACAAACAAGCTCTTGCGGGAATCCTTTGCGGTGACATCAAACTGTACCACATGCCACAGTGCCAGCTTTCTACAGCTCTACCCCCATATAAATATTTGTCAACATATATAAAGTAGTGGTTGGACAAGCTTCCACACAATCTTTGCCATGCCTCCTAGTGTAAAAGGGCAACCTGCAAGATTTAGAGCGGAGTCCTTTCCTGTATACACCTTCAGGCTAATAACATAGCCAGTAGAGCTCTATCACACAGTGTACATTTTGATGCCATAACAAACTGTTTTGGTATCTACTGGCTAAACAGAAGCGGGCCTCTCTACAGGATCAAGGACTTATCAATGACTATAGTCTTTCCAGGAGTATAAATCTTTGGAACCCTGGTAGACAAATGCTCCATGACAGGCTAAATATTAAACAGCCTGTCATGGTTTGGATGGCTGTAGGGCAGCTCAGAAGAATTTTCATTTAAATGCAGCATATGCTGCAATAGCAAAAAAAACGGTCTCTACAATGCAAGTACATCATTCAGACTGTATTCTTGTTTTGGGCACTATCCCAATTTTCAGTGTAGGGCCCAGAAACAACGTCAACTCCCCAAGTGAAGTGGGAGTCCACCAGTGTACCCTAGAATGATGCATAAGAGTGCCTCCATCAGAAATTAATCAGCACACAAATTTGTTAGGAGCACATTTACTACAAGGAGAGTCAACATTTGAAAAGAGATGGACATAGTCAATAGGCAAATAATGTGCTGTATCGACTTTACATCCAGCGTCTGCAGTGAATGGGGAAATATGGGGCTGCACTTAACTGGGGAGCTGCTAAGAGAGCACTCGGTTTGTGCTTGCAGCTGCTCGTTCCTGCTGTTTGGGCTGACCTACACTGCTAAAGACTCTCTGCTGTACAGATTGTGCTTGAGAAGGGACATCGGGACTGCTGTGATCATGTTCCACAGAATCACTTGGAACTTCGCTGAGTATTAAAAAAAAAATTGCTTCCAGATTCTGCTCCATTTTTTTTTCTCCCTCAGATGCTGCCACAGTATCTGATCCTGTCCCAGAGCTCTCCTCCATAACTCTAATTAGGCCATTGGCAGAATTGATCCACAGAGTCGATATGTTGACTGTCTAAAACCTGTCTTATAAAACACTGTCCTATGTTGAAGGCAGAACTGTGGTTCTAAATCATTCAGTAGGTGTGCGCGTCTCTGAGATGTGGTGACACTTTGTAAAAGCACTTGCCTTATAGATGTGTGGTTGTGTTCATCTTTGAGATGTGTGACAGTGTAAAAACAAAAGAATTTAGCTTATCTATGCAGCTTGTCTCGAGAGACTTAAAAAACGGACAAAAAAGTGTTACTTCACCTTGCCACATACCCAATACCATCCCATGCTTCAGATAAAACACAGATAAAAAATAATAATAATAAAAAATAAAAAAAAAGGTCCAAATTATGTCAACCCATATGCCAGGAGGGCCAACTCCCTAACAAAGTGTTTTTTCTTTTTTTGTACATTTGTCAATTCCCCTGGGGCACGATTGCGACCCCCAGGGCAAACAACACTTTCATATTTGATTAATATAGTCCCCTGGCGAGTTGGCCCGTTTACCAGAAGGGTCTACCCTCCCCCCCCCCCAAAACAAACAAATCTCTGGTGGACTACTGGTTTACTGCTTGTGGATCGTGGCATGACCACAATCTACAAGCAGTAAACCATTTCAGGGAGGCATCTTTGGAAAGGGGAGTATCCTTTTCATCAATGCCTCCCTGAACGTGGGGAGGACATTTTCGGCATGAAGTCCCCATCAGACACAGACAGACTTCACCTTCTTCTCTCTTCCCTGGCCAGTGGTTTTTGGACATCGGAGTGCCTCGCATTCGCTGACAACAAATATGGGCACGAGAGAGGGCAGGGGCCAAAACTGAAGCCATTCTGCTTCGCCCCACCCGAAGGAATTAAAAAAGATAACCTCCAGTGTCAGCACTGGAGGTTCACTATAAACCTTCTTCAATGTCTGCCAGTGCCCAACAGACGGACTGCAGGTGTCGGCCTTTGCAGATTTTTTTTTAAAGTATTAGTGAAACAACCCTTCGAAATTACACATGCCTTGAATTTCTTATGGTACTTATTATGAAGTAGATTTCATCTTATGATTGCTTAGACCTGGAAAGTTCAGATCTTTCCCTCTAAAAAGGAATGAAATTGTGTATAAACACCCTAGTTTTCAAAACTGAATTTTACATAGTGTGCGTTGGGGATCAGTGCACAGTGCCAGAGGTTTAGTTCACACTGTGGAACTTCAGGAGGCTAAGCAGTATTTATATTTTGGTTTAAGAATATACAGGTCTTTATATGTTAAAATGTATGTTTTGAAATCAGCATTTATCTTTGTGGACTTCCCATAGTACCAAACTAGAAGTGCAAAATTCTGAAAAGATGTTTCAGTATGCCAACCTAAAATATCAGTTGGCCTGTGAATATTCTTTTTCTTCATCATCTGGTAGTTGGACCTACAGGAAGCTGTGGCCTGGTAATTAGCATCTAGCTGCATGTGCATTTCCGTAAAAATAAGTGGTTTTCATATATCATTTGCATATTTAATGTTTGGTAAATCGGCTGTAATATGTGCACATGCGGTGGTCATGGCAAAAATATCAGCTATAAGCACGTAGGATATAATTCCCCCACTTGCATCTGGAGAAAAATATGGGTTTGGAACAGCAACTGACTGGCCGCACAGGTTTTAGGTTCATGTTTAGAAGAAAGTGAACACTGATTTTGCAATCAGAATGACAGATTCAACAGTTTGGTAAGTCGGCTGTGAATGTTCACCAAACTCTTTGTATAACTACTTAAAGTTCACATCTGAAATGTAAGAGATTTCCTCAATTACATTCAGTCGAAAGGTAACAAGGACTTAGCAGCCAATGCGTTTTGCTGAGACCGAAGCAAGTTCGATTTTATAGTGCAACATGAAAGTCTAAATCTTATTTTTTACAAGGAACATACAAACTCCAAGTGTACAGCCTAGCGGTAAATAAATGACAAAATCAATGGACATTTTGGATTCTTCGTCTCTTTTATAAGCTGATATGTTACTTGCCTAAACATAGTCTAATCCATTTTACTTCGCAGAATTTCATAAAGGTTAAACTGTAACAAATGAATGGTTGCACCTCACACTAGGACCAACATTTGAGTTTTTGTTGGAATTTGTTCATAGTACTGAGACTTCCATTTTATTTTGCGCAGCAGTCCGTTATGCCAGAAGTGATCAAGTAAACCCT
Organism: Pleurodeles waltl; assembly: GCF_031143425.1. Classification (NCBI taxonomy): domain Eukaryota; kingdom Metazoa; phylum Chordata; class Amphibia; order Caudata; family Salamandridae; genus Pleurodeles; species Pleurodeles waltl. Next base: position 777,803,968 of record NC_090439.1, read on the forward strand.
TTGGAACTTTAAAAAAGCTTACACTCACAAAATAATCGTACTTTGTAGAGTTATTTCTTCCTGATGCAAAAATTCGATCAGTAAATTCTTCCTTACACTATTGCTTCCCAAACTTTTTTTTAGAACTGTTGAGACCAACCTAACTTTAATGGACTTGAGACGGTAGATTGTTTAATGTAGTGACCGCAATTGTTTGTAAACATCTGATAGATACTTCTAATGGCAGATTCCTTACCTAAGAATTTCACCCAGGTGTCAGTCTGGATCCAGAGTTTTTTCTTTGAGCAATACCCTTGCGTGTCAGTAGGTGGTGTCGGTCAACTACGCAGGCGTCGTTGGGGTCGTAGTCACAGTGATGACATCAGGAGTAGTACATAGACGCTGCCTCAGTGCAGTGACGTCAATTCTTTTCTTTCCGCGCCACGCGCTGATCAAGAGAGAGAGCTACCCGGGCCTCTTTTTGACTGATTTCAGCCCTTTTGTTGAGTTTTTTTGGTGCGTCGAGATGTAATCGAAGACCGGTTTCAAGCTGTGTGAGGACTGTCACCGCATGATGTCGGTGACTGATCTGCATCGGGTCTGTTTGTGGTGCCTGGTGAACGACCCCGACCCGAAGTCGTGCTCCAAGTGTCTGGCCATGCACCCAAAGGCCTTGAGGGAGCAGTCCCTCAAGCTCATGGTGGCCCGGCGCGCGACGCCCCGTAGGTCCCGGTCTTGCTCGAGAGGAAAGTCTCAAGACTGCTCACAGATCCACCACCATTCTTCTTCCTCTAAATTTTCGGGCCAAGGTAAGAAGTAGTCGTCGAAGCAGTCCCGTCCCCGTTCGACTTCACCCTGTCGCTCGGCTGAAGCGATGCAGTAGGAGTGTTGACACTCAAGGCCACCGTCTTAAGAGCCCGCTCTGCACTTCTCTGAATTTCCGGGAACCGATGCGACCTCTGCCCAATTAAAGGAGTTTTATGAGGCCATGCGCCTCATTTTTGGGCAGGCTTACCCCGACACGACGCATGCAGGCCCAAGGTTTTCGGTCAGGGGGGGGGGCCTTGGGGTTCTCCTCCGGCAGCTTCGGCTCCGGCCACCGAGGTCCTCTCTGGATCTCCTCTCGGATCTGCACTTACGCCAGCCGTACCACTGAGACCTTCCCTGGTGCCAGTTGGATTGTCCATGCTCCCGACGTTGGTGGTGCCCACCATTGACGTCAACCCGATCCTCATTCCCAACGACTCGGAGTCAGAATGGCATCAGCGGACGCCGTCTCGGTCTTCGATGGGGCCTACTCACCCTGTTGTTTTAGCTCCATGCATGTTATTTTAGCACACGAGGGCTCCTGCTGTGCACTTTGACCTAAATATATCTTATTTAACTTTGTTTATTATTTTAACAAAACCCACATTTACGGTCTTGTTTTATTTTTCTCTATGTAGCTGTTCTCTGCTTAGGCTAGCACTGTGTTCTTAAACAAGCAGTCTGTGCTTCTCTCAAGGTTGCAGTGAGATAGGTTGCCCGTAAAACGTGGTAACGTTTTGTCTCTGGTATTCATAGAAATATACACATCCTTGCATTGGGACATTTTCTCAGAACATCAGCTGTTTTATTATAAAAACACTTCCTTCTCCCATACACTTTAGAGGGAGATTCCAGCCAGATGCCCACGACTGTATGCTGATTGCTGAACACCTCGCTATAGGTGCCTATGCAGACTTCAGGCCTTTGCTCAGGTATGGGGGGTGATGTCTTCCCAGGGGAACCTGGAGGGCAGAACTAGAGCTTAACATGCTGTGCTCTAATATAGCCTAGGTGGGAATTAGTCTATTGACTCGAGTGACAATAAGGTAACATTATTTCTATACTTTACTCTTCTTGTAACCATTTTAATCCTGTCATGCTTTATTGTCCTGGTTATTGCAGTACATGCTTTAATATCTAATATGCAGTTGCTTCATTCAAAACCTTATTGAAACATATACTGCCTCTGCTTGTCCTTGTGCATGTGAGACTAATGTAACTGAGAGAAACGGATGAGATCTGAGTGACCACGATTTCCCTGAAGAGTCAATTGTGTCATGCGCTCGGCTGCCCAATCATCCCTGCTCTTGGGTACAGATGAGGCACTGCTAGTTGGCCGGAGCAAAACCCGGATTGGGGCGATAGGTGTCACCTGTAGTGGGCTACACTCAGTCTCCCACACCACAAGCGATTCTGTCGCTCAAATCCAGTAGTCTCATTAGGATAATGAGAGCCTACACGACATGGCGCCGACAACGTTTGGTCAGGATCTAGTTTTTGGGTCCTCCAGAGTATCTGTCTCACTATATACAAAGACACCTCAGTACTGTATATGGAGACATACGTGGTATTGAGGAGTTCCTCCTCAGCTAAATTACGGAGTACATAACTAACGCTGTAGGTTGTTGAAGCTTGAACTCTAAAAGGATAATCCCCATTTGGTGTGCCTATCTCTGAACAAAGTTAACCATTTATCATGGCGAATCTGCAACAGGTAGCAATAGCAGTTAATATGAGACCACCCCTTGCTGCCCATTTACTAGGCCCAGGGGGTTCAGTCACATTTGTTGTTGAGGCTCATCCAGCCTATAGAACAGAACATTTTTATTCTTGGGTCACATTTCCAGCAGTTGATGGGAACACAAATAAATGTCATCATTATATACCTGCAAATATACCTAAACAATATACAGCATATGCATTTTAGAAACACCGTTATCTTATCAAGAACATAATAATTGCCTTGATGGCACCCTACCCCACACAATTTTACACGTTAAGTCCTCTAAGTATTGATGTGCCACGTAGGCTCCCATTATTCAAATGAGACTACTGGATTTTGAGTGGCAGAATCGCCTGCGATGTGGGAGTCTGAGTCTAACCCACTACAGGGGACACCTGTCGCTCCAATCCGGGTTCTGCTCCGGCTAACTAGCAGTGCCTTATCTCTACCCAAGGGAAGGGATGATTGGGCAGCCGAGCGCATGAGATAACTGGTTTCTCAGGGAAGCCGTGGTCACTCAGGTCTCATCTGTTTCTCTCAATTACATTAGTCTCACATACACAATGACAAACAGAGGCAGTATATATTTCAATAATGCTTTAATAAAGCAACTGCATCTTAGATATCAAAGTGTGGACTGCAATAACAAGGACAATACAGCATGACAAGATTAAAATTGTGAGAAGGAGAGTAAAACATAAAAATAATGCTACCATACTGTCACGAGAGTCAACAGACTAATTCCTACCTAAGCTATGATAGAACACAGCGTGTTAAGCTCTAATTCTGCCCTTCAGGTTCCCCTGGGAAAATATAATCCCCCATACTTGAGCAAAGGCCTGAAATCTGCAAAACAGCTGTAGCGAAGCATTCGGCAAACAGCATACAGTCATGGTTCTCTGGCTGGAATCGCCTTCTATCGTGTAAGGGACAGGGAAGTGTTTTTATAATAATACAGCTGATGTTCTGAGAAAATGTCCCTACGTAAGGATGTGTATTTTCTATGAATGTCAGAGACCAAACTTATACCACGTTCACCAGCAACCTATCTTACTGCAGCCATGGAAGAAGCACGGAGTGAGTAAGAATGTCTTGTTTGAGATCAGAGTGCTGGCCTATGCAAAAACAGTCCGATAGAGAGAAAATAAAAAACAAGCCTGTAAAAGTGGCTACTGTAACAATAATAAAGCAAAGCCGAATAAAAGATATCTAGGTTAAAAGTGCACAGAGGCAGGCCTAGTTCGTTAAAATTATGTGCATGAAGCTATAACTGAAATGGCTACACAACACCCTCCCCTTGTTGGATGAAGGTGGTTTAAAGCCTAAATATACTTAAAAGCTACTAAGCTCAACCTAAGATAAATATGTAAAAATGTCAATAATGACAAGTTAAAAGGACACATGAGCGTATAAGGACAATTTAAAACTGTTAACATGTGGCATAAAAGAGACTGAACTTTAAGAGTCATAGTTATTTTTAGAATTATCAATCGATTCCGGGACAATGGAGGACAGGAAATCTTCCACGTCTGCAGGTGTTAAAGTTGGAAAGGCATCGCCGAGAAGGACCAAGGACCAGTCGTTTTCCATAGCCTGAGCCTCAGCCAAGGCGGCATTCCGTGGTGTGCCCAATGATGAGTTCAGAGCCACATCCTCCAGGAAGGGCAACTCATAAGTAGCTTCTTGTAGCAAACGCACCCTCAACGTGCATGTCTGGTAATGAGCCCTCAGCGAGAACATCAACAGATCAGCGTCCAAAGAAAGCAAGTGCTTCGTAGAAAGACAAACTTCCAGTGCATGTTCCAAAGAGCACCAGGGGCACCGAAACACGGGCTGCACACAATGTAAAACCGGTCTGAATGACAGGGACCAGTCACACTCCAATTGCTCCAGGAGTGGTGCTCCAAAATACTGCATCATGCGTTCATGACACAGCTGCGCTGATGGGAGCGCTTTCGTTCCTCCTTGTTGCAGCGGGACAGCCATTGCGCATAAGAAATAGCAAAACGTCAACTATTATAGCCAAAGTTATTGGAAATCCCCCGAAAATACTGGAGAATATTGAGTGGATGACTGATGGTATTAAACCGAATATGGAGGAGAAGGTGTGAACGAAACCAGAACCAACAGCCTTAAAGAAACTTGCGATTTCCAGTAATACTGGACGCATTAAATATCCATCCCACAAGTTCACCAAATTATCTCGTAAAGTTGGTACTTAAAAGGGACTGTATCTATGCTGACGACCTTGCCACCTGAAGTGCGTAGGTCTCGCGTGCAGATGTAAGAGCCACATGTTTTCGAAACAATAAAGCCTTGAGTATCCTTAACTTGTGATAGCAAGTAGCAATATAGGGCCAAATGTCAGCTACCTCTTTTATTTTGGTGGGAGGAAAAAGTACGTTCCCGCAGCATGTAACAATCTTTAAGACCAAAACAACATAAATTATTCCAGCTCGCATCCCACAACAGTCTTCACCATTGAGGAGAACATAACTGCTGTTTGAAAGCACCTGGAACGTAGGTCTAATCAAGGGGGCTGAAAGTCCCTTCAGATAACAAGCCAAGTTCGCTGGAGATGCGTTACACGCCCCATGCAAGGACAGCTGTTTACAAACCATCGAATGGCTGACAGAAGTCTTGCATTCACTACCGCTATGAAAGACTTCTTTCATGCCACTGAGACATTTGTATGTAAAGGGTAGCTCCCACACCTCATGGATGTAACTAGCTCCCAATTTTTTGTATCTGATTACTGGAATGTGTTTTAAGCAGAATGTGAATTGTAGTGTGGAAATAGGCAGAATAATTACCCCGTGTATTGACCACTCAGCAGATGGTATTTCAGCCACAGTAAAAGGCAACTTTTCACATTTTTCGATGTTTAGCAGGACGTAAGTCGCTTCCTTCTTAGCCATTAGTTGTTGTTGTCGTGTTAAATTAAAAGAAGAAAATATTTCCCTTGCGCTGACACATTGCCAGGGTATGCAACCCACCTTTAGTGTTTGAAGTGTCCAACTCAGCTGCATAATGGACCTTAGCTGACTCTGTCCATGATATAAGGAAGACATATCTGTTTGTATAATGGCTATACCAGAAGAGACAAGGTTATTTAAGGTGTGTATCCAGTTGGACAGGGTATTAATCCCATTATCTACACCAGCTAATGCCTTCTTTACATTTTCCTGGTCTTTTTGCCTTAACCGGGCAGCAGCTTCTTGTTGTGAAAGCTTCCAAATTTCATCATATACTTCAAATAAGAAGCGTTTTCTGTGTTGTTTTCTGTGGCCCTAACAGGAAATCCTGTAAGTCAGTGTTATTAGATAGGAGACTGAGGTGTTCTCTAACCGCGTCTAGTGAGAAAGTCTTTAACCATTGTTGGCATAGTTTCCCTACACCGTACGTTGTTACTATACCCGCATGTTCGGATGATATTTAGCGAGGGTTCGACCTACTTGTTCTAGACCCCGCCCCCCGAGGAGTGGATAAAACGTTTGTGACACCCATTGGTATCTATTGGCCACAATAACCACCCTCCAGGACGTGTCAGTGAAACCTTAAATGTGCCATTCTGGACCCATTCATTGAGCTGATGTTCAGCAGCATTTATATATTTTTGCCATTTATAAAATTTTGCAGGGGCTGGTATACTGGGCATGTTCAATTCCTTAATCTTTGCTAAGCCTAAACAACTCGTTTGTTGTACAGTTTCCTTTAAAAATATAATTTGAACAGGTATCGGGCATGCTCTAAATAAAGCTTCCTTCCCCCGTATTTGCCAATGTCTAGTTCCTCACACACTTTCAGTCAATCGACTTTAGCCAATATTCATAGCCTTCTATAGTCAACCGGGAAACAAAGGAATCAGAATATATACATTTCGTATCCGTCAATAATGTGTACATTTTCCATTGATGGCAATTTAAAATAATACGACCCCACATTTTTAACATTGTGCCCAAAAAAGTATGCAAACTTTTCATAATATATTTTAGAACTCCCCTGCGGTGGAGTCGGACAATGTTCCCCTTGAGTGTAATTAAAGATGGTCTTTGGGCTGCTTGCTCTGTGAATGAAATGGTGCCTATCATAATTATAGTAAAACATATCACCATAATTCTCTTTAGATTGATAAACATCTTCATTTTCAAATACAGTATAATACTGCAGTTCAGTCATCATAGAACCAACTGTTTTTACATCCCAGTCATCAGAAACAACTCCGGGTTATTACATCGTTCATTGAAAGTTTAAACACATATGGTATTTGAATGACCTCTGTCGGGCCATATATATCAAATGTTACTTTATCCCAAACAATCTCATCAGGAATTGGTATAGGGGAAATGTTCTCAAAAGACATGTCTCTACGGACCTTCCTGGAAGAAAAACTGGGTCTGAGGACCTATTTACCAGCTCATCTGTTGATCTTTCAGGAAGAAAATGACCATGTATTGTTAGAAAAAATGTTATGACAAACCCAATCCAAGGGAGGAATGCTAATATAGTCAAAGAGAGCCACAGATGGGAGAATAAAGTAATTTGTTTTAAGCCACTGTATGTAGTCTTGACAGTTCAGATGTAGAAGAGGTGAATGAGTCAGAAAAGGTGTCATTGACATCGGCGAGGTATCCAGAAGCAGTTCATGCAAAAGCTGGAGCTGTGTCTGTAGGAAGACAACCGGGTGGGTGTTTCCCGCGGTGGTCCAGAATAAATGACGCAAAAACAACAAGTGATGGACGGAATGCTCAACATTGTCAAACACTCACCCCCAGTCATAGATCTGGGTTTAATCCATCGTTCTTTTGCTCACCATGCCACCCCAGTTTGGACCCAGCCATATGCAAATCAGTCTTGACCCTGTTCCTCATGGGAACAGTCCAGACCGAACTGCCAAGCCAGGTCCTCACTGGACCGGAAACAAGCATCCTGGGACCGGTTTTGGGGTTTCACCCCTCATCAGCCAGGCTAGCTTGAATCCAGTGGCATGGGAAGCACGGGACCCACGTCTGGGCATACCCTTCCCACTTAGGGCAACAAAGCAAAAACAACAAGTGATGGACGGAATGCTGAACATTGTCAAACACTCACCCCCAGTCATAGATCTGGGTTTAATCCATCGTTCTTTTGCTCACCATGCCACCCCAGTTTGGACCCAGCCATATGCAAATCAGTCTTGACCCTGTTCCTCATGGGAACAGTCCAGACCGAACTGCCAAGTGGGAAGGGTATGCCCAGACGTGGGTCCCGTGCTTCCCATGCCACTGGATTCAAGCTAGCCTGGCTGATGAGGGGTGAAACCCCGAAACCGGTCCCAGGATGCTTGTTTCCAGTCCAGGGAAGACCTGGCCTAGCAGTTCGGGCTGGACTGTTCCCATGGGGAACAGGGTCAAGACTGATTTGCATATGGCTGGGTCCAAACTGGAATGGCATGGGCAGCAAAAAAACGATGGATTAAACCCAGATCTGTGACTGGGGGTGAATGTTTGACAATGTTCAGCATTCCATCCATCACTTGTTGTTTTTGCATTTTTCGCCCTAAGTGGGAAGGGTATGCCCAGACGTGGGTCCCGTGCTTCCCATGCCACTGGATTCAAGCTAGCCTGGCTGATGAGGGGTGAAACCCCGAAACCGGTCCCAGGATGCTTGTTTCCAGTCCAGGGAAGACCTGGCCTAGCAGTTCGGGCTGGACTGTTCCCATGGGGAACAGGGTCAAGACTGATTTGCATATGGCTGGGTCCAAACTGGAATGGCATGGGCAGCAAAAAAACGATGGATTAAACCCAGATCTGTGACTGGGGGTGAATGTTTGACAATGTTCAGCATTCCGTCCATCACTTGTTGTTTTTGCATCAGAATAAATGACACCATCCATCTGTGTTGAAGTTGTGTCAAATCAATCAGTTATTTCTATATTGTTTGTTAAAACAGATGTTAGTGGCACTAATGCAAGATCATTTTCCACCTTCCCCAAGCTCGGAGAGGTGTCAGTGTTGGTGGTCACAACTTGAAGAGGGACTTCTTGACCAGCAGCGAGAGGGATTCGGGAATTACTGGCTGTTCCTCTTGGTCTGCTGTGCAGGATCGGTAAAATGGTGTAACTTGGCATAGTCCATAAATACAAAGCGATTTTGTTGAGCACAAGCCAACAGTGGTAGAATGACAGTTCTGGTACTGTGTATTCCCAACACTGGGACAGGTGCACGATAAGAAGGACCAAACCCCTTTTTCACAGCAACCTTTTCATGTACTAGATCCCCAAACTTAGGAATCCAGCTAGTATGTGTTACCGGTACATCCTTAATTCCTGTGGAGGCAGCACTGGCAGAAGCGTTGTCATCACAGAACTGTTGTAATTCCTGTAAGACAGTGACACGTTAATTTATGTCAAAGATTGTTTCTGTCCCCCCCATGCCAGGACCATCAAGATCCGGATGGTCCGGATATGCACCCTGAATAACATTGTCTCTTCTGCAATAGACATAATACAAAGTGATATGTCTTCTTTACATCATGGACAGAGTCAACTAAGGTCCATTATACAGTTGGGTTGGACACTTTGAATACTGAAGGCAGGTCTCGTTCCCTGGCAACACGTTAGTGCAAGGGATATATTTTACACATTTAACTTAACGCGGCAACAATTAATGGCTAAGAAAGAAGCGACTTATGTCATGTTGAACATCGAAAAGTTTAAAAAGTTGCCCTTTACTGTGGCTGAAATACCATCTGCTGAATGGTTAATACACGGGGTCATTAATCTAAACCTATTTCAACACTTCAATTCACGTCCTGTTTAAAAAACATTCCAGAAGGCGGATATGAAAGACTGGGATATAAATACATCCAGGAGGTGTGGGAGCTGCCCTTCTTGTACAAGTGTCTCAGTGGCATGGAAGAAGTCTTTCTTAGCGGTACTGAATGCGAGTCTTCTGTCAGCCATTCGATGGTTTGTAAACAGCTGTCCTTGCACGGGGCGTGTAATGCTTTGGCAGCAAACTTGGCTTGTTATCTGAAGGGAGTTCCAGTCCCCTCGATTAGACCTGCGTTCTAGGTGCTTTCAAATGGCAGCTATGTTCTCCTCAATAGTGAAGACTGTTGTGGGATGCGAGCCAGAATAGTTTATGTTGCTTCCGTCTCTGAGATTGTTACATGCTGTGGGAAAGTACTTTTTCCCCCCATTAGACAAAAAGAGGTAGCTGACATTTGGCCCTATATTGCTACTTCAAATGTGAATTTTGACAAGTTGAGCAGGCTCAAGGCTTTATTGTTTAAAAAACATGTGGCGCTCACACCTGCGCTCAAGACCTACAGACGTCAGGTGCCAAGGTCATCAGCAGAGATACAGTCCCTTTTAAGTACCAACTTTCCGAGACACTTGGGTGAACTGGTGGGACGAATATTTAACGCGTCCAGTACTACTGGAATCGCAAACTTTTTTAAGGCAGTTGGTTTTGGTTTCGTTTTGGTTTCGTTCACACCTTCTCTGTATTCGGTTTAATAACATCAGCTATCCACTCAATATTCTCCAGTATTTTCAGGGGATTTCCTATAACTTTTGCTATAATAGTTGGCGTTTTGCTGTTGCTATTTCTTATGCGCAATGGCTGTCCTGCCGTTACAAGGAGTAATGAAAGCAGTCCCTCCAGCGCAGCTGTGTCATGAATTCATGATGCAGTACTTTGGAGCAACAGTCCTGGAACAATTGGAGTGTGACTGGTCTTTGTCATTCAGACCGGTTTTGCATTGTATGCAGCCTGTGTTTCGGTGCCTCTGGTGCTCGTTCGAACATGCACTGGAACTGTGCATTTCTACGCAGCGCTTGCTTTCGTTGGACGCTGATCTGTTGATGATCTTGCTGAGGGTTCATTACCAGACATGTGCGTTGAGGGTGCAATTGCTACAGGAAGCTGCTTATGAGTTGCCCTTCATGGAGAAAGCGGCTCTGAACTCATTATTGGGCACACCACGGAATGCTACTGCCTCGGCTGAAGCTCAGGCTATGAAACACGAATGCTCCTTGGTCCTTCTTGGCAACGCATTTCCCACTTTAACACCTGCCTAAGTGGAAGATCTCCTGTCTTCTATTGTCCTGGATTCTATTGGCAACTTCCAAAATGACTCTGACTAGAAATTCTGCCTTTTTTACGCCACAAGTTAACATTTTTAAATTGTCCTTTTATAGATGCTCAAGTGTCCTTTTAACTTGCCATTATTGACATTTTTATATATATGTCTTAGGATGTGTTTTAGTAGCTTTTATACATAATTAGACTTTCAACCGGCAAGGGGAGGGTGTTGTGTAGCCATTTTATGGATCAAATCTGTTTATTATTATTTTCAATTATAAACATCATATATGCAATGCATCAACATAGTACAGTTGCCGTGGAATAAGACATGCTACATGTATAGTGACAATAAACATAAACAAAACTTTAACATTGTTTCCCTGCTACTGGCACGACAAACAGCCATCACTCGACCCAAGCCTTGTTTCGATATAACCCTGGTCCTCCATACACATCTCTACTGCTCACACACTCACTTCCGCTCAATTCAACTCCAACACTCTCAGGTAGGCCGGGCATGTCAATTCTGTGAACTCTGTGGACAGTATTTGTAAGAAAGGTTGCCAGAGCTCCTTAAATTCGCCAGTGCGCTGTTGTGAAGCCAAAGTGAGCTTTTCCATGGCAAGAATGAACCAAAGCTTATGAAGCCATGATATTACTGTTCGGATCTTGTCAGTCCCCCACATGGCCAAAAGCAGCTGCAGTGCCGCGTTCAGGGCCAAGGCCATCTGCCGTCCTTTCAGTGATCTCAGGGGGAAAGTAAGCGGGTTAGGCAGGCCCAGCAAAATATACGCAGGGAATCTGGGGATCTGAGTATCAAACGCCGCATCAATAGTGTCTATAATATTCTCCCAATACCGATGAAGCTTAGGGCAATGCCATAGTAAATGCACCAGCGACCCTCTGCCCCCGCAGCCCCTCCAACAAAGGTCAGACTTAGTGGGATCCCAAGCATGAATCCTTACTGGGGTGTAGTACCAGTAGGAGGCCACCTTATAGGCTGTCTCTGTGCCTGTCGCATTGTAGGCCGTGTGATGAGTCCTGTAAAAAATGCCCTCCCATTCCTCATCAGAGAGCTCTCTCTCCAGTTCCCTCTCCCACCTCAGCTGGCCCCTGGTTTTAGACGAACGGGCTTCCCCCCTTAGGAGACCGTAGAGCTCCGAAATCACCCGCTTATCATCCTTTTTAACTAAGATCCATTTTTTGAACGGTGTTAACGGCCTGTCTATTAATGCTCTATTGGCTGGCAACATGGCCCAATGCCGTATTTGGTAATACATCATCCTGTCCGCCTCTGTTAAGCCATATGCCTCCTTCATCTGGTCAAAGGAGATTACCCCCTGCTCATCGAAGAGGTATCCAACCCTTTTGCAGCTCCCTTCATACCAACGGCGTAGTGCCTCTCGTTGCAGGACCGGGCCAAAATCCTGGTTCGCCCCTAAGGGAGACATTGGGGACGGGAATGTCGTCAGGCCCAGTCTGCTAGCTACCGCATCCCATACCCTCATCGACTCTTCCGTGACCGGGGATGCATACAACCCTGCGCTCTGACGGCGCCGGAGCCAGGGCTCCTTCCATATATGGGAACCCGCCACCGTTTGGTCCATGAAACACCAATGTTTCTCGGAAGACGGGTGACTCCATTCTAATAAAAAACGCAATTGTGCTTAAAGTATCTTAGAAGGCAAGGAACCGCCAATCCTCCCTCCTGCTTAGAGCAATACAACACCCGACGTGGTAACCGCGTTGTCTTTCCTTCCCAAATAGATTTTAGGACTGCTGTTTGGAGGGTTGCAATTGTCCGTGGCGGGGGTGCCACCGGCAATGCCTGAAACACGTACAGAACGCGTGGTAGGATGGTCATCTTCACCGCCGCCACCCTGCCCAGCCAAGACAGTTTAAGTCTCCCCCAGGTCTCTAGATCGTGCTGCACCTCCCTAGTCAGTTTAATGTAATTCAACGTCGCCGTACGAGCAACAGTGGGCCCTAAATCAATCCCCAAGTACAGGAGTTTTAAGGAAGACCATGTACAGTGGAATCGGGCCTTCAGTTCTCTTTCATGCTCGACACTTATAAACCTGCTCATGGCCTGCAACTTTGACATATTCATCCGGAATCCCGAGACCTTTCCAAATTCATCTAATATTTCCATTAGTACGGGCAATGAGGTCGCGGGCTCCGCCAGGGTAAGAATCACGTCATCCGCGTAAAGTGAAATGACGTGCTCATCTCCCTCGAACTTCACCCCCCCTGATCTGAGGATCATCACGAAGCCGCTGCGCCATGGGCTCCATATAGAGCGCAAACAAGAGAGGCGACAGCGGGCACCCCTGCCGGGTCCCTCTCTGTATTGAGAACGGCAACAAGAGTGTCCCGTTGACCCGGACCGCAGCCCGAGGCGCCTGATAGATGCAACGGATCCATGCCATGAAACCTGGGCCCAATCCAAATCATTCAAGCACCCTGAATAGATATGGCCAATGGAACCTATCGAACGCCGTTTCGGCATCAATAGAGAGCAAGAGCGCCTCCCTGCGTGAACGATCGTTTTTTTCCAATAGGTGAAGCAGTCTCTTAGTGTTATCACTACACTGCCTATGCGGAATAAATCCTGCTTGATCGGGATCCACAAGACCCAGCATAAAATTATTTAGCCGGCGTGCTAGTATGCCCGTGAACAATTTGGCATCGATTATTCAAGAGGGAAATCGGCCTGTAGGAGGCGCACTCCTCGGGATCCTTCCCCGGTTTCGGAATAACCACAGTTGTGGCATCCAGCATACTGGCTGTGAGAGCCCCCGTCTGTCTAAAGGAATTGAAGAGTCGCACTAAGATCGGCACAAGTTCCACACAGAAGGCCTTGTAAAAAAGTGCGGAAAAACCATCAGGACCAGGTGACTTCCCGACCTGCAAACGTGAAATTGCTGATATGACCTCTTCCACCATTATAGGTTGATCTAATGCGGTCGCCTCTCTCTCAGTCAAAGAAGTAATTGCCACACCCTCTAGGAAGGCCTCCATAGATGCGTTACCAGGATCCTTAGCCCCATATAATCCCCGGTAGAATTCCGCAAACGCCTCCGCAATTTGGTCGCTTGTGCACGCTTCTGCTCCTGAGGGAGAGCGAACCATTTTTATCATTGACGCCGCGCGCTGTGCTCGCAACCGATGTGCCAGTAGCCTCCCGCATCTATTGCTTCCTATATAATACTTATGCTTGAGGCGCACTACTGCATACTCTGCCCTGTCCCAATCCAACCTCCTCAACTTCTTCCTCACTTTCTCAAGCTCTCGCCAGACTCATGGAGCACCGGTATGTTTGTGTGAACACTCCAATACTCTTACTCTATGTTCTAAATCCTCTCTAACCAGTCTCATTGCTTTATTATCCCTAACTGACAGCGACATCACCTCACCCCTCAGTTCCTCCCACAGCGTCGCCAAACAGGTGGTACCATCATCATTAAGGCTAAGGTAGTCTATTATTGCGCTACGAATCGCCTCAACTGTTGCACCATTCTGTAGCATTGAGTCCCTGAATCGCCACCCCGATACGCTCACGCGCTACATACTCATGACAACCTCAACAGTAACCGGAGCGTGATCCGACAGGGCTGGAGGCTTAATCACTGACTCCCTAACCCAGGGAAGAAACTCCTGCGAGGCCATGGAAAGGTCAAGTCTGGCGTATGTCTTGGTCGCTGCCGAGTAAAAGGAATAGTCCCGTAACGTGGGATGCGCTCTTCTCCACACATCCTCCAGGCCACACTCACTCAGCCATTTACGACCCGCCACTGTCATTGACCCTGTCTGCCCATACCGGTTCCCTGAACGATCCAAGTCACTATCCATGACCAGGTTAAAATCGCCCCCCACCAGGATGGCACCAAACCCGGAGAATGCAGGAGCGGGGTCAAAGCCTGTTTTACGAAGACTTCCTGCTTGGAATTAGGAGCATATAGAGAAGCAACTGTAAAGGAAAAGCCCCCCAGTCTCAATCTCATGGCTAGAAGCCTACCTTGCACCTCATGCAGTTTTGTCACCACTTTCCCTGGGAATGAGCGTGTCAACAATATTGCAACCCCTGCATGTTTCGTTGATGACAAAGACCAGAACTGCCTAGGGAACCATTTAGAGCGCATGCAGTAGATATCTTTTGGGACGAGATGTGTCTCCTGCAGCAGGCATATGTGACTCCCCGACTTCTCTAAGGTGGACAGGACGGCTAGCCTCTTTGTAGGATTATTAAGCCCGCGAACATTCAAGCTTGTGCATTTAATAATCATACCCTAAAATGAGAGAAGCATTCAAGTAGGAAGGGACCTCCCAGGAAGAGTATGCCCCGGGCCAGATAATGAACCGCCTCGAGCACCAAGGCTTGAGAATATCTCCACACAGACGCCAGGCTCGCAGGGATACACTACAACATTCAAACAATAGGTACAACAGGTGCTCAAAACCAAGAAGTCCGCGCACATCCATCCTCACGAGGAAAAGTGTCCACAGGGCTGTAAAACCGTCCATGTTTGGTAAACCAGGTCCATCGCCCCCACCGCCCTGACCCTCCTCAGCAGCCGAAAAGTCGTTAGCATCAAGGCTATCCACAGTCCGTGTCTCACCAACCCCCCTCCTCTAGGCTGAAGTTCCAGTGGCCACACTGTTCAGAGCGGATTCCCGCTCCGACCTCAGCTCCGAGGCCGTAGGGCGCTGCAATTTCCATCTTTTCTCCTTCCGTCGCCAACGCGAGGGCCCCCCAGCAGGCAAGGACACCTTCTCGCTCGCGTCCTGGCAGTTCTCCTCCAAGCCAAAGATCCGAAAAGCTTCTGAAACGGATCTCACCTGCCGAAGCTGTTCCTCCCAACGGAAGACCAGACGAAATGGGTGGCCCCAGGAGTAAGACACATCATGCGCCCGCAAGTGCTCTGTGACAGGCCTAAAATCTCTACGCCTCTGCAAGGTCCGCACAGAGAGGTCGTGGAATAATTGGAGCTCATGTCCCCTGAAAAGTGCCTGTTGAAGATTGTGAGCCCGCTGTAGGATCCCTTCTTTAAGCACAAAATTGTGGAGACAAGCTAGGATATCCGGGGAGCGGCCTCCGGGGCAGCCCGCTCGATGAACTCTGTCCAGAACTATCTCCTGAGTGTCATCCGGGCCCAACAGAGAGCAAAACAGGCCCACCACATACTCTCCAATGTCCTCCTTTTCCGCCCCCACTGGGGCCCCTCTGATGCGGATATTTTGTCTCCTCAAGTGGTTTTCCAAATCCTCGACCGCTATCTGGAAGAGGTCCTGCTGCTCTCGGAGACGGACGACCTCTTGCTGCAGGACCGCCACATCCTCACCGCGAGGGATTTCGCCATCTTCCAGCTGCTTCACTCGAACTCCCAGAGAGGTAACCTCGCCTCGTTGTTCCCTCACCTCCTTGGATATGTCCCTCCGAAGCTCCTGAATGTCGCTCCGTGTATCCTCAGCCAAGCCACCTGATGTCGTACGGGCCCCTGTCAACATCTCTCTCATGGAGCGCTCCTGCTTGGATTTGGACGACACCATGACTCGTGGCTACCCCCCGAGTTTCTCCAAAAGCTCCGTCTGGGAGTAAATCACTATGTGTCTCTGTGGCAAAGATTGCGCTTGGCCATCGTACTTTGTAGCCTCCTTCTCCAAATCTTTGCCTTATGCAGCCTCTAAAGCCTCACACAGGGGCCCCCACTTACTTGTGCTCCTTGCTGGTAGGTATGGCGACCTCAGGGTAAAACAATGGCCCCTACGTTCGTTGCCTGCATCTCCAGGCCTCTCCGCAGTCCTGGGGGGACCCTATGGGGAAGGGGGTTCACCTCCAGCCCCCGACCAAGTCCTTCAAGCGAGGTGCCCAACACACGCAGGGCGCCTACTGATCCTGGGGTCTAGGCCCCCTCTATGGTCCCATAGCTCGTGGGGCCCAACGCGAGCCCTCTGAGCCTCTGGACCCTCCGATGCGGGGTCCAGGCAGCTGCCAAAAAAAGGCCCTCCTCGCGGCCCAGGACGCCGCCAAAGCCACTCCACGGCCCGAGCACGTCCCGGGGCCGACTGCTCTTCGCTTCTCAGAAGCGGCATCATGCGTCTCTCAGCCCCCGTCGGGCCACCACGGGCCCTCTGCAGCATCCGGCACTTCAGGGGAGCCTCAGGGCGACCCCCTGGCAGGCAGTCGTTGGCGTTCCAGGCCAGGGCGGCGGAGCTCGGACAGGCACGTACCTAGAGCGCCGCCATTTGGCCACGCCCCCGTGTAGCCATTTTAGTTATTTTGGCACACTAGGCCTGCCGCTGTGCACTTTAACATAGATATCTTTTATTCAGCTTCGTTTAATATTTTAGCAAAAGCCACATTTGCGGTCTTGCTTTATTTTTCTCTATCTAGCTGTTCTCTGCTTAGGCCAGCACTGTGTTCTTAAACAATCACTCTGTGCTTCTCTAAAGGCTGCAGTGAGATAGGTTGCCGGTAAAACGTGGTAACGCTTTGTCTCTGGTATTTATATAAATATACACATCCTTGCGTAAGGACATTTTCTCAGAACATCAGCTGTTTTATTATAAAAACACTTCCCTCTCTCATACACATTAGAGGGAGATTAGAACCAGATGACCACAAATGTATGCTGATTGCTGAACCCCTCTGCTATAGCCGCTTATGCAGACTTCAGGCCTTTGCTCAGGAATGGGGGATGATGTCTTCCCAGGGAAACTGAAGGGGAGAACTAGAGCTTAACATGCTGTGCTCTAATATAGCCTAGGTAGGAATTAGTCTATTGACTCGAGTGACAATATAATAGCGTTATTTCTGTGCTTTACTCTCCTTGTCAACATTTTAATCCTGCCTTGCATTATCGTCCTGGTTATTGCATGCTTTATTATCTAAGATGCAGTTGCTTCATTAAAAACCTTATTGAAACATATACTGCCTCTGCTTGTCCTTGTATATGTGAGACTAATGTAACTGAGAGAAACGGATGAGATCTGAGTGACCACGATTTTCCTGAAGAGTCAATTGTGTCATGCGTTCTGCTGCCCAATCATCCCTGCTCTTGGGTAGAGATGAGGCACTGCTAGTTGGCCGTAGCAAAACCTGGATTGGCGCGACAGGTGTCACCTGTAGTGAGCTAGACTTACTCTACCACACCACATGGGATTCTGCTGCTCAAATCTAGTAGTCCAATTAAGATGAGAGCCTACGTGACAACCCCAGGTCGGATTCGGACCCTTTTTCTATTGGGTACAAATTCGGGGAAGGATTAGAGGGGTCCCTGGACCCTTATGAATATCAGGATGACCCTAACCTGGAACCGGCATAGGAGTTGGGCGAGGCCAGTGGACTGGACACTTCTTCATACGCTGGCATGCTGTCTTCTCCTACTGTGGCTACGGCGGAGGTAGCAACATATTCTATAGTGGTCAGTACAGTGGCTGAGGTCCTTGGCCTTGAGTTGCCTACTGTTCAGGTCAAATCTCCTGACGGAGGAGCTTCAGCCAGCGTCTTCCACATCTGAGCCCCTTCTACCATTCAGTGAAGCCCTCACTGATGTCCTCTTGGGTACTTGATCCAGACCCAACACAGAGGCCCCTGTGAACAGGACGGTTGCACGCTGCCATCGGCCTGCCCTGAACGACCCTAAATTCCTGTCCCAACATCCCACACCTGAGAGTTTTGTCATCATGGCTTACTCTTCCTCGGGCATATTCCCTTCCGCACCATCGGACAGGGAATCAAAAAGGCTGGAACTATTTGGGAAGAAGATGTTTTCTTCCTCCAGTCTTGCGCTGTGGTCCGTAAACACCGCATGCCTTTTGGGCTGCTAAACCCAATCTGTGGGATACGGTCGCACAAGTTCTGCCACTGACACCGGAGGAGGCCCGTGCTATCGTCTCCCAAGCTGTCACCAATGGGAGACATGTGGCGAAGTTCACGATCAGATGTGGGCTGGACACGACCGACTCTCTAGGCAGATCGGTTGCTATGGCGGTGGCCTTGAGGTGCCACACCTGGTTGCGTACTTCTGTTTTTTCGGGGGATGTCCAACAGTCTCCTATGGACATTCCCTTTGATGGCTCCCGTCTCTTTGGAGACAAGGCATACTCTGCTTTGGAGAAGTACAAGACTCCTGGGCTATGGCTCGGCCCCTTGGCCTTTCCACTGCCCCGTGCTCCCAACAGTCTGCCTTTCGCCCCTTTCTTGGTCAAGGAAGAGGCTCCCTGTCACGTCCCTATCCCAGCCACCATGCCACCCATGCTGTTCAGCCGATGTGTGGCCCGGGATGTGGAATCCCATGTGGGCGTGGGACAGGGAGCCCGAGGTCTGTCCAGTCCACCACTGCCCCGCTGCATCCTCCAAACCCTCCCAGATCCAGTTGGTGGCAGGATTCGCCGTCACCTGCCCCACTGGGAATTGATCAGAATGGACAGGTGGGTTTTGCAGATAGTTTGAAGGGGCTACTCCCTCTCCTTTGAATCTGCCCCACCAGCCATGCCTCCATCAGCCAGCCATCTTCCAGAGAATCATTTGGCACTTCTCCGCCAGGAAGTCACAGCTCTTTTGGCCAAGGGAGCCATAGAGAAGGTCCCTGCAGCAGAAGTAGGTTGTGGTTGTTATTCCCGCTACTTTCTGGTGCCCAAAAAAGACAAGGGCTTACGTCCTATTCTAGACCATCAGTACCTCAGTTGCTTCCTCAAGAAGGAGAAATTCAAAATGCTCACCCTTGCTCAGGTCCTGTGTGGCTAGGACCCAGGAGAGTGAATGGTAGGATGCTTATTTCCACATTCCCATCCTGTCTTCCCACAGACGTTACCTGCGATTCGTGGTAGGTCATGAGCACTTTAAGTTTACCGTGCTCCCCTTCGGCCTTACCAGCGCTCCTCGGTGCTCATGAAAGTTATGGAGGTGGTTGCAGCTCATCTGTGCAGGTTAGGAGTTTCAGTCTCACCATACATCGACGACTGGCTGTTGAAGGTGGACTCACCCCAGAAAGTCGTCTCCCACCTTCAGACTACGGCCGGCCTCCTGCACACGCAGGGGTTCACTATAAACATGCCAAAATCACACCTG
Organism: Pleurodeles waltl; assembly: GCF_031143425.1. Taxonomy (NCBI): domain Eukaryota; kingdom Metazoa; phylum Chordata; class Amphibia; order Caudata; family Salamandridae; genus Pleurodeles; species Pleurodeles waltl. The sequence goes on from NC_090439.1 coordinate 777,823,622, forward strand.
ACTCCCTCTTAGATGCTCCATTTCATCTGAGCTGTTCTGGACACAGTGCAGTTTCAGGCTTATCCTCCCGAAAAGTGAATCTAAGATATTCAGGCTCTGATTATGATCTTTTAGCCTCTGTCTTGGGTTTCGGTGACTCTGAGGCTGCTGGGCCTCATGGCCTCCTGCATCCTGCTAGTGACACATGCCAGGTAGAATATGCTGGCTCTGCAGTGGGACTTGAAGTTCCAGTGGGCGCAGCATCAGGGAAATCTCTCCGACATGGTCCAGATCTCGGAGGGGACTGCGAAAGACTTGAAGTGGTGGCTTTCAAATCCACATTGGGTCCATGGTATATCCCTCTCCCTTCCCCAGCCAGATCTATCCATAGTGACAGATGTGTCACTTCTGGGTTGGGGCAGCTTCATGGGAGAGGCAGAGATCAGAGGCCTCTGGGCTCCATATCAATCTTCCGGAGCTCTGGGTGATCAGGCTTGCGTTGAAAGCATTTCTTCCCTCTCTCAAAGAGAAAGTAATGCAAGTGTTCACGAACAACACTACCACTGTGTGGTACTGCAACAAACAGGGTGGAGTAGGGTCCCAAACCCTTTGTCAGGAGGCACTACGTCACCGGACATGGCTGGAACATTAGGACATTACCCTGGTGATTCAACCTCTGGTGGGCTCCCTGAACGCCAGAGCAGTGAAACTCAGCCATCGAAGCACAGCTGATCACGAATGGCGTCTCTATCTGGAGGTGGCGCAAGTTCTTTTTCAAAGCCTTAGTTAGATCTGTTCGCCTCTACAGAGAATGCTCAATGTCAGCTATTTTGCACGTTTGAGTTTCCAAGGCGGCACTCGCTCGGAGACCCACTTCGTCTCGAGTGGGACTCTGGCCTCCTTTCTGCCTATACCACTTCTGTCCAGAGTTCTCAAGAAGGTCAGGAACGACCGGGCCCACGTTATCTTGGTGGCTCCGGGCTGGGGACGGAGAGAATGGTATCCAGAGCTATTGAGCATGGCCACCAATCCTCCACTCAGACTGCCTCTTTGGGAGGATCTTCTGTCTCAACAACAGGGGACGGTTCTCCACCCAAACCTATCCAATCTCCGCCTTCATGCTTGGAGATTGAGTGGCGGCAGTTGAAGGCTTTTGACCTTCCATCCGAAGTCTGCAAAGTTATCTTGGAAGTCTGGTGTCCCTTCACCAGAACGCTATACACCTATCGTTGGCATAAATTTGTGGCACAGTGCTATTTGTGGCATGGTGTACCAACAAATCTGTTGATCCCCTCTCTGCTTCTTTTTCTAAGGTTCTTTTGTTCATACTTTCTTTAGCCCAGCAGGCTATATAAAAAACGTAATACATAACTATGGGCCTCATTACAACCCTGGCGGTCACCGACCGTCAGGGTTAAAGTGGCGTTGGTACCGCCAACAGGCTGGCGGTACAAAATGCCATATTATGCTGTGGTCACACTGCTGGGGCCGGCGGTTTACCGCCATGGATGTCCCGGCGGTCAGAATCAGCCAGGGCAGCGCTGCCCTGGGGATTTTGACTCCCCTTACCACCAGACTGTCCATGGCAGTATACCTTTAATGGGGAATATAATAATGTAGAAATGGATGAGACTACAACCTTTAGTTGACAACAGTTGATACTTGGAAAGAGGTGAAGAGGCTTCAAGAGGAAGTGTCTGAGGAGGAACAGCAGGGTTGGGTCAGATCAGGCTGTGTCAAGAGAGATTTTCAGAGAGGGTTTTAATGGATGGAAGACCAGTATTGCCAAATAGTTTGTTAGCCCATATGGCAATACTTTTCAATGGCCTAGCTCATGTTGGTAGGGATACTGTGGTGAGACTGTTCAGCCAGACCTGGTTTAGCCCTAAGTTCAGATTGATGGCGGAAGCACTTTGTCATAGGTGCATTTTGGTCAACAAAACAATGTTGGGAAGAGAACTGCAGTTACAACGGGTCACATAGGGAGATCAGGAGGGCCTTTTAACAGGATGCAGTGTCACTTCATTGAGATGCCTGCGTACAATGGGTTGAGGTATGTCTTGGTCAATGTGTGCATCTCCTCCCACTGGGTCATCGATTATTTCAAGGGATCAGATGACACGGTGGATCTATGTCTCATTAGGTTGGAGTAAGTATGACCCCTCTGCATCAAGAATAGTGCGATGACCTCAGTTCTGGAGAGTGGGTCTTGGTGAAGAAACATGTAAGAATAAAGTGTCTGGAACCTTGGTGGTGTGGGCCATACCAGGTCATCCTGATCACAACAACTGCTGTGAAGTGTGGAGGTCTCCCTAACTGGTTTCTTACTTGCAGAGTTGATTCTCCCTTGATACAACAGCACCTGTTCCAGAAGAACTGGAGAGGAGAGCAAAGTGATGAGAGAAAAGTGACAAGAGCAGGATAGGCAAATGTTGGGGACTAAACTGAGCATGAAACAGCACTTGGCCAGCCTGAGGGGGGTCTTGAACAAGCCCACAAACCAAATCTTTTCCTGTAGTGGTGGATGAGTCAAACTCGGAATCAGACCCTGTTGAAGGCTGGTACTGGAAGAAAGCGAGTGGAAGCTGGAGAACAACTGCCAGAAGACAAGAAAGAGAGAAGTTCAGATTGCCTAGGGAACGTGTGCCACAAACAATACCTGAAGATATTGAGGACTGTGATCTAAGTGGAAGTGAGGACGAGGTTATGGCAGCAAGAAAATTAAAGAGAACGAGAGTGCCCAGTCAGAGGTACTCTTCACCTGAGTGGACTTATTTTTCAGATGACACAGATCAAGAAGTCTGGGGATATTGGAGTCACCATAGAAGTTTGACTGAACCTCCATGAACTGAACATTGTGTTGAACTGTCCCTCGAATTTGCATTGTCATCGATTAGTTTGATCTGTGTAATCATTAAAGGCATTTATAATGACTGGGATAGGCAATTGAGAAGCATACCTAGGCCAGAGTAGAAAAAGAGAAAGGGTTGCTAGGGAAGTCACACAAATTTAGTATATTTGTTATTGATGAACATTTGAACTTTGTTTGCTGTTTGCACCTTTGAAACTGACAGAGAAATATTCTGTTGCTTCTGCACTTCAGCCCATTGTAGATCTGTTTTAGAGAAGTAATGGAGCTGAACCAGATGGGGTAGATGTAGGTATATAGCAGTTGCACTATTGTTTGTTGTTCTTGCAGTATTAGTAGTGCTGTTAATAGGAACATTTTCCCCATACCTTCTGTATAGAAAGGATTGTCCCCTAGTGTTTTCCCCACAAACATTGAATCGTGGAGATAATAACTTTTATATGTTAGATGAGAAAGCTTTACACATAGAGGAGCTTATTCTGCAAATTTATATTTTAGGTTACTGTATTAATACATTAACACAATGAATGTAAAGGATTGGTATGTCTGTACACAATTACCTGCTTCTATGTCAGAAGGCAATACATACCATCATGTTCCGTTGACTTATGGACTTCTTGTAGCTTTTTACTGAGCATGTTTTACAATGAGAGAAGTTTTCAACACTATTTTTCAAATTATGACTGCAGTCCCTTTTCTTAAGCACCTGAGCAAGATTTCTTATTCTAAAGGCACCGAAATAGCAGGGAAATATTTTGTATCACTAAAGTCTTTGGATACTGCATATGCACACAGACACAATCTGACCTGTTCCATAACAAAGATAGAAAAGTCAATTTTAAATCTAGGGAAGAACAGAAGAAAGGAATTAGAATCCACATCCAAAACTGATAATAATCACAGAGCACAAGATAGGTGGACAAAAGAGGAGATTGAGCATCAAATGCAAGGGAATTTGCCAGCGTTATATTGGCAACACAAAGGGAAGTTGTGCATACACATTGTTCAGAGTTATATAGACCCGTTGTTTATAGGGAAGAGTGATGGTGAGCATGTTTTTGATGTTAGAGGCAATAGTGAATTCTTTCTGGATGGGAAGGAGCATGAATCCTAGTGTGTAATTTATTTGTAGGCAGTATGCTTATTTTAAATTGCTGAAAGGACGGCATGGTACGTGTAACCTAGCAATAGTGTTCCCAAAGATATATCATATTGAACATTTTGAGGATCCTGTGTGGAAAACAACACCTAGAAATAGAAGAGGAGCTGTTGCTGCAAAGATAGTGGGAGATATTTTTGGTGCATTGATTCCATCTGTAGGGGTGGTTCTGAATGACATGAAGATTAGAATGTTGTCTACAATAGTGGACAAATTGGCTACCAGCACAGTGAATTCCTTGTTGTTTGTAAACACAGAAATGGTAGCAATAAGATCTGTGGTTTTGCAAAATAGACTTGCTTTAGATTTATTGCTCACAAAACAATGTTGCACATATATCCTGGATAAAAGTGAGGATTTGCAGAGGTATATTCTTAATATTTCTCGGTTGACAAAATATTTGAAGGATCCGGAAGCGAGAGGTGCATGGGATGTGACTGGAGATGGATTTTCTGCTATAGGCAGTGGACTGGGAACTTGGGAAGTGGAGTTGTAGATTTTGTTTTGAAGCCGTTGTTTGTTATTACAATAAGTACAATAGATCTGGTGGTAAGAAATAATATTTTCCAAAAAGGGAAATGAAAGGCACTCCTATACAATGTGTGTTTAAATTTATTCATGTAAACAAAGAGAACTGAAAGTCCTGAACTGAAGTTCATTTATTATTAGAAATATAGAATGATCATATGCAAATCACATGTATGCAGTATTATTCCATGTATGAATATTATGGTGCTCTAGTTAATCTACATTTTCATAGTTATTCCTAATTTATCATACTCATTTGAAATGCATGTATTACCATGTATTTGAATGTGCATTGAGGTCTATGTTAAGTGAGCCCAAGTCAAGGCCTAGAACATTTTTTCCTGTGTTTAATCTTCAGGGTGAAAGTTTTGTTCTTGCTGTGCATTTCTTTATTTGCAAGTGCATTGGTAGAAGTCTTCTTTTAATGAAAACCTTATTGTTAGCTGTACATAAGGGGGTATGGGAAGACATGTTGCTAAGGACAGGAGCTTTAATGAGGAGTTTTGAAGGGGAACTCCTTTGCAAATTCCTGAAAGCAAGAAAGATTCACGGTTGTCCTGATGCTTGAACCAAGAGATGAAAGACTTATTAAAGGATACCATTCATGACTGTGCACGGACTTTGGAAAGTTACTGGCAGTGACGTCAGCTATCTGAGTTTCAAGGGGGTGAGTGTTTTTTAGCCAGTTAGATATTCAGACCCTTTTTGCCCTTTGACTAGAGCAGACCCTTAGAGACTCAAGGAGATACATACCTCTGCTTTCCTTTTCTTGGCTGATGTGGCTTTATGCTACGCACATCTCTCTTGCAGAAACTTCTACTGAGGTTTCTGTAGTGATGGCACTTTTATTTTGTTTTTTATTCCTATAGACTAGAACATTTTAGGGTCTCCTATAGTTTACTAGAGTAGTTACATTTCTGCAGATTCAATTGTTAGATGTGAGAATCAAAGCTTGAATTCGGAGCGCCAAGTATTGTTAGTTATTTTCTGTATTGTTGCTATGGAAGTCTTGGTATGTCTCATGTTGGTGCACTTTACCTTAATTTGATGCTTTAACTCACCTTTGGTAATTCTGTACTAATATAGTTTATTTTGAAACTTGTTTACATATGTTTGGCTTTGAATTTAAAATAAACCTTTTGAACTTACACTTTTCCTCCAAGAGTTAATGTGTGACCAAATGGGTTACTCTGCAATTTAAGTTGAATGGTTTTATGTATTTTTCCTCATCCTTTGGAACTTACAAAAAAAGATTTATCTGACCCAGGAAATCAGTGAGAGGTCTAGACGCTTGATCATTATCGTCGACTGTCTACTAATGGCACACCAGAGACATCTTGAGAAACTGTGTGGGACGCTTTGAAAGTATTCATTAGGGAAAAACATAGTATTTACAACCAAAAACAAAAGAAATAGATCACAGTCACAACTTTAAAATATCTGACAGATTGGTCAAACATGAGACTTGAAGATAAGTAATAAAAATAAGGTGTCAATTCAATGTTCAATTAGTAAATAAATATGAAAAGGTGCTTCTATTGCTACATAGAATAACATACAAATGTATAAATCGTGCATGCTTCTAGTTAGAGCATTACAAACCAAACAAAACCAAGAAATGATAGTTAACTGAGGACTCAGCTGGTGAGGTGACCTACTCTGCTAAAGGTAAAGGGGGTATTTAGGGAATTCTATTGAAATTTGCATTAAAAAAGACCCAGGAAAGGAAGAACTACAAGAAATGTTTTTAGTAGGACTAGTCCGCCCCAAAATCAGTATTGAGCAGAAGGAACCCACACTAGACCAGATAGAAATACATGAGGTTAAGAATGCCATAAAAGAACTAACACAAGAAAAGTCCTGGGATTACACGGCTTCACATGGAAATTTTATAGGATTTTTGCAAGTCACTTAATCCACACCTTTGACCTGAGTGTTCCAAAAAATAGGAAGAAAAGGCATGATACCGGTTTCTGTTTTTGCTAGCTGTACATCTCTGTGCTACCTAATAGTAAAGGGTCTGTGCCCCCCTTTTGACATGGTTGATTTGGCCTAACCCCAATTGGCCTTTTTAACTTACCTTTGGGTCCCTATTATATGGTGCAAGGTATGCCCAAGGCCTATACATTAAGTGCCACTAGTGGAGTACAACACATAGTATGCCATCCATTACAGTTATAGTGCAAATATGGCTTCAGGCCTACCATTGTTGCCTGACAAAAGCAGTTTAAATCAACTGAAATTCATGTGTCAAAATAGATCCTTTTGACTGATCTAAACCTTTATGTTAATATTAATGTTACCCCTACAATATCCTTGTAGTCTATAAGGCAGGGTGCATGGTATTTAAAAGTAGAGATGTGGAAAGCTTTTGTTAAGCATGTCCTTACAGTGACTAGCATTTAAAAGTTATTTTTACTCTAGCAAGGCTGGTGATTCCATAAAGATATATTGGGATGCACTGCTAAATGTAATAATGCTCTTCTTGGCTAGAAACAGTACATACAAATGTTTTGTAATAATTATTTGAAGCCCGATTTAATGGTGAAGTTACATTTTTAATAAACATTAAGGAAATGGTACTTTTAGATAGTTAACTTTTCTCTGCCTAAAGCCTCTAGAGACTAATTTGTATTGGCCTCCAGCAGCAGCCCTCTGAGTGCTCAAGCCCTGAATTAAGTGTGAAAGCTGCTCCCAGAGCAGAGACAGAGGCATAGGTGTAAGGAGGTATTCCTGTTCCTCTGTTATGGTCACCATTTGGACAGTGCCCAAGAACTGAATTTACTTAAAAGGGGCTTCTCTGTCAAATGGTAGATGGCACCTGGACAGACCCTTTTTTATGTTTGCTCAGTCAGGTAGACACCGAAGTGTGGGTAAAATGCTCCCAGAACTGGTTTGCAGTTATCACAAAGGAGGGGGGGTTTCATTTCTCTGGCAACACCATTGGGGTGGGCACACTGGCTCTGCACAAGGGGGAAAAGGGTCTGCTCAATTCTAGCTTTAGGCAGAGAGGAGCACAGTGGGAGTTTTTGCCATAGGTCACACAATAATTTCTGCAAAGTGGATATGGTAACCCCTAAGAACTTTTACCCCATTAGTGGTTGAGGAGCCAGAAGTCACCCCCCACCTGGAGGCTTGTTCCAGGTGTAAATGTGGCATCTCCAGTATCCTCCTTAGCACACTTTTGGGACCTGAGAAGGAGCAGATGAGGAATTAACCTGCTGTCTGATACCTGAGAGGAGCCCTGAGGGACTAGGACTGCTTTTTTGTACCCAGGACAAAGAAGTGGATTCCAAGCGACTGTTCGTTGACCTCCTTTTCAAGCTACAGGGAAACAGCAAGTTATGAAAGGCATTTTTTGAAGATTTCCAGCTGACCAGTTCCAACTGGGCCTGTCCTAGACATAGCTGATGACTGCTGAGTCCTGACAACCTAGTGCTACTTCTGAGGTCCAGGGAGCTTTGGCTTTGTCTTGCTGGAATTCTACTACCACCCTTAAAATCCTGAGACTTAGAAACATTTTAGCTCCGAAGAACTTCAGAGGACTGGGACAAAGCTACAAAGCTGATTCGACCGAGTTGCAATGCCACTGGACTGAAGATTCCAGTTTCCCACGCTTGGAGTATTTTCGAGATTGCAAATCATCTGCAGCAGCACCCCATGGAGACAGTGTCTAGCCTCATGGAGCCCTGTTTAGCTACAGCTTGCAGCCTTGCCCCGTAAGACTAAACTGGGCTCCAAAAAATCACTGAGTGATCTAAAAAATCTTGACAAAGCAAAGGCAACAAAAATATTCAGCCAGCGAGTGACCTTTCCTGAGCATTGAGTTCTAATTTCTCCTGCTCTAATCTTTCAACCAAAAACCATCTGCTTCAACAGGACAGCGTGGAATGGCTATCCACCCTTGTGGAGCTGTCCTGTGCTACAGCTCTGCTGTCTTTCCCCACAGAATTTAGTGGACTTACATTTTTGAGACTAAGTCACCAGGGAAATCCTCCAGGGATTCTGGTTCCTATAACTGACCCGTGCTCCATAGTGGTCAGCCTCAAATCATCCCTATTTCCTGATCTGCCACGGCCAAGTGGTGGTGGATGGCCCAATAGGCTTTTTAAAACTATTGTTCTCTAAAAATGTAACAAATCATACTCAAGTTCCCCTTATAGAATTTTTGTCATTTTGGTGTCATTTCATTTCTTATTTTTCCAATTTGCTTTGCAATTTTTTATGTGTTTTGTTTTGACTTTATAACTGATTTGGCCCTACATTAATACCTTATACATTGCCCACTGTTAAGTGTATCTGCCAAGTGCCACCGCTGCAATTTTTAATGTGTTGTGTTTTGACTTTATAACTGCTTTGGCTCTACATTAATACTTTATACATTGCCCACTCTTAAGACTGTGTCCCGGTGCTATCGCTAGCAGGGATATGAGTCAAATTCAATTTAGTGTCTTTAATGGCTCACCCTGACAAGGACTGTTTGTTTCTAGAGGTGGGTAGTCAATCCTTCAGCTAACAACTCAGTTTGTTGCAGTACCCAACACAATATATGAAGCGGAGATGACCAGCATTCAGAAACAAGACACAGATGGTATCCTCTGTTTCCTGTAAAAACATATCAGTTTGCTGAATCTGAACTATAAACAACATGAAAATCTTGGTGAGAGCGCGTTCTGAGAAACTTCCATACATTGACATCATACACCAAAACCAATCGGGATTTATTAAGAATGCCCAACATTTGAGAACTTTAGGAGAACTGCACACCTTGTTGAAAAAACTAAAAAGATGAAACTATCCTCTGCACTGCCACAACACTGAGAAGGTTTTAAACAGGGTCAGCTTGGGATTCTCGAGAAATAGCATGTTAAAATTTGGCTTTGGGGAATACTAGGTTCATGTGACATGGGCCCTTTTACAAAGTCCTGACTGCAAGAATTTCAGTAAACATGATTTTACCCAAAAAGATAGATATTTCATGGCCTACGGTTACCATAAAAAGACAATATAAGCATCACAGCATCTTACCATGGCCAGACCTATTGTCTTTGGCAATGCTTGCTTATTGTAGGAAAATGGCTTGATGGCATGGTTACCACCTAATGTTTTGCCTTTTGTTGATGCTAGTTATGACTGAAAGTGTGCTGGGACCCTGCTAACCAGGCCCCAGCACCAGTGTTCTTTCCCTAAACTGTACCTTTGTCTCCACAATGGGCACAGCCCTGACACACAGATAAGTCACTTGTAAATGGTACCCCTGGTACTAAGGGCCCTGTGGCCAGGGAAGGTCTCTAAGGGCTGCAGCATGTATTATGCCACCCTGGGGACCCCTCACTCAGCACATGTACACTGCCTCACAGCTTGTGTGTGCTGTGGGGAGAAAAATACTAAGTCAACATGGCACTCCCCTCAGAGTGCCATGCCCACTACCCACTGCCTGTGGCGTAGGTAAGTCACCCTTCTAGCAGACCTTACAGCCCTAAGGCAGAGTGCAATATACATCAGGTGAGGGCATAGTTGCATGAGCACTATGCCCCTACAACCTCTAAGCCAATTCTTAGACATTGTAAGTGCAGGATAGCCATAAAGAGTATATGGTCTGGGAGTTTGTCAAACACAAACTCCACAGTTCCATAATGGCTACACTGAATAGTGGGAAGTTTGGTATCAAACTTCTCAGCACAGTAAATCCATACTGATGCCAGTGTGGGATTTATCGAGAAATGCACACAGAGGGCATCTATCTTAGAGATGCCCCCTGTATACCAGGCCAACTACTAGTGGTAGGCTGACCAGTTTCTGCCAGCCTGCCACATCCAGATGAGTTTCTGGCCACATGGGGTGAGTGCCTTTGTTACTCTGTGGCCAGGAACAAAGCTTGTACTGGGTGGAGGTGCTTCACACCTCCCCCTGCAGGAACTCTAACACCTGGCGGTTAGCCTCAAAGGGTCAAGCCTGGTGTTACAGCGCCCCAGGGCACTCCAGCTAGTCGAGATGACCACCCCTCCGGACACAGCCCCGACTTTTGGTGGCAAGTCTGGAGTAAATATTGAGAAAAACAAGGAAGAGTCACCATCCAGTCAGGTCAGCCCCTAAGTTGCCCTGAGCTGAGGTGACCCCTGCATTAGGAAATCCTCCATCTTGTTTTGGAGTATTCCCCCCAATAGGATTGGGGATGTGCCCTTCTCCCCACAGGGAGGAGTCACAAAGAGGGTGTAGCATCCCTGAAGGACAGTAGCCATTGGCTACTGCCCCCCAGACCTAAACACACCCCTAAATTGACTATTTAGGGGTGACCCTGAACCCAGGAAACCAGATTCCTGATGACCTCACAAGAAGAAGAAGAAGGACTGTTTAGCGGAAATCCGAGCAGAGAAGGAAAGGAGACAACAAAGGACTTGGCTCCAGCCCTACCGGCCTGTCTCCTTCTTCAAAGAACCTGCAGAATAAAAGAGACGTGTCCTGCAGGTCCAGTGACCTCTGAAAAACCTCCAGAGGACTGCCTGCATCTCAGAGGATAAAGAACTGCTGTGGACAGTGGCCCTGTCCAAAGATGAACAGAAGAAGAAATCTCTTCTAAAGGGACTCTCCCCTCACTCCAGAAGCGTGAGTCCCCACCACCCTGCACCCGAGGCCCCTGGCCCATGTCCAGAGAAATCAATGCTGCACAGAGGACCCCCCATGCGACTCCAACGATGTGTCCACCCTGAGCCGACCTCCCTGCACCCCCACGACGATGCCTGCAGAGGGAATCCAGAGGACGCCTCTGACCGCAACCTCCCGTTAACAAAGAAACCCAACGCCTAGAAATAGCACTGCACCCACAGCCTCCAGTCCCGTGAAGAACCAACAACCGGTGCAGCAGTGACCAGCAGGCGGCTCTCACCCTTGCCCAGTCAGTGGCTGGCCAGAGAAGCCCCACCTGTGCCCTGCCAGCAACGTCTGAGTGACCCCCGGGTCCCTCCATTGATTTCAATTACAAACCCCGACGCCTTGTTTGCCCACTGCAACCGGCTGCCCCTGTGCCGCTGAGGATGTGCTTTGTGTGCCTTCTTGGGACCCCCCAGTGTTCAACAAAACCCCACTGGTCTGCTCTCTGAGGACGCAGATACTTACCTGCTAGGAGACTGGAACCGGAGCACCCCTAGTCTCCATAGGCAATTATTTGATGTGGTTTGGGCCCTACTTTGACCTCTGCACCTGACTGGCCCTGTGTTGCTGGTGCTGGGTGTTTGGGGTTAACTTAAACCCCCAATGGTGGGCTGCTTATGCTCTGGAGACTGAATTTGTAGGTGCTTTACTTACCTGCTAAACTAACTTGTACTTACCTCCCCCAGGAACTGTTGAATTTTGCAGTGTCCACTTTTAAAATAGCTTTTTGCCATTTTTTGCAAAACTGTGTACATTACTGTTTTCATTCAAAGTCCTATATTTACCTATGCCAAGTACCTTACAATTTATGTATTTACTTGAATTCTGAATCTTGTGGTTCTAAAATTAAGAAAATTGTTCTATATAAAAACCTATTGGCCTGGAGTTAAGTCTTTGAGTATGTGTCCTCATTTATTGCCAGTGTGTGTATAACAAATGCTTAACACTACCCTCTGATACGCCTACTGCTCCACCACACTGCCACAAAATAGAGCATTAGTATTATCAAATTTTGCCACTATCAACCTCTAAGGGGAACCCTTGGACTCTGTGCACACTATCTCTCACTTTGTGATAGTGTAAACAGAGCAAACTTCCTACATTGGTGGATCAGCGTGGTGTCCAAGACTTTGCATTTGCTGGACTACTCAGCCAATACCTGATCACACGACAAAATTCCAAAATTGGCATTAGAAACTGATTTTTGAATTTTTTACTTTTTCTACAGTTTTTCAAGTCCTGCTAGGGCCTTGTCTAAGTCCCTGTTAGTGTTTATTTTTTTGTTTAAAAGTTTGTAGAAGTTAGGATTTAAGTACTATAAGTAGGTTTTAGTTTCTTAAAAAGTAATCCCAACTTTTATAGTCATAATGAGTCAAACAGGTGGGATGGTGATGGAACTCAACCTCACCCCTCACCTGCATCTAGGGATGTCAGAGTTAAGGTTCTCTGTAAAATAAAACAGATAAAAAAAGGCAAAGCTCCAGGGTCTCTTGGCAGAGTTCACAAGGGACCACCCCTCTGATATGGAGGATCCTCCCTCAGATGGGGAAATTAGTGAACAGGAGGATGAACTCAGGATTTGTCCTGTCCCCACAAATCATAGTCAGAGAGCCTGGTTCTTCCACAGGGGAGACCAGTACCTCTGTAAGCATTGAGGGCAGCCTCAATGAAGAGGACATCCTTTTAGCAAGTATGCCCAAGAGATTAGCCTTAGAGAAGCAGCTCCTAGCCATAGAAAGGGAAAGAAAAGAAATGGGTTTAACTCCCATAAATGGTGGCAGCAACTTAAATAGGGTCAGAGAGAATACTGACATCCTAAAAATGCCCAAAGGGATTGTAACTAAATATAAAGAAGGTGATGGCATCAGCAAATGGTTCACAGCTTTTGAGAGGGCTTGTGCAACCAGAAAAGTAAGCAGATCTCACTGGAAAGCTCTCCTTTGGGAAATGTTCACTGGAAAGTTTAGGGATAGACTCCTCACATTCTCTGGTAAAGATGCAGAATCCTATAACCTCATGAAGGCTACCCTGATTGATGGCTTTGGATTCTCAACTGCGGAGTACAGGATTAGGTTCGGGGGGGGGCTCACAAATCCTCGAGCCAGAACTGGGTTGAGTTTGTTGACTTCTCAGTCAATACACTAGATGGTTGGATAACTGGCAGTGGTGTAAGTGATTATGATGGGCTGTATAATTTGTTTGTGAAAGAACATCTGTTACGTAATTGCTTCAATGACAAACTGCATCAACATCTGGTAGACCTAGGTCCAATTTCTCCCCAAGAATTGGGAAAGAAGGCAGACCACTGGGTCAAGACAAATGTGACCAAGACTTCCACATAGGGTGACCAAAAGAAAGGGGTCACAAAGCCTCCCCAAAGGAAGGGTGGTGAGACATCAAAGGGCAAAAACAAAGAGTCTTCTACAGGGCCCCAAAATCCTGCTTAGGAGGGTGGGTCCCTAGCCTCTTCACAGTCCACAAATGGGTATAAGGGTAAAAACTTTGATCCCAAGAAGGCCTGGTGTCACAACTGTAGACATCATGGTCACCAAACTGGAGACAAGGCCTGTCCCAAGAAAACTCCCACAACTACTACTCCAGTTAGCACTGGAATAGTCAGTCTCCAGGTGGGATCAACAGTGTGCCCAGAGCAAATCAGGGTCCACACTGAAGCCACTTTTGTCTGAGGGTGGGGTGGATTTAGCTACACTTGCTGCCTGGCCACCTAACATGCAAAAATACAGGCATCAGCTCTTGATAAATGGGAGTAAGGTAGAAACCCTGAGGGATACAGGTGCCAGTGTCACCATGGTGACAGATAGACTGGTTTCCCCAGGACAATACCTGACCGGACAGGCATATCCAGTCACAAATGCTGACAATGAAACTAAAGTCCATCCCATGGCAAAGGTTACTTTAGAATGGGGAGGGGTCACTGGCCTGAAACCAGTGGTAGTCTCCTCTGCAATTCCAGTAGAGTGTCTGCTAAGGAATGATCTGGAGTCCTCAGCATGGGCTGAGGTAGAGCTCAAGACCCATGCAGCCATGCTGGGCATCCCTGAACTGGTGTGTGTCAAGACTAGAGCACAATGCAGAGCACAGGGTGAAAAAGAAGTGTTGGAGTCTGGAATAATGGTCCAACCTTCCAAGAGGAAAGGAAAGAAGACTGGGGACCAGCTTCTTAACAGCACAAGAAACAGAACCTCTCTTCTCAGGAAGATGTTCTATCCCCTGAGGGAACTGAGTCCATGGAGCTGGAGCCTTATCATGTAGAGCTCTTGGGCCCAGGGGGACCCTCAAGGGAACAGCTGTGTCAGGAACAAAAGACTTGTCCCACTCTTGAAGGCCTAAGACAGCAGGCAGCTGAGCAAGAAAAAGGTGCTGTCAGTGGAACCCACGGGGTATTTTGGGAAAGATGGACTCCTTTACACTGAAGCAGGAGATCCCACACCTGGTGCCACTAGGAGAGTGGTAGCGCCTCAGGAGTTTAGGGAGTTCATTCTGACCTTAGCCCATGACATTCCCCTTGCTGGGCATTTGGGACAATCGAAGACTTGGGAGAGATTAGTCAACCATTTCTATTGGCCCAATATGTCCCAGAAGGTGAAGGAGTTTTGCTGCTCCTGTGTCATCTGTCAAGCCAGTGGTAAGACAGGTGGCCACCCAAAGGCCCCCCTCATTCCACTTCCAGTGCTGGGGGTCCCCTTTGAGAGAGTGGGAGTGGACATAGTGGGTCCACTTGAACCTCCCACAGCATCACAGAACAAAAATATACTGGTAGTAGTGGATCATGCTACCAGGTACCCTGAGGCAATTCCCCTTAGGTCCACTACTGCCCCTGCAGTAGCCAAATCACTCATAGGTATTTTTACCAGAGTGGGATTTCCTAAGGAGGTGGTTTCTGACAGAGGTACGAACTTCATGTCAGCTTACCTGAAACACATAACTTATTGCCATTTTTGACAAAACTGTGTACATTACTGTTTTCCTTCAAAGTCCTATATTTACCTATGCCAAGTACCTTACAATTTATGTATTTACTTGAATTCTGAATATTGTGGTTCTAAAATAAATTAAGAAAATAATATTTTTCGATATAAAAATCTATTGGCCTGGAGTTAAGTCTTTGAATGTGTGTCTCATTTATTGCCTGTGTGTGTACAACAAATGCTTAACACTACCCTCTGATAAGCCTACTGCTCGACCACACTACAACAAAATAGAGCATTAGTATTATCTAATTTTGCCACTATCAACCTCTAAGGGGAACCCTTGGACTCTGTGCACACTATCTCTCACTTTGAGATAGTATATACAGAGCCAACTTCCTACACTTATGTTTTAGAGTGGCTAGACGACAATAATGTTTTACTAGATTAGTTCTCACTAACATGTGTCCTGATAATGCATTATAGGATTAAGCTCACAATTCAAAATGCATCCAGGCCCTTCCACTAGTGAAAAAAATGTATTTCCCAGGGTCCCGCAGTTTGCTCAAGTGTTGTTAGCCAAGATTCAATGCAAACTTTTCAAGTCATCAACTTAACCACAAGGCAAATTATCAACAGTTCTACAGATGAACACATTTTCTGCCATGTCTTTGATAAAGAAGTTCACATCCTTTGTTTTTCCTTGTAAGGTAAGTCATTTTAGTGCCTGCGAAACTGGCGCTCTGCTCAAAAAATACATTCAGAGATAACGGGGCAAGCACGGGTTATTGGACCTCTACAGAGGTTGTTTTACCAATAATGTATCAGAGCTTGAACTACTACAGAACTGCAAACTGCGCAGCGAGGTCACCTTTGTCCCACGTGACTCTGACAGTGCGTGGGTTGCCCCTCCGGATGTCAGAGCCAGCTAGTCACTTGGAAAGCTTAAACGTCAGTGTGCACGTGGAATTACCAGGTGCGCTGGGCCAAAATATCAAGACAACTGATAACTTACATCAAAGGTCAACCAGGACAGAGTCAAAGTCGTCATTACCATGTTGAGGACATCCCTATCCCAACAGGCCACTAGAAACATGCAGTTTTCCGATAAATGTATATAGACGAAAAGATATGGAAGACAAACATATAAATTGAAGAGGGTGCAAACTATGTATATTTGTGTTTGCCTGTGATAAGGCCCCAATAGAAAAACTAGAAAATGTAGAATAATAATACTAATCACTAACATAAGAATGAATTGCTAGGCCTAAAATCTGCTGTTGCTTGAACATTTGAAAGCAAGCATGCATTGTTTACTGTTGCAACATCTCCAGAATATTATAACAATTTATATAATTGTATGAATCGATTTATTAAAAAAGGTGTCCTAGAAAAAGGTAGGGGCGTCTTCTTCATCATCTGCATCACACACACGTGAGAATAGCAGACCAGACAAGAGAGCAGAGGTGATTGATGAGGTGACCTCTGTAACTGACCACTAATTCCTTCCACTGCTGCTGTTGGAGCTGAGAGGATAGGTTACTAGAGAAATTTATCTGAATGATATTGAGGGCATTAGGTGATGTTTTAGAGAAACTATACTGAGCTTTTAGTGTAAGAGAGTAGGATCGAGCTTAGAAAAAGCTTGTGGGAACTGCCTAGATTCCGAGGTGTTAGACAAAACAGAGTATTGATTCTGCTGCTGAGATTGTACTGAGTCTTAGAGAGAGTTGAAAATTTGTTTCAGAATAATATGATAGCTGTAAACACACAAGACAGATAACTGTGGGAATCTTAGTTGATGTAACAGACTGAAAGTTCCATTCTAACTTTTTCAGACTAAGAAAACAGAATTATTCAGATGTATTACAGTTGTGGGCTTAAGACAAATAGAGTAAGAAAAGATTCAGGACACTCTTCATGTGTGTTTCTGTAACTTAAAATTTTGATCAATAATAGACCATATTAATTCTTCAATAAATGATTTGAAACTATTAGGATTTCTCTATATTGGCTCTAAAAGAACTCAATTGCAATTTAAGTGATTGTTATTTCAGCTTAAGAAGTTCTTCAGCCACTCTCAGATAAAAATCCATATTGAGCATTCACTTAATTGATGGGGATGAGCACTCAGCACCTATGAAACTTGGAATGCATGTGCTGTGGATGGTAAAGTTGTTCTGTGCTTGGTAAAACTCCAGAAACTTTGTATCACCTTTTTAGGTCTTGCCTGCAGTTTGCTGAAAACCGATATGTATAAGATTAAAACATAGAGTCTACCTCGGTTGCTTGTTTCTTATGAAATGGCTTTTCTTCCTCTTCTTGAGTTTGTCCCTCCTTGGGAGCATAACCTCTTAACCACCATGTAGACATTGACTTGGATCCTTCTGCTTGCCATATCAAGGAACTACTTTTTTATTTTTTTCTCTTAGCATTTCATGGGAACGCATGTGCTTTCTGGCCCTCTGCCCCTAAGCCCCTGTGCTCCTTCCACCCTCACACTCCCACACTGTCTGTGTTGCTTTCTCCAACTTATTTAATGTTTTCTCTGCCCCTTCAAAGCCTTTTTTCTTAATGTGGTTTCAAACACTTTTCAATTATTTTAATTTACCACTGCAAGATGAGCGTCCACCATCTTGGAATGTTAAATGCCCCCCAAAAATGGATGTCTCAACACCATTTATCCATCTCTGTCTCTATGTACCTCTGTACAAACCTAAAATCTATCTGTCTATCTTCCTCTATCTGCCTACCGGTCTATCATTGTTTTACCTCTCTGTCATTGTCTGTCTTTCAGTCATTATCCTCTGTCTCTCTTTGTATCCCCCCCCTTTCTGTGTCTCTGTATTTCTCAGTGCTTCTACCAGGCCATCCTCTCCTTTCTTTGTCTGTCCCCTGCTCCTTCTCACCTTCAGGCCTACCTCACTCTCTCTTCCTGAATACATATGTATTTGTCTCACAATCTGTCAGAGGATCTGTGCAGTAAGAGTGCCACAATCTGACCCCGCATTTGCTTGGATTTAAGTGCGTTGATCGCTCTATCTAACCCTTCGGGGGATGTGTAAAATGACTTGAAGCCGAGGGTAGCGCCCTCCCGTATCTGTGTTGTCGTTCCACCGTCTAGGATGCTTGCAAATGGCGGCACTTACTGGCGCTACTTACTGTGCCATTCTTGGGTCTATAGCTGATCGTGCTTTGTAAGAATAATACCAATACGATTGTAAAGGAGTACCGTTAATTTAAGGGCTTATTCACCATCATGTTTCGGCTTCATAATGAGAAGGTGAGAAGTGAAGAGACAAGTTATAGGGAGAAGGGTAACTGCTTGTTGTAAACTGTCACCGTTGTTATTATGGTCACAGCTGAAGTTGAGTGGCCAGACAACAAGTGGCAGAGTTAATGTGCAACAGTTTATTTTCAGTTTTCTACCGTTTGTGATCCTAATTCTCAAAACAGAATAATATCTAGTGTATTCACAAAAGGTACGTGTGTGTTTCCAGAAAGCACATTGAACCCACTCACCCGAAGCCAGGGATTTTCGTTTGACAAAATTTAACTCTCACACCGTGAAGGCAACATTACCCACAAGGGGGCACTGCTGCCTTAAAAAGGGTGAGGTGGTGGCGTTGGGGGTGATTTTCCAGTGAGGGCACGATGGCCCATATGTGATATACATACTTGTAACAAAACAATCAAAAAATCTATCGCATATTTTTTTAATGAACTGTCCAAGCAGAGTTAGTATTATGTCCCAAATGACTGCAGCATTGCATTTTATGATTTCCTAAGAATGTGCACTGATTTTTCTCTAAACATAAATAATTAATTTTCATGAGAAAAAGTAGTGCTGGCTGGTACAAAGGATCAGAAAGCAGTTTTCCCAAACCATCTGTACCATCTGGTGGCATCGTGCTAAGCCTTGAGAAGTCATTACGAGCCCACTTTCTTTCTGCAGCCTCATTTTAGGAGGGCAAGGAAATAAGGCCGCCTGTTTTAGGGTCGTACGCGAAGTGCTCGGTCCTTGTTGTTATCTCTCTTCGGGCTTGGAGCCACGCCCATGTCAGGTCCATCACTTTGGTTGGTTCCTGGGCTTGCCTTTTTCAGTTTGCTTCATTTCATTAGTGAAAGGCATGTATGCAAACCTCATACCTTTTCCGGTGTTTAGCCCTCCTCGAGTGCACCAGCCAACTACTGAAAACATGCGAGGCTTCGTGTTTTCAGCACGGGTTTGGGACTACTTTGTTACATGGTTATTTGCACTTTTGCAGATTACATGGATAGGTGCACTTTTTCGGGTTACATGGATAATTGCACTTTTGCCAATAGTTTAACCACGAGCAAACTTCTGTTTCTCTTTGTGTGTTTGCTTTGCGGTCATGGCGGACGTCGGCGCGCTTATGTGAAACGTTTTTTTTTTCAGATTATGTGGCAAGTCGGGTTAGGACTTTACAAAGCTAATAGCTTTAACTCGAGTAAACGTGATATCTACTGCATTGCAAATGCTTGTCGTTGACATTATTGTCGCCCCGATCCATTGAATGCTTAGGCCTGCTGACTTTCTGGACTGATATTTTCAGACTACCAATGGCACATGCAACCTGCAGTGTTGCTCTGCCCCTGCGCATGCTGCCACTGCTGCAAACCTGGCATACTGACCACCTATATTGGTACCATGAGACCTCAACAACGTTATTGCTTAGTTCAACACAAGAGATTGACAGGTAGCACCTGATTAAGAGAAAGTGACTTGTTCTGGAAAATGTTTAGTACCAGTTCCATACTGCACGGTAAGATTCCACTCAGCATGCAATTCTGAACTTCATGACTAAACCTATGTACGTGAATCTAATCTTTTTTTTTCCTTCATGGGCTCTTATTCATTTTACAACACAATTTACCATTGAATCTAATACGTTTGTTATCTGGTAATTCAACACCATTACACTGAAACGTTGCGTAATTAAATACAAAGAAGATTTAAATACACAATGAACAATTCACTGGGTCATATTTTCGGTGCAAAACGCACCAATGAGTTACAACAAATTCATGTTCACAGTTGTGTCAATGACACTTTCGGGAAATATCTTCTGTAGGTTTTTTTTTTCTCCAGTTTCTTTGATGTGCAGAGCTCCTGGAATATGTTCGTTGTTCACTGAATAAAAACTCTTTTAGCTCTCACATCAAGAGTTTTCAATTCTTTTATGGACAGGAACGGGAGGATTTCTTTCTTTACTATATTCAACACAGCAGTCAATGAAACAACAGTAAACCCAAATCTAATTAGCCCATGAACATGAAGGAAACATAACAATCCAGTCCATCAATCACCATCCTCCAAGAAGTATAGACGCCATCTTGTTTGGCTCTGTTTGCTGCTCTGCAGTCAAGACAAAGGTTTTCCTGTTTGTCCTACAAATTGGGAATATAGTCTGTTAACCCCTGTTTGATTTCCACTTCCCCACTGCCCCACAGCCCTCCATGGTCTCTCCTTGGGCTGCTAGGACACACTAAAACATAGAAATTGCCTAATACTAAGAACACCCTGTAGTCCTGTGTGATCTTAAAACACTTAGGGTAGTGCTTTTAAACCGAGTTGCATGTGTTTCCAGAGTCGGAAAGTCAAAGACCTCTTGAGCCAAGAGGAAGTACTTGATTTTTTTGACAGAAGCTGTAGCATATTAGAGCATCCCCCTACTCTTAAATATCAGGAGAAGGCAGCTCAAGGGCTGGCCAAAGGATTGGGTTGAAAATTAGCCCTTTTTAAAGATTGAAAAAGTCCTGGCTGACTGAAAGGAACTCTGGGGTCTGAGAGGAATCACTTGAGAAAGTTGGTGGTGTCTGTCTTGCAATGTTTGATCACCTCATCAACTGAGAGGGTCAAAGTGGTTCTTCCAATTACACAGCCATTCACACTGTGTTGAGCTTCTAGGGCTCAGTTTGAAGGCTTCAGCCATAACTGGTGCTCATGGCACAGGCTGTGGTGTCATGAGGTCTAGGCACATTAACAGTTTTTGATGAGACATGTCTTTGCCTAGACTCGATCCGTTCGGGCCAAAAGGAGGCATAGGACTGGGTTCATACCAAAAGTAAAGCCCTTATCTAGCCATCATTGCATTGGCATTGGTTTACTTTAGGACAAAACCATCGGACTGTAAAATCATTACCCATCGTTCTCCAGGCTCTTGACCTTCTTTTACATTTGGGAAGATGCTATGATAACCACTACAGATTAAGCCAGAATGTTCCCAGACTCCAGCCATGGAATCTCTGTGTATATATTTTACGTAGAATTAAGGGTAACATATTCGGAGCTGTGGTTTTAAAATGTTGAATGCCCGCTTCAGGAGCTCAGGCTTGATGTGGAGACAAAACGTTGGTAGTGCCGGTGAGGCAGCAATCAAACAATAAACGCTCCCATCCTCTATTTAGTGGGGAGTTGAGGGTCCTCATAAATCTCACCTGGACTACATTTACAAGGATCACAAAATGCTTCCATGTAGCTTTAAGTACTCTGCCTTGATGCATGAACTGCAGTCCTGGTCAGTTTCTTCCTCACACTCTGACAGAGTATTGCCAACAAATTCTCCATCGTTGTTGGTCAGGCAACACTGCACAACATTGGCTCACACTGGCCTTAGAAAAAGGATCCAGAGGGGTAGCAATATTGATAAGGAAATCAGTTCTATTAACCTTGGAACAAACTTAGTGAGTTACTCAGGGTTGCTATGGGTATTTTCCAGTCCCGGCTATTGTAATGCCGTTTATCGGGGCACCCAACAGTGCTTTTTAAATAAAGTCCAGCTTTTGCAGAACGTAGCAGCCTGTCTTCTAAAAAATACCTAAACACCAGTCGCTCAGATCTTTGTGGAGCTTCATTGTCTCACGGTCATAAAACCAGTGGCCTTTAAGGCGGCATGCATAGCATATAAATCGTTTAATGGGACTGGTCCCGAATACCTGATGAAAAAGTTAATTTGGAATACACCATGGAGACCTCTGCGCTCAGCTGCACTGAAAACCGTTTCCATCACAAGATGCAACAAAACATCCTGGGGGGCAAGAGTTTTGTTTATTCCACATGTAAGCTGTGCAACAAACTACCCTGGGACCTTAAGAGCCAGCAGAATCTCACTCGCTTTAGAAAACTGCTTAAAGCCTGGCTTTTTTCTTGTCCTGTTTAATTTTGTGTATGCTTTATATCTGATACATGTCAGCCCCAAGAAGCCTTAGGGTATTTGGGATGGGAAAGAGTGTTTATATTACTTTATTTCCTCCTCTCCTCCTTAGGCTGAAGAGTGATAGCTAAACAGAATATGCCTGGTGTTACTACAACATCCTGAAAGAATTTGAATATGATGATGAAAGAGGTATCTGACTGGTATGGAACACAGAGTCTGGTGACTGGAAATGCCACTAAACTGAGACAATTTATAAGTGTTCTGAAATGGGCTGATATATGAAGGGCACAGTATCTAGAAAATACTCTTACTAGTAAGTACATGATCAATTATTGAAGAATAATTAAAATCATTACAATAAGCAGAAACAATGTCCTGAAAACATTTAAAGATGACAATAACTTATAAAATATTGCATGTTTGTTTTTTAACATGTTTCATGGGTCCCTCCTATATTACAAAAAACAATACGGCATTTAGTAGAATAAAATCACATTAGTCAGGTCAACGGAGATTAAATAATGATCACATAAAAATCCACTCTGAGTAAAAATGTATGGTACATTGTTAGTATGCATATGTTGTAATATAACCTCACAGTCTTGTCTCCAAATGTAATCAATAAAAAAGTATATAAATGTAATCAATCTTCCACTAACAAACCAGGCAGTACCAGATACACACAAATGTACTGCTTCTTTAATCATTCGAATACCTTATTCACAAAGATTAAAATTTTGTAGTATAAAGGGCACCAAGGTACCCAGCAAAGGAATCAGCAAATCCTCCGTTGTTGTGTACTAACACTTTTTAAGCCAGTTCCTCTTACTTGCTATGTCATGCAATACATTTTCCAGCTTTATTACTGATTCCCTATTTTGTTTGTGCTGAGCTATGTACTAATTACAGGCTGTGTCACAGTTATGGCCTGATGATCTGACCGTTTTTGTCCGATCTGATATTTTACCTTTTGGTCACAGAGGGACAGATTTATCAACTCGAGTTGCATCATCCTTGTGCCACGCAAGGGAGTCAAGGGCAACGCAGCTATTAAGTCAGATTTATCAAGCCACGCAAGGCCACCTTGTGCGGCCCTGCATTGCTTGATAAATCTAGAGTATTGTAACACAGTGCAAATCATTGCATTGTGTTACTCTGCTTTAGAGAGGTGTTCCATGGGTGGAATGTGGGAGTTCCTATGCATCCAACCACGGATTTTGACGCATTCCCAGATTTACCATTACTGGCATACATGGGAATAGGAATAGAAATTGAAAAATGCCTGTCTTCCTTTTGTGCAAGAAGCTACCCCATCCTGCACAAAAACTCTGCTAGTAACCGGTGGAAATCTGCAGGGAAAGGCCGGGACCCTCATGGGGCTGCCGGAACTGCTGGAGATCCAATGAAGATCTACAGAAATCTGCCGTGCCTGCACAGCTGTCCTGGTTCGCACAAGTTTGCTGGTTTTCTGGGGGCGGGGCCAAAGATGGCCAAAGAAGAAGAAAAGGCGAGAAAGCAAGGCAGTGACTCCGACAGGAGAGCCCGCCTTGGTCCCTGGTCCCGTGTCAGCAGGAGTGTCCATCCCACCGATCTCAGGATTGTTGCTCCCCCAGTTGGCCAGATGGTGAGCTGAGTGTGTTGAGTGTGCTGGGCTCTGGGTACTCCGGGGACATATTTGGCTGAGCTGCCGTCCGCCACCAATATAATCTTTTTTATCATTGTCATCATTGCCTGCCTTCATTGCCTCAAACAGTTGCTTTAATGCTGTTTTAACGTACTTTGATGACCTGCCAAAGCCCCCTGGCCCCCCGTCCCTTGTTTTTTTAGGGCAAAGGACAATTCCGAGCCTTGTGAACTTGTGCTCTTGCGTACCGGTGCTGAGAGGTGCCCCTTGTGAGTTGTGACTTGTAAAGTGGTGAAAGTGGTGCACAAAAGGAAAAAAAGGGGGGGGGGAAACAATTAAATTACCCATTTCCCTCAGACCCTGGACACTGTGGACAACTCAGAGGAGAAGGCATCATCGGTGCCCTGCTTGAAGGAAATACATGCTATAGTCCACTCCAGGCGGCTGTACACCTCTGACAGCCCGGCAAGCCCCATTGAGGTGGGATAAGGGGTAAGGCAGGCCTGTGTAAACTATCGATCAACAAAAGGGCAAATCACTACTAACTGCAATCCCTTGTCACCTTTTTTTCAGACGCCATTGACTGGGACAGTCTGCCAGGTGGCTTGACCGGAACATCAGGGCAGGGCTTACCTAGTCCTGTTTAATCATTGGATCAAGGTGCGGCACTAATGACCAGCCCTCTGGCCGCCTAATGGATTCGAGGCCCAACTGCCAATATTCTTCGTATGCTTCCCTTGAAACAGCTTGAGTGGGGTTGATAGTGACAGTCCTGGCATGGACCGTAAAAGACAAGAGCTCAATGATCAATCGCTCCTGGATCGCTCCTGTCTTCATTCAGACGTTCCGGAAGATGTGGAAATTCAAACTAATCCGGCCCTCTCTTTGCCAGTTGCCACATGTGACTGCTTGGTCGCAGTTCCTCCAAACCTTGCAGTCCACAGTTTTGGCCCTGAACTACCACTCAGACAAGCTGGATGTTCAAGTTGACTTGTTGAACACATTAGCCACCTACATAGAGTGGATCGACCATAAACTTGATTCCCTAAATCAGTTAATCGTTAGAGCACAATCAAGCTCCAGTGTAGTTCAGGCAGTCTGTTGTTGTTCTCCGATTCTTGACAGTTTGTCATCCCTTCCTACATTTCTGGCTACAGTTCTGACCAAAATTAAGAGGGTTTCGGAGAGGACGGTACCCCCTGCTGATCCTTTGAGCTTGAGGCCCATTGTAGAGGCAACTGGTTATAAAACCAAATGTAAAACTCTTGATGACTTCTTTGGTGTGGCAACAATTTCATTGAATATTATATCAAGCCTGCCAGACGACTCTAAGGCTCCTGAACGGATCAGTCAGGAGGCCTTGGTTCAATCAATGACTGGTTTGGCAAGTGCTGGCCAAATCCCCCATTTGATCTTTGATCTATGCCTATGAGCGAGACGGGGAAAGCATCATGTCCTGATATGGGTCCAGGGGTTTACCCTGCTTTGAGCAAAAGGGGTAAAAAAGCTTTGTAAGCAATGAAACAAAAGCTCCCTCTGTTATTCTAGCAGTTAAAGGGCATCAATGATCACAACAAGACCTCTGTGAGTCCCCTGCTATGAGTACTGTGATCTCCCCGCCTAGGGTCACTGGGGCTATGTCAGTCGGCCACATTGAGGCGACCAAGCCAGCTCAAGCAGTACAGGCAACTGGTTATGGTGAGAAGGATGGTTCGTCCACTCAAGATCCAAAGGGGTCGGACAAAGAAGGTTTAACAGCACCCCAGGCTTTCAATGATGTTCTGTGTTAGGAGGATGCTGATTTTGTTGGGTTGTCAGTGACTGCTCCATCATGGACTTTCCAACAGAGCCCGGGTCATCGTCCGATGGCCGTGTCAACATATAGTGAAAATCAAATAGTTGAGGCATGGGGGATGAGGCAAGAGTCAAAAATGATCTCCCCTGGTCTGGGTGCCCACTCTTACTTAAAACACCCCACTTGTTCTCCAAGAGTTATACCCGATCGCACCTTTACAAAACTGCTCCTCATACTGGAATACCAACCAAAGGGTTCTCAGGATATTTTAAATAGAGGAAATATCTTAAAACCTTTTAAGGCCATTCCATAACTGAATGCTATTGGTTCTGGGCATATTACATCAATCAAATTCTTACCACAGATGGCACAGGCAATTTGTGATAAAAAAGGATGTCTTTGATTCCTGGGGCATTACAATCTCTCCATATAGCCCTCCTGGCTATCCTGTGCTTCGGTCGTCTGCCTCTAGCCCCAAATCAACAACAGTGCGGAAGCCATTTTCAATTTTAAATGGAGCCCGGAGCAGCTCCAGCCCCCAACGTTGTAGGGATGTCTGCTACGAGTAACTTACTGTTAGCCAACTGGGAATGGTTGCCATCAGTTCTGTCACAAAGGCCAGTTGCATGAACACCACAAGGGGGTTCCGCAGGGGGAGGGTGTGAGGTGCTCTCCCTGTGCTCCTGGAACATCAACAGGTTGGCATGTAAACTTGAATCCATGGACCTAATATATTTTTTTAATGATCATGACATTATTGCCTTGCAGGAAACTTGGGTGGAGAACGAGAACCCACTGTCGGGGTTCCAGGAGTTCCGGAAATCCGCTCAACAAGAAAAGAAAAGTGGCTGAGCCAAGGGGGGGGTCTAACTATTTATGTTGCTGTCAAGTTTATAGGGTACATCATGCAACTAGAATGGAAGGAGAATTGGGTTCAGGGGATCAAGATTAACAGGGTAATTCACAGCAAACTCTTCCCATAACCAATGTTTATGTAGCACCTGGGACAAGAGAGAAAAGAGGGAAGCTGACCCGGCTAATTCAGTTGCTGGGTGACTTAGTAGGTGATTATCCACATGCTGATTTTTTGATCACGGGGGACTTTAACACAAACTTATTTCAGGACCTGTCAGAAGCCCCGGAGGGCCCCATTTTGTGGATAATTATTGTATCTTGAAACAGATAAGACCTAGGGACTGTCCATACGGTGCCCTGGGAGAAAATGTTATTACACTGTTGAACAGCATGGGGTTCAAAGCCCTGAATGGCCGCTTCCAGCAAGATGTACCACTGGGCTGGATGTAGTCAGATGGCGTTCTTATTCTTATTCATATCTAGATTACACTTTCTGTAATACGAAATTTCTTTTCTCTATAGAAAGTTTTAGGATCTGTTCTTAAAGTGAGAGCGATCACCACCTCCAGACAGTAGTTATGAGATCAAGCTTTGACCGACACGCTAAGATACAGTCATAGGAGGCGGTGTGTGTTATGAGGCCCTGAAGCGCATCCGATGGAGCTCTTCTTTAGGAGCAATCATAAAATAGGAGTATGCCAATTTTTTTGACCCGATTGATTCTGACCAATGATTTTTCGCTGAGCAGTGGGACAAGTTCATTCTTTTTTTATTTTACAAATATCAGCGACCTGTGTGCAACCCTGCTTCCCATCCCTCCAATGTGACCCTTGGGGGGACGCTTAATTTAAAGAAAGCCTGGAACAGGGCGGCCAGGGCACTCAGAAAGCACCCTGATTCTGAGGTACTGACTACCAAACTTACATAAGCTCAGAAAGAGTACAAGAAGGCAGGTTTTTTTTTTTGTGAAAAACAGAGGTGTGTGAATGTGTTCTGGGAAAAACTCCTTAGTGCAAGCAAAGATTCGAACCCACGGACATTTTGGAGCCTAGTAAATGACCTGAGAAGGATCCAGCGGAGTTATGGCTCTGCGAACATTGCAGAAAATGATTGGGTTATTTCTTGATAAACCATTTTGCTGCTAGTGACATGGAATGCATTGAGCTGGGCAGTGGTTGCAATGGGTTGGCTGTACCTCAGGATAACCAGTATTTGCAGGTGGTTAGCCATGCGGCCCCTGCCCAGGTAGACAGATTTTTTTCTTGCCGTATTATTGACAAGGCAAGACGGGACAGTGCCCCTAGGCCCAACAGTATTCCAGAAGCTGTGTTCAAATAGGACGCCCCTTCTTTGGCAGATCATTTTGCAAGCTTGTTTGATCAATGTCTTTTTTCTTCAAGGATTCCCGATTCGTGGCAAGGTGCCATTATCCATCCAAGTTATAAAAGCGTCTCAAGGTCAGATCCATCCAATTTTAGGCTAATAGCTCTCCTGTATAATGAGGCCAAGTACTAGGCTAGCAATCTTCTAGAGGATCTTCGATCTTGGGCTGACCAGAACGGTATAATTCCCATTTCCCAAACAGGGTTTTCAGCCACTAGTGGTACATCTATGAATCTTTTAGCATTGTCAATTTTGATAGACAAGGCACGAATTTCGACATCGGTGATGCATTGCTGCTTTGTCGATTTTAGGGCAGCATTTGATTGGGTGCCCAAGCACACTCTTTGGTCAAAACTACAATGCAGGGGTATTAGTCCCTTGCTTTTGGGGGCTATTATTGAACTGCATACCGCCACCTGGATTCGCATCAAAGTAGGAGACGGTTGTTCAGTCTGTAGAAAAGTTCAAACATTTCACAGGGTAAAACACGGTTGTGTCCTTGCTCCCCTACTATTTAATTTATACATATCTGACCTGTCATCTGCCCTTGAGTCTGTCAATTCACATTCCTCCAAAATTGGGGGCTTGCGATTAAGCCATCTGCTGTATGCAGACAACCTGGCAATGCTTAGTTATACGAGGGTTGGCCTTCAACAGCTGCTTGATAAACTCGCCTTGTATATAGCTGAGAATGACCTTGAGGTAAATCTACTTAAGACAAAAGTGGTCTCATTTTGCAGGAGAAGGCAGTCTAGCATCAGTTGGTCTTATAAGACTGATAACTTGAACTCTGACTCATCATATAAATCTGTGAGTGCACCTTGGTGCCAGAGGCAGCTTTGTTGTCCAAAGGAAGGAGATAGAAACTAAAGCGCTTGCCTTGCAGGTTGCCTTTGCTAAGTTATCTAGAACATTGAGGGGGTCTAGCTTGCTTCCCCTTTTGAAGGTTATGAGTGTAAAGATCATCCCCTCACTGTGCTATGGTCGGGAAGCAATGATGGATATTGGCACCGGGCTCCTCCACCTACTGAAAATATATCACCTGCGCAGGTGAGGCTGGAACTTGGGCTTTTGGACGAGCAAGCTGTGGGTACAGGGGTTTTCTTGAAACTCTGTCATAAATTGCGCAGGACAAAGGCCAACAGTTTAGAGTTAGTATTATGGCGGGAATTAAGTGCACAGGAGAGTAAAGGATCATACCACTGCATTTTGGGTAAATGTAGACAGTTACTGAAAGCCGATGGGCTCTGGGCTCCCAGTCTTCTGCAAGCAGCATTTAAGCTAGGGAATAAGAAGAGTGTTCAGTTCTGGTCTTATCATAGTGACCGAGCTGTTGTAGCTAACCGGAAGCTCACCTGTTCAGTTATTAGCTCATTCCGCCCAGGTCCTCCCCTGGGCTATCTCTCTTGTACCTATGGCATCCACCTGAATGAAAAATATATGGCATTGAAGGTGGGTGACTGGGGCTTCTTGAAACATGTTCCGTCTTGGCGTTTAGCGCCAAGGGAGGGAGTCACGTGTAGGGGTTGTGGTATCATTGCTTCAGGAGCGAAGAAGATTACTGGGAACTAAGTGGAACAAACTGGGGGTCTGCTGCTGTCGCCAGGCTGGAATAGTGTTATTGGACCCTAGGAAAACAATGCTAAATGTTTCGGCAGTCAAATTTATCAAGGCCGCCTTGGCCAAATTTCTTCAGGGCACTGCAAGCGCAAGCCAATTGGCTCTTGTCCCGCTTCAGTCTGGCCAAATTGTGCATTACTTGAAATTTCACCTTGACCATCTGCAATGCGCCTTATGGTTGTCAGTGGGTTAGTGTATTAGGGCACGCTTGCACTTTAAGGGTAGGGGGTTTATTATTTAATTGATGTACTGTCTTTGTCCCTCATGCTCATTGATAAACTTCGGAATGTACTGTTAGTGATTTTGCAGTTATGTTTTTTTACTGTTATTTATAAGTACAATTTTGTATTGTATATTATATTACTGACTGGCATTGGTTTTATTTTTGTGACAGATTTTTAAATTGTAATGGATTTTATTATCCAAATAATATGGGTTATAAAACAAAATGCATGCAACGCAGGTACCCTTGCACTAAGGTGCAAGGGAGCCTGCATTGGCACTATGCAGCGTACTGTGTGCCAGTGTTAGGAAAGGACTAGAATGCACCATATGTTCATATTCCTGCCCATTCACACAGCACAGCAAGGTGGCTTGCTGCACTGCATGACATTTTGATAAATATGCTTCTGGATCTTAAGTACTGTTTTTGCAAACATAGAAAATCTCTAGCGGTCTCCCCTGTATACCTAGAGTGCAGGATATCACCCTTTTCATCACAGTTTTTTAAGCATCACTAAGGGTAACCTCTGACTTTAACGAATTTTCCTTAGCTAAGAAATAATCTTCTGTAGTCTCACTCAGTTAATCCACTATTTTCTGATCTTGCAGAGCACACGTGACTGCCCTGCAGTCAGAGGAATGTCACTATTGAATACCATTGAACACAGTCATAGTGGAGAGTTATCTCAAATAACCTGTGCTGGGAATCGGGTATTAATCCTCAGTAAGGAACGTCAATCTATTAGGGAAAAGGCAAATAATGTCAACCAAAACAGTAGCCTAAATTAAATTTGGGGAGTGGGGCTTTACACTGAACAGGTTTACAAAAGTGGATTACCCACAAAATGCTTTGATAGGAAATTAATGTGACTATTTATGTCAGAGGAAGGACCCCACTAAGGTAAGGCAAAGGAATTCAAGTTTGTTGAGATGTTTTAGGAGGAGTGATGAAAATGCAGATAGTACCCCATATAAGATTAAAATACATTCACATCCAGGACAGGCAATGCCTAACGTAAATCAATGAGAACCAAAATAAGATAGCATTGTAGGATTGGGCCCATGGCGGTCATTTAGAGGTCCCCAGGGGTTACAGCTGAGACCCCTGGCTTGCCCCTGGCACTGCCGATGCTGCACCTGGCATCAGAGATAGCGGAATCAGTGCCATGAACACAGTGACAGCTTGTCCTTATGAACGTTGGTTGGGGCTCCACTCTGTTTTTTTAATGAAATTGTTTTATTACACTAATAGTGAAGTATATGTCATTATTTACTCTTAGTGTAAAAAAAAAAAATGGAGCACAGTTTTTGGAGTTGGGAATTAGACCTTCCTTGACAGCTGAGTTAAGTAACAATTTGCTTTTAAATGTATATAGCGCGAGCCTTTGCGGGTGAGAGTGTTTTTACGTGAGATAGTGTGTGTAAGTGTTAATGTGTGTGTGTACGCATGTGTGTGTGAAAAAATGAAATTCAAAGGGCATGTGATGTCACTTCTGCTACCCATGGTACTTTGGTGAATTGACATCCATGACTGGGTCAAGTTGGCAAGAGCAGTAACATCAAAACACATATTGTTAAATATATAATGTAAGCACACTGCTGATTCATTCTAGTTCTCCAAAAACAACTCCCACCAGTAAGCAGCACCCTTTTACAATAATGTCCATGAATATCACAGGCATACGTATCGTATAAATTAATGAGGTTGGGATGACGTTCGTCAATACTTGCATGAAATTCGAACAAAAGAAAAAGCACATATGCATTATTTTCTAATTTCTGGCAGTAGAACTGAAGGACAGAGGAAGATTATCAGGAGGGTTCATCTTACTGATATCGGCAAAATTACATTTGAAGGTTACTCTCAGGCACATCTAATCAAATTATAGCCGGGTCTTTGAACTTGAATTTGGGACTGAACTAAGTATTGTGTCCTTGTTGGACCTGACATACTTGGCATAGTTTGAACCCACTTTTTTGCCTTCCATCATCCTGTTTTTGCTGACTTTGTGTTTGCTGGCTTTAAGATTGTGCCCACTTTACCACTGCTAATGAGAGCTAAAGTGTTTTACTCTCTTCCTCAAATATGGTAACATTGGCTTACACCCATTTGGCACGTTTAATTTTCTAGTAAAGTGGTACTACATGTACCTAGGGACTGTAAATGAAATGCTACTAGTGGGGCTGCAGCACCAATTTTTCCACCCACTAAAGTAGCCTTTTCAAAACAAGTCTCAGGCCTGCCAATTCAATCTGTGTGTGCAGTTTTGCACTGCCAATTCAACTTCCCAAAATAAACCTTTTGCAAGGCCTAAAGCTTCCTTTTTAATGCATATAAGTCACCTCTAGGGCAGGCCTTAAAAAGCCTAAAGGGCAAGGTGCAATATATTTAGAAACTGGGACATGTAATTTTAAGTTTTACATGTCCTAGTAGAGAAACACTCCTAATTTCGTTTTTCACTACTGTAAGTCCTTCCTATCCCACAAGATAACATTGGGTTACCTTTTTGCATTTAATGAGAGCTAACTTTCAATAGCAAACTCAACACTCTCACTTGTTTCCAATCTAAAGAATTGTAAGAAAACCTTCTTTAATGGTAAATGTTACCCCCTGTCCATGCAAGGACCCTCACTGTAGTCACGGTAAGTGTAAGGAAATGCCTCCTTGGCATGGTTACCCCCTGACTTTTTGCCTTTGCTGATGCTATGTTTTGAATTGAAAGTGTGCTGAGGCCTGCTAACCAGGCCCCAGCACCAGTGTTCTTTCCCTAACCTGTACTTTTGATTCCACAATTGGCACACCCTGGCATCCAGATAAGTCCCTTGTAACTGGTACCTCTGGTACCAAGGGCCCTGATGCCAGGGAAGGTCTCTAAGGGCTGCAGCATGTATTATGCCACCCTGGAGACCCCTCACTCAGCACAGACACACTGCTTACCAGCTTGTGTGTGCTAGTGAGAACAAAATGAGTAAGTCGACATGGCACTCCCCTCAGGGTGCCATGCCAGCCTCTCACTGCCTATGCAGTATAGGTAAGACACCCCTCTAGCAGGCCTTACAGCCCTAAGGCAGGGTGCACTATACCATAGGTGAGGGTACCAGTGCATGAGCACTGTGCCCCTACAGTGTCTAAGCAAAACCTTAGACATTGTAAGTGCAGGGTAACCATAAGAGTATATGGTCTGGGAGTCTGTTTTACACGAACTCCACAGCACCATAATGGCTACACTGAAAACTGGGAAGTTTGGTATCAAACTTCTCAGCACAATAAATGCACACTGATGCCAGTGTACATTTTATTGTA
Organism: Pleurodeles waltl; assembly: GCF_031143425.1. Classification (NCBI taxonomy): domain Eukaryota; kingdom Metazoa; phylum Chordata; class Amphibia; order Caudata; family Salamandridae; genus Pleurodeles; species Pleurodeles waltl. Next base: position 777,856,721 of record NC_090439.1, read on the forward strand.
AAATACACCACAGAGGGCACCTTAGAGGTGCCCCCTGAAACCTAACCGACTATCTGTGTAGGCTGACTGGTTCCAGCAGCCTGCCACACTAGAGACATGTTGCTGGCCCCATGGGGAGAGTGCCTTTGTCACTCTGAGGCCAGTAACAAAGCCTGCACTGGGTGGAGATGCTAACACCTCCCCCAGGCAGGAGCTGTAACACCTGGCGGTGAGCCTCAAAGGCTCACCCCTTTGTCACAGCACAGCAGGGCACTCCAGCTTAGTGGAGTTGCCCGCCCCCTCCGGCCACGGCACCCACTTTTGGCGGCAAGGCTGGAGGGAACAAAGAAAGCAACAAGGAGGAGTCACTGGCCAGTCAGGACAGCCCCTAAGGTGTCCTGAGCTGAAGTGACTCTAACTTTTAGAAATCCTCCATCTTGCAGATGGAGGATTCCCCCAATAGGATTAGGGATGTGACCCCCTCCCCTTGGGAGGAGGCACAAAGAGGGTGTACTCACCCTCAGGGCTAGTAGCCATTGGCTACTAACCCCCAAGACCTAAACACGCCCTTAAATTTAGTATTTAAGGGCTTCCCTGAACCTAGAAAAACAGATTCCTGCAACTTACCTGAAGAAGAAGACTGCTGAGCTGAAAAACCCCTGCAGAGGAAGAACAGAAGACACCAACTGCTTTGGCCCCAGTCCTACCGGCCTGTCTCCTGGCTTCCAAAAGAAACCTGCTCCAGCGACGCTTTCCAAGGGACCAGCGACCTCTGAATCCTCTGAGGACTGCCCTGCTTCAAGAAAGACAAGAAACTCCCGAGGACAGCGGCACTGCTCCACAAGAACTGCAACTTTGTTTCAAGGAGCAGATTTAAAGATTCCTGCAACTACAAGAAGAAGGACTGCTGAGCTGAAAGACCCCTGCAGAGGAAGACCAGAAGACACCAACTGCCTTGGCCCCAGACTTACCGGCCTGTCTCCTGCCTTCCAAAGAACCCTGCTCCAGCGACGCTTTCCAAGGGACCAGCGACCTCTGAATCCTCCGAGGACTGCCCTGCTTCGAAAAAGACAAGAAACTCCTGAGGACAGCGGCACTGCTCCAAAAGAACTGCAACTTTGTTACAAGGAGCAGATTTAAAGACCCCTGCAACTCCCCGCAAGAAGCGTGAGACTTGCAACACTGCACCCGGCGACCCCGACTCGACTGGTGGAGAACAACCAACTCAGGGAGGACCCTCCGGCGACTCTACGACTGTGAGTAACCAAAGTTGTCCCCCCTGAGCCCCCACAGCGACGCCTGCAAAGAGAATTCCCAGGCTCCCCCTGACCGCGACTGTCTGAACTCCATTTCCCGACGGCTGGAAAAGACCCTGCACCCGCAGCCCCCAGCCCCTAAAGAAACGGAACTTCTGTGCAGGAGTGACCCCCAGGAGGCCCTCTCCCTTGCCCAGGTGGTGGCTACCCCGAGGAGCCCCCCCCTTGCCTGCCTGCATCGCTGAAGAGACCCCTTGGTCTCCCATTGAAAATTGAAGGAAACCCGATGCGTGTTTGCACACTGCACCCGGCCGCCCCCGCGCTGCTGAGGGTGTACTTTCTGTGCTGACTTGTGTCCCCCCCGGTGCCCTACAAAACCCCCCTGGTCTGCCCTCCGAAGACGCGGGTATTTACCTGCTGGTAGACTGGAACCGGGGCACCCCCTTCTCTCCATTGAAGCCTATGTGTTTTGGGCACCTCTTTGACCTTTGCACCTGACCGTCCCTGAGCTGCTGGTGTGATAACTTTGGGGTTGCTCTGAACCCCCAACGGTGGGCTACCTTGGACCAAAAACTGAAACCTGTAAGTGACTTACTTACCTGTGAAATCTAACAAAACTTTACCTCCCCAGGAACTGTGAAAATTGCAGTGTCCACTTTTAAAACAGCTTATTGTGTTTTATGCAAAAAGTATACATGCTAAAGTAATGATTCAAAGTTCCTAGAGTACTTACCTGCAATACCTTTCAAATGAGATATTACATGTAAAATTTGAACCTGTGGTTCTTAAAATAAACTAAGAAAATATATTTTTCTATAACAAAACCTATTGGCTGGATTTGTCTCTGAGTGTGTGTACCTCATTTATTGTCTATGTGTATGTACAAAAAATGCTTAACACTACTCCTTTGATAAGCCTACTGCTCGACCACACTACCACAAAATAGAGCATTAGTATTATCTCTTTTTGCCACTATCTTACCTCTAAGGGGAACCCTTGGACTCTGTGCATACTATTCCTTACTTTGAAATAGTGCATACAGAGCCAACTTCCTACATTGGTGGATCAGCGGTGGGGTACAAGACTTTGCATTTGCTGGACTACTCAGCCAATACCTGATCACACGACAAATTCCAAAATTGTCATTAGAAATTGATTTTTGCAATTTGAAATTTTTTCTAAATTCTTTAAAGTCCTGCTAGGGCCTTGTGTTAGTCCCTGTTAGCATTTCTTTTAGAGTTTAAAAGTTTATAAAAGTTTGAATTAGATTCTAGAACCAGTTTTAGATTCTTAAAAAGCATTCCAACTTTTAGAAGAATAATGTCTAGTACAGATATGAATGTGGTGGAACTCGACACCACACCTTACCTCCATCTCCAGATGAAAGAGCTAAGGTCACTCTGTAACATAAGAAAAATAACAATGGGCTCCAGACCTACCAAAGTACAGCTCCAGGAGCTGTTGACAGAGTATGATAGAGCCAACCCCTCTGTGGATAACACAGAAGAGGATGATAGTGAACTGGAGGAAGAATCCCCTCCACCAGTCCTATCTAGGGAGAACAGGGCTTCTCAAGCCCTGACTCCAAAAATAATAGTCAGAGATGCTGGCTCCCTCACAGGAGGGTCCAGCCTCTCTGAAATCACTGAGGATAACTCCAGTGAATAGGACATCCAGTTAGCCAGGATGGCCAAAAGATTGGCTTTGGAAAAACAGATCCTAGCCATAGAAAGGGAAAGACAAGAGATGGGCCTAGGACCCATCAATGGTGGCAGCAACATAACTAGGGTCAGAGATTCTCCTGACATGTTGAAAATCCCCAAAGGGATTGTAACTAAATATGAAGATGGTGATGACATCACCAAATGGTTCACAGCTTTTGAGAGGGCTTGTGAAACCAGAAAAGTGAACAAATCTCACTGGGGTGCTCTCCTTTGGGAAATGTTCACAGGAAAGTGTAGGGATAGACTCCTCACACTCTCTAAAAAAGATGCAGAATCTTATGACCTCATGAAGGGTACCCTGATTGAGGGCTTTGGATTCTCCACTGAGGAGTATAGGATTAGATTCAGGGGGGCTCAAAAATCCTCGAGCCAGACCTGGGTTGACTTTGTAGACTACTCAGTAAAAACACTAGATGGTTGGATTCAAGGCAATGGTGTAAATGATTATGATGGGCTGTACAATTTATTTGTGAAAGAACACCTATTAAGTAATTGTTTCAATGATAAACTGCATCAGCATCTGGTGGACCTAGGACCAATTTCTCCCCAAGAATTGGGAAAGAAGGCGGACCATTGGATCAAGACTAGGGTGTCCAAAACTTCCACAGGGGGTGACCAAAAGAAAGGGGTCACAAAACCTCCCCAGGGGAAAGGTGGTGAGACAGCCAAAAACAAAAATAGTAAAGAGTCTTCTACAGGCCCCCAAAAACCTGCACAGGAGGGTGGGCCCAGAGCCTCTTCACAAAACAATTCTGGGTACAAGGGTAAAAACTTTGATCCCAAAAAGGCCTGGTGTCGTAACTGTAGTCAGTCTGGACACCAAACTGGAGACAAGGCCTGTCCCAAGAAAGATACCACTTCTAACTCCCATCCAGCTAAAACTGGAATGGCCAGTCTCCAAGTGGGATCAACAGTGTGCCCAGAGCAAATCAGGTGTCACACTGAAGCTACATTAGTCTCTGAGGGTGGGGTGGATTTAGCCACACTGGCTGCCTGCCCCCCTAACATGCAAAAATACAGGCAGCAGCTCTTAATTAATGGGACAAGTGTAGAGGGCCTGAGGGATACAGGTGCCAGTGTCACCATGGTGACAGATAAACTGGTTTCCCCTGGCCAATACCTGACTGGACAAACCTATCCAGTCACCATTGCTGACAATCAGACTAAAGTACATCCCATGGCAATGGTAACTTTAGAGTGGGGAGGGGTCAATGGCCTGAAACAGGTGGTGGTCTCCTCAAATATCCCAGTAGACTGTTTGCTTGGAAACGACCTGGAGTCCTCAGCATGGGCTGAGGTAGAACTGAAAACCCATGCAGCCATGCTGGGTATCCCTGAACTGGTGTGTGTCAAGACTAGGGCACAGTGCAAGGCACAGGGTGAAAAAGTAGAGCTGGAGTCTGGAAAAATGGCCCAGCCTACCAAGAGGAAAGGAAAGTCAGCTGGGAAACCAGCTGCAACACAACACCAAAAAGAGAACCTCTCTTCTCAGGAAGAAGTTCTGCCCTCTGAGGGAACTGAGCCTATGGAGCTGGAACCAGGTCCCAGGGGGACCCTCAAGGGAAGAGTTGTGTAAGGGACAAGAAACCTGTCCCTCTCTTGAAGGCCTTAGGCAGCAAGCTGCTGAAGAGTCCAAAGGCAAGAAAAATGGGACACATAGGGTCTATTGGGAAGATGGACTCCTGTACACTGAGGCAAGAGATCCCAAACCTGGTGCCACTAGGAGAGTGGTAGTGCCTCAGGGTTTCAGAGAGTTTATTCTGACCTTAGCCCATGATATTCCCCTTGCTGGGCATTTGGGACAAACCAAGACGTGGGAGAGGTTAGTCAACCACTTCTACTGGCCCAATATGTCCCAGAAGGTTAAGGAGTTTTGCCTCTCCTGCCCCACCTGTCAAGCCAGTGGTAAGACAGGTGGGCATCCAAAGGCCCCCCTCATTCCACTTCCAGTGGTGGGGGTCCCCTTTGAAAGAGTGGGTGTGGACATAGTTGGTCCACTAGAACCTCCCACAGCCTCAGGAAATATGTACATCCTAGTAGTAGTGGATCATGCTACTAGGTATCCTGAAGCTATTCCCCTTAGGTCGACTACTGCCCCTGCAGTAGCCAAGGCCCTCATTGGTATCTTTACCAGAGTGGGCTTCCCTAAGGAGGTGGTGTCTGACAGAGGTACCAACTTCATGTCAGCATACCTAAAACACATGTGGAATGAGTGTGGAGTGACTTACAAATTCACTACACCATATCATCCACAAACTAATGGCCTTGTTGAGAGATTCAACAAGACATTAAAGGGCATGATCATGGGGCTCCCAGAAAAACTCAAAAGGAGATGGGATGTCCTCTTGCCATGTCTGCTTTTCGCTTAAAGAGAGGTGCCTCAGAAGGGAGTAGGATTCTCACCCTTTGAACTTCTGTTTGGCCACCCTGTAAGGGGACCACTTGCTCTTGTTAAAGAAGGCTGGGAGAGACCTCTTCATCAGCCTAAACAAGACATAGTGGACTATGTACTTGGCCTTCGCTCAAGGATGGCAGAGTACATGGAAAAGGCAAGTAAAAACCTTGAGGCCAGCCAACAACTCCAGAAGTTGTGGTATGACCAAAAGGCTGCACTGGTTGAATTTCAACCAGGGCAGAAAGTCTGGGTTCTGGAGCCTGTGGCTCCCAGGGCACTTCAGGACAAATGGAGTGGCCCTTACCCAGTACTAGAGAGGAAGAGTCAGGTCACCTACCTGGTGGACCTGGGCACAAGCAGGAGCCCCAAGAGGATGATCCATGTGAACCGCCTTAAGCTCTTCCATGACAGGGCTGATGTAAATCTGTTGATGGTGACAGATGAGGACCAGGAAGCTGAGAGTGAACCTCTCCCTGATCTCCTCTCATCAGACCCTAAAGATGGCTCAGTAGATGGAGTGATCTACTCAGACACCCTCTCTAGCCAACAGCAGTCTGACTGTAGGAAGGTCCTGCAGCAGTTTGCTGAACTCTTTTCCCTAACCCCTGGTCAGACACACCTGTGTACCCATGATGTGGACACAGGAGACAGCATGCCTGTCAAAAACAAAATATTTAGACAGTCTGACCAAGTTAAGGAAAGCATCAAGGTGGAAGTCCACAAGATGCTGGAATTGGGAGTAATTGAGTACTCTGACAGCCCCTGGGCTAGCCCAGTGGTCTTAGTCACCAAACCTCACACCAAAGATGGAAAGAGAGAGATGAGGTTTTGTGTGGACTACAGAAGTCTCAACTCTGTCACCAAGACAGATGCCCATCCCATTCCTAGAGCTGATGAGCTCATAGACAAATTAGGGGCTGCCAAATTCTTAAGTACCTTTGACTTAACAGCAGGGTACTGGCAAATCAAAATGGCCCCTGGAGCAAAAGAAAAGACAGCATTCTCCACACCTGATGGGCATTATCAGTTCACTGTTATGCCCTTTGGTTTAAAGAATGCCCCTGCCACCTTCCAAAGGTTGGTGAATCAAGTCCTTGCTGGGTTGGAATCCTTTAGTGCAGCTTATCTTGATGATATTGCTGTCTTCAGCTCCACCTGGCAGGATCACCTGAAGAAGGTTTTGAAGGCTCTGCAATCTGCAGGCCTCTCTATCAAGGCATCCAAATGCCAGATAGGGCAGGGAACTGTGGTTTACTTGGGACACCTTGTAGGTGGAGGCCAAGATCAGCCACTCCAACCCAAGATCCAGACTATTCTGGATTGGGCAGCTCCAAAAACCCAGACTCAAGTCAGGGCATTCCTTGGCTTGACTGGGTACTATAGGAGGTTTGTGAAGGGATATGGATCCATTGTGACAGCCCTCACAGAACTCACCTCCAAGAAAATGCCCAAGAAGGTAAACTGGACTGTAGAATGCCAACAGGCCTTTGACACCCTGAAGCAAGCTATGTGCACAGCACCAGTTCTAAAAGCTCCAGATTACTCCAAGCAATTCATTGTGCAAACAGATGCCTCTGAACATGGGATAGGGGCAGTTTTGTCCCAAACAAATGATGATGGCCTTGACCAGCCTGTTGCTTTCATTAGCAGGAGGTTACTCCCCAGAGAGCAGCGTTGGAGTGCCATTGAGAGGGAAGCCTTTGCTGTGGTTTGGTCCCTGAAGAAGCTGAGACCATACCTCTTTGGTACTCACTTCCTAGTTCAGACTGACCACAGACCTCTCAGATGGCTGATGCAAATGAAAGGTGAAAATCCAAAACTGTTGAGGTGGTCCATCTCCCTACAGGGAATGGACTTTATAGTGGAACACAGACCTGGGACTGCCCATGCCAATGCAGATGGCCTTTCCAGGTTCTTCCACTTAGACAATGAAGACTCTCTTGGGAAAGGTTAGTCTCATCCTCTTTCGTTTGGGGGGGTGTTGTGTAAGGAAATGCCTCCTTGGCATGGTTACCCCCTGACTTTTTGCCTTTGCTGATGCTATGTTTTGAATTGAAAGTGTGCTGAGGCCTGCTAACCAGGCCCCAGCACCAGTGTTCTTTCCCTAACCTGTACTTTTGATTCCACAATTGGCACACCCTGGCATCCAGATAAGTCCCTTGTAACTGGTACCTCTGGTACCAAGGGCCCTGATGCCAGGGAAGGTCTCTAAGGGCTGCAGCATGTATTATGCCACCCTGGAGACCCCTCACTCAGCACAGACACACTGCTTACCAGCTTGTGTGTGCTAGTGAGAACAAAATGAGTAAGTCGACATGGCACTCCCCTCAGGGTGCCATGCCAGCCTCTCACTGCCTATGCAGTATAGGTAAGACACCCCTCTAGCAGGCCTTACAGCCCTAAGGCAGGGTGCACTATACCATAGGTGAGGGTACCAGTGCATGAGCACTGTGCCCCTACAGTGTCTAAGCAAAACCTTAGACATTGTAAGTGCAGGGTAGCCATAAGAGTATATGGTCTGGGAGTCTGTTTTACACGAACTCCACAGCACCATAATGGCTACACTGAAAACTGGGAAGTTTGGTATCAAACTTCTCAGCACAATAAATGCACACTGATGCCAGTGTACATTTTATCGTAAAATACACCACAGAGGGCACCTTAGAGGTGCCCCCTGAAACCTAACCGACTATCTGTGTAGGCTGACTGGTTCCAGCAGCCTGCCACACTAGAGACATGTTGCTGGCCCCATGGGGAGAGTGCCTTTGTCACTCTGAGGCCAGTAACAAAGCCTGCACTGGGTGGAGATGCTAACACCTCCCCCAGGCAGGAGCTGTAACACCTGGCGGTGAGCCTCAAAGGCTCACCCCTTTGTCACAGCACAGCAGGGCACTCCAGCTTAGTGGAGTTGCCCTCCCCCTCCGGCCACTGCCCCCACTTTTGGCGGCAAGGCTGGAGGGAACAAAGAAAGCAACAAGGAGGAGTCACTGGCCAGTCAGGACAGCCCCTAAGGTGTCCTGAGCTGAAGTGACTCTAACTTTTAGAAATCCTCCATCTTGCAGATGGAGGATTCCCCCAATAGGATTAGGGATGTGACCCCCTCCCCTTGGGAGGAGGCACAAAGAGGGTGTACTCACCCTCAGGGCTAGTAGCAATTGGCTACTAACCCCCCAGACCTAAACACGCCCTTAAATTTAGTATTTAAGGGCTTCCCTGAACCTAGAAAAACAGATTCCTGCAACTTACCTGAAGAAGAAGACTGCTGAGCTGAAAAACCCCTGCAGAGGAAGAACAGAAGACACCAACTGCTTTGGCCCCAGTCCTACCGGCCTGTCTCCTGCCTTCCAAAAGAAACCTGCTCCAGCGACGCTTTCCAAGGGACCAGCGACCTCTGAATCCTCTGAGGACTGCCCTGCTTCAAGAAAGACAAGAAACTCCGAGGGCAGCGGCACTGCTCCACAAGAACTGCAACTTTGTTTCAAGGAGCAGATTTAAAGATTCCTGCAACTACAACAAGAAGGACTGCTGAGCTGAAAGACCCCTGCAGAGGAAGACCAGAAGACACCAACTGCCTTGGCCCCAGACTTACCGGCCTGTCTCCTGCCTTCCAAAGAACCCTGCTCCAGCGACGCTTTCCAAGGGACCAGCGACCTCTGAATCCTCCGAGGACTGCCCTGCTTTGAAAAAGACAAGAAACTCCCGAGGACAGCGCACTGCTCCAAAAGAACTGCAACTTTGTTACAAGGAGCAGATTTAAAGACCCCTTCAACTCCCCGCAAGAAGCGTGAGACTTGCAACACTGCACCCGGCGACCCCGACTCGACAGGTGGAGAACAACCAACTCAGGGAGGACCCTCCGGCGACTCTACGACTGTGAGTAACCAAAGTTGTCCCCCCTGAGCCCCCACAGCGACGCCTGCAGAGGGAATCCCCAGGCTCCCCCTGACCGCGTCTGTCTGAACTCCATTTCCTGACGGCTGGAAAAGACCCTGCACCCGCAGCCCCCAGCCCCTAAAGAAACGGAACTTCTGTGCAGGAGTGACCCCCAGGAGGCCCTCTCCCTTGCCCAGGTGGTGGCTACCCCGAGGAGCCCCCCCCTTGCCTGCCTGCATCGCTGAAGAGACCCCTTGGTCTCCCATTGAAAATTGAAGGAAACCCGACGCGTGTTTGCACACTGCACCCGGCCGCCCCCGCGCTGCTGAGGGTGTACTTTCTGTGCTGACTTGTGTCCCCCCCGGTGCCCTACAAAACCCCCCTGGTCTGCCCTCCGAAGACGCGGGTACTTACCTGCTGGCAGACTGGAACCGGGGCACCCCCTTCTCTCCATTGAAGCCTATGTGTTTTGGGCACCTCTTTGACCTTTGCACCTGACCGGCCCTGAGCTGCTGGTGTGATAACTTTGGGGTTGCTCTGAACCCCCAACGGTGGGCTACCTTGGACCAAAAACTGAAACCTGTAAGTGACTTACTTACCTGTGAAATCTAACAAAACTTTACCTCCCCCAGGAACTGTGAAAATTGCACTGTGTCCACTTTTAAAACAGCTTATTGTGTTTTATGCAAAAAGTATACATGCTAAAGTAATGTTTCAAAGTTCCTAGAGTACTTACCTGCAATACCTTTCAAATGAGATATTACATGTAAAATTTGAACCTGTGGTTCTTAAAATAAACTAAGAAAATATATTTTTCTATAACAAAACCTATTGGCTGGATTTGTCTCGGAGTGTGTGTACCTCATTTATTGTCTATGTGTATGTACAACAAATGCTTAACACTACTCCTTTGATAAGCCTACTGCTCGACCACACTACCACAAAATAGAGCATTAGTATTATCTCTTTTTGCCACTATCTTACCTCTAAGGGGAACCCTTGGACTCTGTGCATACTATTCCTTACTTTGAAATAGTGCATACAGAGCCAACTTCCTACAGTAAGTCACACACAATCCAAATTATCCTGTGCCCGCTCTCTGGCAGCTTGACACTGAGCAGACAGGTTTAACTTAGAAGGCAATGTGTAAAGTATTTGTGCAATAGATCATGCAATAATACAGTATAGCACCTCAAAAATACACCACACAATGTTAGAAAAATACATAATATTTATCTGATAAGATGCAAGTCAAAACGATCAAAACGCAATAAGTAAATGTTGAGATAACACTGTAAAAGTGATATAAAGTGTCTTAAGTCCTTGAAAAACAATAAATGTGTCTTAAAAACAATAAAGGTCTCTTGCAAGTACAAAGTACCTGGTTTGCATTCAAAATCTCAGCAAGGGAACGCAGAGGAGGCGATGCATGGAAAACGGGGAGGTGTGCGTCTATTTCGCCCCTTTGCACATCGACTTGTGTCGTCATTTTCCACACAGGAGAAGACTTTGTGTCGATTTCCGGCGAGTGGACTTGGTTCCTCTTCGGCTTGCGTGGTTTTCTGGCGCCCCGGCGACGATGCGTGGAATCCTGGGTTTGCAGAGCGAAGTCACAAGCGCTGCGTCGATCCCGCACGGCAGGTGCTGCGTTGAATCCTCTCTGGAAGTCGGGCTGCGTCGTGCCGGGTCGGCTGTGCGTCGATCTAGTGGGATGTGCATCGAAGTTCCGGTCGCTTCGCTGGCGCTGCGTTGATATTCTCGTTGCAATGTCAGGCTGCGCCATTCCGGTTCGGCGTGCAGTGAATTTCTCACCACGATGCAGGCTGTGTGTTGAATTTTCGCCACACAAGGAGTCCAGTTGCAGGAGTGAAGTCTTTTTGGTCCTGAGACTTCAGGTAGCAGGAGACAAGCTCTATCCAAGCGCCTGGAGAGCACTTCTCAGCACAGCCAGAGAGCAGCAAGGCATCAGGGCAACAGGAAGGTAGCAATCCCTCACAGAAAAGCTGTCCAGGGGAGTCCTTTGGGCAGCCAGGCAGTTCCTCTTGGCAGGTCTGGTTCAGGGATTCTTCACCAGCAGGTTTCTTGTCCAGAAGTGTCTGTGAGGTAGAGTGTCTACCCCAAGAAGTATCTAAAGTCTGTGGTTTTGGGTGCTCTTCTTATACCCATTTTGGCCTTTGAAGTAGGCTTACTTCAAAGGAAAGTCTCACTTGTTGATGAAATCCTGCCTTGCCCAGGCAAGGCCCCAGACTCACACCAGGGGGTTGGAGACTGCATCATGTGAGGGCAGGCACAGCCCTTTCAGATGCGAGTGACCACTCCTCCCCTCCCTCCTAGTGTTGTGTAGCCATCTTAGTTATAGCTCCATGCACATTATTTTAGCATACTAGGCCTGCCGATGTGCACTTTAACCTAGATATATTTTATTCAGCTTTGCTTTATTATTGTTACAGTAGCCACTTTTACGGTCTTGTTTTATTTATTTCTATCTAATTGTTTTGCCTAGGCCAGCACTCTGTTCTCAAACAAGACATTTTTGCTCACTCTGTGCTTCTTCCAAGGCTGCAGAAAGATAGGTTGCCGGTGAACGTGGTAGAAGTTTAGTCTCTGACATTCATAGAAAATACACATCCTTAGGTAGGGACATTTTCTCAGAACATCAGCTGTTTTATTATGAAAACACTTCCCTGTCTTTTACACGTTAGATGGAGATTCCAGACAGAGAACCACAACTGTATGCTGATTGCCGAATGCTTCGCTACAGCTGTTTTGCAGACTTAAGGCCTTTGCTCAGGTATGGGGGATAATGTCTTCCTAGGGGAACCTGAAGGGCAGAATAGGAGCTTAACATGCTGTGCTCTATCATAGCTTAGGTAGGAATTAGTCTGTTGACTCTAGTGACAATATGGTAGCATTATGTTTATGTTTTACTCTCCTTATCACAATCTTAATCTTGTCATACTGTATTGTCCTTGTTATTGCAGTCCACGCTTTGCTATCTAAGATGCAGTCGCTCTATTAAAGCATTATTGAAATATATAATGCCTCTGTTTGTCATTGTATAAGTGAGACTAATGTAATTGAGAGAAACGGATGAGACCTGAGTGACCACGGGTTCACTGAGAAACCAGTTATGTCATGCGCTCGGCTACCCAATCATCCCTGCCCTGGGGTAGAGATGTGGCACTGCTAGTTACCCGGAGCAAACCTGGATTGAAGCGACAGGTGTCACCTGTAGTGGGTCAGACTCAGTCTCCCTCACCGCAGGCGATTCTGCCGCTCGAAATCAAGTAGTCTCATTAGAATAATGAGAGCCTACACGACATGGCGCCACAACGTTTGGTCAGGCTCTAATTTTCAGGTCCTCCTGAGTATCTCTGTCTCACTATATACAGCGACACCTCAGTACTATATACGGAGACGTCTGTGGAGTTGAGGATTTCCTCCTCGGCTAAGTAGGAAATCCTATCTGAAGCTGGAGGTTGTTAAAGCTTGAACTCTAAAAGGAAAATCCTTATTTGGCGTGCCTTCTCTAAACAAATTTACCATCTATCATGGCGAATCCGCAACAGGTAGCAATTGTAGTCAATATGAGACAACCCCTGACTGCACATTTATTAGCAAACAGCCTAACGGCCCAGGAGGGTCCAGTCACATTTGTGGTGGACACCCATGCTGCTTATAGAACACAACTTTTTTATTCTTGGGTCATATTTCCAGCAGTTGTTGGGAACACAAATACATTTCAGCACTATACCTGGACATTACAGGGTATATGCATATTTAGAAATACCTTTATCGTATCAAGAACATAATAATTGGCTTGATGGCACCCTACCCCCACACAATTTTACCAGTTAGGTTAGGTCCTCTAAGTAACTATGGTCCTACCTGGCCTTTATTTGCCACTTATACACCTCACCCTGCAGTAGCAAATTTAGCAGTAGCTGAGGTTCGTCACTTATATACTGAACTGACAGCGATATACAGGCGATTAGTACAGTTTGTAATGCAGACATTGAATACAAACCCAGCACGTGCTGCTCTAGCGAAACCACATGCAGTGACGCCAGGTATTAACCCTGCAACTGTCCATTCAATTATGGGTAAAGTACCCGCCAAATGAGAGGAAACTCTGTTTTGGTTAGCTCAAAAAATAAATGCACTGGAAGTGGTATTTCCCCATACGGGACCTCAGGATAAACATAGAATTCTAATGATGTGCTTGCCATTTGGGATGGTCCCCACACTAGATAACTGTAATACCTGGGGCACGGTATTTGCCGCACTCTATACTACCGCACATGGTACACCCACACTTGCCAATTTACCGGAAGTGCTGAAGGAAATTCAAGATGAATACGGGACTTGCCCGGCCCTGAACTTGGGGATGCAATTAATGGGCAATTTGCCACAGTATCCTCCATTATTTTAAGTAATCTTAAAGGGGAAGCAGTCACACTAGCAGTGCGCATGCAGCTCCGTGATGTTTCTCAACAGGATCAGGAAGGCAAGCTGCCCAAGATTATCTATTTTTATAGATAATATAAAAACATCTGATAGATATCAATATACTGATATACGCCAATCTCGTTCCTTTCAGGACTCATCAGAAAAACGCAGTGAAAGAGGTGGGTGATCAGAGCAAAGAACAGAGTACGTGAAACCGAGACAGGAATCAGAGGTTTCTGTTAAAAAGGAAGAGAAACCTCCAAGAAAAACCCCAATTTAAAAAGAAAAAGGTGGCAGCAGTTGCAATACGACAGGCCACTCAAGAAGAGGGTCCTCTTGAAGAACAGGAAGTGGGCACTAGCGCTGTCGTAAGTGGCTACATGGAGGATAATACATTTTGTCCTCTACATACACTTACGCAAACCCTAGGGGATTGCACAGCACAACTAGCAGAGCTGAAAGCTCTGGTGATCACACTGGAACATATGAATCCTGCACAGCACACGCTGATTGTTTGTGATTCATACTGCTGTGTCCAGTGCTTCAACTGGTACCAGAATGGATTCAGAGATTCTAAAGGCAACACCATTAAACACAGACTATTGCGGGGGAAAGTAGCAGATCTGAAGGAAACGCCACCAAATGTCCATGTCGTACATACACTTGGACACCAGCGCGTTGGAATACACGTGGCTGGGAGTACACTGGCGGATGAAGCCGCAAAGTTAGCAGTTGCTATGCCCACTGTTGCTGCAGTAGCCCACTCAGGAGCGAAACCGGATGCAGACATATGGGCTGCCGTGAAAGCTACGGCTGATGGTGCGCCTGTTCAATATTCCTACCAAATGGGAGGCTGTTGAAGTTAAAATACCAGGTGTACGGGTTTGAGAAATTCCCAATAAAATTATAAGACCAGAGTTGATTAAAGCAGCGCATGAGGAGGCAGCATCTGCCCATGCTGGTGTGGCGACTACAATATCATTGCTACAACCCCGTTTTTGGTGGCCAGGCTTATACAAGGAGGCCAAGCAATATGTCCTTTGTTGCGACATCTACCAACAAATCAAAGTTTCCACTGCTAAGCATCCACCGCAGACACATCTCCTAATTTCTAACAAACCTTTACAATGTGTGTACTTGGAACATTGCGTCCCCTAACACTGGACAGTGCATACAAATATATCCTAGTCACTGTTAACTCCTGCTCCCGATTTCTATGGGTGTGGCCACAACGCTCGGATGCCGCTCGGACTGTTATTAAATATTTGCAAGTCTTTGTCGGTACATATGCAGTTGCGGCTTTCCACTCGGACCAGGGCCCTGCTTTTGCCTCAAGGTCTTTTAGGGACGCCATGGCTTCGTTGGGGGTCCAACTCCAGTACTCTTCTCCATTTCATCCGGAGGGAAATAATGTCATGGAGTGATTAAACCGTGATTTAAAGCAATCCTTACCAGCCAGAGTCTTAGGTACAGGTCGCAGTTGGCTTAATCACCTGTATGGAGTCCAGAGAGCACTTAAAAATCTGCCTAGAATGTCCCTGGGGGGGTCGTACTTCATATGAGTGCCTGTTCGGAACTCGAATATATGTTCCAGATCTTGATGGTCCTGGCGTGGAGGCGGCAGAAACACCTTTTGATGTAAATGAACGTGTCACTGTCTTACAGGAATTACAACAGTTCCGTGATGACAGCTCTTCTGCGAGTGCTGCCTCCATAGGAATTAAGGATGTACCTGTAACTCCTACCGGCTGGATTGCTAGAGTGGGGGATCTAGTACGTGAAAAAGTTGCTGTGAAAAAAGAATTTGGCCCTTCTGATCGTGCACCGGTCCCAGTTTTGGGAATACACGGTACCAGAACTGTCATTCTACCACTGTTGGCTGGTGCCAAAGAAAATCGTTTTGTCTCCATTGACAATGTCAGACTCAGTCTCCCACACCGCAGGTGATTCTGCCGCTCTAAATCCAGTAGTCTCATTAGAATAATGAGAGCCTATGTGACACTAGCACAGATGGCTCATCAGAATAAGCAGGCTACACCCCAGCCCCCTAGGTGTCACTGTCTAGAGAGGTGCCAACAGCCCAACTGTCAAACTAACCCAGACAGGGAATCCACAAACAGGCAGAGTCACAAAAATGGTTTAAGCAAGAAAATGCCCACTTTCTAAAATTGGCATTATCAGACACACAATCTTAAAACCAACTTTACTAAAAGATGTATTTTTAAATTGTGAGTTCGGAGATACCAAACTCCATATGTCTATCTGCTTCCAAAGGGAATCTATGCTTTAATCATGTTTAAAGGTAGCCCCCAGGTTAACCTATGAGAGAGATAGGCCTTGCAACAGTGAAAAACGACTTTGGCAGTATTTCACTGTCAGGACATATAAACAAATTAGTATATTTCCTACCTTAACCATACACTGCACCCTGACCATGGGGCTACCTAGGGCCTACCTTAGGGGTGTCCTATATGTAGGAAAAGGGAAGGGTTAGGTCTGGCAAGTGGGTACACTTGCCAAGTCAAATGTACCGTTTAAAACTGCACACACAGACACTGCAGTGGCAGGTCTGAGACATGATTAAAGGGCTACTTATGTGGAAGGCACAACCAGTGCTGCAGGCCCACTATTAGCATTTGATTTACAGGCCCTAGGCACCTCCATTGCACTTTACTAGGGACTTACTAGTAAATCAAATATGCCAATCATGGATAAACCAATCAACAATACAACTTACACAGAGAGCATATGCACCTTAGCACTGGGTAGCAGTGGTAAAGTGTTCAGAGTCCTAAAGCCGACAAAAACAGGTCAGTAAAAATAGGAGAAAGGAGGCAAAAAGTTTGGGGATGACCCTGCAAAAAGGGCCAGGTCCAAGAGTAAAGTTGAATTTTATGTAATAATTCTGAAAATGTAACTTTTCTTGTTTTAACCATTTGGTGGCTGCAGCCTGTACCCTGGGCCACATGACTAGGTGTGGCCTGCAGTTTTTGTATTTTTTCTTTGTGTATTGCTCCCAGACAAATGGGAATATGTGTTCGCAGGATGGGTCATCTCTGGGTTTATGGTAGGGAAGAGCTGTCACCTACCTCACTTGCACATCAAAAAGACTCTTTCTCAGCACACTCACAAGGGGTTTGACATAAGTCTTTTGTGACCCCAGACATGCTCGGACAGGGCAGAGAGGTAGGAAATTCCATGCACCACCTGGGGGGTGGAGCCCTCCTGAATCTTTTCCTATTTCACAGTGATCACCAGGTATAAAGAATAGACCCCAGACCAACCTCTTCAGTAAACCTCTGGACACCTCCAGAACCACCACAATGTGACATCGGACCTCACATCACAGCCTCCTTAGAACTAGCGCTGCACAACGCATCTTCGATTTAGGCCTTCATATCACAAGCACCTCGTTGATGGCATCCTTTACGATCATGAAGAACTCTGCATTTCAACCCTGCAGCTTCTTCGGAATCAATGGTGCGCGATGCATCTTCGACTCAAGGCTTCACATTGCAAACCCATTGTCAATGCCATCCTCAACGATGACACAGGACTCTGCATCGAAGCGCTGAAACTTCCTCAAAACCGCTGCTGTGTGATGCATCCTTGGTGAGGATCCACCAACACTCTGCAAACCAGGATTTAAGGTACATTGTTCAGCAGGTCTAACTTGGTCACTGTTTCCAGCCCATGCTTCACCATGGTTGGCATGAACTTCTAACTTTTGTCCCAGCCCAGTGGTGATTAGACAACCATATCTGGCGCGTTGTGCTTCTATGGCACTATTTACACTTACATCTTTTAAATTGCATATCTCTGGTTTTACTGATTGGATTTTTGTCTCAAATAACTTAATGTTTACTCTATTTTTTAAATCTGTGTGGGATTTTTGTGTTGTGCTTTCACTTTTTTACTGTTTGAAGTGCAGCACATGTACTTTACACATTTACTTTAAGTTAAACCTGTGCTAACCTTCTTGGGGCTTGGCACAAAAACAGTCAGGCATACTTTACACAGTGTCACTAAGTTAAGCCTGGCTGCTTTTGTGGCAAGCTATTAGAGGGTTAAGCTAAGGTTAATTTAGTAACTTTTGCGGTTCACACTGACCAGGATTGTGGCCCTTGCTTGAGAAGGGCTCACCCCCATCTCAACCAACAACCCAAATTCTCATATTTTCTGTCTAATCAGAATCATCTTGCAGACCTTTGCTTTCTTTTTCTTTCACCCATGAAGTGAAATGTCTTTGCATGTGTCAAAATACATTTATAAAACTGTAATTTCCAGGAGGGCCTCACAGTTGTTTTTGCTTTATTTTTTATTTAAGCCTTATTTTTTTTTTTTAATGACTTGAAATTAAAAAAATGAACATTAAATGGGATATGCCCCCTCGTAATTTCAAAATGACTTAGAAATGTTCAGAACTCTGCAACCAGCTAATTTGTATTGGCTATGTATAAGACCTGGGCCAAGATACTCAAATGTGTTGTGTCGGGTTTGTGTTACTTTTGTAGTGTAAACTCAACATGAAATCTTTTTGGGAATTAACAAACCAACACAAATTGGTATTTACGTTTGTTTGTATGGAAAAGTAACACTAAGCAGCTCAAAATGCTGCTTTGCAATTGTTTGCGTCAAGGAGTCATTACCTTAGTGGTACATGGGGGTTCCCATGCAACCACACATGTTTCTTGACACAAAACCCTATCTACTCACATTAGTAGACAGGGTTTTGCACCAAAAATTCACGTCTTTTGAAAGCAGACGTTAAATGAAGAAATGTTTTAATTTCTCCTTGCTCTTTCGACTTTGCATGTTTGTTGCACTGTACAGCACACATACAAAGTGGGAAAAGTTTTAAAGTGAGTCTAAGCATAGATAGGATTTTTCACTAGAAGGGTACCCTTCTAGTATAAAACCTATGCTGAACTCACTCACACACCCTTGCACTATGGTGCTAAGGTGTGTGCGTGGCACTCGGCAGCATATATCTGCACCCGCGCTATGGAGAGGACCCTTTGGATCATATCTCTGTAAATATTGCACTCTCCTGCTCTCTCTTTGTCACGCAACACAGCACAGTAGTTTTGGTTGCTGCTCTGCGTTGCCTGATAGGTTTGAGAATCTGGGCGCTTATGTCCAAAGTTTTATCTAACTGACTCAAAAAAAGTGGAGTCAAATACAAGTTTATGCTTTTCGATTTCAGTTGTTTCCTATAATTGACGTACCAGCTGCCTAGCAGAATGACACAAAAGATAAATATCGATGCTGACAGCTCTGGGAGGAAAGTGGAATTGATACAGCATTGTGCATTTGTCCAGAGGTCAAATTTGAACATATGAGGTTAACGAAGCTGATCTTTCTTCCAGAAACCTGACGAATGATTTAAACACTGGTCAGTCAAGCCAGTGGTCCACGTGCATCTAGTGGTCAGGGATGCCCGGTAGTTAAGAAGCTTTTGGTTGACCTCTGTCTAGCGTACAGTTTAGAGGGCAACATGGCTAGAGTTTTATAGACATATATAGAAAGCTCTAAGTATATTTCATGTCCCTACTATGGGCACATAAGTATGCAAGGAAGTCCCAAAAACAGAAAGCAAGCCGAACATTGGACGAGTGATCTTTCTCCTCTTGCCTCCTTTCCTACCACAGAAACAGTATGTTGACTTTGTTTCTTTGATAGTCCCTTCTAATACCGACAAACAAGCCTTAAAGTTAACACATTTTCACCTACAAAAGGATAAGAAGCATTTTAAAAAATGCTGTCTTTCCAGGCGTTAGATAAGTATAGTGCCTCGGGTGTGTGTGTGTGTGTTAAAGTAAGGGTCTTCAACAAATTGATGGTAACCTACCAGGGGCGCTCAGACTGTTCAGAGGAACTCCCAGCTAATCTAAAAATACAGATGTTCATCTGCGAAGGTAGTGCTTCAAAACAGTGTGCGTTCGGTTCTGTGAGGCTCATGAAGTTGACAGTGCAGGATTATGCAGCCCACCCTTTCATGGAAAATTCTCCCTTTGTCTCCTTTTTTAGTCATCTTTTTCTGCTTCCTTCTACTTCTCTTTCTCTCGTTCTTCCTTTCTTTGTTTCTTTCTTTCGTTCTTTTTTTCTCTCTGTTTGCTCCTTTCCATTTTATTTTCTCCTCTTAACGGTTCTCCTTTTTTCTTTCTTTATTATACTTTTATTAGTCTTTTCTCTGTTTTCTTTTCTTCTTTTTTCGGCTCTCTTGTTACCTTCACACTTATTTATTTCTCTTCCTTTGCTCCCTTTTGTTCTCCTTTCTCTCTCATCTTCTGTTTTTCCTCATGTCTTACTGTCTGTTCCTTTTATTTATTCAATTCATCCCTTCATTTCGTTCTCTGCTTCTGTCTTATTCTACTTTGTCTCTCCTTTTTCCTTTGTATTCCTTGCTCTCTTTCACTAGTCCTCTCTTTTATTACGTTTCTCTCCTTTCTTCTTCGCTTTTCTTTTTCTTCATTTCTCTCACTTTCTTTATTCATTTTATTTCCTTCTGTTCCGTCCTTTTTTATGAATGCTTAACTTCTTAAAGCAATCTCTCCATGCATTGTGTGTGTTAAAATTACCTAATAGGTAGACCCTGTGGAGGAGAATGCCGATAAATGTATATTTGTATGAAGTCTGCATGTGTCCCACCAAATGTATGCTCATGGTCCAATTCAGGGAGCTATATATATATATATATATATATATATATATATATATACATATATATATATATATGGAAAATGCCACTTACCTAGTCTACATCTGTTCGTGGCATGTTGCGCTGCAGATTCACATGCTATGCACTGTTCCTGCCATCTAGTGTTGAGCTCGGAGTGTTACAAGTTGTTCTTCTTTGAAAAAGTATTTTCGAGTCACAGGACCGAGTGACTCCTCCCTTTTGGATCCATTGCGCATGGCCGTCGACTCCATCTTAGATTTTTTCCCCGCAGAGGGTGAGGTAGAAGTTGTTAAAGTAAGGATACTAGAGGTGCCCATGCAATAGAGTAAATACATAGCGTATTCAAGTAAAAATGATTTACATATTTACAATTTTAATGCAACTAAAACGGCTACAAGCTCCCGTGGAGGTGGGAGGGGCGCATTTGAATCTGCAGCGCAACATGCCACGAACAGATGTACACTGGGTAATTGACATTTTCTGTTCGATGGCATGTGTAGCTGCAGATACACATGCTGTGCATAGACTACAAAGCAGTAATCTCCCCAAAAGCGGTGGTTAGCCTGTAGGAGTTGAAGTTGTCTGAAATAATGTTCTTAGTACAGCCTGTCCTACTGTGGCTTGTTGTGCTGCTAACACATCTACACAGTAATGCTCAGTAAATTCATGAGGTGTAGACCAAGTGGCTGCCTTACAAATCTCTGTCATTGGTATATTACCAAGAAAAGCCACTGTGGCGCCTTTTTTCCTAGTGGAGTGTGCCCTTGGAGTAATGGGTAATTCTCTTTTAGCTTTTTGGAAACAGGTTTGTATGCATTTGACTATCCATCTGGCAATGCCCTGTTTGGATATAGGGTTACCTGCATGTGGTTTTTGAAAAGCTATGAACAATAGTTTCGTTTTACAAAATTGTTTTGTTCTGTCAATGTAATACATTAGCGCTCTTTTTATATCTAACGTATGTAATGCCCTTTCTGCTACCGAGTCTGGCTGTGGGAAGAAGACTGGGAGTTCTACCGTTTGGTTTAGATGAAATGGTGATATGACTTTTGGTAAGAATTGTGGATTTGTACGGAGAACCACCTTATGTTTATTTATTTGTATAAAGGGTTCTTGAAAAGTAAACGCCTGTATTTCCCTAACTCTTCTAAGTGAAGCGATGGCTATTAGAAAGGCTACTTTCCAAGTTAAAAATTGGATTTGACAAGAATGCATGGGTTCAAATGGTGGGCCCATGAGTCGTGTCGATACAATATTAGGATTCCACGAAGGCACAGGTGGTGTCCTTGGGGGTATGATTATTTTTAGTCCTTACATAAAGGCTTTAATAACTGGGATTCTAAAAAGCGATTTTGTATGTTTAATCTGCAGATAAGCAGATATTGCAGTGAGATGTATTTTAATGGAAGAGAAGGCTAGATTGGACTTTTGTAAGTGTAATAAATAACTTACAATGTTTTGTGTGGAGGCGTCTAGTGGCGTAATCTGATTAGCCTGGCAGTAACAAACAAATCTTTTCCATTTGTTAGCGTAACAATGTCTGGTTGTGGGTTTCCTTGCTTGTTTAATGACCTCAATACATTCTTTAGAAAGGGTTAGATATCCAAATTCTAAGACTTCAGGAGCCAGATTGCTAGGTTGAGCGATGCTGGATTCGGGTGTTTGATCTGTTGTTTGTGTTGTGTTAACAGATCTGGTCTGTTTGGTAGTTTGATGTGAGGTACCACAGATAGGTCCAACAGTGTGGTGTACCACGGCTGGCGAGCCCACGTTGGTGCTATAAGTATTGGTTTGAGTTTGTTTTGACTCAGTTTGTTGACCTGATAAGGAATGAGCGGGAGAGGAGGAAAAGCGTAAGCAAATATCCCTGACCAGCTGATCCATAGAGCATTGCCTTTGGACTGAGGGTGTGGGTACCTGGACGCGAAGTTTTGGCATTTTGCATTTTCTTTTGTTGTAAATAGATCTATGTTTGGTGTCCCCCAGTGGTAGAAGTGATCTTGTAGAATCTGGGGATGTATTTCCCATTCGTGAGTTTGCTGTTGATCTCGACTGAGATTGTCAGGCAACTGATTTTGAATGCCTGGTATGTATTGTGCTATCAGGCAAATGTTGTTGTGAATTGCCCAATGCCAATTATTTTGTGCTAAGAGACACAGCTGTGACGAGTGCCCCCCCCTGTTTGTTTAGATAATACATTGTTGTCATATTGTCTGTCTTGACAAGAATGTGTTTGTGGGCTAGAAGTGGCTGAAATGCTTTTAATGCTAGAAATACTGCTAGCAGTTCCAAGTGATTTATGTGAAGTAGTTTTTGTTGATTGTCCCATTGACCTTGTATACTGTGATTGTTGAGGTGTGCTCCCCACCCAATCATGGAAGCGTCTGTTGTGATAATGGCGTGAGGCACTTGGTCTTGAAAAGGCCGCCCTTTGTTTAAATTTACAGGGTTCCACCATTGAAGCGAAGAGTGTGTTTGGAGGTCTATCAACACTAGATCTTGGAGTTGACCCTGTGCCTGCATCCATTGTTTTGCTAGGCACTGCTGTAAGGGCCTCATGTGTAGTCTTGCGTTTGGGACAATAGCTATGCATGAGGACATCATGCCTAGTAGTTTCATCACAAACCTTACCGTGTATTGTTGGTTTGGTTGCATGCTTGATCTTACATTTTGAAACAACTGAACTCTTTGTGGGCTTGGAGTGGCAATTGCTCTTTGTGTGTTGAGTGTTGCTCCCAAGTATTGTTGTATTTGGGATGGTTGTAGATGTGATTTTGGGTAATTTATATAAAACCCTAGTTTGTGTAGAGTATCTATGACGTATTGCGTGTGAAATTGACATTGTTGCTGAGTGTTGGCTTTTATGAGCCAATCGTCCAAATATGGGAATACGTTCATGTGCTGTCTCCTTATATGAGTTGCTACTACTGCTAGGCATTATGTAAATACTCTGGGGACTGTTGTTATTCCGAACTGTAGCACTTTGAGTTGATAATGTTTGCCTTATATTACAAACCTGAGGTATTTCCTGTGAGATGGATGGATGGGTATGTGAAAATACGCATCCTTGAGATCCAGTGTTGTCATCTATTCCCCCTTTTTTAGTAAGGGAACTACGTCCTGAAGTGTAACCATGTGGAAATTATCTGATTTGATGAAAAGATTCAGTGTTCTGAGATCTAAGATAGGCCTTAGGGGCATATTTATACTCTGTTTGCGCCGAATGTGCGTCAAAATGTTTGACGCACAATTGGCGCAAACCCTGCCCCATATTTATAATTTGACGTCCGACCCTGCGGGTGTCAAAATTCCACCATGTGCGTCATTTTTTGGAAGGGGGAACCAGCCTTGCGTTAATTATATGGAAGGTAGGCGTTCCCTTCCAAAAAATGACTTTAAGGCCTGTGCCCCTTATTTATACTCTGATGTCATTTTGACGCACAGGAGAGGGCAGGCCTTAAAAAACGGCGCACAGCCTGATGGGTGCCGTTTTTTAACGCCTGGGTCAGGGCAGGCGTTAAGGGACCTGTGGGCTCGGAAGGAGCCCAGAGGTGCCCTCCCCTGCCCCCAGGGACACCCCCTGCCACCCTTGCCCACCCCAGGAGGACACCCAAGGATGGAGGGACCCATCCCAGGAAAGGAAAGTTAAGTTCTGGTAAGTATTTTTTTCCGATTCTTTTTGTGGCATAGGGGGGCCTGATTTGGGCCCCCCTACATGCCACTATGCCCAATGACATGCCCAGGGGACTTAAGTCCCCTGGGCATGGCCATTGGGCAAGGGGGCATGACTCCTGTCTTTGCTAAGACAGGAGTCATGTCAATGGTGGTTGGGCGTCAAAATAAATGGCGCAAATCTGGTTTGAGGCCTGAATTTTGCCTCAGACCTGACTTGCACAGTTTTTTGACGCACAATCCCCATTTTCCCATACGCCGGCACTGCCTGGTGTGAGTAATTTTTTTTTACGCACACCAGTCCGCAGCGCCGGCTCACGTCATTCCATTAATAAGGCGCCCGCATGGTGCGTTGGAATGGCGTTAGCCGGCGGTAAAATTTTTGACGCACAACTGCGTTGGCGCACTTGTGCGTCAAAAAGTATAAATATGGGCCTTAGTGTTTTGTCCTTTTTTGGAATAAGGAAATACAGGGAGTAAACGCCTGTTACTTTCTGGTGATAGGGTACTAGCTCTATGGCTTGTTTTTGTAGCAGTGCTTGGACCTCTATTTGTAATAGGTCTAAGTGTTGTGGAGACAATCTGTGCGGTTTTGGTCGAACATCTGGAGGAAATGTTGTGAATTCTATGCAGTAACCATGTTGGATAATTCATAGGACCCACATGTCTGTGGTAATGTGTGTCCAATTGTCGTAGTATTTGGTAAGCCTCCCCCCCCCACTGGTGACAAGTGTTGGGGAAGTTTGACATTGAAGTCACTTTTTGCTAGGGCTTGGTTTGGAGGGCTGGAAATTCCCTCTTCCTCTTAGGAATTGTCCTCTGTAGGAACCACGAAACCCCCCTCTTTGGTATTGCGACTGGTAGTTGGGTTTTGTTTGGGAGGTGGATGGTTCAGATGTCTGTTGTCGAAACCCCCCTCTAAACTGTGGTTTCCTAAATGTGCCTCTGTATTGTGAGGAGTAGAGCGCGCCCATGGCTTTGGCCGTGTCTGTGTCTTTTTTCATGTTCTCGATTGCGGTATCCACCTCCGGCCCAAACAACTGATGTTGACTAAACGGCATATTTAGTACAGCCTGTTGTATTTCTGGTTTAAATCCAGAACTTCGCAGCCATGCATGCCTTCGAATTGTCACAGCTGTGTTGACAGTCCGTGCAGCTGTATCTGCAGAGTCTAGGGCAGACCGTATTTGGTTATTTGAAATGGCCTGTCCCTCTTCAACCACTTGTTGGGCATGTTTTTGGTGTTCCTGGGCAAATGCTGGACGATGTCTTGCATTTCGTACCAGTGTGCCCTGTCATAGCGTGCAAGTAGGGCTTGCGAGTTTGCAATTGGCCATTGATTGGCTGCTTGTTATGCCACTTTTTTCCCTGCTGCGTTGAACTTTCGACTCTCTTTATTGGGTGGTGGGGCATCCCCTGATGATTGTGAATTCGCCCTTTTTCTTGCAGCCCCCACAACCACTGAGTCCGGAGGGAGCTGTTGAGTTATAAACACTGGGTCTGACGGGGGCGGTTTATATTTCTTTTCGACCCTTGGCGTGATGGCCCTCCCTTTTACAGGCTCTTGGAAGACCTGTTGTGCGTGCTTGAGCATGCCCGGTAGCATTGGCAGGCTTTGGTAGGATGCGTGAGTGGATACCAGAGTGTTGAACAGGAAGTCATCCTGTTGTCCGATATAGGGGGGTCGTATAGATCCCAGGGATCCGCATCATCTTGAGTCATCCCAGTATGTGTGGGTGACTGCGCCATCGGTGTACCCACTGGTGACAAGTGTGGTGATTGCAGTGGGGATGGTTGTGGTGAGAAATGTGGTGGTGGTGACTTGTCTCTAACCACTTTGGCTTTGGCCTGCATCTCAGTCTCTTGAAAAGCTAGTTTTCTT
Organism: Pleurodeles waltl; assembly: GCF_031143425.1. Taxonomy (NCBI): domain Eukaryota; kingdom Metazoa; phylum Chordata; class Amphibia; order Caudata; family Salamandridae; genus Pleurodeles; species Pleurodeles waltl. Next base: position 777,882,633 of record NC_090439.1, read on the forward strand.
TTCGATTTGAGTGGAGGGATGGTTTGTATCTTCCCTGTGTCCTTCTGGATTTCTAACCTTTGTTGTGTCTGGTCATGTTCTTTTAAATCCAGATCTTGCTCAAATCTGTGCTTTTCTTTGAGCTGCATAGAAAGACCTTGCTCCTCAGTGTAGGAAAAGCGTTTCGGCTCCGAAGCCGTTTTTTTCGGTACTGAAATTCCCAACGAAATTGTCTTTTTCGGTTCCAATGAGTTTTTTCGAGGCTTGCCTGACTCGATAACTCAATGCCGACTTTTTTCGGTGCCGGATTCTCGACCGGAGTCGGAAGTCTTTGGCAAATCTTTGGCCTTTTTCGGTGCCGATGTCATTTGGTCACCTTCTTTTCTATGGGTTGAGCCATGGCCTGCTGGCAGTGGCGTCCCCATGGCCTTGAGTTTTTTGATATGACCCTGGGTGTGGGATGGGGCAGGTGTACTCACTGTTTGCCGCGCCGTCGAGGGTCAATCACCGTCGGATTCATCCGAGTCCGTTTCTTGGATGGAAATTCTCTCTTCCTCCTCGACGTCGAGATGTTGTTTTGGCTTCGACACCATTTGTAGTCGTCTTGCGCGTCGATCCCTTAAGGTCTTCTTGGATCGAAACGCTCGGCAAGCTTCACAAGTATCCTCTCTGTATTCAGGTCACAAACACAGGTTACAGACCCTGTGCTGGTCTGTATAAGGACACTTGGCGTGACACTTAGGACAGAAACGGAAGGGGGTCCGGTCCATTAGTCTTGGACGATGGGTGTGGTCGGGCCGACCAGGCCTTGATGAAGAGTGAAAGCCCCGAAGGGCTGCCAAAGCGGTCTTGATGTCGGTGCCGATACGCTAAAACTAAACCAGTACCGAACGAGAACAATACCGACAAATTTTCGATTCTTTTTTAACTTTCCCGATTCGAAATACTTGAGTGAAGAGGAACACGTCCAAACCCGATGGTTGAAAGAAAACAATCTAAGATGGAGTCGATGCCCATGCGCAATGGAGCTGAAAGGAAGGAGTCACTCGGCCACGTGACTCAAATAGACTTCTTCGAAGAAAAACAACTTGTAACACTCCGAGCCCAACACTAGATGGCAGGAACAGTGCACAGCATGTGTATCTTCAGCTACACATGCCATCGAACATATATATATATATATATATATATATATATATATATATATATATATATATATATATATATATATATTTTAAAAAGAGCTTTCTGAGCTACTTGTTTGTAGACATCAACCAAAGGACTTCAGGACACGTAGGCAGATACTGAAACTCTTCAGGCATCAATATCACATCCTCATGTCTTCATGTATTGCATGACAATCAGACCACCTACCCAATAGGCCATTCACCTGTTTAAAGTAATTCTTAAATAGGAAAAAAGTAGCAAAACCTATCGCAGGGAAACCTGTAGCAATGCAGCTCTTGCACTAATTGTGTGTGCATACTGGTGCAGGACTCTGGTACTTGATGAACAATGTCTAATTTACTCAGCCTTTATGTATCTTCTTCTGATCCCTATAGGTCAGGATGGCAGTCAATGAATAGAAGTAACCTTTGTTATAGGGAAGGTTGGAGACCCTGAGCTAACGGTACCCTTTGGAGGGTCACATGGACCCACATCTATGTTGATAGTGCTGTTCATAGCAGCTGAAACAAGACACAGCCACTGTTACACATATCTGTGAGCCTCCAGCGGCACCTGAGCATACTCCCTTGGAGACTATCCAAAACATGCACAGGTGACAAGCAATAAGTGAAGTCATTTTTGAGGTAACTTATTTTCTGCATCCATGATCAGCCTTCCTTTAGAGTGGTCAGATATCCAATGTACGGCATTATCCTCCTGGAGAAAGTTTAAGCAATGCAGAACTTGAGATCTTAGAGTTTCAGTGGCAGATGACTTCTGGAAGATTTCTGGCTACGCACAAATCTAAAAGTAAAACTATTCTTTTACTGTGGAGAGCAGGATAGGCCACATATACCTTTGAATCCAACGTCGGAGTGGCATCCAGATTCCACCAGCTAACAAAATCACTCAAAGAGTGGACTCAGCTCCAATATTCAGTGTTCTGCAATCTTTTTTTGTATGTTTGAAGTACTGGGAATTTATGTGGTGAATCCAGATGTTTAGAGTCTATGGAACTCTTTTGCTTCCACAGTAAAGCTGTTGTTCACTCATGGGACAAACTCCTTGCTCTTCACAACTCGTGCCTGAATAAAGAGGTAGTGCGAGTGAGTTCAAACAGGATGGGTCTTGCAAGTGTGATAAGTGCCTTTGCCTTTGGAAAGAGCAAGCTCAGTTTCTGAGTGGGGAAGGCCAGTCTCCAGAAATATGCCCATGGAGACAGGCAGACTTTCCCTCCCAAAGTGATGTGCCTGTGCCAGGCCATCCAAAGTGGGTAGCTGGCAGAATCTCACAATGCAGCTGTGGGTGGAAACCATCAAACCTGGAGGTGGGTCTGGTTCGACCCCAAGGTGCAATAGTATATTTGGAGAAGATTCTTCATTCAATCATTTAATTTTAAGCTACTTTTACTTATAGGAACAATGGAAAGCAAAGCAACAACACAAAGGCAAAGAAGAGCAGAATATGAAAATCCAAGTTATAACATAGAGGGTAACGATTGAATGCACCAAGGGGATGAGAGAATGACAAAAGAGAACTTGGGGGATGAAAGACAAGCAGAGGCGAGGAATGTGGCCTGGATGTTCCGGAGTCTTCCACTCCTGTTCAATCTATTGCCTGGAAATTTGAGGAGGGTGATGGTTCTCATTTCCTTGTACTCGGGGTTACGAGTATCAGTTGTGTATAGTGAGAAAGGATAACCTCTATATTGGAGGAGGAGGAACCTGGGTGTGAATTCACTGAGTTCTCTGTACTAATGTAAAGAGCCATCCTCTTCAGAATTAAATCTATCTCCTTTCCTTCAAGTTGGGGTTTCCTGTGCTCTGTGCAAGTGGTAGGAGATTATTTGCAGATCTTGTTGTGATGCAAATGTTGTATGGCTGTTCCACCGGTGGGGCACCTGTAAATATGTTTGTTAGCATCTCCAAACTCTTGTGATATAAAGTGCAGGACTTGCACTGGGAACACTCTGATGTAGGGTGCCTTAACCTAATGGGAAAAAAATACGCTACAGAGTTGACAAAAATGAGGCACAGAATCACTAATCACAAGAGAAGTAGGCTGCAGTTCATTGATTAGAGGTAAATAGGGAAGAGGGAAGGATGCTAATCTACTTTAGGGATGAGGCACGGTCACATACTATGTACAAAAGTAGGTGTGGTACTTGCCATGAGTGACTTTGGTTTTGAAAACTTTTAAAAGATGTATACATTTGTGTATAATGGTAAAAATGCCCATAGATGTGCTTTGTTTCTTTCTGTTTATTAACCCCTTCGCTGCTAAGCCTTTTTTGCCTTTACTAAGCCATTTTCTTTTATAGTTGGGGTAGTTCGTGCTTAGGCCCCCATAACTTTTTGTCCACATAAACCATCCACACCAAATTTGCCTCCTTTTCCAACATCTTGGGGATTCTAAAGGAGCCCAGGGTTTGTGGATGCCCCTGGTGGGGACCGAGAATTTAGCCAAAATACAGCAACATTTGTGTTTTTGGGGAAAAATTGGAAAAAAGTGCTGCAGAAGAAAGCTGTTTTTTTCCTGCAAATGGCATCAATGAAGGGTTTGCAGTGCTAAAATCACCATCTTCCGAGCTTTCAGGAACAGGCAGACTAGAATCAGAAAATCAAATTTTTAACACAGTTTTGGCATTTTACTGGGACATACCCCCATTTTTGCTTTTTTTTTGTGGTTTGAAACTTTCAGTTAGTGACAGATATTGATAAGAAACCAATGGTGGATCCTGGAATGCTTTACATTTCTGAAAAGCAGACACAATTCTGAATTTGTCAAGGCGTCATTTTTGTAGACCCTTTAAGGTTTTTCTATAGAACGTATCAGTTGAAATTAAACAAATATTAAAAATTGGCTTGAAAAAATACCCATTTCTGTATGTTTTCATCTGTATCTTTTTCCAGCTATTTCAGATTTTCAAAAGCAATATCCATTACTTCCGCTGGACCCTTCTGGTTGGTGGGGATATGTAGGGCTGGGAGGTTCACTAAGAACCCAAGGTACTTAGAGCTGCACCTTAAAATGGGGTTTCATTGTGTACCAGGTGCTCATTTGGTAAAATATAGAGTGAAATATAGGTATCAAGGAAACTGATGTATTTCCAAAATAGGTACAAGATGTAAAGTTTAGAAGCAGTGATTATTTGCACATCTCTGAATTTGGGGGTATCCATACTAGCCAAAGTCTCCTGATAAAAATGGTACCTCACTTCTGTGGGTAGGCCGAGTGTCTGCAAGAGAAAAAGCACCAAAACACAACTTGGACACATCACATTTTCCACTGAAAATGGACGTGTTTTTTGCAAAGTGCCTAGCTGTGGATTTTGCGCTCCAGCTCAGTCGGCACTTGGGGAAAACTAGAAAACCTGGGGAATCCAGGATGGGGTGACTTGTGGGACTCTTAGCACATTTCCCTACCCAGAGCCCTTTGCACATCTCAAAAGTTGTCTGAAAAAACACATTTCCTCACATTTCAGTGATGCAAAGATCTGGAATCTGAGGGGAGCCACAAACTTCCTTCTCCCCAGCATTCCTCCAAGTCTCCCAATAAAATGGTACCTCACTTGTGTGGATAGGCCTAGTGCCCATGACAGGAGACGTCCCTAAACACGATGTGGATACATCACTCTTTTCCACTGAAAATTGACAAGGTTTTTGTAAAGTGACTAGCTGTGGACTTTGGGCTCTAGCCAGTGGCGTAACAAAGGCTCCTGCAGACCCCATGATGCAGGGCTCCCGAGCTCCCAGGAGCCCCCTAATCACAGTACACTGTGCACGGGCCACTGGTCCCTGGATGGGCCTAACAGGGATGGGACCCCTTCCAGGTACTTTGCAGGGGACGGCCCTCCTGTTTTGTTACACACTGGCTCTAGCTCAGCCGGCACTTACAGAAACCTAGCAAACCTGTACATTTTTTAACACTAGACTCCAAGGGTAACTCAGGATGGGATGACTTGTGTAGCTCTCACCACATTTTTCAACCCAGAATCCTTTGCAAATCTCACAATTTGTCTAAAATACATTTTTTCCCCAAATTTCAGTGATGCAAAGTTCTGGAATCTGAGGGTAGCCGCAAACTTCCTTCCACCCAGCATTCCCCCAAGTCTCCAGATAAAAATGGTACCTCACGTGTGTGTTAGGCCTAATGTCCGCAATGGAAAACACCCCAAAATGCAACTTAGGCACATCTCATTTTTCCACTGAAAATAGTCACAGTTTTTCCAAAGTACCTAGCTGTGAATTTTGGGCTCTAGCTCAGCCGGCACCTAGAGAAACCTAGCAAACCTGTACATTTAAAAAAAACTAGACACCTAGGGAAATCCAGGATGGAGTGACTTGTGGGGCACTTACCACCTATTTCTACCGAGAATCCTTTGCAAATCTCAAAATGTGTTTGAAAAACACATTTTCCTCACATTTCGGTGATGCAAAGTTCTTGAATCTGAAAAGAGCCACAAACTTCCCTCTACCCGTCATTCCCCCAAGTCTCCTTATAAAAAAACTACCTCCCTTTTGTGGGTAGGCCAAGTGCCCGTGACAGGGAAGGGGCCAAAACACATTGTGGATACATCAACACTATCCATTAGAAAACTACCTGTTTTTGCAAGGGGGGCACCTTTGTTTTTGGTACCGGGCTCGGTCCCCATCTACGGAAACCTACAAAACCCCGCCATTTCTGAAAAAACACACACAGGGGAGTCCATGGAGGTGTGGCTTGTGTGGATCCCCCAAAGATTTCTTACCCATAATCCCCTGCAAACCTCAAATTTAGCAAAAAAATCTAATTTTACTCACATTTCTGCGTGGGATCAGTGCGCCGGCACACATTTCCTACCACCCAGTATTCCCCTTGTTCTCCTAATAATTTTGATTTGCCCATGTTGTGTTTTGGGCTCTTCCCTGTTGGGGGAAGTTGGCCCACCCACACAAGTGAGGTAGCATTTGTATTGGGAGACCAAGGGGAATACTGTGTGGTAGAAAATTTCTGGTTTGTTTCTGGAAGAATATGGCAAAGAAATGCAAGGAAAGTGTGTGATTTTTAATCACATTTTGAGGTTTGCAGGGCATTGTGGGTAAGAAAACTTGTAGGAACCACAAGATGCACACCACCCTGTACTCTCCTAGGTGTATAGTTTTCAAGTACATGTAGAGTTGGTAGATTTTACCTGACAAAAAGAGAGCACGCTACCAAGTCTCCTACTTTGGTGATGTCCCACACACTAAAATTTTGAAAAAAGCACCCTTAGGTTTTGTTATAACAACTCCTCACCCACTAACCTAGTTAGTGGCATGCTTCATTATTGGGGTCCCACCCGAGACACCTAGCATGACAGGGGTGTGCTTCGACGTCTGATGATAGTGGAGCAGGTTTTTTCCATGAGGCCATACATACTGGTTGGATTTGGCACAAGGGTGAGTGATGGTTCAATATATAAAATTTTACTAACAAAAGATGTCACAAAAATGAAATGCTCTTTTAATAACTAATAGGTCAAAAAACTCAACCAGTGACTCACAGCTCATGAGCTGTAAAGCCATGACACAGCACCAACCACTTTACAGGCCATTCATACTCCTTTCATACGTGACACACACAAGATCATTCACACCACTAGTTGAGGGCCCAGCACATTAGAACATCCACGACAAGAGACAATGTAGAGACAATATACACCCTGACAGAGAAAGACAGAAAAGACCATTATTACTGCACAACCATATATTAATCAAATACACAGACATACCAGTTGGATTTGGCAGAGGGTGAGTGATGGTTCAATAGATCAGATTTATTAACAAAAGATTAAAAAAAAAATGAAATGGACTGTTAATAATTGAAAGGTCAGAAAACTAAACCAATGACTCACAGCTAGTGAGCTGTAAAACCGCATCAAGGCACCAACCACTTTATAGTCTATTTACACACCTTTCATACATGACACACACATGACCGTTCTCATCACCAGCCACAGGACCAGCACATTACAACACTCACATCAACAGACAGCGCCATTCAAGGGTCCATCATTTTCATATGCGCACATGCCTGACACAGCAATCACACCAGCTGACGGAGTGTGTGGACTGGCATTTGGCTAGCAGTGTGTTGTAGTGACCCGCAGCAAGTCACTACTCACACTTCCTGCTCTCACACACCACCAGCCAATCGTCAGCTCACACACATCACCAGCCAATCACCAGCTCACACACACACCTCCAGCCAAGTGCCAGATCACTCACACCTCCAGCAAATCACCAGCTCACTCACACTGCCGGCCAAGCACCAGCTCACTCACACAGTCAGTCAAGCACCAACCCGTGTACACCACCAGCCAAGCGCCAGTCCACATACACCGCCACTCAAGCACCAGTCAACGCACACCACCATCAATTTTTTTTTACAAAAAAGAAAACAAAAACCCACTATAAGTAAATACATCACACTAATGCCAACCATGGAACAGAACAAAAAATCTAAAGCTATACAGACCAGGCAACACTCATAGGTACTCCCAAAAGGTACTCAGGTGGTACTGTCAAAAACAGGCAGGCACACGCAGCCCCGGTTTAGAAGGACAATCAGGACAGAGCCTCTGGCTCTCCTCCCACATACCTCTTCGCATACAGACTCTAAATCGCTTACAGGGATTGCTTTTTTTGCATGGGAGGAATGTGATCAGAAAAGTGCTGATCTTTCAATCTAGCCACATCCTTCACTACTCCAACTCTAGGAACACTTGCCTGTTCCACTACAACAAGGCTGCCTATCATAGATTCCTGAAACTGAACAAAAGTCATCTTTGACTCAGGTGAATAATCCTTGAACACAACAAAAGCATTAAAGGTTGCTAAATGGAAGAGGTGTATAGTCAACTTCTTGTACCACACGTAAGCCTTACAAACAGAAGTATAAGGTTCCAACCTCTGATCTACTCTGTCTTCACCACCCGTGTGCTTATGGTAGTCTAAAATGCACACAGCAACCTGACACCAAACAGTCACAGGAGAAGTACTTTCATCATGGATGAAGGTCAGCATGTAGACATCCCTACTGTCTGCAAATTTGACAGCTAGCAGTTCATCATTATACAAGGCACTGCACTGCCCCCTCTCAAGTATTTACACACAAGCTCCTTTTAATAACCTCTACAGTTAGAGCAGCCTTGCCACAAGCAACAGTGTCCACTTTGAGCAATCCCTGAACCATTGCACATCAGTGTAGAAGTTATCTAGGTAAAAATGGTGACCTTTGTTAAATAGTTATCTACCAGTCTACCAGGTTCCCACACAATTTTCTCACTAACTCCAAAAGCGGACAGACAACTGGTGGGGGCAATAGTAGAATCTCTACCAGGGTAGACCCGGAAATTATAGACATATCCTGTACTACTATCAGACAGCATATACATTTTAATTCCATAATGTGCGCTCTTCCTAGGAATGTGCTGCCTAAAACCAATGGCCCTTAAACAGGACCACAACAATTTCTTTCCCTGGAACATAGATCTCTGAAAATTAATCCCCAAAGTGATCAAGGACAGGCTGAATCTTAAAAAGATGGTCAAAATCAACGCTAAAGCATTATCAACAAAATGTAGCATCCAAAGCAGAAGCAATCATGACCCACGATTGCAGGAAATATGGCCTTTGCCATCAAGGAACTGGTAGACCAATCTGAAGACAGCAACGGCTTCGTTATCAAGCCCATCAAAAAAGCTAAACCCAAGAAGAACGTTATTAATTCTTCCAGATTTGTGGGAGTCCATCTGGTAGCTCTAGAGTGGGGCCCAAGTCTGGCACAGTTGTCCCTCAAATACTGTTCAGCATACAAATCAGTCTGCACATCAATCTCACACAAAAATACATCATCCATAAACAACTCAAGAAAATGTATAGTCAAAAAGTTATCAGTATTCACTCTACACCCTGAGACACCAGTAAAAGCAGGCACCACCTGCTGCACCATGTTTGGGGCAATCCAGAGTCAGATCTTCCAATGGGATGCCTTTCAACCCCATGCTGCTGCACTATCGGCACATATGTGCCCTCCTCTAAAACAGGCACTTCATCCACACTCAGAGTGGGTTCATTATCAGATGATTCCTCTTGGACAGAATCTTACACTGCCTCCTCTGCCTCAGATGCAGGGTCGGTCTCATAATCATAGTTAGAGGAAGATTCAATAAGCATACCAACAGCCTGTTGAGAGGTAATCCTGTGGCTAGCCATGATCTTTATTAATAAAAGTAACTTGACAAATACATCAACAACAACTAACACTGTGTAAAATAAGTAATAAACAAAGTGTGGCTTTATTACAAAGATCTATATACTCAAAAACGACGCCACTCACTCGCCTGAGACAGCTAGACTCACCAGCACCTAAGCACCAACAATATGCCACTAAAATGGAAAAACAAAACAAAATTACGCATAAGACAACACTATTCACATTGTGAACAAATCTAAGGAGGATTTTGCACACAATAAAGCATTATCTAAATATGTTGCTATTATTACACCATTTGCAAAAAACTCATTCATTCATGGCAACGATACCCATTTGGAGTAAACAGTACAAAAACATTTTTCTTACCAAACACCTGCAACTACGCAAACTGCAGGTCTACTACTGCCAAAACCACAAGCAGGAGTCACAGTAGAGGAATCAAAAGCTTTGAATTAAAATAAAAAGGAGAAATAAAACATTATGATCAAAAATACAAATATTGCACCAGTCCACAAACACCCCACCACCAAACATTCAGAAACTTTCCCTGGTGTCTAGTGGTTTTCTGCACACCTTAGGGGCATGTGGGACTAAGATAAAGAGCCTGATCTGCCCCCAAGAGGTGCAGAAACAGCCAAAATTAATGCCCCCCCAAAGGGGAGTGCCCCTTGCCCAAGGGGCCACCCCCAAATAAAAAAAACAGACATACAAAAAATAATCCCTGGTGCCTAGTGGTTTCTGCTCCCCTTGTGGCCAGATGGGCCTAACATAAAGAGGCCAATATGCCCTAAATGGAGTTCAGAATACCCCCAACAGGGAGTGGCCTTTGCCCAGGAGGCCATCCCCAAACAAAAAACAAACATACAAAAAATAATCCTTGGTGCCTAGTGGTTTCTGCCTCCCTTGAGGGCATATGGGCCTAAAATAAATAGGCCAATCTGCCCCCAAGAGAAGCAGAAACTGCCAAAATAATTCCCCCTAAAGGGGACTGGCCCTTGCCCAAGGGGCCACCCTCAAACAGAAAACAAACATACACAAAATATCCCTGGTGTCTAGTGGTTTCTGCCCCCCTTGGGAGCAGACTGGCCTAACATCAGTAGGATGATCTTCCCCCAATGGGGGCAGAAATGGCCAAAATGAATGCCTCCAAAGGGAAACGACCCTTTCCCAAGGGGCCGCCCTCCAAACAAAAAAACAAACATACACAAAATAATCCCTGGTGCCTAGTGTTTTCTGGCCCCTTCAGGGCAGATGGACCTAACATAAATAGGCCAATCTGCTTCCAAGGATGAATGTTCCCCCCAAAGTGGAGCGACCCTTTCCCACGAGGCCACTCCCCTCACAGAAAGTTTTTTTTTAAATCCCTGGTGTCTAGTGGGCAAAACCCTTTCCTTTCCCCTGGTGTCTCTTTGTTCAAAATAACAGCCCCCTCACCTCCACCCCTGGAGACCAGGACGGGGTCAACCTCTAATGGTGTTGGTGTGCGGTGCGTGGGGACATCATTAGATGACGCAGGTGGGGGTTGGGGGTGGCAGCGGAAGCACTTCCTGCCAGGGGTGTCTAAGGGTACGTTCCAATCAGTGAAACGCCATCGCTTCCCCCATGGGTGGGTGCTAGGATGGCAGGGGACCATCAGAAGCACACGCCAACCGTGGTGCTGTATGGCCCCTGGCCATCACTAGCACTTAAGGAGTTAAATTGCAAATGGTAGAACTGAGTAAAGAACTCTGCTGGTGTTCAATGCAATACAAAGCAGCTGACTGAAATAATAGTAAAGAGAAGGTAAGCTAGGGGTGGATGAATCTCACGGAATCTCACTACGCGGAATTCCAGCTGCAAAGTCCACAGAATTCTTCCACCGGCAGAGTTGCTCGGTGCACTCTTTCATGCTGCGTTTTTCACCTTTTGGAGCCCGATTTGCGTTCTTGCGTTGTAAATATCACACATACTGCACCAGGCAGTTCGCATGGGCCTGGCCATTTTGTTTTCTCTGTCTCTGTGCATGATGCTTGGCATAACTTTTTAATCCACTCTTAACCTTTACCATCTCACCCTTTTCTAAAGTATCCACCCCTCATTTCTCTTTATTTCCTCAGTGTGTGTCTTTGTGCTTGTGTATTTAATTTTTTTTGTGTTTTTGTGCCTTTTGAATACTTTTGTTTTTTTTGTTTTTCCCTATTTATATTTTTTTCTGTCTTCCTTCCTACTATTTCTTTCGCTTTCTTTTTTCCACAGGGTGCAGCTCCACCCCATTTTCACCGAAGTGGAGGTGCTAGCACTAGTCTTTTTTAAGCATCCCCACCTTCCCTCCATACTAGCAACAGGCGGAAGGCCTGAGAGCGGTCATACGCTTCATGAGCGTCGACTGGGGAGGGTGCGCTGGTTGTTTTGTCAGCACACTGTGGTCCAGAGCACCGAGCAGCAGTTGACGCACCATTGGGCGGGCATCATCGGTCGTGAACAGAACCTGCTCGACCTGCTGGCCATTGAGGTGTAGGGGTGAGGTGAGTAATAGTTATTTGTTGTCTGTGTTTCACAATGCTATTTTTTTTTATTAGCAGTACTGACTCTCGGAAGTAAGTTAAGGTTATGTTTAGTTATTATTTGATCCAGTTTGAGCTAGCAAGATGAGTCACCACTTCCTAATTGTACACGTGGGTGCGCATTTGGGCTGATTATTTAAGAAGCCATGCAGACATAGACTCTTCTTGTCACCAAGAATAAGATAGTGGTAGTATTAATACATAATATCAGTGAGTTAGCATACCCTTCTCTGTGTCTTTCTTTACATAGCTTATGCAGTCCCTCCCAATCACAGTCTCTTGGTGATGTGAAGAATAATATCATCATAGTATGTATGCATCTATGTATTGATAAAAAATAAAGGCTGAGTCTCCCCCATCAAAGGTGGTTGAGAGAAGAAAAGATCATTGGTTGTAATATGAATGCATTGATATTAGTACCTAGCTGTAAATTAAGGGCCATATTTATATACAAGGCCCTTTGCACCCCTGGAAGTCACGTTTAGTGATGGTCCGGCGGCGCATACTGCATGGTCATATTTACAAGCCCACGCAAAGCTACCCAGTTTGGCTCTTAATGGCCTTGTAAATGTGGACTGAGTCAAAGTAATGCAAGTCGCTGCATTGACAAACCCTGCGACAGGGAGGCGTGTCACGGGTGTTACGGTGGGTGTTCCCACGTAACACCCATGGCATTTGACACATTCCCAGCTTTAAAAGCCTACACCTAGCCAGGGGAGGCATAAGAGAGATGCAATAAGGAGAAATACATTTATTTCTCCTTGTTTTTTCCCTTTTCTATGTTCTCTCAAATCTGCATCACACACAGAAAAAGAAAAACTCCTCTTATTGTTTTTTTTGCAGGATGGTGTCCCTTCCTGCACAAAAATAAAAACAATCAACCCCTCAATGCAGGCACCCTTATAGACTGGTGGAGGGGTGCCTGCATTGGCTCATGGCAGCCCATTTCGCTCTGAGGCAGAGGAAAAGGATAGAAATGTGCCATATCTTTTGACACAGGGTAGCACTGAAAGAGGCTTATGGCACCGCTCTCCATCAAAAGTTTGTAGATATGGCCCGTAGTTTAGGAAATTTGGAGTACGGCTTAGGGGTAGGAATTAGGAAAGTACAAGTAATAGGTCAATTTGAGTTGAGTCCATCATACTAGGCAATCTGATTTACAAAAGTACAACATTACTGTGTTTGCCTCTGCTTGTCAAAATATTTTTGTGGAAATTAACTATACCACTAAACGTTTTTTTTAATCTTCGTTATTTCTAACATCAACACCCAAGGAAAGAAGAGGGCAACCTCGGCAGCAGCTCCAGGAGGAGATGAGGGTGCCTGTGCCACCACCAGTACAGTCTCAATCTCCAGCCCGCATCAAGGGCAATAAACTAGGCTAACTCAGATCAATAGCCCTGCACAGCGGACAGTGTAGATCTTCTGATTTCTGTGATGCTCAAGCAAAAGATTTGCGAGTAAGTATTTTGGGGAATTTCAATAACTAAGGTTTACTTCTAACCCATGGATCAGAATCCAAACTGAAGAGTCATGTAACTAACCTTTATTAGCCTATTTAACCAAAAGACTTGTTTTCAAATACCACCCTGTATTAACAGAGACTTGCTTTCAGATACTAATTCTTTGAGACTTGTGTGACTGTATAAACAGATACTGGTGTGGTATCGAAGTGAATCAACTTCATGAAAACAAGAAAAGTAGGATCCTGGATGATGAGTATCTGATACAATGGCTATTGTAAAATGCACTAACTCTTATATATATGTGTAGAATAAAAAGAAGGGTCAGAACATGTCTTTATTTTTCTGTTTGTTTATCACGTTTTAGATACCAACAATCTTCTTGAACCTCCCTCCAAGGCAGACAGTACCATTGGTAATGAAGGAACAAGCTGGTGCACGGAGTCAGGGAGGAGAGACATCGCTGGATTTGAAGCGAGGCGTCAGTCCATGATGATCCGGCGGGGTCGATGAATCCATTGGGTCGACTCATTGGGTGACCTCACAGGGTCGCAGTCACGCCACGGGGCTGCTGGCACCGTGGTGGAGTCGGATGCCACTGGCGTCTGTGACACAGCACTTTGAAGCCACTGAGTCGCGGTACTTCGGCAAGGATGCGGCGGTGTTGGTCGGGATCGTCACACTCCAGCGTGGACCACAGCTTTGGGTTGCAGGCAGCATCGTGGAGTCGTGCAGTGTACCTGGAACTTCTTGGCTTTTTTTTTTGCCTGAACTCACTTCCAAGGACCCAAGAACTGGAATTGGCACTACTTGGCAAGTCAGGGTCCTCAGCAGGAGTACACAAGTGCTGGTGGGTTAAGTCTTTGATGTCCCTGAGACTACTTAACAGGAGGCAAGGTCAGTCCAAGGCCCTGGAGAAACTTCACAAGCAGGATTTCAGAAAGCAAAGTTCAGTCCTTTCCCTCTGAAGGCAGAAGTATCAGCAGGAGGCCAGCACAGCAAAGCGACAGGCAGAGTGGCAGGTCCTCCTCAAGCATCAGGCTCTTCTCCTTGGCAGAGGTTCTTCTTAATCCAGAAGTAATCTGAAAATCTGGGATTTTGGGTCCACTACTTATAACCAGTTCTGCCTTTGAAATAGGCAAACTTCATAGGAAAGTCTCTGTTCTTCACAAAATCCTGCCTTGCCAAGGCCTGGTCCCTGACACACACCAGAGGGGTGGAGACGGCATTATGTGAGGACAGAAACAGCTCTATTACGTGAAAGCGTCAGCTCCCCCCAACTCTAGCCCAGGAGACTCATCAGGATATGCAGGCTACACCCTAGCTCCCATTGCTGTCACTGTCTAGGGGGAATTCACAACAGCCCAACTGTCAGTCTGATCCAGACTGCACTGGGCTGAGGCACTGAATGATTAAGCAAGAAAATGCACAATTCTATAAGTGGTATATGCAAACAGACAATCTAAAAACTAACTCTACCAAAAGATGTATTTTTAACTTCTGAGATCAGAGACCCCAAACTCTAAATTTCTATCTGCTTCCAATGGGAAAATGCACTTAAAAGAAATTTAAAGGCAGTCCCCATGTTAACCTATGAGAGAGACCGAATTTGGCAGTATTTCGTTATCAGGACACGTAGAACACATCAGTACATGCCCTACCTTTTAAATACACTGCACCCTGGCCACTGGGCTACCTAGGCCCTACCTTAGGAGTGAATTATATGTAGTTAAAGGGAAAGTTGGTGCATGGCAGTTGGGTGCACTTGCCAGGTCGAATTGGGAGTTTAAAACTGTACACATAGACACTGCAGTGGTATATCTGGGACATGGTTACAGGGCTACTCATGTGGGTGGCACAATCAGTGCTGCAGGCCCACAAGTAGCATTTGATTTACAAGCCTTGGGCACTTCTAGTGCATTTTACTAGGGATGCACTAGTAAATCACATTTGCCAATCATGGATAATCAATCACCAATATAATTTAGACAGAGAGCACTTGCACTTTAGCCCTGGTTAGCAGTGATGATGTGCCCAGAGTATCAAAACCAACCAAAAAAGAATTGCAGCACAGTCTCCAAAAACAGGAGGTCATAAGCAAAAAGTACAGGGAAACCACGCCAATAACTGCCAGGTCTAACAGTGATGATTAAACCAAGACTTCCACTGCCTATAAGGCAGCATTCCAGTCATTCGCAGGAACAGATTATTAGGGTTTAAGGGAGGGGGATTGGTCAGAAGATTGAAGGGGTTCATAGAGGGCAGCCTGCAATAATTTCCTTTTATTTAAGGTCGAACAACCAAAATAACTGCTGTGAGGACATCATCCTGGAAGGCCCTCCTCCTGGAACCTAACCTAATCTTCTGGAATTAATTAAAAGCCCTAAACAACAGGTAGGGAGCTAGGAGGCAGCTGTCAGGAATCCCCAAGGTGCCTTCTGAGTTATCTGTCAGCATCCCCAGGGATTAGGGTTTAATCATATCACTGTTCTTGGTTAAACCTTCATGTTTCTAAGTAAACATAATGTGCTGTGTTACACAATTGGATTTATCAATGCTTGTTTTACCAATGCTTGTTTGCTAATGTGGGCAGGTGTAGACATGTGCTTCTAATTGGGTGTGGTGAGTCATCCACATTTGAAAACTCAACTGCTTTCCTGACTGGCTATAAATAGCAGAGAGAAGCATGCCTCCCTGTTTTTGTTTTGCTTCCTGATCTCAGCATCTGACTTGGCAGTCCAGCCCCTGCTGTCATCCTCGTATGCAGGACTTTTGAGGCAATTATTTACTTCATTCCTGTACCAGCTGACACCAGGCATTCCTCAAGCACTCCAGAAAAGACTGCAGCTAAGTGACTAGTCTTCTCCAGGGAGTTTGTTCTTTGGGCGCTGTGCTTTCCTAGAACAGCTGGTGTATTTCAGACCTCGTATTTTGGCAGAGTGCTTATCTTGAAGAGACAAATGCATTTCTGAACATTCTACATTATTATTGTAGTTACTTGCCTAAAAGTGCTTCAGGAAATCTGCTTGAGCTCAAGTACTACAAAAAGTGACAGTGCAATTTTAAAAGAGCATTTATGTGACTTTTCTTTCTCTAATAACATAACTGTTGGATTTAAATTGTGTCATTCATGCCTGTGTTTCAGGTTTGAGGAATTTTCTTTTTGAAGGGTTTATCACACACACAGTGAAACCAAACCAAACTGGGCCACCCTAACTGTTTGAACCCAGCGTGTTGTATTTCTTGGATTGTTTTTGTTCCTTTTAGTTTAAACCTATGCATGCAGGAAAGTTATATGTGATATAATTAATGCCCTTGTTTATCTTTCTTTGTCTTTCTTGTGCATGATAAGTGCAACCACAGTTCTAATTGTAGTGTGCAGCAGTGAATCTCTGTGAAGCCAGCCCTAGTGTTGCAGTACTTATTGTTATGGTACTCAGTTTGGGTTATTAGTAATGCAGTGTTAGTAATTGTGCCAACAGTTATTATTATCCAAAAAAGTGCTGGAGCATCCCGGTGTTCTTCTACCGCTCCCGTGCCCATATCATGAAGAGAGTTTCAGTTTCAAGGAAGTTGAGTGCACTAACAATAACCTGCCCCCCTCGAAGATACAGGGTGCCTGGCTGGACCGGCAAGACGTGGCAGTGTTTTGTCTCTTCCTCTTCCACTCCCCCATTCCTTCTGGGACACCTGCCGGGGTTCTGTGTCTACCAGAAAGTGCAGAGGTGTTCCAGGAGGTCGGGGGCATTCATCGCCCCTGCAGACATCCTGCTTTTCAGGTGAGTGGCCCGTCTCGACAGCAGCTCCCTATCATCTCCACAACATCATGCTCTGCTTCTACAGGTAAGAGTGTGCCACAGAACCCCTGACACTTTGTCACTAAGCTTAGCTTTCCCATCTCCCCTTATTTATCTTGTGGACTGGTACTTAATATTAAGAGGAAAGATTTTTAGGACTAACAAGATTGCATGCCGAAGTCAGGTTTTCTTCACATGTTTGTGAAGGTCTTCTTTGCCTTGCTCATGCCCATTTCATTTGCCAACCAACACCTCACCATAGATTCTCTTGGATTGACCAAAGTATTCCACCCCTTTATTACGCTTCAATGACTTAGCTCTGACCCTCCATTATGAAACATTTGCAGTTAATTTGTCTACCTAGCTTTTCCAACAACCAACTTTTAGAAATGGGGTTTCTGGTTGGCTAGGGTATGCACCTAAGCCAGGCAGAACCAGGCAGAACCCACCCACCGTTGTCAGGGCCAAGGGGGTCACACACCCAGGATAACCCCTGCTCTCCCCCTTGGTAGCTTGTCACAAGTAGTCAGGCCTAAACCGGAGGCAATGTGTAAAGAGATTGCACAACACATGTGATGCAATAAATATACCACAAAGGAAACAGCACACCAAGTTATATAAAAATAACCTGTATTGCATAAAATACAGTAATACCCTGCTACACAAGAGATTGTCAGAACATCACATAGTTACTAGTACTCTGCAAAAGTAAGCAGTAGTCAGGTAAACCTATAGGCTACTGGTATTCTGCAACACAAGCAGTATTCAGGTTGTCATTAACACTAAAGAAAAAGAAATGCACATTAAATGACACATTCATATGTGGCATAGATCATAAGATTACCAAAATATAGGCACATATCGGAAGAACATTACCATGGCACCGCTATCATCAGTAACCCCCTGTAGTGTACACTTCGTATGACATCCCATTGACTCTGGAGAACACCTAAGTCCTAGGTGGTCCCCTTATACTACCGGGAATGTGATGCTCCTGCATGCCTACTATAGAGGCTTGGTAGGGACAGGGCCTCCATCAAGGGTTTCCCTCCTGCCCTGCGGGCAAAGTTAGTGATGCCCCCCCTGGACAGGCAACTAAATTAAGAGGGGGATGGAAGACAAACCCACACACAAACATCGGTATGCCCAGCCCCACAGGTACCTGGGGAGATACAGTGGGATGGGTAACCAGTGTCTTCTCCTTAGCGCTGCAGTCTCGGGACGAGGGACCTCACTGGGGCTCCCTCCAATGACTGCGGCATGGCACACGGGGAGCGAGTGCCCCTCACAGCACACCAGCTTCAGAGGCCGCTCACTCCATGCAGAGGAGGGCTCTGTTCGCACTAACTTATTTTCCAGGAAGGCACTGAGGCCCATATTTATACTTTTTGACGCACAACTGCGGCAACGCAGTTGTGCGGAATTTTTTTTACCGCCGGCTAACGCCATTCCAACGCACCATGCGGGCGCCTTATTTATGGAATGATGTTAGCCAGCGCTGCGGACTAGTGTGCGTCAAAAAAAATGACTCACACCAGGCAGCGCCGGCGTATGGGAAAATGGGGCAAGTCAGGTCTGAGGCAAAAATCAGGCCTCAAACCGGATTTGCGCCATTTTTTTTGACGCTCAACCTCCATTGACATGACTCCTGTCTTAGCAAAGACAGGAGTCATGCCCCCTTGCCCAATGACCATGCCCAGGGGACTTATGTCCCCTGGGCATGGTCATTGGGCATAGTGGCATGTAGGGGGGCCCAAATCAGGCCCCCCTATGCCACAAAAAAATTCTGAAAAAAATACTTACCCAAACTTACCTTTCCTTCCCTGGGATGGGTCCCTCCATCCTTGGGTGTCCTCCTGGGGTGGGCAAGGGTGGCAGGGAGTGTCCCGGGGGGCAGGGGAGTGCACCTCTGGGCTCCTTCCGAGCCCACAGGTCCCTTAACGCCTGCCCTGACCCAGGTGTTAAAAAACTGCGCCCATCAGGCTGTGCGTCGTTTTTTAAGGCCCACCCCCTCCTGTGCATCAAAATGATGTCAGAGAATAAATATGGGGCACAGGCCTTAAAGTCATTTTTTGGAAGGGAACACCTACCTTGCATATAATTAACGCAAGGCTGGTTCCCCCTTCCAAAAAATGACGCACATGGTGGAATTTTGACGCCCGCGGGGTCGGACGTCAAAGTATAAATATGGGGCAGGGTTTGCGCCGATTGTGCGTCAAAATTTTTGACGCACATTCAGCGCAAACAGAGTATAAATATGCCCCTGAGTGTGCACACAGGGATGTCTGTGGCTGGCGTCGCCGTCATTCTAGCACAGGTCACGGAGGTGGTTGGCCTTCTGAGTCAGCAATGGCTTGTGCTCCCGGGACACATTAGGGAGCGCGCTAGACCGCGCAGTCCCCCGACTCCTAACTTGTGCTCCACAGGAAATGAAACAGCACTCCTCACATGCTGTGGGCAGATAACCCCAGAACAGTGCTCCCCTTGCACTAATTTCAACAAGAGTAAAGCGCTCCTTTGCACGCTAAAAATAATACAACCATGAGTCGCACTAGTACTCTTTACGTAGTAGGTTTCCTATGGCACACTGGGGCACACAGGGTCAGGCAGGCCACAGGCAGAAGGCAGGTAGGGGCGGTTCCTCCTGGCAGTCCAGGAATGCCCAGGGGATCCCAAGTCAGGGATCAGCTGGCAGGGCAATAAGCAGAAAAGCAATCCAGATGAGTCCTTTGTACCACCCAGCAGATACTAAGCAGCAGGGAAACAAACAGAAGAGCAGTCCAGATGAATCCTTTGGCGCCGTCCACCAGTCCTTTTGAGAGATGTTCTGTCCCAGTTCCAAAAGTGCTCTTCAGATGGAGAAAAATCACCTATACATATACTCAGTCTCTGCCATATGTTTTACAAAAAAGGTGGAGGGAGTTCCAACCAGTTCCAATGGGGTATCGGAGTGTCCCCTCTCTCCTCCAGCACAGGCTCCAGACATCAGTGGGGATAAACTAGCCCTTTGTTTGAGTCCAGGGCACAACCTTTACAAATGCAGGTGTACCTTGGCTCTCCTTCTCTCAGTCCTGGAAGACCATTCAATATGCAGATGCACCTCTGTGACACCTACACTCTCCCTGTGTAAGCCTGTCTGAAAAGTATGCACAAGTCCAGCTGTCACTCTGCCCCAGACATGGATTGGAGTCAGGCTTCAAAACACCAGAATCATAAGCACAGAGAAATGCTCACTTTCTAGTAGTGGCATTTCTATAATGGTAATAAGAAATTTACCTACACCAGTAAGAAGCATTTCTCACTACCATTACAACCATACCTACGCTACCCCTCAGAGATCAGACAATACCCCCTAGATATAAGGCAGGGCATTTTTCAATGCAATCCTATGAGCAAAGCAGTACTCACAGCAGTGAGAAACCAAATAGGCTGTTTGTCACTTCCAGGAAAGGCCACAAAACTAGGCACATGTCCTGCCTTCTACCTACATAGCACCCTGCCCAAAGGGCTAGCTAGGACCTACCTTAGGGGTGACTTATATGAAGTAAAAGGGGAGTTCCAGGCCTGACAAGTACATTTAGATGTCAGGTCCCTGTGGCAGTAAACTGCGCATGCAGGCCCCGCGCTAGCATGCCTGACACAGGTTTGAGAGGCTACTTCTGTGGGTGGTGCAAGCAGCGTTGCAGGCCCACTAGTAGCATTTAATTTACAGGGTATAGAGATACCACTATACAAGGGACTTACAGGTAAATTAAATGTGCTAATCGGGTGTAAGCCGATCATACCACGTTTAGAAGGGAGAGCACATGCATTTTAGCACTGATCAGCAGTGGTATAGTGCCCAGAGTCCTAACATCAGCAAAAAGGGCCATAACAAATAGAAGGAGGAAGGCAAAATGTTTGGGGATGACCCTGTAAAAAGGGCCAGGTCCAACACCAACAAAGTTCCTAAAGTGAATGATAGAAGAAGATAAGACTGTGAAGATCAATTGTGGTTGTAATTTGTTGGAACTAAAATGAGTAATGTTTTTTCCAGCTGCACCAGTGTGCTGGATATAGCAGCTGGTGGAGGGGGAGAACCGGTGGCAGCAGGGACGGGCACTGGTAAGTCATATTGCTCTTGCTCATTGACATTTACTAATATACTCACTGCAAGGGCTTTGCTTGTGAAGCATCTGGTTTAGCAGGTGCAGCAGGGATTGAGTTCCTAATGGCCTCTTCTCTCTGCAAATCAGCAAACAGAAGCTCATGCTGAACACACGCTACAAATGATGGCTTAATGGAAACGAAAGATGGATGGCTAAAAGAAAGAATGGGTGAAATGGTATATGAGTGAATGGAAGTGTGAGTGAAAGGAAAAGATGCATAGGTGAGTGATAAGAGATGTATGGGTGGGTAGAAGGAATGATGAAAGGGGTGATAGGATGCTTCAGTGGGTTAAGGGTGGATAGGTAAAAGCTGATGCTTGGAAGGTGTGGGAGCTAATAAACAATATGTGGGTAAATGGATGGATGAGTGAAAGCAGGGTGTTTGAAAGGGTGGATACTGGATAGGTGAGTGTATGTGTGGGCAGGTGGATAAATATGGATGGCTGGATTAGAATAGTGAAAGACTGGACGAGAGAGTGTAAAGCTTAAATGCTGTGTATCAAAGGGTGAATAGCACAGATAAATGATAAGATGAATGTATAATTGCTTGGATCAAGAAATAAGGAAGCTGTTGTTTACAGGGATGTGTCTGCTGTTCACCTACTTCTCTTGGTTTGCAAGGTTATCAAAGCATTGGTTCAAAGCCAGGTATTTCAAAGAAAGACAGATATGTATCCTCCCACCCATCATCCTACCTCCCTCCCCATTGGTCACCAATGCTACTATAACTTAACTGCAGCATGGTTCAGTACAGCAGTACAACAGATTTTTCTGTGCAATGTGTATCTGCTTCAGTTAATGCAGCATTAATAAAGTTGTCAATGCATTGCAAACTTAAAATGTGTGTTCCCCTTGCCGCCCATTGACCGCTCTGTCATCTCCTAGTACTTCTGTCCTTTATCCTTTCCAAAATTCTGTCCCAGCCATCCAAAAACAAATTGAAAAATCCCCTTTAGCATGCACTACATTTATGTATAATTGATTAATATTTCATGGCTTACATAACAGATTCATGCCAGTTCAACTTGTACCCTTTTGTCATATGTTAGCTACAATGAGGCATGTGTGGGTGAAAAAATACCCCTGGGACATAATCAGCCACATCAAATTCCAACAGCCTTAGGGGACCTGCAAATTACTGCTACTATGCCACTGTACTTTTTGAAAAATTGTTTGCACAGAGCGCCATTTATAATTTGTCATTTTCCTTTTTCTTACTTTTTGTAGGTACTCTTGGTAGACCTCAGCCAACTCGCCAGGAAATAGCAGTCTGGCTATGGCAGTAGAGGCTGGTGGGCATCCAGAATGAATATCAGTGGCTGGTGGCCTTTCAGGAGGAGGCAGCAGCCAACATGGCCACTGGCCTTAGCTCCTCCAGCCAGCCGCCAGCACCTCTGGCCTCCCAGTGGCACCACCATCACAGCTGCCAGTTGGCATCAGGCCTGTCCCTGTTCTACCACTGCTGCCCCCCTCACGCTGGGACCGCATCTTCCAAAACCACATGCTGCAACACCTTGCGTGCCTGGACTGATGGGTGGCACACTTGGAGGCAACCCTCGACAATCACTGGGCCCATGTTGAGAATGCCCTCTTCTGACTCTTTTTTAACTTTTTTTGTTTTGGTGGGAAGGACACTTGAGGGTGGAGAGGGTGGGAAGGGATTTGGGATGTTCTTTTTTCAAGAACTTTAAATTTCAGACTTTTCGTTGGACTTTTTGGGGACGGGGCTATTTATTTGGGGAGAGGGTTGGGCCTGTTGTGGGTGGAAAGGTGGGTTTTTGTATTTGTTTAACCGCTGTCTTTTAGTGTAGCCTGTTTTTTAAATCTGCTGAACAAAGTGTATGTCATTTAGTTATACCCTTGCTCTATTGTCCTTTGCAACTATATTGACCACTAAGTGATTATTGCCATTGCCTATTTTCCCTACAAAAACATAGATACACATAGACAAGTAAGACAACATCTTCTTCAGTAGGAGTTAATTAATAACTAAGCAAGTTAAATTCAATCCATAATTCTTCTCTTACCTGAATAGATAAAGCGGCGTAGTCTTCTCACTGCAGGGTTTTTAACACAATGGAATTATAAGAGGGTGATAGGTAGTAGTAGCAAGCTAGCATGCTAACAGGGATGACAAAAGGTGCCACTCCCACCCATAGGAACTGCAGGTCTAATCAAAGGTTATCAATCACTGTCAACTAGATTGAAAGAAAACAGAGAGTTAGTGGGTCATAACTTTAGGAAGACTAATACCAGACTACCACAATGACAGTTTTTGAGACACAACAAGGAAGACCTGATATTTTAATAAAAACTAACAATATCAACTTCTTCTGAGCAATGGTGGGGAGCTAATATTTGAAAACTAAACTTAGGAAAGGAAATCATGGATTCAGGGGAAGTGGTCTCAGAGTCAAGAGTGGTTGGACAAGGTCAAGCGTTTATGCAACACACAACACAACAGGCCTTAAGGGTGATGCTGATGGGGCCAGTGTGGAATATTGCTCAGGTAACAGAAGGTCATGCAGTGTTGCTTTCACGACCTCAGCCCCAGCAAATGTTTGATCCATTTATGGTGTAACATTAAGTCACAACTAAATAACTCACACAGCCTAGGGGAAGAGGGTTAGGGGCCTTGATGAATGGATGGAAAGGGGATTTGAGGAAAGGTGTGACAAAAACTAACACTACACCAAAGAAACCATGACAATATTCATTGTTGTACCAATCGGCACAACATCATCAATCTGTTGTGGAAGGAAACGATGAAGGGATAAGTATGACACAGTCCAGTTAAATGCATTGCAAACAGCACTTCTACGCCAGAGAGAACCAAGATAGTATATCTCTAAATGTTATGTCTTCTAGGTTTGAAAAATTCAAACTACGGGGAATTGAAGTTAACCCACCTAGTTCTAAAAAATATGATTGTTAAAAGAAAAATTATACCATAATGCCTAATTGGGCAGTGTATCTTCATTCTTCTTGGAGTGTCTCTCACTTTTGGGTGCCTGGCTGAACCTGTCTGGTAGCTAAGCTGTAGTCTTGAGCTTTCACCAAGTTTTGTTCTTGGAGGATTAGCAGAAAAAAAGCACTAACTGTATTATAGAGTAAAGGAGAATGACAAAAGGATTGGAAGCAAGGTAAGCCTCATGAGGATTCAGGAGTGTACCAAGAAAACTCAGAGACAGAGCAAGAACATAAAGAATAGTTTCACATTTGAGCTAGCAATGCAGCAAACACACACACTTAGTATTGCCAAATCAACGCTCCTCTCCCCAGTCCACAGTGAGTACTAGGCCTCGGAGTCTTTGTCATCATTATGGATGTCTTTGAAGTTGATAACTTTCTCTTTCTAGCTGTTGAGGTAGTCACCCCCCTGAGTCTTTCCATCCTCCTCCTCCTGATTCTCAGGAACTCCATCCCAGTTCCAAACCGAGCAAGGTAGAGATGTGTAGACAAGTGCACTGATGTTGAAGAACAAATAGAGAAACAGAATTGTGGTATTTTGTGTAGATTTGGGTTTGGTTACTACAGTGACTGGTCTGGTCTGAGGAACCCAAATAAAGGGGTGGACCCTGTAGGTAAAATTCACGAAGTTTGAAGGACCAATCACATTCAGGAACAATTATCACCCATCACCCCCTAAATATTTATATTGCAAATCATCATATTCAAGTTTACAAATGTGTTGAACTCCCTTCCTCACTGCCAGCCACTACATACATCATCCATCATCACTCACAATCACTTCACCACTCATTGGTGCAGTAATTAGCAGTTACCTCTTCCAATCCAAGCATATGGTTGAACAAACTATTATCTCCTCCATTGGTAGCAAATAGCAACACATTGGAATTTGGCATTGGCTGTCTTTTGGGGCAGCCCTGTTGGTGATGTAAAAAAAAAGGATAGACAATGGCATGTGAGGGAGGCAGGCATCATCTCCAATGCCTTGAAGGGAATGTGGGGGCTTCTTCTCTGCACACGGGTCCGACTCCAATCCGGCCATATAATATGTGACTGAAAAATGGTGAGGCAGCATATATCCGACACAAACATAATATTCCATGAGCAGATTTTTGGCAAAGAAATAAAGAAGCTCAACGAGAAATAATGTAAAAGTTCTATGGTGGCACTGGCATACTCAGTCTGGGAAGTGGAATATGTCCTCAAACTCAGGTGGTTCACCCAGAAGTTGGTCAGCAAAAACACTTGATTCTGACCAATTATCCTCTTCTCCTCTTCCTTCTCCTGTGGTGTTTTAGGAAAAGTGTAACCAAGTGGTAAAAAATGCTGGTTCATTTTAATCATGGCTAAACTATCCATATTTTGAGGCAAGAGACTGGCCCTTCTCGCTGTAACAACTGCACCAGCTGCACAGAACAAACATTCAGCAGACATGCTGGCTACAGGACAAGCCACGTACTTTATTGCCAGCCTGCTGAGCTCTGGCCATTGGAGCATCTTCCCATACCAATACACCAATGGTTTTTGATCCACATACACCTCTTTTGGGTCATCCAGATACTCCTTGAACATCATCCGAAGTGTCATTGGTGCTGCCACATGCTCAACCTCTTTTGCCTTCGACTCTCATTGGACTGAAGACCTGCCAGTTTAAACCAAGCCAATGCAGACGTTGGGTCTGATTCTTCTCATGCTGTTGTTGCGGGTGTTCTTGTTGCTGGTGTTGGCTACTGTGCGAAAAGACTGCCCTCTCTGGAAGTTGAAGGCAGCACCCCAGAACTGCAGAGTGGGACTCAAAGTTTCAGCCGTTCTTCTTCCAGTTCTACAACGTGCTCAACAATCTACCTGTTGTATTTAGAAACATCTTTGAAAAAAGGAATGTAAGTGGTAAGAATGTTTTGTAGCGTGGATCAAGTAGGGTGGCACAGATGTACTCCAATATAATATCATTTTGCAGCTTTGCATCACAAGCCAAGCGATAGCTTAGGCTCTCAACCAAGGGGTTTTCATTCACACCCCTGAGTGCGAACCTTTCAGACACCTTCTTTAGCTGGCCCTGTAGCAAACGCAACAACGGGATAGCTTGGCCCATCGTACTGTCCTCCTTGCTAACATCCCACGTGAAAACCTCAAAAGGGAACAGCATCTCCATCAAGCATTTGACTAGGCCCCATTTGTCCCCATTTATGGTCATAGCTTTCCCAATTGCATCCCCTTCTCTTAGAATGACATAGTCATTGATCTGTCTGTACAGCTCAAACAGATTTTACAACA
This sequence comes from Pleurodeles waltl, assembly GCF_031143425.1. Lineage (NCBI taxonomy): Eukaryota > Metazoa > Chordata > Amphibia > Caudata > Salamandridae > Pleurodeles > Pleurodeles waltl. The sequence goes on from NC_090439.1 coordinate 777,909,212, forward strand.
TATAATAGGTGGCGTTCCAACATATTGGCACCACCTATATCAGTGCTTTAACTGGTAAGCTAAATAATCCGCAACTGGTTCCGGGCTTTAAAAGAATGCCTGAAACTAGTGGAGATTCTTCTACAGTTGTTCAGTATGTTCCTGACTACCCCTTATTTTTGAGAAAGTCTTGCACAACCAGCTTGATGCAGTGCACCAAATGCAGGACCCTCAAATAGCCACCGCCTGCCATGGCCTTGACTATGTTACTGCCATGACAACAAATCCAATTCAGAGCCCTCTGGGTCGTAGTCATTCAGACACCTTGCTATTAAATTCCTTTGAGATGTTTGCAGCTGTGTGTGATTTCTCCATGGCGAATATGGCTACCGTTGCATGCCGCTGTACGCTCTTAAGGCTTTCTTCAGGGCTAAGACTTGTAGATAGCTTTTGCTTTACCCCTAAAAAAGAGATCCAGTGTGTAGTGATGCACATGTAATCCATCGCCTGACAACTAGTCCGCATGTCTGTCGTCAGGTGGATAGCTTGCTGCAAAGCTTGTTCAACCAATTGCAGCACATCGTGATGCAGGGCTGGAACAGCAACTCTGAAAAAATAGGTCTGACTTGGAACCTTCCATTTCGGGCAGATAGCTTTGACCAGTTGTAACTGATGTTTCCTGGCTCTCCTCACCTTCACTACCATAACCATGTTCAGCAATTCTTTTAAGGTGCTGCTCCAACTTGATTATGTGATTTTTTTTCATATGGGTTGTCTGGCCTCAGGTACCATAATGTGAACCAGGCTTACCTCAATAAACACTTGCATGGCAAATGGAGCATATTGCAATGTTCTCCTCCTATTTGCTAATCGTAAAAAAGTCCCAAACTGGGGAGGAGTACCTTCTTTTTGGGCTATGCCAATGTCTGAAGAAGAACTGGAGGTAGGTGGGTGTGTCGATTGCCTCTCTGAGGTGCATACTTATACTGAGGTATGGGTTGGTGCAGGTCTATGCTGGTGCCTTACGCATAAGGGAACTGGCGGTACTGCCTGTGCCACATCCCTTGGAGCAGGTTCGATAGTAATGATGAATTTCTTCGTGCCAGCTTGCACAATGACTGGCTTGTCGTCATCATCCTCCTCATTCTCATCCCCTTCCATGTATCTAAGGCTTTCTAGAACTTTTCTTTTCTATTGCCTCTCCTAAAGCCTCCCGGACACTGCCGGTGTCTACTCCATGTCCCTATACTCGTCATCAAAAGTGGTGTTTGGAGGAGATGGTGGAGTAGTATTCTTCCTTTTTCTTGCTAGAGATCTGAGATACATTGATTCTCAAAGAGGAGGTTCTTGCTCGGCAGGAAGCTTGACCTCCTGTTCTGCTCCAACTTCAGAAAGATCTACTGTTGCTGGCTGCTGTCCACTTTGCTCTGTTTCCTGAAATGTTGGGGTACTACTTTACAAAAGGGACAAATCCAATTCACAGTCACTGCTCGTCAGCGTTGCCATAATTGCAGTGGCTGTCTCATTAACAGACATGGTCTTGGGCTTAGGTTTGGGGTGGGACTGTTGATGCAGGAGTCCAGGTTCCTCCCCACAGGCTGGTGTGGCAGGCATTCGTTTCCCGAAAAAGGTTGTGGTTGGCAACCCACTGGTGGAAAGCTGCTTCTTTTCACTGGCCACTTTCTGGGGAGCAACTTTCTTTGGGGTCATCTTAAGCTTCAAGTTGGCAGTGGCACTAAGATGCACAAGTGGAAAAGTTTGGAGGACCAACGTAACTGTAAAGCCTTCTCTTTGGCAGTACTGCGGGTGATGTGAGGTTTCTTCTCTTGTGCACTTAAAAGCAACCAAGCAAGAAAAACATGTAGTTAGTGAAATGTGGCATTGTTGCAGGGTGAAATAGTACAGACAAATGCAATCTTAGTGTGGTTGGTTACCTATGTAACAAATATCAATGTAATCAAACATTTTAAAGTCAAACCATGACCACCACACCATAAAATTTAATTTCAAATCAGGCAGCACTTATAGCTCTTTGCTTTATCTCCATCTGTTTTAAAGGGGACTCCTGGGGTAGTCGGAGAGGGGTGCCTGGGTAAATGGAATAATCCTTTAAACAACCTACGGTGGCAAGGTGTTCAAGGGGAAATTGGATAATCATTAAAAAATGAATTATGCTGCTGATTTGTCTGCAGTGATCTGCAGCCAGGGTATCCAGGTGGAAATGGAATTATTATACAGCTAAAGAAACCAAATGTAGTACTGCGGCTGTGCGTCTTTGGTGGATGGATGGAGGAATAGATGTGGATGGATGTATCAAGGCAAAATGCAGAATTAAATAAAATTAAAAAAAGTAAAACGTTTTTTTAAACAAATACAAATGTAAAAAACAAGCAATTAAAAAAATAAAATTAAAAAATAAAATTAAAAACTACGATAAAAAAATTTAATTAGATAAAAAAATTAAATTAAAGTAAAATAAAAATGAAATAAACAGCTGAATTACAAAACAATAGAATAAGAAATAAGAAATGAAAATAGAAAAAAAAGAGAAACAAAATAAATAAATCATCAGCAATTAATGTTTATATGTAAGTCTATGGTACAGACACGCTAGCTGGATGCACACATGGTCAAACAAAAACAACAAGGATCAGGGAGGCATGGGGAACAAAGAAAGAATACATGCAAACCTACTGCAAAGGAACAATGGTTGGGTGCACAAAATGACTGCAAGCCACATGGTCAGACAACAAGAAGGAGCAAGGAGGCATGGCAAAGAAAGAACACATGCAAGCCTTTGGCAAAGGAACACTGGCTGGATGGACAAAATGGCCGTCTGCTACATGGTCAAACAACAACAACAAGGAGCAGGGAGGCATGGGGAGCAAAGAAAGAATACATGCAAACCTACTGCAAAGGAACAATGGTTGGATGCACAAAATGACTGCAAGCCACATGGTCAGACAACAAGAAGGAGCAAGGAGGCATGGCAAAGAAAGAACACATGCAAGCCTTTGGCAAAGGAACACTGGCTGGATGGACAAAATGGCTGTCTGCTACATGGTCAAACAACAACAACAAGGAGCAGGGAGGCATGGGGAACAAAGAAAGAATACGTGCAAACCTACTGCAAAGGAACAATGGCTGGATGCACAAAATGGCTGCAAGCCACATGGTCAGACAACAAGAAGGAGCAAGGAGGTATGGCAAAGAAAGAATATGTGCAAGTCTATGGCAAAGGAACACTAGCTGTATGCTCAGGATGGCTGCTAGTCACATGGTCAAACAACAATAAGGAGAAAGGAGGCACGGGGAACAAAGAAAGAACAAATGCAAGCCTATGGCAAAGGAACACTGGCTTGATAGAGAACATGGCTGCCAGCCACATCGTCAAACAACAAGAAGGAGCAAGGAGGCACGGCAAACAAAGAACACATACAAGCCTATGGCAAAGGGACACTCGCTGGATGGACAAAATGGATGCCAGCCACCTTGTCAAACAACAAGAAGTAAGGAGGCATGGGAAACAAAGAAAGCACACTTGCAAGCCTATTGCAATGGAACACTGGCTGCATGCACAAAATGGCTTCCAGCCACATGGTCAAACCAAAAGAAGGCACAAGGAGGCATGGCAAACAAAGAACACATGCAAGCCTGTGGCAAGGGGACATTGGCTGGATGGACAAAATGGCCACCAGCCACATGGTCAAACAACAACAATAAGGAGCAAGGAGGCATGGCAAACAAAGAAAGAACACATGCAAGCCTATAGCAAAGGAACGCTGGCACCATGCACATAATGGCTGCCAGCCACATGGTCAAACAGCAACAACAAGGAGGCATGAGGAACAAAGAAAGATCACATGTAAGCCTATGGCAAAGGAACACTGGCTGCATGCACAAAATGGCTGCCCGCCACATAGTCAAACAACAAACAGGAGCAAGGAGAACAAAGAAGATCATATGCAAGCCTATGGCAACCACACAATGTCTGGTTGCAGAAAATGGCCACCAGCCACATGATCAAACAAGGAGGCATTGGGAACAAAGAACACATGCAAGTCTATGGACATAAACTACACAAAGTGGCCACTGGCCACACAGCATGGAGAACAAGGACAAATGGTGGACGATGACACACACACACACACACACACACACACACACACTGGCCATTAGGAGGCATGGTGGTAATACGGAAGAAAACACTAACATTAATTCAACAATGCAAAAGATGAAAATTAACTCAGCTATAAAAATACTGATAAAAACAGCACACACATCCTCTAATGTGATCAAATACTACCCCACAACATATACACTTTTTGCACACAAAAAAAGAAATGCAAAAAATAGCCAAAATGTGTAATTTAACCCAATGCAATCCCTTCTCTAAATGAAGTTTTAGAAATATATATCACTGAAACATTTATTTCATGCACTGATGACTACTAATACTGGGCCTACTGGCTAGATGTCCCTTTGGATATCTAGGTCACATAGTCAAATAATATTGCAAATGTTACAAACATGAAGAGAAGGTACTGAGCTGTACAACAATTTTCCTTTACAAAGGATGAAAAATCAATGCAATGCCAAATAAATAACTCAGCCCATCCTTAAACTTCAGGCCACCCACCACTATAACAATTGTAAAATAAAATAAAAGTACAAAGAAATAGTGGTGCATGCCCAAGCAAACAAACAACACCCTTATTCAATATTTTTAACTGTGTGATTTCACAAAAACAAAGTCCTTAAATCCAAAGGTAGATCCAGGAGACAAAGGGAGTGATCATTCCACCTTGGAATTCTAGTGAAAAGTGACCAGGAGATGGACATAGCATGGGGAGCGGCCTGCTGGACAGGAACACGAAGTTGGAGTCTCTGGGGTACTTCCTTCATGTTTGGAAAAAAAAGAAACAGGCTTCTCAAGCTAAAAAACAATTTAAAGGGTCCATTGGAGAAGAAAATCCACTCAACACCCACTTCAACTGCATTTAGATGTATCTGGAGGAGAACATCTACTCCAGGTGCATTCGCACTTGCAAGGGGGTCTGTTCAAGCCTGTGCTCATTAGCGGCCAGGGAGTATTGTGGCTCTCGCAAGAGAATGTCAAAAGCCAATTTTGCGCATGTGAGTGAATTCTGCTCTGTGACGAATTGTGGAATTTGGAAATTCTGCGCTATTCCGCAGAGCGTGAAGTGCCCGAATTATGCAAACTCCAACATCGGAATGGATTTCTATGCCTGGGCCTTTTCACCTGTGTAAGCCTTATAACTCAGTTATGCTGGTTTATTTCAGGGTAATCTGAAGATGTAGGTATGGAAACTGCAAAGGAATAGGGCACAATGTAAACCTTCATTTTGAGTTGTGTAGGATTTATGACATGTTTTTCTACAATAAATCCTCTCCATACAATTACAAGTTTACCAGTGCCTTTAGGCTCACACATGCTGCTTGCTGTAACTCAGAACCTGGATATTTTGTACCGAGAGATACTGCATCCAGTAACTCCACACTTGGAGGTACAGAGTGTGGCAAATTGAATTGCTATTAATCTCTGCAGTTGAAAATGCCTAAATTGCAACAATATTTTTCACAAGTGGTAAATTATAACAAATCCCTCCAAATTAAATTTTAATAAGAAAATCTAACCAAACGAGCACTATTCATTGTAAATCGAGTGTGGTAAAAAAGGTTGATAAGCCACTGTTTTTAAAAAACATTTAAAACAACTCCCACAACACATTATCCCATTCCAACACAATGACAGGGACTATAGCACATGGATCATAATGCATGCAGGTGAAACAAATCATTCAACCTAGCCATTATACAAATGCATGCCACCACTGTGTCAGACACAATGACAAACCTCATCATGGATGAAGCACAGGCTCTGCTTCATGCCAATCTTCAGCAGGATTTATTGGTTATGCAGTTAAACTAGCAACATATGCACTTGGCACACCATTGGCACAGGCTGTGGACCAATTTGATCAGAAGATCCCTGAATCCATTGAAAATATCCAGTAAAAAAAAATATATAGCCTATCATCTGGACCTGGACGCTATCCACAGACTGTTGGATAAACCATGGAATGCATTTTATACCAATATCGGGATCCATGCAGCCATCCCACCCTTCATCAACATGATGACAGTGCTACGTTTTTGTGCTGCAGGAAGATTTTAGAGTCAGGTGGGTGGTACATGCCATGCCACAGCTGATATTTTCAAAGGTGTTAAAGCTGGTTATAGTTGCCCTTCTGTGTCAGTGCCACAGTACATCATCTTTCCACCTGAATATCAAACAGTAAACATTGCTAAGTCCACTTTTATGCATAATGCATTTCCTGATGTAGCTGGTGCTCTGGACTATATACACGTGGCATGTGTAGCAATGAGCCATGGAAGATGCAGCACACCATAAATATGCACATGCAGCTTGATGTTGGCCTAAGCACTACTCACTGCTGTGCCCATTTGTTTGGGTCTACACATATTTCAATGATTCTCTATATCAGCACAATACCGCATACCATGTCACACCACCCACAAAAGGAATGTTCGCTTGGTGAGTACAAACAGCTCTCTCAACAACCTTGTTCTATGCCTCTGCATGTATTTTGCACACATGATGAAAATGAAACAGGCATTATGTAAGAAATAGAATTGGCGGTAAATACCCTCCTCAAACACCGACCACAATTCTTCTCACGGTGAAGTTACAAGCCAACCCTGTATTAACCTGTGCTCAACCTTCTGGTAACTTAGCATAGAGCACTCAGGGTTAACTTAGAGATGTTGTATTTGTGCATCACTTCAAACAGCAATAAAGTGAAAAGCACCACACAAAAAGGATCCCACACCTAGTTAGAAAAATAGAGTTACGCTTAATAAATAAAACAAGACCAAAACAAGGTATATGCATGTTTAAGGTTTATTTTTTAGTAAAAGCAGTGCCAAAAGGTACCAAGCACCAACTGTGGAAATCTAGTTGTACCGAACCGGGATAAAAGTCACAAGTTCAGGCCTACCATGATGGAGTGTGGGCTGGCTACTGGGACCTAGTTAGGCCCGCTGAACAAAGTATCTTGCGTCCTGGTTTGCAGAGCGTTGCAAGGATGTGTTTGTCACGGTCTGCATAATGCTTCTCACCTTTGCCTGAAGAACTTGAAAGAGCACCCGGTCTTCTGCTGGTTCTGGACTGACCTAGATAAGGGCGACCCTTTCTAGTAGCCACGATGCTGCTTGACAGGAAACGCCTAAGCAGACCCTACCCTCCAGAAGGAGTCCCAGAGGAAAAAACCCCAAAAATGCGGGAAAAACCTCTACACAGGAACTCCTGAAAAAGAGGAAAAACAAAGAATGAAAAAAGGGAAAAAAGAAAAAAAAAAGGAAAATCTCAATCAAAAGCAGCAGGAACTGGAGAAAATTACGACGAAATAGGAGCGAGGATCACCACGGAACGGAAATGTTTGCAACGCAAAGAAGGCCAGGACTGAATGACTTATATACCAGGAGATAGGAAGTGACAAAACAGGAAAAGAGAGCGACACCATCTTGAAATGGGAAAGGTCCATAGAAAAGAATAGGAAAAAAGGTAGCAGTATAAATGAAAAGAGCATGCTGGGAAAAAGGGACACAAAGAAGACAACATGGAGACCAGAAGAAAGAAAAGGCAAAGTGAACAGAGAAAAACAAGAAAAAAGAGAAGAAAAGAAGAGGAGTCCCCCCTCACCAGGTAGAGAAAGAAGATTTGTCAGGAAAACAGGCAAGGGTGGCGTGACCGGAAGCACAACATATGCTTCCCGAAACGCGCTGTCAAAGAAATGCGAAAATGCGGGCAGCGGTAAGGACGGCGCTCCGATACTCGAAGTTGCGGTCTGACCCTGGCTGGCAAAAGAGACGCTGCAGTTAAGCGCAGCGTCACAGTAGGCCCCCTTACCGAGGCCCCAGGTTTATCAGAAAAACAAGAATAAAAAAGACGAATCAAACGGGGTGCATGGACTGATGATGCATCCTCCCAAGAGCAGTCACTGAGAGGAAAACCCTTCCAGTGGATCAAAAACTGTAGTCTGTTCTGAAAAAATTGAGAATCACAGATCTCTTGCACCTCCTATTCAGGATGGCCATCCACAGAGAGGGGAGGAGGTCTTTGAAAACGTTGGTGATACAGATCAGGAATGAAAGGGTTTAATTGGGACACATGAAAAAATGGATGAACTCTCCAAGTATGAGGCAACTTTAGCTTAACAGCAACAGGATTCAACACTTTAATTATCTGAAAGGGGCCATAAAAGTGAGGCTTGAATTTGTTTTGAGAGAAAATGAGGGCAGAAATCTGGATGAAAGCCATACTTTGTGTCCTGGTTGATACAAAGGTGCCTCCTGACGTTGACGATCCGCCTTCCTTTTCATTGCTTGTTTGGAAGCCAAAAGGGTGGTATGGATAGTTTCTGGATATGGCCGATTCGTCGTGCAAATGAAGTGACTGCAGGAACAGATTAAGTTTTACGAGGAATAGTGGAAAAAGCCCTAGGATAGAAACCATAGGTGCACTAAAAAGGTGTTGCTCCAGTTGTGCTGTGTACTGTATTGTTGTAGGAAAATTCAGCAAGAGAAAGAAAGCCTGACCAGTTACTTTGAGTGGCATTACAGTAACATCGTAAGTTTTGTTGGAGTTCTTGATTCACGCGTTCAGTCTGACCGTTGGTTTGTGGATGAAATCCTGATGCCAAGGACACATCCATGTTTAATAAAGCACAAAAGGCTCTTCAAAATCGTGACACATATTGTGGACCTCTATCAGAAATAACCTCTTGTGGAAAGCTATGGAGGCGAAAAATATCTTGCATGAATATACGACTCATTTCAGAAGCTGTGGGTAATTTGTTTAGGGCTATGAAATGCGCTATGTTGGTAAAGGAATCCACAGTCACCATGATAATATGATGACCTTAAGAGGATGGCAGAGAACATAACAAAAATCTGTGGACAGGGTACACCATGGTGCTGAAGGAACAGGTAGGGCATCAATAATCCTGCATGTTTAGTTCAAGGTATTTTAGTTTGAGTGCATACAGGACATGCCGATACATACGTTTCAGTATCTTCCTTAAGAACAGGCCACCTTGTACTCTGATTTAACAAGATCCAGAAAGGATTGAGTGACCCCGATGATTCGACTGGATTCAATGATGTGTGGAGAGGAGATATTGGCGCTTTCAGATTACCGTCGGGATAATGCATCAGCCACAAAGTTCTGGGATCCGGGTATGTAGGTTATTAAAAAAACATATTGACTAAAAAAGAAAGCCCATCTTGCTTGACAACTGTTACGGCATTGGAAACTTCGAAGACATTGTAAATTATGATGGTCAGTCCTTGCTTCAAAAGGTTCTCTTGTGCCCATTAAGAAGTGTCTCCATTCTTTACATGCTACCTTGAGTGCAAGTATCTCTCCTCCTAATAGTGAGTAATTGCGTTCTGCTTCTGTCAGTATGTGTGAGAGGTAGAAGATAGGATGTTCCAATCCATCGCTGTCTTGTCTTTGAAGTAGAACTGCCCCTATGGCTCTTTCCGAACCATCTGTTACTACTATAAATTTCTTTGTAGTATCAGGGTGTCACAAAATAGGTGCTTGGGTAAAGGACCTTTTTAGATTTTGAAAGGCCCGTTCTGCACTTTCGGTACAGACAAATCCCTTCTTTAGATTGTATTTTTTAATAGTCTGGGTGATATAACTTTGTTGAAGGGCAATGTCCTGAATAAATTGTCAATAGGAGTTTGAAAACCCAAGGAAACACTGTGTTTCTTTTTCAGAAGAGGGAGAGGGCCAGTCTAGGATGGCTCTTACTTTGTCTTGATCCATGGCTATTCCCGTCTAATTGATACAGAACCCTAGATACAGTACTTCAGTCTTGTGAAATTCACACTTCTCTGGTTTACAATATGATGGATTCTGTTTAAGTCTTTCCAAGACCTGCAGTACATGTTCAGTATGCTGTTCAGGGTTATGGGAATATATTAGGATATCATCCAAATAGATCACCAAACTCTGATTCAATAAATCAGAAAACACAGAGTCCATGAATCGTTGGAAAATAGATTGCATTGGCTTTAGCCAAAGGGCATGGCTCGATATTCATAGTGACCAAATGGAGTACGGAAGGCTGTTTTCCATTCATCTCCTTCCTTGATATGCAAAAGATGATAGGCACCTCTTAAATCTTACTTAGTGAACATCTTGGCTCCTTGGATAGCGTCCAGTATATCCCTAATTAAGGGTAAGGGATAGAGATCTTTGTTATTTTATTAAGTCCCCAAAAGTCAACACAGGGACGCTGATCTTTCATCTTCTTAGGAACGAAGAAAAGAGGAGCCTCAGCGGGAGATGAAGAAGGAGCAATTAACTCATTCTTTAAATTGTCATGTAAGTATTCTTTGAGTACCTTCCTTTCCTGATCAGTCAAGGAATACATCTGACCAAATGGAACCACTTAGTCCGGAACCAATGGAATAGCACAGTCATAGATACGATGAGGAGGTAAGACGGGGTTGCAAGGCTTCTGGAAAACGTCAGAGTATTCCTGAAAACAACTGGGTGCACCCTGAACGTATTAATAGAGTTATCATTATTCTTGGGAGAATGATAGAACCCTTTGGGAGACCAATACGAGTTGGTAGAATAGCAATTTTGTTGACAAAACTGAGATGTCAAGGATATGGTTCTTGTTCCCCAATTGATATATGGGTTGTGCTGAGTTAACCAAGGTATTCCTAAAATCATTGTGTGGTTTGGCAAGGAAATGAGATCAAAGGCGATATGTTCTTGGTGTCTCCCAAAATGCAGACAAAGAGTAGGAGTAGACTCCACCACAGGTCCTGAGGTTAAGGGGGAGCCATCTACAGTGTGTACTTGTTCTGGTGTTTCCTTTAGACCATGTGGAATACCTCTGTCCTTGGCCCAGGCCTCATCCAAATAGATACCACTGCCTCCACAGTCCACGAGAGCAAAGACCTGCTCTTCTTGAACTTGTGAACATTGTAATGTAACAGATAAGATAAACAAGGTGAAAATAATTTGTCTGGAGGAACATATTGACAGTACTTCAGCTCCTCCCGACCCCTTCCTCCTCACAGGGGGCGTGAGTTGGCATTTCCCAAAGGCCTGGAAGGACAGACAGGACAACTACGAATCAGATGACCAGCCTTGCCACAATAAAGGCAAAGACCCTTTCGCATCCAGTCCTCCTTTTCAGAATCAGACAGAGGACCACAGACAAGATCAATCTGCATGGGTTCTTCCTCAGTAGACTGAGATGCTTCAGAATGGGCTTCGTCAGATCGTCGGCTTGTGGTACGGAGTTGTTAGACTTTTTAGTTTATGCAGGGTCATCCCCAATCTTTTTGCCTCCTGCCTCCTATTTTATGTGACGACCTGTTGCTGTTGGCTTTTGAACTCTGAGCACTTTACCACTGCTAACCAATGCTAAAGTGCATATGCTCCCTGTGTAAACTGTATTGTTGATTGGTTTATCCATGATTGGCATACTTGATTTACTAGTAAGTCCCTAGTAAGGTGCACTAAAGGTGCCAGGGCCTGTAAATCAAATGCTACTAGTAGGCCTGCAGCACTGTTTGTGCCACCCACATAAGTAGCTCTGTAATCATTCTCAGACCTGCCACTACAGTGTCTGTGTGTGCAGTTCTAAACTGTAAATTTGACTTGGCAAGTGTACCCACTTGCCAGGCCTAAACCTTCCCTTTTCTTACATGTAAGGCACCCTAAAGTAGGCCCTAGGTAGCCCCAAGAGCATGTGCAGTTTATGGTTAAGGTAGGGCATATAATAATGTGTTTTATATGTCCTGACAGTGAAACATTGCGAAATTTGTTTTTCACTGTTGCAAGGCCTGTCCCTCTCACAGGTTAACATGGGTGCTACCTTTAAATATGATTAAAGTGTAGATTCCATTTGGGAGCGGATAGACATGTGGATTTTTGGGGTCTCCGAGCTCACAATTTAAAAATACATCTTTTAGTAAAGTTGATTTTGAGATTGTGTGTTTGAAAATGCCACTTTTAGAAAGTGAGCATTTTCTTGCTTATGCCATTTCTGTAGCTCTGCCTGTTTGTGGATTCCCTGTCTGAGTCAGTTTGACAGTTGGGCTGGTTGCACCTCACACTAGACAGTGACACAAAGGGAGCTGGGGTGTAGCCTGCATATCCTGATGAGCCATCTGTGCTAGGAGGGTGGGGAGGAGTGGTCACTCACATCTGAAAGGGCTGTGTCTGTCCTCACACAATGCAGTCTCCAACCCCCTGGTGAGTATATGGGGCCTGGCCTGGGCAAGGCACGATTTCACAAACAAGAAAGACTCCTGCAGAGATATCCTGCAGTTGCTGCTTCTGCCAGAGTAAGAGGGCAAAGACTGGAATTTGTGTGTCTTCCATCTTGTGAAGATCTCCAAGGGCTTGATTTAGAGCTTGCCTCCTGTTGTTTGAAGTCTCAGGGACAGCAAAGACTTCTCTTACCAGCACCTGGAGTCTCTGGAGAGACTCCTACTCTGCCAAGTGGTGCCCATCCAGTTTCCGGGACCCTGAAAGGAGAAGCTGGCAGCCTAAGAGGAAGAAATCCACATACAGAACGCCGTACTGGGAAATGATCGACGCGACTCCGATCTACGGCTGAAAAACAATGCTCACCTGCAACGTGACCCAAAGATCGATGCACGGAGCTGGAGAAACAACGCGCAGCACCGCTGACGGAGGCTGGTGAGATCGCAACCCGCGCTGCGTGGGTTTGGGATCATTGTGGGGCTGGATTTCCTGTGGAGAGAAGAAATGACGCGCCTGACCCGATGAAAGGAGAAACGACACAAGGTCTCGCTCGTGAGTGAAATCAACGGATCGCAAGCCCTTTTTGACACACACTTGCCCGTACTGGGTTATTTTTGATGCACCCAATGTACATTTTCACTCAAACAGTGTTAGTGTGTGTTTAAAACTACATGAAGACTCTTTTTGCATTTTCAGTAATAACTTGACTTGTGTATTGTGGATTTTTGTCGTTTTGGTCTTGTTTTGTTTAGATAAATACTTCCTATTTTTATAAACCTGTGTTGTGTCATTTTGTAGTGATTTCATTAAGTTACTGTGGCGGTCATTCTGACCGCGGCGGTCGCCGCCCGCCAAGCGGTTCCCGCCGAAAGACCGCTCCGCGGTCAAAAGACTGCAGCGGCCATTCCGGCTTTCTCGCTGGGCCGGCGGACGACCACCAGAAGACCGCCGGCCGGCCCAGCGGGACAGCCCCTTCAACAATGAAGCCGGCTCAGAATGGAGCCGGCGGAGTTGAAGGGGTGTGACGGGTGCAGTGGCACCCGTCGCGATTTTCACTGTCTGCACAGCAGACAGTGAAAATCTTTGTGGGGCCCTGTTAGGGGGCCCCTGCACTGCCCATGCCAGTGGCACGGGCACCCGTTCCCGCCATCCTGGTTCTGGCGGTGGACACTGCCAGAAACAGGCTGGCGGGAAGGCGCTCGGAATCCCCATGGAGGTGCTGCAAGCAGCGCCGCCATGGCGGATTCCCTGGGCCAGCGGGAAACTGCCGGCTCCCCTTTTCCGACCGCGGCTTTACCGCCACGGTCAGAATCGCCCAGGAAGCACCGCCAGCCTGTTGGCGGTGCTTCCGCCGCACTCCGCCATGGCGGTCATGGACCGCCAAGGTCAGAATGACCCCCTGTGTGTGTTTTACAAATACTTTACAGCTAGCACTCTGAAGTTAAGCCTACTGCTCGTGCCAAGCTACCAAGGGAGTAAGCAGGGGTTAGCTGAGGGTGATTCTCTTTCCCCTGACTAGAGTGAGGGCCCTGCTTGGACAGGGTGACCTGACTACCAACCAAAGACCCCATTTCTAACAGGTGTGCTCTGAACTGGTATGGTAATCGTGTTCTTCGTCTTTCCATCTTGCGTTCTCATATTCTATATTCTATGTTCATTGCTTGTGTATGCAGTAAAAACCTCTACACAGGAACTCCTGAAAAAGAGGAAAAAAAAAAAGAATGAAAAAAGGGAAAAAAGGGAAAAGAATTGAAAATCTCAATCAAAAGCAGCAGGAACTGGAGAAAAATACGACGAAACAGGAGCGAGGATCACCACCAAACGGAAGTGTTTGCAACGCAAAGAAGACCAGGACTGAATGACTTATAACCCAGGCGACAGGAAGTGACAAAACAGGAGAAGGGAGCGACACCATCTTGGATTGGGAAAGGGCCATTGAAAAGAATAGGAAAAAAGGTAGCAGTATAAAAGAAAAGAGCATCCTGGGAAAATGGACACAAAGAAGACAACATGGCGACCAGAAGAAAGAAAAGGCGAAGTGAACAGAGAAAAACACGAAAACTGAGAAGAAAAGAAGAGGAGTCCCCTTTCACCAGGTAGAGAAAAAAGATATGTCAGGAAAACAGGCAAGGGCGGCGCGACCAGGAGCACAACGATACTCGGAGTGGTGGCCCGACTGTGGCTGGCAAAAGAGATGTCGTGGCTAAGCGCAGCATCACAGTGCTCTGCTGCTGAAGCAATGCGCCCGTTCAGAGATGAGACAAGGCTGCATCGTCATCAAGGATTCCACCGATGAGGGCTTGCAATGCAAAGTCCGGTGCAGGAGATGCATTGCGCAGCTGCGGTTCTGATGAGATGATGACCTGCGATGGGGTTCTTAGAGATGGTTCTGATCCATGCAGTGGTGGTGATGTGTCTGGTCAGCGCAGGGTTCCGTCACACAGCAGAGGAGATGCGTCAGTTTTGCTGGATCCACAGAGGCTGGCAGAGCACTTTAGGCCCACTCAAAGGGTCCAGGACTGGGGTGGCACTCCTTGGCAAGGTAGGCTCACAGTTGATGGGTTCAAGGTTGTTGGAACATTCTGTCCCGAGGGTCAAGTCAGGAAGCCAGCCAACTAGCCCTTGTAGTCACTTTGGGGTCCTGGGTTGTGTGTGGGAGTTTAGGAGGAATACACGAAGCTCAGCTGTTAGCTACACCCAGTCATGTGACCCAGAAATAGGCTACAGGCACCAAATGGCTAAGGCAGGAAAATGCCAACATTCTAAAAGTGGCATTTTCAAAACTGTATTTTAAAATCCGACTTTACCATAAGGATGAGGATTTTCCATTACAATTCCAAAGACACCAAACATGAACTGGTTACCTGTCCCCATTTGGAAATTACAGCTTATTAAATTTAACATGGTATCTCCCATGTTATTCTATGGGAGGCCTTGTAGTAGTGAAAAAGTCATATAAGGGTTTTTCATTACCTGGACAAATAAAATTTAAAATGACATGTCCTACTTTTTCAATACCCTGCACTCTGCCCTGTGGGCTATCCCAGGCTTATTCTAAGGGTGACGTGTACTGATAAGGAAGGTTTGGTTCTGGCAAAATGTTGAGTTTGCTACGTCGCAATGGCAGTTTAAAACTGCACACACAGGGTGCAGTTTCAGACCTGAGGCATATTTAAAGGGCTACTTAAGTAGGTGGGACAACCATTGCTGCAGGCCCACTAGTAGCATTTAATTTACAGGCCCTGGGGATATGTATGCCACTCTACCAGGGGCATACAAGTAAAATAAATATGCCAAATATGCCTATTGGGGATACGCCAATATAAATTGTTTTAAGGAGTGAGCACATGTACTTTGGCACTGGTCAGCAGTGGCAAAGTATGCAAAGTCCTAAGGCAAGCAAAACAAGATCAGCAAAAAAATGGAGGAGGAAGGCAAAAGGTTTGGGGTAAACCACCCTAAGGCATACAGGTCTAACACATAAACTTTCCTTCTCCTGTAGATGGCTCTGGGTATAAATTGCAGGACTGGTTAACTAAACCCTTCCATCTAACAAAACCATCTTAATTAGCCTACAATGAGGTACATTCCAGAACACAGAATGTCATTGAACAAGCATTTAGACTGCTCAAGAGTTGGTTCAAATGCCTGCAACAGAGTGATGGGATTATAGCTTATGCACCAGAAAAGTTGTGTAAAATCACACTTCTTTGCTGCATGTTGCACAACGTGGCAATAAGGCATTGTGTGCCCATGCCCAATGAAGAAAACCACAAACATGATGTTTTAAGTGATGACAAAGAAAATCAATAGGATTGACGTGGCCAACAGGAGCAAAATGGCAGTGGTGCAGTCATCCATGATGAACAAATTCTGAATTATTTTTATAATACCAACATTTGTCAAACAACTACAGAGGAGCAGTCCGGACCGCCAAATAATGAAGCAACTGAAACACAGGCATCCTAAAAACCACCCAACACCAGCAGAGGAGTGCCGACAACGACGGCAGAGGCCGCCCACAGGCCGACGGAAAGGCCCAACCTGCCCATTAAATAATGAACCACTAGACCACCGTCAGTTCTGGTGTGGGAACAAACTAAATATAAGGAAACACTCACCGGAGGCTCACACAACATGCTGAAGCAGACATGGATAGAGAGCTGCAGATCATGCCAGCCCTGCTCCTTGCCATATACCTCCACAACCTAGACCACCGACGAAGACGACGACGGTAAGTACCGCAACCTACGAAAAAAGGGAAAAAAGGGCACAATTACATACCCACCCACTCCACCCACCCTGCAAAGCTCCCCCAACCCTTCACAGCAGCACAAGCCATACACCCCACAGCAAGAGGTACTTACCCGGCACCAGGCAAATCCAACATGACCATGGTACATACAAATGTCCCACACCCACAAACAATGAAACAAGAGACCAGGGATCCAGAGTGTGCCACCAAAACACAGGCCACACATGCACTTTTAATGCAGCTCTCTCAGCAAATGATTCTCAAGTTAGGCCAATGGCCAGTCCATAGTGTCATGAGTCCCATGGGCTACAATGGCCCAACCTGACTCCCACAAGGGCTACAGGACTCCACCTTATAGGGGCAACAATGGGGCATCCAGGCACCCCAGGGAACAGGGGCAGGGAGGGGTGGGGATTTACAAAGAGGGTGGGCCTTGGATTTGCGTTCCGAAGGTGGGGGGGTTTGGCTTTGGCCTTGGAAGGTGGGGGAGTGTGCTTGGACTGGGTAGAGTCGGATGGAATTGGCTCAGCACGGGGCTTCTTCCTCTCTGGGTAAGGGGCATGGGAATGTGAAGGGCGGACAGGGGCGGGCTGTGAAGTGGAAGGAGTGGAAAGGGCAAGGAGGTGTGCACGTTTAGGGACGAGACGGGGTGGGCCAGTGGGTTGGAAGAGGTCAGCACAGGAGAGGGATTTTTTTTTGGAGCAATAGGGTTGGACCTGGAGGAGGGCGTGGGAGGGGAGGCAGAGGGTGTGGATGTAAGTGGTGTAGGGGTGCGTGTTGTGGGTGCAGGTGACTGGACAGTATGCTGAGGTGTGGTGGATGTGTGATGGGTGGGTGTTTTGGTGCGTTTGTGGAGGAGGGAGGTGGACACACTGGGAGAAGACAGGCTGCCAGTGTGAATGTATGTGGTGTGGGTGTCTGCAAGTCTGGTGAGTGTGCTGCATGTGTCCACTAAAGTAGTTGTGGTGAGTGCAGGTGTGGTGTCTGGGGTGCATGTATGGATGTCTGCTATTGTGGTGAGTGCAGGAATAGGCTCAGCAACAGTGAATGAAGGTGCAGTCCCTGGGGGATGTGCATGTAGAGGGGACAGACAGGGAGGCAGAAGAGGTGGGCACACTGGGGCAAGTGGATGTTGCTGTGTGTGCATGTGTATGTTGGGTGTGTGAATGCTTGGGGTGGGAGGTGCGGTGCTTGTGTTTAGGAGTGTGCTTCTTTTGTGTTGAGGTGTGTGCCTGCGTGTCAGAATGTGTGCTTTGGACGGGTGAAGGGAGTGGGGTGCTGGAAGGGGTAGAGGAGGTTGGAGGGAGGAGAGAATTGCCAGGGACACTGGCTGCCATCAAAGAGGAGACCAGAGCCTGAAAAGATCTCTGTAGGCCAGACAAGGCACCGTGAATGCCATCCAGATAGGCATTAGTCTGCTGCATCTCTGATGCTAGCGCCTGGATGGCATTGACAATGGTTGTCTGCCCTACAGAGATGGTTCTCAGGAGGTCAATAGCCTCCTCCGGGTGGGCAGCAGGGCTGACTGGGGCAGGGGAAGAGGTGCTCAGGGCAAAGGAGACGCCCACCCTTCTGGGTGAGTGGGCACGGGCAACTCGGTGGGGAGCAAATGGGAGGGCGTGATGGCATGGGGATGGCAGAAGATGATACAGTAGGTGTGGGCCCACTAGGGTCCGCCACCGCCAGGGAGTCCCCATCGGAGGAGGTATCGGAGTCACTACCTCCAGTGGTAGTTGCCTCCCCCGTGGTACTCCCCTCGCCCTCCAACCCACTGGTTCCCTTGGCGTTGGATGACTCGGCCTTCGAGGATCCGTGGGCCGCTGCATCCCCACTCACCGGTGCCTCGGCTCCCTCGCCAGATGATGCTGATGTACACAGACAACACAAGAGAACAGGGATGTGGAGACAAAACAGGAGAGACACTTGTAAATAGCTGAAAGGAGTGAACATAGTGGTTCATACACACACCCACCCAGAAGACCCTCCAACAGGCAGCAGCTTCCACTATACCCATGGCCATGCCCCTTACTAGTGTCCAGAACCCTGCTCTACACGCATTCCCTAAACAACTTAAGGACCTGACGTGTAGGAGACCTGACCAAAACGCCCCTACTCCATAAGGGGGCCATCATGTAGATGGACATCAGTCAGAGTCCCTGCAACTAAGCAGCATAAACCTGAATGCACACACAGACATCCATCAAGGGTCAAACATATGGTATGTGTACTCACCCCCTTGTGACTGCTGTGCAGCCTTCAAGTGCCCATCCAGGTCTGGGTACGCTACCGCCAGGATGCGTAGCATAAGGGGGGGGGGGGGTCAATGCCCGACGGGCACCCCTTCCCCGTTGGGAGGACTTTCCCAGCTGGACCTCGCAGATTTTTCACACCCAGCACCGCAGGTCCTCCCACCTCTTCCTGCAGTGGGTGCTCCGCCGGTTGTAGACCCCCGGGGTCTACGCCTCCTTGGCGATGGCATGCCAAAGTGCCCTCTTCTGGTGGGCGCTGAACTAAAAGGGACACAATGAAATGTAACACAGAGGTCAGGCACTTGGCAGACATATACAGCTGGGTATATGTCCACTATGGGACGGACAGTACAAACAGACTAACAGCAC
This sequence comes from Pleurodeles waltl, assembly GCF_031143425.1. Classification (NCBI taxonomy): domain Eukaryota; kingdom Metazoa; phylum Chordata; class Amphibia; order Caudata; family Salamandridae; genus Pleurodeles; species Pleurodeles waltl. The sequence continues at coordinate 777,928,413 of NC_090439.1, forward strand.
ATACACACGCAGCATTTCAGGAACCATGGCCCATCCATGTTCAGAGGTGCACACATATATGCTGGCAACACCATCCATTACACACAACCATTGCCCACAATCCCCCTACTCACCTGTACCTTTGGCCGTCCGTAGAGCTTGGCGTACAGGGGCAGGACCTCGTCCACAAACCTCTCCAATTCCTCTTGGGTGAAGGCCGAGGCCCTTTCCCCTGCAACACGAGCTACTTTCATGACGAGAGGCATAACACAGCAGTACATTCAGTGGAGTACCTGCTTGCACGAGATCAGGTAGTCAAGTGAAGTTGGGGTGACGACTTTGCGTACGCATCGAGGCGGTGTGCACCATCACCGCCGGCGGCGATCATGATACGCTAGGATTCCCCATTGACATCCATGTTAACCAATGACTTTACGCCCGGCAGTAAACACCACCTTAGGCTGTTACGTCAACCGCTAGCGGTATGAGGTTACTTCCACCGCGACAGTTCGGGATTACAGGGGGCAGACATTTTGGCAATAACTATGCATTTATAATACTGCCATCTGCACAATGCAGGCCGTAATGTTCACCAAACACACATATGTATGTGACCATTAACATTACCACACCTGACAAGCCCTGATCAATAATTGTGGTCTAGTTGATGTTATGTCAAACACATTATGCATTTGTGTCCCTACAATCAAGTCAGCAGTGCTCAATGATTGACAATGTGTGCCAATGTATGTGTGTTCCTCACACGTGTTTCCAACTCCCCCTAGGTACCGACCGTTGTGGCGAGGAAGAGCCCCATCGGTGTACAGACAACTTGTGGATATGGGGACCATGGTGGAACGTCACATCATTATCAATTACAGACTCACCCGTGCATCTATTTTTTAACTTTGTGCATTACTGGATCCTGCACTGACTCCGGCAAATCGTAATCAGCATGCCATCCCTACTGAAGTGCAGTGCTCTCTGCACTCCATTTCCTGGCCACGGGCTCATTTCAAGTGACAGTGGGCATGGGTGCTGGATTTTCACAGCCAATGTTTAGCATGATACTGACAAAATTCTTGAATGCATTTGTATGACACCTGCAGTCCTATGTGAGGTTTCCCCAAAGTACTCACCTCCCAGCCATCAAGTCGGACTTCTATGCCTTTGCCAACATACTCCATGTGATAGGTGCCATTAATGGCACCCTTATACCTATAATCCCCCCAAGAGTCAGTGAACAGGTGTACAGAAACAGGAAGAACTTTCCCTCCATGAACATTCTGTTGGTATGTACTGCAGACCAGTACATCTCACATGTAAATGCCATGTTCCCTGGTTCAGTCCATGATTCCTTTGTGCTGAGGAACAGTAGTGTGCCACATAAGATGGAACAACTACAAGAGGACAGGGGGTGGATCGTAGGTAGGTGTTTCTGTCACTAACTGTCACCTAGCAGACAGCCAGGCTGTCTGCCTCTGAGGATTGTCAATGACAGTTCTGTTTTGCACCTTTTTTTAGGTGATTCTGGCTATCCCAACTTGCGTTGGCTCCTGATACCAGTGAGGAATCCTGGGACAGATGCAGAGAAGAATTACAGTGAGGCCCATGGACGTACTAGGAGGTTGATAGAGTGCACAATAGGTCTCCTGAAGGCTAGATTTCATTGTCTACATATCTCTAGCGGTTCCCTGGCCTATGTGCCTGAAAAGGTGTGTAGAATAGTGGTGGCCTGCTGCATGCTGCACAACGTGGCTGTGAGAAATTATATCCCCCTCTTGGAGGTGGAGGGTGCTGTTTATCCAGACCAGCTTCCTCAGAGAGGGGATGAGAGTGATGGTGATGATGAGGAAGGGGAAGATGTAAATTCCAGGACCCAACTGATACAACTCTACTTCCAGTAACTATGTGGGACTAAGGGCTGAGATTGGTGTCTGTGAATCATACTGTCAGTGTGCCTTGTCATCTAGGGGGGGTTGGAATGTACTAATTGCCACTGTGTCCAGGTCTGTATAGGACAGAATACAATGTTGTGTTTCTTTTTCTAAACATATTTATGCACAACAACATGTAAGGCGAGTGGGTCATTTCATGCTACGCAGGTACAAATAAAGTAGTTGTCAGACAGTTGCATCCATACTTCACTTTGTTCACACATTATGAAAGAGGACAATGTTACAGGTGTGATATGTGTTTTATTTGGTGCAGGGATTGAATCGTGCAAATTACAGTGATGGCAGTGGGTCAAGGGTGGTTATCCTAAACGCCAACATGGTGGCAGCATTGTTGTAAGTATTGGTAGGTCCATCAATGCTTACATGAGTTCTTAATTATTGTTAGCACTGTTTGGTGATTCATTGTGTGGGATAGTTGGTGGATAGATTATTGCAGAGTCACTTCTTTTAGGGGACCTTGTTCTTGGCAGGTGTTCCAGTCCCATATCTTGGCCTGAGGGTCAGTTTGGGCGCCTGTTGTTGGCCTATAGGGGATGAGATGGATGTCCCCTGTGTTTCCTCAGAGGGTAGTTTGTGTGAAGTTGCTGCTGATGCTCTCATTGCCTGGTCTGTCTCCTGTGCTGTAGTGGGGGCTTCCTGTACTGTGTGAGCCTCAGGCTGGGTTTGTACAAGCTGCAGCAGCCCACCTGCTATGGTGGCCATTGCGGATTTGTGCATTTTCCACTGTTCCATGGCCTCTTGGTGGTGTGCTTGCTGCATCCTCTGACTCTGCTCCAGGGTGGATACTATCTTGGCCAATCTGTCATGGTTATGCCCTGTAGGCTCCCACGTCCTGGGCTGCAGCATCCATCCTGTGGCCTCCCTCCTGGGCCAGTGATGCCATCCCACTGGGCCTAGCCCCCTGTGCCTGTGTCCCCTGCACAGGTCTGGCGGTGTCACTTGTACTGGGGCCATCGTCTTCCTGTCTGTTGGTTGGGGGCGACTGTGGCCTCTGTACCTGTGTTCCACCAATCTGTGGCCTGGATACACAGGTGTGTGGACGGTTGCCCTGGGCTGATGTTCTTGCCTGGGTGGTAGGGGTGTCAGTGGTATCCTGGGTGGGGATGCTGGATGGTGAAAATCCAGGACTGTGTCAGTGTCCAGGGTTCCATCCCCAGTGTCCTGTGAGGTGCCTCTGTCTCCCTGGGAGGCACTGGCACTCCTTGTCCTGTCCGTCAGGATGGCATGGGTGGTAGTGCCTGTTGGGGGAAATAGACATGTCTGTTACATTCGCATGGTCGGATGGGGTGCAGAGGCCTGGCGGGTTTGTGCAGCTTACCCACTTTGGGACCATGCAGGATGCTTTAGTGGGGTTAGCATTGCTTTTGGCTTTGTATGTGGAGCTGCACTGTGGGTGTTATAGGTCACTGTGTTTCCTTGCAGGGGTGGGTGGCTGTGCAGAGTGGGAGGGATGTGGGCCTGTTAGTGGGTTTGTGAGCATGCAGGGGTGGTGGATTCAGTGCCTGTGGGCTGGGTGGGGGTTTGGTCCTGGTGGGTGTTGGAGGGGTGGGATGGTGCATGCATTCCAGGTGTGATGGATATGGGGTAAATGTAGACAACTTACCCGAGTCCATTCCTCCAGTGAGTCCAGTGAGTCCCTCAGGGTGCAGGATGGCCAGTACCTTTTCCTCCCAGTCAGTGTAGTCGGGTGGTGTTGGTGGAGGTCCTCCCCCAGTCTTCTGGACTGCAATGTGGTGCCTGGATGCCATGGCCCTGACCATCCCCCGCAGGTCATTCCATCTCTTGCGGATGTCGTCCCTGGTGCGTGGATGGTGTCCCACTGCATTGACCCTGTTGACAATGGTCTGCCATAGCTCCATCTTCCTTGCGATGGGTGTGTGCTGCACCTGAGCCCCGAATAGTAGTGGCTCCACCTTCAGGATCTCGTTCACCATGGTACTTAGCCCCCTTTCTGTGAAGCGTGGATGTTTGGGGGGTGACATGGTGAGTGCGATGAATGGTGTCTGGGGTGGAATCTCGGTGAGGGTGCTCTTCTGTGGTTGGGTGTGAGTATCGTGGATTGTGGCATTCGGTGTCTGCTTCAGGTGGTCTTTGTCTTCGTTGGCCTACTTTCATTGCAACGATTGTGGGGTGTGTCTGTGAATGTTTTTATGGTGTTGTGGATGTGTGTCAGGTGTGTGGGTTTCTGACTTATCCAGTGTGTGCACTTCTTACTGTTGGGTCCACTTGCCGCCTGTGGCGGTCTGCACCGCCAATGGTCGTTCGGCTTCCACTGACCGCCAAGGTGATTTGTGCATCATTATTTGGAGGGCGGGATGTGGGTGTGCTCGGCGGTGGCGGGGTGGGAGGTCCAGCATTTCCGCCGACAGGGTCCTGGGGGAGACTGGTGGACTGGTGATTTTTGTCGGAAACTGATTTTTGGTTCATTATATGGTGGGTTTCTGTTCACCGCCAACGGCGGTCTTCTGTTCACCGTCACCATGGCGGTCAGGAGTGTTTACCGCCATGTTCATAATGACCGCCTATGTATGATATGAAAGACAGTGCCTGACCTACATGTATGTTTGGGTGATACATACGGTACACCCAATAGGTTTTCATTATTTTGTATATTAGTGTTTATTGTCATATAATGTTATGTATAATATGTATCCTTTGTCCTTGTTATGTAAAGGCGGAAAATGTTTATATATGTTTAGCTGTGGATTGTGGTATCAGATGCATTATATTTTTATGTGTTTTTGCATTGCAGCCCTGAAGAAGTTCACAACAAGTGAACAAAATTGGTTGGGTGTATGCTATATACTATTGGTGAAAATGATATGAATGAATAAAGGATTTATGAATGTACACTATGGGGCTCATTCTGAGCCCGGCGGGCGGCGGGAGCCGCCCGCCTGGAGGGAGCCGCCAAATGGCCGCTCCGCGGTCGAAAGACCGCGGAGGCCATTCTGGCTTTCCCGCTGGATTGGCGGGCGACCGCCAGAGGGCCGCCCGCCAGCCCAGCGGGAAACCTCTCCCCACGAGGAAGCCGGCTCCGAATGGAGCCGGCGGAGTGGGTATGTGCGACGGGTGCGGTGGCACCCGTCGCGTATTTCAGTGTCTGCAAATCAGACACTGAAATACAAAGTGGGGCCCTCTTACGGGGGCCCCTGCAGTGCCCATTCCATTGGCATGGGCACTGCAGGGGCCCCCAGGGGCCCCACGACACCCCTCACCGCCATCCTGTTCCTGGCGGTCAGAGCCGCCAGGAACAGGATGGCGGTGAGGGGGTCGGAATCCCCCATGGCGGCGCAGCTAAAACCGGCGGGAGACCGCCGGTTTTCCTTGTCTGACCGCGGCGGAATGCCCTGCCGGGCACCGCCAGCCTGTTGGCGGTGCTCCCGCATCCCCGGCGGTCCTTGACCGCCGGGGTCGGAATGAACCCCTATATTTGGACTTGAAGTTGAAATCAAAAGCAGTTATACCACATTGGTGCACCATCAATCATAAGGATTTCAATGAAATGTTGTTTTCTGGAATCACATGTCTTTTTTCATGCAGGCACGCACTTCGGGTGAACAGTCTTGCGAGACACCAGCAGGAGACTAGTTTCAGCCAAAAATGTAGTTTAGTGAGCTGTTTTCTGTGTGAACAAGTCTTACACGTGCAACAATTATGTGAATCTGCATAATGCAAAGTTTCACATAAGTTCTGGAATTTTGCCTAGCACTAAATTAGAGAATTGCAATATTACAAATTTCACATTCCTAATTATTAGATATTACTTCCGTTATGAACAGCCACTGTTTTGAAACTCTTTTGCATGATATTTTTTTTTATTTCTCAAGATAGTAAATTTATACAAAATACAAAAATGCAGGAGCTACAAATACACAAAAATATTTACAAAACATACATTGGGCCTATATTAAATATGCAATCATCTGTTATGAAAATACAAATATATATTAGTCTCTGGAAATAAAATAAGATTTGAAAAAAGAATCAAAACAGAACCTGAAATAGCAAAGAACACAGTGTGTACTTCTGATTAAGCACACATCTCTCTTTCTGATATGATGTTGTCAGTATTTAAGAAGATGAGAACCACTTCAAAAATGAAGAATGGCTTGTCACTTCTATTGCTGCTAACAAAAATCGTTGTTCCATGTTTACTGTATCTGAGAAGGAATACAGTTTCCTCGTGTCTCTCTCACTTATCGGATAACAGGAGCCCATCGTCTAGCAATCCAAAAGCCTGTTCCGGTTTTATTTCTTTTTGAGCGCTTCAGCAATGCAGATGGAAAGATGATGAGCAAGAAATAAGAAGATGTTAGTGTGAGCAGGAATACTTGTTCTGTGCAAGTAAACTCCCCAGTAAATAAGGTTCTCTGTCCTCCCAGCACGGCCATGGAAAATGTGATGATTTGTATGAGTGCCGGAATCTTACAATGTCCATCTGCACAGGCAGGCCATTAACGCTGACTATCTTGTCTCAACTGGTCCCAGCAGGATTTAAAGCTATCTATCATTTTCTTGAGTACACATATTTTCTGGTTGCATTTGTCCACGCTTCTTTTTTTTGCCTTGCACTTCCTCTCAGAAAGTTTAACCTGTAAAAAAAAACACAAGAAATCAGTGAAACTGTTAGAAGGGGATGGAGTTTTAAACCCCAAAAGATTTAACTGATCGTGCAGTAAGAATTTGTGATTTTGAAGACCGCAGTTGTAGCGTGTTTACTAGGCTACTGTTTAATTAAAACGTATGCACTAAACGGCATGCCTATCACAGATGTAATGATGACATCTGTAATTGATCCTATGTTCTGCAACTGTTTTATAATAAATAAGACTAAGGATTGCACTACAATTTAGGGGTGACCTTAGGAAATGAGGGACTCGATCTATCAAAGTGTCCTAATTTATGTTGGGTACTATTTGAACAGGTGTTGCCATCAATGTGCTGATTTACATTACAGTTCCAATGTGAAGTCCAGGGATAGAGCGCATTTCAAGAATGAAAAGCTCGCAATCGCAACTAGAATTTAATTCCATTTCAGCTGCAAGAATGTGTGGAGGGGAGAAGGCATTGAAATATCTCTATGTTGAGTGGAATTTGCTTCCGATGGTCCTTGTAGGCCCAAGTCTGTATATACTCAGGATTTACAGAAACAGCTGAGCTGTCAGTCGGATAGAAGATGTTCATTTACAGCTGAGATTCATCCAGTTAGACATATTGAGTGGCTTAGTTCAAGAGATATGGTATGAAGTTCGAAATCAGCTGCAGAGAGAACGGAATTTTGTGGTACTCCTTATGTGGCAGAAAATTACTCAGATGTAGGGTTGCAAGTTTTTTTTTGTTAGCTGTTTTCTTGCAGTAACAGGACAGTCATTTAACAACCAATCCGTCCATTCCCATAATAGTTGAGGATTTAAGACAAATAGAGTGATTAACTGTATGAGACATAGGTAATAGGTCGTCATAATCGTGGAGGTTTTAAGACAAATAGAGTGATTAACTGTATGAGACATAGGTAATAGGTCAAAGGAGGATCTGTAAACAAGAGTTACCACCATCATGACTACACTGTATGTTTTGTAATATTTTCAGTATGTCATTCTAAGTGCTTGGTCCAGCTCTGAAGCTCAATCGAAGGTCATGGATAAAATTATTCTCCGAAACTAACTATTTCAGCTGAGTCAACACAACTTTTGAGAAATTTTAAAAGGCACTACACATAAAGTTTCGTGGTAGAGCAATGCTGACAACTCCTAATATCCCTTCTCTGACTCTCCAGTCTTTAACCTACTAGCTACGAAACATCCCTGCACCCTCCCAGAAAACATTTCAGTGTGTGGGCGGGGAGTCCATGGCAGGAATTACACCCTGAGACACCCTGAGACTCTCTCTTTAGCTCCGGATCGGTATCCTTAGACAGAATACTCACCATGCAGTCCAGCACTTCCGGTGTGGACACACAACCCACACCAACGATTATGTCTCATGCCACTCTCTATGTAATGCAGGGGTCTGCCTGGTCCAGGGGCTCTTGTCTCCTGGACATCGCAGGCAGCTCTTCCAGGACAGAAGTGGACTCAGCAGTGCCAGTGTTTGGGTCTTCTACCATCAGAGCAAGTAACACCTGGCCCACTGGTCCTCCCATTTTCTAACAGCACCCACATCCTACAACTTACTTTCCTCTTGTATCCTTGTACCGTATCCTTATGATGATCACCCAACCTCCAATGGGTCAACATGGATGATTTCATCCACTCGTTCCCTCCCGATGGTGGTAGTTCACCACCAAGAATGCAATCTGTTGGTAAATGGTGACATACGGCTATCTTCCTTTGGGCAACTATCCCTTCCACTCTGAGGAGAGCATCACCATTGGATGGTCATCCCCATCCTCTTCCATGGCAATTACTTGCCCTACTGATCAAGTCACACATCTATCATACTCGGTCTAATCCATTTCATTTGTGGACTACACAGAAATACTATTCTCAGGTCTCAAATCTTTTTCAGTCAGTCAATGTGCATGTCACAAACGTATTCTTGGGTTCTATCAGCCAGCAAGGCCAGCAAAATGTCTCTGGTTAGGTACTTCTGACTTGACATTGTTCACTTCAAGGACAAACACACGGAGTAGGTATAAAACATCGTAGTGCACGGTGCACTGCTGATAAGTGTCAGGAAAAATGCTGGTGCTGCAGTGAATATTTTTACCAGTTTTTAGCTTGTGAGCAATGCACATTACATGAAAAAGGATCAAAATTCTATAATTGAATTTCTATTTATTGCCAATCTTATTCTCGAGTTATGTGGGGATCTATATTTCCATATGTATGCAGTGAATGCGAGATTGTGAGATGGTATTGTGGGTCCATGCGACTTTGAAGCTCCACAAAAAGAAGACAAATAGTCAGTATGCAATGCAAAACTGTGGTGAAGCTACATGAAGGGGCAATGAGAAAGGCTGCCATGGACTTTATGAGTCTGATGAAAGTTTTTTAATAAAAGGAAAACTTGATCTGATTTGGTTGAAGCAGAAATGGGAATGTGTGGGCACAAGCATCACGTTTTGAGGAGGATATATTGATGAGGCTATGTTGGAATCAAGGTACTCCAAATGAGTTTGTTATTGACAATGTGATACAGTTTTTCACTTTTGAAATTTAAGATTGTTGGGAAAGGTTCATGTGGTGACTCATCCTACCGCACAGTATGATCTCAAAGAGAATAGTGAGGTAAAAATTACAGCTGGAATGAAGTAATAGGATGAAATACAGAAAGATGTCAGAAGAAATGTAATGGGCAGCTTGATCAAACAGGAATATAGTTACATGTCAAAACAGACAACATATTGATTTGTGATACAGGGCATAAGAGAAATACAATAAGGTATGCAACGTTTAGAAAAGTGTGAAACCTCTCGGGATAAGGCTAGTTCACTAGGTGGGGATCACAAATACAAAGAGAGTAATAGAAACAAACCTCTAATTTCTTGAGGGAAGAGATGCTAGTAAAAATAGCAGGAGGTCATGCTCAACTAGTGGATGATCTTGTCAAACAAATAAAGACTAGTGAAGATAGAACTTTGCTAAATATGGTAGTTACGCAAGTGATACTGGGTTTACTACGTACGCATTTTGACAAAATGCTGAAGGATGTCAAATGGCCCAGAAGCAGAGATCGTTGCCAAACGAAGGTTCTGACATGTTCATATTATGCTAGGCCTCATATAGTGTTACCAATAATGAAAAGTCGTCTAATTTGTGGAGGAAATTCTAAGTCCGTGAGAGAATTCAGATGTGAAATGTATTGACAGAAAGTTAGTATTATAAATGAAATGCAGTGTGCAGATTCTCTCCTTATTAAGTATGTCCTCCACAAGCTAGAACATTTCATGATACCATACATCTCTCAATCAGGCCTTATGCAGTGTGGTGCTTTCGCTCAACATAGTTTTAGACTTTTGTTCTTTCCATACTCATACGGGGAAGTATGTGTTCATTCGGTTCTCATAGCATAAATATATAAGCTTCATATCATCTGGGAGAAGCCTGTGAAAAGTGTTAGTTGCAGATACCAATCTACGTTGCTGTGCAAAGGATGCAAGTCGCGAAACAATTTAGAAACTTACTTCGTTTACACATCTGCAAGACAGGAGCTCTTCTGTCTCAAATGAAAGTCGGATTAAGTTGCATTTTATATCTTGGTTCATTTTAGTATCATCAGCTAACTTTCGAAGTGCACATCCCATGTGACAGAGGGAATTAATTTCCTGAAAACGAAACAAACATTTTTAGTGATCATCAGTTTTCATGTATCAGATCATTTCAAGTCTAAGAGCTGAATCTTAAAATTGGTGCTGTATTAATTACCTCCCCAAAAAGATTACACACCGTGTACTTAACAGTGTTACCAAACTATGATACACTGTCAGACGCAGAGATAGAATGGTGGAGGGAATTGCACCAGTAGGTCACATTCTGGATTACAGCTCCTTGAGAACAGGAGGATTTTCAGTCACAACCTATGTCTTAATCAGCTTCAAAATCTTAATTTCAGGAGATTAAGGCCCATATTTATACTTTTTGACGCTAAACTGCGCTAACGCAGTTTAGCGTCAAAAAATTTAGCGCCGTCTAACGCCATTCTGAAGCGCCATGCGGGCGCCGTATTTATGGAATGGCGTTAGCCGGCGCTAGCAGACTGGCGCTGCCTGGTGTGCGTGGAAAAAAAACACGTAGACCAGGCAGCGCCGGCGTAGGGGGAAAATGGCGTTAGGGCGTCTTAAAATGGGGCAAGTCAGGTTGAGGCAAAAAAATCACCTCAACCCGATTTGCGCCATTATTTTCGACGCCCAGACGCCATGTAAATGACTCCTGTCTTAGTAAAGACAGGAGTCATGCCCCCTTGCCCAATGGCCATGCCCAGGGGACTTCTGTCCCCTGGGCATGGTCATTGGGCATAGTGGCATGTAGGGGGGCACAAATAAGGCCCCCCTATGCCACCCAATTTTTTTTAAAAAAAATAAAAATTATACTTACCTGAACTTACCTGAATGTCCCTGGGGTGGGTCCCTCCATCCTTGGGTGTCCTCCTGGGGTGGGCAGGGGTGGCAGGGGGGGGTCCCTGGGGACAGGGGAGGGCACCTGTGGGCTCATTTTGAGCCCACAGGCCCCTTACCGCCTACCCTGACCCAGGCATTAAATAGTGGCGCAAATGCGGGGTTTTTTGACCCGCCACCTCCCGGGCGTGATTTTTGCCCGGGAGTATAAATACGACGCATTTGCGTCGCCGTCATTTTTTTAGACGGGAACGCCTTCCTTGCATCTCATTAACGCAAGGAAGGCGTTCACGCAAAAAAATGACGCTATTTGCCCATACTTTGGCGCTAGACGCGTCTAACGCCAAAGTATAAATATGGCGTTCGTTTTGCGCCGAATTTGCGTCGAAAAAAATGACGCTAATTCGGCGCAAACGGAGTATAAATACGGGCCTAAATCTCATGATGCAGAAGAATCAAACGTCATTTCTCCTCATGAATAATGCATTATGAACTGCATTTCATAAACTACGCCGAAGACCACCTGCAGGCGAAAGGTACCTTACAGAGATTCCAAAAGTGTACCCAATCATGTTGCTCACACCTAGACCTGCAGTGCAGGCACCCGTAATCAAAGTGTGCACCAACACCTTATAGCCACTTGTGGCACCTAGGTTAGTGACCCTCTATCCTGCCACTTACTTGGGGTGTTGCCGCTGGTGTGGTATGGGGATTCCAGATCAGCCTTTAAAGATGGTGGCACACGTTGCATTGCAGACCTAGGCAGCTTGACTTCGCTGAGGTGCAACTGTAGGATGCACTGGGCGAGGAGAAAGATAATACTTTCTCTTAAGTTTGTTGAGGTTATCAGTAAAGGGTGACACTGAAAAGCATTACGGCAAATAGAAGAGGGATGGCGCGTCAAATTTCACTCCAAACAAATGTTAGCAAAGCATGTGAATGGGTGACAAATGTAAGCAATGCATGTGAATGGGTGAAGGGAAGTCCTTGTGTTTTTTTGTCAAAAGAATGTCTAGGCAGGGTTAGGCTTTCTCCTGGTTGCAGGAGTTCCAACTGAAATGATCAGCTTCCATATGTTGAAAAATGGATGGATATATGACTGGAATACCTAATGTAGGTAGCAAACTCAAGACCCTATGATATTTTCAGATTGATTGTCTCATGAAACAAGGAGGGGCAATACTAATTTGTCAGCCAGGGCAGGAGATGTGTATGAAGCCTAGCAAGAATAATGCTATCTCCTCAATGCTAGAGATCTCTTTCAGATGGACCACTGAGCTGAGGTTCATAAAAAGTGCAGTGCAGGTGAGATTTACTTCAGATTCTTGTGGTTTGTTGAGGAAACTGTGAAACCTCTTCATCAGCCAAGTGGAAAGCCTTAGGCCCATATTTATACTTTTTGACGCAAAACTGCGCTAACGCAGTTTTGCGTCAAAAAAATTAGCGCCGGCTAACGCCATTCTGGCGCCGTATGCGGGCGCCGTATTTATTGAATGACGTTAGCCGGCGTTAGCCGCCGGCGCCGTCTGGTGTGCGTTAAAAAAAACGACGTACACCAGGCAGCGCCGGCGTAGGGGGAAATGGGGCTTGGGCGTCAAGAAATGGGGCAAGTAAGGTTGAGGCTTTTTTTTCGCCTCAACACGATTTGCGCCATTTTTTTTTCACTCCCAACCCCCATAGAAATGACTCCTGTCTTAGCAAAGACAGGAGTCATGCCCCCTTGCCCAATGGCCATGCCCAGGGGACTTATGTCCCCTGGGCATGGCCATTGGGCATAGTGGCATGTAGGGGGGCACAAATCAGGCCCCCCTATGCCACAAAAAAAAAAAAAAAACACTTGCCTGAGCTTACCTTAATGTCCTGGATGGGTCCCTCCAGCCTTGCGGTGGGCAAGGGTGACGGGGGGGTCCCTGGGGGCATGGGAGGGCACCTCTGGGCTCCTTCAGAGCCCACAGGTCCCTTAACGCCTGCCTTTTGCAGGTGCTAAAAAAACGGTGCAAAAGCGGCCGTACGACATTTTTTTTGACCCGCCCACTCCCGGGCGTGATTTTTGCCCGGGAGAATAAATCCAACGCACATGCCTCGGAGTCGATTTTTTAGACGGGAACGACTACCTTGCATATAATTAACGCAAAGTAGGTGTCCACGCTAAAAAATGACGCTAACTCCATGGACTTTGGCGCTAGATGCGTCTAACGCCAAAGTATAAATATGGAGTTAGTTTTGCGTCGAAATTGCGTAAAAAAAAACGACGCAATTCCGGCGCAAACGGAGTATAAATATGCCCCTTAGAGTCATAAGAATTACCACATTACTCGACGGTAGCGTTCTTTCCATGATAAACCATGTTTGGTTTGATGTTTTTATTCAAGTAATAGGTTTGGTCCATCGCCATTTTGAAGTACCTAAATTAGTGCTGGGCTCGACGAGCCACCAAATAGAAAAATCTAATCAGATATCAGGATATTCACAATGAATTACATACACGGCTACCTTGCATATGATGAATTTCAACAGAGATGTACTTTGTTGTGTCATTCAGAAAACCCCACAGGATTTTACTATTTAATGCTGCGATGAGCCTGATACAAAGTCATACTCAACTATTTACTGGATTTGATATTTGCTTCCATGCTAGTTCCTCCATTGCTCTCAAATCTCTGTTTAATTTTGTTTAGCCAAATACACCACTTTTTGTCTATTAATTCAAAATTCTGGTTAACAGTGTTTTTGCGCCCGTCCAATTATTTAATGTTGCAAATGTAAGCTTGTCAATGTGTATTTAACTCATTGTTTATGTTTCACACATCTGACTGAAGCCTTATACTTGGCCACAAAGAAAGTGAGGCTTTTGCTGACTTGAGAAGCCTCTTTACTCAACTAGAGAAAGTCTAAGCTTTTTTTCTACATTTGTTATCGGGTCCTTCTCACGTTTTCTACCTTTAGATTGTCAAAACTTCTCTCAGTGCTGAAGTGATTCCACTGATATTTGGGACTGTTCCTTTAGCCCAATATTTCCACTAAGCACAGTTCACTAAGAATCAAAATAGTAACTACAACCAAAAGCTCACACTGGCCCATCATCTCCATTAACATTAAGGGCCCCATTACAAGCTCCCTTTAGGCCTGTGGGGAGATAACGGGCCTGGAATTAATTAAATGGATGGATTAACTGGAATCATCAGTTAAACTCCCTAGAAAATTAGAAAAAAACCTGCAATACCATGAATTACTGAGGTCCCTTATGCAAGTTTTACCCGATTTTGGGGGATTTAACCATGAGATAATGGGAATCTTTCCAGAATGTGGAATAACCTGCTAAACTTGGTAGACACAATACTACTTAGACAAGATTTGCCCAATTCCGTGGGGTTTACAATCATCATTTACCTTATTTTGAGAAGGTGGTGAATAGCAAAGAGGGTCAGTGCAGGGCGGGTAGCTGGTTGTGGCTTTGCCAGGCTCTTGCCCCATGGTGCTGTCACAGACAAGGCAATGGTGTGCCTCTGTCCATAGCCCCAGCATGTTTCAGTCTTTGGTTTTAGCATGTGCAGCTCTGCAGCAGGAAATACTAAGGCCCATATGTATACTTTTTGACGCAAACCAGCGCCTGCGCTGGTTTGCGCAAAACAATTTACCGCCGGCTAACGGCATTCCTACCCACAAGGCGGGCACCTTATTTAAGGATTGACGTTAGCTGGCGCTGCAGGCTGATCAGAGTAAAAACAAATTACTCTAACCAGGCAGCGCCGGCGTAAGGGAAAATGGGGGTTGTGTGTCAAAAAATTGTACAAGTCAGGTTAGAGTAAAAAAATCATGGCTCTAACCGGACTTGCGCCATTGTTTGACACACAAGCCCCATGGAAATGACTCCTGTCTTAGCAAAGACAGGCTTCAAGCCCCCCTGCCCAATGGCCATGCCCAGGGGACTTCTGTACGCCATATCTAAGATGCATTGCACCATAGCGGTAGTTTGGAGAACTAGCGTCAACATTTTTGATGCTAGTTCGGAGCTTTGCCGGACGAGGGTCAAAAATGTTGATGCTAATCCTGCAAAGCCTATTGAGGCCCATTGAAAACAACGGTGTGTCAAAATGACACAAATACATTTTTTACATTTCTTTGCGCCCGTTTTTCAGCCCCGCTAGTGGGGGACGCCCCCTTTGACTACATTATGCCTAGTGTAGTGCAAAGAGTTTGTGCCACTTTGTAAATTGGGTGCAGCAATTTTGGCCTTGTTGGGCCACATTAGCGTAAATAAATTACGCTAATGTGGCACAAGGAGGCTAGGGGCTCTGAAATCCGCCCCTTAGTTACTAAGCCATTATTATATGGCACTACATGTAATCAGGGCTTGGAAATGTCTGTAGGGCAGGGGACATTGCATTAAAGAGTAGAACATATATTTTAAATGTTTTACCTGTCCTGAATGTGAAAAACCTCCAAAGTCGTTTTTCACTGTCAAGTTGAATTTTGCATTACTATTATGAAAATTACACTTTCAGAAAGTTGCCATATTTCTCACTAAAACCAAAAGGTTTTACTGCCAGAGTCCAACTGTCACCTGACCCCTGAGGGCTTCCCTGAGGTGAGATGTGTATTGATCCTAGACAGTGAACAAAGGGCTCTGGGTGTTGGAAGGGGGTAGATGGACTGGGGCTGTGCCAATTCCCTTCCTGAGCTTCAAAGCATGCCTAGCCTGTCAATAGCAGATGAAGTTCACACCTAGGTCTGCCTCTTTTTTGTTCACTAGTCAGACTCACTCCAAACCAAGTGGGAGGGGAGGAACTGAACTGAGCTGGTTTAGGGGGTAGAAAGGCTAGCCCTGCACCCACAAGCTGGCACTGCGCATAAGTGTGGAACCCAGAGATGTCCCAGAATATACCCAGACCTGTGAGGAGTCAGAAGAAGGACTGCCCTGCTGTCTGAAGAACTGTAAGGTAGACTGGACCAGCTTGCCTTGAACCCAGGATCCCAGAAGTGACTCCAAGTGTCCGTTGACTGGCCTCCTGTTTGAGCTACAGGGACACAAAAGCTTCCAGCTGCCTTTTCCTGAACTCCAGCTGACTAGTCCCAAATGGCCCTACACTAATCCCCTCTGGTGGCCCTTGTGGGTTTGACTCCTGACCCCAAGTATTGTTTCCAAAGTCCTGGACCCTAGGTTGTGGCCAGAGTGTACTCCTCCCTGCCTGACTGCAAACTTCATCAGATTTGATGCTTAGCATTGAAACAACAACCTTTGTCAACGTTTTACTGGATTCAATGCTGAGTAGCACCCGATCAATGGCTTCACCAGACTCAACGCCCAAAAAGCACTTCATCGATGCCTGCAACCTTCACTGACAACTTCAGCAGGGTTGACACCGAGCAGCTACTGATTGACTGTCACTTCGCACAGCAGCTTCCCTTCGTCAAGCCATTCCTCACACCTAGCTTGCTCTCCTGGTGACTTGTTGATGACTTCTTTTCCCCCAAAAAATCTTGTGAGTCAGATGGTAGACTTTCCACCATAAGGAACCGAGTCCCTGTATCTGACCGGTGGTCCATCACAGTCTGCTTTGCCATCTAACTTTGACACGTTCTAGCAAGACCAGATACCCATGGTTGGTGCTCAGAGCTTGTTTGCTCTATTTTTAAAGCAAACTTTAAGAATTCATACCTTTGGTTATACATATTGGATTTTTGCTGTTTTGCTGTCATTTTATTTATTATAATATTCTAAATTTTTCTAAATTGATTTGGGATTTTTTGTATGATGTATTTTCACTTTATTACTAATGGAGTACCGCATAAATACTTTACACATTGCCTCTTATTTAAGCCTGACTGCTTCACACTCCCTTCAACTGATACTCAAAAAATTAATGAAGCAAGCTAATGAGATGGGGTAGAAAGACAACCAGTGGTAAACAATGGGGTGGCCCAAAACCAACTGTAAGATTTGTTATTGCCCACAATAGGTCTTTCGAAAAGGCAAAACCTAAAAAAATTACATAGAGTAAGGAATTCTTATTAAATATGCCAATCATCTGTTAATTAGAGGAGGAGTTTGCTGATGCACTAGGATGCCAGCAGCTCAGTATTCCAGGTTGCTCACCAATAAGTCATCAAGGTTGTACTCAACAAACAACGTTGTTCCATTATTTGCCATTGGATTGCATGAATTATCGATTTGGAGCTCAATATGTGAAAATATAAATTATTAATAACAATGTTTTGCATGCTGTTAAATTAGAAATCTACTAAATTTAGAAGGTTGCTAATTAATATGCTACATTTCCCAACCTCTTGGAGATCCGACCTGCTAGACAATTGCAGGGTCAGTGCGTGGCCTGGAGGTCTGGAGACTCCCTGTGGGAGCTGTGAGGATGAACACATAGCTTTTGGCCCATCCATGAAACTCCTGATGACATAGGAGGTTATTTGGAGTTTGCTCGAGTGGAAACATCACCATAAATCAGTAATGTTTGTACCTTGCTAAGCATGTGACATCACCACTCATAAACTGGATGTAGAACCTCTGGGTTTCCATCAGCGGAGGTTTAGCTGGCTTTCCTGGAAGAAAACATTGAGTTCTTCTGTCTGACACAGGGCTGCCAGATCACAATACTGCTTGCTCTACTGTCAGTAGGACAGGTCAGGTTTCACTGTTTTTCCTTCCTAGGGTGCATGGGAAGCATAGCAGTCCCAACAAGGGAACTCACAGAACGCATGTACAGGAAGAAAGCTCCCTGGAAGTGATTCTTGTTTTTTTGCTTGGATTTGGGGGTTAAATGTTGCAAAGCAAAGGAGAATTGGAGTGACTAGTTTCAATATGGTGACTCACCCTGCACTCAAGGATAATTAAGCTACAGGCATGTGGGGATCTATAAATATGGAAGGCATGCCTCTCTCAGGGGAACTGACAGCCTACTCAAAACAGTCTAAATGACATTAAGGGCCTCATTCTGACTTTGGCGGGCGGCGGAGTCCGCCCGCCAAAGTACTGCCGTCAGAAGACCGCTGCGCGGTCAAAAGACCGCCGCGGTAATTCTGAGTTTCCCGCTGGGCGGGCGGGTGACCGCCAGAAGGCCGCCCGCCAGCCCGGCGGGAAACCCCCTTCCACGAGGATGCCGGCTCCGAATGGAGCCGGCGGAGTGGAAAGGGTGCGACGGGTGCAGTTGCACCCGTTGCGATTTTCAGTGTCTGCTATGCAGACACTGAAAATCTTGGTGGGGCCCTGTTAGGGGGCCCCTGCAGTGCCCATGCCATTGGCATGGGCACTGCAGGGGCTCCCAGAGGCCCCACGACACCCGTTACCGCCAACCAGGTCCTGGCGGTCAAAACCGCCAGAACCAGGCTGGCGGTAAGGGGGTCGGAATCCCCATGCAGCGCCGCCATGGAGGATTCTTCAGGCCAGGGGAAAACCGGCGGGAAACCGCCGGTTTCCCTTTTCTGACCGCAGCTTTACCGCCGCAGTCAGAATTGGCCTGGATGCACCGCCAGCCTGTTGGCGGTGCATCCGCGGTCCCCAGCCCTGGCGGTCCATGACCGCCAGGGTCGTAATGACCCCCTAAATGTCTTTGAGCCAGACAGTTTCAGGTCCATGGCTGTTCTGAAACTTTCAGCTGGAGAGCAAGTTGCTCAATAACAGCAGAGAACCCTAAATAACAATGGGGAAAATAAGGGAGGGGAGAGGCAGGATCCAACACCTACAAGTAACAAAGAAAAATATTATATTGAGAACTTTTTTTATGGAGAGCAGAACAGCTTGGAATGAAATAAAGCTCCATAGAAGGCTCTATGAGTTGCAAAAGTTTGGACAGGCCATGGAAACTGGTTGCACTGCTAAGTAGCCTACAGAAGGGTCTAGGTGTAGAAGGCTCTTAGTGAAAATGGCAGGACAAAATGTTAGTGCAGTACGACTTTCTTAGATAATGGGTCTTCTAACATTATTCTTATAACCGTGATCAGGGTTTAGGGCCTCTGTGAGTTATTAGAACAGTGAGTGAGGAGCAACCTTAAGGGGAGCATTCAAATTTAGTCTTGTGGTCTGGAAAGGAGTAAAGTCTGTACTGTCTGATGTAAGCCTTGTTTGGGTTTAGGTTTTTAGGGCCTCAGGTTTCAGCTTCTTCGGATCTTTCTCATGAGCCATGTTCTTGCCAGCTCATTTTTCTTCACAGTAAGTGTTTTCTTTTGATTGTTCATTGGGACTTTGGTTCAGCCTACTTTTTCTCTTCTTTGATACAGCTCTTCTCTACTATTTCAAGCCTCATGCTTGTCAGCTCACATAACATTTATTTCCGTAATTGGTATGTAAAGTGGTGGCTTTTGACAAAATACCACTATGTAGATTGATGACATTGTAGGCAGATGCCTGGAGAAATTGAACCCTACGTTGTAGAGAGTTGGATCATCTAGGTGGAAATTTAAGATCTGATTCTTATGGAGCAAGGGGTCTATTTTTGGTATTTGTATGGAAGATTTGGAAGTGTGCTTTGAAGTCTTATTTTCAAAGTTGCCTAGTTCATTTGTTTCTTCAGACCTGAACAACGAGCGTTCTGGATCTGAACTCTATCATAGTTGTATGTAAGAATACTGTTTACTAAAATATTGACTGGTATATATATATATATATATATATATATATATATATATATATATATAGTGTCCTAAATATAATTTACAAAAACACCATCCTACTGAATGTTGGTTTTCTATTGTTAATTTCAATGAGACAAATTTTCTGTAAGCAATATTTCAGGCACAATATTTTTAATAGACAATATTTAGTCCACAGTGTTCTAGTAGCATTACTCCAGAATGTAATTTGACTTTCCTTTGAGGATCTAGGTTAAATCGGTCCTGAGCGAGGTGAGATACATTAATAGATAACAGGATTTGTTTCAAAGAACACTGTAAAGAGGCCCTGTGTGATAGGAGATGGTGTCCTCAAACTTAAACAGCATTTGGCTACTTGATGATTCCAGCCCTAAATGTTTCACTATCTCCTTTTTTGGTGTTTTGAAGTAACAAATACATTTCAATAGTATGTTCTTGATATCAGGCTCTGGCCAGTTTATCGTGTAGAGGTAGCTGTTGCAATGGCTCTTTCTATGGACCTGGAAGTAGTTGCTTTTGACTGCAGCTGTGGTATGATGACAAAAGGAAAATTCCAATTAGATCCATATGTGGAGTTGTTTTGCAGCTTTGGGAGGTATCACCATGTCACATAGACCTTCCCGCCAGACATGAAGAAAACTCTTACAAGAGGATTCTCTAGCTCTAAAGATTCCATTCTTTTAGCTGTTCAGGCTAAGACAGTTCTCCTTTGTTTAATGGTAAACCTGATTCTGGCATGTTTTGTATTGGTTACTCTGACTGCCCAGACACATACGAAGCTGGATCAGGCGAACATCAATGTAAAAGTATAGGCCATATTGCAAGAACTGAGCCAGGGGTCAATTGCATAGGATGAATATAAGAAAGGTTGGCTGAAGGGGTCTCTTTAGGAACTCACATGAGAAGTAGTGTTAACAGTTAAAAAGGAGCAACCAAATCTGATTTAGTAGCTGTGTTTTGACAAAAAGTATGACATGATTGGAGATGTGTTTTGGAAACCTCAGCCAGTTTTTCCAGGCACTCTAATAATGAATTGTGATCCATGGTGTCATAAGCAGTAGACAGGTCTAAGATGGTTAGTATTTCTGTGTGATCCACATGCTAGATGGATAGCAGATATTTTCTGAGTTCAGTGATTTCTATCCAACACAATGGTCTGAAAGCAGATTCTGTGTCGTTCAGAATTGGGTTAGGCTCAATACATTTGTGCAGTTGATGCAATAATATATTCATAATATTTTACTGATTCAAATTCATGAACAGTGTATTGCAAAGGAGTGAGATATGTTGCTTACCAAATGTCTAATTTACATATTTGTTGTGGTATAGACGTTCAGGTTCATTTTGGTTTTCATAGCTGTCATCAATCATTAGTGGGGCGGCTCCTCCGCTAAGGCGCAAGAGCATTGCCCCACTGGACCTTAAGTTATTATCATTTTATTTTTCCTGGGAGAAGGGATGGGCAGAGCTGGGCTGGAGGAAGGGGGGCAGGAGGAAGGCTATGTGTACACAAAGTGTGCATGTCTGTTTGGCCGCCCTGTTGGGCTGGCCAAAAAGACATGTGCACTTTGCATGTTCTCTACCCGGCTGTATAGTACAGGCAAGTGAAGAACATACGCAGGCTCCTAATTCTAGTCTGAGCGGGGAAGCAAGCCGCTGAGACCAATCACAATGCTGCTATTGCTGGTGACAGCAGCATCATGATTGGCTGGGAACCTGGTAACAGAAAGAGGATGAGGACGGAGGGGAGACGAACGCGTCTCCCCCACAGGTAAGCTTTTTTTCGATTGTTTTTCACCCCTACCACCCTCGTTGGGTGGCAGCCCCCCACTTGTCTCTTTATAAATGATGAACTACAGTGACAACATTGTGTTAATTGGCTAGACAAGTAAGTACAAAGTCACTTTGCAATTCACAATAAGTTAATGTGCTGTAACATTTTATTTTATTAGTTGAAGATCTAAAATACATATATAAACTACTTTACTTTTTTTTTTTTTAAGTTTCATAAACCTTAATTTTTTTCTTACATTTTGCCATAGGGAATTTTCTGCCCTCGTGGCAGAGATCTTCACCTACATTTGAAAGTTCAAAGGCGCTACATTGCATTCATAAATCCTGTTCTAGGATGCTCCACCAGGGGGTGAAGAAATGTAAGTGTAAACAAGGAGTAACATTACGTATGAAAAATATTAATATTAATAGCAAACAAGTGTAAAATTACTCCTATGTAAATTTACCTTGCTGTGATGGGCCCTAAATGTCTAGTATGCACTGCTCTGTACGTTCCATCTCTGTCTTCCCGCTCATCCTGGTACCATGAGTGACATAGTCTAACATAAGCAGATCAATATAGGCCTCCATCCGTTATAACATTAGTAGTAGTAGCTCATCGGGACTGACTTATCTTAACCTTCTGCCTAGAGAGGAACTTGCTCAGGTTTCAGAAAACACTAAAAACATGTCTGTGTCCTTACTGTTCATTGAGCAAATGGCAACTGATTTGTGATTACCTGTATAGCACCACAATACCTCTGGTGTACGCTGTGCTTTAAAAGATCACAAATACAACAAACAAATGCTCCTACTCCCCTCCTCTTTGCTCCCTCCACAATAAATGCTAACATTATTTTTACCATTAATATCTTTTCAAAGGGTTGCTCCGTCCATGAATGCTGCTAATATTTGGTCTCAGCTATCCAAAACATCAGCATTTGGCATATGTATTCAGCCAAACAGTTCGGCAGATAATTAATACTAGAATCATATTTGAGAAGGCTCTAATGAACAGTTTTGTATAGCAAGCCTAGCCTTAAAACTGCAGACCAATGGACTAATCAGGCATGACAAGCTGAGTGTCTGAACCGCAAAGGATCAGTGACAAAGATGGTCCTAGTAGGTCATTGCTATAGATAACGAGTGCAGCAAACTAAGACCAGTTCATTTGAGGTCTACTGAAGTTTTATAGAACAAAGCTGGCAATAAACCTTTGACTCACACAAATGCATGCAACACTTTAAATAATGTGTACAGGTACCTCTTGACCTCGGTGAAGCGCAACAACAGCCTATCTAAAAAGAGTATGCAACATGTTTATACTTCAACAGCTCAAGGAACTGCACTCACTCTAACATTTACCATTGTATCATTGCACAGGTATTTTCTGAGCTCTTCAGGTTCTTCCTTTTTGCAGCAGGTCTGATTACGAAACTCGTACTCTGTCTATAAAAGATAATGAGCATTTTACAACATGTTTCAAAATATGACAAAATGGAAATCACATACATATGGTTTTCCTGCAAACCCAAGACATAACAGCTCTTTAGAATTGTTTCGTTGTGCTGTGTTAAGCAGACACATGCATTGGAATTATTAACATTTTTATTTTCAGTGTTTCAGTGAGCAATATACAGGTACAATGTGTGGGCATTATGTTTTACATAACACAACGGGTACTTGGTGGTGGAGTGTTGGACCTGGCCCTTTTTGCACGGTTATCCCCAAACTTTTTGCCTTCTTCCCCCTATTTTTTCTGACCTGTTTTTTAGGCTTCAGAACTCTGGGAACTCTACCACTGCTACCCAGTGCTAACGTGGATATGCTCTCTATCTAAAATGTATTAGTGATTGGTTTATACATGACTGGCATACATGATTCACTATTAAGTCTCTAGTAAAATGCACTATGTACGCCCAGAGACCATAAATCAAATGTTACTAGTGGGCCTGCAGCACTGTTTGTGCCACCCACATGAGTAGCCCTGTAAACATGTCTCAGACCTGCCACTGCAGTGTCTGTGTGTGCGGTTTTAAACTGCCATTTGAACCCATTAAGTGCACCCATTTGCCAGGCCCAAACCTTCCCAAACCTTTCCTTTTACTACATGTAAGTCACTCCTACGGTAGGCCCAAAGCAGCCTTGTGGATAGGGTGCAGTGTATTTAAAATGTAGAACATTTACTGGTGTGTTTTAAGTGTCCTGATAGTGAAATACTGCTACATTTGTTTTTTACTATTGCAAGACATATCTCTCCCATAGGGCAACATAGGAATTGTTTCAAAATATATTTTAAGTGTAAATTCCCATTGGGAAAAGATATACATATAGAGATTGGGGTCTCTGATCCCGCAATTTAAAAATACATCCTTTGGTGAAGTTGGTTTTAGAATTGTAAGTTTGAAAATGATACTTTTAGAACGTGGGCATTTTATGGCTTAATCATTGTGTACCTCTGCCTGTCTGTGGAATACACACCTGGGTCAGGATGACAGATGGGCTGTTTGTGAACTCACTCTAGACAGTCACACAAAGGGAGCTGAGGTGTACCCTGCATATCCTGATGGTCCATCACCAGGCTGGTTGGTCTCCCTGTGCTATAGGGGTCGGAGGAGCTGACACTTACACCTGAATAGGGCTGTGTCTGTTCTTACACAAAGCAGTCTCCAACCCCCTGGAGTGTGCCTGGGGCCAGGGCAGGGAAAGGCAGGGTCTTGTCCACTACAAAGACTTCTCTTTGAAGATTGCCTACTTCAAAGACAGAAATGGGTATAAGAACTGGATCTCTAACACCACATAGTTGGAACACTTCTGGACTGAGTATATTCTGCCGGAGTGAAGAGCTGGATGCTGCAGGAGGGACTGCCACTCTGCCTGTTGCTTTGTTGAGCTGCCCTGCTGCTTGCTACTTCTGTCCTGGGAGTGAAAGGACTGAACATTGCTTTCTACATCTGGCTTTCCAGTGTTCTCCAAGAGCTTGAACTTAGCTTGCCTCCTGCTAAGAAGTTTCAGGGCAATCAAAGACTTCTCCTACCAGCGCCTGGGCTCCCTTGCTGAGAGTCCTAACTTGCCAAATGGTGTCGAATCTAGTTCTTGGGCCCTTGGAAGTGAGGTCTGGTGCAACCAAGATGAAACTAAGCACATTGACTCCAGAGAGACATTGGAACTGGCTCCACTCTACACTTCAGTGCTGCTGTCTACACCAGAGCCATTGTCCCCGCTGAGTGCAACAACTGCGACCTACAACACAGGCCCGAAGTTTCTACAGCGCCTTCAAAGTCCTGCTACAGCATGAATCCCGAGTGCTGTGTCACCAATGTCCATGACACCTGACTGTGACTTCTCTGCCTTGCATCTTGACCTGCTGAATTTGTTGACCTCACCTTGTCGTAAGGAACTGATGCCTCGCCACCGATGCCGCACCCCCTCCCCTGCAACCGTAAGGAGCTGACACCTCAGCTCCCCTGCCTAGCAGTAAGGAACTGACACCTCACCTCCCTGATAGCAGTTAGGAACCGGCGCAACACCGGCTCCAGCGACACCTCACCTCCCGGACTCTGTGCAACATCTTTGTTTCCTAATTGTTTTCCAAGGTACTGTACCCAGGGTCTGTGCGGCTCCGTGACTGGCCTGCGCTTCCTCATCAGTCGCGTCAGGCTGTTGGAAGCGACTCCATCAAGATGCAGTGATAGCCCCAGTTGGAGCTATTGTGTTTCTAAGTGCTATACTAGGATTTAGGGCCAGACGTAGCAAAGGTTTTTACCCATTCTGTGTCTATGGAAAAAAGTGTTCGTACATATGGCCCTTAATCTTTGAAAATGTGTATCTTTACTTGTGTATGTTTGTTGATTTGGTCTTGTTTTACTCAAATAAATATTGGCAATTTTTCTAAACTGGTATGGAGTACTTTTGTGGTATTTCACTGTGTTACTGTGTGTATGTACAAATACTTTACACATGGCCTCTGAGATAAGCCAGACTGCTCAGGCCAAGCTACCAAGGAGGTGAGCAGAGGTTATCTTAGCTGTTTGACTCCTGTACCCTGACTAAAGTGAGGGTCCTTAATTGGACAGGGTGCAAACCACTGCCAACTAGGTACCCCATTTCTAACATGGAGTATATAATTGCACACTCCCTTTCAACCTCCTTCACTCTTGGGTAGAGAGCACATGTAGGTGCTCCCCGCCAGAGACTTTCCAGGTCATACATTCAGGGGCTTAAATAAAGCACTCCGCTTGCTCCTACATCAGATTGCATGTGTGTCTGTACTATTCTCCCAGTTTTCCCCATCCGATGGGGCAAGCAATTCCTGCTGCATAACGTCAATGCATTGGAAGTTCTAGCTCTAAAGGTTGAACTCAAACACTAAGATGTAAAAGCTACAGCTAGTTTCACTAAGTCTCTGATACTCCGATAGGCAAAACTCTCACTGGCCACTCATTTATCTCCTCCCCTTTCTGGTATTGTTTGATTCCCCCTCAATAGCTGAGTCACACTAATCCAGCCCTTGCTCACATTTCCTCACAAGTACATTTCTCTTATTTCTCTGCCTCAACCTATCTGACCGCTGGGTTCAATGTTTCCTTTCTACATTCCAGTCCTGCCTGTGCTCCTGCTTCTCCAACACACATGCCCCCCCGACATCCATGCAAGAGTCCTTTCTGCTCAGCTTCTCCCAACCAACTGACCATTTGATGCATGAGTATCTTGCAAATTTAATCTATGCTGTAAAAACAACCCCATCGAAGGCCATCTCGCTCTGCCAGTGGGTTGTTAGAAGCATTTGTTAAAATATTCTTCACTAGCCAATTAGAATCCCACTCGTCCTCACTCCACTGCACCACGGACCTCAATGCATCCCTCCTTCCTCCTCCTGGATCCACTTCCAGACGGTTCGTTATTGCTCTATCCATATTGTTACTTCCTTACCTTCCCAAACACATTATCCATATGCATGCCACCACCTACCTCAACCTGCTCCGCGATGACCTCGTCTTCATTCCTGAAACTCTAGATCTAACTCGAGCAGACACATTATTTCACACAGCTCTCTCTCTGTCTTAATACCTTACTTCTTGTATTTGTATTATCCTATTATACATCAATTAAGGCTGATAAGTGATGTTAATGATGAATCTCAGTGATGTTCGTAATCCTACGTTGCCTGGGACAGAGCTTGGCGGCAAAACGAAAGAGGAAGTATTTGTCAAATGAGATGCAGACATCAACCCTAAATAACTATTCTTGTGCTGCTTCAATTGTCTGTATCTGACATCTTTATCAAAAGCAGTTTAAAGTTAAATCTCTTTTCAACTGTCCGATTAGGATCTTTTATATATATTGCCTTATCGCTTTGACTCATTGTGTAGTTGCAAAGTATTCTCTTGAGGTAACGGTCTCAATGCACCCCTACCATTTTGTTAGGCAGAAAACCCTAGCGTCTTTCAACAATTCATACTGCAAAACAGGATCAAATGGTCAAAACAGAACTACTCCTCAACTGTACACTTCCACCTTAATACCGCTGTATTTTCAGTACCATCACCACAGTCTGTGCCCACAATTGTAATTGTAATCTTTCCAGAAATTAACCCATTTTCAACTTTCCTGGAGAATTTTATCTTATTAAACTAGTATGACCAACTTCCCAACAGCTAGAGGCAACAGAGTATTCGTACGTAATGGAGGACTAGATGAACTGAGATTGGACTTGAAAAAAACGGTTGTAAATTGTGTGCTTATTTTTCTTGCGAATCCAGTCTGATTTTGCAAACTAACCTATGTGGTAATATGTTAGTTTGCAAAAAAGGGCATTGCAAGGCATCAACATTTACGACTCACTGTGACCCACTACAACCACAGGGAGGGTGGACTCAAAGGACAGCAGACTACCATACCTGTGATGTTGGATACCCTTAAAAAAACTAAAAAACTTTGAATTCTGAAAACCTTCAGAGAGATTTGGCAGTGGTCCCCTGAACAACTGCCTACTGCCCCCGAAGTTGTCAGCCTGATTCTCAAAGGGTAAGGGGTCCAATAGGCACTGCTTCCCCTTTGCAAATCAATTACCACACCAACTTGAAAATCTCGTACTGGAAGTAATGCCCCTAAAAAGCTCCTTCCAAATTGCGATTCGGTAATAATATCAAATCCCCTTTTTCAATTCGGAAATATCTTTTATGAATTACAAGATGTGGTCAGTACATATGCAAAATTGTTTTTGAGTACGCAAGCCCTGCTTCAGATGGTTTGTAACTACAAAACCCCTTTGTACATCTGGCCTTTTCTTACTGCGTGGTGTGTCATATGTTGCAACATATGACACACCATGCTTGATGCCAGTAACAAAGGCCCGTATTTATACTTCGTTTGCGCCGAATTTGCGTCGTTTTTTTCGACGCAAATTCGGCGCAAAACTAACGCCATATTTATACTTTGGCGTTAGACGCGTCTAGCGCCAAAGTATGGGCAAATTGCGTCATTTTTTGGCGTGAACGCCTTCCTTGCGTTAATGAGATGCAAGGAAGGCGTTCCCGTCTAAAAACAGACGCACATAGCGGTGCGTGGTATTTATGCTCCAGGGCAAAAATCACTCCCGCGCGGCAGGCGGCGCAAAAAAATGGCGCAAAGCACGAATAGCGTGAAATTTTAACGCCTGGGTCAGGGCAGGCGTTAAAATGGGGCAAACACACCTGTACTTAATCAGAACACACAGAACAAACAACAGAGCAGCAGAGCAGCAGAGCAGCAACAGGGAGACATGGAGGTAATTTTTCTTCAACGTGCACGTAGACGCAGAGCCCTGCAGCAACAACAGCAGCCACAACAACAACAGCAGGGACCCCAAAGACAGCGCAGAAGGCAGGAGAGGATATTCCGCCCAAGAACAACCCTGCATGGCCTCAGGGAACGAGACATCATCCAGAGGTACCGGTTGAACTGGCAGGCCATTCAGCAGCTGCTGACAAATATTGAACAGCAATTGGCCCCCACTTTAGTGACTCCACGCACTATCCCAACAGAAACAAAGCTGCTTGCCGTACTTCACATGCTGGCAAGTGGCTCCTTTCAGACCACTGGTGCCCTGGTTGGTGGAATCTCACAACCATCTTTCTCCGCATTCCTGCCTAAAGTACTGGATGCCATCATTGGACTGACACCCCGCCACATCTGCTTCCCTAACACACTGCAGAAGCAGCAGGAAACAAAACAGGGGTTCTACGCCATCAGTGGCTTTCCGCACGTCCTTGGTGCAATCGACTGCACACACGTACGCCTTGTGCCATCTGCTGCGAGTGAACACCTCTACCGCAACAGGAAGCACACACATTCCATCAACGTGCAGGCCATAGTCGATCACCAAGGACTGATCAGCAACATTGTGGCCAAATTTCCTGGGAGTGTACATGACACATTCATCTTCCGTCACTGCACCATCAACCAACACTTCCAGGATGGACGGTATGGCAATGGACTACTTGTTGGTAAGGAGTAAAATCTACTTATATACTCACTGCACAGAAACCCTCTAGGATAAACAACACATACACCACAATAGCAACACCTAGACAGGGACACACTGAGGTACTCACATCACTAGCCATGTGTCACAAGTCACCATTGAACCTCTCACACATTTGAATTTACTCCACAGCTTAGTGTGAAGACATTCATGACTGTGGTTGCCTAAATGTCACCTTGCAAATTGGAAGTCTCACAATAACCTGTACACTAATACAATGCATAACTTTTAAGGGATGGGATGGCCTGGCTATGTTCATATGGACGTTTCTAATACCCTTTCATGTTTCAACTCTGCATGGAACTATCATCACACCCCCAGTGAGGACACACGGACACCTGTGTCACAAGTCACAATGCAAGGGAGGGCACACTGTACTTGAGAAACCAATACATCCTGCTGACAAACAGTTAGACAACAAACACTTGCTCAGCCAAGGAAAAAAAACAATGCCAAAGTTTCCACCAACAACCATAGGTTGTCACATTAGTACACAAAATAGTCACAGACAACACAACACAACTACTGCCATCAAAGATACGTACAACAGTGCCTCCTACGTCTAATTGATACCATTCTGTGTTTCTCTTTCAGCTGATGAGGGGTATGGCATCCAGCCTTGGCTAATGACACCATATGGGAACCCAAATACTGCTGCTGAGCGGGCATACAATGACGCCCACAAGAGGACACGCAGCATTGTGGAGAGGACCTTTGGGATCCTAAAGTCAAGGTTCCGCTGCCTTGACATCACTGGCGGAAGCCTACTATACTCCCCAGAGATGGTATGCAAAATCATACTCACTTGTGCCATATTACACAATATTTGTGTACAAAGGAACATTCCCCTCCTTGAACCGGACCCAGACATGCCTGAGGATGATGATGAGGAGGATGCTGGCCTGCAACAGGAGGGGGAACAACCTAACACCGCAGCAGGAGTGCGTAGGCGCCAACAGCTTGTGAACAATTTTTTTACTTAAGTCATTATAATCACTTGTATTCCACACTTGTAAATAAACACAGATCACAAACACCACATCATGCTTTGGCCTATTCATTTCTGACCACCTTTAGTTTGAAATAGCTGAAGATGAATGTCGTCTCATTGATCAAGAATGCCATTAAAATTCATCACACCAAAAATAAACATCACAACTGTATGCACAGAGGGTAGGATGTGACATGTTACATTACCATACACAGAGCCCAACAAGAGTACAAATGTGACAATTAGACATGCCGGATCCAAACAACTGAAACAGTCTCTCATCCAGCCCAAAATTGGAGATCATTTGAAAGTCACATCACACGTGTTCAGAGACAGGGTGGGACCATCCATGTGTACGTGAACATGTCATCAATGGCTTCTCTCAAGTGTATGATGTGAGCAATACACAATTGGAACAACATCAGCTGACACTAACTCAGGAGGAGACCTTGAAGTTACAGTGACAACATACACACAGACAGGTCATACTGGATCCACATTCCCACACACATGTACACATATGTCATACAACCAACCTAATATTTGAAAGTAGACCATCACAGTTGTGTCCCAGTTTGAACCGAGCAGGAAGATTGTAACATGACACTAAACCAGTTTATGCAGAAAGGGACACAGACAAGCAAAACAATCTTCGCATTATCACATCGTGAACGCTGAGAGTCTTGCAAACTTAGGGGGTCATTCTGACCCTGGCGGTAATTCCCGCCATGGCGGAGGTCGGCGGTAGCACCGCCAACAGGCTGGCGGTGCACCGATGGGCATCCTGACCGCGGCGGTTCAGCCGCGGCCAGAAACGGACTTCCCGCTGCCCTTGAGAATCCGCCATGGCGGCGGAGCGCGCTCCGCCGCCATGGGGATTCTGACACCCCCTACCGCCATCCTGTTCCTGGCGGGTCTTCCGCCAGGAACAGGATGGCGGTAGGGGGTGCCGCGGGGCCCCTGGGGGCCCCTGCAGTGCCCATGCCAATGGCATGGGCACTGCAGGGGCCCCCGCAAGAGGGACCCACAAAGAATTTCAGTGTCTGCTTTGCAGACACATAAATTTGCGACGGGTGCAACTGCACCCGTCGCACCTTCCCACTCCGCCGGCTCCATTCTGAGCCGGCGTCCTCGTGGGAAGGGTGTTTCCCGC
The DNA here is from genome assembly GCF_031143425.1 of Pleurodeles waltl. Classification (NCBI taxonomy): domain Eukaryota; kingdom Metazoa; phylum Chordata; class Amphibia; order Caudata; family Salamandridae; genus Pleurodeles; species Pleurodeles waltl. The sequence goes on from NC_090439.1 coordinate 777,959,451, forward strand.
TGGGCTGGCGGGCGGACTTTTGGCGGTTGCCCGCCAGCCCAGTGGGAAACCAGAATGACCGCCGCGGTCTTTCGGCGGGAACCGCTTGGCGGGCGGCGACCGCCGCCCGCCGCGGTCAGAATGACCCCCTTAGTCATATGACAATGGTATGCAACTTAGCTCCAAATCATCAATACTGCAAACGTCAAATGGGCTAATGAGATGAATGAATGGTCAACAGTCATTCATACCATATGGCCTTACATTCGCCCGCTGCTGCAGGTTTGCCAGGATATGATAAAAATACTCCATGGATACAGTAGCTATTCTGGATGGTCAAATCCTAGGGTGCTGGGGGCCTAACTCCACCTCTACCACCCCCAAAACATACAGGAATCATGTACTTGTGAACTAAACACATGCATAAGGCACATATGTGGCCTCCATGTCACAAGTCCTACACAAATATGAAACACAAAATCATAATGGGACATGGTCAGCCCCCTAAAAACTGAAAGTGACTCTCCCACTCCCTGTTAGGACTACAGATAAAAGCATCCCCATCATAAAGGTGGGGACATTTTGGAGACGGAATACATAATGGTATCAAAAACCTCATTTCAAAATAGCCATCAGCAATTACACCAAATATGTTGTCAAATATGGTCAATACATTAGTTAACGTATCCCAAACATCACAGTGTGAAGGCCGTCTATACATAAAAGTAGGGACATTTGTCATATACAAACACAAATGTGTCTCACATCGCACCGTTTTACCATGACAAATCACCTTTCCAAAGCTAAACACATGAAGACATTTGGATAAATTTGCTCCATATTCTACGCATACAGCATGGCCGTCATAATTTGTTCATGTACATGAGTGCACACAATGCAGAGTCAGATACAAATGTATCCAAAAGTGTCTTGATATTTCACCTTCAAATTATTATTTACATCCACAATATTTTTGACTCTGCATCATGTGCACTACTGTACGTGTAATAAAAACCACGCACATGATGTATGCGTGGTCAAAATGACGCTATATGCACAATATATTCCTCATTTCATGTACAGTATTAATTATTAATATTCATACCATTTTTTTTCACTCCGCATCATGTGCACCACTGTACGTGTAAAAAAAATGACGCCCATGATGTATGCGTGGTCAAAATGACGCTATATGCACAATATATTGCTCATTTCATGTACAGTATTAATTATTAATATTCATACCATTTTTTTTCACTCCGCATCATGTGCACCACTGTACGTGTAAAAAAAACGACGACCATGATGTATGCGTGGTCAAAATGACGCTATATGCACAATATATTGCTAATTTCATGTACAGTATTAATTATTAATATTCATACCATTTTTTTTCACTCCGCATCATGTGCACCACTGTACGTGTAAAAAAAATGACGCCCATGATGTATGCGTGGTCAAAATGACGCTACATGGACAATATGTTGGTCATCTCATGTACATTATTAATTATTAATATTCATATCATATTTTTTGACTCCGCATCATGTGCACCACTGTACGTGTAAAAAAAACGACGCCCATGATGTATGCGTGGTCAAAATGACGCTATATGCACAATATATTGCTCATTTCATGTACAGTATTAATTATTAATATTCATACCATTTTTTTTCACTCCGCATCATGTGCACCACTGTACGTGTAAAAAAAACGACGCCCATGATGTATGCGTGGTCAAAATGACGCTATATGCACAATATATTGCTAATTTCATGTACAGTATTAATTATTAATATTCATACAATTTTTTTGGACTCCGCATCATGTGCACCACTGTACGTGTAAAAAAAACGACGCCCATGATGTATGCGTGGTGAAATTGACGCTACATGCACAATATGTTGGTCATCTCATGTACAATTTGAAATATTAATATTCATAGCATATTTTTACACTCCGCATCATGTGCACTGTAATGCGTCAAAAAAATATGACGCACATCTGTGTATGCGTGAAAATATGACGCATTACGCGAAAATAAAAACGGCGGCCATTTTATGCAGGAAGTGATGTAATAGGATATCCTGTTTACCAAATCTGTACTGGGAGTTGACTTTCACTTTCACTTTGCAGTCTCAGAGTTATCTAGACTGTGTGGTTGTGTGAAAGGTGTTGTCCTGTGTTTTACTGCTTTAGTGTCCTGTGTGCCTTGTATTTTGTCTTTGTGTCAATCTTTTATTGTTGTCAAACATTGTCTCAGTCTGTTTAGTGTTGTTTTGTCTATACCTGTGAGAGTTTGTATTGTCTGTGGGAGTCTGTTGTGGGTAGCATAGTTTGGGGGGTTAGTTGGGCTATTTTTCTCCTTCTTCTTTTTCTTTCACACCTCTACCTTTCCCCATTTCCCACTTTTTCTTTCATTTTTCTTTGGTACTTTTTTTACACCTCGCATCATGTCAGGTAGGCCTCGCCTGTCCAGGATGGGTGAGGACGAATTGGGGGGCTTCATATGGCTCGTAAGCCATTTCCTCCCACTGATGCTGGAGGCTGGGGGCCGTGTGATACAGGGGTATCACACGGAGGCGAGGAAAATCCGTTGGGAGAAGGTGCGCCATCACCTGGTCCGGGTCTACGGGAGTCTGAGGAATATCCATCAACTCAAGCACCGCTGGGCAGATCTGATCAGCAGGGAACAGGACCTGCTGGACCACCTGGGACTCCGGATTGGTGGCTATGTTGGTGAGTAATAATCAATTACATGGGAATAATAGGAATGTGTGCGTGAACATGTGATGATTGGTAGCCAATCTGCAAAATAAGTAGCTGACTGCGTGTTATACTAGGGAAACCTAGGCCCATGGGCATACACATAAATCCCCATTTTTGCTACACATGTACACCCAATAACAGCAGTAAAATGCAACATCTATTTGTATTTTGCTAAGTAGCCCCCTCTCTGCGTCACAAAATGATGCAAATGCTGCGCTACAAAGGTATACATATGTGTCCAGATGTGTATTTGTTGCCGGGTGTGTATGAAGACCTATGCTACCAGGCCGATGCCTCATTTTTGCAACACATACCAGATGGCTGTAGCTGCATGGAATGTAGTGTTGCATTTGTGTCTGAAAAGCAACACGTGAACTGCTCTATTTGTACTCTACTGGTCATAATGGCCAGTGAGTACGTCATGTAGAAACAACATACCTACATATGTAGACGCCATAGCTAGACCGAAAATTGCAAACACATGATGATGCAACACCTGTGTGTTGCCTTCAGGTCACATGAAGTTAGTCATGTTGTCCACACATATGTCACATGTGTGTCTGGTTGCTGTGTGTTGAACCTGTCCACATAGCCTGTTTGATTGTGAGTGGTCATGCAGTCCTCAGGGAACCAGTTGTGGAATGTTTCTCTCTGGGATGCACATGCTGAGATGTATGGATCACATGATTGTTCGGGCCTACTAATGGAGGAGTAACTTGGACGACACATGACTGTCCTGGCCACTGCATGAGTGTAGTAGGGTGTGTCACTGGAGCAGGAGACTCATCCAATGATAATCTAGAATACAAAGTCAGCCAGGCAGGATGAGCATGTGTGAAAGTGTATCATTACCATGTAATATTCACACACTGTCATTGTAACAGAAATTATTTGTCTGTTCACCCAGTCTAAGAATAATCTTCCTTTCATGCTTTACAGGTGGACCAGCCCCGTACACCGTTGGTGAGGTAGCCCATTTTGACGACCCCGATACCTACAGTGAGTGTTGCCTAAGTGCTATTTACATTGTTTGGAAATGAAGCATGATGGATTACTGTGTGTTCAGGACAATTCATGATATGATGTGCTGGCCGTTCATTGGCTTTGTTGTTTTGGTGTGATATCAAATTGGAATAATGTTTCGGTAAAGCAATACCTAGTCATCTCTCAGATTGAGGGGCAGTAGGTCATTCAATTAGTGCGACAATTGGGAATAGCATGACTCATTTTGAATACACTGGTCAATGTTAGACTTGGTCAGGAACTTGCCATTAACTGAGTCAGCATATCAGACTGACAGTCTCCCAGATAGCTTAGGCACATGGCTTCGATGACAAGTGCTTCTTCCTAGTTGAGGATGGACTGTGTACACTGTAGGTCGGATCTTCCGGGGGCATGTACTTCCACAAGGTGACCTCGAAGTGTGTGTGACTTGAGTGCAATGGCCTAGGTGTTCTGTTGAATCATGTGAATGGGTGTTCTACCTCCTCTGTGTGTGTTGTAAAACATGCCTCACTAATAGTATGTTATGTTGGGCTAAGTCATATCATTTTGACATGTGTGGACCTGGGATGTGACAAGGTTGGGCTGACTCCAACGTGTTGCTAGCCCTTCATAGGTGTTGTGTGTGAAGGCACATGCTTGTTGAACTTTCTGTACACTCCTGGTTGTGCATTGATCATGGGATTGTTGTTTGTTCTTCCCACACCACCCACAAAGACTGGGATGTTACTGTGAAACAGGGTACCTAGGACTGTAGCAAACAATATGTTACACGTACTTAACACCTTTTGTGACTTGAGTTTGTACCTAGGTCCAGATGTAGCAAAATGTCTCCACATTGCAAATAGCATAATTTGATGTTAGTGAGTTGCAAACGTCTGTTTCCTAATCCAAAATGTTTTTGGTGGTCATGTACATATTCGCAAAATGCTTTTCTAAAGTAAAAAAATAAAGGAGTTTACCAGCCCTACTTGCAAATCACAGTGTTAGGCAATCCCATTTGCTAACGAGTACGTGGTTGCAAAGTGAGTAGCTGTTATCATCCACTTGAAGTGGCTGCTAACCAACTTGCTGACTGGAAGGGGTCCTCATTGTGAACCTTCACCTTTGTGAGTGGACCAAAATACTCCTGCACAAAACAGCCAGTGGTCTAGGGGAGCAATAATTATTGTGTAAATTACGAACAATCAATTGTTGTGAATTTAAACAAATCGCAGCTCATTTTCCTTTCAGATAAAGGGCCTACACTTGGTGAAAAATAACTTGCTTCATTTAAAAGCAGTCACGTCTATGGAGTTCTGCTGTTCCCAGCAGGCCTCCATCCCCGTGAGTGCCCATAGTTGCTAAGGTGGTGCAAGTTGGAACCCACATCATTGATGTTCATGAGGTGGGATTTAGGGACCCCATAGTGACTCGCAGACGGTGTCAGAGACACCGTTCAGCTTTGCAATTTGCTAGTTGATTTCCCATCAATTCCTACATCTGGCCCATAGTGTCGACATATGATTCATGGCCAGGGGTTCAATCTTAGCACACAACTCTTTCGAAATGCCATTGAGTGAGGAGTGTGATTCTTATCACATAGAATGACATATGTAGTGAAGTCAGTATGCGGACGAGCTGGTGCCATAATGTATAATGGCTTAGGTATGAATTGTAGGAGTAGTTTAGGGTGATGTCATCCATCATGTAGAGACATGGATATGCTATATGTGATATGCCCTTCAGTATGCATGATTCACATGTACTTCCTCTGAGCCTTCCCGTGAACTATGTTGTAACAATTGCTGCAACCAATACATTGCTAGTAATGGACAAATTACCCATTGTGTATTCAACCCACTGTAAATTCTATGCTCAATATTTGCCTTTTCCCTTCACAGCTGCAAACCTGAGTGCCGCAGCTCGCAACCAGTTTGAGCGCCGGGCAGTGAGGTACAGACACATCCTGCAGGTGCAGTGTGGGTATCGGAGGATGGCCCGCAGGTACAATTCGGAACGGGCCTCCGGGGCGTGGTATGCCACACCACAGGCTCCCCCAACGGTGCCCCCAACAACCCCCGCCACTACATCCACCAGGTCTGGCCAAGTGGACCCAGCAACGGACCAGGCATCCTCATCCAGACCTGGACCCAGCCGTGTGGTGGGAGCAGGGCAGTCCCGTGCCCACACCACTCCACCAACACAATCCACCTCCACCGGCACCCAGACCTGCACTGACCCTCCGATCAACCCAGCGGACTTCCACGCATTGTCAAGGAAATTGGACAGGTTGATTGCAAAAGTTGACACCCTGACGGAGGACATGGCTGAGGTGAAAAAGAAGGTGCGCTCCATCCGGCGAACAGTACGGAGGCAAAATCCGTAGACATTTTGCCCTCCAGAACTTTTACCCCTCCCCTCTCACCTCTTTCCTATTTCATACTGTTAGTTGGGTTTGGGGGGTTAGTTATAGGATAAGTGTAGGTAATTAGCTTAGTTAGTGTTAGGTAAGAGGGTGGGGGGTCCTTCTTCTTTATATCTTATCTTTTTGTGTGGGTGGGTGGGTGGGTGGCAATGTTGGGATTCCTGTTTAAAAAAAAAAAAAAAAAAAAAGTATAAAAACAAAAAAAATACAAAAAAATATATGTTTGTTTAGGATAGTGTAGTATGTGTATAGGTTAGTAAGTGTTGTCCTGCATGTGTCTTGTCTCATAATGGTGGGTGGGGGGTTGATGTTTAGATCGTTTCGTTACATGTGTAGAGTAAGTTTAGCTTAGGTTAGTTAGGGACAGTTGTGGGTTAGTAGTAGTCAGGTTAGATTAGTGTAGGTTTATCTTTCCCTTAGTTGCCTCTTTTCTTACTTATTGTAAATAAAAATTTTGTTAACCCTTTACCTGATGCGTTAGGTGCTACCTTTTCATGGCCTTGACATCAGTGTAGCAGAAAGTTTTAGTATGACATTTGTGTCCTATGCTCGCTATCCCCAGGCTATTGAGGTTTAACATGCCAGCTACCCGTGTGCTAACTTGGTAAGTATCCACCGTGTGGGAGAGCCACCATTGGTAGTGTGCATAGATCATCAAGATTTGGGGTTGGTATGTATCCTACTTCACAAAGAGTGCTTCCAGAGTTGATTTTGTAGGTAAATAGATAGGTCGGACAGCATTGTGAAGTTCAGGGAGAGCTTTGTAGATGAGTATTTGTTCACACTCTTGTCTTGTTGCTGTCATTGCTGACCTACATCATGTGTGTACTGCTTGAGCATGACTTTCCTTCATGGTAGTATACGCTGTAAGGGTGATTGATGCAGTGTAATTTGGTTATCATTCCTTTCATTTTACAGCATAATGTATTGGTTTAGTATCGCAAGGTGCCTACATTTCTCATCCACCATTAGTTGTCTCGAATGGCTATGGATGGGGCCTCATTCTGTCCAACACAGCATGATTGTGTGTGCTTAGTCCCTACATCAGTTATTTTCCTCAGTCTAGTAAAGCTATGATGCAATCCTGGCCACTGCACAGATGTTTCAGTATACATGAAATCAGAACAGTAGTATAGAGAATCAACATGGTTGCCACACAGCCACTTTGGAGTTATGTACTGCACAGTTGAAGTGTGAAATGACACAGAGACACAATAGGTGTGCAAGTGATATTTATTTTTAGGTGGAGTAGTGCAAAAAGTCCATTGACAATGTTAGGTGAGTCCGTTCTGGTGCATTCTTAAATGGTGATCCTATTTACAGGGTGTGGATGATGCTCCTGACATGCTGGGGTGATGTCACAGACGGTGCAGAGGAACAGGAATTGCCAAATGGTAGGAGAGAAACATTTACAGCCAATGTGGACAAGTTAAACAGTAGATTGCCGAACAGTCATTGAGGGTAGTTGGAGTGAGGCTGGCATGTGTCAAAACGTAGGACCTTGGTCAGAGTGGGGCATGGTGCAGGGACTAGGGCTTCCGGGTACTCTTGCGAGTGAATGTTATCTGTTCCATGTCTTCTTCTTCTGATGTGTGTGTTGCCTGGTGTGTCCTTGTTGTTGTTGGTTTTGAAGGGGCAACACACACCTCAGTGTCAGAAGACATGGAGGCAGACATCCCGGGGGCTGATCCCTGTCCAGTTATGAAGGGCAGTACTGCAGCAAGGAGAGCGTGCTGGTTTTTCAGAATGGCAGCCACATCCCGATGGTAGGCAGCCAGGTCTGCCCTGAGGGGTTCGATGTTGCATTCGTGCACACGCTGACTGGCTTGCTGTTGGAGTTGTTTGGTCAACTGGATGACAGCTGTGCAGATTGCCTTCTGTGTTACTAAAAGTTCCTCCAACAGCGATGTTCTGGCTTGCATTGCAGCTGCCTGATCAGCAGTTGACAGCATGCACGAACGCACCCCCTCAAGGCTGGCTGCCATAGTTTGCATCCCCACCCGCACCTCCTTGGCCAGCTCCCGCTGGACACCAACGACTGTTCTTTCGAAGCTGGTGCCAGTGTCGTCAGAGTCCTCAGCTGTGTTGGAGCTGGCAGGTCTTACAATTGGGGTGGCGGGTGGTTCTACTGTGGTGGCTGCTTCTTCTTGGCTCCTCCTTGTTACTGAAGGGGGGGTTTGGAGGCTTTCGAGGACCATGTCAATGGTCTCTTGTGTGAGGTTGATGTTCTCGTCATCCATGTCATCAGGGAACTCATGGACAGGCATATCGGCAGGAGATACGTGTTCCTCTGCAAAGAAACAGGGTACAATTAGTGTGTCTGTGTTGAGATCATTTAGCACTAAGATACAAGCCTTTGGATGCCTTAACTTTGTACTCTGATTTTGTCTTGGTATCTGCTGTCTGTCATAGGGCATTGTTGTAGGCCTATGGCCCACCTGTGTGTCACATAAATGATATGGAGCTATCAGACATGCCTGCCAGGTCATCTCTAGGTGTTGATTTGTAATTATTTCGGAATATGCATTTTTTTGTCCTACTCCTCCCTCGGTGTTTCACTATTGTTAGGGAGGGACATTTGTTTGGGTGGGCTCTCATTATCCTACATGTGATTCTTGGCTTTCTAGGCAGCAGGATAGCTAATGGTGTGGGGGACTAAGTTTGACCCACTTGTAAATAACTCGGTCACCCAGATATTCTATTTAGCTCAGACAGACTAGCAGTGCCTCTGGTCTCCCACAACAGAGGAATGTTTAGAAGTCCAAGCCCATGACATCTTTGGAACTTCTCAGGGAAGTGGTGGTCACTCAGGTCCTACACATTTCTATCTTTTCCGGTATGTTCCCATACACAAATGACACAGACAGTATTTGTTTGATATGAGGTTTCATTGTACAACTGACTTGTAGGAATTTAGGTGTGAGCCCCAATAACCAAAACAATACACACAGTTAGAACTGAAATAGTCCGCAGGAGAGTAATACATTGGTACACAGCTATCATGGTGCCTAACAGTTTCTACTCTCCCTCTGCTTGTTCTATATATAGCACAGCATGTTAAGTTTGGAGCTTGGCTGTCTGAATCACAGGGGAGACATCATCCCTCATATCAGAGGAATGGGCTGGAATCTGGTTGTGCATCAGCAGCAAGGCAGGCAGCATCTAGATGTGATTTTCTGTTTGTAAACTCCCCCATGCGTGTCTTGGGACGAGGAAGTGAATTTAAAAGACATATGTCATTGTGATGACAAAGTTTCCCTACGCAGGAATGGCAAACCTTAACCCCTACCACATCTATCATCAACGAACCAGACGGTATCCTTGACTGGGGCACAGAGTGAATATGTTCTGGCAAACTCCAGTGCAGAAGTAGGCAAAACAGGGTGATTTGACTAATTGCCAACACCTTAGGACTGACTATTTGCTACATTAACTGATAGGAAGGGCAATGAGATTCATTTAGTGCAAAGTGCTCTGAGGCACTTAGATGTGAGCAAATGAGTATAAGTACATTCAGGGTAAGATGCACAAAGGCCTCCAGCCTGAGGCTATTGCGCAAAGTATACGTTTCACTTGCCACGCTACACTTTGACTGACTGTGGGTGTTGTGACTGCCCTGCCAGCACACTTGCCTCACAGGCCCTGCACCATACACTTTTTATTCACATTGCATGATCTGTACATGTTAGGGGGCATGACCTATGTGTGTCAATGTTAGGATGTGGTATGGATGTAAACATTGTTGATGTTTGTATCTGATGGGGTCTCATGTGTGTCTTACTGGATTGGCCTGTTTATCGTATGAATGTCCTATTTTTTGGTTAGACTGTGCAGATGTGTTTCATTGACCAGTTGCCTGTGTCCCCTCGTCAATGTTGTTGTCAGAGCAGTATGACATTTGTGATGTAGCATTGTTAGGCAGGCACGTGAGGGACCCTGACGTATGCAGCATGTGTGTGTCGTTAGTGCTGTGTGGCTCCTATTGCTGTTTACTTAGGCTTATGTATGTGTCAGTTATGGACATTCGGCATTTAAGTGTACTGGTACCTTTGTCTTATTTCTAGGAGTAGTTGCAGATGTCATCCTCACCCCCTAATTTAGGAATGTATGTTCCAGGGTGGGGTTCCTGCCATTTGGTACTATAGCTGCCCAGAGATGAGAGGTGTTATTGTCAACTGTGGTGGCAGTTAAGTTGCAGTTGTTGTATTTGCTACTGCATTACAGGTAGGGACCTAGTTGATGGGGAATAGTTTGTGCAAAACAAGTGCCTGGATGTGGATTCAGGGTAGTGTCCTTCCCACTTGTCACTGGTTTCCCTTGGCTCTCTTGTTGTAATTACAGGATGTCCCCATGGGACTGTAGTGGTGGCAGTATTTTGTCGTGCCCCGGCTATGGTCAGTACTGGGCATTCCCCCCTGCCGTGCCCCTTTCCCCATGCCACTTCATATATGTGCTAAGTTACATGCATTGTGTAGTAGGTATCCCCCCCCTGCTTACAGTCCCCATTATTGCATTGTAATTCCCCATGCGACTTACCCTGCATGTGCGTTGTGTCGTGGTAGTCTGCGCTGTCCAGTCCTTGTATCCCTGTGACGATCTCCTCCGGGATGACGGCTGCGACCATCTCCTCCATGTGGTCCAGAGCCTCCTGTTGTGCTGGACTCCCCCCTCCAGTCTGCATTGCTGCCTTCCTGTTCCTGGCCATTTTCTCTTTGGTCCTACGTTTACAGTCATGCCAGCGTTTCTTACACTCGGTGACTGTCCGGCGTTCTTCAGCCACACTGTTTATCTTGTCCACAATTTCTTTCCAGATGGCCTCTCTCCTACTGAGTGGCAATTTTGAGGATATGAAAAGTTGGTGCTGGTGTTCCGTCACCTCTTTCACCAGGATTTCCTGCTCCTCTGCACTGAAGCGACACTTTCTTTTTTTCTTTAACATGTCCTGGTTCCTGTATGCTTCCTCCTGGCTGTGTCCTGGTCTGCTCTCATCCTCCTGGGGTCTGTTGGGGCATCTGGGATCCATTTTGGGTCTCCTCTCCTGCAAGTGCAGTTTTCGCGCTAAAATGTCACGCAATAGCGTGAAAAAAAACGGCGTTTTCACGATTGCGCTGTCGTAAATCGACCCACAGTGATTTGCGTCCCTTTTACGTGGGTTTCCCTTACGACAGACTGACGCTGTTTGCGTCACGAAATAATGACTCCCACCTGTTGGTTGCGCCGCCGTACGTCAAAGTCTAAATTTGACGCCCGAATGGCGCATCCAAATGGCGTTAGACGGCGCAAATTTTTTTGACGCAAAACTGCGATAGCGCAGTTTTGCGTCAAAAAGTATAAATATGGGCCAAAGTGTATAAAACCACCTGCTCACTAAAGATCTTACAGACGAAGCTCTGTGTTGTAAACCACAATTCAAATACTTTGAACAAGCGATAATATTAAGGCCCAGGTTACTTTTTGCATCGGATTGCATCACTTTTGTGGCACAGCCTGGATGTAAAATCATTTTAGGTATTTACTAAGCCATGCAAGCCACTCTGATTAGCTTAGTAAATGCAAGCTAACACATGGCAGCACGCAGTTACTTTACATTGGGTAGGAATTACATGAGTGGAGAATGGGTGTTCCTGTTCATCCACTCATATATTCTGAAGCAAACCCAGATTTACATATGCTTGTAGACCTAAGTTTGTGCCAAAATGGTGCACCTACTAATAGAGGGGGAACAAGGAAAAATATGTTTCTCATCTTCACGTCCTCTTTCAATGTCTGCTGCATTCCTCAGCACACTTGGAAAAAGGAATGTGCCTCTTTGGATTGTTATTGTGCAGAAAGGCATCCCCTACTGCACAAAAACAAACAGCCCCAAACGCAGGCACCATTATGTTATGGTGCAAGGGTGCCTGTCATGGTGCTAGGCAGCACACAGTTCACCAAAGCAAGGAGAGAGCAGAAATGCTCCATATCTTTGTGAATACGCAGAGCAGCACAGCAAGTTCCTTTGGTGCGCTGCTGCTCCCCGTTGCGGTAAATAATAATAGATTTGTTCCCACATTCAAACATAGGAAGTGTGATTTGAAAGTCTGCAGTTACTGATCCGCCATGCACCGTTGAAGTAAATTTCCAGAACCCAAGAAACACCTCCAATGTAAAAAGAAATGTGTCTTGATCACAGACCAAATCTTGGAAGACTAGCAGAATTCGTTAGTTCGGTCAGACATTTGCCAAACGTTCACCAAGCGGATTACGACTGCCGGGACTACCATGGCGGTATACTGCCGGTGATATTGCGGCGGCGGTCAAAATATGGTGTCCTGTACCGCCAGCCTGTTGCCGGTACGAACGCCACTATAGCACTGGCGGTCACCAACCGCCAGGGTTATAATGAGGGCCTATACGCTTATATCTTAAAAACATTTACAAAGGGCAATCAGTAAGGCATGCGACCCTCTACTGTAGATAACTGTGTCATGTGATGTAATGAATAATAATAATAAGTAAATTCCTTCCCCGAGGAAGGGTAAAAAACAAACCATGTTTAATCCAATCATCAGCTGAAGAAAAATAACCACTTTCACCTACGACTTGAGTTCCAATCACTCTAAACAAATTCCACATTATAAAATGTGTTGGACAACTACATCAAATCCACCAAGAAGCCCACAAATTAGCTCTGTAGTTAACCTATCCCCTAGTCTGAGCTATTATGTGATAGATAACACATGGAAAATGTTGATGCAGTCTATTTATACTCTGTCTGCACCCTGCTTGTTCCCAATGAACAGAAGTTTACTGGGTACCCTCTTTTGCAGTTGCAACACAAACCTTGCTCGCTTTCCCTCCAGCAGATCCTCCAATAAATTCTCAGCACTTAGTTGAGGAGTATTCTGCATTCCATCTCAAACCACTGTGCAAGATTAATATGCCTCGTTTGAAATGTATGCTTGCACAAGGCAAATTCCATCACAGAGAATAAGCTTGATCACTGTCTCATAAATGTATTAAGTTGAAGTTTGGTGAGACAAATTTATGTTAATTCTGCAAATCATGCAAACATATGTGCAGAATATTATCAGTTTTAATCCTCAGTTTTTATTTTAGTGATCCTGAAGACATAAGAGAAACAAGGAGCTCACATGCTAGTACACATAATGTAGTGATCACTTCCAGTCAACGTACCAGCCTCAAGGTCGCAATTCCCTTTTGGGTCTTTGTTAATGTACTGGATGTGACCCAAATATGTTTGGGGTGCATGACAACACACATCACTGTATGCAAACCGTGCTTTCTGTTTATGTTCCAATATTATTAAACAGCAATAAGTGACTATGCAGCAAATAGTTGGTGGGACAGTTCTCCGAACTGAAGGCATTCCGAATATCGAGACTATGGGCCTGACCTAGAGTTTGTCAGATAGCCTACTCCATCATAAATGTGACTGAGTAACCTGTCTGCCAAACCTCCGGTCAGCCTGTCCCATTTAGAGTCAGGAGGACCATCAGCTTTCATCAGTGGTGCCTACTTTGACTCTGTCAATAGAAAGTTTAGTCATATTTTCTGGCAGAGAGTAAAGGCATCAGACCGCTTGCTCTTTTTGATGTCCATCGTCACCATGAAAAACCTGGTGATGATTGACAGAAAAAAATTTATGATCCCCACACGGAAGGAAGAACTCCCATGGCATGGGCAATTACTGTTCAAAAACAAACTCCCCCTTTGGGTGTCTGTTTTAGAAAAGCAAAATGTTTGGTGGACAGCCATCGAAACCAGTGACGATCATCAACCAAACCTTTTTGGTTTTCTGTAGTAATGCCCACTGTCAACCTTACAGACAGAGTAAAGACCTCCATACTTTAAATCAGTGTCTCATACCAGATCCTTAAAGAGATTGTTGAATCTAAATGAATCTGGTTGTCTATGTGTCTGACCTCTTAACATTAGGTACACAGATTCTGTGAGCGGATCCTTGAGGAAGCAAAGGGCATCTTCTCCAATTTCAGTGATTTTAAGAGGTAGAAATAGCACTGATCACCCTATTTGTCTTCCCCTCACCTGGCCCTTCTGTCTGGGCTGGTTCGGGAAACTCACAGTTTGGTCCTTCAGACCTATCTATTATTAGTTATCTGAAGCATTTAATTGACTCCTGACTTATGCCAAGACTTTTAGCTTCATAGATCATTTGCGATCCCTGGACACCAAGCACTTTCAAACACTATAGATCATCTTGTACATGCTGGATTTGCTAGTGTGTGGTGGAGGTTTGAAATCCTTTTCCGTTCTTGTGGTGTAGGGAGATCATTTCTGACCTCTGTCTGCAAGGAGGGCAAAGTCCACTAGGTCAACCTTTATAGGTCTGCTATTTCTGAGCGCCCCTTTCTGGCTGACAACACCCCGTATGGGGAAGGAAGAAGTCCTAGATGTGCCACCTCTTGAAGAGTATTTGCTTGCAACACCATCCTCTTGATCAATATAATTATTTATGGGATGATACCTGCTTTTATCTCTGTTAGTGGCGTACTTTGCAAATTTCCATGCTGGAGGTTACAGTGAAAGCCTTTGCCCCTGAACCCTGGGAAGTCTGTTTTTCTTGACAAGGTGGAATAAGACATTGCGCTCCCTGATTTTATAACTACTCTTTCTGGATAGCCCCAGCAATGAGTTGTTCAGTGCCTCTGGGTCGAGAAACAGAGACTAGAGCCTCTCAGGTCTTCCCCACTGCTTTTGGCCTCCTTATAGCCCCCTCTTTCGGATAGTCCCTGTGTGGATCTTGGACTGCTGGATGAGTGCTGTACAGAGGTATGTTTAGTGGGCACTCTACCGACTTCATATGACATCTAAGGCTACAGTGTTAGGCAGTAACCTCGAGGATACATTTAAGGTAGCAGACTCAGCCCACATTAATTGAAACCAATTAATAGCACTGCTGCAAATATGACAAGGGCTTGAATTTGCCTAATATTAGCATCCATGGCTTGATGTAAAATGCCGATTTCACCTTTTTCAATAGAGAATCACAGTTTAAAAAAAGATACAAACCCTATTATCATCCCTCACTTTTTTCCTTGCCATTTATGCCATTGGTGTCTTTTCTTTTTATTCACAGCTCCTTCCACTAGCATTTCAGTGTATCCGTCACATTGTTGTGTTTTCTTTACTGATGCTGTAGTATATGGTGGTGTCCACTCATCCTGAAATTATCCTTGCTTACTCTTTTTCGTACCAAGAAAGAAGAGAACATCTTAATGAAGACTGCCCTTACAGGGATATGTTCAGCTTTGTGAAGGCATCCCCTAAACAGATTTTGTTTGCTGTGATATGCTATGAGGAATGCTGGTGGAGCACAGTAAAAAAAACGTAATGTGCATAATTTTAGTCTCCTTGTATTTTTCAAATCCCTGACTTTCTACTCAAATGGAGGAAATCTAGGTTACCTGCTATGGATAGCTAGATAAGTGTCTACCAGTGCTGAACTACAAGGGTGTCTTGGAAATCAATCAAAATGAACACTATAGTAGAAAAACAATGAGTTCATATGAGGATCTTAAAGTCCCAAAACATCCCTATTACCTGGGGAGTTCCCCAAGGTTCCGTACTGTCTCCTTTCATCGTCAATCTCTACATGGAGCAAGTTTGTCTTCTACTCATAGATAACAGCATCAGAATTCACCAATATGCTGATATGCACAGCTTTATACAATCTTTGCTTTAGGCGTTCAATCCCTCAAACACTGCCTGCACATCATCCAGACCTGGATGTCCAGTGGCTATCTGAAGCTCAACCCCACGAATACAGAATTCCTCTTAGTTCCCAAGAACAGCACAGTGTAAAGCTTACACAATGACATGAACCGTGACGGTTTCATACTCCAACTTTCTCTGAATGCCAAGTTACTTGGATTCATTCTGAACATCAAACTCACCCTGAAGGGACACATTGCCAAATAAAAACACAAAGGTACCAAATCTTATATAAATAAAGTCGAACTGCTTCTCCCAGAAAGCAACTTCAGAACTACAGTTCATGCCCTTGAACTCTCACACATCACACTTGGCCTCCCAGACTCCACATTAGCACCACTTTAGGGAATTGTACATGTCACAGATGGAACTCCACTGGGTCTCTTTGCTGGCCAGTACCATTTTCAAAACTAGCTGCATAATTTACAAAATCATAACGACCAGCACCCCTGCTTATTTTGAAGACAAGTTCACCATCTCTGGCTGTTCTCAGCACAGCCACTGTCAGCACACCATCAGACTGCAGACTAAGAAGCGTAAAGTGAAAACCAAACAATGTGGGAGGCCTATTTCCATCTATGAACACAGATTTGGAACAACATATATTTATCCATCAGACCACCACAACTGTGTCCCGTTTAGGAAATATTTGAAGAATCATCTCTTTAAAGGACACCATGTTCAAAGACATTAAGGCGGTCATTCTGACCTTGGCGGGCGGCGGAGGCCGCCCGCCAAAGTCCCGCCGTCAGGTTACCGTTCCGCGGTCGAAAGACCGCGGCGGTAATTCTGACTTTCCCGCTGGGCTGGCGGGCGGTCGCCTTCAGACCGCCCGCCAGCCCAGCGGGAAAGAGGCTTCCACGATGAAGCCGGCTCGGAATCGAGCCGGCGGAGTGGAAGCTGTGCGACGGGTGCAGTTGCACCCGTCGCGTATTTCACTGTCTGCGCAGCAGACAGTGAAATACATGTAGGGGCCCTCTTACGGGGGCCCCTGCAATGCCCATGCCAGTGGCATGGGCACTGCAGGGGCCCCCAGGGGCCCCGCGACCCCCCCTACCGCCATCCGGATCCCGGCGGTCGGACCGCCGGGATCTGGATGGCGGTAGGGGGGGTCGGAATCCCCGCGGCGGTGCAGCAAGCTGCGCCGCCGTGGAGGATTCAATGGGGCGGCGGTACACTGGCGGGAGCCCGCCAGTGGTGCCGGTCCGACCGCGGCTTTACCGCCGCGGTCGGAATCCCCATTGGAGCACCGCCGGCCTGTCGGCGGTGCTCCCGCGGTCCTCCGCCCTGGCGGTCTTTGACCGCCAGGGTCAGAATGACCACCTAACTGTCCAAGGGCCAGCAACCTCTCCTATCACTTATTGACTTTATGCTTGTCTTTGACCCTGTACAGCACTCTGCTGCCTGTTGGCTAGGTCTAGGATATAGAAATACCATTGACATACATATTTAGATACATACATATGGTGAGATGTCAAATTTGGAAGATGACCCTAAATGGGTAGTGAAGCTGTACACGAATTAGTCACAAGTCAGGGCTTGCTGGCATGTTATTGTATGTAGCCCTGTTCAACCATGCTTCATTCCTGAGACACTATTCCCCTAAAGCCTACACTGCGACAGTGTGATCACAAAATACCTGTATCAATAGACATATGGCATAGAAAGCACATCTTTAGGATGTGTGATAATGGCCTACAAGTTAATTAAGGGTATACAAAATACTGTTTGTGCCATATCACCACACACATAAAGTAAGAGTGCACAACCAACACACCAGGATAATTCTCAGCACCATCACATACAGAGATGTGGTTGCATAGGAGTGCCTTACAAAATAATTATAATTCTATACCGGTATAATTTAAGTGTTATAAGTGGAAGTTGTTGAGAGTGCTTGCAAATCATTTTGCGCTTGAAGGAGCCTCTGATAACATTCCTTGAAGACACCAACATTCTCCAGAGTAAAGATGCCAATCTCATTTAGATATGCATATGCAACACATCCACCAGCGGTCACCAAGCTTCCCAGAATGCACAGTTACTGCCACAGAGAGTAAAGAGTAGGCATTATTTGAATTAGCAACCTGTGGGAGGGAGATGCTCCTTTCCCAGGGAGTCCAGCTTCAAGAGTTACTTGTATTCAGCTTGGATTCGAGCACTGGGAACTCTGTAACACTGTAACAGGTCAGGATAACTTTCCAGGAAGTGGTAAATTTGCTGTGATGGGTAATTCTGGTTTACACTGAAGTTTGGTTTGCTTGCTCAGGTTGTATTTTATCTGGCAAATTTTTGAGGATGTTACAAGGTTTCTGGACAGTAAGTGAGATATGAACCCTAGCATTATTACTTGGTAAAAATAATCTTTAATTTTAAGGGAATTAGTGTTCCAGTGAATTGGAGAGCAATTTTGAAATCTCTAAAGGCCTCTCAGCATGATTATATTTGCGTACAGGAAATGCATCTGCAGAGGGGATCAGGAGAGAATGAAACATAGGGTGTTCTCAACAGCTGTGCCAAAACACAATGGAGTGGACATCTTCTTGAGAAGGGAACTGTCATTTATGGTGGAAGGCAGCAAAATAAGATAGGGAGTTCCAATTTCTGATAGTGACTGATTTTCGGTTTGGGTACTGTTGCAACAATATACTCCTTAATACTGCCCAAGACATGTTGCTGAAGGGTTTCTTGGAGATGCTATCAGGAGATTGGCATAAAGATCTGGATAGAAAATACATGTTAGACCTGGCATCCTTGGTGTGGTTTACCCTAACTTTTTGTTTTGAGGCCTTCTGTTTTTGCTGCCTTTGTTTTTGCTGACTTAGTACTCAGCACACTTTACCACTGCTAAACAGTGCTAACGTGCTTGTGCTCTCTGCTCAAATTGGCCTATACAAAATGTATTTACTCATACGTCCCTAGCAAAGTGCACTCACTACATGTGCCACGGGCCTGTTAATTAAGGGACACATTTACAAACCCCATACACCACCAGTGTCACTTTTCGTGATGCACCAGTGGCACAAAGTGCAGGCCCATATCTACAGGACCATGAAAAGCCACTTTGCGTGCCTTCTAGATATGGCTTAAAGAAATTCAGCCCAAGTCACTGTGTTGCCTTACACTGCATCAGGGAAGTGTACTCTGGGTGTTGCGGTGGGTGTTTCCACGTTACACCTATGGGTTTTGACGCATCCCCAGATTTACAAGAATCTGTAAACCTGGGAATGAGTCAAAGTTGTATGCATCACCAGGGCAGATGCAACAATGAGAAAGATCTTTATTTCTCATCGCTGTTTCTCTCTTTCTATGTGTGATGCATTCAGCAGACATATAAAAAGGAAAATGCCTCCCAGCATTGTTTTTGTGCAGGAAGGTGTCCCTTGCTTCTTGGTGCCCCTTGCTAGGCAGCAATGTGTTCGCCAGCGCAGGGGAAAAGGACAGAAATAAACTGTATCTTGTAAATACTGTGCATTTCTGCTCTTTCCATATGGCACAGGCCATCGCAGCAAGGCCACTTGTTGCACTGCCCTGCACCAAACGGGTTGTAAATATGCCCCTAAATGCTACTAGTGGGCCTGGAGCACTGATTGTGCCACCCACTTAAGCAGACCTTTAAATAAGCCTCAGAGCCGCCATTGCCGAGCCTGTGTGTGCAATTTACATTGCCATTTTAACCTGGCAAAGTAAACCTTTTGCCATACCCAAACCTTCCTTTTTAATATATATGTCGCCCATATAGTAGGCTCTGGACAGCCCCAAGGGCAGGGTGCAGTGTATCTACAATCCTGGGCACATACTTTTACGTTTTACATGCCCTGGTAGTGAAATACTCTAAATCGTTTTTCACTTCACCACAGCATTAACAGTGGGACCTTTTCAGAGGTGGAGAGAGGAAGAGTGTAGGATGATAGAAAACTTGCTTTAAGGGACATGGTGAAGTCCATTAAGAGATATAAGCTGGAATTTCAGGTAGACTAGTGGGAGAGGCTCTGCTATTCCCAACTGAGACAGTGGGATCTCAAATCAAGGGATATGCAGGCAGCCAGCAGAGACAGAGACCCCCTTGAGATCCTGGACCCTGAATTGATGGGCTCTAAAGGTGTATTTTTGCAATGCTCCGTGATGTGTTAGCCTGTTTTTTCAGGGTCCATATGTCAGCAATGGAATCATCTATGAACAAACAACCCTCAATGCAGAGGGGTACAATATCAATTTCCCACCGTACGCTGGCTTGACTTCATCTCATGTACATTAATGTTTGTCAGGAATTCAAAATTGATGCAGTGCGAGGGAGGATGCTTTATATGTTTGGGGTGGGTACCCCAAGCTGATGCAGTTCTGAAACGGGGTGGCAAAGTGTTACAATATTCTTTTGAATTCATCACCCCTTTCAATTCCTGTGTTGGGTCTGAGGCTGACAGGATAGCAGGATCTATTCAAACATTACTACCATTTGGTTTTGCAGTGCCTAGGAGCAGCAAAAACGGCCATATCTTTTAAGTGGAAAAGACAGAGCCTCCACTATTGACCCAGTAGTACTACAGGTTACGGACAATCATGGCACTTCAATGCCTGGTCGGTAACCTGGAAGGGACTCTTACGATGCTTGAGGGAAAGTAGAAACCTTTACTTGATCATATGTATCAAGGTCTCTTTAATATGGTATTCCCTTCAAGATGGAGAGCTTTGGGTCTCTTTCATGGTGTTATTATTGGAAAGAAATGGTCTAGCAAATCTTTTTATCACAGTGTTTACCATGGTTAACAAATGATAAATCTGGGCTCTTTTCACTTACACTTCTTGTACCTAAATAACCATATTAGGATTCTGTGACTTTGTTCAGATTCTTCATTGCTTATTGCTGTAGAAATTGTAGTATGTACCCACTTTGAATAGAATGTGATAATCCTGACTTTTGGGAGGATGATTTAACCCAGTGGTTCCGAGCCTGTGGTCTGTAGCCCCTAAGGGTCCGCAAATCCTCCTCAGGGGGTCTGTGACGTTTTAGAAAATTAAATGATATTACTAGTTTATTCAAGTGTATATATATATAAAGTAGCTAAATGTGCAATTGTAAATTTAAAAACATACTGTAAATGTCAAGGAATTTGAAACTGGAGGCTAAAAATGAAATTAGTATTTTTAGACTGATTCATGGGAGCAGTGCAGGTGCATCAAACAGAATTTAGTATGGGTAATGTGTGGCTTCAGTTGAATTTAGAAAAGCGCCACCCTCCCTATTAAAATTAAAATGTTTATTAATTATTTTATTTATCTGCAAATTTTTTAAAAAGTGTTATCATTTGTGTATGTGTTTGATAGAATGCATAGACTACTTATGGGTAATGTCATTACTCTAAGTCCAGACTTCCCTGTTCTGGTCAGTACATCATTTTGTAACGAGAGGATCAGGGAAGGGAACAAGGAGGTAATGCATAGATTACTTATTGGTAATGTCACTACTCTGAGTCCAGACTTCCCTGTTCCAATCATTATGAAATGATGTAATGATAGGAACAGGGAAGGGGGCGAAGAGGTAATGCTTACTTCTGTATTTTTGTGTACTGTTTTACAGTTAATATTCTCGACAATAATTAGGCTTGGGTCCAGTAATGACTCAGTGGGTGGGTCCCTGGATTCTAATAATGATTCATGGGCGTCCCCGGGTTCCAGTAATGTTAAAGTGTGATTCACAGAAGTCACAAGGTTGGGAACCACCAATTTAACCAATTGAAGTGTTATGTCTAGTAGAATATATTTCTAATTTATACTACATTCACATATCTTATTACTATTGACCCATTCTGACTCAGAATTGCCATCAACCAATTATTTTTCTTTTCCACACTAGTACTTTTATTTCCAGCAACAATATTCTTTTATTTTCATACTCTCTATCCTAACATGCTAATTTTTAACCACAAACTGTATTTTAGGCATTAAGATTTCTTATGTTTTCAAACTCTGCTTCAGTTCTTTTACTCAGATATGAGATGGAGCCCCATCATACCTTGAGCTGTTTCCTCTGCTTTCTCTGGGTTTTTAGAATGTACATACTGCTTAATCAAACACTGTTCAAACACATTTGACTATTTCCCCAATGGCAGGGGAGAGCGAGAAAGGCAGCCGAGCTAGAGCTCAAGATTTGATATAAAATGCACATCAATAACAACAAAGATGAACTCCTCAAACATATCCAGCACTACACCACCAATCAGTCGACCTTCTACAAGATAATGCCAAATTCACTGATCTTTTGACAAGTCAGGTTAACTGTCAGTCTTATCAAATTTGTGCCAAACCACTGAATTAAACTCATGTCACAGAGGGTGGTGAGGAAGCAAGAATGGCAAATGGGAGAGGGTGAGAAAGAGGAACACGTAGGTGTAAGTACAGAGGGGAGACTGCTGGAAGTCACAAACACTCTTGTAGAGTGCTTAAACAAAAATAAAAAACCATCACCTAAAAAATGAGCAGTGGAAGGACCCAAGTAATGTGTCCATGCTTCAAGAGAGGGACAAACCCAAGAAGAGAAAGGAAAGCCTACAGAAGCTGATGAATAAGAAACAAGCAAATTAGAGAGACAAAGAAGCAAACCAAAGGTAAGCAATAGACAGCCTCTAAGCCCACTGTTAGCTATCAACGTCTTGCAACAGATAGTGCATGCAATTTCTTAGGGAAGATCAAAAAAACAAGAACTTACTACTTAAGTAAAGGAAAATATTTGAAAAACATGGAAAAAAAATCTGAGTGAAAAAATAAGTAAAACCCAAAACATGTAGCATGGAAGTGAAATATGAATTTTTGGGTCATATTAATGAACAATTAGTACAAATATAAAGTCCTGTGCCCTCAACGCATTCTTCAGGTCGAGCGCACAGGCGCTCTGGCCTTTTGTAATCTGTCTGTGGGCTTTTAAACACACCCACCGCACGCCCATCACTATCACTCGTTTATGGGCTTGCCTTTCAAAAATCCTTTATTATCATTGGTAAATACTTTACGTTTGTCCCTCCTTGGGGCAGTGTTTTACCGCATTGGACATCGACCCTGTTACATGCATAACTGCACGTTTGCTGATACGTTTGACTGCGAGCAAACTTCTTTTTCCCTTTTGTGTATCTCCTATGCGCTCATGCTGTGGCTCTTTGAATCGGCTCGCGTATGTCAACTGTTTTAGTTTTCATTTTCAATTCATGTGGCAAGAAAAGTACAATTAGGAATTAACAATGCCATTAGCTCTAACTCGAGCAAATGCGAGACCCACTGCTTTGCAAATGCTTGTTAAATATTAAGCTGGGCATTTCAGGGACGATTCAAAAAGGTGTGTATCAGTATATAAAAGAGTACTTCTGTAGTACTATTCTCTGTATCCATCAGTGCTTTTGTAAATCTTTCCAAATATTCTATGCTTTTCACATCATTTTGGTTTCTACTGCCTATCCTTACCTGTTCCTATTCAAACAGTTCAACAGAAGAACGGCTATTTTCTGCTTGTGGAGTTGAACGACTTTTTTGGCAGTTTGACAGGCAAAGGGAAATACAAAAAGAGGAACAGTTGTTTTCCTTTTTTCTTTTAATGCAATTGAAAAGACACACTGCCAAGGGACGCTCTGACCAGTGTTTGTAATGAAAAATAGAAGTGCAGGTATCTCTGTATCAGAGTACCTGCTTGTTTCTGTGAAGTACTGGTACTCTCTAATTAAAAGTATTACGTTTTTCTTGAAAAGAGCAGGTTCTCTCCCTCAAAATAAAAAAGTGCCGGTACTCAGTACGGACAGTACCGGCGCATTTAAAGCACTGACTACGACTATTCAAACAATGCTTTACACGCAAGTGCTTAATGGTGCCATTTAGGCATGTCTTTATTTATAATGCTGATTGCTATTTTACAGAGTTGTGGACATACAGGTGGGTATCTTAAATGCTGCTCGGTATTTTGACAGCTGGCCACTTAGAAGGGCAAAGGGAAAATATATTAAATGAATACTGTAAAATAGCTCAGGGAGAATCAGTTAAGGTGGCCTCAGAATGTAGAGGGAAGGTAACATGCGAATGTCTATAAACCTTCATACACATAAATTCAACAAAAAATGGAATTCATCACTGAGGGGTCTGTTGTGGCACAGGACATGAACTTAATAATGTAATGATGTTAGAAATGGGAGGATTTATGCGCCAAAGGAAAAAGCCAGTCAGGCTTCTAAAGAGAGAAAGAGCCTTGTTAACTTAGGGCCTGATTCTAACTTTGGAGGACGGTGTTAAACCGTCCCAAAAGTGGCGGATATACCACCTACCGTATTACGAGTTCCATAGGATATAATGGACTCGTAATACGGTAGGTGGTATATCCGCCACTTTTGGGACGGTTTAACACCGTCCTCCAAAGTTAGAATCAGGCCCTTAGTGGTGTTTTTCTTTCATCTAGAGGTGCTTTTGTGCTCCTTAAACCTAGTTTTGATTCTCCTTGTTGTACACCCAAATCTTAGATTATTACATAGATAAGTAAAGGTACACATGATGTTTTGTGAGTTACAATTGGTATGTGATCTCAGTATCCACTGAGTTTTGAGTCCCAAGTTGTTTTCTTTGTTTTCTGTGTTCACAAGTTACAATTACCACAGGGGACGTGTGTAGTGATTTGTCCTGAAGGCTTTCATTTGTCAACTAGACAGTCTCGGCTGTCTTATAAGAACCCCATTCCTAAATGATTCAAAGCTTAATCAAATCGTAATAAACAATAGAGACTGGGAGTCACTTTCAGAATTAAAGAGCAATAATGAGCGAATATTTAAAAGGTAACGCAGCCCCAAAAGTCCTTATAGAAAGAAACTAACCCCAGAATTTTCTGGACAATGACTGGTTTTAATCATCAAAACATCTAGACAACGTTCAGATGTCCCACTGATTAAGATCAAGACAAGTGAGGAACTACTCAAACCTTAAATGTTGATTACTACTTTTATGAAAAAACGCGATCGATGAAAGCAAAAATAATATAACAGAGTTTAAAGATGTTCTTACCCAGTCGAAGAGCAACAAGTTCCAACAGGATTTTAAATGGTTCTCGCTATAAGAATTTTTTCCATATTCAAGAGTAGATTTCCAACCCAAAAGTTCACAATGAGGGAGTCAAATCTACGATTAATGAGCACAGAAGCACCATCAGGCGCAAAAAATAATATCTCTAAGTTAACTAGGCACTTTCTTGAATTAGGCTATTCTGAAAACAATTTGAAGTGGTTGGTACTAGAGAAATTGAACAATAACATGATCGGCATTGGCTAGAAGCTGTTACATCACATACAGTGGTGGACTTATCGCCTTCAGACATATAAACATGGCCTGAATAATGAAGCTGTTTTGATCCAACTGTAGAATTTAATATACTTATTCTTATAAAGTGGAGGGGCTCATAAATAATTATCAGAAAAAATAAACAAAAATATTACTTAGTACATTGGAGATACGAGAACACCCAACCCCTTCCTGGGGAACTGCTAGGATACAGTGACCATCACCCAAAAATAAAACCAGACCAGTAAAAAATAAGGTTAATCTAAGGTCTCCTTTGTTTAAGACAACATAATGCTATTAGTAAATCAATTCATTGACTGCGTGTACATATGATTATATATACATTTTTGGAGAAAAACATCAAGACATATATGATGGTACATATCATGCATGTTCAAAGTAAAAAAAGAGGGAGGACTAGGAGCCAATGAGGTTCCAGTAACTGGACTCCGTAGACAGTAATACAGTAAACAAGGAAGGTAGCATCAAATATGTGGGTTTAGTCAAGTTTAGTACATTCAGGTCGACATGTATAGCATCCTTGAGTCCCAAAAAGGATCAGCAGCACTTCTTCAGGACCTAAGAATAAAAAAGGAATATGCCCTACCCCACACCTAAAATGTGATGAGCAAGTGTAGGTATTCCCCGAGAAGAAAATACCTGGTCTAGTAGTTAAAAATTGATCGTCCAACTCTATGGATCAATCAAAGCAGGCCCCATAAATTGGAAATAGAGGTTAGAGCTCAGCTGCTAAGTGGCTTCTGCGCATGGAGCGCAAGAGAGCTACCCTTCTCTGTTTGCCTGGTGCAAGATTGCTTTGAAGGGCGAGAAACATGTCGACCTGACTACACTCAGCCTGACTACACCCATCGATTTGAGGCTACCCAGGCACATTACATACCAGATTGAGTGGTTCAAGTGGTTGAACTGTGGTTACTGGGTCATTAGAGATTCCGTGTGTGCAAGGCCGCTCACCTTAAGGTAGAATTACATAGCATGAGAAGAGAATAAATAAAGATTGCATTATGATTTTCTTCTGTTTTCAAGTGTTTGACTACATGGAAATGTCTCCTCCCTCTATGAGCTAGGTGCCAAAAACCGAAGATGAGTTAGTTAGGCCGCCACTTATGTATACACAGGATTAACCTACCTGCTATCCATATGTCTGCACTTGTAGCTGTGTGCATTTAGATTTATAAGTGATTCTTGGATTTTATATAGTGTGTTGTGTTCACAATAGTATGGGCTTTCACTGCAGTATGTGTGCTTTGCCGTGATCACAGGCTCGACGTGCGACAATGAAGATAAGCTGACAACAAGAACAACGAAAAGTCAAAAATTAACTATGTTTTTTACATTTCAGAGGTAACAATATATTGAACAAAATAGGTATGAGAGTATTTGGTCTTTATTGCTAAGTAAGTGCTTTCACAAACAACTGCACATAGGCAAGGATTATAGTGACTCTGAGAAAAGCCGGAGACCTTGTTTGGGCTTGTTCAAACTGGCTGAAACACGTAGGCAAGTGAACCATTGTCTGTTCATAAGACATACAAACTCTTTATATTTTATTCATGGCACCAGGTATCTCTGTAATAAAATGAGATATCTTGGTGGCATACCAATATTCATTGTTATAAAAACAAGCATTTGCAGTGCAATAAGTCTCGTCTTTATAAGAGTTAGAGCTCTTGGTGTTGTAAATGACAATGTCTTTTACCTATGTGTTTTGGTTTTGAGTGTAGTAGATGTATGAACAGATCTGCAGCTGCAGCACTGTCTAAAGGACTAAGAATGGGGAATTACCACTGGGAACAGACACAGCTGCAGCACTGCCTTGAGGACTTAGAATGGAGGAGTTACTGAGGGAACAGAGAAGCAGCTGCAGCAGTGTCTACAGGACTAAGAATGACGAATTACCACTGGGAACAGAGAAGCAGCTAGCAGCACTAACTAGAGAACCTAGAATGAGGAATTACCATTGGGACCAGAGAAGCAGCTAGCAGCACAGCCTAGAGGACTTAGAATGAGGATTTACAGCCAATCCCAGAGAAGCAGCTTGCAGCATTGTCTAGATGACTTAGAATGAGGATTTACTGACAAAATCAGAGAAGCAGCTTGCAGCACTTCCTAGTGGACTAAAAATGAGGAATTATCACTAGGACCAGAGAAGCAGCTGCAGGGCTGTCTAGAGGACTTAGAATGATGAATTACCACTGGAACCAGGGAGCAGCTGCAGCATTGTCTATGGGAATAAGAATGAGGAGTTACCACTGGGAGCAGAAGAGCAGCTAGCAGCACTGTCTAGAGGATGCAGAATGCAGGATTACCACTGGGACCAGAGAAGCAGCTAGCAGCGCTGTCTAGAGGACTCAGAATGAGGAATTACCATTGTCTCTAGACAAGCAGCTAGCAGCACTGTCTGGAGGATTTAGAATGAGGAATTACCACTGAGACGAGAAAAGCAGCTAGCAGCACTGCCTAGAGGACTTAGAATGAATAATTATCGATGGGGCTAGAGAAGCAGCTTGTAGCATTGTCTTGAGGACTGAGGGAACTGAGCACTCAAAGGAGGGACATTTAGACAAATGTACCAATAAAAATGAAGTATTTAAGACAAGCACAACAAAGAATGAATGGCAATAGTGGGCGTGGTTAAATCCCATAGACTGAATACAGCATATCTTGCAGACAGCGCAAGTGTGCTGCCTAGGCTTGACCTAAAAATAGATCCCTGCTCTTATCCAAAAACATATTGTTTATCACAAGCTCCCAAGTAATGGTTTTACCCATTTGAGTAATACTAATGAAGAATGCCACTATTAATCATGGGTGAGATGTCTTCTCCTAATATAAATATGCACCACTGTAATGGTATGAGATTCCAGAGTGAGGTAATCCCTGTTCATGAGACCACACACCTTTGTGTGTTTAGATGTTTGAGATATGGAGAACTTGTGTAGGCTCATTTCTCTCGCTCTCATGATTGGTGTGTATAGTATTAAAATTGGTAGGTGAAAAGTTCTACCTGCTATTGGCATCAAAATAAAAGCATAATATGTGTCAATAATGGCCTTACTGAGCTGCTGCATGAAGAAATAACAAGCAATAGTAAAAAAAAGTAGTGACAGATGCCATAAAGGGTTGCAAAAAGTGGCACTAAAATTAGTACCATATTTTAACAGACAATCTAACCTATAATGACATAAGGAGAGTTTTTAAAGAGATGTCATTCATCCTGAATAGGAATTCACCAACTGAACAAGATTTGCTCCTCATAAAAAGGACTAAAATAAACACAGGAAGTTGTTTTCAAGGTACTTTAAAACATAGCCTTGATTCTGAGTTCATAGGTGAATTGTGCTTCCTGTACAAATGGCGGTATGCCTATGGACTTGAATTATGAAATGTGTAGTAGTTATCAAACCCACAGCATTTTCCCCTGGTAGACTGGCAAACGTTTTAAAAGTAGGTGGGGCTCTGAGTTCTCCTTCTTTCTGTGTATGAGGTGGGACTGGGTTATTTACCACACATGGTACATACCACAACCCAGGATCTCTGAGTTATACAGGACACAGAACGTACACCATTTTGTTCCACCATACTCGGAATCACGCTCTAAGACAGGAAGGCAGAATACATTGATGTATTGTAATGGATGTAATCAATAACACAAGGTTATCTAAATAAATGTCACCAGCCAAAGGAGCGTACATGTGCTTTACAAACTCAGGCCCCAAGTCACATAGCTTTACTATGAGTAAGTGTGACTTACTCTTAAAAATCTGAAGCTATCGAACACCCAAGTAAGATCCAACTACTCAAAAAAATATTTTATGGACCTGGCCCTATGTTTTACAGTGCTGTTAGACATCCATAACATTCACTCTAATTCATGCACTTAGTGCAATAAAAGGTGGTTGTAGAACTAGCTTCCCATCTTATTGACCTAACCAGCCTTCTCAGCGTTGCCCAATTTACTTGGTTCAAAAATAATATGCTAAGGTTTTTACTCAAAGTGATCTTTTGATTCTGCCAAACCAAGTATCAACAAGATCCCAAAGGGAATTCAGTGGTGAACAGAAGAAACTAGACCATGGCAAGTCCTTTCTAATCATTTGAACCTGCAGTGAAAATGTAGCTACTTACTTTGCAATACTGACAGCGAACTGTGGAAAAGTACTGCTTCTTATATGAAAGCATTGAAATCAATCTATGCCCTAAGGTTTCTAACTATATTCTAAAATTGATATCCATTGAAATTTTCAAATGCTTTAAACATTCTTTCTAAATGTTCAGTTCTAAGTGGTACAGTAGATTATGTAAACATCTGTGGCTGCCTTCTCTGCTTGAAAGCTGCAAAATTTCAAATCCACTATAAGTATTGATAACTGGACAAAGAAAAACTGTAACTGAATTTGCTTATTTAGCAACTTGAGTTGTTCTGAGATCTCATCAAATATTTTAAATGCTGCCTTTTTTCTCACGTTGATCCCGAATAATGTGGGAACTAATAATGTGGGAACGACAAAGGAAATCAATATCCAAGGTTCTTGGCATGTATTACCAGGCTTATGAGGCTCTATAAAATTGTTTTTTTAAACAAGCAATCGTAGCTGAGAATTATGAAATGCACACCGAATATTTTGATTATTATGAACACTGTCAATTAACTAGTGGAATGTGAAATGTCTTGAGCTACGCCAAGTAAAATCAGTAAATTCAAAACACTGCAAATTGTCAAGCCTTTTCGCTTTTCATTGAGTCCTAGAGAGTCAGTAGTAACACTGACAGTATCGAACCTGCAGCATATTCCCTTCAATTTCCCCTTTCCTAAAGTGATCTTAGTCATTTGGAAACCTCCATGTAATAAGTGGGGGTTTTTGACAAGTCTTTTCTCCCATAGTCTATGTTTTTCTCTCTGGGTGTACACAGTTTTCACCACTGTCAGGAGAACTCTTTTCAAAATGGATTGAGCTACTGTCACCATGGCCCTAGTGGGGTGTGTATTGGAGCAAAACATGTACTAAAGTGATCATTCTAACCAGTGATGGGTAACCTGCCTGGAACTCACGTTAATTAAACCTATTTGACACCTACTCCCATGTAGACAGCACGAACTAATATCTTTCCTCATGAGAAAGTGGATTTCTTTTCTAAAACTCCACAATGGTTTAATTTATTTGAGTACCCTTTTCATCTCACAGTGACATATATGCATAGAAAGGCGCTCTTCGTGGACATTGGCTTTTGACATGTATTCCTACGAGCCCTTAATGTACATGAAACAGTGAAGTGTAGAAAACTCAGCAGGTTTTGCAGGACATGTTTAGGAAGGGTGGAATGTATGGGGAATTAATTTATTTTGAGAGAAAACAACGTAAAAAGAAACGAATATGTGATTTTGCTGCTCCCCCTAAATGTAGAATTGCAGACTGTGTGTCGTGGGTGCAATACGTACATATTGGCGTTACGAAAAATTATTCACTCAAACACGTACAAACTTCTCTTGCAGGCTTGAATCTCAAAGAGATGTCTCTGAACACTAAAAATAGTCCTAATATACAAGCGTAAGCATGCACAGCAAAAATAAATTAGCTGCGTCTCTTGCATACCTTAAAATAGTTTGTTCATAGTTATATATTAAGGTAATTTGAAGGCATTTATTTTAAAGTTACTTATATACATCTTTGAAAACTGATAATACACTGAAACACGTAGCTTTGAGGTGGACTGATGGCTACAAATGACATAACCTCTAACATATCCCTCCACTGCATGACACTTAGGAAGTGCTAACACCCCACTGATAAGCCAGTTACTACTGAGCTATAGTTTTCAGTTACTTGTATAGCCTGTTAAATAAACAATGCTCATTAGCTTAGGAGTATGTGAATATTACGCTTGGGCTATTTTTCATTTAGTTACTTCGGTTTCAGTAAGTCATGCAACTCAAAGCTTTAATTAAACACAACTTGCGCTCCAGTTAACAACCATAGACAACATCCACGAAAACAGTATTTTTTTTAAATAACTATACTTAAGAAGTCTTTCACGCTATGTACATACTTACCACTTTACCTAGTCTGGGAGACAGAACATTATCATAGCGTTTATATATGTCACCCATGTTATTCTGTTCACGTGTAGGTGATCCAACTGGCAAAAGAACAAGCATCAGTGGAGGAATTCCAAAGACATACCTGAAGAAAGCTAAAAGTAAAAACAGTTAATTAAAGACAACTGAACTTTGAATTACTCACCCGAGAAACAATCTTACATTACATTAACGAATGCTTAAGGAAAGACAACGTAACGGCATGCTGCAGGATTTCTGTACGTTTTTTTTTTTTTTTACTAGGACTCATGATGTGAAATATAAATTCTAATTACCATTCAGAAAACCATAACTCTATTAATATGTTTTCCTTTATTTAAGAGCAAATAAACATTTCTCCTTTAACCATTTATCGTCGTTACCAGCACCACTCTCACATTATTTCTATTAACATTCTTTAATGTACAATGGCTCGACTTTTGAGTGGGTCCTAATGTAGATCACAGGCATACTAATTGGAAATATATTAGTGTGTGTGTGTGCATGTGCATCAACATGTTGCATGTATGTGTGTGTTCATATCTTTAACAGAGAGTTCACAGTTTTAATCTCTCACAGTTCTGCTATTCCTAGTAGGTCATGCAGAATTATCGTTCTGCCCCATGAATTTGATTTATTTAAAAAAAGTCAAATCATGAGTGGAACAATGAAAGTTTATCGTAATTAGAAAAGATAACATCTGGTAGAAACTTTGATGAAGGGCAAATGTGGATAAGCAAGCTGTTGGGATGGAAAACTCCCTTGCATGTGAGGGACATGTACCCCTACCCTGAGTGTCCCAGCTGCAACAACGTCTGGATCCCTGGTGCTGATTTTTGTTGTCATGGGTGTAAATAGAATATATGTGTATGCCATAGCAGTGGCTTCTCTCATGGATTGCGGTCTTCTTGGACTGGGAGGGGCGTCCAAAGTGCTACCCTCACAATGGTAAAAGTCTACTACATTTGTCAGGAGTTAAGTAGCTCAAACACGTTTGTGGCAGCATACCATGTAGTGAAAAATGGAAGTGAAAAGGCCTTTTTTACCAGTGGGACTACAGTGAGGCCTGCAGGCTCACTCAATTAAAGTTCCGCTGCTACTTGTAACCCCACTCTTGGCCTACATCAATTTAATATGTAGAGCTGTGCAGTGTATGTATTTTGTATGCATCTGATTGATACATGTTTGCCTATGATGGTACAATACATGGAAGATTCTGAGCTCCCTTTGAGATAGGAACGGCTGACTGGAGGAGCATGAGGAGGTAGAGGAATCCCCCTAGAGTGATTTGTGGATTGCTTAATTTCTCTGAACTGGGTGGGCCACACAGGAGGAAGAGAGAGTCAGGCTCTTTAGTAAACTTTGAAGGATGTTCTTTGATTCAGAGAGAGGTCCCTGTCAAGGAGCCTAAGCATATCTCAGAAAGGAGAGGTGGTTGATAAGAGAATCATGACGAGCAGTACTGGGGCCCTGATGTAACCTTTTGATGCACATATCACTGTGGCTGACATTCATGTGTGAACCTCTAGTCATTTCTATGGCCTGTGTTGTGGGGCTAAAAGATTTGAATTTGCTCCTGCTGTGACTGAGTGTGTTCTAGATGAAGGGCAGGACAGGGGATTAGGCACTTCAAAAGGAAGCAGGCCCATAAAATACCCTTCTGCCTCTGACAAAGGCTGGAGGCTAATGCCTGCCAGTCTCCCAGTTGGGTGAGCGGACATCACCCAGGAAAATCTATGCCCGCCTGCCTTGCAGTCTGAAGCACCAGTGCCCGCTAGTATGCCCTGTGAGGAAGAAGAGTCCCTCCCTGGAGGAAGCGAGGTCCAGTGTGGCATCCTGGCAAGTGGCTCCCTGTACAAACGTATGATGATATGGCTGCTGCATCAATTGGAGTGGGCCCATGTGCAGTTTGAGTTGGTCACCCCATTTGCCAGAGGGGGCAATTAAGAAGTTAGCTGTGGTTGGTGTCACTGCTATGCCAAGTGGGCTGTAGCCTGTGTGCGGAGTGAAGTCAGCAACCCCATATGCCACAAGTGGCTGCTGTAAAAACCACTGCTGTGCCCATCAGGCATAAGCTCGTGTGCAGAGTGAAGTCTGCAATCCTGTATGCCAGCAGGGGCTGTGGTGAACATTACCCCAGTGCAATGGGGCAGTAGTCCTGCATAGAGTGAAGTCGGTGACCCCATTTGCCAGAAAGGGCTGCCATGAATATTACTGCTGTGCCCATTGGCCCATAGCCCATTGTGGAGTGAAGTTAGTGAACCGATATGCTAGAGATTACTGCTGTGCTGGTTGGGCCATAGCCTATAAGCGGTGTTGAATCGGTGACCCAGAATGCTAAAAGGGGCCACTGTGATGATTACTATCAGGCGGATCAGGCAGTTGCCCATGTGCAGAGTCACACTTTTTACTTGTGCCCCTTAGCGCCCCCCCTACTGCCACTATGTGTGAGCCATATCTAAGATACGGCGCGCCATGGCACAGGGTAAGGGCAATAGCGTCAACATTTTTAATGCTATTGATGTACTGTTCAGGGTTAGCACCAATATATTGGAGCTTACCCTGAACAGTACATCGGAGCCCTTTGTAAACAATGGTGTGTCCCCTTTTAACACCTGCTCTGAGCAGGCATTAAAAGTGCCGACAAAAGTGACACAAAGAAATCTCTTAGATTTCTATGCGCCATTAGTTCGGCCCCATTAACAGGGTAATGCCCCCTTTTCATACATTATGCCTGGCACATGCAAATTGTCACGCAAAAGGTTACAAAGTGGCACAATGCATGCATTGTGCCACTTTGTAAATATGGTGCAGGTAAAAGGCCACCTTAGCACCACCTTATCGTCAAAATAATGATGCTAAGGCAGTGCTAACGTGGAGCTAGGGCCTCTTTAAAATCAGGGCCTAAGGGCCATATTTATACTTTTTGACGCACAACTGTGCCAACGCAGTTGTGCGTCAAAAATTTTAACGCCGGCTAACGCCATTCCAAAGCACCATGCGGGCGCCTTATTTATGGAATGACGTTAGCCGGCGCAGCTGACTGGTGTGCGTCAAAACAAATGACCCACACCAGGCAGCGCCGGCGTAGGGGAAAATGGAGCTTGGGCGTCAAAAAATGGGGCAAGTCAGGTCTGAGGCAAAATATTGGCCACAACCCGATTTGCACCATTTTTTTTGACTCCCAACCCCCATTGAAATGACTCCTGTCTTAGCACAGACAGGAGTCATGCCCCCTTGCCCAATGGCCATGCCCAGGGGACTTATGTCCCCTGGGCATGGTCATTGGGCATAGTGGCATGTAGGGGGGCACAAATCAGGCCCCCCTATGCCACAAAAAAAAAAAATAAAATTACTTACCTGAACTTACCTTAAGTTCCCTGGGATGGGTCCCTCCATCCTTGGGCGTCCTCCTGGGGTGGGCAAGGGTGGCAGGGGGTGTCCCTGGGGGCATGGGAGGGCACCTCTGGGCTCCTTCCGAGCCCACAGGTCCCTTAACGCCTGCCCTGACCAGGCGTTAAAAAATGACGCAAAAGCAGCTGGACGTCATTTTTTTTTACCCGCCCCCTCCCGTGCGTCATTTTTGCACGGGAGTTTAAATAAGGCGCACATGCCTTGGAGTCATTTTTTAGACGGGAACGCCTACCTTGCATATCATTAACGCAAGTTAGGTGTCCACGCTAAAAAATGACGCAAACTCCAAGATCTTTGGCGCTAGACGGGTCTAACGCCAAAGTATAAATATGGAGTTAGCTTTGCGTCGGATTTGCGTAAAAAAAAACGACGCAAATCCGGCGCAAACAGAGTATAAATATGCCCCTAAGTTTCTACATGAGAGCAAGTAGCAGTGGTAGCCCTAGTTCACCCTTCTGGTCCGAGGAAGGAAGCCCAACCCCCATACCTGCTTTTAGAGGTGAAGAAGAGGTTGGTTAGTCTCCTGGGAGTCCTCCCGCGTAGATGGATAGGAACCAAAAGGTTACAGCAGAAACTGCAATGACGTGCAGCTCGAGATGGCAAGCTGCCTGGAATGTCCCCTCTAAGATGGTGTGTGCAGTGTGATGATTTATAATAAAATATCTGTTATTCTAAGAACTGCCCTAATGCAACAACATATATTTTTATGTGTAGGGTAGACAATGTACTCTTTGGACCGGAAATATGAGGTGAATATCGTTTACAGCCTTGGGTTGAGCAGAGGATGAAAATGTTGTGCAAAGAAATAAATAACAAATTCTGCAACTGACAAAGAATGAAAAACATCTCCACTAAAATGAAGCTTTGCTAAAAGAATAAAAAGAATAGGAGCAAAATGTAACTAGGTGAGAGGGCACAGGCCTCAGACCCAGAACTAAATAATGTGACCATGTAAATGCTAAGATAATTTCAGGACACCTCTGCAGAGCCACAAGTGCTATTCACCAACAGTAGTGACTGCTGCTCTCTGCAGAGACTCAAGTCATGTAATCCTTGCTGAGCCGAGTAGGACTGATCACAGGAGATTGAAGGCCCCGGGGGAACTTGTTCTGCCATGTAGAGCTTCAGGAGCTGGGACACCTGTGAATTTTATTAGAGTCATAGTGGGATTCCTGGACTCCAACTATTAGTGGGGCTTGACCTCAATGTTGCCTATAATGAATGGGGAAAATCCACTACCATTAGTGAGAGAGAAGTGGGGCTCAGGACCCAGCCTATTGAACACTAGAGCCCTGTCCTCAGGGAGCTCAGTGTATTAGTTGTGTATGCCGTATTTCACTTTGTGTTCATATATAAATACCCCTTTTGTCATTAAAGTAAGTATATGACTGGACAATCATTCATTGCTGCTGTTGGATGTATTTTGAGTTTTAAACTTGTGTTCACCCCTTTGTATCTTTCTCTTCCTGAGAAGTATTTCACAGCTCGACCCGCACTACTACTGAGAGTCAAGTGCTGAAGGTCTGCTCGGTCCAGTTGTCCAGGATCCATAGTAGGCTGGGCCCCAGGACATTGGAAGTAAAAGACCTCAACCCTCGAGGTTGGGCCCAGTAGCTCCTTGTTATAAATTGTGCTGTTGGTTGAGGGGTGTGTGAGCCCTTCTCAAGCAACAGCCACAATCCTTGTCAGCGTGAACTACAAAAGTCAGTAAATTAACCCATACTTAACCCTCTAGTAGCTTCAAACAAAAGACGTTAGCCTTAACTTTGAGACAATGTGTAAAGTATTTATGCAGCACACAATCAGTATTACCATTACAAGAAGAGAGAAATCCTACACCAACTTAGAAAACTAGAGTAAACAGTAGTAGAACCAGAGATATGCAATGTCAAAGATTTCAGGTAAGTACAGTGCCTGAAAGCACAAATCAATACTCCCGGTTATCTGGTTTTAGGAGACTGGTTGCAAATCATAAGTGCAGGCTGACTGTGATGGATCACTGGCCAGATACAAGTACCAGATTAGTCTTGTCGAAAAAGCTCCCTTCTGAAGTCCAGTGCAAAGATTTCCATTTACGATAGAGGAGGCCACAAGGAGCAGGGACAGCGTTGCAGATGGTCGCCGCTGCACCGTAAGATCAGACCAGGCAGCATGGATGGACGTCGCTGTAGCATGAAGATCCTGTCAAGCATCATGGACAGTTGTTACTGGAGATTCGAGTTGGTGGTCACAGTGGGTTACAAATTCTGTACCATGAAATGCAGACCTTGCATTGCCGGTTGTTGCTGGCCGTCATTGCAGCACAAAGAGTCTGCAACCAACCTTTGAACTGACGGTCAGTGGGGGCTGCAAGATCTTACCGTAAACAGGCCCATTCACCGCCATGAAGAGACCAAATCTTCAGGATTTCACCTTTCTTCGAAGAGGAGCTCAACTGATGCAACACCAAGGGTCAAGGACCTGGGAGGCACCTCCTGGTGATTAGAGGCTCACTCCAGCAGAGACCCACAGGGCTCAGGTAGGTCCAGTTACAGGCCAAGGCAGAGCCAGTTACAGCAGGTCAGCTGGGCACTTGTAAAGAGGCCTCTGGAGTGTGTTATATTCCTGTATCTCAGAACAAGAAATCAGTCAGCTGACCTTTGGAGTCACTTCAACCTGAGACAAAGGGTGTAGGTTCAGTCTTCCTTCTCAGTAAGCAGGGAAGGCCTCAAGCTGCAGGGTGTTCTTCTTCTGTAGTATCCATAGGTCCAGGAGTGTACTCAGGAGTGGGTCTGAGGGCCCTTTTTCATACTTGGTGCTCACTTTGAAGTGGGAGAAGCTTCTGGAGTTTCCCCCTACAGAGGTGCCTGGAAATTCCTGCCTCTCTGCCCAAAGCCCAGTCTGTCAGGGGGCACAATAATCTAATGTGAAGTCCTCTGTGTTTGAGCTGAGCCAGTGTCTTTGAAGTACAAGGGTGGTAGGTGGCAGCTCCACCTCACCATCCTGCAAATGTTGGCCCATCCTGGCAAAACCAAGACCCTCTGTTTTGATGCTGTCTGTGATCAATACACAAAGGCCAACTGCCAACTACACCTAGTAATGGGGCCCAGGGGCAGGCAGCAGACACCGAATTGTTAGGACAAGAAGATGCTAACTTTTTTAAAATGCCATTTTCAGAAATGTTACGTAAAACACAACTTTACCAGCTAAGAGGATTGTTAATTACAGTTCCCAGAAACAGCATGATTTTCCTGCCTGCCACCAATCAAAATTCCTCACATATTAAATGTAATAATGTAACTCATTGTTATCATATGGGAGAGGGAAGCCTTGCAGTAGTGAAAAAAAAACAAATGTAGGTGTTTTTAACCAGCAGGACATGTAAAAATAAAAAGTGCATGCCCAACTTTTTAAATACAATGTACCCTGCATTATCGGCTGTTTAGGGCTTACTCTAGAGGTGACATACATATTAAAAAGGAAGATTTAGGTCTGGAAAAAGGTTTATTTTGCCAGGTCAAAATGGCAGTTTAAAGTTGAACACACAGGTTGCAATTGCAGGTTGCATTGCAGGTCAAGTTCACAATGCTACTTGAGGGGGTGGCACAATAAGTGCTGCAGCCCCACTAGTATGATTTACTTTACAGGCCCAGGGAGACATGTAAGACAACTGTAATAGGGACTTACAAGTAAATTAAAAGTACCAATTGAATGCAAGCCAATGTTGCCATGCTTGAAGGAGAGACCACAAGCACTTTACTACTGGTAGGCAGTGGTAAACTACAAGGAGCCCTAAAGCCAACAAAACCAGGTTCAGAAAACAGGAGTGGGTGAAGGCAAAAAGCCCGTGGGTGACCCTGCAGAGAGGGCCATGGCCACCAGTACTGCTTGCCATGTGGCCCTCCGAAGAGGGTTCTGAGACAAGTGAACATGACCCAATCGCATTATTAATCTCAGAGATATTCTATCACCCTTAGCTCTGAGTAATGTTTCAATCAATAGACATTTAACAAAAAAATAACACGATTGGAAGTAGTTATTTAAACAAGCTTCAGCTGCATTATTGGCTGAATACTTGATTCAGAAAATGTTTCAAATCATTTGACTTACCATAAGTACAGTAATGCCCAGTTACAAAAGTGAACAATTTAATTCTGACATGAGCTAGTATTTATTAATTCCAAAATGGCTTAGCAGAGATCCCTTTTGGTATAAATGTGCACTTTTTTCGGTCCCTGCGTAGTCTGCATGAAAGAGCACCCCTTTTGAATACTATTTGCCTGTTCTGTAGTGACTGCCAAAGTGGATCTGAGAAAAGAATATCTGCCTGTTGTTTTCACATTGCGTGAAGTTCAGGAATTCAAAAATGTTATGATCTGTCTATACTGCAACACTGTTTTTAGCACCTTCTAAGTAATAACATTATTAGCCGGGTACATTCTCGGATGCTGACAGTTCACAGTCGTGTGGTGCTTTTCACTTTTAGTTACTTTCCTGGAGTGATATGCTGGCGGGTGTAACTCTTCTTTCTGGGTACAGTATTGTTACAGGAGGCCTCCATTGACCATAGATGATGCATCACTTTTTGGATGTAGTGGGTGGGTTAACACCTGGATGTTTTAGAGTGTGTGCTTACATGATAGATTGTCTCAGTAAGGCAGGGGCTTGGTCTTATTCCATTTCCCAAACCAATGAGTGCATTTCTGTTTAGGTTGTACCATGAGAGAAACAAGAGAACAAAAATAGTGAATACGCTTGTAATAAAAGTTGGGAAAGCCGGTTAATCGTTGTAAGCCCTTATTAATCTTTGCTAAGGGCCACTGTACTGCTTGCACGTTTTCTCTGTCCACACAATTACCAGAAGCCTAAATGACAAGTCTGAGAAAAAAGACTGATCTTGCGTCAAAGGAATATAATGGCCATGGCATGCAGTTTTCTTGGGAGATTTAACACTTCCTTGAAAAGTTGGCAATGCTCTGATAAAATAATGAAAAAATAATAATATCATCAAAGTATACTTCCACATAAGGATGAAAAGGCATGTCACAATATGTCAATGAGGAAATGCTGCAAAACCGCTGGCGCATTACGCAATCTGATTGGCATCACTTGATCGTTGCAGTGTCCTCACTTCATGTTAAATGTTGTTGTTCACTCATTCACTTTCAATGTATGCATGATTATCTGTGCCATGCAGATCTAATTTAGTGAAGCAAGCGGCAGTGCGCATTTGATTTAAGACAACCGATTTTAGTGGTATGGTATGTTGATTTCTTACGGTAATCCCATCTTGCATCTGTATTCTATACATAGGTGTAGCTCTCCATGAGGTTTAGATAGAAAGAAGACTGGGCCCAAACAGGCGAGGTGAAATGACGAATGAATTCTCAAAAGGGGCTGTTGCTGAAATGTCTCTGTATCGCCCTTTCTTCTTTGTGGTGAAAGCACTGATGCCGACACGGAGTATATTTGCCCCAAGAATTAGACTGATGATGTTGCCATATGGATGATGATTGTGGTAGGAAATTTCAAACAAAGAATATCGAAGGATCACAATATCGTGACCCGATTACCAAGGAACAAAACATCAAAGAAGTAAATGCAGAGCGGTATGGATTTACTATTATTAACTCTACATCTATGTACCTTGAATATATAGGTGTGTGTGTGCGTCTCACCAAGTTAAGTATATGGGAAGAGTGATACAGAAAATATACACAAACTTAACTTTCAGTTGTTTTTTTCTCGATATTTTGATATTGTGTGCCTTGATATACTGCTTTTAATATTCACAGCTCACACTATGACTGATACAAAAGACATGAACAAAATCTGAGTACATGTCAGGAATAAATATCTGGTGAGATTTGCAATTGCTTTTGGTCCTTGTTGTAATTTAAGACTTTATTAGATAATATTATTGCCACAAAGACGAGGATAAACTAATGGTTTCTAATGTCCTGTCAGTCTTTTTTTGTGTTTCTGTAACCATGGGGGATCCACAATAGTATCTAATGAAGGCACATTAATGGCATAAATTGTTTATCTAGGTGATCTGTAACAGATACCGTGATTAGAACTGCGGTTTCTTACACAAGGTCTGTAGGTGCCAATGATTCCCATCCAAGGTTCAACAGGCTTCGCAAGTGTTATATTTCCCAGTGAAATATTGTGTGGCATGCAAAGGTTAATGAATGAAAGAGCCCAATGCTCTGCATCTAAAAAGGCAGACTGCTAAAGGCATGCCGGGTTGAGGCCATGACAATAAAAAATATTAATAGCAGACATTATGGAACACAAGCCTAACCTACACCAGCTACTCATGATGAGTAGGAGAGTTTTCTGGGAAATATGGTCAAGGTTTCAAATAATGCTCCGTCTGCCTGACATGCATGCAGAGTCTGTCTTTTCTTCTCGTTTCTCTATCCTCTGGGGTAAAATTATGCCTTTCTACCCCAATCTGCACTGGTTCTTCAACAGAGTGTGCTGCCTTTGGTGTAGGTGGACTAGAACAAAAACCATATATTGCTCTACAGTTCCATTGTTTTCTTTCCCTCTTGCAATTCGCTATTTGGTGGTCAATCTGAAGAACCTGATATATGAGTGCCGCTACTACCATAGGATAGTTCACCACATTAGCTACAGCATCTTTTATGTCTTTGCATAATCCATGGTACACAGCATTTGTAGCCACCTAGTATGTCAATGCGGTTTCTTTTTTGAGTGTGTGGAAGTGAATGGCACATGCCACTAACTCCAAAGGGCCTTGCTTTATGGTGACAAGACCCAAGCGAGTTAAATGCAGCTAGGAAGGTATCTTGCTACGCTAAACAATGATCTTGTTTTAGTACTACGTGTTTTACTCAGGTTAATTCATCCTTTGTCAAGTAGAACAAAATAAAAGACAGCATAGAGTTGTCTGCTTCAAACTGTCATGACTTGCTCATTAAATGAAGATGACGCTGCATCAAGAAACCACAGAACCCCCCCTTCGAATCCCCTAACAATTCTCTGAGGGTGCCATTCCTAGGCCTGGCGTATCTAAGCTGAGTGTACACATGGGAAACTTGATCAAAATAGTTGTGACAGATGGCAGAAAACAATTTGCCATCTACTATGATGTGTGGAGG
Source organism: Pleurodeles waltl (assembly GCF_031143425.1). NCBI lineage: Eukaryota > Metazoa > Chordata > Amphibia > Caudata > Salamandridae > Pleurodeles > Pleurodeles waltl. The sequence continues at coordinate 778,001,263 of NC_090439.1, forward strand.
AACTAAGTGGCTCAAACGGACTTACAAAATCATTTATGCAATTTTTGCTGTTTTCATGCCCTTGTGCAGGTTTTGTTTAGCTGTTACAAGAGAGGCAAAGGGGTCACAGGCACGATCCATAATTTTTTTTCACTGGCCTAGTAAACTGTCATGACTCATCTAGGGTGGACGCACGCCGCTAGCACGATGTTTCCCCAGTCCACAGTAGACTGCACCTTGAAGTACTTGAGCTACTATGTATTTGTTGGAACAGTAAAATCCCCTGTATGATGTATGGTTGTGTTCCCCGTGCAGTGTGCCCAAACTGCATATACCTGCAATACTATTTTTTTTTATATTTGGTCATACCACAAAATGATCCTGTGTGGGAGCATTGATCTAGGCCCAGTTTTTGATGATGATAAGTTCTGGAGCTGGTCTTGAACTGGGAGAGGTGCACCACATGCACCTTCATATTGACAAACGACTGTGATCTCTGTTGCGGGTTTAAGGGATGGTTCACAGTGTTGACATTGCACCATGGTTGGTGAATTATAGTGACAGGCCTTTTTTGCCCATGAGACATGAATGCCTGCTTACATGCCTGTCCATCTAAGGTTCCTATGCTCACAATGCACCCAGTATCCTGAACACTGACATGCTGTGCATTGCACATGTGCATGTGTGTTAGGATTGACTGTGTGCCAGGAATGAGTGATACAGGGCTATAAGTCCCATTTTGGAAGACCACAGTTAGGCCCAGAATAGCATAAAAGAGAGGTTGCTTTCCACAGATAGCATATGTGCATTTTTGGCATCTCCTAGATGGAAGTGGGGCATGATACATACACTGTAGTAAGGGAAAGAGGATACAGGCTTTCTTTAGTAGTGCTAGGGCCCTTCCTGATACAGTGGGCTGTGTATGGCTCTCACTGCAGCTGCTGTTAGGTAGATGGCAGGGGGTACACGGTAAAGCTAACAGTATTTATTGTTGGGGAAAGGAGTCCTTTGAGGGATCACTGATTATTGACTTTCTTCTTGATCTATGTGTGGAGGAGTCATAAATAGGTGGTTGCATCCTGCTCATATTTCTTTTTACTTCTATGGTGGGCACTCCACCTAGAGACTGTCTCGCTGGGCATAACAGCTTTGCTAACAAAGGCCGGGTCTGGAAGGTGGCCTGCCAGGACACATGAAAGGGGAATTAACCAAAACCAGTTCAAAGGAAGCAGACCTGAAACAAACATTCTTCGTCTGCAAAATAGGTACAAAGATGAGACCCCAAGACCCACCAGTGTTTGTTGTTGTAGTATCCTCTATTGAGGAGAGTGTACTCTGTAGAGTACTGAGACTACAAAGCAACTCAGAGACTACAAAGCAGCCAAAGGTTGGTTGCACTGACAGCCAACTCCCCAGAGGTGAGGGAGCATCATTTGGAGTCCGATCTGAAGGAAGAACGACTCTTTTTTAGACTGTTTAGGGTGCTGCTAGAAATGGGGTCGTTAGTTGTCAGTGATTTGCAATCTGTCCAAGGTGTGACCCTAATTCTTGTCAGGGTAAGGGAGTCACACAGCTAAGATAACCCCTGTTTACATCCTTGGTAGCTTGGCTCAAGCAGTCAGGCTTATCTCAGAGGCAAAGTGTAAAGTATTTGTATATACACACACACACAGAGTAACACAGTGAAAGCACTACAAATGGACTCCACAACAGTTTAGAAAAATAGCCAATATTTACCTAATTAAAACAAAACCGAAACAACAAAAGTCCAACATACTCAAGTAAAGATATTAATTTTCAAAGATTAAATGTAGTATAGTGCTTAGAAACACAACAGCTCTCGGGCTACCACAACGGTTTGACAGAGTTGCTTCCAACAGTCTGGCGCAAACCATGCGGGAACAGAGGTCGGCTATGGAGTTGTATAGACCCCCAATTACAGAATCTTGGAAAACGATTAGGAAATTAAGATGTTGTACGTGTTGGGGAGGTGAGGCATTGTTAGAGCTGGTGTGGCATTAGTTCCTTACTGCCACCTGGGAGGTGAGGCATCGGCTCTTTACTGCTAGGCAGGGGAGGCGAGGAGCTGGTTCCTTACGGTTGCAGGGGAGGTGAGGTGGCTTTGGTGGCGAGGTGATGGTTTCTTATGACAAGGCAGGGTCGATGAATCCAGCAGGTCAAGACACAAGGCGTTGACTTGGTGGTGTCGCCATCACATCACGGGCCACAGGTGCTGCTGCAAAGTCGGAGTCTGGTGTCACGGATGTCAGTGGTACAGCCCTCTAGACTCATGCATTGGGTTGACTTCAGAGGTTCTATGGTAGCACCTGTATTGTAGGTCATGGTCATTGCAATCAGTGAGGACCACGGCTCCGGTGCAGGCAGTGGCACTGGGTTAAAGAACAGCCCTGATTCCGAAGTCGCTTTGGAAGTCATTGTACCAGTTTCTTCCTGGTTGCACCATAACTCACTTTCAAGGGCCCAGGAACTGGATTTGACACCACTTGGCAAGTCCGGACTCTCAGCCAGAGAGCCCAGGTACTGGCAGATGAAGTCTTTGATGGCCCTAAGACTTCTTAACAGGAGGCAAGCTGAAAGCAAAGTCCAGTTCTTTCACTTCCAGGACAGAAGCAGCAAGCAACAGGCCAACACAAAAAAGCAACAAGCAGAATGTCAGTCCCTTCTACAGCATCCAGGTCTTCTTCCTGCCAGAATGTCCCTAGACCAGAATCGTTCTATGTGGTGTCAGATGTCCAGTACTTATACCCATTTCTGTCTTTAAGGTAGGCAAACTTCAAATAGAAGTCTTTGGAGTACACAAGACCCTGCCTTTCCCTGCCCTGGCCCCAGACACAATCCAGGGAGTTTGAGACTGCTTTGTGTGAGGACAGACACAGCCCTATTCAGGTGCAAATGTCAGCTCCTCCCATTACTCTTGCTCAGGAAGACTCATTAGCCAGGTGATGCTCAATGAGGACATGCAAGGCACATCTCGCCTCACTATGTGTGACTGACTAGGCTGAATGCACAAATAGCCCAATTGTCACCCTGACATGTATCCAGCAGACAGGCAGAGGCACAGAATTGTTAAGCAAGAAAACGCCCACTTTCTAAAAGTGGTATTTTCAAATTTACAATTCAAAAACCAACTTCACCAAAAGATGTATTTTTAAATTATGAGTTCAAAGACCCCACAAACTCCATATCTCTAACTGCTCCCAATGAGAAATTACACTTGAAAGATATTTCAAGGCAATCCTAATGTTACCTTATGGGAGAGATAGGTCTTGCTATAGTTTAAAACAAAAATAGTAATTCACTATCAGGACATGTAAAATACACCAGTACATTTACTACTTTTAAATACATTGCACCCTGCCAATGGTGATGCGTTGGGCCTACCCTCTGGGTGATCTACAGGTAGTAATAAAAGGGTAGGATTGAGCCTGGCAAGTGAGTGCACTTGCCAGGTCGACATGGCATTTTAGAACTCCATATATACGGCAATGGCAGGCCTGAGACATGTTTGCAGGGCTACTCATGTGGGTGGCACAATCAGTGCTGCAGGCTACTAGTAGCATTTGATTTACAAGCCCTGGGCACACACCGTACACTGTATTAGAGACTTACTACCAAATCAAATATGCCAATAGTGCAGAAATCAATCACCAATAAATTTAATAAAGAGGGTATATGCACTGTAGCACTGTTTAGCAGAGGTAAAGCGCCCAGAGTCCTAAAGCTAACAAAAACAGGGCAGACAAAATAGGAGCAAAAAGGCACAACATTTGTGGGTAACCCTGCAAAAATGGCCAGATCCAACAGGTGCCAAGACATCTTGCCTTTGAGAAAGGGAAGGAAGTGCCAAACCTGTAGGAGGCGCTGATCGTGCAAGTGACTGTTGTAACTGACCCAGGCATAGTGTCCATCAGCAAAGACTCTCCCCAAGGAATCCCGATACTGCTGGAACAGGCAGTGTACTTTTTGTCACTTATCCCTGTTGCAGTTACCAAGGCATCTGGAGCTGTGTGTCCAAGTGGTAGACCTGACCAAAGCCAGAATAAGCACCTGCCGGTAGCCCTTGTTCCCCACAAGTGGACTGTGTGTCTGTGCACTGCCCAAGTGTGCCACTGGGTTGGGACCAGTCTGGAACACTAAGAGTCCAGAGAAGTGCCCATGGGGTGCCTTGTGAAGAATCAAGTTTGTTGCCTTGATGCACTGCATGCTGAAGATAGGGCTAGTGTCTGCTAGGCCAAACAATTATTTCAGGTGTGTGGCTGCTGCACTTAGGAAGAAGCACCAAGAACTCACCAAAGTGTCAGAATGAGATGCTCAGTGAGTCAAATAACCAGCAGAGTGTCAGAGTGAGCTGTACTGTGAGTCAAGTAACCACCAGAGCAAGCTAAGGCCAGATTCCCCGCGAAGAGGGCTGCCAACAGAAGCCTGTGCTCCTGCCATGACCCTCTGAGTGCAGGTCTGTGAAAGACTGCTGTGTGCCAAGCTTTCTGTTACCAGTGAAATCCTGCTGCTGCAGAAAGGACAAATGTGACCTAGCACTGCTCCTATGAACTGGGTGATAGACTGAACAGGCCCAGGCCTGAGAGACCAAAGGCCTGATTATGAAGCCATTTACCATTTATTTACCATTTTTTATGACTTTGGCAGTCCCTCCAAGGGGCTGCCAAATGTGGAGAGGACATCACCGTCATACCAGTAGTGCCCCCTCCCCCTAAGTGTATTTCAAAGTTCCTGCTGGGCTGGTGGGCGGGAAAACTGAATTACGAGTTCCCGCCTGGCTGACTGGCAGGAACAGTGCTACGGTTTTGACCTCGGCTCCTTTAAGCAGAAAGTGCACATTACGATGGTGCCGGGAAGGGGGCCCCCAGCACTGCCCGTGCCATGGGTATGGGAGTGCATGGGCCAACTAGTGGCCCCCAGCACTGGCTTTCTGCCAACCTTTCCATGGCAGGAACCCCACCAAAGAAAGGCTGGAGGAAAGCACAGTTGTTATCAGCCAGGCGGGGCTGAGTACAATTCAGATTTCCATCAGTCCGTTGGGAACGATGTTCCTGGCGAGGATGTCGGTCCCCTGGCGGGGCCACCCACCAGCGTTGTAATGTGGCACTCAGACCGCCTGGGGTGTGGTGGTCGGACCGTCACCACAAGTGTGGCTGTCCTTGGACCGTCACAGTTGTAATGAGGCCCTACGTGCTAAAACCAAATTAGGGTGGGGGAACCACAAGCTACACCCATAGACCTTATCTCGAACTCTGAACCTGAAGGGGGGGAACCCATAAAAGGGAGTTACCCATGAACACAAATGTGGAGGGGTAATTTCATTAGTTGGCAGAGGCCCCTAAAAGCACAAAGACTTGCACCTGTGAATCAGGTATTGTGCATTCCTGAATTGTAGGGTTTCTACAAATAACAAAGTACTTGTCTTTCCTACTAAGAGAAGCATAGTACTAGACACAGATCGTAATATACTGCTGGGGATGGTATTAATTTCTGAGCCTCAATGCCCCCACACTAACCTCCCAGAGAAACCTGTGACTGTTCTCCCTTGCTACCACAGTCAACTGGAGAAGGGGTTGTACTTGCCCAATTTGCAGAGCGATAGCAAGGCAGGCCTCAGGACAGCAGAGGCAAAAGGACTCAATCCCAATGGTTATAGCCCAAAAGCCCCTGCTTGCCCTGTGGAATACAAAATGTCTGACAGTATTAGGCTCGAGTGAAACAGGGAAAAGGGGTAGATGAGGAACAGAAACGTTGGTGTCACTTGTCCTGGACTTGTTTCACATCTCACTCTCAGTGCCACACATAGGTAGGTTGGGCTATAAACATCAATAGAGTCCATGCAGTAATAGCCATAACAATGTGCATTCATAAATATAATTAGAGTAAAAAAACGCCTCTGTGGGTTAAGGTGACCATATGACTCACAAGGTGTGTATTTGGTAATTCCTTTGAGAACTGACAGGGGGCTTGTGAAGTGCTGACCCAGGCCAAGCTACCATCTTAGATTCGGAAAGATGCTGGGCAAATTATACCACAGTTGCCCATTTTCAGTGTGATAGCCGGATGCCACAGAACCCGAGGTCTTCTCCACCATCTGTTATGCCTGCAACCCCTTATAGTTTCACCCTCAGCCTATCTCCTCCTACAGGCACAGGAGTGCTGGCCATCTCTGTCAGTAAATCATGAAGACCTGATGGGACACAAGCTCTATATAAATGAACAATTCTAAACCCTGGGCAAGACGTGGCTTCTAGTCAGTGTCATAGACTTTAAAAGCATCAAGCTACTCCTCCAGAACTATCACTTTAAGATAGTGGCTGCTGGGAGCTCCAAGACGGACTCCCTACCTATCAATAGTGGCTCCAAGACCAGTAAAAATGATCATAGCAGGGACATCACAAAGCCTTTAAGCATGGTAGGCAAACTTACGTTTTTGCACCCCATGTATTTATGTCTTTTGGCGTGTGCACTTTGCATTCTGCCTCTCCACACCCCCACGGGTTTCCTTTCAGATCCCTGGTTACACTATCTACTTAAGCCTCTCTTCCACCTTGGATGCAAATTCACGTCTTAAAATTATCGCATTTTTCCCTGTGGCTAACACTGGGTTCTCATAACCCATGGCAGCAAGTTTTTGATATGATATGCCTTCGAATTGCACGGTTCAAGAAAAGTGTTATGCTCAATATCATGAAGCATGGAATAGTAAAATTGGATTCCTGAAAGCAACTGGTGCGATGCTCATGGAGGAGCTTTTGACCTACGTGTTCTGTGGTTGAATGTTGCACTGTAGATGCCTTTGCTTTAACTTTTCTAAAAGTATGAGGAACACACAACTGCTGAACTGCTACACTGTTTCTCAGTGAGGGGAAATGAAACAGTTGTTGCTTAACCCATTACAGTATTAATAAAGAGAAGTGAAGGGCTCTAAAGCTTTTTTCATGGGGCTTGGTGCTGAATGGCGGCTTGCCAAATGCCAAGGGTGCCTTTTCCTGATTTCCCAAAATGAGCGGCTGAGCTCATTTCCTGCAACCACCGGTACATTTTAAGCACCGCCATGCTCTTGGGTATGATCCTCAAGGTTGTAAAAAGCTCTATGATCAAAATCCAAAACAAATTGTAATTATCAGTTGTTCTAAAATATTTGCGATTTAGCATGTGCGACTAACTCGCTTCCAGCATTAACAAGCAACAGATAAAGAGACAGCGCTCTCAGTAAATGTTGTTCTAAAATGACAAGCTAAACTACAATCATTATTTTATCAACTCTGTTTAAAAGGCTATACAATTAAACAAGACGTTTTTCTGCCTCATGGAGTGAGCACGCCTTTCACGTCTGGGCCGTAGTCAACGGCACAAGATAAGCAAACAAGAAAAGAAGTACGAGGAAACTTCCCAGACTCGCCGTATTTACCACTCTCTATGCGGGCTCACAGACATTTCCACTCTTGGAGGATCGCCCAGTGGTAACCCTGACTGTCTGGGAAATTCGAAGGGGACTGGTGTTGCCCAATATTTAGGTTACGTCCTCTGACCCTGCGGCAACCACCTGTTTCTACACGAAACGCAGACACGAGGTGCTCAAAGTCCACATACGAGTTTGTTGTGATAAGGTTGCAGATACCCAGACCGGCTGACACCTTTTTGTACCCCACCCACCACACGCACCTGGCGCACGCACCTGGCGCACGCTTTACTGCCTAAGCTCGGCTCCCGCGCGAGACAGCCGGAGGCTCGGGTAGGGCGCGGGAGCTGCGAACCCCGCCGGGAGTGCAGACCAGCACAAAAGGTGTCATCGGGCTAAAGGGCGCAGGGCGCAGGGCGCAGCCAGTTGCACCTGTTGTTCGGTGACTGCGGGGCTTTCCCAGCCCTCGGCTCCTGCTTAGGCTGAGTTTGGAGAACCACCCGTGACTGTAAATCACACAGGGAAGTTTTAGTTTCGTTGTGAAAGACGGGAATTCCCTGGTTTGTAAGCTCTATAAGTCGAGGCTGGCGACGCGCGGGTCAGTCGGGCGGCTGAGCTTCGGAGGTGACTGAGGACTGAGCTAGCTGCTCCACCGCAGCCGCGGAGTCTGGGAAGGTTAGAGGCAGGTGAGCAGCGGCAGAGACCGATTCGGAGAAAGTTGTTTGCTGGAGAAAGCAGCGGCTTAGCTGGCGCAGGACGCGTAGGTTTGAATTCCCTTCGCCCGCAATACCACAAAGAGGGCATCGCCCAGCCATCCCCAGCGGTGGCTAACTCTGCAGCTGAGAAGCCGAAGTGGGTAGTTCTGCCCCGTAGATCTCCCTGCGGCTCTGCACATTATTTTTCTTTGCTTTCCACGTGCTTCCTCTCAAGAGTTTCTACGCCATAAACCCATGCTCTCTCTACCCTGCAGCATCTGTGCCCTACGCCTTAACCCCGGTGCCACAACTCGACAGCCTCAACACCCCAATACCTCCAATCTATGCCGCAACGCCTCTTTGCAGCCTTCCACTTGACTCTGGCCTCGAGCCCCTTGCGCCCCTCCTGTGTCCTGTGAACCCACAGCTCTTCCCCCCACTCTGAACTGTGATGACAGCGCAAACCAGATGCCTCCGCGCCACAGACCCTGTCTAACACACCGGTCGTTCGTTTTTAATGTAAGAATGAATGTCACCCAGTGCCAATGCCACACCAAATTCTGCCGCTCTGCGCTGCAGCGCGGGTTCCGGTGCATGGCACCGCGCCTCTACCCTTATGACCCCCCTGACACATAAAAGAGTTACTACACTTACCATTTAACATTGTCTGGACGATGAATTGACGACCCGCGAGATTCCGTTCATGATGGAAGGCGACACCGGCACCAGCACATCGCCTACTCCACGGACAGCTTCATTTTGGAGGAGGGCAGGATGTGGTGGGGGTGCCTTGTGCACAGAACTTGTGCCGCAGGGGGAGGGACACGCTGTGTGCCTGAAGCTTTTTCGGGGCTGCTCGGCGTGCCATACGCTGCAAGACACACTTGGAGCCGCAGGGCTTTGCCCTTTTTCCTTGTGAACTTCCGTCTGCCTGACTGTAGAATATTACTTTCAGTTTCATAGTATCCTCTGACAGTGTGGCTATTAAGGATGCATTTGGATCCCAGATTAATTTTCCGGATGGCGTTGGCGGAGGTCACCCTTTCTACCTTAGGAGAGAAGTCTGCGGCTCTGTTTACGTCGTAAGGACAAGTGTGCCGCCGTAAGGCATCAAGGTATCCTGGCCGAGAAGTTTCAAAGTTCTCAGAGGCAAAGTGTAGTGCTTTCTTTCACAATTAAACCTCAAGCAAGCATGACGATTCCCCGCTGGTTGTATAGCAAACGACAGTCCTAATTGGGGTGCAGGGGGCCCTTCTTATCCCAAGGAACCGGTGCCACTGCACCTGCTGACGTACATAGCCACGCCTCTGCTAATGGGAATATATAAAGCCATGCATAGATTTAATTAAAAAAGCACACACAACAGAAGATTTTATAGTGGGAAGAAGCCCCAAGGATCAATGCACCCCTGCAAAGTGGCCCCTTCCAGTGATAAAGGAAACAGGACTAAAGGTGGACAACACATTAAAAGGGAGAGCTATGCCAAATCCAAGGCAATGGTCTAGCTTCATTCTAGGACTCCATACGAGCTGAACCATGAAAATGTGTAATACATACATTGTGTAATATATGTCATGGAAATATGATATAGTCTCTTAAAAAATAAAAAATGAGTATTTCTTTTACATGAAGAAGCTTTTTACCTTGGTACATCAGATTATATCACTGTTTATTAAGTGATATTATTTACACATACTTAGATACATTCCTGTCCCCTTCTGTGAAAATGCATTTAGCAAACTAAGGGACAGTCTGTTGTCGTACATTCGCTATATATGTCCTAGATTCTTATTCTAGATGTAACAAGATTATACTCTATTAAATCAAACACACAAGGTTTTTGGACAGTGCACATCCTGGGCTCACATATTTGAAGGTGATCTCATATGCATAGTGAAGAAAAAGGAGGCTCCGTGAAATAAAATATTTGCCTAGGATTATGCAATTCGAGCAAGCGTGGAAGCCAGGAATGATCTCAGGTTGTCTGTTTTCACATTATGTTATTCACCCACTAGATGAATATCTAATTTTCTCTCCTCGGGTTAATGCTTTGTCCTTAACTCATAGTGCACAAGTTTGGAGCTTGGGTGGCAAACTGTGGCCACATGAAAGCTTGGCTTGTTTTGGGGTCAAGGTTTGAAGAGGACCTTAAGCTGATCCACAGCCAGTCATATGGCTCGAACCTGCCTCCAGCTTTCATTGGCTCACCCACATCTTTACCTTCCACAGCTCCTTCAACTGGGTTGTTTCTTGGGCATGCCATATACCATACTTTTTAGCCCCTGTGGAAATGACTGCAAGAACCTATGACCTAAACGAATGCTTGCAGTTCACTGCCACGTAAACCTACTTGCACACGAGCTTCCTTTTTGGTGCTTCTTTAAAGCTATCTGTCTTGTAGGTCTCCCAAATTCTACACTTTCTTTCCAAGGAAACAATGGAGATAGGTGTTTGCTTGACACCCCTTCTCTGCCTGACCCAGAGCTTGAAGGGGAATAAAAGCAAGCATCTGCAAGTGAAATATGTTTCAACTCTAAAAGGCTGAGCTATTAGACTTCGCTATGCGTTTTCTTAACCGCAAGCGTCAAGAGGCCTGCCACACATGGCCAGTGATATTTCAATAGGTTTTATATTAAATAAAATCTATTCCAAGTGTATTGTCTACGCACGTGCATGCAACGTGATGCATGTGCATGAATGCACTATGACACATGCCACCTTTGCATTGTGACATGTGTGCTGTGATGTGTGCATGCTTATGTTGTGATGCTCGGTGGCCATTTTTAATTTACCTTTTATAACATGGAAGATGGCTATGCTAATGTTAGTGCAGTAAATTAAGCCTTAAAAAATAAATAGTGTGCGCAAAATGCTGAAAAGGAAGCAAGCAATTTCCAGCTGTGGGCACACATAAAACATAATAATACAATTTTAAAAACGGTAACATGGTGAGCGAGTTAAGGAGCACGATGGGGAGTGTGTCTGAGAGTACGGGTGAGCGGGAAAGAGAAAGTGAAAAGACAGCAAATCGGGAGAGGCAGAAGAAAAATCAGGTAGAGGGGAAGGATATGCATGAACTCCCATCGGGTGCTGAGTGCAAAATAAAACAAGTATTGGCAAAGCCAAGAGAACTAGGCTATTTTAGGGTAAAGTACTCTTTGTTGTGATGAAAGAAAGAATGCAGATTACAAATAAGCAAAAGGTATCAGTGTATTCAAAGTTTAGTTTCTCAGTATGTTCTTGAGAGTGAGTTACATTTCCGTGTGCACTTTGTGGCAGGCATTTCACTACTCTAATTTGTATACATTTTAATACTTTTTCACCATCACAATTCACTGTCTCGACCAGTGCTTTATTTGTGCTCGTGGTTTCCGGTGCTGAGCTCCGGCACTTATTTCTGGGGAACTGGCGCTTAGTATTCTGTCTCAAGCATTTGCTGCGAGCAAAAGACACGTGGGAAAGATGGAGGAAGAGAAAACGAAAAAGCGTCTGGAAGGGGAAAAGCAGGAAGCTACAAGAGTGAGCTGAAGGGGCAGGGAGTGGCTATAAATGGACTGAAGATGTGGCTTCAGGATTACGCTTCCTCAGTATTATGTGCTCACACTTTTAATTGCAGCAGCCGCATGTTTAGGAGGAGAGCTTTGAGCACCGGCACCTTTTTATTTACAAATTAAGCACTGGTCTCGACCCACTGTGTGTGAAGGTTGAGCCAACATGCCCAATGTTGGAAGGTGGGTCATTAGTCGTGTGGCCTGCACAAGTAACGAGTCCGCACACGACCGCCACTGGGAACCAAACACCCCATTGTAGCGCTTGACTCTCATAGGGTAGCGTTGCAGAGCAGTCCAAGGCTTACTGAAGGGAGGTGGTGTGGGCTAGTAATCCCCATTCACAAGCACACAAGCATGACTCTCAATAAATGAATGTCCAGTCTGTGCTTTTTCTTTTGATAAAGTAAAAGTACATTTATTATTCACACACACTACTCAATACTATGCAACATTCTACAAATATATACAAAGTGATAGAATCACTCTGGGCAAACATTATGTAATCTCCCAGGTCTCCTCAAGGGATAATATAATCCAACAATCTACATTGCAAAACAATCCCAGTGCCCCCCTTGCGTCATTTGAACATTTCAACAGTATTCAACAGTACAGTGCAATGATGACAGCTACATTTGTGATTAAATACTTTCATCTTGCCAAGAGACGACTATCAGCATCATTATTTAAATTGGTATAACCAGAGAACATAAGAGACCAAATTCTAGTATTATAACCATCAGGTTTAATTTAAGATTACTTTTGGATTACTCCTAATTAACCATAAAAAAACAGTAGAATACAGGGAGCCATGCCAACCTACACCTATGGAAAGGCACCCTTGCACAAACAGGAACAAAAGTTCACTGAAGCTTGTGCATCAAATATCCATCCAACCCTTGAGGGGTTATCTCTCATGTGTCCCACCCTACCTAAGGTGGGGACACCAACAGATGTTGGGGGGAGGCTGCGCTGTTCCTGCAGCTCCCCCCGTCTCCTAGTACTCCATTGGTGGTGGCCCCCATCTCCCTGGGACCACCACAGGCGTTTTGGGGGCTCAAACAGCAGCTCCCTGTCCCGCAAAGCATGCAGTGGCGGCTGCATACCTGATGAGCGGCTCTCCCGCTGTGCTGGGGAGAGCCGCTGTGCCCGTTTCTCCTGCCTTTCTTTCTTTGGGGGTGCCGGTCCCACGCGGACACCCCCGCTCCACAGCGAGGATCCCTCATTGGAGGGAGGCCCAGGGAGCCCACCCCTGGCCGCCCCTGCCGCCTACCCGCACGGCCAGCACCTCCGGGTGCTGCCGTTGGAGCCGGCCTGCTGAATTGGAGTCTGCCCGCTCCAGCGGGCAGACACAGGGATGCTTGCAGCTGGACGGGCCGCGCGGGGGGAGTGCAGCGGCGCTCCCCCCTTCCTCCTCGCATCTTTGGGGCCCCGGGATGGGGTCCGGGGCCCCTCCTCCTCCTGGCGGGGAGCGTGACGGCGCTCCCGAGGCCCTCTTCTGCTCGGGGCCCCGGGATGGGGTTCGGGGCCCCTGCCAGCCACCTTCATGGGGAGCGCAACGGCGCTCCACGACTTCTGCTTTGGCTGGGGGTGTGCGACGGCGCGCCCCCACTCCTGCCTCTTCTCGGCGCCCCTGGATGGGGTCCAGGGCCCCATTTGGCCATCTTCACGTGGAGCTCAATGGCGCTCCCTGACTTGCCTTCGCCGCCGGGGGCCCCTTTCCACAGCGGCAGGGGGTGCGCGACGACGCCCCCCCCTTTTGCTGTCCAACACTGGACCAGGCTTCACAGGGCCCCAGGATGGGATCCCAGGCCCCTTCCTCTTCTGCGAGGGGGAGTGCGACGGCACCACATTTGCTCCTCTTTCTCCTGGGTAGCCCCCAGGCCCTGGCCCACCCTGGGGGCACAGTCTTAAGCAGCTGCGGAGCTCCACGTGCTTCATAGCTGCTGTCCCAAAGGTCGCCATCCTTTGTCCTATGATATCTCGGGCCCCCAAGGGCCGATTTTCATCATTCTTGTGTCGTTCCGCTCCTGGTGACAAGCCCTTGCCACCAGGAACACTCTCCTTAGGCCTCCTGGCCTGGAAGGGTCCCAGATCCTCAGGGAGCCAGTCCCACTGACTCCTGCGCCAATCTTTCCTCTGGGTTCCCATTTTTCCTTCTGGGCAGCGCGCTCTCCTTGCGCTAGCCCAGTCCTTCCCCCAACTAGTCCTCTGGGGGGGTAAGGGGGCCAGCTTGCCTGGCCCTGGCATTCACCTCGCTGGCCTGGAATCCTTTAGGGGCAGAGTTCCTGCCCCAAGGGCAGTCAGGAGGTTCTTCCTTCCAGTTGTCCATGACGCCCATCTGCAGTCCCAGTGTCCAGCAGTGAAGCACAGCCAAGAGCGAGAGCTCTCTCCTGTGCACGACCTTTTAAGTGGGGATGGGAGTGTCCAGCAGGTCTGCACCTCTGGCCTATCCAGATGTGCCACATCACTTCCTTGCCCCCGTCCCCTCCTTCTTGCACAGTCTTCTGGGATAGCTCAAGATGGCATCCTCCAGGAGTTAGTTGCCACATGTGCTCTGAAAGTCTCAGCCCCTCCTTCCTGACATTCCTCGCAGGGCTTCTCCAGCCTGCTCCTGGCACGGAATGACAGCTGGCTGATTGATGCTAGGCCCTGCTCAAGCAACTGGACAGAGCAGTAATTGGCCCTAATCCTGAGCTGAGGCAGAGAAAGATGGCATCCCTGGATGATCCATAAGTTGTACAACTATGCTCTTGTAACCTATTGCATCATTCTTTTCTTACAGGTTACAGTGTACTTTGGTGTGACTCTGGTCTCGGTGGACCCCAGAGAACTGGAGTTGCACCCTAGGCCCTCCTTTCCCATTGACATTCAATGGAGTATCCCCCCAATGCAAATATCTTAAGCACACTGATATTGGCATTGAACTGGGTGTCCCTACAGTGAAAAGACAGTAAGCACACTGACTCTCCCTCACATGTATACACCCCTCTCATGAGACCTACTCCAGGTCACCACCCACTCTGCATAGTTTCTCCTGCAACAGGACTACCTAAGCGCAGTTCTTGGGCTGCGCACACTAGGAATCCTCCTACCACAGGCCTCACATGGGTGCACATCCATGCGCACCCATGATCACATGTAACCTGCCCGTGGCCTCCTGCCCTTGCTGCGCCACAGCAGCCTTTCCTTAGCACAGCGACACCAGCGGTGAACATGTGAAGTCCATTTTACCATGTGTTTATTGTGCGGGAGTCACCTCATAGGAGGCTTCCTCACAGTAAACAGTCAAAAACCAGGTGGTCAAAAATCGAAAAATCAGGGTAGACCTGATGGTCAGAACTGTCCTCTAACACACGCCGCGCCCAGCTGATTCCTACGGGGAAGACGCAGCCACCACACGTGGGTAGTCTTCACCTGGTCAGCGATAACAAGTGATGAGGTGTTCATACCAAACACCCTCCTCGCCAATTGTTCGTGACCTCTAACACTTGATGCTGGTCATCGGCCACTAGGACCACCTCCTTTGCCCAACCATGAGATCACCTTACATGGTCAGGGGAACATTAGGCCTACCCTTGCCCGGGGTCAAGCAGCACTATGCCCCCCACTCCGTTGGACAAGGGTACAGTGCCTCAGCACTGCTACCTCCACCTTGAGTAGGTGTAGAGCCTACTCCACGGGCCACTGGCTTGTTCCCCTTCTGGAGTTTACTCCACCCAGTACCCTCCTTCCTTGGGATCCCTGCATCCTGAAAAAAAATGCAGTCTCATCGGACCCTCTCCCTCAGCATGCAGCTGGGGTCTTTGCTGCCACCACCCTTTCAGGACGACTGCCTTCCCTCGTGGAAGAACAGCCCACTCTGAACTTCTTGGTACGTCTCCCTCACAGAGAAGCACCACTGGCCCTGGTCTGGCTCCCAGAAAAGATACCAGTCCGGCCTCACTACCGCACGGGTAGTGTTGGAGGAGGAGCACTGTGTGTACCTCGTCAGGCAACCCCCAGCTCTCTCCTCCCATCTTGGTAGCTCCGCATGGAACCCACCCGAGAACCTAGACCCTACCCTTGTTCTCCTCCGTGAGAACAGGGCCTACGCCCCCGCCGTCTCTAGGGAATGAGCTCTACCCCCTAGAGCCCCCTTGGAGTACCGTGAGCCCTGGGTCAGCTTCACCCAGGCCCACTTCCTTGGGCCCTCCTACGTCTCCCAGCCTCAAGTCAGGAGACCTTACAGGAGCCCTCCAGATTCCTGGCTCGCTAGCGCCACCCTGCACGGGAGCACAGGGTCCCTTCACTTAAGATAGGCCCCACCTGGCACCAGGTGACAGCTAACAGTACCACGGCAGGCGGACCTGCCTGTGGCACCCGGCTGAGGGGACACCCTCCCCAGCCCTTGCCACCTTACGGGACCCCAGGACGCACCCTGGGGCTGGGACACCAACGGTGTACCACGCAGGGGTCCGCTAAGTAAAGGCCTCTGCCGCCCGTCACTCATTGACAGCTCAGAGCGCCCCCTAACAGACGTGGCCCCCTGCCCCCTTCCCTTGTCCCGGGGCCTGACCCCACAGGACCTACCTGACTGGTCAGGCGGTTGGGCATCACCCCAACCACCACCTCAGGTTTCAACCCTCCTTACTCCAGGATGACATCTTTCCGTTTCCTTGGGTAGTCTCCTACCCTACCCCGACACCTCAGGGTCCACTGCTGACTCCCCCTGACTCTTCAGGGTTAGTCACCTAGGGAACCTAGGGGCTAACACTGCACTTCCTTTGGGGCCTCCCATTATCATGGGTCACCCCGGGGTCCCTCACCCTCCCCACCAGATAACCTAGGGGGATCAAGGGAATCACAACTTCCTTGCACCCTCCCACCACTATGGGAACACCTGTCTGGGTTCTCTCCTCCGGGAACTCTTCGGGGGTGTCACTACCTGTGGGTTTGAAATCTTCCGCCTCCACCCTTCCGGTGGATTTAGCCTGCGCCAATGCCAGGTAAACAAAATCTCTTCAGGAAGACTGACTAGCTGGGGCCCCCTTTCTTTGGAAACCGGTCTTATCCTTCGCAAGCATAAGAATTTCCCAGGGCCCCCCTAACCACTTCCTAACCCACGAAGTCAGGCCACCCTACCATCCCAGTCTGTGATGTGGGTATCAGTTGCTGTCCCTAAACCTTTAGAGAAAAAACCCTCCTCGTGCGGGCCCAGTGTGTGTAGTGTTAAGGGTTCAAAAGGATAACCTATGGCCTACAACACTTTGTGAACATTTCTTGGAAAGCTTCCTCCCGGCACCCTGTCACTTTGTGCAAACAAACTAGTCCTAACAACACAGTTAAAACCCTTACTTTTCATTTTATCACTTGACATCTGTGTGCACAGGGCTTTCCCTTCTCATACCTCTAGTTCACATGACCAAACCTTTGAACCCTTCGTAGAGCCTTACGCTCTCATATTTGCTCATTACTGCATAGGCAATGTGTGGTAAAACTGGGACTTATCAAGCGCCATGAATGCATACTGGAATGGGATACTATGTTTCCCGCCGCTGAACACCAAATGTTGGAAGGTGGGTCATTAGTTGTGTGGCCTGCACAAGTAACAAGTCCGCACACGACCGCCACTGGGAACCAAACACCCCATTGTAGCGCTTGACTCTCATAGGGTAGCCTTGCAGAGCAGTCCAAGGCTTACTGAAGGGAGGTGGTGTGGGCTAGTAATCCCCATTCACAAGCACACAAGCATGACTCTCAATAAATGAATGTCCAGTCTGTGCTTTTTCTTTTGATAAAGTAAAAGTACATTTATTATTCACACACACTACTCAATACTATGCAACAATCTACAAATATATACAAAGTGATAGAATCACTCTGGGCAAACATTATGTAATCTCTCAGGTCTCCTCAAGGAAGAATATAATCCAGCAATCCACATGGCAAAACAATCCCAGTGCCCCCCTTGCGTCATTTGAACATTTTGACAGTATTCAACAGTACAGTGCAATGATGACAGCTACATTTGTGATTAAATACTTTCATCTTGCCAAGAGATGACTATCAGCATCATTATTCAAATTAGCATAATCAGGAAACATAAAAGACCAAATTCTAGTATTAAAACCATCAGTATTACTTTAAAATTACTTTTGGATTATTCCTAATTAATCATAAAATAACAGTAGAATACAGGGGGCCATACCCACCTACACCTATGGTCAGCACCCTTGCACAAACAGAAACAAAAGTCCACTGAAGCTTATGTTTCAAATATCCATCCACCCCCTGAGGGCTTATCTCTCATGTGTCCCTCCCTACCTAGGGTGGGGACACCAACAGATGTTGGGGGGAGGCTGCGCTGCTCCTGCAGCTCCCCCCGTCTCCTAGTACTCTGTTGGTGGTGGCCCCCATCTCCCTGTGACCACCACAGGCATTTTGGGGGCTCAAACAGCAGCCCCCTGCCCTGCAAAGCATGCTGGGACGGCTGCATACCTGATGAGCGGCTCTCCCGCTGTGCTGGGGAGAGCCGCTGTGCCCGTTTCTCCTGCCTTTCTTTCTTTGGGGGTGCCAGTCCCACCCGGACACCCCCGCACCACAGCGAGGATCCCTCGTTGGAGGGAGGCCCAGGGAGCACAACCCTGGCCGCCCCCGCCAGCTCCCCGCACGGCCAGCACCTCCTGGTGCTGCCGCGGGAGCCGGCCTGCAGAATTGGAGTCTGCTTGTGGCCGGACGGGCCGCGCGGGGGGAGTGCAGCGTCACTCCCCCCTTCCTCCTCGCATCTCCGGGGCCCCTCCTCCTCCTGGCGGGGAGTGCGACGGCGCTCCCCGAGGTTGTCGTCTTCTCGGGGCCCCGGGATGGGGTCCGGAGCCCCTCTTCTCCTTGGGGGGGAGCGCGACGGCACTCCCCCAGGCCCTCTTCTGCTCGGGCCCCGGGATGGTGTCCGGGGCCCCTGCCAGCCACCTTCACGGGGAGCGCGACGGCGCTCCCCGACTTCTGCTTCGGCTGGGGGTGCGCACTCCTGCCTCTTCTCAGGGCCCCGGGGTAGGGTCCGGGGCCCCATTTGTCCATCTTCACGGGGAGTGCGACGGTGCTCCCCGACTTTCCTTCTGCTGGGGGGTGCGCGACGGCGCCCCCCCCATTCCTCCTTCCTTCACGGGGAGCGCGACGGCGCTCCACGTCTTGTCTTTACCACCTGGGGCCCTGGGATGGGATCCGGGGGTCCCCTTTCCACAGCGGCAGGGGGTGCACGACGGCGCTCCTCCCTTTTGATGTCCAACACTGGACCAGGCTTCACGGTGCCTCAGGATGGGGTCCGGGGCCCCTTCCTCTTCTGCGAGGGGGAGTGCGACGGCACCCCCTTGCTCCTCTTTCTCCTGGGCAGCCCCCAGGCCCTGGCCCACCCTGGGGGCACAGTCTCATGCAGCTGCGGAGCTCCACGTGCTTCGTAGCTGCTGTCCGAAAGGTCTTCATCCTTTGTCCTGTGATATCTCGGGCCTCCAAGGGCCGATTTTCATCATTCTTGTGTCGTTCCGCTCCTGGTGACAAGCCCTTGCCACCAGGAGCACTCTCCTTAGGCCTCCTGGCCTGGAAGGGTCCCAGATCCTCAGGGAGCCAGTCCCACTGACTCCTGCGCCAATCTTTCCTCTGGGTTCCCTCTTTTCCTTCTGGGCAACGCGCTCTCCTTGCGCTAGCCCAGTCCTTCCCCCAACTAGTCCTCTTGGGGGGTAAGGGAGCCAGCTTGCCTGGCCCTGGCATTCACCTCGCTGGCCTGGAATCCTTCAGGGGCAGAGTCCCTGCCCCAAGGGCAGTCAGGAGGTTCTTCCTTTCAGTTGTCCATGACGCCCAACTGCAGTCCCAGTGTCCAGTAGTGAAGCACAGCCAAGAGCGAGAGCTCTCCCCTGTGCAGGACCTTTTAAGTGGGGGCGGAAGTGTCCAGCAGGTCTGCACCTCTGGCCTATCCAGATGTGCCACATCACTTCCTTGCCCCGTCCCCTCCTTCTTGCACAGTCTTCTGGGATAGCTCAAGATGGCATCCTCCAGGAGTTAGTTGCCACATGTGCTCTGAAAGTCTCAACCCCTCCTTCCTGACATTCCTCGCAGGGCTTCTCCAGCCTGTTCCTGGCACACAATGACAGCTGGCTGATTGATGCTAGGTCCTACTCCAGCAACTGGACAGAGCAGTAATTGGCCCTAATCCTGAGCTGAGGCAGAGAAAGATGACATCCCTGGATGACCCATAAGTTGTACAACTATGCTCTTGTAACCTACTGCATCATTCTTTTCTTACAGGTTACAGTGTACTTTGGTGTGACTCTGGTCTCGGTGGACCCCAGAGAACTGGAGTTGCACCCTAGGCCCTCCTTTCCCATTGACATTCAATGGAGTATCCCCCCAATGCAAATATCTTAAGCACCCTGACATTGGCATTGAACTGGGTGTCCCTACAGTGAAAAGACAGTAAGCACACTGACTCTCCCCCACATGTATACACCTCTCTCATGAGACTTACTCCAGGTCACCACCCACTCTGCATAGTTCCTCCTGCACCAGGACTACCTAAGCGCAGTTCTTGGACTGTGCACACTAGGAATCCTCCTCACATGGGTGCACATCCATGCGCACCCATGATCACATGTAACCTGCCCGGGGCCTCTTGCCTTTGCTGCGCCACAGCAGCCTTTCCTTAGCACAGCGACACCAGCGGTAAACACGTGCAGTCAATTTTACCATGTGTTTATTGTGCGGGAGTCACCTCATAGGAGGCTTCCTCACAGTAAACAGTCAAAAACCAGGTGGTCAAAAATCGAAAAATCAGGGCAGACCTGATGGTCAGAACCGTCCTCTAACACCCAATCTTCCAGTACACCAGATAAAGACAATGGCCCTCATTCTGACCTTGGCGGGCGGCGGAGGCCGCCCGCCAAAGTCCCGCCGTCAGGTTACCGTTCCGCGGTCGAAAGACCGCGGCGGTAATTCTGACTTTCCCGCTGGGCTGGCGGGCGGTCTCCTTCAGACCGCCAGCCAGCCCAGCGGGAAAGAGGCTTCCACGATGAAGCCGGCTCGGAATCGAGCCGGCGGAGTGGAAGCTGTGCGACGGGTGCAGTTGCACCCGTCGCGTATTTCACTGTCTGCGCAGCAGACAGTGAAATACATTTAGGGGACCTCTTACGGGGGCCCCTGCAATGCCCATGCCAGTGGCATGGGCACTGCAGGGGCCCCCAGGGGCCCCGCGACCCCCCCTACCGCCATCCGGATCTCGGCGGTCCGACCGCCGGGATCTGGATGGCGGTAGGGGGGGTCAGAATCCCCGCGGCGGTGCAGCAAGCTGCGCCGCCGCGGAGGATTCAATGGGGCCGCGGTACACTGGCGGGACCCCGCCAGTGGTGCCGGTCCGACCGCGGCTTTACCGCCGCGGTCGGAATCCCCATTGAAGCACCGCCGGCTTGTCGGCGGTGCTCCCGCGGTCCTCCGCCCTGGCGGTCAAAGACCGCCAGGGTCAGAATGAGGGCCAATGTCATATGCCACATGTTAATGGTACAATCTTTATTTCAGGGATACACTTGCAGGGCACCTACAGATCCTCACTGAAAAAAAGCTTTGAGTGCAGTCCCTGTACTGGTATTTTTTTTACCCATTTTTGTTTAATCTTTACAGTACTGCTAACTTTCAATGATGAACACCATTCTTCAGTATGTTGTACCACAGTATCAACGATTAAATTATGACCTGTAACAATACTGACTGCAAGATATAGATTTTCTCAGTATCACCAGGTAAGTAAATGTGGATTTAGAATAGTAAATCTATGCTCCTCAAATGTATGCTTACCTTGACAGTATTGTGCAAGTCCATATCTTGCAGTCAGTAATGGTGCAGGTCAATATTTTATTAATTGATCATTTGACGGGAGGCTCTTTTTAGCTTCATTAATTGTTTACAGGAGAAAAGCTCAGAGTAACATAATCAGAATGCATTATGACATAAAATGGGATGATTGACAAAACCTACTGTCTTTATGTAGAGGATGTATGTTGTATATACTTCATCCTAACTTTACATAGTATACAACCCATATTTATTCATCTTTGCTATGTGTTGACTTACAGAGTAGTGAAGAACTGTCATGTTATCTAAGCTCTTATGGCCATATAGACAGACTTTAAAATGTTGAAGTATTTGGTGTGAAGTTGATAATGTGTGCACACAAGCCATTTTGAGTATTTGTTTGAGTGACATATATAGTGGCTATAAGTTTGATTTTTTACACCCATTCATAAGATTGGCATCATTCTAAGTTTTTGCTTGGGGTCTTTAAAGCCTCCAGTGAGTGGCATCTCTTTTAAATGTGAAGATTGCAGCTTCTGCATGGTCATTGATTCTGGGGTGAAATCCACGGATAGATTGTTGTCTGGAGGGATTGAGGGGTGTCAAGATTAACAGTGGCAAACATGTTAGAGATACTACATGTTGAGCTGCCCGTAAAGCCTTATAGCTTCAAAAGCAGGGGCAGTAAAGACAGTGGGCCTGATTCTAACTTTGGAGGACGGTGTTAAACCGTCCCAAAAGTGGCAGATATACCACCGACCGTATTACGAGTCCATTATATCCTATGGAACTCGTAATACGGTAGGTGGTATATCCGCCACTTTTGGGACGGTTTAACACCGTCCTCCAAAGTTAGAATCAGGCCCAGTATGTTGGAGCTGCAAATCCTGCACTTTTACTGTGGAGGGACAGTACTCAATGTATTTCAGCAGCCTTACTTGCACAGTCTCTTACTACTTGTTTTTTGTGCTCTGTGTAGATTACCAATACTGCTGAACACTTCCAAACACCCTGCTGCTAGATTATAAATCAGATGGTACTCTGAGGTGGACATGTTGCTAGGATAAAACCAGTTTTTTTAATTGTTCGTAGGTCTTTAACCAATACGTTCTTTGTGTGGTAAAAATTATACATAGGCTGCACAGGTTTTCTCCTGTCATGCAGAGACCTACTGGTGAGGCTGCACTTCTTGCCCCATCACAAAGTGTACTGTTACTATTACAATCTACATTAGGTGTCTTCTTAGTGACGAAGGACTCTTATGCCTTATAGTGTTGGATGGGGCTGATAGTTCCTAGGGACAGGGCTCTCCTGCTGCTGGGCATTATATATGTAAATATGAATTCGTCTTTGAAAGCTGGTAAGCATGCCAATGTGAAAATACCCTGTACAAAATTGCAAATCTGGCCAGTAAAGAGGCAGGTACAGGACTGCAATAACTTTGAAGCAAAATCAAAAGGTGTGAAACAGAAGGAGGATGGAAAGTAGGTTAGGATTCTGAGCAGCAAAGGCACATCACCACACACAACATTTTGCAGTCTGGAAAAGTGCAGTCAAAAATATCTATTGGATCTATTCTCCATTAAAGCTATTACATCTGGCACTTTTCTAAATTATATCAAACATAGGGTCCTATGACAAGTTTGGCGGATGGGAACACCCGTTTGCCAAACTCCCGATGGGGTGGACGCCACCATGCTGGTGACCTCTCCACAAGCCCCATTAAGACTTTCCCACTGGGCCTTTGTTTCCACTGGTCAGCTGAGCAGGAAAGTAGTAGCAGCATTGTCGCCGGCTCATAATTTAGCCAGTGGCAATGCTGCCCCACACAGGGGGCACCAGCAAAGAAGTGTGCATTTTGAGGGTGCTGCGGAGGGGGACCCCTGAACTGCCAATGCCACAGGCAGGGGCAGTGCAGGCCTCCCCCTGCCCCCCTGCACCTGTTCTGTGCCAGTCTTTTCATGCCAGTGGTACTGCCATGAAAAGCTGGTGGAGAACAAGGTTGAAATCAGCAGGTCAGCACTGAGTTTAGTGCCACCCTGGCTGATTACAACCTGCACCCTCCGTCAGCCCGTCAGGATCAAAGATCGGTAGTTTGGCGAGTCTGTCCACCTACCTCGTAATGTGGCAGTCGGACCGCCACAGCCATGTTGGCCGGACCACCAATGTGGTAATCTGGCCCATAGTCAGTTTTGCTGATAGCTGTTTTAAACAAAGAAACAGGTTATTGAGCCAAGAGCAAGTTCAAATCAGCTGAAATGCCCCACAGAACAGAATGTTAAGGTCTCCGGGTCTTTGAAACACATCAGTCTTGAATCTCTGTGAATAAGAACGTTTTTTCCACTGGTTCCCCCCTACCAAGATGTGGCCTGCCAAAATGTCTGGGCTGTAAGCATTAACCGTCCTGTAGACTTTCATGAGACATGCAAACCAAAGAAATTGCAGCTTCTGCTTATACTTACTTAGAAACATACCAGGGTTGGCTTGGTCAAAAGAACGTTCTCTTAAGGTAAACTTGTGTGCTCCGTTCATCTTATAAATACAGGCATGTGGGGTTAAGGCATATCAACTAAAAGAAAACAAAATAAAACATGCATTACTCTGAAAAGCAACCACTTTTAAATGGCAATGTAATAATGTGCAGTATTGATTCTTCCTAAAATAAGCATTATGGTCTCATTTAGAGTTCGGTGAATGGGATGACCCGTCCGCTGAACTTCCGACGGGGAGGTTGCCGTCTTTTTGGCAACCTCCCCGCTGGGCCTATTATGAATTTCCTGCTGGGCTGACAGGTGGAAACTAAGTTTTCCGCCCGTCAGTCCAGCGAGAAAGAGGCAGCAGCATTGTCCCTGCCTTGTAATCAAGCCGGCGGCAATGCTGCCACCTGCAGGGTGCATCAGCACCCTTGCAGATCACTGTCCGCTTTGCATTGCAAGGGTGTTGGGCAGGGAGACCCCTATGGATGGGCAGTGCAGGGGCCCCCCTGTGGCCCTCTGCACCTGTTCTATACCAGCCTATGGTGAAACCCCCATGAAAAGACTGGCAGAGAACCATGTATTCAGCAGGGTGGCACTGACTTTAGCGCCTCCCTGGCTTATTCTGACCTCTACCTCCATCAGCCCGATAGGATCACCGATCCCGGCAGAGATGGTGGTACCCTGGCAGTCTGACCACCAGGGTCGTAATGTGGCGGTCGGACTGCCACAGCAGCAGCGGTCCTGACTGCCGCTGCGAGTCTAGTGCCCGCCAAACTCATAATGAGGCCCCTATTCTGAATTCAGTTAGCCTGATTCATAAGACTAACTTGCACTTCTTTTTGGGAAGATTACATGTGTTACTAAGTTTAATACTTTTTGGTATTCACCAACTCTGAGTGTAAGTTACTAAAAACAAATGGTACTTCAGTGCCCTCTCATAGAAAGTAATGGAGATGAAGACTTCTTATAAAACCCCATAGGAAATAATGTTCAATTTAATTATAATATTTGAAATAGGTAAAAATATAAATAAAAGTACATTAATTTTAAAAACATATGAAAATAGTACATAGAACACCTGCCCATAGTAAACAAAGGAGGTGGGGACTTAAAATTATTTAAAACACTCAAAAATATAAATAAATAAATATAAATTAATGGTAAAATATATAAAATAGTACATATATTATTTGATTATAAAATATTTTATTAACCTATTTTGAAATAAAATCATGTAACAGTACAGTAAAATAATTAATTTAATTATAATTAATTATATATATCAGTTTTAACAATAATGCAATTTAAAATATGTTTGTATTTATCTATTTAAAACATAAGTTAAATTTTGTTACATCTTTATTTATTTAAAATTGTATATATTAATTTAATATTATTTCCCCTGTAGGGCTTTATTTTGAGCCTCTCCCTCTATTATGTTCTATGTGAGGATGTTGCAGTACAAGTGGTTGGCCATGTGTAGAGGTAGACTTACTTCACAAGGTTAAATTACTGTCAAAGTTACTATAAAAGTTACTATAAAAGAGCAATTTGTGAAAATCAAAAAAAGTGTGATCTTACTCCAAAAATGTCGTTTGTGAATCAGACCCAGTGTTCTTAGCCTTCTAGTAGGACTTGCTTGAAAAACCACCAGAAAGACTCCAGATAAATCATAAAAGTAACAAAGAAAACTTGCAGTTTCAAGTCGCCAGTAAATTCCTAATCCGATGTCCAGCACCCGTGGGAAGCCAAGAATCCAAAGGCTACAAATTAGCCTGTGACATGTGAGTTCAAAGTCACGCAGGTGATCCGATTCAGCAACCGTAATGTGTTAAAGACAATAGGGGTCAACACGTGTAGGCCTTGCACAGTGACTGTGCGTCTGAAGGACACTAAAGATAAGCATGCGAATTGGCAAGTAAAAGTGTAAGCGAAAACCAGAAACTCACGGGCTGCAACAATATTGCTGCAAGGTGTGGAGAGCAAAAGTGCTAGTAGCAGAAAGGACTTGACACGCAGGTCGCAGAAACTGTTTGAAAGAGCATGCATGCTCTTCCGAAAGCCTTTTATTCCCCCGGATTTATGTGACTTCCGCGGTCAGCGTAATTATTAAACAAATCTTGACACAAGCTCACTTAACTTCGTAATTATGAGTATCGGAAATCTTTTTTCTCCTTTCCAAAATAAAACAGGTTGCTGAGGGACCCCAGAGCATGACCTGCAATCTTCTTTAATGACGCATTGTGCAGCGATTCACGGAACTCCTCTGTTATCAAACCTCTCTTCAGGGACGTGAACATGTTTGAGGAATCAATTCAACAGGATGTATGTAAAATTCTACTTTGCAATTTTGAATTATTTGCAAAACCTCTGGGTCTGTCAAAATCAAACACCAACTGTGAAGACAAAGGGTGAATCTGCCAGCCAACCTTCTCAAGAAAGGAAGATTTGTTGGAAACTAACCACCCTTTTTGAGGTAAGCCTGTGTCTGCAGCACTGGAATGTGGCCCTTAACTGATCTCTCTGTGAGGTAAAAATCACAAAAAGGCCTCCTGTGCTGACAGACATCAAAGTCTGTTCATAAGTGGAAATCTCTTTAACAAAACAATCTCCAAACAAAACTTTCCGCAACCAGACTCAACTCCTTTTCTGCCATTTCTGCCAACTTCAGGTCAATCCTAATTAAAAGGGTCTTTCGCCTCTTTGCCACAAAGACTGCGTTTGCATGACCGATTGCTTCATCCTGTGAGGATAGGTAGATTGACCCATGTGCAGTAACCTTCGCATCCTCAGTGATTTTAATTTGGGCCAAAAGGTCAAATGCATCTAATGGTCTAATAGTGTGTCTTGGCAAAATTGAGGGTCCTTATCAATACCCTTCTTGGGATCTTTTCCTTTTTTAGCTAAAAAAGGCAAACATTGGCATATCAACAGGTGGAGTAACGGCGAGTTTTTGGGGGAGGAGAGTTGTTTGATATTTTGATCAGAGATACTTATATTGGCTTTGTCCATAGGATTCCATATCCTATGCACCATAGTTTCCGACATAAACAGGAAACTGGTGCATTTACCTGGCTAAACTTGTGTGAGCACCTCTGGATCAAAGTTCAGAATGCATGCCAACATGTCCAAATATACCCCACTCATACTCCCTGCAGGAAATCTAGTTTACGCCAAGATGTGTCCCTCTCCCATGTTCTCATCATCATCAGTGTCACTCGGAAGGTAAGGGATGAAGAAACCAACCCTATCCCTGAGCTCCCCAATACTTAAGAAAACTTGGCTGCCTGTCTTCCTAAAAATTTGTCTTCCACCAAAGTGGCTTTTCTTTTTTAAATTGTTTTGGGAACCCTTGTCTCCAGTACACAGTCTTCCTCTTGATGCCTCAGAACTTCACTTTCTGCATGAGCTATCTTGTGGATGCAAAGCTGGGAGCTGGAAGTGGTGCGTTCTGGTTGGCTGAGGTGAGGCCCTAGTCAAGCAGAACCTACCACTTTCGTCAGAGGTGAGTAAATACACTCACTGTATAACCTGAGCTCACCCTTGGGTAGCTTGGCATTGAGCAGTCAGGCTTATCGCAGAGGCAATGTGTAGAGCATTGGCACAGCACTCTTACACAACAAATACACTGCGTGCCACAAAATAGACTTCTCACAATGTATACGTAAAGAAGATTTGTATTCAACACACACATTAATTAACACAACATGTACATCATGTACTTTTGGTCATAAATCACATTCAGAAATAACACTAGCAGTACTAGGCCCAGCCGTGTTAAAACAACATCAGCAATATGTGCACTTGGTCAGCAAATACTACTTTCCCTCCCAACACCCTCATGGGGTGCAAAACATCCTAGTAATTATTCCAATTGAATACCACACAGTTATAGGGTGCACCCTGTTTCACAACTACAGCTGTGTTGTGTACACACAGATATTTACAGCACTTTTAAACAGCCTTGTAAGCTTAGGCCGCATGGACAAAAATCAATGTCAACCATGATTATCTTTTGGCAAGGAAACAAACTGTACAGCAACACTGCCATGTGGTGCAGTTGATCACAGGCAGTCACTCCCACACACACTCACTCCAGCCTCCTATGCGGTACCACGAATATCAGACAGGATCCCATAGCACACACTCGCACACACTCTCTCCTAGCACTCTAATATGGTGCACTGATGTCTGGCAGGTCAGTGGTTTACTGTACTTACAGTCCCAAAGCCCAAAGCACCTCCTCCACCCTTCAACTGCCCTCTTCTACCCTACTCCCATGGGCTGGTGTTGAGAGAAACCTTTCCCCAGGTAGTAGACCAATTGCGGCCAAAGTCACACTTGTTTGGGGGGGGGGGGAGTAGGTACCAGGCTGATCAGGCAGCAGTCTACAAATGGAGGTTTGACCCCTCTCAGGAAGTTCACTCAAATGTCTCCACACCATGCCTTGTTCTGCAAAGCATGAGGAGAGGTTCACTGTAGGACACAGTCATTCACAATTGCACCCCGCCAAGCTTGGCACTCCAGTACACAAATCTGCTCCTCTGCGCCCCCCTGGAAATGGGGTACAATGCCTGGTGTGCAATGACTTGAGTTGCACCAGACAATTCTGATTGCACATGAAGAGTTACCAATCCCGTACCTCCCTGGAAAGAGGCACAACATCTGGTTTGCAATGACTTGAGTTGCACCAGACATTCCTGGTCACCCACTAAGAGTTACCAATTCTGTGCCTCCTGGAATGAGGCATTATGACTAATTCACGATAACTTGAGTCGCACCAGACAATTCCAGTCACACACAAAGAGTTACCACTTCCATATCTCCCTGAAATGAGGCACAACATGTGGTGCGCGATGTCTTGAGCCACACCAGACAATTCCAGTCACACAAAAAGATGCAAGTTCATGGGTGCCACACGAGGTAGAATGCGGCACTGCTACAGGTACGCCCCCACCTCAGAGGGTTGCAACCTGTGAATTGGACACTGAACGCAATGAGCATGCAGTCGCCATGTTGCACAAGAGAAATGGCACGGTTGACAAAGCAGGCCGCATGAGGTCCCACAACCAGTCAATCCACTCACCACCAGCAAGATGCTTATGCGTGTCGAGGCCCCACTATACAGGGCCACATTCCTTGGATACGGGCTGTTCCTTTGTGGGCTTCAGACCAGGCAATCTGGTCACCAGGCAAAATGTTTGGTTCCACACTCACACCGCTGCTTTCAGATTGGATCCAGCAGATGATGTGGGATGCGGGCACTTGAGAGGGCACCGCTCTCCAAATGTCACAGGTAGAAGGTGTAGGTTCCTCACAAGAGGCCTTTGGTGTCCTCGAGACCTCCACAAAAGAACAGGGGGCAAGCCAACAAGCCACTGGAGAGCACATTTGAGGTGCCACACAGCAGCAGGCAGCAGCAGGCAATCAGCCCAGGCCAGCCACGATTCAGGAAGGGTGCACTGTCACTTCTAAGGGCAGTAATTACTCCATGCGCACAACAGATTACTCTGGCAGTGTGCACCATGCTGTGCAGTACCTCTGGTCCTACATCCTTACAAGCAAATCTCTAGTTTGCTGCACTGTGGCACCAATAGTTATACTGTAGTGTGCCTTTGAAGTTGGGGAGGTTCAAATGGTTTCCCTTTGAACCACAGATGTCTCCACTAAATTTTAGTCCTGTCTGCCATTGGGCCGTGGAATGCACATCTTTGGGCCTCTTTATGAGTTTGGCGGTCGGACGAGCCAACCAACAAACTCACGGGGAGGACACCACCATCAAATTGATTGCTTCCCCTAAGCATATTACAAGGTTCCCGCCAGGCTGACCGGCGGGAACATTGTATGACGTGTTCCGGCTGGGCTGACCAGTGGGCACAGTACTACAACATTGGTCTCTGCTCCCTTAAGGGAGCCAAGGCCAATACTGTAGCACTACAGCACCATCGGAATGCGCTCTCTCTGCAAAGCAGACAGTGTACATTCCGATGGTGCTGGGCAGGGGGGCCCTGCACTGCCCATGCCATGCCAGGGGCCCCAGGGCATGGACAGTGCAGTGGCCCCCCTGCCCAGCACTGGCTATCCGCCAGCCTTTCCATGGCGGGGTGACTGCCATGGAAAGGCTGATGGAAAGCTGAGTTGTAATCAGCATGGCGGCACTGAGTTCAGCGCCGCCGTGGCTGAGTACAATTGAGACACCTGTCTGGTTTGCCCTTCATTGCCATCTTCATCCAAAATGGTATCACACTCACGTTGGCCAGAATTTAGTGAAGGTTTTACAAGGAAGAGCTTAGTTATGCCACTTTTTTTTGTCACCTCTATATCCTGCCGGGTAAGCTGCACCTTCAAAGCAAAGGCAGGCAGCCATAAGGCCGGCAGGAAAGAAATTCAGGTTTATTTTCAATGTGAAACTTTTTTAGGATCAAATAATCAGATAAAACTATCAACAAAGCTAAATCCCAATTGAAATAAAAGGAAACAACCTGACTAAACTCACAAAGAAGGAGGCAGAGATAGACCAGGAGATAAGCCTTCCTCGTGTAAGTCAGGAAATCTAACTGCATGAACAAAAGTGGTGCAATGTTGCATGTGTCAATGGCTGAGGAAAGAAAGCACTCCACCCAGCTGAGCTGATACAGAAATCTTTGTGTTCCAA
The DNA here is from genome assembly GCF_031143425.1 of Pleurodeles waltl. Taxonomy (NCBI): domain Eukaryota; kingdom Metazoa; phylum Chordata; class Amphibia; order Caudata; family Salamandridae; genus Pleurodeles; species Pleurodeles waltl. The sequence continues at coordinate 778,031,853 of NC_090439.1, forward strand.
GAGGGGAGAGTGGGCACACCATGCGCCCTCTTCAGCAAGAGGACAGCGCACATCACAGAGAAGCCAACGTTGAGCTCAACACTACTGAATTGATGAAAACATCTCCCATGCAGCCACAGTTTAAATATACCTGTAAAAAATCTGCTTTCAAATGCTGTTTTATATAAAGTCACAAGACAATGAAGAAATACACAAAGGCAAAAGTGAAATCTAGCGGCCATCAAGCCAAAGGAGCATGGTACAGGCTCCAAATTAGTCACGTCAAGAATAGAGGGATTTGGAGGATTCGAGGTCCAGTGTATGTCCTCCTATATAAGTTACTAATAAAGTGATACACTGTTCCTGAAAGAAAACATATCAGGGGACTGTAAGGCACGTGTTATGGGGTCCTATTAGTTAGGAGCACGAGTCCTCACACACCCAGTTGGGTGTCATGCTTCATCATCGGACAGGCTCCTCGTCAGACTGGCGCTGCAATGTCTGACGGGCACCACCCAACGGGGGGCTCTTTGCCGGAGATCTTTTCTCGATGATGCCACACTCACCCTAAGGAGATCAAGGGGAAGACACTGAGGAGGGTTGAAAAAAGAAACTAAAATTGGTTCAGAACCCTAGCTATATATTTCACTTTATTCGATTTGTATAGGGTGGAGACCAAGATTAAAATATTAGTTACGAGAGTTGGACAGAAATAATGACCAGCCACTCTCTGACTAACTGTCTTATTATGGGGGTCAAGAAACTACAAGACCCACCTCAACAATCGGGTCGACATGTTTCGCGTCTTAGCGGTCCACACGGATCCAATGACGCTTCCTCAGGACCTAGTATAAAGAAACTCCTCCTACTAAAAGCTGAGTAAGCTATTAACATATCAAATTTGACAGTCAAAAAACAGGTAAGTAACGTCAGTCACTTACATCAGTCCATTATGACCATTGGTTTGCTGCCTAAGCGCGACCACGGGTAGGTGTAATCCACCCCCAGCCGGAGAGCTTCAACTTGCTATATGAACCTGGCTATAGGCTTGCGTGATCCCAGGAAGCCCTTACTTGAATTAGAAGGGGTGACGATTAGGCAGCAAACCAATGGTCATAATGGACTGATGTAAGTGACTGACGTTACTTACCTGTTTTTTGACTGTCAAATTTGATATGTTAATAGCTTACTCAGCTTTTAGTAGGAGGAGTTTCTTTATACTAGGTCCTGAGGAAGCGTCATTGGATCCGTGTGGACCGCTAAGACGCGAAACATGTCGACCCGATTGTTGAGGTGGGTCTTGTAGTTTCTTGACCCCCATAATAAGACAGTTAGTCAGAGAGTGGCTGGTCATTATTTCTGTCCAACTCTCGTAACTAATATTTTAATCTTGGTCTCCACCCTATACAAATCGAATAAAGTGAAATATATAGCTAGGGTTCTGAACCAATTTTAGTTTCTTTTTTCAACCCTCCTCAGTGTCTTCCCCTTGATCTCCTTAGGGTGAGTGTGGCATCATCGAGAAAAGATCTCCGGCAAAGAGCCCCCCGTTGGGTGGTGCCCGTCAGACATTGCAGCGCCAGTCTGACGAGGAGCCTGTCCGATGATGAAGCATGACACCCAACTGGGTGTGTGAGGACTCGTGCTCCTAACTAATAGGACCCCATAACACGTGCCTTACAGTCCCCTGATATGTTTTCTTTCAGGAACAGTGTATCACTTTATTAGTAATCCAAATTAGTCACAACAAAGTGTAATGTAGCAGTATACCAATATACCATGTGTGCAACAGTTTGAGCCTTTCAGCAAGAAAAATCAATACTTGTATCTGCTATAGCAGCAAAGAAGAGGACATGTGCTGTGCTACAAGTATACTTATGCACATGACTGTACGAGAATGGGTGGACTGGTGTGAAATCACCACACTAATGGTGTGAGGAGGTGGCTTGGTGTTGTACGTCGTTCTTGTGTTTTAAACTGTATATTTATTCCAGATAAAAGATTAATAAAGGAGCCCACAACCAACACTCCTTCCACCTTAGGTGGCTAATGAAACTGACGAAACCGACATGCAAAGAGTGCCAGCAGAACTTGGTAGAGGTTAAACAATAACATCAGGTTGTGGGTCACAAAAAAAAATCAGCATGAAGATGTACATACGAAGCAGGAGCATATAAACATGCGACGCACAACAATAAGCAGAGCACGTGAAAAACAACATGATCATGCATAAACCAGAATTCCAAATATTACAATAATTGTGTGGCATGTTCATTCCTTCTGCTTACTATCACTATTGTACTTACACACTCAGATGAAGTAGCTTGTTTGATTATGCCACTCGCAAACATTTTTTCCAGAAGAACTTTCAACTCCTTTCTAACGCTTAAGGGTTCTAGTCTCACCTTGAGAGCAACCAGCACAGCATTTTTAAAACCTAATGGAATGTACATAGTTCTTCACACAACCAACAGTAATATTTAAAATCTCAGGAAAAGCTTTAACAATGTCATCAGTTGTTCGCTGACTAACCACTTGAACAAGGGACACAGGAACATTAGAAATACTCACAGGTGGATCAGCCCCAGGCACTATCAAAAGACTTAATTTGCCATCGCACAATGTGTCTGCCCTTGATTGCCACATAGACCTTGGTGAACACCTTTCTTCCAAGGTACATGACAAACTCCTCGAAGTACCCTAGCATATCGATATCCTGATCTCCGTAAGCCTCAGGATAAATATTGGATTTCTTCACAACAACAGACACTCTCCAGTGTGTAATGAACAGCACATCCAAAATAATGGTTATAGGAACACCAGAATCACACATCATGTACATAGTAGGTGAGTTCCCTAAAGTCACTTGACTCATAGAGTCGTTAACCCTATCAGAAATAGGCAAGTCAACTTCAAGATTCAACACAAGATTACTGAAATTGAAAGTATGTTCACCACCCAACACCGCAACAGTGTTCACATTTGCTGTATGCACACCGTTCACTCTCATCATATGCATGCCCATTTTGCACACGTTGTGAAAATGTCCTACATTTTTGCACTTGTTGCAACATTTTCCCACAGTGGGGCAATGGGCAAAATTACTTAGGTGCACCCTGAACCACACTGAAACAAAACTGGTTAGGTTTTTTTGCGCTAGGTTTGGAAAGGGTGTTTTTTTTTGTCTTTTAAATGTATAGCATCTATATGCTCCAAAGCTACTACAGTATTCACAGAATTAGCAAGAGATAATGATGTTTTCTGACTCATCAAGCAAGTGGAAGTGATAGAGCTTTTAATAGTTTTAGCTAAGTCAAGAACTTCAGACAATGTGGGATCCCTGCAGCTGACCGGTCTCTCCTGAATCTTTTTTTAGTAACAACTGTAAACAAATTGATCTTGTAGATAAGTGTCAAGTGATGCCCCACAAATGCACATAGCTGCCAATAAATTCCTCTACTGATTCATCTACAGACTGTTTTTTTCTGAAATAAATAGAACTTTTCAAGTAACACACTTGGGGGCATATCTAAGAGCCCCTAGCACCACTTCAGCACTGCCATAGCATATTTTTTGCAAGGGAGCGTTCCAGCGCTAAGAGGCCTGCAATAATGGCGTGGTGAAATTTAACAGATTGCACTGTGCCATTTTTTGGCATAATTTTTAACGCCTGCTCAGAGCAGGAGTTAAAATGACTCTCCCATAGAAACCTATGGGCCTCCTTGCACTTTGCTACACTAGTGTCAAACGTTTTGACGCTAGTGTAGCAAAGCGCCACAATATGGTCAAAAATGTTTATGTTATTGTGCTAACGACTGCCATGGCGCACCATATCATAAATGCAGTGCACCCATGGTGTCGTTGGGCCCTGATTGAGGGCACCGGAAAAGTGGCAAATCAGCTCTGATGTGCCACTTTTTCTTAAATATGGGCCCAAGTTCCTCTGGAAACTTGCTTTGGAGGCGATAAACTCCCTGAGAATAGTCATTCTGTTCTTCACTTACACTAGCTGGCATCATTGCCTTGGGTAAGTTATCAAAAACGTGTTGCCCCTCATAGCCTAGGTGACTAAACAGTATGGCAGCTTTACGTTTGTGTTCAAAGTCATCAGCCCACATCACAACTAAATAATTATCAAAGGATCTTAACTATATGCACCTTTTTATAGGAGGTAGCAAAAAACTGGTAGCAGAAACAAATGCCATGGTTGACATGTAACTTACATAAACATATGTGCCTAGCTGAGCACAGATGACCATATGCAGGTAGCACAGCAATGTAATGCTGTGACCACTAAAGTAAATTTATATATTTGAAGTAAGTTTCTGCCACAATGATATACCTTAATACTGTGAGAAATTGCAGATTGGTGTGCCCATCACCGAAGGTGCAAGCATTAAACAAACGGCAGATAAAGGACCAGCAGGAAGCCGTTTTACCGGAAAGAAATCCAAACAGCAACCATTATGGCCGCTACGTGCAGATGTGTTATAATTAACAGCTTTGCAAGCATGAATAACCCAATACACAGTGCTTAATTTCAGCCGGTGGTTTCCGATGTGGGGCACCGGCAGTTATTTTTGAGGACGGGCACGTATTTTTCTGCCTCAAACATTTACTGCAAGCAAAAGACACATATGGAAAAGGCGGAGGAAGAGAAAAGCGAAAAAACGTCTCAAACAGCTGCAAGAAAGAGCTGAAGAGGCAGGGAGTGGCTATAAATGGATTAAAGAGGCCCGAGATGGCTTCAGGATTACGCTGCCTCGAATTCCGTGCTTGCACATTTAATTGCACCAGCCGCGTGTTTCATACGAGCGCGTTAGGCACCAGCAGGATTTTATTAAAAAATTAAGCCCTGCTAATACAAGAGGGTCATGTGATTCCGGGTGCCAAAGGGCCTGTGTGAGTATTCCAAGAAGTGGATCTGGGCTATACATCTGCCCAGGAAATAGCAATTGGCAAGGGAGCATGGTTGCCACACTCCTTCTGTATCGTCTGTAACCAGCCAAAGTACATGCACAGCAGCACTGAAGATTGCAGTTTCCAAATACAGGTTCCAGGTAAAATCTTCAAAAGCCAACAAATCCCTTGTCGTCAGATTGTTGCGCGTCATTATATTTGTTTCAGTAATCTTCTTGTATTTTAAATTGTATATTTATTACCTGTTAAAAGCAAAATAAAGGAACCCACAACCGACACTCCTTGCACCTCGGGCAGCCAGGGAAACTAATCCGATATGCAAACAGTGCCAGCAGAAATCGGTAGAGGTAAAACAATAACATTAGCGTGCGGGGCACGAGAAAAACGAGAAAAACATGAGGATGTACATACGAAGCAGGAGCATATTAACACGAAAGTGCGACCCACAACAATAAGCAGAGCACGTGAATAACAATATGAGCATGCATAAGCAGACTTCAAAATATTAGAATAATCGCGTGACTCGCAAATGAATAGAGAGAGAACAACATATACACTAGGTTACTGTGTTAAATTTCTTCCAGATACACAGTAAAAATATGAGCCAGACTTGGGCCTCCCAAGTTGTAATAGATTTGTAACATTAGGTTTTCCTAGCAGCTTGAGAGAAGCATAATCTTCACCTCGTCTCCCTTTATCTTTGTGACTGTACTGGTGGATCCAGCAGCCTGCCTAATAGCAGGGACATTTTAAGGATTTTGGGGGCCTGGGGCCAAATGGATTTTGGGGGCCCTAACAGCTTTGAATTTATGATCCAATTTCGGCTCTTTCATGCTCTCTCCGGCCAGGTCATCGACGGTGCACAGGCACATCCACATTCTAGATGTGTTCACATACAATATTCAGGGGCAGTGGCATGTGTTTTCAATATTGTACCACAACAGCTACTCACCAATATCACTGAAAATAATCTCTGTGACCCCCTCACATATCTCAGGTGAGGTGATGTTTTGATCTAAATGACACCTTTTTTATGAATGCTGCATGAAACAATCACATTTCTCTGCAAAGTGTCTGTAATAGACTCTCATACATCCCTCACTTTAAAAATAAACTAAAGGAAAACGGTATGTAAAACAATCTGTTTAAGAACTACGTGAAAGTCATCAGGGCAAAACTCTGCAGAACAGAGTTGGCTCTATCAGGGGATCCCCTGCGAGGCGGGGGCCCTGGGCCAGAGCCCTCCTTGCCCATGCCCTATAACATCTCTGCCTGACTGCGTGAAAAGCATCTGTAAACAGTCAGGCATCAAGCCAGAAAGGGAGGTGGCAGAGGTACCTGTTAACTACACTGTCATGAAGCTCTCTCTCTCTCTGCACACTGTGCTTGAACACAAAGGGTCTGGTGTAGACAGCTGTGTTATGTTAATGCAGTGGGATCCAAGCCCTGCAGTGTCCTGGGAACATAGACTCCGACACCCTTCTTTAGTGTAAAAGGCCATTTATTAGGACAGGCTTGCTCAACGATCATAACATGTAAAATACAAACAGAACTTTATAAGACCCTTTTTGAAATTCCCTTTCGTCCATTCGCGTTTCAAACCTCCACTTATCCTTCGCATCTCACCAAGTCTGCTTCTATTTCCACGCATCTCCCTTTCCCCTTTTACCCCTTGCCTGACGTTTGTCATCCTTTCTCTGCTTCCTTCTCCCCCCCCCAGGAAGGGTGGACAAGCCTGCATCTGACTCTCCACCCTCCCCCATCCACTGCCCGTACCGAGCAACCTGCCCTAAAACTGGCAAAATAAATGCCCTCTTCCACCACCCCCGTCCTACGTCTCTCCTTCACACTCCCTGAACCTTGCATCCAAACCTTTCCGTAGTGCAGGGCGGGTGGGTGGCCAACTTCCGCGCAGCGTGAAATTGCTGGCGCCGAAAGAGGCTGATCCCTCCCAAACCCCCCTTTTGTACCTTTCCCTTTGTCCCACCCCCGCCCAGCAAGCCACCTATCATCTCCCAGGCCGTCTACTTCCGTCCCGAGAGCTCCCGTGAATAGACTGGACTGCGTCCAGCTATTCACAGGGCCCTATCTGGACATAGACTCCGACACCCTTCTTTAGTTTAAAAGGCCATTTATTAGGACAGGCTTGCTCAAAGATCATAACATGTAAAATACAAACAGAACTTTATAAGAACCTTTATTTTAACCTTGTAATTCCCTTTCATCCATTCGCGTTTCAAACCTCCACTTATCCTTCCTTCGCATCTCACCAAGTCCACTTCTATTTCCACGCATCTCCCTTTCCCCTTTTACCCCTTGCCTGACTCTGACCACCCCACCGTCTGTCATCCTTTCTCTGCTTCTTTCTCCCCCCTGGAAGGGTGGACAAGCCCGCATCTGACTCTCCACCCTCCCCCATCCACTGCCAATCAGCAAAACCCACTTGGAGTTTTGCTGCCCCACCAGTGAACCCACTGCAACTCATGTTTCACCCTTCATGGTCCCCGCCAAAAACTTTCACCCCACAAATTTGTGAGTAAAAAATGCAGCTCCATCAAAAATGTGCATTCCCCATATCGGAGAGGTGCACACCGTCACTCCTGAAAAGCACCTGCTCCTCCTCCTTCAAACCTTTGTGCCTCAAGACCTTAATGTCATGTTCTCCGCCAAAAACTTGCATGGCCCTGTTCAGCTTTCTCCTCGCCCTCTCAATTGCCCCATGCTTCTGTGCCCCACGCCATATCCTTCGTGGCACAAACTCTGTCCACACTAAGCAAGTCCCATGCATGTTGCGCCTCATCATGACCAGATCTCGCTGCATGTGTTTCTGTAGGGTGAGCCCTGAAAGACGTACCAAATCATTTTCCCCAAGGTGTATCACCATCATATCCGGAAATCCCCAAGTCAGCAACAAGGAAGTGATAAAAGGAAGCAGATTACCCCACCTCATGCCATTCTTCCCCCACCACAGCACTTCATGCCGGCTACTCGGCAGTCCCAAAGATCGTCCGTAGATCTGTTTTTTCGCATACTTGGCAGCCCAGTGCATGAAAGTGTCCCACCAGCCACATGATTGACTTCATAAGTTCCGGGCCCTTCACACAACCTGAAACGAGAAACAAAATTAGCCTTTCTGCACATAAACCCCTGCCTTCCGTTCACTGCCCCCAGCCTTCTCAAAACGACACTCTTCCCTGAAACAAACTAGGTTCTGACATATCGTTTGTTGCACTTTGAGCGCCATCGTCCAATGCGCCTGATCTTATCCCAGTCCCACCCCACCCCAACCTGGCTGCCTCTGTCGCTGCCCCTATTCGAAAAGAGTGTGTGCCAAAGTTACACGCTTGCCTTCCCAATCGCCTCAAAGCCATCCTCAAAACACACAGCAACTGAAAAGCTGTAACCTTGGTGCCATTCTTATGCTGAAAAACCCACTCCCCCTGAAATTCACAGCATGCAAAAAACTTGTCCCATTCTCGAATCGGGCAGGCTTCCAAAACTCCCCCTGCTTCCAGCCAAATTCACTTACCCTTGCCCAATGGATCAGTTTTTGAGCGCCTCAGCCATATCCCCAATCTGCCCCCTGTGCGCCGTACCTCACCTCTTCTTACCCTGCATGCTGTGCCCACCCCCAACAATTCAGACACTCGAAACGCCCCAAAAACCATCCATATCATACATAGCCTGAACAGTGCCACCTCATTTGCATTAAAACAACACACCGGCAAAACATGCAGAATTTCTAACAGCAAATCGAAAGTAATAGCTTCCCGAGCCGAAACTGAACTAGAGCGAACTCTCCCCCAACCCTACATCATTTTCCCCAGAATATCATTCTTAGCCGGATCCCAACCAAAAACCAACTTCCCGTAAAAAGACACTCCTGCCAGCTTGCCCCCAATCGTAGTAGGCGATAAACCTTTGCGAATCAAAAACAGAGCAAAACGTACTCGCGCTTCCAATACCACCCGCTCCTGGCTCCAAAAATGCCCCTTATACACTTAAAAATCCTGAAACTCCAACCACGCCAGGCGGTAACTCATAAGGGTGAATTATGCTAGCAAACTCTCCACCAGCCTCCTGACAATCACGCCCCCCACTACCAAATGTCCGCCGGGACTGCTGTCTTGAATTCGTCTGCGCCGGGTGCCAATTGTCGGAAACTTTGCAACTGCAAACGAGATAAGGAATCTGCGATGGAGTTGTTTACCCCACGAATGTGTGCTGCCCTAAATAATATGTTCAGAGTCAAACATCGCAACATAAAGATTCTGGGCAATTTCAGTACTCTCACATCCCTTGCTTTCTGATTGTTGACCAACTCCACCACTGTAAAATTATCCACATGAAAAATCACTGTCCTGTTTGCCAATTCATTGCCCCATACTGCCAGCGCCACCAGCAGAGAAAAAAATTCCAAGAAAGCAATGCTCCTCCCTTGACTGAGCCATTGCACAGGCCATGACTCTGCACACCAGCACCCATCCCAGAACAGACCAAAACCAACTGCCCCAGCCACATCCGAAAAAATCTGCACCTGCCACACTGTATCCTCCTCTCAGAAAGCCATGGAGACCCCATTAAATTGTGTCAAAAAGATTTCCCAAATCCTGATGCCCTCCCGCAATCCAACCGTCAATCTTATCCTGTGATGCGGGAGCGATGCCCCTGACATCGCTAGGCCCATGCGCCTAAAGAAAGTCCTGCCACCACGAACAACCCGACATGCAAAATTTAGGTAACCCAGCAGTTGTTGTGCCACTCGAAGTTCAATTTTGCGCCTCACCCTGACCTCCCTTAAGAAAGACAGCATCTCCCCCACCTTTTCCACCAGCAAACGAGCCATGAAGACCGTTGTGTCTAATTCAATCCCCAAAAAGGTCAACACGCAACTGGGTCCCTCCGTTTTGTCTGGCGCCAAAGGTACGCCGAAATCCTGAGCCATCTGTTCGAACAGCCTAAGCGCCCTGCCACAAGAGCCTGACTGCGCTGTTCCCACGAAAAGGAAATCATCTAGGTAGTGTGACACCGTCCGATGCCCACTCCGTTGCACAAAAACCCACTGCAGGAACGTACTGAAGGCTTCGAAAAGGGCACACAAAATCACGCATCCCATAGGAAGGACTCTATCCACATATATCGCACCCCCCATCTGCATTCCTAGCAAAGAGAAATCCTCTGGATGGATCGGGAGCAGCCGAAAAGCTGCTTTGATGTCACATTTTGCCATTTCTGCCTGCCTTCCACACCCCCAGATGATCCGGAAGGCATCATCCACTGTGGCGTAGACCACCTTGGTATCCTCTGGTGCAATGAAGTCATTCACCGACGCTCCCTCAGGCCAAGACAAATGGTGTATCAGCCGAAATTCCCCCTTGCTCTTTTTTGGCACTACTCCCAAGGGTGAGATCATCAGGTCCTCCAATGGCCACCCGTAAAAGGGGCCCGCAATCCTGCCTTCCGCTACCTCCTTCTGCAATTTCTCTGACACTACCTCCTGCATAGCTTTTGCTGACTGCAGGTTCTCCGCCCATCTCTTCTGCCGCGGAGCCTGGTAACCCACTCAAAACCCCTCTCTAAAACCCCATTCCAATTTTATCGCTGTGTCCGTGTCAGGGTACACGCGCAACCAGTGCAATAATGCCTCAAGTCTAATTGGAGTATGTGCCCTTCAGTGCAGTAGCGCCATGACTCCCTCTACCCCTTGCCGCTTTCCACTGTTCTGCGGGACTATTGAGTGCGAAACACTGCGTGACTGGATGTTTACCCCCACATTTAGAACACTAGTGCTTAAATCTACAAGGGTGCCTAGAGCAGAATCCCTTGTTGAAATTCCAAAAGGCTCCAGCTGCAACTCCCTGCGTTCTCTGAGGTGCTCCCGCCCTTCCCTGAGCGGGACGCTGCTGAAAAGGCTTATACACTACTGGGAGACCACTAGCAGTATGTGTCGATGCCGCCAAATGCGACGATGCCATACATTGAATCCATAACTCAGAGTCCACATCTCCCCACGGCTTCTCCGGGTTAATACTAACTCTGGCTCGGAACTCCTCGTCGTAGTTCAACCAGGCAAAACCCACAAAATGGAGTTGAGCTTTTCTGATTATGTCCATGTATTTAAACATGGCAATCGCCCAGTCAAGGTATCTCTCACAATATATACTGGCATAAATGAGAAAAGCTGAAGTCCAATTGTCCATGGTAATTGGAACTCTGGGCCTCCGTGCCAATTCCCATTCTTCCTCTTTGGAACCCTCCTTAGCCTGTATATCCCTATGCAGGAGTTTGAAAACATCGACATACTCATGCTTCCAAATTCTTGCCTTCGTCTTTTCGTCCACATGGGACCCTAAAGGCATCGTGAGACCCATGTAAGGTAACCTCTTCTTGTGTCCAGCCAACCCTTTTTCTTCATCGTCTTTGCTGCCCTCCCCCCCGATATCCTGACCCCCTCTTTAATTGCCGCTACTTTATCTGTCCCTTTATCTGTTCCACTTGCAACACTGCTTCCTGCCTCCAAAAGAAAGTGCACAGAATCCTCCCCTACCCCTACTGACTTATATCGGGTTGTGCACCCTGGACCCTTCTTGGCCTCCCATGGTGCCCACCATTCTCCTTTACCTTGTAGCACCCGAACCGTCGCTCCAGCGTCTGTTAACAAACTTGCCTCTGCCGCCCTCCTTGCGTGACACCACGTGTCCTTGCCCCAACGTAGGCACCTGTAAAACAGAAACAGCAGAGGGGGTTGCGCCGCTCTTGCGGCCTTGCCCCTTCCCTTGTACCCGCTCACCTCTTTTTCCTGAATCTCGCCTTCCTCCCAATCATCCAGCTCTTCCTCGTAATCGAGCTCAAGCACCACTTCTCCATCCATCCCATACCTTCATTTACTCCACTCGCTTCCTCCATGCAGTATTCAGCCCCCGCTCTTAGACCCCTATGGCGCAAACCAGTCATGTCCTTCTTGTGTTTCCACGGTGTAGAGAAAGCCGCTGAGGACCCCTCTAGTGCCTCTGACCAACGTCCTGGGGCCGTCGTGCACCCCGTTGGCTTCGCCACCTTTCTGCCTGCCTCCGATGCAGGCATCGACTCTCTCTGCCGCAACTGGCCGTGTGCGCCAGGCACTGCTGTCACACTGCCAGACCCACCGGCCGCACCAGCCTCCTGCGCTATCCCCTGTTCTTCCTGCGGTATCCATACCCAACTACTTTTTTCTGGCCAAGTGATCTCATCTGGGCAACCCCGACTCCCCAGCCTTCCTCTTTGCCTTCTTGGACCTACCCTCCGCCTCGCCCCTGGCAATACATAACTGTTCCCACCTGTGTTCTGTCTCTTCCACCAACTGCCTTAGCTCCAGTATTCGCGCATCACCATCCACAGCCGCCCAATCCGCAAATGGTTGGTGGCCTGCCCCCTTTTTGTGTTGTGAGGAGCCAAAACTCACAGCACCGCCCTCCTCGCTCAAGTTACCTGGGCTACCTGCCGTGCCAACTGCACTTCCCTTAACTGCCACTGCCTTGCCTGCCCTTTGCACCTGTCCTGCACTGTCCTCAGTGTTGCCTGGCATGTCCAAGGTGGTCCCTCCCACAGTGGCCCCCACCCAGGTAAGGTCAAGGGGCTGTCCCGTCCCAACTGGTCCCACTGTCGCCTGTCCCGTTTGGCCTAGTGTACCCTGGCCCATTACCGCCACCCCTGAAGGGCCTGCTATATCCTCCTGCTGTCCTTCCCCCTCTGTGGCCCCACCTTCCTGGTCTGACCCTAACGGAGGCTCCCCTTTGGAGCCCTGATGCCGCACTAAAGGAGGGGGGGCAGCCGCGCCGCACCCCTGTCCTTTTTTGCTTCTTTTTTTGATCCCTTTCACTGGGGTAAAACAAGCAGCAGTCGCCGCTGCCACGCCCTCACCGCTGCATGCGGGGCGTGAGTCATGCCCACCCAGGCTTCATCCAGGATGCCGGGCCTCAAGAGGTCCCCGCACCCTGCTTCTCCTAAAATCCTTAAAGCGGCCTTGACCACTTCAATATCATGCCCCCCGGCCATGCTCCGAGTTATGCAGAGCCGTTCCGACACGCGAGTTCTCAAGCGCGCGCCCGGCACCAAAGTATGTGCAAAATATAATTACTGCTAAAAAACCCTCTCGACGAAAACAAAAACACACCCCGGGTGGTCGCCACACCAGCGGGGGGCCCAAACACTTGCCTGCCCTCCTACTAACGCCTGTTAAATGCCGTCCCTCCTCTCGGCCAACTTCCACGCAGCGTGACAATGCTGGTGCCGAAAGAGGCCGATCCCTCCCAACCCCCCCCCCCTTTTGTACCTTTCCCTATGTCCCACCCCCACCTAGAAAGCCACCTATCGTCTCCCAGGCCGTCTACTTCCGGCCTGAGAGCTAGAGTGAATAGACTCGACTGCGTCCAGCTATTCACGGGCCCTATTGTAGTTTTGTTGCCTCAGGTTACTTGATATAGCCAAAGAAGTTGTGAATTTTTTATAATTTGAAGTCCCTTTTGGTAGGTTTAGGGACACATTGCTGCAACCCAGATTCTGCGATCATATTTTCTGAGTAAAGGCAAGGATCATGTATTTAAACAACATGTAGACATCATTTTGAAAGTCCTCTTGATATGTGCACTGAAACACTATAAAACTCACATTTGCAGTTAGGACAGGATTGCTCAACCTATGCCCTGCTTGTAATTGAAACTAGGGACCTCATTTACGAGGCCCCAGCACCACTGAAGCATCACTTTTTGTGACGCTCTGGTGCCACTGTGCAGTGCACCATATCTACAAGGTGGCTGTAAGCCTCTTTTCCTGGCTCAACGTAGCCTTGTAGCTATGGGCCTCCCAACGCAGTTTTCTGTGGCTAAGTGGGATGCAATGGGTGTTGCTGTGGGTGTACCCACGCAACACCCGTAGCTTTTTGGCGGTGCCTCAGATTTATGAGAAATCGCAAACCTGAGGCAGCACCAAAAACGAACGCTTCCCCAGGGGAGGCGTTAGAGTGGCACAACGAGGAGAAATTATTTTATTTCTCCTCATTTTTCGCTCTTTCTATGTGTGCTGCATTCTGCAGCACACATAGAAGAAGCAAATTGCACATAAAGATTGTTTTTGTGCAGGAAGGTGTTCTTTTCTGCACAAAAATAATCTCCCATGCACCACAGCCATCGTTGCACCAGAGCACAAGGGTGGCTGCATTGGCACTAGATAGCTAATTTAGCACTAGAGTAGGGGAAAACTCTATTCTTTTAAATATGGCGCATCCCTGCATTTTTTAAATGATGCAGCTCGGCAAAGTAAGATTGCTTGCGGCACTGTGCTGTGCCATTTCCTTGGCATGTGTCCCGAGATGTATGAATCACCGTTTGTGCCGGGACCACAGTGGTGTCTCAGTGCTGGCCTCACTCAGTGCAGCTCAGTAAAAGTGAGGCAGGCATTTAATGCTGTCACACCTATTGCTTGACACAGGACACATCCAATGGGTGTCCTGTGGGCTGGCACAAAATATGAATTGCAACCAATGGGATGAAGTGGCTTGACCAACTGCCACATCTCTTGTATGCTGTCTCTTGGCTGATCCAGGATAACAGTGACACATTAAGGAGACAGATGCCTTTATGGTGCTGAGCATGGGAGTTGTCTATTTCAGCAACTCAGATTACTTTATTGAGGGTTAATAAAGGGTACCAGAAGTTTGTGGTCAATCCATACTGAGAATATGTTTCAACAGCAATATATATGGAAATGTGCTCAGCCCACTAACTGTGCTCCCCTCAACCTCTGGTACCCCTTGGAAAAGGGTACTGTACCAGAAATGTATGGTCAGTGCATACTCTGAATATGTTTCCATAGAGATATACCTGGAAATGCCTGCAGCCCCAGTGCACTGCAGTTTCTTCTTTTTGTTTTAGAATATCTTTACTCTGTTTCACTCAGGCCTCGGCAAGCATATGCAAGAGGTACCCAGATATCATGGTGTTGTTTTTGGCTTGACACGGCTCCAAGCCAAATGAGGCTGGCATCAATGATCAACTCACATTGGTTAGTGCAGTCCTAGATTCCATGGTGGTGTCTGCTGACAGGGCTACCGGGGTTTCACAAAATTGTTGTTGACTCTCCTTCCATGTCGATTGAGTTTTCAGTTTGAGTAAGTCTCCCAAACGTTTTGTTATAGCTATAAGGTTTTGTATGAACCTATTGCAGTAGGCGACCATGCCTGAAAGCTCCTCTCATGCAACACTTGGGTCAGCAGGCATGCCATTTGAGCATCTATAACCTTTGTGTGATATGATAGAACAACTTCTTCGGAGAAGTCATACCAGAAGGACTCTATATTGTTTGTAAGAAACTCAGGCCCATATTTATACTATTTTAGCGCTGCGTGTGCATCATTTGTTGACGCAAAAGTGGCGCAAACTTACAAAATACAATTGTATTTTGTAAGATTGCGCCACTTTTGCGACAAAAAGCGGCGCTAATGTGGCGCTAAAAAAGTATAAATATGGGCCTCAGTTCTCCTGGTGGAGAGTCAAATTACTATGGGAGTCATTCTGACCTCCGCGGGCGGCGGAAGCCGTCCGCCTTGCGTGAACCGCCAGAAGACCGTACCGCGGCGGTCATTCTGACTTTCCCGCTGGGCCGGCGGGCGACCGCCAGAAGGCCGCCCGCCGGCCCAGCGGGAAAGCCCCTTCAACAATGAAGCCGGCTCCGAATGGAACCGGCGGAGTTGAAGGGGTGCGACGGGTGCAGTTGCACCCGTCCCGATTTTCAGTGTCTGCTAGGCAGACACTGAAAATCAATATGGGGCCCTGTTAGGGGGCCCCACGACACCCGTTCCTGCCAGCCTGGTTCTGGCGGTGAAAACCGCCAGAAACAGGCTGGCGGGAAGGGGGTCGGAATCCCCATGGCGGCGCTGCTTGCAGCGCCGCCGTGGAGGATTCACTGGGGCAGGGGAAAACCGGCGGGAAACCGCCGGTTTCCCTTTTCTGACCGCAGCTTTACCGCCGCGGTCAGAATTGCCCCTGAAGCACCGCCAGCCTGTTGGCGGTGCTTCCTCCAACCCCGGCCCTGGGTCGGAATGACCCCCTATGTCTTAAAATCCCAAGCAGCTCTGATAGATGGCTATGGTGCTGTTTAATTGAGGCGACACCGACTAAAATGTCATTACTGACAATAAGGACCCCGTGGGGTCTGAAAAACATTTCTGTGGTGCAGCTGTGAAAGACTTCCATGGTACTGAAGGTAGCAATTGTCAGCCTGTGGTAGCATCACAGCCCAGTATGTGTGGAAATGCTGTT
Source organism: Pleurodeles waltl (assembly GCF_031143425.1). Lineage (NCBI taxonomy): Eukaryota > Metazoa > Chordata > Amphibia > Caudata > Salamandridae > Pleurodeles > Pleurodeles waltl. The sequence continues at coordinate 778,048,046 of NC_090439.1, forward strand.
ATGTACCTTGATGTTTTACTTAGTTGAATTTGGTGGTAGCCAGACTTCATGTTTATTTTTTAAACCAACAGGGCTCCGTTTATTTATGTAATGATGTCATCCATGCAAGGTGTGGCGTTATCTTGTTATGGTCTTGTTTGGCATCCTGATGTTAATGCAAAAGCGGACAGCACCAGGTTGTTTTGGCTTCCTGGCTATGGAGTGGGGTCTTCAACTTTTTCTGTGATCACTGTCGTTTCTAATTTTTCTGGCTCTTGTTCCACCTGGATGTGAATATGGAACAGCATCCTTCACTGGTGGAGAGCTGTGGGCTGGATCACAGGATCAATGTGAAATTTCACTGACTTCCTTTTAAAACAACTGATGCCTTGAAGCACAATGGCAAATCCCTGTACCATTAGCACAATGCTCTTTGGTTGCATTCTAAATGCAAAGGCAATACGTTTAAGGGATTCAGCCCCACTGCAGCAGATCAGGGTAGTGCCTTTGTTTTTGGTCACAAAAAAATGAGATGGGCTCTTGTTGGTGTCCCACTTTGGTAGTAACGATGCCAGTGAGGTTAATTGGGGTGAAATTACTATAGCTGTATATTCAGGTTGCAGTTGGTTGCAAGACAGGTGTGATGTGTTGCTTTCTTTTGTCAGTCTTCAACATGACGCATAGGCCCTCATTCTGACCCTGGCGGTTCCCTACCGCCAGGGCCAACGGGGGCGGGAGCACCGCCGACAGGCCGGCGGTGCTCCCTTGGTCATTCTGACCGCGGCGCTTTGGCCGCGGTCAGAATGGGAAAACCGGCGGTCTCCCGCCGGTTTTCCCCTGACCCTTAGAATCCTCCAAGGCGGCGCAGCTCGCTGCGCCGCCGAGGGGATTCTGACCCCCCCTACCGCCATCCTGTTCATGGCGGGAAAGCCGCCATGAACAGGATGGCGGTAGGGGGGGTCGCGGGGCCCCTGGGGGCCCCTGCCGTGCCCATGCCCATGGCATGGGCACGGCAGGGGCCCCCTAACAGGGCCCAACTAGGCTTTTCAGTGTCTGCGATGCAGACATTGAAAAGCGCGACGGGTGCTGCTGCACCCGTCGCACGCCTTCCACTCCGCCGGCTCGATTCCGAGCCGGCTTCCTTGTGGAAGGCGCTTTCCCCGCTGGGCCGGCGGGCGATCTGAATCAGATCGCCCGCCGGCCCAGCGGGAATGTCAGAATACCCCTCGCGGTCAATTGACCGCGGGGCGGTATTCAGGCGGATTCCGACGGGCGGGCGGCAACCGCCGCCCGCCTAGGTCGGAATGACCACCATAGTGTCTCTTGTACCTAAGAGGCTGATTATTGGATGCCCCTGGATGCACAGTTCACACCGGGGATTTGATATTCTCAGATGCATTTGGGATTCTCAGTGCTTAAGACTAGGTGGACCAGTTTGTGGTTGACCAATATGGTTTCTTTCCAGTCTGCAGGCGACAATGCTCACTACTGCTGGTACTAAAGTGCATCATGGTGGACTTGGATTTTCCAGGTGTTTCTTTCTGGTCGGTTTTGCTAGGTTCATCAACCTGCATACTTTTGAAGTGTGGTTCGTTTTGCCACAGGTGGGACATATCTTGCCCTTGGCTGAGCATTGGGGTCCTTGATGATGTACATTACTGCAGTAGCTTGTTCTCTGCTTGGGGGTTTCTTGGTGCTGGCACGGGGATCGCTACTGGTTAGTTTGTTTCCATTATTATGGGTTTGAATATTAGTGATGTTTTAATGTGGGCGTCTCTTGCAATTGCGAATTCATGAGCCTTTCTGAGGGCAAGCATGATGGCTAGAGGCAGATTCTTGGTTCTCAGAATTTCCTTTTGGAGGTTGAGAGAGTGGCAGCCTTGAATAATTTGGGCTTTTTGCCAATGTTGAGAGATTTGCACATTACTGCCAATCCACTTAGTTTTGCATAGAATACATTTATTGACTCAATCTCATTCCTCAAACATAGGACAAAAGACTCATAGTGTGGGTTTGCCTGTGTGCTGAAATGGAGATTTAGGGCTACATGTACGAATGTCAGGTTTTGTGACTCACAAATTGTGAGTTTTAGCAACTCACAATTTGCGAGTCACAAAACCTGATGTACAACAGTGTCTCAGACACTGTTAGCGATTTCCAAATGGGTCGCAAGGGACCTGCCTCATTAATATTCATGAGGCAGGTCGCAAATTGCAACCCATTTGGGAATGGCTATACTCACAGGGATGGTGGCTTGCTGGGACCAGCAGATCACCATGTATGTGACCGTTTTTTAAATAAAGCAGTTTAAAAAAAAATGCAGCCCGTTTTTCTTAAAGGAAAACGGAATTCATTTCAAAAATAAAAATGAAACGTTTCAATTAAAATTTTACCAGAGGAGACAACGGTCCGTGGGACCACTGCCTGCTCTGAAAAGATGTTTGAGCCCCCATCCACAAAGGGGAAGGGGTCCCTCAGGGACCCCTTGCCATTTGCGAATGGGTTAACACCTATTTGAAATTGGTGTTAACTCCGACTGTTTTTCGACTGCATTCACAGTCACAAAATAATCATGCATACCACTGCGACTTGCAATTAGGAAGTCCTTCCGAATTGGTATATATATATTCATGTACATATACATACATACATATGTTACCTAGGTAGTTTTGGTTACAACCTGGTTTTCACCTAGTTTTGACTTGCCTATATCTTTGGCACCATTTGATGATTTGATGAATCTTCACAAAAGTTTCCAAAAGAAGTGTGCCTTAGAATTTTGTTATGCATAAAAAGCCTTTGGGTGATATGGCAGGTGGGGTCTGAGAAAAAGTAGGGTAAAAAAAAGTGCATTTCCATTTTAATTTCCATAGGAGTTTTGAACACGACTACAGCCCAAACCTCTGGACGGAATTACATCAAATTTGGCAGAAAGGTAGCTTTTGGTACACAGACTATACTTTTCTATACTTTTTGTTATTTGATGTAAATCCCTTCAGTAGTTTAAGAGAAATTAAAGGAAAGCCAAATTTGTACATCTAGAGGTGCGATGGGTTCAAGAATCTTCCCAATCTCGTGCAGAGATCTGAATGGCTGCCAACACTTCAACATGGAAGTATTGGCAGCCGAAAGAAAATGGATAGATAATGTCACTGTAACATTTGCAGTTAAATTATTGATGAGATAACTGTGCATGTTGGGAGCGCAAGTTATAGTTACCTTTGGGCACAAACTATAGTTATAGTTACTTGAAATAACTCAGCTGAATGTCTAGGGTTTTGTACATTTAAAATGTGAGGCTAACTATAATTTCCCAGTATCCTTTATATATTGCAAACACATACACATTTGTGTATGTTTTTTATGCAGTGCTTGTTGCCACAGACCTCCATTTTGGGAGCACTGTAGACAATATGTGTTACTCTAGTTCATTGATGGTTGCTGTGTTTGTTACAAAACACTGTCTGTTGGTTGGACCCTGGTGATAGACCTTGGTGTGTTCATGTGTTTTTTAAGAAAACTAGGTGTAGTTTGCATGTAAGATCCAAGCCAGGTTAGACAATTCACTGATTTATGCACCTTCTGCAATGACTTTTATGTAGTATCCTTGGCATATTTTGGAATGCATACAAGACTAGCCACGTTTCCATTCTTCGCAAAGCAATACCATGAGTACCACTGAGTTTAGTAGTAATTGACACATGGTGAGGATCATTTCGTATTGCAGGTTATAAAGACACACTACTTAAGTGATTATTTTTGTTTTGTATTCATGCATGGTTATTATTAGTGTAATTTGTATAATTCACCACCAGTTAACACATTATTTTCCCTCCCTGTCCTGAAGGCAGGATGCGACACATCTTTCATCCTTTATTACTGTTTCTTTTTGTTCTATACTCACATTTTGTATCTCGTTTATGTCGAGACCTGCTTGCCTCCTAACAGAGTTTGAGCACGTATGTCATTTTTACACTTCTGCTTGTTTCTTAGTCAACCTCTGATTTGAGGCAGAATCAATTAAGGGAGGTTGTAACTGCATTCGACCATGCATAATAATATTCAGAAAACCATTCATACTTACTCATCCACACATTAAAAACATATTTCTCATCAATAAATTGTCTATTGCCTGAAACGTCTGAAATACTGCATTCTAGAGCCAATAACTGTAATGATAACTCATTGACACATGTTTCAGTAGATTTCAAAAAGGGTAAAACTCCTTCTTTAGGGTGCACACAAAATATTATCCAAAGCAATGTATGCAGAAAAATTTATTTTTCAAAAAGTGCACATTTCATGTCTCTCAACACAAACACACATACCAGCAGCAAGCGTTTAACCCACTGAGCTATTATACCCGGAAATATTTTTCGCAGCAATATCAGTTAGGAGGTGGAAAGGCCTTGCCAAATAAGGTGGATGCTGCTCTCCTTATATTGGCTCACAGTTGTCTCTTCCCAGACTTTAAAAACAATCACACCGCACTCATAAGCACAGCCTGATCAGCCTGACGCCTTCTCCTTAAACATGTCTAAGAAATACCAACAATAGTTTTTCAGTTCTCATGACTTCTCATGGTGGCAGCAAATGTGAACAGCAGTCCTATTTGATTCTGTCGTGTTCAGTAATTCTCCAAAATAATACGAAAATTGATCTTGTGCATCTCCGCCTGAGGGCACTGAATCCTGAGGTCCTGACCCTGTAAAAAGCTAAAGAGACAATTCCACTATTCACATCCTCAGTGGTTTCGCTGAAAGCAGATGTTAATATGTAGACACAAGAGGAGCATCTTATGAAGCTGACAGGAAGTGCTGACAATTAACTGGCGGCCCTGCACCTGCACCACAGACTTTCTTTCTTGTCAGAAAACTATACTTCTGTTATCAAATCTCCCCATCACATAGACATCTTCTAAAAAAAGGAACTTCTCAAAAACTCAGGACAGACTTCTAGACTACAATTCTTACCCTGATTACTACCATTGCCGGCATAGCAGCAATCAGAGGGACAGGTTTTTGTCTTGTGTCCCCCACCCAATCGCTGGAATGGATGTATTTCCAACATGTTGGTAGCCATGGTAGCGTTCTTATCACCAGCCCAGACAAGATCTAAATGACCCACAATGCACTTTAGGATTCAGTAGACTCGATGAGGTCATAAATTCCACATGGATCGATCTGCCTACTTCTGATGGATATACTGCACATGCATCTTGTTCTTCACATGTGTTTTCTGCTTTTGAAAACCTTTGTGAAAAGAGGTAGGTTGGTGATGTTTCGAGCTGTTGTGACAGGAATTACTGGTGATTAAAGCGTAACATTACACTGCACCCACGGGCACTATGTAGCTGTAGAATGGATGGGATTGGTCAAAAATAGTCATATGTCCTGTTAACTAAGTCATGCTCTATCTCCTGGAAGAATAATACTCACCAGAGCTCTGGTACCTTTGATCTGTCACTGGTGTTCCCATTCTCGCCCAGTAGCCAGCTGGATAATGACTGTATAAGTTGAGCATAGAAAGTCATCTTGACCTGGACTGCATGCGTGAAGGTGTCTAATTCAAGTTACCTCCTGCTTGCATTCTCTTTCCAGTAAAGTACTGAATTGCTCAAAGAGTAGGCACGAATCACCACGGTCCACGTGGAGGCGTGTGAAAAAGGAATACGCAGGCTACTGTAAACAGTCCCAGCAATGAGTAATTTGCGGGAAAGACCGGCAGAAACCTGAAAGATGACTTGTAAGAGCCCATTTTTCCCACTCCAAGAACCAGCCTTACTGCCTGTTTGAAAGCTGCACAGACAGACACTCGTGCAGTATTTCTGTCTATGATATCATAGTAATAATCCCTTTTGATCAGTCTAGTGATGCATTTAGCATGTTTTGCCTATTGTCTTCCTAGGAACTGCCTCGTGGTGAATCATTAATGTTCAGTAATGGAGGACTGTGGCGTAAACCATTTGCCATCTGTAGACTACATGCTTTATCTAGCTTGGATGGCAAAACATCAGCATAGTAATATGCCTATACCAGAGGCTTAAAGTGTGTCAGGATAGTCACATAATGTCTCCTACTTGAATGCTTAGCAGCTGTTCCCTTGAGAGGGATGAGCAGCAGCTCACTGGCAGCCCATAAGATGCCCAGGTGATGTATGAAACAGCGGAGAAGTCCTACTCACGAGTAGGCAGCAGCTTCAACAACAAGCAAATCTCCTTCTTCCCCTCCCCCATTCTGTGTGCTGTTTTAGTGCTGCTTGCATGCTGGCCTAGTAGACTTGTTGCCCTTTCTTGACTGAGAACAGCTGCCCCTGGGGATTCACCCTTACATCTACTGCATGAGTTGATGAACAGGTCTGCCATTCCATTAAAAACTTCACTAAGATCTCCCTGTACACATTAGCCGCATGGGTTACGGATATGAAGTTCCTTTAGTTTTCACAGATAGGTTTTTGATAGAACTACTTTAACACAAACAGCATAATTGCATTACGTGTTTTGTCAGAAAAAAGAAATACGAGCAGCCAAGTCTATGATAATGATGAATTTGTAAAGCATGCAAATGCCAACGGCGTCTTGGCACAGAGGAACTACCACACTGACTAATCAGTAGCTGAGACTGGGACGCAGTATGTATATGTGTGATATAGATTATATTACCACCTTGAACAAAGTAGACCGTGCCAGCCTAAGATCTAAATTACAGTCATGAAAGATTGTTTCAATATTGGTTATCTGGGGGTTGTAATGGCAAATAAATTAAAGTTGAAGCTTCATATTGTTAAATTAACAACCAGGTGCATGGGTGTAACCCACGGTGCAAAAATGGTGTGTGTATGAGTTTTGATTATTGGGTGAGGTCCTAATGGCAGTTCACTCCAGACTGACCCCAGTAAAGCTGGATGGGTTGCTGTCTTTTTGGGCAAGTTGCATGAAACATTGAAAAAATATCATGTAGAATATTCGCACTTTGTTAAACCGCATTGGCCCAGGATTGTTAACACTAGCAGCCTTAGCAAACATCCAGTACACAACTATAGGCTATCTTGCGCTGGGCCGAGACACATGCCTTGAAGGCTCTTATATACAGTGATACCGTTGGTAGTAGTAATAATCTTACAAAGCCTCTAACCAAGCATTACATGGCCAAGGTGATATCGGAATATAGGCTAATGACATTTGAAAGCATTTGACAAATTTACATTTTCAATATGACTTCTTTTTGACACAAACAGCCGAGTAAATGGCCCACGTTTTAGTGTATAATTGGCCTACTAAGACCAATTTGCAATTCACACAGTGACTGATTACAAATGATTTTGCAATTTTTGATGTAGCTTATGTATTAATAGGTCACATTGCAAATTGACTATTTGCAGGAGGTTTTAAATATCCCTTTCTAAGAAACATTAATTAGGTGGGTCACAATTTATGACTCTACAGTGATTAGCTGTGAATGCACAGATGGGAGGAGCCCATAAAGGAGACAGTAGACCTCCATCCCTGTATTTTTATTCCCAAATTGGATTTTTTTTTTTTTTAAAGCACAGCGTGGCTTTAAAAAAAAGATTTCTGTTTGAAGACATCAAGGAAGTAAGCAGTAGTTTTCCGGACTTTTACCTGTTCTCATTGATGCCACCTGACATGCATCCCAAAGGGTTAGCAGTCACTTTGAGACAGCTCCTACTTTGCTAAGCAGTTTCCACCTCAAATGAGTGGTTGGTTACTGATCAATGATTTGTGACAGCAACTTAGATTAGAAACCATTGATACACATTGCAAATCATATATAGGAAGATGTCTCTTTCATGGCTCCTCATATTTTTTCAATTAGAAAGTGTTGCAGAAGCCCTTTCATGAGTCAGAAAAACCTTTCTGTCTCTTAAAAGGCTTTAAAACATTGCAAAGAGCCATTTGCAAGGGCTTTGAGCCCAATGACTTTGCAAATCACGTGGCTTTTGACCACAAAAGAGCCTTACATATTATTTGCCTGCTCCTTCGTCCTACAACCAAAAATGTAAACTCCTCATGTACTGTTATCCCATTCACAAAAAGTAGTTGCAAATTGTGCCCACTTTTGGGAATGAAATATTATTTTGCAAACACACAGCAGGTTGGAAAACAACCCGCTAATTAATATTCCTTAGGCAGGTCGCAGTTTGTGACCCCCTGTGTTTTGCTGCTATCACAGGGATAGTAGTGTTAGCGTGTCGGTCCTTAATAAGTAAACTTACAAGGGGACGCGTAGAGGTCGATTAACCTTTTGACTCATTTAAGATGTTCTTACCATAGCTCCAGAACAGAAACAGTTATCAATACACAATAAGCAATAATCATCAGTCAATCAACAATCAGTGGAGTCAGTAATTGTCACACACCATGACTTTTCAGCCATGAATAACCACACCTTCAGTAAAGTTTAGTAAATCTATTTCCCTTACATTAACTATACTAAAGTCATGTAGATTAATCTCAAAATCAAATGAAACACAAATAAAAACAATACTGGTTGACCAAAGCGAAGAAAGAATCGCAATCTAATCAAGGCTTGAATCACAACACATTATAAAGCAATGGTGCAGATCAATATCAAAGTCAGCTGAAACAAAGTAATCAGGTACATAGAATTCAGCAAGATAGCTCGTCAAACATTTGTCCCTACAGTTTGTCAGTTGTCATGTGAATAGCCTCAACTAACCCAGATTAGCATCAGCATGTGGGGCTTCATGGAAAACTATTTAGAACACAAATTTAGAAAAACATCTAGCTATGGAAACTATCAAAACAGCACAGTTGGTACCTAGAAAGAAAAGGCATAAAAATGCAATTCAGTCACATTGTCATATCTACCTATTCATGGTATGGGTCAGCAAGCAGAATCAGTCTTCGTCGTCAGGTCATCAGTCAATCAGCAAACTATCAGGCTCTCAGTCGGAGAGTATGAGCCCAATGACAGAATCTCACGTCTCTTCTTCTCTCAATATCGCAGTAGTTCCCTAAAAGCTCTCTCTAGTCTCAAAATCTGCATAAGTCTGAATAATTCTCCTCTGTCGCGTTGTTATATCAAAATCACCAAAACTATTCCCTAATTCCCTATTGGTCAATTAATCGTACGTTATTACTCTACCCAATAATTTTTCTATACCAAATCTATGAATTCTAATATTTCTTTCTTCACACAACATTGATTGGTCCACTTTACGATGTCCTCATCATCCGGCTCGTCAGGTATTGGATTTGTTGCATTTTCGTCTCCAGTCAGTGTCTTCATTGTTCGCGGCCTGGGAAAGAGGTTTTCACACATATTACATACAGCTTGTTACATTTTAAGGACACTGTCTCCTGTTAGTTGGTTCTCATGGAAAGCTTCTGCTAAGCACTTTTAACAAGACAATGAACATTTCACAGTTAGTTCACTCTGTCAGCAATTTTATTAGACGCTAAGAAATACAACTTCTGCATGAGGCCTGGCAAAACTCGGCCAAGACACTTGCTAAGTTAAGGCCTACAATTTATAAACTAAAGCATAATTCATAACCCTCAATATGACATATTACTACGATAATCTAATACATTTTCAATATTTCATAAGTATTAATAATTATTTAGTACATTTCGTGAACACTGGTGGCCATTCTTCGAGGTCACATTTTAAAACGTGCGCATTATGTTTCTCTACATTATTCATTTTCTACATAAGTCATTATTCAAAATACGTAAACACCCATTAATAATTTCTAATTGAGACATCTGCTTCAGCAGTGGCCTGAAAAGGACAACAGACCACCATCCCTATGATTACATTCCAAAACGTAATTCTTCTTTTTTTTTAAAAAAAGTAGTTTGTTTTTCTTAAAGGAACTAGTGTGGCTTTTAAATAAAACACGTTTTCCAATTTGAAAAACTTTATGATGAGCATTCACTTGTCCTCTTGACTACTCCTCCTTGTGAATTAGCTACCACCTACTTGGGAGCGATTGCTCATCAATGGTCTGTGACTGCAATTGCACTTGTAAACCATTGGCACATTCCTTTCTGAATCACAAACAGAAGGGTGTGCCATTTTCACAACCTCACATATTACGATTCAGAAAGAATTGTAAAAGTCTTTTTACGAGTAAGAAAAATTGGGGCATAGTACAATTTGGAGAATCTAAGCTAAAATGAGACATCTTAAAAGTAATTTTGTATCATGGCGCTTTTTATGGTTTGATTTGCTCTTTGCGATTGCTCAATGATATGCTAGCAAACAGCAGTAACTACGGGGTGATTACCACCTTGGTGGATGGGATAATCCGTCACAAACGTGACAGATATCCCGTCCACCATTTTACAAGTTCCAGAGGATTTAATAGAACTTGCAATATGGTGAATGGGATATCTGCTATATTTGTGACGGAGTATCCCTTCCACCAAGGTCATAATCAGGCCCTAAATGTCGTTAAGGGTCTGTAATCAAGTACCAGCTGTTTTATGGTTTTATATCACAGGAAATACATATGTCACTGTAGGCCTTACCTTAGTAGACTAGCTTGCAGAGCCTGACCACTTTGTCATACCCACACCAGTCCTCACCCTTGGATGTGATATACAGAGTGCTAGCTTTTCCGTTATTACAAAAGATGGGCTCCATAATATATGGTACTTCCACTCATAATATGACAGCTTTCAATCTCAATTCTTCTGCACAATGGCAATAGTAATCTAAAGGAAATAACTGGTGGGCTTTTTTTCTACCTTCACTCAGGTTGTCTTTAATCAGGGAACCTGCTGTTCTTGGCCTCTCCATGCAGAACAGCAAACTTAGCAATATTTTGCATCGTCAGTATCATTGCTGTTTTTTTCCCTTATACTTGTATGCCTGACTGTCAGCTCATTGAGTTGCTTTCCCTTTTGTCAGGTTATGCTGACAAAGGCCCTCATTACAACTTTGGCGGGCGGCTCAGTATCCGCCGCGCGGCCGCCAATGCGGCTACACTCCTGCGGTGGCCATTTCGAGATCCCCGCCGGGCCATCGGGGATGTCGGCTGCAACACGGGAGCTGGCTCCAAATGGAGCCGGCAGTGTTGCAGCGGTGCGACGGGTGCAGTTGCACCCATCGCGCTTTTCACTGTCTGCTATGCAGACAGTGAAAAGCTCCATGGGGCTGTGGCAGGAGGCCCCACGACTCCCCTTTCCGCCAGCCTTTTCATGGCAGTTCATACTGCCATGAAAAGGCTGGCGGGAGGGGGACTCGTAATCCTGCAAGCAACCTGCCCTGGGGGATTACAACTGCCGGGACCAAAGTGGCAGGAAACCCAATTCCAAGGAAAGCACCGCCAGCCTGTTGGCGGTGCTTCTGACGAAACAGCCCTGGCGGTCCTTGGCCAGGGTTGTAATGAGGGCCAAAATCTTCTGTGCAAAGGTAACATTTACAAAGGCTTAGGCCCTCATTAAGGTGATTTTTATGAGTCTGGCGGTTGCATGACCACCAAATTCGTGGTGGTGGTCCCACCCTCAACAGGCTGGCGGTGGGACTGCCACATTATGACCGTCAGACCACTAACACTGCCAGGCTGTGGTTTCACATCCTCATGGGCAGCGCTGATTGCAGTGCTGCCCTGGGGATTAGGAGTCCCCATTCCCTAGCCTTTCCGTGGCACTTCTCACCTCCATGGAAAGGCTGGCAGAATGTGGGGCTCGGGGGGCCCCGGAGGGCCCCTGCATTGCCCATGCAATTGGCATGGGCAGTGCAGGGGCCCCCATGCATAGCCCCATCGCTCATTCCACTGCCCTAATTATAGGCAGTGTAATGCGCGATGGGTGCTGCTGCACCCACTGCACAACAGTCAATGTTAAGGCCCTGTTCACCCTGAAACACTGTTTCCGCCCACCGGCCCTGCGGTGAAGTCCTATTGGGGCTGGCAGGGTTCAGGCCGCAGAGGCGGTCTGAGGGCAGGAAGTGTTTGACGCGCGGCCTCCACAGCCCACCAAACTCTTAATGAAGGCTTGTGGTAGTGTGGCGGTGTCAGTGATCCAACAGTGGCGGCTCTGCCATGGTCATAATGTGGCGGTCCTACTGCCAGCCTGTTGGAGGTGGGACCGCCACCACGAGTCTTGCGGTCATGCGACCCCCAGACTCATAATGACCACTCTCTCCATGGCAAATGCCTTACAAAGCCATAGTGGTGAATGAAACAAATATTGGATCCTAAACATTGTGTGACACGAATAATATGTCAAAAATATTGTGACAGCCAGAATATTGAGGACCAGAATATTGAGGGTAGGACTATCACTTTATTGGTATATAATGTAGTTTTAAAGAATATTTTTGTAATTTAATATTGTTTAATTTGACATAGTTGTAATAAATATCGTTTTTTAAAACTTTTTAAAATATATATTAGTATATTAATTGTAGGTGGTAATATTGTTAGCAACATTTTTATTATTTTATAAAAAAAAAATTGTAAATTTAAATGTATATATTTTAAATTTAAATAGGGAACTATAATGAAGTAGTGGGTTGTTGCCTTTGTGTGAAAAAAGGGTGGGGAATTAATTACATTACAATTAATGTAATTTGAATGGTAATTATTTTAATGGTTAATTAATTATTTAATCGATTATTAATTATATACATTGTTTATGTTTAATAAGCTATTTTTCATTTGTATTGTATTTTGTTAACAATCTGTATTAATTTGTATGTTGGTAGCAGGTTTTTGGGTTAATAGGGTAACAAGGAGGGAAGTTAGATTAAATTATAATTAATTTATTTTATGACCAGAAGATACTTGGATAGCTACAGGCTGGATGTTTATACCACCTCCTCCTCACGAAGCTAGTCCACCCAGACCAATTGTGATTTATTCCCCATAGAAACACTTTTTGCAACCTGCGCTGCTGGCACATGTTTTTCATGCTCCCTGATAAGATCATGATCAGTATGCTCGATTAGTTGGGAGTATATGTGCCAAGTATTTAACAGACTGGGACTAGGCCCTAAATTTATTGGATGGGTAAAATTGCTATACACATGTTAGAAATGGGGTCTATTGTTGGCAGTCAGGTTACCCCTGTCTAAGCAAGGACCCTCACTTCAGTCAGGGTAAAGGAGAATGACCCTCAGCTAACCCCCGCTCACCCCCATGGTAGCTTGGCACGAGCAGGCAGGCTTAACTTCAGAGTTCTAGGTGTAAAGTATTTGTACCAACACACACAGTAACTTAATGAAAACACTACCAAATGATACAACACAGGTTTAGAAAAATATTTATCTAAACAAAACAAGACCAAAATGACAAAACTCCAACATACACAAGTCACGCTATAAATTAAAAAGCAAAAAGAGTCTTATATCCTTGAGAAAACAGGTAAAACACTGTTAGCGTTGAAAAGTACCTGGGTAGCGTCAAAATAACACACACAGGCGAGTGTGCGTCGAAAAAGGTAAGTGGTGCATTGATTTCTCACCCGCTAGAGTGATCGTGTGTTGTTTCTCCTTCTCTGGTCGGGTTGGCGTGTGTCGTTTTTACTCCCCGCAGGAGATCGATGTGTCAATCCGGGCAGCACTTGGGTCCGGGCAAGCGTTGCATCGTTTTTCCGTGCCCAGCAAGGTTTGCGTTTAAAATCCTGCTGCACGGTATCAGCAAAACCACGCTATGTGGGTTGCAACATTAACAGCCTCCGTCAGTGGGTGTTGCATGTCGTTCTTCAAGCTACATGCGCCAATTTTCCAGCTGCGATGCCGGTGGAGTGTCGATTTCTGCCGCGAAGCTGGTGGTGTGTCGGTTTTCAGCCGCATCTCGGAAGGTATATTTTCCCCGTACGGCGGTCTGTGCATGGATTTTCAATCTTGGTCTGCCAGCTTCACCTTCCAAGGCCCCAGGACCTGGATAGGGCCCTACTTGGCAGGGCAGGAGTCTCAGTAGAGAGTCCAGGTGCTGGTAGGAGAAGTCTTTGAGAGCCCTGAGACTTCAACAACAGGAGGCAAGCTCAGGACAAGCCCTTGGAGATTTCTTCATAAGCAGGAAGGCACACAAAGTCCACTCTTAGTCCTCTTGCACAGGGAGAAGCAGCAACTGCAGGATAGCTCCACAAAGCACAGTCTCAGGCAGGACAGCACTTCTCATCTCTTCAACTCTTCTCCAGGCAGGGGCTCCTTTTGATGTCCAGAAGTGATCTAAAGTCTGTGGTTTGGGGTACCCTTCTTATACCCATTTTGCCCTTTGAAGTAGGCTAACTTCAAAGGAAAGTCTCTCTTGTTGGTGAAATCCTGCCTTGCCCAGGCCAGGCCCCCGACACACACCAGGGGGTTGGAGACTGCATTGTGTAAGGGCAGGCTAAGCCCTTTCAGGTGTGAGTGACCACTCCTACCCTCCCTCCTAGCGCACATGTCGCATCAAGATATGCAGGCTACACCCCAGCTCCCTTTGTGTCACTGTCTAGAGAGAGGTGCAAACAGCCCGACTGTCAAACTGACCCAGACAGGGAAGCCACAAATAGGCAGAGTCACAGAATGTGGCATTTTCAAACACACAATCTTAAAATCAACTTTACTAAACAATGTATTTTTAAATTGTGAGCTCAGAGACCCCACACTCCACATGTCTCTCTGGTCCCAAAGGGAATCTGCGCTTTAATCATATTTAAAGGTAGCCCCTATGTTAACCTATGAGAGAGATAGGCCTTGCAACAGTGAAAAACGAATTTGGCAGTATTTCACTGTCAGGACATATAAAACACATTAGTATATGTCCTATCTTAAACACACACCGCACCCTGCCCATGGGGCTACCTGGGGCCTACGTTAGGGGTGTCTTACATGTAAGAAAAGGGAAGGTTTAGGACTGGTAAGTGGGAACACTTGCCAAGTCCTATTGGCAGTTTTGCACACACAGACACTGTAGTGGCAGGCTTGAACCATGTTTACAGAGCTACTAATGTGGGTGGCACAACCAGTGCTGCAGGCCCACTAGTAGCATTTGATTTCCAGGCCGTGGGCACCTCTAGTGCATGGTACTAGGGACTTACTAGTAAATCAAATATGCCCATCATGGAAAGCCAATTATATACACATTTTATACAGGAACACTTGCACTTTAGCACTGGATAGCAGTTGTTAAAGTGCCCAGAGTAACAAAAACAGCAAAAACAGAGTCCAGCACACATCAACAACCTGTGAAACAGAGGCAAAACGTTAGGGGAGACCATGCCAAGGATGAAAAGTCTAACAACACAAAACTGATGCATGGGTAAGTATGGGTGATCTGGTGTCAGAGGTGATTCGATTGCAGCGGGGAACTAGAAAGGGGTGCCCCCAGTCACCACTACTGTTCACCCTGGCAATGGAGCTGGCAGTGTTAGGTTGCGACAGGGGTTGCACTGCTGGGGTATACGGGTGGGATAGATGACCCATGTTGTATCCTTGTAAGCAGATGACGCCATGGTGTATTTGCGTCACATCCATATAGGGATACAACATAGGTCGTCTATCCCACCTGTGTATTAAATGAGGGAATTTAGAGAACTCTCGGGCCTTCACGTCAACTGATCAAAATTTGTGTTGTTCCCATTGCATCAACTGAAGGGAACTGAGGTTGTCCACCTCCTTGAGTCGACAATCCTCTGGAATACTGATAGTGTTTGCTACCCTGGCCTGAATGTGGCAGACAGGGCACATTAGTGCCACACTTCAAATATGGGGTGCGTGCTAGCTAACCTTCGACTATAACTTAAATTCTGGAACACACTCATGTTCTCCTTAATAAGTAAAATAGCCCTAGTCTAGATAGTTGTGCTGCCCTGATGTTTTTATGTTTAACAGGGAACCGTGTATGAGATTTCCCAACATGTCTTTCTGGAACTGGATACGCTCCTTGTGAATCTGTTGTGGGCAGGGAAGGGGTGCAGGGTTGGGCTGGCCACACTGAGGTTGGAGTGGGTCAAAGGAGAAATGAAAGTACCTGATCTTGAATTGTATGATATTGCGTCATACCAAAAACATGCAGTACATTGGTGCGATGAGAAAGCAAAATGGGAGAAATACCTGTTGGCCGTTACTGCCTCCTGCTCTGGGGATGTAGAACACCTGGGTCTATGTTGCATGTATTGAAACTGGTGTGCTTGGGGATGAGCAGCGTAGGTGGTACTCTGCAGGGCACCCTACGCACCAGAACTGGAAGTGCAGAAGATTCAGCCTTTTCGGCAAATTGCCCAGACCATGTCAGCACAGCAATATTTTGGCGAACTATATTTTTGACACAATATTCATGTCACACAATATTTGTGTGCACACTATTTTGTCATGTAACCACAATAGGAGCTAGAATCATAGTGCTTGTTGTGGGGCCACATCAGAATGCCCTGTCATGAAGAATGTTTTACTTTATCCCAGCCAGAAGAGCGATGATGGAGGCCTTCATTGATATGGTCTATACAGTGGTGCTTGATGGGGTAATAGGCAGAGATTTGTATACCCCATTGAGGGCATTTGTTGTGCCTAGAGGAGCACACACCACTGTTGGGCAACTGATAAAATCTGTAAGATGAGTAAATAGTGGGGCCAGCTATCCTCCTTAATCATAGACAGGAAAAAGGCTTTTTTTGCAGTTGGTTTCTGGTCATGGTCCAGTGGAGCCTCAATAAAAATCTTAACACAAATTGTATTCCTCTCACTCGCTACAAATGACCAGCACAATGAGAATGAAACATAAAAATTATACGTTATAGCAAATCCATCAAAAAGGTTCATGAACTTGGTTAGAGCCTCCTAGAATAGAAGTCAACCTTGTAAGACTAGACAGCTGTCTGTGTCATGTGCCATCCAACTAAAGGCCTGATTATGAGTTTGGTAGTCAGACCACCAGACAGCCATGTTGACGGTCCAAAAAAGACTGCTGCGCTGTTGGTCCCCACACTGCAGTATTATGAGTTATACAGGCTGGACCTCCGTCCACCAAGCAAAAATGGCAGACCACCAGTGGTGCGGTGGCCTCTCACTAGGCGGTCTGACCTGTAGTGCCATCAGCGCCACAACAGTCACCGTGGCGGTCTCCTTATCGTGGTCAGCCAATGGTGGTCGAACGCCGTGGTCCACATCCACCAACGTAACAGACAAGGGCACATTGGATGAATTAAAAAACAACATAGCTGACACACATTGCTCCACTGGACACACCTAAAAATCAGACCATAAAATATACCCCTCCACAGATCACAATCCTTTGCATTTCCACTACAACATAGACCACATATCTTGTCATCCATTTTTTTGTCATAAGGCAACCCTTTTTTTACCAACACATTTTACACTCTTCACACACATCGTCTATTTTTCCCCATATTCACTTGTCTTGTTTAGTTAGTCACTGTTGCCTCCTTTAATTTCCAGTCATGTCAAGGTCCAGAAATTCACATTTTTCAGAGGATGAGTTGAGAGTCGTAGTGGGTTAAATCATTGGAGTAGAGCCACAATTCTTAAGAGCCCATGTCCAGCACTCGCCTCTCAGTCGGAAAATGGAAATGTTGGACAGGATAGTTGACAGAGTGAATTCTGTAGGCACCACCCTGCACACAAAGGAGGACATCAGGAAGAGGTGGAACGATCTCAGAGGCAAGGTGCATTCCCTTGTCTCTAGGCACCAGCTGCAGGCCAAGAAGACTTGTGGTGGCCCTCCCAGTGCCCCATTACAACTCTTTCTCTTGAAGAAGAAGGTCTTGGCCCTCCTGCATCCTGAGGGCTGAATAGGAATACCTGTGGGAGTGGAGTCTGGTAAGTCACTATAAAACTGCAATGTCCTGCATGCTCACAGCTCAGCTTTTGCCACTATCTTGCTCATGTACCTAACCAACATCCAATACCCAGAGAGTCTGAGTGTAAACACTGTCAATGTGTATTGTTGGACCCAACACCACAGCTTCCAAGGCCCATCACATACCAAAAGTCCAAATGGTGCCTGTAAGTCTTTCTATATCAAACAATCATCCCAGGACTCATGGTATGTCTCAACATGTAAATGTATGCCCAAACCTAAATGCAGTCTGCATACAGATATGTAATACACAAAATGTGTATAGTCTGTGTAGTAGACAGAGTTACCTTACCGCAAATCCCAGGAGGCCCTGTGTCTGTAACTCCAAACACCAGCCCAGGGATCACTTGCCCAAATACCCCTGCTCGTAAACGCTCAATTGAAGTGTACTCACCTGGGAGCATACAATTTGTATAGTGGGTGTAGTAGAGAGAGTGACCTGACTGCAGCTCCCCAGGAGGCCTTGTGTCTGTAACTACAAACACCAGCCCAGTGTTCACTTGTCCAAATACCCCATTCCTTAACTCTCAATTGAGGTGTTCTCACCTAGGAGGATACCATCTGTATAGTGTGTATAGTAAAGGGAGTGACGTGACTGCAACTCACAGGAGGCCATGTTTCAGTAACTCCAAACACAAGCCCAGAGTTCACTTGTTCAAATACTCCTGTTTGTAATCTCTCAATTAAAGTAATATCACCTGAGACAATACCATCTGTATAGTGTGTTTAGTAAATGGAGTGTAGTATAGGGAGCCCAGTGTTCAGTTGTCCAAATACCCCTGTTTGTTAACTTTTAATTGAGGTTTACTCATCCGGGAGGATGCCATTTTTCAAGTGTGAGGAAGTAGAGGGAGTGACATCACTGCAACTTCCAGGAGGCCTTGTAACTGTAACTCCAGCCTCAAGCCCTGTGTTCACTTGCACAAAAACCCCTATTTGCTTCCTCACAGTTGATGTCTACTCACCTGGGAGTGATCAGGATACTGATTATGCTCAATTTAGAGACGTGTCTGTCTACCTAGTGCCATATTGACTTGCTAACTCAAGATGAAACTATTGAGAATAGGAATGACACTTTAACCAGTGTGTACAACAAGTATTCCTAAGGCCCCAAGTTGTATCATCAGATTGGTATCAACAGGAGACACATTGACACAGCACTGTGAACATGATGACTCCAGTCACATATACAACAAAGTCCTGAGTTTGCCTGCATCTCACACAACTAGACATCCAAATGGTCAAAGCCATATCTTGCTTCTCCATTGTGTTGGCACTGGTAGTAAAATGTAATTTTCAGGCCATCTTTTAAAGTGCATGTGATGTGCACATCTCATTAGCTGCTTGAGTCAGATTGGGAGTTGCTTGCTTCACACATGTCATGTCAAATCTCCCAATATCATGGTTACTTGGCACAATTGGACTGCTTACAACTTAACTTTGTCCAGGGTCTCTGCTTTCTGTAGCACAAAACCTTTGGAGGTAGATGTCCCAATTCAAATAGTAACAATGTACGTTTTTCATCAACAGGTGGATCTGTGCACACAGAGGCCAGGGAACAAACTACTGCTACCCCCCCCCGATTGAGGCCCTCAGTAACATCAACACTCTTGGACTTCAGGATGTGGAGGATGGTTCTGGCCCATCTGGGCAACTTGGTCAGATGGCGACAGTGAGTTTCACTATGCCCACAACATTACCTCCCAGCCCTCTTCCATCAACATCATGGGAAACCATTCTCCACCCAACCTGTGTCCTTAGCACAGTGTCCACCATATTATACCCCCCAGTCCTGGATCCTCAGTTGCAGAACAACTCTTCAGACAATGAGGGTCCAGGAACAAGTTGGGGAGGGCACCCTATGGCAAGGGCACAGGCCTGTGGGGGTAGGGTGCGTCAGAGGGATGCTGTGAGTCAGCAGAGTGCAACCACTGGGGTTGCTCTTGCCCAGAAAACCATAGGCCACATCTTGGGGGTCAATCAGGAGTCCCAAGGAGTGATGGGACAGGTGCTGACTAAACTCTGGAAAATCAAGCAGCTACAGACGGTCATACATAGGGATATACGTGAACAGATGGAAGTCCACAATTCCAACATGGCCTCCATAACAGGGGTGTTGAGGGACATACACACCACCACTTTTAGAAAGAATAACCAACACGTATTTCGTCCTATCATAGTACTTCGCCAGGGCTGATACCAAATAATACTGATAATTTAATGAAGGTCAATATTGATACCCACATTTTCAAAAAGTGAAAACTTATATCGGATAGTACATGATTAATATATGCATAGAGCATGCATGTGAATTAGTATTTAGTATTGTGTCAATCCTTATGTATGAATCACAAAAATTATGTTAGTAGCCACTAAGTGGAAAAGTATGTGATATAATTCCATTATTTAATCTCTCTATTAATTATCATATGTGCAAGCCCTCCCAATTTAATCAAATGATCAAAAAGTACGAAAATGAAATATAGGAGCTGCCAAAAAGTTGGATTAAACATCACCTTCTCTCATAGTCTATTTGTTGCAAAATACAAGAACCGTCACCAAATCCAATCCATATTGTTACCTCAGGTAAACCATATCAAAATCTTCAATATAAATCAAAGAGCACAGCCACTGAGGAAGAACAAACATATTTATCATATACATGTTGAAACGCTTAAAAATCTGTATAGTACTATAGACAACACAGTCTTTATCTAATTCTGTATATTCCTAATATCAACCTCTCATGTCATATGCACCCAGTAGTGGATTAAGCACTGCATATGTATGTGTGTTCCAACAACCATCCCATATATACATACGAGAGTCTGGTCAAACTCAAAAATGTATTACAGTGTTCAGCACATAGGCTGTCAACGTGTCTGAACTGTTGGAAGTCTTAAATGATTGTCTCATACTGAGTGAATAAACATACTTACAGGTACACAGCTGCAGACCAGGAAAGGAAGGGATTTGTTGGACATTGTCCTATAGAATAGGCAAACATCAACAGCTTGAGCCTAATCACATACCACACAAAAGTAATTTAACATCACATTATCCAAGCTTCAGACTGATAGGGTTGTCTGATGGAAGCACGCATGCCTAAAACGCATGCCAGAACAACGTGGTCTTAAGAACAACTGCATTTTTACCACGCATGCCTTTACAACAAATTCTGTTGAAAAAGCATGTATGGCAAAGGAAGATGCAAGGTAAATTCCCCCAGTGCCCTTGGCCCTAAAACCTAACCCAGCCCTTCAAACGTGCCCCCCACCCTGAGTCCTAATCCACCAGCCCTAAAACGAATCCCACTCTGCCTTCAAAACTACTCCAAACCCCCTCCTAACACCTAAAACTACCCCGACCCTAGCCCCCCTGCCCTGAGCCCTGAAACTAAAACTGTCCCCCTCCCTGCAAACCGCCCTGTCCTCCAGCCCAGAACCCCCAAACCATACCCCATCCCTTACAACTACCCCAACCCCACTAGCCCTGAGCCCTAAAACCCTCCCCCTACCCAAAAAAATCTAACCAGACCAATAAAAAAAAACCTGATCTCCCCGATCCTGAGCCCTAAAACTGAGCCTCACCCCTCAAAAGAACCCCCCAAACCTGGTCCCAGACCCTAAAAGCCTGCTACCCGCCTAAAAAAAGTAACACTACTTCCCCCCATAAAAAAATATATATATATAATAACCCAAGCTCCCCCCCCACTGCCCTGAGCCCTAAAACTGGCCCCACCCCTCAAAGGTACCCTTCCCCTGAACCCAGATCCAACCCCACTTACCTCTTCCATTGCTTCCTCTTCCTGCTACTGGAACAGCTAGACCATGCTATGGCACTCATTACAACCCTGGCGGTAAAGTCCGCTTACCGCCATGCCGACAGCTGTCAACATACCGTGTCTGCGGCGGAAATCAGCTACGGGTATATAAATCCTCTACAATACAGACACCCACATAAGTCCGCCACACCAAAGGTCAGTGATAAATTGGCAATAGCAAAACCCACACTGTTACGCCAACAGGAATACGCCCACACTATCACAAGCCACGAATCAATGCGGCGGTCATTCCACCCCAGTAAACCATTGGCGGTACACACTGCTGCGCTCAAAATACACACACATTTACAAAACACAACCACATAGGACAATTCAAAATACACACACCTGATACACTTACACACACCACACCCGCACACCCAATCTAATATAAAACACACACCCACATTACCCACAACCTCTGACAACAAAAAAGTTAGAAGAAGCAGAGAGAGAGAAAAGCAAAGACCACACCAGAATCCAGAGGCACACAACACCATCACTCATACACCATCCACGCACAAAACACCACATACCCTAAAACATAACCCCACAGATCACATCAACCATCACCTCACACATCATTCACACCACATCATGGCACCTCAAAGACACCCCAGGTTTCCTGAGGAGGAGCTCAGGGTCAAGGTGTAGGAAATCATCCGGGTAGAGCCACAGCTATTCAGATCACAGGTGCAGCAAACATCCATTGCTAGGAAGATGGAGCTATGGGGGACAATTGTCGACAGGGTCAACGCAGTGGGACAGCATCCAAGAACACAGGATGACATCAGGAAGAGGTGGAACGACCTATGGGGGAAGGTATGTTCCGTGGTATCCAGACACCAGGTAGCCATACAGAGGAATGGTGGTGGACCCCCACCTCTTCCCCCACAACTAACAACATGGGAGGAGCAAGTCTTGGTGATCATGCATCCTGAGGGCCTTGCAGGAGTAGCAGGAGGACTGGACTCAGGTAAGTCAAATCTTTACTACTTTATCCCCCACCCTACCTGTATGCTGTCACTAACTCCTACCCCTACCCTCACACTCATCACTCCACCACCTCACATATACCGCACTATCACAACCCACACATCCCAATACCAAGCCTTGCATGTTACACCAATGCATGGACACCCATCACAGACCTGCATGGACACCCATC
Organism: Pleurodeles waltl; assembly: GCF_031143425.1. Taxonomy (NCBI): domain Eukaryota; kingdom Metazoa; phylum Chordata; class Amphibia; order Caudata; family Salamandridae; genus Pleurodeles; species Pleurodeles waltl. Next base: position 778,070,815 of record NC_090439.1, read on the forward strand.
ACCAAAGCATGTCCAAGGGAGAGACTCACCCAGGGCACACAATCACCACTCACACAAAGGCCAAGCCTATATTTCAAGCACAGTAGTAGAGGGAAACACACCGATTGCACAAGATGCACACACAGATATAATAACAATGCATTTACACCCCAACAGGACCCCTATACAATGTCACTGGACAGGAGGTGCCAGCCATATCCAGTCCCCCCACAGAAGAGGCCCACAGTGACGACAGCAGCTCTGCACGCTTGGATCAAGATGACCAGCCTGGCCCAACAGGGACCTCTGGACAGTTGATTCCCCTGCCACAGTCCCAAACAACCACAGAACCTCCCCCCTCAGGAAACACCACCACAGCACCCACCGAGTGGTCCCATGCCACTGTCCCCAGGACACGTCAATCAACAGTGTGTCCACCACTACAGGTACCCCAGGACACCCCACAAACACAGGACAATAAGAGCCCTGGGGTCAGTGGCAGTGGGCTCACGGTTCAGGGGACAGAGGCACAGGATAACAGGGAAGCTGGGAGGACTGCTGTGCGACAGGGGGAGGACAGGCCCAGGGAACCCACTCTCCACAAGGCACTCTCAAACATAATGGGACATACCACCATTCCCAGGAGACCATGAGCATGGTACTGGCCAAGTTTCAGGGGACCCAGCAGCTGCAGGAGCGACAGTACCTGGGGATCAGGGAGGACTTGAAGTCCATTAACACCACCCTGGTCACCATTGCAGGGGTGCTGGCAAACATGGCCAACACCATGAGGGAGACGGCGTACCACCGGGCTCCTGACACCAGCCCCAATGATGATCAGCCTTCCACGTCCGCCGGCTCTAGTGGACAGGAGGTCCCACCACAGGACCAACAGGCCACCAGCACCTCACCCTGCAGAGGGAGAACCACCCCGCAAACGGTCCCTGAGATCCAGGCAGAAGACAGAGAACATTGCCAAGACCCCACCAGGAAATAAGACTCTCCTGATTGTCACCGTTCTGTCCCACTATGTCACCCTCTCCACCTTGAACTGCCATTGCTCCACTTCCTATGCCCCCTTGGACAATGCACCTGTGATACCAAGAGACTGGACTCTATCCTGCCCCTCACCCCAGCCCCTTCCACATACACCTATACACATTAGCCCATAAATAAACACCCTTGATTCACAAAACAATCTGGAGTCAGTCTGTACTTTCACAAATGTATAATTACAACTTATTCAACAAATATTAATGCAAATTTTTATTTGCACATACCAATGTATGACACATTGAGCAGCAGTAAACATAGCAGAAGGCAGAATGAGTTACCCAGTTCTGTGAAATGGAAAGCCAAAGTGAACTGCCAGGGTCCATACACAGAGGTTAAGAGGCTGACTTATACAATGTCCTACAGTAGTCAGATATGAGATGAGCAGTGCCAGTCTCTTACCTGTGTCTCACTGGAAGTACTGCATGATGATGTTGTTTCGGTTGTCAATATCTTCTTCCTCTGCCTCCTCTTCCTCACTGTCCACAGGCTCCACAGCTGCCACAATACCATCATCCGGCCCATCCTCCTGCAGAAAAGGCACCTGGCGTTGCAAAGCCAGGTTGTGCAACATGCAGCATGCCACGATTATCTGGCACACCTTCTTCGGTGAGTAGTATAGAGAGCCACCTGTTAGATGGAGGCACTGGAATCTGGCCTTCAGGAGGCCGAAAGTCCACTCAATAATACGCCTAGTTCACCCATGTGCCTCATTGTAGCATTCCTCTGTCCTTGTCCTGGCATTCCTCACTGGGGTCAGTAGCCATGAGAGGCTGGGGTAACCAGACTCACCTGCAAATGTTGAGGGAAATCTGTTAGACACACACTAACCCTTAGGGACTACCCTATACCCAGACACCTAGTCATACTGGGTGGGGACCTTGGACTCACCTATTAGCCACACACGGTGCCTCTGGAGTTGGCCCATCACATAAGGGATGCTGCTATTCCTCAAAATGTAAGCGTCATGCACAGAGCCAGGATACTTGGCATTCACATGGGAGATGTACTAGTCCGCCAAACACACCATCTGCACATTCATATAATGGTAGCTTTTTCGATTTCTGTACACCTGTTAGTTTCTGCGGGGGGGGAAATGCCACATGTGTACTATCAATGACACCAATGATGTTGGGGATATGTCCCAGTGCATAGAAGTCAGCTTTCACTGTGGCCAAATCCTCCACCTGGGGGAATGCAATGTAGCTGCGCATGTGTTTCAGCAGGGTAGACAACACTCTTGTCAACACGTTTGAGAACATTGGCTGAGACATCCCTGATGCCATGGCCACAGTAGTTTGAAAGGAGCCACTTGCCAGGAAATGGAGCACTGACAGGACCTGCACTAGAGGGGGTATTCCTGTGGGATAGCGGATAGCTGACATTAGGTCAGGCTCCAATTGGGCACAGTTCTTGGATTGTGGCACGATCAAGTCTGCAGGTGATAATGATGTGTCTGCCTTCCATTATCGACAGGACCACCAGGGATCTGTACACCTGAGGATGATGCCATCTCATCATCTGCCCCAGCGGATGTGCCCTATGGAGGAGAATGGTGAGCAGAGGGTCATGTACCACATAGGTTGCACAAGGGTTTTTGCTGTAATGCGAGCAAATCCGTGTGTGGCGTTGTCTGTCCGTATTTCTGCCCAAATGTGCTGTGACACAGTTAGGTGCCATGCCATGTGCCACCCTGAAATGGCGGCTGCCTGACCTGTAAGGAGGGACAAGGGGAAATGAGGTAACTGCGCTGGCGTTGTGCAGCGTTGTGGTAGGCAGTCGAAGACCGCCACGCAATTCAGCATTGGTTATCATTGGGCCCTATGGATTCCAGGAGCCAATGACGATGTACACCAGCGGTGACGGTCCGCACTGCCGTGGACGTGACCTCTATTTTCTATCTGTTCACTCACTTGATACCTGACCTTCAACAGGAGAGGACCTACACTGCAAGTGCTGCTTTGACCTGTGTTTGGAAGCGACAACGGCTTGAGTGCCTGGGGAAAGGGCCCCTGCCTTCACTTCTGAGGAGATGGAGAGACTGATGGATGGGGTCCTCTCCCAGTCCACACTACTCCACGGTCCTCTAGACAAACAGGTGAGTACACTGTGAGCATGATGCGTGGGCCACAAATGTATGGAATGGTGTGGATGGAAGATACATGTGGGAGTGGGGGCTGAGGCCTGCATGTGAGGATGGTTAGTGTATGTGTGTCAGGGCATTGGTGGGAAGTGGTGGGCAATGAGTATCACGAACCGGACGGGAGAGTAATTTCCTTTCATCCTATACCTTTCCCCTAGGTCAGCGCCCACCAGAAGAGGGGTATTTGGCGTGCCATCACCAAGGAAGTGCGGACCCTGGGGGTCTATCATAGACGGAGCACCCACTGCCGCAAGAGATGGGAGGACCTGCGCCGCTGGAGCAAGAAGATGGCGGAGGCCGAGCTGGGACGTGGAAGGGGTGCCCGTCGCACCATAACCCCCTTGATGTTCTGGATCCTGGTGGTGGCATATCCAGAGTTGGATGGGCGCTTAAGGGCATCACAGCAGCCACAAGGGGGTGAGTACAGTCTCATTCAGCTGACTGCGCGCTATACGAGGTGTCTGGGTGGGAGATGTGGGCTGTGGGTTCCCCTAGGCCAGGGCAAACGTGGTAGGGTAGGTCCCTTGTTAGGCAGGCTCTGAGGCACTCCAACCCCAATAGTGGTAGTGGTCATCTACAACCAGATAGCCTCCTGTGGGTTCAAGGTGTGCAGAAAATGGTGTTAGGCATAGTCCCCCATGGGCAGGTGATTTTACTGCTAACTGCTAGTGCATGGTCTAGTGCATAGGGCTGCTCCCTGTGTGTTGTGTCTTCCAACTGTAGTGTTGTTGCTGGCATTGACCATGTGTCTCCTCTGTCTTTTCCCCCCTTCTTGTTTTGTCACCCTGTTCTTGTGTGCATTAGCATCATCTGGCGGAGGAGCAGAGGCACCGGAGATGGAGGGAGCTCCAGCCCACATGGCCCAGGAGGGTGAATCCACCGACGGTGAGGGCACCAGTGGGATGGAGGGCGAGGGGAGCTCCATGACGGAGACAGGAGGGGACACCAGCGACAGCAACTCCTCCTCTGATGGAACTCCCTTCTGGTGGCGGGCACCTCTGTGCCCACCGCAACAACAGGTACAGCCGCCACCCACCCTACCAGCACCGCCCTCCCAGCATACCCTCAGCGTGTTTCCCGTGACGGCTCACCCAGGAGGGTGGGCATCTCCTTCGCCCCAGGCACCTCAGACCCTGCCCCAGTCAGCCCTACCCCTCAGTGAGCAGCCTATTGACCTCCTGAGATCCCTCACTGTTGGGCATTCAACCATTCTGAATGCCATCCAGGGTGTTTAGAGGCATTTGCAGCAAACAAATGCATACCTGGAGGGCATTCATTCTGGCGTGGCGGCCCAACAGAGAGGATTGCACCGCCACCTGCACCATCCCCTGCACCGCCGCTGCCACAACGTCAGTCTGCAGCATCCTCCCCAAGGATCAGCCATCTGAGGCTGCCGGGAACGGTATGGTGTCTCCATCCACCCCAACAGTCATTTGCACCATGGCCTGCATTGGCAGCATCTTCTCCGCAGCCACCGCCACCTGCACCACCATCAGCACCGCCACGTGCACAGTCGATGCCACTCTGTCGGACGTCAGCCCCATCCCCAGTTTGCAGCCATCAATGTCTGCAGTTGGCGTCCTGGACCCTGGACACACCACTTGAGACACCATCTCCAGCACTGACACAAACCAGCAATTGCCAGCCTAAGTTGCCACAATTTGGAGTGTGGGTCTGCCTCCATGGAGCTTCATGCTACCTGTTCCGGGTATATTGTGTGGCTGTGACACACAGGTGAGACAAAGTCAACATGCCACACCCCAGGAGCAGTATCACTGGGCACAAAGCCCCCTCCAGAACCAGTGGAGAAAAGCGTCCACTAACACAGTCCTTGGCAGGATGAAGCACTCTGAGCACAAAGCCACCTCCAGAACCAGAGGAGAAAAGCATCCACTAACAGTTCTTGGCAGGATGAAGCACACTGGGCAAAAAGCCCCCTCCAGAACCAGTGGAGAAAAGCATCCTCTCCTCTAGTCCTTGGCAGGATCAAGCACTCTGGGCACAAAGCCCCCTCCAAAACTTGGTTGGATGAAGCACGCTGGGCACAAAGCCCCCCCCAGAACCAGTGGAGAAGAGCATCTACTCACCCAGTCCTTGACAGGATGAAGCACTCTGGGCAAAAAGCCCCCTCCAGAACCAGTGGAGAAAAGCATCCTCTCCTCCAGTCCTTGGCAGGATGAAGCACTCTGGGCACAAAGCCCCCTCCAAAACTTGGTAGGATGAAGCACGCTGGGCACAAAGCCCCCTCCAGAACCAGTGGAGAAAAGCATCCACTCACCCAGTCCTTGACAGGATGAAGCACTCTGGGCACAAAGCCCCCTCCTGAACCAGTGGAGAAAAGCATCCACTAACACAGTCCTTGGCAGGATGAAGCAGTCCGGGCACAAAGCCCCCTCCAGAACCAGTGGAAGACGCCACCCACTTGAGAGACTGTGGCTTTGTACTCCCCAGGACCAGGCAGTGGGCAAACCACCCACTTGAGAGACTTGAGAGACTGTGGCTTTGCACTCCCCAGGACCAAACAGTGGGCAGTGAACCCACTTGAGAGACTTGAGAGACTGTGGCTTTACAATCCCCAGGACCAAACTGTGGGCAAACCACCCACTTGAGAGACTTGAGAGACTGTGGCTTTGCACTCTCCAGGAACAAGCAGTGGGCAGTGAACCCACTTGAGAGACTTGAGAGACTGTGGCTTTGCACTTCCCAGGCCCAAGCAGTGGGCAAACCACCCACTTGAGAGACTGTGGCTTTGCACTCCCTAGGAGCAAGCAGTGGGCAAAGCACCCACTTGAGAGACTGTGGCTTTGCACTCCCCAGGACCAAACAGTGGGCAAACCACCCACTTGAGAGACTTGAGAGACTGTGGCTTTGCACTCCCCAGGCCCAAACAGTGGGATGGAGCCCCCTCAAGGAGCAATGGCGTCGTACCATCATCCGGCTGAGGTGCCCCCCTCCCCTTCGCCCTGAGGTGCCTGTTTTTTTCTGACCTGATGCCCCTGCAGTGTTCTCTCCGTTTTGAGGCAGGTGTCATGTGTGGCCTTCACCCATGCTTTTTGGGACCACAGGTCCATGGACATTTCATGGGACAGTGTACGGACTTGTGTACTTGCTGTAAATATTTGTGTATACTGATTATTTCCTGTTCTCTCGGGCTATCTGATTGTTCAAATATTAAGGGACTAGAAAGGACTGCAGTGAAATTGTTGTAGGAGTGCCCTCAAGCATCACATTAGGATGTCAAGCATCATCATTGGGCTAACCCCTCGCCAGACTGGCACTGCAATGTCTGACGGGCCTCCAACTGAAGGATGGAGGCTCTTCAACCAAGAAGATGATTAATCAAAGACTGCAGCCCATATTGACAGGGGAAATGAAGGAGAGACAAGAATCTAAAATTAGCTCTAAACCTCTTAATAATTTTAATAATTTCAATAGGGATTAGGCCAAGGTTAAAAACACAACTCAGAGTATACAGGAAAACGATGTTCCCAATACTCCTTCAGAGCTAGAGAGGAGGCAAGTAGTTTGCTCCTAACATATGGTCGACATGTTTCGCGCCCTCACGGTCACACACGGATCCACTGGCGCTTCATCAGGACCGCTAGTCGCGTTCCTGTTTTTCAGGTTCAAGACGGACCTCGGGGAGAAGTGCAAAATACTCTCCTTGGGTAAGAGGTTTACGCGTCCCTATGATGCCCGTTACCTTCATGGGATGGGCGACCTATCATTTGACTGACATACACAATAGATCGGCAGACTGTAAGTGACCTCCCAGCATTTATTGTCTTGTTTTTACAAGGAGAAGTAAAATGTTAGCGGTCCTGATGAAGCGCCAGTGGATCCGTGTGTGACCGTGAGGGCGCGAAACATGTCGACCATATGTTAGGAGCAAACTACTTGCCTCCTCTCTAGCTCTGAAGGAGTATTGGGAACATCGTTTTCCTGTATACTCTGAGTTGTGTTTTTAACCTTGGCCTAATCCCTATTGAAATTATTAAAATTATTAAGAGGTTTAGAGCTAATTTTAGATTCTTGTCTCTCCTTCATTTCCCCTGTCAATATGGGCTGCAGTCTTTGATTAATCATCTTCTTGGTTGAAGAGCCTCCATCCTTCAGTTGGAGGCCCGTCAGACATTGCAGTGCCAGTCTGGCGAGGGGTTAGCCCAATGATGATGCTTGACATCCTAATGTGATGCTTGAGGGCACTCCTACAACAATTTCACTGCAGTCCTTTCTAGTCCCCTGTGTTCACTTTGTTTGGAACAGTGTACTTATTTGGTTTAGAGTTTCATTAAGGGAGACAGTACACTGGACCATTAAACTCCCTGTCCCTCCTGTTTTTTGATGTTCGAATATTACACTAGTTAATTCATTTCATTTGGTCCTTGCGTTCTTCCAGGGGGTGACGAGGTGTATCTGTGATGTTATTGGATATGTGTGTGTGTTGTTATGGGTGGGGGATGGGGGTGTTTCGTTTTGCATGTGTGTCACTCTCTTTTCCCTTCTCCCCTTTCCTGTGTGCTAGGTGCAGTACTCACCGTGGTCGACGTCGACGCCATTCGTACTCCTGGTTAAATGAGAAGATACACCAACATTGGTAAGACCTGTAGTTTGGGCTCCATGGTGTCCTGGTTCTTTGTTGAATCTCGAAAGGTGAGTGGTTTCCCTTCTGTGTTCTGTTTCCGCCGTGCTTTTGATGGCATTGGTACCGCCCCGGAAAAGCTGGCGGATTGGTGCCTTGTAATAGTGTGGGTGGTACATTGACTTCCACCTGTCTGCTGGCGGTTACCGCCTAGGTGTTTGTTGCTACCGCCGTGGCCGTCGGAGTGTTAAAGTGGCTGTCTGTGTTGGCGGTTTCCGCCATGGTGGTAATTCCATTTTTTGGACCGCCGGCCTGTTAGCGGCATTACTGCCGCTTTATCACCGACCGCCAGGGTTGTAATGAGGGCCTACCTGCCTAAACCATGCACATGCGTACTTAAGGCACATGCATGGTTAAGGCAGACACCATCTCAGTGCGTGGTTCAGTCAAGCATGGTTCAACTTGCGGGTAAATGGCATGCGTGGCTCAGCCCGCATTGTTAAGGCCAGTTCATGACAGATAGCAGTACCACTGTTCCTGATCATAGGGCCATTATAATCCAATGCTCATGCATCTGGTGGTGTGACACATACATATGTCAGAGTTTTCGCCCAGGCACTGTGGCCTACAATATTGAAACACATCTACAGGTATATACAGGTCATGCAAAAAAGTGGTTAGCCAATGTGAATGGAAAATGACTTGGTTTTAAGGCAGGACTACATTTTTTCTGACCACATGATGACACACACACTGCACCAGGCCCACCACAGGACACAAAACAAGTCCAATGGGCAGATCTGAACTTCTATCAAAACACTGTGCAAACTATCTTGGCACAGGTCTCATACACCCATAACTATGTGACCTACATTACCTGGAACAATCCATGTCCACATTGTATGTCAGAACAGCATCACATACCTGCCAATGTCACTACTCTGAAATGCCCACATGAAGATGTCATGGTGAAGGTACCTATACAAATTACAAAACAAGGAGTGTAGGCTTGAAACCCTACATATGGCACACATCACATAGCAAACATCTGGCAAACAAAGTATATTGCAATAAATGTGACACAGATAAAGCACCATCATCAAGGTGGGGATGTGTCAAAAGCTATCTTATCAATCAGCATTTGGCTGATTTTTGCAGAGAATCAGCTCCCTAGCTGTTTTGAAAACACTAAACTCCACACATTCTCACAACTACAGTTCATTGTACAATTAGAGTAATGACATTACATGACATACTTAAACTCATGAGAAGTAGCTGTGCTTGAGATCTTCTTGTAAGTCAGCTCTTTCCTCTTCACCACTGTCATCTTCAGTTGGCATTTCAAGATTCTCACCCAGTGGCACTGCAGGCTCCCCCTAACTTGGGATGTACTGCATATTCCTCCGCAGGGTGGTGTTGTGGAGCATGCAGCATGCCACAGCGATCTGACACACTTTCCCCGGTGAGTAGAGGAGGGCTCCACCAGTCCTGTACAGACAGCGAAATTTGGCCTTCAGGAGCCCAAAACCCCACTCCACTCCTTGCCGTGTTCCTCCATGCGCTTCATTGAAGCAGACTTCCCCTGACGCAGTTGGATTCCTCAGCGGTGTCAATAACCAAGGATGGTTTGGATAGGCTGAGTCTCCTGTTAAGGAACGGGACATTAGTGCAACAATGAGTCACTCACTTCATGATTGTAGCCCCTGACACTGCTCACACACAATCAGGGCAGACATGATGTACCAACCAGCCAGGCCCCCTCTGGTTGCAGTTGTGATATCAGCTGTGGTATGGTGCTGTTCTGCAGTATAAAGAAATCATGGGCTGATCCAGGAAAGTGGGCACACACATTTGAGATATAGGGAGCCACCAAACAGACAACCAAACAGACAACTTGCACGCGGATGGAATGGAAGTTTTTTCTGTTGTGATAGACTTGTTCAGTGGCACCAAGCCATCATGTGTGCCATCAATGGCACCCACTACATGTGGGAGCTGGGCAAAACCATAGAAGTCAGCCTTCACATTGGCTAAATCCTTACGTCGGGGGAACCTGATATAGGTGTTCATGTGCTTCAACATTGCTGATAGAAAATCTTTCAACAGCAGACTGAAAATAGATTAGGACATACCAACAGATAGGGCCACTGTATGTGGAAGGACCCTGTGACCAGGAAGTGCAATACTTACATGACTTGTACAATGGGTGGTATGCAGTATCGGTTACTGTTAGCTGGCACCAGATCTGGTTTCAACTGATGGCATAAATCAAATATTGTTTGCCTATTCAGGTGGTACAGCTGGATGACATGGCATTTTTTCATGGTATGAAGGTCTGGCAATTGATGGTAGATAGGAGGTTGACACATCTTTCCTCTCCCAGGGTACCTATGTGTGAAAGGACATGATTTAGAACATTAGTCACTATGTCCACAGCAACATTCATGATGCATGCCAACAATAACATGTGACAAAGCATTTCTGACAGGTTAGACATGACACCCAGTACACATCACAACTGGCAACTGCACAAGGGTCAAATGTGACCCCCATGGTTGTGAACACATGTGCCCACAGCATGAGTTTGGGCGATACCCAACTATAAGCAACACAATTGTCCCCATGTGACTGTAATTTCTGACCACCAAAAGTTCTGTCAGCGGTGGTGGTCCGTGCTCTGATGTTTCATGCCATCTATGCCCTGCAGCATATTGCACTGGTGGTTGTGTAGTCGGACCTACAAAACAAAACAGATTGAGGACGTTTGTGATGATATCAAACTTATATTGTTGTTGTGATGCAGTTTACAGGGTCATAAATACTATTTTTAAGCCGCCAAAATGCCGGATGCCTAACCTACTCCTATGGACATCAGGAACCACCCACAGCCTCTGGTTGAAGTCGTCCATGCGTAGGCGGTTCCAAACCACAGCAAACACAGCCATAGGCTAATGTTGTTGCCTGTGGATGTCACGGCTCAATGGCTGTGGATATTGGTGGTGATGACCGTGTTTGTGGCATCTGTGCATGCTGTGTTGTGCAAAATCAATCAGTTGACTCCTGACAGTGCTACCAGCAACATCTCCTCCACTTCAGCTGCTGTGTGCCGGCTTGTGAGTGAGGTTATTCCATTATATGGACAGCTCTATGGCTCACCAGAGGTGCAGATAAGTACCTGATAGTCACAATTGACTTTGTTCAACACCATCCTTTCCCTCCTCACAGGCTACAATGTTTCCCTGAGTGGCAGCTAGATATCTTGGTTGCCTGCTGTTATAGTCTGTGTGGTATCAATGGGATGTGCATGGTGCAGAAACTGGTGACCAGTACTATATAAATACATAAATAAATAAATCCAGAATTTGTAAAGCACTGCAAATCACCCATGAGCGTCTCAGGGCGCTGAATTGCAGGCACAGGCAAAGTAAGTGATTTGCCCAGAATCACAGGATGTTGAGCCAGATGCAAACCTAGTTCCCTCAGCTCTCAAATCGGAAGCTCAGAACGTTATGCCACTTCCTCTCCCAATGTTGTGTTCATTCACATTGTGTTGTGTGATTTATTTTGGGGGGGTCTTAGATCCTCCATTGGTTGGATGCACATAACTGGGAAATGACACTTTATTGCAATCCAATGACATTTCTTTGTTTATGATGGTTGTGAATGTTAGACAACATGTATGTGCATGATGGCATGGCTGTGTATGCATAGTGTCTGAGTCATTTGAGGATCTTGTAAGCAATGTGTATTGTGCCACAGATCTTTCACCCCACATCTGGCCTTGCCAAACCGTTGTCTGGAAGGCATATCATGACTCATTGTGCCCTTCAGGTTGCCACACAAGCTACATTGCTGATGACCACATGATTTACTGGCATGCATGGAAGTGATAGAAATGTGAGTGTCAAGTAGGTCCTGTATGCTCAGCCTACAGAGACCAGTGCCTGTCAAATGTATCTCCCAGTATGGGACATATTTCAGGCTATGGTAGCTGTGGCTATGCAACTGTGGCCACTCCCTGTAGACCTGCACATCCTGTCATGTGACCAATGAGGCTCTAGTGGAAAAACATACATTAAATGCCTCAGTCCATTGAATAAATTGGGAATGGGTACTGAGGTAAATCCCTGAAATAGACCATTGTCAATGTGTGTCTTTGACTCCCACAGCTCTCTTGTCACCTTCACAGAAGTCATATTTGTCATGTACAGGCTTATTGCACAAATGGCAGACCCACAGTGCAGATAGTGCTTAGATTCCTGGGAGGGCATGACATGTGGCTCAGTAGCTTGGTTACATCGCAAAAAATGTACAATGCATACATTTGTATGTTGGTTGCCATTTGTGTAGGATAGAAACAAATGTCCAAAGGAGTGTTCTGTGGTACAGGTACATACCACAGAAAACCACTCTGAATTGGCATGAGCCCTCCCAACTTTGGCAGGGCGCACACCAGAGCCTGACCCTCTCTAATTGCCCGCATTCGGGCAGTGGCATACACAGACCTTGATGGTCATTTGAGGGAAGCACCTCAGCCACATGGGGGTGAGTACAGGGCATATTCCTGCCTGTCATATAGCCTAGTTGATGTGTTGGGTTTGGACATCTCCCCGTAATAATTGGGGATGGACCATGTGTGACACACTAGATAAGTTACTGCTTGTGTAGATATATTATGTGGTACATACTGATGTGCCTTGCTTATTAGCCCAGGGACCTGGGACACAACTGAGTACAATCCACAAAAATATTTGTCTCCAGGGACAACACATAGCTGTGTACATTGATCAATCCAGTAATGTTTGTTGTTGTAATGGCTGTAAATTATTTGTAACAGACCACTACTCCTCAGTGTTAAAGGCCATGAGTCTGTTCAAGGGAGTATGAACAAGGGGAATGAACTTGGCATTGCTTAGTATTTGCAGTCTAACTTCATTAAAAACATTTTTACTGACGTTTACTGATTGCTAGTTCACAGTTCACAGCTCGCAGCATGCTTACTACCAAGGTGTGTCTCTTAACATGCATTTTAGGGCATCTCATCTTTGACATATTTGACAGTAGTAAATAATAGGGCTGTGCAACAAATCTTACTTGTTCCCATTGTCAGCTAGATGTCATGCCAACACACTGTCAACAGAAGTGTGACGTCAATGCAGTAACAGGCTATGCACAAAACCCTTCTATGTTGGCGTTGTAACCTCAGCAAGACAGCTAAAACTGGTTTTGTCACACTTAAACAGAGGGCACTCAAAGCCACCTTGCATGTCTTTTCATGGCCTTGTAAATATGACCCCCTTTCACGCATTACTCTGTGTAAAAGGGGCCTTCCATGGTTGTTGCTGTGGGTGTTCCCACACACCACTCATGAAATCTGCCGCATTCCCAGATTTACACGTTTTCGTAAGCCTGGGAATGCATCAGTTTACTACACACCCCAGGGGTGATGTAAAGGTGGCGCAAAGGGGAGAAATAACATTATTTCTACTTGCTGTTTCTCATTCTATGTACATTTTGCAGCACACATAGAAGGAGGAAACACCTCTCATGATTGTTTTTGTGCAGGAAGGCGTTCCTTCCTGCACAAAAACAATCATCCATGCAGCGCAATGCAGGCATCCTTGCACAATGGTAGAAGGGTGCATGCATTGTTGCATGGCAGCAATTTGTGCCACAGCGCAGGGGACAAGGACAGGAGAGTGCTGTACCTTGTAGATACAGTGCATCCCTGCCCTTTTGTTTTGATGCACGGCAGCACAGAAAACAGGCTTGCGATGCTGCCCTGCGCCAAAACTTTGCAAATGAAGCCCTCAGTGAGCAAAGCAAGGAAGTCCCTCCTTCCCTGACATTTTTCAGGATGGTGTGTTCGTGTTGAAGGGATGTTGTGTTCCTTAAGAACTTATTTTTTCTTAAAGGCCAAATAGTACATTTTACACTACAACTTTCTAAAGTTGTGGCGTAAAATGTGGTGTAAAGTCCTGCCTGCACCGACGACCGCCATGTGATGAGGAAGGACACATGTCCAGTGTTGCCGCCGGATACATTATGATGCTGCATACCGCCAATGTGACCATGGCCTTCCAACCACCATGTCCCAGCAAGCAGAAATGGAGAGTATAAAGGGAGCAACTCACCCGTAGGCAGCTTACACGTCCTGTATCGCCATGGAGCCCATCCCACATGTCCTGTTGCTGCTGCTGCTCCCAGAAGGTGCCCAAAATCCACTTTGCCGTAGATGCAACCGACAGTCATGAAGCTTAACAACAGATTGTCACGCCGTCCTCCACATGATATGGGGATCACAATACAGGCACCAAGTACACATGTGATTGTGTCCACAGTTTGAGCCATTCACAAAGGACACATTCACAGCCATTAAACACTCCCTTCGGGCAGGTCACTGAAGTGCACAGCCACACTCCACAAAAACACAAGTCTGCCCAACTCAGGCACAGGGACAGTGAAGAGCATTGTGTCACACAACAGCAACACGGCAGTAACATCACACATAATTCAAATGACACCCACACATTGATCACATGCTATGGACTGTTGTCAGATTGAAGACACATATGTATGGATGAATGAGTCATGGAACACAAACACGACGCCCATGAAACTGCCCTGCAATGGACCCAGGCACATCACCCACATTGCAACACAATGGAAGGTCAATGGGATGTACAACAGTTAGAGTCAAATATTCAAAGCTCACAATGCAAACAATACCTGTACAATTGGGAAAGGGGCATCTGGAGCTCTCATGAAAGGATGCTGTCCTGGGACACATTACACTTTGTACATGCCCCTGAAACCACATTTGCACAGGAACTGGCTCTTCTTGTATCTCAGGGGCAAACAGTAGTATAGCCAAGTGGCATGCCTATCTGCATAATGTGTAAGTACACGACTAGAAAGCACACACAACAGCAATAGCATGGACCATACATCTAGATGAAGTAGCTGGAAGATACACACATCAAACTGGACACATGATCAGTCTAATGCAAGAGAATTTAGCACAAATAACACCTTTCATGTGTGGACAAACAAGACTCAAGCTTCCACACATGAGACAAATGTACAATCCATATCAGGGGGACAGGTCTAACACCATACATGCTGACATTGGACAACACAAGATGGAATACATAACACAATGGACAAACATAACACAATGGAATGACACCCCAATTGGATTAACACCCACATATCCATACAGTCAACATCTACCTTTGTCCTGGGTGACGCCAGCACTGCTCACAAAGTCAAATATTGCAAAAAACAGCAAATGGGTCAGCAATCAGGGTGAAAAACACACAACTGTAAGCATACAACACAAGTTACTCAGGAGTAACATAAAGGTAGAAAAGTAATTGAAGGACAAATGTGTACCCAAAAAAACAACAACTTGGGTTTATTCTATCCAAATTATTTAGAACAAAGGCAATTGACCAGTCCATATTGTCCATGCACATTACTGTTCCCACACTTGACTCCAGTCACTGCCAGGGAACCTTCACTTGAAGGGGCATCAAATGAGCAGGCAGGCACCTCAGGGGTCATCCGTGGGTGGGGTGGGGTCAGATTTGGGATGGGTGTGTTTAGGTTTGGGAGGGGGCTCTTTTGCTTTGGAGGGGTGGGCTTCTTTTTGGGGGAGGGGTATGGATGCTTGCAGGGGGCAGGTATAGCAGAGGAGGTCTTGAATGTGGACGGATAGGTCGGGATGTGGGTGGTGGCCTCTTGGGTTTGGGAGGGGTGTGAAGGTAACATGGGAAAGGGCAAGGTCAAAAAGGAAACTCTTTTTGGGAAAACAGGTAGGGTCATCAGAAGAGGTTGGAGATTTGGAGGTTCAGGGAGTGGTCATCTTGTATGTGGGCGTAGATGCCTTGGGTGTGTTTGTGTGTTTACTTCTGTTTGCGTGGTGTCTGTTGTGGGTGTGAATGTGGGCATTTGCATGTCTTGGGTGCTGGGAAGCAGAGGTGCTGGCTGATGTGGGAGTGGTGGATGTGTGTGTGTCTCTTGAGGTGGTATGCTGGAAATGGTGGATGTGTCTGTGTGTGTTGGGGTGGTGTTTGCAGGTATGGCTGATGTGATGGACATGTCTTTGTTTTGGGGTGGTGTCTGTGGGTATGGCTGATGTGTCTGTGAGTGTTTTGCTGGTGTTTGGGGGTAAAGTGTCTGAGGTGTGCAGGTCCATGGGTTGTGAGCGGGCGTGTGATGGAAGTGTCACTGGCTGTTGTGGTGGTGTCTGTGGGTATGCTGAATGTGGTATGTGGGTCAGTGTGGGTAGAGGGGTGTCTGGTGAAGTGGTGGCTGATGTGGTGTTTGTTGGTGAATGTTGAGTGCCTGCATGCCGGTGTGTCTTGTGGGGTTTGTGTTGATGTAAGCTGCTTATGTGTGTTGTGCATGTAGCTGCATGTGTGTGCTTGGGATAGGTAGGGGAATAGGTGATTTGGATTGGGAAGGGGGGGTGGAGGGAGAAGAATGTGGGAGGTGACTGGCTACTATCAGTGAGGAGGCCAGAGCCTGAAAAGATCTCTGTAGGCCAGACATCGCACTATGAATGTCTTCCAGGGAAGCATTGGTCTGCTGAAGTTGGCTGACCAACCCCTATATGGCATGCACAATGGCAGTCTGCCCCACAGAGATACTCTTCAGGAGGTCAAGAGCCTCCTTACTCAGGGCAGCAGTGGTTGGAGGGGCTCTAAAATCCACAGCACAATGAATCATCTTGCTCCAGGGAAATCACCACAACTGTAAGACACCCTTTACAAAGGCATACTCTGATTGCATCAGTAGAAGCCATTAGTCCTTTTTATGTCAGAGAAGCCCAGAGATTTGCAAGTACTTGCAGAAGTTCCTCAACATGTTGTCCAGTGGGAAGCTACACCACTGTCTCCATTTTGGCCCTGCAAACACAGACGTTGGTGGATGAATGGTTGTACCCAACCACATGTGATTCAAGCATAACTGCAAATCACTCCATGATGCATGTCAACAGTCAGGTAACAACCCTTCCCCATTACATATGTGCAGTGCACTTTTCCAAATGATGGGCCAGATGTATCAAGGTTTTTTGCATTCGCAAACGGTGCGAATGCCCATTTGCGAATGCAAAAAGCCAGTTTAGAATGTATGAAAGACATTCTGAACGCAATTTTAAGGAATCACAAAAATAGCGATTCCTTAAAATTGCGACTCTGTTTAGAGTCACAATTTGCGACTCTCTAAATAAGAAATTGCAAATAAGGATTCCTTATTTGCTATTTCTTAGCACATGTATGAAGCCATTCCTAAACGCGATTTGGGCATTTAGGAATTGCTAATTACCACCAGGTTGAACCTGGTGGTAAACATGTGCAAAATTTAAAAATGCATTTAAAATGCATTTTTAAAATGTACATGTAAAGCACACATGCCCTTTTGGCATGTGTGCACCTTACATGTCCCCCCAAAATTTTTTGGGGTGCAGCAGAGGGGGCCTTAGGCCCCCAGCACCCTGGGGTTTTGCATTTCCAAAATTGCGATTTCTGGTTAAGAAATCGCAATTTTTGAAATGCAAAAAATTAGCAGATATGGGCCAACAGGCCCATAGGTGCGAATGGGGACAGATTCTCTATTTGCGATTCGGTAATAGCATTTGCGATTTTTAAGAAATCGCTATTACCGAATCGCAAAAATCATACATACCTTTTTGCATTTCTGAAATAGCGATTTCTTAAAAATCGCTATTTGAGAATCGCAAAACAGTTGTATGATACATCTGGCCCGATAACACATCATTGGCATGGGAATGCACATTGTGTGTAAAAACTCTATTCCTATCTGCCATGTCCCTCTACTGTCCCGCTACTGCAGTTGTACGTGCCATATTACATGGTATGATGGATGAGGGAATGTGTGAGCCAACAATCAATGGTAACACACTCCTGTCTGTGGCACCATATGAAATGAAGCCACGTTGCAAATGACCTATTCCAAACAGAGGTGGGCATGCACATATAGGTGAGGGAATACAGAAATCATCCCATGAACACAGGTAGACCCTGCATGAAACAGCAGTGTACACATTTTTACAAAAGAGAAAGGGACACATGCTAACATGTATCTGATGCCAGCTAACAGTAATCCAAACTGCATACCACTCATTGTACAAGTCATGTCAGTATTGTACTTCCTGGCCATAGGGTCCTTCCAACATACAGTGGCCTTATTTTGTGGTATGTCACAATCTATGTTCAGTTTGGTGTTGAAGGATTTCCTCTCTGCAATAGTGAAACACATTGACAGCTATGTCAGATTCCCCCGACGTCAGGATTTAACCAGTGTGAAGACTGACTTCTATGGTTTTGCCCGGCTCTCGCATGTGGTGGGAACCATTGATGGAACATATGTTGACTTAGTGCCACCACAGGCTACTGAACTAGTCTGTCACAACAGAAAAGATTTCCATTCCATCAACATGCAAGTTGTTTGTTTGGCGCATCTCCTTATCTCAAATATGTCTGCCCGTTTTCCTGAATCAGCCCATTATTCTTTTATAATGCAGAACAGTACCAACAGTACCATATCCCAGCTGATGTCACAACTGCAGCCAGAGAGGGCCCGGCAAGTTGGTAAGTCATGTCTGTCCTGATGATTGTGTGTGAGCAGTGTAAGGTGCTACAATCCTGAAGAGAGTGACTCATTGTTGCACTAATGTGCCATTTCTTAACAGGAGACTCAGCATATCCAAACTGTCCGTGGTTATTGACACCGCTGAGGAATCCAACTCCTCCAGGGACAGTCCACTTCAGTGAGAATCATAGAAGAACACGATGGACAGTGGAGTGGCTTTTGGCCTCCTGAAGGCCAGATTTTACTGTCTTGAGAGGACTGGTGTAGCCCTCTTCTACTCACCCGGAAGAGTGTGCCAGATCACTGTGGAGAAATATCCCATACATACTAGAGGAGAGGGAGCCTGCAGTGCCACTGGATGAGAATCTTGACATGCCAACTCAGGATTACAGTGGTGAAGAGGAAGGAATTGACTTGTGAGAAGATCTCATCCACAGTGACTTCTCATGAGTGTAAGCATGTCGTGATGTTATGACTATGACTGTACAATGAACTGTAGTTGTGAGAATGTGTAGAGCTGAGTATTTTGGAAAAAGCTAGGGAGCTGACACTCAGCAATAATGAGCCAAAGGCTGATTAATAAGATAGTTTTTGGCACATCCTCATCTTGATGATATTGCTTTGTTTGTGTCAGTTACCTTGTACTTTGTTTTCAAGATGTTTGCTCCGTGACTTGTGTCATATGTATGGTTTCAAGCCTATACTCCTTGTTTTGTTTGTTTTATAGGTACCTTCACCATGACATCTTCATGTGGGCATTTCAGAGTTGTGACAATGGCAGGTATTTGATACTGTTCTGACAAATGAAGTGAGCATGGACTGTTGCAGGTAATGTAGGTCACAGAGTTTGGGTATATGATACCTGTGCCAAGACAGCTTGCACAGTGTTTGGGTGGAAGGTCATAAATGCCCATTGGACTTGTTTTGTGTGCTGTGGTTGGCCTAATGCATCATGTGTGTCATCATGTGGGCATAAAATATGTAGTCCTAGACCACGACCAAGTCATTTTCCCTTCACATTGGTTAAAAGCTCTGTTTGTATGACCTGTATGTAACTGTAGATGTGTTTCATCATTGTAGGCCACAGTGCCTGTGCCACAGCAATGACATATGCTTGTGTCATACCACCAGATGCATGAACATTGGATTATGATGGTCCTGTGAACAGGGATTGTTCTACTGCCATCTCTCTATAACTTGGATTATGTGATGTTGAATTACTTTGGCGTGGTATTTGATAATGCTCAAGCTGGTGACATCAACCACTTCAATGTTTGCCTATTCCACAGGACAATGTCTGACAAAAGCCTTCCTTCTGCGATCTGGAGGTCTGTACCTGTAAATAAGTTCATGTACTCAGTATGAGTCAATCATTTATAAGTTCAAATGGTTCAGACATTTTGACAACCTACGCGCTGAACACTGTAATACAATTTTTACATTGACAGACACTTGTATGTATGCGTTTGTGTGGGATGTTGTAATCTTGAGCTGGTCACTATGTACATGCAATATATCCTATCTTGAATAAGTACTTTAGATACGGTTCACATGGTCTGACATATCTACATGGCTGAATATGAAATCAAAATCAGCAATGAGTCAGTAAAGGGTGCTTTATTGTGAAGCTACAACTAAATGAAATTATACGTGACATGATTCAACAAAAATTCAAATGTGAAGGGGTCAGTTTTGGTGAATGAAATCATTGGAGTAGATGCCACACCACTGGGAGTCCAAAGTCCAGAGTACTCCGCACATTGGAAATTGTGGATGGTTCAGAATCAGTCGAGAGTGACAAATGAGGTCCTTAAGAAAGAGGGTTATTGCTGGCAGTGGTGGGCGTCTTGCCATCCGCATCTCCTTGATTCTTTGCCGGACATTCTCACTTGTGGGGGGATCCGCTGCTACAAAGGCAGGGGTGTCTGTGGCTTGTTCCTCTGGCAAGACCCCCATCCTGTGGCTGGTGCTGATGTTGATGGGTCTGCTGTTGATGAGCCAAAGGAAGGGGTAGACTGGTTTGGAAAAGCTCTGCTCAGGGTGGTATGTATGTCCCTCAACGCCCCTGTTAGGGAGGCCATGTTAGATTTGTGGACCTCCATCTGTACACGCATGTCCCTATGCATGACTGTTAGAAATGGGGTCTTTGGTTGACAGTCAGGTTACCCCCTGTTCAAGCAAGGACCCTCACTCTAGTTAGGATAAAAGAGAATCACCCTCAGCTAACCCCTGCTTACCCCCTTGGTAGCTTGGCAGAGCAGTAGGCTTAACCTCAGAGTGCTGGGCGTAAAGTATTTGTACCAACACACACAGTAACCTAATGAAAACACTACAAAATGACACAACACCAGTTTAGAAAAATAGGAAATATTTATCTAGACCAAACAAGACCAAAACGACAAAAATCCAACATACACAAGTCAAGTTATGATTTTTAAAAGGTTTAAAATAAAAAGAGTCTTTAGGTAGTTGTAACAACACACTAGCGCTGCTAGCGTGTAAATGTACCTGGTTTGCGTCAAAAATAACCCCGCACGGGCGGTGCGCGTCGAAAATAACCCTGCACGGTTATATGCGTCGAAAACAACTCGGCACGGCGACGCGCGTCGAAACAGCCAGCCACGCGACGGTCCGAAAGTCCCGCGGCGCAGGTTGCGATCTCTCAGCCTTCGTCAGCGATGCTGCGCGTCGTTTCTCCTGCTCCGGGCGTCGATTCTCCGGTCGCGTTTCCTGCGGCGTCGTTTCTCAGCTGCGGAGCCGGCGTCGCGTCGTTTTCTCAGCCGCGATCGGATTCGCGTCGATCTTTTCTCCGCACGGCGCTCGGTGCGTGTATTTTTGTCCTTGGGCTGCCAGCCTCTCCTTTCAGGGTCCCAGGAACTGGAAGGGCACCACAGAGCAGAGTAGGGGTCTCTCCAGAGACTCCAGGTGCTGGCAGGAAGAAGTCTTTGCTATCCCTGAGACTTCAACAACAGGAGGCAAGCTCTACATCAAGCCCTTGGAGATTTCTTCTTCAAGATGGAAGGCACACAAAGTCCAGTCTTTGCCCTCTTACTCTGGCAGAAGCAGCACTGCAGGAAAGCTCCACAAAGCACAGTCACAGGCAGGGCAGCACTTGTTCCTCAGCGATCAGCTCTTCTCCAGGCAGAGGTTCCCCTTGATTCCAGAAGTGTTTCTAAAGTTTGTAAGTTTGGGTGCCCTTCTTATACCCATTTTAGTCTTTGAAGTCACCTTTCTTCAAAGGGGACTCACACCTTCTTGTGAAATCCTGCCTTGCCCAGGCAAGGCCTCAGACACACACCAGGGGGCTGGAGACAGCATTGTCAGAGGCAGGCACAGTCCTTTCAGATGAGAGTGACCACTCCACCCCTCCCTCCTAGCAGAGATGGCTAATCAGGAAATGCAGATCACACCCCAGCTCCCTTTGTGTCACTGTCTGGTGTGAGGTGAAAAACAACCCAACTGTCAAACTGACCCAGACAGGGAATCCACAAACAAGGCAGAGTCACAGAATGGTTTAAGCAAGAAAATGCTCACTTTCTAAAAGTGGCATTTCCAACCTCACAATCTTAAAATCAACTTTACTAAAAGATGTATTTTTAAATTGTGAGTTCAGGGATCCCAAACTCCACATGTCCATCTACTCTCTAGGGGAATCTACACTTTAATCATATTTAAAGGTAGCCCCCATATTATCCTATGAGAGAGAGACAGACCTTGCAACAGTGAAAACGAAATTGGCAGTATTTCACTGTCAGGACATATAAACCACATTACTATATGTCCTACCTTATCCATACACTGCACCCTGCCCTTGGGGCTACCTAGGGCATACCTTAGGGGTGCCTTACATGTAAGGAAAGGGAAGGTTTAGGCCTGGCAAGTGGGTACACTTGTCAAGTCGAATTTACAGTGTAAAAATACACATACAGACACTGCAGTGGCAGGTCTGAGACATGATTACAGAGCTACTTATGTGGGTGGCACAACCAGTGCTGCAGGCCCACTAGTAGCATTTGATTTACAGGCCCTTGCACCTCTAGTGCACCTTACTAGGGACTTACTAGTAAATCAAATATGCCAATCATGGATAAACCACTTACATACAATTTAAACAGGAGAGCATATGCACTTTAGCACTGGTTAGCAGTGGTAAAGTGCTCAGAGTTGAAAAGCCAACAGCAACATGTCAGAAAAATATAGGAGGCAGGAGGCAAAAAAGTCTGGGGATGACCCTGCATAAGCAAAAGTCCAACACGACCCCCTACCAGCCTAAAGCCAGGGGAGAACAATCAATACCTTGATGTACTTCCCTGATTGGGGCGATAGAACAGGGACCCAGGCCCACAACAGCAGGGGCATGTTCCCGTTCTACGCCTTCCTGACTCCAGTTGGATCCCTCTGTCCATACTCTCAGGGCCCACTAAGCTAACCCATGGGGAACCCTTCTCCACATCTACAGACACCATCTGTGCAACACCTAACTTTACTTTGCTCACAGATGTATTGCAATGGGCAGATAGTACCACCAGGGCCAACACAGTGGTGTTGCCCACTCCACCCCCGGGGTGTGACTCTCGTCCTCCCCCCCCCAGGGGCAACTCTGTCCACCAGGACAGCAAGCCACAGTGGCCCCAGACAACTGTCAGGGATGAGAGCCCGACCTCAGGCCTCTCTAACCACTGTGACTGTGGAGAGTGGGGGGCGGTAGCCCCAGGTGCCTGGCACCCTTTGACCACTCTCTCTTCCACCAGGTCAGGGATGACAACCTGACCCTGGTCCTCCCCTCTGGGGCTCTGTACCCTCCCTGCAGAAGCGGCACCCCCAGAGTCCAAAACTGTCAGGGTGCTTGTAGAAGCAGTCCTGCACAATTCTTCCATCAGTGCAGGGATGTTAACCTGCAACTGATCCTCCAACCTGGGGTCTGTACCTTCAGGTTGGACCAGGGCCAGGGGTGAGGCTTCCCTCCCCCTGCCCTCTCTTCTGGGGTCCTGAACCACCCAACTAGGAGCGGCCCCCCCAGAAGACAACATGGTAGGGGTACTGTTAGCAGTAGCCCCTTCCTCCAGGTCAGGGGGGACACCCTTAACCTGGCCTCCCAATCCAGGGTCTGTACCCACAGACTGGATCACTGCCTGGCAACCCAGGACTTCCTGGGGGGCATACCTACCCCCTACCAGGTCAGAGTTTACCCTCTGAACCTGGTCATCCAACCCAGGGTCACCACCCTGCGGTTGAACCACTGCCTGGCACACCAGGACTTCCTTGGGAGCACATTTACCCCCCATCAGGTCAGAGTTTACCCCCTGAACCTGATCATTCGACCCAGAGTCACCACCCTGCGGTTGAACCATTGCCTGGCACACCAGGACTTCCAGGGGAGCACACCTACCCCCTACCAGATCAGAGCTTACCCCCTGAATCTGGCAATCCAACCCAGAGTCACTACCCTGCGGTTGAACCACTGCCTGGCACACCAGGACTTCCTTGGGAGCACATTTACCCCCCATCAGGTCAGAGTTTACCCCCTGAACCTGATCATCCAACCCAGAGTCACCATCCTGCGGTTGAATCATTGCCTGGCGCACCAGGACTTCCTGGGGGGCACACCTACCCCCCACAAGGGAAACACTTTCCCCAAGGGCCATACAAGAGTCTGGCTGGCGCAGGTCTCCTGACCTCTGCCCATCTGACAGAGTCTGGATTCCCCCCAGCCCAGAAATGGTCTCACCAAGGTCATTCCTGGGGGGCTCTGCACTCAGAGCTGACCCCTGACCCTCCAGGTTCTCCACTGGGGTCCGCAACCCCCTCTCAACCCTCTGTCTGGACTTCTGCAACCCCTCACTAGGAGTGGTACTGCCAGACACCAGAACTGGTGGGACGCTGGCTACAGCCGCCCCCCCAAGTTCTCCTGACACTGTGGGGTCTCCCTCAACAGATGGCCCTATGGTACAGGCTAGGCTCCCCTCCTGGGGTTCCCGCAGGGAACCCTCCAGGACCTGGGACCGGATCTCGGGCACCTTGGGCCTCAACCCATCCCCATTCCCTCTCCTCTGAGACTGGACATGGGGTCCCTCACCCATCCCACTACACTGGGACCTACCTGGGACACTACAATCCTTCCCTACCTCACCTGGTTGGGAACTACCTAGACCACTCCTCTCAGGAGCACCCCCGAATGCCTCTTCAGACTCTCTGGTACTCACCCAGAAGTCTGCCTCCATTGTAAGCTCCCTGGGGTCAGAGAACTCACACTCCACCTGGTGTTGGCATAGCTCTGGAAAATAAGGACTAGACATATGCTCTCCAGCAATTACATCACTCAGCCCCTCACATGAATTAACCAAAGTACCCTTCACCCAACCATCCAGTGACTCTGCTTTGAAAAAGCACCCCACATCACCCTCCTGAGACTGGTGAGACAGTACCTGACTGTCCCTGACACTCAACCCACACTCTTCTGGGATGTCTTCACACTCCATAACCAGGACTTCTACCTGGGGGGAACCCCTCTCCCTGTCACTCTCAACTAGAGTCAGTAGAGTGTCCCTCCCACCAGTAGGAATATGACTCCCCATGCCAGTTCCCCAATCCACCTCAGGGACCCTGTGCATCACTGGAGCTACCGCATACCCCTGAACCTCCTGGCGTGTGTTAACTCCCTCCTTCAAGTAGGGCACCACCTCTCTGGGCATGTGTACTTCTGCAGCATCACTGGATATACAATTGTTGCTGCCACCATTCCAGCTGGACTCAGCCCTCATGACTTCCAGCTCTTTCAATTTAAGCTCGTAAGCATAAATCATTTTTTTAATCTCTAAGTCCCTCCTCCTTTCTGCCAGGGCTAAGGCTCTCTTCTCCTCGGCCCTCTTAAACTCTTCCAGACTCCGGATTCGAGCTAGGAGCCTATCATCTCTTTCTGTTCCCTCCTCAGGGCCACTGCCCTCCTCTTTGGAGTAATCCTCCTCCTCAGAGTAGTTATCCTCCTCAGACTCATTTGGTGGTGTTGCCTGACAACGTTTCAATTCATCCTGAAACAGGGCTGACTCAAGATCCTCCCTTCTGGATTCCTTGTTCACAGCCAGTCCCCTTTCCATGCAGAATGCTTTAAGCTGCCACTTTTTATACATAGATAGGTGCCAGAAATTGACTTCCATTTCTGCAAAGGCTTCACAACCAAAAAACAAAGTCCAAAAATATTATCAATACTTCCAGGAGGACATCAGAGAACAAAAAGCAGAATCACAAGACAAGTAGTATGTGGTCACGTAGTGGTCTGAGATCAAAACAGTAGTGTACACTTAATTACTGTATGTCAAGTACAAATACAAGTCCAAATCCCGACCGCTGGTCACCAATGTTAGAAATGGGGTCTTTGGTTGACAGTCAGGTTACCCCCTGTTCAAGCAAGGACCCTCACTCTAGTTAGGATAAAAGAGAATCACCCTCAGCTAACCCCTGCTTACCCCCTTGGTAGCTTGGCAGAGCAGTAGGCTTAACCTCAGAGTGCTGGGCGTAAAGTATTTGTACCAACACACACAGTAACCTAATGAAAACACTACAAAATGACACAACACCAGTTTAGAAAAATAGGAAATATTTATCTAGACCAAACAAGACCAAAACGACAAAAATCCAACATACACAAGTCAAGTTATGATTTTTAAAAGGTTTAAAATAAAAAGAGTCTTTAGGTAGTTGTAACAACACACTAGCGCTGCTAGCGTGTAAATGTACCTGGTTTGCGTCAAAAATAACCCCGCACGGGCGGTGCGCGTCGAAAATAACCCTGCACGGTTATATGCGTCGAAAACAACTCGGCACGGCGACGCGCGTCGAAACAGCCAGCCACGCGACGGTCCGAAAGTCCCGCGGCGCAGGTTGCGATCTCTCAGCCTTCGTCAGCGATGCTGCGCGTCGTTTCTCCTGCTCCGGGCGTCGATTCTCCGGTCGCGTTTCCTGCGGCGTCGTTTCTCAGCTGCGGAGCCGGCGTCGCGTCGTTTTCTCAGCCGCGATCGGATTCGCGTCGATCTTTTCTCCGCACGGCGCTCGGTGCGTGTATTTTTGTCCTTGGGCTGCCAGCCTCTCCTTTCAGGGTCCCAGGAACTGGAAGGGCACCACAGAGCAGAGTAGGGGTCTCTCCAGAGACTCCAGGTGCTGGCAGGAAGAAGTCTTTGCTATCCCTGAGACTTCAACAACAGGAGGCAAGCTCTACATCAAGCCCTTGGAGATTTCTTCTTCAAGATGGAAGGCACACAAAGTCCAGTCTTTGCCCTCTTACTCTGGCAGAAGCAGCACTGCAGGAAAGCTCCACAAAGCACAGTCACAGGCAGGGCAGCACTTGTTCCTCAGCGATCAGCTCTTCTCCAGGCAGAGGTTCCCCTTGATTCCAGAAGTGTTTCTAAAGTTTGTAAGTTTGGGTGCCCTTCTTATACCCATTTTAGTCTTTGAAGTCACCTTTCTTCAAAGGGGACTCACACCTTCTTGTGAAATCCTGCCTTGCCCAGGCAAGGCCTCAGACACACACCAGGGGGCTGGAGACAGCATTGTCAGAGGCAGGCACAGTCCTTTCAGATGAGAGTGACCACTCCACCCCTCCCTCCTAGCAGAGATGGCTAATCAGGAAATGCAGATCACACCCCAGCTCCCTTTGTGTCACTGTCTGGTGTGAGGTGAAAAACAACCCAACTGTCAAACTGACCCAGACAGGGAATCCACAAACAAGGCAGAGTCACAGAATGGTTTAAGCAAGAAAATGCTCACTTTCTAAAAGTGGCATTTCCAACCTCACAATCTTAAAATCAACTTTACTAAAAGATGTATTTTTAAATTGTGAGTTCAGGGATCCCAAACTCCACATGTCCATCTACTCTCTAGGGGAATCTACACTTTAATCATATTTAAAGGTAGCCCCCATATTATCCTATGAGAGAGAGACAGACCTTGCAACAGTGAAAACGAAATTGGCAGTATTTCACTGTCAGGACATATAAACCACATTACTATATGTCCTACCTTATCCATACACTGCACCCTGCCCTTGGGGCTACCTAGGGCATACCTTAGGGGTGCCTTACATGTAAGGAAAGGGAAGGTTTAGGCCTGGCAAGTGGGTACACTTGTCAAGTCGAATTTACAGTGTAAAAATACACATACAGACACTGCAGTGGCAGGTCTGAGACATGATTACAGAGCTACTTATGTGGGTGGCACAACCAGTGCTGCAGGCCCACTAGTAGCATTTGATTTACAGGCCCTGGCACCTCTAGTGCACCTTACTAGGGACTTACTAGTAAATCAAATATGCCAATCATGGATAAACCACTTACATACAATTTAAACAGGAGAGCATATGCACTTTAGCACTGGTTAGCAGTGGTAAAGTGCTCAGAGTTGAAAAGCCAACAGCAACATGTCAGAAAAATATA
This sequence comes from Pleurodeles waltl, assembly GCF_031143425.1. Classification (NCBI taxonomy): domain Eukaryota; kingdom Metazoa; phylum Chordata; class Amphibia; order Caudata; family Salamandridae; genus Pleurodeles; species Pleurodeles waltl. The sequence continues at coordinate 778,098,617 of NC_090439.1, forward strand.
GGAGGCAGGAGGCAAAAAAGTCTGGGGATGACCCTGCATAAGCAAAAGTCCAACAATGACCCTCTGTAACTGCTTGATTTCCTGGTACTTTGTCAACACCTGGCCCATCACGCCTTGGTACTCCTGATTTACCCCCAAGATGTGGCTGATGGTATCCTGGCCAAATGCAGCCCCAGTGTCCCAACTTCGCTGGCCCACAGCATCTCTCTCATGCACTCTACCCTGACAGGCCTGTGCCCCTCCTACAGGGTGCCCTCTCCAACTTGTTCCTGGACCCTCAGTGTGCTGTACTGAAACTCAGAATCCAGGACTGGGGAGCCAGAGATGGTGGACACTGTGCTAGGGACATAGGTTGGAGGGGGTCAAATGGTTGCCTGGGATGTTGAAGAATCAGGGCTGGGAGGTGACATTGTGGGCACAGTGAGACCCACTGTTGCCATCTAACCAGGTTGCCTAGATGGGCCAGAACCATCCTCCACATGCAGACCTCCAGGAGTGTTATTGTCACTGAGGACTTCATCCATGGGGGTAGTGGTAGTCTATTCCGTGGCCTATGTGTGCCCAGCAGCAGATCCACCTGTTGATGCAAAACGTACATAGCTACTGGATGTATTGAGACATCTACCTCCAAACGTTTAGTGTTACAGTAAGCAGAGACCTTAGACAAAGTTAAATTGTAGTTAATCCAATTGTGCCAAGCACCAATGATATTGGGTGATTTAACATGATATGTGTGAAGCATGCCAACCGACTCAAATAGCTGATGACATGAACAGATAAGTTGCACTTTGGAGGATGGCCTGGAAATGATATTTCACATCAGTGCAGCCAACAATGTGGAGAGGCAGGATATGACTTTGACCATTTTGAGGCCTACTTCCGTGGACAGCAGGAAGACCCAGGACTTTGCTGTATATGTGACTGGAGTCATCATGTGCACAGTGTTGTGCCATTTTGTCTGCTGCTGCTACCAATCTGATGAAGTATCTTGAAGCCTGAGAAATACTTGTGTACACACTGGGTGAGGTGTCATTCCTGTCCTCAATAGTTTTATCTTGAGTTAGCAGATCAAGATGGAGCTAGGTAGACAGACATGTCTCTGATTTGAGCATGATGTGTTCCTGATCGCTCCCAGGTGAGTAAACTTAATTTGAGAGTTGTCAAACTGGGTCTTTGGACAGAAGAGTACTAGGCTGTTGGTTGGAGTTATAGAAACAGGGTCTGCCGGGGGTGCAGTCAGGTCAATCCCTCTACTACACACCCTATAAAATGTTATCCTACCAGGCGAGTATACTTCAATTGAGAGTTGACAAACATGGGTTTTTGGACAAGGCAACATTGAGCTGGTGGTTGGAGTTACTAAAACAGGGCCTGCTGGGAGTTGAAGACAGGTCACTCCCTCTACCACTACACACTTGACAAATGGTACCCCCCCAGGTGAGTAAACTTCATTTGGGAGTTGACAAACTGGAATTTGGACAAGAGAGCCCTGTGCTGGTGGTTGGAGTTACAGAAACAAGGCATGCTGGGAGTTGTAGTCGGTCACTCTCAACTCCCCAACACTTGACAACTGTTGTATATTACATATTTGTATGCAGGCTACATTTACATTTTGGGATATACCATGGATCCTGAAGAGTGTTTTTGTTACTGAGTCATTTCCAGGCACCCGTTGGTCAGATGACATGTGATGCTCCTTGGTAATTGTGATTCTGTGTCCAATAATACACAGTGACAGTGTTAACACTCAGATACTCTGGGTATTGAATGTTGGTGAGGTACATGAACAAGACAGCGGCAAAAGGTAAGCTTTGAGAATGCATGACATTGCATTTTTGTGAAAGTGTTTGTATTGTTAATTACCAGACTCCACTCTCCCAGGTTTTCCTGTCAGCCCTCATGATTCAGGGTGGCCAAAACCTTCTCCTCCCAGGGAAAGAGTTGTAATGGGGAACTTGGAGGGCCACAACCAGTATTCTTGGCCTGAGGCTGGTGCCTTGAGACTAGGTCATTCCACCTCTTTCTAATGTATTCCTTTGTGCGCAGGGTGGTGCCTACAGCATTCACTCTGTCGATGATCCTGTCTCACATCTCCATTTTCCTACTGAGAGGAGTACGATGGACTTGCGCTCCAAACAGTTGTTGCTCTGGTCCTATGATTTCATCCACGATGACTCTTAACTTGTCTTCAGAGAAATTGAGATTTTTTTACACGTGATATCGTGGACAAAAAAGGGTGAGAGGAATTTACTTAACAGGGGAAGTGAAATAGGGTGTGAATGGACAAAAGTGTGTGTAGGGTGTTCTATGAGATGGTGGAAAAAGGTGTGCCTAATCTATGTAAAAATCTATATGCACAGGTCATGGTTCTTTGGCTCTGTGTGGAAATGCAAAGGATTGTGGTCTGTGAAGGAATGTGTTGTATAGTGTGCTTTGCAGGTGTATCCACTTGGCCAATGTGTGTCAGCTGTGTTGTTTTTGAAAGCATCTAATGTGACTTTGTTGATTGTAAACTGCGGTGGTCAACCACCATTGGCTGACCGCCACGAGGGGGCTGCCACTGCGACTGTATGACTGTAATATGCTCAGTGGTTGGCTGCGACGCTGACCGTGCTGCAGGCCGAACTGCCTATATCCAAGCAACCGTGTCACTGGTGGTCTGCCTTTTTAGCTCAGCGGTTGGTGGTCTTGCCTGTATAACTCATAATATGGTGGTCTGGAGGACCACCAGCATGGCGGCTTTTTCAGGGCCACCAACATGGTGCTCTGCCAGTGTGACTACCAAACTCATAATGAGCCCCTAAATTTGAGGGTAAAATTTTGGACCACAATGAGGTGGATAATCAGTGTAGCCAGCACAACGATTTTACCAGTTAAAAAGTCCAGGTTTGCTTCTTTTGCTGCTTTTGGTGCCAAAACCAAGTGCACAAATGGAAACCTGACGATGATGTACCCAACTTCAAGTGACTCTCACCAGCCACAGGCTTGTATATTGCCCCCATAGAAGATTTCTACTTACCTAAAAAAGACAGTCAGAATGTAAAAACCTTGACTGAGAAGGCCTGTTTGTTTTATCAGAACTCGCTCCATCGCTGGTGACCTGAAATGGAACCTATGTTCCGGTCAACCGCAAAGAAGGACTTTTGATTGTCGCTTTATTATTTCTTGGTTCATTTTGCCCTAAAAATAATAAATACATATTTCTGGTTCCCCTTAATCTATTTTGATGATCTCAATGTCATTTTACTTACTAAAGGGTTCTCTATTTTTTTACAATGGCTTGGGAATTTTGTTTTGTTGTGTTCTTTACTTTTGAATGTGTAGATACTGCATGAACGTACAATTTGCTTCTCTGAGAATTACCTGCAGCTTCTGCCATAGCTACAATGGGTTTAGCAGAAATTCTCTCAGAACTGTGTTTGATCAAACCAGGGTTTATTGAGTTGATGGGGCACCATATCCCAAAGTGATAGCCCTACTTCTGGCACTCATATTTTCATGACTCTTTCAAGGTCTGATGTACGGCTGCTAGTACCACCATTTTTATCAAGTATGAGTGTAAATTTTATATAGCATTTTTATAGCGCTTACTGCCCCTGAAGTGGCAAAGGCTATCTGCTAAATGTATGTGTAAATATAGTGGTTAATGTTTTAAGAAAAGACAAGCTAAGTACAAATGAACACAGTTAGCATGAGCACCAAATACATATGAATAGAAATTTGTGGATTTTTTAAGACATCAAAGCAGTCTCAATTTGGGCTCTTGCTTTGACTGGGGGTCATTATAGAGTATGAAGTATAAGAGTGATTTGGTTGAATGTCTTGTGATCTGTGACAAAGGAGGTAGCTGTGCTAACTGCTGCTCTCAGGGGTGCTATTAGACCTGGCATCCTTGGTGTGGTTCTCCCTCACATTTTTGCCTTCAGTCCTCCTGTTCTGCTGACATTGGTTTTGCTGGCTTTAGGACTCTGCATGCTATACCACTGCTAACTAGTGGTAAAGTGCTTGTGCTCACTCCTTAAAGTATGGTAGAATTGGCTTGCATGCAATCTGCCTATTTGCATTACTTGTAACACCCTAGAAAAGTGGTACTGCATATGCCCAGGGCCTGTAAGTTTAATGCTACTAGTGGGCCTGCAGCACTGATTGTGCCACACACTTAAGTAGTCTGTTAAACGTGTCTCGAGCCTGACATTGCAGCCTGTGTGCAGTTTTAAAATGCCATTTTGACCTGCTAAAGCAAACAATCTGCAAAGGCCAAACCTCCCTTCTTAATACATCTTTTACCCCTATCATAGGTCCTGAACATCCCAGAGGGCAATGTGCAGTGTATCTAAAAAGTAGAACATGCACTTTTAAGTTTTACATGCCAGGGAGTTAAAAACTCCTCAACTGGTTTTTCACTACTGCAAGGCCTACCTCTCCCATAGGATAACACTGAAGTTATCTTTTTACATATTTATAAGGTATAACTTCCAATTGCCAGCAGGTAGATGGGTCATGTTTAATGTCTAAAGAATTAAAAGCCCTCTTTAATGATAAAATCTGTTTTTTTATTACAATTATGAAAATGCCACTTTTAAAAAGTTGGCATTTTCTTGTCCTATCAATTTAGTGCCTGCACCCATCTGATCCTAGGTCACATGAGTAGGTGTAGCTGGGAGCGGGTCTTTGTGTACTGCTTACAGAGAGCGAAACAAAAGAGAAATAGGTGTTGGCAGGATTGACCCCTCTGAGTTAATTGGGGGGTAAGAGAGCTGTCACCTACCACACTTGCACTTCAGAAAGGCTTTGCCTGAGCACTCTCACAAAGGGTTTGTCACTGGTCTTTGTGACCTAGACAAGCTGGGGCCAGGACAGAGAGGAAGGGAATACCCATCACTGTGGGTGTGGTGGGGTGGAAACCACTAAAAGCTTCCTCCACTTAAAAGTGGATACCAGGTATACATATTGGGACCCTTAGAACCAACTCTTTAGGACATTTCTGGACCTGTAGTCTCTGCCAGGAAGAAGGACTGCTGTGCTGCTGACAAGACTGCCACTTTATTGGACTGCTACTTTGGAGACTGCTGACCTGCTGTGCTGACTTGCTGCCCTCTTGCCTGGGTGAGAAAGACTGGACCTGAATCTCTAAACCCAGGACCCCAGAGTGATGCCAAGGGCTTGTTTGCTGGCCTCCTAATCAGAAGTCTCAGGAACATAATAGGCTTCCAACAACCTTGAACCCAGGACATGGACTCTGCCATCTTTGAGTCCTGCACTCCCAAATAATGCCACACCAGTCCTTAACCCTTGGAAGTGGCCCTGAATGTGTTCTGCCAACCCATCTGTTGATTTAGCGGGGTCAACGCATCTCCTCTATAGAGCGATACGTCTCCAGCAGAACCAGCACATCGTCTTTGCTGCTCGATGCATCAACCTCGTAACTAATGCATCGCCCCTGCTGGACTTCACATCACCCTTCTCAGCCCATATGAGCCACTACATTGCCGTGCAAGAACATCACCTCTTGCTTAGCAGCTCCCTGGAACCACTGCTGTGCAATGCATCTCCTCGTCAATACCTCGCATCACCTTTGCTGCACGACACATCTTCCACACAAGAATCTACATCTCTTCGAATACAGAATTAAGATACTGTGTTCAGTGGGCCTAATTGGGTCCCTGTAGCCAGCTCATGCTCCATTGCGTTCACGCTGAACTTGTGACTTTGTCCCGGTCTGGTGTGACCAGATTACAATAGTTGGCGCTTTGTGCTTTTGAGCACTATTTTCACTTAAATCTTTATGATTGCATACCTCTGCGTCTATTGATTGGATTTTCGTCATTTCTGCCTTGATTTATTTATTAAAATGTACTCTACTTCTCTAGATATGTGTGGGATTTCATTTTGTTACTGTTTGAAGTGCTGCTTGAATACTTTATTGCCTCTAAGTTAAGCCTGATTGGTCTGTGCCAAGTTACCTGAGGGTTGAACACCGGCTAGCTTGAGGTCTGCTTGTGCCTTCACTCTGACAAGGATTGTGGTTCCTGCTTGAGTTTGTTTTCACCCCTCGATAACCAATACCCAATTTCTTATTCCTGCTAAATACACTATAGGGGTTAGGAGAGCAGTGAACTTCCATAGTCAAGTTTGAATAGAATGTGCTCCTAGTCTTCTAACCCTAGCCTAGTCCTTCCTCAGAGCAGTCTTTGCCATTGGTAGGTGCTCTTGGCCATGACTGAGATGTGTCTTTGAATGGTAAGGCAGCAGTCATGGAAAGAAACTAAGAGATTTGGCACTCACATCATCCCATACCTGAAGGAGCTCCTCATTCAAAACCAAACACAATTCAAACTCCTCACACACATTCAAGGCACTACATAACACTGGCCCAGCATACATCAACGATTGCATCTGCTTTCAAAACCCTTAAATACACCTGTGCTCGTCCGTACTCCTCCTTGCACAAATCCGTCACATACGAAAACCGAGATCTGGAGGTTGAGCCTTCTCCTACAGTACTCCTAATGCTTGGAACAACCTGCCACCACACATAAGAGCCTCCTCCTCACTTCTTAAATTCCACAAAAAACTGAAGATCTGGCTTTTTGAGTAGTCCGACTAGGCCCTAGTTGTGGCTAGACAAACACACTTGCAAGGCTCCAAGATACCCTCCCAGGTTATAGTGTGTTCTACAAATCTGTATAATATAGCATTCTCCTCATTAGCCAGATTGCAGTTCAAGGAGAAAATTATTTCAGACATCTTTGAATAGGGAGGCAGGATTTTTTTCATGTGATTGCTAGAGATTGCTAGAGATTCTGTTTTGGTTGCGTTGAATTTTAAGTGCTGCTTAGCCATCAACTTATTGATTCCGTCTAGGGTGTTGGAGAGAAGGAAGATGTTTTTATGGCATGAAATCCTCAAATAGATCTGGGTTTCATCTGCATATTGATTATTAAGAATTACAAATTTTCTAATAATCTCTTAAAAAAGGTTGGGGACAGAATTGCCATGGATTTGTTAGAGTCAGAGCTCCCTTATGTTTACTACTTGTAATCAGCAAATAGGAATAAAACCAGTTTAGAAGTGCACCTTTGATGCCAATTTGTTCTTTCAAAATGTTAATCAGAATGGGATGGCTGGCAGTATCAAAGGTAGCTAAAAACAACCAGAAGCAAAAGTAGGCCTGAGTTACCTCAGTCGAGGAAGCCAAGAGAGTTACCCACAATTTACAGAAGGGCATTTTCTGTGCTACAGCCCTGTATGAATTCAATTTTGACTACATTAAGAATGGATGTACCTGTATATGAGAGACAGTGTAGAGGCTCCACAGCTTTTTAACATCTTCTCTAAGAAGGAAAGTTTTGAGACCGAGAATTGTTGTTCAGGTCAGGTAAGATAATTGTGACATGCAAGGTAGGACCCATGTGGCAAATTATTGAGTACTCCATGGGGAGTGTGCATAGATCTCCCTCAGCCTAAGCAGACAGTAACTTTAATACAACAAATAATTTTAAAGCACTGTCACTTTCAAGTTGTGCTTTGAAAATGCCTTCACTCACTAGAGCTGTGGCAGGCTGGGCATTGCCAGTCTCTTGCAGTTGTGCTTTTAGCATGCATACATTGTGCCTGGCACTTTGAGGTCAAATCCTCCCCCAGCTTCTGAACAATGCTCATAGATAGGCACACTTGACGATAAGGAGAGCAGTGTCAGGGCATGTGTATGCTTCAGTTCCATGACCATCCTCTGTCAAACAGTCCTGAAAGAAGCAGGCAGGAAGTCAAGTGCAATTTGAAGTGAGTTAGACTGAAGAAGACCTGAAGGCCTATTCACAAACTATATTTTGTAGTATGTTTGGTAGTATTACAATAATGCTACTCATACTATCAAATGTTATTCACAACTTACATGTAGAGGACTATGGGCCTGATTTAGATCTTTGCGGATGGGTTTCTTTGTTAGAAACCTGATGGTTATTAATATAATGAATTCATAATAAAGCGACGGAATATCATTCATGTTTCTGACCGAACAACCCTTTCCACCAATATCTAAATCAGGCCCAATGGCTCCATCTCTTCTATATTTTCCATGCAAACATCATGAACTGCACATCTATGCTCACTACTGCCAAAAAGGTCCCAATCAGTTCTAATAGTTCTTTAGCTCAGGTCTGGTGAAAGCTCACCAACACATGGCCAACCACTGTTACTGCAGTACCCTTCCATAGACAATAATGTAGGTGGGACTTAACATAACACTTTATAGGAAATAACATTAAATTAAATTGATGCATTTCGACTTTTTCAAAATATGTATACATTTAATATAATGTTATTAAAATGATATAGAAATAACAAATATATATTAATGTATTCTAAATAGTTTTAAAAACACTTTTTAAAATTAAAAAATAACTTTTTTTTAATTTTAATCAAATTAATTGAAATCAATTCTATGCATAAAATTTCATCATTTTTACTCCATAAATAATACATATAAACATTTTACTTTAGGTGGGATTTTTTGAGAAAACCTTTAAAAATAATTTTAATGTAAGATGTTTAAATTATTTCAATATTTAATTCGAAATGTACAGTGCTGTAGCATTTTTTATTTTCTTCTACATTTAGAACAAATATATAATAATAATATATATTAATATTTTGCATTAAGTTATTTAGATACATTTTTTTTAAATGTTCCTATACTTTACTATTGGGAGATCACTGTACTGTAGCAGAGACCTCTGTCTATGTGTGAAAAGTTACTTGTAATAAACAATTTTACACTTATAAGTTTGTCTCCACCCCTTAGTTTCAGGCAAATGGGACATGTAAGTCTATAATGAGCAGTAAATTTGCAGTTGAAAATGGTGACTATCCAAAAGAAGTAAATGTAGTACAAAGTGCAAGAGTAACTACACGTGTAGATTTACTCATGTGTAAATATAATTTGTGAATAGAACCCGTTGTGTTTTTATTAATACAAACAAATTTATTTTGTTCAATATTAACACATTATTTTACGGGTCTTCTTCCATCTCATGACCAGCCGCGGCCCGTCTTTTAGGGCGGAGGGACCACGCCCCCCACCTTTTGCCCCTCATGAAGAGTGCCTGTCAGGCTGAGCAAAGGTCAGCCTGACAGACACTCTTCATGTTCAGATCAGGCAGCCAGGAGTGAGACGTGTGATTTGTGCAGACTCCTGGCTGCCTGAGCTGAACTTTGCTTGGCTGAAGAGGTCCCAGCTCCTATGGGCTTGACCTCCCATCTCAGCAAAGGTGCCTCAAGGCCCTTCCCCTCTGTGACGAGGGGAAGCGTCACCCATTGATTTCGACCTGGGCACTTCAGGTTTAAGCCCTGAAGCGCCCAGGGCGAGTCTGAATCAGTGACACCTCGTCACAGAGTGGGGAGGGGTCAGCAGTCTCACTGACCCCATCCCACTCTGTGACGAAGTTTGGAGGCAGCAGTCCCAAGCCTCCTGTGACCTTCGATGCTGAAGGTAAGTGTGTGTTTTTTAAATGAATGTTTGGTGGGTGCGTGTATGTTTGAATGTTGATGAGTGTTGTGAATGGATGTGCATGCGTGTGTGAATGAATGAGTGTGAGTGTGCTGCCTGCCCCCCTCCGTCCTAAAATTACCGGCGGCCGCTGCTCATGACTGATAATGTTGATGTCCAGTACTCGCTTTCTGACTGCAAGTCATTGAAACAATGAAACTCTCAACCCAAAGTTAGTGCAGTTTTCAATGCAGATGTATATTCACCGGTAAAAGCAGACAGAGAACTCGAGCTTCAAGGAGACTCTTGGCCCTAGCTAAAATCATTACATCATTAGTAAGCTATTTTTAATGTGCATTGTTCAAACATAATCACTTCAATCTATTTAAATAACTATCATTTTACACGCTCAAAGTAGTAACTTTTTTGCTGTATCTCATTGAGAACTTGACAGGAAACTCATAGCAGAGTACCATGAGTGGGATGGTGCTAGTTTTATTTTTGAAATCGGGGCTGCTACTATGGCACTAGTGGGAAGGGCTTATAATAATCCAGTGCGCAGAGACTGTGGCTTAAATCAAATGATACGTCATACTAACAAGACCTGCAGATGCTTAGCCAATGGGGCTAATGAAGGGAGGCAGAAATAAGTGGGTGAACATATTGAAAACACACCAGGTACGTACAGAGACTGAGAGAAGATGAGGAGGGGAGAAGCAGTGATTGAGATGGAAATCGGAAAAAAATTAGAGCAAAACCGATTGTAAGAGAACAGAAGATGATCAAAGAACAAAAGAGATGGGAAATAGGAGTACAAAAAACATAATAAGGGACCAAGGATGATAGAAATGCAATGGTAGCTCAGTCTATACAGACCTGTCCTGCAATGAAAAGTGGCAGCTGGTACAAGCAGCACACTCCCTGACTTCTACCTCCTCCTTGGAGAGCTAGAGAGGCTTCAGACAGCAGCCATCATCACGCTTCCTTGCTCTTGTCTCCGCACTTGAAGCGGGGGAGCACAGGGGAAGCCGCTTCCCCTGGTAGTGCAACAACAGAGGGAAACAACATTTGTATGCCACTTTTGTTATGTCCTAACAGAGACCTACTAGTAGCTCTTTATGACAGCCATACATAACAAGCACATTTGTTTTGTTTTGGGCAGAAGTAATGGCTCAAAAACACAGTGCACATGTTAAGGCTAGTGCCGATTGTGTCATTGAGACTACAATGACAGCATTTTTTTTAACAATAACTTGTATCTTTGAAATCGATAGATGTTATTGTTCTGGAGTACGAAGTGCTCATTACTGTTAAACATGGAGTCATTGAGAATAGCTAGGCTACACTTAAGTTGTCTGGTTTATAGTTACAAGGAAACACAAGCTTTATTATCAAAACTGTGAACTGTGACGAGATGTGCTGGGTGCATTAAGGCATAAGGGTGAGAGTTATTAGTATCACAGCACCCTAACCATGTGGTGGGCTCACATGGCAAGGTGTGACGTGATTGGGGAAACTCTGCCCTTTGAAGGGACCTGAGGGTTGACTGCAGCCACCCTTCTGTGGACACTCATGAACTGGCTGATGCAGAGCCAGGCCTGCCAACCCAGCTGTGTGCCTACCTGTATGCCACATCAAAGGTACTCAGCTTTGTGGAGCCCAGCCATGTCTCACTGGAGGATTTCGACCGTTATGTTGGAAGTATGTATACCCTGTCAGCACTGTGGCGGAGTATACACACTGCCAACATTCAAATTAGACCCCAAGTCTGAAGATACAATTGTGGCCCAAGGTCACGTGGCAAATGTATGTGACCTGTGCAGTAATCTCACCAGTTACGAAATCCAGATTTGTTTTACTTAGAGCTTTTGGCACCAAAACCAAAGGCCTAAATGGAAGCTTGATGACAATGTATCCACATTAAAGGATTCTCGCCAGCCACAGCCCTGGACGTTGCCTGCTGGAAGATTTTGACTGCCATAAAAAAGACTAAATATGAAGATAAAACCCTTGACTGAGATGACCCATTTGGTGTATCCTAACTCCACTCCATCATGGCTGACCTGAAGTGGCCCTTAAATCCCGCTCAACTGCAAAAAGTGACTTTTGATTGGTGCTTTATTTTTTCTTGGCTCTTTTTGCTCTAAAAACAAAAAAGACATGCCTCTGGTTCTCCTTACTCTATTCCAATGATCTTGGCGTTGTTTTACTCAATGAAGCTTTCTCTTGTGTATTTTACTAAATTGGTTTGATGATTTGAGTTTGTTGTGTTCTTTACTTTGAATGTGTTGGTATTGTTTGAACCTAGAACTAAATTATCTGCTGCATGCCTGCTGCATATGATATAGGTACCAGGGGTTGAGAAAAGATTATCTCAGAAGTGTGTTTTGGCTAAAACAGAAAGGCTTTTTGGAGTTGGTAGGATACACCTATCTCAAATTAATAGCCCTTTTTGTGACAGTCATGTTTTGAAATGACTCTTTTGAGATCTTATATGAGGCTACTGGTATCACCAATTTTATCAAGTATGTGTGCAAGTGCACATGTATCTGCTAAATATATGTTTAAGTATAGTAGTTAATTCTTGGAATAAAATCCAAACTAAGTGAGGATGAACGTAGCAAACATATGCAAAAAAATATGAATAAATACAGATGTAGGTGTCAACAAATAAACACCATGAAACTGGGAGCCCTGACTATAATGTATTCTTTAGTTTGTTTTAGTTCCTTTAATGTATTTGTAAAGTACACACCACAAAATAAAGTATAATTTAGCAAAGGTCTGTGTGAGTTAACATGTGTTAACATGCCCCTCCATTTTTAGGGTCCGTGTGCAAGTATGTCTGTAAGGTTGGCATATTTGTCTTTCATACATTTGTGGTTTATGTCAGTGGCATTATCTGTATGTGTGAGTTTTGTATTAACCCAGAACACTGGCTTTTTTATAGCTTTAGAACATGTCGTAGCGGGCTCTACCTGCCATTAAAGGCCCGCTCCTGTGTTTGGCTCGGGCCTTTAACAAGGGAGAGGGCTTTTAATGGCCGGTAGAGCCCGCTATGGTGGGTTCTAAGGCTATTAGAACATTCTGCCACTAGAGGGCAGAATGTTCTATCAAATAAAACAAATTCCTCACGATGCCCGATGGGATTAAAATTCCCTCAGGCTCCATGAGGCTTTGTTCACAGCTGCTGCTGTGAACAAAGAAGATTGGAATGTTGGCGCTGCAGGATTTTACCGGCCAGTAAATGGAGCTGCCAACATTCCAATGTTCTAATATTACTTATTGTCTGCTTTTTTTTCCTGGTAACCAGCATGCAGGTTGTATCAAGCATGCTGTTTTCAATAATATTTTCCTGTCTGAAAAAAACACATATTTGTCATACTAAGTAAAACCCAATTAAGCAATGTATTGGTAAACACATGTTTGAAAATGACCTTTTAAATACTTGAATTTTCATTTTTTGCATATTTGTCTACCACGGTGGTGCAGTTATACATCACTCAGTGGTACTACATTTATTGTCCATACAAAGATGAATTGTCCATACAAAGATGAAATGTTGGCTTCATCAACATTTGGACCCATTGCTTTTAAGTTGCCCACAGATACTGTGGGCAAACTGAATCAGAGAGTTTCCTGGATGTCCCTTTAGCTGATCCAAAAACGACGCATCGTGTTAGTTGTAGTCATCAATTAACAACATAGACAATACTTGTTTGAAAGGTAGGCTGCACGTATCACTTTCATATCACTTACAGTGACTGTATTGGAGATGAACATACATTTGCAACATTGGTATGATGTGAATAGGAGAAAATACAAGTTAGAAACACTATACTTTACTGTGCAAATGCATGTAGTTTTGGACCTGTGTTGGAAGAAGAACAACAACATACATTGATAGAAAGGTTGCTGCCTAAGAGCCTGGTGGGACTCCAAGTCCCAGGCTCCTCCTCGCTGCTGTTGCTGCCTGCCGCCCCTCACCTGGGGCCACTTTGTTCATATCGCGGGCGCTATAAAGCGCACCGCGCAACACTGTGCCCGGTTGCTGCCTAAGAGCCTGGTGGGACTCCAAGTCCCAGGCTCCTCCTCGCTGCTGTTGCTGCCTGCCGCCCCTCACCTGGGGCCACTTTGTTTATATCACGGGCGCTATAAAGCGCACCGTGCAACACAGCTGCGTGGGACGCGCCTGGGCGGGCCCGTCCGTGCCCGTCAGAGACCGAAGGAGGCCGAAAGAGGCCGGGCTGGGCCCCCCCTCTGGGCCCTAAGGTACGGCATCAGACTACTTAGTGCTGGGAAGCATTTAAAAAATTTTTTTTTTTTTTTTTTTTACATCGCTCTGTAGTCTTAATCCTTAAAGGGGAAGCGCAAGGCGAAAGGCAGCCCTGCACTGGGCTCTGTCAAATCTAAAATACCTAAAACCAATAAGGCCATGTTACCACACACCAACTGTGTTGCTAAGGAAATAGATGATCTGATTGAAGAGGTTGAACAGATCTTAAATAATAAGGAGAGGGTCAGACGAAAGGAGCTGAAATCTGGTAGTCTCATTCCGTTTTTGACTTCAAGATCGCATACTGCCTCCAAATCGCAAACTGTTACTTCACCTCATCAGGTGTCAGCCTCCCAAGGCCCTACTAACATTAGCAGTTTTTCTACTCTCTCCGCACTTCATCTGGATTCCAAAGCATTAAAAGACAATGCTACATACCCCACAATTCCTTGTTCTAACCGCTTCTCTTCTTTGGCCCCCCAAGTTCTGGAAAATCCTTGATTAATTTCCACAACTTCGCTACACACGGAGAGTGCTCCCCTACTAAATGACTTGCCAGCACTGGTGTTTAGCCTTAAGAGTGAAATAGGTGAGCTGAAATCTTTATTGCTTGAAATCACCACTCTTCTCAAAAGCAAACATCTTCTCCCTAGTTGTGACCCCAAGCCAAATCCTGCGACAACCAAACACCTATTTGTAAAAAGTGTTTCATCAACTGGGCCCCTGCCACCGCCAACAAGTGCAGCAGACCTTATGGAAGGGCAGCGTTCTCATAGCCAGCACATGTCTTCTTTCAAACGCAATATTCCTCTTCCTTCTAATGTCCTTTTCAAATGGGACACTACTAAAGCTTCCCACCAAAATTCTAATCCAACTAAGAATAACTATATATATCTATATGTGTAATGTTTCACCTTTGCCCCCAAACACGCGAGAAGACAAAGCCTCACTAGTCAATAAGGCCTCGCATTGGCTGAGACACGTCAGAGGCTGTGGCTCAGTCATTCATGATGTCATTTTATCTGCCGAACGAGTAAATGGTCTTCCTGGTTGCCGAGACTTCATAAAACTCAATTTAAAAAATCCTCATCTGTTAACAGGTCTCCTAGATATGGAATCACGCAATACAAATAGGAAGTCTTCTGCTATTTTTCTCAGCGTTAGCAGCCCCACTGTCGGTTACATGCAGCCGAATTCTTCCTTCAGAACAGCCAACCTGGTCTTGAGCTGTTCTACAGACCATCAAGATTTTAGGCCACTAGGCCACCAGGTCTTTAAAGGCTTACCATCTGACCTAGCTCCAATGACCAGCTCCGGTTCTGTCTCTAGTGGCCAATCAGCATGTGATCTCGATCTCCAGGGAGCTACTTCTGACATTGATTGACTATATTCAATTAATCCTTGCGTCTCCACTCTTAGCCCAGATCTACCGGCTATAGGTTCTTCACTCTATTTACCTAGTCCAGGTGTTGTCCCTCCTTCGGATTTACAATCTGATAACATCAATAATTTTACAAACCCGCTCATGGAGAAGTTTATTGACAGCCACCTTCCAGATGACACTCTCGTGAAATCAAGCTGCTCTACTGCCCAGACATCAGCAACATTTTTGTCCTGGAACGTGGCTGGCATTAATGGCAAACTTGCTGATACTGAGTGGGGGGCATTTGTCGAAAACTTCAATGTCTGTATGTTCCAGGAAACTTGTGCCAAACACTGCACGTATAGACAGGGGTTTAGTTCCTTTTTTAAACCAGCCAAGCCATCTCTAGCAGGTAGGGCAGTAGGGGGCTTATGTACCTGGGTAAAATCGACAGAGGTGGGGGGAATAAAGGAGATATATGTGGATTCCTATGATATTTTGGCTATCGCCATCCAACCAATCTCAGGCTCCCCTGTTCTCTGTATAAATATTTATAGTAGGCCGGGACCCCCTAACCATCGCTCTACTATTATCGAGCTATTGAATACTCTAATTCCGGACCTCCGTCTTAAATATCATATTATAATAGCAGGGGATTTTAATGTCCAACTTTAATTTAATCCAGACCTCAGAGGTTATGCAGCCTGAAGATAGTGTATGGAATATTCCTCCTTATTCCATCCAACAAAATTCATATAAACCTTGTGTTAGGGCTACGCAGATAATAGACTTTATGATATCACACGGTCTTCGTCTTGGCAATGGCCGTTTTCCAGCTGACACTCCTGCCAGACCAACTTTCTTTAGGGGTCTTTATAGTAATAAACTGGATTATATTTTCTTTGATTTAAGAGTTTGGCACCATATACTAGATGTGGAAGTGGGTAATCCACATACTAGTGATCACCGCCCTCTACAGATTACGTATAAGAGATCATTTTTAGCAGGAGCTGTATTTCCTCCTGCTTCTTCTGTTGTCATGGAGTTGTCTAGCAACAGGCGCATGGTAAGATGGGACTCCTTTGAGAGATCGAACAAGCTCCGAGAAAAACTGTGTGCTTTAATTTCTTCCCACCAGTTATTTGATCATAGTCTCATTTTTGCTCCAATCGAAGTTACATCTCTCCATTTGGACCTCTTTGCTACCCTAAAAGAGTTGTTTTCCAAATGCGCTAGGCCATTGACTAATTCTTGTGCCCAACCCTGCTCTAAATGGTTTAATAAGAGGTGTAGAGAGGCCAAAAATACCCTGGTTAGTGTATTAAGGACAAAGGACAGATTAGGTATTTCCAATGCTAGACACCATTATGCTTCTATATGCAGTAAGAGCAAACATGAGTGTGAAGAGGGGCTTTGTATTGATCTATTTGAGGCAGCTAGAGCTCATGACTCCAAACGGTTCTGGCTTCTGGTATCTCGTAGTGATCAGAACCGAGCCCCCTATTTGGAGTCTCATATTACCCCTGACGCCTGGCTTTCCCATTTCAAGGAACTGTATGGCTCCCCACTGGCCTATGATGCACCAAGCTTGGGAGAGCTGACAACATCTCACTCGCCCACGTCCTCCTTGCCTCCCTTCACATTGAATGAAACTGCGCTGGCCATCACTGCCCAAAAAGCAGCGAAGGCCCCAGGGTCGGACGGGATCCCTTCTGATATGTTTAAAGTGGACCAGACACCTGGAGTCCGTATATTAACAGGCATTCTAATGCCATTTTGACTACTAGATCCTACCCTGACTCATGGAAAGAGGCAATCATTGTGCCTATTTATAAGAAAGGAGAGAGGAATTCCCCGGGAAATTATAGACCCATCAGCCTTCTCGACAATCTTCAAAAAATATTTTGTCATCAATTGTTGAGTAGGTTGAGCAAATGGATAGTGGGAAACCAAATTCGAAACCACCTCCAAGCGGGCTTCAGAGAAAAAATCAGTACAATAGACCAGATATTCCGTTTCAATTCTATTACATGGAAAGTTGTTGATGTGGACTCAGGCCACCTATTTGTAGCATTTGTTGACCTAAAATCAGCTTTCGATTTGGTACCCCGCAATAAATTGTGGGAGGTCTTGCCTAAAATGGGAGTCCCTTGCTCTATTTTAAATATCATCAGAGATCTCCATACTGGTAATTAGGGTAGAATTAGATGCGGTCGGTAAGGTGAACTAACTGAAAAATTCCCGACTGCTCGTGGCGTGAGACAAGGCTGTGTACTCGCCCCTACCCTATTTCTTCTTTTCATAAATGCATGCATTCCTTATCTCATGGAGTGTTCCAACGATGCCCCCAAATTAGGAGGGCAGAAGATCCCCTGCCTCCTATTTGCTGACGACACCTTGTTGATATCCCAAACAGCCACAGGTCTTTCAACCTTGCTTTCGAGGTTCATGGACTTCTGTAACGACCATGGCCTGGAAATTAATCAACTAAAAACTAAGGCCCTCATTCTGACCTTGGCGGGCGGCGGAGGCCGCCCGCCAAAGTCCCGCCGTCAGATTACCGTTCCGCGGTCGAAAGACCGCGGCGGTAATTCTGACTTTCCCGCTGGGCTGGCGGGCGGTCGCCTTCAGACCGCCCGCCAGCCCAGCGGGAAAGAGGCTTCCACGATGAAGCCGGCTCGGAATCGAGCCGGCGGAGTGGAAGCTGTGCGACGGGTGCAGTTGCACCCGTCGCGTATTTCACTGTCTGCGCAGCAGACAGTGAAATACATGTAGGGGCCCTCTTACGGGGGCCCCTGCAATGCCCATGCCAGTGGCATGGGCACTGCAGGGGCCCCCAGGGGCCCCGCGACCCCCCCTACCGCCATCCGGTCCGCCGGGATCTGGATGGCGGTAGGGGGGGTCGGAATCCCCGCGGCGGTGCAGCAAGCTGCGCCGCCGCGGAGGATTCAATGGGGCGGCGGTACACTGGCGGGACCCCGCCAGTGGTGCCGGTCCGACCGCGGCTTTACCGCCGCGGTCGGAATCCCCATTGGAGCACCGCCGGCCTGTCGGCGGTGCTCCCGCGGTCCTCCGCCCTGGCGGTCAAAGACCGCCAGGGTCAGAATGACCACCTAAGTGTATGGCGTTTGGGGATAAAAAAAATAGGATGCGGCGGCCCATTTATTTAGAGGGGGCCGTGTTGGAAAGAGTTGGCGATTTTGATTACTGAAGCTAGAAGACTCGCACAAGTGGTATTCTCATCTTCAGAAAGCAAACTTCCGTTTGAAACAACGGGCGAGTGGTATCGTAAGATTTGCAGCTAGATCTCCTAGCTTTGCCATGACACCCGCTATTGAAATTTACACATCACAAGCAAGGGGGGGGCCCTTTATGGAGCCGAACTGTGGGGCCACTGTAATTTAGATGATCTGACAAAGGTGGAAAACTCTTTTTTAAGGTCACTGTTAAGAGTTCCTTCCAGTACCCCAATGCTTCCTATTCGAATGGATCTAAACCTGTCTTCTATTAGCCAGATTGCTGCTCTCAGGCCTTTGTTGTTTTGGATTCGCCTATGGTCATTAGACTCTCTTATTCCCTACAGATGTGGGCTAGTTAACCTGATGGCCAATAATACTAGTTCAAAAATCAAGTGGTGTGCGTACGTAGAACGGACATTCACACTACTTGGCATGGGGTCTTATTGGAAGGATCTGCCATCTATTCCAAAAAATGCAACACAGACATTAAAGGATGCATTTTGGCTCCATGTTCAACTTTCACAATTGTCTGTTGTTTCATCATTCTCCATGACGGGCAGCTTCTTACAAATTAAATGCCATTATGAATCCGCGCAATATATGGACATAGTACTCTCTCCATGTGCACGCGCATTGTATATTAGATTTAGGATAGGCTCTCTCTCTTTGCGCATCCTAACACATAAATGGACCAACACTAGTTGCACTTCGAAGATGTGCCCGATGGGCTGTGCCAGGGAAGAATCTATAACCCATGTCCTCTTCCAATGTCCTGCGTACCATAAACAGAGAGTTCGTTGGATTATTCCTTTGTGTAGGAAAATGGGTTTTAAGAACTGCCCACTGGCTTTAAGAATTTTTAAAATCTGATCCATCCGTTTTAGTGGCTTGTTGTCTGGCAAAATATTTAGATTCTATCTGGCACTGTAGACTGAACACGCTTAAAAAAATAGAGGTAAACTTAATAGACGTGGGGAGTGGCTATTGATGAACCCATTTGTGAATTTTAATGTACGCACCTATCACTTTTCATCGTCTAAAGTATTTTTATGCTTAGATATTTTTATATTTTCAAATAGAAATATCCTATTTTATGTGATATGTCTGGTTAGGCTTGTATTTGATTCTTGATGCTTTTCACGCAAAATTTTGTATTTTTACACTATCTTATAATACGGTATGAATTTTTTGAGGGAAAATCCTTACGTTTAATATTTTTTTATCCAGTTCAACTTTTTATGTCCGAAACTGTAGACTGAACATGCTTAAAAAAAATAGAGGAAAACTTAACAATAGTCGTGGGGAGTGGCTATCGATGAACCCATTTGTGAATTTTAATGTCGGCACTTACCACTTTTCATTGTCTAAAGTATTTTTATGCTTAGATATTTTTATACTTCCAAATAGAAATGTTCTATTTTATGTGATATGTCCGGTTAGGCTTGTTTATGATTCTTGATACCTATTATGCGAAATCTTGCATTATTATACGATCTTATAATACGGTACGAATTTTCAGAGGGAAAATCCTTACGTTTAATATTTTTTTATGCAGTTCAACTCTTTATGTCCGAAACTTTTTGTACGCAGCTTGTTGTCTTGTAAAACTATGAAACTGTGAATTGTGGTGTGCTTTTATGGTATTCATTTTTACCGAAATAAAGCTAACGAACGAACGAATCAGAGAGTACACAGTAAAGTGAAATATGACACACCCTTCAGAGATATGAGTATATTTCAGCATCCAATACTGGTAATATAGCTCAAGGATTTAAAGTATCTGTGTCAGTTCACTGTATTTACTCTTATTTTCACCAATTTGATAGTATAATGAGACCCACTAATAAATAATTGCTGTTGTTGTCTCAGCTGACTTGACAACAGACTCAATCACAGCCACATCCAATTACACATGTCTAACATGCCCAGTGGCCAGACAAATTCATATGTAGGTAGGTAGATAGATAGATAGCTAGATAGATAGATTTAAAAACATGAATATGGTTTAATTGCTGTTAACTAGCCATACTTAACTATGATGCCATTACCCATGCTATGTAGTGGTTCTCATTGTAAAGGTAGAAAAATGTACCTGTGATGTAATGACTCCCAATATGGTGTCTGTGATGTAATGACTCTCGAAGTAGAGCTCTCAAAGATATGGGAATATATAATCTATGGTTCATTTGCGCATGATAGCTGATAGTGTGGAGCAGGATGAGAGTTATTATGCAAAAAAGAGAGAGGCGTCAAAAAAATCCTAGGATAGAGATGTGGAGGAGAAAGCTGGGTCTTCCCAGGATACAACGGAAGAAGAAGAATATAACATAATCTTTCAGGGGACGACGTGTACAATAATCTTGCTTTATTTTCACTTAACAATCTTTAAAAAATAATGAACGCAAGGACTGTCACCTGCAATCTCTTTGACAATGAATTAAACCTGGAATACATAGGTTTACATTCCTTCAGTAAGTCTATATTGAAAAATCAACTGAAGGCTAAATATGCAGTATAGGGTTCACATGTTCTGAGCACAAGCGTAGAAAAAGAACAAAGGAGAGTCGTAGTGCTGTTAAAAGTAAGGCAGGAAAGTGTCACAGTCCTTGCACAGGGACTGCAGGAGATGAATCATGAAGATGATCTACAGCTGTATTTCTTTGAACTCTACAGCAATGAATGTGAAAAGATATCCAGTGTAGAGAATAGGATCCTAATATTGGCAAAATAAAAATAGTAGAACACTACAACAATCTACATGCAAACTTTCATCAAGATAAGCAGTTATCCCTGGAATGTTGCTTGTTTGGCACCCTTGCATTTTGTTTTATTTGAATCAACTAAAAAAACAAATAAACACTCACAAAACCCTAAAAAGGTTCTTGTTTGGTCTGCAATGTTTTTCTTTCTTTAGTATGCTCTTCATATTTTCTTACTGTCTATAAAGATCTTAGGGCCAGATTTACAAGAAAGTGGTGCATCAGAACTGATGCACTGCTTTTCTTGCATCGCCCTTGCCTTACCTAACGACACCATGTGTGCACCGTATTTATGATACTGCACACAATGGCGGTTATTAGAACAATAGCATCAAAAATGTTGATGCTATCATGGAGCAATGCACGTATGTTTTGAATACAAATTACATAAACACATACAACAAAGATACTCTCATACCATTGTTGATGGATATAAAACCAAGACATACAAAATTATAGTTCAAATCAAGAGTGTAGAAATACCATAGATATCATCTTAACATATCTGTTTGTGCAGTGGGAATGTATTTAGATGCAAGCCATGGTTGTCGCCCTGCCACTGTTCATTGTACTCCTGCTCTTACATAAGATACCAAAAAACTATCATTATTAATATTTTTACACTAGACGTAGGGCTTGTTAAACAAAAAATATGCTATAGCTTTGTTTAATGGGTGACACAAATTGTGTCTGAGTGAGAAGGTGGAGATCTCAGCCTAAAGGCGGAGAGTAGAAATACAGATGTGAAGTTACAAGTTGAGTATCTTTGCAGTCATAATTATAGATGCTAGAGTCTCCATCTCCCTCATTTATGAGATTAGGGACTCAAATGCTTCTGAATATTTCTGCCCAGAAATGATGAATAGTTTCTGGGCGGAAATCTCAACTTATTTGTGGGTAGAAATCTATGAGTACAGAGTCCTCCACACATAGATTTCCCTTTGTGATTTTGACATGTAGTCTACAAAAATAGTGACATTTTATTATAAAAATGTATATATTGTAGTATCGCAACTAAAAAAAGTTTAATTACTTTCTAAAAATGGAATATAACAGAACTTTTTAAAATTCTGAAAAAACATTCATATATTATTGTTTTTTTAGAAAAGTATGTTTTACATTTTAAAAGAGTAATTCTGAAATTTACAACCATACATACTTATATAGTTAAATAAAAATATAGATTTTGGATGCAAGTATACCTATTTTTAAAATGACATTTCAGCAAATATTTTCTATATGCATAATTATAAAAAGTAACATAAATGCTTGAAGCTAACTTTATGGATCAAATCTGTTTATTAAATTTTCAATTTTAGAACATCGCACATGCACTACATCACAGTATTGCCAAAAGGCACGTAATTAGCTTACTCCATGCGAAACAATAGAAAAGAAGAAGATTAAACATTTAACACAACTATGTTTCCCCACTGCTGGGTGACAATGCATTAATCAAACGATCTCAGGCTCTATTACCATATAATTCTAATCCAGAATAAACATCCCCTTATAGGCGCCCTCCCCGGTAATCAATTCAGATTCAGAACCGTCAGATAAGTTGCACATGTCAGCTCTGAAAACTCCCCGGATAGAATACGTAGTTCCTTAAAGTCCCCACTCCGCTGCTGTGAAGTCAGGGTGAGCTTTTCCATAGCGAGGATAAACCAGAGCTTGTGCAGCCAAGAGACTGTTGTCGGGATCTGCTCTGTCCCCCACACTGATAGCAACAGCTGTACTGCAGCATTCAAGGCTAAAGCCATCTGCCGACCCTTCAAAGATCTTAGGGGACAAGTGAGCGGGTTGGGGAGACCCAGCAAGGTATACGCAGGATATCTAGGGATCTGAGTGTCAAAGGCCATGTCCACAGTGTCTATTATGTCCTTCCAGTACCGGTGTAATTTGGAACAATGCCATAGTAAATGCACAAGTGAGCCCCCACCTCCAAACCCCCTCCAGCAAAGACTGGATTTGTCTTGATCCCAAGCATGAATCCTGTTTGGGGTGTAATACCAGGAGGAGGCTACTTTATAGGCTGTCTCTGTACCTGCCGAGTTATAAGCTGTGTGGTGCGCACTATAAAAAACTCTCCCACTCATCTTCCGATAGCTTCCGCTCTAGTTCCTTCTCCCATCTCAATTGACCCTTAGTCTTGGTTGAACTGGCCTCCCCCGCAAGAGGACATAAAGTTCAGAAACCACACGTTTATCACCCTTTTTCATTAGAATCCATTTTTCAAACGGGGTTAACGGCCTATCTATTAACATCCTATTGGCTGGAAGCAGAGCCCAGTGTCTTATTTGATAGTACATCATCCCATCAGCCTCGGTTAGGCCATATTGCTCCCTCAGCTGGTCAAAGAGGATAACCCCCTGCTCATCAAATAAGTATCCCACCCGTTTGCAGCCCCTCTCGTACCACCGACGCAGTGCTTCAGGCTGTAGACCCGGGTCAAAATCGGGGTTCGCGCCCAGTGGAGTCATTGGGGACGGGAAGGTCGTAACCTCCGTAACCAGTGATATATACAACCCCTGCGCCCTGTGATGGCGCCTAAGCCAGGGTTCCTTCCATATGTGAGAGCCAGCCACTGCCTGGTCCATGAAACGCCAATGCTTCTCAGAAGATGGTCAGCTCCATTCCAAAAGGAAACGCAACTGTGCTGCCTGAAAGTATCAAAGGAGGCTGGGGACTGCCAGCCCCCCCTCCCTCTTAGGACGATACAGGACCTGCCGTGATATCCGCACCGCCTTCCCTTCCCATATAAATTTTAAAACCGCTGTTTGGAGGGATGCTATCGTTCGTGGGGGGGTTCCAGCGGGAGCACCTGGAACAGATAAAGTATATGTGGTAGGATGGTCATTTTCACCGCCACAACCCTGCCCAGCCAGGACAATTTAAGCCTCCCATGACTCTAAGTCGCGCTGCCATGACTCAAATAGTTCAACTTTGCTGTACAAGCGACTGTGAAGCCCAGCTCAATCCCCAAATATGGCCCGTTTCCATGTAAAGTGGAAACGGGCCTTCAGGTCCCTTTCATGCTCCGCACTGATAAACTTGCCCAGAGCCTGCGATTTAAGCATGTTCATTCGGGACCCCGAAACCCGCCCAAATTCCTCTATAATACCCATTAGTGCCGGCAGTGAGGTCATGGGCTCCGCAAAAGTAAGGATGACGTCGTCAGCGTATAGCGAAATGATATGTTCACCCCCCTCGAACTTCATACCCGTGATCTGAGGGTTGTCCCGGAGCCTCTGCGCCAGAGGCTCCATGTAAAGCGTGAACAAGAGGGGCGAAAGTGGACACCCCTGCCTGGTACCTCTTTGGACGGCGAATGGCAAAGAGAGTGTCCCATTAACCCGTACCACCGCCCGAGGCTCTTGATAAATGCATCAAATCCATGCCATGGAGCCTGAACCCAGTCCAAAGCGTTCAAGCACCCTGAACAGGTATGGCCAGTAAACCCTATCGAAGGCCTTTTCAGCGTCAATAGACAGGAAGAGCGCCGCCCTACGGGAGCGTTCGGTTTTATCCAAGAGATGGAGCAGTCGCTTGGTATTATCGCTACACTGTCTATGAGGTATAAATCCCGACTGGTCGGGATCCACAAGCCCTGGTATATAATAGTTGAGACGGTGTGCCAAGATGCCAGTGAACAGTTTGGCATCGATATTCAGGAGGGAGATCGGCCTGTACGAGGCGCAATCCTCTGGGTCCTTCCCCGGTTTCGGGATAACAACGATAGTAGCGTCTAACATACTAGGCGAAAGCACACCCGTTTGACGAAAGGAGTTAAAAAGTCGCACAAGAACTGGAACAAGTTCCACACAGAAGGATTTATAAAAAAGCACAGAGAAACCATCGGGGCCTGGTGACTTCCCGATCTGCAGCCGCGCAATCGCAGATATAACCTCCTCTGCCCTTATAGGTTGGTCTAACGAGGATGATTCTGTCACAGACAAAGGAGTGATTGCTATGTCCTCTAAGAAGGATTCTGGGGTTAAGTCACCGGGCTTCTCAGCCATGTACAGATTTCGATAGAATTCCGCAAAAGCCTGCGCGCCTCTGCCCCAGAGGGGAAGCGTACCATTTTTATCAGTGACGCTGCACGCTGCGCTCTCAACCTATGCGCCAGTAGCTTGCCTCACTTGTTACTTCCTACATAATACTTTTGTTTGAGGTGGACTACCGCATACTCTGCCCTGTCCCAGTCCAACCTCCTCAGCTGCTTTCGCACCTTCTCGAGCTCTCGCCATATTCTAGGAGCACCGGTGTGTTTATGTGAGCGCTCTAACACCCTCACTCGCTGCTGCAAGTCCCCCCTGAGTCGAGTCTTCGCCTTATTGTCCCTAGAAGAAAGCGACATCACCTCACCCCTCACAACAGCCTTCAGTGCCTCCCACAGTATTGCAATGCTTGTTGTCCTGTTGTCGTTAAAGCTAAGGTAATCTATTATTGCCCTTCGGATCGCCTCTACCGTTGCACCGTTCTGAAGCATTGAGTCCCTAAATCGCCATCCCGATGGACTGACCCTCTCCATTTCCATGTGAATCTCATCCGTTACTGGGGCATGATCCGACAAGGCCCGCGGTTCAATTGCCGAGTCTCTAACCCTGGGGAGAAGCTCCTGGGATGCCAGAAAAAGGTCCAATCTAGCGTATGTTTTGGTTGCTGATGAGTAAAAGGAGTAGCCCCTCAACGAGGGGTGCTCACTCCTCCACACATCCACCAGACCACACTCACTCAGCCACCGCCGGCCTGCGTCCGACAAAGACCCAGTCTGACCATACCGCTGGCCTGAGTGATCCAGGTCCCCGTCCATCACCAAATTAAAATCGCCCCCCAGCAATACAGCACCATCAGGGGATTGTAGCAGCGGAGTCAGAGACTGTCTCAAGAAGGCTTCTTGTTGGGAATTGGGTGCATACAGGGAAGCGATCGTGAAGGAAAAATCCCCCAATCGAATCCTCATGGCCAAGAGCCTCCCCGTAACCTCATGCAATTTGGATATCACTTCCCCCGGGAATGAGCGTGATAAAAGTATCGCCACCCCTTCATGCTTTGACGGTAGCGAGGACCACAACTGCCTGGGGAACCACTTAGAGCTCATGCGGTAGGTATCTTTAAGGACAAGGTGCGTCTCCTGCAAAAGACATACATGACTCCTGGATCCCTCTAAAGCTGATAGGATGGCTAGCCTCTTAGTAGGGTTATTTAGCCCCCTAACATTTAAGCTTATACATTTGATGGTCATAGCCTATACTGAAGAGAGCAAGCAGAGGAGACAAGAGCACAACATAGGACTACCACCCACAATATTATCTAGACCTCCTAGAGTACTCAGGCCTGAGGATGTCTTCTCAAAGAACCAGCATCGCAGGGAAACCCAACAGCAAACAACCAAGAAGCACAACAGGTGCATAGAACACAGAAGTCCTCGATCGTCCATCATCGCGAGGTGAAGTCTCCACGGGGCAGTATATCCCACCATATCAGTGACCCGGTCCATTGCCCCCGCCACCCCGACCCTCTGCGACAATCAACATATTGTTAAGACTGCGGCCTGTAGTAATCCCGGGCGCCCCCGGGTGTCCAAACTAGGCTGAAGTACCCGCGGCCACGCTGTTCAAAGCGGCTTCTCTCTCTGATCTCAGCTCCGAGGCCGTCGGGCGCTGCAGCTTCCTATTCTTCTCTTTTCTCCACCAACGAGGAGGGCCCCCCGCCGGTAGATCTGCCCCCTCGCCCGCTTCCCGGCCTATATCCTCAAGGCCCAGGACGCGGCTAGCCTCCATAACGGATTTCACCTGCCGAAGCTGCTCCTCCTAGCGGAAGACCAGGCGGAACGGATGACCCCAGGAATAGGACACATTGTGCGCTCTCAAGAGATCCGTGATCGGCCTGAACTCTCTCCGTCTCTGCAAAGTCCGCACAGATAAATCATGAAAGAGCTGGAGTTCATGCCCTCGAAAGAGTACACTCCGGAGGTTGCGGGCCCGCTGTAGAATCTTTTCTTTAAGGACAAAATTGTGGAGACAGGCTTAAATGTCTGGGGGCCGGTCTCCAGGGGCCCCAGCACGCCCAACTCGATGCACCCCGTCCAGGACTAACTCCTGTGTCTCTTCTGTGCCAAGCAAGGAGCGAAACAGATCCACCACGTAGCCCCCAATGTCCTCTTTTTCAGCACCAACCTGGGCACCTCGTATACGAATATTTTGTCTCCTCAAGCGATTTTCCAAGTCTTCGACCGCCATCTGGAGAAGGTCCTGTTGCTCTCGGAGGCAGACAACTTCATGTTGCAGGCCCGCCACCTCTTCACCACGAGGGACCTCACTGTCCTCTAGCTGTGATACACGTTCACCCAAGGAGGTAACCTCTCCTCGTAGCTCCTTCACCTCCCGTGAGATGTCCCTACGCAGCTCTTTGATATCGCCCCGGAGCGACTCAAACAGGGAGGTCAGAAAGCCCTTCGTAATGGAAGAACTCTCCTCTGGATCCGTCTCAACCCGACTCTCCAAGACCCTCGTCTCAGGTAAGTCCTCTGCCACGGTCCCAGGTGTCAAGCGCGCCCCTGCCAACATGTCCCTCACTGAGCGCTCGCGTTTGGACTTTGATGTCGCCATGGCGCGCCGGCCTGATCACACCTCACCAGCTCAGTTCCGCAGGTCCTCCAGGGTCACCTTCCGAGGCCAATCGGTATACGCCGCTCTATCCGGGACCGCACCCAGGTCCAGCTCCTAGCCGCCACCACTTACTACAATCCACTCCTGGCGCCTTTTCGCAAGACTGCAGGACCAGGCTTCTCAAAAGTTCAAATGCTGGGTTAATGCCGCCCATAGGCCAGGCAGGTGGGCCCCTACCCTCCAATGGGGCCCCGCACCTCACAGGCCCCGCTCCATGGCTCCAGGGCAGGGGGGCCCCGTCTGCAGCCCCCAGTCCAACAGGGCATGTGGGAGCACCCCTCTCCCTTCAGGCACTCCAACCACCAGGCGCCGGGTCCCGCGGCGGTCTCCAGCTATTAAGGGGCCCCGTGTGAGCCCCTCGGCCCACAATCCCCCGGCGCCTCGCCTAAAAGGGCCGCGAGGGAAAGGCCTATCCCGCGGCCCAGGCCGCGCCTCGCGCCGCTCCGCAGGCCGCGCCCCTACTCCGGGGCCGGGCCCAGCTCCTCCCGCGGGAGCGGCGAAACTTGGTCCCAACCGCAGCCGAGCGGCCCAGAACACCAGGGGGAGCCTCACAATGCAGGGAAAGCCTCCAGGCTTCCCCCAAGCTGGCCACAAGGCACTTTCTCTGGTCGAGGAGGCGGAGCGCTATCAGGAACGTCTTAGCGCTCCGCCATCTTGGACACGCCCCTCTGAAGCTAACTTTATTAATATATTTTATTGAAATCACAAACAATAAAACCATTTATAAGTTTATATTTATACATAATAATAACTATATATACAGTCTTAAACCATTTCATCAATCAAAAATAATACTTTACTAAGTATCATTATTTTAAATTCTTACCTCTAAATGAGGTGGGCAGATTTTGAATATTGGTGGTGCTGTAGACATTATAGTCTCCCTCTTTTCTCAAAGAAGATAATCAGAGTCGGTACTCCTTTTGGGTGATGAAAACTGTTACACTTAGCATGCAAAGAAAACCGCTGTGCTATGACCCAACATCATTTTTGTTGAGACAGGAAGTATTTGGTTACAATGACCTCACTCATTTAAT
Source organism: Pleurodeles waltl (assembly GCF_031143425.1). Classification (NCBI taxonomy): domain Eukaryota; kingdom Metazoa; phylum Chordata; class Amphibia; order Caudata; family Salamandridae; genus Pleurodeles; species Pleurodeles waltl. Next base: position 778,127,455 of record NC_090439.1, read on the forward strand.
GTTACAATGAAAACAACATAGAAAACATACTTCAAGAAAACATGTATGACCACCATAAAATGAAGGATAAAGACTCAGTATTATTTTAACATGAAAGCAACTCTATATCTATGTGTACATGGAGTCAGTCATTAGAGGGGGTTGAAACATAGACCTCCCGCTACAAGTAGTGCAACTTTGCCATTTGACTACACACCACCGGACTAAACCTGATGCAATGAAGCATCATTATACTTATATGTGTTCAAATCAAATCATGTGGATATGTATGTAGTAGGTGCATACTAGAGGTGACTACAATCAATCTGGCAACTTGCTGAATCAGCATCTTACTTCTAATTCTGTCTTACTGCATAGTGTCCCATGAGTATGATAATTATCTTACATACCTAAAATCTGAAATGGACTTACTTTTTAACTTACACAACACCTAAAAACATCTTTCATTTAGAAAGGCCCTGAAGACCAGACTGTTATATTAAATTTCTCTTTGATGCAAATTTGCATAAATTCCTTTCAATTATTCCTTCTTTATTACTAGTGCCAAGATGCTCTTTTTAGTGAAAAGATTGTGCTTTATAAATAATAATTATAACAATTATGATAATAACAATCATTGCATTTATCCCAGCCTCAATTTCTCTGTCTGAAATATGCACCACACAAATGTATAGTTGTGCTGATGGAGATAATTAGATGAAGATGCTAGAGAGGAGAATAAATAATGTATTGCTCCTTACCGAGGAGGACAGCCTTTATGGTTCAATCTGACCACACAATGCCTTTTCCATACATGCCTTTACTACAGAGGTACGTTTTAAAAAAAACCCATAATAATTATGTTGTTTTAAAAAAACCATGATTATAATGTTATTTGAAAAAGGCGTGTAGGTATAGGTAGTGCTAAAGATGAGTAAGGGTAATGGGGGTTAATAGGTAAGTAATGGTAAATAGAGGTAAGGGTAATTTAAAGTTTAACGGTGGGCAGTGGTAAAAGGAGGTAAGTGACATTTTAGGGTAAGGGGTGGGTGGTGGCAATGGGGGCAATGGTAATTTTAGGGTTTAGCGGTAGGTAGATGTGAAGGGAATTAAAGGTAATTTTAGGATAAATGGCTGGGCAGAGGCAAAGGGACGTATGGGTAAAATTAAGGTTTAGGGGTGGGCAGTGGTTAAACAGAGGTAAGGGTAATTTAGCGTAGTGTTGAAGAGCAGGCAAGAACATTAAACAAATGGGGTTAGAGGTGTCTCCCCTATATATGTGTATATGTATATATATATATATATATATATATATATATATATACATATGTATGTATATATACACATACATATATATGTGTAGGTATATATATTAATACATATATATGTGTATGTGTATATATATATATATATATATATACAGGGAGTGCAGAATTATTAGGCAAATTAGTATTTTGACCACATCATCCTCTTTATGCATGTTGTCTTACTCCAAGCTGTATAGGCTCGAAAGCCTACTACCAATTAAGCATATTAGGTGATGTGCATCTCTGTAATGAGAAGGGGTGTGGTCTAATGACATCAACACCCTATATCAGGTGTGCATAATTATTAGGCAACTTCCTTTCCTTTGGCAAAATGGGTCAAAAGAAGGACTTGACAGGCTCAGAAAAGTCAAAAATAGTGAGATATCTTGCAGAGGGATGCAGCACTCTTAAAATTGCAAAGCTTCTGAAGCGTGATCATCGAACAATCAAGCGTTTCATTCAAAATAGTCAACAGGGTCGCAAAAAGCGTGTGGAAAAACCAAGGCGCAAAATAACTGCCCATGAACTGAGAAAAGTCAAGCGTGCAGCTGCCACGATGCCACTTGCCACCAGTTTGGCCATATTTCAGAGCTGCAACATCACTGGAGTGCCCAAAAGCACAAGGTGTGCAATACTCAGAGACATGGCCAATGTAAGAAAGGCTGAAAGACGACCACCACTGAACAAGACACACAAGCTGAAACGTCAAGACTGGGCCAAGAAATATCTCAAGACTGATTTTTCTAAGGTTTTATGGACTGATGAAATGAGAGTGAGTCTTGATGGGCCAGATGGATGGGCCCGTGGCTGGATTGGTAAAGGGCAGAGAGCTCCAGTCCGACTCAGACGCCAGCAAGGTGGAGGTGGAGTACTGGTTTGGGCTGGTATCATCAAAGATGAGCTTGTGGGGCCTTTTCGGGTTGAGGATGGAGTCAAGCTCAACTCCCAGTCCTACTGCCAGTTCCTGGAAGACACCTTCTTCAAGCAGTGGTACAGGAAGAAGTCTGCATCCTTCAAGAAAAACATGATTTTCATGCAGGACAATGCTCCATCACACGCGTCCAAGTACTCCACAGCGTGGCTGGCAAGAAAGGGTATAAAAGAAGGAAATGTAATGACATGGCCTCCTTGTTCACCTGATCTGAACCCCATTGAGAACCTGTGGTCCATCATCAAATGTGAGATTTACAAGGAGGGAAAACAGTACACCTCTCTGAACAGTGTCTGGGAGGCTGTGGTTGCTGCTGCACGCAATGTTGATGGTGAACAGATCAAAACACTAACAGAATCCATGGATGGCAGGCTTTTGAGTGTCCTTGCAAAGATAGGTGGCTATATTGGTCACTGATTTGTTTTTGTTTTGTTTTTGAATGTCAGAAATGTATATTTGTGAATGTTGAGATGTTACATTGGTTTCACTGGTAATGATAAATAATTGAAATGGGTATATATTTTTTTTTGTTAAGTTGCCTAATAATTATGCACAGTGATAGTCACCTGCACACACAGATATCCCCCTAACATAGCTAAAACTAAAAACAAACTAAAAACTACTTCCAAAAATATTCAGTTTTGATATTAATGAGTTTTTTGGGTTCATTGAGAACATGGTTGTTGTTCAATAATAAAATTAATCCTCAAAAATACAACTTGCCTAATAATTCTGCACTCCCTGTATATATATATATATAACTCAGCACTATGTAGTTCATAGAAAAAGCATTTTTTGACTTGCCTATATCTTTGGCACTGTTGATGAATCGTCAAGACATTTTCCCCAAAAAAGTGTGCTGGTGATTCTTGTTACGCAGTTGGGGTGATCCGTCAAGCGGGGGCCGAGAAAAAGGGGGGGGGGGACAAAAAAAATGTGCTTCCCATGTTAATTTCCGTAGGAGTTTTGAACACAATTATAGCCCAATCTGTTTGACGGAATTAAACCAAATTTGTCAGAAAGCTATATTTTGGTCCACAGATTCTGCTTTTGGTGTAAAACCGTTCAGCAGTTTTTGAGATATTAAAGGGAAATAAATGTGTATATCTAGAGCCACAGATCCTCCCCGAAGAATTCACAAACAATAAGAGCTTGTGCATGGTGCTGTGGACTTCTGATTGGCCTCCAACACTTTAAACTAGTGTTGGCAGCCATCTTGGGACCCTGCTTCAGCCACGTCCTGGAACAAAAAGTGAGAAAAAAAGAAAAGGGGCCAGGGTAGGTACACCCTGACCCCTTAGCTCTGGTGTTGGGGTCCCAGGGGGAGCCGCCAGAGCAAAAAAGCACATTTTAAAATACTTTTGCTGCCAATTTGCGAATGTTACAAATTCACAGCAAAAATGAAAAAAAGAAAAACAAGAGCGGGCTCCTGTGCTTGTATTTATAAAGCCCCCAGATGGGCGATGTCCCAGGGGGCATTTTGAAGTAAAGGAGGGAGGTGCACAGGGCCCCACTCTTAGAGCATTTTGATGCCCCGGGGACCGACACCTCCCTGTTGCTCATTGATAATGAATGCAGGGGCTGCACGCTCCCCCACAGCTCAGGGGGCTGTCACCTCCCATGGGCTAATGACAAATTAAATGCAGGGGTACTCAGCTACCCTGTAGCCCTGGGGACCACCAACTCCCCGGGTCTAATAACAAATACAATGCAAGGGGGACAACTGGCCCCCCGCAGCCCCGGGGACGGCCACCTTCCCGGTGCTTTAAAGAAATTGAATTTAGGGGGGACTGCGCCCCCCTCCTGCAGCGCTGGGGACCTCCACCTCCCGGGGCTTTAAAGAAACTAAATGTGTGGAGGCTGTGTGGCCCTCCTGCAGCTCTGGGGACCACCACCTTCCTGGGGTTGATTGAGTAATTGGAGGGGGACCACACAGCCCCCCTTGAGAAGCCATAGATGGCCCTTGGAACAGACACTCCCCAGGGCCAGCTCTTGCTATGTCCCAGGGTGCCCACATAGCTGTTTGCTCTGACTTGGAGGGAGCTTTGACAGCTCCTGCCAAGACAGAGCAAACACTTCACTTTCTGCAAGTGAAAGCTGTCAAACAGTCCAGTCAAAGACAGGGAGGAATGGCGATAAAGGGTGTGTTTTCACCCCTTTCCCTCCCAATCTGGCAACTCAGACATGGAGGTTGGACCGCCACTTTTTTCTTGGCGGTAAGGCACATCCAAATCTGCATGGCATGAAGCGTGGCTGGGGTCCCACTGGCATCCACTTGTCTGTCTCCTAGCATCGATGTGGGAAGTGTTTTTTGGCAGAAGTGGTGGTTCGAATGCAGGCTTTCATGTATGGGACCATCAATGTTTAAATATGGCCGACTGTCACTGCAGCAGACCGTTTTCAATCAAAAGGTTGATGGTGGAACCCTTACTGCCAACATCTAAATCAGGCCCTAGGTCCTAACTATAACTGCCAACTGGTGAGTAGTTATATATATATATATATATATATATATAGATATATAGATATATATATAAACTTGTTTAAAAATCAAATTATTTATACTTACCTACCTGCATGGTAGAGTCATGCGTGGTAAAGATATGGATGGCAAAGGCTTTTACATGGAAAATGCATGGTGATTGCATGAGTTGTAAAGTCAAGGAACCCTCATAAATACAGCAGATAGTACACATGTGATCAAAAGAAACTGTACAGAGGAAATGAACTGATTTCAACTATATTTCCCATCCTCAAAACCTAATTTGATTATTAGTGGCAAGGATTAGATCCCTGGGTCCTTTGTTGCAGAGGCATAGTACAAGAAAGTGATTCTGAGAATGAATAAAATAATAGGCAGGAGAACATGAACACTCACAACCCTATTCACAAAGGTAGGTTTGCATGCGTAGATCTCCTCACTTTGTAGATCTATCCTTGAACAGAGGCAATCTCTCCTTTGTCCCTCCGACATTTCCTACTAAATTATATGCTTATCTGTGAAGAGATCGATGTTTTTGGGGTGGATATTTCAGTAAAGAAAAGAAAGGAGAAATGAAAGCAGAGAGCTTTAGTTTCATGAGCTACATTTTGGATTAAATACATGTATTACATTATATGCACCGGCTTTACAGTGACTATAATGCCTTTGGCATCTTAAGAAAATGCACTTAAGGTGAAGTCGCCCATACCTATTGCTAAATTTCATTACTGGTTTTTGGACTCTGGATTGGGGCACTGCTGTCCTGTTAATCCTAAAAACCTAAAATCATTAACTCTAAAATATGCCAAAATTGTATACATCTAATTGGAATATATAACATACCTATAGGCTCCTAGTATATGGTACAATATGCCCATAGCCTGTAAGTTAAATGTCAGTAGTAGACTGTAGCACACATTTTACCATCCACTACAGTGACAGTGCAAACACGACTGCTGGCCTGTCGTAGCCTGGCTATGGCAGTTTGAAAATTGCAAACACATTTGATACGTCAAAACATTAATTTCAAATATTTATAAGTCACTCCTGTGTAGACCTTATAAGCTCTGAGAAAGGGTGCATAGCATTTAAATGTAGGACATGTAGAAATTTAATTTTACACAGGTACTTAGAGTGAAAAGGCCCCAAAGCTATTCCACTGCAGAAAGGCTGGCTGGATGTTCCATATAAAAGCACTAGAATCTACTGACTGGATTACATTATTACATTTCATAATGCAAATTTTTATTAAGAAACAGCTAGAAATATAAAGCAGTTAGTGACCAAAAAACATAGTTGTGCATTTTAGTGGGTGGTAAATCTACCCAACTTTAGAGATGATGAGTTCCCTAGTTTAAATTCTGGTATGCCCTCAGAAAGCAGGCAAGTCATTTTACTGTGGTGAATAATAATCCATTGGTTAACAACAAAATACTTACAGTGACTAGGGAGCACTATATGACACACCCTGCAGGTGTAGACATAAGTGTAGGCAAGTGTCCTGGTCCCATACTATTATAGTGTCTATCTCCAAGAAGGACTGCAAAAGCGACCTGAAATGTTGATGCCCATATCTCTGATCAATTCCACAGCTAAACAATGGGCAGGGTACTCCTAGATTGTTTGGAGATGTTGGTCCAGGATAATCATATCCTTCAGACCTCCATTTGGATTTGGTCTTGGTACCATAGATCAATGCTTTAACCTCTCTCTATTGATAAAGAAGTATACATTGGTCAAGCAGGGCAATATATACTTAGGTTTCACTTTCAAAATTGTAAATCTTTCAAAAACTGTTAAACATTATGTCCGATATGGGGAGTCAAGAATACCATCATTTGTTTCTTAAGGCAGCTATACAGCTATATGACAGCCAGTGTAATATGTAGCCCAAGATGGAAACCGTTGATCCATTTAACATATGGAGAGGAGTGTGGCAAGGCTATATGCTGGCCTAGTTCCTCTTTTTGCTATATTTTAATGGGCTCAGATAACATTTGGTCAGTTTGAACGGTGATCTTCCCCAAGTCGGATCACGTCTGATACCAACTTTACTCTATGCTGATGACCTGGTGCCTATAGCTAGATCTCTACTTGGCCTTCAGTGACTGTTGGACCAATTTTCATGGTTTATGGATGACTTAGATTGGTCTGTAATTCAGTTAAAAACCTGTATGTTATCATGCAACCCAAACAGGATGAAACTTAGGACATTCACAGTGAATGATCCGAGGGTTGGACCAATACCCTATTTTGGTATTTTATTAGATGCAGCATTTTTGTTGGAGACCCTTGGAACATGCATGGTCCTCTGTGTTTGCTAAGGGCATCAAGGCACTATATTATTTGCCCACTAAATTAGGGATAAAACCACCTAAGGAACTGGTGGCAGTATATAAAACAAAAAGCCCATCAATTGCCACCTATGGAGCAGGTATCTGGGGGATAAAGGACTATCCAAGCCTGCAGAAAATTGAAAATATGTTTTTGAGGTGACTGCTTGCTGTGCCGGGTAGTAACCCAATATATGTGTGTCATGCAGAATGGGAGCTAGCTTGAATTTCTGATTATATCAAGCTGTGCCCCCTATTACTATGGAGATCAATGTGGGCCAAGGAGGGCACCATTATTAATCATTCAGTATTGGTTGATGGCATTAAATTAGATAGGGCCACTCAGATCCTCTGGCTACGTTACATTTGAAATGTTTGCTCCAGTCTGGATATGCCTGAGGTGCAAAGCAAGCCAGAGGTCCTTACTTCCTCTTGTAAGGACATTGTAAAGGCTTGCTTTTATGCTTTGTGCAGTAACACCAGAGAACAGAAGGAAAATGTGAAATTTTAAACAGTGGAGTGCTGCTCTTCTATTTATTAAATCGTTATTCACAGTCCCCTTTATGTTTAGTGGTGGCAAAGTTCATACAGTTTAAAACAGGAAAACACCTCGCTAATGATGTTATAGTTTTCTCTGTACTTTTATGAAATATACAACTTTATTGCAATTATGCAATTATGCCTTAATGGTGGTACTTTCGAAACATGTTTTAACTGAGGCTTTACTGATGCCTGTTGATTGACTTAATTATGTATTTTACATGAATTATGCAACTCACTCTAAATTACATAATTGCATCTTTCTCACCACAGGATGGTGAGAAACTTGCCAAGTCAGTCCGACTTGGGCCAAATATTCAGGTTGCTCCAGCTCAGAACTTTTCCACAGCAGCAAATCTACTTCAGGGCGACATCATGCATAGGGTCTCTGAAATTCGTAGTCGGTCTCAAGTTGCACCTAGGTCGAGGTCATCAGCAACTAGTGGTTTGTTCTGGGTCTGTGGTGAAAGGAGGCCTACTAACTAGTCCTCAATAATGTATTCTCGGTTTAAAAAATATAACAAATTTTAATTGAACGTTTTCATACTAGAACTTCAGTAAGTCATTTGCATTTGTAGAAAGAGAAAAAGAAAAAAAAGATTTTCCCACTGTTTCCTAAAATATGTTGTGCTCAATCCGTTATTGAAACCTCTTTTGTTAACTTTTGACAAGAACACGCCATCAAATTCAAATTTGCCTGTGTTGGAAAATGGGTTATTGGTAAGGGCAGGTAAGTACCTACACTTAGCAATAGGCCACTAACCTCCACTTAGGTCCAGTCAGGTCTCAGTAAATTAAACCCAGCTCAACCCTTGGTAGGTGGGCAACGAACAACAAGGCTTAACTTAGGAGACAAAGCGTAAAGCATTAAAATATCACAAAACAGTAATTAAATAAAACACAGGAAACAGTTTAAAAATCCAAAATCAATTTATAAAAATAGATTATGGTGGTCATTACAACCCTGGTGGTCGGTGTTAAAGCGGCGGTAAGACCGCCAACAGGCCGGTGGTAAAAAAACTGCAATTACGACCGTGGCGGAAACCGCAAACAAAGACAGCCACTTTAACACTCCGACCTCCACGGCGGTACAAACAAACAGCGTGGAGGTCATCGCAAACAGGCAGGCAGGAGACAATGTAGCGCCCACACTATTATGACAGGCCAATCCGCCACCTTTTCCGGGGCGGATTCACCGCGGATAAAAACACGGCGGAAACAGGAATCCCGAAGGGAAAACGCTCACCTCTACACACCCCACGAGGAACGAGGACGCCATGGACCCGGAACTCCAAATTCTACCTGCAATAGTCTTCCTGCTCCTCTACCAGGAGCACCAACGCCGGCGGCGAAGACCACAGTGAGTACTGCACCTACGACACAGGGGAGGGGAGAGGCAAAAAACAAGGGAAATACACACGCAACACCCCCACCCCCACCCACTACAACACACACACTAATGCATATCAATACATTACAGTTACACCCCCAAACCACCCAGAAGAATGCAAAGACAATAGAAAATTAGTGTAACCATTGTAATATATTAAAAGCAAGTAGGCAGAAATATATATATATATACACCATGTACAAAATATATACCAAGCATAGTAGTCCAGGTGGTGCACTAAGAAAGTCCATGGAACATTGGGACCACACGGTATGGGCGAGGCCCACACAAGATCCCCGACCATGACGGAGAGAACACAGCAGGGGCATCAGAGAGCAACTAAACAGGCACCGCAGGGGGACGGAAAGGAGGGTCACCTCAGCCGCTTGAGTGCACAACGCCAAATCCACGAGGGGGCCACATGCCCACTGTTCCATCCTGGGGAGTGCAAAGCCACAGTCTCACAAGTCTCTACAGTGCGTGGATTGCCCACTGCCATATCCTGGTGAGTGCAAAGCCACAGTCTCTCAAGTCTCTACAGTGGGTGGGTTGCCCACTGTTCCATCCTGGGGAGTGCAAAGCCACAGTCTCCCAAGTCTCTACAGTGGGTGGGTTGCCCACTGTTCAATCCTGGGGAGTGCAAAGCCACAGTCTCACAAGTGGATGACAGTCTCCACTGGTTCTGGAGGAGACATGCTGCCCAGAGTGCTTCATCCTGCTAAGGACAGAGGTAGTGGATGCATCTCTCCACTGGTTCTGGAGGGGGCATGGTGCCCAGAGTGCTTCATCCTGCTAAGGACAGAGGTAGTGGATGACAGTCTCCACTGGTTCTGGAGGGGGCGTGGTGCCCAGAGTGCTTCATCCTGCTAAGGACAGAGGTAGTGGAAGACAGTCTCCACTGGTTCTGGAGGGGGCATGGTGCCCAGAGTGCATCCTTCACCCCGTGATGGACTCAGTTGCGTTAGTGCCCCTGCCGCTCATGGGCTAGCGGTGCTTGAGACGGCAGTGCCCTGTGCAGCGGTGCTTGAGACGGCGGTGCCTTGTTCAGCTGTGCTTGAGATGGTGGTGCCCTGTTCAGCGGTGCTTGAGACGGCGGTGCCCTGTGCAGCGGTGCTTGAGACGGCGGTGCCCTGTTCATCGGTGCTTGAGATGGCGGTGCCCTGTTCAGCGGTGCTTGAGATGGCAGTCTCCATTGCAGGGTCTCAGCTGCTGGTGGTCCTTCATGGCCCAGCGGGCTTTTGCTGGCAGTCCTTCATGGCCCAGCGGGGCTTTTGCTGGTGGTCCTTCATGGCCCAGCGGGGTTTTTTCTGGCGGTCCTTCATGGCCCAGCAGGGCTTTTGCTGGCGGTTCCTCATGGCCCAGCGGGGCTTTTTCTGGCGGTCCTTCATGGCCCAGCGGGGCTGGTGCTGGCCTCCTGGCCAGGTGGGCTGGTGCTGGCGGTGGCCTCCTGGGCAGCTGGACTGATGCTGGCGGTGGCCTCCTGGGCAGGTGGGCTGATGCTGGCGGTGGCCTCCTGGGCAGCTGGGCTAATGCTGGCAGTGGCCTCCTGGGCAGGTAGGCTGATGCAGCTGGTGGCCTCCTGGGCATTGGGGATGATGGCGGTCTTCTCCGCTGTGCTGCTCTTCCCAGACTTGCCGGGTTTCTTGTGGCCCTTCCCCACCTTGGAAGGTATCACAGCTGACTCCACACTCCCAACGGGACCCCTGGGAGCAGCTTTGGTGGCTGGAGTCTTCCCCCTCTCCCGCCGGGTACTGGCCAACTTCTGATGCTTCACAGGTGGGGGACTGTCTGTGCTGTGGCTCCGTGCCACACTGGCTGCCCTGGTGGCCGGTGCACTCCAGATTCCGGTGACTACAGGCACCACTGGTCCCGGAGATGTTGTGGCTAAGGTGCTAGTTCGGGACCTATGAGACGGACAGGGTGGGGGAGGTGTGGGAAAGAGGTCAAGGTTGGACAGGAAAAGTTTTTTGGACACACTGGGATGGGTAGCTGGAGGGGGTTTGGGAGTGGAGAAAGAGGTGGTGGTTGTAGGAGGTGTACGTTTGGTGACTTTGGGTGAAGGTGCATGCGCTGGAGGCTGTCGTGAGGTGGATGACTGTTGGGTGGCTGTGTGCCTGCGTTTGTGTATCTTGGGAGGGGGTGTCACAAACACACTGGGAGAGGACACAGGGGACGTGTGAATGGTTGTGGGGGTGGTGACTGCACGTGCGCGGGGTGTGGGGGTGGGTGTGCTGGAGAGGGACGCAGTGGCTGTAGAGGTAGTGCATGCAGGTGTGAGTGTAGACGAGACTGGGAGGGAGGAGGGAGACGAGGAGGAGGGGAACACAGTGGAGGCAGTGGATGTTGGTGTGTCTGCATGTGTATGATGCTTGCGTGAGTGCCTGTGGGATGTGTGGTGCTTATGTTTGCCTGAGCTTCCCTTGGGTGTTGAGGTGTGTGCATGTTGGTCTGTAGGTGTGCTTGGGATAGGCTGAGGTACAGGGGATTGGGTCGGGGTGGAGGAAGTTGGAGGGGGGAGGCTAGAGACGGGGACAATGGCTGCCATCAGTGCTGAGGCCAGAGTCTGAAAAGCTCGCTGAAGGGCCGCCTGACCAGAATGAATGCCCTCCAGGAATGCATTGGTTTGTTGCAACTGCCTCTCTACACCCTGGATGGCATTCAAAATGGTAGACTGCCCAACAGTGAGGGACCTGAGGAGGTCAATGGCCTCCTCACTGAGGGCATCAGGGGTGACTGGGGCAGGTCCTGAGGTGCCTGGGGCGAAGGAGATGCCCACACTCCTGGGTGAGCGGGCACGGGGCTGCTGGGAGGGCGGTGCTGGTAGGGGGGTGGCGGCTGTACCTGTAGATGTGGGGGGCACAGATGTTGCCGCCACCACAAGGGAGCTCCCATCAGAGGACGAGTCTGTGTCGCTGGTCTCAGCTCCTGTCCCCGCCGTGGAGCTCCCCTCGCCCTCCGTCCCACTGGTGAATTCAGACTCCGTAGTGTCGCCCTCCAGGGCCATGTGGGATGCAGCTCCCTCGTGCTCCAGTGCCACTGCTCCTCCGCCTGATGATGCTAATGCACACAAGAACAGGGAGACCACAAAAAGGGGGGGGAAGACAGAAGAAAGACATGTTGAGTGCATGCATTACCGCTACCGTTGGCGGAAACGACAGACACAGAAGCCCCCAGCACTACGCCGAGCTCTTGAACTCTGTTCAATTCCTGGGACATGGCCTACAAGGCTATGGACGACATCTGCACACATAGATGACACAGGGGCATTACTAGGTATACTTGGCACTCTACAGAGGTGGGCTGGGATGCCACATGGCCTGCCTTACGGAGGGCCCTTGCCTACGGAACTCACCCTGGCCTAGGGAAACCCACAGCCCGTCTCCCCCACCCAGACACCTCCACTGTGCGCAAAGTCAGCAGAATGAGAGTGTACTCACCCCCTTGTGGCTGCTGTGATGCCACGAAGCGCCGATCCAACTCCGGGTAGGCCACCGCCAGGATCCTGAACATCAGGGTGTTCATTGTGCGACAGGCACCCCTCCCATGTTGGGAGGCCGTCCCCAGCTGAGCCTCCGCCGTCTTCTTGCTCCAGCGGCGAATGTCCTCCCATCTTTTCCGGCAGTGGGTGCTCCGTCTGTGGTAGACCCCCAGGGTCCGGATGTCCTTGGCGATGGCACGCCAAATATCTTTTTTCTGGTGGGCGCTGACCTACATGACATGTACAGGGGAAAAAGAGAAGTTATTACCAACTGCACTGTCAAAGTGATTGTCCCCCATCCCTACCCATGCCATGTGGCACATGCATTCACCGTCTTTCATGCATGCAGCACTCTCCCCCCTTCCTTCTTACATCCAGCCCTCTCCACACAGGCATAGCCCATACAACATGCTCCCTGTGTACTTACCTGTTTGTCTGGAGGACCGTAGAGTAACGTGTACTGGGGGAGGAACCCATCCACGAGCTTCTCCAACTCCTCCGATGTGAAGGCAGGGGCCCTTTCCCCAGACACTCGAGCCATTGTCTCTTCCAGACCGAGGTCACAGCAGCACCTGCAGTGTAGGTCCTCTCCTGTCGAATATCAGGTATCGAGTGATTGAACAGATAGAAAATGGCGGTCACATCCACGGCGGTGCGTACCGTCACCGTCGGCGTACATCATCATTGGCTCCTGGGACCCATAGGGTCCAATGTTAACCAATGCAGCATTGCGCTGCGGTCTTCGACCGCCTACCGCGACGGTGTACAACGTCAGCGCAGTTACCTCACATCCCATTGTCCCACTTTACAGGTCAGGCAGCCGCCATTTCAGGGGCCCACATGGCTTCATTTCCAACTGCATCACACATACCTAGGCCTAGACTCAACACACATACAGGCCACATTTTGTGTATGTTTGGTGTTCTGGGTAAACTGTGGGTACGTACCTCTGAGTTGTTTGACTCTGTGCTCGCTGTTGTCCTTCATAGGCACTGTCCGCTGGGAAATGTGAGGTGATGGCGGCATCCTCCGGTGTACCGACCGTTGGTGGACCTGTCGACAATGGAGGAGTGACATTTGATTATCACATACAGGCTTGACCGTGCCACCATCCAGGAACTGTGTACCCAGTTGGAGCCAGACCTGATGTCAGCAATCCGCCATCCCACAGGAATCCCCCCTCAAGTTCAGGTGCTGTCAGTGCTCCATTTCCTTGCAAGTGGGTCTTTTCAAACAACAGTGGCCATAGCATCAGGAATGTCCCAGCCTATGTTTTCCAACGTATTGTCCAGAGTGTTGTCTGCCCTTCTGAAACACATGCGGAGCTACATCGTTTTCCCTCAGGTGGAGGATTTGCCTACAGTGAAAGGGGATTTCTATGCCCTGGGACACATCCCCAACATCATAGGTGCCATTGATGGGACCCATGTGGCTTTGGTCTCCCCCCCCCCCAAGGAGTGAACAGGTGTGCAGAAACCAGAAGAGTTATCATTCTATGAATGTACAGATGGTATGTTTGGCAGACCAGTACATCTCCCATGTGAATGCCAAGTTCCCTGGCTCAGTGCATGATGCCTACATCCTGCGGAATAGCAGCATCCCTTATGTGATGGGTCAACTCCAGAGGCACTGTGTGTGGCTATTAGGTGAGCACCTGGAGGCAAGTCAGTGGGAATGGTTGTCTGGGTCTGGGGATATCCCTCCAGGTTAGTGCGTGTCTAACAGTTGTCCCTCACCATTTGCAGGTGACTCTGGTTACCCCAGCCTGTCATGGCTACTGACCCCAGTGAGGAATCCCAGGACAAGGGCAGAGGAACGCTACAATGAGGCCCATGTGCGAATTAGGAGGGTGATCGAGCGGACCTTCGGCCTCCTGAAGGCCAGGTTCAGGTGCCTCCATATGACAGGTGGATCCCTATTCTACTCACCAAAGAAGGTGTGCCAGATCATCGTGGCCTGCTCTATGCTTCATAACTTGGCTTTGAGACGACAGGTGCCTTTTCTGAAGGAGGATGGTCCAGATGGCGGTATTGTTGCAGCTGTGGAGCCTGTGGACAGTGAAGACGAGGAAGCAGAGGAAGAAGACATGAACAACAGGGACTCTGTGATCCAGCAATATTTCCAGTGAGACACAGGTAAGAGTACAGACCTGCCTACTACATGTACTTTAACACTACTACCTCTCTACTGTGTGTCGTCTTCACCCAGTGTATGGTCACTGAGTTGTCACTTTCCCTTACGATTTCACAGATGTGGGTCCCACTGTGTGACATCTGCTTAGATTCCTCATGGACTAGAGCTGTGTGACATAGGTATGTTGACATTACAATTGAAAGAGCATTTTGTCACTGTAATTGCTAATACACTATTTCGAAATCACAGACAGACTCCAGATTGTTTTGTGCTTTAAGTGTGTTTATTTAAGGGCTCAATATTGGAGGGGGTAGTGAAATGGTGAGGGGTGATGGCGGAGGAATGTCCATGGCAGAGTCCAGTCTATTAGTCTCACAGGTGCATTGCTCAAATGGGCATAGGAAGTGGAGCTGGGGCAGTTAAAGTATGGACAGGGTGACAAAGTGGGACAGTAGGATGATAATCAGGGTGGTCTCATTTCTTGGGGGGGGGGTCTTGGCATCGTGCTCTGTCTTTGTCCTGGATCTCAGGGACTGTTTGCAGGGTGGTACTCCCTCTGCAGAGGGTGGAGTGCTGGTGTGGTGGTCCTGTGGCAGGGCGTCCTGTCCACTAGCGCCGGCAGAGGTGGCGGCAGTTCATCGTCCATGCTAGTGTCAGGGGCCCCTTGTAGGGCCACAGTGTCCCTCCTGGTGGTGAGTACTTCCTTCAGCACCCCTCCGATGGTGCCCAGGGTGGAGCTGATGGTTCTGAGTTCCTCCCTGAAACCCATATACTGTTCCTCCTGCAGGCGCTGGGTCTCCTGAAACTTGGCCAGTACCGTTGTCATCGTCTCCTGGGAGTAGTGGTATGCTCCCATGATGGAGGAGAGGGCCTCGTGGAGAGTGGGTTCCCTTGGCCTGTCCGCCCCCTGTCGCACAGCAGCCCTCCCAGTTCTCCTGTGTTCCTGGGCCTCTGTCCCCTGGACTGTGTGCCCACTACCACTGCCCCCAGATCCCTGTTGTTGTTGGGGTAGTGGGTTATCCTGGGTTCCCTGTAGTGGTGGACACACCGCTGATTGACGTGTCCTGGGGACGGAGGCATGAGCCCGCTGGGTGGGTGCTGTGCTGGTGTTTCCAGAGGGGGGAAGGTCTGTGGTGGCCTGTGACTGGGTGAGGGGAACCGACTGTCCAGAGGTCCCCGATGGGCCAGGCTGGTCATCTATTCAGTTGAACAGAGCTGCTGTCATCACTGTGGGCCTCTTCTGTTGGTGGTGTGGACATGTGTGGACCCTCCTGTCCGGTGACGTTGGGTAGGGGTCCTGCAGGGGTATAAAAGGATGGTTATAATATCTGTGTGTGTCATGGTGTGCAATGGGTGGGTGACCGTGTACCCCAGTGCTTGCATTCCTGTGTGGGACCTTGTGTGAGGGTGGTTTAGGGGGTTGTATGGGTATGTGCAGTGGGGGCATGCTTTAGTGATGGTTGTCCATGCTTTGTTGTTGCATGCAGGTCTTGGTGTTGGGATGGGTGGTTTGTGATGTTGGGAACATATGTGAGGAGTTGGGGTGCTGGGGGTGAGGGTGGGGGTATGTGATGGCATGCAGGTAGGGTGGGGGATGTAATAATTAAGTTTGTCTTACCAGAGTCCATTCCTCCACCTACTCCTGCAAGGCCCTCAGGATGCAGAATCGCCAAGACCTGCCCCTTTCCATGTTGTTAGTTGTGGGGGAGGAGGTGGGGCTCCGCCGCCAGTCCTCTGAACCGCCAGGTGGTGTCCCCCGTAGGTCGTTCCACCTTTTCCTGATGTCCTCCCGATTTCTTGGGTGCTGTCCCACTGCGTTGACCCTGTCCACTATTCTTCGCCATAGCTCCATCTTCCTTGCAATTCAAGTGTGCTGCACCTGTGCTCTGAATAGCTGTGGTTCTACCCGGATGATTTCCTCCACCATGACCCTGAGCTCCTCCTCCGAGACCCTGGGGTGTCTTTGCCGAGCCATGGGGTGGTGTAGGTGATGTGTGGGGTGGAGTGTGTGGTGATAAGTGTGCTGATATGTAGTGGTGTGTTGTGTGAGGTGCGTGGAAGTTCTGTGGGTGATGGTGTTGTGTGCCTGTGGATGCTGTTGTTCTTGCTGGTGCTCTCGCTCTGGCCTTCTTTCTGAATTTTTTGTCGTTGGGGTTTGTGGGTGATGTGGGTGTGTGTTTTATATTGTAATGGATGTGTGGGAGTGGTGTGTGTATGTGTATCAGGTGTGTGTATTTTGAATTGTCCAATGTGGCTGTGTTTTGTAAGAGTGTGTGTATTTTGAGCGCGGCAGTGTGTACCGCCAATGGAATACCGAGGTTGAAAGACCGCTGCGTGGATTCGTGTGTCATGATAGTGTGGGCGTATTTCTGTTGCCGTGACGGTGGAGGTTTTGTTTTCGCCAGTTTTTCACTGACCTTTGGTGTGGCGGACTTGTGTGGGTGTCTGAATTTTGGCTGATTCCGACATGTGGATCATAATAGCTGTGGCGGAATTCTGCGGCCGCGGCGGTGTGTTGGCGATCTTCTGCACGGCGGTAAGCGGCTTTTACAGCCAATGTTGTAATGACCCCCTATATTTATATCTTTAAAATGACTCCAAAATGAATGAAATCGGATAAAGGGAACCGGAGATATGAATTTTTATGAATTGATGCTTTCTAGCGCATAGAAGCAAGTAGCGCTCTAAGGGTTAAAAAAGGTCACACTGGAAAGGAACAAAGTCCAGAGTTCAGGCCACCCATGAGGTAACACTGTCACACTTACTTTCAGGAGTGTTTTGATTCAGGAAAGTGGTCCACAGCACCAGCCAAGGGTTCAGAGGCTCTGGTGTGCCTCTTGGGGTCTGGGACTACTACTGCCACAATGCACCTCTTCAACTTATGGAGTTGCTCCAAATGTCTCCAAACTTCTGGATCTTTTTCCAGAGGTCCTTTTGTGTTCTTGAAGTGTCCACAACTTGATCCAAGGTTCCAGAAGCTCTGAGTTGCTCCTTGGAACTACAATTCCCAGAATGCCCCTGGTCAGAATCCTCAAATGGCCACTGGATGCTGGTTAGCTGGGCTCTGCTTGCAGTACTTGAAGCAGGGGACCCTGGGCAGCTCCTTTGTACCTGTAGCAAACAGGGAGTCCCTTCTTGAAGCAGTAGAAGACAGGTAAAGTCCTTTTAGTGGTGAAGCCCATGTGTGCAGCTGATGCAGTCCTCCTGAGTGCAGTGTCCAGGTGCAGGTCAGGGGTCCAGCAGGGCAGTCCTTCTTCTCCTGTAGTTCTTCCTTGTTGGAATCTGATAGGGATCTGAGGTGTGGGTGCAGGTCTGCCAGTTTTATCCTTGCTCCTGGGTGAAAACCAGGGGGGTCCTGGTTCTCCAATCAGGGGCAGGGTCCTTCCCCCTGAGATAACCACTTCCTGGGAAGTGTGGTAAAAATCAATCCCAGGGAGCAACATTCCTCAAAAATCCATCATGGCTGAAAGTGATTTTTGGAAGTTACATCTGGCTGAGCCCACCCACTGGTGTGGCTAAAAATCCTAACACACCCCTCTCCTGCCCTCTCCTAATTTAATCAAGGGGGCACCTATTTGGCTCAGGATGTGAGGGTGTTGCTAGGTTGCTCCAAATGTCCTTCTCTGCCTTTGAAGACAGGTTTGACAGCCCTCCCCTTCCTGCTTCACCATCTGCTGAGGGAAAATCTCCTCTCCCAGGCACATCTCTTTGTGATGAGCCAGGCTACTTCATACCTAATCAAGGAAGCCTGGCCAGGCTGCCATAGGCTGGCCAATCAGAGCACAGCAGCAAAAAAACTGCAGGGCTGAAGTTTGCAACTTTTCAGGGAAAGTTTAAAACTCTTTACCCGAACAAGTTATATTAAATCCCACAATTGGAAGTTGTGGGATTTATTATAACAATTAATTTGATACCAAACTTCTGGTATCTGTTACTTAAAGGGATTTTTTAAATTAAAATAAAGTCTCCCCATTCTAGCCTATGGAGGCCATTCACTACAATGAGGGGAAAACAAATGTGGCTGTTTTACCTCACCAGGACTTATAAAACTATTTTTATAAGGTCCCTGCTTATAGTTACATGGCACCCAGCCCTAGGGGTACATAGGGCACACCTTAGGGGTGACGTATATGTAAAAATGAAGTAGTTTAAGACTTTGGAACTACTTTTAGTTCCAAAGTCGATTTTGCATGTAACTTTAATTTAAAAGCAGCCAGCAAGGCAGGCCTGCCTTTAAAATGACACTAGGCACCTCAGCAATGCACCTATGGGTGCACTACCTATGCTAGGGTCCCTAAACCTACATGCCCTACCATATACTAGGGACTTATAGGTAGGGTGAGTTAGCCAATTATAATTAGCCTAATTTGCATACTGATTGTACACAGAGCACAGTTAGCAGTACCCAGGGCACCAATAGAGTCAGGAAAACACCAGCAAAAAGTGGAAAATGGGGGCAAAAAGTTAGGGGGCCTCTGCAATCAGCCCTGTTCTCTCACAGCCTGGCATAAGTATCCCGATGTTATCATTTTGATCACCCACTGTTAAATTATTACAGGTAGTATGATGTTCTGCTGCAGGTTTCATTAAATGGATAAATTCAGATGGGTGAACTGCGCCAAATGCATTGCGTGATTGTGATGGGATATGTAGGATGTGCGATGACAGCCTGCAATCCATTCTATTCTGGAATAAGCCACTTGATAATGTTCTCATTGAGACAGGACAAGTCTAAATAGTTGGTCATGCAGCAACCACCGTCACAAACATCGTATCCAGGCTCGTCCAGGGATAAGGAGTTACATTTGTCATTGAAATCCTGGCGATTCCTGACATCAAAAAACATCAAATTTAAGAAGGGCACACCACCTAAGAATGGGGTTATCCCTATCCAAACCAGGAACATTTTAAGGATTTTTGGGGCCCTGGTCCAAGCGTATTTTGGGGGCAACTGTTCAGAACAATTTTGTTGCTGGGTCTCTGGCCCTGCAGAGGTGCACTGGTGCACTCACCCAAATTCTAAATGTTTACATCTAACATTCACGGATAGTGTGACGGACGTATGTTTTCGATATTGTATCGCACCCGCAAATAATCTCTGTGACACCCTCCTGTTTCTCATATGTGAGGTCCTGATTTGGTCTAAAAGAAACTTTTTTTAATTAAAGTTGTATGAAACATAAACATAAACACAACATCAAATTCCTCGGCAAAATGTCTGTAATAAACTCTCACTCTTCACCCACATTAAAAATAAATTAAAGGAAAACGGTATTTCAAACATTCTGCTTAAGATCTTTTCAAGGTCATCAGGTCTGCAGAACAGAGCTGGCTCTACCAGGGGCCCATTGAAAGGCTGAGGCCCTGGGCCAGAGGCCACTTTGCATGCTTTAACCTGCGTCTGATCCAGATCGAATTGAAATGGCTGGAAAAACACCTTCTCATGGGGCAGGGTCGCATGTCAGCTGAAGCATGGTCAGCGGCTGGCAATCCTTATTTTATGGTCCCAAGGCTGTCACCCTGATGGTACCAACAATATCTCAGCATTAATTCACCCCAACTAGAAGATATTGCTGCTGTTAAGCACTTGCAGCTGAGAAGTGATCCAGAAAGTTCATATTCTTAGTCACGAAAATCCAGACTATATTTGGAATCACGTGGGATATAACTAGGGCCGTCAGTTAAATTGTAGAGACACCATTCATAGCATTTGCGGTGCCTTGAATAGCTCTAGAGGATGCCAATTCCATTATGTGTCTCCTGTGTTCTGCTGTGGATGCTGCAGGTGCACAGGTTCGAAGTCAATTTGAGTAGGCCAGTTGTGGAGACCTCCCACATGGCAGTGGTTGGTGAAGGACGTGGGTGGTCCTCTGTTTACTCGACTTACCATGGCTGTACACACCTACAGTCTTCATTTACTGGGCAATTGCTCATCGACAAGGTGCCGGGGTGAATACCGAATCAGGCTGGAAACACTGAGCCCTGTGCACTATGTGAGATGTGATGGAAACCAGGAGCTACTACAGTCAACACAGGTGTGGAGGGAAAGAAGATTATCAGTTATAGCGACCATATTATATTGAGCTCAAATAGGAATAGTATAACAGCTGAAGAGTTTGAAAGCACTGTAGCATAGGCAAAGTACTTTCAGTTGTATTTTAATGCATTGCTAGATTTAGTAATTTCTTCAAAACAGTGTATGTCATTCCCATGTTGGATTTGTGCCTAGCACTTTAGATTACAGTTGTTACTTTCAGTCTTTTCGCAATTTAGAATTTCCCTGGAGGTGCTGTGCTTTGCTCAGGCAGAACAACACCCCAGAGCTGGCGACACACTTAAAAATATGCTCTCTGAGTCGTGATTGTCAGTCATTCTGTTCTTATGGCAGAGTGTCAGGCAACGTTGATTTTAACGGGGTCCCACTTGTGGCGTAACACATTTTTAGTTTAAATCCCACATTTCCGTGGTTTATTGGGCTTTCAGTTATAAACAGTGTTCAGTTTTAGAGAAGCTCACTAATCAGAATGAAAAACCGCCTAACATTCAAAAATGTTATGTTACATGTGAGAAATGAAGCAGAAAGCAACATGTTCTGTTGTATAGCTGCTATGTTCATTGCATTGACTGTGCACTACATATTTGGACATGCGTTTTAGAACGACTGCTTCCCCCTGGTGGTCATTTCAATAAAGTAAAATTGGAACTCTAGAATTGAGCTATTTAGTGCTGAACGCCTTGATGATTGCAGTTTGGAAGTGCAATGCATCCAATGCATTACGACATAATTTCCTTTCTCGACCCGTTCTTTATATTAATGAGAGTCCCTAAGTATGAAATATTTACATCCAAAAGGCAAAGAAAATAGATGTGAGTCGAAAATATGTCACTTAGAACAACCACTCTAATCAACGCACCTCTACAGTACAGAGAGCACATTCCATGGCATTATCAGGGTATGGCTAATCAGGCACAGAAAACCCTGATTACGGCCTTGTAGACCGAATGTCACAATGACTTCATACATGTACCAACTCTCTAAAAACGAGGAGGTGTCATCCAGGTGATTTTGCCAAACTGCACAAACGTCACACAATGCGTCCTGGTTTTAAATACTCTGGGGCCTATTCATAAACTGCATTTTGTAGTATGTTTAGCAATAGTACTACTAAGGTACTGCAAAATTGTATTTACTAACCTACATGTTGACTTCTGTGACTCTGCCTCTCCCATCTTTTTTATGTGGAGATCTCTGCCCGACTAAGGAGCGCTCCACACACATAGATATACATTTTAGTGGTAAATGTGCAAGAGGCCGGGAGAAGTGGCTTAAAAAAAAGGAATTTCGACCACTAAAGGTGAGGGGTTTTGGAAGGAGTAAGGAGGGGTTAGGAAGGCTAGGAAGGGTTTAGGGACATACTTCCACCTACAAAAAAGTAACACTATTGCTATTATCAAACTCACTTTTAAAACTACTTCACATAAAAAGGTACTAAAACAGTAGTAAATGTACTCTAGCTCAGAGATGAGTAAGTGAAGCACCACACCTAGCCAAGCACTGCACACCCTCCGATAGAAAATAATAGCAGCAGTGACTTGCAATAAAAACCCATAGGAAAAATGTTAACATAAATGAATTAATTTAAACTTTTTAAAGCTATGTATAAATGTATTGTAAAGTAAAAGTGAAGTATGAATTATAAATTTAAATTGTTTTAATAAAGTATTTCAACATATATTAATAACCATTTTAAATACTTTTAATATACTTTATACATTTGAAAATACCTGTAAATATATATTTTTTAAAATAACTAAGCTAAAAACATTTATTTGCTTACATAGCTTTAAGTTTTAACACATAAACAGATATATAAAATCACTTTATGTAGTTTTTTAGAAAGTACATCTTTAAAACAATTTTCATTTAATTTGATATACTTTAATTAAATATTGATTTAAAAATTAAGTTAACAGTTCTGTAGCATCTTTATTTGCAATACCTGTAAAATAAATATATAAAATGTATTATTTAACGTTTTTAATAATTGTTTTTAACTTTAGTAAAGTTTAACATTTTTCTGTATAATTTACCACAGGGAGATCTAGCAGAGGTCTCCGTCAAATGTGTGGAATACCAAATACAGTTGTAAAGTCTATACTAGTAGTAACTTTAGGGTGGTATATGATGTGTTTACTTGCTCTTCCCCCTGTTTTGTGTGGTAGGGAAAAGTAAGTCCTCACTTTTAACTAATTTTACACTTGTCAATGGTGATTATCCAAAAGTAGAAAAGTTACAGAAAAGTGTAAGAGTGAACTTACTTTTCTCATGTGTATGTTTTCTTTGTGCATAGGCCCCTTTTTCTTATACATACACATAAAAGAAAGCCATGGCATAAATCTTCTATGCAAATTTGCAGAGTGTAATATGCTATTCATTACCAATTTTGAGGGAGGGGAGCTGCCACCTTGGTTGCTTCTCTGAAGCCTCTGAAAATTTGGTTAAATGGCCACTGTCTTTTAGGCAGCCATGCACCCATTTTCTTTTTGTTTTCACAAACTCCTAAAGATGAAATACAAATAAATAATGACCTTGATGCCCTGGGAGGTTTCCCCAGGGTGTGGGGGGCATTTTTTGTTGTTGTGAATATCAGGTTTTTCCTGTCAATGATGAATAAAAAAGGACATCAGAGCATCCTCTCTGAATGGGGTGGGAAGTCGTTTCATTTCGTCAACTTTATTCGGTCAAATTTATTTACAAAATAGCCATAAAAGCAAATAGTTATAAATACATGATCAACATATTCATATCCATATTCATAATACAGAGACTAACCATAATGAATAAAACATGAATATATAATATATAATAACATTAATACTGACCCCCTCAAATTCACATTTACAATTTAATAAAAAGAATAATAAAAAGCTAATATATTGCACTTATCCAGTTTCACCGGAAATAGGAAAAAGACCTTTCCTGACTTGTATGGCGTTTAAGATATATAATGCCACCCTATGACATACATGTGTATTGTTAAGTGTTAACAAAAATTCCAGTGCCACCAGATAGGTTCTTATGCTATTTTGTTTTTAAAAGAGGTTTAAGATAAAAAAACTCTAAAATGTTTATAAAATTTACAAAATAGCATAAAGTTCAGAGTCCTTTGTTTACTTTTTCCATCACAGGGGCAACTGAATGTCTCAAGAGGACAAGACCTCATACTCGAAAATGCTACTAGATGATGCACTATCCCCAGTCTTAGTCTTATCAGAACAAACTGGTGCTGCATATTAGTAACACCAAGTTGGTATCCTTCTCTACTTGCCTCCAATGAAAGGGACATATCTATACCAGCAATGGTTTTCATGGATTCAATTGTTTTCCTACTGTCAGCCCTGTGTTGCAAAAAAGTGTCCTTTATACATTTCTTTAATAATGGCAACACTTTCCTTGGGTTTGGTTTTATATTGAAAACAGATTTGAAAGAGGAATCAATAAAGGTGAGCCATGGAATACGCATAGCATTATCTAATTTTAAACAATCTAGAATAACTTTCTTTGTGAAAACTTCTTCTTCGGATCAAATACTATGCCATAGGAGCAAAGGGCCCACCCAAAGCACGTCCTCCCAAAATTGGAGGCCTACCTCTTGATGTACGATCCAATTAGGTGCTGAAGTAGGTAAACATAAAAAACGTTTTAGAAAACAATTTTCCACTAATTGTAAAGGGGTGCTTTTTGTGTACACCCATACGCCAGATCCATACACAACTGTAGATAATGCTCTAGCCCTAAAGATGTTTATCATAGTAGGAATGGGGCAACTCCCTAATTTGCTGGCGAATCTGAAAATGACACCGGAGTTCCTTCTTGACTTATCCTTTTCCGAATGAATATATTGTTCTCATTGCCCATTGCTCGACAACAATACACCCAGGTAACTAAAAAACTTTACAGTAGTAATCTCCATGTTATGGATATAAAAACTTCTGCATTTCTTTATCTTTTGGCCACAGGACATAGTAAAGGTTTTAGATTTGTTAATCACCATACCCTTTGATGTCATAAACTGTTCTAGACCGTCCATTAGTTTTTGAAGCCCCACTGGGGTCCTAGAAATCAGGACAACATCATTAGCATAGAGTATTGTGAGTACGGGACAACCTGCCACATAAGGGGGTCTGTCTGGATTTCCTGCAGGAACTTATCCACCCCATTAATATATAAGGAAAACAGTAATGGGGCCAATACAAAGCCTTGGTGAATACCGCTACCAATCTTAAAAGGGGGAGTGCACTCTCCTATTCGGCCAAAGCGGACTTTACATGTTAAATCTGCAATAAGGTGGGCAATGAAATCAATGATGTATCTTGGGGTACCCATATCCAGTAGTGTGGTCCAAAGAAGGGTACGCTCAACTATGTCAAAGGCACTACTAAGATCTACAAAGCAGAGGTAGAGAGCCCTTTTTTGGCCTTTGTATACTTCCCTATGATCAGATCTAAGTTAAGACATTGCTCTATAGTGCCCAGTCCTGTACTAAATCCAAACTGGGCAGGTGAAAGAATATTATTATCCAATGCGCAGACATTGAGGGCCTGATTCAGACCCTGGCGGCCGGTGACCGCCAGGGTCACCGGCCACGGGAGCACCGCCGACAGACCGGCGGTGCTCCAAAGGACATTCTGACCGCGGCGGTTCTGCCGCGGCCAGAAAGGGTAAACTGGCGGTCTCCCGCCGGTTTACCGCTGCCCTTGGAATCCCCCATGGCGGCGCAGCTTGCTGCGCCGCCATGGGTGATTCTGACACCCCCTACCGCCATCCTGTTCCTGCCGGTTCGCCCGCCAGGAACAGGATGGCGGTAGGGGGTGCCGCGGGGCCCCTGGGGGCCCCTGCCGTGCCCATGCCAATGGCATGGGCACGGCAGGGGCCCCCGTAAGAGGGCCCCACTGTGTATTTCAGTGTCTGCCTAGCAGACACTGAAATACGCGACGGGTGCAAACTGCACCTGTCGCACATGCCCACTCCGCCGGCTCCATTCGGAGCCGGCTTCCTCGTGGGGAGGGGTTTCCCGCTGGGCTGGTCGCCCGCCAGCCCAGCGGGAAAGCCAGAATGGCCTCCGCGGTCTTTCGACCGCGGAGCGGCCATATGGCGGTTCCCTCCAGGCGGGCGCCGACCGCCGCCCGCCGGGGTCAAAATGACCCCCTGAGTCTTGCCAAGATTATCCTGCTAAAAAGTTTTGTGGATGAATCCAGCAATGATACTGAGCGGTAGTTTTTAGGATCAGCTTTGTCACCTTTCTTGTATATAGGTATAATGATGGACGTAGTCCAGGACATCGGGATTTCCCCGGTCATGGCTGTATTAAAAAGCCTTATCAGAATAGGTACCCAAAAATCACTTTGATATTTAAAAACAACACCCGGTACCCCTTGTCCCTGTCACTAACTGAGATAGCTGATAAACCTCATCTATGGTAATATGTAAATGTTTGGAATACCCCAACTCCAATTGCCTAGGTATGTCTACTATCCCACTCCTTTCTTGAAGACCTCTGAGAAGTGGTCCGACCATGCTACACAGGATACGCTAGAACCCAGTTCAGGAGGCGCCTATTTGGTCAAAAAAAGGGCATTTACTATTTCCCAGAACAATTTGGTATTATTTGTATCCGTCGCCAATGCCAGATTTGTCCATGCTTCTTCCCTCAACTCTTTCTTTCTTCGCTCCAGGGCTTCCCTGTATTTTACTCATAGTGACCTGATTGCTACTGGGTCTCTGGGAGTTATATGAAGGGCTAGTTTGAGATCTCTCCTGGCTTTAGTGCATGCATGATCAAACTACCCTTTAGTCTTCTTAGTCTGGCTATGTTGGGGGTAATATGTCAGAAGGTCCTTAGTATGTGTATGACTTTACTAAAACTACAGAGCAACTTTGAGGGTTCTATTTTCTCTTGTAAGCAGTAATTCATTTCAGACAAACATCCTCGCACAATGTTCTGTAAAAGATCTGCTGGATCCACGTCTTTCCATTTCAGTCTCACCCTATTTGTTCTATGTACCTCTACCTGGTTTGCAATAATATAGAACTCTTTCTTGGGGCTCCAGAATACTGTTGGAAGAATAATGGGATCATGATCGCTCATTAATGACTAGAGGGTATTGCATGCGTTATTGGCAAATGATGATACCACAATATGATCAATTGCAGATGAGGAGTTAGTGCCTCTGAAAGATGATATTACCTCCTCATTAACACCCCTTTTACATTCCATTATCATCAAGTCATATTTTGCCAAAATTGTATGAGCGCCTCTCCATAATCATTATGACAAAAATGGTCACACTCTACCCCCTCCTAACTGGTTAGCCCACATGTTCGGGATATTGGTAGAGGACATGATTGGATGTTAAAGTCACCAACCCATAAAATTTGAAAATGAGACTGAATAGAGTGTAGAAATGTATGTAGGTTCTGATCTAGTGCATGAACTACTCTGCAGCGGGTAGAATCAAAAACACTATTATAATAGTTGATTAATACCACATCGATCATATCCATATACTTCAGCCACAATAGTTGAAAATGTGGGGTCTCCCAGGAGGTCTTTTTAACCACGGTAAGGAGTTTACTTGAGATAAGCACTTGAAGTCCACCCTTAGTCCTCCCAGATTGGGAACGAGTAGCTGGCAGGAAGTGTGAGGTAAATCCTTGCATATGGACTGGGGAAACACACCATGTTTCTTGAATGCATACCAGGTCAAGTTTGTTGATGATATTACCCCACTCCTCTGTATCAATCTTGCTCTGTAGGCCTTGGACATTCCATGTAGCAAAGTTATGGCACTCTTTAATATTTCTAATATACTCATTATCGCCATTCCTTGTTCCTATCTGGCGATTGGTACTTAAAAATTCCCGATTAATTCCCTGTGGGGGTTAATAGTACAGGCCTCGAAATCCGACCCCTCTGTCCCTTGGGTCTCTGTGAGAATATTACTATGGCCAAGAAACTTTATTTTTCCAGTGGACCCCACCATACTGGGCCCCATCTTTTAACTATCCACGTGTCCCCTATACTTTTGTCAATCGTTGTCTGAAAGTGTACTCAAGGCCTGATATCTATTGCTTAATGGGACTGGGTGGCTATGGTAAAAATTTCTAATTGAGTTAGAATAGGGATGTACCGGGTGGTGCCCTGATTGTGCAGGTTGCAAATGTCGATAAAAAGCTCCCAATGGGAGCAATGACGGAATATTAGCATGATGTGGGTTGAAGGTAGCCTTAAAATGTCCCTCACAAGTCTAGGGCTCCTAAAGTTAATAATTATACAATCTTCCCCACATTCTTTCTCTAAAGGACCCACCCAGTTTACTCTTTGAGTTAGGATGATCTGGTGGGCATTATCTGTTTTAAATAAATTGTTTTGGACCAGCCAATGCAATACTTTGTTCTTCAGAGTCCCTTGGGATTCGATCTGACCTTGCAGTAGAGGGGGAACATTGGCCATGATAATTACATAGGGGCAGCACTCTGGAGGTAAATTAATAATTGGAGGAGCAACCCTCCCTTTACAGTAGTAATCTCCATGTTATGGATATAAAAACTTCTGCATTTCTTTATCTTTTGGCCACAGGACATAGTAAAGGTTTTAGATTTGTTAACCACCATACCCTTCTTACTAATAATTGTACACTGTCCACTAGGTTGGCCTTCGCCATAGGCCACCCTTCGCTCATCTATGGTATTATGCCTCCCCCTAGGGCTTGTGGCTAATCCATGTTCATCTATAGGATCTATGCATTGCGATATAACTATAGGACCTGGGATTTGTCTCTAAGTGGTTTAAGCAGATCCTTAAAGCAGATATAAGGTTATTCCAATAAATGGGTTCAGGATTAACTGGCATTATAGAGCCTAGTTCGCTATTGGCCCCCTTTCTGCATTGTTTCCTCCTTTTAACAGCGGGTGAGTGATTAACCGTTATAGGGGTAAAGATAACTGTGTCCATACACCCTGTATGGTCCACACCATTCCTTATGTCCTCCAGTTCTAAAGTATGATTAGTATCAGTTACTAGGTCTAACGGTCTGGGCGGTCCCTCTGTACCTTCAATCGGTACAGCTACACCCAGGGACAGACGTCTTTCGGCAAGGTCAATTTCTTTAGAAATAATTCTTACTGCCCATACCATAAAGGAGTCGATTGTAGAACAGCGTGGTTCTGTATGTGCCTTCTGAACTATAGTTTTCCATTTGCCCATAGTTTTGAAATATAGATTAACACTCACTTCAATAAATCAGTTTGCAGCTGCAACGGGTGGGCATCCAGTAGGGAAACAATAATAGCACACTTGAAAGTCTCCTATATTTGCCTGGCAACCCTATGATCATTCACCATTTTATAAACAGCCTAATCAAACATTAATCAATCTTAAGGCCAAAAGAGTAGGCCCAGCCAAGCGTTATTCGGCCGCGGATGGGTGCAGATGGGCCCGCTCCTGTCCTGGTCTTTGTCCTGGCACGTGTCTGGGCACGTCCCACGCAGCAGAACGCACGTGTCAAGTTTATGCACCTTCGGGCACTGCAAAGCATCGCAGGTGTCCCCCTCCTGCTGGTGCGCCTGGGAGGTGTGGTCCGTTTCAGCCCTTCGCCCCCTGTGGCCAAGAGCACAGTGTTGTGCACAGTGGAAAGCGCGTGTCAAGTTTATGCGACTTCTGGCACTGCAGAGTGTTATAGGTGGCCTTCTCCCCCCAGTGTGCCTGGGAGGTGTCGTCAGTTTCAGCCCTTCGCCTCCTGTGGCCAAGAGCAGAGTCTTGCGCGCGGCAGAAAGTGTGTGTCAAGTTTATGCGCCTTCGGACGATGCAGAGCGTTGTAGGCTGCCTTCTCCCCCTGGTGTGCCTGCTAGGTGTGGTCAGTTTCAGCCCTTCACCCCCTGTGGCCAAGAGCAGAGTGTTGCAGGTAGTCAGAAGTGCTTACTCCAATGGCCTCCACTTCATTAGTCTTTCGGAGTAAGTTTTCCAATGGGAGAGCCAGTGATGGTACCACTGTCTGAAAGCTGACAGCCTGCTCAGCTCATAAATGACATTAACAAAAAAGTGATGAGTGGAATGGCTGAATTGTAATCTCAACCACTGGTAATTACTCAGGCCACATTAATCCAATGTTATTTTGCATACCATGCCACCTCAGTTTGGACTCAGCCACATGCAAATTCGTCTTAACAATGCCCCTATAAATACATCCCAGCCCAAACTACTAAGTCAGGTCTTCCTGGAACCAGAACACAAGCAATCCAAGAATGGTTTCACCCTGGTTGGTGCTTTTCAGTCAGGAGTAGCTGGGCTACAGTGGCACAGTGAGCACAGGACTCGGTGAAGATTTCTACCTTCAGACTTTGGGCCTGATTTAAAGTTTGGCGGATGGGACACTATTCAATTCACCAGAGTATAAATGAGGCCCTTCGTTTATTTTTTTGGCCCCAGAATCCTCCAGAGGGTCATGCGCTTTCCCCAACAAAGCCCTTTTGAAATCAGACACATTTGCCTTGAGGTGCTGCTGAAGCTCCAGAGATGCTGGAAATATAAGAAGTTTCTGTAGTAGTTTCTCTTTACCATGACTCCTAGAACCTCAGGTACAGCACTTAGGGGCTAGAATTCCGTACAGCAGAGTCAACTTTTGGGGTACAGTTCAGGTCCAGTTCTAAATGGTCATCTGGTCACTTTAGGGAAGAGGCCTCTTAAAGCTTTTGATGTCCTTGCAGCCACAGAGGAGTCAGCCAGTTGAAACTTGGACCCAGATTTACTAAACTTGTGTGTCAGGGTTGTATCACAGCCCAGATGCAAAATCTATTTTGGGATTTACTAAGCCAGGCAAATCCTGATTTGTTTGGCTTTGTAAAAAACATAAAAGTGACTCAAGTCTGCCTTTCATTACCTTGCATCAGGCAGGCATTACATGGATGGTGCATGGGTGGGCCCATCTATCCACCCGTACATTTTCACAGACGCACATATTTACAAAATGATGAGTCAACCTGAGGTTGGTGTAACAAGGAGAAATATATTTTTTCTCCTTTTTTTTTTTCTTTGCATGTGTGCTGCATTCTGTATCTCTTCCTGCACAAAAACTATCCTAGTCAAAATGCTGACACGTGATATGATGAAAGGGTGCCTGCTTTGGGGATAGGCAGCCACAAGTGCACAAGCTGTAGTAGTGAGCAGAAATATGCCATATCTTTGAAAATATGGCACAGTTCTGCTTTCTCCCTTCATACAGTGCAGCACAGCAAATTCACTTGCTGCTTTACATGAAATGTTAATAAAAATTTACCTTGGAGCACATTTCTCAGTCCTTTTTCAGGGTACAAGTAGTAGCAAGCCCAGCCCTTTAGATCACCACACAGGTAACATGCAGCAGATCCACTCTTCTTCTGTTTCTGAGCAAGTCTAGATGTCTTATCTATAGCTAGGGTTGAGGTGTTGCTTTTTAAGAAAGCGCTAGCCAGTAGGTGGGACGTACTCCTGGACATTTCAAACTAATGCACAAACTGTTCCCAAGGGCAGACATTCTCTAGGATCACATCCTGTTTTCCTGACTGTAAACTATTCTAAAGTACACAGTTCCCAGAACAATGTAACATGACAGAACTTTTCTCCCCATGGATGAGGTTGGTGGCCCACCCAGAGAAATTAACAGTCCCCTCCTTCTCATCCACAGAAAAAGTGGTTCTGGGATTATTTTCCCCTCCTAGCGGGTTGGCATCAGTTGGCTACACTGTACCCTGGGGTTATAGAGCTTGTCTTCCACAGGTCCCACTCTATAGTCAACTGTGAAAAGGCAGGCCGTATTCTAGACCCTTTTCAAGTTAATGAAGTTCTTGGACCCTCCCCAACTGCCATTACTGGTCCAGGATGAGCACAAATCTCATATCCTTCTTCTTTCTAAATAGCCCAAATGATCACCTCTGCTTCAGGAGCAATTTTCATACCTCATCAAGAAGAAAGCACTAGCAGAGGGCCAGCTGTTGATTGGCTAATACTAATTAACCTACTGAAGTTTCAGGCAGGGAAGGATTTAGCTTTTTGAAAGTGACATTTACTCTATATTTATCAAAATAAAAAATCCATCTTCAACATTTAATTGTATGTTCACTCAATATTAAAAATAGTTGTAGAATGACTTATGTTATTTATTCCTAGCCAAAAATACAAAAAACGTTTTAATTGTACTTTAGTATTTATTCTAGAGCAGCTGCTGACATACACAGTGAAAATAGCCTTCAGGGATTAGTCACTGCAAGTAAGTGGCAATCATAATTTCTTACATGTCCCACTTGTAAATACTAGGGACCCTGCCTTGTGGATTACAACCCTTACCTCGGGGTGACACAATGTTTGACAGTAGGGTTCCTACCTGTTGAAAAGGGTTGCTTAAAAAGGTTTACCTGCAGGTTTAAAAGCTACAACAGTCTGGATGCAAAGGTAGGCCTGAATTTATGTTTCCATTGTTAGCCTAGTTAAGGGACAAAATGTGCTCCAGTCCACAGGTGACAATTTACCTCCATAACATTGGTTTAATTCATGTGCAATTACCATGGCTTTAATGCAAAGCTGAATATTACAATGATTTATGGGTAAGTGCGTATGCAATGGGGACTGGACACCAGTGCCACAGAATGCATACCTAAACAAATCAACAATATGAAGCAGCAAAAAACGTAGTGATAATGCAAAAATAGGGATTATTTCACAGGGGGTAAGTAGAAAGGAACAGCAAGGTCAAGTAGAGGGAGAATGGAGGTAGCAACAGTGATGAAGTAGATAGATATATCAGATACATAAGCTGAAGTGAGAAGGGGGAAGTAGTGAGAAAGAATGACACAGTGATGCAGATAGATGTACTGGTACTTGGAGAAAGAAAGGTACAGAGATAGGTACGGTTTTAGACCAAGGAAGAGAGGTACAGAACTAAAGATAGCTAAATATAGATAAAAGGAATCAGAGAGGGGGAGGGTACACCAAGTGATAAGGTATAAAGAGAAAAAACACAAAACTAGAGGTGAGCTAGAGGCAGAGGGAAGTAGAGGTTGACAGAGAGGCAAGTTCGTTAAAATGGAGCTGCAAGCTAGTGACAGAGTGGTGAGAAAGAAGAAAATAAATGATGTGAGGTATGGAAAGGCAGATCAGGTAAAATGAGAAGTGAGGGTGAGAGAGAGGTGAAGAATAGAATGAGGGTTGAGGGAAAAGATGTGAAATAGAGAGACAGAGGTGAGGAAGAGGAAGAGAAAGAGGCAAAGTTGATACAGAGATAGATAGAGAGGTGTGGTAGAAAGATTGGTAGAGGCAGAGGTCAGACATGCATATAAAGATAGTGAAGGAGGTGAGATAAAGAATGAGAGTTGAAATAGGGAGGGAGGTTGTTGGACTTGGCATCTTTGACATGGTCTCCCCTTTGTTTTTGCCTCTACTTCCGAGGTTGTTTCCGTGTGCTGGACTCTGTTTTTGCTGTTTTTGTTTGCTCTGGACACTTTACCACTTCTGACCAGTGCTAAAGTGTAAGTGTTCCCTGTATAAATTATATGTGTACATTGGCTTATCCATGATTGCCATATTTGATTTACTAGTAAGTCCCTAGTAAAGTTCACTAGAGGTGCCCAGGGCCTGTAACTCAAATGCTACTAGTGAGCCTGCAGCACTGGTTGTGCCACTCACATGTGTAGCCCTGTAAACATGACTCAGACCAGACACTTCAGTGTCTTTGTGTGCAGTTTTAAACTGCCAATTCAACTTGGCAAGTGCACCCACTTGCCAGGCCTAAACCTTCCCTTTTTATACATGCAAGGCACCCCTAAGGTAGGCCCTAGGTAGCCCCATGGGCAGGGTGCAGTGTATGATCAAGATGGGACATGTATTTATATGTTTTACATGTCCTGACAGTGAAATAGTGCCAAATTCGGTTTTCACTGTTGCAAGGCCTATCTCTCTCATAGGTTAACATGGGGGCTGCCTTTAAATATTATTAAAGCGCAGATTCCCTTTGGGAACAGATAGATGTGGACTTTGGGGTCTCTGAACTCACAATCCTCTAGACAGAGTCACAAAGGGGGCTGGAGTGTAGGCTGCATATCCTGATCGTCCATCTGGGCTGAGGGGAGGGGAGGAGTGGTCACTTACACCAGAAAGGGCTGTGCCCTCACACAATGCAGTCTCTCACCCTTGGTGTGTGTCTGGGGCCTGTCCTGGGCAAGGCAACATGTTGAAAACAACAGAGACTTCTCTTTGATTTAGGCCTACTTAAAAGGCAGAAAGGGGTATGAGAAGAGCCCCTAAAACCCTTGAAAATCAGATTACTTCTGGAACCAAGAGGAACCTCTGCCAAGGAGAAGAGCTGGAGAAGCTGGAGGAGGAGAACTGCCCCTTTGCCTGTGACTGTGCTTTGCTGGGTTGGCCTGCAGTAGCTGCTTCTACCTGAAAGAAGACAAAGACTGACTTTTGTGTGACTTTCCACTGGTCAAGAATCTCCAAGGGCTTGAACTGAGCTTGCCTCCTGTTGTTGAAGTCTTAGGGACATCAAAGACTTCTCTCTGCCAGCACCTGGGCTTTCTGCTGAGATTCCTGCCTGCCAAGTGGTGCCTTAACCTGTCTCTGGGCCCTGGAATGGTAAAGCAGGTGGAAAAGAGCAGAAATCCACGCAACAACCGCCGTGCAGGGAATCTTTTGATGCACCACCCGTCTCGTGGCTGATAAACAACGCGCTGCTAGCCTCAGGGCTAAAATTGACGCTCCACCTGGACTGCGGATGGGAGGTCAATGCAACATGGCTGGAGAAACGACACACACCATCTGCAGCGGCTTCTGTTAATGACGCAAGACCCCATGCAGCGCGGTTTCTTGACACCGTACGACCGGATGTCAACGCAACATTGCTGGGCCTGGAAAATCAATGCAAAGCCTGCCCGGACCTGAGGTGCCCGTCCGGATCAATGCATCGCTCTCTTGTGGGAGAGAAGAAACGACACACGCCGACCAGACCGGAGAAGGAACGACGCACAGTCTTGCTTGTGAATGAGAAATCGACACATCGCTGGCCTTTTTCAACACACACTCGCCCGTGCTTCTTTATTTTGACGCTACCCAAGTACTTTTGTGCAATAACAGCATTCTCACTGTTTTCTAAGAATTAAGACTCTTCTTCTTTTTAAAATCCACAACTTGACTTGTGTATGTTAGATATTTCTCATTTTGGTCTTATTTTGTTTAGATAAATATTACCTATTTTTCTAAACCTGTGTTGTGTCATTTTGTAGTGTTTTCACTGAGTGACTGTGTTTGTTGGTACAAATACTTTACACCCTGCTTTTGAAGTTAAGCCTGCCTGCTCATGCCAAGCCACCAAGGGGGTGAGCGGGGGTTAGCTGAGGGTGATTCTCTTTTACCCTGACTAGAGTGAGGGTCCTTGCTTGGACAGAGGTAACCTGAGTGCCAACCAAGGACACCATTTCTAACAGAGGTACATATAAAGATAACTTTAAAAAAAGGAAAAAGAGGTAGAAAATGAAAGGTAGCGAAAAGAGTAAGATAGTGAAAGAGACGTAGAGGATCTGATGTAGAAAGTATGTGAGGGAAGATATAGTGGCAAGGTAGTGAATAAATTGTAAGATAAATTGAGAAATCAGAGAGAAGTAGGTTAGTGAGAGATGGGGTACCGGCAGGTTTGAGCATGCAAAAAGAATGAGTTAGGGAGAGCAGTGAGACAGCAGGTTTGAATGAGATAGAAGTGAGGTATAGAGAAAGATGGAGAGTGATAGACAGCTGAGGCAGATGGAAACAAGACAATGAGAAGAGGAATGAGGTAGGCAGAGCTGAGGTAGCCAGAGGAATATAGAGACAGATATGTAGAAGTATACTCTCAGTGGTAGAGAGACAGGTGGTATTGTGAGATACATGTCTAGAAAACCCGGGTGGAGTAACATACTAAAATAAAGGAGAAGTAGAGAGAGTAAACATAAAGAGTTGGGGTAGGTACATGTCAATGTAGAGAAATGTCAAGGGGAGGTTGTTGTAGAAGAGATAGCTACAGTGAAAGATATGAAACAGAAAGACAGTTGAGGATGAGAAAGTGGAGAGAGAATAGCAGAGTTGGGACAGAGGTAGGCAGATAGAGGTGTGGATAGAAAAGTGAGCCTGACTGAAGGGCAATATTTAGTGACCGGTAAAGGACAGCAAGATGAGACACAAAAAGACAGCAATAAGATGAAATAAGGAAAGGTGAAGTAAAATGAAAAGAGAAAGAAAGGCAAGGTAGAAAGTAGAAGGTGATGAGAGATAGAGAGAGAGGCAAGGTAGACAACAGGTTTTATGAGACAATTTCATGGAGGTAGCCAGAAAAGTAAAGATAAGTAAATAGGTTTTAATAAAGTAGGAACAGCGATAATAGAGCAAATGAGGTGGAGAAAGAAACAGGTAAAAGGTGACTGGTGTGGCAAGAAAAGGTAGAGCAGATCAGATTTAGTGGGAGGCATAGAGATGAAGAGGTGGGGAAAAAGCAGGAGACTGAAGAGAGAGACATAGAGAGAGAAAGTGCCTGATTCACAAAGGTAAACTTAGACCAAAAGTCTAAGGGTCCGATTCACAACAGTAAACTTAGACTGATAGTCTTAGACCAAAACTCTAAGTTTAGGCCTAAAGTCTAACTTTACTCATAGACTTTAGATCTAAGCTTAGACTTCTGGTTTAAGTTTACCTTTGTGAATTGGGCCCAAAGAGTCTAGTGAATGTACCTATCACTGTACCATAGGGTGCCTTCAAAAGTGGGGCTCTGAACAATTGCTCACTTTGCCCATGCATTAAAATGCCGTGCCTCCCATTGAAAAGTCAGGTTTGCTTTTCTGATACTTTTGGTATAATTTGATGAATCTGCACAAAACCTAATAGCCGAATAGCAAAAGGGGCTGTCTTTCAGAATATCAAGTTTCATGCAGATCCATCCAGGGAATGAAAAATTTAAAAGAGGTAAAAAATTGGCATTTTCTCCTTTGACTTCCTAATGAAACGATTCCTCTGCTATAGCACAGAGCAGAATTACACCAAGCCTGGCAATAAACTAGAACAGTCCTTAATGGCGTGCTTAGTCTGTTAAAAAATCCATATAGTAGTTCTTGAGCTGTTAGTGTTTGAAAAGTGGTTTTGGTGGGCATCATAAACTTACAATTTTGAGATATTGTAACAGTACAAATAATGTTTGTTTCATTTGCCTGTAACGTTAGTGCTGTTTGAAGAACTTGCGTGAAATTTGATAGATACGGGGCTGGCACTATGCATAGGCAGCAAGGGAAGCTGCCCAGGGCCACACACTGAGCCCACCAACATGGGGCCTGGTGCCATTCCCATCCCCCTTACATGGGCCTTGTGCCGATGCTGCAGCACTGGAAGGCCCAGGGAGTGGTACCTCTCTCCTGGGCCTTGCTGGTATGTGTAGCTCTGCCAGGGTTAAGAGAAGAAGCCCACTTCCCCCGGGCCTACCTGCACAAGACCATAGTTGCGAGGCCTGTCCACTCCACATTTGGCAGGTTTGGCACGCAACTGTGGCTGTGTCAGGCTGGCCACTCGAGAGCACTACATGGCACCCATTGTCCTGCATTAACCCTTTGGAAGGACAAGCAACTCCCGCTCTTTCTGTCCTTATTGAGCTGTGAAAGATATGCTTGTCAGGTTCTGGGAGGGGAATGTTGCAGCACAAGAGGGATCCTGCACCATGTAGGTTCAGGATCACCTTCAACTATGGAGATATAAATAGGGTTGTCATCTTTCCAAGAGAAAAGTACAAGTCCTTTGTTGCTGTTTTAAGAGACTGGAAAGACCAGAGCATGATACTAAGGGGCATATTTATACTCCGTTTGCGCCGAATTTGCGTCGTTTTTTTTTACGCAAATTCGACGCAAAACTAACTCCATATTTATACTTTGGCGTTAGACGCGTCTAGCGCCAAAGTTCATGGAGTTAGCGTCATTTTTTTGCGTAAACACCTTCCTTGCGTTAATGATATGCAAGGTAGGCGTTCCCGTCTTAAAAAATGACTCCGATGCATATGCGTCGTATTTATACTCCCGGGCAAAAATGACGCCCGGGAGTGGGCGGGTCTAAAAAACCCGCATTAGCGCCGGATTTTAGCGCCTGGGTCAGGGCAGGCGTTAAGGGACCTGTGGGCTCAGAATGAGCCCAGAGGTGCCCTCCCCTGCCCCCAGGGACACCCCCTGCCACCCTTGCCCACCCCAGGAGGACACCCAAGGATGGAGGGACCCACCCCAGGGACATTAAGGTAAGTTCAGGTAAGTATTTTTTTTTAAAAAAAATTGTGGCATAGGGGGGCCTGATTTGTGCCCCCCTACATGCCATTATGCCCAATGACCATGCCCAGGGGACAGAAGTCCCCTGGGCATGGCCATTGGGCAAGGGGGCATGACTCCTGTCTTTGCTAAGACAGGAGTCATTTCAATGGGGGTTGGGCGTCGTAAAAAAATGGTGCAAATCGGGTTGAGGCGATTTTTTTGCCTCAGCCTGACTTGCACCATTTGTGGACGCCCATACGCCATTTTCCCCCTACGCCGGCGCTGCCTGGTGTACGTCGTTTCTTTTAACGCACACCAGACAGCGCCGGCGGCTAACGCCGGCTAACGTCATTCAATAAATACGGCGCCCGCATGGCGCTTCAGAATGGCGTTAGCCGGCGCTAATTGTTTTGGCGCAAAACTGCGTTAGCGCAGTTTTGCGTCAAAAAGTATAAATATGGCCCTAAGTACGACTTTAAATAAAATAGTATGCATTCATTTGTAACGTGACGTATTTGCCCTTTTCCCCTTTAATTACTGGTAAGGCATCATTAACTCTATTCTAGAACACATTCAAATGTGGTTTCGGTTTCTATTTCTGTTTTCTGTTGAAGTATGTACAGATAAGTGCCAAAAATATCGGCTTTACGTGGTTTTGCTTATTTTTGTACTGGCCAGGATATTAAAGTACCTGTGGCAATATAGATGCAAACCACCTTGAATGAGTGACTGAAACCCATTTTTTGCAGTTTTATATAGTGCAAAGTCGACCTGAAAGTATTGGAGTACTTTCTATGAGCACTGGTTACTTTACACGGGACACATTCTATTCTCAGGCACAGGGAGATTAAGGGGGTCATTCTAAGTCTGGTGGGCGGCGGAGGCCGCCCGCCAGACTTCCCCCTCCAAAATACCGCTCCGCGGTCGAAAGACCGCTGAGGGTATTTTGGGTTTTTCACTGGGCTGGCGGGCGACCGCCAAAAGGCCGCCCGCCAGCCCAGTGCAAAACACCCTTCCCACGAGGACGCCGGCTCAGAATTGAGCCGGCGGAGTGGGAAGGTGCGACGGGTGCAGTTGCACCCGTCGCGAATTTCAGTGTCTGCAAAGCAGACACTGAAATTCTTTTTGGGGCCCTCTTACGGGGGCCCCTGCAGTGCCCATGCCATTGGCATGGGCACTGCAGGGGCCCCCAGGGGCCCCGCGACACCCCATACCGCCATCCTGTTCCTGGCGGGAGAACCGCCAGGAACAGGATGGCGGTATGGGGTGTCAGAATCCTCCATGGCGGCGCAGCTTGCTGCGCCGCCATGGAGGATTCATTTGGGCAGCGGAAAACCAGCGGGAGACCGCCGGTTTTCCACTTCTGACCGCGGCCGAACCGCCGCGGTCAGAATGCCCAGCGGGCACCTCCAGCCTGTTGGCGGTGCCCCCGTCATTTTAGCCCTGGCGGTCTTGGACCGCCAGGGTTAGAATGACCCCCTAAGTGATTTGCCCAGAATTGCGGGATGTTGAGCTGATGCCAAACTTGAACCTGGTTTCTTAATCGCAAAATCAGCAGCTCTAGCTGTAATGCCTCAAACTGATTAAAGGGTGGGTGGCAGGCAGAAGCCACATGAAAGCTTGCCTCATTATGGGCTCGAAGTTACAACAGAACCTCGAGCTTAGCCAAGGTCAGGGAATACGCCCTTGGTGTCTATGTCTCACTTTAAGACTGTCTCTAAGTGCTGCCATTCTGCCGGATCAGTGGTCGAGGCACACAGAGTATTTGCCCAGTATAAAACAGTTTGTTAAATTAGTAGACTCAGGACTGCAGTACATTTCTACTTAGTGCAAAGGGCATTTATTTACTGCTCTACTGCCTTTAGATTACTATACCATGTGACCAGGCACCTCTTTCCTTCCAGATAATATCCAGTCTATTTTTTAAGTCAAACTGACTAGCAGTTTTATTTACATTGAATCAAACTACTCACAATCTTACCAAATTGGGATCAGCAGAGCAATAAGTAGGGCCACTGGAATTTTGCAGTACTAGAGCTCCAAATTATGCAGCAGGGTTGAGTAAATTATGCTGCAAGAAAAGTCAAATTATGCAGCACATTTTATGATAGTGTTAATTCACTGTATTGTCATTTGTATACTTGTTCTCACTGCCTGGGTACTGGTTGCACATCGTTACTACCTGTTTAACACGCAAATGAAGCAATTAGCAGCAGAAAGATGACCAGTGAAGCTTTGCAAAGGGTCTTTGCAATGGCAACATGTGTTGCTGTGTTTTAGTGACATTTGAATTGTTTAAGCTGAAAAATATTTTTTGTTTAAATCTACAGATAATGCAGCAGATGATGGATTATGTGGCAAATGCGGCAAATCTATAACTAAGCCAAAAAATCTGCGGCCACATAATTGCATAATTCTAGTGGCCCTGCAAATACATTCAGAAAAGTGATCATCTAAGAGCACACAATTTGGCCAAAGTCGACGCCAGGATTAAAAACTGTGACTCCTGGTCCCATATTTCCATCTAGTCCACTAGACCGCAACTGCGCTGTCAGTGATTCTGATGGCAAGGCAAATGGGCTACCCCTCCAAGGGAATTATCACTCTGTTATGGACCCTTCCCAGCTTTAGTATATGGTGTTTATTTGCATCATACAACTTAGATTATATTCTTGTTCTATGATTAAAAGGTACCGGTTGGACCAGGTCCCGTGATAGTGGGTACTTCCTGGACAGTATGCGTGGTACATACTGATGTTTACATCTGGTCTTTCAAAGTTTAATATTTTTAAATTTTCTTTGGATACCAGAGTTCATTATCTAAATGTGTTGTTCATAACTTGCAATAGCGAGCAGTCAAGGTTTACTGCAGGAGGTAGTAAGGGGATTAGAACTCAAATATAGTATGAAGAATAATCATACGTGTAAACTCAATCTCCAGCTCGGTTATCTTTTAACAGGCCTGCCTTAGAGGAGGGGAGCATTTCGAATTAAACCCCCAAAATCCTCTATGTGACTCATAGTTCCACTGCTCACCAATAAACAAAGGCACTATTGTTCTGTGACGTGATAATGGAAAATAGGCCACTGTACTTGACCCTTGTGGAGATGACTGGGGACCATGGCTACGACGGCCATGGAAGGGGATTCTCCTCCCCTGTGTCTTGCAGCACCAGACCATGGGTAGAAGGCCTGGGACAGCAGGACCACATTCCATGGGCTTTGCAGCACTAGACCTTAGCTGTGAGGCCCATGGGGCTCATAGCTGCGTATCATGGTGAGGAGGTCCAAGGAAGGGAACACGCTTCCCCTGGGCTTATAGTCCAACACCATTGTGGCAAGGCCCGTGGTACAGGGCTCCCTTATTCTGAGTCCTTTCTCCTTGCCCTCGCAACACTAGACCATGGTTGCAAGGTCTAGGAGTGGAGGCCCTACCACGCACCTTGTAACCATGGTGTAACATTGCAAGGCCTTAGGTACGGCCCATTTATCCTGG
This sequence comes from Pleurodeles waltl, assembly GCF_031143425.1. Classification (NCBI taxonomy): domain Eukaryota; kingdom Metazoa; phylum Chordata; class Amphibia; order Caudata; family Salamandridae; genus Pleurodeles; species Pleurodeles waltl. Next base: position 778,168,856 of record NC_090439.1, read on the forward strand.
GCCTCACAGCCATGCTAATGTGCTGTGAGGGCCATGGGTTAGTAGGCTCCCTACCCAAATCCTCTCAACGATGTCTGAGAGGCCGTGGGGACATCTCACAAGGGCCTCTCCCTGGGCCCAATGGAAACTGTCTCATAGCTCTGTACCATGGCTCAGTGCATGGGTCTGTGTCAGAGGCATAGGCATCAGTAGTGCCACAGGTGCTTTAGCATTGGGCCAGGGGTATTACGTGAACAATGTTGCCAAATGATGGCTTTATTTTACTGTGCAGCCAGTGGACAAGGGTGAGGGGATGCTTTTACTTTGCACCAGGGACTAATATTTTGTGATATTGCCTTGTGCGCCCTAAGTGGCTGGGGTATGCCCCAGACGTAGGTCCCTTGCTTGCTGCACCACTGGATTCAAGCTAGACTGGCTGATGACGGATGATACCCTGAAACCGGTCCCAGGATGCTTGAATCCTGTCCAGGGAGGACCTGGCTTGGCAGTTTGGGCTGGACTGCCCCCATTGGGAGCAGGGTAGAGACTGATTTGCATATAGCTGGGACTGAACTGGGGTGACGTGCAAGCAAAATAATGGTAGATTTAACCCAAATCTGTGACTGGGGGTGAGTGTTTGAAAAATGTTAACACTCCGTCCATCATTTTATTTTGTGATATTGCCAGGGTCTAAAGCACCATTGCTGTGCTACTTGCCTGTCTTCCATGAGCCCCACAGCATTGTTCCAGAGCTGTGAGTTCTGGGAGAGACCCACCATACCCTAGGGCTCGCATCTGGCTCTGGTCGGATACTCAGAGGAGGAGACACCAGCCTAGCAGGACAGGAGTATGGCTGTGAGGCTCATGGAGAGCCACTCTCAGGAATGTAGCTATCAGTAATGCAGCAGGTGCAGTGACACCCAGACTCATGAATGCTATGGACCCAATGCATCCAGACTATGGCTGCGTTTTACTGTCCATCATCATTTTATTGCCTCATGCCCTATGGCAACATTACTATGCCACTGGTCCCTTCTCCTATGCAGCACACAGCCATGCTCCAGAGCTGTGAAGCCCAGGAAATGCCATCCTCCCCTAGGCCTACCACCAATGGTGCAGTACTGATATGCCCAGGGGAGGGCACTTGCTGTCCCTGGCCTTGTAGCACTGGTCCATGGTGGCAATGCTGAGGGCAAGGGGCCCCACTAAAGGGTATATCAATCAGTAGGGCAGCCAGTGGGACTGTGGCATCACAGGCTTTTGGGTCCAATGAGCCTAAAATATGGTTGTATATTACTGTCCACAAAAAAGTATACAAAACATGATGGATGGAATGCTTGAATTAATCTCAGCCATTGATAATTACTCATGCCACATCCCAGTCCATTGCTATTTTGTACACCATGCCAACTCAGTTTGGACCCAGCAATATGCAATCCAGTCTTGACCCTGCTCCAATTAAAACTGTCTAAGCTGCACTGCCAGGTCAGGTCCTTCCTGAACCAGAATGCAAGTAACTGGAAAGCAAGCTCTAGTTAGGGCTCATCAGCCAGGTATGGCTTGGTTCCAATGACATAGTGTGGATAGGACCCACGTCTGGGCATAACCGTCCAATTTAGGAATGCACGCTACAGTATACAAAATAGTGATGGATAGAATGCGTGAATTATTCTCCACCACTTCTGAGGCTGGTTCCTTCCTGATATCAATAGAGGCCCACCATGGGGGCCTCCCCAAATTGGAAGACCTCTGCTCACATCATTTGTCCTTATATGGTGGACACTTTTAATCTGAGAGATTTATTTAGTTAATGAGCCATGGATTCTTTGTTCTATACTGTTATAGCCCAAAAGATTCCGTTGAGATTTTATGCTATTTTGCTCTGATGTAGAAATTAAAATACTGTCCAACAACCCTTGACACCTAGCCTCCATCCCCTGGGCCTTGCAGCAACAGTCCAGAACTGTGAGGCCTGTTAGTGGATCAGGCTTGCAGCATTATTTAATTGCATTTGAACATGTGCTTTCCAGGTGTTGTTCAAAATATGGTGGAACCAAATGAAAAGAGATGTATCTCAAACCAGTTAACTGATTCTGCATAATGTTAATTTATAAAATTAATTGCACTCACCATGCAAGTTTATACTAATTATTTGTGTCAGAACATTTAAAGGATTAAGAGGACTTGAATAGAAGTGTTGTGGCCATGGCTCACGGCAAAGACATCAAATACTTTTAACCTACATATGATTGCATTCTTGTAGTTTCTAGTATTTTACAGTTTCTTGGCTGATGCTTTTATTTGAAGTCAAGCTGTTTTCAACTTTTCTATTTGTTTTCATAGCTTTCTTACACATACTTTATCATGCACTAGGTATCTGGGAAACCATCTTGGAATTTTAATCCACACTGGCCTCCCTTTAAGGAAATTCTGCATGCTGCAGCACACCTCACTAGGGTTATGAAGAAATATAACCACATCATTCCACCATGATGGAACGCCACATTTTCCCCTTGCTGGTCCACACAATCTTCAAACGCATCTACCATCACAATGCATTAACAGTTAACAGACCAGCTACCTTTCCCATCACTTCTTGACTTTATGCTTGTCTGACCATGTACAGTGCCCCTCTGCCTTTTGGCTAGGCATCAACTATACAAATGACACCCCCGCCTTCTTGGATGACAAGCTTGCCAAATCCAGTGGCTCTCCACACACATGCAGCATGGACACATCCAGATGCAACAAGAAGATGTGCTGAAAGGAGAAATAATACAAGAAAATGGCCTTTCCCATCTATGCACCAAGGATCTGGAATGCTATCCCCATATTCATCTGGAAAGCCTGAACCCAGCTTCAATTTAAAAAACAGCGGAATATTCAATTTAAACAAAAAACCTACATCATGAATGTTAGACTTGACATCCTTGGCGTGGTGTCCCCTAACTTTTAGCTTCTGCTTCCCAGGTTGATGATGTGTGCTGGATTGTGTTTTTGCTGTTTTTGAAACTCTGCACACTTTACCACTGCCAACCAGTGCTGAAGTGTAAGTGCTCTAGTTTAAAGCGCATGTGTAATTGGCTTTTCCATGATTGGCATATTTGATTTACTAGTAAGTCCCTAGTAAAGTGCACAAGAGGTGCCCAGGGCCTGTAAATCAAATGCTACTAGTGGGCCTGTAGCACTTATTGTGCCACCCACGAGTAGCCCTATAAACATGGCTCAAACCTGCCACTGCAGTGTGTGTGTGTGCAGTTTTAAACTGCCAGTTCAACTTGGCAAGTGTACCCACTTGCCAGGCCTAAGCCTTCCTTTTTTATACATGTAAGGCACCCCTAAGGTAGGCCCTAGGTGCCTCAAGGGCAGGATGCAGTGTATGTTAAAGGTGGGACATGTACTAATGTGCTTTACATGTCCTCACAGTGAAATGCTGCTAAATTTGTTTTTTACTGTGCAAGACCTATCTCTCTCATAGGTTAACATGGAGGCTGCCTTTAAATATTATTAAAGTGCAGATTCCCTTTGAGAGCAGATAGAAAGGGGGAGTTTGGGGTCTCTGAACTCACAATTTAAAAATACATCTGTTAGTGAAGTTGGTTTTTAGATTGTTAGTTTGAAAATGCTACTTTTAGAAAGTAGGCATTTTCTTGCTTAAACCACTCTGTGACTCTGCCTGTTTGTGGATTCCCGGTCTGGGTCAGTTTGACAGTTGGGTTGTTTGCACCTTTCCTCTAGACAGTGACACAAAGGGAGCTGGGGTGTAGCTTGCATACCCTGATGAGGCATCTGTGCTAGAGTGGAGGGAGGAGTGGTCACTCACACCTGAAAGGGCTGTGCCTGCTCTCACACAATGCAGTCGCCAAACCCCTGGTGTGTGTCTGGGGCCTGGCCTGGGCTAGGCAGGATCTTGGGAACAACACAGACTTTTCTTTGAAGTTGTGCAACTTCAAAGGCAGAAAGGGGTATAAGTATTGGACGTACAAAAAAACCTGAAAACTAAATTACTTCAGGGATTCAAGAGGAACCTCTGCCTGGAGAAGAGCTGAAGAGCTGAGGAGAAGTGCTGCCCTGGCCTGTGACTGTGCTTTGTTGGGCTATCCTGCAGTTGCTGCTTCTGCCTGTGCACTGGGACAGAGACTGGACTTTGTTTTGCATTCCTGCTTGATAGGTATCTCCAAGGGCTTGGAGTAGAGCTTGCCTCCTGTTTTGAAGCCTCAGGGACAGCAAAGACTTCACCATCCAGTTCTGAGTATGCATGCTGTGGACTCTAGCCTGCCAAAGGGTGCCATTCTACTTCTTGGGCCCCTGGAAGTGAATTTCTGGGGAAAACCTGTCTAACGATGCCAAACGATGCCGTCCAACTTCGTTAAGGATGGCGCTGCATGGAACCCGCAACGGCGCCTGCACCTGAGGCTGTGGACTTCGCAGAAGCATGACGACCCTAATGACCACAGGCTTTGCATCGCCGGTGACCCCACACAAATTTGCAGAGATCGGAGTGTAGTAAGTCTGATGTCCGTGACACCTGACGCCATCGCAGTGCCTGTTGCCCTGTGACAGCATTGCGACCCTGTAAGGTCGTCCTGCAGAATCATGAGTTTGCTGGACTCCGTATCTGCCGGAACCAAAGGACCGACACCTCGCAACCGACGCTGCCTCACCTCTACTGCTCTGCAGTAAGGACCCGATGCCGCTGCGTGATGTCTCTGCTCCTCTGACTTGTAGCACCGTAACCGATGCCGCATCGGATCCAGCGACGCCTCGCTCCCCGACTCCGTGCACCGGCCTTTTTTATACTTGTTTACAAAGGTACTGTACCTGCGGGTCATACGACTCCATAAACAGCGTCCGTGGCGTTGCATTGTAGGAAACGACTCCATCACGACACCACTTAACATCAAAATTGCATTGTTTGTGCTTCTAGGCACTATTTTTGTGGTTTTTTAAGTGCTAAAATCATATTTTTAACTGTGTATTGTGGATTTTCATCGTATTTGGTCTTACTTTACACGTTGCTTCTGAGTTAAGCCTGCCTGCTCGTGCCAAGCTACCAAGGGGGGGGGGGCATTAACTGAGTGTGATTCTCCTTTATCCAGACTAGAGGTTGGGTCCTTGCTTGGAGAGCGGGCAACCTGACTGCTAACCAAAGACCCCATTTCTAACAATGGTGCAGTCACAGTCAACAAACCATCAATTCTGCCTACCACATGTTGGCTTTGACCCTATACACCTCTTTGTAACCTTTCAGCAGGGTTTGTGTTATAAAAATACCGCCTATATTTCAAATGCACTAATCTGGAAGCAAAATTGATAGCATTTGATTAAATTTATAATTTTTGAAGAGACCGAGGCCAAACCTTTCCATGAAGTGTGACTAATATAATGAATGTATTTGCAGTGTATCACAATTTTAAAAATATTTTCTTGTTTTATTAGTGTTATTATTTATATTTTTTTCGATTTACTGATATCCACACCGAGAAATTGCTTTTTGCAAATTCTCTCATGAGTAGTCATTTAAAGGCACTTTCAGTGATGTGACTTCCTGTGGTTTTACTCTGTAGGCAAATTAGGAGATCCTCACACACTACCTTTCTGCCCAGGGCCCCAATGGTCTTGGATACTTAGCACAGTTAGCTTACTCTTGCCATTGTAAGCAGATTCAGAACTATCAAGGGAAGACACTTTGAAAATGAAGGAGTCAAAAAAGGTTTTTGTTTGCTAATGGGGGTGACATACTTCAAGGGTAAAGTATGTTTATTTTTCTGTGAAAATGACACCTTTTGTGCAGATCCATCAAGGGGGTGGGGTGTTAAAGTGGGGCAAAATATTTTATGTTGTAATAACTTTGGTGTTGTTTAATTAATCTATATGAAATTTGACAAGCGTTTTGTGAAACTGGGCCCAGTGTAAGTGATTCAGGTTTCATTCAAAGGGTAAACATTAATGGTGTGGTTCAAAATTATTGGTTTGCTAATACCTTTCGTGCACATTCATTTATCTGCATAACACTTAGCAGCCATTTATCACTTTTAGCTTATTCATGATATTTTCGGTTTCAAGCAAATCTGTCAATTGGGTCATAGTTAGGGAGGTTTTTCAAAAATGTGTTTATTTGTAACAAGTGTTTTTAAATGAATATATATGAAATTCTGAAGGCAATTAGCAAGTTAAGTCCAGTGTATGTATTTCTGTTTTCAATTTCATCCAATAAGAAGGGCATACATTAAATGAGTGGCATGACGTTGGTGACCTTTCATAAATCTACAACCAATTCGACAGGTAACTGTCATGTTTAACTTCTAACATGATGAGATTCGTGCAGCTCCATCAAGGGGTGTATGGTTAATGTCGTGGGCAAGAAGTGTTTATTTGCTAATAAATTAGACTCCATTTGAAAAATCAGCAACAATTAATTTGGAGTATAGATGTTTAGTTTTCTGCTAGTATATCGAGTTAAGCCTAGTGCAGGGATCCCATGATTTATGCAGGTTTGACATGGTGGTGTAAAGTTAAAGTGGGAGGTGGGCCAAAAAAGCTACTATACTCCAATAAAGGTGGCTCCTTTTGATACGTGTGCATTAAAGTTGAGATACCAGAATTGTGCTAACATGTAAACCGCAGATGCAGCTAGTGGCTGGCTGCATGGAAGTTTGGTTGCCTTCGGAAAAAAACATTGATCCACGCGAGTGAAGTTGATAGAGCGAACCGTAGTAATAATTTTACCTGTATTCGGACGCTCTTTAGGCCGATGAATCTTTTGACTAAGTGGGAACTCTCTGTACTCCTAATCGATCAGTCGCATCAAATCAATAATCAATAACGAACATAAGCAACCCCTTGGACGACATAACACTTTACTATTAATCCAGAATACATTTCGGCGAACCCTGACCTTTCAGTCAGGAATAACCACACCAGTTTATTGCGAAGTTAGTGAATTTATTTCCCTATATTAACAAAGCTAGCACAATGTAAATGTGTCTCAACACCAAATGATAAACATATATGAACATTAACAGTTGTCCATATCGTCGAAACAAGTGTAATCTATGTAGCATTTGAATCACAAGGCATTCGATAATGGCAATGCAAAGCACTAATACGATAATCTGTAATGGGCTAATTGCGTACATTTAGTCAGCATAACAAGATCTCAAAGCTAGGGTTCTTACCAAAATCAGCAGTTGGTTACCTAAAGGAAACACAATGCAATTTTACAATTTTCCTTTCATATTTACCAATTACGATCAACATACAAGGAAGTCTTCGTCTCACAGGTATCGTTTCTCGATCAGCATAGGACGGGACAAAGGGGCAGGGGTGGACGGGGCAAATGCCTCACGGCGGCAAGGTAAAACTATGACTTCATGCAAAGGGATCAAATCAAAGTTAAAGTCTCTAGGGCAAGAATCATTAAAGTCTCTTTCTCTCGACTAGAGAAAGCATCAAAGTCTCTCAAAATGGCGTCGCAGCAAAGTGGGCCATAATAGCTACGAAGTCTGCAAAATGGCGGGTATCGAGCTGGTAATGGCTACCTTCTTCTTGTGCACCTGGTTTTTATAGACAACAGTTCGAATCCAGTAGGGTCTCCATTGGAGGGTTCATAGGTTAGCTTCAAATTGACCAATCAAAAACGACAGTTCTCAAGCTTTTACTTAAGCATACATTATCCTTGGAGATGGGTACGCAAATCGCAACATTGTTTCCCAATTAGCTCACTTTCAGAGCCTCCATTGTCCGCACCTGCAAGTCGACCTTGAATTAAAGAGAAAATATGCCAAGCTGGCACTAACTTTAAGATAAGCATGTGAACAGTTTCTGTGGAAAAGTACAGCTTCAAGCAAAAATACACGTTTATTTGCACAGTGGAAAAATACGAGCATCTAGACCGTGAGACCAGGCAACTAGGCCAAAGCCTCCGCTAAAGTAATGCTAAGCTAAAGCATTTCAAACAAGCAAATCGTAGCACACGTTTATGATTATGTCGGATTAGTGCAATTCTAATACACCACGTTATATAAAGCACGCGTATAATTGATGACAAACTACTCTGAGGGCACATTTTGTCCCCGTACAATCTTAATTAGTTCGGTTAATGTCACACATGATTATTTCAGCACTACGTTTAAGCGTTAATAAATCAAAACCTTCATTTTCTGCTTCATCAAAGTCCAACAGTGGTTAGTCATAAGGTGAGTTTGCACAGGGCCTGGTCTGTGGCACAGCTCTGCAGTCACCTTCTGCTGCATACAGATTGGCGGCAGAGTGCAACATAATAAAGAGCTATTATCATTCATCACCACACCTCCTTCAAGCCCGCCACATTTTCAACACACCCACTAGTAAAACACTTTTACCTTTCCATCTAAAATAAATTACTATGAAGTTGTTTTCGGCTATAACACATTAATGCATGATTAACAAAAATATTAAATTCACGCAAAACTAAAGATTAGTTATGGTTATGAAATAAAATAGAACCCCATGCCCCTCTGAATTTTCTTTGTTGTGGCTAGCTCCAAAACCATAGCTCACACACCTGCAATGCAAACCATAACTCATACACCAAATGCAAAGCTTATAGCATCTACATAGTTGTATAAATAAATAAAGACAAACAACAAAGAGTTCGTGCTGTTTCCATTGTCCTGGCCACAACAATGTTAATGGTAAGGTAGTATCTTAAGATAGCGCCACTAATGAGATAATGTATGTCACTTGTGAAGTCACCTGATACATCAAAAAGAGCATTTGAGTAGCGTGTTCAGTGTGCTAATTATGTTTTGCATGGCAGGTGTGCAAGGCATGTCGCTATATAGCCTTCTACTAGAGTGGAGTGGAATGTAAAAGAGTGTTGTAAAATTGGAGTAGAATGGCATGGAGGGGCATAGATGGAAGTAATATCTTGAAGTGTGCAGTGCAGTAGAGTGGAGTGGCATGTCGTAAAGTGGAGTGGCACGTCATTGAGTGGAGTGATGTGTCATGGAGTACAGTGTCATAGAGTGTACTGTCGTAGAGCGTCTTAGAATGGAGGGGCATAGAGTTGTGTGGCACAGATTAAACTGGCATGTTATAGAATGCAGTGGTATCTCCTAGAGTGTAGTGGCGTGCTCCACAGTGGACTATTTTGTTTTAGAGAGGAGTGGAGTGGAGTGTTACAGAGTGGATAACTTTAGAGTGGAGTGGTGTGCTGTAGAGTTAAGTAGCTTAGAGTGAAGTGGCTTGTCATGGAGCAGAGAGGAGTGGCATGCCATAGAGTGTTGGGAAGTGGAGTAGAATGGCCTAGAGTGACAGGACATAGAGTGAAGTAGAATGTTGTAGAGGGGAATGGTGTAGAGTAAAGTGGCAAGTAGTAGAGAAGAGTGGAGTGGTGTGTCATAGAGTTGATGTTTTAGAGTGTCTTACAGTGGATGGGGGATAGAGTAAAGTGGCATTGAATGGAGTGCTATGTTGTAGAGTGGAGGAGCGTGGAGTGTCATAGTATGGTGTGCCGCGACATATAGCAGAGTGGAGTGGCACAAAGTGCAGTGGAATGTCATGTAGTAGAATGGAGTGGCATGTTATAGAGTGGCATGTCGCAGAGTGGAGTGCTGTCTAGTAGAGTGTAGTGGCGTGTCGTACAGTTGCCTGGCATGTCAGAGTGGGGCAATATGGAGTGTCATAGAGTGGAGGGCAGTGTCACAGAGTGGGGTTGTGTGTTGTGGACTGGAGTGGCATGGCGTTTTGTCAAACAGAGTGGAGTGTCATAGAGTATGTTAGAGTGGAAAGATGTAGAGTGGAGTGGCATACAGTGGAGTGGCATGTCAGAGTGGATGGTGTGTAGTACAGTAGTGTGGTATGCCATGTCATAGAGTGGTGTGCCTTTGAGCATCTTAGAGTGGAGGGTCATAGATTGGAGAGGCATAGAGTGGAGTGACGTGCCGTACAGTGGTGTGGTGTGTTATAGAGTAGAGTAATGTGTGGTTGAGTGGAGGGATGTGGTGTGTGGTTGAGTGTTGTGCAGTGATATAGAGTGGCAGAGTGGAGTAGAGTGTTGTACAGTGTAGTGGGATAGAGTAGAGTAGGATGTCATAGAGTTGAAGGGTGTAGACTATCATAGAATGGAGTAGAACAGTGGTTCCCAACCTTTTGACTTCTGTGGACCCTCACTTTATTATTAATAGAACCCGGGGACCCCCACTGGATCATTACTGGAATCTAGGGACCCCTCCACTGAGCCATTACTGAAAGCTGAGGACCTAATCTGTTAATATTATTTAATTTTCTAAGCCGTTGGAGACCCCCTGAGAAGGCTTTGCGGACCCCTATGGGTCCCCAGACCACAGGCTGTGAACCATTGGAGTAGAGTATCATAGAGTGGAGTACAGTGGAGTAGCATAAAGTGGTGTGGTGTAGATTGGAGTGTTGTATAGTGGAGTAACGTGTTGTAGAGTTGAGTGGAGTAGAATGGAGTAGAGTGGAGTCGCATAGCATAGAGTGGAGTAAAGTGTCATTGAGTGAAGAGGCATGTCATAGAGTGAAGTGGAGTAGTGTATCATAGAGTATCGTAGAGTGTTGGGACAGAGAGCAGAGTAGAATGTTGTAGTGAGGAGTGGCGTAGAGTAGAGTGGTGTGCTGTATGGTAGAGTGGAACAGAATACCATAGAGTGGCATGTCGTAGAGTGTCTAGAGTGGAGGGGGGAGAGGTAGTGAAGAGTGGAGTGGCATGTCATAGAGTGAAATGGCATCTCATAGAATGGTGTGTCGTACAGTGGAGTGGTGCGGTGTAGATGGACATAGAATGCAGTATCACAGAGTATAGTGGTGTATCACAGAGTGGAGTGGTGTGTCATATATTAGAATGGATTGGGGTAGAGTGGATAGTAGAGTGGAGTGGTGTGTCATATAAAGGTTCATTGCAGAGTGTGTGAGAGTGGAGTGGCATGGAGTGAAGTGGAGTACAGTGGAGTGTCATGTCATAAAGTGGAATGGAGTGGAATGTCATACAGTAAAATTGCAGGTTGTAGAGTGGAGTGGGGTGTCATAGAAAGCTTTATTGCAAAGTGTCTGAGAGTGGAGTGGCATGGAGTGAAGTGGAGTACAGTGGAGTGGCATGTCATAAGGTGGAGTGGAATGTCACACAGTAAAATTGCAGGTTGTAGATGGAGTGGGGTGTCATAGAGTGGAGTGACATGTTGTAAAGTGTTGGAAAGTGGAATAGAATGGCACAGAGTGGCAGGGCATAGAGCAAAGTATAGTGTTGTAGAGTGGAGTAGTGTAAAGTGGAGAGGTGTGTCGTAGAGTGTCTTACAATGGAGGAGCAGAGAGTAGACTGGCATAGATGGAGTGGCATGTCATAGAGTGGAGTGACATGTCGATTGTAGAGTAGAGTGGAGTGGCGTGGAGTGGTGTGTCATATAGTATCTTACAGTGGAGGGGCGTTTAAAGGAGTAGCATGTCATAGATTGGAGTGGCATCTTGTAGAGTGTAGAGGTGTGTCATACAGTGGGTTGGCATGTCATAGAGTGGAGTGGCATGGAGTGTCATAGAGTAGAATGGAATGCCATAGAGTGAAGCGGTGTGTCAATGAGTGGAGTGGCATGGAATGTTGCCGAACAAAGCAGGATGCCTTCGAGTGGAGTGACAGGTAGAGTAGAGTGGAGAGGCATGTCATAGAGTGGCCTGTTGTACAGTATGTTTGTTGTGGCTTGCTGTAAAGTGGTGCAGCATGTTAGAGAGTGGACTGGTGTGTCGTAGAGTTGAGTGGAGTAGCATGTCATTTAGTGTTGTATAGTGGCATAAAGTGGCAGAAAGTGAGATACTGGCGTAGAGTGGAGTAGTATATTGTAGAGTACAGTGGGAGTTGTGTAGAGTGTTGAAGAGTTGAGCAGAGTGTCATAGAGTGGCTTAGAGTAGAGCACAGTTTTGTAGAGTGCCATAGAGTGAAGTAGAATGCTGTAGAGTGGAGTGGCATGGAGTGGTAGTAGAGTGTCATAGGATAGAAGGGTGTAGACTGTCATACAGTGGAGTAGAGTGTCATAGAGTGGCGTATAGTGGAGTGGCATACAGTGGCATATCATGAAGTGGAGTAGAATGTTGTAGAGAAGAGTGGTGTAGAGTGGAGTGGCATGTTGTGTAGAAGAGTGGAGTGGCACATTATAGAGTGGCTTGTCATCAAGTGTCTTAGAGTGGAAGGGCATCGAGTGGAGTGGTGTCAAACAGTGAAGTGGCATATCACAGAGTGAAGTGGCATCTCGTAGAGTGACATGTTATAGAGTGATGCGACATGGAAGGTCATAGGGTGGAGTGTCATAGAGTGGAGTGGCATGTCATGAAGTATGGTGGAGTGGCTTGTTATAGAGTGAAGTGACATCTCGTATAGTGTAGGGACATATCGAACAGTGGATTGGACTGACATGTCAGAAAGTGGAGTGGCATGGAGTGGCATAGAGTGGAGTGTCGCAAAATGGAGTGGCACATCATAGAGTGAAGTGGTGTACTGTGCCGTAGAGTAGAGTGGCTTAGAGTGGAGTGGTGTGTCATAGAATAGGGTTGAGTAGCGTGTCATAAAGTGTTGGAAAGTGGAACAGAGTGGTGTAGAGTGGAGGGGCATGGAGTGAAGAAGAAAGGTGTAGACTGGAGTGGTATACAGTGCAGTGGCATGCCATATAATAAAGTGGAGTGGCATTTCTTAAAGTGTCATAGAGTGTCTTACAGTAGAGGGTCATAGAGTGGAGTGGCATAGAATGAAGTGGCATGTCCTAGAGTGGAGTGGCATCTTGTAAAGTTTAGTGGCACATTGTACAGTGGACTGGCATGTCATAGAGTGGAATCGACTGCCATAGAGTGGAGTGGCATGTCATACAGAGGAGTAGGGTGTCATAGGATGGTGTGGCATGTCATAGAGTGGAGTGGAGTGTTGTATGGTTTCATAGAGTGGAGTACATTGGCGTAGAGTGGAGAGGCATGGAGTGGAGTATAGTGTTGTAGACTGGGGTGGTGTTGACTGTTGTAGAGCGGAGGGGTATAGAGTGGAGTAGGGAACTGTACAGTGGAGTGGCACAGAGTGAAGTGGCGTGTAGTAAAGTACAGTGGAGTGACGTCAGAGAGTGGCATGTCCTACAGTGTCTTACAATGGAGGGGCATAAAGTGGAGTGGCGTGGAATGAAGTGGCCTGTCGTAGAGTGAAGTGGAATCTCGTAGAGTGCAGTGGTATTTCCTACAGTGGATCCCCATGTTGTACAGTAGAGTGATGAGGAGCTTCATAGAGTGGGGTGGAGTATTATAGAGTGGAGTTGAGTGTCATGGAGAGGAGTACTGTGTCATAAAGTGGTGTGCTGTGTCAAAGAGTAGAATGGAGTGGCAAGTCTTAGTGTTTGAAAGTGGAGTAGAGTGGCATAGAGTGAAGGTGCATAGATCAAAATGTAATGCTGTGGAGAGGAGAGGTGTAGAGTGCAGTGGCGTGTCATAGAGTAGAGGGGAGTGAGATGTCATAGAGTGTTGTGTCATAGAGTGTCTTACAGTGGAGGTGTGTAGAGTGAAGTGGCATAGAACGGAGTGGCATTTCTTAGAGTGGAGTGGCATCTTGTAGAGTTTAATGGCATGTTGTACAGTAGACTGATGGGTTCTACAGTGAAGTGGTGCAGAATGAAGGGTTGTAGGGTGGAGTGGTGTGTCATAGAATGGAATGGGGTGGAGTGGTATGGAGTGTAGTAGACTACAGTGTAGTAGCTTAGAGTGCTGTAAAGTGTGATACAGTGGATTGGCATGTTGTAGGGTGGACGGACTTGAGTGGTGTGTAGTAGAGTGTCATAGAGAAGAGTAGAGTGACATAGAGTGAAGGGGCATAGAGTGGAGTAAAATGCTGCAAAGTGGAGTGGTGTAGAGTGGCATAGTGTAGAGTACAGTGGGGAGGCTTGTCATAGAGTGGCATGTCACAGAATGTTTTACAGTGCAGTAGCAGAAAGTGGAGTGGTGTAGAGTAGAGTGAGATGTTGTAGAATGCAGTAGCATATTGTAGAGTGAAGTTGAGTGTAGTGACGTGGAATGATGTATCATAGAGTGCAGTAGCATGTTGTAAAATGGACTGGCATGCTGTAGAGTGAAGTGGCTTGTCATAGGATGCAGTGGCATGTCACAGAAAGGAGTGGCATGAAATAACAGAGTGGTGTGAAGTGTCGTACAGTGGAGCGGAGGGTTGCAGAGTGTAGTGGTGTGTTATAGAGTGAGTGGAGTTTTGTGTCATAGGGTTGGATTGGGCCCTGGTACTCTGAAAAAAGATAAGCCCACATTACTGGATCATGTCCTTTCATGAAACACCATTTGGTTAGTCTTAGTGAACTCATTTTTTAAAGAAATGTTTAGTAACTTAAGCTTTTTTGAATCCTATAAAACCAGTAAAATTGGTGAAAACTAGAAGCACTGCATTTTTGTGGGGCGTGTGAGGTGAAATAAAACGGCTCAAGAGCCACAACACCTGATCTGACTAGGGTTGTCACCAGACAGGTATTTAAATCACCCAAGGCAGTTATTTTTTTCCTCTGATCAGTGTTATTTTACAGAAAACATAAGGCCATGGTTTTAGGTGGGATAAAAAGTGATGTCGCCTATGTAATTAAGGGTGTGATCAAATATCTAAACAAAATGTCTCTGATTTACATAGTGTGCCAACCGACCAGTATTTTGGTTCCTCTCACAGCTTTCTGTTAGTGCATCCAGATATATAACACAAAAACTAGCATTAATCTAAAACAGCCAGCACTATTTGCTTTGTCAATGGTTGTGCATACACATTTGCACAGAATCACAATTGCAACTCAAATACGTGAACATTGACCTGTGTATTCCACAGGGAGACCAAGAAGGGGGTAACTAACAAATAACAAACCGGTCTTCCCGATAAATGCCATTTGCGTGCACGTATTCTATCATTATGTTTGTTGTTACACCTAGCATTCTTGATGAGGTTCCCCTGACTTTTTGCCTTCTGACCTCCTGTTTTTCAGACTTCATTTTTCTGGCTTTAGGATTCTATGCACGTTACCACTGCTGACCAGTGCTAAAGTGCAGATGCTCACTAGTCTGAACTTGGTAATATTGGCCTATTCATAATTGGAATATTTAGTTTACTTGTAACTCCCTAGTAAAGTGTACTAAATGTACCCAGGGCCTATAAAATTAAATGCTCCTAGTGGTCCTGTAGCGCTGATTGTGACACCCACTACAGTAGCCCTGTAAACGTGTCTCAGGCCTGCCACTGCAGAGGCTGTGTAAGCAATTTTAAACTGCCATTTCGCCCTGCGCAGCTCATCAACTTGCCAAGCCCAAACCTTCCTTTTTGTTGCATATAAATCACCCCTAATGTAGGCCCTGTTTAGCCTAAAAGGAAGGGTGCAGTGTATTAAAAAAGCTGGACATGTACTTTTACGATCAACATATCTAGGTAGTGAAAAATTCTTACATTTGTTTTTCAGTACTGCAAGGACTATCTCTCCGGTAGGTTTGCAATGGGAGTGCCTTCAAACACCTTTTAAGTGTGACTTCCAATTGGGACAAGATAGAAATGTGAGATTTGGTGTTTCTGGACTCACAATTTAAAATCAAAACTTGTGGTGAAGTTGAATTTTATATTGCAAGTCTAAAAATGCCACTTTTGAAAAGCTGACATTTTCTTACTTTAACCATTCATTGCCTCTGCCTGTCTTTGAATACAAGTCTGGGGTGGATGACAGCTGTGCTTTGTACATTCAATTTAGACAGTCAAACACAAAGGGAGCTTTGTTGTGACATTTGCATCCTGATGGCCCATCACTGGCTAATGGGTCTTCCTAGGCTAGATGGGAGGGAGGAGCTGACACACCTGAATAGGGCTGTGCCTCTCCTCACACAAAGGGTTGCATGCCCCCATGTGGAGTGTCTGGTGCCAGGGAAGGAAAAGCAGGGACCTTGTGATCTTCAAATGCCTCTTTGAGGTCTTCCCCACTTCAAAGACACATTTGGGCATGAGTCCTGGACCCTAACCACACCAAATCAGAACTCTGCTGGAACCAACGACAATCTGCAAGCAAGAAGGACTGCTGTGCTGCCAGAACGGACTGTCACTCTGCTAACTGCTTTGCTGTGTTGGCCTAATGCTTGCTATGTGCTGTGCTATAGAAGGGGCTGCCACTTTTCTGCTGGATTTGTTGTGCTGGCCTTCTCCCTGCTGTTTCATGCCTGGAGTGAGGACTGGATCTATTGTCTACAACCTTTGGCCCAAGATTCCCTAAGAGTTTGTTGGCTTGCCCCCTGTTTTTGCAGTCTCTGGGACATCAAGTACTGCCTGCAACTGTCCTGGTGCTGTTGAACTCAGCCATCTGTGAGTCTTGCCCTTGCCTGAGGTGTCCCCCACCAGTCGTGGGCCTCAGAAGTGGGACCTGCAGCGGATTTCTCCAAAACCGACATAAAGTCTTGAGTGCATGAGCAATTGTGCCACATCGCCATTTGACACCAAAGCAGAGGCTGCTTGATGACATTGGATCCACATGCTGCACGGCTCAATGACAATGCTCGGTGTGGCTCAATGACAAGGCATTGTACTGACTTCAATGGAGCTTGATGGTGATGCAGGACCCCCTTTGTACACCTCAACGAGGGTGTGAATTTTCAACATCTAAGTTATTTCTTCACTAGACCATGAAGGGGTTCTGGTCTACCATCCATCACAGTCAGCCTGAACTTTGGATTTGCACTGTTCCCTCATGACCTCAAGTAACCTTTTGATTGCTACTGACGTCTAAGCTCTGTTTTCACATTTAATCTTTAAAAATTAATATCTCAACTACTACTTATTGGATTTTTGTCATTTTGGTCTTGTTTTGCTCAGATAAATAGAAAAGAAAGAAACAAGAAGAAATAAAGATATTTCACCTCATTATGCCTCTTCTGGGAAGGCATATCGTTTTGGAGCATTCCCAAGTTTACCAGGTTTGCTAAATCTGGGAATGCATAAAAAACAATGGGAGTTGCGTAGGTACACCCACACAATGCCCACGGAACGCCTCCCTTTGTGCAGAGTAATGCAACACAGAGATTTGCACTGCCTTGCATTACTCCAGATTTTTTTAAACCATTCAAAGCCATGCAAAATGGCTTTGCATGTCTTAAAAACTCTTACTTAGAGATTTGTGCCACGCTTCTACCATGTTGCGTGGTGCAAGCATGAAGCAACCCTTTCAGAAATGTACCCCCAATTTCTAACATTTGTATAGAGTGCTGTCAAATCTATTGTCATGAGCAAATAGCAAGTGTCACAAATTCTATCTTATAGTTTAGAGAGGCAGGCTCGATTATGTTGGGCACATGAGGATGTAAACAGTGATTCACATATCGGGAAGCATTTTTCAAGAAAATATCTTTTGCAAGTACTATTGAACGGCCTGTTGCGTTTTATGCATAGTATGGTATGTATACATGTTGCAAGGTCTAATAGTATGTATGCCGATTACAGAGTGTAACATCCTATTTATTACTGCTGAGTGTTGGGAGAGGCCATGATTCATATATTTTTGTATGTCATGGCAAAAAAATCAAATGTGTCCCACCAATACATTATTCAGAACAACTGTACTAAAAAACACAAATTCATGCAAAGTCCAATTCTCAGTTTATCGCTTAGCAGAGTTCGCTTGACACGAGGAAAACACTGTTTGCTACCTCACAGACTGCATTACAGACTTGGGCCCTCATTATAACCCTGGCGGTCGTTGACCGCCAGGGCTATAGTGGCGTTCGTACCGCCAACAGGCTGGTGGTACAGGACACCACATTTGGACCGTGGCAGTACCGCCGTGGTAACACTGCCGGGACCAGCCATATATCGCCATGGCAGTCCCGGCAGTCGTAATCCACCAGGGCAGCGCTGCCCTGGGGATTTGGACTCCCCTTACCGCCAGCCTGTCCATGGCAGTAGACACCGCCATGGAAAGGCTGGCGGTAAGGGGACTCGGGGTGCTCCTGGGGGCCCCTGCACTGCCCATGCAGTTGGCATGGGCAGTGCAGGGGCCCCCAGGCATAGCCCCATCGCGCATTTCACTGCCCAAATTTCGGGCAGTGAAATGTGCAACAGGTGCTACTGCACCCACTGAACATCAGCATTGCCGCCGGCTCTATAACGAACCAGCAACAATGTTGATGTGACTTTTCAGCTGGGCAAGCCAACGGTAACACTGTTACCGTCCGGTGGCCCAGCGAAAAAGTCGTAATATGGAGCTAGACATACTGCCAGCACTGGCGGTATTCTGGCGCCCGCAGCCTCGGGGGTTGTAATGAGGGCCTTGATGTACACATGGTATAACTCTTATGGTCAAAATGCCTCTTCAGTGTGATGTATTACCTTCCTGCTCTACTTCAACTCCTTGCATCCTGATTTTCATTTATTCTAGTTTTTATAACAAGTAGACATTAAACACTGCATATATGTGGCAATGCAAACTATAATATACTAATTATTACCATGGTTGAGGGAGGGTATGAGCATCGTGCCACCCTTTGGGCTTTCCATCTTGTGAGTCATGCCCTCTCATTTGCTAATAACTTTGGAACATTTGAAGAATCTTCACACATTTTCATAGAGGTTTAGCCTCAACCACCTTAGATTCTTAATTTCCATATCATGCAACTTGGTGGAGGGGAGATAAAAGTGTTTAGATTGAATTACAATTAGTCTCAGTGGAGGCCGGCAGCTTTAGGAGGGAGGGGGGCGGGCGGGAAGCACACATACACTCATTCCTTCATACACATACGCACGCACGCACGCACATCCATTAACAACACTCATGACATTCAAACATGCACGCAGGCACCAAACATTCATTTTAAAAGATCACACACACGCAGGCATGCACATCCTTTAACACTCATAACATTCAAACATGCACCCACTAAACATTAATTTTAAAAGATCACACACACACACTTACCTTCAGCCTCGGAGGTCTCAGGAGGGTTGGGACTGCTGCCTTCCCTCATTGGCTGACCTGAAGCATCCAGGTCAAAGTCAATGGGTGACGCTTTCCTCGTCACCCAGGGGAGGGCCTCGAGGCACCTTTGCTGAGCCGAGGAGGTCGCGCCCATTGGAGCTGGGACCTCCTCAGCCCAGCAAAGTTCAGATCAGGAAGCCAGGAGTCTGCGCAAATTGCGCATGTCTGATCCTGGCTGCCTGACCTGAACATGAAGAGTGTCTGTCAGGCTGACCTTTGTTCAGCCTGACAGACACTCTTCATGAGGGGCAAAAGGTGGGGGGGGGCATCGCCCCTCTGCCCTAAAGGAGGGGCCGCACCTGTGTAGTCTATTTTCTCGTTTTAAGTGCCATAAGAATATTTGCTCTTTAAGGTAGGAAAACCTGCAGAACAGCATGATCGACACAAAGGTAGGATGTTACTCAGAATCAGGTCTTTTTGTTGTTAGTTGGAAATCTGCTCTGTCGTTTTCAATCTATTTGCATCAAAACACATGCGTGGCTGGCTTTGAAATTTTAATGTTAGGTATAGCTAAGTTTTAGTTAATAACATATGTGCAGTTTGATGATTAATCTCCCAACATTTGACAGGTGATTGATCCGTTCAACACACCTTTTTTAATTATGTATTTATTGCTTGTTGGTCAGCTTCTTCAAAATAATATTGGTTGTGATGAAGAAACAGCACTGCAAATTTAATAGGAACTTTGTTGTGTACTGCAGCGCACGCCTCTCAGTAGAATTGCACCATACTTGGCAGGACGATTCATTTGACGTGAGAGTTCTTTCTTTGTAATTTGGCTTTTTGCAAATTTACGGATACATAGAAACAAAACATGATCCTTTACAAACCCCAACCAACTCTGCCTCTTTGAAACGGGAAGGACACAACAACATAATATAACAATAACAAAAAAAGTATAACGCAGACAAAATTACAACACAATGGCAACTCAACAAGACACACACACAAAAGCACTGACACTCTGCCATCCGTTTTATTTTGAGCTGCCTGAGTGGTTAGCGAGGAAGTGGCAACGCGTCTTTCTTTGGTCCAGCATCCTCAATATGAAAGGGACACAGAATTGCATTGTAAATTCTCTCCCTGTCTCCAACTGGCTGCTCCGGTTATGACGAAAACACTGGACCCGTGTACACTGGGCTATAGGGGACCAAGTATGGGTGAAGGGTTGTGTTTTGAACGGTGCCATGAAGTCTGGTTTCTGATACTGATGTATTGTTACGTTTTTCTGGATATTCTTTGTATAGCACATCCTTTCCCATCAGGATTGCATCTTAAGGATAATTAAGCACTGAACACATCATATATCGGTCAGGAAAGTCGGAAACGTTAGCTCATTCTTCTTCACAAAGGTCCAGGAGGGGTGCAATACTTGAGTACTCTCACTGTCCTCCCTGACAAGTCATGGGCGAAGCCGAAATCTTTGTTGAAACTAACAGTTGGAAAGTGTCTTAAAGATGAAAGAAACCAGGGCCACAGAAGGAAGAAGTGTCCAATGGATTTGTCCCTGATTTTTCTATTCCAGACCATATTTCTCTCTCCTTTCGTCAGAATGAGCAGGAGTAGGTATTACTAATCGGTACTGCAAAAAGGGGTTCTCTTAGCATTTTTGTAATTTAATGGAGTAAACACTACCTAATTTCTAGGTGCCAACAGATAAGGAAGCAACTAGAATTATGTGGGTCACTGGGTGTCTTATATTAATTTAACTGGCCTAATATGCTAAATAAATCTATGGCTTTGGGGGTTTGTCTTTGGAAACTAAAATTCTAGTTGATCTGTCATGCTGCCATTGTCTGCTTTCGCTGGCTAGTTGGCAGAAACACATTTATCAATAAGGGCAACTGTACCATTAACAACCCCATGATGCAGTGTGAGAGCTGAGGCTCGAATGGAGGTGGGAGAACTTCTATAATGATATACAATTCCAACGTAATGTCAGTGCTATAAATCTCTTTAAGCTATTATTTCCCACTTGTTATTAAAATGGAATATACATTGATATTCCCATATAGAACTAGGGACTATTGTAAGTGAATTAACCCCTCTGATGTCCAAAATCCACAGGCACATGCATCAATGCCTTAAGCTCTTCTATACCATACAGAATTCCATTTGTGAAGCAACTCCCATGACTTACTGCACCAGGGGCCAGATTTACAGGAAATTGGCACAAATTAACAGTGCCATGCTGTGCCAGTGTTCAAACACAGGGATGCACCATATTTACAAGAATTTGGCACACCTCTGCGCTTCCCCTTGCACCGGTACTAAATTAAGCATCCTGCGCCAATGCAGGCATCCTTGCACCATAGTGCAAGGCTGTCTGCATTGAGGGGTGTGATTGTTTATGTGCAGGAAGGTGTCCCTTCCTGCACATAAACAATCATCCATGGCATTTTGCTTGTTCTATGTATGCTGCAGAATGCAGCACACATAGAAAAAACAAAAAATGAGGAGGAATAAAAGCATTTCTCCTCGTTGTGCCATGCTAAAGCCATCTCTGATGTCGCGTTAGTGTCTGGCGCTGCCTCAGAATTCTTGAAAATCTGGGGCAGAGTCAAAAGCAATGGGGGTTCATGTGGAATCCTCACTGTAACACCCATTGCAAGCCCCTCTGATGCAGGAAACTGCATTGGAGGGTTCCATATTTACAAAGAGATGTAAAGCCACAAAAAGTGGTGTTACACCTCCTTGTAAATATGGAGGAATGGTTAGCGCCACTAGAGCGTTGCAAAACGTGATGCTTTTGTGGAGCTAGGGCCTTGTAAATCTGACCCCAGGGCTCTACCCATCATTGATTATAATGGCATATATTGCTGTCGAGGAAAGGGGGAAATCACGGAGAGTCAGAATTCTATGCCATAAGAAAAACAAAACCACTCATTACAGAGCTCCATTATACTACTGTTTTGCCAAATGGCACATTTTCAAATTAATGTACCCACCTGCTTGGCCCCTGACATTTAATAATGTCAAAAATCAGTTTCCTGTTTGGCTTTATTATTAGTTCTGGAGAATCTGTTTGTATTCAGCTTTATTAGGATGTGCTTCAACCGCAACTAAACAATCCACTGCAGATGTATTTAAAAAAAGCAAAAATGTTAGTGAAATTATACCAGAAATGCATGGTAAAAGGCTATAATCTATTATGGAATGTTTTGTACTTACTTCAAAGCTGAGCATTATTTACTTGTGAACACAACTCTATTTACTTGAGATGTCACTTTCAATTTCTCTTTCCCTGAACCTTTCCAATAAAATGCCCTGCTTGAGATTTTCATTAAAAACAAATTCATTTAATAAATAACCTAAAAGAGTGAAAATTAGGCCTAACAAAAAACTGCATTTTATTTTAAATGTGCACTTTCCTTTCTAAATTTTGCAATCCGTGTTTGCTCAATTTGCTCGGTTGCTAATGTTCACAAATTCCGCTAAACTAATTCAGTAGAAATGTTTCCATCATAAGCTTTGCATGACTCAAAACATTAAAACATTTCATGCTAACAAAGAAAACTGTATTATATTATTCTTTCCTAACTATTTGACTGACACTGGAATTACAAAAATTGCTAAACTGATCTGAAACTTGTAATAAGCTTTTAGTATGAAGTTGTTTGAGAATGGAAGTGATGGAATGAATATAAGTAAAACAATTATACAAGTGTTTTGTGTTTCACATAGTGAAGCACATGGGAAATGATCCCACTATTGCAAGACTAATGTTGATTGAAACGAAATGCATCATGTATTGAACTGCTTATTGTTGGAATTAATCTCAACAGAGGCTGCTCCACTTTCATGATTTTTAGGTCGAGTGTAGCGTTCGACGTGCTGTATACTTTTAAGTATACTTATAATATGGGTTCAAGCAAATTCAAGCGATTTCATTTGTTGGTTTCAGTGTCCTTCAAAAATCCTTGCTTGCTAATGGTCAATTCTGCCTTTTTGTCCTGCATTTCTCTCTTTGGGAGCAGCACCAAGGACTGTATAATTACGCTATGTCCTATTTATCTTTTGCACTTTTGCCTATACGTTTGACGCTAATGCTCCTGGCGGCCGTCGGCTTGTTCTTTTTATTTCTTACACAGCGCGATCTCGCTGGGTTTTAAACAGTGCGAGAGCGCTCGTTTTAAAAAAAAATGTTTTTGTAAATTTCCCCTGTCCCCATCCACACCTCCGCTCTCCCTCCCCTTGAGATTTGTGGTGGCTGCCGCTGATCATGTGCATTGCGTCCTCTAGTTTACAACGCTAATAGCTCTAACTCAATCAAACGTGTTTCCGATGATGCATTGTATGCTCTCCCTTCATGTGAAGAAAAATGTGCAGTGCTGTCTTAGTAGATGGCTGCTGTCATTCATACATCGCATTTGTGCTGTTTAGCGCTAAGATCTAGCGCTATGTTCTACATTGCCATTGGTGCTATGAAGTGCCTCCAGTGATCTGAAAAACAAATAAACACAATGCTGATGCGCCATGATCTCATCTGGTAAGTTACCATGGTATGTCCTCAGTTGGCACCTTCATTTCCTCAGATGGCACTTTACTCATCTCAGCTGGTAAACTTGCGGGTCCAATGGCCAGGCCCAGAGTTCAGCATGGAATTTCTTATTGCAATGAGATGCCGCCAATGGCTGCGTCCCTTTTGGGTACTTAACTCAAACACTTCAGTTTGTCACAGAGAAAAAGATGGATAAGTAAGGCTGTGCGCTGATGCACAGTGTGTTCCAGCCTGGGAGCAGGAGGACAGCGCTGCCCAAGAGTTGTGTGCCCCTTCTACATAAACTGCAGAATACACACCTCCTGGAGTTAGACTGCTGTACTGTTTCTAAGCTCTCTCAATTTTGACAAAGCTAAAGCTGGGCCAGCGAACTCCTGATTTCATAAATGCCCGGCGGAAGCATGTCAAATGGCACATTGAAACAGTCCTGGCATTTTTTTGAAGCGCATCTTGCGCACAAGGGATTGCCTTTTTTTTTTTTTTTTTATTGATTGTATGGGCTCCGAAATTCCAGCATGCAAAGTAATGCAAGTGAAAAAGCCAGGACAGACTGGGGGTGCCCCGCTTGTTTAAAGTTGTCCGCATTCCTCTCAAATGTAGGTTGTTTGCATTTACAATGCCAACAGCTCTAACTTTCATTTAAATACCGATGGTTTATTCAACAGAAATGGGTACAATTTAGTAATTTCTTATGTATCCCGTTGATATCGTTACGTCTGTGTTTGCGCTTTTAGTGGCGGCCATGTTTACACTATTTGTGTATACTCTTCCTTGATGTGTGGTGGTAGAAGTTAGGGTACAATAGCCCGAATAACTATGTATTTGAGTTCTGAGTTCAACCTTAATCTCGTGACACCATGTGGCAGGCTGGGGCCACTGCAGTGACAAGTCGAGGTTGTTTTCCTAGCTGGTTTTGGCTCAACGACCTTAAATCAGTGTAGAAAGACAGGCTGGATTGTGATTGGTGCATTTCATGGAATCACTAGTGCATGAAGTGCTTTCAGTGTGTCACCAGAAAGGCCAAGGGGGGTGATGCAGTTTGACCTTTTTCTCATGAGGGAAGCTCTCCTTCTGTACGGGTTTGCTTTGTTAAAACGTTACATGTGCCCTTTTAGTAGAGGGCTGAAGATGAAATTACGTGGATATCGAACCGGCTGCATCAGTCCTATGAGTGCCAGTCGCGTGATCTCCTGGGGTGGTGAAATACATGTGTAAAGACTGCATTTTAATTTAGTTCTGTTTTTATGCCTGTCAAATTTTTACTTGTTTAATGTATGTGCAGGACCCTAGCTGCCTTCAATGCAAACCACAGCCTGGTTGTGTTCGCCAGGTGCCATTGCGGGGAATTGAACAGCTCTGACTAGATGATATGCGCTATAATTACCATAGAAGGGCCGGTATTTTATAGCAGAAAAGCACTGGCTTAGGCTTCAGCTGAAAGAAGCGTATGAAGTACTACTGCACAGTGAAAAACATTTTGCAGACGTGTATCCTACACGCAGGAGGGCGTGACTCCATAGACTAAACAACGCGAAAATATATTTCAAATGTTTAACTGCTTCATGACATAATTAGCATTGTAAACATTGAACTGACCACATTAATCCCTCCCCCAGACGATTTACTAGATGTGGGTGGGCTGACCTTCATATGTGCAACTCTTGCAGAGTCCATATCAGTTTCTTTCTTTACTTGCAGAAACTTATATGAGCCTGGCAACAGGTTGCTATGTTAATTGATTAGATTGTACTTGCTCAATATGACCATGTTTCTTACTAATGTAATTTGCATTGTGGCATTCTATTGGAATTAGCATGGCAGATTTAAATTAGGATGCTAAATGGAAACAATGTTATTTCTGGCTGCAGATAGAGGAAGAAGTTAAATGGACGTGATTTAGTTGTATTCAGGGCCACTAGAATTATATGGCAGGAAAAGACAAAATTATGAAGAGGGTTGACAAATTTATGTGGCAAGAAAAGTCCAGTTCTGAATTTACAACACCAATAACTTTAACTCAGGCAATTGCGAGACCCATTGCATTGCAAATGCTTGTTCTGACTCCCGATTGGCTGTTTTTCTATCTTGAATGTAACACATGAATTAAAATGTGCATCTTTGTGTTTGTATATAAAAGTTTCCTAGAGAAGGAACAGATAGCAATAGCGAGTGTGAGCACTCTCTCATCTTAGTTTAGCTCCACCAACTACAGCAATGATTCCGACTCTCTATGAGACTCAGGCACACTTTGCTCTCTGCCTAGACTATTCTCTATCAGAGCCTGTTACAGTATTCTTCATGATTACAAATAGCTTTGCTGACTAGACTGCCTCTTGAAAGCTTGTTCTCTTTTGCTATTTTTGACTAAAATATTTTAACTTTATTGATTTAGATGTTAGAATATGGATAGATTTCAGGACACGCTTTATACAATGTTCTGTACATTTCAATTGACTAAATGAAGAAGAGATTTAATAACATGATAACATTTTTAACTACAGCTAGAACTCTCATTATTGATTCCTGGAAATATATTTGATATATATTGTAATTGACTTGCCGCTTATAATTACCAACTCGTACCCAAGATCTCCTCCTTGGCATTTAAGATGTGCAAAGTATTTTATAAATTATAGGATTCTCTGCTATCCCAACCCCATACAAATGAGTTCACGAAGTCTGCAAATCATAGTGCACACACATATGTCTTGTCGCCATCGACCATGGGGCTGTTCCCATGGTCTGAAGTGCACCTCAGAAAGGTGGTAAGATAAGCAAATTGCTTTCTAGATATTGTAAGTTCTTCAAGTGTCTCCACATAGAGATGGGGTAAAATAGACTTAGCACCTGCTATGTGTTTTGAAAGATGAGAGGAGACCGGAAAAGATGAGTTTACTCTAAAAGGCCTAGTTCAACAAGTTCACCACCAGCAGAGAACAAGCTCAACAGAACAATGCTCCAACACAACAAGATAAAAGATATATAACCCTTTCACCATTAAAGGGCTCTGACTTTAGGTATGCAGTAAGGTTTCTGCCTTTCTAGAGCTTCTGTCTTTCAAGAACTCATTCAGTAGGTCCATGCTGCCATCATGAGCAGGTCCATAAGTGCTTGTCCTGATAATCCTTCTGGTTCCCATGTAGGTCCTACGAAGGTGTAAACCTACACAAACGTTTCTCAGACCGTAACCTGCTTCTTCCTCTTCATTGGCTTCCTCTATTAGTATGTTTAGTTCCTTGTTATTCAGGCATATTTCTTGAGTGACAGTGATATGTTGACTACACAACACTAACTGAGCTGGTTGCCATCTTTAGTCGCCTGAGGGAAGGCATTGAAAGTTATAGGAAGGTGTGTTCCCATGCTTACCTTCATAGAAACCATATATTCTTCAGTTGTAACATGTATTTATGTTCTCCTAATTATTTGTCTCTATTTTCATTTATTTCCAATTTCTAGCTATTTTAAATATATTTGAAGTTTCTTTCTTTCAACCTCCAATGCTGCAATCTTCAATTTTTCTTTTGTTCTACCTCATCCAGTCTATCATTTAATGGTGCAGAGAGCCTGGAATTAATCTCTTCTGTATTGTTTTCTGGCGTGTTCACTTTTTTGCATAGACTTATACTTTAAGTCGTTTTATTGATTACATTTCTAGTAGTAACTTAAATAAGGATAGATATTGTCGTTCTTGGTAAAGAGGGGTTGGTTTTAGGTGTTCTAAATCCTGATTTTGGGCTTGATTTAGAGTTTGGCGGAGGGGTACTCCAAGGTAGCCAAGGGTAGGTCGCTCCCCCTGCCGCTGCAGCTCCTCCAAGTTCCCGAGTTCCTGTGTTCCTGAGACCCACCTAACTGTAAGTACCCCCCTCCTCCCAGCCCCTCGCCCTGCCCCGCGCCACTCACCTTCTCTTCTGCTCCTGCTTCTTTTCCTCCTCTCTGTCTCTCCCTCCTCGCTCCCCCTCTGCAATCTTCTTCTGTGTTCTTCTGTTCTTCTGTTCTTCCCTTCTGTTCTTCTGTGTTCTTCCGGTCTTCTGTGTTCTTCTTCTCTGTTCTTCTCTGTGCTTCTGTGTTCTTCTTCTCGGTTCTTCTGTGTTCTTCTGTGTTCTTCTGTGTTCTTCTGTGTTCTTCTGTGTTCTTCTCTGTTCTTCTGTGTTCTTCTCTGTTCTTCTCTGTTCTTCTCTGTTCTTCTGCTCTTCCGATCTTCTGTGCTTCTGTCTTCTGTTCTTCTGTCTTCTGCTCTTCTGCTCTTCTGTCTTCTGTTCTTCTGTCTTCTGTTCTCCTGTCTTCTGTTCTCCTGTCTTCGGCTCTTCTACCTCCTCCGTCTTCTTCCCCCGAGCCTGCCCTCCTGCTCCTTCCTCATCCCCCTCCCTCACTCGCCTCCCCCTCTCTCACCCCTAGCTAACCCGTTCGCTATCTACCTCCCTCACTCCTCCTATCTTCCTATCTCTCTAGCTCCCTATCTCACTATCTAACTCCCCCACTCTCCACCTCCTCCTACCTACCTATCTGTCTATCTATCTATTTCCCTATCTATCGACTTCTCTATCTATTTTCTCTATCTATTTCTCTATCTCTCCCCCCCTCCCGCCACCCCCTCTACTACCTATCTCCCTATCCTCTCACTCTACCTCTCTCCCTCACCCACCTCTACAACCCCCCCTCCCCTATCTTCACAACCCTACTCCTATCTCTCTCCCTAATCTCCAAACCTCCTAACACTCACCCTCCTCCACCCTAAACCCCCTCCCCCAGCTCCTCTCACTCTACCTGTCCCCCCCCCTCCCTCGCGCTTTCCCGCCGCGACCTCCTGCACGCCCCCGCCCCCCAGCTCCCATTCGCCCCCAGCTGACCCCTCCCCCCCCCTCCTACCTCTTATGGCGGCCGCTGCGCGACAGTGGTAGCGACCCTTGACCCAAGGGTAGGTCGCTCCCCCTGCCGCTGCAGCTCCTCCAAGTTCCCGAGTTCCTGTGTTCCTGAGACCCACCTAACTGTAAGTACCCCCCTCCTCCCAGCCCCTCGCCCTGCCCCGCGCCACTCACCTTCTCTTCTGCTCCTGCTTCTTTTCCTCCTCTCTGTCTCTCCCTCCTCGCTCCCCCTCTGCAATCTTCTTCTGTGTTCTTCTGTTCTTCTGTTCTTCCCTTCTGTTCTTCTGTGTTCTTCCGGTCTTCTGTGTTCTTCTTCTCTGTTCTTCTCTGTGCTTCTGTGTTCTTCTTCTCGGTTCTTCTGTGTTCTTCTGTGTTCTTCTGTGTTCTTCTGTATTCTTCTGTGTTCTTCTCTGTTCTTCTGTGTTCTTCTCTGTTCTTCTCTGTTCTTCTCTGTTCTTCTGCTCTTCCGATCTTCTGTGCTTCTGTCTTCTGTTCTTCTGTCTTCTGCTCTTCTGCTCTTCTGTCTTCTGTTCTTCTGTCTTCTGTTCTCCTGTCTTCTGTTCTCCTGTCTTCGGCTCTTCTACCTCCTCCGTCTTCTTCCCCCGAGCCTGCCCTCCTGCTCCTTCCTCATCCCCCTCCCTCACTCGCCTCCCCCTCTCTCACCCCTAGCTAACCCGTTCGCTATCTACCTCCCTCACTCCTCCTATCTTCCTATCTCTCTAGCTCCCTATCTCACTATCTAACTCCCCCACTCTCCACCTCCTCCTACCTACCTATCTGTCTATCTATCTATTTCCCTATCTATCGACTTCTCTATCTATTTTCTCTATCTATTTCTCTATCTCTCCCCCCCTCCCGCCACCCCCTCTACTACCTATCTCCCTATCCTCTCACTCTACCTCTCTCCCTCACCCACCTCTACAACCCCCCCTCCCCTATCTTCACAACCCTACTCCTATCTCTCTCCCTAATCTCCAAACCTCCTAACACTCACCCTCCTCCACCCTAAACCCCCTCCCCCAGCTCCTCTCACTCTACCTGTCCCCCCCCCTCCCTCGCGCTTTCCCGCCGCGACCTCCTGCACGCCCCCGCCCCCCAGCTCCCATTCGCCCCCAGCTGACCCCTCCCCCCCCCTCCTACCTCTTATGGCGGCCGCTGCGCGACTGCGCAGCGGGCGCGCGCAGCGGGCACGCCGCTGGCGTGCCGGAGGCGCGCCAGAGGCAAGCCCGTCTGCGCCCGTCCGCGCCTGGCCCGCGCCCAGCGCCACGACCCCTGGTCCCCAGCTCCCCCAAGCCCCGCTGATCCGCTACGACCCCACCACCCTCCACGCCCTCAACCCAGGGCGCTCCAAAACCTGCTTCCTAGCTCACCCCAAACGCACCCATGGACCCTTCGCCTGCAACTCCTGCAAACGCATCTTCCACCACGCAACTACCACGACCACAAGCCCACGCGCCATCAACCACCTCAAGTGCATCCTGGTCAACGCTCGTTCCGTCCACAAGCACGCCGTTGAACTTTGGGACCTCCTGGACTCCACAGCCCCGGACGTCGCCTTCATCACGGAGACATGGATGAACGCCTCCTCTGCTCCAGACATCGCTACCCGCCATCCCCGAAGGCTACAAGATCTCCAGAAAAGACCGCACCAACCAAGTAGGAGGAGGTGTCGCCATCATCTTCAAAGACTCCATCAGCGTCACCACCTCCACCGAAGACCCCCCCCTCGCCGCTGAACACCTGCATTTTCAGATTCGCACCGACCCAAGGACCACCCTCAGAGGATCCCTCGTCTACCGTCCTCCCGGACCTCGCGCCTCTTTCAGCGACGCCATCGCCGACTTCATCTCCCCGCACGCCCTCGCCTCACCGGACTACATCCTCCTAGGCGACCTCAACTTCCATCTGGAACAAAACAACGACCCCAACACCACCACCCTGCTCGACAACCTCGCCAACCTCGGCCTCAAACAACTGGTGAACACCGCCACCCACATCGCCGGACACACGCTCGACCCTATCTTCTCCGCCAGCAAACACGTCTTCTTCAGCCACACCTCTGCCCTGCACTGGACCGACCACAGCTGCGTCCACTTCACATTCCGACGCGAGACCTCCCACCTCCGCACTCAACCCATCCCTCGTCGACAGTGGAACAAGATCCCTGAAGAGCAACTCTTCTCCGCTCTCGCCGCCAACCAACCCACCCTCACCACCGACCCCAACGACGCAGCTCTCAACCTCACAAACTGGATCTCCAACTGCGCTGACAACCTTGCTCCCCTCAAACGCACGCATCGACAGACCAACACCAAAAAACCTCTCTGGTTCTCTGACACCCTCAAAGAATCAAAGAAAACTTGTCGTGCCCTTGAGAAGGCCTGGCGCAAGGACCACACCGCTGACAACATGACCGCCCTCAAGAACGCTACACGCGAACACCACCACCTGATCCGCACTGCCAAAAGGAACTTTTTCACCGACAGACTAGACAAAAACAGCCACAACAGCAGAGAACTCTTCAGCATCGTCAAAGAGTTCTCCAACCCCAGCGCCAGCGCCAACGCCGTCACGCCCTCACAGGATTTGTGCGAATCCCTCGCCACTTTCTTCCATCGCAAGATCAGCGACCTCCACGACAGCTTCGGACACCAGACCCAACCATACACCACTGAACCCGCTTCCCCGGACATCACCCTCAACAACTGGACCCACATCAACACGGAAGAAACCAAATCCATCATGAACTCTATCCACTCCGGCGCCCCTTCGGACCCCTGCCCGCACTTCATCTTTAACAAAGCCGACGACATCATCGCCCCGCACCTCCAGACCGTCATCAACTCTTCTTTTTCTTCTGCTACCTTCCCCGAATGCTGGAAGCACGCTGAAGTCAACGCCCTACTAAAGAAACCTACGGCTGACCCAAGCGACCTGAAAAACTTCCGCCCCATCTCTCTTCTACCTTTCCCAGCCAAGGTAATAGAAAAGACCGTCAACAAACAGCTGACCACCTTCCTGGAAGACAACAACCTGCTCGACCCTTCACAAACCGGATTCCGAACCAACCACAGCACGGAAACCGCCCTCATCTCAGTCACAGACGACATCAGAACCCTGATGGACAACGGTGAAACAGTCGCCCTCATTCTCCTCGACCTCTCGGCTGCCTTTGACACCGTCTGTCACCGCACCCTAATCACCCGCCTACGCTCCACCGGGATCCAAGGCCAGGCCCTGGACTGGATCGCCTCCTTCCTCGCTAACCGCTCCCAAAGAGTTTACCTCCCTCCGTTTCGCTCAGAACCCACCAAGATCATCTGCGGCGTACCTCAAGGCTCATCGCTCAGCCCGACACTCTTCAATGTCTACATGAGCCCCCTCGCCGACATCGTACGCAAGCACGACATCATCATCACCTCCTACGCCGACGACACCCAACTTGTACTCTCCCTCACCAAGGACCCCGCCAGCGCCAAGACCAACCTACAAGAGGGTATGAAGGACGTCGCAGATTGGATGAGGCTCAGCCGCCTAAAGCTGAACTCTGAAAAAACGGAAGTCCTCATCCTCGGCAACACCCCGTCCGCCTGGGACGACTCCTGGTGGCCCACGGCCCTCGGCACCGCACCGACCCCCGCAGACCACGCCCGCAACCTCGGCTTCATCTTGGACCCTCTTCTCACCATGACCAAGCAAGTCAACGCCGTGTCCTCCGCCTGCTTCCTCACTCTCCGCATGCTCCGCAAGATCTTCCGCTGGATCCCCGCCGACACCAGAAAAACCGTGACCCACGCCCTTGTCACGAGTCGCCTGGACTACGGCAACACCCTCTACGCCGGGACCACCGCCAAACTCCAAAACCGCCTGCAACGCATCCAAAACGCCTCGGCCCGCCTCATCCTCGACGTACCCCGCAACAGCCACATCTCCGCACACCTGAGACACCTGCATTGGCTCCCAGTCAGCAAAAGGATCACCTTCCGTCTTCTCACCCACGCACACAAAGCCCTCCACAACAAGGGACCGGAATACCTCAACAGACGCCTCAGCTTCTACGTCCCCACCCGCCCCCTCCGCTCCGCTGGCCTCGCACTTGCTGCCGTCCCTCGCACCCGCCGCTCCACGGCGGGTGGGAGATCTTTCTCCTTCCTGGCGGCCAAGACCTGGAACTCCCTCCCCACCAGCCTCAGGACCACCCAGGACCACTCCGCTTTCCGGAGACTCCTAAAGACTTGGCTGTTCGAGCAGCGATAACCCCCCCTTTCCCCCCTAGCGCCTTGAGACCCGCACGGGTGAGTAGCGCGCTTTACAAATGCTAATGATTTGATTTGATTTGATTTGGATATCCAGTCCACTGTATTGCCCTGTCCATAGAACATCATGGAATCGTAAGATGGTGGATGGGACATCTGTCACATTTGTGACAGAGTGACACCATCTGCCAAATTCTAAATCAGGCCCTAAAGCACAGCTGTACTTTTGAGGTGTGAGAGTATGAAGGTGCTATGTTGATTGAGAGAGATAGCTTGGCCTTTGAGCAGGACATAAGGTCTGATGCCCCAGAAGCAGTTGTACAAACAGTAACAACTTATAACACAGCAGACAACAGATGCATAAGGCCAGCTCAGATTCCCACCAAGGTCAGCAAGTAGAGGAAATGACATGGAAAGCACAGAATACAACAGGAAGATCTTTATGGTGCATCTAGGTATTTACAGTTGTGATGGGAAGGACATCACTTAGCACAATCACATGGCCTTCTTATGAATCTGGAGAACGAGAACCTGTAATCATAAGAGACAGAACAAACATTGGTGAAGCCAATTGGTCTCACTTTAATGTGCTACATATGAAAATAAATGTTCACAAATGCCCGTAGACTGATTATGATGTGTCTTGACTGGTGCAGTCTGCCTACTTCTGTGCTTCCTATGCCTCTGCCTTGCTGCACCACAAGCTTGGGGAATTTAAAACGAGGCAGAAACATAAGAGGCACTGAAAGATGCATAATTCACAAAAAAGAGCACAAACAGTGCTGTACTTGATCATACCTGTGTTCGCATACACTGGGATGGTAAATGCAGACCTCTTGGCTTTGCCTAAATATGTAAAAGTTGTCAATACAATACCTGCAGGCTTTTTTTAAGGATTGCTGCCACCCCTCTAAAGCTTCTCTGTCTGGTGCACATTGTTTAGTGGTGGTGCTCAGCCCTTCCTCTGGGTCAGTCTGCACTCAGTACAGCACCAGGTCCTGATCTCACCAGGCCCGACCTGGCAACAAAAGCTCTTTAATCAGTGGGGCATCATCAACCCCCTGCTCTAGCAACTACAGCGGTGGTGGGGATTTTCATGGGTCTCTTCTGTCTGCAACTTGGCACCCAAAGACTCATAATTAACACAAAAGGGTGGGAAGATGAGTGAGTGGGTGAATGGATAGATGGACAAATGGAGGGAATGGTGAGTTTGAATAAAAGGGTGGATGGATGATGAGAGAATGGATGGATGAGTCATTGAAAGGTTGGATGATGAGTGAAAGGATGTATGGGTGGATGGACGTCTGGACAGTGAAAGGATGGATGCAAGGACGATGAGTGAAAGAATGGATAAATTAATGAAAGCGAGAATAGATGTATGGCTGTTTGAAAGGGTGGTCGGTTGCATGAGTGAAAGGGTATATGGGTGGATGGATGAGTGAGTGAAAGAATGGATGGGTGAAAGAGTAAATGGATGGATGGATGTGTGAGAGAGTGAAAAGGCAGAGGGATAGAGGCATGGATGAATGGGTGAAACCATAGATGGATGGATGAAAGGTAGGAAGGATGGATGGCTGAGTGAAAGGGTCAATTGGTGGATAGATCAGTGAAAAGGTGGGTGGATGGATGATGATAGAAAGGATGGATTGATGAGTGAATGAAAGGATGAATTGGCAAGTGAAAGGGTGAGAGGATGGATGAGTGGATGGATGGGCTGAGTGAATTGATGGATGGTTGAGTGAAAGGAAGGAGGATGGATTCATGAATGGGTGAAAAGATGAATGTAAGGATGAATGACAGGATGGAGGGTTGATGGATGGATGGATGAGTGAAAGAGAGGATGTATGTATGGAATGAAAGGATGGATGGATGAGTGAAAGGGTGGATGGGTGAGTGAAAGGATGGACTCCTAAGTGAAAGGATGGATATGTTTGATGCAGACCTGACAACTTCACCAAAAACCTCACAGTGTGAGGGGTGAGTGGGCTGTGGAGGGGGCGTGGCCTCATGCCGAGAAACACCTAAAAGGCACTTTTGCCCCCACCCCAGCCCCAAACCCTGCCACTGTGTGATATTGGCTCCTCACCGGGAGACCATGTGAGGTAAGTCAATATTGTGTGTCACGTGGTGCCGTGAGAGTTGGCAGGTCTGTTGATGGGTAAGTTTGAAGTTAGATGGATAGGTTTGGATATGGATGGGCGGAATCGTGACAGACTGAATGCTGGATGAAAGCCTTTATGTAAGCCAGATTTTAAGGTGAAATAGTGATTATCAGTGGGTGGATGTAAGGATGAAATGATGAATGGATAGATGCTCGGATGGAAGAGACAAGCTCTTCAGGTGAGGCTTGCAACGATTTTCTTCACTTGTTTGGAGTCATTAGAGCTTTGGTTCAAAGTGGGGGGTATTTAAATTTCCTGGCTACTTCCTTGAGACAGCAGATGTGTTGGTAACCATCCATGGTGCACAGCAGGAAGCAGTGTGAATAGTGACTGTTATTCATCAGCCACTTTGTAAGTGGACTAAAAGCAGTGCAAGTCAGTCAAATAATGAGATGCTCTCAGAAACCTTCCGTCTATTTTTTTCTGTTTTGATACGACCTGCTTTGGTACACAACTAAAGCTGTATGTATCCAAACATTAAATTGACAAAAAATAGTTCAGAAAATCTGTGCCAAACGTGAATAAATTAACAGAGCATGATATGCATTTAATTTAAATTCAGATATTAAGGTGTTTCCACTCTGCTGTAAACTGATTACAAGGAATTTATAGAGAATGACTAGTATATTAACTAGTCCACCATCGCTTCCTCCCCTTTGTGCCCAGTTACAGTGAAATGTATTGTCTATCAAAGGCAGACGCATGACAGATGCTGTAACCGGAGAGGAACAACGGAAATATGCCAATGAAGGTGAAAAGTAATAGTTGACATGCAGGTTGCGTGTACTCTTTACACCCTTCGCATATTTTATAGTCTCAGGTTCCAAACGTCACTCTAAAATGGCACCTTCTCATTCACAGGAAGGTGACAGATGCTCGTGTGCAATGATTAGTTCCAGCACTCTGTATAATATCCACACCTGATTATACACTGTTTTTCTTCCATATTCACTTTTACCTAACTTGCAGTTGCTCCAAAAAACAAATTTTCACATGAGACAAATGAATCACAACAATATTTCAACACACGCCATCACCAACGGCAAGTATTTTTCCACGGACAAAACATAATACCCAAAACACAATACCATACAATAATACACTACAATAGCACAACGCCTTTTGCAGAACACACCATGATAGACACACCGCATCACCAAAGAATCATAATAATTCACTTCCGAATTGGAACCTGAGATCACCCCTCAGCCAGACACCCAGGCGAAACCACTTCACCATAGCACCGTCCACCTGTCCACGGATCACCAACCCACGGGATTATCTACAGGGGTGTAATGATCAATAATTTGCCTTCACAATTATCTAGTAATTAGTCGCCAATTAACCTTTGCTGTAAGCATGTCACCACCAAAAACTGTTGACGCTCCAACTCAATAACTGGTTAATTAATATTAAGGAGGGTGTATTCGTGGGAAAGGGAGAATCTCAAGCTGAAATCATCAGCCTAGAACATTCAAGAAAAATATGAACAGCTAGGTTTCTCTAGTTTTCACTTTTTCAGATTTATTCAAATATCAGAATAATCATTACAAAACGTAAAAACTCAATTAATTAAGGAAATTAGCATAAGACAACTCATACTATTACCCCTAGAAAGGGACCATGAATGACTAGCCATTTCTAGTACGACAACAAACAAATCCAAATATAAAATATTACTCTTAAACACTAAAATCCAAAAACCAGTGACATGATTGCATTTTCTTTATGTTTTAGACAAATACAAAATACAGTTTTGTGGCATGTCATGGCATAGAGAAGAGGTAATACTATGTTACTTCCACAGCAAACTAATCAAACTTTTAACTTCTAAACCACCTACTTGCAAATGATTTTCATTGGACATAAACTTAAGAAATGCAACTTAATAGAACGGACTGTTCTGCACATTTCTAGCTAGGGACATAGCAGTGAAGGTTAAGCACAGTGACCTTCAACCTGTACACATACATTTCCTCAGGCAAGGAAGCTAAATGGATATTTTTTTACTAAGGCTGCATTTGAATTTCAATCATTTTCTGAAAAGCACAGTTCAACATGATCTTTCAGAAATGAAGACTGGTGCGGCCTAGTTATGCTAATTGAACCAAACCTATATTGAGCATCATTTTTATAATGGAAAATAATTTTCCACAACACGTCATACCATTCTCCCTTGACATTATAAATGGCAGCACTAAAGCCACTCAGGCATAATGCTTTCCAGTGTTCAAAGAGCAAGATCTTTTTCCATATCCAGCATGCTTGGGGAGCATGAGCTGGCCACCATCCAGGCTGCTTGCTGAATGCGACAGAGCTAAATCAAGAACCCACATTTGCCCAGGTCAGTGGATGATGGACTCAAAGCCTGCCTTCAAGCCTTGACCACAAGTATAAACTGGACATAGACTTTGGTCACAGCTAGTCTGCTTTGTAGCAGGAGCCTGTGTTCGAAAACCTCGAATCTAACAACCCCAATTCCAGTCCAACCGGGCACAATCTTTAGCTATGTCCAGGGGACTATAGGTCATAGGAAAGTTCTTGAATCCAGTAGGATATAGGGAGGAGGTAAGACCTTTCACCCAATAACCTGCCCCATAAGCACCCAAGGCAAGTCCTTCATAAGTGACCAAAAGGCACACTTAGGACAGCCTTTGGGTGTTTCCAGTAAATGCAGTATGCTCTGCTTCTTGCCCTGACCTTGAAGTAGACCCTCTGCTAGGCACCTCTTCTCCCTGACCTCACGGAGCTTTCCTTTTGACTATGCCACAATAGTCTCTGGACACAGGATTTAACCTTGGCCAGGCCATGCGCTCAGCACCTGTGTACAGATGGGACTGCAGTGATGCTGTGAGCAGTACTTTGAGGGAGTTATTATTAGGTCTCACAAAACCTGTGTTGCTCTCTTTCACTTGCCCCCTGCCCACTTTCCCTTCCATTTAATGTTTAAAAAAATATTGTTTGGAAGGCCAGGTAGCAAATTGCTACTGGCCCTCCACAAGCGCACTAGTGCACACTTGCAATTTCAAGTTAATAAAATGTTGAACAGCAGCCCAAGCTGCGGTAGCTCAAAGCTAAACAAAAAAAAAGCCCCAGGACACGGGCAACGCTGGCTGCTTATTGCGCTCTTTTATTTAAACTTTAAGCCATGTTGTACAGCAGCTTACACTATTGTATAACATATCTAACTAAACACTGGCAAAAACAATTCAATTCTCAAAGTGCAACCTATTGGCTTTGCTAATGTTTGTTGTGTAGCTCCTTTTTCTGTTAGTTTCTTCAAGGAATTTCTGTATTTTTTGTGATTTGAGCAAATAACCATAATGTACACTTAATAAAACTTTTTTGTGTGAATTCTAGTCTTTATCCATCAGGATTGTGCTGCGCAAAGGATTCGGTATACAGGCTGGAGCAAAGTATGACCTTTGGCCGTGTGTACTATCTGCTAACCTTGAACGTGCTTTGCAGCGCCTTTTAGCACTGGATGCGCCCATGCATCTTGTGCTGTGCCCCCCAAAACCACTTGCATATACCAATTAGGCTGGCTGAGTGGGCTAAATTTAAACTCTGAAAATTAATGGATAATTTAAAAGCCAAATCTCGTTTGGACAACTCAGATTTTCATTCTTCTAGGTTTGAGAAATTAACTACCACTGACCTGTTTGTAACAACACCGATTTATGGTACTGATTAATCACCTGGGATTAAAATGTATACTCAGATTTACACAACACAGCAATATTTACTGCAAAAGGATAAACCTACTTCAGTTGTCAAGACGTTTTATCGTTTTGATTGGTCTTCTAACTCCTCTGTCTCAGCTTTTTCATTGTTGGTATCTCGCCCTTTCTTTCTCTTGGTATTTTGATCAATTTTTCTCTTTCATTATATGTGGGTTTCCCGTCTTTGCTGTTGTCTTGACTTTCACCCTTTGTCTAAATAGACAGTTGTGTTTTTTGTATTTTTTTTATTTGGGTCTCATTCACTCTTTCGGGTCCGTCTTTTCACTTCAACTTCATGTTTCCATATCAGAGTCCCTTCAACTGTTTCTTTAGAAGTCTCTATTCTTTGCGTGTGGTTACTTTTCTCTGGATCTGTAGCTCTGAGTAGAACCCTTTTGTTGTTGTGGCTCCTCTCATTACTCAAATATCATGTTTACAGTGTCTCTTTCTTGAGATTCCTGGTAGTTCGTGTTGTTTTTATTTAGTTTGTCGTTTCCCTAGTGATCGTACTTTCATTTTAGTTTTCTGGAGATCTTTCTGCCGCTCATCACACTTTGCACACATTAAGGCACTTTTGGAAGAGGCTCGCGTTACTGTGGTCAAAGCTTCAGTCGCACGTCTTCCAGTCCACAAACCCTTGCTAATAATGGAAGTCTTTTTCCTGACAAGGATTGCCATCACTTTCAATCTGGCCTCCTATGGGGCTTCTCCTTTTCCTTTTGGCTCCCTTTCCTGCGCGCTATAGACTCCCTTTGCTGAATGCTCCCATGTTTTTGGACCGATGCAGGCTCTTAATGACCCTTCTGTTCCTTGTGTGACTCCTATAAATCGGCTGATAATCGTGGGATACTCAACTCAAAACACAGAGAGGCACAGTGAGTGCTTTTCGGTAGCTTACCAGTTGTTTTAAAGTATTTTCTGAAGTAACTTGGGCATCACTGAAAAGTTTGACGTGTGCTTGATGTCTGCTGTGGTCAAGATCTGAATGTAAATGTAATCTGTGCAAAAAACATAATGTTCAAATATAATAAGATGTCTTAAAAATTAGAAAAGTTAATTTCTTTAACATAGATCTACCTTAGTGCATCACATTATACCATTACATGATATTAAGGAAATTGAGAGGCATATATTAAAAGTGAATATTTCTGAACTACCACTGAGAAATGTTCCTTTTCCCGCCATGATGCCAATGATATTAGTGAACTAAGAGATAAGTCAGTGTACACTATATTTGGCCTCCACTATTATAAACAAAGCAACATAATGGGCTTTTAAAACAAACAGAAGAGAGGTTTTTGTACAGCGCATATCCTAAACTCACCTATTTGAAGGTGCTCTCATAGGTGATAATGCACAAAAGAAAGACTTAGTGAAATAGACTGTTTGCCTAGGCCCTTTTTTAGCTTAAGCCTAATATTGGCCCGCAAGTTTAAAGTTTTTTCCTTAATTTTTGAAAGATGAGATTAGGGCGTGAACAGGGTCGAACTGGGACAGATAATAGGCTGGTTGCCAAAATAAAAGTAGCCTCCATGACAGAAACAGGCAGTGAAAAAAACTACAATTTCTTCCACACTCACTTTAAAAAGCTGCCTGGCTACAGCCATTTACTCTCTTCAGTCTTCGCTATTCTTTCCTCCATGTCTGTCTCACCCACACCACTTGCTGAAAACAGGAGCATAGCATCCATTGGTTCAGCAGGTGAAGTGGCACCGGGGCCCATAGTTGTGAGGAGCCCACTGAGCTCCGATTACCACTTTATTTTGCAGTTTAAACAGTAGCCTGGAGGGCCATTTCCATCCTTGCACTAGGGTCCCTGAAACACTACCCACGCTACTATTGTTTTAAAAATGCAAATTTGTGTTTCTTGCAACTTTTGTAAACTTTGGTAACTGATCCGAGTCTCTGCGTCCTGCAGTTGGAGTTGCCACCTGGCTCAGAGAAAATTGCTTAACCACACTATTTAAGTTCTCATGATTTAGGCCACACCCCTAATTGTGTTGGCCTCGGCCATCTTACAGGTTTGCCCTGCCCCGTTAAGAGACCCCCACCCCAGTTTTTTCATCCCACCTGAAGCCCTGGGGAATACTGTTTCCCTAATTGTGATTCAGAGAGACTTGCAATTAGGAAATCGGCTAGTACATGTGGCCCATAATTCTTTGATCATGGAGG
Source organism: Pleurodeles waltl (assembly GCF_031143425.1). NCBI lineage: Eukaryota > Metazoa > Chordata > Amphibia > Caudata > Salamandridae > Pleurodeles > Pleurodeles waltl. The sequence continues at coordinate 778,209,514 of NC_090439.1, forward strand.
CCAAAAGTAGTGTTATTGCAGTACTCTAGACTCTGTGACCTAGTTGTGTTGTTAAGTGCTTGGTTTGTTGATGTTTGTTAAGCCACCTCTTGATCACTGCTTTTCCTAAAAAAAGAAGCCGTAAATTACTTGAGCTGAAATCACAGGTGGTAGATTTTTGGCAGTAGAAGAGCTGCTTTGGCCAAAAACGCGAATGTGTGTGCTGTGCTTCTGTTTCTTCCATTTGACATCAGGTAAGAGGTGTGTATAAAAAATGCAGACTCCTCAGCGTTTTGTTGTGGAGCGACATTTTCCTAATCCTTTTCATTAATAGTTCAGGCTCCCATGCTGCTAGCTTCAGTGTTTTGCGATGTGTTGTTTTCCGTGTGGCGTTTTTCCGAGTTGTACATAGTTCGTGCAGCTTTCGAACCTGTTTTGTAAGTGGGGATACTCAGACTAACAATTCACGTTTTGAAATGGACCATTCACATTTTTTTCTAGCATTTTCTGCTGGTTCGTTTTCTAAAACCTTAACAAGCAAAAGGTAAACGCGAGTGTTGAGCACGATATGTTTGGGACGCCGAAGGGCTGCAACTGGTGACATGTTGCTGACACAAGAGTTTCCATCTGCCAAGTGGTATAATGCTCCTGAGATCTTGTAACCGAATGTGAAAAGTACGCAAATAGTTCTCATTTGTTGTGCAATCTGTTGACTAACATAAGCAGGGTGAAGTGCTGGTTAGACAGCTTAGCTGGAAGTCACGTGCCCTGTGTTTGCTGGAACAGGATCACACGCAAGTTCAATTGATAGCTTCTTTATCCAGTTAATCATACTACATTGCATTCAGGGCCACTGGAATTGGCATGAAAGGGATAAATTATGCAGCAGAATTGAGTAAATTATGCGGCAAGGGAAAGCGAGTTATGCAGCATAATGCTACGCATTTTGTGATAGTATTACTTCATTATTTTGTCACTTTTACACTTAACGCTCTTTGGGTATTGCTTGCACTTCATTAGTATCAGTCTAACACCAAAATATGGCAATAAGGAACAAAAGGTGGCAATTCAACTTTTAGAAACGACTTCCACTGTACAGCAACAAGTTTTGCTGCGTTTTCAGTAACTTTTGAACCGTTTGAGCTAGAAACAACATTTTATTATTACAATCTGCAGTTTATGCAGCAGACGATGGATTATGTGACAAGTCCTGTAAATATGTAATTATGTGAAAAAACCAGCTGCCGCATAATCACAAAATTCGAGTGGCCCTGGTTGTCTTCCACTGACACTACTGTAGTCCCTCTAAACAGCACACTTAAAACTACTTCAAGAGGTCTCTGGGCTCTCAGACATAAAGAAGATCGCACAATACCTCAGATTCAATTTTATGTTATTTGTTTGATGTATTTCTTGTAATACAAGCATAGCTCTTTGCATCAGCAGTGGGACCTATCCTCTTGAATGCCACAGACCATCTCAGGATGAAGAATGCAGGACATTAAACTTTTGCTATAAGATAGGATGTGTACATAACACCAGGAAACACATAATTGGCACGCTCAGCCACTGGAACCAAGATATGCCTAGCTGATGAGCTCTTATCAGGGAAAAATCTATCCTTGGTTCAGTGCTTAATTTGTAAATAAAAAGGTGCCGGTGCCCAAAGCCCTCCTCTTAAACATGCGGCTGCTGCAATTAAATGTGCGAACACGGAATACTGAGGCAGCGTAATCCTGAAGCCTTCTTGGGCCTCTTCAATCCATGTAAAGCCACGCCCTGACCCTTCAGTTCACTCTTGCAGCTTTCTGCTTTCTCCATTTGTGACGCTTTTCCATTTTTCCCTTCCTCCGTCTGTCCCATGTGTGTCTTTTGCTTGCAGTAACTGCTTGAGACAGAAGAATAAGCCCCGGCCCTCAAAAATAAGTGCCAGTGCTCAGCACCGGAAACAATGAGCACAAATTAAGCACTGCCTTGGTTGCATGTGTGCCAGTTCGGAGAGGACCCTGCCTGGCAGTCCTTGCTGGAATGTTCCCATGAGGAGCAGGGGCAAGGCTCATTGCATATGGTTGGGTCCAAACTGCGGTGGCATAAGGAACCAAAGAATGATGTGTTGGGATGATGCCCGAGCATTTGCCAGTAGTTAGACAAATTCTATGTATTCATATACCACCCTAAGTGGCAAGGTTATACCCAGACATGGGTCCTGTGCTCATTGTGCCACTGGAATCAAGCTATATCTGGCTGATGAGCCCTTATCTCTGAAAATATGGTCCTAAGATGCTTGTGTTCGGGTTCAGTGAGGACCTGACCTGGCAGTTCAGACCTGACAGTTTCCTCGAGGAGCAGTGTCAAGGCTGATTTTATTATGACTGGGTCCAAACTGAGGTGGCATGGTGAGCAAAAGCAGAATGTGTTGGATGCTACCCCCAGCAATTACAGTGGTCAGGCAAATTACAAACATTCCTTCCATCACCTTTTCTGTGTTTCATGTACCACCCTAAGTGGAAAAGATTTGCACAGATGTGGGTTCCATGCTTAATGTGCTAATGGAACTAAGCCATAACAGGCTGATGAGCCCTTATCAGGGCAAAAGCAGTCCAAGGTTGTTTGTGTTCCGGTTTAGTGAGGACCCTTCCTGGCACTTAGGGTCGGCCTGTTGCTACGAGAAGCAAGGTTAAGGCTGATTTGCCTATGGCTGGGTCAAACTCAAGTGACATGGTGGGCAAAATAATGATAGGTTTGGATGCTACTACTAAGCACACTTTTTTTTGGCACCCCGGCTCAAGTTGGCCAGAAACTCCAGTAGCTCTGGCAGCAGAGTGAAGCACACCGCATGCACACTCCAGCTCAGTTATGGGCCTCAGAGTACAAGTGCAGACAGTCTGCCATTACGCTGTGTGCCCATAAACAGGCTGCAGTGCACACCCATCCCAAAGATGTCAGGGCGTGGCCATGGAGCTGCTGCTGAGGTGCAGCACTGGCACCAGCACCGGATTGAGACCTCCCTCCTTTAACTGCCCTCAGCAGCCCGGGAGCAGAGGGCAGAGGGAGGCAGAGAGCCAGGCTGCTGGCAACTGGGACCCTGTAAGGACCCAGGTAAGACCCTCAATTCCCTTTCTCCTCTATGTGCACAAGGGAGCCGGCACTGGGCATGGACAGGATTTGCATATGAAGTGGGGTCTGTGCTTGAAAAATGGGAAACTTGCAGTCAGAGCTCCACTTGAAAATAACCTGTCTCCCCAAAGTCCCAAGGAAAAGAAGTGGTGTTATAGGGTACGATGCTGAGGCCAGCAGGGAGAGCTGGAGACTGGGGGAGCATCAGCTGCTGAGTGGTAGTCCGGCAGCCCCCGCCAGATAGAGATGTGTGTGGCCTAAGAGAGTGCATTAGAGCCCAGTGGCAAGCAAGGCTAGGCACTTTGTGAAAATACCAGGCTGCTGGTGGTGAGCTGAGCACTAAAGAAAGGGCGGTGTGAGGCTGTGTGTAAGTGCAGATGAAGCAATTGCAAGGCTGGTGCAATACAGTGGGTGTGCTTAGCCCTCCGAAGCAAGTTTGTGAAGGACGGCAGTTGGTGAAGGGAAGTGAGCAGGTGTGACTCCAAGTAGGTGGGCTGTGTCAGCACAAGAGGCCTGAAACTGCAGCTTTTGCTGCAGTTTTGGCATTCCCTGTTTGAATGCACCCAACCTCGGAAGCTTCCAAGGTCGGGCGAATTCAGCCCTGTGGTGGTAGGGCACGTGGCACTCTGCCGCACATGGACCTCCGCGGAATTCCACTGAGTGTCTACCCAACTCTGTGGAATTCCGTGGAGTAGAACTCTGTGGGCGCTGCCCACCTCTAGCTACTACAAGTGATTAGCAATGGGTAAACAAGTTGCAAGCTTTCCCCCATTATCTTTTGTGTGTTCAATAGAATACCACCACAAAGGTGTTATCTTTGGAGGGAGTTGCAGATAAAAAGGACTACAGGGACCATGACGCATCAGGAAGGTAGTGCAGAAGCCTGGAATGGAATATGAAGTGTATCTGGGAATGCACAATATAGGAGTATATTTATTTTCATTCAGGTATAAAGGCAGGACCCTGAAGGACCCTAGTGGTCAGATGGCAAAATCCTAACACCAACACACCTTACCATTGCTAGAGATTTTTTGTTGACTGAACTTTTTTTCACTCCGATGGCCTTCAAATCATAATCAGGACTGTGAAACCCATTGCAGGCATCACCTGCAGCCAGCTCCAGCCTAATTTAAAGGAGCTATGGACATTCTTAACCTTCCACTGCACAGCAGCCTGCCACTTCCTGCACAATCTTGGCTCCAAATTCTAGTTTCTTTCATGTATGTACAAACAGCTTAATGGAATTTTACTCCCAAGACACAAGCTATTGCCTTTCCCACCCAAAACAAGAGCTACTGATATCAGCTGTGTTCCAGCTGAGGTAGCCCTGCTGAGTCACGCATCCACTGAATTCTTCTAAGTCATGCTGGCTCACTAATAAAAACAGTGCTCCTGCATGCAAAGAAGATAAGACTGGATCTTAGGTCATTCATTGAGACCACATGTTCTGAGAGGAGAAGGCCATCCAAGCAAATCTGCGTCTACCCTTGTGGATCAGGTAATGAGCCGAAGTGTCACCCAACAACCCCAACAAGGAACTCCAATTTGAACTAATTGAATATTTATAGGTCTTCTCTTATTGACACTCTGCCCTGATCCTAACAAGCGCATTTGATAAAAGGCAAGTTTTGTATGATTAACTGTATTCTCACTGCTAATGAAACACAAACAGTGCCAATAATTTAATACAGAGTTTCTGCAATTCCACTAGTGTTTGGCGGCTTACTGATAGAGAGATTTTTAAATTGCAATGGCTACCCAAAGAAAGGGTGCCATAGTACTTGACTGACAGACAGACTTTCCAGATAACATCAAGCCACTTTTCATTTAAAGGCTCAAAGAAGAGGCACACGTTAAACTCCTTAAACAAGCATTGGCAAAGCTAACATGTTTGACCTCAGCAAGCTGGTGTGATGGTTACATTTTTTTTTATTTTTTATTGGAGGCATGTGCCACAAAAAATACAAATAAAAGGGAAAATAGAACATCACCATAACATGGGCGCCATATGTTTGCAATAGACATTTAAAATCAAAAAATAATAACCACTACATATAATGTTCATACTGTACTGGGGCTGTATGTTTAGGGGTTGGCTGAAATCCTGTGACATATGTATTCATGTGTTTTTTCTATAGGAATTTATTTGATTACTTGAGGATCAGGAGACAGGTGGAACTATCTCTAGGCCAGATCAAACGAAGGCAGTTATATTACATAAAAAGAAAGAGTAGAATAGTGTTCTAATATTTGGAAGACTCTTTGGATCAAGATGCCCATCCACAAAAGGCCCTTATCTGTACTTATTTGAAACAACATATTTATTATGAATGTTATAGACATCATCTTTGTGTGAGGCAGCAATGCAGAATTCTGCAGGGTATTGCAGCGTCAAAAACCTCTGGCATGAAATCAGACAATGTTCTGCGTATTTCATCAAAGTGCAGGGCTCTGAAGTAAAGAAATACGCTAGCCTTTCATTGCATCGTTCATGTCCTGGAAGTAATTCTTCAGATCAGCCTTTGTAAGTAAAAAATGTATTGTTTGAAGTTAATTAAAACTATAACGATATGCCTGAAAACACCCGGACAGTTAAAAACAGGATAAACCGTGTTGCTGGGTTGGAGAGAGCCCTGTGCGCATGTGTGTTTGGCCGGCCTGAGACGGTCGGCCAAACACACATGTGCTCTGAGCACTCCGCCTCAGTGCACGTCACCCCCGTGGCACCACCCCTTTACCAGAAAACCATCATAAACAACGTTTGTAATGGTTTTATGGTAAAGGTTGTGCATCTCCCGCTGCTGGCGGGAAGGCAACGCTCCTCCTCCCAAACGGAGGAGCCGCCACTGAGCGTGAGTGCTTCTCTTAGAAATTTCATACATCTCCCTGAGAGCCCTACATCAGAACTGCTCAGGCATGCTATGACTGCTTTGTCGCACTGACTAATGCTCAAGCGCCTGAATATCAGTTTTAGCCAGTAGCACCTTAGACTCTTAAGGGCAGGACAAAGGAATACTACATGTAGTAAAGATTCTTTTCTAAAATTACACAGTAAACATTTGTGCTCTGTAGAGCCTTTTAGACGTCCACATTTGTAAGTTTTCAGGGGGATTAATCCTAATCGCAGCCTCATAAGATCCTTTTTGAGTGCTAGTTTCATGGGGCTGGATAAATATGAAGCTTTTCCCTCCTCAGAATAAAGCATTCAACAGAAATCAGCATGGGCTTTTTGAGCTAGCTCTTTCAAATTTTCTTCCCTTGATTTTGTTTTTGCATTTTTAGTTAGCATTTTGGAAGTTAGGTTTGGGGGATATTTTGTTCAAGGATACGTTTGGGTCCCAAGAGTTCCAATGCAGTTCTCTCATTGGATTCCCATTTAAATTTATTTTTCCAAATGCCACACCTGATCAACTCTTTAAGGGATCCTTTAGGGGCTGCATTGAGCTTAGTGTAAGTACCCAGAAAACAAGCTTTCATAATGATAGGTTGTTTACTCAGACCAACTTCCAGTCGAATTTGAGACGACAGAGTGGAGATGGGTAGACAAAATAAGCTCTTGTAGCACTGCATTTTCACTTTATCCATTCATAAATCGATTTGATCATTGAATATCACTAAGCTGTAAGTTAATGTTGGCATAAACGTGGCCTCGATCACTTTGCATCTGCTTGTGAGATCCGAGCTGCTCATCTTTACAGCCTGTTTTTTTAAGCATGTTGCCAAGGCCAAAGAGGTTCCTTTCAAAGCCGAGAGCTGTGATATGTGTGACCCACGGTGATTAACATGATAGCCCAGGTACTCTAGACTTGAGACTTGCTCCAGTACAACCTCGTTCAGAGTGAATTTAGATTTAAGGGTTTCATTGTTACTTCTGGCACCACATACTATAACTTTAGTTTTTGAGTGGTTGACCGCTAGTTTGTTGTTCTTGCAATACAGTGAATGGTGCAGCCCCACAGGAGGGTGGTCATATAGTGATGTATCATCGGCATCCTGGAGACCATGGGTGTGTGTGCCCGCAAACTTGGGAGGAAAAGGCACGAACTGAAGCTAAGTCCTTGTTGACATTGCCACATAAAAATTAAACAAAAGTGTAGCTAAGACGCATCCTTCTTTAACACCTGTGTTAGTCCAGGTATGGTTGTAACTCTATTTTCTGATATTTTCATTTGGACCCAGATTCTGGTATGGAGGCTCCTGATACCTCTGAGCAAATTATCTGAAATGCCCCTGTTAGTCAGCTTGTGCCAGAGTCTTGGTCTGTCCACTTTGTGAAATGCTGTAGTGAAATCAATAGAGGTAACATAGCGTGGATAGCCAAATATAGTCAATCAGTGAGGAACTTGAGTTTGTTATATGCATACAGGATGCTGGTTGGTCCAAAACACATCTTTCACTAAAGGCTGTAAGGGCTCTAAAGCCCAGAGAGCTGAGAAAGGTGGCAAATTTTTCTCCCACCGTGTCCTTTTTCATTTTCCCTGCACTCTTTCAGGAATATTCCAAGCAATGACTTCTTCTTGTTGCCATAAAGGACAGTCTACAGCTCCAAGTAAAAATATATTAAAGTCTCCTGACAGTACCCACCAGTCTGTGGTTAATTGTTGCTATAAACTACTTGATGGTATTTAACATTTATTTCGCGAGTAGTTTCTTCTTCGGCTGTTCGGGATTTAGATAGATACTTTCAATGACCATGGGGAGTACTTTCCTGCCATGCTTTTTATTTGTCTTTTTGTATTTGTATTTATTTATCTATGCAAGTCATTGATTGGGTAATCTCAGCTGATATACTTCAGCACTATGCAGTTTTTATGTGAAACCTGAAATGAATTGCAAGTGTGGTTAAGCCTCCAATAAAACATCTAATAATTCTATTGTTTCTGTACAGGCACAAAATTGGCATATCATTCTTTCAGAAAGCACCCCATGTCCAGTGAATGCACTGAGTTTATAAGACAGAGGTGTAACAGGGGTCATATGGCCGTAAATGTTGCCAAAGACATTGTCTCTCTTGCCACACATTTATGGAGTAATTGACGGCCATGCTTATGGGGGTGGCAGAGGATGCCTCACATCTCTAGACCACTGTTGCACCACTGATCACTATGCCATTGCCGCAAGAAGATGGGAGGACAACACTACCATGCAAGCTCGGCTTTAGACTGGCAAAGGGTTAGTAATACGAGCATGCAGAAGCGGCCATGGGCCAGAGAAGAAAGCGGCTCTAGTTATGCATCCTTGAGTCCAGCTCTCGCAACAACCAGTCTAATATTCAGATTCATCATTTACTGACCATCAAGAGCTGCAGTATTATGACTGACTTTTTTCTGAATTGCAATTCAAAAACCATATGTTTCTCTCAGCCATTAATCAAAGTGTATGTGATATATTGCCAACATAACTTGGATTTTTAAGACTTTACAACAAACAGCATTCCACCAACGCTCGTTGCAATACAAGAGTGCTAGCTCTTTTTCCCGCAATAGTAGAATAATATAAAAGAGCATTTGACTGAACTGAAAGTGAACTCTGGTTAAATTGTTTTTACTGATAACTTTGCTGCTGTTCCAGTACAGGAAACAGAGCATCTAAGGTTTCTAGATGGAAATGTGCACTCCCGTGGGTCACAGTCCTTCAGTTGGTATTTTGTACAGCTGTGAAAGGAAAACTGTTTATAGCAATGCACAGCAGAGTAAAATTCCTAGGTTGATTCATTATGAAAACAGACCATCATATCACTTAGAGAACCAGACCTCCAAACATCTTTGAAGGTCTTTCACATAACCTGTGCGGGGGGTGGGGGTAGCTAGCAGCTTACTCAAGAAGTCCCTGGAACTATTTTCAATCCAAATCAAACTGAAATCCTCCTACACTATACCACTCTTCAAAAAGAAAAACCTTGACCCAGAGAACTGCAGAGCAATATCAAAAGACCCATTCTTAGGAAACATATTTGAAAGGGTAGGATTCACTCAACTTTAGACCAACAATAAAGATTCAGGTGTGGCAGAGGCAGAGGCAGAGAGCCACCCATTATATCCACTTGGGATGGCCCAAAACACACAGTGGACAAGAGCAGAGCAGCAACTTTATTGCCTTGGGGCCTACCAGCAGCATTTTACACTGTCCACCACCACAAGCTGCTACAAAGGCTCCATCATTTTGGCATATGTGAAAATGTTCTAAAATGGATTGCTTTTTTGCTCGGAGATAAAGCATTGTTTACCTACCACCTTTCACTTTAATTCCTCTCACCCAACACTGATGTCCCTGGTGGGCCAATCATATCTCTTTTGCTGTTAATATCTCTTACCTGTCACCAGAACTAATCATATAATTCAACCTAACCTGTTACAACTATGTAGATGACACACAAATCATTATAAAAATGCATAACTTAGATCTTCACAATTCAAGCCTAAATGTCTGCTGTTGTTCCATAAATACATGGATGATGAGTAGCCACCAAAAGCTCAACACTGCAAAATCAGATATTATCAACTATAGGCAATGGTGAAAATATCAGCCTACCATCATTTGGCCTAAGGAATTTGAGGTCCTTCCAACAACATCAAGAGAACTGTCACTAGAGCTTGCCAATTAAAAGAAACATTATATCTATAAGCTTAATTCTAGTAATACAAACACACAGGTTACTGCTCTCCATGCTTGCACCACATAGCATCATACCACCTTACTGTAAGAAATCCATAGGAGGGGCTGCTTTATCAGTACATGCAACCAAACCCTAGAACTCACTATCAGCCAAGTTCAAAAGCATTCAGAAGCTTATACATTTCAGAAGATGGTTGACACATGGCTACTTCTAAGCTGACTACATCATTTGACAGCTCTGTGATACAACCCAGAACAATCATTGCATCTTCGAGTGCAATCTAAAGGTTACAGCTCACAAATGTTGAACAGCCCAACCATAAAAAAAAACTACTTTTGGGTGAGCTATGAAAAAAGAACTATGGCTTTCCTGGGTATTATGCAATCTTATACATTCAAAGATAAGAGTCTGGTCCACACTTCTATAAATACCGTAAGTCTCAGTGGTCAGAAGCCTATTGTAAGTCAAACAGGCTGCATAATTTTCCCTTATACTGCTTAATCTTCTTATACTCACCTAAGACAAAACTGCCATTGTTCTTGTCAATCCCTCAGTTCTCCATTGTAAGAAATTGGGGTATTAGTTTAGGGGGCTAGTACTCACCTCAAGTAATAACCACAATCCTTGTTACAACCAAACTCACTAAATAAACATGAGCTTAACACAGTGGTAGCAGTGCACATAGCATATAGGTGTAACTTTGGCAATTTGTAAAGTATTTATGTAGTAGCAAAACAGTAGTAAAGTGAAAACAAAACACCTGACAAATCCAAACCCAATTTAGAAAAATAGAGTACATTATAATGAATAAAATTACACCAAAATGCTGAAATTCAAATAAGGAAAACCGGAGATCTGAATTTTTAAAGTTTGAGGTTGAAAAAAGCACCAAGAAATGTTTACCACCAACTGCAGTTATCTGGTTGCACTTGACCTGTACCTAGGCACAAGTTAAGGCTGAATGCGATGGAGCATGGGACGGATACCAAAATCAGGTTGCAACCAGTCTGAAATTTCAAAAATCCTTACTGAGGTGAGGTAGCAAGCTGTGGCCAAAGAGGGCTCCTTGCCATCTTAAAACAGCTGGATGAGGTCTCACTGAAGCCATTGACTTTTGGTGTGGAAATTCAAAGCGGGAAAAAAATTAATTTAACTCCAAGGGAAGGTCAGTCGCTGGCCCGATACCTTTGGTACTTTGGTCCCCAGAGGATTCGTACATTCCGACTTAGTAACCTTTTTGGAGCATGTATTACTTCACTGGGCAAGGCTGCAGGTTGTGGCTAATCAGGGCTGCTCAAGGCCAGATACCTTCTTCACAAGGTCCAGCTGAAACTGCTTTGCTGCTACAGAAAAGCTCAGAGCAGGAGCAACCTGAATCATTGGCCCACTGGCAATGCTCCTGCAGAGGATCAGTATGGCAGGTTGGTCCCGATCCTCAGAAGGTCTTGGAATCCAAAACGTTTCTAAGTCCCAAGTTTCAGGATATGTTGGGAGGAGTACACTGTGACACCAGCCAAAAGTCCTGGACCTTAAGGATGGCACTTGTGTGTCAAGTATTACTCCAGTAGAGGCCAGCACCAGGTTCCAGGGCAGGTACAATTGGATCTGGTTGGCTGAGTAGATGCAGATAAAGCCTCTTGTGCCTTTTTGTGTCCATTTAGCTTGAACAGGAGGTTTGCCTTATGACCCCTAGAGTCCACTTCTTTGTCCTGGGTACAAAAGGGAGAACATCTCCAGTATTCTAGGCTCCTTACAGTTCACAGAAAGTAGGTCCAGTCATCTTATGATCTTCCACAGGTCTGGAAAGTGCTCTCAGGGGGGTACTGTAGGTGTCACATTTATGTCTGCTACCAGCCTTGTGGTGGGGGTGGCTCCTGGTTCCTCCCTACCCAAATGGGTAAAGATTCCATGGGGCAGTACCTCCTGTGTGCCCTATTGCAAACAATCCCACACTGCCCTTCTCTACCTAAATCCAAGATGGTGAAATATTTCTCCCATTGAACAGAGCCTGTGTGTCCACTACAAAAGTACGGCCAGGAAAACAAGCAAACCCTGCTTGATCAGGGGGGACAAAGAAGGGCCTTGCCACCTGAATAAGGTGCCAGGTGACAGTTGGGAGATCATGCAAATGGGCCTCCAGAGGCTTTAGACAGGGAAAAGGTTACTTTCTAAAAGTACCTTTTCCAAAATAGTCATCACAAATCTGACTTCACCAGTGAGTTGGGCTTGTAATAAGTATTCCAAAAAGCCCAGAAACTACTTTTGTAGTTGATTCTTAGCCAGGGATAACATTAATAAATGTAACATTGCATGCCAATGAAAATAGCTTTTCACTGTTAGACCATGTGGTATATTATACTTGTGCATTCCCTAGTTTTAAATAACATGCACCCTGCTTTTTGGCCAATAAGGCCTACTTAGGGATGACTTATGAATATTCAAAAGGAAGACTTAGGCCTCTCAAATGGGAATATTTTCACTGGTCGCATTGGCAGTTTAAAACTGCGCATTCAAGCCACAAATGATGGGGCCGTTAGTCAGGATTACACTGTCAGTATAGTGTATGGTCCAATGGGTATTGCAGCCCACCTATGAATTTTAATTGATAGACACTTGGTACACTTTTGTTTCATATACTAGGAACCTATATGTAAGTTAAATTGGCCAATTACAGGTATGCCAATAATCATGTTGAAAGGGAAAGCACATGACCCTTACCTCTGGTTAACAGGTGTGAAGTGCACAGAGTTCTACTGCCAGCAAACACAGTCAAGATGGTTATTTCATCTACCAGCTCCCAAACCAGCCATAACAAATTGGACAGGCTTGGAATACCTGATGAGATCTGACACATACTGCTATCAAACCAGAGAACTCAGATCTAGTCAACCAATGAGGACCATATTATCTACATACTATGACCGCTTCTTCAAATCTGAGAGTGACAATCAAATATGAGATGATAGTGCCAAAGTCCATCCCAACAGGTTTAACTGCTATTTCTCTTTCCAACCATGCCTGCTCAGGGCAGTAAACCTTTAGACAACATATCTTAGGAGAACCCAATGTAGCCGCCACTAAGTGGACTATGATCATAAGAAATATCACAAAGGGACCTGCAGAGCTGTTCAAAGCTTCCAGTATAGGGAAAACTACAAACTGCATCTATCTCTCACACCTTTCATTCACCACACCTCGAAGCACTGGGTCCCATAGCCAGATAACCACACCTCATTCATCATCAAGCATGACGTGGAAACACTCTTCCATAACGTTAAAAACATAGACAACACTTTTCCACACTTCATACAACGTGTAGCATGAATCCGACGTAGGTAAGAATCACTCAAAGGGGTAGTAGGAGACATTTTAAGGCATGGGCACAGTGGACAATTGCTCAGGACCTTCACGTTCCAAAGAGGCTGTGAAAAAAAGAACTTTCTCTCTGTCTCACATTTGTCTATTTTTCCAGCTCATCATTCAATGTATTATTCAAAATTATTTGCCATGGTGAGTTGGTAGAAATGTGAATAAGATGAAAATCTATTCTATACGAGGGCCCCCTACAATATATCTTACCCTGGGCTGCTAAAATCCGCAAGATGACACTGGGAGTTGAAAATGCTATATAAATGTTGCAATGCGTTGTAATACTTTGCCTGTTCTCAGTGGACATCGTAAAAACGCAATGAATAACATGTCCTAAAAATCATTAGTTCTTTCTCTATTCATACCACCTTAGGTCTCAGCTGGATGCAACCCTTATCAACACAAATAAGCCTCAAACAAACAAGGCATCAACATGAGGGTTGGCTAGCACAGGCATGACATTAAATGTAGACTATTTGCATGGTACCACATGCCTGTGTGTGGCCCTCAAATGCCACAAGGGGAGAACACTTTGCCACTGCCATGAGGATGGCAAACTGTGAACTTACGCAGACTGTGACCTTTCTGCCAAGGTGTCTTCCTCACGCCCTTGTCGACCTTCATTCAAAGAACTTCTCACATCATGCCAGGGGGCTAGATCTCTGGCATACATCCGCACAGCTTCCCTTTTCAGAGGAATTCTGTGCCCCCTCTCTGCTATTACGTTGCTCACGAGAATTCTCAACATTAGAATCAGGAATTTTCCCTCAGGACCTGAATTCTGGGAACTACCATCCGTAGGGATTCTTCATAGTCGCCTACAAAGATGCCCTCCCACCCTCCACTTTGCACTGGGTTGTAAGCTACCAGTGTCCGAACTGCTCTTGCATTTCTCCACCTCCGAGCTGAAGTAAATGAAAGCTAGTCCAGGAAGTGTGAAACGGCAGTGCAACTGTTTGTCTTTCAAAGGTGATCTTCTATCACGACTGACTAGCCAGGATCAGCCGCCGTTTCAGCGTGCTTGCTTAAGAGCATTTTAACATTCCCCTTTCAAGTGTCTTTGTTAATTCAAGACAGTCCTATTTTGTTCAAAATCACAGCCCTAGAAAAACTTTAACTCTTACTAGATGACGAAGATTTTTTTCAAATCACTACCAATACCAGAGTTTGTCTCTAAATAGAAAAAGTGCTGACAGCCTTTATTTTTAGGCTTTTCTAGAAAAAGGTGGTTGGTGTCTTAGGGGCATATTTATAAGAAAGTTCTGCATCAGTCCCAATATGCCACTTTTCTTGCGTCACCCCTGCCCCACCTAACGATGTCATGGTTGTGCCGTATTTACAATATGGCCCACCATGGCAGTCGTTAGAACAGTTGTGGTGCTTTACTGCACTAGCGTCCTAGTGCACCAAAGCACAGGGAGGCCCATTGATTAGAATATGAGCTGCATTTTAATGCTTGCTCTGAGCAGGTGTTAAAAATGATGGAAAAAATGGCGCAGTGAAATGTAAATTTCACTGGGCCATTTGTTTCGGGCTTCCATGCGTCAGAACGCCACCCTTGCATACATTATGCCTGATGCCGGCATAATGAGGCGAAAGGGGTTGGAAAGTGGACAATGCAAGCATTGCACCACTTTATAAATAGGGTGCGAGGTAAAAGCACCTCAGCCCGCCTTACTGTAAAAACAAAAAAAAGGACACTATGGAGGCACAATGTGGCACAAGGGGCTTGTAAGTATGCCCCTAAATGGCTTACATAGTTGATGTCCAAATGGTGCGGTCTGCAGTTTAAAAAAACGTTATTTTGGCCTATTACCAAAAGTCTGCACTTGTTTTTATTCCATTTTAGTGTTCAGGATTTTGGGATGTTGTACTACAGGAGTACTCGTTTTACGTACTCTTACATACCTTTGTGAATTGTCACCCACATTTCCAATTTCCTATTTGGAAAAGTATAAAGAGGGCACCCTGCTTTCCATCTTTGTACTTACTTATAGGAATAGTCCAATGTTATGTATATTTTAGATATTTTGGAGGCAATTCAGAGAAGAATGTAGGAGTATTCAAAATAGTACTGCAGGACTACTACTTTATGTACTCATAAATGCTTTTGTGAATTGACTCAGAGTCTGGTTCGCTTCTGAAAGCAGCAAATGCATTTATGTGTAGGACAACCTTGTCATGAATCTGATTATCAAGAGGCAATGGATGATCATTAGGAGGTGAAAATTGTCAAGCACTGGAGAGCATCTACTACGGAAGACATTCATTTGAGATCCAGAGCTCAGAGACCAATGACGCCTGACAGACTCCACGCTTGGATTTTAATACAGCGCTACTCATTCAAGGCTGTGGATCTGACGCCAAACATCGCCCAGCGGTGCATCCAACCGTGATCAAGGAATCAATTTCAGCTTGCAAACAGTATGACCTCATCTGTTTTATGAAAACTGTCCTAGTGACTGCAATGTGGTCTCTTCATCGCATACTTTGATGTTCAGCTAAAAGAAAGGTAAAAAGCCCGACACAGCAGGACAGCACTGAAAGTGAGATGCTCATGTGAGTGTGCCTGGCCAAGAGGGAGGAAGTCAGTGCTTGGCAAACCGTACAAGCCACCAATTAGAGATAATGAGGAGGTTGGTGATTGGGGAGGGGGGGAGTTCCTTTCTTTTACAGGTTACGGAAGATCCCCGACTCTGCGATAAACTTTACAAAGCTAGGGCCATTAGGATCATTTTCCCATAAAGTGTAGGTGTCTTATTCGTAATACTTTGCACCCTGGTAACTTTGTCAAATAGTTTAATTTACGATCACTAACCATTAGTTCGGTAGCACAATGATGTGGTAGCCCTCTGCAGCTAAAGAAATGTGGTAAATGCGCATTGGATATATTGTGAAAAGATGAATCCTTGAACACACTGCAGAAAAAGGCTTGAACAAACTGTGTCCGGTTGAAACACTGACCCTTAATTCAAGTGATGCTTAATAAAAAAGTAATGCCAGGAAAAATAATGGGCATAAGAAAGTACTGTGTTTTGTTAACAAATCACCCTAACGAATGCTGTATCGGGATCAATTAAAACAGTGACCAAATGTGACATGCAATTATACCTTTTAAAAAAAGAATGTTTCTCAAATATATTGTGCTCACACCATGAGCACAGACTGGGCCAGAGACTTTGGCTTAAACTATTAATTGGTAAGAAAAAAATCCCCATCCAGGCTCTGTGCTGAAATAAAGAGTGTTTAGAGACCAGAAACATACGTCTCTGCAAGTAATCATTGCTACCTGGAGAAAATCCACCTTTTCTGCATGATTGCTCCAGATTTTTCACTTTTTTTCGCTCAACTTTCTTTTATTGCTGTTTTGTAGACACAGCACATGGGGCTGCTCTTGTCCAGTACACAGTGTATGTGCTCTGACCCCTAAAACGTGGATACATTGGCTAACCCCTGATTGTTTTCTATAGCACCATAGTGTATGATGGGGAAATACACCCATGGCATGAAAAGTTAACTGTCACCTTTTGACTGCAGTGCGTATTGTGCCATCCACAACACAGACAAAAGAAAACAAGGCTTCAGACCAACCATTGTAGCCTGGCTGCTGCAGTGTAAAACCTGCAGAGCAAACCAGTTAAAATAACAGGTCAACACATTTTTAAATATTAGTAAGCCACCCATGTGTAAGCCTTGTAGCCCACAAGGTATGGGTGCATGATATTTAAAAGTGGGACAGGTAAAAAATGAATGTTACCACGTCCCTGAATGCTATTTTCGTGGTGGCAGACTTAGGTGTCGCCTGTAGAAAATCAATGTAAAAATAAAAATGTTAATACTGTACCTAGGGAATGAGTCTAGCCAGAAAAATAATTAAACTATTTTAATAGCTATCAAAACTCCAGTTCAATGGTGAAGTCAATTGTTATTCAATATTTAAAAATATTTTAGAAAGTTATCCTGTACCTGCCCGAACCTCTAAAAGGGTAACTAGCATATGCCTCTGCCAGCTCTCAGCCTGTGCTCAGCCTTGAAA
Organism: Pleurodeles waltl; assembly: GCF_031143425.1. Classification (NCBI taxonomy): domain Eukaryota; kingdom Metazoa; phylum Chordata; class Amphibia; order Caudata; family Salamandridae; genus Pleurodeles; species Pleurodeles waltl. The sequence continues at coordinate 778,226,631 of NC_090439.1, forward strand.
AGTGGTGAATGAGGTTTGAAATACCCCCCAGAAGCAAACAATGAATTGATCTGATTTGGCAGACATGATTCCTCTGCAGTCCATAGAATATTCAGTGAGGGTTGTGGGCACCCTGTGACACTCAATGTAAAAACTTGCTTGACAGGTCTGTTGAGCCACTTGCAATACTTGACGCACACTTGAAAAGAAGATAACATGATGCCAAGACAATTCTTGTGGACCCCCTGTCTGGTTCCTGAAGGAACCTGCTTTTGTCCTACCAGACACCTGATTTTGGGTTTGGTGTGGGTACAGTGTCTGCTCAAAATTGATTTTTAGTGTTAGATGTGAGAGGACACTAGGATTACCATAGTACAGTCCTAACGCGCACCCCCAGCCCTCACCGCCCATATTTAGTGTAGCCAAAGGCTTTTGTAATCTTGAAAATGCCCTCAAATTTGAAATTTTTGGCCTGTTTGCAGAAACGCAAACAGGAACTACTGAAAAAGAGGATAGAGATTACCGTGGGGACATTTAGCCCATTGGCATGTGAGTGTCTAGCAGTCACCCACAACCACAAGGTTGTACCTGCAAAAATGTAGCACTTTCAGACGCCAACTTCAGAGCACTTTCTGGACTTACAGAAGATCAGATGAAGGCTGGGTTTGCTGTCTGTGATCTGAGAGCAGCCATAAAGGACTTGACCCACTCCTTCTTGTACACAACTAGAAATAGTGGACTTCAAGGTCCAGGGTGATGTCCTGAATGGCTGCAAGGAGACAGCAATATGCAAGAGGCCATTTCCCTGGAGTGCCAAGCTAACCAGTAGCAGGTGGACTTGGAATAGACATTGCTGGTGGACTAACTACTGGCCTCTAAATACTGCCGGGGAGCATTAGAAGTGACCGAGGGGAGCTGCACCAGAAATCCTGAAAGGCTGGGACTTAAATGACTAAGGGCCTGATGTAGATCTTGGCTGTAACAGTCCTGCTATTGATTTTTCAACAAAAAATCTGTCAACCCACTACGTGGTCTGCATGCCCGATTTAGATGTTGGTGCGACCATTGGCGAAAGTGCACCCGAGTCCCCCTGATTCTCCAGCCACCTCAGCAGTGGCATTGGAAATGGGGCTAATGGCGGGACTCCAGCCACTTGTACTTCTGAGCAGATTTGGATGTGCCTTACCACCAAACCAACTGTGGTGGGCTGACCTCCACACCTGAGTTGGTGGATTGGAGAGGGAAAGAGCACAAAATCAACCTCTTTCCATGTTTCCAGTTCCATTTTAGACTGGACCTAAATGGACATCCTCTGCTGTCGCTCGTGCCACTGGACCACGGAGGACACACAACTCCGCCATTGCAGGACTAGAAGGTAGGGATACTGTATGCACTGTGTACATTGTGTGGGCACTGCACATGAGCTTGGGACCTCTGCAGAAATATACATGCCACAAGTATTTTGACATTCATATGTTGGGAAAACATTTGTGTCAGTGATTGATGGGGACACACTTGTAGAAGCCACATATACAATTGTTGTGGTGGTCTCAGTATTCATGAATTCTGGTATTACAATAAAAATGGCATCCCACGTGTCACCATGTCTATGTGTGCACATTGCAAGTGAATCTGTGCCCTAGATGTTGTGAGTCCATTTGTGTGTATGAGTCACTACATGTATGTGTGTGTGAGACTGGATTGGCTGGTTGAGAATGAAGGAGCTGGTTGGGTGATGGGGCTGTTTCTGTATGTGTGCTACATGCATGTGAGTCTGATGTCTATTGTGTGATTTGGGTTGTGTGTAGGGTTGCTGTGAGCAACATTCAAGTGTGTGTTGTTGTGTGGTGGTCATGATTTGTGCAATTATGATTTTGTATGCATGTGTTTGAGTGGATGAGTATGCCATTGTGTTGGTTACTGTGGTTGTGTTGTATGTGGGTGTGTAGTATCAATGATGTGTGTATGTTGTGTCATGTATGGATAACAATGTTTGTTTTCTGCATGTAGATGTGTTGTGGAACAATGGCAATGGATAATAGTGTGTATATTGTGTGTAGTGCTGTGTGTTTTGGGGGTGGACATATATGACTAAGGTAAAGTGTTTGTGTCACTTACCTCTATTCAATAGTTACTGCCATTGTACAATGCCCAATGGCTCCTGTGATTGTCTCTCTCCATCAACATTGCACTGCCAGTACACCACCTGAAGGACTGTAACATCTTAACAGAGTCAGGGTGAACCTATCAGCCTGACGGCTAGGAAGAGCACTCTGTCATGGCGGTCTGCCACAATACATATACGGCAGGCGGAACACTGTCAACTTATAACCGCCATTTAGTAACTGTTGCACTTGTGTGTGTTTTTGAATGACGTCTGACATTATGGTTTCCAATTTATGGTAATCATGTTGTTTTAATACTCCTATCAATTATTTCTGTATTTTAGTAAAATTTTATACTAAAGCTTTACACTTTACTCGTATAAACTCCTGTTACTTATAGACCGCTAGCTCTGATACCTACCTGACTCTAACGGATGGGTTAGGAGTTCCTTCCATGCATTTATGAGGACATCCGCTGCCTCTGGTGCCTGCTTGTACTTGTTTGGGACGCTTTATCTCGATGCACCTGCCTGTCTGCAATCCACCCATTTTGGGCCGCTCCACTTCCCGGTACCTCCTGGGTCCCAATCGAGCTCTCTTGGACCAATCTCACTTGCGACGGTTTGCGGTCTGTGGTTGGCCCCTGTTGGGCAGCACTTCGACCACCTTCCACACTCTGGCCCGGGATCGGCTTCAGCCAAGATGCCTAGGCTGCACAGGGCTCACAGAGCTATTAGGGGAGTGTGTTGGGCAGCGGCAAGCCATCCCAACACGAGAACTCAGTTCCATTTTAAGTTGGGAATAATACAATAGATATACATAATTACAACGGTACAGCTGAACGAGATTGTAACACATCACCTATGACATTTGCAATCTCAATTTTACAACTGATCGTTATCCCTCCACAGATTGTTTCAAAGGCTTAGCGAAGATCTGGGGTCCCCTAAAGTTAGATCTCTTCGCGAGCAGATTAACGCATCAAATGGAAAGCTACTTCACTTGGATGCCGGATCCGGGGGCACTAGCGTTGAATGCTTTCCTTCAGAAATGGAAGGGAACCAATGCATATGCGTTTTCCCCCTTCACAATGATTCCAAGAGTTCTACAGAAAGTCCAGCAGGAGACGTGCTTACTTGTCCTGGTTTCCCCATTTTGAGTCTCACAAGCTTGGTTCTCAACTGGAACTAGCTTGCAACACACCTCTCTTATTGCCTGCAGCACGAGGTCTACTGCTAAATGCGGATGGAGAAGATCATCCTCTGGTCCTGAATGGGACTTTGAACCTTCTTGCCTGGAAAGTATCAGGAGATCAAGAGATATGTCAGGTCTTTCGAGTGAAGCTGAAGGACTCCTGGAGGAATGGGTCTGCGATTTCTGCTGGACATAGTTTGATCAATGGGAGATCTGTTTCAATAATGTATTGGTCTGCAGGGTGCTTAAAAGCATTAGATTAGGAAGCCCTCCTAGATCTAAGAACACCACTCTTTGGGATGTCAATCTAGTCCTTTCAATGTTTACCTCTTGGCCCAGTAATAGATATTTAGACTTGAAGAGACTCTCAATGAGTTGCATAGTATCTTGTTGAGGTAAGTAACAGAGTTTATGATGCATTTGGAGTTACCGTTGAGATTCTAAAAGGAACAAAGACAATGCTGGAAACGCTGTTCTACCCAGAATGTTATGCTTGTAAAAAATTATGTGTAGTGCAGGATGAGCGAATTTTGCAGTGATGGGACCTAACAACTTTTGATTTCCTTTGTAAAACCTTTTAAAGCAGTGTCTACAGCTACGATTGCTAGATGGGTTAAATGGACTATGCAATCAGCTGGCATTGATTTGCTGAAATTTCAGGCACATCCTATGAGAGGTGCAATGACTAGGTAGTCCTTTTGTAAAGGTGGCAGATTGAAGTATATTTTGAGAGCCACAGATTGGTCTAACTCTTTTACCTCTACAAAACATTACTACAAACCTATTCAGTACATATCTGATGTGGTTCTTAAAGGCTACCAAGATACATAATAAAAACCTCCGGTCTTGTAATAAAATAGCGATTCTCCAATAATAATGTCAAGAGAATCTGATTTTCATGAAAGAAACTGAGGCTACTATTACGCCCAGGCAGATGAGAATAATACTATTTAAACGTAATAATAATAATAATAATAATAATAATTAAAAAAGCATTATAATTAGAAATAAAGTAATGCAATAATAATATTTTAAAATGGTGTTCTTTTGTTCACAATGTATTGTTTCAATTGTACTCTGAGTTATTTTGTTTAATTGATGGTCTTTTGAGATTTGAGGTTGGTCAATTCAAAAGGTTGAGTTCTTAACTAAATCTTTTTTTTTACAGATAATGTACAGTACTATTTCTTGTTCATATGTTACTGTTGGATTATACATACTTTTCAACAATCTAGAGAGGAAGGAAGATGTCCACATGATTGCAAACTTGTTGAAGGACTTCTTATGCTTATTTGAAATTTTTGCCCCTTTTCAAACTTTCCATTTTTACTCAAGATTTAACATTCCAACACTGTTGATATTGACTGGTTATGGGTGTTTAAAGTTCTATGCTGGAATGTTTTCTTTGTGATGTGATTTGCTTTCAAGTGCTGCGTAGAGTAGCATTAAAGGAATAATGCATAATGATAGCCTCCATGTCTTTAACGAAATTCAGATTTTCTTGGCATTATAATTGGAGAATCACTATTTCGCATATCTCCCAGACAGCCGCAGTCATAAACTATCATTGGCTATTACGGTTTATTTCTGATATACCTACTTGAAACATTTGAAATTCCATCTCCAGTTCCCCTCATTGGATTTTTGTCATTTTTATGTTCTTTTGTTTAATAACTTTCACTCTAGTTTTCTAATTCCAGTTTGGATTTTTATGGTTTGCCATGCTGACTTGATTACTGTTTTGGTACTGCTTAAGTACTTTACATATTGCTCTAACTTAAGTCTGTCAGCTTAGTGCCAGAGCTACCGGAAATTGAGCTCAGGTTAATATAGTGACTCTAAGCGTTAATCCAGACTAGCGTTTTTATTATTCCTTTAAGTGGGCAGTTGCTCACCACAAATATTAATACATTTCTTACACTACCTCAGAACAGTTATAACAGTACTGAATGCAGTAATATCTGTCTGTTTGCCTTTGAGGGCCAAGTTAAAATGCCAAGACTGTGTTGGGTGATTGCATGAGGAGCTATTGTTCTTTTCGGCTAAAGTATTCTATACGATCTTTAGTTATAATTTTATCAAGCAACACTCAAAGACCCATATATATAGGAAGTCATATGCAAACCTCTACTCTAAAAACCAACAGTATAGTATCTCAGACCTATACTTCCAGATAATAACAAGAGTTAATTAAATATCCAGTGTCACTCCTAGCAACATGTCAGTTAGCACACTCAAAACCCAGACTTTGCTCACTTGAAAGTCTTGGGCTGTTTCTATTCCAGTTCAGAGAGGACCCGACTTGGCAGTTCATGCTGGACTGATCCTATTGGAGCAGGATTAAGGCTGACTTGCATATGGCTGCACCTGATCTGTTGTGACATTGTGGGCAAAAAAGAGATGGACTTGAATGTGGTCCAAGTAATTAGTAGTGGCTGAGATTAATTCAAATCTGCCACCGTCACTTTTTTGTTTACTTCAGTATGTAGCCCTAAGTCTGACAGGTATGTTGAGACGTGGATTGCATGCTTGCTTTGCTGCTGGGACAAAGCTGCATCTAACTAAATAGCCTGAGCTGCGGTTAAACCATTCTTAGATTACTTGTGCTCTGGTTCAGAGAGGACATGGCTTGGCTGTTTTGGCTGGACGTTTCCCAATGGAGCAGGATTGAGGGTGATTTGCATATGGCTAGGTTTAATTTGAAATAACAATGTGGGCAAAAGCACCATAGACTGGGATGGGCCTCAGCAATTACCAAATCCCACCCATCTCTTTTTAGGTCGAGCTTAGACCCCAGCAGTGGATATACTTTGTGAGCTTAAAGTCTGCCCATAGTTTTTTGTTGGTTTGTTTCAATGTCCTTTAACAATGCTTCCAAGTGGTTAATCTGTCTTATTTGTCTCTGATTTTCTTCAGTTGTTCACTCCCACAGAGTAGCGCCCCAGTACTTGTAGCCTTCCACTTGTGTGCATTCAGGCATGTTCCTGGCACTATTTTTTTTATTTTTGTTCTGCATGCCTTCCTCTGTCCTGTTGTTGTGAGGTGTCTCCGGCGGCATAGGAAGGCTCTTCATTTGCAAAGCTGCTCCCTGTTCGAAATTGGGTCTTTGGTTGGCAGTCAGGTTACCCCCTGTCCAAGCAAGGACCCTCACTCTAGTCAGGGTAAAAGAGAATCACCCTCAGCTAACCCCTGCTTACCCCCTTGGTAGCTTGGCAAGAGCAGTAGGCTTAACTTCAGAGTGCTAGATATAAAGTATTTGTACCAACACACACAGTAACTTAATGAAATCACTACAAAATGACACAACACAGGTTTAGAAAATTAGTTAATATTTATCTAAACAAAACAAGACCAAAATGGCAAAAATCGACAATACACAAGTCAAGTTATCAATTAAAAAGCAAAAAGAGTCTTCACGTAGTTTTAAACACACACTAACAGTGTTAGCGTGAAAATGTACCTTGGGAGCGTTAAAAATAACCCTGCATGGGTGAGTGTGTGTCAAAAAGGGCTTGCGATGTGTCGATTTCACTCACGAGCGAGACCTTGCGTTGTTTCTCATTTCATCAGGTCGGGAGCATTGTTTCTTCTCCCTGCAGGCGAGCGATGCGTCGATCTGGTCAGCGCTCTCGGGTCCGGGCAAGCCTTGCATTGTTTTTACATGCCCAGGGGTGTTTTTACATCGGAAATCCACGATGATCTGAACACAATGCAGCGCGGGTTGCGATCTCACCAGCCTCCGTCAGCGATGCTGCACGTCGTTTCCCCATCTCCGTGCGTTGATCTTTTGGTCGCGTTGCAGGCAAGCACAGATTTTTAGTCGCAAAGCCACGGTGCGTACATTTTTCAGCCGCAGATTGGAGTTGCGCCGGTCTTTTCCCCACACAGCGTTCTGGGCGTGGATTTCTTCCTGTTAGGCTGCCAGCTTCTCCTTTCAGGGTCCCAGGAACTGGATGGGCACCACTTGGCAGAGTAGGAGTCTCTCCAGAGACTCCTGGCTCTTGCAGAGAGAAGTCTTTGCTGTCCCTGAGACTTCAAAAAACAGGAGGCAAGCTCTAAATCAAGCCCTTGGAGATCTTCTAAAGATGGAAGGCACACAAAGTCCAGTTTTCGGCCTCTGACTCTGGCAGAAGCAGCAACTGCAGGATAGCTCCACAAAGCACAGTCACAGGCAGGGCAGCTCTTCTTCATCAGCTCTTCTCCAGGCAGAGGTTCCTCTTGGTTTCCAGAAGTATTCCAAAGTCTGTGGTTTTGGGTGCCCTTCTTATACCCATGTTCCCCTTTGGCCTAGGCCTACTTCAAAGCAAAGTCTTTCTTGAATGTGAAATCCTGCCTTGCCAAGGCCAGGCCCCGGACACCCACCAGGGGGTGGAGACTGCATTGTGTGAGGGCAGGCATAGCCCTTTCAGGTGTGAGTGACCACTCCTCCCCTCTCTCCTAGCACAGATGGCTCATCAGGAAATGCAGACTACACCCCAGCTCCCTATGTTTCAAAGTCTAGTGTGAGGTGCAACCAGCCCAACTGTCAAACTGACCCAGACAGGGAATCCACAAACAAGCAGAGTCACAGAAATGGTATAAGCCACGGCGCATCGATTTTTCAGCCGCAGATCGGATTTGCGTCGGTCTTTTCCTCACACGGCGTTCTGGGTGTGGATTTCTTTCTCTTTCTAAAAGTGGCATTTTCAAACATACAATCTCAAAATCAACTTAACTATAAGTTGTATTTTAAAATTGTGAGCTCAGAGACCCCAAACTCCACATGTCCATCCGCTCCTAAAGGGAATCTACACTTTAATCAGATTTAAATGTAGCCCCCATGTTAACCGATGAGAGGGACGGGCCTTGCAAAAGTGAAAAATGAATTTAGCAATATTTCACTGTCAGAACATATAAAACACATTACTATGGTGGTCATTCTGACCCTGGCGGTCTTTGACCGCCAGGGCGGAGGACCGCGGGAGCACCGCCGACAGGCCGGCGGTGCTCCAATGGGGATTCCGACCGCGGTGGTAAAGCCGCGGTCGGACCGGCACCACTGGCGGGGTCCCGCCAGTGTACCGCCGCCCCATTGAATCCTCCACGGCGGCGCAGCTTGCTGCACCGCCGCGGGGATTCAGACCCCCCCTACCGCCATCCAGATCCCGGCAGTCGGACCGCCGGGATCCGGATGGCGGTAGGGGGGGTCGCGGGGCCCCTGGGGGCCCCTGCAGTGCCCATGCCACTGGCATGGGCATTGCAGGGGCCCCCGTAAGAGGGCCCCTACATGTATTTCACTGTCTGCTGCGCAGACAGTGAAATACGCGACGGGTGCAACTGCACCCGTCGCACAGCTTCCACTCCGCCGGCTCGATTCCGAGCCGGCTTCATCGTGGAAGCCTCTTTCCCGCTGGGCTGGCGGGCGGTCTGAAGGCGACCGCCCGCCAGCCCAGCGGGAAAGTCAGAATTACCGCTGCGGTCTTTCGACCGCGGAACGGTAATCTGACGGCGGGACTTTGGCGGGCGGCCTCCGCCGCCCGCCAAGGTCAGAATGAGGCCCTATATGTCCTATCTTAACCATACACTGCACCCTGCCCTTAGGGCTACCTAGGGCCTACCTTAGAGGTGCCTTACATGTAAGAAAAGGGAAGGTTTAGGCCTGGCAAGGGGGTCCACTTGCCAAGTCGAATTTACAGTTTAAACTGCCCACACAGACACTGCAGTGGCAGGTCTGAGACATGATTACAGAGTTACTAATGCAGGTGGCACAACCAGTGCTGCAGCCCCACTAGTAGCATTTGATTTATAGGTCCTAGCGCCTCTAGTGCACCTTACTAGGGACTTACTAGTAAATGAAATTTGCCAATCATGGATAAACCAATCAACAATACAATTTACACAGAGAGAAAATCCACTTTAGCACTGGTTAGTAGTGTGTAAAAGGCTCAGAGTTCAAAAGCCAACAGCAACAGGTCAGAAAAAATAGGAGGCAGGAGACAAAAAGATTGGGGAGGACCCTGCATAAACTAAAAAGTCTAACACGACCCCCTACCAGCCTAAAGCCAGGGGAGAATATTCAATACCTTGTTGTACTTCCCTGATTGGGACGATAGACAAGGAACCAGGCCCACAACAGCAGGGGCATGTTCCAGTTCTCCACATTCCTGACTCCAGTTGGATCCCTCTGTCCATACTCTCAGGGCCCACCAAGCTAACCCATGGGGGACCCTTCTCCTCATCTGCAGATACCATCTGTGCAGCACCTAACTCTACCTTGCCCACAGATGTGTTCCTGTGGGCAGATAGCACCACCAGTGCCAACACAGTGGTGTTACCCACTCCACCCCCGGGGTCTGACTCTCGTCCCCCCCCAGGGGCAACTCTGTCCACCAGGACAGCAAGCCACAGTGACCCCTGACAACTGTCAGGGATGAGAGCCCGACATCAGGCCTCTCCAACCACTGTGACGGTGGAGAGTGTGGGGCGGTAGCCCCAGGTGCCTGGCACTCTTTGACCACTCTCCCTTCTACCAGGTCAAGGATGTCAACCTGACACTGGTCCTCCCCTCCAGGGCTCTGTACCCTCCCTGCAGGAGCGGCACCCCCAGAGTCCACAATTGTCAGGGTGCTTGTAGAAGAGGTCCTGCACAATTCTTCCACCAGTGCAGGGATGTTAACCTGCAACTGGTGCTCCAACCTGGGGTCTGTAACTTCAGGTTGGACAAGGGCCAGGGGGTGAGGCTTTCCTCCCCCTGCCCTCCCTTCTGGGGTCCTGCACCCCCCAACTAGGAGTGCCCCCCCCAGAAGACAACATGGTAGGGGCACTGTTAGCAGTAGCCCCTTCCACCAGGTCAGGGTGGGACACCCTGAACCTGGCCTTCCAATCCAGGGTCTGTACCCTTGGATTGAACTGGGGTCGGGGGTAAGTCACCCCCTCCCCTGCCCCTACTTTCAGGGTTCTGCACCCCCCTCAGGGAGAGTAACCCTAGAAATTACACCACGGGGTAGATTGGGCAAACTGCCCCTCCCTTCAGGTCAGGGTTTACCCCCTGCACCTGATCCTCCAATCCAGGGTCTGTATCCTCAGACTGGACCACTGCCTGGGCACACCTAACCCCCACCAGGTCAGAGTTTACCCTTTGAACCTGGTCATCCAACTCAGAGTCACCACCCTGCGGTTGAGCCACTGCCTGGCACACCAGGACTTCCTTGGGAGCACACCTACTCCCCATCAGGTCAGAGTTTACACCCTGAACCTGATCATTCAACCCAGTGTCACCACCCTGCGGTTGAGCCATTGCCTGGCACACAAGGACTTCCTGGGGGCACATCTACCCCCACAAGGGAAAAACCATCCCCAAAAGCCACACAAGAGTCTGGCTGGCGCAGGTCTCCTGACCTCTGCCCATCTGAGAGAGCCTGGATTCCCCCCAACCCAGAAATGGTCTCACCAAGGTCATTCCTGGGGGGGGGTTGTTCTCAGAGCTGAACCCTGACCCTCCAGGTTCTCCACTGGGATCCGCAACCCCCTCTCAACCCTCTGTCTGGACTTCTGCACCCCCTCACGAGGAGTGGTATTGCTAGACACCAGAACTGGTGGGATGCTTCCTACAGCCACCCCCCAAAGTTCTCCTGACACTGTGGGGTCTCCCTCAGCAGATGGCCCTATGGTACAGGCTAGGATCCCCTCCTGCTGTTCCTTAATGGAACCCTCCAGGACCTGGGACATACCCCTTCCCTCTCCTCTGAGACTGGACATGGAGTCACTCACCCATCCCACTACACTGGGACCTACCTGGGATACTACAATCCTTCCCTACCTCACCTGGTTGGGAAATACCTAGACCACTCCCTCAGGAGCACCCCCAAATGCCTCTTCAGACTCTCTGGTACTCACCCAGAGGTCTGCCTCCAGTGTAAGTTCCCTGGGGTTAGAGAACTCACACTCCGCCTGGTATTGGCGTAGCTCTGGAAAATAAGGACTAGACAAATGCTCTCCAGCAACTACATCACTCAGCCCCTCACATGAATTCACCAGGGTACCCTTCCCCCAACCATCCAGTGACTGAGCCTTGAAAAAGCACCCCACATCACCCTCCTGAGACTGGAGAGACAGTACCTGACTGTCCCTGACACTAAACCCATACTCTTCTTGGATGTCTTCACACTCCATAACCAGGACGTCTACCTGGGGGGAATCCCTCTCCCTGTCACTCTCACCTAGAGTCAGTAGAGTGTCCCTCCCAGCAGTAGGAATATGACTCCCCATGCCAGTTCCCCAGTCCACCTCAGGGACCCTGTTCATCACTGGAGCTACCTCATACCCCTGAACCTCCTTGTGTGGGTTACCTCATTCCTTCAAGTAGGGCACCACATCTCTGGGCATGTGCACTTCTTCAGCAGTACTGGACACAAGAATTTTGCTGCCACCATCTGAACTGGACCTAGCCCTCATGGCTTCCAGCTTCAGCTCTTCACAGCTCAGCTCTTGATCTGCCAACCTTCTTTTTCCAGGGCTAAGGCTCTGTTCTCCTCCGCCCTCTCAAGCTCTGCATCTAGCTCTTCCAGGCTCTGGATTCTTACTAGGAGCCAGTCATCTCTTTCTGATCCCTCCTCAGGCCCACTGCGATCTTCCTCAGAGTAATCCTCTTCCTCAGACTCATCTGGTGGTGTTGCCTGACAACGTTTTAACTCATACTGAAACAGGGCTGACTCAAGATCCTCCCTTCTGAATTTCTTATTCACAGCCAGTCCCCTTTCTATGCAGAATGCTTGAAGCTGCCACTTTTTATAGATAAATAGGTGCCAGAAGTTGGCTTCCATTCTGCTAAGGCTTTACAACCAAAATCCAGAGTCCCAAGATGTTAGACTTTTCATCCTTGTCGTGGTCTCCCTTAACTTTATGCCTCTGTTCCCCAGGTTGTTGATGTGTGCTGGACTCTGATTTTGCTGTTCTTGTTACTCTGGGCACTTTACCACTGCTAACCAGTGCTAAAGTGCAAGTGCTCCTTTACAAAATGTGTATGTAATTGGCTTATCCATGATTGGCGTATTTGGTTTACTAGTAAGTCCCTAGTAAAGTGCACTAGAGGTGCCAGGGCCTGTAAATCAAATGCTACTAGTGGGCCTGCAGCACTGGCTGTGCCACCCACATAAGTAGCTCTGTAATCATGTCTCAGACCTGCTACTGCAGTGTCTGTGTGTGCAGTTCTAACTGTAAATTCGACTTGGCAAGCGTACCCACTTGCCAGGCCTAAACCTTCCCTTTTCTTACATGTCAGACACCCCTAAGGTAGGCCCTAAGTAGCCCCAAGGGCAGGGTGCAGTGTTTGGTTAAGGTACGACATATAGCAATGTGTTTTATATGTCCTGACACTGAAATATTGCTAAATTTGTTTTTTACTGTTGCAAGGCCTGTCCCTCTCATAGGTTAACATGGGGGCTACCTTTAAATCTGATTAAAGTGTAGATTCTGTTTGGGAGCGGATGGACATGTGGAGTTTTGGGTCTCTTAGATCACAATTAAAAAAAACATCTTTTAGTAAAGTTGATTTTAAGATTGTTTCCTTGAAAATGCTACTTTTAGAAAGTGAGCATTTTCTTGCTTATACCTTTTCTGCAGCTCTGCCTGTTTGTGGATTCACTGCCTTGGTCAGTTTGACAGTTGGGCTGGTTGCACCTCACTCTAGACAGTGCCACCAATGGAGCTGGGATGCAGCCCGCATATCCTGATGAGCCATCTTTGCTAGGAGGGAGGGGAGGAGTGGTCACTCATACCTGAAGGGCTGTGCCTGCCCTCACACAATGCAGTCCCCAACCCACTGGTGAGTGTCTGGGGCCTGGCGTGGGCAAGGCAGGATTTCACATTCAAAAGAGACTTTACTTTGAAGAAGGCCTACCTCAAAGGAGAAATTGGGTATAAGAAGGGCACTCAAAACAACAGCCTTTAGAAACCCTTCTGGAAACAAGAGGAACCTCTGCCCGGAGAAGAGCAGAAGAGCTGAGGAAGAAGAGCTGCCCTGCCTGTGACTGTGCTTTGTGGAGCTATCCTGCAGTTGCTGCTTCTGCCAGAGTAAGAGGGCAAAGAATTAACTTTGTATGCTTTCCATCTTGAGAAGAAATTTCCAAGGGCTTGATTTAGAGCTTGCCTCCTGTTGTTTGAAGGCTCAGGAACAGCAAAGACTTCTCTCTGCCAGCACCTGGAGTCTCTGGAGAGACTCCTACTCTGCCCTGTGTTGCCCATTCAGTTCCTGGGACCCTGAAAGGAGAAGCTGGCAGCCTACAGACAAGGAAATCCATGCACAGATCACCATGCGGGGAAAAGATTGACGCGACTCCGATCTGCGGCTGAAGAAATGACGCGCCGCCAGCTCTGCAGCTGAGAGTCGACGCTTGCAGGAAACGCGATAGAAAAATTGACGCAGGGAGCAGGAGGAATGACGCGCAGCATCGCTGATGGAGGCTGGGAGACCGCAACCCGCGCTGCGGGGTTTTCGGATCATCGTGTGGCTGGATTTCCGACTGAAGTACTGCTGGGCGTGTAAAAACAACGCAAGTCTGTCCAGACCTGAGAGTGCTGACCGGATCGACGCATCGCTCTCCTGCGGGGCCAAGAAATGACGCGCCCGACCCGGCAAAAGGAGAAACAATGCAAGGTCCCACTCGTGAGTGGAATCAACGCATCGCAAGCCCTTTTTGGTGCACACTCAACCATGCAGGGTTATTTTTGACGCACCCAGGGTACTTTTTCACGCTAACAGTGTTAGTGTGTGTTTAAAACTACTTAAAAACTCTTTTTGGATTTTTATTGATCACTTGACTTGTGTATTGTGGATTTTTGTCATTTTGGTCTTGGTTTGTTTAATAAATATTGCCTATTTTTCTACACCATGTGTCATTTTGTAGTGTTTTCATTAAATTACTGTGTGTGTTGGTACAAATACTTCACACCTAGCAATCTGAAGTTAAGCCAACTGCTCTGCCGTGCTACCAAGGGGGTAAGCAGGGGTTAGCTGAGGGTGATTCTCTTTTACCCTAACTAGAGTGAGGGTTCTTGCTTGAACAGGGGGTAACCTGACTTTCAACCATACACCCCATTTCTGACATTGTAGCAGCGGTGGGATTTGGACTTGTATTTGTACTTGACATACAGTGATTAAGTGTACACTACTATTTTGAGTGCAGACCACCACGCGATCACATACTACTTGTTTGGTGATCTTTTGATTTTTTCTCTTTGGGACTGTTTTTGTTCTACTTCCATTTTTTCACTATTTCCATTATTGACTTTCTTTGGACCTTCATTTGGGAACTTGTTTTTCCGCCTTCTTTATACTTGTTTTTGAATCTTCATCATGTCCCAAGCTGGAGATACATCAGTTGGAGCTCACTTTGACCTTGAGAATTGGTGAGTTATACCAAGGCAGGCTCAGTTGAAGCAGTTCTGTAAAAGTTTTGACTGTTCCATTAAGAGCTCATCCAGGAAGTTGGAGCTGCAAAAGGCGCTGAGGGCCTAGGTGACAGCCAAGAGCACTGAAGGGCACACAGAGGATGAGAGAGATGAGGGAGAGGAGGAAGAGTGTTCCATACACAATGGTATTGTGAGTGGGCCTGTTATGTCCAGGAAGAAAGTCTCCAGGGCAGTTAGCAGTGTCTCATCTAAGGGTCTGACACCTGAGGAGTTACAGGACAGACAGGCAGAAAGGGAGTACCAATTGGAGCAGAGAAGGCTAGTCCTTGAGGAGAAGAAGTTAGCGATGACTCATGAGCTTAGCTTGAGAGATATGGATCATAGAAGCCAGTCCAGTAGAGATGGTGGCAGCAACCCTAAAGTGCAGCCTGAGAGGAGGTTGCACATTCCCAAAGACCTTGTGAAAGATTACAAGAGGGAGGATGACATATACTTGTGGTTCAAGGGATATGAGTCTGCTCTCCACATGAATCTGGTCCCTCAGGCTCATTGGGGGGGGGGCGAGTCTGTGGAAGCACTTTGAGGTGGGGGGGGGGATACACTGACAGCCTTAGGGGATGCTCAGAATCTCACCTACTCTAGCATGAAGGATGCCTTTCTTACAAGGTATGGTCTTACCCCTGAGCAGTACAAGGATAATTTTAGGTCCTACAAGAAGAAGGAATCCCAAACATGATTTGGATGTGTTGATTCTTATTGCAGGTCACTGGATGGTTGGGTGAAGGGCAGTAAGGTAACTATGTATGAGGGGCTTTACAATCTGATTGCTTGGGAGCACTTGTACAGTTTATGTTTTCCAGAGCCGTCCAGCACCTGATTGACAGCAAGCTGACTGACCCAAGGAAGCTTGCGCAGGAAGCGGACCACTGGGAGAGCACCAGGGTCCAGAAGAGGTATGGGGGAGACCACACCAAGGGTGGGCAGGGTCCCTCTCAGAAGAAAGGGGGGGTAAGGGTAAACAGGGGAGTTCTCTTAAGGGCCCCAAACTGATTTCCAGGGTAAGGATTTCCAACCCCCAGGGAAAAGAAGCCATGGTTCTCCAAAGGGAAGCCAGTGGCAGCTGGTCCCCCACGTAAGTGCTATGGATGTGACCAGGTGGGTCATGTGAGGGGGGACCCCAAATGCCCCAAAAGTACACCGGCACCCACTGGTGCGCTGTTCCAGGGTTTGGCCAGTGTAGCGCTTGGGAGGAGTTGGTCTCAGGTGGGTGGGAACCAGCTGAGATGACCCTTGTCTCACTAGGGGACAGTGAGATGCTCCAGAGAACCCTAGTGCCTGAAAACACTAAGAAGTACAGGCAGTGGGTGACCATTAATGGACAGAAGGTGGAGGCTCTGAGCGACACAGGAGCCAGTGTGACTACAGTGAGGAGTCAGCTGGTGTCTGAAGAGCAGATATATCCCCGGGTACTTCACCAAGTAGTTGCAGTGGACAACTCAGAGCGCTTGTGCAGAGTGGCGCAGGTTCCTTCTGAATGGGGGAGGGGTCTCAGGTTCCTTGAAGGTAGCTGTGAGTCCAACCATGCCTGTTGATTTTTTGCTAGGCATGACCTGGAGGATTCCCCTTGGAAGGAGGTGGAAGACAAGTCTCACTTGGAGATGTTGGGTCTGCCTGGGTGGGTATGCATATCCATCTGGTCATTAGCAGCCTGTCAAGGTAATCAAGAGCCCCCGGAGCCTGAAACAGTGGGCCAGGGGTTGCCAAGAAGAGGAAGGGCAGGGGGCGTGGGAAAACGGCCCCATAAGTTCCCACGGTCTGGGAGGAAGCGGAGCCTGAGGGTGACACCCCAGAGCCTACAGGGGAACAGGTGGCTGAACTGGGGGAGGTCCCTGAGCTGTCGCAGTGGTAGCAGGAAGGGGGCCCACCAGGGAAGCATTCTGTGCAGCACAGAAGACATGCCCTACTTTGGAGGGTTTGCATCAGCAGGCTGCAGACCAGGCGGCTGGCAAGGAGCCAGGATCACACCTGATCTATTGGGAGGATGACCTCAGGTATAGCGAGCCCAGGGTTCCTGAGCCTGGGTCAGCCCGGGTGCTGGTGGTACCCGAGTGCTTCAGAGCCTTCCTACTGGGGTTGGCTCATGATGTGCCTTTAGCTGGACATTTGGGACAGGACAAGACCTTTGAGATGCTTGTCACTCACTTTTACTGGCCCCTAATATGCAGGCACTCAGATGCACATTGCAGGTCTTGTCAGACTTGTCAGGCAAGTGGCAAGAGTGGGAGTAAATGTAAGGCTCCCCTCCAGCCTTTTCCTGTTGTCAGTACTCCCTTTGAGAGGGTAGGCATTGACATTGTGTGGCCTCTGGACCCCAAGACAGCCATGGGTACCAGGTTTATCCTGGTCTTGATGGACCATGCCACCCGGTACCCAGAAGCCATTCATTTGAGATCAATCACTTCCCCTGTGGTGGGTCGTGCTTTGATGGGGGTTTTTACCCGCATGGGGTTCCCCAAGGAAGTGGTATCTGATAGAGGTACCAACTTCATATCCACGTATATGAAGTCTCTGTGGAAGGAGTGTGGGATAACCTACAAGTTCGCCACCCCTTACCACCCCCAAAGTAATGGTCTGGTAGAGAGATTCAACCACACCTTGAAAGGCATGATCATGGACCTGTCAGAGCCCTTGAGGCGGAAGTGGGACGTCTTCTTGCCATGCCTTCTGTTCACCTACAGGGAGGTGCCTCAAAAGGAACTTGGGTTTAGTCCCTTTGAGCTGATTTATGGCCACCCTGTGAGGGGACCTTTGAGTCTGGTTAAGGAAGCTTTGGCAAAAGCTCCTAATAAACCCCCCCAGTACGTATTCAGCTACATGCTGGCTCTGAGAAACCAGACTGCCAGCTTCAGGAGTCTCGCTCAGGAGAACCTGGAGCAAGCCAAGAGGACACGAAACACTGGTATGACTACTGTAGAATGCCACTTTGGTTGTGTTTCAACCTGGACAAAAAGTGTGGGTGATGGCACCAGTGGAGCCTATGGCGCTCCAAGATAAGTGGACTGGGCCATTTGAGGTGGTGGAGCGCAAGAGTGAAGTCACCTACCTGGTGGACTTGCGGTCTCCAAGGAACCCTTTAAGGGTCCTGCATGTCAACCGCCTCAAACCTCACTTTGAGCGGACTGAACTGTCCATGCTCCTTGTGACAGATGATGGGGTAGAGGACGAGAGTGAGCCTCTTCCTGACCTCCTGTCTGCAGGAGAAAAAGATGGGTCAGTGGAGGGAGTGATCCTCTCCCCCTTCCTGACTGAGGAACAGCAAGGTGACTGTCGCCATGTGTTGGGACAGTTTTCCTCACTGTTTTCCCTGATTCCTGGAGTCACACACTTATGCACACATGATGTGGACACTGGGGACAGTACACCCATTAAACAGAAGGTTTACAGGGTGACTGACAGGGTCAGGGCATGCATTAAGGATGAGGTATTCAAAATGCTTGCCCTAGGGGTTATTGAGCACTCCAGCAGTCCTTGGGCCCGCCCAGTGGTATTGGTCCCAAAGGCTGCTGCACCTTGTGCCACTCCAGAACTTAGGTTCTGTGTGGACTACCGGGGACTCAATGCGGTCACCAAGACTGATGCACACCACATCCCCCGAGCTGATAAGCTCATTGACCGGTTGGGAACTGCCAAGTATCTCAGTACGTTTGATTTAACATCTAGGGACTGTCAGATTGCCTTAACTGAGGGGTCCAAGGAGAGGTCAGCATTCTCTACCCCAGATGGACACTTTCAATTTGAAGTGATGCCATCTGGGATGAAGAATGCCCCTGCCACCTTTCAGAGGTTGGTCAACCAGGTGTTGGCTGGGCTGGATGAGTTCAGTGCCGCCTACCTGGATGACATTGCTGTGTTCAGTTCCACATGGGAGGAGCAACTGCAACACCTCTGGAGAGTGTTAGAGGCCCTGCAGAAGGCAGGCCTAACTATTAAGGCGAGCAAGTGCAAAATAGGGCAGGGTTCTGTGGTGTACTTAGGACACCAGGTGGGGAGTGGCCAGGTGGCACCCCTATAGACTAAGATTGACACGATTCTGGCTTGGGAGCCTCCCAAGACCCAAACTGAAGTGAGAGCCTTTTTCAGGTCTCACAGGATACCACAGGAGGTTTGTTAAGGGATGTGGTTCCAACCTAGGAAAGTGATCTGGACAGAAGCTTGCCAGAATTCTTTTGATGCCCTGAAGGCTACCATGTGCACATCACCTGTGCTGAAGGTACCTGACTACTCCAAGGAGTTTGTTGTACAAACAGACGCCTCAGAGCATGGTATTGGA
This sequence comes from Pleurodeles waltl, assembly GCF_031143425.1. Classification (NCBI taxonomy): domain Eukaryota; kingdom Metazoa; phylum Chordata; class Amphibia; order Caudata; family Salamandridae; genus Pleurodeles; species Pleurodeles waltl. The sequence continues at coordinate 778,245,627 of NC_090439.1, forward strand.
GCAGTACTCTCGCAGCTTAATGAAGAGGGCCTAGATCAACCTGTAGCCTTCATTAGCAGGAGGTTACTACCCAGGGAACGTAGGTGGAGTGCCATAGAACCTGAAGCGTTTGCTGTGGTCTGGGCACTGAAGAAGTTAAGACCCTACTTGTTTGAGACTCACTTCTGAGTTCAGACCGACCACAGGCCCCTCAGATGGTTAATGCAGATGAGGGGTGAGAATCCAAACTGTTAAGGTGGTTCATTTCCCTACAGGGGATGGACTTTACTGTGGAACACAGTCCTGGTACAGAAAAAAAAAAAAAAAATCATTAACATTTATAAAGCGCGCTACTCACCCGTGCGGGTCTCAAGGCGCTAGGGGGAAGGGGTTACTGCTGCTCGAAGAGCCAGGTCTTGAGGAGTCTCCGGAATACGGAGTGGTCCTGGGTGGTCCTGAGGATGGTGGGGAGGGTGTTCCAAGTCTTGGCCACCAGGTAGGAGAAGGACCTCCCACCCGCTGTGGAGCGGCAGATGCGGGGGACGGCGGCGAGAGCAAGGCTGGTGGAGCAGAGAAGACGGGTGGAGGCGGCAGTTGAGGTATTCTGGTCCCTTGTTGTGGAGGGCTTTGTGTGCGTGGGTGAGAAGTCGGAAGGTGATCCTTTTGCTGACGGGAAGCCAATGCAGGTGTCTCAGGTGGGCGGAGATGTGGCTGTTGCGGGGTATGTCGAGGATGAGGCGGGCGGAGGCGTTTTGAATTCGTTGCAGACGTTTCTGGAGTTTTGCTGTGGTCCCAGCATAAAGGGTGTTGCCGTAGTCCAGGCGGCTAGTGACGAGGGTGTGGGTCACGGTCTTTCTGGTGTGGGCGGGGATCCAGCGGAAGATCTTACGGAGCATGCGGAGGGTGAGGAAGCAGGAGGAGGACACGGCGTTGACTTGTTTGGTCATGGTGAGAAGAGGGTCCAAGATGAAGCCAAGGTTGCGAGCGTGGTCTGAGGGGGTCGGTGCGGTGCCAAGAGCCGTGGGCCACCACGAGTCGTCCCAGGCGGACGGGGTGTTACCGAGGATGAGAACTTCCGTTTTGTCTGAGTTCAGTTTCAGACGGCTGAGTCTCATCCAATCTGCGACGTCCTTCATACCATCTTGCAGGTTGGTCTTTGCGCTGGTGGGATCCTTGGTGAGGGAGAGTATAAGTTGAGTGTCGTCGGCGTAGGAGGTGATGATGATGCTGTGCTTGCGTACGATGACGGTGAGGGGGCTCATGTAGACATTGAAGAGTGTCGGGCTGAGCGAGGAGCCTTGAGGGACACCGCAGATGATCTTGGTGGGGTCTGAGCGAAAAGGTGGGAGGTAGACTCTTTGAGAGCGGTTGGAGAGGAAGGAGGCGATCCAGTCCAGGGCCTGGCCTTGGATCCCGGTGGAGCGGAGGTGGGTTATTAGGGTGCGGTGACAGACAGTGTCGAAGGCAGCCGAGAGGTCGAGGAGGATGAGGGTGACTGTTTAACCGTTGTCCATCAGGGTTCTGATGTCGTCTGTGACTGAGATGAGGGCGGTTTCAGTGCTGTGGTTGGCTCGGAATCCGGATTGAGAGGGGTCGAGAAGGTTGTTGTCTTCAAGGAAGTTGGTAAGCTGCTTGTTGACGATCTTCTCTATGACTTTGGCAGGGAAGGGGAGGAGCGAGATGGGGCGGAAGTTCTTCAGGTCGCTTGGGTCAGCCGTAGGTTTCTTCAGTAGGGCATTGACTTCAGCGTGTTTCCAGCTTTCGGGGAAGGTAGCAGACGAAAACGAGGAGCTGATGATGGTCTGGAGGTGCGGGGCGATGATGTCGTCGGCTTTATTGAAGATGAAGTGTGGGCAGGGGTCCGAGGGGGCACCGGAGTGGATAGAGTTCATGGTGGTTTTGGTTTCTTCTGTGTTGATGTGGGTCCAGGCGTTGAGGGTGATGGCTGGGGGTGTGGGTTCAGTGTTGGTCGGATGGGTCTGGTGTCCGAAGCTGTCATGTAGGTCGGTAATCTTACGATGGAAGAAGGTGGCGAGGGAGTTGAACAGGTCTTGTGAGGGCGTGATGGCGTTGGCGTTGGGGTTGGAGAACTCTTTTACGATGCTGAAGAGTTCTCTGCTGTTGTGGCTGTTTTTGTCCAGTCTGTCTGTGAAGAAATTCCTTTTGGCTGCGTGGATCAGGTGGTGGTGTTCGCGGGTAGCGTTCTTGAGGGCGGTCATGTTATCAGCGGTGTGGTCCTTACGCCAGGCTTTCTCAAGGGCGCGACAGGTTTTCTTTGATTCCTTAAGGGTGTCAGAGAACCAGAGGGTTTTTTTGGTGTTGGCCTGTCTTTGAAGGCGTCTGAGGGGAGCGAGGTTGTCTGCGCAGTTGGTGATCCAGTTCGTGAGGCTGAGGGCTGCGTCGTTGGGGTCGGCGGTGAAGGTGGGTTGGTTGTCGATGAGCGTGGAAAAAAGCTGTTCTTCGGGGATTTTGTTCCACTGTCGACGAGGGATGGGTTGAGTGTTGAGGTGGCGGGTCTCGCGTCCGAAGGTGAAGTGGACACAACTGTGGTCGGTCCAGTGTAGAGCGGAGGCGTGGCTGAAGGAAACGTGTTTGCTGGCGGAGAAGATGGGGTCAAGCGTGTGTCCGGCGATGTGGGTGGGGGTGTTCACCAGTTGCTTGAGGCCGAGGTTGGCGAGGTTGTCGAGCAGGGCGGTGGTGTTGGGGTCGTTGTTCTGTTCTAGATGGAAGTTGAGGTCGCTGAGGAGGATGTTGTCTGGCGAGGCGAGAGCGCGCGGGGAGATGAAGTCGGTGATGGAGTCGCTGAAGAGGGCGCGCGGTCGGGGGGGACGGTAGATGAGGGATCCTCTGAGGGTGGTCCTGGGGTCAGTGCGGATCTGGAAGTGCAGGTGCTCGGCGGCGAGGGGGGTGTCTTCGGTGGAGGTGGTGACGCTGATGAAGTCTTTGAAGACGATGGCGATTCCTCCTCCTACTTGCTTGGTGCGGTCTTTCCTGTAAATCTTGTAGCCTTCGGGGATGGCTATGGCGATGTCGGGGGCCGAAGAGGCGTTCATCCAGGTCTCCGTGATGAAGGGGACGTCTGGTGCTGTGGAGTCCAGGAGGTCCCAGAGTTCAACGGCGTGCTTGTGGACGGATCGAGCGTTGACCAGGATGCATTTGAGGTGGTTGATGGCGCGTGGGCTGGTGGTCGTGGTAGTTTCGTGGTGGAAGGTAAGTTTGCAGGTGTGACATGTGAAAGGTCCATGGGTACGTTTCGGGTTAGCTTGGAAGCAGGTGCTGGAGTGCCCTGGGTTGAGGGCATGGAGGGTGATGGGGTCGTAGAGGTGCAGCGGGGTTTGGGAGTGCTGAGGACCACTTCTCCCCTCCCTCCTAGCACAGATGGTTCATCAGGATATGCAGGCTACCCCCCAGCTCCCTTTGTGTCACTGTCTAGTGTGAGGTGCAACCAGCCCAACTGACCCAGACAGACAATCCACAAACAGGCAGAGTCGCAGAAATGGTATAAGCAAGAAAATGCTCACTTTCTAAAAGTGGTATTTTCAAACACACAATCTCAACTTTACTAAAAGTTGTATTTTTAAATTGTGAGCTCCGAGACCCCAAACTCCACATGTCCATCCGCTCCCAAAGGGAATCTTCACTTTAATCAGATTTAAAGGTAGCCCCCAAGTAAACCTTGGGACAGGCCTTGCAACAGTGAAAAATGAATTTAGCAATATTTCACTGTCAGAACATATAAAACACACTACTATATGTCCTACCTTAACCATACACTGTACCCTGCCCTTGGGGCTACCTAGGGCCTACCTTAGAGGTGCCTTACATGTAAGAAAAGGGAAGGTTAAGGCCTGGCAAGTGGGTACACTTGCCAAGTAGAAGTTACAGTTAAAACTGCACACACAGACACTGCAGTGGCAGGTCTGAGACATGATTACAGAGCTACTAATGTGGGTGGCACAACCAGTGCTGCAGGCCCACTAGTAGCATTTGATTTACAGGTCCTGACACCTCTATTGCACCTTACTAGGGACTTACTAGTACATGAAATATGCCAATCATGGATAAACCAATCAACAATACAATTTACACTGAGAGCAAATGCATTTTAGCACTGGTTAGCAGTGTGTAAAAGGCTCAGAGTTCATAAGCCAACAGCAACAGGTCAATAAAAATAGGAGGCAGGAGGCAAAAAGATTGGAAATGACCCTGCATAAACTAAAAAGTCTAACACGACCCCCTACAAGCCTAAAGCCAGGGGAGAACATTCAATACCTTGATATGCTTCCCTGATTGGGTCAATAGAACAAGGACCCAGGATCACAACAGCAGGGGCATGTTCCAGTTCTCCGCTTTCCTGACTCCAGTTGGATCCCTCTGTCCATACTCTCAGGGCCCACTAAGTTAACCCATGAGGGACCCTTCTCCACATCTGCAGATACCATCTGTGCAGCACCTAACTTTACTTTGTTCACAGATATGTCCCTGTGGGCAGATAGCATCACAAAGGGCCAACACAGTGGTCCCCCACCAGGGGCAACTCTGTCCACCAGGACAGCAAGCCACAGTGACCCCTAACAACTGTCAGGGATGAGAGCCCGACCTCAGGCCTCTCCAACCACTGTGACTGTTGAGAGTGTGGGGCGGTAGCCCCAGGTGCCTAGCACCCTTTGCCCACTCTCCCTTCCACCAGGTCAAGGATGTCAACCTGACCCTGGTCCTCCCATCTGTGACTCTGTACCCTCCCTGCAGGAGCGGCACCCCAAGTCCAAAATTGTCAGGGTGCTTGTAGAAGCAGTCCTGCACAATTCTTCCACCAGTGCAAGGATGTTAACCTGCAACTGGTCCTCCAACCTGGGGTCTGTACCTTCAGGTTGGACCAGGGCCAGGGGTGAGGCTTCCCTCCCCCTGCCCTCCTTTCTGGGGTCCTGCTCCCCCCAACTAGGGGGAACATAGTTGTCTTCCCCCCAGAAGACAACATGGTAGGGGCACTGTTAGCAGTAGCCCCTTCCTCCAGGTCAGGGGGGACACCCTGAACCTGGCCTTCCAATCCAGGGTCTGTACCCTTAGATTGAACTGGGGTTGGGGGTGAGTCACCCCCCCACCCCTACTTTCAGGGTTCTGCACCCCCCTCAGGGAGAGTATCCCTGGAAATCACGCCAGGGGGCTAGATTGGGAAAACCGCCCCTCCCTTCAGGTCAGGGTTTACCCCCTGCACCTTATCCTCCAGTCCAGGGACTGTACCCTCAGACTGGACCACTGCCTGGGCACACCTACCCCCACCAGGTCAGAGTTTACCCTCTGAACCGGGTCATCCAAACCAGATTCGCCACCCTGTGGTTGAGCCGCTGCCTGACACACCAGGACTTCCTTGGGAGCACACCTACTCCCCATCAGGTCAGAGTTTACCCCCTTAACCTGATCATTCAACCCAGCGTCACCACCCTGCGGTTGAACCATCACCTGGCACACCAGGACTTCCTAGGGGGCACACCTACCCCCCACAACGGAAACACCATCCCCAAGAGCCACACAAGAGTCTGGCTGGCAGAGGACTCCTGACCTCTGCCCATCTGGCAGAGTCTGGATTCCCCCAACCCAGAAATGGTCTCACCAAGGTCATTCCTGGGGGCTTTGCTCTCAGAGCTGAACCCTGACCCTACAGGTTCTCCACTGGGCTCTGCAACCCCCTCTCAACCCTCTGTTTGGACTTCTGCACCCCCTCATTAGGAGTGGTACTGCCAGACACCAGAACTGGTAGGATGCTGGCTACACCATCCCCCAAAGTTCTCCTGACACTGTGGGTTCTCTCTCAGCAGATGGCCCTGAGGTACAGGCTAGGCTCCCCTCCTGGCGTTCCCTCATGGAACCCTCCAGGACCTGGGACATACCCATTCCCTCTCCTCTGAGACTGGACATGGGGTCACTCACCTATCCCACTACTATGGGACCTACCTGGGACACTACAATCCTGCCCTACCTCACCTGGTTGGGAAATACCTAGACCACTTCCCTCAGGAACACCCCCAAATGCCTCTTCAGACTCTTTGGTACTCACCCAGAGGTCTGCCTCAAGTGTAAGTATCAAGGGGTCAGAGAACTCACACTCCGCCTGATGTGGTCGTAGCTCTGGAAAATAAGGACTAGACAAATGCTCTCCAGCAATTACATCACTCAGCCCTCACATGAATTCACCAGAGTACCCTTCACCCAACCATCCAGTGACTCAGCCTTGAAAAAGAACCCTACATCACCCTCCGGAGACTGGTGAGACAGTACCTGACTGTCCCTGACACTCAACCCGCACTCTCCTGGGATGTCTTCACACTCCATAACCAGGACTTCCACCTTGGGGGAAACCCTCTCCCTTTCACTCTCACCTAGAGTCAGTAGAGTGTCCCTCTCAGCATTAGGAATATGAATCCCCATGCCAGTTCCCCAGTACACCTCAGGGACCCTGTTCATCACTAGAGCGACCTCATACCCTTGAACCTCCTGGTATGTGTTAACTCCCTCCTTCAAGTAGGGCACCACATCTCTAGGCATGTGCACTTCGTCAGCAGTACTGTATACAATATTTTTGCTGCCACCATCTGAACTGGACCTGGCCCTCATGGCTTCCAGCTTCAGCTCTTCACAGCTCAGCTCTTGATCTGCCAACCTTTCTTTTTCCAGGGCCTAGGCTCTCTTCTCCTCAGCCCTCTCAAACTCTGCATCTAGCTCTTACAGGCTCTGGATTCTTGCTAGGAGCCAATCTTTTCTTTCTGTTCCCTCTCAGGCCCACTGCCCTTCTCCTCACAGTAATCCTCTTCCTCAGACTCATTTTGTGGTGTTGCCTGACAAAGTTTTAACTCATACTGAAACAGGGCTGACTCAAGATCCTTCCTTCTGAATTTCTTATACACAGCCAGTCCCCTTTCCATGCAGAATGCTTTAAGCTGACAGTTTTTATATATAAATAGGTGCCAGAAGTTGACTTCTATTCTGCAAAGGCTTCACAACAAAAAACCAGAGTCCCAAGATGTTAGACATTTCATGCTTGGCGTGGTCTCCCTTAACTTTTTGCCTCTGTTCCCCAGGTTGTTGATGTGTGCCGGACTCTGATTTTGCTGTTTTTGTTACTCTGAGCACTTTACCTCTACTAACCAGTGCTAAAATGCAAGTGCTCCTTTACAAAATGTGTATGTAATTGGCTTATCCATGATTGGCATATTTGGTTTACTAGTAAGTCCCTAGTAAAGTGCACTAGAGGTGCCAGGGCCTGTAAATCAAATGCTACTAGTGGGCCTGCAGCACTGGTTGTGCCACCCACATAAGTAGCTCTGTAACCATCTCTCAGACCTGCCACTGTAGTGTCTGTGTGTGCAGTTTTAACTGTAAATTTGGCTTGGCAATTGTACCCACTTGCTAGGCCTAAACCTTCCCTTTTCTTACATGTCAGACACCTCTATTGTAGGCCCTAGGTAGCCCCAAGGGCAGGGTGCAGTGTATGGTTACGGTAGGACATATAGGGCCTGATTCCAACTTTGGAGGACGGTGTTAAACCGTCCCAAAAGTGACGGATATACCACCTACCGTATTACGAGTTCCATAGGATATAATGGACTCGTAATACGGTAGGTGGTATATCCGCCACTTTTGGGACGGTTTAACACCGTCCTCCAAAGTTGGAATCAGGCCCATAGTAATGTGTTTTATATGTCCTGACATTGAAATATTGCTGAATTCATTTTTCACTGTTGCAAGGCCTGTCCCTCTCGTAGGTTAACAGGGGGGCTACCTTTAAATCTGATTAAAGTGTAGATTCCCTTTGGGAGCAGATGGACATGTGGAGTTTGGGGTCTCTGAGCTCACAATTTAAAAATACATCTTTTAGTAAAGTTGATTTAAGATTGTGTGTTCTACACTTTAATCAGATTTAAAGGTAGCCCCCAAGTTAACCTATGGGAGGGACAGGCCTTGCAACAGTGAAAAACGAATTTAGAAATATTTCACTGTCAGGACAATAAAACACATTACTATATGTCCTACCTTAACCATACACTGCACCCCTAGGGCCTACCTTAGAGGTGCCTTACATATAGGAAACGGGAAGGTTTAGGCCTGGCAAGTGGGTACACTCGCCAAGTCGAAGTTACAGTTAAAACTGCACACACAGACACAGCAGTGGCAGGTCTGAGACATGATTACAGAGCTACTTATGTGGGTGGCACAACCAGTGCTGCAGGCCCACTAGTAGCATTTGATTTACAGGCCCTGGCACCTCTAGTGCACCTTTCTAGGGACTTACTAGTAAATCAAATATGCCAATCATGGATAAACCAATAAACATTACAATTTAAACAGAGAGCAAATGCACGTTAGCACTGGTTAGCAGTGGTAAAAGGCTCAGAGTTCAAAAGCCAACAGGAGGCAGGAGGCAAAAAGATTGGGGATGACCCTGCATAAACTAAAAAGTCTAACACTCCCCCTGCCTTTTGATGTGGAGTGCACAAACTATTGAAAACATGCCTGTAAACCTTGTCTGTCTCCTTTGAGGCAGCCCACGCTTTGCTGCACTTCCCAGGGGCAGAGACTGGCACTAGCTCTGGCCGTGACATCCAGGCAATCAGCTTCCCTGCAGCATGATGATCTCATCTCTCTGAGGTAAAATTTCGCACACAGCCAAATCTATAGAAAGGGCTGACCCTCCTTACTGATGGGAAACATGTCAGGACATCCTTCAACCTTTCCCAAACTCCGATGCTGAAGTTCCCACTTTGACAAACACTGCCATGTTTTATGTACTTTTGCACTGTTGATGCGCTCTTCACAGCATGGTGGCACATAGAAAGAAACAATATATCTTGTGACATGTTAAATGAAAATCTACCTCTTGTCAATGAAGTAAGTTTATTTGAAACTCAGTATTGCCATCTTAGGACATTAAGTTGATACACTAACATCCTAACTGCAGAACCTGCCCCCAAAGTATTCTCTGCACTGCCCTCACATCATTAATTGTTTCCATTTGAATTATGTAACTCTCCTTCAAATTCCTTCTTCTTCTGCATTAAATATGCACCACCCACTATGTGAGCCGCTCTCCCCCAGAAAGCTCTCCTATGGAAGTGGCGGGGTGAGCTCTCTCAGTGGTCTGCGCTAGAACTGGTGGAACTTTACACTGAATTGAGAATGCTGTCACACTCTTGGGTGACTGTTTGTGTTTGGCAGGGAGGGGGTGGTAATTTCTAAAACTTTCCGTATTGAGCAAGTTAGTGAGAAGTCAGTAACTACACTTATTCTCCTCCGCAACAGAAACTAGCAACCCAGGTGTGGCCTCTGGGCTCGTGCGCGCGAGAGAGAGAGGGAGATAGAGAGAGATAGAGTGTGTGTGTGTATACAAACAAAGACGGTGGGCCCAGACTGCCATAAAAAATACTTCACCAAAAAAAGACAGTAAACATTTGTTTCCAGAAACGCAAACACTCGCTTTTCACAAGCGGTACTGCTACTTCTGTATAGTGCTGCAGCATCTGGGCGTTGTTCTGTGGCTCCTTACCCTGGCTGCAGTACTGTGACACATGGGATCTCTGTTGGCAATACTGTGACACTACTTACTCACAATGCTGTGTTGCGCTTCCTTGGGTATGAAATGGCTCCACTTTAACTATGCCTTAATCCTGTGCACAAATTGGCATCTGATCTGGCCAGGATTTTAAGAAATAAATTCTCGGGGTCACTGATTCTCCTTACTGACGCCTAACTTGTGGCGGGCAGGTGAACTGATTTTTTTTGTACGTTTGAGAGCAGATCTCTGCAGGTGAGCACGTGATGGGTTCTAAGCTATAACTGCTAAATGTGGTGCTGTGCCATCTACCTCTTGACAGAGTGCTGCGCCATCTGCGTGCTGTGCCACCTTATCCTGCACAAAATGTTGCATCACCTGGGCATAGTGCTGTGCCTTCAATCTTTTATCACCATTTTCTTCATAAGTCTTTTGTTCCCTGATTGTGAAAGGATCATATGACCTTCGAGTCAGAAACACGTCTGCCGCTTTAAGTACTTTTGCTGCAATTACGTGCGTTAGCAGTATATTTCCTCATAAATTGTTAACTAGTGAGAGGTAGGACAAAGATCACTGGAATCAGTCTGAAGATGTTCCTCGACCTCATCCCACAGAAAGTTAGCATTTGATGATTTAGACTTCAGATAACTTATAAATAGTTCTATATGACACAAGGTTGTTTTTTACATATGTATTGTCGCCATATTTTCTGGCCATTGTGTCTTTGTTGCCAGACTGCAGTTTGCTTAGGTTCATGTTTCACCTGCTTTTTCCTAACCGCTGACGCCACTTTTATCCCAGCCATGTCACGGGGAAAGCATTTCCTTGTCTCACTGAGCCAACTTTGGCACGCTACTTTTCTTGAGATTGAGGTGCAGCCTTTCTCTGTCCTCCCCCTATGTGAAATCCTGCCACCGTGGTAGGATGTGGGCAGGCATGATGCTTCCCGCTGGGATGGTTTCCGAAGCAGTCCTCCCTCTTCTCCCCTGTGACAGTCAGTTCACAGGCCTCCATATGGCAGCGCCACCTTTCCAGGGCACTCCAGATTGAGCTGTGTGTGTGAGGCAGCTTTGTGGTGAATGCAAGCCCTAATTCCTCCCTTTCTGTGTTTTCCTTAGCTTCGAAGGCATCTGACAGGCACACTGGAGTCCAGAAAATTGCTGTTAATTAAAGTGGTTGCCTTTCCAGAGATTGAATTCAAACAGGAGTCGCTAAATCCTCATGTGTGCCAAAATATTCAATTTTTTTAAACCATTGCCTTTGACTTACTTCTGGCACACTTTTATTTGGTTTGAGGTTGTCATATGACATCACAACATTGTTTTAGTCAGTGTTACAGCACTGCATTAAGGATATAAGGATTGCTGGCTGTGAGCTGTCGTTTTAACACTTTTTTATCTGTCTGCTTTTAGTGGTGCAAAACACACTGGTACCAGCATTCTGCACAAGAGATGGACATTTTCTCTAAGGTGCCGCAAATTTGCTGTTTCTTACACACTCAGCCCTCCTTGGTTTCATGCACAAAAACTATTCACTCTTTGTTTCACACCCAGTGTGCATCAATTGTATAGTTGTTCAATCCCTGGTGGCAGAGCACCCAAGATGATGTGCTAAATGGCTAAACACTTGTAAGGTCCAAAAAGTGAGACCTATTGGCTACGCCAATGCTTGTTTGTTTATTGCAGTGCAATGCCCTAAGTGTGACCAGTACACCCATATGTGGATCCCATGCTCACTTTCCTGCTAGTACCAAGCTGCACCTGACTGAAGAGCCCTAACTAGGGTGAAACAGGTCTTGGTTTGTTTGTGTTCTGATTAGGCAAGGACAAAGCTCTTTAGCTATAATGATACCAAGCAACACCCAGAGCAAGGCTAAAATAGGAATTCATATGGAAGCCTCTATTTTAAAAACAAGAGTATCTCATACCTATACTTTCAGATAAAAATAAGGGTTAATTAAATATCCAGAGTCACTCATAGCTACATACCCTCTAGCACACCTACAAAACCCAGACTTTGCCCAACTGAAGAGTTTGTCTTGGGTTGCTTGTGTTCCAGTTCAGAGAGGATCTGGCTTGGTAGTTCAAGCTAGACTCTCCCCATTGGGGCAGGATGAAGGCTGATTTTCATTTGACTGGGACTAATTTGAGGTGTCATTGTAGGCAGAAAACTCTGCACTGGGAAGCAGCCCAAGTAGTAGTGGTTATGATTAATTCAAGCATCCCACCCATCAATGTGTGTCTATTTCAGTGTGACACTCCAGGTGAGAGGGTTATGCCCAGACCTGGGTCTCATGCTCACTTTGCTCCAGGAACCAAGCTGCACCTGTCTGTAAAAGCCCCAGATAGGGTGAAACTGTTCTTTGGTGGCTTGTGCTCTTGCTCAGAGAGGACCTGGTTTGCTGGTTCAGGCTGGACTGTGCCTATTGGAGTATGATGAGGGCTGATTGCATATCAGTGTATCTAACGTGAGGTGGAATTGTGGCCAAAAAATAATTGACTGTTATGTGGCCTAAGTAATTACAAGTGACTGAGATTAATTCGAGCATCCCACCGATCACTTTTTTCTGTATTTCAGTGCAACTTCCTAGCCTGGCAGGTATACCCTGATGTGGATCCCATGCTCACTTTGCCACTGGAACCAAGCTGCAACCAGCTGAAGAAACCTAACTAAGGTGAAATCAGTCTTCCATTGCTTGTGTTCCGGTGGGGGTACTCAAACCTGTCAGAGAAAGGAAGGCACACGCTGGTCTGTTCAATGTAGCACATGTGCAGTCACAGATATCGAAGGTCATCATAGACCTGTTATTGTTTGATCTGATTTGGCTGAATGCCAGTTGTCCCTCTAATAGGTTGAGCAAGAACCACTGGGATCGTGTAACTAATTAACATGGAGGAGTCTTATGGCTATCAGAATGAACCAGACAAATCACTCCTTCAACTAAGAATGGCCCTGAACCACCAGAACCCGAATCAAGAAAGAGCTATCAAACTGTCAATGCTTTCTGGATCTGGGCTCGGTGAGGTTTCCCATTTTGGGTCAAATTAAGCTGCACGTTCCACTCCGTTGTGCCCGTCTGTCAATTCCTTTAAGTTTCAGTTTTGCCACCATGCTCCGCCAGCATCCCAAAGACTTTGGTTTTTCAGAAGCTTTTTGGCAGGTCATGAGAATAATGCTGCTGGATTGATAGTCAACATTGTTTAGGGCCAGAACTACAACAGTATCTGATAGCATATGAATTTCCAATTTGTGTTCTTGGCAAGTACTTTTGCTTCAGTTCGCCTTGTGCTGGTTCAAGAATTTCACCTCTAGCAGCACAATGTAACTTCGCCCAGCTGGCTCTCTTATTCATAGTCTCAGTTGATAAAACCACGAAAATGGGAGTCCTATTTAATTTTTCCTAGCTAAACTATTAATGTGGCCATCCTGCTTGCTTTGAACACTCAAATGTTTTCAGAGAACACCCTGGACTCCGAGGACACTTAGTCAAGAGCTTTAGAGTGGGCTAAGAGGCAGGGGCTGAGACAAGTGGTAGCTCCCTGGTTGTAGACCACAAGCTCAATTCCAAAATTGAACTGTGAGCTTTTTAAAAGGGGTGTGCCAAACTTGAGCAATTTACTGTAGTGTAATTGCACAAAACTACAGCAAAATTGTACGCAATTATATATAAATATGTAAAATGCATCTTTAACACAAAAAATTACCTGAACTGTCTGTTTAGATAAAAATTCAACTAAAAAATGTAATTTCGACTCGAGTTGATTTCAAGTCCCTTGCATTCAAGACTGCTGCTGTTTGTAGTTTTTTTGCTCCAAACTTATTTGAACAGTCTCGTCAAGTAAAAAAATATTCCTGAAATATTGACTGCCCATGTGAAAGGAACAGCTGTGCATGTTCAAAACAGTGCAGCTCTCATTCGAATGTGTAGTTTTGCACTCAAAATTTCCAAAACATCTCCTTGGGTAAAAAATCTACCTGATGGCTCTCTTGTGATCAAAAGTTACCCAAACAGTGCATTTTGTGTTAAAGTTGCTCCCTGAAATTATGAGACGTGGTGTAATAGCATAGTCTCTGCCATTTCACATACATTTCAGGAAGCAAAATTACTAAAATGATGGCAATTTCACAGCGTACTTAAAATTTCACAGAGGCCCACATTTTGACTGAATCAACGTTAATATACAGTATTGGAGCTGCCACCACCAGACATGCCTTCCAGTGGATCATTTTTAAAAGAATGGAAAGTGTGCTACTTCAAATTGCAGGGCCTCAAAAGAGTCCTGCATTGTATTCGTTTGTGCTACTTCCCAGAATCGGGAACGAGTAACATACGTCACTGCTGCCTTCCTTGAATGTTGAAGCTCTTTCTAAGGCTCCCTCTCCAGAATCCAACCCTAATATCCTGCTACCAATGATCACCTTTGTAAGCACACAAAGTACTAACTAGAGTTGATAGAGCAGACATCCAAATATATCCTTGCTGTTTCTAGGACTTGCAATCATCCAAAGGTTTTCTAGAGTCACCATGCATGCATTAACGTTTGAATTTACAACAGTTATCTGAGTAACCAATCAAAGGAACCATAACTAATTTAATGACCCGTTTACAGTTTCACCGTAAGTACCATGTGTAATTGCACATGCATGGCCTAATCTTTGAGACAAGCATATGCTACTGGCAGGATTAACCAAGTAGCCTCACGTGCTGGAAGAGAAGCAGTGTGCCTGTCCCAGGGTGATTTTCACACCCCTTGGGAACCTACATGGATGGAGAGCCCCACTGCCTGCAGGGGCTGGGTGGACAAGATGATCACTGGGGTACCTGTGGCTCTGTCTGCTTTGTGACTCTGGAATAGAGTGGCATGCCAAGGTGCAGCTTGAGTGAGACTCAGGGGTTCTGGTCCCATCACCAGCATCAGCCAGTGAGGACACTTGCGGGAACATTCATTCTGAGCTGCTGTAGAAATGCATTGGTTGCAGAAATGGCAGGGTTGTAGTGCACTGGACCTGGGCCATCGGGCTGCATCCAGGTCTAGTATCACCAAACCCCCATCCGCTCTGGGAAGTCCACTCGGTGACAATCTGCAGTGCAGCTTGACTTTCATTCTGCTGGGTTGGGATGACCACTTGAGAGATGGGCTTCCCCGAAAACCACATAGTTGAGTGGAATGCTCCCAGGCAGGCTGAAGTCTCTTTGCTTCAAACAACAGCAGAGACTAGCCAAGCAGTTCATCCCTAAATGGGCTAAGTATACCCAATCAATCATAGCAGGGTGCCATTTAGGCTGTTGCCGAGCAGGTTGCCTTACCTTGGATGCTTTCTTCAGGTCCCTGCTTGTTCTCCAGGAAGGCTGACACCTCAGGAGGTGGGCATAGGAGAGTGGGCATAGGCCCAGGCCAGGCTGGCAAGGGCATTCACAGTGCCCACAGAGAATGAAAGGATGACTAAAAGGTGCTGATCACCTTGTCCCTATTAGTTGGGAGGAAGGCAACTAGCTAGTCTTGTAATTCATGCATACAGGGTGACAGAGGGGGAACATTCAAGCAAATGTATCCGGCATTCTGGAGTCCACATTGGGTTTGAAGCTTCAAATGCGTCCTCATCAGGATTTACAATTTACGGGACAGGTCAGCTATTTAGTCATGTCATTCATTTGTACTTGGCTTGCCACTAGATGGCCTCACCTGGAGGATAAGCATCTTGTTGCACTATCCCTTCTGGAAAGTGTTTCCTCTTAAACTTAGGGGGCTTAAGGTGCAGACTATGGCTTCTGACCCTCGGTGTGATGTGAGACCCAGTTAGGCACAGGGGGGCATCCACAGAGCCCACCTTTGGGCCTTGGTCAGAACTTTTCACACCTGAAAAGCAGGGGGCCCTCCTATGGCCTGCAGAAGAATATCCTGGGAAACTGACATATAGAAGCCCAGCTCATGAGCCCCAGTTTCCGACAGCCCTCTCTTGGGGCCCATGGGAGCTGTGACCCAGGAGCTACTCAGGATTTGTCACCCATGCAAAGCACGGTCACCCTTTCTGGGAATGTGGAAGCTTGACCTAGGTACTCTCAACTCAGCAGGCTGATGCATGTTCCTGCGGCCTTAACCATAGGCGCGGTCAAAGCTCCTTAACCCTGGGGAGACCTTTCCAGGACTGTCCTGGTCCAGGCATGTTGCCAAGGAATGGAACCCAAGGCGAAGGGCTTGCACCTGCTGGCCTGTGAAAGCCTATCCTGGGCACTGTGAAACATGGTGGGCTAGTTGGGACTCTGACCCTGGGCCCAGTAAGAGTTTGTTACTTTGGTTAAGCAGAAGAACCCTATCAGGGCCTGTGGGACCCTGCTTGCTAGGCAATGCAGCCCAGGGCTATGGGTTTGGACCTTTGGGCCAGCAAGAGCTCTGACCCGGGGTCCAGTCACAGTTTCTTCATCTGGTGAAGCAAGGGAGCCCTCTGTGTATTTGTTGAATCCCATCCAGGACACTTTGCAAAATGGCATGCTGGAGAATAGATCCCAGGTCTGTTGGAATGTACCTTCCCAATTTAAGCTGAGGCTCTGACTCAGGACTTGGTCAGAGCTTCCTAGCCTACTGGAGCAGGGGAACCCTCCCCTTCTAAGCCAGTGGAAGCCATTCCAGGACATGCTGAGACAAGGTGGACTAGTGCATAGACCCCAGGTCCAGTCCCAAGGGTCCTTATCTGGGGACCACTGAAGCTCTGACTGGGGTACCAGTCAGGTCTTTTCAGCCCAGTGAAGCAGGGGAGCCTTCCACAGATACTGTGCAACACAGTGGGCTAGCACATGGACCCCAGGTGGGCCCTACCAGAGCTCCGGTAATGCTAAATATCTCATAGGCATAATTTTGCACATCTCTAATTATAGTTTTGCACACACCTAGTAAAAAGCCACAATTATAACATTTGTTGCACAAGTTTCATTACATTAGCTACTTTTCACTTATGGCACCTAAAGTAGATAACATCTTGTTCAGAATATGCTTAATTCACACATATTACATTGTGAACCAATGAAGTTTCACACTTATAGAACAAAAAAACTAGAAAACTAATTATACCACATGTGTTACATGTGTCAATAATTGGAGTAGCATCAAATCCGCTGCCTACAAGTTATAAATATTTTTAGTTTATATTTCTGGAAAATGGAAGAGCATTCGGAAAATGCAGGTTTTCCTCTAGAGAAACTGCCTAACAGTGCTCTTTTGAATTCTGTCCAACTTCAGTACTTTGTTATGATGCATCCTAAGTTCGATGCATCATACATTCTAGAAGGTGAGGAGGAGGAGGCTCTGAGGTCGTCGGTTGACCGGGAGCCAGAGAAGGGGCCAGACGCCAGGTTGTGTCGTTTGTCCAATAAACTTGTTCTTCCAAGTTTCTATGCCTCTCTGATATTTGTTCTCAACATTTTGGCGACAAGCTTCAAGAGCAGACACAACCTGAGTCTAGTGGTCATTAACGGAGACTTGCCTACTGTTTACCGCCGAGGTAAGGAAACTGTTGTCGGCGGCATTAACGACGAAGCTGACAAACAGTTGAGCCGTTAACATCGACTTCGCACATTTCTTCCTCTGATCGAAGGCCACATCGGCTTTGACCATTTTCTTGAGTGGCCCACCCCATCTAGGGCCACTACGTGGGGGTGAAGGAGGCTGTGTGTGGCTGTGAGGAGCAGCATGTGTTGTCTGAATGAAGGAAGTGTGGCAGCGACTGATCCGCCCGGAGGAAGTGCAGGGGGCGCACTCTTGCATACTCCAGAACTAGACTGCTCACCCCAACAATTTTGCTCTGTAATTCATGTCTGTGGCGGCCATCTTATATTTTCTTTAAAAAAAACACTAGACTGCTGACTTTTACTTCGTCATCTATCTTATGAAAATGTTGTAAGTCAACAAAGTCTAGACTGCTCACCAGCATTTGATGTTTATTTTAGTTCCAGGTAATTCCTCCACCATCACTGTGGTAAAAAAAAAAAAAAAAAAAATGTGATTTTTGCTTTGGGTGTAATATTGGACATGACCTCAGTTGGGAACATTATTACACCACCCTTTTTCCTACAACAGGCAGGTCAATCCGACATTTGTTGGGAGGATTGGATCGAAATTTTAGAAAATTACATCATAGCACTTGATGGTCAGAACCTTTCTCCGGCCAGGAAAAGAACAATTTTATTGAGTGCTCTTGGCAATGAGGGGCAGCAAATTTTTAAGTACTTGCCAGTAGCATTGGGCCCTTATGGTCAACCTATGGATGACATTTACAAGGAGGCCATAAAAAGGTTAGAGAACCGGTTCGCAAAAGAAGTAAATTTGGTCATGGCCAGATATAAATTTTACACCCAACCTCAGAGGGAACATGAGTCCATTGATGAGTTTGTGGCCAGACTAAGGGAACTCTCCATTAAGTGCTGTTTTGGTAATATGACGGAGGAATTGATCCAAGATCAGTTGATTGTGCAGGGCAGGGAAAAGAAAATACAGAAAAGACTATGGGCAGCGAAAGACCCCCTCACTCATGGAAGCTATTGGAATGGCTTAAGTAATTGAGGAGTTGCAGAGGTGCATGAAGGAACTCAAAAATAGAGACAGGGCTACTGATGTATCTGCGATTCATCCGGAGCAACAGTACTGCGTCGAGAGTGAAGTCTGTGCAATCAAGATGAAAGAGAAGAAAGAGTATGGACTAACCAGGAACAAGGCGGAGCAGAGTGTTCCCGGGGCCAGGGGCAAAGGGGACTGTGCCCGTTGTGGTAGCATCTTCCACGATGCAGACTCCAAAAAGTGTTTTGCTAGCAACAAAATTTGCAGGAAGTGTGGGTGGAGAGGTCATTATGCGAGAGTATGCGAAATGAACAGGAGTGGTAGTTCTAGTGTGGGGGTGGTTGAGAGTGCGATGGAAAGTTTGTGTACTGATACGGTTCTCATAGTGAATGAGGATCTCAAAACTAAAAGTGCAGTCTTACCTGAAAAGAAAGGGATGATGTCTAGGCCTACAGCTATCTTCAATGTGTGTGGAAAAACGTTGAACTCATGGTTGAATCTGGACCCATGTACACTATCATACCCAAACTGTATTGGCAGAACATTAAACTTAAACTTATGCCTAAAGACATAAACCCAGGGGGTATCAAGGCGAATCCATAGACATTTTGGGGTACATGGAAGGCAATATACAGTATGGTTCGAGGTGTACCAGTGGTAAGGTGTATGTGTCGATGGAAGGACTATCAATTCTGGGGTGGATGCACCAGTTTGATTTGAATATCATGCTAAATCCCATTGCTCCTAATCAGGTGTTGGTTGTGGATGAACTCACCCTAGAGAGGGTGTTGACTGAAGCAGAAAATGTCTTTTGCAAAAAGTTGGGATGTCTCAAAGGATTTGTTCATAAAATAAGAGTGAAATTGAATATCACTCTGGTACAGCAGAAACTAATGAGAGTACCACTGTTGGTTTGTGATGGGTTGAAGAAACAATTAGGAGAAATGTTGGAGGATGGTGTTATTGAGCCTGTGGAGGCGTTGGAGTGGGTGTCGCCTGTGGTCATTACCAAGAAGGCTGATGGTCGTCTAAGGTTCTGTGTAGACTTGCGTTCTGCGAACCAGAATATTGTGGTTGATGTCTTTCCTCTTCCTAATATAAATGAGTTACTTACTTTGGTGAAGGACAAGAGATACTTTTCTAAGCTGGATTTGAGGAGCGCTTATCACCAAGTTAGGTTGCATGAGAGCTCCAAGTCACTTACCACATTCCTCACCCCAGAAGGAACATTTCGATTCACTCGGTTACCATTTGGTTTTGCATCTGCTGCTAGTGTTTTTCAGCAAGCAATGACGAAGGTCTTGGAAGGGATAAGTGATGTAATTTACTTCCAGGATGACATTCTGGTCATGGGAAAAACAAAGGGTGAACATAACACCACCTTACGCTTAGTTTTGAGAAAACTGGAGAAATATGGTCTCACATTAAATCAGGAGAAGTGCACCTTTCTGGCCGAACAGGTAGAATATTTAGGTTATAATATTGCTATGGGGTCGATCAAGCCTAAGCGCTCTTTGTTGGGTGCCATAAGTAAAGCACCGATCCCAAAAGATAAAGACCAACTAAGATTGTTCTTGGGGTTGGTAGAGTACTATGCTAAGTTTGTTGAGAAGTTCACAGAAAAAACAGAAGGTCTTAAAAGAATGTTGCGCAAGGGCTGCAAGTGTGAGTGGGGGAAAGAACAGCAACTTTGTTTTGACAAAATTAAGAAGGAAATATGCCAAGCGGGCATATTAACAGTGCTTGATAGAAGTCTGAAATCTGCACTTACAGTAGATGCCAGTCCCTCTGGTGTGGGTGTGGTTCTTTCTCAATTTCATGGAAGGGATGCCTCTCGTACACTGACATTGGCTGAAAAAAACTATTCGGTTATTGAGTGTGAAGCTTCGGCAGCAGCCTGGGGTGCAGAATATTTCTGTTTGTACTTGTGGGGCTTACCATTTGTTATATGGACAGATCATAAGCCACTAGTAAGAATTTTAGCTCCAGGTGGTGAAGGAAAGGGTTCAGCCAGGCTAGCCAGGCTTGCAGCAAGACTTCAGGAGTATACCTACACTGTTGAGTTTTTACAAGGCTGGAAGAATGTTCAAGCGGATTGCTTGTCTAGATTGTCATTGAACTAGGAAGAAGTTGATGATGTTGGTGTGAGAGATACAAACGTGGAAGGTGCGGTTGCCACCATACAAGATGCTGTGGATAGTGGAACTGGTTCATTTTCGGGGTTGGAGTGGAACGAGGAAATGGAAGAGGATCCAGAAATAAGAGATTTAATTAAAATGATTAAGTGTGGAGAGGTGAGAGAGAGAGCACTCTGGCTCCAGCTATGAGACCCTATTTAAGAGTGCTGGAGGAACTCTCTGTCTGTGGTGATGGTGTGATCATGAAAGGAGATTGTTTTGCTCCTCCTGTGGGGTTGCGATTCTGAATTTTCCAGCTGGCGCATGAGGGTCATCTTGGGCAAGGACTGACCGCCAGGAGGGTGAGAGCAAACTTTTGGTGGCCAGGGGTGGACAATCAAATCAAGGAATGGGTGCGAAATTGTAACTTGTGTAGAGAGAGTGAGAAGAGGTTGGTTCTTGAGAAGTGCGAGGGTGGACATTTAGGAGATCCTGGAAAGGCTTGGCATACGGTCTTTTTGGATTTTATTGGAACATTGAGGGAATTGTCTCCAGATATGAGATTTGCAGTGGTGGTTGTGGATATTTATTCGGGGTGGTTGGTGGTGGAATTTTTGAGAGATGTCACTGCAAAAACCACCATTGGTGTCTTAAATATTTTTTTCAAATAAGGAGAAGGGGCTCCAGCAGTCCTTATTACGGACAATGGCTCACAACTTACCTCATGTGAGATGGTAAAATTTTTGAGGGCTTGGGGAGTCAGACATTCCTGTACATTCTTATATAATCCAAGGGGAAATGGAGTGGCTGAGAGAGCTGTCAGACTTCTCAAAGGAACCATGCAGTTGGCATTGGCGACCCGGTGTGATGTCAAAGAAACCATTTCAGACATGGTGTGGGCATTTCGCACCACACCACACAGTGTTACACAAAAAATCCCTTTTGCGGATATGAGGGGCTGATTGCCCGGCACCAAATTAGTGCCAGTCTGGTTGAAGGGGATCTTGTGTGATGAGGCGGCTATCAGTGATCTAGTTAAGTTTCCCAAGAGAGACGTGATGCAAGCTAGTTTACGAGTGGAAGTAGGAGATTTGGTCAAAGTGAAGTCAGGTAGGATACAGGGAGGTTTAACCAAGTTCAGGGGTCCTTTCCATCTTCAACAAGTTCGGGCACATTTTGTGATTCTGGAGAACGGTGAGAGGTGGCATTTTTGGAATGTAGCTCTGAATCAAAAGAATGGGATGTTTGAAAGGGATATTGGTGAAGGTTGCTCAGGAATTATGTTTATGGGTGATGGTGAGTTTGTCATTGAGAAGGGTGGAATGACATTGGATAATTCTGTTGAGGAACAGGATGTTGAAAATGAGTGTGGTGGTGGTCCTTTTGAGTGTGGTGATTATCCTACTCCGAAGAGAATTATGAAACCACCTTCTTACTTCAAAGATTTCATTAGATAAGAGATGCTGTTGAAAATAGTTTTATTGTAAGATAATTAGGAAACCACCTTCTTATATGAAAGATTTCGTTAGATATGAGATGCTGTTGAAATAATTTTATTGCTATTATTCTTATTTTTACATTTTATTTTTCCACATCCTGATTTCTTGTATGTTATTTTAATATGAATTGTCTTTCTCATTTGTAATTTATTGATGAACAGGAGAGGATTTGTTATGATGCATCCTAAGTTTGATGCATAATACATTCTAGAAGGTGAGGCGGGGGAGGTTCTGAGGTCGTCGGTTGACTGGGAGCCAGAGAAAGGGTCAGACGCCAGGTTGTGTCATTTGTCCAATAAACTTGTTTTTCCAAGTTTATATGCCTCTCTGATATTTGCTCTCAACATACTTCTTATTAGAAGACCATGCAATTCATTTAGATATTGACATTCACCTAAAACATGAGATTGCCATCTGCCAAACCTCCTGGTTTACCCATCCCACTTAAAGTTGGAGACACCACAGGATTTCCCGCAGTTCAAGCACTGATGTTTTGTCTTACTAAAACACACTCATGCTTTTAGAATGTATGTCAGTAAAAGAAAGTTTGCATTGCAAGGCCAAGCTCAACAAACTGCTCTTCATTGCATCCACCCCACCAGCAGATGCACTGAAGACTAGGAGCTCTTGGCCAGGCTAATGGACATCTCCAATCATGGTAGGCGGTTCTTTGTAGGAAGAGTGGGTGCCACATCCTCCGCTGACCTAGGATGCCAGCAGACCACTTGCGAGGGTCTAAATAACAGGAATAAATTGTGCAGGCTGATTAACGTATGCTATGCTATGTTACACGTGTACATAGAGCATACATTGTAATTAAATTGTTAAATGTGAAATTGTGACACACCAGGATTACATACACCATAAAATATATGTATTGTTTTTGAAGCCCTCCAGGCCTCATTTTGAAGGACAGTCATATTTGTGCTCTAAACTACCTCGTGGTGTTTAAATCCTCTTTAAAGTGGTGATGGAATTAGCTAAAGATATCACTAGTGCTGTTTATTCTCAACAGAGCAATCCAATGTTAAGGATTGGATAGATGTTTGTAAATTACAATATGCCAGAAAGTATATGATTAGAAGGTTGTTATGAATTAATTTTAGTGTAGGAATAATTGTATCACACACTATGTACATCTACAGCAGATGGAATATTAAAGGAGATGAACATATTTGCAACAACTTAAGTCACACCAGTGAGTCACACCTGAATGGAGGAAACATAATATTGAATCTCATGCCTCAAAGCAAAGGAATGATAGTTGTATCTGTTGTGTCTGAAGCCACATCTCAAATGAGCCAGGATTGCAGTGTTATGATCAGTGTGTTTCTGCAGGAGAAGGTCTGGAATTAATGTCTTTTTAAGGTGCATGTAAGGTGCAGGAAACTGAGGCGCTTGCTTAGGGCCGCTTTGATGGGCCCTGGTCTGGTGAAGCCTGGCGTAACTGGTAGGAGGCACAGGATATCTTTTTAAAGGACCCTAGAAAGAAGCTGGTCCTCTTCTTAAGTGATGGTTCATACCCTTGGGGAATCAAGGGCTTGGAAGCATGGCACTGAGCCTGCTGAGGGGCACAGCAGCAGATACACTTGAGTCACGACTGTCAGAGTCTGAATGGGCACAAGGCACAGAGAGCACGGACAGAAGTTGCCAGAATTCATGTGTCAGCTGCAAGGGGATGATACTCCTGTATGGCTACCACGTCAAGTGGCGGGTGTAAAACACCTAATGGAATCCAGTTATCCTGACATGCTCATGACATTGTCCACAGGCTTTATCAGAATGCATTCTCGAAGAGAAATCTAAACCATATCCTTTACGTTATTGGACTCATGGGGCTTCGAATGCAATGCCTTCAAACCAGATAGAAAATTCTCATTACCGCCTCACCGTGTATTTGTTTATTCATTATTTTGTCTTCAAATTACCAGAAATTATCCTCAAATGCTCTTAGCATAGCCTATCCATTTCCCGCAAAAGCTTGTACAAGTCTGTTATTTTAATAGAGAATGCTTTTTGCAGACACCCAACAAGGCCAAAGCATTAACGATCTAATAATGGACCCATACATGTGCTGAAGCAGATATGTTAATTAGAAATATTAATTAATGTTTATACATTTTGAATAATAAAGAAACATGTAGAAATAAATAACATAGAAAGTTAATATGCATGTTTGAAAATGTGCCCACGGAGAGTGGTCATCAAGATTCACGAATTATATCAAAAAGTGACTACAAATATGTGAAATGTTGAAAATGTATCATTATGTCATATTGAGATATATAATGTATGTTTTGCATTATATTGTAGAGCTAACTTAGCCAGAGTTGTGGCCTAGGTTTGCCAGGCCTCCTGCAGAAGTTGAGTTATTAACACGCAACGTAGAGAAGTTAATGTGCTGAACTGACCCTGAACTACTCGTTGTTTAATAAAGTCTGCTTATCTAGAATTTTCTGCGTAAATCCGACGGACAGGAGATGAGGGAATCAAAAATGTATCAATGACTGTGTAAAGCAGACAAGATGTACTTTCCCAGGACTTGAACAATGGAGACATTGACTGGAGAAGAAGAAGCAACATTTTCGATACCTGATGAGCCGGATGATGAGGACATCGTACAGTGAACCAATCAACAGTCTGAGAATCATGAAATACTAGAATCTATAGATTTGGTGTGTTTTAACCATTGGCTATGTAAATAAACGCGTGACTAATTGACCAATTAGGAATTGGGGGATAGTCTGAGTGACTTTGATATAATGGCGTGACAAAGGGGGAAAACTAGAGAACTGATGGAGAGATGTTAGAGGCAGATGATCGGGGAGAGACCTTTGCCGAAATTGATGCAAGACTTTGTCATTGGCCTGATGCTCTTGAGAGCCTGATGCGATGCAGATTGATTGATGACCTGAAGACAAAGACTGACTTTGTTGCTGATCCATACCGTGGATAGGTAGCTATGACAATGTGACTGATTTACCTTTTATGCCTTTTCTTTCTAGGTACCAACTGCACTGTTTTTATATGGTTTCTCTTAACTAGATGTTTTAAATTGTTTTCGCATGAAGTCCCACTTGCTAATGCTAATCTGGGTTAGGTGAGGTTCCTATTCTGAGACGTTGACATAGACAGTGACAAATGATTGACGGACTGATTTGCTGAACTCTGCTAATCATGTTGATATATTCATTGTTATTGGCTTATGTTGAAGCATTAGAATGTATGTTTTCTCAAGTTCTGATTAGATTATGTTATTGCTGGTTACTAATGAATTAAACTTGAGTTGATTGAATAAAGTTTGAATTAATCCCATGACTTAGTATTGTAACCAATAGGGAAATACAATTGCCTATATACGTATAACGTATATTGAGTTGTGGTTATTCATGAAATGTTTGATGCCATTAACTGCTGATTAATGACTTGTTTAATGATTATCTATTTGTGTATTGATTATTGATGGACATTGGTTACTACATAACTAGGATATTCCATGCGTACTCTGCAGTATGAGAGAAGGGAAGTCGTCAAACTTCTTGTGTGTGTGGCACTTTGTGCTCAAAAATTGTCCACGTAGTTGTTGGTGATGTAGGGACCCTGCGTAGTCCAAGACTCCGGAGTATATTGACAAGTGTAGGAGACACTTGGTTATATGTTATAATCTGTCTGGCTCAGTAGGTTGATTGGGCGTGGTCAACAAGTCAGTGTGTAAGTTAAGAGAGTAAGAAACATTTCCGACTGAGATTTGGTGAGTCCTATGTGTACCAGGACAGACCCATTGATCAGTTGAGAGTGAAATTTGCAGGTCGAATTTTGCTTGTGAATTTGGGAGACTGAGAAAGAGGAAAAACTGCATGAGCAAAAGGGCCATCAGTGAAAATCCGTAAGGTATCTGAAGCGATTGTGGACCTTCCTGTAGTAAAGCAGCAGGTTTGTTTTGGTTATTGGTTTTTGGTCAGTGCTCGCAATAATTTGTATTAGTTTGTGTGAACTGGAGTTTAGGAGGACAAGCCGCAAGCCTTTGTCAGCCGCAGTGTGAGAGTGTGACGTCAGAGTGAGCCGCGCTGGGATAGGTTGGTTAGTGAGAAGAGTCGCAAGCAGATTGGCAGCTGTCCATGAGATACAATTGGTTGAGAAAACGGGGGTAGGTACTCTTGGAAGTAAAAGTCATTTTCTTATTGAATCAAATAAATACAACTGAAGAAAGATGACATTTTTCAAAGCGTTTTGGAGTGCCAGGAAGGATGATACATACATTAAGGTGACAGTGGGGGAGTCTACCCCACCGGAGGGTTCTCTGGCATATGTTGTGGTGGAGGAGCGAGGTGTCGCGCCATGTCTGTGGTTAAAACAGTGGTGTAAATTAACAGAGAAAGAGGGAGTTTTAGGTTTCCCTGAACATGGATCATTTAATTTGAGAGTTTTGGATCATCTGTGGATGGCACAGTATGATACAAGGCCCCTTCCGAGACCAGCACAATTTGAGGCATTAGCAGTTTGGGAGCTGATAGCAAGACAGCAACAAGAGATAACGTTTCAGAGGAGAATAAGAAAAGTGGAGAAGTCTTTAGCAGAAGCGAGATGGGATTGGGAACAGAAGAAGTGGAGAACCATGACACTGCAGGATGTTAAGTTGTTTCCTGCTATCACAGAGGAAGATGAGTCAGAAGAGAAAGAAGAGACTAGGAAAAGTGAAGAACTCATCAGGGAGTAAAAAGAACAAAAAGTCTTATGTAGAAGGAGAAGATTCAGATGTTGAGGATCTTATTTCTCAGATGCTGAGGGACTGACCTCCACCATATGCGGTGCATGAAGGGGGTCCAAGTACCAGTTCTGCTCCAACTGCCCCAGCTCAAGTGTCGGGGACAGCGGGACCAGTGCAAACAGGTAATGGACAGGTACAAGGTGGTTCCGAGGCCGATGCTAGTTCAGACTGAGCCGACTCCAATGTTGTTGCCTCAGGCACAACCACAGGGTTTGCCAAAGTTCACACCAATGACAGGGACACAGTCAGATGTGACACCAGTGATGAATCAGAGTATGGGAGTAGCCCTTCAACAAAATGGGTGTGTGAGAGCAGCACCAGATGCAATATTGTTGCTAATTACTGTTGGTCCAGCTGTACCATTGTTTGCGCAAAAGAAGTCGAGTGCAGAAGAACAGGGTGAAATGTCACAGAGCCTGGTGAGGAGGGGGGTGAGAGACCATGTGCAGGTAATATCATCTATGGGGCAGACCTTTGATGGATTTAGACTATTAATGGATCTTAGTCCACTTGTTGCGCTTCCAGAAGCTGTAACTGGCCCGAGTGTAAGTCAGAGTTTGAAGCTTTAGACGCCACAAGCTCCAGGTGCAGTGGTACAACTGGTGCCATTGCCAAATGCAAGTAGTGTTTCATTACAGGGATTGACAGCACAGAGGTTAAATGAGTGGTTAGACAGTCGGAATTCCCCTTGAAATACATCCAAGAGTGAAGAGCAGATTGAACGTGTAAGGCTGGCTACCGAAATAACTGAACCAGCTGAGGGATCGATGGGAGTGAACAGGCTAGAATCTTATACTGAAGAAGAGCTGAGATACTTGTGTCTGAGAATTATGAGGGAAGTGGGCAAGATACAGCAGAAATTGGCAGATCTGGCAGATAAACATGACATAGAAATTGAGAAAACAAAGCACTTGAAAAGGAGCTTTAGATTAGATTTTGAGGCAAAAGATTTAGAACACATGAGTTCAGCAGGGATGAAAGCGCATCTCAAAGAATTATTGCATAGTGCTCAGATTTGGGGAGCATTAGAGAAGTGGGAAGGAAGATAGACAAAGAAGAAGGATAAACGGAAATGAGATTCACAAGAAGGGTCTGAAAGTGTGCAGAAAGAAAAATATCCAGTAAAATTTTTACCAATGAGGGAAATTCCAGGAGTCAATTTGTTCATGTTCCTTGGCACAGGAGTGATATTATGTCATTCACAAATGATTATCCAAAGTTGAGGGAGAAACCAGTTGAGTGGTGCCAGCAGGCGGATAGATTTGTAAAACTTTCAAAATGTGTGTGGGAAGACTTGAATACTCTGTTGAAGATAGTGGTTCCAGCTGATTTGTGGGTTGAGTGCAAGAGAGCAGTGGATTGGCCAACGAGTGAACCAGAAAGAGATAGAGTTACAGGTGCCCAGTGTGGCTGGAATACGGACCGTAGGTGCTTCTGCCGGTTGCATCCTTTGGAGTTAGTGTGAGTATAAGGGGAAACCCCCCTCCGTTTTCTTCCAGACCAGAGGCTAACCGCCTTTTCTCGCTAGGGCCTCCCCCAAAACAAAATGTTCAAGTAGGCCCTACATATGTTTATTCAATTTGAGCACTTTCCATATTATCGAGCATGCATTCTTGCTCCTTGTCCTATAGGGATCCCCGACCCTGATGAATGCCCCAGACCTTCCAGCTCTTAGTGAGGGCAGAAACATGTTGGTCCCTTACTTTTAGACTCCTTTAAGTCATCATTCTCAACGGAGTCCCTACCCTGGTTTTTATTCTTACCTACAAACACCTATATTAAAAAATTCCCAAACAAAACAGGTGATTTTAAGGTAATCTTATTATTATTCACCAATTCTTGATCTGGATCCCTTGTACTATCCAGCTAGATCTAATTTCAGCACTCCCTCAGCAGTTATTTTAACAATGAGGTTGAGTCCGCCCAGGTAGTATCATCTTACCTAGGTGGGGTTAGGTGGTCAAATGAAAAAGCATAACACTATAATGTGTGTGAGACCACCTAGTCTGTAAAGGGAACTCCCTCGAAGGCACAGCCACTTTCCACACCCATTCCCTACCTGGAGAATACACACCCAACTAGAGCTTCCTGAACAGGGCCTAACAGTCCAGTTTCCTCCATCTACATCCCACACCTTTTGTGTATTTAGAGTTACAGGTGCACCATCACCCGAATTGAAGAAACATTATTATAGGGTGATTGAGTTCCTGAAGATGAGAATTTCACATAAAAATATTGATTGGCAGAGAATTGACAGGACACTGTAGGAAGTAAAGGAGTCGATACATACCTACCATGAGAGATTGTTGAAGGCGTTCAAGGAGTACAGTGGTAAGAAAGCGATCGAGCCAAAAGACATGTTGCACTTTGTGTTCAGGTTTGTGGCAGGATTGAGACCTGAAGTAGGTCAGATGATTAAGAGTCATTTGATTTGTTGGCAAGCCGAAACCGATTGATGAGGTACTGCAGTATGCGAAATACTGTAGTGACGAGATTGCGCTGAAGCAGAAGAAGTTGAAAGAGAAGGCAATGGTGATGCAAATGAAGGCAGCTCAAACCAGAGTGCAGAGAGCTCTAGTGCAGCAGATGCCACAGCAGCAGGGAACTGTTAAGTTCCAACCTCAGGTGAGTGGTAGGGGTTGTGGAATCAATATGAATCGTGGTCCGGATTTGAGTACGGTATTGGTTCAAAATAATGTGCAAAGGATGAAAAAGATGTTACTGTGTCATCTTTGCGGAAACGTTGGACACTGGAAGCAGGAGTGTCCATTGATGGTGCAGGATGGTGTGGTTCAGCAAAGTGGTAATATCAATACGTTTCAAACTGTGAAAGTCCCTAGAATGAGAGGACTTAATCCAAATTTTCAGAATAACATGAACCAAGTGCAGAATTTTCAACCCATGCAGCAGGTGGAAATGCCTCATGTACAAATAACACAGTTACATCCAATGCAGCAGCAGGTTCCTATGGTACATAGACAGCAAATGCAGATACCTCAAGCCCTGATGGAACAGCAACAGATGATGCTTACTCAGCAGGTCACAGGTCAGAGGCAAGACAGAAGTAGTGACACAGTGCACCAATTCCCATTACATAGTGAGAATTAAATAAATTATGAGTGGATGTGTAGTAGTTCGGATGAGGAGCCATGCATCTTTGTAGCCTCATTAGAAGTAGATCACCGAGGACCCTTTGGGAAGGGAAAAGTAATGGGTCATAGGGTTTCATTCCTGGTGGACACAGGAGCTTCATGCTCTACAGTGAGAAGTGCAGAAGTTCCGAACTTATCTCTTTCAGGCAGAACAGTCCAGGTTGTAGGTGTAACGTATAGACAGTTAATAAACCCAATAACGGATCCAGTACAGGATGAGATTGGCAACTTCCAGGGACTGCACAAGTTTGTAGTTTGTGATTCAGGACCAGTATCCCTACTGGGAAGGGACTTATTGTGCAAGACCAGATGTTCAATTAATTGTTCAACTGCTGGGATAGAAGTCCAGATGAATAGTGATGATGAGGATGATAAAACTCCTGAAATTGAGAATGAGGAATACCCTTTGATTGAGTTTTTCCTGATGTTTACTGTAAAAGAATTGCAAGCAGATTTGCAGGGAACTGTCCAGGAGAATGTGTAGGACCTGACAGGTAAAGAAGTGGGTTTGATCAAGGGAGTAGAGCCGATTAAGATCACTGTAAGGTCGAATGTAGTGTTGCCGCAGCTTTCACAGTATAACATGGCACAATATGTTCTGATGAAAGTGGCGCAGATAATTGGAGATTTTCTGAAACAAGAGGTTTTGAAAGAAGTGTTCAGCAGTCCATGTAATTCAACAATAATGGGCTTGAAGAAGCCTTGTGGGAAAGTATGCATTGTGTAAGATTTGCGAAAAGTAAATGACATGGTGGTCAAGGGTTTGTCTTTTAGTGCCAAACCCAGCGGTAATATTGTTTCAGATACCATGCGATGCAGAGTGGTTCACAGTGGTTGATTTGTCACAAGCTTTCTTTTCTGTGCCTCTTCATGAGGATAGTCAGTTTCTCTTTAGTTTCAAATTCCTAGACAGAGTCTACAACTGGTGCAGGCTTCCTCAAGAGTACATGGAGTAACCGTCTCTGTTCAATCAGATCTTAAAAAAGAATCTGGAGTCATTGGAGCTACCGTACCAATAGACTCTAGTGCAGTACATTGATGACTTACTGATTGCATCCAAAACAAGGGATGAATGTAAGTATGACTCAATTACCCTGTTGAATAATTTGGGAACATTCGGACATAAGGTGTCACCTTTGAAGTTGCAGTATTGCCAGAAGTCCATGAAATATTTGGGACACCAAATTGAGAAAGGGTCAAGGAGAATTTCCAGAGAAAGGATTACAATGATATTGCAGAGAAGTCCCCCGACGTCACAGAGAGATTGCAAAATGTTTCTGGGAATGGTAGGGTATTGCCGTCAGTGGATTCCAAATTTTGCTGAGATTGCCAAACCCTTACAGCAGCTGACACATAAGGATGTTACAGATCCCATTACACTAGACCAAGACGAGATGGAGGCATTTATTGAGCTGAGAGAGAGTTTGTGCAGGGCTCAAGAATTGGGAATGCCTGATTACACAAAGCCATTCATATTTTTTTGTCATGAAAGTGATGCTTGTTCTTTATCTGTTTTTACACAGGTCCACGGAGGTGCTTATCGCCCAGTAGCCTATTTTTCAGCTACCTTGGACGCAGCTGCAGCAGCCTTACCAGGTTGTTTGTGTGCAGTTGCTCAAAGTCTTTCTCAATGTGAGGGAGTAGTGATGGGATACCCTCTGACGGTAATGGTACCTCACTCTGTTGAGATTTTACTGACAAGAACAAAATCACAGTATTTGATTGGTGCCAGACTGACAAGGTATGAAACGAGCATTCTAGGTGCTCCAAATGTAACATTGAAAAGACGTACAGTGCTGAACCTGGCAACATTATTTCCAAGTGATACTGTTGAAACTGAAAAAGAAGAAGACATTGAGCATGTTTATCTTGAGGTAACCGAGTTGTGTCCAAAACCAAGACCTGATATCACAGATACACAATGAGAAGAAAATGATCAAATTGTCTTTGTTGATGGCTCATGTCTCAGAGATGGTACAGGAACATTGAGAGTAGGATATGCTGTGTGCACAATTGCAGGTACTTTAGAAGCTTCTTGGCTTTGAGGTGTATATTCTGCACAGGAAGCAGAATTGGTAGCTCTTACTAGAGCGTGCAATGTATCTGCTAGATTGAGAGTCACTATCTATACAGATAGCCCATATGGATTTGTAGTTGTTCATGATTTTGGTCAATTGTGGTCGCAAAGAGGATTCCTGACCTCTACTGGTACACCAGTAAGAAATGGTGACAAGATAAAGGGGTTGCTTTATGCAATACA
Source organism: Pleurodeles waltl (assembly GCF_031143425.1). Lineage (NCBI taxonomy): Eukaryota > Metazoa > Chordata > Amphibia > Caudata > Salamandridae > Pleurodeles > Pleurodeles waltl. The sequence goes on from NC_090439.1 coordinate 778,277,495, forward strand.
GTTACCTGAGGAAGTTGCCGTGGTGAAATGCAGTGCACATCTAAAGTCACAGGACTACATCTCACTAGGAAATGGATATGCGGATCAAGTTGCAAGGTTTTGTGAATTGAACTGTATTTTGTTCAAAGATAAGTGGGAACTGATGTCAGAAGAAGATAATACATGTACAAGGTTTGCATTGAAAGTAATCAATACTTTAGAATAGTTGAAAATACTGCAGAGCAATGTTGACAAAGAAGAGAAATGACTTTGGTCCAAATTAAAATGTGTACAAAGTCCTGATGAAAGTTGGGTTTCAGAGGAAGGCCAGATGGTCCTGCAAATGGTTTATTGTCACAAATGGCCAGGTATTATCATGGCCAGGCACACATTGGGAGGGATGCCATGCTTCGGTTGTTCAAGATTGACTGGTTCAATCCCAAGTTTAGGCAGGCAGCAGAGGCAGTATGTCATCGTTGTATAATCTGTCAGCAGCTTAATGTGGGAAAAGGGACAGCGGTGAATTTGAGCCACATTGGAAGAGCAGGAGGTCCATTCAGCAGAATGCAATTGGATTTTATTGAGATTCCTGTGTGTGGAGATGTGAAATACGTGTTGGTGACTGTGTGCCTTTTTTTGTCACTAGATTGAAGCATACCCCACAAGAACGAATGCCATTCTCACAGTGGCAACGTTGTTGCTTAGGGAACTGATACCACATTTTTGGTTTCCGATCTCTTTAGAATCAGATAGGGGAACTCACTTCAGGTGATTAAACTCTTGTGTGCAGCACTGAATATTGAGCAGAAGTTGTATTGTAGCTATCACCCTGAAGCATCAGGACTAGTGGAACAGATGAATGGTACCTTGAAATCAAGAATTGCTAAGAGGTGTGCAGCTATGAATCTGAAATGGCCAGATGAATTGCCTTTGGTGTTTATGTCGATGAGAAATACACCTGACAGGAAGACAGGCCTGTCGCCCCTGGAGATCCTCATGGGCAGAGCAATGAGATTACCAGCAGTCCCAGCCAATGCACTTGTGAAAATTAGAGATGATATGGTGTTGGACAACTGCAAGGGTCTGGCTGATGTGGTTCGCTCTTTCTCTCAGCAGGTGAAGGCCACTACCCTGCCCTCCATCAATGATCCAGGGCACAATCTGAGAGCCGGCGACTAGGTCGTTGTCCGAAAACATGTTCGCAAGATATGTTTAGAGCCACACTGGAGAGGGCCTTACCAGGTGGTCCTAACAACTACGGCAGCTGTGAAGTGTGCAGGACTCCCGAACTGGATTCACAGGAGTCATACGAAGAAAATGGCATGTCCACTGGATCATGAAGAAGCGTTGTTGAGAACACCAACAACAGCAAAACAGGTTGCCGCACCTGGACCAGAAAAAGAACCAAGGGAGAGGGAAATCGAACAAGAACTTGTGGAAGATGGATCTATTACCCCTGTAAGAGACGAAAGGAAGAATTACAGGAGGGTGCAGAATAATCAATCTCAACAGAGACAGCAGGAGACCCTAGCTCAGTAGGGGTTCTCCCAGAAGCAGACAGTACTGAGAAGCAGACTGAGCAAGTGCCAAGACCAAGAGGGGGAAGGAGTTGAGACGGATCAAAGCCAAGGTGAACCGACTCCTCCTGAGGTAGTTGCAGGTCCATCAAGAGAAAACACCACAGAAAAGGATAAGGAGAAGAGTCCGATTCCGAAAAGAATATTGACAGAAGGAGAGACTTGGCCTGAATCGCAAGTAGAGAAAAGAAAGGAAGTGGTCATAAATGAAACAACAGAGGAAGAAGTAGATACCACGAGAAAAGAAGAATTGAGTGAAGGAGAACTAAGTGGTGATCGAAAGTTGAAAAGAAAGAGAATAGCAAGTCGGCGATACACAGGTCCTGAATGGGCGTATGCAACTACTAATGAATGGCAACATGAGTTTATGTCCTTTTGTTTTGATAAAGAGGTTCTGAGTCAGTATTTTGATGTAACCTGAAGGTGAACAAGGAGCTGAATTATGAACCAATCTGAAAAACCTTAAAGAGACTGTTGAAAACAAACTGGAAAAGACATTGTTAACCTGATTTGACATTAACCCGGATGTGACAAGCTGCTAATCGATTTTGACAAAGGAAAAGGGTTCCTGAATGTTAGAAATGGGGTCTTTGGTTGGCAGTCAGGTTACCCCCTGTCCAAGCAAGGACCCTCACTCTAGTCAGGGTAAGTCACACACAATCCAAATTATCCTGTGCCCACCCTCTGGTAGCTTGACACTGAGCAGCCAGGCTTAACTTAGAAGGCAATGTGTAAAGTATTTGTGCAATACATCATACATTAACACCATAAAGCACCACAAAAATACACCACACAGTGTTTACAAAATATATCATATTTATTTGATAAGATGCAGGTCAAAATGATTAAAATGCAATAAGTAAATGTATAGATATCACTGAAAAGTGATATAAAGTGTCTTAAGTCTTTTAAAAACAAACAAAGACTCTTGTAAGCACAAAGTGCCTGGTTTGCGTGAAAAATCTCCTCAAAGAACCGCAGAGGAGGAGAAGCGTGGAAACAAGTGGTGTGCGTCGATTTATAAGGCGCACATGGCGATGTATGGTTTAGTTTCCACGCAGGGATGGCTGTGCGTTGATTTTCTGTGCTCAGTTGTGGATCCTCTTCGGGTTGCGGGGTTTTCAGACGCCCTGGGGACGGTGTGTGGCTTTCCGGTGCTGGCAGGACGAAGTCACAGGAGCTGCATCAATCCGGTGGGGGTTGCATCGAATTTTATACTGCACGGCAGGCACTTCGTTGATTCCTCTCTGGAAGTCAGGCTGCGTCGTTCTGGCTCCGCTATGTGTTGATCCAGCGGGGTGTGCGTCGAATTTCCGGTCGCTACACTGGTGCTGTGTCGATCTTCTTGTTGCGAAGTCAGGCTGTGTCGTTGTGGTTTGGCATGCAGTGAAACTTTCACCGCGGTGCAGGCAGTGCGTCGTTTCTGGCATGCTGTGCATCGAATTTCCCTGCACAAGGAGTCCTTCTTGACGAGATGAAGTCTTTTTGGTCCTGAGACTTCAGGGAACAGGAGGCAAGCTCTATCCAAGCCCTTGGAGAGCACTTCTCCTCAGCCAGAGAGCAGCAAGGCAGCAGGGCAACAGCAAGGCAGCAGTCCTTCACAGAAAGCAGTCAGGTGACTCCTTTGGGCAACCAGGCAGTTCTTCTTGGCATGATCCAGGTTCTGGTTACACGTTTCTTCTCCAGGAAGTGTCTGAGCTGGTAGGGGCAGAGGCCCTGTTTATATACCCAAATGTGCCTTTGAAGTGGGGGAGACATCAAAGAGTGGCTTAGAAGTGTACCAGGTCCCCTTTCAGTTCAACCCTATCTGCCAGGGACCCAGTAGGGGGTGCAGCAGTCCTTTGTATGAAAGCAGGCCCTCCACCCTCCCAGCCCAGGAAGACCCATTCAAAATGCAGATGTATACAAGTGAGGCTGAGTATCCTGTGTTTAGGGTTTGTCTAAGTGAATGCACAAGGAGCTGTCAACTAAACCGAGCCTTACGTGGATTGTAAGGCACAGAAAGATTTAAGAGCAGAGAAATGCTCACTTTCTAAAAGTGGCATTTCTAAAATAGTAATATTAAATCCAACTTCACCAGACAGCAGGATTTTATATTATCATTCTAGCCATACTAAATATGACCTCCCTACTCCTTTCAGATCAGCAGCTACCACTCAAACAATGTATGAGGGCAGCTCCAATGTTAGCCTATGAAGGGAGCAGGCCTCACAGCAGTGTAAAAATGAATTTGGGAGTTTTACACTACCAGTACATGTAAACTACACAGGTACATGTACTGCCTTTTGCCTACACAGCACCCTGCCTTATGGGTTACCTAGGGTATACCTTAGGAGTGTCTTATATGTAGAAAAAGGGGATTTTTAGGCTTGGCAAGTGTTTTTAAATGCCAAGTCGAATTGGCAGTGAAACTGCACACACAGACCTTGCAATGGCAGGCTTGAGACAAGGTTCAGGAGCTACTTAAGTGGGTGGCACAATCAGTGCTGCAGGCCGACTAGTAGCATTTAATCTACAGGCCCTGGGCACACATAGTGCACTCTACTAGGGACTTATAAGTAAATTAAATAGTCCAGTTTGGTATGATACAATGTTACCATGTTTAAAGGGAGAGAGCATATGCACTTTAGCACTGGTTAGAAAGGGTTAAGGGCGCAGAGTCTTAAAACCAGCAAAAACAGTATCTAAAATGTGTAGGGAGGCAGGCAAAAAGTTAGGGGTGACCACCCTAAGGCTGTCAGGTCTAACACTGAATGTAAGACTGAACTGCGAGAGAAGAATTTCTTTCTTTCTTTCTTTTTGATTTTTAATGCACTTTATATAGGAGTTACTTTTGTTTTCTGATTTTTTACAGATCATGGCTGAGTTGAATAATCAGGTTAGGAATATTAGGCGCTGTAATTATATGAGTGTTGTATTGGCAAATAAGTGTGGGATTTTTTTTATAGTGTTGATTGTGGGGAATGTCTGTTCTTGATGTAAAAGGAGACAATCGTACTATTTCTCCTGAGAATACTACACTAATGGCTTTAGAGAAGTTTAAGTTAGATGAGAAGTGTTTGCATGACCATACTAATGCTCAAGGAGAGCTTTCTTCTAATGTTTTCTGTCGCTTGCTGAGTGAATATGTTGAGACGATGGATGCAAGGGATTGTCTTGTGTGTGCGCAAATTCCTTCGTCAGTAGAGGAAGGTGTTACATATCACAGTCTTCCGCTAACCTACGGAATAAGCTGTAGTTTGCTACTAACAAGATTCTTTAACCCCTTAGCTGCTGGGCCTTTTCCCCCCCAGTGCTGAGCCCTTTTTTGGCTATTTGGGGTAGTTCGCGCTTAGGGCGTCATAACTTTTTGTCCACATAAGCTAACCACGCCAAATTTGCGTCCTTTTTTTCCAACATCCTAGGGATTCTAATGGTACCCAGAGTTTGTGGTTTCCCCTGGAGGAGACCAAGAAAATAGCCAAAATACAGTGAAAATTTAGTTTTTTCCAAAAAAATGGGAAAAAAAGGGCTGTCGAAGATGACTTGTGGTTATTTCCCTGAAAATGCCATCAACAAAGGGTTTCTGGTGCTGAAATCACTATCTTCCCACCTTTCAGGAACGGGCAGACTTGAATCAGAAAACCACATTTTTCAACACAAATTTGGCATTTTACTGGGACATACCCCATTTTTACTATGTTTGGTGCTTTCAGCCTCCTTCCAGTTAGTGACAGGAATGGGTGTGAAACCAATGCTGGATCCCGGAATGCTAAACATTTCTGAAAACTAGACAAAATTCTGAATTCAGCAAGGGGTCATTTGTGTAGATCCTACAAGGTTTTCTTACAGAAAATAACAGCTGAAATAAAAAACATATTGAAATTGAGCTGAAAACAACAGCCATTTTTCTTTATGTTTTACTCTGTAACTTTTTCCTGCGATGTCAGATTTCTGAAAGCTATATACCGTTTTGTCTGCTGGACTCTTCTGGTTGCGGGGATATAAAGGGCTTGTAGGTTCATCAAGAACCCTAGGTACCCAGAGCCAATAAATGAGCTGCACCCTGCAGTTGGTTTTCATTCTATACTGGGTATGCAGCAATTCATTTGCTGAAATATGAAGAGTGAAAAAGAGGTATCAAGAAAACCTTTGCATTTCCAAAATGTGATCAAGATAAGGTTTTGAGGAGCAGTGGTTATTTGCACATCGCTGAATTCCGAGGTGCCCATACTAGCATGTGAATTGCAGGGCATTTCTCAAATAGACGTCTTTTTTACACACTCTCTTATATTTGGAAGGAAAAAATGTAGAGAAAGATAAGGGGCAATAACACTTGCTTTGCTATTCTATGTTCCCCCAAGTCTCCCGATAAAAATGATACCTCACTTGTGTGGGTAGGCCTAGTGCCCGCGACAAGAAATGCCCCAAAACACAACATGGACACATCCTATTTTTTTTATAGAAAACACAGCTGTTTTTTCCAAAGTGCCTACCTGTAGATTTTGGCCTCTAGCTCAGCCGGCACATAGGGAAACCTACCAAACATGTGCATTTCTGAAAACTAGAGACCTAGGGGAATCCAAGGAGGGGTGATATGCGGGGCTCGGACCAGGTTCTGTTACCCAGAATCCTTTGCAAACCTCAAAAAGTGGCTAAAAAAATAAGTTTTCCTCACATTTCGGTGACAGAAAGTTCTGGAATCTGAGAGGAGCCACAAATTTCCTTCCACCCGGCGTTCCCCCAAGTCTCCCGATAAAAATGATACCTCACTTGTGTGGGTAGGCCTAGCGCCTGCGACAGGAAACGCCCCAAAGCGCAACGTGGACACATCCAAATTTTTGGAAGAAAACAGAGGTGTTTTTTGAGAAGTGCCTACCTGTAGATTTTGGCCTCTAGCTCAGCCGGCACCTAGGGAAACCTACCAAACCTGTGCATTTCTGAAAACTAGAGACCTAGGGGAATCCAAGGAGGGGTGACTTGTGGGGCTCGGACCAGGTTCTGTTACCCAGAATCCTTTGCAAACCTCAAAAAGTGGCTAAAAAAACAAGTTTTCCTCACATTTCGGTGACAGAAAGTTCTGGAATCTGAGAGGAGCCACAAATTTCCTTCCACCCGGCGTTCCCCCAAGTCTCCCAATAAAAATGATACCTCACTTGTGTGGGTAGGCCTAGCGCCTGCGACAGGAAACGCCCCAAAGCGCAACGTGGACACTTCCAAATTTTTGGAAGAAAACAGAGGTGTTTTTTGAGAAGTGCCTACCTGTAAATTTTGGCCTCTAGCTCAGCCAGCACCTAGGGAAACCTACCAAACCTGTGCATTTCTGAAAACTAGAGACCTAGGGGAATCCAAGGAGGGGTGACTTGCGGGGCTCGGACCAGGTTCTGTTACCCAGAATCCTTTGCAAACCTCAAAAAGCGGCTAAAAAAACAAGTTTTCCTCACATTTCGGTGACAGAAAGTTCTGGAATCTGAGAGGAGCCACAAATTTCCTTCCACCCGGCGTTCCCCCAAGTCTCCCGATAAAAATGATACCTCACTTGTGTGGGTAGGCCTAGCGCCTGCGACAGGAAACGCCCCAAAGCGCAACGTGGACACATCCAAATTTTTGGAAGAAAACAGAGGTGTTTTTTGAGAAGTGCCTACCTGTAAATTTTGGCCTCTAGCTCAGCCGGCACCTAGGGAAACCTACCAAACCTGTGCATTTCTGAAAACTAGAGACCTAGGGGAATCCAAGGAGGGGTGACTTGCGGGGCTCGGACCAGGTTCTATTACCCAGAATCCTTTACAAACCTCAAAAAGTGGCTAAAAAAACATGTTTTCCTCACATTTCGGTGACAGAAAGTTCTGGAATCTGAGAGGAGCCACAAATTTCCTTCCACCCGGCGTTCCCCTAAGTCTCCCGATAAAAATGATACCTCACTTGTGTGGGTAGGCCTAGCGCCCGCAACAGGAAATGCCCCAAAACAGAACGTGGACACATCCAAATTTTTGGAAGAAAACAGAGGTGTTTTTTGAGAAGTGCCTACCTGTAGATTTTGGCCTCTAGCTCAGCCGGCACCTAGGGAAACCTACCAAACCTGTGCATTTCTGAAAACTAGAGACCTAGGGGAATCCAAGGAGGGGTGACTTGCAGGGCTCGGACCAGGTTCTATTACCCAGAATCCTTTACAAACCTCAAAAAGTGGCTAAAAAAACAAGTTTTCCTCACATTTCGGTGACAGAAAGTTCTGGAATCTGAGAGGAGCCACAAATTTCCTTCCACCCGGCGTTCCCCTAAGTCTCCCGATAAAAATGATACCTCACTTGTGTGGGTAGGCCTAGCGCCCGCAACAGGAAATGCCCCAAAACAGAACGTGGACACATCACATTTTTTCATAGAATACAGTGCCTACCTGTGGATTTTGGCCTCTAGCTCAGCCGGCACCTGGAAAAACCTAGCAAACCAGCACATTTTTGAAAACTAGAAACCCAGGGGAATCCAAGATGAGGTGACTTGTGGGGCTCGGACCAGGTTCTGTTACCCAGAATCCTTTGCAAACCTCAAAATGTGGCTAAAATAACACGTTTTCCTCACATTTCGGTGACAGAAAGTTCTGGAATCTGAGAGGAGCCACAAATTTCCTTCCACCCAGCGTTCCCCCAAGTCTCCCGATAAATATGATACCTCACTTGTGTGGTTAGGCCTGGTGCCTGCGACAGGAATAGATCACACAACGGTCAATGTTGGTCCTTACGTGAGGCAGCTGTTGACCCTGGGGTGATCCATTCCTGACACAGGCACTAGGTGTAGGCACTCAAGTGGGGTAGTGTTTTTATCTGGACAGGTGAGGAGTCACTGGGTGGTAGGAATGTTGTGGATCCCAGCATATTCCTGTAGTTTGTGTGACAGAAATGCGAGAAAAATAGAGTTTTTTTTCAACATTTCAGCTTTGCAGGGTATTCTGGGTAAGAAAACTTTGGGGAATCCACACAAGTCACACCTCTGTGGACTCCCCCGAATGTCTAGTTTCCAGAAATGTTTGGGTTTAGTGTTTTTCTCTATATGGGCACCGAATCCAGGACCAAAAACACAGGTGCCTGCCTTACAAAACCAGTTTGTTTTGCCATAGACAATTTTGATGTCTCCACAATATGATTTGGGTGGTGGAATTTGGGGCTGAACTAAATTGGTGAGCTCCCAAGAGAGCACTCTCTCTCTGCTTGCCGCCGCATTCACCTGCTCTCTGTGTTGGCCTAACCCACTATTACCCAGTTGCACGAACAGCTTGCGAAGGGACAGCAGGACTGTCCTCATCACCTCCCTCATAATGTACTGGAAGAGGAGTTTTCGAATGGGACTCCTCTGACTGAAAAATCACTCCCAGAGTCTGCGCCATTGTCCTATCCCTCAGATGCTGTCTCAGTATCTGATGTCTCAGTCTCTGATCCTATGTCAGAGCGGTCCTCTATAACCCGAGTGCAGGCAGCAGTCATCCATCAAGATGCCATCTCTGCTATTGGCTAAACTGTTGCTCTAAAACACTAGCCTACGTAGACAGTCACAAAATCGATGGTGTGTGTGAGATACGTGCAACAGTAGAGGCCACCTTACCTGCGCTTCTTCCCTCAATCAGCACGTACTTTCAAGACACTCAAAAAACACCTTGTCACATACCATTCGTCACAGTCTTTAGCACCTCCTGCGCCCAGTCCAACAATCATTATTGGTGCTCCCACTCCCTCATCCTCGGATTCCCTCATTACCACCCAGCAAAAGTGCCCTTCATCTCTCCATAGACTTTACTCAGCTATTTACATAAAATACAGATGTGCTCTTTGCAGTAGGCATATAAACCTTCTGCGCTTCTTTATGGCACTAAAACTGCCACTAGACAAGTCGGACCCTTCTCCCCCCAGGGAAACCACACACATATTGACAAAAGTGATATATATATGACAGCCAACCACCTGAAACTCAACTCAAGCAAAACCAAAATAATCCTCTTTGGCCCACACAAAAACACCTGGGACCCCCCATGGTGGCCCACCACGCTAGGCCCTGCACCCACCCCCGCCAACCACGCACGCAACCTCAGCATCACCCTAGACTCCTCCCTCTCGATGACCCAACAAATCAACGCTCTTACCTCCTCATGCTTCAACAAACTCCGTATACTGAAAAACATTCAAATGGATCCCCACAGAGACCAGAAAAACTGTCACTCACGCACTCATCAGCAGCAGGCTTGATTACGGAAACACCCTCTACGCCGGCACCACTCTAAAACTCAAGCGCAAACTACACGCATCCAGAACTCAGCAGCACGACTCATCCTCGACCTCCGCCGACACCAACACATCTCTCCACACCTCAAATCCCTCCACTGGCTCCCCATTGACAAAAGGATCACCTTCAAGATCCTCATCCTCGCACACAAATCACTCCACAACACAGGCCCTGCCTACCTCAACGAGAGTCACATTCCACACCCTCACACGAAACGTCCGCTCAGCTGACCTCTCTCTCGCCTCTGTCCCCCGCATCAAACACACCACCACCGGGGGCAGATCCTTCTCCTACATTGCACCCAAAACCTGGAACGCACTCACAACCCACCTTCGCAAGACCCAAAACCTACTTCTTTTCAGGAAGGGCCTCAAAACCTGGCTTTTTGAACAGTGAACCTCCCAGCCCCTTTCCCTCCCCCCGTCCTCCCCCCCCAGCGCCTTGAGACCCTCACAGGTGAGTAGCGCGCTTTATAAATCTCTTTGATACAGATCTACCTCTATATATATATATATTTATATATATATATATATATATATATATAAATATATATATATATATACATATATATATCTACATAGATATATCTATAGATATATCCATGTACCTAGATATATCTATCTACATAGATATATACATAGATATATACATATATTTTTTTTTAGTAGTTGTATGGTTTCCTTGGGGGCCAAAATGGCCCCCAGGGAAACCCTACAACATCTAAAAAAAAATTGCCCCCACAGGGGGTCACCCTGCCCACGGGCGACCCCCTGTCATTTACTTTTTATTTTTTTATTTATTTTTTTTAAACAAAAAAAAAATCCCATGGGGGGGGCACGATCGCGCCCCCCCCCCCCCCCCCAGGGGGCTCCTACCTTTAAAAAAATAAAATAAATTATGCCGGGGGGGCGGCCCGTTTTCCGGGGGGGCCGCCCCCCAAAAGTGAAATCCCTGGTGTCTAGTGGGGTTTCCTGGCCCCCGATCGCAGCTGTGCTGCGATCGGGGGCCAGGAAACCGTTTCAGAAGGCCTCGTAAGAAAGGGGAGACTCTCCCCTTTCTTACGAGGCCTTCTGAAACTGACCTTGTAAGAGAGTCTCCCCTTTCTTACAAGGCCTTTTCAAAGTGTTTCCTGGCCCCCCCGATCGCAGCTGTGCTGCGATCGGGGGAGCCAGGAAACCTGAAAGTGTTTTCTGGCCCCCGATCGCAGCACAGCTGCGACCGGGGGCCAGGAAACACTTTCAGGAAGGCCTCGTAAGAAAGGGGAGTGTCTACCCTTTCTTACGAGGCCTTCCTGAAAGTGTTTCCTGGCCCCCGATCGCAGCTGTGCGGCGATCGGGGGCCAGGAAACACTTTCACGAAGGCCTCGTAAGAAAGGGGAGACTCTCCCCTTTCTTACGAGGCCTTCCCGAACGTGTAAAAGGCCGTTTTCCCCCATCAAAGCAGGAAGCTGCCGCAAGGCTGCTTCCTGCTTTGATGGGGAAAACACCTTTGCAACATCAGCGCGCCTCGCGGCGCGCTGACGTCACAAAGGGGCGGGTGGGGGGCGGGGGGAGACACGGTAGCTTCCGTGTCTCCCCAGGGAAGAAAAAAAAAATAATAAATCCTCGGGTGCGACGCACCCGAGGATTTATTAATGCCCTTCCTGGTGTCGGCCACTGGTCGTGACCCGCACCAGGGAGGGTGTGTGGGCGTCGGCCAGTAGCCGACGCCCGCACCTAAGTGGGTAATCAAGAGTATTTACAGTATTTTTATTCTAACTATGATTTGGTGTTTTCATTTGTTCCTAATATTAGATATTTGAGTAGAATAGCTAAGGATCATGATATAGTATTAGTTAGAGGATTCTTTGAGCCTACACTAACCTTTGGAACTGCATATGTGCATAAGGACAACCTCAAGTGCTTGCTTACACCTTTAGAAAAAAGCATCATAGGGCATACTGATGACAGGAGAAAGGCATTAAAAGAAAAACTAGAAAAAGGCTTAGAGAAAAGGACTTATAAGAATGATTATGCTTACACTGCAATTAAAATGCAAGGGAAATTAGCACTAGATGCATTACATGTAGGGAAGCTTTGTATATGTCGGCCAAAATCACGCACTGGCACTTTATTTGTGGGAATGAGTGAATGAAGGCATGTGTTTTCATTTACAGAGTAAATGGACCTTTATGTTGAATGGTCAGGACCCTGTGATTCCTGGTATATATTATGTTTGTGGACTTAATGCTTATTACCGTAGTCCAAAAGGATGGTATGGGACATGTTATTTGGGAATAGTTTTCCCAAAGATTTATCAGATAGATGACTTAAAGAAGTTTCAGAAATTGACTGAATTACATCATAAGCGACAGAAGAGGGAAACCTCTTCTGCAGTTGTGGAAGATATCTTTGGTGCGGTGATTCCTTCATTGGGAGTCATCCTGAATTCGATCAAGATACAAGAGTTGTCTACTATTGTGGATAACATGCTGACAAATTTTACAGGGGCAATACTCCTGATAGATACTGAATTAGCTGTGGATAGAGCGATGACAATTCAAAATCGCCTTGCTTTAGACATCCTTTTAGCGAAGGACAGCGGAGTCTGTAAAATGATTAACTCTAGGCATTGCTGGTCGCATATTCCTAACAATAGTAAAGAGATAAGAGACTTACTTACTAACCTGACTAACTCAAGTAAGGATTTAAAAGAATTGAAAGAACCAGGTGTTTGGGAAAAGGTTGGAAAGGGATTTGCTTCAGTGACAAATTGGCTTAGTAGCATTTGGAATAGGATACTATTTAAAATCATACAGGGAATATTAATTGTGATTGCTTGCATATTAGGATTGTGGGGTTCATGTAAATTATGTCAAAAGACTAAATTGAAAAGGTCTAAAAATAGTCAGAGGAGGGAAGAACGAAACAGGGAAAGAATTTATAGAAAAGATTTGAAAAGGAGACAAAATACTGAAGAAATTGAGCTGTGAAAATGTTGATGGTAAAAGTAGTGTGATGACATATTTCGTCATCAGAGGAGGGAATTGCTGAAGCAGATATGTTAATTAGAAATATTAATGAGTGTTTATGAATTATGAACAATAAAGAACATGTGGAATAAATAACGTAGAAAATGAATGTGCACATTTGAAAATGTGCCCACAGAGAGTGGTCACCAAGGTTCACGAATTATATTAAAAGGTGACTATAAATATGTGAAATTTTGAAAATGTATTAAAATGATGTAGTAATATGTCATATTGAGATATATTACATATGTTTTGCATTATATTGTAGAGCTAAGTTAGCTGAAGTTGTGGCCTAGTTTTACCAGGCCTCATGCAGAAGCTGAGTTATTAACACGCAACGTAGAGAAGTTAATGTGCTGCACTGACCCTGAACTGCTCGTTGTTTAATAAAGTACTTATAAACCACAGAGGGTAACCCAAAAACCTGACCGGGCTGGGTAGAAGATAACCATTACATACAACAGTGCACTAACGGGGAGAAACCGACAAATTATTTATACATCATAAAACAGCATAGGTGAAAGCAAAAAAGCGATTTATTTATATAAATATATATATTCATTTATTTACTTATACATAAATATCAATTTAATATATTCATCCTAAATGGACAGCCCATCTGATAAAACAACACACCCAGGGACAGATAGTGTGAGAAAAAGCGCTCGTGATAAATAGAAAGGAGAATAATACATATTCCAATGAATCAAAAACCTATACAAAAAACATTAACCCTGGGACAGATAGTGTGAGATCAAGACTAAAACAATAAACCACATTACAATATTTACCATCACAAAAAATAACCCAATCTATCATATTAAAAAAAAATAGAATGCATTGGAATTGACGGGTGACTTGGTATATGAGGAGGAATGATATTTTAAAATCAGGTGAGTAGGTGTTTTTTTGTTGGTTTCTCAATTGTAAGGGTTTGAATATGATAGATTGGGTTGTTTTTTGTGATGGTAATTATTGTAATGTGGTTTATTGTTTTAGACTTTATCTCCTCATGAATATAGACAAGTAAAAGAAGTGAAGAAGTCAGAGGATATATGTATGGTAAGTTTTGATTAATTTTGTTAGACAACATAGGTGTTTAGGATATAAGTGATGGTTTTTGATTGAGTTGTTGTGGTGTTTTAGGGACTCCCATCGTATCAGTCCTGAAGAAAACCCATTGTGGAGCTGGGATTTGGCCCAAGATATAGAGGGGTGGAAACGTCGACGGATATATCATAGTCTGGATTGGTTTCTGCATAAGAACTTTGGAGGATGGAAGGCATTGATTTAGACTCTCTGAGGATTTGGAATGGAGTTAATGCAGCAAACAAAAAAGAACCAACCAACTGTTTTTAATGTTTTTTTTGTAAAAATATAAACCACAGCACTAAATTAATTTTATGTACATTTATATTATTTCCGAGTCACTTGATCCGACATGACTTCGTCTCCTGCAATATCTATGTATAGTTTCTATCCTCACAGCGAGTACGCCAACAAACTATTCTCTTGGAGAATAGTTTGTTGGCGTACTCGCTGTGAGGAAGTCGGGTTTACATAGGAAGTAATATAATATACAGCGCATATGGAATTTCATTTTGAGATAGTTATTGTATAGATACATTGAAGTTCTCAATAAGGAATGGGTTTCTAAGGTATTGGAGAAGAAAACAATATTTAATTTAAAGGAGGTCCTGAAGAAATCCAGGGGCACTCCCCGGCTGAAACACGTGTTGACGGACAAGCAAGTGAAAATTTAAGGTTTTGTTTTTGGAGATGCATATGTGAATTTATTGAATAGCAAGTGGAATCATTTGAGACTTTTGGATCAGAGATTGCTTTTGGAAGTAGGATTATTCCTCATGTGAAAAATTACAGATGGAATATGTAGTTTGGATTGCTGAATTTCAATTTGATTAAACGTTTATCGGAACCCAAGAAAGGACATTATTTTGGACATAATATGAATGTTTGATTTGCCGTATATTTATTTGATATATTTGTGTACTGTTGCATTGTAATTTTACACGTGTGCCATTACTTATTGCAAATTATTGGATAACCTTTGTGTTATCATATAGGGTGTTTTGGGGGTGAAACCCTAGTGTTGAGCACCGTGTGCAACTTATATACAGGTAGTTCGATTTGAAGGTAGGAGTGCCTTTCACTCACTATATCACCCTCTCTTTCTTATTCACTATTTGGGGGATGCGTTGTGGGACTGGGTGGGTGGTGTTTTATTGTTAATTTAATTTAAGTGTGTTTTGGTAATCAAAATGGAATGGCGCTGGGCAATGTAGGAGCAAATAAACTTCTGTCTGCTCTACTCAAGGTAATCAAAATTGCCTTAAACATTTGTGAGTACCATGTGACTTTCTCTGTATATTGAGACATTGACTTCCCTTTTGATGTTCATGACACAGTTATACGTTTCTTTATTTGTATCCTGTTTAGGCTGTGGCGGACTTTGTTCCTCTCAAGTGCACACACATAACCGGTTGAAGCGCCAAGTTATAGTAATGTACTACCTCACCCAGTGGATGCATGTGGATGATAAATGAATGGAAATGAAAAATGATCCCTATGGAATTCAACTAGGTGGAGACTTCATTGGCCAAAAGAATGTCACTTGGTTTGTGCAACTTTTTACAGTGGAAAACAATCACTAAATCACTAACATCAAGGGCCCCTGGAAGTCTGATAGAGCTTATTTGTTGTAATGAACTGTAAGAAAGAAGTTCTATCATTCTCCAAAGAAGTGGGCAGGAGATGGAACTGGCTTTGTTTGGTTGCAATTCTCTCACAGAGCTAAGGGCCATGTGTACAAAGTTTTTTTGAGGTCTCAAATGACCTAAGGTGCAGAATCATCTCATTTGCGACCACAAAAAAGCATATTTCAATACACAAAAGCCAAACTGTGATTCTCTAAGGTGTTATCAAATCACAATTTCGGTTTGGTATTTGGAAGGGGTTTGTTTAGGGCATCCCTTGCAAATACCTATTCACAGTGGTAGGTATTTATTGTTTTGCAACCGAATTACAGTCACAAATACGATTATTGAACGGTAGTGGTAACTGAGAATTTAAAAAATATATTTTTTAAGACCAGGCAGTGGTCCACAGTGGTCCAATGGACCACTGCCTACTCTTGAAAAAAGATAAACTTAAGTGTTTAATTTTCCTTTTGAAATCTACCCCATTTTCCTTTAAGGAATGTGGACTGCATTTCAAAGACAATAAATTGGCTTTATTAAAAAATGATCATAGACATGGTGGTCTGCTAACCTAAGCAGGCTACCATCCGTGTGGTTGCTGTGAAGTCTAGTGGGTCACAAATTGCGACTCCCTCATTAATATTGATAAGGTTGGTCGATTTGCAACCCCACTAAGAGTCGCTATTTAAAATTTATTCTTTCGTACATTAGGAATTCTAATTTTCTAATTGTTATTCAGTAAGAATTACAATTTGGAAGCCGCTGTTCCTAATCTATGTATGTGTCCCTAAGTTGTTGGGAATAGAGTTATGTCTAGACAGCATCTATTGCAAAAATAGGCATTTGCTATCATCTGCTGTCTATATGCAATTGAATGCCTATGCATGAACAGTGACTCTGTTGCTATCAAGGCTTGCCCTGTTACAAATATGTATTGCATGAGACCAACTGTTTTCTAAGAACAGGTAAACATAGCCTGGAATAGTGGAAAAGATGGATATCATGGGTGTCTGAGAAGTGCACTATGTAGACATAATCAATCAATAATGTATGTCTTTAAACATGCGTCAAACAAGAGCCATAGTTTAGAGGATACACCAAGAAAAAGTCAGATCTATAGAGTTTCAACGATGACAGAAAATTCCTCTTTTTTAAATGACCTCCTTATCATTTCCCGTGAGATTGCTAATTTTGGCTGGAAACTGCTCGAGGGTTTCTGTCAGCACAACCAGACTGCTTGACGATACATGTCCATTTATGGAGATAATGAAAAGACTATACAGCTGTGCAGCGGTAAGAGGTGAAAAGAGGTCTCATTATGTGTGTCAGGTAATTTCAGTGATCATATAATTTCACTAATATTTGGAATTTCTTTCAAGGAGCAACGTTTGATAACCAAATACCCCAACGACACACAGCTGTCATGGTTGACTGCAAGGCCAAGAACCTGCTGCTAGATTCATGGGCTTCCTGTGGATCCACCTTTGCGGGAACCCTTGCAAGGCCGTGTATAGGCCCCTGAAGCTTGCTGTGTGCTCACAATTCCTATCCATGAAGCTTAAGCCAAAATCAAGACCCAAAGCCAAGGTGCATAGTTGTTAGGGTCTGCCCCGGGACCCAGCTTTACATAGGGCTTGTGTTGCCATTGTTTCTTGCAAGGTGACACAAGGCAATGTAATCCCTTTATTGAGATTTACTTAACCATCCAAAGCCACCTTGTGCGGCTCTGAGTGGTTTAGTAAATTCAGAGTAAAGCAAAGTAACTCAAAAGGCAGTATTGAATTACACTGCTTTGGGAAGGTGTTCCATGGTGGAAGCATGAGTGTCCCCATGCATTTACCCATGGATTTTGATGCAATTCCAGATTTACTAGCATAGTAAACCTGAGATTGCACCAAAATGCTACGCTTTACCAATAGAGGTACAATTCCTTTTTCTACATGTGATGCATAATGAAAGAGGAAAATGCCTTTTTTTTTAAAAAAAGATTGTTTTTTGTGCAGGAAGGTGTGAATTCCAGCACAAAGACAATCTTACCTGTAAATCAGGCTCCCTTGAACCATGGCACAAGGGTCCCTGCATTGGCAATAGGCAGTACTCAGTGCACCAGAGCAGGGAGAAAGAATGAATGCATCATATCTTAGTAGATGAGGGGCATTTCTTAAAAACCTAAGCATTTGCTGCTCTGTAAAACATTCTCCATTGTCTTTTCTGTTAGAGTCATGTAAGTGTTTGCTTTGAGTCACCTATGAAAAAAATCATTGTGAAGTTAAGCTAAAACTGAAAGAGTGTTCCTGCTGTTTAAATAAACTGCATTTCCAAAAAGTGTCAAAAGGTAGTCAAACTTGTGGGTAATGAGGGGAATTAAGGACAGTGCTGTGAGCATATTGGAAGCTGCCACACAGGAGACATTAATAAAAAAGGCATTACTTGTATTATTTGAAGAAAAACAGATTTGTGGACACAGCCACACTTGAGTATGTAAACAATCAAGAGAACACGTATAAAACAGTATTGTCTGACTTGGAGTCTATAAAACACAGACATTGGAGAGAGAGTTTTTAGAGCTATTATTACCATTTCCACCTTTGTATAATGCCTACAAGCATAACACAAACACAAAGCAAACACTTGCATAACTCAAACAGAAAACACCATGGAGGATGTTTTACAGAGCAGCAAATGTTTAGGTTTTTAAGGAATGCGCCTTATCTACTAAGCTATGATGTATTCTTTCTTTCTCCCTGCTGTGGCGCACTGAGTATTTCCTATCACCAATGCGGGCACCTTTGCACCATGGTTCAAGGGAGCCTGCATTACAGGCAAGACTGTCTTTGTGCAGAAAGGCACACCTTCCTGCACAAAGACAATCTTTTTTTTTTTTTTAACGCATTTTCCTATTTCATTGTGCATCACGTGTAGAACAAGCATTTGCATTTGCAATGCAATGGATCTCGCGTTTGCTTGAGTTAGAGCTATTAACGTTGTAAACTGCTAACCAGACTTTTTTTGCCACATAAACTGAAAATGAAAAGTAAAACAGTTTCACATAAGCGAGGTGGCGACCACCATGAGCCCGAAGAAGACACACAAAAGCAAACAGAAGTTTGCTCAAACGTATTGGCAAAAGTGCAATTATGCATATAACTGGCAAAAATACACATATCCATGTAACTGGCTAAACACCAGAAAAGGCATGACGTATGCATGCCTTTCACTAATGAAATCAAGCAAATTTTAAAAGGCAAGCCCATGAACCAACCAAACAGATTGGCGTGGTTAAAATCCCACAGAGAGATTACAACATGGACAGAGCACTTTGCACGCTCGACCTTAAAACGGAAATGCGCCTCTTTTGGGAAAGGGTAGCCTTTTAATGCAATCTCAGGTTTACTATGTTAGTAAATCTGTGATTGCATCAAAATCCATGGGTCAGTGCATGGGAATGCTCATACTCCACCTATGAAACACCTTCCCGAAGCACTTTAATTCAATACTGCAATTTGAACTACCTTGCTTTACTCTGAATTTACTATGCCACTCAGAGCCATGCAAGGTGGCTTTGGATTTCTAAGTAAATCCCAATAAAGGGATTACATTGAATTGCGTCACCTTTGCCCTTAGGTAACTATAACTTGCTCCCCCGCCATGCAGTTTCTCATCAATAATTTTAGTGCAAATATTATTTTGATATTATCAATGATGTTATCAAAGATGTCATGAGTGTTGCAATATGTGGGGTAATTAGGAGTAAATGGCGAGGGCACGAGTTTAAGTTACCTTAGGGCACGAGTTATAGTTACTTGAAATAACTCTAACTATAGCTACTGAATTTCTATAGTTTTGAATGTTTAAAATGTGAGGCTAACTTTCACACCCCTGTAACCTTTGTTTTTTACATGAATTTCTATTTCCTAACTATAAAGTCCCTGTAGCCTTTGTTTTTTTCAGCAAATTTTTATGTTTTTTTTAACATAAAATAATTCTAATTACTATATGTTAATTCAACCACCGCCACACGCAGCCTCTGGTCGTGCATGGTGGGGTTGACCTCAGGCCCTGCAACCAATCCCCTATCACCACCCAACCCTGTGCTATGCACAGCATTCAGCCATGTGCAGTGGGGGTTGGCTGCAGGGCCTGGACTAGGGTTGAGTGGTTATAGGGGGTAGGCCGCAACCCAAAGATTTTGCTAGGAAAAATACTTCAGTGTATCATCACAAGGAATGTTTAACTCTCAAAGGCCTTGTAAACAAACAGACATACCACCATGAGATTGGATGAGTTGAACCCTCAACTTACTGAGTACCAGTCCAAGAGCTTTACTAGTAGGCCACAAGTAACTCTGCAGTAGCGTGCATCAAATCTTAGGTATAACATTCAAACCAAACATCTTGCTAGTGTAACACTTTGAAGTCATTGCATATAGAGACAATTGCAACACCAATCATTATTACTCTTACTTCCAACGCAAAATAGGACACTGGGAGAGAGACATTTAGAGGAAGACATTGACAGAGAGAAGTTGAGCAAGAGAGAGAGATTTTTTAGACTTTGATGTATGATATATTTAGAATGAGATATTTTAGGACAAATAGAAAAGAAAACTGTATTTGTCAAGTAAAAAGAGCTCAATTATATTTTGGTATATACTTATATTTGAATTTGAAAAGTAATTTAAGCAGGAATGTGACTACTGACACACCCAAACTGGAAGTCTTAATCTTCAGGATGAGAGCGTGAGACCATAACCTCAAGGCCACAGGTGACTCTTTACTATGCATTCTCCCGACATATTTATGATATTCAACCCAAATATTTTGATGGCAAAAAGATGTAAATGTTCCATCACTAGAAATGTTTAACAGTCAAAACCCTAGTAAATAAACAGACACTCTACCACGTGATACCAGGATGTGAACCTTCAACCTTCTGAATGCAGTCCATCAGGTTTACCAGTAAGCCAGAGGTGAGTCCGTTCTGTTGTGTATCATAAAGTATCTATAATATTCAAACCAAACATCTTGCTTGTGTGTCGCTTTGAACTCATTCTATGGAGAGGCTATTGGTATTACAAAGGTCTCTTCTCAGAATGACTACAAAGAGGCACACAAGCAGGATGCTTGCTGCCAATATTGGACCACACGGAGAGCCTGAAGGCCCCCACGGTCTGCTCCCGCAAGCAGGGTGCTGCTTTAAATAGCACTGAGTGCAGCACACTTTCCCTGCGTCCCTTAGCACCCCCTACCGCCACCATGTGTGCTCCGTATTTAAAATACAGCACACAATGGTGCAGGGTAGGGGGCAGTAGCGTTATTTTTCTTGACGCTGTGGTTGTACTCTGAAGAAGTAGCATCAAATTATTGGCGCTACTCCTGCAGAGTACATAGGGGCCCATTATAACTAATGGAAGTCCTCTTTTTAACGCCTTCTCTGAGTAGGTGTTAAAAGTGCCGTACAAACCAACTCAAGGAAATCTCTTAGATTTCCTTGCACCATTTCCCCCCCCGCACTAACGGAGGAATGTCCCCATTGCATACATTATGCCTGGCGCAGGCATAATGTAGCCAAAGGCTTACAAAGTGGCGCAATGCATGCATTGCGCCACTTTGTAAATATGGCGCTAGGATTTTGGCCTCTTTGGGCCACTATAGTGTAAAAAAAATGACGCTAATGTGGTGCAAGGTGGTGCTAGGAGCTTATAAATATGCCCCATATTTTCTTGCAGAGTAAGAGAAGAAAACTCTGTTTCAGCAAGCGTGAGCTGTTTGACAGCTCTCGCTTACTGAAACTGGAGTTATGTTTTCCTTTTGCTTGGTAGGAACTGTGAGCTCCCAGCAAGCAAACAAACAACTACCTCCCGAGAGCGGGCACCTCAGGAGCTAGCAGGATATGGCCCTGGGGCTGATGGTCCCCCTGGCCATTTATGGCTCCACAAGGGGAGCCGTGCAGCCCCCTTCCATTGTTTATTTTAGTCCCAGGAAGGTGGTGGTTGCCGATGCCAGGGGGCCGAAAGAGACCACCTTCTCATATGTTCTTGTAGCCCCAAGGAGGTAGCAGGTTCCTGGGCACAAGGGGGGGCAGCGCAGCCCCCAAACATTGTACTAATTGCCCCCCACATACATAATACTTAATTTCCTTGGTGAGGTGGCAGTTCCTGGGTGAAGGAGGGCCACGTGGGCCTCCACATAGATTTTGACCTTTTGCCCTCGGGAGGTGGCAGTCCCCGGGGCCCTGGGGGGTCCCTTGGGCCCCCCATTCTATTATTATTACTAAATGAGCCCCAGCGAGGTGGTGGACCCTGGGGTTTCCTAAATCCCTAAAAGGGTGCCCCCTGCCTGCAATGCCCACTGACCTGGTTGACCCGGTGTCATGACTATGACCAGCGGCTCTCGGCACCTGCTGACCAAACCCACTACCCATGTCTGTGGCAACGCCCATGGAACAGTTGTCACATCCAAGTTGTCCAGTTGTCACAAAATTGTATGCCATTCTAAGATGTAAACTATGCACCATACTTTGTGTCTCCTTTGGTAATATTTCAGGGGAAGTTAGAACTGTGCATTGTGCTTTTCATGATGCCATGAACCTTATAGTTAACTTAGATATCCAGAGTGCTATCTTTATGCAGGAGTAAACACTTTTTGTTAATTGTTTTTCAAAGCAGCCTTCCGTTGGACATGCTCTCTGTGTCATTCAGGGCTGCTTTCATGCATGGAACATGCTGGGAAAATACATCTCCCAGAACATGCGCGCTATCATTTGACTTGACTTTGGAGTGGTTCTGCTGTGTTTTCTGTTCTCCACTCATGCCTGGATTAGTGTCTGCTCTCCGACAGATGCTGTTTCCCTGAGAAGGCAACACAGGATGAAAGCAGCAATATAGAGCAGCTCAAGCATTTGAGAGTTCGCTACTTGGTAACCACGCACACCTGAGACTGGCCGAGCCTTGTTGGTAAGAGTGCTTAGCGCAGAAAGAAGAAATGCACGCTGAGAAGCATAATTTTTGGAAAGCATTATTTTGCTCGACAGGCCCCACAATTTAAGTTAAACAAGACTTTGATTAGTATTCTTCGTTACCTCCTGGAAGCAGACTTTTGAATGTTTATGGCACAACATAATAATAAGAACAGTGACTATACATCTGTTCTTACAGAACTAACAGCAAGACCTGCTCAAGACCATTAAAAAGCAGAGTCGGGTAGGTATATTGTGCACATGATTTTGGCTCTGATTCCAACTCTGGCGGGCGGCGGTCGCCGCCCGCCAGGCGGGAACCGCCAATCAGCCGCCACGCGGTCAAAAGTCCGCTGGCGGCATTCCGACCTTCCCGCTGGGCCAGCGGGAAGGGGGCCTGCAACACTGAAGCCGGCTCCGAATGGAGCCAGCGGTGTTGCAGGTGTGCGACGGGTGCAGTTGCACCCGTCGCGCTTTTCACTGTCTGCTAGGCAGACAGTGAAAAGCAGGCTGGGGCCCTGTTAGGGGGCCCCTGCACTGCCCATGCCATGGTGAAAACCGCCAGAAACAGGCTGGCGGGAAGGGGGTCAGAATCCCTCAGAATGCCCTGGCGGATTCGCCCAGCCGGGGTTAAACCGGCGGAAAACCGCCGGCCCCGGTTTTCTGACCGCGGCTTTACCGCCGCGGTCAGAATGGACATGGAAGCACCGCCAGCCTGTTGCCGGTGCTTCCGTCATTCGCGGCCCTGGCTGTCTTTGACCGCCAGGGGCGGAATGACCCCCTTTGTATGTAACTAAGTTTATCACATTAGGTCGCTGCACGCTAATAATTCTTTATCTTTGTGTTTTGTAGAAAGCTATAAACATCCTCACATTGAAACTGCAAGGTGGTGTGCAGTTGAATATTTAACGGGGTTCTTGATCTTAAAGCGGCTGATTACGACTAGTTCCGACTCATTATTGTTTTCTTTACAGGTCTTCCTCCCCTCAGTTCCTTTGCCAACCTCCCTTTCCCTCACCTGGCCACTCCAATAATCTGCACTATACTGTCATTCAGACTTGGAAGTGCCTGGAGGTGGACATTTTGAACACCGAGCAAGCTCTGAGGAATCAAAGAGGCATCTGACACCTGGGGGCACAATTAAAAGCAAGTGCAGGAGACAACACTTGCTTTTTATTTTTAACTCTGGCAAAATTCATTGATCCTGCTTGACCAAAACAATATGTATGGGAATCATATATGATTTATTTTTGAAAAGACAACATAACTGCAATGTTTAAATACATATAGACATATTTAAATATTGCCAACTTAATAGAATAATTGTGAAAGATTCTGAGGGGGGGCCCAATTATTTTTTTCCACTGGGGACATGGCATTAAAAAGTTTGAAGATCACTGCTGCAGAAGCTTCTCCCCACTTCAAAAGCACAAATGTGTATAGATACTGGACCCCAGACACCAATTCTTCAGTACACTTCAGGACTTGTGAATACTCTGCCAGGAAAAAGGACTACTGCGCTGCCAAACGTACTGCCACTCTGCTGGACTGCTGCTCTGAAGAAACTGCTGCCCTTCTGTGCTGACCTGCTGCCTGCTGCCCTCTTGCCTGGGTGAGGACTTGACTTGCACCGCTTGAACACAGAACCCAGAGTGACACTGAGGGCTAGTTGGCTGGCCTCCTTATCTGAAGCCTTAGAGACATAACAGGCATTTAACAACCTTGCATCTTCACCTAGACTCTGCCATCTGTGAGTCTACCCTGGCAAGTAGAACCACCCCACTCCTGGACCCTTGGAAATGGGCTTAAGGTGCTATGCTAGTATCTGTGGATCCAGTGGAACAGACACATCTTTGCTGCACTGCACAATACTGAGAAGTACAGATGCATTTCCTCTGCTGCATGGATTGGACCCATCGCAATGATTGCATTGCCTTTGATGCCCACAACTCCTTTGGAACCTCCACTTGGTGTGGGATCAGTTTTGGGTTGTGCTTTCACTTTATTCCTGTGTGAAATGTTGCAGAAATATGTTACATATCGCCCCTAAGTTAAGCCTGACTGCTGTGTGCCAAGCAACCAGAGTGGAGAGCACAGACTAATTTGGGGTTGACTTGTGCCTCACCCTGACAAGACTTGTGATTACTGCTTGTGCAGGGCTCAGACCCCAGCCAACCAACAGCCCAGTTATTCACATCATGTTCTATAACATCACTGATAACATCACTGCAGCATCTGAAATTACAACATTGATGACAACAATGTACATGGCAGAGTACAAGTTATAGTTGATTTAGGGCACAAGTTGAAGTTACTTGAGATAACTATAACTGGTGAATGTCAGTGGTTTTGTTTGTTTAAAACTGTATGATTTACCTGGCATTTCACCTAACTATAACATTACTTTAACCTTAGGTTTTTGACAGTGATATATGCATATATACAAACACACAAAAATCTGTATATATGGGCTTAGGGAATTAGGAGTACAACAATGAATGAGATAAAAAGGGGTAGGGGCATACTACATTAAAAATAATAGTTCTCCCTATATAGTTAGATATAAAAATACACTTACTTACAATGTTACTTTGTAACTAATGTAGCGACTTCCAATGTAGTGGTGATGATGTAATGACTCTTGATGTACTTACTTAGTAATGGCCTACAACCCTTTTAGACCACAGTTGATTAGTATACTTAACTTTTCAAGCTATTTAACATCAACTCTTTCCTAGTATTACATGTAAATGGTAAGATTTCTCTCTTGTCTCAGTTTATTTGGTTTCCTAAAATGGACAACAAATCAATATACTTGACCCTAAGGGCCTGATTTAGATGTTGGCAGTGGTACCGCCCAGATGCGTCGGCGTTGGACCAGAGAAGATCGTCAAGACGGCGGTGTTCCATCTGCCATATTTAGATGTTACAGTCCTGCAGGTGTTGTACTGTTGGCAGTTCGCTGACGGGGGGAGATGGTGGCGGGACTGAATGGACTTCATACAATGTCAGTCAGTGGCTATGGAAGGGAGGTAAGTGACACACACAAACTGTCCGTTAGCCATAGGTACACCTCCACACTACACACTAGACAACACAACACAACACTTAAACACATTTACCCATTGCCTGTCTGACATAACACAACCCATACATGGCAAAAACTCACATTAAAACACACATCCATGATACAACATACACACAGCATTGAAACTGCACCCACACATCACACAACCACAACAAACAACACAACTCCACACTCAGCTACAGAAACACACTCACACATACCCGCACCTCAGCCTGCCAATCGCATAGCATACTCACATATATGTACTGAGTCACACACACAACTCGCAGCACAACATGACAGGTGCAGGTCCCCTGGCAATGTGCACACATAACACAGTTGACAGGTGTGAATGTACTGTTATTGTGGTGCCAGAACTCATTTGCCACTTAATACTGGTACCATACCGACAGTTGTGTATGTGTGCAATATGTGTTGTATACTCAGTCTCCCCACCTGTGTCTGACCCACTTGTGTCTCCGACATATGCATGTCACAGTGATTTAAAAAAAATACTGTGACATGTACATGTCTCTAGTTGTCCCCACCTCAACACAGTACCCACCCAATTTACCCTGGCAGCATCCCTACCTTGTAGTCCATTGAGAGGTGTTGTGTTTTCTTCATGGGTTGTGGCAGCAGCGAGGGCAGGTGTTGTCGAGTCGTTCCAGTCAAAGAGAGAGGGTGTGATAAAAAGGTGAGTTTTCACTCCCTATCCTCCCACACCGCTAACTAAGGAGTGGCGGTCGGACTGCCAATTGTTCCTTGGCGGTAAGGTACACCTAAGTCCCCACAGTGGGAAAGCTGGCTGTGGTCCTGCTGGCATCCCCATTCTCCTTTCCCGCCATCAACACGGCCAATGTTTCCTGGTGGAGACGGCGGTTCGAATGCAGTCTTTCATCTATGGGACTCCTAGCTCTAAATGTGGTGGGTGGATTTACAGTTGAAAAGTTGACAGCAGGACCATTACTGCCAACACCTAAATCAGGCCCTAAGTTCAGGACAAAGAATGACTGTTGAGAAAACATGAGAAGAATGTAGGGGGTCATTACAACATTGGCGGTAAAAGCCGCTTACCGCCGCAATACACCGCAGCGGCCACAGAAATCCGCCACAGCTATTATGACCCACATCTCAGAAGCCGCTGAAATTCAGACACCCACACAAGTCCGCCACACCAAAGGTCAGTGATAAACTGGCGAAAACAAAACCTCCACCGTCACCCCAACAGAAACACGCCCATGCTATCACGACCCACGAATCCACGCGGCGGTCTTTCAACCGCGGTATTCCATTGGCAGTACACACCGCCGCGCTCAAAATACCCACACATCTCCAAAACACCGCCACATTGGACAATTCAAAATACACACACCTGATACACATACAAACACCACTCCCACACAATCAATACTATATAAAACACACACATACACACATCACCCACAAACCGCTATGACCAAAAATGTTGACGAAGGCCAGAGAGACTGCACAGCATGGACAACCCCACCACACAGAGGCACACACCACTACACATCACCACACTCATCACCACATACACCACCCCACACATCACCTACACCACCCCATGGCACGGCAAAGACACCCCAGGTTCTCAGAGGAGGAGCTCAGGGTCATGGTGGAGGAAATCGTACGGGTAGAGCTACAGCTATTTGGATCACAGGTGCAGCACACCTCCATAGCTAGGAAGATGGAGCTATGGCGAAGAATAGTCGACAGGGTGAACGCAGTGGGACAACACCCAAGAAATCAGGAGGACATCAGGGAGAGGTGGAACGACCTACGGGGGAAGGTGCGTTCCATGGTCTCCAGGCACAACATCGCGGTACAGCGGACTGGCGCCGGACCCCCACCTCCTCCCCCACAACTAACAACATGGGAGGAGCAGGTCTTGACCATTATGCATCCTGAGGGCCTCGGAGGAGTCGGTGGAGGAATGGACTATGGTAAGTCAAATCTTAACTATCATATCCCCCACCCTACCTGCATGCTATCACAGACCCCCATCCTCACCCCCTCCCCTATCAATCCAACTCCTCACTAATGTACTAATAACACAAACCACCCATCCCAACACCAAGCCCTGCATGACATAACAAAGCATGGACACCCCTCTCTAAAGCATGCCCACTGCACATACCCATACCACCCCCCCAACCATCATCACACAAGCCCCCACACAGGAATGCTAGCACCAGGGTACACACTCACCCATCCATTGCACACCATGACACACACACATGCAATAATCATGCTTTTACACCCCTGCAGGACCACTACCTAACGTCACCAGACAGGAGAGTCCAGACATCTCTACCCCACCCACAGAAGAGGCCCACAGTGATGACAGCAGCTCTGGCCAACTGGATCCAGATGACCAGGCCGGACTATCGTGGGCCTCGGGACCGTCGGTTCCCCTCGCACAGGCACAGGCCACCACAGACCTTCCACCCTCTGGTAACACCAGCACAGCACCCACCCAGCGGGCCCATTCCTCCGTCCCCAGGACACGTCAATCAGCTGTGTGTCCACCACTACAGGGAACCCAGGATAACCCACCACCCCAACAACAACAGGGACCTGGGGGCGGTGGTAGTAGGCACACAGTCCAGGGGACGGAGGCCCAGGAACACAGGGGAACTGGGAGGGCTGCTGTGCGACAGGGGGATGACAGGCCAAGGAAACCACTCTCCACGAGGCCCTCTCCTCCATCATGGGAGCCTACCACCACTCTCAGGAGATGAAGGCTACGGTCCTGGCCAAGTTTCAGGATACCCAGCGCCTGCAGGAGGAACAGTATTTGGGCTTCAGGGAGGAACTCAGAACCATCAGCTCCGCCCTGGGCACCATCGTAGGGGTGCTGAAGGAGATACTGAACACCAGGAGGGACACCGTGGCACTCCAAGGGGCCCCTGACACTAGCATGGACGATGAACTGCCCACCACCTCCGCCGGCACTAGTGGACAGGAGGCACCGCCACAGGACCACCACACCAGCACCCCACCCCCTGCAGACGGAGAACCGCCCGCAAGCAGTCCCTGAGATCCAGGAACAGGACAGAGCACGATGGCAAGACCCCCGCCAAGAAATGAGACCACCCTGATTGTCATCCCACTGTCCCACTTTGTAACCCTGTCCATATTGGAACTGCCCAACTCCACTTCCTATGCCCATATGGGCAGTGCACCTGTGAGACTAATAGACTGGACTCTGCCATGGACATTCCTCCACCATCAACCCTCACCATTTTACCACCCCCTCCAATATTTAGCACTTGAATAAACACCCTTGAACCACAAAACAATCTGGAGTCAGTCTGTGATTTTGAAAATGTGTATTAGCAATGACAGTGACAAAATCCGTTCTCAAATGTAATGTCAACATACCTATGTCACACATCACAAGTCCATGAGGAATGTAAGCAGATGACACACGTTGGTAACCACACCTGTGAAAGCGTAATGGAAATGTACAACTCAGTTACCATATACTGGTTGAAATTGACAGACAGGATAGAGTTAGAAGTGTGAAAGTACTTGTAGTAGGCAAGAATGTGTTCTCACCTGTGTGTCACTGGAAATATTGCTGGATAACTGAGTCCCTGTTGTCAATGTCTTCTTCCTCTTCTTCCTCCTCATCACTGTCCACAGGCTCCACACCTGCCACAACACCGTCATCTGGACCATCCTCCTGCAGAAAAGGCACCTGGCGTCGCAAAGCCAGATTGTGAAGCATACAGCAGGCGATGATGATCTGGCACACCTTCCTTGGTGAGTAGAATAGTGAACCACCTGTCATATGGAGGCACCTGAACCTGGCCTTCAGGAGGCCGAAGTTGCGTTCGATCACCCTCCTAGTCCGCCCATGGGCCTCATTGTAGCGTTCCTCTGCCCTGGTCCTGGGATTCCTCACTGGGGTCAGTAGCCATGACAGGTTGGGGTAACCAGAGTCCCCTAATAGCCACACACAGTGCCTCTGGAGTTGACCCATCACATAAGGTATGCTGCTATTCCGCAGGATGTAGGCGTCATGCACTGAGCCAGGCAACATAGCATTTACCTGGGAGATGTACTGGTCTGCCAAACATACCATCTGTACATTCATCGAATGATAACTCTTCCGGTTCCTATACACCTGTTCACTCCTGTGGGGGGGGACCAGAGCTACATGGGTCCCATCAATGGCACCTATGATGTTGGGGATATGTCCAAGGGCATAGAAGTCACCTTTAACTGTAGCCAAATCCTCCACCTGAGGGAAAACGATGTAGCTCCTCATGTGTTTCAGCAGGGCAGACAACACTCTGGACAACACGTTGGAAAACATACGCTGGGACATCCCTGATGCCATGGCCACTGTTGTTTGAAAAGACCCACTTGCAAGGAAATGGAGCACTGATAGCACCTGCACTTGAGGGGGGATCCCTGTGGGATGGCGGATAGCTGACATCAGGTCAGGCTCCAACTGGGTACACAGTTCCTGGATTGTGGCACGGTCAAACCTGTAGGTGCTGATTAAATGTCACTCCTCCATTGTCAACAGGTCCACCAGCGGTCGGTACACCGCAGGATATTGCCATACCCTCACATGTCCCAGCTGACGGTGCCTAGGAAGGACAACAGCGACCACAGAGTCAAACAACTCAGAGGTATGTACCCACAGTCTACACAGAACACGAAACATAATCCAAAAAGTTGTCTGTATGTGTGTTGAGTCCAGGCCTAGGTATGTGTGACGCAGTTGAAAATGAAGCCATGTGGGCCCCTGAAATGGCGGCTGCCTGACCTCTAAACTGGGACAATGGGATGTGAGGTAACTGCGCTGGCGTTGTACACCGTCGCGGTAGGCGGCCGAAGACCGCAGCGCAATGCTGCATTGGTTAACATTGGACCCTATGGGTCCCAGGAGCCAATGACGAAGTGCGCCGGCGGTGATGATACGCACCGCCGCGGACATCACTGCCGCGGACGTCACCACCATTTTCTATCTGTTGAATCACTCGATACCTGAACTTCGACAGGAGAGGACCTACACTGCAAGTGCTGCTGTGACCTCGGTGTGGAAGAGACAATGGCTCGTGCGTCTGGGGAAAGGGCCCCTGCCTTCACTGCACAGGAGTTGGAGAAGCTCGTGGATGGGGTCCTCCCCCAGTACACGCTACTCTATGGTCCTCCAGACCAACAGGTGAGTACACAGGGAGCAAGTTGTATGGGCTATGCCTGTGTGGAGAGGGCTGGTTGTAAGAAGGAAGGGGGCAGAGTTCTGCGTGCATGAAGGACTGTGAATGCATGTGCCACATGGCAAGGGTAGGGATGTGGGCCACTCACTTTGACGGTGCAGTTGGTAATGACTTCTCTTCTTCCCCTGTACATGTCATGTAGGTCAGCGCCCAAAAGAAGAAGGTTATTTGGCGTGCCATCACCAAGGACGTCCGGACCCTGGGGGTCCACCAGAGACGGAGCACCCACTGCTGTAAAAGATGGGAGGACAATCGCCGCTGGAGCAAGAAGACGGCGGAGGCTCAGCTGGGGATGGCCTCCCAACGTGGGAGGGGTGTCCGTCGCACCATGACCCCTCTGATGTTCCGGATCCTGGCGGTGGCCTACCCTGAGTTGGATGGGCGCTTGAGGGCATCACAGCAGACACAAGGGGGTGAGTACAACATAATTCTGCGGACTTTGCGCGCAGTGAAGGTGTCTGGGTTGGGGAGGAGGGCTGTGGGTTTCCCTAGGCCAGGGCGAGTTCCGTAGTCTAGGCCCCTCCGTAATGCAGGCCATGTGGCACTCCACCCCACCTCTGTAGAGTGCCAAGTATAGGTATACATGCCCCTGTGTCATCTATGTGTGCTGATGTCCACCATACCCATGTAGGCCATATCCCAGGAACTGCATCTGTAGAGCCAACAGCGCGGCATAGTGCAGGGGGCTGCTGTGTCTGTATTGTCCGCCAACGGTAGCGGTAAGCCATGCACTCAACCTGTCTTTCTTCTGTCTCCCCCCCCACCTTTTTGTGCTCTCCCTGTTCTTGTATGAATCAGCATCATCAGGCGGAGGTACAGTGGCACCAGAGCATGAGGGAGCTGCATCCCACATGGCCATGGAGGGCCACACCACGGACTCTGAATACACCAGTGGGACGGAGGGCGAGGGGAGCTTCACAGCGGTCACAGGATCAGCAACCAGCAACATGGACTCGTCCTCGGATGGGAGCTCCCTTGTGGTGGCGGCAAAATCTGTGCCCCCCACTTCTACAGGTACAGCCGCCACCCCCCCTACCAGCACCGCCCTCCCAGCAGCCCCTCAGCCTTCGCCACGTGCCCGCTCACCCAGGAGGGTGGGCACCACCTTCGCCCCAGGCACTTCAGCCCCTGCCCCTGTCACCTCTGCTGCCCTCAGTGAGGAGGCCATTGACCTCCTCAGGTCACTCACTGTTGGGCAGTCTACCATTTTGAATGCCATCCAGGGTGTAGAAAGGGAATTGCAACACACAAATGCATTCCTGGAGGGCATTCATTCTGGTCAGGCTGCCCTTCATCGAACCCTGCAATCTCTGGCCTCAGCACTGATGGCAGCCATTGTACCTGTCTCTAGCCTCCCCCCTCCAACTTCCTTCACCGAGACCCAATCCCCTGTACCCCAGCCTATCCCAAGCACACCATCAGACCAGCCTGCACACACATCAACACACAAGGGAAGCTCAGGCAAACATAAGCACCACACATCCCACAGGCACTCACACAAGCATCACACACATACAGACACAGCAACATCCACTGCCTCCACTGTGTCCCCCTCCTCGTCGTCTCCCTCCTCCCTTTCAGTGTCGTCTACACTCTCACCTGCATGCACTACCACTACAGCCACTAGGTCCCGCACCAGCACACCCACCACCACACCCCACTCACCTGCACTCACCACCCCCACTACCATTTACACGTCCCCTGTGTCCTCTCCCAGTGTGTCTGTGACGCCCCCTCCCAAAGTACACAAACTCAGGCACACACCCACCAACAGCCATCTACCTCACGACAGCCTCCAGCCCATGCACCTGCACCCAAAGCCACAAAAGTTACACCTCCTACAACCACCTCCTCTTCCTCCACTCCCAGACCCCCGCCAGCTACCCGTCCCAGTGTTCCTAAGAAACTTTTCCTGAGCAAGCTTGACCTCTTTCCCACCACCCCCCCTCTAATTCATAGGTCCCGTACTAGCACCTCAGCCAAAAAATCGCCGGTACCAGTGGCGCCTGTTAGAGGTATGTGGAGTGCACCGGGCACCAGGGCAGCCAGTGTGACACGGAGCCACAGCACAGCCAGTCCCCCCGTGAAGCACCAGAAGTTGGGCAGTGCCCGGCGGGAGAGGGGGAAGGCTCCAGCAGGCAAAGCCGCTCACAAGGGTCCCGGGGGGAGTGTCCACTCAGCTGTGACTCCTCTCAAGGTGCCAAAGTCTGGGAAGAGCAGCACGGCGGAGAAGACCGCCATCATCCCCGCTGCCCAGGAGGCCACCGCCAGCCCCATCGTCACTGGCCAGGAGAACACCGCCAGAGTCAGTGCCCAGGAGGGCCCTGGCAGCCACAGCCCCGCTGGGCAATGAAGGACCGCCATGGCAAGCACCGCTGAACAGGGCATGCACCGCTGAACAGGTCATAAACAGCAAAGTCAAGCACCACTGAACATGGCAAGCACTGCTGAACAGGGCACAGACCGCCATGGCAAGCACCGCTGAACCTGGCAAGCACCGCCATGGCAAGCACCGCTGAACATGGCAAGCACCGCTGAACAGGGCAAAGACCGCCATGGCAAGCACCGCAGAACAGGGCAAGCACCGCTGAACAGGGCACAGACCGCTATGGCAAGCACCGCTGAACAGGGCACAGACCGCCATGGCAAGCACTGCTGAACAGGGCAAGCACCGCCAACTCAAGCACCGCTAGCCCATGTGCGGCAGGGGCTGTGACGGAACTGGGACCGTCACGGGAGAGTGATGCACTCTGGGCACCAGTCCCCCTCCAGAACCAGTGGAGAACAGCATCCACTCCGTCTGTCCTTAACAGGAATTAAGCACTCTGGGCACCAGTCCCCCTCCAGAACCAGTGGAGAACAGCATCCACTCCGTCTGTCCCTACCAGGATGAAGCACTCTGGGCACCAGTCCCCCTCCAGAACCAGTGGAGAACAGCATCCACTCCGTCTGTCCTTAGCAGGATGAAGCACTCTGGGCACCAGTCCCCCTCCAGAACCAGTGGAGACTGTTATCCACTTGAGAGACTGTGGCTTTGCATTCCCCAGGATGGTCCAGTGGGCAACCCACCCACTGAAGAGACTTGAGAGACTGTGGCTTTGCACTCCCCAGGATTGAACAGTGGGCAAACCACCCACTGTAGAGACTTGAGAGACTGTGGCTTTGCACTCCCCAGGGTTGAACAGTGGGCAAACCACCCACTGTAGAGACTTGAGAGACTGTGGCTTTGCACTCCCCAGGATTGAACAGTGGGCAAACCACCCACTGTAGAGACTTGAGAGACTGTGGCTTTGCACTCCCCAGGATTGAACAGTGGGCAAACCACCCACTGTAGAGACTTGAGAGACTGTGGCTTTGCACTCCCCAGGATGGTCCAGTGGGCAACCCACCCACTGTATAGACTTGAGAGACTGTGGCTTTGCACTCCCCAGGATGGTCCAGTGGGCAACCCACCCACTGTAGAGACTTGAGAGACTGTGGCTTTGCACTCCCCAGGATACATCAATGGGCATGGTGCCCCCTCGTGGATCTGGCGTGGTGCAGTCATCCGGCTGAGGTGCCCCCCCTTCCCCCTGAGGTGCCTGTTGTATTTCTATCTGATGCCCCAGCAGTGTTCTCTCCGTTTTGATCAGGTATCTGATGTGGGCCACGCCCATGCATTTTGGGCCCAGTGGTCCACGGACATTGAATGGTACATTACCTGCACTACTAATCGTGATGTATATTTTGTTGAATGTGTATATTTATCTGTATATATTTGGTTACTGTATTTTGATATATTACGAAGGTTGAACTCATTTCCTTTTGTCTTTGCATTCTTCCGGGGGGTTTGGGGGTTGTTACTGTAATGTTTGGATATGCATTGGTGTGTGTGTTGTAGTGGGTGAGGGTCGGGGTGGGGATGGGGGTGTTGCGTGTGTGTGTCCCTGACTTTTGCCTCCCCCTCCCCTATGTCGTAGGTGCAGTACTCACCATTGTCTTCGGCGCCGGCATTGATGATGGTCGTACAGGAGCAGGAAGACTATCACAGGGAGTATTTGGAGTTCCGGCTCCATGGTGTCCTCCTTCCTTGTGGAGTGTGTAGAGGTGAGCGTTTTCCCTTTGAAATGGCTGTTTCCGCCGTGTTTTTATCCACGGTGAATCCGCCCGGAAAAGGTGGCGGATTGGTAGGTTGTGATACTGTGGGCGGTACTTTGTCTTGCGTCTGTCTTTTGGCGGTGACCGCCGCGCTGTTTGTCTGTACCGCCGTGGCGGTCGGAGTGTTAAAATGGTGTCTTTGTTGGCGGTTTCCGCCACGGTCATAATTCCCATTTTTTTTCCGCCGGCCTGTTTGCGGTCTTACCGCCGCTTTAACACCGTCCGCCAGGGTTGTAATGACCACCGTAGTCTTTGTAGGAGAAAACAATTCTGCATGCCAACCAGTGTTGTGAGGCATTCTATGTTTGTGGCTAGCTGTTTGAGCACTATCAAATGCAGTACGATTGAATTATCCCATTAGGGTAACCTTGTCTGAAAAACCCTGTGTGGATGTCTTTTTAATGGCAAAATCCTGTGACATGAAGGTCCCTCAATTGAGTCTAGTAAAGGATTCAATGTAGAGCCACCACACCTTTACCATACGATCAGGGCGTATGCCTTCACTCTTTAGCACATTGACTAGATAACTCCATATGAGGCAATCAAATGTTTTTTTCAGCCTAAAAGAAGATTCATTTTTTTATCAAAGCCTCTGTGCATGTTCCATAGGAGATGCATTAACGTTCGCCTATTATCCCCTGAGGGATAGCCAGGATTGAAACCTATTTGGTAGGTTGGGTAAGGCAATATTTTTTTCAATTGGTTTGCCAGTACTTTTACCAAGTTTTTAACATCAACATTCAATAGAGGCATGGGACGGTAACTGGAGCACACATGTGGGTTTTTCTAGATTTCTGGATAAATGATGTGACTGCCCTATGAACTTAAGGCCAAAGAGTCTCCATTGACGCAGCATATCTATAGACATCGCAGCTGACGCGAACATAGTTTGTTTTGATGATTCCCACTGGCAAAGTTGGACCTCAAAAAGGTACCCCGCCTTCTCACCATTTTCATTCATTTATGCCTTTCTCTATTATGATTCTTAAGTGATTTATACTTGGTATTAGCCCCTGTTTTCATACTGCTTCTACTTTGTTGATAAGAAGGCATATTCCGCTTAAGCATGAATGCCATTTAGGGGTCGACAAGGGTCGCAGCTGCGACCCCTGGCACTGTCTTTGCAACCCCTAAATTCTGAGGTGGCAAAATCATTGCCAGGAACACAGTGGCAGCACGCTGTTATGGAGGTGGGTTAGGGCTCTTTTCTCTTTATTTTCTTTCATGTTTTTATTACACTAATAGTAAATAATGTTTAATTATTTACTTATTAGTATAATAAAAACTGAAGTACAATTAGCTGAACTATGGCCTTCCCTGGCAGCAGAGGTAAGTAAAAACATTTGCATTTGTGTGCATGCTTGAGGGTGAGTGTGTGTATACATGAGAATGTATGTGAATGTGTGTATGTGTAAGCAGTGTATGTGAGTGAAATTGAAGGTCAAAAGGCATGCAATGTCACTTTTGCTATCCCTGGTATTTTGCTGAATTGACTGTCGTTCATGCGCCTGAGATGCAGAATTTGTCAAGGCATCTATTATATATTTCGTAGTTAGGTTTCACACTTGGGCTGCCAGTTATGTCTGTTTGTCTTTGTTTTGTTTGGCACAGTCTTGCATCATGTCACCTCTTATGCAGGCTTTTCTTGCTACTCACGGAGTTTGTGCTAACAGATCCAAGCTTTCGTTAAGGACCAAGAAGTTGTTTAGGTGGCACGTCAACAGGCGCTGTTCTTCGGCTGCCTATAACTTAAAGTTTAGAAAGCCTATTTTCAAGCCCCTTGGCATGGCTGGTGCGTCCCCATATAAAAACAAGCATTTGCAATGCAATAGGTCTCGCATTTGTTTGAGTTAGAGCTATTGGCCTTGAAAATGCATAACTAGACTTTTCTTGCCACTTAAATTGGTCAACCCTGCTGCATAATTTGGTCCTCTCTGCCACATAATTCCAGTGGCCCTGCATATAAGTAAAGCACTTCCATTAACCTTTTCCTCTATCTCCTGAAAAAAATGTAAACATTGTTATTATATTTTTGTAAATATTATTATTTGGTGCAAGTGTAAGTGTATTGCAGAGGATTAAAATTACCATCTATATGGATAGCCAGTATGGATTTGGAATAGTACATGAATTTGGCCAGCTGTGGTCACAGTGAGGTTTCTGACCTCTTCTGGTTCACCAGTGAGAAATGGTGAGAGAGTTCAAGAGTTGTTGCAAGCTGTCCAAATGCCTGCAAAGATTGCCTTGGTGAAATGCAGTACACATCTGAAATCGCAAGACTTTGTGTCAATGGGAAATAGATATGCGGATCAAGTCGCAAGGTTTTGCGCATTGAACTGTATATCCTTCAAGGATAAGTGGGAATTGTTACCTGAAGAAGAAGAAACATGTCCAATTTATGCGTTGCATGTAATAGATACGTTAGAAGACCTAAGAACACTGCAGAATAATGTGGACAGGGAGGAAAAATGATCATGGGTCAAGATGAAATGTGTACAATGACAAGACGAAGTGTGGGTTTCAGAAGAAGGTCAGTTGGTTTTGCCGAACAGTTTGCTGTCTCAAATGGCTAGGTATTATCATGGCCAAGCACATGTTGGGAGGGATGCCATGATTCACCTATTTAAACAAAATTGGCTCAATCTGAAGTTTAGGCTATTTGCTGAAGCAGTTTGCCATTGTTGCATCATCTGTCAACAAATGAACGAGGGAAAAGGTACAGTGGTCAATTTGAGCCACATTGGAAGAGCAGGAGGTCCATTCAGCAGAATGCAAATGGATGTTATTAAGATACCAGTGTGTGGAGGATTGAGATATAAGCTGGTAATTGTCTGCATCTGTAGTCATTGGATTGAAGCGTACCCTACACGAAGAAATGATAGCCTCACAGTAGCAAAACTACTGCTTAGGCAACTGGTACCACGTTTTGGGTTTCCAATCTCTTTAGAATCAGATAGCGGAAATCACTTCAACAATGAAGTAGTTAAATTACTATTTTCAGCCTTAAACATTGAGCAGAAGTTGCATTGTGGTTACCGCCCTGAAGCATCAGGACTTGTGTAACCGATGAATGGTACCTTGAAATCAAGAATGAAGAAAATGTGTGCTTCCATGAATCTGAAATGTCCAGACGCACTACCATTAGTTCTGATGACAATGAGAAACATGTCCGACAGGAAGACAGGATTGTCACTGCATGAGATCCTCATGGGCAGAGCAATCAGGTTGCCAGCGATTCCTGCAATGCTCTTGTGAACATAACAGATGATATGGTATTGGACTACTGCAAAGGTCTGGCTGATGTGGTTCGCGCTTTCTCTCATCAGGTGGAAGCCACCACACTGCAACCGCCTCAAGATCAATGACACAACCTGAGAGCTGGTGACTGGGTTGTGGTCCGAAAACACATGAGGAAGACATGTTTGGAACCTCGGCGGAAGGGCCCTTTTCAGGTAGTTCTGATCACTACTATAGCTGTGAAGTGAGCTGGAGTTCCTAACTGGATCCACGCAATCCATACGAGAAAAGTGGCTTGTCCTCTAGACAATGAAGAAGAGTTATTGAGAGTACCAAAGATGACCTGACAAACCTCAGAGCCGGAAAGAGAGGAAAGAGGAACTCAGACCGGATCTGAGAGTGTTGAGAACGGTTCAGTTGCTCCTGTGAGGGACGAAGGAGAACACCTCCAGGAAAGTGACAGTGAGCCAATATCAATTGAGGCAGCATGAGGGTTTAGTCAGAGCAGAGCTCTCCCAGAAGTAGGTGATTTTGATAGATGAACAGAGCAAATGCCAGTCCCCAAGGGGGGAGGAGTTGAGACGGATGAAAGCCAATTTGGTCTGACACCTCCTGAACCAGTTGCAGGACTGTCAGGAGAAAATTCTGCAGAGCAAGAAGAAGTTTCAAGTTCAACATTGAAAAGACCATTGACCAAGGGTCCACTGAAAGGAGATAAGTGGCCAGAGTCACAAGCAAAGAGAAAGGAAGCAATTGTTATGACAACAATTGCGGAAGAAGTAGATACGACAAGGAGAGAAGACCTGAGTGAAGGAGAATGAATGGAGAGTGAAAGTTGAAAAGAAAAAGAATAACAAGTAGAAGGTACGCTGGTCCTGAATGGGCATATGCAACAACAAGTGAATGGCAGAGAGAACTTTTGTCTTTTTGTTTTGATCAAGATATTCCAGGTCAATATTTTGGCACTTGAAGGAAATCAATGAACTGAATTATCAAAATTACAAGATAAGAAAAGTACAAGAGAAAAAAGAGACTGTTGAAAGTAACCAGAAAATACTTTTGAAAACCTGATTTGACAAGCTGCTAAACTGCTTTTGACAAAGGGTTCTGGAAGTGAGACTGAAAGCTGTAAATAACTGCTGAAAGGAGATTGAATAATTTGTTATTGATTTTTGCTGCATAGTATATTTCTTTTCTTCTATTTTTATGATTCTTTACAGATCATGAGTAACATTAGTCAGAAGGGTAGGAAGAATAGGTGCTGTAAATACATAAGTGTCAGTTTGGCAATTGTATGTGTGATATTGTGCTTGATATTGGTTGTGGGAATGACTGTTCTTGAGAAGAGTAAAGCCAACTACACTTCAGCACTAGAGACAACTACTACAGAAGCAGAAATATAGAAGCTTAGGTTAGATGAGAAGTAGCTGCACGTAAACAATACACAAGAGGAACTTTCTTCTAATGTTTTCTATCACTTATTGAGTGAGTATGTTGAGATGATGGATGCAAGAAATTGTTGTGCGCACTCCGATTCCTTCATCAGTCGAAGAAGAAGTTACCTATCATAGTTTGCCCCTCACTTATAGGATAAGTTGTAGTCTGTTACTAACAAGATTCTATAACCAGGAGTACATTCAGTTTTTCTACTCCAACCAAGATGTTATGTTTTCATTTTTCCCCATAATTAGATACCTGAGTGGAGAATGGACAATGACATAGCATTAGTGAGAGGTTTCTTTGAGCCTACATTAACTTTTGGCACAGCCTAGGCACACAAGAATAACCTGACATGCTTGCTTACA
Organism: Pleurodeles waltl; assembly: GCF_031143425.1. Lineage (NCBI taxonomy): Eukaryota > Metazoa > Chordata > Amphibia > Caudata > Salamandridae > Pleurodeles > Pleurodeles waltl. The sequence continues at coordinate 778,317,489 of NC_090439.1, forward strand.
CCGCTAGAAAAGAGCATCTTAGATCGGACACATGATAGGAGAAAGAAATTGAAGGAGGAATTAGAAAAAGGTTTAGAGAAAAGGACTTTTAGAAGTGATTTGCTTTTAGTAAAATAAAAACACATGGGAAATTAGTTTTATATGGTCAACACGTAGGAACGCTTTGTGTATATATATAGGCCTAAATCAAGCACTGACACTTTATTTGTGGGGACCAAATGCTTATTACTGTCTTCCAAGAGGATGGTACGGCACATGTTACTTGGGAATAGTTTTCCCAAATATATTCCAACTTGAGGACTTGAAAAGATTAACGAAAATGACTGAGTTACATCACATTAAACAAAAGAAAGAGTCTCCTTCTGGTATAGTGGGAGATATATTTGGAGCAATGATTCCTCCAGTAGGAGTTGTTCTGAATTCTATAAAGATTCGGAAGTTGTCTACTATTTTGGATAACATGTTGATAAATGTTTCAGGAGCCATGATTCTAATGGATAGAGAAATATCTATGGTAAGAACTATGACTCTCCAGAACTGCCTTGCATTAGACATTCTTTTAGTAAAAGATGGCGGAGTTTGTAAAATGCTTAATTCAAAGCAATTCTGCTTGTATATTCCTGATAATAGCAAAGAAATTAGAAGCTTACTTACAAATCTGACTAATGAAAGTGCTGATTTGAAAGAGCTGAAAGAACCAGGTGTTTGGGAGAAAGTTGGCTAAAGATTTGCTTCAGTGGGAAATTGGCTCAGCAACACTGGGAAAGGGATAATATTGAAAATAATACAATGGTTATTGATTGTTGTGATTTGCATAATTGGAGCATGGGGATTATGCAAAACATTTTGCCCCCATTTTCCACTTTTTGCTGGTGTTTTCCTGACTCTGATGATGCCCTGGGTACTGCTACCCAGTCCCAGGGCCTGTGCTCTGTGTACAATCAGTATGCAAATTAGGCTAATTATAATTGGCTAAGTCAACCTACCTATAAGTCCCTAGTATATGGTAGGGCATGGAGGTTTAGGAACCCCAGCATAGGTAGTGCCTCCATAGGTGCACTGCTGAGGTGCCCAGTGTCATTTTAAAGGCAGGCCTACCTTGCTAGCTGCTTTTAAATTAAAGTTATATGCAAAATCGACTTTTTAATTAAAAGTAGTTACAAATTCTTAAACTACCTTATTTTTACATATGTCACCCCTAAGGTGTGCCCTATGTGCCCCTTAGGGCTGGGTGCCATGTAACTATAAACAGGGACCTTATACAAATAGTTTTATAAGCCCTGGTGAGGTAAAACAGCCAAATTCGTTTTTCCCTCATTGTAGTGTATGGCCTCCATAGGCTAGAATGGGGAGACTGTATTTTAATTTTAAAAGTCCCCTTAAGTAACAGATACCAGAAGTTTGGTATCAAATTAATTGTTATAATAAATCCCACAACTTCCAGTTGTTGGATTTAATATAACTTGTTCAGGTAAAGAGTTTTAAACTTTACCTGAAAAGTTGCCAACTTCAGCCCTGCAGTGTTTTGCTGCTGTGCTCTGATTGGCCAGCCTCTGGCAGCCTGGCCAGGCTGCCATGATGTGGTGTGAAGTGGCCTGGCTTCACACAAAGAGATGTGCCTGTGGGAGGAGATCTCCCCTCAGCAGATGGTGAGGCAGGAAGGGGGAGGGCTGCCAAACTGGTCTTCAAAGGCAGAGAAGGACAGTTGGAGCAACCCAGCAACACCCCCACATCCTGCAAACCCAGACAATTAGGTACCCCCTTGATTAGATTAGGAGAGGGCAGGAGAGTGGTGTGTTTAGGATTTTTAGCCACACCAGTGGGTGGGCTCGACTTTCAGCCATGATGGATTTTTGAGGAATATTGCTCCCTGAGATTGATTTTTGCCACACTTCCCAGGAAGTGGTCATCACAGGGGGAAGGACCCTGCCCCTGATTGGAGAACCAGAACCCCCCTGTTTTTCACCCAGGAGCAAGGATAAAACTGGCAGACCTGCACCCACACCTCAGATCCCTATCAGATTCCAACAAGGAAGAACTACAGGTGAAGAAGGACTTCCCTGCTGGACCCCTGACCTGCACCTGGACACTGCACTTTGGAGGACTGCACCAGCTGCACACTACTAAATATCACCCCACTTATCACTACACGCACCACCCCACACATCACCCACACCACCCCATGGCACGGCAAAGACACCCCAGGTTCTCTGAGGAGGAGCTCAGGGTCATGGTGGAGGAAATCGTCCTGGTAGACCCACAGCTATTTGGATCACAGGTGCAGCACACCTCCATTGCTAGGAAGATGGAGCTATGGCGAAGAATAGTGGACAGGGTCAACGCAGTGGGACAGCACCCAAGAAATAGGGATGACATCAGGAAGAGGTGGAACGACCTACGGGGGAAGGTGTGTTCTGTGGTCTCAAGACACCACCTTGCGGTTCAGCGGACTGGCGGCGGACCCCCACCTCCTCCCCCACAACTAACAACATGGGAGGAGCAGGTCTTGGCAATTCTGCATCCTGAGGGCCTCGCAGGAGTAGATGGAGGAATGGACTCTGGTAAGTCAAAGCTTTACTATTACATCCCCCACCCTACCCCTATGCCATCACATACCCCCACCCTCACCCTCACCCCCATCACTCCTACTCCTCACAAATGTCCCACTATCACAACCCACCCATCCCAACACCAAGCCCTGCATGCAACAACAAAGCATGGACACCCATCACCAAAGCATGGCCACTGCACATACCCATACACCCCCCTAAACCACCATCACACAAGGTCCCACACAGGAATGCAAGCACTGGGGTACACAGACACCCACCTATTGCACACCATGGCACACACAGATGTAATAAACATCCTTTTATACCCCTGCAGGACCCCTACCCAACGTCACCGGACAAGAGGGTCCACACAGGTACATACCACCAACAGAAGAGGCCCACAGTGATGACAGCAGCTATGTCCAACTGGATCTAGATGACCAGCCCGGCCCATCAGGGACCTCTGGACAGTCGGTTCCCCTCCCACAGTCACAGGCCACTACAGACCTTCCCCCCTCTGGAAACACCAGCACAGCACCCACCCAGCGGGCACATACATCTGTCCCCAGGACACGTCAAGCAGCAGTGTGTCCACCACTACAGGGAACCCAGGATAACCCACCACCCCAACAACAACAGGAACCTGGGGCAGTGGTAGTGGGCACACGGTCCAGGGGACGGAGGCCCAGGAACACAGGAGAACTGGAAAGGCTGCTGTGCGACAGGGGGAGGACAGGCCAAGGGAACCCACTCTCCAAGAGGCCCTCTCCTCCATCATGGGAGCCTACCACCACTCCCAGGAGACGAGGGAGGAACTCAGAGCCATCAATTCCACCCTGGGCACCATCATAGGGGTGCTGAAGGAAGTACTCAACACCAGGAGGGACACTGTGGCACAACAAGGGGCCCCTGACACTAGCATGGATGATGAACTGCCCACCACCTCCGCCGGCGCTAGTGGACAGGAGTCACCGCCACAGGACCACCACACCAGCACCCCACCCCCTACAGAGGGAGAACCACCTGCAAACGGTCACTGAGATCCAGGACAAAGACAGAGAACAATGCCAAGACCCCCGCCAAGAAATGAGACCACTCTGATTGTCATCCTTCTGTCCCACCTTGTCACCCTGTCCATCCTCAAACTGCCCCAGCTCCACTTCCTATGCCCATTTGGGCAATGCACCTGTGAGACTAATAGACTGGACTCTGCCATGGACATTCCTCCACCATCAGCCCTCACCATTTTACAACCCCCTCCAATATTGAGCACTTAAATAAACACCCTTGAAACACAAAACAATCTGGAGTCAGTCTGTGATTTCGAAATAGTGTATTAGCAATTACAGTGGCAAAATGTACTTTCAATTGTAATGTCAACATACCTATGTCACACAGCTCTAGTCCATGAGGAAAGAAAGCAGATGTCACACTGTGGGACACACATCTGTGAAATTGTAAGGGAAAGTGACAACTCAGTGACCATACACTGGGTGAAAAGGACAGACAGAAGAGAGGTAGTAGTATTAAAGTACATGTAGTAGGCAGGTTTGTATTCTTACCTGTGTCTCCCTGGAACTATTGCAGGATCACCGTGTTCCTGTTGTCCATGTCCTCTTCTTCTGCTTCCTCGTCTTCACTGTCCACAGGCTCCACAGCTGCAACAACACTGCCATCTGGACCACCCCCTGCAGAAAAGGCACCTGTCGTCGCAATGCCAAGTTGTGAAACATACAGCAGGCCATGATGATCTGGCACACCTTCTTTGGTGAGTAGAATAGGGATCCACCTGTCATGTGGAGGCATCTGAACCTGGCCTTCAGGAGGCCGAAGGTCTGCTCTATTATCCGCAGAGTTCGTCCATGGGCCTCATTGTAGCGTTCCTCTGCCCTTGTCCTGGGATTCCTCACTGGGGTCAGTAGCTATGACAGGTTGGGGTAACCAGAGTCACCTGCAAATGGCGAGCGACAACTGTTAGACACACACTAACCTGTAGGGATATCCCCAGACCCAGACAACCATTCCCACTGACTTGCTTCCAGGTGCTCACCTAATAGCCACACATGGTGCCTCTGGAGTTGCCCCATCGCATAAGGGATGCTGCTATTCCGCAGGATGTAGGCGTCATGCACTGAGCCAGGGAACTTGGCATTCCCATGGGAGATGTACTGGTCTGCCAAACACACCATCTGCACATTCATCGAATGATAACTCTTCCATTTTGTGTACACCTGTTCACTCCTGTGGGGGGGTACCAAAGCCTCATGGGTCCCATCAATGGCACCTATGATGTTGGGGATATGTCCCAGTGCATAGAAGTCCCCTTTCACTGTAGGCAAATCCTCCACCTGAGGGAAAACGATGTAGCTCTGCATGTGTTTCAGCAGGGCAGACAACACTCTGGACAACACGTTGGAAAACATAGGCTGGGACATCCCTGATGCTATGGCCACTGTTGTTTGAAATGACCCACTAGCAAGGAAATGGAGTACTGACAGCACCTGCACTTGAGGGGATATTCCTGTGGGATGGCGGATAGCTGTCATCAGGTCTGGCTCCAGCTGGGCACACAGTTACTGGATTGTGGCACGGTCAAGCCTGTAGGTGATGATCACATGTCTTTCCTCCATTGTCGACAGGTCCACCAGCGGTCTGTACACCGGATGATGCCGCCATCTCCTCACATGTCCCAGCGGACGGTGCCTATGAAGGACAACAGCGAGCACAGAGTCAACCAACTCAGAGGTACGTACCCACAGCTTACACAGAACACAAATCATAATCCGAAAATTGGCCTGCATGTGTGTTGAGGCTAGGCCTAGGTATGTGTGATACAGTTAAAAATTAAGCCATGTGGGCCTCTGAAATGGCGGATGCCTGACCTGTAAAGTGGGACAATGGGATGTGAGGTAACTGCGCTGGCGTTGTACATCGTTGCGGTAGGCGGTCGAAGACCGCAGCGCAATGCTGCATTGGTTACCATTGGACCCTATGGGTCCCAGGAGCCAATGACGAAGTACGCCAGCGATGACGGTACGCGCCGCCACGGACGTGACCGCCATTTTCTGTCTGTTCAATCACTCGATACCTGATTTTCGACAGGAGAGGACCTACACTGCAAGTGCTGCTGTGACCTCGGTCTGGAAGAGACAATGGCTTGTGCGTCTGGGGAAAGGGCCCCTGCCTTCACATCGGAGGAGTTGGAGAAACTAGTGGATGGGGTCCTCCCCCAGTACACGCTACTCTACGGTCCTCCAGACAAACAGGTAAATACAGTAGGAGCATGCTGTATGGGCTATGCCTGTGTGAAGTGGGGTGGATGAAAGATGGGGGGGATTGAGGTGTGCATGAAACAACGGTGAGTGCATGTGCATCATGGCAAGGGTAGGGATGGGGGCCAATGACTGTGATGGTGCATTTGGTAATACATTTTCTTTTCCCCCTTTACAATTCATGTAGGTCAGCGCCCACCAGAAAAAAGATATTTGGGGTGCCATCGCCAAGGACGTCCGGACCCTGGGGTTCTACCACAGATGGAGCACCCACTGCCGTAAGAGATGGGAGGACATTCGCCGCTGGAGCAAGAAGACGGCGGAGGCCCAGCTGGGGATGGCCTCCCAACGTGGGAGGGGTGCCCGTCGCACCATGACCCCCCCTGATGTTCAGGATCCTGGTGGTGGCGTACCCGGAGTTGGATGGGCCCTTGGGGGCATCACAGCAGCCACAAGGGGGTGAGTACACTCTCATTCTGCTGATTTTGCACGCAGTGGAGGTGTCTGGGTGGGGGAGGTGGGCTGTGGGTTTCCCTAGGCCAGGGCGAGTTTAGTAGGCAAGATTCCCTTGTTCTGGCAGACCCTGTGGCACCCCACCCCACCTGTGTACAGTGCCAAATACACCTAGTCAGGCTCCTGTGTCATCCATGTGTGCAGATGTCATCCATAACCTTGTAGGCCATGTCCCAGGCATTGAACAGTGGAGCATAAGTGCGCAGCGTAGTGCAGGGGGCTTCTGTGTCTGTCGTGTCAGCCAACGGTAGCGGTAATGCATGCACTCAACATATCTTTCTTCTGTCGCCCCCCCCTTTTTGTGGTCTCCCTGTTCTTGTGTGCATTAGCATCATCAGGTGGAGGAGCAGTGGCACCGGAGCAGGAGGGAGCTGCATCCCACATGGCCCTGGAGGGCGAGACAACGGACTCGGAGTTCACCAGTGGGACGGAGGGTGAGGGGAGCTCCACGGCGGGGAGAGGAGCTGACACCAGTGACACGGACTCGTCCTCTGATGGGAGCTCCCTTGTGGTGGCGGCAACATCTGTGCCCCCGCATCTACAGGTACAGCCCTCCCAGCAGCCCCTCAGCCTTTGCCCCATGCCCGCTCTCACAGGAGGGTGGGCATCACCTTCGCCCCAGGCACCTCAGCCCCTGCCCCAGTCACCCCTGCTGCCCTCAGTGAGGAGGTCATTGACCTCCTCAGGTCCCTCACTGTTGGGCATTCTACCATTTTGAATGCCATCCAGGGTGTAGAAAGGCAGTTGCAACAAACAAATGCATTCCTGGAGGGCATTCATTCCGGTCAGGCGGCCCTTCAGCGAGCTTTTCAGACTCTGGCCTCAGCACTGATGGCAGCCATTGTCCCTGTCTCTAGCCTGCCCCCTCCACCTTCCTCCACCCAGACCCAATACCCTCTACCTGAGCCTATCCCAAGCACACCTTCAGACCAGCATGCAAAACGTCAACACACAAGGGAAGCTCAGGCAAACATAAGCACCACACATCCCACAGGCACTCATGCAAGCATCACACACATGCAGACACACCAACATCCACTGCCTCCACTGTGTCCCCCTCCTCCTCGTCTCCCTCCTCCCTCCCAGGCTCGTCTACACTCACACCTGCATGCACTACATCTACAGCCACTACTGCCATCACCAGCACACACACCACCACACCCCGCTCATGTGCAGTCACCACCCCCACTGCCATTCACACGTCCCCTGTGTCCTCTCCCTGTCTGTCTGTGATGCCTTCTCCCAAGATACAAAAGGCAGGCACAAACCCACCCAACAGCCATCCACCTCACGACAGCTTCCAGCCCATGCACCTTCACCCAAAGTCAGCAAACTTACACCTCCTACAACCACTACCTCTTCCTCCACTCCCAAACCCCCTCCATCTACCCGTCCCAGTGTTTCCCAAAATCTTTTCCTGTCCAACTTTGACCTCTTTCCCACACCTCCCCACCCCGTCCATCTCCTAGGGCCCGACTCTCCAGGTCCCAACCTAGCACCTCAGCCACAACATCTCCGGGACCAGTGGTGCCTGTAGTCAACGGAATCTGGAGTGCACCAGCCACCAGGGCAGCCAGTGTGGCACCGAGCCAGAGCACGGACAGTCCCCCACCTGTCAAGCATCAAAAGTTGGCCAGTGCCCAGCGGGAGAGGGGGAGGACTCCAACCACCAAAGCCTCTCCCAGGGGTACAGGTGGGAGTGTGGAGTCAGCTGCGACACCTTCCAAGGTGGGGAAGGACCACAAGAAAGTCAGCAGGTCTGGGAAGAGCAGCACGGCGGAGAAGACCGGCATCATCCCTGCTGCCCACGAGGTCACCGCCATCATCCCTGCTGCCCCGAAGGCCACCTCCACCATCCCCGCTGCCCAGGAGGCACCGCCATCATCCCCGCTGCCCAGGAAGCCACCGCCAGCATCTGCTCTGCTGCACAAGAGGCCACCGCCACCAGCCCCGCTGCCCAGGAGGCCACCGCCATCATCCCCGCTTCCCAGGAGGCCACCGCCATCATCACCACTGCCCAGGAGGCCACCGCCAGCACCTGCCCTGCTGCCCAAGAGGCCACCGCCACCAGCCCTGCTGCCCAGGACAGGACCGCCAGCACCAGCCCCGCTGGGCCAGACAGGACCACCAGCCCCACTGGGCCAGACAGGACCGGCAGCACCAGCTCTGCTGGGCCAGACAGGACAGGCAGCACCAGCCCCGCTGGGCCAGACAGGATCGCCAGCACCAGCCCCGCTGGCCCAGACAGGATCGCCAGCCCCGCTAGCCCAGACAGGACCGCCAGCACCAGCCCCACTGGGCCAGACAGGATTGCCAGCCCCGCTGGGCCAGAGAGGACCGCTAGCACCACCCCCACTGGGCCAGACAGGATCGACAGCCCCGCTGGTCCAGAGAGGAATGCCAGCACCAGCCCTGTTGGCCCAAACAGGACCGCCAGCACCTGCCCCGCTGGGCCAGACAGGACTGCCAGCACCAGCCCCGCTGGACCAGAGAGGACCACCAGCACCAGCCCCGCTGGGACATAGAGGACTGCCAGCCCCAGACCCGCTGGGCCAGAGAGGACCGCCAGCACCAGCCGCGCTGGGACAGAGAGGACCGCCAGCAACAGCCCCGCTGGGCCAGAGAGGACCGCCAGCACCAGCCCCACTGGGCCAGACAGGACCGGCAGCACCAGCCCCGCTGGGCCAGACAGGACCGGCAGCACCAGCCCCACTAGGTTATGAAGGACCGCCAGCAACAGCCCCGCTGGGCCATGAAGGACCGCCAGCAGCTGAGTCAGTGCAAAGGACCCCGCCGCAACAAGCACCGCTGCACAGGGCACCGCTGCCACAAGCACGAACAGGGCACCCCCGCCACAAGCACCGCTGAACAGGGCACCGCCGCCACATGCACCGCTGGCCCATGAGCGCCAAGGGTACTGACGCTACTGAGTCCGTCACGAGCAGGATGAAGCACTCTGGGCACCAAGCCCCCTCCAGAACCAGTGGAGACTGTTATCCACTTGAGAGACTGTGGCTTTGCACTCCCCAGGATTGAACAGTGGGCAAACCATCCACTGTAGAGACTTGAGAGACTGTGGCTTTGCACTCCCCAGGATTGAACAGTGGGCAAACCACCCACTGTAGAGACTTGAGAGACTGTGGCTTTGCACTCCCCAGGATTGAACAGTGGGCATGTGGCCCCCTCGTGGATTTGGCATTGTGCACCCAACCAGCTGAGTTGCCCCCCCTTTCCCTCCCCCTGAGGTGCCTGTTTTATTGCTATCTGATGCCCCTACAGTGTTCTCTCCGTCCTGGTCGGGGATCTTGTGTGGGCCTCGCCCATACTGTGTGGGCCCAGTATTCCCCGGACTTCAATGGAGCACTACCTGGACTACTATTCTTGGTGTATATTTTGTTAATAGTGCATATATGTATATTTTTGCGTACTGCATTTTAATATATTACATGGTTACACTCATTTTCTATGGTCTTTGCATTCTTCCGAGGGGGTTGGGGGGTGTAACTATAATGTATCATGATGTATTAGTGTGTGTGTTGTCGTGGGTGAGGGTGGGGGTGGGGGAGTTGCGTGTGTGTGTCCCTGTTTTTTCCCTCCCCCTCCCCTGTGTCGTAGGTGCAGTACTCACCGTGGTCTTCACCGCCGGCGTTCGTGCTCCTGGTAGAGGAGCAAGAAGTTAAGTGCTGGCAGGATCTGCAGCTCTGGTTCCATGGCGTCCTGGTTCCTCGTGGGTGTGTAGAGGTGAGCGTTTTCCCTTCGAGGTCCTGTTTCCGTCGTGTTTTTGTCCGCGGTGATTCTGCCCCAGAAAAGGTGGCGGATTGGTAGGCTGTGATACAGTGGGCGGTACTTTGTCCTCCGCCTGTCTGTTGGCTGTGACCGCCATGCTGTTTGTTTGTACCGCCGTGGCAGTCGGAGTGTTAAAGTGGCTGTCTTTGTTGGCGGTTTCCGCCATGGTCGTAATTCCAATTTTTTTACCGCCGACCTGTTTGCGGTCTTACCGCCGCTTTAACACCGTTCGCCAGGGTTGGAATGACCACCATAATCTATTTTTATAAATTGATTGGATTTTTAAACTGTTTCCTGTGTTTTATTTAGTTATTGTTTTGTGATATTTGAATGCTTTACACTCCTAAGTTAAGCCTTGTCGCTCGTTGCCAAGCTACCAAGGGTTGAGCTGGGTTTAATTTACTAGACCTAACTGGACCTAAGTGGAGGTTAGTGGCCTATTGCTAAGTGTAGGTACCTACCTGCCCTTACCAATGACCCATTTTCCAACATGTGTAGAATGATTAAATTAAAGAAGATGAAAAATGATCAGAGGAGGGTAGAAATGAAAAGGGAAAATTTGTTTAGGGAGAATTCAAAAAGGGAACAAGAAGTAAGAGGGATAGAGAAGACACAATTTTAGCTGAAGCAGAACATTTGTGTGGGAAGACTTAAGTGTGATGAAATATTTAGTCATCAGAGGAGGGATTGTTAACGCTGAATTTTACTAATGAATATTCATGTATTCTGAGTGTTGAATTTACATAGAAAATGAGTTAACATAGAGAAATAATGCATGCATTTCAAAATGCGCCTACTTGAGTGGCCGTCAGTGTTCACGAAGCATACTTATTAATAGCTTATTAATGTAAAATGTTGAGCTTATATTTGGATTATTGTAGTAGTATGTCTTTTTAAAGGTTATGTATTATGTATTTGCTTTATTAATCATAGGCCTTACTTTAGCAAGGCCTTTGGCCTAGTTGCATGGCCTCATGTTAAGCTGCATTGCTTAAGCGACTTATAAAATGGCTGCTTAGAGAGTTCGTTCGTTCGTTACTTTATTTCGGCAAATATTGCCATAAAAGTCAAGACATGAAATAAATACAACATACACATATACATTTCACAATTAAATATAAGATACAATACATACAATTAGCAAGAAATATATGGATGTCTCCATGATTAAGCAGTACCGCATATAAAAATATAAGCAACAGTTTATAAATTAATTAAAAGCCAGAACTAAAAAAAAAAAAAAATAATTAACTTGGATCGAAGAAACAGTGCATCATATACCTATACAAGGAAGGCAAAGATCGGGCCACCTAACAAAATATTACAGTTTGTGACCAAGTCGTTTTCTAATAAGGTACACATTGAATAAGAATCTAGTCGTGCCAAACACCACTAATTGTGAAGTATTAGACTGGAATATGCTTAGAGAGTTAAATTGTGATTTTCTAGTGCGTTGACCAAAATGTTAGAAACTGAAATTCTTTCTCATGAGAAGTGCTTGTTAGAATATGCTGTACTAAGGATACAATGTATAACGTAGTGTGTGTAAAGGCGACTTTCCCAGGAGCAGACAATGGATGCACTGACTGGAGTGTAAGCTGATACAATATTGATACCTGACAAGCCCAACGAAGGGAACAGGAGAAGAGGAGCCAATCATCGACATGTGAGCTGTGTACTAGTAAATTCTTCGATTTGGGGTTCTACTTTCATTGAACTAAAAGTAAACATTCAATTCTTTAACCAATGGCAACGTGGGAAGTAGTTTTAGGAAATCTAACTTAGCCAGACTGCACTGAGAGGAGGACACCATGTCACTATTATTTTCTTGACCGTCCCAAGAAGAGACAAGCTTAACTTTATTGCTCAAAAGAGACTGCTTTTCCTGAACTTTAATGCTGAATCCTGATGCCTTGCTGACTGAACTGATGTCCAATTGACAAAGACTGTCACAGCTTGCTGAAACATACTGAGGCCAGGTATAAGACGATGTTACTGATTGTTATGTCTATTTGCTTTTGCTCCTAGGTGCCAACTGCTAATTCTGAGAGAGCCACAGTTAGATGTTTTTCCAAATTTCTGTTGACTAAAATTGTTTTTCATGAAGTCCAAACATGCTAATTTAATCAGAAGGTTAGTTAGGGAACTCATTGATGATGCTTGCTACATGTAATAATGGTTAAAATATTTTCTTTGCTGAATCAAGATGTATGCCATTTTGTTTGCGCAGTTAGTCTTGCTCTTGATTTGTACTGTAACCTTAGAATGTGTAGTGGTGCAAGCTTTGGTTAAACTGCGATTTTTTAGGCTACTTGGGCAACCATTATCATTGCTTACCATTTTATTTTGAGACTAAGTTATTGGACCGTAGCATTGTTAATAAAGGGAAATAAACATTCTAACTTTTACATAAATGGCTGAGAGGTCATGGTGTGTGAAAATTACTGACTCTTATTGATTATTCATGTTATTGAATGTTACTGTGATTGATTTGAATTGGTACAGGGTCTCATGGTGGGAACTTCTCTAAATGCAGTCAAAAGGTCCACCGGCCTAATAACACGTCCCCGTAATGCCCAATTACCAAATTACCTTTGAATTGTTAACACACTCAGTTATGAAAGATAGGTCAGCTTTTGTGGGGGAAAGTAGTATGTCCAGTCATTCAAACGCCTTGTAATCCAAATTGTTCCTCATTGTATATTTTGTGTGAAGCCATTCATTTTCAGGCACATGATGGCGAAGTTCTTCAGATTGTCAATGGGGCATTCTCTTAGCCCATATGGTAAACTAATATTAAAATATGGAGTAGCACGTAGGTTGCCTCCAATAATAAAAAAAAACACTAGCTCCTAAGGAATTGCTCATTGAATCATTCTGAGCAGTTGGTTGATTTGGCCTGGAAGTAAAGTGTAAAAACAACAGACCAAATAGAACAATTAATGCGTCCAATTAATGGCAGTATACATGCTTAGCAAAGTAAGTATTCGAGTACACTGAATAAAGAAAATGTCATTAATTATTTATGCACAATATTAATTCAATAATAAAAGCTGTTCAGTTGAAGAGCGCACACATAAATGGCCCCGACTGGGGCCAGGAACTATGACATATCCGTCCAGCGGGTTGCCAGTTAATAGATACTAGGGTGAATCAGCCTACATGATTGCTGCAACTCTTTTTCTCTGCCAGGCGAATAAAGTTGTAACATGGGGATAAGCAGGGCAGCCCACTGTGACACAACATAACACCAAGGGAATAGAGGCATGACTGAATACTACTTTTTACTGTCCAGCAAAATGTATTTAACTTGCTGTACTAATATAATCCTGATGCTTGGGACAAAGACATGGTTGCACGATAGCTCAATGCCTGATTTGATCACCTCACTACTTCCTAAATATTCTATGATTAGGAGAGACAGACAAGGTAGGTCAGGAGGGGGCGACTATTGTCTTCAAGAAGGGGTATAAATTGAAAATAAAAGAACTACCCTTCCTCACCTGTCTGGCCTTGCTCTTCTCTTTTTCCCTTACACCTAAATTCACTTTTTCTGGGGCTTTGATATATTGGCCTCCAGGTTATGCTAGGGACTGGAGTGCCATGATTCCTGACTTATTGGTCCCATATGTTTTGAAATCTGTGAATTTTATGCTACTAGGAGATCTCAACATCCATTTGGAAGACCCTCAATGTAATCTGGGATTCATTCTTATTGAGGATCTTAGGGCCCTTATTCTAGCCCTCTGCAATACGGCTCCTACTCATGATGCAAGACCCCTCTTGGACCCAATTTTTGCCAACCTTCAGGACCTGTACACAGATCCCCCTATTCCACTACTCTGGTCAGATTACTTAGCAGTTCCTTTCACTATCAAAATCCAGAAGATCTCATCTTTAGAACAATCTAAATCTTCTACTAAGTCTTGGAACTGGTCAAAGCTGAATGTTTCAGTCTTAAACTAACAGCTTGTTAGTACTGAACCTGCTCTTAAGCACACAGTTGATTCAGACTCTTGGCTAATAGATACTTGGATATTGAATGCCTTGGATGCAACTTTACCAGCTACTTCTAGTCATTCCGCTAGATCTATCCCTCTGGCTCCCTGGTTCAATGAAACTTTCCAGCCAGAGAAACAAACATTGCAAGGCCTTGGAAATACTCTGAATGAGGTCCTACAATGAGGAATCTAAAGCTGCTTACATACAAGAGTTAAAAAGCTATCATGGGCTCTACGGGAAAGCACCTGCACAATATTTTTTCTGATAAAATTATCAATGCCCAGAACTGTCCCAAAAACCTCTTCAATGTAGAGAAAGAGCTTTCAGATCCTGGAATATTTGCTCCAGCACCTTTGTTTTTACAGACTCAGTGCGAGGAGTTGGCCCTCTTCTTTATCAGAAAGGTTGCAGATATCCACTCCCAGTTGTCTAAAGAACTTAAGGGTGGAATAATTGCATCAGACCTTGTTGTTCCTGACCGCATTGCCAACCCCTCCCATAGTGAGTACAATAATAGCATGCCTACATCGGACTACACCTCTAAACTAAAATCATGGCCTGTATTGGATATCTCTACCTCTCTGGCTATCCTACAGTTTATTAAATCATGTTCACTGTTGGATCCCCCACCACCTTCTAAACTTGGCCTTGTGGACCCAAAGTTACTACAGGTGGTGGTGAATTCTCTTAATTCCTTTCTTGATGAAGACTCTGTTCCGGTGAGCTGGAAGTACTCTATTGTTCTCCCACTCCTAAAAACAAATCTTGACCCAACCATTTGGTCTAATTTCCATCCTCTATCTCTGCTGTCCTATCTCTCCAAAGTCTTGGAGAAACCTGTGAATTCATTGCTTACCTTTATAGTGGAGACTCAAAATTGCAGAGTAACAGACCATCTTGGATGCCTCCTTAAGAAAGGTGGCACACTTGCCCTTATTTTATTCTATCTTAGCACAGACTTTGATATACTGTGTCCCATCTCATGTTGCTCAAGAGACTGGCAGTGCTATGTCTTGAAGGAACAGACGTGGCTGGATAACATCTTTCCTATAAGATTAGACGTTTCAGGCATTTTCAACCAGTGTTAGGTCAGAGATATGGTCTCTAACTTCTGGAGTCCAGCAGGGCGCAGTGATTAGCCCAGTACTGTTTAATATCTATGTCTGCAGATGTAGTTGTCTGAACCCTGTTTTCTTATGCTGATCACACACAAATTATCTTTTCTTTGTCATCTGTGCAGGGCCATGGACCTTCTGATCTTAGCCTGGGCTTCAGTCATACTGCCACTTGAATGAACAATAACTTTCTCAAGTTAAATGGTGCTAAGACTTAAGTCATAGTTTTGGGTAAGAATCCTCAACTTTGGGGCCCACAATACTGGCTAGTTTCTTTAGGGACTCTTCCTGCCTTGTCCTTGAAGGTCAAGAATATGGGCTCTGTACTGGATGAAAATCTCTCCATGAAGCCTGAGGTGAACAAGGTTACTGCTATGTGTTTAGCTGTGCTTAAGTTGCTGAAAAAGATCATGTGGATCATTCCTGCATCGGCCCAAAGGACAGTGATTCAAACCCTAATTTTGTCCAGATTGGATTATGGCAAAATACTCTATCTAGAAATTGACCAACCTTCCATTTGCTGCCTTCAGACAGTCCAGAATGCTGCAATTAGATGTTTGCTCTGTCTCCTGAAGCATGTCTTGGTTTCCTACTTTTTCAAGAGATTCATTGGCTCATGGTTATAAAGTGTATCTAAATTAAAGCACTGTGTTAGGCCTTCAACGCCAGAGCTGGTACAGGCCCTCGCTACATACAGGAGTTGGTGTTGCCCTATCAGCCCCCTTGTATATTGACATCACAGAACCGGACCATGTGCACTGTTCCCAGGTTCCACTTGGCACATATTGGGGGACACTCCTTCTCAGCCCTGGGTCCGAAACTATGGGACTCCCTCCTGGTTGCCCTAAGAAACTGAACTTCCCTACTTGCATTCTGTAAAAGCTCGAAGACCTGGCTGTTTTAGACTGGTAATCTGCTTTGCTTGCTCTCCCTTAGCACAAGGAAACCCTATTGAGTTAGCTGTGAACTTCATAAGATTATATAATAATAATAATTATTATGATTATTATAATCATTATCATTATCATCATCCTCTATGCCCATCAATAAATGCAGTGGTGCATCAAAAAACACTCAAGCACATTAAAGTGCTTCTCCTGTCTCATGCAACTAGTGACTATATGCCTATCAAAGTGACACTCAGCTTAGTCTGAAACAAGATGAGGAGTAAGTCTCAATGTTTTGATATTTGTGTTGGTATGTAGACGAGACAATCCTGGGAGAAAATGTTGAGTTTCATGAAAATACTTAAGCTCTCAAGTGTAATTGGGTCACCCTTTGCTGGACTCCAATAATTTAAAAAAAAGGAGGTCAGACAGGCCAGTGGGAAAAGTATGTGCTAAGAAATTCTGAATGGAATATAGGATAGGAGTTTAGAAGATGCAGTTGCAGAATGTAATTTAGATGTGAAAGAAACGTATAGGGCCTTAGACAAAAAGCAGTATTTTAAATACTAAGGTGAGCATTTAGCTTTCGTAGCCACTTGTATTTAGCTAAAACCACTGACTAATGCATCTTTCTTTCTTTCCATTACCCTGACCTAGGTAGGGAATGTGAGATACAAACGTTCAATGATGCAAAAGTGCTGAGACAACGGATTCAATAAATGAAGTGTCATACTTAAACTTTCTCATAGGCATAATTTTCATAAAATATAATAATCTATTAAAATTTTCATAGAATGTTTCTTTTTGAAGAAATGTCAAAAGAAGCAAATAGTAAAGTGAATGATTTCCCATATTAATGCAGGGTCCTAACCATGAACTACCTTTGTTTTATATAAAGAGGCGGTGGGTAACCAAGCTGGAACTGATAGTCGCATTGCAACTTGTAGCACATTTATTTAGGAGCTCTTTGTTTTAGCTTGCTTAGATGACAGAAGCTGTTCTGTTCCCATGACGACACCGCTGCCTGATTGGAGGAGCTGCGGAGAGAAGGCAACAAACTGTAGCAAACAAATGATATTAAATGTTTCATAAATGAATGTTCCTAGATTAGGAGGGAGATCCTCTTTTGACTTCTCTACAGACCCAGAACCTTTGCCCATGCTTCTCGAAATCATTCTGAGAGACTCTTTATTTCCCTTGCCAGAATCTATGCTGCTCTGACACTCTCTTTTTTAAAACATATTTTATTGGCATTTGTCAAAGAAACAGACAATACATTCTCAAACTGGGTGAGTTGCCTATTAACAATTTTAAGGTGCAATAATTTGTGCGTCATATCCAACACCACATGTTCAACCAAAATGTTTAGATACACCAATTTTTTCAAAAGGGTTCATGGCGTTGTATGCGATCACCCATTCAAAATCCATCTTCAATAACAGTCCCCCTTCACTCGGTTCCTCCGCCGCATTTGCTCAGAAAACAAATCAACATATTAGGGGCCCTGGCAGTGGTGATCTGTGGTATAGACTATGCACTCGCATGCAGGGTTCTAAGTGTCCCAATGTCCTCCATTGCCACTGTGTTGAAGTAATACCATGGATGGGTCAGGGTAATCTAATGCCAGTTCTTTTAAAGAGGTCACCAGATGGTCCCAAGACCAAGCCCTAGCTTTATCTGGGGCACCGCAATCTCTTACTACTTCCTGATGCAAAACCCTTCCGTCTGCCTCCACCCAGCACAGCAATGTGTCCCTTCATTTCTCCAAAAGAGGGCACAAGAGCAAGGTCTACTTATTTTGAGGTGATCTTGCGTGAGCTGGGGCATGGGAAGCCCCCTAAGGAGAGATGCCAGGAGAGAGGCAGGGATTCCTCTGCCCGTTACATCAAAAAAACTTTGGAGCACCCCCTCCCAAAAATCTTTCAAGTGTGGGTAGGACCACAGCATATGAAAAAAGTCTGCTGTCTGACTAGCGCCTTGAGAGCATCTGGTATTCTCTGTTTCAAAAATCTGGGATACCTTGTTTGGGGTTTGATGGACCATTTGAAGAATGTAAAAACTAATTAATTTGAAACGGGCATCTCTGGAGACTCTGGCCCGCATTACAACCCTGGCGGTCGGCGGAGAAGCGGCGGTCTTACCGCCAACAGGCTGGCGGTAAACATTTTGGAATTATGACCATGGCGGTTACCGCCATGGTCATCCGCCACTTCTCCGATCCGACCGCCAGGGCGGAGACGACCGCTGGACTGGAGACCTGGGTCTCCAGCCCGGCGGTCATCACAATACCGCCGGCGGTATCATGACCCAGCTGACCGCCATGGATTTCATGGGGTTTGGAACCGCCATGAAATCCATGGCGGTGAGCACTATCAGTGCCAGGGAATTCCTTCCCTGGCACTGATAGGGGTCTCCCCCAACCCTCACACCCACCTGAGTCCTTCTCCTACATCCCCCACCACCCCTGCCACCTCCAAAGGTGGCAGGACCCCCCTCCCCACCCATGCCCCCAACATTACATTACACATTCACACCCGACACGCACGGAGGCACCACCAACACACATACCCGCACACACACCAACATACATGCCAACAGCCACACACACAGTCATACGCACACACCCACATTCAGACATACACGCACACATCCATACAGACATACATACAGACAGACACGCACTCATTTCCAAACACACAACACCCCTGAATGCATACACGCACTCACACACCCCCTCTACATACACACACGCACACCCCCATGCACGCACACAACACACAACACCCCTCCACCCCCGTCCCCTAACGGACAATCAACTTACCTGGTCTGTTGATCCTCCGGGAGGGGACAGAACGTGATTCAGTGGGCGGTGTTCTGTTGATGTGGCGGTGGAGGTGGAGCAACCTCCACTTCCCCGCCGCCCGCCAGTATGGCTGCTGGCGGCTCTCCATCCGAAAAAGGACGGAGGGCTGCCAGCAGTCATAATACGCAGAGCGGAAAACCGCCACCACTGGCGGTCTTCAGCACGGCGGTCCCTCGGCGGTCTTGTCAAAAGACCGCCGAGGTCGAAAGTACCCCCTTAGTCCACTGAGCATCTTCAAGGGGGGAGCCAAGATCGTTCTCCTAGTTAAGCCACAAAGCATCTAAGAAGAGTATTGTGTTCAGTGTTAGTATCTATGTAGCAGGAATTGTCCTGCGTGGAGCCCATACTCAGCAGCTAAGGTGTTAAAGAGCAGAAGCTTCCCATCTCTGTAGAAGTTCCTGAGTTTAGTGATGTTGTAAGCCACCCAATCGGCCACACCCTGGATGGCCCAGTTGCCTGGAAGGATAGATAACCTGCTTATAGGTAACTCTGGGATGTAGGACAGGGCGGTTCTGGTATGCTGTAGGCTGTGTGTCCAACACCGCATCGCTACCTATACTACCAGTGAGGCTATAGGATATGGTCCTCCAGGATTCATTAAGATATGCAGCAAAGCCTGATAAGGGGGAGTATTTTGGGGCATGCCTCTATCAGGTTGGGATTCCTCATGCAACCATTGTGCAAACCATTGGAGTTGACTCAGGAGGTAATATAACTCTACATCTGGGGCTGCTAACCCTCTGTCCTCTGTGGGACACTGAAGTTTTGCCAGGGCTGTCCTGCGCCACCCTTTCTCCCAGATGAGTCCTGTCATCATAGAGTTCATTTCCCAGAAGAGGGACCTTGGGAGGTATATCGGAAAAGTGAGAAAAAATATAGAGTAGATGGGGCAAGGCCACCATTTTGACGAGTGCAATGCGACCCTCTACTGAGAGGGGAGTGTTCCCCAAAAAGCAGCGTCTGCACCTATCGGGAGTTTTGCTTATGATCTGGAATTTATGCTAAAAGCTTGATGCTTTCACATCCCAGATTTAGATCCCTTCATGGGTTCTATCCGACTCTTTTCTCTAACTTTCTATAGCTAGGAATAGAGATCAATTTATACTGATTGAGCTTCATACTTTATTCTGTATTGTATTGGCTAATTGATTGATTGCTTAAAATTGATGATTTTTCAATAAAGAATTATTTACTAAAGTGATATCATAAATGTTTAAAACTCACACCAAAATCTCATCATTGACTACCATGAAAATGTAAATGATTTGTGATGATAAATAGATTGATGGAAGCTTCTGATTAATTCATTTCTTGTGCCCAAAGTCCATCTCCCTTGCTCCAAGGATAGAGAGGGGGACTTTATGTTTCCGGTTTGGGTGTTAAGATTTACGCTGTAAAAGGAATTTAGGGCCAGATGTAGAAACCGTTTTGCATGTCGCAAACTGCAAAAAATGCAGTTTGCGCCATGCAAAACGGCCATCGCGATGCTGATTCACATTTTGCGAGTCGGTACCGACTCGCAAAATGTGAATCCAACTCGCAAATAGGAAGGGGTGTTCCCTTCCTATTTGCGACTCGCACCGCGATGCAGAATTGCTTTGTGACCGCGAAAGCGGTCGCATTGCAATTCGCAGTTAACACCCACTTGAAGTGAGTGGTAACTCATTCGCAAACGGGGAGGGGTCCCCATGGGACCCCTTCCCCTTTGTGAATGTCGCTAAAAATAATTTTTCAGAGCAGGCAGTGGACCACTGCCTACTCTGAAAAAATGAAACCAAATGGTTTCATTATTTTTTGTATTGCAACTCGTTTTCCTTTAAGGAAAACAGGCTGCAATAAAAAAAAATTAAAAAAAACTGCTTTATTACAAAAGCAGTCACAGACATGGAGGTCTGCTGTCTCCAGCAGGCCACCATCCCTGTGAGTGCAGGGACTCGCTATGGGGTCGCAAAATGCGACCCACCTCATTTATATTCATGAGGTGGGTCTTTGCGACCCCATAGCGAGTCGCAGAAGGTGTCTGAGACACCTTTCTGCATACAATTTTGCGAGTTGCAAATTGCGAGTCGGTCAGACTCGCTATTTGCAAGTTGCAAAATTTTCTTTTGCTACATCTGGCCCTTATTTATTCCATGCTCCAACAAGGCTTCAGAGGAGGAGGGGGAGGATGAGGGCAGTATCCCAAGAGTGAAGCGTGAGGGACATGGCCCTGAACACCACCAGGCTTTAAATGCCAAGTTAAGTCCTAAATGCTAACATTTTGGGTAAACTCACTTTCTAGGCAGGCTAAATCATTCATTACACTCTATTCCACGTGTCACGCACACATAACCATGTGATCATGTTTGGTGGACTATCTAATATTATAAATAGCAATCACAGGAGAGGGAATATAATAATTTGCCAAAAAAAACAAGATGAGTGGTTACCCCCATAGGGTTACTTGGCATTAGTATGATGTCTAGCTTGCATTCCCCATAGATATAATGTCTAGAGCATATCAATGCTAAATAGAATGTTTCACAGTACGTAGTAAGAAACAATACCACAACAATAAACAAAGGACAAAAATGAATAAACAAGGAGAGGCGTCCTGAGCAAAGTTATGCTCGGAGGCCACTAAAATCATCTGCGGCAAACCCAGGGTTCGTCCCTCAGCCCAACCCTCTTCAACGTCTACATGGCCCGCTCGCTAACTTCGCCGGATCCCACAACCTCAAGATCATCTCATAAGCTGACGACACCCAGCTGATCCTTTCCCTCACCAAGGACTCTGCCAAGACCTACCTCCACGAAGGAATGAAGCCATAGCTGAATGGATGAAGAGCAGCTGCCTCAAACTCAATTCCAACAAGACGGAAGTCCTCCTCTCCGGCACCACCCCTGCATGGGATGACTCCTGGTGGCCTGCCACTCTCGGAACCACTCCGACTCCCACTGACCATGCACACAACCTAGGATTCATCTTGGACCCCTCACTATACATGACCCCGCAAGCCAAACCCATCTTCTCCTCCTGCTTCAACACCCTCCACATGCTCCGAAAGATCTACAAATGGATACCCACCGAAACCAGAAGAACAGTCACCTAAGCCCTTGTAAGCAGCAAGCTGGACTACGGCAATGCCCTCTACGTAGGAACGACGGCCAAACTCCAGAAGAGGCTGCAACACATCCAGAACGCCTCCACACGCCTCATCCTGGACATCCCTGTCACTGCCACATCACAGACCACCTGAAAAACCTGCACTGACTCCCAGTCAACAAGAGAATCACCTTCAAACTCCTCACCCACGCTCACAAAGCACTGCACAACACCAGACCGGAATACCTCAACAGACGACTCTCCTTCTCTACCCTGACCTCGCATCTCTGCTCCGCTGACCTCACCCTCACAACCTTTTCATGTGTCTGCAGAACTACAACCAGCGGAAGATCATTCTCGCACCCTGCCGCTAAAACTTGGAACACTCTTCCCACCCACCTTCGCTTGACCAAAGACCTCCTTACCTTCAGGAAACTTCTTCTCAAGACCTGGCTGTTCAAGCAGTAGGAGCACCTCCCCGCCCTCCTCCCTCCTCCCCTCCTCAGCACCTTGAGACCCTCACGGGTGAGTAGTGCGCTTTACAAATTCCTGATTGATTGATTGATTGATTGATGAGTATTTAGGCAATGGATTCTGTAACCCATGTATAAATGACAATCTCTACTTTCTGCTAAGTCGGCGACTTATAACTCACCCTGTCACTGATTACAAAGATACAATGTCAAAACATGGCTATTAGAAGTTGCTATAGCCAGGTTCTTATGTCACAATGCCTACTGCCAGAGCCAGGAGCCAAGGTGAAAGGCAGATTAGGTCACATATCATAATTGAAGCAGTTGTTTAAAGCAGGGAAAACGTAATGTTGCTTTTTTTCTTCTGCTCTTTTTCTCTAGCTGAGAAGCAGAGAAAACATGTTTATTTTTTGCACTTCTTAGATAGTTAGAGAAAAGCTAGAATATGCATGTTACTACACATTCCGAGCTACTGATGCTTTTTGCTTTAAAATAAAACTGACTTGTATTGAACCCTTTCTAATATCTGTTTGCAATAAATATCTAACATGTTTTAGATGTGTTTAATTTAGCACCTGAGGATTATTTGTATTCTTCATGTTTGCAAACATGCTCACTCTTTCATATAAAAGAGCGACACACAAAAAATTTGAGTGGTTTTTGGCAAAGGTGATGGTGTGACCATGTATTATATGGGATAAAGTACCCGCCGCATACATGAAAAGATATTGTAAGGCACCTTAGAGTTCCATAACCGTATAAAGGAACGTGACCTTTGGTTTTGTTCCTCTATTTGGTTATGGAACTCTTCTGGGACTTCCAATATCTTTTTAATGCATGGCATTGGTTACTTTATCCCTTATATAATCTACAATGTCAATGATGATTCAACTTGTTTCTTTCTTTGTGCAGTTGTTCATCCCTAGGTTTTTCCCAGACAGACCACCACCCCGTGACTGATTCAAGCTATTTGACATCTGTCAGCATATTATCTTCTGGTATTGTAAATGTGCTTAGGTAATGTGGCAGTATGGTGATGTCCATTTGATTGAATCAACAGAAAAGTGATAGGTGGGAAGCTTGAATTAATCTCAGTGACTGGTGATTTCTTGGGATTGCAACCCAGTCCATCTTTCCCTTGCCCAAAATGATACCTCAGGTTGTACCCAACTATAAGCAAATCAACCTTGAATCTGCTCCAATATAAACAGTCCAGACTGAAATGCCAGGCCAAATCTTCCCTGGCCTGCAACACAAGCAACCCAAGATCAGGTTTACCTTAGTTGGGGCTCTTCAGTCGGGTGCAGCTTGTACCACATACAAGTAAATCCTCAGGGTGGGCCATTTAGGAAATAGAATGATAACTTTAGCTTCTGGCACATAAACTTAATTTTCATGTCAATTTCTGACATACTAGTGTCATAAATTACTTTTCTTTCACATACCTATTTCCACCTTCTTGAAGTTGTGCTTTTAGCTATTTCCCTTTAGTAACCAAAGCTGCATTTGGCTGAAAAACTATCACCAAGATGGATACCCGGGACATGTAGGTCATTCCTGTAATGCATAGATGTAACTTGCAACATAGTTGAAACATTTGTGCCCAAGAAGATTGCCTTTTTCCTACTGGAGTTGTTGAATAATAAATTGTAGAAATGGCTTAAAACATTGACCAGAGTGAAGAGTGAGCACTGATTGGAAAATCTTTGATCCTAATGCATTTTGTTCTTTCACTCCTCCCTTCATGCAAAGCTACTTCACTTACTCTTTCTTGTAACATATATTCTATCATATAAAACTTTTCATAATAAAGTTAGACAGCCCTGAAGTTCTCCGACCTTGGCCATATCAGCATTAAATACATTTTTAACAAGAGAGGAATCTGTTGGTATAACCTCAGTTCAAAAATAATGGTTGGACTTATGAATAAAATATGTGTACAATGTCATTGTTAATTCAGAGACTTTTCATCATATAGTACAGCCTCCAAAGTCCTTTTAGCTACCATTCCTGCACCCCGTCTCTGCCAGCTTGTACATGGTGGTGCAACTTCCATGTAAAAGCTGGCGGAAAGGGGAGTCATAATCCCCAGGGCGGCGCTGCATGCAGTGCTGCCCTAGCGGATTAGGACCACCAGCACCGCCAGTCCCTCCAGTGGAGGGAAACTGGCGGTGCTGGGTGTCTGACGGTGGCCACACTGCCACGGTCATAATGTGATGGTCTGACTGCCCCCAAAGTGGTCAGACAACTGCTTTGGCAGCTGTCAGACCATCATTGTGGCACCGTCAGGGTTGTAATGAGGCCCATCATGTTCAAACACATTCTACAACAAGCATGGTGAGTGAGAGAGGCCTAGGGGTTTCAGTGGAAGGGGAGTGGAATGTGGATTGGTAAGATTCCTAAGACAGAAAACTAAATGGGCCAGGTGTACAAGGTCCTAGCGCCTCCTTGTGCCACACTAGATTCATTTTCTTTACACTACTGTGGCGTCAAGGAGGCCATTTCTTCTCGCCATTTTTACAAAGTGCCAAAATGCTTGCATTGCTCCACTTTGTAACCCCTTATGCCACATTATGGCCACACCAGGTATGAATTATGCAAGCGGGTGTTCCCACACAGGGAGGCCGCAAAAAATGGCACAGTGAAATCTACAAGATTTCACTGCAACATTTTTTCTGTTATTTTTAATGCCTGCTCAGGGCAGGCGTTGAAGGGACGGGCCCATAGTAACCTCTGAGACTCCCAGTGCTTTGCTGCACTAGTGCTATTATTTATGGTGCTAATCCAGCAAAGCACCACAATAGTGTCATGAATTATGATGCTATTGGGGAAACGGCCGCCAAGGTGTGCTGTATTGTAAATACAGCGCATGCCATGGTGGCGTTAGGTGGAGAAGGGGCAACGCAAGAAATGTGTTGCATCGGGACAGATGGGCCACTTTCTTGTAAATCTGTCCCAATATTTTGTGGGACAAACAATATTTTTGAGGACTTTCAACAAAGAGGAAGAGAGTGTGTGTGCATTTTTGTTTTCTTTGTGTATGCAAAAATTCCTGTTGAAATCCAACAGACATCTCACCATACCTGACTAAAGGCACCTGTACCAAACTACTTATCAGAAAAATACATTCATTAGTGTCGCGTAGAACCGCAGACACCCCCCAAATCTACAACCCTCTCTGACTCTGCAAATATTTTTCTTTTAAGGAGATTCTCTATGTATGTCTTGGAGCAGTGCTTTTGTTGAAGTGGATAGCACATAAATGCATGCAGAAGAAGTATTCTGTGTGTCTACATTTAACTTAAATGTGCAAAGGGCTTTTTTATCTGAGTATGTATTGCCTCTGTTTACAATGTGACACTTTCTCGTGATTATTTTTGAGTTCCAATACACTCCGTATTTGTTTAGTTATCCTATCATCCCAGACCTTTATATTGTAACCTATCATGCAGTCTGTTTCTTAAGGGAGAACTTTAAATTTACTTTTTGCAGTCTAGTAATGGAATAGGAAGTGACAGAGCAGGTGGGTAATTCAGGTGTAATAATTAAATAGCCCCTGCTACTGGTCGTATAGACTGTTGTTCATCGATGAGGAGAAGTAAAAAGGAGCAATCATCAACGTTAAACACATATCAATAAAAGCTTTATATTCTTCTAGTACAGTCCATAAAGATAACGAGTAAATTAAAGGTCTTTATTTTCAATTCTATAGTTTTTCCCCATTTATTCAATAAGTATTAATCTTTTAAGTATAGGCATTAAAAGTTAATATAGTCCAGTAATCGATACTTCAATATAAAGGGAAATACAATGTTGGTTTAAATTACAGGTAATATTCTAATAATTCAGCAAGTGAGATAAGTATATGCAAGTATGAAGGATGTTCCCTAATCTTCATTACATTACGGTAAAATAGAATAAGGTGTAAGTTCAAGTACCCAATAAAGAGTCTTGATGAAAACATCATTGCATACGTATAATGCCTTTGCATATCGAACTGGAAAGTATTCTCAGGTATAAATCATCAGATATCAGAGAAAAAGCAAAGCAGCCTCCCATGTAGAGCGGTATAAAGAAAACTCAGTGATACTGATATTATTTACTAAGGACACAAATACCCGAAGGCATCTTGGCACTGACTTCTGAATGGTGAGAAACAACAGAAGATTAATAAGGAAGTGGAAAAAGTCAAGATTTGAGTTGTTTCCTGAAACTGGTCATATTCTGCTGATGAACTTCTTCCTCAAGTATGCTGTTTGTAGCCCATGACAAGATGTATATGCCATACAGAGTGATTCAAAGGACACTAATTTCTTAACAGAGAGCCAGTGAAGCTCCACCATGACCTGTGAGACTGATTTAAATGTAGGTATTCTCTTTAGGAGACAAGCAGACACATTCTGCAGAAGTTGGAGTTTGTATAAAGAATGTGGGTGATTGACCTGATATCGGGCATTACAGTAATCCAACCACAATCACATTCCCAGGTCTACCACTAAGGGTAAATTTGGGAATGCTCCAAAATCCATTGGTGGATGCCTGGGAACACCCACGTTCCACAGGGGCATAGCTTCAGGGAGGTGCGTGAGGTGTTACAACCCCCCAACAAATGTATCTTGTGCTAAATAGTTGGGGCTTTTAGTTCGGAATGGTGAGGTGTCTATTGGATTTCACCAGGAATTTTACACAAACAAAAACTCACACGTACTCTCTCCCTCACTCTGTTTGGGAATACTTAATAAATGCTGGCTAGTTCAGTAAATAATGTGCTTTTGTAGAAAGTATTTCAACATTATGTGCCGGTGTGATTGTTGGGAAATATGAAGCTCATTCCCCCAATCTTACTGACCATGCTACGCCCCTGACGTTTGATAACGCGCCCAGCCCTTATAAATTACCTGTACCTGGACACGTTGGAGGTCGGTGAACCTTTTAGCCGAGTTGGGCTTTCCTCATCCTAGAATAGTCGGATCACGTGAATCAATAATCACTAACTATTGTAATCGATACCCAATACTCTATTACTAGGTCAAAATAACACATTAGAAATCAATATCAGCTGGTGTTTCGGCGCACCATGACCTTTCAGTCATGAATAACCACACCAGTTTATTAAAAGTTAGTGAATTTATTTCCCTATATTAACAAAGCTAGCACAATGTATATAAGTCTCAAAACCAAATGATATATGTATACGAACATTACTAGCTGTCCATAGCGGCGGAAGAAACGCAATCTATGCAAAATCTGAATTATAATGCACTCAGTTATAGCAATACAAATCACTAATACAAGCAACTGAATTTGACTAATTTCATACATCGGTCAGCATAACAAGATTTCAATTTAACATGGTGCATCAAATGAATACCTCAACTAATCTCCAATTGGCATGTGGGGCTTCATGCAAAACAAATTTAGTCAACACAAATTTGGAAAACTTATAGCTTGGGCCCTATCAAAATAGCAGTTGCTACCTAAAAGGAAAAACACAATGCATAATACAATTACCCTTTCATAATTACCAAATACAATCAGCATTCAAGAAAGTCTTCGTCCTTCAGGTACCGGTTCGATCAGCATGGGGCAGATTTCAAAGGGGCCAAAGTTAAGGGCAAGTTTCCTTGCAGCAGCAAGGAGAATGGGGCGAATTAAAGTTAAAGTCTCTAGGGTGAGAATTCTTAAAGTCTCTTTCTCTGGAATAGAGAAAAGGGCATTGGGATGTCGTCCAAGATGGAGTCTGGCATTTGGCTTCAAATTGGCATCAAGGAAAATGGCTGACTTCTCTTTGTCCAGTGGGTTTAAGTAAGAAAGATTCCAAATCTTGCAGGGTCTTCCATTGGAGGGTTCATAGGGTGGCTTCAATTTGACCAATGGAAAATGTCTTTCTCCTAGTACTCATTTATGCATACATTGTCCTTGGAGCCTTGGAACACAAGTTGCAACATAGTTTGCCAATTATTCCGGTATCAGTACCCTTATTGTCCGCACCTGCAGACACTGATATTGTATCAAAGGGGATGAAACCGGCCTAGCACGAAACCTTGGAGATAAGTGTATTAGTCATCTCTACTGGAAAAATACAAACTTAAAGTAAAATATATTTTATTTAGTTCAAGGAAAACCACGCAGTTAGAATTTGAGACCAGGCAACTAGGCCAAAGCCTCCACTAAATTTAAGCTAAGCATAAAACAGTTTCAACAAGAAATCATAGCACACATTTGCAATTATGATGGATTACTACAATTTTCAATTCTTCATGATTAATAAAGCTCGTTTATAATAATGGCAAACTACCCCGAGGGCACAATTTCCCTCGTACATTATTTTCTTTACTAAAATCACACTACATTATACGATTTTGGTTACATGATATGTGAATATATGTTGATCCTTCTTTTTCTGCGTCATTAATCCCTCCTCTGATGACTAATTATGTCGTCACATCAAACCTACCCATAAATTTTATCCCATTAAAATTCTGTTTTAGTAATTTGGCACCTCAGTCAATTCCCTCTTTCTTTTAATTCCTTTAGATTTTTCTCTGTATATTTCTACCATTTTTGTTTGCTCTTTCTCTTCTCTTCTCCTCTTGTTTTTTGTTTTCAATATTTTAATAGTTTTCCATATTCCCCAAATGCCTAATAAACAAATTTATATTATTAATATTCCTTTTACTATTTTCAGTAATATACCGTTCCAAATGTTGCTGAGCCAATTTCCCACAGAAGCAAATCCCTTTCCAACCTTCTCCCATACTCCTGGTTCTTTCAATTCTTTCAAATCTGTACTTTCGTTAGTTAAATTTGTAAGCATTTTTCTAATTTGCCCGCTGTTGTCCGGAATATAAGAACAACAGTGACGTGTACCAATCATTTTGCAAACACCGCTATCCTTTGCTAAAAGAATGTCTAAAGCAAGCCAATTTTGAAGAGTCATAGCTCTTTCTGCAGCAAGTTCGGCATCCATCAGGATTATAGCTCCTGAAAATTTTGTCAACATGTTGTCCACAATAGTAGACATCTTTCGTATTTTGATTTAATTCAATATGACTCCTACTGAAAGAATCATCGCTCCAAATATATCTCCTACCACACCAGAAGCTGTCTCCCTTTTCTGAACACGATGTGATTCAGACAGCTTTGGGAATTTCTTTAAGTCGTCTAGTTGATAAATCTTTGGAAATACTATTCCCAAATAACATTTCCCATACCATCCTTTAGGAAGACGATAATAGGCGTTAAGTCCACAAATATAATATACCCCTGGAATAACTGGGTCTTGTCCATTCAGCATGAACGTCCACTTAGCTTGGAACAAAAACGTATGTTTACATTCACTCATTCCCACAAAGATCGTGTCATAATATGATTTAGGTCTATACACACAGAGCCTCCATACATGTAAGGTATCTAAAGCTATTTTCCCTTGTGTTTTTATTGCGGCAAAAGCATAATTATCTACAGATGTCCTGTTGTGTAATTCCTTTTCTAATCTCTCCTTCTCCTCCTTCCTCCTATCATCAGTGTGATCTAGAAAACTTTTCTCTATCGGTGAAAGCAAGCATGTAAGGTTTTCTCTGTGTGCGTGAGCTGTGTGAAAAGGTGATAATGGCTCGAAGAAGCCCCTAACTAAGTTTATATAATAATCTCTTGCTGTTTTACTCAGGAGCTCTATTATGGGGATATATGCAAATGTAACATCCTGATTGGAATAGAAGTAGTGAATGTACTCCTTGCCATAAACTCTAGTCATTAATAAACTATATGAAATTCCATACGTAAGAGGCATGCTATGATATGTCACTCCTTCTTTTACTGAGGTAGGTATTTGTGTGCACACATAACAATCTTTCGCATTCATTGTCTCAACATACTCATTCAGCAAGCGATAGAAAACATTTGAGGAAAGTTCCTTCTTATCATGCAAAAATTTCTCATCTTGTTTGAGTTTCCGTTTAGGAGTTAGTTCGGTAGTAGTAGGTCTAGAAGTAGAAGCATCATTCGCGTCTCTCTCATTCTTCCATTGCATTCCAAGAACTATTGCTATAATTATTAGTACACATGCAGTTATTAAGCCTATACACACGTATTTACAACACTTCATTTTATGATTATCGCCTGGCATGATCTATATAGAATCAGAAAGTTGAAGACGCTTTATCAAATCAGATTTGCAGATATGTATAAAGCTGGACGAGTTCAATGTTCATACTGTTTTTCTTTAGCAGCTTAGGGCCAGATGTAGGAAAGGATTTGCAACTCGCAAACGGCAAAAACTGCCGTTTGCGAGTTGCAAATCGCATTTTCCTATGCAGAAATGCATTCTGCGAGTCGGACCGACTCGCAAAATGCATTTCAGAATCGCAAATAGGAAGGGGTGTTCCCTTCCTATTTGCGATTCCTAGTGGTATGCAATACCATTTGCGACCGCATATGCGGTCGCAAATGGTGTTGCAGTTACTATCCACTTCAAGTGGATGGTAACCCACTCGCAAATTGGAAGGGGTCCCCATGGGACCCCTTCCAGTTTGTGACTGGACCCAAAAACATTTTTTCAGGGCAGGGAGTGGTCCAAGGGACCACTCCCTGCCCTGAAAAAATACCGAAACTAAAGGTTTCGTTTTTTTTTTTAAGTGCAGCTCGTTTTCCTTTAAGGAAAACGGGCTACACTTAAAAAAAAAAAAAACTGCTTTATTTAAAGCAGTCACGAACACGGAGGTCTGCTGACTACAGCAGGCCTCCATGTTTGCGAGTGCCCATAGTCGGTATGGGGCCGCAATTTGCGACCCACCTCATGAATATTCATGAGGTGGGTCATTGCGACCCCATACCGACTCGCAGACGGTGTCTGAGACACCGTTCTGCATAACATTTTGCAAGTTGCAAATAGCGAGTCGCTATGACTCGCTATTTACAACTCGCAAAATGTTTCTTTGCTACATCTGGCCCTTAGTCTCTTATCGGTTAGCAGCTTTGTCTCAAAATCGGTTTCAAAGTCAATCAAGTTAGCAATGTCTTAGCGGGTTCAAAAGTCAATCAGGTTGTTAATGTCTTTTTTTTTTTGTAATGTTCACGGGATTTCACTTCTCAAGTACCAAAGTGAAGTTCCGCCTCTTCGTTCTCAAGACTGGGAGATAGGAATTCGTCTGACCAATCGTTAGTGGCCAAGTATGTCCACTCCGGACCAGAATATCTTTTGCTCGGTATTCTTTTCCTTTTCAATTTTGCATCCCCTTTTGATTCTCTCTCGCTGGTACTTTCTTCCTTGGTCAAGTCTTTCTCTTCACTTGGTGTTGCTATTGCGACAGACACTTCTTTTCTTTTCTCTTTCACCTTTGGCCCTTCACTTTCGTTTAATGTTTCTCTGATCCTTAACTTTACTGGCGATAAGCTTTGTCTTTGTTTTGCACTGTTTTCACCTGAGGGACCTGCAACCGGTTCCGGAAGAGGTTGAGCGATTTCACTCTGTCCCGCCTCCTTTTCTTCCCCTAGGAGGTCAATCAGGTTTTCCTTTTCTTTTCCTGTATCGTCTGCTTCTGGGAAAGCCCTCCTCTGATCAGGCTCTCCTGCTTCTTCACCTGTCGCAGGCTCTTAGTCACCCTCAGGATCTTCATCACTTCCTGATGTTTCTCCTCCGTTCTCCTCAAACGGATCAGCTATTTCTTCTTCAGAAAATATCTCTCCCTCCTCTATTTCTGCTTGTTTGCCTCCAGGTTCTCGTTGTCCTGTCTCAGTGCCTGGTACTCTCTTGTCAGTCACTGGCGATTTCAGTGCTTCGACTTCCTCTTCTGTGGGGCACGTCACCCTTTTCGTGTGACTGGCGTGAATCCAGTTGGGAACTCCCGCACACTTCACAGCAGTAGTAGTTGTCAGAATCACTTGGAAAGGCCCTTTCCAACGGGGTTCCAGACACGACTTCCTCACGTGTTTCTTTATCACGACCCAGTCACCTGCTTTCAGGGCGTGTCCTGGACCTTGGATCGGTGGCAAGGTGGTTGCCTCCACCTGGTGAGAAAAAGAGCGTACCACATCAGCTAGACCTTTGCAGTAGTCCAACGCCATATCATCTGTAATATTCAAAAGAGCATTTGCAGGAACTGCTGGAAGCCTCATGGCTCTGCCCATGAGGATCTTGTGCGGGAACAGTCCAGCCTTTCTATCAGGGGTGTTTCTCATTGACATTAACACCAAGGGCAATGCGTCAGGCCATTTTAAGTTTGTTGATGCACATATTTTCGCCATCCTCGATTTCATTTGCCATTCATTTGTTCCACTAGACCTGATGCTTCAGGGCGGTAGCTACAATGCAACTTTTGCTCAATGTTCAACGCTGCACACAGTAATTTGATTACTTCATTATTGAAGTGACTTCCCCTATCTGATTCTAAGGAGATCGGGAATCTGAAACGTGGTATTAGCTCTCTCAAGAGTAGTTTTGCAACTGTGAGACGGTCATTTCTGCGTGTAGGGTATGCTTCAATCCAGTGACTAAAAATACACACAACCACCAACACATACTTCAAGCCGCCATGCACAGGCATCTCAATAAAATCCATTTGCATCCATCCTCTTCCATTGTGGCTCAAATTTACTACTGTTCCCTTCCCTGCGTTCATTTGTTGACAAATGACGCAACGATGGCAAACTGCTTCAGCAACTTGACGGAATTTGGGATTAAACCAATCAATTTTGAATAGTCTAACCATGGCATCCCTTCCAAGATGGGCTTGTCCATGGTACAATCTGGCTAACTGTGTCAAAAGACTGTTTGTCAGAACCAATCTCCCTTCACTTGAAACCCATAAATCATCTGGTTTCTGTACACATTGTAGTTTGCTCCATGAGAGTTTCTCATCCTCACTAACATCGTTCTGTAAGGATTTTAATTCATCAATTGTATCTACAACCTTTAGAGCAAAAGCTTCAATTGGCTCAAGTTCTGGCTCATTTATCAAGTTCCATTCGTCTCTGAGCAATATACAGTTCAATGCGCAAAACCTTGCGACTTGATCTGCATACCCATTTCCCAAAGAAACCTCGTCTTGTGATTTCGAGTGTGCACTGCATTTTACCACTGCAACTTCTCCTGGTAACTGGATGGCATGTAATAATTCTCTTATTCTTTCGCCATTTTTCACTGGTGATCCTGAAGAGGTCTGTACGAGGATGGTCGATCAAACACCAGTCTGCTTGGTTTTGGGTTAGGTAAGTTGCCTTTATTGGTCTTTAGACAGTATAAATAAAATGGTTGGTGAGTAGTCTTTGTGAGTTGGAGGATTAAAAGGTCTTTTCTTTCTGCCCGCTACGCCTCGTCTTCTCCTTTCTTTCTTCCAGGGCCTCGCAGGAAGCGTGTGGAAACAGAAAACAAAAATAGATACGGTAAGGGGTGGTTTTTTTTTTTTCTCTTTTCTTTCCTCTCTGTCTTTTCTTTCCACTCTCTTTCCTCTCTCCCTGGTTTCCCTGTCTTTCTTTTCTTTTTTTTCTATCCTTGTTGTCTTCTCATTGCTGTTCTTTAGTTTTCCATCTTTCCTGTCTTCTCTTCTGTCCTGCTATTAGCGGGTTTTCTCTTCTCTTGCCCTTCTCTTACTTCCCTCGTGATCTTCCTTTCGTCTCTCCTTGACTTTTCTCTGCGATCTCGTAAATGCGCTGGTCTCTCTACTGTCCTGGTCTTTCCCCTTTCTCTTAGGCCTGTTCTCTTGTTTTGCCTCTTTTCTTGGCTCCTTGTCTTCTCCTGTATTCCTTATCCGATTCTTCTACTTCTTTCTTTCATATGTGCTTCTTCCTCTTCCCTCCCACTTGTCCCCATGCTCATAGTGCAGGGCCCGTTTCCTTTTTTCCCGTCTCCTCCCACCTCCCGCCTCCCGCTTTTCCTGTCCCGCACTCCCGTACCTGGTTTGGCCACGCTTCTCCTGAAGCGTGGCGGCTCACTCGTGTGCTTCCCGGGGCCAGCGGTCCTCGCCTCTACACTGGATCTCCGCTGTTCTGGATCCCAACGTCGGTCCGCTCATCCGCAGAGCGGTGTCGGTGTCTTCTGGGGCAGCGTCCTCCTTAGGCTTCCGTTCCTCGTCTCCTGTCGACTCCTTCGTACACCAACTCCAACCCCCGTCGCTCTCCCCGTGAAAGGGAGGAAGCCTCTTTTTGACTACCTTCAGTTCCCGCGGTGGCGCCTGGGAACCAATGGGAAGGCCGTCTCCCCGGGTCACTTCCGGGATGTGAGGGGTAGTGTCAGCGCAAGCACAATCGGAGTGTGGGTCGGACTGGATCGACCCATCACAAACACTCCCCCTAGAGAGCGTCTACCGATGACACTCAGAAGCAGGATGTTGGGAGAGACAGTCTGCATTCACCATGAGACGGACCAGAGAGTGGAGCACCTAAAAAGAAAAGGATTGTAGAGAGAGAAACCATCTAAGGATCCGAGGGTTGGTATCCTTATTGCGAGCGAGCCAGGTGAGGGGAGCATGATCCGTCAAGAGGGTGAAGGGACGGCCACTGAGATAATAACGGAGGGACTCAATGGCCCACTTGATGGCCAGACATTCCTTTTCAATGGTAGGATAGTGTTGTTCACGCGGGAGAAGCTTTCTACTGATGTATAAGATGGGGTGGACAGAACCATCTGACTGTGGTTGTGACAACACAGCCCCTTTTCCAACTCCGGAGGTGTCAGTTTGTAAATAAAAAGGACTACTGAAGTCAGGGCAACACAACACTGGGTCAGTAGACAGGGCATTCCTGAGACCAATGAAACTGCGCATACTAGCCTTGGATAAAGAAGAAAAGGTTTTAGGGGACTCATTCTTCAGTAAGTTGGTAAGGGGCTCAGCTATGGTTGAGAACTGGGGCACAAACCTCCTATAATACCCCACTAAACCGAGGAAGGCACGTACTTATTTTTTTGAGGTTGGTACCGGGATCTGTTGAATAGCTTCCACCTTCTCTATTTGCAGGCGGACCTGAACCTGTCCTAAGACGTAGCCTAAATATCTAATAGTGGTAAAACCCAGTCTACACTTTTCGGGGTTAGCTGTTAACCATGCTTCTCTTAATGCTTGTAAGACCGCTGTTAAATGTTAGAGGTGGTCAGACCATGTGTCGCTAAATATCACAATGTCATCTAAATATGCTGCTGCATACAAGTGATGGGGACGTAAGACCATATCCATTAATCTCTGAAATGTGGCAGGGGCTCCATGCAACCCAAAGGGGAGGACGGTGAATTGATACAACCCGGAGGGTGCAGCAAATGCAGTTTTCTCTCTGTCTGTTGCTTTCAAAGGAATCTGCCAATACCTCTAAGTCAGGTCTAGAGTGGACATGAACCTGGTGTGCCCTATTTTCTCCAATAGCTCGTCAATGCGGGGCATGGGATATGCATCGAAATAAGTTAGTTCATTGACTCTCCTGTAGTCTACACAAAAGCGAGTTGTCCCATCTGGCTTGGGTACTAATACCACAGGAGAATACCAGGGACTACTGGATGGCTCTATAATACCTGTCTGTAACATGTTTTGGACTTCTTGTTCAATCACGGTTTTCTTGGCCTCGGGAACTCTATAGGGTCTTTGTTGTGCTATTACCTCGCTCTTAGTACGGATACTGTGTTCTATTAATGTGGTGTGACCGGGCTGTCGAGAAAAAACATCTGTGTAGGACTTTATTGCCTGCGAGAGAGACTTTTTATACGTCTCGGACAAGGAGGTATTGATCTGTGGTTTACTTTCCTCTGTGTTTTGGGAAGGGAAGAAGGAAGGAAATGGTATGTCTTCTCTTTGGTCTGTCGTGATGTGTTGGACTCTGTGTATGATATCAGTGTCCTGACATTTTTTTAACAGGTTTATGTGGTAAATTTGTTCTTTATTGGGCCTGTGGGGAAGAGCCAATCTATATGTTGTGGGGTTGATCTGCCCCTGCCACCGGGCTAACAGTTTATTCTCACTACTGGGGAGAAGGATCAGGGCCTTGTCCCCGACATTAAGAGTACGAAGTACACTTTCGGAATCGTATCCTTTCTTTTGTTTGTCTTGGGCTTCACGGAGGTTAGCGTGTGCCTTATCCCAAACAGACTGCAGATTCTCTCTCAATTCCTTAGTATACGTCAGGAGGTCTTTGGCTTCCTCGTCTGTCTCTTCCCACTGTTCAACTAACATTTCGAGGAGAGTGCGAGGGGGTTGGCCAAATAACAGTTCGAAGGGACTATGCCCAAGGGAACTTTGTATATGGGTACGTATCGCGTAAAGTACGAGGGGTAGTTTTTTTTCCCAATCTCTTCCGTCCTCTGCAATGCTCTTCCTGAGTAATGATTTAATAGTCCTATTATATCGTTCTACTAGACTGTCAGTTTGGGGGTGATACACTGAGGTCCTGATTTGTTTTATTCCCAGGGTTTTGCTGACCTCTCCCATAAGTCGGGACATAAATGGGGTACCCTGATCAGTCAGGATCTCTTTAGGGAAACCGACTCTTGAAAAAAACTCAATCATTGCTTGAGCTACTACTTTCGTGTGCATACTGGGGAGGGGAATTGCCTCGGGATACCGAGTGGCATAGCCTACCAACACCAGGACATATTGTCTCCCTCTACTGGACGGAGTGAGGGGACCAATAAGGTCCATACCCACTCGAGAAAAAGGGGTTTCTATGACAGGGAGAGGTTGTAACAGGGCAGGGGGTTGCGTGACAGGATTATAAAGTTGGCATTTCTGACAATTTTGGCAGAACCTACGTATATCCCCATAGATCCCGGGCCAGTAAAATTTATGGAGTACCGCCTCCTCAGTCTTGTCCCTTCCAAGATGCCCTTCCCCTTGGTCGCCATGTGCTAGCTGCAAAACCTGTGCTCGGTATCTGCCAGGGACTAGTAATTGTCTCTGTTGGCCACCACCAGACTGGGGGTATCATATATAAAAGGTGATTATGGATGTGGAAGGTTGGTCCTACCCCTGCTTCCTCGTTATTAAGTGCCTTTGCCCATGCATTCTTCAAGGAGGGGTCCTCCCTCTGACTTTGTCCAAAGTTCCCTGCCACAGTATATACCTTTCCCATGACTCCTGGTGTTTTAGTGTTCCCCTGGTTCTTCTCCCAATGTTGTCGTCTCTGGAGTCTTTTCTGTTGTTTACTTAAATTAGGTTTGGCTGGTTGTTTTTCGGCTACCTCAGTATCATAGGGTACCTCTTCCCACCATTTTTTCATCATGTGTTCCTCCCCTGCTTTATTTAACAACCGGGGAAAGGCCATATAGTCTGTCCCAATAATAATATCTTCTTCGAGGTGTGGCAACACCCCCACCTTGAGGGGTTCCTCCTCACCCCTCCACTGAAACTGAACCATAGCTACCGGATAATAGGCTTGGTCCCCATGGACACACGCGATTAATACATGGGCCTGGGGCACTCCTTGCTGCGGCCCCACCAGGTCTTGGCGTATCACGCTCTGACTGCAACCCGAGTCAACCAGGGCTACTTTCTCTTGTCCATTCAAAATAATGGGGAGGGTATATGTAGGTTTTGTCTCTCCTGCCAATAACACCCTTCCTTTTGTGGCACCGATTTCCATTGGTTCTTCCACATCTTTTTTTTTAGGACAAAACCTTGTGATGTGACCCCATTCCGAACAATGGTAACATTGAGGTCCGGTCGAGGGATAGGAGGATGGGGTCAGATAGGGTACACGGAATCGCTCGGGTTCATGTGAACCCGGAGATCGGGGAAGAACTCCTTTCTCTATACTGGGGCGCAACGATGAGGGAACTGGATGTCTGCTAGGATTGGCTCTAAAATCCGGGCTCCTGTGAAAAGCACAGGCTAATTCGATGGCCGTTTCGTTGCTCAGCCCGGGGTGTTGGCGAACCCAGTTCCTGGTGGAAGGGGGCAGGGCATCCAGGAATTGTTCCAGTACTATGACATCAAACATCTCTTCACGAGTCTTTTCTGTGGGCCGCAACCATCGCCCAGCAGCATGTTGGACCCTGTAATAGAGGGTGCGCGGGCTTCCCTGTAATAGCCATTTCATGTGTCGGAATTTGGTCCGATGGCTCTCGCCGTCCAGTCCTATTCTTTCTAGTATGGTCTTTTTGATCTCTTTATAGGGAAGTGTTCCGGGAGGGTTTATGGCTTGATAGGTAGCTTGTAACTGTCCGGTTAACAGTGGGGCAATGTATTGACCCCATTTGTCTTCTGGCCAACTGGCTGAGCTGGCCACCCTCTCGAAGTTAAGAAAAAAAGAGTCAGGATCTTCCTGATCCTGATATTTTTGTAGCACACTACTTGGTACATTAGGATGTACCTTTGTGTGAGCAATGGTTTCCGTTAGTTTGCTCAAAGCAGTCTCGTGTACGAGTTGGTTGTTGGCCATGATTGTGGCCTGACTGTTCAGTGTGGTTTGTAAAGCCTCTCGCTCCTCTTTGGCGTCCCTCATTTGTTGCTCCCACATCAACTGGAGATGGTGTTGTCCTTCCGCGAGTTGGGCAATGACATCCGCCATGGTGGGTTTCTCCTCCATTTTGGGTTTAGGGGATCGGATATCCCACTTCTGACACCACTTTGTACGAGGATGGTCGATCAAACACCAGTCTGCTTGGTTTTGGGTTAGGTAAGTTGCCTTTATTGATCTTTAGACAGTAAAAATAAAATGGTTGGTGAGTAGTCTTTGTGAGTTGGAGGATTAAAAGGTCTTTTCCTTCTGGCCGCTACGCCTCGTCTTCTTCTTTCTTTCTTCCAGGGCCTCGCGGGAAGCGTCTGGAAACAGAAAACAAAAATAGATACGATAAGGTTTTTTTTTTTTTTTCCTCTTTTCTTTCCTCTCTGTCTTTTCTCTCCACTCTCTGGTTTCCCTGTCTTTCTTTTCTTTTTTTTCTATCCTTGTTGTCTTCTCATTGCTGTTCTTTAGTTTTCTTTCTTTCCTGTCTTCCCTTCTATCCTGCTGTTAGCGGGTTTTCTCTTCTCTTGCCTTTCTCTTACTTTCCTCGTAATCTTCCTTTCGTCTCTCCTTGACTTTTCTCTGCGATCTCGTAAATGCGCTGGTCTCTCTACTGTCCTGGTCTTTCCCCTTTCTCTTAGGCCTGTTCTCTTGTTTTGCCTCTTTGTCTTCTCCTGTATTCCTTATTCGATTCTTCTACTTCTTTCTTTCTTATGTGCTTCTTCCTCTTCCCTCCCCCTTGTCCCCATGCTCATAGTGCAGTGCCCATTTCCTTTTTTCCCATCTCTTCCCACCTCCCGCCTCCCGCTTTCCCGCACTCCCGTACCTGGTTTGGCCACGCTTCTCCTGAAGCGTGGCGGCTCACTTGTGTGCTTCCCGGGGCCAGCGGTCCTCGCCTCTACACTGGATCTCCACTGTTCTCAATCCCAACGTTGGTCCGCTCATCTGCAGAGCGGTGTCGGCGTCTTCTGGGGCAGCGTCCTCCTCAGGCTTCCGTTCCTCGTCTCCTGTCGACTCCTTCCTACACCAACTCCAACACCCGTCGCTCTCCCCGTGAAAGGGAGGAAGCCTCTTTTTGACTACCTTCAGTTGCCGCAGTGGCGTCCGGGAACCAATGGGAGGGCCGTCTCCCCGGGTCACTTCCGGGATGTGAGGGGTGGTGTCAGCACAAGCACGATCCGAGTGTGGGTCGGACTGGATCGACCCATCACAAGGTCATAAAGCCTCTTTGTGACCACAACTGTCCAAAGTCATTCACTATTCCAAATCCGTACTGACTATCCGTGTAAATGGTGACTTTCATTAATGCGGAAAGTTGGCAAGCTCTAGTAAGTGCTACCAGCTCTGCTACTGGTGCAGAGTAAACTTCTTGAAGCCAAGATGCTTCCAGAACACCTGTTATTGTACATACAGCATATCCTGCTTTCAATATTCCTAGTGCGTCTCTTAAACATGAACCATCAACAAAAATAACTTGATCATTTTCTTCCACTCGGGTATCTTTGATATCAGGTCTTGGTTTTGTACAAAATTCAGTCACCTGAAGACAGTCGTGCTCGATGTCTTCAGCGTTCTCAATTTCGGCATTTTCACTGGGAAACAAGGTTGCTGGATTCAACGTAGTGCACCGTTTCAGCTGCACATTAGGTGATCCCAGAATTATTGTCTCGTACCTTGTAAGACTAGCACCAGTCATGTGCTGCGTTCGGGAACGTGTCAAAAGTATCTCGACTGAGTGAGGGACCATGACTGTTAAAGGATGTCCCATCACTATTCCTTCACTCTGAGTTAAGCTGATACCAACTGCTGCAACGGCACACAAGCACCCTGGCAGTGCTGCTGCGACCGGATCCAAAGTAGCTGAAAAATATGCTACTGGTCTGTTTACGCCACCATGGGCTTGAGTCAAGACAGACAAGGAACATGCATCATGTTCATGACAAAACAATGTAAAAGGCTTTGTGTAATCAGGCATACCTAAAGCTGGAGCCCTGCACATGCATTCCTTCAATTCAATAAAAGCATCCATCTCATCTCCTTTCAGCTCTATTTCATCCAGCGCATCTTTCTTGGTCAGTTTCAGTAAAGGTTTTGCTAGAGTTGAGAAATTGGGAATCCATTGGTGACAATAGCTCACCATTCCCAAAAACGTTCTCACCTCTCTTCTCGTCTTCGGTGGACTCATTTGAAGTACACTTGTTATTCTTTCTTTCATAATTCTTCGTGACCCTTTCTCTATTTGGTGACCCAAATATTTCACTTTCTTCTGGAAGAACTGTAATTTTGAAGGGGACACTTTGTGTCCGTTCCTTCCCAAATGGTTCAATAGGGCAATGGTGTCAGCTGTACAGTCATTTTCTGTCTTGGATGCGATCAGCAAATCGTCAATGTACTGTACCAAGGATGATTCAAATGGTAACTCCAACGCTTCCAAATCTTTCTTTAGAATGTGATTGAAAATTGAGGGTGACTCCGAAAACCCTTGGGGAATTCGACACCAACTGTAGACTCTGTCTAAGAATTTAAAACCAAAGAGAAATTGGCTGTCCTCATGAAGGCGCACAGAAAAGAATGCTTGCGACAAGTCGATGACTGAGAACCACTCAGCATCACAGGGAACTTGAAACATTATCACAGCTGGATTGGGTACTACGGGACAACATTTGACTATTCTATCATTCATTTTCCTCAAATCCTGAACAATCCGGACCTTTCCACTCGGTTTTATTAGTCCCATGATTGGTGAATTACATGGACTACTTAACACTTCTTTCAGTACTCCCTGTTTTACAAACTCATCAATGAGTTGGGCGACTTTCATAAGGGTGTCTTGCGCCATATGGTATTGTGGGGTCTGGGGAAAAGTTACATTGGGTTTTACAGTCACTTTCACTGGTTCTACTCCTTTGACCAATCCTACTTCTTTCCCTGTCATGTCCCACACTTCCTTTCCGACTGTTTCCTGTAATTCAGCAGGAATATCTGCTTCAGCGAGCATTGGATAAAGAGTAATCAGGGGATACTCTTCATCACCATTTCCACTTCATCCCCCCCTACACTGTCCTCTTCTTCCCCATCACTAGTTGTCTGGATTTTAATTCCATCATTTGAACACATAATCGAACACCCCAATTTACACAGTAACTCCCTCCCTAATAGTGATATCGGGCTTGAGTCACACACCACAAATTTATGTGACCCTTGATAGTTACCAATTCTGACTTGCACTGGATCTGTGATTGGGTTCGTCAGGTACCTATTTGCCACTCCCACTACTTGAACTGTTCTCCCTGAAAGTGGCAAATTTGGTACTTCGATGCTCCTAACAGTGGAGCGTGTAGCTCCTGTGTCAACCAAGAACGAAACACGGTGACCCATAACTCTTCCTTCCACATACTGACCCTTTTGATCAACTTCCAAGGATGCTGCAAGCATACAATTTCCCTCCTCATCTGAACTTTCACTCTCCCATGCATTGTTTATTCCATTCTCACTGTGTAACGGGAATTGGTGTACGGTGTCATTTTGGTTCACTCCTTGACCCGTGACCTGCTGAGGAAGCATTACTTGTTGCTGATTCATTGGTGCTAAGGGTATTTGCATTTGCTGATTAGGTACCATAGGAAACTGCTGTTGCATTGGCTGAAACTGTGCCATTTGCGCACAGGGCATTTGCACCTGTTGCTGTTGCATGGGTTGTAAACCCTGCATCTGATTTACATTATTTTGATAATTTGGATTTGAACCTCTCAATTTCGGTCCTCTCATGTTCTGAAATGCATTGACATCATTGTTTTGCTGACCTACACCTTCCTGCACCATCATTGGGCACTCCCGTTTCCAATGCCCGACGATTCCGCACGTGTGACATGGCATCACCTTCTTCATTGCCTGTGTACCATTTGGAATCATAACAGTATTTAAATCAGGACCATTATTCACAAAACCTCCTCGGCCTCTGCCTCTCATCTGCGGCTGAAACATAGCATTTCCCTGCTGTTGCTGCTGCGGCATCTGTTGTTGAAACCCTTGCAAACCTTGCAAACCTGTCTGAGCTGCTCTAAGCTGCATCACCATCACCTTTTCTTTCAATCTTTTCTGCTTTGTCTCAATCTCATCACTGCAGTATTTTGCATAGTTCAACACTTCATTGATCGATTTTGACTGCCAACAAATCAAATGTGTTTTAATCATCTGGCTAATTTCGGGTCTCAACCCTTCCACAAATCTGAACACAAAATGGAGCATGTCCTTTGCCTCAATCGTTTCCGTACCACTGTAATTTTTAAACGCTTTCAACAATCTCTCATAGTACGCATGTATCGACTCTTTAACCTCTTGCGCTGTTCTGTCAATCCTCTGCCAATCCACATTTTTCGACGCAACCTTAGTTTTCAAGTGCTCAATCACCTTATGGTATAAACTCATTACTGTAGGTGATGGTGCACCTGTGTCCCTAATCCTCTCCGGGTCACTCGTCGGCCAACCTACAGCCCTCTTACAATCTTCCCACAAATCTGCCGGAACCACAATTTCAAATAAGGTATTCAGGTCTTCCCGAAGACATTTTGTGAGTTTCACAAATCTATCTGTTTGTTGCTACCATTCGATTGGTTTCTCTCTTAGTTTAGGGAAATCATCCGTAAAGGATTGAATATCGCACCTGTGCCACGGTACATGTACAAGTTTTCCCCCTGCCGTTTCTCTCATCGGCAACATGGTTATCAGGTCGTCATTTTGTTGTGCCTTTTCACTCCGCTCTGGGGTGCTTTCTTTCTTTTTGCCCTTTTTCTTAACCCATCTACTTTCCCACTTGTCTAGACATCTCCAGACCTGCGCGCTCTGCAGTATCTCCTTAAGGTGTTTTCATCCCTGCAGATCTCATGTGTTCAAAGTCTTTTGTCTCAAAGTCTAGCCTGTAACTTCTGCTCAAGTGTTTAGTCTTTCCTATATCGATCTTGTTTCTGTCTGCAATTTCTTGTAACTTCTTATGTATGCTGCTTACTTCTCTTGTAATCCTAGGGCACATGTATCTCAGCTCTTTTTCTGTGTATGATTCTAACCTGTTCAGACCCATCGTTCCCTCTACTAGTTAATCTGCTTCCCTGCCCAATCTTATTTTATTCAGGTACTCTTCTCCCTTCCCACTGGATGTACTCTGTGGGGAGTTCAGACTGTTGAACCATTGTGTTAGCTGTTGTGCGTTCAGTCCCATCAATGAAGCACTTACATCAACTGCTACTGATGGTTGCTGTAACGTTTCAGTCCTTGAAGTTAACGGCACTAATAGTGGTGGATTTGACCTTACCACAGTCGACGGAGCGCAAATTGGAATTGGACTAAATTCCGACAAGGACCCAGATCCATTTGGCAGTGTCGCTATCGGAGTCGTTTCTGGAGTGTTTTCTATGCATCTTCTCCCTGCCTCATTTTGTGTCATCACCCCTTGATCGCATACTTTTGGGTTTGCCTGTATATACAATGGTACTGGCGGACCTACAGTGATAGGCAGAGATAGCGCATCTGGATTCTGTCTGTTCCCCGAATTCTGTGGCATGTTAATCCCCA
Source organism: Pleurodeles waltl (assembly GCF_031143425.1). Taxonomy (NCBI): domain Eukaryota; kingdom Metazoa; phylum Chordata; class Amphibia; order Caudata; family Salamandridae; genus Pleurodeles; species Pleurodeles waltl. The sequence continues at coordinate 778,362,024 of NC_090439.1, forward strand.
CATTATGGTTCATCATCGCTGGCATACCTAGCTGACTCTCTGTTACTCGAGTATACTTCGGCACTTCTTGTGTCTGCTTTTGGGGAATCAAAAATTGTGTTGATTCGGCTTGAATCAATGTTGGTCTATGATAATTTTGTCCTCCCTGGGCCACTAAAGTAGAAGTTATTCCCAGGTTATGCTCATCACAGCAGTGCCTTTGAACCTGCGGCTGATAATTATCAACAGGTTTCAATTTAGGCACGTCAGGATATATTCTCTGAATTTGTGGTATTTGTGGTGAGAAAGGTATATCGGAACTGCTCTGTCTCTCTGATATTCTCAAATTCGGTGTCACATTACCTTGTATTGGTTCTGGAGGGGCAGTACTAATGCTTGATCCTTTTTCGCTTTCCACATTTGGTGGCGGGCGATCATTTAGCAATTGTATACTGAACTCCTCATCGTCTGACTCGTCTGATCTTTTCAAATTTCTGTTGTTTTCTCTATCTCTGGACTGACTCCTGTTTGTTTTATAGGTAGCTTTCCTTCCTTCCGTCTCTGCTTCGTCAGTAATTGCTGGAAACAATGTAATTCCCTGTAGTACGTCTGATCTCCAAACCTTTTGTGTGCTATCCCATCTAGCATCCGTGTCAAAGCCCAGCTCACCTGAGTTCTTGTTCAGTTCTGATGGAGGTTGAAGACAATCCGACCCCACCCTGAAACTGCTTGTTCCAGCACACTAGTTTTTAACACAGTGCACTAAGAACAGAAGCTCAAGGGTAGGGGGGAAGTGGATAAAATAAAAAAAAGAGAGACAACACCGTTCTTGCGTTTCCACTGTTGAAGTGCTGCACAAATCTGCGGCCCTTTCTGACTTCTGTAGAAACTGGTGCCTAATGAAACATAAACAAAGAACAGATAAGTGCAACCTATTCCTAAATGGGTTCCTGACTATCCCTTTATTTATTAGAAATTCTCTTCTAAAAGTACCTCTTGGATCCTGGTCTCGAGTTTCCAGGTTTGGAATGTGTTACTGCTCTGGGATGTGCTTTCTATTACTGTAAAGCTTCTAAAACATTAAACAAATACCGTTATCAGAATTACCAATATCAAACATTCATCTTAATATAACTAAAGCCTAAATTCCCAATAGCAGACTCACTTTTCCCATATCTCCAGAATCTTTTGGAAAACAAATACTGTACTTTTACATCAAAATACAGCATGTAATTTGTGCAAGTCCTTGATTTACTGTTTGTCTTGCTGTTAATGGTTTCCACTGTTCGATTCTTAAAAGTTCCATAAAAAAAAAAAACAATGTTTGTTTCACAAAGCTCCGCAAGGTATTCTTGCAACAAAGAGCCTGAATCACAATGTTCGTGGAAGGTATCTCGCCTCAAACCGTCCACACACGAATCCAGAAATTGCTGTCAAAGTTCCTTCAGGTAATAAAAAGTTTTGCACTTACTTGTTGCTGGCAAGAGATACTGATCAGTCTAACCTTGTCTTCTTTCTCCTTTGCAGGTTGTTTGTAGGAGAGAGGCTGAGGCAAGGAGGAACCGGAAACCAGAAGAAGGAAGAGCCAGCAGCTGCGCCCATTGAAGCCAATGAAAGTCTGTAGAGAGCAGGAGTGCCAGCGCCGAGGGATCTGTTCTCAGGTAAGCGGGAGGTAGACGAGCACAAGCACTGGGTGAGGTTCGGGGGCTGCCTTTTATAGACAGGGCTGGGTGTGGTTCGAAGAGCTGGGTGTGGTTTGAAGGGCTGGGTGTGGTCCTCACATGCTGCACATGTTCTTGAAAGGTGTGCAGAGTTTCAGTTATTATGCAAATGAGTTGAATTAACACATGGCCTAGGAAGGAGTGTTTTAAAGAAGCCTTGGTAAAAGCAAGGCCCAATGTGTAAACAAAACAGCACATTAAACAACATACACAGAAGCCTAAGGGGGGGGGAAGGGTGAGATAACAAGAAAGGGTTTGAATAGTAAGTTTAAAAGGGAGCTATTACAGAACCCACTAGTGCAGTGAGAGGGGACATGCTCTTTGCTGTGCACAAACCCTAACAGTTGCCCCCCTCAAAGGCCCTCCTACAGGACGGGGTTTTCCTGGGTTTTTTAAATAAAACCGTCTAATCAGCTGTGGGGCATGTACATATGATGCTGGTTCCCATGAATTCTCAGATTCATCATATCCTTTCCATTCTACTAAATAAAACAGACGTCCACTAATTCTTTTTGAGTCTTTTATGCTTTTCACTTCATATTCTAGATTTCCCTTAATTGGTATGGGTGGAGGTGGTGGTTCAGGTCGGGTTTTTGGGTTGTACGGCTTAAGCAAGGACACATGGAATGTAGTATGTACTGGATATTCTTTTGGTAAATCTAATTTTACTGTTACCGGGTTTACTATGGCAGTTATACTAAAGGGTTCAATGAAACGTGGTTGCAGCTTTCGGGATCCCTCTATGTTTAGGTTCTTTGTGGAGAGCCATACCTTGTCACCAATTGTATACATTGGGGCCTCAGATCTGTGTTTGTCTGCTTGTCTTTTCATGCTTTCCTTGTACTTTAATAAATGTTTCCTGGCTTTGTCTTGTATGTCACCTAACCTCGTTAGTCTATCCGTTACTGTAGGCAACAGGGACTCTTCTAACAAAATGGGTATAGCTCTTGGATGATACCCCTGCAAGAAATAGAATGGTGAGCAAAGTAGAGCTGAATGCTCAGTATTATTATAAACAAACTCCGCTACAGGGAGAGCTTCCAACCATTCACTAGAATAATCAGCCAATAAACAACGTAGCGTTTGAAGTAAGGTTTGGTTCAGTCGTTCAGTCTGTCCATCTGTCTCTGGGTGGAAAGCAGTGGATAATGCCACATCTATTTTCAGTTTTTCACATAATTTTTTCCAAAATCTAGAGTTGAACTGGCTCCCTCGATCTGACACCACTTTGCTTGGCAAACCATGTAAACGCACAATTTCCCTTATAAAAATATCGGCAAATTCTGCCGCCGTGGGTAATTTCCGTAATGGTACAAAATGTGCCATTTTAGATAAAAAATCCACTATAACCAACACTGTTGTGAAGGATTTTACAGGTGGTAAGCCTACAATAAAGTCTACGCTCACAGTGTGCCAAGGTTGCTTGGGTGTTGGCATTGGTATTAACAAGCCGTCAGGGGCCTTATGAGAAGATTTATGTCTTGCACAAATTGGACAGGTAGTGACAAATTGCTTAATGTCCTTTCTTATAGTGTCCCACCAAAAGTGTTTTTGCACATTTTCCAGGGTTTTTACCCAACCAGGATGACCTGCCAACGGTGAGGCGTGATGCCAAATTATCACCTGTGTTTGTAATTCAGAGGTGGGCACTAACAGCATGTTGTCGTGATACAATAAACCTCGTTGTATTGTGTTATGGGAATCCTTTAACCAATCCTGAGGTGCTATTTGCATATGTGCATTATATAGATCTGTGATGAAATCCTTCTGTTGTACTGGTGCCAAAAACTTTTGGGGAGGAATAATGGGTTCTCCTATTTTATCTTGTTTCATGTCTGAGGTATGTCCGTATCTAGATAACACATCAGATTGAATTTGTTGTGCACCTGGTCTATAGGTTATAACAAAGTCAAATGTGCTAAAAAAATTTAACCAGCGCATCTGACGTGGTGTTAGTGCTTTAAGTGATCCAAAAAACTGTAGGTTCTTATGGTCAGAAAAGATTGTAACTGGGTACTTGGCTCCCATTAAATGATGCCTCCATTCTGAAAAGGCTACTTTGATAGCTAGTAGTTCCCTTTCAGCCACAGTGTAATTTTGTTCAGCTGGTAATAACTTTTTGGAATAGAAGGCTATAGGATGTAACTGGCCATCTACTATATCTCGTTGAGAGAGAACTCCTCCTAAAGCTACTTGTGAAGCATCCGCTTCAACAAAAAAGGGCAAGTCAGGATCAGGATGTTTCAGAATTGGGGCTGAAGTGAACTTTTGTTTTAGGAGTTGAAAGGCGTGTGCCGCCTCATCAGTCCAAAGAAATCGTTGCCCTTTCCGCAACAAGGTAGTTATTGGGGCCGCAATGTCTGCAAAATGTGCAATAAACCTCCTATAAAAATTGGCGAAACCCAGAAATTTCTGAATATCTTTTACAGTGGATGGTTCTGGCCAATCAGCAATAGCACTGATTTTCTTTACATCCATAGTTATTCCTTGAGGTGACAGGCAGTATCCTAAAAAGTCCACCTTGCTGACATTAAAAGTACACTTTTCTAACTTAGCAAAAAGATGATTTTCTTTTAACTTTGATAATACTGCACGAACATGTTGGGTATGTTCTTCTGAATTCTTAGAGTAAATGAGGATGTCGTCTATGTATACTATGACACAAACGTCCAGGAATTCGTGTAGGACCTCATTTATAAAGAACTGAAAGGCCGCAGGGGCATTACATAACCCAAAGGGCATTACTGTGTACTCAAATAAACCAAACTTTGTCTTGAAAGCTGTCTTCCACTCATCCCCCTCTTTTACTCGGACCAGGTGGTAAGCTCCCCGCAGATCTAGTTTAGTGTATACAGTAGAATGTCTTAATTGATCCAACAACACAGGTATTAGAGGAAGAGGATATTTATTCTTTATTGTAGCCTTATTTAGTCCTCTATAATCGATACACGCGCGCAGGGATTTATCCGGCTTCGGGATAAAAAAGAGTGGAGATGATACCGGAGATGTGGAATGACGGATGAACCCAGACTGTAGTAGGTCATCTAGGTAGGTTCTTAAGTATTTGGTTTCTTCGTCAGTCAAAGCATATACTCTGTTATTAGGTAAAGGGGCCCCTGGGATAAGATCTATACGGCAGTCATAAGACCGATGTGGGGGCAGCACACTAGCCTTTACTGGATCAAAGACGTCTTTAAAGTCAGAATATTCAGGAGGGAGACTTGGTTCATCTTGTGTAACACTAGCACAGTGTAATACTGTGCTCTGTTCTGTACCTGCTTCTTGATAGCAATTGGTTCTACAGAAAGAGGAATCCAAAGTAACAGTTCTATTCACCCAGTCAATTTTTGGGTTATGAGTTGTTAACCAGGGTACCCCGAGAATCAAACCAAAATTAGGAGTATCTATCAGATCAAAGCTAATCACCTCTGTGTGCCCGTTCTGACAGACCATAACAAGTGGACTTGTTTGTTTTGTGATTAATCCAGAGGTCAATTCTGACCCATCCACTGCACATACTGCTTCTGGACAAGGCTTTAGGCACATAGGAAGTCCTAAGTTTTCAGCTAACTTATTATCCACAAAATTTCCTGTCGCGCCTGAGTCCAGTAGGACAGGGAGAGAATGCCTCACTTGGGTAGTAACAATTAAAACGACCTGAATTATGAAATGTCTAGGTATGTGCGGTACCATGAAGGCTGCAGCATTAGAGGTTTGATTAAGATGTTTTCTCGAACAAGTAACCTCTCCCCTTGTCGAGCTTAATCGTTTCCCGATTCAGTTGAGGAGGTGGAGGAAACAGCACCCTTTTGTGGAGTTTTAGGCTTTACTGGACATTCTCTGGCAAAGTGACCTGCCCTGCCACAATATAAACATAATTGAAGTTTTCTCCTTCTTTCTTTTTCCTCTGATGTGAGTGGACCTCTGAGTGTCCCTATTTGCATAGGCTCAGGTTCAGGGAGTTTATTATCTGTGTCTTTCTTCTTGTGTTTAATAAAAGTTAACGGTGATTCCAGTTTGTATTTATCTCCCTTTCTTTCTCCTAGTCTATGTTCTAATTTTACAACTAAATCTACAAAGTCCGAATAGTCTTCTGGCAAATCAACGATATGAGCCAGCGCGTCTTTTAACTCGTCTCTCAAACCTTTATAAAAAAGGGAGACACGCTTTCCTTCTGGCCACTGTGTTTCGGTGAGTAAACGATTAAAACTAGTGAGATAGGTCAATAAATCCTTGTTACCTTGTTTAAGATTTAAAAGCTCATTATCACTTGCCTGCATGAAAGTGTGTTTTGCAAAAAGGCTGGTCATGGTACGTTTAAATTGATTCCAATTATGAAGGATGGGATCATCTCTATCCACGAAAGGAATTGACCAATTGGCTGCTGTGCCACCCAAATAAGACAAGACGAATGCCACTTTCGTAGCATCAGTAGGGAACTGTTGTGGCTTACAAACGAAGTGTAATTGACATTGATGGATAAAAACATGGAATTTGTTACTATCTCCATGAAAACGTTCAGGTGCTGCTAAGGGCACAGCATTAGGAACATTAACAGTAACCTCAACTGGGGGAGGCAAAGTTGTATGTTTTGATGGCGCCCCTGTCTCTGAGGTGGTTTTAAACAAAGGCGTAAAAGCTGTGTTCCACTGAGATCCCCTAAATTTATACCTGCTTAAATCCTGTTTTAAAGAGGTATTCTCCATCTTTAATCTCTCTATTTCCTCTTGCATATGTTGTAAGATGCCAGACACTGATTCATTATGAGCCAAGTCCTCATTTAGGGCCTGCGCCATATCCGTGACGTCAATGCCCTCTATTTCTTCCCCGGTATTCATCGTCCACCAGAACTGAAATTTTTTAAGGCTTGTGCTTCTGTCAAAGCCCAGCTCACCTGAGTTCTTGTTCAGTTCTGATGGAGGTTGAAGACAATCCGACCCCACCCTGAAACTGCTTGTTCCAGCACACTAGTTTTTAACACAGTGCACTAAGAACAGAAGCTCAAGGGTAGGGGGGAAGTGGATAAAATAAAAAAAAGAGAGACAACACCGTTCTTGCGTTTCCACTGTTGAAGTGCTGCACAAATCTGCGGCCCTTTCTGACTTCTGTAGAAACTGGTGCCTAATGAAACATAAACAAAGAACAGATAAGTGCAACCTATTCCTAAATGGGTTCCTGACTATCCCTTTATTTATTAGAAATTCTCTTCTAAAAGTACCTCTTGGATCCTGGTCTCGAGTTTCCAGGTTTGGAATGTGTTACTGCTCTGGGATGTGCTTTCTATTACTGTAAAGCTTCTAAAACATTAAACAAATACCGTTATCAGAATTACCAATATCAAACATTCATCTTAATATAACTAAAGCCTAAATTCCCAATAGCAGACTCACTTTTCCCATATCTCCAGAATCTTTTGGAAAACAAATACTGTACTTTTACATCAAAATACAGCATGTAATTTGTGCAAGTCCTTGATTTACTGTTTGTCTTGCTGTTAATGGTTTCCACTGTTCGATTCTTAAAAGTTCCATAAAAAAAAAAAACAATGTTTGTTTCACAAAGCTCCGCAAGGTATTCTTGCAACAAAGAGCCTGAATCACAATGTTCGTGGAAGGTATCTCGCCTCAAACCGTCCACACACGAATCCAGAAATTGCTGTCAAAGTTCCTTCAGGTAATAAAAAGTTTTGCACTTACTTGTTGCTGGCAAGAGATACTGATCAGTCTAACCTTGTCTTCTTTCTCCTTTGCAGGTTGTTTGTAGGAGAGAGGCTGAGGCAAGGAGGAACCGGAAACCAGAAGAAGGAAGAGCCAGCAGCTGCGCCCATTGAAGCCAATGAAAGTCTGTAGAGAGCAGGAGTGCCAGCGCCGAGGGATCTGTTCTCAGGTAAGCGGGAGGTAGACGAGCACAAGCACTGGGTGAGGTTCGGGGGCTGCCTTTTATAGACAGGGCTGGGTGTGGTTCGAAGAGCTGGGTGTGGTTTGAAGGGCTGGGTGTGGTCCTCACATGCTGCACATGTTCTTGAAAGGTGTGCAGAGTTTCAGTTATTATGCAAATGAGTTGAATTAACACATGGCCTAGGAAGGAGTGTTTTAAAGAAGCCTTGGTAAAAGCAAGGCCCAATGTGTAAACAAAACAGCACATTAAACAACATACACAGAAGCCTAAGGGGGGGGGAAGGGTGAGATAACAAGAAAGGGTTTGAATAGTAAGTTTAAAAGGGAGCTATTACAGAACCCACTAGTGCAGTGAGAGGGGACATGCTCTTTGCTGTGCACAAACCCTAACAATCCGCTAGTGTCTTTTATACTTTTCTTATTCTTGGCTCAAATTTCTTTTGTTGTTGGTTTCTAGCTATTAGCTCCAAAATTGCTAGTGCCTCAAACTGTGCTGGTCTTGGAGGTACTTTCATGTCGTATAGCGCGAATCTTAGATTCTCCAAAACTCTTAGATTAAACGACCCATGGATAGGGAACGTTAAACTTCCATGCTTCTCTGTTAATCTGCAAAATTGCTTTAGCCAAAGACATGGTGCGACACCCTTTTCTTCAATCAGAATGTAAGCTGGTGTTCCCTCAGGCGGTGTTTCTTCTCCTACATTTGCTTTAATATATACATCTCCCCTCATAGCACTCTTAAATGCTTTGAAAAATTTCATCTTTCCGTTCTTTATTTTTCTAAAATGTGTAATCAATAAGTGCCTTTAATTCCCGGAATACCCCTCGCTTGCCTTTCCCCACCAATTGCGCTACATGGACTGCGTCCAATCCGTGCGCGACCCCTCTCACCAACCGACCTATCCCAGCGTGGCTCCTAGTGATGTCACACCCACACACTGCGGCTGACAAAGTCTCGCGGCTTGTCCTCCTTCATTCAGCTTCACTCAAAACTAATTTCTGCAATATATTGCGAGCACTAACCAAAAAGAAGAAAACAAATCTGTCGGTTTACTACAGGAAGGGTAATACAATCGCTTCAGAAACCTTAGGGATTTTTCACTAGCTTCTGCAGTTATTCCATCTTTCTCGGTTTCCCGCTTTCGCAAGTAAAATTTGACCCGCAAACTTTACCCTCAACTGATCAATGAACTATTCTAGTGCACCTTAGAATTCGTCAAATCTCAAAGTCGAAAATTTTCTTTCATTCCTCAATATTCATACCGACTTGTTGACCACGCCCGATCAACCTATTAAATCGAACAGATTACAACATCAATCAAGTGTCTCATACACTTTTCAACATACTCTGGAGTCTCTTGACCTCGCAGGGCCCGTCTCAACATCAACAACCACATGGACAATTTTTCCTGCACAAAGCGCTACACACATGTCAAGTTCGACGACTTCCCTACTCTCACACTTTGGAGTAACACTCCTCTCAAATCTTTTAATTGGAGTTCGTAACCCCCTAAAATCCTCACAAACTTCTCAATTAATCTGCGGCAATAAAACTGTGCAAGCGCAAAACCCTAACTTCTCTCATACCGTCACTAGAACCGCCGGAAACATTCTCACACCTCCATTTCCTCCATTCTGAAGCTCCAAAATTCTGGGAAAGTCATTGGGGATTTAGGGAATCATCATCTCTCCAACTTGTTATATCAAAGAATATTCTAACTTGACTCCGTCTATTGTTCGGATGGGGTTCCAAAGGGCCAAACCATCAATCTCTGCTACCATCTACTGATAACGCGTCCAGCCCTCATAAATTACCTGTACCTGGACACGTTGGAGTTCGGTGAACCTTTTAGCCGAGTTGGGCTCTCCTCATCCTAGAATAGTCGGATCACTTGAATCAATAATCACTAACTATTGTAATCGATACCCAATACTCTATTACTAGGTCAAAATAACACATTAGAAATCAATAACAGTTGGTATTTCGGCGCACCATGACCTTTCAGTCATGAATAACCACACCAGTTCATTAAAAGTTAGTGAATTTATTTCCCTATATTAACAAAACTAGCACAATGTATATAAGTCTCAAAACCAAATGATATATGTATACGAACATTACTAGCTGTCCATAGCGGTGGAAGAAACGCAATCTACGCAAAATCTGAATTATAATGCACTCAGTTATAGCAATACAAATCACTAATAAAAGCAACTGAATTTGACTAATTTCATACATCGGACAGCATAACAAGATTTCAATTTAGCATGGTGCATCAAATGAATACCTCAACTAATCACCAATTAGCATTGGCATGTGGGGCTTCATGCAAAATGAATTTAGTCAACACAAATTTGGAAAACTTATAGCTTGGTCCCTATCAAAATAGCAGTTGGTACCTAAAAGGAAAAACACAATGCATAATACAATTATCCTTTCATAATTACCAAATACAATCAGCATTCAAGAAAGTCTTCGTCCTTCAGGTATCAGTTCGATCAGCATGGGGCAGATTTCAAAGGGGCCAAAGTTAAGGGCAAGTTTCCTTGCAGCAGCAAGGAGAATGGGGCAAAGTTACTGCATGGGCAAGACGGGGCGAATTAAAGTTAAAGTCTCTAGGGTGAGAATTCTTAAAGTCTCTTTCTCTGGAATAGAGAAAAGGGCATCGGGATGTTGTCCAAGATGGAGTCTGGCATTTGGCTTCAAATTGGCATCAAGGAAAATGGCTGACTTCTCTTTGTCCAGTGGGTTTAAGTAAGAAATATTCCAAATCCTGCAGGATCTTCCATTGGAGGGTTCAGAGGGTGGCTTCAATTTGACCAATGGAAAATGTCTTTCTCCTAGTACTCATTTATGCATACATTGTCCTTTGAGCCTTGGAACACAAGTTGCAACATAGTTTGCCAATTATTCCGATATCAGTACCCTTATTGTCCGCACCTGTAGAGACTGACCTTGTATCAAAGGGGATGAAACCGGCCTAGCACGAAACCTTGGAGATAAGTGTATTAGTCATCTCTACTGGAAAAATACAACCTTAAAGTAAAATATATTTTATTTAGTTCAAGGAAAACCACGCAGTTAGAATTTGAGACCAGGCAACTAGGCCAAAGCCTCCACTAAATTTAAGCTAAGCATAAAACAGTTTCAACAAGAAATCATAGCACACATTTGCAATTATGATGGATTACTACAATTTTCAATTCTTCATTATTAATAAAGCTCGTTTATAATAATGGCGAACTACCCTGAGGGCACAATTTCCCTCGTACATTATTTTCTTTACTAAAATCACACTACATTATACGATTTTGGTTACATGATATGTGAATATATGTTGATCCTTCTTTTTCTGCGTCATTAATCCCTCCTCTGATGACTAATTATGTCGTCACATCAAACCTACCCATAAATTTTATCCCATTAAAATTCTGTTTTAGTAATTTGGCACTTCAGTCAATTCCCTCTTTCTTTTAATTCCTTTAGATTTTTCTCTGTATATTTCTACCATTTTGGTTTGCTCTTTCTCTTCTCTTCTCCTCTTGTTTTTTGTTTTCAATATTTTAATAGTTTTCCATATTCCCCAAATGCCTAATAAACAAATTTATATTATTAATATTCCTTTTACTATTTTCAGTAATATACCGTTCCAAATGTTGCTGAGCCAATTTCCCACAGAAGCAAATCCCTTTCCAACCTTCTCCCATACTCCTGGTTCTTTCAATTCTTTCAAATCTGTACTTTCGTTAGTTAAATTTGTAAGCATTTTTCTAATTTGCCCGCTGTTGTCCGGAATATAAGAACAACAGTGACGTGTACCAATCATTTTGCAAACACCGCTATCCTTTGCTAAAAGAATGTCTAAAGCAAGCCAATTTTGAAGAGTCATAGCTCTTTCTGCAGCAAGTTCGGCATCCATCAGGATTATAGCTCCTGAAAATTTTGTCAACATGTTGTCCACAATAGTAGACAACTTTCGTATTTTGATTTAATTCAATATGACTCCTACTGAAGGAATCATCGCTCCAAATATATCTCCTACCACACCAGAAGCTGTCTCCCTTTTCTGAACACGATGTGATTCAGACAGCTTTGGGAATTTCTTTAAGTCGTCTAGTTGATAAATCTTTGGAAATACTATTCCCAAATAACATTTCCCATACCATCCTTTAGGAAGACGATAATAGGCGTTAAGTCCACAAATATAATATACCCCTGGAATAACTGGGTCTTGTCCATTCAGCATGAACGTCCACTTAGCTTGGAACAAAAACGTATGTTTACATTCACTCATTCCCACAAAGATCGTGTCATAATATGATTTAGGTCTATACACACAGAGCCTCCATACATGTAAGGTATCTAAAGCTATTTTCCCTTGTGTTTTTATTGCGGCAAAAGCATAATTATCTACAGATGTCCTGTTGTGTAATTCCTTTTCTAATCTCTCCTTCTCCTCCTTCCTCCTATCATCAGTGTGATCTAGAAAACTTTTCTCTATCGGTGAAAGCAAGCATGTAAGGTTTTCTCTGTGTGCGTGAGCTGTGTGAAAAGGTGATAATGGCTCGAAGAAGCCCCTAACTAAGTTTATATAATAATCTCTTGCTGTTTTACTCAGGAGCTCTATTATGGGGATATATGCAAATGTAACATCCTCATTGGAATAGAAGTAGTGAATGTACTCCTTGCCATAAACTCTAGTCATTAATAAACTATATGAAATTCCATACGTAAGAGGCATGCTATGATATGTCACTCCTTCTTTTACTGAGGTAGGTATTTGTGTGCACACATAACAATCTTTCGCATTCATTGTCTCAACATACTCATTCAGCAAGCGATAGAAAACATTTGAGGAAAGTTCCTTCTTATCATGCAAATATTTCTCATCTTGTTTGAGTTTCCGTTTAGGAGTTAGTTCGGTAGTAGTAGGTCTAGAAGTAGAAGCATCATTCGCGTCTCTCTCATTCTTCCATTGCATTCCAAGAACTATTGCTATCATTATTAGTACACATGCAGTTATTAAGCCTATACACACGTATTTACAACACTTCATTTTATGATTATCGCCTGGCATGATCTATATAGAATCAGAAAGTTGAAGACGCTTTATCAAATCAGATTTGCAGATATGTATAAAGCAGGACGAGTTCAATGTTCATACTGTTTTTCTTTAGCAGCTTAGGGCCAGATGTAGGAAAGGATTTGCAACTCGCAAACGGCAAAAACTGCCGTTCGCGAGTTGCAAATCGCATTTTCCTATGCTGAAATGCATTCTGCGAGTCGGACCGACTCGCAAAATGCATTTCAGAATCGCAAATAGGAATGGGTGTTCCCTTCCTATTTGCGATTTCTAGTGGTATGCAATACCATTTGCGACCGCATATGCGGTCGCAAATGGTGTTGCAGTTACCATCCACTTCAAGTGGATGGTAACCCACTCGCAAATTGGAAGGGGTCCCCATGGGACCCCTTCCAGTTTGTGACTGGACCCAAAAAATTTTTTTCAGGGCAGGGAGTGGTCCAAGGGACCACTCCCTGCCCTGAAAATATACCGAAACTAAAGGTTTCGTTTTTTTTTTTAAGTGCAGCTCGTTTTCCTTTAAGGAAAACGGGCTACACTTAAAAAAAAAAAAACTGCTTTATTTAAAGCAGTCACGAACACGGAGGTCTGCTGACTACAGCAGGCCTCCATGTTTGCGAGTGCCCATAGTCGGTATGGGGCCGCAATTTGCGACCCACCTCATGAATATTCATGAGGTGGGTCATTGCGACCCCATACCGACTCGCAGACGGTGTCTGAGACACCGTTCTGCATAACATTTTGCAAGTTGCAAATAGCGAGTCGCTATGACTCGCTATTTACAACTCGCAAAATGTTTCTTTGCTACATCTGGCCCTTAGTCTCTTATCGGTTAGCAGCTTTGTCTCAAAATCGGTTTCAAAGTCAATCAAGTTAGCAATGTCTTAGCGGGTTCAAAAGTCAATCAGGTTGTTAATGTCTTTTTTTTTTTGTAATGTTCACGGGATTTCACTTCTCAAGTACCAAAGTGAAGTTCCGCCTCTTCGTTCTCAAGACTGGGAGATAGGAATTCGTCTGACCAATCGTTAGTGGCCAAGTATGTCCACTCCGGACCAGAATATCTTTTGCTCGGTATTCTTTTCCTTTTCAATTTTGCATCCCCTTTTGATTCTCTCTCGCTGGTACTTTCTTCCTTGGTCAAGTCTTTCTCTTCACTTGGTGTTGCTATTGCGACAGACACTTCTTTTCTTTTCTCTTTCACCTTTGGCCCTTCACTTTCGTTTAATGTTTCTCTGATCCTTAACTTTACTGGCGATATGCTTTGTCTTTGTTTTGCACTGTTTTCACCTGAGGGACCTGCAACCGGTTCCGGAAGAGGTTGAGCGATTTCACTCTGTCCCGCCTCCTTGTCTTCCCCTAGGAGGTCAATCAGGTTTTCCTTTTCTTTTCCTGTATCGTCTGCTTCTGGGAAAGCCCTCCTCTGATCAGGCTCTCCTGCTTCTTCACCTGTCGCAGGCTCTTAGTCACCCTCAGGATCTTCATCACTTCCTGATGTTTCTCCTCCGTTCTCCTCAAACGGATCAGCTATTTCTTCTTCAGAAAATATCTCTCCCTCCTCTATTTCTGCTTGTTCGCCTCCAGGTTCTCGTTGTCCTGTCTCAGTGCCTGGTACTCTCTTGTCAGTCACTGGCGATTTCAGCGCTTCGACTTCCTCTTCTGTGGGGCACGTCACCCTTTTCGTGTGACTGGCGTGAATCCAGTTGGGAACTCCCGCACACTTCACAGCAGTAGTAGTTGTCAGAATCACTTGGAAAGGCCCTTTCCAACGGGGTTCCAGACACGACTTCCTCACGTGTTTCTTTATCATGACCCAGTCACCTGCTTTCAGGGCGTGTCCTGGACCTTGGATCGGTGGCAAGGTGGTTGCCTCCACCTGGTGAGAAAAAGAGCGTACCACATCAGCTAGACCTTTGCAGTAGTCCAACGCCATATCATCTGTAATATTCAAAAGAGCATTAGCAGGAACTGCTGGAAGCCTCATGGCTCTGCCCATGAGGATCTTGTGCGGGAACAGTCCAGCCTTTCTATCAGGGGTGTTTCTCATTGACATTAACACCAAGGGCAATGCGTCAGGCCATTTTAAGTTTGTTGATGCACATATTTTCGCCATCCTCGATTTCATTTGCCATTCATTTGTTCCACTAGACCTGATGCTTCAGGGCGGTAGCTACAATGCAACTTTTGCTCAATGTTCAACGCTGCACACAGTAATTTGATTACTTCATTATTGAAGTGACTTCCCCTATCTGATTCTAAGGAGATCGGGAATCCGAAACGTGGTATTAGCTCTCTCAAGAGTAGTTTTGCAACTGTGAGACTGTCATTTCTGCGTGTAGGGTATGCTTCAATCCAGTGACTAAAAATACACACAACCACCAACACATACTTCAAGCCGCCATGCACAGGCATCTCAATAAAATCCATTTGCATCCTGCTGAATGGACCTCCGGCTCTTCCATTGTGGCTCAAATTTACTACTGTTCCCTTCCCTGCGTTCATTTGTTGACAAATGACGCAACGATGGCAAACTGCTTCAGCAACTTGACGGAATTTGGGATTAAACCAATCAATTTTGAATAGTCTAACCATGGCATCCCTTCCAAGATGGGCTTGTCCATGGTACAATCTGGCTAACTGTGTCAAAAGACTGTTTGTCAGAACCAATCTCCCTTCACTTGAAACCCATAAATCATCCGGTTTCTGTACACATTGTAGTTTGCTCCATGAGAGTTTCTCATCCTCACTAACATCGTTCTGTAAGGATTTTAATTCATCAATTGTATCTACAACCTTTAGAGCAAAAGCTTCAATTGGCTCAAGTTCTGGCTCATTTATCAAGTTCCATTCGTCTCTGAGCAATATACAGTTCAATGCGCAAAACCTTGCGACTTGATCTGCATACCCATTTCCCAAAGAAACCTAGTCTTGTGATTTCGAGTGTGCACTGCATTTTACCACTGCAACTTCTCCTGGTAACTGGATGGCATGTAATAATTCTCTTATTCTTTCGCCATTTTTCACTGGTGATCCTGAAGAGGTCTGTACGAGGATGGTCGATCAAACACCAGTCTGCTTGGTTTTGGGTTAGGTAAGTTGCCTTTATTGGTCTTTAGACAGTATAAATAAAATGGTTGGTGAGTAGTCTTTGTGAGTTGGAGGATTAAAAGGTCTTTTCTTTCTGCCCGCTACGCCTCGTCTTCTCCTTTCTTTCTTCCAGGGCCTCGCAGGAAGCGTGTGGAAACAGAAAACAAAAATAGATACGGTAAGGGGTGGTTTTTTTTTTTTCTCTTTTCTTTCCTCTCTGTCTTTTCTTTCCACTCTCTTTCCTCTCTCCCTGGTTTCCCTGTCTTTCTTTTCTTTTTTTTCTATCCTTGTTGTCTTCTCATTGCTGTTCTTTAGTTTTCCTTCTTTCCTGTCTTCTCTTCTGTCCTGCTATTAGCGGGTTTTCTCTTCTCTTGCCCTTCTCTTACTTCCCTCGTAATCTTCCTTTCGTCTCTCCTTGACTTTTCTCTGCGATCTCGTAAATGCGCTGGTCTCTCTACTGTCCTGGTCTTTCCCCTTTCTCTTAGGCCTGTTCTCTTGTTTTGCCTCTTTTCTTGGCTCCTTGTCTTCTCCTGTATTCCTTATCCGATTCTTCTACTTCTTTCTTTCATATGTGCTTCTTCCTCTTCCCTCCCCCTTGTCCCCATGCTCATAGTGCAGGGCCCGTTTCCTTTTTTCCCATCTCCTCCCACCTCCCGCCTCCCGCTTTCCCTGTCCCGCACTCCCGTACCTGGTTTGGCCACGCTTCTCCTGAAGCGTGGCGGTTCACTCGTGTGCTTCCCGGGGCCAGCGGTCCTCGCCTCTACACTGGATCTCCGCTGTTCTGGATCCCAACGTCGGTCCGCTCATCCGCAGAGCGGTGTCGGTGTCTTCTGGGGCAGCGTCCTCCTTAGGCTTCCGTTCCTCGTCTCCTGTCGACTCCTTCGTACACCAACTCCAACCCCCGTCGCTCTCCCCGTGAAAGGGAGGAAGCCTCTTTTTGACTACCTTCAGTTCCCGCGGTGGCGTCTGGGAACCAATGGGAAGGCCGTCTCCCCGGGTCACTTCCGGGATGTGAGGGGTAGTGTCAGCGCAAGCACAATCGGAGTGTGGGTCGGACTGGATCGACCCATCACAAACACTCCCCCTAGAGAGCGTCTACCGATGACACTCAGAAGCAGGATTTTGGGAGAGACAGTCTGCATTCACCATGAGACGGACCGGAGAGTGGAGCACCTAAAAAGAAAAGGATTGTAGAGAGAGAAACCATCTAAGGATCCGAGGGTTGGTATCCTTATTGCGAGCGAGCCAGGTGAGGGGAGCATGATCCGTCAAGAGGGTGAAGGGACGGCCACTGAGATAATAACGGAGGGACTCAATGGCCCACTTGATGGCCAGACATTCCTTTTCAATGGTAGGATAGTGTTGTTCCCGCGGGAGAAGCTTTCTACTGATGTATAAGATGGGGTGGACAGAACCATCTGACTGTGGTTGTGACAACACAGCCCCTTTTCCAACTCCGGAGGTGTCAGTTTGTAAATAAAAAGGACTACTGAAGTCAGGGCAACACAACACTGGGTCAGTAGACAGGGCATTCCTGAGACCAATGAAACTGCGCATACTAGCCTTGGATAAAGAAGAAAAGGTTTTAGGGGACTCATTCTTCAGTAAGTTGGTAAGGGGCTCAGCTATGGTTGAGAACTGGGGCACAAACCTCCTATAATACCCCACTAAACCGAGGAAGGCACGTACTTATTTTTTTGAGGTTGGTACCGGGATCTGTTGAATAGCTTCCACCTTCTCTATTTGCAGGCGGACCTGAACCTGTCCTAAGACGTAGCCTAAATATCTAATAGTGGTAAAACCCAGTCTACACTTTTCGGGGTTAGCTGTTAACCATGCTTCTCTTAATGCTTGTAAGACCGCTGTTAAATGTTAGAGGTGGTCAGACCATGTGTCGCTAAATATCACAATGTCATCTAAATATGCTGCTGCATACAAGTGATGGGGACGTAAGACCATATCCATTAATCTCTGAAATGTGGCAGGGGCTCCATGCAACCCAAAGGGGAGGACGGTGAATTGATACAACCCGGAGGGTGCAGCAAATGCAGTTTTCTCTCTGTCTGTTGCTTTCAAAGGAATCTGCCAATACCTCTTCGTCAGGTCTAGAGTGGACATGAACCTGGCGTGCCCTATTTTCTCCAATAGCTCGTCAATGCGGGGCATGGGATATGCATCGAAATAAGTTAGTTCATTGACTCTCCTGTAGCCTACACAAAAGCGAGTTGTCCCATCTGGCTTGGGTACTAATACCACAGGAGAATACCAGGGACTACTGGATGGCTCTATAATACCTGTCTGTAACATGTTTTGGACTTCTTGTTCAATCACGGTTTTCTTGGCCTCGGGAACTCTATAGGGTCTTTGTTGTGCTATTACCTCGCTCTTAGTACGGATACTGTGTTCTATTAATGTGGTGTGACCGGGCTGTCGAGAAAAAACATCTGTGTAGGACTTTATTGCCTGCGAGAGAGACTTTTTATACGTCTCGGACAAGGAGGTATTGATCTGTGGTTTACTTTCCTCTGTGTTTTGGGAAGGGAAGAAGGAAGGAAATGGTATGTCTTCTCTTTGGTCTGTCGTGATGTGTTGGACTCTGTGTATGATATCAGTGTCCTGACATTTTTTTAACAGGTTTATGTGGTAAATTTGTTCTTTATTGGGCCTGTGGGGAAGAGCCAATCTATATGTTGTGGGGTTGATCTGCCCCTGCCACCGGGCTAACAGTTTATTCTCACTACTGGGGAGAAGGATCAGGGCCTTGTCCCCGACATTAAGAGTACGAAGTACACTTCCGGAATCGTATCCTTTCTTTTGTTTGTCTTGGGCTTCACGGAGGTTAGCGTGTGCCTTATCCCAAACAGACTGCAGATTCTCTCTCAATTCCTTAGTATACGTCAGGAGGTCTTTGGCTTCCTCGTCTGTCTCTTCCCACTGTTCAACTAACATTTCGAGGAGAGTGCGAGGGGGTTGGCCAAATAACAGTTCGAAGGGACTATGCCCAAGGGAACTTTGTATATGGGTACGTATCGCGTAAAGTACGAGGGGTAGTTTTTTTTCCCAATCTCTTCCGTCCTCTGCAATGCTCTTCCTGAGTAATGATTTAATAGTCCTATTATATCGTTCTACTAGACTGTCAGTTTGGGGGTGATACACTGAGGTCCTGATTTGTTTTATTCCCAGGGTTTTGCTGACCTCTCCCATAAGTCGGGACATAAATGGGGTACCCTGATCAGTCAGGATCTCTTTAGGGAAACCGACTCTTGAAAAAAACTCAATCATTGCTTGAGCTACTACTTTCGTGTGCATACTGGGGAGGGGAATTGCCTCGGGATACCGAGTGGCATAGCCTACCAACACCAGGACATATTGTCTCCCTCTACTGGACGGAGTGAGGGGACCAATAAGGTCCATACCCACTCGAGAAAAAGGGGTTTCTATGACAGGGAGAGGTTGTAACAGGGCAGGGGGTTGCGTGACAGGATTATAAAGTTGGCATTTCTGACAATTTTGGCAGAACCTACGTATATCCCCATAGATCCCGGGCCAGTAAAATTTATGGAGTACCGCCTCCTCAGTCTTGTCCCTTCCAAGATGCCCTTCCCCTTGGTCGCCATGTGCTAGCTGCAAAACCTGTGCTCGGTATCTGCCAGGGACTAGTAATTGTCTCTGTTGGCCACCACCAGACTGGGGGTATCATATATAAAAGGTGATTATGGATGTGGAAGGTTGGTCCTACCCCTGCTTCCTCATTATTAAGTGCCTTTGCCCATGCATTCTTCAAGGAGGGGTCCTCCCTCTGACTTTGTCCAAAGTTCCCTGCCACAGTATATACCTTTCCCATGACTCCTGGTGTTTTAGTGTTCCCCTGGTTCTTCTCCCAATGTTGTCGTCTCTGGAGTCTTTTCTGTTGTTTACTTAAATTAGGTTTGGCTGGTTGTTTTTCGGCTACCTCAGTATCATAGGGTACCTCTTCCCACCATTTTTTCATCATGTGTTCCTCCCCTGCTTTATTTAACAACCGGGGAAAGGCCATATAGTCTGTCCCAATAATAATATCTTCTTCGAGGTGTGGCAACACCCCCACCTTGAGGGGTTCCTCCTCACCCCTCCACTGAAACTGAACCATAGCTACCGGATAATAGGATTGGTCCCCATGGACACACGCGATTAATACATGGGCCTGGGGCACTCCTTGTGCGGCCCCACCAGGTCTTGGCGTATCACGCTCTGACTGCAACCCGAGTCAACCAGGGCTACTTTCTCTTGTCCATTCAAAATAATGGGGAGGGTATATGTAGGTTTTATCTCTCCTGCCCATAACACCCTTCCTTTTGTGGCACCGATTTCCATTGGTTCTTCCACATCTTTTTTTTTAGGACAAAACCTTGTGATGTGACCCCATTCCGAACAATGGTAACATTGAGGTCCGGTCGAGGGATAGGAGGATGGGGTCTGATAGGGTACACGGAATCGCTCGGGTTCATGTGAACCCGGAGATCGGGGAAGAACTCCTTTCTCTATACTGGGGCGCAACGATGAGGGAACTGGATGTCTGCTAGGATTGGCTCTAAAATCCGGGCTCCTGTGAAAAGCACAGGCTAATTCGATGGCCGTTTCGTTGCTCAGCCCGGGGTGTTGGCGAACCCAGTTCCTGGTGGAAGGGGGCAGGGCATCCAGGAATTGTCCCAGTACTATGACATCAAACATCTCTTCACGAGTCTTTTCTGTGGGCCGCAACCATCGCCCAGCAGCATGTTGGACCCTGTAATAGAGGGTGCGCGGGCTTCCCTGTAATAGCCATTTCATGTGTCGGAATTTGGTCCGATGGCTCTCGCCGTCCAGTCCTATTCTTTCTAGTATGGTCTTTTTGATCTCTTTATAGGGAAGTGTTCCGGCAGGGTTTATGGCTTGATAGGTAGCTTGTAACTGTCCGGTTAACAGTGGGGCAATGTATTGACCCCATTTGTCTTCTGGCCAACTGGCTGAGCTGGCCACCCTCTCGAAGTTAAGAAAAAAAGAGTCAGGATCTTCCTGATCCTGATATTTTTGTAGCACACTACTTGGTACATTAGGATGTACCTTTGTGTGAGCAATGGTTTCCGTTAGTTTGCTCAAAGCAGTCTCGTGTACGAGTTGGTTGTTGGCCATGATTGTGGCCTGACTGTTCAGTGTGGTTTGTAAAGCCTCTCGCTCCTCTTTGGCGTCCCTCATTTGTTGCTCCCACATCAACTGGAGATGGTGTTGTCCTTCCGCGAGTTGGGCAATGACATCCGCCATGGTGGGTTTCTCCTCCATTTTGGGTTTAGGGGATCGGATATCCCACTTCTGACACCACTTTGTACGAGGATGGTCGATCAAACACCAGTCTGCTTGGTTTTGGGTTAGGTAAGTTGCCTTTATTGATCTTTAGACAGTAAAAATAAAATGGTTGGTGAGTAGTCTTTGTGAGTTGGAGGATTAAAAGGTCTTTTCCTTCTGGCCGCTACGCCTCGTCTTCTTCTTTCTTTCTTCCAGGGCCTCGCGGGAAGCGTCTGGAAACAGAAAACAAAAATAGATACGATAAGGTTTTTTTTTTTTTTCCTCTTTTCTTTCCTCTCTGTCTTTTCTCTCCACTCTCTGGTTTCCCTGTCTTTCTTTTCTTTTTTTTCTATCCTTGTTGTCTTCTCATTGCTGTTCTTTAGTTTTCTTTCTTTCCTGTCTTCCCTTCTATCCTGCTGTTAGCGGGTTTTCTCTTCTCTTGCCTTTCTCTTACTTTCCTCGTAATCTTCCTTTCGTCTCTCCTTGACTTTTCTCTGCGATCTCGTAAATGCGCTGGTCTCTCTACTGTCCTGGTCTTTCCCCTTTCTCTTAGGCCTGTTCTCTTGTTTTGCCTCTTTGTCTTCTCCTGTATTCCTTATTCGATTCTTCTACTTCTTTCTTTCTTATGTGCTTCTTCCTCTTCCCTCCCCCTTGTCCCCGTGCTCATAGTGCAGTGCCCATTTCCTTTTTTCCCATCTCTTCCCACCTCCCGCCTCCCGCTTTCCCGCACTCCCGTACCTGGTTTGGCCACGCTTCTCCTGAAGCGTGGCGGCTCACTCGTGTGCTTCCCGGGCCAGCGGTCCTCGCCTCTACACTGGATCTCCACTGTTCTCAATCCCAACGTTGGTCCGCTCATCCGCAGAGCGGTGTCGGCGTCTTCTGGGGCAGCGTCCTCCTCAGGCTTCCGTTCCTCGTCTCCTGTCGACTCCTTCCTACACCAACTCCAACACCCGTCGCTCTCCCCGTGAAAGGGAGGAAGCCTCTTTTTGACTACCTTCAGTTGCCGCAGTGGCGTCCGGGAACCAATGGGAGGGCCGTCTCCCCGGGTCACTTCCGGGATGTGAGGGGTGGTGTCAGCACAAGCACGATCCGAGTGTGGGTCGGACTGGATCGACCCATCACAAGGTCATAAAGCCTCTTTGTGACCACAACTGTCCAAAGTCATTCACTATTCCAAATCCGTACTGACTATCCGTGTAAATGGTGACTTTCATTAATGCGGAAAGTTGGCAAGCTCTAGTAAGTGCTACCAGCTCTGCTACTTGTGCAGAGTAAACTTCTTGAAGCCAAGATGCTTCCAGAACACCTGTTATTGTACATACAGCATATCCTGCTTTCAATATTCCTAGTGCGTCTCTTAAACATGAACCATCAACAAAAATAACTTGATCATTTTCTTCCACTCGGGTATCTTTGATATCAGGTCTTGGTTTTGTACAAAATTCAGTCACCTGAAGACAGTCGTGCTCGATGTCTTCAGCGTTCTCAATTTCGGCATTTTCACTGGGAAACAAGGTTGCTGGATTCAACGTAGTGCACCGTTTCAGCTGCACATTAGGTGATCCCAGAATTATTGTCTCGTACCTTGTAAGACTAGCACCAGTCATGTGCTGCGTTCGGGAACGTGTCAAAAGTATCTCGACTGAGTGAGGGACCATGACTGTTAAAGGATGTCCCATCACTATTCCTTCACTCTGAGTTAAGCTGATACCAACTGCTGCAACGGCACACAAGCACCCTGGCAGTGCTGCTGCGACCGGAACCAAAGTAGCTGAAAAATATGCTACTGGTCTGTTTACGCCACCATGGGCTTGAGTCAAGACAGACAAGGAACATGCATCATGTTCATGACAAAACAATGTAAAAGGCTTTGTGTAATCAGGCATACCTAAAGCTGGAGCCCTGCACATGCATTCCTTCAATTCAATAAAAGCATCCATCTCATCTCCTTTCAGCTCTATTTCATCCAGGGCATCTTTCTTGGTCAGTTTCAGTAAAGGTTTTGCTAGAGTTGAGAAATTGGGAATCCATTGGTGACAATAGCTCACCATTCCCAAAAACGTTCTCACCTCTCTTCTCGTCTTCGGTGGACTCATTTGAAGTACACTTGTTATTCTTTCTTTCATAATTCTTCGTGACCCTTTCTCTATTTGGTGACCCAAATATTTCACTTTCTTCTGGAAGAACTGTAATTTTGAAGGGGACACTTTGTGTCCGTTCCTTCCCAAATGGTTCAATAGGGCAATGGTGTCAGCTGTACAGTCATTTTCTGTCTTGGATGCGATCAGCAAATCGTCAATGTACTGTACCAAGGATGATTCAAATGGTAACTCCAACGCTTCCAAATCTTTCTTTAGAATGTGATTGAAAATTGAGGGTGACTCCGAAAACCCTTGGGGAATTCGACACCAACTGTAGACTCTGTCTAAGAATTTAAAACCAAAGAGAAATTGGCTGTCCTCATGAAGGCGCACAGAAAAGAATGCTTGCGACAAGTCGATGACTGAGAACCACTCAGCATCACAGGGAACTTGAAACATTATCACAGCTGGATTGGGTACTACGGGACAACATTTGACTATTCTATCATTCATTTTCCTCAAATCCTGAACAATCCGGACCTTTCCACTCGGTTTTATTAGTCCCATGATTGGTGAATTACATGGACTACTTAACACTTCTTTCAGTACTCCCTGTTTTACAAACTCATCAATGAGTTGGGCGACTTTCATAAGGGTGTCTTGCGCCATATGGTATTGTGGGGTCTGGGGAAAAGTTACATTGGGTTTTACAGTCACTTTCACTGGTTCTACTCCTTTGACCAATCCTACTTCTTTCCCTGTCATGTCCCACACTTCCTTTCCGACTGTTTCCTGTAATTCAGCAGGAATATCTGCTTCAGCGAGCATTGGATAAAGAGTAATCAGGGGATACTCTTCATCACCATTTCCACTTCATCCCCCCCTACACTGTCCTCTTCTTCCCCATCACTAGTTGTCTGGATTTTAATTCCATCATTTGAACACATAATCGAACACCCCAATTTACACAGTAACTCCCTCCCTAATAGTGATATCGGGCTTGAGTCACACACCACAAATTTATGTGACCCTTGATAGTTACCAATTCTGACTTGCACTGGATCTGTGATTGGGTTCGTCAGGTACCTATTTGCCACTCCCACTACTTGATCTGTTCTCCTTGAAAGTGGCAAATTTGGTACTTCGATGCTCCTAACAGTGGAGCGTGTAGCTCCTGTGTCAACCAAGAACGAAACACGGTGACCCATAACTCTTCCTTCCACATACTGACCCTTTTGATCAACTTCCAAGGATGCTGCAAGCATACAATTTCCCCCCTCATCTGAACTTTCACTCTCCCATGCATTGTTTATTCCATTCTCACTGTGTAACGGGAATTGGTGTACGGTGTCATTTTGGTTCACTCCTTGACCCGTGACCTGCTGAGGAAGCATTACTTGTTGCTGATTCATTGGTGCTAAGGGTATTTGCATTTGCTGATTAGGTACCATAGGAAACTGCTGTTGCATTGGCTGAAACTGTGCCATTTGCGCACAGGGCATTTGCACCTGTTGCGGTTGCATGGGTTGTAAACCCTGCATCTGATTTACATTATTTTGATAATTTGGATTTGAACCTCTCAATTTCGGTCCTCTCATGTTCTGAAATGCATTGACATCATTGTTTTGCTGACCTACACCTTCCTGCACCATCATTGGGCACTCCCGTTTCCAATGCCCGACGATTCCGCACGTGTGACATGGCATCACCTTCTTCATTGCCTGTGTACCATTTGGAATCATAACAGTATTTAAATCAGGACCATTATTCACAAAACCTCCTCGGCCTCTGCCTCTCATCTGCGGCTGAAACATAGCATTTCCCTGCTGTTGCTGCTGCGGCATCTGTTGTTGAAACCCTTGCAAACCTTGCAAACCTGTCTGAGCTGCTCTAAGCTGCATCACCATCACCTTTTCTTTCAATCTTTTCTGCTTTGTCTCAATCTCATCACTGCAGTATTTTGCATAGTTCAACACTTCATTGATCGATTTTGACTGCCAACAAATCAAATGTGTTTTAATCATCTGGCTAATTTCGGGTCTCAACCCTTCCACAAATCTGAACACAAAATGGAGCATGTCCTTTGCCTCAATCGTTTCCGTACCACTGTAATTTTTAAACGCTTTCAACAATCTCTCATAGTACGCATGTATCGACTCTTTAACCTCTTGCGCTGTTCTGTCAATCCTCTGCCAATCCACATTTTTCGACGCAACCTTAGTTTTCAAGTGCTCAATCACCTTATGGTATAAACTCATTACTGTAGGTGATGGTGCACCTGTGTCCCTAATCCTCTCCGGGTCACTCGTCGGCCAACCTACAGCCCTCTTACAATCTTCCCACAAATCTGCCGGAACCACAATTTCAAATAAGGTATTCAGGTCTTCCCGAAGACATTTTGTGAGTTTCACAAATCTATCTGTTTGTTGCTACCATTCGATTGGTTTCTCTCTTAGTTTAGGGAAATCATCCGTAAAGGATTGAATATCGCACCTGTGCCACAGTACATGTACAAGTTTTCCCCCTGCCGTTTCTCTCATCGGCAACATGGTTATCAGGTCGTCATTTTGTTGTGCCTTTTCACTCCGCTCTGGGGTGCTTTCTTTCTTTTTGCCCTTTTTCTTAACCCATCTACTTTCCCACTTGTCTAGACATCTCCAGACCTGCGCGCTCTGCAGTATCTCCTTAAGGTGTGTTTTCATCCCTGCAGATCTCATGTGTTCAAAGTCTTTTGTCTCAAAGTCTAGCCTGTAACTTCTGCTCAAGTGTTTAGTCTTTCCTATATCGATCTTGTTTCTGTCTGCAATTTCTTGTAACTTCTTATGTATGCTGCTTACTTCTCTTGTAATCCTAGGGCACATGTATCTCAGCTCTTTTTCTGTGTATGATTCTAACCTGTTCAGACCCATCGTTCCCTCTACTAGTTAATCTGCTTCCCTGCCCAATCTTATTTTATTCAGGTACTCTTCTCCCTTCCCACTGGATGTACTCTGTGGGGAGTTCAGACTGTTGAACCATTGTGTTAGCTGTTGTGCGTTCAGTCCCATCAATGAAGCACTTACATCAACTGCTACTGATGGTTGCTGTCACGTTTCAGTCCTTGAAGTTAACGGCACTAATAGTGGTGGATTTGACCTTACCACAGTCGATGGAGCGCAAATTGGAATTGGACTAAATTCCGACAAGGACCCAGATCCATTTGGCAGTGTCGCTATCGGAGTCGTTTCTGGAGTGTTTTCTATGCATCTTCTCCCTGCCTCATTTTGTGTCATCACCCCTTGATCGCATATTGGGTTTGCCTGTATATACAATGGTACTGGCGGACCTACAGTGATAGGCAGAGATAGCGCATCTGGATTCTGTCTGTTCCCCGAATTCTGTGGCATGTTAATTCCCACATTATGGTTCATCATCGCTGGCATACCTAGCTGACTCTCTGTTACTCGAGTATACTTCGGCACTTCTCGTGTCTGCTTTTGGGGAATCAAAAATTGTGTTTATTCGGCTTGAATCAATGTTGGTCTTTGATAATTTTGTCCTCCCTGGGCCACTAAAGTAGAAGTTATTCCCAGGTTATGCTCATCACAGCAGTGCCTTTGAACCTGCGGCTGATAATTATCAACAGGTTTCAATTTAGGCACGTCAGGATATATTCTCTGAATTTGTGGTATTTGTGGTGAGAAAGGTATATCGGAACTGCTCTGTCTCTGTGATATTCTCAAATTCGGTGTCACATTACCTTGTATTGGTTCTGGAGGGGCAGTACTAATGCTTGAGCCTTTTTCGCTTTCCACATTTGGTGGCGGGCGATCATTTAGCAATTGTATACTGAACTCCTCATCGTCTGACTCGTCTGATCTTTTCGAATTTCTGTTGTTTTCTCTATCTCTGGACTGACTCCTGTTTGTTTTATAGGTAGCTTTCCTTCCTTCCGTCTCTGCTTCGTCAGTAATTGCTGGAAACAATGTAATTCCCTGTAGTACGTCTGATCTCCAAACCTTTTGTGTGCTATCCCATCTAGCATCCGCTAGTGTCTTTTATACTTTTCTTATTCTTGGCTCAAATTTCTTTTGTTGTTGGTTTCTAGCTATTAGCTCCAAAATTGCTAGTGCCTCAAACTGTGCTGGTCTTGGAGGTACTTTCATGTCGTATAGCGCGAATCTTAGATTCTCCAAAACTCTTAGATTAAACGACCCATGGATAGGGAACGTTAAACTTCCATGCTTCTCTGTTAATCTGCAAAGTTGCTTTAGCCAAAGACATGGTGCGACACCCTTTTCTTCAATCACAATGTAAGCTGGTGTTCCCTCAGGCGGTGTTTCTTCTCCTACATTTGCTTTAATATATACATCTCCCCTCATAGCACTCTTAAATGCTTTGAAAAATTTCATCTTTCCGTTCTTTATTTTTCTAAAATGTGTAATCAATAAGTGCCTTTAATTCCCGGAATACCCCTCGCTTGTCTTTCCCCACCAATTGCGCTACATGGACTGCGTCCAATCCGTGCGCGACCCCTCTCACCAACCGACCTATCCCAGCGTGGCTCCTAGTGATGTCACACCCACACACTGCGGCTGACAAAGTCTCGCGGCTTGTCCTCCTTCATTCAGCTTCACTCAAAACTAATTTCTGCAATATATTGCGAGCACTAACCAAAAAGAAGAAAACAAATCTGTCGGTTTACTACAGGAAGGGTAATACAATCGCTTCAGAAACCTTAGGGATTTTTCACTAGCTTCTGCAGTTATTCCATCTTTCTCGGTTTCCCGCTTTCGCAAGTAAAATTTGACCCGCAAACTTTACCCTCAACTGATCAATGAACTATTCTAGTGCACCTTAGAATTCGTCAAATCTCAAAGTCGAAAATTTTCTTTCATTCCTCAATATTCATACCGACTTGTTGACCACGCCCGATCAACCTATTAAACCGAACAGATTACAACATCAATCAAGTGTCTCATACACTTTTCAACATACTCTGGAGTCTCTTGACCTCGCAGGGCCCGTCTCAACATCAACAACCACATGGACAATTTTTCCTGCACAAAGCGCTACACACATGTCAAGTTCGACGACTTCCCTACTCTCACACTTTGGAGTAACACTCCTCTCAAATCTTTTAATTGGAGTTCGTAACCCCCTAAAATCCTCACAAACTTCTCAATTAATCTGCGGCAATAAAACTGTGCAAGCGCAAAACCCTAACTTCTCTCATACCGTCACTAGAACCGCCGGAAACATTCTCACACCTCCATTTCCTCCATTCTCAAGCTCCAAACTTCTGGGAAAGTCATTGGGGATTTAGGGAATCATCATCTCTCCAACTTGTTATATCAAAGAATATTCTAACTTGACTCCGTCTATTGTTCGGATGGGGTTCCAAAGGGCCAAACCATCAATCTCTGCTACCATCTACTGATAACGCGTCCAGCCCTCATAAATTACCTGTACCTGGACACGTTGGAGTTCGGTGAACCTTTTAGCCGAGTTGGGCTCTCCTCATCCTAGAATAGTCGGATCACTTGAATCAATAATCACTAACTATTGTAATCGATACCCAATACTCTATTACTAGGTCAAAATAACACATTAGAAATCAATAACAGTTGGTATTTCGGCGCACCATGACCTTTCAGTCATGAATAACCACACCAGTTCATTAAAAGTTAGTGAATTTATTTCCCTATATTAACAAAACTAGCACAATGTATATAAGTCTCAAAACCAAATGATATATGTATACGAACATTACTAGCTGTCCATAGCGGTGGAAGAAACGCAATCTACGCAAAATCTGAATTATAATGCACTCAGTTATAGCAATACAAATCACTAATAAAAGCAACTGAATTTGACTAATTTCATACATCGGACAGCATAACAAGATTTCAATTTAGCATGGTGCATCAAATGAATACCTCAACTAATCACCAATTAGCATTGGCATGTGGGGCTTCATGCAAAATGAATTTAGTCAACACAAATTTGGAAAACTTATAGCTTGGTCCCTATCAAAATAGCAGTTGGTACCTAAAAGGAAAAACACAATGCATAATACAATTATCCTTTCATAATTACCAAATACAATCAGCATTCAAGAAAGTCTTCGTCCTTCAGGTATCAGTTCGATCAGCATGGGGCAGATTTCAAAGGGGCCAAAGTTAAGGGCAAGTTTCCTTGCAGCAGCAAGGAGAATGGGGCAAAGTTACTGCATGGGCAAGACGGGGCGAATTAAAGTTAAAGTCTCTAGGGTGAGAATTCTTAAAGTCTCTTTCTCTGGAATAGAGAAAAGGGCATCGGGATGTCGTCCAAGATGGAGTCTGGCATTTGGCTTCAAATTGGCATCAAGGAAAATGGCTGACTTCTCTTTGTCCAGTGGGTTTAAGTGAGAAACATTCCAAATCCTGCAGGATCTTCCATTGGAGGGTTCAGAGGGTGGCTTCAATTTGACCAATGGAAAATGTCTTTCTCCTAGTACTCATTTATGCATACATTGTCCTTTGAGCCTTGGAACACAAGTTACAACATAGTTTGCCAATTATTCCGATATCAGTACCCTTATTGTCCGCACCTGTAGAGACTGACCTTGTATCAAAGGGGATGAAACCGGCCTAGCACGAAACCTTGGAGATAAGTGTATTAGTCATCTCTACTGGAAAAATACAACCTTAAAGTAAAATATATTTTATTTAGTTCAAGGAAAACCACGCAGTTAGAATTTGAGACCAGGCAACTAGGCCAAAGCCTCCACTAAATTTAAGCTAAGCATAAAACAGTTTCAACAAGAAATCATAGCACACATTTGCAATTATGAAGGATTACTACAATTTTCAAATCTTCTTGATTAATAAAGCTTGTTTATAATAATGGCGAACTACCCCGAGGGAACAATTTCCCTCGTACATTATTTTCTTTACTAAAATCACACTACATTATACGATTTTGGTTACATGATATGTGATTATATGTTGATCCTTCTTTTTCTGCGTCATCACGTTCCACCCATGGAATGCTTCTCTGCAGCAGAGTAACACAAGACAGCGATTTGCGCCACCTTGTGTTACTCTAGATTAATCCAACCATGCAGGGCCATGCAAGGTGGCCTTGCGTGGCTTGATAAAGCTCATCTTAGGTTTTGCGTCACCCATGGGCTCCCTTAGGTGGTGGAAGGGTGACACAAAACCTTGATGAATTTGCCCTGTAATCTTTTTTTATAATTTCAGGGTCTAGTTATTATTGTTGAAGATGTTGCTTATTTTCATACTTCCGAGAACCTTGACCCAAGGCTAGATTATTTTTCACGTCATGTAAAGTTCCTGAGCTTCTTTCAGTATTGTGATAAGTTGTCACATAATTGACTAGTTGCCAATGGCGTAATCAGACTTACATCAGAGAAAGGACAGAACCTTGTGTACTTTGGCAGGTGTCTCAGTGAACAACGCAGGACAGTTACCGATTAGATTGTAAATGGGGCTGGTGATGTTAGCAGATACTCTAAACTAAACAGAGATGCGGCGCATTTAAAGCAGTCTGACTGGTCAGGGTCCGCCCTATTTCCTCCTGCGTATGTACCAGCCCAGAATGTACTGGAAAAACACCTCTTGCCTAGTTTGCCTCAAAATGATACTTTTAACATACTTAATTTGGAAGAAACAAGTAACTCCATGGGATTGCCACAAGTAAATTGAAGTTTGAAGTTAGCATGCACATTTTAGGTACTTTGTTAATTAAGTAGGATAAGTAAAATTGAAAGTTCCACACAAAGGTTTATGACTTTCCATCAGAGGAAATGCAACATAAGTATACTTTTTACATACATGGCTAGTCTAATTATTTTTGTGAAACAATATGCATTTGAGATTTGAGTGGTCTCTCGCAAAGGCTCTTTACAAATGAAAACAAAACTTTGCTGTTTTCAAAGTTTTCTAGCAAAATTAGTCAAAAATATATTTTACGTAAAAGAATTCTAAAAGAGGAACAACACTTAAAATGCAAAAGAGTGGTGTGTGGACTAGTCTATTGAGGTATGATTCAGAAACGTCACAAAGCTGATCCTAAAAACAGTAAAAAATAACTACATTTTTCATACAAAAATATTTTAATGGCTTCATGCATGCTTGTGGCTGCGTGGCTATAAGGCGGACTAGTTCTAAATCTCATTAGAGTAGGACAAATCTCAAGGAATACTATGCCCAGCCAATACAGGAAATGACTTACCTTATTCCTGAGACTCTCCTATTGGCATTTACTTTGGCCAACGGCATAGTTTTATAAATGCAGGCAAAAAATAAAAAATTATAAACATCTGTGGGCTAAAATAGAGACATAGCACTAGAAGAATGAATGAGTCTGAAATGTCATTAGAAACTATATGGATGAATTACAAAAGCATTTATGAATACGGAAAATAGTACTACAAAAAAAACCTTGTACAGACGTTTGCATACCTTTGTGAATTGGCAGAAACATCTAACTTCCTATTAGTAAAAGTCCAAAGTGATATAGGGCCTAATTTAGAGTTTGACAGATGGGGTTACTCCATCACGAAAGTGGCAGACATCCCGTACGCCATATTAATATTCCATTATATCTTGTGGAAATTGTAATGCAGCAGAATATCTGCCACATTTGTGTCGGACTAACCCATCCGCCAAACTCTAAATCAGGCCCATATTCTTTTATATTTACATTAACGGTACATGAATATTCCCTGAATATTCCTATTATATGTTTAAGAGAATGTAAGAGAGTACTACAGAAGTACTTCTTTAGTATTCCAAAATGGCTTTGTTAATAAGCCCTATAGATTTGTGGGCAGATTTATGGAAAGTGGTGCTGCACTGAGTGCAGCGCCACTTTCCCATATCCCCTTAGCGCCCCCTACCCCCACCGTGTGTGTGCCATATTTAAAATAAGGTGCATTATGGGGCAGGGTAGGGGGCAACAGCGTCACTTTTCATGACGGTATTGATCTACTCTGCAGGAGTAGCGCCAAAATACTGGCACTACTCCTGTAGGATACATAGGGGCCCATTATAAATAACAAAGCCCTCTTTTAATGCCTTTTAATTAAAAGTGTCTTAAAAAATGACTCTCCCTTTGCATACATTATACCTGGTGCAGGCATAGTGTAGTGCAAAGGATTACAAAGTGAGCCACTCTGCAAATATGGTGCTAGGATTTTAGCCTCGTTGGGCCACATTAGCATAAACAAAATGAAGCTAACGTGGCGCAAGGTGGTGCTATTGGGTTATAATTATGCCCCTCAGTCCATGTGGAAAAAGTATGCTAAATTACCGGATTGTTTCTGTATATCATTGTGAACAGTACACAGAGATTAATTTAATAAATGCTGATAATTAGTGATTTATGATTATTATGTACCAATACCCTTCATCCTACTTGCTATGCAGAGCCATTTGAAGAAGATATGTAATGGTTTCGCGAAACTCACAAGCCTCAAAAGAATTAACTTAACCCAGTATTCAAGAAGACAACTTTAAGGGTCTCATTTGCTAGAAAGTGGTATAGCGTGGCGCCAAATTTGGCAGCATCACGCTGTGCCACTTCAGAAATGCAGGGATGTGCCATATTTAATACAATACAGCGTACCCCTGTGTTTTTCCTAGCACTGGTGCTAAATTTAGCTGCACTAGCGCCAACGCATGCACCCTTGCACTAAAGTGCAATGGTTCCTGTGTTGCAGAGAATGATTGTTTATGTGCAGGAAGGTGTCCCTTCCTACACATAAACAATAAATGCGATTTGTTACTTCTATGTGGGCTGCAGAATTCAGGACACATAGAAGTAGCAAATCGTCATTTTTTAAACATCATTCATGGTGTTTTCCTCTTTCTATGTGTGCTGCAAAATGCAGCACACATGGAAAAAGCAAAAAGGAGGAGAAATAAAAGTATTTCACCTCGTTGCGCCATGCTATCGCCACCCCGGAGATGACAATGGTTTTTGACACTGTCTCAGGTTTACGATTTCTGGTAAATCTGGGGCAGCGTCAAAATGCAATGGGTGTTGCGTTGGACCGCACACTGCAACACCCATTGCAATCCCCTCTCACGCTAAGTGATGCATGTAAAGGGACCACATTAGACCTGACAGCCTTGGGGTGGTCACCCCTAACTTTGTGCCTCTCTCCCTCCACTTTTTGACAATGTTTGTGCCGGTTTTAGGACTCTGCGCACTTTATCACTGCTAACCAGTGATAAAGTGCATATGCTCTCTCTCTTACAACAGGGTGACATTGGCTCATACCCAATTGGCTTATTTTTGTTTACTTATAAGTCACTCGAAAAAGTGCACTACATGCGCCCAGTGCCTGTAGATTAAATGCTACTAGTAGGCCTGCAGCACTGATTGTGCCACCCACATAAGTAGCCCCCTAACCATGTCTCAGGCCTGCCATTGCAAGGCCTGTGTGTGTAGTTTCACAGCCAATTCGACTTGGCATTTAAAAGTACTTGCCAAGCCTTAAACTCCCCTTTTTCTACATATAAGTCACCCCTAAGGTAGGCCCTAGGTAACCCATAAGGCAGGGTGCTATGTAGGGAGAAGGCTTGACATGTACCTGTGTAGTTTATATGTCCTGGTAGTGTAAAACTCCTAAATTCATTTTACACCCTGCTTCTTTCATAGGCTAACATTCGGGCTACCCTCATATACTGTTTGAGTCATAGATACTGATCTGAAAGGAGTAACAAGGTCATATTTAGTATGGCCAGAATTGTAATACAAAATCCTGCCAACTAGCGAAGTTGAAATTAATATTACTATTTTAGAAATGCCACTTTTAGAAAGTGAGCATTTCTCTGCACATAAATCCTTCTGTGCCTCACAATCCATGTCTGGCTGGGTTAGTTGACATCTCCCTTGGGCATTTCACTCAGATAACCCCAAACACAGGATGCTCAGTCACACCTCCACACATCTGCATACTGAATGGGTCTACCTGGGCAGGGAGGGTGGAGGGCCTGACACTTACATGTCAAATGACAGTGGTCTGCACTCACATAATGGACTGCCAACCCCCCTACTGGGACCCTGCAGACATGATGGAACTGAAAGGGGACCTTGTGCACTTCTAAGACACTCTTTGAAGTCTCCCTCGCTTCAAAGGCACATTTGGGTATTTAAACTAGGCCTCTGACCCTACCAACTCAGACACTTCAGGACAAGATACCACTGGGGAAGAAACTCTGAACCAGAACCTACAACCTGCCAAGAGAAGCTGCCTGCCTGCCCAAAGGACTTGCCTGACTACTTTGTTGAAAAGGACTGCTGCCTCGCTGTTGCCCTGCTGCCTTGCTGCCCTCTGGCTCTGCTGAGAAGTGCTATCAAAGGGCTTGGATTGAGCTTTCCTCCTGTTTCCTGAAGTCCCAGGGCCAAAAAGACTTCACCTCTGCAAAGAACCCCATGTGCTATGAAATATCAACGCACAGCCTGCTGGAATCGACGCACGGCCTACATCACGGTGAGAAAATCACCGCACACCGAACCGGAACAAAGCACCTTGGATCCCCGAGTGGAGATCGATGCAGCATCAGTGTTTCGACCGGAAGTTCGATACACGGCCAACTGGATCAACGCATAGCCGAGCCAGAATGACACAGCCCGACTTCCTGAGAGAAGAATCAACACATTGCCTGCAGTGCGACAGAAATTTCTCTGCATCGCCCACGGGATCGATGTAGCTCCTGTGACTTTGTTCCGCACGCCCAGGAGTTCTCCGCATCGTCCCCGGGGCGTCCAAAAACCCAGCAACCCAAAGAGGATCTAAGTCCACACTCCTGAAATAGATGCAATGCCCTAGCTGCGTGAAAAATATCGGCGCATGGTCTGTGTGCGCCTGGACAAACTGACACACACCTCCCAGTTTTCTACGCATCTCCTCCTCTGCGGTCCTTTGCAGATAATCTAGACTCAAAACAGGTACTTTGTGCTTGAAAGAGACACTTTGCTTTTTAAAAACTAAAGACTCTATTTTTCATTATAAAAGTGATATCTCAACTTGTACTAATCAAATCTTGATTGTTTTGACCTTATTCTACTCAGTTACATATTCTATATTTTTCTAAACCTGTGTGGTGTATTTTTGTGGTTTTTATACTGTGTTATTGCATGATTTATTGCAAAAATAATTTACACATTACCTTCTAAGTTAAGCCTGACTGCTCAGTGCCAAGCTACCAGGATGGACACATGATAATTTGGATTGTGTGAGACTTCCCTGACTAGAGAGAGGGTCCTTGCTTGGACAGGGGGTAACCTGACTGCCAACTAAAGACCCCATTTCTAATAGACTGTATTTACAAGACAGCATTCAGCCACAATAAGTGGCTTAACGCCACCTTGTAAATATGGTGCAAGGGGCTTGTAAATAAGCTCCTACGTTTGTATACTTTTGCTACAAATATTTGGCCATGGAGTGTTCTCAGACTTGGCAATGCCACATATTTACAAAACATGAATGTCTGTGTTTAGAAATTTGGGTCATCAAAGGGTCGTTTGCATTTTAAAATGTCTGCATTGACATAATGATGATAGAATCCAACAAGTGGATTACATTTGTGGGAGTGCTGCAGCAGCATTCTTTTTTTTTACAAGAATAGTACAGTTACCAAGCTACATTTCAAAGCCTTTCATACTATCTCTCTAGAGTAGAAAAGCCTGTTAGTGGAAATGTTGCACATGCCCTTAGCAATGTCAAAACATTGTCAGCTGTTGATAAAAATAGCTTTCAGGTATTTTGTTCTGATTATGTATATTTGAAACCTGTTCCATGCACGTCTCGGTCTCTGGACATCTGCATAGGAAGTGCACGAGAGGATTAGTTTCCAGAATCCTTTACCCTTGGGAGAAAGGCAAGGGGTTTTTAATTTACTTATAAGTCCCCATTAAAGTGCACTACATGTGCCCAGGACCTGTAAATGCTACTAGTCGGCCTGCAGTAGTGATTGTGCCACCCACTTATCTAGCCCTTTAAGCATGTCTCAGGCCTGCAATTTCAAAGCCTGTGAATGCTGTTTCAAACTGTTATTTCCACCTAGCAAAAATAATTTTTTGACAGCCGCAAATCTTCCCTTTAATACATATGTCACCCCTAAGGTAGGCCCTGGAAAGCCCAGAGGGCAGGGTGCAATGTATTTTTAATTTAGGACATGTACTGTTAAGTTTTACATGTCCTGGTGCAAAAAACTCTTAAATTCATTTTCCACTACTGCAAGGCCTACCTCTCATAGGATAGCATTGGAGTTGCCTTTTCAAGTTTGGTGTCTCCAGAATCACAATTAAAAATCCTAACTCATGGTGAAGTTGGATTTTGAATTGCAATTCTGTGCTCCTCTGCCACATTAATCCATCTTGATCTAAAAGTGATCTTGGAGGTGGTCTCCTATGCTAACCTTTTAAAAAGTTGCATTAGTCAGACATCTGCCTCATTTCCATCAAATGGGTCAGATCTTTTTTTCTCTGTGAGATTGCAATCTGTCTTTCTTCCTCCTTTCCTTTTAAACTTTACTCATGTGCATGACAGAGTACTCCATGACTCATTACTGGGCCATACCCCCTCATGAACATTGTTAAATCCTGTGGTTTCCAAATCATCTCTTACACTAACAATGCCCAACTTACTAATTCCACCTCCAACAAATGTATGGCCACCTAAACAAGTTTCGGTACCTTGGACTTCATGCAAAACAATTTCATGAACCTGAATGGCGATAAAACTGAAGTGATGCCCTTCAGAAAAAAGTACATCTTATTAGGCTGAAGGCTGGATGCCCTTGGAGCTGGAGGACTCTCTACGTTCCGCCAAGACTCTGTGAAATCTGTGTATTATAACAAAAAACAATTTGTCCATGGTCAGCTAGATCAAGTCAGCCTCTGCCTAATGTTTTGGCATTCTGAGAATACTTGTCAAAGTCTTTATATGGATCCTGTCTAATCACTGAAAACTGAAACTGAGACCTTTGTTACCAGCCCACTTAATTATGGTAATACACTATTTGTTGACTTTCCATCTTACCTGACAAAAAGACTTCAAACAATACAAAAAGCAGCCACTTGTTTGACTTCAGCCTACCGGCATGGGCCTATATATCTCCTTATCACAAAGCTCTCCACTGGCTACCTGTTCAGAAAAGAGTTGTCTTGAAACTTTGCTCATAAAGTAGTACAGAACACAGGCCCATGGTATCTCTCTAAAATAATATTCACCCACTTGGCACCTTTGCTCTTGACACCAGCACCTGATTGCGGTTCCTAACATTTGTCTCACCACACCTGGCAGCCAACAGCTTCACCAATGTACCATTGGATCTGCACCTGATCACGCTCCCCTCAGGTTTGAAAAAGAAACATAAAACCTGGACATCCCTACGCCATCCCCCCTTCAGTGCAGTCCGGCATCCATTTCTTAGCAATAGGTCATATTCTTTGGCCCACATTTATACTTTTTTAGCGCCGCATTTGCACCACTTTTTGATGCAAAAACGGCACAAACTTACAAGATACAATTGTATTTTGCAGGTTTGCGCTGCTTTTGCGTAAAAAAATAATGCAAATGCAGCGGTAAAAAAGTATAAATATGGGCTCTTGTGTTTTACAAATCCATTTAACATAAAGTAATATATCTCTCCTGCCCACTGGAACTTCATGTACTTCTGATAAGATATCCAAATCAGGACTGTTAAGTGCACATCCTGTTTCTGCAGAGTGTCCCCGAGAAGGTGTACCCCTCCACTTTTAAATGGTTACACATCATCCAATCAGTTATCTCTCTCAAAGTTATCAGTTGCACCGCTGTCTTTCTTTTCTATAGGGAAAATGTTGTTTACAAAACCTTCTGAACCCTCATTTGATCTAACAATTGTAGAGTTCAACCACAACTCTTGCTCCGCCTGATCCTCCAATTCACCTCCTCCATGCCCTGAACATCATCCTTGTCATTTCTAAAACATAAACCTTGGTCTATGAACATTTCTTTTTTTGCTTCACATTTAATGTTGATTCTGTCAAATGCCTCCTTTTTCAGCTAGCCTTTTCAGCTATCACCTTCTTTAGCTTTGCTGATTTCCCAGCGTACCAAGCCCTCACCTCCTCTGTGGCCAGTGCAACCCCTTTACCCCCAAATATTTATACTCTCTGATCTTTTCTCTGATCTAACACTTACCTCTGAATGTGATCTTTTTCACTGCTCTGTTTGCTATCTCGTCAACCTTTTCACCTAAAACATTGTTCTCCGGCCTATCCATAGTCTCCATTCCAAAATCTCAAAAAGGCCAAACCAAACCCTTCTAAAGTAAATGTAGCAACCTGTCACGTGCTAATGACTTAAATCTGACCATTAACAGAACCCAATTTCTAACACCTCAAAATGGCCCAATCCTTTAAAAAGGCATGAGCCTCAACATAATGAACCCAATCATACAAAATGGCTGCCCAATGTCCATATGCACATTCTCATATGTAGCAGCCCTGCAAGCCCAAACTAAGGCCATATATATACTTTTTGACGCAAAACTGCGCTGAGGTAGTCATGAGTCAAAAATTTTAGCGCAGGCTAATGCCATTTCTTTGCGCCGCTCTGGCGTCAAATTTATACTTTGACGCTCGGCGGGCAAACCACTGGTTAGAGTCATTTTATTTTACTCAAACCAATGCGCCACGTCATAAAGAAAAACAGCGTTAAGGCGACGAAAATGACTTTGATCCGGTTTACAATGTCGCAAACTGGATACGTGCCTTTTTTGCCGCAATTTCATCAAAAAGCGGCGCAAACAAAGCAAAATGTGCAAAAGAGAGCCAAAATGGATCCCAGAAGCTTTGAGAGACCCCAGTAAGATGACAACCGACCAGGAAACAGCCAGGAGGACCCACACAAGACCCAGGAGAGGGAGAAAAAGAAAAGGAATTGTCGGTTCAGTGCAGAGGAGCAGGAAATACTGGTGAAAGAGGTGACGGAACATCAGCATCAACTTTTTGTCACCTCTAAATTGCCAATTAGTAGGAAAGAGGCAATTTGGCAACAAATTGTTGACAAGATAAACAGTGTGGCAGAAGTACGGAGAACAGTCATTGAGTGCAAAAAACGCTGGCATAACTGCAAGTGCAGGACCAAGGAAAATATGGCAAGGAACAGGAAGGCAGCACTGCAGACTGGAGGTGGGAGCCCAGGACTGCAGGAGGCCCTGGACCACATGGAGGAGGTGGTGGCAGCCGTCATCCCTGAGGAGATCGTCACAGGGATTTAAGGACAGGACAGCGCAGACTACCAGGAAACCACACAGATGCAGTGTAAGTGGCATGGGGAACAAAAATGCCTAATTGTTAACAGCAAGCAGGGTGGGGGACATACCTACTACACAATGCATGTAAGTCATGATAATCAGGGAGAGGAAAGGGCAAAGGGAGATGGCACAGGGCCATGGGCTGTGCAGAGCAAACCTGTGGGAACAGTACAAGACTACGCCAACAACGTTTGCATTGGGGAATGCTGCCAGTCCAGGAGAGTAGGGTACAACGTAAAACTGGCCTGCTGTCACATGACAGCTGGTATTCTCGCTACATGAACTAGGGCTAAATTAACAGTCTCAAGCCATATCCGCAAGTGGAATTTAACATTGAAAACAGTTGCCACTACCACCTCTGCTGTAAATGCAGGTCAAGTAGCCAATGGCAGTTAGGTGCCCATGGATCAAACACACCCAAATTAGAGGGTTCAGGATGACAACGTTATCAATCCCCTATAATCAATAAAAATGTGCTAATCCTGTCAAATGCTAATGTCCATAGTTGCGACAAACATCAGCCATTGTCATAAACATTATGAGGTACACAGCAGTAATGTCATACCCATGCTGCACATGTTAGGGTCCACCCTGTGCCTGGGTCACAATAGCTGCAATGACACCATGCAACATCCCAACTGTCACACTGCTCAGACAACAGCATTGAGGGGGAGGACATATGTTTTCGCCTAGTGAAACACACCTGCACAGTCAGAAGAGGAAATGGAACCCTGCTAGGACCATCAGTGCAATCCTATGTTGCACACATTCCGCAACTTTAACATTACACACTACCAATGCTCACATCTGTATTGTGCCATGCCAATGCTATA
Organism: Pleurodeles waltl; assembly: GCF_031143425.1. Lineage (NCBI taxonomy): Eukaryota > Metazoa > Chordata > Amphibia > Caudata > Salamandridae > Pleurodeles > Pleurodeles waltl. Next base: position 778,402,305 of record NC_090439.1, read on the forward strand.
CATACTATATGCTAGGTCTCAGCAACATATAGCTGGATGTGAAATATCTGAGACTGGGTCAGTTCCAGATTGTTAAGTGTGGTGCAAGTGCCATCAGAATACCCACAGCCAGTGCAAGGCCACAACATGAGAATGGAAGTAGACAGAGGGTTGAGTTGTACAATAAGGTGGCAACATACAATTTGGGCAGACCCTACACCTAGAGGATGTGACGCAGACAATTCCCCAAACTGCCCACACTAAATGTGACATGCAGGTGGGGCATAGGCCTAGGAGAATGCTGATCTTAATGACATGAACAATGAACAGGAAACAAGATCACAATGTGCAACTAATAGGAAGTCAGGGAAATCACGTTACAAATGCCACAACACAGACACACTAATTGTACAATATCTCATTGCAGACGACGAGGGCTCTCCCGGGGATATGCCTGTCCTGGACTTCCCTGATGACATGGATGACGAGATGACAAACATCACCCAGCAGACCCTCAAAGATGTCCTTGGAACCCTCCAGACCCCACCTTCAGTCGCAAGGAGGAGCACAGAAGTAGCAGCCATCGTAGAGGACACTCCCACCACCCCAATTGTACAACCTGCCAGCTCCAACCCAGCTGAGGACTCTGACAACACTGGCACCAGCTTTGAGAGGACTGTAATTGGAGTGCGGCGGGAGCTGGCCAAGGAGGTGCGGGTGGGGATGCAAAATATGTCAGCCAGCCTAGAGGAGGTGTGTTCGCGCATGATGTCATCTGCTGAACAGGCAGAAGCCATGCAAGGGTAAACATCTATCTTTCAAGAACTTCAACAAAGTGTGAAGTAAATCAGCACAGCATTAAGGGCGTTGACACAACACCTCCAACACCAAACCTTTCAACGTGTGCACGAATGCAATATTGACCCCCTCAGGGCCAACCTGGCTGCCTACCACAGTGATGTAGCTGCTGACTTAAGAACCAGCAGCTCCTCCCTGCTACAGTACTGCCCTTAATAGCCCCACAGTTGGCAGCTAACCCACCACCACCAAGGGCAGAGGAGACGACACACACATCAGATGATGAAGACATGGAACAGATCACCTTCACCCGTAAGAGTACCCGGTAGCACTAGTCCATGCCACATGAGCACTTATAACCAACGTCCTGTGCTTTGTAACATGCCAGTCTTGCAACAGCTGCTCACAAGCACTGTTCTCAAGCCCACTGTTTACCTTGACACTATGCTCTGTGATTGTCCCTCACTACCTCATTGGCAATTCATGTCCCTCTGCACTGTATGACACTTCATCCTAGCATGCCCAATGACAAGTCCTTTTGCACTTGTGTAGTATCACAATAGAAAGCGTCACACTAATGGACTCACAATCCTGGACTATGTAAATATAGCACTACAGCACTTTAAAATAAATAGCATTTACACAACCACTTTGTCTCTGTGCAATGTGACACATCAACTGTAAGGGAGATTAGTGATGTTTGCCTCATGTCAATGCCCATAGAATGTCAACACAACTGCCTTGGAAGATTGTGGGCTGATAACTATGCCCTGGGGTCTGGATTGTACCATAATCTGCCCTTCATGAGGGTTAAATCTGAAGTAAATAGAAAAATTACAGTATAATGCTGTGTTGGACAGAATAACTCTGCTTGAAGGAATGTCAAAGCAGAAAATCATTGTCTTCAATTTTGTCTTCCAGACAATCTTTAGGTATGTGACATTTGACTTAAAAACGTAATCACACACACCATACACCAGGAATGGATGTGTACAAGTGTAGGTACAAATAAGTAACCTGGCAGTACAATAATGATAGGTGTGAGTTATGTATACTATACTACAAGAGATTATACCATCACTCACCTTATCAGGGTTGACATGAACATCAGGCTGCAGGCAGACATACCACAGTGTCCTCTATACAAAATCTGGTCTCAATGTATGACAGGTTGAAAACATACATCCAAACGTAACTACACATTGGGAACCATAGTAACCTTGAGTGGTGGGTGCAATGGATGGCAGATTCCTAGCGAAGGAGCTTTGGTTTAGCTACCAATGTGACAGCTCAATTGGGATTTGGATGCAGAATGGAACACAAATGCAAATACAAAATTGACACTGTTTACCCATGCCAAGGACTCAATCCCCAAGCAAATTACACATACTGTAATGGAGTACCTAAGTATTTATTTAACTGTAAAAATAGGATGCTAAAACTAGGGGAAACAACTTAACAAACCTAACCTATCCTAACAACACATTACCCACAACTGGCCCTAACTACCCTAAGCTAAACTTACTTATCGCATTTAACTAAACACTCTAAATATCAACCCCCTCATCCCCTTGTATGATGGGACACATGGAGGACAACGTATTCTAACCTAAACACATACTATCTTATCTTATCCTAAACAATTATATATTTGTTTGTAATTTTTTGTATTAATTTATTTTTAAATACACAAAAACCCCAACATCATCGCCCACCCACCCACCCACAAAAAAACACATGTAAAAATATCATACCCGCCATCCCCCAACCCACTAATACTAACTAAACTAACAGCCTATTATAACATAACACTAAGCCCCCTAAACCCACTAAATAAAAGAACCAGGAAACAGGAGGGGGGGAATCATTGCTGAGGGTCTCCAAGTCACAAGTTTGCCCTCCCCAGGGTCTTCTTTATCCCTTGCACTCTGCTGTTGATCTGGGACACCTCCTGCTGCAGCCTGTCCAGTCTGTGCAACATCTGTTGCATGTCACGTTGCATTGAATGAAATTCCACATTGTCAATGACTGCAGCAGGGGTGGTCTGTGTGCCAGTTGTGGAGGGTTGTGTAGTTGCCAGTGCCATGCTTGGAGGGGGAGGTGCAGGTGCTGCTGTCCGTGGTCCAGGATTGGAGGATGTTGATGGACCTGCAGTGGTGGCTGTCATCCTTACTGCCACTTGGGTGGTAGTGGTGGTGCTGGCGGCTGTTGTGGACATAGATGGGCCACCTTAGGCAAATGCCCTCCACACCCCTGTGGATCTCTCATGGCGATAATGCCGTGCCATGGGGAGGAACCCAGACTCAACATCCAGAATGTGGCGGTAACGTATCGCCCTCCTCTGGAATTCGCGGATCAGGTTGTCATCCATATTGGCTGCTGTTAAAAAAGATAAAGCCCAAAATTTGTTACATCATTTTGTGATTCAGCTACTGGTGATAATCAAAAAATACATCTAATGTAGCTGAAGACGGCCAAATCACAGTACAGATCACAGATTGTCCCTGAGGAAGTACATGCCAACACAGCCTACACATGTCGTATCTAACAGCACAGCAATGCTCAAAAAGATGTGGACATACTTAAATGCTCTAAGTATCATTGTTCTGCCATTAGTCACATAACAAATGCTGCAAGTCCTCCACATGTGCCAGGCCAACTAATGACTATCTTCTGGATGACAATCAAGGACCACAAGATCTGTGATTTGTAAATGGAATTGCCAGGATGGTATGCAGTTGCTAATCAAGAGTGGGTATACTAGGTTGGAACAAATGAACTATAGAATTACATGTCTGTGTACTACACTTGGATACTCACACCTCTGTACACATATTTCATAACCCTAAGCCTGTGTCTCGGGGGGGGGTTGGACAAGAAACACATGATTTCAAACATCAAGGACATCCAGGAAGCTTTGGATAGCTGTCCATGGGTTTAGTCAGTCCACCACAGGTAAGGAGGGTGTCCAACTAGAATAGACACAAACATTGGGCAATCCCATCCACATGTATGTTCCTAATTGCAGACAATTGTCAACTTCATTTGATACCACCAATACCTGTCCTACAACAAGCACATAGATGCAAGCACCCATCTGGGCATGAGCTGCATGCACACCTATGACATTGTACTCAAGTGCCACATAAACGTAGCACAAGTGGAGCTAGATGCTGCTAGGAAGTCAAACATACAGTCTAATATGTTTATTAGTGAACAGGGAGGCTCCATTCTGTGGGTAATAATTTGGAATCCCTAATCTGTGTGATTCAGGGTATGACTTGCTGAATAAATCATGAAAATGTCCCTCTACAAATTTTTCATTTCAAGAAATGTAACAACAAATGTCACGCTATTCACATGGCCATGCCTACAGGGCTGCACTACAATCCCAAAATATGACTCTGCGCCATTGAATGTCCAACTCAAATATGGACAAATAAGTTAAACTCCAGTCAAGGCACATATCAGATCATGTGCCAGTACATCATACCTTGCTAAGTGTCCAGCACACAGGAGTCAATTACACAACAGCTGTAAACATAACACAGAACTGAAATATCAACACTTACTGGATATGTCTGGGTCCACAAATCAAGCCACTTCTCCAATTGTGTAAGGGGCAGGTCCACCTGTAAAGCATGGAAGGGTGAAATGTGCTCAACGTTTGTGCACTGTACACCACTTTAAAGTAAAATTACTGTATGTGACATTATATCTGAAAGTCCAGCCCATCAGGCATGATGATACTCCAACATACATACCACTACAAACATGTGTAGACCCTGTCACTCCAGTGAGTGATACACACACATATGCACACATGCAGTGGCCCTAACTATTATGTGGTGACAAACATGATTCCTCAATTGGTTGCATACTCATTTATAGAGTGTACTCCATTTCATCATTTGTTGTTATGAGAGACATGCAAACCCACATTCCTAGTGCACTGCAATACCAGGCACTCAGGTATTGTGGCTTGTGCATCAAGGGACAATCAGTTACTGTGTGATGCTCATGTGGTTTGAGTTAAGCTCATGATTTATTATGCTTTCTATGGTCCCTTAAATGTGGGCCTGTGTTGTGTGTAGGTTACATATGCTACATTTAAAGCGTACCCTGAGCCACATATGCCCCCTATGACACCAAAATGGCAGGGATCCTACGCATTACTTGATGACAATCTGACGCTAAACATGGATTGGCCATTTATCTAAATTAATTCAACAGAGAAATATATGCTGACAGTGTATATTTTGGTTATCCATAACAGAATGCATGGGCACAGGTATAGTCATTGCACCTGAAATGTGTCACTCATTGCCCTGTGTGTCCATATTGGGTATTGGAATTCACAGTTGGCCACATTCATCATCTTACATTAGCCAAGTTGGGAGATCGGTGAGTATACAGCAAACTGACACTGTCCCGTTATTGAAACATGGTTTAGCAAATGTCCTACTGTGTCAATCATGATGATGTAGGTTTGAATTTGAATGTACCTTGGGAATGGCAGCAGTCACAGGAAATCTGGTCTTCTGATCTTAGCATACACCCATGTCTGTGATAGCCTTCATTCTGGGAAGTTAGCTATTGTATATATGCTGCACTAGATCAGCAGGGGTGTACCAAATGTAAGGTAGCAAGGCATTTGGGGACTTTATATGTATGATGGAATTGGTCAGGGGTCCCTTGCACAACATCATGCAAGTAATACATTGTGACCATGCATTCCCCAACTTTAGGTATCCCATGATGACCCAATAACTTATGAGAAGTGCATGGCTATAAAGTAACACAGATGGCAAATGCATCAGCCCTGTTCCAGCTATTGTGCCCAAGGCCAATTTAAAACAGAGAACCAAGGATATTTGTTATTCCTCAATTTGTAGCATTTGCTTTATGTTTTATGCTACAGCTATGGAAAGTAGCACCACACATTTAGATGTGAACCCATGTGCATTACTTTGGCATTCATTCCTAATTTAATTGTGGCACAAACCAAGTCAAACTATCAGCCTAAGATATTACCTGAGGTTAGGAAGAACTTTGTACGTATGGCACGGAATACAGTTCAGACATGTATTCAAAATGATTGGGGACCACATTAATTCCTTGCTTTAGCTTGTGAGATACATCTCTTTCCTGGTACACTCACAGACCATGGCTAAAACATATGTTTGAGCTGCATTACCATCATCCATGGATGAAAAAGCAGCACTAATTTACAAGATCAAGTTGTGTTTTGTAAGTTTGTGCAGCTGTTGCGTCAACAAATTACGGTAATGTGTAGCAATTATTGTATAACTCAGGGCTACTGTATGTTTAACTTGTATTCCACATGTCCAAAAACATTGCCTGCAGCATATTATTAAATCTGCTACTATCACTACAGAGCATTTAAATGTGCACATTACTCTGAATTGTACTGACCAACAGGGCCACCAATCACAACACTCAGGTGGTCCAGCAGGTCTTGCTCTCTGGCAACAAGGTCAGCCCAGTGGTGCTTCAGTTGGTGGTCATTGTGCGGTGTGTTGAAAATGTGACGCAGATGGTACAGCACCTTGGACCACCTTAGCCTCCTTACCTCCATGTGATACCCCTGTATCACCCTGCCACCTGCTTCAATCATCAGGGGGAGGAATTGGCACACCAGCCAAATGAATGCCCCCCAGCAACTCCTCACCCATTCTCCCCACACATGGCCTACCCGACATGACAGAAAGGATAGTACTAGTAAAGGGTACAGAGGAAAGTAAAGGGAAAGGAGGGAGATAAAAGAAAGTAAAGTAACCCACAAACAGCCCAACTATCCCCAAATACCCACTACACACTCCCAACAGTACAAAGACAAAATTAGCCACCAAATATGACAAATACACACTTACAACGAACAACTGAGACAATTACAAATAAAACAGATGACAAATAGGATGGCACAGGAGACAAAAGCACAAATTGGACAGACAAAACTCTCAGCACAGCCACACAGTCTATAACAATCACAGACTGCAAAGTGAAAGTACACCCACTGTACAATTTCTGTAAACAGGATATCCTATTACATCACTTCCTGCCTCAAATGCGGTGCGTTTTTATTATGATGTGTCAAAATTTTATGACGCTTACAGTCTGTGCGTCAATGTTTTTAATGCAAATGCTTACAAGTTACCCCACATTCATACTTCCAAATATTTTGCATTGCTAACCAATTTCTTGGGGTAGAGTGTTGGAATTACCGCTCAGGGCCAAAGGGTGTGTATAATGGCCATGAGCGTCATTTTTCAACGCATATGCAGCCATTTTTGACGCATATGCATCTTTTTTGATGCATTTGCATCAAAATATATGTCTTTTACTGTGTTTGTGTCATTTCTCTCATTTTTAAATTACATGAAAGCTGTGACTGTACAGAGTTAGGCTGTTTGCACCTGCATTGTGTGTTACAGTGTTTGGGCACATGTGGCAGACCACACTACTGCGGACCATGATACTCATGTTGTTGTACTGCATGAACACTCTTCACTGACGCAATAGATACCCAAACTTTTTGTATAAAAATTAGTATTACCCAGTTTGAGCAGGTTGTGCCTCAATAGAGGATAGGAAGGCTATGCAACTTAATACATTAACTCATTGCCTGTGTATTAATGTCTGTGAATTTACTATTTCAATTTTTGTTGGGCCTCTGTGTGAACGTCACAAGACGTGCTTTCATTAATGTGCTTGTATGCATGTGTTGTAAATGTGGATAACCATCAGAAACTATTCAGTGTAGATATGAGTCAGAATATGTGTTTGTCATACACGTAGCATCTAATGCTGTGTGAACTGCACTGACTTTTGGGACAATACATCTCCCATGACAAACTATGCACAGGATAGATAAAGGACGGTTGATAATGGCAATGAGTAAGCCATCACATGTACAGTAATGTTGGATACCACATCCTGGTCACTTGTTTGTATACTAGCCATGAGTCAGTCATTTGAAAATGCTATGCAGGTACAGTGTTTGTGACACAAAGTCGAAAAACAATCGAAAAATGTAATGTCACTCCAGAGTTTGAGTCATATAAATGACCTATGTTTATCTTGTGGCAGTGGAGGACCAGCAGACCAAGCTGCATGTGTTCACATATTTTCAGTGGTTAATTGCACAAAGGTGTGCAGTTCAAGTGTGTGGCCATGTGTACCCTGTGTCATTATTGTCTTCCATGTTGTCACTGTTACGTGCAGGGGAATCGACAACACACATGGGGATAGTCCAGCTATGGCACTGCAGAAGTTTTATAAGGCTGACAAGAGGGCAACCTTGGTGTGCTCACAAACGTAATGGATCAGTAAATAGAACCCGGCAGTTGTCATCACAACATTTGTACACAGGGTGGTACTGCAATAGGGAACATCAGTGCCTCTGTGCTGATTAATCTCACAGCTAGTCACCACACAACCACCATCATTGAGTTGCACCCAATGTGAATCTATGTGTGGACCGTGAGGGCACAAACATCTTTTGCCCTGTCATGCACATTAGCAATCTTTGTTTGTTGTGCTGGAGGCACCAAACCCAATCCATTCATATAGCCATAGTACACTGTCACTGTTTGTCACTCATGCATGCATGAAACACAGGCAAGGGATAGGGCCGGGATTAGGCTAATTGAATACATGTCCCGGACCTTGATACCATATGTAAACTGATTAAACTATACAATATATTTGTGGATTCATCATATACCTACCAGACACAATACCCCAGGAGGAAAGTGAGGGCCTGGAAAGCAACTATGAGAGAAATGTAGCCACAGGGAACCTCTTTGGTAGCACAAAAACAAGAAACAATCAGGCTAACAGGATGCATGCTCTGTCAGGAACTAACATGAACAAGGAAAGTGCACAGTGAGCAGACTCAGACTGGAAAAAGCCTGAACAACACTGTGGAAAATGAAAACTGGATTTGTGCTGTTGGCTGCAACGTTACACAATAACCGAAGGGCTGTGTTACACAAGTGGTTTATATGGCCATGAACAACAAGGATATACGTAAGATGGCAGCTTCTAAGCAGTTCAAGGCAGCAGCAATCGCAGTGCAGGTTCAAATGGCTGGTCTGCATGGAAGTGCTCACAGGAGTGCGCAGCTTCGGTCTCTCACAAGTCCTGTAGGTGTGAATCCAGTTCAAAGGACCAACAGTACCATTCACATGGGAAGCAATGGACAGGTGATTACAGGTCCTACAGACTACCAGGCAGTGCCTTTTTCGGACCTGCAGTCCATGCAGTCAGATGAACTAGGGCTATGGCATGCCATACTAAAGAGGGAACCACACTGGAGTCAGAATGCGAGTCTGGGTGTGTGTAGATGAAGGATTATCAGGGTACAAATAGTCCTGTTCCAGGGCCCCCTACAGAAGGGTAGGGAGAGACTGAATAAATGCCTGTGACAGAATTTATAACCTGGGATGGCATGCACAGGACATATCTTGTGAGCAATGCTTGTCATACTTGGGGCACTCATGCTATCCATTTTCAGCTTACATGGACTTCTTGTCACACATGCTCCTTGCAGAGATAGCTGATGTCACACTTACTGCTGTCAAGGGTGTGGCCATACATTCCTGTTACCAATGCAATTGCAAATCCACTGCCTCATGTATGAAGCAGGTTTTTTACTTGTGATTGATGGTGTCTTAGTTGTGTGCCATATGCTGTGATGAACCATGTTGCCAACATGGATGTGTGCCAAAGCTGTGCTACTCTGATATTGCTCTTCAAATGTGAAATGAACACGATATATGTCATTTACACTGTGTGTGTAGATGGATGTACATTCATACCCAACAAATGTGATATGACTTTTTCAGTATCCTAATCTGTATTACTGCACTGCTCCATGAGGCTAAACTCTGATTGTGATTCCTAGGGATCGTGTGATGCATAAATAATTACCCAGACCATGATTTAGTGACTAGATTAGGGGCCATATTTATACTTTTTGACGCAAAACTGCGCTAACGCAGTTTTGCGTCAAAAAAAGTTGCACCGGCTAACGCCATTCTGAAGCGCCATATTTATTCAATGACGTTAGCCGGCGTTAGCCGGCGGCGCTGCCTGGTGTGCGTGAAAAAAAAACACGTACACCAGGCAGCGCCGGCGTAGGGGGATATGGAGCTTGGGCACCAAAAAATGGGGCAAGTCAGGCTGAGGCAAATTTTTCGCCTCAACCCGATTTGCGCCATTTTTTTCGACTCCCAACCCCCATTGAAATGACTCCTGTCTTAGCAAAGACAGGAGTCATGCCCCCTTGCCCAATGGCCATGCCCAGGGGACTTGTGTCCCCTTGGCATGGTCATTGGGCATAGTGGCATGTAGAGGGGCACAAATCAGGCCCCCCTATGCCACAAAAAAAAAACTTACCTGAACTTACCTTAATGTCCCTGGGATGGGTCCCTCCAGCCTTGGGTGTCCTCCTGGGGTGGGCAAGGGTGGCAGGGGGTGTCCCTGGGGGCTTGGGAGGGCACCTCTGGGCTCCTTCCGAGCCCACAGGTCCCTTAACGCCTGCCCTGACCAGGCGCTAAAAAACGGCGCAAAAGCGGCCGTACGTCATTTTTTTTGACCCGCCCACTCCCGGGCTGAATTTTGCCCGGGAGTGTAAATACGGCGCACATGCCTCGGAGTCATTTTCTTTTTACGGGAACGCCTACCTTGCATATCATTAACGCAAAGTAGGTGTCCACGCTAAAAAATTACGCAAACTCCATGGACTTTGGAGCTTGACGCGTCTAACGCCAAAGTATAAATATGGAGTTAGTTTTGCGTCGGAATTGCGTAAAAAAAAAGACACAATTCCGGCGCAAACAGAGTATAAATATGCCCTTAGGTGTTTAATGACCTGTGATAAGAAAGTGGTGATGGTGACTATAGTTAAAAGAAGTTTTGTACAATGTGTTGTCTCCGATGCAATCCTGCTGCAGTGTTTGGATGGCCTCCCTCATGTTGATGGACAGCATCCTCCTCTCCCTCCTCTTCAGGCATTTGTGGGTCTGGTTCATAGAGGGGAATGTTCCTCGTTACACATATATTGTGCAGGATGGCACAGGTCAGAATTATCTTGCAGACCATTTCCGGTGAATATAAGAGGCTGCCTCCGGTGATGTCGAGGCACCTGAAACTTGACTTCAGGATGCCAAAGGTCCTCTCTACTATGGCGCGTGTCCTCCGATGTGCCTCATTATAGGCACGCTCTGCTGCAGTGCTTGGGTTTGCAAATGGGGTCATGATCCATGGCTGGATCCCATACCCCTGATCAGCTGAAAGAGAAAATGAGTGAAAATGTTTAATGGAGTTGTACCATGATTATCACTTTGCATGGCAGTTGTTATCTTGTGTTGTCTGTGACTCATCTGTGTTTGTGTTATTGTGTGGAATCCTAGACTTCTAGGATGTACCAGCAGCATTGGGTTGTTTCATTATCAGAACTGGTGTTTGACTGATTGACCGGATGTCAGCGGTATTTTTGTACACTTGCAGTACATTGTGTACTCCCAGGCATTATCTCATGTGAAAGAGGTGTCCATGTGTCTTAACTGGGGGTGACATGATACTTCCATACACAGAATCATTTCCACAGTGGTGGTAACACGGTTGTATCTATATGGCCTGAACATCCCATCCAATTCAACATATGCAATAGAATTTGTTAAACATCAGTGAGGCCCTTTGATTTGTCTAGGTAACAATGTACAACCCATCTCCATAAGTTGGCGGCACTGAAGTGTTGACAAATGACAATGCACAAATATCCCATGTGTGACAAGTTCTAGGCAAACCTATTTTTGTGCCCTCACCAAGTTGGCTCATGTTCAAATGTGTATCTACACTACTGAACCTGGTCCATGTAATGTGGCTAACTTTGTTGTGGGGGTGAAGGTTTAAGTGTCAGAAGGTCCATATGCCTGTATATCTGTTGTGTATATGTGTAATTGTCTCAATCCGTATGTGTAGCAATATGCACTTTGCAATATTGTCACATCAATATGTGTTCATAGCAGTCCACTTGCTTATTGGCAGCGGGCAATGTCACCCCAGGAGTGATGTGAGATGGTGGTACAGCCTCAATGATTCCATGTCCAATTCATTAGAGTCATCATCTTCATGCTATGTGTCTCATGGTGTTTGACCTGCAGCGAAACACATTTCACAGCCCTTACACAGTACGTAGTGGTTGGAAGGGTGTGTGATTGTGTATTATTGATGTGATGTTGGAAGATTCATCTTCCAGGTTGTACTGCCAGTTAAGGCCATGTCATTGTCACTGTGTGGTTTTAAATTGTTCCCTTGTGTCTCTGTAGTGGCGTCTGTTGTTATTTGCATCTGTCATTTGTCCCTAGAGTTGTATCCCATTGGGTCAGGATATCAAACATGACTAGTAGTGTCACAACCCCATTGTCTTCCTGGCTAAGTGTCAATGTAGTGGTGTATGTGTTGTGTGTCCTACAGGGTTGCTGTGCTGTGTGTGTATATAAGTAGGTTTCTGTACTTACCAACAAGTAGGCCATTTCCATATCGTCCATCCTGGAAGTGTTGATTGATGGAGTAGTGGCGGAAGATGAATAAATCATGTACACTTCCAGGATACTTTGCCACAATGTTGGTGATCAATCCCCGGTGATCCACAATGGCCTGCCCATGATGGAGTGTGTGTGCTTCCTGTTGCGGTATAGATGCTCGGTTGCAGCAGGTGGCACAATCCGTACATGTGTGCAGTCAATGGCACCAAGCACGTGTGGGAAGCCGTTGATTTGTTAGAAGCACTGTTTGGTCTCCTGCTGCTTCAGCTGTGTGTTGGGGAAGCTGATGTGGCGGGGTGTGAGGGAGATGATGGCATCCAGTACCTTGGGTAGGAAGGCAGAGAATGAGGGCTGTGAGATCCTGGCAACCAGGGCACCAGTGGTTTGAAAAGAACAACTTGCAAACATGTGGAGGACAGCTAGCAGCTTGGTCTCTGTTGGAATGATATGGGGTGTCTGCAAGCTGGGTGCCAACTGTGGCTCAATGTGGCGCAGCAGCTGCAGTATGGCTTGCCAGTTTAGTCTGTACCTCTGGATGATGTCATGTTCCCTGAGGCCCAGAAGGGTTATCCTGGTCCGGAATATCCTCTCCTGCCTTCTGCGTTGCCTTTGGGGTCCCTGTTGGTGTTGTGGAAGCTGCTGCTGTTGGTCCTGTGCTCTGCGTCTTCGTGCATTCTGGATGAATAGCACCTCCATGTCTTCCTTTTTGAGCTCTGATGTTGCTTCTGTGTGTTTTCTTAAGTAGTGGTGTGTTTGCCCCATTTTAATGCCTGCCCTGACCCAGGCGTTATTTTTTTACGAAAATCGGGCTGTGCGCCATTTTCCGCCTCCGCCTCCCAGCCATGCAGGATGTTTGTGCGGTAGGATAAATATGGCGCACGGTGTTTAAGTAATTTTTTGTATGGGAACGCCTACGTTGCATGTCATTAACGCAAGGCGGTTTCACGCATCTAGAAAATGAAGCACACGGCGGAATTTGGTGTTCACGTCCTCAGGCGTCAAAGTATAAATATGGTGTTAGGTTTGCGCCGAATTTGCGTCAAACATATTGACGCAAATTCGGCGCAGACAAAGTATAAATATGCCCCTAAATGCTCCCACTTACACAACTGATATCTTTGCCTATTTTCCCCACCATGGCAGATGGCCATGTGTAGCTCAATTCAAAAGGAAGATGTTTCACTTGCCCCACTTAGCACCCCTCCTCTGCTCACCTTGAGACCACAACAACCTGTGCTCACCAATGATCTGTGAATTCCATTATTTATAAAAACCAAAGAAAGCATCACTGAAAACAAGCAGTCTAAAACACTATAATTCCCTATGAAAGTAGATTTTCATAACAAAGAAATAACAATGCTTTACGTTACCATAAAATAACACATTAGAGTATCAACATTTTGATAATCCTAGATAGATGTCCATGAAAACAATTAATGAAACCCCACAAGATAGTTATACTATGAGAAAAAAATGAGAAAAAACTTTATCTGTTTATGAGCAGCAGCAACAAAGCAGGAAGATAGCTGCAATCTATCTGGTTTTATAGCTTCTTAGAATTTTGGAAGTTCTAAACTCCTTTTTATTCCTGCTGTGAGTGAAGGCAATAACGATTGTATGCAAAATGTTGGCCATGGTTTGCCCAAAAAAATCCGCTAAGGGTATTATGATCCACACTTAGACATCTTCCACAAGACAGACACCCACACAAGTCTGCCACACCAAAGGTCAGTGATAAACTGGCGGTACCAAAACCCACACCATTACGGCAACAGGAATATGCCCACACTATCATGACCCACGAATCAACGTGGCGGTCATTCAACCACGGTAATCCATTGGCGGGACACACCGCCGCACTCAAAATACACACACATTTACAAAACACAACCACATTGGACAATCTAAAATACACACACCTGATACACAGACAGACACCACACCCACACACTCACACCACTATAAAACACACACCCACATTACTCACAACCCCTTACAACAACATTTTTGGAAGAAGCAGAGAGACAGAAAAGCTACAACAACACCAGCATCCAGAGGAACACAAAACCATCAATCATACACCATCCACGCACCTCAAAGAACACACCCCAACACATCACCCTACACATCACATCAACCATCACCTCACACATCACCCACACCACATTATGGCACATCAAAGACACCCCAGGTTTTCTGAGGAGGAGCTCAGGGTCATGGTGGAGGAAATCATCCGGGTAGAGCCACAGCTATTCGGATCACAGGTGCAGCAGACGTCCATTGCAAGGAAGATGGAGCTATGGTGGAGAATTGTCGACAGGGTCAACGCAGTGGGACAGCAGCCAAGAACACGGGATGACATCAGGAAGAGTTGGAACGACCTACGGGGGAAGGTACGTTCCGTGGTATCCAGACACCAGGTAGCCGTACAGAGGACTGACGGTGGACCCCCACCTCCTCCCCCACAACTAACAACATGGGAGGAGCAAGTCTTGGCGATCATGCATCCTGAGGGCCTCACAGGAGCAGCAGGAGGACTGGACTCTGGTAAGGCAAATCTTTAATACTATATCCCCCACCCCACCTGCATGCATTCACTAACTTCTACCCCTACCCTCACACCCATCACCCCAACACCTCACAGATACCCCACTATCACAACTCACACATCTCAATACCAAGCCCTGCATGTGACAACAATGCATGGACACCTATCACAGACCTGCATGGACACCCATCACCACAGCATGTCCAAGGGAGAGACTCACCCAGTGCACACAATCACCACTCACACAAAGGCCAAGACGATAATGCAAGCACAGTAGCAGAGGGAAACACACCCATTGCACAAGATGGCACACACAGATACAATAACAATGCATTTACACCCCAACAGGACCCCTACACAACGTCACCGGACAGGAGGTGCCAGCCATATCCAGTCCCTCCACAGAAGAGGTCCACAGTGACGACAGCAGCTCTGCACGCCTGGATCAAGATGACCAGCCCGACCCATCAGGGACCTCTGGACAGTCGGTTCCCCTGCCACAGTCCCAACCCACCACAGAACCTCCCCCCTCAGGAAACACCACCACAGCACCCACCCAGCGGGCCCATGCCACTGTCCCCAGGACACGTCAATCAGCAGTGTGTCCACCACTACAGGGACCCCAGGCAAATCCACTAACACAGGACGATCAGGGACCTGGGGTCAGTGGCAGTGGGCACACAGTTCAGGGGACAGAGGCAAAGGACAACAGGGAAGCTGGGATGACTGCTGTGCGACAGGGGGAGGACAGGTCCAGGGAACCCACTCTCCACAAGGCACTCTTAAACATCATGGGAGCATACCACCGGTCCCAGGAGACCAGGGGCACAGTACTGGCCAAGTTTCATGAGACCTAGCGGCTGCAGGAGGATCAGGACATGGGGATCAAGGAGGACTTGAAGTCCACTAACACCACCCTGGTCACCATTGCAGGGGTGCTGGCAGACATGGTCTACACCATGAGGGAGACAGTGGCATACCACTGGGCCACTGACACCAGCCCAAACGATGAACAGCCTTCCACGACCGCCGGCGCTAGTGGACAGGAGGTCCTGCCACAGGACTAACAGGCCACCAGAACCCCACCCCCTGCAGAAGGAGAACCACCCTGCAAATGGTTCCTGCGATCCAGGAAAAAGACAGAGAACATTGCCAAGACCCCCGCCAGGAAATAAGACTCTCCTGATTTTCACCCTTCTGTCCCACTATGTCACCCTGACCACCTTGAACTGCCATTGCTCCACTTCCTATGCCCCATTGGACAATGCACCTGTGATACAAAGAGACTGGACTCTACCATGGATATTCCTCCACTATCACCTCAGCCCACTGCACATCCCCCTCTACTTATTAGCACTTAAATAAACATCCTTGAATCACAAAACAATCTGGAGTCAGTCTGTACTTTCACAAATATATATTATACAACCTCTTAAACAAATATCAATGTAAATGTTCATTTGCACATACCAAAGTATGACAGTTGTTGGGCAGCAATAAACATAACAGAAGGCAGAATGTGGTACCCAGATCTCTGAAAAGGAAAGCCAAAGTGAACTGCCAGAGTCCATATAGAGAGGTAAAAAGGCTGACTTATACAATGTCCTACAGTAGTCAGATATGAAATGTACTGCATGATGATGTTGTTTCTTCCTCTGCCTCCTCTTCCTCACTGTCCACGGGCTCAACAGCTGCCACAAGACCAACATCAGGGCCATCCTCCTGCAGAAAAGGCACCTGGCGTTGCAAAGCCAGGATGTGCAAGATACAGCATGCCACGATGATCTGGCACACCTTCTTGGGTGAGTAGTATAGGGAGCCGCCTGTTAGAAGGAGTCACTGGAATCTAGCCTTCAGGAGGCCGAAAGTCCGCTCAATAATCCTCCTAGTTCGCCCATGTGCCTTGTAGCGTTCCTCTGCCCTTGTCCTGGCATTTCTCACAGGGGTCAGTAGCCATGAGAGCTTGGGGTAACCAGAGTCACCTGTAAATGTCTAGGGACATACACCAACCCTTAAGGACTACCCCATACCAAGACACCTATTCATACTGTGTGTGGACCTTGGGCTCACCTATTAGCCACACACGGTGCCTCTGGAGTTGGCCATCACATAAGGGATGCTGCTATTCCTCAAAATGTATGCGTCATGCACAGAGCCAGGATACTTGCCATTCACATGAGAGATGTACTGGTCTGCCAAACACACCATCTGCACATTGATTGAATGGTAGCTTTTACGATTTCTGTACACCTGTTCATTCCTGCGGGGTGGGAAAAATGCCGCATGTGTACCATCAATGGCACCAATGATGTTGGGGATCTGTCCCAGGGCATAGAAGGCAGCTTTCACTGTTGCCAAATCCTCCACCTGGGGGAAAACGATGTAGCTACGCATGTGTTTCAACAGGGCAGATAACACTCTGGACAACACGTTAGAGAACATTGGCTGAGACATCCCTAATGCCATGGCCACTGTGGGATGGTGGATAGGTGACATCAGGTCTGGCTCCAATTGGGCACACAATTTTTGGATTGTGGCATGATCAAGTCTGTAAGTGATAATGATGTGTCTGTCTTCCATTGTTGACAGGTCCACAGGGGTCTGTACACTGGAGGATGACGCTATCTCATCAACTGCCCCATCGGATGTGCCCTATGGAGGAGAATGGTGAGCAGAGGTACCACATAGGTTGCACAAGGGTTTTTGGACTAATGTGATTAAATTCGTGTGTGGTGTTGTCTGTCCATATTTGTGCCCAAATGTGCTGTGACGCAGTTAGGTGCCCTGCCATGTGCCACCCTGAAATGGCGGCTGCCTGACATGTAAGGAGGGACAAGGGGAAATGAGCTAACTGCGCTGGCGTTGTGCAGCGTCGCGGTAGGCAGTCAAAGGCTGCAGCGCAATTCAGCATTGGTTATCATTGGGCCCTATGGGTTCCAGGAGCCAATGACGATGTACGCCGGCGGTGACGGTACGCACTGCCACGGACGTGACTGCCATTTTCTATCTGTTCACTCACTTGATACCTGACCTTCAACAGGAGAGGACCTACACTGCAAGTGCTGCTGTGACCTCAGTCTGGAAGCGACAATGGTTCAAGTGTCTGGGGAAAGGGCCCCTGCCTTCAATGTGGAGGAGTTGGAGAGACTAGTGGATGGGGTCCTCCCACAGTACACGCTACTCTATGGTCCTCCAGACAAACAGGTGAGTAAACTGTGAGCATGATGCGTGGGACATGAATGTATGGAGTGGTGTGGATGGAAGATACATGTTGGGGGGGTTGAGACCTGCATGTGAGGATGGTGAGTGTATGTGTGTCAGGGCATGGGTAGGAACTGGTGGCCAATGAGTATGATGAACCGGACGGGGTAGTAAGTTCCTTTCATACTTTACCTTTCCTCTAGGTCAGTGCCCACCAGAAGAAGGGTATTTGGCGTGCCATCACCAAGGAAGTGCGGACCCTGGGGGTCTATCATAGATGGAGCACCCACTGCCGCAAGAGATGGGAAGACCTGCGCCGCTGGAGCAAGAAAACGGCGGAGGTCCAACGAGTAAGGGGTGCCCGTCACACCATGACCCCCCTTATGTTCCGGATCCTGGCGGTGGCATATCCGGAGTTGGATGGGCGCTTGAGGGCATCACAGCAGCCACAAGGGGGTGAGTACAGTCTCATTCAGCTGACTCTGTGCGCTTTATGAGGTGTCTGGGTGGGGAATGTGAGCTGTGGGTTCCCCTAGGGCAGGGCGAACTTGGTAGGGTAGGTCCCTTGTTACGCAGGCTCTGTGGCACTCCAACCCCAATAGTGGTAGTGGACATCTACAACTAGTCAGGCTCCTGTGGGTTCCAGGTGCGCAGCAAATGGGGTTAGGTATAGTCTCCCATGGGCAGGTGATTTTCCTACGAACTGTTAGTGCATGGCCTAGTGCATAGGGTTGCTCCCTGTGTGTTGTGTCCACCAACGGTAGTGGTGTTGCTGGCATTGACCATGTGTCTCCTCTGTCTCCCCCCCTTTTTGTTTTTTCACCCTGTCCTTGTGTGCATTAGCATCATCTGGCGGAGGAGCAGAGGCACTGGAGCAGGAGGGAGCTGCATCCCACATGGCCCAGGAAGGTGAATGTACGGAGTCTGAAGGCACCAGTGGGACGGAGGGCGAGGGGAGCTCCACGACAGGGACAGGAGGGGACACCAGTGAGAGCAACTTCTCCTCTGATGGGAGTTCCCTTGCGGTGGCAGGCACCTCTGTACCCACTGCAACAATAGGTACAGCCGCCACCCCCCTACCAGCACCGCCCTCCCAGCAGCCCCTCAGCGTGTTTCCCGTGCCCGCTCACCCAGAAGCGTGGGCATCTCCTTCACCCCAGGCACCTCACGCCCTGTCCCAGTCAGCCTTGCTGCCCTCAGTGAGGAGGCTATTGACCCCCTGAGATCCCTCATTGTTGGGCAGTCAACCATTTTGAATGCCATCCAGGGTGTCGAGAGGCATTTGCAGCAAAAAAATGCATACCTGGAGGGCATTCATGCTGGCGTGGCTGCTCAACAGAGAGCATTTCAGACTCTGGCCTCAGCACTGATGGCAGCCATTGTCCCTGTGTCCAGCCTCCCCCTCCAACATCCACTACCCAGACCCAATCCCCTCTACCTCAGCCTATCCCAAGCACACCATCAGACCAGCATGCACACACATCAACACACAAAAGTGGCTCAGGCAAACATAAGCACCACACATCCCACAGGCACCATACCCATGCAGACACACCAACATCCACTGCCTCCACAGTGCCCCCCTCCTCTACGTCCTCTACCTCCCTCCCAGTCTCGTCTCCACTCACACCTGCATGCACTACATCCTCAGCCACTACCTCCATCACCAGCACGCCCATCACTGCACACCGCTCACGTGCAATCACCACCCCCACTACCATTCACATGTCCCCTGTGTCCTCTCCCAGTGTGTCTGTGAGCCCTCCTCCCAAAGTACACATACACCAGCACACACCCACTCAACAGCCACCCACCTCACAACAGCCTCCAACCCATGCACCTTCACCCAAACTCAGCAGACGTACACCTCCTACAACCAATACCTCTTCCTCCACTCCCAAACCCCCTCCATCTTCCCATCCCAGTGTGTCTAAAAAACATTTCCTGGCTACCATTGACCTCTTCCCTACACCTCCCCCCCGTCCTTCCCCTAGGGCCAGGTTATCTAGAGCCCAGACCAGCACCTCAGCCACCAAATCGTCGTCCACTGTGGTCCCTGCAAGTCTAGGAGGATTGAAGGGGGCACCCATCAGGGCTGCCAGTGTGCCACCTACTGAAGCCAATGACCACCCTATTCCGCCACCTGCCAAGGTAAAGAAGGGGCCAGCATGCAGAAGAGAAAAGCAACACCCACCCAGCAAGGCCTCATCCAGAACCAAAGAGGACAGTGCCAAGGTCCCAGCAGCGACTTCCAAGGTGGGGAAGGGACACAAGAGCAAAGGAAAGTCACCTCAGGGCATGGAGCCTCCGGGTGATGGACTGGTGACCCCCATTTCTCAAGACAGGCCAGCAACCTGTACCGCGGTGAGTACTGCCGCAATGACCGCCACCTGCACCCTCACCTGCACCGCCACCTGCACTGCCACCTGCACCTCCACCTGCATGGCAGCTGCCACAACTACAGTCACCAGCATCATCCCCAGTGGGGAGCCTTCCGAGGCTGCAGAAAACGTCCTGGATCCTGCACACACTACATGAGGCACCACCACCAGCACTGGCACTACCAGCAGTTTGCAGCCTAAGTTGTCGCAAGGTGGATTGTGGCTCTGCCTCCATGGAGTATCACGCTACCTGTTACCAGAAAATCTTGTGGCTCAGACACCCAGGTGAGGGAATGGGAACCGCCACACCCCTGGTGAAGCATCACTGGACACCAAGCCCCCTCCAAAACCAGTGTAGAAAAGCATCCACTAAAACAGTCCTTGGTAGGATGAAGCACTCTGGGCACCAAGCCCCCTCCAGAACTAGTGGAGAAAAGCATCCACTAACACAGTCCTTGTCAGGATGAAGCACTCTTGGCACAAAGCCCCCTCCAGAATCAGTGGAAGATGCCACCCACTTGAGAGACTGTGGCTTTGCACTCCCCAGGACGAAGCAGTGGGCAAACCATCCACTTGAGAGACTGTGGCCTTGCCCTCCCCAGGACCAAGCAGTGAGCAAACCACCCACTTGAGAGACTGTGGCTTTGCACTCCCCAGGACCAAGCAGTGGACAAACCACCCACTAGAGAGACTGTGGCTTTGCACTCCCCAGGACCAGGCAGTGAACAAACCACCCACTTGAGAGATTGTGGCTTTGTACTCCCCAGGACCAAGCAGTGAGCAAACCACCCACTTGAGAGACTGTGGCTTTGCACTCCCCAGGACCAGGCAGTGGGCATGGAGCCCCCTCGAGGAGCAGTGGCATCGTCTCATCATCTGGCTGAGGTGCCCTTCCTTCCCCCTGGGGTGCCTGTTTTTTTTTCCAACCTGATGCCCTTGCAGTGTTCTCTCCGTTTTGAGGCAGGTGTCATGTGTGGGCTTCGCTCATGCTTTTTGGGACCAATGGTCCACGGACATTTAATGGGACAGTGTATGGACTTGTGTACTTGCTGTAAATATCTGTATATACTGATGATTTCAAAGTATCTTGAGCTATCTGATTATTTGAATATTACACTTGTTAAACTAATTTCATTTGGTCCTTGAGTTCTTCCAGGGGGTGACGGGTGGTACCTGTGATGTGATTGGATATGTGTGTGTTGTTGTGGGTGGGGGGTGCGGGTGTTGCGTGCATGTGTCACTCTCTTTTCCCTCCTCCCCTCCCCGGTGTGCTAGGTGCAGTACTCACCGTTGTCGTTGCTGCCATCTTTGATGTTCCTAATAGATGATGAGGTAGACCAGCATCGGCAGGACCTGTAACTCGGCTCCATGGCGTCCTGGTTGTTTGTTGAGTGTTGATAGGTGAGTGGTTTCCCTTCCAAAGACTGTTTCCGCCGTACTTTTGATGGCATTGGAACTGCCCAGGAAAAGCTGGCGGACTGGTGCCTTGTAATAGTGTGGGCGGTACATTGTGTTCCGCCTGTCTGTTGGCGGTTACTGCTGGGGTGTTTGTTTCTAGCACTGTGGCGGTCGGAGTGTTAAAGTTGCTGTCTGTGTTGGCGGTTTCCACCATGGCCGTAATTCCATTTTCTTTACCGCTGGCCTGTTGGCAGTATGACCGGCGCTTTATCACCGACTGCCAGGGTTGTAATGAGGGCCTAAGTACCCACGCAGTGGCCCAAATGCTATCACTCTTCCTATCTCTGCAGTAGGGGCCATCAGTGACGTAAAAATGAATCTATGCTATTTTCCTTCTGCATGGAATGTTCTCTGTATGATTTAATTTACTTTCTTTGGACCGTGGGGGAATGACTACACCCCCACATGGCTACAGGCAGCAGAAGGAGGAGGAACTGCAGCAATACTCAGGTCTATTTTGTTCAGAGCTTCTGTTCTTGGCCCATGGGTGATGGACTACACCCCCCACATGGCTAGAGGCAGTGGGAGGAAGAGCCGTAGTGCCACACAGGTGCTTATGTTTGGTGCTTTAGCCCACAGCCTGGGTACATGCCTGGGTGAAGACCAGACCAAGAGCAGGCCTGTCTGCACCGGTTTACAGCTGACCAAGGCCAGACCACCCCCCCCCCCCCATTGGCCAAGTGGTTTGCTCATCCACAATGCGTAAGCACAAGTTAAATCCTATTCTTGGATAGGATAAGCACTCAAGCAATGGCCTGAATATTATGACTCTTCTTGTCTCTGCAGTAGGGGCCATCACTGAGGAAATTAGTGCATGTAGGTCAAACTTGGTATAGGTGCCTAATCCTCTTTAGATGCAGTTGGTATCATCATCCGTGACATCGCCTCCACTTATATTACTGGAGGGCCAACAGCTTCTTCTGGCTCCTTGGATGCAGCAGGTCCTAGCTCACGTGTCTATTCAACTACTGCAGCGGCGCAGTCGGCTGCAGGTTGTTCTTCAGGTTCTCCTAGGATCTCCACAAACAAAAAGAGACCTGCCAGGGGTCCCTCCTCTAAACTGATCAACCAGCCTGCCATGAATCCTTCCTCAACTCATTTGCCTACTTATGTTTGTTGTGGTTTATTTATAGATAAACATATGGACAGGCTGGCTATGAAACTGGAGTCTTTAGTGGCTGTTTCCTTTTCTTTCTCTGAGAAGAGATTTACAAAGATTAAAGATGGGGTCAGCAAACTCTCTGACCAATTTAAAACATTCCTTGCTAATAGTTGCAGAGGAGAGGGGTCGCCTTTGTCTCATTTGCCTGATGTTAATACTGTCCCACATGTCTCTGTAACACCTGCCCAGTCCGTTGAAGATTTGTCTAGTACCCACTCCCATTCTAGTTTTTGTTTTGCCAGCTGGCTGTTCTGATACGAGTGTGGATGATAGGGCAGCAAATAGCGCTGTTGATTTGCAGCTGTCATCAGAGCCTGTTAATCCTTGTTCCTGCTCTCCTGGGGGAGACTCTGGTTTGGTTCTTCCCCTTTAACAAAGCCAGATTGAACTCACCAGTAATGGGGTAGTACACTCTATGGCACCTGCTCTGTGCCCTACAGTCTTGGTCATCCCACAGCTGCCATCCCCTATGTGCTTCTTTTGGCAAAAGTTATTTGAATACTGCAGAGGACTATTTCTGGTTTCAAAATAAGTTGTACAATGGATGAATAAGCATGTGGGTAACTGTACACAATTGTTTCAGTCCCTTAATATCATCTACTGCAGCATCCACACAGAGGGGTGAGTCTCATACCATTATAGTATTATGATCTTCATGATTTGTTTCCTGTGTTTTAACTATTTCTCCACAGACTCATCTCTTAAGGAAGAGAATCAGACAGGTGAGATCCGTAGGCCTCATTTATCCACATGGTTTGCATGTGAAGGTAGTCAGAGATTGTAGTGGCCCTGGCAAAGGCCAGAGAACCGAATAGGCTTTTAGAACAGATGAAACATGTTGGCTTAGTCAAATGGGTGGATGAGACATTGTATCTCATCGCACACCCAGAACAGTGGTATTTTTAACTATAGTGCTGGAAATCAACACAAAGCTGTCCCTGAGTGAAAACTAAACTATGCATCGCCGTGTGCGGCCCGAGAAATCGGCGCACACCTCCCTGTTTTCCACGCATCTCCTCCTCTGGGGTTCTTTGCAGAGATTTTGAATGCAAACCAGGTACTTTGTGCTTGAAAGAGACATTTATTGCTTTTAAGAGATTAAAGACACTTTATATCATTTTTACAGTGATATTTCAACGTATAATTATTGCATTTGAATCGTTTTGACCTGCATCTTATCAGATAAATATTATATATTTTTCTAAACACTGTGTAGTGTATTTTTGTGGTGTTCTACTGTGTTACTGCATCATTTATTGCAAAAATACTTTACGCATTGCCTTCTAAGTTAGCCTGACTGCTCAGTGCCAAGCTACCAGAGGGTGGGCACAGGATAATTTGGATTGTGTGTGGCTTACCTTGACTAAAGAGAGGGACCTTGCTTGGAAAGGGGGTAACTTGACTGCCAACCAAAGACCCCATTTCTAACAATTTATATTTCATTTGTATAATGCTTTCTCCTGTACTGGATCACCAGATCAAGCGCAGGTCCTTAACGATTTACTTAATAGATGGACAATTTCTAAGAACGCTAAAAGCTTTGTTATTTTAGCAGGTTACTTTATCTAACAGACTCGTTTTAGAGGGTGGTTTTCTTTGTAAGGTCATATGGACATTGAAACTGAGGCTGTGCATTTTACACATATGTCTCAGTGGGAACTTATAAATTTGATTTTAAGGGATTTTAATTTATCTTTTACTTACCCTGAGACCTCTCGAACAGAATGTTCCCACATTTGTTGGTAAAAGATGCTCTAGTGTGATTGACTGTCTTTTTATCTTTTTATCTTTTCATTGTTCATTTTCGCTTATATTTTATGGTTATTTGGGTCCCACTGAGTGACAATAATACTCTAACAGCATCTTTTAACTAGGAATCTCAAAAGTAAGTCCTGTATATTTTGACCGGGAATCTAAAAAAGTTAGTGCTGTATGTTTTGACTTGGACATCTTCAGTCCCCATGTGCAAAGAAGCACCTTTGGTGGAACAAGGTTCTTCCTGGTGTTTTTTATCATGATCTCCTAAGAGAAGGCCAGACTACTTTTGACACCTGTTTGAGCATTAATCCTCCCAATGCCTCTAATGTTAATTATTTTACTGTTATTTGTGGTAAAATTGAATCTTTAGTGACTTGTAGCTCTACATATGTATGCCCCAAGCCAACAAATGGTTAAAAAAAACAATGTTGTCGGGCACACCTAGAGTTGTTGGAGGCAGAAAAGATTACTCCTAGAGACTGTACTCAGGTCTTTATTTGCAGTACCTCTTATAAGAGAGTTTTGAAGGATCGCAAAAAGTTTTCGTGCAAGGAGGCTTGAGATCAACTGGTGTGTGTCAGCAGTATTAGGATAGCTCCAAATTCTGGGAAATTGTTAATCGTCCTTTATCTAAGCCTTCTGTGGAGCCTGCTTTACTTTCTACTATTCTTCCTACGCTTTGGGTCAGTAATTTTTATGCTATATATGATGTGCCCAGCTTCTGATTCATCTCAACCCCCAGTGAATGAAGGTGCTACTGTATGTGTTAACTTTACTTATGAGGAGGTTTATAATGCCATCCAAGAACTTCCTATGGACCATGCTCCTGGTCTTGAATGAGTGCCTCTTGATGTCTTTAAGTCCAATTTCGCACCTTGGGCACCTTTGATTAGTCTAAATTTGTATACTGTTGTTAAACAGTATTTTCCCAAGACTTAGTTTAACTCAATGAATATGCCTGTTTATAAGCAGAGGAATCAAGTTGATCTCCGTTGTTATCACCGTAATTCTTTGATCAGTTCTGTGGTCAAAAATTTTGGGTGTCTGTTGTTGACAGGTTACTTACTTGGGCAGTTTTATCTGATGTTCAGTATGGTTTTGGGCCTGGTCTTGGAATGGTTGACCAATGTCTTAACTTGTATGTTATTATCAATAAATATACAGGTGCCAAGCAAGGTGCCATACATTTGGCTTTTACGAATCTGAGCTCCGCCTTCGACAGGGTCAATAGGGAAAAATTATAAAGTATCATACTGCATCTTGGAGTGGACATCAATATAGTTATTTTTCTGCATAATCTCCATTTTAATTTGTCTGCTTCAGTTTGGTACTGACCCAACAGGGAATGCACTGACCACTTTACCTTGAACTGGGGGGAGGGGGGTTAGGGGAGTCCGCCAGGGTTGTATTTTAGCACCAATTTTATTTACTTTATATCTAATCACCTGGATAAGGTTCTTGTTGAGGGTACAAGGGATATGCCTCGTATTGGCCATTGCCGGATTCCAGTGCTGCGTTATGCCGATGGCACTGTCCTTATTTCTAGGACAGCATTCAGGTTGGAGCATTTGCTTAATGCATTTGTGAACTTTATGGACAGCCTTGTCTTGAGCACTAACTTTCCTACATCCCATACTATGGTGATTGACCCTCAATTCATTATATCCATATCTTTTCAGGTTAAAGGCAATAATATTAGCCCTGTTACCACCTTTCCTTATTTAGGAGTTGCGCTCGATTCATCATTGACCTGGCCTCCCTTGGATGCTGTCAAAACCAATATGTTTCCCAGGAGTAATGCTTCTGTTTTTGATTTTCCCACAAGGTTAAAGCACAAATCTATAAAGGTCATGCTGGAAATATATCAAGTCAAATGTGTTTCTATCACTGCTTATGAAAGCTAAATATCGGGCTTTGCCAATCTATTGGAGCAAAGGGTAAGAAGGCTTTTGTGTCTTCCCCAAAGCTCCTTATCTTATGTTATCCATGACGAACTTTCGGTTGTTTTTTTGACCAATAAACTACAGATGTGTCCTCTTTTACTCTGGTTATCATTCCGACAGGAGCCTCAATTGCTTTAGATTAAAGGATTGCCTCGCCCTTGATAAAGCACCCTGAATATCTTGCCTTAATTATGTCAAAGTGTGTTTTAGTAAATTGGGACTGCTAGAAATGTTTAATAATATAGGCTCCATAGTGAATGGTGACGTTGCATGGACTAAGTCAGAATTTAAGGCCTCTAAAGTAAAGGAGCTAAAACAAACTGAAATTCTCCATCAGAAGCTATTTTCCGTAACTGTTACAATATACTTTGCAATGGAGACTTATTCATCTTTTGAAATGTCCAACCATCTTTGATTTCTGCTGACCCGATTCAGACTTAATTTAGTTAATCACCAGCTGGCAATTCCACGGGGTAGTCCTACCATCCCATTTTTGTCCCATGTAGATGTGATCATGTTCCCACCGAAGACACGTATCACTTAATTATGTTCTGTCCTTTTTATTAAAAAAAAAAAAAACAACTGCGGAAGTCTTTGATTTTCCCCTTGCTGGCTTAAAAGTATTTTAAACAAGTTTGACCTGCTTTGTTTTATTTAAAGCGTTTCCCTGATATGCATATTTGTTTTCATATAGCGTATTTTTTTT
This sequence comes from Pleurodeles waltl, assembly GCF_031143425.1. NCBI lineage: Eukaryota > Metazoa > Chordata > Amphibia > Caudata > Salamandridae > Pleurodeles > Pleurodeles waltl. The sequence continues at coordinate 778,429,815 of NC_090439.1, forward strand.
ATCAGGAGGAGCCCGCCATAATAATACTCTCCTTATTGAAGGGGGTGAAGTTTTATGACTTCACCTAACTTTATGCACAAAGACAAAACTTTCCACATCCCTGATTTATTCTTTATTCATGCCATGAGAGGCACAGGAGTTGGGGCGGCCAAGTGTAGTTATAATCTATATGTGTTACTCTAAGCTCTACGACTTGGATCATTTAGTGTGTGCTGCCTCATTGGGTCTCCTCATACTGCGTGGTATTGCTGTCTCATGAAGCCCCTATGGATGGGGACTGCTACATAAATCCAATGTGCCTCATACACCTGTGACTGGGACAACACACTGCATGTTAAGGTGTGTTTTTATGCATGGAAAATAAAAAAAACAATGTTCTTAAAAAAATAATATTGACGAAGTCCCCTATTTAACAAATATATATTAATCAATGTTTCAGAGATTGGATAATATTATCATGAAGAACCTTCAACTTCAAGTATATGTTTTGTTCACAGTGCTAGTGGGATTGCTGTTAGAATAGAAAATCTAACTCCTGCCACCAAATATAAGCACTTTCCCTGATATATGAGGGGTTGAAGTTATAGTAATCAATCTGACCCTCCTTTAATATATACACTTTCTACTACATGAAAATCACATGCAAATCAAGAGAAGCAGGGAATCATAATACAAGCACTAAGTGAAAAATAAAAACACGGAACATCCATTACAGCTCAGAAATATTCATTAATTACAGGCATAAATATTCACTTCAGGATGAGTGGAGCACAGATACATCTACAAGAGGGCATTCCTAATAAAGACACCTGCTATTGCAAGGTGATGGAAAATCAACAATCATGAATCCACCACACCCATCATCCAGTCACACTCATCACCCCCACTCACACATAACCTGGCCATATTATAAAATAAACCATTGCCAAAAATGTTTCTACTATGTCAGTAACTGTCTCTGTTGCTTTGTCCCTTATTCTGAGGAACAACTACATAAGGAGGAGAGAGGGGCTCTACAGTCAGAGTGATATTTTGTATCCTACTACCTTTGCAGGACTGTGTATTATGTCAACACAAGCTTCACAATCTAGAGACTTAGGGGCCTTGCTCACCTTTGCATCACTTTTTGTGACATAACAGCAGCACAAACCTTGAAATCATATCTATGAGGCCACGCAGAGCCACTTTGCGTGCCTTCGAGCGACCTCATAAATATGGAGTAAGGCAAGGCAGCGCAAATCGCTGCGTTGCCTTACTCTTCACAAGGTAGGCATTCCACGAGTGTTGCAGTGGGTGTTCCCATTCAATACCCAGGGATTTTGATGCATCCCCAGATGTACAAGATCTTGTAAACCTGGGGATGTGCCAAAACCATACTCCTCTCCAGGGGAGGTGCAACAAGGAGAAATATCTTTATTTCTCCTTGCTTTTTCCTCTTTCACTCTGCAGCACACATAGAAGGAGGAAAAAGCCTCCCAGAGTTGTATTTGTGCAAGAAGGTGCCACTTCCTGCACAAAAACAATCCAGCCTACAATGCTGACACCCTTGCGCAATAGTGCAAACATGCCTGCTTTGGTGCTAGACTGCCAAAATGGTGCCAACGCAGTGGGAATGAGCCATAGATACAGCACATTCCTGCCATTTCCCTTTGACGCAGAGCAGCATAACAAGACAACTTGCTGTACTGCCCTGCCCTGCCCCCAAAAGCATATAAATATGATTCTTAGTCTACTAATACCATCAGTACATGTCAGATTGATTTGTCTAGCTCAAAGTTCCACATCAAAAACCCCTAACCTTTCAAGGTGATAGATTGATAGATGTTGTCAGTAACCTTGAAAATGACCACTCAGAGAATTAGTGGAAACAGATCAAACTCTTTCGGTCATTACTTTTGCTTGCCCAAGTTGTCAACAAGAAAAAATACTAAAATATATTTTCATATATTTATTGACGAGATCTTATTTTTGTAAATAAAACATGAGCTGCGATTATTAACCCCTTAATTGCTGCCATTGCAGACTGCAAAAGCTGTGAAAACTGCTCGAGCTTGACTGACCACATATAAGGCACAGCCCCACGACTGCCATTAATTTATGTGACTCACCCCTAAGGTAGTCTTCAAGAGCCCATGAGGAAGGGTGCATTATATTTAGGGTGTGGGCATATAGGTGGAGGCTTGTGTGTCCCTATAGTGGCATTTCCCATTAAAGGTTGCTATAAGTGAGCGATGGTCCATAGGATAACATGGGCTGGCACCCAGCCAAACCTGCAGTTCTCAGCTCCATTATGGTATCACCGAAGTGGGTCATATTTGGTATCAAACAACGTGCCTTCTCAGACATGAATCTTGTGTCGAGGACGAGGTGGCATGGCCCCATCAAGTTACACCAGTTTTCCTGTGCTCTGGCTGCCAGCCTGCAGCTGCTGCCTCCAAGACAGGATTCTGACCCCCTGGGCAGAAGAGTGAACACTCCCAGAGTCAGGACAATGGACACTCCCAAAAGTCAGGACAATGTCCTAGATTGGAAGGAGGCCACACCTCCCTCCCTGCCAGGAAGGCTATTGAAGCGGCACATGAAGGTGGTGTGACAACCTCCTGGAACTGCTCGACTGCAGCTTATCCTGGACCAAACACTGCTTCCCTTAGAAAGAGGGAACACTTTATGAGCCTAAGGCAATACCAGACTCCCTTGGATTAGTGGCACTAGTCCCCTGCCCACTGCATTTAGAATGTACTCAACAGGATCTGAAGAAGTGCTGACCATCAGGCCCTCCTTGGGATCATCCAAAGACAGGAGGTCCAGTGCTTTGTAGGAAATGTAGTCCAGCTCCCTGCCAAGGTAAAGTCGGCTACCATTTTCCACTGCACCTCCAGAAGGGGAGATAGCTCCTATCCTACCTTACCACTGCCAAGGCTTGTTGGTGGCCAGCCGGGCATCACAACCTTTACTCGTTGCTGCAGCTCAAGGGCACTCTGCAACAGCTTCATCCAAAGTCACATGTGGCTCTGCAGTCGGGTATTGCCATCTGTTTCCTCACCCGCACTGTCTCAGTGGTAAAACAAGCAACCACAGGTCTCATTCAGCACCAAGGATAGCCAAGCACACCTCTGCATCCAAGACCCTGAGACTAGATAGAGTTGTTCTGCCTGGTGAATCCTGGTCCAGGGGTACACCCAAGCTTTATCCCCAGTGGGCTTCCATGAACTCAACCTGCAAGTGACCGAGTGTCACAAGTACCAGTTTTTTATCACCTGTAGCTCTCTCATTCAGCACCACAAAAAGTCAGGACACCTCTTCACCTGGATCCCACTAGCAAGATAAAATTGGTCAGACTGTTGCAGCTCGATTTTGGGACCCACACAACATTAACTACCAGCGGGTTCCTATGAACTCACCCCACAAGTGATTGAGTGTCCTTAGTAACTTTTCCCATTGACTGCAATATTGAGATTTTACAGCTTGTGAATGCACTGATTTTATTTCTGCTTTAAAATCCATAACTCTGGATATACATAACTGATTTGTTTTGTTTCGGTGTCTAAAATGAAATAGAAATCTGCTCTATTGTTATAAGTTGGCATCATATTTCTTTCGAGTCATGTCAATTACTTATTGTCCATGTTGGTACTCTGAAATTCTTAACACATGTTCCTCTAGTAAATCTTGACTGCTTTTTGGCACACTTACAGGACTGAGCTAAGGATTTATTATTGTGAATCTGAGGGGCCATCTTTGGGGCATCATTAGAGCATTACAAAGTGAAGCCTAAGCAGCCTCACTGCATAATGCTCCACTTTCATACAGGCGTCAACAAACGATTTGCTGCGCTAAAGTCACCATCTTCCTAGAATTCAGAGACATGCTGAGCTGGATCAAAAACATATATTTTTTTTAACAGTGTTTTTGACATGTTTCAAAAAGGTAGCCATTTTCTCCTATTTTTTGTGCTTTCAACCTACTTCCAGTTTGTGGTGGAAACCAGTGTGAAACCTAATTTTTGGGATTTTACGTAAGGCAGCTCAGCAAGTCAGCTTGCTGAGCTCCCCCATACCAAAGTGAAAGAGCAGGAATGCACTGTACCTAGGCAATACGGTGCATTCTTGTCCTTTCTCCCTGCACTTGCACCGTTTTGGCAGCCAAGTGCCAACCTAGGCAACATGCAGCAAGGGTGTCTCTGTTGCATGCAGGATTGTTTTGTGCAGGAAAGGCAGTGTCATACACAGAATCAATCCTAAGAAGTGTTTTCCTCCAAAATGCAGCACACAGAGAAAGAGGAAAAAAACGAGACGAAAAAACAATATGTCTCCTTGTTACCCCTCACCTCAGGATGCATAAGGATTTGGTGCTTCCCCAGGTTTACATGATTTTGTAAAACTGGGGCAGCGTCAAAATCCATTGATCCACAGCAATGCCCATGAAACGTCTCCTGAACACAGAGTAAGGCGATGCAGTGTACGTATTGCACTGCATTGGCTTACTCACAATTTATGATGCCACTCAAAGCCATGCAGGGTAGCTTTGCATGCCGTCATAAATTTGATTCAGAGCCCTGCATTGTGGTGCAAAAGTGATGTGAGGCTCTCATAAATAACCCCCTAAGAATTCTGAACAGTAAGGTGTATGTAGGCAGGCACACAGGAAGTAAATATCTTTTAATATGTATTTAGAGTGGCATAGCCATAATCATGTTTCTTTGGGTACAGTGAGCATCAGCTGGCACACAGTCTGCATGAGTTCCACACAGACACATTACTTGGTGCAACAAAACCATTAAATCTGGTGCCAACATATCGTCGTAGCATTGTGAAATCTGTATTGCTAAGCAAGTCTGAGCAGGGATTAATTTTTAGTGTCCCAATCTGTGCAAGATGCAGGTCCAGATGCAATAGTTCTACTCAGCCATTGTTACCAAGTATGGACAGAGTAGATGTCATGGAATCAGATTCACCCATGTAATGATCCGACAACATAGGTTCCATCTAAATGCAGCGTCATGGATTCAGACATGAGGCATGCTTCAGGGATCTCCAGATGAAATGTCTATTTCAGTGACCAAAATGGTGGGCAAACTTACCTGCGGTGTTACGCATAATAACTTAGCAGAAATCAAAACTGTCCATGTAGCAGTATGACGAAATAGATGCAGAAATATATCAATATGTATGTCAGTGGCACCTGGATTGCCATCAGTATGTAAACACCATAGATTTTGGTAGTTATAGCACAGGTTTAATGTGAGGGACCTACATCTTCATAAGTAATGTGTTTGGGCCATGACTGACAACCAATGACATGCCTACATGTGTGTCTGCTCATGTGTTTGTTAATTATAGGATGTACATTTATATATTCAATTTGTTAGACTACCATGAGGTACGTCTGCTGTGATTCAGCCTCAGCGGTACTTGAGCCACGTTCATACTTATAAAAGGAAATGTCCATTTATCTTATCAAATACATTTTTCTGCCAGATGACTGGTCCGTGAAGGAGACACCCACAACTGAGAGGCTATGTTCATTTATTGATATATGGCTCCAAATGTAGCCTTGGGATGATGTGTGTACAAGAGCATGTTTAAGTATGACTTATCATGATTTTCTCTACGAGTCTGAAGCTTGGGATAATGGTGACATTTTTGTACTATTGCTTGTGGGTAAATGTTATTAATGTCTCCCAATCATGTTCTTCAGGAGGTACATAAGAACTTTATATCTATTTATTGACTATCTGACCCTGAGTGAGTGCAAGCAGCAACATGTGCAGCCTTGCGATAGTCCAGATGGGGTGTGCAAAGTCAAGCCACACTGCCAGTACTGTATCACCTTATCCACTTACACATATGTTCATGATCAGTGATCAGCACATTTGCAGAACGTAGCACTAAATCCCAAATTTAGGTAGCCAGGCCCATGTGTCCATCTGGACATTTCCTGCAGCAAACATATCTCCAATGACCTAAGAGACCTCCACTGGCTCCTGATCGAGAAGAGTATTAACTTCAAGCTCCTTGTCCACGCTTACAGGGCCCTCCACAACCTAGGACCCACCTATCTCAACCACTGCATCACCTTCTATTCCCCCAACAGACCTCTACGCTCTGCTCAACAAGCAGTAGCTGCCATACTCCACACAAGGAAGACCTTGGCTGGTGGGAGATCCTTTGCCTACCTCACAACAAGGAATTGGAACACTCTGCCCCTGCACCTCAGGCAGTCACCATCGCTACCTCCAATCAGGAAGGACCTTAAAACCTGGCTCTTCGACTGAAGCTCAGAGGAAAATCTCCTTTAGCGCCTTGAGTACCTTACGGGTGAGTAGTTGCGCTTTATAAACCTTGATTTGATTTGATGTGTCAAATTGCAGATCAAGACATGTCCATGAGTGTGAAAAAGTGTCCTTTATGATATGGTGTCTGTTTCATTGTGGGTACTGTTACATTATGTGCAGCCACGCAGGTGGCACTTGACTCAGTTTTTCTGATTCATATAGGGGATGTCTATGTAGTGACAACACATTGTCCATATATCTATCCCTATTGCTGGTGTTGGTCTGGTCAGGAACATATTATTGTGTTTTTCACATAAACAGCATGACAGCTAATGAGACCCAGACATTTGAAATGCACCAGGAACATTACCGACATGTGAGGAAACCTGCTAACGCACACAAAAAGATGCAAAAGCTGTATGTGCATGCAAGGGTGATTGGGTCCTGAAACATTGCTCGACCAGCTACACCTGCAATGCTAACATCATCCACTGGCCAGGACAGAGCAGGCCCAAAGTAGTACAACTCACCCTGCTGTCAAACAACATCTGCCCACACAGTCCAGGAGGCACCCTCACATGGAATTGGTGTTCAACTATACCATCATACGGGAACTGCACAAACTAAACCAGAAAGTGGGTGCTAACCGTGAGGAGCAGGGCCGTTGACACAGCCGCTTATCCAACCAAGAGGAGGCAATGGAGCAGATGCAGCAACTGCTGTGAACATTTGTATTTTAATTTTATTTTGCTATATATTGTAGTATTTTAATTAGTTAGTAGATAGTATAGGTTTAGATGAGGTAGGATTTCAATTTGTGTGATATTTCAGTTTTAGTTTTTATATATTAATAACGTTTTGTTTAGTAAAGTTTTAGTGGGTGGGGGATAATGTTTTGGATTTTGTACTAAAAAATAAAACAAATACAAAATGAAAATACCAGAAAAAATGTATTTGTTTAGATTTTAATGTGCAATTAGTTAATGTATAGGTGTAGTTTATGTCAGTATTGTGTGACTATTTGTGTCAAGGAGGGTGGGGATTGACTTTTAACATGTCAGTTGTGCTAAATGTCTAGCATTGATTAAACTATGAGGTAGGTGCAGGTGTGGCTCTAAGGAGGGAAAAGGGGGTGGGGCGGCTCGGGATAAAAAAATAAAAAAAAGTAAAACGTACCTTTTTTACACGGCGCGCCACTCCATCCGCTCTGCTCTCCTCCGTTGTTGCAGGCACAGGCTCCCAGACTGCCCTGCAGTCAAAGCAGGGCCTGAATTTGCTGGGAGCCTCCGCCTGCTCTCTCCAGCCCGAGACAGCCAGCCAAACATACCTGTGCATTGAGGTGGAGTCCTATTCATTCCTCCTCCATCACTCCCTGTACACTTTTATAGTAAAAACATAATAAACAGAGTTAATTTATTATAACATATTGCAGCTCCTGCTGCTCTCTGGGGGGTGGTGTTACACTCCTCTGCGTTAGTGGAGTAGGTGAAGGTAATGTTATGATAAGTCAATGTAGGATAGTCAGGTTAAGTAAATTTAGACTTAGTTTAGATAGTGCAAGTTAGTGTAGGATAGGTTGGTTAAATTAATTTAGTCTTAGTTTAGATAGTGGTAGTTAGTGTAGGGTAGGTCGTTTTTGTTAGTGAGTATAACAATATATATAAAACCTTTTTATACTTTCACAAATGTGTAATAATTTACTGTGTAAGAGTTGCCATATTTGCTTAGGTTGATTGTTGAAGTTGAAATTTCCTGCAGTGTCTGTAGATATGTATAACTTTGTGCTACGCTTATGGACAAGATTCAGCCAACATTGCAATGGAGTCACTTAAGGAATTATGTGAATGGATGCACAGCCCAGCATAGATAGTCACCTACTGTAGCACTGTCTATGTAAGTTATTCTACATGTATAGCAGGGATAGACTTGTCCCCATAGTACCCAGCCATGGCTGTGCTGGGACACACCCTGGTGCCTGCCATTTACGTACTCACCCTTGCACCATTGTACTAGTACATCATTTGCTGGTTAGTATCCATGAAAGTGTCTCCCACCTGCCCGGAAACATCAGTCATCTTTGGCATTGAGTACTTGCTAAGTGTGGCCCTTCCTGCATGTGAATTTGTGCAACTACTTGCTAAATTGGTAAACCATGAGCCTCCCATTTCACCTTACCTTTGGGATGTGTAGCTTGGTTCCTGGGTCTGTGATCTGGCTCCTAAGATTTGTTATTTGTGTATGTTGCAAAATTGATGCCATGTGTGGTAGCACTCACTCTCAATGCATTTGAGGGCTGTCAGTGGAAGAGGATCACATTGCCATTACGTACCTCAGTGTGCCTTACAGCACCATTAATCAGTTGATACAAGTACCCACCTAGTTGTTGTAGTTCATGCTTACTGACAACCCAGGTGTAGCACTGAGATTCTACATCCTTCAGTAGCATAAGTATGATGCAAAATCTAAATGAGTTTGGCCATTGGTATCTACATGTGCATATATTAATATACTACTTATATGATATCCTCAATGTTAGCATTGAGGCTGACGTGTGCATGATGACATTGTCGTGATTACTGAGTGAGATCTCTGTAGATGTGTGAAAATGTGTTAGTGGCTGACATGCCTCACAAGACCAAATTTGTGCAGGTATGCAAATGTGTGATTAGTTGGGCTTTTTCACTGTGTGCCACTTACGTTACTGATGCTTATTGTCACACCATGATGTTCATTACTTTAAAGAGACTTTCCACATTATGCCATGGCAGTGGGAGCATATGATATTTGGCCATGTGCAACCAGAGCATGTGGTAGGGACTGTAGTGCAATTACCTTGAGATGCTAAGAAGTGTATTTTGTACACACACATCCACCAAGATCTAGTTAGTCCTATTTGCAATAGACATACAAGATGCTGGTTTATAGTAGTGCATTTATTTACAGGAGTATAAATTAGCAGTTTCTAAGTAGCAGTTCTTGAAATAGCACAACCCTAACATTGTTTGAGAGGATGTCCAGACAGTTCATGGTGGATACACGTCAGCTGATATGTCGAAGAGAGGAGTATTCCAGTGAGGAGGAGGTCCAAATTTCCATTAGGGAAGGTATGCCACATCAAAAGTCCACAAATGGATCAGACGAACAGGTGGGCATGCAAAAAGGGAACAATACCAGGTGACAAGGGAGGTAGCATGATGATAAGTACAGGTCCAATGAAAAACAGGCCAAGAAGCACAGACAAATGTTATTGGGCAGTTGCCCACTGGAAAGTGATGGAGCCCACATCTTCATCCTCTGATGTGTGTTGTGCCTCCCCTGCTGGTGGTGGTGTTTGTGCAGGAGGCAGAAGATGTGGGTCCCCTGTCACTGGCTCAATTTGTCTGTGCCAGAAAGGACAGAAACACTGACTAGGGCCTGATGGCATGCTAACTAGCCAAGAAAGTCATTGTGGGAGGCACCAGTGGTTGCAATATAGGAGTCCTCTTGCGCTCTATAGATTGGAGGATGGTGCACATGGCCCTCAGCTCTGTGGCAACCTCACTGGTGTCACATTGGCAGGGCTGTTGTTGCTTCTGCATCATGACACTAGCAATGTCAGCCAGGGACTGATCTATTCCATGGAGCGAAGAGTAGGTGCCTTTGATTGCCTCAGAGGTGTCCTTATTGGGACTGAGGCACCTACGAACGTCCTCTAGCGTGCCTACAATGGTCTCCATCCTTGCCCGCACCTCATCTACCAGTTGTCCCTGAACTCCTACTGCCTGCCTTTGGAAGAAAACTTGGGGGTTCTCAGAGTTCAGAACTGGGCTTGGGCTAGCAGGTGGGGCATGTCCTGGAGAAGGCAGATCCTTTGGAGAGCCAGCAACACTGTCATCCCTTGCCATGACCAGAGAAGGTGTTGCAATAGAGTCCAGGAGTTGCTGGAAGGTGTCTTTGGCCGTAGAGGGCATGATGTTCTCCCCAACAGGTTGGTCATCCAGGACAGACTGCTGGTCTGGAGATGCTGTTTCTCCCTCTGCAATGTAATAACAATATGTTACTGTTGGCCTGTGCAAGATGTTGACATGAATAATGTTGCTGACATATAGATTTTATTCTCATTCACTTTAATTTCAAAATTGATGTATGACATATGTTATTTATAGGAAATAAGGCAAAGTTACCCTGTAGTTGCCTTTCAGATGGCAATATATATCCATTTTTACCACTATCTATGTGTGACAAGGGTGATTTTTTGTGTCCTACCACCCAAAGCAAGACAGTTAACACAGCTTGCTGGCCTGCCCTGCCTCTGAGGGTGAGTTGAGGTACAGTCCACGTCTGTCTTCTTGATTATCTTTATCTTCCATGTTGACCATACTAATTACTGTTTCACTTCTCGACACCACTAAGTCAGCAGGGTGCCTGTATTCCCTCTAGCCACTACTCAGCCCACATCTCTGGGGACAGTGTTGTCAGTTTGTTCTTGTATTTGATTTTATTCTGCAGTCTCCCTCACACACTGTACAGCACACCAGTCTGCCATGTTGTCCTGTCTTGTATTCACATTGTGCATTCATGTGGCCAAGGGCTCATATTTGATACACAGCCACACAGCTCTACCCAGCTAGCAACCTGGCTACAGTGTAGGAATGTGTAAAGATATGTACATACAATGGATTTACCTATTTATATGAACAAATGTAAATATATAACACACACTGTTGTCCCCATAGTTCAGAAGAGTAGACACCTTGTCAAAACTCTGAGGGGATATGCCCAGTCAATCACCAAAAGTTTCAAAGACTGACACTCACCCCATTTTGTCATTGCAAGAGTTGGCTATCTGCAAAGTATCACACTTTTCTTAACTCAGCTCAGCTCACTTGTACGTGCACGAGTCCTCTGGCACTCCTCATTTAGATGCAGGGACTCAACTTACTGTCACACACTGAAGCAACTCTGATCATACATTGACTCTCATTTGAACACAACAACAACAATAAAAGTTACTATATAAACGAAAACACATAGCTGTCTGTATTTGAGAATTAGGGCTTAATCTGTACCCCCACATGCTAGTAAAATGATATTACATTACATATATGTCCCCAGGTTGGCCACACAACTTGGCCCATACAATTCATCCTCTAAACATATCTGAAAATTGTGCATCATCATGGGGACCTTTCTCATCTTGTCCCTTCATGATTCCCTATTTAACTTCCTCATGCTTTGACATGTGTGTCATAATCAGACATTTCTTTTTCCAGCTCCCACACATAATGCAAACTTCACCCAGGTCCAGATTCCATGTAGGATGTAGCTGAGCCAGCTTTGGTGCTTGTGGCTCACTGTGCGACAATCTTTTTTGTGCTCCCCCAGTCTCCTCCTCAGATTCTCTCACTACCACTCAGCAAAAGAATGCCCCTCATCTGTCTATAGTCACTCTCTCACATGCATTTACTTTGTTTTAAAGTGCTGGTAATGACTGTCTTCACTACTCCACTCAGCTACCCACATAAAGTAGAGATCTGTTCTTAGCAGCAGGCATATTAATTCTCTGCACTAGTTTATGGCAAGTCAAAATTGCCACTAGACAAATGTCCATCTCTTTCTAGCAGGAACTTTAATCACAAGAGTTAGCTTGACATTTTTATTGCTGCCTGAAAGCTGAACACACAAGGAACTCTGCACCAGGTGCTTTTAAATCTAGAGATATTGCTAAATGCAGTGCCTCCTCCCGAGGTCAGTGCCCCCCTTCAGCTCAGCACCCAGTGCAGCTGCACCAGTCGCATTGCTCTAAAGCTGGCCCTGGGATGTAGGACAGCCGTGACCTCTACTATGGCATCCCTTCACAGCTGTTGCAACAAGTTTGACACTATTAGACACAGCAGTGCGTGAGTATCGCTCAGGCTACCTTTTAGTACGCATGTCACAATTCACCTCCTTGCCATGCAAAGTCTCCCCATTCAGACACAGTGCCAGCTCAATGTACTTAGCCATACCTACATTGCAGTACACTACCAGAGACACACCAGGCTCACACACCAGCTATTAGTCCAACAAACACTCATGGTCCTCTGTTGTCCCTCACTTGCATTCACCACCACCCCAAATATACATATGTAGTTGACAGGAGGAAGTGTGATCTCTACCATGTCAGACAGCACCTTTGTGCTCTCACTCTACTCATCACAACCGATGCATGCAATGTATTTCATGCTGGTGACTGTACACATAGCAATTCACATGATCCTGCATGATAAAACTTCACATACACCATAGCTGAAGCCACTCTTAGTTGGTGAGTTCATTCTCTGTCAACCCCACTCCAATCCATTGCTTTAAAGTCCAGATCTAACAGCATGGACCCCAAAAAGATACAGTAAGCTCATGGTGCAAGGGGACCAGCATTGTCCCGGGTCACATTAGGCAGGGTTGACATGTCGATATAGAATGTGCTGTTTCAGTCCAGGTGTTTTTAGCTTTGTATTGTGGGATTTGTAGCCCTAGTCACCCTGGTTATTGTTCCACTCACTCTGGTTATTGTTTCACTACTAGTACCAGTATACAAAGGTGTACCTGGACTGGTGCTACACATTACACATGGAATGGACAAACTTGATGGAGCTCGACTGGGATGACAACCTTTAACTGGGCCGTATGACTCACATCCATGAGTCACATTCTCATATGACAGAACACATGAGTGATTCCTGCCCTTCCCCTTGTACACAGCGCAGTACAGCACAGGAACATAGCTTGCTGCACATCACAGCATGATGTGGTTTTGCATATTGTCCCTCATTGCCATCTACCGTGTTGGTCTTGCTGGTCCTCAAAGCCAGCACTGTTGTTACCTTCCACTCCTACCATTAACTCTGCTGACATGTCTGATGCCACCTTCTCCTTCAATGGGTCTAGCTCCTCCTGGTCCTCAGGTCCTCCTCAAGTTTGCATAGCTGTCCTCAGGTTATTGACCAGTTTCTCCTTGGTGGTACGCTTTTAATCATGTCAGTGTTTCTTGCCTACTCATGCTAAAGGTCACACTATTGACAATCTTTAGCAACCTTCGAACGTTTGTTGCACAACCCCCCTTCCTCTGGTCTGATCATTTCTTAATTCCCTTCAATATTACACTCATATACTCTACATCAATATACCACTCTTCTTGGAAGCTGATTTTGTGGCAGTGGTCTAAACTTAACAGTAGGGAGTGGTTAGACACCCTAAAATATACCTGCTCTTTTCCAATAGAATCTTGCTCTGCAGAAAGATTTAACAAATGGATTTCTAGCTCCCTAGATATAATTTTACCGACTAAGACGATGGTCAAAAATGATGGCCACAAAAAGCCACTTTGGTTTTCCACTCAACTGCGTCTTTTAAAAAAGGAGTGTAAAAAACTTGAAAGAAATTGGAGGAACACCTACAATGATGTTTCCAAATTGGAATACAGAAAATCTATCAGATTACATCATATGGAAATCAAATCCACGCAGACAGCTTACTATGCCCCTAGAATAGAACAATCTTCTAATTCTCCTAAGGAGATTTTCTCTGTATTTAAGGAAATGGACCATGAACCTCTCACCCCAGTCTGATAGAAGCATCTAAAGAACACAGCAATCATTTTGCGTGTTTCTTTCAAAATAAAATTTCTGACACCCAGTCAACCTTTTCTAAGGATTCATCTGAAGAGCCTAAAAAGTTATCTCAGACTGAATACCAACACTCTAGATCCTCTCTCTCAGTCATCCAGCCGATGACTAGAGATCTACTTGGAAACTACTTCTTAAGAATAAAATCAGGATCTCCTTTAGATCCTGCCCCTCCAGCTGTTTTAGTTCAAGGTTTGGATGTTATATCAACAATTGTAACTTATATTTTCAACAATTCTTTTATAATTGGGAGTCTACCTCAAATTTGGAAACACGCTATTATTAAACCTCTACTGAAAAAACCTAAGCTGGACGCATCCCTATTAAGCAACTACCGACCTAATGCTCCTCTTCCTATAGCATCCAAAATAGCTGAAAAGCATGTTAACAAACACATTTCTGACTTCCTGGAAGAAAATAAATTTCTACACCCCACTCAGATGGGTTTCAGACCTCACCATAGCACGGAAACTGCCATTTTGGCAGTGACAGCAGAAACTTGACAACGGCTAGATACTGGTGGAATTGCAGCAATTATTCTATTGGAATTAAGTGCAGCATTTGACAAAGTTGATCATAAAATTCTTCTTCAAATAATTACCCAAGTGAGACTCGAAGGCACTATTTGTAATTGGCTTTCTTCCTTTTTAGAAGGGAGGTCCTTCCAGGTTTTGGACAGGTCTTTCTTCTCTGATATCCATTCCTTTAGCTGTGGTGTTCCGCAGGGCTCTTCTCTAAACCCTGCTCTTTTTAACATTTATATGTCCCCCTCGGCTAAATTTTTGGAACCCTACGGACTCTCTCTGATATCTTATGCTGATGATACTCAGCTGGCTTATTCCTTTAGCATCAATGTAAACTCTGATCAAGAAGCTCTATCTTCCTGCTTTACTGACATCACTAATTGGATGTCAAAAATTAAGCTCAAGTTAAATGATGAAAAAACTGAAGTAATGTTGGTTGGCAACTTTCCCCTACTTAAATCTCCCATCTCAATCTCAATTCCAGAAGAATTGAAAAGATTCCCCACCCCACCAAAGGGTACTATAAAAAGCCTAGGATTGTGACAGGACTCCCATCTATTGATGGAACAGCATGCAAAAAAATAAGCGGCCTCTTGCTTCAATCTCATAAGAATGCTCAGAAGTTTTTTCAAATCTCTCCCTTTTCTTGCCAAAAGACTTATTATTCAGGCTCTTATATTATCCCGCCTAGACTATGGGAATGTTCTGTTCCTGAGCTCTACCATCGGTGTAGTAAGGAGATTGCAGATAGTGCAGAATGCAGCAGCCTGGCTACTCATGGCCACTCCTAGAGCTGCATCAGCCAAACCAGCCCTAGCCTCCCTTCACTGGCTTCCCATCCAGCAAATGATTAATTTCAAAGCTTTGTGTATAGTACACCGAGCTCTTCATGGTAGGGGACCTTTGCTTATCAAGCGTATGATTACACCCTACACTCTCCAGAGATCCCTTAGATCTTCATCAGCCGCTCTAATTAACACCTGTTGTGTTAAAAAAACAACATGGGGAGGCAGGTTCTTTACATTTAAAGCAGCCAAGCTATGAAACTCCCTCCCCTTATCAGTTCGGACAGACAATTCCGAAGTCTCTTTTTGAGGTAAACTGAAGACTACTCTTCCCAGTATAAACTTATTTCCACTGTTATGTCTTCGTCCTCTTTCAGCGCTGGGAGGCCTTCGGGTAGCCATGCGCTTTATAAATCTATTCAACTAAACTAAACTAAACTCTGGCACTGTCCTTTTAGTTTGCCCTATACTGTTTAACTTCTCCACTATGGACTGCCAATGGCTTCTTTCTTCCGTAATAGCAATTTGGATGATCATGCTTTGTCACCTTCGTTATTACTATTTAATTCGTCTTCTTACTGAAATTATTCTTCCTCTTCCCCTGGGATCTTGTCTGGACATCCTGACTGAAGTTGGGGTTTTTGGGATTTTGCCCTGACTGCTGATGTCCCATGCTGCCTGCTTCATCTCTCGCTTTTGAGGTGCTGTAAAAAATGTTTTTATCCAAAGCATCACTCTTTGAGGGATTTTTAACGCATGAAGCACTCCATTGTGACGCAAAGGTGATATGCGGCACATAAGCGATAGCTTATGACCCACAAAGCAGCTTTGCATAAATTTGCCAGCAAATGCATCAATTTTTGCCATGGCATCCTTCCCAGAGAAGCATCATTTTTTTCTATGCACCTTGGAACCTTAAGACATGGAGCCCCGGCTCATCCATGAAGCTGGTAACTGTCCTACCGCAGCACAACATTTTTTTAGATGCTTCGCTGCCTTGCCACAGCATTGTGTCAGTTCTCATGAATATGCCCCAATATACCTAGGGTAATCAAGGATGGAGTGACCAGCCTGGATCCCATGAGGTTCATTTTTATCCATAATGCCCTGAAAACCTCAAACTTTGTCTGAAATCACACATATTCCTTACATTTCTGTGATGGAAAACTTCTGAAATCCGCAGGAATCCACACAAGTTCTGTCACCTAGCAGTTTCCCACTTGTACAGAACCAACGTCAATGGAGCCCTTATGTAGGCACTCCTATTGACTTTTGTTTGATCCATACCTGTCACTTGCACTAGGCCCAACCACAGAAGTGGAGCAACATTTTTATTTGCAAAGTGGTGAAATACTGGGTGGTAGGAATTGTGTGGATTCCTGTGGATTTGGATAGTTTTCATCAAGGAAACATGAGGAAATTATGTGTTTTAGTCAATGTTTGAGGTTTGCCAGCATTGTCAAAAATGATGTGAGATGCAGGCAAAGCACACCACCTTGGATTCCTCAAGATGTCTGCTTTTCAGAACTGGCTGGGTGTGGTAGGGTTTCCTAAGTGGCAGCCTTACCAAGCTCAAAAAAGTGAAGCTGTTCCCCATTGCAAGTGGAATGATACTAGATTTAGACAAACTCTCCTGGCACATATGTAAAGACAACACCCAAAAGAATCAAATGTCCTTTTGCTTGCCATTGGGATGGGATGCTTTAGTCCGCAGAGGAGCAGAAATACTGTTGTGGTTTTAGGGGTGAGGGTATTCTTGATTTTAGGGTGGGAAAGACGCATCCCATTATTTTATTAAAAATATATATTGCTTCCATACAGTGGACCTTCTGCTCCACGGGGGCAGATCGGGGCAATTACTCCATCTGCCCTCAGAGGGGCAGAAAGACTGGTGCCCCATTTATTTGGGGTAGGGGAGAGCCATGCCCATGATGGACAGCCCCCATTCATATATATATATATATATATATATATATATATATACCAAAGAATTCTCACAGCATTCCACAAGTCTAAAAATGTCTCCTTTATTTCATTTAGATAGCCACCAACATGTTTCAGCTCACTTGTAGTCTTGATCACGGTAGTGAGTCCCTCTACCATTTTTACTTATATAGGAACAATCCAGGAAGCTAATAATGGAGCATAATGTAGTTTCAAATGAACATAATAATGTTCTCTTAAATAAAAAAAAAATTATGTAAAGACATAAATATATACAGTGAAAGGAGGTGCTAAAATACATCATGCTAAATTAATTATCATAGTAATAATAAATGGAAAGCCTCACTATGTGTTTCAACATAAAGTAAGCAATTAAATGCACTTTAATGTTGTCTAAACTCTAGAGATTCAATAACCCTAAAGCCATTGGTAACGTTTTCAATGAATAAATCAACGATAATCCTGATGTGTAGCATTTTTTGCCAAACTATACAAATACATTTTCAAAGCAAATTGTATATATATTTACATATTAGAATAATTTCATTATATGTACTTTATCTTTTCTTTTTTATTACCTATACTTATATATGTTTATCATCATTGCTATCATGAAGCTTATTAACTATATCAAACGTTATCATGTTACGTTATAAATCAGCAGAGTAAGACAAAAAATATTTATCTCTGGTTCTCAATCAAAATAATAAAAATTACCAGCTTATCCCAATTACTATTAAATTGAACCATTTTTCATTTTGAATCAATTAAATGAACAAAAGGTTCCTCATCAGCATTCAGACCTCCTGGGGTCTTACTCCGTAATTGAATAATGTATTTGCTCCCCAACTGTCTTAATCTCAAAGTTCTGTCTCCACCCCGTTCATCCTGTTTTACCACTGTTAAACCAAATAATCTAATGCTCTTCCAATCATTTGTATATTCCATTACTGTTAGACCTGACAGCCTTAGGGTGGCCACCCCTAACTTTTTGCCTGCCTCCTTCCACTTTTTGGACACTGTTTTTGCTGGCTTTTAGACTCTGCGCACTTTACCACTGCTAACCAGTGCTAAAGTGCATATGCTCTCTCCCTTTAAACATGGTAACATTGGATCATACCCAATTGGACTATTTAATTTACCTATAAGTCCCTAGTAATGTGCACTGTATGTGCCTAGGGCCTGTAGATTAAATGCTACTGGTGGGCCTGCAGCACTGGTTGTGCCACCCACTTAAGTAGCCCCTTAACCTTGTCTCAGGCCTGCCATTGCAAGGCCTGTGTGTGCAGTTTCACTGCCACTTCGATTTGGCATTTGAAAGTACTTGCCAAGCCTAAAACTCCCCTTTTTCTACATTTAAGTCACCCCTAAGGTGTGCCCTAGGTAACCCCTGGAGCAGGGTGCTGGGTGGGTAAAAGGCAGGACATGTACCTGTGTAGTTTACATGTCCTGGTAGTGCAAAACCCCTAAATTCGTTTTTACACTACTGTGAGGCCTGCTCCCTTCATAGGCTAACATTGGGACTGCCCTCATACATGATTGAAGTGGTAGCTGCTGATCCGAAAGGAGTAGGAAGATCATATTTAGTATGGCTAGAATGGTAATACAAAATCATGCTGACTGGTGAAGTTGGATTTAATATTACTATTTTAGAAATGCCACTTTTAGAAAGTGAGCATTTCTTTGCACTTAAATCTTTCTGTGCCTTACAATCCACATCTGGTTGGGTTTAGTTGACAGCTCCTTGTGTATTCACTCAGACGCACCCCAAACACAAGGTACTCAGCCTCACTTGCATACATCTTTTTTTATAATGGGTCTTCCTGGGCAGGGAGGGTGGAGGGCCTGCTCTCACACAAAGGACTGCCACACCCCCTACTGGGACCCTGGCAGACAGGATTGAACTGAAAGGGGACCCGGTGCACTTCTAAACCACTCTTTGAAGTCTCCCCCACTTCAAAGGCACATTTGGGTATAAAACAGGGCCTCTGCCCTACCACCTCAGACACTTCCTGGAGAAGAAACCTGAACCTGCACCCTGACAAGAAGAACAGCCTGGCTGCCTAAAGGACTCACCTGACAGCTTTCTACAGAGGACTGCTGCCTTGCTGTTGCCCTGCTGTCTTGCTGCTCTCTTGCTTTGCTGCAGAAGTGCTCTCCAAGGGCTTGGGTAGAGCTTGCCCCCTGTTCCCTGAAGTCTCAGGACCAAAAGGACTTCTCTCTTGCAACTGGACTCCTTGTGCGGAGAAAAATGTGACGCACAGCTTGTTCCTCTGTGAAAAATTCACCGCACGCCGAACCGGAAAGACGGCGCTTGACTTCGTGAGGAAAAGATCGATGCGACGCCTGCGGTGCGACCGGAACATCGACACATGGCCCACCTGGACAACGCCGCCCGACTTTCAGAGGGGAAATCGACGCAGCGCCTGCCGTGAGGGAGAAAATTGCATGCATCGCCCACCGGAACGACTCGCAGCCGGTCAACAAGCCCAGGATTCCACGCACAGACCCCGGGGGGTCTGAAAACCCTGCAACCCGAAGAGGAGACTCGTCTGCGCGCCTGTAATCGACGCAACGTCTTCCCCGCGTGAAAAATAACGATGCAAGTCCGTGTGTGAAGGGGCGAAACCGACTCACACACCATTTTTCCATGCATCTCCTCCTCTGCAGCCCTTTGCGGAGATTTTTCACTCCAACCAGGTACTTTGTGCTTGAAAGAGACTGTTTACTTTTAAAAAGACTTAAGACACTTTCTATCACTTTTCAGTGATATCTCTACATTTTCTTATTGCATCTTTTATCGTTTTGACCTGCAAATATCCAGGTAAATATTATATATTTTTCTAAACACTGTGTGGTGTATTTTTGTGGTGCTATATTGTGTTATTGTATGATTTATTGCACAAATACTTTACACATTGCCTTCTAAGTTAAGCCTGACTGCTCAGTGCCAAGCTACCAGAGGGTGGGCACAGGATAATTTGGATTGTGTGTGACTTACCCTGACTAGAGTGAGGGTCCTTGCTTGGACAGGGGGTAACCTGACTGCCAACCAAAGACCCCATTTCTAACAATTACCATATTTTTGGCAACTGCATAATTTAAGTCGTTATGTTGCATAGCTCTTTCATGTTCCAATATTCTTTTCTTAAGTTGACAAATTGTGCTGCCAATGTACCACAAGCCACAGTTGCATTCAATCAAATACACAACATATTGACTATTCAAGTAATTCTTTGTGTAATTTGGACCTCTTTTCCATCATCATCCTTAAAAATCTTCCCATTTCTAGCTATTTTACAGACTTTGCATTTATTGCATTTATGAAAACCAACCATTTTATTGTTCAACCAATTCGCTTTGATAGGTGCCATATAATGGCTACGTACAAGCATATCTTTGAGAGAATGTGATTTGCTGTAAGTTACCAAAGGCCTTGCACCAACAATTTTTTCAACATCTTGATCACTTTTCAATATCTTCAAATGCTTTTTGAAAATGTTGATAATATCTTTACTCTCCTTACTGTAGGTAAGTATCAAACGTGGATTATCATCTTGATCCCTATTGGTTTGCAATACATTTTCTACCAGGACTTGCTGTTGTTTTATTTGTCTAGCTCGAGTAGCACCTAATTCAATATGAGAATGTGGATAACCTCTATGAATAAATCTTTGTTTCACATCCATAAATTGTGTTTCCATCTCTTCATCACTAAAACAGTTACGTCTGGTATGCAAAAATTCACCATAAGGAATAGACTTCAATAAAGGTTTAGAATGAAAATTTGTTCCATGTAGGATGCTGTTTGTAGCTGTCGTTTTCCTAAACATAGTTGCATGAAGCTGATTGTTCTGTATGTAAACTTTGATATCCAAAAACTCTATTTAATCTTCACTAATATTACAAGTGAAATGTAATCCATGCTCATTATGATTTAGCAATTCAAAATATATATTAAATTCCTCTTTTGTACCATCTCAAATTAGAAATAAATCATCAATGTACCGTAACCACAAGATTACGTTTTTGGGATGCTCCTGATGTTTCTCCTGCCATGAATATTCTCTCTCCCACCAGCCCATTGTAAGATTGGCATATCTGGGAGAAAGAGAGATTCCCATGGCTATCCCTTGTATTTGTCTATAAATCAGATGATCAAATAGAAAAATATTATTGTGATGGCACATTGATACCATTTCTAACAACATTTCAGAATGTCTTTTTTCTTTGACGTTCCTTTGTTTTAAAAAATACTCACGTGCTTTCAAGCCTACTCATGTTGAATTGATGTTTGAAAATGAGACCACATCCTCCATCTATATATATATTTTTAAATTCCTTGGCATCTAGTGGGTTTTTCCCCCAAAGGGGCATATCAGGGTAACTAACCCCATCTCCCACCTTGGAGGGGGCAGAAAGACTTTCGCCATTTACCTGGGTTGGCGGTATAGCCGTGCCCATGCTGGGTATACCCCACCCCAAAATACTCTTGTTCCTACTGGGCTTTCTGCCCCCGGGGGGGGGCAGATCAGAGGTCATTGCCTCCATCTGCTCCCCAATGGGGGCTGAAAGATTGCATTATATTGGGTTGGTGCCATAACCTGGTGGGCAGCGCCAGCCCTATATTTTTAAATATATTTGAAAACCTTGGGGTTTACTGTTCCATGTGTTTAGGGATGGGGACATGACCATGCCCTAGTGGGCAGCCCCCATCCCTATATTGTTATAAGGTTTACCTCGTATAAAATTACTTTATTGACCTTATGTGAAGAAGAACAGGGCAAAAGTGCCTCAGTTACCAGTTCTGGAGAAGAGCAATATGGAAGATAGTGTCTATTCAACAGCAGGAAGAAAACTGTAACAAATCCAGTCCAGAGGAAGAGAAAAAATAATGAAATAAAAATCAAAAGGTAGGACCATGGAGGAATTAGGTAAGTCTGATTTTTGCCAAAGGGACAGTGCACAAGTACCACTCAAGAAGGAACGCGAAGAGCTTGGAGAGAATCTATCAATGTTGACAAAGTAACCAGAGGCAATCTGAGTTCAAATAGAGGCCTCATTAGGCAAAGGTGAGCAGATAGGAGACCGGACCAGCATACATGAACTCAACCTCCACGTACCCCACAGGGCCCTGTGCTCAGCTCAGCTCTCTCGCAGAAGTACCCCGCATCAGCAACACCAGAACAGGAGGATGCTCCTTTTCCTACCACTCCACCTCCGCCTGGAACGCCCTCACTCTCCACATCAAACCACCTACCTCCTCAGCTTCACAAAGGAACTGAAGACATGACTTTTGTAATAACCACCTCACTGGTACACGGTACCCCTCCCCCCCAGTACCTTGAGACCCTAACGGGTGAGTAGTTGCGCATTACAAGCACAGATTTACTGATTAATTGATTGATAGGCACCACCAATGGTGGTTGAAAGTACACAATCTCATCACCAGGAGCAGCAGTTGAAAACTGTAAACTCACATTAGATATGTATCTTGTATTGACAATAGAAACAGGCAGGAAAGTTCAGCATCGGATGTCCCCAGTCGGCAAGTAGAAAGATCAGGATGTATGTGCATGTGGAGGGATCTCATGCAAGGTAAGGAGAAGAGACAAGAAACTACCCAGATACCCTCATGCCCTACTGTGGAGAACTGGCCACATAATGTAGCTTTCTCAGATCAATGGAACGTTATTGTTTCTGTTTACAACCAGCAAGTGGTAGCGAAATTACAGTTTGAGTACCCTGAACAGCAAGGACAGGCACTGGAGCAAGGTAGGATGGTCCAGACTAATTTTTGTCTGCAATCATTTCCTGGACTAGATCCCCTACTTTAGGAATCCAGCCAGAAGTCACTGGTTGTTCCATCACTTCATCAGTGGCAGAATGTTTAGAAGTTAAATTTGAGTGCTCATTTCGGAAGCCTTGTAATTCCTATGAGACAGCTAAACCTTCATTGATGTCAGAGGGCACATCTGCCACCACTGTCTCAGGGTTATCAAGACCTGGAAAATACATTTGGACCTCAAATAATACTTTGTAGGGGATCTAACCACCCAAGGATCTTCTAGGCAGATTATTTAATGCTCTCTGGGCCCCATACAGGTACATACTTCGACCTGAACCTAATACTCTAGCTGGTAAGGACTGCTTTAAGTCACGGTTCTTCCATTCCACTGTCAAATTTCCCTCAAAATGATAGAGGGTGAAATAACACACAGCAACACCCGGGTGCCCATAGTATTCCGGGAAGCCTTAGAGGCGGAAGCTGGTCCCTAGTCTAAGTGGAATGCCACCATTGTATATGTATTGATAAAGACTTGCAAATCTTTATTAGTTCAAGTATTAGCCAATCTCTGTGGTCATACCCATTGAAATTGAGGACAAGAATCAACAGCCAATAAAATAAATGTACAAGTACCATCAGTATAGATCAGTCCCCAATGATGAAAATAGGCGTATTGTGATGGCTTATACGAAACTAAAAGTGGAGTCTGCGGTGGGTGTGTATCAGTAGAACTTTTAATTTGTATACAAATGTCACAGTAGCATTTCTGTAAGAAGGAAAATGTAGCTGCTACCCTGGGCAGAATCCAATACTTCATGAGAAGCCATTATTAGTTGCAGCCTGCGGTTTAGTTGGGTATCACTCCATCAACCACCTCGGCAATGTGGGCAAAGGGAATATTTTGTGGACTCAATAGAAAGGATTATTTTACTGAATAGACTTTAGGTAGAGGCCTGCCACTAGACGAAGCAGTGACCGCAGCCATAATGTCATGATCTATCCTTGTATGTGAAAGATCAATCGCAGATACTAACACAGTCTGAACAGCTGCCTTGACAGCTTCATCAGCCAATGAATTCCCTGCAACACATACACCAACACGTTGATGACGGCCCAATGGGAAACTCACCACAACATTGACGCCGGCTCGTAATTGAGCTGGCGGCAATGTTGTGGTGCGTCAGGTATGACAGCACCTGTCACGTTTTTCACTGCCCGTAATTCAGCCATTGACTCCCCCTTTCCACCAGCCTTTGCATGGCAGTCCGAAAGGGGATTCAGAATCTGGAGGGCATCCATGCCCTGGCGGATTATGACAGCCGAGACTGCCAGGCTGTTCACTGGCGGCAACCTGTCAATGCCGGCGGTTGGACTGTGGTGGCTCCGCCATGGTTGCAATGTGGCGGTTGGACCTCTACTATGGTGGCAGTCCGACCGTCACCTCCAGTGTGGCAGTCCTCAGAGCGCCACACTCATAATGAGGGCCTCAGTGTGTGAATCACATGAGCCTGTGACAAAGCATCTTTTGGAACTGCCACCTTTCCCCAAAGAAGCTTATGCATAATAGCGTTACCGTTAGTACTCTGAATTCTTTAATAATTGCTTGAAAATATGAGTCTTCAAAGTTGAAAGATAGTTATACTCAAACTACATATCCATGGGACATTGCAATTTGAATTCATTAAAAAAAATATCACCCTGCTTCATCAAGGACTCAATGTATTTCAGATGGAAACTCTTCAACAGGGGTAACTGTAATAAAATGTATGAAAACACTATCAGAACGGTTCAGGGGGACAATCAGATAATGCTTCAGAATGTGACAACTGACCATGCCACCTGGTGATAATCAGTCAATTGAATAATCCAATTGAATCAAACAATATTGTGCTCTGCCTGAAAAAATTGACAGTTCAACATTGCTGAAGAGAGAGTTGTACCAATTAGGGCCATTAACCACAAAGTGTGTCTAATGAGATCCTCACTCCTGGATTGTATCAGTAGTTTACTGATGACACAAAGATGGTAACATCCATGTATAAGGGGCACAGAGAGTAACTAACATTCAGGAGGCATGGAACACCATCACATAATAAACCCATGATATCACTGTGTTCCGTGCAGCTCCAAGAAACATTAACACATTTCTCCCCTCCTTAAAACAAGAAAACAAACACACTTCACAAAATACAATAATAAAACTTGCAACTTCTGTGCAGACTGAAACTTCATATAAAATTAACCCAAACATCCCCCAATTCTCCCTCAATCAAACTTAAAATTCTTATTTATACACAATCTGAATGCATATCTGTGACACAACATAATCTTGAAATTTCTTTGGTTGAATAGTTTTTTCCAATATTATCAACACAGCATTTTCTGGTTTTCTTGATATGTTGATTGTTTTCAGACCAAAACTGTACACTTGGATCCAGCGCTATGCAAGATGTACTCCACCAACTTCCATCTGATAGTTTCACAGCATTCTTACGTAACTCACAAATTTGTTGGGGATCTTTGAACTTTGACAACCCTTTTCTAACCAACACTGGGTTCTTTACTCTTAGCCAATCCCCCACTTGCAATCTGCCATTTTTGCCACAACTTCCATTTAACTTTTCCCTACTTACATTATTAGAATTATTTTCTGCTGCTTGCCAAATTTCTTTCAGATTACTTCCTTCATGAAATAGTTTACCATCCAATAAGGATACAATTCAGTGGACGCTATTCTTGCTCTCATAAGTTCAAAAGGACTCTTACCCATGGTCACATGTGGTGTAGTGCGATAAGACCAGATTAACTCTTTGATAGCTTGATCTATACACATATTGGTTCTATAAGCAGCTTGAATACATTCTACTAATATCCGATTAAAGCATTCCACTTTCCCATTACTTTGTGAATGATACAAAGGTTTCCTAATGTGCTCAATACCACATTTGCCCAAAAATGGAAGCATTTCTGTTGAAACAACTTGTACTTCATTATCAGTTAATATCTGTTCTGGAAACCCATCATGGATAAAAATTATTTTCAAGCAATCAATCACAGTTTGAGTAGCTGGAAGCCTTACCGGTTCTACCTCAACCCATCTCGATAAATGATCAATAACCACTACAAAATACCTCATGTTGGGTGGTAAAATAGTATAAGGACCTAGAAAAACTAGTCCAAGTTTGCCATGCTCTAGCTAGTGAGGGAACAAATGTCTTAGTAGTACTTTAAGTAATTAACACTTTATCACTTCTATTACATCTTGTGCAGCTTTTGACATAATCAATTTCTCTGTCCATCTTCGGCCACCAAAAGTCAGTTCTCAACCTTCTTTTTGTCATAGTGGCACCCAAATGACCAGAGTGAGCTGCAGTAATTAATTTATTTCTGAAACACTCTGGTGGTACAAGTATGTTTCCTCTAACCAACCTGTCCCCTTCAATGGATAACTCATCTGAAACCTTCCAAAACATTTGTAGTTCCAATGACAAATTCTTCTCTTTGGGCCAACCAGACTTAACCAGGCACATCACTTCACATAATAGTTTATCTTTTTGCACAAAATCATCCCATTCCTTTTCTTCCATAAACATGTCACACTCTTTAATGCAAGCCACAAAACATTCTTTAATCTCTGTCTCTCAATCTTGTTCTTCATAATCTTCTATGGGTAATCTAGATAAACAATCCACTCTACAATTTTTTCCTCCTGGAATATATTCGACTGAGAAAGTATACTCTAAAGGTTTGGCATGCAATCTTGCAATGTGAGCACTTGAGCATTTTATTTTCTTGGCTGATAAAATCTCCACAAGAGGCCGATGATCAGTTTTTAGAACAAAAGGTCTACCCCATAGATATTGTTTGAACTTTTCTAAACTCCAAACACATGCTAAGAGGTCTTTCTCAATTACTGAATATTTGTGCTCAATCTGCCGTAAAGTTCTTGATGCAAACCCTGTGGTACTTTCACCTCCTTCACCCGACCACTGTGACTACACAGCCCCTAAACCATACTCACATGCATCCACTGTTACAATAGTACTCTTTCCCTCTGAAAAAGGTTGTAAAGCTGGAGCTTTGACAATTTCTTGTTTAATTTGTTAAAACATTCTGTTACACTCATCTGACCATCAAAATGTAGTTCCTCTTTTTAGTACCGATCTAAAACATACAGTATTCTTCGCAAAATCTTTTTTAAAAATTGGCATAAAACTCACTCATACCAAGAAAAGCTAATAGCTGGTCTCTAGTTTTTGGAGCAGGAGCTTCCAAAATACTTTTCACTAGACTAGGTTTAGGTTTGATCCCATGTTTTGATAAAACATGTCCTAAATACTTTATTTCCCTGGATTTGATGATACATTTATCTTTTCCTAATGTCACTCCTCTACTCTCCAATGTTCCAAAAACATCTTCCAAAATGTTATCATGTTCAACTTCATTATCCGAAACAATCAAAATGTCCTCTTGGAAAACTACAACATTGGGGTTATTCCAAAACAGGTCCGACACCAACCTTTGAAAAACCGCGCCCGCTGACACCAGGCCAAAAGGTAATCTGCAGAATTTAAAAGTTCCATCAGGAGTGACAAAAGCAGTCAAGTGCCTACAGTCAGTACCCATTTCCATCTGGTAGTAAGTAGATTTTAATTCCAATTTTGTGAACCAACTAGAAGAACCAACCTTTGTCATTAAATCCTCAATTTTTTGTAGAGGAAAATTATCTACCCAAATTGCCTCATTCAAACTTCTTTTATCAAAACACATCCTTAAATCTCCTGTTTTTTTTTAGCTAGAACAATGGGAGACAACCATAAAGTTGCTTCCACCTTTTCAATTATACCCTGCTCACATATATCTTTCAATAACTTAGATAAATCTGTTCTTACACTTAAAGGCACATTTGTCAACTTATGTTTTATGGAACCATACCTTCCTTTAGTTTTATAGCGTGAGTAAAATCAGTAATTTTTCCTAATTGCTCTTGAAATAATTTCTTGAATTTCTTCTGCCATTCACAATGGAAACACTTTTAACTCAATTAAAATCATTTTTGTCAATGAACACAGGTTTATCCCATCCCGATGTAATAGGTAAGTTAAATTCAGCTTGTTGTACAAATCCCAAGACATTAATACCTCTTTTGACCACATAGACTTTTCCATGAATAACTTCTTCTAAAATTCCTAATGAAGCCCAAAAATAACCAATTAAATCAATCTTGCTTCCTTCAAAAGCAGCTGTTGAAACATCAGGAGGATGCAGAGTTTTGGTGGCGAATAATTCATTGAATTTTTCTTGTGACACAATTGTGATACGAGCTCCTCTATCTAGTAAAAGTTTTATTACTACACCATCAATTGAAACATCAATACCAGGATCTACCACTATTTTGTTTGTCCGTGTTTCTGTATCTTTGACCACCAACTCATACTCTTTGTTGTCAGCTTGCTCCACACCAATGTTGTTACATGTTAATAGCTTCTCCTGAATTCTCTCAGAGTAATAACTAGCAACGAGTTGGCCTCTGATAAGTTGAGAGGTAAAGTTCTAAAATTCACATTTTGCTGCCAGTACCTTCAGAGCTGTTATAAAAGTATCAAAAATCTCATTGGGGCTCTGTGACCTAGTGAAAAATGTATATCTGTGTACAACAATATTTTTTTTTAAATAAAATATTTATCTAATGCACGATCACCATTTCATCTAATTCTTCTTCCTCACCCATTTCATAGGCTTTTCTTCCTTTCAGGTCTGAACCTATGCCCATCAATGGCTCCTAAGTATGCTTTAAATGATTGTAGCCATAACTTCCATTCAAGAGGTGGATCACCAGGGTCTTAAAGAAATGGTGCTGGAGGTGACACGTTCTGCGTTATATAAATTAGAAACAAAAATGACAAGTGAAACCTTGATCACTAAATTGTAAAAGGCAATACTGGTAACATGTAATATAATAAAGTTATTCCAAATGTATGTATAACTTGCTGAAAGAAGAAGAAACAGGAAGAAAAGGAAAAAAAAACGTGTAAGGAAAAAAACAACAATTGTCATTCAAAATGTGGAGAAAGAATGTCTGTACTGAATTCGTCACTTGAAACCTTCTTCTATGAGTTCTGACGTTTTAACTGCTCCAAAAGTCAATTTCACTGTTGGTGGTGAAGAAAACCCTCTCTAAGAAGGCCGATTTCTTTGAAACTCAGAAAGTCAATTTTCTATATTGTTGCCGATTAGTTCCGTTTCCGTTTCTGAACATGTAGAGGATATGAAAACTGGTGTAATATTGAAAATCACCACAGCGGCACTCTGTGAGTACTACATTAATACTGTGAAAAGTAAACTCAACGTTATCTTCTTATTAAGTGATTGCAGTGGCTCTCCAACAACAATGGATTACACAGTGCACGCTATAAAACACACTCACACAGCCCACAAAGAAACTGATACTTGTAGGTGGTGTCCTGTTCTCATGAACAAACTAATAACTGTGGGCAGCGTCCACTTTTCATGGACATCGCAAAAACTCTGTGCCCCTAAGGTCAGCTGCTAAATCTACACACCGTCCAGTCACAACAGTACCTTGAAGACCACTCACGACTACAAATATCCGCAGTCGTCGGTGTCCGCTGTACAGTTATGTCCACCATTCTTTCTCTTTTTTTTATCCTCGTCGTCACTTTTTGTAATGAGACCCTCACTCCAGGATTGTATCAGTAGTTGATTGATGACACAAAGATGGTAACATCCATGTAAAATGGGCACAGAGAGTAACTGACACTCAGGAGGCATGGAACACAATCACATCATAAACCCATAATGTCACTGTGTTCCATGCAGCTCCTAGCAACATCACCACAGTGTGTCCTTATTATAAAACGAGTGAACGTACATCACATAGTGTGCTCCTAATAGTAATACAGAATAGCAGGGTTAACCTTCTGTTAGCCTCAGAAAACAGTGCACCCCAATCATAATTAGAAACAATCCAATATGATATGGTAACCCTTATTTAGTGAAAGTGCTCTCACTCTATTGCGTAGAAGCCGAATTGTGCACAAACATGCCCAAGAACATGTGAGAAGCAGCTGAAGCGAATACCATATAGAATATATTGATTATCTAAAACCACTACTTTACATTTGAATATCATTTTACCTTTATGATTAACACCAATCCTGAGATAGTTAAGGACGTAGTTCAACACGGAAACGTGCTTATGAAAAAAGATGCTTGAAATGGAAGCAAAAGGATATTAAATACCATCTCTGTGTATCAGTGGATACACAATAAAAATAATGTGCCAACAAGCATGTGACAAAGAACCCTCGTCACCTTAAAGCGAAAATCAGCTTGCGCAATGGTGTGACAGCATACACATGCATTGAGAAATGCACCATGAAACAATGCCCGATATTTCAACTGACCATGTGACAGAAGTAGTTCTGATTGGCACAACTCTCTCTTTATTTTCTTCAATGTTATGCAACACTTTTTTCAGAGAGAGCAAGATATTCTTTGATGCAATTGGATTATTCAATTACATGGTTATCCCCTAGTGCCATAGTCATGTGTCACATTCTTATGAGTTATCTGATGTCTCCCCTGAACCATTCTGATGGTGTTTTAATAGCTTTTTTTTACATTTACTACTCATGTAGGGTTTCCAACCAAAATGCATTGAGTCCAGGATGAAAAAGGATCCTATTGTTTTTTGTGAATTTGAATTGCAATGGATATGTAGTTTGATTATTACTACGTTTCAACTTTGAAAACATATTTGAAAGCAATTATCAAAGAAAAGAAACTGAAGAATTTTGACACAATTATTTTGTCTGTGTAGAAGTTGTTTATTGCTTTAATGTTCCAAAGCTTCCAGGCCTACTACAATAATGCGCCTTTGGACTGGTTAACCAGTTGGTCAATAGCAATTGACTTCAGATTTTCACACATGTTTTCGAACAGAGCACACACCAAGTCTGCGTCCCATCAAAAATAGACTATTTGATGTAAAAAAATTGTTGCACTTGCTATATACAGGAGGCCTACTTTGACTTATATTCTGCACATATACAGTATCCCAAGTGGCACAATCTTCAAATGGGGAAACCATACCACTTGGAAGACACAAAGTGAGAATTCTAACTTTATATTGGGGTCCCTTATGGGGCAACAACGCTTCAAGCTGATTTGTTCTTTGTGCAATTCAAAACAGAATTTCATCACATTTGGTTTGGATCTTAATCATAATGGTATTAGTAGTAACTGGACTAATTGCAGGCACAGCTAACTGCTGTTGCCCAGCCTGAAGAGCCCTGGCTGGGGCAGTAGATAATGTACTTATAATGAACTGCACCAGATACCAATACAGTCTAACCACATGGTTTAAAAGAGCAAGTGTATCACGCTGATTAAATGCTTGTGCATTTGGATTTGATGGATAGCCTGCAAACACCAAGCAGGTTGCCCCCTCATTACTGGGAGAACCAAGCGTGACATTTTGAAGGGTATGTGGGAGGGTGCCTTGGAACCAATTATGATGTACCTGGTACATTAATGATGTTTCTAAATATTTATAGGGTCTATATGCAGCCAGAACAGCAGCATCGGTCTATGTGTGAAATGTTTGTGAATTGGCATCGACCACAGGAAAATGAACCCAGGAATAAAAATACTTCACATTTAAAAGCTTTGTGTGCCTCAACTACGAAAGTAACATCTCCACTGCCATTGGCGAGCCCATGTGCAATTAAATGAGCAGTAACAATTTGCCTGCAATTAAAAGGAATATTCACTGATCATGCCATATTTAATCAGTGGAATTCCAGGAAAGTTTTACCTTGAACAACCTACAGACACAAATAAGTGCTTTCTATTAGGGCTAAGGAGGATAAATCCTTATCACAACAGATGTCTCCGTATAAAGGGGATAAAGGAGGCTTAGGCACCAGCAAGAAAACTACTCAGAAAAATCATTAAATAGGTATCCAACCTAAAACATTGTTGGTGCCATGTTATACAGTTCCTATGAATTTCGTAGGACTTTGTATTATGTCAACAGATTTAGATCTTGGCCAGACTACCCCTATCCTGCTGTATCGGCGGTTCCCTCAAGTCGATGAAATTCTGACCACCGTATATAGATGTATTGTGGTTGAGCCACCAACCGCAAAGATAGAGTGATTTCCTTGTCGTCAGGTTGGCGGGCTCCCGCCGACCTCATTTAGAAATTACATTTCTGCAGGCGGTGTTCTGGCAGCAGATTGCTGATGGAGTGAGTCTGTTGTGTGAGCCAATTAACATTGTACAATGGCAGTGGCTATGGAATAGAGATAAGTAACACACACACACCATGTACCTAAGACATATATGTTCATCTGCATAACACACTACACAGCATACTACTTAGACACTATTATCCTTTGCCATTCCACCGCAACACATTTACATGCCAAGAACACACATTGCCATACATCCATAACACAACATACACACTCTATTGTCATTACACCCCCACATAACACAACCACATCTGCAGGCACAATGACACACTCAACTATACAAACACACACACATACACAAAAGCACAACTTCACCCATCATAACAACAACCACAACCAAACAACAAACAACCATACCTACACCTCAAACACCAGGCCCGTATGCAAGTGGCACACATAAAGACACAAACACTTCAGACACTCCAGATCCCTCCACCTCAACCAGCCAATCCACTCACAACCCTCCCAAGTAAAAGCTGTCAGGTGCCAGATATGTGCTCAGTAGAAGCCCATACATAAGGAGGACACCCCTGGACTGTAGGCATGACACAAGTGTAAGGCAACACCGGCAGGGTGAATTGTACCATCCAAACAAATTTCAGTGTCACAAGAAAAAACAAACATGATAGTAGTGGTACATGTCTGAGTCCAACTTTCACACAGTGTGTCCCACATTATGTATTGCAGTACAAGTCATAGGGGGTCATTTCGACCTCCGAGGTCTTTTGACAAGACCGCCGAGTGACCGCCGTGCTGAAGACCGCCAGTGGTGGCAGTTTTCAGCTCGGCGTATTATGACTGCTGGCAGCCCTCCATCTTTTTCCGGGTGGAGAGCCGCCAGCAGCCATACTGGCGGGCGGCGGGAAAGTGGAGGTTGCTCCACCTCCACCGCCACATCAACAGAACACCGCCCACCGAATCATGTTCTGTGATTCGGCGTGGCGGTGTTCTGTTGACGGTGTGGTGGTGGCGGAGCAGCCCCCATGGATCCCGTCCCCTCCCGGAAGATCAACGGACAAGGTAAGTTGATCGTCCGTTAGAGGAGGGGGTGGAGGGGGTGTTGTGTGATGTGTGGGTGCATGGAGGTGTGCGTGTGAGTATGTAGAGGGGGTGTGTGAGTGCATGTATGCATGCGGGGTGTAGTGTGAATGGAAATGTGTGCGTGTCTGTCTTTATGTATGTTTCTATGGATGTGTGAGTGTATGTCTGAATGAGGGTGTGTGTGTGTCTGTTGGCATGTTTGTTCATGTGTGTGCGGGAATGTGTGTTGGTGGTACCTGCATGCATGTCGGGTGTGTGTCTGTGTTGTGATGTCGGGGGTAGCGGTGGGGAGGGGGGTCCTGCCACCTTTCGGTGGTGGAAGGGGGTCCTGCCACCTTTCGGGGGTGGCAGGGGGTGGGGGGTTTCGGGGACGGACTCGGGGGAGGGGGTGGGGGGTGGTGGAGAACCCTTTCAGTGCCAGGGAAAGAATTCCCTGGCACTGATAGTGCTTACCGCCATGGATTTCATGGCGGTTCCAAACCCCATGAAATCCATGGCGGTAAGCCGGGTCATGATACCGCCGGCGGTCTTGTGACGGCCGCCAGGTTAGAGACCCAAGTCTCCAGCCCAGCGGTTGTCTCTGCCATGGCGGTCTGATTGGAGAAGTGGTGGATGACCATGGCGGTAACCGCCATGGTCATAATTCCAAATTTTTTACCGCCAGCCTGTTGCCGGTAAAACCGCCACTCCTCCGTCAACCGCCAGGGTCGTAATGACCACCATAGTGTCAATAGAATGGAACTGCTGTTCCAGTGATAATCATGTACTGACTCACGTTCACAACTAGAAGCACAACATTACACTTACAGGTTACATTACAAAGTGCACACATGGACACAGTTTACAATTATGATGTTCTATCTATTTTTGTGCAAGAATTCCTGTGTTAATGAATAACACACCAAAATAATAATTGTGTATTTCCTCAGATTTTTTTTAATGTAGATGTGTCTTCAATTATGTCTGACACAGATAATTTGCAGACATCCACATGTCACAAGTTGTTCACTAAAACAATACAGTGACATGTATATTACTGCACTGGGTCCCAGCTACTGTTAAGTGCTAAAACAACGTTCACTAGTAATATGTGATGCTGACCTTTGAGTCCGGTGATGCTGGGGTTGTGTTTCCTCCGTGGTTCAGTGGTAACAGCGCCGGCAGGTCCTGTCAGGTCAAAAATGAAAGTCGAAACGTGAAAAAGGGTAGGTTTTTACCTCATTTGACTTCCAGTCTCCCAACTCAGGTGTGGAGTTAACACCACCACAGTTGGCTTGGAGGGAAGGCACATTGTGACTGGCTTGGTGGGAAAGGTGGCTGCAGTTCCGCTGCCAACCACTGTTTCCAATGGCACCGTCGATGCGGGTTGAGATTCCTGCCAGAGTCCGCGGGACTCAGGCGGTCTTTTGCCTATGATCCCGTCAACATCTAAATAGAGCAGGAGGAACATCAATTTTGCAGATGGGTTTTTTGATGGAAAACCTATAGCAGGAACCATTACCACCAAGATCTTAATCAAGTCTACTTACATCATCAGTAAATGTTGGTTTGTTTAGGATAGCTCACTATAGCAGATCTACAGCCCCTAAACTTTCAGGGTGATAGATGTTGTCAGTAACCTCAAACATGATCACTCCAATTCCCAAGGAATTTGTGGAAACGGATCTAACCCTTCCATTCATTGCTTTTGCATGCCCAAGGTGTCTACAAGAAAAGATACAAAAATTCATTTTCAAATATTTATTGAAGAGATCTTATTTTTGTAAATAAAACGTGAGCTGTGATTATTAAGCACGAGGCACATTGTTGTAATAAGAATGATTAGAAGGGTGAAAAATACAAGCAATTCAACCATGTAATTATTCTTAATGTTACTTCTATCTGTCACTAGCACCTATACACTTAAGAGAGCATAGCGGGAGTAGCCTTCTGCCAGACCTTTTGGGATGATATGACCCCCCATACCTTGGTATTATGCATCAGGAAACTGGCTTCAGTGCATTCACAAATTCACAAGTCTAAGTGTGCAGGGCTATCTTCCTCCCAGGATGAAGGTCTGGATCAGCAGGGCAACATCACAAAATACAATGATGATGGAGTGTTGAAACCTTTAAAACACTTACCCCCAGTCACCTACCTGGGTTTAATCCATCATTATTTTGCTTGTCTTGTCACCCCAGTTTGGACCCAGCCATTTGCAAAACAGTCTTGACCCTGTCCACCATGGGCACAGTCCAACCAGAACTGCCAAGCCAGGTCCTCCCTGAACCAGAAACAAGCATCCTGGAACCGGTTTTGGAGTATCACCCCTCATCACCCAGGCTAGTTTGAATCCAGTCACGTAGTAAGCAAGGGACTCATGTCTGGGCATACCCTAGCCGCTATGGGTGCACTTAGCAACATCATAAAATAAAGGCCCTCATTCTGACCTTGGCGGGCGGCGGAGGCCGCCCGCCAAAGTCCCGCCGTCAGGTTACCGTTCCGCGGTCGAAAGACCGTGGCGGTAATTCTGACTTTCCCGCTGGGCTGGCGGGCGGTCGCCTTCAGACCGCCCGCCAGCCCAGCGGGAAAGAGGCTTCCACGATGAAGCCGGCTCGGAATCGAGCCGGCGGAGTGGAAGCTGTGCGACGGGTGCAGTTGCACCCGTCGCGTATTTCACTGTCTGCGCAGCAGACAGTGAAATACATGTAGGGGCCCTCTTACGGGGGCCCCTGCAATGCCCATGCCAGTGGCATGGGCACTGCAGGGGCCCCCAGGGGCCCCGCGACCCCCCCTACCGCCATCCGGATCTCGGCGGTCCGACCGCCGGGATCTGGATGGCGGTAGGGGGGGTCGGAATCCCCGCGGCGGTGCAGCAAGCTGCGCCGCCGCGGAGGATTCAATGGGGCCGCGGTACACTGGCGGGACCCCGCCAGTGGTGCCGGTCCGACCGCGGCTTTACCGCCGCGGTCGGAATCCCCATTGGAGCACCGCCGGCCTGTCGGCGGTGCTCCCGCGGTCCTCCGCCCTGGCGGTCAAAGACCGCCAGGGTCAGAATGACCACCAAAGTGTTGGACGGAGTAATGAAACTTTTCAAACACTCACCCTCAGTCACAGATATGGGTTTAATCCATCGCTATTTCGCTCACCACGTCACCCCAGATTGGACCCAGGCATATGAAAATCAGTCTTGACCTTGCGCCCCATGGGAACAGTCCAGCCTGAACTGCCAAGCTAGGTCCTCCCTGGACCGGAAACAAGGATCCTGGGACCAGGTTTGGGGTGTCACCCCGATCAGCCAGGCTACCTTGAATCCAATGGCGTAGCAAGCAAGGGACCCACATCTGGGCATACCCTAGCCACTTAAACGCATATAGTAACATCACAAAATAAAATGATGGACAGAGTGTTTAAACTTTTCAAACACTCACCCCCATTCACAGATATGGGTTCAATCTATTGTTATTTTAATCGCCACGTCACCCCAATTTGGACCCAGCCATATGGAAATCAGACCCTGCTCCCCATCTGAACAGTCCAGCCCGAACTGCCAAGCCAGGTCCTCCCTGTACCGGAAACAAGCATCCTGGGACTGATTTCGGGTTATCATCCCTCACCATCCCTCGGGGTCAGCAGGGCTGCATCTCAGCACAGTGCACAGCAGTTCCATGATAAACCCAGCATGAAGTGCTCCTCTCACCGAGTTCAGCATGGCTCATGTTTATATAATAAAACATTATCTTTAGTGTACTGTACCAGCGGTGCAGAACAGCATCTTGAGTTTGTCGTGAGAGAAAGGGTTATCTCCTAGGAGCACAGAAACTATAAGAAGGGCATTGAGTTCTGATTGTACGACTCTGGAACTAAATGTGCAGACTACAGTGTGACAACACTTACCAGTAATAAATACATGTGTGTCACATACTCTTGTTATAGAAGAACATGTGAAAATCACCACTTAAAAAGGTGTCAAGTTCAAAAGGCAATCTAAAATGGAAACTAAGTGCAAGCCTTAAAACACAAGTGTCACCATCTTTGATATGTTCAAGGAAGTGGTATTGCCAAGTGTGAGAAAACAGGGCTGATTGCAGAGGCCCCCTAACTTTTTGCCCCCATTTTCCCCTTTTTGCTGGGGTTTTCCTGACTCTGATGGTGCCCTGGGTACTGCTAACCAGTCCCAGGGCCTGTGCTCTGTGTAAAATGGATATGCAAATTAGGCTAATTATAATTGGCTAAGTTAACCTATCTATAAGTCCATAGTATATGGTAGGGCATGTAGGTTTAGGGACCACAGCATAGGTAGTGCACCCATAGGTG
The DNA here is from genome assembly GCF_031143425.1 of Pleurodeles waltl. Classification (NCBI taxonomy): domain Eukaryota; kingdom Metazoa; phylum Chordata; class Amphibia; order Caudata; family Salamandridae; genus Pleurodeles; species Pleurodeles waltl. Next base: position 778,467,391 of record NC_090439.1, read on the forward strand.
CACTGCTGAGGTGCCCAGTGTCATTTTAAAGGCAGGCCTGCCTTGCTGGCTGCTTTTAAATTAAAGTTATATGCAAATTCGACTTTGGAATTAAAAGTAGTTCCAAAGTCTCAAACTGCCTTATTTGTACATATAAGTCACCCCTATGATGTGCCCTATGTGCCACTAGGGCTGGGTGCCATGTAACTATAAGCAGTGACTTTATAAAAATAGTTTTATAAGCCCTGGTGAGGTAAAAACAGCCAAATTCGTTTTTCCCTCATTGTAGTAAATGGCCTTCATAGGCTAGAATGGGGAGACTTTATTTTAATTTTTAAAGTCTCCTTAAATGATGCATACCAAGCATTTGGTATCAAATTAATTGTTGTAATAAATCCCACAACTTCCAGTTGTGGGATTTAATATAACTTGTTCAGGTAAAGAGTTTTAAACTTTACTTGAAAAGTTGCCAATTTCAGCCCTGCATTGTTTTTGCTGCTGTGCTCTGATTGGCCAGCCTCTATCAGCTTGGTCAAGCTGCCTTGATGAGGTGTGAAATGGCCTGGCTTCACACAAAGGAATGTGCCTGTGGGAAGGAATCTCCCCTCAGCAGATGGTGAGGCAGGAAGGGGGAGGGCTGCCAAACTGGTCTTCAAAGGCAGAGAAGGACATTTGGAGCAACCAGCAACACCCCCACATCCTGCAACCCCAGACAAATAGGTGCCCCCTTGACTAGATTAGGAGAGGGCAGGAGAGGGGTGTGTATGATTTTTAGCCACACCAGTGGGTGGGCTCAGAGAGATGTAACCTCAAAAAATCAGATTCAGCCATGATGGATTTTTAGAGAATGTTGCCTCCTGGGATTGATTTTTGCCAGACTTCCCAGGAAGTGGTCATCACAGGGGGGAGGACACTGCACCTGATTGGAGAACCAGGACCCCCCTGCTTTTCACCCAGGAGCAAGGATAAAACTGGCAGACCTGCACCCACACCTCAGTTCCCTACCACATCCAACAAGGAAGAACAGAAGAAGAAGGACTGCCCTGCTGGACCCCTGGCCTGCACCTGGAACCTGCACTCAGAAGGACTGCACCAGCTGCACACTTAGGCTTCACCACAAGAAGGACTTTGCCTGGCTTCAACTGGTTCAAGGAGGGACTCCCTGTTTGCTACAGGTGAAAAATTGCTATCCAGAGTCCCCTGCACCAACTCCTGAAGAAAGTGACCAGCTGACCACTGTCCAGTTGCCAAAAAGGAGTTTTCGCCAGGTGCATTCTGGGAGTTGTAGTCCTCACCCCCCAAGGACCATCTCAGAACTTCTAGACCCTTGGGGTGAGCTGTGGACCCCAAAAGAACCTTAAAAGGACATCTGGGAGAAGCCCCAGAAGTTTGGAGAAGTTTGGAGAATTTTTTGTAAAAAAGCTCCATAGAGGGACCGACCCGCCGCAGCAACTCTAGCCGGCTTGCCTCAACTGCGACCCGGCCTGATTTGCTGGTTCGTCCCGGTAAAGAAAAATCTCAGAAAAAGAGACTAAGTCCGAAGGTAAAAAGTTGACCGGGACCTCCCAGCCATTGTATCCGAGAAGGGCTCCATGGACGTCGGATCAAGATCCAGGTTTACCCCGGTCGAAGGATTTTCACCTCGAAAAAATGACTAAATCCGAAGGTAAAAATCTCCCCTGAGAATTCCAGCATCGCGTATCCAGAGAAGGGCTCCAGGAGGTCGGATTGGACTGGCAGGTTCGTCCCGCTGAAGAAAATCTTCGAAAAAAAAGACTAAGTGTGAAGGTAACATTTTAACCGAGGCCTCCCGTGGCCTGTAGCCGAGCAGGGCTCCATCGCGGTCGGCCTGAAACTTTGACTTTGCCCCGGTCCAGGTGCAACCAGATGACCCGATTGGCGCTTTTTGTTTCTAGGCGCTAAAAAAAAAAAAAATCTTTAAAAATTCATATCTCCGGTTCCCCTTATCCGATTTTCTTCGTTTTAGTGTCATTTTAAAGATAAAAATATAATCTATGTTTATAAATTGGTTTTGGATTTTTAAACTGTTTCCTGTGTTTTATTTAATTACTGTTTTGTGATATTTGAATGCTTTACACTCTGTCTCCTAAGTTAAGCCTTGACGCTCGTTGCCAAGCTACCAAGGGTTGAGCTGGGGTTAATTTACTGAGACCTAACTGGACCTTAGTGGAGGTTAGTGGCCTATTGCTAAGTGTAGGCACCTACCTGCCCTTACCAATAACCCATTTTCCAACACCAAGATACTGCTTCCTTTGAGAAGTGATCATAGGCATAATTTCAAACTCGGAGCTGGAGCTCACTTCACCTACTAACCACTCCAGGTCATCCATGCACATGTCAAAATACTGGCTAAACTTCACCTCATGGTTACTAGATCTTTTTGATGATCACTGGGGGTATGATGTGCATGCTACAGGCAAGTGAATTATGGTGTCTGTGCCAAGTAATGAGATGCATCATCAAGTAAGTACATGATGACATCACCATAGCACAGACACTAGTGGAAAGGCAGCCCATAGGAAAGGAACGAAATGCCATTGTCCACTTTTGTCGGTTCTTAGGTGCCATTTGTTGCATTCACATAGCACGTTGGCCACCACAGAAGAATCACTGGCACTCTTACAACATGAAAGCTGTCTGTGAAGCCAGTGACTGCTACACTGATTAGTGTGCTGTCTTTTTTAAGTACCCACATTACAGATTATTTTGAACAATTCCCTATTGCACAACTGTAGATTACTGAGCATCCTGTATCATTAAACTATTAGGTAAATGAGCATGTGTGCCTGAGGAATGGCATCACAAAGATATTCACTTTTAACTTTGCTTCATCCCAGTACACCCATGGCTGTAAAATTGATTGCAAGCATGGATGGGATATCTAGAGCATTTTAATGGTATCAGCAGAGAAACAAATATCACTTATTGTTGCTGGTGGTTCCAGTGTTAGCCTCTGTCCGTGCCTCATTACCCCCTTCCAAACTCCAACTTATTTAGCTAAACAAAGGTACAACTGGCCCCACATGAAAGATATCATTGACCTCACTTTTGTGTTAGTTGTTGGAAATGGCCTTTCTGCAGGGTCACCCCCAAACTTTTTGCCTTCCTCCTTCTCTTTTTCTGACCTCATTTTTGCTGGCTTTAGGACTCTGTGCACTTTACCACTGCTAATCAGTGCTAAAGTGCATATGCTTTCTCCTTAAAACATGGTGACATTGGCTCATACCCAATTGGCTTATTTAATTTGCTTGTAAGTTCCTAGTCAAGTGCACCACATGTGCCCAGGGCCTGTAAAAGAAATGCTACTAGTGAACTGCAGCACTGGTTGTGCCACCCACAGAAGTAGCCCCCTAACCATGTCTCAGACCTGCCTCTGCAGTGCTCATGTATGCAGTACCACTGCCACTTCGACTTGGCATTTAAAAGTACTTGCCAGGCCTTAAAACTCCTCTTTTTCTACATATAAGTCACCCCTAAGGTAAGCCCTAGGTAGCCCATAGGGTAGGGTGGTATGAAGGTAAAAGGCAGGACATGAACATGTGTGTTCTATATGTCCTGGTAGTGTAAAACTCCTAAATTTGTTTTTACACTGCTGTGACGCATGCTCCTTTCATAGGATAGCAGTAGGGCTACCCTCATATACTGTTTGAGTGGTAGATCTGGATCTGAAAGGAATAGCCAGGTCATATTTAGTATGGCCAGAATGGTGATACAAATTCCTGCTTAATGGTGAAGATGGATTTTATATTACTATTTTAGAAATGCTACTTTTAGAAAGGGAGCATTTTTCTACACTTAAATCCTTCTGTGCCTTCCAATCCACGTCTGGCTGGGTTTGGTTGACAGCTCCCTTGTGCATTCACTCAGACAACCCCAAACACAGGATGCTCAGCCTCACTTGCATACATCTCCATTTTGAATGGGTCCTCCTGGGCTGCGATGGTGGATGGCCTGATGCTTACATGTCAAAGGACAGTAGCCTGACCTCACACGACGGACTGCTGCACCACCTACTGGGACCCTGGCAGACAGGATGAAACTGAAAGGGGACATTGTGCACTTCTAAGCCACTCTTTGAAGTCTCCCCGACTTCAAAGGCACATTTGGATATTTAAGCAGGGTCTCTGACTCTACCAACTCAGACACTTCTTGCCAAGACACTCTTGTCACAGACACTTCCTGGAGAAGAGAACCTGAACCAGAACCTGCAACCTGCCAACAAGAACTGCCTGGCTGCCTAAAGGATTCACCTGACTGCTTTCTGTGAAGGACTGCTGCCTTGCTGTTGCCCTGCTGCCTTGCTGCTCTCTGGCTGTGCTGAGAAGTGCTCTCCAAGGGCTTGGATAGAGCTTGCCTTCTGTTCCCTGAAGTCTCGGGACCAAAAAGGCTTCATTCCTGCAAGAGTAACTCCCTGTGCGGTGGAAATCGATGCACAGCCAGCAGAAATGACCCACTGCCTGCATCGCAGTGAAAAATCACTGCATGCCTAACTGGAACAACGTAGCTGACTTCACAAGGAGAAGATAGACGCAGTGCCAGCATAGCGACCGGAAATTTGGCGCACGGCCTACTGGATCGATGCACAGCTGAGCCGGAACGATGCAGCCATACTTCCTGAGAGAAATCGACACAGCGCCTGCCGTGCAGTAGAAATTTCCACGCAACACCCACCGGATCGACGCAGCCCCTGTGGATTCCTACTGTCAGCTCCAGATTTCAACGCATCATCCCTGGGGCGTCCGAAAACCCAGCAACCTGAAGAGGATCCAAGACCGAGAGCCGGAAATCGACACAAAGCTTTCCCTAAGTTAAGCCTGACTGCTCAGTGCCAAGCTACTAGAGGGTGGGCACAGGATAATTTGGACTGCTTATGACTTACTCTGACTAGAGTGAGGGTCCTTGCTTGGACAGGGGGGTAACCTGACTGCCAACCAAAGACTCCATTTTAACATTAGTCAAGCTTCAGATGCCTTGATCATATAGAAAGGGTGCTCCAGAGCTCCCAGAAGTGATGTGCAAACACACTGTAGCCTATTGCGTCTTGCACAGCATTGCCAGATGCCAGGCTTACATGTAGATATTAAGACTGAACTATATGCTCCAAGGGTTGGCACAGCCCAGACTTCAAAATTTGCAGTGGCATGCCTGACTGGTACTCTCACATTTTCACAAGCTACTAGTTTGGCTACTGCAAAAAATGCATATTCAATGAAAAAAGATTGATTCTGACATCACCCACACATACCACCATGAGACACCGCTGTTGCACTATCATGCTATAACAAATCTTGCTTTTGTAAATGTAATTAGCACCTGGACACAGTATGTTGCTTATTTGTGCCCTTATTTAATCATATCCCTACACATGTTACTCACTTGAAATCTCCCCTTAGATTAGTATAAGTCACATGCTTTTTTTTTTTTGCTGAAACCTACACCAAAAACACATGGAGGTGCTCACCCACATGCAATACTTTCCACACTTCACACATTTTTTCACAGTGTTGAATTTCACTAACAATTTTTACTTGGCACCAGTAGGATGCCATCAATGACACTAGGCACACCATGTGTTGCCTTTCTTTTACTATAGATTGTCTACTATGCAGCATAGAACATAGCCAAGGTGGACTGCTGCACCTCAACTGCTAAAATGCAGAACTATGTAGCTGAACTGGAGTTTTCTACCAAAGACAACAAATAGAAAGTCATATAGCAGAAGCCAAACTAATCCATTCCTAAGCAATCCTTTGACTAGAACACAATTCTCCCATGTCCTCCTGTTGCATCCATCTTATGAACTTCTAAACTGACTGAAGAATGGAAGGATTGGTCCCCAACTACTTTAGTTGGAAGTAAAACTTATCAGAATGGAGGTCCTCCAAAGCTACCCTCAACTGTATTCGGGTCTATATATATATGCACCTGAGCAATGCATGATGCTTGGAAATCTGGGCTAACGTCACCAGACATTGCAGTGTAGTGGGTTTTCACACTGCAAAATTCGGTTTTCACTATTTCAAGACCTATCTCTCTCATAAGTTAACTTGGGGACTCCCTTTAAATCTCGTTTAAGTGCAGACTTCCACTGGGAGCAGATATAGATTTGGGTTTGGGGTATCTGAACTCACAATTTAAAAGTGCTTTGTTTGGTAAAGCTGGTTTTTAGATTGTCAGTTTGAAAATGCCACTTTTAGAAAGTGGGCAGTTTCTTGCTTAACCATTCTGTGCCTCTGCCTGCCTGTGGAATCCATGTCTGGGGCAGACTGACAGTTGGCCTGTTTGTGCATTCCCTCTAGACAGTAACACAAAGGGAGCTAGAGTAGGGATGGAGGAGCTGATGCTTAGACCTGAAACGGCTGTGTTTGTCCTCACACAATGCAGTCTACAACCCCCTGATGTGTGTATGGGGCCAAGCCTAGGCAAGGCAGGATCTTGTGAGCAACAGAGATTTTCCTTTGAAGCATCCCTACTTCAGAGGCAGGAATAAGTCTAAGTAGTGGACCCAAAATCACATTTGTAATACTTCTGGATCTAGAGGAACCTCTGCCAAGAAGAAGAGCTGAAGCACGGGAGGAGGAACACTGCCCCTTTGCCTGTGAGTGTGCTTTGCTGGGTTGGCTTGAAGTTTTTGAAGTTGCTGCTTCTGCCTTTGAGAGGACAATGACTGGACTTTGCTGTGTTTTCCTGCTTGTGAAGTGTCTCCAAGTGCTTTAACTGAGTTTGACCCCTTTTCTAAAGTCTCAGGGCCATCAAAGACTTCCTCTGCCAGCACCTGGACTTTCTTGCTGAGACTCCTACCCTGCCAAGAGGTGCCTAATCCAGTCCCTGGGCCCTTGAAAGGAGAAGCTGGTGGAACCAAAACTGAAATGTATGCACAGGAGCAGGGAGAAAAATTGACACAGCACCTGCTTTGTGGCTAAAAAATTCAAACACTACCTGCATCGCTACTGGGAAATCGACGCACCACCCGTGTGCGGCTTCCAAAATCGATGCATCACCCATGCAGCGTGACTCTTCACCACACTGCACCGGAATTTCACATGCATCATCACTAGGCATCAAAATCATTGTGAACCTGCGCGTACCTGAGGTTCCCCGTCCGAAAATCGATGCATCACTCTTCTGCAGGAGAGAAAAACGACGCACCGCCTACCCAACTGGAGAAGAAATGTCGCATGGCCTCACTTGTGAGTAAGGAATCAGCATATTGCTGACTTTTCTGATGCACAACCGTGTGGATTTACTTTTTACACAAACCAGGTGCTTTGTGTAAAAACAATGCATCCATTGATTTCTATGGATTAAGACTCTTTTTACTTTAAAAAAGTCATAACTCTGCTAGTATATGTTGGATCTTTGTCATTTTGGTCTTGTTTGATTTAGATAAATATTGGCTATTTTTCTAAACTGGTGCTGTGTCCATTTTGTAGTGTTTTGACTGTTACTGTCTGTGTTGGTACAAATACTTTACACATTGCCTTTGAGATAAGCCTGACTGCTTGTGCCAAGCTACCAAGGGGGTGAGCAGGGTTTGTCCGAAGAGTGTAACTCCCTTACCTTGACTAGAGTGAGGGCCCCTCCTTGAACAGAGTGCAAACTGACCGCCAACCAGAGACCCCATTTCTAACACATCCAATATCCAAACATGGGGGCATATTTATCAAGAGCTTGCACTGGTGCTTTCCAAAGTAATGTGACTCAAAGGCAACACGAGAAGTAAGTCATACTTAACAAATGATACATCAGCACAAATGCATCATTTTTTAAACAATTATGCCATGCAGCAGCTGCACCAAATCCTGCTGCATCCTGAAGGAATTAATATGTGCAATGTAGGTGTTCCCTTGAACAATCTTGCACAATCATAATGCAGTCATAAATTAACACCCTATCACTGAGTGACGTAGCGTGGCTTTTTGCAATTAAAAATAGATATGCGTCAGAATTGCTGCACATTGGCAACCCGGGAGTAGGAAATGATGCTGTGGATGTATAATAACATCCTCACCATCACAGAACACTTTGGCGAGCTCACTATGGAGGTCAGCATACTGCAACTAGGAGTAGCTCAGAGACAACCACACAGGTAGCGAAGGAGGAAGGAACGTGTTTTCCGCCAATGCATATCTGTCATTGACCTTAGGGAGGAGGCGGTCATTCACATTTACAGAGTGAAGATAGAGTTCATCATGAAATTGCTAGAGAAGATAGCGCCAGGTCACCAGACAGCAACTGCAAGGACTCAAATTGAGGTCTGTGCTACACATGTTGACCCCTGGATCCTTCCAAACAGCACCAGCAAGATTGGCTGGCATTTCACATGACACATTGTCTGTGTTTCTGCCATGTGTGTCAGATACTATCAGAAAACTCCCCCCACAGTACATTTTATTCCCCAAAGCTAACCAAAAGCCATTAGATACAAAGCAAGGGTTCTACAATACTGCAGGATTCTTCCATGTGATTGGTGCCACAAAGTGCACAGATGGGTAATTCCATAAATAACCAGGCAATAGTGAACCATCATTGACTCTTCATAAATCTTCTTGCAAAATACACTGGAGGTGCCCATGATGCCTACATTTTCCACCACAGCCTCATCAATGAGTGGTTTGAAAAAGGCAGATATGGAAATGGACTACTGATTGATAAGGAAAGCAGCATTTCCTATATTTGCATACTTTGTAAGGAATGTCCGAATACCCTTCTTTGAGTTTTGATAGTGTGTGATGTGCACCTAGCCGTAGTATGTCACTCAAACAAGTGGCTAAATATGTTCCATTGTGTGAGTCTCTCACAGATTCTGAAATGGAAGTAGGTATTGTGTCCTATCATACTGTGTGAGCAGTCAGAGTCATGTCATTTTATTTCATTGGCAGCAAATGACAACTCATGAGGTCCACAATAATTTCTAAAAACAAAGGATCAACCTCAAAAAATGTTAGAGATGTTTGAGATGTGTGTGTGCAATGGTATATCAAGGTGGGAATATCTCTTAATTGCCTTGATTTAAAAATGTTGTCTAGCCTATGTATATGTTTCACACATGGTAGTATCTCTGTCTCCTGATCTATTTTTTAGAACCACAAATGGTAAAAGAACATAAAATATCAGTGGCTGTCATGCACTGAAAGTGTAGGCACAAATAATGTTAAAAATCTGTACTCTAGGTACATATGTGAGACTTACCTGTCATTACCACATTTAAAGTCAAAATATACTCATACGTAATAAGGCACATTGACGTTCCTCATTAATTTAACAGATATTTATATTCATGCCTCAAGTTAGCTACATTTGCTGCATCTCAGATTATCCAACTAATTGTCACACATTGATTAAATAGACTAACCCAGAACTTATACAATAGGAACAAACCTAGGTCAGATTGAAACCAAAGTAAGGTGTCAGAGTCTATGTACCACAAACAATTGATCATTTTTATGATAAAGAATTGGTGTAAGAAAGAAGGCGTATAGGTACTTGTTAGAAATGGGGCTTCTGGTTGTCTACGATATGCACGTAAGCCAGGCAGAACCCACCACTCTAGTCAGGGCAAGTAAGCTACACACTAAAGGTAACTCTCCTCACTACTTGGTAGCTTGGCACCGAGCAGTGAGGTTTATTCCCAGAGGCAATGTATAAAACTTTTGCGCTACACCTTCACATCAGTGACAATTAAATATGCAGCAAAAGAAACTCCACACATGAAAAATATACTTCTTATATGTTGTACATATCATTAGCTCAAAACAAAACTTATCATAAATATTCTGCATGAAATAAAGTTATTATCATAAGACTCAGTATTCCGATAAGGCCTGGTCAGAATGTTACACATTAAGCAATACCTTGCAGGCTCATTATACATTCAGTACAGGCAATGCAAGTGTAGAGTTCATCTGACCAAATGACATACATCATCATTACTCTACAAGTAATGTAGATTGCTAGGACAAATCACCTCAGCAGTGCAGTAACAGACAAGGCTCACTTGTGGTACAACACATGAGTCATGTGTATACTTCTTGGAGATATGTATCTTTCACTCTAAAGGCATGTAACACACAGAAATCCCCAGTTAGCAATGCATGACCAGATCATGAAATGCTCTCTCATATTAGGTGTACTACGATGATCAGGGATCCCACTGCAATGATTGCCAAAGTGTGGGGTACAGGAACACCTGCGCATCTACTAAACAATATGTGGTAACTTTAGCATACCCAAAAAGCTATCTCTGCGAAGGCATGTTTGGTGACTTCTTATGCGGTCTGCTCACCTCCCTGAACAACGCAGGGGTGGACCATGCCCCATGTCTGGTGCAACAGAGACAGAAGCACTTCCCCAAGGTCGACACAAGAGGCCTCACCCAGGCCCCCGCTACTGCAGTATTTAAAGCTCTGCAGTTTGGTCCTCAAACCCGGGTGCAGGGAAGCCTCAACACTTTTACAGTCTGCACCAGTCTTGGGCACAGTACCTTGGCAATGGAGACGGTCATTGTGATCCCTTCAGTTGCACCTTTCTCGTGGTTCCTGTAGTGGGTAGGGACGATGGAAGGGAATTTCCACTACTCTGCTGTAGCCTCTCTCTAGGGTTTCCCACATGTCTGCGGCGGTCTTCTCCTGATGGAGAGACGGTGCTGGGGAAGACAATCAGGGCAAGGGAAAGCACTGACTTTGGGTGGGTGGCACATGGCGCGCTCACCATGGGTTTCCACCTATGCCAGGGAGGCTAGTGGCACTCCCCACACGCTGCATCCTTGATGAGGTTGGATTAGAGAAAGCGCTCCCTATGTGCTGAAAGTTAACAAAGCACTTACCATGTGCTGATATCAAAGGGACTGCGAGGGCCGGGCACAGTGTCCCACAGCCAATTCTGGGGCAGCCACGAGCCCCAGGAGAACACTCGGGGCACAGAGCAAAGAGTACCCAGCAGGTCAGCACATACACGTGAATAATGGCGGTTTCTCCTGGCAACCCAGCAGTGCCTGGTGTGACCAAAGTCAGGAAGCAACTGCCAGCAGGTCAACAAGCAGAAATGCAATCCAGTGAGTCCATTATGCCGCCCCACAAGCAGCAGACAGCAGGGCAACAGCAGTCCAGAAGAGTCCATTTATGCAGCACTACAGTCCCTCTAAAAGAGGTTTGGTTTCAGTTCCAAAAGTACTCTCTAAACATGAGGTCAGAGTCCATGTTCTCATACTCCAAAATGTTGTTGTTTAAGGGCTAATTACAAAGGAACACTCTCAAGTGTAACACAACCTCTTTCAACCCAGCCTTGGCTCCAGACATCAGTAGGGGGTAAATCAGCCCATTGTGTGAGGCAGGGACACAACCTATTGATATCTAAGTGTGCCCTGCATCCCTCTCTCCCAGCCTGGGAAGACTATCAGTATGCATATAGATGCAGGTGCCTCTCTTGTCATTCCCAGCCCCTCCTGTGTTGTGACTGTCTGTAAAGTATGCACAAAGTGTAGATGTCACTCTGCTCTAGACGTGGATTGTAGTCAGGATGTAAAACATTTGAGTTATAAGCACAGAGAAATGGCCACTTTCTAAAAGTGGCATTTCTAAAATAGTAATGTAAACTGAAACTAAACCAGTAAGTCGGATTTCTCCTACTATTTCAAACATACCAAACATGCCCACGCTACTCCTTTCAGATTAGAAATTACCACTTAAAAATATATAAGGAATTCACAATGCTAACCTATGAGAGGAGCAGCCATCAAAGAGGTGAAAACCAAATAGGCTGTTTGTCACTATTAGGACATGTAAAACATTAAAGTAAATGTCCTACCTTTTACAAGCACAGGACCCTAGCATTGGTCTACCTAAGGCCAAACTTAGGGGTGACCATGTGTAGTAAAAGGGAAGTTTAGGCCTTGGCAAGGAGTTTGAAATGCCAAGTCAATGTAGCAGTAAATTGCGTACACAGGCACTGAATTGGGAGGCCAGTGACAGGTTTGAAAGGCTACTTCTGTGGATGGCTCAACCTGCCCTGCAAGCCCACTAGCAACATTTAATTTACAGACCCTGGGCATGTGGTATACCACTTTACAAGGGACATACAGGTAAACTAAATATGCCAAACAGGTGTAAGTAAAGCATACCAAGTTTTAGGTGGGAGAGCTCATGCTCTTTAGCTCCTAAAGCCAACAAAAAGACGGTCAGAATAGGAGGGGGAAGGCAAAAGGTTTGGTGATAATCCTTCAGAAAGTGCCATTCCCATCAGTACTAAATCACAAACATAGCAAAATTACATACATTATTTTTATAACAAACTGTACATTGCAGGTCTGTTGAACCAAGTCAGTTTTCCACACATAGTTTTGTGACAAACAAAAAGGGGCCCATTTGAATTCCTACGTGTCATTCTAAGTTCATCTAAACAACTTGCTATGCCCAAAACAATACCTGAAGTGTGACTAATCCATATTTAAATATCCACGCCATATTTGAAATAATGGAAAACTTTATTAAGCAAGTACACATGCAAATGTTTGTCCATTTAAGTCTGTGCAATACCATGTAGGCAAGCAAGCCCATTATAGTTGTATGTGTGAGTGTCAAACTCACTGTCACTTTTACAAACTATATATTGCTAAATGCCTGCAAGAGAGCACAATCTAAAGTTGCCTAAATTGCACACATATAGTTCCTAATTCATATATAGCTGATACTAATAGTCAAACTTGTTTATCATACCTATCTTCTCTCTAAACACAATAATCCTCACTGTTAAGTGTTGTATTCTTTGCATGCTGTACAATATGTACTATTAACCAAAATGTGCTATCAAACATATGTCAAGCAATGTTCACCAATACCTAAGAAATATCAGTGTTAAATACAAAAAAATGGCCTTGACGCTGTATGCATACCTATGACACATAGGTAGATGTGTAGAAGTCACAAAGAATACAATCATTGATTTGTCATATTTTCTCTTTCCAGGTAACGAGTGCTATAGTTTGCAACCATGGCTGATGACCCCATTCACAAATCCCCGATGAACGGCCAGAAAAAATGCAATGCAGCTGTCAAAGTCTCACAATGTGGTGGAGTGTATGTTTGGAGTACTAAAGCGCTGCTTCAGGTTCCTGGACAAATCAGGCGGCAGACTACTGTATTCACCCACCATGGTCTCCAAAATCACCTCAGTCTGCGCAATACACACAATATCTGTCTAAGGACAAATGTTCCCTGGGACCATGATGGTGCAATCCTACCTGAGCAGGAAGAGGTTGGAGACTCTGAAAGAGAGATAATCCACACCATGGCCGGTCAACAGAGACAGGACAAAATAGTGGCGAATTTGTTTTTATCAATCGCATTACAATGATGGTAATAATGACTGGAAGTATGTGAAACTATCATCAAAGAAATTCATTTTTGAACCCATCCAATGTGTGGTGTTTGTGTGTATGTCAAGGTACATATATTGTCACTCCATCTTCTGAACTAGATGTAGGCCTCAAAATGTATGATTCATGAATTTCGAGTTGTTGAAAAACAGGGGGGCATATCTCAATCTAAAAATAAAATCAGTGCAGCAAGCCAGTGCACTGCAGTGAACTCCATGAAAGGGAGAGGGCAGGATTACCCCATACCTAGATAGCTATGTGGCATTCATGTCCTTCCTCTCTCACGTGGTGCAAAGCAGCACAGCAAGCTGTCTTAATCTGTTCTGCTGAATTACATTGTGTTCAATGTGGCCCTCAGTGTATGATGGATCACAGTTCTACTAATACGTAGGTGCCTGAGACAATCTTCAAGTTGATGTGTGTTGCAGATATGGACTAACATGCAGTGTTAGCACTGGAACAAATGTTGCAGCAGATACCATCACTGATCATGGGAGACCTCTGTCATGACCAAAAGTCTACGCTTAGGTGTAGATGTCCCAAAGTAATTTGGTAAAATGACAATCATGTATGTGTGGGTATCCACAAAAACACCATTTGGAACCTTCTTATGTTTGATTGACGTAGGTCTACATTTTGCCTCACTTGACACACTACACATTTACCATGCTTTGCAGAACATTACATGGAGCCTCAAAGGCCTGTACAAAGCATATTAAACTGCTGTAGTAGCAATGCATAGTATTTGTATGATAAGTAAGACAAAGAAGATGTTTGCCATCACATCTTTCAGGAAGACAGAGATGTGTAAGGTGTGAAGAATGTATGCCATAATGCAAGCACGAATGGATGTGTACATACACAAATATTGGAAATATGGTGCAATGGTGATGTTGCTTTGCATTTGTCCTGGGAATGAGAAGAGTAGTGTATCCCTGCCTGAGTGCCCAACTGAATTGTATATTGGATGCCTAATGCTTGTATTTTCCCATAGGGAACATGGAATATGCTTGTGTGCCATAGCATAGGCCTGTGTCAAGGATTGCGGTCTTGTTGGGCCAAGATAGGCACCCAAAGAGTTACCCTCATAGTATTTTTTACGCTACTGTCTTTGCCAGGAGTAAAATAGCGCAAGTGTGGTGGTGACAGCATACTGATCGGTATTAGTAAACATGACCTTTTTACCCTGGGTCACTGGAGTGAGGCCTCTCAGGCTTGCCAAACACACATGCACACTGTGCTCTCTCCAGCCCGACTCTGTGTTGCCGTGCTGGAGAGAGCAGGCACAGGCTCCCAGTCTACTTAGAAGCTCCCTGGCTTGGTGCTCCCAGCCAATCCTAATGCTGCTCTGAGCAGCATCAGGATTGGCCGCACAGCAGGCTCAGAGCCTGTGGTGCCTGCTGAGGAGACAGAGGATCGGGGCGCAGGTTAAATTTATTTTGTATTTTTTAATATTATTAAAATTCCCACTCCCTGCCTGAGCACCACCCACCCCTTGTAAGCCCAGCGAGCCGTAACTGAAAACACCAATGAACAAATACATGAATAAAAGTATATAAAAATACACTCAGAATGAGAAGCAGCTGGCATCATAGACAATATAAACACTATCATAAACAATAGCAGAACTATAATACCAATATGTGAAAACACCACTGACTGACGCAGTTGAAGTGAACATTTTAAAAAAGAGCCAACTACCTGACAGATAATGGGACATTATGATTGTTGCAGAAAAATCAATGCAACTCTACACATGCTAAACTTGAATTTCAGTAACATAAGTAATAGAAACCATTTAGTAAATGGGAGATAAAACTTGCAAAAAAAGAGAAAATACAGGAGGGTCTGGGGAGATATCTGATCACACAAGCATATACATGTATCAGTTGGAGCAAACTTATCTTGCGGGAAACAGAGCGGCCACCTACTAGAAACTAGCCTAAAACTGGTCTGCAGCATATGTTCCCATGTGCCCGAGACCAGGAGCAAATAAGGGGCCACCATCTACATGGTTTGTAAAAGACAAGGGCCCTCATTACAACCGTGGTGGTAAATGCCGCCTACTGCTGTGCTGACGGCCGCCAACATACCGTGCCAGTGGCGGTATTCTGCCACGGGTATTATGACCCACACTGAGATTTCCGCCACTATACAGACACCCACATAAGTCCACCACACAAAAAATCATTGATAAACTGGCAATAGCAAAACCCACACCGTTACGCCAACAGGAATATCCCACAGTACCATGACCTACGAATCACGGCGGCGGTCTTTCAAACACGGTAAACCATTGGCTGCATACACCGCTGCTCTCAAAATACACACACACTAACAAAACTACACCACATGAGACAATTCAAACTACACACACCTGACACACATACACACACCACACCCACACACACACAACACTATAAAACACACACCCACATTACCCACAACCCCTTACAGCAAAAAAAAAGATAGCAAGCAGAGAGAGACAAGCCTGGAGCACCAACTCAATCAGAGGCACAGAACACCATCACCCATACACCATTCACGCATATCACAGCATACACCCCAACACATCACCCCACACATCCTCACACAAAGACACCCCAGGTTTTCTGAGGAGGAGCTAAGGGTAATTGTTGAGGAAATCATCCGGGTAGAGCCACAGCTATTCTGATCACAGGTGCAGCAGACGTCCATTACAAGGAAGATGGAGCTATGGTGGAGAATCATGGACATGGTCAACGCAGTGGGACAGCACCCAAGAACCAGTGATGACATCAGGAAGAGGTGGAGCGACCTACGGGGGAATGTGCGTTCTGTGGTAGCAAGACACCAGGAAGCAGTACAGAGGACTGGCGGTGGACGCCAACCTCCTCCCCCACAACTAACAACATGGGAGGAGTAAGTCTTGGCGATCATGCATCCAGAGGGCCTTGCAGGAGTAGCAGGAGGACTGGATTCTGGTAAGTCAAATCTTAACTACTTTATCACACCCACCCTACCTGCATGCCATCACAAACTCCTACCCCTACCCTCACCCCCATCACTCCACCACCTCACATTTACCCTACTAACACAACCCACCCATCTCAATACCAAGCCCTGCATGCAACACCAATGCATGGACACCCATCACAGACCTGCATGGACACCCATCACCACAGCATGCCCAGTAGAGAGACTCACCCAGCCCACAAAATCACTACTCACACAAGTCAAAGCTGACAGGGAAATCAGAATCATACAGGGAAACACACCCATGCACAAGATGGCACATGCAGACACAGTAACAATGCATTTTAATCCCCAGAGGGCCCATACTCCACGTCACCAGAGAAGAGGTGCCAGCAACATTCAGTTCCCCCCTGAAGAGGCCCACAGTGACGATAGCAGCTCTGCACGCCTGGAACAGGATGACCAACCTGGCCCATCCGGAACCTGTAAACAGTTGGTTCCCCTGCCACAGTCCCAACCCACCACAAAACCTCCCTCCTCAGGAAACACCAGCACAGCACCCACACAGCCAGCCCATGCCACTGTCCCCAGGACAAGTCAATCAGCAGTGTGTCCACCACTTCATGGACCCCAGGCAACCCCACAAACACAGGACGATCAGGGACCTGGGGTCAGTGGCAGTGGGCACACGGTTCAGGGGACAAAGGCACAGGACAACAGGGAAGCTGGGAGGACTGCTGTGCAACAGGGGGAGGACAGGCCTAGGGAACCCACTCTCCACGAGACACTCTCCAACATCCTGGGAGCATACCACCATTCCTAGGAGACGATGGGCCAGATACTGGCCAAGTTGCAGGAGACCTAGCGGCTGCAGGAGGGACAGTACCTGGGCATCAGGGATGACCTACCAAAAATCTACACCATCCTGGTCACCATTGCGGGGGTTCTGGCTGAAATGGGCAAGACCACGAGGGAGGGAGTGGCACAACAATGGGCGCCTGACACTAGCCAAACTGAGGAACAGCCTTCCACCTCCGCCGGCGCTAGTGGATAGGTGGCCGCGCCACAGGACCAACAGGCCACCAGCACCCCACCCCCTGCAGAAGGAAACCACCCCACAAACGGTCCCTGTGATCCAGGCAGAAGCCAGAGAACATTGCCAAGACCCCTGCCAGGAAATAAGACTCTCCTGATTGTCACCCTTCTGTCCCACTCTGTTACCCAGTCCACCTTGAACTGCCATTACTCCCCTTCCTATGCCCCATTGGACGTTGCACCTGTGATACCAAGAGACTGGACTCTACCCTGTACCTTCCTCCACCATCAGCCCAGCCCCTTGCACATCCCCCTCTACTTATGAGCACCTAAATAAACACCCTTGGAATAAATACCAATCTGGAGTCTGTCAAATGATTTACAAATGTATAAGTACAACATTATCAAAGCATTGCAACTCAAATGTGCAATGAAATATACTTTGGAATGACCTTTGGTGGGCAGCAGTGCACATAGTAGGAGCCAGAGTGGGGCACAGAGATCCGAAAATAGAGATGCCAAAGGGTACAGTCAGTGGCCATAGACATAGGGAAACAGGTTGCCCTGTACAATGTCCAACAGATATCTGAAATGTAAAGTGAACTTAAAGGGGGTCATTCCAACATTGGCGGTCGGTGTTAAAGCGGCGGCCAACCCGCCAACAGGCAGGCGGTAAAAAAAATGGAATTCTGACCCTGGCGGGAACCGCCAACACAGCCCGCCACTTTAACACTCCGACCACCACGGCGGGACAAACAAACAGCGCGGCGGTCACCGCCAACAGACAGGCGGCAGACAGTGTACCGCCCACACTATCACGACCCACCAATCCGCCACCTTTTCCGGGGCGGGAGCCCCGCCGATAAAAACACGGCGGAAACAGACTACGAACGGGAAAACGCTCACCTATACACACTCCACAAGGAATCTGGACAGCATGGAACCCGAATTAAACATCCTACCAGCCATTGTCTTCCTGCTCCTCTACCAGGAGCACGAACGCCGGCGCAGAAGACACCGGTGAGTACTGCACCTACGACACAGGGGAGGGGGGAGGAGAAAAGGTTACGGGCACACACATACGCGACACACCCACCCCCCACCCACCCCCCCCAATCCCTACACACCAATGCAGAGCAACAAGTCAGAGTGACACCCTCCAAACCCCCCGGAATAATGCAAAGACAAAATAAAATGTTCATTAAAATTGAAGTATATTAAAGCATATTTGAACTAAAGTGAAAAATGAGATTTATCAAATAAATATATTACCACATTAACAATATATCCATAGTCCAAAAGTCCGGCACATATTGCCTACATTCCATTGTTCATGGGCCAATGTGCATAAACACATGGGCAAAGCCCACACACGAGACCCATTTCCATTGGAGAGAACACTGCTGGGGCATCAGATGATAAAACCACAGGCACCTCAGGGGGAAGGGAAGGGGGGGCACCTCAGCCACAGGAGTCCACGACACAGATCCACGAGGGGCCTCCATGCCCACTGTACCATCCTGGGGAGTGCAAAGCCACAGTCTCTCAAGTCTCTACAGTGGGTGGATTGCCCACTGTCCCATCCGGGGGAGTGCAAAGCCACAGTCTCTCAAGTCTCTACAGTGGGTGGATTGCCCACTGTACCATCCGGGGGAGTGCAAAGCCAGAGTCCAGACGGCGGTGCCCAGCGGAGCGGTGCTTGACAGGAAGGGCCCAGCGGAGCGGTGCAGAGACGGCGGTGCCCAGCGGAGCGGTGCTTGAGATGAAGGGCCCAGCGGAGCGGTGCTTGAGATGAAGGGCCCAGCGGAGCGGTGCTTGAGATGAAGGGCGCAGCGGAGTGGTGCTTGAGACGGCGGTGCCCAGCGGAGCGGTGCTTGACAGGAAGGGCCCAGCGGAGCGGTGCTTGAGATGAAAGGCCCAGCGGAGCGGTGCTTGAGATGAAGGGCCCGGCAGAGCGGTGCTTGAGACGGCGGTGCCCAGCGGAGCGGTGCTTGACAGGAAGGGCCCAGCGGAGCCGTGCTTGACAGGAAGGGCCCAGCGGAGCCGTGCTTGACAGGAAGGGCCCAGCGGAGCGGTGCTTCTCACGGCGGGGCCCTGTTCAGCGGTGCTTGTCTTGGCGGGGCCCTGTTCAGCGGTGCTTCTCACGGCGAGGCCCTGTTCAGCAGTGCTTCTCACGGCAGGGCCCTGTTCAGCGGTGCTTGTCTTGGCAGGGCCCTGTTCAGCGGTGCTTCTCACGGCGGGGCCCTGTTCAGCGGTGCTTGTCTTGGCGGGGCCCTGTTCAGTGGTGCTTCTCACGGCGGGCCCTGTTCAGCAGTGCTTGTCTTGGCGGGGCCCTGTTGAGCGGTGCTTCTCACGGCGGGACCCTGTTCAGCGGTGCTTCTCACGGCGGGGCCCTGTTCAGCGGTGCTTGTCTTGTGTTCCCAGGGAACCAGATCTGCCCAATAAATGCCGCTCAGTCGCCATCCGACCTTTCGCTTGTGGGGCCCTCCTATGCTGGAGTCCTGGGCCCGTGGGTGTCCTCCGTCACACCCCAAATGGGGCTGGTGGGGTCCTCCTGGGCAGCTCAACCGCTGCCGGACTTGTCCACCCTCCTGCCCTTGCCCTCCTTGGCAGAAACTCTGGGGCCCTTGCCTCCCTTTCTGGATGGGCCAGGTGACGTTGCAAGGGTGGTGTCCTTGGGGGCAGCCGTCTCAGGCCTGTCGTGCCGGCCCTTCCCTTTTTTTGTTCTTTTCCCAGGGGGTGGGCTGGCTGTCCCCTTGCTGCTGGCCGATGTTCCTGCCCTAGGAGCTGGTTTACTCCAATAGCCCTGAACGATGGTCCTAGTAGGTGCAGGGCTTGTGGTGGCTGAGGTGCTGATTGGAGTCTTATTAGATGGAGGGGGTGGGTCAGTTGTTGGAAAGAGGTCAAGGTTGGAAAGGAAAATCAATTTAGACAGACAGGGACGGGTAGTTGTAGTGGGTATGGGAGTGGAGGAAGAGGATGTGGTTGTAGGCGAGTCAAGTGTGGTGTCTTTGGGTGCAGGTGCTTGTGCTGGAGGCTGTCGTGAGGTGGATGGCTGTTGGGTGGGTGACTGCCTGCGTTTGTGTGGTTTGGAAGAGGGGGTGACAGACACACTGGAAGAGGACACAGGGGACGTGTAAATGGCAGTGGGGGTGGTGACTGCACGTGTGCGGACTGTTCTTGTGGGTGTGGTGGTGATGTCTGGATGAGCTGCCCTTGGGTGCTGAGGTGTGTGCAGGCTGGTCTGTAGGTGTGTCTGGGATAGGCAGAGGAACAGGGGAGTGGGACTGGGTTGAGGAAGTTGGAGGGGGGAGGCTAGACACAGGGACAATGGCTGCCGTCAGTGCTGAGGCCAGAGCGTTGAACAATCGCTGATGGGCAGCCTGACCCGAATGAATGCCCTCCAGGTATGCATTGCTCCGATGCACCTCCCTTTCTACCCCCTGGATGGCATTCAAAAGTGTAGACTGCCCAACAATGAGCGTCCTCAGGAGGTCAATGATCTCCGCACTGAGGGCAGCAGGGGTAACTGGGGCAGGACCTGAGGTGCCAGGGGCGAAGGAGATGCCCGGCTTCCTGGCCGAGCGGGCACGGGGCGAACGCTGAGGGGCTGCTGGGAGGGCGGGGCTGGTGCGCTGGGTGGCGGCTGTACCTGTTGTTGCGGTGGGCACGGGTGGTGCCGCCACCACAAGGGAGCTCCCTTCCGAGGATGTGTCGGTGTCGCTGACGTCTCCACGGGTCCCCGTTGTGGAGCTCCCCTCGCCCTCCATCTCACTGGTGTACTCTGAGTCGGTTGCATGGCCCTCCGGGGCCATGTGAGATGCAGCTCCCTCGTGCGCCGATGCCACTTCTCCTCTGCCTGATGATGCTAATGCACACATGAACAGGAAAACCAAAAAAAAGGGGGGGGGAGAAGAAAGAAAGACATGTTGAGTGCATGCATTGGTGGCACCATTGGCGGAGAGGACAGACACAGAAGCCCCCTGCACTACGCCGCGCACTCGGGGTACCCTACTCAATTATTGTGACTTGGCCTACAAGTCAATGGACACATAGGTGAGGCCGGACCATGGATATCTGTACATAGCACCCTATAGAGGTGCGGGGCGGGGGCACAGGGCCATGCCTAACGGATGGGCCTAGCCTACAGAAACCGCCCTGGCCTAGAGATAGCCACAGCCCTCCTCCCCCACCCAGACACCTCCACTGTGCGCTAATATAGCAGAATGTGCTGATACTCACCCCCTTGTGTCTGCTGTGATGTCCTCACGCGCCCATCCAAATCGGGGTAGGCCACCGCCAGGATCCGGGACATCAGGGGGGGTCAATTGCCATGTAGCACCACTCCTAGGTTGGGAGGCCATCCCCAGCAGAGCCTCGGCGGTCTTTCAGCTCCCACGGCGGATGTCCTCCCACCTCTTGCGGCAGTGAGTGCCCCGTCTGTTGTGGACCCCCAGGGCCTGGACGTCCTTGCCGATGGCACGCCAAATGTCGATCTTCTGATGGGCGCTGACCTATGTGACATGGACAGGGTGGAACAAGAAATATCATCACTTTCCTGCATGGTCGATGTGAGTGGCCCCCCCTCCCCAACCTTGCCATGTGGCACATGCTCTCATCTGTCGTGCGTTGCACTCCTCATTCGCTCCCCCTCCCCACCATCTTACATCCACCCCACTCAACACAGGCATAGCCCATACTACGTGCTCCCTGTGTACTTACCTGTTGGTCTGGAGGAACGTAGAGTAGCGCATACTGGGGGAGGACCCCATCCACATGTTTCTCCAATTCCTCAGATGTGAAGGCAGGGGCCCTTTCCCCAGTCGCAGCAGCCATTGTATCTCCCAGACCGAGGTCACAGCAGCACTTGCAGTATAGGTCCTCTCCTGTGGATGATCAGGTCTCGAGTGATTAAGCAGTTAGAAAATGGTGGTCACGCCCGTGGCGGTGCGTACTGCGGCGGTGCATACCGCGACCGCCGGCGCACATCGTCATTGGCTTCTGAGACCCATAGGGTTCAATGTTAACCAATGCTGCTTTGCGCCGCGGTCTTCAACCGCCTACCGCCACTGTGTGCCACGCCAGCGCATTGACCTCACATCCCATTGTCACACTTCACAAGTCAGGCAGCCGCCATTTCAAGGGCCCACATGGCTTAATTTCTACTGCGTCACACAGGCCTAGGCCTTGCATTGCCACTCATACAAGCCATTCAATGCATAGCGAATCGTGTTTTGTGCAAGCTGTGGTTACGTGCCTGTGGGTTGCTTGACTCTGTGCTCCATGTTGTCCTTCCTAGGCACCGTCCGCTGGGACTTGCGAGGAGATGGAGGATGTACAGACCGCTGGTGGACCTCTCGACAATGGAAGAACGACATGTCATACTGACATACAGACTTGACCGAGCCACTATACATGAACTGTGTGCCCAGCTGGAGCCAGACCTGATGTCCCCCATTTGCCAACCCACAGGGATTCTCCCTCTGGTGCAGGTTCTGTCAGTACTCCATTTTTTGGCAAGTGGATCATTCCAAACAACAGTGGCCATATCATCAGGGATGTCTCAGCCTATGTTTTCTAAGGTTTTGTCCAGAGTGTTGTCTGCCCTGATGAAATACATGCAGAGCTACATTGTTTTCCCTGAGGTGGAGGATATGGCTACAGTGAAGGGTGATTTCTATGCCCTTGGACATATCCCCAACACCATTGGTGCCATTGATGGGACCCATGTGGCTTTGGTTCCCCCCAGTGGAAGTGAGCAGGTGTAAAGGAACAGAAAAAGTTATCATTCGATGAATGTCCAGGTGGTCTGTTTGGCTGACCAGTACATCTCCCATGTAAATGCCAAGTTCCCTGGGTCTGTGCATGACGCGTACATCATGCGAAATAGCAGCATCCCTTATGTGATGGAACAGCTACAGAGACACCGTGTGTGGCTAATAGGTGACTCTGGTTACCCCAACCTGTCGTGGCTACTTACCCCAGTGAGGAATCCCAGGACAAGGGCAGAGGAACGCTACAATGAGGCCCATGGGCGAACTAGGAGGGTTATAGAAAGAACCTTTGGCCTCCTGAAGGCCAGGTTTAGGTGTCTGCATATGACAGGTGGATCCCTAATGTACTCACCAAAGAAGGTGTGCCATATCATCGTGGCCTGCTGTATGCTTCACAACCTGGCTTTGCGACGCCAGGTGCCTTTCCTGCAGGAGGATGGTCCAGATGGTGGTGCTGTAGCAGCTGTGGAGCCTGTGGAGAGTGAAGAGGAGGAAGACGACGGGGACGACACAGACAACAGGGACACAGTGAAACAACAGTATTTTCAGTAGCAC
Source organism: Pleurodeles waltl (assembly GCF_031143425.1). NCBI lineage: Eukaryota > Metazoa > Chordata > Amphibia > Caudata > Salamandridae > Pleurodeles > Pleurodeles waltl. The sequence continues at coordinate 778,491,082 of NC_090439.1, forward strand.
ACAGGTACGAATCAACCACGCCATTTTACATTTACTTAAAGTCTCCTGCCTCTCTACTGTCTGAGTTCCCCCCCAGTTCCTGTTAACTGAGTTGTGACTTTCCCTTCCGTTTTCAGAGCTGTGGGCCCCACTGCGTGACCTCTGCTTTGTTTGCCCATGGACTACAGCTGTGTGACAGTGGTATGTTGTCATCACAATGTAACTGAACATTTTGGCAACGGTATGTCTAATACATTTGTTGAAAATACAAGCAGACTCCAGATTTATTAAGTGCAATAAGTGAATTTATTAAAGTGCTAACATTAGGTACATGATTGTAAAAGGGTGATGGGTGATGGTGGAGTAATGTCCATGGCAGAGTCCAGTTCTCAGTCTCACAGGTGCATTGTCCATATGCCTGTGGAAGGATGGAGCAGGGGCAGTTCAAAGTTGGACAGGGTGACAATGTGGGACAGTGGAATGACATCAGGGGGTATCGTTTGCTGGCGGGGTCTTGGCATCCTACTCTGTCTTCTTGTGAGATCTCAGGTTCCGCTTGCGGGGTGGTTCTTCTTCTGCAGGAGGTGGGGTTCTGGTGGCCTGTCGTTGTGTGGGGGCCTCCTGTCCACTAGCGCCGGCGGAGGTGGTAGGCTGTTCCTGGTCCAGGCTAGTGAAAGGGGCCCTTTGTGGTGCCACATGGTCCCGCAAAGTGGTGACTATCTGGTTTAAGGCCACGACGATGGTCCCCATTGCGGAACTAATGCTCCTCAGTTCCTCTCTGAACCCCATGTACTGTTGCTCCTGCATGACCTGGATCTCCTGGAACCTGGCCAGTACCATAGCCATCGTCTCCTGGGAGTGGTGGTATGCTCCCATGATGGAGGAGAGGGCCTCTTGGAGAGTCGGTTCCCTGGGGCTGTCCCCCCCCCTGTCGCACAGCAGCCCTCCCAGTTCCCCTGTTTCCCTGGGCCTCTGTCCCCTGGACGGTGTGCCCACTACCACTGCCCCCAGGTCCCTGTTGTTGTTGGGGTGGTGGGTCAACCTGGGTGCCCTGTAGTGGTGGACACACCGCTGATTGACGTGTCCTGGAGACAGAGGCATGGGCCCACTGGGTGGGAGCTGTGCTGGTGTTCCCAGAGGGGGTTAGGTCTGGTGTAGCCTGTGGCTGTCTGGGGGGAACCGACTGTCCCGAGGTCCCCGATGGGCTGGGCTGGTCATCTGGGTCCAGGGAGACAGAGCTGCTGTCATCACTGGGGGCCTCTTCTGGTGGTGGGATGGACATCTCTGGACCCTCCGTGGTGGTGTGGTGGCGTTCGGGTCCTGCAGGGGTATAAGAGTATGGTTATTGCTTCTGTGTGTGGCATTTCGTGTAGTGGGTGGCCGTGGACCTCAGTGCTGGCATTCCCTTGTGGAGGCTTTTGTGACAGTGGCTGGTGGGGGAGATGGGTATGTGCAGTGGGCATGCTTTGGTGATGTGTGTCCATGCTTTGGGGAGGCATGCAGGGGTAGGTTTTGGGATGGGTGGGTTGTGATGGTGAGCCATTTTCAAGGAGTTGGTGTGATGGGGGTGGGGGTGAGGGTGGGGGTATGATTTGGCATGCAGGTGGGGTGGGGGGAATGAAGTAGTGGAGATTTGACTTACCAGAGTCCATTCCTCCGCCTACTCCTGCGAGGCCCTCAGGATGCAGGATGTGCAAGACTTCCTCCTCCCATGCTGTGAATTCTGGGGGAGTAGGTGGGGGTCCGCCGCCAGTCTTCTGCACCGCGATGTTGTGCCTTGATACCATGGAACGCACCTTCCCCCGTAGGTCGTTCCACCGCTTCCTGATGTCGTCCCGATTGCGTGGATGCTGTCCCACAGCGTTGACCCTGTCCACTATTCTTTGCCATAGCTCCATCTTCCTGGCAATGGTGGTGTGCTGCACCTGTGCCCCGAATAGCTGGGGCTCTACACGAACTATTTCCTCCACCATGACCCTGAGTTCTGCGTCAGAGAACATGGGGTGTCTTTGGGGTGCCATGGGGTGGTGTGGATGAGGTGAGGGGTGGTGTATGTGTTGTAGAGTGTGGTGAGTGTGGTGGTGTATGGTGTTTTGTGCGTGGAAATTGTGTTGGTGATGTTGTGATTTGCCTCTGTGTGATGGTCTACTCTAGGCTGTGCTGTCTCTCTCTGTCCTTCAGTCGCAATGGTGGTCGTAAGGGTTTGTGGGTGATGTGTGTGTGTGTTTTATACTTAATTGGGTGTGTGGGAGTGGTGTGTGTATGTGTCTCAGGTGTGTATATTTTGATTTGTCCAATGTGGCTGTGTTTTGTAAAGGTGTGTGTATTTTGAGCGCGGCGGTGTGTACCGCCAATGGAATCCCGCGGTTGAAAGACCGCTGCGGGGATTTGTGGGTCGGAATGGTATGGGCGTATTTCTGTTGGCGTGACGGTGGAGGTTTGGTCATCGCCAGTTTCCCGCTGACCTTTGGTGTGGCGGACTTTTGTTGTTGTCGGGTTTTTGGCGGTTTGCCAGTTGCGGGTCAGAATGACTGTGGCGGTTTACTGCGACCGCGGCAGTGTTATGGCGGTCTTCTGACCGGCGGTAAGCGAGTTTTACCGCCGAGGTCAGAATGACCCCCAAAGTGTATTACCTGTGTGTCACTGGAAGTACTGCTGAATTATATTGGTTCTGTTGTCAACATCTTCTTCCTCTGTCTCCTCTTCCTCACTGTCCACAGGCTCCACCGCTGCCACAATACCACCTCCAGGCACATCCTCCTGCAGAAAAGGCACCTGGCGTCTCAAGGCCACATGCACAGATGATCTGGCACATCTTCTTGGGTGAGTAGTACAGAGATCCACCTGTCAGATGGAGGCACCGGAACCTGGCCTTGAGGAGGCCGTAGGTCCTTTCTATAATCCTCCTTGTAACATTCCTCTGCCCTTGTCCTGGCATTCATCACTGGGGTCAGTAGCCATGAGAGGTTGGGGTAACCAGAGACACCTGCAAATATCGAGGGATACCTGTTAGCCACACACTCACCCTTAGGGACAACCCCATACCCATACACCAATTTATACTGGGTGGGGACTTTTGGCGCACCTATTAGCCACACCCGGTGCCTCTGGAGTTGGCCCATCACATATGGGATGCTGCTATTCCTCAAGATAAAGGCGTCATGCAGAGCCAGGATATTTGGCATTCACATGGGATATATACTGGTCCGCCAACACCATCTGCACATTCATAGAGTGATAGCTTTTTCTATTTCTGTAAACCTGTTCATTTCTCCGGAGGGTGACAAATGCCACATGTGTACCATCAATGACACCAATGATGTTGGGTATATATCCCAGGGCATAAAAGTCAGCCTTCACTGTGGCCAAATCCTCCACCGGGGGAACACAATGTAGCTGCGCATGTATTTCAGCAGGGCAGGCAACACTCTGGTCAACACGTTAGAGAACATTGGCTGAGACATCCCTGATGCCATGGCTACTGTTGTTTGGAAGGAACCACTTGCCAGGAAATGGAGCTCTGACAGGACCTGCACTAGAGGGGGGATTCCTGTCGGCTGGCAGATAGCTGACATCAGGTCTGACTCCAATTGGGCACACAGTTCTTGGATTGTGGCACAATCAAGTCTGTAGGTAATGATAATGTGTCTGTCCTCTATTGTCGCAAGGTCCACCAGGGGTCTGTACACCAGAGGATGCTGTCATCTCATATTCTGCCTCAGCGGTTGAAGCCTATGGAAGAGAACGGTGAGCAGAGGGTCATATTCACACATCATTTCCACTAATGATGATTTGTTTCCTTTACAGAAACAGTATGTCAACTTGAGAGTCAATTGATGTGCCAATGTCTGCTGTGACGCAGTTAGGTGCCATGCCCTGTGCCCCCCTGAAATGGTAGCTGCCTGACCTGTGAGGAGGGACAACTGGAAATTAGATAATTGCTCTCGGTAGGTGGTCGATGACACTGCACAAAATCGCATTGGTTATCATTGGGCCCTATGGGTTCCAGGAGCCAATGGCGATGTACGCCGGTGGTGACGGTAGGAACGCCGCAGAAGTCGCTGCCATTTTCTATCTGTTCACTCACTTGCTACCTGACCTTCAACATGTGTGGACCTACACTGCAAGTGCTGCTGTGACCTTTGTCTGGAACTGACCATGGCTCAGGTGTCTCGGGAAAGGGCCCCTGCCCTTACTGCTGGTGAGTTGGAGAAAGTGGTGGATGGGGTCCTACCCCAGGACACGTTACTCTACGGTCCTCCAGACAAACAGGTGAGTACACTGTGAGCATGATGCGTGGGCCATGAATGTAGGAATTGCTATGTGTGTAACCCGCATGTAGAGGGGGGCAGAGGCATCCTGGCCAGAGTGCAGCATGTAAAGTGGTCAATGTATGTGCTTTAGGGGATGGGTGGGATCTGGTGGGCAATGAGTCTGTCTTTTCCTTCCATGTCAGCGCCCACCAGAAAAAGGGTATTTGGCATGCCATCGCCAAGGAGGTGTGGACCCTGGGGGTCTTTGACAGGCAGAGCACCCACTGCCGCAAGAGATGGGAGGACCTGCGCCGCAGGGCAAAGAAGACAGAGGAGGCCCAGCTGGGACTGGCCTCCCAGTGAGGAAGGGGTACCCGTCGCACCATGACCCCCCTGATGTTCCGCATCCTGATGGTGGCCTATCCGGAGTTGGATGGGCACTTGAAGGCATCACAGCAGTCATGAGGAGGTGAGTACAGAATCTGAAACCTGACTTTGCGCACGTTAGGAGGTACCTGGGTTGGGGATGGGCTGTGAGTGCCTCTAGGCCAGGGCGAACATGGCAGTGTAGGTCCCTCGTTGGGCAGGCTCTGGAGCACTCCTACCCTAATAGTGTAAGTGGGCATCTACTACTGGGCAGGGTCTCATGGGCTGGTGACTGTTGTAGTAAGTGGTTGGGCATGGCCTAGTGCATAGGGCTGCTCCCTGTGTGTTGTGTACACCAACGGTAGTGGTATTGCTGGCATTGACCAAGTGTTTCCTCTGTCTCTTCCCCCCCTTTTTTTTTTTTGTCACCTTGTCCTTATGTGCATTAGTATCATCTGGCGGAGGAGCAGAGGCACCGGCAACGGAGGGAGCTGCATCCCACATGGGCCTGGAGACACCAGTGGGACGGAGGGTGAGGGGAGCACCACGACGAGGACAGGAGGGGAGACACTGACAGAGACTTCTCCTCCGATGGAAGTTCCCTGGAGGTGGCGGACACCTCTGTGCCCACCCCAACAGGTGCAGCCGCCACCCCCGTACCAGCCCCACCCTCCCAGCAACCCCTCAGCGTGTTTCCCGTGCCCGCTCACCCAGGAGGGTGGGCATCTCCTTCGCCCCAGGCACCTCAGGCCCTGACCCAGTCATCCCTGCTGCCCTCAGTGAGGAGGCTATTGACCTCCTGAGATCCCTCACTGTTGGGCAGTCAACCATACTGAATGCCATCCAGGGTGTCGAGAGGCATTTGCAACAAACAAATGCATACCTGGAGAGCATTCACTCTGGCGTGGCAGCCCAACAGAGAGCCTTTCAGGCTCTGGGCCTCACACTAATGGCAGACCTTGACCCTGTGTCTAGCCTCCCCCCTCCAACTACCTCTACCCAGACCCAATCCCCTCAACCACCACCTAGCCCAAGAACACCGTCATACCAGCATTCACCCAAATCACCACACAAAAGTGGCTCAGGAAAACATAAGCACCACACTTTATCTCACAGGCACCCACACAAGCATCATACCCATGCAAACACACCAACATCCAATGCCTCCACTGTATCCCCCTCCTCCTCTTCATCCACCTCCCTCCCAGTAGCATCTACAATCACAACTGCATGCACTACATCTTCATCCACTACCTCCATCACCAGCACACCCATCACAACACACCCCTCACGAGCAGTCACCACCTCCACAACCAGGCACACATCCCCTGTGTCCTCTCCCAGTGTGTCTGTGACCCCTCCTCCCAAAGTACTCAAACGCAAGCACCCACCCACCCAACAGGCATCCACCTCACAACAGCATCCAGCCCATGCACCTTCACTCAAACTCAGCAGACAAACACCTCCTACAGCCACTCCCTCTTCCTCCACTCCCAAACCCTCTCCATCTTCCCGTCCCAGTGTGTCTAAAAAACCTTTCCTGTAAACATTCCCTCCCCCCGGTACTTCCCCTCGGGCCAGGGTGTCGAGAACCCAGGCCAGCACCTTAGCCACAAAGTCAGCGTCCGCTGTGGTACCTGCAACTCCCAGAGGCTCAAAAGGGTCACCCGTCAGGTCAGCCAGTGTGCCACTGATCCCTGCAAGGTACCAACCCATTCCGCCACCTGCAAAGGTGAAGAAGGGGACAGCACGCAGCAAGGGCAAGGAGCATGACCCACCCAGCAAGGCCTCCTCCAAAACTTTAGCTGCCAAACTCAAGGTCCCAACAGCAGCTTCCAAGGAGAGGAAGCCAAAGCCAAGCCAAGGCACTTCAGGCATCGGACGCTCCAGGTGAGGGCCTGGTGGTCACCATCAGAACCGACAACCCCACCACCTGTACTGCGGACAGCACCGCCAGCATCCCTGCCGCAAGCACCGCCACCTGCACCTCTACCAGGACCGCTGCTGCCACCACTACTGTCAGCAACAGCATCCCCAGTGGCCAGCCGTTCGAGGCAGCAGGAGACGGGCTGGTGTCTCCCTCCACCACTGGCACCTGCACCACAGCCAGCACCACCAGCATCCCCGCCGCAAGCACCGCCGCAAGCACTGCCACCTGCACCACTGACAGTAGGACCACTACCAGCAGCAGCCCCAGTGTGCATCCATCCGAGGCTGCTGAGACGGGCTGGAGCCTCCCACCACCACTGGCAGCACCCCCACCAGCACCGGCACTACCACCAGTTTGCCACCTTAGTCACCGCAGGATGGAGTCTGGCCCTGCCCACATGGAGTATCATGCTACCTGGTCCCAGCAAATCTTGTGCCTCAGACACCCAGGTGAGGGAATGTGAACTGTGAACCCCAAGTGCTGCATAAATGGGCACAAGGCCCCCTCCAGAACCAGTGGAGATATGCATCCACTCACCCTTTCCTTGGCAGGATGAAGCACACTGGGCACAAAGCCCACTCCAGAACCAGTGGGAGAAGCTATCCACTCACCCTTTCCTTGGCAGGGTGAAGCACACTGGGCACAAAACCCACTCCAGAACCAGTGGAAGAAGCCATCCACTCACCCTTTCCTTGGCAGGATGAAGCACACTGGGCACAAAGCCCCCTCCAGCACCAGTGGAGAATCCACCCACTTGAGGGACTGTGGCTTTGCACTCCCCAGGACCAAGCAGTGGGCAACCCACCCACTTGAGAGACTTGAGAGACTGTGGCTTTGCACCCAGGACCAAGCAGTGGGCAAACCACCCACTTGAGAGACTGTGGCTTTGCACTCTCCAGGACCAAGCAGTGGGCAACCCACCCACTTGAGAGAGAGTGGCTTTGCACTCCCCGGGACATCGCTGTGGGCATGGAGCCCCCTCCAGGAGCAGTGGCGTTATTCCATCTTCCGGCTGAGGTGCCCCCCACTTCCCCATCCCCCTGAGTTGCCTGTGTGTTTACGACCTGATGCCCCTGCAGTGTTCTCTCCGTATTGAGGCAGGAGTCAAGTGTGGGCTTGACATTTGGAAAGGAAAATGTACAGCCTTCTGTACATATTGTAAATATTTGGAAGTACTGTTTTTATATTTGTTAGGTATATCTATTTCTAATATATCACTGATTGGACTCTATTCCTTTTGTCCTTGCGTTCTTCCAGGGGATTATGGGGTGTAAATGTAATGATGCTGCATGTGTTTCTGTGTATGTTGTTGTGGGTGAGGGTGTTGCATGTTGCATGTGTGTCACTCTCTTTTTTCTCCCCCCTCCCCTGTGTACTAGATGCAGTACTCACCATTGTCATCGCCGCCACCTTTGATATTCCTGGTGTATGAGGAGGTATACCAGCATGGGCAGGACCTGTAACTCGGGTTCCACTGCGTCCTGGTTCTTCATTGAGTGTCAAGAGGTGAGTGGTTTCCCTTCCAAACATTTGTTTCTGGCGTGCTTTTGATGGTGTTGGTACCGCCCCGGAAAAAGCTGGCAGATTGGCGAGTTGTAATGGGGTGGGCGGTACATTGTCTTCCACCTGTCTGTTGGCGGTGACCGCTGCGGTGTTTGTTGCTACCCATTTGTTTTTTACCGCTGGCCTGTTGGCGGTATTACTGCCACTTTATCACCTACTGCCAGGTTTGTAATGAGGGCCAATATTCTCTTACAGATAGTTTCATTAATTCCCTGCTCTCCCTTTGGGCCCTTCTATGGGACAAGACACATTCCCTCACCCATCCTTTGTCCTTTTTACAGCTATCCACTGGCTTCTCATAAATGGAAGAACAGCCTAGAGCAGAGGTTGCCTCTCAAATGTATTTGAGCCAGAGGATTCTAGTCTTGTGTGACCAGGAGAGGCAATCTGAAATATTAGCATGATTTAAACTTGACTCTTCCTTCATCCAAATCGAGCATCACAGCAACAGAGGATCAAGCTAATCAGGTCTTCAACATACTCCAGGCCCATTTCCTGATGGACAACAAAATGCGATGTGGACAGAGGAACCCTTAAAGCTGACACACTCTATTTTCCTCCATTTGAATCATGTCCACATGCCTATACCCCCAAATCCCCACACCACAAATCAAGATGTCAGAGTGACTTTGATTGGCTCGTAATAGTAGTGAGGCACAGATGACTAGGAATGCATTGAGATGCTCTTAAGATGGACTTGGTAGGTGTCCTGCCACAGGCAGGCTATTGCTGCTCCAGTTATCTCTTGTACTGGCCAAGAAATGGGGACTGTGCAAAGGAATATTAGATGGAATCAGGATGAGTATAATCAGTCTTCACTGTGCTAGATGTGTTGATATGTTTCTTCATAGTCAGTTAGGTACTCAGGATAATTACGAGGTTGCATGCGTGGTCGGTGGGTGGGCGACCGAGGGCAACGGACCACCACGTGTCATCCCAGGGGGAGGGCTTTTTCCCGAAGATGAGGATCTCCATTTTGTCTGAATTTAGCTTGAGGCAGTTGATCCTTATCCAAGTGGCGATGTTGGTCATGGTGTTTTGGAAGTTGGTTTGTGTGGTGGTGGTGTTGTCTGTGAGGGGTAGGACGAGCTGGGTGTCATCAACATAGGAGACAATGTTGAGTCCTTCGGTGTTTGCTACGTCTGCCAGTGGAGACCTGTAGGTGTTGAAGAGGGGGGGCTGAGGGAAAAGCCCTAGGTGATGCCACAGATGATGTCTTTGGGTGCAGAGCCGAAGAGAGGGAGGAGGATCCTGTGTTTTTGACCAGAGAGAAAGGAGGGGATCCAGTTGAGTGCGTTGTCTTTGATGCCAATGCTGTGGAGTCTGGTGATGGGAGTGTGGTGGAAGATGGTGTTGAAGGCTGCTGATAAGTCTAGGAGGATGAGGGCTGCTGTTCCCCTAGGTCGAGGAGGTGTCTGATGTGGTCAGTTGCTGCGATCAAGGCAGTCACAGTGCAGTGATTGGGCTGGAAGCCAGATTGGGATGGGTTGAGTATGTTGTTGTCTTTAAGGTAGTCCGCGAGCTGGCAGTTGATGGCCTTTTCCAAGACTTTGGTGGGGAACGGAAGGAGCAAGATAGTTTTTTTAACTTGTTGGGGATGGCCGAGGGTTTCCTCAGAAGGGACTTGACCTTGGTGGGCTTCCAGGTGCCGGGGAAGGTGGCTTTGGAGATAGTGGTGTTAAAGAATTCTGGGAAGGAAACAATGCAATAATTGAACATGTGATGAGTGATGTAATATTCAGGGGTAAAAGCAGCGCATGACGAGACCACGTGTTATAGTTAAATTAGGGCATGAGTTCCAGTTACTTGAGATAATTATAACTGATGAATTTCAGTTTGTTTTAACTGACATTTTCACCTAATTATAACCACTGTTTGACCTTTGGTTTCTAAACCCAGGGGCATATTAACAAGCCCCTTGCGCCACCAGTGCATCAATTGTTTTGATGCTTTGGCGGCGCAGAGTGCTGACTCATATCTACAAGGACGACAAAGCCACTTTGCGTGGCTTTTCCTGCCCTCGTAGATATGGTGTAAGACTACACAGTGCAAGTTGCCTCGTTACCTTACACTGCATTAGAAGTGTTAAATGGGCATTATGTTGGTGTTTCCCACACAACAACCATGAGTTTTGACACATTCCCAGATTTGCAAGGACTTGTAAACCTGGGGATGCATCAAAACCGTACACCTTTCCAGGGGAGGCATAATGAGGAGAAACGTCTTCATTTCTCCTCGTTTTTACCTCTATCTACGTGTGGCGCATTCTGCAGCACACATAGAAAGAGGAAAAAACCTCCATAGATTGTTTCTGTGCGAAAAGGTGCCCCTTACTGCACCAAAACAATCCTGCCAATCATGCAGACACCCTTGCATCATGGCGCAAGGGTGCCTGTGTTTGTGCTAGGCACCAAATTGTGCGCTGGCAGAACGGACAGGAATGTACCATATGTTGTAAATCCTGTGCATTCCTCCCCTTTCAAATTGATGTAGGGCAGTGCAGCTAAAAGACTTGAGGTGCTGCCCTGCATTAATTTTTGTAAATATGTCCCTATATTTCTAGGGTCTTCTAAATGTATATCATACTTAACTATAATATCACTTGAACTTTAGATTTTTTAGTAAACTCTATAAAGGCTGTGATTTTAGATAAGTCAGACCTTCTGGATTTGTCAAAGGGGCAGAAGTCCAAAATACAAAAGACAAGCCTATTGGCTGTATCAGGAGGTCAACACATCAATGTATATAAAACAGTCACATTGGCTATGTCAATAAATCACCAAATAATTTATCAATAACTCTAATCCAATGGGCATGGATATGACTAATAATAATTACTGTTGCAAAATATTTTAAACAAAGCATTTCTTTTTTACATAAACATGTGATGAGTTTTTGTTCACGCTCCTCAGGCCACAAAATGCAGTCATACAACAAACCACAAGGGGGGCTCACATTCTAGTTGAAGAGCATGCAGCTCCAGCTTGCAGTGCTTTCAAAAAGAAAGTAAGCTGTCCTATGGTCATGTATTTAATGACCCAAGATACTTCCTGCCAGTTGTTTTAATGGTTTAAGTGGGTCTTCTGCACTCCTGGCAGCCACCACTACATGAAAAAAGTTTGGTGGTGCCCTTAACCCTTCTAAGGATACCACCAGCATCTAAAAATGTAAGTTAAAAGCCCTTGCAGAGAGTTATGGAGCACTCCCTGGTGGGAGCCAGGGCTCCTAGTAACTCTAGGCAATGTGAGCCGTGGAGGGAGGCTGATTCCCCCCATGGACCCACCAACTTCTCTGCCAGCACTCATCCAGGGTGTTATGGAAGCTGGCAATAAATTTTTATGTATGTTGCCAGTCCCACCTAAGGCACCCACAATCTTTACTGCCTTTGACGTCACAAGGGTAGTCCAATTCCCCCTGTGGCCCTACTAGCCCCACCGACTCCCCAGCCAGCATCCATTCAGGGCACAAGAGAGAGCCAGCTTCACTAGTTTGTGCACTCCTGACTAGGAGCAGTTGTTATTTTGCTCCACCAGGCAGAAGTAATCTACAGTATCTCAGGGGATGGAGTCTCTGGGATGCTGTTCCTCATCAGGCCCCAGGAGATGGGGTCTACAGGGCCTTCAAATGGCTTGGGAGGGAGGCCCCACATCCCCTCCCCAAAAAGTGATATTGGGTCTGTGGGATTGGTCCCCGACACCCTCATATGGCTCTAAGAAGGTGGCCCCATGCCCCTCCCAAAAAAATGACATGCGCCCTGGGAGATGGTGGACATAGGGCCTTCACATCACTCAGGTACGGGTGCTCTTGTCCCTTTCCCCCAAAATGAAAAGTTGTGCTGGTGCCCCAGGCCCTGGGAGGCTTTCATTTAAAAAAACAAAAAAACATGCACTGTGTTGTGTTTAATGTTTACATCAGATGCCAAATTGTTGTTTTCAATAATGTCATAAAACTACATCTAATGTCACTTTAACCTTTAGGTTTTTTTCAGTGAAGTTCTAAATTTTTTTTACCGTTAGGTAATATTTTGCTACCATACATTATTAGGCCCAATCATGCAGACCGGGCCCTGCACCCAAAACCTTATGGGCAACCAACACCCTAACTGTACACGTCCTATGCCCGTGGGCAGCTTGGGATTGGCCGCAACGCTTGGTTGCTCTTCACCATGCATGGTATGCAGCCATGAGCAGAGTGTGGCCAGGCCCTGCACCCAAACCCTCCATGTGCAGCCAAGACACTATTGCTGGCCAACACCTACTGTCTTCAGGCGGCCCAATTCCCTGCGCCTTTTTTTCACAGCACTGCAGTACCACAGTATTACCGCAAAATTACATGGGGTGAGGCTCTGAGCCCTACTGAAGTACTGAGTTACCACAGCACTCTGAAAAATACGTTTTACTTTTACCGTAAGGGTGTCCTTCTGGAACTCCTCCCACAAGGGCCTGTAGGTTAGGGTACCCCTTTCCCGCTCTTTTATTGCTTAGAGTCCCTGAGTCATAAAATGGAAGTGGAAACTTTCTCTTTATATTGCTGCCAGCCAATAAGATTGCATTATTTTTGTAATATTTTTTATTGGGGATAATATAGCATCATAAAGGTCTAGAAGCTGGTTGTTGGCAGCTCAAAAATGGCAGCAATCATAGGAATAGCAAAGGGTAAATGACAACAAATACAGTCCATAAAACTTTTCTCAATACAAAACAGAGGTGCCTGGTCCAATGCAAGCTTTGAAGTCTAGCGTACTGACTAGCAAGTAAAGGAATGCTCACTTGCATTGTTTCTGCCCTACAGCCTATGAGTGGTGATCCTTAAAGAAAAAGTGAAAAGGAAAGAAGAGAAAAGAAAAAAGGGGAGGATGAGAATGGAGGATCGAGACAAAGAAGAAAAAGTTGTAGTCAAAGGGAAGAAGAAAAGTGATTCTGAACTCATTAAACAAGTACAATTAAGAATGGGGAGTTCCCCTGAAACAAAAGGAGCCCAGATGTAGTCAAATATTGATGTCTGGTCCAAGAAGTGGTATATGATTTGGTTATGTGAGGCTGCCTGTGCGATGTCCTGCATCCAGTCTGTGTGAAGGGGGTAGTCTTCTGTCTCTAGTAGTGCAGGATAGCCATTGTATCTACTAATAGTGCTGGGTCTATCCACTGTTTTGTGTTATTGTGAAGTTCCATTACTTTCATCTTGTCATGGAGGAAGATCAGCACCATCAACAGTTGTAGTTCAAGGGTGCCACAAGAGTTTATTGTGTGCAGAGCTTGTTGCCTACAAATTTGTAAAAATGGTCAGGAGTGCACCAAGTGCAAAATGTCACCATCAGGGTGGTTACAAATCCAGCAGGTCACTGTAGGAGCCATGTTAGCTGCCTGTTAGCTGCTTTGTGGCAATGTGGAGACCAATGCCAGTCATGAATCAGCTTGAAGAAGCAAAATTTTAGCCAGGAGTCATGAAGACCCCTTTGATGTGTGTCTTGGATCTCATATCACTCCGCGTTAGAGTCGACTTTGCCAAGTCAGTCCTGCCATTTGGCTTGCAATAATTGTTGACAATGGAGAACATATAGGCCCTCATTCTGACCTTGGCGGTCTTTTCGCGAGACCGCCGAGTTACCGCCGCGGTGAAGACCGCCGACCGCAGCGGTATGCCGCTGTGCGCATTCCGACCGCTGGGAGCGTTCCGCCGGGAAACCGCCAGCAGCCACACTGGCGGTCGGCGGAAAAGTGGAGACTGGTCAACCTCCACCACCACGCCAGCAGAACACCGCCAACAGAATTACGACCCACATATCTGTGTGGCGGTCTTCTGTTGGCGGTGTTCTGTTGGCGGTCACCTCCCCATGGCTCCGGTCGCCTCCCGGAGGACCAATGCACAAGGTAAGTTGACCGTCCGTGAGTGTTGTGTGATGTGGGCGTGTATGGGGGTGTGCGTGTGAGTGTGTAGAGGGGGTGTGTGAGTGCGTGTATGCGGGCGGGGGGTGCTGCTGTATCTATGGGTAATGTGTGCTGTTCGGCAGGTGCGCATGTCTGCATGTATGTGTGCGGGTATGTGTCCCCGTTGTGTATGTGTGTGTAGGGGGTGTGTATATGTGCATGTTGGAGGTGTGTGCATGTCGGGGTGCATGTATGTGCATGTCGGGGTGTGGGTGGGGAGGGGGTTCGTACCACCTCTGGGGGGTGGCAGGGGGGTGGAGGGTGTGGGGGGAGGACTCGGGTGGGTAGTGGGGGGTGGGGGAGACCCCTATCAGTGCCAGGGAAGGAATTCCCTGGCCCCGATAGTGCTTACCGCCATGGTTCGCATGGCGGTTTCCGACCACCAGAAACCGCGGCGGTAGGCAGGGTCATGATACCGTTGGCGGTCTCGGGACGACCACCGGGCCGGAGTGCGCAAACTCCAGCCCGGCGGTCATGACCGCCGTGGCGGTCGGAGTGGGGAAGTGGTGGTCGATCGCGGCGGTGACTGCCGCGGTCAGAATGCCATTTTTCTGACCGCCGGTCTGTTCGCGGTCCGACCGCCGCCTCTCCGCCGACGGCCAAGGTCAGAATGAGGGCCATAGTTCCTCATTCCGCATCTTACACAATCCAAAGACAACTTATGTGAAGAAGCTCCATGTTCACAGGTGGTGATGCATCACCACATTATGCAGTGGTGCACCAAGAGATAACTTGGTGGTATGCAGAAAATGAAGCAGCTGTAGGTATTTCCAGTACTGTCTCACCTTAACTAAATTTACTCCTATAAATCAGCAAATGGCTTGTTAGAAATGGGGTCTCTAGTTGGCAGGGCTACACACCTAGTAGAAATGTGTAAAGTATTTGTGCAACACAACATACATTAACACAATGAAAACACCACAAAAATACTCCATACCAGGCTAGAAAAATAGGCAATAATTTTATAAATAAATCAAGACCAAAATGACAAAAATCCAATAAGTAGAAGTCGAGGTATGATTTTTTAAAGAATAAAAAGAGTTCTAGCACTTAGAAGCAATCAGTGCCAACAGGGGTTATCCGGTCATGCTGGACCAGGGCAAAGCCAACAGTTCAGGTCAACCACAATGGAGCACAGTCTGGGGGCAAGAGCCATGCAGGCCTGGTGAACAGAGTACCTTGATCCTGGTTGGAACAGCGAGATGCAGGGTGCAGATGAAAAATGCATTTAGATGTGCTTCAGTGCTGGGCCCGCCGTTGAGAAAATGCATCAGGTTTTTTAACACAGTGGTGGTGTTGCGCCGGTTCTGGGGATGAGGTGCCGAGCCGAGATTCGTTGGTTCTGAAGTGTGATATGTCAGGTTTCTCCATGCAGTCGTGAGGGTGTGTCAATCTCTCGAAACTGCTGAGACGATGATGCACAGTTCGGAATGTCAGGCTCTCAATGAAATAAATGAAATGCATTGGTTCCTAGAGTGATGCATTGGTTCTACTCTTGCAACCGGGTCTGTGTGCTGGTTCTGCTCCATGCAGACTGGAGATGCATTGATTTCTCTTGTGCAACTATCTGGGTCCACTTGCAGTGAGCCAGGCACGGGAGCAGGGGTCGAGAATTTGGTATCCCTGAGTCTCAAGCAACAGGAGGAAAGCCAACAAACCCTTGGAGAGCACCTCATTTGCAAGGCAGAGTCCAGCTCTCTCTTGGGTCAGAGAGCAGCAGGGCAGAACAGCAGGAAAGCAGTCCTTCCAGTCCAGCAGTCCAGCAGAGTAACAGTCCTTGATGTAGAACAGCAGTTCTTCTGGCAGAGTCCACTTGCAGGTCCAGAAGAGTCTGATTTGGTGGGTTCACAGACCCAGCACTTATACCCAGTTGTACCTTTGAAGTGGGGGTGACTTCAAAGAAGGGTCTTTGATATGCACAGAGGCCTTTCTTTCCAGCCCTGGCTCCAGACTACCAGTAGGGGTAATCAGGCCTTTGTGTGGGGATAGGCACTGTCCACTCAGGTGTGTCAGCCCCCAACAGCCTTTCCTGCCCAGGAAGAGCCATCAGAATGCAGATGAGTGCTCAGCCATAAGTAACATTCCTGTGTTTGTCTAGAGGAAATGTACAACGTGTAGTTGTTACCCACCCCAGAAGTGTATTGGAGACAGGCTGCAGGCACACAGAGCTGTAGGAGCAGAGTACTGCCCAATTTCTGAAAGAGGCATTTCTAAAATAGTAATGTTAAATCCAGCTTTACCATTAAAGAGGATTTATCATTACCATTCCAATGATATGACATAGCTAAAACTTCTCAATCGGGAATTACAGCTTAAAAGTGTAATAAGGAATTCCCAATGTGAACCAATGAGAGGAACAGAAGTCTTAGTAGTAAAAAACAAATGTAGGTATTTTCCATCACTAGGACATGCAAAACATAAAAGTGCATGCCCTACCTTTTACTTACATAGTACCTTGCCCTATGAGCTACCTAGGGCCTACCTTAGGGGTGACCTCTGTGCAATAAAAGGGGAGTTTAATGCTTGGCAAAGGGTTTTAAAAGCCAAGTAGAAGTGGCAGGAAAACTGCACACCCAGGCTCTGCAGGGGCAGGCCTGAGACATGTTTAAAAGGCTACTTGTGTGGGTGACACAAGCATTGCTGCAGCCCCACTAGCAGCATTTCATTTACAGGCCCTGTGTATAAAGTACACCACTTTACAAGGGACTGTGGGAGCAGTTATATTAAAAACAGATTCAAGTAATTAATAACCTGTATTAGGGAAACTAGGCCTAACCAGAAGCGGCATTTTAAAAGTGCATTTCCTTTCTAAACTTTGCATGACCTGCGCTTGCTTGAATCACTTGAATTGATAACATTGACAAATTTCAGCACTCAAACTAAATAGAAATGTTTCTGTCTGAACCCTAGCATGGTCTATGCATGGCTTTATTTTCCTGCCAAAACAATGAGCTATATTGTGTACTCCTTTCCTATCAACTGACCAGCTTTCAAATTTTAAAACTTGCTAAACTAATCTGGAGTTTGCTTCTTTATGAATAAGCTTAGAGTGTGGAAATGCATGAGAATGGAATCAATGAAATTGGAATGCATTAGAAATTCATACAAGTGTCTTGTTTTTCAGAGAGCAAAGTATATAGGAAAGTAATCTGATGTTGACAGAGTAGCTGCAAAAGCAACAATTTGCAAATTTCCTTAGACTACCATTTGTTTCATCTCCTATCTCAAGATGTTTCGTACTTGCGAACGGCTCAACAGATGATTGGCTGTCTAGAATTTGTGATAAAAATTGCTAGTTTGTAAACGTTCATTACAATGTCTAAAATGTCCCAGGGAAAGTATAGGGAGATACAGTGGGGACACAAGGTGTGAACACTTGAGGATACGAGACTAGACATTAGAGCGACTAGATGCTTTGGTCTTTAGAGTGATTAGGACTAGTGAGATTATGTCTCTCTCTCTCTCAGACTAAAACTCTTTAAGCTATTGACACAGACAGAGTTCTCTATGCCTAGGTTATTTTCTGTTACAAGTATTCTTCATGCGTACTCATAGTTTTCTGTTTAGATTTTTTTCTCTTTTATTTAACTAAACGTTTTACTTATTTAGAATATAAGACTAGGGATAGATTTTGGGACATGCTTCATGCAATGTTCTTTAATCATTGATTGACTAATAAAACTTAAAGAACTTATGAGAAAAATACAATCTTTAAAATTTTAATCAACTCTCATTATTGACTTCGAAATGCAGTGACATTTTGGTTCTTTATTGTTAACTGATTGATGAGAAATTTCAGATTGCTTATACCTCTACCCAATCCAAAGATCACCTCTTGGAGGTGAGAGATGCAGAGCATTTTATACATTTTAGAATTCACCACTCTCACAAAAAAGCAGAGCTGTGGTTAGGGTGGCTAGGAAAATAAGCTGCAATAACTTAAAAAGAGCCCAAAAAAGTTAGATAAAAAGATCAAGTGCCTAGAACCTGACTGCAAAGAATGATGAGGTGCATTTACTGAAGCCGTTGCAGGTTGTGGTTGAAAAGCTGGTGAAATTTCAATTGGTATGTGTATCAATAGGGTGAATGAAATGAAATGTACATTGTGATTTGTATTGGAATAGTTATGGGATTAGGGTCCAAGTTACAGCATTTATTTTTTAACAGTTCTGTCTGTATGTATCCATATTTCATTTTTGGCCCTCCTATTGACATTTATCCCTATTTGTTTTGTGTTTTTCAATCAATGTTATATTTTCATACTTATTTAACTGATGAACATGCATTCATACTTTGATGCCTGTCACATTTTAGCACATTAAACAACCAAATATCACAAAACACGACACCCCCACAGCTAAATATAACCATTATCCTTATATATATACAGTATATATTTCACAACAAAGAGCTACCATACAGCCAGTGTGCTCTCCTCTCACTGTCGGTGTTTGTGTCCAGAAGTCCAATATTGTTGAATCAAAAGAAAAAAGAAGCGTTGCACTCCAGGATCCACTTATTTGAGCTATATTTTATTTCACAAAGTGCTTGTGCCCCCACCACTTAGCATTTGACCATTATGGTCTTGATCACAGATATTTATATATCCACAAACATCCTCTGAAATGGAAGCCCCCAACACTGCAGGGTGGGTTCAGACATGTAGGCACAGAGCACCCCGTAAATAGATAAAAAAGATAAAAAAGCACTGAAGCCCAAGCTCAGTGCAGAGCTGAAATGCGTAAGGAAAAGAAAGAGAGTGTGCTGCTATTTATACTGAGGAATAAATGGCTGGTGGAAACTGTGCTACAGCGCTTTTTTTGTCCTAAATATCTCTCTATATATACATATACCTATATATTTATATAAATAAACATATGCCTGTATTCAAGGAAATCTTCTTCTGTTTTTAATTCCCCATGCTATCTGCTTAGCTGTTGGCCTGTTATTTATGAAAGGTAGCCTGAAGAGTCGCTCACAAGAAGCTGAATTTTCAGTATTTTTCAGCTTTTAAAAATAGGTACAGGCAGGAGACATGTTGTTTTCTGTCAGCATTTATCTGTATAAATCAGTAAAAATGGAAAACAGGGAAACTTACTTGTGATGAATTGAATTGCAATTGATATGGTTCATGTTATATGTGTCTTGTTGAAGAAATAAAGAGGTTATCAGACTAAGGAGTTTATGATCCCTGGATAGATATAGAGAAAAATAAGGTTTTCTTATCAGCTAGACGAAGTGTAAGTCATGAGATGTTGCCAATTTTACACACAGATAGAGGCATATTAAGGTTGTTGTGATTGTACTAATATCTTTTGGTGTTGTGAAACCTGATATGCAAAGATGACACAACACTGGTTAGGTGATTTGCCTCAGGTCGAGAATTCTCATTGTGAGAGGTGAATTTCTTTTGGTTGAGAATCGGAAGGGAGAAAAACTTATTCCGAATTTTTGAATTTGCTACTGACATTTTTTAGAAGAAGCAGACAAAGATCAATGTCTTTATGTATTTTTTAGTTACTAGATTTGTCTTTTGTCCGCTTCCAAAAACAAATTGTAAAGGAGGGTGAACCGTTGCAAGAGCGAGTTGTTACAGCATATTGTGCTACACTGGCATTGGTCCTTTAGTGTGAAGCCACGCTGTGATTAGTTGAATCTCAGCAAGAAACACAAAGAGCCTCATTATGAGTCTGGCAGGCTCAGAACTGTCATGTTGGGGGTGGCGGTTGTACCGCCAACAGGCTGGCGGAAAGGACTGCCCATTTATGACCATGACGGTATTCACAACAGAATTCAGCCAAACCACCACTGGTACCGCCACTGCAGTCAGGCTGTCACGGACGACGGTAGCCACCTGCAGGACAGAGGAGACCATGTTTCCGCCAGATAGATTATGATCCTGCACACCACCAAGGTTTCTGCAGTGGTTGCACCACAATGTAAACCCAGGCAGAAACTATCTGTATAAAAGGAGACACTCACCTTCAGGAAGTCATACTCGTACCGAGCTACCATGGAACCAGATACATGTCTTCCCACTGCTCCTGCTCACCCAACGACTTCCGTATCTGTGACAACGACAACAGCAACCATGAGTACACACCCTTACCTGTCAGTGTTGTAAAATGTCAAAGCACCTATGCACACAATATACCAATCGGCAATGGGTGGTGAGGGCAACACATACACACACGTAACCACACACTGACACGCACACTCACAGACAGCCACATACACACCTGCACATACACAGTACACACACTACGGCCATCACCCATACATGTCAAAAACACACACCTACCCCCAGAAACACACCACAGATACAGTCACACACAACAACACACAATACCACCAAAAAACACTACAACACCACAACCACTAAACCAGCAAATTATTGGCAAGCACCCACAATAGACACTACCCATAGACAAATCACACATACAACACAACGTACCACCAACAGGGAGCGAACACACACTATCACACAACCATACAATGCAGCATTCAACATACCCTGCAAGCAAACATCACAACATATCTGACATACCATTCACCACAAACACACGCTGTCTAAGCACACAACACTGCAACAAACACATGTCAACACAAACACCACCAAATGCCATCACAACAACATGTCCCCAACATACACATGTCCATCACACAACACATACCCATCGCTGGGGGAAAAATTCACTGTACATAACCTCACCTGCTGACCAGAAAAAACAAGTAACACAACCACGACTGACACACAAATATTCATACGCAAGCAATGTCAGCCAGGAACAAATCTGCCCTAAGAAAAGAAATGCAGGACAAAGATGTAACGTCAAAACCAACAACTGGTTAGTCCAAATATGTATTAAGGGAATAAATATTCCAAAAATGTCCAAGGCCACAGGCCAGACTCCTGACTGACATGTAACCTCCACAGGTAGGGGCATCAAGGGGTCAGGCAGGCACCTCAGGGTTTGAGGGGGGACCAGGGGAGTTTGGCTTTGGATTGGGAGGGGGAACTTTGAGATTGGATTTGGGATGGGGCGGTTTAGGTCTAGGCTTAGGGGAGGGTTTGGTACTCTTGGGAGGGGTAGACTTCTTGGTGGGGGAGGGGAATGAGTACTTGCGGCGGAGCAGGGGAAGTCTTGGAGGTGGAAGGTCCAGACTTGAGGTGGACACAGAATATTTAGGGGTATCACGGGTGGGAGAGAAGTAGGTAAAAGGGCAAACACTCAAAGGAAAGCTTTTTTACAAACACAGGGACGGTCATAGCAGAAGGGTTTGGGTGTGGAGGGAGAGGTAGGGGTTGTATGAGGTGTAGATGTCTTGGTTGCAAGTTTGTGCATGCTTATGGGTAGTGGGTGTCTGTTGGGTGGGTGAGTGTAGGCATTCATGTGACTTGGGAGGAGAGGAGTAGAGGTGCTGGGAGATGCTGTGGTGGGTGGGTGGGTGAGTGTCTGTTGGGGTGGTGAATGCAGGTGTGGTGGATGTGCTGCATGTAGGCGTGTCTGTGGTTGTGGTGTCTGTGGTGACTGGGATGGATGTCGCAGGGTCTGCTGTCATGCTGTCTGTGGGTAAGATAGGTGTAGTGGCTGGATCTGTGAATGTTGGTGTAGTGGCTGCAGGTGTGTCTGGTGGACTGTCTGTGATGCTGGGGGTAGTGGGGGTGTCAGGGCTGGTTGTGACTGTTGCTGTGTCTGCAGGTGTATGTTGCTTCTGTGCATGCCGGTGGTGTGTCTTGTGGTGCTTATGTTTGTCAGAGTTAACCTTGGATGTTTAGGTGGATGCATGCTTGGCTGTCTGTGTGCTTTGGCTGGGTCGGGGAAGAGGGGTTTGGATTGGGAAGAGGAAGGTGGTGGGGGGACAGAAGACAAAGGGTGAATGGCTGCCATCAGTGTGGAGGCCAGAGCTCTGTAGGCCAGCCAGTGCACTGTGAATGCCCTCCAGGAATGCATTACTCTGTTGGACTTGAGTTGCAAGATGTCATTCACGATGGTCGACTGACCCACAGAGATTGACCTCAGGAGGACAATGGCCTCCTCACTGAGGGCAGTAGGGCTGACAGGGGCAGGAGCAGAGGTGCCTGCATTAAAGGAAATGCCCATCCTCTTGGGTGAGCGGGCACAGCCAACTGGGTTGGGAGGTATAGGGAAGACAGTGGTAGAAAGGGGAGTGGGGGACAAAGATGGTGCTGGTCCCAGATGGGTCCGCCACTGCCAGTGAGTGTCAACTGGAGGAGGATTTCGAGGATGATGAACTGACTCTTGTCTCCCCTATGGCACTCCCCTAACCCTCGGGCCACCTGGTCCCTCGCTGTCGGTGGTCTCAGCACTCTGGGTCCCGTGGCCAGCAGCCTCACCATTCACCTGTGCTCTGTCTCCTTCACCTGTTGATGCTGATGCACACAAACAGTTAGAGAGAGAGAGAGAGAGAGAGAGAGAGAGAGAGAGAAAGAGAGAGGATCATCACCTACTTCACACACACAAAAATTACAACATGCACAACAACAGCTGTATATATCCTGCTAGAAAAGTCCCAGTTAAAAACACTTCAGACCCTGCATCATGTAACAAGAAGTTACTTCCAACTTTCCTATTTGACAACAGTCTCACCACCAACATAAGCCAACCATCTGACCGCTACTTGACTATCCCATCAAATCACTTGTTACACAAAAGCATCATGCACATGATAGATTGGCTTAACCAAAACATTTATCCCCATACAGCTCATCACTGTCCATCATCACATTGGTCTAAGGAAATGCAGGTGACTGATAACAGAATATTATGCCAACTTCGAATCCACATCTGCCCAGTCCATCACCAAAAGTCATGTTCCATGAAAGGTAAGCCATCTCACTTCACATAC
Source organism: Pleurodeles waltl (assembly GCF_031143425.1). NCBI lineage: Eukaryota > Metazoa > Chordata > Amphibia > Caudata > Salamandridae > Pleurodeles > Pleurodeles waltl. The sequence continues at coordinate 778,513,971 of NC_090439.1, forward strand.
AAAACAGCATCTTGCCTTCCAATCACATGCCCAACTGATCATTCTGTAATTAACTTACACATTGGCAAAAATCTCTGATGAATACACTACATGTGGCATTCCCATACAGTGGACATCACAAATTTACATTACATGTCTGGGAAACATCTATCTAAATACTAGTAAAAGATTAATTAGGAGTTTCAGCACCCACTATTCAGATACATTGTCAAATAGAAAACAACTCTATGTACTGCAATTGGGGGCTCCCTAGCACACAGACAACCACAAGGACCATAGTTACACCAACAAAACTATGGACACCATACAATGTGGTTGAAGGGCTCATACCATTCCAGACATTTAGAACGGAAGCCTCCATATGACAACATAAGAATACCTACATCACTAACAACTGTCTTGACGTGATTCTCACTGCCTAAGTCCAGACTTAACACTTACACAACTAATTACCATTGTACCCATGAATGGCACCTACACCTAGATGAAAGCTAATTTACTGACAACATATCCCACAACACCAACAGGTGTATGTGTTATGGAACATCTGTTACACCATTAAGTCAGGCAGAAATGAGCAGAGCCATAACCATAACTGTCCAAACAGCCTATCAGCTATGATAAGTCTGGGAAAAAAAGGATACAATATATAATCTGCCACAAAGTATCAAGTGATGCATGATGTAGGCAGCAAATAGCATGTCTAGCACTCCTATAGGTATGGCATTGGCCTATCTAGAATGGACAATACACATGGGCTAGGTGTTAAGCAGCTTAGCCACTTGCCTTCTCTACAACAAACACATTGGGCTACAAGGTATTTGTACACATGTCAATGTAATACCATAAAATGTGAAGGTCTAATAGCCAATATAAGTTCCACATTGTAGGATGTTCAACCTTATCAAACGTCACATTTCCCATTGTATGAATATAACATGACAATGGGGACACCTCCTCAAACCTCAAAGGGACAGTACTAAGTTGGCCATAACAAAAGCCTGATTTGGATGACAGCCTCACATGAAGTGTCCAACTATTTCAGGACACAGGATTACTTAGCCCTGTAACTTATCTGTCAGACCCAATGCTGTACATAGCACAGATCCAGTGACATAGGAGTGATCAGCCACCATAGAGCTACATAACTCACCATGGACTTGGGGACACTAGGTGGGAAGGATGACAGCAGGTAACAAATATATTTGGCTTAGTAGTCTCACACATATGACTGAGGCATATGTGCATCTCCACATGCAGTCATACTATTTGCTAGACACAGGTGATCAACATGTTTCCATGCACAATACAATAGCCACATCTGTGTCTATATATTGGCAATTGGAGTAACATGTATTTTCAATAGTCAACATACCTGTAGCACCTACAACATCATCACAGTTAGACAGCATACACTAAACTATCAGAGGAAACTAGATGGCTTTTGTCAGTACACACCCCTTTGTGGCTGCTGTGCTGCCCTCAAACACCCATCTACCTTACGGTGGGACACCACCAAAATGAGGGCCGGTAGGGGGGGTCAAGGACCGACTGGCACCCCTTCCCTCATTTAGAGGACATCCCCAGCTGGACCTCTACAGTCTTCGGGCCCAGTGTCTCAGGTCCTCCCACCTCTTCCTACAGTAGGTGCTCTGCCGGCCTGTAAACCCCAAGAGTTCACACTTGCTTGCCGATGACACTACAAAATCCCTTCTTTTGATGGGCGTTGACCTGCATGGATGACACAGACAAAAGGAGAAAGTCATGTCCACATGCACCATGCCAATAGTAATGGGCAGAACACATCAGTAACAGCAAGTAGGCACACATTCTCATCCCCTCAGCTCACACTCCTTCACAAAATACCATCTGTATGCATCAACACCTTCCCTAATTTACGATAACGGTACACCTTCATACACCACACCTATCACACATTGGTATGACATTGGACTCACCTGCTCCTCTGGTGCACCATATAGCTGTTCATACAGGGATAGGACCTCCTCCACTATCTTCTCCAGCTCTTCAGGGGTGAATTCAGGGGCCCTATCATCTGCAGGACGTGGCATGTTATCTCCCAGAGGAAGTATATAGCAGCTCAAGTTATGGAGGTCTTGCTGGTAGCAGTGTCAGGAGTCAAGTGAGCAATACTGCATAGGATGGCAGTCATGTCCGCCACATACATGACCGTCACTGCTGGCGGACATCACCATTGGCCCAAGTCCGCCAAAGGCAGCAATGTGTTCCAATGGCAATTAGCACCGCATTTGTGACTGCCCACCGCATTCATGACTTCCACTGGAGGACTTAGTTCGCTTCCATATGTCCAGTAGGTCCGGCGGCTACCATTTTTAGAACAGTTCATGTATGGAAGTGTTTAATAATCTGCATCATAAACTATTGCCCATATTGTGCTGTACATCTATAAGTACTGCTGCATGTTTAGGTGACTTTTTGTGCATCTGTGCTATAAATGCAGTCTTGTTGGAAGACATGTGGTGATAGCAATTTGAAACTACTCTGAGGTTCCTATGTGTTTCGAAGATGTCAGTAATGTCCAACAACATGTGTGAAACATGTCTAAACAATTGGTCTTACAAACACGTACAGTAACAATTACATTTTTAAGCATAATCCCATAGTTAGTTGCGGTAATGTGCACCAAGGAGAGTGGCATCAGATGCATGGCTATGTGCTGTGCAGTATATGTCAGAGGTAGTAGCCGTCCTTGACAGCTGGTATGTGTGAGTAATTTAATTAACTGTACTTGATGTGAGCATGAGGCATGTCACATACTATGTTTACATCTTTTCACATAGTTATCCTGCCATAAGGAAAAGAAGACAACCACCAGTGTGCCGTCCACTACTTGACCTGCACACCACGGAGGAAAGACATTGTATACAGACATATCATCTGAATCGTCATACTATCATGGATCTTTGTAAACAGTTGGAGGCAGATCTGATGCCTGCCATTTGCAACTCCTATAGCATACCTCCCATCGTTCAAGTCTTGTCAGTGCTACACTTCCTGGCCACTGGCTCGTTTCAGAATTCAGTGGCTCTACCTGCAGGGATGTCTCAGCCCATGTTCAGTCTCGTTTTGATGTATTTACTGTGTGAATTGTTGAAGCACATGGACAGCTACATCAGGTTTCCCGAACTAGTGGATTTGGCCTATGTGACGGCAGACTTTTATGCTATGAAACACATTCCACATGTGGTTGGAGCCATTGATGGCACCCATGTAGCCTTAGTTCCCGCCAGTGCCAATGAACAGGTGTGTAGGAGCAGGAAAAGCTACCACTCCATTAATGTTCATGTGGTGTATCTGGCAGACCAGAACATTTCACAAGTCACAGCAAAGTATCCAGGATCAGTCCATGATTCCTTCATCATGTGGAACACCAATGTTCCACTGCTAATGACAGGACACCAGACAGAGAGAGCCTGACTGGTTGGTAAGTTACAATTGAAATGTGTGTTTGCAATGTATGTCTCATGCCATTACAATTTTGCATGTCCCACATACATGTTTGTGCTGTTCAACCATTTTGTTCACAGGTGACTCTGGATATCCAAACCGACCTTGGCTGTTGACACCAGTGAGGTACCCAACCAGGTCAGGGGAAGTCCGCTACAATGAGGCCCACGGGAGGACAAGGCGTGTGGTTGTGTGGATGCTTGGGCCCTAGAAGGCAAGATTTAGGTGCTTGGACTTATCAGGAGGAATCCTCCTCTACTCACCCAACAAAGGTATGTAACATAATAGTTGCCTGCTGCATGCTCCACAATTTTGCCCTGAGACATCAGATACCACTTATACCAGATGAGGAGGAGGCAGCAGAACCTGTGGATGGAAATGCAGATGTGCCAATTGATGAAGAGCCAGAGGAAGATGAAGCAGGAGACTCTAAGGCATAACTTATCAATCAGTACTTCAACTGACTAATAGGTATGTGAAGTTGACCTATTGTGATGTAATTGAGCAACCAGATATTGATGGCTAGCATGTCACCTCTTTTCTTGCATCATCTGTGGCGGTGTAGTGGGCTGCAATGCCTATGAGTGAGTTGTGAATGCAGACTGAAAGTTTGTATTGTGTACAGGACAGAGTGGTCTACAGTATCATGTATTGTAACAGCAGATTCTGGACATGACTTCTCTGATGCGAGGAATGTATTCTGCTATGTCCTATCCCTTTTCCCTTTCACTCACAGATCTGTCTAGATCCTGTTTGGCTTAGCAACCTTGGGCAAATGAAAGACAGTGTCAGAAGCAGATGGGAATTGCTGACAGACACGACAAGTGGACATGATAGAAACCAGGTAGTATTAGTGTTGTTTAAGTGGGGTGTAACCAAGATTGTTATAAAGTCAGGACACACGGGTAGAAGAGTGTTTTCCCATATATTTCACTTGCTGGGTACAGGAGGTTGGCAAATGGTGTATTTTCTGCCTGGAGATGTCTCATGTGTAAATGTTGGATCATAGCCTCTCACATCGCAATGGGTTGAGATGTTTGTGATCTACACTGGACCTAGCTGTCATTGTGTTCTTACTTTGCAGACCAAGCTGCATGTCACTGTAGACTGACATAGGTAAGTGACAATCCTAAAGGTATGGGACCAATGTAAGTGAAAGGTTTCAGGACTGACTACCTCAGTGATCATTTTGTTTGGTCCATGGGATATGTGATTTTGAAGCTATGGTATGGGTGATTAGGCTGTACCAGGTGATGCAGAGGGCCTATCAGTGTGCCTCCTGCCTTGTAGGAAGTTTACCATAACCCTGACTTCTGTATCCTGTGTTTTTGCATTGTGTGACACCTTAGCATACATCCTGATGCTACTCTCAGTCATGATCTATGTGCTGTTTGCAATTCTACCTACACATGTGTGTAGAAGTAGATTTAAACTTCTTTGAAATCTGTCCTGTTGCATTTCTGTTGGAATGAGTCTCCTGCTGATTGAGTCCCTGTTTGATGTCCATAATAATGGGTGTACAAAACGAGGGACATAATCAGACCAGAGTTAGCATGCATAACTATTGTACATGGATGATAAAAGACAAATACACAGAACCTGTGTTTAAGGGTGATTTATTGTGTATATCAAAAGAATATCTGTGAGTATAGAAGGAAAGAAATTATTAAAATGTGATGGGTGAAGTCATGGTGGATGAAACCATCAGGGTAGCTGCTACACCAGTTGGAAACATAGGTCCAGTGTCCTTGTACCATGGGAAAATAGAGTTATGATTCAGAACAGTCAACAGGGTGTATCTGTGACACACAAGAGGAAAAAATCAAGAGAGGTTCACTTCCTGGCAGTGGGTTTGGTCTTGGCGTCTGCTGGATGTCTGGGTAGATGTCCACGTTTGCGGGGGGAGTTCTTCAGCTACAGAGGGAGGGTTGTCTGAGGCATGCCCTTCCCGGGGCAGTCCTCCATTCCACTAGATGTGGAAGGGGCTGATGTTTCATTGCTAGTGGAAGGTGCGAGATGTTGCGTACAAAACCTAACCAGGGTGGTATTCATGTCCCTCAGCACCCCTGCAATGGAAGCCAGGTGGGCATTTTGTGCTGGCCACTGCACCATGACTTCCTGGTGGTGGTCTCTCTGCAGCATTTAAATTTCACCCAACATGGTGATGACTAGGCCCATCATGCCTTGGGAACTAGGTAGGCTTCCAAAACTTGGGAGATGGTTTCCGGGTCAGTTGTGTTCCTTTTAGGTTTGAGGCCCCATCCTGTGGCATGCCCCCCACATACCCTATCCCCACGTGCCTGTGCCCCTGGCACAGTGTGTCCATTTCTAGTAGTTGCAGGTCCATTATTGTCAGGGGTGGCAAGGTTAGACTCAGGTACCTGTACTGTGGGACACACAATGGATTATGCTGTCCTTGGGACACAAGTTTGGGGGTGGATGATTGCCTGTGATGTCGATGCAACAGGGCTAAGAGGAGTCGATGTGGGCAGGGTGAGGCTGAGAGTAGTTGTCTGACCAGGTGTCCCAGATGGGCCAGGTTCTTCGTCAGTGTCCAGACATCCAAGGGTGTTATCCTCACTGGGGCCTTCATCCAGATGGGGAGTGATCGTCTCTGGTGTCCTCTCCATGTTGGCGATACAAAGTTCTGGTTAAAATGGGTGTATTGTTACTTGTGTGAGAGGCAGACAGTGTCTTAACATGATTCCCAGCAATGACATTGACAGCTGCTGCACAGCATACCTTAGTTGTACATACACCTCTGTGACTTGATTTCCATCCTCCATGTAAAGAGTTGTTAGACTAGATTGGTAGTGATTGTACTGCTGATGGCATCTGATATTGTCTGATTATAGACATGACTGTTCACCTCTGTTACCTAGTGAACAGTCAGGCATACTAGATGGCACAAATAAGAGCTGTACAATGCACAATGGTGTCCCTGTAGGAAAACAGTATGTGAGTAAGCAAGAGACATTTTCCTGTCTCTGGATGTACTGTATGTACATCGACTCAGCCTTCTGACTTTCCAACCCAGGGGAGTCTATTGCTAGCTTGGGATCGTTAATCTGTGGCCATTATAAACTGGCACACAGCTATAGCTGTGTTTTGCTTGGGATGCTGGCGTTAGTTAGCCATTATATTGCTGTCATTGCCATATACTGTTCCACACTAAAACAATCAAGATGGTGTGGATAGTAAATTAGCTAAACATGCATGACATGATATTTTGTGCACATTCCAGGTTTTAACAATGATGGGATAGTGCTTTCTGGGAGTTGTAGTAATATGATTAGCCAGTAGTTCACATGGCATTTCCAAGGCCTGTGAGGCCAGATGAGTTCAGTGGAGATGTGGCGTGCCAGAGGGGCGTATTAGGTGAGTTGGACAGAGGTGTAGTGGGAGAAATGTTAATTGGGGTGGGTTTAAGTGGAGTGGGAGCATAGAGGACAAGAGAATTGTGTGACATGAATGTTGTGGGTACTTACCAGACCCAACTGCCCCAGGTATTCCTGTCAGGCCTTCAGGATGCAGAATGTTCAAGACCTTCTCCTCCCATAATGTGAAAGTAAGGGGAGGAGGCGGGGGCCCACTGACTGTCTTCAGTATGACTAGCTAGTTCCTGGATGCCATGGAACGCACCTTCCCACTGAGGTCGTTCCAACTCTTCCTGATGTCCTCTCTTGTGCGTGGATAACTGCCTACAGAATTGACCCTGTCGACTATTCTTTGCCACAAATCAATTTTCCTGGAAATAGATGGCAAAAGAGGTTGAGGAGAAAAAGAAACAAGCAGTGCATTCAGAAAAGAAAGTGACAACTGCAGTGTGCCCCTTAAAGGAAATACCAGTTGGACGATATGTACATGTTCCTTGAAGTAAGGGAGATCTTGCTGCATTTACAAATAATTTTCCAAAAATGAGAGTAAGTCCAATCCAGTTCTATACAAAAATTGAGAGATTTGTTAAGATTTCAAAGGTTTTATGGCAACAGTGGAATACATTCTTTGATATTGTAGCTCCGAGTGATTTATGGGCAGAATGTAAGATTTCTGTACAATGGCCAGATAAAGAACCAGCAAGAGATCCTGTTGCAAATGCAGCTTCACCTGTTGTAATGACTATATATAGTAATATAGCAATTGCATTTTTGAAAGGAAAAATGTCACCCAAGGATTTGAACTATTTTAAATTGAATTAAATGCAGGAGGAATTTAAAGAAATGGTGCATGGGTATTATAGAAGGTTGACGAAAGCCTTTCAGCAGCATACAGGACAGACGCATCTTGATCCAACAGATGCTGGGTTTTCATTACACAGCTTATGCTTGTGTCGAGACCTGAGTTTTGTCGGAACATCTAGCAGAATGTAATTTGCTGGCAAAGTCTTTAGATTAGAATTTAAAGTATGCACAGTGTTGCAGTGATGAGCAGGAAATGAAGCAGAGTAAGCTTAAGGACAAGTTTATGTTGGCACATACTAAGTTCACACCGCATTGTTTTTCAAAGAAGCTGTTGGAAATGGCGGTGCGGGTCACAAGATTAATTGAATGCCAGCAGGTGGTTTTGAAGCAGGAATGCAGGGTGCACAGGGATGAATGATGGTGACCCAAGGTAGGGGAAAAGGTGCTCCAATTGATCCAAGTACAGGTGTTGATGTTGCAACGCTGAAGAAAATGACACCTTGCCCCCAGTGCAACAAGCTAGGGTATTAGAAGCGTGAGCGTAGTCTTAATCCAAACAGTATCGTCAACGATCAGATGCAGGGAGTGAATAAAATGCAAATGTCAAATGAACCTATGAGAAAAATACAAATGAGATGCAAAATCAGCTCAAATGTTAACTGTGGCACAAGCATCTATGGTACAGTGAAATGTAAACAAAGCAAGATTAAATCTAAATCAGTCACCTAAAATGCAGCAAAATGTAATGCAGGTTCAAAATCAAGATGCAGGTGCAAGAGTTCCCTATGTTTGATGATCTTGAAATATGAAATTCAGGCATGTCACAAGTCAGTGCCTGAGAGGGGAGGCAGATTGTGTGCTTGGCGCAGTCTCAGCAGTAGATCAGAGTAGACCATTCGTAGAAGGTTGGGTAAATAGCCACCACGTGTCATTTTTTATTTACACAGGAGCTACGCGTTCTACTGTGAGAACAATGGAAGTACCAGACCTATCCCTTTCAGGATAAGAGATCCATGTTGTTGAAGTCACAATCACAAATAGACAAATGACTAATCCAATTTCAAAAGAAGTACCTGTAAAATTAGTATCCTTTGAGGAAAATCATCAGTTTGTGTGATTCAGGTCCTGTCTATCAGTTAGCTAGAGATGTATTATGCCAGTTAAATTGCACCATTTATTGCACGCCACAGGAAGTTGAGTTTCAGACACACGATGAAGATGCAGATTTTAAAATTGTTCAGCAAGAAATGGTGGGGATCGACCCATTAATGACAAACAACTTACCTGCACATCTAACTGAAAAAGTGAACCCGGAAGTATGGGATTTCTCCGGAAAAGATATTAGATTCATAAAAAAAGTTGAACCTGTAAGAATTAATGTGAGACCAGACCCAGTTTTCCCCAGAACACCACCTCATCACATGAAACCCGATGTGATAGAAGGAATAACACCATTTTGAGGGAAATATTTGGGAGTCCATGCAACTCACCAATTATAAGATTGTGAAAACCTAATGGATAGCTTAGGATAGTTCAAGATTTAAGAAAGTTGAATGATTTTGTAATTCCATGTTGTCCTAGGGTACAGAATCCAGCCACCATACTTTATCAGATTCCATGCACAGCTGAATGGTTTTCAGTGATTGATCTCTGCCAGGCTGTCTTCTTGATTCCATTATATGAAGACAGTCAGTATCTGTTCTCTTCCATGTTACCAGGGAAAATATTAGCATGGTGTCATGTCACACAAGGGTACACTGACAGTTGCTCAAATTTTAATCAGATCATGAAAAAGAATCTGGAATCATCAAGTCTGTCCTGAAGTTCAGTTTTGGTGCAATATGCAGAAGATTTACTTGTTGCATCAAGAACAAAATAATCTTGTAAAGTTGACACTTTAACAAAACTAAGAGACTAAAAGAAAAGAATAAAGAAAAATCATTTAAACAGAAAAGACTAACTCAGAAGAAAACTAAGCTGAAGAAGAAGCATATTGATTTTATTCAACATTCAAACTATATGTCGCTGTTACAAACAATTAATTGGTAGTAGATCTGATTATAGGGACAACATGTGCATCACCACTAGAACTACGTGCAGGATATTTTTAGGAACGTTACTTATAGTTTTACTGGGAATATTAATTGAATTAGTTATAAACTTTACACCTGATAGAGGGAATGCAATAGTAAAATATGTAAATACAACTCAGAAATCATGCTTAGATGAAGATGATTTAAAAACATAATTTGTAGGTTACGTGGATGAAGATTAATCAATAAATGCTTAGTGTATATTAATACAAGAAGGCATCAAAGCTTTAGAGGTTAGGAACTGCTATGTATGTGTGCACATGCCATCTTCTGCTGAAACAGGTTTCTTATCACCATATTTCACTTGCATATGCTATTTCCTGTAGTATCTTTCTTACTTTAGTGTATAGGCAATGACATTTTGAATATTATTCACATTTTGACATGGTGCTGTCTAAAGTTCCACTGATGAAAAGCATGAATTTACTTCCACAAGCTAAGGACATGGAGACTGCATGGCATTACTTTAGACCATTTCTTCCTGTCAACACTGTTAAAGCTTGTGAGAAAAACTAAACCTGTTTAATTAACCCACAAGAAAAAGCTTTTATTCTGATGCTAGAAGAGAGAAATTAACAGTTTGCAAAAAGTATGTATAAAAGAGATGATGTTCAGAAGACTGTATGGAGGAAGGAACAGGATGCGTTTAGAAAGTAAATGCCTGTACCTAAACCCAAGTTAGACAAAAGACACAACAAAAACATGTGTGTTTAAAAGAAGAATTAGTGGGAGAAAGTGGGAGAAAGACAACAGTGGGAAATAGCAAGTGTAAGCATGCGTTTGAAGTGTCTGGAAAGATCTTGGCAAATTTTGCAAGAAGATGTCCCTACTATACCTGGCATCAAAGCTTTAGAGGTTAGGAACTGCTATGTATGTGTGCACATGCCATCTTCTGCTGAAACAGGTTTCTTATCACCATATTTCACTTGCATATGCTATTTCCTGTAGTATCTTTCTTACTTTAGTGTATAGGCAATGACATTTTGAATATTATTCACATTTTGACATGGTACTTTCTAAAGTTCCACTGATGAAAAGCATGAATTTACTTCCACAAGCTAAGGACATGGAGACTGCATGGCATTACTTTAGACCATTTCTTCCTGTCAACACTGTTAAAGCTTGTGAGAAAAACTAAACCTGTTTAATTAACCCACAAGAAAAAGCTTTTATTCTGATGCTAGAAGAGAGAAATTAACAGTTTGCAAAAAGTATGTATAAAAGAGATGATGTTCAGAAGACTGTATGGAGGAAGGAACAGGATGCGTTTAGAAAGTAAATGCCTGTACCTAAACCCAAGTTAGACAAAAGACACAACAAAAACATGTGTGTTTAAAAGAAGAATTAGTGGGAGAAAGTGGGAGAAAGACAACAGTGGGAAATAGCAAGTGTAAGCATGCGTTTGAAGTGTCTGGAAAGATCTTGGCAAATTTTGCAAGAAGATGTCCCTACTATACCTGGGGTCTACTTTATATGTGGAGCGAATGCTTATTTCAGATTACCTGCATTTTGAAAGGGTAATTGGTATTTAGGCTTACTGCTTCCAAAGATGTATCACATGCAATGTTTAGATGCATTAACAATGACACCAGCACACAAAAGATACTCATGCAGTTTGATTGAAGGGACACAGTTAGTGGGAGACATTTTGAGAGTAACCATACCTACTGTAGGAGTGATTTTGAATGATGAAAAGATTAGAAAGCTTTCAACAGTAGCTGATAGATAAGCAACTAATACTTCTGGAACTTTATTAGTGGAAAACACTGAGTATGTAGTGGTTAGATCTATGGTCTTGCATAATAGGTATACATTAGATATCTCATTAGCTGGGTAAGGTGGAGTCTGCAAGATGTTAAGGATTGCAAACTGTTCTAACCATAGAGCAGATGATAACAGAAAGATTGTAGATCATGCAAAGAATACATCTGATATAGAATTGTATCTTGAACCTTGAGAAACCACTAGTATTGTTCAAAGCTTTATAAAGGGATACACTACTGTAGCTAGTTGGCTTAAGGCAATAGAGAGGAATCCTCAAAACAATGTTAGTTCCTATATTCATAGTAGTAGCTTGCATCTTATCCAAATTAGCTATATACAAAGCAATTAAAATTATATTAGTGAAGAAAAGAGCTAAAGACATGGGTCAGAGAATGACAATAGATTTGGAATTGAGTGATAAAGTGAATGAAGAATATAAGAGATTGAAAGAAAGAGAAAGTTTGAAGAGGAAAAGACGAGATACTGAAGAAGAAGATGAAAGCAAACTATGACGAATACATTTGTAGATGGGGTGTGATGGTTCCAAACCATCACAGGGGGGAAATTGCAGGAACGTTTTTACTAAAATCAGATTAAACAAATTAATAAAAGTAGGCCTAACCAGAAGCCAGATTTTAAGTGCATTTCCTTTCTGAACTTTGCATGACCTGTGTTTGCATTACTCGCTTGAATTGCTAACATTGTCAAATTTCATCATTCTTCAAAGAAATAGAAATGTTTCTATTCTAACCTTAGCATGGCCTATGTATGATGTTTATTTCCTGCTAAAACTGTGAAAGCTATATGATTTACTCTTTTCCTATCAACTGACCTGCTTTGACATTTCCAATTTTTGCTAAGCTAACCTAGAGTTTGCTTCTTTATTAATGAGCTTATAGTATAGAAATGCGTGAGAATGAAAGTAATGAAATTAATTCATGCATGTGTCTTGTTTTTCAAAAGGCAAAGCGTATGGGAATGTAATCCTATGTTGCCAGCTTATCTGCAAAAGCAACAATTTGGTAATTTTTCAAGACTTCCATTAATTTCACCACCTATCTCTAGCTGAATGTGTTCCACACTCACAAACAGCTTGACAGATGAATGGGTGTCTAAGAACTTGTGTGATAAAAATTGTTAGTTTGTGAATGTTCATTATAACGTATAAAAACATCCCAGGGAAAGTACAGGGGGACACAAATGGGACACGCTAATGTTGATGGAGCATTAAATGGGAAATCACACATAGAGGAGCTGTGAAGGAGTTGGTGTTCTATTGAAGAGGATCCTTGTTAGGTTTCGAAAAAAGGATGCTGTTAGTTGTGTTTAATTCTGGGTGTATGCATTCGTGACACATATTTCTGTGTAAACTTTGGCCGATAGCGGGGTTGCAGTCTGTTAGTTTATTTTGTAGTGTTCAAGAGAAAGGCCGCCCTCTCCTGAGGTCTTGCCAGTGGAAAGAATTTGTCTGATAAAAATTGTTAGTTTATGAATGTTCACTATAATGTACAAAAACATCCTAGGGAAAGTACAGGGAGACACAGAGGGGGCACAAGTTGTGGACACTTGATATGAGACTAGACATTAAAGAGACTAGACACTTTGGGGGTCATTCTGACCCTGGCGGTCATGAACCGCCAGGGCCAACGACCGCGGAAGCACCGCCAACAGGCTGGCGGTGCTTCCTGGCCAATTCTGACCGCGGCGGTAAAGCCGCGGTCAGAAAAGGGAAACCGGTGGTTTCCCGCCGGTTTTCCCCTGGCCATACTAATCCTCCATGGCAGCGCCGCCATGGGGATTCTGACCCCCTTCTCGCCATCACAGGATGGCGGGAACGGGTGTCGTGGGGCCCCTGGGGGCCCCTGCACTGCCCATGCCACTGGCATGGGCAGTGCAGGGGCCCCCTAACAGGGCCCCATTAAGATTTTCAGTGTCTGCTTTGCAGACACTGAAAATCGCGACGGGTGCCACTGCACCCGTCGCACCCCTTCAACTCCGCCGGCTCCATTCGGAGCCGGCTTCATTGTTGAAGGGGCTTTCCCGCTGGGCTGGCGGGCGGCCTTCTGGCGGTCGCCCGCCGGCCCAGCGGGAAAGTCAGAATGACCACTGCGGTACGATCTTCTGGCGGTTCCCGCCAGGCGGGCGGCTTCCGCCGCCCGCGGGAGTCGGAATGACCCCCTTTGTATTTTTAAGTGATTAGGACTTGTGAGAATCTCTGTTTCTCTCAGACTAAAATGCTTTGAGCTCTTGATACAAACAGACTGCTGTCTATCTAGATTATTTTCTGTTACAGTACTATTAATGAGTACTGATAGTTTACTATCTAGATTATTTTCTCTTTTCTTTAGTTAAATGTTTTACTGATTTATAAGAATAGGAATACATTTTGGTACATGCGTCATGCAATGTTCTATAATCATTGATTGACTGATACAACTTAAAGTGCTTATGAGAAAAATAAAATCTTTAAAATTTAAATCAAATCTCATTATTGACTTCAAAATCCATTGAAATTGTGATTGTTCATTGTTAACCGATTGATGAGAAATTGCGGCTTACTTATACCTATACACACTTCCAAGATCAGCTCTTGTGGGCCAGCGACAGAGCATTTTTGAAATTTTAGAATTCTCCGCTCTCACTGGACTTATAGGTATATTAAATGTGCCAGTTGTTTATACACCAAGGTTACCATGTTTGAGGGAGAAGCATGTGCACTTTAGAACTGGTCAGCAGTGGTAAAGTGCTCAGAGTTCTAAGGACAACAAAAACATTCAGCAAAAAGGCAAGCCGGCAAAAGGTTAGGGGAAGACTACCCTAAGACTGACAGATCTAACAGGGCTTTAGGCCATCTGCACACCAGAGTTGGGACAGTGTGTGAATGGCACTGTCTTGCCAATCCATTCACAAGAACGGTCGCCCTTCAATCCAAAGAAAGTTATTGATTTTGTTATGTAGATACGTATGTACCTTCAACAGTCAGTTGCAGTTGATTTGTTCGTGATGGGGTTGTATTCCCCTGCTAATGTTGAGGGAACATTATAAGGGGCATGACACATAGTGGAGCCATGAAGAAGGTGGTGTTCTATTGAAGATGATCCTTGTTAGGTTTTGGAAGAAAGTTCTGTTAAATTCTGTGTGTGTGGAATTAGAGTCACACATTTCCTTGTAAGCCTTGGCCAATAGAGGGGTTACAGTCTTTTTATTCTATAGTATTCAAGAGGGAGGACGTCCTCTCCTGGGGTCTTGCCAGTGGGCATGCTTTTAATGGCAGTTCAGATCTCGTCCTCAGTAATGTCACTATCTAGTTCAGAGTTGCACTTGAGACGAGAAAGAGAGGGGTGGGTGAAAAAGCTGACTCCTCCATCATTGTTTTAGTGTCAGTGGCAGAGGAGTAAATCTCCTCATAAAAGAATGGAAACTCCTCTCTATTCATACCAGGTTGGTAAGTAGGCACTATGGAGTACAGAGGGCCACGACAGAGCAGTGGGTTTCTTCTTGTCTCAACTGGTTGGCAAGGAAGCACCCAGCCTTCTAACCAAGTTCATAGTGTCTGTGTTTGATTAATCTTAGCCCCTTTTCTGCCAGGGAAGCGAAGATGGAATTAAAGTCAATTTTGGCATGGGTTATATTATGGAAGTTATCCATTGTCTGGTATTCCCGATCTTCGATTGTCAGGTCATTGATACATTGTTCCAGTAGGTATTTTTCTTCTTTGTGACGTCTGCAGTACAGCAGATTCTCTTATGAGTTGGTTATGCATATAGGCTTTAATGACTGCCCATAGGGTTTATGCAGAAGCGACCGAGCCCTCATTTATTTCCATATATGTGTTGTTGCATCTTGCGTTTAACCTCTTGATCCTAGAATTTTAAGATAGGGAGTCTCCATCCCCCAGCGGGGGTCTAAGAATCTCCATTTCATGGTCCAACCGGACAAGGAAGTGGTCTGTGAGCTCATGAGCAATAATCTCACAGTAGGCAACGCTGGAAGAGAAAGAACTTGCCAGTAAAAAGAAATCAGTCATTGACTCTGTACTGTGTGGATTTGAGTAAAATGTAAAGTTATGATCCGTGGGCTAGAGGAGACACCAGGGACCCAGCGGGGCATGGTCAGCAAAGATGTCCAAAAGTGGCATTCTGTCTTTGGACTGTCCTTGCGTCGGTGGGCCTGTTCTGTCTAGGATAGGGTCCTGTGGTAAATTCCACTCACTCCCAAGGAGAAGACAAGAGTACCTAAAACCCACCAGAGGTCAATGAAGCCAGGAGAAAAATGACAGCTTAGAACTGGTTAAGATACTTCCTGTTGTAACGTGAAAGACTTGAATTTTAGGTTTTGCTAAAACATAGCCCCCTCAGTGTCTTTCCAGGTTTTGCTGAAATGGGCCATGATTTGTTTGTGGATCAGAACAGCAGTACCCCCCCTTCTTGGGCATGGAGCCAACTGCAAAGAGTACTTTACCCTCCCAGTCGTGTTGCAATTTGGAGGATTGAGCGGCTGATAAGTGTGTTTCCTGAAGTAGAGTAACATCAGGAGAATTAGTTGCAAGGTAAGTTAGAATCTTTTTTCTTTTAACATAGCTATAGAGTCCATTCACCTTCAAGGATATAATCCTCAGGTGGCTGGAAGTCATGGCCGGCAGAAAGAATACATTTAAGATTCAATCAGACCTCAGTCCAAGAAGAGCTGTCCATCATCATCATCAATTCATTGTTATTCAGTTTCATACTAAAACCATAAAAGACAGCAAATATTATTAAAAATACAGTACAAAAACATATCATGGTGCAAACATTAAAAGAAACATCAATAATACATGTAAAACATCAAATGCAGCCTACTTGATTCCATGATTTGACTGCCCCAGATAAAAAAAACATGCCATTTTAAAACAGGTGTGTGTGTCAGGCAAGAGCTGCAGACACAACGGTGCGGGGCATACTTTGTTCACAGACTAAAAAAGAATGGCCACCAACGATTTAAGCTTGACTTTGATAGTCAGTTTGTCAAATACAACAACACCACACAGCTCAGCTGAGGCAGGAGTCAACTGAACAATATGGGTATTCATAGCCAATCTAACATAAGAAAAACAAAAGAAAGAAGCTTCCTTCTTAGCATATACAGGAAGAAAAAGATTATTTATACATATATGACCCATACCCACCCTAGTAGTGGAATGCTTCATCATCGGCTCCACCTCAGCCCCTAAAAGCCCAGGTGGGCTCAACCATATTTCAGGGAGCACTTAAGAGAACCTACTGGGGGACCTAAAGATAAAAATACCTGTTGAGGGTCAAGGATGTTCCTTTATTAGCGGCCCTCAATAGTATGCTTAAAAATTCACGAGGAGGGGAATTTAGATCTCTTATGGTGCTAAGACCCTCACTTATATTGTCAATATGTATCAGCCCTAATACTGACCTACTGGTGGTCCTGGGCTTTTAACAGGACTTCAGGATATATGTTTGCCCAGGACTTATTGCAACAATGGATAATTTATGCGCATCAAGCATGCAGTGTTAACATCTTGGATAGCATAAAGAAACTCTCCTAACAATACTTGCTGGAAGAGTAATAAGTTCCTGTAAAAGACAAAGACATACAAATATACAAACAGGTAATCAGAACAATGATATTTTCTCAAAAGCTGCTGTATTCATATGCAAAATAAAGAAAGCAAAGTGGGCCCATTTAAAATGGGAATGTGTGGAGAACACATCAATCGTGAGCACAGAGTTTGCATGCACCCTCATGACTTCCAACATGAATTGCATGCTCTTAAACTAGCCTCCATAACACGCGCAAATAGCATTCTTTGCAGCTAGGTGCCCATTGATGGTGCATCTACATGTGAAGTACTTCTTTCATTCACATGCATATCCATTGCATATGTGGCATTGGTCATAAAAACACAACAATTTATCTTTTATCCTGTTTACCTGTCATCCACATGCTGGCAGGTGTTAAACTTGTGTATATACGTTCCTAACACAGCTTTTTAAGAAAGATCATCAGCACAATTGAAAGTTGGAATGCCGTTCTTAAGCAAACACAGTGAAGATAACCTTGTATCAGGAATGTCTCGACAAAAGACAAAACACATTAATAAAATTACACTTGCACTCACCCACTTTGGGTCACTACAAATACATCTCAGCCGGCTGGGGTAGCTTGTCCCTGTAGTCACATACTGCCCATCAAAAACAGAAAAGAAGGGAGTATATTAGGGACAGCTCTTCATGGCACCTACTCCTGCTAGAAACCCAAGCCCCATTGGTAGGCCAAACCCCTAGTACGAAAAGCCTTCTCTCTGTGCACAGCTCTACCTGGAGAGGCCACTCCCTCCAAACACCTAAGCCTCATTAGGTGGCCAAACCCCTACTATGCACAACTGTTACTCAGTGCACTACTCTTCGCAAACAGCCCACTTTCTCTGCACACCCCTGCCACATGGGAAACATCATTTATAACATAGTCTTATACAACAACCAAACAACGCGGGTGCCTTTACAACGAAAGGCATGAAAACACAGGTAGGTTTTACCGCGTTGTAATAGCACGCACGCTACAATGTAGTCTTGCTAACGCAAGACTGGTTTTACGAAGCCAAAACAACACGGGTGCCTTTACAATGAAAGGCAAGAAAACAGGTAGGTTTTAGCACGTTGTAATATCTCGCAAGCTTTTGCAACTTTTTCTTTACCACACATCTTGTTTAAACAACATGCTTTCTCAACGCTTATTTTGATAACGTAATGGAAGTCTTTACAACAATTTACGAGTTTGAAAAGGAAGGTAAGTTGGTTATTTATTAATATGTGTTTTATATATGTGTGTGTGTGTGTATGTTTATATATATATATATATATATATATATATATATATATATATATATATATATATATATATTTGTATGTTTACTATGTGCATATATAGATATTATAAATTAATATTTATTTAAGAAAAAAATATGTATGATTTTGGGTCTTGATGTAAAGGATTTGGTGGTTATATTTGGGGAGGCTTGTTAATGCTCTAGTATTTCAGGTTTTAATTTTAATACCTGGGTATTAAAATGTTAAATATTATATACATACATTTGTTTGTGTATATTTTGATTTATTTATTTATGTAAGTATGATAATAGTCTAGTATTAAAAATTATTACTGGAGTATTAAGTTGTAGGGTACTATTTTATATTCATTTATTAATTTAAATGCAAAAATGTACTAGTTATAAAATGTTGCACATACCTATTAGGGTCGGGATGAAAGGGTTTTAGGGGTAAGGGTGGGGAAGTGTATGAGTACTCAGGTATTAAACTTTGATACCTGAGTAATATTATTTTCGTTAAAATGTGTACATATTTCTATGTTTATATATATATATATATATATATATATATATATGTATAGAGAGAGAGAGAGAGAGATAGAGAGAGTGAGAGAGCGAGAGAGCAAGGTTTTGAGAGATATATTCAGGGAGTTTTCCTAATGCTGTAATTTTATTTTAATACTGAGTATTTTAATTTTACCTGCATATATTTGTATATATATATATATATATATATATAAATATATATACAAACAAAAGGTAAAGTCACACTCAAGAAGTTCTTGGAGTTATCAAATTAGAAATGTATTTCATTGTTGTACAGACGTTGTGATTTCATACGCTCAAAGAGTCACTTATTTTCGAAACAGAAGCAATATCCAAAATGATGACAAGGGAAAAGAAGATCAGCCAACACGTGTTTCGCCCCCTCTGGCTATATAAGCCGGGGCTTTCTCAAGGCTGAAAAAGAAGAAAAAAATCAAATTCTCTAATAGAGTTAATCAGGTATGACGGAAAGAGAAAAGATACAATCAGACACCACCAAATGGTGAACCAAAGAACAAGTCCCGTGTGAAATAGTTTTTAATGTGATGTTCCAAAGTTCGAAAAATTCCGGCGTGAGAGGAGTTAGTAGGTGATTAGGGTGGAATTCGAAACTTGACTGGTCCATAAGAGTCAAGAAAAAGAACAATAGAAAGAACAGTAGAAAGTCAAAGGCCAGACGTGCTACAAAAACTATGATGTGTCAAAATCTGTGATGTTAAAGAAGAAGAAAATCTGTGATAACAACGAGAATATTGAAACCAAACGGTAACCAAAGATCACTCAGCTAGAATCCTAGTCACTCTAATTTAAAAGGAGGTTTACGAAAAAAGGTGTATATCAGTTAGGCATGTAGTACCCAAGTCCAGGGAGGCCTAAAGCTGTCCCAAAGAAATAAACAGTGAAACCAATACTTAAAAGTGAAAAATAATGATAGGAAAGTATTATGGTGATAGCAAACATACCGTAAAAGATAAGGCAAACATTTAATATTTGGATACTGAATTAGTCATATTCTGTAAGAAAACAAAGTCAATTGTTGAGGCATACCAAGCTTTGAAAATAATATAAAACAAACTATGTATAACAATAGTAATAAATGTGGTATGGATAAATAAAATACTAACTGAGAAGAACATGCAAATTGTGTTCTGCCGTTTAAACAAACATTCGATATTCACGAAAAATATAATTATGAATCAGAGAAACCACCTTTTAAAAGTAAAAATGTGTTGAGAAAATAAGGGAAAGCTAATATTAAAAACTAGATAAAGTGAGCGACATCTCCATGTGTTAATAAAACGTTTGCATGTAACAGCAAACGCTAGCAGCCTCACCTTTAGGGTACTGTTTGCTATCACCATAATACTTTCCTATCATTATTTTTCACTGTTAAGTATTGGTTTCACTGTTTATTTCTTTGGGACAGCTTTAGGTCTCCCTGGACTTGGGTAGGCAGGGAAACAGAGCTCCGATCAGGTAAGCAACCTTTAAACATTGTTTTTTACTACATAGTGCACATATTTATTGCAACGAAAAGTGGGAGGGGGTTAAATAATGTCTTATCGTTTTTTTCATGTAATTATTTTATCTGTACTCTCATTTTAATCCCTAAGCACGTTCCTCTTCATAACGCTACACAGGAGGGTCTCGTTAGTAGAAAAACATATACAGTAAAAATTATTTTTATTTTTCAAAATAAAACGTTTCTATGTAGTGAACTGTTGTTTTTGTGAAATGTTTGCTTTTTTTATGGATTTTTTTTATTTTATTTAGTTAAGATAATGATTTACAATTTCAGATGGAGTTTTTATTCTAAATATGTATATATTTGGGAAACATGTATTTTTAAACAGCATTTTCTTTATTGGTATTGGTACAATTTGTTTTCTCCTAAAATGTAACAGTGAAACATATGTATTCCACTTTTGTTGCTACACTTCGCATGATGTATTGTTAAAAAAAAAATATATATTCTTTTCTTATATACAGACATACTTTTGTTGTGTGGAATGTTTATTTTATTTTTAGTTTTTCAGATGAGGGTCTATTATGACTTTTGTCGGTTGGTGCTGCACAGTAAAAATCCATGACTCGAACTGTGAAGACATCTTTTGGTAGGAATATTTGTTAACATTAGTTAAAAAAATATTTAGTTACAATTGCCAATTGTGAATGTGGTTTTTGGTTTAAAACAGGGAAGTAATTTTCTATGTCAATAGAGAAAGTTAGTAGTGTAATATGTAAGTCATATTTTCTAGGTACTCTGAAGTGCCCATTAGTGGAAATTGTTGTATTGACAAAAAGTCAGTGTATGTAGAGGATTGTCTATCAGGTAACAAACCATATACTAATGGCACAGTGGAATTATTAATATTTCCATGAATGGTATAAATTTGAATGAATGGGTAGGGTGTAGATTTAAAGGTCCCATCCATCATCCAAATTTCTGTATTTTCAAGGGTGGCCAAATTATGAATTGAAGAGAATATTAGTATACGTTTTAGAGGGTCTTGATTATCATACAGAAGAAAAGGTTTGTTAGTATATGTATTAGTAATTTCAGGAGGAATGTTAATATCAGAGAATGTTTTTGGTGTTATTGCTTGAGGATGACTTGCCTGTTTTGTTCGTTGTATCATGCGCCTTAGGTTAGGGATTGAAGGCATTTTAGTTGTAATGTGCATAGGGATAGTTTGTGCAATTTCACGTAGGACTGAGCGACAGGGTTCATTGGAGGTGGATGCCAAATACTTTATTTGTTCTAAATTTTCCCTAACTTCTATATCCATTGCAGAGCAGAGTGGTTGTGCTCTGTTGACCTCACTACCATGTCACCCAGTGTAACAGCTTTGCCTTTGCAATGAGTAGAAGAGTATTCGACACACCTCCAATGACTCCTGGGCTCGGTCAACCTTTCTTTGCAGTAAATATATCCTCTATATTTCAGCAGTCTATTACCACGTCTTGATCTTATATAATTAGCACGACGACTGCAGTCACTTGCATTTGCAGCTGTGTAGAAGTAAAAAGAAATATAAAAAATATTTATTAAAGTTTAAGAAACTTTTTATCATTTTCTTCTGCTTTTATTTACTACTGTTTTGGTGAAAAAATTATTCCATGAATTCATTTTCCAGTTGACCTTTTTCTTTCATGTGCACTGTTTACTTCATTTAAAAATTAAACATTTCAAGATTATGATTACATTTTTGTTTCTACCACTTAATATTTCCTATATGTTTTTATTTCATTTTTATCCTACTTCATTATAGGGCAAATTATATGTTTGATGATACATAGGAAATCACATCCATTAAACTGCTCACACGTGGCCACCATATTTGTTCAGAACACTTGTCAGCTCTTATTAGTGTTTCCTGTCAGGCTGGCAAGCAGAAACTTTGCTTTCTGCCTACTACCTTACTGGGAAACAGGTGGTAGCATTGTCTGTAACCTATAATTGAGACAGTAACAGTGTTATCATCAGAAAGGGGCATCAGTTCTTTAACTATGTTCATTGTCTGCACAATAGATAATGGACATCAAAATGGTGCTGGAGAGCCTGACCATTCCACTACCCATGTCCAGTGCATGGGTAGTTCAAGGGTTGCCTCATGGTCCTCTGTACCTGTAGTCCAACTGCTTCTTCATTATTACTGAAAATGTCTGATAAAGCTTTGCTGAAAACAAAGTCATAATCTATTGGTTCGCACTGCATGCAATGGAGTTCTGTTGGATTATGATCTATACCACTATCAGTCTATTGGGTTTAGCAATCCCAGCAGAGATATTCAAACACTGACAGTTTGACTACCATGGTCTTTATGTGACTGTCAAACTTACAAAGCAGCAGCAGTCCTGTCCACCACCAGTAAGCCAGTGGTCTTTAGACTCACATGTTTGAAATTGTCTATTTTTTCTTTTGGTGAACAAGGCAGGTATTCCATATGAAATAAAACAAATATTTTAACAGTTTTATTCTTTTCACCTGTAAGGTAAATATTTAAAAGGTATAATTTTTTTACCTGCAGGTTCCATACTTGATATTTTTCTATTTTTTGCTGCTTGATTTAGTTGTTTTTATTCTACGTTGTTATTTATACTTGTACAGTACAAGAGAAGAAATAATTTCAAATAAGTATCTGACATATATGCTACTAAACAGTAAAAATGTTCTTTATTACTTCTTAATCTTCTACACCTGTGTTTCCCAAGCTGTAGTTCAGGGAACCCTAGGGGTCTGCAAAGCATCCTCAGGGGCTCTGAGACTGCTTAAAAATTAAATAATATTAACATGTTAGGTCCCCAGTTTTTAGTAATGACTTACTGGGGGACCTAGATTCCAATAATGATTGTTCTTTTGTTGGGGGTCCATGGAAATCAAAAGGTTGCGAACCACTGTTCTACAGTATATCTTAATACATTTCTGTTTCTCCCTTGAAATGAAATTTATTTTACTTTGATTGTGTAGGTATCTTGTTGGTGAAAAAATAGCTTTTTCAGATAAATATGGTTTTCAAAGTATTTACCTTTTCTAGCTTTCGTCCAAGTTATATATATTTTTCTTCTTTATTTTCTTGTTGGTCCAGCTTAACAACTTCTGGATTATGAATGTAACTCGGTTACCTATATAACTGTAGTTTGTAAAAAATAATTATTTGGGGTACAAGTATCTTGTTTTATTTACACAGCACACTATCTATATTATCTTTATGTATAGCTACTGCTCATTGTAGCACTATAGTAAGTATTTACTTCATTAAGATTTGTAATTTTTCACCTGTCACTGTGCAGCACCTGCCCCGAGATAAGTACCTGGTGAAGTTAGAATAGTAATTTTGCCCCCACTCTTTGTTCAGCACCTGCTCTGAGGTAAGTACCCAGTGGAGTTACAATAGTAATTTTGCCCCCAGTCACTGTCCATCATCTTCGGTGAGGTAACTACCCGGTAATATTAGAATAGTAATTTTGCCCCCAACTCACTGTCCAGCACGTGTCCTGAGGTAAGTACCTGGTGGAGTTGGAATAGTAATGTTTCCCCTAACTCACTGTTCATCACTTGTCCTGAGGTAAGTACCTGTGGTGTTGGAATGGTAATTTTGTCCCCTGTCACTGTCCAGCACTTGTCCTGAGATAAGTACCCGATGGAGTTACAATAGTAATTTTGCCCCCTACTGATTGTCCACTGCATGCCCTGATGTAAATACTCGGTGGAGTTACAATAGTAATTTTTCCCCCTACTCACTGTCCATCACTTGTCCTGAGGTAAGTACCCAGTGGGGGTAGAATAGTAATTTTTTCCTCTACTCACTGTCCAGCACCTGCCCTGAGGAAAGTACCCGGTGAAGTTAGAATAGTAATTTTGCCCAACTCACTGTCCAGCACGTGCCCTGAGATATGTACCCGGTGGAATTAGAATAGTAATTTTTCCCCCAGTCACTGTCCATCACCTACCATGATGTAAGTACCTGGTGGAGTTACAATAGTAATTTTGCTCCCTACTCACTGCCCATTACTTGTTCTGAGGTAAGTACCCAGTGGAGTTACAATAGTAATTTTTCCCCCTACTCACTGTCCAGCACCGGCCCTGAGGTAAGTATCCGGTGAAGTTGAAATAGTAGTTTTTCCCCCTACTCACTGTCCAGCCCCTGCTCTGAGGTAAGTACCCAGTGGAGTTAAAATAGTCATTTTTTCCTCTACTCACTGTCCAGCACCTGCCATGAGGTAAGTACCCGATGGAGTTAAAATAGTAATTTTGCCCAACTCACTGTCCAGCACGTGCCTTGAAGTATGTACCCGGTGGAATTAGAATAGTAATTTTGCCCCCAGTCACTGTTCATCACCTACCATGAGGTAAGTACCTGCTGGAGTTACAATAGTAATTTTGCTCCCTACTCACTGTCTATCTCTTGTTCTGAGGTAAGTACCCAGTGGAGTTACAATAGTAATTTTTCCCCCTACTTACTGTCCATCACTTGTCCTGAGGTAAGTACCCAGTGGAGTTACAATAGTAATTTTTCCCTCTACTCACTGTCCAGCACCTGCCCTGAGGTAAGTACCCAGTGGAGTTAGAATAGTAATTTTTTCCTCTACTCACTGTCTAGCACCTGCCCTGAGGTAAGTACCCGGTGGAGTTAGAATAGTAATTTTGCCCGACTCACTGTCCTTCACGTGCTCTGAGGTATGTACCCAGTGGAGTTAGAATAGTAATTTTGCCCCCACTCACTGTCTAGCACCTGCTCTGAGGTAAGTACCCGGTGGAGTTAGAATAGTTATTTTGCCCCAACTCACTGTCCAGCACCTGCCCTGAGATAAGTACCTGGCTGAGATGGAATACTAACTTTCTATGTCTGGTCACTATCCTGCATCTGTTCTGAACCAAGTAACTTATACAAATATTATAGTAATTTTACCCTTACTCTAACAACTTCACTAAGGTAAGTATACGTTACACTACATATAATGTCTTCAAATTTGTTACTCTGTTTCACCTTACCTAATATACTATAGAAACTCAGAACACTGATTTTTGTTGCTTTAGTCTGAATCATTATTTTCTGAATATTCTTTTCATGTCTTTTTTCTAATTATACTATTTTATTTTAACTTCTGCATTCAATATTAAAAAACATATCACAATATTTTTACTATACTGTCCTACCAAATCTTCTTCATTAATAGTAATATTTTTCTATATTTTGTTACGATGTATGATATTGTACTTTTACCTGCGTTTTATACAAAAGTAATTTCTTTATATTTGTAATACTGCCTTTGAATTTTTAAATTCTCTGAAAAAAATAAAAAAAATGTTAAAAGTTTCATTTTAAAACAATTATTAATTATTGAAAGGTTTTCAAACGTGAACTAAACTTAAGAAAACCAATAGGAGGCAGTGTTTCACTATTTTTCAAGATGTTTTCCCGGAGATCTTCAGTCGCGTGTGCTCACTTGAAATGACAGTGCACCACTGCTCACAAAAAGGTGGAAAGCTGTTTATATAGCTTTTATGAAAAGTCATTTTTTTTAATTAAACAAAAATATGATTCCGAATCCTTTTTTTTTTAGTTTATTATCTGACTAAACATATATTTATTTTGAAAGTGATTTAATTTTTGTTTGACCTTTTAGTGTGTGTTTGACAGCCATTTTGGTATGGGAAATCGTGTAAAGTAAATTAAATAGAAAATGGACTGATAGGTATATTTAGTCCACGTAAACTTGGAGTGGACGTCTTCATTTTTCTTACATATTTTCCAGTAATTTCCAGTTTTTCTTTCATTTTTGGCAATGCGTTCTTACTCTCTTTAAGTTCAAAGGTACATTTTTGTTACTTTTCTTGTTTTATTAAAAATGTTGTAATTTCATTCTATCTATTTTTAGTACACTGCTTATATCATGTTTCAAAAATAGTTTCTAAAATATTTATTACATTATTATATATATAGATGCAGCATATATACATGTGTTGTAATAGTGTGCGCGGTAATAATATGCATTGTGTTTTAAGTCATTTTAATATATATGCGATGTTGTTGTGTGCGTGGTACTAATGTCCATGGTACTGTTTGATGCATAGTTGCCACTGCCTTGTAAAGTCATCCGTTTTAATGCCAGTCGTAGTTCCATCATACATCCCTGCCACAATAGGTAGAAGAGCCCCCACTGCACACAACTCACAACTCTCTCTAGACCCCCAAGTCCTATTAAATAGTGAAGGCCTTGCTATGCATGGCATTTGCCATGTGCACAACTCTTAATGGAGACCCACTCCCTCCTGATAGACAAGCCCAATTAGATGGATAAGCCTCTACTATGCACAGACTTCTCCCTGTTCAAGTGGGAGCCCACTCCCTCAAGACACCCAAGCACCATTAGATGGCCAGCATATTCAAAAAACTTACACTCATCAGTAGAAAAGTAATAGAGTATTTGCTATAGATGTACTTGACTCAATACATAAAAAATTATATCAAACTCTCACACTCATTGGATGATGTCATTAGTGATGTCAACAGTAATATCATCAATGATGGCATTTGAGATGTCATCAGTGATGTCATTAATGATGTCATTAAACATCTTATGTGTGAGTAATATGTGATATCATACCCAGTGCACAGTGGGGTCGTGAGTTATGGTTGGCTCACTAAACCATAACTGGTGAGTTTCAGTGTTTTTTTATTGTAAAACACTAGTTTTTATAGTATTACAATGCCTAACTGTATTGTCACTGTAGGGGTCATTACGACCCTGGAGGTCTAAGACCGACAGGGCTAAAGTGGCGTCCGTACCGTCAACAGGCTGGCGGTACGGAGACCCATATTTAGACCGCGGCGGTAGCGCCGTGGTCGCACCGCCGGGGCCGGCGGTTTCCCGCCGTTTTAGCCCCAGCGGTGATAATCTGCCAGGGCAGCGCTGGGGATTATGACTTCCCTACCGCCAGCCTGTTTCTGGCGGTTAGCACCGCCAGGAAGAGGCTGGCGGTAAGGGGAGTCCTGGGGCCCCGGGGGCCCCTGCACTGCCCATGCCACAGTGCAGGGGCCCCCTAACAGGGCCCCGTTCAGCTTTTCACTGTCTGCATAGCAGACAGTGAAAAGCGCGACAGGTGCAACTGCACCCGTCGCACGGCCGCAACACCGCCGGCTCCATTAGGAGCCGGCTCCTATGTTGTGGCCGCATCCCTGCTGGGCCGGCGGGCGTAAACTAGGTTTGCGACCGCCGGCCCAGGCGGGATGTTGTAATGGGCACTGCGGGAGGACGGCCGCATTGGCGGCCGCATGGCGGTTACAGCTTGCCGGGCGGCGGAAGCCGCCAGCCAATGTTGTAATGACCCCCTGTATGTTTTGTTTTTTCACTGAATTCAAGGTGGATATATGTGGGGTTAAGTATGGAAGATATATACTTATCCTATAATACTTACCTTTGAGATATTCATGCAATTATATTTTTGTCACACACCAGTTAGGACTCAATATTTTAGTAGTATACCATTCCTGCATATTATTTAAACACTCATTTATACTCTCAGTATACGTTTGCAACTTCATTATGTATATTCTATGGTTGGAGGGTGTGGCTGAGTGCCATTATTTTTAGAACGTCACTTAATCCACCCTGTTAGAAATTGAGTTGACTGGGGTGTGAGCCCTGGTCAAGCAGCAACCACAATCCTCATCAGGATAAGGAAGAGGAAAACCCTATTTCAACCATTGCTTGCTGTCTAGTAGTTTGGCACAGAGCAGTCAGACTTTACTTAGAGGCAGTGTGCAAAGTATTTGTGAAACACTTCAAACAGTAAAACAGTGGAAAAACACACAAAAAGATTCCACACCAGGTTAGAAAAACAGTTCAAAATGTAATAAATAAAGCACAAATCCAATAGGTGGGACTAGAGCTATTGATAAATGGGACTGGAGATATTGAAAATAAAAGATTTAAGTAAAATTAACACCCAGTAGTACGAAGCGCTATTGAGGATATCTAGTTGTGCCAGGCTGGGAAAAGGTCAAAGGTTCAGGCTGACCACAATGGAGTATGGGCCAGCTACAGGGACCCAGTTAGGACCACTGAACCAAAATACCTCAAATCCTAGGTTGCCGAACGTTGAGCGGATCCACGTTGAATATGCATGCACAGCTGAGGAGATGTGTTGGTTTCGAGATGTGGCAAGGCTGCAGTGCGAGGTACTGTTGCATCAATGTCAACAATCCTGTCGACGGGACTTGCGATGTGAAGGCTGGTGCAGAGGATGTGTTGCGCAGTTGAGTCGATGCGTCGGTTCCAATGAATGGGGAAGCTGCAATGTGGAGTTACAGTGGTGTTGAGGCTGCCGTCAGAAGGTGATGCGAAGTGCTTGAGCTGGGTAAAGAGTCATGCAGCAGCGGTTCTTAAGGTGATGCATTAAACCTAAGATGAGGGATGCGGCGATGATGTGAGTCTTTTGCGATGGGTCCAATCCACAAAGCAGCAGAGATGTTTTGGTTCTGCTTGAGGATTCACTGCTCAGCTGGGAGATGTATTGGTTCTGCTCAGGGATGTGATGGTAAGCACCTCAAGCTCACCACCAAAGGACAAGAACTGGAGTGGCAAGACCAGTAGGTTATCAAAACCTCAGGGGCCACCCTGCAAGGTAAGGTGAGGGGGCCCCCATTGCCCATTTCCCTAACTGCCTTGCTCATGTATTTTTCTCCTACCACAATGTATACTCGTTGGAACACAGATCCTCAAATAAATTATTAATTTAATACAAATCTGGTATTCTTCATTTTTTCTCAAAAAATAAACTCTTTCCATCTAGATGAGTTTTTTAACAAGATATAACATTGCTTCAGAGATATGCCTGTCCAGATAAGAAGAACACCTAAAGCATCAGGACCTTGAGCGCTATAAGGGTATATCATTGTGATGGTTGGAAACAGTCATGTATTATATCAGAGTAGGGTAGGTCTGTAAATAAAGCATTTACCATCCCGAGAGCTTTGTTGTTATACCATTGCACGTTATTTCATGATATGCAAATATCTAAAACAGTTGTTATCCTGGGGGCTGCCTGCTTTTACCCATATATTACCATCATGTGTGCTATATAATATATTTGGACAGGCGTCTAAATTACCAAAATGTACGCCATTGAAAAAGCTGCATAAATGTAGCTCTATATGTCTAGGAACAGGCCATATATCATCTGGATATCTAGATATTTCTAACCATGTAGCGGAAAAGCCACAAATTAGGGCAAGAAAAGTCTGTGAAAGAAACAGTTCTACATCCTACAGTGCCTCGAATTGGATTGCATATTATTGCTAGGAAGGTTTGTGAACAGCCAAAGGATCTGGCATCCTATGAGTTGATAGTTTTGACATAAGCACAACTTGAAACGCCCGTTCACATTCTTTTATAAGCGAAAACAAATCGCTCTCCCAGTCTTCCACCACCTCTCTTGCGTTCGCCTTTTATCCAGCACATCTCCATCTGGGGCCCATTGTATTCTGAAAGAAGAGAAAAATTCTTCAAGGAAACTGTGTCTTAAATAAATTGTAAGCGAAGGCTGGGAATCCAAATGCACTGCCCCATGTCACATGTGGGTGAACTCATCAACCTTCCCATCAGGCCTGGTCTTATTTTCTTGTTACTGGGTATAGGATGCACTCGTTACCTATCTATGGACTAACAGAAAAACTTTACTGCAGTGTTTAATTTGTAATAAAATAAGTGCAGGTGCCCAAAACTTCTCAGAAGGCTCCTACCCACTTCCTAAACTGGTGCCATACAAACTGCATTCATGGAAAATGGCAAAAGCTGGATTGCAGTGAGTGAACTAGCCTTCTTCAAGAGAGTTCGGGTTGAGGCTCTCACCCCATGAAAATTGTTGGTATTGTTGGTAATTTGGTACAACATTACAAACTCTGAAAGCGCACTTTGAAGCTGAAACCTTTTATTTGTTTTACTTTGCAAGCTTCGCTGCTTGCAGAGCATACTTCTTTAAAAAACATATGTGATGTTTCGTGTCAACCAGCTTTGCAAATTTGCACACAGCTATCGGCAACATAAACAGTCTTTTCAATGGCACAATAAACAGTAGACATCCTGGAATATTAACTTTTCCAGCCCTGATAATGAATGCTGCTTCCTTAATAGAAACAGACACCAAGCTTATGAGCAGCCAAAATCTAAAGCATCCTCAACCAAATATTTAAATCATATTTTAACAAGTTTCTTGCTTCAACTGATGACGCAGAAATGAAGGTTTTACATTTATTAGTGCATAAACGTAGTACTGCTCGTATTAAGTGTGACTTTAACCGAACTAATAAAGATTGTACGGGGACAAATGTGCCCTCAGAGTAGTTTGCCAACATTTATAAGCGTGCTTTATATAACGTGATGTATTAGAATTGTACGAATCTGACATAATCGTAAACGTGTGCTATGATTTGCTTGTTAGAAATGTTTTAGCTTAGCATAACTTTAGTGGAGGCTTCGGCCTAGTTGCCTGTCTCACGGTTTAGATGCTCGTATTTTTCCAACGTGTTAATAAAAGTGTATTCTTGCTTGAAGCTGTACTTTTCCAGTGGGATCGTTCACATGCTTATCTTTAAGGTTTCGTGCCAGCCTGGCATCTTCTTCTTTGCTCCAAGGTCAATCTGCAGGTGCAGACAATGGACGCTCTGAAAGTGAGTTAATTGGTAAAATATGTTGCAACTTACGTTCCCGACTCCAAGGATAATGTATGCTTAGGTAGAAGCTTGTGAACTGTAGTTTTTGATTGGACAATTTGAAGCCAACCTATGAACCCTCCAATGGAAGACCCTACTGGATTTGAACTGTTGTCTATTTAAACCAGGTGCACGAGAGGAAAACAGCCATTATTGCCGTTACCAGCCATTGCCCGCCATTTGCAGAACTTTGCAGCTATTATGGCCCACCTTGCTGCGACGCCATTTTGAAAGAGACTTTGATGCTTTCTCTAATCGAGAGAAAGAGACTTTAATTGATTCTCGCCCTAGAGACTTTAATTTTGATTCGTCCCTTTGCATGAAGTAATAGTTTTGTCCTTTTGCCGATGTGAGGCAATTGCCCCGTCCACCCTGCCCCTTTGCCCCGTTCCATGCTGATCGAAACTGGTACCTGTGAGACGAAGACTTCCTTGAATGCTGATTGGATTTGGTAAATATGAAAGGAAATTGTACAATTGCATTGTGTTCTTTTTAGGTAACCAACTGCTGATTTTTGATAAGAGCCCTAGTTAGGAGTTTTTCTAAATTAATGTTGCTAAATTGTTTTTGCATGAAGTCCCACATGCCGATGTTAATTTGAGGATAGATGAGGATTCATCTGTCGCACGATGCAATTTGAGACCTTGTTATGCTGACCAATGTATGCTATTAGCTCATTACAGATTATAATTTTAGTGGTTTGCATTGCTATTATAGAATGCATTATTATTCAAATGCTGCATAGATTGCATCTGTTTCGTCGTTATGGACAGCTATTAATGTTCATCTACATATATCATTTGGTGTTGAGACATGTTTATATTGTGCTAGCTTTGTTAATATAGGGAAATAAATTCACTAACTTTGCAATAAACTGGTGTGGTTATTCATGACCGAAAGGTCATGGTCTCGTCGAAATGTATTCTGGATTAATTGTGAAGTGTTATGTTGATCAGGGCATTGCTTACGTTCGTTATTGATTATTGATTTGATTGAATTGATTACTCTCGGGTGAGGAGAGCCCCACTAGGTCAAAAGATTCATCGACCCAAGAGCGTTCAGATACAGGTAATTTAGTAGTACGTAACGCTCTATCAGTAGATGGTAGCAGAGGATGGTTACGCCCTTTGGGACCCCTTACTCTTAAAGTATATGGTGTTGAATTAATGGTTACGCCCTTTGGGACCCCATTCGAGAGGTACATGGTGTCGAATTAACGGTTGCGCTCTTTGGGACCCCATTCGAGAAGTTGAATTAGATTTTTCTTGGGTAAAACAGATTGAGGGAATGATGATGGGCTAAGTCCCCCGCGACTTTCCCGGGATCTCGGAGCTTGCGAATGGAGAGAATGGAGGTGTGAGATCGGCGTTGGCGGTACTAGTGACGGTATGAGTGAAGTTAGGATTTTGCGCTTGCACAGCTTATTGCCGCAGATTGTTTGAAAAAGGTTGCGAGGATTTTAGAGAATAGCGGAGGTGCGACTCCGGGTGTAGGAGTAGAGAAGTCGTCGAACTTCATAGAAAATAGAGGAGGTGCGACTCCGAGTGTGAGAGTAGGGAAGTCGTCGAACTTCATGTGCATGTGGCGCTTTGTGCAGGAAAAAGGTCCACGTGGTTGTTGTTGTTGAGACGGGCCCTGCGAGGTCAAGAGACTCCGGAGTATGTTGAAAAGTGTATGAGACACTTGTTTATGTTGTGGTCTGGGCGGTTTAGTAGGTTGATCGGGCGTGTTCGACGAGTCGGTACGTGTGTTAAGGGAGTGAAAGAAAACTTCGACTTCGGGCTTTGACAAAATTCTAAGTGCACTAGAATAGATCATTGACAAGTTGAGAGCAGATCTGCGGGTCAGATTTGCTTGCGAAAGTGGGGACCGAGAAAGATGGAATAACTGCCGAGGCTAGTGAAAAATCCCTATGGTCCTGAAGCGATTGTGTTACCCTTCCTGTAGTAAACCGACAGATCTGTTTTATTATTATTTTGGTTGCTCGCGATACATGCTAGAAGTTGTTACGAGAGGAGCTGAATGAAGGAGGACTAGCCGCGAGGCTTTGTCAGCCGCAGTGTGTGTGAGTGTGACGTCACTAGGAGCCGCGCTGGGATAGGTTGGTTGGGGAGACGGGTCGCGCACGGATTGGACGCAGTCCGTGGGGCTCGATTGGAAGGGGAAAGGCAAGCGAAGAGTATTCCGGGAATTAAAGTCACCTATTGATTACAAATTTAGTGAAATAAAAGACGAGAAAATGAAATTTTTTAAAGCATTAAAGAGTGCGATGAAGGGGGAGTCTTACATTAAAGCGAGCGTAGGAGAGGAGACGCCACCCGAAGGTACACCAGCTTACATTGTAATGGAGGAAAGGGGGGTAGCTCCGTGCCTTTGGCTAAAGCAATGGCACAAGCATCACAGAGAAACATGGGAGGGTAGCGTTCCCGATCCATGGTACATTCAATATAAGGATCCTAGAGAATTTGAGATTCGCGATGTACGACATGAAGGTACCTCCAAGGCCAGCACAGTTTGAGGCTCTAGCGATTTGGGAACTAATGGCTAGACAGCAACAGCAAAAGAAGTTCGAGACCAGGATAAGAAAGGCAGAAAAGACACTAGCGGACTCTAGGTGGGATAATTCGCAGAAGGTGTGGAGGTCAGATATATTGCAGGGGATAAAATTGTTTCCCGCAATTGCTAAGGAAGAAGAGGCGACAGGCAAGAAAGCTACCTGCAAGACAAACAGGAGGTGTTCCAAAGATAGGGAGGACGAGTCAGATGATGAGGAATTCATCATGCAATTGCTGAACGACCGTCCACCGCCTTATGCAGAGAATGGACAAGGTCCAAGTACCAGTTCTGCCCCTCCGGCACCGGTACAGAATAATGAAACTCCGAATTCAGAAGCGCCATCGGGATCTAAGGACCCGAGTTTACTGTTCACCCCGCAGATACCGCAGGTCAGGAGAATATATCCAGATGTGCCTACATTGAAAACAGCAGAAAATTATCAGCCGCAGGTCCCAAGGTACTACAGCAGTGACAACGGTACGGGAATGATTCTAGATCCAAACGTGATGGGAGTACAGAATGGTTGCAACCCAACATTGGCACAAGCTGAATCAACTCAGTTTTTGATGCCTCAAAAGCAGATGCAGGGGGGAACCGCACATGCTCAGATGACGGGGAGTCAGACGGGCATGCCGGCAATGATGACCCATAGTGTGGGAATGAACATGCCTCAGAACGTAGGGAATGGACAGAACCCAGATGCGATATCCCTACCCATTACTGTAGGTCCACCGGTACCTTTATACGTTCAGCCTAACTCAGGTATGAGCGGTCAAGGATCAATGGTGCAGAATGGGACGGAAAGGAGGTGCATAGAAAACACTCCAGAGATAACTCCGATAGTGGCTCAGCCAACTGGATCTGGGTCCTTGATGGAGTTTAGTCCCATATGTGCTCAGTCAACAGTGGTGAGGTCGAGTCCCCCATTGAGGATACCGCTATCATCGAACACTGAAAAGTTGCCGCAACTGTCAATGACAGTCGATGTGAATGCTACACTGATGGGGCTGAATGCGCAACAGCTGACACAGTGGTTCAACAGTCTAAATTCCACACAAAGCTCAGCCAGTGGGAAGGGAGAAGAGGACTATCTGAATAGGATCAGGTTGAACATGGAAGCAGAAGAATTGGTGGAAGGGACTATGGGTGTGAATAGGTTAGAGTCCTACTCGGAAGAAGAGCTGAGGTATCTGTGTCCCAGGATTACGAGAGAAGTGAACAAGGTACATAGAAGCTTGCAAGAAATAGCTGACAAAAACGGGATTGACATAGACAAGACAAAACACTTGAGCAGGAGCTATAGATTGGATTTCAGGTCCACAGACTTTGAACACATGAGGTCAGCAGGCATGAAAACGCACCTTAGAGAATTGTTGCAGAGTGCACAAGTGTGGAGGTGCTTAGACAAATGGGAAAGCAGGTGGACAAAGAAAAAGGAAAAGAAGAAAGACAGTGTCCCAGAGAACAACGAGAAAAGACCACAGAGTAGTGATGCAATAACCATGTTACCAATGAGGGAGACAGCAGGGGGAAAATTAATACATGTACCGTGGCACAGAAGCGACATTCAGTCTTTTACGGATGATTTTCCCAAACTGAGAGAGAAGCCGATTGAATGGTATCAACAGACTGATAGGTTTGTGAAGCTTGCAATATGTCTTTGGGAAGACCTGAACACCCTCTTTGAGATTGTGGTTCCGGCAGATTTGTGGGAAGACTGCAAAAGGGCTGTAGGTTGGCCGACAAGTGAACCAGAGAGAGACAGGGATACGGGTGCACCATCGCCTATGGTAATGAGCTTGTACTATAAGGTGATTGAGCATTTGAAGACGAAGGTTGCCGCGAAAAATGTGGATTGGCAGAAGATTGATCGAACTGCCCAAGAGGCTAAAGAGTCGATTCATGGTTACTATGAGAGGTTGTTGAAGGCGTTTAAGAACTACAGTGGCACGGAAACAATAGAGGCGAAGGACATGCTTCATTTTGTGTTTAGATTTGTGGAAGGGCTGAGACCAGAGATAGGTCAGATGATAAAGTCGCATTTGATTTGTTGGCAGTCGAAACCGATTGATGAGGTGTTGAATTATGCGAAATACTGTAGCGACGAAATTGAGGTGAAACAGAAAAGGTTGAAAGAGAAAGTGATGGTGATGCAACTTAAAGCAGCTCAGACAGGTCTGCAAGGTTTGCAAGGGTTGCAAGGGTTCCAACAGCAGGTACCGCAGCCGCAGCCGCAGCCGCAGGGAAATATGGTGTTTCAGCCACAGGCGAGAGGCAGAGGCAGAGGAGGTTTTGGGAGTAATGGTCCGGATTTGAACACTGTTGTGATTCCGAATGGTGTGCAGGCAATGAAAAAGGTGATGCCGTGTCACGTGTGCGGAATCGTCGGACATTGGAAACGCGAGTGCCCGATGGTGGTGCAGGAAGGTGCAGGTGTTGGTCAGCAAAACAATGATGTCAATGCATTCCAGACAATGAGGGGACCGAAAATGAGAGGTCCAAACCCAAATTTTCAGACCATAAATCAGCTGCAGGGATTACAGCCTATGCAGCCGCAGCAGACGTAGATGCCCCGTATGCAGATGACGCAAATGCAGCCAATGCAACAGCAGTTACCAATGGTACCTAATCAGCAAATGCAAATACCTTTGGCACCAATGGGTCAGCAGCAAGTGATGCTTCCTCCACAGGTTTCGGGTCAGGTGATGAGTACAAATGGCACAGTGCAACAGTTCCCATTACACAGTGAGAATGGAATAAACGATGCATGGGAGAGTGAAAGTTCAGATGAGGAGGGAAATTGTGTGCTTGCAGCATCCTTGGAAGTTGATCAAAAGGGTCCATATGTAGAGGGAAGAGTTATGGGTCATCGAGTTTCATTCTTGGTTGACACAGGAGCCACACGTTCAACTGTTAGGAGCATTGAAGTACCAAATTTGCCACTCTCAGGGAGGACAGTTCAAGTGGTGGGAGTAGCAAACAGGTACCTGACAAACCCAATCACAGATCCAGTACCAGTCAGGATTGGTAACTATCAAGGGGTACATAACTTTGTGGTATGTGACTCAAGCCCGATAGCACTGTTAGGGAGAGACCTATTGTGCAAATTGGGATGTTCGATTATGTGTTCGTACGATGGAATCAGAATTCAGACGAGCAGTGAGGGGGAAGAAGAGGACAGTGTAGAAGGGGACGAGATGGAAATTGTCGATGAAAAATATCCTCTGATTAACCTTCTTCCGATGGTAACTGAAGAGGATATTCCAGCTGAATTACGGGAAGCAGTTGGAAAAGAAGTGTGGGATATGACAGGAAAAGAGGTGGGATTGGTGAAGGGAGTGGAACCAGTGAAAGTGACCGTAAAACCCAATGTAACCTTTCCCCAGACCCCACAATACCACATGGCACAAGACACCCTCATGAAAGTCGCCCAACTGATTGACGAGTTTGTAAAACAGGGAGTACTGAAAGAAGTGTTAAGCAGTCCATGTAATTCACCAATCATGGGACTAATAAAACCGAGTGGAAAGGTCCGAATAGTGCAGGACTTGAGGAAAATAAATGACATCATAGTCAAATGCTGCCCTGTAGTACCGAATCCAGCCGTGATAATGTTTCAAGTCCCTTGCGATGCCGAGTGGTTCTCAGTCATTGACTTGTCACAAGCATTCTTTTCGGTGCCTCTTCATGAGGACAGCCAATTTCTCTTTTGTTTCAAATTCTTAGACAGAGTTTACAGTTGGTGTCGAATTCCTCAAGGGTTTTCTGAGTCACCGTCAATTTTCAATCAGATTCTAAAGAAAGACTTGGAAGCGTTAGAATTGCCGTTCGAGTCTACTCTAGTACAGTACATCGATGACTTACTGATTGCATCTAAGACAGAAAGTGGCTGCACAGCCGATACCATTGCTCTACTGAACCATTTGGGAAGGAATGGACACAAGGTGTCTCCTTCAAAGTTGCAGTTCTGTCAGAAGAAAGTAAAATACTTGGGTCATCAAATAGAGAAAGGGTCACGGAAAATAATGAAGGAAAGAATAACAAGTGTACTTCAAATGAGTCCACCAAAGACGAGGAGGGAGGTGAGGAAGTTTTTGGGGATGGTGAGCTACTGTCGCCAGTGGATTCCCAACTTCTCAACTCTAGCAAAGCCTTTACTGAAACTGACCCAGAAGGATGCATTGGATGAAATTGAGCTGAAAGGAGATGAAATGGATGCTTTTATTGAATTGAAAGAATGCATGCGTAGGGCTCCAGCTTTAGGTATGCCTGATTACACAAAGCCTTTCACATTGTTTTGTCATGAACGTGATGCATGTTCTTTGTCTGTCTTGACCCAAGCCCATGGTGGCGTAAACAGACCAGTAGCGTATTTTTCAGCTACTTTGGATCCGGTCGCAGCAGCACTTCCACGGTGTTTGCGCGCCGTAGCAGCAGTTGGTATCAGCCTCACTCAGAGTGAAGGAATAGTGATGGGACATCCATTAACAGTCATGGTCCCTCACTCAGTTGAGATACTTTTGACCCGCTCCCGAACGCAACACATGACTGGAGCAAGACTCACAAGGTATGAAACAATAATTCTGGGCTCACCGAATGTGCAGCTGAAAAGGTGCACTACGTTGAATCCAGCAACCTTGCTTCCTGGTGAAAATGCTGAAATTGAGAACGCTGAAGACGTCGAGCATGACTGCCTTCAGGTGACTGAATTTTGCACAAAACCCCGACCTGACAAGAAGGATACTAAGCTTGATGAAAATGATCAAATTGTTTTTGTTGATGGGTCATGTTTAAGAGATGCATTGGGAATATTGAAAGCAGGATATGCTGTATGTACTGTAACAGGTGTCTTGGAAGCGTCCTGGCTTCAAGGAGTCTATTCTGCACAAGTAGCAGAGCTTGTAGCCCTTACAAGAGCATGCCAACTGTCTGCATTGATGAAGGTTACCATTTACACTGATAGTCAGTACGGGTTTGGAATTG
The DNA here is from genome assembly GCF_031143425.1 of Pleurodeles waltl. NCBI lineage: Eukaryota > Metazoa > Chordata > Amphibia > Caudata > Salamandridae > Pleurodeles > Pleurodeles waltl. The sequence goes on from NC_090439.1 coordinate 778,552,639, forward strand.
TGCACGACTTTGGGCAACTATGGTCACAGAGAGGTTTCCTGACTTCTTCATGGTCCCCAGTGAAAAACGGGGAAAGGATAAGGGAATTGTTACATGCCATTCAAATGCCAGCCGAAATTGCAGTGGTAAAGTGTAGTGCTCATACAAAAGGACAGGACTATGTTTCCCTGGGAAATGCATATGCGGATCAAGTCGCAAGATTTTGTGCCTTGAACTGTATATTGCTCAGGGATGAATGGAATTCGATAAATGAGCCAGAACTCGAACCAGCTGAAGCATTTGCCTTGAAGGTCGTGGATACAATGGATGAACTAAAAGCATTACAGAATAGCGTCAGGGAGGATGAAAGAGTTTCCTGGATTAAGGCACAATGTACCAAGAGACCAGATGAGATATGGGTTTCAAATGAGGGAAAATTTGTCTTACCAAATTGTCTCTTATCGCAGCTTGCGCGGTTCTATCATGGGCAGGCTCACCTAGGGAGAGATGCCATGATAAGATTGTTCAAAACTGATTGGTTCAACCCCAGATTCCGTCAAGTTGCAGAAGCAGTCTGCCACCGATGTGTCATTTGTCAGCAGATGAACCCAGGGAAGGGAACAGTTGTGAACGCGAGCCACATTGGCAGGGCCGGTGGCCCGTTCAGTAGAATGCAGATGGACTTTATTGAGATGCCTGTGCTAGGAGGTCTGAAGTATGTGTTGGTGATTGTGTGCATTTTTAGTCACTGGATTGAGGCATACCCCACACGTAGGAATGACAGCCTTACAGTTGCAAAACTATTGTTGAGGGAGTTAATACCACGTTTCGGATTCCCGATCTCTTTAGAATCAGATAGGGGAAGTCACTTCAATAACGAGGTGATAAAGTTACTTTGTGCAGCGCTGAACATTGAGCAAAAACTGCATTGTAGCTATCGCCCAGAAGCATCAGGACTGGTGGAGCAGATGAATGGTACACTGAAATCAAGAATGGCGAAAATATGTGCATCGACAAATTTGAAATGGCCTGACGCATTGCCTTTGGTGTTAATGTCAATGAGAAACACCCCTGACAGAAAGTCTGGATTGTCCCCGCACAAAATTCTCATGGGCAGGGCCATGAGACTTCCTGCAGTTCCCGCAAACGCGCTTTTGAATATTACAGATGATATGGTGTTAGACTACTGCAAAGGTCTGGCTGACGTGGTTCGCTCTTTCTCTCACCAGGTGGAAGCAACCACCTTGCCACCGATCCAAGGTCCAGGACACACACTGAAAGCAGGTGACTGGGTCGTGGTAAAGAAGCACGTGAGGAAGTTGTGTCTGGAACCCCGTTGGAAAGGCCCTTTCCAAGTGATCCTGACGACAACTACCACTGTGAAGTGTGCGGGAGTTCCCAACTGGATTCACGCCAGTCATACAAAGAAAGTGTTGTGTCCCACAGATGAGGAAGTTGAAGCGCTGAAACTGCCAGTACCTGATAACAAAGTGCCAAGCGCTGAGACAGAGCAAAACAGAACTAGAAGCGAACAGGCAGAAATAGAGGAGAGAGAAATATTCTCTGAGGACGAAGCAGCCGATTCACTTGGGGAAGACCAAGGAGAAACCTCAGACAGCGACGAAGAAGCTGAAGGTAACAAAGAGCCTGAAGCAGCTGAAGGTAACGAAGAGCCTGAAGCAGCTGAAAGTGACAAAGAGCCTGACGAAAGTAACGGTGACAAAGGGCTCGAAAGAGGTGAAGAAGCAGGAGAGCCTGATCAGAGGAGGGCTTTCCCAGAAGCAGACGGTACAGAAAAAGAAAAGGAAAAGGTGATTGACTCCCCAGAAGGAGGAGACAAGGCAAAACAGAACGAAAGTGTTCAAACTTCATCAGGAGAGATTGCAGGTCCATCAAGTGGACACAGTGCAAAGAAAAGACCAAGTATATCACCAGTAAAAGTAAAGACTAGAGAAAAGTTGAACGACAGTGAAGGGCCAAAAGTGAAAGAGAAAAGAAAGGAAGTGTCTGTCGTGTTACCAACAACAAGTGAAGAAAAAGACTTTGCCAAAGAGGAAAGTATCAGTGAGGCAGAATCAAAGAGAGATGCAAAATTGAAAAGGAAAAGGATACCAAACAGGAGATATTCCGGTCCAGAATGGGCATATGTAGTCAATGACGATTGGACTGACGAATTTGTATCTCTTAGCCTCGAGAACGAAGAAGAAGAGATACCAATAGAAAAGAAAAGTTTTATGGACACTGTTGATTGAAAGCTGGTAAATGACATTGCTTGCTATAATATAACGTGATACAACCAGCTGAGACATTGCTAAACCGGATGAGACATTTGCTAACTTGATAAGACTTTGATAACCTGATTGACTCTTAAACCCGATTTGAGACGACGTTGCTAACTGAAAGAAAAAAAAAAAGAAAAAAAAAAAGAGAGTGAGTTATTGAACTTTGAAAAGAGAAAAAAAAAAAAATACTGAGTTATTGCCGAATTGAGACAAATGCTGCTAACCGATAAGTGACTGGCCTCCTGAAGAAAACTGTGTGAACATTGCGCTCGTTCAGCTTTGTAACTGAATTGCTAAATCGTTTCTTTTGTAGGTGCTTCTAGCTCTCTGATTCTATACAGATCATGACGCAAAATAGTAGAGTGAAGTATTGTAAATATGTGTGTATAGGCTTGATAACTGCATGTGTACTAATAATAATGGCGATAGTGCTTGGAATGCGTGGTAAGGGTGAGAATGAGAAAATTGATGCTTCTACTTTTGCTCCTGTTACTGTCACTGAACTAACCGCATTGAAAAGACTAGAATTAGATGAGAGACACTTGCATGATAAGAAGGAGCTTTCGTATAATGTTTTCTATCGCTTGCTAACAGAATATGTTGAGACTATGGATGCGAAAGATTGTTATGTGTGTACACAGATACCGACATCGGTAAAGGAAGGGGTGACTTATCATCACATGCCTCTTACATATGGGATTACATGTAGTATAGTAACTTCTAGATTTTATGGTCAAACCAACATACAGTATTTTTACTCAAATTATGATGTTACCTTTGCATATGTTCCTATAATCACGCAGCTAAGCCAGATTGCTAAAGATTGGGATGCTAAAATAATGAGGGAATTTTTCGAGCCAATGCAACCTTTTGAAACAGCTCACGCACATAGGGAAAATCTTACCTGCTCGCTCACTGCAGTAGAAATAAGCTTTTTAGATCGCACAGATGATAGAAGGGCACAAATGAATGCGAAATTAGAAAAAGAGCTAAGCAAGAGGACTTCAGTAGATCATTATGATTTTGCCGCAATAAAAACACAAGGGAGAATAGCTTTAGATGCTTGGCATGTAGGGAAATTTTGTATATATCGAGGTGAATCTTATTATGACAACATTTTTGTAGGAGCGAGTGAATGCAAACATATGTTTATTTTTAAGGCCAAATGGACATTCATGCTGAACGGACTTGACCCTGTCATACCGGGTGTATATTACATTTGCGGGCATAATGCCTATTATCGTCTTCCAAAGGGATGGTGGGGGAGATGTTATTTGGGTATAGTGTTCCCAAAGGTTTATCAACTGGATGACCTATCGGTGATTCCAAAGACGCCTGGATCTCATCGTATCCAGAAAAGAGAGACCGCAGCTGCTGTGGTGGGAGATATATTTGGAGCCATGATTCCTTCATTGGGAGTTGTGTTGAATTCCATCAAAATAAGAAAGTTGTCTACTATAGTGGATAACATGTTGACAAAGTTTTCAGGTGCTATAATCCTGATAGATGCTGAACTTGCAGCAGAAAGAGCTATGACTCTTCAAAACAGGCTTGCCTTAGACATTCTTTTAGCAAAGGATGGCGGCGTTTGCAAAATGCTTGGTGCGCGTCACTGTTGTACGTATATTCCAGACAACAGTGTGAAAATTAAAACTATGCTTGCAAATCTAACAAAAGAGAGTGCAGATTTGAAGGAATTGAAAGAACCAGGAGTGTGGGAGAAAGTTGGAAAGGGAATTGCTTCAGTGGGAAATTGGCTTGGTGGCATTTGGAATGGAATCTTACTAAAAATAATACAGGGAATATTAATAGTGTTGATTTGTATATTTGGAATTTGGGGAATAAAAAGGGGAATAATAATGATCATGGCAAGAATTAAAAGAAGGAAGGAAGAGAAAATGATGAAAAGAATGGCAGAAGAATATAAAGCAAGAACAAGGGGAACTAAAAGGCAAAGAGAACTGACAGAATTTTAATGGAATAAAATTTGTGGGAATAGTTTTGTGTGATGACAAGTAGTCATCAGAGGAGGGATTGATGACGCAGAAATGAAGGTTTTACATTTATTAGTGCATAAACGTAGTACTGCTCGTATTAAGTGTGACTTTAACCGAACTAATAAAGATTGTACGGGGACAAATGTGCCCTCAGAGTAGTTTGCCAACATTTATAAGCGTGCTTTATATAACGTGGTGTATTAGAATTGTACGAATCCGACATAATCGTAAACGTGTGCTATGATTTGCTTGCTTGAAATGTTTTAGCTTAGCATTACTTTAGCGGAGGCTTTGGCCTAGTTGCCTGGTCTCACGGTTTAGATGCTCGTATTTTTCCAATGTGCTATTAAACGTGTATTTTGCTTGAAGCTGTACTTTTCCACAGAAACCGTTCACATGCTTATCTTAAGGTTTCGTGCCAGCCTGGCATATTTTCTCTTTACTCCAAGGTCGATTTGCAGGTGCGGACAATGGAGGCTCTGAAAGTGAGCTAATTGGTAGACAATGTTCCAACTTGCGTACCCATCTCCAAGGATAATGTATGCTTAAGTAAAAGCTTGAGAACTGTCGTTTTTGATTGGACAATTTGAAGCTAACCTATGAACCCTCCAATGGAGACCCTACTGGATTCGAACTGTTGTCTATAAAAACCTGGTGCACGAGAAGAGATTAGGCCATTACCCGGACACTACGCCATTTTGTAGACTTCGTAGCTATTATGGCCCACTTTGCTGCGACGCCATTTTGAGAGACTTTGATGCTTTCTCTAATCGAGAGAAAGAGACTTTAAATGATTCTGGCCCTAGAGACTTTAACTTTGATTTGATCCCTTTGCATGAAGTAGTAGTTTTACCTTGCCGCCGTGAGGCAATTGCCCCGTCCACCCCTACCCCTTAGTCCCGTCCCATGTTGATCGAAACGGGACCCATGCTGACCGAAGAACGGTACCTGTGAGACGAAGACTTCCTTGTATGCTGATCGTAATTGGTAAATATGAAAGGAAATTGTAAAATTGCATTGTGTTTCCTTTAGGTAACCAACTGCTGATTTTGATAAGAGCCCTAGTTAGGAGTTTTCTAAATTAATGTTGCTAAATTGTTTTTGCATGAAGTCCCACATGCCGATGCTAATTTGAGGTTAGACGAGGATTCCATATGTTGCACGATGCAATTTGAGATCTTGTTATGCTGACTAAATGTATGCAATTAGTTCATTACAGATTATAGTATTAGTGATTTGCATTGCCATTATCGAATGTCTTGTGATTCAAATGCTACATAGATTGCACTTGTTTTGCCGCTATGGACAGCTATTAATGTTCATTTACGTTTATCATTTGGTGTTGAGACACATTTACATTGTGCTAGCTTTGTTAATATAGGGAAATAAAATTCACTAACTTTGAATAAACTGGTGTGGTTATTCCTGACTGAAAGGTCAGGGTTCGCCGAAATGTATTCTGGATTAATTGTTAAGTGTTATGTTGATCAGGGCATTGCTTATGTTCGTTATTGATTATTGATTTGATGCAATTGATTGATTAAGAGTACAGAGAGTTCCCACTTAGTCAAAAGATTCATCGGCCTAAAGAGCGTCCAAATACAGGTAAAATTATTAGTAAGGACCGCTCTATCAGTCCTCAACTTCTAATGTCAGAAGTGTGTCCCGTCCCACAGTAGGCATGTGTTTCCATAGACTATGCCCCTCAGTGCTCTTCAGGCACCTTGTAAACCCTCAGTGCAGCCTCATAGGCAGGAAACCATTTGAAAGAAATTTCCTTGTATCCCTCATATCCTCATAAAGTGCCATGTGTCAACATCATTCAATCAGTCAGGTCTTCTTTAAAATATTTTTTACCTTTATTAGTTCATCTGTGATTATCCATACATTCAAGTGTTAATCAAACTAGCAATGCAAATCACATTTCAAACGGCCACATATTTTCTTAAAACTAGTGCACATATCTACAGCAATTGTACAAACGTGTGTTAATAATGTGCCGAATAATATCAGGATAATATCCACGATCAACAGTTTGAACTATCCCGCCTTCATTAGACCGCTGGCTATATGTAAATCATTAAAAACCGTGTTTGGGGGAATATTACATGATATGTTGTTACCGATATATTTACCGATATATTTACTTGCACTTAGAATGTGGCGGCCATATTAAAGTAAATTACTGCAATAGATCTCATAGCGATACTATACAAGTGTATAAAATACTTATCCACCTTATAAAATTCTGTTCACATTCGATCATATTAAAGAACACCAAATGACATTTTAAATGACATTTTAAATATCTTCTTTCATACTAGTCAACATATGCAAAACCAAATGCAATAGACTCATTGTACATGATTGTATTTTAACCCAAGCCAGCTCCTACCTTACGATTCCAATATGATGTTCTTCTTAACATAATTCCATTCGGCGACAAACAAGCAAATCTTATCGCGTTTGCTCATGGCACTTTTATAATCTTAATTGATTGTTGACACCTGGATGGTTTCCCGCCAAGCCTCATTTCCATACATAAACCCACAGCAGCCATTTTGAAGCGTTCACGTTGTTTATAAGATCGAGTGTGTCCTTCAATAATATACAAGAGCACAACCCATTTATTAGGTTGCAACAGTGATTTAAAGAATAAACCTAACCTTCTCCAAATATAGTCACATCTCTCCAATTTATCTGATTTCTTTTTGGTTTTTATTTTTTATTTGTTAAGTATTAAACAATTAAAAACCCATACATAATCATTTCAAACAATTAATAACAAATCTTATCACATTTGCTCATTCCAGTTTTGAAATTTTAGTTAATAGTAAACTGATTGAATTGCCCCATGCTTCATTTTAATGTGTACACCCATAACGGGCATTTTGAAGTGTTCCCGGTATATATTAGCTACTGTGTATTCCTCAGTAGTATACAAGAACACAATACATTTTTTATGTATTCAAAAGTTTTAAATCTAATCTTATCGCATTTGCCATACCACTTCTATAGTCTTAGTTACTTACTTCCGCCTGAATGGTTTCCCTCATACCTCATTTCAATACGTACTCCAGTGACGACCATTTGAAAAATTCCTGTTGTTTATTAAATCGGGTGTATTCCTCAATAATACATGAGAACACAACTCATTTATTAAGTTAAAGCAATATTTTGAAAATTAAACCTAATCTTAACTCTATTTGATAGGGAACTGACTGTCCAGGAGGCACTTGCAGGGATCCTGGGATCATACCGACATTCCCAGGAGACGATGGGCCAGATACTGGACAAGTTGCAGGAGACCTAGAGACTGCAGGAGGGACAGTACCTGGGGATCAGGGAGGACCTGAAGGACATCAACACTAGCCTGGGCACCATTGCAGGGCTGCTGGCAGACATGGCCAACACCATGAGGGAGGCAGCGGCACACCACCAGGCCCCTGACACTAGCCACACCGATAAACAGCCCTCCACCTCCGCTGGTGCTAGTGGACAGGAGGCCCTGCCACAGGACCATCAGGCCATCAGCACTCCTCCCACTGCAGAAGGAGATCTACCCCACAAACGTTCCCTGATTTGCAGGCAGAAGCCAGAGTATTGCCAAGACCCCGCCAGGAAATAAGACTATCCTGACTGTCACACTTGTGTCCCACTCTGTCACCCTGTCCACCTTGAACTGCCATTGCTTTCCTTCCTATGCCCCCTTGGACAATGCATCTGTGATACAAATAGACTGGACTCTATCCTGGACCTTTCTCCACCATCACCCCAGCCATTTTCACATACCCCTCTACTCATTGGCACTGAAATAAACACCTTTTAAAAAAAATACAAGTACAGAGTCTGGCAAATGATTGAACTATATATCCGTTTATCAAGCTTTAAACACTGCAATACAACTGTACAGGAATGCATACATATGAATGACCTGTAGTAGGCTGCAGTCAACACACCAGGAGCCAGAGTTGGGCGGCACAGGTATCTGAAATAGAAATGCCAAAGGGTACAGTAAGTGGCCATAGAACTGGGAGAATCTGCCTGCCATGTACAATGTCAAACACAAAACTGTCAATGTAAAGTGAAGTTACAGTGTCTTACCTGTGTGTCACTGGAAGTATTGTCGTATTATTGCTGTTCTGTTGTCCTCATCCTCATCCTCTACCTCCTCGTCTTCACTGTCCACAGACTCCACTGCTGCCACACTGCCATCTCCAGCCTCATCCTCCAACAGAAAAGGCACATGGCATCTCATGGCAAGGTTATGCAACATGCAGCATGCCACAATGATCTGGAAGACCTTCTTGGGTGAGTAGTACAGGGATCCACCAGTTAGATGGAGGCAACAAAACCTGGCCTTCAGGAGGCCAAAGGTCCTCTTGATAATCTTTCTTATCCGCCCATGTGCCTCATTGTAAAGTTCCTCTGCCCTTGTCCTGGCATTCCTCACTGGGGTCAGTAGCCATGAGAGGTTGGGGTAACCAGAGTCACCTGCAAATATCGAGGGACAACTGTTAGCCACACACTCACCCTTAGGGCCCACACCATACCCATACACCAACATCCACTGGGTAGGAACCAGGGCTCACCTATTAGCCACACACGGTGCCTCTGGAATTGAGCCATCACATATGGGATGCTGCTATTCATCAGAATATAGGCATCATGCACAGAGCCAGGATGCTTTGCATTGACATGGGAGAGGCACTGATCCGCCAGGCACACTATCTGCACATTCATCGAGTGAAAGCTCTTTTTATTCCTGAACACCTGTTCATTTCTCCAGGGGGGAACAAATGCAATATGTGTACCATCTATAGCCCCAATAATGTTGGGGATATGTCTCATTGCATAGAAGTTTGCTTTCGCAGTGGCCAAATCCTCCACCTGGGGGAATACGATGTAGTTGCGCATGTGTTTTATCAGGGGGGCCAACACTCTGCTCAGCACTATTGAGAACATTGGCTTTGACATTCCTGCTGCCAAGCCCACTGCCACTTGGAAAGAACCAGTTGCCAAGAAATGGAGCACTGATAGGACTTGCACAAGAGGAGGGATCCCAGTGGGGTGACAGATAGCAGATATCAGGTCAGGCTCCAATTGGGCACACATCTCTGTGATGGTGGCCCTGTCTAGTCTATAGGTGAGGATAATGTGCCTGTCCTCCATAGTTGCCAAGTCCACCAGGGGTCTGTACATAGGAGGATGTCTCCATCTCCTATTCATCCGCAGCGGTTGTAATCTAGGGGGCAAAACGGTGAGCAGCTGGTCAGTATTCCACATTTCCAAACACTACACTGTGTTGCATGTTGTGACTGTAACAGTATATTGTTGTATAGGCCCAAATGGTGCCTATGTGTACTGTGACACAGTTAGGTGCCATGGCCTGCCCCCCTTGAAATGGTGTCCGCCTGTCCAGTGTGGATGGACATGTGGAAATGATGTAATTCCGCTGACGTTCTGCTCCATTGCGGGAGGCGCTCGAGTACCGCTGTGCAACTCCCCATTGGTTGTCATTGGGCCCTATGGGTTAGAGTGGCCAATGGTGATGTATGCTGGCGGTGACGGTACACACTGCCGTGGACATGACCGCCATTTTCATCTGTTCACTCACTTGCTACCTGACCTTCAACATGAGAGAACCTACACTGCAAGTGCTTCAGTGAACCGTGTCTGGAACCGACCATGGCTCGTGTCACTGGGGAAAGGGCCCCGGCCTTCACCACTATGGGGTTGGAGAAACTGGTGGATGGGGTCCTACCCCAGTACCGAAAGCTGTATAGGCCTCCAGACCAACAGGTGAGTACACTGTGAGCGCGATGCATGGGGCAGGAATGCATGGGGTGCTGTGTGTGAGGGCCTTGTGTAAGGGGGGGTTGGTGGAAGGGTTATGGTGGGCAATGTCTGTTCGTTAGGGGATGTGAGTGCTATTTTGGGACATGAGTGTAGCAGGCCGGACGGTCTGTCTGATACCTTTTTCTATGTGTATTTTTCAGCAGGTCAGCGCCCATCAGAAAAAGGGTATATGGCATGCCATCGCCAAGGAGGTGCGGACCCTGGGGGTCTATGGCAGACGGAGCACCCACTGTCGCAAAACGTGGGAGGACCTAGGGTGCTGGGCACGGAAGACAGAGGAGGCCCAGCTGGGGATGGCCTCCCAACGAGGAAGGGGTGCCTGTCGAACCCTGACCCCCCTGATGGCCGCACACTGGTGGTGGCCTATCCGGAGCTGGATGGGCGCTTGGGGGCATCACAGCAGCCACAAGGGGGTGAGTACAGTTTCCCAATATACTACTTGCGTGTGGTGGGGTGGTCTCTGGGTGGGGGTTGTGGGCCTGTTGGTGCCCCTAGGCCAGGCCGGACATTACAGGGCAGGTCCCATGTTGGGCCGGTTATGATGTGAACCACCTCCAACCAAGATAGTAGTCATCCACTACTGGGCAGGGGTCTGTGGGTCTCAGGTATGCTGCTATTGGCGTTAGGTATTCCTGTCCATGGCCTGGTGACTAGCATTGTGACTGTTAGTGCATTGCCTAGTGCGTAGGGCTGTTCCCTGTGTGTGTCTGTGCGTGCTGTGTATGCCTATGGTGGTGTTGTTGCCGCCATTGCCAGAGGTATCCTTTGTCTTTCCTCCCCCTTTTTTTTTTTAACCCTGTCCTTCTGTGCATTAGCATCATCTGGCAGAGGAGCAGAGGCACCAGCAACGGAGGGAGCTGCATCCCACAGGGCCCTGGAGGCCAAATCCACCAGTGGGTTGGAGGGCGAGGGGAGCAGCACGGCGGAGACTGGAGGGGACAGTTCTGACAGTGATACTTCCTCCAGTGGTAGCTCCCTGGTGGTGGTGGACACTTCTGTGCCCCCCCCAACTACAGGTACAGCTGCCATCCCCGTACCAGCACTGCCCTCCCAGCAGCCCCTCAGCGTGTTTCCCGTGCCTGCTTACCCAGGAGGGTGGGCATCTCCTTGACCACAGGCACCTCAGGCCCTGCCCCAGTTAGCCCTACTGCCCTGAGTGAGGAGGCTATTGACCTACTGCGATCCATCTCTGTTGGGCAGTCAACCATTGTGAATGCCATCCAGGGGCTGGCAACCCATTTGCAACAAACAAATGCATTCCTGGAGGGCATTCACTCTGGCATGGCGGCCCAACAGATATCTATCCAGGCTCTGGCCTCCACTCTGATGGCAGCCATTGTCCCTGTTTCTAGCCTCCCCCCTCCAACTTCCTCTGCCCAGTTCCATTCCCCTCAACACCAACCTATCCCAAGCACGCAGGCAGACGAGCATGCACCCAGGCCAACACACAAGAGTGGCTTAGGCAAACACAAGCACCACACATCATTCCACAGGCATTCACACGAACACCATCAAGATGCAGACATACCAACATCCATTGCCTCCATTGTGTCCTCCTCTTCCTCGTCCCCCACCTCCCTCCCAGTAGCATCTACACTCACACCTGTATGCACTATATCCTCATCCACTACCTCCATCACCAGCACGCCTATCACTACACACCCCTCACTGGCAGTCACCACCCCCACACCCATGCACACATTCCCTGTGTCCTCTCCCACTGTGTCTGTGCCCCCTCCTCCCAAAGTACACAAACGCAAGCACTCAGACACCCAACAGCCATCCACCTCACAACAGCATACAGCCCATGCACCTGCACCTAAACACAGCAGACTGACACCTCCTGCAGCAACTTCCTCTTCCTCCACTCCCAAACCTTCACCCTCTTCCCACCCCAACATCCATAAGAAGCTTTTCCTCGCCACTGTTGACCTCTTCCCTACCCCTATCCCCCATCCTTCACATCGGGCCAGGGTGGTCAGAACCCAGGCGAGCACCTCAGCCACCCAGTCCACGGCCACAGTAGTGTTGACAGCTACTGCAGGTGGGAGAGGATTCCAGGAACCAGCCAGCAGCACTGAAAGTGTGACTGCAATAGGTGCATCAAGGAAGGGCAAGGAGGCAATACCAGCTGTGAAATGGAAGGGCAAGGAGGCACCACCAGCTGTGAAAGGGAAGGTCAAGGAGGCACCACCAGCTGTGAAAGGGAAGGGCAAGGACGCACCACCAGCTGCGAAAGGGTAGGGCACGGAGACACCACCAGCTACGAAAGGGAAGGGCAAGGAGGCACCACCAGCTGCGAAAGGGAAGGACAAGGGGCCTGCACCAGCAGGCAGGAAGGACAGGAGACCTGATGCTGGGACTCTTTTGGAGCCCCCAACACCAATCATGGTGGTTCAGCCATCCGAGGCTCCAGGGGATGGGCTGGAGCCTTACCGACCACTGCCAGCACCTCCCCCAGCACCCCTGCCAGCACCATTCCCAGCAGCAACAGCAACAGTGGGCAGCCATCTGAGGCTGCAGGGGAAGGGCTGGAGCCTCCCCCCACCACTGCCAGCCCCAACACCAGGCCAGCCACCACTGAGCAGCCATCACCACTGGCGGGCAGTGTGTAGCTCTGCCTCCATGGGCTGAAGTGTATCCTGGCCCCTCCAAATCCTGTGTGTGTGACACCCAGGTGAGAGACTGCGACCTTGTACTCCCCAAGATCTGCATCACAGGGCACAAGGCCCCCTCCAGAACCAGTGGAAGAAGCCATCTACTCACCCCATCCTTCCTAGGATGAGGCACACTGGGCACAAGGCCCCCTCCAGAATCAGTGGAAGAAGCCATCCACTCACCCCATCCTTCCCAGAATGAAGCACACTGGGCACAATGTACCCTCCAGAACCAGTGGAAGAAGCCATCTACTCATCCCATCCTTCCCAGGATGAAGCACACGGGTCACAATGCCCCCGCCAGAACCAGTGGAAGAGCTATCCACTCACCTCATCCTAACCAGGATGAAGCACACTGGGCACAAGGCCCCCTCCAGATCCAGTGGAGAAGTCATCCACTAGAGACACTGTGGCTTGCACTCCCCAGGACCAAGCAGTGGGCAACCCACCCACTTGAGAGACTGTGTCCTTGCACTCCCCAGGACCAAGCAGTGGGCAAACCACCCACTTGAGGGACTGTTGCCTTGCACTCCCCAGGACCAAGCAGTGGGCAAGTCACCCACTTGAGAGACTGTGGCCTTGCACTCCCCAGGACAGAGTGATGGGCATGTAGACCCCCCAGGACCAGTGGTATTGTACCATCTTCTGGCTGAGGTGCCCCCTGTTCCCCGTCCCCCTGAGGTGTCTGTGTATTTTTAACCTGATGCCCCTGCAGTGTTTTCTCTGTGTTGTTGCAGGAGTGAGGTGGGGCCTTGGCCTATGTGTTGTGGCCCTGTGGCCCACAGACATTGAGGACTGGGCAGTGTCCCTCCATTTGTAAATATGTATATACGTTTGTGAGTTGATGCACTTATTCATGTTCTTTACTCGTATTACACTCACTTTCTTGCAATCATTTTGTCCTTGCATTATTCCTGAGGGGTACGGGGTGGATATGTGATGTTACTGCATCTGGCTGTGTGTATGGTGTTGGGAGTGGGGATGCTGCGAGTGTATGTCACTCTCTTTTTCCTCCCCTCTCCCTTGTGTGCTAGGCAGCAGTAATTAATGTGGTTGTTTTCGCCGGCGTTGATGTTCGTAATGCAGGAAAAGGTAGACAAGCAATGGAAAAATTTGCAATTCTGGCTCCATGGCATTGTGGTTGTTCCCTGAGTCTCCAGAGGTGAGTCCTTTGACTTCTGTGTTCTGTTTCCACCATGCTTTTGATGTCATTGGTTCTGCCCCGGAAAAGGTATTGGACAGGTGTGTTGTAATGGTGTGGGCGGTACATTGTCTTCCGCCTAGCTGTTGGCGGTTACCGCCGTGGTGCTTGTTGCTACTGCCGTGGCCGTCGGTGTGTTAAAGTGGCTGTCTGTCTGAGTAGTTTCCGCCGTGGTCATAATTCCATTTTGGTTACCGTTGGCCTGTTGGCGGTATTACCGCCGCTTTATCACCGACCTCCCGGGTTGTAATGAGGGCCTATGTTTCTGCGAAACAGTTATTTCTGATACAACTTTCAATAATGGCTTCTTACAGCACTAAGGGCCAGATGTAGGTAGGTATGATTTTGCGACTCGGAAATAGCGGAGCGATGCAAGGGGGTCACAAAGACCCACCTCATTAATATTAATGAGGTGGGTCGCAATTTGCGACCCCCTTGCAATTCCCTGCACTCACAGGGATGGTGGCCTGCTGGAGACAGCAGACCTCCATGTCTGTGACTGCTTAAAGGAAAACGAGTTGCAATACAAAAGAAAACATTATACCATTTGGTTTCATTTTTTCAGAGTAGGCAGACTGCCTGCTCTGAAAAAATAGTTTTGTCGACGTTCGCGGTCACAAAGCAATTCTGCATCGTGGAGCGAATCGCACATAGGAAGGGAACACCCTGTCCTATTTGCGAGTCGCTTTCCCATTTTGCGAGTCGGTACCAACTCGCAAAATGGGAATGTGCATTGCGATGCCTGTTTTGCATGGCACAAACTGCGAATTTCGCAGTTCGCGCCATGCAAAATGGTTGCTACATCTGGCCCTAAAAGATTGTGAAAGTGATAATTGAATTAGATTGCAAGGAAAAGTAAGCTAGCTTCAAGGTCATGGATAATACCCCGGCCAGGCCAGCATATTATAATCAACAACTTCTTCAAAGCTACATTCGGAGATGAGGGGGACATGGTATGATATTTTTTCTCAACATTTAGGCCCATATTTATGAAAAAGTGGTGCATCAGAGCTGATGCTCCACTTGTTCTGTGCCCCCCTACTGGCACCTAACAACACCATGGTTGCGCCGTATGTTTAATACAGCACACCATGGCGGCCGTTAGCACAATAGCGTTGCTAACACGTCTTTTTATGTCAGTTTATTGCACATTAGGACTCGTTTTAGGCCAATGAATCTTGTGACCCAGTGGTGAGACACCGTAGGACGAGATAACTGATCAATATGTCAAGCAATATATCAATAATGTCATCAATATTTACCACCACAATGCACTTTACTTTGGACAAAGACATTAATCAAATTGTCGGCGCAACCATGACCTTTCAGCCATGAATAACCAAGCCTTTAATAGAATTTTATGAATTTTATTCCCTATTGATTACAATCTACGAGCAGAAGAGTTAATCTCAATACCAGGAAGCATAAGAGCATAGTCACAATATGGCAACTGTGATAAGATTTCATTAATGCAAGAATCACAAACATAAGTACATAGCACGGCGTGAACATAGATCAGAATACAGCAAATGTCATATACGTCTCAGTTCAGCATAGCGTAACATCAGTCATTTGTCTATTTGCGTCAGTCGAAGTGAACTCCTATCCTAACCACTACTTAGCATCAGCATGTTGGGCTTCATGCAAAACAATTTTAGAACACCAATTTAGAAAACATCTAGCTATGACCTCTATCAAAATGAGCAGTTGGTACCTAGAAAGGAAAAGCAAACAGACAAATTACAAATTGCATTGTCATAATTACCCTCCAAGGATTAAGTCAGCACACAGGATCAGTCTTCGTCTTCAGGACATCAGTCGAAACGCCATCAGTCTAAACTTGTCTAAAGGACAGGGGACACTTCCCTCATAAGGAGGAGAAGCGTAAAGGGCAGTCTATGGGTGAGGATGGTTTAAATTAATAAGTCTCAAAGTCACCGAACAGAGTGACAGAGTTTCTGGATAAAATCAATAGCATTCCCTACCTAGTCCCCTCGACCCTTCTGTGACATGGGTTTTTATTCCTTTTTCGTAATACCTTCCCCCAAAATTCTATTGGATATTTGCTATACCCCACTATCTTTAACCTATCAAATTATACATTAGGTAATTCAAATGGTCACCCCATGATAATTCATAACACTTTGATTGGTCTTCATAATTGACGTCTTTGGAGGTGGCACATCCGGGGTTACTTCACCGTTTGGCACGTCTTCTCGGGTCATGAGTTCCTTTGTCTATGGTTTAAACGTCCTTGTACATTACATTAACCTACTTTTGTTTCAACTTTGAATATAAACTCATACTAATGCAGCAAGCATGCGGATGAGAACAAAATTCGTACTGATACATTGGAATGAAGAAAAGGAACATTTGCAGGGTCATGGCCTTTGCGAGTCAGCACGCTGGAAAACAGAAACATGCTTTTTAATATGAAAGCCAGGCAGCTAAAACCCCACAGCTCACGCTAATTTAAGGCCTAGAATAATTTCAATGCAATGTCGTAAACGCAAATATAAGCTTGATTAACCATAGCATAAACTATTTTATTCATTATTGTAATTAATTTGCACACACATTGATAACCCCACATATCAGAGTCATAATTCAGATGCACGTTTAAGCAAAATCACTATGTGTGTTGTTTTCTATGCAGCATCGTTAAGCATTGATATAAGCATTTCACTTTAGTATATGTATCATTTAAACTACGCTCTCTCAGTCCCTCCTCTGATGACGCTCGTCATCACACAAACCTTTCCCTTTGACCTTTTACTTTTAACTTTTCACCTTGCGCATAATGCGCATTTCAACATCTTGTCCCTTATGTGAACTTTCCCAAATTTCATTGAACATTTTCTCTCTCTTACTTTCTTCATTTCTTCTGGTTTTTTTAGTCCAATTTTTCTTGATTTTGCCGTTAATTTTGCACACCCCCCATAATCCCAATAGGCAGGCCAAAACAATTAATAGACCCATTAGTATTTTTGCAAGCACCCCATTCCAAATATTGGTAAACCAGCTCCCTACTCTGGCAATTCCCTTTCCAAACTTCTCCCAGACACCAAGTTTTTTCAAATCCTTCAAATCTGTACTATCTCTAGTAAGGTTAGTAAGCATACCTCTAAACTTTTTACTATTGTCTGGAATGAACAAGCAACAATGGCGCTCGTTAAGCATCTTGCAGACCCCCCCACTCTTTGCCAAAAGAATGTCTAAAGCAAGCCGATTTTGAAGAGTCATAGCTCTTTCTGCAGCAAGTTCAGTATCCATCAGGAGTATAGCTCCTGTAAAAGTCGTCAGCATGTTATACACAATAGTAGACAACTTTTGAATCTTCATTGAATTCAAGATAACCCCCACTGAAGGGATTATAGCTCCAAATATGTCACCAATGACAGCAGCCACTAATTCTCGTTTTTGTCTAGGATGTTGTGATTCAGACGTTTTAGGTATTTGTTTTAAGTCATCAATCTGGTAAATCTTTGGGAAAACTATTCCCAAATAACATGTCCCATACCATCCCCTAGGGAGACGGTAATAAGCATTAAGCCCACAGATGTAATATATTCCAGGGATCGCTGGATCCTGTCCATTCAACATAAATGTCCATTTACTCTGAAACAAAAACACATGTCTGCATTCACTCGTTCCCGCAAACAAATTGTCCTGCTCAGATTTTGGCCTATACATACAAAGTCTACCTACATGTAATGCATCTATAGCTAGCTTGCCTTGTGTTTTGATTGCAGTGTAAGCATAATCATTTGCATATGTGCATTTTTCGAACCCTTTTTCTAGTCTTTCTTTTAATGCTTTGCGTCTATCATCAGTGTGATCTAAAAAGCTTCTCTCTACAGGTGATAAGAAGCAAGTCAAATTATTGCGATGTGCATAAGCAGTTCCAACTGTAAGCGCTGGCTCAAAGAATCCTCTAACTATTTTTATATCATGTTCCTTAGCTAACTTGTTCAAGAATTCAATCACAGGCACAAAAGAAAACACAACATCCAGATTCGAATAAAAGTATTGCACATGCTCTTGATTATAGAACCTTGTTAATAGCAAACTACAACTAATCCCGTATGTTAGAGGAAGGCTATGGTAGGTAACTCCTTCCTGCACAGATGAAGGAATTTTAGTGCACACATAACAGTCTTTCGCATCCATGGTTTCCACATACTCATTTAGCAAGCGATAGAAGACATTAGTAGAAAGTTCCCCCTTTGAGTTAGTTCCCTCATGCAAGTGTTTTGCATCCTGCTCAAACCTTTCCCACGGTGTTAGTGTTGTAGTTTCAGGTTTTAAAGTAGCGTTAATAGTCTCTTTCTCTATCCATGGCATTCACACAATCACACCCACAATTATTATTGCACACACAATACCTATTATAAGACCTAACCAACCACACACCCTACCTCCCTTGTTACTACCTCTATTATAAGCCATATCTGTATAGAATCAGATAGAAGATCAACAATCAACTTTGAGAATGATTCAGTATTTTCTCTTGCTCTCTGCGTGTATTTACAGCGTCTTCACTCACTCCAGGACCCCTTTTTGTCAAATCAGGTTAGCAGCTTGTCATAATCAGGTTTCTCGAAGTCAATCCTGTTTTAGTGTCACATTCGGCAATTTATAAAGTCTCTTTTTCAGATTTTCAATTTTAACCAAGTCTTTCCTTTGGATTAGTTCAGCTACCGTAGTATTGGCCTGGTACTTCTCGTCAAAACAGAATGCTAGGAATTCTTGTTGCCATTCAGATGTTGTAGCATACGCCCATTCAGGACCTGTATATCTTCTGTTTGCGACTCTCTTTCTTTTCAGCCTTCGTTCACCTTGCTGTTCTCCTTCACTTAGGTCTTCCAATCGGGATGTATCGTTCTCCTCTATTTTTGTGTCACTTGCTATGTCTCTTATCCTTAAGAGTGGTTTTTCTGGCCAGTTATCACCTATATGTGTTTTTTTTTATGTGTCTTTTCAGGACGCTGGACAGCACCCTCCTCTTGTGATATGGTGTTTTCACTTGATGGACCTGCAGTTGGCTCAGGAGACTCTGGCACAGTCCGATTTCTCTCTACTATTTCTCCTCCTTCTTCTTCTTCTCCTTCTTCTTCTGGGTCTGTACTGGGTTTGAGTTCTAACCCGTATCTGTCTACTTCTGGGAGAACCTCTCCTTGATTTAGTTCTCCTGCTGCCTCTACTGAGATAGGCACTCTGTCGCCTCTCTCGAACTCATTTTCTGATTGAGGGACGAGGCTGTTCTCAGTGGGATCTCCGGCAGTCTCAGTTCCTTCTTGACTGTTTTCTGGTCCTGAGACTTCTCTTCCTGAAGCCGTTGTGCCGGAAACTTCAAGTTCCTCTTCAACAGGACACGTTACCTTTTTTGTGTGACTGGCATGTATCCAGTTTGGAACTCCTGCACACTTTACAGCAGTAGTAGTTGTCAAGATTACTTGATATGGCCCTTTCCAACGTGGCTCCAGACACGACTTTCTCACGTGTTTCTTGACAACCACCCAGTCACCGGCTTGTAGGGTGTGGCCTGGATCGTCAATCGGTGGCAAGGTGTTAGCTTCCACCTGGTGAGAGAAAGAGCGAATCACATCAGCCAAGCCTTTGCAGTAGTCCAACACCATATCATCTGTGATATTCACTAGAGCATTTGCAGGTACTGCTGGCAACCTCATAGCTCTACCCATGAGGATTTCATGGGGGGATAGTCCCGTTTTCTTGTCTGGGGTGTTTCTCATTGACATCAGCACTAAGGGCAATGCATCTGGCCATTTCATATTGGTAGCTGCGCACATTTTTGCCATTCTCGATTTCAAAGTACCGTTCATTTGCTCTACTAGTCCTGATGCTTTGGGGCGGTAGCTACAATGCAGCTTTTGCTCGATGTTAAGTGCGGCACACAGGAGTTTAATCACCTCATTGTCGAAGTGTCTGCCCCTATCTGACTCTATAGAGACCGGAAACCCGAACCTTGGTATCAGTTCCCTAAGTAGTCGTTTTGCAACCGTGAGACTGACATTTCTACGTGTGGGGTAAGCTTCAATCCAATGACTGAAAACACACACAATCACCAACACGTACTTCAATCCTCCACAAACAGGCATTTCAATGAAGTCCATCTGTATTTTGCTGAATGGACCACCAGCTCTCCCAATGTGGCTCAAAGTTACCACTGTACCTTTTCCGGCATTCATCTGTTGACAGATGATGCAACTGTGACAAATAACCTCGGCGGCATGTCTGAATTTTGGGTTGAACCATTCGATTTTAAATGACCTGATCATTGCGTCCCTCCCGAGGTGAGCCTGTCCATGATACAGCCTGGCAAACTGAGATAGAAGGCTGTTCGGCAGAACTAGTTTTCCTTCCTCTGAGACCCACAAATCATCAGCCCTTGTATACATTGCATTCTCTGCCAGGAACGTTTTTACTCTTTGCTTGCATGACTTTGTAATGTTTTTAACTCATCTAGCGTGTCAACAACCCGTAATGCAAGGTTCAAACATGTGTAATTTTCAGTTTGCTGTAACAATTCCCACTGCTCCTTGAACGATATACAGTTCAATGCGCACAACCTTGCGACTTGATCTGCATAACTGTTTCCCATGGACACAAAGTCTTGTGATCTAACATGAGCATTGCATTTCACCACGGCAATTTCAAGAGGTAACTGAATTGCATGTAACAAATCCTTTATTTGTTCACCATTTTTCACAGGAGAACCAGAAGAGGTCATGAAACCTCTCTGTGACCAAAGTTGACCAAAATCATGTACAATACCGAATCCGTATCTGCTGTCAGTATAGATAGTGACTCTCAAGTTCACAGCTGCGTGGCATACCTTGGTAAGGACAATTAATTCTGCCACTTGAGCAGAAAACACTCTCTCAAGCCAGGAGGCTTCAATGATACCAGCTATGGTACATACCGCATAGCCAGCTCTCAGTGTTCCAACAGAATCTCTTAAACAAGACCCATCAACAAACATGATACAGTCATTTTCTTTCAATTGTGTGTCCTGAGTGTCTGGACGTGGTTTGGTACATAGTTCAGTTACCTCAAGACAGTTATGTTCAAATTCTTCCTCATTGTTGATTTCGGTGTTTTCAACAGGAAGTAAAGTTGCCGGGTTCAATACAGTACACCGCTTGAGTGAGACATTTGGTGACCCCAGTATGATTGTCTTATACTTAGTGAGACGAGCATTTGTCATGTGCTGAGTTTTAGTTTGAGTCAACAAAATTTCAACTGAATGCGGAACCATTACTGTTAGGGGATATCCCATGACTATGCCTTCACATTGCGTAAGGCTCTGACCAACTGCTGCAACTGCGCGCAAACAACCGGGTAAGGCTGCTGCGACGGGGTCCAAGGTAGCTGAAAAATATGCTACAGGGCAATTTGCACCTCCATGGACCTGTGTCAAGACAGACAAAGAACAAGCATCACGATCATGACAAAACAGTAGAAAAGGCTTTGTATAGTCAGGCATACCTAACCCTGGTGCCCTGCACATGCATTCTCTCAATTCCATAAATGACTCAAGCTCTTCTTTGGATAAGGCTAAGGTATATGGCTCATCCTTGATCTCTTTTCCTGTCAGTCTTATTAAGGGTTTCGAGATGATCGAGAAGTTGGGTATCCACTGGCGACAGTAGCCCACCATTCCCAAAAACATCCTAACATCTCTTTTTGTCATTGGAGGGTTCATCTGCAAAATGGCTGTTATCCTTTCTTTTGATATTCTCCTGGACCCTCTTTCGATCAGATGCACTAAGTATTTCACCTCTTTCTGACAGTATTGTAACTTCTTGGGTGACACCTTGTGCCCATTCTTTCCCAAATGATTCAGTAAGGCAATGGTATCGTATTTACAGTTATCCCTAGTTTTGGATGCAATCAGCAAATCGTCAATGTACTGTACAAGAGTCAAATTGAAGGGAAACACCAAGGACTCCATATCCTTTTTCAATATCTGATTGAAGATGGACGGTGATTCAGAAAACCCTTGAGGAATTCTGCACCAACTGTACACCTTATCCAGGAATATGAAACCGAACAAAAATTGACTATCCTCATGAAGAGGTATAGAAAAGAAGGCCTGTGACAAGTCTACAGCAGTGAACCACTCAGCATCACAGGGAACCTGGAACATGATTACTGCTGGATTGGGCACCACAGGGCAACATTTTACCACAATTTTGTTTATTTTCCTCAAATCCTGAACAATTCGAACTTTTCCACAGGGCTTCTTTAAACCCATTATGGGAGAGTTACACAGACTGCTCAAAACCTCTTTCAGGACTCCCTGTCTTAGAAAATCTGCAATTATCTGTGACACCTCGATGAGGACATGTTGTGCCATATGATATTGCGGCACCTGAGGAAACACTGCATTCGGCTTTACCTGGACTCTCACTGGTTCTACGCCTTTTATTAGTCCCACTTCCTTCCCTGTCAGGTCCCACACTTTCTCTGTTACCGTCCCCTGTAGCTCAACAGGTAGATCGATCATGGTAAACATCGGAAGCAAGGTAATCAAAGGGTAATCCTCATTGGCTGTCACTGTGTCTTCCTCTGAAAACTGACCTTCATCTCCCTCATCGTCACTATTTGTCTGTACTTTGATTCCGTCATTGGTACAGGTAATCAAACATTTTGTCTTGCACAGTAAGTCCCTTCCCAGTAGGGATACCAGACTTGAATCACAGACTACAAACCTATGTAGTCCCTGGAAGTTGCCGATCTCAACCTGTACTGGATCTGTAATTGGGTTTGTCAGATATTGGTTTGCTACTCCGACTACCCTTATAGTACGCCCTGAAAGTGGCAATTTTGGAACCTCTGCACTCCTGACTGTAGAGCGAGTAGCTCCAGTATCAACCAGAAACGAGACTTTGTAGCCCATCACCTTTCCTTCCACATATGGACCCTTCTGATCCACCTCTAAGGATGCTGCAAGCCTGCATTCCTCACTATCTGAGCTATCATCTGACCATTCCCCATTCATGCCATTTTCACCTTGTAATGGGAACTGTTGTACTGTATTATTTTGACTCATTACCTGACCTGTGACGTGTTGAGGAAGCATCACCCTTTGCTGTCCCATCGGAGCCATTGGTAATTGCATTTGCTGTCTAGGTACCACGGGAATCTGCTGTTGTACTGGTTGCATTTGCGCTGGCTGGAAACGCGGCATTTGCATCTGCTGCATGGGCTGTACCCCTTGCATTTGTACGACATTGTTCTGAAAATTTGGGTTTTGATGTCTCATTTTTGGGCCTCTTACATTTTGCAATGTACCAACATTAGCGCTTTGCTGAACAACACCATCCTGCACCACATTTGGGCACTCCCGTTTCCAGTGCCCCACGCCCCCGCACGCGTGACATGGTGACATCTTTTTCACCCCTTGTACGTCATTTTGAACCACAACGGTGTTCAGATCCGGACTGCGATTCACAAACCCTTGGCCTCGACCTCTCGGCTGTGTCTGAAACGCACTATTCATTTGCGGTTGCTGCTGTATCATCTGTTGAACTCCATTTCCCTGTATTCCTGCCTGTGCAGCCCTTATCTGCATCACCATCACTTTCTCTTTCAGCTTTTTCTGCATCAGTTCAATCTCATCACTACAGTATTTCACGTACTGCAACACTTCATCAATCGGCTTCGCTTGCCAACAAATCAAATGATTCTTAATCATCTGGCTAACTTCTGGTCTCAACCCTTCGACGAATCTAAACACAAGATGATTCATGTCCTTCGGCTCAATAGTCTCAATACCACTGTAGTGTTTGAATGCCTTTAACAATCTCTTATAGTAAGCATGTATTGATTCCTTAACCTCTTGAGAGGTCCGGTCGATTTTCTGCCAATCTGTAACCTTCGGCGACACCTTCTGTTTCAAAAACTCAATCACCTTATGATAATACTTCATCACCTCTTCAGAGGGTGCCCCGGTCACCTTATCTCTTGCCGGCTCCTTCATCGGCCAATCCACCCCTCTCTTGCACTCGAGCCACAAATCAGGCGGAACAATGATCTCAAACAAGGTATTCAAGTCTTCCCAGAGACACTTCGCAAGTTTCACAAACCTATCTGTTTGCTGATACCACTCGATCGGTTTCTCTCTCAGTCTGGGATAATCATTAGTAAAAGATAGGATGTCTCCTCTGGACCACGGTACATGGACTAAGACACCACCAGCTGTCTCTCTCATGGGTAATATTTTTACTGAATCCACATCGGGGGAGGCCTTAGCTTGGTTAGACCCTGGACTGTCACCCTTCTCCTTATCTCTTTTCTTTGCCCACCTGCCTTCCCATTTTTCCAGTGCACCCCAAACTTGCGCACTTTGCAACAATTCCTTCAAATGTGCCTTCATTCCCGCAGACCTCATGTGCTCAAAGTCTTTAGAGTCAAAATCCAATCTGTAGCTTCTTTTCAGGTGTTTCAGATATCAATATTGTATTTATCTGCCAGGTTCGCTAATCTCTGATGCACCTTGCCTACTTCTTTGGTAATCTTGGGGCACAGGAATCTTAATTCTGCTTCCGTGTATGACTCCAATCTGTTTACTCCCATTGTACCTTCCACTAATTCAGCAGCTTCTGCCCCTAATCTTACAAAGTTCAGGTACTCGTCTTGCTTTTCCTTTTCTGGTTCGACTGTAACCACTGCAGCCTTTTGCGAAGTATATGTTTTTTCTAGCCATTCGTTTAGCTGTTGGACTGTGAAACCCTGCAATGAGATGTTCCCTGCATGTATCATCAGTGAATGTGAGGTGTTTGTGCTCATCGTTTGAGGGGTTAAGACCACTAACCCTGCTTGACGCATTGCTTCTATGGGTGCCCCCACTGGGCTAAGGTCCATTAAGGACCTCGGTTGTTCAACTGTTTGTTCTCCTGGGGCCATTATCTGGGGAGTTCCCATGGACCCTCCTCTTATCACATCTTGAGTCATTACCCCCTGGTCACATACACCAGTTTTGCCCTGTGCATACAATGGCACTGGTGGACCGACAGTAATTGGTAACGATATGGCAGCAGGTGTCTGACCCTGTCCCAGACTCCGTGGAGCAGTAACTCCATAAGTCTGTTCCAGAGTACCCGGGACGGGTATTAATGGCGGACACGCTACTGGGTTGTACCCTGGTATCAGCTGTGGCTGCGGTTGGGACAATGATTTTGGAGTTGACTCAATCTGCACTAATTTTGATTTCGGGTATATCGGGTCTGGCGGCACTATCAGATTTGTAGTAGTCTCAAGTACTGGGACGTCTGGGTAGATTCTCTGTATCTGCGGTGGAGGTTGTAACTGGATCGGTATGTCTGGTGCAGTGGGTACATTGATACCATTCTGTATCAAAGCTGTATCACTAGTCTGTACCGTATCAGCAACTCCCTTTTCCTGCGTCTGGTTCCCAGGGTCTATGCTAGTACTTGGGGCACTGTCTCTCACCGCATAAGGTGACGGGCGATCATGTATTAACTTGTCCATGAATTCTTCATCGTCTGAATCATCTTCCTCTTCCCAAGGTCTTTTATTCTCTTTAGAATTGTTCGAGTCTTTGTCTGTCTTACAGGAGGCTTTCTTTCTCTGTGTTTCTTCTCCCTGAGTTATTGCTGGGAACAGTTTTATCCCATCAACAATTCCCCTTCTCCACATTTTACTCTTGTTATCCCATTTAGCCTCAGCATAGAATATTTCTGCCCTTCTCAGTCTTCTCTGAAACTTTTCTTGCCTTTGTTTAAGAGCCATTAGATCCCAAACCGCTAAAGCTTCATACTGAGCTGGCCTCGGAGGTAGTTTCTGTGTACTTAACATCCACCTCAAATTTTCAAGAACCCTCGTATTGAACGTTCGATGTTCCGGAAACGCTAAACATCCCTCCTTCTCTGTCAATTTGTGCCACTGCTTCATCCATAAACATGGCTCGACACCTTTTTCTTCCATGACTATGTAAGCTGGAGTACCCTCGGGTGATGTAGGCTCCCCATCAGTTGCTACAATATATACTTCTACTTTCAGAGCACTCTTAAATGCCTTGACAAAATTAATTTTGCAATTTTCTCTTATTTGTATTTTAATCAGAAGTGACTTAGTTCCCAGGACACTCTTCACCCACCTTTCTCAACCTATTGCCTCTCATGGACGGCAGCCAATCCGTGCGCGACCCCTCTCGCAACTGACCTATCTCAGCACGGAACCACCGATGTCACACTCACACACACTGCAGCTGACAAAGTCTTGCGGCTCGTCCGCTCCTCACTGAATCCATACAAACTAATGCAAATTATTGCGAGCACCTTAAATGACAACCCAACTCTGCCGGTTTACTACAGGAAGGGTAACTCATTCGCTTCAGAACTTTACAGAGATTTCACTTGAAGCCTCAGCCGCTACTTTCTCCTTATCAGCTCCCGCATACGCAAGTAGAATTTGACCCGCAAATTCTACTCTCGACTTGTCAATGGCTCGTCCTAGTGCACTTTAGAACTTGCCAAATCTCCATCGAAGGTTTCACACATACGTTTCAACTGAAACTTGACTTGTCAACCACGGGCAATTGACCTATTAAACCGCACAGATTACAACATAAATCCAAGTGTCTCCTACACTTGTCAACATACTCCGGAGTCTTAGACCACGACAGGTCCGTACATAAACAACCAACTACGTGGATAAATATTTTTTTTGCACCAAGCGCCACACTCATATGAAGTACGCCGACTTCCCTACTCTCATACTGCGGAGTACGCCTACTCCTACTAATACTTGACGTAAATACACACAATCTCACAATCACCTGCAAAAAGGCATAAGCTAAGCAAGCGCAAAAAACCCTAAACCACACACATTATGGCGCCGAGAACATCCCCAACTCACTTAGGCAGGCTCCGAGATCCCGGGAAAGTCATGGTGAACTTAGAAACCCATCATACTTCCAATTTGCATTATCACAGAAAAACAAATTAAGCAATGATTCTCCGTCCTAGGGCCCCCAAGGGCCAAAACAGTCGCTCTGATACCAGAACTGCTAATGCGTCCTTTTATGTCAGTTTATTACACATTAGGACTCGTTTTAGGCCAATGAATCTTGTGACCCAGTGGTGAGACACCGTAGGACGAGATAACTGATCAATATGTCAAGCAATATATCAATATTGTCATCAATATTTACCACCACAATGCACTTTACTTTGGACAAAGACATTAATCAAATTGTCGGCGCAACCATGACCTTTCAGCCATGAATAACCACACCTTTAATAGAATTTTATGAATTTTATTCCCTATTGATTACAATCTACGAGCAGAAGAGTTAATCTCAATACCAGGAAGCATAAGAGCATAGTCACAATATAGCAACTGTGATAAGATTTCATTAATGCAAGAATCACAAACATAAGTACATAGCACGGCGTGAACATAGATCAGAATACAGCAAATGTCATATACGTCTCAGTTCAGCATAGCGTAACATCAGTCATTTGTCTATTTGCGTCAGTCGAAGTGAACTCCTATCCTAACCACTAATTAGCATCAGCATGTTGGGCTTCATGCAAAACAATTTTAGAACACCAATTTAGAAAACATCTAGCTATGGCCTCTATCAAAATGAGCAGTTGGTACCTAGAAAGAAAAAGCAAACAGACAAATTACAAATTGCATTGTCATAATTACCCTCCAAGGATTAAGTCAGCACACAGGATCAGTCTTCGTCTTCAGGACATCAGTCGAAACGCCATCAGTCTAAACTTGTCTAAAGGACAGGGGACACTTCCCTCATAAGGAGGAGAAGTGTAAAGGGCAGTCTGTGGGTGAGGAGGGTTTAATAAGTCTCAAAGTCACCGAACAGAGTGACAGAGTTTCTGGATAAAATCAATAGCATTTCCTACCTAGTTCCCTCGACCCTTCTGTGACATGGGTTTTTATCCCTTTTTCGTAATACCTTCCCCCAAAATTCTATTGGATATTTGCTATACCCCACTATCTTTAACCTATCAAATTATACATTAGGTAATTCAAATGGTCACCCCATGATAATTCATAACACTTTGATTGGTCTTCATAATTGACGTCTTCGGAGGTGGCACATCCAGGGTTACTTCACCGTTTGGCACGTCTTCTCGGGTCATGAGTTCCTTTGTCCATGGTTTAAACGTCCTTGTACATTACATTAATCTACTTTTGTTTCAACTTTGTATATGAACTCATACTAATGCAGCAAGCATGCAGATGAGAACAAAATTCGTACTGATACATTGGAATGAAGAAAAGGAACATTTGCAGGGTCATGGCCCTTTGCGAGTCAGCACGCTGGAAAACAGAAAACTGATTTTTAATATGAAAGCCAGGCAGCTAAAACCCCACAGCTCACGCTAATTTAAGGCCTATAATAATTACAATGCAATATCGTAAACGCTAATATAAGCTTGATTAACCATAGCATAAACAATTTTATTCATTATTGTCATTAATTTGCACACACATTGATAACCCCACATATCATAGTCATAATTCAGATGCACGTTTAAGCAAAATCACTATTATTGTCGTTTTCTATGCAGCATCGTTAAGCATTGATATAAGCATTTCACTTTAGTATATGTATTATTTAAACTACGCTCTCTCAGTGTCAAAAAATTTGACGCTATTGTGGCACTTTGTTACACTAGCGTAAAAAATGTTGACACTAGTGAGCAAAGTGCAAGTAGGCACATAGGTTTCTATGGGTGCGTTGTTTTAACACCTGCTCTGAGCAGGCATTAAAAATGATGCCAGAAATGGTGCAGTTGAATCTGTTAAATTTCACTGCACCATTTTTACAGGCTTCCAAGGGCCGGAATGCCCTCCTTGCATACATTATGCCTGGCACAGGCATAATGTAGGGAAAGGGGTTACAAAGTGGCATAATGTATCCATCGCACCACTTTGTAAATATGGTGCGGGGTAAAGGCCACTGTAGCGCCACCTTAGGGGAAAAGAAATTATGCAAAGGCAGCGATGAAGCGGCACAAGAGGGTTCTAAATATGCCCCTTAGATGATCTAATATTTCAAACATAGATGTTATAATTCGTCTAAAATTAAAGAACTGGTGCTGCTGTAAAGTGCTTCAAACAGAGTCTAGTATTACTCATTAACCATTGAGTAATAGCTGTGAAACATCTCAGATTGCTACTGTATTATATTTAATCTTCAGTGATAGACACTGAGGACGGAACACAATGACAGCATGACAAGAAAGAGGATGCATCAGAAAAATAATTGTCTAAAGGAGAAGTTAATACAAGGGAAGAAAGGGTTCTCCACCCATGCAAACGCCAAAACATGCAGCTGATGTCGAAAGTTAAAAACAAATAAAACAAAGCTAAATTTGAGATCAAATATCTATGTAATTTCTGATTATAGACAAAATTATTGAAGCAAAGTTAATATATGCTATAAGTAGCATTTGAAGCAGCCCCAACCCTACCCGCTATTTTCTGCTGAATATGGGCAAGAACCTAGAAACACATGTCGAGAAATGCAGGTAGTGTTTGCGCCAGCACAGGTGACAAATGTTCTTGAGTTTGTGAGTATTGTAACAATATTATGAACTGTGGGACATATTTATGAAGCGCACACACAGTGCAGCACAGCAAGTCATCTTGCACCATGGTGCAAGGGCGCCTCCATTGCATGTAGGATTGTTTTTATGCAGGATACCTTCTTGCACAAAAACAGTCCCCTGAGACATATTCCTCCATCTATGTGTGCTGCAGAATGCAGGACATATAGAAAGAGGAAGTAATAAGAAAAAATAAGGATAGTTCTCCTTGTAACACCTTCCCTGGGAAGGCCTAGCATTTTGGTGCATTCCCAGGTTTGCCGGTTCCGTTAAATCTGTAAATGCACCGAAATCCATGGGAGTTGCATGGAAACACCCAGGCAAGACCCATTAAACACCTTCCCAGCGCTGAATAAGAAAGAGCAGCGATTTGTGCTGTGTTGCATTACTCCAGATTTATGAAGCCACTCAGATCCACAGAATGTGGCCTTGCTTGGCAACATAAATCGCATTTGAGGCTTGCGTCCTCGATGTACCATGTTGTGCGGTGCAAACACGATGCAAACCCCCTCATAAATATTCCCAGGTATTTAAAATAATGCTTTGGGAAGCTGGTACTGACTTGCTGGCAGTGTGCCTCCTGCTGTTGATTGTTAGGTTCGTCTGGGAGTCATGTGGTTGTTGAGCCACTACGGGATGCACCTAGATTCCTCGGAGATGTACTTCTCCTGATGGACGGCAAGTGGTATTTCAAGCACTCCAAACCCACCTGCTACTTTGTGCTGTAGACGCACACGAACCCAGGCGAACACACTTCTACTTGTGAGTAATTACAAAAAAACCTATGAACTGCATCTACGAGAATGCAACAGGATAACTGGTACTGACTTCCTGGTAATATGCTCCTTGCCCCAAAGTTTTCTTCAGTACAAAGTGGAGACAGCTGACAAACGTTTTGGCCAGTAAAATGGAATTAATTGGACTTGTCAGAAGGAAGGAGCAGTTGTCGGTTTAGGTAGTTTTCTTAAGTTTACTCTTAAGTAGGTAGTATGCAGTTTCACCACCAAGTAAAAATGTCAGCTGGGATCGCATACATTGAGCAACAAACAAACGTCCAATCTTACATTTGTTAAGTGTATTGTATGCCATTGGTGCCAATGTGACCTCCTGTATGGATAGAAAACGAGATGGAGGGTGGGATCTAGGACAATCGTTGAAGAAAATCATAGTGATGTCTTGTTGCCCATGAAAGGTCAACCATAGATCTGCTGTTCTCTTTCTTCTCCTAATGATTAAAGCCTCCGACTGATTGGTATTGCACCTGATGCAACAACCCAGAAAGATTTGCCATCTCTGAGGCCAGGGGTCGCAGAGGCAATGGCAGGGGTCGCAAAGAGCACGCAAGCGACCCCTGGCGACCTCTAAATGACGACCCCTCAATGACGTCCATGGAAACACATAGCATTAGTAATAGAAAACTTGATACATATTTAAATAATAGCAACCTAGTGATGATACAGCGCCTACTTCCAATTAGATATTTATTTTTATAAAATGCTTACACCATCATTTCAGTAGTACTTGATGAGCTCACATTTTAATAAATAGAACTCTTTACGACTATAAAGTTTGAGATCAACAACAATATTGAGCTGAAAGACTTCACAGCACACACTGAACTGCATTGCAAATCATACAATTTGCTGTTTTAAGTGAAAAAAACTGTAATGACCATTGAGCAAGTGAACACGTTTATGAGATCAAGTTTAACATAGCACAATGCAGAACAGGGCTATTCATAAAGAAGATGGAGAAACTAATGTAGGAGCCATGAGAGTGACTTCAGGTGTTTTTGATACAGGAGGACTGAAGGTGTCCCTAGCAGGTATCTATCATTCTCTTATTTATAAAACATCTAGAGACATTTTTTAGCTAAAATCTTTGAATTATGCAGCAGATGGGGGGTTATGTGGCAAAGGCGGCACATCCATAATTCTGCGGAAAAAGCAAGGGCCACAGAATCGCACACTTTCAGTGTCCCTGATTATGGATTTATGGGTAATAAAAGACAACAGATTTCACACCAATATCCATAATTACACAACTGGGCCTGGATCCTAGCGTTGGTTGACTGCATTTAGAGGGCTTTTAGGGATTCTCCACATGAAAACTTTTGCCCTGTGGAATGCATGAGCATTAAAAATGTATAAATGCGAAATGTTCGTACCTCCAAAGGGACTATTGCCTTCTTGCAGACAATACGAAGAAGAAGGGCTGGGAAAACAAATGTGTGTCTACAAATCTTTACTAATTTTTATGTGACTCTGGCTCTACCTATTAAAAGCGTCTACAATACATGGAAGCTTGCACTGCATGGAAGACACTACAACCAGTTTAATCTTGTCACTTATCTTTTTTTCAATTATAGTCTAGTTTGGTTTTGTTATTATTATTTCTTGAAATGACAGTTTTGCTTTTAAATGTATCATTTATTTACTTCTCATCAACATGTTTTCAAAATGCATTTTAGCTTTAAGAAGTTCAGTGCTTTGTTTTGCTTTGGTGCCCTATTTAGACATTCGAATACCTCTGTTTACCTTTTGGCTATCTTGTGAATAAAAACGTTAGTTTTCCATTTTTAGCAAGGTTGTTGAAGGAAATAACATTAGTTTATTAGTATAATATTTATATGTGCAGTGAACATTGGCCGCGGTTTATGTTCCACAAGAGGAAAGCCCATCTGCTGCCGGCAGTTTGTTTAGTGTGATAATTATTTTATTATACTCTGGAGTGACTAAGGTCTTGGCTGAAGACTGTTTGACCTAATGATCTTACCAATTGACTTTTTGTGTAATATCAGTGTAAGCGTTCTGGGGTATATATTTATCAAGGGTTTGGCCACCCTTGCACCAGATAAGTGATATGTATTAAGCAACCCAAGGCCACCTCACAAGGCCCTGAGTGGCTTGCTAAATCTGGTGTAACACAAAGCAGTGCAATTCTCTGCCTTGTGTTATTCTGCCCCAGAGAGGCATTTCATGGGTGGAGCATGGGTGTTCCCACGCATCCACCCTTGGATTTCGGCTCATTCACAGATCTACCAACACTGATAAACTGGGAATGAGTCAAAATGCTATGCCTTCCCAGGAGAGGTGCAATGTTGTGAAATATCTTTATTTCTCCTCGATGTTTCCTCATTCTAAGGGTGCTGCATTATGCAGAACACTTAGAAAAGGAAATGTTGCATCTGAGGGTTGTAGCTATGCAGGAAGATGCAACTTCCTGCATTAAAACAATTTTGCCTGCAACGCAGGCACCCTTCCACCAAGGTGCAAGTGTGCCTGCATTGGTGCAAGGGAACACATTGTGTGGCGGTGCAAGGAAAGGACAGGAGTGCACGGTATGATGTTAAATACACCACATTCCTGTCCTTTGACACAGTGTCGCAAGGTGGCTTGCTACGCTCTGTGAAATAACGATACACCTGCCACTCTATTTGCTATATTTTACATGCTCCCTAAAAAGCTCATTTGAACATATTAGCTTCTTGTGCATGTGTAAATAGTGTCTCTGCACAAATGTCAGTTTATCATTAGATGTCAACTTGATAAATATAGACTGAACCAAAAGGCAGGAGTTTGTTTGTCTAGTTTGAAATGTCCAAGCAACTGGATTATATTATCAAAACTCATTAACCAACACAGTTGGGGCCAGGTCTCCTATAGTGAGAGTAGGACTTTGCTTTGAAAAGAAAGCAGGCCCTTCCACGTAGACTCTCTTACAGCTTTTGTCAAGCAAGCAAATATTAATGGTAAAAGAAGTCAATATGTTACACTGCAGAAGTAGTCACAGAACATGATCTCACAGTTTTTAATGTGCTCAGAACAACGTTCCGATCTTAGCACTCCCAGATTCATTCACTGTCGGAATATAGTGCAAAATGAAGATTTCCATAGGTGCTAATGTTGTCCCTCGACTAATATCTGACATCTATACTTAGTAGTGAGATCGCTAGGTGGAGTCGACGGTGCCCCACCTGTAAGTGCCCTGCACCCTCCTTGTGCCACACCACCATGCAACAGCTGCAGCCAGTGAAAACAGACACTGGACTCTCAGCCTAAGAACAGCAGTGTTGTTTCAGTTTACATTTCAAGTTCAGGTTGTGGGTGGGTGTTTATAATGAGCCAATTTTAGAGTTGTGAATTTCAGGCTGAAGGAAGAGCGTATTTCTCACATTGGCCTTCAATGGGTGATAAAGGGGTTTAGAATACATGCTCATTCAATCTTTTATCTCTCTACAAAGGATATAGAGCAATCATTATGTGAGCCAACTGTGTTACTCTGTGTGAAAGTGTGTGAAGGAGGTAACTGCTGCTGAAAAATTGCTATGGTGAAAGATAAAGAACAAACAGTGCCTGCAGATGAGCGGGTGCATTGTGTGTGAAGGATGTGTGGGGAAGGAGCTGCAATTAAATACACGTAAGAGAGAGTGAAAAGGCAGAACTGAAGAGGAAAGGGATGATGCGTTAGAAATGCAGATGGAGAGTGTTAGACCTGTCAGTCTTAGGGTGGTCTTTCACCATACCTTTTGCCTTGACCCCTCCTATTTTTGTGGACCTCATTTCTGTTGGCCTTAAGGCTCTGTGCACTTCACCACTGATAACCAGTGCTAAAGTGAGTTGTCTCTTTCCCTTGAATATGGTAGAATTGGCTTATACACAATTGGCACATTTAATTTACTTGTAAGTCCCTAGTGAAGGGGTACCTAATGTAACCAAGGCCTGCAAATTAAATGCTACTGGTGGTCCTGCAGCATTAATTATGCCACCCATTTAGGTAGCCCTGCAAAACATGTCCCAGGCCTGCCATTTCAGCCTGTGTGTGCAGTTTCAAAACTGTAATTTCAACCTGGCAAAATAAACATTTTGATAGGTCCAAAGCTTCCTTTTTACTAGAGGGCAAGGTGCAGTATATTTAGAAAGTTGGATATGTACTTTTAAGTTTTACATGTCCTGGTAGTGGAAAAATCCTAAATTTGTTTTTCAGTACGGCAAGGACTACTTCTCCCTTAGGATAACATTGGGTTACTTTATTACATTTAATACGTGGTAACTGTCAATTGGGAGAAGGTAGACAGGTCAAGGTTTGTGTCTAAAGAATCATAATCAAAAGCCCTCTTTAGTGGCAAAGTCAGATTGTTTAATCACAATTCGAAAAATGCTACTTTTAGAAAGCTGGCATTTTCTTGTCCCAATAATTTGGTGTGTGCTGCCTTTATCCAGTATCACATGACTAAGTGTAGTTGAGAGTTGGTCTTTGTGTGTTGCTCCCAGTCAGTGATGCACAGCTAGGTGTTGGCAGGATGGGCAACTTTGAGTTGAAGAAGGGATACAAGGACATAACAAGCTCTAGAGGCTCGCTGCAACTGCCCAAGTGACCTGATGTCTGGATATGAAACTGGACATCCTTGATCCCTGCTGGCCTCTGCTGCAGTGAGTTCCTGACCTCCACGGAGTGTCTCTCAGGACCTGGACCCTTGATGTGTCCTCATTTGATTTTCCCTGAAGTTTTTGGACTCCTTAGGCATGTGAACAGGACCATTTGTGCCAAGATCATACCACCAATGCAATGTTCCTGTGAACCCAACTCTTTGCGCTACAGTGACCACGAATGATGCCCAGCAGTGGGAAAGCAGCACTTCATGCTGCAGCATGGACAGCTTGCGGGAACCACCAAAGCAAAGCTCCAGCCGTGACAACCTGTGACACCTGACAGGATCTTTGCGCTTTGCAGACAGTCATCACAGACAGTGATGACTGTCTGCAACGCCAAGCCTACTGTTCATGCTACTTTGATGGTCGACCGTAACACCTCTCCTAGCTCCCTGTGGACTCTTACAACACTTTGCACTGGACTGTGAATGTGAATCCTTCAATGGGACTAACCTGGTCCCTGTGTCTGCCTGTACTCCATGGCGGTCAGCCTGAACGTATGACCTTCACCTGTTCTTGCCCGACGAGTGACGCTTTGTGTTTTTATGGTGCTCTTAAATTATTTAATTAGATTTTGCTGCATTTTTCTAAATTGATGAATGATTCTTCATGTGTTCTCTTTCACTTTATTAGTGTTTGAAGTACTGAATAAATACTTTACACATTGCCTCTAAGTTAAGCCTGAATGCTTTTGTGTCAAGCTATCAAGAAGTGAGGACAGGTTAATTTGGGGTTTGCTTGTGACTTCACCCTGGAAAGGATTGTGGTTGGCGCTTGAGTAGGGTTTTACCACCCTCAACCGGTAACCCAGTTTCTTACAGAGGGTTCTGAAAGATTTCAGGATAAAAGTGGCACAGGTGTTTAACAGAGAGATGGTAGAAGAAAGTGGTGTGAAGAGCAGTACTGGAGTGATTGAGACATTCCTAAGACCTCTACCTCGTCCACAGACCATGGTAATACTTAAGTCATAGTCTGCATAAAATGTTTAAATAACTTTGTATGTGTTTGTGTGTGCATATTCTGGGTAATTATTCTTAGGACCATGTTTCCAAAGATAAAACTTACTTTGGACATCATATGAAAAACATTTTTTGGTTTCCTAATAACCTTTGCGCTGTTTAATGAATCTTCATGAAACTTCCCTAAAGAAAAAGTCTCATTCACCTCAGTTCTTTCCTGAAAAAGTTTGGGGTGAACCGTCAGGTGGGGGCCAAGAAATATGATGTCCTAAAATGTGTTTTACTCATTCATTCTTCTATTGAAGAGCGATACAGCAAAAACTGCTGAACGGAATTACACCAAACATAGCAGAACTATGGGTGACCCGTGCCCCCATCCCTCCTCCAAGAGGGGAGGGGACTGCGTGACATCTGGTCTTCTTTGTTTCTGATCAAGGGACTTCTGCCTAACCTCATACAACATGACTTTTAACACCATTATGGAACTCTACAACACCAGGGAAAATGTGTCATAATAACGCACATCTGCCCAAGAGGGTCTGTGGAATGGACATTTGTTCTATTCAAGGCCCACTTCAGATGCCTTGATAAAACTGGTGTAGTATTATTGCACTCTCTTGGCCAGGTCTGCAAAACTGTGATATTCTTGTGTATGCTGTGAAACATTGCACTATGAAGAACAATTCCCCTCATAATTGTTGTTGACTACCAGACACAGTGCAAGAGTGAAGTTGTGATTTTGGGGGTGAACAACAGCATGATGACAAAGATGAGGGATATGGCCATGAAGTCAGATATGATTTGATTGAACACATCTTTGAAAAAAGGTAATTCTATGCATGGATCTTTCTTCAGACCAGAAAAGACTAACCCTTGGACCATATCACAACCACATGGACTTCAGATGGCCATAGATTTTAACAATTCCTGTCGTGACAACAGACCCAGGCACATAAGTGTGGTACTGTTTTTATTGGAAGAAGCATGGGAATGCTCACCAATATGACAGTAGTGGATTCTCAGAGATTCTGGAACATTCCACTTGAGAAATAAGAGGAAAATGCTTGATTGGAGCCAAAATTTGAGATTTTATAGGTATTATGGGTAAGAAAACATAGTGGGATACATGCAAGTCACAGCATCCTGGACTTCCCTGGATGTCTAGTTTTCAGAAGTATCTAGGTTTAGGCTTCCTTAGGTGGCAGCCAAACTCAAGGCCCAAATATCAGCCACCCAAATCATTCAAATGGGTCAATGTTCATGGCTTGATGTCCCATTGTTGTGTTTTGGGTCCTATTGTGTCATGGCAGAAAGGCCCAGCCACAATCGGGGTGTTCTTTTTATTGGGAGAAGTGAGTGAACACTGGGTGGTAGGATTTCTATGGATCACCACAGATTCTACAACTTTTCCTTACAGAAATGTGAGGAAAATGTATGATTTTAGTCACAGTTTGAAGTTTGCAGGGCATTATGTGGAGGAAAACCTAGAGGAATTGATGCAAATCACCCATCCTCTACTCCCCTGGGGGTCTAATTTTCAGGAATGTCTGGGCTTAATAGGGTTCCTTTGGTGGCGGTCGAGACTGGCCGTAAATACTGCAGCTATCCACATTGCTAAGAAGCTTCCAATTTCAAGGCAGTTTGTTTAGTAAAACCATGAGTGATCTACACAAATCACCCTTTATTGAATTCACAGTTGTGTCTATTTTCTTTTTACAATTGTATAGCTTTGTGGGTTGACCCATGGGCTTCACACCTGTCTTCTCCACAAATTGAAAGTAAGTAGAAACCACAAAATATAGTACAAATCAATCACCAAATGTGGTTGAAAAAATATTCTTCTGCAACTCTGTTTGTTCTTCAATGCTGAGAATATGGTAGTTTTAGCACAGCAAACCTTTTGTTAATACCATTTTTAGAAAACAATAAATCTTCTCACACAACACTTTTTGTCATTTTTAAGGAAAAAACTGAATCATGGTTTATTTTTTATCTATTTTCTTGGGGATCTCCGGGAAAATCCAGAAAGGTTGGATACTTTTAGAACCCCGAGGTAAATCTGGCCTTGAAACCTCTTGCGCGAAAAACTTTATGCTTAATCGCAAAGTGTCCCAAACATCTAACTAAATTATAGCATGGGGATTACAGAAAGATTCGCAGACATGCTTTCTATTACAAATGTGGCAGATGACCCATCCTTTGCATTAAAGATATATAAGATTAGTTTAAAATGCACTTCTAGTTCTGTAGATGAGACATTTATCACATTTGTAGTGTAGTCACCATTAAGTAAATCTCAATGTTATACCGCTTGTAAAAACATTGGAATTCAAGGAAATATGCTGCTATAGTTGATGAGATGTCAGCACATTTACTAAAGGAGGATGGGGAAATTTAATTCTTGTTTATCACTGATGTGTGTTGCATGTTTTAAAAATTGTGTTTTCAGCTTTTCGAATCATGAAGACTACTGAATGTATTTACATTGTCATTTAATGGCCATTTACTTGAATTGCACACATAGGGGCATATTTACAAGGGACTGGTGCATCAGCTCTGATGCACCAGTTTCCTTATGTTGCCCTGCGCCCCCCCTAATGACACCACGTTAACTCTGTATTTACAATACAGTGCACCGTGGCCCATGTTAACAAAATAGTGTCAACATTTTTGACGCTATTGTGGCACTTTGCTCGACTAGCACCAAAGATTTTGATGCTAGTCCAGCAAGGCTTGGGGAGGCTCTTTGGAAATAGCCTAGCGTCGCTTTAACGCCTGCCCTGGCCAGGAGTTAAAAATTACGTTAGAATGGCGCAGTGAATCTTGTAAATTATGGGGTATATTTATGAAGATTTTGCTCTGTGTTTGCGTCAAAAAGTGCTGCAAATCGACGGAAAATCTCACTTTACCAATTTACTTAAAATACGTTTTGTGCTGGAAAATCACTTGAAAGTAATGAAATGCAGTGCATACCACTGCTTTGTATTACTCAGTGCCAAGGTGGCGTTCCATGGGTGGTGCACAGACGTTCTCATTCAACTACCAAAGGTTTTTGAAGCAAAACTCTATTTACTTAAAAAAAGTAGGCAGTATTTTGCATACAAAATAGCATCAATTTCAATTAGGGGCTATCACAGAGAAATGTTTTTATTTCTCCTTTCTTTTCTGACTTTGCATGTGTGCTGCAGTGTACAGCACACATGCCAAGTGGAGAAAAGTTTTAAAGTTAGTCAAAGCATAATATTTTGTACTGGAAGGCTATCCTTCCAGCAAACCTATGCTAGACTCACACAGACACCCTTGCACTATGGTGCAAAGGTGTGTGATGGTGCACAGGAGCAATGTTCTGTGCTGGTGTTAGGGAAAGGAGAGGAGACTGCCAAATCTCTGTATATATGGCACTCTTCTACTCTCTCATTCTCACACAGCGCAGCACAGCATTTTTTGCTGCTGCACTGTGTGAAAATACAGTAAATCTGGGACTATGTACATTAAATGTGACTTTTTG
This sequence comes from Pleurodeles waltl, assembly GCF_031143425.1. Taxonomy (NCBI): domain Eukaryota; kingdom Metazoa; phylum Chordata; class Amphibia; order Caudata; family Salamandridae; genus Pleurodeles; species Pleurodeles waltl. The sequence continues at coordinate 778,592,145 of NC_090439.1, forward strand.
TGAGAGCTCAAAAGGTATCCCCAAAGTAAGTAATAGAACGGTGTATGTAAAAAGCATATTTACAAAGAACTTACAAAGGACTTACCATTGTCCATTCTGCCTATAATGCCTCCAATAGCTTTATTGTGGACTATTTGTAATACTTTCTTCTGTTAGGGCAAAAATTTGAGGAGTCTGGGAGTCCCACTACCTGTCCCACTAACATGTTGATTGTACCAGGTATAGAGACAACACACGCTTGTCCATAAGTTGTTCCACCTCTTGAGAATATCATTCTGTCAGCATTGTAAAATGGACACAGAATTCACCCTATCCACTATTGCAGCCCGCATTTCCCTATGCTGATGTAGGTTGTACTCTGTAACTGGGCTCCAAACAACTGTACCTCAGACCTCACTGTTCCAGCAACGATCCCAGTTAGATAACTCTCAGAAAAGTGAGGGACTCTTCTATTTGCCATGATAGTAGCTTCTAATGTAGAGCTTCACAGTTCTGTGATGTAAGTGGTAAATGGTTCAGTTTGGTAGTGAGTTATGTTTTGTAGAGGGGGCTGTAAGTGTTGTTATTTGGGTGAAATATATCATGTGTATCTTGAAAGATTGTCTGATTAATTTTGAGGGATGTCTGCCATACATGTTGCTGTTTGTTATTGTCATCCTCTGTCACAATGGCCTGTCTATAACACAATGGTGGTGGATAGTTCTAGATAAGAGGAACAGTGTTGATCACACAAACCATGATGGACCAATGACTACCGTGGGCGTCTCTAGCCTTATATTTCTTTTGATAATTTATTTATAAGGTGACATATATAGGGTAACCACTAATACCCCTAGAGGTCGACACAGGCCTTTGGACTCGGAATTGAGTGAGATGGTTAACAACAATGAAATAAAATCAACAAACATTACTTTTCAATATTGGAGTCAGTAACTTACCCACAACATGAACCATGTGGCCATGAATCACCACACCAGTTTAGTAAAGTTCAAACGTTTATTGCCCATTAGATTAACATTGCTAAGATCAGGTAAACCAAATGCAAGACCAAATGATAAAAGTACATGAATATCACAATCTGACCAAACCTTTGGAAATATCTCAGTCTAGACAAAATTTGTATCATTGGGCATTCACGAATCACCATGCAGAAAAGCAGCAATAGCAAATGAATGATAGACACAGTATGCATTTTGTTATTGAAGATGAATTGTTTACAATCAATTACATGAAACTGTCAAATTTAGAATATGGAATTGTAGGAGGCTGGCCTGGTTTGTAGTGGGTACCTTGGGTACTTCCACCCTACACCAGGTCCAGTTATCCCTTATTAGTGAAATGTAGTAGTGTTCTAGCAGCTTTGGTTGATAGAGGTAGCTATAGCAGAGCAGCTTAGACTGAACTAGGAGACATGCAAAGCTCCTGCAATACAACTTATAGCCACACAGTACTTATACACAAGTAAAGAAAATACTCAGTGTCACCAAAACTAAAGGCATTTATTTGGGTGACACAAGGCCAAAAATATCTTAGAGGCAATACTCCTTCTGGAGGTAAGTATTATACAAAATATATACACTAGACACCAAACTAAGGTAATTAATTAGACATAGGGTAGGCAAACAATAGGAAATGATATATGATGCAATGGGAGAAAATAGGTCTAGGGGCAACACAAGCCATATACTAAGAAAGAGGAATGTGAATCACAAATTCCCCCCTAGACAAGTGTAGCGTGTGCAGAATTTCTGGGAGAGTAAGAATACAGTAAATGTAAGTAAATCACCCCACCTCAGAGCCCAGAAAATTAGGAGTAAAGTACTGCAAGTTTCCTTAGGACACACTACAAGTCATGATTAGAGTTATTGAAAGAACCAACCAAGACTGCAAATGACAAATGGTGGATTCCTGGACTGAAGATTTGCAAATGAAGGAGACCAAGTCCAGAAGTCGAAAGAAGTTCCAGGAAGAACAGGAGCCCCTGCCAACCCAGAAGATGGTTCAAAAGGAGAGTCCCCAGTTTTATGAAGACTGCAGAAATGCACCTTAGGAAGATGCCAGAGGGTTTCTGTATGATGAAAGCATGTCCCACGCCGTGAAGTTGGATGCAGGCAAGTTTTGGTGCTGGATTCCTCCAACAAGCCTTGGTTTCAGCAAAGTTGTGTTTTTCATCAAGCAGGTGCTATCTGGACCCAGGCGGGACCTGGGGGCCTCAACTCAGTGTGAGGAGGAAGAGGGGCTCTCAGCACTTCAGAGAGCCCTTAGCGCACCAGATAGCACCCATGGGAGTCCAGGACAGGGGTACAAAGGAGGTGCAAAATGCGGTTGGTGCAGGAGAACAAAGGAAGGTCCCAAGCTGCTGGAGAACAACACAGCGAGCTGAGCATCACAGGATAGAGTGCCGGGGACCTGCGCCAGGCTCTGCATGAAGGAATTTTGCAAATAGTGCACAGAGGCCTCAGGAGGTGAAGAAGACACAGTGCACAGGGCTACTGTTGTTCTGGGGTAAGGCAAGGTCTTACCTCCTCCAAATTGGGACACCAGGACCTCAGGACAGTCTGTGTCGATAGGGTCCACCATCTGTGTTCCAAGGAGCACACTCTTTGCCAGGAGAGGAGTCTAAGAGAACTGGACGTCGACTTAAAAGGTGCCTGTGTGAGCAGGGGAGTGACTCCGTCACCCCATGGGAGATTTCTTTGGTCCTTCTGGTGCAGGGTGAAGACAGGGAGCCCTCAGAGCGTGCACACCATGGAACTGTTACAGTTGCTGGCTGGAGCTGAAGTTGCAGAGGAAAAGTATCCCTTGTGGATACTTTGTTGTTGTAACAGTGGTTCCTGGACCAGACTGCAGTTGATCTGAGGTCAGAGGATAAAGTAGTAGTTGCAGAGGATTCCTGCTGGAAACTTGCAGGTAGAACCTGAAGACAACCCACAGGAGAGACCCTAAATAGTCCTGAGAGGGGGGTTAGCTACCTTATCAGGTATGGACCTATCAGGAGGGGTCTCTGATGTCACCTGGTGGCACTGGCCAATCAGATGCCTTCAGAGTGACCCCACACCTTGGAAAACAAGATGGTTGAAGTCTGGGACACACTGGAGGAGCTCTGGGCACCTCCTGTGGGGTGGTGATGGACAGGGGAGTGGTCACTCCCATTTCCTTTGTCCAGTTTCACACCAGAGCAGGGACAAGGGGTCCCTGAACCAGTGTAGACTGGCTTATGCAAGGAGGGCACCATCTGTGCCCTTCAAAGCATTTCCAGAGGCTGGGGGAGGCTACCGCTCCCCAGCCTGTAACACCTATTTCCAAAGGGAGAGGGTGTAACACCCGGCTCCCAAAGGAAATGCTTTGTTCTGCCTTCCTGGGACTGAGCTGCTCATACCCCAGGAGGGCAGAACGCTGTCTGTGTGGTGGCAGCAGCTGTAGCTGCAGTGCAAGCCTCAGAGATCTGGTTTGGCAGTACTGGGGGTCCATAGTGGAGCCCCCAGGATGCATGGAAGTGGCTCCCCAATACCAGATTTGGAAGGGGGGGACGATTCCATAATCTTAGACACCTTACATGGCCATACTCAGAGTTATCATTGTGAAGCTTCATATAGGTATTGACCTATATGTAGTGCACACGTTCCCACACTCACATAAGCCGGGCAAATGGCCCTGAACTATGTGGGAGCACCTTTGCTAGTGCAAGGGTGCCCTCACACTTAGTAACTTTGCACCTAACCTTCAGCAGGTGAAGGTTAGACATATAGGTGACTTATAAGTTACTTAAGTGCGGTGAGAATGGTTGTAAAATAATGTGGGCACTATTTCACGCAGGCTGCAGCGGCAGTCCTGTGAAATGGTTTGTCTGATCTCCTTATGGGTGGCAAAAGAAATGCTTCAGCCCATAAGGATCTCCTGGAACCCCAATGCCCTGGATACCTAGGTACCATATACTAGGGACTTATAGGGGGGTCCAGTGTGCCAATTGAAATTGGTAAATTAAGTCACTAGCCTATAATGACAAATTTAAAAGCAGAGAGAGCATACTCACCGAGGTTCTGATTAGCAGAGCCTCAGTGACACAGTTAAGCACTATCAAAAAAATGAGAGGGACTGGGAGAATTGTGGTCCAGTGTACGGTCTCCCACGACCTTAAGCTTTAAATAGAAATAGTACACAGTTCCAATACACATGTATGCAGAGCCAGGAAATGTCAGTATTATCAGGAGAGCCCTCAAACATCTACTAGGACGCTGAGCTTCATCATTGGGCAATCTCCTCGTCAGACAGGTACTGTAATGTCTGGCGGGCCACCCCAATCAAGGTGGTCACTTACTGAACGAGCACTACTTGTCACCGTCGATTGGTCAATAGGTCGCCCAACCCATAGTAGAGAATAGGCATCATAGGAACGCGCAAGCCTCAAACCAAAGGAGAATTATAGAGTCTCACTCTGGTCCCTCGGTGAACCTGCCCCGAGTCGCGTGCCTGTAGTTCTCGTTCAGTAAGTGACTTTCCAGCACTTATTATTACTTAGATAAATAGGAGAAGTTGTTGTTACGGTCCTGATGAAGTGCCAAGGGATCAGTTTTTGCCCATAGAAGCGTGAAACATGTTGACCAGATTGTGTTAGGACCAGGTACACTACCTTTTTCCTTCCATGGAGTTTAGTGGGACATTATTCCCCGTATTTACTCGCTCTTTTTTTTTTTTATCTTGGCCTGATCCTTTTCCTGAGTCATTAAATTATGATTCTTGAGGCTCAGAGCCAATTTTAATTTGTTTTTCTCTCCTACTTTTTTCCAATAGTCAGTTTTTTCTGCAGACCTAACCACATCTGCTATTACTATCTTCGGTTGAGTACCACCACCTTGATTAGGGTGGCCCGCCAGACATTGCAGTACCGGTCTGACGAGGAGATTGCCCAATGATGAAGCTCAGCGTCCTAGTGGATGTTTGAGGGCTCTCCTGATAATACTGACATTTCCTGGCTCTGCATACATGTGTATTGGAACAGTGTACTATTTCTATTAACAGTTAAGCACTATACAGACACACACATTAGGCCATAAACTATGAGCACTGGGGTCCTGGCTCGCAGGATCCCAGTGAGACAGGCAAAACACACTGACATATAGGTTTTTATCTATGAGCACTGGGGTCCTGGCTAGCAGGATCCCAGTGACACAGTAAAAACACACTGACACACACTGACAAACAGGCCAAAAGTGGGGGTAACCATGCTAGAACGAGGCTACTTTCTCACATAGCCCCTCCTCCCCAACGAAGGACAATAAGGCTAACCTTGGCCCGTTGAGACTTTATTGTCTAAGTGGTGATAAGTGGAGAGTAGATCTGCAATAGAGCGGTTACTCCTTCATCATCCACTATATGGTTACTTCCCTGTGGGGATGTAAACCACCCTGTTTGGAGATTTGTACCTAACCAACAGTGTGAGTGTAAATTTTCAGAGTTCCTATTAGTATGTTTTAAAGTTGGGCAGTGGGATTGGTCCACTGGGCCTATGTCAAATGCAGTAAATACTAGACAGGGATGCTGTCTCAACGAAGCCATAGCTGGGCAAAATCTTTGTCCATATGGCTATAAGAGAGAACAGGGTTGCTGTTTCTCTTGAGGTGGAGCAGGGCAGGGGCACTGTCCTATGATCTCCACACTAGGACAGGGCTGCTGTCCTAAGTGTTTAGAGGCAGTACAGGGCTGCTGCACTAAAGTTTCTCTGGGAGGGCTGGAGGGATGCTCCATATTTACTAAGATGGTGCAATTTTGCACATCTGGCTTAGTAGTTCCACAGAGAGGTACTTTTACCTCTGGGAGTCCACCTCTGGTAGCCGAGGGCTCCTTTGGTACAGATTCCACCCCAGGAGAGGTTTCTCCCACCACAGGAATGGTATCCTCAGTGGCAAGGTGGGAAAGAGATACTTTGATACCCTTCTTACCTGTTGGTAGAGAGGGATCCTGAGATTTCAGATATGTTTCTCTCTTTTGCTTTTTCATTTCACCAGAAATGAGAGGAAGCAATTCCTCAGGGATACCCAGCATGGATGCATGGGTCCTAAACTCTACCTCAGCCCAACCTGAGGCCTCTAGTTCATTCCCTAAGAGATAATCTACAGGTAAGCTAGGTGATACCACCACCTGCTTAGGGCCAGAAACTCCACCCCAACTAAGTTGAACTACAGCCAAGGGGAGAGACTGAGTGGAGTTATTGACATCAGTAATTTGGTACTTCTGTCCAAGGAGGTGTTGTGCAGGTGACACAGTCACCAAAGTGAAACTGGCACCTGTGTCCCTGTAGGCCTGGGCTTCAACACCATTTATTAAGATTGACTGCCTGAACCTATCCATGTTAAGGGGACAAGCAGCCAAGGTGGCAAGGCCAATGTCACCAGGTATGACAGAAACTGTCTTGGGACTGTCTACCCCAGTTTCTATTATGGTCCTATTGGAGCAGATATGCTAAGATGAGACATTTCTAATGTTTTACGTATACATACTAATGAGAAATATTGTTAAAATAAACTAATAATTGAAAATAACGGGTAATAGGTGTGTGTTAACAATACTAAAATAATGAAATATTAAAAATTATGTATTAATATGTCATATTTGATTGTATAATCTATGTTTTATGATGCTTCATATTCTTAACTTAGCTGAACTAGAGGCCTGGTCAGCGCTGGGCCTTGCTTGCTTAAACGTGGAGATGCGATGAGCTGCCGAGGACTGGAACTGGAGAAAGGGACCTTGAACTGCACAGAGTTCAGACGGGCTCTGCTAGACATTTCTGCAAATGTTCCGGAGATGATCAGAACAAACTGATACAATTATGTGTAGAGAAGGCTAAACGTACTTTCTCAGGACTAGAACAATAGAAGCACTAACTAAAAGACTGTGGGCAACAATTTTGTTACCTGAGGAGCCGGATGATGTTCTCATCGACAGAAGGACCAATCATATTAATGGAACTTGATGCTTGAACCGACGTAAACAAGTGGTAAACAAAAACTATAGGTTAGAATCATAACCCCTGATGAGGTTGACCAATTAGAAATTTGTGGGATGGACTGACAGACCCTAATGAAAAGTCATGACAAGGGAAGAAAATTCAGAGCGGAGAGGCGCAAGTTGATGACGTCAGGAGATGCTGTCCGGAGTGCTGATAATTGGGCTTACTCTATGTGAGCCTGATACTTGCTGATGACTGATGAAGAATGACTCGTTGCTGATCTATCTTGGATAGGTAGCTATAAAAACGAGACTGGCTAACGTGTGCTTTTTCTTCTAGGTGCCAACTGCGCTGTTTTTTTCTCTCTCTTAGATAGATTTTTCCAAATTAATGATTTTTTTGCCTAAATTGTTTTCACATGCAGACCCACATGCTGATGCTAATTTGAGTTAGGTAGGTTGATGAGGGTGACTTAATAGTGGCGGTAGACTGACTAACTTGCATTGCTGAATTATTCAAAATGTTAAAGAATTTTCTGATTATGTTGATGCTTGTTTTTGCTTATCAATAATTCATGGTGAATAGTTGCTTATGACGCTAATAAAGTTTGATAACAATAAAGTCGAATAAAGGTTTTGATTAGAATTGTAACTAATAGGGAATAAAAACTATTAATTATTTGAGAGTCATGGTATTTTCTTATTAGATACAGTTTTCCTTGGTGTTACATTGTTGATTATAATGTTTATTGATGATCCATTGTTTACCGCTTGACTAGGATACGCCATGCGATCCAAAAGGTTAATCGACCTAGATGCGTCCCCTTGTAAGTTTACTTACTAAGGACTAGGCGCAATATCAGTTTTTGGTAGCAGCTTGATGGTTAGTTTCCTTGGGGAACTAGTTAAGTGGTAACCAGTGGTTATGGTAGTAGTTTAAGTTAGGTACAGTTGTTTGAACTTTTTTATGAGATTTGAATTTTGATTTTCCGAAATGGCAATGGTAGCAAAGATGATGTCCCCTTAAGCCCAGAAATGACTTTCCCAGATCCTGGATCCCATTGGTAAGATTGAGTATGTTCTCTGCGTATTTTGAGATTAGTAGGTGGCGCTTGCACAAGCTTGAGCAAATCGCAGGTGAATTGTGATGTATGTGAGGTAAAAGTAGGGAGTCTGCGTACTCCAGTTAAGGGCTAGTAGGAGTGTGCATACTCCAAAGTGTGAGAGTAGGGGAGTCGTCGAACTTCATATGTGTGTGGCTCTTTGTGCTCAAAAATTGTCCACGTGGTTGTTGGTGATGTACGAACCCTATGTGGTCTACGACTCTGGAGTATATTGACAAGTGTAGGAGACACTTGGTCATATGTCGTAATCCGTCTGGTTTAGTAGGTTGATCGGGCGTGGGCAACAAGTCGGAGTGAATGTTAGACGAATAAACAAAGCTTTAACTGAGATTTGGCGAGTCCTATGTGCACCAGGACAGACTCATTGATCAGTTGAGAGTAAAGTTTGTGGGTTGAATTTTACTTTCGAATGTGGGGGACTGAGAAAGAGGTATAGAGCCAGAAAGAGCCATTAGTGAAAATCCGTTAGGTCCCTGAAACGATTGTGTCCTTTACTGTAGTAAACCAGCAGGTTTGTTTTAGTTATTATTTGGTGAAGGCGCTCGCAATAAATTGCACTAGTTGAGTGAAATCGAGTTGAGGGGGACAATCCGCAAGACTTTGTCAGCCGCTGTGTGTCATTGTGACATCAGTGTGTGCCACGCTGGGATAGGTCGGTTAGTGAGAAGAGTCGCAACTGGATTAGCAGCCATCCGTAAGAGGCAATTGGTCGAGTAAATTGGTGAAGGGAATCTTGGGAGTAAAAGTAATTTCCTTTATTGAATTAGTAGTTCACAAAACAGTCAAAATTAAGTTTTTCAAGGAATTTAAGAGTGCAATGAAGGGTGATTTTTACATCAAAGTCAGTGGGGGAGCCAACCCCCCCGGAGGATACCCCGGCGCATCTTGTGTTCCCAGAGAAAGGCCTAGCTGTGTCTTTGGTTAGAGCAATGGAGCAAATTGACTAAGAATCAAGGGACATTAGCTTTTCCGGAGCATGGAACGTTTAACTTGAGAATTTTGGACCAGTTGTGATTATCATTGTTTGACACAAGGCCATTACCGAGACCGGCACGGTTTGAGGCTTTAGCAGTTTGGGAGTTAATGGCCAGACAGCAGCAAGAACTGAAGTTCAATAGAAGGATGAAGAAGGTAGAAAAGTCACTAGCGGAAGCTAGATGGGATTGGGAAGAAAAGAGATGGAGGATGGCAACTATGAAAGAGATGAAGATGTTTCCAGCAATCGCAGAGGGAGATGACTCAGATAAAGGGGATAGTGCCAAGGAAGAGGAGAGTGAGGAGAGAAAGAAAAGGAAGAAGTCTTATGTGGATGATGATGACTCTGATGTCGAGGATCTCATTACGCAGTTGCTGAGAGACAGACCTCCACCTATGACGACTTATGCAGGGGGTCCGGGAAATGGTGCTACAGCCCCTGCTCCTACTCCTGGAACATCCCAGGGAGCCGTGGGAGCTGTACAAGCAGAAGGAGGACAGTTGCCAGGGGCAGTGCAGAGTACACCTGTCGCAGGAACTAGTGCTGTAGCTCAGGCGCAGGTATATATACCTTCAGTACCGAGGGTTTATTCAGATGTGCCAGTTCTTGAGACTGTTTCAAATATCATAGTGCCGAGGGAGCAGGTGCTTCTGAAGCCAATGCCAATTACCCCCAGCACAGACTCAGGGTATGACAAAGTTTACCCTGTTGACAGGGACTTCAGTGGATCTCACACCAGTTATGAATCAGACAATGGGAGTACCACTCACACAGGGTGCAGGTGCTAGGGCAGCCCCAGATGCAATATCGCTACCAATCACTGTTGGTCCAGCGGTACCTTTGTATGCACAGAAGAAAACGGAAGCAGGGGAGCAGACTGAGATGTCACAGAGTTTGGTGAGAAGGGGAGCGGGAGATTCAATACAATCGACATCATCTGCAGGACCCTGTCCTGGTGAGCTTAGATCTCCTATGGGTTTTAGTCCTCTTGTAACATTGCTGGATACGGTAAATGTCTCTAATGCAAATCAGAGCTTGAGACTCCTGACACCACAAGCTTTGGGTACAGTGGCACAGCAGCTGCCAGTCATGAATGCGAGTAACATCTCATTACAAGGGTTAACAGCTCAGCAGTTAACTAGTTGGCTGGATAGTTTAAATTCTTTGCAAGGTGCATCAAAATGGGAAGATCAGCTGAACCGAGTGGGACTAAGTATCGAGGTAAATGAGTTAGTCGAGGGAACAATGGGATTGAATAGGTTAGAATCCTACACTGAAGAAGAGCTGAGGTATTTGTGTCCAAGGATCACAAAAGAGGTAGGGAAAATACACCAGAAATTATTGGAAGTAGCAGAGAAGCATGACATTGACCTTAAAACAACGAAGCATTTGAGACAAAGTTACAGATTAGATTTCGAGGCAAAGGATTTTGAACACATGAGATCAGCTGGTATGGAAGCACATTTGAGGGACTTGCTGCAGAGTGTGCAAATTTGGGGAGCATTAGAGAAGTGAAAAGGCAGATGGGCAAGGAAAGAAGAGAAGCGAAAATGAGATTCCCAAGAAGAAAGAGAGGGAGCAGAGAAAGGGGAATCAGTTAAAATGCTTCCGATGAGAGAGATTCCAGGGGGTCAGTTTGTTCATGTCCCATGGCACAGAAGTGACACATTGTCTTTTACAAATGATTATCCCAGATTGAGAGAGAAGCCAGTTGAATGGTATCAGCAGACTGAGAGGTTTGTGAAACTCTCTAAGTGTTTGTGGGAAGACTTGAATATCTTATTCGAGATAGTTGTGCCAGCCGACTTATGCATCGAATGTAAGAGGGCAGTAGACTGGCCAACGAGTGAACCTGAAAGGAACAAGATTACAGGCACACCATCAACTGAGGTAATGACAAATTCTTATAAGGTGATTGAGTTCCTGAAGGCTAGGTTTTCTCCTAAAAATATTGATTGGCAGAGGATTGACAGGACAGTCCAGGAAACTAAAGAGTCAATACATACTTATTATGAAAGGTTGTTAAAGGCTTTCAAGGAGTACAGTGGCAAGGAAGCGGTCGAACCAAAAGACATGTTGCATTTCGTGTTTAGATTTGTTGAAGGGTTGAGACCTGAAGTAGGGCAGATGATTACGAATCTGGGTGCAGTTACCCAGAAGGAGGGAAAGCATGACAACAATTAAGCAAAAAGGAAGGAGGGAAGGAAAAAATAAAAAGGAAAAAAACAACGAACATTGAAATAAAGGGGGGAGCAACAAGGAGCAAGAGGAGGGGGGAAACCATTCACTGCAATAATGACAAGAGACCACACAAATACAGCACAGCAAATGAGGGGGGGACAGACATTGAGAGAGGAGAACAGGGGTGGAAGGCCGGGAACATTCGCAGTGAAAGTGCCTCCAAGCAGCCACAAGGCCCACCTTAAGAGACGCACCTCATCCTCACTCCTACTCCTCCTTCTCTGCGACCTCCCAAATCACTGCAGGGTGTGGAGGATGGCAAGAGACCTCACCTTCACACGACTTTCTCCCCCTTCCTGAAACAACGAGGCATTGTCTACATTCGAGCCCCTGCCCAGATTTATATTCTGTCCAAACAACCGGATGTCTGCTCTCTAAGGTCGCTCGGGGGGACCAGCTATTGCTCACTCAAACCCGCTGTTCAACTAGGGCTCCCCCTCTCCTCTCTCCCCAATCCCTCCGTCATTTTCTACACTCTCAGCTCGTGCTAAGACCAGGACAAGTACCCTCCGGACACCTATCAGCACGGGGAAATCTCCAATGCCCAGAGGCAAGACGAGGGGCAAAACCAGCCTGTCAACTACTTTTCTCCAAAGCCCTGCGCCAACAGAAACACTCCCCCGTAGTAGACCCCCTAAACCCCCGCATACCAACATGACAGAGGATACGCAAGGTGCGTCAATGGATCGAATACTGCAGGAGATATCGACGGTGGGCTGCAAACTGGAAGGTATGGACAATGCCATGGTGGCGCTAACGGCAGAGACAAGATCTATGCGCCTAGAAATAGCAGGCTTCCAGTTGCAAATCTCCGTGCTGGACCAACAAGTGATGACAGTGGAAGCCCAAGCTACCTCCTGGACCAACAGAGACCAGGAACTCCTGCACCTTCGCAGCAGGCTAACCGATCTAGAGGACAGAAGCCGCAGAAACAACATTCGCCTTCTCGGGATTCCGGAAGGGATGGAAGGCGCGGACATTCCCTACTACCTATGAGACATGCTCCCCAAATTAACCGATACAACATTTGACCCACCTCTGGAATTCCAACGGGCGCACAGACTCGGTCCGCAGAGACAGGATGGAAAAGGCCGCCCTCGCCCAATCATAGCCTGCATGCTGCGCCAGGGACAGGCTCACAAACTGCTACAGACAGCCCGAACACAAGGCCCACTCTGGTTGGATACCCTGGAAATAAGGTTTTCCGCTGACTTCTCCAGAGAGACTGCAGAACGTAGGAGAGCTTTCCTCTCCCTTCGCCCCCGCCTTCGTCACCTAAACGTGAAATTCGGCCTATTCGAACCAGCCAGGATGTGGATCACCAAGAATGGGGAGTCACGGACCTTCTCTGACCCAGAGGACCTGGAAATGTTCCTAGAGGGGTTGCATGACACGTCACAAACCATGGAAACAACGGCACAGTCCTCCCCCCCCCTCCCAGGACGCACAGGGCCAAGCCCTGGGAGCTGGCCAGCCAGAAACTGTACTAGACCCTGACAGAAGAACAGCGATGGATTCCCAAACCAGGGGGAGAGACCTGGAGAGACTAACAAAAAACTATGACGACAGGGGTCAAGTACTACAAGCGGTGGCGATGTATACACAGCTGTCCGATAGAGATAAACCCGATCCCCTTTGAAACCCACAGTGCCCTCCACCTGAGGCCAAGCGGGCACAACGCCCCCCTATGGGTCTCCGCTGTCGTGATCCATGGGCTATCGTAGAAGCGCCACAGAGGCCCTACAGCGGAGAAGGCCAGATGGAGAGATGAGTATCATTTTTTTGTGCATCTCTAAGACACTATAACGCCGAGTGCCAGTGCCTTTAATAGGCCTCGAATGTCTTTGATTGTTTCGAATTTCTTTTTGACTGTTCTTGATGCTTCTTATTGCCCTTGCTTATTCCCATTTGCCCCTGGGTGCCCCTCCCTACCCAGAAACTTCTTTCCCCTCCCTGTCCCACCCCCCCCACCCCCTCTCGGAAACGATAACCCTACCTCACCTCATTTACCCTCCCTGGAGTACTGGTCTTGTGCATCTCCTAGGACATGCGGGACTCATTTTATCATTTTATCATTTTATCACCTTATCAGCATATTACTCCCACCTATGGCCAGTTTATCCTGATTAGAGAAGGGGCGCCAGGTATGAGAGGGGGCTCAAGACTCAAGATCAATACCCTGGCTCCCAAGTGAGTGCCATGGAGGGCCCACCGTGGGTGATGGGGAGGGAGTAGAGCAGATTACGGACATACCTACCTAGCGCAAAGGAACATCCCACTCCCAGATCTGGGTTGCCATAGGAGCAGTGTACGCCCTCTACGCAGCCCCCTCCTCCCCCCCCTTCTTGGGCCACCTGCCTCCACCGGGCATGACCCAGATCCGTGCGCGGACGGGGATGCCTGCGCAGGGGGGGGGGCCTGGGCACCTCACGTGTGCCACCTCTCTCGGCGCAGGGCCCGCTGGCCAAGCGTCGATGCTCATTTGGCCTAGGTTTTAGACCCGCCGGTTAAAGTTCTCAGATATCGGGACCCCAGTCCTGATCTCTTTCTTTATCTTCTTAGACTCTCATTTGTTCTCCCTTTTCCACTGATACGCCTCTTCCTCTCTTTCTCTTCCTACTATCCTACACGTCTCCTGCCTTCTCCCCCTCCTTTCTTCCTCTATCCTCTCTTTCCATCTAAAGATCCCTAGCTCTGTCCCCACTTACCTTCATCCCCCCGACCCATATTCCGCTACCCCACCCCACGTGCACCGGCACTACCCCATGGATAGTTTCATGGAATGTAAACAGCCTCACCCACTACATTAAACGGAAAAAAGTCTTATCCTATCTTAATTCCAAACAGGCTGACATTGCCCTATTGCAAGAGACACACCTAGACAGACTCGAATAGGATAAACTAAAAAGGGACTGGGTTGGTACCACCCTGTTTAGTTGTAATCCACCTCTATCCAACACGGAGAGCACCCCAAGAAAATGTGGGGTGGCGATCTTACTGCGCAAAACCCTCCCTTTCACGATCATCAAATCATGGACCGACCCTGAAGGCCGCTATGTATTCGTCAAACTAAAGATTGGAGACTCTACACTATGTGTGGGCTCCATCTACGCACCAACGGGTCCCAAACGCCTCTTCTTTCTACAGCTCAACAGACTCCTGACCGAGATAGGGGCATCTCGCTATGTAAAAGGAGGTGACTGGAACATAGCTAGAGACGCAGTACTGGACAGAACGGGACCCCTGGACACATGTAACAATGCAGACAGGGCCCTACAGACTGATATACAGTACTTTCGGACAATGGCCTAGCAGACCACTGGAGGCTGACTCACCCGGCAGAGAGAGAATTTACTTTTCTCTCACCGGTACACGGTACCCAATCCCGGCTTGACTACTTTCTTCTCTCTCACAATCTAGTAGCCCATACTGTTGGTGATAGCATACTGGAGGGAGGCCTCTCGGTCCATGCTCCCATTCTTGTAGCCATCCAGTTGGGTCTAATATCTCCGGGCCGCAAACCCTGGAGGCTACCAATCCATCGCTACCGATCCCCCCAGGGTAAGCTACAACTACAGGACCATGGAACCACTTTCACCAGGATAACCTGGGCACTGTAAATTCAAGTCGAACCATGTGGGCCGCAGCCAAGGCCTCGATACGAGGCCAGCTCATGCGAGATGCCGCATTGGCAACTAAAGATAGGAAAGAGCAAAAGCCGGCACTGGAACTCGACATCCGTCGACTTACCAGGCAATATACGGCACATCCCTCCCTTCCAGGACGCCGAAAACTAGAGCGCGCTCAAATGGCTCTTAACGAGCTATATACCACCCAGGCTAAATATGCACTGCAGAGGCTACAAGGGGGACACTACGAACAAGGCGAGAAGGCTGGACGACTGCTGGCAGCCCAACTTCGCCAAAGAACAGCCGCTTTGGCTATCCGATCCTCCTCTGGGGAAATACTGACACACCCGCAAACTATCGCAAATGAATTCACGCTGTTTTACAGACGCCTCTATACACCGGAAACAACAGCTAGTCCGACACAGACTGCCACCTTCTTAGAAGGCCTTGCTCTCACCTCCCTATCAGAGGAGGGACGCAGTCTCCTGGAAGGGGAAATAAGCAGGCAGGAATTAGATAGAGTCATCTCCGACCTCCCCAATCACAAATCACCCGGGGAGGACGGATACCCAGCGGAATTCTACAAGTGGGTAGGGAAAGAGGCGATCGATATCCTGCACGAGGCCCTGAATGAAGCCTGTGAAACACAAACACTGGGGGCCATTTCCAATAACGCCACGATAGCCATTATACCAAAACCCGGGAGAGACCCTCTACTATGTGGCAGCTATTGACCCATCTCTCTCCTAAATGGAGACATCAAAATTTTAGCAAGCGTTTTGGCAAACAGACTGCGCAAAGTAATACCGTCCTTAATCCATCACATGCAGGTGGGATTTGTACCAGGCCGCACCTCTAGGAACCACCTGCGCACCCTATGTCATTCCCTATGGACCGCAAGGGACTCGCCGGAGACGGCGTTAGCCCTGTCTCTAGACGCTGAAAAGGCATTTGACCGCATAGAATGGCCCTACCTGTTCGCGGCTATGGAGAGATTCGGCCTGGGAGACAAATTTATCTCTATGGTACGGCTGCTTTATGACCAGCCTGCGGCCAGAGTCAACTGTGGAGGCTTCCTCTCTGACCCTTTTCCTATCTGTAGAGGTACACGACAGGGTTGTCTCCTTTCCCCCCTTCTGTTCCTGCTAGCGATGGAGCCCTTGGCCGTAGCTATCCGATCCTCCCGCCTCATATCCGGCCTACCGTTAACTGGAGGTATCTCCAAAATCTACCTGTATGCCGATGACGTCCTACTTACCTTCACCGACCTAGAACGATCCATACCAGCCTTGCTGGAGGTCATCGAGGAATTCGCAGCCCTCTCTGGTTATCGCATTAACTGGGATAAGAGTGAGGCACTTCCCCTTTCACGAGTAACTACAAAGGCAGCACTTCTAGGTTATCCATTCTGCTGGACACCGAAACGCCTTAAATATTTGGGAGTACTAGTCAATCCAGGCTTGGCACACATGGTGGCGGACAATATCAAACCCCTCATTGCGCGGATGAAACTTGACTTTGCAAAATGGACCCAATTGGGCCTTTCAATGTGGGGGCTAGTGCAGGCGGTCAGGATGGCCCGCCTGCCGTTCACAAGGGGGCATGGGGCTCCCATCAGTGGAGCATTACTCTTTAGCTTTGCAACTGTC
The DNA here is from genome assembly GCF_031143425.1 of Pleurodeles waltl. Lineage (NCBI taxonomy): Eukaryota > Metazoa > Chordata > Amphibia > Caudata > Salamandridae > Pleurodeles > Pleurodeles waltl. The sequence goes on from NC_090439.1 coordinate 778,608,712, forward strand.
CCAACTATCCCAAACATTGTCAAAAACACCAGCCCAGCCTCTGTTGACCGCAGTGGAAAGACAGCTGTTGTTTGCGAATGAGGGCCTCGGGGGACCTTCCCGTGACGATCTTCCATCCGTCACCTCGGTGAATCCTATTCTGAAAGCGTCCAGGGCAGCCTGGCGAAGGGCCCACAGACTACTTGGGGTTCATCCCCTCATTCATGCCCCGGCGCCCCTATGGTGCAACAGTGGTCTCCGGATCGGTGGTGAGGTACTCAACTGGCTACAATGGAGGAGGGCCGGCATCCTTACCCTCTCGCAGGTCCTAGAAAACGACATGCTCAAACCCTTTCCCAGGCTGCGGGAAGAATATGGTCTCCAGCCAAGCCAAGAATGGAGATATCTACAACTTAAACACTGTATCTCCAGGGGAGGGGACGCTGTCCGACAAGGGTCCCAGTCTTCCCCCATAGAGGCTTATTTGCAACAGTGGGGGCAACATAAGGGAGTAATGGCAGGCCTCTATGACTTAATCACCCGAAAACTCTACTCCCAGCCTCTGGCGGATAGGCTACATTTGCAATGGCAAACCCAATTGCAGGTAGTCCTAGACCCAGCCGACTGGGAAGACGTTCTGGAAGCCCTGGACAGAGGTACTCGGGTGGCACGCTTAAAGTTCTGTCTCTTTAAGGTCTTACACAACTGGCGCTGGTCCCCAGCAAAACTACACAGGACAGGGCTCCTCCCGCATGCGAAGTGCTGGAGATGCCCAGAGACGTCCTGCGATATAAAACATATTCTGACCAACTCTCCCACAGTTCAACCACTCTGGGACGTTGTGAGCTCCACTCTAGCCGAATCTATGCTGCTCCCGTCACCACTCCCCCCTTCCCTCATACTCTTGCATGACACAACTTCCCTACCAGACCTCTCTAGACCATACAAAAGATTGCTGCATACTGCACTAGCTACTGCAAAAAATATGCATACTCTGCCATTGGCGGTCAGAGGCCCCACCAGCCCCTGAAGAATGGATCGTAGCCATGACCCGCACGGCCACGCATGAGAGATTCATCTATAACCTACAAGACCGAGCCCAAGTATTTACACAGGTGTGGGCCCCCTTCCTCACAGTGGGAAGATAGCAAACCACCCGGAAACAATAACACAACACCACCCCCTCTCCCCCCACCTCCCTCCCCTCTGCCCTCCCTATCTCCCTCCTATCCCCCCTCCCTCCTCTGTCTTTCACTCTCTCTCTTTCTCTTCTTTACTACTCTTATCCCTCTCCTTTCTTTTCTTCCCTACTCTGATTCATTCTTTTTTCTTTCCTCTTTACTAACCTTGCTAGAGGCTACATATTGACCCTTCCCAGCATCTTCAGGTGACATTTTTCGTAGGTCCCCCAACATGTGCCATGAGTAGAATACATGGCACCAGCCTAAACTAGCCAAGCGGCGACAGGAGACCCACGCCCTATTATTTACATCGCGCGGCCACCCTGACAATCCATAACCCTAGAGCATACAAATACATAAGCGTTATGGCCCTCAAGGTTAAGATGTTGGGGTTGAGCGCCCTGCAACACCGGCGCTTGCTCTCTGACCTGTTCCATTCCAGTTATCGGCACAGCGATAAACTTACTTTGTGCCTCTAGGAAACCAGGTGCTTTCGCCCTCAAGCCCCTGCTGCACGACTAGCTCTCCCATTTGCCTCCTTTCCGTACCCTTTTTTTTTTTTGCCCACATCCTGAGTGACCGTCGACACAATACCTTGTTTGCCCGCTTATTTATTTACTCTCTATTTCTCACCCCTATAAATATTTCTTTTAATCCCCTTTTCCCACTGCACGTCCGATTTGAACAGTATATCATGTTCTCGTAGCACAAATGTAATTATCCTATTATTTTGCCTGTTTCTTCTTACTCTTTTATTTACAATTGTTTATAAATGCCGGGACCTTGATCCCATTTGGTTTTGTAGTGTACTGCAGTGTTTAAAATACAATAAAAAATTATATAAAAAAAAATAAAAATAATATTCATTTGATTTGCTGGCAGGCAAGCTGATTGATGAGGTGCTGCAGTATGCTAAATATTGTAGTGATGAGATCGAATTGAAACAAAAAAAGTTGAAAGAAAAGGCAATGGTGATGCAGATTAAGGCAGCACTATCAGGAGTACAAGGAGCTTTAGTGCCGCAGATGCCGCCGCAACAGAGAGCTGTCATGTTGCAACCTCAACTGAGGGGTAGAGGACGTTGGATGGATATAATGCGTGGTCCGGATCTAAGCACTGTGGTTGTTCAGAATGACATGCAGGGCATGAAAAGGATGTTGCCATGTCATTTTTGCGGAAACGTGGGACACTGGAAGCGGGAGTGCCCATTGATGGTGCTGGAAGGAATGGTTCAGCAAAGTGATGTTGGTGCAGCTCAAACTGTAAGGGTCCCAAGAATGAGGGACATAGTTCTGAATGCTCAAAATCGAGGTCAGAATTTCTTACCTGTACAACAGTTGCAGGTGCCTTGAGCACAATTTACTTTTCTAACACCAGTACAACAGCAGGCTTCTATGGTGCCTAGACAGCAAATGCACGAACCCTAAGCACCGATGGAGCAGCAACAAGTTATGCTTACTCAATAGGTCACAGGTCAGAGACCAGACAATAGTAACAATACAGTACACCAGTTCCCATTTCACAGTGAGGATGAAATAAATGATGAATGGATGAGTGACAGTTCGGACAAAGGAGCTTGCATTCATGCTGCGTCCCTAGAGGTAGATCAGTGAGGGCCTTTTGTGAAGGGAAAAGTAATGGGACATAAGGTCTCGTTCTTGGTTGACATTGGAGCCACGCGCTCCACAGTGAGGAGTGTGGAAGTACCAAATTTACCCCTTTCCGGCAGGACAGTTCAGGTCGTAGGAGTGGAGAGTAGACAGTTAACGAACCCTGTTACAGAACCAGTGCACGTTGAAATTGGAAATTATTTGGGACTGCATAGATTTGTGGTGTGTGACTCAAGTCCTGTGTCTTTGTTAGGCAGAGGTTTATTGCGCAAGACCAAATGTTCCATAAATTGCACAGATGCAGGGATAGAAGCCCAGACAAATAGTGATGATGAGGAGGAACAGGTATCAGCCATGGTACTTAATAATGCTTATAAAGAATCACCACTGATTGAAATTTTTCCGATGTTCACTATAAAGGAGTTGCATCCAGACCTACAGGGAAGAGTAAAGGGGAAGGTTTGGAATTTGACAGGAAAGGAAGTGGGATTGATCAAATGAGTGGAACCTATTAAAATCACTTTGAAGCCGAATGTTGAGTTTCCGAAAATTTCACAGCACAACATGGCACAAGATGTGATGATGAAAATGGTGCAGATAATTGGAGATTTCCTAAACAGGGAGTTCTAAAGGAAGTGTTGAGCAGCCCATGTAATTCACTGATAATGGGACTGAAAAAGCCATGTGGGAAGGTACGGGTTGTGCAGGACTTGCGAAAAGTGAATGACATGGTGGTTAAGTGCTGTCCGATTGTACCCAATCCAGCAGTGATACTGTTTCAGATTCCTTGTGAGGCAGAGTGGTTCATGGTGGTTGACTTGTCACAAGCTTACTTTTCGGTGCCACTTCATGAGGATAGTCAGTTTCGAATTCCTAGATAAAGTCTATAGCTGGTGCGGGCTTCCACAAGGGTATACGGAGTCACCATCTTTGATCAATCAGATTCTGAAGAAGAATTGGAGTCATTTGAATTACCCTGCCAATCGGCTCTTGTGCAGTACATTGACGACTCATTGATTGCATCCAGAACAAGGGACAAGTGTAAGCACGACTCGACTGACAAGGTATGAGACAAGGATATTGGGAGCTCCAAATGTAACTTTGAAAAGATGTACAGTGTTGAATCCAGCAACATTATTGCCAAGTAATACTATTGAAATTGAAAAGGAGGAGGATATAGAACATGATTGTCTTGAAGTGACTGAGTTATGTACAAAGCCTAAACCTGATATCAGAGATACTCGATTAGAAGAAAATGACCAAACTGTCTTTGTCGATGGTTCATGCCTTAGAGATGGAACGGGCACTTTGAGAGCAGGATATGCTGTATGTACTATTACAGGAACCCTAGAAGCATCTTGGTTTCCTGGTGTATATTCAGCACAAGTCGCAGAACTGGTGGCTCTTACTAGAGCTTGTTATGTTTCTACCAGGCTGCGAGTGACAATATACACTGATAGTCAGTACGGATTTGGAATTGTTCATGATTTTGGTCAATTGTGGTCACAGAGAGGTTTTATGACCTCAAGTGGAACCCCAGTACGAAATGGTGACACAATAAAAGAATTACTGTATGTAATTCAATTGCATGAGGAGATTGCTGTGGTAAAATGCAGTGCACATCAAAAAACGCAAGATTACATTTCCTTGAGAAATGGGTATGCAGATCAGGTTGCAAGGTTTTGTGCCCTGAACTGTATATCGTTTAAAGACAAGTGGGAATTGATGCCAGAAGAAGAAACCAGTTGTGCAAGTTTTGCATTGAAAATAATTAAATGAAGAATTAAAAACTTTGCAAGAAAATGCAGACAAGGAAGAGAAAAAGCTGTGGGCAAAGCTGAAGTGTGTACAGAAACCAGATAAGATCTGGGTATCTGAGGAGGGTCCAATGGTATTGCCGAATTGTCTGCTGACTCAGATGACTCAGTATTACCGTGGTCAGGAACACATTGGAAGAGATGCCATAATTAGGCTGTTCAAGGTTGATTGGTTCAATCCAAAATGTAGGCAAGCAGCTGAAGCGGTGTGTCACAGATGTGTGATCTGTCAGCAGTTAAACGTGGGGAAAGGGACAGTGGTAAATCTGAACCACATTGAACGAGCAGGTAGACCATTCAGCAGAATGCAATTGGATTTCATTGAGATGCCTGCTTGTGGTGGATTGAAGTACGTGTTGGTGATTGTGTGTGTGTGGTTAGTCATTGGATTGAAGCATACCCCACATGCAGAAATGATAGTCTTACAGTTGCAAAGTTGCTACTTAGAGAGTTGATACCAAGGTTCGGATTTCCGATCTCTCTAGAATCAGTAGGGGAACACACTTCAATAACGAAGTGATTAAGCTCTTATGTGCAGCACTAAACATTGAACAGAAGCTCCACTGCAGCTATCGTTCAGAGGCATCCGGACTCGTAGAGCAAATGAATCGTACTCTGAAATCAAGAATTGCCAAAATCTGTGCCACCACAAATCTGAAATAGCCAGATGCTTTGCCTCTAGTGTTGATGTCAATGAGAAATATACCTGACAGAAAGACAGGGCTGTTCCCACATGAGATTCTTATGGGAAGAGCAATGAGGTTGCCAGCAATACCAGCCAATGCTCTTGTCAATATTACAGATGATATGGTGTTGGACTACTGCAAGGGTCTAGCTGATGTGGTTTGATCTTTTTCTCAGCAGGTACAAGCCATTATCCTGCCACCTATCCATGACCCAGGTCACAATCTAAGAGCAGGAGATTGGGTCATGATCAAAAAGCATGTGCCAAGGACTTGCCTAGAGCCATGTTGGAGAGGTCCATATCAAGTGGTGCTGACAACTACAACAGCTGTGAGGTGTGCAGGTTTGCCTAACTGGATACATGCAAGCCATACAAAGAAAGTGGTGAGTCCGCAGGATCATGAAGAAGTGTTGTTGAGGACGCCAAAAGCAGCAAAGCAAATAATTCTATCTGAACCAGAATCGGAGCAGGTTGAACCGGAAGTAGATCCAGAATTGGCGGAAGAAGGATTGATCACCCCAGTAAGAGACAAGGGTGCGGAAATTCAGGAGAAAGAACAAGAGATCACCTCGGCAGAAGCAACAAGAGATCCATGCACAGGAGAGGTTCTCACAGAAACAAAGAGTGCTGAATGGCAAAGAGACCAAGTGCCAGAGCCTGAGGGGAAAAGAGTTGAGATAGGTCAAAGCCAAAGTGATCTGGCTCCTCCTGAACCCGTTGCAGGTCCATCAAGAGAAGGCACTACAGATAAGGTGAAGGAGAAGAGTCCGATCTTGAAGAGATTGTTGACAGAAGGGGCAAGAAAAGGAGACCACTGGCCTGAATCTCAAATAGGCAAGAAAAAGGACTTGGTCATAAATGAGACAATAGAGGAAGAAATAGACATCACAAAGAAAGACAAATTGAGTGATGGAGAACTGACAGGAGAAAGGAGATTGAAAAGAAAGAGGGTAGCAAGTCGAAGATACGTGGGACCAGAGTGGGCATATGCTGCAACGAGTGATTGGCAAAACGAGCTTATGTCTTTTTTTTTTGACAGAGAAGTTCCAAATCAGTATTTTGATGCAACCTGAAGGAGAAAATCAGTAGACTGAATCATTGAGCAAAGGAAAAAGAAACTGAGATTATTAATTGTACCGGAAGAGACACTGATAGCCTGATATGACATTTAGAATCCCGGAGATTACCAGCTGCTAACCGATTTTTGACAAAGGAGAAAAAAAGGGGTCTTGTTGTGTGATATTGAAGCGTGAGTTCCCTATCTAGGGACTGGTCCTCTTAAACAGAGGTAACATGGGGATGTGCAGATGCTAATCTATCCCTAACTGGAGCCACCCTAGTGACCTGGCCTCTAGGTATGAAGAGATCCCTACCAGTGTGTGAACCCTTCCCACTCCCAGTTGTACTAAGGGGTCTGTTAACTGATAGATCAGTGGAAGGATCCTCCCCGGTATTGTCAGTTTGCTCCTCTGAGTCTTCCTGGTTGGAATCATCCTCAACACCCCTGTCTAATCTGGACCATTGCTGAGTCCCTGGTCATCTTGTAGGAGAAGATTTAAGAGGAACTCCTTATTGGGGTTCTTCCCAATCCCTAAACTTCTTTCAATACGGAGACCCCTTAAACTTTTAAAGTTAAGATTTTCATATGTGATTTTCGCAACTCTAGGGGTAGCTTCCACAGAAGACATATTGAAAGAGAAAAAGTTTAGGAAAGTGAGTAAAAAGTTAGTAGACTATCCGAGCTCACTTTTTAGAGAAAATAAGAAAACTTTTCAGAACTTTGTAAAAACTTTTGCAAAGTTTAAAGAACTTTTTAGAAAGTTAGAAAATTACTTCTAGGTATATACTATGTATGCCCTAAGTATTGGAGCAATTTTTTCTTGTGAAGAGCACCAATAACAAATGTGGGAAAGCAACTGCAATTACATATCCCACTGCTGCACCACCAATGTAGGAGGCTGGGCTGGTTTGTAGTGGGTACCTTGGGTACTTACACCAGGTCCAGTTATCCCTTATTAGTGAAATGTAGTAGTGTTCTAGCAGCTTAGGCTGATTGAGGTAGCTATAGCAGAGAAGCTGAGGCTGAACTCCGGCAATACCACTTATAGTCAGACAGTACTTATACACAAGTAAAGACAATACTCAGTGTTACCAAAAGTAAAGGTATTTATTTGGGTGATACAAGGCCAAAAATATCTTAGAGGCAATACTCCTTCTGGAGGTAAGTATTATACACAAAATATATACACTAGACACCAAAATAAGGTAAGTAATTAGACATAGGGCAGTGCAAACAATAGGAAATGCTATAGAATGTAATGGGAGAAAATAGGTCTAGGGGCAACACAATCCATATACTAAGAAAGTGGAATCCGAATAATGAATTCCCCCCTAGACAAGAGTAGTGTGTGCAGAATCGCTGGGAGAGTAAGAATACAGTAAAGGTAAGTAATTTACCCCACCCCAGAGCCCAGAAAAGCAGGAGTAAAGTACTGCAAGTTTCCTTAGGACACACTACAAGTCGTGATTAGAGTTATTGCAAGAACCAACCAAGATTGCAAACAACAAATGGTGGATTCCTGGACCTGAAGACCTGCAAAGGAAGGAGACCAAGTCCAGAAGTCAAAGAAGTTCCAGGAAGGACAGGAGCACCTGCCAACCGAGAAGAGGGTGCAAAAGAAGAGTCCCCGGTTGGATGAAGGCTGCAGAAATGCACCCTAGGAAGATGCCAGCGGGTTCCTGCATGATGCAAAGGATGTCCCACGTCATGAAGTTGGATGCAGGTGAGTTTTGGCGCTGGATTCCACCAACAAGCCTTGGTTCCGGCAAAGTCACGTTTTTCATCAAGTAGGCGCTATCTCGACCCAGGAGGGACCTGGGGGCCTCAACTCAGTGTGAGGAGAAAGAAGGGGCTCTCAGCACTTCAGAGAGCCCTCAGAGCACCAGATAGCACCCACGGGAGTCCCAGACAGGTGGACAAAGGAGGTGCAAAATGCAGTTGGTGCTGCACTACAAAGGAAGGACCCAAGCTGCCGGAGAACAACTCAGCGTGTTGAGCATAGCAGAATAGAGCGCTGGTGTTCTGGGCCAGGCTGTGCATAAAGTAATTTTGCAAATAGTGCACAGATGCCTCGGGAAGTGAAGAAGATGCGGTGCACAGGGGTACTGTCATTCTGGGGGAAGGCAAGGTCTTACCTCCTCCAAATTGGGACAGTAGGACCTCAGGGCAATCTGTGTTGATGGGGTCCACCCTCTGTCTTCCAAGAAGCACACTTGTTGCCAGGAGTGGAGTCCAAGGGAACCGGTCGTCACCCCATGGGAGATTTCTTCGGTCCTTCTGGTTCAGGGTGAAAACAGGGAGTCCTCAGAGCGTGTACACCATGGAAACTGTTGCAGTTGCTGGCTGGAGCTGAAGTTGCAGAGGAAAAGTATCCCTTGTGGATACTTCATGGCTGTTACAGCGGTTCCTGGAGCACGCTGTGGTTGATCCGAAGTCAGAGGATGAAGTAGAAGTTGCAGAATATTCCTGTTGGAAACCTGCAAATAGAATCTGAAGAGAACCCACATGAGAGACCCTAAATAGCCCTGTGAGGGGGGTTGTCTACCTTATCAGGTATGAACCTATCTGGAGGGGTCTCTGACGTCACCTGCTAGCACTGGCCACTCAGAGGCTTCCAGAGTGACCCCACACATTGCAAAACAAGATGGCTGAAGTCTGGGACACACTGGAGGAGCTCTGGGCACCACCCCTGGGGTGGTGTTGGACAGGGGAGTGGTCACTTCCCTTTCCTTTGTCCAGTTTCACACCAGAGCAGGGACAAGGGGTCCCTGAACCGGTTTAGACTGGCTCATGCAAGGAGGGCACCATCTGTGCCCTTCAAAGTATTTCCAGAGGTTGGGGGAGGCTAACTCTCCCCAGTCTGTTACACCTATTTGCAAAGGGAGAGGGTGTAACACCCGGCTCCCAAAGGAAATGCTTTGTTCTGCCATCCTGGGACTGAGCTGGTCAGACCCCAGGAGGGCAGAACGCTGTCTGTGTGGTGGCAGCAGGTGTAGCTGCAGTGCAAGCCTCAGAGAGCTGATTTGGCAGTACTGGGGGTCCATAGTGGAGCCCCCAGGATGCATGGAATTGGCTCCCTAATACCAGATTTGGAATGAGGGGGACAATTCCATGATCTTAGACACCTTACATGGCCATATGCGGATTTACCATTGTGAAGCTACATATAGGTATTGACCTATAAGGAGTGCACACGCGTAATGGCGTCCCCACACTCACAACGTTCAGGGAAATGGCCCTGAACTATGTGTGGGCACCTTTGCTAGTGCAAGGGTGCCCTCACACTTAGTAACTTTGCACCTAACCATCAGCAAGTGAAGGTTAGACACATAGGTGACTTATAAGTTACTCAAGTACAGTGAGAATGGCTGTGAAATAATGTGTGCACTATTTCATGCAGGCTTCAGTGGCAGTCCTGTGAAAGGGTTTGTCTGAGCTCCTTATGGGTGGCAAAATAAATGCTTCAGCCCATAAGGATCTCCTGGAACCCAATGCCCTGTGTAACTAGGTACCCTATACTAGGGACTTATAAGGGGGGTCCAGTGTGCCAATTGAAATTGGTAAATGAAGTCACTAGCCTATAGTGACAAATTTAAAAGCAGAGAGAGCATAAGAACTGAGGTTCTGATTAGCAGAGCCTCAGTGACGCAGTTAAGCACTATACAGACACACACATTAGGCCACAAACTATGAGCACTGGGGTCCTGGCTAGCAGGATCCCGGTGAGACAGGAAAAACACACTGACAGTTAGGTTTTTATTTCTGAGCACTGGGGTCCTGGCCAGCAGGATCCTAGTGAGACAGTAAAAACATGCTGACCAACACTGACAAACAGGCCAAAAGTGGGGGTAACCATGCTAGAAAGAGGCTACTTTCTCACAGGCATCCTTAACTATTACCCTAATCTGAAAAACATGTCTGGGCTTCATGTAAAAAGAAAAGAAGACAAAAATTAATTTGGAAAACATATGACTATGGCACTAACCAAAAATAGCAGTTGGGTTTCTGAAAGAGGGAACATAAAAATCAGTAAGAAAAATAACTGCACATTTTGGTATACCTCTCTGAATGGATCAGCATGCTGTGATGTCTTCATCACTGGAGCATCTTCTGGTCATCTTCATTGGACAGTGAAATAAAAGGGAAAAGTTCAGTAATGTTTGGCCTGAATGCATCTGAACTGTCAGTGGCAGAAAGCTAAAACATAGCACATTATTGCACTAGCAGAAATATAAGTGCATCCAAACACAGCCAGGAACGAAAAGGAACTGCACTTACATCACCTAATTCTGTTATATTAAACTCCTAGAAAGCAACTAGCTAAAACACTATTGGTCACTCTATAGGGTCGCTTAGGTCAGAACCAATTAACGCTTCTCCACGTTCTCAGCTGTAGCTTTCTTCATTTTCTGGATTCACCATTGGTTCATCCTTTCTCAATGCAGTCACCAGTTTCCGCAGCAAAATACAAATGTTGCAGATTACACACAAGCCTATTCATAAAGTCAGCAAGACCAGTACATATTATCTTCAGGAAGCCAGACAAAATGTTACAGCACTGGAACATAACTTTTCACAGTGCAAAATCAAAACACAGGATGCTTAGAAAAATAATTTTACGTTAGCATTTGAAACATTGCAGCTGCATTTCTAACATGAGGCCTTTTTAAAACAAATTCTAAAACATGCTACAAAACATTTCATAAGTTTCAAACCATTAATTCTTTTAGCACATTTTGGGCCAGATGTAGGTAGGCTTTTGCACCTCGCAAACGGCAAAAAACGCCGTTTGCGAGGTGCAAAAGCCCTCACGCGATGCAGAAACGCATTTTGTGAGTTGGAACCGACTCGCAAAATGCGTTTCCGACTCGCAAATAGGAAGGGGTGTTCCCTTCCTATTTGCGACTCGCACCGCGATGTAAGTTGATTTGCGACCGCTTTCGGTTACCATCCTCTTGAAGTGGATGGTAACTCATTCGCAAACGGGAAGGGGTCCCCCTGGGACCCCTTCCCCTTTGTGAATGAACACAAAAGTATTTTTTCAGAGCAGGCAGTGGTCCAATGGACCACTGCCTACTCTGAAAAAAAAACGAAACAAAAGGTTTCGGCATTTTTTCTATGTGCAGCTCGTTTTCCTTTAAGGAAAACGGGCTACAGATAGAAAAAAAAAACTGCTTTATTTAAAAGCGGTCACGGACATGGTGGTCTGCTGTCTCCAGCAGGCCACCATCCCCGTGAGTGCCCAGACTCGCTATGGGGTCGCAAATTGCGACCCACCTCTTTAATATTAATGAGGTGGGTCTTTGCAACCCCATTGCGAGTCGCAGAAGGTGTCTGAGACACCTTTCTGCATAGCAAATTGCGAGTTGCAATTTGCGAGTCGGAAGGACTCGCAAATTGCAAGTCGCAATTTCCTTTCTTCCTACATCTGGCCCTTAATTATTCACACACAAAATATAATTACTTAGACAGTTATTTATTATTATTGTCAAACTAGATTTATGGATGCCACCAGAGTGTTCATCTTTTCTAAAGCACACATTTTTCCAAAACACACTTTTTAGTATTACACATGTTAAACACGTTATTTCATTTAGTTTTAGTAGCACACTTTTATTAATGATGTTTGTGCTCCAGCACTACCAAGAAGAGGAAGGTGGAACTACTGACATAGGAGGGCAGGATCAACAAGAGACAGTAGTCTGCTTTGGCGGTTGGTGGACATGATTGACAATACTTGGACATCCACCACACCGACAGACATCAACATTCTGATATGGTGGAGAAACAGCAGCCAGACAGACTGCCAAGCGGAATGGCAGCCAGACTGCTAAGCTCTAAATAAGTTCCTATATTCACAGCAACAAAAAGGCAAGGCACAATAAGCACTTCACTATTACGAAGCCTTGAATCTTTAATGGGTCAAAGGATAGAAATGAGGCTCAGTGACATGAATATGAGTCCGATTTAGATTTCAACTGAAGAGTTACTCTGTCACAATGGTAACAGATATCCCTTTCTCTGATATCAACGTTCCATAGGAAACAATGAGATTTAGATTTTGACAGACGCGATATCTGTCGCCGTTGTGACGAAATAACCTGTCTGCCAAAATCTTAATCAGCTCCTATGTCTTTAGACTTGCAAGGCATGTAGACCTCTGGTCTGCCACTTATACTTTTCTGGTTAAAACCATTTGCTACAGTTCTCGTCACTCAGTTTCCAAGCTAGAAATTTAAGACAAAGTGTCATCTAACAACTCAGAATAAGAGTTACCTGAGTGTGGGAGGAGTTAGAGGGAAGAGCATATTCAGAGTAAACAAAAGGTAGGAATGTCAATATATTTATAAATATGGCATCACTCTGAAAACTACTACCTTTTTTCCCATGATCTTGGATACCACACCTACAATATTGGCAGAGGCAGAAGGAAACAGTAATCACTATGCCCTTCACAAAATGTCAGGCTCCTGCATACTTAGGGACTCATTTTCATATTGTTGCCCCCCTCTTTGTCCACAAAAGAGATGTGGAAGGTCAGATCTGTGACACATCTTATTGACATGTCACTGGGAAAAGTGCAGTTGCTGCAAATCGTTCATTTGTTCACATAAAGGCTTACTACTCTGTGAAGGATTGAGGCGGTCATAAAACATTGCTCCTTCAGGGATTCTCAAATACCTTGGTACCATTATCTAACGTCTTGTGACATCTTGTTGTGTTGTGTTGTGTGATCAAGTTCTTGCACAAGACTTGGTGGAAGTCTTAGGTGCATTACTCTTGTAGAAAGGGATCAAGCCGAGCTGCTGTTGCTTGCCAGCATCATCGAATAGGAGGAGATGTGGAGCAGGCTATTTTTCGCTGTAGACCTTGAGAGCTTTGTGTCTGCAAACTACGTTTATTACTCCCTCATAACACGCAGGATAGCTTCTATAATGAAGTCTTATTTTTGGTTTGGAATACCATGAGCCCAAAGTGCATTAGCATTCTCAAGCTGGTTCTCACACTTCAAGTCTTAAGCAGCTCTTGAGAAAAACAGATTTGATGAAAGGGCTTGCTCATAATTCAGTGCAGTTAATGACTAAGGGCCTAATTTAGATGGTAGCGGGAAGGGTACACCATTGCATTTGTGTTGCAATGGACAACCCTTTCTGTCAACCTGTATATCTGCCCAGCTGACTTACAGACAGGCAGGCCTTCAGCATGCAGATGGTGGAAACAACTTCGTCTTTGCTACCTACATACCGTTCGGAAGGCCAGACAGAGTAAGAAGCCATCTGAGGTTTGACCATGTGTTCACCCTCCCAATTTAGAGGGGGAGGAGACGCATAGCCAGTTTTTACTTTTACAACCTGCCAACTAAGATGTGGTGGTATGTAAAAGTAACAGCTTTTCAATGACCAGCAGGCCACTGGAGAACACTCCCATGGCAAGAGGGCCAATGCTTTTTATTTAATTTCCACAACATTCAGCTTTTTTCATTTCATTTAAAAAAAAAAAAAAAGAAAGAAAAGAAAGTGTGTTGAGTAGTTCTGCCATGATGACAGAGCAGCAAAGCACACTTTCATTTGGTTTACAGTAACCCTTGTGATGGCGGTTCCTGGAAATGTAGGAGCTGTTCTGTGGGCCGTGGACATCTTTACATGTGGTGGGCGAGTACCCTTGCCCTGGCCGGAGTAAAGTACTCTGCCTGAATGACAGTACTAACATTGTCAGCCAATATTTAATTCATGCCGTAAGTGCATTGTCATAGATCTACAAGGACTACAGTGTCTGGTCGAGTGTAAATAAAACCAAAAAGGAAACATTTCGCATTATAACTCTGCTCAACATTTCAAACAAAAAAAAACAATGAAAGTAAAAATGCACAATATCTCTTCAAATTGTAAAGGAAGGATAGGAGTGATGAGTAAAAGGAGAAAACAGAATGTATTCAATATTGTACTTGTACTTCGTGTGTTAACCGTATGTTTATTTGTAGCAATGGAGGACACCGTCATTCTTCCAGTGAGGCTTAAGGTGTTTGTTTTTGGCTTCATGTTAGCCTAGGTCAAAACCCCATGCAAAAGATATTCTGCTATTAATCTGGCTATTGTTTCCCTTATTCCGTAACCACAAGACAAACAATTTTAGGTTCTACTCTCAATCCAGACCCCATCCACCATGTTCTGAACATGGCTGAAGCATTTGTGTCACCTTGCTGCATCAGAACGATTGGAAAAAAGCTTGCTGTCTACTTTAGCAGACCTAGTTAGTCCTAGATGTGTGACAGATAACATTTTTCATTATTGAGATATTTCTCCCCTTGCACACTCACAAAAAAGGGGCATAATGTGCCCTTGTCCGACATGACATCAATCTGAGGGCCTGATTTAGAACTTGACAGACAGTGACAGTGACAGATACCCCATCCACCAAAATCTAAATCCCATTCTATCCTATGAGTAACCCATCCGCAAAGTTCTAAATGAGGCCCTTAATGTTTATATGTGCATGCATGCTTACATTGGGCTCCTCGGGTAATAGAAGTACATGCAAGACTTAGTTGAGGTACAGACAGTGCCTTGTCTCTGATGGGTTCTGGGTGTAACAGTGCTCTAAGCCTGACCTTGTCCATATGATTATGATAACGCCTCACTTGTTATCTGCTCCTGCAGCAGGTGTGATGGTAGCATGTGATTGAGCAGGGAACCAAACACCATGGTTTCAATTACCTGAGGTGATACATTCACAGAGCTCACACACCGCTCAGCGTGACCATCAGGAAAGAAGGAAGACGGCAGGAAGGGAGTCTTAAAGATAAGGGCCTTCTGATGAACCAATGGAGACAGAGCAAGATACCTGTGGATAGATGAAAACAGGGTACTCAATCAAAGTTTTACTTCAGGATGAGTTCTGAGCACACCTGGCGGTACAAAGTAAACCAAGTCGAGAAGAAGGTGGGGAATTCAGGACACATGACTGGTGTGTTGATCCCTACCCTATCTACTCCTTATCCAGCAAGTGTGGCTGGGGATTGGACCCATAACAGAATGTCTAGAAAAGTCTATAGAAATTGAATGGGGAATGCTGCCCATGATTCCTGTCATGATACCTAGCCTCTCTTCTCAGTACTACGCCTACAACCAATTACAGGATGAGCCATGAGAAACCTGAGATTTCGCCATAGAATCTTCAGATCCAAGAGTTTATCAGACTGTCAGAACCGTATATGTTTGATGCAAATAGGATACAAAGTAATATCTCTTACGCCTAGAGATAAATAAAATATATCAGACTTCCAGTATGATTCTGTCTGTAATTGAAAGCAGTGGGGTCAGAAAAGGGATAAAAATCCTACACATGGAATCTCTCATTCAAAAATTAGCCGAATGACAACAACAGATCTCACAAGCCATTCAGAAACTACAGCAACAAGCTATGAAAGAAAGACTAAAATTTCAACAAGCCATACAGCTGCAAAGAACTCATCAATAAGCTATTTATGATATGAACCAGCTTTAGCACAACTAGGTGATATAACCATTGTTTCCCCTGTTCATTTAAATGCTCCATCCACAGGTTAACAGAAATCACCCTGGGAGATGATGTGGAATATTTATTTACTAGCTCCTATGCAAAAGTGGGTTTTCAACATCCCAATTCAACTCTTGAGGTTTTAAAGGATAAGACCTGAGCCTCAGTCTACCCATGAGTCTGCTTTACAAAACGTATACCATTGTCTCCAGTTTTCACAACTGTTATAGGCTTGGCAAAATTTTAATGATGCTGTGTGAGTCGCGTCAACATGGACTGCCAATTCACGGGATCAACAGAACACAAGCAGCTGTTGCTTTTTATGATTTTGCTGTTTGCAATTTATTTACAGCAAAATGATGCAAGAAATGATTTCACTAAAATATAATGCTAAATGACCAATTTGTGTTTTGCCTATTTAAGTTCTCACACTCCTTAACCATTATCCAACGTCTATTCCCTAATCATGTGGAAGACATTTGGTAGAATTAGGAACCAACCCTTGTGTCTTTTGAGGGGATAATCCTGCAGAAAGGTCAATGTGAAAAGGAATCTTTCCCCTTTTGGGACCCCATAACTGTGGAGAATGGTAGCATATAATGCAGACATTTCTCCAAAAGTCCAAACCTGTGCCAGTGGATAGTAGTATAGCTGGCATTCATTATGGGGATACTGCCTCTCCTGAGTATCCTTACATAAATTGTTTAAGTGTAAGTGGTCAGAAACCCAGGGTTCTCGTGGATTGTGAATATCTTCACACAATGGTTAAGCCTGAGCTGTGGTCCATTTTTCATTGTTTATTGGGTTGGAGGTGGTGTTGAACCTCAATTGAAAGTAAAATTGTTCACTTAAGTGAGTTGATCCATTCACTAACCTTACAAAAAAACCTTTCCTATCTCATTAACCCAGGAACCCACAGTTGCCCACAAACCATGTTCTTCTAAAGATTGGATTTCACAAGAGATGTTATTCAAGTTTGTGATATAGGAGTTAATAATTGGACTGTTCTCAGGAATAAAAGTGCAGTATATGTAAACCTTTAAGAGATACCACCTTCCTTAGCAAGAAGGCTATCTAATGGTAAGCAGCATCACCATAGCTCTAATAGTAATTTGTTCTAAATTAATTTGTGTTAATGCTCGGCCATGTTTAAAGCAGATGCATGCACAGATAAATGTCCAAGTTTCACATCATTCATTGCCACACCTATACCAGGAATTATAACAACTATTATATCTAGAACTACCTATCCAAATCCTCATTTCACTCTCATCAAACTGACTACATCATCCGTTCCACTCATATGGTAAACTCTAGGGAATACTAAAGCAAGAAAAAAAGATCGAAGCTATTTATACGACAAATTAAAATAAGCACTTTTACTACAAGCATCTTAACTTCCTCTCAAAATCATCTTTCTGCCAACTAAATCATCACTGCTTATAACAGATCTCCTTTCACACTCACTCTCTCTAACATGTTCAGCCGTCCCACCTTTAAGAGGTTCATTATGCACCATTCACATTTTACCCCTTCTTCCTCATTTCATTCTCAATCTAGGATGTAGATTTGATAATCTAAACTACTTTTCTTCTCTAACTTGTTCTCCTAATGCATTTTTTTAGCTTTTCAATTTCTCACAATCTTCCCTCTCCTCTCATTGTATTCCTTAAGACCACCATGCTCTTCTTCACTCTCACACACATACCCTGGTTTCATAGTTTTAGTTTGATGCTTAATTTGTGCAATCATTTTCATAAATTTACAAAATGTAATACTATTATTAGAGTCTCCTTTTTCCCAGATAGATTTGATCACCAGTGACACATTGAAGTCTAGCAAAACAGGAGGCAGAAAATGTCTAACCTTCATAATATTGGAATACCATATAATTTTACTAGAAGGTTTATCTTGAAATCCACTAATTAAACTTTCTCTATGCTTCAGTGTGTTATGTTTCACTTCATTATGCATTGCAGTTAATTCAACTCTTATGGAGACGTATCCTATCAGTGATAATCAGCATTACAACAGGCAACTATGACTATTAATATTATTAACATAGCAATTAAACCAATAATTTTACACCATTTGCTACAGTCTCATTTCTACTGACACTAAAACAACATCATTGAAAGGCCCAAAACTTAAAAGATAACATTTTCTTTGAAACAGTATTACACTTTTTCTTTTCTTATTATTTCTTGCAAAACAATAATCAAAAAAACCTTCAAAATAATATTATTTTCAAAAGATTTTCAGTTATGCAATCAGTTACATTTCTCTTCATTTATTGCAACAGGAAAGCTCATTTGTTAAAGTCTTTTAAACCTTTTCAAGGTGAGTGTTCTTCCTATTCTTATTCACTTCAAAAACCACTTTCAAACCTGTATTGACAACAATTTATAGGTCTGTCGAGCTTTGACTCTGGTTCTGCTTCATCTGACACAATAGCTAGATACCCATTCAGGTGAAGTATACTTTCTATTTGGTATTCTCTTTCTAGCTGGTTTTCTAGGAACAATTGATTCACTTTCACTATTTTCTGAATCTAGTTTAATTACTTCTGAACTTTCATTTATTGTCTTTAGTCTCTCTTGTTTCTTTAGCTGCTAATGCTTTCTTTTGCATGTTATTTTTAATTACTTATTTCCCCCTGTTCTCTCTTTTTCACCTGCTTCTCCACCTACTGTTGGAACTGAACCCTGAACAATCTCCACTGCGCGGTTCACTGTGAATTGCTTTCTTCCTATGGGAGTTCATGTGGCTAGAATTTTCAATTCAAGTCATTCATTTTTTGGTTCTGAGGCTGCTTTGACATTGCTACACTTCTTCACTCTGATCCCCATTTCGAAACTGGACAGCAGCACCACTGGTAGAGGTACCAGGATCTTAATCAAACTTTCACTTACACTGAGTGGACTTTTAAGATTTAATTTTCTTCACCAGCTTCAATATTTTCATCCCCCTTGATCCACACTGTAAACTAGAGCTTGATCTTGAGAATCTATGGTTATCTTTCCTACTTCTTCATCTGCCACTTCAGTCCACAACAGTGCTCCTCAAGGAAGTTGATCCTCACATATTCAGATCACTATCCAATTTTCAGGGTTTGATCCAGGATATAGTATCTCCTTTTTTGCGTCTCTTGCCACATTCACCTAATGAAGGACGGATTTCACCTTATTAGTCCATCCTTTGCAGTAATCTTGCACAATGTAATTAGTTGTTGAAAATAATGCAGCTAAGGGACTATTTGCCAGTCTTATTGCTCTGCCCATGATGCCCATGATCACTTCATGGGGTGACATACTAATCTTCTTGTCTGGAGTACATCTGATGCTCATCAAAACAAGAGGAAGGAAGAAATGGATCACTGACATAATATCAATCCATCAAATATCGAGAAACACAAATATCTGAAATGAAATATTGAGAACAAAAAAATCAACTCTGTATACACAACTATAAAAATCACTAATATCGAGCACACAAATATCACTGATAAAATACCAACTTTCACATATATCAATAACACAAATATCGGAAACACATATATCATTGCCTATAAATAAATAAATAACATATTTAACATATCAAAAAATAATTATTACCACAATATCAACTGCAACATTATTGTCACAACTAATAAATCCATTAAAATAAACCAAAACAATAATTTTAACATTAACCAATTACTTCAAATAAACCCCAAACCTATAATAAACATTTACAATTAAATTAAAATATATTGCGTCACCCAAAAATGTAATATTCAACCAAAAATAGTGCTCCTAAAAATATACAGTAATTACACCAAAAACATTATTATGAACCATAAATATTTAAATTCAAACAACAATATAAAATATTATATACGAGCACACAAATTCATATTTAAATAAAAACAATTATATACAATACTACGTAAAGAAAACATAAACTAACAAATGCAAATCAAGGATTTAACTGATAAAAAAATCTAATTATACCAAACCAAATAAGAAAATAACACTATTAACAACTTTAACCAAAAAATGACTCCAACATTTAAACCAGCAATATAAAAGACACCCTATTTAAAGGAAAAAAGTACTTTAAAAAAATGACAAACATTGCAAGTGGAGGAAAATCTGCTAGATTCTCACAACAAAGGACTATAAATGTAAATATACATCTCTACAACTACATATTCAAGTAAATAATACTTATAATTAAACTAAAATGTAAATGTTAATAAACTAAAAACAATAATTGACAAGTAAATATTAACACACTCTGTAACGTTTATTGTTTTACACAGATTGCATATTAGAAACAAAGTTCTAACACTTCAAACTGCTAGACAATCTCAACTATAACAAAGTATCTCAAGAATATATAATAAAGTATACAGATAAAATAAATTATGAACTCACATAAAAAGTGACCAAAATAAACCTAAATCCCTAATCCTCGACAAACTAACAAAAAATACTATTTAAAATTATTCTTACTTTTCTTCCTCTTTCAACAGAAACAAAGACCTGCTCTAAGTTAAAACAGTCTGAAAGGAAAAGCTGTAAAACCATGCAAAACATCTTGACAAAACATATAAGTAAGTAAATAAAATTAAAGTGACTGCATTTTAAATAAAATATATTAATAACTAACATTAAACTATAATATTTATTTATATTATTAAACTGCTTACAGACACAATGGCAGAGGGAGATAAATGTATGACCTCACAAAAAGGAAAACGTTACATTGACTACCCCTACAGTCAAGAAAGTGCATTGACAGAAACTATAAACTGGAACTGTATTAAATATTGTTCTAAAGCAAGCTATGGAAGGGCAGCTATTAAAGTAAATGTTGTAATTAATGTACAAGAACACAACCACCCCCCAAATGCTACAGGAATAGAATTAAGAGAAGTTTAATAAGATATAAGAGAAGCAAGCAATAGTTCTCTGGAACCAACAAGCAAAATCCATAAAGACATACTACCCAAAGTCCCCAAACACATATCAGGCCAACTACTATCTATCCTCATTTTAAAAGGTCAAAATACACACATTAAAAGAGCCACCAGTGATACTCCACCTGCTCCTAGAAGATATCAAGATAAAGACATACCAGATCATTTAACAATTACACTTAATGAGGAACCCTTCTTTTTACATGCCAGTAAAAATAGTGATAAACTAATCCTAGAATTCTCCACTGCAAACAACTCACTGAAACATACCCAATGCCAAACCTGGATTATATATGGGACCTTCAAAATACGTCCCAAACCATTCACTCAGATATATCCAATACATGGTGATTATGGAAACACCAATGTCCCTTTCGTACATACTTTACTCCCAAATAAACAAAACAGTACCTACTATGAAGTTTTAAACTATATAAACTATATAGAACAACTAACAAATAACTAAGACCCTCAAATAATAATCATAGACATTGAACAAATCATGATCCAAACAATACTAAAAGCATACCCCCACATAGCCATTCAAGGGTGTTACTGTCAAAGTATGGCGATATCTCCAAAATCTACACTAAGGGGCATATACATGAGGGGTTTGCACCATGCAGCATGGTACATGAAATGGTTTTTGACACATTCCCAGATTTACCAACCATGGTGAATCTGGGAATGTGCCAAAATACTGTGCCTCAGCAGGTAAGGTGTAACTTGGAGAAATAGATTTTTTTCTCATAGTTGTTTTTCTTTTCTTTATGTGCTGCATACATAGAAAGAGGAAAAAGCCTCTCAGGATTGTTTTGTGTAGGAAGATGTCTCTTCCTGCACAAAAATAATCATGCATACATTGCAGGCACCCATCCACCATTGTGCAAGGGTGCCTTCATTGGCGCTAGGCAGCCAAAAAGGCACTGGAGAAAGGACGGAAATGCACCGTATTGGATAAATACGGCACATTCCTGTCTTTTCCTTCCTACGCTGGGCAGCACAGCAAGGTGTGCTGCCCTGCGCCACAAAATCTACAAATCTGGGCCTAAGTGTAAAATATTCCAATAACAGCCAATCTGCTTTTGAAGTCAAAACAATAATAGCACTAGCCTATCTCCCTGTCACAGAGGTAGTCAACCATTATAATTTACTAATAGAAAGCTCTTTCTACCAAGAAAATGAAGACAAACTAAGGGCCTCATTACGAGTTTTGTGGTCAGACTTCCAGACCGCCATGTTGGCAGTCCCAAAAAGACTGCCATGTTGGTGGTTTTTCAGATTGCTCTGTTATGAGTTAAACAGGAAGGACCGGCAAGCAAAAATGGCAGACCGCCAGCGGCATGGCGGCCTGGATATAGGCGGTCCGACCTCCAGCACCGACAGCACCGCGACCAACTACCGAGCATATTACAAGTACACAGTCGCCGTGGTGGTGTCCCATGGCAGTCAGGCAATGGCAGTCAGAACCACTGTGGTTTGTGGTCAGCAAAGAAATAGACAAATGCACATTGGATGAATTTGAAAACAACACAGCTGACGCACATTGACAAAGTGGACACACCTGCAAAGTACATTATAGAACACACCCCTTCACAGACCACAATCCTTTGCATTTTAAAAGCCAAACACAGAAGCCAGAGCAACGTTTTTTCACAAAAACTCCACAGATTAGACACACCTTTTTTCACCATCTCAGAGAACAGCCTGCACACACTTTTGTCCATTCACACCCTTTTACACTTCCCATTTAGTGAATCACTGTCACCCGTAGTTTTTTCCCACCATGTCACATTTGAAAAATCACTATTTTTCTGAAGATCAGTTAAGAGTAATGGTAGATGAAATCATAGGAGTAGCGCTACAATTGTTTGGAGCACAAGTCCAGCACCTTCCTCTCAATAGGAAAATAGAAATGTGGGACAAGATAGCTGACAGAGTCAATGCTGAAGGCACCACCCTGCGCACAAAGGAGGACATCAGGAAGTGGTGGAATGACCTTAGGGGCATAGCCCGTTCCCTGGTCTCAGGCACCAGCTGCAGGCCAATAAGACTGACTGTAGCCCTCCCAGTGCCCCATTACATCTTTTTCCCTGGGAGGAGAAGGTCTTGGCCAACCTGAATCCTGAGGGCTTGACAGGACTACCTGGGGGAGTGGAGTCAGGTAAGTCATAACACAAACATGTCACCAAAATGCAATGTCATGCATGGTCACAGCTCACCTTTACCCACTGTCTTGGTCATATACCCCACCAACATTCAATACCCATAGCATCAAAGTGTAAACATTGTCAATCTGTAGTGTTGGACCCAACAGCACAGCTCCTAAAGTCCATCACATGCCCTATGTGCAAATTGGGCCTCTAAGTCTTACAATACCAAAACACATCACAGGTACTCATGGTATGTCTCAACAGGTAAATGTATGCCCAAACTAAATGCAGGATGCATACAGATTTGTAATACCTAACATTTGGATAGTGTGTGTAGGACAGAGGGTTACCTGACTGCAGCTCCCAGGAGGCACTGTTTCTACAACTCCAAACACCACACCCCTGTTCCTAATCTCTCAATTGAAGTGTACTCTCCTGGGAGGATACCATATGTCAAGTGTGGGAAGTAGAGGGAGTGACCTGACTGCTAAGGCCAGGAGGCCCTGTGTCTGTAATTCTAACCACCAGCCCAGTGTACACTTGCCCAAATACTGTTTGGTTACTCCCAATTGAAGTGTACTCGCCTTGGAAGATACCATTTGTCAGGCGTGTGTAGTTGAGAGAGTTACCCGACTGCAACTCCCTGGAGGAACTGTTTCTCTATCTCCAGATACCAGACCAGTGTTTGCTTGTTCAAATACCCCTGTTTGGGAACTCTCATTTGAAGTGTACTCACCTGGGGGATAACATTTGTTTAGTGTGTAGAACAGAGAGTGGCCTGACTGCAACTCCCAGGAGGCACTATTTCTACAACTCCAAACATAAGACCAGTGTTCACACATCCAAAGACCCTTCTTCCTAAACTATCAATTGAAGTGTATGCACCTGGAAGATTACCATATGTCAAGTTTGGAAAATAGAGGGAGTGACCTGACTGCTCCTGCCAGGAGGCCCAACGTCTATAATTCCAACCACAAGCACAGTGTACACTTGCCCAAATACCCCTGTTTGGTTACTGCCAATTGAAGTGTACTCACCTGGGAGGATACTATTTGTTAAGTGAGTGTGTGTAGTAGAGAGAGTTACCCAACTGCAATTCCCAGGAGGCACTGTTACTGAACCTCAAAACACCAGCCCAGTGTGCTCTTGTCCAAATACCCTTTTTGTAATCTCTCATTTTAAGTGTACTCACCTGGGGGATAACATTTGTATGGTGTATGTAGTACAGGGACTGACATGACTGCTAAAGCCATGAGGCTCTGTTACTGTTACTCCACTCACCAGACCAGCGTCTACCATTGTTTGGCAATCCACAAATGAAGTGTACTTACCTGGGAGGATACCATGTGTATATTGTGTGTAGTAGAGGGAGTTACATAACTGCAACTCCCAGGAGGGTTTGTATTTCTAACTCCAAACACCAGCCCAGTGTTTACTTGTCCAGAGACCCCTATTTGGAAACTCCCAATGGAGGTGTATTCACCTGGGGAGATATCATTTGTATAGTGTGTATAGTACAAGAACGGACATGACTCCAACCCCCAGGAGGCACTGTTTCCATAACTCCAAACACCGGACCAGTGTTTCCTTCTCCAAATACTCCTGTTTGTTATCTCTCAATTGAAGTGTTCTCACATGGGAGGATGCCATGTGTATAGCGAGTGTTGTATAGGAACTAGCCTGACTACAACTTCCAGGAGGCACTGTTCCTGTAAATCCAAACACCAGCACAGTGGCTGTTTGCCCAAATACACCTGTTTGATAACTTTCAAATGAAGTGGACTCACCTGCAGAGATAACATTTGTATACTGTGTGTAGTACAGGGAGTGACATGCCTGCTGAGGCCTTGAGGCTTTGTTACTGTTACTCCACTCACCAGCCCTGTGTTCTCTTCTCCAAATACCATTGCTTGGTAAGCCAAAAATGAAGTGTACTCATCTGGAGGGATAACGTTTGTTTACTGTGTGTAGGACTGACAAGATTTCTAAGGCCAGGAGGCCTTGTGTCTGTAATTCCAACCACCAGCACAGTGTTCACTTGCCCACATCCATCTGTTAGTGACCTCTCAAATGACATTTACTCACATGGAAGGATACTATTTGTATAGTGGTGGGAAGTTGAAGGAGTGATCTGAATGCAAAGACTAATAGGCCCTATTTCTCTAACTCCAACCACCGGCACAGTGTTCACTTGACCAAATACATCTGTTAGTGAACTCTCAAATGAAGTTTACACACTTGGGGTGGTTACATTTGTCAAGTGGAGAAAAGTAGAGTGACCTGAATGCAAAGGCCAATGGGGCCTGTACATCTAACTCCAAACACCAGCCCAGTGCTCACTTGCCCAAATACATCTATATGTGAACTCTCAATTGATGTTAACTCACCTGAGAGGATAACATTTGTCAAGTGTGTGTAGTATAGAGAGTGAAATGACTGCAACTCCCAGGAGGCAGTGTTTCTCCAACTCCAACCACTAGCACAATGGTCACATGCTACAATACATCTGTTAGTCAACTCTCAAATTAAGTATACTCACCTCAGAGTGATCAAGCACAGATTATGCCCAAATCACAGATGTATTTGTTGACATAGATCCACCTTCACTTGCTAACCCAAGATAAAATGTTTGGGACAGAAATGACACCTTACCCAGTGTGCAGAACAAGGATCCCTAATGCCTCAAGATGCATAACCAGAACGGTATTGGCAGCAGACACATTCACACTGCACTGACTACATGATGACTCCAGTCACATATACAACAAACTCCTGGGTCTACCTGCATCACAATCAAATAGGCCCCAAAATGGCCAAAGCCATATCTTGCCTAGCCTCTGTTTTGCCTGCACTGATGGCAGGATGGCATTCTCAGGCCATCCCCCCAAGTGCTAATGAGCTGAACATTTCAGTAGCTGCATGGCTTAAATGGGATTGGCATGCTTCAAAAATGTCATGTGAATACAAGCAATATCATGGATATGTGCCACAGAAATATTAACTGCAACTTAACTTTGTACAAAGTCTCTGTTTACTGTAACACTGAACTACTGGATTTAAATGTCACAATACAACCAGTAACCTAGTAAGTTTTACTTCATAGGTCGAGCTGCCACTGGGCACACAGAGGCCACAGAACAGACAGACTGCCACCAGCCCGTGGATGAAGCTCTAAGTGAAGAAGACACTACTGGATATCTGAACATGAAGGACGGTTCAGGCTGATATGGGCAACCTGGTCAGACACCAGCTTTGAGTCTCACTGTGGCTACATCAACATCTCTCAGGCCGGTTGCCTCAAGATCACAAGCAACCATTTGCCCAACAACCTGTCTACCTAGCACAGTGTCTACCATCTCATGGCCCCTAGTCCTGGATCCTGAGTTGAAGTACAACACATCTGACAATGAGGGTTTAGGAACAAGTTGGTAGGGGTACCCTGTGGGAAGGGCACAGGCCAGTGGATGTAGGGTGTGTGGGATGGATGCTGTGGGCTAGTGGGAGGAGGCCACTGGGGCTGCTCCTGGCCAGAAAAGCATTAGCCACATCTTGGGGGTCTATCAGGAGTCCCAAGACGCGATGGGCCAGGACTTGACCAAACTCTGCGAAATCAAGCAGCTACAGAGAGACATGCACAGAGACATGCGGGAGCAGGTGGACGCCCACATTACCAACATGGCCCCCCTAAAAAGGGTGCTGAGTGACAGTCACACCACACTGAGCAGGGTTTTCAAAAACAGTCTACCCCGTTCCTTTGGCTCATCAACAGCAGGCCCAGCAACATCAGTGCCAGCCAGTAAAAGGGAGGCCCTGCCAGAGTTAGAACCAGAAAGAAACACCCCTGCCTCTGTAGCAACAGATCTCCCCCCCATACAAGCTGGGATGTCCAGCAAAGAATTTAGGAGGTGTGGATGGCAAGACACCCACCGCTGCCAGCGAGTGACCTCTTTCTTAAGGTCCTCTTTTGTGTGTTACACATTCACTCTGTTGACTGATCTTGAACCATCTACCAGTTCCAAAGGAAGGAGTACTCTGGACTTTGGACTCCCAATGCTTTGGCATCTACTCCAATGATTTCATTCACCATGACTCACCCCTTCACTTTACTTTTTTGTTCCTTCATGTCCCAAATTTATTCTCCGCTTTAGCACGTCATAAATTCACCCATCACAAACTCATTGCCTGCTTGCCTAATTTTCTACTTTTTGCTATGTTGAGTGTTGGATCTGGCCCTTTTTGCAGAGTCATCCCCAAGCTTTTTACCTTCTTCACCCTATTTTTAGGACCTCTTTATGTTGGCTCTAGGACTCTGAGCACTTTATCACTGCTGATCAGTGCTAAAGTGCAGGTGCTCTCCATACTAAAGTTGGTATGATTGGCTTCTACCTAATTGGCCCATTTAATTTTCCTGTAGGTCCCATGTACAGTGGACTCCCTACACCTAGGGCCTGAAAATAATTAAATGCTACTAGGGGCCTGCAGCACTGCTTGCACCACCGACTGAAGTAGCCTTTCAAGCCTATCTAAGGCCTGCTAGCGCAGGGCCCTGGATGCACAGTTTACTGCCAGAGGGACCTTTCATCTAAACTTACTTGCCAGGCCCAGAACTTCCCCTTTTACTACATGTAAGTCACCCCTAAGGTAGGCCCTAGCTAGCCCTATAGACAGGGTGCTATGTATGGGGAAGAAAGGACATGTGCCTAGTTCGGTGGCCTGTCCTGGTAGTGACAAACAGCCTATTTGGTTTCTCACTGCTGTGAGTGCTGCCTTGCTCATAGGATTACATTTGAAACACCCTGCCTTATGACTAGGGGCTATTGCTGATTTATGAGAGGTAGTGTAGGCATGTTTGGTATGGTTGTAATGGTAGTGAGAAATGCTGCTTACTGGTGTAGGTGAATTTTCAATTACCATTATAGAAATGCCACTTCAGTAAATGAGCATTTCTCTGTGCTTATGACTCTGGTGTTTTGCACCTTGACTCCAATCCATGTCTGAGGCAGGGTGACAGCCTGTTCACAGGGAGGGTGGAGGTGTCGCAGAGGTGCATCTACATATTGAATGATCTTCCTGGGATGAGAGAAGGGAAGGCGGGGCATTCCTGCATTTATAAAGGCTGTGCCCTGGCCTCAGACAAAGGGCTTGTTTACCCCCAACGCATTTCTGGAACCTGTGCTGGAGGAGAGAGGGGACACTCCTAGAACCAGTTGTAACTGATTGGAATCTCTTCTCCCCCTCTTTGAAATTGCTTTGCAAAACTGAGTATAAGTACAAGGGATTTTCCCCAAGTAAAGTGCACAAGAAACATCTTAAGGATATGGACACAGAATGCTACTGGAGGGACTCACCAGGAACTGTCTTGGTTGCTGGGTCACTAGGAGGAACTGCCACTGACTGCATACCCCTTGTGCTGAACTGCTTTTGGGCCCTACCACCCTGTGCTCTGAGGAGAATACCCATGGGTACCAGCAGGCCCTAACTCTGGCCAGGATCACCGCTTTGGCCTAGGGAACGAGGTGGACACTCGGGCAACCAGATCAGGTGCGGGGGGTGGAGAGAAGCAACCCCAGGAAGGAGGAAGACCTCATTGGAGGTCCCTTCGGCTCCCAGGACCACCCCAAGAGCAGGATGCGGGGAGAAGAGGGTAAGTCCGTCTTCCCCGGGTGCTGCATGTGGAGCGTGAACGCTCCACTGTTGCTTTTGTCTTCCCTGGATTCTCGGTCGACACGAGGGCCAGTCGTGGCTCCCGAGGGCCCCTGGGGCAGTTATGCCCCCTTTGTGACTATCATGTTAGGTGGGGGAAGGAAGGGCTCCCCCAGAGGATCAGAGGGAATGCATGCCGCCCGCTCTAACACCCATATTCCGATGGCTTGCGCGAGGGGAAGGGCACCTCGATGGAGGACCTCCCCTCCTTAGAATTGCGAGAGTGTGGGAGTCCCCCGATGTGGCCCCAGGGTCTGGGCATATGACACTCTGTGAAGGCCTCATTATTAGTGTGCATTCCTGAGGGTGTGGTGACCGTGGTAATTGTCTAATGGTAAGGGTTTGGGCTGTGATGTTCTGGACATACCTGCGAAAGCTTTACTATGACCCCCTGCCAGTGAAATTATATGTTCTCATAACTTGCCATGTGTTTTTGATGTTTCTTTTAATGGCATTTATGTTTAATATGACGTGCATTATTTCAGTAATGTTTTCCTGACTACTGCTTACGTTGCAGAATAATCAGTAACCTATGTGTTTTATGTGACTACTTCTGGTTTTCGTAGAGTATTAGTACTGTGTATTGTTCTGACAACTGCTTGGGTAGCAGGGTATTACTGACATGTTGTGGTTGGTCTAATGCTGTTCTGTATAATACTGTTTATTTTTATATAACTTGGTGTTGTGTTCCCTTTGTGATGTAGATACTGCATCACATGTGTTGTGTGTGTTGTGCAGATGCTTTACACATTGGCTCTGGGATGGGCCTGACTGCTCGTGCCAAGCTACCATTTGGGGTGAGCAGGGGATATCTTGAGTGTGTAACTCCATGACTAGAGTGGGTGAATTCTGCCTGGCTTAGGTGCATACCTTAGCCAACCAGAAACCACATTTCTTACATTGAGATGTGAGATCATGTGAACCATATGATGAAGGCACAAGCTACTTGTGCAAGGAGGGATGTGCTACAGGTACACAGTGTCCAGCTCAGGATTGCAACCATTACTCACTAACACATTAGTACAAGTGTCTTGTCAAACTGGTTAGTTCCAGTGTAAAGCACATGGCCTTTCAATATGTCGGAACTTTTAGAAACAAGAATGTGTGACTCATACTGAGTCAAGGTACATATTTCAAGGTACAGACCCCCAGACTACAAAAGGAAGGGGTTTGCCAGACATTGTCCTGTAGAATAGGCAACCATTACAGTGGTTAATGTCACCAGCTTGAGCCTTATCATATAACAACCAAAGTAATCCAGCATCACATAATCCAAGATACAGATAGATGGCACTAAAACAGTCCCTCATCACAGGCCCATCATAATCCAGTTATTATGCATCTTGTGGTATGATACAAACATATGTCAGTGTTGTAACACAAGCACTGTGGCCTGCAATGATGAAAAACATCTACACCTTTATAGATGTCAGAGAAAAAAAGAGTGTTTAGCCAATGTGAAGGTAAAATGACTTGGTCAAAATCTAGGACTACATATCTTATGACAACATGATGACACCAATGTTGCATCACACAAACCACAAGACATAAAGCAAGTCCAATATGCACGTCTGTACCTCCACCCAAACACTGTGCAAACTCTCTTGGTACAGGTCTCATACATCCAAACTCTGCGACCTAGATAACTTGAACAGTCCATGCCCACTTTGTATGTCAGAACAGCATCAGATTCCTGCCAATGTCACAACTCTGAAACACCCACATGGAGGTGACATGGTGAAGGTATATCTACATAGAACAAAACAAGGAGAAATGGCTTCAAACCATACATATGACACAAGTGGCATAGCAAGCAAATGGAAAACATAGTACATTGCAAGGAAACTGACACAAACAAAGCAACATCATTAAGTTGGGGATGTGTCAAAAGCTACCTTATCAAGCAGCCTTTTGCTGACTATTGCATAGTATCTGCTCCCTAGCTGTTTCCAAAACACTCAACTCCGCACATTCTCACAACTGCAGTTCATTGTTCAGCCATGGTGCTGATACAGGGCCACTCACCTGAAAAGCAGGATGTCTACAGGGGCGATGGTGCGCCCGACCTCCTGGAACACCTCTCAGCACTTCCTGGAAGACACAGAAACCCCAGCAGGTGTCCCAAAAGGAAAGGGGGAGTGGAAGAGAAAGAGACAAAACACTGCTGAGTCTTGCAGGTCCAGCCAGGCACCCTGTATCTTCGGGGGGGGCAGGTCATTGTTGACAGAGTGATAGTAGAGTTAGTGCACTCAACTTCCTTGAAACTGAATCGCTCTTTCTGATATGGGCACGGGAGTGGTAGAAGAACACCGGGATGCTCCAACACTTTTCTTGGATAATAATAACTGTTGCCACAATTACTAACATTGCATTACCAAAAACCCAAACTGAGTACCATAACAATAAGTACTGCCACACTAGGGCTGGCTTCACAGAGATTCACTGTTGTACACTACAATTGGAACTGTGGTTGCACTTATCATGCAACCACAGTAGTTGAGGTTTATACCACTGTAGTTCAGTGTGCAACTCCAGGTTCTCTTGCTCTAAGGACTTCCTTCTGTAATCCCGCTAGGGCCCTAGATAAATCTAATAAAGATGGAGCATCCTGATGAGCTCGTAAAGCCTGTGCTAAGCCTTTGAAAGTACCCATTGAGGAATCGATCGCCCAGGCAGCCTTGCATGTTCGGTTTCGCTTTATGTCGAGATGGGTCACTCACCTGAAAAGCAGGATGTCTGTAGGGGCGATGGTGTGGACACAGAAACCCCGGCAGGTGTCCTAAAAGGAAAGGGGGAGTGGGAGAGAAAGAGACAAAACACTGCCATGTCTTGCTGACCAGCCAGGCACCCTGTATCTTCAGGGGGCAGGTCGTTGTTGACAGAGTGATAGTAGAGTTAGTGCACTCAACTTCCTTGAAACTGAATCTCTCTTTCTGATATGGGCACGGGAGCGGTAGAAGAACATCGGGATGCTCCAGCACTTTTCTTGGATAATATTAACTGTTGGCACAATTACTAACACTGCATTACCAAAAACCCAAACTGAGTACCATAACAATAATTACTGAGACACTAGTGCTGGCTTCACAGAGATTCACTGTTGCACACTACAATTAGAACTGTGGTCGCACTTATCATGCACAAGAAAGACAAACCAGGGCATTAATTATATTACGTATAACTTTCCTGCATGCATAGGGTTAAACTAAAAGGACCAAAAACAATCCAAGAAATACAAATGTCCACTCTGGGTTTAAACAGGATGGCACAGTTTGATTTGATTTCACTGTGTGTGTGAAAAACCCTCCAAAAGCAAATTCCTCAAACCTGAAACACAGGCATGAATGACACAATTTAAATCCAAGAGTTATGCTATTAGAGAAAGAAAGGTCACGTAAATGCTCTTTTAAAATAGCACTGTCACTTTTTGTAGTACTTGAGCCCAAGCAGATTTCCTGAAGCACATTTAGGCAAGTAATTACAATAATAATGTAGAATGTTCAGAAATGCATTTGTCTCTTCAAGATAAGCACTCAGCCAAAATACGAGGTCTGAAATACACCAGCTGTTCTAGGAAGGCGCAGCGCTCAAAGAACAAACTCCCTGGAGAATACTAGTCACGTGGCGGCAGTCTTTTCCGGAGTGCTGGAGGAATGCCTGATGTCAGCTGGTACAGGAACGAAGAAAAGAATTGCCTCAAAAGTCCTGAATACGAGGATGACAGCAGGGGCTGGACTGCCAAATCAGATGCTGAAATCAGGAAGCAAAACAAAGCCAAGCAGGGAGGCATGCTTCACTCTGCTATTCATAGCCAATCAGGAAAGCAGTTGAGTTTCCACGTGTGGATGAATCACCGCACCCAGTTAGAAGCACATGTCTACACCACACCCAATTAGAAGCACATGTCTACACCTGCTCACATTAGCAAACAAGCATTGGTAAAACAAGCATTGATAAAAACCAATTGTGTAACACAGCACATTATGTTTACTTAGAAACATGAAGGTTTAACGAAGAACAGAGATATGATTTAAACCTAATCCGTGGGTATGCTGACAAATAATGCAGGAGGCACCGTGGCGATTCCTGAAGCATGAAAAGTAGCTGTTGGTGAGATCTTCCCATAAGTCAGCTCCATCTTTATGACCACTGTCATCCTCACTTGGCATTTCAGGAGTCTTACCCGGTGGTACTGCAGGCACCCCCTCCTCTGGGATGTTTGGGATATTCCACTGCAGGGTGATGTTGTGGAGCATGCAACAAGCCACAGTGAGCAGACACACTCTCCCGGGTGGCAAGATGAGGGCTCCCCCAGTCCAATCAAGACATCAAAATCTGGCTTTCAGGAGACCAAAAGCCCACTCCACTGGCCTCTGTGTTCTGACATGGGCCTCATTGAAGTGGGCTTCCTCTGGCATAGTTGGATTCCTCAGTGATGTCAACAACCAAGGAAGGGTTGGATATGCTGAGTCTCCTGTTAAGGAATGGGACATGAGTGCAACAATGAGTCACTGACTTCATGATTGTAGCTCCTGGCATTTCTCACACACAATCAAGGCAGACGTGACTTACCAACCAGCCAGGATCTCTCTGGCTGCAGTTGTGACATGAGTTTTGTTCTGCATAAAAAAAGGAATCATGGTCTGAACAGACATTTGAAATGTAGAGATCCACCAAACAGACAACTTGCACGTTGATGGAATAGAAGTACTTTCTGTTACAATAGACTTGTTCAGTGGCCTGCGGTGGCACCAATCCAACATGTGTGCAATCAATGGCCCCCACTACATGTGGGATGCAGCCAAAACCATAGAAGTCAGCCTTCACATTGGCTAGATCCTTTTGTCGGCGGAATCTGATATAGCTGACAACGTGTTTCACCATTGCTGAGAGGTAAGTCTTCAACACCAGACTGAATATAGGTTGGGACATACCAGCAGACAGGGCGACTGTATGTTAGAAGGACCCTGTGGCTAGGAAGTGCAATACTGACATGACTCATACAAGGGGTGGTATGCTAGTTGGATAACTGATAACTAGTATCAGGTCTGGTTCCAACTAACTGCATAAGTCCACTATTGTTTGCCTGGCCATGTGGTAGTAAATGATGATATAGTGTTCTTCCATGGTCTAAAAGTCTGGTAGTGGATGTAGACAGGAGGCTGTCGCATCCTCCCTCTCCCAGGGTACCTATGTGTGACAAGACATGAGTTGTGACATTAGTCAGTATGTCCACAGCAACATACATCATGCAAGCCAATGATATCATGTGACAAAGCATTTCCGACTGGATAGACATGACACCCAGTGCACATCACATCAACTAAACAAGGGTCACATGTGACTTCCATGCTCCTCAAAATGTGACTCTATAGTCTGACCACCAATATGACCGTCGGTGGTGGGGGACTGTGCACCACTGTAAAATGCCATCTGTGCCCTGAAACATACCATAGTGGTGGTTGAGTAGAAGGACCTACATGACAAGACATGATAAGGGTGCTTGCGATGCAACACAACACGTATTGTAGCTATGATGCAATTTAGAAAGACCATTACAGCATTTTAGGCTGCCAAAATGGCAGAAGGCTGACCTACTCCTTTGAACATTAGGAACCGCCTGCGATCACCGGCAGAAGTCGTAATGTTGGTAGGCCATTACAACCACGGGAGACACAGCCATAGGCTAACCTTGTTGCCAGTGGCGGTTGCTGCCCAATGGCTACTTCCGCCGGCAGTGACGACCATGTACGTGGCGGACATGACTAACATGTTGTGCAGATTCACTCACTTGACTTCTGTCACTGCTGCCAGCAACACCTCCACAACCTGAGCTGCTGTGTGCCACCTTTGGAAGCAATCATGCCATGTACAGCAGGTAACAGGGCCCCTGCCTTCTCTCCAGAGACGTTGGAGAGGCGTATCAATGATGTCTAACCCCTGTATGGACAGCTCTATGGCTCACTAGAGGGCTAGGTATGTACCTCATGTGCACAATTTTCCCTGTACTTCACTATCCTTTCCCTCCTCACAGGCTACAGTGTGCCCCAGTGTGCCAGTTAGACTTCTTGTGTGCATCTGTTGTTGCAGTCTGCATGGCATCAATGGGATATACATGGTGCAGGTATTGGTGGCCAGTACCATATGTTAAGTTCAGTCATATTGTGTTGTGTGAGGTTTTTGGGGTCCTTGATCCTCCTTGTGTTGGATGCACATAACTAGGTAAGAAGAATTTACTGCCAATCAATGACATTTCTTTCTTTATGATGGTTGTAAATGTTAGACAACATGCATGTGCATCACAGCATGTGCTGTGTATGCATCTGTATGAGTCATTTGTGGATCTTGTAAGTAATGTGTATAGTACCACAGGTCTTTCATACCACATCTGACCTTGCCAAACTGTTGTCTGGAATTCATATCCAGACTCACTCTGCCCTTGAGGTTGCCACACACACCACATGCTGATGGCCACATGATGTACTGTCATGCACGGAAGTGATGGAAAAGGAGTGTCATGTGGTTCTGTATACTCAGCCTGCAAAGACCAGGGCCTGTCAAATGTATTTACCGGTATGGGACCTAGTCTAGGCTGTGGGAGAGTCACTGTGGCTATGTAACTGTGTCACTGTGCCCACTCCCTTTACACCAGAAGGTTCTGTCATCTGGACAATCTGATGTTCTAGTGGGCAAAATTGCCCTGAATGCCTCCGTTTATTGACTAGATTAGGAATGGGTATGGAGGTAAGTCATTAAACTAGCTCATATGTGCATTTTGCTTCATTGTCAATGTGTCTTTGAATCATGACAGGTCCCATACTCCCACAGCTGTGTTGTCACCTTCACACAGGTCGTATTTGTCCAGTACTGGCTTATTGTAGGGAGGACAGTCTCACAGTGCAGACAGTGTGTTGATTCCTGGGAGGCCATGATATGTGACTCAGTAGATTGTTCACGTAGCAGAAACTGTACAATGCATGCCTTTGTATTTTGGATGCCATTTCTGTAGGATGGACACATATGTCCAAATGAGTGTTCTGTGGTACAGGTACATACCACAGAACCCACCCCGTGAGGTCAAATGAGTCTGCATTTGGTAGGCTACATGCCCACACATAAACAGGGAAGACTGTGTGGCATATTTATACTCTGTTTGCGCTGAATTTGAGTCAAAAACGTTGACGCAAATTCGGCGCAAACCTAACACCATATTTATACTATGACGCCCGACCCCTCGAATGTAAAAATCATTTTCTTGATGCGGGAAACCGCCTTGTGTAAATGACATGCAAGGTAGGCGTTCCCGTCCAAAAAATGACTTTAAGGCCTGTGCGCCTTATTTCTACTCCCACGTCATTTTGACACACAGGAGGGGGCGGGCCTTAAAAAACGATGCACAGCCTGATGTGCGCCGTTTTTTACCGCCTGGATGAGGGCAGGCGTTAAGGGGCCTGTGGGCTCACTTCCATGGTCTCTGATCATGGAAGCAGTCCAGTGGTGCCCTTCCCTGACCCCAGGGACACCCCCTGCCACCCTCGCCCACCCCTGGAGGACACCCGTGGATGGAGGACCCGTCTACGGTAAGTAGAGGTAAGTAGAATTTTTTTAATTTTTTTAACGTGGCATGGGGGGCCTAACTTGGGCCCCCCTACATGCCTCTGTGCCCAATGGCCATGTCCAGGGGACAGAAGTCCCCTGGGCATGGCCATTTGGCAAGGGTCATGACTCCTGCTTTTGCTAAGACAGGAGTCATTTCAATGGGGGTTGTGTGTCAAAAAATGGCACAAGTCTGGTTAGAGCCATGATTTTTTACTCTAACCTGACTTGCACCTTTTATTGACGCCAACCCCCATTTTTCCCTACGCTGGCGCTGCCTGGTTAGAGTCATTTTATTTTTACTCTGACCAGCCCGCAGCGCCGGCTAACGTCAATCCTTAAATAAGGTGCCTGCCTGGTGCGTAGGAATGGCGTTAGCCAGTGGTAAATGTTTTGACGCAAACCAGCGCCAGCTCTGGTTTGCGTCAAAAAGTATAAATATGGGCCTTTTTGTTTCCACCATGCCAGCCCCTTGATTGCCAATCATGTGTAATGGTCAAGTCTATACTATGTTAGTTGCCTGTGGGACTGAATGCATTGAGTCAACCGCACAGAGTGTGAATGTGTTGGTCCATTCAGGCCTAGGATTTTACCCTTCGGAAGCCACATAGGTGTGTAGTGTTTCAATGTCGCTCACAAAACAGTACATGTTGCTAGAGCCTGAACTATATGATGTCAGTACGCTTGCTTAGTCATTGTAGGCCCTGAGCAGGGTAGTGGGTTAGTCTGCAGATGGAAATATATATGTCTGTAGTCATGTCCCTGTACTTATTGGGTTATGTGTTTCATACTTGGAGTGTTAAAAAATTGAAAAGTTCTAGCTTGGTGTTTCTGACATGTATGTGACTCAACCCTTGTATAAAAACTTGTGATTGTAGTCTCTTGATTTGTCTTTTGCATCCATGCAGGTGAACACACATCAGAAGAAGGAGCTATGGAGAGCCATCGCCCGGAAGGTGTGGACCTGGGGGTCCACAGCTGCCGGAGCATCCACTGTCAGAAGAGGTGGGAGGCTCTGACACACTAGGCCCAGAAAATTGCAGAGGTCTAGCTGAGGCTGTCCTACAAACATGTATGGGGCGCTCATCGGACGATGACCCCCCTAATGGCACACATTCTTGTGGTGGCCTACCCAGACCTTGATGGGCATTTGAGGACAGCACAGCACAGCAGCCACAAGTCAAATCATTAACATTTATAAAGCGCGCTACTCACCCGTGCGGGTCTCAAGGCGCTAGGGGAAAAAAAGGGGGGGTTATCGCTGCTCGAACAGCCAGGTCTTTAGGAGTCTCCGGAAAGCGGAGTGGTCCTGGGTGGTCCTGAGGCTAGTGGGAAGGGAGTTCCAGGTCTTGGCCGCCAGGAAGGAGAAAGATCTCCCACCCGCCGTGGAGCGGCGGATGCGAGGGACAGCAGCGAGTGCGAGGCCAGAGGAGCGGAGGAGGCGGGTGGGGACGTAGAAGCTGAGGCGTCTGTTGAGGTATTCCGGTCCCTTGTCGTGGAGGGCTTTGTGTGCGTGGGTGAGAAGTCGGAAGGTGATCCTTTTGCTGTGTGTTAGTACAAGGCATATTCCCTCCTGTCACATTGAAAAGTTAATGTGTTAGGTTCTGACAGCCCCCGACAATTAGGCACGAGCCGTGTGTAACACAGTAGATGAGTGACTGTTTGTGTGGACATGTCATGTGGTGAATACTGATGTGCCTTGCTATTGGCCCAGTGACCTAGGACACAACTGTGTACAATCCACAAATATTTTGCTTTCTAGGACCAACATATAGTTGTGTACATTGATCAATCAAGTACTCTTTGCTGTTGTAGTGGGTTTTAATTAAATGCAACAGACCACTAATCCTCAATGTTACAGGCCAAAAAAAGGAAGTGATGGATCTCCTGACTGTCCTCAGGCATGTGTCGGGTCAAATTACTATATTGGCATCTGCCACCCAGAGGCTACTTATATTCAGCATGTGACGGGTCCCTGTGCCTCACTACTGTCTGTAATATGAACATGGGCATCATGGATGTGACAGAGCATACATTTATCTTTGGGTGCAGCTATAGATCAATACTTTCACTTGGTAAGTGGGGAATGACCATATACATGATTTATGTGCCATCACTGTTGCTAACATTCCTCATGCCGATATGTCAGCATGTGTCCCTTTGTCTTTTGGAAAACATTTGTAAGCTACTGTTTCATGCATGAGCTACTTGTGTTAATGGGATAATTTCTGTATACCCTCGTGTGCATGCCAACCAGTGTGTGGAATAGGACATTTACAATGGGGCCACATTTCATGTGGTGCCACATAAAGGAGTGTGTCACCATTGATTATTGGCTGACACATACCCTCACCTATCATAGCATGTCATTTGGCATGTACAACTGCAGTAGCAATGAGGGACAAGACATGTATGACTAGATATTGTAGCCTCAATGTGCACTGCCATGGCATTGATGTGGCATCATGTAGCAAAGTTTGTACCTGACTGGTGGCATGCATTATGAAGTGACTTGCAGTTATGTTGAAATTACATGTGGTTGGATGCAATCATTCATCCACAGACATCTGGGTTTGCATGATCCAAACAGAGACAGTAACATTGCGTCACACTGGGCAACATGTTGAGGGCCTTCTACAAGTACTTGCAAATACCTGGGCCTCTACAACATCCAACAGACTAATGGAGTCTACTGATGCAATCAGGGTATGTAATTTTAAGAGGTGCCAGATATTAGTGATGATTTCCCTGGGACTTGCTGATTCATTGTGTTGTGGATTTTAGGGACATATGTCGCTGACGTTTTGCACATGATGTCTACAGTGTCTATCTCCATGCCAAATGTGTGGCTTATCTGAACAACATTGGTACAATCTTCCTGACTCCATTGGGAAAAAATTCACATGGTGAAGAAGGCATTGTGATGTTTCCAGAGTGACAATGGATATTTCCATGTCATCTACTCCAGTCCTTTGTCAGCAACATGGCATGTTCTGGGAGCACCATTTCAAATCGTTGTGTTATTGTGTATGTGCCAAATGTATGTCTGCATGGCCTTTGCTGGGGTCTGTGGGAATACAGTTAGCATTGGCCTACTATTGTATGGCAAGAAGTAACTGAGGTATGCTCCATGAGGCAAAGCATTGAAGGTGATTTGCTCTCCTACTTGTTCACTGGTTAC
This sequence comes from Pleurodeles waltl, assembly GCF_031143425.1. Lineage (NCBI taxonomy): Eukaryota > Metazoa > Chordata > Amphibia > Caudata > Salamandridae > Pleurodeles > Pleurodeles waltl. The sequence goes on from NC_090439.1 coordinate 778,648,156, forward strand.
TGTGATTGCAGAACTTCAGACATGCAAACATAGTTGCCCACAGGAAAATCAGGATCTCAGATTTTCCTGTGGGCAGCTGTTGACATTTCAGATGGCATGCATGCATGTGGTATGGTATGGAGTTTGTTGCTGGGGCCTCCTTGACATCATGGTGATGTTTGCTAATCAAAGCTGTTGTTCAATTGTGATCATGGACATGAGATGACCCTATTTCTCTTTTTATTTGAAGCACCAGCACAGGGAAGTTAAGGAGACACGGAACAGCTGGGTGGGGAAACATCTGGCCACAGTACCTCAGGTCAAAACACCACTGACACAATAGGGACTCAGTGGTCGAGAGGGTGAGGGGAATGCCATGGAGGAAATGGGATCTACATCCTCATCATTGGATTCTTCCTCTAGTGGCCACTCCTTAGTGGTGGCGGACCCAATGGGACAAACTCCAGTACCATTTTTGTCCTCTACCCCTAGTTATATCACCCCCCTCCCTGTTGCTCCCCACCCAGCTGACTGTGCCCACTCACCTAAGAGGGTGGGCATCTCTTTTGCCGCAGGTACCTCCCCTCCAGCCCCTCTTACCCTTGCTGCCCTGATTGAGGAGCTATTGACCTCCTGAGACGAATCTCTGTGGGGCAGACTACCATAGTGAATGCCATCCAGGGGTTGACCTCCCAAATTCAGCAGACCAATGCTTTCCTGGAAGGCATTCATAGTGCCATGTCTGGCCCTCAGAGATCATTTCAGGATCTGGCCTCCTCACTGACGGCAGCCAGTCACCCCCCACCTCTTACCCCCCCTCCACTTCCCTCTTCCCAATCTAAATCCCCTATTATCCTACCTATCACAAGCACACAGACAGATCTGCATGCACCCACCTCAACCCACAAAAGCAGCACACATAAGCACAAACACCACAAAACACACTGGCACTCAACAGACACCCACACACACAACATCAGCCACCACCTACCCAGACACCACCACCACCCCCACATGCCCACACAATACATCCAGCATGCCCACAGGTACCACCACAATGGGCATTGACACACCCACCATACCTGCAGACACCAACACAACAGACACACAGATATCCACCACACCCACTATACCTGCAGACACCAACCCAACAGACACACAGACATCCACCACATCTACCATACCTACAGACACCACCCACAGAAACACACAAACATCCACCACTTCAAGCATACCCACAGTCACCACCCCAACAGACAAACACACCTGTGCCACACCCACATCACCCAGCACCTCCACCTTCCAGCCCCCAAGACATATAAATGTCCACACTCACACATGCAACAGACACAACCCAAACACAAGTATACCTCACAAATTCAAACACCCTAGACATAATAGACAATCACTCCCTCAACCTCCAAATCCCCATCCTATTCTGCTGACCGTCCCCATGTTCCCAAGGTGAGTTTTTTGTTTGATCTTGCCCTTTTCCCTGTTCTCTCCACCCTGTCCCAAACCCAAGAGCCCCCGACCCACATCCCAGCCCATCCCTTCCACATCGAAGTCTTACCCTGTCACACCTGTCCCCCACAAGAACCCATACCCCTCTCCCCAAGAAGAAGCCCACCCCTCATAAAAACAGTCCTCTCCTCCCAAACCCACAAATCCCAAATACGACCCCCCCACCAGGATGATCCCTGAGGTTCCTGCCTGCCCACTTGATGCCCCTTCCTATGGAGGTTTCCTGGCAGTAATAGGAGTCAAGTGTTGGCACAATACTGTGCACTTTAAAGACTGATAGACTGGCCAATGGCTTTGGACATTTCCAATTTGCCATAAAATAAACACTTGTGTTTTTTGGGTACACATTTGTACAGCAATATCTTTTCTACCTTAATGTTGTTCCTGAGTAACTTGTGTTGTCTGCCTACATTTGTGCGTTTCAGCCTGCTTGCTGGTCCATTTCCTGTTGTTTGTAATATCTGACTTTGTGGGCAGTGCTGATGTCACCCACGACAAAGGTAGATGTTCACTGTATTGTGATGTTGGTGTAAATCTAACTGTGGTGTCTTTGGGTTGTCCTCTGTTTGCTATGGTAAGTATTTCATCTTGTTTTGTCCACCGTGAGCATGCATGGTATTAGACTTGTTCCTTTGATATGGATTTTACATTCATCTCCTGTGTGGGAGCTCAAGTTTTGTTTGTGCTGACATGGAGGGTGTTCATTTGTGCTAGCTTCCTTAACATTGTTCTTTGCATATGTCCATTTTGATGTGTGTATCATGTGTACCTTGCAGCTACTTCATCTAGATGTCTGATCTATGACTAAGTTGCTGTTGTTTGTGCTTTCTTGACTTGCACTTCCACGTTGTGCAGATAGGCATGCAACTTGGCTCTAGCATTGGTTGCCCCTGCGATACCTGAAGGGCCAGGTCCTTGGTAAATGTTGTTTTAGGGGCATGTGCAAAGTGTAATGTGTCCCATTGCAGCATCCTTCCCTCAGTGCTCCTGATGTAGCCATCCCTATTGTGAAGGTGTTGTTTTCATAATGAGCTTTGCATATTTCTCTCACTGACTATTGTGCATCCCATTGTCTTTCCATTGTGTTGCAATGTGGGTGATGTGTTTTCCATTGCAGGGCTGTGTAATGGGAGTGGTGTTTGTGTTACATGACACATATATACATAAGTGTGTTGAATGTGAAAGCAGTCCATAGCATATGAGGATTGTGATGGTGTCAGTTGTATTGGTAGATGTGATGTTGCTGTGTTGTTGGTGTTGTGTGACACAATGTTGTGTGCAGTTCACTGTCCTCATGTCTGAGATGGCCAGACTTGTGCTTTTGTGTAGTGTTGTGGTGCACTGTGAGTGACCTGCTCAAGGGGGGCGTTTAATGGCTGTAAATGTGTCCTTCTGTGTGACTGAGTCCGATTGTGTACACAATGACAAGTGTACTTGGGATCCGTAGCATGACCCCATATCATATGGATGACAGTGCGATGATCTGATGTTGAGGTAATGTCACAGGAAGGTGTGTGTACTTATGGTTGGTCGCGATCTTAGTGTCATGGATTTTGGGCTTCTTTGATGATCAGCAGCAGCCACAGGGCATGTGTGATGGGCTCCATGGCAGCACCAGATGTGTAACACTGCCTGTAGGTGAGTTACTCCTTTGCAGTCTCTGTTTCCTCCTGCTGAGATGTGGTGGTTGGACCGCCACAGTAACATTGGCGGTGCGCAACCTCATAATGTGTCCGGCGGAAATACAGGCTCTGCCGGTCTGTTTGTGCTGCCTCGTGACTGCAGCAATCGGTGCTCCCTGGCGGTGCCGGTGGCACCGCTGCGGACTTTGCTACATAGGCCTGGCTGACTCGTAATACAGTGGTACAACCGTCAAGCCAATGGCGGTTGGACCACCACCTTCGCCATGGCCCGCTAAACTCATAATGAGGCCTTTAGTCCCCTAATGGACTATTTGAAAGACACTTGGGTAGACAGATTGCCTTGGTCAGGACACAGACTCCAAGCCAAATTACAAATATCTTGGTGAAATGTCTATGACAACACCCCAACATAGGTAGCCAAAAGAAACAATGCAGTGGAAGGATGGCACAATGCCTTACAGCCAATCTGTTACCCTGCTTGGCCCTAAACTTAGCAAACAAGCTAAAACAATGTATGACATGCTACAATGTAAAGTCAAAATCTTCATAAATAACAAAGGACTAGACTGCGTAGAAATAATACCCAAATCTATCCTCTAAAATATAGATTTACCTACCAAAAACCTCAAAATCTACCACATACTCTAATACAACAAATCAAACATATTTTAATAATAATTTGAATATTTTATGACATTAGTGATAATATTATATACGTTCTGAAAAATAATAACTGATATAATGAAAATATAAATATTAATAATTAAAAATATATATACTACTCACTAACAAACTTAAAAACTAATTCAATCCACCACATCAAACAACGACAGCACATAATCCAAACAATTTCACATAATAAGAACAGAAACATAACATAAATAAGACAATATCACATTTCCCACCCACAACAAAAAATTAATTTAAAACGTAGGGGCATACTTAAGAAATATGGCGTTTCACACAGCGCAACACCTCTTTTCTTGTGCCCCTTAGAGCCCCCTGCCCAATGCTACCATGTGTGCACCATATATAAAATATTGTGCAACATGGCAGTAGTAAGGGAACTAGCATCAGAATCTTTTTTGCTAGTCCGTAGCTTTGCAGGATTAGCGTCAAATATGTTGATGCTAATCCTGAAAAGCACCCAGAAGCCCATGGTAACCAATGGAAGCCTCCTTTTAACGCCTGCTCAGAGCAGGTGTTCAAAGTGCTGGAAAAAAATTGTGCAAAGACATCTATTAGATTTCATTGTGCCATTATTTGGTCCCCCTAACGGGGGAACACCCCCTTTTCATGCCTAATGCATGGCACAGGCATAATATAGTGCAAAGGGTTACAAAGTTGTGCAATGCTTGCATTACACCACTTTGTAAATATGGTGGGACATTTTTGACCTTCTCATGCCACATTAGCATTAAAAAAATGACTCCCACTGCAGTGTCTGTGTGTGCAGTTCTAAACTGACAATTCAACCTGGCAAGTGCACTTATTTGCCAGGCCCGAGCCTTCCTTTTTTGAACATGTAAGGCACCCCTAGGGTAGGCCCTAGGTAGCCCCATTGGCAGGGTGCAGTGTATGTTAAAGCTGGGGCATGTATGGATGTGTTTTACATGTCCTAACAGTGAAATACTGACAAATTTGGCGTTCGCTGTTGCAAGGCCTATCTCTCTCATACATTACATGAGGGCTGCCTTTAAATATCTTTTAATTGTAGTTTCCCTTTGGGAGCAGATAGAAATTAGGAGTTTGGAGTCTCTGAACTCACAATTTAATAATACATCTTTTGGAAAGGTGTTTTTTAAATTGTCAGTTTGAAAACTTTTAGAAAGTGGGCATCTTCTTGCTTAAACCATTCTGCCTGGTTGTGTATTCCCTGTCTGGGTCAGACTTACAGTTGGGCTGTTTGTGGATCCACTCTGGACAGTGACACAAAGGGGGCTGGGGTGTAGTCTGCATATCCTGATGGGCCATCTGAACTAGAGTAGAAGGAAGAGTGGTCACTTACATCTGAATGGGCTTTATCTGCCCTCACACAATGCAGTCTCCAACCCTCTGGTGAGAGCCTGGAGACTGGCCCGGGCAAGGCAGGATCTTGTGAACAACAGAGACTTTCCTTTGAAGTTTGCCTACTTCAAAGGCAGAAAGGGGTATAAGTAGTGGATCCCAAACCCCAGATTTTTAGATTACATTTGGAATCAAGAGAAACCTCTGGCAAGGAGAAGAGCTCAAGAGCTGGAGGAGGTGTTCTGCCCCTTTGCCCGTGATTGAGCTTCGCTGGGTTGGCCTGCAGTTGCTGCTTCGGCCTGAAAGAGGATAAAGACTGGATTTCGTGGTATATTCCTGCTTGTGAAGAATCTCCAAGGGCTTGGATTGAGCTTGCCTCCCGTTTTGAAGTCTCAGTGCCATCAAAGACTTCCTCTGCCAGCACCTGGACTCTGCTGAGACTCCTGCCCTGCCAAGTGGTAGCCCATTCAGTCCCTGGGCCCTTGAAAGGTGAAGCTGGTAGAACAAGTACTGAAAACCACACACATGATACCGTGCGGGGAACATTTCAACGTACCACCTGCAATGCGGGTGAACAACGCCACCCTCTTGGCTGGCTAAAATCGATGCTCTACCTGTATCGCGGCTGGGAGATTGATGCATTGCAGGTGGAGAAACAACGCAACACCCGCTTCCAGCTGCTGATAATGATGCAAACCCCACACAGCACGGTTTTGCTCGTGCAGCTTTATTTTTAACACAAACCAGGTACTCTCTGTAAAATTAACTTTTCCATTGTTTTCTATGGAGTAAGACTCTTCTTACTTAGAAAATTCATATCTTGACTTGCGTATGTTGGGTTTTTGTTGTTTTGGTCTTGTTTGTTTTAGATAAATATTTCCTATTTTTCTAAACTGGTGTGGTGTCCATTTTGTAGTGTTTTCACTGTATTACTGTGTGTTGGTAGAAATACTTTACACATTGTCTTTGACTACTTGTGCCAAGCTATCAAAGGGGTAAGCAGGGGTTATCTGAGTATGTTTCTCCATTGCCCTGACTAGAATGAGGGTCCCTGCTTGGACAGAGTACAAACTGACTGCGAACCAGACACCCCATTTCTAACACTGGTGATCAGCCATGAGGATTGTACTTGCACTTGTACTTGACATACAGTGATTAAGTGTACACTACTGTTTTCAGTGCAGACCATTTCATGATCACATACTACTTGTTTTTGCTTTTCCACTTTTTGGACTTTCTCCTGCTTCCATATTTTTATGTTTTTTTAAACTTCTCTTGGGGAACTCTCTGTTCTTTTTTGGGGAACTTTGAACTTTTGAGTGAACATTACCAACATGCCTAAATCTGAGGATACACCAGCTGTGTCTACAAAGGCTGTTTTTGAGTTGGAGAAACTGGAGGAGTACACAGTGGCTTATGCAATGTTGTAAGGATCTTGCCTGCCCAATCAAGAGCTCTACTAGGAAGGAGGAGCTGCAAAAGGCATTGAGGGCCTGGGTGGCAACCAAGGAGGCAAGGGGGCACACAGAGGAGGAGTATGAGGGTGAGGAGGTGCAGAGTGTTCATAATGTAGTGGTGGATGTGCCTGTTCTGCCTGGGAGGAGGGTCTCCACGGCTAGTAGCAGTGTGTCATCCAAGGGTCTGACTCCTGAGGAGTTGCAGGACAGACAGGCAGAGAGGATGCACCAGTTGCAATTAGAGAAGTTTAAAATGGAGATGGAAGAGAGAAGATTGGCCATAGAGGAGAAAAATATGTTATTGGCTCATGAGCTCAGTTTAAGGGAACTGGATCAGAGAAGTCTGTCTAGCAGAGAGGGTGGCAGCAGTACCTCAGTGACGCCTGAGAGGAGGGTACACATTCTAAAAGACCTAGTGAAGGATTACAAGAGGGAGGATGACATCTATCTGTGGTTTAAGTGGTATTAGTCTGCTCTCCACATGAACATGGTCCCTGAGGCACATTGGGGGGTGAGTCTGTGGAAACACTTTGAGGTAGAGGGTAGGGACACTCTGACATCCTTGGCGGATCCCCAGGGACTAATGAAGGATGTCCTACCTACAAGATATGGTATCACCCCTGAGTAGTACAAGGACAAGTTTAGGTCCTACAGAAAGAAAGATTCTCAAACCTGGCTGGAATGTGTTGACTTTTTTTGCAGGTCACTGGATGGTTGGGTGAAGGGCAGCAAGGTGACAACATTTTGAGGGGCTGTACAATGTGTTTGCTTTGGGAGCATTTGCCCAGTCTTTGTTTTCCAGAGATGTGTCAGCACCTCACCTGATTGACAGAAAGCTAATTGACCCTAGAAAGCTTCCGCAGGAAGCAGACCGGTGGTAGAGCACCAGGGTCCAGAGGAGGTATGGGGGAGACCATGCCAAGGGTGGGCAGGGTCCCCATCAGAAGAAGTGAGGGGAATAAGTGTAAACAGGGAAGGTTTTCTAAAGGGTCCCAACCTAGTTCCCAGGGTAAAGATTCCCAGCCCCTAGCAGAAAAGACACCATGGGTCTCTACAGGGAAACCTGTAGAGAAGGGTCCCCGCAAGTGCTTTGCATGTGATCAGGTGGGTCACATGAGGGTGGACCCCAAATATCCCAAGGGGTGACAGGCACCCACCGGTGCTCAGACACAGGATTTGGCCAGTGTAGCTCTTGGGAAGGAGTTGGTTAGGTGGGTGGGAGTCAGCTGAGATGACCCTTGTCTTACTAGGGGGCAGTGAGATGGTTCAGAGAACCCTTGTGCCTGAGAAAACTAAAATGTACAGACAGTGGGTGACCATCAATGGACAGAGGGTGGAGGCTCTGAGAGACACATGAGCCAGTGTGACTACTGTGAGAAGATCTCACAGTAGTCATATCAGGTAGTTCCCCATGCACTTCACCAAGTAGTTGCAGTAGACAACTCTGATACCTGTGCAAAGTGGTGCAGGTTCCCTTTGAGTGGGGGCGGCGGTCTCAGGTTCCATGAGGGCAGCTGTTAGTCCACTCATGCCTGTAGATTGTCGGCTGGGCAATGACCTGGAGGATTCCCATTGGAAGGAGGTGGAACACAGGTTCCACTTGGAGATGTTGGGTCTGTCTGGTTGGGTCTGTGTGTACACCTGGTCAATGGCAGCCCATCAGGGTGATCAGGAGAACCTGGAGCCTGAAAGAGTGCCCCAGGCTGCAGACCAGGTGTCTGGTAAGGAGTGTGGTTCACATCTGATTTATTGGGAGGATGACCTCCTCTATAGCAAGCCTAAGGTTGCTGAGACTGGGGCAGCCCATGTGCTGGTGGTACCCTAGTGCTTCAGAGCCATCCTACTAGGTCTGGCTCATAATGTGCCTTTCGCGGGACATTAAGACCTTTGAGAGGCTTGTCACCCACTCTTACTGGCCTCAAATTCACAGGCACCCTGATACGTATTTTAGAGAAAAAGGGGAGGAGGAGTACTCCCGAAATGCATTTTCCCCATGCAATTTTCCATTGGAAAATGGTTGAATGAAAACCAAATTTGGCAAAAAGCTAGATCTTTACCCAGAAAGTATACGTTGAGTGGTTTGGTGTAAATCTTTTCAGTATTTTTTGATAGATTGAGGTTCAGAATGTATGTACTTATTTGCTATTTAATGGTATCACCGATCTGTGGAGGACCTACGGATCACCTGTTCTGACAAAAAAAGGGCAGACTCCCTTGCTTTCGAAATATAAGCATCCTAGGTTGGGCCATGGCTAGATGGTCAGGACTAGCCTTCATTTTGGGGAGGGGGCGGGGCATTTCCCCCTGAGCCTTTATAAGCCCCAAGAACCCTATCCCCCAGGGCCAATTTCATATTTAGGAGGAGGGGGCATGTGGCCCCTTGAGCCATCTAAAGCCTCTGGGGATCCCATATACTGGGCAGATACCTTCATTTATGGGAAGGGGGTCTCGTACCCCCTGCTGGAGCCATAAGATGGCCCCAGGGACCCCATCCCTTGGGCCAAAAAACCAGTGTCCCAGGAACTCCATCCTGGGGTACTGAATTATTTCCTGCCCAAGAGTGTGTGGACAAAGAATGTAACTGTAATTCCTTACCACCATTCTCCCTGGCAGGGAACACAGCTTTGCTCCCACCTGGCAATTTCAAAGCAATTGAGCCAGCTTCTACTGCACCTAGGATGGGGGCTGGCTGGGGAGCTGTCAGGGGCCAGGGGGATGTGGGATGCCACCAAGGACCTCAATGACCAGAGCAGTTGTGAGTGCCTTGGGTAGAACAGCAAATAAGAAACTTGCTTGATTACAACTGACAGGGACAGGTCTTGATCTGCTTTGAAACCCTGATTCCTGGAGAAGTAGTGTCTTAAGGAAGATCCTCCTTTGGAGGTGTATTTGTCCTTACTCACAGCCTCTCTTCCCATTCATGACACTGGATCATTTTTCCACACCCTAGATGGATTGGACCTAAATATCCGGTTGCTTTTGCTACCCTTTCCACAGATTGTTAATTAGCAGGGACCTTATTTTTGGTTATGCCCCTGTTAGACAGTCACCTGTTTCTTTGCTGCAGAACTTTCAATACCCCTTTTCTCTGTGGTTCTTTGCCATTGCCCACTTTTGACGTACAGATCTACATATCTGGTCCCTTAATGTCAATGATATTACCTACTTTACCAAACAGAAAACGGTACTATCATCCCGATTCTAACTTCCCGAACATTGTCCTTCATAGGAGATGCACTTATCAACAATGGGATCTCCAAAACTGAAGTGTGATTGGGTGGGGAGAGTGATATCAGCTGCCAGATCAGATGACCCTTCTGAAGCAACGGTTCACCCACAAAAAAAGGGGTTGCCATACTTCTTCAAAAGAAGCTGCAGGTGAGAGGTCTGAGGAATTGGACTGATGACCACAGTTGTTATGCCATTCCACATCTATGTATTTCAGAGTATACTTTTATAGTGCCCTCTGTTTATGCACCACTGGGCAACAAACTCTAGTAATTTGCAAAACTAACCAGGCTTTTGACTGACTTTGGCCCAGGCCCAGTTAATATAGTTGGTGATTGGAACATGGTGCTGGATCCACTGTTAGACAAGTCGGGAGGTCCTACCGTCCACAAACCTGAGATAGAGCACTTCTAAGTGACGTCATGGCTGACTTTTCTCTCCTTGATCTATGGTGCTTGTTGCACCCCACAGAGAGAGTTTATATATACATATTTCCAACTCACAGAACAGAGTCCAGACTGGACTTTTTTCTTACAACGACATCTGTATTGCCAAAAACTCCAGATATGTGCAATCCAAGTGAGAAGCATCTCAGATCACTCCCTGATTAGTATCTCCCTGGATCTTTGCAAAGTATCACCCAAATCTCACACTTGGCTCCTAAATGTATCTAAATTCAGGATGCCAGATGATAAATAGAAGCTTCTTTCCTTGCTTATAGAATATCCAGAACTTAATGGTACAACTGCTCCCTGGAAACAGATATTGTGGGTGGCGGGTGGCAAATTGTACCTGGAGGACTGTTTACGAGGGATGCTCATGTTGCAAGAAAGACTGCAGAACACAAGAGATCAGTTCTGGATGGCAAATACAAATCTCTGCAGGCAGCTCACAGGAAGCAACATAGGCTGACTCTGTTATGCTCCCTTCTCAATAAAAAATATGAATTGAATATGACTTAAATGTTAAATGTGAAGAAAGAGCTCATGAGGATTAGAAAAAAATATGAGCAGGGCGAAAAGGCGAGGTGACTTCTCGCATTACAGCTCTAACAAAGAGAAACCAAGACAGCAATTCCAGTGATACATGACACCTCTGGTTCCTTGCTTTACCACTCTGACCTCATTCCATGTGCCTTTGCTGGCTTTTACTCCAATCTTTACTCATCAGATTACCCAGCTGATAACATTGAGGAGGAAACTTTCTTATCATGGATCCACCTTCCTGTGCTCCCCGACATCTCAGGAAGGAGACAGAACAGGACATTACAGAAGAAGTAGTGGGAAAAGCTCTCAAATGGATGGCAATGGGCAAGACACCCGGTGAAGATAGACTCCCTATGGAGTTTTACAAAATGATGCAGTCAGTCACTGTTCCTCTCATCACAGCAATGTTTCAAGAGGCTAAAGCCTCAGGCTTGTTTCAAGAGGAATTCAACAGAGCTCACTTCATGATTATCCCTAAGCCAGATAGGGATCCACTTCTCTGCGCCAATCTCCTTCCTGAATTGTGACAAGAAAATCCTGGCCTAGATCCTGGCTAATAGACTGGGAAAGGTGATACATCTTCTTGTTCATGAAAACCAAGTAGGTTTCATGCCAGGCCACTTTTCCCATCATCATTTATGCATTCTACTGCTTACCCAGTTGCATACCAGGGCAGATATTGATGCCAAACTGTTACTCTCTTTGGGCACCAAGAAGGCATTCGATTGGGAGGAGTGGATCTATTTTTTTGTATTTTTCAGCATTTCAGCATAGGTCTCAGCTTCCTAGGGATGGTCCACTGTCTCTGCATAGCTCCTAGGTCCTTTTTAATGGCTTTATCTTGGAGCAGATCCCAATTTTATGTGGCACATGGCAAAGTTGCCCCTTATTGCCATTGCTTTTCCTGTTAGCCCTGGAACCATTGGCTATCGCCACACGGTTGTCCACTTTGATACCTAGAATAACTGTCCCTGCTGAAGATCTCAAATTGCTATTATATGTGGACGATGTGCTCTTGATGTGGAGTAATCCTGAAAATTCAATGCCAGGCTTGATGTCACTTATTGATGACTTCGCCATTTTCTCTGGGTGTAAGATCAAGTGAGACTAAACTGAGGCAATGCCCATGACACCCATCACTCCTCGTTCCTCACTCCAACCATTACCAGTGAGATGGATCCCCAAAGGACTGAAATATTTGGGGATATGGATTAGCACTGAATTTTCCACCATAGTCAAAGATAACATCCTCCCACTTTTAGCGAAGGTAAAGGCAGACTTCAACACATGGAGGTCCCTCCAAGTCTCATGTGGCAAACAATCAAGATGGTGGTGGTCACTAGGTTCAATTATGTTTTCGGAATGCTATCATTCAACATACTGGCAAGCTACTTAAGACAGATTGATACACTACTGGGTGGTTTGTTTGGGATTCTAATGCACCTATGTTGGAGGCGGCCAAGCTCCATGCGGCTATGTTTTCTGGGATCCTTCGTCTGCCACACCTTCGACCATACAACAAAGCTCATCAAATAACCCAAATGGCTTCCCACCTGAACTCTTACATGGACAATCCATTTTGTGTTTGGCTAGAATACAGGCTAGATAAGGGGTGGACAGTATGTCGCTACTATATGCCAGCACCATAATGTCATCGGACTCCCCATAATCCTATAATCCTGAAAATGTGCAAAGATCACCCCAAAGCACTGCTACGACATAATGCAGCTGTGACCATTGATTCTAAGCCCTTCAAAATGGCAAGACTGGCTCCTTAAAAGTATTCTTTCGGTGGATCATGACATAACTATTGGAGTCGTGATGCCCTTTAGGGTCCTCTCATCCACGTATGACATACCTAGATCCCATTTTGGAGGTGACTACAACTGAAATTCTGTTTTCAATTGATGTCAAAGACAGGCAAATGGCTCCATACAGAGTCTTCATTACATTCTTTTGTGGTTTGCTGGGGCCATTAAAATAAACTGATCACAGGACTATATACAGCCCCACTGGAGGGGGTCCACTCAGTACGGTGGCAATTGCTTGGTGTCTCCTATTTATTCCCCAACACAATGGTTGCGTCTTAAGGCTGATAATGACAGAAAACTCTGAGGGCCATATTTATACTGTTTGACGCAAAACTGGGCTAACGCAATTTTGCGCCAAAAAAATTAGCGCCGGCTAACGCCATTCTGAAGCGCCATGCGGGTGCCGTATTTATTGAATGGCGTTAGCCGGCGTTAGCCGACCGGCGCTGCCTGGTGTGCGTGAAAAAAAACGACGTACACCAGGCAGCGCCGGAGTAGGGAAAAATGGCGTTTGGGCGTCCAAAAATGGGGCAAGTCAGGCTGAGGCAAAAAAATCATCTTAACCCGATTTGCGCCATTTCTTTTGGGCGCCCAGACGCCATTAACATGACTCCTGTCTTAGCAAAGACAGGAGTCATGCCCCCTTGCCCAATGGCCATGCCCAGGTGACTTATGTCCCCTGGGCATGGTCATTGGGCATTGTGGCATGTAGGGGTGCACAAATCAGGCCCCCCTATGCCACAATTTTTTTTAAAAAAAAATACTTACCACAACTTACCTTTTCTTCCCTGGGATGGGTCCCTCCATCCTTGGGTGTCCTCCTGGGGTGGGCAAGGGTGGCAGGGGGTGTCCGTGGGGGCAGGGGAGGGCACCTCTGGGCTCATTCTGAGCCCACAGGTCCCTTAACGCCTGCCCTGACCCAGGCGTTAAAAAGAGGCGCAAATGCAGGGTTTTTTGCCCCGCCCACTCCCGGGCGTCATTTTTGCCCGGGAGTATAAATACCACGCACATGCCTGAGAGTAATTTTTTAAGATGGGAACGCCTACCTTGCATCTCATTAACGCAAGGAAGGTGTTCACGCTAAAAAATGACGCTAACTCCATGAACTTTGGCGCTAGACGCGTCTAACGCCAAAGTATAAATATGGAGTTAGTTTTGCGTCTAATTTGCGTAGAAAAAAACGATGCAAATTCGGCGCAAACGGAGTATAAATATGCCCCTGAGAATCTTGCATGAAATTCAGTTATGAGGCAACGAACATGCATATCCTGTGGAATTGGTCCAAGACTTAGGTGGTCATTCTGACCCTGGCGGTCTTTGACCGCCAGGGCGGAGGACCGCGGGAGCACCGCCGACAGGCCGGCGGTGCTCCAATGGGGATTCCGACCGCGGCGGTAAAGCCGCGGTCGGACCGGCACCACTGGCGGGGTCCCGCCAGTGTACCGCGGCCCCATTGAATCCTCCGCGGCGGCGCAGCTTGCTGCACCGCCGCGGGGATTCCGACCCCCCCTACCGCCATCCAGATCCCGGCGGTCGGACCGCCGAGATCCGGATGGCGGTAGGGGGGGTCGCGGGGCCCCTGGGGGCCCCTGCAGTGCCCATGCCACTGGCATGGGCATTGCAGGGGCCCCCGTAAGAGGGCCCCTACATGTATTTCACTGTCTGCTGCGCAGACAGTGAAATACGCGACGGGTGCAACTGCACCCGTCGCACAGCTTCCACTCCGCCGGCTCGATTCCGAGCCGGCTTCATCGTGGAAGCCTCTTTCCCGCTGGGCTGGCTGGCGGTCTGAAGGAGACCGCCCGCCAGCCCAGCGGGAAAGTCAGAATTACCGCCGCGGTCTTTCGACCGCGGAACGGTAACCTGACGGCGGGACTTTGGCGGGCGGCCTCCGCCGCCCGCCAAGGTCAGAATGAGGGCCTTAATTCCCTACCTTGGAGGACTGGATGGAGTGCATGGTACAGAAGACAGAATATGAACACCTGATCTACAGGCTGAACGACCAATCAGTTCTTTTTGGACGTCTGGGTGTTTTTTTTACATTCCCCTCTTTGACGTGATCTTTTGCTACCTTTATCCGCTGGCACTTTTGGGATCGGCTGTTCCAATTGAACAGAACGACTAAACAGCGGGGGTATGTCTTAAGTCATTTGAGATGTGCTTCTTTGTTGTTACGCTGTAGTTATGTTGTCGTTTTTTTGTTTTCTTTCTGTAAAAATAGAAACAACTGTATGTGATGATCTACTGGATGCTTTACTCTGTCCGATAAACTATTTCAAACACAACCTCAATTAGAATTCGATTGGTAAAGCCTGCCAAAATTTAACAGGGGAAAGGTATAGGTTAAATACCCTGTCATGCGGATTTTGGTGCGTAAAATAGCACAATCTGCAGGTTTTTTTAAACTCATTATAAATGCTATTTACTGCACACGATAAACAATTTACTTTGAGGCATCGTCATCTATAAGGTGCGATACATAGCACTTTTTTCCTGTCCCACTAGTAATAAGGCCTACAGAATATTCCAGGAGGTGAGTCTCAGCTAAGCCTCGTTGAGTTATAGGCATATTTGAGTGTTCAACCAACGCTTAACTTAGTGCAGATATGTAGTACAACATACGACCAACAGCTGCAATCAAGCATGAACGTCCAGCCAGAACTGTATGATAAAACAAAGCTTTAATATCTCCTTTAAATTAAATATATTTACAGTAAAAACAGTAACTAGAAAATAAGAGCACAAACCCAATGCACAGTTGTGATACACCGGTTCAGTAATGTCGAAATAAGAGCTGTACTATTTTGTGCCTTGAATTTTAGCTTTGAAGGGACTTTGCTTTTCCTCTATCCACTTGATAACCAAGGTACTCCACAAGCTCTTCCCAGCTTTCATGCTGTTGTTATAACTTTATTGTTTAGTTAATAAAAAACATTACAATCAAATAAAATAGACTATCTGTTTAAATATGTAAAAGGCTTTGTGCAAAATGGCTAAACAAGCAGTCAATACTTCGCAAAATGGCTAGGTATAAAGTGCTTGACAATGCAACCTCAGAGTGACAGGTCAGTGCAAATAAATTAGCAGTAGGTGCAATTAAAATGAGCAAATAGTGTATTTCAGAACTATAAGTGTTAAGTGCTAATGTTCCAAGCTCCCAGTGCCAGGCCAGTGCATTGAGGGCTCAAGATTGACATCTCCAGTTGTCACTCATCCAACACTACTCAGACTGCTTAGTTTGTTATTAATTGTTGCACTTGCATGTGACAGCTCATCCTGGGTGCAGAGAGGTTCTGCCTTAGAGTTTTGACAAATATTTAACATCTCGCCACCTCAACAACAGGTACAGCCGCCACCCCCATACCAGCACCACCCTCCCAGCAGCCCCTCAGCGCGTTTCCCGTGCCCGCTCACCTAGGAGGGTGGGCATATCCTTCCCCCCAGGCACCTCAGGTCCTGCCCCAGTCAGCCCTGCTGCCGTCAGTGAGGAGGTTATTGACCTCCTGAGATCCCTCACTGTTGGGCAGTCAACCATTCTGAATACCATCCAGGGTGTCGAGAGACATTAGCAACAAACAAATGCATACCTGGAGGGCATTCACTCTGGCGTGGCGGCCAAACAGAGAGCATTTCAGGCTCTGGTCTCCGCACTGATTACAGCCATTGTCCCTGTATCCAGCCTCCCCCCTCCAACTTCCTCTACCCAGTCCCAATCCCCTCAACCCCAGCCTATCCCAAGCACACCTTCAGACCAGCATTTACACAAATCAACACATAGAAGTGGCTCAGGCAAACACAAGCACCACACTTCATCTCACAGGCACTCACACAAGTACCGTCCCCATACAGACACACCAACATCCACTGCCTCCACTGTGTCCCCCTCCTCCTCCTCATCCACCTCCCTCCCAGTAGTGTCTCCACTCACACCTGCATGCACTATATCCCCATCCACCAGCTCCATCACCAGCACGCCCATCACTACACACCCCTCACTGGCAGTCACCACCCTCACATCCATGCACATGTCCCCTGTGTTCTCTCCCACTGTGTCTGTGACCCCTCCTCCCAAAGTACACAAACGCAAGCACACACCCACCCAACAGCCATCCACCTCACAACAGCATCCAGCTCATGCACCTGCACTCAAACACAGCAGACTGACACATCCTACAAGCACTCCCTCTTCCTCCAATCCCAAACCTTCACCCTCTTCCCGCCCCAATGTCCCTAAGAAGCTTTTCCTAGCAAACATTGACCTCTTCCCTACCCCTCAGCCCCTCATCCTTTACCTCGGGCCAGGGTGGCCAAAACCCAGCCCAACACCTCAACCACCAAGTCCACATCCGCTGTGGTGTCTGAAGCTGTCAGAGGCTCAAAGGGGGCACCCATCAGCCCAGTCAGTATGCCACCAACCCCTGCCAAGGCCAAGAACATTCCGCCACCTGGCAAGGTGAAGAAGAGGATAGCATCCATCAAGGAGAAGGAGCAACAACCACCCAGCAAGGCCACCTCAAAGACTCCTCAAGCACCACTACTGTCAGCAGCACCAGCCCCAGTGGGCAGCTGTCCAAGGCTGCAGACGAAGGGCTGGAGCCTCCCCCACCACTGGCAGCACTGGCACCTGCACCACGGCCAGCACTGCCACCTGCACCACCACAAGCACTGTCACCTGCACCGCTGACAGAGGCACCACTGCCAGCAGCAGCAGGCCAAGTGGGCGGTCGTCTGAGGCTGCAGGAGAAGTGCTGGAGCCTCCCCCCACCACTGGCAGCACCCCCACCAGCACTTCACTACCACCACTGTGCAGCTATAGCCACCGGCGGATGGACTGCAGCCCTCCCTCCATGGAGTATCATGCATCCTGGTCACTGCAAATCTCATGGCTCGGACACACAGGTGAGGGACTGTGACCTGGCACCCCCCAATTGCTGTATTACTGGGCACAAAGCCCCCTCCAGAACCAGTGGAGAAAGGCATCCACTCACCCTATCCTTGGCAGGATGAAGCACACTGGGCACAAAGCCCCCTCCAGAACCAGTGGAGAAAGGCATCCACTCACCCTATCCTTGGCAGGATGAAGCACACTGGGCACTGAGACCCCTCCAGAACCAGTGGAGAAAGGCATCAACTCACCCTATCCTTGGCAGGATGAAGCACACTGGGCACAAAGCCCCCTCCAGAACCAGTGGAAGATGTCACCCACTTGAGAGACTGTGGCTTTGCACTCCCTAGGAGAAAGCAGTGGGCAAACCACCCAACTGTGAGACTAGAGAGACTGTGGCTTTGCACTCCCCAGGACCAAGCAGTGGGCCAACCACCCACTTGAGAGACTAGAGAGACTGTGGCTTTGCACTCCCCAGGACTAAGCAGTGGGCAAACCACCCACTTGAGAGACTAGAGAGACTGTGGCTTTCCACTCCCCAGGACCTAGCAGTGGGCAAACCACCCACTTGAGAGACTGTGGCTTTGCACTTCCCAGGAGCAAGTAGTGGGCAAACCACCCACTTGAGAGACTGTGACCTTGCACTCCCCAGGACCAGGCAGTGGACATGGAGCCCCCTCCAGGAGCAGTGACGTAGTACCATCTTCCGGCTGAGGTGCCCCCCTTCACCGTCCCCCTGAGGTGCCTGTGTGTTTTCGACCTGATACCCCTGCAGTGTTGTCTGCGTTTTGAGGCAGGAGTCAAGTGTGGGCTTGGCCTATGTGCTGTAGCCCGGTGGGCCACGGACTATTTTTGTGTGGACATTTAATATATTGTATATATTGTACATACTGTTTATTTATTTATGACCATATTTCTCGAAATTTCTAATTTTACACTAATTTGACTCCATTCCTTTTGTCCTTGCGTTATTCCAGAGGGTTACAGGGTGTATATGTAATGTTGTTGCATGTGTTTGCGTGTATTGTTTTGTGGGTGAGGGTGGCGGGTGGGGGTCTTGCACATTGCGTGTGTGTGTCACTTTCTTTTTCCTCCCCTCCCCTGTGTACTAGGTGCAGTACTCACCGTGTCATTGTCGCCGGCGTAGGTACTCCTAGTATTTGAGAAGATATACCAGCATGGGAAGGACGTGCAGCTCGGGCTCCATGGCGTCCTGGCTCTTCCTTGAGTGTCGAGAGGTGAGTGGTTTCCCTTCCAAGTATTGTTTCTGCCCTGCTTTTGATGGCGTTGGTTCCACCCCAGAAAAGCTGGCGGATGGGCGGGTTGTAATGGGGTAGGCGGTACATTGTCTTCCTCCTGGCTGTTGACGGTTAGCGCCGTGGTGTTTGTTGCTACCGCCGTGGCGGTCGAAGTGTTAAAGTGGCTGTATGTGTTGGCGGTTTTCACCGTGGTCATGATTCCATTTTTTTTACTGCCGGCCTGTTGGCGGTGTTACCACCCCTTTAACACCTTCCGCCAGAGTTGTAATGAGGGCCTAAGACTTTTGTTTTATTCTGGTATTCCTGAAGATGGTTGGCTACGTTAAAGATATTTTGAGAGTCCATTGCCCGTTGTAATCCAGTTTTGGAGCGATCCATGATCATTATGTCATCTGAATATTGAATTATTAGCAGTTTGGTGTTTCTTAGCTTGGGAAAGACCAGGCATCCAGACTCCGAGGTTTTCCCTTAATCAGCTGTATACAGATTAAATAGCAGGGGAGCCAAATACAACCCTGCTTTAGGCCATGATTTCTTTTGATTTTTTGAGTGACCATACAATGTCCCGTTTTTTCACTTGGACCCATGTGCCTGAGTACAGTGAAGTTATGCTTCTAGCATAGGTGGTATACCCCATGCATCTAGCTTCTTCTAGAGGGTTTCCCTGTCAACCCTATCAAAAGCAGCACTATGAATGATCAACAAATCCGTGGTAGACCTCTGTTTTGGACCCACATCTCTAGCTGCTCGAACAAGATATGGGCATACTCTTTTCCCTCCATGTCAATGAACGCATTCATACCATAATTGGAGGCCACTCACTTGCACCTCTTTTTGCATACAGGGCAGAGTATAGATCCTCCCCAGGCATCTGGGACAGTCACCGTTTGAACAGCGCGGTTGTACAGTGGTCAACAGTGGAGTCAACAGCGGACTCAACCTTGCCTAGCTATCAGGGGCACATTTAAACAGGCTTGCAGGTATACCATTAGAGCCAGGGGCACCACCCTTTCTTATGTGCCTAATGATGCTTTCAACCTTCTTGCTGCTTATGTGTTTGATTACTGTGCACTGGGTCTCATTCAAATGAGTTGATAATTCATGACATGTGCTGGCACTTTCCTGCTGTCGGGTGATTGGCTTCCCAGCAAGTGCAACCATAGTGGAGGTTTGCATATAGTTTGTTGCCATGGGATCGCTGGTTGCAAGCGGGAAATCTGATTGCCTGATTGTTGGTGTATAACTGTGTTACATGCCTCACCCACACTACTTCTGAGACACATTTCTCTCTTGATTCCTTGTTGTTTTTTAGTTTGTTAACATACTCCCAAAAGTGCTCTTGTTTTGATCTTTTAACAACTGAAATGACATAGCACATTATTTTTGGTTCCTTCCATTCTTATGTTCCCAGACTGTTTTTTCAAGGACTGATTGACTGCTTTTGACCACTGCTGCTATAGTTACTGACAGTTTTCATTTGTACATCCGCTAGGCTCTACAGAGGTCTCTTCTTGAGGCAATGATGGCTTTGTCATACTGAGTTGATGGTCTCCTGCCCCTGCCAGGTTGCAGTGTGGTGGGCCTGGTCCTGTCTCCTAGCAGGAGAGATCTAAGTTCATCCACGCAGCTAACCCTCTACTGTAGGGCCAGATCCTTTTGCCTCGATTTTATTGCAAGTACCTGTTTGCTTAGCCAGGCAATAATTGTTGCTGTGTGCTCTGACCTTCACTTTATTTGTCTATCTAGCTTTACTTTTTCTTCCCCTGTTGACATACCAGCATATTTGCTCTCCTTTGATGGTCATACTAACAAATGTAGGGCCTGATTTATACTTTTTTAGCACTGCATTTGAGTCATTTTTTGTCCCAAAAGTAGCGTAAACTTACAAAATTCAATTATACTTTGTAAGTTTGCACTGCTTTTGCATAAAAAACTTATACAAATATGGTGCTCAAAAAGTATAAATCAGGCCCTTAGAATGCAATCTAGTGAGTTGTGATCACTTCCTGGCCTTTCTTTAATTTCAAAGTTTGCTAGCTGCATGGCGCTCTGAAAGAAAAACATAATTGATAATTGACCTTTATAAGTCAGGGCAAACAACTGTTCCTTCTCTTTTACAACAGTCTCTCATTAACCAGATGTCAGTTTTTAGGTTGACAGACATTTCTGTATGGTGTGCCCCACACTCTCCCAGGAGGCACTGTCAGGTTGCGACCCAGGGTACGGATGTTAAAGTCTCCAACAAATATGATTTCAAGGCCAGGATGATCCAGAATTAGCTCGCGATAAACAAGTAGTTCTTGGACCATCATCATCTTGGCTTTATTTGCAAAGCTGAAATAACAGTTGACCAGTATTAAGTTGGTGGCTTTACGATTAAGTTTCCAGCCTCTGATGGAGACTACTTGGGCTGCAGTACTGGCAAAATCCAGTATATCATCTTCTATGTTGTTTGCATGTTTGATGACGATTGACTGCCCCCACAGGCAGGCGCCCAAACAGGCTTGATCGTAGTACAGGTGTGAACAGCTCATAAGAGACTGAGAGAGTCATAGGGGCAAGTGCCCAAGTCTCTTGGAGACAGAGGATGTTGCTTGTTTCCACGTGGGTCATTGCTTCCCTGCTCAATCTAATACTGAGGCAAGCTCATTCCATGAGATTACAGATAACAAAGACTAATCCCAGAGTCAAAAATCTGTGTCTCTGTGCAGGGCTAAAGGTGATATCCCTGTTTTTATGGCACAGGTCATGGCTGAGCCCCCAACAACCTATGTGCAGCTGTTAGAGTGTCAGAGTATACCTCCCTCTGATTATGCATGCATATGATTGTAAGGGCGGGTGAGCCCTCTGATTCCAAGGCCCAGCCACATTTCCATCCAATTGAGCCCGTCAGCAAACCTGTTGATGTTTGCCTTGAGTATGGATTTAGGAGGACATGCAGGTATTTTGCTGGTGAGGGTATATGAAGATCAATGCCCCATTCCTCAAGAGTGTCTCTTTCAGCCAAGGCTGCTTCCCTTGGGGCCTCTCTCCTCCATACTGACATGGTTTCTTCCTGTTTGAGTTTAACAGTGGTGAGCAAAATCTCACCTAGTCAAGGTCCTCTGAGGTTATGTTCTTTAATGTGAGTATGTGGCTAAACAGCCTCAGCAGGTTTCCTCTATTAAGGGTGTCGATGGGGCGTTATGGTGTATATCGGCGGATGAAGAACAGTTTTGGATGGATGCACCCGTCCTCCTCTTGTGCGAGCTGGGTAATGGGCTGCTGCTTATCTGGATAGGCATTGAATTGTCCTCTAATGGAAAGCTCAGACTGAGCTTGATTGCTATTGAAAGTGGGACCTTTATACTCACTAACCTTTGGGTGACAAAATAAGGCACCCCGGCATGTGGTGTCCAATTATGGCTGGGTGTTCTCTGTGGTCAATGGTGGTCCACCTGCTCATGGGAGCTCAGCTGCATTCCTGACTTTTGAGGGGAACCTGGATCAACCCCCAGGTTGTAATCTAACAGTGTTTCAGATTGTGTGCCTTGGTCTGTCACTTCTCTTTGTATACCTGTGGGCCCACTGATCTAATAATTTCTCCTCCTTGTGTTATTGGGGGATCCTCATGAGCACCAATTAATATGAGATTTGACTCATGATTGAGGCCATCTTACCAACAAGCTCTGAGGCTCCCCTGTTCAGGTGCCTTGCCTTCCCTTGCATTGCAGGTTTCAGGGCGGTAGTAGCACACAATGGAGGGAGGGAGGAAAACAGAGTGACACACTCACGCATGACACACACCCGACAAACACCCAACACACACACACACCAGACACACAACCAGCTGCACACGTAAAAAAATGTGTTCCCAAAAAACGGCAGAATAATGCAAGGACAACAGGAATGTACTAAGGTGATTGCAATCAGATCAAAATCAAAATTAATAATTTGATTTGTCAATGAAACAGATATGTACAAATGTACACAAAGGGTCTCTGCCCAGTCCAATGTTCAAAGGGCTCATATGGCCACAGGGCACAGTCTAAGGCCCAACTCGAATCCTGACCACATCCGGATAGTACACTGCAGGGGCATCAGTTTGCAAAAGGGCAGGCATCTCAGGGTGTGGGTGGGCACCTCATCCAGATGTGGGAACAAGCCCACTGGTTCTGGAGGGGGCAACATGCCCATTGCTCTGTCCTGGGGAGTGCAAGGCCACAGTCTCTCAGGTGGGTGACACGCCCACTGGTTCTGGAGGGGGAAACTTGCACTGCAGCCCCTGGAGTGTGGCCTACATGGCGTCCGCTGGCAGTGATGGCTGCAATGTGGTGGTGGATGGAGGCGCCTCCTGGGCAGCCTCTGCACCATCTGATGACTGCAGTGTGGTGGTGGATGGATGAGACTCCTGGGCAGTCTTTGCACTTTCTGATGGCTGCAATTCAGCAGCTGGCGGTGGGCGCCCCGTGACAGCTGGTGGTGGTGGAGGTGTCACCCTGACAGCCTCTGCTGGAGTAGAGTGCTTCGTCTCCTCCAGTACATGGGGCGTGGATCCCTTACCCTTCCTGGCAGGGGTGGATGGGCTCTTCCCCTTCTTTCCTGGTGGTGCAGACTCCTTCCCCTTCTTTCCTGGTGATACAGGCTCCTTCCCCTTCTTTTCTGGTGGTACAGGCTCCTTCCCCTTCTTCAATGGAGGTGTGGTATCCTTACCACCATGAGTAGGTGGTCCTACCACTGTCCCCGTGGTTTGTTTGGCTGAGATGCTGGGCCGTGTCCTTGGTACCCTGCTCATATGGGCAAGATGGGGGAGGGATACGGAAGAGGTCAAGTTGGGAAAGGAAAAGCCTTTTTGGAACGTTGGGGTGGGATGAGGGGGGAGTAATGGGAGTTGAGGTTGAGGGAGTGGTTGTTGGAGGTGTTTGTTTGCTGGACTTGGGTGCAGGTGCATGGGCTGTATGCTAATGTGAGGTGGATGGCTGTTGGGTGTTTAAGTGCTTGTGTTTGTGTCCTTTAGGACGGGGGTGATGGACAGGGTGGGAGAGGAGAGAGGGGAAGCATGCATGGCTGTTGCGGAGGCGTCTGCCAGTGAGGTGTGTGTCCTGCTTGTGTGGTGATGCTGGTAGTGGATGTTGATGTAGTGCATGCAGGTGTGAGTGTGGATGTAACTGGAAGGGAGATGGTGGAGGAGGAGGAGGGGGAGACTGTAGAGGCAGTGGATGTTGTCCTGTCTGCAACTGTATGGTGTTTGCGTGAGTGCTTGTGGGATGAAGTATGGTGCCTGGGTTTGCCCTTGACACTCTTGGGTGTTGTCTTGTGGGCATGCTCATCTGTATGTGTGCCTGGGATGGGTTGGGGTTGAGGAGAATGGTACTGGGAAGTGGCAGTTGGATGGGGATGGTAGAAACAGGGCCAGAGCCTGAATCAATCTCTGTTGGGCCACCACTCCACTGTGGATGCCCTCCATTAATGCATTGCATTGCTGCATCTGGGATGCCAGCCCCTGGATGGCATTCACAATGGTTGGCTGCCCTACAGAGATGGATCTCAGGAGGTCAATAGCCTCCTTACTCAGGGCAGCAGGGCTCACTGGGGCAGGGCCTGAGGTGCCTGGGGCAAAGGAGATACGCACCCTTCCAGGTGAGCGGGCATGGGAAACTCACTGAGGGGCTGCTGGGAGGGTGGTGCTGGTACAGGGGGTGGCAGCTGTACCTGCTGCCGGAGTGGTCACAGAGGTGTCAACCACCACCAGGGAGCTCTCATCGGAGGAGGCATGTGAGTGTGTGTTGTCTCCTCCAGTCTCAGCTGTGGTGCTCCCCTCGCCCTCCGTCCCACTGGTTCCCTTGGCATTGGTGGATTCTGCCTCCTTGGTCATGTGGGAGGCAGTTCCCTCTGTCACCAGTGCCCCTGCTCAATGGTCAATGACTGTACCAACACCACAGTTGGCAGACACCTCACCGTCTCACACACAGGGAATAGGCTTCAGCACTATGCATTGCACTACCAGGGATATGGCTAGTCACTAAGTCAAGATGAGGACAACACACCTCCAACTGCAGCACTCCTGTGAACCACGATGCACTGCCTGAAATGCTAACAAGCTAGGTCACCTGTATTTGCCATACATCCATTACCCTTCAGATGACCCAAGCTGCAATGTCTGGCCTGGCCTTAGGGGCATCCACTAAAACATATCTACCACCCGAATACCACCCCACCAGCAAAAATATGTATTGATACCCACTCTACTTACTCCCTTATGGCTGCTGTGATGCCCTCAAGAGTCCATCCAGCTCAGAGTAGGCCACTGCCAGTATGCGGGCCATCAGGGGGGTCAGGGTCCGAAGGCACCCCTTCCTCGTTGGGAGGCCATCCCCAGCTGGGCCTCCGCGGTCTAAGAGTGGGTGCTCCGCCTGCCATAGACCCACAGGGTCTGCACGTCCTTAGCGATGGCATGCCATAATCCCTTCTTTTGATGGGCACTGACCTGCAAATGCAATACAGACACGAGAACACTATTAAACAAACAGTCCAGCCTGTCACACAAATGGCCCACCATACCCGTTACCATAACCATTGCCACACACATAGCCCAGCGCACAACATGTACACCATTAACAGACAATCCTCCCAACCCCCATCCACCCTTACACAAAGCTTGCACACACATCTCCATGCATCCTTGCCACATGCATCGTGGCCAAAGTGTACTCACCTGTTGGTCTGGAGGTCCATACAGCTGTCCGTACTGGGGTAGGACCCATCCACCAGTCGCTCCAACTCCTCTGAAGTGAAGGCATGGGTCCTTTCCCTGGTTACACGGGCCATGGTAGGTTCCAGACACAGGTCACAGCAGCACACGCAGGGTAGGTCTTCTCCTGTCGAAGGTCAGGTAACAAGTGAGGATTGAGATAGAAAATGGCGGTCACGTCTGTGGTGGTGTAGACCGTCACTGCCGCTGTACATCCCCATTAGCCACTGTACTCCATAGGGTCCAATATTATCGAATGAGGAATTGCATGGCGGTGCAAGACTGCCTTCTTCCGCCACTACGCCCAACATCGGCAGAGTTATCTCACTTCCACCTGTCCCAACATACAGGACAGGCGGTCGCCATTTCGGGGGGGGGGGAGTCATATCGACAATTGCTGTGTCACCGATTAGATTGGCACATACTTCGACATTAGCACTGTCCCAATACATAAGTGCACCATGTGGACTGCTGATGTGGTTTTGTTGTTCCAATTCTGACAGCCTACTCACTCTTGTGTCCCTTAGATACCTACCGCTGCAGATGAATAGGAGATAGAGACATACCCCATGTACAGACCCCTGGAGGATTTAGCTACCCTGGAGGACAGGCACATAATACTCACCTATAGACTGGACAGGGCCACAATCACAGAGCTGTGTGCCCAGTTGAAGCCAGACCTGATCCTCTTCTGCAAGTGTTATCAGTGCTCCATTTCCTGGAGACAGGTTCTTTCCAAGTGACTGTGGGCTTGGCAGCAGGAATGTCATAGCCAATGTTCTCAGCCGTGCTGGCAAGAGTGTTGTCTGCCCTGGTAAAACACATGTGCAGCTACATAGCTTTCCCCCAGGTGGCAGATTTGGCCACTGTGAAGGCCGGATTCTATGCAATGGGAAATGTCCCCACTATTATTGGGGTGATTGGCAGGGACACATATTGCGTTTGTTCCCCCCCACCAGAATGAACAGGTGTCCAGGAATCATAAGAGTTTCCACTCACTGACTGTGCAGATGGTGTGCCTGGCGGACTAGTACATCTCCCACGTCAATGCTAAGTACCCTGGGTCTGTACATAATGCCTTTGTCCTGAGGAATAGCAACATCCCAAATGTGATGGCCCAACTACAGAGGCACAGGGTGTGGCTAATAGGTGAGCCTTGGTCCCCACCCACTGTCTGTTAGTGTATGCCTCTGGTGTTAACCTCATAGGATAGTGTGTGGCTAGATTTTGTCCCTCAATACCTGCAGGTGACTCTGGCTACCCAAACCTATCATGGATGCTGACCGTTATATTGAGGCACATGGGCGAGCCAGACGGGTCATCGAAAGAACCTTCGGCCTCCTGAAGGCCAGGTTCAGGTGCCTCCATCTGACAGGTGGATCTCACCCAAGAAGGTCTGCTAGATAGTAGTGGCATGCTGCATGTTGCACAACCTGGCCCTCAGGAGCCATGTACCTTTTCTGCAGGAGGAGGCGACTGGTGATGCCCCTGTGGCTGATGACAGTGAGGATGAAGAGGCTGAAGATGAGAATGAGGACAGCAGAACATAAGTTATCCGTCAGTACTTCCAATGACACACAGGTGAGACATGCAACTTCACATTTCAATGAATATTGGAAGTGGAGGGCTGGTCAATGGATTGTCTGGTGGCAGGGGCCTGCTGATGTGCTGTTGCCTCCCTCATGATGTTGGCCATGTCTGCCAGCACCCCTGGCATGCAGATCAAGTTGGTGTTAATAGCCTGCAAGTCCTCCCTGATCCCCTGATACTGTCCCTCCTGCAGCTGCCTGTCCTCCTGCACGTTGTCAATGATCTAGCCCATTGTGTCCTGGGAATGTTGGTAGGCTCCCAGGATCTTGGAGAGTGCCTCCTGGAGAGTCAGTTCCCTGGTCCTGTCCTCCCCCTGACATCCAGCAGTCCTCCCAGTGTCCCTGTTGCTCTCTGTCTGGGTCCCCTGAAAGGTGTGTCCACTGACCCCAGGTCCCTGATTGTCTTAGGTATGACCTGTGCAGGTGGGCACACTGCTGATTAATGTGTCCTGGGGACAGAGGTGTGGGTACACTGGGTGGGTGCTGTGGTGTTGGATCCTGATTGGGGAGGCTCTGTGGTGGTCTGTGAGTGGGGTTGGGTAACCGGCTGTCCAGTGGTCCCTGATGGACCAGGTAGATCATTCTGATCCAGAAGTCTAGAGTTACTGTCATTACTGGGGGCATCTTCTGTTGGGAGACTGGATAGTCGTGGCACCTCCTCTCCACTGACATTGGCTGGGGTACCTGTGGGGATGTAAGTGATGTATTATGCTTCATGTGTATGACATGTGTACATCCCTGGCTTCCCCTCTATCGTTGGTGTTGCCCTGCCACCTTTTGCTTGTGTATGGTGATGTATTGTGGAAATGTTAGTTTCCCTATGCTGTGCATGCTTTAGTGATGGGTGTCCATGCAGGGCTGGGAGGGGTGTCCATGCATTGGTGTAGCATGCAGGGCTTGGCATTGTGGTAAGGCATATGTGTAGGTGCAGTGTGTGGGATGGAGTGGAGTGAGGGGAGTTAGGGTTAGGGTGTGAGATGGCATGCAGGTGTGGGGGTGATAAGTAGTAAATGTTGACTTACCAGCGTCTAGTCCTCTGGCTACTCCAACGAGTCCCTCAGGATGCAGTCATGCCAGTACCTGCTACTCCCATGCTGTGAGCTGTGGGGGAGGAAGTAGGGCCCACCACCAGTCCTCTGTATGGTGAGCTGGTGCCTTGCTGCAATGGAATATACCTTCCCATGTAGGTCGTTCCTCCTCGTCCCTTGTTCTTGGGTGCTGCCCACGGCGTTCACCCTGTCCTAGAGTCTCTGCCATAGCTCCATCTCCCTTGCAATGGAAATCTGCGGTAACTGTGCTCCAAACAGCTGTAGATCTACCCTGACAATTTCCTCCACCATGATCCTTAACTCCTCCTCAGTGAAACTGGGGTGCCTTTGTGGTGCCATGGCTGTTGTGTTGTGTGTGTTGGTGAGAGTGTGTTGAGTAATGTGGTGGGGTGTGTGATGTGGGGTGCGCGAGAGGTTTATGGGTGTAAGTGGTGTGTGTGTCTAGTTGCGTCTGTGCTGTTCGTGTCACTCTCCTGGCAGTAATTGTTATTCGTAAAGGGTTGTGGGCAATGTGGTGTAGGAAGCTGGCCTGGCTTATAGTGGGTACCTTGTGGTATTTACACCTTGTGCCAGGTCCAGTTATCCCTTATTAGTAGATTAGAGGTGTTCTAGCAGCTTAGACTGATAGAGGTAGCTGTAGCAGAGCAGCTTAGGCTGAACTAGGAGACATGCAAAGCTCCTACTATACCACTTATATCACTTAGCACTGTATCATAAGAAAACACAATACTCAGAGTAACTAAAAATAAAGGTACTTTATTTTAGTAACAATATGCCAAAAGTATCTCAGAGGATATACTCCCGTAGGAGGTAAGTAAGTAAGTAAGTAATATACACAAAATATACACACACAAACCAAATCAGGTAAGTAAACAGTTAGAAAAGTAGTGCAAACACTGTAGAACACAATAGGATGCAATAGGGAGAAATAGGCCTAGGGGCAACACAAATCAAATACTCCAAAAGTAGAATGCGAACCACGAATGGACCCCAGGCCTAGTGTAGTGTGTAGAGAGTTGCTGGAAGTGTAGGAAAACACTAAGGGTGTCCAAGATACCCCACCCCAAGACCCTGAAAAGTAGAAGTAAAGTTACCATACTACCCCAGAAAGACAGTAAAGTCGAGATAGGGGATTCTGCAAGGACAAAAACTGACTGCAAAGCACTGAAGATGGATTCCTGGACCTGAGGACCTGTAAAGGAAGGGGACCAAGTCCAAGAGTCACGCAAGTGTCCAAAGGGGGGCAGGAGCCCACTAAACCTCAGATGAAGGTGCAAAAGGGCTGCCTCTGGGTGGAAGAAGCTAAAGGTTCTGCAACAACGGAAGATGCCAGGAACTTCTCCTTTGGTCAGAAGATGTCCCACGGCTTGCTGGAGGATGCAGAGTTGTTTCCACACAGACCGACTGCAAACAAGCCTTGCTAGCTTCAAGAGTTGCGGTTGAGGATTTTGGGCACTGCCAGGGCCCAGGAAGGACCAGGACGCCGCTCCTTGGAGGAGGAGACAGAGGGGGTGGTCAGCAACACAGGGAACCCACACAGAAGCAGGCAGCACCTGCCAAAGCCCCTGAACAGGTGCTCAGAAGATCTGAGGATGGCGGTCGACTCAGCACAACAAAAGGGAGTCCCACAAAGTCGGAGTCCAACTCATCGAGTTGGGCAATGCAGGACCGAGTGCTGGGGACCTGGGCTAGGCTGTGCATGAAGGAAGTCCTGCAAGAGTGCACAGAAGCCCGAGCAGCTGCAGTTCTCGCAGTACACAGGATTACTGTCTGGCGTGGGGAAGCAAGGACTTACCTCCACCAAATTTGGACAGAAGGGCCACTGGACTGTCGAAGAGACTTGGTCCCAGCTCCTGTGTTCGTCAAGATGAGAAGGGACCCAGAGGACCGGTGATGCAGAAGTTTGGTGCCTGCGTTGGCAGGGGGAAGATTCAGTCGACCCACTGGAGATTTCTTCTTCACTTCCAGTGCAGGGTGAAGGCAGACAGCCCTCAGACCATGCACCAACAGGAAACAGTTGAGAAAGCCGGCAGGATGAGGCGCTACAATGTTGCTGGTAGTCTTCTTGCTACTTTGTTGCAGTTATGCAGGCGTCCAGGAGCAGTCAGCGGTCGATCCTTGGCAGAAGTCAAAGAGAGAAGTGCAGAGGAACTCTGGTGAGCTCTTGCATTCGTTATCTGATGAGATACCCACAGGAGAGACCCTAAATAGCCCTCAAAGGAGGATTGGCTACAGAGAAAGGTAAGCACCTATCAGGAGGGGTCTCTGACGTCACCTGCTGGCGCTGGCCACTCAGAGCTGTCCATTGTGCCCTCACACCTCTGCATCCAAGATGGCAGAGGCCTGGGACACACTGGAGGAGCTCTGGGCACCTCCCCTGGGAGGTGCTGGTCAGGGTAGTGGTCACTCCCCTTTCCTTTGTCCAGTTTCATGCCAGAGCAGGGCTGTGGGGATCCCTGAACCGGTGTAGACTGGCTTATGCAATGAGGGCACCATCTCTGCCCTTCAAAGCATTTCCAGAGGCCTTCACACCTATTTCCAAAGGGAGAGGGTGTAACACCCTCCCTCAGAGGAAATCCTTTGTTCTGCCTTCCTGGGACCAGGCTGCCCAGGCCCCAGGGGGGGCAGAAACCTGCCTGAGGGTTGGCAGCAGCGGTAGCTGCAGAGAGAAACCCGGAAAGTTAATTTTGCAGTACCTGGGCTCTATGCTGGAGACTCGGGGATGCATGGAATTGTCCCCCCAATACCAGAATGGTATTGGGGTGACTATTCCATGATCCTAGACATGTTACATGGCCATGTTCGGAGTTACCATGGTGACGCTACATATAGGTATTGACCTATATGTAGTGCACGCGTGTAATGGTGTCCCCGCACTCACAAAGTCCAGGGAATTTGCCCTGAACAATGTGGGGGCACCTTGGCTAGTACCCACACAATAAGTAACTTTGCACCTAACCTTCACTAAGTGAGGGTTTGACATATAGGTAACTTATAAGTTACTTAAGTGAAGTGTAAAATGGCTGTGAAATAACATGGACGTTATTTCACTCAGACTGCAGTGGCAGTCCTGTGTAGAATTGTCTGAGCTCCCTATGGGTGGCAAAAGAAATGCTGCAGCCCATACGGATCTCCTGGAACCCCAATACCCTGGGTACCTCAGTACCATATACTAGGGAATTATAAGGGTGTTCCAGTGTGCCAATCAGAATTGGTAAAATTAGTCACCAGCCTGCAGTGACAATTTTAAAAGCAGAAAGTGCATAAACACTGAGGTTCTGGTTAGCGGAGCCTCAGTGATACAGTTAGGCACCACCCAGGGAACACATATAGGCCACAAACTTATAAGCACTGGGGTCCTGGCTAGCAGGATCCCAGTGACACATATCAGACATACTGACAACATAGGGTTTTCACTATTAGCACTGGGCCCTGGCTAGCAGGATCCCAGTGAGACAGTAAAAACACCCTGACATATACTCACAAACAGGCCAAAAGTGGGGGTAACAAGGTTAGAAAGAGGCTACCTTCCTACATGTGGGTCTGATTTTTATAGTGCTGTGGTTGGGTGGGTGGGTGTGGTGTTTGTATGGGTGTCAGGTGTTTGTTTTTGGTATTGACCAATGTAGTGTTGTTTTGTAAGTGGGTTTCAATTCTGAAAGTGGCAGTATGTACCGCCAATGGTTTACTGGCGTTGAATGTCCGCCGTGGTGATTCGTCGGTCGTAATGTGGTGGGCGTTGTTTTGTTGAGGTAACGGTATGGGTGTTGGTATCGCCACTTTATCATTGACCTTTGGGCTGGCGGATTTGTGTATGTGGCTGTATTCTGTCGGATTGGTGTGTGTGTGTCATAATATGGTGAATGGATATGCGCCACTGCGGTGGTATGTTGGTGGCCATCAGTGCCAGGCAGCATTTACCGCCAATGTTATAACGGGGTCCATAGTCTATTTTGTGCTCATCATTCATTTCTAATTGGTCTGAAATTTTGCCTAGAATCATTTAATAATGTATAGAATGTGTTGCACAAAGAGATTGAAAAGAAATGGACTTTTCAATATTTTCAGAGATAATTAACGGAGTTCAACAGAATATAGATATGTGCCTTTACATTGAGCCTCAACCATGTCGGGTAAACACTTTTTTTAATTTTTATCTTAGAATTACAAGACTCTTTGCAGCGCATCTTAGTTTAAGACATCAAATTTCCACTAAGCTATTTAATGCTATGCTACGGGGATGTGCCTGTGACTTTGTTCTTGCGAAGGTCGGGGGCGTTGCCGTTTCTCCTCCTCGAATCTCCACCTGGGGTGGCACTTTGTCCCCCAGAGTTCACCTGTGCTTGAGAATAAGGGAGTTCACCACTCGCGCTCAAAAGTGTATAACTGCCCCCACTGCACGGGACATGACTGTGACTTTGTTTCTGCTGGGGGCCAGGGACCTTGCTGTTGCTCCTCCTCATACCTCCACCTGGGTTGGGACCATGTCCCCCACAGTTCACCAGTGCTTGAAGAGAAGGAAGTTCACCATTCACATGCTCAAAAGCACCTAACTGGCTCTGTGGCGCAGAACATGCATGTGACATGCCTCGGCGCATACCCAGGTGAAGACTGGGCCAAGACAGGCCCGTGTTAGCCCGTCATAGCCCATTATAGGCCATGCTGGGCCCACTCTCTTGGGAGCTTATCTGTCCTCGTGTCTCCTTATTTGCGCTTCGCATAAAATATAGAGTTAGCTGTAAATGTAATGCTCAGTTTTAACTTTTTTTTACTCTTGTATAATTTATGCCCCCAGGCAACATGGGTTAAAGGAAGGCAAATATGAATGTTTCAGACACTCAGCAGTTGCACCCACATCAATGTACATCTATTGACAACTTCCTAGTGAGGGAAGTGGAGTTAGTGGCTAATGAAATAAAACTCGCTGAGAGGCCTCTTTCATTAACT
Organism: Pleurodeles waltl; assembly: GCF_031143425.1. Taxonomy (NCBI): domain Eukaryota; kingdom Metazoa; phylum Chordata; class Amphibia; order Caudata; family Salamandridae; genus Pleurodeles; species Pleurodeles waltl. The sequence continues at coordinate 778,681,250 of NC_090439.1, forward strand.
ACGGAAGACCTCGCTCCGTTACATGCATCACCTGTCATCACCCCCGCCCCTAAGGTGGATGTTATTCCTATTAGTCACCTCAGGGCGCAAAGTGGGATTGATTTGCCCTTCTTTGGGAATTCTGGACTGCATGCTTTGGACCCTTTGATTGTTCGTGACCGAATGGATAACTCCGCTATTTCTCAAATCTCTCCGAGTGTGGGCCCCTCAATAACACATAGGAACAAGTTCTCTAAACATAACAGTCATCCAAAGTAAACAACTTTCAGACACGCACAAAAGCTGTGAAGGGGACTTTGTTCAATCTCTCTATATTCCTTGGATGGCTTAAAATCATTTATAAGTGTTCTTTTCGAGTCCAAACTATCCCCTCTTCTATTGAATCTAAATTGTCCGAAATTATTAAGCCTATAGAAGGGGGTACTCACACTCCAGGCAAAGACTCTTGTGGTCAGACCACCGACAGATCATTGTAGCTCCAGCAGCGCAATCGTCTGAAGGTGCTGCACAGACGTGGTATTCTTAGGGAGACACACATGGGGGGGCTACTACTCCAAACATGGCTGATAATCCTAACAAGAATCCTAATTTAGCAGTTTCTTTACATATCCCCGCCCAAGACTAAAGGTTACCATTTCCTCTGTGTCCCCCTGCAAGCCAGTTATAAATCTCCCTCCAGCTTCATGCCCGTATGTTCTAATCTTAACTAATGTGCCCTGGTTGCCAACAGACTAATTTGAATCCCAGGGGACCCTTAGGAATAAAGTACTGTTCTGGTTGAAAAGTTCTGTTAGTTGCCAGTGGGACCTAAGTACAGAAATGTTACTTGTCGGAAAGGTAGATAGCATTGGACCTCTAGAAAAAACGTAGCAGGAGATACTTTTGTTGTGAATGTCCATAACCCAATTGCTGCAGGCGATATTTAGCCCAAGCAAGTGATGGTAAGGTAAACCCCAGGTCTTTGAAAATATTGCTGTTAGGCTACTTTTGTCAGCATCTGAAACAGGCTCCCTGAAGGGGTAATTGGCTTAGGTCTTCCAGTCATTCTCACCAAGCTAATTGCATAAATTTTGCCCTACCTCTCAATAATAGATTCATGATGTTGTCTGGCATCGAGGAAACTGATTGGCTTTCTAGAGGTAAACCTGCACAGATACTGAGGCCCATATTTATGCTTTTTTGCACCACATTTGCATAATTTTTTGTAAGCAAATGCATAGAAAACTTTCAAAATACAATTATATTTTGTAAGTTTGCGCCACTTTTGCATCAAAAATTGATCCAAATAAGGCCCAAAAAAGTATAAATATGGGCCTGAATCTCTTTACTGAACAACAAAAAAAGGGGACCGAGGGCTGTTGAAGGTCCAGCATGCATGCCCCCACCTGACTATAACTAAAGAAAAGTATGCAGGTCCTACAGGGAACAGAAAGAGCGTGTACAGGTCAGGGCCCCAGATGGGGGTAGCCCCTTTTAGGAGCAAGAGCCCTCACATACCCCAGAGGGTGTCAAGCTTCATCATCGGGCGGCTCCACATTGGGCTTGCGCTGCAATGCCCAATTTTTGACAGGTGTTCCCTGTAAGAACTACATACTTATCTTTAGTTACTAAATCTCCTTACTCCAGGAGGTAGTGAGCTGGGTTTAGTTTCACACTCTTTCTATCAGGTAGACCAAACTATGGAGGTAATGCTTACTGCTTACTGAGTCCCTGCCTTCTATTGAAGATTGAAATTTGCCCCTGCAAGTGGTTGCTCCATCCAATACTGACATCCCCCAGGTGGACACAGGTGTGGACACCTCTGTGGTGCCATGGACTGCACTTGTCCCCACCCCCTTGTCTCTGGGGCTAGCTATATTTTATGTTTTGGAATGTGGCTGGACTTTCTAGGAAATTGGACAACGCTGAATGGCATGATGTTTTTTTAATTAGAGGCCCTCATTATGACATTGGCCGTAAATCCCACCTACTGCAATGCTGACTGCTGCCAACATAATGCCGCTGCGGCACGGCAGATATCCGTTCACCATATTATGACACACTCACACACCAATCCATCACTATTCAGCCACAGACACAAGTCCGCCACACCAGAGGTCAGTGATAAACTGGTGGTATCCAAACCCACACTGTTACGCCAACAGAACTACGCCCATCACATTATGACCCACGAATCACTACAGTGGACATTCAATGGTGGTAAACCATTGGAGGTACATACAGCTGGGCTCAAAATACACACCCTTAAACAAAACAACACTGCATTGGTCAATTTGAAGAACACACTCCTGACATCCATACACACACCACACCCACGCACCCACACCACTATAAAACGCACACCCACACTACCCACAACTCTTTACGACTACAAACCACGAGACACGAGGCATGAGACAGACACCACGACTACATACAACACCAGAGCCACACACCACCTACACCTAAACACCACTCATGCACCCCACATCACACACCCCAACACATCACCCTACAAACCATCACCTGCACAACTCACACAACACCCATGGAACCACAAGTACACCCCAGATTCTCAAAGGAGGAGCTAAGGGTAATGGTAGAGGAAATCATCTGGGTAGAGCCTCAGCTATTTAGAGCACAGGTGCAGCAGATATCCATTGCTAGGAAGATGGAGATATGGTGGAGCATCGTGGACAGGGTCAATGCCGTGAGACAGCACCCCAGAAGAAGGGACAACATCAGGAAGAGGTGGAACGACCTACGGGGGAAGGTACGTTCCATTGCAGAAAGACACCAACTCGCTTTACAGAGGACTGGCGGTGGACCTCTACCTTTTCCCCCACAACTAACAACATGGGAGGAGGAGCAAGTCTTGGCAATCATGCATCCTGAGAGCTTGGCCGGAGTAGCAGGAGGACTGGACTCTGGTAAGTCAGCTCTATACTACTTTCACCCCCCAACTGCATGCCATCACATACTCCCACCCTTACCCTCACTTCCATCATTCCATCACCTCCCACACCACCACCATCACATCTCACTCATCCCGATGCCAAGCTCTGCATGCCATACCAATGCATGGACACCACTCACAGACCAGCATTGACACCGATCACTAAAGCATGCACACTAGAGAGAAGCAGCTATCCCACCACATACCAACGTACACAAGTGAAAGCTGCCAGGGCAAATACAAACAAAGAGGGCAACCCACCGATGCACAATATGTCACACAAAGTAACAATAACACTGCGTTTACATCCCCACAGGTATCCCAGTCCCCCACAGAAGAGGCCCACAGTGATGACAGCAACTCTGGTCGCCTGGATCTGGATGACCAACCTGGCCCATCAGGGTCCTCTGGACAGTCTGTTATCCAGGCACAGTCCCAGACAACCACAGAGCCTCCCTCATCTGGAAACACCACCACAGCACCCACCTAGCGTACCCATACCTCTGTCCCCAGGACACATCAATCAGCAGTGTGTCCACCACTACAGGGACCCCAGGGCATACCTCATGCCCAAGACAATCAGGGACCTGGGGTCAGTGGCAGTGAGCACATGGTTCAGGGGACAGAGGCATAGGACAACAGGGAAACTGGGAGGAGTGCTGTGTGCCAGGGGAAGGACAGGCCCAGGAACCAATTTTCCAGGAGGCACATGCAGAGATGCTGGGAGCCTACCAGCATTCCCAGGATACACTGGGCCAGATCCTGGACAATGTGCAGGAGAACAGGCGGTTGCAGGAGGGACAATACCAGGGGATCAGGGAGGAATTGCAGGCCATCAACACCACCCTGGTCACCATAGCAGTGCTGCTGGCAGACATGGCCAACATTATGAGAGAGGCAGCCTCACAACAGCGGGCCCCTGCCACTAGCCAGACATCTGAACTGCCTTCCATCTATGCTGCCACTAGTGGACAGGAGGCCCGCCACAGGACCAACAGGCCACCAGAATCCCTCCCCCTGCAGAAGGTGAACCACCCTGCATATGTTCCCTGCGATCCAGGCAGAAGCCAGAGACTATTGCCAAGACACCTGCCAAGAAATGAGACTCTCCTGATTGTCACCCTTGTGTCCCACTCTGTCACCCCGTCCACCTTGAACTGCCAATGCTCCCCTTCCTATGTCCCCATAGAAAAAGGCACCTGTGCTGTAAATAGACTGGAACAATACCCTGAACTTTCCTCCATCATCACCCCATCCCAATGCACTTGCCCCTCTTCTTCTTAGCCCTTAAATAAACACCCTTTGAAAAAATACAAGTGTGGCGTATGTCAAACTTATTCTAGTATGTATTCGTTTAACCAGGTTCAAACATTGCAATTCAAATGTACAGTAATATTCAAATCAGAAGGACCTGTAGTTGGCTGCAGTGATCACACCAGGAGCGATAGTGGGGCACCAACATCTGAAAAATGAGTTGCCAAAGGGTACAGTGAGTGGGCATAGAAGTGGGAAATAACAGTGTTGGACTTTTGCTTATGCAGGGTCATCCCCAGTCTTTTTGCCTCCTGCCTCCTATTTGTTTCTTACCTGTTGCTGTTGGCTTTTCAACTCTGAGCACTTTACCACTGCTAACCAGTGCTAAAGTGCATATGCTCTCCGTGTAAATTGTATGTAATTGACTTATCCATGATTGGCATATTTGATTTACTAGTAAGTCCCTAGTAAGGTGCACTAGAGGTGCCAGGGCCTGTAAATCAAATGCTACTAGTGGGCCTGCAGCACTGGTTGTGCCACCCACATAAGTAGCTCTGTAAACATGTCTCAGACCTGCCACTGCAGTGTCTGTGTGTGTATTTTTACACTGTAAATTCGACTTGGCAAGTGTACCCACTTGCCAGGCCTAAACCTTCCCTTTTCTTACATGTAAGGCACCCCTAAGGTAGGCCCTAGGTAGCCCCAAGATCAGGGTGCAGTGTATGGATAAGGTAGGACATATAGTAATGTGGTTTATATCTCCTGACAGTGAAATACTGCCAATTTCGTTTTTCACTGTTGCAAGGCCTGTCTCTCTCATAGGATAATATGGGGGCTACCTTTAAATATGATTAAAGTGTAGATTCCCCTAGAGAGTAGATGGACATGTGGAGTTTGGGGTCCCTGAACTCACAATTAAAAAATACATCTTTTAGTAAAGTTGATATTAAGATTGTGCGTTTGGAAATGCCACTTTTAGAAAGTGAGCATTTTTCTTGCTTAAACCATTCTGTGACTCTGCCTTGTTTGTGGATTCCCTGTCTGGGTCAGTTTGACAGTTGGGTTGTTTTTCACCTCGCACTAGACAGTGACACAAAGGGGGCTGGGGTGTAACCTGCATTTCCTGATTAGCCATCTATGCTGGGAGGGGTGGAGTGGTCACTCTCATCTGAAAGGACTGTGCCTGCCTCTGACAATGCCGGCTCCAACCCCCTGCTGTGTGTCTGAGTCCTTGCCTGGGCAAGGCAGGATTTCACAAGTAGGTGTGAGTCCCCTTTGAAGAAAGGTGAATTCAAAGACTAAAATGAGTATAAGAAGGGCACCCAAATCTACAGACTTTAGAAACACTTCTGGAACCAAGAGGAACCTCTGCCTGGAGAAGAGCTGATAGCTGAGGAAGAAGTGCTGCCCTGCCTGTGACTGTGCTTTGTGGTGCTTTCCTGCAGTGCTGCTTCTGCCAGAGTAAGAGGGCAAAGACTGGACTTTGTGTTCCTTCCATCTTGTGAAGAAATCTCCAAGGGCTTGATTTAGAGCTTGCCTCCTGTTGTTTGAAGTCTCAGGGACAGCAAAGACTTCTCTCTGCCAGCACCTGAGTCTCTGGAGAGACTCCTGCTCTGACAAGTGGTGCCCTATCCAGTCCCTGGGCCCTTGAAAGGAAAGCTGTTGGAAATCCAAGGAAATCGACTTTGGACGACTCCGGACCGACGTTGCTGCTGAATCCGGTAACGCCGCCTGCACCCGACGCCGTGACCTTCGCTGGAACGCGGCGCTCTTCGCAGCCCCGACACCGCAGCAGCCCCGCTGAAGTCGGCGACTCCGTGGAAGTCGCCGCATCACGTCGTGACCGACGCCGCTCGAAGTGCACGGATTCAACGTTTCGCACAGACGCCACGATCCCCGACTTCGCGCATCGGCTTGTTTTCACTCTTCACCAAAGGTACTGTACTTGGGGGTCTACACAAATCCGTGTCCGGCGCCGCAGGTGTCGGCTTGTTGGGAGCGACTCTGTCACGACGCTGTGTTAACATCTCATCGAAGCATTTTTGTTTCTAAGCGCTATTTTTGAGTTTAATCTCTAAAAATTCATAACTTGACTTGTGTATGTCGGATTTTTGTCGTTTTGGTCTTGTTTTGTTTAGATAAATATTTCCTATTGTTCTAAACCGGTGTTGTGTCATTTTGTAGTGTTTTCATTAAGTTACTGTGTGTGTTGGTACAAATACTTACACCTAGCGCTCTGAAGTTAAGCCTACTGCTCTGCCAAGCTACCAAGGGGGTAAGCAGGGGTTAGCTGAGGGTGATTCTCTTTTACCCTGACTAGAGTGAGGGTCCTTGCTTGAACAGGGGGTAACCTGACTGTCAACCAAAGACCCCATTTCTGTTTGGTGATCAGCGGTTGGGATTTGGACTTGTATTTGTACTTGACATACAGTGATTAAGTGTGCACTATTGTTTTGAGTTCAGACCACTACATGACCACATACTACTTGTCTTGTGATTCTGCTTTTTGTTCTCTGATGTCCTCCTGGAAGTATTGCTAATATTTTTGGACTTTGGTTTTTGGTTGTGAAGCCTTTGCAGAATAGAAGTCAATTTCTGGCACCTATTTATGTATAAAAAGTGGCAGCTTAAAGCATTCTGCATGGAAAGGGGACTGGCTGTGAACAAGAAATCCATAAGGGAGGATCTTGAGTCAGCCCTGTTTCAGTATGAATTGAAACGTTGTCAGGCAACACCACCAAATGAGTCTGAGGTGGATAACTACTCTGAGGAGGAGGGCAGTGGCCCTGAGGAGGGAACAGAAAGAGATGATTGGCTCCTAGCTCGAATCCGGAGTCTGGAAGAGCTAGATGCAGAGCTTGAGAGGGCTGAGGAGAAGAGAGCCTTAGTCCTGGAAAAAGAAAGGATTACAGCTCAAGAGCTGTGCTGTGAAGAGCTGAAGCTGGAGGCCACGAGGGCTGAGTCCAGTTCAGATGGTGGCAGCAAAAATCTTGTATCCAGTACTGCTGAAGAAGTGCACATGCCCAGAGATGTGGTGCCCTACTTGAAGGAGGGAGTTAACACACGCCAGGAGGTTCAGGGGTATGAGGTAGCTCCAGTGATGCACAGGGTCCCTGCGGTGGATTGGGGAACTGGCATGGGGAGTCATATTCCTACTGGTGGGAGGGACACTCTACTGACTCCAGGTGAGAGTGACAGGGAGAGGGGTTCCCCCCAGGTAGAAGTCCTGGTTATGGAGTGTGAAGACATCCCAGAAGAGTGTGGGTTGAGTGTCAGGGACAGTCAGGTACTGTCTCACCAGTCTCAGGAGGGTGATGTGGGGTGTTTTTTCAAAGCAGAGTCACTGGATGGTTGGGTGAAGGGTACTTTGGGTAATTAATGTAAGGGACTGAGTGATGTATTTGCTGGAGAGCATATGTCTAGTCCTTATTTTCCAGAGCTACGCAAACACCAGGTGGAGTGTGAGTTCTCTGACCCCAGGGAGCTTACAATGGAGGCAGACCTCTTGGTGAGTACCAGAGAGTCTGAAGAGGCATTTGGGGGGGGCTCCTGAGAGGAGTGGTCTAGGTATTTCCCAACCAGGTGAGGTAGGGAAGGATTGTAGTGTCCCAGGTAGGTCCCAGTATAGTGGGATGGGTGAGGGACCCCATGTCCAGTCTCTGAGGAGAGGGAATGGGGATGGGCTGAGGTCCAAGGTGCCCGAGATCCGGTCCCAGGTCCTGGAGGGTTCCATGAGGGAACACCAGGAGGGGAACCTAGCCTGTACCATAGGGCCATCTGTTGAGGGAGATCCCACAGTGTCAGGAGAACTTGGGGGGTGGCTGTAGCCAGCGTCCCACCAGTTCTGGTGTCTGGCAGTACCACTCCTAGTGAGGGGGTGCAGAAGTCCAGACAGAGGTTTGAGAGGGGGTTGCGGACCCCAGTGGAGAACCTGGAGGGTCAGGGGTCAGCTCTGAGAGCAGAGCCCCCCAGGAATGACCTTGGTGAGACCATTTCTGGGTTGGGGGGAATCCAGACTGTGTCAGATGGGCAGAGGTCAGGAGACCTGTGCCAGCCAGACTCTTGTGTGGCCCTTGGGGACAGTGTGTCCCTTGAGGGGGGTAAGTGTGCCCCCCTGGAAGTCCTGTTGTGCCAGGCAGTGGTTCAACCGCAGGGTGGTGACTCTGGGTTGAATGATCAGGTTCAGGAGGTAAACTCTGACCTGGTGGGGGGTAAGTGTGCTCCCAAGGAAGTCCTGGTGCGCCAGGCAGTGGTTCAACCGCAGGGTGGTGACCCTGGGTGGGATGACCAGGTTCAGAGGGTAAACTCTGACCTGGTGGGGGGTAGGTATGCCCCCCAGGAATTCCTGGGTTGCCAGGCAGTGGTCCAGTCTGTGGGCACAGACCCTGGACTGGAGGATCAGGTGCAGGGGATAAAACCTGACCTGGGGGGGGGGGGGGGGCGGTTTGCCCAATCACGCCCCCTGGTGTGATTTCAAGGGGTACTCTCCTTGAGGGGTGGGTGCAGAACCCTGAGAGTAGGGGAAGGGGAGAGAAAGACTCACCCCTGACCCCAGAGCAATCTAAGGGTACAGACACTGGATTGGAAGGCCAGGTTCAGGGTGTCCCCCCTGACCTGGAGGAAGGGGCTACTGCTAACAGTGCCCCTACCATGTTGTCTTCTGGGGGGGCCACTCCTAGTTGGGTGGTTCAGGACCCCAGAAGAGAGGGCAGGGGGGGGGAAGCCTCACCCCTGGCCCTGGTACAACCTGAAGGTACAGACCCGAGGTTGGAAGAGCAGTTGCAGGTTAACATCCCTGCACTGGTGGAAGAATTGTGCAGGACTGCTTCTACAAGCACCCTGACAATTTTTTACTCTGGGGGTGCCGCTCCTGGAGGGAGGGTACAGAGCCCCAGAGGGGAGGAACAGGGTCAGGTTATCCTCTCTGACCTGGTGGAAGGGAGAGTGGTCAAAGGGTGTCAGGCACCCGGGGCTACCGCCCCCCACTCTCCACAGTCACAGTGGGTGGAGAGGCCTGAGGTCAGGCTCTCATCCCTGACAGTCATCAGGGATCACTGTGGCTTGCTGTCCTGGTGGACAGAGTTGCCCCTGGGGGTGGGACGAGAGTCACACCCCAGGGGTGGAGTAGGCAACACCACTGTGTTGGCCCTGGTGGTACTATCTGCCCATTGCAATACATCTGTGAGCAAAGTAAAGTTAGGTGCTGCACAGATGGTGTCTGCAGATGTGGAGAAGGGTTCCCCATGGGTTAGCTTAGTGGGCCCTGAGAGTATGGACAGAGGGATCCAACTGGAGTCAGGAAGGCGTAGAACTGGAACATGCCCCTGCTGTTGTGGCCCTGGGTCCTTGTTCTATTGCCCCAATCAGGGAAGTACATCAAGGTATTGATTGTTCTCCCCTTGCTTTAGGCTGGTAGGGGGTCGTGTTGGATTTTTGCTTATGCAGGGTCATCCCCAGTCTTTTTGCCTCCTGCCTCCTATTTTTTTCTGACCTGTTGCTGTTGGCTTTTCAACTCTGAGCACTTTACCACTGCTAACCAGTGCTAAAGTGCATATGCTCTCCGTGTAAATTGTATGTAATTGGCTTATCCATGATTGGCATTTTTGATTTACTAGTAAGTCCCTAGTAAGGTGCACTAGAGGTGCCAGGGCCTGTAAATCAAATGCTACTAGTGGGCCTGCAGCACTGGTCGTGCCACCCACATAAGTAGCTCTGTAATCATGTCTCAGACCTGCCACTGCAGTGTCTGTGTGTGTATTTATACACTGTAAATTCGACTTGGCAAGTGTACCCACTTGCCAGGCCTAAACCTTCCCTTTTCTTACATGTAAGGCACCCCTAAGGTAGGCCCTAGGTAGCCCCAAGGGCAGGGTGCAGTGTATGGATAAGGTAGGACATATAGTAATGTGGTTTATATGTCCTGACAGTGAAATACTGCCAATTTCGTTTTTCACTGTTGCAAGGCCTGTCTCTCTCATAGGATAATATGGGGGCTACCTTTAAATATGATTAAAGTATAGATTCCCCTAGAGAGTAGATGGACATGTGGAGTTTGGGGTCCCTGAACTCACAATTAAAAAATACATCTTTTAGTAAAGTTGATTTTAAGATTGTGTGTTTGAAAATGCCACTTTTAGAAAGTGAGCATTTTTCTTGCTTAAACCATTCTGTGACTCTGCCTTGTTTGTGGATTCCCTGTCTGGGTCAGTTTGACAGTTGGGTTGTTTTTCACCTCGCACTAGACAGTGACACAAAGGGGGCTGGGGTGTAACCTGCATTTCCTGATTAGCCATCTCTGCTAGGAGGGAGGGGTGGAGTGGTCACTCTCATCTGAAAGGACTGTGCCTGCCTCTGGCAATGCCGGCTCCAACCCCCTGCTGTGTGTCTGAGTCCTTGCCTGGGCAAGGCAGGATTTCACAAGTAGGTGTGAGTCCCCTTTGAAGAAATGTGACTTCAAAGACTAAAATGGGTATAAGAAGGGCACCCAAATCTACAGACTTTAGAAACACTTCTGGAACCAAGAGTAACCTCTGCCTGGAGAAGAGCTGATAGCTGAGGAAGAAGTGCTGCCCTGCCTGTGACTGTGCTTTGTGGAGCTTTCCTGCAGTGCTGCTTCTGCCAGAGTAAGAGGGAAAAGACTGGACTTTGTGTGCCTTCCATCTTGTGAAGATATCTCCAAGGGCTTGATTTAGAGCTTGCCTCCTGTTGTTTGAAGTCTCAGGGACAGCAAAGACTTCTCTCTCCCAGCACCTGGCGTCTCTGGAGAGACTCCTGCTCTGACAAGTGGTGCCCTATCCAGTCCCTGGGCCCTTGAAAGGAAAGCTGTTGGAAATCCAAGGAAATCGACTTCGGACGACTCCGGACCGACACCGCTGCTGAATCCGGTAACGCCGCCTGCACCCGACGCTGTGACCTTCGCTGGAACGCGACGCTCTTCGCAGCCCCGACGCCGCAGCAGCCCCGCTGATGTCCGCGACTCCGTGGAAGTCGCTGCACCACGTCGTGACCGACGCCGCTCGAAGTGCACAGATTCAACGTTTCGCACAGACACCGCGATCCCCGACTTCGTGCATCGGCTTGTTTTCACTCTTCACCAAAGGTACTGTACTTGGGGGTCTACACGACTCCGTGTCCGGCGCCGCTGGTGTCGGCTTGTTGGGAACGACTCCGCCACGACGCCGTGTTAACATCCCATCGAAGCATTTTTGTTTCTAAGCGCTATTTTTTAGTTTAATCTCTAAAAATTCATAACTTGACTTGTGTATGTCGGATTTTTGTCGGTTTGGTCTTGTTTTGTTTAGATAAATATTTCCTATTTTTTTAAACCGGTGTTGTGTCATTTTGTAGTGTTTTCATTAAGTTACTGTGTGTGTTGGTACAAATACTTTACACCTAGCGCTCTGAAGTTAAGCCTACTGCTCTGCCAAGCTACCAAGGGGGTAAGCAGGGGTTAGCTGAGGGTGATTCTCTTTTACCCTGACTAGAGAGAGGGTCCTTGCTTGAACAGGGGGTAACCTGACTGTCAACCAAAGACCCCATTTCTAACAAACAGCATGCCAGTGCCAAAGATAATCTAAATAATGACAATGAAATGTGAAGTAACACTGTCTTACCTGTGTGTCATTGGAAGTATTGTTGAATCACTGTAGTTCTGTTATCCTCATCCTCTGGCTCCTCATCCTCACTGTCCACTGCTGCCACATGGCCATATCCAGCCTCCTCCTCCTGCAGACAAGGCACATGGCATCTCAAGGCAAGGATGTGTAACATGCACCATGTCACGATTATCTGGCAGACCTTCTTGGGTGAGTAGCACAGGGATCCCCCAGTTAGATGGAGGAATCTGAACCTGGCCTTCAGGAGGCCAAAGGTCAGTTCGATTATCCTTCTTGTTCGCCCATGTGCCTCATTGTAACGTTCTTCTGCCCTTGTCCTGGCATTTCTCACAGGGGTAGGTAACCATGATAGGTTGGGGTAACCTGAGTCACCTGCAAATATCGAGGGACAACATTTAGCCACACACTATCCTATATGGCCCACACCATATTATTCGCCAAGAACATGCAGACCCTGGGGTTCTACTGCAGGCGGAACACCCACTGTCAGAAAAGGTGGGAGGACCTGAGATGCTGGGCACAGAAGACGGCAGAGGCCCAGCTGGGGATGGCCTCCCAGCAAGGAAGAGGTACTCGTCGAACCCTGACCCCCCTGATGGCCTGCATACTGGTGGTGGCCTATCGGGAGCTGGATGGGCACTTGAGGTATCACAGCAGCCACAAGGGGGTGAGAACAGTGCCCATCATTACAACTTACACATGGCAGGGTGGTATCCGGGTGGGGGATGTGTGTCAGTGGGTGACATTGCAGAGTAGGTCCCATGTTGGCTAGGGTTCTGAAGTGATAATCCTGCTACCTAGCTCGTAGGCGTCCAAACTGGTCAGGGCTGTGTGGGTCCCAGATGTTCTGCATTTTGTGGTATGTGCCCCTCCCCCTGCCTTGGTGGCTAGCATTAGAACTGGTAGTGCAATGCATAGTGCGTAGGGCTGTTCCCTGTGTGTGACGGTGGTGTGTACGCCAACGGTGGTGTTGGTGCAGCCATTGACCCAGTGTATCCTTTGTTTCTTCCCCCATTTTGTTTTGTCATCCTGTCCTTATGTGCATTAGCATCATCTAGCGGAGGAGCAGAGGCACTGGCGACTGAGGGAGCTGCATCCTACAGGACCCAGAAGGCAGAGTCCACCAACGGTGAGGACACCAGTGGGACGGAGGGCGAGGGGAGCACCACGGCGGAGACTGGAGGGGATAGTTCAGACTCTGATACCTCCTCTGATGGAAGCTCCCTGGTTGTGGTGGACACCCCTGTGACCACCCCAGCTACAGGTACAGCCACCACCCCCATACCAGCACTTCCCTCTCAGCAGTCCCTCATCGAGTTACCCGTGCCCGCTCACCCAGGAGGGTGGGCATCTCCCCCGCCCCAGGCACCTCAGGCCCTGCCCCAGTGAGCCCTGCTGCCTGAGTGAGGAGGCTTTTGACCTCCTGAGATCCATCACTGTGGGGCAGTCAACTATTGTGAATGCCACCCAGGGGCTGGCAGCCCAAATGCAACAAACTAATACATTTTGGGAAGGCATTCCCACTGGCTTGGCGGCCCAACATCGATTGTTCCGGACTCTGGCCTCCTGTCTGCTGGCAGCCATTGTCCCTGTTTCCACCCTTCAAATTCCTCTTCCCAGTCCCATTCCCCTCAACCCCAACTTATCCCAAGCACACAGGCAGACGTGCATGCACACAAGACAACACGCAAGAGTGGCACAGGCAAACACAAGCACCACACTTCATCCCACAGGCACTCACACAAACACCATCCAGATGCAGACATACCAACATCCACAGTTTCCACTGTCTCCCCCTCCTCCTCCTTCTCCACCTCCATCCCAGTTGCATCTACACTCACACCTGCATGCACTACATCCTCATCCACTACCAGCATCACCACCACACCTATCAGAACACACACCTCACTGGCAGACACCTCCACAACAGCCATGCACATGTCCCCTGTGTCCTCTCCCACTGTGTCTGTCCCCCCTAACGTACACAAACGCAAGCACTCAGACACTCAACAGCCATCCACCTCACAACAGCATCCAGCCCATGCACCCATACACAGCAGACAGACACCTCCCACAACCACTCCCTCTTCCTCCACTCACAAACCTTCTCCCTCTTCCCGGCCCAATGTCCCTAAGAGGCTTTTCCTCTCCACCATTGACCTCGTCCCTCCCTCTCCTCCGTCCTTCATGTCTGGCCAGGGTGGCATAAACCCAGCAGGTAAGCACCTCAGCCACCTAGTCCATGGGCCCACTAGTCTCCTCACCCACCCGTGATGGGAAAGGACCCAAGGCACCAGGCAGCCTCAAGGAAGGGGTGCCTGCCCCAGCTGTTGCCCGGAAGAGCAAGGAGCCATCCCCAGCTTCTGCCAGGAAGGGCAAGGGAGCCAGCCCCAGCTGCTGCATGTAAGGGCAAGGAGCCATCCCCAGCTGCTGCGTGGAAGGGCAAGAAGCCATCCCCAGCTGCTGCCCAGAAAGGCAAGGAGCCATCCCCAGCTGCTGCCAGGAAGGGCAAGGAGCCAGCCCCAGCTGCTGCCAGGAAGGGCAAGTGTCTGTCCCAGCTGCTGCAAGGAAAGACAAGGAGCCAGCACCAGCAGGCAGGAAGGACAAGTGGCCAGGGGCAGGGACTCAGACGGAGCCCTCACCACCAACCATGGTTGTGCAGCCATCTGAGACCTCAGGGGATGGGCTGGAGCTTCCCCCCAGCAGCAGCAGCAGCACCACCAGTGGGCAGCTGTCCGAGGCTGCAGGGGATGGGCTGGAGCTTCCTCCCAACACGGATGGGCTGGAGCTTCCCCCCACTACTGGCAGAATCACCACCAGTGGGCAGCTGTCTGAGGCTGCAGGGGATGGGCTGGAGCTTCCCCCCACCACCACGAGCAGCAGTACCACCAGCCATCCGCGGCTGCAGGGGATGGGCTGGAGTTTCCCCCCACCACCACCAGCAGCAGCAGCATCACCAGTGGGCTGCCGTCCGAGGCTGCAGGGGATGGACTGGAGCTTCCCCCCACCACCACCACCACCAGCAGCACCACCACCACTGAGCAGCCGTCACCGCCGGCGGATGCATGTAGTCCTGCATCCATGGGCTGCTGCGCGGCCTGTCCCCTGCAAATCCTGTGGGTATGACACCCAGCTGAGAGACTGTGACCTTTCACTCCTGAGGATCAAGAGCACAGGGCACAATGCCCCCTCCAGAACCAGTGAACAAGTTCCCACCAACCCCAGCCTCTACAGGATCAGAAGCACAGGGCACAATGCCCCCACCAGAACCAGTGGGCAAGTCACCCACCAACCCCAGCCTCCCCAGGATCAGAAGCACAGGGCACGATGCCCCCTCCAGAACCAGTGGGAAAGTCATCCACGAACCCCAGCCTCCCCAGGATCAGAAGCACAGGGCATGATGCCCCCTCCAGAACCAGTGGGCAAGTCACCCACCAACTCCAGCCTCCCAGGATCAGAAGCACAGGGCACGATTCCTACTCCAAAACCAGTGGGCAAGTCACCCACCAACCCCAGCCTCCCAGGATCAGAAGCACAGGGCACGATGCCCCCTCCAGAACCAGTGGGCAAGTCACCCACCTGAGAGACTGTGGCCTTGCACTCCCCAGGACCAAGCACAGGGCTTGTTGCTCCCTCCAGAACCAGTGGTCTTGTTTCATCTGCCAGCTGAGGTGCTCCCCCAGTCCCCGCACCCCTGAGGTACCTGCCTATTTCCCAACTGTTGCCCCTACAGGGTTCTCTCTGTGTTGGTGCAGGTGACAAATGGGGCCTTGAACATTAGCCTTTGGCCC
Source organism: Pleurodeles waltl (assembly GCF_031143425.1). Taxonomy (NCBI): domain Eukaryota; kingdom Metazoa; phylum Chordata; class Amphibia; order Caudata; family Salamandridae; genus Pleurodeles; species Pleurodeles waltl. The sequence continues at coordinate 778,696,846 of NC_090439.1, forward strand.
ATGCACAATATGGACTGGACAGTGTCCCTTGAACTGCAGACATGTATATACCATTACATTGAAATTCCGTTTATCTACTGTGTTGTTATTATTACACTTACTTTTGCACAATCCTGTAGTCATTGCATTATTCCTCAGGAGGCTGGGGTAAATATATTTTATCACTGCAGCTGATTGTGTGTATGGTGTTGGGGGTGGGAGTGTGTGTTGTGCATGTGTGTGTCACCTTTTTCCTCCCTTTCTCCCCTATTTGCTAGGCAGCTGTACTCACCGTGGTCGTCTTCGCGTTGGTGTTCGTGGTGGAGCAGTAACATAGAAAATCATCAGGACTATATGAAGCTCAGGCTCCATGGCGGCCTGGTTCTTCCCTGTGTCTCCAGTGGTGAGTCCTTTCCCTTCTGTGCAGTGTTTCCACCAGGCTTTTGATGTCATTGGTACTGCCCCAGAAAAGGCGGCGGTTTCCTGGGTCTTAATATGGTGGGCAGTACATTGACTTCCGCCTGGCTGTAGCCGGCTACCGCTGTGGTGGCTGTTGTTTTTGCCCTTGCGGTCAGTGTGGTAAAGTGGCTGTCTATCTGAGTTCTCACAGCCATGTTCATAATTTGGTGGTAAATACCACCGGCCTGTTGGTGGTATTACCGCCACTTTATCACCGACCGCCAGGGTTGTAATGAGGGCCATAGTGTTGTGTGTTCAGAGGAGACTTGGTCCCGTGATTCTGTATTTATTAATGGGTTTCTTTCTATTCACACCCCATCTATGCCCTCTAGTGGGGTCATCACAAAGGAGGTTTATTGACTTTGAGCTCAACCTCTGTGAGCTTGACCGTTGTTAAAACATTTCTTACTTCTCCCCATTGTCAGATTGTAATGCTTCAAGTAAACTCTGAGGAAACTCTGGTTGTAATCAATTTTTTGGATTGGAATTTTACGACCACCATGACAGATATAGCTGTCTCTCTCAAACACACACCTGATAAAATTCTGTGTGAACTCAAATCGGATTATGTAATAATCTGGGATAGGGATTTTAATTGCAGCCTATGCCTGAACGCTAAGAATGCCATATGTGGGGTGATATGCTGTGAGTCAGTGGATTTTACATATTTTGAGCATACACCCTGTGGAGATTTTCTAAATTCTCTTTTGAACAAGTTGTCATTGTTCATCGCAGTTGATCTTGCAGGTCCAAGTACTTAGGGGATGTCACTTACTTTTTGCTGGGGGAGGGGTAGTTCAATTGATTATCTTACCATTACATTACAGGCTTATGGCCTATGATTTTGCTATTATATCCAACTGATTGAGTGACCATCACCCATTGTCAATTTCCCTTGACATAAGAAGTGAGGGGTGGTCAGATGCCATCAGTGCTCACCTATTTACTTTTCAATGGAATAAGGGGATCATGCTCAAATGGGCAACACTGGATCCTCAGGCTGTCCTGAGAGAGCTCCTAAAGCAGAATAGGGAGTAGTTCACGACATGTTTGGATTCTGATTCTGATCCTATACTTGTTTTACAGGCTTTTGAGGGAATCTGTCATAGTGTTTTCATTCTTCTAACAACTGAGGGACAGTCGCAGGGTCCAAAAGCCCAAAGGTGTTTCGACACTAGCAGTTCAAAAGCCCACAGGGACCTCATTTCCACTTAGAAACAAGTCCACAGAAACAGAGAGATTGTGACAGCTTGCAGGGCAAATTATAAATTAGCAATTGCAGAGAGGAAGGATTTGATCAGGAGAGACACCTGGGAAGAGCAGCATGTTGCAACTAAAATAAATGATACCTGGCTCTTTTGGGAAGTTGTGAATGCTCCTTATTTCTCTGATATCCACAATAGACCTATTGATATGGTTATCCCCGCAATAAAGTGGGTGGAACATTTTTTAACCTTTAGGGGAATAATTTAGGTGAGGTAAGTGCCCCAGGCCCCTCTGATTTACATCTTATTCAGGTGGGCACTGAGCTATTATGCATCTCAATAAACTAGGTAATTTGTGCCCTGGCGCAGTGTGCAAGAAATAAGGCGGCAGAGCCTGATTGTATGCCAGTTGACATTTTTCTTGACAACCTTGATTTGTGGGCCCCTATATGGACTAATGTATTAAGCTCTGCGGGTGTTATTGGGCCCTCTAAGTCTCGGTCCAGCACCATAATTATCTCAATATATAACAAACATTTGCAATGCAATAGGTCTCACATTTGCTTGAGTTAGAGCTATTGGTGTTGTAAATGCATAACTAGACTTTTCTTGCCATTTAAATTGGTCAACCCTGCTGCATAATTTGGTCCTCTCTGCCACAAAATTCTGGTGGCCCTGCATGTAATTAAAGCATTTCCATTTACCTTCTTCCTCTATCTGCAGCAAAAAAATGAAAATATTGCCATTATTTATTTTATTGTTTTATATTATTATTTTTGGGGTCCCACCAATCTAGTGGGGGCCCAGAGATCACTGAGATAGAAAGAGCACGTTGTGCGGTGATTTACCGGCAAAAATGTTTTGTAAAAGGTATGTCCCACAAACCATTATGGGACGAGTTTCCAAGTGCAGCGAATAGTGTAATATCTTTACTGCAATTCTCAGGACAGTCCTTAGAGAACACCATAATAAAAATAGCATTTGTAGGAAACATGGTCATGTAACCATATAGTCAGACCCTAGAGGGCCTAACAATATGAAAACAAATTGTCAGAAAATAATACAGTATATTTATATATGTAGCCCTAATAGGGCGTAGTCCCTTACACATTTTGAGGCCTAGCAGCCCTGCTACAATACTATCACAAAGAAGGCCCTTAAAATACAAACTATGCCTACCTCTAAAACAAAAGTTCCAGCCTTGAGAAAGCTTTAAAAGACATTGAATGGTGGGAGAGGTTACAATTTTGGGGGTCCTTCCCAACCTAGTGTGGGGACCTAGAGATGGCCTATATAGAAAGTTTGTGTTGTACTGAAAATGTTAATGGAGGTCCTATTGCATTAGAACCACCACAGGCTGAGCTATGGACAAAAACGTTTCGAAAAACAAATACCTGCAAAGCATTATGGGGTGAGTTTCCCCAAGTGCAGTGAATATTGTAGTACTGTCTCTCCCACATGCCGGGAGAGCAGTTATGAGGATTTCTGTATTTTTCACTGTTGTAACTGCTTCAGTTTCTATATTTATAAGTGCTAAACTGTTATGTTTAATCCATGGTATCTCCATGGTGATCGCTTTGGTGATAGAATCCTCGTTCTCGGGATTCTATGGTGAACGGTTGGGAACTTGGTGAAAGACGACATCGAAGGAGGTTGGAGCTGGTTGTTGTGGGTGGATGCTGAATAAAGGAGATTTAAATAAGGAGAGACTCCGTGTCAAGTGGCGACAAGCTTTACTGCATCCACCCTTCATCGGACCTACGCGATATTTTGGCTGTCTGTAATGTATTCGTTCATGTACTTTTCCAGTGTGTGGAACAACAGCTGATTTTACAGCTGACCCGGAGCAATGCGCTTTTGTAATACGCGCATTCTCATTGAAAACAACTTTTATTAATGCGCACGTCTTTAACAAAAGCGCGGCTGAGCAATCACACCTGTTTTATCTATTTATATAACATGAGCGCGGTTACTCTTTCCGCGGCGCTCACACTTCATCCCTTAGTGCACAGAGCGCCGCTCTGTCCCAGGGCTGTTATAACAGTCAGCTGTTTGCCGCAGTATGTGGCGCCATGAGCCGATCTAAGTGTCAGTATCCAGCGCATCAGTATCCAGCGTTAGCTGCTTGCTGCAGTGTGTAACGCTACAACGGTGAGCGCGACCGATACATCCAGCTCCTCCGACGGCGCTCACACCTCACCTCTTGGCTGTACTCTGATTAGTCTTCAAAAAGACTCAGCAAGGGTTTTCCAGCCCTGTATCATCATCTGCGCATAGGAAGTTGAACACTGAGCCTGCAGGAAGATAATATCAGCGTAATGATTATGTTCAACAACATAAACTTACTGTATTCTGGTGAACCTTGCCCCACTGACTTTGAATAAACGTGGATTCCTTTTGTTTTGTTTTTTTCCTTTTAGCAGGAAGTTCCTCATCACAGGAAGTGAATATAAACTAGTGTGCTAACCCAGAGAATTCTGGCACATTCAGGAAGTGCAACAGTTTTATTTACAATTTCAATATTTTTCAACAACAATGACTCAACAACCTCTTCTCAGTTTATCTCAGCCTCCACAATTTCTATCTGAACGGGGTGAGTCAATTCTACCATGGAAGAAATGGATAAATGTATTTGATTCATACTTAATTGGTATTGGTGGAGAAAAATTTTCCCCTGCGAGAAAACAAGGCATTTTATTACATAATCTAGGAATTGAAGGACGGTATATTTATGACAGCCTTGATTTAATAACTATTGGGACAGCCGAGGGAGAACCTAGAGATATCTACGAGATGTCACTCATGATGTTAAAAAAACACTTTGGTGGTCGCATAAATGTTGTCATGGAAAGACACAAGTTTTTCATGAGAGCACAAGCTAAAGATGAAAGAGTTGGCAATTACATTGCTTCACTCAAGACACTGGCTCAAACGTGACTTTGCTGAACTTACAGACTCTCTAATACGTGACCAACTTGTGCGTTGTACCAACAACTTTAGAGTCCAGGAAAAGCTGCTGGCAAAGAACCCAACCTTGCAGAAGGCGCAGATTATTGCTGAAAGTATGGAACATGCCATTTTATGGGCCAAGGAGATGAAGGGTGCAGGTCCCAGTCATGGCATCCATACTGAATCTACATTTCCAGTTTCTTCCTGTGATTGCGTTCAGGAATGTGACCTTGTCCAGAAAGTGTCCAGTAAAGCAAAAATTAACAGCAATGTCAGATGTTATAAGTGTGGAAATGTTGGTCATTTGGCTAACAACCCAAAATGTTTTGCTAGGAATGTAAATTGCAGGAATTGTGGAAAAAGGGGGCATTTAGCGAAAGTTTGTAAAAGCTCGAAAGTTAACATGGTCAATGAGTCAGCAAGCACACATCAGATGATTTTGCAGGTTGATTACACAAATCGACAGTGCAGTGAAAATAAATTAGTCATGCCAAAGTGTGATATTGGTATTGATGGGAAAACTGTCCCAGTTCTTGCTGATTCTGGATCCCCTTTTACACTAATTGGAGACAAGAATTGGGAAAGGATCTTTGCAGGTGAAAGAATTGAACTAATTCCACCTGATATAGACCCTATTGGAGATGGTGGACAGAAGATTGACCTTATTGGATATTCTGTGATGACAATAGAATTTAAAGGACGTGAAACAGTAGGGAAAGTTTATGTAGCAAAACGGGGTAATAATCTGTTGGGGTGGCGTCATCAAAGGGATTTAGGTATTGTTCTGAACCCGAATACTCCTGATCAGGTTCTTTCTGTTTCCAATTTGGGTGATGATGAGGAAATTGTAAACAATTTTCCAGAGGTCTTTAGTGATGGACTTGGACTACCGAAACATTTTAAACATAAAATTATTTTAAAGTCCAATGCCAGACCAGTTGTGTACAAAGTGAGAAAGGTACCTCATTTGGTGTTGCAGCCCTTACAAAATGAACTTGACAGATTACTGGGTTTAGGTGTTATAGAGGAGATTGAAGCCTCAGAGTGGTTAGCACCCATAGTTTTGGTTTCCAAAGATAATGGAAAAAAAATCAGATTATGTGTTGACCTTAGAGGTCTCAATCAGTGCATTTGGGTAGACCGCCAGCCGTTGCCTAATATCAATGAGACTTTGACCATGTTAACTGGGGCAAATGTTTTCAGTGTTTTAGATCTCTCAGCAGCTTACCATCAGATCCTGCTCGATGAAGATTCAAAACACCTTACCTCTTTTGTCACTCCTTTGGGGGCATTCAGATATGTTAGAATGCCTTTCGGGTTGGCGTCTGCTGCCGCTTGTTTTCAGAAAGTGATGAAGGAAGTACTCAAGGGTCTTAGTTCTGTTCTGTTTTTTCAGGACAATATTCTTGTTTATGGCAAAAACACTGATGAGCATGATTCCATTTTAAAAGCTGTACTTGTGAGATTGAGAGAGAATGGTTTGACTGTGAAGAAAGAGAAATGTAAATTAAGAGTTGGAAGTGTTTCGTTTCTTGGTCATACCATCTCTGGAGATGGTATCAAACCAAAATTAGAGTTAGCAAAATCAATTATGTCTGTACCAATACCTATAGACAAAGATCAAGTACGATCGTTTTTGGGCCTGGCAGAATACTATTCTAAATTTATCAAGAATTTTGCTAGCATTGTCCAACCATTAAGAATGATTCTGAAGAAGGGTGTGAAGTATGATTGGACCCCACAATGTGAGGAGGCATTTAATGCAGTGAAAAATGACATAGGGAAGATGCCCACCTTAGGCCATTTTGATGTAAAGCGTAAAACATTCTTATCCACTGACGCTAGTATGAAAGGTCTTGGTGCGGACCTTTCACAGCATGTGGATGGAGAAGAAAGAGTGGTGGCGTTTGCATCACGTTCCCTTACAAGTCAAGAAGAACGGTATTCAGTAATTGAGCGTGAAGCATTAGCCTGTACCTGGGCCATAAACCATTTCAAATATTATTTATGGGGTTTACCGTTTGTGCTCAGGAGTGACCATAAACCTTTGGTACAGATGTTCACCTGTCGGAACATTGAGAGTACGACACCACATATTAAGCGTTGGGTAGAAAGTTTGTTAGATTTTAACTATCTTATGGAATATTTTCCTGGCAAGAAGAATATTCCTGCAGATTTCTTGTCTAGATCATCAGTGGTTGATTGTAGTTTTGATGGGCAAATTCCTGTGCTGTGGATTAAGGAATCTGCTCTAGACAAGGTGGAATGGGATGGAGAATGCAGTAAAGACCCGGTTTTAAAGTTAGTTATGGACTATGTGGTTCAGGGTTGGCCATGCTTGCGTGAGTGTCATGAAGAGACCAAAGCCTTTTGGAACGTTAGGGATGAGTTGAGTATTATCAATGGCAATTTGTTCAGAAATAATAGGTTGGTTCCTCCTTTCAGTTTACGTGAGAAACTGATTAACTTAGGCCATGAAGGACATCTAGGTAGAAATCTTACAAAATCTAGCATTAGAGAGTGCTATTGGTGGCCGGGTCTAGATAAACAGGTAGAAGCTCTTGTCAAGGACTGTTTACAATGTGCTGGAAATGATAAATCCAGAATAGTTCGGACTGCTCCTTTATCTCCAGTTTCTATTCCCAATGAACCTTGGGTCAAATTGGGTCTGGATTTGGTAGCACCCTTTGAAATGTTACCATACAATGAAAGATTTGTGATGGTTCTTGTCGATTATACTTCCAAATGGGTCACTGCTAGCTGTGTACACTCTGTTACCACCAGAACTGTGATAGATTTTTTGACTGATGTATTTGCTTGTGAAGGAATTCCCAGAGTGATAGTGACTGATAATGGGGTTCAGTTCACTTCCTCAGAGATGAAGTATTTCCTTAGGAATCTGTCAATCTCTCATTATCGCACTGCACTCTATGCTCCCCAAGCTAATGGGTTAGTTGAGAAAATGAATCAGTTGGTGAAGGCAAGTGCTCAAGTAGCTCTAGAGAACAAATGGCCATTAAAGACTGTTTTGAGGGAGAAGTTGTGGGCTCACAGGAATGCACCCAACGTTGTTACCGGTATGTCTCCATTTCGTATTTTGAAGGGCAGGTTAGCAGGCTCGAAGTTGAATCCTTCATGGTTGCATTCTAAAACTCAAGTTAGAGTAAAGTTTCGTGACACAGAGAATATTCAAGCCAGAATAATTGCGAACCAGACAAAGTATAAGAAACGATTTGATGAGAGGCGTTGTATGCGACAAAAGAGTTGGTGTGTAGGTGATCTGGTGTTTATTAAGAAACCTGTTTGGTGTCCTAAAGGAGAATCTAAATATATTGGACCGAGGAGGATTGTAGAAGTGAAGAAGAATGTTGTTGTCCTGGAAGGTGGTGAGGTTTGGAGCATGTCTCGACTAGCCAAGTGTACCAAGTTATCAGATGAACATGATACTGTTTTGCCTGATGTGGATGTGAATGTGGGAGTAAGACGGAGTGGAAGGAACTGCACATATCCTAGACATCTTAGGGATTTTGTAAGTTGAATGATACTCAAGCCATGCATTAAATACTTGTGTTAAGAACTGTAATGCACATTTTGTAATGTTTTTGCAACTTGTTAATTTCTCTGCAAATCTTATGTTAGGTTGTTGTTATTTAAATGTATATAGTTATTAGGGGGGGGAATTAACATTTTGTGTTATTTAAAGAGGGAGATGTGTTATGTTTAATCTATGGTATCTCTATGGTGATCGCTTTGGTGATAGAATCCTCGTTCTCGGGATTCTATGGTGAACGGTTGGGAACTTGGTGAAAGACGACATCGAAGGAGGTTGGAGCTGGTTGTTGTGGGTGGATGCTGAATAAAGGAGATTTAAATAAGGAGAGACTCTGTGTCATAAACATATAAATGGTAGTCATGCAAAGCGCTCCTTAGATCAAGTTCACACTATATGAAACTTTACTGTTATGTAAAGCGTGCCTCAGATTGAATTTGCACTACATATTAAACTTTATGTATTCAAGTAAAGCACTTGTCCAATTTAGTTCACGCTCTAGGAACCTTTTTTTTAATGATGTAAATTTGAAATAAATAAAAAAGAAACAGCAGCATGCCCAAAACAAGAAAGAGGAAGAAACACCATACGGCCATGCAGCGCCAAGTAGCGAGTCAAAAGAAAAAAATAGTGCGCACACACAATGGTATATGGCCAATTGTGCAATAGGGTCAGTCTCCAAGGCAGAAACAAAACACTTCAAGACGGGACAAACGTAAAGCATTTCCCCATGAAATCAAGGGAATTTTTAAAGACAGGCCCATTAACAAATGAAGCTGATGGGTGTTAGATGGGCGGGATTAAAGCTCACTGAATAGATTACAATATGTCAAAAATAGAGGCGCTCGCGCGCTGCTATGTTCAACCTGAAACAGGTAACAGGGCAGATCCCCGCAGTTATCATCCTATCTCGCTTATTGACTCTAAAGGTAAAATTCTGGGAAGAATTTTGTTGAACCTGCTTGAATCCTGGGTGGGAGACCAAGGCTGCCTTTCAGAGGCTCAATACAGTTTTAGGAAAGACCTGGTTACAGTGGAGCAGTGCTTTAATCTTCACTTAATAATCAGTAAATATACTTTGGCCAAGAATGGTCACCTCCATCTTGTCTTTATGGAACTGACTTCTGCTTTTGATTGGATAAATAGGGGCAAGCTCTGGAACAAAATGCTAGCTATGGGTATTGATGAAGCCCTAGTTTTTTATCTTGCAAAGTTACTCAAGGATGTCAGAGGTTGCATTAGATATGGTATGGAAGGAAAATGCACAGACCCTATTAAGATGTCCTGTGGTGTGCGGCAAGGGTGTGTGTTGGCTCTATTTTTATTCTGTCTCTATATTAATGACCTAGACAGCTGGCTGAAAGAGGCAGAATCAGATTCCTCCAGGACGGGCAGTAAGAAATTACCTGCTTTTCCTTACACAGATCGTTGTGTATTAATGTCTAGGGCAGGAGTTGGCCTTCAAGAGCTTCTAAATAAATTTGTTTCCTTCATGGCTGAGTTGGGCTTTAAGACAAATGTGTCTCAAGTCCCATGTGATATTCATGGGTGATGCCTATTTGGAAGGAATTTAGGTTTGAGGTAATTCTATATTCAGAGTGAAAAATTATTTGAGGTCCAAACATTCACGTACTTAGTTCTTCCCTTTCATTATAAAAGTAACTGGTCTCATCTCATCAATATCAGATGTTTACAAACTATGGAGGCCCTTTTTAGATTTTCTAAAAAGTTAGGCTCCAAGCCCTTGGATGCTCTGACCACCATCTATGAGGCACGCTGCCACTCTACATTTATTTATGGGGATGGTGTGTGCGGCTATAGGGAAGTTTCAAATCTACAAATGAAAGAAAATAATTTTTTGAGAAGTCTTTTTGCCAGATGGAGCTAGGAATATGTCCTTTGGAAGATCGCATTAGGCTAGCTCCTTTTATGTTATGGCATTCTGTATGGACCAAAGAGGAGACTTTTCTCAATCTGGGCATAATTCAAGATTCTTTGCTATTTAACCATGCTCAAAGAATCCCATTGCTTAGTTATGTGAAGCAACACCTTTTCACACTGGGCACAGTAAATTGTTTTGATTTTCCTCAAAATTTGGACTTAGTCTCCAGACAACAACTGAAGCAAGATCTACTAGGCCTAAATGTAGCACGTAGAGTGACTGCTATGAAAGGCAAAAAAAGGTAGCTTCTCCCACCTACAATGGATATTATTGAGCTGTATCGATTGGAGCTTTATCAAAGGTTCCACCTGGTGGGATTCAGGTTTGTCATTGCTCATTTTTTAGTTGCTTATCCAAGTAATGCATACTATGAGTCTGCCCTTGACCTTGCGATTCTTGCACCTCTCAGTATATGTTGCACTTTGTCTTTTTTTGCACTTTATACTCTGAACCTATAAAAAGGTTTTTAATATCGCGGTAAAAAGTCTGAACATCAGGAGGTGTATATCTGCCTTGTTTTATAGTCAGCTTTTACAGAATGAATATATATGTCTGATGATTTACAAGTTAATTTCTACTGCTGTAAACCTCAGAGGCTTGGTAGGGAAGTAATGGATATGACCACTGTATGCTTGTACATGAAATGTATTTGTGTTTCAATGTTTCAACTGATCTTCACATTTTTATGTTGTACTGTCTTTCATGGTTTATACCGAATAAAGAAAGATTGATGATGGTGATCAGCTACACAGAAATTTAGAATATTACAATTACTTCAAGTGGAGAAAACTGGTCAGATGAAACATACTATGGGCCTCATTTACAAGCAGTGATGCAGCACTGCCACAGCCCAGCATTGCATCAAAATATTTACTGCAGTTTAACAACAGATCCTAACACCATGCTTGCGCCATATTTATAAAACGGCGTTACATGGCGTTTGGGTTCGGGGCAGTGTAAAAAAAATGACTCTATCCTGTGAGCCACATCGTAAGCCAAAGTTACGCTAGTGCTTCAAAAGTGATGCTAGCCTGACTTGCGGCACGTAATCTGACGCTAGCCAGCCTAGCATTACTTTTGTGTCTAAAAACGTCAGCAAAAACACCTGCAAAACGCCTCTTCATACAAAACTACAACAGGAGACATTGCAGAAGCAGAAATGTAGACCCCTGAAGAGCAGACACCCCAGGACAACCCCAACATTAATTACAAGCCAGTATTTCCAGACAAACTCCAAGGAGAAGGGGAAGAGGAAGTGCAGGTTCAGTGAGGAGGAAAACAACATCTTGATCTGATGCAGCATCAACAACAGCTATATGTCACCTCCAAAAAAGGCCATATGGCAGTCCATAATGGACAAAGTGAACAGTGTGACAGAGGTGAAGAGACAGTCATCGACTGTAAGAAGCGCTGGCATTATTGCAAGCGCAGAACAAAGGAGAAACTCGTCAGCAACCATAAGGCAGCATTGCAGACCGGAGGTGGAAGTTCAGCACCCCAAGAGGAGCTAGATTACCTGAAGGAGATGGTGGCACCTGTCATCCCTAAGGAGTTGGTGACCTGAGTCTAAGGATTAGACAGTGCAGCATATGATGAACCACAACATCCACAGGGTAAGTCGCAGTGAGGGGAAATGTGGTCACTATGCAATTTCAAAAGGGGGTGGCCGCCATGTCCCAGCGCAAAAATGCACTGTCTTAAGACCATAGTGTAGTGTGCTGGCACACTCATGATGAAACGGCAAAGAGAGGTGATATGCACTGACTTTACACAATTAGCACATACCAGGCAACAACCATCACCTCACTGTCTTCTTTGTCTGAAGTGCAGCATCATTCCACATTTCTTTCACTTTGGGCCTCATTTACGAGGCACTACTGGCACACTGTGCCACCAGAGTGTCAATTTCCACAGAAGCTCCAGTCGGGCAGTGCGCCAGCCCATATTTAAAAGACCACATAAAGCCATCTTGCTTTGCTTTTCATGACCTTGTAAATATGGACACCTTTCACGCATAGCACTACATCAAACGGATATTCAATGGGTCTTCCTTTGGGTGTCCCTATGCAACATCCATGGAACCCATAGGAATTGGATGCATCCCCAGATTTACAAGGCTGGGAATGCACCAGATTCTTACTCCACCTCAGGGGTGGATGTAAGGGAGAGAAATACTTTAATTATTTCCTATGTCTTACCTCTTTCTAGGTGTGCTGCACAATGTAGCACACACAGAAGTACGAAAACACCTCTTGTGATAGTTTTTGTGCAAGAAGGTGTCCCTCACTGCACAAAAACAATCATCCTTGCAACAGAAGCATCCTGCGTCATGGTGCAAGGCTGCCTGATTTGCCACTAGGTAGCAATTTGTGCACCAGGGCAGTGGGAGAGGAAAGAAATGTGCTGTAGCTTGTAGATAAGGCACATTTATGCCCTTTCATGGTGGTACCGGGCGTCACTGCAAGGTACTTGCTGCGTTGCCCTGCACCACCTGCCACTTAAATGAGACTCTTTGTGCCACATTTACGAGAAAATGATACAGTGCAGTGCAGCCAGCCAGCTTGCTGCGCTGCACTATGTCATTTGGAAAGTGCAGGGATGCATTGTATTCACTGAAATTCAATGCATTCCTGTACTTTCTTCAGCGATGGCGCACAAACTGCAGCCATCTCCACTGTAGGCATCCATGCACCATGTAGCTACTCGGTCTCACTTGGGCCCATGCACACTAATCAAGGATGGAAATCCTCAGAATGGAATGGCTGTGTCACAGGACAAATAACTCATCTGAGAGGGGGCCAGATGTGGGCGATGGGAGGCATACACACATAGGAACATGACAAGAGACATGTCTATTGTACCCTGCATGAAACTAAATTGCACCCAGCTGATATGGCGGGCAGGGAAGTACACACAGGTAACAGCTGGCATGTAAGACACCACAGGAACTCAACTCAAATAATCAATTGGAGGGTGGGTGATGTGAGAAATGTACAACACTGGACCATGTGTGTATAAACTAATGATTATGTGTGGGCATGGTGGGACACTGCTACTTCTCTGCATGGTAGGTGCTGACTCTTCATGGCAAACTGACATTTGGTTTGAACAAGGAGTATGTGCATACTGGGGATGTGGGAATAGACATGTGTACTGCATGGTACCTACAAAAAGACACATGCGCCAATGGGTCTGACTGGAGAATGCTTGTGGCACACATGGGAAATGATGGCAGAGAAAAGCCCTTTGGGGGGCTACAACCTACATGTCATGCGGACCAAGGGGAGCATGAGGGACACGCCAGGAAGGAGTATGAGGCAATAATATCTGATGGTGCAATATGTAGAATTTGAAGGATGTCAAACAGGGATTTGACAAAGGGATACTAAGAAACACCTAACCAACACAAATCACGGGACCCATGGAGAAACTTAGGCTGAAGTGGCTTGGCCCACTGAAGTGGGAGTCACATGTAGGGACTTGCCACCAATCACAACACCACTACAATGTGGGGTGAGGCTCCAACAATTGCTATCTGAAACAAAATATCATATAGTACCACTGGATATGGACATACATGGTCAACCTGTTGTGGGCATGTGAGAATGAATGTATAAGTTGGGTAAGATCATTGTGTGACACTTACCTGTGTACCAGGAATCACAAGAGGGAAATCTGAGGGAGTCTGAACCCATACAATGGCATGGGCCTGGGTCATATGATGTGTGACACTCTGCAGATAGACAACTCTCATCAGGATGTCATGGGGGAATTTAAGTGAGCCAAATTACACAGTACAACCAAAGCCCATCCTCTCAGAGTAGGCACATAGTGCCTGTGACAACAATCAATTAGCAATGTAAATTGTGAGAAACTGTGCATCAGTACCCATGCCCAACAGATGTACTACACATCACTGTCCGACTGAGGGCCCCATGTATGAGAAGAAGATGCAACATGGTGTTGCACCACAGCATGCAATTATGCGCTGAACCATTTTGAAAGTGCAGGGATGGACTGTATTTACCAAAATGCAACATATACCTCTACTTTCCTCCATGATGGTCTACTCACTGCTTCCTAGAACCAACACAGACACCCTTGCACCATGGTGTTGGGCCAGTGTTGCAGGGATGACTGCTCATTTGCTGAAAGGGACACTTATCGAATTTGAACAATCATGACTATTGCCTTCCACTTTCCATGTGTGTTGCAGAATGGAGAAAACATTGAAATGTGGAAAAATGGGGACACATCTCCAGATATCCAAAACTAGGAATGTGTCCCATTCCATTGCATTCCATGGGTGTTGTAGGGGAACACCCACAGCAACACCCAAGAAACCTGTATGAATGTAGTGCATGAAAAGGGTACCAAATTAGAGGGCAATGACAAGCTACACAAGTTAGCGTAGTGTGGTCTATTAAATTAAGGGCCTGCACACTGTGCCACTGGAGCTTCAAGTTATATGACCCTATAGGTGCACAATGTGTTGCTAGGGTCCTGAAATGAGGCTTTGAAAGTGCTCCCTTGAAAACATTGCTTGTAAATCTGAACACTCATGTCAACATCTAGCAGAGCTCAACATTAACTTACCTTCATTCAATTGCAGAGGATGGCACCATAACTCCTGGTCAGCTGCCTGTCCTGGACTTCTCCGATGAGGTGGTTGACCAGCTGCAAACCATTAATACTGACACCCTCCAACAAATCCTGGATGCTATATGGACACCATCTCCAGTCGCAGGGAGGCTCGACAGTGTTGCAGGCTCTCAGCATGAACCACCCAACTTCCAAGACGTGCCAGCTCAAACACAGCCCTGGACTATCATGACCCACCACTTACATTTCCAAAAACAGCACTAGGAGTCCAGCAGGAGCTGGGAGATACAGTGCGGGTGGTGATGGAGCATGTGGTGGTTATCCTTAAGGGAGTCATGAGGTGCCGCAGTCCAAATGAGGAAATCTTGTCATCCATACGAGACACAACTCTTTGCTTCCTAGTCTCCAGTGGTCCCTGGCTGACGTCACTGGTGTCATGAGGCTGAGGCATGAGCAAATGTCAAGCCCAAGTGCCACCAGCAATGTTACCAACAGGGTGGGGACAATACAAAAAGTCCTGGAGTCCATGTAGTGGAAGCAGGGCTTCCTCATTGCCAACTTGAGTGCCCTTCACTGTGACATTGCTGCAGTGTTGCAGATCCTGTAGGTCCTTTTTGCTACTGTGCTGCCTCAAGTGTTCCCACAGATGGGAGCTGCCATGGACACAGCATCCACACCTTCAGCCCCTGATGGGTGTGTGTGTGTGCCTCCCTCTATTTCAGTACCTAGAACACCCCTGTCACAGGAGGTACCACATACATCATAGAATGAAGATGTGGAATGAACATCTTTCACCAGGAAAACTGCCCAATAGCTTTACTTTGTGGCACATGGCCCCTTTCTCCTTTGCTCTTTACTAAAGATCCAGTCTGAAAACACCTTGCACTGTCCTCAATTGGAATCTCCCACTGCTGACCTCTCATATATGTGGACTGGCATTGTGGCCAGTCTTCCCTAACGGCAATGTGGTCCTCCTCCTCACTGAAGCACTCCTCTCCTACACATGTCCACTGACATGTTCACTCCTCTGGACTCTGTCTGGACATCAAATGGCTAAGTACATTTTTGTCTCATGGAATGAGCATCAGTACTGCACAGAAATTAACAGATGTAAGTAGAATCACTTACTAGAAACCTTGGTGTTGTATGTGTATCTGAAGCACATGAACATGTTAGTTTGTGTAAAGCTATTACACAGACTGCTCAGCAAAGGGATAACTGTGGATTGCATTCCAAGAAAAAGCTGCAAGACTCAGTGAACATACATGGAGAATCTACTTGCAATTGTAATTGTAATAGTATTCATATAGCACTTACTACCCCTGATGAGGCGTCAAAGCGCTTTTCGGTGAGTAGCACGCTACTCCGGAACCGAAAAAGAATTAGTGGTGGATTATTATAGGGAAATATGAGTACAGTATTAGTATTACTATGAGTTCATTTGAGCAGAGGATATTTGAGTTTGTTAGTTGGATTGACTAGAGTAATGGAGGGATAGAGGAGGGAAGAATCCAGAAGTGTTAATTGGAAATTTATAGTATCAGGATGAGGCTTGGAATGAGTAAAGGAGAGATGGAGGAGGGAAGAGTCTGTGGAAAGGGTTAGGGAGATCATAGTAGCAGGAGGGGTTTTGGATGAGTCAAAGGTGAGATAAATTAGGGAGAATTTAGTAGGGTTGTTTGGGAGATCATGGTAGTAGACTGAGGTTTGGGGCGCGCTAGATGTGGAAGAGGAGGAAAGAGCTTAGGCAGGGTTATTTTGGAGATGAAAGTAGTAGAATGGGTTTGGGATGAGTCAGAGTGGGGATGGAAGATAGATTGATAGAGACATGCCATAGGGTGATGGGTAGACAAAGTAAAGCTTACAAGAGAGTGAATTTATATAATTTGTATTTATTATATATATATATATATATATATATATATATATATATATATATATATATATATATATATATGTATATATTGGCAACAATCCTCCTGTTACATGCAGAAAGTTCCCGGACACCAAATGGAGGTCCCAAAAACTTTATTCACCAATGCTTCCTCCCAGAACAATGCGTTTCAGCCGTAGCCTTGATCTCGTTAGGTGATCAAGGCTACGGCTGAAACGCGTTGTTCTGGGAGGAAGCATTGGTGAATAAAGTTTTTTGGACCTCCATTTGGTGTCCGGGAACTTTCTGCATGTAACAGGAGGATTGTTGCCAATAATATGGGGATGGCTAGGGCCACGCCTGGACCGCTACTGAATTAGCAGCCTCGGATGTTTGGCAATGTTGGTGTTCTATATATATATATATATATATATATATATATATATATATATATATATATATACACACATTTCTTATCCTTATTTTTAGTTGAATTATTCTATTTATTAATTCATTGTTATTTTTTTACTTTAATTTATTTATTTATAATTTTAATTTCATTTATAGATTGTATTTAATTTATTTTTATTGAATTTTTCTCTAGTACAGTAGGACTAGAGTAATAAATAGATATGAAAATACATAGTAAGGGAATACATGTTCAAGGAATATCTTAATGGGTATGATATGAGAAGAAAAATAGTATTGTATAAACACAGACTTTCAAGATTTATAATAACTGAAGTTAATTAAAATGTGTACCTTTCTAACATTTATCTTTCCTCAATTTTTGAATAGCGAAATGCTTATAATAATAAAACATTTGACCAGTGTGATACAAAAACATGAGTAGGGATCCATAAATATCTAATACAACAACTTATCTAGGAGCTGTGCATTTACTAATGAACATGTTAAGCATAGAATAACATATATATGTCTATACACACACATATATATATACAAACACAGACACACACATATATATGCATATATACATACATTCAACCATGAGTAAATATACATTTGTTAAACAGGTTTAAATAGTATTTTATAATTTATTATGACAGAGTAGTGATACACATTTCCTAAAGAACTATACATATCTAGAATATACACATAACTACATTAAAAATATTTATCAACATAGACGTATGCAGTCCATTTCTGTTTGATTATGGTGGTCATGAAGGAAGTCTTCTGAAGACAAGTTAGTTATCCGTGGATCTTTATTTGGGGGTAATGAATTCCATAGTTTGGCTGCTTGAACGGAGAATGACTACCACCTATTGTCTTTTTCTTGTATGGTGGTGTTCTAAGGCGTGGTGCCAATCTTGAGAAGTGGTTTCTTTGATGAATGTTTTTGGGTATTTTATTTCTGATAAAAAGCGGTCCTGTTCCATGTATAGCTTTGTGGGTAATACAAAGCAGCTTGAAAGTGGATCTTCTGGCAATGGGTAACCAGTGTAGTGCTCTCAAGGCAGGGAAGATGTGGGCTTGTGGCTTTACATGCAATAGTAGCCTGGCAGCGGAGTTCCTAATCTATTGTAGTTTTTTCATAATAGATAGAGATGATCGGTGGTAGAGGTCATTGGCATAATCCAGTTGGTATAGTACAAGAGAGATAGTAACCTGCACCTTGTGTGGAAATCTGAGGTGGGGGAAGATGCATCACAGAGTCTTCAAGATGATGAATCTTGTACGTGCTAATTGTTCCACTTGGGAATTCATAGTTAACTTAGAGTCCTTGCTAATTGCAAGGATTTTAACTTCCTTTGAGGAGGTCCGAGTTTGTCAGGCCAGGCGCAGAGTGGGTCATCATTTTTTCAGTCATCACATGGAAGTATTTACATTTTGATGGCTGGGAGAAAGCTCTCAATACACCTCCCCAGGATGAGGTCAGCTACATGCTGGCCCTCGGCAACCAAACCCAATGCTTCTGGAAGCATGCCAAAAGTAACCTTGAAGCCAGTCAAGAGGTGATGAAGGAGTAGTACAACAGGAAGACCACTCTGGTTGAGTTCTCACCTGGAGACAAGATTTGGGTGATGGAGCCAGTAGAGCCTAGGGCTCTCCAGGACTGCTGGTCTGGCCTATTTGAGATTAAGGAGCATAAGGGAGAGACCACTTACGTAGTGGACCTCAAGACCCCTAGGCACCCCCTAAGGGTTCTCCATCACAACAGACTCAAACCTCACTTTGAGAGGCCTGAGGTCAGTATGCTCCTAGTCACAGTGAGGGCATGGAAGAGGAGAGTGAACCTCTCCCCGACCTCCTCTCTGCCAAAGAAGGTGATGGGTCAGTGGAGGGTGTCATTCTCTCTGAGTCCCTGACTCTAGACCAGAGAGGAGACTGCTATGAGCTGTTAGAGCAGTTTTCTTTCTTGTTTTCCCTTACTCCTGGACTTACCCATCTATGTGTCCATGACATTGACACAGGAGACAGTTCCCCTGTGAAGAACAAAATTTACAGGTTATCGGATAAGGGGAAGGCCAGCATCAAGGAGGAGGTCTCCAAGATGGTGACCTTATGGGTTAATGAGAAATCCAGTAGTCCCTGGGCCAGCCCTGTGGTGCTGGTTCCTAAGGCTGCTGCCCTCGGTGCGAAGCCAGAACTCCGGTTCTGTGTGGACTACCAGTGTCTCAACACAGTCACACAGACTGATGTTTTCCCCATCCCCCGAGCTGATGAGCTCATTTACAGGTTAGGAGCTGCCAAGTTCCTGAGTACATTTGATCTTAAATCAGGGTACTGGCAGATCGCCCTGACTGAGGGGGCCAAAGAGAGATCTGCATTTTCCACACCTTATGCCCATTACCACACCAGATGGCCATTACCAGTGCCGAGTGATGCCCTTTGGGTTGAAAAATGCCCCCGCTACCTTCCAACGGTTGGTTAATGGGGTCCTAGCTGGCAAGGATGCCTACTGCGCAGCCTATATAGATGACAGAGCTGTCTATAGTTCCAGCTGGGAGGAACACCTGCTCCACCTCAAGGAGGGGCTTCATGCTCTGCAACAGGAAGGCCTGAACATCAAGGCTAGTAAGTGCCAGATTGGGCAGTGTTCCGTGGTGTACTTGGGACACCTAGTAGGTGGTGGCAAGGTGCAGTCACTCCAGGCCAAGATTGAAACTATCAAGGCCTGACAACCACCTAGAACTCAGACTGAAGTGAGAGCCTTTTTAGACCTAACTCAATACTCTTGCAGATTTGTCAAGGGCTATGGTACCATTGAGTCACCCTTGACAGAACTTACTTCCAAAAAGCAACCTAGGTTGGTGAATTGGACAGAGGCTTGCCAGAAAGCCTTTGATTCTCTGAAGGAAGCCATGTGCACCGCCCCGTGCTCAAGGCCTCTGACTACTCCCAGGAATTTATTGTGCACACAGACGCTTCAGAGAATGGCATAGGGTCTGTTCTAGCACAGCTAAATGAGGAGGGCTCAGACCAACCAGTAGTCTTTATTAGCAGAAGACTATTACCACGGGAACAGAGGTGGAGTGCTATTGAGAGAGAAGGATTTGCTGTGGTCTGGGCACTGAAGAAGCTGAGACCACACCTGTTTGGGACTCACTTCTGGGTTCAGACAGACCACAGGCCCCTCAGATGGCTCATGCAGATGAGGGGTGAGAATCCTAAACTCTTGAGGTGGTCTATTTCCCTACAGGGGATGGACTTTATGGTGGAGCATTGCCCGGGGATTGACCACGCCAATGCTGATGGCCTCTCCAGATACTTCAGCCTTAGTGAAGAGAGCTCCCAGGAGGTTAAGTAGCTCTCCCCACTTTCAGCTGAGGGAGACACATATTAGACCTGACAGCCTTAGGGTGGTCACCCCTAACTTTTTGCCTGCCACCCTCTACTTTTTAGATACTGTTTTTGCTGGTTTTAGGACTCTGCACACTTTACCACTGCTAACAAGTGCTAAAGTGCATATGATCTCTCCCTTCGAACATGGTAACATTGTATCATACCCAATTGGACTATTTAATTTACTTATAAGTCCCTAGTAGAGTGCACTATGTGTGCCCAGGGCCTGTAGATGAAATGCTACTAGTGGGCTTGCAGCACTGATTGTGCCACCCACTTAAGTAGCCCCTTAACCTTGTCTCATGCCTGCCATTGCAAGGCCTGTGTGTGCAGTTTCACTGCCAATTCGACTTGGCATTTAAAAGTACTTGCCAAGCCTAAACTCCCCTTTTTCTATACATAAGACACCCCTAAGGTATGCCCTAGGTAACCCATTGGGCAGGGTGCTGTGTAGGCAAAAGGCAGGACATGTATCTATGTAGTTTACATGTCCTGGTAGGGTAAAACTCCTAAATTTGTTTTTACACTGCTGTGAGGCCTGCTCCCTTCACAGGCTAACATTGGGGCTTCCCTCATACATTGCTTGAGTGGTAGCTGCTGATCTGAACAGAGTAGAAAGGTCATATTTAGTATGGCCAGAATGGTGATACAAACTCCTGCTGACCTGACTGGTGAAGTTGGATTTAATATTACTATTTTTGAAATGGCACTTTTAGAAATTGAGCATTTCTCTGCACTTAAATCTTTCTGTGCCTTACAATCCACGTCTGGCTGGGTTTAGTTGACAGCTCCTTGTTCATTCACTCAGACACACCCCAAACACAGGATACTCAGCCTCACTTGCATACATCTGCATTTTGAATGGGTCTTTCTGGGCTGGGAGCATCGAGGGCCGGCCCTCACACAAAGGACTGCCACACCCCCTACTGGGACCCTGGCAGACAGGATTTAACTGAAAGGGGACCTGGTTCACTTCTAAGCTACTCTTCAAAGTCTCCCCCACTTCAAAGGCACATTTGGGTATATAAACATATCAACAGAGACACTTCCTGGGGAAGAAACTTGTAACCAGAACCTGCATCCTGCCAAGAAGAACTGCCTGGCTTCCCAAAGTACTCACCTGACTTCTTTCTGTGAAGGACTGCTGTCTTGCTGTTGCCCTGCTGCCTTGCTGCTCTCTGGCGGTGAAGAAGTGCTCTCCAAGGGCTTGGATAGAGCTTGCCTCCTGTTCCCTGAAGTCTCAGGACGAAAAAGACTTCATCTCTTCAAGAAGGACTCCTTGTGCGGCGGAATTCGATGCACAGCCTGCCAGAAACGACGTGCAACCTGCACCACGGTAAAACTTTCACCGCACGCCGAACTGGAACGACGCAGACCAACTTCACAACAAGAAGATCGACGCAGCACTAGCGTAGAGACGAAAAATTTGACACGCGGCCCACTGGATCGACGCACAGCCGATCCTGGAACGACAACACCCGATGCGGCTCCTTTGACTTTCTCCTGCCAGCGCAGGAAATCCACGCACCGTCCCCGGGGTGTCTGAAAACCCCGCAACCCAAAGAGGATCCATGACCGAGCGCCGGAAATCGACACAGAGAAACCCTGCTTGAAAACTAAATGACGCATTGCTGTGTGCGGCCCAAGAAATCAACGCACACCCCTTTGTTTCCAACTTTCTCCTCTTCTGCGGTTCTTTGTGTAGATTTTTCACGTGAACCCGCTACTTTGTGCTTTGAAAGAGACTTTGGCGGTCATTATGAACACGGCGGTAAACACCGCTGACCGCTGTGGCGATGGTAAATAGAAAACCGCCATATAATGAACCAAAACTCAGAAACTGCCAAAAATCACCAGTCACCGCCAGGACCCTGTCGGCGGAAATGCTGGACCTCCCACCCCGCCACCGCTGAGCACACCCACATCCTGTCCTCCAAATAATGAAGCACAAATCACCTTGGCGGTCAATGGAAGCCGAACGACCATTGGCAGTGCAGACCGCCACGTGCGGCAAGTGGACCCAACACCAGAAAGTGCACATTGGAGAAGTTAGAAACCCACACACCTTACACACATCCACAACACCATAAAACATTCACAGACACAGCCCACAATCCTTTGCAACGAAACTAGGCCAACGAAGACAGAGATCACCAGAAGCAGACACCGAACGCCACATTACATGAGACCCACACCGAACCACACAGGAGCACCCTCAACGCGATTCCACCCCCAACACTATTCACCACACTCACCATGTCACCCCCCCAAACCTCCACGCTTCACCGAAAGGGACCCATGGACCATGGTGTCTGAGATCTTAAAGGTGGAGCCACAACTATTCAGTGCTCAGGTGCAGCACACACCCATCGCCAGGAAGATGGAGCTATGGCAGACCATTGTCAACAGGGTCAATGCAGTGGGACACCATCCACGCACCAGGGACGACATCCACAAGAGATGAAATGACCTGAGGGGGAAGGTCAGGGCCATGGCATCCAGGCACCACATTGCAGTCCAGAAGACTGGGGAGGACCACCACCAACACCACCTGAATACACTGATTGGGAGGAAGAGGTACTGGCCATCCCGCACCCTGAGGGACTCACTGGACTCACCGGAGGAATGGACTCAGGTAAGTCATCTACAATTACCCCATATACATCACACCTGGAATGCAAGCACCACCCCACCCCTCCAACACCCACCAGGATCACTACCCCACCCAGCCCACATTGACAACATCCAGTCACCCTGCATGTCCACAAATCCATTAACAGGCCCACATCCCTCCACCTGTGCATAGCCACCTACCCCTGCAAGGATTCACAATGCCACTATATCAACCACAATGCACCTCCACATCCTAAGCAAAATGCAGTGCACACCTCACAAAGGCACCCTGCATGGCCCCAAATTTTAACACCTGCACAAAACAGCCCAGCCCTGTGCACCCCATCCGATCATGCATTTGTAACAGACATCCATTACCCCCAATGGGCACCACCACCCATGCCACCCTCACGGACAGGACAAGGAGTAGCAGTGCCCCCCAGGGAGACAGAGGCACCTCACATGAAACTGGGGATGGAACCCTGGACACTGATGAGCAGGCTGGCCCCTCACACATTCCTGGACTGTCACCATCCAGCAGCCCCACCCAGGATACCACTGACACCCCTACCACCGAGGCAAGAGCAGCAGCCCAGGGCAACTGTCCACACACCTGTGTATCCAGGCCACAGACTGGTGGAACACAGGTACAGAGGCCACAGTCACCCCTACCAACAGGCAGGAAGACAATGGCCCCAGTACAAGTGGTACCGCCAGACCTGTGCAGGGGACCCAGGCACAGGAAACTAGGCCCAGTGGGAGGGCCTCGGTGGACCAGGGGGGAGGCCACAGGAGGGATGCTGAAGCCCAGGACGTGATCTCTGAGGTCCTGGGGGCCTACCAACATACCCATGACAGATTGGCCCAGATAGTATCCACCCTGGAGCATAGTCAGAGGATGCACAGGAACACCACCATGAGGCCATGGAGCAGTGGAAACTGCACAACACCACAATGGCCAGCATAGCAGGAGCACTGCTGCAGCTTGTACAAACCCAGTCTGAGACCCACACAGTACAGGAGTCCCCCACTACAGCACAGGAGACAGACCAGACAATGACGGCATCAGCAGCAACATTCCATGAACTACCCTCAGAGGAAACACAAGGAACAACCATGTCATCCCCTATAGGACAACAGCAGGAGCACAAACGGACCCTCAGGCCAAGATATGGGACTGGAACCCCTACCAAAACCAAGGCCTCCTCAAAGAAGTGACTCTGCAACAATTTGCCCACCAACCATACCACACAATCAACCACCGAACAGTGCTAACAATCAATAAGAACTTAAGTAAGCATTGATGAACCCATCACTATTACAACAAGGCTGCCACCATGTTGGCATTGAGGACAACCACCCATGACCAACTGCCATCACTGTAATTTGCACTATTCAATCCCTGCACCAAATAAAACACATATCACACCTGTAACACTGTCCCCTGTCATAATGTGTTAACAAAGTGAAGTATGGATGCAACTGACTGCTAACTACTTTATTTGTACCTGCGTGGCATGAAAGTACACACCCACCTTACATGTTGTTGTGCCTAAATGTTGTAACCAAAAAAAAACACTAAATTGTACTATGTCCCATGCAGACCTGGACCCAGTTGCAATTAGTAGATTCAAACCCCCCCTAGATGACAAAGCACACTGACAGTATGTTTCACAAACACCAATGTCAGCCCTTAGTCCCACATAGTTACTGGACGTAGAGTTGTATCAGTTGGGTCCTGGAATTGACATCTTCCCCTTCCGCATCATCACCATCACTCTCATCCCCTCTCTGAGAAACCTGGTCAGGATATACAGCAACATCCACCTCCAAAAGGGGGATAACATTTCTCACAGCCATGTTGTGCAGCATGCATCAGGCCACCACTATTCTACACACCTTTACAGGCCCATAGGCCAGTGACCCCACAGAGATATGTAGACAATTAAATCTAGCCTTCAGGAGACCTAATGTGCACTCTATCACCCTCCTAGTATGTCCATGCGCCACACTGTAGTTCCTCTCTGCATCTGTTCCAGGATTCCTCACTGGTGTCAGGAGCCAACGCAAGCTGGGATAGCCGGAATCACCTACAAAAAGGTGAAAAACAGAGGAGTGCTTGTCAAGCCCCTGAGTCAGACAGCCTGGCTGTCTGCTAGGTGTCAGTGACAGAAATACCTAGCTATGATCCACCCTCTGTCCTCTTGTAGTTGTTCCATCTTGTGTGGCACACTACTGTTCCTCAGCATAAATGAATCATGGACTGAACCGGGGAACATAGCATTCACATGTGAGATGTACTGGTCTGCAGTACATACCAATTGAATGTTCATGGAGTGAAAGTTCTTTCACTTTCTGTACACCTGTTCACTGACTCTTGGGGGTATTATAGGTATGTGGGTGCCATCGATGGCACCTATCACATGGGGTATGTTTGCAAATGCATAAAAGTCAGACTTGATGGCAGGGAGGTCAGTACTTTGGGGAAACCTCACATAGGACTGCAGGTGTCGTACAAATACATTCAGAAATCTTGTAAGTATCATGCTGAACATTGGCTGTGAAAATCCAGCACCCATGCCCACTGTCACTTGAAATGAGCCCGTGGCCAGGAAATGGAGTGCAGAGAGCACCTGCACTTTAGTAGGGATGGCATGCTGATTATGATTTGCCGGAGTCAGTGCGGGATCCAGTAATGCACAAAGTTACACAATAGTTGCGCAGGTGAGTCTGTAATTGATTATGATGTGACGTTCCACCATGGTCCGCAAATCAACAAGTGGTCTGTACACCGATGGGGCCATTCCTCGCCACAAGGGTCGGTACCTAGGAGGGATTTGAAAGTCGTGTGAGGAACACAGATACATAGGCACACATTGTCATTCATTGTGCACTGCTGACTTAATTGTGGGGTCTCAAATGCTAAATGTTTTTGAAAGATTTCCATCTAGACCATGATGATTGAACAGGGTTTGTCATGTGTGGTATTGTTAATGGTCACATGCATAGGTGTGTTAGGTGAACAGTAGGGCCTGCATTGTGCAGATATCATTATTACTAATGCGTAGTTAAGGCCAAAACGTCTGCCCACTGTAATCCAGAACTGTTGTGGTGGAAGTGACCTCACACCGCTAGCGGTTGACGTAACAGCGTAAGGTGGTGTTTACCACCGTTCACACAGTCATTGGTTAACATGGATGCCAATAGGGAATCCTGGCATATTATGATTGCCGCCGGCGGTGACGGTGCACACTGCCGCGGTATGTACGCTAATTCGTCACCCCAACTTCAATTGACTCCCTGATCTCGTGCGAGCAGGCACTCCTCTGAGTGTACTGCTGTATCCTGCCTCTGGTCATGGATGGTCCTTTTAGTAGTTTGGCGGTGCAACGGAAATGAGGGATAGAAGTTCCAGTTCCGGGATCGATAGGGACTAATAGTATACCTACTTGAATTAGTAAAAAAATAGCCACAGTATTGATTGATCACTACATCGTCTTAGTTGGAGAAGATTTTGGTTCAGTCCTGAAGAAGTGCCATTAGATCTGTATGACAAGGTAAGGCGTGAAACATGTTGACTGGTAGAGTGGCATAAGAAATAGTGTTTCTCATCCGCTTTTTTTAGAGAAAAGGGATCATTACGCCCCTACACTCGTTTTTTTGTTTTTAATCATGACCTCCTCCCTTTGACTCCAATTAAAGGGATTTTGCAAAGGGGAGTTGAGTCAATTTTAATTTTTCATTTCTCTCCACTTCTCCTGGTATTGGTTTTCACAGTACTTTGGTTTAGTGACCCCATTGTGGGTCCCGTCAGACATTGCAGCACCAGTCTGGCGTGAAGCAAGCCCAGTGATGAAACTTGAGGGCTTTTGCTTCTTAAGGCACAAAACTCACTAGTGGTTTTCTCTTTTTGGAACAGTGTACCTTGTTCTGATATAACTAGAACAATAGGACCTGCATTGTGCAGATATCATTATTATTAATGTGTAGTTAATGCCAAAATGTCTGCCCCCTGTAATCCAGAACTGTCTTGGTGGAAGTGACCTCATACCACTAGCGGTTGACGTAACAGCGTAAAGTTGTGTTTACCGCCGTTCGCACAGTCATTGGTTAACATGGATGCCAATGGGGAATCCTGGCGTATTATGATTGCCGCCGGTGGTGACGGTGTACACCGCCGTGGTACACACGCAAATTCGTCACCCCAACTTCACTTGACTCCCTGATCCCGTGCGAGCAGGTACTCCACTGAGTGTACTGCTGTGCCCTGCCTCTGGTCATGGATGTGGCTCATTTTGCAGGGGAAAGGGCCCTGGCCTTCACCCAGGAGGAATTGGAGAGCCTAGTGAACGGGGTCCTGCCCCTGTACGCCAAGCTCTATGGACAGCCAGAGGATCAGGTGAGTCGGGGAACTGGGGGCAATAGTTGTGTTTAATGGATGGTGTGGGAACTACATATGTGTGCACCTCTGACCCTGCATGGGCCATGGTGCATGACATGCTGCATGCGTATGTCCTGTAAGTCTGTTAGTAATATCCGTCCCATAGTGGACGTATAGCCAGCTGTACATATTTTCCAAGTGCCTGACCTCTGTGTTACATTTCTGTGTGTCCCTTTTAGGTCAGCACCCACCAGAAGAGGGCACTTTGGCATGCCATCGCCAAGGAGGTGCGGATCCTGGGGGTCTACAACCAGTGGAGCACCCACTGTGGGAAGAGGTGGGAGGACCCGCGGTGCTGGGCACGAAAAATCTGTGAGGCCCAGCTGGGGAAGTCCTCCCAACGGGGAAGGGGTGCCCGTCGGGCACTGATCCCCCTCATGCTACGCATGCTGGCGGTGGCGTACCCAGACCCGGATGGGCGCTTGAAGGCTGGACAGCAGTAGCAAGGGGGTGAGTACACATATCACAATCTTAACCCTTGATGGATGTCTGTGTGTGCATTAGGGTTTATGATGCTTAGGTGCAGGGACTCTGACTGATGTCCATCTACATGATGGCCCCCTTAGGGAGTAGGGGTGTTTTGGGTCAGGGCTCCTACACGTCTGCTCGTTAGGTAGTTCAGAGGATGGGTGTAGAGTAGGGTTCTGGTCACCAGTCAGGGCTATGGCCATGGGCATAGTTGAAGGTGTTACCTGTTGGAGGGTCTTCTGGGTGGGTGTATGTATGGCCACTATGTTCACTCCTTTCAGCTATTTACAACTGTCTCTCCTGTTTTGTCTCCCCATCCCTGTTCTCTTTTGTTGTTTGTGTACATCAGCATCATCTGGCGAGGGAGCTGAGGCCCCGGCGAGTGGGGATACAGCAGCCCATGGATCCTTGGAGGCAGAGTCATCCGACGCCAAGGGGACCAGTGGATTGAAGGGTGAGGGGAGTACCACGGGGGAGGCAACTACGACTGGAGGTAGTGACTCTGATACCTCCTCTGATGGGGGCTCCCTGGCAGTGGTGTACCCTAGTGGGCACACCCCTACAGTATAATCTTCCACCACCCCCCATGCCATCACCGCCCTCCCATTTGCTCCCCACCGAGTTGCCAATGCCCGCTCACCCAGAAGGGTGGGTGTCTCCTTCGCCACAGGCACCTCCTCCACTGCCCTAGTAAGCCCTGCTGCCCTCACAAAGGAGACTATTGACCTCCTGAGAACAATCTCTGTAGGGCAGACAACCATCGTCAATGCCATCCAGGGGCTAGCATCAGAGATGCAGCAGACCAATGCCTATCTGGATGGCATTCACAGTGCCGTGTCTGGCCTACAGAGATCTTTTCAGGCTCTGGCCTCCTCTTTGATGGCAGCATGTTTCCCTGGACATTCCGTCCCCCCTCCAAACTCCTCAACCCCTTCCAGCACCCCACTCCCTTCACCTGTCCAAAGCACACAATCTGACACTCAGGCAAGCACCTCAACGCACAACAAGCACACTTCAAAACACAAGCACCACACCTCCCACCACAAGCATTCACACAGCCAACAAACACATGCACACACAGCCACATCCACTTCCCCTAGTGTGCCCACCTCTTCCGCCTCCCTGTCTGTCCCCCTACATGCACACCCCCAGGCACTGCATCTTCAGTCACTGTTGCTGAGCCTATTCCTGCACTCACCACAATAGCAGACACCCAGACATGCATCCCAGACACCACACCTTCACTCACCACAACTACTGTAGTTGACACGTGCAGCACACTCACCAGACTTGGAGATACCCACACAACATACATCCACACAGGCAGCCTGTCTTCTCCCACGGTGTCCACCCCCCTCCAAAAACGCACAAATGCACCAAGACACCCACCCATCACACATCCACCACACCTCAGCATACTGTCCAGTCACCTGCACCCACAACACGCACCCCTACACCACATACGTCCACACCCTCTGCCTCCACTCCCACGCCCTTCTCCAGGCCCAACCCAATTGCTCCCAAAAAACGTTTCCTCTCCCGTGCCGACCTCTTCCAACCCACTGGCCCACCCCTTCTTGTCCCTAAATGTGCGCACCTCCTTGCCCTTTCCACTCCTTCCACTTCACAGCCCGCCCCTGTCTGCCCTTCACATTCCCAAGCCCCTTCCCCAGAGAGAAAGAAGCCCTGTGCAGAGGCAATTCCATCTGGCTCCACCCACTCAAAGCACACACCCCCACCTTCCAAGGCCAAATTCAAACCCCCTCCACCTTCCGAATGCAAATCCAAGGCCCACCCTATCGCAAATCCCCACCCCACCACCCCCTGCCCCTGTTCCCTGAGGTGCCTGGATGCGCCTTGTTGCCCCATAAGGTGGAGTACCGTAGCACTTTGGGGAGTCAGGTTGGGGCCATTGTAGCCCAAAAACATCTGCACTATGGACTGGCCATTGGCCCTACTGTGAATAGTTGGCTCAGTGACCTGTATTAAATGTTTCTGTGTGGCCTTTGTTTTGGCGGCACACTCTTGAACCCTGGTCTCTCGTTTCATTGTTTGTGGGTGTGGGGCTTTTGCATGTACTATGGTCAGGTTGGATTTGCTTTGTGTCGGGTAAGTACCTCTTGCTGTGGGGTGTATGGGTTGTGCTGCTGTGAAGGGTTGTGGGAGCGTTACAGGGTGGGTGGAGTGGGTGGGTATGTAACTGTGCGCTTTCCTGCCTTGTTTTGTAGGTTGCAGTACTTACCGTTGTCGTCTTCGTCGGCGGTCTCGGTCGTGGAGGTATATGGCAAGGAGCAGGGCTGGCATGATCTGCAACTCTCTATCCATGTCTGCTTCGGTGTGTTGTGTGAGCCTCCGGTGAGTGTTTCCTTATATTGGGTTTGTTTTCGCCTGGCTTTGCGTGGCGGTGCTTCCCACCCCGAAACTGATGGGCGGGTTGGCCCTTTCCGTCGGCCTGTGGGCAGAATCTGCCGTCATTGTCAGCACTCCTCTTCTGGCGGTGGGTGGTTTTCATGATGCCTGTGTTTCAGTTGATTCATTATTTGGCGATCCGGACTGCTCCTTTGTTGGTGGTTTTTACCGCCACCGCCGGCGGCGCGGTGTTTCCCGCCGTGTTTATAATGAGGGCTTTTGTTTGCTTTAAAAAGACTTAAGACACTTTTTTGGCCGTCATTGCAACCCTGGCGGTCGGTGTTAAAGCAGCGGTAATACTGCCAAAAGGCCGGCGGTAAAAAAAAAATCATCACGACCATGGCGGAAACCCCCAACATAGACAGTCACTTTAACACTCCGACCGCCACGGCGGTAGAAACAAACACCACGGCGGTAACCGCCAACAGACAGGCGGAACACAAGGTTCCGCCCACTGCATTACAACACGCCTATCAGCCACCTTTTCTGGGGTGGTACCAACGCTATCAAAAGCACGGCGGAAACAGGACTTGGAACGGAAAACACTCACCTTTTGATACCCAATGAGGAACCAGGATGCCCTGGCGCCTGAACTACAGGTCCTGCCCATGCTGTTCTTCCTCCTCTTGCATCAGGAGCATGAAAGACGCTGTTGACGACCACAGTGAGTACTGCACCTAGCACACAGGGGAGGGGGGAGGGAAAAGAGTGTGACACACACACGCAACACGCCACACCCCCACCCTCACCCACAACACCATACACACAAATACATGCAGCAACATTACATATACACCCCATCACCCCCTGGAAGAACTCAAGGACAAAAGGAAATGATTGTAACAAGTGTAATCAATAAAAATCAGATAGGCCAAATTCAAAATTCAGTATATACAAATATGTACACCAACACAAGTCCGGATATAAATTAATTAATAATGTCCGTGGATCAATGTCCCAAAATGCCTGGACGAAACCCACACAAGATACCTGTCTCGAAACGGAGAGAACACTGCAGGGGCATCAGATGGAAAATAAACAGGCACCTCAGGGGGAGGGGGAGAGGGGGCACCTCAGCCGGATGAACGGACGAGCCACTGCTCCACGAGGGGGCTCCATGCCCACTGATTGGTCCTGGGGAGTGCAAAGCCACAGTCTCTCAATTCTTTCCAGTGGGTGGTTTGCCCACTGCTGTATCCTGGGGAGTGCAAAGCCACAGTCTCTCAAGTCTTTCCAGTGGGTGGTTTGCCCACTGCTGTAGCATGTGGAGTGCAAAGCCACAGTCTCTCAAGTGGATAACAGTCTCTACTGGTTCTGGAGGGGGCTTTGTGCCCAGAGTGCTTCATCCTGCCAAGCCTGAGGTAGTGGATGTCATTCTCCACTGGTTCTGGAGGGGGCTTTGTGCCCAGAGTGCTTCATCCTGCCAAGAACTGAGGTAGTGGATGTTATTCTCCACTGGTTCGGGAAGGGGCTTGGTGCCCAGAGTGCTTCACATGCAGTGTGGCAGGTCCCATTCCCTCACCTGGGTGTGTGTGCCATGAGATTGCCTGGGAACAGGTAGCATGATATGCCATGGAGGCAGAGACACACTCCACCCTGCTGCGACTTCGCCTGCCACCTGCAGGTACAAACAGTGCTGGGAGTCATGCCTCATATATGCTGGGCAGGGTCCAGGATGTCTCCTGCAGCCTTGGACAGCTGCCCACTGGGGATGATTGCCATGTCAGCTGTGGTGGCACTGTCTGAGCACGTCGCGGGGCCGGCGGCGGTGGTTGTGGAGGTGTCTGTGGCTGAGGTGCTGACAGTGGTGCTGGCGGTGGTGCATGTGTCTGCACCTGTTGAGGGACACAGCAGGACGTCTCCTGCAACCTAGGATGGCTGCCCACTGGGGATGATGCTGGGGACTGTTGTTGAGGCAGCAGACGTGCAGGTGGTGGTGCTGGTGGTGGTGCAGGTGGCGGTGTCCACTGCCGTACAGGTTGATGTTGTGGTTGACAGAAGTGGTGACTCTGGTCCCTCAGCCGGAGCCACCGTGCCTTGTCCTAACCTGCTCTTCGGCTTGTGTCCCTTCCCCACCTTTGATGTTACTGCTGGTGCCTTGCCACTGTCCCCTTTTGGTTTGGAGGAGCCCTTGCTTGCTGGTAGGTGCGGCTTCTCCCTCCGGCTTCTCCCTCCGGCATGTTGGCACCTTCTTCACCTTGGCAGGTGGCGGAATGGCCTGCTCCTTGGCCTGGCTAGGTGGCACACTGGCAGCCCTGATGGGTGGCGCCCGCAATGAGACCGGAGTTGCTGGGACCACTGTGGTTGAGGATTTGGTAACTGAGGTGATGGGCTGGGACCTGGACATCCTGGCCCTAGGGGAAGGACGGGGGGGAGGTGTAGGGAAGAGGTCAATGTTAGCCAGGAAAAGTTTCTTAGACACACTGGGACAGGAAGATGGAGGGGGTTTGGGAGTGGAGGAAGAGGTAGTGGTTGTAGGAGGTGTACGTTTGCTGAATTTGGGTGAAGGTGCATGGGCCAGAGGCTGTTGTGAGGTGGATGGCTGTTGGGTGGGTGTGTGCCTGCGTTTGTGCACTTTGGAAGGAGGGCTCACAGACACACTGGGAGAGGACACAGGGGATGTGTGAATGGTAGTGGGGGTGGTGATTGTACGTGAGCGGTGTGTGGTGATGGGCGTGATAGTGATGGAGGTAGTTGCTGAGGATGTAGTGCATGCAGGTGTGAGTGGAGATAAGACAGGGAGGGAGGAGGAGGACGTGGAGGTGGGGTACACAGTGGAGGTAGTGGATGTTGCTGTGTCTGCATGGGGATGGTGCTTGTGTGAGTGCCTGTGGGATGTGTGGTGCTTATGTTTGCCAGGTCCACTCTTGTATGTTGAGTGTGCATGCTGGTCTGATGGTGTGCTTGGGATAGGCTGAGGTACAGGGGATTGGGTCTGGGTGGAGGAAGTTGGAGGGGGGAGGCTGGACACAGGGACAATGGCTGCCATCAGTGCTGAGGCCAGAGCCTGAAATGCTCTCTGTTGGGCCGCCTGGCCAGGATGAAAGCCCTCCAGGTATGCATTTGTTTGCTGCAAATGCCTCTCAACACCCTGGATGGCATTCAAAATGGTAGATTGCCCAACAGTGAGGGATCTCAGGAGGTCAATAGCCTCCTCACTGAGGGCAGCAGGGCTGACTGGGGCAGGGGCTGAGGTGCCTGGGGCAAAGGAGATGCCCACCCTCCTGGGTGAGCGGCACGGGAAACACACTGAGGGGCTGCTGGGAGGGCGGTGCTGGTAGGGGGGGTGGTGGCTGTACCTGTTGATGCAGTGGGAACAGAGGTGCCCGCCACTGCAAGGGAGCTCCTATCAGAGGAGGAGTCGCTGGTGTATGCTCCTGTACCCGTTGTGGATCTCCCCTCGCCCTCCGTCCCACTGGTGCCTTCAGACTCCATTACTTCACCATCCAGGGCCATGTGGGATGCAGCTCCATCCTGCTCCAGTGCCATTGCTCCTCCGCCAGATGATGCTAATGCATGCAAGAACAGGGTGACAAAACAAAAAGGGGGTGAAAGACAGAAGAGACACATGGTCAATGCATGCAACACCACTACCATTGGCGGACACAACACACAGTGAGCAGCCCTATGCACTAAGCCATACACTAACAGTGCAGGGGAAAAGCACATGCCCAAGGGGGACTCTGTCTAGACCCATTTCATACACAGCTGGAACCCATGGGAGCCTGACTAGGTGTAGAGGGCAAATACCACCTTTGGGGTTGGAGTGGGAATGAGGCTGCAAAACAATAGATCTACCTTTGCGCGTCTGCCCTGGCCTAGGGGAACCCAGCAGCCCACCACCCCCACCCAGACACCTCGTCAAGCGCGCAGAGTCAGCTGAATGAGAGTGTACTCACCCCCTTGTGGCTGCTGTGATGCCCTCAAGCGTCCATGCAACTCCGGAAATGCCACCGCCAGGACCCGGTACATCAGGGGGGTCATGGTGCAACGGGCACCCCTTCCACGTTGGAAGGCCATCCCCAGCTGGGCCTCCACCATCTTCTTGTTCCAGCAGCGCAGGTCCTCCCATCTTTTCCAGCAGTGGGTGCTCCATTTATGGTAGACCCCCAGGGTCCGCACTCCCTTGGCAATGGCACGCCAAATACCATTCTTCTGGTGGGCACTGACCTAGAGGAAAACTGAAGTTATAATGGATGTTACTCTCCCGTACAGTTCTTCTCACACATTGCCTACAAACCTCCCATCCTGGCCCAGACATACATACACACACACTATCCTCACATGCTGGCCTGTCCCCCCCTTCCATCCACGACACTCCATACAATCATGTGCCATCCACCATGCTCACAGTGTACTCACCTGTTTGCCTGGAGGACTGTACAGTTGCGTGTACTGGGGAGGACCCCATCCACTAGTTTCTACAACTCCTCCGAAGTGAAGGCAGGGGCCCTTTCCCCAGACACTGTAGCCATTGTCGCTTCCAGACACAGGTCACAGCAGCACCTGCATTGTAGGTCCTCTCCTGTTGAAGGTCAGGTATCAAGTGAGGGAACTGATAGAAAATGGCGGTCACGTCCGCGGCGGTGCATACCGTCACTGCCGGCGTACATCGTCATTGGCTCCTGGAACCCATAAGGCCCAATGTTAACCAATGCTGAATTGCGCTGCGGTCTTCGACCGCCGACTGCGACGGTGTATAACGCCAGCACAGTTACCTCATTTCCCCTTGTCCCACCTTACAGGGCAGGCAGCCGCCATTTCAGGGGGCCACATGGCAGGCCAAATAACTGAGTCACACCTATTTAGGCCGGGAATACGGACAAAGGCACATAGAGAACATTTAACATTTTTGCTAAACAGCCTTGTGATACCTAAGTGTTGTATGTCCCTCTGCTCACCGTTCTGCTCCAAAGGGCACGTCCGCCGGGGCAGGTGGTGAGATGGTGGCATCCTCCGGTGTACAGACCCCTGGTGGCCCTGTCGACAATGGAAGGCAGACACATCATTATTCCTTACAGACTTGATTGTGCAACAATCCAGGAACTGTGTGCCCAGTTGGAGCCTGACCTGATGTCAGCTATCTGCCATCCCACAGGAATACCCCCTCTAGTGCAGGTCCTGTCTGTACTCCATTTCCTGGCCAGTGGGTCTTTTCAAACAACAGTAGCCATGGCATCAGGGATGTCCCAGCCAATGTTCTCTAACGTGTTGTCCAGAGTGTTGTCTGCCCTGCTGAAACACATGCGTAGCTACATCGTTTTCCCTCAGGTGGAGGATTTGCCCACAGTGAAAGGTGACTTCTATGCCCTGGGACATATCCCCAACATCATTGGTGCCATTGTTGGTACACATGTGGCATTTGTCCCCCCCAGCAGGAATGAACAGGTGTACAGAAACCGGAAGAGCTGCCATTCTATGCATGTGCAGATGGTGTGTTTGGCACACCAGTACATCTCCCATGTGAATGCCAAGTATCCTGGCTCAGTGCATTATGTTTACATTTTGAGGAATAGCAGCATCCTTTATGTGATGGGGCAACTCCAGAGGCACCGTGTGTGGCTAATAGGTGAGACTAAAGTCCCCACACAGTTTCATTTTCTGTTTGGGTATGGGAGATTCCCTAATGTTTGGAGTATGTCTAACAGTTGTCCCTCGATATTTGCAGGTGACTCTGGTTACCCCAACCTGTCATGTCTACTGACCCCAGTGAGGAATCCCAGGACAAGGGCAGTGGAATGCTACAATGAGGCACACGGGCGAACTAGGAGGATAATCGAGCGCACCTTCAGCCTCCTGAAGGCCAGATTCCAGTGCCTCCAGCTGACAGGTAGCTCCCTATACTACTCACCGAAGAAGGTGTGCCAGATCATTGTGGCCTGCTGTATGTTGCACAACCTGGCTTTCCGACGCCAGGTGCCTTTTCTGCAGGAGGATGGGCCTGATGCTGGTCTTGTGGCAGGTGTGGAGCCTGTGGACAGTGAAGAGGAGGAGGCAGAAGAAGAAGATGTAGACAACCGAAACAACATCATCATGCAATACTTCGAGTGAGACACAGGTAAGAAGATGGAACTGCTTCCCACATCTCATATTATTGTAGGACATAGCATAAGTCTGCCTTTTTACCTCTGTGTATGGGCCCTGACGTGTCACTTTGGCTTTCCATTTCACAGATCTGGGTCCCAATGTGTGCCCTCTGCTATGTTTACTCCTGGCCTACAGCTGTGTAACATTGGTATATGAACAAGTACATTGACATTGCTATATTCCAGAGATTTTGCAATTACACATTTATGAAAGCACAGACTGACACCAGATTTTTGGGTGATTCAAGGGTGTTTATTTCTGGGCAAATAAGTGGGGGGTGTGTGTGAAATGGGCTGGGGTGATGGTGGAGGAATGTCCATGGCAGAGTCCATTCTCTTGGTCTCACAGGTGCATTGTCCAATGGGGCATAGGAAGTGGAGCTATGGCATTTTAAGGTGAACAGGGTGACAAAGTGGGACAGAAGGGTGACATTTAGGAGGGTCTTCTCTGTCTTGTTCCTGGATCTCAGGGACTGTTTGTGGGGTGGTTCTCCTTCTGCAGGGGGTGGGGTGCTAGTGGCCTTTTGTTCCTGTGGTGGTGCCTCCTGTCCACTAGCGCCGGCGGAGGTGGAGGGCTGTTCATTGTCTAGGCTAGTGTCAGGGGCCCATTGGTGTGCCACTGTGTCCCTCATGGTGTTGACAAGGTCTGCCAGCACCCCTGCAATGGTGACCAGGGTGGTGTTAATGGACTTCAAGTCCTCCCTGATCTCCAGGTAGTGTTTCTCCTGCAGCCACTGGGTCTCCTGAAACTTGGCCAGTACAGTGCCCATGGTCTCCTGGAAATGGTGGTAAGCTCCCATGATGTTGGAGAGTGCCTCATGGAGTGTCGGTTCCCTGGGCCTGTCCTCCCCCTGTTGCACAGAAGTCCTCCCAGCTTCCCTGTTATCCTGCCCCTAGGTCCCTGATTTTCTTGGGTTTGTGGGTTTGCCTGGGTTCCCTGTAGTGGTGGACACACTGCTGATTGACGTGTCCTGGGGACAGAGGGATGGGCCCGCTGGGCGGGTGCTATGGTGGTGTTTCCTGAGGGGGAGGTTCAGTGATGGTTTGGGACTGTGTCAGGGGAACCGACTGTCCCGAGGTCCCTGATGGGCCGGGCTGGTCACCTTGATCCAGGCGTGCAGAGCTGCTGTCATCACTGTGGGCTTCTTTTGTGGGGGGACTGGATATGTCTGGCACCTCCTGTCCGGTGACGTTGGGTATGGGTCCTGTTGGGGTGTAAATGCATCATTTTAGTGTCTGTGTGTGCCATCTTGTGCATTGGGTGAGGTACCCTCTACTCCTGTGCTTGCATAACTGTGTTTTCCCTTTTGTGATAGTTGGTCTGGGGTCTGTGTGGGTATCTATACTGGACATGCTTTGGTGACGGTGGTCCATGCATAGGTGTTGCATGCAGGACCTTGGTATTGAGATGTGTGGGTTGTGATAGTGGGACATATATGAGATGATAGAGTGATGGGAGTGAGGGTAAGGGTGGGGGTATGTGATGGCATGTAGGTAGTGTGGGGGGGAAATATTAGTAAAGATTTGACTTACCAGAGTCCAGTCCTCCTGATACTCCTGTGAGGCCCTCAGAATGCAGTATTGCCAAGACTTGCTCCCCCATGTTGTTAGTTGTGGCGGAGGAGGTGGGGGCCACCGCCAGTCCTCTGTTCAGCAATCTGGTGTCTTGAAACCACTGAACGCACCTTCCCCCATTGGTCATTCCACCTCTTCCTGATATCATACCATATGTTCTTGGATGCTGTCACACTGCGTTGACCCTGTTGAAGATTCTCCTCCATAGCTCCATCTTCCTCCGAAAAGCTGTGGCTCTACTCGGATGATTTCCTCCATCATGACCCTGAGCTCCTCCTCTGAAAAGCTGGGGTGTCTTAGAGGTGCCATGATGTGGTGTGGGTGATGTGTGAGGTGCTGTCTGTTGTGATGTGTGGGGGGATGTGTTGGTGTGTGTTTTTTGAGGTGCGTGGATGTTGTATAAGTGATGGTGTTGTGTGTCTGTGGATGCTGGTGTTGAGTTTGCCAATCTCTCTCTCTAGCCTTCTTCCAAATTTTACGTTGTAAGGGTTTGCGGGTAATGTGGGTGTGTGTTTTATAGTGTTGTGGGTGTGTGGGTGTAGTGTGTGTATGTGTATCAGGTGTGTATTTTGAATTGTCCAATGTGGTTGTGTTTTGTAAGTGTGTGTGTATTTTGAGCGCGGAGGTGTGTACCGCCAATGGATTACCGCGGTTGAAAGAACGCCGCGTTGATTTGTGGGTCGTGAGAGTGTGGGTGTATTCTTGTAGGCGTGACGGTTTAGGTTTTGCCATCGCCAGTTTATCACTGACCTTTGGTGTGGCGGACTTGTGTGGGTGTCTGTATTGTGGCGGATTCAGAGATGTGGGTCGTACAACCTGTAGCGGAATTCCGCCGCCGCAACGGTATGTTGGCGGTCTTCATCACAGCGGAAAGTGGGATTTACTGCCAGGGTTGTAATGAGGGCCTTTATATCACTTTTCAGTGATATATCTACATTTACTTAATGCATCTTTGATCGTTTTGACCTGCATTTAACCAGATACATATCATGGCGGTCATTACAACATTGGCGGAAAAAGCCGATTATCGCCGTGCAGAAGACCACCAACACACCGCCGCGGCAGCGGAAATCCGCCACAGCTATTATGACCCACAGCACCGAATCTGCCAAAATTCAGACACCCACACAAGTCCGCCACACCAAAGGTCAGTGATAAACTGGCGAAAACAAATCCTCCACCATCACGGCAACAGAAATACGCCCACACTATCACGACCCACGAATCCACGCAGCGGTCCTTCAACCGCGGTATTCCATTGGCAGTACACACCGATGCGCTCAAAATACACACACATATACAAAACAATACCACACTGGACAATTCGAAATGCACACACCTGATACACATACACACACCACTCCCACACACCCATTACAATATAAAACACACACCCACATCACCCACAAACCCCTACGACAACAATTACTGAGAGAAGGCCAGAGAGAGACACCACCATCAACAATACTAGCATCCACAGGCACACAACACCATCACCCACATAACTTCTACGCACCTCACACTACACACCACTACATATCAGCACACTTATCACCCCACACACCACCCCACACATCATCTACACCACCCCATGGCACGGCAAAGACACCCCAGGTTCTCACAGGAGCTCAGGGTCATGGTGGAGGAAATCGTCCGGGTAGGGCCACAGCTATTCGGAGCACAGGTGCAGCACACCTCAATAGCTAGGAAGATGGAGCTATGGCGAAGAATAGTGGACAGGGTCAACGCAGTGGGACAGCACCCAAGAAATCGGGAGGACATCAGGAAGAGGTGGAACGACCTACGGGGGAAGGTGCGTTCCGTGGTCTCAAGACACCACCTGGCGGTTCAGAAGACTGGCGGCGGACCCCCACCTCCTCCCCACAACTAACAACATGGGAGGAGCAGGTCTTGGCGATTCTGCCTCCTGAGGGCCTCGCAGGAGTAGGTGGAGGGATGGACTCTGGTAAGTCAAATCTTAACTATCACATCCCCCACCCTACCTGCATGCCAGCACCCTCACCCCCATCACTCTAACTCCTCACAAATGTCCCAACATCACAAACCACACATCCTAACACCAAGCCCTGCATGTAACAACAAAGCATGGACACCCATCACTAAAGCATGCCCACTGCACATACCCATACACCCCCCTAAACAACCATCACAGAAGGTCCCACACAGGAATGCAAGCATTGGGGTACACGGTCACCCACCCATTGAACACCATGCCACACACAGATGTAATAAACATCCTTTTATACCCCTGCAGGATCCCTACCCAACGTCACTGGACAGGAGGGTCCACACATGTCCACACCACCAACAGAAGAGGCCCACAGTGATGACAGCACCTTAGTCCAACTGGATCTAGATGACCAGCCCGGCCCATCGGGGACCTCTGGACAGTCGGTTCCCCTCACCCAGTCACAGGCCACCACTACATCTTCCCCCCTCTGGAAACACCAGCACAGCACCCACCCAGCGGGCCCATACCTCCGTCCCCAGGACACGTCAATCAGCAGTGTGTCCACCACTACAGGGAACCCAGGCTAACCCACCACCCCAAAAACAACAGGGACGTGGGGGCAGTGGTAGTGGGCACATGGTCCAGGGGACGGAGGCCCAGGAACACAGGGGAACTGGGAGGGCTACTGTGCGACAGGAGGCGGACAGGCCCAGGGAACCCACTCTCCACGAGGCCCTCTCCAACATCATGGGAGCCTACCACCACTCCCAGGAGACGATGGCAACGGTACTGGCCAAGTTTCAGGAGACCCAGCGCCTGCAGGAGGAACAGTATTCAGGCTTCAGGGACGAACTCAGAGCCATCAATTCCACCTTGGGCACCATCGTAGAGGTGCTGAAGGAAGTACTCAACACCAGGAGGGACATTGTGGCACTACAAGGGTCCCCTGACACTAGCATGGACGATGAACTGCCCACCACCTCCGCAGGCGCTAGTGGACAGGAGGCACCACCACAGGACCACCACACAAGCACCCCGCCCCCTGCAGATGGAGAACCACCTCGCAAACGGTCCCTGAGATCCAGGACAAAGAAAGAGAACGATGCCAAGACCCCCGCCAAGAAATGAGACCACCCTGATTTGTCATCCTACTGTCCCACTTTGTCACCCTGTCCATCCTTAAACTGATCGAGCTCCACTTCCTATGCCCATTAGGGCAATGCACCTATGTGACTAATAGACTGGACTCTGCCATGGACATTCCTCCACCATCAACACTCACCATTTTTCTACCCCCTCCAATATTGAGCACTTAAATAAACACCCTTAAAGCACAAAACAATCTGGAGTCAGTCTGTGATTTTGGAATACTGTATTAGCAGTCACTGTGGCAAAAAGCTCTTTCATTTGTAATGTCAACAAACCTATGTCACACAGCTCTAGTCCATGAGGAATCAAAGCAGATGTCACACTGTGGGACCCACATATGTGAAATCGTAAGGGAAAGTGACAACTCAGTGACCATACACTGGGTGAAAATGACAGACAGTAAAGAGGTAGTAGTGTTTAAGTCCATGTAGTAAGCATGTTTGTATTCTTACCTGTGTTTCACTGGAAATATTGCTGGATCACTGAGTCCCTGTTGTCCATGTCTTCTTCTTCTGCTTCCTCGTCTTCACTGTCCTCAGGCTCCACAGCTGCAACAACACCGCCGTCTGGACCATCCTCCTACAGAAAAGGCACCTGTCGTCGCAAAGCCAAGTTGTGAAGCATACAGCAGGCCACGAAGATCTGGCACACCTTCTTTGGTGAGTAGAATAAGGATCCACCTGTCATATGGAGGCACCTGAACCTGGCCTTCAGGAGGCAGAAGGTCCGCTCGATCACCCTCCTAGTTCACCCATGGGCCTCATTGTAGCATTCCTCTGCTCTTGCCCTGGGATTCCTCACTGGGGTCAGTAGCCATGACAGGTTGGGGTAACTAGAGTCACCTGCAAATGGTGAGGGACAACTGTTAGACACACACTAACCTGTAGGGATATCCCCAGACCCACACAACCATTCCCACTGACTTGCTTCCAGGTGCTCACCTAATAGCCACACATGGTGCCTCTGGAGTTGACCCATCACATAAGGAATGCTGCTATTCCGCAGGATGTAGGCGTCATGCACTGAGCCAGGGACCTTGGCATTCACATGGGAGATGTACTGGTCTGCCAAACATACCATCTGTACATTCATCGCATGATAACTCTTCCGGTTTCTGTACACCTGTTCACTCCTGTGGGGGGGGGACCAAAGCCACATGT
The DNA here is from genome assembly GCF_031143425.1 of Pleurodeles waltl. Lineage (NCBI taxonomy): Eukaryota > Metazoa > Chordata > Amphibia > Caudata > Salamandridae > Pleurodeles > Pleurodeles waltl. The sequence continues at coordinate 778,739,088 of NC_090439.1, forward strand.
GTCCCATCAGTGGCACCTATGATGTTGGGGATATGTCCAAGGGCATAGAAATCACCTTTCACTGTAGGCAAATCCTCCACCTGAGGGAAAATGATGTAGCTCCGCATGTGTTTCAGCAGGGAAGACATCACTCTGGACAACACGTTGGAAAACATAGGCTGGGACATCCCTGATGCTATGGCCACTGTTGTTTGAAATTACCCACTTGCTAGGAAATGGAGCACTGACAGCACCTGCACTTGAGGGGGGATTCCTGTGGTATGGCGGATAGCTGACATCAGGTCTGGCTCCAACTGGGTACACAGTTCCTGGATTGTGGCACGGTCAAGCCTGTATGTGATGATCACATGCCTTTCCTCCATTGTCGACAGGTCCACCAACGGTTGGTACACTGGAGGATGCTGCCATCTCCTCACATGTCCCAGCGGACGGTGCCTATGAAGGACAACAGCGAGCACAGAGTCAACCAACTCAGAAGGAAGTAAACACAGCTTACACAGAACACCAATCATAATCTAAAAAGTGGCCTGTATGTGTGTTGAGTCTACGCCTAGGTATGTGTGACGCAGTTCAAAATGAAGCCATGTGGGCCCCTGAAATGGCGGCTGCCTGACCTCTAAAGTGGGACAATGGGATGTGAGGTAACTGCGCTGGCGCTGTACACCGTCGCGGTAGGCGGTCAAAGACCACGGCACAATGCTGCATTGGATAACATTGGACCCTATGGGTCCCAGGAGCCAATGACAATGTACGCCGCGGGGACGGTACGCACCGCCGCGAATGTGACCGCCATTTTCTATCTGTTCAATCACTCGATACCGGATCTTCGACAGGAGAGGACCTACACTGCAAGTGCTGCTGTGACCTCAGTCTGGAAGAGACAATGGCTAGAGTGTCTAGGGAAAGGGCCCCTGCCTTCACATCGGAGGAGTTGGAGAAAATCGCGGATTGGGTCCTCCCCCAGTACACGCTACTCTACGGTCCTCCAGACAAACAGGTAAGTACACTGAGAGCATGCTGTATGGGCTATGCCTGTGTGGAGAGGTGTGGATGGAAGAAAGAAGGGGGGAGAGTGCGGCGTGCATGAGCAGACGGTAAGTGCATGTGCCACATGGCAGGGGAAGGGATGGGGGCCAATGACTGTGACGGTGCAGTTGGTAATAGGTTTCTCTTCCCCCTGTACAAATCATGTAGGTCAGCACCCACCAGAAAAAATATATTTGGCGTGCCATAGCCAAGGACGTCCGGACCCTGGGGGTCTACCACAGACGGAGCACCCACTGCTGGAAAAGATGGGAGGACATTCGCCGCTGGAGCAAGGAGACGGCAGAGGCTCAGTGGTTGATGGCCTCCCAACGTGGGAGGGGTGCCCGTCGCACCATGACCCCCCTGATGTTCAGGATCCTGGCACTGGTGTACCCGGAGTTGGATGGGTGCTTAAGGGCATCACAGCAGCCACAAGGGGGTGAGTACACTCTCATTCTGCTGATTTTGCGCGCAGTGGTGGTGTCTGGGTGGGGGAGGTGGGCTGTGGGTTTCCCTAGGCCAGGGCGAGTTTCCTAGGCAAGGTCCCTCCGTAAGGCAGGCCATGTGGCACCATACCTCACCTCTGTAGAGTGCCAAGTACACCTAGTCATCCCCCTGTGTCATTCATGTGCGCAGATGTCGTCCATAGCCTAGTAGGCCATTTCCCAGGAATTGAACAGTGGAGTCCAAGAGTGCGGCGTTGCGCAGGGGGCTTGTGTGTCTGTCGTGTCCGCCAATGGTAACGGTAAGGCATGCACTCAACATGTCTTTCTTCTGTCGTCCCCCCCCCTTTTTGTGGTCTCCCTGTTCTTGTGTGCATTAGCATCATCAGGCGGAGGAGCAGTGGCACCGGAGCATGAGGGGGCTGCATCCCACATGGCCATGGAGGGCCACACTATGGAATCGGACTTCACCAGTGGGACGGAGGGTGAGGGGAGCTCCACGGCGGGGAAAGGAGCTGAGACCAGTGACACAGACTCGTCCTCTGATGGGAGCTCCCTTGTGGTGGCGGCAACATCTGTGCACCCCCCATCTACAGGTACAGCCACCACCCCCCCCCTTCCAGCACTGCCCTCCCAGCAGCCCCTCAACCTTTGCCCAGTGCCCGCTCACCCGGGAGGGTGGGCATCACCTTTGCCCCAGGCACCTCAGGCCCTGCCCCTGTCACCCCTGCTGCCCTCAGTGAGGAGGCCATTGACCTCCTCAGGTCCCTCACTGTTGGGCAGTCTACCATTTTGAATGCCATCCAGGGTGTAGAAAGGCAGTTGCTACACACAAATGCATTCCTGGAGGGCATTCATTCTGGTCAGGCGGCCCTTCAGCACTGATGGCAGCCATTGTCCCTGTCTCTAGCCTCCCCCCTCCAACTTCCTCCATCCAGACGCAATCCCCTGTACCCCAGCCTCTCCCAAGCACACCTCTGGACCAGCATGCACATACGTCAACACACAAGGGAAGCTCTGGCAAACATAAGCACCACACATCCCACAGGCACTCACGCAAGCATCACACACATGCAGACACACCAACATCCACTGCCTCCACTGTGTCCCCCTCCTCCTCATCTCCCTCCTCCCGACCAGTCTCGTCTACACTCACACCTGCATACACTACCTCTACAGCCACTACTACCATCACCAGCACACCCACCACCACACCCCGCTCACGTGCAGTCATCACCCCCACTACCATTCACACGTCCCCTGTGTCCTCTCCCAGTGTGTCTGTGACACCCCCTCCCAAGATACACAAACGCAGGCACACACCCACCCAACAGCCATCCACCTCACGACAGCCTCCAGCGCATGCACCTTCACCCAAAGTCAGCAAACGAACACCTCCTACAACCACAACCTCTTCCTCCACTCCCAAACCCACTCCAGCTACCTGTCCCAGTGTCTCCAAAAAACATTTCCTGTCTAACCTTGACCTCTTTCCCACACCTCCGCCACCCCATCCGTCTCCTAGGTCCCGAACTAGCACCTCAGCCACAACATTTCCAGGACCAGTGGTGCCTGTAGTCACCGGAATCTGGAGTGCACCGGCCACCAGGGCAGCCAGTGTGGCACGGAGCCACATCACAGACAGTCCCCCACCTGTGAAGCATCAGAAGTTGGCCAGTGGCCGGCGGGAGAGGGGAAAGACCCTAGCCACCAAAGCCGCTCCCAGGGGTCCCGGTGGGAGTGTGGAGTCAGCTGCGACACCTTCCAAGGTGGGGAAGGGCCACAAGAAACCAGGAAAGTCTGGGAAGAGCAGCACGGCGGAGGAGACCGCCATCATCCCCGCTGCCCAGGAGGCCATAGCCGTCTTCCCCGCTGACACAGAGAGGACCGCCAGCACAAGCCCCGCTGGGCTATAGAGGACCGCCAGCACAAGCCCCGCTGGGCTAGAGAGGACCGTCAGCAGAAGCCCCGCTGGGCTAGAGAGGGCCACCAGCACAAGCCCCGCTGGGCTAGAGAGGACCGCCAGCACAAGCCCTGCTGGGACAGAGAGGACCACCAGGACAAGCCCCACTGGGCCATGAAGGACCGCCAGCAGCTGAGTCACTGCAAAGGAGCCCGCCGCTCCAAGCACCGCTGAACAGGGCACCGCCGTCCCAAGCACCGCTGAACAGGGCACTGCTGTCTCACGCACTGCTGAACAGGGCACTGCCGTCTCAAGCAACGCTGGCCCATGAGCGCCAAGGGCACTGATGCTACTGAGTCCGTCACAGGCAGAATGAAGCACTCTGGGCACCATGCCCCCTCCAGAACCAGTGGAGAGATCCATCCACTACCTCTGTCCTTAGCAGGATGAAGCACTCTGGGCACAATGCCCCCTCCAGGACCAGTGGAGAGATCCATCCACTACCACTGTCCTTCTCAGGATGAAGCACTCTGGGCACCATGCCCCCTCCAGAACCAGTGGAGAGATCCATCCACTACCTCTGTCCTTAGCAGGATAAAGCACTCTGGGCACCATGCCCCTCCAGAACCAGTGGAGAGATCCATCCACTACCTCTGTCCTTAGCAGGATGAAGCACTCTGGGCACAACGCCTCCTCCAGAACCAGTGGAGAGATCCATCCACTACCTCTGTCCTTAGCAGGATGAAGCACTCTGGGCACAATGCCCCCTCCAGAACCAGTGGATATTGCCATCCACTACCTCTGTCCTTAGCAGGATGAAGCACTCTGGGCACAATGCCCCCTCCAGAACCAGTGGAGAGATCCATCTACTACCTCTGTCCTTAGCAGGATGAAGCACTCTGGGCACAGTGCCCCCTCCTGAACCAGTGGAGACTGTTATCCACTTGAGAGACTGTGGCTTTGCAGTCCCCAGGATTGAACAGTGGGCAACCCACCCACTGTAGAGACTTGAGAGACTGTGGCGTTGCACTCCCCAGGATTGAACAGTGGGCAAACCACCCACTGTATAGACTTGAGAGACTGTGGCTTTGCACTCCCCAGGATGGAACAGTGGGCAACCCACCCACTGTATAGACTTGAGAGACTGTGGCTTTGCACTCCCCAGGATGTAACAGTGGGCATGTGGCCCTCTTGTGGATTTGGCGTCGTGCACTCAACCGGCTGAGGTGCCCCTCCTTTCCCTTCCCCTGAGGTGCCTATTTTCTTGCTCTATGATGCAGTTGTTCTCTCCGTCATGGTCGGGGATCTTGTGTGGGCCTCGCCCATACCGTGTGGGCCCAGTGTTCCACGGACTTAATTGGAGCACTACCTGGACTACTATGCTTGGTGTATATTTTGTTAATGGTGTATATATATATTTTTGGCTACTTGCTTTGAATATATTACATTGGTCACATTCATTTTCTTTTGTCTTTGCATTCTTCCGGGGGGGGTTGGGGGTGTAACTACAATGTATCATGATGTATTAATAGTGTGTGTGTTGTCGTGGGTGAGGGTGGGTGTGGGGGTGTTGCGTGTGTGTGTCCCTGTTATTTGCCTTCCCCCTCCCCTGTGTCGTAGGTGCAGTACTCACCGTGGTCTTCGCCGCCGGCGTTCGTGCTCCTGGTAGAGGAGCAGGAAGACTATCGCAGGGAGAATTTGGAGTTCCGGCTCCATGGTGTCCTAGTTCCTCGTGGGGTGTGTAGAGGTGTTTCTGGCGTGTTTTTATCTGCAGTGAATCCGCCCCGGAAAAGGTGGCAGATTGGTAGGTTGTGATACTGTGGGCAGTCCTTTGTCCTCCGCCTGTCTGTTGGCGGTGACCTCCGTGCTCTTTGTTTTTACCACCGTGGCGGTCGGAGTGTTAAAGTGGCTGTCTTTGTTGGCGGTTTCCGCCATGATCGTAATTGCAAAGTTTTTACCGCCGGCCTGTTGGCAGTCTTACCGCCGCTTTAACACTGACCGCCACGGTTGTAATGACCACCTATATATTTTTCTAAAACACTGTGTGGTGTATTTTTGTGGTGCTATATGGTGTTATTGTATGATTTATTGCACAAATACATTACACATTGCCTTCTAAGTTAAGCCTGACTGCTCAGTGCCAAGCTCCCAGAGGGTGGGCACAGGATAATTTGGATTGTGTGTGACTTATCCTGACCAGAGTGAGGGTCCTTGCTTGGACAGGGGGTAACCTGACTGTCAACCAAAGACCCCATTTCTAACAAGAAGCATTTAGTTTGAAATGGCTCCAAGTCATCCACTGGTCAACGGCTCCGAAGTAACTGAAGATTTGTGAATTTTCAATGTCTTTGGGGCATTCCAATTTAAGTAGTATTTGTGTGTCATCTGCATAGTTGTATCATGTGAGTTGAATATCATTGATCAAGTCTTGTAATAATATCATATAGATGTAGAAAAGCAAAGATGAGATGATTGATCCTTAGGGTACCTCTGCTTTTGTGAAGTAGGGTTTGGACGAGAAGGGGGAGAATAGATAATATTAGTTCTGTTTTGAAGGTAGGTGACAAGACCATGCCCACTCACCTGAATTCCAGGTTCTGCAGGAGCGAAGAGAATAAAACCCACACCCCTAAACACAATTCTCTTGTATCTGAACTGAACAGGGAACAAGCAAATAGGGATAGGGAACAGGGATTTGGGAAGGGAAGAGAAACAAAAACACTGGTTCACAAAGTAGTGTCACTGTTGTTCTAAGAAAGTTGCCTCAGGGTTTGATGTAGGAGATTCTAAGACCAAAAACAAATTAAAAACAACAGAACTGCAAATATCACAGTCTTTCAGCAACATAACAATCATTATTATCATTTGATTGAGCAATCACAGATCATTTCAGCAAAATCACAATAATTATTAGCACTTGAATACTCAACTATTGTTTTTAGTTTTCACACAATAGACTTGCTCCAAAAAGAATCAGAATAAACGTCTAATTTTGCATAAATATCAAGCGATGCTTTCAGGAGTTCACAGCTTTTTGAGGGAGATGGAATACTATTCGTAAATTCTTCAGCCACTGCGAAAGTAATCTGCTCCAGAGAGGGAAGCTCCGATGAAGCCTTGCACTGAAATGACGATTCCAGAAAGAATCACGGAAACTCCATCTGAAGCGGGAACACCTGCGTGCGAAGGAAGACTGGAAGCCAAGCACAGGAAACACCTTTGCAGCTCTATTTATAGACTGGTGCTAGACACATGCTGGTGATGAGTCATCAGTCACTTCTGATGATTCATATGGAGGAATTTTGGTGATGAGTCATCAGACACATGCTGGTGATAAGTCATCAAACACTTCTGATAATTCATATGAAGGAATTCGATGTCTCCATAAACTACTTGGCACACAGTTCACAAATGGAACAACTCTTGCTTTTATCAATAGAAATAAGAATGCAATGTAGTGTTCCTCACATGTTACAGGGAAGTGCTATGCTGTAACACATTCATGACATGTTTCATCGTTCTTCATACCTGCTGATTTATTTTTTGAGGGTGCAGCAAGAAGAGTGTTTGTGTGACCGCGAGCCCTAACAGTAAGATGTAATGCAGTTAAGAGCAGTCCCTTCTATGCCAGCTTCGTGGAGTCTTTTAATTAAGGTGTCATGGTCATCAGTATCAAAGGCAGCTGAGAAGTCCAAGAGAAGTAGTGCATCAACTCCACTGCGGTCGAATGTGTTTTTAAGCTCATCCTAGATTGCTATGAGTGCTGATTCAGTGCCTCTTCCTGGGCAGAATCTAGTTTGGTAGTCTGAAAGTATGGAATTGTCTTCAATAATTCTGACATCTGGGTGAATGCTGCTCTTTCTATTTGTCCAGGAAAGGTCCATTTGTGATTGGTCTGTAGTTGTTGGGGTCCTGCAGGTCTAGGTTTGTTTTCTTTAATATTGGACATATGTATGACTTTTTCAGGCCTTCAGTAAAAGCTCCTGTAGTTAAAGAGTTGTTGATGATTCTTCTTACGGGTGTGGCAGCAGAAGTAGATAAAATCATGTTCTTGGATATGTGTGGTGGACAAGGGTCAGACAGGCAACCGGAAGGCTGGCTTGCTTTGGCCAAATCCATAAATTCACCTTTTGGTATTTGTTTGAAGGAGTGTAGAGGCTGGGTTGGTTTCTTTGGAGGTGATTTTAGGAAAGGGGTTGGTGCTGATGGTTTTCTTCTGTTTTAAATAGAAGTCCAATGTGTCTGCCTTGGTTGTGTAATGAGTTGTCAGTTTGTTTGTGAAATCTTGAGTAGTGGGATAACTTTCTTCCATGCATTTAGGATTTCAAAATTCATTGAGAATTTCATAAAATTCTTTGGTTGCAGATTTAGTATTTAGAATTCTGTCTGAGTTGTACCTTTTCTTTTAGCTTTTTTGATTGATGATTTGTATATTCTGTTAAGTTTGTGTAGCTGCAATTTGTCTTGAATGTTTTGAGCCAGGTCCGCTGCAACCTTCTGATGTGTTGCTTTATCTTTTTACGTTCTGGATCTCCAAGGGGTTGATTTTCTTTTGTCCTATTTATTTTTTCTGAGTGGTATTATCAAAAGCTTCCTGTAGCCACTCAAAGGTTTTCAGAATTAATTGTATCTAGATCTGTGTTGGCTGTTGGTTGTGTTTCTAAGTCTTCAAAATTGAGTTTGCTCCATGCTCGATAGATGCATGTATGCAAGTAGATGTGGGGTGTGTTGATATGTGGTGTTGGTGTTGAGTTTGGTGGTGTTGAGTAATGTGGTGTTGAGTTTGCTCCATGGTCGATAGACGCATGTATGTAAGTAGATGTGGGGTGTGTTGATATGTGGTGTTTTAGGTAGGAAAGTTATCAAATGGTCTGACCATGTGGTCTGACCATGTGATTAGCGTGATGCTATGAACCTTAACTAGTTCAGGCTTTTGCAAAAATTACATCTAGGATGTGTCCAGCGATGTGTGTGGGATTGTGTACAATCTGATGTAGGTTCAATGCGACTAGGCCAGTGGTGATAGCTCTTTAATGGGGCATATTGGGTTTGTCAAACCAAGGCCCTGATTTATACTTTTTGATGCAAAACTGCACTACTGCAGTTTTGCATCAAAAAGTTTAGCGCTGACTAGCACCATTATTTAACGCCATCCGAGCATCATATTTATACTATGATGCTAATAATAGTTTAGAGTAATTTTTCTCAACGTTAACCGTTGCGCCTTGTCGTAAGGCAAAATGACGTTAACACCGGAAAAATTACTCTAACCTGTTGTATGACACGTAAACATGTAGCAAAACGGAAATGCACCATTTGTGCCTGCAAAAGCATCAAATACAGACGTTAACGGAGAAAACAGTGCAAAGGACAGGCAAAATGGACCCAGAAAGCCAGGAGAGACCCCAGGGAGACCCCAATCAACCAGGAACCAGCCAGAAGGACACAGACAAGACCCAGGGGAGGGAGAAGAAAAAGAGAAAGGTTCGTTTCAGTGCGGAGGAGCATAAAATACTGGTCAGACAGGTGACAGAGCATCAACATAAACTCTTCATCACCTCAAAATTGCCAACTGGAAGGAGAGAGGCAATTTGGCATCACATAGTAGGCAAGATTCACAGTGTGGCAGAGGTCAGGAGAACCGTAACAGAGTGAAAGAAACGCTGGCATGACTAAAAGCGAAGGACAAAGGAAAAAAGGCAAGGAACAGGAAGGCAGCACTGCAAACTGGAGGTGGGAGTCCAGCACCACAACAGGACGAGATGGAGGAGATGGTTGCAGCAGTCATCCCGGAGGAACTTGTCACAGGAATCGCAGGAAAGGACAACGCAGACTACCAGGAAACACCACAAATGCAGGGTAAGTTGCATGGGGGAAATTAATGGTAAAATGTCAAGTGCAAGAAGGAGGAGGCACACAGGACTCACACAATGCATGTCAAAAGAGTGCAGAGGGACACATTGCACATTAAGCAAGTTGCACCATGTTGCTGTAAGCTACACATGTACCTACGCCTTGGTAGTGCCATGCACCATAACACATACACAACATGGACATATGTCGATCACCAGGCCTAAATACCTACATGTACATATGCAGCACATGGGATGGATGGCATGTATATTCACTGTGCCGCTGGTTGTGTCATCACAACACCCCTCGTATATAGTCATATCAACCCTACCAACATGACCAAAGCTTCAGAGACTAGGTAGTCAGTCAATACCATTCCTGGGGTAACATCATGGTGGTGTCCCTTGCAGTACCACCTTGCAACTGCCTTGCCTCATTGCTAAAACACATGTGTGTTGCATCTGACAGCACACAAGTCATTGCAACTGTCCCAACAGTACCCAGACATGTGCCAGTAACACCACCACCCGCACATTGACAACACATCCACATAAGGCAGCCACCACTATATCATGCAGTCAGGATGCCCCCTGGGTGCAGGGAACAATGAACTGAACAGTTGCTGGGGGAATAGCAGGCTGGTCCTGTATCATTGGCAACATGCCACTCCCCAGACCAACTAAACTGGTGTAGTGTTGAACCACACATCTTGATGCTGAACAGAAATGTGCCACTACCGAAAACATGCACCACAGATAGCAAACAGTAGGTCATAACAGTCACAGGCTGAGCCCACAACTACTCTGACACAACCATGTGGGACACATATGAATGGGGAAATAAATACACACATACAACACATGGGGTATCACTGTGAACATAATGGCGTATAATTCCACATTGACGGGCGGGGAATGGTGCATGGGCAAGTCTGGTGTTGGCAGGACTGCCAGTGCAGTGTACCCTTTGCAGTTGGCAGTATGAGTCACACGTTGGGATGGCGGGTGGAAATCTGTCTGCTCATGGTAGCTCTGCGGGGCACTTAGTACAACATTGTTGATGGATCAAATAGAGACAGTGCAAGTCTTGGGGTGCATTGGGTGTGACAGGACACGCTGCACTTAGCCTTGCACATCAGGCAGTGGAAAGGGCAAAGGGCCAGGGCATGGGACCCCCTGCACTGTCTATGACAGGTGCATGGGCTGTGCAGGGGCACCCAGGGGCACACCACATCACCACCAACCTGTGTGTGAGGGTTTCACCGCCATGCAAAGGCTGATGGAAATGCGGAAACAGACCTGGAGGGTAGCATTGAACATAAAACTGGTCTGGTGTCACAGGACAGCTGGCATGGCCAGTCTGTAAGCTGCTGGAAACCTGCTAGTGCCAGGCCATTGGCCCATGGGGCATTCCCCATTGACAACAGTTGCCACTACCACCTGTGCTGTTGGGAGTGGTCACATAAACAATGGCAGTCAGGTGCCCATAGGACTGACCCACTTGAAATAAGGGACCAGTATGACTACCTGCAGAATCACCATCAAACTAGCTTCAGGCCCTGACCTAAGTTCAACTTCTGTTAACTGTCTATGTCCGTAGACTCATTTACCATCAGGCACTGTCACATCCATAATGATGTACACAGCAGAAATTTTATACCCATGCTGGCCATCCGTGGGTCTACCCCTGTGCGTGTGTCAAATTAGCTGCACTTCCACCATGCTGCATCTCATGTATCATAGTGCAAGGAGGGCTGCATTGAGGGGGAGGACATAGGTGTGTAGGAAGGTGAACCCACCTGCATAGAAAGAAGATGAAATTGAACTCTGCTAGGTCCATGAGTGCTATGCAATGTAGCACACATACACAAACATCAACGTGAGGAGCTATCAATGGTAACAAGAGCATAATGTCCTGGCAATGCTATCCCTGGGGTGGTGCAAGGTCTCAGCACCTCATGGGTGTATGTGAAACATGTAAGAATGGGACAGGGGACAATTGCCTGTGTGGTGCTGTGGCATGAGCACAGCAACTCCCATTACAAGGTCTCACCATGCAAATGGGTGCATAGGGAGGATTGACAACGACAAGATGGTGTCAAGCCACAAAAAATATATACAACACACCGAGAAGATATGATGCAGCCAATTGAGCAAACTGAGCTTCCCTTCATGTGACACGCAGGTGGGACATAGGGCTGATGGACTGCAACCATGATATACAGGAACAATGTTTGGGAACTAAGATGATACTGAGCCTCCAATAGCAAGTCAGTGACGTACAAATCAACTGCCACAACAAAGATAGACTGATTTTGCACCATCTCATTGCAGAGGATGATGGCTCTCCTGCGGATCTGCCTGTCCTGGCGTACCCGATGACCTGGATGACCAGCTGACAACTATCAGCCAAGAGACCCTCCAAGAAGTCCTCGTATCGCTCCAAACACCACCTCCAGTTGCAAAGAGGAGTATTAATGTAGCAGCCATCCCAGAGGCTCCACACAACACCCCAATAGTACGACCTGCCAGCACCAACACAGCTGAGGACTCCGAGGACCCAAGACCAGCTTTGAGAGGACAGTGGTAGGAGTACAGCAGGAGCTGGCCAAGGAGGTGCGGGTGAGGATGCAAACCATGGCAGCCAGCCTAGAGGATTTGCGCATGTGCATCGTTATGGCCACTGAACAGATTGTAGACCCCAATGCATGGAGTCCAGCAGTGTCTGAGGGACATAGTTGCAGCCATGAGGGAGAGGCCACAACAACTGCCCTCCCAAACTGGCATCAGCGTGCTTGAGAACAAGATGGACTCCATGTACCAGGAACTGGCCCCCCTCAGGGCAGACATGGCTGCCTACCACAGTGATGTTGCTGCTATTCTCAAAAATCAGCAGTTCCTCCTTGCCGCAGTGATGCCATATGTTGTTCCACAGATGGCTGTGCCGGGCATTGGGAGTCCACATCTCCGACCACTTAAGTGTGTGTTGCCCCCTCTACATCCCCACTACCACCACCGAGGGCACAGGAGAAACCACACACATCGGATGATGAAGACTTGGAACAGATCATCTTCACCCCTAGGAGTTCCCAGTAGCACCAGCCCATGCCACAAGGGCAGTGTTTTCCTTTGTCCTGTGCTTGACACCATGCCAGTGTTAGCACAGTTGGAGACATGCTCTCTTCACTGACACACTGTTGACCTTTCTTCTATGGACTGCAAATGTCTCTCACTTTTCAATTGGCAATTCATGTTCCCCTGCACTGAACAACACTTTACCCAAGCATGTCCCATGACATGTCCCTCAACCCTGGACGTGTTTTGTGTCACAATTGTATGGACTTCACTAATGGGGTCACAGACCTGGACATTGTAAATATTGCACTATGATGCTTGTGGATAAACAACCAGCATGTCTTTGTGTATTGTGACACATCTACTACGCTTAGTAATTTTGATGTGTGTAACATGTCTTTAGTCACAGAGTGTCAGTACAAGAATGCAGGAATATGGTGGCATACATCAATGCACAAGGTTCCTACATGAGGAATGACAATGCTGGTCTCATTCCCTACAAGCAATTCACTAAGCATGTCAAAAATGTTAAACACAGGTGTGCCTCACTCACTACATACGGCAGGAATGGCTGTGAAACAGTTCTCGGGCAATATCGTCAGCTGGGAGTACCAGTAGAACACATTGGTGTCAAACAGAGATAGTTAACCTCATATGTAATTGTCACTGGTCAGCTTAGCATGATAGATATAAAATGTAGGCTGTTGTCAGATGTCTCACAGTGCCCAACATTCCTACACAGGACCCAAACAAAGACAGCTGAATTACCATACCTACCTGTCCAATACAAAGTTAACATAGTCACATTGAGTGGTGGGTACACTGGATGGCAGATGCATAGACAAGTAGATGTGTTGTAGCTGCTAATGTGACAGCTCAGTTGTAAACAGGTAATGAGCATGTCAAGAGAGCGATTTGGAGACAGGACGGAATCCATAGACCAAAACACAATTTTCAATGTTGGGAAAACCCTGAGACCCAAGTATATGACACATGAAGTAAGGGAGTACCCAAAGATTTTTAATAAGAATGAAACAAAACTAATAAGAATTAATAAAATCTATCCTAGCCTAACCTCACCTATCCTAACTATACTTAACCAACAACTGACCCTAACTACCCTATGCTAAACTTACCTAACACTTTTAACAACACACACTCAACATTGGCCCCCTATCCCCTTATGTTAAGAGACACATGCAGGACAACATAAACTAAACTATACATATACTAACTATATCTAAGCACATATATATATTTTTGGTATTTAAAAAAAAATAAATATATATATATATATATATATATATATATATATATATATATATATATATGTTTTTTCAACACATATATGCCCCAACATTACCACCCACCCACAAAGTAACATGTAAAAAGTAGAACACTCACCCCTCAAACCCATTTATCCTAACTAAACTACTAACCTAATCTAACCTAACACTAACCTCCTCGAACCTACTATAAAGTATTAAAACAAATGAGGAGGGAGGGGAGAGAACTGGGGGTGACAGTTACAAAGCCAATCACAGCTTTCCCCTCTTGAGGGATTTTTGATGAAATTCAGTCTTGTAGTGTTTGCTGCCACCTCCTCCTCCAAACTGTCCAACCTTTTCAGGACCAGTGCCACATCCCTCTAAAGATCTTAGATCAATTTCTTGTCCATGGCAGCAGGTAGTGTGGGCTGTGGAACAGACATGGACGGTGTGTCGTGGTGGTGGCGGCAGCAGCTGTGCTCCTCTGCACAGCTGTGGAGCTTGGTCTTCTCTGTGTGGGTACTGTAAGTGTGGGCCCCCCTTGGGTGAATGCCCACCAGGATATGTCTATAGCAGACTGCCCTCTTCTGGAACGCCCACAGTTTCTCATTGTTCATGTTGGCACCTGTAAAGTTGGCAACCAACAGTGTCAGCATTGTGTGGAGTATGTACAGATTATTAGCTTACACTCTACATCTAATTGCACATGCACTCCAACTCACATTCTGGAAAAGACAATGGCCCTGATAAATGCAACAACAATGTTGCCTTAGCATCATTTCATTGACACCAAAGTGACACACAACAAGATTAGGAACCAAACCAAATTGAGTATGCATTGATTTTGTACCATATGTAATAATGCAAAGGCAGTGTCAACTTCACGTAGATCAGGCCCAAAATTCCTCATCATCTGTGTCAATTTTCAACCATACATCACAAGTAACTTGAATATGTTATTGGGAGTATGGGGTGCAGTTGGGAACCATGTGGGGTCAGTGTTGATAGGTATACATGCAAGCCTGATCAATATGACTGTCACCTACACTGTGAGCATCACATCTACCTACAAAGTTGTTGTTCCGCTCCCCCTGTGCATAAGGGGTGTGGCAATGCAATCCATCATATCAACTGTCCTGGTCATCCACCAAAGCATGCCCACTCATACATGGAGTCAGGGAGTGGACCATATGTTAACAGGGTGGCCAACTAGGAAGCTGGTATCCATATGTCTGTCATAGCTACATTCATGTGTTCATGAGTAGACACACATCAATACTTGATCTGCCAATACAATTCCTTATACACCGATGTTCATGCCAGCACATGTCTGGCCTTGACCTGCATGCACACCTATTACCTTCCACATAAGTGTCACATAAATGGAGTGCAAAATATGGAGCGCCATACTGGGGGACAATGGTCCACCCAGTCCTACATATACATGACAATACAGGGATGCATCAAATTAGGTTCAAAATGGTGCATCACTGTGTTGTGAGAATGATGGAGTGCCCCAGTGCCAATATTCTCACAGCGTTGCACTTCTTAGTCACATATGGCCAAACATGTGGCTTGTCATCACCTTGTTTACACGATGCTGCCCATTGTGCACCACAAGCCTCACATGACTCTCTGCTCCTGCGTTAAATGGGACACAATGTCACCATCCAGCCTACTTTGACATCTGATCATTTGACTGCTTATCACATCTAGCATTGTGTGCAACTCACATGACTCACTCACACCAAACCCTCAATTACATCACAGGACACACATTATCACACTTACTGGATACATTTGGGTCCTCAAATCTTGCCACTCCACCAATGGTGTGGGGGGCAGGTCCACCTATAAGATATGGATGAAAAACCATGCTTAGTGTCATATCACTTTCACTACTAGTGGACAACAAATTACAGTGTGTACTATTTTGGAGGAGTGAGCTAGTTATCCTGGTGTAAAACAGTGCAACAGACGCACCACTACAAACTCACGATGACACTGACACTCAGGTGAGTGAGAACCACACATCTGTACCCTTACACTGGGCCTGAGATTCATGTAGTGCTACACCCTGCAACAACCATATCTGGCCAATCTATACAAGATGAAACTCCATGGTCTGAGGGGGAGTTGTGTGACAAATACATGACACTATCGTGGTGCTTTGCAAGAAAATTGATTCAGGTATTTAAGCTTGTCCAGCAAGGCACTTAGAGGCACTTTGTGGTGGACATGCGGCTCAATTATTAGTCTGCAATGATAATGCGTTGAGTAATCCATGACTGATGTGACAAAGTTGTCTGATGGTATCAAATGCCCCATTTACATTGCCCCCTAAGGCAGGCAAGCCCCCTTTGCTAACATGATGGCAAGGATCATGTATGTGAAATGATGACAATGTAGTGAAATACATGCATTGCCCTACTTTGTTGACACAATCCAGTTAAATATGGTACGCTGTCAGAGTCTTGGCGTGTCATACATTTCACAATGACGGACACAGGTGTCGCCATAGCCCCTGAAATGTGTGACTTGGGGCCAGATGTAGGAAGCGTTTTGCATGGCGCAAACTGCGAAAATCGCAGTTTGCGCCATGCAAAACGAGCATTGCGATGCACATTCCCATTTTGCGAGTTGGTACCGACTCGCAAAATGGGAATGCGACTTGCGAATAGGAAGGGGTGTTCCCTTCCTATTTGTGACTCGCACCGTGATGCAGAATTGCTTTGTGACCGCGAACGCGGTCGAAAAGCAATTTGCAGTTACCACCAGTGTCATACTGGTGGTAACCCATTCGCAAAAGAGAAGGGGTCCTCATGGGACTCCTTCCCCTTTGTGAATGTCGCCATTAATGTTTTTTTCAGAGCAGTCAGTGGTCAAATGGACCACTGCCTACTCTGAAAAACCAAAACCAAATGTTTTTTTTTTTTTGTATTGCAACTCTTTTTCCTTTAAGGAAAATGGGCTGCAATACAAAAAAAAAACTACTTTATTTAAAAAGCAGTCACAGACATGGAGGTCTGCTGTCTCCAGCAGGCCACCATCCCTGTGAGTGCAGGGAATCTCAATGGGGTTGCAAAATGCGACCCACCTCATTAATATTAATGAGGTGGGTCTTTGCGACCCCATTGAGATTCACAGACGGTGTCTGAGACAAAGTTCTGCATCCGATTTTGTGTATCGGAAATTGCGAGTCACACCGACTCGCAATTTCCGATTTGCAAAATAATTTTTTACCACATCTGGCCCATAGTGATGATTGTGCCTGACTCACCAGATATCTGACCTGCATTGGTATAATGGTAGGACGTGTGAACTCCATGTCTAGACTGGCGCAATTACACTTCATTCTGGTTACATGCAACCTATCCAGAAGCATTGGATGCAGCACTCCAACACATCTGCAACTGTCATTCAAGAGCGGTGAACAGTAAATAGTATGCCAAAGGGAGACTCACCAACAGGGCCACTGATCACCACACCAAGATGATCAAGCAGATCCTGCTCCCTGCCCACCAGATCTGCCCAGCAATGCTTCAGCTGGTGCTCATTGCTGGTGCTCCGAAATACCCTCTTCAGGTGATGGAGCACCTTGCCCCACTGCAGCCGCCTCGCCTCGGTCCGGTAACCTTGTATTACTCAGCCCCCATCTCCAACATCAAAGGCAGGTAGTGGGCTACCAGGCACACAAAGCCACCCAACTCCTCCTCTCCCTTCGTGGTTACCCCCCCCCCCGATTACCAGACATATTATCCAAGTACAGATTGACCACAAGTATTTAAGTAAAAAGATAAAATAAATATAAGGGAAACTTAAGGCCCTATAACTAATCCCAACCAACCCAATTTAACAACTAACCCGGACAGACACCCCATAGTGCAAGTAGAATTATATACAAAAACACACAAATGTACAAACACTGGGACAAAGTACAGACACAAATTGAAAAACGCGACAAGATACAAAACGCTTGTCACACTTTCTGTTATGCGTGTATTTATATGACGCATGTGATATTTGCGTGACTATTTTAGACGCATGACCTACTTGCTTCGTTGTATTGACACCTAACCTTTATGCTTCAAATTCACTGAAAATCAGCATTGAGAAGAGTGTGAAGGTGGAATTCACGCTAAGGGGCCATGTCTCATATACTTTGCGTTTGCTGATGTTTTAGACACATTTGCGTCAATCCTTTTTTACTCAATTCCTGATTGCGTGTATTTGTTCCATTGTCCATGGATGCATCCTGTATCAACAAACAAATGAAATGGGCTGTGCTGCAGTGTGGCATATTGTCTATGGCCACATGTGGTAGTCCATTCAACAATGTGATGAGGTTGTGATTGGTCTGTTACACCGATGTGTGTGTCACAGAGACAACAGTATGAAAATAGTTGCACGTCGTGCATATGTATGCATGAGTGACAACAGTGTAGCCACATATGTATGGCAGTCAGTACAATGCAATAGTTCTGGTTTGTGATTGTGAATTGTGTTTACTTATGTGATATGTTTAGTTGTCTAACAGAGCATGATATTTAAGATGACATATACAGCTCAGGCATTGTTTATGATGGCTGAACAATGCTACCTAGGAAATGTTACCCGACAACTGTCTCCGTATGTAGATTTTGAGTTTATGGTGACTTGTGTGTGGACTACACATATATCTGACATGTATACATCTTTGGTACATACTGTGATTGACACACTCTGCCTACATTCCACTCAGATTATGTTTTGTTCACAAATGTTTGATTAAACTCTTTACATGCAGCAATGGTTCTTGCTTTTGTGTGGTGGACCTGCAGCCCTCCCTGCATATGTTCTCATCAATTCTGATGTACATTCCACAGACATGTCCGTGCAAAGTGTGAGGTCATGTGTACCCTGTGTCAGGAATGGGCTCCATAGCAGTGGCAGGACTGATTACCATGGATGTACTGCGCAGGCCCAAATTCTTCTATTGCTTGTCATACCTGGGCTAATCATGATGACCATTGTTACCAATGATGCCCCCCGTCACACATGCTCCATGCAGTCATTGCAACTCTCACACTGAGTTGTGACGTGGCCTGTTCCAACATTACTGTCTTCCTAAATTTTGACATCCACTGCCTCATGTGTGGGCCCCTTGTTTACCTCCTATTTAGACATGTTGTAGTTGTGTGTGATGAGCTACTGATGAACAAGTTGGCAACTTGGATGTAATTCATATGGTGTGGTCCATAAATTGTGTCCTTCAGTTGACACATTCAAGTGATGAGGCTATTTGTGATGTGTGTGATGGAGGCAGTACAATCTGACGTATCACATGTGATGCTGCAACAGTACTTTTCAGATTAGTATTTGTAACATGCTCCCTGAAGTTAGACTCACAGTCCTAAGGTATATGTTGTGGAGATTAAAGAGACCAAAGTAGGATTGTTTGAATAAGTGAGGTATTTATTGACAAAATGTACAAGGTGAGTTAAGTGATTTTTAAGTGAAGAAGTTATCAACTATGTGCAGTCTGTGGCATATTCCAGCAGCTTGTTGTGCTGTTCACCCTCATTTTCTTTACCACCATCCTCCTTGTCCTCAGGCAGGTCATCAGCCTACTCATACAAGAGGACGTTCATCCGCACAAATATATGTTGTGCATGATAGCACATGTCATTATGATCTTGCAGACTATGTGTGGGGCATATAGGAGGCACCTCCTGTGATTTCCAGGCACCTGAATCTTGAATTAGGGATGCCAAATGTCCTCTCCACAATATTCTTTGTCTTCCAATGTCCCTCATTATATGCATGCTCTGCTGCTGTGTTTTGGTTGGGAAATGGGGTTATTATCCATGGCTGTATGCCATAACCCTGATCCGCTGCAAAAGAGTAAAGGAGTAAGTTGTTGTTAAGGCTTGCAACAGATTTGTCATGTGGCATGGCAGTTGATATTTTGAGTTAGTTGTGACTCACATGTGTTTGTGATATGGTGTGAGTTCTTGGCCTTGTGTAAGGTCTTCTCAGCATTGGGTTGTTTGGGTAGGTTGAGTTAGGCTCAAGGACCTGGGACATATGATTTTGATTCCTAAATGATGGTCAGTATGTATGTACCATGCGTTGTGTAGTGCACTTTTATATCAGTGTGCTATTAGTAGAGGAGACATGGCACATCCTCACAACACAATGGGGACAGATGTGGCAGCAACATAGTAGCATTACAGAGCCTGGACGTCCCATCCATTTTGACATGTGTCATTACAGATGATGTGTGACACTCCGGCCCATTAAAATGGGTAAGTGACAATGCACAGCACATCTCCAACATTGACAGCACTGTACTGAAACATTTTGACTATGTAAAAAGGCACCATGTGTGACATGTTACTGGGCAACCCTTTGTTGTCTCCTGTGCCAGTAGCTCATATGCAGCTATGTACGTGCACTACCAACCTTGCACCAGGGTACTTGACTAGCTGCCCTATGGAGGTGGATGTATTTGTACAAGAAGGAACACCACCCTACACATATGCTGCTTTGATGGACAATTGGCTCTTTCTGTGTGTGCAGAAGTATGCATCATGCATTGGTGGCACATTCATATGAGGTCAAAGCACAGTCTACTTCCTTATTGCAACCTGTAAACGGCACCCCTGGGGTGGTGTTTGATGTTGGCACTGCCTTAGGGTTTAGGTGACACTGACATCTGATCAACATTATCATGCTATGTATCTTGTGGTGACTGACTTGCAGCAACACTCATTGCACGCCCCTTCCACACTACATACTGCATGGGAGGGTGGCAGATTTACAATGTGGCTTCAAGTCATTAAAAAATGGTCATCTACATACAGTGAAGGCCATGACAATGGCACTGTAGACTTTTACATAGGTCCCTTGGTGATCCTGAGTGGCAGCTATTATTTGTGTGCAGCCATCAGGTGTCCAAGGGTGTGCATCCCATTGTTTCAGGACGATCAACATAACTACCAGTGTCTCCTATCTTCCAACTCATGATTCAGAATTTATACAGTCAACACATGCACAGTGCAGGCTATGGGATGGAGGTCAGCTACTTAGCAAATGTGTCCCTTGGCACAGTGCATGTGAGGTCAGTGATGTCCTGTATTCTCCTACAGGGTCCCACTATGGCATCCATGACCTGCACTGTCTGACAGTGACTCTGCCCCATGGTGGGCCATTTATTGTTTATGGTACCGACATGATGGTGTTGTGGGTGAGTAAGTGGTCCATGTGAGGTGGCACTACAGTAGGTGTGGTGCCACTTATAACACATCTGGCACATGGTATGTGATGGGCATTGATCTTGTATTCCTATGTGTGAAAGCCAATGAATCAGGCAGGCATCTATACACACTACAGGTAAGTCATGTATGTGTTGATGCAATGTTCTTGGTATAGGCAGCAGCTGTCTGGCATTTGATGTTTGTTCTGGCAGTGACTTGCACGGCATGATTTGAGGGATCTGTGCCTATATGAGATT
This sequence comes from Pleurodeles waltl, assembly GCF_031143425.1. Classification (NCBI taxonomy): domain Eukaryota; kingdom Metazoa; phylum Chordata; class Amphibia; order Caudata; family Salamandridae; genus Pleurodeles; species Pleurodeles waltl. The sequence continues at coordinate 778,760,150 of NC_090439.1, forward strand.
TACCTAACATGAGCATGGTGCATGCCATTGACATGGCTGTGCTATTCTTTGTTTGGTATACTGTGTGTGAAGTGTACGTAGTAGGCAACTTGTGGGCACTTGTAGTGGTTTGTGTAGTTTTTCTGTTCGCAAAGGGCATATATCTGCACCTGTACTTAACGTGGTGGCAGGTACTCAGAGAATGAAGGCCGTGAGACACCAGCAACCAGGGCACCCATTGTTTGGAATGAGCTACTTGCTAGCATGTGCAGGACTGCTAGCAGTTTTGTCACAGGTGGTATGTTGTGTGAGGTCTGCAGGCTGGCTGTGATTTGTGGCTCAATGTGGTGCAGCAGGTGTAGTATGGCTTGCCGGCTCAGTCTGTAGGTCCTTATGATGTCCTGGTCTCTGAGGCCAAGGGGGGTTGCCTTGGTTTTGAAGACCCTCTCCTGCCTTCTGTGTTGCCTTTGTGAGCCACGTTGTGGTGGTGGTGATTGCTGTAGTTGTTGTTGTCCTCTGCGTCGTCTCACAAGTTGGATCAGTATCACCTCCATCTTCTCCTGTGGGTTGGTAATGTTGCTTTGTTGTGTTTTCCTTAAGTTGTGATGAGTTTGCCTCATTTAAACACCTGCCCTGACCCAGGTGTTTAAAAATGTGATGCAAATCGGAGTTAACGTAATTTTTTGGGTCTGCCTCCCACCCGTGCGTCGGGTGGATAAATATGATGCTAGGTGGTTAGAGTCATTTCTTTGGATGGGAACGCCTACCTTGCATCTCATTGACGCAAGGAGCTTTCACACTTCCAAAAAATGACATTAACACCAATATTTTGACGCTATGTGGGTCTAGTGTCAAAATATCAATATGGCATTGAGTTTGCGCTGAATTCGCGTAAAGAAATTATGCTAATTCAACGCAAACAGAGTATAAATATGCCCCTAAATGTTTAGGTTCCCAAGAATGCATCCTGCATGTGTAATCAATCTGTCATTTGTAAAGCGCAGCACTGTCACTACCTAGGGGCATCTGGGTGCTGGTGTGCTTTGTCTGCATCAAAAGCCAGGCCATGAGTTTCTTTCTGAAGTCCACTAGGGAGGGCGCAGTTCGAAGTGGATGGGCAGTTTGTTCTAAGCCTTGGCAGCAAAGTAGGAGAAGGCTCAGCGATGGATACTGGGCAAGTGGGCAAAGGCAAGAGAGGAGGAGCAAAGGTTTTTTTTTGCAGGTAGATGGAATTTCAGTCACTTGTTGATGTTGGATGATCTATGATTGTGTAGGACTTTGTAGGTGTGCGTGAGGATCTTGAAATTGCATCTCTTCCAGATGAGGAGCCATTGCAGTTTTCTGAGGTGGAGGTGATGTGGACCCGCTTGGGGAGGTCCAGGGGACTCTGGCATCATTCTGAGGTGAAGGGAGGCAGCCGGATGCTCTGTGTGCATCCTGTGAGGAAGGAAGCGATCCATTTGAGGGTATTTTGCTGCACGCCCATGTTGTGGAGTCTGATGAGGAGGGTGTGGTGGGAGACAGTTTGAATACAGCAGAGAGGTAGAGGAGAATCAGGGCCACAGTTTCTTTGCAGTCGAGGAGAGTTCTGATGTTGTCTGTGGCTGAGATCACCTCGGTCTTGGTGCTGTGGTTGGCACAGAAACCAGATTGTGAGGCATCAAGTAGGTGGTTGCGTTCTAGGTATTCTGTGACCTGTTGGTTGATGGCTTTCTCAAGTTCTCTGGATGGATATGGGAGGGGAGGATCGGATGATCATTTTTTAGATCGCTGGGGTCTGCAGATGGTTTATTTAGGAGGAGTCTGACCTCTGCATTCCCATCCATTTGGAAAGGCTGCTGGGGAGATAGAGGTGTTGATGATGCTGGTGAGTTTCGTGCTGAAGGGGTTGGACCTGAGGTTGAAGAGACTGTGGGGGTAAAAGGGGTCGGTGGGTGCCCCAAGTGAAAGGAGGACATGATGGCTGTGGTGGTCTGAATGGTGAGCGGAGAATAGGGGGTGATTATTCGGCTGGTGTGCGCTGGTTGTTGAGGCTGAGATTGGTGGATTTGGGGGGAAGTGGAAATTGTTGTAGATGGTAACAATCTTGTCTGGAAGTATCTTGAAAGGAAGCTGGAGAGCTCTTGGGAGGGCTGGATGGTGTTTTCTGTGGCAGTCGTGTTAGAGAAATCCTTGACTAGTTTGAAGAACGGCTTTGTGTGGTTGGCCGCAGTCTTGATCGATGCTTGGATGGTTGCTCTCTCAGCTTCTTTGATGAGCCTATGTGGCTCTGTCGGTGGGGGTTGGTCGTGGTGCGGCCATCGTTTCTCAAGTCGGAAGCAGTTGGCTTTGGTGGTTCTGAGCTCTAGGGCATACCAACTGGCATATTTTATTGTTTTGCAGGTTTTTGCTAGTTTCAGCAGAGCGACTCTGTTGGCGCTTTTGGTGATCCATGAGGAGAAATTCTGAATGACCTGGTCGAGGTCTGATGATGCTTTGGATTGGGTGGTGCTGAAGGCATGATTCCTCTGTGTCTCAGTTATCTTGCTGCAGGTGCAGTGGGGGAGGCTGTGATGCTTGGTAATGGTGTTGAGTGCCTGAGATGCTGAAGTGCACAATGGCAAAAAAGACGCTTATCTTTTCTGTTCGTGAAGGAGCACATGAACTCCTCGCACCCTTCAGGATATTGCCAGTTATGGTGGATAGTGTGAATGACAGGACTAAAAGTCCACTTTGTAACTGTTATTTTTTTTTTATTCTTGCACTGCAATCAACTAAGAATGAAGTACGTCTGGACACACGCCCATTGTGCTTCCATGATGTAGTTTTCACTATCCGATTTAAATGTCAACTTTGAAGTTCATCTAGGGTTACAACATGTAGCGTTAAAATCAATTACACTCAGTCACTCCACTTCGCAGTCAGGTCACTTCATAGAGCTATTTTAAGCAACAGCATCAGCTAGTTCATTATGGAGCTGAAACACTCAATTACTCACTTCACTACCATCCAATAGTTTGATAAGTGGTCGTTCTCCAGCTCGATTGGTACAGCTGAGTAGGTTCATTCTAGAAACCGTTGCCAAATTTACAGGAACCAGATGTGCATAATAACAATACAATGCACCAATGGTGTTTATTCATGTCTTCATTATAGCAGCAGCTGGCAACTTTTATTACTCAAACATACATATTCCATCATGTAACATAGAATCCCCCATGAACATTCCAAGGCATCATGAGCTGCACTAGATCACCACAATACTTCTTCTAGTGAGGACAGCCTTTTAACACAACTTTGAATAACTTTCACTTAAAGTTGCTGCTACTCTTCCTGTTCATCATTAGGAACTGACTAACTTCCTTCATGGTTCATTACAATAACTGCATTGTTGCAATTGCCAAATGTTCAACTACTTTCTCAAGTCTTAGTATTATCCCTATCTGCTATCCAAAATACATGGTCCCAGGTTCTCACCTTGCCTTCTGTTACTAACTCTCTCTTTCTCGCTCTTCCTGTCTTTTTGTCGCTCTTTCACACATTTTATCTCTAGCACCTCTCTAACACTATCTTAACTTCTCACCCCTCTTTTTCCTCTGAACTGTCACCCCGTTTCTTCCCTGTAACACGTTCTTCCTTCTCTTTTCTGTTAATCACGTTCCCACTTTTCATCTTTCTCCTTTTGGAAGTGGTCTAATTTTTTCTCTATGCATGAACTTGTCACATTTTCTTTAGCAAAAATGTTAAAAACTACACATTACCCCTTCATCCATGTCATTCAGTGCCCTGCTCCCAAATTAGTCGCTTGGTGGCCCCATCACTTAAAATATTTCTTATGAGAGTTTACGCCCATTGTGTTACTTATGAACTCGGGGTGGATAAGCCAGCACTTTAATATGGTGAGCCTAGCCAGACATCTGGCTTCGTCCTAAGACCAAGATCACGAACTAAGCCATCACAATATTTGGTATTTAGATTAAGCGACAAACGTTATACAACATAAATAAGACGTTAAAAATGATTTAGGGGGTCATTCCGACCCCCGCGGTCCTTGACCGCCGGGGCCAGGGTCGGCGGGAGCACCGCCAACAGGCTGGCGGTGCTCCTGAGGGCATTCTGACCGCGGCGGTATGGCCGTGGTCAGAACAGGAAAACCGGCGGTGTCCCGCCGTTTTTCCGCTGCCCTGAGGAATCCCCCATGGCGGCGCAGCTTGCTGAGCCAGCATGGGGGATTCCGACCCCCTCACCGCCATCTTGTTCCTGGCGGTTTCGACCGCCAGGAACAGGATGGCGGTGAGGGGTGTCGTGGGGCCCCTGGGGGCCCCTGCAGTGCCCATGCCCCGTAAGAGGGCCCCACTTTGAATTTCAGTGTCGCCCGCCAGCCCAGTGGGAAACCCAGAATGACCGCCGCGGTCTTTTGACCGCGGGACGGTCTTCTGGCGGTCCCAGCCAGGCCGCCGGCTACCGCCGCCGGCCGGGGTCAGAATGACCCCCTTAATCTTTTGGATTATATATTCAATCTTGTCATTCCTGCACTTAAAAAGCATGAACTATGGTGGAAAAACAGCACCTGATATGCCAGCTCGGCTTTTAGAATGCACCAGCCTCCAAGTTCAAAGGCCGTGCCAGACACTGTGAGGTAGTGCCATGAGCGCGGCGTGCCTTGCTTGGTTCGCCTCCTGTACTGCACGCCCCTTAGCTCCCACATCGTCTTTGTAACCAAGTAAATTCTAAGAGTGTTCCAGCACTTGTCTAACAAAGTCAAAGCTATTAGTATCCAGTCAGCATAGCACCCCTTAACTATCGTCACTTAAAAGAGCCGAGTATGTTCTTGTCCACATCGCATTACTTTTCTCTCACCGTTAAAAAAGTGATTCTGTTTCTGGACCAGCAACCTGCTTCTCGAACTACAACAGTACCTAAAAACATTCCTTGGTAGAGAGAACAGGGGTGCGCGCAACCTCACGAAACCGGACATAGAAGCACCCGCTCCATCTTGTGATGTGATATATACGTTGATGAAAAAAGCTTTATTTAGGGCACCTATGCATTTAATGTAACAGGTATCAGGCAGTCATCATGAAGGTTGATGTAACTCACACAACAAGTGGCTGGTCTAAGCAAGGATAGCAGCAACAATCTCACATTGATGTGACAACCACATGTTGCTAGTTCAAGTGAGTGAGGGGCAGGCATAAGTGTGTGACTAACAAATCCGTGATTTAGGGTGTGTGCAGTGACAATAACATTCCACAAATGCATGTCCCATGACTTACCCACAGAGAGCAAATGCACATGAACACCTGTGATGGGATGTGTATCCTTTCACATACAGATTGTCACTCACATAAATTAATCAATCAATCAAAACATTTGTAGACCGCACTGCCCACCCATAAGGGTCTCAAGGCACTGGGGGGGGAGTGCTGCTACTGCAGGTTTTTAGGTGCTTCCTGAGAGTCAGCAGGTCTTCGGTCTGTCGTAGGAGCAAAGGAAGGGTGTTCCAGCTCTTGGTGGCGAGGTGGGTGAAGGATCTGCCTCCGGTGGCCACTCTTCGGATGCGGGGGACAGTGGCGAGAGCGAGGTCGGCTGTGCGGAGTTGGCGGGACAGGGTGTAGAAGGTGAGTCATCTGTTGAGGTAGGCTGGACCGGTGTTGTGGAGCGCTTTGTGTGCGTGGGTGAGGAGCTTGAAGGTTATCCTTTTGTTGACGGGGAGCCAGTGTAGGTCTCTCAGGTGGGGAGTGATGTGGCTGTGGCGGGGTGCGTTGAGGATCAGGCGTGTGGAGGCGTTTTGTATGTGTTGCAGTCGTTTGAGGAGTTTGGCCAGGGATCCTGCGTAGAGGGCGTTTCCGTAGTCAAGTTTACTGCTGACGAGGGCCTGGGTAACTGTTCTTCTTGTATCTGTGGGGATCCGTCTGTAGATCTTGTTGAGCATGTGGAGGGTGTTGAAGCAGGATGAGGAGACGCCGCTGACTTGCTTGGTCATGGAGAGTGTTGAGTCGAGGATGACGCCCAGGTTGCGTGCGTGGTTGGTGGGTGTCAGGGCTGCTCTCAGAGCGGTCGGCCACGAGGAGTCATCCCAGGCTGAGGGGTTGGCCCCAAGGATGAGGACCTCTGTCTTATCTGAGGTCAACTTCAGTTTGCTGTTCCTCATCCATTCAGTGACGGCCTTCATTCCTTCGTGGAGGTTGGAATTGGCAGCGCGGGGTCCTTGGTGAGGGAGAAGATCAGTTGGGTGTCGTCGGCGTAGGAGATGATGTTGAAGTTGTGTAGCCGGGCGATGTGGGCAAGCGGGCATGTAGATGTTGAATAGTGTAGGGCTGAGGGATGATCCTTGGGGGATGCCGCAGATGATCTTGGAGGCTTTGGATCGGAAAGGGGGGAGGCAGACGCTCTGGATTCTGCCGGAGAGGAAGGAAGTGGTCCACTCCAGAACTTTGTCCCGGATCCCTGCGTTGTGGAGGCGTATGCGTAGGGTGCGATGGCAGACGGTGGCAGGCAGTGAAGAAGGTGGCAGAGAGGTCCAGGAGGATGAGGGCCGCAGTTTTGCCATTGTCAAGCGGGGCCCTGATGTCATCAGTGGCGGCGATGAGGGCAGTTTCAGTACTATGGTTGCTGCGGAACCCTGACTGGGATGAGTCCAAGATATTGTTTTCTTTGAGGTAGTGGGTCAGTTGTCTGTTGACAATCTTCTCGATGACCTTGTCCGGGAATGGGAGCAGGGAGATGGGAAGGAAATTCTTGTGGTCTCTCGGTTCCACCATGGGTTTCTTGAGTAGGGGATTGATCTCAGCATGTTTCCAGCTCTCGGGGTAGGTTGCGGTCACGAAGGAGATGTTGATGACTTTGCAGAGGTGGGGTGCGATGGTGGCGCTTGCTTTGTTAAAGATGTGGTGCGGGCATGGGTCTGACGGTGATCCAGAGTAGATAGTGCTCATGGTTTTGATTGTGTCGTCTACGTTCACATTGGCCCAGAAGAGCAGGGGTCATAGTTCAAGGTGGGTGGAGAGTCTGAAGAGTTGGGGGTTGACGGGGTGGTCTGGCTGTTGAAGCTGTCATGGATGTCTGTGATCTTGTGGTGGAAGAAGGTGGCGAGGAAGTTGCACAGGTCTTGTGATGGTGGGATGTCGTTTGTGCTGGAGCTGGGGTTGTAGAGTTCCTTCACAGTGTTGAAGAGCTCCTTGCTGTTGTGTGCTTTGTTGTCAAGGCGTTCTTTGAAGGAGGTTTTCTTGGCAGATCTGATGAGGAGATGGTGTTTGCGGATGGCGTTCTTGAAGGCAGCATGGTTGTCCGGTGTCTGTTCGTGGAGCCATTTTCTTTCCAGTATCCGGCAGGTTTGCTTGGAGGCTCGAAGGTCCGAGGTGAACCAGCAGGCTCTCTTGCTGGCACCTCCGTTGGAGGGTTTATTGAGCGGGGCGAGATTGTTGGCGCAGTCGTTGATCCAGCGCCAGAGGTTGCAGGCTGCGAGGTCGGGATTGGTGGGTTCGGTGGGTGGTTTACGGGCGAGGCCGGTGTTCAGCTGGTCTTGGCTGACTTTGCTCCAGTTGCGGCAGGGGATCTGTTGGGTGCGGTGGTGTGCAGTGGGTTTCCGGAAGGTGAAGTGGATGCAGAGGTGATCAGTCGATGGGAGTTCGGTGGCGTGGCTGAAGGAGACGTGGGGATTAGCGGAGAAGATGGGATCCAGCGTGTGGCCGGCGGAGTGTGTTGGTGTAGTGATGAGTTGTCTGAGTCCGAGGGTGGCGAGGTTGGCAATTAGGGTGGTGGAGTTGGAGTCGTTGTTCTCCAGGTGAAAGTTCAGGTCGCCGAGGAGGATGTAGTGATCTTGTAGCCATCTGGAATGGCTACGGCGATGTCCGGGGCCGAGGAGGCTTTCATCCAGGTCTCCGTCAGGAAGATGACGCCCGGGGTGGAGGTGTTGAGCAGGTCCCAGAGTTCGACGCCCATCACTAAAGCATGCACAGCATAGGGGAACTAACACTCCCACAATACATCAATATACACAAACAAAGGTGGCAGGGTGACAGCAACGATAGAGGGGAAGCTAGGGCTGTACAATATGTCACAGCCATGAAGCATAATGCATCTCTTACATTCCTGGAGGTGCCCCTGCCAATGTCAGCGGAAAGGAGGGGCCATGACTATCCAGTCCCCCAACATAAGATGCCCCCAGTGATGACAGTAACTCTGGACTTCAGGATGTGGATCAACAATCTGGCCCATCCGGGACCACTGGACAGTCGGTCAGCCCAGCCCACTCACAGTCCACCACAGAGCCTCCCCCATCAGTATCCAACACCACAGCACCCACCCAATGTCCCCACACCTCTGTCCCCAGGACATGTCAATCAGCAGTGTGCCCACCTGTACAGGGACCCCAGTCCACACCTAACACCCAAGACAATCAGGGACCTGGGGTCAGTGGGCACACCGTTCAGGGGACAGAGGCACAGGGGAACAAGGACACAGGGAGGACCGCTGTGTGCCAGGTGGAGGACAGGCCCAGGGAACTGACTTTCCAGGAGGCACTTACCAAGATCCTGGGGGCCTACCAAAAATCCCAGGACACGATGGGCCAGATCCTTGGCAAAATGCAGGAGAACAAGCGGCTGCAGGAGCAACACCATCTGGAGATCAGGAGGACTTGCAGGCTCTCAACACCACCATGATCTCTATAGCAGGGCTGCTGACAGACATGGCCGACATCATGAGGCAATCAACTGCACATCAGTGAGCCCTTAGCACTAGCCAGTCTATTGACCAGCCCACCAACTCTGCTGCAGCTATTGGGCAGGAGGGCCCGCCACAGGACCCACAGGCCACCAGCACCCCTCCATCTGCAGAAGGTGAACCACCCCGCAAACATTCCCTGCAACCCAGACAGAAGCCAGAGACACTTGCCAAGCCCAAGACAACCACCAGGAAATGATACTCTCCTGATTGCCCCCTTGTATCCCACCCTGTGACCTTGTCTGCTTTGAACTGCATTTGCTCCCCTTCCTATGGCCCTATGGACACTGCACTTGTGCTACAAACAGACTGGAACAATACTCTGGACTTTCCTTTAGAATCCCCCCATTCCACTGCTTTTTACCCTCAATTTTATAGCACTTCAATAAACTACAATACACACCCTTGAACACAACTTGACTGATAGTATTTTATGTGTTGAGAATGTGCATTTAGGGGAAAAGTCACATCTGGTGCAAATGATATGGACACTGATAGCATACAATTAATGACCTGTAACTGTCTGTAGTAATCACATCAGGATTCTGTTGTCATATCACCAACATCTGTTAAATGACAAGCCATAGGTGACAGTAAGTTTAGATGCAAAGGAAGCAAATGCCTTTGTTAGACCTGACAGCCTTAGGGTGGTCACCCCTAACTTTTTGCCTGCCTCCCTCCACTTTTTAGACACTGTTTTTGTTGGTTTTCAGACCACTGCTAACCAGTGCTAAAGTGCATATGCTCTCTCACTTTAAACATGGTAACATAGGATCATACCCAATTGGACTATTTAATTTACTTATAAGTCCTTAGTAGAGTGCACTACATGTGCCCAGAGCCTGTAGATTAAATGCTACCAGTGGGCCTCTGGAACTGATTGTGCTACCCACTTAAGTAGCCCCTTAACCTTGTCTCAGGCCTGCCATTGAAAGGCCTGTGTGTGCAGTTTCATTGCCAATTCGACTTGGCATTTAAAAGTACTTGCCAAGCCTAAACGTCCCCTTTTTCTGCATATAAGACACCCATAAGGTATGCCCTAGGTAACCCATAGGGCAGGGTGCGGTGTAGGCAAAAGGCAGGACATGTACCTATGTAGTTTACATGTTCTGGTAGTGTAAAACTCCTAAATTAATTTTTACACTGCTGTGAGGCCTGCTTCGTTCATAGGCTAACATTGGGGCTGCCCTCATACATTGTTTGAGTGGTAGCTGCTGATCTGGAAGGAGTAGGAAGGTCATATTTAATATGGCCAGAATGGTGATATCAAATCCTGCTAACTGATGAAGTTGGATTTAATATCGCTATTTTGGAAATGCCACTTTTAGAAAGTGAGCATTTCTCTGCACTTAAATCTTTCTGTGCCTTACAATCCACGTCTGGCTGGGTTTAGTTGACAGCCCTTTGTGCATTCACTCTGATACACCCCAAACACAGGATACTCAGCCTCACATGCAAACATCTGCATTTTGAATGGGTCTTCCTGGGCTGGGAGGGTGGAGGGCCTGCTCTCACACAAAGGACTGCCACATCCCCTACTGGGACCCTGGCAGGCAGGATTGAACTGAGAGGGGACCTGGTGCACTTCTAAGCAACTCTTTGAAGTCTCCCCCACTTCAAAGGCACATTTGGATATGTAAACGGGGCATCTGCCTCTACCAACTCAGACACTTCCTGGAGAAGAAACTTGTAACCAGAACCTGCATCCTGCCAAGAAGAACTGCCTGGCTGCCCAAAGGACTCACCTGCCTGCTTTCTGTGAAGGACTGCTGTCTTGCTGTTGCCCTGCTGCCCTGTTGCTCTCTGGCTGAGGTGAAGAAGTGTTCTCCAAGGGCTTGGATAGAGCTTCCCTTCTGTTCCCTGAAGTCTCAGGACTAAAAAGACTTAGGGGGTCATTCCGACCCCGGCGGGCGGTGGGCGCCGCCCGCCGGGCGGAGACCGTCAAATGACCGCGGGGACCATTCTAACTTTCCCGCTGGGAAAGCCCCAGCAAAGATGAAGCCGGCTCCGAATGGAGCCGGCGGATTTGCTGGGGTGCGACGGGTGCAGTTGCACCCGTCGCGATTTTCAGTGTCTGCCAAGCATGGGCAGTGCAGGGGCCCCCAGGGGCCCCACGACACCCGTTCCTGCCAGCCTCTTCCTGGCGGTGTAAACAGCCAGGAACAGGCTGGCGGGAAGGGGGTCGGAATCCCCATGGCGGCGCTGCATGCAGCGCAACCATGGAGGATTCCCCCAGCCGGGGGAAATCCGGCGGGAAACCGCCGGACCCGGCTGGGCGACCGCGGCTTCACAGCCGCGGTCGGAATACCTGATGTAGCACCGCCAGCCTGTTGGCGGAGCTACCTCCGGCCTCCACCCTGGCGGTCTATGACCGCCAGGGTCGTAATGAGGCCCTTAATCTCTTCAAGAAGGACTCCTGGTGCGGCAAAATTCGATGTACAGCCTGCCAGAAACAACGCACAGCCTGCACTGCGGTGAACATTTCACCACACGCCGAACAGGAATGACGGAGCCCTCAATGAGAAGACCGACGCAGCGCCAGCGTAGCGACCGGAAATTCAACGCACGGGCCACTGGATCAATGCACAGCCGACCCGGAATGACGTAGCCCGACTTCCAGAGAGGAATCAACGCAGTGCCTGCTATGAGGTAGAAAATTCAACGCAACGGCCACCGGATTGACGCAGCTCCTGTGACTTCGTCCTGCCAGCGCAGGAAATCCACTCACCATCCCTGGCGTGTCTGAAAACCCCGCAACCCAAAGAGGATCTACGACTGAGAACTGTAAATCGACGCACAGCCATCCCTGCATGAAAACTAAATGACACATCGCCGTGTGCGGCCCGACAAATCAACGCACACCCTTTTGTTTCCACGCTTCTCCTCCTCTGCGATTCTTTGTGGATAATTTTTACGCGAGACAGGTACTTTGTGCTTGGAAGAGACTTTGTTTGCTTCTAAAAGACTTAAGACACTTTATGTCACTTTTCAGCAATATCCTTACGTTTACTTATTGCATCTTTGATCATTTTGAACTGCATTTAACCAGATAAATATTATTCATTTTTCTAAACACTGTGTGGTGTATTTTTGTGGTGCTATATGGTGTTATTGTATGATTTATTGCACAAATACTTTACACATTGCCTTCTAAGTTAAGTCTGACTGCTCAGTGCCAAGCTACCAGAGGGCGGGCACATCCTCTGCCTCCTCATCCTCACTGTCCTCAGGGTCCACTGCTGCCACAAGGGCATCTCCCGTCTCCTCCTCCTGCAGAAAAGGCACATGTCGTCTGAGGGCCAGGTTGTGCAAAATGCAGCATGCCACTACTATCTGGCAGACCTTCCTGGGTGAGTAGCACAGGGATCCACCTGTCAGATGGAGGCACCTGAACCTGGCCTTCAGGAGGCCGAAGGTCCTTTCAATTATTCTTCTGGTTCGCCCATGTGCCTCATTATAATGGTTCTCAGCCCCTGTCTTGGCATTCCTCACAGGAGTCAGGAGCCACAAAAGGTTTGGGTAGCCAGAGTCACCTGCAAATAGTGAAGGCATGCACTGACATTCAGTGGGTGGGAAATCTGTCTCACCTATTAGCCACACCCTGTGCCTCTGTAGTTGGTCCATAACATTTGGGATGCTGCTATTCATCAGGACAAACTGGCAACAGGAGGGGAGTTCCCTATTAACCCACTGGATCAGGGACAGAACAACATTATAATCAAAGAGGTATCCAGAAGGGATGAATATCAATTTAACTATCACAGTGAAAAACTCAATTATTCACTAGAAGATAATTTCTTTTATTAACAAATTCAGCAATTAAACTATAGTGTCCACAGGTACCTGTGCACCCAAGGAAATTTTATGTACAACTACTAGAAATATACAATATATACATATTATACATCACACAAGACAACAACCAAAATTCCATTAAAGCACCGAAAACTGGATACCTCTTTGTTTATAATATTCATCAGGACAAAGGCATCATGCACCGACCCAGGATACTTGGCAAAGATGTGGGAGATGTACTGGTCTGCCAGGCACACCATATGCACATTCATTGAGTGGAAACTCTTCTGATTCCTGAACACCTGTTCATTCTGCTGGGGGGGGGGGGACGAATGCAATATGTGTACAGTCAATCACCCGAATAATATTGGGGATATGCCCCATTGCATAGAATCCTGCCTTTACAGTGGCCAAATCTTCTACCTGGAGGAAAACAATGTAGCTGCACATGTGCTTCACCAGGGCAGACAGAACCCTTGCCAGCACGATTGAGAACATTGGCTGGGACATTCCTGCTGCCAAGCCCACTGTCACTTGGAAAGAACCAATTGCCAGGAAATGGAGCACTGATAACACTTGCACAAGAGGGGGAATCCCAGTGGAAGGACGGATGGCTGATATCAGGTCAGGTTCCAGTTGGGCACACAGCTCTGTGATTGTGGCCCTGTCCAGTCTATATGTGAGTATAATGTGCCTGTCCTCCAGCGTAGCCAAGTCCACAAGGGGCCTGTCCACGGGGGTTTGTCTCTTCCTCCTATTTATCTGCAGCGGTAGGTATCTAAGGGACCCAAGAGTGAGTAGGCTGTCACAATTTGAACAATGGAACCACCACCTCAGTGTACATACAGCATCAATGTGATGGGACAGTGGGAATGGCAATGTGTGTGCTATTTTAGGCAATGATACAGTTAAGATTTATCTGATCGTTGTCTGCCACCATGAAATGGTGACTGCCTGTCCTGTATCTTGGGACGGTTGGAAATGAGGTAACTCCACCGACGTTGGGCATCGTGGCGGAAGGCGGTCTTGCACTGCAGTGCAATTCCTCATTAGCTAATATGGGGGTCTGTGGAGTACAGTGGCCAATGGGCTTCAGCGCTGGCGGTGGCGGTGTACACCTCCACGGACGTGGCATCCATTTTCTATCCAAATCCTCACTTGTTGCCTGACTTTCCACAGGATGACACCTACACTGCATGTGCTGCTGTGACCTGTGTCTGGAACCTACCATGGCCCGTGTGACTGGGGAAAGGGCCCCTGCCTTCACTTCGGAGGAGTTGGAGTGACTGGTGGATGGGGTTCTAGCCCAGTATGGACTTCTGTATGGGTTTCTGGACCAACATGTGAGTACACCATGGGCATGATGCATGTGGGAAGGATGCATGAGGATGTGTGTGCAAGCATCGTGACATCCGGGGGGATGTCTGGTGGTAGTGTTCATGGTGGGCGCCGGACGATGTGGGTGCCAATGGTGATGGAAACAGGATTGGTGGGCCATATGTGTGACAGGCTGGATTGTACGTGTAATGGTGTCCTCTTGTCTGTATTCCCTCTGCAGGTCAGTGCCCACCAAGGAAGGGTTGGTGGCGTGCCATCACCAAGGACGTGCGGACCCTGGGGGTCTACAGCAGGCCGAGCACCCACTGCAGGAAACGGTGGGAGGGCCTGAGACACTGGGCATGGAAGACTGCGGAGGCCCAGCTGGATATGGCCGCCCAATGAGGAAGGGGTGCCCATCGGAACCTGACCCCCCTGATGGCCCGCATACTGGTGGTGGCCTACCCGGATGTGCGCTTGAGGGCATCACAGCAGCCACAAGGGGATGAGTGCAATGGGCAGTGCTACAATAATTGATAGGTGACATGGGATCCAGGTGGTGCATGTGAGTTAGTGATTGCCTCTTAATGCCAGGCCAGACATTGCAGCGTGATCCACCTCAAGGCTTATGAGTGTATGGTAAATGCAGGTAACCTAGCTTGTTTGCATTCCATGTCAGTCAGGGTTTTGTGGGTCCCAGGAGGTGTGCAGTTGGCGCTGTTTGGCCCTCATCTTGCTGTGGCATCTACCCAAATCAATGGCATGCAATGCATAGTGCTCAATCCTGATCCCTGTGTGTGACGGTGCTGTGTATGCCAACTGTGGTGTTGGTGCAGTAATTGACCCAGTGTTCCCTTTCTCTCTCTCTCCCCCACTTTTATCTTCTGTCATCCTGTCCATGTGTGCATTAGCATCATCAGGCAGAGGAGCAGGGGCACCTGCGACAGAGGGAGGTGCAACCCACAGGACCCAGGAGGCAGAGTCCACCGACACCAAGGGAACCAGTTTGACGGAGGGAGAGGGGAGCACCATGGCGGAGACACGAGGTGACAACACTGATGGAGGTTCCCTGGTCGTGGCAGACACCTCTGTGATCACCCCAACTGCAGGAACAACCTCCACCCCCTGTACCAGCACCGCCCTCACAGTATCCCATCAGCTATTTGCCCGTGCCTGCTCACCCAGAAGGGTGGGCATCTCCTTCACCCCAGGCCCTGCCCCAGTGAGCCCTGCTGCCCTGAGTGAGGAGGCCATTGACCTCCTGAAATTCATCTCTGTAGGGCAGTCACCCATTGTGAATGCCATCCAGGGGCTGGCATCCCAGATGCAGCAATGCAATGCATTCCTGGAGGGCATCCACGGTGGACTGGCAGCCCAACAGAGATCGATTCAGGCTCTGGCCTCCTCTCTGATGGCAGCCATTGCCCCTGTTCCTACCTTTCCCCCTCCAACTACCACTTCCCAGTCCCAGTTTCCTCAACCCCAACCCATCCCATGCGCACATACAGACGAACATGCAAACAAGACAACACACAAGAGAGGCACAGTCAAACACAGGCACCACACTTGAGCCCACAGCACTCACACAAACACAAGACAGTTGCACACACAACCACATCCACGGCCTCCACTGTCTCCCCCTCCTCCTCCTCTTCCACCTCCCTCACAGTCACGTCCACACTCACACCTGTATTCACTGCTTTAACATCCACCACCATTATCAACACACCAAGCAGCACACACACCTCACTTGCAGACACCTCCATATCAATACACGCGTCCCCTATGTCCTCTCCCACCCTGTCTATCCACCCCTCTCCTAAAGGACATAGACACAGGGAATCAGACACCCAGCAGCCATCCACCTCACATCAGCACACTGCCCATGCACCTGCACCCAAGTCCAGCAGATGTATTCCTCCAACAACCACTCCCTCACCCTCCACTCTCATCCCTCCTCCCTCCTCCCACCCCACCATCCCTAAGAAACCTTTTCTTGCCCAACTTGCCTCCCCTCCCCCTGTCTTGCCCGTAGAGCAAAGTCCCAACGATCCAGCCCAGCACCTCAGCCAAACAGTCCATGGGGACAGTTTAGGCACCTCCTAGTCATGGAGGCAAGACAGTGAAGGATCCCACTCCAAGAGCCAGGAAGGGAAAGGATCCCACCCCAACAGCCAGGAAGGGGAAAGATCCCACTCCACCAGACAGGAAGGGGAAGAATCCCACTCCAACAGCCAGGAAGGGTAAGGATCCCACTCCAACAGCCAGAAAGGGGAATTATCCCACTCCAACAGCCAGGAAGGGGAAGGAAACCTCACCTCCTGCCAGGACAAGGAAGAAGCCCTCACCTCCTGCCATCAAAGTGAAGAAGCCCTCACATCTAGCTGAGACACAGCAGCCCTAGCCTCCAATGGAGGCTGCCCAGGAGGCACCTTCCACAGCTGAGACACAGTGGCCCTCGCCTCCAATGGAGGCTGCCCATGAGGCACCTTCCACAGCTCAGACACAGCAGCCCACGCCTCCAACCGAGGCTGCCCAGGAGGCACCTTCCCCAGCTGAGACACAGCAGCCCTCCCCTCCAGCAGAGGCTGGCAGGTTACCAACACCACCGCCACCACCAGTGGTCACGAAGCCCTCACCTCCAACTGAGACGGTGCAGCCCTCACCTCCAGCAGCAGATGTGTAGGCCACCCTCCAGGGACTGTTGAACAAGGTGCCCCCTCCAGAAGCAGTGGGCGAGTCCCCCACCTCAGAGACTGTGACCTTGCACTCCCCAGTATTGGGAAATGGGCATGGAGCCCCCTCCAGAAGCAGTGGGCAAGTCCCCTACTTCAGAGACTGTGACCTTGCACTCCCCAGCTAATTGTAATGGGCAAGGAGCCCCATCCAGAAGCAGTGGGCAAGTCTCCCACCTCAGAGACTGTCACCTTGCACTCCTCAGCATTGGGAAATGGGCATGGAGCCCTCTTCATAAGCAGTGGGCAAGTCCCTCACCTCAGAGACTGTGACCTTGCACTCCCCAGCTAATTGTAATGGCCATGGAGCTCCCTCCAGAACCATTGGGCAAGTTTCCGACTTTGGCTGAGGTGTCCCCCACCCCTCTTCCCCCTGAGGTGCCTGCCCACTTCAATAATGATGCCCCTGTACGGTTCTGAGAGGATGTCATCAGGAAACGAGTTGGGCCTTGGACTGTGCCCTGTGGCCATGTGAGCCCTTAGTATTTTAAACTGGGCATTGGGCCTTTGCGGACAATTGTACATATCTGGTTCATGTGGTGACTTTTGCCTTGCTAATACATTTTCAGTACTTCCGAACTCTAGTCCTTGTATTATTATGCTGTGTGTCGTGTGCCATTGGTTTTCCTCTGTAGCTGGTTGTGTGTATGGTGTCTGTGTGTCTGGTGTGTGTTGTGCGTGTGTGTGTGTGTCACTCTTGCTTTCCTCCCGCCCTCCCTTGTGTGCTAGGTGGCTGTACTCACTGTCATCATCTTTGTCGGCGTTGGTGTTCCAGGTGGAGCATGGCGTGGAAGAGCATCGGGAAGACTTGCAGGTCCGATTCCATGGCGGCGTTGTTCTTCTCTGTGTCTCGGATGGTGAGTCTTTGGTCTTCTGTGCATTGTTTCCCCTAGGCTTTTGATGACATTGGTGCCACCCCGGAAATTGTGGCGGTGTGCTGTATCATAATATGGTGGGCGGGACCTTGTCTTCCGTCTGGCTGTTGATGGCTACCACCGTGGTCAGTGGTGTTAACACCCTGGCGGATGGTGTGGTACCTTGGCTGTCTATGGGAGTTGTCACCGCCACTGTCATAATTTGGCGTAATTACAGCCAGCCTGTTGGCGGTATTTATGCCACTTTACCACTCACCCCCAGTGTCATAATGACCACCAAAGTCCCTAGATTGCATCAAAAATAAAGTTGCACGGACGAGCGTGCATTGGAAAACTCAGTGATGCGTTGTTTTTCTCCCCCGCAAGAGAGTGATGTGAAGATTACCGGACAGGGCACGTCGGATCCGGACAGATTCACTATGACTTTGGCGCTAAGGGACAATGCAGGAGAAATCTGGTCGCATGGTGTTAGAAAACTACACTGCGTGGGGTTTGAGTCATTATCAGCAGCCGCAAGCAGGTGTTACCTTGTTTCTCCAGCCACAATGCGTCGATCTCCCAGCTTTGATGCAGGTGGAGCCTTGAATTCAGGCGCAAAACGAGTGGAGGGTCGCTTATGAGCCGCGTTGCAGATGGTGTGTCAAAAATTTCCCCGCAGTGTTCTGTGTGTGGATTTCAGTCCTTGTTCTGCCAGGTTCACCTTTAAAGGGCCCAGGGACTGGATAAGGTACCACTTGACAGGGCAGGAGTCTCAGCAGAGAGTCCAGGTGCTGACAGAGGAAGTCTTTGATGGCCCTGAGACTTCACAACAGGAGGCAAGCTCAGTTCAAGCCCTTGGAGATTCTTCTCAAGCAGGAATACACCACAAAGTCCAGTATTTGTCCCCTTTCAGAGGCAGAAGCATCAACTGCAGTATAGCCCAAAGACGCACAGTCATAGGCAGGGGAAGCACATTTCCTTAGCTCTGAAGCTCTTTTCCTTGGCAGAGGTTCCTCTTGGTTCAGGAAGTGACGTGGAAGAAATCTAAAGTCTGGGGTTTTGGGTTTCAATGTCATACCTTGGTAGACTAGGAGAATATCTACAGGTATGTATTGGTACAGTACATACATGTCTCAAGTATATAGGCCCTTATTACTACCTTGGCGGTCTGCTGACCGCCAGGCTGGCGATGGTGGTAGTACCGGCACCAGGGTTGCAGTGAAGACCGCCATATTATGACCACGGTGGTGATCCGACATACAGCCACTGCACTGCTTGAACCGCTAGTGCAGCCTGGCCACTGACCATGGTGGTTGCCATCTTTAGCCCGGCGGGACACCATTCACTGCTCACCATATTACGACATAGCAGACCGCCAGGGTTTCCAGGGCCACGAAAAGCCTGGCCAAAACGAGCCAAATAAAAGGAGACACTCAGTTCCAGGGACACAGAGTAGTCCACGTCCGCCATGGAACCTGAACTGGAAGTCCTTCCGATGCTGTATCACACAATGGAAGTCCAGGAGTAGCGACGTCAATAAAGATGACAACCATGAGTACAGCCGCCTAGCACACAAGGGAGGGAGAGGAGAGTGACACACCCACATGCACAACACACACCATACACACATACCACACACATGGAGAACAATCTGCTGAAAAGTACAATTACATAAGCCAGAAGAAAGGAAAGGCAGGACAAATACCTGTGAGTCAACCACTGTATTCTGGTGGGAATAGCGCCCACAACAAAACACAACCTTCACACAAAGGGCCATTGGCCAGTCCAAGTGTCCATGCCAATACACAGGGCAAAGTTATTGGCCCAACATGACTCCTGACAGCCCAAGTGACTCCACTGGGCAGGGGCATCAATGTGGAAGGCAGGCACCTCACGAAGCAGGGGCTGTGGAGGTAGGGGGCATTTCTTCATAGTAGGGGGGTCTTTGGACTTTGGTTTAGGAGGGGTGGGGTCTTGCTCTTCTGTGTAGGGGGCAGAGGAGTGGGTCTGGAGCAGGGGGTGGGAGTGGCTGCCTTGTGATCCATAATGGAAGGTTTCTTAGCAGGGGAGGGACATTAGAAACACGAGGTGGGCCATGGGAGGACTTGGAGCTGGAGGGGCTGGGCTGGGCTGGGGGAGCAAGGCTTTACATTTAGGGACAGCACAGGGTGGGTCAGGAGAAGGGAAGAGGTCAAGGTGAGAAAGGAAAAGTTTTTTAGGCAGAGTGGGACAGACTGTGGGTTTGGGAGTGGAGGCAAAGGGAGTGGTTATAGGAGGTGTAGGTGTGCTGGACTTGTTTGTAGGTGCATGCAAAGTGTGCATGTGTGTGGTGGATGACTGTTGAGTGTCTGAGTGGGAGCGTTTATGTGTTGTGGGAGGAGGGGGGAAGACAGGGAGGGAGAGGACAAACAGGTTGTGTAAATGTATGTTGGGGTGGTGTCTGCAAGTGAGGTGGGTGTTTTGCATGCGGTTGTAATGGCGGTGGTGGTGACCTCGCATGTGGTGAATGGGGTGCTAGTCTTCGTGTCTGCTGTTGTGGTGACTGTGGGCAAGGCTGAACAGGTGACAGGATCTGGGACTGAAGATGCAGTGCTTGCAGGTGTGAGGGAGGAAGTGGAGGGGGAGACAGTGGAGGCAGTGGAGGTTGTTGTGTGTGCATCTGTGTGTTGGCTGTGTGTATGCTTGTGATATGATCTGTGCTGCTTGTGCTTGCCCTTGCGAGTCCTATCTGTTGTCTTGGATGCATGCTTATATGATTGTGTGCTTGGGATGGGTTGGGGGAGAGGGCTCTGGGACTGGGTACAGGTAGATGGAGGGGGGGATGGAAGAACTAGGGACACTGGCTACCATCAAAGAGTAGGCCAAAGCCTGAAGCAATCTTTGTAGGCCAGCCAAGCCAACGTGAATGCCCTCCAGGTAGGAATTGCATTGCTGCATCTGGGATGCCAGCTGCTGGATGGCATTCACTATAGTTGACAGCCCTTCAGAGATGGTTCTCAGGAGGTCAATAGCCTCCTCAATGAGAGCAGCAGAGCTGACTGGGGCAGGGACTGAGGTACCTGCGGCAAAGGAGACACCCACTCTCCTGGGTGAGCAGGCTGGGCAACTGGGTAGGGGGCTACTGGGATGGTGGTGCTGGAACACAGGTGGTGGAATATGATGTTGCAGGGGTGGTCCCAGAGGGGTCCACCACCACCAGGGAGCTCCATTCGGAGGAGGAGTCCAAAGAGTAGTATCAGCTCCTGTCTTCCCTGTGTTGCTCCCCTCCCTCTCCAACCCACCGGTCCCCTCGGTGTCGCTGGACACTACTTCTAGGGTCACGTGGGCTGCAGCTCCCCCACTCGGCAGTGTCCCTGCTTCTTCACCAGATGATACTATTGCACAGAAGGACAAAAGAAGAGAAGGAGTGGCGTGGGTGAGAAAGAAAGGGAGCACAGGGTCAATAACAACACATATGGCATACACGTGACAATGATTACACTGGTAATTTACACTATGCAGTGACAACGACAATACTGCACCATTGCCTGGGAACAACAGCTGAAATGAACTCTGAAGAAACTACCATCTGCACACCTACTGAGACTCACTAATCCATGTCTACCTTTTGACAAAGGCACAGCTATGCTTGCTCCGTTACAAAAGTCTGCACAACTTGCTAATGCTAGGTCACACCACCTAGACAGTGCACATCAGCGCATCGCTCCAATACTGGTGAGTCAGGATGTAGGTTCTTACTGAAGCAGAAATCCCAGGAAATGACTATTGTACATTCCACTGAGGCATACACTGACTATAACCTTGACATCCAAAGATCATGGCAGGAATTAGGGAACAAAAGTACACAGTGAGTACTCACCCCCTTGTGGCTGCTGTGCTGCCCTAAAGCGCCCATCCAACTCTGGGTTGGCCACTGCCGGTATGCAGGCCATTAGGGGGTTCAGGGTCCGACGGGCACCCCTCCCTCGTTGGGAGGACGTCCCTAGCAGGGCCTCCACGATCTTCCGGGCCCAGTGTCTCAGGTCCTCCCACCTCTTTCTGCAGTAGGTACACCACCAGCCATGGACCCCTAGGGTCCACATGTCCTTGGCCCTGGTACGCCATAATCCTTTCTTCTGATAGGCTCTGACCTGCATAGGAAACACAGACAGAAGGACACCATTAAGTACACACTACAGTCAGTTACAGTAATGAACTACATACTTCATAGATCCCACAATTATCATACACATCACTCATACCTCTGTGCACATATTGCATGCACCATACAATACTCCCTAAAGGACACACTGCATGCACTCATATTCATCAACATACAGCCATGTTGCATCCAAAATACTGAGGAGGTGCTCCCCTGTTGATGTGGAGGCCCATACAACTGTACAGTAGGGCCCTATCCACAAGCTTCTCCAGTTCTTCGGATGTGAAGGCTGGGGCCCTATCCCCATGTAGCACTGGCCATTGTGGGTTCCAGACACAGGACACAGCAGCTCCTGCAGTGGAGGTGTTAATAGGGTGAGAGTCAGGAGTCAAGTGATATTGGCTTCTAAAAATGGTAGTCACATCCACGCCGGTAATCACCGTCACCGCCAGCAGTGATCATCATTGGCTCCTGTTCTCCATAGACTTCAATGTTAACTAATGAGGAGTTGCGCAGCGGTTCAGACCTCCCTCCGCCATGATGACAAATGCCGGCAGAATGAGGTCACTTTCCACCTGTCCTCTGCATGCAGGACAGGCGGATACCATTTTCTGATGATTTTGACCATGGTAATCAATGATTTGTGCATCATAGGTACTAATGCTACACACCAAGGCAATTCTTATACGTCTACATTATACATTTGGTGACAGAATCTGGCTCATAAACTAGAGCGCACACCAGTGCACTGCTTGCAGAAGAGTAGTTGACAAAATGTTTTAAATGTAATGATACAAATCACGTTTCACAAATTAGACTATGGTGGTCATTACAACCCTGGTAGACGGTGTTAAAGCGGCAGTAAGACCGCCAACAGGCCGGCGGTAAAAAATTTGCAATTACGACCGTGGCAGAAACCGCCAACAAAGATAGCCACTTTAACACTCCGACCGCCTCGGCGGTACAAACAAACAGCGCGGCGGTCACCGCCAACAGACAGGCGGGAGACAATGTACCGCCCACACTATTATGACAGGCCAATCCGCCACCTTTTCTGGGGCGAATTCACCGCGGATAAAAACACGGCGGAAACAGGAATTCCGAAGGGAACACGCTCACCTCTATACAACCCATGAGGAACGAGGACACCATGGAACTCCAAATACTACCTGCTATAGTCTTCCTGCTTCTCTACCAGGAGCACGAACGCAGTCGACGAAGACCACGATGAGTACGGCACCTACGACACAGGGGAGGGGGGAAGGAAAAAACAGGGACATACACATGCAACACGCAACACCCCCACCCCAACCCACTACAACACACACACTAATGCATATTAATACATCACAGCTACACCCCCAACTCCCCCGGAAGAATGCAAAAACAATAGAAAATGAGTGTAACCATTGTAATATATTAAAATCAAGTAGGCAAAAAAATATATATAGACCATTTACAAAATATATACCAAGCATACTAGTCCAGGTAGTGCTCCAATTAAGTCCGTGGAACACTGGGCCCACACGGTATATGCGAGGCCCACACAAGATCCCCGACCATGACGGAGAGAACACTGCAGGGGCATCAGACAGCAGGGAAAGGGGGGGGCACCTCAGCCGGTTGAGTGCACGACGCCAAATCCACGAGGGGGCCACATGCCCACTGTTACATCCTGGGGAGTGCAAAGCCACAGTCTCTCAAGTCTCTACAGTGGGTGGCTTGCCCACTGTTCCATCTTGGGGAGTGCAAAGCCACAGTCTCTCAAGTCTCTAGAGTGGGTGGGTTGCCCACTGCTTTATCCTGGGGAGTGCAAAGCCACAGTCTCTCAAGTCTCTATAGTGGGTGGCTTGCCCACTGTTCCATTCTGGGGTGTGCAAAGCCACAGTCTCTCAAGTCTATACAGTGGGTGGGTTGCCCACTGCTTTATCCTGGGGAGTGCAAAGCCACAGTCTCTCAAGTCTCTACAGTGGGTGGGTTGCCCACTCTTCCATCTTGGGGAGTGCAAAGACACAGTCTCGCAAGTCTTTACAGTGGGTGGGTTGCCCACTGTTCCATCCTGGGGAGTGCAAAGCTACAGTCTCTCAAGTCTATACGGTGGGTGGGTTGCCCACTGTTCCATCCTGGGGAGTGCAAAGCCACAGTCTCTCAAGTGGATAACAGTCTCCACTGGTTCTGGAGGGGGCCTTGTGCCGAGAGTGCTTCATCCTGCTAAGGACAGAGGTAGTGGATGGATCTCTCCACTGTTCCTGGAGGGGCATGGTGCCCAGATTGCTTCATCCTGCTAAGGACAGAGGTAGTGGATGGATCTCTCCACTGGTTCTGGAGGAGGCATGGTGCCCAGAATGCTTCATCCCGCTAAGGACAGAGGTAGTGGATGGATCTCTCCACTGGTTCTGGAGGGGGCATGGTGCCCAGAGTGCCCCATCCTGCTAAGGACAGAGGTAGTGGATGGATCTCTCCACTGGTTCTGGAGGGGGCCTTGTGCCCAGAGTGCTTCATTCTGCCCGTGACAGACTCAGTAGCGTCAGTGCCCTTGGCGCTCATGGGCCAGCGGTGCTTGAGGTGGCAGTGCCCTCTTCAGCGGTGCTTGAGACGGTGGTGCCCTGTTCAGCGGTGCTTGAGATGGCGGTGCCCTGTTCAGCAGTGTTTGAGGCGGCGGTGCCCTGTTCAACGGTGCTTGAGACAGCGGTGCCCTGCTCAGCGGTGCTTGAGGCGGCGGGCAGCTGGGCTTGTGCTGGCAGTGGCCTCCTGGGCAGCTGGGCTGGTGCTGGCGGTGGCCTCCTGGGCAGCTGGGCTGGTGCAGGCGGTGGCCTCCTGGGCAGCTGGGCTTGTGCTGGCGGTGGCCTCCTGGGCAGCGGGGATGATGGCGGTCTTCTCCGCCGTGCTGCTCTTCCCAGACTTTCCGGGTTTCTTGTGGCCCTTTCCCACCTTGGAAGGTGTCACAGCTGACTCCACACTCCCACTGGGACCCCTGGGAGCCACTTTGGTGGCTGGAGTCTTTCACCTCTCCCGCAGGGCACTGGCCAACTTCTGATGCTTCACAGGTGGGGGACTGTCTGTGCTGTGGCTCCATGCCACACTGGCTGCCCTGGTGGCCGGTGCACTCCAGATTCCGGTGACTACAGGCACCACTGGTCCTGGAGATGTTGTGGCTGAGGTGCTAGTTCGGGACCTATGAGACGAACGGGGTGGGGGAGGTGTGGGAAAGAGGTCAAAGTTGGACAGGAAAAGTTATTTTGACACAAAGGGACGGGTAGCTGGAAGGGGTTTGGGAGTGGAGGAAGAGGTTGTGGTTGTAGGAGGTGTTAGTTTGCTGACTTTGGGAGAAGGTGCATGCGCTGGAGGCTGTCGTGAGGTGGATGGCTGTTGGGTGCGTGTGTGCATGCTTTGTGTATCTTCGGAGGGGGCATCACAGACACACTGGGAGAGGACACAGGGGACGTGTGAATGGTAATGGTGGTGGTGACTGCACGTGAGCGGGGTGTGGTGGTGGGTGTGCTGGAGAGGGACGTAGTGGCTGTAGAGGTAGTGCATGCAGGTGCGAGTGTAGACGAGACAGGGAGGGAGTAGGGAGGCGAGGAGGAGGGGGACACAGTGGAGGCAGTGGATGTTGGTGTGTCTGCATGTGTGTGATGCTTGCATGAGTGCCTGTGGGATGTGTGGTGCTTATGATTGCCTGAGCTTCCCTTGTGTGTTGAGGTGTGTGCATGCTGGTCTGTAGGTGTGCTTGGGATAGGCTGAGGTACAGGGGATTGGGTCGGGGTGGAGGAAGTTGGAGGGGGGAGGCTAGACACAGGGACAATGGCTGCCATCAGTGCTGAGGCCAGAGTCTGAAAAACTCGCTGAAGGGCCGCCTGACCAGAATGAATGCCCTCCAGGAATGCATTTGTTTGTTGCAACTGCCTTTCTACACTGTGGATGGCATTCAAAATGGTAGACTGCCCAACAGTGAGGGACCTGAGGAGGTCAATGGCCTCCTCACTGAGGGCAGCAGGGCTGACTGGGGCAGGGCTTGAGGTGCCTGGGGCAAAGGTGATGCCCACCCTCCCGGGTGATCGGGCACGGGGCGAAGGCTGAGGGGCTGCTGGGAGGGCGGTGCTGGAAGGGGGGGTGGCGGCTGTACCTGTAGATGGGGGGGCACAGATATTGGTGCCACCACAAGGGAGCTCCCTTCAGAGGACGAGTCCCTGTCACTGGTCTCAGCTCCTGTCCCCGCCGAGGAGCTCCCCTCGCCCTCCGTCCCACTGGTGAACTCCGAGTCCGTAGTGTGGCCCTCCATGGCCATGTGGGATGCAGCTCCCTCCTGCTCCGGTGCCACTGCTCCTCCGCCTGGTGATGCTCAGGCACACAAGAACAGGGAGACCACAAAAAGGGGGGACGACGACAGAAGAACGACATGTTGAGAGCATGCATTACCGCTACCGTTGGAGGACACGACAGACACACAAGCCCCCTGCACTACGCCGCACTCTTGGGCTCCACTGTTCAATTCCTGGGAAATGGCCTACAAGCCTATGGATGACATTTGCACATATAGATGAGACAGGGGCATGACTAGGTGTAGTTGGCCCTCTACAGATGTGGGGTGGGGTGCCACAGGGCCTGCCTTATGGGGGGACCTTGCCTACGGAACTCGCACTGGCCTAGGGAAACCCACAGCCTACTTCCCCCACCCAGACCCCTCCACTGCACGCAAAGTCAGCAGAATGCGAGTGTACTCACCCCCTTGTGACTGCTGTGATGCCCTCAAGCGCCCATCCAACTCCAGGTACGCCACCGCCAGGATCCTGAACATCAGGGGGGTCATGGTGCGACGGGCACCCCTCCCACGTTGGGAGGCCATCCCCAGCTGAGCCTCCGCCATCTTCTTGCTCCAGCGGCGAATGTCCTCCCATCTTTTCCGGCAGTGGGTGCTCCTTCTGTGGTAGACCCCCATGGTCCGGACGTCCTTGATGATGGCACACAAAATATGTAATTTCTGGTGGGCGCTGACCTACATGATTTGTACAGGGGGAAGAGAAAGTTATTACCAACTGCACCATCAAAGTGATTGGCCCCCATCCCTACTCTTGCCATGTGGCACATGCAATCACTGTCGTTTCATGCACACCGCACTCTCCCCCCTTCCTTCTTACATCCAGCCCTCTGCACACAGGCATAGCCCATACATCATGCTTCCAGTGTACTCACCTGTTTGTCTGGAGGATCATAGAGTAGCGTGTACTGGGGGAGGACCCCATCCACGAGTTTCTCCAACTCCTCCGATGTGAAGGCAGGGGCCCTTTCCCCAGACACTCGAGCCATTGTCTCTTCCAGACCGAGGTCACAGCAACACTTGCAGTGTAGGTCCTCTCCTGCGAAGATCAAGTATCGAGTGATTGAACAAATAGAAAATGGCAGTCACGTCCGCGGCGGTGCGTACCGTCACCGCCGGCGTACATCGTCATTGGCTCCTGGGACCCATAGGGTCCAATGTTAGCCAATGCAGCATTGCACCGCGGTCTTCGACCGCCTACCACGACGGTCTACAATGCCAGCGCAGTTACCTCACATCCCATTGTCCCACTTTAGAGGTCAGGCAGCCACCATTTCAGGGGCCCACCTGGCTTCATTTTCAACTGTGTCACACATACCTAGGCCTAGACTCAACACAGATACAGTCC
This sequence comes from Pleurodeles waltl, assembly GCF_031143425.1. Lineage (NCBI taxonomy): Eukaryota > Metazoa > Chordata > Amphibia > Caudata > Salamandridae > Pleurodeles > Pleurodeles waltl. The sequence goes on from NC_090439.1 coordinate 778,787,343, forward strand.
ACTTTTTTAGTATGAATGGTGTTCTGTGTAAGCTGTGGGTACGTACCTCTGAGTTGTTTGACTCTGTCCTCGCTGTTGTCCTTCATAGGCACCGTCCGCTGGGACATGTGAGGAGATGGCGGCATCCTCCGGTGTACCGACCATTGGTGGACCTGTCGACAATGGAGGAAAGACATGTGATAATCACATACAGGCTTGACCGTGCCACAATCCAGGAACTGTGTACCCAGCTGGAGCCAGACCTGATGTCAGCTATCCGCCATCCCACAGGAATCCCCCCTCCAGTGCAGGTGCTGTCAGAGCTCCATTTCTTTGCAAGTGGGTCATTTCAAACAACAGTGGCCATAGCATCAGGGATGTCCCAGCCTATGTTTTCCAACGTGCTGTCCAGAGTGATGTCTTCCCTGCTGAAACACATGCGGAGCTACATCATTTTCCCTGAGGTGGAGGATTTACCTACAGTGAAAGGTGATTTCTATGCCCTGGGACATATCCCCAACATCATAGGTGCCGTTGATGGGACACATGTGGCTTTGGTTCCCCCCCCGACAGGAGTGAACAGGTGTACAGAAACTGGAAGAGTTATCATTCGATGAATGTACAGATGGTATGTTTGGCAGACCAGTACATCTCCCTTTCGAATGCCATGTTCCCTGGCTCAGTGCATGACGCTTACATCCTGCGGAATAGCAGCATCCCTTATGTGATGGGGCAACTCCAGAGGCACCGTGTGTGGCTATTATGTGAGCACCTGGAAGCTAGTCAGTGGGAATGGTTGTCTGGGGATATCCCTCCAGGTTAGTGTGTGTCTAACAGTTGTCCCTCACCCTTTGCAGGTGACTCTGGTTACCCCAACCTGTCATGGCTACTGACCTCAGTGAGGAATCCCAGGACAAGGGCAGAGGAACGCTACAATGAGGCACATGGGTGAACTCGGAGGGTGATCGAACGCACCTTCGGCCTCCTGAAGGCGAGGTTCAGGTGCCTCCATATGACAGGTGGATCCCTATTCTACTCACCAAAGAAGGTGTGCAAGATCATCGTGGCCTGCTGTATGCTTCACAACTTGGCTTTGCGACGACAGGTGCCCTTTCTGCAAGAGGATGGTCCAGATGGCGGTGTTGTTGCAGCTGTGGAGCCTGTGGACAGTGAGGACGAGGAAGCAGAGGAAGAAGACATGGACAACAGGGACTCAGTGATCCAGCAATATTTCCAGTGAAACACAGGTAAGAATACAACACTGCCTACTACATGTACTTATACACTACTACCTCTCTACTGTCTGTCGTTTTCACCCAATGTATGGTCACTGAGTTGTCACTTTCCCTTACGATTTCACAGATGTGGGTCCCACTGTGTGACATCTGCTTTGATTCCTCATGGAGTAGAGCTGTGTGACATAGGTATGTTGCCATTACCAATGAAAAAGCTTTTTGCCACAGTTATTGCTAATACAGTATTCCGAAATCACAGACAGACTCCATATTTTTTTGTGCTTTAAGGGTGTTTATTTAAGTGCTCAATATTGGAGGGGGTTGTAAAATGGTGAGGGGTGATGGCGGAAGAATGTCCATGGCAGAGTCCAGTCTATTAGTCTCACACGTGCATTGCCCAAATGGGCATAGGAAATGGAGCTGGGGCAGTTTAAGGATGGACAGGGTGACAAAGTGGGACTGTAGGATGACTATCAGGGTGGTCTCATTTCTTCGCGGGGGTCTTGGCATCGTTCTCTGTCTTTGTCCTGGATCTCAGGGACCGTTTGCGAGGTGGTTCTCCATCTGCAGGGGGTGGGGTGCTGGTGTCGTGGTCCTGTGGCGGTGCCTCCTGTCCACTAGCGCCCGCGGAGGTGTGGGCAGTTCATCATCCAGGCTAGTGTCAGGGGCCCCTTGTAGTGCCACAGTGTCCCTCCTGGTGTTGAGTACTTCCTTCAGCACCCCTACGATGGTGCCCAGGGTGGAATTGATGGTTCAGAGTTCCTCCCTGAAGCCCATATACTGTTCCTCCTGCAGGCGCTGGGTCTCCTGAAACTTGGCCAGTACCTTTGCCATCGTCTCCTGTGAGTGGTGGTAGGCTCCCATGATGGAGGAGAGGGCCTCGTGGAGAGTGGGTTCCCTGGGCCTGTCCGCCCCCTGTCGCACAGCAGCCCTCCCAGTTCCCCTGTGTTCCTGGGCCTCCTTCCCCTGGACCGTGTGCCCACTACCACTGCCCCCAGGTCCCTGTTGTTGTTGGGGTGGTGGGTTAGCCTGGGTTCCCTGTAGTGGTAGACACACTGCTGATTGACGTGTCCTGGGGACGGAGGTATGGGCCCGCTGGGTGTTTCCAGAAGGGGGAAGCTCTGTAGTGGCCTGTGACTGGGTGTGGGGAACCAACTGTCCCGAGGTCCCCGATGGGCCAGGCTGGTCATCTAGATCCAGTTGGACAGAGGTGCTGTCATCACTGTGGGCCTCTTCTTTTGGTGGTGTGGATATGTGTGGACCCTCCTGTTCAGTGACGTTGGGTACGGGTCCTGCAGGGGTATAAAGGCATGATTATTGCATCTGTGTGTGTCAAGGTGTGCAATGGGTGGGTAACCGTGTACCCCAGTGCTAGCATTCCTGTGTGGGACCTTGTATGATGATGGTTTAGGGGGGTGTATGGGTATGTGCAGTGGGCATGCTTTAGTGATGGGTGTCCATGCTTTGGTGTTGCATGCAGGGCTTGGTGTTGGGATGTGTGGTTTGTGATAGTGGGACATTTGTGAGGAGTAGGAGTGATGGGGTTGAGTGTGAGGGTGGGGGTATGTGCTGGCATGAAGGTAGGGTGGGGATGTAATAGTAAAGCTTTGACTTACCAGAGTCCAATCCTCCACCTACTCCTGCGAGGTGCTCAGGATGCAGAATCGCCAAGACCTGCTCCTCCCATGTTGTTAGTTGTGGGTGAGGAGGTGGGGGTCCGCCGCCAGTCCGCTGAACCGCTAGGTGGTGTCTGGAGACCACGGAACACACCTTCCCCCGTAGGTCACTCCAACTCTTCCTGATGTCCTCCCGATTTCTTGGGTGTTGTCCCACTGCTTTGACCCTGTCCACTATTCTTTGCCATAGCTCCATCTTCCTTGCAATGGAGGTGTGCTGCACCTGTGATCCGAATAGCTGTGGTTCTACCCGGACGATTTCCTCCACCATGACCCTGAACTCCTCCTCCGAGAACCTGGGGTGTCTTTGCCATGCCATGGGGTGGTGTAGGTGATGTGTGGGGTGGTGTGTGGGGTGATAAGTGTGCTGATATGTAGTGGGGTGTTGTGTGAGGTGCGTGGAAGTTATGTGGGTGGTGGTGTTGTGTGCCTGTGGATGCTAGTGTTGTTGATGGTGGTGTCTCTCTCTGGCTTTCGTTCGTGATTTGTGGTCGTAAGGGTTTGTGGGTGATGTGGGTGTGTTTTTTATAGTGTATTGAGTGTGTGAGAGTGGTGTGTGTATGTGTATTAGGTGTGTGTATTTGGAATTGTCCAATGTGGCTGTGTTTTGTAAGAGTGTGTGTATTTTGAGCGCGGCGGTGTGTACTGCCAATGGAATACCGCGGTTGAAAGACCGCTGCGTGGATTCGTGTGTCGTGATAGTGTGGGCGTATTTCTGTTGGCGTGACGGTGGAGGTTTTGTTTTCGCCAGTTTATCACTGACCTTTGGTGCCGCGGACTTGTGTTGGTGTCTGAATTTTGGCGGATTCCGAACTGTGGGTCATAATAGCTGTGGCGGAATTCCGCAGCCGCGGCGGTGTGGTGGCGTCTTCTGCACGGCGGTAAGCAGCTTTTACCACCAATGGCATAATGAGGGCCTAGATCTGTTAGGCAGTATGACCATTTAATTAAACAGTATAGTATCAAAAGTCCGTTTGCATGTAGTGGTCACCAGAGCAGATTCAATTAATTTGTTGCATGAAATGAATGAGACAGCTCTTTTTACCATGATATTGTGTGTTTCTCTTCTTCCTGCTATCACACACTTGTGATATTTAGTTTGTCCAGATACTAACCACTGCGGAGGAGGAGGAATGCACCCATGTAGAGACACCTAGTTGTCTTGGCTACAACGGAGGAAACGCCATACAATTCTCACCTATTGTCTGGACAGGGCCACAATCACTGACTGTGAACAATTGGAGCCAGATCTCATTCCTGCTCTCGGAGTCCGACTGTAATACCTCCTACAGTACAAGTGCTGTCAGTGCTCCACTTCCTGGCCAGTGGATCTTTTCAGGTGGCAGTGGGCTTGGTTGCAGGTATGTCTCAGCCAATGTTTACTAGAGTTCTGCAAAGAGTTCTGAATGCCTTGCTGAAACACATGAGCATCTATATCACACTCCCCCAATATATTGAATTGGCCACTGTTAAGGCTGAGGTCTATACGATGGGACATATTCCACATGTGATTGGGGCCATTGATGGCACCCATATTGCTTTGTTCTCTCCCAGGATAAATGAGCAGGTGTTCAGAAATAGGAGTTACTTCTATATATATGCAGATGGTGTGCCTTGCTGATCAGTATATTTCTCATGTTACTGCAAAGTTTCCAAGATCTGTACAAGTTGCCTATGTAATGAGGAACTACAGAGAGAGAGAGTGTGGCTCATTAGTGAGCATGATATTTCACACAATGTATATCACAGTGTGTTACCTGAATTGTACTCTGTGGTATTGTACACATGTAATGTGAGTTTCTCACAATTTCAAGATGACTCCGGCTACCCAAACCTATCCTGGCTGTTGACACCAGTCAATCCAGGGCAGAGCCAGAGAATTGACACAATGAGGCACATGGACGGATCAAAAGAGTAATCAAAAGGACATTTGGGTTCCTGAAAGCCAGGTTCAGGGGCCTACATATTTCTGGTGGATCCCTACTCTACTCCCCTGTAAAAGTCTGCCAGGTAGTGGTGGCCTGCTGCATGTTTCACAATTTGGCCCTCAGAAGACGTGTCATTCCTGCAGGAGGAGGGGGGTGACAATGCACCTGTGGCAACAGAGGAAACTCAGGACAGTGATGAAGATGGAGAAGAGGAGGATGTGAACAACAGGACACATCTCATACACCAGTACTTCAGTCAGGTAAGTCTGTAGTTCTGTTCATACTACCAGTTCAACGAAGAGCTGTGTGGCAGCAATGATGTACCAACCTCTAATGTGTATATAATGAAACCCAACACTGTTCCATCTGTGGTTAGTGTTACCAGAGGTATGATCAATGGTTAAAAAGCTATTTCTGCCTATGCAATCCATCAGCTGTTTTGCAGTTTCACATACATGCCCACGTCCAACTGTGTCCCCAGTCCATACAGTACTTAGCAGTTGTTGCTGCAAATGTAGTGTGAGTTTGAATGTGCTTACACAACCTCTCTGTGATTTCATTGTCCCTGACACTTTGGCCTGGACTTGGTGTTATAGAGGAGGGATTGGCTTACTGAGAACAAGGCATAGCTAATACCATGGTATCTTGTCTAAGCCCTTACAAAAGTTGTGTATTACTCACAACTAGTGTTTGGAGTTAATTGCATTGCAAAACATTAACTCGATGTGACCAGATGAATGTAGGCTGTCATGTTACAGGGGCTCATGTTACTTTACTTCCCTTTACTACTAATTTGAATGTCACTAAAGTTTCCTTTTTTTCAGATGTTGGTGTGGTCACTACTGTGGACTCATAGAATGCCTACAGACTGCTTTCACACAGGTTGGTGGATGGTGACTTGTGGCAAGCACTTACACTGGTAATGTGTACTCCAAGCTGTCTGTACATTGGATAGATTCATGTTTTACATGATATTTGCACATGGAGTAAAGGTCAAGACATTGCACATACATGCAAGAAATGCACACATCCTTATGCTGTGTTTAAGTGTGTTTATTACAATTACAAAAAGGAAGTAATAGTGCAGTTGGGTGATGATGGACGAAATCTTCAGTGTAGTGGCCCAGTCAGTTTGTAACACAGGTCCATTACCCATGGGGCCATAGGACAAAGGAGCAAAGGCAGTCCAAATTGAACAAGGTGTCTCAGTGGCACACAAGTGAGACATGTTGGTGAAGCTCACTCCCTGGCAGTGGTTTTGGTCTTGGCTACAGTCTCTGTAGGATGTCTGGCTCTCAAGGAAAGTTTGCAGGGTGGTTCCTCTGCTACAGAGGGAGGGGTGCTGGTGGGCTTTGAGTCCTGTGGCAGCACCTCCAGTCCACTAGCTACAGCAGATGTAGAGGGCTGGTCAGTACTCTGGCTAGTGGAAGGAGCCCACTGATGTGTTATGGACTCACACATGATGGTGGAAATTTCACTGATCACCCCTGCAATGGAGGCCATGTTGGCATTGTGGGCCTGCAACTGCTGCATGACCTCCTGGTGGTGTTCCCTCTGCAGCCTCTGGTTCTCCTGCATGGTGGTAAGTACCAAGCTCATCCGGTCCTGGGATTTCTGATATGATCCCAGGTCATGTGACAGTGCCTCCGGGGTAGTTGGTTAATTTCATCCCCAGATGCATTTTCAGCATTCCCGGGTTTCCCTATGTGATGGGTGTCACTTTGCCACATTTGGTTTGTGTATGGTGATGCATTATGGGATTGGTAGTACTTCATGGTGAACATGCATTACTTATGTGTGTGAATGATGTGAGCATGCAGGGAATATTGTTGAGGGTGGTTATGGGGGTGGTTATAAGTGTGGGATGGAGTGGGTTGAAAGGAGATAGGGTGATGGGGAGACATGCCCTGCAGGTGTACGTGGTGGTAGAGAAGTATGAGTGACTTACCAGTGTTCAACCCTCCAGTTATTCCAGTGAGACCCTTGAGATGCAGGATAGCCAAGACCTTCTCCTCCCATGTTGTCAACTGTGGGGGAGGAGGTGGGGGTCCTCCGCCAGTCTTCATGAAGGCAATGTGGTGCCTGGGTGCCATTTCATGCACCTTACCCCATAGGTCATTCCACCTCTTCCTTATGTCTTCCCTTGTGCGTGGATAGGTTCCCATAGAGTTTACCTTACTCCGATTCTCTGCCATAGCTCCATCTTCCTGGAAATAGATATCTGCTGTACTTGTGCACCAAACAGCTGTGGCTCTACCCCTGCGATTTCGTCTACCATGACACGCAAATCCTCTTCAGTGAAACTGGAGTTCTTTTGTGGGGACACGCTGATTCTGTAGTGGGTGTAGTGTGTGTGTTCTGCAGAGGGTGGAATGTTTGGTGGTGGGTGCACATTGTGTGAGTATGTGGGATGCTGTGAAGTGGTGAGTGAGTGCAGTGGTGTTGTGTGTGTTTGGTGTAGAGGTATGGTGTGTGTTGTGTGTGAGGCATGAAGGGTGTATAGGTGGCTGTGGTTTGTGTGTGCAGTTCTATGGATATGTGGGCTGGCAATGTGTAGCAGAATTTGGAATTTTTCAGAAAATTGTGTGTTGTGTGTGGTGTGTTTTATAGTGCTGTTGGTGGATGTGTACGGTGTGTGTATGTGCAGGTGTGGGTAATTCAGTCTGGCCTATATTGGCTTCTGTTGTTGTAGAGTGGCAAAATCAACCATGGCGGTCCGCACTGCCAATGGGTTAGTGCTGTTGATGGACCGCTGTGGTGATTCATGGGTCATAATTTGGAGGGTGGTTTGTTGTTGGTGTGGCAGTAAGGGTGGTGGGACCAACTCTCTCCCGCCTTCGTTTGACCTGGCGGTGTTGAATTTCTGGCTCCTCTCTTGCAGTTTTGTTTTTTGCAACTAATGATACAGTGGGAGGATTGCCACCTCTTTTAGCGGCCATCACTACAGTGGTCTTCGGTATAGACCACCAAAGTCGTAATGAGGGCCATAGTATGAGGCTTTCAATTGACTAACTACCCCAAGTATTGTCAAGACTACCTGAGTATAGTGGCACTGTGCACTCACATGACTCAAGGTACTCAAAAGACCGCCGCGGTTATTCTGGGTTTTCCCACTGGGCTGGCGGGCGACCGCCAAAAGGCCGCCTGCCAGCCCAGTGGGAAACACCCCTCCATGAGGATGCCGGCTCCGAATGGAGCCGGCAGAGTGGAGGATGTGCGACGGATGCAGTAGCATCCGTCGCGAATTTCAGTGTCTGCTGAGCAGACACTGAAATTCAAAGTGGGGCCCTCTTACGGGGGCCCCTGCAGTGCCCATGCCATTGGCATGGGCACTGCAGGGGCCCCCAGGGGCCCCACGACACCCCTCACCGCCATCCTGTTCCTGGCGGGCGGAACCACCAGGAACAGGATGGCGGTGAGGGGGTCGGAATCCCCATGGCGGCGCAGCAAGCTGCGCAGGCATGGCGGATTCCCATGGGCAGCGGAAAGTCGGCGGTACACCGACGACTTTCCGTTTCTGGCCGCGGCTGTACCGCCGCGGTCAGAATGCCCGGCGGAGCACCGCCAGCCTGTTGCTGGTGCTACCGCCGACCCCGGCCCCGGCGGTCCTTGACCGCCGGGGTCAGAATGACCCCCATTATGTGATGTCATTGCTGCATGTTCAAAGACAACAAACACACATATTTTCTACATCCCTAAAATACTACATTATCATTTCAAGTACAAACATGTGTGTCGCACATTAATGGCGGGTCGCGCATTCTGATACTGATCTCCGGGAGCACCAGCTGACAGTGGGGGCGGGACCAGGCCCCTTTAAACCTGCAACGCACGCCCGCTTCGCGGGTCGCACATTCTGATACTGATCTCCGGGAGTACCAGCTGACTGTGGGGGTGGGACCAGGCCCCTTTAAACCGGCAACACGCGCCCGCTTCGCGGGACGCGCCCGGGCAAAGCCCGGGCCTAGGGCGGTCCCGTCCTGCGCCCGTCAGCGCCCGGAAGAGACTGGGCTGGGCCATACCCTTTGATATTTGCTACTTGGTGGCGATTGGTTTTTTAAGAGAGTCGAGGAATATTGGCTCAACTGCCGTGCCCTATTGAACATTGTTTGTCTTGCTGTGACCATCAGCATTTGTTTTTGGGACAGACCGACCCCTCCCTTTGGAACCTAAGGTATGGTTGTAGTCACTTTGATATTCTTGTGTTCATTTTCCTTGTCGCATCCATACTGGCACTGAGTCCTTCTATTTCTCAGAATGGGGAAACGTAAGGGGAGATCCAGCCCAGAATCAGGCTCTGTCAAAACCAAAATTCCCAAACCTAGTAAAGTAACGCAGCCTCATACCAATTGTGTGTCCAGAGAAATTGATAATTTAATTGAAGAAGTGGAGTCAATTCTTAAGGATTAAGAGAGCAATGCTCGGAAGCGGCTGAAACCCGGAACTTTATTGCAGTTTTTAACATCCGGATCCAGCTCCTCTACTGATGCTCTGCCCCTGAGAATTCCAGTCCAAGCTCTTGCTCCCTCAAGCCCGCCTTGTACGGCTAATTCTTCACCTTTGCTTGACTCTGTATCTAACTTAGAAGATATAGCCACAGACTCTATTCTCCATGGGATTTCCTGCTCAAATCGCTTTTCTGCCTTGTAGTATTTAGACTCGGCCAGTACCAAACAGACTCCTTTAACCCCTGCGCTTCCCAACTGTGATTCTAGTAGAGAAAATATTCCAGCCTTAGACTCTAGTTTAAAGCGTGAAGTAGGGTAGTTGAAATGTCTATTGCTTGAAGTCCTTAAGCTTCTCAAAAAATCGGAACCAACTCCCCAGTGTGTTCCAAATTCAGCGCTATTGCAATCCACCCATCCAACGGTCTGTTCCTTTGCCTGCGGATCTATTATTGACTTTTGAGGCTGCCCAGACTTCTAATCACAGGTTGTATCACGGTAAATACCCTGTTCCTCTTTTGGCAAAACCTATATCCTCTCCTCTCACTATCGACCGGATTGTGGACATTATAGCAGTCTCTGACCACCCAATCTATACGTCTAATCAAAATTGTATCTACATGTGCAACGTTCCTCCCCTTACAGCTCAATTGAGGGAAGATACACCTTCTTTAATTAACAAGGCTTCGCATTGGATCCGCCATGTCAGAGGCTGTGGCTCAATTATCCACTCAGACATTGTATCTGCTTCATGGTTGCGTGGTCACTTTAGCGGGCGAGACATTATCAAACTCAATCTTGTAAGCCCTTCTTTAGTCTTGGTCCTCCTCCAGATGGAAGCACGTAATTTGACAAGGAAGGAACTTGACATATTTTTTTGTGACAGCTTGCCTGCTTTGGGAACCAAGAGCCTGTCCTCTCACTCAAGCATGGACAAGCTGATTCCATCTAACGTAATTGACTCTGCTGCCTCTTCTGGTCTGCCACTTATTCCTGTTGCTGAGCCTGACATGGCCCCTGTGTCTAAATGTGTTAGTGCATGCGTCTTTGCACCTCAACGGGGCACTTCTGATGTGGATTGACTATGTTCCTCTAGTCCTAGTAAATCCAGTGTTAGTTATGATTCTCAGGCCTGGCCCCCGCAAAGTCCCTTGCCAAGCTCGGGTCCCAATATTCCATGGGATCCATCTAGTATTGCCACTGTGAACTCTAACCCAGCATTGGCTGTGGATTTTTGTGAAGCCACCTGCAGTTCTATGCATGGTACAGGGACATTTTTGTCCTGGAATTTGGCAGGTATTAAGAGTAAATTAGTTGATCTTGAGTGGGGGATCTATATTGAACCTTTCTGCATTTGCATGTTTCTGGAAACATGGGCCACAGAATGCGTGTACAGGCAAGGTTTCTGTTCCTTTACCAAAAATGCAATGCAGTCTTTTATGGGCAGTGCAATAGGGGGTTTATGCACTTGGGTAAAGATAACAGAGGTGGGCAAAGTAAAGGAGATCGCTGTAGATTCTTGTGACATTCTGGCAATAGTAATACTGCCTAATTCGGGTTTTCCAGTGTTATGTATCAATATTTACAACAGACCAGGCCCCTCCAACCATCAATCTGCCACTATAGATCTCCTGCACAATCTTATATCCGACTTTCGCTCTAAATATCGCATTATCATTGCAGGTGATCTTAACGCGCAAATTGAACTTGACTCGGCTTATGCCGAGGCAACACAGGCCTAAGACGAAGTGTGGAATATTCCCCTTGTTCCAAGTCAATCAGCGTCGTCTAATCCTTCTTGCAGGGCGACCAAAGAATAGATCTCACAGTCACACATGGCCTTCGTTTCGGAAACGGTCGATTTCCTGCTGACAAAATCTGCTAGACCAACTTTTTTTAGGGGTCCCTATAGCTGTATTTTGGATTATGTAATTTTCGATCTGCGGGTTTGGCATTCTATAATTAATGTGGAAGTGGGTCCACGGTTCACCTGCAATCATGCTCCTTTACAAATTGTTTTTAATGGAACTCTCTTTGAAGGACCTCCGTCTGCTTCTAATGTTCATGATCTTGTGAAACTGTTGTATTATCCCCACTGGAAGTCATGTCTTCGCATGTGGTACTTTTTGGGGCTCTCAAGGAGCTCTTCTCTGCTTCAGAACGAAGTAATTCTTCTCTTGCATCTAACTGCATATGGTTCGATAAGAGATGTCACGAGGCCAAGAGCTTTTTGACTAAAGCGTTAAAGTCAAAGGATCGGGAAGCCACTGTAAGTGCGAGAAGAACTTACGTCTCCACTTGCAAATTATGCAAACTCAAATATGAGGAAAGTCTATGGGGAGATCTGGCTGAGGCAGCCAGGACCCGTGATGTCAAACTCTTTTGGCTCTTGGTTTCTCGCCGAGACCCAGACCTTCCACTTACTCCAGAATGCTACATTGCTTCTGATACTTGGCTCACTCATTTTAGGGAACTGTATGGCTCCCGCCGGGAATTGTTGCCATCAGCTCTGTAGAATCCCCAATGTGTTGCCCTGTGGTGCCTCCCTTTACTTTAAAAGAAACAGAGTTGGCAATCAGTGCCCAAAAATCAGGGAAGGCCCCGGGCCCTGATGGCATCCCCTGAGATTAGTACAAATCAGATTTGCGCATATGGACCCGGTATATCAATAGGATATCGAACATTGCTCTGGCCACCAGGTCTTACCTGGACTCCTGGAAGGAGGCAACAATTGTGCCTATTTATAAGAAAGGAGAGAAAAGTCTTCCAGGAAATTACAGACCCATTAGCCTACTAGGCAATTTGCAAAAAATGTTTTGCTCTCAGCTGCTAAGCAGACTGAAACACTGGATAGCGAAAAACCAGGTATTAAGCCATCTGCAGGCAGGATTCAGGGACAAGGTCAGTACCATCGATCAGGTCTTCCGCTTTGTTACCATAAAGTGGAAGATCGTAGATGTAGATCATGGCCACCTATTTGTGGCCTTTGTTGATCTGAAATCGGCTTTTGACCTTGTGCCGCGTCCCAAGCTGTGGGAGGGTATGAGCAATGCTGGAGTCCCAGGCTCCATGATTAATATAATTAAAGACCTTTCCTCTGGCAATTGTGACAAAGTACGATGGGGCCCGGCAGGCGATCTGACTCCAGCATTTCCCACAGTTCGTGGCGTGAGGCAGGGTTGCGTTCTTGCGTCTACCCTCTTCCTCCTGTTTATCAATGCCTGCATTCCGTACCTCTTAGATTGCCCTGGTGATGCCCCCAGCATGGACGGGCAGAAGTTCCCATGCCTCCTATTTGCTGATGATACCTTGCTACTTTCTCGAACAGCTATGGGTCTTTCATGTCTGCTCGCAAGTTTCTTGGAGTTTTGCAAGGACCATGGTTTGGAAATCAACTCAGCTAAAATGAAATATATGGTGTTTGGGGACAAAAAGCAGAAAATTGAGAGACCTGTACATCTAGAAGGCGTTTCCCTGGAAAGAGTGGGCTCTTTTGATTACCTAGGCATAAAATCAGAAGATTCACATTTCTGGCACGCCCATCACCAGAAATCATTAATGTGCCTGAAACAAAGGGCGGGTGTCATTGTGAGATTTGCGACTAGATCCCCTAGTTTTGCTATGACTCATGCTCTTGAAATATATAAATCTCAAGCCGGTGGGGGCTTTGTATGGTGCGGAGCTTTGGGGCTATTGCAACTTGGTGAATCTGGTTAGGGTGGAAAACCAGTTTTTGAAGATGTTGTTAAAAGTCCCTTCTAGCACTCCATCCTTGCCTATCCGAATGGATTTAAATCTTTTTTCAATTAATCACATTGCTGCCTCAAGGCCTCTTCTGTTTTGGACTCGCTTATGGTCATCTGATGCCCTCATTCCATTCAGATGTGGGCTCCTCAATCTGGTGGGCCACAACCCCAAGATTAAAATCAATTGGTGTGCTTATGTTGAACGTTCTTTTACGCTCCTTGGTCTGGGGTCCTATTGGAAGGATCCCCTTTCCATTCCTAAAAACGCTGTGCAGTCACTGAAGGACGCTTTTTGGCTCAAAGTTCAAACTGCCCAATTGTCTGAGGTCGTTCTGCTGTCCATGTCTGATACCTACTTGCAGTTCAAATGTCATTATGAGTGTGAGCCCTTTATGGATGCAGCACTTTACCCCTTTGCGCGTGCCCTCTTCATCAGATTTAGAATAGGGTCCCTCCCTCTGTGTTCTTTAACCTATAAATGGCCTAACTCTATCAATAAGTCTAAGTCATGTCCGATGGGATGTAAGAATGAAGAGTCTGTCTTACACGTCCTTTTTCAATGTCGTGCATATGACAAACAGAGGGCCTCTTGGATCATTCCCTTATGTAAGCAAATGGGTTTCAGGAGCTGTTTATACGCCAAGAGAATTTTCAAATCTGATCCATCGGTTCATATAGTTTATCCGGTGGCAAAATTCTTTGAATCAATTTGGCGTCTCAGACTAGCGACTCTGAAGAATATGTCCGGGTAGTTGCCTTTTAGATTTAGATCTTTTTATGCATGTTTACTGTATCTTGGTGTATGATATTTATTGATATTTTGCTGTACTTGAGGCACTGTTTTTCTATTATTGGATATAAACAGTCTTTGGGAATTGTTCATCTGTTGAAAGAATTCTCCAAACTGATTTTATCTGTTTATATATCTTATTCTGTGGTAAACATTTTTAGGAACCATCTGTGGCGCTTTAGACTAGCATGTCAATGAATAAGTTTGGGTGGCTGCCTTTTAGATTTAGATTTTTTAAACGTATATTTATTTCACCTTGATGCATGATATTAGCTGACATTTTCTGGGTCCAGAGGTGTTGTTGGTGCAAGTAATCTTTTATGCCTACCTCTTCATGGTCTTAATTTCTCTTTTAAATTTTTTTATTTTTGTATTCATCTTATTGTGTATTTTATAATTTTTTTATATTTTTTTTTATACATTGTTATGTATTGTACTTTTATGGTATGTTTCTCTTACCGAAATAAAGTAAATGAATGAATGCCACACAAAACTGCATCAGGCAGCCCATATTTACAAGGCTACGTTAAGCCACGAAAAGTGGCTTTAAGCCACTTTGTAGCTATGGAGCAGGGCACAGTTCCACCGGAGAATGGCAAAAAGTGACGTTTGGGTGGCCCAAGGGGCTTGTAAATAAGCCCCTTAGTGCACACATGTGTATGGATATGTGAATTTTGCAATTTGCTCAAGTTCTCCATGCAGGGACCTCCCATCAGAGACCACAATGTCAGTTTGCCACAGGATAGGGTATGTGCACTTGGCACCACGTTTGACATAGAGTGGACATTCAAAATGTCCCTGCTCTATTATCTACTGGGACTTATAGGTAGCTGGATTCAGCCTTGTCCTATTAGCTACTAGGAACTTATTGGTAGATGGATTTAACCTTTACGACCTTGCAATAAGCTAAATGGTCTGTTCCAATGCCATTTTGGATTCCCAAATAGCAATGCGACCAATTACCGAGTCGCAAAAATTTAGAATTGAAATTGCGACTCGCAATTAAGAAATCGCAAATTGCGAGTCGCAAACCGAATATACAAGGCAGTCACAAATTGTGAGTAGTCGCAAAAAGCCCGTTTTGCACACCCACATTAGCACTGATTTCAAACAGGTGGTAACCAGAACCAAAGTTGAAAAGGAGTCCCAGAAGGCATCAGGGTTCCTCAAAATGGCTGCACTATACATGATTGCATGGAGGAGGAGAGTCCAGGCTGCCCAGCAGAGGAGGAGGAGGCAGAGACAGGAGCAGATATACCGAACCAGGCAGAACCTATTTCAACAAACTGAGGACGAGATTTATGATAAATACAGACTGAGCAGCATAGTTATCTTAGAGATTTTTTAACTGCTGAAACCTCAGCTAGAACACCAGACAATGCGCAGCTGCTCTATCCCCACACATGTGCAAGTGCTCTGCTCACTGCACCTCTTGGCTTCGGGTAGCTACCAGAGGGTGATTGCTGTTGCTGGTGGGGTGTCCCAAAGTGCCCTGTCACGATTCTTTAGATGGTTCTTAGATGCCATACTTGCACACATGTCCACATACACATACCTTCACAGGAATGAGGTGGAAATTAACAGCACCAAGTTGGACTTCTACAGAATTGCCAACTTCCCCATGTAATCAGGTGTGTGGACGGGACACATATACCAATTTGCCCACCAGCAAATCTGGAATATGTGTTCCGCAATAGGAATTGTACCCACTCACTAAACATCCAGGTGATATGTGATGCCCATAATGTGATTACTGACATAGTGGCAACATTTCCAGGGAGTACACATGATGCATACATATTCAGGCACAGTGGGATACACCAACTCCTAGAACGTGGGCAGTTTGAGAAGGATATTTATTAGGTACTGTGTAGTACACTCCGATGTCTTAAATACATGTCACTGCATAACCGTGTGAAGCCATGCTCATATCTGCTCTTTTGTCACACAGGTGACAGTGAATATGCTCTGAGACCATGGATAGTCACCCCATACCTAACACCTGCCAATCAGAATGAGAGGTACTACAACATAGGACATCGGTGAACCAAAACTATCATTGAGAGGACGTTTAGCTTGTTGAAGTCACGTTTCCGATGCCTGAACAAAAGTGGAGGGGCACTCCAGTATGCCCCAGAGACTGCATGCAAGATCGTGGCAACATGTGCCATCCTCCACAACATCGCCACCAGACGTGGGCTACATCTCACCCTTGACGACACAGATTCGGAGGATGAGGAGCAAGAGCTACCACACCGACAGACTGGGGATGGTAGCATCGCATTGGAGGGCAGACAGAGACGGGACCACATTGCAACTCACTGCTTTGGCAGGTATGTGGCAACCGTGACAACACTTACAAATGTAAGACACACATAGCCAGGTTGTGCAGTACAAACAAAAATCCCTTTAATGTCAGGAGTGTAATAATGAACTGTTGACGTCTAAACAGCAAGAAAAAAGTAACATGTAATGTCTGACACATTTACATCATGTGCCTCAGGCAAATCCCAGATTAGCAAAATCACACCCTCCTGTGACTACGGCCACCATGGCCCGATCCTGGTTGGTCCCCTGATCCTTGGCGGGCGCTGCTACTCCGCAGGATGCGTGCATCTGAGGCAGAAATGCTGCTCACGCTGGAGATGTCCTCACTATCCTGAGGGGTCTCCACCATGCTCTCAATGGCTGTAGGAGGTGGTACTGTGGATGGGCTTCCTCCAGTTCCATGCACCTCCCTCATCCGCTCTGCCACACTTTCTTTGGTTCTGGACCTGAGGTCGTTCCACCTTTTGCGGACCTCAATGGTGCGATGGCTGACTCCAATTGCATTGATTTTACTCAGGATGTCCTGCCACATGTTCTTCTTTTGTGTGTCAGGGTCACTCATTGATGCCTTGCCGAACAAGACATCATGGTGCAGACAGCGCTCCTCAATCAGGACCTCCAGCTCCTTTTCTGAAAACGTTAGTTTCCTCTTCCTGCCTGCAGTGGGTGTCTTCTTGTCCTGAGCTGACATAGCTGTAGTTGTTCCTCTCAGCTGGGTGTGCCTCTGCTGTCTGTGCTGGGTAGACTCCTCCCTGTGCCATGGGAGGTACTTCCTGGTTCTGATGTCATCACTCAGAACCAGGAAGTGTGTTTTTTCCTATTTTATTTGCACCTGCTCGCAATTTGCGAGCCAGTCGCAATTTGAGGCTCCGGACCACACCCTTGTGCAATTTGCGATATCGCAATTTGCGATTTCGCAAATTACGGTCCGACTCCGCACAGAATCGCAAAATGGTATTGCGATTTCTACCTACATCCCATTTTGCGAGTCGGAAATAGCGATTCGCAATGAGTCGCTATTTCCGACTCGCAATTCTTTGGCTTCGTACATGTGGCCCATGTTGTATAGGATTATTATTTCACATGTTTAGCAGTCATGCCTTACTCCACATGTTTTCAGGTAAATAAATGCTTCACAATGTGGGCACGTCACTGTGCACTGGAAGTAGTGTTCTGTATATCCAGATGATGTGGCATGCCATCCTCCTCCTTTTCCCAGGGAGCCTTCTGCTCCTCATCCTGAGGGACATTGGATTTTACACAGATACTGTACAAAATGGCACATGCCAGGATCGTCTTGCAGACCATGGGTGGGGAATACAGCAAATGCCCACCTGATAAATCAAGGCAGCGAAAGCAGAATTTTAGCAAGCCAAAGATCCTCTTCACAATGTTCCTTGTCCAAACGTGCCTGGTTATAGGCCCTCTCTGAGTCTGTTTGTTGATTTTCAAAAGGTGTCATTACCCATGGCTGGATGCCATGACCTTGGTCAGCTGAAATGTTAAAGGAAAAAAGAAGAGTCATTGCTATGGTTTACTGCATTTGCATACACCCTGCACATGTGTGTTGTGTATTTTTATTGTGATGCACTTCTCCTAATTATGAACACATGATATGTATATCATGCCAGTGTAGTGCTGTTTCCAGGGGCCGGTACACTCACTGTATGTGAGGTCCAATGCAGTGCATGGGCAGATACATCATACAAATGAACTTCCTGTCAGGAACATTTGTGCAGCAGGGTTGGATGGTGTCTTATTTCCATCACTCTTGTCCACTCAATGTTTTGTGTTGCCAATACATGTGTGGTGAAACCGAATGTGGCTATGAATCTTTTTTGTATGTTCAGCCTAGGTTGGTGGTGACATGCCAAACATGTCTGACACTAACACATATATGGGTCAATGCTCCTCCTCAGATGTTGGTATTGCCCTATGTTACATTTGTCCATGCCTTTGATTGTCCTATTTTGTCCATAACAGTTGACATGATGCCATCCGCATAGTATGCCCTGACACATCCCAACTGAGTGACATGATATGACTGCCATTTCCCAATACATTTTTGCATGTCACAGTGTTGTAACATTGTGTACATGTGAGACAGATTTGTACCCAATTTGTGCACATGAGACATATATCCTGCAGTTTTGTGTGTGGTCATTCTACAGAATGCAGCACACATAGAAAGAGGACAATACGGGGAGTGATGAAGATGTTCACCCCATTGTGTCACTCTTACGCCACTCCTGAGATGGCATAAATATGTGATATATTCCCAGACTTGTAAATCTGGAAATGCGTCAGTTAGCTTTGTCTTCCAAAGGTGTTGCATGGATACCCCAAGCGACACCCATAGAACGGCCCTTTCACACAGTGATATGCATGCAAGTTCTCCATATTTACAGGGCCATGATGAGCCACACAAGGTGGCTTTACAAGGCCTTGTAAATGTGGCCTGGCACACTGTGCCAGCAGAGCATCAAACAAATGTCGCTATGGTGGCACAAAGTGGTGCAAGAGCCTGGTAACTGAGGCCCCTAACCCCTGATGTATGAGGCAAGGCACTGCTGATGTCCCATGTGTGTTTCATGTGACTACCCCCAGTGTAGATGTTACACCTCCCTTGAACACAGAGATGAAGAGCAGTTGTCCTGTCTGCCAAGCATGGCTGTGTGCCTTTACATCATGCAACACATGCAAAAGTGGCCTGAGATGTCTTCACGTGTACGTCAGGGTGATTTTCATTAGATATGTGTACAGAAGCAGAGTGCATGGATGTGTGACAGGCCTCATCATGCAGTTCCTATATGTGAAGGCAGAGAGTGATCTGTGTATTGTGTCTCCCATATCTATTTGTTGTTGTGTCTGTGAGGTACTTGCTATTTGCTTACCTACAAGCAGGCCATTCCCATATTGTCCATCCTGAAACCTCTGATTGATGATTGGGTTGTGGAAGATGTACGTGTCATGGACACTGGCTGGGTATTAGACCAGCACATTGAGGGTTAAGCCGCATTGATCCACAATGACCTGCACATTCATCAAGTGTATGTGCTTCCTGTTGCGGCACACATGTTCTGTTGCTGCAGGTGGTACAAGTAGCATATGGGTGAAGTCCATGTCTCCGAGGGCAAGGGGAAACCCAGCAATTGCATAAAAGGCCTATTAAATTTCTAGCTGCAATTGCTGGGTGTTGGGGAAGAGAATGTGTTGGAGTGTGAGGCGGATTATTGCATCCAGAACAGAGTGCAGGAATGGAGACATGGAGGGCTGCAATACTCCACCAACTCATGATGCTGTGATCTGAAAGGATCCAGATGCAAGGAGGTGAAGCACAGCCAGGCGCTTGGTCAGTGGCGGAAAGGCGGTGGATCGCTCAAACGTTGTCTGCAGTTGTGACACAATGAGGCAGACAAGCTGTACGATTGACTCCCGGCACAGCCTGTAGAAGGTTATGGCCTCCTTCCTTAGCGCAATCAGGGATGCCCGCTGGCGTTAGATACACTTCCTTTTCATGCACTGCCTCTGTGATCTAGCTGGTAGCACCTGTGGTGGTGCTAGATGATACATTGGTGATGTTGGGGTTTATGCTGGCCTCCTCAGTGCCCCAAGTTTTAACAGGAGTAAATCCATGTTGTTCTCCTTATATACCTGTGCCTGAGTCATTTTAATGCCTTGTCTGACCAGGTGTTAAAATTGTGGTGCTAGTCAGAGTTAGCACAACTTTTCCTAGTGGCACACCATTTTTCGTGAAGCTTGTAGATACTGTGCTAGGGGGATGGCGTAATTTTTTAGGAGGAAATGCCTACATTGCATATCATTGTTGGTATCTGGTGCAGCCAGATCCGATGTTGATGAAAAATGACGCTAGCCTAGAAAAAGTGATGCTAGAGGCCTCCAGTGCCACATTGTAAATTTTGCGCCACCACATCGTCAGAAAAGTTATGCTACAGTTGTGCAGATTCCTTGTAAATGAGACCCTGTGAATGCACACAAATATTCAATGGTGATGGAAATTACTCTTAATCAAACAACTCTTTTGCTGCTTCACAAAATTAATCCAATTAATATTTTAAATAAAGTACCTCTTCCTCCTCTATATTCTCTCATTAATATTAATTCTATACTTACCTACATTCAGTTACCTCTTCGATATTTTGGTCATTGACATTTAGGTTACATATTCTGGTAACTCGATTTTGCCTACTCCATAATCCTGACTACAGCCGTTGCCGCTATGAAGATAGAGCTAGATAAGAAAATCTAGAACAAGCTCATGAGCACTTCAGAGAAGTGTCACTAAACTCAATGTGTTACTGCACCAGAAATATTAGCGCGTGGCAGCGATGCAATGTATGAGAGGGGTATTGCTTATTGCCATATGCTTGGAATTAACACTGTCAAGCAGTTGTAACAACATAAGACTGGCTGTACTGCTGATGACTCTCGCAACATTAAATATTGCATGAGTTTGATAGAGATCAGAGGTGGTAATGCAGTCAGAGTGTTGTATTACATATTTCTACCATACCTGTGGAATTATTACTGACAAGGTGCTGCAACATGAGGTTCACAGTCAACACTGCTGATGACTCTTTCAACATCAAATATCTCATGGTACTGACATTGATCAGTCCCGCAACACTGTCTCTCAGAAAATGTTTCTATTTCTCACTAACAATCCAATCTCTAGAAGTAAATTGCAGCGCCGAAAGACTATTGTTTGAACTCTATGTGCGATACTGCTTACAGTTAATTGTTTTAGTGTGTTCCATTATGTTTTCATCCACAGAGGACTCATGTTACAAATCAAGTTTTTGCCAAGCAACACAGACTGTGCCGAACTGTAGGGATCCACACAAAATGGATTTTCAGTCATCATGGGGAATGGATGCTAATCAGGTATTTTACCTGCATCACAGAGCAAAGAGACTATTTAAGGAGACAATCTATTCTTTCTCTCTGACAATATCTGTCTAGGCGCTCACGGTTGGGCTTCCTCAATTCGTGAACCGTAAGAAGTGTGTGCTCAGAGGGAGAAATAGAGAGAGTGAGAGAGAGTTCCCCTGAATATATTTTGCCCTAAACTTCAGTGGCTCTTCATAGAGTTTGTGATAGAGTATGCTTCTTCCCCTCTCCTGCATCACCATCTATGCTGTTCTTTCATTTCCTTGAAGCAGCCAATGTGTCTATTGTTCTGTGTGTGGTTTGGAATCGCAGTCCGTTCATCGAAGCAAGGAGGATTCTTTGTGTCTGTAGTTTCCTCCCCAGCCCTGGAGTATGTAAATAATAGACCACACATGGAGGTCTGTAAAGATGTCTTCAAAATATTATCACACTCTCCATACATTGCGTCATAACTTTTATAGCTACACCTTAACACCTCCTATCCAATTACCAAATTCTTGCCTAGAATCCATCCAGGGCCACAAGGGGCATAGTGCGCATGATATCAAAAACATTACATCTCTCCCTTGTTAAGCAAAATGTTCAAAAAGCATTAGCATCATATTTCCTCATTGGGCCATCGAAGCGCTCGCGCTGGTCTGCCAAATCGGGTGTTATGAGGTAGTTGAAATGCCCCTTATCATGCATCGATGGCATAGGCTTAAGTGTATGATCTGGATACTCAGGTGGGGTTGATTCGCTTGTGATTTCAGGAGCCGGCAAATATTGAGGTAGGTCAAGTGTGGCAAGTCCTATGAGATGGATTTTCTGGGATGATGCGCTGTCATCATGTGTCCTTTACACATCAAGACCTTCAAAGGGTCAACAGCAACCGGAGTGCCTATTTTGCGCTTCTGTTTCTGTTTGACCAGTTCCAAGTCCCCGTTCTCAAAGACTGTTTCCTTGGCATGTCGACACTGATCAGCATATGTTTCATTTTGCACTTTTGAGAAGTGTCCATGGCACAAACCTTATCATCATTCATCGACCGGTTCGATGTCCATTGTTTTAGTTTGTTTCTGATGGCTTTCCCAAATAGCAAAGTGGCAGGGCTCTGACCAGTTGTGGAGTGAGGACTTATTTTGATAGGCACGAAGAGCTGGGCACAGGGCTTGATCTGGGTTAATTCTCTCCATTGACGTTCGCAAAATTCCCATCTTGAGGGTTCCCATAACTCGTTCAACAACACCATTGATTTAGAACCAGAAAGGTGCACTCTTTTTGTGCTTAATATTAAGGAGATCAAGAAACTTCTGCTTTGCTATTAAAGGCGGGCCATTGTCAGATTTGAGAATAGCGGGGATGCCCCAAGCTGCAGACATGTCATCAAGCTGCTCAATAACTTTATCATGGATTCTCGATGATCTGTCTTCCACCAAATTAAAGCACAAGTATTCATCAATGTTATACTTTTCATCCTTGGTATGGTCTCCCTTAACTTTTTGCCTCTGTTTCCCAGGTTGTTGATGTGTGCTGGACTCTGATTTTGCTGTTTTTGTTACTCTGGGCACTTTACCGGGCAAGTGCTCCTTAACAAAATGTGTATGTCATTGGCTTATCCATGATTGGCATATTTGATTTGATTTAGTAGTAAGTCCCTAGTACAGTGCACTAGAGGTGCCCAGGGCCTGTCAATCAAATTACTAGTGGGCCTGCAGCACTGGTTGTGCCACCCACATAAGTAGCTCTGTAACCATGTCTCAGACTTGCTGCTGCATTGTCTGTGTGTGCAGTTTTGAACTGTAAATTAGACTTGCAAAGTGTACCCACTTGCCAGGCCTAAACCTTCCTTTTTCTTACATGTAAGGCACCCCTAAGGTAGGCCCTAGCTAGCCCCAAGGGCATGGTGCAGTGTGTGGTTAAGGTAGGACATATTGTAATGGGTTTTATATGTCCTGACAGTGAAATACTGCTAAATTTGTTTTTCACTGTTGCAAGGCCTGTTCCTCTCAGAGGTTAACATGGGGGCTACCTTTAAATATGATTAAAGTGTAGATTCCCTTTGGGAGCGGATGGATATGTGGAGTTTGGGGTCTCCGAGCTCACAATTTAAAAATACATCTTTTAGTAAAGTTAATTTTAAGATTGTGTGTTAGAAAATGCCACTTTTAGAAAGTGAGCATTTTCTTGCTTATACCATTTCTGTGACTCTGCCTGTTTGTGGATTCCCTGTCTGGGACAGTTTGACAGTTGGACTGGTTGCACCTCTCATTAGACAGTGACACAAAGGGAGCTGGGGTGTAGCCTGCATATCCTGATGAGCCATCTGTGCTAGGAGGGAGGTGAGGAGTGGTCACTCACACCTGAAAGGGCTGTGCCTGCCCTCACACAATGCAGTCTCCAACCCCCTGGTGAGTGTCTGGGGCCTGGCCTGGGCAAGGCAGGATTTCACAATCAAGAGAGACTTTGCTTTGAAGTAGGCCTACTTCAAAGGAGAAAATGGGTATAAGAAGGGCACTCCAAACCACAGACTTTAGAACACTTCTGGAAATCAAGAGGAACCTCTGCCAGGAGAAGAGCTGAAGAGCTGAGGAAGAAGAGCTGCCCTGCCTGTGACTGTGCTTTGTGGAGCTATCCTGCAGTTGCTGCTTCTGCCAGAGTAAGAGGGCAAATACTGGACTTTGTGTTGCCTTCCTTCTTGCAGCGCGACCCGAAGATCGACGCCCAGGGCTGGAGAAACTACGCACAGCATCGCTGACGTAGGCTGGTGTGATCGCGCCCGCGCTACGTGGTTTTCTGATCATCGTGTGGCTGGATTTCCGACCCAAACACCGCTGGGCATGTAAAAACGACGTAAGGCCTGCCCCAACCCGAGAATGCTGACCGGATCGATGCATCGCTCTACTGCAGAGAGAAGAAACGACTCACCCCGACCCAACAAAAGGAGAAACAACACAAGGTCTTGCTCGTGAGCAAAATCGACTCATCACAAACCCTTTTTGACACACACTCGCCCGAACTGGGTTATTTTTGACGCACCCAAGGTACATTTTCATGCGAACAGTGTTAGTGTGTGTTTAAAAATACATGAAGATTCTTTTTGCATTTTCAGTGATAACTTGACTTGTGTATTGTGGATTTTAGTCGTTTTGGTCTTGTTTTGTTTAGATAACTATTTCCTATTTTTCTAAATCTGTGTTGTGTCATTTTGTAGCATTTTCATTAAGTTACTGTGTGTGTTGGTACAAATTCTTTATGCCTAGCACTCTAAAGTTAAGCCTACTGCTCGTGCCAAGCTACTAAGGAGGTAAGCAGGGGTTAGCTGAGGGGGATTCTCTTTTACCCTGGCTAGATTGAGGTTCCTTGCTTGGACAGGGTGGTAACCTGACTGCAAACCAAAGACGCAATTTCTAACATTGGTGGCAGCAGTGGGATTGGACTTGTATTTGTACTTGACAAACAGTGATTAAGTGTACACTACTGTTTTGAGTGCGACCACTACGTCACCACATACTACTTGTCTTGTGACTTTTGATTTTTCTCTTTTGCTTGGATTTTTCCCTACATTCATTTTTGTGGTAATCTTTGATTGACTTTTAACCTTCATTTGGGAACTTGTTTTCTGCCTTTTGGAACTCTGCACTTTTGTTGACTTTTCATTATGTCCCAATCTGGAGATGCATCATTTGGAGCTGCTTTTGGCATAGAGAAATTGGATAGCTATACCAAGGCTCAGTCAAAGCAGTTCTGTAAAAGTTTTTTCTGTCCCATTAAGAGCTCATCCAAGAAAGAGGAGATGCAAAAGGCACTGAGGGCCTGGGTGACAGCCAAGAGCACTGAAGGGCACACAGAGGCGGAGGAGGAGGAAGAGCATTCCATAAACAATGGTTTCATGGGTGGGCCTGTTATACCCAGGGAGAGGGTCTCCAGGGAAGGTAGCAATGTCTCATCTAACAGTCTGACCCCTGAATAATTGCAGGACAGACAGGCAGAGAAGGAGCACCAGAGGGAGTTGGAGAAAATGAGGATGGCCATTGAGGAGAAAAGGTTGTTGTTGGCTCATGAGCTCAGTTTGAGGGAGTTGAATCAGAGGAGCCAGTCTAGTAGGGATGGTGGCAGCCACATCACAGTGCAGTCTGAAAGGAGGGTGCACATTGCTAAAGATCTTGTGAAGGATTATAAAACGGAGGACGACATATACTTGCGGTTTAAGGGGTATGAGTCTGCTCTCCACATGAATCTGATCCCTGAAGCTCATTGGGGGTGGGTCTGTGGAAGCACTTTGAGGTACAGGGGAGGGATACACTGACAGCCTTAGGGGATGCTCAGAATCTCACCTACACTATCATGAAGGATGCCCTACTCACAAGGTATGGTCTCACCCCTGAGCAGTATAAGGACAAGTTAAGTCCTACAAGAAGAAGGAATCCCAAACATGGTTGGAATGTGTTGATATTTATTGCAGGTCACTGGATGGCTGGGTGAAGGGCAGTAAGGTAACTATGTATGAGGGGCTTTACAATCTGATTGCTTGGGAGCACTTGTACAGTTATGTTTTCCAGAGCTGCACCAGCACCTGATTGACAGCAAGCTGATTGATCCCAGGAACTAGCGCAGAGCTTGGACCACTGGGAGAGCACCAGGGTCCAAAAGAGGTATGGGGGAGACCACGCCAAGGGTGGACAGGGTCTCTCTCAGAAGAAAGGGGGGGTAGGGGTAAACAGGGGGAGTTCTCTAAAGGGCCCCAAACTGATTCCCAGGGTAAGGATTCCCAACCCCTCAGTGAGAAAAAGCCAAGGTTCTCTAAGGGGAAGCCAGTGGCAGGTGGTCCCCCACGTAAGTGCTATGCATGCGACCAGGTGGGTCATGTGAGGGGGGACCCCAAATCCCCCAAAAGTACACCGGCACCCAATGGCGCACCGTCCCAGGGGTTGGCCAGGGTAGCGCTTGGGGAGGAGTTGGTTCCAGGTGGATGGGAGCCAGCTGAGATGACCCTGGTCTCACTAGGGGACAGTGAGATGGTCCAGAGAGCCCTCGTGCCTTAGAACACTAAGAAGTACAGGCAGTGGGAGACCATCAATGGACAGAGGGTGGAGGCTCTGAGAGACACAGGAGCCAGTGTGACTACAGTGAGGATTCAACTGGTGTCTGAAGAGCAAATTGATCCCCGGGTACTTCACCAAGTAGTTGCAGTGGACAACTCAGAGTGACTGGGAAGAGTGGCACAGGTTCCCATTGAATGGGGGGTCTCAGAATCCTTGAAGGTAGCTGTGAGTCCAACCATGCCTGTTGATTGTTTGCTAGGCAATGACCTGGAAGATTCCCCTCGGAAGGAGGTAGAACACAGGTCTCCCTTGGAGATGTTGGGTCTGCCTGGGTGGGTATGCGTATCCATCCGGTCAATGGCAGCCCATCAGGGTAGTCAAGAGCCACTGGAGCCTGAAACAGTGGCTCACAGGACCGCCAAGAAGACAAAGGGCAGGGGGTGCGGGAAACTGGCCCCAGAAGTTCTCACGGTCTGGGAGGAGGTGGAGCCTGAGGGTGACGCCCCAGAGCCTACAGGGGAACAGGTGGTTGAACTGGGTGAGGTCCCTGAGCTGTCGCAGTGGCCGCAGGAAGGGGGGCCCACCAGGGAAGCATTCTGTGCAGCACAGAGGACATTCCCTACTCTGGAGGGTTTGCAGTAGCAGCCTGCACACCAGGCGGCTGGCAAGGAGCCAGGATCACGCCTGATTTATTGGGAGGATGACCTCCTGTATAGTGAGCCTAAGGTTCCTGAGCACTTAATTAAACACCTTTTGAAAAAATACAAGTATGGAGTATGTCAAATGATTTAACTATGAATTTGTTTAACAAGGGTTAAACACTGCAATATCACTGTACAGTAATGTATACACAGGAATGACCTGTAGTTGGCTACAGTCAACACACCAGGTGCCAGAGTGGGGCACAGATATCTGAAATAGAGATGCCAAAGGGAACAGTGAGTGGCCATAGAAGTGGGAAAATCTGCATGCCATGAACAATGTCAAATACAAAACTGTCAATGCAAAGTAAAGTTACAGTGTCTTACCTGTGTTTCACTGGAAGTACTGTCGTATAATAGCTGTTCTGATGTCCTCATCCTCCTCATCTTCACTGTCCAGAGGGTCCACTACTGCCACACGTCCATCTCCAGGCTCCTCTTCCTGCAGAAAAGGCACCTGGCGTTTCACAGCAAGGTTATGCAACATGCAGCATGCCACGATTATCTGGCACACCTTCTTGGAAGAGTAGCACAGGAATCCACCTGTTAGATGCAGGAATCGAAACCTGGCTTTCAGGAGGCCGAATGTCCTCTCAATTATTCTCCTTGTTCTCCCAAGTGCCTCATTGTAACGTCCCTCTGCAATTGTCCTGTGATTCCTCACAGTGTTCAGTAGCCATCACCTGCAAATGTCAATGGACACCTGTTAGACACACACTAGCCCTTAGGGTCCACACCGTACCCATACACCAACATATACTGGGTGGGAACCAGGGTTCACCTATTAGGCACACCCGGTGCCTCTGGAGTTGAGCCATCACATATGGGATGCTGCTATTCCTCAGGATATAGGCATCATGCACAGAGCCAGGACACTTTGCATTGACATGGGAGATGTACTGGTCCGTGAGGCACACTGTCGGCACATTCATTGAGTGAAAGCTCTTTTGATTTCTGAACACCTGTTCATTTCTCCGGATGAGGGGAACAAATGCATTATGTGTACCATCAATTGCCCCAATAATGTTGGGGATATGTCCCATTGTATAGAAGTTAGCTTTCCTAAGGGAAAACGATGTAGCTACCCATGTGCTTAATCAGGGCAGACAACACTCTGGTCAGCACTATTGAGAACATTGGCTGTGACATTCCTGCTGCCAAGCCCACTGTCACTTGGAAGGAGCCAGTTGCCAAGAAATGGAGCACAGATAGGATTGCACAAGAGGGGGGATGCCAGTGGGGTGACGGATAGCAGATATCAGGTCAGCCTCCAGTTGGGCACATAGCTCTGTGATTGTGGCCCTGTCAAGTCTATAGGTGACTATCCTCCATTGTTGACAAGTCCACCAGCGGTCTGTTCATGGGGGGGATGTCTCCATCTCCTATTAATCCGCAGCGGTTGTAATCCAGGGAACAGCTGTTCAGTATTCCACATTACAAACACTACACTGCATTCCATGTTGTGACTGTAACAGTATGTCGTTGGATAGGCCCAAATGGAGAATATGTGTACTGTGATGCAGTTAGGTGCCATGGTCTGCCCTCCCCTCGAAATGGCATCCGTCTGTCCTGTTTGGAGGGGCAGGTGCAAATGAGGTAATTCTGCTGACATTGAGCGCCGTTGTGGGAGGCGGTCGAGTAGCGCTGTGCAACTCCTCATTGGTTGTCTATGGGCCCTATGGGTCACAGTGGCCAATGGTGATGTATGCCAGCGGTGACGGTATGCACTGCCGTGGACGTGACCGACATTTTCTATCTGTTCACTAACTTGCTACCTGACCTTCAATAAGAGAGGACATACACTGCAAGTGCTGTGACCTGTGTCTGGAATCGACCATGGCTCGTGTCACTGGGGAAAGGGCCCCTGCCTTCAAACTGCTGTGGAGTTGGAGAGACTGGTGGATGGGGTCCTACCTCAGTACCAAATACTGTATTGGCCTCCAGACCAACAGGTGAGTACACTGTGAGCACGATGCAAGGGTCATGGATGCATGGAGTGCTATGTGTGAGGGCCTCGTGTGTGGGAGTTGGTGGAAGGATTCTGGGCAGCATGATGCCTGTATGGTGGGCAATGTCTGTGCATAAGGGAACGCAAGGGTCATGGTGGGCCATGAGTGTAACAGGGCGGACGGTATGACTGATACCTTTTTCAATGTGTCTTTTTATGCAGGTCAGCGCCCATCAGAAAAAGGTTATCTGGGGTGCCATCGCCCAGTACGTGTATTCCTTTGAAACTATGATCGCATTCAGAAGACCACAGAAATGGGACATTCTGTTTTGTTCAGTCTCTCAGTCGGGCACTCACTGTAGCACAGTCACAAATGTACCTTGAGGAATAACTTGCCATGCCTAAGAAGGATCATAGCATGGTTACATATTGTGGAGGGGCAGGCAGATGACTGTGCTTGCAACTTATCTGGGTAAGGAGTCATTCCCTTATCAGAGAATATATGCCCAAATAATGTAAGTTTGGTTTTGTGAAACTCACATTTTACTGCATTCAGATTGAGACCTCCATCAGCAAGTAATTGACACACTTGCATTAGAGCCTTGCCATGCTCCTTTTGTGTTGCCCCAAAATACCAGTATGTCATAAATGTAATTGAAAGCATCCATAACAAGTTGAATCATTTGGTGAATAACATCCTGAAATATGTCTGCAGCTGAAGATACTCCAAAATTCAGTATTTTTTATCTGCACAAACCAATATCAGTCAAACAAGTAGTAATGTACCTACAGTTCTCTTCCAACTCAAGACTGTAGGAAAGTACCATCTTGCCTGGCATGTTACCCCCATTTTTCACTGGATATATGTTGTTTTAGTTGTATGTGTCACTGAGACTCTGCCAGCCAGGGCCCCAGTGCTCATAAGTGTGCCCTGAATGTGTTACCTGTGTTATGACTAACTGTCTCACTGAGGCTCTGCTATCCAGAACCTCAGTGGTTATGCTCTCTCATTTCTTTCCAAATTGTCACTAACAGGCTAGTGACCAATTTCACCAATTTACAATGGCATACTGGAACACCCTTATAATTCCCTAGTATATGGTATAGAGGTACCCAGGGTATTGGGGTTCCAGGGGATCCCTATGGGCTGCAGGATTTCTTTTGCCACCCATAGGGAGCTCTGACAATTCTTACACAGGTCTGCCACTGCAGCCTGAGTGAAATAACGTCCACGTTATTTCACAGCCATTTACCACTGCACTTAAGTAACTTATAAGTCACCTATATGTCTAACCTTTACCTGGTAAAGGTTAGGTGCAAAGTTACTTAGTGTGTGGGCACCCTGGCACTAGCCAAGGTGCCCCCACATTGTTCAGGGCAAATTCCCCGGACTTTGTGAGTGCGGGGACACCATTACACGCGTGTACTACACATAGGTCAATACCTATGTGTAGCTTCACAATGGTAACTCCGAATATGGCCATGTAACATGTCTATGATCATGGAATTGCCCCCTCTATGCCATCCTGGCATTGTTGGCACAATCCCATGATCCCACGGGTCTGTAGCACAGACCTGGGTACTGCCAAACTGCCTTTTCAGGGGTTTCACTGCAGCTGCTGCCAACCCCTCAGACAGGTTTCTGCCCTCCTGGGGTCCAGCCAGGCTTGGCCCAGGATGGCAGAACAAAGGACTTCCTCAGAGAGAGGGTGTTACACCCTCTCCCTTTGGAAAAAGGTGTTAAGGCAGGGGAGGAGTAGCCTCCCCCAGCCTCTGGAAATGCTTTCATGGGCACAGATGGTGCCCATTTCTGCATAAGCCAGTCTACACCGGTTCAGGGACCCCTCAGCCCTGCTCTGGCGCGAAACTGGACAAAGGAAAGGGGAGTGACCACTCCCCTGACCTGCACCTCCCCTGGGAGGTGCCCAGAGCTCCGCCAGTGTGCTCCAGACCTCTGCCATCTTGGAAACAGAGGTGCTACTGGCACACTGGACTGCTCTGAGTGGCCAGGGCCAGCAGGTGACGTCAGAGACTCCTTCTAATAGGCTCCTTCAGGTGTTGCTAGCCTATCTTCTCTCCTAAGTAGCCAAACCCTCTTTTCTGGCTATTTAGGGTCTCTGCTTTGGGGATTTCCCTAGATAGCGAATGCAAGAGCTCATCCTAGTTCCTCTGCATCTCTCTCTTCACCTTCAGCCAAGGAATCGACTGCTGACCGCGCTGGAAGCCTGCAAAACTGCAACAAAGTAGCGAAGACGACTACTGCAACTCTGTAACGCTGATCCTGCCGCCTTCTCGACTGTTTTCCTGGTGGTGCATGCTGTGGGGGTAGTCTGCCTCCTCTCTGCACTAGAAGCTCCGAAGAAATCTCCTGTGGGTCGACGGAATCGTCCCCCTGCAACCGCAGGCACCAAAGAACTGATTCACCGGTCCCCTGGGTCTCCTCTCAGCACAACGAGCAAGGTCCCTTGAATCCAGCAACTCTGTCCAAGTGACTCCCACAGTCCAGTGACTCTTCAGTGCAAGTTTGGCGGAGGTAAGTCCTTGCCTCCCCACGCCAGACTGCATTGCTGGGAACCGCGTGTTTTGCAGCTACTCCGGCTCCTGTGCACTTTCCGAGGGAATCCTTTGTGCACAGCCAAGCCTGGGTCCACGGCACTCTAACCTGCATTGCATGACCTCCTGAGTTGTCGTCCGGCGGGGTGGGACTCCTTTGTGCAACTTCAGGTGAGCACCATTTCACTCCTCTTCATAGTGCCTTTTCCGGCACTTCTGCGGGTGCTGCCTGCTTCTGAGAGGGCCCCTTGTCTTGCTGGGCACCCCCTCTGTCCCCTGACACAATTGGCGACATCCTGGTCCCTCCTGGGCCAAAGCAGCACCCAAAAACCCTAACTGCACGACTTGCAGCTAGTAAGGCTTGTTTGCAGTCTTTCTTCAGGAAAATACTTCTGCACGACTCTCCACGGCGTGGGACATCCATCCTCCAAAGGGGAAGTTTCTAGCCCTTGTCGTTCCTGCAGAATCCTCAGCTTCTACTGTCCAGTAGCAGCTTCTTTGCACCCACAGCTGGCATTTCCTGGGCATCTGCCCACTCTCGACTTGATCGTGACTTTTGGACTTGGTCCCCTTGTTCCACAGGTACTCTCGTCTGGAAATCCATCGTTGTTGCATTGCTGGTGTTGGTCTTTCCTGCAGAATTCCCCTATCACAACTTCTGTGCTCTTTGGGGAACTTTAGTGCACTTTGCACTCACTTTTCAGGGTCTTGGGGTGGGCTATTTTTCTAACCCTCACTGTTTTCTTACAGTCCCAGCGACCCTCTACAAGGTCACATAGGTTTGGGGTCCATTCGTGGTTCGCATTCCACTTTTGGAGTATATGGTTTGTGTTGCCCCTATCCCTATATGTCCCCATTGCATCCTATTGTAACTATACATTGTTTGCACTGTTTTCTAATACTATACTGCATATTTTTGGTATTGTGTACATATATCTTGTGTATATTTGCTATCCTCATACTGAGGGTACTCACTGAGATACTTTTGGCATATTGTCATAAAAATAAAGTACCTTTATTTTTAGTATATCTGTGTATTGTGTTTTCTTATGATATTGTGCATATGACACTAGTGGTACTGTAGGAGCTTCACTCGTCTCCTAGTTCAGCCTAAGCTGCTCTGCTAAGCTACCATTATCTATCAGCCTAAGCTGCTAGACACCCTATACACTAATAAGGGATACCTGGGCCTGGTGCAAGGTGTAAGTACCCCTTGGTACTCATTACAAGCCAGTCCAGCCTCCTACATTGGTTGTGCAGCGGTGGGATAAGTACTTTGCAACTACTTACCACTTTTGTCATTGTACTTTTCATAAGAGAAAAATATACAAAACAAGTTCAGTGTATGTACACCTAACCAAAAAGTTTTGCTTTTCTCCTTTCACTTCTTTTCTAAGTGCTGAAAAGTACCTCTAAACTTTCAAAAAAGTTCTTAAAAAGTTTTTAAAGTTTTTATTCTGTTCTTTAAAAAGTTCTAAAAACTTTTTCTCACTTTTTCTATCACTTAAACACTTTCAAAAAAATGCCTGGCACAGGCCAAACTGTTGATCTGTCCAAACTTGCTTATGATCACCTTAGCTGGAAAGGAGCAAGGAGTCTCTGCATAGAAAGAGGTTTAAGTGTAGGGAAGAATCCCTCTAGAGAACTGTTGGTTAATATGCTTGTTGAACAGGATAAGGCCAGAGGTGGCACTTCTGTTGAAAAAGTAGCTGATAGTTCCCAATCTGATCCTGGGGCACCCCTAGCAAAAGATTTAGAAAGGAAACTTCCTAGCCTGCCCATTATCAGACAACCTAGCATAGCTGGTACTGATGTAGAGTCACATCATACTGATAGTGTGGTCTCACATCATAGCAAGAGTATTCCTTCTCATCATAGTAGAAGTGATGTTTCTGTTAGCCAAGCAGTTAGGGTGCCATCTGTTAGGGACAGGTCTCCTCCTGTTAATTCTCACCATACTTCTGTTTCAAGGCATGTCCCACCCACCCACCCTGATGACAGAGTGTTAGAAAGGGAGCTCAATAGATTGAGAGTGGAACAAACCAGACTGAAGCTCAAGAAGCAACAGCTGGATTTGGATAGACAGTCCTTAGAAGTGGAAAGAGAAAGACAGAAATTGGGTTTAGAAACCCATGGTGGCAGCAGCAGTATTCCCCATAGTCATCCTGCAAAAAAGCATGATTCTAGGAATCTGCACAAGATAGTTCCCCCTTATAAGTAGGGGGATGACATTAACAAGTGGTTTGCTGCACTTGAGAGGGCCTGTGTTGTACAGGATGTCCCTCAAAGGCAGTGGGCTGCTATCCTATGGCTCTCATTTAGTGGAAAGGGTAGGGATAGGCTCCTTACTGTGAAAGAAAGTGAAGCCAATGATTTCAAAGTTCTTAAGAATGCACTCCTAGATGGTTATGGCTTAACCACTGAACAGTACAGGATGAAGTTCAGAGAAACCAAAAAGGAGTCTTCACAAGACTGGGTAGACTTTGTTGACCATTCAGTGAAGGCCTTGGAGGGGTGGTTACATGGCAGTAAAGTTACTGATTATGAAAGCCTGTATAACTTAACCTTGAGAGAGCATATTCTTAATAATTGTGTGTCTGATTTGTTGCACCAGTACCTGGTGGACTCTGATCTGACCTCTCCCCAAGAATTGGGAAAGAAGGCAGACAAACGGGTCAGAACAAGGGTGAACAGAAATGTTCATACAGGGGGTGACAAAGATGGCAAGAAGAAGGATGGTAAGTCTTCTGACAAAGGTGGGGACAAATCTAAAAATGAGTCTTCATCAGGCCCACAAAAACACTCTGGTGGGGGTGGTGGGCCCAAATCCTCTTCAAATCAAAACAAAGAAAAGAAACCATTGTGCTATTTATGTAAAATAAAAGGCCATTGGACAACAGATCCCAGTTGTCCAAAGAAAAGCACCAAGCCTCCTACCAATACAACCCCTGCTGCTACACCTAGTGCCCCTAGTAATAGCAGTGGTAGTGGGAGCAAACCTACTAATAGCCAATCCAAGGGAGTAGCTGGGCTCACTTTTGGTAACTTAGTTGGGGTTGGTCTTGTTAGGGAGACCACAGAGGCTGTGTTAGTCTCTGAGGGGGCTATTGATTTAGCCACCTTAGTTGCTTGTCCCCTTAACATGGATAAGTACAAGCAACTACCCCTAAGAAATGGTGTTGAGGTTCAGGTCTACAGGGACACAGGTGCCAGTGTCACAATGGTAATAGAGAAACTGGTCCACCCTGAACAACACCTACTTGGTCACCAGTACCAAGTAACCGATGCTCATAACAACACCCTTAGCCACCCCATGGCTGTTGTGAATCTCAACTGGGGGGGGGGGTTATTGGCCCAAAGAAAGTTGTGGTTGCCTAAGATTTACCTGTAGACTGTCTATCAGGGAATGATTTAGAGACATCAGCTTGGTCAGATGTGGAGTTGGAGGCCCATGCAGCAATGCTGGGCATCCCAGGGCATATTTTTGCTTTAACCAGGGCTCAGGCCAAAAAGGACAGGGTGACTTGGATCCTGGAAGAATGGACCAAGTGCTCCCTAAAGCTAGGGCTAGTAGAAGTAAAGCACTACCTACTATCCCTCCCTCTACAGTGGATTCTACTTCTGAGGAAGAAGAATTTCCACCCTGTGCAGAACCTACACCAGAGGAGCTGGAAGCAGACACTGCTGAGCTTTTGGGTGAAGGGGGGCCTGCCAGGGAGGAGCTGAGTGTGGCACAGCATACCTGTCCCACACTAGAGGGTCTAAGGCAGCAAGCTGTCTAACAAGCAAATGGGGATGTCAGTGACTCTTACAGAGTTTACTGGGAGGACAACCTCTTGTACACTGAAGCAAGGGATCCAAAACCTGGAGCTTCCAGGAGATTGGTGATTCCTCAGGAGTACAGAAAGTTCCTCCTAACTCTAGCCCACGACATTCCATTAGCTGGACATTTGGGGCAAATGAAAACTTGGGACAGGCTTGTTCCCTTGTTTCATTGGCCTAGAATGTCTGAGGACACAAAATAATTTTGTGAGTCCTGTGAAACCTGTCAAGCCAGTGGCAAGACAGGTGGCACTCCAAAGGCACCCCTTATTCCACTGCCTGTGGTTGGGGTTCCCTTTGAAAGGGTAGGGGTTGACATACTTGGCCCCCTTGACCCTCCTACTGCTTCAGGCAATAGGTTTATCTTGGTGGTAGTGGACCATGCCACCAGATATCCTGAAGCAATTCCTCTAAGGACTACTACAGCCCCTGCAGTGGCAAAGGCCCTCCTGGGAATCTTTTCCAGGGTGGGCTTCCCAAAAGAGGTGGTATCAGACAGGGGAATCAATTTTATGTCTGCTTACTTAAAGGCCATGTGGAAGGAGTGTGGTGTTACATACAAGTTCACCACACCCTATCATCCAC
Organism: Pleurodeles waltl; assembly: GCF_031143425.1. NCBI lineage: Eukaryota > Metazoa > Chordata > Amphibia > Caudata > Salamandridae > Pleurodeles > Pleurodeles waltl. The sequence continues at coordinate 778,823,014 of NC_090439.1, forward strand.
AAACAAATGGACTGGTGGAGAGATTTAACAAAACTCTCAAAGGCATGATTATGGGACTCCCTGAAAAACTCCACAGGAGATGGGATATCCTGTTACCTTGCCTCCTTTTTGCTTACAGGGAGGTACCCCAAAAAGGAGTGGGCTTCAACCCCTTTGAACTCCTATTTGGACACCCTGTGAGAGGTCCTCTAACACTTGTTTAGGAGGGTTGAGAACAACCTTTAAAAGATCCAAAGCAAGACATAGTGGACTATGTACTTGGCCTCAGATCAAGGATGGCTGAGTACATGAAAAAGGCCAGTAAAAACCTTCAGGCCAGCCAAGAGCTCCAAAAGCAATGGCATGACCAGAAGGCTGTTTTGGTTCAGTACCAACCAGGGCAGAAAGTGTGGGTCTTGGAGCCTGTGGCCCCAAGAGCACTCCAAGATAAATGGAGTGGACCCCACATAATTGTTGAAAAGAAGGGTGAAGTCACCTACTTAGTTGGCTTAGGCACTGCCAGGAGTCCCATTAGGGTGGTCCATGTCAATCGCCTGAAACCCTACTATGACAGGGCTGATCTCACCCTGCTCATGACAACTGATGAGGGACAGGAAGAAGAGAGTGACCCTCTCCCTGATCTCTTCTCTTCCACAAAACAAGATGCTCTAGTGGAAGGTGTAGTTTTGGCAGATTGTCTTACTGCTGAGCAGAAAGACCACTGCATAAATCTCCTAGGTCAGTTTTCTGAACTCTTCTCTACTGTGCCAGGTACCACTTCTTGGTGTGAGCACACTATAGATACTGGAGACAGCTTGCCTGTCAAAAGTAAGATCTATAGGCAGCCTGACCATGTCAGAGACTGCATAAAGCAAGAGGTGCAGAAAATGCTTGAACTAGGAGTGGTTGAGCACTCTGAAAGTCCATGGGCTTCTCCTGTGGTACTTGTGCCAAAACCTCATTCCAAGGATGAAAGAAGGAAATGCGGTTTTGTGTAGACTACAGAGGTCTCAACCAGGTAACTAAAACTGATGCTCACCCTATACCCAGGGCAGATGAGCTCATAGATACACTGGCATCTGCCAAGTATCTAAGCACTTTTGATTTGACTGCAGGGTATTGGCAGATCAAATTATCAGAAGATGCAAAAGCAAAAACTGCATTTTCAACCATTGGAGGCCATTACCAATTCACAGTAATGCCTTTTGGATTGAAAAATGCACCTGCCACTTTTCAGAGGTTGGTGAATACAGTCCTGCAAGGGCTGGAAGCTTTTAGTGCAGCATATCAAGATGATATAGCTGTCTTTAGCTCCAGCTGGGATGATCACCTGGTCCATCTATGGAACGTTTTAGAGGCCCTGCAAAAGGCAGGCCTCACTATCAAGTCTTTAAAGTGCCAGATAGGGCAGGGAAAACGTGGTTTATCTGGGACACCTGGTTGGTGAAAAGCAACTATGCAGTGCTGTTGAGCAACAGGGCGAATGTCCTCATTAATATTAATTTGAACTTTCTTCTTTTTTAGTTTCCCAGGCCGTAAAACAACAACAGGAACTGACTCACAATTTCAGCCTAAGCTTGGATGTTGCAGTGGATTAATATCAGTCCCATGTCAGCAGCAGTGCCAAAGCTAAGTAAGCATGCACTAGATGAACATGGAGTAAGGCGTTGCACAGGAGACAGGTTGTGGAACTTTTCAACTGGCATGATGTCACTTGATGCACCACTGTCTATAATGAAGATTATGGTGCAATTGTTCCCCTTTAATGTGATTTTAGGACAATGTCCAAATGAATTTTGTCACTTCATTTTGTGATTCTCTTTTGATGTTTATTCTATGCAAGCAGCTAACCCTACATGTGCACGTTGTTCATTAGTAGATATCATCAGCTCACATCTGTCTTCTTCACTAGTACTTGATAATGATTTTGAAGAGCCTTTATCTAAAGAATTTGCTGATGACTGACTGTGCTTAGTTTCTACTTGTCGCAACTGATGTATCCTTTTGGCCTTGTGGGCATGGCGAGAATGCTTCTTGAACCTTTTCAAGGCCATTTTCTCTTCTCACTGTAACACACTTGGTTTCAATTTTGCTTTGCAGACCATTATGGAGAGATTTTATTTGCCACAGCTTTTGCATGCCTGTCCTATTGCTAGACATTAACCTTCATGGGGTAATGAAAACCAACATCAGAAGAACAGCCTTTTCTTCTTCTGAGAGGTTGACTTATATGCATCCACTTTGTGCTTTTGCTTGATTTTCACGATCAACGCTAATTCTTTATGTACTGTTTCTGCTTCCATATCAGTAGCTTGTTGATCTGCTAGTTCTTCTGTCCTTGCAGCCATTAGCATTTTCTCCAAACTGATGGGCTCTCTCAACATGCGTCATCTGAAGAAATCTGAAAGGCAGCATCAATGACTCAGAGGCACATGGCTTCTTCATTGTAAAAGTCACAGAACTTACAGTGTTTGACAAGTGCAGCAGGTCTCTGAACAAATCCATCCATTATTTCATCACCTTGTTGTTGTGGTTGTTTGAAGATGTACCTCTCATTATCAACATTCAGCATCAGATTGATCTTAGCAGCAAACTCTTCTTTTATCTTTTGGTATGATGTTACATCAGCTTGTGAGACTTTGTTTAGCACTTCTTTTACTCCATCACTGCCAAGGTTTTTAAAATATTTATTGACTTGTTTATTGTCTTCTTCTCTTAACGCATCTACTAAGTTATTTAACATTTTCATCCTTGCAGTCCACCTGACACCAATGTTCTGTTTCTTTGTGATCTCAAACCAAGGTCGTGGCTTCAGGAAAGTAGCTGCATTGTACTTTGCCCTTCCTTCTGTCACCATTGAGAGCCGCGTGCTATTGAGGTAGTGGTCGTCTTGTAAATCAGGACAGGGAACCTCTCCATGCAACACTCAGTGGCTTGGGCCTCGTTGTCACGACCGATTTTCAAGGTCGTATAGCACTTCACCTGCATGTGATGGTAAGTAAGTTTATATTTTAGTACCTGATTGTCAATGCCTTCATCTTTTGCTTCGTATTGATGAAGGCTCTGTGTTATGGTTCAGTTTTGTATCTCTTCTTTTAGCCTTACCAAAGGTTTTGGTGCACTTTTCTAATGTGCTCCTCTGCAGGGCCTTCAACTTCTTTGATATCTATGAAGGAGCTGGAGTGGGGCTTTGACTCTACATACACCAATCACAGACTGTTTTGCATTGATTTGGGGGTGCACGTGGCACGAACAAGCAGTTTGCTATACTTTTGCAAACTCTCAGGGAGAGCAGCTTTGTTTCTTCAGGGCATGTATCCCCTACCAATCGCCAGTTGTGGCATTCTCCTCAGCCCCAGACCATGTAAATAAATACATCATAAACCGAGCTCTGTAAAAGACGTCTTTATTCTTCAGCATACTAATGTGCTTTCCAGGCATTGCGCCATAACTTTCATAACCACATCTTCCCTCCTATTACGTAATTTGTGTCTGCATTCCACTCAGGACAGCGAGGGCCCTAGAGTGCATGAATAAAATTTACTAAATGAGACAAGAAGCTGCTGGAGGCTGACACACGATGTGAGGTATTCCTATTAATGCCTCAGTCTCTCTTGATCAGTCCTTATGTTGTTGCTAGAAGAGCCATGAAGTGAAAAAACTTCATAGTGCATTCAATGACACCACGTTTTTTGCTTTGCTTGAACTTTCTAACTAAGTTTGACATTATGATGTTGGACCACATTAGAATATGAGTGACATTTCACACACTTGTCCTAGTGTCTGAGGTGGTTATTCTGACATATTATTCATTCTATGTTTCTGGAACATCAGCTACAAGGAACATTTAAGGTTCTCTTTGAGCTCACCTACTGGTCTTATGAGGTTTCCCAGGTATAGCTTACAAATCCTCTATATATGGCTTGGGGGGCTCGGCTCATCGCTACAAAGTGTAAATGCTTACTGTGATGTTACAGTAGTAGGCAATGTGCTAGGTGTGATATAACTCTAGGTCGCTATTATAGGCCCCCATATAGTGTCATATAACGTAAGAGGAATGCATCTGGTGCTTCACAACATGATGGGTAAATTATATTTCAATGTAATCCCTTCATGTTGACAGAACAAATGCTGAATTAGCTTTCCCACTCGTGATAGCTGCCTCAAAGGAGTAAAATGTCTTCCTCCCACCCCAAGTAAACTCGGGTTTCATTCAACCTGATCTCTGCCCCTTTATTGACATTTCTAAATGCAGACCTGACAACCAGGGAGGTGGAGGAGCACTGGTGAGGGAGAGAGAGGGAGCTTGCTGCTTGTCACTGACTGCACAGCCATGGAGGGTCCTTTCAAGGAGATGAAGCAGACACTCCAAGCATTCCGAATGCCAGAAGCAACGGGTTATGACACCGCCTATCATTTCCTCCTCCATGGAGGGGGCGGGTGGGATTGTAAAACCTGTAATGACCTGCATCAACTCAGAGCTTTCATACATTACCAGAAACCCGACTCCATTGAAAGGCTTCCTATTCACCTTGCCCTCACCATGTGATCTCAGCTCTTCATTAGATAACAATTTAAAGACTGCCAATATTGTGTGACACTCAGTGGCACCATGTAATCCTACACATCTGAAAATCCGAGCCCATTTCGCAAACCATTTATTGCTTAACCTGAACCTGATGCAAACTCTTCAGCACCACCATTCGCTATAACTATATACTTTTGAAAGCTTTATAATAAAATTTGACATGTTTTATATTATGTCACTGTGACAGCACGAATTCTTATTGGTCAGTCATTTAACATTGAAAGGGAAATTTCAAGATTGGTTGCAGGTTTATTTTGTGTAGTGTTAGGAAAGAGCTCAGTAGGACTTTGCATGTCCTGTTTACAATCATAAAATTGAATTGCATCCTGTGGCCGATTGCCCTTCTTATGAGTGAGAGACACAGATCTGTCGAGGATTTACAAAGTTCTGGCAAAAACTCAGAATAAAATTCTCGCTGAGGTCAAAATAAAAATACATTAAAACGATAAAAATGTGGGGTTTAGCAGAAGGCAGATGAAGCCTTAAAACCTTTAGCAAGTCCTTGTGGAAAGGAGCGTCTACTGTATTCCTGACTGCGCACAGTGCTTTAAATTTGCTTGAGGGGAAAGAAGGTTGGAATGTGCCAGCAGCTATGCCAGTCTATCCCAAAATAACAAGAAGTAGGATACATCATATGTGTATCATAGAAATCACTCATCACCAGCAAGCTGGAGTAAAGCATGCACTCTGCCAGGAATCAACACTAAACTGACCAAAAGACTGCAGACCATACAAAGCTCTGGGGCATATTTATCAAATAATCATGCAGCACAGCAGGTCAGCCTGCTGTGCTGCATGATAGGGAAAGGGGAGGAATGCACTGTACTTAACAATATACCATGCACTCCTGTCATTTCCCAACACTGGTACATAATGTTCTGCCTAGCACCTACGCAGGCACCCTTGCTCCATGGTGCAAGGGTGCCTGCGTTGTAAGCAGGATTATTTTTGTGCAAGAAGTGACACACATAGAAAGAGGACGTATTGAGGAGAAATGAAGATATTTCTTCTTGTTATGCCTCACCTGGGGAATGTAGCATTTTGAAGTATTCCCAGGTTTACCGGTAATGCTAAATCTTGAAATGCGGCAAAATCCATGGGTGGATGAGTGGGAACACCCATGGCCCACCCATTAAATGACTTCCCAGGGCAGAGTAAAGCAATGCAGCAATTTGCACTGCATTGAGTTACTCTAGCTTTATCAGCCAAAGAAAGCCACGCAAGGTGGCCTTGTGTGGCTTGATAATTCTAATTTAAGAGTTGCATCACTCTTGTGCCCTGTTGAGTGGCACAAAGGTGACACAATTCCTACATAAGTATGCCCCTCAATTGGCCAGCCTGACCCTAAAGCTCCCAACCCACACTTAAATCACCCAGCATCTAAAAGAACTCCATCAGCTCCCAATTTACAAACAAGCAGTCTTTAAACTCCTCAGGTACAAATACAAAGCCTTACATAAAATTAGCCCCATGTAGCTCAACAACTATATAAACTTCCAGAAACCTTCTATCTCACTCCTAAAGCCCAGAACAATCTGCTCCTGTAAATCAGAGCCACCTCCTCGGTACTTGACTTCCAGCCTGTCAGGTTGGGCCACATAGCTCCTCGTTCAGAGCATTATAGGGGTGTAACACGAGCCCCTGGAGTGCAGTTGATACCCCAGCCCACCAAGGGGCCCACAACCCTACAAGGTGACCCAATTCAGCCCAAGGTCAATGAGTATCTGTGAGATATGGGAGACTCAGGGTCCCCTCATCACATTCTGCTGGTGGGGGCTGTCTTTTTTGTTACACTACTGTTGGATTTGTGTTTAGTGCTGCTTGTTTGAGAACGTAAAAAAGGTAGCCAATTTCTCTTCTAGCAACAGCTTTGCGTGTGCGCGTACAGTTGATGTTAAAAGCTCCATCTGTGTCTTTCTTGGGTGCTTTTATTACTCTCAGACCTAACTCACACTGTCGCCTTACTTTGAATCAGAATCTCAGGTGCAAAATGCAATTCTCTCCATTTCTGGGTTTTGCAGCTGTCCTGGATGTGCTGATAAATTGAAACTCTATTTTATTGTAAATACAAACAAATCACCTGTTTTATTATCACCTTTCATTTTATTAGTGATACTGAAGAACCAATTGGCTTACTCATATACTACTCGAACCTTATATCTGTCATAGCAAATCTTTGACAATCGAGCCTTCATTGTTTAAAAGACCATTGTATTATAAATGGCATCTTTATCAGCAGTGTTCCTTTTCGTACCTTTTTGAAACCGATTTCAAACGTGGGATATTATCTCTAGTATTATACAACAAACATCAACTTAGTTATAACCATTACATATTTATTTATCTTGACCCACCGTACCCAATTTCAGAAACGTAAAATTGGTAAAAACATAAACATGTATGTATATATACACTTTTCTATAAAAAAATCACCATACTGTGCTCTTTAGATGAGAGGCACAGATGTTGACAGTGGAATATATTATTTCGGAATATTTGTATCGCATATTGTGAGTTACATTGTTTAAAAGAAATTATGATTTTAATACTTTCCTTTATTGCCTTTTCTCTTTTTTGGCAGTAAAGAAGAATGACACCCAGGATTAATCTCAGCAATATATTTTGCTCTGACCCTTCTTAATGCAAGTTCTCCTATAGCATTGGGAGCTTGCAATATTATTTGTTCGGCTCTATCCGAACTGGAAGTGTCGCTTATTAAAATATTGTCACCATGGCAACAAAGTTGTCCCGTGGTGTGTTTCCAGGCAGAGCAGTCTTAGCCGTAGCGTATATTTTACAGCTCATCCTTCTAGGACTTTTGTTGGCATTGTAAAGCTTTTAAATAATAACATGCCTAAACACATTACCTTTAACGCTACTGTGCAAACTAAAGTACATAGAAATTACCTCAAGAAAGGTGAAAACTAGAATCATTGAGCATTGAAGCAACATCAGGTGCCTGTGTAACTCGACACCAACAATAGCAAATTTTTTGACCAAGGGACATACTGAGCACAACTTGCGTTTGGCAATAATTGAAACAAGCATTTGCAATGCAATAAGTCTTGCATTTGCTTGTGTTAGAGGTATTGGCATTGTAAATTCATAACTGGACTTTTCTTGCCACATAAATTGGTCAACCCTGCCTCATAATTTCGTCTTTTCCTGCAATATATGTCCAGTGGCCCTGCATATAACTAAAGAACTTCCATTTACCTTCTTCCTCTATCTACAGCAAATAATGAAAATGTTGCCATTTAGCATCCAAATGTAAATCTAACATGCTAATTCCAAAATAATACTCCTTTCACCACCCTCCCATCAGAGTTGCTGGCTGGCTAACACAATTTCACAAAAAAAAACACGAGACAGCCACAGAGGATGCATAAACTAGAGTGTCACCCAAACATCTCAAGAGTGTTCAAAAAGTCATAGTGTAATAATGATGTTAAATTGGCCTGAAATATGGTCATTGTTGTAATAAGGAGAGATTATTAAAACATATGCAATTATCATATGAACCTTTATCAGAAATAAACGTTTTGTATCAGACTTGAATGTTCAAAACAGCCTGTAGTGGTGACTATAACAAAAACAACAATTGTAAGAAACATGGTCATGTAGTCATATTGTTATCCCTGGAGCATGGGTAGTCGCAAACATTTTCCCATAGGCCATACAATTTGGTCTGTGATGTGATGGAGGGCTTCATTGATGCCAGCAGGGTGGTGGTCAGCGGTTGGGCGGGGATTGAAGGTAAGGTGGGTGTAGGGGAAGTGAAGCATATACTACATCCTGAATTCCACAATGTGAAACCAAAAACATGAGACTAATACCAGCTTCTCCACTTTACTAAATTGTGGGATCCCAGGCAATTGTTGTATTTCACTTTCCTTCCTTTTTCATTGTTACCTATGACGATCTCGAAATACACAACTTCATGATGTATTCTAAAGAAAATGTTCTCCTGTGTTTGATTTAATAAATAATAATGATGTTATTTTATGATGTAAACCCAGGCCACCCAATAGGGCACATAACAACTAACTTTCCTCTTACAGACATTATTATATTTTGACCCTTTTGCTACAAGATTTCTTTAAAAATAAAGGTGTTCCTAAATGTAAGCTGTGCAGTACATCCTGGTTACTTCATTTATTTACCCTAAATTAAACTTTAAATAAACACTTATCTCTTTATTTAACATCTTTTACATGTTCCTGCTGATTCGACTTTAGGGCTGGTGGTGCCTATGGGCCCGCATGTAAAGATCATTAGGGCCGCATGCAGTACCTGGGCCATACTTTGAGTATCACTGCCCTAGTATGTTGACTGCAATGCTCAGAACAGCCCCCAGAGGACACCACAATAAAAATAGCATTTGGAAGACATATAGGCCCTCAATATGATCATGGCGGTAAAACCTGCTTACCGCCACGCTGACGGACACCAACTTACCGCAGCGGCGGTGGATATCCGTTCACCATATTATGACACACACACACCAATCCGACAGAATACAGCCACAGACACAAAACCACCAGCCCAAAGGTCAGTGATAAAGTGGTGGTATCAGAACCCACACCGTTACGCTAACAGAACAACGCCCACCACATTGTGACCCACGAATCACCATGGCGGACATTCAACGGTGGTAAACCTTTGGCGGTACAAACTGCCGAGCTCACAATGGACACCCACAGACAAAAGAACACCACATTGGACAATTCAAACAACACACACCTGGCACCCATACACACACCACACCCACACCACTATAAAACACACACCCACATTACCCACAACCGTTTATGATTACAAATCATTGGCATCAGACTGACACCAAGACAACTGCCACAAATACATACACACACCACATACACCCATGCATCCCTCACGCACCCCACTTCACACACCCCAACACATTACCAAACACACCCTCACCAACACACATCACAGAACAACCATGACACCACAAAGACACCCCTGTTTCACCGAGGAGGAGCTAAGGGTCATGGTGGTCGAAATTGTCAGGGTAAAGCCACAGCTGTTTGGAGCACAGGTGCAGCAGATATCAATAGCCAGGAAGATGAAGCTATGGCTGAGAATCGTGGACAGGGTCAACGCCATCAGACAGCACCCCAGAACAAGGGACGACATCAGGAAGAGGTGGAACGACCTATGGGTGAAGGCACGTTCCACAGCAGCAAGACACCAGCTCGCTATCCATAGGACTGGCGGTGGACCCCCACCTCCTCCCCCACAACTCACAGCATGGGAGGAGCAAGTCTAGGCATTACTGCATCCTGAGGACCTCGCCGGAGGACTGGACACTGGTAAATCTACTTTAAACAATTATCACCCCCCATACCTGCATGCCATCATACACCCTCACCCTCACTCCCATCACTCCACCTCATCCCACACACTCCACCATCACATCTCACTAATCCCAATATCAATGCATGGACAGCCCTCCCAGCCCTGCATGGACACTCATCACCAAAGCACGCACAGCATGGGGAAACTAACATAACCACAATACACCAACATACACAAGTAAAAGCTGGCAGGGCAACACCAACCATAGAGGAGAACCCAGGGATGTACAATATGTCATACACATGAAGCATAATACATCATTTACATCCCCACAGGTACCCCAGCCAATGTTACTGGAGAGAAGGTGCCACCACTATCCAGTCCCCCAACTGAAGAGGCCCACAGTGATTAAAGTAACGCTGGTCTTCAGGATTTGGACAATCTACCTGGCCTATCAGGGACCACTGGACAGCCAGTTACCCAAGCAGAATCACAGACCACCACAGAGCCTCCCCATCAGGAAACAACAGCACAGCACCCACTGAGCGTACCCAAACCTCTGTCCCCAGAACACGTCAATCAGCAGTGTGCCCACCTGTACAGGGACCCCAGGCCACACCTCGCACACAAGACAATCAGGGACCTGGGGTCAGTGGCAATGGGCACACGGTTCAGGGGACGGAGGCACAGGCCAACAGGGACACTGGGAGGACTGCTGTGCGCCAGGGGGAGGACAGGACCAGGGAACCGACTCTCCAGGAGGCGCTTTAGAGATCCTGGGAGCCTATCAACATTCCCAGGACACGATGGGCCAGATCCTAGACAACATGCAGGAGAATAGGCAGCTGCAGGAGGGACAGTATCAGGGGATAGGGGACGACTTGCTGGCCATTCACAAGACCATGATCTCCATAGCAGGGGTGCTGGCAGACATGGCCGACATTATGAGGGAGGCAGTGTCACACCAGTGGGCCCCTGCCACTAGCCAGTCATCTGAACAGCCTTCCACTTCCGCTGCCGCTAGTGGCCAGGAGGCCCCGCCACAGGACTCACAGGCCACCAGAACCCATCCCCCTGCAGAAGGTGAACCACCCCACAAATGTTCCCTGCGATCCAGACAGAAGCCAGAGACACTTGCCAAGACCCCCGCCAAGAAATTAGACTGTCCTGATTGTCCCTCTTGTGTCCCGCTCAGTCACCCTGTCCACCTTGAACTGCCATTGGTCCCCTTCCTATGTCCCCTTGGACAATGCACCCGTGCTGCAAACAGACTGGAACAATACTCTGGACTTTCCTCCATCATCACCCCATCCCATTGCACTTCCCCCTCTATATATAAGCATTACAAAAAACACCCTTTGATATGAATCGATTTTGAGTATATCATGTATTTCAAATATCTATTGATTGAAACAGGTACAACCAGTGCAAATGAACTGTACATAGAATGAGCATAGAATCAATGACCTGTAGCTAGCTGTTGTGATCACACCAGGAGTATTTGTCAAATCACCAACATCTGCAAAATGAATAGCCAGAGGTAACAGTAAGTGGGCATATAAGTGGGAAATACCAGCATGCCAATGCCACACAGTATACAACCAAAGTCATTGAAATGTAAAGTTACACTGTCTCATCTGTGTGTCATTGGAAGTACTGACAGATTTCAGATGTTCTGTTGTCCACATCCTCATCCTCTGCCTCCTCATCCTCACTGTCCACAGGGTCCACTGCTGCCAGAGGGGCATTTCCAGTCTCCTCCTCCTGCAGAAAAGGTACATGGCATCTGAGGGCCAGGTTGTGCAACATGTGGCATGCCACCACTATCTGGCGGACCTTCTTGGGTGAGTCGCACAGGGATCCACCTGTCAGATGGAGGCACCAGAACCTGGCCCACAGGAGGCCAAAGGTCCTTTCAATGATCCTTCTGGTTCACCCATGTGCCTCATTATAACGTTCTTCTGCCCTTGTCCTGGCATTCCTCACCGGGGTCAGCAGCCACAATAGGTTTGGTTAAGCAGAGTCACCTGCAAATATTGAGGGACAACATTTAGCCACACACTATCCTATATGGCCAACACCATAGGCATACACCAGCATATACTGGGTGAGAACCAGGGCTCACCTATTAGCCACACCCTGTGCCTCTGTAGTTGGCCCTTCACATTTGGGATGCTGGTATTCCTTAGGACAAAGGTATCGTGCACCGACCCAGGATACTTAGCATTGACGTGGGAGATATACTGGTCTTCCAAGCACACCATGTGCACATTCATAGCATGGAAACTCTTACGATTCCTGAACACTTGTTCATTCTGGCGGGGTGGGGGACAAATGCAACATGAGCTCCATCAGTCGCCCCAATTATATTGGGGATATGTCCCATTGCATAAAACCCGGCCTTCACAGTGGCCAAATCCTCAGCCTGGGGGAATACAATCAGCACTATTGAAAACATAGGCTGTGACATTCCTGCTGCCAAGCCCACTGTCACTTGGAAAGAACCAGTTTCCAGGAAATGGAGCACTGATAGCACTTGCACAAGAGGGAGGATCCCAGTGGGCAGACAGATAGCAGATATCAGGTCAGGCTCCGATTGGGCACACAGCTCTGTGATTATGGCCCTGTCCAGTCTATAGGTGAGGATAATGTGCCTTGCATCCAGTGTAGTCAAGTCCACCAGGGGTCTGTACATGGGGGTATGTCTCCATCTCCTATTCATCCGCAGCGGTAGGCATCTAAGGGACAAAAGAGTGAGGAGTCTGTCACAAACTGAACAATGGAGCCACAAAAGTAGTCCGCAATCTGTAAATATGTCTTGGGACAGTGTAATTTGTCAAGTATGTGCCTATTTATCCTGTGAAGCAGCATTATTCCATAGGCCTGCCCCCCTGAAATGGCGTCCGCCTGTCCTGTGTGGAGGGACAGGTGGAAGTGAGGTAATGCCGCTGATGTTGTGCGTGGTGGTGAGAGGCACTTGGGAACCGTTGTGCAATTCCTCATTGGTTATAATGGGGACCTATGGGGTACAGTGGACAATGGTGAGCTACGCCGGCGGTGACGGTATGCACCGCCGTGGACATGACTGCCATTTTCTATCTGATTCCTCACTTGTTTCCTGACCTTCCATAAGAGAGGACCGACACTGCATGTGCTGCTTTGACCTGTGTCTGTAGTCTACCATGGCCCGTGTGACAGGGGAAAGGGCCCCTGCCTTCACTTCAGAGGAATTGGAGAGACTGGTGGATGGGGTCCTACCCCAGTACGGACTGCTGTATGGGCCTCCAGACCAACAGGTGAGTACACTGTGGGCACAATGCATGTGTCATGAATGCATGGAGGTGTGTGTGAAGGCATTGTGTAAAGGTGGAGGGATGTCCTCTTGACTGGGTACACATTGAATGGTTGGCTATGTGTGTGCCAATAGTGATGGAAACAGGTGTGGGGGGCCATTCGTGTTACTGGAAGGACTGTTTTTCTAATGGTGTTCTCCTGTCTGTATTGCCTCTGCAGGTCAGCTCCAATCAAAAGAAGGGTATATGGAGTGCCATCGCCAAGGAGGTGCAGACCCTGTGGGTCTATGGCAGGCGGAGCATCCAGTGTCGCAAATGGTAGGAGGACCTGAGATACTGGGCACCGGAGACCGTTGAGGTCCAGCTGGGGAAGGACTCCCAATGACGAAGGGGTGCCCTTCGGACGCTGACCCCCCTGATGGTCCACATACTGGCGGTGGCCTATCCAGAGCTGGATGGCACTTGAGGGCATCACAGCAGCCACAAGGGGGTGAGTACAGTGGCCATCATTAAAGGAAATGGCTGGACGGGTGGTATCCGGGTGGTGGTTGTGTGTCAGTGGGTGGCCCTAGGCCAGACATAGCAGCGTAGGTCCCCTGATGGCTAAGGGTCTGAATGGGAAATATTGCCTAGCTAGCTTGTTAGCATCCACTACTGGTCAGGGCTGCGTGGGTCCCAGGTGTGCTGCAGTTGGCAGTGTGTGCTCCTCCTCATGCCTTGATGGCTAGCAATATCACTGGTAGTGCAATGCATAGTGCGTATGCCTGTTCCTGTGTGAGGGTGTTGTGTACGCCAGTGGTGATGTTGGTGCAGTCATTGACCCAGTGTATCCTTTGTCTCTCTCTCCCCCCCTTTCTTGTTTTGTCATCCTGTCCTATGTGCATTAGCATCATCTGGCGGGGGAAAAGAGAAACCGGTGACAGAGGGAGCTGCATCCCAGAGGACCAAGGAGGCAGACTCCACTGACGCTGAGGGCATCAGTGCAGCAGAGGGCGAGGGAAGCACCACGGCAGAGACTGGCGGGGACAATACAGACTCGTATACCTCCTCAGGTGGGAGCTCCCTGGTGGTACCGGACACTTCTGTGACCACCCCAGCTACAGCCGCCACCCCCGTACCAGCACCGCCCTCCCATCAGTCCCTCAGCGAGTTGCCCATGCCCACTCACCCAGAAGGGTGGGCATCTCCTTCGACCCAGGCACCTCAGACCCTACCCCAGTGTGCCCTGCTGCCGTGAGTGAGGAGGCTATTGACATCCTGAGATCCATCTCTGTAGGCCAATCAACCATTGTGAATGCCATCCAGGGGCTGGCAGCCCAGATGCAGCAATCTAATGCATTCCTGGAGGGCATTCACAGTGGATTGCCGGCCCAACAGAGATCAGTCCAGGCTCTGGCCTCCTCTCTGATGGCAGCCATTGTCCCTGTTTCAATCGTCCGCCCTCCAACTTCCACCTCCCAGTCCCATTCTCCTCAACCCCAACCCATCCCAAGCACACAGCCAGATGATCATGCACACAAGACAACACCCAAAAGTGACACAGGCAAACACAAGCACCACACTTCATCCCACAGGCACTCACACAAACACCATTCAGTTGCAGACACAACAACATCCATTATTTCCACTGTCTCCCCCTCCTCTTCCTCCTCCACCTCCCACCCAGTACGTCCACACTCACACCTGCATGCACTACATCATCATCCACTACCTGCATCATCACCACACCAAGCAGAACACACACCTCACTGGCAGACACCTCAACAGCTTCCATGCACACGTCCCCTGTGTCCTCTCCCACCGTGTCTGTCCCCCCTAAAGTACACAAACGTAAGCACTCAGACACCCAAAAGCCACCCACCTCACAACAACATACAACCCATTCCCCTGCACCCAAATCCAGCAGACAAACACCTCCAACAACCACTCCCTCATCCTCCACTCCCATTACTTCTCCCTCTTTCCACCCCAATGTCCCTAAAAAGCTTTTCCATTCCCAGATTGACCTCTTCCCTACCTCTCCCCCCCCAGTCCTGTACATATGGCCAGGGTATCAAGGACCCAGCCAAGCTCCTCAGCCAAACAGTCCAAGGGCCCAGTTTCAGCAGCACCGACTCGTGGTGGAAAGGATTCCAGGCCACAAATACTGAAGGGGAAGGAGCCTGCACCAACCAGCAAGAAGGGGAAGGAGCCTGCACCAGCCAGCAAGAAGTGGAAGGAACCTGCACCAGCTAGCAAGAAGGGGAAGGAGCCTGCACCAGCCAGCATGAAGGGGAAGGAGCATGCACCAGCCAGCAAGAAGGGGAAGGAGCCTGCACCAGCCAACAAGAAGGGGAAGGAGCCTGTACCAGCAGCTATGACAGAGACCACACCACCAGCTGTGGTTGTGCAGCCATCAGAGGATGCAAGAGCTGAGCAGGAGCCTCCCCCAACCACCACCACAGTGCAGCCATGGGAGGGTGCAGGGGTTGAGCAGGAGCCTCCCACAACCACCACCAAAGTGCAGCCATATGATCCAGCCTCCATGGGCTGCTGTGCGGCCAGCACCCACCAGAACCAGTGGGGTATTCACCCACCTGACAGACTGTGATCTTGCACTCCCCAGGACCAAGCAGAGGGCATGTTGCCCCCTCCAGAACCAGTGGTCTTGTTTCCGCATCCGGCTGAGGTGCCCCCCTCCCCCTGAGGTTCCATGCCTATTTGCCAACTGATGCCCCTGCAGTACTCTCTCCGTATTGGTGCAGGGATTGAGTGGGGCCTTGGACTTTGCCCTGTGGCCATGTGGCCCCTGTGAACTGTGGACTGGGCAGCGTCCTTTTTTGTACATTTGTACATATCTGTTGCATTGCTACATCGACTTATTATTTTTGATGTTGATCTTGGTACAATCACTTCCGTCAGTTCCTGCTGTCCTTGCCTTATTCAACCAATTATTGGGGACAAATAGTTTTCTTGTGCAGCTGGTTGTGTGTGTGGTGTGTGTTGTGCGTGTGTGTGTGTCACTGTCATTTTCCTCCCCCCTCCCTTGTGTGTTAGGTGGCTGTACTCACCGTCATCGTCTTCGCAGGCGTTGGTCTTCGTAGTGGAGCATGACGTAGAAGATCATCGGAAAGACTTACAATTCAGGTTCCATGGCGGCGTGGTTTTTCCCTGTGTCTCCAATGGGGAGTCCTTTGAGTTTTGTGCTCTGTTTCTGCCAGCCTTTTGATGGCGTTGGTACAGCCCCGGAAAAGGTGGTGGTCTGCTATGTCATAATATGGTGCGCTGAACTTTGTCTTCCACCTGGCTGTAAGCAGCTATTGTTTCCGCCTTGGCAGTCAGTGTGGTACATTTGCTGTCTTTTGGAGGTATCACCGCCATGGTCATCATTTGGCAGTACTTACCACCAGCCTGTTGACGGTATTACCGCCACTTTATCACCAACCGCCAGGGTCATAATGAGGGCCATAGTCATGCAACTATACATTCAGCGCTCAGAGAGCATAACCAAATGAAAAAAAGAACGGGAGAAAGTAATGCATTGCAACTATATATTTAGCCCCTCAAGGACATAGTGCATTGCACATTTTCAAGGCTAACAGGACTATTGCAATGATATTACAAACAAGGCCCCTAAAACATAACTTCTCCACATAATAAAAGTTCCAGCCACACAAAAGCTTTCAAAGCTAATGAATGGTGGTAGGGGATTATTATTTTGGAGTCCCCACTAACATAGCATGGGAACCTCAAGATGCTGTAGACCGAAAGAGCACATTGTGGTCAATGTTTTGAAGGTGGTGTCATTGTCCTAAGACCATCACAGGGTTATGAGCAAAAACGTTTTGTAAAAGTAATGCCCTGCAAAGCATTATGGGACACATTTTCAAGCCACAAATATTTTAATATGTTGATATGACTGTAATGCTTAGATCAGCCCCACAATGAAAATAGCAATTATAAAAAAAACATGGTCATGTAAAGATATAGTTAGTGCCTAAAAAACATCATCACAGAAAAGGAAATGCCGAAAAATAACAAAGTGAAACTCTATCTGTAGGCTCTAGAAGACATAGTGCCTCATTCTGACCCTGACGGTCTATGACCGCCAGGGTGGAGGCCGGCTGAAGCACCGCCAACAGGCTGGCGGTGCTTCATTTTGTATTCCGACCGCGGCTGTGAAGCCGCGGTCGCCCAGCCGGGTCCGGCGGTTTTCCGCCGGATTTCCCCCGCCTGGGGGAATCCTCCATGGCGGCGCTGCTTGTAGCGCCGCCATGGGGATTCCGACCCCCTTCCCGCCAGCCTGTTTCTGGCGGTTTTCACCGCCAGAAACAGGATGGCGGGAACGGGTGTCGTGGGGCCCCTGCACTGCCCATGCCACTGGCATGGGCAGTGCAGGGGCCCCCTAACAGGACCCCATAAAGATTTTCACTGTCTGCTTAGCAGACAGTGAAAATCGTGATGGGTGCAACTGCACCCGTCGCACCCCTGCAACTCCGCCGGCTCCATTTGGAGCCGGCTTCCTTGTTGCAGGGCCTTTCCCGCTGGGCCGGCGGGCGCTCTTTTGGCGGTGGCCCGCCGGCCCAGCGGGAAAGCCAGAATGGCATCTGCGGTCTTCTGACCGCGGAGCGGCCATTTGTCGGTTCCCGCCAGGCGGGTGGCTCCCGCCGCCCGCCAGGGTCAGAATGACCCTCATAGTTCACTACACATATTCAGGAATAGCAGGCCGATAACAACGATAATACACACAAGGCCCTTAACCCCTTCGCTGCCAGGCCTTTTCCCCCTCCTGTGCCGAGCCTTTTTTTTGGCTATTTGGGGCAGTTCGCGCTTAGGCCCTCATAACTTTTTGTTCACATAAGCTACCCACACCAAATTTGCGTCCTTTTTTTCCAACATCCTAGGGATTCTATAGGTACCCAGACTTTGTGGGTTCCCCAGAAGGAGGCCAAGAAATTAACCAAAAAACAGTGAAAATTTCGTTTTTTTTTTAAAATGGGAAAAAGGGGCTGCAGGAGAAGGCTTGTGGTTTTTTCCCTGAAAAGGGCATCAACAAAGGGTTTGCGGTGCTAAAATCACCAGCTTCCCAGCTTTCAGGAACAGGCAGACTAGAATCAGAAAACCCAGTTTTTCAACACAATTTTGTCATTTTACTGGGACATACCCCATTTTTACGATTTTTTGTGCTTTCAGCCTCCTTCCAGTCAGTGACAGAAATGGGCATGAAACCAATGCTGGATTCCAGAAACCGCAACATTTCTGAAAAGTAGACAAAATCCTGAATTCATCAAGGGGTAAATTGTGTAGATCCTACAGAAAACAACAACTGAAAAAGAAGATATTGAAATTGAGGTGAAAAAAACATCAATTTTTCTCCACGTTTTACTCTGTAACTTTTTCCTGCAATGTCAGATTTTCTAAAGCAATATACCTTTACGTCTGCTGGACTCCCTCACCCCCGGGGATATATAGGGCTTGTAGGTTCATCAAGAACCCTAGGTACCCAGAGCCAATAAATGAGCTGCACCCTGTAGTGCGTTTTCATTCTATACCGGGTATACAGCAATTCATTTGCTGAAATATAAAGAGTGAAAAAGAGCTATCAAGAAAACCTTTGTATTTCCAAAATGCGCACAAGATAAGGTGTTGAGGAGCAGTGTTTATTTGCACATCTCTGAATTCCGGGGTGACCATACTAGCATGTGAATTACAGGGCATTTCTCAAATAGATGTCTTTTTTACACACTCTGTTATATTTGGAAGGAAAAAATGTAGAGAAAGACATGGGGCAATAACACTTGTTTTGCTAATCTATGTTCCCCCAAGTCTCCCGATAAAAATGATACCTCACTTGTGTGGGTAGGCCTAGCGCCCGCGACAGGAAACGCCCCAAAACGCAACGTGGACACATTACATTTTTTGAAAGAAAACAGAGGTGTTTTTTGCAAATTGCCTACCTGTAGATTTTGGCCTCTAGCTCAGCCGGCACCTAGGGAAACCTACCAAACCTGTGCATTTGTGAAAACTAGAGACCTAGGGGAATCCAAGATGGGGTGACTTGTGGGGCTCTGACCAGGTTCTGTTACCCAGAATCCTTTGCAAACCTCAAAATATGGCTAAAACAACACATTTTCCTCACATTTCGGTGACAGAAACTCTGGAATCTGAGAGGAGCCACAAATTTCCTTCCACCCAGCGTTCCCCCAAGTCTCCCTATAAAAATGATACCTCACTTGTGTGAGTAGGCCTAGCGCCCGCGACAGGGAACGCCCCAAAACACAACGTGGACACATCCCATTTTTTGAAAGAAAACAGAGGTGTTTTTTGCAAAGTGCCTACCTGCAGATTTTGGCGTGTAGCTCAGCCGGCACCTAGGGAAACCTACCAAACGTGTTCATTTTTTACAACTAGAGACCTAGGGGAATCCAAGATGGGGTGACTTGTGGGGCTCTGACCAGGTTCTGTTACCCAGAATCCTCTGCAAACCTCAAAATTTGGCTAAAAAAAACAAATTTTTCTCACATTTCGGTGATAGAAAGTTCTGGAATCTGAGAGGAGCCACAAATTTCCTTCCACCCAGCGTTCCCCCAAGTCTCCCGATAAAAATGATACCTCACTTGTGTGGGTAGGCCTAGCGCTCGCGACAGGAAACGCCCCAAAACACAATGTGGACACATCCCATTTTTTTAAAGAAAACAGAGGTGTTTTTTGCAAAGTGCCTACCTGTAGATTTTGGCCTCTAGCTCAGCCGGCACCTAGGGAAACCTACCAAACCTGTGTATTTTTGAAAACTAGAGATCTAGGGGAATCCAAGATGGGGTGACTTGTGGGGCTCTGAACAGGTTCTGTTACCCAGAATCCTTTGCAAACCTCAGAATTTGGCTAAAAAAACACATGTTCCTCACATTTCTGTGACAGAAAGTTCTGGAATCTGAGAGGAAGCACAAATTTCCTTCCACCCAGCGTTCCCCCAAGTCTCCCGATAAAAATGATACCTCACTTGTGTTGGTAGGCCTAGCGCCCGCGACAGGATATGCCCCAAAACACAATGTGGACACATCCCATTTTTTGACAGAAAACAGAGCTGTTTTTTGCAAAGTGCCTACCTGTAGATTTTGGCCTCTAGCTCAGCCAGCACCTAGGGAAACCTAACAAACCCGTGCATTTTTTAAAACTAGAGACCTAGGGGAATCCGAGATGGAGTGACTTGTGGGGCTCTGACCAGGTTCTGTTACACAGAATCCTTTGCAAACCTCAAACTTTGGCTAAAAAAACACATTTTCCTCACATTTCGGTGACAGAAAGTTCTTGAATCTGAGAGGAGCCACAAATTTCCTTCCACCCAGCGTTCCCCAAAGTCTCCCGATAAAAATTATACCTCACTTGTGTGGGTAGGCCTAGCGCCCGCGATAGGAAATGCCCCAAAACACAACGTGGACACATCCCATTTTTTTAAAGAAAACAGAGGTGTTTTTTGCAAAGTGCCTACCTGTAGATTTTGGCCTGTAGCTCAGCCAGCACCTAGGGAAACCTACCAAACCCGTGCATTTTTTAAAACTAGAGACCTAGGGAAATCCAAGATGGGGTGACTTGTGGGGCTCTGACCAGGTTCTGTTACCTAGAATCCTTTGCAAACCTCAAAATTTGGCTAAAAAAACAAATTTTTCTCACATTTCGGTGACAGAAAGTGCTGGAATCTGAGAGGAGCCACAAATTTCCTTCCACCCAGCGTTCCCCCAAGTCTCCAGATAAAAATGATACCTCACTTGTGTGGGTAGGCCTAGCGCCCGCGACAGAATAAGGCCAACAACTTGTAGAGATAGAGGGGATAGCACATCGAGTTTATAAGGACATATTCTTTTATACATCTTTAGACTGACTCTACTTTGGGGACACACATAAGTGAGGTGTCATTTTACTTGGTAGACTGGGGAGTAGGAATTTTGTGCTGGAGCGGTGATCCTACGAAGAAAAGTCAGGAAAATATGCTTTTTTAAGCAAATTTTGAGGTTTACAGAGGAGTCTGGGTAAGAAAATGTTGGGGGATCCACGCAAGCCACACCTCCCTGGACTCCTTGGGATGTCTAGTTTAAAAAAATGTCTGGGTTTGGTAGGTTTCCCTAGATGAAGGCCGCACCCAGGACCAAAAACATAGGTGCCCCCTCCCCCCCAAACACAGGTAGTTTTGTAATATAACATTTTGATGTGTCCACATACGTCCGTGATGTGCCAAACACTAAAATTGTGAAAAGAAACGCACTTAGGTTATGTGAAAAAGACCCCTCACCCACCAACCAAGTTGGTGGCATGCTTCATCATCGGGGTCCCACCTGAGGCACCTAGCGTGTCACAGGTGTGCTGCGACGCCTGATTACAGCGGAGCAGGTTTTGTCATTTTTACCACACATACTGGTTGGATTTGGCACGAGGCTGAGTGATGGTTCAGTGGATCAAATTTTATTAACAAGAGATTTCACAAAAATTAAATGCACTGTTAATAACTGAAAGGCAAAAAACTGAACCAATGACTCACAGCTCGTGAGCTGTAAAGCCGCGACAAGGCACCAACCGCTTTACAGTCCATTCACACAACTTTCATACATGACACGCACAAGACCATTCACACCACCAGCCACGGGCCCAGCACATTACAACACTCACATCGACAGACAGCGCCACTCAAGGGCCCATCACTTACATACGCCCACATGCCTGATACAACAATCACACCAGCTGATGGGAGTGTGTTGACTCGTGTTTGGCTGGCAGTGTGTTGCAGTAGCCAACAGCAAGTCAATATGTACACTCTCAGCCAAGCCCCACTCCACACACAATGGCATAATTTTATTTTATTTTTTAAACAGAGGAACCCCTAACTAAGTAAAAAGAATTACAAAACTACAAACACAAAAGCTCTAACTAAGTACATGACAGAAATGCTAACCATGAAACTGAACACATGAAAATACAAAACAGGCATGAGTTTACACTCATGGTTGTTCCCAGAAATTCTTCTGGGTGTGGTAATTCTTGAAACAACCACCCACACACAGCCCAGGCTTTGAAGGACAATCTGGGCAGTACATTCGAGTCTCCCTCCGGATACCTCTTCGAAAACACACTCTTTCTTAGCTGGAAAGTCTGTTTTGGGTGTGGGAGGAATGTGCTCAGCAAAGTGGCGATCTTTCAATCTAGCCACATCCTCCAAAACTGCTTCTCTAGGTACTCTGGCCTGTTCCACCACAATAAGGTTCCCTATCACTGACTCCTGAAATTTCACAAACGTCATCTTTGACTCTGGAGACCTATCCCTAAACACAATAAAACCATTGAAGGTTGCTAAGTGGAAGAGGTGAATTGCTAACTTCTTATACCAAATGTAAGACTTACGAATAGCAGTATAAGGTTCCAAACTCTGATCAACTCTATCTACACCTCCCATGTGCTTATTATAATCTAAAATGCACACAGGTTTGCGCACTTCAGCAACCTGGCCCCAAACTGTCACGGGGGAAGTACTCTCATCATGGATGGTACTTAGCATGTAGACATCCCTCTTGTCTGAAAATTTCAAAGCTAGCAGCTCATCATTCCTCAAGGCACAGCACTGTCCCCTCTCAAGTTTTTTACAAACTTGGATAGCCTTTCCGGTTACAACGAATTGTGCCACAAGCAACAGTGTCCACTTTAAACAATTCCTTGAACAACTGCACTCCAGTGTAGAAGTTATCTACATACAAATGGTGACCTTTGTTAAACAGTCGTCTACCAAGATCCCACACAATTTTCTCAGTAACTCCAAAAGTGGGAGGACAACCAGGGGGGTCAATATTGGAATCCCCACCAGTGTAGACACAGAAACTATACACATATCCTGTACTACTTTCAGACAGCATATACAATTGAATTCCATATCGTGCCCTTTTGCTAGGAATGTACTGGCTAAAAACCAAACGACCCTTGAAGAGGACCAAAGACTCGTCAACACTTATCTCTTTGCCTGGAACATAGACCTCCGAAAACTGATCTACAAAATGATCAAGGACAGGCCTAATCTTAAAAAGACGGTCAGAATCTGGGTGATCTTGTGGCAAGGCTAATGCATTGTCAACAAAATGCAGCATCCTAAGAAGAAGCAAAAAACGATTACTACTCATGGTCGCAGGAAATATAGCTGTTGCCATCAAGGGACTAGTAGGCCAATAAGAAGCCAGTGACGGCTTCCTTATCAACCCCATTAAAAAAAGTCAAACCCCAAAACTTTTTCATCTCCTCCAAATTTGTGGGAATCCACTGGGCAGCTCTTGAGTGTGGCCTAAGTCTAGCAGCGTTGTACCTTAAATGCTGCTCCACATACAAATTAGTCTGCTCAACAATCTCTTCCAAAAACACATCATCCATGAATAACTCAAAGAAATTGATAGGTAAAAAGTTCTCTGTTTTGGCGTTACACCCCGGGAGACCAGTAAAGGCAGGCAACTCTGGCTGCTCCATGGTTGGGGCAACCCAGACATCAGGTCTTATAACGGGAAACCTTTCAGCCCCAGGTTGCTGCACTAATGGCACATCAGTGTCCTCTTCTAAAACAGGCTCTTCATCTGCACCTAGTGTGGCTTCATCATCAGAAGATTCCCCTCCAACAGAAACATCACTGCCAGAATCTCTCACTTTCTCCTTTGCCTCAGATGCAGAGTCCGTCTCATAATCATGATCAGACAATGACTCAAAAAGCATACCAACCACCTGCTGAGCGGTCATCCTGCGGCTAGCCATGATCTTTCCTACTAAAATTAACTGGACAAATTCACCACCAACAACCAGCACTGTGTAAGACAAGTAACAAAGGGGCATATTTATACTCCGTTTGCGCCGAATTTGCATCGTTTTTTTCGACGCAAATTCGACGCAAAACTAACTCCATATTTATACTTTGGTGTTAGACGCGTCTAGCGCCAAAGTTCATGGAGTCAGCGTCATTTTTTTGTGTGAACACCTTCCTTGCGTTAATGAGATGCAAGGTAGGCGTTCCCATCTTAAAAAATGACTCCCAGGCATGTGCGTGGTATTTATACTCCCGGGCAAAAATCACGCCCGGGAGTGGGCGGGGCAAAAAACCCTGCATTTGCGCCTCTTTTTAACGCCTGGGTCAGGGCAGGCGTTAAGGGACCTGTGGGCTCAGAATGAGCCCAGAGGTGCCCTCCCCTGCCCCCAGGGACACCCCCTGCCACCCTTGCCCACCCCAGGAGGACACCCAAGGATGGAGGGACCCATCCCAGGCAAGAAAAGGTAAGTTGTGGTAAGTATTTTTTTAGATTGTTTTTGTGGCATAGGGGGGCCTGATTTGTGCCCCCCTACATGCTACTATGCCCAATGACCATGCCCAGGGGACAGAAGTCACCTGGGCATGGCCATTGGGCAAGGGGGCATGACTCCTGTCTTTGCTAAGACAGGAGTCATGTTAATGGCATCTGGGCGCCAAAAAAAATGGCGCAAATCGGGTTAAGACGATTTATTTGCCTAAGCCTGACTTGCCCCATTTTGGGATGCCCAAACGCCATTTTTCCCTACGCCGGCGCTGCCTGGTGTACGTCGTTTTTTTTCACGCACACCTGGCGGCGCCGGTCGGCTAACGCCGGCTAACGCCATTCAATAAATACGGCGCCCGCATGGTGCTTCAGAATGGCGTTAGCCGGCGCTACTTTTTTTGGCGCAAAACTGCGTTAGCGCAGTTTTGCGTCAAAAAGTATAAATATGGGCCAAAGTGTAGCTTTGTTAGTAAGAGTTATAAACTCAAAAACTATACCGCTCACTTGCCTGAAAAAGCTTGATTCACCAGCAACTACTCTGCACAGACACAGCAATCACCAATTATATCCCACTAAAAAGAAAGAAAGGAAGGCAAATTAGAAATAAGACAAAACAAATATCATTGTGCACAAATCTAAGGACAATTTCACACACAATCCTGCATTTAGTGCACCCGCTACAAACATGTAATTCATGCATGGCAACAATACTCCTTTGGAGTAAATTGTTTTTACTTGCCTAAAACATGCAACTGTGCAAACTGCAGGTCAACCACCGCCAAAACCGCAAGGAGCCACAGCAAATAAAGCAAAAGCTTTGAACTAGAACAAAAAGGAGGAAACCATTTTTTATCACAAATGCAAATACTTCATCAGTTGACAAACACCCCACCATCAAACATTTAGAAATTGGTGCCTAAGTGGATTTTGCCATAGGGGCAGATGGGCCTACTAAAAAAATAGGCCTATCTGCCCCAAGGAGGGCAGAAAATCCCTTTAGTAGTGTGTCCCCATGGGGAGCGACCCTTGCCCAAGGAGACAGCCCCCAAACAAAAAAACACACACAACACTATCCCTGGTGCCTAAGTGGCTTCTGCCCCCCTTGGGGCAGATGTGCCTAAAAATAATAGGCCGATCTGTCCCCAAGGGGTGCAGAAATGGCCTCGGTACATGTGCCCCCAAAGTGGGGGGCGACCCTTGCCCAAGGCACCCCCCATCCATTAACACACACACACACACTATCCCTGGTGTCTAAGTGGCTTCTGCCCCCCTGGGGGGCAGATGGGCCTAAAGAAATAGGCCCATCTGCCCCCGGGGGGGCAGAAATGGCCAACAGGTCAATGCCCCCCTTGGGGGGGGCGCCCCAGGCCCAAGGGGACGACCCCCCACAAAAATTAACTAATAAAAAAAAATCCCTGGCGTTCTAGTGGTTTCTGCCCCCCTTGGGGGCAGATCAACCTAAAAATTATAGGCCGATCTGTCTCCAAGGGGTGCAGAAATGGCCTCAGTACATGTGCCCCCAAAGGGGGGGCGACCCTTGCCCAAGGGCCCCCCGCCCATCCACTAACACACACACACACTATCCCTGGTGTCTAAGTGGCTTCTGCCCCCCTTGGGGGCAGATGGGCATAATAAAATAGGCCCATCTGCCCCCAAGGGGGGCAGAAGTGGCCAACAGGTCAATGGCCCCCTTGGGGGGGCACCCCATGCCCAAGGGGACACCCCCCCCCACAAAAATAAACAAATAAAACAAAATCCCTGGCGTTCTAGTGGTTTCTGCCCCCCTTGGGGGCAGATCAGCCTAAAAGTAATAGGCTGATCCGTCTCCATGGGGTGCAGAAATGGCCTCGGTACATGTGCCCCCGAAGTGGGGGGGGTGGGGTGGGGTGGGGAAGGGCTTCCCCTTCCATCCCTGCCTTTGGGGGGGTGGGGTGAAGCACACAGAGGGAGCGAGAGCGCTCCCTCTGGGCTGTGTGCCGAGGACATAGTGGTTACGTCCTCGGCACAGCAGCACTGTGCCAAAGGACATAACCACTACGTCCTCAGCACAGAAGGGGTTAAAACACAAGTTACTCCCTGCTGTAAAACAAAAGTTCCAGCCATGAGAGAGCTTAAACAGACATTGACTTTTGAGGGGTTAGTATTTCGGGGTCCCCACTAACCTAGTGTGGAGACCCAAAGATGATGTAGACAGAAAGAGCATGCTGCCATGAACGGTTTGGTGGTGGTCCCATTGTCCTAGGACCACCACAGGCTGAGTTAGGATCAACAATGTTTTTAAACGTAATGCCCTACAAAGCATTATGTATTGAGTTTTCCCAAGTGCAGTGAATATTTAATTATTGGCTCTCCCAGCTTTCCCTTTGAGGATTTCTGTTTTACATAAAACATTCACTAATTTCAATTATTTCAAGGGGAAAGCCACAAGAAATGACTTTGAATAGGTAACTGTGAACAATGTGACCAGCGCTCCAATACTGGCGATCGAGTTCATGCTGTAGTGACTGTTCGCGCTGTGAGTGCCATGGCCGCCATACAGCACGAAGGGGAGAAACAAAAGGAAAAAAAATAGTTCAACCATGCTGAAGTATATCGGGAATCATGCAATGATCTATGTAACAGGGGTAGTCTGCAAGACATGACAAAAACAGGCTCAAGGTGGGACAAACATTAAGCATTTATCAATGATATCAAGTGATTTTTGAAAGGCAAGAACCACTAATGAGTGAAAGTGATGGACATGAGATGGGCATGGTTAAAAGCCCCAATACTTACAACACGTCAAAGCTCTTGCGTGCTCAACCTAAAGAGGTGCAATGTTACAGTTGCAGAAACTGTGTCACGTTGTAGGTGTCAGTGCAACATGACACTGTTGAGGCAAATCGGCACACGAGGGAGAGCAACACTGGTGGGCAGTGAGAGAAGCATGTGAAAGAGACAGCCAAAATAGAGCACAGGGATGGAAGGGAGTTTGGCAGATGACTGAGCATACAAGAGAGAGTATGTAACACAACAGTGACAGCAACACAGAGCAAGGAGGCCAAAATTTGTGGGGGAGAGAAGTGCATGAGGAAGAAAGCTGGAAAATTCACTCTCATGAAGTGCCTATGCAAAAAGAAAAAAATAGTCCCCCAAAACAGCGCAGTGAAAGGACAAAAACTAGCCATTCAGAGAGATGATGAAGAAGCTCTGGTCCAGTGGAGAGACAAACCCAAGATGGACAAGCTGAGACAAGGAAAGGCATTGAGTAGGAAGCAAACAAATGAGAGTGTCAATGAAGTACATGCTTAGTAAGCCAACAATAGATCATTTGCAATCGGACAGATTGCTCTCTCTGGTAGGTTTGACCTAAAAAGCCTACAGCGATCACAGAAAGCACCGTCTAAATTGATCACTGTCAGACAGCAAGTCCTGGAAGTGCTTGGAACCATCACTAAACCTACCTGCCCCACCAAATGTCTATTATATTATAATTAGAGAGGAGTCAGTTATTATATTCAAAATGTAGCACATTATTTACTTTCATATCCTGAATGTTGAGGAAAGGTTTCATAAAAAGCAATCCATGTCATCAATGTAATCCTTGCGGTGATGTCAAATTCTGGGTGGAACACGTGTGGCTAATGTAAGGTTAAAATTACCTCAATTCATGAGATTATAAATTAAATATACTGATCATTTGAAGCTTTTTACAATATTGAAATTAAATTAAGACATGATGTAAACGAATGGGGAATATTATAAAATTAAAAGAGTTTCCCAAATGAAATTGATAAAAAAAAAAAAATTAACTTACACAATAATAATTATACTGAGGCACACAACTTTGACAACAATTATCATATAAAAGTGTCTACGCTGCTAAAATATGAACAAACAACTATTTGTAATGACATGTAATTATACTAATGAGTGCTGATATTTCAGCTTCCCATAAAAAGGCTGGTACAAATGGTCAACAGCCATTCACATATTAGGGTCAACCCAGAAATGTCGGTAGTGCTGGGTAAAGGTCTGTCATGTCACAACATGCTCCTGAAAGGATGGTATGACTCGCCATGGACTGAGTCAAAAGTCAGACCGGTGAATGAAAAGTTAACAGGGTATGGGACAACAGATCGCAATTTAGTATCATATCAGGAAGTCCTAGAGGGTAGTACCGGAGTGACTCTGCCTGCCCTCTTGCATGGTGAAAATTAAGTATACAATACTTTGATGAAGTAAATACCCACAATTTGGAATTGTCCATGTGTATGAATGCCATCAAAATACATTTCATTCTTACTTGAATGAGCAGACGGCTTAATGAATGCTTGCATCTTCCCTTCTCAACTCATTGAGGATCAAAGGCTGGCTTGTCTCGTACCTAAATGTATTTGTTATTGAACTGAATGGAACACGTTGCTTCAAAGTCAGAAAGATAAAAAATGAAAAATGAAACAGTTTACATAAATGAGCCGATTCAAAGCGCCACGGCCGCCATGAGCGTGAAGGAGACACAGAAAAGGACCATACAAACGGCTTTTTGCACCTTTATTGTGTGACTACAAGGGCATTTCCCCCATCTTCCTGTGTTTTACTCGGTAGTTTCCCACAATAGTGGTAAGACTAATATGAAAGTAACTTTTTTTCGACCATTCATGACTAAAACACAGTGTGAGTGTTTAGACTTTGTGTTTACATGTTGTCACATGCAAAATACGTGTTTATTCCTATTGGCATATAACACTGCATTTTCTTGAATGTTTGAACTCTGTCCTTCATATGTTGATTTCAATTCTTGGATTCAATAAAGATATATAGCAGTGGTATGAATTCACAATTTATTTCTGGGATATGTTTTGCAGGAACATTTACTCGTGCAAAGATTTGAGCGTGAGTACACCCAATGCGTGTTTTATGTTGTCAGTCCAGAGAAAGTAGGAAAAGGATCATAGACGGTGAATATTACACCAATACTATTTCCAGGACAAGTTTTTCGAGTCCTGATGAAAACATGATCTTTTAGTGGTTGATAAGCAGATGCTGAAACACCTCTACACTAGAAAGGGTGTAGGTTCATTACACCCTACAGACACCGAGAGTCTGTTTTTATTTATACCTTGGAAACCTGGTATTAAAGGGATACCTGTGCGTTTTTAGAAATTTTGATATTTTGATAAACTCCAGTCAATCACAAGTGTTCAGGAAACCAGTGCTTTGTTTGGGCCAGTGGATACAGATGACGGGGAATGGGATTTATTTTTAATGACCAGACAGTGACCCCGGGAAATAGAGCCAAGACAGAAAAGTGCGAAAGAAGATGGAAAAGAAAGATAGGACATCAGTGGTAAAGGGGGCATAAACAGGATAGGAAAACAACCCAGAAGATTGTGAAAAAGGGGCTAGAAGTGTAGGGTGGAGGACAAACAGGCATTAGGAAAGAGGCGAGATCAAGGCACCTTTGCCTTCTGGCATTCAGCTGGATTGCAGCACTGCATTGCTGAACATCCAAATAACTAAGGGCCTGATTTAAGAAAAGTGGCACTTCACCCAGTGGAGTGCCACTTTTCATGTGCCCCTTAGCGTCCCCCTAACGCCACCATGTTTGCGCCATATCTAGGATATGACACACCACACCAGTAGTTATGGAACTACCATTAAAATGTTTGACGCTAATTCGGAGCTGTGTAGGATTAGCGTAAAAAATGTTGACGCTAATCCTGCAAAGCCCATTGAGGCCTGTTGCAAACAATGGTGTGCCTCCTTTTAATGCCTGCTCTGAGTAGGCATTAAAAGTGCAGAAAAAAATGACGCAAATAAATCTCTTAGATTTCTTTGCTCCATTTTTTCAGCCCCCTGTGCACATATTATGCCTGGTACAGGCATAATATAACGCAAGGGGTTACATAGTGGCACAATGCATGCATTATGCCACTTTGTAAATTTGGCAATGTGATTTTGGCCTCGTTTGGCCACATTAGCATAAATAAAATGATGCTAGTGTGGCACAAGGAGGTGCTAGGGGCTCTTAAACTCTTAAATCTGCCCCTACATTTTTCTAAGCATGTACAAGACTACACTTGCACAGAAATCACTATGACCATCTTTACAAAAGTAAAAGTAATGATCCACGCCAATCAATCCAGCCTGAAAGGAGTTGAGTATAAATCCAAAACACTGAATGGCCTAAAACAAATGATAATAACCAAAATAAAAATCCAAGAGGACAATTTCACCCTTCATTAGAAACAGATTGCATGCCAGGGTTCTAAATATTTCAATGCACCTCCTGCAAAATCAAAGTATCGCTAGTAGATACAGATCACAACAAACGCAATCACAGTGCATTGTTTGGACGACTACAAATTCCATGTCTACTCGAAAGGTTTAATATCAACAAAATAAAAATATAAAATAATATCGTTAGATAACTGGGAATAATGGGGTTCTGACTGACCTACAATAGACAAGAGCGAAGTATAGGTTGTCTATGGTGTGAGATAAAATGCCAATGTGAGACACAACCCTATAATTCACATTTCCTCCTTATAGAATGTCATGTTAAGTCGGACTCCCGCATCCCTTTATCTTCCTCATGAGAGCAGTGTAGGTGAAGTGGGGGAGACATACATATCTCAACCACCATTTCTATGGGGCTCCCTTCACCTCGCCTTTTCTCCCTACACAAAAAATCACCACCTGGCATTCTGCATCGCACCCACATCACCATCAGAGCATTCCCTGCCCTCTGCCTTCAGCTATACAAAAAGAAAACCTCTACCTAGTGCCCTGCCTCCCTCCTCGTTCATTCTCTCTGGCATCCTTCTCCAACCAAAATACAAAATAGTCCCCACTATTAAAAATATAGCACAACAGTCTGGAAGCCAAAAGTCTAACTTGCCTTTAATGTAAAAATAGTGAGCAGCAGAGAAAGTAATCAAAAGACAAATGCCATTTCAACTCACCACAGCAAAATGCCTATTTGGGACACATACATGAAATGTAGTACAGTTTACAATCATGTGACAGAAACTTGCTACTTTCAACAAAAACGTATCTAATTAAAAGGATATAGGATCTTCTAGATGCTCAGGACGTCCGTGAGGAGAAGATATCATTCATGAATACAATAGTTCATTATTTTCCTGATAATCTGCTTCTAGTTCCCAGCATCTGAAAAATAGGCTACGCTTTACAAAACTGTGCAAAGTTAATACCTGGATTGAAGTGGCATGCACACTTAGATTTCTCCAGCCTGGCTGTATACGCAGCTCGAATGGAGAAACTGCATGGACCCCAGGGCTGTGTCTGAGTGGCAGTCACTACCGCTCAGACCAACCCTGGCACTGCTTTCATGCAAGGTTTTGTCTGAAAACAGTGCCAGGATTGCTTTGAAACCTTTGCAGGTGTCCCAGCAGTGAGTGCTGAGACACCAGAAGAAAAGGAGCGTGAGACTGCAGGAGGCGGCAGGGATGGAGGCAAAGGTAACTTCTTTTTAGGTTAATACATTTTTACCTTGTCTCTGTCACCTCCCTACCGCCCCACCCCTCGTGTTATGCAACAGCTGCTGCTGATCTAAACTTGGGCAAGTTTAGTGTGAGTGGTTTTCTTCATCTAAGGAGGTAAAGATTTTCATGGACACACCACACGGTGATCATTGATTCTAAGAAACAGGTAAAATTTGATGGACTGAAAGAACAGCAGCAAAAATACTTTAAATGCAGTTATGGTCATTGCATGAAAAGATGGGAGGACTTCTTGGGCAGTTCATAAATTTAAGTTAGGAAACATATTTGCCTTTCATTTATGACATTGAAATAGATGATTGCATTTATTTCATATCACTATCAATTTTGGCATGTTTAAGGTGGTTTGCCATTTACGCTGTCTGATACTCGCTGATTAAAGTGTACCACAAATAAAACACATTTATCCATTGGTGTTCCCGACTTTTAAAACTTCTGTGCATAATTTCGGAGATCTGAGACCCAGCAATGAGTTTACATTACAAAATAATGTTACTTCCACCCTAAGAAATATTAACAATGTCCCTCTATATTGTTACCACCAGAACTCAAGAAACCAGAATGCTTCAAAAGATTTGCGAATGTAACTTAATAATTGACATAATGGTTTCTTAGAAGTGTATCATTACTGTCTACCTGCTTTCATGTTCTTGTAGTAAACTGAAATAAAAAGCTTAATTTACTTATTACATTTTTATGGAAACATATAGGGGGTCATTCTGACCCCCGCCGGCGGCGGAAGCCGCCGGCATGGTGGGAACCGCCAGAAGACCGTACCGTGGTCAAAAGACCGCGGCGGTCATTCTGACTTTCCCGCTGGGCTGGCGGGCGACTGCCAAAAGGCCACCCGCCCGCCCAGCGGGAAAGCACCAGCAACGAGGAAGCCGGCTCCGAATGGAGCCGGCGGAGTTGCTGGTGTGCGACGGGTGCAGTTGCACCCGTCGCGATTTTCAGTGTCTGCCACGCAGACACTGAAAATCAATGTGGGGCCCTGTTAGGGGGCCCCTGCAGTGCCCATGCCAGTGGCATGGGCACTGCAGGGGCCCTGTTAGGGGGCCCCACGACACCCGTTCCCGCCAGCCAGGTTCTGGCGGTGAGAACCGCCAGAACCAGGCTGGCGGGAAGGGGGTCGGAATCCCCATGGCGGCGCTGCTTGCAGCGCCGCCGTGGAGGATTCCCTGGGGCAGCGGGAAGGTTGCGGGAAACCGCCGGCTTCCCTTTTCTGACCGCGGCTTTACCGCCGCGGTCAGAATGCCCCCGGAAGCACCGCCAGCCTGTTGGCGGTGCTTCCGCGGTTGTTGGCCCGCCAGGGTCAGAATGACCCCCATAATGGTTACAAAATCCCAGTGCATACTGACACATGCCTATTCCAAACAATGGAAAGCACTGGTAATTGAAATGACAAATTGTCATACTGTGTCAAGATCTCTCGTGAGGTCGTTCCCTTTGGGCATGTTCTCAGATTTTAAAAGTAAGGAATACAGTAACCAAGAACAGCTGTAAATGGACACTGAAAAAAAGAAAAAGAAGTGGGTACTGGAAAAAGTGAATAATACTGCATGCTACTGAAGGGGCACTCAATCTAAAGGGAAATTACACACTGAAATCATTCAGATAAGTAAACCCAAACCTCACAAATTTAACCGAATTACGAGTACAACAAACATCTTCATCAGTCAGTGTGGTTTTCTTGTTGGCAACTCATTTTATCAGCTAATTTTCAGATACGTTTGTCCATTTGATATCAGTCAGTAGGTTTCTGGGGTTGGTGAGTAGGCAGTGATGCAAATGGTGTATGGCATCTTATTCTGGATTGCCTAGGTAGGAATGCATATAGGAGATTCTTTACATTACCGTTAGTCAGTGCTTAATTTGTAAATAAAAACGTGCTGGTGCCCAAAGCTCTCATCTGAAACACACGTCTGCTGTAATTAAATGTGCGAGCACAGAACACTGAGGCAGAGTAACCTGGAAGCCATCTTGAACCAGTGCTTAATTTGTGCTTGTTGTTTCCGATGCTGAGCACCGGCACTTATTTTTCCGCCTCAAACATCTACTGCACCCAGAATACACCCATGGGAAAGACAGAGGAAGAGAACATCGAAAAAGCGTCACAATTGGAGAAAGCAGAAAGCTGCAGGAGTGAGCTGACTTGACAGGGAATGGCTGTAATTGGATTGAAGAGGCCTGAGATGGCTTCAGGATTACACTGCCTCAGTATTCCTTGTTAGCACATTTAATTGCAGCAGATGCGTGTTTAAGAGGAGAGCTTTGGGCACTGCACATTTTCATTTACAAATTAAGCACTCTCTCGATCCTCTTTGATCCGTTCACAGCCACTCCCTGCCCCTTCTGCTCACTCTTGCAGCTTTCCGCTTTCTCGCTTTGTGACACTTTTTCGCTTTTCTCTTCCTCCGTATTTCCCATATGTGCCTTTTGCTCACAGAAAATGCTTGCGGCAAAAAAATAAGTGCAGTCCCTCAAAAATAAATGCTGGTGCCCCGCACAGGAAACCATCGGCTCAAACTAAGCACTGCCGTAAGTGAATTGCTTCTGTTGCCATACCACCAAGCCAATGTGTTTAAATTCTGTGGAATGCAACATGATTTGACAAACAGGACCTCATTTATACGCATGGTGGCCTTTGATTACAGGGTGCCCTCTGTTAGTGGTGTGCTTGATTCTGTTTATCGAAAATAATCTAATCTAATAGGTCACTTAGATTCCCCCCCTTTGAATAAAATCAATGGCTTCAGTATTAGGTTTTTGAATTTATCATATTATTCATGATCAGTTCTGTAAAATATGAATGATTGCATTTGCAGACTTGTAACTGCGGCAGGGTGGCATCATGTGTTGGAATATAGAATGTTGGGAACGTAGATGTGCAATGTAGGGCATAGGCGGAGGATTGTGTAATGCTGTGTGTGGCGGTTGGAGGTCGTTACACACACAGTGGGAGTGGGCGGTGCTGCTCTTTATGCATATTATTAAATAAAGGAATTACTGAAGATTAACTGCGCCTCCGTTCATCTCTATATTGACGTTGAGCGGGAGCTGTACATGCAGTGGGAGCAGTTCTTCGTCAGAGCGGCACCACCACCACCACTCACTACTTCTTTAATGTCGGTGAGGCAGCTGCCCGTGCATGTATTCACAGCGTGTTGTACGAGTTTTCTGTATCGCGTGTCTGACATAGTGTTCACTCGTCTAGAAAGAGAAAGGAAACTCGGCCGTAGGCAACAGTAGTTTGACGCTTTGTTTCCATGCGTCACTGTTGCCTTGACGACGAGGCCTGTCGTTGCCTGCGCTTTCTGGCAGCTATCTTCTAGGACTTTGTCTGTGTTGTCGTGGCAACACTGTGCATGCTTCACACAGCCAAAATCAGTGCGCAGTGTTGTTTCAGGTGTCGATCAGCTTTGTATGGTGGCAGCTATTCTCCTGGAACAGTTTGATTGCACTGGGCTGGTTGGCTGTCTGGCTTGGCTGGTATCAGGGAAATTACTACAGTATACTTATTTCAAGCAACTGTATACTGTGGGGGGCCATCTTGGAGTGTCAATGTCTCTACTACTTATCAATGAGTGGTGGATCTTGGTGATTCGCACACCTTCATTATTATCTATGCTGTTTTTTAATTTTATTAGTTTTTTTCTTTTCTTGCAGCGTAAGCAAGTCTGGATAATTTTCATTCCTAATTAACAACTGACTTTAAATTGTGCAACAGTTACTGTCAGGTGGAATTTTGTAGTCACGTTTGGATCTACCAAAATAAGTCAAGTGTTATAATGTCAAACATTCAACCACCGTAATTTTTTCTTCCTGAGCCTGGTGAGCCTCCTATATAATCGGAATTATGGATCGACTTGTTCGAGGCCTATGTGGAGGTTGCTCACCCAACAGATATTTGGCTTTGTTGAAGCACAGGTTAGGTGCAATTGGTTTAAGAGAATTTAAGAAGGTACCTCCAGTTGATAATATTGGTTATGTAAATGTTTACCAGCTTGCCAAGAAGCAACTTCAAGAACGTAATGGCAGAAAAATTAATGTGTTGTTGGAGTGCTACAAATTTCACTCAAGGACACAGCAAGACGACAAATCTATAGACCAATTTGTAGCGGCTCCTAGAGGATTGGCGGTTACTTGTAATTTTGAACAAATATCTTATGACCAGGTTTTGCGGGATCAGATTTTGATGAAAACTAAATCACCCAAAATACAGGAGAAATTCTGTTCATGCAGTAATGAGTTATAGCTGAAAAGCACTATTGATGTTGCGAGAACGATTGAAGTGTCTGAAAAATGTTTTCAAACTGTGAGTAAGAATGTTACTGAATCTGAACTTGAGGCTGTTTGTGTTATTTCTGTGACGAAGGAGTTTAAAGGAATTGAGAAAAAGGCTGAATGGAAAAATGTGGTACTAAAAATTGTTATAAGTGTGGAGCTGGAGATCATTTAGCTAATTTCAAGAAGTGTCCGGCACTGAATAAGATGTGTAATTTGCGCAAAAAATTTGCCACTTCAGTAAAGTATGTAATAGTAGTATGAAAAGTATAAGTTATGTTTCTGGTCATGATGATTCTGAGTGCAATAGAGCCCAAGATATTGTTTTGAGTGTGTTACTAGATGATGAAGGAATTGAGAGGTCCTCCGGTTTACCCACTTGCAAGCTATGTATAGATGGTATTGAGGTTGCTGCTATGGTTGACTCAAGTGTGTGGTTCACTAATATGTGTTTGGAAATGTTTATTAAGTTCTGGCCTAGTTGGGAGTTAATTCCTGCAGATGTGAATCCCGGAAGCTATACAGGTCACATAATTCCTATAGTTGGCTATACTTATGTACAGATTGATTTTGGGCATAGCCAGTGTAAGGGCAAATTGCATGTAGCTGAGAAGGGTCAGTTAATTTTAGGATGGACTCATATCAATGAATTAAATATTCAGATTGACTCTACGAAGGTTTCACCAGTGTATGTGGTGTTTGAGGGTGATATTTAAGGTAGGTTGAAGTACGACGAGTTGGACAAAAGTTTTCCCACCATGTTTTCTAAATCCTTAGGTAAACGGAAGGAATTCAAACACAAAATTGTATTGCGCGAAAATGTAAGGTTCTGTGAGACATAAAATGCGGCATGTACCTGTGAATTATAGACCAAAACTTAAGGAAATGTTAAAGGAGTTGTGTGAAAAAAATATTATTGAACTGATTGAAAATTCAGATTGGATATCCCCAGTTGTGTTATCGCTTAAGGGGAACGGGGATCTCAGATTGTGTGTTGATTTGAGATCTGTGAATGAAGCTATTTGGGTTGATACATTCCCTTTACCCAATTTACAAGAATTGGTGTCATCGGTGTGTCAAGCCACCATTTCTCCCACCATAGACTTACCTAGCGCTTATCATCAGATTGAATTGGATGAAAGCTCAAAACATTATACTGCATTCATTACAACGGAAGGTGAATTTCATTATGAAAAAGGATGCCTTTGGGCCTCGCAAGTGCATCTGCTGTTTTCCAAAGGGAAATGAATGGGATTTTCAGTGGTATGAAGAATGCTAAAGTGTTTCAGGATGACATCCTAATATATGGCAAGGACAGATCGGAACATGCCAAAATTTTAAAGGATGTAGTAGTCTTATTTTGTGAAAATGGCTTGACAGTGAGGAAAGACAAGTGTAAGCGTGGCAAAACTCATGTAGAATATTTAGGTCATATAATTTCCTGTGGAGGAATTCGTCTCAAGGTAAGCCATGTGAAGGCTATTGTTAATGCTCCTGAGCTAAAATGTAAGGAGCAATCAATGTAATTTTTAGGTCTTACTGAGTTTTATTCACGTTTTATAGAGAATTATGTAACCAAGGTGGAGAATTTGAGAAAAATCTTAAAGAAAAATGTTCCGTTTGTATGGGGGCAAGAGCAATCTGTATGTTTTGATTGTATCAAATGTCAAATTGTTCAAGCCCCTTGATTAAGACCGTTTGAAACAAATACGGATGTGTAATTGCAGTTGATGCACGTAATTATGGAATTGGGGATGTCTTATCGCAAAGAAAAGGTCATGAAAAGTGGATTGTAGTGTATGCTTCACGCACGTTATCGAAATCCAAAAGGAATTATTCTGTGATTGAGAAGGAATTGTTAGCAGCTTCATGGGCTGTACAAAGATTTCAAATGTATGTATGGGGAAGGAAATTCAAATTGTGCACAGACCAGAAGCCCTTGGTTAATATTTTGCAGCCTGGTGGTGGGAAGAATTTGTCACCAAGACTTGCAAGCCTTGCTTCTAAGCTGCAAATGTATTTTTTCAAAGTGGAATATATACCCAGAAGAAGCAACTTTATTGCTGATGGTCTGTCTCAACTACTTGTTGGAGGTGGATGTATTGATACAGAGTGTGATGTTGCATTTACGTATGAGGATATATTGTTGGGATTGGAGTTGCATGAAGAATCGGAACAAGCAATGTCATCTGAACAGAAATGGGATCAGGAAATGGTGAAGGATAATGACATTCAAATGGTGAAAAGGAACATAATTAATGGTTGCCCTAGTGAACGTGCATTGAGGGGTGAAAGTGCAGCTTTATGGAAATTAAAGGATGAATTTAGTTTAGAGGGCGAGGTAATTCTAAGGGGTGACAGAATAATTCCTCCAAAGGGGGTGCATGATATCATTTTTAGAAATCACTTTGGTCATAGTGGGATTTCTAGGAATAGGAGGCAAGTGAAATAATTTTTCTGGTGGCCTGGTGTGGATGTGATGGTCGACAGATTTGTAAGAAATTGTGCTATTTGTGCCCAGAGTGATAAGATTGCGAAACCTTATACTGCACCGTTAATACTGGTTGAGTTACCGTATAGACCTTGGAGGAAGGTGCCAATTGATCTTATGGGTCCATTTTCTACTTTACCAACAAAGGAAGTATGTGCCATAGTGTTGATTGATTATTTTTCTAAATGACATGAAGTTGAGTTTGTGAGCAAAATTTAAACAGGAACAGTAATAGATTTTTGGGAAAATATATTTTCCAGGGTAGGGGTCCCAGAGACTCTTTGGTCAGACAATGGTGTACAGTTTACTTCTGTGAAAATGTCTGAATTTTGTTTTAAAAATTATATCAAAAATGCAAAGGTGGCTCTATATAATCCTTCTTCGAATGGTCAGGTTGAGGGATTCAATAGAGTAGTTAAAGAAACAATACAATTGGCCTGTAGATCTCATATTCTTTTGAATTGTTAAGAGGAAGGAAGCCGTCCACTGGCTTGGTTCCATGGTGTTTAATGGAGAGAAATCAAGTGAAATTTGGGGTAGAGTGTGATAAGGAGATGAGGAACAAGGTACAGGATTATCAATTGCGCACCAAACTGTGTCAAATCGAGTATTATTTGATTGAAGGTGGGGCAAAGTGTCCGTGTTAAGGTACCTGGAATTGTTGAGAAGGGGAAATCACAATGACCTGAACCAAGGAAAGGTGTGAAATGTTTTAGAAATGCAGTGAAATTGGATGATGGTAGAGTGTAGAATATAAGGGGGTTGTTAATATGTAGGAGGGAGAATTCATGTATTGAGAGTAAGGGAGATAGGGAGTGTTTGGAGGAGTGTAATGGGCACTTGTTTGGGAGTGATATTGATGCGGGGGATGCGACGGACCATTATAAGAGACGTGTTAATGTGGATATAATGTGAGAGAGTAAAAGACAATAGAACAGACCAATGAAGTGTCCACACGTCTTTACGTTGTTCGTTTACACTTAACTTTTGAACTCAAATTTTATTTTGAGATCTATGTATATACTATTGGAATTGTTCTTATGTTTTTATTCTTTTCCCCTGAACAATTGTATTTAAATCTTGTTGGGGAGAAGGTGTGTGGCATTGTGTGTTGGAATATAGAATGTTAGGGACGTAGATGTGGAACATAGGGTTTAGGAGGAGGATTGTGGAATGCTGTGGGCAGAGGTAGGAGGTCGGGACACACACGGTGCGAGTGGACGGTGCCGCTCTTTATGCGTACTATTAAATAAAGGAATTACTGAAGATTAACTGCGCCTCCGTTCATCTCTATATGCGGCCATATTTTCTAATATGCCACGTCGATATTGTCCACTTTTAAAGAAACTCAGTGACTTCAGTATTAGGTTTGTGAATGCATCAAGTATTTAAAATCAGATTTGAAAAAATGTGAATTATTGCTATAGCATATCTGTAACCAGTGCATCCATATGTTCTTAGGGAAGCAATCCCTAGTTAAAGGAACTGCCAGTCTGTGATGTTTGGAATGTCTTTTACATGTTGGGATCTGAGATGACAAAGGCCCTCATTACACTATTGGCAGTAAAAACCACCTACCGCCGCGTCGACGGCTGCCAAAAGACCGTTGCCGCATCTTCCAGCCGTCCACCATATTATGACCACAGCCGGATTTCTGCCAGAAGGATGGTGGAAATCCGGCTGTGGCCATGCCAGCAGATGGCGGTAAGGTGGCACTGCTGCCAACAGCAGCGCCACAGCAGTAGACCGCCACCGGCTGTATTATGAGAATTAATACGGCCTGGTGATGTTCTGCTGGCAGACGCTGCTGCTGGCAGCAGCACCCCGTCCCGTCTCCTGACAGAGGACCCCCTGGACACAGGTAAGTGGGTGCTACGACAGGGTAGGGAGATGTTGTGTGTATGTGTGGGGGTGTATGTCTGTGTGTGCATGTATGCGGGTGTGTGTTGCGTTTTGTATGTGTGTGCATGTTTGAGGGTGTGAGTGCATGTATGTTGAGTTGTGTGTCTGCGTGTATGTATGTAAGTGTGTGCAGATGTGTGTGTGTGAATGGATCTATGCATGCGTGGATGAATGTGGGAATGGGGCTGTGTATGCATGTGTGCGTGTGTGAAGGGAGAGGTGTGTATGAAGGGGGTCTGGAGAGGAAGTGGAGGGGGTGGGGGGAATCTATGGAGGGGGAGAGGGGTGGGGAAGACCACTATCAGTGACAGGGAAGGGATTCCCTGTCACTGATAGTGCCTACCGTCATGGTTTTCGTGGCGGTAAGGAAGCCACGAAAACTGTGGCCGTAGGTGGGGTCATAATCCCACAGGTGGTACAGTGACAGCTGCCGGGCTGAATATTAATGTCTCCAGCCCAGTGGCCATTACCACTGTGGTGGTCGTTGTGGTACATTGGCGGTTTGGCTTTAGCCAAACCGCCAATGTCATAATATGGAGGAACGTACCGCCTGCCTGTTGACAGTACTTTCCTTCATATTACCCCTGTATGAATAATTCTATAAATGTGTGCCTTGCCTTTCCCTGATAGCTTACTTCCACTTCAGGGAGACTGTGTGTTAGATACTATTTCAGGTAGGGCCAGTTCTCTCATGGTGTCCCCTCATCTTATAACACAGTTACCCCTTAGTTACTTCTATTAGCCACCAAGTAAGATGGAGGAATCTATGCAATCTAACCATGGTGCCCTCCCAGTTTGTTATATGCCATTCCGACTAATAATCATTTTGATAAACTAGCGCTGCTATTTGGAATAGATGGACTTACTGTGGAACCCCAACTGGCTCCAGGTCTCTCTGGAGATGGGTTTTGCTGAGCCCAATGACCTCAAAGGGGATGTTCCTCTGTCCATTGTAGGTTACCCATATACATCTCCATCTATGATTTTCAACCTTTCACATAATTCAGATCTATCTTTAAATCTAGCTACTGGTCTTGTTGGAACCCTCGTATGTACTTCTACTGGGACCCTACAATCATACTACTGGAGTAAGTGTTCGAGCATTGAACCCAACGAGGCAGTTTGACTACGTATGATCATGGGTTTGCATTATTACCCTGAAACATACAGGCTACAATGAGCCTATGTTAAAGCGTCCCTTTATGACCAATTTACTCACTTTGGGACTCGTTTTAGGCCAATGAATCTTTTGACCCTGATTGAAGACACCTTAGGACGAGATTGCTAATCAACATGTCAGTCAATACGTCCATAATGTCATCAATATTTACTATAAGAATGCAATTCACCTTAGTCAATGACATTTAATAAGACTCAGAAACCACCATGACCTTTCAGTCATGAATAACCACACCAGTTTAGTATGAATTTTGTGATATTTATTCCCTATTGATTACAATTCTATTAGCAAGTTTATTAATCTCAATACCAAGAAGCATATTAACATGTTCACGATATGGTAACTCTGGTAAGATTTCATCAAAGCAAGAATCGCGAATATTAGAACATAACATGGCGTCAA
This sequence comes from Pleurodeles waltl, assembly GCF_031143425.1. Lineage (NCBI taxonomy): Eukaryota > Metazoa > Chordata > Amphibia > Caudata > Salamandridae > Pleurodeles > Pleurodeles waltl. The sequence continues at coordinate 778,865,248 of NC_090439.1, forward strand.
CATAGGTTATCCTTAGCAGAGTAACATTAGCGCATTATTCAACAAAGCATAGATTCAGTCATTTGTCTATTTGCATCAGTTTTAGTGAACTCCTGTCCTAACCTCTGATTAGCATTGGCATGTTGGGCTTCATGCAAAACAATTTAGTAATACCAATTTGGAAAACATCTAGCTATGGTCTCTATCAAAAGATAGCAGTTGGTACCTAGAAAGGAAAAGCAAACAGACAATTACAATTTCAATGTCATAAAGTTACCCTCTGTCTTTGGGTCAGCACTCAGATTCTGTCTTCATCCTCAGGACATCAGTTGGTTCGCCATCAGTCAGGAACTCAGCTCAGGCAGGAAGAGCAAAGGGTACTTCCCTCATAAGGAGGTAAAGTATAAACAGGCAATTCTAAGGACAAGGATGGTTCTAACTAAAATGATCAAGTCACTAAGCAAAGTGACAAAGTGTCTGGATCATAACAAATCGTATCAGAATCTCCCCTAGTCTCTCGTCTCCCAGTCTCTCTAGTTCTCCCCTGTTCTGATTTACTTCCTGGTGTCAAGGGTTTTTATCCCATTTTCGTTGTACATTCCCCTAAAATCTGGTTGGACAGGGGGTTGCACCCCATTATCTCCCTCCAATTATCTTCAAATTAGCTCATCGAATTTGTCACCACATGACAGTTCTCATGTATTTTATTGGTCCTTATGATTGACGTCTTTAGCGGGTGGAATGTCCGGTATGATTTAATACTCTTGTGGTCCTTTGCGCATCTTCACTCAGTGGCTCCATTGTCTGTACCGGATTCAAGCGACCTTGTACCTGCTACTGGTCTACAGTGTTGCATTCAGCTAAAATGTTTCCACAAGCAAGATGAATTTCATGAGAACGGATCTACTACAGTTACATTCAGCTTCTAGTTTTGAGGAAAACAAGAGTTCATGCCCTTTACCAAGTCAGCACACTGCACGTTAGAAAAACACATTTAATATGAGAGTCAGACAGCTAGGCCTCGACTCATGCTAACTAAGGCCTAATAACTTATTAGCAAAACATTTTCATTATTCCCCCGTATACATTGGTGGCCACTCCCCGTGGGCACTTTTCAAGCGCACGTTTTAGCAAAACATATTAACACATTTTCTATGCAGCATTATTATACATTAGTTTATAAACATTTCATGCTAATATTGATTGTATAAGCTAGCTCTCTCAGTCCCTCCTCTGATGACCTTTGTCATCACACAAACCTTTCCCTTTCAATTTTTCACTTTCCGCATTATGCGCATTTCAACATCTTGCCCCTTGTGTGAGCTTTCCCAAATTTCATTAAACATTTTCTCCCTTTCATTTTCTTCATTTCTTTTGTTTCATTTTGACAGATTTCTTTTTATTCCTTAATTAACTTTGCATGATAACCATAATCCCAATAAAAAAATTAGGACAATCAATAGACCCCATAATATTTTTGCAATAAACCCATTCCAAATATTACTAAACCAATTCCCTACTCTGGTAATTCCTCTCCCAACTTTCTCCCAAACTCTAGGTTCCTTCAGTTCCTTCAAATCTGCACTATCTCTTGTTAGGTTAGTAAGCATATTTCTAATCTTTTTGCTGTTATCTGGTATGAACGCACAACAATGGCGCTCATTAAGCATCTTACAGACTCCGCCACTCTTCGCTAAAAGAATGTCTAAAAGCAAGCCGGTTTTGAGAGTCATGGCTCTTTCCGCAGCAAGTTCAGTATCCATCAGAAGTATAGCCCCTGTGAAGTTTGTCAGCATGTTATCCACAATAGTAGACAACTTTCGAATCTTTATGGAGTTTAAGATTACCCCTACTGAAGGAATTATGGCTCCAAATATGTCACCAACAACAGCAGCCGCTGTCTCTCTCTTTTGTCTAGTATGTTGTAATTCAGACATTTTAGGAATTTGCTTTAAGTCATCAATCTGGTAGATCTTTGGGAAAACTATTCCCAAATAACATGTCCCATACCATCCTTTAGGAAGATGGTAATAAGCATTAAGCCCACATATATAATAGATCCCAGGGATCGCTGGATCCTGTCCATTTAACATGAACGTCCATTTACTCTGAAACAAAAACACATGCCTGCACTCACTCGTTCCCACAAATAAAGTGTCATGCTCAGATCTCGGCCTATATATACAAAGCCTACCTACATGTAATGCATCTATAGCTAATTTGCCCTGTGTCTTTATTGCGGTGTAAGCATAATCATTTGCAAGCGTGCGTTTTTCTAGCCCTTTTTCTAGCCTTTCCTTTAATGCCTTTCGTCTATCATCGGTGTGATCTAAGAAGCTCTTCTCTACAGGCATTAATAAGCAAGTTAGATTATTGCAGTGCACATAAGCTGTCCCAAATGTTAGTGTTGGCTCAAAGAAACTCCTAACTAATTTGATGCTGTGCTCTTTAGCTAATTTGTTTAAAAACTCAATCACAGGCACAACAGAAAACACTACATCTAAGTTGGAGTAGAAGTATTGCACATGTTCTTGATCATAGAATCTTGTTAGTAGCAGACTACAGCTTATCCCATAAGTTAGCAGCAGACTATGGTAAGTAACCCCTTCTTGTACTGACGTAGGAATCCTGGTGCATACATAACAATTCTCTGCATCCATTGTGTCAACATACTCATTCAGCAAGCGATAGAAGACATTAGTACATAGTTCCCCCTTTTGATTAGTTCCTGCATGTAAGTATTTTGCATCCTGCTCAAACTTCTCCCATGATGTTAATGTAGCAGTCTCAGAATTTGAAGCATTGTTAGTCACTTTCTTATCCATCCATGGCATTCCCACAATCACACCTATAATTATTATTCCACATAAAATACCTAGAATGGCACTTAACCAACCACAAATCCTACCATTTTTATTATTACTTTTAGTGTAACTCATGATCGGTAAAGAATCAGATAGCAGAATAATGCAAAGCAAACAATCAAATTGAGAGCGATATAAAAGGCTCTTTTTTTTTTTTCTCAATGTAAAGTCTCTATTTCTCAGCAATTATTTACAGCGTTTCACTCACTCCAGGACCCCTTTTGTTAAATCAGGTTTAGCAGTTTGTCATAATCGTTTTTCTTTTTTTTTTTAAAGTCAATTCAGGTTTTTAGTGTCACATCCGGTAATTTATCAGTCCTTTTTCTCAGCTTTTCAGCTTTCAATTTCAATTTCAATTTAACACAGTCTTTTTCTAAAGTTGAATTCAGGTGCTGTAGTATTGACCTGGTACCTCCTGATCAAAACAGAACGCCAAGAATTATTGTTGCCATTCAGCTGATGTTGCGTACGCCCATTAAGGACCTGCGTACCTTCTGTTTGCAACTCTTTTTCTTTTCGGTTTGCGTTCACTCTGCAACTCTCCTTCACTGAGATCCTCTTTTCTGGTTGTATCAACTTCTTCCTCTAATGTGTTCTCCAGGTACCACTTTCTCTATTGCAGCTTGTGGCTCTGGCCAGTTATCTCCTTTATGTGTTTTCTTCCTGCTTGGCCTTTCAGAACATTGAACAGCGCCCTCCTCTTGTGCTATGGTGTTTTCTCTTGACGAACCTGCAAGTGGCTCAGGAGGAGTCGATGCACTTTGACCTCCTTCTACTTCTTCCCCCTCGTCTTCAGGGTCTGTTACGGGCTCAATTTCAAACCCGTATCCGTCTGCTTCTGGGAGAACCTCTCTTTGTCTCGGCTGCCCTGCTGCCTCCGCTGAGATAGGCTCACTGTCACCTCTCTCGAACTCGTTTACTGTTTGAGGGACTAAGCCGTCCTCAGTGGGCTCTCCTTCAGTCTCAGTTCCCCTTTGAATACTCTCCGGCCTTGAGACTTCCTTCTCTGCAGTTATTGTTTTGGACACTTCAAGTTCCTCATCAGTTGGACACGTCACCTTCTTTGTGTGACTGGCATGTATCCAGTTTGGGACGCCTGCACATTTCACAGCAGTGGTTGTTGTCAGTATTACTTGATGTGGCCCCTTCCAACGCGGCTCCAAACACGACTTCCTCACGTGTTTCTAGACAACCACCCAATCAATGGCTTTCAGGGTGTGTCCTGGATCACTTATCGGAGGCAATGTAGTAGCCTCCACCTGGTGAGAGAAAGAGCGGACCACATCAGCCAGACCCTTGCAGTAGTCCAACACCATATCATCCGTGATATTCACAAGAGCATTTGCAGGCACTGCGGGCAATCGCATAGCTCGACCCATTAGAATTTCATGGGGAGACAGTCCTGTTTTCTTGTCAGGTGTGTTTCTCATTGACATCAGTACTAAGGGCAATGCATCTGGCCATTTGCACATTTTTGCCCTTCTCGACTTCAAGGTACCATTCATCTGTTCCACTAGTCCTGATGCTTCAGAACGATAGCTACAATGCAGCTTCTGCTCCATGTCCAATGCAGCACATAAGAGCTTAATCACCTCATTGTCGAAGTGTCTGCCCCTATCTGATTCTAAAGAGATCGGGAATCCGAAACGTGGTATTAACTCCCTAAGCAACAGCTTTGCTAACGTGAGGCTGTCATTTCTACGTGTGGGGTAAGCTTCAATCCAGTGACTGAAAATACACACAATCACCAACACATATCTCAAGCCTCCACATACAGGCATCTCAATAAAATCCATCTGCATCTTGCTAAACGGACCTCCAGCTCTCCCTATGTGGCTCAAAGTCACCACAGTCCCTTTTCCTGCATTCATCTGTTGACAGATGAAGCACCTGTGACAGATAACCTCTGCGGCTTGTCTGAATTTCGGATTGAACCAATCGATTTTAAACAACCTGATCATTGCATCTCTCCCAAGATGTGCTTGACCAAGGTAAAACCTAGCAAACTGTGACAAAAGACTGGCAAAGCCATTTTCCCCTCCTCTGAGACCCACAAGTCATCAGACCTTTGTATACATTGCATTCTTTGCCAGGAGCGTTTTTCCTCTCTGCTAACACGGCCCTGCAGTGATCTTAGCTCACCTAATGTATCAACCACCCTTAATGCAAAGTTTAAGCATGTTTCATTTTCAGTTTCAGGTAACAATCCCCATTGATCTTGGAACGATATACAGTTCAATGCGCAAAATCTTGCGACTTGATCTGCATAGCCGTTTCCCATTGACACAAAGTATGAGCATTGCATTTCACCACAGCAATTTCAAGAGGTAACTGAATCGCATGCAACAAATCCTTAATCATTTTGCCATTTTTCACTGGTGAACCAGAAGAGGTCATGAAACCCCTTTGTGACCACAATTGACCAAAATCATGCACAATTCCGAATCCGTATCTGCTGTCAGTATAGATAGTGACTTTCAGGTTTTCAGCTGTGTGGCATGCCTTAGTAAGGGCAATTAATTCAGCCACTTGTGCAGAGTACACTCTTTCGAGCCAGGAAGCTTCTAGAATACTGGTGATTGTACACACGGCATACCCAGCTCTCAGTACTCCTAATGATTCTCTCAAGCATGAACCATCAACAAACATAATGTAGTCATTTTCTTCTAATTGGGTATCTTTGATGTCAGGTCTTGGTTTGGTGCGTAGTTCTGTCACCTCAAGACAATCATGTTCTACTTCCTCAGCATTATTAATCTCAGCATTTTCAATAGGAAGTAAAGTTGCCAGGTTCAATACAGTACATCTCTTGAGGGACATGTTTGGCGACCCCAGTATGATTTTCTCATATTTAGTTAACCTAGCATTTGTCATGTGCTGCGTCTTGGTTCGGATTAACAGACTTTCAACTGAATGTGGAACCATTACTGTTAAGGGATGTCCCATCACTATGCCTTCACACTGTGTGAGGCTTTGACCAACTGCTGGAACTGCACGCAAACAACCCGGTAAGGCTGCTGCGACTGGGTCCAAAGTAGCTGAAAAATATGCTACTGTGCAGTTTTCACCTCCATTAAACCTGTGTTAAGACAGACAAAGAACAAGCATCACGTTCATGGCAAAACAGTAGAAAAGGCTTTGTGTAATCAGGCATACCTAAAGCTGGTGCCCTGCACATACATTCTCTCAATTCCATGAATGCCTCCATCTCTTTCTCGGACATGATTATGGTACCTGGGTCATCCTGGACCTCTTTAGCTGTCAGTTTCACTAATGGTTTAGAGATAATTGAGAAGTTGGGAATCCACTGAGGACAGTAACACACCATTCCCAGAAACATTCTGACATCTCTCTTGGGTGTCGGGTGATTCATCTGCAGTATGGCTGTCACCCTTTCTTTGGATATTCTCCTGGAGCCCTTTTCAATCAAGTGACCTAAGTACTTCACCTATTTCTGACAGTATTGCAGCTTCTTTGGGGACACTTTATGTCCATTCTTTCCCAAATGGTTCAATAAGGCTATTGTGTCATACCCGCAGTCATCTTTTGTTCTGGACGCAATCAACAAGTCATCAATGTACTGCACTAGAGTTGAACTGAAAGGCAGTTCTAACGACTCCAAATCCTTTTTCAATATCTGATTGAAGATGGAAGGTGACTCAGAAAACCCTTGAGGAATTTTACACCAACTGTACACCTTATCCAGGAATTTGAAACTGAAGAGAAATTGGCTGTCCTCATGAAGAGGCACCAAAAAGAATGCTTGCTACAGGTCCACAAATGTGAACCACTCTGCATCACACGGAACCTGAAACATAATCACTGCTGGATTTGGCACTATGGGGCAGCATTTTACCACAATCTCATTTATTTTCCTCAAATATTGCACAATTCAAACCTTTCCACAAGGCTTTTTCAGACCCATTATTGGTGAATTACACGGGCTGGTCAATACCTCTTTCAGAACCCCTTGCTTCACAAAGTCTGCAATTATCTGCGATACCTGAATGAGGACGTCTTGTGCCATGTGGTACTGTGGTACCTGGGGAAACACTGCATTCGGCTTTACCTGTACTTTAACTGGTTCTACTCCTTTTATTAATCCCACTTCCTTTCCTGTCAGGTCCCACACTTTCTCTGTTCCCTGCAACTCAGGTGGTAAGTCAGTCACTGTAAGCATTGGGAATAGAGTTATCAAAGGGTATTCTTCATTTGTAGCCTCCGTCTCTAACTCTAGAAACTAGCCATTGTCTCCTTCATCATCACTGTTTGTCTGCACTTCAATCCCTTCATTGGAACAGGTAATCGAACATCTTGTTTTGCACAATAGCTCCTGTGTCAACCAGGAACGAAACCTTATGACCCATCACCTTCCCCTCTACAAAGGGACCCCTCTGATCTACTTCTAGGGACGCTGCAAGCCTACACTCCTCACTGTCTGGACAATCATCCGACCACTCATCGTTTATTCCATCTTCACCACGCAATGGGAACTGTTGTACTGTGTTATTTTGACTCATCATTTGGCCTGTGACCTGTTGAGGAAGCATCACCTGTTGCTGTCCCATTGGACCAATGGCATTTGCATTTGCTGTCTAGGTACCATGGGAACCTGCTGTTGTACCTGCTGCATTTGTGCTGGTTGAACACACGGCATTTGCATTTGCTGCATGGGCTGTAACCCCTGCATCTGAACCATGTTATTCTGGAAGTTTTGATTTTGGCCCCTCATCTCTGGACCCCTCACATTTTGAAAAGTACTGACATCATTGCTTTGTTGAACAACACCATCCTACACCACAATTGGGCACTCCCGCTTCCAATGCCCCACGCCCCCGCATGTGTGACATGGTGACACCTTTTTCATCCCCTGCACATCATTTTGAACCACAACAGTATTCAGGTCTGGACCACGGTTCACAAAACCTCGACCTCTCGGTTGTGTCTGAAACATGCCATTCCCTTGCGGTTGCTGCTGTACCATCTGCTGAATTCCATTTCCCTGCATCCCTTTCTGCGCTGCCTTAATCTGCATCACCATCACTTTCTCCTTAAATTTTCTCTGCTGCAACTCAATCTCGTCACTACAGTATTTCGCATACTGCAACACCTCATCAATCGGCTTCGCTTGCCAACAGATCAAATGATTCTTAATCATCTGGCTAATCTCTGGTCTCAACCCTTCAACAATCCTGAACACAAGATGATTCATGTCTTTCGGCTCTATGGTCCCAGTGCCACTGTAGTGTTTGAACGCTTTCAACAATCTCTCATAGTAAGCATGAATCAACTCTTTGGCCTCCTGTGAGGTTCGATCGATTTTCTGCCAATCAGTCACTTTTGGTGACACTTTCTGCTTCAAAAACTCAATCGCTTTATGATAATACTTCATCTCCTCCTCAGATGGTGCTCCAGTCACCTTGTCCCTTGCCGGTTCCTGTGTCGGCTAATCCACTCCTCTCTTGTATTCAAGCCATAAGTCAGGTGGAACGATAATCTCAAACAGGGTATTCAAGTCCTCCCAATGACATTTCGCAAGCTTTACAAACCTGTCCTTCTGCTGGTACCACTCTATCGGCTTCTCCCTCAACCTGGGATAGTCATTTGTAAAGGACAAAATATCACCCCTAGACCACAGTACATGGACTAGCACCCCTCCGGCTGTCTCTCTCATTGGTAACATTTTTATTGTCCCCGAGTCCGGTGCGGCTTTAGCCTGCTTTGGTTCCGGACCATCACCTTTTTCTTTATCTCTTTTCTTTGCCCATCTGCCTTCCCATATTTATAAGGCTCCCCAAATGTGCGCACTTTGCAGTATTTCTTTCAGATGCGCTTTCATTCCGGTAGACCTCATGTGATCAAAATCTTTAGAGTCAAAGTCTAATCTGTAGCTTCTTTTCAAATGTTTAGTATTCTCAATGTCTATGTCATATTTGTCTGTCAGGTTTGCCAACCTCTGGTGCACCTTGCCCACTTCTTTAGTGATTTTGGGGCACAGATACCTCAATTCTGCTTCTGTGTATGACTCTTATCTGTCACCCTCATTGTTCCTTCCACTAGTTCTGCAGCTTCCACACCCAGTCTTACAAAGTTTAAGCATTCATCCCTCTCTGACCTCTCTGCGGTCGCTGCAGTAGTTTGTGAAGCGTTGATCTTTTCTAACCACTCATTTAGCTGTTGCGCAGAAAAGCCTTGCAACTAAATGTTTCCTGACTGCATCAATGGTGTTTGTGATGTATTTGTACTCATTGTCTGTGGGGCTAGCACACTTAACTCTGCTTGCCTCATTGTCTCCAAAGGAGCCCCAATCGGACTGAGGTCTAACGAAGATCTGAATCCTTCTGTTGCTTGTTCTCTTGGTGTCATTTCTTTGGGAGTTCCTGTGAACCCTCCTCTTATTGCCTCTTGGGTCATTATTCCCTGATCACATGCGCCAGGTTTACCTTGCGCATACAGCGGTACTGGTGGACCAACAGTAATTGGCAATGATATAGCAGCTGGGGACTGACCAACCCCCAAACCCTGTGGAGCATTAACTCCCATAGCTTGATTCATCATTGGTGCTGTAGCTACTGACTGTGGTCCTGCAACTGTATTGTAACTCGGAACCAGCTGTTGCTGCGGCTGGGGCAGCAATTGCGGAGTTGGCTCAATCTGCACTAGCTTTGATCTCGTGTATATCGGATCAGGCGGCACCATCAGACTCATATTTGTCTCTAGTACTGGGACGTCTGGATAGAGCCTCTGTATCGGTGGTGGTTGCAACTGTATCTGCTTGTCTGGTGCAGTGGGTACACTGACACCATTTTGTATCAAAACTGTATCACTTGTCTGCACTGTATTCGTAATTCCCTTACCCTGTGCCGGATCCTCAGGACCCGCACTAGTGCTCGGAGCAGTGTCATTTATAGCATATGGTGGAGGCGATCATGTAACAACTGATTAAGAAACTCCTCATCGTCTGAATCATCTTCATCTACCTAAGATCTCTGAGTCTCCTTTGGCTTGCTAGGGCCCTTGTCTGTCTTACAGGTGGCTTTCTTTCCCTGTGTCTCATCTTCCTGCGTTATTGCTGGAAACAATTTAAGTCCATCAACTATTCCTCTTCTACAAATTCTGCTCTCATTGTCCCATCTAGCCTCGGCTAAAGTCTTTTCTGCCCTTTTTATTCTCCTTTCATATTTCTGCTGTCTTTGTCGTATGGCCATTAAATCCCAGACTGCTAATGCCTCATACTGAGCTGGTCTTGGAGGCGGCTTTTGTACACTTAACATCCACCTTAAGTTTTCTAAAATTCTTGTATTGAATGTTCCATGCTCTGAAAACGCTAAACATCCCTCCTTCTCTCCACTGCTTCATCCAAAGACATGGTGCGACTCCCTTTTCCTCCATTACAATATAAGCTGGAGTACCCTCAGGCGTTGTAGGCTCCCTGCACTCACCATAATATATGCATCTCCTTTTAAAGCACTCTTTAGCGCCTTGAAAAACTTCATTTTCGCGTCTTTTATTTTGCTTTAGAATCTAATCAGGAAGTGACTTTAATTCCCAGAACGCTCTTCACCCACCTTTCTCAACCAATTGCCTCTCACGGACGGCTGCCAATCCGTGCACGACCCCTCTCGACAACTGACCTATCCCATCGCGGCACCACTGAAGTCACACTCACACACACACTGCAGCTGACAAAGGGGGTCATTCTGACCCTGGCGGTCATTGACCGCCAGGGTCAACGACCGCGGGAGCACCGCCAACAGGCTGGCGGTGCTCCCAAGGGCATTCTGACCGCGGCGGTATGGCCGCGGTCAGAAAGGGAAAACCGGCGGTGTCCCGCTGGTTTTCCGCTGCCCTGAGGAATCCTCCATGGCGGCGAAGCTTGCTGCGCCGCCATGGGGATTCCGACCCCCTCACCGCCATCCTGTTCCTGGAGGTTTTGACCGCCAGGAACAGGATGGCGGTGAGGGGTGTCATTGCAGACACTGAAAATCGCGACGGGTGCAACTGCACCCGTCGCACCCTTCACACTCCGCCGGCTCCATTCGGAGCCAGCTTCCTCGTGGGAAGTGGTTTCCCGCTGGGCTGGCCGGCGGCCTTCTGGCGGTCGCCCGCCAGCCCAGCGGGAAACACAGAATAACCGCGGCAGTCTTCTGACCGCGTAGTGGTATTCTGTTGGGGGAACTTTGGCGGGCGGCCTCCGCCGCCCGTCAAAGTTGGAATCACCCCCAAAGTCTTGCGGCTTGTCCTCCTCACACAAAACTAATGCAATATATTGCGAGCACTTCTAACAACAAAAACCCAGATTTGTTGGTTTACTATAGGAAGGGTGCACAATCGCTTCAGAACTTTACAGAGATTTCACTTGAAGCCTTGGACGCTACTCTCTCCTTCTCAGCTCCTGCATACGCAAGCAGAATCCGACCCGCAAATCCTACTCTCGACTTGTCAATGGTTTGCCAAATCTCCATCGAAGGTTTCAATCACACAATTTGACTCAAACTCGACTTGTCAACCACGCCCGATTGACCTATTAAACCGCACATATTACAACATAAACCAAAGTGTCTCCTACACTTGTCAATATACTCCGGAGTCTTAGACCACGACGGGTCCGTGCATCACCAACAACAACCACGTGGATAATTTTGAGCACCAAGCACCACACTCACATGAAGTTTGCCGACTTCCCTACTCTCATACTGCGGAGTACGCCCACTCCTACTAAAACAACATTACCTGGCCTAAACACACAAACTTCACAAATCACCTGCAATATGCATAAGCTGTGCAAGCACAAATTCTACACCACACATGCTAAGACGCCAAGAACATTCCCAGCTCACTTAGGCAGGCTCCGAGATTCCAGGAAAGTCATGGGGAATTTAGAAACACATCATACCTCCAATTTGCATTATCTCGAAAAACAAGTCTAAACAATAATCCTCCATCCTACGGCCCCAAAGGGCCAAACCGTCGCTCTGCTACCAGAACTGTTAACGCGTCCCTTTTATGACCAATTTACTCACTTTGGGACTCGTTTTAGGCCAATGAATCTTTTGACCCTGATTGAAGACACCTTAGGACGAGATAGCTAATCAACATGTCAATTAATACCTCAATAATGTCATCAATATTTACTATAACAATGCAATTCACCTTAGTCAATGACATTTAATAAGACTCAGAAACCACCATGACCTTTCCGTCATGAATAACCACACCAGTTTAGTATGAATTTTGTGATATTTATTCCCTATTGATTACAATTCTATTAGCAAGTTTATTAATCTCAATACCAAGAAGCATATTAACATGTCCATTATATGGTAACTCTGGTAAGATTTAATCAAAGCAAGAATCACGAATATTAGAACATAACACGGCGTCAACATAGGTTATCCTTAGCAGAGTAACATTAGCGCATTATTCAACAAAGCATAGATTCAGTCATTTGTCTATTTGCGTCAGTTTTAGTGAGCTCCTGTCCTAACCTCTGATTAGCATTGGCATGTTGGGCTTCATGCAAAACAATTTAGTAACACCAATTTGGAAAACATCTAGCTATGGTCTCTATCAAAAGATAGCAGTTGGTACCTAGAAAGGAAAAGCAATTAGACAATTACAATTTCATTGTCATATAGTTACCCTCCGTCTTTGGGTCAGAACTCAGGTTCTGTCTTCGTCCTCAGGACATCAGTTGGTTCGCCATCAGTCAAGAACTCAGCTCAGGCAGGAAGGGCAAAGGGTACTTCCCTCATAAGGAGGTAAAGTATAAACAGGCAATTCTAAGGACAAAGATGGTTCTAACTAAAATGATCAAGTCATTAAGCAAAGTGACAAAGTGTCTGGATCATAACAAATCGTATCAGCATCTCCCCTAGTCTCTCGTCTCTGGTCTCTCTAGTTCTCCCCTGTTCTGATTTACTTCCTGGTGTCAAGGGTTTTCATCCCATTTTCGTTGTACATTCCCCTAAAATCTACTTGGACAAGGGGGTGCACCCCACTATCTCCCTCCAATTATCTTCAAAATAGCTCATCGAATTTGTCACCCCATAACAGTTCTCATGTATTTTATTGGTCCTTATGATTGACGTCTTTAGCGGGTGGAATGTCCGGTATGATTTCATACTCTTGTGGTCCTTTGCGCATCTTCAGTCAGTGGTTCCATTGTCTGTACCGGTTCAGGCGACCTTGTACCTGCTACTGGTCTACAATGTTGCATTCAGCTAAAATGTTTCGACAAGCAAGATGAATTTCATGAAAACGGATCTACTACAGTTACATTCAGCTTCTAGTTTGGAGGAAAACAAGAGTTCATACCCTTTAGCAAGTCAGCACACTGCACATTAGAAAAACACATTTAATATGAGAGTCAGACAGCTAGGCCTCCACTCATGCTAACTAAGGCCTAATGACTTATTAGCAAAACTTTAGCATATACCCATTAATAATTAGTGTAAAACTATCTCTTAATATAATAATTCATCATTATTAGTCATTTTCATTAGTCCCCGTATACATTGACGGCCACTCCCCGTGGGCACATTTCAAGTGCATGTTTTGGCAAAACATATTAATACATTTTCTATGCTGCATTATTATACATTAGTTCATAAACATTTCATGCTAATATTGATTATATAAGCTACGCTTTCTCACCTACATTACTAAGGTATTATGCACAGACTCCTTTAGGGAAGATTTGGTTTGCCTCTGGAAGGTATCTTCAACAGGTCGTTGTGTGATTTTTTCCTTGGTATGTAAGTCACATTTGGCCACTCTTTTTGCATGGCTTGACAAGAGGGATGTCTTAGATTGTGCCCTGTAACATAAAATCTGTAGTGACCAAAGATGCTGAGAGACATGCTAAATCCGACTTATTCCCCGTGGCTTGGCTGCAGAAGACAGTATTTTGCCTCATGCTTATATTTTCAGAGCACCAGCTAGATGTGTCATAGCACGGATTCATTATGAGGCATCAGCCAAAAAAGAGAGTTTCTATGTTTATGAACAACCAGGAGGAACATAAACTGCTCAGAGTCAAATGAAATAGAATGCAACTCTACATGCTTGGCAGGAGAATGGTACCAGGTCACAGGTGAAGATAGTGTTCATGTACAATTAGCACTCATGAAAGAAACATACGACAGAAAAGATTGAAACCTCACAGAACACTCCAAGTTAGAGAATTCTAGAGCTTCAGTATTTCCTTCACTTCATTGTCTATTTCTGCATCATTTTGTATCAATGGATTGACATTGTAGTATAATGTGAGTGGAAAGAATACTTTATAAAAAGTGTGGCAAATAGCATGTAAGCTACCTTTATCAGTTCTGTGCTTGAATAACACACTATGAGGGTCATTCTGACCCTGGCGGGCAGCGGGAGCCGCCTGCCTGGCGGGAACCGCCAAATGGCCGCTCCGTGGTAAGAAGACCGTGGATGCCATTCTGGCTTTCCCGCTGGGCCGGCTAGCGACCGCCAAAAGAGCACCCGCCGGCCCAGCAGGAAAGGCCCTGCAACAAGGAAGCCGGCTCCGAATGGAGCCGGCGGAGTTGCAGGGGTGCGACGGGTGCAGTTGCACCCGTCGCGATTTTCACTGTCTGCTAAGCAGACAGTGAAAATCTTTATGGGGCCCTGTTAGGGGGCCCCTGCACTGCCCATGCCAGTGGCATGTGCAGTGCAGGGGCCCCCAGGGGCCCCACGACACCCGTTCCCGCCATCCTGTTTGTGGCGGTAAAAAACGCCAGAAACAGGATGGCGGGAAGGGGGTCGGAAGCAGCGCCGACATGGAGATTCAGCACATGCAGGGGTAATCCGGCGGGAAACCGCCGGATCCCCTTTTCTGACCGCAGCTTTACCGCCGCGGTCAGAATGGTCTGGGAAGCACCGCCAGCCTGTTGGCGGTGCTTCCGTGGTCCCCGGCCCTGGCGGTCTTGGACCGCCAGGGTCGGAATGACCCCCTATATGAATGAGAAGATTTCACAAATGGAGATAGTAACGATTTGCTGGCAGTGGCTCACGTGGCCCCTCCATGCTTGCTTAATATGTTTTAGTTTGGCTCATGCACTTTACTTAGCAATGAAGATTGTGGGCTACCTTTTTTAACCTAATTTAGATCATTATAGAACATTAAACAGAAGGACAGTGATTTCAAGCAGCATTTTTATAAACATTTGTGATCATTAAATTGTGGTAAAACAACTTTAACTAAATAAAAAAAACGCAACGTTTGGAAAACTGCTCCCTAAAACTGATACAAGTTACAGAATATTTCAGTTCTGAAGTTCTTCATGGTAAACAGAACAAAATGTAACCAGTTGTTCACAGCAAACAACTTCTAATGGAAGCTAGCAGGATACACACTTACCAAAGTAATCAGGGCCTGATGTACGAAAAAAGTATTTAACGATTCCTAAATTGCAACAAATAATGAATTTCAATTTTGGAACGGCTACATTTAATTTACATACCTTTCATACAGGCGAATAGCTATTCGTAAACATTCATTGTTTTTAAAGATTGAAATACAATTTGCGAATTGGTTTGATTTGCAAATTGCAACTTTCACACTGACAGGGAGTGATGACCTCACCCTACGAGCCTGAAGCCATCTCTGGAGTATTTAATATAGACCCATCAGGCTCTTTATCTTCTGCTTCGGGTCTGTTTATTACAATGTTTTCATATTAATATATCTTAAATTCAAATGAAGTGTGGAAACGTTTATGAATGAAAATCATGGCCACATGTGCTACTAATACATTCTTTATTAAGGAAATACTTATAATAGTAATAATGTATACAAATAAGTAAAAAAAGTTGTCAGATCAATCCATTTCAGGTTTGCATAATGTTAAAAACAATTAATTATGGTGAATGTCGACCATGTGCAGCACACCAAGGCTTACAATAAAAAATGTACGTTTACCTAGATGACTTGAATAAAATACATTTTTCACTATACAAATATGTTTAGAATGCACTTAAAAACAAAGACCATGCTCATATTGACCTACCATAGTAAAATCATACAGTACAATCAAAAAACGTGTTTTTCACTGATAGTCAAAAAATATTTTAATTACGTTTTGACCTACAACAGTTCAACCTACTCATGCAACACCACCAGAAACAGAGGATGTTTGTGATTCCTCTAGTCACTCAAAAGCAGAAACTGCTGATATACCAATTACCATTCCTACAGAGACTGAATAGCAACACAACAAGCAGAACATGGACACTGCATTTAGGAGATCCAGCTGCAATTATCACTTCCTCTGCAGTAAATCAACATCATCCAACACCATCTCCTCATATTTTAATAAGTAGGATGTAAAGGCCTACTCTAAGTTAAAGAATTAGAGAAGTCTGAGAGAGCTTCGCTAGTCGAACACAACTATCTGCATTGGAACGATCAATGCTGAAAATCTAAAGAAAGCAGCACAGGGCTGGCTGAATTGAATGCACACATATGAAAATTAAACTAGACCAGTTGAAAAGTAGTGGAGCCATTAGCTCAGTCTTTAAAGACTTAACAGTGCCTATAAAGGACATGGCCACACAAACTCTCAAGACTGTGCAGCACACAGCTGTTAACACAGATACATGAATGATTGCCTTCAAACATTTGAGTACTCTGTGGTAAGGTTGGCTACAGCCGCCTAAACTGTATGTCAGAGAGCTGCTAACATGCAGGTAGAGGTATTACATCACAATGGTGATGTAACAAGGACCGTAGCCCAAATCTCAACAGCTCAGAAGAAATGCAAAGTGCTAACACAGGACTTAGGGCACCAAGGTTGAGTGCAGAAACTGAGAAGAGTTCTAGTGTGAGCAGTATCTCTGTTGGTGAGCCAAGGGACAAAGATGGGGCTCACAATGTTCCACAAAAAACAGTTTCTGGATGACAAAGGCACAAATAGTAAATCATACAATTGCAATGTTTTGTTGATGTTAAAGCAAAAACCGTTTATTTTCTTATTTACATTGAAATATTACCTTTATTTAAGACCTATATTTGCTAAATATACACGTTATTCCTCTTCAAATGAATCTTTGAATAAACAGAAAAACAGCTGTTTAGTAATTGATATACTTTAATTAGAAATAATTATATGATGTGTACCTTAAAAATAGTTGCTAGCGACATCATCCCTGAATGAACGTCCCTTTGCAGCATCAGGTTCTGGAAGTGGTAATCGAGAGGGTGTTTCTACATCTTCTTTATCAGCTTCATCACTTGCAGAATCAATTACTTGCAGAATCAATTTGGAGCCCTTCCAGATTCAACATATCACAGTTGGCTATGATTTTGCAACACGTTGCTACATTATACTTTAGGGCACTCCGCTTTAGGGCAGAAATCGGAATCTGCCTTTACCAAAACTAAATGTCTTCTCAATAATGATCATTGTTTGTTCATGAGCACCATGGGACCTCTTTTGTGTAGATGTTCGAACATCAAAGCATAGCATGGGCCCACAAGGGTTACATTTGAATAACAATGACCTAACACCACTCCTCATGTAAGTTGGTCATGTAGTCCACAGAGTCTAAAAATGAAAGAATTATGATTGCACCCAGGGTGCCAAGAAAGTAGATCTGTAATCAGATGTGGCATTACACACTACATTGATATTTAATGAATGTTGAGAGGTAGACAAATTATAGCATGTGTACCATCTACACGTCCAATCACTTGGGGAAACTATTTTTCTAGTGATCAACTTGGCAGGGGTACTTAGAAATGCAATGCATGCATCGATTCTTGCCGATGTTGCATCAAGAAAACTTCGAATACCCCTCCTGCAACACTCTCATTATTTTGGTAGCTATTAAGTGGTATAGCGTGCAACCTACACCTGAATATGGCTAGTAATAGCATCATTGTGTTGAGTAGGCATCCTTAGTACAGGGTCCAATTCATTAATTAAACTAAGAATGATCTCTTTGTTAGACCTGTAGCTAGCATACACCTCATCTGTTGGGTCAAATAGAGACTCTTTCCTCCTCCTGCTCCTTCTCAGTTAAGGCTTCAATAACCTGCATCCTCCTCACTACAGTATAGAGTGCATCTATTTTGAAAGATTGCCATACATTTTGGGCCCTCTCTTATACTTTGCACCAGGATACCACCTGCTTCCAATTGACTGTATTTTACATGCGTTAAATGTTGTGGTTTAATGAACTTCCAATTTGCTAATGTTTTCTATATCGAATAGATGGTTCACTATTTGGTAATAGCAGTAAGTGATTCAGTATTTTCAATCATAAAAATAAGAATTTAAGAATTAATCTGTTCAGTGTGCAATATTAAGAAATGCACCATTAGCGCACCATTAGTGACTTGTAAATCAAAAACACCCTATTTATTGGTTGATCATCAGTTTGTATCTCGTTTGTGACTGTCAATTCACCCACACATCAGGTCTGGTATCATTGACAGATTAGGTACTAAAAGAAAGAGAGAGATAGGTGGGCAGATATATAGTGAGAGGGATGTGAATTAGAGAGAGAAATCAGTTAGGGAGCAAAGTGAGAGAGAGGGGTAAAGTTGAAAGACAACTTTGGTACATGTAGAGAGAGGTGTGGTAAAGAATGATGGGAAGAGAGCTAGAGAAGTGAGACAAAGAAAGGTAAAATGGAATTAGAGCAGTGAGGTACAGAGAAAGATGTGAACTAGTGAGTTCATAAATTTGGAGATGTAGAGAGAGAGAGGCGAGGTCAAGAGAGAAAGGAAGATGATTGTGTAATAGGGATGTGCATTCAGAGGGATGGTTTGTAGCCATAAACCAAAGAGAAGGAATATTTACCTAGCGACATAGATACTGGAAAATTGAGAGAGGTAAGGGGTGGGGTCAGGCAGAAGTGGTGACCTTAAGTAAAGAGAGAGGGAGAAACATTATTTTTTAATTTTGTTGCCACTTACTGCCTAAGAGTATTGAGGGTAAAGGGTGATCAGGTTAGGAATGTAAATTGATGAAATAAATAAATCAGTAATCTGAATGTTATGCATGGCCTTGTAGAGAGAGGTACATGACCACAGCTTGTACTAGCACATTCTGTTTTTTTCTGTTGTGCATTGGGTCACTCCAAGAGCGCTTATTTTCTCCTACATATCCTACCTGATTTTTGTTTTCTGGCTCTGTGGTACTAATGCTTTTCCAAATAGTTCATCCTGATATGCCACACACTCTTCCGTGAGCACTGCAAGCTCCTGGTTGCTGAACTTCAGCTTCCTTTTACATCCTCCTGTATCGTTCTCATTCTCCTCTGAGGACTTTCTAGCCATAAAGCAATCAAAATGCTTCCAAATGCTAAGAAAACTAAAGAGCTCACACAGCCTGCCCTACTTTGTGAATCTCAACACAACATGTGTGAACTGAACTCCCTTCCTCATTGTGAGGTCATCAAACTGCTTTCACAATTTGCAATTACCAAATAGCGATTCTACAATTACAGAAACTGTATTTGGTAGTCACTAAAGAGTGAATGTGAACCCTAACGAATCACAAAATTAGGAGCAGTGAGTACGACTCATTAAGAATGTCAGTTTCCTAATTTTGATTTGGATAATATTGCAGTTTGTAAAAGCGGCATTCAAATTCTTAATACATCTGGTTAGAAGTGGGCGATAAATTCCGCTTCACCAGCAGAGTTGGCAGACTTTTGGTCACTCAATGTTCTGCTTGCAATGCAGAGCTCCAGCAAAATTCTGCAACTTCTGCATGGTGGAGATTTTTCTCATGTGCAGGTCGCCAGGGGTAAGTTAGCCATCGCAAGTCAGTTTTGGGGACCCCTTGTGTGATTTTCAGTTGCTAAAAGGGCACCCAGAGTGATTTTCTCACCATGAACAGTTGCTGGAGGTCACGACTGTTCGCAGTGAGAAAGCTGTCACTCCAGTAGAAAATGTTTTTGAGTGACAGCAAAATCTACTCAAGCAGCGCACCCTCTGGTGCGCCATATGGTGCTGTTCTCACTGGCTTTGTATGGCGGAAGGAGTTCCTGAAGCCAAAATTCAGAGCAGGCAACACACTTCCCGGAATCTTGCAGAGTTTTCATGTAACTCTGTGGAATTCTGCAGATTGAAACTTCGTGGGTTCTAACTAGTCCACTAGGAGCCAGAGGCTCAAACAGGGATTCAGCTAAAAAAGACAGTCACATTTGACAAATCGCCAGTTGTGTCCATCATGAAATATCATGGAGAGTTCCTTGCATCAGCAACCATCCCCAGTCTCCTTGTGAACATGAATAAAGTTCACCAAGGCCTTACTTTTGCAAACATACACCTGCTGAGCTACAACAGTTAACCTTTAATAGTCATAGCTTGCCCATACCTTTATTTCTTGGTGCCTCTTATTATTGTCAATTTAATGCTGTGTGCACATCATCTACTAATATGTTCAATGCTTCTTAAAACTTCTCAAAAGTTCGTTTTTTTAGAGTTATATTTGTTCTACATGGTAACTAGTAAATATACCTTTGGGGATACTTGAAATTAATGAGTATTGATAAGAATTCTGTCATCTGTAACTGCCAGATTTTCCATATCCATCTGTGATATTCTGTTCTGGTCCAGTTTTTTCTTTGAATACTGGGACTTCTAGTCCTGTTTTGTAACATAATAAACAAGACTTCAAGTCCCAGAATTTAAATAAAAAACCTGGCCTGGAGCAACATATCAGTTGACTGTAATGGTAGTCTAAGATAAGTAATTTTTTGTCAAATTCTCTATCCTCACTACAAAATTTGTCTTATAATCTAGAAGGAGTGCACTTTGAGCATGTGGGACACTATTTGCTTCAGTGCCTTTATGTTAGACCTGGCATCCTTGGCGTAGAACTCCCCAAACTGTTTGCCTTTAACCCTCCTGCTTTGCTAGCTTCATTTTTGATGGCTCTAGGTCTCTGCACACTTGAACACTGCTAACCAGTACTAAAGTGCTTGTGTTCTCTTGTTAAAACTGATTAATATCCAATTGGCATTTTTTATTGATTTTTAAGTCCCTACTATAGTGGTACTCTGTGTCCATGGCATGTAAATTAAATACTAATACTGATTGTGCGACCCACTCAAGTAACCCTTTAAACAGGTTTTAGGCCTGCCATGGCAGCCTGTTTGTGTAGTTGACCTAGCAAAATAAAACTTTTGCCAGGCCTTAACCTTTTTAATAACAATCAGCCATCTCTAGGGTAGGCCCTGGACAGCGCAGAGGGCAGGATGCAGTGTATGTAAAAAGTAGGACATGTACTTTTAAGTTTTACATTTCGTGGTAGTGAAAAACCCTCAAATGTGTTTGCACTACTGCAAGGCCAGCCTCTCCCATAGGATAACACTGGAGTAGAGATGGGTGAAATATTACGTTCTGCTGGTTGAATTGATGGAATTTTGGTGACACTGCATTACTCTTGTAATGCGTATTTTCAGTCAAATTCAGCAAATCTCTGTGTGGTAAATTTGTTTCTCACCACCTAGCACAATTTTCCATCAGTAGGACAACATGTGGTGAGATGCTTCCATCGTGGGCAGTCGCAACGGTTCACAGTCAGAAGGCTGCCACTCGAGTACACTATTTACTCGAATGACAGAAAAATCAACGCGACTAGCTGTGCCCTCGGGCATGCCACATGCTGTAATTTGTACTGATTTTTCAGCACAAACGTGCTCCCAGCACAAGTTCACAGGGCGAGCAGTTCAGCATGCCTATTTTTGCCTGTTGGAAGAACTCAGCGGAATCTCTCAAAGATTTTGTAACTGTGGAATTCCATGGAGTCAAATTCTGGCAGCTGTACCCACCCTTACATTGGAGTTACCCCCAGACACCAACTCTTCACTACACTGCTGGACCTGTGGAAACTCTTCAAGGAAGAAGGACTGTTGTGTTGCAGAAAGGACTGCCACTCTGCTGGACTGCTGTTCTGAAGCATTTGCGAATGTAACTTAATAATTGACATAATGGCTTCTTAGAAGTGTATCATTACTGTCTACCTGCTTTCATGTACTTGCTGTAAACTGGAATAAAATGCTTCATTTACCTATTACACTTTTATGGAAACATATAATGGTAACAAAAGCCCAGTGCATACTGACACATGCCTACTCCAAACAAGGGAAAGCGCTGGTAATTGAAATTACAAATTGTCATACTGTGTCAAGATCTCTCATGAGGTCGTTCCCTTTGGGCATGTTCTGAGATTTTAAAAGTAAGGAACACCGTAACCAAGAACAGCTGTAAATGGACGCTGAAAAAAAGAAAATGAAGTGGGTACTGGAAAAAGTGAATAATACTGCATGCTACTGAAGGGGCACTCAATCTAAAAGGAAACTCCACACTGAAATCATTCAGATTAGTAAATCCATACCTTACAAATTTAGCCGAATTACGAGTACAGCAAAAATCTTCATCAGTCAATGTGGTTTGCTTGTCGGCAACTAATTTTATCAGCTAATTTTCAGATATGTTTGTCCATTTGATATCAGTCAGCAGGTTTCTGGGGTTAGTGAGTAGGCAGTGATACAAGTGGTGTATGGCATCTTATTCTTGATTGCCTAGGTAGGAATACATATAGGAGATACTTTACATTACCGTTAGTCAGTGCTTAATTTGTAAATAAAAATGTGCCGGTTCCCAAAGCTCTCGTCTGAAACACGCGGCTGCTGTAATTAAATGTGCGAGCATGGAATACTTAGGCAGAGTAACCTGGAAGCCATCTTGAACCAGTGCTTAATTTGTGCTTGTTGTTTCTGGTGCTGAGCACCGGCACTTATTTTTCTTCCTCAAGCATCTACTGCGACCAGAATACACCCATGGGAAAGACGGAGGAAGAGAACATCGAGAAAGCGTCACAATTGGAGAAAGCAGAAAGCTGCAGGAGTGAGCTGATTTGACAGGAAATGGCAGGAAAGAAAGGCCTGAAATGGCTTCAGGATTACGCTGCCTCAGTATTTCTTGTTGGCACATTTAATTGCAGCAGATGCATGTTTAAGTGGAGAGCTTTGGGCAACGCACATTTTAATTGACAAATTAAGCTCTCTCTCGAACCTCTTTAATCCGTTTACAGCCACTCCCTGCCCCTTCTGCTCACTCTTGCAGCTTTCTCACTTTGTGACACTTTTTCGCTTTTCTCTTCCTCTGTATTTCCCATATGTGCCTTTTGCTTGCAGTAAATGCTTGAGGCAGAAAAATAAGTGCCGGCCCTTAAAAATAACTGCTGGTGCCCCCACACAGGAAACCATTGGCTCAAACTAAGCACTGCCGTAAGTGAACTGCTTCTGTTGCTATACCGCCAAGCCAATGTGTTTATATTCTGTGGAATGCAACATGATTTGACAAACAGGACCTCTAGTATATGCATGGTGGCCTTTGATCACAGGACACCCTCTGTTAGTTGTGTGCTGGATTCTGTTTTTCGAAAACGATATGCTTTAATAGATCACTTAGATTCCCCCTCTTTGAATAAAATCAATGGCTTCGGTAGTAGGTTTTTGAATTTATCATATTATTCATGATCAGTTCTGTCAAATGTGAATTATTTCATTTGCAGACTTGTAACTGCCGCAGCGTGGCATCATGTGTTGTAATATAGAATGTTAGGGACATAGATGTGGAATGTAGGGGTTAGGCAGAGGATTGTGTAATGCTGTGGGCAGTTGTTGGAGGACCTAACACACATGGTGGGAGTGGGCGGTGCTGCTCTTTATGCATATTATAAATAAAGGAATTACTGAAGATTAACTGCGCCTCCGTTCGTCTCTATATTGGCATCGAGCTGGAGCGGTACCTGCAGCGGGAGCAGTTCTTCGTCGGAGTGGCACCACCACCACCACTCACTACTTCTTCAAGGTCGGTGAGGCAGCCGGCCTTGCGTGTATTCACAGCGCGTTGTACAAGTTTTCTGTATTGTGTGTCTGACATCGCATTCACTCGTCTAGAAAGAGAAAGGAAACTTGGCCATAGTCAACAGTGGTTTGACGCTTCGTTTCCGTGTGTCCCTGTTGCCTTGATGATGAGGCTTGTCATTGCCTGCGCTCTCTGACAGCCATCTTCGAGAACTTTGCCTGTGTTGTCCTGGCAACACTCCGCATGCTTCTCACAGCCAAAATCAGTTCGCAGTGTTGTTTCAGGTGTTGATCAGCTTTGTATGGTGGCAGCTATTCTCCTGGAACAGTTTGATTGCGCTTGGCCGGTTGGCTGTTATCAGGGAAATTACAGCAGTATACTTATTTCAAGCAACTGTATACTGTTGGCGGCCATCTTGGAATGCCAATGTCTTTACTGCTTATCAATGAGTGGTGGATCTTGGTGATTCACACACCTTTATGATTATCTACGGTGTTTTTTTATTTTTTTATTTTCTTGCACTGTAAGCAAGTCTGGATAATTTTCACTCCTAATTAACAACTGAAAATAAATTGTGCAACAGTTACTGTCAGGTGGAATTTTGCAGTCATGTTTGGATCTATCAGCATAAGTCAAGTGTTATTATGTCAAACATTCAACCACAGCCATTTTTTCTTCCTGAGTCTGGTGGTCCTATACAATGGGAATTATGGATCGACTTGTTTGAGGCCTATGTGGAGGTTTCTCACCCAACAGATATTTGGCTTTGTTAATGCACAGATTAGGTGCAATTGGTTTAAGAGAAATTAAGAATGTACCTGCAGTTGATAATGTTGGCTATGTAAATGTTTACCAGCTTGCAAAGAAGCAACTTCATGAACGTTATGGCAGGAAAATTAATGTGGTGTTGGAGCACTACAAATTTCACTCAAGGACACAGCAAGACGACGAATCTATAGACCAATTAGTAGCGGCTCCTAGACGATTGACTGTTACTTGTAATTTTGAGCAAATATCTTATGACCAGGTTTTGCGGGATCAGATTTTGATGAAAAATAAATCACCCAAAATACAGGAGAAATTGTGTTCATGCGGTAGTGAGTTAACGTTGAAAAGCACGATTGATGTTGCGAGAACGATTGAAGTATCTAAAAAATGTATTCAAACTGTGAGAAAAAATGTTACTGAATCTGATCTTGAGGCGTTTGTGTTAGTTCTGTGACTAAGGAGTCTAAAGGAATTGAGAAAAATGCTGATTGGAAAAAAAGTGGTACAAAATGTTTTTTAAAGTGTGGAGCTAGAGATCATTTAGCTAATTTTAAGAAGTGTCCGGCACTGAATAAGATGTGCAATTTGTGTAAAAAATTGGCCACGTCAGTAAAGTATGTTAGAGTGGTATGAAAAGTATAAGTTACGTTTCTGGTCATGATGATTCTGAGAGCAATAGAGCTCAAGATATTGTTTTGAGTGTGATACCGGACGATGAAGGAATTGAGAGGTCCTTCAGTTTACCCACTTGCAAGCTCTGTGTAGATGGTATTGAGGTTACTGCTATGGTTGACTCATGTGCGTGGTTCACTATTATGTGTTTGGAAATGTTGATTATGTTATGGCCTAGTTGGGAGTTAATTCCTGCAGATGTGAATCCCGGAAGCTATACAGGTCACATAATTCCTATAGTTGGCTATACTAATGTACAGATTGAGTTTGGGCGTAGCCAGTGTTAGGACAAATTGTACGTAGCAGAGAAGGGTCAGTTAATTTTTGGATAGCCTCATATCAATGAATTGGGTATTACAATTGGCTCTACAAAGGCTTCACCAGTGTATGTGGTGTTTGAGCGTGATATTCAAGGTGGGTTGAAGTATGACGAGTTGGACAAAAGTTTTCCCATCATGTTTTCTAAGTCCTTAGGTAAACGGAAGGAATTCAAACACAAAATTGTATTGCGCAAAAATGTAAGTTCGTTGAGACATAAAATGTGGAATGTACCTGTGAATTATAGACCAAAACATAAGGAAATGCTAAAGGAGTTGTGTGAAAAAATGTTACTGAACTGATTGAAAATTCGGATTGGATATCCCCAGTTGTGCTATCACTTAAGGGGAAGGGGGATCTCAGATTGTGTGTCGATTTGAGATCTTTAAATGAAGCAATTTGGGTTGATACATTCCCTTTACCCAATTTACAATAATTGGTGCCAATGGTGTGGCAAGCAACCATTTCTTCCACCATAGACTTATCTAGCGCTTATCATCAGATTGAATTGGATGAAAGCTCAAAACATTATACTGCATTCATAACAACGGAAGGTGAATTATGAAAAAGGATGCCTTTTGGCCTCACATCTGCTGTTTTTCAAAGGGAAATGAATGGGATTTTTAGTGGTTTTAAGAATGCTAAAGTGTTTCAGGATGACACCCTAGTATATGGCAACGACAGATAGGAACATGATAACGGTTTTAAGGATGTGGTAGTCTTACTATGTGAAATTGGCTTGACAGTGAGGAAAGACAAGTGTAAGTTTGGCCAAACTCAAGTAGAATATTTAGGTCATATCATTTCCTGCGAAGGAATTCGTCCCAAGGTAAGCTATGTGAAGGCTATTGTTGATGCTCCTGAGCCAAAATGTAAGGAGCAATTGATGTAAATTTTAGGTCTTACTGAGTTTTATTCACATTTTATAGAGAATTATGCAACCAAGGTGGAGAATTTGAGAAAAATCTTAAAGAAAAATGTTCCATTTGTATGGGGTCAAGAGCAATCTGTATGTTTTGATTGTATCAAACGTCAAATTGTTCAAGCCCTGTGATTAAGACTGTTTGAAACAAATACGGATGTGTTATTGCAGTTGGTGCACGTAACTATGGAATTGGGGATGTCTTATCGCAAAGAAAAGGTCATGAAAAGTTGATTGTAGTGTATGCTTTGTGCACTTTATCGCAATCCAAAAGAGATTATTCTGTGATTGAGAAGGAATTGCTAGCAGCTTCATGGGCTGTACAAAGATTTTGAATGTATGTATGGGGTAGGAAATTCAAATTGTGCACAGACCACAAGCCCTTGGTTAATATATTTGCAGCCTGGTGGTGGGAAGAATTTGTCACCAAGACTTGCAAGGCTTGCTTCTAAGCTGCAAATGCATTTTTTTGAAGTGGAATATATACCCAGAAGAAGCAACTATATTGCTGATGGTCTGTCTCGACTACCTGTTGAAGATGGATGTATTGATACAGAGTGTGATGTTGCGTTTATGTATGAGGATATATTGTTGGGATTGGAGTTGCATGAAGAATCGGAACAAGCAATGTTATCTGAACAGGAATGGGATCAGGAAATGATAAAGTATATGAAATGCAAATGGTGAAACATAATTAATATTATTACATAATTACATAAGGTAATTCTAAGGGGTGACAGAATAATTCCTCCAAAGGGGGTGCGTGATATCATTTTAAGAAGAAGTCACATTGGTCATAGTGGGATTTCTAGGAATAGGAGGCAAGTGAAATAATTGTTCTGGTGGCCAGGTGTGGATGTGATGGTCGACAGATTTGAAAGAAATTGTGCTATTTGTGCCCGGAGTGATAACAGTGCGAAACCTTGTACTGCACCATTAATACCCGTTGAGTTACTGGATAGACCTTGGAGGAAGTTGCCAATTGATTTTATGGGTCCATTTTCTACATTATCAATGAAGGAAGTATATGATATAGTGTTGATTGATTATTTTTCCAAATGCCCAGAAGTTGAATTTGTGAGCAAAATTTAAGCAGGAACAGTAATAGACTTTTTGGAAAATATATTTTCCAGGCTAAGGGTCCCAGAGACTCTTTGGTCGGACAATGGTGTACAATTTACTTCTGCGAAAATGTCTGAATTTTGTTTTAAAAATGGTATCAAACATGCAAAGGTGGCTCTATATAATCCTTCTTCAACTGGTCAGGTTGAGAGATTCAATTGAGTACAATTGGCCTGTAGATCTGGTATTCCGTGGAAACAGGCCCTAAGGAATATGCTTTCATCATACAGAGTGACTTCGCATTCTGTGACTGGCTTGGTTCCATGGTGGATAATGGAGAGAAATCAAGTGAAATTCAGGGTAGAGTGTGATAAGGAGATGAGGAACAAGGTACAGGATTATCAATTACACACCAAACTGTGTCATAATGTCAAATCCAGTATTATTGGATTGAAGGTGGGGCAAAGTGTCCATGTTAAGGTACCTGGAATTGTTGAGAAGGGGAAATCACAATGGTCTGAATCAAGGAAAATTTTGAACATTTTGAGAAATGCAGTGAAATTGGATGATGGTAGAGAGTGGAATATAAGAGGGTTGTCAATATGTAGGAGGGAGGATTCAGGTATTGAGAGTAAGGAAGATAGGGAGTGTTTGGAGGAGTATAATGGGCACTTTTTTGGGAGTGATATTGATGCGGAGGATGCGACGGCCCATTATGAGAGACGTGTGAATGTGGATGGAGCATTGCGACGTAGTGTGTGAGAGAGGAAGACACCCATATATTTAAAAGACTATGTAACAGACCAGTGAAGTGTCCAAACATCTTTACGTTGTTCGTTTACACTTACATTTTGAACTCAAATTGTATTTTGAGATCTATGTATATACCATTGCAATTGTTCTTATGTTTTTGTTCTTTTCCACTGAACAATAGTACTTACATTTTGTTGAGGGGAAGGTGTGTGGCACTGTGTGCTGGAATATAGAATGTTAGGGACATAGATGTGCCTAGGAGGAGGATTGTGGAATGCTGTGGGTGGCAGTAGGAGGTCGGGACACACACGGTGCGAGTGGACGATACTGCTCTTCATGCGTATTATTAATTAAAGGAATTACTGAAGATTAACTGCGCCTCCGTTCATCTCTATATGCAGCCATATTTTCTAATATGTCAAGTAGATGTTTTCCACTTTTAAAGGAACTCAGTGACTTCAGTATTAGGTTTTTGAATGTATTAATTATTTAAAATCAGATTTGAAAAAATGTGAATTATTGCTATAGCATAACTGTGACCACTGCAGCCATATGTTCTTAGGCAAGCAATCCCTAGTTAAAGGAACTGCCAGTCTGTGATGTTTGGAATGTCTCTTTTACATGTTGGGATCTGAGATGACGAAGGCCTTCATTGCACCATTGGCGGTAAAAGCTGCCTACTACTGCGGCAACAGCCATCAAAAGACCGTCACCGCGGCTTCCAGCCGTCCACCATATTACCACCAGAAGGCGGCTAGATGGCGGTAAGCAGCGCCACGGCAGTAGACCGCCGCCGGCCGTATTATGAGAATTAATACGGCCTGGCAATGCTCTGCTGGCAGATGCTGCTGCTGGCAGCAGCACCCCATCCCGTCTACTGCAGAGGACCCCCTGGACACAGGTAAGTGGGTGCTCCGACAGGGGAGGGGGTTGGGGGTATTGTGTGTATGTGTGGGTGTGTGTGTGTATGTCTGTGCGTGCATGCGTGTATGTGGGTGTGTGTTGTGTTGTATGTGTGTGCATGTTTGGGGGTGTGAGTGCATGTATGTTGAGTTGTGTGAATGCGTGTCTGCGTGTACGTATGTAAGTGTGTGCAGACGTGTGTGTGAATGGATGTATGCATGCTTGGATGAATGTGGGAATGGTGGTGTGTATGCATGTGGGCGTGTGTGAAGGGAGGGGTGTGTAGGAAGGGGGTCTGGAGAGGAAGTGAGGGGGTGGGGGGAATCTATGGAGGGGAAGAGGATTGGGGAATACCGCTATCAGTGACAGGGAAGAGATTCCCTGTCACTGATAGTGCCTACCGCCATGGTTTTCGTGGTGGTAAGGAAGCCACAAAAACCATGGCTGTAGGCGGGGTCATAATCCAGCAGGTGGTACAGTGACGGCCGCCAGGCTGGAGCTTGATGTCTGCAGCCCAGCGGCCATTACCGCCGTGGAGGTTGGTGTGGTACATTGGTGGTTTGGCTTCCGCCAAACTGCCAATGTCATAATATCGAGGAAAGTACCACCAGCCTGTTGGCAGTACTTTCCTCCATATTACCCCCGTATGAATAATTCTATAAATGTGTGCCTTGCCTTTCCCTGCTAGCTTACTCTGTCAAAGTTTCCTGTAGGTACCCAAAGTTCAACAATCTGTGAGTCAGTCTAGGGTTGGCATTTGCACACATTATAAGGGTTGAGTGCGCAAGCACTCTGGCCCCCGTTGTAATCTCTCTGTGGGCTTTTAACTACGCCCAAGTCACGCCCATGAATTTGGTTGGTTTAAGGGCTTGTCTTTTAAAAATCACTTCATTTCATTTGTGAAAGGAATGCATGTGTCATGCCCTTTCCGGTGTTTAGCCCTCCTCGAGCACACTGGCCAAATACTGAAAACATACGAGGCTCCATGTTTTCCGCATAGTTTCTGGACTACTTTCTCTTTTTATTTCATATGCAACGCGATCTCGCTGGGCAGTAATCGAGTGCTTTGCATGACTACCATTTTACTTCTATTGTTTATCCTAGCGCTCCTTGGCAAATTCAAGGTTTTACACAACGCGATCACACTCTTTTAAAAAAAAATCTTTATTTGTAATTTTCCCCCGTCTCTATCCCCACCCCCAACCACTCCTCCCCTTGTTTAAAGGTACTACAGTTCTGAAGGCAGAGGGGCCTTAGATGTTTACAGCGCTAATAGCTCTAACATGAGCAAATATGAAACCCATTGCATTGCAAATGCTTGTGTAATGCTGGTGCGGGGACTGTGGGCCTGGAGCGCTGCGGTCTGCGAATTGGAACAGGGAGCAAGTTCTGTGTGTAGAGGGCATCTCTGCTATGCCAAGAGTTAGCTCAGCCTGGTGCCATGACTGCCGCTCTTGGAGGTAGGCAAGAGGATGATACCCCTGGAGTGTGTCAAGAGAGGACGGTCAGAAGCAGGGCCAAGTAACGGGGGGCTTATGCACGATCAAGGGGGCTGACGAGGTGGGCCGTGCTCACCTAACCAGTTGTTTACAGCCATGCTTTGGCATGCAGAAAATGGGATCAACCCTACCCTCACAGTATCTAGAGCAGGAGCTGCCATATGTAGTCAGTACTGGGCTGGGCTCAACAGAGCACTGACATTCTGAGGATGTGCGATCAAGCATGTACTGTAAATAAAAACATAGCGGGCTCAGGAGTACATATTACTGTAGGTCAGTGATACTCAAAGTACGGCCCAGGGGCCGCATGCGGCCTTTTTGACCTTTACATGTGGCACCCAGGGCAGCAGTAGCACTAGGCTGCTGTTTACTGGATTGAACAGGTGACACATTATTTAAAGATGATTGAAGATAAAGAAAGGAAGTAAGGAATTTGTCCGGCACCGCTTTAATTCCAGGAACGCTTTCATTCTTTAAGAAATCTTGCAGCAAATGTCTACAACTATGATAAGTGTTCTTAAAAATTCAAAAAGTGTATTTAATTTACACACAGAATCATTTAATCTAAGTTCATAAGATTACATCAGTGCATGGAGAAGTATTTTTTTTTAAACGAGAGATTTCAAACATCAATTCAGAAACTTTCATTCTTTCCTCCATCCCGAACATTCATTCTTACCCCCACCTTTATAACAATGCCAATAGTGAACTAAGAGGCAAGCTGCACTCTTTGATTGGCCTGATTTGCTGTTATACATGAACAACTTTATTAAATCAAACACAGGAGAAAAGTTTGCACAGCGCACGTACCAAAGTCATGCATTGTGAGGTCCTCCTACATACAATAATGAAGAAAAAGAAGGGAACCTGAAATAAAACAATTGCCTAGGATCACACAGATTTTTAAAGTGGGGAAGCTGGAAATAATGCCAGGTTTTCTGGTTTCACATTGTGCTATTCAGCCACTAGATCTATATGCTTTGCTGCCCCCTATCACCACCATAACGCCACAAACCCTCCCTAACCAGAGCCCCCTCTTCCCTTTGATCGGCATGCTGCTAGCATCAATGCGGCCCTCTGTCGCGCCACAGACCAAACTATTTGGCCCCTAGGAAAATGTTTGCTAGTACCCATGCTGGAGGTAATGGATCAGGGAAACAATGTATGTATGGGTGGATCAGGTACTTTGGTTACCTAAGGTTGCCTCAAACCTGATAATGCAGGGGGTCTGGGGAGCGACACTTTGGATATACAAGACACGTGCTAATACGTATAGTATATTTGAGGTGGATTATACAGTGTAAGTACAGAGGCACAGCTTTGTCAAGCTAGATTAGTAAAATTATTTGATTGTTGCGGATGCTTTTAGTACAATCTTTGGTTTTATGCAGACTTATAGATACCAATGGACCCGATTCAGGTGGAAGTCTCCCAATTATTGAAGCAAAACTTGGCTTTATTTTAACTGTCTCCAGCAAGAAAATCCATTTGTTTCAATAGAAGTCAATGGGGAAAAAACATTCTCCCGATTTTTTTTTTTTTTAAATCTCCCACTTTTCTGAAATGTTGGCATGCATGCAGACTGGTGGTGAATAAACTAGGCTCTCCAATCCACATACATCTCCCTGTTTCATCATTACACATTCCCGTACAAGAGGCAAGGTTATCCAGGCACTGTTAAAACTTGATCATGCTCACTCTCTTTAAATGATGGATTCAGACTGTGACTCATTGCTTTAAAAGGAAATATAAAACTGTTGGTACTTAAGCACCTGTCTGCTTCTGAGACATGCCGTACTGCCCTGTTAAAAGTATGGCAACAGTGTTGAAAATGCAGGTTATACCCCTTTCAAATTGGAGAAGTGCAGGCACTCGGCATCGGGCATTACCTGCCCATAAAAAGCACCAAACTTGATGGATTACTCAGACAAAATACAATGGGTGGTCTGACTGAAACATTGGCAAATCAAGTTATGAGCTCAGTCCAGCACTCATTACCAGTGCATATATTGGTTACTTTTGTTTTCTGATTACAAGGGTGGTGGATCATCACCTGCTTTAGTCAGTGTGGTGTCAAGTGGCAAGTAAACTGCTGTGAGAAGCACTTAGCTGATGTCAGGAGCATGCAAGGGTCTGCCAAGATAAATACGTGTTTATGCTGTGTTTGTTATACATTGCCACTGCCTTCACCTGTATGAGTAAAGCCAATTACTTTGGTGTAATTGCAGTTGAGGCACATGCACTTCCCCGTGTGCTGCCTCAGCAGGACAGTAGACTACTGCCTCCACAGGTCCACACTAGGCTGTTCATGAAGTACTGGTGGAGGGCACTCTTAGCAAGGTTTTGTCGAAAATGGGGGTGGGCTGGTATAAGGTGCGTATGAGTATTGAGGAAGCACTGTTGGTGTTTGCTCTGCAAGTCACAGCTTGCCCTGTTTTGATCAGTCGTGCATTACCAGTACATAGGATTTTACCTCTGCAGTGGCATGGTGTATGATGAGAAATAATTTGAGAAGTTCCAAAATAATGGTAACATAGAAGAGGATACTTTGCCCTGAGTCAGGTCTACAAGGAAGGATGTATGTTGCATTAAAGATGTGTTTGGTAGAGCGCAGAGTTTGTTCAAAAAGGGATTTTTGGTGTTAGATCCTGAGGCTTGCTTATGTCAACTGTTTTACTTTTCATTTTCTATTTATGTGGCAAGAAAAGTCCAGTTAGGAATTTACAACGGTAAGAGCTCTAACTTGAGCAAACGCAAGACCTGTTGCATTGCCAATGCTTGTTCTGGTATGCTGGTGCCCAGAAGCGCCTGCACTTGACTGGATGATGGGAACTGACCGAGATTAGACATAACAATCATAGGAACCACAAAGGTACGACAAAAGATTGTTTGGAGGCTTCCCAGATGGATATTGGCCCGTGGCTTGACTCACCATCCATGTGAGACACTGCTATGCTTTGAAATGTATGTGAATGTGAAGTCTGATTGTATCGATGAACTGTATAGATTTGTACTGAAATGAAAATTGCTATGTGGACAGGAGACAATAGGATAAACTGATTTTGGGTCTAGAGGGAGTCCCAGGATATCAATAGGTAGAGTGTGTTATGTTATGTTATTTTACGTTATATTATGTGTATTTTTAAAACACACCATTGCCTGCAAGGATATCCCGTCTCTGAGCAGCTGCATATGCCTAGCTCGGCCTATGTAGGTTGGTTAATTGAAAAGCCAGGTCTTCAGCTTCTTGTGGAATTCAAGAAGAGAGGAAGAGGCTCTGATGTGGAGTGGGAGAACTCTTGTCCTCCTGATATGGTTCTGTGTATGCATGGCTGGTGTATGCATAGGAGTCCTGTGGAGCGGAAGTGTCTGGATGTTTAATGTAAGGAGATGCAACTGTTCAGGTAGGTGGTGTCTGAGATGTGTAGTGCCTTGAATATGCGTGTTAGGAATTTTAACTGATTGTGTTTGTGTATCAGGAGCCAATGTAGTTCCATGAGGTGTGATATGATGTGAGTTCTGCGTGGAGAGGTTGCGGATGAGTCTGGCTGACGAGTTTTGAATTTTTCATAGTCTTCGAGAGTTCAGTGGTGATCCTGGCATACAGAATATTCCAATCACCAAACTCACTGGTGAACATGAAGTGAGTGACTCTATTTCAAGTGTTTTGGGAGCCTTATAGAGATAAGCATCTTCGGAGTGTGGAAGCAGGATGCAGTGAAGGCTTTTGCTTGTGCGGTCATGTCGAGTTTGCTTTTGTTGATTATTCTGAGGTTCTTGGTGTGGGGTTGCATTGAAGTTCGACCGAACACCAGATGGAGTCCCATGGTGAGGTTTTTTGTGCTAAAAATAACTACTTTAGCCTTGTTGGTGTTGAGCTTGAGACAGGTGGCCATCACCAAGTTAGTAAATTCAGTCATGCAGTCTGCAAACTTGTTTCTTGAGTTGGGGGTCTCGTCCGAGAGAAAAATTATGAGTTTGGTGCTGTCTGCATAGGAGAGAATGTTGATGTTGTGTGTGCAGATGATGTTGGCCAGAGGGATCATTTATGTGTTGAAGAAGGTGGGGCTGAGTGAGGAACCTTGAGACACTCTGCAGATTTGTTTGCAGGCCTCTGAGGAAATAAGGTGCCAGGCTGATAACTTGTATTCTATCCTTTAAAAAGGAGCAGATCCACTGAAGAGTGGGTCCTTGGATGCTAGTACAGTACTAAGGCTTGTGCTCTAACACCGTCACTTCCTCCTCCATGTTGTACAAGTGAGTATTGTGATATAACAGTCTGACAGCAAAGTGCCTGATAGAGTGATGTAAGCAAGCAGGCAATATGCTGATTCTACTACTGTGATATTTCTAGTGCCAGGGAATGGTCCATCCAGGACCTAGCAATTGTAGAGGCTTAAGCCTTAGTATTACTCTCAAAAGTTCTGGAGAGATTGTCGAGGAGATGCTTCTCATTCAGCTGAGAATAGAATTATGATTCACGTCCGTTGACCTTTTTGATTTAATGAATATTAAGAAATAATTCTCTAACATTTGGGAAAACTCTACTCAGTTCTGTGAACATAGAAATCGAACTGGGCTGGTGTGAATCAGTTGTTGTGATTTGTTGTGCCATTTGAAGAGTGAGAATGGTTGGTGAAGAAGTCAGCATTATTGAGGGTTGCCCCTGCTAATGAAGGCAGCTAATGAAGGCAGCAAAGGATCTGTTGTTGAATGCAATTGAGTATGTGTGCCTGATGAAAACCAATTTGACTAAGATAGCAAATTGTAAGCAAAATAAGGGTGAAGCACCAACTGTCTTTGTGCAGGGATTGTTGCAATTTCTGCACCCAATGGCAGAATAATAAGCTGACCATATTGGTGTTAACCAGTCATGAGTTTTGTAAGAGAGAAAGAAAGAGAATGTAGAAGAGAAATTGGTGCAACTGACATTGCAGAGTATGCAGCAAACCTTTAAGGTGAGAGATGGTAAGCCCTGCAAGAGGAGGGAAAAGGACGGGGACAGGAAAAGCTGGAAGAGGCAATGGAATGGGCCAATGAGAGGCCCTTGGTTATGCATTTCAGTCAAACAACAGATGGTCATGTTTTGCATGCAGACATTTGGGAATTCAGAAACACAACTATCCCAGCATTGTACCTAAGGCACCAGCCTTCCATGAGCCTTCTGAGTTTGATAAGATTACTTAAAACTCTTTTCTTGAATTTTAGGGCAGCCTGAGAGGTTCTGAATATGCCATGAATACCTGAGTCCCGATAGATCTGACCCTAGATAAATTGTGTCATTATTTGTAAGCATATAACCAGTCTCATTGATATAGGTGTTAATCACTCAGCTCTGAAAAACTCAGAATAAATCTAAATAACTTATAGTGGGCATGTCTGTAGACTAAAGTGGTATTTCTAATTACGAGCTCCTCACTATGGGCCATAGGTATGTAGAAATGGCCTTGTGAATCGCAAATAGCGATTATTATGAAATCGCTATTTCCGAGTCGCAATAGGCCTTGTAACATAATTGCGAATCGGAATTAGCGATTTCTTAAAAATCGCTATTGGTGGTTTGCGAGGCCGATTTACCGAATCGCAATTTGCATTTCCGCAAATTGCGATTCGATAAATCACAAGCAGGAAGTCAGTCATCCCAGGCAGTTTCAGGTGCCACACCCAAACCAGCATCCAGAAAGAGCAGCCCAGCCACACTGAGCAACACTCTGAAGGAGGCAGCACACCTGAACAAGGATGGACACCTCAGCCCAAGTAAAGAAGAAGGGAGAGAGAAAGAGGAAGCTCAAATTCAGC
Source organism: Pleurodeles waltl (assembly GCF_031143425.1). Taxonomy (NCBI): domain Eukaryota; kingdom Metazoa; phylum Chordata; class Amphibia; order Caudata; family Salamandridae; genus Pleurodeles; species Pleurodeles waltl. Next base: position 778,901,626 of record NC_090439.1, read on the forward strand.
TAGCAAGAGCTAGAGGTGCTGACAGAGGAGGTGGTCAGGAGCCATGACCACCTTTTTGGTAAAAGCTCACTCCAGGTGCCGGAGAGTGACAAAAGGAGACTCTGGGCAGATATACAAACCAAAATCTGCGCTATTGGAGTGGCACATCGCTCGGTCGACAAGATTAAGAAGAGGTGGTGTGACCTGCGGTCCCGTGCGAAAGAGAGGGTGGCAAGAAGTCTGCAGGAGGCCAGGGGCACAGGAGGCGGTCCACCCGCAGAGGCACCATCCACCCCATTAGAGGACCTAGTGGAGTTGACACTCCTCCCTGAAGCTGTGACTGGGGTCACAGAGATAGACACCTCTGGCACACCAAGTACCAGTCAAGGTAAGTGCAATATTGAATTGTAATCCCATATGTGTATGCACAAAAGCCCCTTAGGAATTAGCAAGTAATGTAAAACACTGTGAGAAGTAATCCATTCCACATCTTAGTAGCAGCACAACAATGCATTATGGGAGTGGTAGTCCACAACCCAGAGCTGAAAGTAGCAAGTACAATGTAATTAAGTAGAGCAACACCCAGAACACAGTGAAGAGAAGTACCAGTACCTTTATTACCATTGTGTGGCCTTACTTGCAAAAACATAACTGACATGCTGCATATTGTCGTTGCAGGTGGGCCAGACCTAGCAGCCACAGCATCAGCCAGCGTAGGCGAGACTGACACCCATCCAGCCTCTGACTCAAACACAAGTGGGTCTCTCACCATTGTGCCACTCCGACGCAGACCCAGGGCACTGCCACTGCCAGAGATCAGTCATGACTCGGATGAGCAGCAGGAAGGGCCAATTACACCATCCCCAACTGGCAAGCGCACCCAGATACAGCAGGCCACAGCACCCCTCAGGATGGCGACAAATGCTGGTGCACAGGGGACTGAGTCAAGTGAGGGTCCCTCCTTCTTTGGTGGGCTGGAAGCAGCTATGTTGCAGCAGCAGCGCCTACAGAACAAAAGGATAAGTGGCTTACACAAACAAATGCAGCAACATAACGCCAACATGGGGGGCCTGCATCGCCAGCTTGAGTGCCTGAATGTGAATATAGAACTGCTGCATGAGGGACAGGTGCAGGCATCGCAGGACACTTCTGCTGTGCGTGAACTATGCCAGGAGCTGCGCCATGACAAGGTGAGCCACCGCAGACAGGAGCTCAGATTCATGAACATGTTCGGTGGCTTCTGTCACTCTGTGAACAGGGTAGCTACTTCAACCTCACTGATTGCACATTGTGCAGTGGCTGTACAGGTGGGGGCAGCACACAGCAGCAGGGATGTGGCTAATGGACTTGTCCAAATCACAAATGTGATTGATAACATCATGGCGCAGAGGTCAGCCACACCAAGTGAGCTTGCACTGGGGGACACAGAGGATACTTCCAGCCTCAGCAGTCTAGCTGTACCCGCAATGGACACCAGACGGCACAGTGCCAGGCACAGCACCCCAGTGGTGTGCGTAGCCGCAAAAAGTTACTGTAGCGGCCAGAGGGGTAATGAGTTCACTATGAAGTAATAGTGCATTACTCTGAACTTCTATTGTTTCTAGTTTTTTTAACTCTATTATTTTGCTATTCGTTGGACTAACATTACCTGACATTAAGGTAATACATTTACTCCACTACAGGTACATTTGTCAGTGCATTTGTGTTATTCATACTTACATTTGAAATGGTTGTGTGTGATGTCAGCACACCTTTGCCATCCCTCTGCTGCACTGGTCCTGTAGGGGTGGTATTGGATTATCATCCTCATCAGATTCACATATTTCTACTAGTATGCCCCCGGTGGTAGCTATATTGTGCAAAATTGCACAAGTAGCCACTATTCTACATGTGGTCTCTGGGCTGTACTGTAGTGCCCCTCTACTTTTGTGGAGGCACCGGAAGTGACTCTTCAGCAGTCCAAATGTGCGCTCCGCCATGTTGCGGGTCACCCTGTGTGCTGCATTGTATCTCCGTTCAGCAGGTGTTGCAGGATTGAGGTAGGGCGTCATCATGTAGGTCCGCACTGCGTAGGCACTGTCTCCTGGAAAGGACAGAGGGTATGATGAGTAACTGAGCCATCTGACATCAGCACGCCATCAATGCGCCATTGTATAGAGGGACAATACCTAGTAGATATCCTTCTCCAAACTTCCTAGCTTGCAGTCTTGTGTGAATGCCGCTATGACAAAAGATGTACAAATCATGTGTGCTCCCTGAGTACCTGGCCACGAGATCAGTAATGATGTAGGAGGCATTGCAAATCACCTGAATATTCATTGAATGTTGGTATTTACGGTTGTGGTACACATACTGTGTGGCTAATGGTGGACAGATTGCCACATGTGTCCCATCTATGGCACCTAGGACGTGGGGGAACTGTGCTATCTGGTAAAAATCCATTTTTGTCTCCTGTATATCCTGTGGTGCGTGGGAGAATCTGATGTACTGGTGTATCCTGCTCAGCATGGCATTGATAAATGCATGGAAAAATCTAGAGAGGGTACTCTGTGATACCCCTCCAGCTACTGCTATGAGCCCTTGATAGCTCCCTGAGGCGAGTAGGTGGAGCGAGCATAATACCTGCACAAGGGTGGGTATGCTGTGAGTCCTCAGTGTTCTGCGCTGCAGTATGGGTTGTAGCCAGCTATCAGATCAAGAATCATGGCTGAGTTCAACTTATACCTCTCAAATATTTCCTCCTCTGTCAAGTTAAAAAGTGTAATGCGCACTCTGAAAATACGCTCCTGTCTCCTCCTCCCTCTCCTCAATCCTGCTAAGATCCTCATCCTCCTCGCCATGACATAGAGTGCAGCCATTGTGGAAAAGAGTCTGAGGCATTCTGGGTCTCTTTATATAGGTTGCACCTGGTTACCACCTGGTTTCACTTAGTGGTATTTTGCATGTCCAAAATGCCATTCTGCGAAAAATCGCAATTTGCGATTTTTTGATGCATCGATTTGCGACTTGGACTTTGCGAATCGCAATTTGCGCCTCGCAATTTCCTACTGGAAATACCGAATCGCAAAATGCGACTCGCAAAACCAGGTTGCAACGCAAAAAATCGAAGTTTTTGCGATTTCTTATTTTTGGTCTGCGAATGCCTTTCGTGCATCGCAGACCACGTTTTTGAATTTGCAAACGGCCGAATTTTGCTATTCGCTCCGTTTGCGAGTGCAAAAAAGTTTCATACATCTGGCTCTATATCTTTTTTTCATTTTAAACATACATTACAAATTACTGAAGTATAGAGTATCATCATCAGAGGAGCACCATTCATTGCTCATTCAGAAGCACATTCTCAAATCCAAATATATCTAAATTCTAAACTAAACACATGCATAGTCAATCTCCCCTAGAGATATTACAGCATTCATTTTGTGTGGAATGGGGAATTGTAACAATGTGGTAGCACCTCTCCTCTCCAGGAGCATGACCGTCATCTCCTGCCACACTTGTAGATTGTCCTGCTGTGTTTCATCAGTTCTTACCATTTTCATCTGAATTTCTTTTACTAGGGACCGTCCCAAAATGTCTTTACACCACAGCTGTACTGTAGGGCCTCCTGGATGTGTTCAGTAAATCATTATTCTACATTTGTCAGGCACTAACATGGTAACAAGAGAGAAACCTCACATGTATCTTGCCTTTCTGAGGTGTAGAGAACAACCAGCGCATTAATGAGTAGTCCAGTTGCAACCTTGGAACCAAGGTTAGAGACTTCACCATGTTTGTCAAATATTTTCTAACTACTGGACAAACTCAAAGAATATGTAGGAAATCTGTCATGCCCTGGTGGCATCAGAGATACTTATTTGAGTAAACTGGAGTAATTTTATTGAGAGTTTGCAATGTCAGGTTGACCCAGTGCAGTATACTAAACTGAGACAGGTGGAAAAGGTCATTACTGGATACCGTTTTGTGATATTGTATTGCTCTTTCCCACTCTGAGTCTCGAAATGAAGTAGCTTATTTTTTCCCACTTGGCCCAAACCCTCAGAGTCTCTAACTTTTGGGGCCAGATGTATCATCATTCCACTTTGCATTTCCTAAATAGCGATTTTTAAGAAATCGATATTTAAGAAATGCAAAATGAGATGTATGAAAATTACGATTCGGTAATTGCGATTTCTTAAAAGTCGCAATCGCTATTACCGAATTGCAATTAGAGAATGGGACTCCATTCATCTCTATGGGCCTGTAGGCCCATAGTTGTGAATGGTTTTACATTACCTAATTTGCGAATTCCTGTCAGGAATTCGCAAATTAGGTAATGCAAACCCTAGGGTGCTGGGAGCCTTTGATGCACCCCAAAAAAATATTTGTGGACATGTAAAGTGCACACATGCCCAAAGGGCATGTGTGCACTACATGTCATTTTTAAAACTGCATTTGTAATGCATTTTTAAAAATTGCTGGTGCTTACCACCAAACTTGAATTTGTGGTAATTGCATTTCCTAAATGCCAAATTAGCATTTAGGAAAGGCATGATACATGTGAATAGGTAATTGCAAATAGGTATTCCCTATTTGTGATTACATAATTGGAGTCGCAATTTTAAGGAATCGCTATTTGTGCGATTCCTTAAAATTGCACTGAGAATTCCTTTCATAAATCATGAAAGGTGATTTTGCATTCGCAAACGGTTGAATTTTGCGATTTGCACCGTTTGCGAATGCAAAATCCTTTGATACATCTGGCCACATGTTCTGTATCAATGCTCTGTATAGGCTGTAGACCCTCCTACCCACATCAATGAGGCCGACTCTGGGGTTCCTCCTTGGAAACTCTCCAGCATCCTTGAGCCACAGATATCATCTTGGCAAAATGTTAGAAATTGCCACTCGCCCGTCAAGAGCCTTCTTCTAGCTTCCTCAAATGTAATAAAGGCCTCTTACTCATGTAAATCTCCTCTGTCCCTACAACATCATCAATCAACCCTGCTGTCGCTCCCATTCTTTTGGTCATGTCAAAGAATGGGAAATCCCATAGCCCCATTTAAGCCACCCATTTGCAGTATCACTCTGAATCTGATCACAAGGTAGGGTAACCTCTGATCTGCGCGCTGCATTACCAGGAGGAGAGAAAGTATCTCTTCTTTTTCACATTCCAAGGATCCCAACTTTTGTGGGACAGACTTCCTTAAGGATTTACAGTTTCCCTTTGTATCTTTTCCCATGCTCTAAAGAAGAATGCAGATGCTTGTTTTTTTTAGATACTTAGGGTTCTACTTTGGTTCAATATGTTGATGGTTTGCTTTTGGTATCTGTTACTCTAGAACATTACAGGTAATATTAATTATGTCTCCTCATCAAATTGGCGAATAAAGAGCAAAAGACTTTAAGAAAGAAATCATACTTCTGCCTTCACTCAGTGTGATACCTTGGCCATGAAATTTATGCTGGCAACAGCCACCTGTCCTGTCATGTCTGTGTATTGCAGACAGTAAATGGCTTGGCTATGGTGACATACTCAGACCTTTGCAGGATTATATCAGAAAAGGCACCTCTAAACCTTTGGATTGGACTAGTGAAGCCAAAAATGAATTTGTCAAAATTAAGCAGAAACTAGCTTTTGCAACTGCCTTGGGTCTCCTGAATTATGCAAGACCTTTTACTTTGTAATTTCATGAACGTATAGATTTGCACGTGGAGTGTTGTTACTGAGCCATGCGGATCACAAAGACACAGTAGCTTATTCTTTACTTCTGGATCTGATTATGGCTACATTCCCACCATGTTTTGGATCCGTGGTGACTGCAGTGATTCTTGATAAGGCATTAGAAAATATTTTGGCTTATTTCTTTAAAATTGTTGCTATGCCTCATTCTGTGGTCTCAATAGTCCAACTGTCCAGATACGAACTTTTATTGTTGTCCACTTTTCACATTACCCTGTTTCAGTGTTCAACTCTGCAGCCTGGCTCTTTAATGCCCATTAGTGAGGTGGGAAAACACTAGAATTGTATTATTATTCCTGCACATGTAACCAAACCCGTATGGACTTGACTGATATGCCCATTTTTTTTACTGTGAGTTAGCATATTTTGTTGATGTATTATTTCTCAGAAATGATAATGGTGAAAATGTTTGCTGATTATGCTCCATGTTCTGCTTATCAGATTGTGAAAAGTTGTCGTTTGCCAAATGTGAGTTCTGCCAGGGTTGCAGAATTCATCATTCTCACCAAAGTCTGCATTTTAGCCAAAGACAGGATTGTAATGATGTACATTGACTCAAAGTATGTGCTTTGAGTGATGCATGACTTTGAGCTTTTCTGGATGCAGAAGGGGTTCTTAGCATCCCCCAGAACCGTTGTTAAAATGGACAGTATGTTCGAAGTATTTTAAATGCCTTACAGTTCCTACGAAAGTGGTGGTGGTAAAGTGTAGCACACACCAGCATCACCATAATGATGTTTCAAAAGATAACAATCTAGCTGACACAGCCACTAAAAATGTGGCTTTGTCTAAAACTACTGATGTTGCTATGTGTATTATGGAAATTGACTTGCTTCCTGTACCACAGAAAAAGGATTTGCCAGAATTGTAGGATGAAGTCTCTGGAAATGAAAAACTGTCTAGGACCATGCAGAATTGTAAAAGATATTATAGAGGGCTTTGAGAGACTGAGACTCAGGCCCTCATGAAAACCCTGGTGGTAAGTAATAAAGCAGCGGTAGTACCGCCAACAGGTCAGCGGTAAAATAAACGGAATTATGACCACGGCAGAAACTGCCAACACATACAGCCACTTTAACACTCTGACCGCCACGGCGGTACCAACGCCATCAAAAGCACGGCGGAAACAGTACACAGAAGGGAAACAACTCACCTCTCGACACACAAGGAAGAACCACGATGCCATGGAGCCCAAACTGCACATATTTCCAATGGTGGTCTACCTTCTCCTACATGCCATCTGCGATGTCCTGGGGAGTGCAAAACCACAGTCTCTCAAGTGGGTGGTTTGCCCACTGCTTGGTCCTGGGGAGTGCAAAGCCACAGTCTGTCAAGTGGGTGGTTTGCCCACTGCTTGTTCCTGGGGAGTGCAAAGCCACAGTCTCTCTAGTGGGTGGCTTCTCCACTGGTTCTGGAGGGGGCTTTGTGCCCAATGTGCTTCATCCTGGCAAGGAGGGGGTGAATGGATGCCTTCTTCCACTGGTCTGGAGGGGGCTTTTTGCCCTATGTGCTTCATCCTGCCAAGGAGGAGGTGAGTGGATGCCTTCTTCCACTGTTTCTGGAGGGGGTTTTGTGTCCTGTGATGCTGATCCTGGATGGTGCAAGGTCACAGTCTCTCACCTGGGTGTCACACTTACAGGTGTTGCAGGGGCCGGGACGCACTACAGCCCATGTAGGCACAATTACACACTGCTCGACAGCGGTGACTGCTGCTCAGTGGATGGCAATTGTGCTGCAGGTGGCTGTGCTGTCAGTGGTGGGGGAGGCTCCAGCCCTTCCCCTGCAGCCTCGGACGGCTGCCCACTGGGGCTGCTGCTGCTGGCAGTGGTGCTACTGGCGGTGCAGGTGGCGGTTCTGCTGGCGGTGCAGGTGGCGGTGCTGCCAGTGGTGGGGGGAGGCTCCAGCCCTTCCCCTGCAGCCTTGGTCGGCTGCCCACTGGGGCTGCTGCTGCTGGCAGTGGTGCTGCTGGCGGTGCAGGTGGCGGTTCTGCTGGCGGTGCAGGTGGTGGTGCTGCTGGCGGTGGGGTGAGGCTCCAGCCCTTCCCCTGCAGCCTTGACAGCTGCCCACTGGGACTGCTGCTGCTGGCAGTGGTGCTGCTGTTGGTGCAGGTGGAGGTGCTGCCGGCTGTAGGGGGAGGCTTCAGCCTTTCCCCTGCAGCCTTGGATGGCTGAAGTGCCATGGCTGGTTTTGTTTGCCCAGATTCTGCTCTAGTCCCAGACACCAGATCCATCCTGCCTGTGGCGTCAGTTCCCTTTAGATTGGCCTTGGCAACTGTTGTCCCCTTCCTGCCCTTGGCAGATGGTGATGCCTCTTTGTTTCTGCCAGCTGGTGTTCCCTTCCTGCCCTTAATGGCTGGTGGTCCCTCCTTCCCCTAGCTGGCTGGTGGTGCCTCCTTCCCCTTGCTGGCTGGTGGTGCATCCTTCGTCTTTCTGGCTGGTGTCCCATTCTTGCCCTTGCTAGCTGGCGGCCCCTTCTTGCCCTTGGCAGGTGGTGCAGGCACACTGGCTGTGCTGACGGGTGCCTCCTTGGAGCGTCTCACACCTGCAGTAGCTGCAGGAACTACAGTGGCCATGGACTGGGTGGCTGAGGTGCTGGCCTGGGTTCTGCCCAACCTAGCCCGAAGAGAAGGATGGGTGGAGGGGCAGGGAAGGTGGAGAGAAAAAGCCTTTTACGGACACTGGGACTGGAAGAGGGTGAAGGTTTGGGAGTGGAGGTAGGAGGTGTCAGTCTTGTGTGTTTGGGTGCAGATGCATGGGCTGGATGCTGTTAAGAGGTGGATTGCTGTTGTGTGTCTAAGTGCTTGCATTTGTGTACTTTGGGGGGGCACAGACACAGTGGGAGAGGACACAGGGGACGTGTGCATGGATGTGGGGGTGGTGACTGCCAGTGAGGGGCGTGTTGTGATAGGTGTGCTGGTGATTGAGGTAGTGGATGAGGATGTAGTGCATGCAGGTGTGAGTGGAGGTGGACTACGAGGAGGAGGGGGACACAGTGGAGGCAGTGGATGTTGGTGTGTCTGCATCTGGATGGTGCTTGTGTGAGTGCCTGTGGGATGAAGTGTGGTGCTTCTGTTTGCCTGAGCCACGCCTGTGTGTTGATTTGGGTGCATGCAGGTCTGAAGGTGTGCTTGGATAGGCTGGAGTTGATGGGAATGGGACTGTGTAGAGGAAGTTGGAGGGGGAGGCTAGAGACAGGGACAATGGCTGCCATCAGTGAGTTGGCCAGAGCCTGGAATGCTCTCTGTTGGGCCGCCACGCCAGAGTGAATGCCCACCAGGTATGCATTTGTTTGTTGCAAATGCCCTGCTAGACCCTGGATGGCATTCAGTTTAGTAGTCAGCCCAACAGAGAAGGATCGCAGAAGGTCAATAGCCTCCTCACTGAGGGCAGCAGGGCTGACTGGGACAGGGCCTGAGGTGCCTGGGGCAAAGGAGATGCCCACCCTCCTGGGTGATAGGGCACAGGAAACTCACTGAGGGGCTGCTGAGAGGGCAGTGCTGGTATGGGGGTGGTGGCTGTACCTGTAGTTGGGGTGGGCACAGAGATGTCCGCCACCACCAAGGAGCTTCCATCGGAAGAGGTGTCGCTGTCAGAACTATCCCCTCCTGTCTCCGTTGTGGTGCTCCCCTCGCCCTCCGTCCCACTGGTGCCCTCACTGTTGGTGGATTTGGCCTCCAGGCTCATGTGGTATGCAACTCCCTCCATCGCCAGTGCCTCAGCTCCTCCGCCAGATGATACTAATGCACAAAAGGACAGGGTGACAAATCAAAAAAGGGGGTGAATGAGACAGAGGATACACTTGGTCAATGCCAGTAACAACAATACCGTTGGCGTACACAACTTACAGGGAACAGCCCTATGCACTAGGCCATGCACTACCGGTTACAATGCTAGTCACCACGCCATGAGGTACAATGCTTAATGCCATTAGCTGCACACCTGGAACCCACAGGGCCCTGCCCAGTAGTAGATGCCCACTAGCATTATTGGGGTTAGAGTGCATCTGCGCTTGCCCATCATGGAACTTACCCTGCCATGTTCTCCCTGGCCTAGGGGCACCCACAGACCCACATCCCCCACCCAGGTAACACGTTAACAATGGCAAAGTCATGATTCTGAATCTGTACTCAGCCCCTTGTGGCTGCTGTGATGCCTTCAAGCACACATCCAACTTTAATTAGGCCACCGCCAGGATGCGGAACATCAGGGGGGTCAGGGTACGACAGGCACCCCTTCCTCGATGGGAATCCAGCCCCATCTGGGCCTCTGCCGTCTTCCTTGCCCAGCGTCGCAGGTCCTCCCTCCGTTTTCGACAGTGGGTGCTCTGCCTGTCAAAGACCCCCAGAGTCCGCACCTCCTTGGCGATGGGACGCCAAATACCCATTTTCTGATGGGCGCTGACCTGCAGAAAAAGAGACAGCAGAAAATATATTATTCATACCGTCCGGACTGTTATACTCAGGGCCCACCATATCCCTCCCATCCCCTTACGCACAGAGATTGCCCACTGAACATGCAGCATTCTTCCCAGGACCCCTCAGCTTTCCCACACGAGGCTTACACACACAGCACTCCATATATTCAGGCCCCACGTATCGTGCTCACAGTGTACTCACCCGTTTGTTTGGAGGACCATAAAGTAATGGGTACTGGGGTAGGACCCCATCCACTAGTCTCTCCAACTCCTCAGAAGTGAAGGCAGGGGCCCTTTCCCCAGACACTCGAGCCATGGTCACTTCCAGACACAGGTCACAGCAGCACTTGCAGTGTAGGTCTTCTCCTGTTGAAGGCCAGGCAGCAAGTGAGTGAACAGATAGAAAATGGTGGTCATGTCCGTGGCGGTGCGTACCGTTACCACCGGCGTACATCACCATTGGCTCCTGGAATCCGTAGGCCCCAATGAAAACCAATGATGTGTTGCACGGCGGTCGTCGACCGCCTCCTGCAACGGGGCACAATGCCAGCAGAATTACCTCATTTCCACATGTCCCTCCTCACAGGACAGGCGGCCGCCATTTCACGGGGGCACAGGCAATGGCACCTAACTGCGTCACAGCAGACATAGGCACATCAACGGACCTACACGTTCACATACTGTTTCTGTAAAAAAAGAAAGGCATATTAATCAGAGTATATGCTTGAATATGACCGTCTGCTCACCATTTTTCACCCTAGAGTTCAACCGCTGAGGATGAATAGGAGATGGAGACATACCCCTTGCGGACCTGGTGACAATGGAGGACAGACACATTATCCTAACCTACAGAGTTGATAGGGCCACAATCCAAGAGCTGTGTGCCCAATTGGAGCCAGACCTGATTTCAGCTATCCGCCAGCCCACAGGTATCCCCACTCTAGTTCAGGTCCTGTCAGTGCTCAATTTCTTGGCAAGTGGTTCCTTCCAAGCGACAGTGGCCATGGCATCAGGGATGTCACAGCCTATGTACTCAAACTTGCTGACCAGAGTGTTGTCTGCCCTGATGAAACACATGCACAGCTACATCATATTCCCCCCGGTGGAGGATTTGGCCACAGTGAAGGCTGACTTCTATGCAATGGGACATATCCCCAACATCATTGGTGCCGGAGAAATGAACAGGTGTTCAGAAATCGAAAGAGCTTTCACTCTCTGAATGTGCAAATTGTGTGTTTGGCAGACCAGTACATCTCCCATGTCAATGCAAAGTATCCTGGCTATGTGCATGATGCCTTTATCTTGAGGAATAGCAGCATCCCATATGTGATGTCTCAACTCCAGAGGGTGTGGCTAATAGGTGAGTCAATGGTCACCACCCAGTTGATGTAGGTATATGGGTGTGGAGTTGTCCCTAAGGGTGAGTGTCTGGCTAACATGTATCCCTCGATATTTACAGGTGACTTTGGTTACCCCAACCTCTCATGGCTACTGACACCAGTGAGAAATCCCGGGACAAGGGCAGAGGAACGTTACAATGAGGCACATGGACATACAAGGAGGATCATTGAGCGCACCTTTTGCCTCCTGGAGGCTATATTCTGGTGCCTCCATCTGACAGGTGGATCCCTGTACTACTCACCCAAGAAGGTGTTCCAGAGCATCGCTGCATGTTGCACAACCTGGCCTTGAGACGCCAGGTGCCTTTTCTGCAGGAGGATGAGGCTGGAGATGGTCATGAGGCAGTGGTGGAGCCTGTGGACAGTGACGAAGAGGAGTCAGGGGAAGAGGATGTGGACAACAGAACTACTATAATTCAACAGTACTTCCAGTGACACACAGGTAAGACACTGTAACTTCACCTTTCATTGCAGTTTTGTGTTGGACAATGTACATGGCAGCCTGATTTTCCTATTTCTGTGGCCACTTACTGTACCCTTTGGCATCTCTATTTTCAAATATCTGCTGCCCACTACAGGTCATACCTATGTATATATAACTGTACATTTGAATTGGAATGTTTACAGCTTGTTCAACTAATTCATATTTCAATCAATTGACAGACTCCATACTTGTATTTGTTCCAAGGGTTTTTATTTCTGTGGTAATAAGTGTAGGGAGTATTGTAATGGGCTGGGTTGATGGTGGAGGAATTTCCAGGATAGAGTCCAGTCTATTGGTATCACAGATGCATGGTCCAAGGGGGCATAGGGAGTGGGGCAATGGCAGTTCAAGGTGGACAGGGGGACAGAGTGGGACACAAGGGTGACAGAGTGGGAGTCTTATTTCCTGGTGGGCGTCTTGGCAATGTTCTCTGGCTTCTGCCTGGGTTGCAGGGACCTTTTGTATGGTGGTTCTCCTTATGCAGGGGTAGGGGTGCTGGTGGCCCATCGTTCTAGTGGTGGGGCCTCTTGTCCGCTAGTGTCAGCGGAGGTGGAGGGCTGTTCATCGTTGTGGCTAGTGTCAGTGGCCCATTGGTGTGCCACTGCTTCCCTCATGATGTTGGCCATGTCTGCCAGAACCCATGAAATGGTGACCAGGGTGGTGTGGAGGTCTCTCCGGTCCTCCCTGATCTCCAGGTACTGTCCCTCCTGCAGCCGCTGGGTCTCCTGCCGCTTGGCCAGTATATTGACCATGGTCTCCTGGGAATGGTGGTATGCTCCTAGGATGTTGGTGAGTGCCTTTTGGAGAGTCTGTTCCCTTGGCCCGTCCTCCCCCTGTCGCACAGCAGTCCTCCCAGTTTCCCTGTTGTCCTGTGCCTCTGTCCCCTGACTCGTGTGCCCACTGCCACTGACCCCAGGTCCCTGATGGTCCTATGTTTGTGGGGTTGCCTGGGGTCCCTGTAGTGGTGGACACACTGCTGATTGACGTGTCCTGGGGACAGAGGGATGGGCCCGCTGGGTGGGTGCTGTACTGGTGTTTTCTGAGGGGAGAGGCGCTGTGGTGGGTTTGGGACTGTGGTTGGGTCACCGACTGTCCAGAGGTCCTGGATGGGCCAGGTTGGTCATCCTGATCCAGGCGTGCAGAGCTGCTGTCATCACTGTGGGCCTCTTCTGGGGTGGACTGGATGTTGCTGGCACCTCCTCTCCGGTGACGTTGTGTGTTGGTCCTGTGGGGATGTAAATGCAGTGTTATTGTTACTGCGTGTGATATCTTGTGCATGGGTATGTTCCCATCTATGGTTGTTATTACCAAGGCAGCTTTGGCTTGTGTGAGTTGTGATTTGGTTGGCTAAGTGATTGTCACTAGTGTGCATGCTGTGGTGATGTGTGTCCATGAAGGTCTGTGATGGGGGTCCATGCACTGGTGTTGCATGCAGGGATTGGTATTGGGATGGGTGAGTTGTGATGGTGGGGTATATGTGGGGTGGTGGAGTGATGGGGGTGAGGGTAGGGGTAGGAATTTGTGATGGCATGCAGGTAGGTGGGGTGGAAGTAGTAAAGATTTGACTTACCAGAGTCCAGTCCTCCTGCTACTCCTGCCAGGCCCTCAGGATGCATGATCGCAAGACTTGCTCCTCCCATGTTGTTAGTTGTGGGGGAGGAGGTGGGGGTCCACTGCCAGTCCTCTGTACAGCTATCTGGTGTCTTGCAACCTCGGAACACACCTTCCCCCGTAGGTCGTTCCACCTCTTCCTGAGGTCATCCCTTGTTCTGGGGTGCTGTCCCACGGCGTTGACCCTGTCCACGACTCTCCGCCATAGCTCCATCTTCCTAGCAATGGACGTCTGCTGCACCTGTGATCGAATAGCTGTGGCTCCACCCGGATGATTTCCTCCACCATGACCCTTAGCTCCTCCTCTGAGAACCTGGGGTGTCTTTGTGGTGCCATGGGTGTAGTGTGTGTGGTGTGTGAGAGTGTGTGAGGTGATGTGTTGGGGTGTGTGCTGTGAGGTGCGTGGATGGTGTATGGGTGATGGTATTCTGTGGCTCTGATTCAGTGGGTGCTCCTGGCGTGTCTCTCTCTCTCTCAGTTGCCAAATTTTGTTTTCGTAAAGGGTTGTGGGTAGTGTGTGTGAGTTTTATAGTGGTGTAGGTGTGTGGGTGTAGTGTGTGTATGTGTGTCAGGTGTGTGTAGTTTGAATTGTCCAATGTGGTGTTGTATTGTTAGGTTGTGTGTATTTTGAGGGCGGCGGTCTGTACCACCAATGGTTTACCGTGGTTGAATGACCGCTGCTGTGATTCGTGGGTCATAATGCTGTGGGCGTATTTCTGTTGGCGTGGGTTTTGGTACCGCCATTTTATCACTGACCTTTGGGCTGGCGGACTTGTGTGTGTGTCTGTATAGTGGCAGATTTCTAGTTGTGGGTCATAATGCGCGTGGCGGTATACCGCCACGGTTGCAGTATGTTGGCGGCAGTCAGCATGGCGGTAAGCGGCACTTACCGCCAATATCCTAATGAGGGCCTGAGTGTGTTGTCACACCAAATTTTCTACTTTACAACCTTGCCTGGTTGAATCTCAGAGAAGCCAATGTAAGTATTGATGGCATGAATAGTGCTGCAGCAACACTTCGGAATGCGACCTTTTTTTCTTCATTAGCCCAAAATGATTGTCAACCCTATGCCAATTGTCTGTTATACAATGTTGGAAAGTATATCAAGAACACCCATGCTGCTCACCCTTCCCCTTAGTTGAGAACTCTGTGTGCATCTCCAGATGAACTTTAGCTAATTGCCGAAGTGTCCTAACTGCACATAATTTTTTGTATGTTTTCAGACTTGTTGGAAGCTTACTTCTGCTCCCGCTCAGATGCAGTTAGAGTAGCTAAACGATCACTCAGGGACTTTTCCTCTTGGTTTAGGTCTCTTCCCGAATCAAAAGTGACCATGGAACACACGTTATGAGTATTGTAGGCAGTTTGCAAATATTTAAGTATAAACCAGCATTTTCACTGTATGTCATCCATAGTCTGCAGGCAAGGTAGAAAGGAGTAACGGTACCCTCAAGCATAACACAGCAAAGATATACTCAGAAACACAATTTAAATATGGCCTGATGCTCTACCATTATCATTATGGTACCTCAGAGCTTTTTGATGCTAGAAGAACCACATTGAGACAATATGAAATAATAATGGGCCCTCAACCTGATAATCTGAGTTGCTAAGCTGGATTTATAGCTGAACGTTGATTCAGATTTAAAGTATTGTATGAATCTTATTCAATGTTTCTACAACTTCCACACTCAGGATCAAGGAACCTTGCCTAAATGCCGAACCAAAGCCTGCTACTCACTCCAGCCCAGTGACTGGGGTTATGTATCTGTACATCAGAGGAAGACCACATTTCCCCCTGGCTGGACTGGACCCAATCAGGCTCTGCTCATCACCAGCACAGCTAACAAATGCCATGGATTGTTGACATGGACCCACTCATTTCACTATAAACAAGTTGCTTCTGCTTCCTTCTCCTGCTTCTAGATATGTTTTTGACCCTGGATCCAGACCCCCAACTGGAGCTGCTGTTTCTGCTTTCTTGCTATTTGCTGGTGTTACAAGCCCTCGAGTCCACCTGCTTTGCCTGTTTCATCACCACCATTTGATGTTGCCACTGCAACCTCTCATCTTTACCACCTCTGACCTAGGTATGCAGAGTCCTCCTACTGTATACCAGATCCCTCTGTGGTTCTGGCATGCTACCTTTGCTGCTGTTCTGGGTCTCTGAGGAAAGCAAACTCCTCCTTCTTGATGTCAGATCCCTCTGTGGGTTTGGCCTGCCATCTTTGTCACTGTTTTGAGCCTCCTGCAGTGATGGAATACATCCTTGTTGCAGAATGGGGAGGTAAACCAAGATGGCACCTTCCCTCGCAGATATCTGTCACTATCTGTCTACACAAGTAACTCCTAGGTGTAAATGCTGGAAAAGTACTTAAAGGCAATTAATTCTTCCTTTTGCTTCATTTGCCTGCACAAGGCTCTTAATGTGGGTAATAGCATTCCTTTAATGGGAGCATCCTTCAGTTATTATGACACTCACCTTCATTTCTAATACTGTGGGCACTCATTGACACAGTGTGCTAGCATTCCCCCTACTTTCTACCCAGGTGTGGAAAAGCTTAACAGTTGTTTGAAGTGTAACAAACCAGAGGTGGCTCTTCTTGAATGACTGACCAATACTTTTCATAAGCACAGAGAAAGAAACGTCTCCAGTGTTTCGATTCACAAAATTGGACCCAATGTGATCGCATAATGGCCTTTTGGTATACACCAAACACAAACTGAAGTTTGGTACATCTTACTGAATAACAATTTGGGGGCTACATAAGGAATTGGTAATTGGAAAGGGGTGCGTTTAGGGTGTCTCTTACAAATACAGATCTTCATTGGAATGTATTAACGTTTTGCAACAAAAATCCAGTTGCAAACCATTTCTATTGTATTGACTACTGAAAGGCAGTTGTAACCCATTTGCAAGTGAGAAGGGGGCCTAAGGGAAATGACTATATTTTGTTAATGATGACAAAAATGTTTTAACAGTAGGCAGTGGTCCAATGGACCATAGTCTCATCCTAAAAAGTTTGGTAAAACTTGTAATCATTGTTTTTTATCATAACCCATATTTCTTTCAGAAAATTGAGATGCACTATGATGTGAGACACATTGTGGTATGGGTGATCAGAGGGCCCTGCAGCGCACAAGATGAAGTCAAACTTCTGTCTGCATCAGTGTTCTTCTTGTGGCTGATAGGTGGCTGGCCCAGCTCAGCCTCTTTGCGGTATGCATACTATATTAGCTGAAAATCAGTTGAATCTCCCAAGACCTTTGTGTGTGTGTTGGCCTTTAGAGACACAGGGAAGCTGCCAAGTGCTTGTGTTCTCCCAGGAGGCCTTGACTCTGCCCTCAATTTGGTTGAGGATCCAGGAGTGAAAAGGTAGGGGTTCCCAATTTGGTACTCACTGGCGGTACCTTCCTTCTTCCTACCTCTCCTCCCCCATTTTGCATTACCTTGTGTGAAGGTGATTTTGTAGATGGAGGTCCTGCTGGTGGGTGAACTTGTCAGAGGGGCCCTTACCCTCATAGCTATTTGACCCCCCTACACTTTTGGGTGAGTGGGAAGGCGGTGTTACTGTGGGATAGGAAAAGTTAAAACTCGAGTCTCACCCACTAGAGGTGCACTGAGGTTGTGTGCCCCAGGAGGGAGGTGGCTTGGTACAGCTTGTGAATTGGCTATTTCCTCTTTTACTTGGTAACTGGAAGCTTATGGGAACTGTTAAGAAGTGAAATTTGGACTTTGATGCTTTGCTGAAGGGTGTTTAGAGAGAATATTGGAAGCAGAAATTTTGTGGGACAAAATATTGTGTCAAGAATATAAAGGACAAAAATATTGTGTACTATATATAATTCTACAAAATGTATATTGTATACTAAAGATAACTCCACATATATGTACCTTGACAATATATATATATTCAAGGTATGTAAATGTGGAGTTAAAAATAGTAAGGGCCATATTTATACTTTTTGACGCAAAACTGCGCTAACACAATTTTGCGCCAAAAAAATTAGCGCCGGCTAACGCCATTCTGAAGCGCCATGCGGGCGCCGTATTTATTGAATGGCGTTAGCCGGCGTTAGCCGACCGGCGCTGCCAGGTGTGCGTGAAAAAAAACGACGTACACCAGGCAGCGCCGGCGTAGGGAAAAATGGCGTTTGGGCGTCCCAAAATGGGGCAAGTCAGGCTGAGGCAAAAAAATCGTCTTAACCCGATTCGCGCCTTTTTTTTTGGGCGCCCAGATGCCATTAACATGACTCCTGTCTTAGCAAAGACATGAGTCATGCCCCCTTGCCCAATGGCCATGCCCAGGTGACTTATGTCCCCTGGGCATGGTCATTGGGCATAGTGGCATGTAGGGGGGCACAAATCAGGCCCCCCTATGCCACAAAAAAATATTTAAAAGAATACTTACCACAACTTACCTTTTCTTCCCTGGGATGGGTCCCTCCATCCTTGGGTGTCCTCCTGGGGTGGGCAAGGGTGGCAGGGGGTGTCCCTGGGGGCAGGGGAGGGCACCTCTGGGCTCATTCTGAGCCCACAAGTCCCTTAACGCCTGCCCTGACCCAGGCGTTAAAAAGAGGCGCAAATGCAGGGTTTTTTTGCCCCGCCCACTCCCGGGCGTGATTTTTGCCCGGGAGTATAAATACCACGCACATGCCTGGGAGTCATTTTTTAAGACAGGAACGCCTACCTTGCATCTCATTAACGCAAGGAAGGTGTTCACGCAAAAAAATGACGCTAACTCCATGAACTTTGGCGCTAGACGCGTCTAACGCCAAAGTATAAATATGGAGTTAGTTTTGCGTCGAATTTGCGTCGAAAAAAATGACGCAAATTCGGCGCAAACGGGGTATAAATATGCCCCCAAGTCTATATTCAACTCTTCGCACTTACTTCTCGATATTTTGGTCCCTGATATTTTCAAAACAATATTCTGTCCACACAATATTTTTGTTTTCAATATTCTGCCAGTGATCCATGCTGGAGTCTTGCTGTGTTGCGCATGCTGGGTGGAGTCTAAGGGCCAGATGTAGGTAAGTATAATTTTGCGACTTGCAACTTGCGAGTGACAGCGACTCGCAAATTGCAACTCGCAAAACCAAATGCAGAAAGGTGTCTCAGACACCTTCGGCGACTCGCTATGGGGTCGCAAAGACCCACCTCATTAATATTAAGGAGGTGGGTCGCAGTTTGCGACCCCATAGCGAGTCCATTCACTCACAGGGATGGTGGCCTGCTGGAGACAGCAGACCTCTATGTCTGTGACTGCTTTTTTAATAAAGCATTTTTTTTCTTTTTGCAGCCCATTTTCCTTAAAGGAAAACGAGCTGCACAAAGAAAAAACTTCTGAAACCATTTGGTTTCGGTTTTTTCAGAGTAGGCAGTGGCCTGCTCTGAAAAAACATTTTTGTTGACATTCACAAAGAGGAAGGGGTCCCATGGGGACCCCTTCCCTTTTGCGAAGGCGTTACCACCCACTTCAAGTGGATGGTAACTGCGAGTTGGTTTGCGACCGCATTCGCGGTCACAAAGCAACTCAGCATGGTGATCCGGTCGCAAATAGGAAGGGAACACCCCTTCCTATTTGCGAGTTGCAGCCTCAAATTGTGAGTCGGTACCGACTCGCAATTTGAGTTGTGCATCGTGTTAGGCCTTTTGCACACCACAAACTGCGATTTTTGCAGTTTGCGATGTGCAAAAGGCTACCTACATCTGGCCCTTAGTGCTTGAGGACTTTGAAGACATTGAGGGCCTGATTCTAACTTTGGAGGACGGTGTTAAACCGTCCCAAAAGTGGCGGATATACCACCTACCGTATTACGAGTTCCATAGGATATAATGGACTCGTAATACGGTAGGTGGTATATCCGCCACTTTTGGGACGGTTTAACACCGTCCTCCAAAGTTAGAATCAGGCCCTGAGTCTGTTCTTTACGTTGGTGATAGGGTGTTGGCAGTATATTTTAACCTACCAATTACCAACTTATTACAATTATGCCACGGTGGTGGCTGGCTAAGAACAAGGGCCCTGTACTATTACAATCTAATAATCAGACTAAATGATTATACATTTTTCAACTGGCCACACTATCTCGCACCAAATATCTGACAAAGTTGCAAGATTCCTGTGCTCTCTTGAAGGCCCAAGAATGGCCGGGCCCAATGTTTGTAAACTGAGTCTGGGATAGAGCCAGGGCCAATGTAGTCTTCATGGCCTACTGATATAAAAAAAAGTCTCCTACTCTCTAACTCTCTGTGGAATTTTTTGACAAAACATTTCTAAGTGCCTGACAGTCCTAACACTAAAACAGATGACCCCTTTTAATGTGGATTTCTAATCTGATCCAGGGCAGCAAGCCCTAGACCATCAACAATAATCTCTCCAGTTCTTTCAGCTCTATCACCCCATCTAGAGATGGTAGATCCAGTTTTGCAATTGACAAATAATTAATCTATCCTATACCTATTCCTATCCTATCCTATTCCTGCTGAATCTGCCACAGTTTGTGATCGAGTCCAAGAAACAGAGGTTGATTTGAAAAAATCGAATGACTTTATTTCTGTATATGCTGAATATGCTTATAACAATGTGGATACTGTGCGAAAGGGAGCTCCTCTTCTCTTGCCTTGCCACAATTTTGAATTAGTGTTGGTCTTGCGTTGGTGGAGGATGAGAGCTGTAATGTTTCCACAGTTCATTTACCTCCTGGAATTAAGGATGCTGTCTTTTCTATGTCTACTCACCCTGTATCTTCTCTTCTTGACACAGTAGAAAGAACCAGTGAGTTATTTATCTTAAATATGATGCCTTTAATGGAAAATACATTTCAGGGGATGCTATAGGCTCTTGCACTTGTAAACTCTCAGCACACCAAACAGATAATGCTGCTTTAAAGCATACGAACACAGCCTGATCTAAGATCAAAGGAAATCTTCAACATTCCCTTTAAAATATCTCTGTGTTCTATGAATGCTAAACTCCAATATATGATAGTTTTGAGGTACATATGATTCCCACTTTCTAGTGTTAGTATAGAAAGTTGGTGAAAGATATGGTAAGAGTAGAGTATTGTCAAGTTTCTATCTTGCCAAACAAGAGAATAAGAGAAGGAAGATACTAAGGCCCTCATTCTGACCCTGGCGGTCGGTGATAAAGCGGCGGCCAAGCCGCCAACAGGCCGGCGGTCTAAAATATGCAATTCTGACCCTGGCGGGAACCGCCAACACAGCCCGCCAACTTAACACTCCGACCGCCACAGCGGTACAAAGAAACAGCGCGGCGGTTGCCGCCAACAGCCCGGCGGCAGACAATGTACCGCCCACCCTATTACGACCCACCAATCTGCCACCTTTTCCGGGGCGGGAGCACCGCCGATAAGAACACGGCGGAAACAGACTACGAACGGGAAAACGCTCACCTCTACGCACTCCACGCGAGATTCCGGCAGTATGGAGCCAGAGTTGCAGGTCATCCCCGCACTCCTATTCCTGCTCATATACCAGGAGCACGCCCGGCGGCGCGGAAGACATCGGTGAGTACTGCACCTACGACACAGGGGAGGGAAAAGATTACCGGCACACACCCACCCACCCACACCCACTACAACACACACATCAATGCATTCCCACAGATCACTGTCACAACCCACAAACCACCCCCCTCCGAAATAATGCAAAGACCAAAAGAAGAGATCATAAACGGGCAGATATATTGAAATATGTACACCAGTAATCCCAATAAATAAATAAACTATGTACAAAATATATACAGCTACTAAATGTAGTCCAACCACTGTCCGTGGATCACAGGGGTCCTGTGCAAAGGGGCAAGGCCCAGTCCCACGACAAGAACTCCACGGAGAGAACACTGCAGGGGCATCAGAAAGAAAATAGGACAGGCACCTCAGGGGGAAGGGAAGGGGGGGCACCTCAGCCACTTGAGTACACGACGCCAGATCCACGAGGGGACTCCATGACCACTGGGCCATCCTGGGGAGAGCAAAGCCACAGTCCAAACAGTCCATACAGTGGGTGGCCTGCCCACTGGCCCATCCTGGGGAGAGCAAAGCCACAGTCCAAACAGTCCATACAGTGGGTGGCCTGCCCACTGGGCCATCCTGGGGAGAGCAAAGCCACAGTCCATACAGTCCATACAGTGGGTGGCCTGCCCACTGGGCCATCCTGGGGAGAGCAAAGCCACAGTCCATACAGTCCATACAGTGGGTGGCCTGCCCACTGGGCCATCCTGGGGAGAGGAAAGCCACAGTCCATACAGTCCATACAGTGGGTGGCCTGCCCACTGGGCCATCCTGGGGAGAGCAAAGCCACAGTCCATACAGTCCATAACAGACCCCACTGCCACTGGAGGAGGCAAGTTGGCCAGAGGACATCCTGCAGCCCTGCCCGAGATAGATCCTGCCCTGCCACGTCTGCCAAAGGGCCAGCGGTTCTTGCCCTGAAGGGCCCAGTTCAGCGGTTCTTGAGACGGCGGGCCCAGTTCAGCGCTCCTTGCCTTGAAGGGCCCAGTTCAGCGCTCCTTGCCTTGTAGGGCCCAGTTCAGCGGTCCTTGCCCTGAAGGGCCCAGTTCAGCGGTTCTTGAGACGGCGGGGCCCAGTTCAGCGCTCCTTGCCTTGAAGGGCCCAGTTCAGCGGTTCTTGAGACGGCGGGGCCCAGTTCAGCGTTCTTTGCCTTGAAGGGCCCAGTTCAGCGGTTCTTGAGACGGCGGGGCCCAGCGGAGCGGTGCGTGAGACTGCGGGGCCCAGCGGAGCGGTTCTTGAGACGGCGGGGCCCAGTTCAGCGCTCCTTGCCTTGAAGGGCCCAGTTCAGCGGTTCTTGAGACGGCGGGGCCCAGTTCAGCGTTCTTTGCCTTGAAGGGCCCAGTTCAGCGGTTCTTGAGACGGCGGGGCCCAGCAGAGCGGTTCTTGAGACGGCGGGGCCCAGTTCAGCGCTCCTTGCCTTGAAGGGCCCAGTTCAGCGGTTCTTGAGACGGTGGGGCCCAGCGGAGCGGTGCGTGAGACGGCGGGGCCCAGCGGAGCGGTTCTTGAGACGGCGGGGCCCAGTTCAGCGCTCCTTGCCTTGAAGGGCCCAGTTCAGCGGTTCTTGAGACGGCGGGGCCCAGTTCAGCGCTCCTTGCCTTGAAGGGCCCAGTTCAGCGGTTCTTGAGACGGCGGGGCCCAGTTCAGCGTTCTTTGCCTTGAAGGGCCCAGTTCAGCGGTTCTTGAGACGGCGGGGCCCAGCGGAGCGGTTCTTGAGACGGCGGGGCCCAGTTCAGCGCTCCTTGCCTTGAAGGGCCCAGTTCAGCGGTTCTTGAGACGGCGGGGCCCAGCGGAGCAGTGCGTGAGACGGCGGGGCCCAGCGGAGCGGTTCTTGAGACGGCGGGGCCCAGTTCAGCGCTCCTTGCCTTGAAGGGCCCAGTTCAGCGGTTCTTGAGACGGCGGGGCCCAGTTCAGCGGTTCTTGAGACGGCGGACGGTCTATGGCCAACTGCTAATTGCCTGGTGGTGCCCTCCTGGGCAGCGGGGATGGTGCTCCTTCACTGCCCACCTGGGCTGTGGGTGGTGGGGCCCTCCTGGCCAGCTGGGCTGGGTCCTCCCTGGGCAGCGGCTATGGGGGTGGTGGGCTCTCCCGGGGCAGCTGTGCCAGTTCCTCCCGGGGCAGCGGCTATGGGGGTTGTGGGCTCCTCCTGGGCAGCAGGCCTGCTGCCTGACCTCTCCGACTTGCTGCACTTGCCCTCCTTAGTCGTGGGCCTGTGTCCCTTTCCTCCCTTTGGAGCTGTGGCTGGTGACTGTCTCTGGGTGGTGTCCGGGGGGGATGTAGAAGGCGGGCTCCTGCGGCGCCCCTTCCGCCTTCTGCTCCTCTTCCCAGGGGGTGGGCTGGCTGTCCCCTTGCTGCTGGGCGAAGATCCAGACATGCGGGCTGGCGGGCTCCAATACCCCTGCACCCTTGTCAAGGGGGCTGCAGGGCTGGTGGTGGCTGAGGTGCTCTTCTTACCCCGACGAGAAGGAGGGGGGGGCTCAGGGTCAGGAAAGAAGTTAGTAGTGGCGAGGAAGAGCTTCTTGGGACAATGGAGAGTGGTAGGTACAGTGGGAATGGGAGTGGAGGGAGAGGATGTGGTTGTAGGTGAGTCACGTTTGCTGTCTTTGGGTGCAGGTGCAGGAGGGATAGGCTGTCGTGAGGTGGATGGCTGTTGGGTGGGTGGGTGGCTGCGTTTGTGTGGTGTGGAAGAGGGGGTGACAGACACAGTGGGAGAGGACACAGGGGACGTGTAAATGGCAGTGGGGGTGGTGACTGCACGTGTGCGGACTGGAGTGGAGGATGTGCTGGTGATGGAAACACTGGCTGATGGTGAGGTGAATGGAGGTGTGAGTGTAGACGTCACAGGGAGGGAGGAGGGAGACGAGGAGGTGGGGGTCACAGAGGTGGTAGTGACTGTTGGCATGTCTGCATCGGAATGTTGCGTGTGTGAATGTCTGCGTGATCTGTGGTGCTTATGTTTGGATGAGCTTCTCTTGGGTGTTGAGGTGTGTGCAGGCTGGTCTGATGGTGTGGGTGGGACAGGCAGAGGAACAGGAGACTGGGAGGAGGGAGTTAGTAGAGGCAGGCAGGAGACAGGGACAATGGCTGCCGTCAGTGCTGAGGCCAGAGCCTGGAACGATCGCTGATGGGCAGCCTGACCCGAATGAATGCCCTCCAGGTACGCATTGCTGCGATGAACCTCCCTCTCCACCCCCTGGATGGCATTCAAAAGGGTAGTCTGCCCAACAATGAGCGTTCGGAGGAGGTCAATGACCTCCTCACTGAGGGCAGCGGGGGTAACAGGGGCAGGGCCTGAGGTGCCTGGGGCGAAGGAGATGCCCGGCTTCCTGGCAGAGCGGGCACGGGGCGAACGCTGAGGGGCTGCTGGGAGGGCGGAGATGGTGCGATGGGTGGCGGCTGTACCTGTAATGGCGGGGGGCACGGATGGTGCCACCCCCGCAAGGGAGCCCCCTTCCGAGGACGTGTCCGTGTCGCTGCAGGGTCCAGTCGTCCCCGTCGTGGAGCTCCCCTCGCCCTCCGTCTCACTGGTCCAGTCTGACTCTGTGGCATGGCCCTCCTGGGCCATGTGAGATGCAGCTCCCTCCTACCCCGATGCCACTTCTCCTCCGCCTGATGATGCTGATGCACACAAGCACAGAAAGACAAACAAAAAGGGGGGGGGAGAGAGAAATAAAGGGATATTGAGTACATGGATCTCCGGTACAGTTAGCGGACATGACAGACACAGATGCCCCCTGCACTAAGTTGCGCACTTGGGGTCCGCTACGCATTCCGTGGAACATGCCCTACACGCCTAGAGTTGACAACTGCACCCATGGATGACACGGCCCAGGGATGGCTGTACTGACAAACTACTGAGGGTGGTGGCTGGGGACACAGGGGCTTACGGGGGTGCCCAGCCTACAGATATCGCCCTGGCCTAGGGGGACCCCCAGCCCTCCTCCCCCACCCAGACACCTCCACTGCGCGACAACAGAGTAGATAATGCTTGTACTCACCCCCTTGTGTCTGCTGTGCTGCCCTCACGCGCCCATCCAATTCAGGGTAGGCCACCGCCAGGATCCGGAACATCAGGGGGCTCAGTTGACGGCAGGCACCCCGCCTACGTTGGGAGGCCATCCCCAGCAGAGACTCGGCGGTCTTCTTGGTCCCGCGGCGGATGTCCTCCCACCTCTTGCGGCAGTGGGTGCCCCGTCGATGGTGGACCCCCAGGGTCCGGACTTCCTTGGCGATGGCACGCCAAATCCCGATCTTCTCATGGGCGCGGACCTATGTGACACGTACAGGGAGGGAGAAATACCACGTTCAAGTTTCTCAGCATTTTCCTTTCCAGTGGCCCAACGCCCCCCATCCCCGCCAGGCCCCCCGCCAGGCCCAACATGCCCCCCATCCCCGCCAGGCCCCCCGCCATGCCCCCCGCCAGGCCCAACATGCCCCCCATCCCCGCCAGGCCCCCCGCCAGGCCCAACATGCCCCCCATCCCCGCCAGGCCCCCCGCCATGCCCCCCGCCAGGCCCAACATTCCCCCCATCCCCGCCATGCCCCCCGCCAGGCCCAACATGCCCCCCATCCCCGCCAGGCCCCCCGCCAGGCCCCCAAGCCAGCCAGTGGCCCCAAATCCAGATAGAATTAAACTCACTTGTTGGTCTGGAGGACCGTAGAGTAGCGCATACTGGGGGAGGACCCCATCCACAAGTTTCTCCAACTCCTCTCCAGTGAAGGCAGGGGCCCTTTCCCCAGGTGCAGCAGCCATTGTCCCTTCCAGACCGAGGTCACAGCAACACTTGCAGTATAGGTCCTCTCCTGTGAAAGTTCAAGTCGCAAGTGGATAAGTAGATAGAAAATGGCGGTCACGTCCGCGGCGGTGCGTACCGCGGCGGTGCGTCCCGCCACCGCCGGCGCCCTTCGCCATTGGCTCCTGAAACCCATAGGCTTCAATGTTAACCAATGCGGCTTGGCGCCGCGGTCTTGGCCCGCCGCCCGCCGCGGTGTGCCACGCCAGCGCATTGACCTCACATCCCATTGTCACACTTCACAGGTCAGGCAGCCGCCATTTCCAGGGCCCACATGGCTCAATTTCAACTGCGTCACACAGGCCTAGGCCTTGCATAGCCACTCAGACACGCCATTCACTGCATAGAGAATCGTTTCCTGTGCTAGCTGTGAGTACGTACCTGTGGGTTGCTTGACTGTGTGCTCCATGTTGTCCTTCCTAGGCACCGTCCGCTGGGTTGGGCGAGGAGACGGATGAATCCTCCCGTGTACCGACCGCTGGTGGACCTGTCGACAATGGAAGAACGCCACATTATCCTGACCTACCGTCTTAACCGTGCCACTATCCATGAACTGTGTGCCCAGCTGGAGCCCTGATGTCCCCCATCCGCCAACCCACAGGGATTCCCCCTCTGGTGCAGGTCATGTCAGTACTCCATTTCTTGGCAAGTGGGTCATTTCAGACAACCGTGGGAATTGCTTCTGGGATGTCTCAGCCCATGTTTTCAAAGGTGTTATCCAGAGTGTTGTCTGCCCTGATGAAATACGTGAGGAGCTACATCATTTTCCCTGAGGTGGGCGAATTGGCTACAGTGAAGGGTGATTTCTACGCCCTTGGACATATTCCCAACGTCATTGGTGCCATTGATGGGACCCATGTGGCTTTGGTTCCCCCAAGAGACAGGGAGCAGGTGTACAGGAACAGAAAAAATTACCATTCAATGAACATCCAGGTGGTGTGTTTGGCTGACCAGTACATCTCGCATGTAAATGCCAAATTCCCAGGGTCAGTGCATGACGCCTACATCCTCAGGAATAGCAGCGTCCCTTACGTGATGGAACAGCTACAGAGACACCGTGTATGGCTAGTGGGGGACTCTGGGTACCCCAACCTGTCGTGGCTACTGACCCCAGTAAGGAATCCCCGGACCAGGGCAGAGGAACGGTACAATGAGGCCCATGGGCGTACTAGGAGGGTGATCGAACGCACCTTTGGCCTCCTAAAGGCCAGGTTTCGCTGCCTGCATATGACAGGTGGATCCCTAATGTACTCACCTAAGAAGGTGTGTCACATCATCGTGGCCTGCTGCATGCTTCACAACCTGGCTTTGCGCCGCCAGGTGCCTTTCCTGCAGGAGGATGGTCGAGACGGTGGTGTTGTGGCAGCGGTGGAACCTGAGGAGAGTGACGAGGAGGAAGACGACGGGGCTGAAACAGACAACAGGGACAGAATCATTGAACAGTACTTCCAATAGGACACAGGTAACATTTCAAAGATAATTTAGTAAATGTTAACTACTCTCCAGCATCTCTGCTGCCTGTCTATTTCCCCCAGTGTATGATGACTGAGTTTTGGCTTTTCCCTCCCTATTTCAGATCTGGGGTCCCCACTACGAGTCCTGTGCTTTGTTTCCCCATGGACTACAGCTTTGTGGCAGTAGTTTGTTCACTTCACCATGTACAAGGACATATTTGCACTGTCATGTCAATTACAATCTATGGAAATCACAGCCAGACTCCAGATATTTTGGTGCAAAATAGGTGTTTATTTAAGTGCTCAAAATGGGATGGGTGGTTTCAAGTGGGTGGGGGCTATGGTGAAGGAATGTCGATGGCAGAGTCCAGAGTAACAGTCACACAGGTGCATTGTCCAGAGGCCTGTGGAGAGATGGAGTTCAAGGATGGACAGGGTGACAATGTGGGACAGTGGGATGACATCAGGTGGTATCCGTTGCTGGCGGGGGTCTTGACATCCTACTCTGTCTTCTTGCGAGATCTCAGGGCCCTCTTGCGGGGTGGTTCTTCTCCTGCAGGAGGTGGGGGTCTGGTGGGCTGCTGCTGTGCGGGGGCCTCCTGTCCACTAGCGCCGGCGGAGGTGGTTGGCTGTTCTTGGTCCAGGCTAGTGGCAGGGGCCCTTGGGTGTTGTTCAGTGTCCGCCCTGTTGTTGACGAGGTCCTGCAGCAGCCCTACCATGGTAACCAGGGTGGTGTTGATGGCTCTGATGTCCTCCCTGTACCCCCGATAGTGTTCCTCCTGCAGCACCTGGATCTCCTGGAACCGGGCCAGTACCGTCGCCATCGTCTCCTGGGAGCGGTTGTATGCTCCCATGATGGTGGTGAGGACCTCGTGGAGAGTGGGTTCCCTGGGCCTCTCCTCCCCCCCCTGTCGCACAGCTGCCCTCCGAGTTCCCCTGTTTCCCTGGGCCTCTGCCCCCTGGCCGGTGTGCCCACTACCACTGCCCCCAGGTCCCTGTTGTTGTTGGGGTGGTGGGTTATCCTGGGTGCCCTGTAGAAGTAGACACACCGCAGATTGACGCGCCCTGGAGACAGAGGCATGGGCCCGCTGGGTGGGAGCTGTCCTGGTGTTCCCAGAGGGGTTTGGGTCTGTAGTGGCCTGGGCCTGTGTGAGGGGAACCGACTGTCCAGAGGTCCCCGATGGTCCGGGCGGGTCATCGGTGTCCAGGTCGACAGAGCTGCTGTCATCGCTGACGGCCTCTTGGGTGGGGGGTGGGGAGAATTCTGGCCCCTCCGCCGCGGTGTGTTGACGGTCGGGTCCTGCAGGGGTATAGAGGTATGGTTATAGTTTCAATGTGTGGCATATGGGTGTATCTGTGGGTTCTCGTGTCCCCAAGTGCTGGCATTCGTGTGTGGGGGCTTTGGTGAGGGTGGCTTGTGGGGGGGATGTGTATATGCATTGGGCATGCTTTGGTGATGGGTGTCCATGCTTAGTGGACGCATGCAGGCCTAGGTTTTGGGATGTGTGGGTTGTGATGGTGAGACATTGGCGGGGAATAGGTGTGCTGGGGGTGGGGGTGAGGATGGTGGTGGGGGTGAGGATGTTGGTGGGGGTGGGGGTGGGGGTGAGGGTGGGGTTCGAGGATGAGGGTGAGGGTGGGGTTCGAGGATGGGGGTGAGGGTTGGGGTATGATTTGGCATGCAGGTGGGGGGGAAGCAGTATTGAAGCTTCAACTTACCAGTATCCATTCCTCCGCCGACTCCTGCGAGGCCGTCAGGATGCAGGATGTTCAAGACTTCCTCCTCCCATGATGTGAATTGTGGGGGTTGAGGTGGGGGTCCTCCGCCAGTCTTCTGCACGGCGATGTTGTGCCTGGATACCATGGAACGCACCTTCCCCCGTAGGTCGTTCCATCGCTTCCTGATGTCTTCCTGATTTCTGGGGTGCTGTCCCACTGCGTTCACCCTGTCGACAATCCTCTGCCATAGCTCCGTCCTCCGGGCAATGCTGGTGTATTGTATCTGTGTGCCGAACAGCTGGGGCTCTACCCGAACGATTTCCTCCACCATGACCCTGAGTTCTTCGTCTGTGAAGCGGGGTTGTCTTTGGGGTGCCATGGGGTGGTGTGTATGATGTGTGGGGTGGAGTATGTGTATTTAAGTGAGTTGAGTGTGGTGGTGTGTGTTGTTTTGTGTGTGGATAGTGTGTGGGTGATGGTGTTGAGTGGCTGTGGCTGTTATTTTTTGGATGCTGGTCTCGCTCTTGCCTTCTTGACGAATTTTTTAGCGTAGGGGTTTGTGGGTGATGTGGGTGTGTGTTTTATATTGTATTGTGTGTGTGGGAGTGGTGTGTGTATGTGTATCAGGTGTGTGGGATTCAAATCGTCCAATGTGGCTGAGTTTTGTTCGTTTGTGTGTATTCTGACCGCGGCGGTGTGTCCCGCCAATGGAATACCGCGTTTGAATGACCGCCGCGTGGATTCGTGGGTCGTAATGTGATGGGCGTATTTCTGTTGGCGTGACGGTGGAGGTTTGGTCACCTCCACCTTTCCGCCGACCGCTGGTCTGGCGGTCTGTTGTGGCGGTCGGATTTTCGGAGGTTTGCCTTCTGCGGGTCAGAATGACCGTGGCGGGTTTCCGCGACCGCGGCGGGATTATGGAGGATTTCTGACCGGCGGTAGGCGCCTTTTACCGCCGAGGTCAGAATGACCCCCTAAGTGTACAAGATTTTCCCTGCCCGAAAGATGTCTACTCTTTCCACACCCCTGCCTTATCAAAGCTGCAAATCAGGCGAAGCGAAAAGACAATCCAAACTATGAAAGCAAAATAATTACAATTAAATATTCTATCAATGTATTAAAGCTGACTTGAGACCCACTTTGGCTGAAAAAAGCATCAATGTTTTCTATTTGAAACCTCAGAAATTGGAGAAGGGAAAATCAAAACTTCACATCTAAATCATTAAAAATCTTTAGCAGCTTTTAAAATTATCCCGAAGTTGAGCGAAAAAAGTGCTTTGAATATGTGTTTTTAAGGGTTTTGTGTGGTGAAGGGGTGCAAAGTGACATAAGTAAATAAAAGAGTAGAGTTGGGCTCCCATGATATTGAACCCTGTGACGGCCCTGAAACTTTGAATTGAGAACCTTAGACATTTGCTAAAAGAAATTGTGGGATTGTCTTTGATGTAAATTGAACTTCCCCATTTACTTAAAAGTACCTTATGAAAGGGGAGAAAAAGACCATCATAAAAACATGAAATCCTGCGATAGAATGACAAGTCTCAATTCAAGATTATTTATTTGATAGTGATCGTTATGAGTTACCATCCCCTCACGGAGTTAAGGTGTGGACTGTTAGCTTTCACAGAGGCTCAGAGTGGAAGGCGGGATATGCTTAAGAGAATAGGTATCTTGCAGCCATAAGTATTCTTATTTGGATTTTTTATGGATTTAAGACTCTCCCTAATTCAAATTTGCATAAAGCAATCCTGAAGAAATATTCAGTTATGAGGCTACTGAAATCTTGGCTGGGGGAAGGTCCCTCAATGAAAGGCTTTACTGTCTGTGCTAAAAGTGTCACTAGTTTTAGTCCTCTGTGGGATAAAGGTTTTGATGATGTAAACTCCTCTTGAGTAGTTGCTTGCTTGATCAGTCATAACAAATAATGTCTCAGTTCATCATCTTCTAATGGGCCTAAATGTTCATGTGCCCCCTAATGTGTCAATGTTGGAAGATGAATTGCAGAAATTAGATTGTGATTTGACCAATTTGCACTGCCATTTTCAACTTCCCTATTTATTCTGGTTAGTCTTTTCAACTTTAAAATGACTACTCCCCAGTGAAATGACTTTGTGCAATATAAAATGCATTTGTTAGAGATACTTAGCATGGAGTCTTTTTAAGGAAATACTTTAGGCGGAGCTAACCTTGTGTTGTCAACTTTATTGCAGCAATTTTTTATCAATCTTAATAGTCATTTTCCAAATGATAGCCCTGCTCTTCTGACATTTTGATATGACAATCACCAAAATCCCATTGATTGTTCATTCATACCATTGAAACAATTAAAAGAAAGTGGTAATTTAAGGTGCTTGATCTACGGGTAAGGAATCATTTAGCCATAGAGGTAACCTTTAGTGGCAGAAAGGATGGGACATACTCTAGAATTAAACTTGGTGTATAGCAATTTAATTAGGGTTTCAATAGCAGAAGACGATCTCAAAGAACTATTTAGGATAACAATTTATAAGTCCATGGGAGATGTGTGTGGTAATAGTGGTGTTAGTTGATATAACTTGCGACCAGGCAAGATAGAGGCCCTCATTCTGACCCTGGCGGTCGGTGATAAAGCGGCGGCCAAGCCGCCAACAGGCCGGCGGTATAAAATATGCAATTCTGACCCTGGCGGGAACCGCCAACACAGCCCGCCAACTTAACACTCCGACCGCCACAGCGGTACAAACAAACAGCGCGGCGGTTCCCGCCAACAGCCCGGCGGCAGACAAAGTACCGCCCACCCTATTACGACCCACCAATCTGCCACCTTTTCCGGGGCGGGAGCACCGCCGATAAGAACACGGCGGAAACAGACTACGAACGGGAAAACGCTCACCTCAACGCACTCCACGCGAGATTCCGGCAGTATGGAGCCAGAGTTACAGGTCATCCCCGCACTCCTATTCCTCCTCATATACCAGGAGCACGCCCGGCGGCGCGGAAGACATCGGTGAGTACTGCACCTACGACACAGGGGAGGGAAAAGATTACTGGCACACACCCACCCACCCACACCCACTACAACACACACATCAATGCATTCCCACAGATCACTGTCACAACCCACAAACCACCCCCCTCCGAAATAATGCAAAGACCAAAAGAAGAGATCATAAACGGGCAGATATATTGAAATATGTACGCCATTAATCCCAATAAATAAATAAACTATGTACAAAATATATACAGCTACTAAATGTAGTCCAACCACTGTCCGTGGATCACAGGGGTCCTGTGCAAAGGGGCAAGGCCCAGTCCCACGACAAGAACTCCACGGAGAGAACACTGCAGGGGCATCAGAAAGAAAATAGGACAGGCACCTCAGGGGGAAGGGAAGGGGGGGCACCTCAGCCACTTGAGTACACGACGCCAGATCCACGAGGGGACTCCATGACCACTGGGCCATCCTGGGGAGAGCAAAGCCACAGTCCAAACAGTCCATACAGTGGGTGGCCTGCCCACTGGCCCATCCTGGGGAGAGCAAAGCCACAGTCCAAACAGTCCATACAGTGGGTGGCCTGCCCACTGGGCCATCCTGGGGAGAGCAAAGCCACAGTCCATACAGTCCATACAGTGGGTGGCCTGCCCACTGGGCCATCCTGGGGAGAGCAAAGCCACAGTCCATACAGTCCATACAGTGGGTGGCCTGCCCACTGGGCCATCCTGGGGAGAGCAAAGCCACAGTCCATACAGTCCATACAGTGGGTGGCCTGCCCACTGGGCCATCCTGGGGAGAGCAAAGCCACAGTCCATACAGTCCATACAGTGGGTGGCCTGCCCACTGGGCCATCCTGGGGAGAGCAAAGCCACAGTCCAAACAGTCCATACAGTGGGTGGCCTGCCCACTGGGCCATCCTGGGGAGAGCAAAGCCACAGTCCATACAGTCCATACAGTGGGTGGCCTGCCCACTGGGCCATCCTGGGGAGAGCAAAGCCACAGTCCAAACAGTCCATACAGTGGGTGGCCTGCCCACTGGGCCATCCTGGGGAGAGCAAAGCCACAGTCCATACAGTCCATAACAGACCCCACTGCCACTGGAGGAGGCAAGTTGGCCAGAGGACATCCTGCAGCCCTGCCCGAGATAGATCCTGCCCTGCCACGTCTGCCAAAGGGCCAGCGGTTCTTGCCCTGAAGGGCCCAGTTCAGCGGTTCTTGAGACGGCGGGGCCCAGTTCAGCGGTTCTTGAGACGGCGGGGCCCAGTTCAGCGGTTCTTGAGACGGCGGGGCCCAGTTCAGCGGTTCTTGCCTTGAAGGGCCCAGTTCAGCGGTTCTTGAGACGGCGGGGCCCAGTTCAGCGGTTCTTGCCTTGAAGGGCCCAGTTCAGCGGTTCTTGAGACGGCGGGGCCCAGTTCAGCGGTTCTTGCCTTGAAGGGCCCAGTTCAGCGGTTCTTGAGACGGCGGGGCCCAGTTCAGCGGTTCTTGAGACGGCGGGGCCCAGTTCAGCGGTTCTTGCCTTGAAGGGCCCAGTTCAGCGGTTCTTGAGACGGCGGGGCCCAGTTCAGCGGTTCTTGCCTTGAAGGGCCCAGTTCAGCGGTTCTTGAGACGGCGGGGCCCAGTTCAGCGGTTCTTGCCTTGAAGGGCCCAGTTCAGCGGTTCTTGAGACGGCGGGGCCCAGTTCAGCGGTTCTTGCCTTGAAGGGCCCAGTTCAGCGGTTCTTGAGACGGCGGGGCCCAGTTCAGCTGTTCTTGCCTTGAAGGGCCCAGTTCAGCGGTTCTTGCCTTGAAGGGCCCAGTTCAGCGGTTCTTGAGACGGCGGGGTCCAGTTCAGCGGTTCTTGCCTTGAAGGGCCCAGTTCAGCGGTTCTTGAGACGGCGGGGCCCAGTTCAGCGGTTCTTGCCTTGAAGGGCCCAGTTCAGCGGTTCTTGAGACGGCGGACGGTCTATGGCCAACTGCTAAATGCCTGGTGGTGCCCTCCTGGGCAGCGGGGATGGTGCTCCTTCACTGCCCACTTGGGCTGTGGGTGGTGGGGCCCTCCTGGCCAGCTGGGCTGGGTCCTCCCTGGGCAGCGGCTATGGGGCTGGTGGGCTCTCCCGGGGCAGCTGTGCCGGTTCCTGCCGGGGCAGCGGCTATGGGGGTTGTGGGCTCCTCCTGGGCAGCAGGCCTGCTGCCTGACCTCTCCAACTTGCTGCCCTTGCCCTCCTTAGTCGTCGGCCTGTGGCCCTTTCCTCCCTTTGGAGCTGTGGCTGGTGACTGTCTCTGGGTGGTGTCCGGGGGGGATGTAGAAGGCGGGCTCCTGCGGCGACCCTTCCGCCTTCTGCTCCTCTTCCCAGGGGGTGGGCTGGCTGTCCCCTTGCTGCTGGGTGAAGATCCAGACATGCGGGCTGGCGGGCTCCAATACCCCTGCACCCTTGTCAAGGGGGCTGCAGGGCTGGTGGTGGCTGAGGTGCTCTTCTTACCCCGACGAGAAGGAGGGGGGGGCTCAGGGTCAGGAAAGAAGTTAGTTGTGGCGAGGAAGAGCTTCTTGGGACAATGGAGAGTGGTAGGTACAGTGGGAATGGGAGTGGAGGGAGAGGATGTGGTTGTAGGTGAGTCACGTTTGCTGTCTTTGGGTGCAGGTGCAGGAGGGATAGGCTGTCGTGAGGTGGATGGCTGTTGGGTGGGTGGGTGGCTGCGTTTGTGTGGTGTGGAAGAGGGGGTGACAGACACAGTGGGAGAGGACACAGGGGACGTGTAAATGGCAGTGGGGGTGGTGACTGCACGTGTGCGGACTGGAGTGGAGGGTGTGCTGGTGATGGAAACACTGGCTGATGGTGAGGTGAATGGAGGTGTGAGTGTAGACGTCACAGGGAGGGAGGAGGGAGACGAGGAGGTGGGGGTCACAGAGGTGGTAGTGACTGTTGGCATGTCTGCATCGGAATGTTGCGTGTGTGAATGTCTGCGTGATCTGTGGTGCTTATGTTTGGATGAGCTTCTCTTGGGTGTTGAGGTGTGTGCAGGCTGGTCTGATGGTGTGGGTGGGACAGGCAGAGGAACAGGAGACTGGGAGGAGGGAGTTAGTAGAGGCAGGCAGGAGACAGGGACAATGGCTGCCGTCAGTGCTGAGGCCAGAGCCTGGAACGATCGCTGATGGGCAGCCTGACCCGAATGAATGCCCTCCAGGTACGCATTGCTGCGATGAACCTCCCTCTCCACCCCCTGGATGGCATTCAAAAGGGTAGTCTGCCCAACAATGAGCGTTCGGAGGAGGTCAATGACCTCCTCACTGAGGGCAGCGGGGGTAACAGGGGCAGGGCCTGAGGTGCCTGGGGCGAAGGAGATGCCCGGCTTCCTGGCAGAGCGGGCACGGGGCGAACGCGGAGGGGCTGCTGGGAGGGCGGAGATGGTGTGCTGGGTGGCGGCTGTACCTGTAATGGCGGGGGGCACGGATGGTGCCACCCCCGCAAGGGAGCCCCCTTCCGAGGACGTGTCCGTGTCGCTGCAGGCTCCAGTCGTCCCCGTCGTGGAGCTCCCCTCGCCCTCCGTCTCACTGGTCCAGTCTGACTCTGTGGCATGGCCCTCCTGGGCCATGTGAGATGCAGCTCCCTCCTGCCCCGATGCCACTTCTCCTCCGCCTGATGATGCTGATGCACACAAGCACAGAAAGACAAACAAAAAGGGGGGGGGAGAGAGAAATAAAGGGATATTGAGTACATGGATCTCCGGTACAGTTAGCGGACATGACAGACACAGATGCCCCCTGCACTACGTTGCGCACTTGGGGTACGCTACGCATTCCGTGGAACATGCCCTACACGCCTAGAGTTGACAACTGCACCCATGGATGACACGGCCCAGGGATGGCTGTACTGACAAACTACTGAGGGTGGTGGCTGGGGACACAGGGGCTTACGGGGGTGCCCAGCCTACAGATATCGCCCTGGCCTAGGGGGACCCCCAGCCCTCCTCCCCCACCCAGACACCTCCACTGCGCGACAACAGAGTAGATAATGCTTGTACTCACCCCCTTGTGTCTGCTGTGCTGCCCTCACGCGCCCATCCAAATCAGGGTAGGCCACCGCCAGGATCCGGAACATCAGGGGGCTCAGTTGACGGCAGGCACCCCGCCTACGTTGGGAGGCCATCCCCAGCAGAGACTCGGCGGTCTTCTTGGTCCCGCGGCGGATGTCCTCCCACCTCTTGCGGCAGTGGGTGCCCCGTCGATGGTGGACCCCCAGGGCCCGGACTTCCTTGGCGATGGCACGCCAAATCCCGATCTTCTCATGGGCGCGGACCTATGTGACACGTACAGGGAGGGAGAAATACCACGTTCAAGTTACTCAGCATTTTCCTTTCCAGTGGCCCAACGCCCCCCATCCCCGCCAGGCCCCCCGCCAGGCCCCCCGCCATGCCCAACATGCCCCCCATCCCCGCCAGGTCCCCCGCCAGGCCCAACATGCCCCCCATCCCCGCCAGGCCCCCCGCCATGCCCCCCGCCATGCCCAACATGCCCCCCATCCCCGCCATGCCCCCCGCCATGCCCAACATGCCCCCCATCCCCGCCAGGCCCCCCGCCATGCCCAACATGCCCCCCATCCCCGCCAGGCCCCCCGCCAGGCCCAACATGCCCCCCATCCCCGTTAGGCCCCCGCCATGCCCCCCGCCATGCCCAACATGCCCCCCATCCCCGCCAGGCCCCCCGCCAGGCCCAACATGCCCCACATCCCCGCCAGGCCCCCCGCCATGCCCCCCGCCATGCCCAACATGCCCCCCATCCCCGCCAGGCCCCCCGCCATGCCCAACATGCCCCCCATCCCCGCCAGGCCCCCCGCCAGGCCCAACATGCCCCCCATCCCCGCCAGGCCCCCCGCCATGCCCCCCGCCATGCCCAACATGCCCCCCATCCCCGCCATGCCCCCCGCCATGCCCAACATGCCCCCCATCCCCGCCAGGCCCCCCGCCATGCCCCCCGCCATGCCCAACATGCCCCCCATCCCCGCCATGCCCCCCGCCATGCCCAACATGCCCCCCATCCCCGCCAGGCCCCCCGCCATGCCCCCCGCCAGGCCCAACATGCCCCCCATCCCCGCCAGGCCCCCCGCCATGCCCCCCGCCATGCCCAACATGCCCCCCATCCCCACCAGGCCCCCCGCCATGCCCAACATGCCCCCCATCCCCGCCAGGCCCCCCACCAGGACCAACATGCCCCCCATCCCCGCCAGGCCCCCCGCCATGCCCCCCGCCATGCCCAACATGCCCCCCATCCCCGCCAGGCCCAACATGCCCCCCATCCCCGCCAGGCCCCCCGCCATGCCCCCTGCCATGCCCAACATGCCCCCCATCCCCGCCATGCCCCCCGCCATGCCCAACATGCCCCCCATCCCCGCCAGGCCCCCCGCCAGGCCCCCCGCCAGCCCCAACATTCCCCCCATCCCCGCCAGGCCCCCAAGCCAGCCAGTGGCACCAAATCCATATTGAATTCAACTCACTTGTTGGTCTGGAGGACCGTAGAGTAGCGCATACTGGGGGAGGACCCCATCCACAAGTTTCTCCAACTCCTCTCCAGTGAAGGCAGGGGCCCTTTCCCCAGTCGCAGCAGCCATTGTCCCTTCCAGACCGAGGTCACAGCAACACTTGCAGTATAGGTCCTCTCCTGTGAAAGTTCAAGTCGCAAGTGGATAAGTAGATAGAAAATGGCGGTCACGTCCGCGGCGGTGCGTACCGCGGCGGTGCGTCCCGCCACCGCCGGCGCCCTTCGCCATTGGCTCCTGAAACCCATAGGCTTCAATGTTAACCAATGCGGCTTCGCGCCGCGGTCTTGGCCCGCCGCCCGCCGCGGTGTGCCACGCCAGCGCATTGACCTCACATCCCATTGTCACACTTCACAGGTCAGGCAGCCGCCATTTCCAGGGCCCACATGGCTCAATTTCAACTGCGTCACACAGGCCTAGGCCTTGCATAGCCACTCAGACACGCCATTCACTGCATAGAGAATCGTATACTGTGCTAGCTGTGAGTACGTACCTGTGGGTTGCTTGACTGTGTGCTCCATGTTGTCCTTCCTAGGCACCGTCCGCTGGGTTGGGCGAGGAGACGGATGAATCCTCCCGTGTACCGACCGCTGGTGGACCTGTCGACAATGGAAGAACGCCACATTATCCTGACCTACCGTCTTAACCGTGACACTATCCATGAACTGTGTGCCCGGCTGGAGCCCGACCTGATGTCCCCCATCCGCCAACCCACAGGGATTCCCCCTCTGGTGCAGGTCATGTCAGTACTACATTTCTTGGCAAGTGGGTCATTTCAGACAACCGTGGGAATTGCTTCTGGGATGTCTCAGCCCATGTTTTCGAAGGTGTTATCCAGAGTGTTGTCTGCCCTGATGAAATCCATGAGGAACTACATCATTTTCCCTGAGGTGGGCGAATTGGCTACAGTGAAGGGTGATTTCTACGCCCTTGGACATATTCCCAACGTAATTGGTGCCATTGATGGGACCCATGTGGCTTTGGTTCCCCCAAGAGACAGGGAGCAGGTGTACAGGAACAGAAAAAATTACCATTCAATGAACATCCAGGTGGTGTGTTTGGCTGACCAGTACATCTCGCATGTAAATGCCAAATTCCCAGGGTCAGTGCATGACGCCTACATCCTCAGGAATAGCAGCATCCCTTACGTGATGGAACAGCTACAGAGACACCGTGTCTGGCTAGTGGGGGACTCTGGGTACCCCAACCTGTCGTGGCTACTGACCCCAGTAAGGAATCCCCGGACCAGGGCAGAGGAACGGTACAATGAGGCCCATGGGCGTACTAGGAGGGTGATCGAACGCACCTTTGGCCTCCTGAAGGCCAGGTTTAGGTGCCTGCATATGACAGGTGGATCCCTAATGTACTCACCTAAGAAGGTGTGTCACATCATCGTGGCCTGCTGCATGCTTCAAAACCTGGCTTTGCGCCGCCAGGTGCCTTTCCTGCAGGAGGATGGTCGAGACGGTGGTGTTGTGCCAGCGGTGGAACCTGAGGAGAGTGACGAGGAGGAAGACGACGGAGCTGTAACAGACAACAGGGACAGAATCATTGAACAGTACTTCCAATAGGACACAGGTAACATTTCAAAGATAATTTAGTAAATGTTAACTACTCTGCTGCATCTCTGCTGCCTGTCTATTTGCCCCAGTGTATGATGACTGAGTTTTGGCTTTTCCCTCCCTATTTCAGATCTGGGGTCCCCACTACGAGTCCTGTGCTTCGTTTCCCCATGGACTACAGCTTTGTGGCAGCTGTTTGTTGACTTCACCATGTACAAGGACATATTTGCACTGTCATGTCAATTACAATCTATTGAAATCACAGCCAGACTCCTGATATTTTGGTGCAAAATAGGTGTTTATTGAAGTGCTCAAAATGGGATGGGTGGTTTCAAGTGGGTGGGGGCTATGGTGAAGGAATGTCCATGGCAGAGTCCAGAGTAACAGTCACACAGGTGCATTGTCCAGAGGCCTGTGGAGAGATGGAGCATGGGCAGTTCAAGGATGGACAGGGTGACAATGTGGGACAGTGGGATGACATCAGGTGGTATCCATTGCTGGCGGGGGTCTTGACATCCTACTCTGTCTTCTTGCGAGATCTCAGGGCCCTCTTGCGGGGTGGTTCTTCTCCTGCAGGAGGTGGGGGTCTGGTGGGCTGCTGCTGTGCGGGGGCCTCCTGTCCACTAGCGCCGGCGGAGGTGGATGGCTGTTCTTGGTCCAGGCTAGTGGCAGGGGCCCTTGGGTGTTGTTCAGTGTCTGCCCTGCTGTTTACGAGGTCCTGCAGCAGCCCTACCATGGTAACCAGGGTGGTGTTGATGGCTCTGATGTCCTCCCTGTACCCCCGATAGTGTTCCTCCTGCAGCACCTGGATCTCCTGGAAGCGGGCCAGTACCGTCGCCATCGTCTCCTGGGAGCGGTTGTATGCTCCCATGATGGTGGTGAGGACCTCGTGGAGAGTGGGTTCCCTGGGCCTCTCCTCCCCCCCCTGTCGCACAGCTGCCCGCCGAGTTGCCCTGTTTCCCTGGGCCTCTGCCCCCTGGCCGGTGTGCCCACTACCACTGCCCCCAGGTCCCTGTTGTTGTTGGGGTGGTGGGTTATCCTGGGTGCCCTGTAGTGGTAGACACACCGCAGATTGACGCGCCCTGGAGACAGAGGCATGGGCCCGCTGGGTGGGAGCTGTGCTGGTGTTCCCAGAGGGGTTAGGGTCTGTAGTGGCCTGGGCCTGTGTGAGGGGAACCGACTGTCCAGAGGTCCCCGATGGTCCGGGCTGGTCATCGGTGTCCAGGTCGACAGAGCTGCTGTCATCGCTGACGGCCTCTTGGGTGGGGGGTGTGGAGAATTCTGGCCCCTCCGCCGCGGTGTGTTGACGGTCGGGTCCTGCAGGGGTATAGAGGTATGGTTATAGTTTCAATGTGTGGCATATGGGTGTATCTGTGGGTTCTCGTGTCCCCAAGTGCTGGCATTCGTGTGTGGGGGCTTTGGTGAGGGTGGCTTGTGAGGGGGATGTGTATATGCATTGGGCATGCTTTGGTGATGGGTGTCCATGCTTAGTGGACGCATGCAGGCCTAGGTTTTGGGATGTGTGGGTTGTGATGGTGAGACATTGGCGGGGAATAGGTGTGCTGGGGGTGGGGGTGAGGATGGTGGTGGGGGTGAGGATAGTGGTGGGGGTGAGGATGGTGGTGGGGGTGAGGGTGGGGGTGAGGATGGGGGTGGGGGTGAGGGTGGGGTTCGAGGATGGGGGTGAGGGTTGGGGTCTGATTTGGCATGCAGGTGGGGGGGAAGCAGTATTGAAGCTTCAACTTACCAGTATCCATTCCTCCGCCGACTCCTGCGAGGCCGTCAGGATGCAGGATGTTCAAGACTTCCTCCTCCCATGATGTGAATTGTGGGGGTTGAGGTGGGGGTCCTCCGCCAGTCTTCTGCACGGCGATGTTGTGCCTGGATACCATGGAACGCACCTTCCCCCGTAGGTCGTTCCATCGCTTCCTGATGTCTTCCCGATTTCTGGGGTGCTGTCCCACTGCGTTCACCCTGTCGACAATCCTCTGCCATAGCTCCGTCCTCCGGGCAATGCTGGTGTATTGTATCTGTGTGCCGAACAGCTGGGGCTCTACCCGAACGATTTCCTCCACCATGACCCTGAGTTCTTCGTCTGTGAAGCGGGGTTGTCTTTGGGGTGCCATGGGGTGGTGTGTATGATGTGTGGGGTGGAGTATGTGTATTTAAGTGAGTTGAGTGTGGTGGTGTGTGTTGTTTTGTGTGTGGATAGTGTGTGGGTGATGGTGTTGAGTGGCTGTGGCTGTTATGTTTTGGATGCTGGTGTCTCGCTCTTGTCTTCTTTACGAATTTTTAAGCGTAGGGGTTTGTGGGTGATGTGGGTGGGTGTTTTATATTGTATTGTGTGTGTGGGAGTGGTGTGTGTATGTGTATCAGGTGTGTGGGATTCAAATCGTCCAATGTGGGTGAGTTTTGTTCGTTTGTGTGTATTCTGACCGCGCCGGTGTGTCCCGCCAATGGAATACCGCGTTTGAATGACCGCCGCGTGGATTCGTGGGTCGTAATGGCATGGGCGTATTTCTGTTGGCGTGGCGGTGGAGGTTTGGTCACCTCCACCTTTCCGCCGACCGCTGGTCTGGCGGTCTGTTGTGGCGGTCGGATTTTCGGAGGTTTGCCTTCTGCGGGTCAGAATGACCGTGGCGGGTTTCCGCGACCGCGGCGGGATTATGGAGGATTTCTGACCGGCGGTAGGCGCCTTTTACCGCCGAGGTCAGAATGACCACCAGAATCTTCTAAATCCCCTAAAACATTTAATTTAGGTAAAACACATCAAGAGATGATCAATCTAAATATGCAATGAAATTAAGGTTTATCATAAAAGTAAGAAAACGTGCATGAAAAGTGCTTCTGGATGTAAGTAAATAGATTTCCTCGTACAAAGGTGATTGATCTAAAAACGAGCCAGGATGGGCTCACAGAGAACTGTGGGGTTAAATCAAACTATCAAAATAAACATTCTTGTGTTCACAAATGCACCATTGAAAATGCACTCTGCTGGCAAGTTTAAGATGATTGCACATACAACTACCCGTTCAAGAGCAGGCCAATCCAGCAACCATATACAGTTAAAATGATGTACATTGTAAAACATAAAGGCTGATAAGAACACATAACAGAGGAGTGGGACCTGAACACAAGTACTCCACATGTGCTGGCACATATACTCCTTAATACAGTTTCACAAGAGGGTATCCAGCCAAGGGAAAAGCGTAGCAACATTTGATTATGAAATGTATTAAAGTGCAGTGCAAGGTATTCAGACAATAAGGGCACATGCAAGATATAACATGGGGATATTTAGCTCTGCGTGGCAACTTAGAGGACTAAGGCTTGATTTAAGAAAAGTGGTGCTGCAACCAGGGCAGAGCCACTTTTCTTGTGCCCCTTAACTCCTTCTGAATGCCTTCATGTGTGTGCCATATCTAAGAAACGACCATGGCAGTAGTTAGGGGAACTAGCATAAACATTTTGGACACTACTTCGGAGCTTTGCAGGATTAGCGTTAACAATTGTGACGCTTATCCTGCAAAGCACATTGAGGCCCTTTGGAAACAATGGTGTGCCTCCTTTTAACACCTGCTCTGAGCAGGCATTAAAAGTGCCAAAAAAAATGATGGAAAGAAATCTCTTTCTTTCCACCATTTTTTTGCCCTCCCTAACGGGTGAACGCCCACTTTGCATACATTATGCCTAGCGTAGGCATAAAGTAGTGCAAAGTGTTACAAAGTGGCGAAATGCGTGCATTGATCCACTTTGTAAATTTCGTGCTGCGATTTTGGCCACCTTGAGCCACATTAGCATAAAAAAATGATGCTAATACAGCAAAAGGAGGCGCTAGGGGCTCTTAACTCAGCCCCTAAGTGCAGCAGACTGCTGTGGGGCCCTGGTGCTTGAGAGGATGGTCCAGCTCCAGTGAAGGAACTTGGCAACCGAGCACACAAAACCTTAGAGCAGTGTAACATTGTCTCATGCCAAGTTGTCTACAAATGGGTACAATCCACCTCTCCTAGGTGAGTATAGGCTGGACAGAAGGAAAAGTAGTGGAAGAGTGTCTCTTCTTCCTGTAAACAAGCCGTACAACTATAAACAAGCCAAACACGAAGTGCCAAGGCTAAGCTGACCACCCACTTTTGACAGAAGGACATCACAGGTAAGGTACCAATTTTAAACTGTAAATACAGTTTCCTGGCTCTCAGTACAATATATATTTCAGAAAGGATTTTGAAACTTCAATTATGCTTAAGATCCATGAAAAACAACAGTGAGTGAGCCTAATCTCTTGTCAAGTTCCTCGGTGCCCAATACATGTGCCCAATAATGCTCTTTAAGATGGGCCTTTGGCAGTTTGTTTATCTAAGGCTCATTACTTGTTAGCGCTCAATACTGTTGTCACAGATGGCCTCCATGCCTGCACACGGTGGACACAGTTTCCCATCTGAATAATGCCTCTGAAACTACTGTTCTTGGATTACCTCTCACTTCTGCTTTACCTCATGATGCAGCTGTACTATTAATAACCATTAAAAAAATCAACATCTTTCCATGCCACGGTTGTCTAGATATGAAATTGTTTTACCAGCTATTTCTCATATAACAGTGGTATGATATCCTATTTTGAACAATGCTTAACTTTTCCCAATAGGTCTTTATGATAAACCATTTGATTGTACTCCAGTCACTGCCTACCCAAGTAAACCCTGTATTCATTTAACTGATGTTCCTTTACCAAATTGTGATTGTGTGTATTATGCTGATGGTTCATGTCTCATTAGGCAGGTTCACACTGTGTCTCCTATATGTTGCTGACATTTGATGCTTGACAAATACTCATTCCATTCAAATAGCAGAGCTGATTGCTTTCATTTGTGCCTGCAGTTATAATGCTCAAAAGACTGTAACTGAATTTACTGATCCAGACTATGCCTTAGTCAATAGCCATGACTTCAGACTTTTCTGAATGAAGCGTGGGTACCCAACTCCCCAATCCTTTGCAAAGGGTTTGCTTGATAATCTTCACCTACTATCCAAAATTGCTATTGTGAATAGTGCTGCCCATATGTTTGTCAAATTTGAGGTGACTAGAGAGCATACCCTCATGGTTGAGACTGTTGAATGAGCTTCTAGGTACCATGATTCTTACTTCTCCCTATGTGTGCCCAGATGTGCTGAGCCCCTAATGCTAATTTTAAGCAATCTTGCTAAATTGGAAGAAAGTGCCTCCGATTTTGAACTGAGTGTTTGCTTTAAACAGGAGTGTAAAAGGGACTTAAATGGAGAGCCGCAATACCAGCTAGGAAGGTTGGTTTCCCCAAAAGTACTACACCAAAACTTTGCCTGACTGTGACATTGTGTTACCCATGTTGGCACACATATAATAATTAATTCTTCAGGTACTCTCCACTTTGCTCCCTTCTATCTTTTTCTTGTCCAACAGTATTGTCTAAAACTCGCTAAACCAACAAACGAGCAATGGTGTCAAATTCACACCCACTGCCCACCCACAACCATGGTGGGCCTTCATCAGTACTCAAGTTGATTTCATTAAAATGTCTCAAAGTTGTTCTCATGTCTATGTTATGGTTTTAGTGCGCACGTTCCCTGGTAGGATCAAAGCCTACCAATGAGTTCTAGTTGATCCCATCACTGCAGTCAAGAAATTGCTAAGAGATTTTGGGCCCGATTACAACTTTGGCCGAGGGGGTTAATCCATCCCAAAT
The DNA here is from genome assembly GCF_031143425.1 of Pleurodeles waltl. Lineage (NCBI taxonomy): Eukaryota > Metazoa > Chordata > Amphibia > Caudata > Salamandridae > Pleurodeles > Pleurodeles waltl. The sequence continues at coordinate 778,946,496 of NC_090439.1, forward strand.
GTGACAGACATTCGGCCCGCCGTACTATGAGTTCCATAGGACATAATGGACTCATAATACGGCGAGTGGGATATCTGTCACATTTGGGAAGGATTAACCCCCTCCGCCAAAGTTGTCATCAGGCCCTTTATCCCTAGATAGGATTCCTATTTGTCACAAGGGTACTCATTTGATGTCTTTTGTGGTTCAAGAATTATGCAAAGCTCTGGAAATCAAAACTCCATTTGCACTTACCACCCGAAGTCTTCAGGAAGGGTAGAGAGATTTAATATGTTCCTGAAAGACAGGTTAGCTAATATGTGTAGTGCGACATTTCTTAATTGGCCCAGTGCTCTACCTCTGGTATTCTAGTCAGTTCGATCTGTTCCGAATTAATGAGTAAACTGAGACTTTATGAAATTATAGAGTATCTACCTTTTTCCTTTTACCCTTCCAATGTCTCCAGGTTTACTTGTTAAGAACCTGAATGATGATGGACTCTACAGTACGGTAAACAACAGATTAATTATCGAAAAAAGCACTGATTCTCAGGTTTAAGCTGCCTTGCACACCTGTCTGACTGGAAACTGCTTTGACTTGCAGCCCAGCGACTGGGTGCATTTGAAGATCCACCATGAAAAATCAGCACTCCAGATCTATTAGCATGGTCCACCATGAGCACTGCTGTAACGTGATGCAGACTGGTTGGTTTCAGGTATCGTACTGCAAGCAAATCATGAATCAGAGAAACTGTGGACCTGATGACCAAGCTACTCTTGCACCTGTTTCTACTTTAGCAGATTAGTGTCCATCCTAAAGTGCTCCTATTGGTGATTCTGGCTGCAAAGCATTCACAAAGATGCAGCCTCTCCTCCTATCTACAGCTACTACCGGTGATTATGGTAATAGGCGACCCCCAAGCTCCCCGATCCTCTAAAGGTCTCTCTAATGCTCTTCACTGCAAGCCCTGTTGGTTGACCACTGTGTAACTTTACTCAGAAGGGTCAAGAAACACGCAGTAAGAAATCAACAGTACAAGGCCTGCTGCTTACTTGTGAAACTGACATTCTTTCTATTGTGTCAATTCATTTCTGCATTTAATGGAGCAATACAAACAGATCCTCAACTTCTCTACAAGCTAAATCTATCCCCACATATGTACTGATTCCAAGAGAGGAGAGGCCCATGGGTCCTATCTCTTTCAATGACAGACACTTCCCCCATTGCACCTCTGAATGTGACAACTCCAGTGTCTTCATTCCTTTTCCAACTGAAAGATTTAATTTTCATGACTAGCACATCTCACTCTAACTCTGAGTCTGTCAATTTGACATCAATGGGTTTGACTAGGCAGCAGTCCTGGTCTTCGGCTCATTCTTTAGAGAAACAGTCGGCAAAAAGTTTTTAAGTCTTAGCTTTTGAGTTAAGGGCCCCAAAACCTTTGGGAAACAAGTTAGGAACCAGGACTCACTCCACTAGAAGCCACCATCAGGGTCCATGCAGGTCCAGTTGGAAAATGGTCAGCTGGGTTCTTCGAGGAAGTGGACTTCTTGATGCTTTTTTGCCCCTGAAGCTTAACTGGAAGTCAAACAATTGACCCCTGGAGTCTGTCTTGGTTCTGGGTACAAGTGAGAGCAGGTGCAGTCTTTAGGTTGCTCCTCACAGTACACATCAGCAGTCATTATTCTGTCTTCCACAGCTTTATCAGTGTTCTGAAGAGGGTACTTTGGGGTGCACATTTATGAGCAGTGCCAGCTTGTGGGTGGGGGCAACTCCTGACTACTCCCTAACAAATGGGTTGAATGTTTCTATCCACATTTGCAGCACTGCCTGTCAGCTATCCACAGTGCACCTCACTATCAAAAACCAAAGTGGCAGAACATTTCTTCCCCTGTGCAGAGCTCATTTTGCCCACCCAGAGCAGAGGGCTGGGTATGATATTGAGGCAAACACTCCCCTATAGTCACTCGAAACTAGATCTGGGGGAAGCCTGTCTCTCACTGGGATTGGTACCTTGCTGACTAGTAGGGCAATAGAGGAGGCAGGCCCAAGTGTGAGCTACATCTGCATGTGACAGGAGAGGCATCCTTTGCAGTTAATTAAGTTCCTGGGCAAACCCCAGATGGCCATTTGATCAAGGAGGAAAACATCACCCCACACCCAAGCCCTATGTCTACTGCCTGGAAGGAATACACATTTCATTACAGGGAAGCCATCAACAGCCAGGTGACACTGAACACTGGCAGAAAGGCACATGTTGCTTAGACAGGGAAATGACAACTTTCTAAAAGTGTGATTTTCAAAATAGTAATCTAAAATCAGACTCAACCATTCAGTTGAACTTTTAAATTACTATTAAATGAGTCCATAAATCATTTACTAGCTTTTACCAAACTGAAGTTAAGCATTATAGGATGTTATATTGTTACTTAGGGGGTCAATACAACCTCGGCGGTCTTTTTGCAAGACCGCGAGGGACCGCCGTGCGGAAGACTGCCTGTGCAGGCGGTTTGCCGCTCAGCGTATTATGACTGTTGGCTGCTCTCTGTCGTTATTCCGACGGAGAGCCGCCAACAGCCATAGTGACGGGCGGCGGGGAAGTGGAGGTTGCTCCACCTCCACCGCCACGTCAACAGAACACCGCCCACCGAATCACGTCCTGTGATTCGGCGCGGCGGTGTTCTGTTGGCGGTGTGGGGTCGGCGGAGCTGCCCCCATGGCTCCCGTCCCCTCCCGGAGGATCGACGGACCAGGTAAGTCGATCGGCCGTTAGGGGAGGGGGTGGTGGGTTGTTGGGTGTTGTGTGCGTGCATGGGGGTGTGCGTGTGTGTATGTAGAGGGGGGGTGTGAGTGCGTGTATGCTTGCAGGGTTGTTGTGTGAGTGTGTGTATGTCTGTGGGTATGTCTGTATGGATGTGTGCGTGTATGTTTGAATGTGGGTGTGCGTGTATGACTGTGTGTGTGGATGTAGGCATGTATGTCGGGGTGTGTGCGTGTGTGTGTTGGTGGTGCCTGCATGCGTGTCGGGTGTGTGTGAGTAATGTTATGTTGGGGGTCGGGGTGGGGAGGGGGGCCCTGCCACCGTTGGGGGGTGGCAGGGGAGGTGGGGAGTGAAGGGGAGGGAGTCGGGTGGGGGGGTGGGGAAGACCCCTATCAGTGCCAGGGAAGGAATTCCCTGGCACTGATAGTGCTTACCGCCATGGATTTCATGGCGGTTGAAACCGCTGGAAATCCACGGCGGTTAGCCGGGTCCAAATACCGCCGGCGGTATACTGACAGCCGCCGGGCTGGAGACCCAGGTCTCCAGCCCGGCGGTCGTCTCCGCCATGGAGGCCGGGACGGAAAACCGGCGGATGACCATGGCGGTAACCGCCATGGTCATAATACACCAAAGTAAGACCTCCAGCCTGTTGGCGGTCTTACCGCCGGTTTTACGCCATCCGCCAGGGTTGTAATGACCCCCTCAGTGTTTTCCTATGGCAGGTCCAGCCTTACTACCGTGAAAAACAACTTTGGAGATTTTCCGCTGCCAGTACATGTAAAACATAAATACACATGTCCTGCTTTTTAAATGCTCTGCCACTCTGCCCTGAGGGTATGGAGGGCCTGCTTCAGGGGTGACTTTAAAATTATGCAAACTTTTTTTCCACCAGTGGCAAAGTCAAGGAATGGATTGGAGAAGGGGGCAATGTGCAACTGTTCTAAAAACAGCCTGGCTGGCAGACTGCAAATTAATTTGTTGTGGTCACCAATTTCCATGGTTCACATTGGCAGTTCATGGTAGGAACAAATACATTTTTAGGAACCTTCCTAACAATTCAATAAAAAATAATGATTTGGAGCTCTGGCAGGGAGAACGTTTTCCATATAACAGTAAAATGCATGTTTGTAACACTTTGGCCTAGATTTAAGAGGAGTGATGCTTCATTACATGAAGCACCACTTTTCTTGCTCACCATTATGTCCCCTTAACGCCACCATGTGTGCGTCGTATTAATGATATGGTGCACCATGGCACACGTTATGATTAATAGAGTCATAATTTCTGATTTCTATTGTGTTACTTTGCAGGATTAGCACCAAACGTTTTGGCACTAATCCTGAAAAGTACATAGAGGCCTATTATAAACAATGGTGTGCCTCTATTTAACGCCTGCACTGAGCAGGCATTACAAATTACTAGAATAATTGCACAGTGGAATATATAGATTCCACTGTGCAATTTTTCTGGGCATCCTAACAAAAGAACACCCCCCCTTTCATACATTATGCCTGGTGGAGGCATAATGTGGCACAAGGGTTTGCAAAGTGGCGCAATGCATGCATGGTGATGGCACCACTACAGAGGCACAAAGGGGGTCATTCTGACCCCGGCCGGCGGCGGAAGCTGCCGGCCTGGCTGGTACCGCCAGAATACCGCTGCGCGGTCACAAGACCGCCGCGTGTATTCTGGGTTTCCCGCTGGGCTGGCGGGCGACCGCCAGAAGGCCGCCCGCCAGCCCAGCGGGAAACACCCTTCCATGAGGATGCCGGCTCCGAATGGAGCCGGCGGAGTGGAAGGGGTGCGATGGGTGCAGTTGCACCCGTCGCGATTTTCAGTGTCTGCATGGCAGACACTGAAAATCATGGTGGGGCCCTGTTATGGGGGCCCCTGCAGCGCCCATGCCATTGGCATGGGCACTGCAGGGGCCCCCAGGGGCCCCACGACACCCCTTACCGCCATCCTGTTCCTGGCGGCCACGACCGCCAGGAACAGGATGGCGGTAATGGGGGTCGGAATCCCCATGGCGGCGCAGCAAGCTGCGCCACCATGGAGGATTCCCCAGGGCAGCGGAAAACCGGCGGTAAACCGCTGGTTTTCCGTTTCTGACCGCGGCGGTGCCCATGGGAGCACCGCCAGCCTGTTGGCGGTGCTCCCGCGGTCGTTGACCCTGGCGGTTTTTACCGCCAGGGTCAGAATGACCCCCAAAGTGTGGCTCATAACATGAGATTGAGTCCCCACCCAATGTACGTCAGTGTATGCCTACTGGAGTTATACCCCTTGCCATTGTGCATGGCTAATGTGTGTCCCTCACTTCTTCCAGGTGACTCTGGCTACACAAACCTGTCCTGGCTGTTGACCCCTGTTAGGAATCTGAGAACAAGGGCTGCAAATCGGTATAATGATGCACATGGGAGTACCAGGAGGATTGTGGAACGCACTTTCGGTCTCCTGAAAGCCAGGTTCAGGTGCCTCCATTTGACAGGAGGATCCCTTTGCTACTCCCCTGAGAAGGTCTGCCAGATTGTGGTGGTCTGCAGCATGTTCCACGATTTGGCCCTCAGACCTCATGTGCTCCATCTGCATGAGGAGGGGTGACAATGCACCTGTGGCAGCAGTGGACACTGAGGAAAATGAGGAGGAGGATGTGGACAACAGGACACATGTCATTCAGCAGTACTTCCAACGACACTCAGGTAAGACTGTTGATATATGCATCTCTCCATTTAAGCAAAGTGCTGTTTGGCTGTTGTGTTGTGCCAGTCACTACCTTTGCATACCAATTGACTGTCACCTATGCCTTCCCTTATTGCAGATGTTGGTGTGGTCACATCAGTGTACTGATGTGATGTCTACAGGCTGCTAGAACATGTTCGTTAGATGGATTAACACATTTCAGGACATTTGCACAGTATAATGCCGTTCTATACAGTTCAGTACATTGCACATTTCTGACGGATAAAGCACTATTACTCTAGTTGTGTTCAAGGGTGTTTATTTGACTTTTAAAAAAACAATGGCATTTGCAATAGAGTGGGGTGATGGATAGGAAAAGTCCAGTGCAGTGTCCCAGTCTGTTTGTAGCACAGGTCCAGTGTCTATCAGGCCATAGGTAGAGGAGCAATGGCAGTCCAAAGTGAACCAGGTGCATCAGTCGACCACAAGAGGGGGATTCTGGTGGGGCTCATTTCCTGGCGGTGGTCTTGGCAACTGTCTCTGGTGCCTGTCTGGGTCTCAGCAAACGTTTGTGGGGTGGTTCACCTTCTGCAGGGGAGGGGTGCTGGTGGCCTGTGAGTCCTGTGGCTGGACCTCCTGTCAACTAGCTGCAGCAGATGTGGAGGGCTGGTCAGTACACTGGCTGGTGGAAGGGGCACACTGGTGTGTTGTGTTCTCACTCATGATGTTCGCCAAGTCACTCAGCACCCCTTCAATGAAGGCCATGATAGTATTCAAGGCCTGCAATTGTTGCATGACCTGGTGGTGGTGTTCCCCCTTCAGCTGTTGGTTCTCCTGCTTGATGTTGAGCACCTGACCAATCCTGTCCTTGGATTGTTGGTATGCCCCAGGACATTTGTGAGTGCCTCCTGGGCAGTCGGTTCCCTTGACCTGGCCTCCCCCTGGCACACAGCTGTCCTCCAACTGTCCATGGCCCTATGTGCTTTTGTTCCCTTATCGGTGTGCCCACTCCCACTTACACCAGGACCTTCATCGTCTTGCCTGTGTGGTGTCGACTTGGGTCTCTGTACAGGTGGACACACTACTGATTGACGTGTCCTGGGGACGGAGGTTTCGGGGCCTTGGCTGTGGTTTTGAGTCAGATGGGGGTCCGGTGGTGAACTGGCTGTGGGATGTGGTAGCCGACTGACCTGTGGTCCCAGATGGGCCAGGGAGTTCATCCAGATCAAGACCTCCGGAGTTGGTGTCATCACTGAGGGAATCTTCTGGTGGTGGACTGGATTGCCGTGGCACCTCCTCGCCGCCGACATTGGCTGGTGCACATGTCGGGATGTAAGTGATTTGTTAGGGTGATTGTTTGTCACATATTCCGCAATTTTACCTTTCCCAATGATATTGGTGTTGTCCTCCCACCTTTGATAGTGTATTGTGATGGATTTTGGGATTGGTAGTTATACGTGCTGCCCATGCATTACTGGTGGGTGTGCATGCAGAACTGGGTGGGATTTGCTTGCAGTGGGTATGGCATGCAGGGGTAGACATTTTGATATGGTAGTTGGGGTGGTGCACTGTGTGGGATGGAGTGGGGTGAAGGGAGGGGGTGATATGGCATGCAGTTATTGGTGGCAGTAGATTGGTAATGGTGACTCAAGAGTGCAGTCCTCCAGCTACTCCATTGAGGCCCTCGGGATGCAGTATTGCCAAGACTTTCTCCTCCCATGCTGCCAAATGTGGGGGAGGAGGTGGGGGCCCACCGCCAGTCTTCCTGATGGAGAGCTGGTGCCTTGCAGCAATGGAACGCACCTTACGTCATTCGACCTCTTCCCTATGTCGCCCCTTGTGCGTGGGTTTGTTCCCACAGCATTCCCCCTTTCCACGATCCTACACCGTAGCTCCATCTTGCTGGCAATGGAGATCTGTTGTACCTGTGCTCCAAACAGCTGTGGCTCTACCCTGACTAGTTCTTCCACCATTCCCCGCAACTCCTCATCGGTGAAATGGGGGTGCCTTTGTGGAGACATGGGTGTTTTATGGTATGTGTTGTGCAGAGGGTGTTGTGTGATGTAGTGGGGTGTGTGGATGTGGTGCATGATGGATGAATGGGTAGTTGTGTTTTGTGTGTGCAGTTATCTCTGGGAGTGGTCTGGCAAGATGTAGAGGTCTTCTCATGTTTGCAAAGGATTGTGGGTGATGTGGGGGTGTGTGTTGTAGTGCTGTTGGTGGGTGTGTGGGGTGTGTGTGTTTGTGTCATGTGTGGGTTTTTTGGAGTGGCCAATTGTAGTAAGGTGCTTATAGGAATGGAATGGAATGTGGAGGGAAGGTACATTCTAGTGGGACTAATTGGAAGGTTTGGAATCAGAAGGAGACTGGAGAGTGAGGAAGAAGGAGCGAGCTGGGAGTTATCTATGCTGTGCTCATTGAAGCACTTCTGAAATAAAGGATTCCTTAATCTTCATTGATCCTCTGAGGTTACCACATAATTGGTGCAGAGGGCAGAGAAGACTTCATAACTCACAACCCCTGGACAAAGAAGAATAGAAGGATAAAAGAAGAAAAAGGAAAGAAAAGAAAGAGGAGAAAAGTAATGTGGAAGGACACTGTGGAAGCGTGCTAATTGTGAGTCTATTACTTTCTTTGTGTTGCTGGGACTGGCTCGCATGTAGGTCTCTTAACATGAAAATATGTTAGAGGCAGCACTGAATTCAAAAAATAAATTTGTGTTGCTGCGATCGTATGCTGCAAACTGTATCTTGTAGGCTCCTTTCTTCTGTCGGTAAAGGTACAAATACAAACTATTGGGCAGTAGCGCGTCGACCGTTAGATTGTCACACGCTAATGTTTTAACAGAAGGAAGAACCACGCGTGTATCCATCTCATGCTGTACACGCGTGTGGTGCTGTTAAGACTGTTGGGAGCATGCAGAGAGAACCAGCAGCGTGTTGGAGTGTGGGCGTGCACATTGATTCACGTGCCGCACTGCAGAGGCAGAAGCAGGAGAACGCAGCATTGGAGCGTGCGACGCGCATATTTATGTAATCGCTGCACAGCCGGAAGCAAGTTGATACGTGTATACGCGACTCTACGGTATGTTGTGACACATTATTGGGAAAAAAATGGAAAATAGTACAGTTTTTTTATGACAAGGTAGCTCCTCTGGTGATCTAGTGACTGGGTAACCCTTAACCCGGATCTCCAAGTCTTCGAAGTGGAAATAGTAGAAGGACTAACAGTGTAATGGGACCGGAATAGAAAAGGAAAAGAGACGTCTGGATAAGAGTGGAATTTCATTAACAATAACTAGTTGTTTTACACTATAATTTTCATAGTTATTTTAGATTGTTATTTTAGAATGTTATTTTAATATTTTGTGGTAGTTTGTTATTTTAAAATTTGTTGCAGGTATGGATGAACAGAATATTTCTGCGCCACCATGTTTTTTACCCCTACCCGGGGTGCCAACAATAACATGGAAGAGATGGAAGAACATATTCACAACGTACTTATTGGCTATAGCTGGGGACAAATACAGTCCAGTCAGGAAACAAGCAATTTTGTTGCATCATTTAGGAACAGAAGCTAGAAGGATATTTGATGACTTGCCTGAAATAACTTTGGGTATGGGTGAAGGTCAACCTATGAATGGTTATGAGATGTCATTGCCAATGAGAAACATCTTACTCTGAAGATATGTACGGTATTTGAACGACATACATTTTTCTCAGGGTCATGATGAGGACATAGGCCCTCATTACAACCGTGGTGGTAAATGCCGCCTACGGCCATGTTGACGGCTGCCAACATACCGTGACCGCGGCAGTATTCTGCTACGGGTATTAAGACCCACACTGAGAAATCCGCCACTATACAGACACCCACACAAGTCCACCAGCCCAAAGGTCAGTGAAAAACTGGCAATAGCAAAACCCATACCGTTACAACAACAGGAATACGTCCATAGTATCACGACCCATGAATCACTGCGGCGGTCTTTCAACCGCGGTAAACCATTAGCGGTAAACACCGCCCGCTCAAAATACACACACATTTACAAAACACCACCAGATTGTACAATTCAAACTACACACACTTGACACACATACACATACCACACCCACACACCCAATCCAATATAAAACACACACACACATTACCCACAACCCTTTACAAGAAAAAAAACATTGCCAACAGAGAGAGACACAAGCCAGGAGCACCCGCTCAATCTGAGCCACAGAACACCATCACCCATACACCATCCACGCACCTCACACCACAAACCACATCACAGCACCCCACACATCACCCCACACATCCTCACACATCTCACTCACATGACATCCATGGCATCCCAAAGACACCCCAAGTTTTCAGAGCAGGAGCAAAGAGTCATGGTGGAGGAAATCATCTGGGTAGAGCCACAGCTATTCGGATCACAGGTGCAGCAGACGTCCAATGCCAGGAAGATGGAGCTATGGCGGAGGATCGTGGACAGGGCCAACGCCATGGGACAGCATCCAAGAACAAGGGATGACATCAGGAAGAGCCACAACTAACAACATGGGAGGAGCAAGTCTTGGCAATAATGCATCCTGAGAGCCTCTCATGAGTAGCAGGAGGACTGGACTCTGGTAAGACAAATCTTTACTACTTTATCCCCTACACCCTACCTGCATGCCATCACAAACTCCTACCCCTACCCTCACCCCCAACAATCTACCACCTCACACATACCCCACCATCAAAACCCACTCATCCCAATTCCAAAACCTGCATGTAACACCAATGCATGGACCCCCATTATAGATCTGCATGGACACCCATCACCACAGCATGCCCAGTAGAGAGACTCACCCAGCCCACAAAATCACCACTCACACAAGGCCAGGCTGACAGGGAAATCACAATCATACGGGGAAACACATCCATGCACAAGATGGCACACACAGGTACAATAACACTGCATTTGTATCCCCACAGGACCCATATTCAACGTCACTGGAGAGGAGGTGCCAGCTGCATCGAGTCCCTCCCCCGAAGAGGCCCACAGTGACAACAGCAGCTCTGCACACCTGGATCGCCCTTGGAACAAACACTAATCTGGAATCTGTCAAATGAATCAAATATGTATTAGTTCAACATAATCAAAGCATTGCAAGTCAAATGTACAGTCAAATATACTTTGAAATGACCTTTGGTGGGCAGCAGTACACATATCAGGAGCCAGAGTTGGCCACAGAGATCTGAAAATAGAGATGCCAAAGGGTACAGTAAGTGGCCATAGACATAGTCCAATCAGGCTGCCATGTACAATGTCCAAGAGATAACTGCTAAGTTAAGTTAAGTTACAGTGTCTTACCTGTGTGTCACTGGAAGTACTGCTGTATTATGTTGCTTCTGTAGTCAACATCTTCTTCCTCTGCCTCCTCTTCCTCACTGTTCACAGGCTCCGCCGCTGCCACACACCCATCTCCAGCCTCATCCTCCTGCAGAAAAGGCACCTGGCTTCTCAATGCCAGGTTGTGCAACATGCAACATGCAATGATGATCTGGCACACCTTCTTGGGTCAGTAGTACCTTTCAGATGGAGGCACCAGATCCTGGCCTTCAGGAGGCCGAAGGTCCTTTCAATAATCATCCATATACGCCCATGTGCCTCATTGTAACATTCCTCTGCCCTTGTCCTGGCATTCCTCACTGGGGTCAGTAGCCATGAGAGGTTGGGGTAACCAGAGTCACCTGCAAATAGCAAGGGACAACTATTAGACACATTCTAACCCTTAGGGACAACCCCATACCCAGACACCAACTTATACTGTGTGGGGACCTTGGGCTCACCTATTAGCCACACCCGGTGCCTCTGGATTTGGGCCATCACAAATGGGATGCTGCTATTCCTCAAGATAAAGGCATCATGCAGAGAGCCAGGGTATTTGGCATTCACATGGGAGATGTACTGGTCCGCCAAACACACCATCTGCACATTCATAGAGTGATAACTGTTTCTATTCCTGAACACTCTCCGGGGGGGACAAATGCCACATGTGTACCATCAATGGCACCAATGATGTTGGGGATATGTCCCAGGGCATAAAGGTCAGCTTTCACTGTGGCCAAATCCTCCACCTGGGGGAATACGATGTAGCTGCGCATGTGTTTCAGCAGGGCAGACAACACTCTGGTCAACACATTGGAGAACATTGGCTGAGACATCCCTGATGCCGTGGCCACTGTTATTTGGAAGGAACTACTTGCCAGGAAATGGAACACTGACAGGACCTGCACTAGAGGGGGGCTACCTGTGGACTGGCGGATAGATGACATCAGGTCTGGCTCCAATTAGGCACACAGTTCTTAGATTGTGGCACAATCAGGTCTGTAGGTTATGATAATGTGTCTGTCCTCCATTGTCGCAAGGTCCACCAAGGGTTTGTACACCGGAGGATGCCGCCATCTCATATTCAGCCTCAGCGGTTGAAGACTATGGAAGAAAACGTGAGCAGAGGGTCATATTCACACATCTATGCACTAATGATGAATTTCTTCCTTTACAGAACCAGTATGTGAATCCGACAATCAGTTTCTGTGACAATGTCTGCTGTGACGCAGTTAGGTGCCATGGCCTGTGCCCCCCTGAAATGGCGGCTGCCTGACCTGTGAGGAGGGACAAGTGGAAATGATGTAATTCTGCTGGTGTTGTGCGCTGCCGCGTTAGGCGGTCGATGACCGCTGCACAACTTTGCATTGGTTATCATTGGGCCCTATGGGTTCCAGGAGCCAATGGCGATGTACGCCTGCGGTGACGGTACGCACCACTGCGGATGTCACTGCCATTTTCTATCTGTTCACTCACTTGCTACCTGACCGTCAACAGGAGAGAACCTACATTGCAAGTGCTGCAGGTGTGACCTGTGCCTGGAATTGCCAATGGCTCATGTGTCTGGGGAAAGGACCCCTGCCTTCACTGCGGAAGAGTTGGAGAAACTGGTGGATGGGGTCCTACCCCAGTACACGTTGCTCCACGGTCCTCCAGACAAACAGGTGAGTGCACTGTGAGCATGATGCGTGTGCCATGAATGTATGGAGTGCTGTGTGTGTAAGCCACATTTTTGGGGGGGACAGAGGCGTCCTGGCCAGAGTGCAACATGTAAGGTGGTCAATGTATGTGCATCAGGGGATAGGAAGGATCTGGTGGGTCATGACTCTGACGGTCCGGACAGTTGACTAATTGCATTTTCTGCTGTCTTCTCCATGCAGGTTAGCGCCCATCAGAAAAAAGGTATTTGGCATGCCATCGCCAAGGAGGTGCGGACCCTGGGGGTCTTTGACAGGTGGAGCACCCACTGCCGCAAAAGGTGGGAGGACCTGTGTCGCTGGGCAAAGAAGACGGGGGAGGCACAGCTGGGGCTGGCCTCCCAATGAGGAAGGGGTGCCTGTCGCACCATGACCCCCTGATGTTCTGCATCCTGGCGGTGGCCTATCCAGAGATGGATGGGCGCTTGAGGCCATCACAGCAGCCACAAGAGGGTGAGTACAGATTCTGAATCCAGACTTTGCGCGTGTTAAGAGTTACCTGGGTGGCGGATGTGGGCTATGGGTGCCCTTAGGCCAGGGTGAAGATGGCATGGTAGGTCCCATGTTGGGCATGCTCTGAAGCACTCCTACCCCAATAGTGTTAGTGGGTATCTACTGCGCAGGGTCCTGTGGGTTTCAGGTGTGCAGCTAAAGGCATTAGGCATTGTACCCCATGGGCTGGTGACTAGCAGTGTAACTGGTAGTGCATGGCCTAGTGCATAGAGCTGCTCCCTGTGTGTTGTGTATGCCAACAGTGGTGTTGTTGCCTGCACTGACCATGTGTTCCCTCTGTCCCGCCGCCCTTTTTGTTTTGTCACCCTGTCCTTGTGTGCATTAGCATCATCTGGTGGAGGAGCAGAGGCACCGGTGACGGAGGGAGCTGCATCCCACATGGGCCTGGAGGCCGAATCCACTGAGAGTGAGGCCACCAGTGGGATGGAGGGCGAGGGGAGCACCATGACGGGGACAGGAGGGGAGACCACACACAGCTACTCCTCCTCCGATGGAAGCTCCCTGGCGGTGGCGGACATCTCTGTAGCCACCCCAACAACAGGTACAGCCGCCACCCCCCCATCAGCACCGTCCTCCCAGCAGCCCCCCAGCGTGTTTCCCGTGCCTGCTCACCCACAAGGGTGGGCATCTCCTTCGCCCCAGTTACCTCAGGACCTGCCCCAGTGAACCTTGCTGCCCTCAGTGAGGAGGCTATTGACCTCCTGAGATCCCTCACTTTTGGGCAGTCAACCATACTGAATGCCATCCAGGGTGTTGAGAGGCATCTGTAACAAACAAATGCATACCTGGAGGGCATTGACTCTGGCATGGCTGCCCAACAGGGAGCATTTCAGGCTCTGGCCTCCGCACTGATGGCTGCCATTGTCCCTGTGTATAGCCTCCCCCCTCCAACTTCCTCTACCCAGACCCAATCCTCTCAATCCCAGCCTATCCCAAGCACACCTTCAGACCAGCATTCACCCAAATCAACACACAAAAGTGGCTCAGGCAAACATAAGCACCACACTTCATCTCACAGGCACTCACACAAGCACCATCATCCACTGCCTCCATTGTCCCCCTCCCCCTCTTCATCCACCTCCCTCCCAGTAGGGTCTCCACTCACACCTGCATGCACTACATCCTCATCCACTACCTCCATCCCCAGCACGCCCATCATAACATACCCCTCACAAGCAGTCACCATCCCCACAACCATGCACACGTCCCCTGTGTCCTCTCTCAGTGTGTCTGTGACCCCTCCTCCCCAGGTACACAAACGCAAGCACCCACCCACCCAACAGCCATGCACCTCCCAACAGCAAACAGTCCATGCACCTGCACCCAAACTCAGTAGACAGACACCTCCTACAACCACTCCTTCTTCCCCTATTCCCAGACCCTCTCCCTCTTCCGACCCTAGTGTGTCTAAGAAGTTTTTCCTGGTAAACATTGACCTCTTCCCTACCCCTCCCGACCCGTCCTTCCCCTCAGGCCAGGGTGTCTAGAACCCAGGCCAGCACCTCAACCATCAAGTCGCCGTCCGCTGTGGTACCTGCAACTCACAGAGGCTTAAAGGGGGCACCCGTCAGCCCAGCCAGTGTGCCACCAACCCCTACAAAGGACAAAAGTATTCCGCCACCTGCCAACGTGAAGAAGGGGTCAGCATGCAGAAAGGGCAAGGAGCACAAACCACCCAGCAAGGTCTCCTCAAAAACTCCAGCTGCCAGAGCCAACGTCACACCACATTCTGCCAAGGTGAGGAAGGGGCAGAAAACATCAGGCAAAGCACTTCAGCCATCGGAGGCAGCAGGTGAAGGCCTGGTGGCTACCAGCACAACCGCTAGCCCTGCCACCTGCACCGCGGTCAGCACCATCAGCAGCCCCGCTGCAAGCACCGCCACAAGCACTGCCACCTGCACCACCACCTGCACCGCCGCTAGCACCACAACTGTCAGTGGGCAGCCGTCCAAGGCTGCAGGAGAATTGCTAGAGCCTCCCTCCACCACTGGCAGCACCGCTACCTGCACCATGGCCAGCACCGCCATATGCACCACCGCCAGCACCACCGCAGGCCCTGCCGCAAGCACCACCACCTGCCTCGCTGACAGTAGGGCCACTGCCAGCAGCAGCAGCCCTAGTGGGCAGCCTTCCAAGGCTGCAGGAGAAGGGCTGGAGCCTTGCACCACCACTTGCAGCACCCCCACCAGCACCAGCACTACCACAAGTATGCAGCCTTTGCTGCCACAGGATGGAGTCTAGCCATGCCTCCAAAGACTCTCAATGCCACCTGTTCCATGCAAATCTCCTGCCTCAGACACCCAGGTGAGGGAATGTGAACAGCCACACCCCAAGTGTTTTTTCACTGGGCACAAAGCCCCCTGCAGAACCAGTGGAGAAAGACATCCACTCACTCAATCTATGGCAGGATGAAGCAGACTGGGCACAAAGCTCTCTCCAGAACCAGTGGAGAAAGGCATACACTCACCCAATCCTTGGCAGGATGAAACAGACTGGGCACAAAGCCCCCTCCAGAACCAGTGGAGAAGACATCCACTAGAGAGATTGTGGCTTTGCACTCCCCAGGACCAAGCAGTGGGCAAACCACCTACTTGAGATACTGTGGCTTTGCACTCCCCAGGACCAAGCAGTGGGCAAACCACCCACTAGAGAGACTGTGGCATTGCACTCTCCAGGACCAAGCAGTGGGCAAACTACCCACTAGAGAGACTTGAGAGACTGTGGTTTTGCACTCCCCAGGACCGAGCAGTGGGCAAACCACCCACTGGTGAGACTGTGGCCTTGCACTCCCAGGACATTGCTGTGGGCATGGAGCCCCCTTGAGGAGCAGTGGCATTATTCCATTGTCTGGCTGAGGTGCCCCCCTACCCATTCCCCTGGGGTGCCTGTGTGTTTATGACCTTATGCCCCTGCAGTGTTCTCTCCGTATTGAGGCAGGAGTCAAGTTTGGACTTAGCCCATGATTCTTGGCCCAGTGGCCCACGGACATTTTGCATGGACAATGTACGGCCTTATGTACATATTGTACATTTTTGTAAATACTGTTTCTCAAAGTGTTACGTATATCTGCCTATTTCTAATATATCAATGATTTAACTTGTCCTTGCGTACTTCCATGGTGTTACGGGGTGTAAGTGTAATGTTTCTGCATGTGTTTGTGTGTATGGTGTTGTGGGTGAGGGTGGGGGTGGGGGTGTTGTGTGTTGCTTGTGTGTGTCACTCTCTTACCCCCCTCCGCTATGTGCAAGGTGCAGCACTCACCGTGGTCATCGCCGCTGCCTTTCGTATTCCTGGTAGATGAGGAGGTAGACCAGCATGGGCAGGACCTGTGGCTCGGGCTCCATGGCGTCCTGGTTCTTTGTTGAGTGTCGAGAGGTGAGTGGTTTCCTTTCCAATTCCTGTTTCCTCCGTGCTTTTGATGGCATTGGTACTGCCCTGGAAAAGCTAACGGATAGGCGGGTTATGATGTGGTGGGCGGTACATTGCCCTCTGCCTGGCTGTTTGTGGTGATCGCTGCGATGTTTGTTGCTACCGCTGTGGCAGTCGGAGTGTTAAAGTGGCTGGCTGTGTTGGCGGTTTCCGCCGTGGTCGTGACCTCATTTTTTTTACCACCGGCCTGTTGGCGGTATTACCACCGCTTTAACACTGACCGCCAGGGTTGTAATGAGGGCCATAATGTCTTTTGTCGCTGCTAACAGGGGGTTGGCAGTAACATGTGATTTCCGTGATCTAGGTGATACGTGGTCAAATCGTACGTTGTACAAATAACAAGAAAGAAGAGGAAAGATCGTGTGAATTATTTAGGGCATGAGATATCTGCTGAAGGGATCAAACCTAAAAAAAAGTATTGTGAAAGCAATTAGTGAGGCTCCAGAACCATGCAACAAAGAACAACTCAGATCATTTCTAGGGTTGCCAGAGTACTGCTCTAAGTTTGTACACAATTTTGCAGATCTCGTAGAGCCTTTGAGGGTGATGTTGAAGAAAGGTGCAGTGTTTGAGTGGAAGGTTGTAAGTGAGATGGCGTTTGCTAAAATTAAGGAGTCAATTGCCAGTGCTCCCACTCTGGGGCATTTCGATGTTAGATGGAAAACAATTGTAATGACTGATGCCAGCAGTGTGGGGTTGGGTGTGGTATTGATGCAAATGGAGGGTGATGAGGAGAGAATCATCGGATTTGCATCCAGATGATTGCAGGGTGCTGAACGATCATATTCTTCCATAGAGAAGGAGGCATTGGCTTGTTGTTGGGGCATAAGTCACTATAGGTACTATTTGGGGGATTACCTTTTGTACTTCGTACTGACCACAAACCTTTGCTGCAGATTTTTAAATGTGGACGGGGACTAGAAGGAAGTGTAACACCTCGTATTTCTAGATGGTTGATATTGATCATAGAATTACATTTTGTGAAAGAATTTGTAAAAGGTAAAAAGAAAGTAGTGGCTGATTGCTTGTCGCGCATGCCAATTGATGATGATCAAGATGAGATGTGCGAAACAGAAATGGACACACTCCCAGTGGATGGAGAACTGGCTTTACAACAGGATGAATGGGAAGATGCTGTGGGAAATGATGTGTAATATAGTGAATTGAAGAAATTTATAAGTAATTCAGAACAGGATACTGGAGTATGGCGAGAAAGTTTGAAGCAGTACATGGAGGTGAAGGATGAATTGAGTGTGCAAGGTGAGAAGGTGTTAAGGCGTAATAGGATTGTTCCTCCTGTGAAACTGAGATCAATGTTGATAAAAATTGTGCATGAGGGGCACCTAAGGAGAAGTTTAACTAAGAGACGGTTGCGGCAGTAGTAGTAGTGATAGTGTCTTGTTTATAGGTTGTATATAGTTTTGAGAAGTACGCTTGCATGTTTTTATATAGATAGATAGATAGATAGATAGATAGATAGATAGATAGATAGATAGATAGATAGATGGATGGATAGATAGAACTTAGGGACAGTTTCCAGTTGTTAGATATAGTTAGGACCATGTATCTATGGAAAAAAGTGTTTTTGACTTGCCTATATCTTTGGCACGTTTGACAAATCTTTTTTTTTAAAGTGCCCCGGTGATTCTTGTTGCACACGGAAAATTTCAGGGTGATCTGTGAAGCTGGGGCTGAGAAAAAGGAAGTGGGGAGTCAAAAAAGTTGTGTTTCTCATGTTAATTCCCATAGGACCTTCAGACACGACTACAGCCTGAACTACTGAAAGGAATTACACCAAAATTGTCAGAAAGGTAGCTTGGCATGCAGATTACACTTTCATTTGTTTGGTGTGAATCTGGAGAGCAGTTTCTGAGAAATTTAAAGAAATCCAAATTTGTATATCTTTGGCCGCGATTGGATAATGGATGGATAATGATGAGCTTTTTTAGGGAAATCCATAGCTCTGATGGACTGCCAACACTTCAATCAGGAAGTGATGGCAGCCATTTTGGGACTTGGGTTCAGCCATGCCTCTCAAACAAAAGTGTAAAAAGAAGAAAGGGGGGAAGGGTAGAGACACCCTGACCTTTTAGCTTTGGTGCTGGGGTCCCAGAGGGGCCCCGGCATGGCAAAAAAGTAATTAAAAAAAAAAATGTTTTGCCGAGGATTCGCAAATTTGTGGCAAAAAGTATAAAAAAAACAAGATCGGGCTCTGACTCTTGTTTTTTTAAAGCCCCACAGGTGGGCCAGGTCCCGGGGGCATGTGATAAATAAGGAGTAGGGTGCATGGAGCCCCCCTCCTGAGCTTTGTAGTGCCACTGGGACCAACATCTCCCAGGTGCTTATTTGTCATTTGAATGCAGGGGGGTGGGGCCCTGAAGGTCCACCCGCAACCCCAGGGACTGCCACCTCCCTGGGGGATTCTGTAATTGTATGGGGAAGGACCATGCAACTTCCCCACAGCATTGGAGAACACCACCTCCCCGGGGATTCATGTAATTGTATGCAGGGGGCTACATGGCCCTGCTGTAGCCCCAGGGACCACCACCTCACAGGGTTATCTCTACAATTGTATGCAGTGAGGCTGTGTATCCCCCGCAGACCTGGGTTCCCACTCCTGGAATATAGCTGTTTGTTGTGGTTTGGCAGCATCTTTGACATCTGCCACCAAGCCACAGTAAATGTTCTACCTTGCTCGAGCAGCGGTGTCCTCTGTCTCCCTGCCCGCAGGGATGCAGGGAGGGTGACAGAGGAAACTATTGCTGCCTCAGAGAAGGAGCATTTCTAGTAGCACCCTCTCTGTGACAGCAATGCTGGCTCCTACAGGAGCCAGAGAGCCAGCTGGGACCTTCGGGGCCTTCAGGCTCCCCCCACGATCCTCAACATTGTGACTGGGTGCCCTGGGGCAACCAAGGTGGCATGGCCAGGTCATGGGGGATAGGGTCCCCAGGGCCGAGATTGGCCTGGGGAGGATGGCTGCACAGCTCCCTTCCCCCACAAGAAAATAATTAGGCTGCGCCCTGGGGGATAGGGTCCCCAGATCCAAGTTCGAAGGGGGGCAGTGCAGGGTTGTTAAAGGGTTGTCCACAGGGACTGGCCGCAGGCCAGGCCTTGTGGCCAACCCCTGCTGTGCATGGGTGAAGATCATGCACAGCAGTGGTTTGGGTTGTTATAGAGGTTGACCGCAAGGCCAGGCCACAGGCCAAAGGCAGTGTATGGTGGTGGCTGGATAAATGTATAGTAATGAAAACTGCTTTACCTTAAAAAAACATCGAAATTTACTGAAAAAATCAAAGGTTACAGGGACGTTCTAGCCAGGAAATAGAATTTAAAAAACTTACAAATTCACTGAAAAAGACATAGGTTACAGGGACTTTATAGTTAGGTTCTCAATTTATTCATACAAAACAAAGGAAATTCAGCAGTTATAGTTGAGTTTGTTCAAGTAACTGTAACTTGCACCCTAAGGTAATTATAACTGGCGCTCTAGCTGCCACTGCTAATTACCCCAGATATTACAGCATTCATAACAACTCCTATAATGTCCTTAAAAGTATAAATGAAACATTAGCAATCACATTTTTGAAGAAAAAGCTGTGCATGGTGGTGGCGTGAGTTATAGCTGCCTTAGGGCACGATTTATAGTTAAATGCACAAACTCTAAATATAACTACTGAATTTCTATGATTTTTTATGAGTAAATTCAGAACCTAACTATGACGTCCCTATATACATATATATATATATATTCACTGAAAAAAACAAAGGTTACAGGGAAGTTATTATTAGATTCTGAATTTACCCGTCCAAAACCATAGAAATTCAGCAGTTATAGCTAGAGTTCTTTTTTAGTAACTATAACTCTCGTCCTAATGTAACTAGAACTAGTGCCCTTGCCATTCACAGTTTTCTTATCAATAATGTTATTGCAAATGATGCAGTGTTATAAAAGATGCCATACAAGATCATCTCATCAGTGACATAATATATAGAGTAAATAACTGTGCATGGCAAAGGTGCGAGGTATAGTTCCCTTAGGGCGCGTGTGGAGGGATTCCCTCCTCTATTGAAGGAGTGAGTGTGGTCAGCAGGGACGCTTGCCATCCTCCGGGCCCCCCTCTCTCTGCTCGGCACTGAATTACTGCAAGCCTGGAATGTGACTGATCCTTGGATGACTTGATGGGGAGGCGGCCCACCTTTAGAGACAACACACTTTTCTCCAGTTGGGGCCTCTGGCAGCATAGTGCCTAAAATGCCCAGGGCAGGGAATAACTGAACAGGGAAAGGCCCTCTGTCATCTGGATTGGCAATGGAGATCCCCTGCGAGGACTACGCCCAGTGTCTGCGCATTTCGCTGGGGATACAGGAAGCAACCTCATCTATGAGGATAGGAGCAGGCCCCATTGCCCTGCTGCTAGTGGCACCCTACACCTCCAGGTCCTGCTGAGGGACATGGACACCAGTCACATTACCACACATTGGATATATCTTGGCCCTAATTCATAGCTTTGCCATGGTTGACATGGGCCCTACTCCCACTTCAGGCTTGGCGCTGGAAATAGGCACACAGTTACAATTTGAAACCGCATACACAGCCAAATAACTTCTGGCTGTCTGGTGCTGCAGCGGGGAGGCTGAAAGGGCTGGGGCTGAGCCTCAATACACAGAGACAATCAGTTCCCTGAAGCCCTGCGCACAGCTGTCTCCCTACTGCCAAAAAAGGAAGGATCCCTCAAGGAACTGCTTGCTAAGACTCCTGCTAAGATGGACCCACCCAAAGACTCGGCTGCAGAGAGGGGACCCGATGGTGATTGGTGACCCCCAGAGGGTGATGACACGCTGATAACGAAGACGTTCCTAGAGCAACTGTTTGGAGTTCTTCGAGAGCTCTTTGCCATATTGAAACAGAAAACAGCAGCAGAATTCAAAGATCTCAGGAGAGACGTTGCCGATCTGGGGCAACGTGTGGACTCACTGGAGCAAATGCATGATGCTCGTTAAGAAGAATTGGACAGTAACAGGAGAGAGCTCCTCTCCCTGCAAGAATTGGAGAACAGGGTGCAGTGCTTCAATATTCGCATTTAAAGGGGTACACGCACAGGCAGTCACTAGGAGTCTGGAGGACTTTGTGGTTCGCCTCTTTCACCATGTGGCCCCAACTCTGAAAACTCAGGACATCATACTCAACCGAATCCACAGAGCAGGCCGCCCTGCTCATTTCCCAGACAGGCTCAGGACATACTCACCTGCTTGCACTACTATAAACAGAGGGAGGCCATACTGTCAGCAGTCCGCGATCAGAACACAATTGAGTTTGAGGCTTATAGGATAGGCCTTTTTCAAGATTTATCGTTGATGACGCTACAATGCCGCAGAGCTCTTCAACCAGTGACTGATGTCCTGCGGGAGAGAGGAATTAGGTAGAAATGGGGTCACACCTTCCGTATACAATTCGTCTGGCAGAACTAAACTCAAAGCATCCACATGCTGGAAGGTGCTCAGGTGTTACGAGAGATGCCGTCACAATTGGAAGATCATACACATACCAAGACTCAGCAGCCACATGCTGAGAAAGGTTGCCAAAGGTCCACCCCCAAAGAAATAACCCAAACAAGCCCTCAAAATTAGTGAGCCAAAAACAGAGGGCAGCACAGCTCAAGGATTCCAGAATCAAAACAGCATGTCTGAAGAGGACACAGAACAATAGTGCTTCCCTGCGGCACCTCAACGGACTCCCCTTCACCCATGCAGATGGTGCTTGTAGTGCTGGTCCCTGCAGGTCCAGTCGCTTGCTGATGGTTGTTGATGGGTAACAAGCAGTGGTGACCAGAATTGTGGAGCTCCCCTTTTTCTGACGGTGGATGACCAAACGGCAGACCGATATACTGGTTTGACCCCACTGACACGTCTGTTTCTATGCCCATGTTTACATTTGTTTTTCCTACTTCCCTGACGATTACCTTACTATGTTTGCACCCTATACCGCAGACACCTGTGGGGACTCATGTTGGAACCCCCCTGCTCTTGGCTGGATAAACGAGATATAGGCCCTCATTATGAGAAGCCGCCTGCCAAGATCTAACCGCCGGGCGGCCGCCAATGCAGCCGCACTCCCGTTGCGGTCATTTTGAGATCCCCGCTGGGCCGGCGGGTGGAAACCTGCTTCCCACCCGCCGGCTCAGCGGGGATCTCGGCTGCAACACAGGAGCTGGCTCCAAATGAAGCCGGTGGTGTTGCGGCCGTGCGACGGGTGCAGTTGCACCCGTCACGCTTTTCACTGTCTGTCTGTTAACACAACCAGATGTCTGCTATGCAGACAGTGAAAAGCTGCACGGGCCCTGTCAGGGGCCCCGCGACTCCCCGTACCGCCAACCTTTTCCTGGCGGTTCAAACCACCAGGAAAAGGCTGGCGGTCGGGGACTTGTAATCCCCTGGGCAGCACTGCAAGCAGCTCTGCCCTGGCGGATTATCACCACCGGGGCAAATGTGGCGGTAAACCGCCGGCTCCGGCGGTGCGACCCCGGCGCTACCGCCGCAGTTGTAATGAGCTTGGAAGCACCGCCAGCTTGTTGGCGGTGCTTCCGTCAAAACAGCCCTGGGTTGTAATGACCGCCATAGTCTAGAAAATTTCAAAAACTCCCCTAATAGTAACCATACTTAGGCCCTCGTTACGAGTATGGCGGTCTCAAGACTGCCACCCTCGTGATGGCAGTCGGACTGCTGCAGACAGGGCATTATGATTGTGGCGGAGTCACCACAGTCAAACTACTGGCTGCAGCTTGGCGGTCCCAGCAGTTGAAATCTGCCAGCCTTTCTGTGGCGGTAAACACGGCCATGGAAAGGCTGGTGGAATGTTTCCGTCGGGGAGCCCCTGGGGACCCCTGCACTGCCCATGCACTTGGCATTGGCAGTGCAGGAACCTCCTTGCACAGCCCCATCACACATTTCACTGCCCAAATCACGGGCAGTGAAATGCGCGACGGGTGCTACCTTACCCGACGCACCTCAAAGTTGACGCTGGCTCAATTATGAGCAGGCGTCAATGCTGGCGGTGAATGTTCCACTGGGCCAGCAGACGAAAATGCAGTTTTTGCGTGTTGGCCCAGCAGAACACTTCTAATATGGCAGGCAAAAGACCTTCAGAACTGACGGTCTTTTATCTGCAGCGGCTTCGACGGTCCTAGAAAAGGATCACCAAAGTCATAATGAGGCCCTTAGTCTTAATGTCAGGGCCTTTAATTCTCCTGTGAAGAGGCTGGCCCTCCTCTCCCTACTCTGGGAAACGAGAAGTGATATATGTCTGTTACAGGAAACTCACCTCCTTCGAGCAGACTGGAAACGACTGATGACATGATGATTTGTACCTACGGGCTGATGATGTGAGCAAGATGGTGTCGGCGTAGCGGAGAGGCTCGGAAAGCCCCGCCCACCGGAACCAAGCACCGAGTTGCTGCTGCCTCCCTCGCTTCGGAGGAACGCCATGTTGCGGCAGCGAGGACTCCCCTCGTCAGAGGAGCCCAGCTGCTGCTGTTTTTGAATAAGGATTTCCCCTGCTCCCTTGCCGGAGATCGCGGGGACGCGGGGGCGCCTTGCTTTTTCAGACTGTTTTAGGGATTTGAGAGACGCATCAGACGCGGTCAGCATTCAGCGCTCTCAAGGCTGAACCACGTTTGGAAAGGACTTGGAATTGCCGCGCCCCGGTAAGAGGGAAAGACACGAATGGGCATTCGGAAAGTACACAGGGAGTGCAGCACAGTGATTTATTGTGCTGGAGGCACACGGTGATCCTGAACTTTGCTGCTGTCCCCGGAGGACTTTTTGGGGACAAAAAAAGACTCTCTTTCTTTTGTTTGTATTCGCACTTAAGGGAAAGAAAGGGCTCAGGTAGACTGTGGTATCTTTTGGGCTCCTTGAAAATTTGACTATTTTTCGGTGGCTGAAGGCACCAGGCACATGGAGGACGGAATGGTCATTCTTAAAAACTCAAAAAAAAGAATTGTATAATTAGTAACTAATCTCTGAGAAAGAGAGGGGGGGGGAAAAAAAGAGGAGTGAAAAATATTCTTTGCAGCACTGAGGTAATTGTATAAACAGTGAGCATTAACGGTCAGCGGTCCTCTCTGACTATTATTAAAGCACTCTGAAGGCAGGACTACGATTATTAACTAAATGGAACAGATTCCCACACTCGACAAAGCTCTCAGGGAAAACTGAGGAGCGAGGCTAAGATAAAATTAAAGTTTTAAGAGGGGTAATTGAAAAACTGAGAACCTCAGGTGTGTATGGAGTGCAATGTAATGCAGCTTGGTATCAGTATACCCCATCATGGCTCTTTAAAGAGTGTTTTTGAACGAACAATATCGGACGTACTAATTGCGGTAGCCGGAGTCACAAGACTTATCAGATTATTATTTTATGCTGTTAAAACAAATATGGCGCCTAAAACCATCTGGAATCTTGGAGATAAGAGTGGGGGGGCTAAGATGACACGTATCGGTAAAGATAAAGGAGAGGCAGCAGGGGCAAATAAACGTTTGACCTCAATAACTGGCAAAGCGGCTGGTAACAACGTGTCCGGATCATCGAGAGATGCCAAGACGGGTGATAGCAATACCCCTCCATTGGAAACAAGGCCGATAGGCAAAAACCAGTCAACTATCACGGCCTTTCTTGCAACCGGGGTGCAAAATAGTCTTCCTGCACATATAAACCCCCCCTTGGAAAGCAAAGAGTCAGTGGTGGAAATCCCTCTTCCATGTGCCGGTATAGAGGCTGAAGACAGTAATAAAGAGATAAGTGAGAAAATATCCGGCCTCTCTGGGCTCAGGCAATCCCAAAGACAACAACCTGATCAAAATGAGGAGCTTCAAAATAAGGAGGGAGCAATAAAAGCATCAAGACCCGCATTAGAAAAGGATGACCTAACTATCCCTCTAGGAAATGGGAAACAATGGGATAAAGTAGTTGGAAAAGACCCCCAACTTATGGACTGGTGTAAAGACTGTAGTGATAAATTCTACTCTTTAACAGAAGAGTCCGATCTCAGCAGTGTTGATCACAGTTTTAGTGAATCAGAAGGAAGTGAGACATCTGGGGCTGACAACAAATCTCCAAGCAATGAACTTACAGTGCGGCAATACCGATAACGGAAAATGGTCAGAATACGCCCTGGGTGTCAGGAGGGTGTTGAAAATGCAGCATCTATGAGTGGCAGGACTTTAAAGTGGGACCATTCTGGTATTGGTTTAATAGATGTTCCTACCAGTGGCTCCCAGGGTCTGGATAATGAGAAAACAGAAATTGGAGCCTCTGCAGGCAGCCCTGGCAACGCATCTACGTTGGGCACTGAGGCAGGGATCCTGCAGTCAATATATAACTCAATTAAAGAATTGCAAACTGAGACCAGGATCGAAAGCCGGCGGGCAAGGATTGCTACTAAGAGATTGCAGGGGACGGTTCGTAAAGTCGCGAAATCTTGCACAGAGATCGAAGCCAAGCTATGCTCAATGGAAGAAAGGATTGTGGCGGTCGAGGAGGATGTGGACACTCTGAAAGAGCAGAACGCTGAGAGAGACGGGCAATTGACGGATGTGATGTGGAAAATGGAAGATTTGGAAAATAGACAGAGAAGGAACAATCTTCGATTTCTGGGCATACCGGAGGGGCTAGAAGGAAATAATATACAGGCGTATATGGTTGATCTCCTACGTGGGGCTTTCCCAGAGCTGGGGAACTGGGACTGGCATAATGAGTTACAACGGGTCCATAGGTTCCCAATAACCCAACGGGAGGGGAGCCAGCGAGCAAAATCGAAATATCCAAGAGCGATCTTGGTCTATTTTGGGAATTATTTGCTACGTCAAGAGATAGCTGACAAAACCCGTCCTAATACCCCACGTTCTTTGGACGGGGTTACTTTCTTTACCCGCCCCGATTTTTGCCATGCCACCGTGGAGCGGAGATGGCGGCTACGACAACTTATTAAACCATTCTCAGACAAAGGAGGGGAAGCTTATTTGCTGGCCCCTGCTAGACTTAAAACAATAATGAATGGAAAAGTAAAAGTCTTCACCTCAGAAATTAAGGCAAAAGAATATCTGATGGGGGACAAGCAATAGAATATAGAAATATAGGGACGAAGTGGTGCTTGGGAGACGGATGGGTGGGTGAGCCGCTGTATTCACGACACCAATATCCAGGCTATAGGTGGTCTGATTGCTCAACAAGGTGGGGGGCAGTCCCGGGGAGGGTGGGAAGGAGATAAGGTGGGGGAGGGCGGAGACTGGCCCAGGGAGGTGGAGGGGGGGTGGGGGGAACAGGGAGGAGGGGAAGGGCAAAGGGGGAGGGAGGGGGGGAAAACGAGGGGAGAAAATGGAAAGGAAAGGTTCAAAAGAAGCGAGAGAAATGGAGTGGGACAACTAGAAGTGTTGAGCAGTCGGAACGGAGAATTCAAGAGAAAATGAAGCTAAATGTAGGGATCCTAGTGAGCAGAAGGAGGGGAAGGGGTAGGAGGAAAAAGGGAGAAAGAAAAAAAAAAAGAGGGGGAAACAACCAAAGTAATGAATGGCTAGGCTTAGAATTGTCTCAATTAATATATGTGGACTAAACGACCCTTGTAAAAGAAGGGGTGTGGCCGAGGAATTGAAAACCTTTAAGGCGGATATTTTTTGCTTGCAAGAGACACATGTGGAATATAAAAATTCTGGGATCCTTGGCTCGCTTGGTATGAAAGTGATCGCCCGGACAGAACAAGAAGCTAGAACCAAGGGAGTAGCAATATTAGACCGGATTAATAAACTAAATATTACTCTGCAGAAGGTAGATATAGGTGGAAAATGGGTAATAGTAGAATGTTGCTACGGGCATAGTAGTTTTACATTATGCTCTCTGTACGGGGTGGTTACGGACGATCCAGTAGTGGTAGATACTCTTGCCATTGAGCTAACAGATTGGGCCCCACCCTATATTATATGTGGGGACTTCAACTTCAACGGATCTTGGGAGGGATTGCAGGATTTACTAGCACCTACAACTAAGAAGTATCAGGGGCGCAAACCTCGGGTATATAAGGCAATGGTCGCTATCCAGCAAGAATTAGGATTAGTGGACGCTTGGGTGAAGTTGCGTAAGCCAGACCCTGGATATACTTATTATTCATTCCCTCATGCGAAACTAGCACGACTAGATTATTTTTAAATCTCTCCCGTACTTTTGAAGCAGGGTAAGATTGAGCTATATTCACGGATTATATCAGATCATAATCCTCTAGTTCTAGATTTAGAACTGAGTGGGTTAGAGCCAAAGGTTAGTAGATGGACATTTGAACGGGGGCTCCTTAAGGACCCAGAGTATTGTGAGCATATGAGAAAGTGGTTAGTGGAATTTTTGGGGTTTAACCAGGGGTCAGCTTCAGTAGAGATAATCTGGGACACTTTGAAAGCAGGAATTCGAGGCGAAACATTGAGTTTCAGAATCAAAAGACAGAAGGATATCCAAGGGAGAATAAAAGAGCTCCAAGTAAAGCTGCAGGAGGCAGAGAGGCAATTGATTATAGCTATAGAAGCTGGAGCCGATGTAAGGAGGGCTCAAGAGGAGGTTGCTATAGTAAAAGCAGCAATGAACATGGATACGGCCCAAAGAATAGCGGAGAAATATTTAGCACAGCGTGCACAAGGGTTTGAGTATGGAGAAAAAGTCGGGCGACTGCTAGCGATACGGGCAAGCCAGAAAATAGCATCTGGGGTCATCAGAGAGATTAACGACTGGCAAAGCCAGACAGTAACTGAAGTAGATGGAATTAGGAAGGTGTTCCATAGATACTATCAGGAATTATATAATGACATATCTGGACATCCGGAGGAAGAGATGTCGGAGTTTTTACACCCCATTAAGGTTGAGAAATTAGCCAAGAGTGACATATTACGCTTGGGGGAGCGGATAGATATTTCAGAAATTGATAGGGCAATGAGCGATTTACCTACCGGGAAAGCGACAGGGCCTGATTCGATTCCTTTAGAATTCTTCAAAGTTTTTAAAGCATTATTATTCCCTGTGATGGCAGAGCTGTTCATCCAGGTTCAGAACGGAGGGGAAATTCCCCCATCTTGGGATCTGGCCAATATAGTTATATTTTTGAAGAAGGGGAAACCTTCGTCAAACCCGGCCTCATATCGCCCGATCACATTAATAAATAGTGATGTTAAAATATACTCAAAGATACTGGCTGCACGATTATCCCGGGTGATCAAGGAGCTTGTTTCCCAAAGGCAGCATGGGTTTGTCCCAGGAAGAGACACTACTAACCATATCCAGAGAGTCATAGCACTCTTGGATGCTACGGAAGTAGCAAAGGAGCCTATGGCGGTTGCTTTATTAGACGCAGAAAAGGCATTTGACCGGGTAAATTGGAATTATCTGTGGTATGTTATGGAATACTATGGGTTAGGAAAGAAATTTATTACAGCGGTAAGGGCTCTATATAGATCACCGGTCGTGAAAATACAGTTAATGGGAGGACAATCCAAAAATATTATGATCAGGAGAGGCACTAGGCAGGGATGCCCATGCTCCCCCCTCTTGCTTGCATTGTATACAGACCCTTTGCTCAGACAGTTGGAGGCAAATAGCAAGATTCCACCAGTACATAGGTTGGGATGGGACACAAAAGTATTAGCATATGCAGATGATATAGCCATTTTAACGCCCTCCCCCGACTCAGCACTGAGAGAGGTTGAAGAGGTGACGACAAAATTTGGAAAGTTCTCTGGATACTTGTTAAATAGCGCTAAAACGCAGCTGCTGGCTAATCAATACACAAACACCGAAGACAGTCGGAGGGTGGATCAGGCGATATATTTAGGTATCAATAATACACCAATGATAAATGAAATTGTTAATCTGAATATAGATCCTATACTGAAGAAAACCAGAGAAGATATGTGCAGATGGAATAATTCACATCTGACTATTGTGGGGAGGTGTAATATGGTGAAAATGATCCTCCTTCCTAAACTGTTGTACCTTTCTCGCGCCATACCATTGAGCTTTAATAATCTTAGCTTTAAGGAGATAGAAAGAGTGATTATGAGATTTATTTGGGCATATGGTAAGTGTAGAAGAGCAAGCTAATTTTTGTCTCTCTCTCGAGAAAGGGGGGGGTGGTCGTTACCGAATATAAAATTATATCAAATTGCAGCAGCTTTTCAGTACATGCGTCCATTATGGGGTCCCAAGAAAGAAGGAAGTACGGAGGTAGACTGCCCTAGTATTTATGAGCTGCAGATAGGATTAGATGCCAATGGGTGTCTGGTAACGTATCATGAGCCTGGATATTATAAGAAAACTAGATTTAAGGTTTTGGGAGCAGCATATAAGTGTTGGCGAGTATGGTATAAGAAGAAAGGACTCAGTAGATATAATCATTATACCATGATTGAGAAGAATCCACTGCTCCCTGAGATTTTTCAGGATAAATACATGGCAAACTGGGTCTCCTTAGGCATTAGCAGGCTAGGGAATCTCTTTGATAATTTCGGGGTGAAGGCATTTGGAGATTTACAGGAGCAGTACGGTCTTGAGCAAAGGGACTTTTTTAAATATTTACAGATACGGGATTTTTTATGGAAAAAAACAGGAGGTGCGCAGGGATTCAGAAGTAATTAACTGTTGAACGATATCCTGGCCAATCCTAATCAAATCAATTTATCCTTTAATGCTGGCGGATCAGCCAGATGATCTAGAGAAGTATAAGGAGAAGTGGAATAAACTACTGGTGGATGGAAGTAATAACTTTATGAGGTCATTGGAGCTAGGATGTACCATCTTATTATCTTCCTCCTTGCAAGCGCAGCATTATAAAACTATATTTGATCTGTATCATACTCCAGCTCACCTTGCCAAATGGGGGTGTACGGCAGGAACAAATTGTCCAAGATGTGGGAGGTATGGTACGGATATCGTACATATGATGGCTACATGTGGGGAACTGGAGGCCTCGAGGGAAGGTATTCAATCGGTCTTGAAGGAGGTTTTGGGATGTGATTTCGTCCTCACTCCCGAGATTAGGGTTCTCGGGGTAGCTGGTGATTTGGATGGGTCACACAGAGCATTTATTTTTGTAGCCATGGCAGTGTATCGAATATGTATAACATCCGCATGGTTGAATGTACGACCCCCGTCTTGGCAGCAATGGTTGGCCAGGCTGCTCGCTGTATTTCATCTGGAGATGGCATTATATGAACGCAAGGGGAAACATGCCAGGAGGAAAGGGAAGGCAATATGGGAGCTATTTCAGGTCTGGATTCGGACTCACAATGAATAGCGTATAAATGAATAACCCTCCCCCATCTATTTTTTCTCTCTCCCCTGTTTGTTTCTCCGCTATCGGCTTAGAATGATATGTTCTCAGTGTGAAGTGATGTAAGAACATATTTGCTGTATGATCCTTTCCAATAAAAAAAAAAAAAAAAAAAAGACATGACCGGCAGTATCGTTCATCAGGACCCAGAAGTCAGGCGAGGGTGGCAATCTTACTGGCTACACTTTCTCAGGGAGGGTGGTCCGTACACAAGCAGAGATACCTGGGAGGCTTCTCTCACTACACATCAACGTACAGGGACGCAAGATAATGGTAGTGCATATCTATAGCCCGAATGAACATCAGGAACGCTTCCTTAAAGATGCGTTAGGGAAAATTGTTAACACAATCGGCTGTGGATATAATAGTAGGAGGACACTTCAACATAGTTACGGAATCCCATCTAGATAGATCTATCCAGTGATATGGACTGTGTTTTTAAAAAGTTTCCGGGAATGGTTCTGTGAGGCTGGTCTGACAGACAAATGATATCTGCAGCACCCCACAGACAGAGTCTACACTTTCTTCTCAGCAGCCCACCAAACCTAGGCATGCATAGACCTTTTCTCACCACACCCTGCATCACTAGTGCAGTGACCCAATCCAAGATTGGGGTTGCCTCTATCTCTGACAACTCTCCTTCACCCTGCGTCTCACCCTTCCTTCCCACATGCCGAACAAGCAAGCCTGGCATCTTAACACTAAACATCTTACATGTGAAGACACCCCAGCCGAAATGAGAGACACCATAGGCCATTTTTTGCTCACTAATGATACACCAGCAAATAGCATCACAAAACTATGGGAACCCCTCAAAGCAGTCGTTAGAGGCCAATTTATAGCAGTAGTGGTGAAATTTAACACAACCAGATGTAATAAACAAACCAGAATATGCCTTATTATGGACAGAACAAAGATACTATGCAGTAGGTAACAAGGCAGGCCGTCTTCTGGCCCTTTCTCTTCACTCACTAGCAGTGAAGGGGTAGGTGGTGGAGCTGAGGTTGCCCGATGGCACCCTGACATGCAGAGAAGAGCTGATTTTTCCAGCAGTTTCCACAGACCTTTACACTGCAGATGAGCTTGACCCTGATGGCATGAAGACATATCTGGACTCCGTCCATCTGCCCCAGGTCCCTCTGGTGACTAGTGCCAACCTAGATAACGATATTACGCCTACTGAAGTTATGGTGGCCATTCAACAACTCCACATAGGGAAAGCACCGGGAGTTGATGACTTTGGGGTAGAGCGCTACAAGAATTTTGGAACCCATCTAGCCCCTGTACTGGCTAGGTTGTACAATGCCTTAGGCACATCTAGTTCCCTCCTCCCTACAATGCAGTTAGGTACGGTAACGGTTATCCCTAGGGGTAGAACCCACAGTTGTGCTCTTCATCTGGACCCATCACTCTGTTGAATGTGAATGCTAAGATCTTAATGGGCAAAATGGCCCATAGACCGAACCCTTGTATGCAAGATCTACTGGATCCAGATCAGACCGGATTTATTAAGGCCTTTGACTGCGTGCACGGGCCATACCTCCATATGGTTCTGGGGCATTAGGGGTTGTGTCCCAGGTTTCGTACATGGATCCGATGTAACTATG
Organism: Pleurodeles waltl; assembly: GCF_031143425.1. Taxonomy (NCBI): domain Eukaryota; kingdom Metazoa; phylum Chordata; class Amphibia; order Caudata; family Salamandridae; genus Pleurodeles; species Pleurodeles waltl. The sequence continues at coordinate 778,978,885 of NC_090439.1, forward strand.
ACACGCCTAGAGCTATGGTGACTTTGAATGGCACGTTGTCCTGGCAATTTCCAATCTCCAGGTGCACACAGCAGGGCTGCCCTCTTTCTCCTCTGTTATTCGCTTTGTAAATGGAGCCATTTTCTGAACATATACATCAACATCTAGGCAAAACAGGCATACCTATCGGTGGCAGATCTTATCAACTGGTGCTATATGTGAACGATGTGCTACTTCACCTGTCTCATCCCCAAGCTTCCCTCCTAGCTGTCATGGTGGTGCTGTCAGCCTTTAGTGAAGCTTCCTTATTCAAAACTAACCTCCATAAATCATCCATTCTGAATCTTACTATACCGGACGCAGACAGGGCTTCCACGGAGGGGACCCTTCCCTTTCCCTGAGCCGCCCAGGAGATTACATATGTGGGCCAGCAGATACTTCCCACACTGGAGGGCACAGTTGAGTACAATTATAATGCGATTCTACGCACTGCCGTTTTGGATTTGGCTTGGTGGGAGGCATATGGTTTCTCTTGGCTTGGCCGCCTGATGGTCAGTGAACATATCTGGAAAATAGCATGGCTGCCAAAGAAACTCCGCACACCAGGGGTATACATCTCCCCAATTCTACAAGCTTGGATCCTGGGATAAGATGCAGGTTAGAAGGGGGATGTCCATACCAGTTTCCCCACAGACTCCATTCATCAGAAACCCAGGCTTTCCACTTGCACAGAATGAATCATCATTCGCTGTCTGGTAGGAATCTAATTGTAAAAGAATTGGCAATCTCTTTGATGTGGACAGGGTCATGGACTATGCCTGACTTCTAGAGGGATATGGTCTCCAGCCCACAGCCTGCTGGAAGTTCACCACTGGGTGGCCTCTTCAGTGAGCCACCCATATGTGAGCAGGCCCATCACATGGTTTGAACAATGCCATGTACTTTGGATAGGTGACTTCTGTACAATATACATGCATTTTTAACTTATACCTCCTGTGTTGCCAAAAACTTCAGCAAGGCGTAGATGGGAGATGGAGTGCAGCCGTCCATTCACAGATAAGGGGTGCCGTGATGTTCCCCACCTAGCATGAGTCACCTGCGTGAGGCACGAATACCAAAGAAATGTTTTTAAAAATAGCCCACTACTGGTACTATACACCAGTGAGGATTGCCAGGTGTAGGGCAACGGGAAACAACAAATGTTGGCGCCAATGTTTACAAAAGGGCACACGTATACACAGTCTGCAGCACTTTCCAAAAATTGCTACCTTTTGGCAAACCTTCCTCTGAGCTGTGGATGAAATCTACGACACCACCATACCAAGAATTCCCAATTATGCGTTATTAGGTCTTCCAAACCGTCAAACATACCCCCTTAGATCGCCTAAGGGTGGTGCAATCACATTGGCCCTAGGTGCAGCTAAACAACTACTACTCTCCCGATGGGGTTTAGATGTCACTCCCACATAAACTGATTGGCTACATAAACTATGTGCGATAACGGTGATAGAAAAATTGACAACATCTGCGTCTGGTCTACTGCCTCTCTTTGATAATACTTGGGGGTCCATGTATTCGGTACTTGTCAGATGAATTCAGGAAACTGACATGCCCCTTATATTTACGTATTCTCCGAATAACCACCCCTGAGGTAGACCCACCTTAGCTGAGCTAGGCTAATATTATTCGCTTACGCTTTAGTCTACCCACTGTGTGTTCCATTTTAGTAATTGCAATTGCAGGTGTTCCTCCCGCTCTCCTTTTCCCATTTGCCCCTTTCCCACCTGCCTAACTGTGTTCCCCACCGGCCTATGGATGTAGGTAGGAGATGTTATATTCTTCTTCTGTTTCATCTTAAATCAATAAAAGCAAATTTAAATAGATTTATCTGTAATAGATATATATATATTTCTCCCCCAAACGAGTGGGTCACAGAAACTGGAGAATTTCCCTAACAAAGTCTACAGACCCTTTGGAGTCTTTGAAAGTAATAGGGTGTTGTTGGGCAAAAGGAGGACAGGGATATTCTCACCTCCCAACTTAAGGGTTGTTAATTGTATGCTCATTTACCCATTATTATAAAGAGTAAATAAGGTTGGAGCTAAAACGCAGCCTTGATGAACGCCCGTTTCAAATAGAATTCCGTCTGTCAACTAACCCCATCCCCCATCTGACCTACGCATAACTGTTACTATACAATCATAGGATTAGGGATAGTTTTGGATCTGGCAAGCCCATTTGGTGGAGGGTCAGCCAGAGCTGGCCCCTAGGTACAAGGTCTAAAGCTGCCTTTATTCGACAAACGCCACATAAAGGTGCTGATGACTCAGCTTAACAGTCTTCCAAACCAGAAGGGAGAAGCGGAAGACTTGGATGATTGTAGTGGTATTTTTCCTGAACCCAGCCTTCAAATGGGAGCGAATCGTTGCCTCATACATCCAGCCCTGAACTCTTTCTAGGATCTGTCTGCTAAGGATTTTCTGGGTAGTACCAATAAGGCTAATAAGTCGATAGTTAGCCAGATTATCCTTTTGAATGATTTCAGCCCTTCTCCAAGTGGCACGAATATCAAAGCCCTGTCACTACTACATTAGTAAGTAAATTAAGGTACGCACCCATATAGTTTGTTCTGAACTGTATAAATCTACCTGGATTTTATCTTATCCAGCTTCCTTGCCCTCACTCATGGAATTAATTGCAATCATAGTCTCTTCTAACTTGAAAACAGTATGGTTCAAAATAATCTCCATTATACTGTTTAAGGGTTAGTATCATTGGTGTCAACACGCCGATCATTCGATGTAAACAGCTCCTCAAAGTGCTTTACCAATACCACTGGTTTAATGGGGAACTCATCAACCTTTATAGGATCACTACTACCCTGTGCAAAAAGATGCCAGAATTCCTTACTCTTTTCATTTTTCAAGTTGTTAGTTAATTCACACCATTTTTTATCCTCTCACTCCCTCTTACTGGTGATATGAATGAGTTTATACCTCTTCCTCGCAGCTGAAATTACATCTTTCACAAACCCTCTTGAGTGTCTTCATCAACTTAAACTTGCCCTTCCTTCATTAATTTTTTAACCAGATGGTACCTTCAGCCACACATAATAGAGAGACAATGTTGCAAAGGCCTTATCCAGTGTTGTACTTTGTTTTTCAAAGATTCCTTCGGCTCTGTAGAGGCGGAATGAATGTTTGAAACATTCTCCATATAAAGTGTTTGTTCTCTAGAATTATCTGTTGCATGAGATGACAAAGAGTTTTACCTTATCAATCTTCTATTAGTAATTTACGGCACCGTCCTATGGCCTAGGTAAATCAAATTTGAATTAGTAGAAGCAGGGCCATAGGAGCAGTTAGCAAGAATGCAGTAGTCGTACACCCATTCACCGGCTCCTTAGACTTAGCATTTGAATTAGTGGTGAGAGTACTGGGCGGATGCAATAGAAAGCCACTCGGTCCACTGGGTCCTGGAGTCTACAGGCTCAAAAGGGGGCCAGATGGTTGGGTTTTTGGCACATGCTTAGTTTTTTTTTTAAACAGCCAGGACACTAGAGCCACCCTGGGTGAAAAGAACTGGTTTGGCAGGTTTTAGAATTGATTTCACCTCTTCTATCGAATCATCAACTGCCTCATAAGTACAATTGGCAGCAGCATGTGACAACAATTTCTTTTATTTCCTGTCCTGCGGGGACTATCTGCAGCTTTCCTCTTCCCTATTGTAGAGCCCCACAACCACACTATGGCAGCACAATCCGTGAAAAATGATTTGAACTAACCAAAGAAAAGATATAGGGCATCATTACAACCCTGGCGGTCAAAGACTGTGCTACCAAAGAATTTTATAATTTCTATTATTTTTAACTGCTTTACCTGTATTGGAGTCTTAAAACGTGTTAAACTAATCTTAAACTTGCTTATTTATGAATAGGCTTCTAGTGTGAAGACCTGTGTGAATGGAGGTGATTTAAGATGATTATGCTTAAAACTTACATGAGTGTTCTTTCTTTCAGAGACCAAGGTTTCTTAGAAAATTGCTTTATGTTCATCATGTTGAAAACTTCTACCAATTGTATATTGTGTTTGAAAGTGTCTTTGTTTGAACTTGCCATCTCAATAGAAACTATTTCTGGATGTTCTTGTTTACTGACTGGCTTATCTAATACTTTATCTGAAGAAATTGTTAACATTTGTATATTATTGTACTTCATGTAAAAGTGTCCTAGGGAAAGAACAGGGAGAACTCACCCAGTGAGAACTCGCTCATAAACTCCTCAGACTTGCTCATTCTCTTGCTAAAGAGGCTAAATATTTACTCTTTATGAATTTGATAGCTTTACTTGCTTGACTGACTCTCAGGCACTTGTTCCTTTTTGTTATTTTATTATTAGATTGCTTGATACTCTCAGACTCAGAGGATTTTGAGGTCTTCTATAAAAAACTCTTGAGGAGTTACTCAACTTCAATGTGCTTTCCTGATTTAGAAATATAGAATCGGAATCAGATTATGGTACATGTTTTATGCTATGTTCTATAACTTATGCTTGACTAATAAAGAAAACTATGTATGAACTAATGATTATTAAAACATTAAAAATGGTACAACAACTCTCATTACTGACTCCTGAGAATTTAATAAATTTGAACTCATGTTTTGACTTGCTTTTACTGTTCCCATGTTAATTTCCAAGGTCCCTTCTGGGTATCTTTTGAGCCTTCAACACATATAAATGAAGGGCACATTTGTGATGTTGCATGCCTATGGGAATAGCACTGTGCAAACATCTTTGGATTCTATTTGTGTATTCCTAATGGTCCACTGTGAAAGCAATAAGAAGATACTGTTCAAATATTTCTGTCATATTCTGATCAGGTTAACTGTATTTCTATAACTTTCTTTAAACATTTTCTGTGCAATATAATATCTGCCTACTTCTAATTTATACGGTTCAACTCTAGCTAAGCTCCTGTTGATCTACTTACATCAATAGTTTCAATAATATTGTCTTTTCTTACATTTACATCTGTTGGAATACGAGGCCTCATTTACAAAGTTTGACACATTGCTGTGATGTGGCAGTGATGCGTCAAAAATAATTATGTTGCATCAAAACAGGTTAGGATGCAATGGATGCGTCATATTAGCAATACGAGGCACCATGGTGAAAGGACCCAAGGCTGCCTCAAAGATTCTGGTGCTTTAGTAGGAACTCTGCAGCAGTGCATCACCCTCATTGTTGAAGTTGGCCTCATAACTGATGAAACTTCAGTGGTGCATCAAAAATCAGAGGTGACGCGTCTGTTCTGACTGACGCAAGTAGCCTAATGTGTGGGGACCAATGTGAAGGACTGTAAAATGGTGGAATAACACCTTGTACAATCGTACATTGGTCCTGGATGCAGCGTAAGCATTATGTCTATGTGTCACATGACTGTGGGAATAGTCTACCTATGTGTTTTCGGAGACCTGAGTATGTGCGACATAGTGAGTAACTATGTTATGTGAGTGAATATAAGTATATGGTGTAATCCAGTGGTTCCCAACCTGTGGTCTGGGGACCGCAGGGGGTCCGCAAAGCATCCTCAAGGTGTCCACAACTGCTTAGAAAATTAAATATTATTAACAGATTAATAAAGTGTATATAAATAAAGTGGCTAAATGTACAATTAAAAAATTGAAAATGTACTGTGAATGTCAAGGAATTTGAAATTGAAGGCTAAAAATTAAATTAGTATTTTCAGATTGATTGGTGGGAGCAGTGCAGGTGAATCAGTCAGAATATAGTATGGAGGATGTCTGGCTTCAATTCAACTTGGAAAAGCTCCAACCTTCCTAATAAAATGAATTGTAAAGTTTGTGTTTACTTATATTCAGTTGTGAAATAAATAAAATGTGTTATCATTTGTCTATGTGTTTGATGAATGCTTGTTTCTATATTTTTTGTGTATTTTTATGTGTTTGAATCATCAACAATATATAGACAAGGGTCTTAGGCTTCTATTAATGATTCAGCGGGGTCCCCGGGTTCCAGTAATGATAAAGGGGGGAGTCCACAGAAGTCAAAAGGTCAGGAACCACTTGTGTAATGTAAAGTAGCAAAACATGTATTACCTACCTTATGTGTGTACTTATCTGTTTCCTTTGGAGTACGCTGGTCTGGACTTGGGGAGCCCTTCCTTAATGGAGAATGACAAACCTGGCCTGCCCCATACAAGGATTACACAATGTCACATGGCCTTGCTGCAGTGGATAATGTTATCATAGATCCATGGTCGCAGCTTGGTCAAGGGGTCCTACAACATGATTGTCACATGTGTAGACCTAGTACTAGTAGTGGGGATGTGAAATACAGACATATTTTAGTGTTTAAACTGACTTCAGGGGGTCAGATATCTGTTGCACAGCCACTGCATCAGTTCCTATGCCTGTGTTATGGAGGCGTAGGAATTCTGACACATCTCAGGCTTTGCAGGATGCATCTTGAAGAAGGGACACACAATGGAAAACTTGTAGATATCACTGCATCAGTTATAAGTGAGTTTTTCCAATGGAACTATCAGTCTGCATACATTAAAATCTGCGCAAAGCAGCTAAATTCTGTGCAGGTTTTTTTCTGACGCAGGCCTCAAAAAGTGATGCATCTGGGCAAGTGCATCATCTTGTAAACATGGAGCTACCATAGCGCCAACAGTGCATAAAAAAAATGACACAACAGCTGCACAACTTCCTTATAAATAAGCCCTCAAGTATTTTATTCAAATCGGTCTGAGTCTACACATAGTCATTTTTAGGGTCTAGCTGGACAGCCCAGCTGTCGCCAGACAATGATGTGATAATAACCAGTCGAAGGGCTTTGGCCCCTCAGATGTCTTGGGACCCAGGAGTACATGTTTTGATTGGGCAGAAGTTATGTGCTTCCATAAAAATACTGCTTGCTCTCCCCCAGCTTTGATCATTTTGTTTATTTATCCATCTGCATGAATTTGAACTTTGAGGGGAACACACATAGCATTGTAATGCTATTAAATTTACTTATGTAACTAGATGAATTATAGTGTTTTTTCTCTGACAGCAGCCCAGATAGGAGGAGGGCAGTCATTAATCTACATAGATTTTTAGGTCTAGATTGATAGTAAACTATCACCTACCCTTTTATCCTACAGCACTATTATTATTCAGTTCTTTGCTTCCACCCAAATACATATCTATTCTTGCTATGCACTAGTGATGCCTCACATTACTATTCAACATTCCTTTAAAGCCAAACAAATCAGAACTGCAAATGCTTGTTCCCACCTCAGGAATGTTTTGTCTCAGTTATTAGTACTTCTGATTCATTGCTTTTCTTTAAAACTAGAAAAATACTGTACCTGTCCATTCAGGGACATTGAGAGAGCTATAATTTAGAAGATTGCAGAATGTGGAGGTATTCACTTCAGTTTCAAATCACCTTTCTTTAAACATCAAACTTTACCCACTAAAGTACCTATGGAAATGTATAAATGAGGTTCTTGTTTGCTGGGACAGTCACCATCTTAACCATTTTATTCTCTGTGCTGGTTCCACAGTCAGCTTCTACTTTGGAGTGTGGTTATACTTTCCAATGATGCTATTTTATTTAATGATTCTCATGGTTTACCATTTGTCCTGCGATTAAAAGGATTAATCTCTTTCTTTAGAAAGACACATGTTGGTGAGGGCTGGATATCTGAACATGAGCCAGTGTTCCGGATACCAGGGCTCTTCTCCAACTTGGAAACGTTACAGTGTATGTTTTATTTACTTGAAACCTTACAATGAAACTATTCCTTACAATCTTCAGTTTCAAGCCCAGCTGCCAAACATATTTTAAGTCAGCTTTAAATATCATCCAACATTCTAAAGATGCAGTATAAAAATTACTCACCTCCTGTTGCTCCTAGAATCATCTCTCCCTGAGCTCCACATGCAGCATTTACAGCCAAGTGAAATATGTTTGCATTTGTGAGACATTCTCAGATTTGAAATGACCACTTCTGTCAAGTAAACTCTATGCACTAATAAACTAAGCACAAAGCCTGCCAGGTACATTATTCACTTCAGGTTTTAGATGAATGGGAATTGTTAGGCACACCGTTTAAATAATGTAAGCTGTAACACCCATGTTTCTTGACTACTAAGAGGCCTAGTCTCAAAAAGTACAACAAAATACTATTCATGAAGCTTAATGTGGAGGTCTCCTCATCCACTTCTCCTATCTTTCTGTGCAAAGACCTCTGCACATGGACATGTAAGGTTTTGTGGTAAAAATGGAACCGACTGAGGGAGTAGATGGAAAATTTAAAAATGCATGATTAAATAGGTGAAATTTGAGGCGGGTTAAGGCATGGTTTAGGGAGTGACAGGCACCCACCCACAAAAGAGTAAATCCATTCTTATTCACAAACTGCACTTCTAAAATTACTATAGCCAAAACAATTCTAACTGTACTCCAGCTCAGAAATCAAGTATGTCCAGCACCATACCTGGCCAATCACTGGTACTGCAACACCCTCCCATAGAAAATAATAGAGGCACTGACTTAAATTAGAACCCCACAGGAAAAAATATTTAAATGAATCATTTTGTTGCAACTTTTTTAGAATATGTTTAAATGTACTTGAAAGTTTAAAAATCTTAACCCGTTAAGTGTGGGCGTCGGCCACTGGCCGACAGCCGCACTACCTCCCTAGTGCGAGTCACAACCAGTATCCGACACCAGAGAGGGGTTTAGAAGAGCACCCAAGGACTTTTTTTTTTGTAACCTCCCCGGGAGACACAGAAGCTTTTCTGTGTCTCGCCCCGCACCTGCCCCTTTGTGACGTCAGCGCGCTGCGAGGCTCTCTGACGTCACATTGTTGTTTTCCCCATCGGAGGGTGAAGCAGCCGTAAGGCCGCTTCCTGCTCCGATGGGGAAAATGGCCCCAAACGGCCTTCCCCACATTCGGGAAGGCCTCGTATGAAAGGGGAGACTCTGCCCTCGAGGGCCAGGAAATGCCACTAGACACCAGGGATTTCACTTGGGGGGGTCGGCCCCCTTGGAAAACAGGCCAGCCCTTCCCCTGGGAGAATATTTTTTTTATAATGAGGTAGGTGTCCCCTGGGGGGAGCGTGATCGCGCTAGATCACGCCCCCCCATGGGTTAATTAAAAGAATTAAATAAAATAAAGAATTTGACAGGGGGTCGCCCGTGGGCAGGGTGACCCCCTGTGGGGGAAATACTTTGTTTTAGTATTTGTAGGGTTTTCCCTGGGGCCATTTTGGCCCCCAAAGAAACCATACAACTACTAAAAAATGTATAGATCTACATATATATATATATATATATATATCTATGTAGATAGATATATCTATCTACATGGATATATCTATAGATATATCCATGTAGATAGATGTAGATAGATAGATATATCTACATAGATAGATATATCTATATAGAGATAGAAATATATATATATATATATATATATATATATATATATATATATATATATATATATACTGTATATATATATATATATATATATACTGGAAGATGCAGGATCACAAGAAAACAACAGCCAGCCAGGGCAAAAATTTGGATCCCAAAGGATACAATGAGTCACAAGAAAATGTAATATCCAAGAAAGAAGTGACTCAAACAGATGATCTCACTAAAGAACAAAAATATATTTCTACTACAACGTTTCAGTTTCAGACCCACATATAAAAGTGATATATATATATATCATCCAAGATACTTCTTGAAAAGAAGACAATGTCGCAGCCACTTACTTGCTACAATCCCAGTGTTCTTTAATCAGGCAGAAAAGCACAAAAATGGCAAAAAGGTATTCTCCAGCGCGTTTCAGGAGACTCTGCTCCCTTGATCACAGAGATATTCAAAGATATTCAGAAACCCTTTTTCCCTTTCCATTATAACTAACATAATGAACATAAAAAGTGGACTACAGTTACTACCTAAAACAGTGGCAGCCATCTTAAAGTGAATTCTTACAATGACAAGTGCAACTAAAATTATATAACATACTTAAACCCACAATTCCTACATGTTATTTTCTACTCCTATACCACTAATTATTCTAACATTTTCCCTCCTATATATACACATGTCTAAATTATTCAATTCGAATTTTTAAATTTTTTAATTTTTTTACCAATACTTTAACTCATTTATTACTTATACAAATAATCAAACCTCATATGGAATCACTCATCTTGTTTCTGTCCGTATATTTATAGGTAGTTCAGATGTACCCTGGAGATATAATAGCTCTTTTGCTTCCTATTTAGTTAACCATACATCCTGCCAATCATGGAAAGAAAAAAGGGGGAAACTATGAAGCAAAAAACCTTCACCCCACAATATAATAATAATTTCAACTGAAATTCAAACTTCTTAAATTCAAAATATATCAATGTTACACGATCTGTCAATATAAATGCACAGATAATTCTTCATCCTTGTTCAAACCCATAGGTTCCATTGTGTTACAACTAATAATCAGCCGTGATTCCAATTTTCTTAAGTCCAGCGTCCTATTGCCACCTCTTATTTTCAATATGACCCTATCCAGGACCATAAATTGTAATTTACTTTCATTTTTGTTATGAAATTCCTTAAAATGTCTAGCCACAGGATAGGCTTTATCCTCATTTCTAATCACTCTTATATGTTCCAGAATGCACTTTTTTGCTATGTGTATGGTACTACCAATGTAAAATGTATTACAGGGACATTTTAAGGCCTAAACACAATAGTCTGATAAACATGAAACATGCTTCCTTATTCTAAACGATTTATGAGTCCAGGGAAATAGTACCTCCTTGCAATTGGAACTATATTTACACGCTTTATATTTACCGCATATATAGAAACCTTGAATAGGTTGTATTCTCTCATTGTTAGACATTAAGCTGTGGCTTAACATATCTTTCAAAGACCTGCTTCTTCTAAATGTAAAAGCCGGATACTCATCCAGTAATTTACCTATATTTTCATCAGTCCTAAGAGCTGGTCAAAATTTTAGAAATGCTTTCTTGATTTCTTTTACTCTGTCATGATATGAGGTTATAAATCTTATCTTTATGTTTTCCTTCTTGATATCTTCCATCTTATCTACCAAAAGGTCCTCCCTTTTGGTCTGTCTAACCCTCCTCACAGCTTTATCTATTACAGCCTGTGAGTAACCTCTTTCAATGAATCTTTTAGTCATCACTTTAACCTCATTTTCGAATGTGGCATCCAAACTGCAGTTTCTTCTAGCCTTTAATAGTTCCCCATATTGGATACTATAAATCAGTTTTTTGGGATGACTGCTCATAGCATGCAGTAAACTATTCCCTGCGGTATCTTTCCTATATAATTCACATTCCAATTTATCATTAATTACCTTAATTCTCACATCCAAAATTTCCAATTCAGCTGACTCCATTGTGCAGCTGAACGTAAGATTCAGTTTATTATTGTTCAATTCCTCAACAAAATTCAAAGCTGATTCTTTACTTCCTCTCCAAATACAAATAATATCATCAATATACCTCACCCACAGGACTGCTTGGTTTTCAAAACCTGAGGTGTTCCAGACCACCTGCTCCTCCCACCAGCCTAGGTATAAACCTGCATAGCTGGGGGCAAAACAGGTTCCCATTGCAGTCCCCTGGCACTGACGGTATAAAGTATTGTTAAAGAGGAAATAATTGTAAGTCAAACACATCTGCACCATATCTAATAACATTTCTGTATGTAAAAGGTAGGATAATGACCTTGCCCTCAAAAAATGTCTCACTGCCTCAATACCCTTTTCATGTGGAATACATGTATATAGACTATTCACATCTAGGCTTAAAAGGAGGAAATCCTTTTCTCATCCTATTCCATTGGTTGTTCGTAGGAAATCTCTAGTATCCTTAATATAGGATGGTAAAGCCTCAACAAAGGGACGCAAAAAGTAGTCCACATATTTGGAAACGTTTTCTAACAGACTCCCCACAGAGGATACAATGGGCCTCCCAGCTGGATTTTTCGCATTCTTATGTAACTTGGGTAGAAAGTAAATAGCTGCTGTTATAGGGAATTCTACCTTTAAAATCTGATATTCCTCCCATTCGATCAATCCTGATTCCTTCCATTCATCTAATTTTTCAAAAACTTTCTTCTTAGCTATTAACATTAACAGGGCATAACTGGACAGAACGATAGTCCTAATGATAATACTTCACGTTTAATTTCAGAGATATTTCTACTAGAAAGGTTGACGACTGTCATTTTTTGCATTACTTCATTAACACTTGGCCTCTTGTCTGTACTCCCTTTGGGCCATCCTTTGGTTCCCTGAAGCCTCTTCTTGATCTTCCTCCTCTTCCTTGACCTTGCTGAACTTCTCTTCCTCGTACCGCTTGGCCCATTGATCTCCCTTGGGCTATCAGGTCGAATTCCTTTAAAACACTGTCTTTTACTCCACCACAGTCCAATTGTGAGGAAATATCACTCTCACTTCCCTCACTATCTTGTACTACTTTGGTCCCTTCTATTTGTGCTTTAGCTATTTCTTCACCTGATTTTAAGCTTTTATCCCTTCCGGCTTTAATCTTTAAAAAGTCATCATTTGACCTATTCCTAATTGCTTCATACTTTCTAACAAAAGTGAGAATCTGTCCTCTTTCATAATCCTTAAGATCTCGTAAAAATTTCTGTTGTTTCTTTGCTTTTAATGCATCTTCAGTTTTGCGTAATTTTTCATTGCATTTTTCCATTTCTTTTTCAAAAACTTCTGCAGTGCACAGTTCTTTCAAATCCTTAATTATTGTTTCAATCTCATCACTCAGTCTTAATTGGTCCTTCCATGCATATTTAACTAATATCTTTAACATGTTGATACTGCACTGGTGATTGTTTCCCATCCATTCCACCACCATTTCTGGATCTGGATTTTCATGAGTTGGTATTATAAAAATCCTTAAACCTCTAGGAATTCTTCCACAATCTATATACTTCTGAAGAGTTACAGCCTCCCACCATTTTGACTGTTCCTTTTTAGAATTTTTCCATTATTTTGTTCCATAATGTCCGCTGATTTTTAGTTCCTCCTTCATTATTCCCAGATTCCAAATCACTATTATTCACTGCATTAAATAGTGCCTCAGCTGCTGCTAGTCGTGTAACATTTTTATCCAATGCCATAGTGCTTTCTGCCTGAATATCCATTCTTATATATATAATTGTAGCATATACTGTGATTACTCACAGTTTATTCAGTTGCTTTTAAACCCAACTTTTATAAAGATGTAATGTACCAAACAAAATCACACTGTGTGCTGCAACACCTTAATTAATGTTAATTCGTTTAGTGCAACTTACAGTTTATAGGGTTATGATCATATATCTCCACTTGGGCACTCCTTCACATACCGTGCCTCTCAACCGCCGATCCTTTTAAACACATGCAGTAGACGTGTGTGTCTTAAACAAATACCAAACGCGCTGTGTGTAATAAAATTCTAAATACACGTGCGCGTCGGAATCATTCAGCCGGCTTTAACGGACTTCAAAGGGGAATGAACTTTTCAATAGCACGTGCGTATTATTTTCCTTAAATGCGTGTGTCTTAAATGTTTATTTTAGCGCTTTGGTATTTACAAAAGCAGACGCGTGTTTTATTTAGCCGGCAACAGATCACACCGGTCCACGCTTGAACTCTTTACAGTCTTCCATAGAAGACGAGCTTCAAAATAACAAGCACGCGTTAATTCCCATATCCCAAAATGACATTTGTGAGAAAACAGGGCTGTTTGCAGAGGCCTCATAACTTTTTGCCCCCATTTTCCACTTTTTGCTGGTGTTTTCCTGACTTTAAAGGTGCCCTGGGTACTGCTAACCAGTCCCAGGGCCTGTGCTCTGTGTAAAATGGATATGCAAATTAGGCTAATTATAATTGGCTAAGTTAACCTACCTATAAGTCCCTAGTATATGGTAGGGCATGTAGGTTTAGGGACCACAGCATAGGTGGTGCACACCTAGGTGCACTGCTGAGGTGCCCAGTGTAATTTTAAAAGCAAGCCTGCCTTGCTGGCTGCTTTTAAATTAAAGTTATATGCAAATTCGACTTTGGAATTAAAGGTACTTCCAAAGTCTTAAACTACCTTATTTTTACATATAAGTCACCCCTAAGGTGTGCCCTATGTGCCCCTAGGGCTGGGTGCCATGTAACTATAAGCAGGGACTTTATAAAAATAGATTTATAAGCCCTGGTGAGGTAAAAACAGCCAAATTCGTTTTTCCCTCATTGAAGTAAATGGCCTTCATAGGCTAGAATGGGCAGACTTTATTTTAAATTTTAAAGTCTCCTTAAATGTTACATACCAAGAATTTGGTATCAAATTGATTGTTGTAATAAATCCCACAACTTCCAGTTGTGGGATTTAATATAACTTGTCCAGGTAAAAAGTTTAGACTTTACCTAAAAAGTTGCCAATTTCAGCTCTGCATTGTTTTTGCTGCTGTGCTCTGATTGGCCAGCCTGCAGCAGCTTCTGCCAGGCTGCGTTGATGAGGTGTGAAGTGGCCAGGCTTCACACAAAGGAATGTGCTTGGGGGAGAGAATCTCCCCTCAGCAGATAGTGAGGCAGGAAGGGGGAGGGCTGCCAAACTGGTCTTCAAAGGCAGAGAAGGACATTTGCAGCACCCAGCAACACCCCCACATCCTGCAACCCCAGACAATTAGGTGCCCCCTTGATTAGATTAGGAGAGGGCAGGAGAGGGGTGTGTTTATGATTTTTAGCCACACCAGTGGGTGGGCTCAGCCAGATGTAACCTCCAAAATTCAGATTCATCCATGTTGGATTTTTAGAGACTGTTGCCTTCTGGGATGGATTTTTGCCACACTTCCCAGGAAGTGGTCATCACAGGGGGACGACCCTGTCCCTGATTGGAGAACCAGGGCCCCCCTGCTTTTCACCCAGGAGCAAGGATAAAACTGGCAGACCTGCACCCACGCCTCAGATCCCCTCCAGAATTCAACAAGAAAGGAACTAAAGAAGAAGAAGGACTGCCCTGCTGGACCCCTGGCCTGCACCTGGACCCTGCACTCAGAAGGACTGCACCAGCTGCACACTTGGGCTTCACCACAAGAAGGACTTTGCCTGGCTTCAACTGGTTCAAGGAGGGACTCTCTGTTTGCTACAGGTGAAAAATTGCTAAACCAGAGTCCCCTGCACCAACTCCTGAAGAAAGCGACCAGCTGACCACTGTCCAGTGGCCAAAAAGGAGTTTGCGCCAGGTGCATTCTGGGAGTTGAAGTCCGCACCCCCCAAGGACCATCACAGAACTTCTGGAACCTTGGGGTGAGCTGTGGACCCCAAAAGAACCTTAAAAGAACATCTGGGTGAAGCCCCAGAAGTTTGGAAAAGATTTGAGAATTTTTGGAAAAAAACTCCAGAGAGGGACCGACCCGCCGCGGAAATTCTAGCCGGCTTGCCTCAACCGCGACCCGGCCTGACTTCGTGGTTCGTCCCGGTAAAGAAAAACATCCAAAATAGAGACTAAGTCCGAACGTAAAAAGTTGACCGGGACCTCCCAGCCATCGTATCCGAGAAGGGCTCCATGGACGTTGGATCAAGATCCAGGTTTACCCCGGTCGAAGGATTTTCATCTCGAAAAAACGACTAAGTCCGAAGGTAAAAGTCTCCACCGAGGAAACCCACATCGCGTATCCGGACAAGGGCTCCAGGAGGTCGGATTCAACTGGCAGGTTCGTCCTGGTGAAGAAAAACTTCAAAATAAAGACTAAGTCAGAAGGTAACTTTTTAACCGAGGCCTCCCGCGACCTGTAGCCGAGCAGGGCTCCATCGCGGTCGGCCTGAAAGTTTGACTTTGCCCCGGTCGAGGTGCAACCAGATGACCCGATTGGCGCTTTTTGTTTCTAAGCGCTAGAAAAGTAATAATTCTTGAAAAATTCATATCTCCGGTTCCCCTGAACCGATTTTAATCGTTTTTGTGTCATTTTAAAGATAAAAATATAAACTATTTTTATAAATTGGTTTTGGATTTTTAAACTGTTTCCTGTGTTTTATTTAATTACTGTTTTGTGATATTTGAATGCTTTACACTTTGTCTCCTAAGTTAAGCCTTGACGCTCGTTGCCAAGCTACCAAGGGTTGAGCTGGGATTAATTTACTGAGACCTAACTGTACCTATGTGGAGGTTAGTGGCTTGTTGCTAGGTGTAGGTACCTACCTGCCCTACCAATAACCCATTTTCCAACATAATTGGAAGCAGCGACGGGATCCTGTACTTGTGTTCAATATCACGTTACAGTTTTAGGTAAAACAAATTAAAAATCCTTTAAATTGTCCTAGTGCAAAAATTGTTTTTAATTTTTAATTTGGATTAATTTCAATTATTGAATTTTTGTAATTTTTCTAAATTCTTGTTTCCAATTTTTGCAAAAAGTTTTTGTTGACACAAAACTAGGGAACCATGGAGCTTGATCTGGCTAGCCTACCCACACTGACAGTAGTCCAGCTTAGGGGGTTGTGTATTGAAAGAGGGTTGCCTGCAACCACTGATCTCAGGAAGCAAATCCTGATCACATCCCTGACAGCATGGGCTGAGGCCCAAGAGGTAGAGTCAGAAGAAGCTCCAGAGGAGGGAGAAAGAAGGGAGGATGCAAGCTCTAACCACTCAGGGGAGGGAAGGCATCTGACCCTAAGTGAGGACGAGGAAGAACGGTCCTCAGTAAATACAGTCACTAGGGGCAGATCCAAAGCTAGTGGTGGGAAGGGGGTCCTTTCAGGAGGAGAGAACCCATCCATCAGAGAAAGAGAGCTGGAGGCCCAGCTAGCATACATAGCTTTGGAAGCAGAGAAGCTGGCCCTTGAAAAGAAAAAGTGGGCATACAAAGAGAAAAGAGATGGAAGCAGCGATAAAGAAGCTGAGGTGTCCATGGGTGGGGGAGTTTGCCCCAGATTACCCAAGGGGGTAGTTCCTGCTTATGTAGAGGGGGATGACATAGATAAGTGGCTGGGGGCCTTTGAGAGGGCCCTCCAGATGAGGAGGGTTAGGCCTCAATACTGGGGTTCCCTTTTGTGGGAGTTGGTCCCCAACTCAGGGAGGGATAGGCTTCTGACCTTAAGGGGGGAGGAGGCAGATTCATACCCTAGTATGAAGAGGTGCTTAGCCAAGAAGTTTGGTCTGACCCCAGAGCAATATAGGATGAAGTTCAGGGACACCCAGAAGGTCAGTACCCAGTCTTGGGTTGACTTTGTGGACATTTCACTAAAGGCACTAGAGGGCTGGATTATTGGTAACAAAGTAGATACTTATGAGGGGTTATACAATCTGATCATGAGAGAGCGCATCTTGACCAATTGTACCCAAGAAAGGTTACGCCAGCATCTAGTGGACTCTAAGCAGACCAACCCTAGAGAGCTAGGGGAGGCAGCTGATGAGTGGTTGAGAACCAGGGTGGTTGTCAAGTCCCAGGGGGGAGACTCCAAGAAGGGGGGGACAGGTCCCCAAAAACCTAAGGAGGGAGGTGGTAAGCCCACCACAGAGACTCCCTCTGTACCCCAGAACCCTAAGAAGGAGGAGAGTAAATCCCACTCCCACTCTGACCAGCAGAGACAGTTGTTAGACCCAGGGTTAAAAAAGCTCTTGGACAGTAGGGCTTGCTTTGACTGTCAGCAGACAGGTCACTTCAGAGGAGATGCAGCCTGTCCAAAGAAGGTGGTTGGCACTGGGCTGTCCAGTGTAGCCATAGAGGAGGATTCCTCAGATTATGAAGTCCTCCTAGCATTGAGCTGGGAGACAGGACCAGATGGTAAGCTGGTGATCCCTGAGGGTGGGAGTAGGCACTTCCACCACATTCAAGTGAATGGGATCCCTACCACTGGCCTGAGAGACACCTGTGCCAGTCACACTATAGTGAGTGACCGGTTAGTGACCCCAGACATGTATGTCCCAGGAAAGACAAAGAAAGTCAGGATAGCCACAGGGGAGGTCACCTCCAAACCTGTAGCCATAGTGCCCCTAGAGAGGGAGGTTATCCTTGACTGGATTAGGGTGGTAGTCAGTGCTGACCTTCCCCTAGATTGTATCCTGGGCAATGACCTCCCAGAGGTGAGTCTGGTCACAGATGGGGTGGTCGCCCAGGGCGCCCCCCCAACCCAAAGTCCTGGGGAGTCAGTCCCTACAGTTAGGAGACAGGGGTCCCCAAGAAAAGGAAAGAAGAAAAGGAAGGGTAGGCCACTCTTAAAGAGAGTTCCAGGGAGCCAAGGGCCTTCTGCCCCAGTAAGGGGGGAGCCCAGAGTTGGCACTGGTGAGGCCTCACCTGACCCCAAGGAAGTCCTGAGTAGTCAGGCAGCTGTCCAGATGCAAGGTGTTGCCCCTGCACCGACAGAAGGGAGAGTGGAAGGAGGGTGTCTGCCACAGGAGGTGGTAGCCCCCCACTCTAGACAGCAAGAGGGGTGCCAGGATCCCAAAGATGCCCCTAAAGCAGCTCAGCCACCTGTCAGTGGAGAGCTTAGGGTGTGGTTCTGGGTACTGACAGCTGTCAGTAGCCTCTGCTGGGTGCTAGTCTTCCTGGCAGCACTGTACTTGGCCTGGGAGGCAGACCCCAGGGCCAATAGCAAAGTAGGCCCCCTGACCCTATTGGTCATGGTGGGGTTGCTCAAGTGTTGGGTGACCTCTTTGGGTAAGCTAGGTGTTGCCCTAGCAAAGTTTGGAGTAGGGGAGGTGGGCACCTCACTACCCAAGTTGGCAGAGAGAAAGGAGGAAGACCCCCCTAGAGGAAAGTTTCAGTTTGTGTTGGGTCCTTTTACTGTTGGGATGGCTTCACTACCCATAGGGAGTGACCCTGACAGGAGGATATAAGGCAGAGTAGGCCCTGCAAAGGGACAGCCAGTTTTCTTCACTGTCTTCCTCGCCTAACAAGCCAGGAAGACTCTCCCAGGGTTGGGCTGAGTCTCCTGGGCGTGTGGGCTGGGGGGGGTTGTGTGAGAAAACAGGGCTGATTGCAGAGGCCCCATAACTTTTTGCCCCCATTTTCCACTTTTTGCTGGTGTTTTCTTGACTTTAAAGGTGCCCTGGGTACTGCTAACCAGTCCCAGGGCCTGTGCTCTGTGTAAAATGGATATGCAAATTAAGCTAATTATAATTGGCTAAGTTAACCTACCTATAAGTCCTAGTATATGGTAGGGCATGTAGGTTTAGGGACCACAGCATAGGTGGTGCACACCTAGGTGCTCTGCTGAGGTGCCCAGTGTCATTTTAAAAGCAAGCCTGCCTTGCTGGCTGCTTTTAAATTAAAGTTATATGCAAATTCGACTTTGGAATTAAAGGTACTTCCAAAGTCTTAAACTACCTTATTTTTACATATAAGTCACCCCTAAGGTGTGCCCTATGTGCCCCTAGGGCTGGGTGCCATGTAACTATAAGCAGGGACTTTATAAAAATAGATTTATAAGCCCTGGTGAGGTAAAAACAGCCAAATTCGTTTTTCCCTCATTGAAGTAAATGGCCTTCATAGGCTAGAATGGGCAGACTTTATTTTAAATTTTAAAGTCTCCTTAACTGTTACATACCAAGAATTTGGTATCAAATTGATTGTTGTAATAAATCCCACAACTTCCAGTTGTGGGATTTAATATAACTTGTCCAGGTAAAAAGTTTAGACTTTACCTAAAAAGTTGCCAATTTCAGCTCTGCATTGTTTTTGCTGCTGTGCTCTGATTGGCCAGCCTGCAGCAGCTTCTGCCAGGCTGCCTTGATGAGGTGTGAAGTGGCCAGGCTTCACACAAAGGAATGTGCTTGGGGGAGAGAATCTCCCCTCAGCAGATAGTGAGGCAGGAAGGGGGAGGGCTGCCAAACTGGTCTTCAAAGGCAGAGAAGGACATTTGCAGCACCCAGCAACACCCCCACATCCTGCAACCCCAGACAATTAGGTGCCCCCTTGATTAGATTAGGAGAGGGCAGGAGAGGGGTGTGTTTATGATTTTTAGCCACACCAGTGGGTGGGCTCAGCCAGATGTAACCTCCAAAAATCAGATTCATCCATGTTGGATTTTTAGAGACTGTTGCCTTCTGGGATGGATTTTTGCCACACTTCCCAGGAAGTGGTCATCACAGGGGGACGACCCTGTCCCTGATTGGAGAACCAGGGCCCCCCTGCTTTTCACCCAGGAGCAAGGATAAAACTGGCAGACCTGCACCCACGCCTCAGATCCCCTCCTGAATTCAACAAGAAAGGAACTAAAGAAGAAGAAGGACTGCCCTGCTGGACCCCTGGCCTGCACCTGGACCCTGCACTCAGAAGGACTGCACCAGCTGCACACTTGGGCTTCACCACAAGAAGGACTTTGCCTGGCTTCAACTGGTTCAAGGAGGGACTCCCTGTTTGCTACAGGTGAAAAATTGCTAAACCAGAGTCCCCTGCACCAACTCCTGAAGAAAGCGACCAGCTGACCACTGTCCAGTGGCCAAAAAGGAGTTTGCGCCAGGTGCATTCTGGGAGTTGAAGTCCGCACCCCCCAAGGACCATCACAGAACTTCTGGACCCTTGGGGTGAGCTGTGGACCCCAAAAGAACCTTAA
Organism: Pleurodeles waltl; assembly: GCF_031143425.1. Taxonomy (NCBI): domain Eukaryota; kingdom Metazoa; phylum Chordata; class Amphibia; order Caudata; family Salamandridae; genus Pleurodeles; species Pleurodeles waltl. Next base: position 778,999,476 of record NC_090439.1, read on the forward strand.
AAGAACATCTGGGTGAAGCCCCAGAAGTTTGGAAAAGATTTGAGAATTTTGGGAAAAAAGCTCCAGAGAGGGACCGACCCGCCGCGGAAATTCTAGCCGGCTTGCCTCAACCGTGACCCGGCCTGACTTCGTGGTTCGTCCCGGTAAAGAAAAATATCCAAAAAAGAGACTAAGTCCGAACGTAAAAAGTTGACCGGGACCTCCCAGCCATCGTATCCGAGAAGGGCTCCATGGACGTCGGATCAAGATCCAGGTTTACCCCGGTCGAAGGATTTTCATCTCGAAAAAACGACTAAGTCCGAAGGTAAAAGTCTCCACCGAGGAAACCCACATCGCGTATCCGGACAAGGGCTCCAGGAAGTCGGATTCAACTGGCAGGTTCGTCCCGGTGAAGAAAAACTTCAAAATAAAGACTAAGTCAGAAGGTAACTTTTTAACCGAGGCCTCCCGCGACCTGTAGCCGAGCAGGGCTCCATCGCGGTCGGCCTGAAAGTTTGACTTTGCCCCGGTCGAGGTGCAACCAGATGACCCGATTGGCGCTTTTTGTTTCTAAGCGCTAGAAAAGTAATAATTCTTTAAAAATTCATATCTCCGGTTCCCCTGAACCGATTTTAATCGTTTTTGTGTCATTTTAAAGATAAAAATATAAACTATTTTTATAAATTGGTTTTGGATTTTTAAACTGTTTCCTGTGTGTTATTTAATTACTGTTTTGTGATATTTGAATGCTTTACACTTTGTCTCCTAAATTAAGCCTTGACGCTCGTTGCCAAGCTACCAAGGGTTGAGCTGGGATTAATTTACTGAGACCTAACTGTACCTATGTGGAGGTTAGTGGCTTGTTGCTAGGTGTAGGTACCTACCTGCCCTACTAATAACCCATTTTCCAACAACATTTATTTGAGAAATGGCCTGTAAAGCACATACTAGTGTGGGCACCCCGGAATTCATAGATGTGCAAATAACCACTACTTCTCAACACCTTATCTTGTGGCCATTTTGGAAATACAAAGGTGTTCTTGATACCTATTTTTCACTCTTTATATTTCAGCAAATGAATTGCTGTATACCCGGAATAGAATGAAAACCCAGTGCAAGGTGCAGCTCATTCATTGGATCTGGGTACCTAGGAATCTTGATGAACCTACAAGCCCTATATATCCCTGCAACCAGAAGAGTCCAGCACACGTAACGTATATTGCTTTAAAAAATCTGACATTTCAGGAAAACGTTACAGAGTAAAACGTGGTGAAAAATGGCTGTTTTTTTCAGCTCAATTTCAATATTTTTTTATTTCAGCTGTTATTTTCTGTAGGAACACCTTATAGGATTTACACAAATGACCCCTTGCTGAATTCAGAATTATATCTACTTTTCAGAAATGCTTTGCTTTCTGGGATCCAGTATTGGTTGCACACTCATTCCTGTCACTAACTGGAAGGAGGCTGGAAGCACCAAAAATAGTAAAAATGAAGTATGCCCCAGGAAAAAAACCAAAATTGTGTTGAAAAATCTGATTCAACTCTGCCTGTTCCTGAAAGCTGGGAAGATGGTGATTTTAGCACTGCAAACCCTTTGTTGGTGCTATTTTCAGGGGAAAAAACAAAAGCCTTCTTCGGGAGCCCTTTTTCAATTTAAAAAACAAAAACAAAATTTTAAGTGTATTTTGGTTAATTTCTTGGTCTCCTCCAGTGGAACCCAGAAATTTTGGGTACCTTTAGAATCCCTAGGATGTTGGAAAAAAGGAACGCAAATTTGGCATGGATAGCTTATGCGGACAAAATGTTATGAAGGCCTAAGCGCGAACTACCCCAAATAGCCAAAAAGGGGCTCAGCACTGGGGGTGAAAAGGCCCAGCAGCTAAGAGGCTAATAAATAAAAATACGTTTTATTATAAAACAATGCAATAGACGTTTGTATTCAAAACAAATGTAACTTTCGTTTTTTTTAAAATGACTTAAATTAATTTAAGTTAATTCTATACATAACTTTTAGTAATTTTTTAATATGTAATAAATATATTAAATATATAAAGTTTACTTTTCAGTGGGAGGTTTATCACAAATTACACCAAAAATATTTGTTGTTGTACTTTATTTAAGTATAGTCAGCTTTTAACAATTTCTCCTTACTCTACCATAGCAAAATCCTTGTCCTGGTAGCAGAGACAGCTTCCAACATGTGAAAAGTTTCTAGCTGGACCTCTACTCTCATAACTTTGATTCCATCCACTGTCTCAGGGGGTGGAGATTGGTACGCCTATACTTTATAGTAGTTTTAAAATATTGACTACCCAAAAGTTGTTATTTTACTACAAAGTGTAAAACTGAAAATACGAGTGATGAAAATGTACCTTTGTGAATAGGCCCCTGCAATTTGATAGCCAGAAGCTTCCATCTCATAGTCCAGACAAGAATCATTCTTTTCATCTGAAAAAAGTTTTTTTTACAAACTGGTGCAGAAACTATATGTCAATACTTTTTAAGGTATTTTGCTTCTGGTTTCTCCTGCCCTCATGAGCTCGTCCCTGTACTTTCTCAATAGAATAGTAAAATATATGAGAATGTGACTGATTTAGAAATTTCTGAAATTGAATATAAATTAAGGATGGTTGAAATTATATAGTTTTTCCCGCATAATTTTGTAAAATACCATGCAACTTTGTGCATCTGCACTTCTAAAGTCAAATGTCATATAGCAGTATCTTGTGTGATTTATTTAGGCATGTTTGCACTTCTGATAAAAGAAAGTCCTGTTAGATACCGGCAGACTAATTTGATCGAAAAAGTCTCTTGGTGAGATGTTTTCTATACCTCTTGTGAGCAATAAGTACTTGAAATTCCATAATGAGAGATTTCAAGTATTATCAGGAATTTCATGTTACATGAAATTTGGGAATTATGCAAATTTTGTCAGCGTAATTAACATTACTTCGAGGTCTTCTTAAATGTGCAATGTCATTGCTATGGAGTGCAATTCCTCAACTGATGCTAGGGCCCAAGTTTCCCTTTGATTCACAGCTTATAATAAATGGATGTGCAGATTCAATCATATTCTTTCGGAACATAACATTACCAGGATAACCTTAGTTGAATTAACAAAACAGAGGGTCTCTTTCACAATATGATTATATTGGCCAGTAATTACAACTTCAATGGAGATTAAGTAAAATGCCGGACCAGACTGCTACTCTATGACCTAAGCAGCGCCAAAGCATTGAAAGCGATTTATTTGTAGGGGTAGTTGTGTGGAAGACAGCCCGCGGTTAAGCTTGTCAACTGGACCAGACTTTTTAGTGATTCATACATTGAATTAGAATCTGTTTTGCATTCATTGGTGTAAATTAGGGTGTATTTTCATTACTGTAACTGCATGGTATAAATATTCCTAAAATTATAATGGAATGAGAAAGGTTGGCGAGGAAGGTTGTGTGTGCAGAGTATTAGGTGGCAGTGTGTGGCGTTGTGTGAGGGGGAACCAATAAAAGAGCAGATGGCTTGGATGAATGTTTAAGTGAGTACATAATTTCTTGGATGGAACATGTTGATCCTTAGAAGCATATTGTGGATATGGGGAGGAGGTGACTTGCTCTAGAATAACAGGCAAAATGTGCACCTTCAGTAAAATAAACATAAGGAGAACATTTATTTAACAGAGCTATAGCAATATTTGTATTGCAGTAGCAATATCTTAAAAGACAATAGTGCAATGTACAGAACAATTTAATTTGCACATTAGACCCTCTCTAATAAATTAATTTACACATTGTGCCCCCCTTATTGAGTTGGCAGGGGAGGGAGGTCATGAAACATGGATAGTGACTTGGCACTTGACTTTAGCTGTTACAAACCATGCAATTTGCAAAGTCACAGAGGTTTGGGTTTGCAAAATGGGATTTTCCAATGCACCAAACTGCAGCTGTTGTCATACACCAGTCAAATGTTACCAACTCCTGAAAAAAGGTGGATAGAGATTCACAAAATGGAAGCGGTTCCATGATCACTGTATGCATTCTTCAAAGTCTTCCCAGGGAGAATTCTTTCTTAACACTGCACATGATCCTTTAAAGAACATGGACTGCTTTAGAAAAACAAAAGTTCCCCATTTCAGAATTCAAACACAAATGGTGGTCTGCTGTTTTCTGCAGGTCACAGTTGCTATGTTTGTAGCCAATCACAGAAGTCATAAATAGCAACTTGTGTAATTATCAGTCATTAGGCAGGTTGTTTGGTGACCCCCTGCGACTGAAGATATTGCAATGTCATGCCACCTATTAGTACATCCAAAATTAGAGACAGTTCAACAAAAGTCAGTGCACAGACCAAGATTAGTTCTGTTATGTGATGTTATACGTATTCGTAAAATACACTATTGCCAAAAAAGAGCGTCCTGCCACTGAGTAGGTGTGCACGTCTAGCCTTGTCTAGGGAAGGTTGGTTAATTCAAAAGCCAGGTCTTGAGCTTCTTGCAGAATTCAAGAAGAGAGGAGGAGGATCTGATATGGATGTTGTGCCATAATTTAGGAATAATGTAGGAGAATGCCCATCCTCCTGATCTGATTCTAGGTATATATGGGATGTGTACAAGAAGGAGTCCTGCAAACAGATGCGTCTGAGAGGTTGGTGGAGGGAGATGGGACTGTTCAGATAGGTAGGGCTGAATTTGTGTAGTGCCTTGAATCTGCATGTGAGCAGTATCAAATGAGTGCATTTGTGCATGAAGAGTCAGTGGAGCTCCTTGAGTTATGGTGTGATGTGGGTTATGCATGGGAGGTTGAGAATGAATCTGGCTGTTGAGTATGGTATGGGTTGTAGTCTTCTGGTGAGTTCCTTGGGGATCCCGGCATAGAGGGTGTTCCCGTAGTGCAACTTACTGGTGACTAGAGTGTGAGTGACGGTTTTTCTGGTGCTGCTTGGGAGCCATATGAAGATCTTCCTCAGCATTTTCAGGGCGTGGGAACAAGATTCAGTGACGACATTGACTTGTGTTGCCAAATATGTTTGCTGTTGATAATGATTATGAGGTTCCTGGAGTGGCTCCTGGGTGTGGATATGTGTTATTAGCATAGCAAGTCTGGGACACGGCGGGCGCATAGGGAAGACGCGCCGCAGGGTGTGCGGTGCGCGTCCAAGGCTCCACGGGACTCTGGGAAACCGAGTCCCGTGGAGCGCAACAGCCACGTCCTGTAGTTAGGATGTGGTGGAGAGACGACACGCCGCGTAGACTTGGGATGCGGTCGGAGCGACCACACCCAGATTACTCCAACTTTCCAGACGTGCACTCTAATTTCAGCGCGTCTGCCTAATGTCTCTCCTTAACTTCTGGGACAGCCATAATACATTTAATGTACGCTGGAACCTGCCGACCCAGCATGCATTGGTTTTTGCTCTACAATAGCTACCTTAAATACCGGGCCCACCCCTCACTCGACATCAGAGTGGTCGGGCACCGGCATGTAGGTACTCTCACCGGGTATTCCCTTTGGAGTGGTAAGTTTTTTATTCTGGTTATTCCTGCATTGTGGAGCCCTCCCTCACCCTGGTCCTGTGGCAACCCCACCGGACACCAACATTATTTATATTATTTTTTATTCTGCTGGGCTCTTCTTTCTCTGTCATTCCCTTGTTTCTTCTTTTCTCCTTTTTTCCTTTTTCTTTTTTCTCTCTTTGTCTTTTTCCTCCCCTTACCTCTCCTACTTTGACCTGATCATCCCTGCCGTCTCTCCTCTTTCCGCCCTCTCTATATTCCCCCCTCTCCCCCAGTCCCTTTCTCTTCTCTCCACTCAAGAGTGTGACTACAAGGGAAAACCCCACCCTCAGCATTACCCAGACCAGAGGCCATTCGCCCCTATTTCCGGGGTAAGTCATCACTGCATGTGTGTTTGAGTGTTTTTATTCACTATTACCGTGTGTGGTACCACCATACTTTGCTGTGTTGTGTGCAGTGGTTTGCCACCCTTTTCTCACCTTATCGTAACCTGCAGCTTTTTTATTATACCTTCCAGACCTACCTTATTATGAACCACTTGTTCAGGTACACCTCTCTACTGCCTGTAGCAAAAACATGGCGGTATGAGAACAAAACTAGAGACACGAACAACATGGGAGGGGCAGAGGAGCACACAGTGGGTGAGGCAGAGCAAGTCTGAAAACAGGGGCTGGCGGGAGGAGGAGGTGGGCAGAGAAGCCCAATGAAAGACAGATCCACACAGATACAGGGGGTAAAGAAGGGCAGTGCGAGGCAGCAACAGAGACAGGAGCAAATAAGTACATGGCAAGACAGAGCAACACAGGGAGAGGAGCAGAGAAGCACACGAGGGAGACAGATGGAAAACTCTTTCATAGAGTGGAAAAACTGCAACACCAAAAACGAAAAACAAAAAAACAGCGCGATCGCGCTGCTACAGTTCACATTAATAAAAGTATCGGCAAAAGTGCAAAAATAAAAAACAGCACGATCACGCTGCTACAGTTCACACTAATAAAAGTATCAGCAAAAGTGAAATTAACTGAGCAACAAGGTCGATAGTATGCGAAGCGCTGAACTTCTGCCCAGTGAGATCACGCTGCGAAAAAAGAGAAAAAGTAGTCCACAGACCCAGCGAGCCTTGCATGTTTTCTGTACTTGATCGCTGCGCTCGAAGAGGGCTAACCACCAAAAAAGGCATGACGTATGCGTGCCTTCCACTAATCAAAAGAAGCGGATTCTAACAGGGAAGCCAACTTGCCAATAAAAGACACTGACGTGACGCCAACAGGGTTCCGAGCCCTTTTCTAATCCCTAAAGCTTCTCGCTAGCTATACGCTTGCGTGAGCGCATGCGACACAGGCTCGACCCTAAAACTGGGATGAAACGTGTGTTGAATTCTGTTGGCTCCTATAGTCTCCGGTCAACATGTTTCAGTTGGTTCTGTTTGCCACTGAGGTCTTTCAGCTTTTATCAGGACCATCCAGGCCACCAAAGTGTTAAACATTATCTGTTAGTGAAGCTCTTAGCCCTGACATATCTGTATTCTTACCATGCACATACTCATACTAGTCCTGGGAATAATTTTAACTAGGCTGGAGTAGTTGAAGTAATTCACTAATTAAGCTTTACTTTTGTGATGCGGAAATGTGAGTTGTAAGTAACAACATTTTGTGCATCTATTCGGGGAAAATGGGACCGCTCGGACTATGCAATGTACGGAAATAATGCAAGAGAGTTAATGCTCAGGTTTCCAATGAGACCATTCAGTGGTTGTTTCAAGAATGCAAGCAGCATTCCTAAAACAAGGCCTGTTGCAGGTTAGCTATTTGAGTAGATTTCTTTACTTGTGGGCCTGAATGAAACATTTGCATATTGTTTTCTGTGCAGAATGCACATTGTTTTACTGTTAAACAGGAAGGAAGTGATATTGAGAGGCTATTTTTCATACAGTGGCAACTTCCTCTTTCTGAAGATTCCTCCCTTTGCTTTACCCTGCTCTTGGTCTCTTTTAATTTGTTTTTGGGAGGGAAAGTGCCACTTGTATCCCTTCTGGAGTTTACCTTTTTTGGGTAAAATCAAGTGAGTCCAAAGTAGGGCTTTTGAAAAACGTTTGTTGTTTGAGGGAAAGAATGCACTATTTTTTGTCCTTTTTTACACATTTTGTATCTTTGTTGGTGGGTGGCCTGGAGCTAGGATGGGAGGCAGTGGGACCCATGTTGGAATAACTTTTGCTAAGGGTAAATGTTAACAATTTTTGATGGTAGAAGTCTAGGGTTGAAAATTCCCTTTCCCTATTTTCTTGTGTAGACTTTTAAACAGTTTACACTGATTTGCTTACCATGTTACTATAACCGTGTTTTACTGTTTGGGGCCTAGTCTGTACCACACTAGTCCTTAGGTACATTTTTGATGTATGTTTCACATTCTCACTGCTGCTGTGCTAAATGCTTTTGAAAAACATTTGGAGGGGTTGTGGATGGGCGTGTCTTAAATGCAAAAAGTAGATTATTTTACTTTTTGTCTGCAAATGCCTTTTGCGGATTATAGTGGCCATTATGATATTGGTGGTCTATTCCGAAGACCGCCGTGGTGACAGCCTCCAACAGACCGCTGCAGAGGCGGTAATATTCCTCCCAGATAATGACACACAAACACAAAACAGACAGAAACCAGCCACAACCACAAGTCCATCAGACCCAACGAAGGCAAAAAACTATTGGTCCCACCACCCTCACCACTACGCCAGAAATATACCACCCTCCAAATTATGATCCATGAATCACCACAGCGGCCATTCAACAGTGGTCATCCATTGGTGGTGCACACCACTGCAGTGGAATTGGGCACCCAACACCTCTTGAAGCCAACATTGGCCAGACCAAAAAACCCACACCTGACAGATATACACACACCCTACACACCCACCAACAGCACTCACATAACCAACAATCCTTTACAAACACAAAAAGACTGCTACACCTTGCCAGGCCAATCCTTTAGAGAACTGCTCACACACACCACATCTACCCATGCACTCGTCACGCATCACACACCACACACCCTACCACAACACCGAACACCCTCTGCACAACACACACAACATACAATAGGTATTTCTCCACAAAGGCACCCCCATTTCACAGATGAGGAGTTGTGGGTGATGGTGAAGGAAATCACCAGCGTAGAGCCACAGCTGTTTGGTGCACATGTCCAGCAGATCTCCATTGCCAGGAAAATGGAGCTATGGCGGAGGATCATGGACATGGTGAACTCCGTGGGACAATATCCACACCAAAGGATGACATCCGAAAGAAGTGGAACGTCCTACGGGGGAAGATGTGTTCCATTGCATCAAGGCACCAGGTCGCCATGTGAGGCCTGGTGGTGGCCCTCACCTCCTTCCACACAGTTCACAGCATGGGAGGAGCAAGTCTTGGAAATCCTGCATCCTGAGGGCCTCACTGGAGTCACTGGAGGGCTGGACAATGGTAAGTCACATTACTAACCTACTTCCACCGATACCTGCATGGCATGTCACCCCCTCACCTTGACTCCCTACACCCCACTCCATCCCACACAGTGCACCACCCCAATGACCACACTTAAGTGTGTACCTCTGCATACCCTACCCACTGCAAGCACACCCCTTCCAGCTCTGCATACACACCCACCAGCAATGCATGGTCAGCATGTAGAACTACCAATCCCACACTCCATTACCATACTCTACCAAAGGTGGGAGGACAACACCAAACCCATAGTGAAAGGTAGAAATGCAGAAAATGTGACAGACAATTAACCTAACAAATAACTTACATCCCCACAGGTGCCTCAGCCAATGTCAGTGGTGAGCAGGTGCCACGGCAACCCAGTCCTCCACCAGAAGATGCACTCAGTGATGACAGTAATTCTGGGTGTCCGGAGCTGAATGAACACCCTACCCCATTTTGCACCACAGGTCTGTTGGCTTCCACATCCCACAGCCAGTCCACCACTGGGGCCCTCCTCCGATTCCAACACCACAGCAGCCACTCAACGTCCCCAGACCCCTGTCCCCAGGACACGTCAATCAATAGTGTGCCCACCTGTACAGGGACCCGAGTCGACACCACATAGGCAAGACGGTGAAGGTCCTGGTGTAAGTGGGAGTGGGAACACCATTCAGGGGACACAGGCACAGGGTCCTGGGGGGGCAGGGACAGTGGAAGGTCAGCTGTGCCCCAGGGGGAGGCCAGGCCCAGGGAACCAACTTCCCATAAGGCACTTACACATGTCCTGGGAGCATACCAAAAATCCCAGGACAGGATGGGCCGGGTGATCACCATCATGCAGGATAACCAGCGGTGGCAGGGGGGACACCACCAGGAGGTCATGCAGCAGTTGCAGGGTCTAAATGTCAACATGGCCTCCATTGTAGGCATGCTGAGTGACATGGCCAACACCATGCGGGAGAACAGAGCAGACCAGCAGCCCACTTCCACCAGCCAGTCTACTCACCAGCCATCAACATCTGCTGCAGCTAGTGGACAGGAGGACCTGCCACAAGACCCACCAGCACCCTTCCCTCTGCAGCAGAAGAATCACCCTGCAAACGTTCCCTACGACCCAGACAGACACCAGAGACTGTTGCCAAGACCACTGCCAGGAAATGAGCCCCTCCAGAATGTCTTCCTTGTGTGCCACTGAGTCACCTTGTTCACTTTGGACTACCATTGCACCTCTTCCCCATGGTCACTGGGCACGTGCTAAAACCCAACTGGGCCACTACACTGACATTTTTCTGAACCATCACCCCACTCTATTGCACTATCCCTTCATTATTGTCACTTCAATAAACACCCTTGAACACAACTGGAGTAATAGTGCTTTATCAGACAGAAACGTGCAATGTATAGAACTGCATTATCCTGTGCAAATGTCCTGAATCCATCCAACAAATGTGTTTAAGTAGTCTGTAGTCATCACATCAGTACACAGTTGTGACCACACTAACAACTGCAGAAAGGATAGGCATAAGTGACAGTCAATTGAAATGTAAAGGCAATGATTGGCACAACACAGCTGGCACACAGCACTTAACTTAAATGGAGATATGATCAGATCTACAGTCTTACCTGTGTGTCATTGGAAGTACTACTGTATGATATGGGTCCTGTTGTCCACATCCTCCTCCTCCTCACTGTCTTTAGTGTCCACTGCTGCCACAAGTGCATTGTCTCCCCCATCCTCCTGCAAATGGGTCACATGGCGTTTGAGGGCCAAATTGTACAGCATGCAGCAGGCCGCCACTACCTGGCAGACCTTTTTAGGGGTGTAGCATAGATACCCACCTGTTAAATGGAGGCACCTGAACCTGGCTTTCAGTAGACCAAATGTTAATTCTACAACCCTCCTGGTACAGCCATGTCCCTCATTGTACAGATTTTCAGCCTCTGTAAAGGGTTCCTAACAAGGGTCAACAGCCAGATCAGGTTTGGGGAGCCGGAGTCACCTGGAAGTAGTGAGGGACACTCATTACCCATGTATAATGGCATGGAGTACAACTCGAGTTGCCATACACTATCATACATTGTGTGAAGACTCAAGCTCACCTATGAGCCACACTCTGTGACTCTGTAGTCATGCCATCACCTGTGGGAAGCTGTTATTCCTCAATGCATAGGCATCATGCACAGATCCAGGAAACTTGCTAGTGACGTGGGAAAGGTATTGATCAGCAAGGAACACCATGTGGACACTTATTGAGTGGAGGCTCTTCTTATTCCTGTAGCCCTGCTCATTTGCCCTGGGAGTGACCAAGGCAATATGGGTCCTTTCAATGGCCCAATGACATGCGTTATGTGTCCCATGGATTAGAATCCAGCATTTACAGTGGGCAAACCTTCACTCTGGGGGAATGAGATGCAGCCGCTCATGTGCTTGAGCAAAGCAGCCCAAATCCTTCCAAGCACTATCGAAAACATTGGCTGTGACATTCCTGCAGCCCAGTCCACTGTCACCTGGAATTAACCACTTGCCAGGAAGTGGAGCACTGAGAGTACCTGTACTATAGGGGGAATTTCTACGGATAGCAGGAATTAGATCTGGCTCCAATTGTTGACACAGCTCAGTAATTGCCCTGTTCAGACGATAGGTGAGTATGATGTGCTGGTCCTCCAGTGTAGCCAAGTCCACTAGGGGTCTGTACTCGGCTGCTTGCCTCCTTCTCCTCATCCTCCCCAGTGTTTGGCATCTAAGTGAGCCAAAAACGAAATGTGTTTAACTACAGGAAGTATAGACACACAATATCACAGTACACACAGCATGTATGTATGTCGAAGAATGGAATTGTCTAGGTGTGTACAATCAATACTAATGACGCACATAAATTTGTCCAACATGAGTACTAGCATTAGGAAATGGCAACCACCTGTCCTTTATGCAGGCACAGGTGGAAGTGACCTAACTCCGCTGGCGTTTGGTGTCGTGGCAGAAGGCGGTCTGCACCGCCGTGCAGCTCTATGGAGTACAACAACCAATGATGATCAACGTTGATGGTGACGGTGTTCACTGCCGCCGACGTGACCCCCATTTTCTCTGTATCACTTCACTTGATTCCTGACTCTCTACGGTTCAACATCTCCACTGCATGTCCAAAGTCAAATTGTGGCTGTGTACTACAATGGTGCGCACTTCTGAAAATTTCTTGCTTGTATGAAAATGCGAAACAGTCAGTAATTGTTGATATATGAATTGCACGAAGTGCCAGAGTGGTTCCACACCCAGCCACAGGGTGTGTAGGTTGTGGAGCCAGTTGGTCCACACTGGATATATAGAATAGAGAGAACCACGGCACATCCAATAATTCCAAATGTTTTTCTTTATTCTTCTTTAGTATATCCAATGAACAAAGATCCGTTACAATGTTCCATGTACAAATAGTCTTTGGTATATCCAATGAGCAAAGATCCGTTAACAATGTGCAAACAGCCGGCACGTGTTTCGTCATAACAACGACTTTCTCAAGGCTTGTTGATATAGTATCTGTGTCAAATCAAGTCTATAATGTGGTATTCAAAGTGATGATTCTTTTCCCATGCAGGAGATGTTTATGTTAAATTCACGGGTACAACTTAGAACTATACCAAAGGTTGTACCTAGACCATGATAAGTTGAACTATGAAATCGTCCGTGTGAGCTTGTGTATACCTCCGAGTACGTCTCCACTGCATGTGGCGCTGTGATTTGTCTGTAACCTGCGATTGCCCATGCTCCAGGGGAAGGGGCCCCAGCCTTCACATCCTAGGAGTAGGATAAACTTGTGGATTGGGTCCTACCCCTGTATGGGCAGTTGTATGGGCCTCCAGACCAACAGGTGAGTACATCATGGGTACGTTGGATGCCACATGGCTGCTCGAAGGTGTATGTGTGTGCTAGCAGTGTATCTTTTGTGGGGGGTTGCGTGTATGCAATGCGTATGCAGAGGTCACGTGTGTGCTTAATGTGGGTCATGTGCATAATGTAAGCCATTTGTGTAACAGAATTGATTGTTGAGTTCATGGTGTCCTTCTGTCTGTGTCTCCTCTGCAGGTTAGTGCCCATCAAAAGAAAGGGTTGTGGCGTGCCATCGCCAAGGACGTGTAGACCCTGGGGGTCGATAGCAGGCAGAGCACCTACTGCAGAAAACGGTGGGAGAACCTGAGACTCTGGGCCCGGTGGAATGTAGAGGCTCAGCCAGAGACGGCCTCCTCACGAGGGAGAGGTGCCTATGTGAGCCTGATCCCCCTAATGGCCCTCATAATGGTGGTGGCCAATCCTGAGTTGGATGGGCGCTTGAGGGCAGCACAGCAGCCACAAGGGGGTGAGTGTAGACTGTGTGGTATTCTTTATTTGTTGCCTGCCATGGGCCCACCACATGTACCAGCACTTCCCTCCCAATAGCCCCCCACCCAGTTGCTCATGCCCGCTCACCCAAGAGGGTGGGCGTCTCCTTCGCACCAGGAACCTAAGGCCCTGCCTCAGTCAGCCCTGCTGACCTCAGTAAGGAGCCTATTGGCCTCCTGAGATTCATCTCTGTATGGCAGTCAACCATACTGAATGCCATCCAGGGGCTGGCATCACAGATGCAGCAATGCCTACCTGGAGGGCAATCATAGTGGCTTGGCAGCCCTTCATAGATCATTTCAGGCTCTGGTCTCCTCTCTGACGGCAGACAGTGTCCCTTGTTCTTCCGTCCCCCTCCAACTACGTATTCCCAGTTCCAAAGACCTCTCTCCCAACCCATCCCACACACACAATCTGACAAGCATGCACCCAAAACAACAGACAGGACTCGCACAGACAAACACAGACACCACACTTCACTCAACAAGCACACACACAGAGCACATACACAGCCAACACACAGATGCACATACTACAAGAGCCAATGCCTCCAGCGTCTCCCCCTCCTCCTCCACCCTCACAGTCACATCAACACTCACAGCTGCATGCACAGTATCATCAGTCCGAGATCCTGCCACCTGTACAGCCTTGCCCACAGTCACCACAACAGCAGACACCCAGACATGCACCCCAGACGCCACATGCGCAGTCACCACCACCACAGCCTCATGCAGCACACCCATCTCACTTGCAGACACCACAACAATCCTATACATGTCCTGTTTGTCCTCTCCCACCCGGTCTGCCCCACTAACGCTCCCACTCAGACACTCAACAGCCTTCCAGCTCACACACTGTCCATGCACCTGTATCCAAGTCCAGCACACCTACTGCTCCTACAACCTCTCCCTCTACCTCCACTCCCACTCCTCCACCCACAACCCACCCCACTGGTCCTAAGAATCTTTTCCTTTCCCTCTTTCACCTCTTCCCTCCCCTCTATCCTGCCCATAAGAGAAAGATCCCTCCCCCAGCCCAGTCCCTCCAGCTCCCAGTCAACTCCTGTTCCTCCCCCTAATACTACACCTACCACTAAGGGGCACAAGAGTGGCACTGTGGCCCACCGCCCCAAGTCCACTCTTCTGCCACTTAAACAGAAGGGGAAATACCCACCCCCTCCCAAACCCAAGCCCACGGACACCCACCCAAGAACAATCTCCCCCACCTCCCCTGCCCACTGGGGTGCCTACCTAACATCATCATGATGCCCCTTCCCAGTGGAGTGACTGGGCTGTCAGGAGTCAAGTTGGGCCTTGGACATTGCCGTGTGGCCATTTATTGAGTATGGACTGGCCAATGGCCCTTGCTGTATATTTGTACATATGTATATATTTATTAATTTTAAATTGAGGTTGCTGATCCCACATTATTACAGTTGGACCAGAGGTATGTGTCCTAGCTTTCTTTGCTCCGGGGTTATGTTGATGTTGAGTTACTTTGCAGATTGTTCTGGGTGTGTGGTATGTGTGTTTGGTGTGTGTTGTGCGTGTGGGTGTGTCACCCTCCCCTTCCTCCCTTGTGTGCTAGGCAGCTGTACTCACTGTTGTCATCTTCATCGGCGTTGGTGCTCCTGGACTGCCATTGCGTGGTACAGCATTGTCAAGACTTTCAGTTTGGGTTCCATAGCGGCCGCGGACTCCTCTGTGTTTCTGGAGGTGACTGCCTTCTTTTATATTATGTGTTTACGCCAGCCTTTTGGTGACAGTGGTCCCACCCCAGAAATCCTGGCAGTCTGCTATGTCATAATATGGTGGGTCATTGTATTTCTCCTGCCTGAAGATGGCTACCGCCTTGGTCAGTGGACGGATGGCACTGGCAGCTCAGGTAGTACATTGACTGTCTGTGGGAGGGATCACCACCATGGTTGTTATTTGGTAGTCTTCCCCTCCAGCCTGGTGATGGTACTACTGCCATCACCGGCGTGGCAGTCAGCTTACAGCCAATATCATAATGAGGGCCTATATCTTTGAAATCCTTTCATTGCAAAGTTACTACAAGCTGTTTTTTCTGAGGGGAAGGGAGGTGCTCCAGGCAGGACAAGGCAAATGTCCTCTTTGTTCTCCATGGCACTCTTTTTTTTGGCTATGTGGTCCTGAGAATTTTGTGTAGCCAGTGTGTATGTGTTTGCCTCTCTACCATGTGGTCTTTGTTCTCCTTGCCTCTTTTTTGCAGCCCCTGCGGAGGTTGCCATTTTCTGTAACCAGTGTGTGTATTTATGTGTGTGCATGTGTGTGTGTGTGTGTGTGTGTTTGGGCTGGTTTGTGTTACTCTCCTTGTGGGGACCTGGGTATGATAACACACTCACGCTGTGAGGACTTGATTGCACTGTGGGGACCTGAACCCAAGTCCCCACAAAGAAATGACTTCTGAATGATAAGAAATGGCTTCTGGAATATCTGTGTCAATTTTTACAACTTTTTTAAAAATTGCATTGTGGGGACCTGTGTTTCATAAAGTGTGTTTATATTTTTGCTCAGCTCTGCCCCTGTAGACCGGAGGTGGTACTGCAATCCTAAACACACTTTGCATTTAAACACACTTTGCTTACTAAAAACGCAAAGTAGCAGCAGAAAGGACAGACATTTCATACGAAAAGCTGCATAACCCTGTGTTTATCCAAATATTGTTCATGCAAATTAATCTTTTCTCTATTTAGAAAAAAAACGATATTTACATGAAGTATTTAATGTAGTCTTTTTGTTTCTGAATGTTGTTAATAGTTTTATAAATAGTGCTAAAAACTGGTTTTGAATTCCAGAACACTTCACTAATGCTGTTTGATTCTTAACTGCAACAAGAGAATGATGGTGGTCTATGCTGCGATGCAATATAAAGTGGTTTTTATAATTTTTGACAAAAAACTTACAGGCATCTATGCTTATTCTTACATTTTAATGCTTGTCCCAGGAATTCAGGGGGGCATATGGAAGGGGGGCGTTCAGACGCAGCGAGGCACGAAAAATGGCACAGCGAAAGCTACATGATTTCACTGCACCATTTTAGTGTAATTTTTAATGCCTGCCACTTAGTCGATGGGTCTTCCTTCACTTTGGTTTATTAGCAACACAATTTGGGGCACTAATCCACAAAAGTGCCACAATAGCATCAACATTTTTGATGCTATTGGCCTTACTTGGCCCATGGTACAGCGCACACATGGTGTCATTGGAGAGAGAGCAATGGGGGTGCAAAAAAGATGATCCACCACTTTCTTGTAAATAGGCCCCAGAGTCTTTATGTTGCTTTGCCTCTAATTTTAGGTTTTGGGGATGGGTTGTGGTAAAGGGTGGGCAGGGTAATTTTAGGATTTTGGGGTGTGAAGGGTAGTTTTAGGCTTTAAGGGTAGGTAGTAGAGAAGGGTGGTAAGGGTCATTTTGGGGCCTAAGGGTAGGTAGTGGTAAAGAGTGTGAAGGGTAATTTTAGGGTTTGGGGTAGGTAGTGGTAAGGGTAATATTAGGGTTTAGGGGTGGGTAGTGGTAAAGGACACAGAGTAATTTTAGGGTTATGCAGTGGGTAGTGCTTAGGGTTAGGTAGTGGTAAATGGTGCCTAGGATGATTTGAGGGTTTAGGGGTAGATAGTAGTAAAGGAAGGTTAAAAGTAAATCATATATATCTATATATATGCAGATATATATAGATATAGATATGTAATGGGGCTACATTGGATAATTAATTAAACCACATGTACAAACTTCCCAAGTTTGTATATTCAGTTTTCATTTGATGTCTAGTGTTAGCATTTAGCACTATGTTACTAAGAGTTTTGTACATAAAAGGAACTACAGTTAATTTGATGTTTAAATACCATACGGAGAACGGGAGAGTTTTGATATTTGGCTTTACTTTGGTACGTTATATGACATTATTGTTTTGCTATTTGAAGTTGTAATCATGATATCTGTGAGTCTATAATGATGAGCTCCATTCCAAGATGAGCTCCATTCCAAGATGGCGGATCATATGCATTTTGAAATAATTTTGAATTATTGTTCACCTGATGCTCAAATACCATATAGTGAAAGGGAAAGTACTTATATTATATTTTGCTTTAGCACATGTTTTATCATGCTATCATTTGGTTATCTAAAGGTGTAATCATATGATGTGTGGATTTGCAACAATGCATTATATTTCTAGATGGCGGGCCCAATGTATTGGTAAACAATGCTGCTTTCCAGTCCTTTCACGGTGTTCTATTTCACTTGTGTATATGTTGGTTGTTGAGCACAGCTAACCCCAAGTGTGAACTGGTGAGCCAAAACGTGTTGCTGGGGCTGGATTTGAGCAATAGAATATGCTAATAAAACTATGCTGAATCATTCCTGAGTGCGCATTTTACTCAAAGTAGTGCCGTTTGGGATTTGTATTGCAGATGGCCGCGCCTGTCATTACACGCCACTCCGATTGTTAGCAGTTCGGCAAAACGGCAGAGGAAAAAGGAGGATATACATATTTATACAAATATATGTTTCCATAGAAAAAGCATTTTTTTTTGCTTGCCTACATCGTTGATAAATAGATAAGAGGAAAAGAGGAAGGACCAGAGTTTGATGGAAATTTACGACCTTGTAGTCTTGTTTGACTCTACATAGCAGGATTCATGTTATCACAGAATTCTGGAGAAAGACGCATGAGAAACAATCATATTGCTAAATGCACACAAAGACACCTTGAGACATTTCCTCATAGTCCATTATGCAGCTGTGTTGTACAATACACACTGGACGTTTACCCAACGAGGTAGCATGTACTAACTAACCAGTAGGAATTACTTCAGTTGGGTAGACGTTTTGTGCAAAACTTGTTGAATAAATGGGCAGGTGCAGTTCCTTTGTGGCTGAGACACTCACCCAGCACCTGAAATACCCACACAGACACTCACAGACCCACTCAGTCTCTGGCACCCACTCACAGACCCACTTAAAGACTCATGCACTCACTCACAGACCCACTCAGAAACTCATGCACTCACTCACAACAGCACTCAAAGACTTATATACCCACTCACAGAAATGTCTCATTCTAACTATATCATCCATCAAAGCCTAAAAAACTCTCTATATTTCTCCCTCTCACTCTCTTTCTGCCTCTCTCTTTCAGTCTCTTTCTCTCACTCATATAGTCACTCAGACCCTTACGCAACCACTCAAATACCCACTCTGTATTGCATTCAAGGCATTGCATGGATCGGGTTCAGTCTACTTACAACAATGTTTTTCCTGATATCGACCTTCCAGAGCCCTTTGGTCCAGCTTTCTTAACAAAGTTTTTAAGCACCTCATGGGGTCAGAGGATTTGTAAGATGCATGGCTTGGCAATGGAATAGTCTTCTTCCCAAGCTCAAATTGGCTACTACTCTACTCAGTTTTAGAAGGATGCTGAAAGCTTTTCTTTTTACATCTGCCTATCATATAGATTCACCTTCTCTATCAATCACTTTCTCTTCTCATCTTAGCATCAAGATGCCCAGTGTGCATTCATGACAAAACGTAATCATCAAAATCATCATCATATCAATGTAATATTAGCAGTAACCCCTTTGTTGAGAGAACTGTGCATGGTTAAGCCACGAATGGCAACATTATGAACTTGGTGAAAAAGCTATTTAGCATCAGCAGCTCAACTTTGGCAACATGAAGCACTCACAGTGCCTCTTATCTGCCATAGCCAGGGCATCCTCAAAAACTTCCACAAGTTATGTTGAATGCATTTGCTGGTTACTATAAAGAGCTAAGGAAAGCAAGAAACCGCATCTGCCGAGGAAAGCTTATTTTCCCACCTGAACATACCCTGAGTGAAAGCAGAGATAGAGCCATGCTGGACGGCAAATATCAAGGATGAGATTACTTGGGACATAATCGGATTGTTAGACAACAAATTAGCGGGGGAAGAGTCTAAAAGGGCAAAGCACAATTGACTGATGTTCTTTACGATGAACTCAAGGAAATAAAATCCACTGGTAATTTGACTATAGTGTCTTACAAGTCTATGGTCTGTGTTCTTCCCAAACCCAGAAATGCTACCCTATACAGTGTCAATTAGCTTCCAGTATCTTTAATCAATGGAGATATAGATAAATTAACAACAAACAGGTAAGCAAAGAGTCATCATAATTATCCAGCAAAAGTGGTATTCGTCACAAGATGCTGGGTCAGGTGGCTTAGTGGACTAATGGACCCTTAACACAAATTACTATTTGAACTCATGGTCACAAGTTTAAATCCAGGTCAGTCCACTTAGCCTTTCATCTTTCTGAGGTTGCTAACATGAGCACCATGGAGTTGGGTAACACCAAATATTATTTAGCACCTAAAGACCGGAGAGGTAATGCGGGCTTTACAAATACACCTGCCATTTTATTTGTACTTGGCTGCTAATTCCAGGAAGATCTTAGGATGTGGGGTCTTCTATTATGATTTTGCAAGGACAGATGAAGCAACAGGTCCCTCACTGAATGCTGAGAAGGTATTTTGATAGCATCTTATGGGGGTATCTGTTCCTAAGACTGCCAACACTGAACTGGACAGTGAGTGCATATCAAAGGTGTGCTGACTATATACTCACCCTGTAGCACAGGAAAATCAACATTATCTAACCAGTGATGGATACAGATAGCATTCTGTTACCACTTACAGACTTAGGGCCTGATTTGGAGTTCAGTGAGCAGACTACTCCATCACAAATGTGATATTCCGGCCACCGTATTGTAAATGCATTATTATATTAAATGGCACTTGTGACAAAGGACAGCATAGCTTCATGTTTGTGATGGAGTAATCTGTAGCCTGAACTCTAAATCAGGCTCTTAGATTCTTCTCTGCCTTCCCTCCATATGCTCATCTCAGGATTTTCCATTTTTGTGGGTTATAATTAGATGAACAGGGACAAACATGAGGCATTACTGATGTCAAAGGTATACCGAAAACGACAAGTGATTTATATGATGGTCACACTCAATGCTGCCTCTTTGGAAAAGGTCCAAAGTGGTCAAGATATTGTGGCAGGTTTGGCCACATTTTATCTTCTTGTTTGGAATGACCCCTCTGCACATCGTAACATCACAACTCTATCAGGTAGACAGAGGTAAACCATAATTTGGAGAGATATGAGACTGCCCCTAAAATCATCTAAACTGGTGGCAGGTATGCACTCAGTTGGTCTAAGGTTATTAGGTATAGCATCGAATTAATTAGGTTTTCAACTCAGTTCAGTCTCAGAATATCACCTACAGAAATATCTTCTGACATAAATATTGTCCTTTATTATTGTTTACAAAAATATAAACAAATTGGGTATTGAATTTCCATTTTTAAATGCAGGGTGGCAATATTTATGTTCATTATTTATAGGATTCAATATTTATGTCCGACGATATTCTAACGAGGATGTTCTGGTGCCACGTTTCAATTCTCACAATTTGTGGACTGGCTACCACTTCCTTAGGCCTAATCCGTATGGATCGGACTGGATATACACCAGACAGGTTGCCCCAAATATACAGCATAAAAGTTCTCATCCATACATAAAAGTGACAGACAAACTGGATATGTGAGCAGTGATCCTCGCCTAGAAAACTATTCCTAAGCATTAGAAAGTATTTACAACAATAACGCATTAGACCAATTGCCTCCTTGAAAACGTAAGTTGGGTGCATAAATCACCAGGGGTAAAACCTCAACAGTGTGGTAGCTATTCTTTTCCAGGAAAGTTTACAGACCGGCACAAACTGCACTATGCAGAATCAGGGATTGTGTTATGTGCGTTTACGCATTAGTGTTGTAATACAAGCTCACAACACAGAACATGAGGTTGTGTCCACAACCAGCAAAATACTAATTGTATTTTTGGGGCAGAAATATGCAAATGAGCGCAGTAATGGTCTTAACGAGTCTTATTGCCTATAATTTACTGCAAAATGCAAAATAATTTTCTCAAGAGAGTTTTAGCTGGATTTACTGCGACCGTCTAAATATAGCTATGCAGTACGGTTTGGTAAGTGACTAACATTCTTTTCCTCGTCTAATTCCCCTAATGCTGATGTAAATCATATATTTTCAGTATTTACATTATTTGAATTAATTCTGTTCACAAAACTCAAGAAAGTACACTTGCGAACCATTGCTTGATGGACACCGTGGATTAAACACAGAAGCAAACGTGTTACTCTAGCCCGAGAAGCTCAGAGATCTGACTAAACTTCTAGGCATGACCCACAGTGAGAGATTAGAAAAATGACACCAAAGCAAACAATGTTGTTCAAGTTTATAAAACATAGTGACAAAAGTGATATCGTAGGAGTATTTATTTAGTGCTTGTTATCAGTCATAGCGCTGAAAAGCTTTTTTGCCTGGTAGCACACTACTCCGTGTGAGGCTGGTGTCAGTGAGTCAAGTATATGGATGCAGTCATGCTGAAGATCAAAAAGATTTTGGGGAAGGAGAGATTTCTTCCTCTCATTCCAAAGCGATTTTGCCTGGCAGTGCAAATTAAAGCAATGGTACACACATATTTCAAAAACTTAAATTTGAGACCACGTTGGCTTTCTGTGTTTATATACCATTGTAAGAGTATAGATTTTTTTGCTGGTACTGGGAATTTTACAAGCAAAAGAAAATATATATTACTTGCCTTTCCACCGGTGAATACCATGTGAGCATGCACTACGCGTTGCTTGGAGAAAGCTAGATTGTTGGCGCCTTCAGCTACATAGAAGGAGATCATGAAACCAGATACTTTATAACTATTTGTAAGTTAGTAGGCCAAATATATCTTTGTATGCAGTTTATAATAAACTCGAACGTGTATACATATAAGTTCCTGTTTAGTTTAGACATGCCACATGTCTTGGGGAAAAAACGAATTAGTAAACCAGTTTACACTGGACAGGTGGAACCTGCCAAGCACAAAACTCATTTTAGAATTTGCGGGATTCAGAATGGTCTGTTTCCTAAAGTTACTCGGCCGGGTGTGGGGAGAGACAGTAACACCGGGGCACCCTAACCCAGTGCTTAATTTGTAAATTAGGAGGTGCCGGTGCTCAAAGCCCTTCTCTGAAACAGGAGGCTGCTGTAATTAAATCTGCCAGCACTGAACACTGAGGCAGCATAATCCTGAAGCCATTTCGGGCCTCTTCAATCCATTTACGGCCACCCCTGCCCCTTCAGCTCATCCTGCAACTTTCTACTTTCTCCCTTTATGACGCTTTTTAGTTTTTCCTTCTTCCGTCTTTCCCATAGGTGTCTTTTGCTCGCAGCAAATGCTTGAGGCATAAGAATAAGCCCCGGCCCTCACAAATAAGTGCCGGTGCTCAGCACCGGAAACAACAAGCACAAAGTAAGCACTGCCCTAACCCATAACAGCTCTCTGTCCCATCTCTTTACCTGGCTGTGGCTGTATTAGAAAGCCTTTTCTCTGCAGCAGCAGGACGCGCCAGTGAAAGAATACCAAATTAGCATATGTATAGGGAGAGTCAAACAACCCCAACCCCCAAGCCTCCACGTAGTTGCCTCGGAAATTCAGGAAAGAACACTTTTAGAACCAGTTGCCACATCTTGAGCCGCACATGAGCTATATGTCGTAGTTAAGCAGAAAAGCCAAAGACAGGCATGGCCTTAACACAGTTTGGAAATAGGAAAAGATACTCCTTACTTGAACGCCGGATTTTACAGTGTGAACTTCTTCTCACAATGCACTATGTTGAGAATGACATTGCACAGAAATATCACACTTTTGTTGCTTTAGGCTGACTGGATATATCCTAATAAAAGAAGAGTTGCCTGGCATTGAGATGACAAGTTGTGACTGAATCTAAGAAGGAAACCACACGCCTTTTCAAAATTGAACTATTTTGGCACAAGATGCTGATTCAAAACTATCAACAACTTTCTTTAATTTTGTTGGTGCTTCGATTTCACATTTTATTATTAACCAAAAGTACTGTCCAATCCCAGTAGATATGGCTTGAGATGTTAACCATAATGCACTTCTGTCCCAGGTGGTGTGTAGAATGTTTGACCAAAAATGACTTATAATAAAGTAAGTGCTGGGGCTGATTTTGGTGCTGAGAGAGAGAGAGCGAGAGAGAAAGAGAGAGAGAGAGAGAAACTAGACACATCAATAGCTAGATGACAGTACGTAATATATCGAGCGAGAGAGAGATATATAGTCATAGACTTATATAATAGGCAGAGATGGACAGAGACAGATGAAGAGACAGAGATGGTTATAGAAAGACAGAGACATAGAGAAAATAGAGAGCTATGTATAGAGAATAATGGATACACAAAGATACAGAGTGGCATAGATAGATGGATAGATAGATGGATATCTATATGGAGAGCGATAGATAGAGAGACAGATAGATAGATAGATGGTATCTATATGCAGAGCGATAGATAGAGAGATAGATAGATATCTCTATGGAGAGATAGATAGATAGATAGATAGATAGATAGATAGATAGATAGATAGATAGATAGATAGATAGATAGAGAGCGATAGATAGAGCGATAGATAGATACATATCTATATGGAGAGCGATAGATAGAAAGATAGAGAGATATATGGAGACTGATAGATAGATAGATAGATAGATAGATAGATAGATAGATAGATAGATAGATAGATAGATAGACAGGTATCTATGTGGAGAATGATAGATAGATAGATAGATAGATAGATAGATAGATAGATAGATAGATAGATAGATAGATAGAAAGATAGATAGATATATGGAGAGCGATAGATAGATAGATAGATAGATAGATAGATAGATAGATAGATAGATAGATAGATAGATAGATGGAGAGCAATGGATAGAGAGATAGATATATAGATATCTATATGGAGAGTGATAGATAGATATCTACATGGAGAGCGGTAGATAGAGAGATAGATAGCTAGATATCTATTTGGAGAGCGATAGATAGATTGATAGATATCTATATGGAGAGCAATAGATAGATATCTATAAGGAGAGCGATAGATAGATAGATAGATAGATATATGGAGAGCGATAGATTCATAGATAGATATCTATATGGAGAGAGATGGATAGAGAGATAGCTAGACAGATAGCTAGATAGATAGTGTTAGACCTGACATGCCTTAGGTGGTCACCCCTAACTTTTTGCTTGCCTCCCTCCACTTTTTGGACTCTGTTTTTGCTGGCTTTTAGACTCTGCGCACTTTACCACTGCTAACCAGTGCATATGCTCTCTCCCTTTAAACATGGTAACTTTGGATCATACCCAATTGGACTATTCCATCTACTTATAAGTCTCTAGTAATGTGCACTGTATGTGCCTAGGGCCTGTAGATTGAATGCTACTAGTGGGCCTGCAGCACTGGTTGTGCCACCCACTCAATTAGACCCCTTACCTTGTCCCAGGCCTGCCATTGCAAGGCCTGTGTGTGCAGTTTCACTGCCAATTCGACTTGGCATTTAAAAGTACTTGCCAAGCCTAAAACTCCCCTTTTTCTACACATAAGTCACCTCTAATGTGTGCCCTAGGTAACCATAAGAGCAGGGTGCTGTGTGGGTAAAAGGCAGGACATGTACCTGTGTAGTTTACATGTCCTGGTAGTGTAAAACTCATAAATTCTTTTTTACACTGCTGTGAGGCCTGCTCCCTTCATAGGCTAACATTGGGGCTGCCCTCATACATTATTGAAATGGTAGCTGCTGATCTGAAAGGAGCAGGAAGGTCATATTTAGTATGGTCAGAATGGTAATACAAAATCCTGCTGAATGGTGAAGTTGGATTTAATATTACTATTCTAGAAATGCCACTTTTAGAAAGTGAGCATTTCTTTGCACTGAAATCTTTCTGTGCCTTACAATCCACGCCTGGCTGGGGTTAGTTGACAGCTCCTTGGGCATTCACTCAGACACACCCCAAACACAGGGTACTCAGCCTCACTTGCATACATCTGCATTTTGAATGGGTCTTCCTGGGCTGGGAGGGTGGAGGGCCTGCTCTGACACAAAGAACTGCCACACCCCCTACTGGGACCCTGGCAGACAGGATTGAACTGAAAGGGGACCTGGTGCACTTCTAAGCCACTCTTTGAAGTCTCCCCCACTTCAAAGGCACATTTGGGTATAAAACAGGGCCTCTGCCCTACCACCTCAGACAATTGCTGGAGAAGAAACCTGAACCAGAACCTGCATCCTGCCAAGAAGAACTGCCTGGCTGCTCAAAGGATTCACCTGACTGCTTTCTACAAAGGACTGCTGCCTTGCTGTTGGCCTGCTGCCTTGCTGAACTCTTGCTTTGCTGCAGAAGTGCTCTCCAAGGGCTTGGATAGAGCTTGCCTCCTGTTTCTTGAAGTCTCAGGACCAAAAAGACTTCTCTTTTTCAACTGGACGCCTTGTGTGCCAAAAAATTTGACGCACAGCTTTCTCCGTGGTGAAAAATTCACCGCACGCCGATCCGGAACGACGCCGCTCGACGCGACGCCTGCGGTGCGACCGGAACTTCGAAGTACGGCCCGCCTGGACAACGCCACCCGACTTCCAGAGAGGAAATCGACGCAACGCCTGCCGTGAGGGAGAAGATTCCACGCACAGCTCACCGGAACGACGCTCAGCCAGTTAACAAGCCCAGGATTCCACGCACAGACCACGGGACATCTGGTAATCCTGCGAACCACAGAAGGAGACTGTCCGCGCGCCGGAAAATGACTCACGACTTCCCCGCGTGAAAAATAACTACGCAAGTCCTTGTGTGAAGGGGCGAAACCGACGCACACACCATTTTTCCATGTATCTCCTCCTCTGCGGCCCTTTGAGGAGATTTTCCACTCCAAACCAGGTACTTTGTGATTGAAAGAGACTTTGTTTGTTTTTTAAAGACTTAAGACACTGTTTATCACTTTTCAGTGATATCTCTACAAATTCAGATTGCATCTTTTATCGTTTTGACCTGCAAATATCCAGATAAATATTATATATTTTTCTAAACACTGTGTGGTGTATTTTTGTGGTGCTATATTGTGTTATTGTATGATTTATTGCACAAATACTTTACACATTGCCTCCTAAGTTAAGCCTGACTGCTCAGTGCCAAGCTACCAGAGGGTGGGCACAGGATAATTTGGATTGTGTGTGACTTACCCTGACTAGAGTGAGGGTCCTTGCTTGGACAGGGGGTAACCTGACTGCCAACCAAAGACCCCATTTCTAACAGATAGATATATGGAGAGTGATAGATAGAGAGACAAATAGATATCTATATGGAGAGGGATAGATAGATAGATAAATATCTATATGGAGATAGATAGATAGATAGATAGATAGATAGATAGATAGATAGATAGATAGATAGATAGATAGATAGATAGATAGATAGATAGATAGATATGGTATTTTGGTAATGTTCTTTCTGATGGATACAAGACCTACCACCGATTCCTTAGAATAATTGATCTATGACCCTATGTTCAAGTCTAGACCCATACCGTAATTTGGGTCTGGGTCTTTCTCTGTCAGGACTATGGGCGACTATTTCTGGAAGCTGCAATGTTACCACATAATGGAATATATATACTAGAAAAGTGCCCTTCAGAAGCCACCACATCCTTAGGTTGAAAAAGCCAGCAAATGGCATAAAAAAACTTCCTTATTGTGCAAAGAATTCAAAAGATTGAAAAAAACCAGAAATACAGAGTCAAAGAGTAGAAATCTTGAAGAGTGCATAGTGGAGGGGGGAGGAAATAAATGAAGGAAAACAGCTTTGTTACAACACACCCTCCAACAAGGAAGACACCTTTATATAGTAAATAAACAGGAAAAGGATATGACATCAATACAATATATCAAGCACAAGACAGGAAATATAATGGATTGAGAAAGTCAGGAAGAAACCAAAGAAGAAGCAGCCATTATAGCAAAAAGAAAAGAGAACGAAAACCTGAAGTGGGCTAGCTGCAGAGCAGCTATAAAAGGCAGCTGCAAACCCTCGGACAGGTGATTGCCATTTTGGAGTTGGAGGAGAAAGGAGCAGCAGTCAGGAGCCCAGGGGCTAAAAAAAAAACGACACAGGCGAGAGTGACTCACAGCCCTCACCTATGGGCTTCTTGAGGTATCCCCTGAGCTCCTGGCAAATCACACTCATACAACGTACCCCAATTCTTGGGCACCTAGGCAGCCGAGACACAGCAGATGCAGCACTCCATCTAAAACTAGACTGGGACAAAGTCAATAGGTAAGATCAGCATTGACGGATGAACAGCAGGTGTATCAGTGGAGCAGGCTGGCTCTGAGGCAAACCTTGACATCAATGGGCTGCAGGAGGATTGGGTCCCAGTGTGGTCATCGATGAAGGTGGGGCAATTCAGAAAGGAAGAAGTTCAGATTTTGTGCTTGCTCAACACATCCTTGATGTCAATTAAGCATCAGTTGGTGTTGGGCTCAATTATGCCTTCTGCGGTTTGACGTTGATGCTGCCCTGGAGCTCAGGATTCCCTTCAGCTGAGCCAGGCACAGACAAAGTTGGAGGAAGATTCAATGTCATGGGATGTAGCCTCGACAGTGATTTCAGTCCCATATTGGTTCTGTGTGTAGAAAGTTGCCAGAAAGTGTCTCACAAAGTTTTTAGGGTTAGGCTGGAGGAGTACATTTTTTTGACACTTATCTAAGGCTCCCAGAAGTTTAGGGACAACACTTAGAGGACAGGACTCACTTCAGTGGACATCATCATTAAGGTTAAGGACTGATCCAGTTGGGACTGATCAACTCTCCAGTAAAGTGTGCTTCTTGCAGTTCATGTCCCTCTAGCTTAACAGGAGGTCAGCAACTGACACTTGGAGTTGCATGCAGGAATGTTTTAGCACAGGAAGGAACACCTCTCATCACTCCAATCCAAGAAGAGAGGTGCTAGATTGGAGATGTAGAGAATGGACCTAGTGATGCCAGAGTGAAAGAAAGCAGTGCTAGAAAGAAAGTGAGGAAAGCTGGAGCATGGGCAAGGAAGTGATGACTGGAGAGAGGAAGGATACAGAAAGGATTAGAGGGATGCCAAAGAATGCAGAGCTGGAGAGTGGAGTAGGGGATAGAGGGTTAGTATGTAGAGGTATTTTACTAGAGCCTGTGGAGTTTGAAGAGTCCGAGTGTGAGAGGGATTAGATTGATAAAGAAGGTCACATGAGGAGCAATGGAGTACAAGGATATGAGAGCAAAGTCAATATGGGAGAGGCATGGTAGGAAAATATATGGGGCAGTAAAAGTGATAGAGAGGTTTGAGTGAAGCAGTAGGTAATGTGTGGAAAGGAAGGTTGCATGCCAAGGTGTAAGCATTAGAGATGATGGGAGGAGTAGATAGGAGAGGGATGTGTGATAAGGGGGTGAGGACCATTGTGGAAAGCGGCAGAGAAGATAAGAGCAAGCATTTGGATGATTTACAGAGATTTTGGAATGCAAGCGATTGTAAGGCTGGGCCAGGACGGGAAGGTCTGAAGTTGTGGGAAAATATCTTGTTGTGGGTCCGTCCTGCTATGAGCGAATGGATTAGTTCTGGGTATAAGCAATGAGGTAGTCCACTGTTGTCCTCAGACTGTGTAACCAATTAGTTGATGTACCTAGGCATGAAGTTGCCTTGCAGGACCATACAGTTTCCAAACCACCAGGTGCCTTCAGGTGTGTATAATCCACCAAGAAGAGGCAAATACACAATGCCCTGGACCACTCAGCTTCCAGAAGCTAACAGTTAATGGTCATGAGGTCCATCACTGTCTTATAACAGTCACTTTGTTACATCTAAAAAAATGCAGAGACTAAAACAACTAGGAAGGTAGAGCTTCAAAAGCATTCTACGAGTTGTAAATCTATGCTTTTTGTCTGGTAATGACAACAGGCTATCAAGGACCACCTAGAACATTGGTAGTGCATATGTAGATCCCATGGCATCCAGTATTTCTCCTGTACATGGGTACCCAAGTGCCAATAGTAGTTTATGAGATCCACTAGCTTTGTAGATGGTGCAACCCATAGTGAAATGCAGCTTTTAATCCACCAGGAGTATAGCAGTAACAGGCTATGGGTCTACCAGGTAACTCATCTGTCTATAAGCCAACTCACTGGAAGAAATGGATTCCAAACAGAAAACAGACAACTTTTTCAAGGCTCCACTCTGGACCCCCACAAGGCAGACAGGGGCAACTGGGCCACAACTGTAGTGGTTGAGGTTGTTTGTCATTGATGTTCTGTGTCCATCCTACTCTGATTTTGCAAATGGGGCCAAGTACCCCTTCAACTCTTGACTCTCAAGGTTAGTGATGACAAGCACATTATGGGCTTCTCATAGATGTGTGGAGGTACTCAAAAACTCAACAATCACCCGGCAGTTTAATAATCATTGGCCAACTGAGTGCTTTAATTTAGTAAAGAAAGGTACTCTAATCTACACACTTAAAATGTAATACTCCATAGAACAGGTAACAGTTGCAAATCATGGACTGGCGCTTGGGTCAATGTGCCTTTTATTCCACCTAACCTCACCCCTTCTCCTGCCCCCTCTTCTTTGTATGTCTAGACAGGCTTCCCCATGGCTTACAATGTATCTTGGTGATGTATCAAGACTTAATTGACAGGGCAAAATTCAAGTCTCTGCTTAATACAGTGTTACCACAGTGTGGGCTTCTGAGTCTAGGAGGAGATGCGCTAGCTGGAGGCTGATCCAAGGAAGGACCAAGGCAGAACAACAGCAGGAGCTGTAGTCTGACATCCTCTCTGATGGGGATGTCTCTGGGTGAGTGGCGGAACCTCTCCTGGGTTGCCGGTGAAATGCAATAAACGGATCACTGGGCATCAGAGGACACAGAGGCAAGGATAGCCACAGCAAGGATCTTGAGTGCCAGGGCCGGGTTCACCTTGGTGCAATTTTTGATGGTGACATCCCAGTCCATTTTGGCACAGGTTCTTGCAGGTGGCCCACTCCACCTCGGGCACAACTTCTGAATGGCAGCACAAAATGCAGATGTTGGCGCACTCCACCTCAGACACAAATTCAAGGAGGCAGAGCCGACACCTGCAATTGGAGGTTCTCTCTTCGAACAGCCTTCTTGGTAGAGAATGATGCCCATGCTTCTCCTGTCACGCAGTTCACTCTCATCAGTCCTTCTCTGTTCAACAGAACCACTCTCATTTGGTGGTCAGGGTGCTCTGGTGCTGTTGAGTCAGCCACATCATGGCAGGGTAGGCAGGATCCTTCTCTTTCTCTCAGCGGTAGGTTGGCCTTTAGACACTTCAGGTTAGAGAATAAGCTTCTCACAGCAAGACAAGACTCCCACTGATGTCCCATCACCTTTGGCAAGCTGTGTACCAGACAGACACCAGCTCTGATGGCAGATGAATCCTCTGAATACTATGCAGACCACTTCTTTCCTTTGTTGAAGAAAGCTTGGATCTGGAACAAGTGGGTCTGTGGCTCCTACTTTTATATGCAGAAAGGGGCTGTGAACTCTCTCTGTAGTTTCAGAACAGTTTTGGGGTGGTTCTTATTTCAAGTACCCTTTCCAGGCTGTTCTCTAGGCACAGCCACTGTGTTGAGTGATGCTCCCCACAGCAGAGTAGTCTCTAGCCTGGAGTACTTACAACGGAGACACAAAGAGCGAGGGGTGAGCGTTCTGCATCTAGTTACCAACAGCCACAGTGAACAGTGTTCAAAGAAGAGACAAAAGGCTGGTCTTCTCACTCTGAACAACAGAAATTGCAGTCCCGCCCTTCACCTCCACTGTGAACCAAATGCCAATATTACAGGAAGATTAATCAGCAACCCCTCAAAGCAAAAGTGGCTAATCAAATTTCCATCAAAGTCCTGTCTCCTCCGTCCATACTTTAGAGCCTGTATTGGAAAACAACCTTACCTCTATCTTCCAAAAAAGAACCCACAGGCCTCCATTGCTCTGGTGCACTCACACACAGGGAATTTACCATGCACATCACACACAAAATCATACACTTGGAATTTTAGCATAAAGATCTGGGTTAGCGCATAGAGGTTGAACTTTACACAAATGAGTCAATAGGCCACACTTCAGTGACACAGCTAAAAGAGCCTGGTGACACTACAGACTAACAAAACATAGGGCCAGATGTAGGAAAGGATTTGCAACTCGCAAACGGCAAAAACTGCCGTTTGCGAGTTGTAAATCGCATTTTCCTATGCAGAAATGCATTCTGCGAGTCGGACCGACTCGCAAAATGCATTTCCGAATCGCAAATAGGAAGGGGTGTTCCCTTCCTATTTGCGATTCCTAGTGGTATGCAATACCATTTGCGACCGCATATTGCAGTTACCATCCACTTCAAGTGGATGGTAACCCACTCGCAAATTGGAAGGGGTCCCCATGGGACCCCTTCCAGTTTGTGACTGGACCCAAAAACATTTTTTCAGGGCAGGGAGTGGTCCAAGGGACCACTCCCTGCCCTGAAAAAATACCGAAACTAAAGGTTTCGTTTTTTTTTTTTAAGTGCAGCTCGTTTTCCTTTAAGGAAAACGGGCTACACTTAAAAAAAAAACTGCTTTATTTAAAGCAGTCACGAACACGGAGGTCTGCTGACTACAGCAGGCCTCTATGTTTGCGAGTGCCCATAGTCGGTATGGGGCCGCAATTTGCAACCCACCTCATGAATATTCATGAGGTGGGTCATTGCGACCCCATACCGACTTGCAGACGGTGTCTGAGACACAGTTCTGCATAACATTTTGCGACTTGCAAACAGCGAGTCGCAATGACTCGCTATTTGCAAGTCGCAAAATGTTATTTTGCTACATCTGGCCCATAGTATTTTATCACCGCCACTTTTCATGCAAAACCCTTGACAGGGACAGTAGTCTACTGTCAGCCAAAAGATGGCACTTTGGTTGCACCCCTCTAGGTGAAAGTACAGGACTAGTGCCTTGCACATGAGAACAGACAGGCCTAGGCCTCTGGGCTCGCAGTGAAATAGTGGGAGGCCTGGCCCAAAAGCAAAAGCCAGGATACCAGATACACGCAGTTGGGCTCTTTGGACAGGGAAACACGACTACACCACGCTTCATGCCACAGTTGTAACATTTTTCTACACAATTTAACTGTGAGGGAGAAAATCAGAGGAAACACCAATAGTCCCCAGTGCATTTTATTTTTAATGGCTTCAAAAAGGAGAGAGAAGGAAAATACGGAATTGTCGGTCTTTATCTGTGATTGTGTAGAAGGTCAGAAATACACAGCCCATGCCTTCCAGCCCGAGGGTGCTGAAAAAAACACTGTTTACGTCATAAGACTGGAAGCATGATATCTTTCATATTTTCGTTTGAAGTGTGTTGAGCACCTGTTCTCTCTCTATCTCAACACAGGGATATTGGTACACTTTTCAAGTCGCCAATGAAGTGCACTGTCAATGTACTGAAGTTGATTGTTACATATGTGGCTAGAGGTGTGCTGCAAGTGCCCTTTGAATGCCTTGTTAATGGCTAGAGGTGCATGATACAGGTCTGTACAAGAGAAAGATTAGCAGGCAGGTATGGAAAGTGGGGATTAAGGAAAAAAAATGGTTAATTGCATTACTTAGATCTGTCACAAATGTAGTTAGTTTCCTTGTAAGATATCTCAGTCAGCTGAGTGCAGGTGGAGAGACTTACAGGCCACTAAAGATGTGGGTTTTGATGCACATGAAAAAGGGACTGCTACAAGGTACGGTAATAAGAGCCTGGTTACATGGGTGGTTCGGTTTGTGGAATGCATTGCATAAGTAACAAATATGTTTATTATCATTTATATAAAATCAATTTGGCACTGTAATATGGAAAGCAGTATCCTTTTATGACAAGTAATGTGTCAGTGGAACACCATAAAAGTACTTTGCAATGAAACCAATAAGGTTTTTTATTATTGGCTGTACAGTGAAAGGGATTGCTCAGGCTTCCATAACGTATGAAACAGGTACAGTGTGGCATTAGAGTGCAAGAGTCCCACAAACAGTAAACAGGTGCAGTGCCCTGAACATCGGTGGCACTTTTCGTATGTATAGGGGAGGGGCACAGCTTACATATCAGCATCTTTACACACAGAAGACATAGGTTAAGACACTTACAGGTGCAGAACAGGCAGAGTCACCTTCCCAGACTGGAGGGTGTGGTTGCACCTTACTACAGACGTCCCTAACGGGGAGGCAGCATAGCATAGGATGACATTGATTTGAGACACTGATAGCAACAAGGATGGGGCTGAGGCGCTCAAGCAAAGGCTGTCTCTGAACACAGTTGACGTCTCCCAGCACTTTTATAAAAGCAACAATTAAGCAGTGTTTGATTTCAAAGGGCATGGCTTATGCCCTTATACACTTTCTTAGATTTTTAATTAACAAACTGCAGCTTTTTCGTGACTTTCGGCAGAAGGAAAAGGTTCAATGTCTCGTAGAGCACAAGTCGAAAGATTGTAGTTACTCTAGTGCGTTTTCTAAGCTGCTCACATCTTTCACAATTCGCAATAAAAATGGAGCGATCTGGGGAAGGAAAATGATTGGGCGAGGGACCTGAACATATAAGGCAAAGACCATGGAGAGACATGACAAAAGAAAACATGGGATGTTACGGAGTGCAAGATGACGAGGACGAACATGTGGGGTGTGTGTGGAAAGGTATGAGAGTACTGATCAAGATCAGAGGAAGGAGGGAGAGCACAAACAGGGAGAGAATTACAGTTATGGCATGAAAAATATGTAAGGAGGCTCTGGGGCTGATGCCTTAAAACATTCCATCAAACATTTGTAAACCCAAGAGGCAGATGTGAGATTTAAGGAGATGTATTGGCAAACAGAACTGCATAATGAAGGCCTGATTACGAGTAGTGTGGTCCAGGGAGTTCAGAACTACTGACCAGATTTACCAATATTGACTAGGTATTTCTCTCCTGCACCACATTATTATGAGTTTGAGGGCCCGGAATAGGAGCTAAATGCATGAACTGTATTTATCAGTAGATTTACTTGTGCAGTCATGGTTTTGGGCCAGTTTCCATTCCATTTTGCTTCTGCCTTAAGCAAGAAGGAAACATGCATGGAAACATGGTTTTACTGAGTGCATTCCTGAACCCAGTAAAACTTGGAATCGGATGGGGTGATATCACCCAGGGGATAGCAATCCACTTGACTTGTAATCAACCTCACAGTGGCTTTTGGACTGAGAGAGTGAGGGAGAGAACATCTGAGAGTGAGGATGTCCATAAAGATATAAAATATCAGTTTAAAAATATGGAGCCATCCTGTATGAAATGGTGAGAGTTGTGGATTAGGTAAAAAATACCTAAAATGGTAAAACCATGGCTGGATTCGGGAAAAGATAAGATGTCACAGGAAAGGGGTAATGTAGATTTGATTTCCTTCCCTACAGCATGTATGTAGACAGGTTCAATGGCAAGCATAAAGTCAACAAGTCATAGAAGAGGAAGCGTGGTTGTCAGCAGCTAATGCCTTGTGATGTAGTGTTTTGTAAAGAGGTGAGTCTTCAACTCTTTCCCAAAGTGAGGCACAGTTGTGGCAGTTCTGATGGATATGGTGATGTTGTTCCAAATCCTGGGTGTATGCACGGCAAAGGCCTACTGTCTTGTTATTTTCTTTCTTAAATTCCTTATTCTGCAGTCTGATGGTGTCCTGGCTGTACATGTGCCAAGAACCACCAGAGACGGTTAGCTTCTCTGCAAGATAAGCGAGGGTGCTGGTCGCAATGTCTTTGTAAATCGTGCCCCTGGTTTTGAATATGGTGCGGGCCAGCAAGGAGAGCCATGGAGTTCCATCAGGATGAAGGGGATTGTTCATGGTTCATGACATTAAGCCAGATTTGGAAGACTTTTGGTGTGTTGCTGCATTTCTGTCTTAAGAACCCATTCAACAAGCTAGTGCATACTGGGAGTTACAGTGGATTTATTCAGTTGACAAACTTGCACTAAAGTTCTAGATTACAGTGATTTGTATAATGAAAAAATGTATTTTAACACATTCTCCCCATTGGAGACAATTTTGTAGTTTACCTTTTCATTCTAGTTCTTGTAAAAAAGTAATTAGGACCTGTTCTGCCGAACCCACTGGACACCCAGTCTACCTTGCAGTTTTGGAAGTTGCTTCGTCCTGTGTTTGCACCCATGCAGCATCTTGGTAGAAATCATACAATCTTGGTTACCTTTCAGAACTATAGACCATAAAGTTCCTTTGTGGGCAAATCAATACTTAGGTTCTCAGTGGGTTCAGAATGGGAGGAGAATCTTTCAGTGTGTTGCACCTTTACTACATCTGGACCCTAGACACTCTTAAGTATTTTAGATTTGTTCAGAACAACATCATACATTTAGCATGGACAAGCTGGACCCAAGTCTGCGGTTTTGAGGCAAAGAGTGGTGTACAAGAGCCGTCTTCATACAGATGATACAGCATTGTCCCTATAAGCAGGCTCCAAAGAAGTGTGCTTTAACACTTTCTGTAGGCTGCCAGCGTGGAGTTCATCTCTCTGCTATGCACTAATGGCTTGAGGTGTAAGGAAATGTAACAGTTAGTCTCCCCATCAAAACAAGCAGAGGATGAGAGGAATATTTTTCAGTGAAAAGCAGGGGAAAGTGGCCACCAAATTGGGGGTATGCTAGGGAGCTATCTGTGCAAAGGTGAGCCTAGCCAGTCTCTATGAAGAACATCAACTACCTAATCAATAGGCATTCAAACAGCTGCTCACACATAAAGATGTCCATCAATGTAGAAAAGCTGTGCACCTAATCTCAATGATTCTCTCTTTAACCAACCCTCCTCACCCCTCTTGCTGCTCTGTCCCTCTTCTAACTTATCTAATGCACAATACCATGCCTCCTTCCTACTTTGCCTTTTCTAGTGACCCTACTCCTCTTACTAACAGATCAGTCCACTTCTGACTTCAAAAGCTCATTATACCTTGTGTATGCTTTCTGCTCAGTCTTATTCAACATATCCCCTCCAACATCTACTTACTCATGCACAGACTTCTCATATAAATAGCTGTTCCCCTATAAACACATAAACAATCCTGCTATGCTTCCTAATCCCCTACATAACATAATACCTCTCTATCACTTTTACATCTTCCACTTCCACAGACCTTCCTAAACCCCTCTCTTTGCTGATTGACTCCTCCCACCCTTCTTACATCTGTAACAGTTATTTCTCCTCCTACTTCTCAGTCCCCACTTACCATCTGCATCTTACTGACTCCAGCTTCATCAACTCTTTATAAGCTTCTGCACCACCCACTCCAACTTTGCCTCAGACTAGGTCATATCCCTCACTTAAGCTTCCTTCCCCCTCTAACCTCTATGTCTCTTTACCACTCTACCCATTTACTTCTACCTTATCCGCTGCTTATTCTATCTCATGACATAAACTCTCATTTATGTCCAACCCCTGTCTTCCCGACTTTAAAATCATCCTCCTCTTACCCTCCCTTCTGAAACCTTCTCCAAATCCCAAACACAGCACATTTCCATATATCATATCCATCACCTTTTGGGCACTCCAGGCCAACAAAACCCAAAACCTTTCACAGACAGGTAATCCCTCCACATATTACAAAATACACTTACTCTGTATCAACCTGCGTATCCCTCCCTGCCATATCCACTCTTTTACTCACCCCTTTTTTCAATGACTACTCTATCCCTTTAAATAATTATAGCATCTTTTATCTTTCTCTGCTCAATAACGACAATTGAACCAGCTATATGTGGGGTCAGAGCAGAAACTAGAGGGCCTGCCTGGCAGAGTCCTAACAGCTGAGAAAAACAGTAGGAGGTTGGGGGTGCAATCCAAAGTTTAAAGAAGAATGAGAATGAGGATGCTGAAAGATTGAAAGAGTTGGAATCCTTGAGGAGAGATTCATTGGATGCCCCAGTGAAAATTTGCAGAGGGGCAACCATTTTTAAGTGTTAAAGCATGTGACATGCAGCTCTTGGGTGATTTTAGAGATGACTTCTCACTAAGCCATTTTGTCATAAGTACATATAGGCAAAGTAGAAGATTAGAAAAGCGAAAATTATGATTGATGAGGATTGTGACATTGTAAGAGCGAGTCCTATATCGTAGCAGGTTTACATTGATATATTAGATAAAGACTTCCTGCGATAGAGAGCAGTGACTCAGTGAGAGGTGCCCATAATTCATCAATTTAGAATAATTGGGGTATCGTTGATAAAGAGTTATAGCCAACTTTCTAAAGCTGTATTTTAAATGAGAAAGAAACCTGAACTTGAGCCATGTTTGAAATATCGAACTGGGGTTTAATCAACAAGGACTACATTATATTTTCTAAATATGTGTTGTTAGTAGTATGGTGCGCAATTTTAAGTCTGCAAACAGAATTGGATAAATATAGCCTCTCCGCATTACAAAAATAATGCAGAATTCCTGTCAAAATCCAACAATCATCTTGTGGCGGATTTTTTTCCCATTCTAGCAATGCAATGACAATGGCAACAACGTGAGGCTTCAGAATGCAAGCTGGCGAGAGCGGGCAAGATTTTTCTTCCTCTAGCGCAATTTCCAGTTGCTTGTAAGACTTCCAACGTTATTTTTAGAACTGGGCGGTCAAAGTCAGGTGGCTACTTTTCGAGTAGCTTTTGTACTCAAATCAACGTAAAAATACTTTTTTGAGTAGGTATTCTACCGGAACGGACTGTTCAGGTAGTTTTTTTTAGCTCAAAATACATTTTTTTATTTTACTTTATTTTTTTAACAGGAAGCATGTGCCACAAAGATTCCAACTTACTCTCCCTGTCAAGAAGAACTCTGCTTTGCACATCCCTTGGTCACGTTTCCTTTAAATTTGGAAGGAAAGGAACACTGTTTTTGACAGCAGTGCCTGCTGCATGTACATACTATTGAAATTTTAAGTTTTTTTTGTGAAAAATCAAGTAAGTTAAAGAACTTCTTGTTTGATGGAGGCTATGCACCACTGTTTTTTATCCTTTTCGTTTTTTATTTACATTTTTGCATTTGATTGTAGGTGACCTGGAGTTGCAGTAGAGGCATATTTTCCATTAGCATTTATTCTTTTCTAATGGAAAAAGTTTGCTCATTTTTTGGGAGGTCTGGGGGCCTGAGTTTAAAGTACTTTTTCTCATTTTTCCTGTATGTTGTTCGGGGTGCAAGCAGCACAACCTGAATTATCCATCCGCCCTTTGGCAGAGCTCTATAGAATCATGCTGAGTTTTTACGTAACTTTGCATGATTCTGCAGAATTAAATTCTATGAGTTTCCTCCCAGGTCTCATTGTTAGTGAAAACAAACTTGAATTATTCTTATGAATGCTGAGGCCATGATTATGAGTAGCAAGGTACTGGCAGAGTACAAACTCCGTACAGGTAGCACCCTGTCATTTTTGTGAAACTGTGAGTTAAACCCTAGGAATAGCGAAGCACTGTGCAGACATGTAATTACAATGCAGAATTCCGCTTGTTATTCTCTCTTCCAAGATTTTTGAAATATTGTTGAAACCTCAAGTAATTTAATTGGCCAGAATTACCAGCCAGTTAAATCGAGTCTGGTGTTCATGCACTTGGGAAAACAGAGTGTGAGAACACCAGTCTATTCGTGACCTGGCAGAGCCAAATGCCACACTGGAATGCTGCTGTGCTCAATTTATATTCAGGCTCTTAGGTGCTTATTGTTTACAAATGCATTCCGAAGTATCATGGCCAATGTATTAGAATTACAATAAGAACAAATCATTGCCAGATCTAGGAACAACAAGATGCTAATGATATTGGTTAACTTAGAAGTGGCCGATAAATTCCGCTCCGCTGGCGGAGTTGGAGGAATTTTGGCACCACAGGCAAATTCTGCCAAACCCCACGTGGTGGAGCTTTTTTCTCGCGCATGGCTTGCCAAGGGCAAGTTAGCGAGTGCAAGCGTTAAGTGGTGCCCCATCATTATTTTCGGGCACAAGGAAGGCACCCAGCAAGATTTTCTCACTGCGAATGGTCGGGTTGTCATGACCATTTGCGGTGAGAAAGCTGCCGCTGGAGTAGAACATCTACTTGGGTGGCAGCAAAATGAACTCGGGCAACAGCTCCCTCTGGTGCACCATGTAGTGCTGCTGGTGCTGATTTTTTAGTGTAGAACGAGCCCCCAAACCTAAAAATCAGCACAAGCTGTGTGAGGTGCCGATTTCCGCCCCGTCATGGAACACAGCAGAATTTGGCAGAGTTTTCATGTAGCTCTGTGAAACTCCACAAGTTTCACCCAACCCCTTCTACAAATCACTACCCAATGGAGTATTCAGTAACTACACTCAAGGTAATTTTAATAAAAGATACATACATGTGTTACTTTTGAGATACATATTGTTTATATGTTTAATTTTCAGTAACTACCAGTTATGTTATATTCTGTGTTTTTGTAAAGCGTGTTATCACCCCTGAGTTCGATAAGAGTATTGATTAAACAAAGACAGAGTTCAGGGATTGCCATTCACAATTGTAGTTACGTTTTGTTTTTTGTACAACAAAACATTTAAGATATCCCATTGCCTGCATGAATTCACTACATTTCTCAGACTTGACTGATGGAGTGATGAGAAAGAAAAGTTGGAGACCTGTGTCCCAATCTCTGTGGAGACATGAAGAGGACTATAGTAGCACACTGTCACTAGGGGGAAATTAACTTGACTATCATAACACTTTTTCTACAGGGACTTGAACTATATAATCACACACTATCTCTGCAGGGACGTTAATGTGATTATCAGAAACTTTCACTACGAGATTTGAGAATGACACCCTAGCTCTGTAGTGATTGGGGCACCACAGTAATCATGCAATTTCTCATGGGTACCTGGGCATCACTTTATTAACACACTATCTATGCAGGGGCTTGAGAATAACTAACCTGACACCCTACCTCAAGAGAGACCTAAATATGACTATAGTTATTTACCTTTTCTAGAGGGACTTCAGCAAGAGTTAAATCAAACACTACATCTGTGATGACCTGGGCATCAATACAATCACACACTATCTCTGCAGCAACTTTTGAATGACCAACATAACACACTTTCTCAGCAGGAACATGAATATGACTGTCATATCATCTCTATTGTAACCTGGGCATCACTATAATCCCACACTATCTGTGGAAACTTGAGTATGACAAATCTAACACGCTATTTCAACAGTGACGTAACTAAGAGGAGAGGTTGTGGCATAACGGGCAAAGCTGACAAATGTGGAAACAGGATTGATTCTCAGTGTTGGCTCAGCATCCTGTGATTCTGGGTAAATCACTTAGGGCCTGATTTAGATATTAGTGGATGGGTTACTCCGTCACAACAATGACAGATATCCCATCTGCTGAAATCTAAATACCATACAATACAATGGGATTCAGATTTCGGCTGAAGGGATATCTGGCACCACAGTGACTGAGTAACCTGTTCGTCAATATATAAATCAGGCCCTTAATCTCCTTATGCCATGAGATTGCGTCATATAAAACTGCAAAAAAACTGTGACTATC
The DNA here is from genome assembly GCF_031143425.1 of Pleurodeles waltl. Lineage (NCBI taxonomy): Eukaryota > Metazoa > Chordata > Amphibia > Caudata > Salamandridae > Pleurodeles > Pleurodeles waltl. The sequence continues at coordinate 779,040,376 of NC_090439.1, forward strand.
ATGAACACATTAAATATACAAGTTCTTGAACACAAGTTTAATCGCACACTGCCTGTGTGGAGATGTGGGCATCACCATAATCATACAATATCTCTATGATGATATGGGCATCACTATAATCACTCAGATGTTTGCGAGGACTCGTGAATGCCTAACCTAATACACTATCTCAACAGGGACCTAAATATGACTATTGCTAATGCACTAGCTCTTCGGGGACTTCAACACTAGTTTAAACACACACTACATCTGCGGTTACCTGGGCATCCCTACAATCACGCACTATCTCTGTGGTGACCTGGGCATCATAATCACACACTGTCTCTATGGGAACCTGGGCAGTACAATAATCACATTCTACCTCTGCAGGGTTTTGAAAATGACTAACTTAGCACAGGATCTCATCATGCACTTAACTATCAGTATCATTAACTCATTATCTCTACATGGACTTGAACACATTTAATCATGTGGTATCTCGGTGGTGATCTGGACATTATCATCAAATGCTATCTCTATAGGAACCTGGGTATCACATTAATCACACATTATGTCTGTGAGGGCCTGGGTATGATTATCATTAATACACCATCTCAATTGGGACACAAAATATGACACTATCTTTACAGGGACTTCAACACAAGTTTAAACACACCATCTCTCTGGTGACTTCAGTATCGCTATATTCACATTCTATCTCTATGGGGACCTAGGCAGTACAATAATCACACACCATCTTTGCGGGGGCTTGAAAAGGACAAACATAACACACAATCTCAACAGGGACTTAACCATGAGTATCATAAATACACTAAGGCCCTAATTTTGAACATGGCGGAATGCCTCGCTGACAACCTTGCTGATGGTCGACGGAAGACCCACAGTGGTGGCAGCAGGCCCCCCACCATATAATGATGCCTGGAGCCTCACCGCAAATGATGGTGGTGAGGGCTGCCATACGCCATGCTGGCAGTCGGTGGCGGGGGTGGATGCTGCTCTACCCTCACCGCCACGTCAGTCCAGACACCGCCACACCCATAATCATGCAGTCATAGGTGTGGCGGTGTATGGAGACGCTGTGATGCCATCGTGTCACATTTTGGTGACAGAAATGAGTATTCCTGTCACCAGTAAGCCTTCTGCCAGGGATTACCTGGCGGGGTCTTCCGCCGGTAAATCCCTGGTGGAAATGGGATCATTATCCCACCGGGGGTCTAGACTCCACAGCCGGGTCGAAAGTAGCTACCATCAGTCTGGCTGTCGATTCAGGCCTGGCGGTGGGTAGTTGTGAACTGGCTGCTTTGCACCCATCACCAAAGCATGTCCAATAGAGAGACTGACCCATGGCACAAAATCACCACTCACACAAGGGCCAAGGCGATAGTGCAAGCACAGTAATAGAGGGAAACACACCCATTGCACAAGATGGCACACACAGATAAAATAACAATGCATTCACATCCCAACAGGAACCCACCCAACGTCACCACACAGGAGGTGCCAGCCATAGCCAGTCCCCCCACAGAAGAGGCCCACAGTGATGACAGCATCTGTGCACGCCTGGATCAAGATGACCAGCCTGGCCCATCAGGGACCTCTGGACAGTCGGTTCCCCTGCCACAGTCCCAAGCCACCACAAAACCTCCCCCCTCAGAAAACACCACAACAGCACCCACCCAGCAGGCCCATGCCACTGTCCCCATGACACGTCAATCAGCAGTGTGTCCACCACTACAGGGACCCCAGGCAACCCCACTAACTCAGGACAATCAGGGACCTGGGGTCATTGGCAGTGGGTACACAGTTCAGGGGACAGAGGCACAGGCAACAGGGAAGCTGGGAGGACTGCTGTGTGACAGGGGGAGGACAGGGCCAGGGAACCGACCCTCCACGAGGCACTCTCAAACATCATGGGAGCATACCACCATTCCCAGGAGACCATGGGCATGGTACTGGCCAAGCTTCAGAAGACCCAGCGACTGCAGGAGGGAAAATACATGGGGATCAGGGAGGACCTCACCAACATATGCACCATCCTGGTCACCATAACAGGGGTGCTGGCTGACATAGGCAAGACCTTGAGGGAGGCAGTGGCACAATAAAGGGCCCCTGACACCAGCCAAATTGAGGAACAGCCCACCACCTCCACTAGTGCTAGTGGACAGGAGACCCCACCACAGGACCAACAGGCCACCAGCACCCCACCCCATGCAGAAGGAGAACCACCCGCAAATGGTCCCTGCGATCCAGGCAGAAGACAGAGAACATTGCCAAGATCCCCGCCAGGAAATAAGACTCTCCTGATTGTCACCCTTCTGTCCCACTAAATAATTCTGTCCAAAATGAACTGCAATTACTCCCCTTCCTATGCTCCATTGGACAATGCACCTGTGATACCAAGAGACTGGACTCTACTATGGATCTTCCTCCACCTTCACCCCAGCCCCTTGCACATACCCCAGTACTCATTAGCCCTGCTGCCCTCAGTGAGGAGGCTATTGACCTCCTGAGATCCCTCAAAGTTGGGCAGTCAACCATTCTGAATGCCATCCGAGGTGTTGAGAGGCATTTGCTGCAAACAAATGCATACCTGGAGGACCTTCATTCTGGCATGGCGGCCTAACAGAGAGCATTTTAAGGCTCTCGCCTCAGCACTGATGGCAGCCATTGTCCCTGTCTCCAGCCTCCCCCCTCCAACTTCCTCTACCCAGACCCAATCCTACCTCACCCTATCCCAAGCACACCATCAGACCAGCATGCACACACATCAACACACAAAAGTGGCTCAGGAAAACATAAGCACCACACATCCCACAGGCGCTCACACAAGCACCATACCCATGCACACATACCAACATCCACTTCCTCCACTGTGTCCTCCTCCTCCACGTCCTCCACGTCCTCCACCTCCCTCCCTGTCTCATCTCTACTCACATCTGCATGCACTACATCATCAGCCACTGCCTCCATCACCAGCACGCCCATCACTACACACTGCTCACGTGCAATCACCACCCCCACTACAATTCACTCGTCCCCTGAGTCCTCTCCCAGTGTGTCTGTGAGCCTTCCTCCCAAAGTACACAAACGCAGGCACACACCCACTCAACAGCCATCCACCTCACAACAGCCTCCAGCCCATGCGTCTTCACCCAAACTCAGCAGACATACACCTTCTGCAACCACTACCTCTTCCTCTACTCCCACACCCCCTCCATCTTCCCGTCCCAGTGTGTCTAAAAAACTTTTCCTAGCTAACATTAACCTCTTCCCTACACCTCCCCCCATCCTTCCCCTAGGGCCAGGATGTCTAGATCCCAGTCGAGCACCTCAGCCACCAAATCGGCATCCGCTGTGGTCCCTGCTAGTCCAATAGAAGGGGCACCCATCGGAGCTGCCAGTGTGCCACCGACAGATAAGAAGGACCACCCTATTCCACCACCTGCAAAGGTCAAAAAGGGGCTGGCTTCCAGCAGGGGAAAGTCACACCACCCACCCAGCACGACCTTGCTCAAACAGCAAGAGGACAGTGCTAAGGTCCCTGCAGCGACTGTCAAGATGGGGAAGGGCCACAAGCCAAAGGGCACGATGTCTCATGGTGACCACCATATTATCAGGGATGGCAGCCACCTGCACCACAGTCACCACCGCCGCTCCGACCACCACTTGCACTGCCAGCTGCACCACTGCTGCCACAATGTCAGGCTGCAGCATCCTCCCCAAGGATCAGCCATCCGAGGCTGCCGGAGACGGTATGGTGTCTCCATCCACCACAACAGACACTTGCACCATGGCCAGCACTGGCAGCATCTCCGCCACCGCCACCTGCACCACCATCAGACCTCAACGTGCATAGCTGATGCCACTCTGTTGGATGTCAGCCCCATCCCCAGTGGGAAGCCGTCAGAGTCTGCAGTTGATGTCCTGGACACGCCACTTGAGAGACCACCTCCAGCACTGACACAAACCAGCAATTGGCAGCCTAAGTTGCCACAGGATGGATTGTGGCTCTGGTTCCATGGAGTATCATGCTACCTGTTCCAGGTACATCGCGTGGCTATAACACCCAGGTGAGAAGATGTCAACTGCCACCCCCCCGGTGAAGCATCACTGGGCACAAAGCGACCTCCAGAACCATTGGAGAAATGCATCCACTCACTCTATCCTTGGCAGGATGAATCACTCTGGGCACAAAACACTCCCCAGAACCAGTGGAGAAATGCATCCACTCACTCTATCCTTGGCAGGATGAAGCACTCTGGGCACAAAGCCCCCTCCAGAACCAGTGGAGAAATGCATCCACTCAACCTATCCTTGCAAGGATGAAGCACTCTGGGCACAAAGCCCCCTCCAGAACAGTGGAGAAATGCATCCACTCACTCTATCCTTGGCAGGATGAAGCACTCTGGGCAGAAAGCCCCCTCCAGAACCAGTCGTGAAATGCACCCACTCCCCCAATCCTTGACAGGATGAAGCACTCTGGGCACAAAGCCCCCTCCAGAGCAAGTGGGGAAATCACCTACTTGAGAGACTGTGGCTTTGCACTCCCCAGGACCAAGCAGTGGGCAATTCACCCACTCGAGAAACTTGAAAGACTGAGGCTTTGCACTCCCCAGGGCCAAGCAGTGGGCAATCCACCCACTTGAGTAACTTGAAAGACTGTGGCTCTGCACTCCCCAGGGCCAAGCAGTGGGTAACCCACCCACTTGAGAGACTGTGGCTTTGCACTCCCCAGGAGCAAGCAGTGGGCAACCCACCCACTTGAGAGACTTGAGAGACTGTGGCTTTGCACTCCCCAGGACCAAGCAGTGGGCATGGAGCCCCCTCGAGGAACAGTGGCGTCGTACCATTATCTGGCTGAGATGCCCCCCCCTCCACGTCCCCCTGAGGAGCCTGTTTTTTTTCAGACCTCATGCCCCTGCAGTGTTCTCTCCATTTTGAGGCAGGTCTCATGTGTGGGCTTCGCCCATGCTTTTTGGGACCACTGGTCCACGGACATTTCATGGGACTAGTGTACTTGATGTAAATATTTGTGAATACAGATTATTTGCTGTTCTCTTGATTTATCTGATTTTTCCAATATGACACTAGCTAAACTCCTTTAATTTTGTCCTTGCATTCTTCCAGGGGGTGACGGGGTGTATCAGTGATGTTGTTGAATATGTGTATGTGTATGTTGTTGTGGGTGGGGGTTGGGGTGTTGCGTGTCGCTTGTGTGTGTCACTCTCTTTTCCCTCCTCCCCTCCCCTGTGTGCTAGGTGCAGTACTCACTGTCATCGTCGCTGCTGCCGCCACTGCCGCCGCTGCCGCCTTCTTTCCACTTCGTGGTATATTAGTAGATACACCAACATAGGTAGGATCTGCAATTCGGGCTCCATGGCATCCTAGTTCTTCCTTGGGTGTCGAAAGGTGAGTGGTTTCCCTTCTGTGTACTATTTCCGCCGTGCTTTTGATGGCGTTGGTACCGCCCCGGAAAAGCTGGAGGATTGGTGCCTTGTAATAGTGTGGGTGGTACATTGTCTTCCGCCTGTTTGTTGGCGGTTACCGCTGCGGTGTTTTTTGCTACCGCTGTGGCGGTCAGAGTGTTAAAGTAGCTGTCTGTGTTGGCAGTTTCCATGATGGTCGTGATACCATTTTTTTTCCCCACCGGCCTATTGGCAGTATTACCGCCACTTTAACACCGACCGCCAGGGTTGTAATGAGGGCCTATGTCTATTGGTACCTGTGCACAGGCTTAATCACACACTTTGGCCCTCATTATGAGTCTGGCAGTCTCAAGAGCCCAAGACTGGTGGTCTGACCTCCACATTACGAGCGTGGCGGAGCCACCACGGTCCAACTGCTGACACCGCCAGGTTGCCGCCAGTCGTGCATGCAGCGCCGTCCTGGGGGTTACCACACCCCAATCCGCCAGCCTTTTCATGGAGGTTGGACCGGCATGGAAAGGCTGGCGGAATGGGGGAAGTCTGAGGCCCCGGGGGGGGGGTGGCTCCTGCACTGCCCATGCACTTGGCTTGGTCAGTGCAGGGGCCCCCCATGGACAGCCCCGTAGCGCTTTCCACTGTCTGAATTACGGGCAGTCGAAAGCGCAGCAGGTGCTGCACCTGCCGCACCCGCCACACTGCCACATTGTCACTGGCTCAATTACAAGCTGCTGTCAATATTAAGGCCCTGTGTCCCGCTGGCCCGGCGGACAGATTTGCTGTTTCGGTCTGCCGGCCCAGCAGGAGACTCAAAATAGGGCCGTCGGTGTTTGGGCTGCACTGGCGGTCATGTGCCGGTACGAGTTTGGCGGGTGGCAGAGGCAGCCCGCCAAACTCATAATAAGAGCCTGTCTCTGTGGGGACCTAAGCTAACACACTATTTCAACAGGGATTTACGTTGTGGGCCGGACCTCCGCAGTCGTGTCGGTCTGACTGCCACATTATGACTGTGGCAGAGCCACCACGGTCCAACCACCGACACCGCCAGGCTGCTGCCAGCCTGCAGCCTAGCGGTCCCAGTGGTGGTAATCCGCCAGGGCAGCACTGCTTATGAGTCCCCATCCACCAGCCTGTCCATGGGGGATTACACCACCATGGAAAGGCTGGCGGAATGTGGGACTTGGGGGGCCCCTCTTAGCTCTATCGAACATTCCACTGCCCAAATTATGGCCAGTGGAATGCACGACGGGTACTGTTGCACCTGCTGCACCCCCACATTGCAGCCAGCTCCACTAAGGAGACAGCTGCAATGTTAAGGCCCTGTTTGCCACTGGGCCAGCAAGCAGAAACATTCTTTCTGCCCGCTGGCCCAGGGGGGAGTCAAAATAGGGCCGGCGAGGTACAGGCCGTCCGTGTGGCCTATTGGCGGGAAGAGGCTGCCCACCATTGTCATAATAAGGGCTTTGGGATTTGAGCACAATCCTCTTCCTCCCTCACAGTCAAATCAACACTCAAACCTGCATGCACTGTATCATCAGTCCGAGATCATGACACCTGTACAGCCTTGTCCACAGTCACCACAACAGCAGACACGCAGACATGCACCCCACACACCACATGCTCAGTCACCACCATCACAGCCTCATGCAGCACACCCATCTCACTTGCAGACACCACAACATACATATACATGTCCTGTTTGTCCTCTCCCACCCTGTCTGCCCCATAACGCTCCCACTCAGACACTCAGCAGCATTCCAGCTCACACACGCACACTGTCCATTCACCTGTACCCAAGTCCAGCACACCTACTCCTCCTACAACTACACCCCCAATCCTCCTCCCACAACCCTCCCCACTGGTCCTAAGAATCTTTTCCTTTCCCTCTTTGACCTCTTACCTCCCCCCTATCCTGCCCGTAAGAGAAAGATCCCTCATAGTCCATTTATTGACTATGGACTGGCCAGTGGCCCTTGCTGTATATTTGTACATATGTCGCTGTTCCCACATTATTACAGTTGGACCAGAGGTATGTGTCCTAGCTTTCTTTGCTCCTGGGTTATGTTGATGTTGAGGCACTCTGCAGATTGTTCTGGGTGTGTGGTATGTGTTTTTGGTGTGTGTTGTGCATGTGGGTGTGTCGCTCTCCCCTCCCTCCCTTGTGTGCTAGGCAGCTGTACTCACCATTGTCGTCTTCGTCAGCGTTGGTGCTCCTGGACTACCATCGCGTGGTACAGCATTGGCAGGACTTTCAGTTTGCGTTCCATAGTGGCCGTGGACTCCTCTGTGTTCCTGGAGGTGACTGTCTCATTTTATATTATGTTATTCCGCCAGCCTTTTGGTGGCGATGGTCCCACCCCAGAAATCCTGGTGGTCTGCTATGTCATATTATGGTGGGTGGGTCATTGTCTCCCTCCTGCCTGAAAATGGCTACCGCCTTGGTCAGTGGACGGATGGCACTGGCAGCTCGGGTGGTACATTGACTGTCTATTGGAGGGATCACCACCATGGTCATTATTTGGCGGTCTTCCTGCCCAGCCTGGTGACGGTACTACTGCCATCACCGGCGTGGCAGTCAGCTGACCACCAATGTCATAATGAGGGCCTATATCTTTGAAATCCTTTCATTGCAAAGTGACTACAAGCTGTTTTTTCCTGAGGGGAAGGGAGGTGCTCCAGGCAGGACAAGGCAAATGTCCTCTTTCTTCCCAATGCCTCTTTTTTTGTTGTCTATGTGGTCCTGAGAATTTTGTGTAGCCAGTATGTATGTGTTTGCCTTTTCTTCCATATTTTCTTTGTTCTACTTGCCACTTTTTTGCAGCCCCTGCGGTGGTTGCCATTTTCTGTACCCAGTGTGTGTGTATGTATGTGTGTGCATGTGTGTGTGTGTGTTCGTGTGTGTGTGGGTGTGTGTGTGTGTGTGGATGTGGATGTGATGGCCATTATGTCTTTGCTCGCTATTTAGCAACCACAATTTTGAGGAGCCAGGTAGTGTGTGTATGCTTGGTGACCATTGTTTCTTTGTCCACCATGCCTCCTTCATCAGTGGCCATGTGACTCATGAGCTAATTTCCACCATTTTGTGCTACAGTGACTGAAGTTGTGGAATTGTCTCAGCCACATCCCACATCATCTCAGGCAAATGAACAACATGAGCCACACTCAGCAATGGATCTTTTGGACATAGGAGCAGAACATGAGGTTGAGGTTCTTACTGTGCAAGATATCGTTGAGAAGACTGCTCTTTACCCATTAGCTTCACGATCACCAGCAAATAGAAGAAAGAATACTCTCCAGTCATCTCAAGCCAGCCTTCTGATGATCTGGACATGGATTGGACAATAGCCAAGTCCTATATACAAGTTTAACCGGTTCTGTGCCTAGCGCGCCCCCGTGCACCCCCTCCGCCCCCAAACCGGGGTTGGAAGGGGAAGACCTTCCCCTTCCACCCCCAACCCCCCCACCCCCCGTGACGTCAGCGCGCGAGCACGCGCTGATTAGTCACAGGGGCCTCCCCCATCGCGCTGGAAGCAGAGCTTCCAGCGCGATTGAAAGAGAAATGCTAAGCATTTCTCTTTCAATCACGTGGGGGATGCCCGGAGGGGCTTCAAAGGGAAGGAAACCTCTAGGCACCAGGGATAATTATATATTTTTTTTAACGTTTTTTTTTTTTTTTAGGTGGGGAGCGACCCCTTAGGCAAGGGTCGCTCCCCTTGGGGGAAAATTATATTTAGGCCCTATTTTGATGAGGCCAATCTGCCCCCAAGGGGGGTCGAAACCACTAGACACCTGGGAGTTTTTTCTTTGCGTGAATTTCACGCAAGGGGAGCGACCCCTTAGGCAAGGGTGTTTCCCTGGGGGGGGGGGCAATTTATTTTAGGCCATTGGGGGCAGAAACCTGTAGGCGACAGGGCAATTTTTTTTTTTGTATTTTTTTATTGTTGTTTGTTTTGTTTTTTTTAGAGATGGGTAGCGACCCATCAGGCAAGGGTCGCTGCCCTGCGGGACAAATTGTATTTAGGCCATTTCTGCCCCCTTTGGGGGGTTAGAAACCACTAGGCACCTGGGATTTGTTTTTTGGCGCCAATTTCACGCAGGGGGAGCGACCCCGTAGGCAAGGGTCGCTCCGGGGGGGTGGGGACTGGGGGGGCAAATTTATTTTAGGCCATTTCTGCCCCCCCTGGGGGCAGATCGGCCTATTATTAGGCCGAACTGCACCCAGGGGGGGGCAGAACCCTCTAGGCACCAGGGCAAAATTTGTTTGTGTTTTTTTTTTTGTTTGTTTGTTTTTTTAGAGATGGGGAGCGACCCATCAGGCAAGGGTCGCTCCCCTGGGGGGCAAATTGTATTTAGGCCATTTCTGCCCCCCTTGGGGGCAGATTGGCCGATTTTAGGTCAATCTGCCCCAAAGGGGGCAGAAACCACTAGGCACCTGGGATTTGTTTTTTGGCGCCAATGTAGGGGGAGCAACACCGTAGGCAAGGGTCGGTCCCGGGCAGGGGGAACTTGGGGGGGGGTCAAATTTATTTTAGGGCATTTCTGCCCCCCCCCCCGGGGCCGGCTGAGCTAGAGGCCAAACTCCACAGGTAGGCACTTCGCAAAAAACACCTCTGTTTTCTTCCAAAAATTTGGATGTGTCCTTGTTGCGCTTTGGGGCGTTTCCTGTCGCGGGCGCTAGGCCTACCCACACAAGTGAGGTATCATTTTTATCGGGAGACTTTGGGGAACGCTGGGTGGAAGGAAATTTGTGGCTCCTCTCAGATTCCAGAACTTTCTGCCACAGAAATGTGAGGAACATGTGCTTTTTTAGCAACATTTTGAGGTTTTCAAAGGATTCTGGGTAACAGAACCTGGTCCGAGCCCCGCAAGTCACCCCATCTTGGATTCCCCTAGGTCTCTAGGTTTCAGAAATGCACAGGTTTGGTAGGTTTCCCTAGGTGCCGGCTGAGCTAGAGGCCAAAATCTACAGGTAGGCACTTCGCAAAAAACACCTCTGTTTTCTTTCAAAAAATTGGATGTGTCCACGTTACGCTTTGGGGCATTTCCTGTCGCGGGCGCTAGGCCTACCCACACAAGTGAGGTATCATTTTTATCGGGAGACTTGGGGGAACATAGATTAGCAAAACAAGTGTTATTGCCCCTTGTCTTTCTCTACATTTGTTCCTTCCAAATATAGGAGAGTGTGTAAAAAAGACATCTATTTGAGAAATGCCCTGTAATTCACATGCTAGTATGGTCACCCCGAAATTCAGAGATGTGCAAATAACCACTGCTCCTCAACACCTTATCTTGTGCTCTTTTTGGAAATACAAAGGTTTTCTTGATAGCAATTTTTTACTCTTTATATTTCTGCAAATGAATTGCTGTATACCCGGTATAGAATGAAAACGCACTGCAGGGTGCAGCTCATTTATTGGCTCTGGGTTATTTGGGTTCTTGATGAACCTACAAGCCCTATATATCCCCGCAACCAGAGGAGTCCAGCGGACGTAACTGTATATTGCTTTCGATAATCTGACATTGCAGGGAAAAGTTACAGAGTAAAACGTAGAGAAACATTTATGTTTTTTTCACCTCAATTTCAATATTTTTCTTTTTCAGTTGTTATTTTCTGTAGGAAACCCTTGTAGGATCTACACAAATGACCCCTTGCTGAATTCAGAATTTTGTCTACTTTTCAGAAATGTTTAGGTTTCTGGGATCCAGCATTGTTTTCATGCCCATTTCCGTCACTGACTGGAAGGAGGCTGAAAGCACAAAAAATTGCAAAAATGGGGTATGTCCCAGTAAAATGCCAAAATTGTGTTGAAAAATTGGGTTTTCTGATTCAAGTCTGCCTGTTCCTGAAAGCTGGGAAGCTGCTGAGTTTAGCACTGCAAACCCTTTGTTGATGCCATTTTCAGGGGAAAAACCACAAGCCTTCTTCTGCAGCCACTTTTTCCAATTTGTTTTGAAAAAAACGAAATTTTCCCTGTATTTTGGCCAATTTCTTGGCCTCCTTCAGGGGAACCCACAAAGTCTTGGTACCTCTAGAATCCCTAGGATGTTGGAAAAAAAGGACGCAAATTTGGCTTGGTTAGCTTATGTGGGCAAAAAGTTATGAGGGCCTAAGCGCGAACTGCCCCAAATAGGCAAAAAAAGGCCTGGCACAGGAGGGGGAAAAGGCCTGGCAGCGAAGGGGTTAAAGGAAGCTTCCTGTAAACATTGCAAGTGAAGAAGCTCATCAGTATGGAGAGTGGCACAGAGGAGGTACAGATCATCTCGATTCAACCTGCTCAGACGGATGTGTTTCCAGCAAGACACCATCGGTCCCCACATTTGTAAGACCCCCGAAACCTGCAGCCCCCACCACCAATACAAATGCCATAGAAAGGAATGTAAACAACAACGAAACCATTTATCTTTGCTACCAATTCTTCAGGTTGTGGCCCCACAAGAAAGCTCTTTTACCCAGTTTGGGACTTATTTATACTTAGCCCACAAGAGGATAACAACTTGATATGCTCTATTTGCCACAAGAAAGTTCATCATAGTAAGCTAGGAGAGCTCTATGGTACCAGAGGCGAACTGTCCCATTTGAAAAAACATCACACAATCATATGGGAAGAGCACCTTAAAAGCATAGCTCTGGTAGTGAGCATAACAAGCAGCTGAAGTTCTCCCCTCAGCAGAGGAAAAAGAGGATGCCAGCAACAGCAGTATGGAAAGCAGCCCTCTAAGTGTCCTCCACAGTATGCAATCCTCACCCCCAACAACCTCTAGATGGCACCAGGCACATTTGGATACATCAACTTCCACCCTTAAGCGCCCAGGCAAACTAACTGCTGATGGTCACTGGTGGTAGGAGTACCCCAAGAAAGAGCCTACTCTCAAGGTTATGTTTACCCCAGAGTCACCATAAAACCGAAACCATGAAAAAACTTGTTTCTACAATGGGAAGTTGGCTAAAATCAGCGCTTAATTTGAGCTGGTACTTTCCGGTGCTCAGCACCGGCTCTTAATTTTCAGCACCAGCACTAATGACAGTCCACCACATGGTGGCATTGTCTGTATAATTTGGAGATGAGAACAACAACGTTGTTTAATATTCCAGTATACATTGAACAGGAATAATACTTGTCACCCAGGCCATTCTTATAGCTTTGGGTGGGTTGGAATAATCTGAACTGTCACACTTGTAGGAGGGTGATGGGTAGTAATTGTGTTGGAACTATCATGGCAGGGCTAGCAGGGGCAATGGGTGGGGCAGGCTGCAGAGACCTCCTAACGATGGCCTTGGCACTTACTTTTTTTAACAAATTAGGCACTGGCTAAAATGTTAGAGCTTAACCTTAACCTTAACCCTTTTTCCTTTGTGGAAGGAGTGGTCTTCCTAGAATTTGCAGAGCCTTTCTGCCCAAAATAGATGGTTTTCAGCCAGAGCTATTTTGTGTAAGTGCTACATCATGTATTGCTGCAATTAGTTGACAGCGGTATGTGCATAGCACTGTTCAGTCCTCATGGTGGACATGTGTTGTCCAGTTGTCAAGCAAAATATTACACATGCATCACTGCACACAGGGTCTCTTTCCCGGGAGTTTGGCAAAGGCTATCTTCTGGTCTCACTGCTAATGATGCTTTTCAGGGCATTTGGGAGCATGTAACAGTTGTAATGTTCGTCGTGGAGAAATTACACATGCAGCTAACAACATTTTGGTAGAGTCTAATATCAAGGTCTGTCAATAGCTTAAATCCAAAGGTCTCACAATTGGATTTGTGGCCATTGACAATGTCAGTAATATAATGAAAACTATGACAGACAGTGGATATTTCAGAGTCCTATATTTTAGCACATTACATCAATCTAATTGTGAAGAGAGTTCTCAAAAAAAGATGATCACCTGCTGTAAAATATGCAATCATCTCAGTTATTCATTCCAACCTGGATTCATTCAAAGCCTGGAAGCTCTTGAGGATGCTTCAGCATGCTAATATAATACCTGTAAAAGCCTTCATACAGGAGATCCCAACACTCTTGGGTGTTGGCACACCAGTGATGTCATCAATAGTGTAATTTGAGATGTCATCAGTGATGTCATAAATTATGTCATAGAACATGTCACGAGTGATGTAATATGTGAGGTCAGAAGCAATGCATGGCAGCAGTGCAAACACTGCTAACTGTAACTGGTGAATTTCTGTGATTGAGCTCAAAACATTCTTATTGTTACTGACATATTCACCCACTATAATGGCACTTTAACATTTGTTTTTGATCAGTTTGTTAAACAAAAGCAGATCTTTTTTATCACACCTAATATGTATGTTTTTTTCAGTGACTTTCTAGGGTTTTTCTAATGTAAAGTAAAATTGTATTACCATATGTAAAGCCAATCGCCCCACAATCCGCATAGTCTTCATCTTCTCTTCTCTTCAAAGTTGCCCATTCATTGTAGAAAAGAAGGTGGCTGGGATGAAAAGGGCTGGGCTGAAAAGATGTTTGCACAGCAAATATCGAATTCTAAAGTGAGCATAGAAGAATGTGGGGAGAGACTTGCCTCTCCTGGCCTCTTCTTTGGGTGATGGGGCTGGGTAGTAGGGTGTGAGGTGGGATTGGGCTCTCTTTTGAGGCCTTTGTCCTGGATGACAGGTGTGTGTAGTAGGGTGTGAGGAGGACATGGCTCCTGTGCTGAGACATCTTAATTGGTGATGGGTTTGCTTAGTTGAATGTGGGGAGGGACTTACCTCTTGCTGAGACCTCTCCACATGAGGTCTGGTGTATGTAGTAGGGTGTATAGAGGGTGTGGCCTCTCTGATCACACCTCTTCCCAGGGTGCCAGGAGTGCTCAGTAGGATGTGGAGAGGGACTGGCCTTTTCACTGTCGTCTCTCCCTCAGGCAACAGGAATGCATATTATACTTTGTTGAGGGACTGGCCTTGGCACTGAGATCTCTGCCCTAGATGACAAATGTGCGTAGTAGAATGTAGGGAGGGACTGGCCTCTCTGACAAAACCTTTCCCTAAGTTAATGGGTATATATAAGGGTATAGGGAGGGACTGACATCGCCACTGACACCTCTTGACCAGTTGATTGGCATACTTAGGGGGTCATTATGAACACGAGGTAACAACCGCCTTGTTCATGCTGGCTGTCAAAACACTGACCGCCAGCGGCCCCAGAACCCCACCGGCCACATTATGAACATTTCTGTGGGCCGGCGGGCGGAAACATTGTTTCCGCCCACCTACTCACAGAAAGGTCCGGCCGAGACATTGACGACAGCTCTACATGGAGCTGCTGTCAATGCCTCTGTGCGGCAGGTGCAGTTGCACCCATCTCGCAGATCACTGCCTGAAAATCGGGCAGTGACCTGCACGATGGGGCTCTGCACCGGGGCCCCTGCACTGCCCATGCAAGGTGCATGGGCAGTGCAGGGGCACCCCCCCCGCCACCCTTTCCCTGGTGGGATATCCCGCCGGGAAAAGGCTGGCAAAAAATGAAACATTATCTGCAGGGTAGTGCCGCTACCCTGGCGGATAGTGTTTCAACTCACCGCCAGGCTGCCTGACGGTGGGAGCCTGGTGGTGGGTGAGGGCTGCCGATGGCGGCCCTCACCATGTTCAGAATATGGCAGTTTTGCCCGCCATGCCGTTGGTGGCTTCAGCCGCCAATGCCAGCATGGCGGGCCAAACCGCCATGTTCTTAATGGGGGCCTTAGTTTAGTGTGGGGAGAGAGTGAGTGCCCTCTCCATTCAAGGTGCAGAGCATGAATAGTAGGCTCTGATAAACAAATACGAAGGTTCAGTAAGACAGCTTCCTACTGTGACAAGTGTCCATTGTAAAGTGTATTCAGAGATCACCTACTCCTTTCTACTTTTCACAGTCCAACAAGAGTTGTTTTTTAAAGAATTTACAGTTTTTTCTTCATAGTACCTATGGCTTACAGACATTCTCTCAATAACTAGGAGGGCAAGATGCCTTTTTCTCTGTCCCTTATAAAGATCTTTCAGTTAATTCTCACAACACCTGTAATTTTTCACAGTAAACAGTAATGGTGGCCATTACATTTCTAAACCTCCAACAGCCAGCCAATAAAAGTGCATGTTTCAGTGGGACTTGTGGGACTGTCTCTCTCCCGTGGGACTGAGAAGGCTGACAGTAAAGAAAGTGCCCCTATACCAATCATAGGGCTTCATTTTTTAATTTGCGCTGTTGTAGGCCTCTTGTGAGACTCTCATGGACCCAACCGTCCAGGTGTAGAAATATGTTTGAAACTTCATTTCTCAAAAACTACTGAACAAATTTACCAAATCACAAAATGCACAATCTGCGAACCAGGAAGTAGCTCCCTGCTGAATTTGGGATAATTCTGCCCAGCAATTCTTGCTGTAGTCCCTCCTAAAGAAGTCTATGGAAAATGCATAGAGAAATTTGTTTTGGGGTCCCTTTTTTCTCGGCCCTCGTTTGAAGGATCACCCCCAAAAGTTTCCAGGGCTCTTCTCGGATTCTTAATTCTGGAAAATAGAATGTTTTTCGACTCTGTTATTTTCCACCACTGTCCCAAAAATTTGATACACTGCACTCTGTGGCTCATATATTGCAAATATTTTATCATATTATTTTTCACACTGTGTGCTTTGACACTTTTGTTGCTTTGTAAAAATCATAAAGAGCACCCAAAGTCCTTATCTCAGTATTCCTCTTGGAAGGAAATCTATGTGAAGCAATTTAAGTCATGCTGCAGTAATTCTTTTCATACACTGTATGCCTAAGTTACAAACAGCTTTTAATTACCACAATAGTTTTCATAAATATATAGATAGGAATACACATACAAAAGGCCTTACATCTCTGAGAGCTGTTTTCCCTGAATATTAAATGAATCACAATTTGGGCATGCGCTAACCTAGATTGTGTTTACCCTGTCAACCACTTTGCACTGCAGTCTCAAACTGTCATGCTGTAACTGTTGCTGTTCTGCTCGTTCTAAATAAAGAACTGCAAGACTCACTTTAATGAACGGAGACATTTTCCCAGAGACTTTTCTCTCCCTCTGTACCTGACCAAGGACTGTCATGGGTTCATTTTAGAGCCTTGCTTGGGCACAGATATTTTAGCTTAGCTTAGCTTAGGCATGTGGCCTGTGCCCTTTTACCCAGATACATGCTTCATTTTCATTTATTCATTTTAGCTCAGCCTGCTTTTAGTGATGATGTTTCATTTTACCCTAATCAGCTGCTATTCATCAAGCTTGTTATTTCTTTCAGTGCACAACATTTTCACAGAGTACCTCTGCTTAAGGTTGCCAATCACGGTAAATGACAATCTACCAACACTTAGACACATGATTATGTAAGGCCTGTTTTTCATAAAACAAACATGTTTTCTTATAGAAAAACATCACATGGGTCAAAGAAAGTTAAAGGGGTCATTCTAGTCAGACCACCAATGTTGTATGGCATTTCACTTGGCTGACCTCAGCCCTGTTTCTGCAACCAACCAAGGAGACGGCTGGCAGACTCCTGTTTTCAGGTAATGGGGGTGGGTGTTCCTTCTATGGCCTAAGTATGGGCAGATTTGGGTTATCACCTTCAGAAGCTAGGGGTTAGGGAGAATTACTATGCGCATGATTGTTCCAATATGCTTGGGTTGTTTATTTCCTTTTCATTTGTGGTAAACGTTCTGATTGTGCTCCGTCTCATCTTCCTAATATTTGCAGCTCATGTACATTATTGTAGATTTCAGACATTGCAATAAATGCATTGAAAACTGTCTTACATCTCTTGTCGTTTGCCAATGTGTGTGTGCGACATGTGTTACCGACAGAAAGGGTGTAAGACCTGCCGATCACAACTTCCTGAGAAATAACAGAGTGC
This sequence comes from Pleurodeles waltl, assembly GCF_031143425.1. Lineage (NCBI taxonomy): Eukaryota > Metazoa > Chordata > Amphibia > Caudata > Salamandridae > Pleurodeles > Pleurodeles waltl. The sequence continues at coordinate 779,057,655 of NC_090439.1, forward strand.
CACGCAACAGGCTGCCACAAGTCACCTTTGCTTCACAGGTTTGGGTGAGTTGCTGCTAGCTATCTAAAAAAGTTAGGCTGACAGCTACCAATAGTGTGGTATTGACTCAATCACCCACAAGTGGTGGTGCTACTGCCCAAATTTAGCAGTCTCATTCCCATAATGAGAGTCCTACCACAGGACATTCCAAGTGTCCCAGGCTATTGATATACAATTTATCAAATGAATTGCTTAAATAAGCTCTGAGAATTTCTTCAAATCCAAAGTAGTACTACTGTGAGAGAAGATTCAAGAGTATTCTATAATAAATTGGTTCTTCTTACTTCTGCTCTATTGGTGCATTTCCTGAGAACAATATACTCATGTATGACTGTCTCTGTCTATAGTTCTGTATAAGGATGTGTAGATTTATATTTAGAGGAGACTTTTTTCCGCCTACCTTTAGAAGACTAATTTAAGTCGGATTTCGCTTAGCACTGTATTGAGTTCTTATGTTTATATGATATGCTGTTAAAATGGCCTAAGGCGTGGGCATCTTTTAGGTAATCTGTCTATTAATTCTTTATAAATAACTTTGAAACTTCAACCCTTGTCTGTCATTCTTACAAGAATGAGTATCACCTGCTATTGAATTTAGTATGTACAGAAATGGATGGCTCCAGTTGGGGAGCACCAAAGTCTGTATCAGGACTATAGCGCTCTTGGTCCTAGCCGTTGGTGTGCCACTCACTATGTGTTGAACTGTAGGATAGCTTCAAGCGTCAACAAGCCCAAAACTTTTTTTTTTTTTTCTCAAGACATGGCAAAATGATACAGAAATATGGACATTTTATTTTTTTATTAATCGTCTTTGAATATGACCATTAACACTTCTAAGTAAAAGAAACGAACCGAAAGGAAAACCGACCCTACAGAATGGGCCATATTCTAAGACGTAGAACAGGTAAGACCGATGTACGAAGCTGAGACAGTGGCCTAAGAGTGCAGCATACCACGACTAGTACATTTGCATTCATTTCAATTGAACACTTTTTTTTTTAAAGCAGACCATGTTTCTTACAGGGACATTAGTTGCTTTTGAAAAAAAACAAAACACTTGGAAGTCTGTAAGAGGGTGCCTCCATCCCATTGATACACTGCGTGCTACCTCGTGGCTGCCTGCTATGCTTCCCTAAGAGCACGCTGTCACACAAGGACAGCTTACCCTTTACAAATCAGTTACTATCCAAAATAGATGGGGGCAATCACTGTTCAGATCCAGCCAATAGTTTGCCGTTTAAAGCCACTGATATATTTTATTGTCGCTTCCATACAGGAGGGAAAGCCTCTTTCATGATACTGCAACTTGGGAAGTTGCAAATGTTATTTTATGACTCAGAAATACTCTTTGGACTCAGAAATGAACTTTTGTACATTGCATTATACTTTTTGCCGCTGAATATTTGGAAATATTTGAACATTATAAGCACCATGACACACTGAATTAGCACGTACGCTGATGGATAAATCTCAGACTAAGACAACCGCGAGATACAGACCAGCTCCTTTCATTAGCTAGTTGCTATGTAATTCCTATGCACCAATAACCTGAAAACAATGGTTCCCAGGCAATATCCTAGGCTGCATCTGTCAGTAAGTGTTTATAAGCACTCATGGCTTCTTCCGCTTTATAGGGACAACCTTTCTTTTGTAAACTTATTCACTCAACTTTCATGTAATTAGGAAAAAACGTTAGAGCCCTGAGGTAAAGACATCACGGTCAGATCTTGGAAAGTCCTGTTGGCAGCTGCTGCAAAAGTGGAATCAAATATAGAAGGACCACAAACAAAAAATAAGAATCAATTATATCCCTCCTGTTTCTTCAGGTGAACTATTGGAATAAGTAATCCAGGAAAAAGGACACGAAGAAGCCATGTTGTTGCCAATGAAAATGTAATGGCTGCCAGTGACGAAACGGCAGTAATGGAGTCTCTGAAAAAAGATGGAAAGTGTTTTTTTCCTTGATAACTGTTTACCATATTTCTGCTCTCTGATTTTGCATAGATGGTATTATGTTGTCATTTGAATGCAAAGTATTTTTTCTTCTACACAAAGGAACTACGTGGAAAGTTATTTGTTGTCTCCTATAATATGTCTAATGGAGTTGAGACTTTCTGTCCAACACTACCTCTCAGAGAAAGTCTTGAAGAGCAAACCTTTGCTACCCCGAAGATCAAGGGATGTTCTTGGTGCTCAGCTTTGGGCTCAATAATAGGTGAAGCCACAGTACATCAGTGGTAACAGGCTCTGTTGCTATAATCTAAGCTCAATACCTCTGGTTTCTTGGGGAATCCAAAAATAGTTCCCAGCAGAGTTAAAGATCCAAGCTCATATTTATTCAAGCAATTCATTGATTATCCATAAAGAAAAAGAATATAAGCCACAATTCCAAACACACACTGGGTATTATGATAACAAAGCTCAACTGTTAGAAATGGGGTCTTTGGTTGGCAGTCAGAATACCCCCTGTCCAAGCAAGGACCCTCACTCTAGTCAGGGTAAAGGAGAATCACCGTCAGCTAACCCCTGCTTACCCCCTTGGTAGCTTGGCACCAGCAGTAGGCTTAACTCCAGAGTGCTAGGTGTAAACTATTTGTACCAACACACTCAGGGGGTCATTCCAACCCTGGCGGTCGATGTTAAAGCGGCGGCTAACCCGCCAACAGGCTGGCGGTAAAAAAAAAGGAATTCCGACCCTGGCGGAAACCGCCAACAGAGACCGCCACTTTAACACACTGCCCGCCACGGCGGGACAAACAAACAGTGCGGCGGTCACCGCCAACAAACAGGCGGGAGTCAATGTACCACCCACCCTATCACAACCCACCAATCCGCCACCTTTTCCGGGGCGGTAGCCCAGCCGATAAAAACACGGCGGAAACAGCCATTTCGAACAGAAAACGCTCACCTCCATACACCCCACGAGGAACCTGGACAGCATGGAACCCGAACTACACATCCTCCCAGCGATTGTCTTCCTGCTCCTCTACCAGGAGCACGAACGCCGGCGCAGAAGACAACGGTGAGTACTGCACCTACAACACAGGGGAGGGGGGAGGCAAAAAATTACGGGGACACACCTACGCGACACACCCACCCCCACCCTCACCCACTACAACACACGCATCAATGCATGGCAACAACTCAGAGTGACACCCCCCAAACCCCCCGGAAGAATGCAAATACAAAAGGAAATGATTCGAAACATTGGAATATATTGTATCACTGGCTTAAAAATATATTACACATATACTGTAAAACCTTTATATACATTAATTTTAAAGTCTGATAATTTTAGCAGGCATTGTCCGTGGACCACTGGGCCCAAATCACATGGGCAAAACCCACACAGGATACCTGACTCCAACGGAGAGAACACTGCAGGGGCATCAGATAGGAAAACTACAGGCACCTCAGGGGGAAGGGAAGGGGGGCACCTCAGCCAGATGAGTCCACGACGCCAGATCCACAAGGGGCCTCCATGGCCACTGTGCCATCCTGGGGAGTGCAAAGCCACAGTCTCTCAAGTCTCTACAGTGGGTGGGTTGCCCACTGGACCATCCTGGGGAGTGCAAAGCCACAGTCTCTCAAGTCTCTACAGTGGGTGGGTTGCCCACTGTGCCATCCTGGGGAGTGCAAAGCCACAGTCTCTCAAGTCTCTACAGTGGGTGGGTTGCCCACTGTGCCATCCTGGGGAGTGCAAAGCCACAGTCTCTCAAGTCTCTACAGTGGGTGGGTTGCCCACTGTTCCATCCTGGGGAGTGCAAGGCCACAGCCTCTCAAGTGGATAACAGTCTCCACTGGTTCTGGAGGGGGACTGGTGCCCAGAGTGCTTCGTGCAGCCCTGCCCGACACATATGCGGGCCTGCCCCTTCTGCCAATGGGCCAGCAGTGCTTGAGAGGAAGGGCCCAGTGCAGCGGTGCTTGAGAGGAAGGGCCCAGTGCAGCGGTGCTTGAGACGGCGGTGCCCTGTTCAGCGGTGCTTGAGAGGAAGGGCCCAGTGCAGCGGGGCTTGAGACGGCGGTGCCCTGTTCAGCGGTGCTTGAGACGGCGGTGCCCAGTGCAGCGGTGCTTGAGACGGCGGTGCCCAGTGCAGCGGTGCTTGAGAGGAAGGGCCCAGTGCAGCGGTGCTTGAGACGGCTGTGCCCAGTGCAGCGGTGCTTGAGACGGCGGTGCCCTGTTCAGCGGTGCTTGAGAGGAAGGGCCCAGTGCAGCGGTGCTTGAGACGGCAGTGCCCTGTTCAGCGGTGCTTGAGACGGCGGTGCCCAGTGCAGCAGTGCTTGAGACAGCGGTGCCCAGTGCAGCGGTGCTTGAGAGGAAGAGCCCAGTGCAGCGGTGCTTGAGACGGCGGTGCCCTGTTCAGCGGTGCTTGAGACGGCGGTGCCCTGTTCAGCGGTGCTTGAGACGGCGGTGCCCAGTGCAGCGGTGCTTGAGAGGAAGGGCCCAGTGCAGCAGTGCTTGAGAGGTAGGGCCCAGTGCAGCGGTGCTTGATACAGCGGTGTCCTGTTCAGCGGTGCTTGAGACGGCGGTGCCAAGTGCAGCGGTGCTTGAGAGGAAGGGCCCAGTGCAGCGGTGCTTGAGAGGAAGGGCCCAGTGCAGCGGTGCTTGAGAGGAAGGGCCCAGTGCAGCAGTGCTTGAGACGGCCGTGCCATGTTCAGCGGTGCTTGAGACGGCGGTGCCCTGTTCAGCGGTGCTTGAGAGGAAGGGCCCAGTGCAGCGGTGCTTGAGACCGTGGTGCCCTGTTCAGCGGTGCTTGAGACGGCGGTGCCCTGTTCAGCGGTGCATCGGATGAGTGTCCAGGTCAGCGGATCAGGCCATTGCATGGAGGTCATTCCCCACCTGACCTGTGGCTGGCGGTGCCTTCCTGCCCACCTGGGATGGTGCTTGCGGGGCCCTCCTGGGCTGCAGTACCGGGCCTGTGGGTGCCTTCCTGCCCACCTGGGATGGTGCTTGCGGGGCCCTCCTGGGCTGCAGTACCGGGCCTGTGGGTGTCCTCCTGCCCACCTGGGATGGTGCTTGCGGGGCCCTCCTGGGCTGCAGTACCGGGCCTGTGGGTGTCCTCCTGCCCACCTGGGATGCTGCTTGCGGGGCCCTCCTGGCCAGCTGGCCTGCTGGCGGACTGCCCTTCCCACCCTTCCCTGTTCGCCTGTGGCCCTTCCCCACCTTTGGCGGTGTGCCAGGTGGCACCAGACTTCCTGCCGGAGCCATGGTAGGAATTTTGGTCCCTGGTGTCTTGGGCCTCTCGAGCCGGGCACTGGAAATCTTCGGATGCTTTACCGGGGGTGGGCTGGCCGTGCCTTGACTCCTTACTGAACTGGGTGCCCTTGAGGGTGGGGGACTCCACAGTCCATGGCAAACTGTCTTTACTGGTCCCGCTTTTGTGGTGGCTGAGGTGCTGACTGGAGTCCTATGAGATGGAGGGGGTGGGGGAGTTGTTGGAAAGAGGTCAAGTTTTGAAAGGAAAAGCAATTTAGGAAGAGAAGGATGGGTAGGTGTAGTGGGTATGGGAGTGGAGGAAGAGGTTGTGGTTGTAGGAGTTTTCAGTCTGGTGTCTTTGGGTGCAGGTGCTTGGGCTGGAGGCTGTCGTGAGGTGGATGGCTGTTGGGTGGGTGCCTGCCTGCGTTTGTATAGCTTGGAAGAGGGGGTCACAGACACACTGGGAGAGGACACAGGGGACGTGTAAATGGTAGTGGGGGTGGTGACTGTGCATGTGCGGGGTGTTCTGGTGGGTGTGCTGGTGATGGACGTAGTGGCTGAAGATGTTGTGCATGCAGGTGTGAGTGGAGACGTCACAGGGAGGGGGGGGACACAGTGGAGGCAGTGGGTGTTGGTATGTCTGCATGCGGATGTTGCTTGTGTGAATGCTTGTGTGATGTGTGGTGCTTATGTCTGGATGAGCTTCCCTTGGGTGTTGAGGTGTGTGCAGGCTGGTCTGATGGTGTGTCTGGGATAGGCAGAGGTACAGGGGATTGGGTATGGGTGGAGGAAGTTGGAGGGGGGAGGCTAGAGACAGGGACAATTGCTGCCATCAGTGCTGAGGCCAGAGTGTTGAACGATCGCTGATGGGCAGCCTGACCAGAATGAATGCCCTCCAGGTATGCATTACTCTGGTGCACCTCCCACTCTACACCCTGGATGGCATTCAAAAGGGTAGACTGCCCAACAATGATCGTCCTCAGGAGGTCAATGACCTCCTCACTGAGGGCAGCAGTGGTGACTGGGGCAGGGCCTGAGGTGCCTGGGGCGAAGGAGATGCCCAACTTCCTGGGTGAGAGGGTACGGGACAAACGCTGAGGGGCTGCTGGGAGGGCGGTGCTGGTGTGCTGGGTGGCGGCTGTACCTGTTGTTGCGGGGGCACGGGTGTTGCCGCCACCACAAGGGAGCTCCCTTCAGAGGACGAGTCCCTGTCACTAATGTCCGCACGAGTCCCCGCTGTGGAGCTCCCCTCGCCCTCCGTCCCACTGGTGTATTCGGACTCCGTTGCATGGCCCTCCAGGGCCATGTGGGATGCAGCTCCCTCGTGCTCCGATGCCACTTCTCCTCTGCCTGATGATGCTAATGCACACATGAACAGGAAGACCACAAAAAAGGGGGGGGGGAGAAATAAAGACATATTGAGTGCATGCATTGGCGACACCGTTGGCAGAGAGGACAGACACAGAAGCCCCCTGCACTACGCCGCACACTTGGGGTCGACTACGCAATCCATGGGACATGGCCTACAAGCCTATGGACGACAACTGCACACATAGATGACACAGGGCCATGGATAGCTGTACTTGGCACCCTACAGAGGTGGGGGGCAGGGGCACAGGGCCATGCCTTACGGAGGGGCCTAGCCTACAGAAATCGCCCTGGCCTAGGGATACCCACAGCCCTCCTCCCCCACCCAGATACCCAGCTGAGCCTCCGCCGTCTTCCTGCTCCAGCGTCGGATGTCCTCCCATCTCTTCCTGCAGTGGGTGCCCCGTCTGTTGTGGACCCCCAGGGTCCGGACGTCCTTGGCGATGGCACGCCAAATATCGATTTTCTGGTGGGCGCTGACCTATGTGACATGTACAGGGAGAGAAGTATAATCATCACCTTCTGCATGCTCCATGTGAGTGGCCACCCATCCCCACCCTTGCCATGTGGCACATGCTCTCATCTGTCATTTGATGCATGCCTCAATCGCTCCCCTCCCCCCCATCTTTCATCCACCCCACTGAACACAGGCATTGCCCACAAAGCATGGTCCCAGTGTACTTACCTGTTGGTCTGGAGGACCGTAGAGTAGCGCATACTGGGGGAGGACCCCATCAACAAGTTTCTCCAACTCCTCTGCAGTGAAGGCAGGGGCCCTTTCCCCAGTCGCATGAGCCATTGTCTCTTCCAGACCGAGGTCACAGCAGCACTTGCAGTGTAGGTCCTCTCCTGTGGAAGATCAGGTATCGAGTGAATAAGCAGATAGAAAATGGCGGTCACGACCGCCATGGTGTGCCACGCCAGCGCATTGACCTCACATCCCATTGTCTCACTTCACAGGTCTGGCAGCCGCCATTTCAAGGGCCCACATGGCTTAATTTCTACTGCGTCACACATACCTAGGCCTTGCATCGACACTCATACAAGCCATACAATGCATTGGGAATCGAGGTTATGTGCTAGCTGTGGGAACGTACCTGTGGGTTGATTGACTCTGTGCTCGTTGTTGTCCTTCATAGGCACCGTCCGCTGGGACATGCAAGGAGATGGAGGAATCTTCCCGTGTACAGACCGCTGGTGGACCTGTCGACAATGGAGGAAAGACATGTCATACTGACATACAGGCTTGACCGAGCCACTATACAGGAACTGTGTGCCCAGCTGGAGGCAGACCTGATGTCACCCATCCGCCAACCCACAGGGATCCCCCCTCTAGTGCAGGTTCTGTCAGTACTCCATTTCTTGGCAAGTGGGTCTTTTCAAACAACAGTGGCCATATCATCAGGGATGTCCCAGCCCATGTTTTCCAAGGTGTTGTCCAGAGTGTTGTCTGCCCTGCTCAAACACATGCGGAGCTACATCGTGTTCCCTGAGGTGGGGGATTTGCCTACAGTGAAGGGTGATTTCTATGCCCTTGGACATATTCCCAACATCATTGGTGCCATTGATGGGACACATGTTGCTTTGGTCCCCCCCAGCAGGCGTGAACAGGTGTACAGGAACAGGAAGAGTTATCATTCCATGAATGTCCAGATGGTCTGTTTGGCTGACCAGTACATCTCCCATGTTAATGCCATGTTCCCGGGGTCAGTGCATGACGTGTACATCATGTGGAATAGCAGCATCCCTTATGTGATGGGGAAACTCCAGAGGCACTGTGTGTGGCTAATTGGTGACTCTGGTTACCCCAACCTGTCCTGGCTACTGACCCCAGTGAGGAATCCCAGGACAAGGGAAGAGGAACGCTACAATGAGGCACATGGGCGTACTAGGAGGGTGATTGAGCGGACCTTCGGCCTCCTGAAGGCCAGGTTCAGGTGCCTCCATATGACAGGTGGATCCCTAATGTACTCACCAAAGAAGGTGTTTTCCCGATCATCGTGGCCTGCTGTATGCTTCACAACCTGGCTTTGCGACGCCAGGTGCCTTTTCTGCAGGAGGATGGGCCAGATGGTGGTGTTGTAGCAGCTGTGGAGCCTGTGGAGAGTGAAGAGGAGGAAGGCGAAGAGGACGACATAGAGAACAGGAACACAGTAATACAGCAGTATTTCCAATGACACACAGGTAAGAATCCACACCGGCATAGAACATTTACTTAAAGACTGCTACCTCTCTACTGTCTGACCTTTTCCCCCAGTGTATGGTAACTGTGTTGTGACTTTCCCTTCCGATTTCAGAGATGTGGGCCCCACTGCGTGACATCTGCTTTGTTTCCCCATGGACTACAGCTGTGTGACAGTGGTATGTTGGCATCACAATGTAAATTAACATTTTGGCACGGTTATGTCTAATACATTTGTTCAAAATCACAGCCAGACTCAAGATTGTTTTGTGCAATAAGTGTGTTTATTACAGTTCTCTAAATTGGTGGGTGGTTGCAATTCGGTGAGGGGTGATGGTGGAGGATTGTCCATGGCAGAGTCCAGACTATCAGTATCACAGGTGCATTGTCCAAATGCCTGTGGAAAGTGGTGCAGGTGCAGTTTAAGGTTGGACAGGGTGTCAATGTGGGACAGTGGGATGACAATCAGGGAGGTATCCTTTGCTGGCGGGGGTCTTGGCATCTTACTCTGTCTTCTTCCTGGATCTCAGGGCCCGCTTGCGGGGTGGTTCTCCTTCTGCAGGGGGTGGGGTTCTGGTGGCCTGTTGGTCTTGTGTCGGGGCCTCCTGTCCACTAGCGCCGGCGGAGGTGGTAGGCAGTTCTTGGTCCATGCTAGTGACAGGGGCCCTTTGTGGTGCCACAGTGTCCCGCAATGTGGTGACTACCTGATTCAGAGCCACTACGATGGTGCCCATGGCGGAACTGATGTTTCTTAGTTCCTCCCTGAAGCCCATATACTGTTCCTCCTGCAGAAGCTGGATCTCCTGAAACCTGGCCAGGACCGTCGCCATCGTCTCCTGGGAGTGGTGGTAGGCTCCCATGATGGAGGTGAGGGCCTCGTGGAGAGTGGGTTCCCTGGGCCTGTCCCCCCCCCAGTCGCACAGCAGCTCTCCCAGTTCCCCTGTTTCCCTGGGCCTCTGTCCCCTGGACCGTGTGCCCACTACCACTGCCCCCAGGTCCCTGTTGTTGTTGGGGTGGTGGGTTAGCCTGGGTGCCCTGTAGTGGTGGACACACCGCTGATTGACGTGTCCTGGGGACAGAGGTATGGGCCCGCTGGGTGGGTGCTGTGCTGGTGTTCCCAGAGGGGGGAAGGTCTGCTGTGGCCTGTGGCTGTCTGAGGGGAACCGACTGTCCCGAGGTCCCCGATGGGCCGGGCTGGTCATCTAGATCCAGGTCGACAGAGGTGCTGTCATCACTGTGGGCCTCTTCTGGGGGTGGAGTGGACATTTGTGGACCCTCCTGCGAGGTGACCTGACGTTCGGGTCCTGCAGGGGTATAAAAGTATGGTTATTGCTTCTGTGTGTGCCATAGCATGCAATGGGTGGGTGCCCGTGTACCCCAGTGCTGGCATTCCCTTGTGGGGGCTGTTGTGACGGTGGTTGGGGGGGATGGGTATGTGCAGTGGGCATGCTTTGGTGATGAGTTTGCATGCTTTGTGGACGCATGCAGGGCTTGGTGTTGGGATGGGTGGGTTGTGATGGTGAGACATTTGCAAGGAGTAGGTGTGATGGGGGTGGGGGTGAGGGTGGGGGTATGAGTTGGCATGCTGGTGGGGTGGGGGGATGAAGTAGTGAAGATGAGACTTACCAGAGTCCATTCCTCCATATACTCCTGCGAGGCCCTCAGGATGCAGGATCGCCAAGACCTGCTCCTGCCATGTTGTGAATTCTGGGGGAGGAGGTGGGGGTCCGCTGCCAGTCCACTGCACCGCGATGTTGTGCCTGGATACCATGGAACGCACCTTCCCCCGTAGGTCGTTCCACCGCTTCCTGATGTCGTCCCGATTTCTTGGGTGCTGTCCCACAGCGTTGACCCTGTCCTCTATTCTGCTCCATAGCTCCATCTTCCTGGCAATGGTGGTGTGCTGCACCTGTGTCCCGAAGAGCTGTGGCTCTACCCGTACAATTTCCTCCACCATGACCCTGAGTTCAGCCTCCGAAAACCTGGGGTGTCTTTGCGGTGCCATGGGGGGTTGTGGGTGATGTGTGGGGTGGATTGTGTGGTGCTAAGTGTGGTGATGTGTATTGTTGTGTTGTGTGAAGTGCGTGCTAATATTCCTGGGTGACAGTGAATTGGGCGTCTGGGTGCTCGGATCTCTTTTCTCTGTGCGTGTTCACGAATCTCTAGGAGTGGGGGTTTGTGGCTGATGTGGGTGTGTGTTTTATATTGTGTTGGGTGTGTGGGAGTGTTGTTTGTATGTGTATCAGGTGTGTGTATTTTGAATTGTCCAATGTGGCTGTGTTTTGGAGGTGTGTGTGTATTTTGAGCGCGGCGGTGTGTACCGCCAATGGAATACCGCTGTTGAAAGACCGCTGCGTTGATTCGTGGGTCGTGATGGCATGGGCGTATTTCTGTTGCCGTGACGGTGGAGGTTTGGTCATCGCCAGTTTCTCGCTGCCCTTTGGTGTTGCGGACTTTTGTGGATGTCTGTATTTTGGCGGTTTGCCTGTTGTGGGTCAGAATGACCGTGGCGGTTTAGAAAAATAGAAAATATTTATCTTAACAAAACAAGACCAAAACAACAAAAATCCAAAATACACAAGCCAAGTTATCAATTAAAAAGCAAAAAGAGTCTTCATGTAGTTTTAAACACACACTAACACTGTTAGCGTGAAAATGTACCTTGGGTGTGTCAAAAATAACCCTGCACTGGCAAGTGTGCATCAAAAAGGGCTTCCGATGCCTCAATTTTACTCACGATTGAGACCTTCAGTCATTTCTTCTTTCATCGGAGCATGTCGTTTCTTCTCTCTGCAGGACAGCGATACGGCGATCCGGTCGGCACTCTCAGGTCCGGGCAGGCCTTCCTTTGTTTTTACACGCCCAGCGGTAATTGCGTCACAAATCCAGCTGCATGATGATCCGAAAAACCATGCAGCGCGGGTTGCGATCTCCCAGCCTCTGTCAGTGATGCTGCGCATCATTTCTCCAGCTCAGTGCGTCAATTCTTCGGTCACGTTGCAGGCGAGCATCCATTTTCAGCTGCGAAGCCGGCGGCGTGTTGATTTTTCAGCCGCAGATCGGAGTCGTGTATCTTTTCCCCTCACGGCTTTCTGTGCGTGGATTTCTTCCTCTTAGGCTGCCAGCTTCTCCTTTTAGGGTCCCAGGAACTGGATGGGCACCACTTGGCAGAGTAGGAGTCTCTCCAGAGACTCCAGGTGCTGGCAGAGAGAAGTCTTTGCTGTCTCTGAGACTTCAAACAACAGGAGGCAAGCTCTAAATCAAGCCCTCAGAGATCTTCATAAGATGGAAGGCACACAAAGTCCAGTCTTTGCCCTCTTACTCTGGCAGAAGTAGCAACTGCAGGATAGCTCCATAAAGCACAGTCACAGGCAGGGCATCTCTTCTTCCTCAGCTCTTCAGCTCTTCCTCAGGCAGAGGTTCCTCTTGTTTCCAGGAGTGTTCTAAAGTATGTGGTTTTGGGTGCCCTTATTATACCCAATTTCTCCTTTGAAATAGGCCTACTTCTAAGCAAAGTCTCTCTTGAATGTGAAATGATGCCTTGCCCAGGCCAGGCCCCAGACACTTACAAGGGGGGTGGAGACTACATTGTGTGAGGACAGGCAGACCCCTTTCAGGTGTAAGTGATCACCCCTCCCCTCTGTTAGACCTGACAGCCTTAGGGTGGTCACCCCTAACTTTTTGCCTACCTCCCTCCACTTTTTGGACTCTGTTTTTGCTAGCTTTTAGACTCTGCGCACATTACCACTGCTAACCAGTGCTAAAGTAAATATGCTCTCTCCCTTTAAACATGGTAACCTTGGATCACGCCAAATTGGACTATTTGATTTACTTGTAAGTCCCTAGTAGAGTGCACTATATGTGCCCAGGGCCTGTTGATTAAATGCTACTAGTTGGCCTGCAGCACGGGTTGTGCCACCCACCTTAGTAGCCCCTTTACCTTGTCTTAGGCCTGCCATTGCAAGGCCTGTGTGTGCAGTTTCACTGTCACTTCGACTTGGCATTTAAAAGTACTTGCCAAGCCTAACACTCCCCTTTTTCTACATATCAGTCACCCCTAATGTGTGCCTTAGGTAACCCCTAGAGCAGGGTGCTGTGTGGGTAAAAGGCAGGGCATGTACCTGTGTAGTTTACATGTCCTGGTAGTGTAATACTCCTAAATTCGTTTTTACACTACTGTGAGCCCTGCTCCCTTCATAGGCTAACATTGGGGCTGCCCTCATACATTGTTGAAGTGGTAGCTGCTGATCTGAAAGGGGTAGGAAGGTCATATTTAGTATGGCCAGAATGGTAACACAAAATCCTGCTGACTGGTGAAGTTGGATTTAACATTACTAATTTAGAAATGCCACTTTTAGAAAGTGAGCATTTCTCTGCACTTAAATCTTTCTGTGCCTCACAATCCACGTCTGGCTGGGTTTAGTTGACGGCTCCTTGTGCATTCACTCAGACACACCTCAGACACAGGGTACTCAGCCTCACTTGCATACATCTGCATTTTGAATGGGTCTTCCTGGGCCGAGAGGGTGGAGGGCCTGCTCTCACACAAAGGACTGCCACACCCCCTACTGGGACCGTGGCAGACAGGATTGAACTGAAAGGGGACCTGGTGCACTTCTAAGCCACTCTTTGAAGTCTCCCCCACTTCAAAGGCACATTTGGGTATAAAACAGGGCCTCTGCTCTACCACCTCAGACACTTCCTGGAGAAGAAACCAGAACCTGCACCCTGACAAGAAGAACTGCCTGGCTGCCTAAAGGACTCACCTGACTGCTTTCTACAAAGGACTTATGCCTTGCTGTTGCCCTGCTGTCTTGCAGCTCCCTTGCTTTGCTGCAGAAGTACTCTCCAAGGGCTTGGATAGAGCTTGCCTTCTGTTCCCTGAAGTCTCAGGACCAAAAAGACTTCTCTCTTGCAACTGGTCTCCTTGTGTGGCGTAAAATTCAACGCACAGCTTGTTCTGCGGTGAAAAATTCCCTGCACGCCAGACAGGAAAGACGCCGCTCGACTTCGCGAGGAAAAGATCAACGCGGCGCCTGCGGTGCGACTGGAACTTCGACGCACGGTCCGCCTGGACAACGCAGCGCCTGCTGTGAGGAAGAAAATTCCACACACAGCCCACCAGAACGACGCGCAGCTGGACTACAAGCCCAGGATTCCACGCACAGACCCCGGGGTGTCTGAAAACCCCGCAACCCACAGAGGAGACCTGTCCGCACGCCGGAGATCGACGCAACGTCTTCCCCGCGTGAAAAATAACGACGCAAGTCCGTGTGTGAAGGGGCGAAACCGATGCACACACCATTTTCCACGCATATCCTCCTCTGCGGCCCTCTGCGGAGATGTTTCACTCCAAAGCAGGTACTTTGTGCTTGAAAGAGACTTTGTTTGCTTTTTAAAGACTTAGGACACTTTATATCACTTTCCAGTGATATCTTTACAATCTCTTATTGCATCTTATATCGTTTTGACCTACAAATATCCAGATAAATATTATATATTTTTCTAAACACTGTGTGGTGTATTTTTGTGGTGCTATATTGTGTTATTGTATGATTTATTGCACAAATACTTCTTTACACATTGGCTTCTAAGTTAAGCCTGACTGCTCAGTGCCAAGCTACCAGAAGGTGGGCACAGGATAATTTGGATTGTGTGTGACTTACCCTGACTAGAGTGAGGGTCCTTGCTTGGACAGGGGGTAACCTGACTGCCAGCCAAAGACCCCATTTCTAACACCCTCCCTCCTAGCACAGATGGTTTATCAGGAAATGCAGACTACACCCCAGCTACCTTTGTGTCACTGTCTAGTGTGAGGTGTAACCAGCCCAACTGTCAAATTGACCCAGACAGGGAATCTACAAGCAGGCAGAGTCACAGAAATGGTATAAGAAAGAAAATGCTCACTTTATAAAAGTGGCATTTTCAAACACACAATCTAAAAATCAACTTTAGTAAAAGATGTATTTTTAAATTGTGAGCTCAGGGACCCCAAACTCCACATGTCCATCCGCTCCCAAAGGGAATTTAATCAGATTTAAAGGTAGCCCCCATCCTAACCTATGAGAGGGACAGGCCTTGCAACAGTGAAAAACAAATTTGGCAATATTTCACTGTCAGGACATATAAAACACATTACTAGATGTCCTACCTTAACCATTCACTGCACCCTGCCCTTGGGGCTACCTAGGGTCTACCGTAGGGGTGCCTTACATGTAAGAAAAGGGAAGTTTTAGGCCGGCCAAGTGGGTACACTTGCCAAGTCGAATTTACAGTTGAACTGGACACACATACACTGCAGTGGCAGGTCTGAAACATGATTACAGAGCTACTTATGTGGGTGGCAAAACCAGTGCTACAGGCCCACTAGTAGCATTTGATTTACAGGCCCTGGACACCTCTAGTGCACTCTACTAGGGACTTACTAATAAATCAAATATGGCAATCATGAATAAGCCAATTACATACACATATTGTAAAGAAGCACTTGCACTTTAGCACTGGTTAGCAGTGGTAAAGTGTCCAGAGTAACAAAAACAGCAAAATCAGAGTCCAGCACACACCAACAACCTGGGAAACGGAGGCAAAAAGTTAAGGGAGATAACGCCAAGGATGAAAAGTCTACCCACCATACCCCAATTCAAGAGAAACTGTGGGTGACCTGTAGGATTTAAGTGCCAAAGATTCAGTGTCAATTCAGGCAACCCTATGGATTAACCCTGGATGTTATTTCTGAGACAGCCCTGGAACGTAGTGACCCCATCAGTAGCAAATAAGAGACACCTGCTTCAAGAGACCTTTTCGAGGAGCTCTTCTTTTTTCTCCACACCCAAACTGCCATCATTAGAAATTCCTTTGCTGCATGCCCATGTTCATGTTCATCTGAAACTTTCCCAACATAGTCTTTGGGAACAAAAGACCCATTCTTAAAATATGCCCCGTAGCACCGTGTATGCCCTGGAGTGCTATCTAATGTCACAGAGCTGTAGATATGTGTTTTGCACTTTACGCACCAATTAACCGTAGGTGCTAATTATGGCCAGCGTGTTTCCATGTTCAGAGCAGGAATGCTTGTTATTGATAGAGCCTCCACTCTTTTGAGATTACACAAACCACATCAGAGTGTGGCCATCTCGGGCATAGCTGTTTATATAAAGCACGCCCAGGCATACTTACATACTTACAATTGAAGCACTATCTGAGCAAAGCTTGAATCCTAGTGGAGGTGTTGTGGTGTTTTGGCCTTACAGTTGACATGTGTTCTGCACCCTCGCTGAGTCAAAGGCAACAGCAGTGACTGAAGGAGAAAGACACCAGAAAGCAATTAATTTCCCAAAGAATGCTGTATATGGAAGTAGCACACAAAAGCTAGACTTTTGAACAAGCTTTAAAATTAAGGGCCCTCATATACAACAAACTGGTGCATCGATCACAATGCACCAGTTTGCTTGTACTGCCCTGCGCCCCACAAATGACACCATGATAGCACTGCATTTAAAATACAGCATAGTATGGCACTTGTTAGCACAGCTGCATCAGAATTTCTGACACAGTTATGGAACTTTGCTGGACTAGCCTCAAATATTCTGACGCTATTCCAGCAAAGCTCGGGAAGGCCCATTAAAAACAGCCCAGGGTCAATTTAACACCTGCCTTGAACAGGCATAAAAAATTACGCTAGAATGATGCAGTGAAATCTTATAGATTTCACTGCATCTTTCCTGCAGGTCTTCTAGCGGGAGAACGCCTCCCTTGCATACATTATACCTGGCACAGGTATAATAAGGTGCAATGGTTTACAAACTGGCGCAATGGTCCCATTGCACCAATTTGTAAATGCTACACTGTGTGGGGGTCTGTTTGCACTGTAGCGTTAAAAAATAATTGGGTCCTAACTTTTTACAATCCTTGAAACACAAACCTGTGAGACAATACAGCAGAGACTAAGGGCCTCATTACAAGTCTGGCGGTGAACGGAACGCCAGACTTGCAGTCATGTTCACCATCTGTTTGGCTATCCGACTGCCAAACTAGGATGTTGTGACGGGCTGACGGTGGTGCAGATCATAATCAGCAAAGTCGGCGCTGCCCTGCTCATTATGACGTGGTTCTCCACCAGCCTTTTCATGGCTGTTTTACCTGGTCAAACAATCCAAAGTAGCTTTTAATATATCATAAATGAGTGTCACAGCCTCTTCGTGGTCTGTTCCTCATGTAGAATGAAATAATCCACTCCTGTATGATTTTCAAGCATTCAAGGCAGAAATGAAAAAGATTTTTTGATAACCACAGAGTCATCCAGTCAGTAGATTCTGAATAGTTAAATCTCAAACACAGAAACAAGGACTTGGGTGCTTATGTATCATTGTTTAACAGATCAGTTGCCGAATTCGAGTGGCTGGAGGAAAACAGAAGCTTTTTTTCTATCACAGTTCAAAAGATGAGCTGAAGTACTTATTACCTCAGATCAATAATCTTCTTGAATCTTGTGAGGAACTAACTTGACTTAACATTTAAACTTGACCATTGGTTCACTTGACCGACATAATGATCATGGAAGACCTGAAACTAAACTGGTTGTAACTAGAAATAAGAAACCTGAATTAAGCAAAACTAGTGATGATTCAGAGGCTATGGAAATTAGGGTACCATGGACAAAAGAGGAGAGACAATGCTACAGAGATTAAAAATTATGCCTTTACTCTGGCAAAACAAAATCAACAGGACTGAAATTCTAATTCTCACCATTCAGGAATTCCTTATTTAAAACGTTCAGTTTGATTTTATAAATGCACCCCCTCTTCAAGGCTATTCTAGGAATTCCGTGGCTGCAATATAACCTTGAGATAGACTAAGCAACTAGGCTGATAAGACTACAGTCTTCTTTTTGTAATCACTTTTTAAAAAAAGACATGCAAGGGAAGGCACACTCATTTTATATGGTAATGTAAAGAAGGAGATCTCTCTTGATGATTTTTATCAAATGTTTGCTGACATCTTTGACAAAATCAAAGCCACACAACTACCACCTCATAGACCATTGAACTGGAGAAATGGTGCCCAAATTCCATACACTCATATTTATTTACCGAGAATGTAAATATGCAGAGGCAATATACAGATGAAATGATGATGATAGGATTCAGTCGGCCCTTGCGTTCTCCAGCATCTTTAAGACTGCTTTTTATTTTCTAGAAAGGAGGGTAACTCAGAACACTTTTATTGTTTATTGAGCCCTTGTTTGGATAATTGTCAAAAATCAATATCCTTTACAATTGACCGCTACCCTTTTGGATCAGGTCAAATAGGCAATTATTTCCATCAACCTGTACTTGCAGATACTTTTTACCAGGTGCACGCCAGAGAGGGTAACGAGAAGACAGACTTTCATATTAGGATTGGCACTAACGGCATTTCAGTACTTCATTATTGAAACACATCACAAATGTATTGATAGATGTCCTGTCATCTAAATAGACATGTCAATTCTGGTTCTCAAACTAAAGACATTGAACATGTGCGAGATATTATCCAACTCTTGTGTGATAATTACCTATAAGATAAGATAAAGAAGTGTATCTTTCATGCTGAAGGAGTCAATTCTTTGGGATTCATAATACCTCCTACCAGAGTCCAAATGCACTCTGAGAAAGTGCCAATTGAACTCTGGGAATTCTCACAGAATGTAAAAGTGGTACAACGTTTCTTAGGGCTCCCCAGTTTCTCTAGCAGATTCATCAATCACTTTTCAAACACAATCACTCTACTCACAAGATTATTAAAAAAAGGAGTAAAGTTCCAATTGAGTAAGGAGGCAGAATTAGCCTTTAACCAGTTAAAAGGAAAGCTTGTAATCACACTAGTACACAGTGATCTAAAACAAATTTTTCTTATAGATGCTGATGCCTCTCAAATATTAGTTTGTGGTGTTCTCTTGCAGCATAATCCAGGGATGGGACAGCTACACTAAGGCCCTCATTACAATCCTGGCTATCGGTAATAAAGCGGCGGTAACACCGCCAACAAGCAGGGGTAAAAAAAATTGAATTATGACCATGGCAGAAACTGCCCACACAGACAGCCACTTTAACACAACAACCGCCACCGCGGTAGCAACAAGCACCACAGCGGTAACTGCCAACACCCAGCCGAAAGACAATGTACTGCCCACAGTATTACAAGAGGCCTATCCGCCACCTTTCCAGGGCGGTACCAATGACATCAAAAGCACAGCGGAAACAGTACACAGAAGGCAAAGGACTCACCTCTGGAGACTCAGGGAAGAACCATGCCGCCATGGAGCCCGGACTGCAGGTGTTCCCCATACTGGTCTACCTCCTCCTACACCAGGAAAACCAAAGCCAGCGACGACAACCACTGTGAGTACTGCTGCCTAGCACACAGGGAAGGGGGGAGGAAAGAGAGAGTGACACACACACAAAACACGCAACACCCCCATCCCAACAGCATACACACAAACAGATGCAACAACACAACACATCCTCCCCGCACCCCTCAGGAATAACACAATGACAAAAGGAATTGATTGAAGTGAGTGTAATAAGATAAAATACTAGAAATACGTCCTCAAAAATCAAAACAGTATTTAGATCTATACAAATGGAGGGATGCTGTCCAGTCCATAATGGCGGTGGGCCACAAGGCCACATCACATAGGCCAAGGCCCCATCTTACTGCTGCATCAACACGGAGAGAACACTGCAGGGGCATCAGGTTGAAAATACACAGGCACCTCAGGGGGATGGGAAATGGGGGTCACCTCAGCCATAAGATGGTACAACACCACTTGTCCTTGAGGGGGCAACATGCCCTGTGCGATGTCCTGGGGAGTGCAAAGCCACAGTCTCTCAAGTGGGTGGTTTGCCCACTGCTTGGTCCTGGGGAGTGCAAGGCCATAGTCTCTCAAGTGGGTGGGTGGTTTGCCCACTGCTTGGTCTTGGGGAGTGCAAAGCCACAGTCTCTCTAGTGGGTGGTTTGCCCACTGCTTGGTCCTGGGGAGTGCAAGGCCACAGTCTCTCAAGTGGGTGGTTTGCCCTCTGCTTGGTCCTGGGGAGTGCATGGCCACAGTCTCCCTAGTAGGTGGTTTGCCCACTGCTTGGTCCTGATGCCGCACATGGGGAGTGCAAGGTCACAGTCACTCACCTGGGTGTCAGACCCACGCGATTTGCAGTGGTCAGGATGCACTACAGTCGATGGAGGTAGGACTACGCACTGCTCAGTGGTGGCGGTGCCGGTACTGTTGTCGGTGCTGCCAGTGGTGGTGGAAGCCACCAGCCCTTCCCCTGCAGCCTCGGACGGCTGCCCACTGGGCCGCTGTTGCTGGCAGTGGTGCTGGTGTCAGCACAGGCAGTGGTGGGGGGAGGCTCCAGCCCTTCCTCTGCAGCCTCAGACGGCTTCCCACTGGGGCTGCTGCTTCTGGCAGTGGTGCTGTCAGTGGTGCTGGTGGCGGTACATGTGGCGGTGCTGCCAGTGATGGGGAGAGGCTCCAGGCCTTCCCCTGCAGCCTCAGACTGCTGAAGCGCCATGGCTGGTGTTGGGGGCTCAGATTCTGTCCCAGCACCAGGCCTCCTGGCCTTCCTGCCTGCAGGGGCAAGCCTTTTGCCCTTGCCCTTGCCGTCTGGTAGTGCCTCCTTGCCTTTGCCAGCTGATGGTGCCTTCTTTCCCTTGCCATTGTTGGTGCCTCCTTGCCCTTGACCTTGCCAGCTGGTGGTGCCTCCTTGCCCTTACCCTTGTACGCTAGTGGTACATCCTTGCCCTTCCCCTTGGCAGCTGGTGCAGGCACACTGCTAGTGCTGATGGGTGTTTCCTTGGAGCCTCTCACACCTGCAGTAGCTGTTGAAACTACTGTGGTCATGGACTGGGTGGCTGAGGTGCTAGCCTGGGTGTTGCCCACCCTGGCCCGACGTGAAGGACGGGGGGTAGGGAAGAGCTTAACCGTGGAGAGGGAAAGCTTCTTAGGAACACTGGGGTGGGAAGAGGGTGAAGGTTTCGGAGTGGAGGAAGAGGGAGTGGTTGTTGGAGGTGTCGGTTTGCTGTGCTTGGATGCAGGGGCTGGATGCTGTTGTGAGGTGGATGGCTGTTGGGTGTCTGAGTGCTTGCGTTTGTGTACTTTGGGAGGAGGGGGTACAGACACAGTGGGAGAGGACACAGGGGATGTGTGAATGGATGTGGGGGTGGTGACTGCAAGTGAGGGGCATGTAGTTATAGGTGTGATGGTGATGGAGGCAGTGGGTGTGGATGTAGTGCAGGCAGGTGTGAGTGGAGATGCTACTGGGAGGGAGGTGGACGACAGGGAAGAGGGGGACACAGTGGAGGCAGTGGATGTTGGTGTGTCTGCATCTGGATGGTGTTTGTGTGAGTGCCTGTGGGATGATGTGTGGTGCTTGTGTTTGCCTGAGCCACTCCTGTGTGTTGTCTTGGGTGGATGCTGGTCTCAATGTGTGCTTGGGATAGGTTGGGGTTCAGGGGAATGGGAATGGGCAGAGGAAGTTGGGGGTGGAGGCTAGAGACAGGAACAATAGCTGCCATCAGGGAGGAGGCCAGAGCCTTGAATGATCTCTGTTGGGCCGCCATGCCAGAGTCAATGCCCTCCAGGAATGCATTTGTTTGTTGCAAATGCCCTGCCAGCCACTGTATGGCATTCACAACGGTTGACTGCCCAACAGAGATGGATCTCAAGAGGTCAATAGCCTCCTCATTCAGAGCAGCAGGGCTAACTGGGGCAGGGCCTGAGGTGCCTGGGGTGAAGGAGATGCCCACCCTTCAGGGTGAGCGGGCATGGGAAATTTGCTGAGGGGCTTCTGGGAGGGTGGTGCTGATACGGGTATGGCGGCTGCACCTGTAGTTGGGGTGGCCACAGAGCTGTCCGCCACCACTAGAGAGCTTCCATCAGAAGAGGTATTATTTTCTGAACTGTCCCCTCCTATCTCTGCCGTGGTGCTCCCCTCACCCTCCGTCTCACTGGTGCCCTCACCGTCTGTGGATTCGGCCACATGGGCCCTGTGGGATGCAGCTCTCTCCGTCGCTGGTGCCTCTGCTCCTCCGCCAGATGATGCTAATGCACATAAGGACAGGGTGACAAAACAAAAAGAGGGGGAGAGAAAAAGGATACACTTGGTCAATGGCAGCAATAACACCACCGCTGGTGTACACAACACACAGGGAAAAGCCCTAAGCACTAGGCAATGCACTACCAGTCACAATGCTAGTCACCATGCCATGGACAGTAATACCTAACACCAATTGCAGGATACCTGTGACCCACAGAGCCCTGCTCAGTAGTGGATGCCCACTAGCTTGGTTCGATTTCATCAGCCCCTACCCAACAAGGAACCTACCCTGCAATGTCCGGCCTGACCTAGGGGCACCAACAGGCCCACATCCCCCACATCCCCCACCCAGAGACCACCCCACCACGTGCAAGTAGTATATTGGGAAACTGTACTCACCCCCTTGTGGCTGCTGTGATGGCCTCAAGCACCCATCCAGCTCTCGATATGATACCGCCAGTATGCGGCCATATACCCTTTTTCTGATGGGCGCTGACCTGCAGAGGAAATACACATAGAAAAAGGGCATCAGTCATACCGTCTGGCCATTTACACTCATGGCCCACCTTATCCCTCCCACCCCTTTACGCACATATATTGCCCACCATACATGCAGCACGCTGCCCAGGACCCTTCAACCACCCTCCCTCTTACATGCTCCATGCATTCATGACCCATGCTTCGTGCTCACCGTGTACTCACCTGTTGGTCTGGAGGCCCATACAGCATTCGTTACTGGGGTAGGACCCCATCCACCAGTCTCTCCAACTCCGCAGCGGTGAAGGTAGGGGCCCTTTCCCCAGTGACACGAGCCATGCTCGGTTCCAGACACAGGTCACAGCAGCACATACAGTGTAGGTCCTCTCCTGTTGAAGGTCAGGTAGCAAGTGGGAGAACAGATAGAAAATGGCAGTCACATCCGCGGCGGTGCGTACCGTCACTGCTGGCGTACATCATCATTGGCTACTGTAACCCATAGGGCCCAATGACAACCAATGAGGAGTACTTGACTGCCTCCCGCAGAGGCGCACAACGTCAGCGGCATTACCTCATTTCCACCTGTCTATCCACACACGACAGACGGACGCCAGTTCGGGGGGGGGGGAACAGGCCATGGCAACTGACTGCATCACACAGCACACATAGGCACCATTTGGGCCTATACAACAACATACTGTTTCTGTCACAACATGCATTGCACTGTACATTTTTGGAAAAGTTGAATACTGACCAGAAGCTCATCGTTTTGCCCCCTAGATTACAACCTCTGAGGAAGAATAGGAGATGGAGACATCCCTCCGTGAACAGACCCCTGGTGGACTTGGCAACAATGGAGGACAGGCACATTATCCTCACCTACAGACTTGACAGGGTCACAATCCAAGAACTGTGTGCCCAATTGGAACCAGACCTGATCTCTGCTATCCGTCACCCCACTGGGATCCCCCCTCTTGTGCGTGTCCTATCAGTGCTCCCTCCATTTTTTTGGCAAGTGGCTCCTTCCAAGTGACAGTGGGCTTGGCAGCAGGAATGTATCAGCCAATGTTCTTAATAGTGCTGAGCAGAGTGTTGTTTGCCCTGATGAAACACATGCGCAGCTACATTGTTTTCCCCCAGGTGGAGGATTTGACCACAGTGAAAGCTGACTTCTATGCAATGGGACATATCCCCAAAATCATTGGGGCAATTGATGGTACACATATTGCATTTGCCCACCCCTGGAGAAATGAACAAGTGTTCAGAAATCGAAAGAGTTTTCACTCGATGACTGTGCAGATAGTGTGCCTGGTGGACCAGTACATCTCCCATGTCAATGCAAAGTATCATGGGTCTGTGCATGATGCCTTTATCATGAGCAATAGCAGCATCCCATATGTGATACTCAACTCCAGAGGCACAGAGTGTGGCTAATAGGTGAGCCCATGGTCCCCACCCAGTATGTGTTGGTGTATGGGTATGGGGTTGGCCCTGAGGGTTAGTGTCTGGCTAACAGGTATCCCTCAGTATTTGCAGGTGACTCTGGTTACCCCAACCTCTTATGGATACTGACCCCAGTAAGGAATCCCAGAACAAGGACAGAGGAATGTTACAATGAGGCACATGGGTGAGCAAGAAGAATTATAGAGTGAACCTTCGGCCTCCGGAAGACCAGCTTTGGGTGCCTCCATCTAACAGGTGGCTCCCTGTACTATTCACCCAAGAAGATGTCCCAGATTCTCATGGCATGTTGCATGTTGCACAACCTTGCCTTACGTCGTCAGGTACCTTTTCTGCAGGAGGATGAGGCTGGAGATGGGCATGTGGCAGTGGTGGAGCCTGTGGACAGTGACGAAGATGAGACAGAGGATGAGGATGTGGACAATAGAACATCAATCATACGACAGTACTACCAGTGACACACAGGTAAGACACTGTAACTTCACCTTCCATTGCAGTTTCATATTGTAAATCTTCACTGGCAGGCTGATATTCCCACTACTATGGTCCTTACTGTACCCTTTACCATGTCTATTTAAAGATTTCTGTGCCCCACTCTGGCTCCTGGTGTATTGACTGCAGCCAACTACAGGTCATACCTTTGTATACATTCCTGTACAATTGAATTGCAGTGTCTATAGATTGTTAAACGAATACATTGTTCAATCACTTGATAGACTCAATGCTTGTATTTTTTTATAAGGATGTTTATTTATGTGCTGATAAGTGAATGGGGTATTACTGTAGGCTGGAGGGGGTGGTGGAGCGGAGTCCAGGTAAGAGTTCCAGTCTAATTGTATCATAGGTGCATTGTCCAAGGGGGCATAGGAATGCTTGCTATGATTAGAACCTCTGCTCTCTCGAGGATCCCCAAATCGGCCATCTTTGGCATGCTTCTCTATATAAACAGTGCCCAGGCTTACTGCTAAAGAGCTAAGCACTTACCTGGGTAGAGCTCAAGTCCTGTTGGTGGTCCTGTGGTCTTCACCCTTTCATTGGTCCCAAGAAAAGAGCATGTGACTGGAAGAATGATTCTTGGAAAGAACTGTCAGGGCCACAAAACATAACCGCTGTAAGTTTTCAGTATTTAATGTGTGAAAGCGTATTGTGCCCCTCTGAGAAAATGGGTGTTTCCTTATTCCCAGGGGTTTGCTGATATTCTATTGGAGGATGAAGAAGATGGAAGAAAATGGTGTTGCAACATAGAATTTGTGTTTATGGTAGTGCATGTTCCTAGAGTCACTAGCGGATTCCTTCCCCAACTCTCTGACTAGAGACTCACCTTGAGTTTCTGATGTGTTTTCTTCATGAGAAACTGCCTTACTTAGATTTGACTGAATTGTCTGCTGATATATTAGAGCTGAGAATACTTTTCTACTTATGATGCAAAGGCTTCATTCTTGTGGTAAGATTTCACTCATCAAAAGTCTTAATTGGGTTTCTGAGCTGATACCTTTTTCTCTCGTTATTTCAACTTATTTAGAAAAGGGAGTTTCTTTTATGAAACAAACTTGTTGTATAATGGATGTGATTCTTACAGACAGTGTATTGTATTTTATGATCAACTATTGATTGATGGATTATGTTAAGTTTTAATGCTGGAATCTAAAGATTAATGCCTAATAAAGAAACAGCTGAAAGATTTAAAAAATGTAAAATAAAACCCTTTTGTACTCACACTTATTCTCCTTATTGATTGAACTGAAAGTCTGTAAATTATTTATTCATATGCAGATGTTTGCTTCTTACTTCTCCTTGTTGATAAACAAATGTCCAAAAAACCACTGATGGGGGTTATTTAATGATTATACATGAAGATTGAGATACAGAAAACCCTGCTTACGCAACCGGATGACATTGCACTAGTTGTGAAAATATTATTCAAAATATCAGCTTTATCGAAATAGGTCTACATTCCTACCTAGAGAAATTGAACCATCATTCCCAGCACATCAAGGCCCGTATTTATACTTTTTTTAGCGCCGCATTTGCGCCGCTTTTTGACGCAAAACGGCGCAAACCTACAAAATACAATGGCATTTTGCAAGTTTGCGCCGTTTTTGCGTCAAAAAACTACGCAAATGCGGTGAGAAGACAAGAATGCGAGATCACAAGAGCATAATAGGTCAAAGTAATCAAGAGCTGCCTAGGATTTGTGTTTTTGGTTATTTTGGATTAGTGGCAATTCTAATGACATTTCCCAATGCCAAAGGCAGCCAGAGTTAGCTGGTTGTGCTCATCATCAGATGGTACTTCTTGTTGGACCAGACCCTTTCTGAAGGTCATCCCCAAACTGTTTTGCCTTTCCCCTCCACTTTTTTTGCTGAATTTGAATTTTGTTAGCTTTAGGACTCTGGACACTCTACCACTGCGAAAGTGCATGTGCTCTCTGCTTGAAAATATGGTAACATTGGCTTGCCCACAATTGGCATATTTAGTTTACTTATAATTCCCTAATAAAATGCACTACATGAATCCAGGGCATGTATATTTAACTATACTCGTGGGCCTGCAGCACTGATTGTGCCACCCACTTCAGTAGCCCTTTAAAAATCTCTCAGGTCTGCCATTGCAGTTATAAGCCCATATTTTCCTTTTTTTAATACATATAGGTCAGCCCTAAGGTAGTTCCTAGACATCCCATAGGCAGGGTGCTGTGTATTAAAAATGTAGGACACATACCTTTAAGTTTTACATGTCCTAGTAAAGAAAAACTCCTAAAATAGTTTTTTCACTACTACAAGGCCCATCTCTCCCATAGGATAACGTTGGTATAGTGTGCAAACTTCTGGCCGGTGGAAACCCAATTTCTAACCCTCCTTCATTCACTCATCTAGTCACTCAGTCACCTAACTGAAACAGAATTTTAAACAGAAAAGCTCATAATAATGAGTGGCTGGCAAGGGTTGAAGAACACAACTAGGGATTCTGGGATCTGAGTCAAAATGGTGTGATATATTTTATTCATTGGGTCAGAGTAGAGAGGAATTAATATTCACATACAGGAGGGAAATGCAGAGTTTACATATAAGAAGAAAAGGGAAATGTACAATTAACAATGGGCACATTAAACTGAAAAAAGGTTCCCTATAGGGATAAATGTCCTAGTGGTCACATTGGTCAATGATAAAATAACTACTTATCATCAGAAAATAGATTACATCTATTTAGCAGTTAATTTCGGATCATCAAAACTGGTAGGAAAGTCCATCTGCTTGCCCATGATCCATTCCTGCCTCGTGCTCCACTGTGAAATGTAGGAGTTGTATTTAGATCGCACATCACCAACTTTGGATTGTCACCAACCATCTGAGTGGTTTGTGATCTGTCTGGAGATTACAAAGTGGTTTGTGATCTGTCTGGAATAAACAAATAAGGCCTGAAACACCCCAAAGCCCACAATATGACAAATCTGTCTTTCTCAATGGCAGCTGTAGCATTCCCTAGGAAGTAGCCTGCAAATTCTAAGGCAACTGGACTCTCTTTACCCTTCTCAACAAGTTGAGCCAGTGCTGCTCCAACTCCCTTATTTCAGACATCAGTCTGTACATGCTGACATATTGCAGTTTAAATCAAAATCTTGGGCAGTTAGGCTCACATTTTAAACATATGAAACCATGCATTGCTAAATAACCCACAAATTACGGCACTCATTACAACTATTATAATATTGATGATAATATCAATTTAATACTTGCAGTGAATTTTTTGTTGAAAAAATGCCTGGCGGGGAGTTATGGTTACCTTAAGGCAGGAGTTATAGACAATTCTAACTATAATTGGTGAACTTCCATGATTTCGAGCCTAACTATAATGTTCCTGTAACATTTAATTTTTAAGTGAATATATATATATACATATATACATATCTATCTATCTTTATATTTACATTGAACACATATACTTATACATTTATAAATAGTAACACATAGGCCCTCATTACAACCCTGGCGGTCGGTGTTAAAGCGGCGGTAACACCGCCAACAGGCCGGTGGTTAAAAAAAATGGGATTAATACCACAGCAGAAACCGCCAACATAGACAGCCACTTTAACACTCTGACCGCCAGGGCGGTAGCAACAAACACCGCGGCGGTCACCGCCAACAGATAGGCGGAAGACAATGTACCGCCCACCCTATAATGAGAGGCCAATCCGCCACCATTTCTGGGACGGTACCAAGGACATCAAAAGCATGGCTGAAACAGTACACTGAAGGGGAACCACTCACCTTCCGACACTCTACGAAGAACCAGGACGCCATGGAGCCCGAATTGCAGGTCCTCCCCATGTTGGTGTATCTACTAATACACCAGGAAGTAGAAAGAAGGCGGCGGCGACGATGGTGAGTACTGCACCTTAGCACACAGGGGAGGTAAAAGAGAGTTACACACACACAAGGCACGCAACACCCCTACCCCCACCCTCACCCACAACACCATACACACTAACACATCCAGCAACATCACAGATACACCCCGTCACCCACTGGAAGAACGCAAGGACAAAAGGAGATGAGTATAACCAGTGATATTTTGGAACATTCAGATATAGCAATCAAATAAAAATAAATCAGTATATACAAATATTTACACTATATACAGAAGGCCGTACACTGTCCCTTGTAAATATCCGTGTACCAGTGGTCCCAAAAACCATAGGCGTAGACCACATATGACACCTGCCTCAAAACGGAGAGAACACTGCAGGGGCATCAGGTCTAAAAACCACAGGCACCTCAGGGGTAATGGGGTGCACCTCAGCCGGAAGATGATACTACGCCACTGCTCCTCGAGGGGGCTCCACGGGGAGTGCAAAGCCACAGTCTCTCAAGTGGGTGGTTTGCCCACTGCTTGATCCTGGGGAGTGCAAAGCCACAGTCTCTCAAGTGGGTGGTCTGCCCACTGCTTGGTCCTGGGGAGTGCAAAGCCACAGTCTCTCAAGTGGGTGGTTTGCCCACTGCTTGGTCCTCGGGACTGCAAAGCCACAGTCTCTCAAGTGGGTGGTTTGCCCACTGGTTCTGGAGGGGGCATTGTGCCCAGTCTGCTTCATCCTGCCAAGGATTGGGGGAGTGGATGCATCTCTCCACTGGTTCTGGAGGGGGCATTGTGCCCAGTCTGCTTCATCCTGCCAAGGATTGGGGGAGTGGATGCATCTCTCCACTGGTTCTGGAGGGGGCATTGTGCCCAGTGATGCTGCACCTGGGGTGTGGCAATTCCCATTCCCTCACCCGGGTGTCTGAGCCACGAGATGTGCTGGGAACAGGCAGCATGATACTCCATGGAGGCAGAGCCACACTCCATCCTGCGGCGACTTAGGCTGCAAACTGCTGGTAGTGCCAGTGCTGGTGGTGGTGCCTCATGTGGTGTGTGCAGGGTCCAGGACGTCACCTGCAGCCTTGTACGGCTGCCCACTGGGGATGCTACTGATGTTTGATGTAGTGACACCAGCTGGGCACGTGGCGGTGCAGATGGCAGTGCAGGTGGTGGTGGCTGCGGTGGTGTCTGCGGTGGAGATGCTGCCGGTGCTGCCCGTGGTGCAAGTGTCTGTAGCAGTGGAGGGAGACACCAGACCGTCTCCTCCAGCCTCGGACGGCTGATCACTGTGGAGGATGCTGGTGACTGACGCTGTGGCAGCGGCGGTGCAGGGGGTGGTGCAGATGGCGGGCCAGGTTGCGATGCAGGTGGCGGTGCAGGTGGAGGTCGTTGCGGCGGTGCTGACTGTGGTGCAAGTTGCTGGCCTGTCTGAGGAAATGGTGATCACCAGCCCCTCACCAGGAATCTTTGTGCCCTGAGGTGACTTGCCCTTTCTTTTGTGTCCCTTCCCACCTCGGCAGTCACTGCTGGTAACTTAGCACTGTCCTCTTTGGGTTTGGATGAAGCCTTGCTGGGTGGGTGGTGCAACTTTTCCCTGCTGCATGCCGGCCCCTTCTTAACCTTGGCAGGTGGCAGAATCAGTGGTCCTTACCATCTGTAGGTGGCACTGTCGCGTAGGCTCTCATTATCCTAATGAGACTACTGGATTTTGAGCAGCAAGATCCTCCCCAATGTGGGGGACTGAGTCTGACCCACAGTGGATGACGCTTTTCGCTCTAGATCCGGGTTTTGCTCTGGCTAACTAGCAGTGACTCACCTCTCCCAAATGGTAGAGACAATTGGGCAGCCAAGCGCATGACATATCGGTACTTCTCAGGGAAGACGTGGTCACTCAGGTCACAACCGGTTCTCTCACACACAGTGTGGTCTCAGATATAAATGACAATAAAGGCAGTTTAAGTTTTAAAGATTGGTTTAATAAAACAACTGCATTTTGAATAGCAAAGCGTGAGCTGTAATAACCAGAACAACACAACACAGTAATATTAAAATAGTAACGATGAGAGTGAAACACAAGAATAAGGCAATCATAGTGCCTCTAAGGTCTATGGGCTATTCTATCTCTAAGTTGTATTTTGAGCACATCATCTTCAGCTCTAAGCCTGCCTTTCAGGTTTACCCGGGAGGACATCAACCCTCATACCTGAGCAAAGGCCTGTAATCTGCGTCAGCATCTGCAAAGGGGCATTCAGCATACAGTTGTGGTTCCCTGGCTGGAATCTCCCTCTTGACGTGTACTAGGACTAGGAAGTGTTTTTATAACTAACACAACAGATGTTCTAAGAAAATGTCCCTACGTAAGGATGTGTATTTTCTATGAATGTTGGAGACTAAACTTCTACCAGACCAGACTACAGCCTTGACTGAAGCACAGGGCGATCAAGAATGCATTGTTTGAGAACACAGTGCTGAACGAAGCTAAACAGTTTGATAGAAGAAACTAAAACAAGACCATAAAACTGGTTATTGTAAAATAACAGTGCGAAGCTGAATAAAATAGATCTAGGGCAAAGTGCACAGTGGCCTAGTATGTCAAAATAAGGTGCATGGAGCTATACTTAAAAATGGCTACACAGCACCCTCCTCTTGTCGGTAGGAAGTGGTTTAAGCCAAAGCTAAAATACCCTAACCTAAAATGTATGTAAAAACCCTACTTAATTTTGACAAGTCAAGAGGACACACAAGCATACTAAATGACAATTTTTAAAAATAAGAATGCGGCTAAGAGCCAAATAAAAAAAAAAAGTCAATTTAGGACAGTTCCAAATCAAGCACTATTCATGGAAAGCAGGAGATCATCCACTTCGGCAGATGACAAAACTGGTAAATCCGCGCCAAAAATGACTGAGGAGCAGGTGTGTTCCGTAGCCCCAGTATCAACCAAGGCGGCATTCCGTGTAGTGCCCATGAACGAGACAATGTTAACGTCCTCCAGGAAGGGTAGCTTGTAATCAGCTTCTCTCAGCAAACACAGCCGCAGTGCGCATGTCTGGTAATGAACCCCCACGAGAACATCAACAGATTAGCATCAATCACTGAGGGGAGTTGCTGTGAAAGACAATCTTCCAGTGCATGTTCAAAAGAGCACCAACGGCACCGAAACACGGGCTGCACACAATCCAAAACCAGTCTGAATGACAAAGACCAGTCACTCCCCAAATGTTCCAGGAGTGTTGCTCCAAACTGCTGCATCATGCGTTCACGACAAAGATGCACCGATGGGAGTGCCTTCATTTGTCCTGGTTGCGGCGGGACAGCCATTGTGGAAAAACAACAGCAACAGCAAAATGCCGGCTAATAAAGCCAAAGTTAATCCCCCAAAAATGCTTCTGAAAATTTAGTGAACAGCTGAAGGTATCAAACTGAATATAGAGGAGAAGGTGTGAACAAAACCAATACCAACAGCTTTAAAAAAAATGTGCTAATCCAGCCATGCTGGACGCATTAAATATGCGTCCCACGAGTTCACCAAAGAGTCTCGGAAAGTTCGCATTCAACAGGGACTGTATTTCTGCCGACGATCTTGCCACTTGAAGTGCGTAGGTCTCGCGTGCAGATTTAAGGGCCACATGCTTCTGAAACAATAAAGCCTTGAGTCTACTCAACTTGTTAAAATTCACTTTGGAAGTAGCAATATGAGGCCAGATATCAGCTACCTTCCTCAATTTAGTGGGGGGAAACAACACGTTCCCGCAGCATGTAACGACCTTAGAGACCGAAACAACATAAACTATTCCGGCCCACATGCCACAACAGTCTTCACTATTGAGAAGGACGTAGCTGCCTTTTGAAAGCACCTGGAACGTGTGTTTAATCAAGGGGACTGGAACTCCCTTCAGATAGCAAGCCAAGTTTGCAACCGAGGCATTGCACGCCCCATGCAAGGACAGCTGCTTACAAATCATCGAATGGCTGACTGAAGTCTTGCATTCACTACCGCTGAGAAAATCCTCTTTAATGCCATTGAGGCATTTGTACGAGAAGGGAAGCTCCCACACCTCATGGATGTAACTATCTCCCAACTTTTCATATCTGCCTACCGGAACGTGTTTCAGACAAGAAGTGAATTGTAATGTTGAAACAGGCAGAATAATAATCCTGTGTATTAACCACTCTGCCGAAGGAATCTCGGCCACGGTAAAAGGCAGCCTTTCTATTTTTTGAATGTTAAGCACGACATAAGTCGCTTCTTTTTTAGCCATTAGTTGTTGTTGTCACATTAAATTAAAGGAAAATAATATTTCCCTGGCACTGATGTGCTGCCATGGAACGCGACCCACCTTCAATGTCTGAAGTGTCCAACCCAACTGCATAATGGACCTGGTCTGCCTTTGTCCATGATATAAAGAAGACATATCAGATCATACAATGTCTATAGCAGAAGAAACAATGTTGTTAATTGTATATATCCAGTCGGACAAAGTGTGAATCCCATTATCCACAACAGCTAATGCCTTTTTCAAATTCTCCTGATATATTTGCCTTAACCGTGCTGCAGCTTCTTGTTGAGAAAGTTTCCATATTTCATTGTATACTTCATACAAGAAATGCTTCCTACGTGGTAACTTGGGGCCTGACAAGAAATCTTGTAAGTCAGTATTGTTAGATAAGAGATTGAGGTGTGCCTTAACCGCATCTAGTGAGGATGATTTTAGCCACGGTTGGCACAATTTTCCTACACTATATGTTGTGATTATGTCGGCATGCTCTGGTGATATATAGCAAGGGTCCAGTCTATTTGTCCTAAAACCCCCCGAGGAGGTGACAAAACGTTGATGACACCCATTGGTATCTATGGGCCACAATAACCCCCCACCGGGACATGTCAGTGAAGCATTCAACGTACCATACTGGACCCACTCATTGAGCTCGTGTATTGTTGCATTTGTGTATTTTTGCCAGTTGTTAAATTTTGCAGGGGTAGGTATACTGAGCATGTTTAATTCTCTGATTGTTGCTAAGCCTAAACAACTTGTTTGCTGCACTGTTTCATTTAAAAATATCATTTGAACAGGGATGAGACATGCTCTAAACAATGTTTCTGTACCTTTGGTCTGCCAATCTTTTGTTCCCCAAACACTTTTCAAATCTATATATTTTGACCAATAATCATAACCTTCAATTGATAACCGGAAAAAAAAGGATTCTGAATATATAAATTTTGTGTCGGTCAATAACATATGTATATCCTTAGTAGGAGTTACTTTAAAATAATATGACTCAGCATTTTGACGATGCCCATCACAATAAG
The DNA here is from genome assembly GCF_031143425.1 of Pleurodeles waltl. Taxonomy (NCBI): domain Eukaryota; kingdom Metazoa; phylum Chordata; class Amphibia; order Caudata; family Salamandridae; genus Pleurodeles; species Pleurodeles waltl. Next base: position 779,091,112 of record NC_090439.1, read on the forward strand.
CAAACTTTTCATTATAAGGTTTTGAACTCCCTTGTGGTGGAGTTGGACACTGTTCCCATTGCGTGTAATTAAATACAGTTTTTGGACTACTTGCTCTATGTATGAAATGGTGCCCATAATAATTATAGGAAAACAGATCACCATAATTTTCTTTAAACTGATAAACATCGTTGTTTTCATAGACAGTATAATATTGCAATTCTGTCATCATAGAATCAACTGTTTTCACATCCCAATCATCGGACAAAATGCCTGGCATGACTATATCATTCATAGATCATTTTAACACATACGGTATTTGAATGATTTCTGTTGGACCATATATATCAAACATTCCTTTGTCCCAAACAATCCCATCAAGAATTGGCACTGCGGAAATGTTCACAAAAGATAAGTCTCTTCGGACCTTATGTGATGAAAAATGTGGTTTCAAAACCTCCTCCACCTGTTCAACCGCTGATCTCTTGGGAAGAAAATGACACTGTATCAACAAGAAAAAGGTAATAACAAAATCAATCCAAAGCAAAAAGGCTAGGACAGTCAAGGAAAGCCATACATAGTTCCATGGAAAAATGAAATATGTTTCTTTAAGCCAATGTATTAGCTTACGTGCACCTGACAGGCCAGCTGTCGAAGAGGCAAACGAGTCCGATAGACTGTCGTTGAATTCAGCAAAGTAACCAGAGGCAGTTCGTGCAAATGGCATTGCCGTTGTCAATGGTGGAGTTGGTGTTTCCTGTGGTGGTACACTGTAGACAGCACCATCCGTTTGGCTAATAGTCGTGTTGACTTGATCAAATGTTTCAAAATTGCTTGTTGTTAGTGGATCTAATGCAAGATCATCATCATCCACCCTCCCCAAGCTCGGAGAGGTATCGGTGTTGGTATAAACAACTTGTAGCAGAACTTCTTCTCCAGTAGTGAGAGGGATTTGGGAACTACTGGATGTTCCTCTTGGTCGTCTGTGCAGTATCGGCCACATGTTGTAGTTTGACATTGTCAATTGAAACAAAACGATTTTCTTTAGCACCTGGCAACGGTGGTAGAATAACAGTTCTGGTACCGTGTATCTCCAGTACAGGGACAGGTGCCCAATAAGAAGGGCCAAATTATTTTTTCACTGGAACCTTTTCACATACAAGATCCCCAACCCTCTGAATCCAGCCAGTAGATGTTACAGGCACATCCTTAATTCCTGTGGAGGCAGTACTTTTAGGAGAGTTATCCTCACGGAACTGCTGTAATTCCTGTAAAACAGTGACACGATCATTTATGTCAAAAGGTGTGTCTGCTACCTCCACGCCAGGAACATCAAGATCCGGAACAAACATTCGTGTTCTGAACAGGCACTCATATGAAGTACGACCCACCAGGGACCTTCTAGGCAGGTTATTTAGTGCTCTCTGAACTCCATACAGGTGGGATAGCCAACTGCGACCCGTACCTAAGACTCTGGCTGTTAAGGATTGCTTTACATTGCGGTTTAATCACTCCACAACACTATTTCCCTTGGGATGAAATGGAGACGAGTACTGCAGTTGGACCCCCAATGAAGCCATGGTGTCCCTAAATGCCCTTGAGGCAAAAGCAGGGCCCTGGTCCGAATGGAACGCCGCAACTGCACATGTACCGATAAAGACTCGCAAATCTTTCATAACAGTCCGATCATCAGCTGAGAGTTGTGGCCATACCCACACAAATCTGGAGTATGAATCAACAGCGACTAATATGTATTTGTATGCACTATCAGGTGTTAGTGGACCGCAAGGGTCCAAATACACACACTGTGAGAGTTTGTTGGAAATCAAGAGGGGTGTCTGCGGCGGGCGCTTGGCTGTGGAAACTTTGATTTGTTGACAGATGTCACAACAAAGGACATACTGCTAAGTCTCTTTGTAGAGACCGGGCCACTAATAAAAGGCCTGTAAGAGTGAAATTGTAGCCGCCACACCAGCAAGTGCAGATGCCACTCCCTCATGCGTTGGTTTAATCAATTGTGGTCTTACATCTTTATTGGGGATGTCGCGTACGCCTACGTCTGGAATATTAACTTCAGTGTTCAGCATAGTTCCCATCAAGTATTGATATTTGTTAGGAAATCCTTTAGGATAAGGCATACCATCAACCGTAGATTTTATGGCTGCCATAATGTCTGTGTCTGGTTTGGAACTCGAACGAGTCACTGTAGCTACAGTGGCAACTGCCACTGCCGACTTTGCGGCTTCATCAGCCAAAGTATTTCTAGCAATGTGTATTCCAACGCGCTGGTGTCCAAGTGTATGCACAACATGGACTTTCGGTATCGTCTCTTTCAGGACTGCTACCTTCCCCCACAGAAGCTTGTGTTTTATGGTGTTGCCTTTGTAATCTCTGAACCCATTCTCTGTAATCTCTGGCACCAATAATGCAGATATACATTAAATGACTGGACACAATAATATGAATCACAAACAATCAGCGTAGGCTGTGCCGGATCAGTATGTTCTAGTGCCATCAGCAGAGCTTTTAGCTCAGCCAATTGTGCTGTACAATCCCCTAAAGTTTGTTTATAGGTATGTAGGGGACAGAATTTCTCCACCTCCATATAGCCGCTTACCACTGTGCAAGCAGCAGAGTGTTGATGTTTAGTTCCAATCGCTGGTTGCGCTGATCCATCGGTGTACATGACTCTGTGATATTGATTGATAGGCAAGGTGTTCGCTGGAACTGGATATTCTACTTCATACTGTAGAAATTCTTGTGTTTGTAATTTTGGATCAAAAATGTAGTCTACATCAATGGCTGTTAAAGACGTAGCCCATTGTTTCCAATGTGGATGTAGTGCTTTCGCGTTTGGGATTCTAGCTTTTGTACCAGACTCCAGGGCTGGGATTGGAGAAACTACAATGATGCGTTTCCCTTGGGCAAGATGTCTTTCTTTAATAACAGCCATCTGTACAGCAGTGAGAACTTTCTCAGTGGGTGCAAAGCGTTGTTCAGCAGCTGAATACAGATGTGATTTATATGCATCGGGACTGTCTCACCTTCATTAAATGTTACATAAGTGAAACCGATGGCCCTAGCTATTACCCGGATGACCAAATGTGTTTTATTGTCCCTAGTGTGTAAATGTTTTGCTGCTAGCATGTCTGTCTGCAATTCTCGAAGAGTGCGTTTATGCTCAACTGTCCAGAATGTACTTGGAAAATCGGGACGTATCAATTCATATAAAGGTTTTATGCGTGTTGCATAATCAGGAATGTATGTTCTGCCAACATTTAGAAAACCCAGCAACGATTTAAGGTTTTTAATCGTATTCGGTGGTTGTAATTGTGCACATTTTTCTAAATATTGTGGCGCTAGGCTCTTCCCTTCACTCGACAGTTCATATCCCAAGAACAGGACACTGAGGAAGGCAATTTTTGATTTTTTAAAGTTAAATTTGTATAAGTTCGGCAAACCCTACAACAATGCGGGCTACCCGTCTTAAATGTTGTAGTAACTCGTCATCCGTGAAATATATATAATCTACATATGACAACGCTTCAGGGTCTATCTTGTGTAAAATAGCAGTCATACGAGCCACAAACAGTCCTGGGCTGTTCTTATACCCCTGAGGCAAACGACAGAATTTTTGCTGAGAGCCTAATGCGCTAAAGCTTGTTAAGTCCCTGCTTTCAGGGATTCTGGTAGAAGAACCCATTCGAGATGTCTGAAGTTGTTTTATATTTTTTCCGTACTATGTTGCTCATTAGTGCTGTGCTATGGGAATTTTGTATAGCATATGTACGTGTATGTCCGTTTAGATGTCTGTAGTCTAAGACTATTCTATATGAATGATCCGGCTTAGCTACAGGGAATAAAGGGTTATTCATCGGTGAGACACAGGGTTCAATCACACCCGGGTATTCTAGTTGTGTAAGTATCTCTCTCACTGGTGCCCTTGCTTCATGTTTTATGGGATACTGCGGTTGTGGCTGAGGTTCACTTTTAATAGGAATAATATGGTAGGGGGAGTCCCTATCCCACCCCACGTGATTTCTGTATAATGTTGGTGCTTGTGCTAGAGCCCATTCTATAGAATAGGACTCAACCAGTTCCTCCGGAACAAGGGGCGAGAAAGAAGGTTTAATGACATCTTCTCCATTCAGGCAGGTGCGGAAAAAATCAGGCGGCCAATCTTGTTCAGCCAACAAGATATCATATACTTTAACTACACGGTCCCAAAAGGTTGCGGTTATCGTGCGTTCAGTGTCTCCTTCTAATTGTAGTGTCACTTTGTACACCCTATCAGGCTCGGAGACACGCATGTCCGCAGTTTCTACTTGTATAAAGTCATCAGTTGCTTTCACCTCCAGATGCTCTAGAAGATTCCGGCTAACTATTGTGACCTCTCCCACGCTGTCTAGCAATGCTAGAGTCCATTTCTTATTCTTCAAGAGGACCCTCATACTGAGTGGCATGTTGAACTGAGACTGTTGCCACCTTTTTCTTTTTAAATTGTTGCTTTTGTTGTATTGGATTCTCTTCCTTTTTAACAGAAACCCCTGAAGAGCGTTGTGATACCTGTCTCGGTTTCACGTACTCTGTTCTCCGCTCTGATCGCCCACCTCTCTCATTTCTCTTTTCCGATGAGTCCTGAAAGGAACGAGATTGGCGTGTATCGGTATATTGATATCTATCAAGCGTTTTTATATTATCTCTATTTCTGAGATTATATCTATTCTGTGGGTCTCAATCCGTGGAGATTCTCCCCTTTCTTTTTTAGGCGTTTGTTGTTTTTCTCCCAGTGTTTTTTAGTACCCTCAGGTTGTTGTTTAGCATTCTCTTTATTAATTTTACCTTGAATTTGAGGTTTTTGTGGTCTAGCCCCAAGGCTATCTCGACTGAAACTTTAATAAGTTTCCGCTATTATTTTAGGCAGCTCTCATTCCTGATCTTGTTGCGGAACATCACGGAGCAGCATGCGCACTGCAAGTGCAACTGCTTCCTCTTTAAGGTTACTTAGGATGATTGAAGAAACTGTGGCACAATTGCCCATCAGTTGCATTCCCAAATCTAGGGCTGGGGCAGCCCTGTATTCATCTGGAATTTGTTTAAGCACTTCCAGTAGATTGGCAAGTGTCGGTGAACTGTGTGTCGTTGTATAGAGCGTGGCAAATACTGTGCCCCATGTATTACAGTGTTCAACTGTAGGGACCATCCCAAAGGGCAAGCACATAGTCAATATTCTATGTTTATCCTGAGGTCCCGTATGGGGAAATACTGCTTCCAGTGTATTAATTTTTTGTGCTGGCTGACCCTCTGCTCACTGTTCTCATCCATAGAGCACGTCCGCTGGGGCAGGTGAGGAGATGGCGGCATCCTCCGGTGTGCAGACCGCTTGTGGACCTGTCGACAATGGAAGAGCAACATGTAATTGTCACCTACAGACTTGACCATGCCACAATCCATGAACTGTGTGCCCAGTTGGAGCCAGACCTGATGTCAGCTATCCGCCATCCCACAGGTATCCCCCCTCTAGTGCAGGTCCTGTCAGTACTCCATTTCCTGGCAAGTGGGTCTTTTCAAACGACAGTGGCCATAGCATCAGGGATGTCCCAGCCTATGTTCTCCAACGTGTTGTCCCGAGTGTTGTCTGCCCTTCTGAAACACATGAACAGGTACATTGTTTTCCCTCATGTGGACGATTTGCCTACAGTGAAAGGTGATTTCTATGCTTTGGGACATATCCCCAACATCATAGGTGCCATTGATGGGACACATGTGGCCTTGGTCCCCCCGCAGGAGTGAACAGGTGTACAGAAACCGGAAGAGTTACCATTCTATGAATGTGCAGATGGTGTGTTTGGCCGACCAGTACATCTCCCATGTGAATGTCAAGTTTCCTGGCTCAGTGCACGGCACTTACATTCTGAGAAATAGCAGCATCCCTTATGTGATGGGGCAACTCCAGAGGCACCATGTGTGGCTATTAGGTGAGGACATGGACCCTATACAGTGTGAATACTTGTCTGGGGTTGTCCCTAAGGGTTAGTGTGTATCTAACAGTTGTCCCTTGACATTTGCAGGTGACTCTGGCTACCCCAACCTGTCATAGCTACTGACCCCAGTGAGGAATCCCAGGACAAGGGCAGAGGAACGCTACAATGAGGCACATGGGCGAACTAGGAGGGTTATAGAGAGGACCTTCGGCCTCCTGAAGGCCAGGTTCAGGTGCCGCCATATGACAGGTGGTTCCCTATTCTACTCACCCAAGAAGGTGTGCCAGATCATCGTGGCCTGCTGTATGCTGCACAACTTGGCTTTGCGATGACAAGTGCCTTTTCTGCAGGAGGATGGTCCTGAAGGAGGTGTTGTGGCAGCTGCGGAGCCTGTGGACAGTGAAGAAGAGGAGGCAGAAGAAGAGGACATAGAGAACAGAAACACCGTGATTCATCAATACTTCCAGTGAGACACAGATAAGCAGACATCACTGCCTCCTACATCTGATACACTTGTTCTACCTCTCATCTGTCTGTCACTTTCACCCAGTGTATGGACCCTGATTTGTCACTGCCCCTTTCAATTTCACAGATGTGGGTCCCACCTTGTGACCGCTGCTAAGTTTCCTCTCGGTTGGCCGGGACTTTACCCATAATTAAATGCACAGTCACCGGATTTATACCTTGTGTTACTGCACGTGGTTGTGCTGTAGCAGCACGCACTGGGTTTGTATTTAAAGTTTGCATCACAAATTGCACTATTCGTCGATATATAGCTATTAATTCAATATATAAGCATCGAACCTCAGCTACTGCTAAATTAGCAACCGCAGGATGTGGTTTATATGTGGCCAATAAAGGCCAGGTAGGACCGTCATTACTTAGTGGACCTAACCTTACTCGTAATATTGTATGGGGTAGGGTGCCATCAAGCCAATTATTATGTTCTTGATAAGATAGAGGTAGCTCTAAATATGCGTACGCCCTGTATAGTCCAGGCGCGTTCGCAATTGTATATGTGTGAAATGTGTTTGTGTTCCCATCAACTGCTGGAAATGTGACCCAAGAGTAGAAAAGCTCTGTTCTATAGGCTGCATGGGTGTCCACCACAAACGTGACTGGACCTCCCTGGGCCGTAAGGCCATTTGCTAGTAAATGTGTTGTGAGAGGTTGTCTCATGTTAACCGCTATTTGTACAACCTGGGGATTCGCCATGGTAAAAGCACTAAGAGTTCAGAAAAGGCACACCAAGATGTTTTTTTTTCCTTTTAAAGTTCAAGCTTGAACAACCGCCAGCTGAAATAGGAGTACCTATACAGCTGTGGTGGAAGTCCTCAGTGCCACGGACATCTCCGTACACGGAACTGTGGTGTCATTATATAAAATGAGGCTGAGATACTCCGGTGGACCTGAAAATTAGAGCCTGAGCAAACGTTGGGGGCGCCATGTCACGTAGGCTCTCATTATCCTAATGAGACTACTGGATTTCGAGCAGCAAGATCGTCCACAATGTGGGGGACTGAGTCTGACCCACGGTGGATGACGCTTGTCAGTCTAGATCCGGGTTTTGCTCTGGCTAACTAGCAGTGCCTCATCTCTCCCAAATGGTAGAGATAATTGGGCAGCTGAGCGCATGATATATCGATACTTCTCAGGGAAGTTGTGGTCACTCAGGTCACAGCCGGTTCTCTCACACACAGTGCGGTCTCAGATATAAATGACAATAAAGGCACTATAAGTTTTAAAGATTGGTTTAATAAAACAACTGCATTTTGGATAGCAAAGCGTGAGCTGCAATAACCAGAACAACACAATATAGTAATATTAAAATAGTAACGATGAGAGTGAAATACAAGAATAAGGCAATCATAGTGCCTCTAAGGTCTATGGGCTATTCTCCCTCTAAGTTATATTTTGATCACAGCATCTTAAGCTCTAAGCCTGCCTTTCAGGTTTCCCCGGGAGGACATCAACCCTCATACCTGAGCAAAGGCCTGTAATCTGCGTCATTATCTGCAAACGGGCATTCATACATACAGTTGTGGTTCCCTGGCTGGAATCTCCCTCTTGACGTGTACTAGGACTAGGAAGTGTTTTTATAACTAACACAACAGATGTTCTGAGAAAATGTCCCCACATAAGGATGTGTATTTTCTATGAATGTTGGAGACTAAACTTCTACCACGTTTACCGGCAATGTACAAGACTGTAGCCTTGACTGAAGCACAGGGAGATCAAGAATGCATTGTTTGAGAACACAGTGCTGAACCAAGCTAAACAGTTTGATAGGAGAAACTAAAACAAGACCGTAAAACTGGTTATTGTAAAATAACAGTGCACAGCTGAATAAAATAGATCTAGTGCAAAGTGCACAGCGGCCTAGTATGTCAAACTAACATGCATGGAGCTATACTTAAAAATGGCTACACAACAGTACACTGGCAGCCCTGACGGGTGCCCCCTTCGATCCTCCCAGACTTGCAGGGACCACAGCGGAGGCGGAATTGGTGGCTGAGATGCTGGCCTGGGATCTAGACATCCTGGCCCTAGGGGAAGGACGGGAGGGGAGAGGTGTAGGGAAGAGGTCAACGTTAGCTAGGAAAAGTTTTTTTGACACACTGGGATGGGAAGATGGATGGGGTGTGGGAGTGGAGGAAGAGGTAGTGGTTGTAGGTGGTGTACATCTGCTGAGTTTGGGTGAAGGTGCATGGGCTGGAGGCTGTTGTGAGGTGGATGGCTGTTGTGTGGGTGTGTGCCTGCGTTTGTGTACTTAGAGAGGAGGGCTCCCAGACACAGTGGGAGAGGACACAGGGGTCGTGTGAATGGTTGTGGGGGTGGTGATTGCTCGTGAGGGGTGTGTTGTGATGGGCGTGCTGGTGATGGAGGCAGTGGCTGAGGATGTAGTGCATGCAGGTATGAGTGGAGACGATATTGGAAGGGAGGTGGAGGAAGGGGAGGAGGGGCACACAGTGGAGGCAGTGGATGTTGGTATGTGTGCATGGGTATGGTGCTTGTGTGAGTGCCTGTGTGATGATGTGTGGTGCTTATGTTTTCCTGAGCCACTTTTGTGTGTTGATGTGGGTGAATGCTGGTCTGAAGGTGTGCTTGGGATAGGCTGAGGTACAGGGAATTGGGTTGGGGTAGTGGTAGTTGGAGGGGGAAGCTGGACACAGGGACAATGGCTGCCATCAGTGCTGAGGCCTGAGCCTGAAATGCTCTCTGTTGGGCCACCATGCCAGAATGAATGCCCTTCAGGTATGCATTTGTTTGTTGCAAATGCCTCTCGACACCCTGGATGCCATTCAGAATGGTTGACTGCCCAACAGTGAGGGATCTCAGGAGATCAATAGCCGCCTCACTGAGGGCAGCAGGGCTGACTGGGGCGGGGCCAGAGGTGCCTAGGGTGAAGGAGATGCCCACCCTCCTGGATGAGCGGGCACGGGAAACACGCTGAGGGGCTGCTGGGAGGGCGGTGCTGGTAGGGGAGGTGGCGGCTGTACCTGTTGTTGGGGTGGGCACAGAGGTGTCTGCCACTGCCAGGGAACTTCCATCAGAGGAGGAGTCGCTGTCACTGGTATCACCTCCTGTTCCCGTCATGGAGCTCCCCTCGCCCTCCGTCCCACTGGTGGCTTCACCCTCCATGGATTCACCCTCATGGGCCATGTGAGATGCAGCTTCCTCTGTCGCCGGTGCCTCTGCTCCTCCGCCAGATGATGCTAATGCACACAAGGACAGGGTGACAAAACAAGAAGGGGGGATAGACAGAGGACACACATGGTCAATGCCAGCAACACCACTACTGGTGGCATACACAACACACACTGAGCTGCCCTATGCACTAGGCCATACCCAACCACTCACTAAGGTAATCACCAGCCCATGGGTTACAATGCCTAATGCCAGCACCTGCACACCTGACACCCACAGGAGCCTGCCCAGTAGTAGTTGGCCACTTGTACCATTGGGGTAGGGGTGCTTCAGAGCCTGCAAACAAGGGACCTACCCTGGCATGATCACCCTGGCCTGTACTCACCCCCTTGTGGCTGCTGTGATGCCCTCAAGCGTCCATCTAACTCCGGATAGGCCACCTCCAGGATGTGGAGCATCAGGGGGGTCATGGTGCGACGGGCACCCCTTCTACGTTGGGAGGTCAGCCCCAGCTGGGCCTCCACCGTCTTCGTGGTCTAGCGGCGCAGGTCCCCCTATCCCTTGCGGCAGTGGGTGCTCTGCCTGTGTTAGACCCCCAGGGTCTGCACCTCCTTGGCGATGGCACTCCAAATACCCTTATTCTGGTTGGTGCAAACCTAGAGGCTAAAGACAGCGGAAAATGTAATTACTCACCCGTCTGGACCATCATACTCATTGCCCACCAGTTCCAACCCATGCCCTGACACACATACACTGACCACCTCTCATGCAGCAGTCAGGACAGGACGCCTTAGCACCAACCAACAAGTGGCTTACATCTACACCACTCCAAACAGGCATTGCCCTTGCATCATGATCACAGTGTACTTACCTGTTTGTCTGGAGGACCGTAAAGTAGCGTGTACTGGGTGAGGACCCCATCCACCAGTTTCTCCAACTCCTCCACAGTGAAGGCAGAGGCCCTTTCCCCAGACACTCCAGCCATTGTCTCTTCCAGGCACAGGTCACAGCAGCACTTGCAGTGTAGGTCCTCTCCTGTTGATGGTCAGGTATCAAGTGAGTGATTGGGTAGAAAATGGCTGTGACGTCCACGGCGGTGCATACTGTCACCGCCGGCGTACATCGCCATTGGCTCCTGGAACCCATAGGGCCCAATAATAACCCATGCGTAGTTGTGCTGCGGTCTTCGACCGCCTACCGCGATGCTGCACAATGCCAGCGCAGTTACCTCATTTACCCTTTTCCCTCCTCACAGGTCAGGCAGCTGTCATTTCAGGGGGGACATGGAATTGCACCTAACTGTGTCACAGCACATATTGGCACATATACTGAATCTTGATTTCACACACTGCTTCTGTAACATTAATTCATACACAGTTGTGCTATCTATGTGGTAAAGGACCTTCTGCTCACCATTCTCCACCATAGGCTACAACCGCAGAGGCAGATGATGAGATGGCGGCATCCTCCTGTGTACAGACCCCTGGTGGACCTGTCGACAATGGAGGCAGACACATTATAATCACATACAGAGTTTATCGTGCCACAATCCAAGAACTGTGTGCCCAATTGGAGCCAGACCTGATGTCAGCTATCCGCCAGGCCACAGGTATCCCCCCTCTAGTGCAGGTCCTGTCAGTGCTCCATTTCCTGGCAAGTGGCTCCTTCCAAACTACAGTGGCCATGGCATCAGGGATGTCTCAGCCAATGTTCTCAAACATGTTGACCAGGGTGTTGTCTGCCCTGCTGAAACGTATGCTCAGCTACAGCGAGTTCCCCAGGTGGAGGATTTGGCCACAGTGAAAGCTGACTTCTATGCCCTGGGACATATCCCCAACATCATTGGTGCCATTGATGGTACACATGTGGCATTTGTCCCCCTCCCCGCAGAACAGGTGTACAGGAATAGAAAAAGCTATCATTTGATGAATTTGCAAATGGTGTGTTTGGCAGACCAGTACATCTCCCATGTAAATGCCAAATATCCTGGCTCTGTGCATGACGCCTATATCTTGCAAACTAGCAGTATTCCTTATTTGCTGGGCCAACTCCAGAGGCACCGGATATGGCTAATAGGTGAGCCCAAGGTCCCCACACAGTATGGGTATGGGTTTGTCCCTAAGGGTTAGTGTGTGTCTATTGCCCCTCGATATTTGCAGGGTGACTCTGATTACCCCAACCTGTCATGGCTACTGACCCCAGTGAGGAAACACAGGACAAGGGCAGAGGAACATTACAATGAGGCACATGGGCGAACTAGGAGGATTATTGAGAGGACATTCGGCCTCCTGAAAGCCAGATTCCGGTGTCTCCATCTGACAGGTGGCTCCTTGTACTACTCACCCAAGAAGGTGTGCCAGATCATCATGGCATGCTGTATGTTGTACAACCTGGCATTGAGACATCAGGTGCCTTTTCTGCTGGAGGATGAGCCCAGTGATGGTCTTGTGGCAGCAGTGGCAGCAGTGGCAGCAGTGGAGCCTGTGGACAGTGAGGAAGAGGAGGCAGAGGAAGAAGATGTTGACAATATAACAAACATTATTCTGCAGAACGTCCAGTGAATCATCAGACTGACTCCAGATTGGTATTTGATTCATGGGTGTTTATTTAGGTGCTAATAAGTATAGGGGTATGTTCAAGGGCTGGGGTGATGGTGGAGGAAGGTCCATGGTAGAGTCCAGTCTCATGGCATCAAAGGTGCATTGTCCAAAGGGGCATAGGAAGAGGGGCAATGGCAGTTCAAGGTGGATAGGGTAACAGAGTGGGACAGAAGGGTGACAATCAAGAGAGTCTTATTTCCTGGCAGGGGTCTTGGCAATGTTCTCTGTCTTCTGCCTGGATCACAGGGACCATTTGCGGGGTGGTTCTCCTTCTTGAGGGGGTGGGGTGCTGGTGGCCTATTGGTCCTGTGGCAGGGCCTCCTGTCCACTAGCACTGGCGGAGGTAGAAGGCTGTTTCTCGGTTTGGCTAGTGTCAGGGGTACTTTGTTGTGCCACTGCCTCCGTCAAGGTCTTGCTCATGTCAGCCAGCACCCCTGCTATGGTGACCAGGATGGTGTAGATTTTTGTGAGGTCATCCCTGATCTCCATATACTGTCTCTACTGCAGATGCTGGGTCTCCTGAAACTTGGCTAGTACCGCACCCATGGTCTCCTGGGAATGGTGGTATGCTCCCATGATGTTTGAGAGTGCCTTGTGGAGGATCAGTTCCCTGGGCCTGTCCTCCCCCTGTCACACAGAAGTCCTCTCAGCTTCCCTGTTGTCCTTTGCCTTTGTCCCCTGAACCGTGTGCCCACTGCCACAGACCACAAGTCTCTGATCGTCCTGGGTTAGTGGGGTTGCCTGGGGTCCCTGTAGTGGTGGACACACTGCTGATTGATGTGTCCTGGGGACAGTGGCATGGGCCCGCTGGGTGTGTGCTGTGGTGGTGTTTTCTGAGGGAGGAGGCTCTGTGGTGTGTTGGGACTGACCAGAGGTCCCAGATGGGCATGGTTGGTCATCGTGATCCAGCCGTGCAGAGCTGCTGTCATCACTGTGGGCCTCTTTTGGCGGGGGACTGGATGTAGCTGGCACCTCCTGTCTGGTGACGTTGGGTAGGGGTCCTGTTGGTATACACATGCATTGTTATTGTATCTGTGTGTGTCATCTTGTGCAATGGGTGTGTTTCCCTTATAGAAATGTGCTTTCACTGTTGCCTTGGCCTTGTGTGATTGCGGATTGTGTGGGCTGGGTGAGTCTCTCTACTGGGCATACTGTGGTGATGGGTGTCCATGCAGGGCTGTGATGGGTGTCCATGCATTGTTGTGGCATGCAGGGCTTGGTATTGGGATGTGTGCGTTGTGATGGTGGGGTGGATGTAAGGTGATGGAGTGATGGGTGTGAGGGTACGGTGGGGGTATGTGATAGCATTCAGGTAGGGTGGGGGGATAAAGTAGTTCAGATTTGACTTACCAGAGTCCAGTCCTCCTGCTACTTCTGCGAGGCCCGCAGGATGCATGATCGCAAAGACTGTGTCCTCCCATGTTGTTAGTTGTGGGGGAGGAGGTGGGGGTCCACCTCCAGTCCTCTGTACTGCTATCTGGTGTCTTGATACCACAGAACGCACCATCCCCCGTAGGTCATTCCACCTCTTCCTGATGTCATCCCTGGTTCTTGGATGCTGTCCCACGGCGTTGACCCTGTCAACAACTCTCTGCCATAGCTCCATCTTCCTTGCAATGGATGTCTGCTGTACCTGTGATCCGAATAGCTGTGACTCTACCGGATGATTTCCTCCACCATGAGCCTTAGGTCCTCATCAGAAAACTTGGGGTGTCGTTAAGGTGCCATGATGTGGTGTGAGTGATATGTGTGAGGTGATGTGTGGGGTGATGTGTTGGGATGTATAATGTGATATGCGTGGATGGTGTATGAGTGATGGTGTTCTGTGCCTCTCAGTGATTGTGTGCTCTTTGATTGTCTCTCTGTGCTTGGTCTCTTCTTTTAGGTGGTAAGGGGTTGTGGGTAATGTGGGTGTGTGTTCCATAGTGGTGTGAGTGTGTGGGTGTAGTGTGTGTATGTGTGTCGGGTGTGTGTATTTTGAATTATCCAATGTGGTGTAGTTTTGTAAGTGTGCGTGTATTTTGAGTGTGGCGGTGTGTACCGCCAATGGTTTACCGTGGTTGAAAGACCGCCGCGTTGATTCGTGGGTCGTGATACTGTGGGCGTATTCCTGTTGGTGTGACGGTGTGGGTTTTGCTATTTCCAGTTTATCACTGACCTTTGATCTGGCTGACGTGTGTGGGTGTGTGTATTGTGGCGGTATTCTCTGTGTGGGTCGTAATACCCATAGCGGAATCCTGCAGAACTTCAAGTGAATCATCAGACTGACTCCAGATTGATATTTGTTTCAAGGGTGTTTATTTAGGTGCTAATAAGTATAGAGGTATGTTCAAGGGCTGGGGTGATGGTGGAAGAAGGTCCATGGTAGAGTCCAGTCTCATGGCATCACAGGTGCATTGTCCAAGGTGGCATAGGAAGAGGAGAAATGGCAGTTCAAGGTGGACAGGGTAACAGAGTGGGACAGAAGGGATGACAATCAGGAGAGTCTTATTTCCTGGAAGGGGCCTTGGCAATGTTCTCTGTCTTCTGCCTGGATCGCAGGGACCTTTTGCGGGGTGGTTCTCCTTCTTGAGGGGGTGGGGTGCTGGTGGCCTGTTGGTCCTGTGGCGGGGCCTCCTGTCCACTAGCACCGGCGGAGGTAGAAGGCTGTTTCCCGGCTTGGCTAGTGTCAGGGGCACTTTGTTGTGCCACTGCCTCCGTCAAGGTCTTGCTCATATCAGCCAGCACCACTGCTATGGTGACCAGGATGGTGTAGATTTTTGTGAGGTCATCCCTGATCTCCATGTACTGTCTCTACTGTTGCTGCTGGGTCTCCTGAAACTTGGCCAGTACCATGCCCATGGTCTCCTGGGAATGGTGGTATGCTCCCTTGATGTTTGAGAGTGCCTTGTGGAGGATCAGTTCCCTGGGCCTGTCCTCCCCCTGTCACACAGCAGTCCTCTCAGCTTCCCTGTTGTCCTTTGCCTTTGTCCCCTGAACTATGTGCCCACTGCCACTGACCCCAAGTCTCTGATCGTCCTGGGTTAGTGGGGTTGCCTGGGGTCCCTGTAGTGGTGGACACATTGCTGATTGACGTGTCCTGGGGACAGTGGCATGGGCCCGCTGGGTGTGTGCTGTGGTGGTGTTTTCTGAGGGGGGGGGCTCTGTGGTGTGTTGGGACTGTGGTAGGGTAACCGACTGTCCAGAGGTCTCAGATGGGCAAGGTTGGTCATAGTGATCCAGCCGTGCAGAGCTGCTGTCATCACTGTGGGCCTCTTTTGGGGGAGGGGGGAACTGGATGTAGCTGGCACCTCCTGTCCGGTGACATTGGGTAGGGGTCCTATTGGTATGCAAATGCATTGTTATTGTATCTGTGTGTGTCATCTTGTGCAATGGGTGTGTTTCCCTTATAGAAATGTGCTTTCCCTGTCGCCTTGGCCTTGTGTGATTGCGGATTGTGTGGGCTGGGTGAGTCTTTCTACTGGGCATGCTGTGGTGATGGGTGTCCATGCAGGGCTGTGATGGGTGTCCATGCATTGTTGTGGCATGCAGGGCTTGTTATTGGGATGTGTGCGTTGTGATGGTGGGGTGGATGTAAGGTGATGGAGTAATGGGAGTGAGGGTACGGTGGGGGTATGTGATATCATTCAGGTAGGGTGGGGGGTTAAAGTAGTTCAGATTTGACTTACCAGAGTCCAGTCCTCCTGCTACTTCTGCAAGGCCCTCAGGATGCATGATCGCCAAGACAGTCTCCTCCCATGTTGTTAGTTGTGGGGGAGGAGGTGAGGGTCCACCGCCAGTCCTCTGTACTGCTATCTGGTGTCTTGATATCACAGAACGCACCTTCCCCCGTAGGTCGTTCCACCTCTTCCTGATGTCATCCCTGGTTCTTGGATGCTGTCCCACGGCGTTGACCCTGTCAACGACTCTCTGCCATAGCTCCATCTTCCTTGCAATGGACGTCTGCTGCACCTGTGATCCGAATAGCTGTGGCTCTACCCGGATGATTTCCTCCACCATGAGCCTTAGGTCCTCATCAGAAAACTTGGGGTGTCTTTAAGGTGCCATGATGTGGTGTGAGTGATATGTGTGAGGTGATGTGTGGGGTGATGTGTTGGGATGTATAATGTGATGTGCGTGGATGGTGTATGAGTGATGGTGCTCTGTGCCTCTCAGTGATTGTGTGCTCTTTGATTGTCTCTCTGTGCTTGGTCTCTTGTTTTAGGTGGTAAGGGGTTGTGAGTAATGTGGGTGTGTGTTCTATAGTGGTGTGAGTGTGTGGGTGTAGTGTGTGTATGTGTGTCGGGTGTGTGTATTTTGAATTGTCCGATGATGTGTAGTTTTGTAAGTGTGTGTGTATTTTGAGTGCGGCGGTGTGTACCGCCAATGGTTTACCGTGGTTGAAAGACCGCTGCGTTGATTCGTGGGTCGTGATACTGTGGGCGTATTCCTGTTGGCGTGACGGTGTGGGTTTTGCTTTCTCCAGTTTATCACTGACCTTTGGTCTGGCTGACGTGTGTGGGTGTCTGTATTGTGGCGGTATTCTCTGTGTGGGTCGTTATACCCATAGCGGAATACCACTGCGGTCACGGTATTTTGGCGGCCGTCGGCACGGCGGTCAGCAGGATTTACTGCCAGTGATGTAATGAGGGCCATAGTCAATTACTAACAAAGGTTGCCAATTGAAGGCTAACACCACATAAGTGTATCATCAAATTGGGAAACTGAAGAACTGGCAAGTTTAGCACAAAATGGTCAAGATACATGCTTCTTAAACTAAATATATTAAACAATACCTTACATTTTTTTTTTTTTTGTATATATGTTCTTGAATATCCATGTAAATTATTAAATGTATAGGGTGACTACAAATTTTGAATTTAATATATGTTTTATTTAAATGTAAGATTCTGTACGAGCATTCTCAGCAGGGTAAAAAAAAAATGTCACGTACAAAAGTGGCAAGAAAAAATGTTTTTTTTACCCTATTCTGCATCTCTGACAATGACCAACAACATTCATTCCATAATATTTCTTTGTTTGATGATTCTCGCTTGGGTTAGAGGCCTATCGTGAGCGGATGGCCTGGTTAACAAAGGTTTATACCCTTACTTAGAACGACATACAATCTACCTACTTATATGTTGTATAGGTATTACATCCCTCTGCTGCTCTTTGCTCTGCAGAATACCCAATTATGGATGCAAAACGATGTAACAGCTATCTCCTTACAGGGTATCTCAGCGGGGTTTCATCACTGAAGAGGGATCTTTCATTTGTAACTAATTAGTCAAGCACACCATGCAGCAGATTGTTTTCACGGAATCGCACGGATGCTGAAAATATCTAGCGTCAGAGGGATAATAGGGAAGCAAAAATCGAGTACTTTGGGGAAATAATTAGAGTAAAGTTGCAAAAATGCAGTGCTTAAAATTCTGCTGCATTCAGATATTTTACATATTTTCGGTAGTAAACCACGCATCAGCTAATAGGGGTTCGCTGATCTTTGCAGTACTAAACACACTTTCAGCTGCCTTGCAAAGATGATGCTCGAGGCCTACAAAAGTTGTATTATCCAGTGGATTCGTTAGAGTTGATCTTTCAGCACAGCCTTTATTGTTTCAGTTATCTTTGTAAGAATCCATCAGAATATCAGCATCAACACTCCTTTGAACATAAAAGCTTTATGCTAATTCCTGTTCCAAATGTGAAATATTTTTCTCTGAAACAATAAGTAGCACAACATTCCTTGGGGCATAGCTCTCTGCATCGCAGAAATCCTTACACTGTGATGTGACAGGGATGTATGATTCTGTTGCTCAATAATAAACTTTTAGCCAAAGGTATGCCACGATGGCCCTTACAAACTGAGTGAGCTGATGGTAAGAGAGTATTTTCTATGATTTGTTTCTAACTATACCTGTGCATAATTTACATTACGTAAGCACAATCTTGCATACACGCTTTTTTTGGTGAATATCACTCAAAATGTCCTGATTTATTTTGCTCACACAGCTTCTCCGAACCGTCATGCTTTCAAGATAAACATGAAACCAGATGTGTACCACTTGCCTGGTGCTTGAAAAGAACACCATGTAATATGCAGATGCTGGGTGGATGTCCACATTTAGGGCCAGATGTAGCAAAGGTTTTTACCCATTCTGTGTCTATGGGAAAAAGTGTTCGTACAGATGGCCCTTACTGCCCTTGCAATGACTGCATTATATAAGGAAAAACATATTCAAGAACAAATTCTGTCCAAAGCCCCCATATTAGGAACTTTACAGTGGAAGTGCCTAGAGGCTACTTGTGCTTACAATAGCCGTTTCCTCTTTCTGTCTTCTAAACACTTGGGGCCACATATACTTACGTTTAGTGAGTCACAATTTCCTCGCAATGCTATTTGCGACTGACCAAATAGCATTTCGTTATGTATGAACATCAGTAAGCACAAATAGAAATGTGACTAAATTGCGATTTGGTAAGTTTTGCGACTGCATTTTGTGACTCCAAATAGAGAATCTCTATTTGCGAGACACAAGGCATATGTAAAAGACAGTCACAATTAGCAATTAGTAGCAAAATCAGCCATTTGTATGTGCAAGTTAGCACTAAGGTGGTAAGTAGATTCCAACTATAAAAACAGCCCGAGAATGCATCATTGTGTCCCACAGAGGCTGCACTTCATACGATTGCATTGTGGAGGCGATCCCTGCCTGGATAGCAGAGGAGAAGGAGATAGGAGAGGATCTGCAGAAGCAGGCTCTCAATTTTGCAACAGACAGAGGAGGAAATATGTGAGAAATACAGACTGAGTAGCACAGAAATCTTAGAGCTTAAACCTCAGCCAGAAAGCCAAACCACGCACAGCTGCTCCATACCCACCCGTGTGCAAGTCTGGCGCTCACTGCACCTTTTGGCCTCAGGTAGCTAATGGGGGTGATTGCTGTTAATGTGGTGTGCCCCAGAGTGCCTTGTCACATTTCTTTAGAAGATTCCTAGATGCTACGCTCTCACACACACCCAACTACATTTACCTTCTCAGGAATGCGGAGGAAATATATGACACCAAACTAAACTTTTACAGGGTAGCCAACTTTCCGCAATCTGAAAAGTACTCTCTCACACAGCATCAAGGTTCTCTGCGATCCCCATATGTCATCACAGATATTTTGCCAAAATACCCAGGGTGCACACATGTTGTAGACATCTTCAGGCACAGTGCAATACTCCGACGACTGGAACATGGGGTGTTTGATGATTGAGATTCACTAGGTGTTAGAAATGGGATCTTTGGTTGGCAGTCAGGTTATCCCCTGTCCAAGCAAGGACCATCACTCTAGTCAGGGTAAAAGAGAATCACCCTCAGCTAACTCCTGCTCACCGGCTTGGCATGAGCAGTAGGCTTAACTTCAGAGTGCTAGGTGTAAAGTATTTGTACCAACATACACAGTAACTTAATGAAAACATTACAAAATGACACATCACAGGTTTAGAAAAATAGAAAATATTTCTATAAATAAAACAAAACCAAAACGACAAAAATCAACAATACACAAGTCAAGTTATCAAGTAAAATGCAAAAAGAGTCTTTAGGTAGTTTTAAACACAACACTAACGCTGTTAGCGTGAAAATGTACATTGGGTGCGTCAAAAATAACCCCGCATGGGCGAGTGTGCGTCGAAAAGGTCTTGGGATGTGTCGATTTCACTCATGAGTGAGACTTTGCGTAGTTTCTCCTTCAACCCGGTTGTGTGCGTCATTTCTTCTCTCTGCAGGAGAGCGATGCATCGATCCGGTCAGCACTCTTGGGTCCGGGCACGCCTTGCGTCGTTTTTACATGCCCAGCGGTGTTTGCATCAGAAATTGAGCCGCACGATGATCAGAAAACCATGCAGCGTGGGTTGCAATCTCACCGGTCTCCGTCAGTGATGCTGCGCGTCATTTCTCCAGCCGTGGGGTTGATCTTCCAGTCGCGTTGCAGATGAGCATTGATTTTCAGCCAAATTTTTCAGAGTCGCATCGATCTTTTCTTCCCCGCATGCCAGTTGGTGCGTGGATTTCTGACTCTTGGAATGCCAGCTTCTCTTTTAAGGGTCCCAAGAACTAGATGGGCACCACTTGGCAGAGTAGGTGTCGCAGCAGAGGCTCCAGGGGCTGGCAGAGAGAAGTCTTAGATGTCCCGGAGACTTCAAAGAACAGGAGGCAAGCTCTAAATCAAGCCCTTGGAGAGTTCTTCACAAGAAGGAAGGCACACAAAGTTCTGACTTTGTCCTCTAGCACAGGTAGAAGCAACAACTGCAGGATAGCTCCACAAAGCACAGTCAAAGGCAGGGAAGCTCTTCATCCTCAGCTCTTCAGCTCTTCTTCAGGTAGAGGTTTCTCTCAGTTTCCATAAGAGTTCTAAAGACTGTGGTTTTGGGTGCCTTTCTTATACCCATTTTGCCCTTTGAAGTAGGCTTACTTCAAAGCAAAGTCTCTCTTGTTTGTGAAATCCTGCATTGCTGAGCCCAGGCCCCAGACACACCCCACGGCATTGGAGACTATATTATCTGAGGGCAGGCACACCCCTTTCAGGTGTAAGTGACCACTCCTTCCCTCCCTCCTAGCACAGATGGCTCATCAGGAAATGCAGACTACACACCCGCTCCCTTTGTGTCACTGTCTAGTGAGGGGTGCAACCAGCCCAACTGTTAAACTGACCCAGACAGGAAATCCACAAACAGACAGAGTCACAGAAATAGTATAAGAAAGAAAATGCTCACTTTCTAAAAGTGGCATTTTCAAACACACAATCTTAAAATCACATTTACTAAAATATAGATTTTTAATTTGTGAGCTCAGAGACCCCAAACTCCACATGTTTATCCGCTCCAAAAGGGAATCTGCACTTTAATCATATTTAAAGGTAGCCCCCATTTTAACCTATGAGATGGACAGGCCTTGCAACAGTGAAAAACTAATTTAGCAGTATCTCACTGTCAGGACATATAAAACACATTACTATAAGTCCTACCTTAACCATACACTGCACCCTGCCCTTGGGGGGTACCTAGGGCCTACCTTTGGGGTGTCTTACATGTAAGAAAAGGGAAGCTTTAGGCCTGCCAAGTGGGTACCCTTGCCAAGTCGAATTTACAGTTTAAAACTGCACACACAGACACTGCAGTGACAGGTCTGAGCCATGTTTACAGAGCTACTTATATGGGTGACACAACCAGTGCTGCAGGCCCACTAGTAGCATTTGATTTACAGGCCCTGGGCACCTCTAGTGCACTTTACTAAGGACTTACTATTTAATCAAATATGCCAATCATGGATAAACCAATTACATACACATTTTGTATAGGAACACTTGCACTTTAGCACTGGTTAGCAGTGGTAAAGTACCCAGATTAACAAAAACAGCAAACTCAGAGTCCAGCACACATCAACAACCTGGGAAACAGAGGCAAAAAGTTAAGGGAGACCACACCAATGATGAAAGGTGTAACACTAGGTGATGTGTAACTGTAAACTAAATTGCATACATGGGTCTGTCCATAACCAGGTCATGTCATGCTCACACTTACAATATTTTGGTGACAGTATGCGTTGAGACCATGGAGTCTGAACCTATATCTTGCCCCCGCAGACCATAATGAGAGATGCAACAACAGTACACATCGACATACCAGAGCTGTCATTGAAAGGATCTTCAGCATGCTTTAATCAAGATTCCGGTGCCTTCACAAAAGTGGAGGTGTGCTCCAGTATGCTCCAGAGATAGCCTGCAAAATTGTGGCATCCTGTGCTGTCTTACATAACATGGCAACCAGGCTACACCTCAACATTGATAACACAGATTAAGAGGATGAAGAGCAAGAACCACCTCTACAACAGCCTGGAGATGGCAGCATAGCAGTCGAGGGGAGACGTAGACAGGATCATATAGCAACACATTACTTTGCTAAGTAAGTTATGAGTAACTCTGCACTCACTTAAATGATTTAAGCATAGCCATGATATCAAAATTAAACATCCTTTCATCTCAAGCTACTCTTCTGTCAATCCCAAAATTAGATGTATATGTACCAATTGACAAGTAAAAAACAAATAAACAAGGATTACTGGATACATCACCAGATACATTAAGCTCATGTGTACATGCCAAAATTAAAATATGTGTCCATCAGACTCTCCTATGGCTATGAGCATCATGCCCTGTGCCTGCTTGGTTTCCAAATGGGTTGCAGCTATGGCTATGGTGTAGAACGTGGGCATCAGTGGCCGATATTCTGCTGATGCTTAATATCTCCTCACTGTCCTGAGGGGTATTTCCACTGCCTCTGGCTGCCTGGGAGGTCTGTAGCAGCTCAACAGCTGCGATTATTCACCCTAGATCCCTGGCCACATCACAAGTGAAATGTCCCAACTCCACCTGAAGTGTGACAGTGTGTCTGGACAGGCATGTAGTTGAAGTGGCCAAACGGCCTATTGATCAACTTAAGCAGTCCAGTCTTGTAGCAGGACTGCGCTCATGAGGCCGCTGATGGGCACGGTCCACCACTGTTTAATTACACAAATCAAGAATTGCAGTGGTGAAGCTGACTATCTTCTCATTTGTGGTGGTCATATGTGCATCCATTTTGTTAAAGCCCTGAGTTAAGGTCTGCTGCATGTGATGCATGTTCCTTTTCATTAATTGCAACTGTCTATTTTGCAGGTGTTGATTGTGTGGAAGCGATGTTTCTAGACCCAGGAACAATTGGGTGCTGCCATCATCCTCACCAACATCACATGCCTCACAACACCTTTTGCTCCCACTTCCTGCAACTCGCTATTGGTGATTTACAGTTGGCTGCGTCATTGGACTATGAGGCAGTGGTACATCCTCAACATCCTTTGCAGTAGGCTCTGCTGGCACTGTCTCAGTGCAAATGTGGGGTGAGGTGTTGCTGTCTTCTCTGCCTACGGTGACCGGTTCCTCTGCTGCCATGTTGGCATTGTCCAGTCCCTCAACATGCACTTGATGAAGTTCAGAGAAACATATGAGATACATTGTAATCACCTATATGATGTTCAGCGCAACATTTAATTTCCGAGCTGACTCATGGACTACATTACCCATAATGCACTATACTAGCACCAGACTTGTAATTTGGAGTATTCCTGACTGAAGATGCATTCTGTTGGAGTCT
Source organism: Pleurodeles waltl (assembly GCF_031143425.1). Taxonomy (NCBI): domain Eukaryota; kingdom Metazoa; phylum Chordata; class Amphibia; order Caudata; family Salamandridae; genus Pleurodeles; species Pleurodeles waltl. The sequence goes on from NC_090439.1 coordinate 779,114,483, forward strand.
GTGGGTGTGGGCATGGAGTTGTGCCCTGAGATTTGTGAAAAGGTAATATGTGACAACTTTAGTGGATCCTACTGCTGAACTGTCAATGTCCCAAAACCCACGACAGCCTCCTGATCCAGTGTGGTCTTCACGGTGGTCTCAATTGCAGTTGGTGGTGGTACTGTGGATGGGCCTCCTCAGGTTCCCCGTAACTTTTTCAGTCACACCGCCACCTTTTCCTTGGCCCACAACCTGAGTTACTGTACAAATTTATTCTATGGAGGTGTGATTTATTGAAAATTAATGAACATTCTTGAAACCCTTAAAATACATCTATTCATGTTGTGTTGTGTAGGAAGAACTTGCTAATAACTGGGCCTATGCTATTGTAAATCTTTGTAGGGATCTGTCACCTGTACTTTACAGATTCCAATTAAACAGCTTTCAAGATTGTGGGGGTCATTATGACTCCGGAAGTCGGTGTTATAGTGGAGGTATTACCGCCAACAGGCTACCTCCACTATTATGACATTGGTGGTTTGGCCAAAGCCAAACCGCCAAGTCAACACACTGACCGCCACGGCAGTAATGACACCGGGCTGGAGACTACAGTCCATAGAACTTTGACACCGCCCACCACCATGGTTTCCATGGTTTCTGTACCATCACGAAGACCATGGCAGTAGGTACTATCAGTGCTAGGGAATTCCTTCCCTAGCACTGTTAGGGGTCTCCCGCCCCCTCCCATGGTTTCTGTACCACCACGAAAACCATGGCGGTAGGCAATATCAGTGCTAGGGAATTCATTGCCTGGCACTGTTAGGGGTCTCCCCCGCCCCCTCCCCCACCCAAGAGTCCTCCCCCCCCTCCCCCTCCCGACCACCCTCCCAAATATATACACATACATGCACATACATACACACCCATACACACACGCACATACACATTCACCCACACATGCACACATACATGAACACTGACTGCAAAACTCACAAACATACATATACGGTGCTGCAATGTCCAGGGTGCCAAGCGATACCACACCCAACCACTTCAGGTGCATGAATATTGATTGAAAAACAACCCAATTTCATAACAACTAATGTACCACGGCACACCAAAAAGTGTTTGCATTTAATTTTATTTTTTCTTTGTATTTTCTTTTCATTCTTTTTGCTGTAAATTTTAGATCTTGATGTTTTTTCGAGTCATCAGTTCTTTTTTTTACCGATGTAACAATTGGAATGGTACCATTACATATATATTTTTTCTCTGTGTATATTCTGTTACAGCCTTGAGAAAGTCTTTTAGACGAAACACGTGTCGGCTGTACTTTCACTGGAAGGAGCTATTTCTCATATGGAGTAACTGTTGTCTATTTCAGAGATATATGAAAGCAAACACCTTAAGGCCCTCATTACAACCCTGGCGGTAAATCCTGCTTTCCACCGTGCTGAAGACCACCAGCATACCTTTGCGATGGCAGAATTCCTCTACAGGTATTATGACCTACATTTCGGAATCCGTCACATTACATACACCCACACAAGTCTGCCACACTCAGTGATAAACTGGTGATACCAAAACCTACACCGTCACGCCAACAAGAATATGCCCACACTATCACGACCCACGAATCAACGCAGCGGTCTTTCAACCGCGGTAATCCATTGGCGGTACACACCGCTGCGCTCAAAATACACACACCAAAACACAACTACATTGGACAATTTGAAATACACACACCTGATACACATACACAACCCACACACCCAATCCAATATAAAGCACAGACCCACATTACCCACAAACCCTTACAGCCAAGAATCTGAAAGAAGGCCAGAGAGAGATTAGCTCTCCAGCATCAACCAGCATCCATAGACACACAACACCATCACCTATACAACATCCACCCACCTCAAACAACACACACCAACACATCCCCTCACACATCACAACAGACAGCACCTCACACATCACCCACGCCACATCATGGCACCTCAAAGACACCCCAGGTGTTCAGAGGAGGAGCGCAGGGTCATGGTGGAGGAAATCATCCGGGTAGAGCCACAGCTAATCGGATCACAGGTGCAGCAGACCTCCATTGCAGGGAAGATGGAGCTATGGCAGAGAACTGTCGACAGGGTCAATGCAGTGGGACAGCATCCAAGAAAACGGGATTACATCTGGAAGAGGTGGAGCGAACTTCGGGGGAAGGTACCTTCCATTGCAGCAAGACACCAACTCGCTGTACAGAGGACTGGCGGTGGACCCCCTCCTCCCCCACAACTAACAACATGGGAGGAGCAAGTCTTGGCAATAAGGCATCCTGAGGGCCTGGCAGGGGGAGCAGGAGGACTGGACTCTGGTAAATCAACTCCCTATTACTATCACCCCCCCTACCTGGATGCCATCACATACCCCCACCCTCACTCCCATCACCCCACCACCTCACACACACCCTACCTTCACAACCCACTCATCCCAATGCCAAGCCCTGCATGCCATACCAATGCATGGACACCACTCACAGACCTGCATGGACACCTATCACTACAGCATGCATACTAGAGACAATCACCTAGTCCACCAAAAACAACTCACACAAGGCAAAGCTGCCAGGGCAATAACAACCATAGAGGGCAACCCACCCATGCACAATATGTCACACAGAGAAACATTAACGCTGCATTTACATCCCCACAGGTACCCCAGCCAGGTTGTTGATGTGTGCTGGACTCTGTTTTTGCTGTTTTTGTTACTCTGGGCACTTTACCACTGCTAACCAGTGCTAAAGTGCAAGTGTTCCTATACAAAATGTGTATGTAATTGGTTCATCCATGATTGGCATATTTGAGTTACTAGTAAGTCCATAGTACACTGCACTAGAGGTGCCCAGGGCCTGTAAATCAAATGCTGCTAGTGGGTCTGCAGCACAGGTTGTGCCACCCACCTAAGTAGCTCTGTAATCATGTCTCAGACCTGCCACTGCAGTGTCTGTGTGTGCAGTTTTTAACTGGAAATTCGACTTGGCAAGTGTACCCACTTGCCAGGCTTAAACCTTCCCATTTCTTACATATAGGACACCCCGAAGGTAGGCCCTAGGTAGCCCAAAGGGCAGGGTGCAGTGTATGGTTAAGGTAGGACATATAGTAATGTGTTTTATATGTCCTGATAGTGAAATATTGCTAAATTTGTTTTCACTGTTTCAAGGCCTGTCCCTCTCATTGGTTAACATGGGGGCTACCTTTAAATCTGATTAAAGTGTAGATTCCCTTTGGGAGCGAATAGACATGTGGAGTTTGGGGTCTCTGAGCTCACAATTTAAAAATACATCTTTTAGTAAAGTTGATTTTTAGATTGTGTGTTTGAAAATGCCACTTTTAGAAAGTGAGCATTTTCTTGCTTATACCATTTCTGTGACTCTGCCCGTTTGTGGATTCCCTGTCTGGGTCAGTTTGACAGTTGGGCCGGTTGCACTTCTCACTAGACAGTGACACAAAGGGAGCTGGGGTGTAGTCTGCATTTCCTGATGAGCCATATGTGCTAGGAGGGAGGGGAGGACTGGTCACTCACACCTGAAAGTGCTGTGCCTGCCCTCACACAATGCAGTCTCCAACCCCCGGGTATGTGTCTGGAGCCTGGCCTGGGCAAGTTAGGATTTTGCAATCAAGAGAGACTTTCCTTTGAAGTAGGCCTACTTCAAAGGGCAAAGTAGGTGCCCATCCAGTTCCCATCCAGTTCATGGGGCCCGTCCAGTTCCTGGGGCCCTGAGAAGAGAAGCTGGCAGCAAAAGAGTGAGAAATTCATGCACAGACCGCCGTGCAGGGAAAAGATCGACGAGACTTCGATCTGCGGCTGAAAAATCGAAGCGCCACTGACTCCTTGTTCGCCCCTGTGACTCATTGTAACGTTCTTCTGCCCTTGTCCTGCGATTCCTCACAGGGGTCAGGAGCCATGAGAGGTTGGGGTAACCAGAGTCACCTGCAAATATCGAGGGACAACTGTTAGCCACACACTATCCTATATGCCCACACCATACCTACACACCAACATCCACTGGGTGGGAACCAGGGCTCACATATTATCCACACCCTGTGCCTCTGGAGTTGGGCCATCACATTTGGGATGCTGCTATTTTGCAGGATAAAAGCATCAATCACTGAGCCTGGATACTTAGCATTGACATGAGAGATGTACTGGTCTGCCAAACACACCATCTGCACATTAATTGAGTGATAACTTTTTCAATTTCTGAAGACCTGCTCATTTTGCCGGGGGTGGGGAGACAAATGCTATATGTGTCCCATCAATCATACCAATGATGTTGGGGTTATGTTCCGTTGCATAGAAGTCAGTCTTCACTGTGGCCAAATCCTCCACCTTGGGGAAAACGATGTAGCTGCACATGTGTTTAATCAGGGCAGCCAACACTCTAGTCATTCCAACTACCAAGCCCACTGTTACTTGGAAAGAACCAGTTGCCAAGAAATAGAACACAAATAGCACTTGCACAAGAGGGGGGAACCCAGTGGGGTGACTGATAGCAGATATCAGGTCAGGCTCCAGTTGGGCACACAGCTCTGTAATTGTGACCCTTTCCAGTCTATAGGTGAGAATAATGTGCCTGTCTTCCATTGTTGCCAAGGCTACCTGTACACAGGGTAATGTCTCTATCTCCTATTCATCCGCAGCGGTTGCATTCTGTGGGGTAAAAGAGTGAGCAGTTGGTCATTATCTGTACATTGTAACCACTACAGTCCAATGCATATTGTTCTTGTTACAATATTTTGGTGGAATACGTCCAGAATGTGGAATTGTGAACTTCAACGCAGTTAGGATCAATGGCCTGCTCCCCCCCCCGAAATGGCATCTACCTGTCCAGTATGGAGGGAAAGGTGGAAATGAGGTAATTCCACTGACGTTGTGCGCCATTGCGGGAGGCGGTTGAGAACTGCAGTGCCACTACTCATTAGTTATCATTGGGCCCTATAGGTTACAGCGGGCAATGGTGATGTACACTGGCGGTGACGGTATGCACCGCCGCGGACGAGATTTTCTATCTGTTCTCTCACTTGCTAACTGATCTTCAGCAGGAGAGGACCTACACTGCGTGTGCTGCTGTGACCGGTGTCTGGAACCGACCATGACTCGTGTCACTGGGGAAAGGGCCCCTGCCTTCACCTCGGCAGAGTTGAAGCAACTGGTGGATGGGGTCCTACCCCAGTACTGACTGCTGTATGGGCCTCCAGACCAACAGGTGAGTACACTGTGAGCATGATGCATGGGGCATGAATGCATGGAGTGGTGTATGTGAAGGCCTCATGTGGAGGGGGTTGGTAGATGTCCCATGGGCAGCGTACAGCAGGTATGCAGGGCCATGTCTGTGTGTAAGGGTATGGGAAGGGGCATGGTGGGCCATGAGTGTAACAGGCAGGACGGTCTCACTAATACCTTTCCCTGTATGTATTTTTCTGCAGGTCAGCGCCCATCAAAAGAAGGGTATATGGCATGCCATTGCCAAGGACATGTGGACCCTGGGGTCTACAGCAGGTGGAGCACCCACTGTCACAAACAGTGTGAGGACCTGAGATGCTGGGCATGGAAAACAGCACAGGCCCAGCTGGGGATGGCTTCCCAAAGAGGAAGGGGTGCCCCTCGAACCCTGACCCCCCTGATGGCCCGCATACTGGCGGTGTCCTATCCGGAGCTGGATGGGCGCTTGGGGACATCACAGCAGCAACAAAGGGGTGAGTACAGTGCCCTTCATTACAACTTAAGCCTGGTGGGGTGGTATCCGGGTGAGGGATGTGGGCCTGTGGGTGCACCTAGGCCAGGCCATACATTGCAGACTAGGTCCCATTTTGGGCAGGGTTCTGATGTGAAATTCCTCCAACCTAGCTAGTAGGAATCCACTATTGGGGAGGGGTGTGTGGGTGTCAGGTGTGCTGCAGTTGTCAGTATGTGTCTCTACCCATTGCCTGGTGACTAGCATTGTAACTGGTAGTGCATTGCCTAGTGCCTGTGGCTGCCCTCTGTGTATGAGTGTGTTGTGTACGCCAACGGTGGTGTTGGTGCCGCCATTGCCAAGTGTATCCTTTGTCTCTCTCCCCCCCCTTTTTGTTTTGTCATCCTGACCTTATGTGCATTAGCATCATCTGGCGGCGAAGCAGAGGCACCGGCGACAGAGGGAGCTGCATCCCACAGGACCCAGGAGGCCGAGTCCACCAACGGTGAGGACACCAGTGGTAGGGAGGGCGAGGGGAGCACCACAGTGGAGACTGGAGGGGACAGTTCGGACACGGATACCTCCTCCTCCGATGAAAGCTCCTTGGTGGTGGCGGAAACCTCTGTGCCCACCCCAGGTACAGTCGCCACCCCTGTACCAACACTGCCCTCCCAGCAGCCCCTCAGCGAGTTGCTCGTGTCCACTCACCCAGAAGGATGGGCATCTCCTTCGGCCCAGGCACCTCAAGCCCTGCCCCATTTAGCCCTGCTGCCCTGAGTGAGGAAGCTATTGACCTCCTGTGATCCATCTCTGTTGGGGAGTCAACCACTGTGAATGCCATTCAGAGGCTGGCAGCCCAAATGCAACAGTCCAATGCATTTCTGGAGGGCACCTCTCTCCCAGTTACATCTACACTCACACCTGCTTGAACTACATCCTCATCCACTACCCCCATTTCCAGCACACCTATCAGAACACACACACCTCACTGGCAGTCACCACCTCCACATCCATGCACACATCCCCTGTGTCCTCTTCCACTGTGCCTGTGCCCCCTCCTCCCAAAGTGCACAAACACAAGCACTCAGACACCCAACAGCCATCCACCTCACAACAGCATCCAGCCCATGCACCTGCACCCAAACACAGCAGACTGACACCTCCAACAACTACTCCCTCTTCCTCACTCCCAAACCATCTCCCTCTTCCCACCCCAATCTCCCTAAGAAGCTTTCCCTCTTTACCCTTGACCTCTTCCCTACTCCTTCCCCGTCCTTCACATCAGGTCAGGCTGGTCAAATCCCAGGCAAGCACCTCAGCCACCCAGTCCACTGGCACAGAAGTGTCCCCACCAACTCCTGGTGAGAGAGGATCCAGGCCACCAGCCAGCCAGACAGAAAGTGTGCCTTCCCCAAGTACTGTAGGAAGGAAGGGCAAGGAGCCAGCCCCAAGTACTGCAGGAAGGAAGGGCAAGGAGCCAGCCCCAAGTGCTGCAGGAAGGAAGGGCAAGGAGCCAGCCCCAAGTGCTGCAGAAAGGAAGGGCAAGGAGCCAGCCCCAAGTGCTACAGGAAGAAAGGGCAAGGGGCCTGCACCAGCAGGCAGTAAGAACAAGGGGCCTGGTGCTGGGACTCAGTCGGAGACCCCACCACCAACCATGGTGTTGCAGCTGTCCGAGGCTGCAGGGGATGGGCTGGAGCTTCCCCCCACCACCACCAGCAACAGAATCAGCAGCACAACCACCAGCAGTGGACAGCCATCCGAGGCTGCAGGGGATTGGCTGGAGCTTCCCCCCACCACTACCAGCAGCAGCACCACCACCACCCTGAGTAATGGGCAGCCATCTGAGGCTGCAGGGGATGGGCTAGGGCTTCCCCCCACCACCACCAGCGGCAGCACCACCACCAGCAGCAGCAGTACCACCACCACCAGCAGTGGGCAGCCATCTGAGGCTGCAGGGAATGGGCTGGAGCTTCCCCCCACTACTACCATCAGCAGCACCACCACCACCAGCAGTGGGCAGCCATCTGAGGCTGCAGGGGATGGGCTTGAGCTTCCCCCCACCAGCAGCAGCAGCAGCACCACTGCCATCACTGAACAGCTGTCACCGCCGGAGGACATTCAGCAGACCTGCGTCCATGGGTTGTTGTGCGCCCTGCCCCCTGCAAATCCAGTGGGTATGATACCCATCTGAGAGACTCTGAACTTGCACTCCCCAAGATCTGCATCACAGGGCACGATGCCCCCTCCAGAACCAGTGAAGATGCCATCCACTCACCCCCTCATCTCCATGATGAAGCTCACAGGGCATGATGGCCCCTCCAGATTAGAGGAGATGCCATCCACACACACCATCCTCCCAGGATGAAGCTCACAGGGCACAATGCCCCCTCCAGAACCAGTGGAGATGCCATCCACTCACCCCATCTTCACCAGGATGAAGCTCACAGGACACGATGCCCCCTCCAGAACCAGTGGAGATGCCATCCACTCACCCCATTCTCACCAGGACGAAGCTCACAGGGCACAATGCCCCCTCCAGAACCAGTGGGCAAGTCACCCACTTGAGAGACTGTGGCCTTGCACTTCCCAGGACCAAGCACAGGGCATGTTGCCCCCTCCAGGACCAGTGGCATTGTATCATCTTCTGGATGAGTTGCCCTCAATCCCTGTCCCCCTGAGGTGCCTGCCTATTTTTGACCGGATGCCCCTGCAGTGTTCTCTCCGTGTTGTTGCAGAAGTAAAGTGGGGCTTTGGACTTCATAATGTGGACCTGTGGCCCACGAACATTGAGTGGGCGGTGTCCCTACATTTGTAAGTATGTATGAACTTGAACAATATATCATAGAGGCTTGGGCAGAAGATTGGTATAGACTTTGGGCTTGACGTTGTTTAATGAGGGCTAGTGGACAACATGTATCATCTGAAGATGCTGTTTCCATTGCATGGTTTTACTTCCTCTACCCACAGCAGTTTTTGATGACATGTTCCCCTCATGTTTTAGCAGCCTCAATGATGCCAGCACAGATGCATGCCTTTCTGGAAAGGGAAGAGTGGTTTTGGCTCATCTGTGAGGTTCAGAAAGAGTACCCCAGGATAACCAGGGAATACAGACGTGAGAAAACATTGGGTTGTGGCAGCTTTTCCTCTTGGAGCACTAGAAAAACAGGCTGCTACTACCACACGGACTACTGGAAACTCAACACAGAAGGTCAGGGGTGGGTATTCAGGTTCCACCCCCTCAACATCAGCGGGCTCTACCACAACATCATCCTTGCCACAGCAAAGACCAACTTCTACTGCCTCCATATTTGAGGATGAAATGAGAAAGGAAATGGCTGGCATCAAGTTGAGTTTGACCATATTGGCGGAGGCAAATGAGAGGAATTACAAACTATATAAGTACATCAAAAAGAATATGAAGAGTCAATAACTTTGGATCCTTTCCTCTTTCCTGTACCTTCCCTGCCCTTAGTTTTAATTGTAAATAGTTTTATTGGGTTTTAGATGGGTAGACATAGGTAAGCTAGCATGGAGTAGATTAGTTTTAGGACATAGTTGGTGTAGTTAGGGGGAGGAATTTGGGAATCTTTTTTGTTTTTGGGGGTGTTAGAGAAGTTATGTATACGTCAATTAAAAAATTAAAAATATGACTGTTGGAAAGTGGATTATTGGTACGGTCAGGTAAGTACCTACACTTAACAATAGGTCACTAACCCACACTAGGTTCAGTTAGGTCTCAAAAACTTGACCCAGCTCAACCCTTGTTAGCTTGGCAATGAGGAAGACGGCTTAACTTAGTAGACAAAACATAAAGCATTCAATTATCACAAAACAGTAAACATAGGAAAGGGTTTAAAAATCCAAAACCAATTAATAAAAATAGGGAACATGTTTAGCTTTAAATGGCACCAAAATGAATAAAATCGGATAAAGGGAACCAGAGATATGATTTTTTTAAGAATTCGTGTTTTTTTGCGCATAAGAACAAATAGTGTCAATCTGGTCATCTGGTCACACCTCAACTGGGGCAAAGTGAAAGTTTAAGGCTGTCCGCGATGGAGCCCTGCTCAGCTACAGCAAGTGGGAGGCCTCAGTCAAAAGTTTACCTTCAGACTTAGTTGTTCTCTTGAAGATTTTCTTCAGCAGGACGAAGTCGCGAGTCCGATCTGATCTCCCTGGAGCCCTTCCTCAGATACGCGCTGCTGGAGCTCTCTGTAAATATTTCTACGTTCAGACTTAGACTATTTTTCAAGAAGAAAATCCTTCGACCGGGGCAAACCTCAATCTTAATCCGGCGTCCATGGAGCTCTCTTCAGAAACCCTGTGCGGGAGGTCCCTGTCAACTTTCTATGTTCAGACTTAGGCCCTCATTTTAACATCGGCGGTACATACCGCCTACCGCTGTGGTGACGGCCGCCAACATACGGCCATCGCGGCTACCATCCATCTGCCATATTATGAGCACTGCCTGACTTCCTCCACAATAAGGGTGGAAATCCAGCAGTGCTCACGGTGGTAGACGGTGGTAGGCTGGCGCTGCCACCACCAGCACCGCCACACCCGTAGAATACCGCCAGCTGTATTATGACCAGTAGTAATACAGCCTGGTAGTGTTCTGCTGGTGGGGTGCTGCTGGCAGTAGCAGTGCCCTTTCCAGTTCTCTGCTGGAAGACTTCCCCGCCAAAGGTAAGTCATGCTTCCGACAGGGGAGGGGTTGGGAGGGTGTTGTGTGTGTCTGAGTGTGTGTATGAATGTCTGAGCGTATGAATGAATGTGTGTATGTCAGTGTAAGTGAATGGGTGTATGCCTGGTGCATGTGGGTGTCTGTGTGCGTGTATGCGGGGGTGGTGTGTGCCTGTGTGGCTGTGGGGGGTAGGGTCAGTTGTGTGGTGTGTGCAAGGATGGGGGGTGAGTGGATCGGAGGAGGGTAGGGTGTTAGTATGTGTATGAGGTGGGTGGGCGGTGAGTTTGGATGAAGGGAAGATGGGGGGCATCAGGTGAGTGTTGGCGGTGGGGGAGCCACCTACCTGTGACATGGAAGGAATTCCCTGTCACCAGTAGGGCCTACCGCCATGGTTTTCGTGGCATTGCTTACGCCACATAAACCAGGGTGGTGGGCCCGGCTCATAATGCCATGGGCAGTACTATACCGGCCCCCGGACTGAATATAGACATCTCCGGCCTGGCGGCTCATACCGCGGTATAAGTGGAGAAGTGGTGGGTTGGCTGCAGCTAACCCGCCAATCTCATAATGTAGAGGTATGTACTGCCAGCCTGTTGGCAGTCATACCCCCACTTTATCCCTTGCAGCCAGAAGACCGGCAAGGACATAATGAGGGCCTTAGTCTCTTTTTCAGAGATTTTCTTCAGCAGGACGAACCTGCATGTCAGGCCGGGTCGCGGTTGAGGAAAGCCACCTAGAGTTGCCGCGGCGGGTCAGTCCCCTTATGAAGCTTTTTCCAAATAGTTCTCCAAACTTCTGGATCTTCCTCCAGAAGGTCTTTTAGAAGTCCACAGCTCACCCCAAGGTTCCTGAAGCTCTTAGTTGCAGCTTGAGGGAGCAGACTACAACTCCCAGAATGCACCTGGTGCAAATTCCAAATTGGCCACTGGGCAGTGGTCAGCTGATCAGTTTCTTCAGAGATTGTTGCAGGAGACTCTGGTTAGCAATTTTCACCTGTAGCAAACATGGAATCCCTCCTTGAAGCAGTTGAAGCCAGGCAAAGTCCCTCTTGTGGTGAAGCCCAAGTGTGCAGCTGGTGCAGTCCTTCAGAATGCAGTGTCCAGGTACAGGTCAGGGGTCCAGCAGGGAAGTCCTTCTTCTTCTGATGTTTTTCCTTGTAGGGATATGAGGTGTAGGTGCAGCTCTGCCATATTTATCCTTGCTCCTGGGTGAAAAAACAGGGGGGTCCTGGTTCTCCAATCAGATGTAGGGTCCTTCCCCATGTGATGACCACTTCCTAGGAAGTGTGGCAAAGATAAATCCCAGGGAGCAACGTTCTTCAAAAATCCATTATGGCTGGAACTGATTTTTGTAGGTTAGATCTGGCTGCGCCCACCAGCGGGTGTGGCTAAAAATCTTAAAAACACCCCTCTCCTGTCCTCTCCTAATCTAATCAAGAAGGCACCTAATCGTCTGGGGTTGCAGGATGTGAGGGAGGTGCTGGGGTTCTCCAAATGTCCTTCACCTGCCTTTGAAGACCAGTTTGGTAGCCCTCCCCCTTCCTGTTTCCTCATCTGCTGAGGTAGTTCTCCCCCCCCCAGGCATATTCATTGTGTTCAGCCCAGGCCAATTCACACCGTAGAGGCTGGCCACTCAGAGAGGGGCACTTCAGAGCTGATTTGGCAACTTTTCGGGTAGAGTTTAAAACTCTTTACCTGAACTAGTTATATTAAATCCAACAATTGTAAGTTGTGGGAATTATTATAACAATTAATTTGATACCAAACTGGAGGTATCATTAAAATAAAGTCTCCCCATTTTAGCCTCTTGAGGCCATTTACTACAGTGAGGAAAAAACTAATTTGGCTATTTTACCTCACCAGGGCTTATAAAACAATTTGTATAAGGTCCCTGCTTATAGTTACATGGCACCCAATCCTAAGGGGACATAAGGCACATCTTAGGGGTGACCTATATGTAAAAATAAGTTTGTTTTAGACTTTGGAAGTACTTTTAATTCCAATGTTGAATTTGAATATAAAGTTAGTTTAAAAGCAGCCAGCAAGGCAGGCCTGCCTTTAAAAGGACACTGGCACCTTAGCAGTGTACCTATGGGTGCACTACCTATGCTGAGGTCTCTAAACCTACATGCCCTACCATATACTAGGGACTTATAGGTAGGTTAATATTGCCAATTATAATTAGCCTAATTTGCATACCCACTTTACGCAGAGCACTGGCCCTGGGACGGGTAAGCAGTACCCAGGGCACAGCCAAGAGTCAGTAACCACCAGTATCTTTCCAAAAAGTTTGGGGGAGACCAGGTCAAAAAGGAGGACTTTCCTACAATAACAAAATACCCCCAAAATATATATTTCTTTAGGCAATAGCTATAGTTAGTCTATGTTTAGCTTTAGTTCATGTCCTTTTCGTCTATTGTCTCTTAAGGGGGGGCATGTTTATTGTGTGGCTTTTTATGTAGAAGGTAAGTTTGATAAGGATAGTTAGCTGTAGGGATAAGTTAGGATTAGTTAGTATAGGTTAGGTTAGTGTGTAGTTTAGGTTTTTGATAGGTAGAAATTGTTACTGTTAATAAATCCTGTTAGTTTCCTACAAAATGGTCTCCATGATGATTGAAGGATTGGTTGTTATCATGTCTGCACTGGTCACAATAGACAAATGCCTTTGGGTGTGCATTCAGTATTGATTAACATGTGTGACTATGTGTATCCCATATGACCAAGTACCTGTCTGATTGACAGCGGTAGGACATCAGCTACTCAATACACTGTTCAGCTCAGTTTCTGATACTCTGATTGCGCATGTATGCAAAACCTAAGACAGGTAATCAGGCACCATCTACTGTTTCTGGTAAGTAATGTCACATTCATTGCTCAGAACTTTAGAAAATTGCACTGCACCTCATTTGGGGAATGGATACTGCCACACTAATGGCTGCCTCTCACAGTCTCACATATGCCTATTCTGTTTGTCACATCAATGTTGTACTGGTACATTCATCGTAGATTTTTCCAGACACTTCTGAACCAAACATGCCATATGTAAACTTGCATGGTGCCTGTTAAACACATGCTTGGAAGACTCCGAAATTTTGTGGGAGTCCACAATGAATCAGTCACCTTAATCATGTTTGAGTGTAAATGTGTCGCTTTATGTCTGACAGAAAGCCACACATGTCCTTTTGTTCAGTACTGTTTGTCATAGCTTCACACAATGCATACATTTGAAACAGTTGATGGGTCACTGAAAAAAACAGAACATATGTGAATATGATAATTTACATACATGCGCAAGTTTTGCTTCAGATGATGTACAATGTACAGTTCATTGGCCCCATGAGAGATCTGAAGACATTGAATGGCCAGTCAGAGTCCAAGGATGAGGGACATGACATAAGACGTGTAGGAGAGGTATGTATCAGTGAGGAAGTGTCCAAATTGACAATAGGTAGGAATTGAGACTACAACAGTCCATGCATGAAAAGTCAACAGGGGTAGAGTGAAGAGAGCATGTTGCCAGTTGTTACCACACTGGCATGATCTTATGCACAGAACTAAAGAATACTGCCCTTGTGGCACAGACTGTAGCTTCCGGGTGGTTCTTCTGGTGAAAGTTGTTCCTTCTCCATCTGCATCCTCTGATGTGTGTGGTGCCTCCCGTGCTATTGGTGGTGCTGTTGTTGAAGCTGAGGGGGACACACATAAAACAGGGTACAAAGATGTGAAATCAAAGGTCCTAGCAACTACCATTTGTGGGAAAGCAAAAGCACTGCAGCAAGGAGGAACTGCTGGTTTCGCAACACAGCAGTTACATCACAATGGTAGGCAGGCATGTTTTCAAGAAGGGAGTCCAGATTCCGCAGCATGGACTCCAGAATATTTTGGGTGGCCCCCATCCTGTTTTCAATCATGCTGCTGCCACTTTTGGAGGGCAATTGTTCCTGCCTCTGCCTCAGAACAGCAGCTAGGTCGGTACGGGTTGAGTCCACGTAGCAGAGAATGGGTGCCCCTAATGGTAGATGAGTAGTCCTTATGCGGACGGAGTCAACTCTGCACTCCCTCTAGGCTTCCTGCCATGGTCTCCATCCCCACCTTCACCTGCTGTGCCAGCTCCGGCTGGACTCCTACCACTGTCTTCTGAAAGGTAATGTCTGGGTCTTCAGAGTCCAGTGCTGTGGCTGTACTGGTCAGTGCAGTGTGTTGGTTGTGGGGTGGTTCATGTGGAGACCCCTCAACGCTGTATGTCCTCTATGTGACTGGAGATGGTGTCCGGAAGGAACCCAGGACATCCTGGAGAGTGTCAACAATGATGTTCGGCAGCTGGTCTTCCAAATCATCAGAGAAATCCAGGACAAGCAGCTCTGCAGGAGGTAAGGTTTCATCCTCTGCAATGGGATAGTGAAATGTCAATCTTGAACTGTAGTGGCTGTTAACATGAGTCATCATTTACTTGCTACTGGTGGCTTAGTGACATGGTACAGACCCACACATAAAGGCAGACATTTATGGCACTCTAGAGACACACTGTGCCACCTGAGCATCATTTCTCTGGAGTCACTATTGGCAGAATCTGCCAGTCTATATTTCCCAGTGGGTTCCACCAACCTTCAATGACTTATCATAGTTTTCTGCTAATGTACCCCTTTCATTGATTTCAATTTATCACATATGCATACCATGGGCATTGTTAGGGATGTGTGCTCACACAACAAATGGAGTTGTACAGAATAATGTGTATTTGGTTTTACAGATATTTGAGTAAGTAACTGACTCCTCTGACACCCCACCTGTGTTGTTAGAATAATGGAAGGACGTGAACTGTCCACATGCACCCTCCTAGCCACTTTGAGACATGTGGCAACATCCTGCACCACCCATTATGAGATTCAACTACCTTGTGCGTATGTATGTAAACAGGAATTTCTGCCTTCCTGCAGAACAACACTCATCTGTGCATTACAGGTTTCATTGTTGCATAACTCCCTGCATTTCTGGACTGAGTGTTGTTCTGCTGGAAGTTAAACCTTCCTGTTTGCACATATACACATAAGGCGGTTCATTGTTACGATGTGTGGTGAAGGATGCTGAACACATGACTCAAAGTGGCTAGGACGATGCATGAGGAAAGCCCAGCCACTTCCATCACTCTGACACACACACACGGGGTGGAATGAGGACCTGGCACATTTTGAGGCTTGCTGATGTGTGGATGCATCATGTTGGGACACCACATCAGGGGTGGCGTTGTAGTGGTGGCACTTAGGACTGACATTGTTGTAGTCCTACTGTGGACTACTTTCAATTTGTGATGCAATTATCATCAATCATTGTAAGTGGCAGACAGCATTCCTGTTAGTTGAATTTGGAGGATGTGTTACTTCCTGCACATGTGCATATGGACCGGCAAGAAGGCACCCATATACCATACAGTCTGTGTGGCAAAGTTGGTATTGTCCGTCATTACTTTTGCCATAGCCAAGGTTAATAGAGGGGTGCATTGACTATCTGTGACAACTACACATCCCTGCACATTTGAAATGATGCTGCACAGCACAGCAAGCTGAGCTGTTGCACTGCGTCTTTCTTCATAGATCGGTATATAAGTGCCACATTGCCCAGATGCAGATATCATATTGCTCTACCGATGCAGCTTTTTTAAACGTCTACTCCAGTGTTGGATAGTAGTAGCTCATAGTTACCATGCCAAAGTAAGCCATCTTGCATACCTTATCCCGGCCTAATTCTCATGTGCCTCTCTCACACCTGCCACTGCATGTAGTTGGCATTCCATGTATATAGTTGGGATCTTCCCATGCAACACACATGTGACCCACCCAGCTTCTGATGCCTTTAAAAATATACACATCTGGATTTGGATCAGTGTAGTCCAAGAACTCAAGGGTGGTGGGTGGCAAGTTTTGTTTTCCAAAGAATTCCAAAGAATTTTGTTGCTCATTGTGTGTTGCATTGTGCATCACACATAGGGCAAACTTTCTATGTATTTGGTGCATTGATCCCAAACCACCATCTTCCTTGCAGCCCGCTTGCTTCAGCCAACAACACCACGGAAGCACCATATTTACATTACTGGTCACCATGGTAGACACTTCCACAGTAGCCTCATGATTTTTGGCACCATGGTGGTGCTTTACTGCATTGGCACCATAAATATTGACACTCGTGCAGCAAAGCACAGGGAGGTACATTGCTTACAATGCTTGTGTAAGTTTCACATCTACATTTGGCAGGCCTCACAAATAAGGTTAACATATAGCACAGTGCACTCTTTATGGACTGTCTGCCCCAGTTGTTCTTCCCTCCCTGCATAAGAAATATTTCCTTGCATACATCATATCTGGCACAAGCATGATATGGTGCAAGGATGTATGAAGAGGATCTATGCATTCATCGTATGAGTTTGTAAATGTAGTACAGGGGGAATGGGTGGCTTGAGTCCACACTGGCACCCATCAATATGATGTTAATATTGCAGTAAGGGCTTGTAAATATGGGCCCCTAATGAGACAGTGAAACCACTTGTGGCTAATGTTATGCATGAAGGTGTTCCTTTGTGCATGCCACCAACCATGCCCACTACATAGGCAACCTTGCTACATGGTGACATGAAAGCTACTTGTACAGTAGCACAGACGATAATCATATACATGCTCCATATGTTGATTACTTTTGTGCCCATTCCGAATGGTGTCTCGCAGTTTATGTTGACCCACCCTGTACAACAAGCTTAGTACATGTTGCCCAATGAGTGTTTCACATGGGCAGGTGGACCAGTTACAACAGTGAAGGGATTGATGTGAGGATTGAGAAATGATCTGTGCATATAGGGGAGAAGGTGTGAGCACATTAGAAGTGTTTGGCCTTTATTGTGTCCCTATGTGACCCTTTTGTGTCCTATGTGCCTCCCCATTCTCCCATTTGTTAGTTTCAAGATTGTCCTGCACTGCAAATTAACCTGCATTTGTGGCAGGTCTTGGAAGTCTGCACTGTCCTGAGACTCCAGAGACCAGCTCCTCTGGAATGGCAGTACCACTATCTCCTCCAGCACATCTAGGTCCTCCTGGGATGCTGGACTTACACCTCCAGTCTGCAGTGCTGCCTATTGGTTCCTGGCCTTTTTCTCCTTAGTTCTGCACTTGCAATCATGCTTACACTTCTTACAATCTGTGACATTCCTCTTCACCTCTGCCACACTGTTGACGTTGTTGACAATTGACTGCCATATGGCCTTCTTCCTACCTATTGGCGATTTAGTGGTGACAGAGAGCTGGTGTTGGGGCTCTGTCATCTCTCTGACCAAGATGGTATTCTCCTCCACACTGAAGCAACACTTCCTCTTCCTTTTCACCTTCTGTGATTTTGTTTGTCCATCCTGGCTTGTACTAGGCTGATTGGGGTCGTCTCTCTGGCTTTTTTAGCATTCTTGTGAGCTTTTTTTTATGATTTTGACACAAAAATGGCACTAGCAAGATTAGCGTTAAAAACATGCCGCTAATCATGCTAATGCCACTTTTGCAGCATTAGCATCATTTTTTATGCTAACTTTTCCTTAGCACCATGGTGCACCGTTTTATAAATATGGCGCACGGATGGCGCTAAGGAATGTCATTATGCTGCATTAATTTTTTGGAAGCATAACTCTGCTAGTGCAGTTTTGCATCATTTTTCTTAAATTTGGGCCTTAGTGTGTTGATATTTTCAAAGCCAATTCAAATGATGAAGATGTTGAGAAACTGATCCATTGCAATGAATGTGACATAATTGGTGAGCATCAGTGTTCTGAACTGCCTGCAGCCGCTTCAGCCAGGACTGTCTGGCACCCAGGTATAACATATTCCCACAGTCTAGTCTAGAGATTATTAAAGACTGCACACCGTTTTTGAGTATTCACGGTAAGAACCATAGGACCTTTCTCAGGCACATGGTCAATCTGTCATTCAGCCACAAATCTAAATCATCTGACTAGTTGTAGGACAGGTGCCTAACTCCTCTGGCTAGCAATGGAAACCCCACAACTAGAGTTGGTTGTCCAGTATAAGTACCTCTGTTTTGCTACCATTTTAGTCACTTGAGCTGTATTTAGTCAACCACTTTTTTGAGGCAGAGAACCATGCTGGGGGAGCTGCTGTTGTCCATTGCAGAGAGATAAATAGCAATTTGTGTATCATGTGCATAGGAATATAGGGAAAAATTATGCTTTTCCACTACATCTGCCATCGGGCAACCATGTATATATTAAATAGTATAGGGCTTAAGGAGGAACCTTGGGGAACTCCAATGGGCAGACCATAAAATGCAGTATCATGAGCCTTGGTGATTACCTGAATTGTACAACCTTCCAAAAATGACAGACACCAGGAAAGAGCTAACCCTTGGACCATTGGAGCACACAATGTGAAACAGTGTCAAATGGGGCACTTACATGCAAGAGAATCAGAGCCTTAGTTCCCCTCCATCCAGTGTTCAGTAATGCCTAGCAGCACTGTTTCAGAGCTTTGCTGCAGATGAAACCCAGATTGAAAGGGATGTAGTGTATTATAGGCTTCTAAGAATGTGGAAAGCTGCCCATTAATATCTTCTCAATTATCTTCAGAAAAAGAGGTAGAAGAGAAATAGGGAGTTAGTTGGTCCAGTCCAGTACATCTAAATTGTTTTTTGTTTTAGTTGAGATAGTACAATGGCATGCTTCCATAATATAGGAATCTTGCCACAAGCTAGAGAAGTATTCAGCAGATTAGTTAGCATTTGGGAGAGCGTATCACTTATCATGTTTAACTATTCCATCGGTAAATGTTGAGAAGATGACTCTGCTTTATTAGCCTTAAGTAAGGCCACACAGATTATGAAATCTAGTGGTCGTAAGAAGTTCAGTTTCTCTAAAGTGACCCTGGTGGAAGTAACAGCATTGTTTAAAATGGCTGAGTTGTCAAAGATGGCATCAATGGCAGCTACCTTGTTGCAGAAAAAGTCTACCAAATCATTGCAGTCCTTTTGAGAGTGGGAGAGACACAGTGACCCTTGAAGGTTCCAATAAAGATGTGACAATCAGAAAATCATCTACAGGGGAGTTGCAAGCTGTCTCAATTTTATTCAAGTAATAAGCGATGTGAAAAATATACAGGTCCTATTATAAATTATGGTAGCCCCCTTCAATCTTAGTTTATCGTCTGTAGAATAATGCTTACAGCACCTGCACTTCAATCGCTTGCCTTCTTTAAGGCTAAGGTTGCATTAGTAAACCATGGAGCAAGGGGGTGGGAGTTACCTTTGATGCCTAAATGGGGCATAAGTGCTAAATCCAAGTTGGATTGTATCCAAGAATCCACCGTACTATTGTGCAAGTCCACCAATCCCTCCAGTTTAGGCAAAGTGTGTTACAGATGAAGATTAAAGTCAGTCAGATCAAACTTAGCTGAGCTCCTGGACAGGGTCACAGAAGCTCAGTGGCTTTCTTTGAGCTCATGTCCCTTTGTAGAGAAATGAACTGCAAAGTGATCCAACCAGTTAAGGATAAATAGGCAATCTAGTGAATATCATATCATGAAGATGTCCTACATTGTGGGTAGGTCCCTTAACTAAAAGTTCCATCCCAAGCGCTTTGAAATCACCAATAATGGCAGAGACTATATTACACTTTGTAATGTCAAAAAAAAAATATTAAAATCCACTAAAGTAATGAAGTTAGCACATTGAGGGATGTAGGTGTAAGGGTGCCAGTAGACCTGGAGCATCAATTGCCCACAGGATCAGGTGAGTTGTAAATTAGGGACCCAGACTGAATAAGCCAAAAGAGAAGAAAATGTGTTCACAGGCTAGGATAAGAAAGTTGGTGATCTGGCAAGAAAAATCGGACTTAAAATTGACAGCTAACCCACCACCCCTTTTCCCACCACAACGCTGTCTATGGATAGGAAGGGCTACAGTAATAACTGGTGAAGAATGATAGTGGATCCAGGTTTCAGCAAGGAATCAGGCTTTCTAGAGCTTGGATACCCTCTCGGGTGATTAATGTGCTCTACAAACCCTTATTAATTGACTGGTCCATTAAAAAAATCAAAGACAGCTGAGTAATGCTGTGCCAGAGAAAGACAGTTAAAACTGAAGAGCCTACGTTGTTGGCTTATTTCTCTCCAGGCCACCTACTTTGAGGGAGGCATCTGACTTCTCTGACTCTGTAAAAGAATAATTGTAGTGATGGTATCCTTGATTATCAATAAGGGGGTCTAGGCTAGTTTTGCAACCAGATGCTATAGATGGATAGAGTTGACAAAATTATTTACTCAAGTATACTAACCTCCGTAGGTGTGCAGGGTTCCTAGCTTCCTAGCCCTAGGCCAGGTTGGGCGCGGATGGGCACAGATGAATTTGCCTTTAATATGCCTTTGGTGTGCCGGTGGTGCTTCTGCTTTATGTCCTCCCTTATATAGGGCATGTAGCTAGTGAAAGTATGATCCACAAGTAATCTGGCCTCCTGGGTTGCTAACCGGCAACAAAACATTGCATTAGCTAGCAAAAGCAAATCAGTAAAAATGCAAAGACATGCTGTGCATAAATAAAAAATAAAAAAAAAGGTAGTTCCTTGCTCAAAATCTTAAAACACTTCCCATTAGCATGTACCAAACTGTCTTAACTGTTTCAAAGTCTTATGAATTGTTATGTTATTTCAAAGCCTGAAATTTGAAAGAATGGTTCAGATAACCATGCATATTTTCTCAGGCAAATGCAATGACTCCCTTGTCACTGGTCCATGACCTTCAACTCCCCATGTAAATAATGGAAGGCAACTGCCAGAATGTGCAACATCATGGGGTATGGAGCCAGCACACACCTGCCTTTTGCTGGACGGATCTTCCTAGTTTTGTAAGCATAAAGCAACAGCTCCAATGTCAAAGGAACTCCCATCATTTGCTGCAGTGTCTGCCAAGGTGCTTAAAGAATCCATGTTAGCAGCACACATGCATGGCAGTGGCCCACCAGATGTTTTTGTTGTTGCGGGGACTGAAGTACAAATAGGAAGATAGGAAAAGATAATAACAAAAGTAACTCGACCTGTTGTGTGCCTTGGACGAGGTGATCTCGTCCAAGGCACCGGTTCCCCGGTGCCTTGGAGGAGATCACTTTGTCCTGCACCTGGCCCACAGGGGAAGCACTAGCGCTCCCCCGTGGGCCCCTCACCCACATCCCCTGGTCGTGGATGGAAGGGGAATCCCTTCCCCTTCCACCCCGACCCCCCCCCCCCTCGGCAATCTGATGATGTCAGCTCGCTCACAGCGCGCTGACGTCATCAAGTATTGCTGAGGACACGCTGGAAGCCATTTGCTTCCAGCGTGTCGAGGGAGAGGACCCTAAAGAGGTGAGTCCTTCCCTTTTTGGGGATTTTGGGGGGGAAACAGACATGGGGGAAAGGAAAGGGTTTTTCCTTTCCCCCATGCCGGATTTCAGTGGATTCCTGCTCCACAATCGCGGACGGGGCCCGCGAACGTGGAGCAGGAATCCTCACTAGGCACCAGGGATTTTTTTGTTGGCTTTGTTTTGGGAGCAACCCATTGGGCAAGGGTCGCTCCCATTGGGGGCTATATTTAATCCTATTCCAGCCCCCCCTGGGGGCAGATCGGCCGATTTTTCAGCCGATCTGCTCCCAGGGGGGGTCCGAACGCCACTAGACACCAGGGAATTCATTTTGGTTATGTTTTTGGGAAGCGACCCCTTGGGCAAGGGTCGCTACCCTTGGGAGGCATAATTAATTCTATTTCGGCCCCCCTAGGGGAAGATCGGGCAATTGTTCGGCCGATCTGCCCTCCAAGGGGGTCCGAAAACCACTAGACACCAGGGAATTGATTTTTGTTATGTTTTTTGGGAGCCGGCCCTTGGACAAGGGTTGCTCCGATTGGGAGCTATTTTTTATCCTATTTCGGCCCCCCTGGGGGCAGATCAGCTGATTTTTTGGCCAATCTGCCCCCAGGGGGGTCCGAAAACCACCAGAAACCATGGAATTTATTTTCCTTAGGTTTTTTGGCAGCGACCCCTTAGGCAAGGGTCGTTGCCCCGGGGTCAATAACTTTTTATATGTTTCGGCCCCCCCGGGGCTAGATCAGCCATGTTTTTGGCCAATCTGGCCCCCGGGGGGGTCGAAACCCACTAGGCACCAGGGATTGTGTGGTGTGTGTGTTTTGTGTGTTTGGGGGCACCCCTTGGGCAAGGGTTGACCCCCCCAAGGGGGGGAAATTTCATATTGGCCATCTCTGCCCCCCTGGGGGGCAGAGTAGCCTATTTTTGTAGGCCCATCTGCCCCCAAGGAGGGCAGAAACCACCAATATGCCAGGGATTTTTTTTGTGTTCCACTTTTTTTGTTTTGTGCTGGGGTGCCCCCTTTTGCAAGGGTCGCCCCCTAAAGGGGGCACAAAGCTGTTGGACACTTCTGCCCCCCCTTGGGGGCAGATCGGCCAATTTTTTTTATGCCCATCTTCCCTCAAGATGGGCAGAATCCACTTAGGGAACAGGGATCCTGTGTGTGTGTGTTTTGTGTGGGGGGGGTGGCACCTTTGGCAAGGGTCGCCCCCCAAAGTGGGCACGTTAGTGATGGCCATTTCTGCCCACCTAGGATGCAGATCGGCCTATTTTTTTTTGGCCCCTCTGCCCCCAAGGGGGGCAGAAGGCATCAGGATGTCAGAGATTTCTTTTTTTAATTCCCTTTGTTTTTTCTGTGCTGGGGTCACGCCCATTTGCCCCCTTTGGCCAGGGCCGCTCCCCCAAACAGGGTACAGAGCTGTTGGCCATTTCTGCCCCACTTGGGGGCAGATCAGCCTATATTTTTTAGGCCCATCTGCCTCCTAGTGGGGCAGAAGCCACTTAGGCACCAGTGACAATTTCGAAGTTCTTGGTGGCGGGGTGTTTGTCAACTGGCAAAGTATTTGTATTTGTGATCTAATAGTTTATTTCTTCTTTTGTTCTAGTTCAAAGATTTTGCTTCCTTTGCTGTGGATCCTTGCGGTTTTGGCAGTAGTTGTCCTGCGGTTTGCATAGTTGCATGTTTTAGGTAAGTGAAAGCAATTTACTCCAAAGGAGTATTGTTGACATGCATGAATTACATGTTTGTAGGTGGTGTACTAAATATTGTATGTGAAATTGTCCTTAGATTTGAGCACAATGATATTTGTGTTGTCATATGTCTAATTTTCTTTTTTCTTTTTAGTGGGATATCATTGGTGATTGCTGTGTCTGTGCAGAGTAGTTGCTGGTGAGTAGCTTTTTCAGGCAAGTGAGTGGTATAGTTTTTTAGTACATAACTCTTTGTGATAACGCTACACTTTGTTTATTACTTATTTTAGTGCTAGTTGTTGTTGGCAATCCATTTGTTGTTAGTGAGGATCATGGCTAGCCACAGAGTGACTGCTCAGCAGGTTTTTGGCATGCTCTTTGAGTCGTCTTCAGACCATGATTACGAGACTGACTCTGCATCTGAGGAAGAGGAGGAAGTGAGAGATTCTGGCAGTGAGTTTTCTGTCCGAGAGGGTTCTTCTGATGAGGAAGCTACTCTCAGTGCAGATGAACGGCCTGTTTTAGAGGAGGAAATTGATGTGCCAGGAGTGCATCAGCCTGGAGCTGAAGGGTTTTCCATTAGAAGACCTGACACCTGGATTGCCCCAAATATGGAGCAGCCACAGTTACCTGCATTTACTGGTCTCCCAGGGTGTAGAGTCAATACGGAAAACTTTTTGCCTTTCCATTTCTTTCACTTGTTTATGGTTTACGATGTACTTTTGGAAGAGATTGTGGAGCAGACTAATTTGTTTGCAGAGCAATATTTGAGGGACAACGCTGCCAGACTTAAGCCTCAGTATAGAGCTACTCAGTGGATTCCCACATATCTGGAAGAGATGAAAAAGTTTTTAGGGTTGACTTTTTTGATGGGGTTGATCAGGAAGCCGTCACTGGCTTCTTATTGGTCCCTTGATGGCAACGGCTATATTTCCTGCAACTATGACACATAATTGCTATTTGCTTCTTCTTCGTATGCTGCATTTTGTAGACAATGCTTTAGCCTTTCCACGAGATCACCCTGATTGTGACCGTCTTTTTAAGATTAGGCCTGTCCTTGATCATTTTGTAGATCGGTTTTCAGAGGTCTATGTTCCAGGCAAAGAGATAAGTGTGGACGAGTCTTTGGTCCTTTTCAAGGGGCGTTTAGTTTTTAAGAAGTACATTCCTAGTAAGAGGGCACACTATGGGATTAAATTGTATGTGCTGTCAGAAAGCAGTACAGGATATGTGTATAATTTCCGGGTCTACACTGGTAGGGATTCCAGTATTGACCCTCCTGGTTGTCCGGCCACTTTTGGAGTTAGTGAAAAAATTGTGCGGGAACTTGGTAGACGACTGTTTAACAAAGGTCACTATTTGTACGTAGATAATTTCTACACTGGAGTGCAGTTGTTCAAGGAGTTGTTTAGAATGGACACTGTTGCTTGTGGCACAATCCGTTCTAACCGGAAAGGCTATCCAAAGGAGCTTGTCTGTAAAAATCTTGAGAGGGGACAGTGCAGTGCCTTGCGGAATAATGAGCTGCTAGCTCTGAAATTTTCAGACAGGAGGGATGTGTATATGCAATCTACCAACCATGATGAGAGTACTTCCCCTGTGACTGTTTGGGGTCAGGTTGCGGAAGTGCGCAAACCTGCGTGCATTTTGGACTACAATAGGCACATGGGTGGTGTTGATAGAGTAGATCAGAGGTTGGAACTTTACACTGCTCTTCGTAAGTCTTATGTGTGGTATAAAAAGTTGGCCCTACATTTATTTCATTTGGCAACTTTTAATGCTTTTATTGTGTTCAAGGATTGTTCACCTGAGTCAAGGATGACATTTGTTAAATTTCAGGAGTCAGTGATAGAGAGACTTATTGTGGTGGAACAGGCAAGAGTTCCTAGAGTAGAAGTGGTGGAGGATGTGGCTAGATTGAAAGATCTGCACTTTCCAGATCACATTCCTCCCACTCCCAAAAAAGACTTGTCCACAAAGAAATGTAGAGTATGTGCCCGGAGAGAAATCCAGAGGGAGAGCCGGATGTACTGCCCCAATTGCCCTTCAAAGCCTGGGCTGTGTGTGTCGGCTGTTTTAGAAGTTACCACACCGAGAAAAACTTTTGGGATATACCGTGAGCGTAAACTGCCTATTTTATATTTTCATATGTTCAGTTTCACGGTTGGCATTACTGTCATTTATTTAGTTAGAGCTTTTGTGTTTGTAGTTTTGTACTTATTTGATAATTAGTTAGTGGTTTCTTTGTTGTTTCTAAACAAAAAAAGTGATGGCGGTGTGCATGGGGTGGCGCTTAGTTGGCGGTGTGCGTGGGGTGGCGCTTGGCTGGTGGTGTGCGTGGGGTGGCGCTTGGCTGGCGGTGTGCTTGGGGTGGCGCTTGGCTGGCGGTATGGGTGGGGTGGCGCTTGGCTGGCAGTGTGCTTGGGGTGGCGCTTCGCTGGTGGTTTGCTTGGGGTGTCGCTTGGCTGGTGGTATGCGTGGGGTGGCGCTTGGCTGGCGGTGCCAGCCAAACACCAGTCCACACACTCATCAGCTGGTGTGATTGCTGTATCAGGCATGTGGGCGTATGAAAGTGATGGGCCCTTGAGTGGCGCTGTCTGTCGATGCGAGTGTTGTAATGTGCTGGGCCCGTGGCTAGTGGTGTGAATGGTCTTGTGCATGTCATGTATGAAAGGTGTGTGAATGGACTGTAAAGCGGTTGGTGCCTTGCCGTGGCTTCACAGCTCACGAGCTGTGAGTCATTGGTTCAGTTTTTTGGCCTTTCAGTTATTAACAATGCATTTCACTTTTGTGAAATCTCTTGTTAATAAAATTTGATCTACTGAACCATCACTCACCTTCGTGCCAAATCCAACCAGTATGTGTGGTAAAAATGAAAAAATCTTCTCCGCTGTAATCAGGCGTCGCAGCACACTTGTGACACGCTAGATGTCTCAGGTGGGACCCCGATGATGAAGCATGCCCCCAACTTGGTTGGTGGGTGAGGAGTCTTTTTCACATAACATAAGTGTGTTTCTTTTCACAGTTTTTGTGTTTGGCACATCACAGACGTATGTGGACACATCAAAATGATATATTACAAACTACCTGTGTTTGGGGGGGCAGGGGGCACCTATGTTTTTGGTCCTGGGTGCGGCCTTCATCTGGGGAAACCTACCAAACTCAGACATTTTTTAAAACTAGACACCCCAAGGAGTCCAGGGAGGTGTGGCTTGCGTGGATCCCCCAACATTTTCTTACCCAGACTCCTCTGCAAACCTCAAAATTTGCTTAAAAAAGCATATTTGCTTAAAAAAGCATATTTTCCTGACTTTTCTTTGCACGATCACCGCTCCAGCACAACATTCCTACTCCCCAGCATCCCCCTCAGTCTCCCAAGTAAAATGACACCTCACTTGTGTGGGTCCCCAAAGCAGAGTCAGCCTAAAGATGTATAAAAGAAGAATATGTGCTTATCAACTCACTGTGCTATCCCTATAATCTCTACAAGTTTGTGGGGTTTTTCTGTTGCAGGCACCTGGCCCACCCACACAAGTGAGGTATTATTTTTATCGGGAGACTTGGGGGGACGCTGGGTGGAAGGAAATTTGTGGCTCCTCTCAGATTCTAGATTTCTGTGACCGAAATGTGAGGAAAAAGTGTTTTTTAGCCACATTTTGAGGTTTGCAAAGGATTCTGGGTAAAAGAACCTGGTAAGAGCCCCACAAGTCACCCCATCTTGGATTCCCCTAGGTCTCTAGTTTTCAAAAATGCACAGGTTTGGTAGGTTTCCCTAGGTGCTGGCTGAGCTACAGGCCAAAATCTACAGGTAGGAACTTTGCAAAAAACACCTCTGTTTTCAGTAGAAAAATGTGATGTGTCCACGTTGTTTTGGGGCAATTCCTGTCGCGGGCACTAGGCCCACCCACACAAGTGAGGTATCATTTTTATCGGGAGACTTGGGCAAAGGCTGGGTGGAAGGAAATTTTTGGCTCCTCTCAGATTCCAGAACTTTCTGTCACCGAAATGTGAGGAAAAAGTTTTTTTTTAGCCAAATTTTGAGGTTTGCAAAGGAGTCTAGGTAACAGAACATGGTGAGAGCCCCACAAGTCACCCCATCTAGGATTCCCCTAGGTCTCTAGTTTTCAGAAATGCACAGGTTTGTTAGGTTTCCCTAGGTACCGGCTGAGCTAGAGGCCAAAATCTACAGGTAGACACTTTGCAAACAACACCTCTGTTTTCTGTAGAAAAATGTGATGTGTTCACGTTGCGAGACTTACCCACACAAGTGAGGTACCATTTTTATCGGGAGACTTTGGGGAACATAGAATAGCAAAACAGGTGTTATTGCCCCTTGTCTTTCTCTACATTTTTTCCTTCCAAATATAAGAGAGTGTGTACAAAAGACGTCTATTTGAGAAATGCCCTGTAATTCACATGCTAGTATGCGCACCCCGGATTTCAGAGATGTGCAAATAACCACTGCTCCTCAACACCTTATCTTGTGCCCATTTTGGAAATACCAAGGTTTTCTTGATAGCTATTGTTCACTCTTTATATTTCAGCAAATGAATTGCTGTATACCCAGTATAAAATGAAAACCCACTGCAGGGTGCATGTCATTTATTGGCTCTGGGTACCTAGGGTTCTTGATGAACCTACAAGCCCTATATATCCCAACAACCAAAAGAGTCCAGCAGACGTAACAGTATATTGGTTTAAACAATCTGACATTGCAGGAAAAAGTTACAGAGTAAAACGCAGAGAATAATTGCTGTTTTTTTCACCTCTATTTCAATATTTTTTTGTTTCAGTTGTTATATTCTGTAGGAAACCCTTGTAGGATCTACACAAATTACCCCTTGTTGAATTCAGAATTTTGTCTACTTTTCACAAATGTTTAGCTTTCTGGGATCCAGCATTGGTTTCATGCCCATTTCTGTCACTGACTGGAAGGAGGCTGAAAGCACAAAAAATCATAAAAATGGGGTATGTCCCAGTAAAATACCAAAATTGTGTTGAATAATTGGGTTTTGTGATTCAAGTCTGCCTGTTCCTGAAAGTTAAGAAGCGGATGATTTTAGCACCGCACACCCTTTGTTGATGCCATTTTCAGGGAAAAAAACACTAGCCTTCTTCTGAAGCCCCTTTTTCCAATTTTGTTTAAAAAAAACAAAATTTTCACTGTATTTTGGATCATTTCTTGACCTCCTTCGGAGGAACCTACAAAGTCTGGGTACCTCTAGAATCCCTAGGATGTTGGAAAAAAAAGTACGCAAATTTAGCATGGGTAGCTTATGTGGACAAAAAGTTATGAGGGCCTAAACGAGAACTATTCCAAATATGCACAAAAAAGGCCTGGCACAGGAGGGGGGAAAGGCCTGGCAGCGAAGGGGTTAATAATCAGGTAAACGTAAACAACACAAGTTGTCAAACATTCATATCTCTCTATTTTTATTTTTTATTAAGATACATTGGTGCGAATTGACATTTTGTTTGACGTGTTACTGTGCTACAACTGTAACAGAAATGCTGTCCAACCTATTTCCAAGTGCATAACATATTGCGCAAAATGTAATAAAGTGGATGGGATATATGTTATCTTCTGAGGGACAAAAATGCCAAACTTCATAATCATAAGTAATTTTTCATACTAAAAATATATATTATGTTTTATACAGTACTGGACTACTAATTATGTATATGGCTTGTAAGAAAGTGAGTTATTAATTAGGGTGCATGGAAGCCCACAACCAGTAATAAAGTCACTAACCAATTAGGTCCAGTCAAAGGTTTCAATAATATAAACCTGAGCACAACACAAGGTAGCTACTATACCGAGCAGACAGGCTTAACTTAAATAGAAAGTGTAAAGCATTTGGAAGTACCAAAACAATTAAAAAGTCAAAGACACAATAAAAATCCTACTCAAATTTATAAAATGAGAGAAACCTTTAATGAGCAAAATTACACCAAAATGAAAAAACTTAAATAAGGGGAAAAGACATATGATTTATTTACATATCTAAGAGAAAAAAGCACCAACAGAAAGTACAGTGCAAATGATAGTCAATGGTTCCGGTTCCCTGGGAATAAGGGCATGATTTCAGGCCAACAACAATGTAGTGTGTGTGTCAGAAACACTAAGGGAATCAGTCCTGGTGAAAGTCTAGAAGTCTTTGTCCCCATGTCCCTGTGAGTCAAACTTGATCATTTTTATAGTCTGCTTGATTTGCAAAGAAGTGAGAAACTACTTTGTGCCCATTTCACTCCCACAAAAAGGTAATAGCCTGACAGAATGACAAGATGGTGCAGATTTTACACCTGAGTGAAATGGAGACTAGTGAGGTCACCCTGGCTGATCTAGCTCACATGATCAACAATTTGCAAAAAGAGACTCACGTGCTAGCCCAGAGAGTTGATGCTTTACAAGGGGCAGCCAATGCCACCCCAAATGGTTCAAGCTTAGACCCAGTGAGGAGTCCTCATAAAGTTCTTGTGCCTAGTGTAGCACAGCTGGATTTAGCCAGGGTGAGGATGTGCCTGTAATCGTGGTCACCAGTTCACCCATTATTCCTTTGGGCCCTCCTGAGGGTTTTTCCTGGGATCCTACACAATGTGCCACCATTAGAAACCAGTGCTGGTTACATTTAATTTGCAAACTAGCTTGTTTTCCTAATGATCAATCTAAAGTGGCCTTTATCTTGTCGTATTTGGTGGTATAGCTGCAATGTGGTTGATTGCAATTGTAGAAAGAGAAGACCCACTGTTATATAATTATCCAGCCTTTAAGGCTGAATTGAAAAAGTTTTTCGATCGTAACACATTCATTCAATATGTAGACAATGATTTATTGAACTTGTGACAAGGCAACAAAGATGTATTGATGTACATTACTACATTCAATCGACTAGTGACAGAATCTGTGTGGCCAGAGAGCATAAGGAGTTCCATGTTTTATAAAAGGGTTACCTGATTAATTAAAAGATTTGCTGGCCCAAGTGGTTGATCCCCCAGATAACTGGATTAATAGATTGGGAAATTAAACTGAACCATCATTCAGTTGAGTGTAGGTGAGACAAAGGTTGATCTGACACAAAGATGCTGATTTTTAAGGAAAAAAGACCTGACCCAGACAAAACTGATAAACCAGAACCTATGCCAATATGGAGTCTTAGAGGACCATTAAGTGATGAAGAAAGACAACAACATAGAACATTAAAGCTTTGTCTGAATTGTGGAAACAAAGGTTATTTCTTGCCTGAATGTTCAGGGAAACGTAAGAGAAAAGGAGAGGCAGGAAACTAGGACACCCAAAACACAGCGAGGTGAGTGTTTCAGTTGGACAGACTAATCTATCATCACGAACTCTAGCACAAACCTCCAGTATCCCAAAATACCATCATTTTTATGTAACAGCTCAACTTGTCTTGCGATGAGGGATCGGTAAGCCTTCAAATACTGGTTGATTTAGAAGCTACGGGAAATTTCATGGACCATATCCTTGTTTCATTGTATGGGATTCCATGTGAACAGAAAGATCAGATTGACAATGTTAAAACTATTGACAGGAGTGCCCTGAAGTCAGGTCTCATAACACATGCCACTGCTGCCTTGTGACTTGATATTCATGGAACTCATACAGAGACAATAACATTTTATCTAATACAAGCTCCACACTTACAGGCTATATATTTAGGAATACCATGGCTGGAGACCAATAACCCAGTCATAGACTGGAAAAGTCATGAGCTTACCTTTTGTTTTTCCTGTTGTAGTGAATAGTGTTCCCAAAAACCTTCTAGTCTATATTCAGACAAAATTGCAGCATTATCTTCAGAAGCAGTTGAGCCTCAGATTTCCTCATGCTATCAAGACCTGGCAAATGTGTTTGATAAACAAAGGGCTGCTAATCTTCCACCATATCACCCATAAAATTGCCAGATTGAGCTGATCCTTGGGACTTGCATAGCATGTAGCAGGATCTTTGCACTAACAAAAAAAGAAAGCATTCATCTAAAAGAATATCTAGATGAAAAGTTAAGAAAAGGATTTAAAAGGCTATCCTGTTGCCCTACCCCCCCTTCTTTATTCTTGTACCAAAAAAAGGGGATGAGTTAAGCTCCTGTAGAGATTACAGAGCCCTCAATGATGTTACTGTGAAGAATCACTATAATTTATCTCTAATTTCCAATTGATTGGTTCAAGTAAAGGATGCTCAGGTTTTTACCAAATAAGATCTGAGCAGGGCCTATCAGCTGGTGAGAGTGAGGGAGGTAGATGAATGGAGGACGGCACTGCATACTAAGTTTGATTTGTATGAATAACTAGTGATGCCGGTTGGTTTGTGTAACACCCCTTTTGCCTTTCAGTTCTTCACAGATTAAATGTTGAGGGATTTTATGAATGTGTGTGTGGTGGCTTAACTTGATGACATCTTGATATACTCCCCATCCATGACAGAACATGAAAAACATGTCAGAGCTGTGTTACAACAGTTATTAGACAATAATCTCTTTGTTAAGTTGGAGAAATATGAGTTTCATACTTCAAAAGATTCCTTTTTGGGATATATTCTCTCTTCACTAGGGGTTAGTATGGACCCACAAAAGGTCACATCTATTGTGAACTGAAACTCTCCCAAAACTGTCAAAGAAGTACAAAGCTTTCTTAGGTTTGCCAACTTTCAACAGAGATTTATAGATCATTTTTCCACCTTGGTATCCCCCATAAAACAGTTCTTGAATAAAGGGGGTAGTCTTTTAGTAGTCTGAGGCAGCAAAACTGGCTTTCCCGTATTGCAAAAAGGCTTTTATTAATGCCCCATTCCACAATATCCCAACACTTCACAACCATTTATTGTAGAGGCAGATACATCTCAGGTGGCAGTCGGGGGG
This sequence comes from Pleurodeles waltl, assembly GCF_031143425.1. Lineage (NCBI taxonomy): Eukaryota > Metazoa > Chordata > Amphibia > Caudata > Salamandridae > Pleurodeles > Pleurodeles waltl. Next base: position 779,146,805 of record NC_090439.1, read on the forward strand.
GGGGGGTCTTATCGCAGAGAAACAAGGAAACAGGGCAACTTAGCCCATTATCATATTTTTGGAAGAAATTTAGTCCCGCTGACCTAAATTATTCTGTAGGTGACAAGGAACTCACCGCCATCAAGAAGGCCTTTGAGGAATGGAGGCATTATTTGATGGAGACTGTCACTGTCATCACTGACCACTGAAACCTCAACTTCCTGAAGTCTGCTAAGGCTCTATCTATGAGACAGTTATGCTGGAACCAATTCTTTACTGCCTAAGATTTTGTAATACAATTCCAAGCTGGCAGACAACATGGCAAAGCAGATGGACTGTCACATTTAGGACATGAAGTAGGAGAGCAAGAATCTGAAAGCCCTCCAACCATACCCTCTGGCCGTATCTTAGGGGCTGTAATAACTGAACATCCCTTGTTGGAAGATGTAGCACAGCAAAGTAGAGAAGCACAAGGGATCCTACATAAGCAAGAAAATAAGATTATAAACAATGTACCTTATGTGCAGAATGTTCTATTTGTTCCCACTACAGTTTTACAGCAACAGGCATTTAATTGGTGTCATAATCATTTCCTGGCAGGGCATCCTGGAGAAAAAAAGATGCTAGAATTGGCTGGGCTTCATTTTTGATGGCCCACTCTTGTGACTGATACAGAACAGTTTGTACAAATATGTGATATTGGTGCTCATAAAAAACCCACATCAAGCACCTGCTGGGTTATTACACCACTTACCTACTGCTCCAGACCAATGGCATTCACTCTTCCTAGATTTTATAGTGGGACTGCCCAAAACAGACCACGATTAGGCTACGGTTATGGTCACAGTAGATGTGTTTTCTAAAATGGCTCATCTTACACCACTATCAGGTTTGCCTACTTCTAAGGCACTCACAGAAATCTTTTCACAATCTACAGTGCGTTTGCATAGTCTACCTTCCATACCTGTGTCTGATCCGGATCCTCAATCTGTTTCAAAGTTTTAGAAAGCCTCTGTGGGATATTATAGAAAAAGTTTACCTGTCTACGGGTTACCACACACAAACAGATGATCAGACAGAAAGGGTGAATCAATGTTTGCAGCAATACATTAGGTGCCGAGTGATACCGCACATTGGGACAAAGTACGTTGAGCTGCAGAATTTGCCTATAATAATGCACAACATAGTTCTACCAAAGTAGCCCCATTTCAATGCAATTATGGTCTGCATTTCCGTTTTCTGTTGCTTTGCTCCACCCACGCTACTGAGGTTCCAGCAGTCAAGAATTATTTAGAACAAATAAAAGTTCTCCAACACACAACACAAACCAATTTAGAGCAAGCAAAGCTGATGTATTAAGAAAATGCAGATCAACATCGAAGAGCGAGTCATGATTATCAAGTGGGAGATCTAGTGTGGCTCTGTACACGACAACTAGATTTGAAGGGGCCACGGAAAGTTCAACCTTGATACATAGGCCCTTATCCGATTATCTAGAGGGTCAATGATGTCTCCATGAAATTGGGCCTATCTCCACAAATACAAGTACACCCTGTTTTTCATGTTTCTTTGTTCAAACCAGTTGCCCCAGGAACTGTACTTTCTACCAAACCTTCATTTATTATGGTGTATAATGAACCAGAGTTCGAGGTAAAGTCAATCTTGGACTCCAAACGTGTATGTCACAGACTGTTTTATTTGATTCATTGGAAGGGCTATGGACCAGAGGATCGTACTTGGAAGCCTCCTTCTTTGCCTCTTTCATCTTGGATATCCTGATAAACTCAAACTTGTGGGAGGGGCCTGGGGTAGTGCACTGTTGGGCGCACCATGCAGGCTGTGCGGCACACCCGGCTATACGATCCCTTTAAGGGTTAGAGAGCATAGCCTTTAAGGCTGTGCACTACACTGGGACGCTTTCTCACCGTAGTGCGTCCTTTCCTGTACACACCTATTCTTACCTCTCTTGTTGTTCTTCATAGGCCCTTCTGCCTTCTGCTTCCTCCTCGTCTGACTGCACAACATCCTCCACTTCTGCTGGATTCAACAGGTTCGTCCTCTGGAGTAGGGTTTGTCGGGCTGCCTGCTTCCCCACAATCCTCGCTCCTGACCTCTCAGTGACCTACAAAACATAAATCAAACAAGGAACGACATTAAAGTGGCGATCACTTCAATTTTGGTAACATTATTCCAAACTGTAACAAAGTTTAACAGAGACTTATCTGGTTGTTTTTTTCTTTTCTGATGTAATTGGTAAATTTAACCGTCTTTGTTTTCTCCTAAAACAAATAATGACAAGAAATATTTATTACCCTTATTATTTACTTAAACATTGATGAATTGACAACTATTGGACAAGTCAGGGAGGAACACATATTATTAATGTATAATTTGATGAACTGATGAACATTGACATAGAAGGAGATTAACCTTGATTTGAACTGAAATTAGGATTAATGTTGATGAACTGTTCAACACTATATATACTAGGGGAAGATGCACATTAATAGAAATCGATGATTGGCATTAATACTGAATTATGATCCTTAGATGAATTGTTGTTAAAGTAGCTCATGCCCTCTGTCTCTCTCTCTCTCTCTCTCTCTCTATATAAATATATATATATATCTATATATATATATTTATATATATTGCCCGGTATGAGTTCTATGAATTAACAGTTCTGAGTTCTGTTTCCTAGTTATAGCAAATAGTTGATTCAGCCATAAGGAACCACCCTTTTTATTTAAGGAGGAAGGGACATTAGGTATGCTGGAGTAGGTCACATTATATACAACCTTATCCTTTCAAATTCTAGTTCTAAGTCATGTTATTTATTTTCCAGAATCTGTAAAAACAACCCCGATGTTGTCCAGTGGGAGACTGGTGTCCTGCTTGTCTAAGCTTCATCCCTTCATCTCGGTGGGTCATGACTTAATCATTTTTATATTCTGCTTCATTCACAGGGAATTGGGGAACTACTTTTTGCCCATTTCATTCCTGTGAAAAGGTAATAGCCTGTAATTCCTGACACTCACATACACAACTGGAAGCACAATATGACACTTACAAGTCCCTTGCAAAGTGCACACGTAGACATAGGGGGTGATTTTAACCTTGGCGGACGGCGGAGGCCGTCCGCCAAGGTACCGCTGCCAAATGACCGCACCGCGGTCAAAAGACGGCGGCGGCCATTCAAACATTTCCTCTGGGCCGGCGGGCGCTCTCCAAAAGAGCGCCCGCCGGCCCAGAGGAAATGCCCCTGCAACGAGGACACCGGCTCAGAATTGAGCCGGCGTAGTTGCAGGGGTGCGACGGGTGCAGTTTGCACCCGTCGCGTATTTCAGTGTCTGCATTGCAGACACTGAAATACACAGTGGGGCCCTCTTACGGGGGCCCCTGCAGTGCCCATGCCATTGGCATGGGCACTGCAGGGGCCCCCAAGGGCCCCCCGGCACCCCCTACCGCCATCCTGTTCCTGGCGGGAGACCCGCCAGGAACAGGATGGCGGTAGGGGGTGTCAGAATCCTCATGGCGGAGGAGCACGCTCCGCCGCCATGGAGGATTCCCCCGAGCAGCGGGAAGTCGGCGGGAGACCGCCTACTTTTACGCTTCTGACCGCGGCTGAACCGCCGCGGTCAGAATGCTCGTGGGAGCACCGCCAGCCTGTTGGCGGTGCTCCCGTGGTCGGTGGCCCTGGCGGCCACCAGCCGCCAGGGTCAGAATGACCCCCATAGTGTACCATTGGCGTGTTACTTTTTATTTTGTTGCTATAATTCATTTGGTAATTAATACTTACACCAAATTAAAAATTGTGTGTCATCAATTTGTGACATGCACAGGTGTGTATTCAATAATGTCTGACATAGATTTTTTTACCAACGCATGCATGTCACAAGTGTTTTTTATTTTTAAATATAACTGTGATGTCTATTTCTGCAGTGGTCCGGAGCTAATGTGAAGTGACCAACCAACGTACACAAGTAATGCAGAATGCCTTCCTTCGAGTCCAGCAATGACAGGACCATGTGTCCTCCACGGCCCAGTGGCAGCATCAAGGGCAGGTCTTGTACAGTCATGTCTAGTTGAAAACAGAAGTGGAAATGGGAAAAAGGTAGGTTTTTAACTCATTTCCCTTCCAATCCGCCAACCCAGGTGTGGAGGTAACACCGCCACAGTTGCCTTGGTAGGGAAGGCACATCATAATCTGCTCAACAGGAAATGTGGCTGGAGTCCCTCCTTCAGCCACCATTTCCAATGATACCACTGCCACAGATGAAAATTCCTGGCAGAGTCGGTGCGACTCGGGCAGTCTTTCATCGTGGTCCAGCCAACACCTAAATAGGGTGGATGGACCGCCAAAATGGCAGGTGGGTTTTCTGACAGAAAACCGACACTAGGACCGCTACCGCCATTATCTAAATCAGTCCCCCAGTTGTTTTTTTGGAGGGGAGGAGATGCATCAAGAAGATGAAATACAATCTGTGGCTATGGAGCTACGGGTTGGATGTTATTTCCAGTGATTTCTAGTGAATCTCCGGAACTCTGGAGAAAAGGTTCTCAAGGGTTTCCAAACTTAAACTTTCTTCTGGTGCCCAAACAGCCACAAAAGTGTGATTCTAAGGCCCCAGAACCTCAGGAGATGGTGACAATAGTGACTATCAGTTGTCAGACAAAGGCTAACAGCAGGGTCTAGTCCCAGTCCAGTTGCTACTGGTCAGCTGGACACTTCAAAGAAAAGGCCTCCTGCAGGTCTCTCTATGTCCTTCTACCCACACAGGAGGTCAGCCAACTGACCATGGTAGTCCACCTTTTAATCCTCAGTAGTATCAAGCCAAATCCTTCATGTCTCCTCACAGGTCTCCAACACTAGGTGCAGTTATTCTGCTCTTCCTCTGGTCCAGAGGGTGTTCTGAGGATGATAACTTGAGGGTGCCACATTTATTCCTGCTAACAGCTAGTGAATTCGGGTCACCTCTGGATCCTTCCTGATGAATGGGGTAAAAGTTCCCAGGGGAAAACCTGCTAGGAAATCAACTGTGCACCGTATTACCAAATTCCAAGATGAGTAAAACCCTTCTGCCTTTGTGCAGAGCGTGTGTGCCCACCCTGAGATGTTTCCTGGGTAATGAGAAGTCCCCTCTTCGGTGGTCATTCACAACAGTCTCTAAGAGTGGGTCTCCTCCCATTGGGGATGGTGCCAGCATGACCAATGGGACAAAGGCTAGACCACTCCAGTTGCCACCTGACATGTACTTGAGCTGAGCAAAGCAGGCCACTTTAGTTAAGTATGTGGCCCATCCTAACTAATCTTCCTGCCAAGGAAAGAAAAGACCTCCCATTAAGCAGGCAATTGTCCCTTCTTTAGAGGCAGTTTTCCCACCTCATTAAGGTCAAATGCTTGATTGACTGCTCTTGGAGAGCTACTGTATGTCAGGCAACGTTTTCTAGATATAGCTCAAAAATATTACTTCACCATTGATTTGGACATATGATAAATATTAAAAAGAAAGGTTTACTTTCACAGCTGGTCCCAAGCTTGAGATAGCAGAATTAATATTTTAATATTTTAATCTTTGCTCCAGTATCTTTTAAGACCGCCAGGTCCTTACACAGTGAAAATAGGCTCTGGTGGCTTATCGCTGCAGGGGCATAATGACATTAAAGTTATACATGCCCCATTTAAAATAAAGATTGGGGTTAATATTTTTTAAAAAGGAGTTTCTGCTGTCAAAAGGAGATTCGGGTAACTGTTTTAAACTGTAGCATTCTGGCTTCAATGCTAGACTTAAAGCCATATTTTCCTTGTCAGACTAGAGGATGGCACAATAAATGCTGTAGTTCACGCTTAACTTTCCATGATATGGGTGTAGTTTCTACACCATTATATGGCCTTGCAGGAGAGCTAGGTATGCCAATTAGAGACTGGTCAGTTTCTACATTTTATAGGAGTCAGACCACATCAACTGGGCACTAGACAGCATTGCACTAATGGGCAAAACCTAAAAAAACAGTAGTAAAAGTTAGCAAAAAATTGAATTGACCCCACAAAAATGGCATTGTCCTACCTGGCTAGTATGTCACATTGTGATCAAGTAGCCATTTTGGCAAAGAGTGTCTCAGAACTGTTTATTTTACATTGAGAGTACTCCTTTTAAAATGTCAGCGAGTACCCAGTCAACAAAAACAAAAAAATCTAAGTAATTGTGAGAGTCAAGTGCACTGTGAATTACTAAAAGTCACATTCACAATTAGCTTATAAGTTGGGAATTTTCACTGCTAGAGTATCAATTGGCCACAATAGTGCCATTTCTCTTAACGCATATGACATTAAAACAATATTCACACACAAACATGAGATGCTTACCGACAACATGTATGTTAATCATTTCATCACTGTTCTTGCTGCTGCCCTGGTGCCAAAGGGAGGTCATGCATTCCCTCACCAATGTACACTCGATTTATTTTTGACTAAAAATGTGTTGTTGGAAAATTATTTTGTGGAAACATTTTAATTTAGTATTTGTTTGGCAACAATTAATGTTTGTGCAGTACATAATGAACTAATTACTGGCATGCTTAAGTAAATAAAATATCACCTCTACCCAAAATAATGTTCCTTACATACACATTTCTTATAAAAAATATATAGCTGTGTGATTCTGGTCAGGCATTGGATTTTAATTTTAAAAGATGGACAGTCAGACAGAGTGATCTGTTTTTCATATTTCTTAAATAAAAAAATGACAACATAGACACCTACATTTTTGGCTCACAAGATGAAAATGATATGTGATTTTTCAGTAGTTTGTGGTACATCATTAATTGCCACATAATTTATCTAATGGGCTTGTGACTTTAAAACATTAGGGTCAGAGTCCGAAGTCATTTAAATTCCTATAACTAACTGAATATAATTTTAAGTGTATATCATGTATGCAGCCTATTTGGCCATTTGCTGGACCAAATAGCTGGCTCTAGTTTGTCATGGCCTCCTCTTCAAGGATAATTCAACTCCTGAAGTGTGAAGTTGAGGCCCTCTTCACCTGCTCCATCAGCCATGCTGCATCTCAGCAGAAGAAAGTGAGTGGTAACTGATGAGGATATCTGTTGCACTTCATGGATAGCAGGTAAGTTACTGAGTGGCCTTATAAAAACATTTATGCCAGTGTTAGAAATGGGGTCTTTGATTGGCAGTCAGTTTACACCCTATCCAAGTAGAGACCCTCACTCTAGTCGGGGTAAGGGATCACAAACCTAAGATAACCCCTGCTTCTCCCCTTGGTAGATTGGCACAAGCAGGCAGGCTTATCTCAGAGGCAATGTATAAAGTATTTGTACATACACATACAGTAACACAGTAGAAACACTATTTTAGAAAAATAGCCAATATTTATCTAAATCAAACATGACCAAAATAACAAAAATCAAATATACACAAGAACAGATATCCCTTTACAGTAAGTAGTAAAAATTTGAATCCATCAAAATCAATGGTTACCTTGTTTTAGCAAAGAAGTACCTGGAAAGCATCAGCAAATAAAGCTGCGAGGGAGGTGATGCATCAGAAAAGCAAGCAATGCGTGGATTCCTTATTCGCAAATGAGGTTGTGCATCAAATCTGACCCCGCTGGACAGGCGATGCGTCATTTCTTTTCCCGCAGGAGAACAATGTGTCGATTTCCAGATATGCAGCCTCGGGTCTGAGCGTTGATGTTGAAGATTTGACACCCAGGGACGATGCATGGAGAATCCAGATGCACTGAAACAATGGATCCATGCTGAAGCAGGCAATGCGTCAATTTCACAGCCGTGAGATTGGCGCTGAGTCTATTTTTCAGCCATGGTACAGGCATTGCATCGATTTCTTTGACACAGCAGCTCTGGTGCATGCATTTTCACTCATGTTACTAGCTCCCACTTCTAAGGGCCCAGGCACTGAATTCGGCACAATTTAGCAAGTCAGGACTCTTAGCAGAAGAGCCCAGGTAATGGCAGATGGAGTCTTTGCTGTCCCTGAGATTTCACAACAGGAGACAAGCTCAGTTCAAGCCCTTGGAGAACCTAGGAAAGCAGGATGTAGAAAGCAAAGTCCAGTACTTTCACTCCCAGTGAAGAACCAGCAGCAGCAGGCCAGCACAGCAAAGCAACAGGAAGAGTGGCAGGTCCTCCTCAAACATCCAGTTCTTCTCTCTGGTAGAATGTCCTCAATCCAGGAGTGTTCTAAGGTTTTGGGGTCAGCAGTCCAATATCTCTACTCCTTTCTGCATTTGAAGTAGGCAAACTTCATAGGAAAGACTTCATAGTGACAAGACCCTGCCTCTCCCTGTCCTGGCCCCAGACACAATTTAGGGGGATGTAGACTGCTTTGTGTAAGGACAGGCACAACCCTATTCATGTGCAAGTGTCTTTTCCTCCCTCCACTCTAGCCCAGGAATACTCATCAGAATATGCAGGACACCCCTCAACTCCCTTTGTGTGACTGTCAAGAGTGAATTCACAAACAGCCCAACTGTCAGTCTGACCCACAGGCAGAGGCACAGAATAGTTAAGCAAGAAAATTCCCACTTTCTAAAAGTGGCTTTTTCAAAAAATGTAAAAACCAACTTTCACCAAAAGATGTATTTTTAAATTGTGAGTTCAGAGACACCAAACTCCATTTCTCCATCTGCTCCCAATGGGAAACTGCACTTAAAAGACATCACCAGACAATCCCCATTTTATCCTATGGGAGGGATAAGCTTTTGAATAGTGAAAAACGAATTTACTGGCATTTCACTATAAGGACATGTAAAACATACCAGTACATGTCGTACCTTTTAAATATACTGCACACCTGCCCATGGGGCTGCCTTGGGCCTTCTTTAGCGGTGACATACATATAGAAAAAAGGGAAGACTTGGGCCTGGCAAGTGGGCATACTTGCCAGGTTGAACTGGCAGTACAAAACTGCACACACAGATACTGCAATGGCAGGTCTGAGACATGTTCACAGGGCTACCCATGTGGGTGGCACAATCAGTGCTGCAGGCCTACTGGTAGTATTTGATCTACAGGCCCTGGGCACACATAGTGCATTTTACCAGGGAATTACTAGTAAATCAGATATGCCAGTCATGGGGAAACCAATCACCAATCCAATTTAGGCAGAGAGCACTTGCCCTTTAGCACTGGTCAGCAATGGGGGCATGCCCAGAGTCCAAAAGCCAGCAAAAATGAAATTCAGCACAGGATCAAAAACAGGAGGTCAGAAGCAAAAAGTACAGTGGAAATCAAACGTTGTGCCTACTCACCTCCTGCTGGTAAAATTCATTTATGTTTGGTTTAGGACTCTGTGCACTGATAATGTCAAGTCTCTACTGACTTTAGATCTGGAATCTGAAGGAGGAAGATAGTTCCCCCAATAGCTTCAAGGAAGAATCCCCAACACTCAAAACAACTGATTAGGTGTCTGTGGATTATGCCCCAGGGCTACAAGGGGATAGGGAATTGAAGGGGATAGGAAGAGAAGACAAAATTCCAGGACTTTGCATCTCAGTAGACACGCATCTCAGACCAATATTCCTGTGACTGTGATTCCTATGTAAATACAGAAACACAACCATAAGTTTCATAGAATGTATGCATTCAACATATATAAACTTGATTTCCCCCTTGTAGCAATCACTCACCCATTAATTAAAAGGAGTATGACCAATAGTTTTTTTTCTTTATCCTTACAATGAGAACAGTAGTCATAGTGGTTATGATAATTCAATGAGTCTGAGTCAGAGTCCTGACATAATCTGTAATGAGTTATATGGAAATAAATTACAGAATCACCCGCTTTTTGTGTCCATCATTTATAGCCTCTGTAATGTTTAGCAGTTCATGCCATGGACAGGAGACAGGAGGACCCTACAACCAATGTAGGGAGAGGAGCAGAGCCAGCCAGGAACTGAAAGCAGGTAAGGGAATCCAGGTAAATACTGGCTTGGGAGGGAGTGCTGGAGGTGCACTGCAGAGCCAGCCAAGAGAATGAAGCAGGTGAGGAAATCTATGTAAACATAGACTTGTGGGGGAGTGCTAGTGGCGCACTACAGAGCCAGTCAGTAGCATGAAGCAGGTAAGGGATTGAAAGTAAAAGCTGGCTTGTGACAGTGAGCTTGAGGCACACTGTAGAACCAGCCAGGAGCACGAAGCATGTAAGAATAGCTAGGCTAATTTAAATGGATGTGGGAAACAGGGCCAACAAGGAAGGTTAGGAACTCCAGGTAGGTGTAGGAGAGCAGGGAGGGCTGTATGTGGGGAGTGGGGGCAATCAGGACTTGATTAGGAATGATAGGGTGTTGCGAAAAAACCTCCACTGGTGAGGCAAGAAGCCAATCGCAGATTGCATACGTCACATCTGAGATGGTTGTCAGCTCACATGTGTGTATGCGATCTTGTGATAACTTGCCGATGACTTCCGCATCCATCAGGTAGGGCTACACACGTATTCCTTCATTTAGGATTATGCTCAGCATGCGCACAGTGCAAGTGCAGGTCAAGCAAATCCTGACAGCTAACCAATGTTTAAGTACTCATGCTCTCTCCTTAAAACCTGTTAAAATTGGCCTACACCTCATTGCCAAATGTAATTTTCTTCTATGTCCCTGGTAATGTGAACATGTATCTAGGGCCTGTAAATTGAATGTTACTAGTGGAATTACATAAACTCATTGTGTCAATCAATTAAGTATCCTTTTAAAACATGGCATGGGCCTGCCATTGCAGTCTGTGTGTGGTTTTCAATTGCCAATTCTACCTGGCAGAACAAACCTTTTGCCAGGCCTAAAACTCAATTTGGTATACAAATAAGGCACCCCTAAGGTAGGCACTTAACAGCCCATAGGGCAGGGAGCATTGTATTGAAAACGTTCAACATGTACTTTTAAACTTTACAAGTCTTGTTAGTGAAAAACTCCCAAATTCGTTTTTCACTACTGTGAGGCCAACCTTTTCCATTACATTGGGTAACATTATTACATTTATTTAGGGATAACTGTTGTTTACGAACAGATAGAAATGCCATGTCAAAAGAATTGTAATTTAAAATCCGTTTTTATGGTAAAGTTGGATTTTGAGCCACAGTTTTGAGAGTGCCACTTTCAAAAGGTTGCCATTTTCTTGTCCTAACCATTGAGTGCCTGCAGCTTGTGTCCTAGGTCACACGGCTGCAAATTGAGAGACAAACAGACAGTGAGACAAAGGGGATGATGTGTTGGCAGCATGGGCCATCCTGCCAGGATGGGAGGGGTGAAGATCTTCCTTGCCCCATTTACATTTCAAAAGGGCTGCTTCAGCACACTCACAAAGAACTTGACACCAGTCATTTGTCACCCTAGACCTACTGGAGCTTGGGCAAGGAATAAAAGGAGATTTCCAGAACCAGATGTATGGGGAAGTCTAGAAGTTACTCCCGCTGGCACTAGGTATACATATTGGAATCTCAGACCAACTCTTCAGTTCACTCATGGACCTGGTCCTGCAGAGGATCCTCAGAAGGACTGAAGGACTGCTTTGTACTTCAGAGGATTGCCCTTGTGCTCGAGGACTGCCTTGATCCTCAGAGGACTACCCTGTTACTAGGAGCCTGCCTTTCTGCTTGAAGCCTGCCTTGTATCCTCAGAGGACTGTTCTGCTACTAGAATGTCACCATGCTTCTTGATGTCAGGACTGCCAGAGCGACTCCAAGGGCAATTTTGCTGGCTTACTATTCTAAGCTAGAGGGACACAAAAATCTCCAACAACTTGAACGCTGCACCTGGACCCTGCCTGAGGTGTGACCTAACCTTCATGTGGTGCCCAGCAAATGAGAGGAAGAAGGGTGACAGCAATGAAGAGAACATGAAAGAAGAGAAGAAAAAAGTTTAAAGATATGAGGGAGGGTGAAGAAATGAATAAACGGAAGTGAAAGGGTGAATAGATGGAAAAGTAAAAGGTTAGAGGGAAGACTGAAAGGGGCAATTAGTGAAATGGTGCATGGAGAGACAGAAGAAAGGACAGCTAGAGAAGAATGAGCACATAGATGTGTGAAAGCATGGGTGAATAGTTGCATACATTTGAATATAAATGTAAAGAATGGCTAGAGGTATTACTGAAGGGATGGTTGAAACAATTCTGGTTAGATGGGGCTTTTGGGTGAATGGAAAGATGAAGCGATAGGCAGATAGATAGAGGTGAAGCGAAGGGCAGATAAATAGAAGGGCGTAGTGGGGTGAAGGAATTCTTCTGAGGAGGGTTGGGTTTGCTCACTGTCAATGCTTGGTGTGATTATAGGTCGGTAAAAGTGGTGGTTATTTTCATTTTCTGGGTACTCCCTTATTGTATGGCATGAAGTCCATCCTTCAAACCCAAAAATGGAACACCTCCCCACGTAGAGGTCCCTACAGAGTCGATCACACCGGATGTGAAGAAGTGCAGCTTATCACTGCATCTATTTATTTGACATACATCTCTCTTGCTGCAAAGAACATTTTAGTCAAGATAACCAAAAGCATTAGCGCATTGCTTCCTAAGCAGTCATATGTTTATAGTCGGTATGGTGCCACACACAAAAGCCCGAGTGTCACACTATCATGGCCATGGCGCTGCCCTGCTTCCTACGAAGCCCTCAGGAACCAGGCATACAGCAAACTCTCGTTCCCTTAAACTACACTAGGACCTGTGACCTGATTCCAGCAATAAGGTCATGTCTGCACTCACAATGCAGTGAGTGGCTCTTTCAAATGTTTGATATTAACAAGCTTCAATTTCGCTGAAATAGTAAATATTAAAAGCATTCACAAAAAAATTGTAATTGAGAGCTCTTCCCAAATAGCCACTCAAAGTCGAACATTGATATACTCCAAGTTTCTGTCTGGCTTTCGCCTTCATGGAATAGTTCAGTGGATCAGAGCCAAGCTAATACCATTCCAAAAGTGATCCCTAGTTTTTCAAAGTTTAACAAAGTGAAGAGAAGATTTTTCGAATAACAAATAAAACTGTCAAAGCATTTCAAAATTGCCAAATAGAGCCTTCTGCAATTCATAAAGGTATTTTAAAACAGAAGATTGGATGGAAGTTCTCAGCAATGGGAAAGAAGATGGTTTATAAAGCACCGCTAGAATAGTGCACCTGAATGCACATTTTCCGTGGCAATCTGGAGGCCACAGAGTGATAACACGTCTGCACATGAGTAAGCCCTTTTACCCCTAATGGTATGACAGATACACATGCATACATCACAACAGATGCGTGAAGATGAATTGGCCATTTAAAAAAAAATTACAGTTATTAGATGAAAGCCCATCTTAGAGCGGTAAATTTAAAAAAGGATGCGCAAAAAAAGAAGTACACACATGTATTGGGAGGTGGAAGATTTGAGGGGGTAGATGCTTGATAAAGAAAAGCCGAGCTGATGAGGGAAGCAACGGATGAACTAGGGAGGTATGGGAGAGCAACACAGCAGGTATTTGAAGGGGAATAATGATCACATGGAGTAGGGAAAGAGAGCAACAAAACACATGCACCCCTTTGCTGCAGGGGAGGAACAGACACAAGAAGGAAGACACTGGATGAGAATCAAAGAAACGAGAATAACAAGAAATTCAACCAATGATAAACAACTGACTGATCCACAGACCACTGTAAGTCTTTGGTGCTGCAAACAATAGGTATTTCAACAAAAGCGAAGTTGAGACCTTAACCTCTTCGCTGCCAGGCCTTTTCCCCCCTCAGGTGGCAGGCCTTTTTTTGGCAATTTGTGGCAGTTTGTGCTTAGGCCCTCAAAACATTCTGTCCACATAAGCTACCCAAGCCAAATTTGCGTCCTTTTTTCCCAACATCCTAGGGATTCTAGAGGTACCCAGAGTTTGTGGGTTCCACTGAAGGAGACCCAGAAATCGGCCAAAATACAGCAAAAATGTTGTTTAAAAAAAAAAAAAAAAAAAAAAAAGGGCTGCAGAAGAAGCCTTGTGTTTTTCCCCCTGAAAATGACATCAACAAAGTGTTTGTGGTGCTAAAATCAACATCTTCCCAGCTTTCAGGAACAGGCAGACTTGAAGCAGAAAACCACATTTTTCAACACAATTTTGGCATTTTACTGGGACATACCCCATTTTTAATATTATTTGTGCTTTTAGCCTCCTTCCAGTTAGTGACAGAAATGGGTTTGAAACCAATGCTGGATCCCAGAAAGCAAAACATTTCTAAAATGTAGACAAAAATCTGAATTCAGCAAGGGGTCATTGTGTAGATCCTACAAGATTTTCCCACAGAAAATAACAGCTGAAATAAAAAATATTGAAATTGAGGTGAAAAAAACAGCCATTTTTCTCCACGTCTTACTCTGTAACTTTTTCCTGAGATGTAAGATTTTTTAAGGCAATATACCATTCAGTGTGCTGGTCACTTCTGTTTGTGGGGATATATAGCGCTTGTCGGTTCATCAAGAACCCTAGGCACCCAGAGCCAATAAAAGAGCTGCACCTTGCAATGGGTTTTCGCTGTATACCGGGTATACAGCAATGAATTTGCTGAAATATAAAGAGTGAAAAATAGGTATCAAGGAAACCTTTGTATTTCCAGAATGGGTATAAGATAAGGTCTTGAGAAGCAATGGTTATTTGCACATTTCTGAATTTCGGGGTGCCCATACTAGCATGTAAATTACAGGGCATTTCTCAAATAGACGTCTTTTTTACACACTGTCTTATATTTGGAAGACAAAAATGTAGAGAAAGACAAGGGGCAGTAACACTTGCTTTACTATTCTGTGTTCCCCCAAGTCTCCCAATACAAATGGTACCTAACTTGCGTGGGTAGACCTAATACCCGGGACAGGAAAAGCAACATGGACACATCACAAATTTTATATTGAAAACTGATGTGATTTTTGGAAAGTGACTAGCTGTGGATTTTGATCTCTAGCTCAGCCGGCACATGGGAAAGCCTACCAAACCTGTACATTTTGTAAAACTAGGCACCTAGGAGAATCCAGAATGTGGTGACTTGTGGGGCTCCCACCAGGTTCTGTTACCCAGAATCCTGTGCAAACCTCAAAATTTGGCCAAAAAACATTCTTTCCTCACATTTCGGTGACAGAAAGTTCTGGAATCAGAGTGGAGCCACAAATTTCCTTTCACCCAGCGTTCCCCCAAGTCTCCTGATAAAAAGTGTACCTCACTTGTGTGGGCAGGCCTAGTGCCAACAAAACGAAATGCCCCAAAACACTATCTGGACACATCAAAATTATCAAATACAAAACTACATGTTTTTGCGGGGGGCACCTGCATTTGTGGTCCTAGGCTCAGCAGCCATGTAGGGAAACCTACCAAACCCAAACATTTCTGAAAACTAGCCACCCGAGGGAGTCCAGGGAGGTGTGACTTGCATGGAACCCCCAGTGTTTTCTTACCCCAAATTCTCAGCAAAGCTCAAATTTCGCAAAAAAATCTAATTTTTCCCACATTTCTGGGTGAGATCACCGCACCGGGACAACGTTCCTACCACCCAACGTTCCCCTCTGTCTCCCGATAAAAATGATGCCTCACTTGTGTAGGTGGGCCAAGTGCCTGTGAAAGGGAAGACCCCAAAACATGTTGAAATTGAGGGGGAACGAAAGCGGATCTAAAAGAGCAGTTTTTAAAACTATGGGGGTCATTACGAACCTGGCGGCCGGCGGTAAGTTGGCGGTAACACCGCCAACAGGCTGGCGGTGTTCCGCCAGAAATGATGACTGTGGCAGAAAAGCCACAGCCATACCGCCGGCACCTCCACTTTCCCGCCAGGATTGCGCCTGGCGGTCATAATCCCCATGGTAGCGGTGCATGCACCGCTGCCCTGGGGATTATGAGCCCCCGACCGCCAGCCTGTCCGTGGCGGCCATTGAAAGGCTGGCGGTAAGGGGACATGGGGTGCCCCTGGGGGCCCCTGCACTGCCCATGCACTTGGCATGGGCAGTGCAGGGGCCCCCAGGCATAGCCCCGTCGCGCATTTCACTGCCTGAATTTCGGGCAGTGAAATGCGTGACGGGTGCTATTGCACCCGCTGCACATCAGCATTGCTGCCGGCTGTATTATGAGCCGGCAGCAATGTTGATGTGACATTTCCGCTGGGCCAGCGGACGGTAACGCTGTTACCGTCCGCTGGCCCAGCAGAAATGTCATAATAGGGAGCCAGGAATACCGCTGACAATGGCGGTATTCCGTCTCCCGCGGCCTCGGCGGTCTTTTTCAAAGACCGCCGAGGTCGTAATGACCCCCTATATTTTTAGGCTGACAAATGGGGCAGAATTTTTATAGGTATATATGCAACAATGCAGGGTGGTAGGATTTTTGTGCATGCCTGCGGATTCCGGAAGGTTCATCACAAAAATGTGGGAAAAGGTTGGATGTTTGCAGGGCATTGTGGGTAAGAAAATGGTGCAGGTTGCATGTGAAGGACATCACCCTGGACTTACCCAGATGATTAGTTTTCAGATGTGTCTAGGTCTTGTGGATTTTTCTACATGGCAGCGTCCCAAAGCCCAAAAAGTGCAGCCCTCACCATTCCAAGTGGGACGATTTTGAGAGTTAGCCAAGCTCTCATGGCCCAAATGTAAAACCAAAACCCAAAATAATCAAATGACCTCTTGCTTGCCGTGGGATAAGATATTCTAGTGTGCAGGGGAGAGCTGAAAGACTGTTACCCTCTTCAGTTGGGGTGGGGGCATAACCATGCCCATACTGGTTGGTAGGCACCATTCCACTATTTTATATATTTTTTTAATTCCCTGGCATCTAGTAGGCTTTCTCCCCCACCAGGGAGTGGATTGGGGGTAATTGCCCCATCTGCCCACCAGTGGGCAGAACAACTTCGTCCCCATTTATTTGGGGTCAGGGTATGGCCATAACCCAACCCTCCTTTTTTTTAAACAAATGTCTTCCCTGGTGTCTGGTGAGGTTTCTGCCCCCCACCCCTGGGGCAGATGAGCCTTCCAAAAATAGGCTGATCTGGTCCCAAGGGGGACAGAAATGGACTAAAAACAATATGCCCCCCAGGGGAGCGACCCTTGCCTGAGGGGTCGCTCCCCTTATCAATGCAAACAAATAAAAAAAATCCATGGTGTCCTGAGGGCAGATCAGCCTAATCAAGAAAAGGCCTCATAAAAATATTGACCCCTGGGGAGCGACCCTTGCCAAAGGGGTTGTTCCCCCTATGCCAATTTCATTTTTTAAAAATCTCCTGGTGTCTAGTGGCTTCTGCCCCCCTGGGGGCAGATCAGCCTAATCAATATAGGCCAATCTGACCCCAGGTGGGGCAGAATAGGCCTAATAAAATTATTGCCCCCTGAGGAGCGACCCTTGCATAAATGGTCGCTCACCTTATGCCAATTTCATTAAAAACAATCCCTGGTGTCTAGTGGCTTCTGCCAAAAGGCCTAATAATTAAAGGCCCCCTAGGGGAGCGACCCTTGCCCAAGGGGTCACTCCTCTTCATATGTACATTTTTTTAAAAACTCCCTGGTGTCTAGTGGGCAGTTCTGCTGCCCGATCCCATCGCGATTGGGCAGCAAAAATCCCCAGGATGACAAAAGCCTTTCCTTTCTTTCGATGTCTCTGCCTGCCCCCTCCTCCCAAGCGGAAGAGAAATGCTTAGCAGTTCTCTTCTGCATCGCACTGGAAGCATGCTTCCAGCGCCATGCGAGGTGACCTCTGATAAGGTCAGCACGCAATCGTGTGCTGATGTCATCAGACGTCACTGAGAGGGGAACGGGGGGTCGGGGTGGAAGAGGAAGCACTTCCCCTTCCATCCCTGCGGGGGGTGTGGGTGGGAGGCCCACGGGAGAAGCGCTAGCGCTCCCCGCTTGGGCCTAGTGCAGGACAAGCTGGTCTCGTCCCCGGCACATGGGAGCCGTGGCAGAGGGCGAGACCAGCTTGTCCAAGGCACCGTACGGGTTAAAAAAAAGCATCATTAGGAAAACCAATATGTCTAGCAAGGCACTCTGGAGAGATTTTAATATTTGCTGTATTTTTTATTGCAAGCCTATTTCACAAGAAGTGAAAAGAAAAAATGACTATTGTTGCCTCTTTCTCAATGCGGTGGCCATACACTTACAATATAAGGTGTAAATAAAAGAAAATAGAATGTCACTTTTGCTTCCTAGCAGTGAAGATGACTTAAAAACAACGTGAAAACCCTTTTTTAATCATAATGTAGAGCCAAGAAATATATGATTCATAGTGGCACAAACAAAATTTACTATTAGGTTTGAATTACTTTAAATATTCTAAACAGAGAAGGATAACTTTAAAATAAAAATGATAACAAGTGAAAAGAAAGGACTACTAGTAAGTCCCTAGTAAAGTGCACTTGAGGTGCCCAGGGACTGTAAATCAAATGCTACTAGTGGGCCTGCAGCACTGGTTGTGTCACCCACATAAGTAACCCTGTAATCATGTCTCAGACTTGCCACTGCAGTGTCTGTGTGTGCAGTTTTAACCTGTAAATTCGACGTGGCAAGTGTACCCACTTGGCAGGCCTAACCTTTCCCTTTTCCTACATGCAAGACACCCCTAAGGTAGGCCCTAGGTAGCCCCATGGGCAGCGTACACTGTGTGGTTAAGGCAGGACATATACTAATGTGTTTTATATGTCCTAACAGTGAAATACTGCCAAATTCGGTTTTCACTAACGCAAGGCCTGTCTCTCTCATAGGTCACCCTGGGGGCTGCCTTTAAACATGATTAAAGTGTAGATTCCCTTTGGGAGCAGATAGACATATGGAGTTTGGGATCTCTGAAAATAGAATGTCACTTTTGCTTCCTAGCAGTGAAGATGACTTAAAAACAACGTGAAAACCCTTTTTTAATCATAATGCAGAGCCAAGAAATATATGATTCATAGTGGCACAAACAAAATTTACTATTAGGTTTGAATTACTTTAAATATTCTAAACAGAGAAGGATAACTTTAAAATAAAAATGATAACAAGTGAAAAGAAAGGACAAAGTGGGAAAGGCAGGATGAGCCATCACTGACTTGATGAGGGTGTATGTTGGACCTGGCCCTTTTTGCAGGGTCATCCCCACACCTTTTGCCTCCTTCCTCGCGAACCAGTGCTAAAGTGCATATGCTCTCTGTGTAAATTGTACAGTTGTTTGGTTTATCCATGATTGGCCTATTTGAACTACTAGTAAGTCCCTAGTAAAGTGCACTTGAGGTGCCCAGGGCCTGTAAATCAAATGCTACTAGTGGGCCTGCAGCACTGGTTGTGTCACCCACATAAGTAACCCTGTAATCATGTCTCAGACTTGCCACTGCAGTGTCTGTGTGTGCAGTTTTAACCTGTAAATTCAACGTGGCAAGTGTACCCACTTGGCAGGCCTAACCCTTCCCTTTTCCTACATGCAAGACACCCCTAAGGTAGGCCCTAGGTAGCCCCATGGGCAGCGTACACTGTGTGGTTAAGGCAGGACATATACTAATGTGTTTTATATGTCCTAACAGTGAAATACTGCCAAATTCGGTTTTCACTAACGCAAGGCCTGTCTCTCTCATAGGTCACCCTGGGGGCTGCCTTTAAACATGATTAAAGTGTAGATTCCCTTTGGGAGCAGATAGACATCTGGAGTTTGGGATCTCTGAACTCACAATTTAGAAATACATCTTTTAGTAAAGTTGGTTTTAAGATTGTGTGTTTGAAAATGCCACTTTTAGAAAGTGGTCATTTTCCTGCTTAAACCATTCTGTGAGTCTGCATGTTTATGGATTCCCTTTCTGGGTTAGTTTGACAGTTGGGCTGTTTGCACCTCTCTCTAGACAGTGACACAAACAGGGTTGGGGGGTAGTCTGCATATCCTGATGAGCCATGTGTGCTAGGAGGGAGAGGAGGAGTGGTCACTCACACCTGAAAGGGCTGTGCCTGCCCTCCCACAATGCAGTCTCCAACCCCCTGGTGTGTGTCTGAAGCCTTGCCTGGTCAAGGCAGAATTTCACAAACAAGTGAGACTTTCCTTTGAAGTAAGCCTACTTCAATGTCCAAAATGGGTATAAGAAGAGCACCCAAAATCACAGACTTTAGACACTTCTTGGGGTAGACACTCTACCTCACAGACACTTCTGGACAAGAAACCTCCTGGTGAAGAATCCCTGAACCAGACCTGCCAAGAGGAACTGCTTGGCTGCCCTAAGGACTAACCTGGACTGCTTTCTCTGAAGGACTGCTGCCTTGCTGTTGCCCTGCTGCCTTGCAGCTCCCTGGCTGTGCTGGGAAGTGCTCTCCAAGGGCTTGAAAAGAGCTTTCCTTCTGTTCCCTGAAGTCTCAGGACCAAAAAAACTTTACTCCTGCAACTGGACTTCTTGTGCGGCTAACATTTGACAAACAGCCTGCTAAAAACGACACACAGCTTGTCCTGCAGTGAAAAATTCACCACACACAGAACCGGAACGACGCAGCCCTACTTTGCAAGTAGAAGATCGACGAGGTGGCAGAGTAGCGACCGTAACTTCGATGCACGGCCCACCGGATTGACCCACAGCCGACCACGGGACGGCGCAGCCCGACTTCCATAGAGGAATCGACACAGCGCCTGCTGTGCGGGGGAAATTTCCGAATCGACGCAGCACCTGTGACTTCGCTCTGCAAGCCCAGGATTCCACCCATCGACCCTTGGGAGTCCGAAAACCCCACAGCCCGAAGAGGATCCAAATGCGCGCGCCGGAAATCAACACTAAGCCTTCCTGTGCGTGGAAAATAACAACGCAAGTAGGTGTGTGAATGGGCAAAACTGACACACACCTCCCCGTTTTCCATGCATCGCCTCCTCTGCTGCCCCTTGTGAGGATTTTTGAACGCAAACCAGGTACTTTGCATTGCAAGAGACACTTGTTAGTTTTAAGAGACTAAAAGACACTTTATATCACTTTTACAGTGATATCTCAACATATACTTATTGCATTTTTATTGTTTTGACCTGTATTTATCCAGATAAATATTATATATTTTTCTAAACACTGTGTGGTGTATTTTTGTGGTGCTATTCTGGGTTATTGCATGATTTATTGCACAAATACTTTACACATTGCTTTCTAATTTAAGCCTGACTGCTCAGTGCCTACCTACCAGAGGGTGGGCACAAGATAATTTGGATTGTGTGTGACTTACCCTGACTAGATTGAGGGTCCTTGCTTGGACAGGGGGTAACCTGACTGCCAACCAAAGACCCCATTTGTAACAGGGTACAATAATGACTAATGTGAAACTTTTGGAGAGTGCTTAGAAGCAGAGACTTTGTGATGTGCAAGAATGGTAGGTGACAGCTCGGCCCCCTCAGCACGTCAGAGATGGCCCATCCTGCTAGCAACTATTTTCCCTATGTCTCACTGTCTGGGAGCAATACACAGAGACTAACGTCCAGCTACACCTAGTCATGTGACCTATAGTGCAGGCTGTAGGCACCAAATAGCTGGAACAAGAAAAGGCCAACTTTCTAAAACTGGCATTGTGGCTTAAAATCCAACTTTACCATTGAAGAGGGTTTTGAATTACAATCCTTTCAAGACCAAGCTCTACCTGCTCCCAATCGTAAGTTATCTCTTATTAAATACATTGAAGTAACCCAATGTTATCCTTCGGGAGAGGTAGGCCTTGCAGTAGTGTAAAACCAATTTAAGAGTTTTTCACTACCTGGACATGTAAAAGTTAAAACTACATGTCCAACGTTTTAAATACACTGCACCCTGCCCTGTGGGCTGTTTAGGACCTACCCTAGGGGTGACCTACTTTATTTTTAAAGGAAGATTTAGACCTGGCAAGAGGTGTATTTTACCAGGTTGAAATGGCTGTTTAGAAACTACACATACAGGCTGCAATGGCAGGCCTGAGATGTTTAAAACGCTACTTAAGTGGATGGTACAATGAGTGCTGCAGGCCCACCAGCAACATTACATTTACAGGCCCTGGGTACACATAGTGGAACTTTCTAAGGGACTTACAAGTAAATTAAATGTGCTCATTGGGTGGAAGCCAGTGTTACCATATTTTTGGGAGAGAGCTCAAGCACTTTTGCACTGGTTAGCAGTGGTAAAGTGTACAGAGTCCTTAAGACAGCAAAACAAAGTCAGCAAAAACAGGATGGAAGGCAAAACATTGTGGGTAACCCATGCGAAGGTTGCCAGGCCCAAAACGGGACTATTCTAATCATTGACAACACTGATGACAGTGGTTTAAAGCTGAGCTCCAAATTCTGTGTCACGACACACAAGGAAGCAGCACTGAATTATTTTCTAATGACACAAAAAGATCTTGCAGCCTCTATGCTGATATTAACAAGATGAAAGTGCTTCCTGTCAATGATGGTGATATTCCAAATAGCCATTAATATTAAATGTTGTTATGCATGCAAAAAGAAGTGCAGCAATCCCCCTCTTGTTTTAGACTTTAGCTGCATTTTCTTTTGGTGCAAAATCCATGATGAGAACAGCCTATGCTACATCCCCCCTACAACGGGCACTGCTGCCTGCTTCCAGTAAATGTTCATGACAATTGCCTGTCATAGTTTGTGACTTGGGGCCTTAAGTCCTGAAGTATTTTACAATTGCAAACCTTTCAGTTTGCAAAATGCTGGGGGCCTCATTACAAGAAACTGACACATCAGCCCTGATGCATCATATTTCTTGCACTGCCCTGTGATTCCCTAAAGACGCCATGGATGCACTGTTTTTACTATACAGAGTTCCATGGTGCATGTTTTCACAGATGCATCAGAAATTGTGATGCAGCTGTGGCACTTAACGTACACATTCCTGGACTAGCATTAAAAAATTATACTACTACAGCAATGCTGGGAAGTCTCCCATAGACAAAAGCCCGACATCACTTTAATGCCTGCTCTGAGCAGGCATTAACATTTTGAGGCTGTGAAGTTGCAGAATGATGCAGTGAAATTTGTAAATTTAACTGTGTCAGTTCTGCGTGTTTTTTTTTTTGCCTGGGAACGCCTACCTTGCATACATTATACCTGGTGCAGGTAAAATGTGACGCAAGGCTTTATAAACTGACACATTGGGCGCAACGCATCAGTTTGTCAATCTAGAGCAGTTTAAAGCACTGCTTAGCACCACCACTGGTTCACAAAATGAAGCTACAGTGGCGCAAAGGCTTTGCAAATGAGGCCCTGGGTTTGTGACTACAAAATCCCTGCTTATTAGGGGCAAAACCCACTTTATGAGTGAGAAAATGTTTTTTGCGAAGCATACTGAACCACAGTTTGGAAGAGGTATGACTGCGGCATTCACTCCAAAATGCAATTTATCAACTTATGTATCAAGGTTTGCGACCACAGTTATGGTCCCAAAACATTGACCAGGTACCAACAGTAACTGACCCTTCACCTTTAGAGATGACATTGGCAGCTTGGAGGAGTAGACACTGGCTAGCTGAGAGTTGTCTGCTTCTTTTGAAGTATTCACAAATAGGAAACTTTAAAAAAAAAAAAATAATAAAGCCGCCCTAGGTCCTTTAAGGAACTTGAGCTGCTTAAAAAAAAAGTTTCTCATTTGGGAATGCAAATAGAAGGATGGTGGGCCGCTCTGCTTTTCAGGCGATCATCTTTGTGATCTTTGTGCTTGCTGCCAATCACAGGCAGTCACAAATTGTGACCTGCACAAGGAATAATACATAGACAGTTCATTCTACAGCCCCCTGTGAATATATGATTTTGTGATCCAGCCTCTTAGTTCATTTGCAGGAACCTTTTGTGAAATGTGATTATATAATGCCCTTAGGGCCAGAGGTACTAAAGCTTTTTGTTGCAGAAAAGACTCAAAGGATGATTTGCAATAGCAGAATGGCCTTTTGGTATGTACCAAATGCTAATTGTGATTTGGTAACATGGTACCAAATCGCACTTGGGTTTGAGACTTTAATGCTTAGTCAGTGTTTTGAAGGTGTGCCTCTTTCAAATAGCAATTTGGAACGAGATGTATTAATGATTTGTGATCAAAATGCTAATGGAAATCATTAATATTTAAGCAACTCACGAAGGCAGTGGGAACCCACTCGCAAACTAGGAGGCCACCATCACTATGATTGCAGGGAATCATAGTAGGTCCCAATTTGCTACCTACATCATTTATATTCATGAGGTAGAAAGAATTATGACCCACCATGACTCAGTATTTTGCAAACAAACATAATACATGTTAGAAATTAGGTCTCTCGTTGGCAGATGTATACCCCCTTGTCAAGGTAAATCACAACTCAATTTAAATTGTCCTGAGCTCACCCTCTTGTAGCTTGGCACAGAGTAAGCAGGCTTAACTTAGAAGTCAATGTGGAAAGTATTTGTGCAATAACTGATACAGTAACACAATAAAAACACCACAAAAAGTACTCCACACCAGTGCTGGAAAATAGATAATATGTATCTGAATAAAATAAGACAACAAAAACAAAAATCGAATATGCACAAGTCACGATATCACTTCTAAAGTTTTAAATGAGTCTCAATCCTTAAGAATCAGTGGTTGTATCCTTGTAACACAAAGTACCTGGGATGTGTCAAATGATGCACGGGGTCGCAGAGGAGGAGAAGCGTTAAAAATGTTTCATTGGATTTTCCAGTGATGCACAAATGATCTGTCATTTCTTTCCACATTACAAGGTCATGCATTGATTTACAGGAGTGCAGCCCTGGCTCTGAAGAGATGCACTGAAAAATAAGGCACTGCGTCTTATTTTCTGACGCAGCACAGATGATGCATCATTTCTTTCTATGCTGCAAGGAGATGTGTCCATTTCCAGGAGCGCAGCCGTGGTTCCTCACTGCAATGCGGGGATATTTTGACCCCCAGGAATGATGTGTTGCAAATCATTGACAAGCTGGTAAGAAGGAGCAGGCGATGCGTCGATCTGGTACGCGATGTGGTGATTTTTCAGCCTCTAGGCAATCACTGCGTCAATTTTTCTGAAGGTGTTGCATCGATTTTCTGACACACTGAGATTTTCTTCTCTTTAGTGAAGTCTTTTGTGGCCCTGAGACTTCAGAACAGATGGCAAGCTCAATCCAAGCACTTGAAGAGCACTTGTGGGGAAAGCAGAGTCAGGGGCCAGCAGGCAGCAGGGAAGCAAGCAGGGCAGCAGTACCTCTCAGCAAAGCAGTCCAGATGAGCTCTTTGGGCAGCCAGGCAGTCCCTCTCCCGGGTGTAAATCCAGAAGTCTAATTTTGGAGTGTTACAGACCCAGTTTAGATACCCAAAATTGCCTTTGAAGTGGGTGAAACTTCAAAATGTGGCTTTGAAGTGCACAAGTTTCCCTTTCAACCCAGCCCTGTCTGCCGGGATCCCTGTGGGGAGTTATCAGTCCTTTGTGTGAGGGCAGGCCACTAGCCTTTGACGTGTAAGAGAGAGCCCTTCCATCGTTCCTGCCCATGGAGAACCATTTAGTATGCAGATGAATGCAGGTGTGACTGAGTGTCCTGTGTTTATCGCTGTGTGGCTAGAATGCACAAGAGGAGCTGTCAACCAGCACAGACCAGATATAGATTGGAGACAGGCTGTAAGGCACAAAAGGCAGTACGTGTAGAGAAATGCTCACTTTCTAAAAGAGTAATATTAAATCCAACTTAACCCGTAAGTAGGGTTTTCCTTTACCATTCTGGCCATCCTAAACCTGACAAGGCTACTCCTTTCAGATCAGAATCTACCACTTCAAAGTATATAAGGGAAGTTCTAATGCTGGCCTCTGAGAGGAGCAGGCTTTATAGTAGTGAAAAATGAATTTGTACATTTTTCACTACCAGGACATGTAAAACACGTAAGCACATGTCCTACCTTTTACATACATAGCACCCTGCCCTATGAGTTACCTAGGGACTACCTTATGGATGAGTTATATGTAGATAAAAGGGGAGTTTAAAGCTTGGCAAGTATTTTTAAATGCCAAGTTAAAATGAAACTGCACACACAGGCCTAGCGACGGCAGACCTGAGATATGGTTAGAGGGCTGCGTATGTTGGAAGCACAATCAGTGCTGCAGGCCCACTAGTAGCATTTAACTTACAGGCCCTGGGCACGTGTAGTGCACTTTATTAGGGACTTAGCGATACATTAAATATGCCAATTGGGTATGAGCCAATGTCACCTTGTTTAAGCGAGAGAGCACATGGATTGTAGCACTGGTTAGCAGAGGCAAAGTGCCCAGAGTCCTAAAGCCAACACAAACAAGGTCCGAAAAAGAGGAGGAGGAAGGCAAAAAGTTTAGGGTGACCCTTCAGAGAGGGCCATTTTCCAACAATACACACATCGTTTTGCAAAATACCACACTGGGCGCAATAATAATAATAATACTAGATTCAAATTGTGACCAGTATTTTGCAACCACTGTTTAGTACATTTGGCCCTTAAATAGTTACGAGCCTACCTCTGAGTGGAAATGTTGCACATGTATGGCATTTCATGGGTTCCATATTCAAACTGTAAGCAACAATGGCTGTTGTTATGACCTGCTGATAGCTTTAAAGAGTTTTTTTCAATTAAGGTCAGAAAGGCAATTGCTATCTATGTGCCCACAACTGCAAAAACTGTAATTATAAAATGAACCACATGTGCTGCCTCCCTACTAAAAATAACATCGCGAGAATGCAGCGTTGTGGGTCCCCTACTCACATAGCAAGCTCCATTTCGCATTGATTTCAAAGTGGGACTTGACAGGTACACATGCTGCTTTTTCAAAACTCTCTCCGATAAAGAGAAATCACATTTAATTAATTTTGGTAGATTTTTGTTAATGCTACTCTCACAGGGGACTCTCACTTTTATCACTTACTTAAAATACCACAGTCCTAGGAGTAGTTTTAAATTTATTGCATTAATTTGTTGCTTTTGTTTATTGGGTCACTTAATTGTTTTGATTTGCTATTTTGACATATTTATGGCTACACAAAATATGGCAGTGCCACCAATAGTTTAGAAAAACGGTGAAACGACCAGTTTCTTGTTTATTTTTTATTTTTTTTTAACTGAAACACGTTTTGTCAGTAATAGTGGGGGAAACTAGCCATACCTTTACACAATTAAGGAGTTAAACGAAGACATAAATATTATGGTTAATCTCCAGCAATATCAGTAGGGCTAAGAATTACGTGAGCCATGGTATTTTTATGGAAATATGTTAGAGAAGGTTAGGAAAATTTTGTTCTCAGAAGGAATATGTAGCATTAGAGGGATGTACACTTTTTGTATGAGTGCTCAAAGTAGGGAGTTGAAAGTGGAAGTTTATTTGGTCCATTGAGATGAGTGAGACAATTTTGTGATTATAAAGTTCTAACAATTTCATAGATAAGCGATCATTTGGTGGGATGTATCTGTATCAAAAGGGATACAAGGAAAACATACTGGCAAAAAGCAAGCCTTAGATGAGGCTATTGTTATTGCAATAAATGTTATGCAACATACAGACAATTCTATTTGTTTAGACATGCTGCTAGTGTTACATGGCACCTAGGCCACACCATGGATCTCGGTATCATGTAAGTAAATCACATATTTTACCCAGTGATGGTCTTAATCGTTGGTCATAGGAAGAAGACTGTAGCTATTGAAGTTAAGTGTTAAAGTGAAACTTCAGTTGGGCTTTACAATGCACAACGAGTAAGATGATACAAAAGAACATATACCTATGTGAGATGTACTCATAACAGTCTGAATAAAGGCTTGATGAATGAACACATGGATGAATGAATGAACAAATTAAGAAAACGTATAGAGTGTACAAAACTAGGGAAAAATAAAGTTAACCTTAAGAGAAATGAATGTGCCCCTAGTAGTAATGGTATGTTATGCGAGTGACTGGTGCACGGTGGAATGTTATCGATGTCAATATGCTGCATTAAGAGTTTTATCTTAAGCAGTCAGTGAAAAGATCTGTGAAGCTGTGGGTGAAGCAGGTGCCCATTGCTGTTTTGCGGTGGGTGATACAAGGTATCCTCAAAGAAAAAAATATTCTGCTCCCGGCAATAAACCTTCATGTCCGGTAACATTGGAGTACGCGCATACAGTGATATATACCTACCCCGAAAAATATACATGCAAGCTTATACCCCTGCATTCTGTTTGATGGATGAATATAGGGAGCAGACTTAAAGGTTTATCATGGTAGACGTTTCTTCACACTGAAAATCAAGCATCCTTCTCAAAATAATTGGTACTGTCTCAGCAGTATGAATACAGACGTTACACAAAGGGGAACAAGAAATAATCAAGAAAGATAACTATATTCTCCTGTTCTTCAGCCTTAACATTATGACGCATATTCGAGAAAGATGGATGTTATTTCTATCAGTGTTAGTATCAGTGGATGATCGTTTCTGAATGCCTTATGTGTTGCTTTCAAGGTTTGCTGAATGGGACTGAGAATGCATATTTTTACATTGTTTGTGGTATTTTTTCCATGGTTTTGAGCAGGAGGGTTTTTTCTGTGCGGCTCATTGTAAATACTTGACAAAGGCTTCAGGAAAGCCAAATGTGTAGTCCTTTTTGGTATGCACATAACACCACATTGCTTCAGATGGTGTGCTGCCTCTTTCCTGGATTCCGTGATTGGATGTATGACGGCACCACATTCCGTCGCTGGCACCAGCGTGTTTTGGTGTAGATATCAGCCTTTAGAATGGCTTTGCGAAGTAGAATATCTTCAATCATACTGAATTATCATATTACAATCAATAACCATATGAACAACTGTGTATTTATATTTGAAACAGAGATACCTAGCACCCCGAATGGTAATGAAGTATATGCTATAAATATAAATATATAAGAAGGCTCATTGTACTTAACAGCATTAGCTCACAAATAGGTGGGGGGCACTTGCGGGAGTTAATGAGTTAAATCTTTCCCTAAGAGCAACAGCGAGCCTGTTTCCTGATTGGAGTGATGGACAGGCATAATGAAAAAGATAAAAAGGGTACTTAGGAAAATGAGATAATCTGCTACTCAGGGCCTCAGCTATCATTAGTGCAACACCCCCATTATGAGGAGCAGTGTTTTGTGGTCAATTTATGTTTCTCTTTAACTCATTACCTATTTTATAACTCTTTCGTGTGGAATAACTTCATTAGCCGTGCTTCCTGCATTCAGCCCTGGCCTCCACTCTCTAAAGCCTTGCCATAATCTTTTGTAAGGGGGCACTAACTTAAAAACAACAAGACTACTGTACTTGAGGATGATGATATGTTCAATAGTTTCACTCCAGCTATATGCACTTTTCTGCCACACCATGCATAAGTGCGCCTTCAATATTTCTGTCACATGATTATTCTCACATTATACCTAATCCTTTAAATGTAGGCCAAACTCACAAAATATTATTCAAGTCACTGCATGCTTAAGCACAATCACAGGTTTGCTATGAAATGATTGGACTACATTTCTGACCCACATGAATGATACCACTGTTTGCTATATGGTCTACACAATATGAATGATGCACAACAACAAGCATGTTTTCTAGCTGATGACCTAGGCGGGCTTTAGGGCCTCATCAAGGCCCAGACACAGTATATAAATCTTACAGAACTAAGTAGTACAATCCTGGAGAATTGCATCTTTCTTTTGTTGTCCATCTTCTCTTTGATTCTAAAGCCAGGAATCACTGAACAGACCACTTTGGCCTGCTCATGTTTATTTTGTTGATCCCAGGCCAGATAATCCTCTCTATCTTTTCTCATTGTCCCAAAGACCAACAGCAACATGGAAGTGGGGGATAAGTGGGTTTCATCAGAGTAGGCGGAATCCTAACATTACAAAGATAATACGGTGACAGTTTTCCACTCACTCACATCATTCACCAACTAAAACTTTTTTCAGGGACATGGGTTAAGGTAGTAGTATTTCTAGGCTAGCAGGTCCACCATGGGTTAAGACAGTCTGCTATGGAACAGCCATCAAATTGTGTGGATTGCACTGAGACATACTTGTACCCCATTGCTGTGTTCATCCACCACCAAACACAAGGTGGGTTGAAAATATTTTATTCCTGTCTTGAAGTATGACCAATACACGGTCCCACTGACTAGCTTTCCACACAACTCAGATTTCACATGTCATTTGGCATAACTACATTCTACACATTTTAAAAAGATGTTGAACTAACAATTCAAAAATAAACACAACACATTTCCTGTCCTATACAATGTTACAAGGATAACATCAACTATAAAGGAAGCAAAGCAAACTGGGAAGAATAAATCAGGCACTAAAATACAACAAAAATGATAGGTATAGATGTCAAGTCCTAACGCATTGGACAGACATAAAACCCAAACAATATAATCTTGTGAACCTGCAGAGCATTTGACATCACATCCTGATATACGTCTAGATACTTCACCCCACAATACACTGACTGATCCATATTCTCTCTAGGCAGAACCTCATCAGTCTGAGCATCAACTCCTTCATTGCCACTCTTCCAATTAGGACCATCCATTAGACTATCTTCAGATAACTAACCAAAATAATTCTTCCCAATCATCTCCTTACTTAGCACATCATCATAACTCACTGCATTCTTACCTGGGGCATAAGAGAGGCCCCTGAAGCCCCTTGGTGAGGGTGTGGGAGTGAGGCTTGCCCACACTGGTGGGCCCCCCCACAGCCCCTACTAATGTGAGTGAGTGGGACTCCTTAAATATATCTTGCGGGAGGCCAACTCATGTTTTGTTACACTATTGATTTTTACACTACACTATCCAACTTATAACATTTGTCAATTACTCAATAAATCAAAGTTCTTAAGTAACTCAATAATTTGCAAGGTATCAGAAAAAAACATTCTCCCTTCTTGAATCTTATAGCAAATTTATCACAGACTACATCTCTCCTCTCCAAATAAATGACTTTGGCGCCACGTTCCTTGTCTTGTTATGCTATGTAAATGTTATGTGCCTTCATAATATTACTGTCACACACTTCAGGAAACCAATGCTGCAATCTGGATTCCACTATTCAAGATCAATTGTTCTCCATAAAAGGTACTCTATCCCTTACGATGGTGAAAGGGCTGCACCCAGAAATAGTAGGAGTGGTCCAGTACATCCACACCCTTTCCACTTCACTTTGCTACTAGGATGATAAATCTATGTGAACCCAAGCTCAATGCTATTACATTTCAGACTGTTTTCAGTGTCAATGGCTTTAAACTGCATGCCATGATCTATAATGATTTTCTTGAGCAACCCTTCTCTCTGAAAAATGTCATATAGAAATGTAATTTCATTTTCTGAATTCACACAACTTACAAATGTTACCTTGTGCCATTTGGAAAAATAACCAATTGACACAACAACAAACACCACTTCACCATTATTCTCTACTATTGGTTCCATAATGTCTACAACAATACCTTCAATTCTCCGTATTAGCACACAAGTCACATTGTCTCACAACCCTCTCAATATGTACATCCATTCCTTGCCACCAATAACTTTCCTTGATAATGTATTTTTACAAAGCCTAAGTGACCATCATGGCACAACTCTGCAATTACATTCATTAAATCTTTATGCAGAATTACCTTTCATGATATTGTCATTAATCAAAGACAATACCTTGTGTATGTAACTCCCAAAAATTCTGATTATCTTCCTCTAAACCAGTGATACTCAAAGTACGGCTGGTAGGCCGCATCGGCCCTCCTGACATTTACATATGTCATCCTCTTGCACTGCAACACTGAGCTGCTATTCACTGCACTTAGCTCAAATATTAGAAAAAGATGTTAAATAAACAGGCCATCATTTATTTGAAGGTTATCTCAAGTTAAGGAAATTAAGTAACTAGGGGTTCCTGCACCACTGAACCTTAGAACAGTGTTCTTCAAACCTTTTAATGCCAAGCCCACAGTGAAGAAAAATATTGAGGCCCCTTTACAAAATGTTCACAATTCTTCTATTAAATTGGCAATATTTAAATATGTATAGATGTATTTAAACATTGCAGTTAAGTTCTGTTGTTGTTTTAAAAATGCAATCAAATAAGTGATGCCAAACATACTATTTTGGTCAGGGATGCTTTACTAACATATAAAGATATTCACAGTGTGATTATTAGAAGTGGGGATGGAGGTTTTGAAGAGTATTTGGAGTCCCCTTCCTTTTGACACTTACTCCCAGCTTGGATATAAATGAGTAAACATGTTAGGAATGGCTTATTATAGATTAGAACACTGGAATGTTGGGAGATTAATTTAAAGCAATGGAGTGCTCCGGGCTTCTAATGGCCAGTAGAAGCCCAGAGTGCCAACATTCCAATGCTTTTGTTCAAAGCTGTTGCTGTGAACAAAAGCCTTATGAAGCCCAAGTGATTTCAATCCACTCAGGATCTGTGTGAGGCCTTTGTTTTATTTATTAGAACATTCTGTCCTCTACTGGCAGAATGTTCTAATAGCCTTATAGCCCTTCCTAGTGGGCTATGCTGGCATTATAGTCCCACTCCCTTGTTAAAGGCCCTCTTCTTTGGCTTGGGCTTTAACACTGGAGCAGGCCTTTAATGGCCAGTACAGCACGCTACAGCTATAAGGCTATAGTGGTTTACTGCCGTTTATTTTTTTCAGCTTAAAACAAAGCCCTGTTATCATTGCAATGCTTCTTTTGGTCAGAAATAAATGGCCAGAGCCTAGCACCCCCCTCCAGAATCACTTGGGGAGGCACGCCCCAGTTTGAAGACCCCTGCCTTAGAAACTCCTTCATTTTTAAAGACATCTTTTCAGCAAAAGTGTAAAACTTTAGTAGTCTGTTCGAAATTCAAACAATGTATTTCATTAACATGCAGCACTGTTTTCCTTTAGTACATAAGAATATTTAAGTGCAGAGAAGTATTATTTTAAAAGTGAATTTAGAAAGATTAATTGTCCCCTTAAACCCCCACCCCACACTCTGACAACTTCCCCACTCTGACAACAATCCCAATAGTTAAATAAGAGGCAGGTCAATTATGTTCACTATTTGGGTGATCTGGGTTTCTACTATACATGAACAACATTATAGTTGATTAAATCAAACAAAGGATAACGTTTTGTACAGCGCACATCCAAAAATCAATTATTTTCGAGGTCCCCATAAGGGATAATGAAAAAAGGAGGGAAAGATAAATAAAACAATTCTCTAGGATCACACAATATAAATTAAGTGGAGAAGCATGGATTAATCCCAAGTTTGTGGTTTCACATTGTGCAATTCAGACAACAGATATGTGATTTGCTTCCCCTACCCACCTTACAGCGAATCCCCCCTCACCTCTGACTTCCGCCCTGTTGGCATTGATGTGGCCAACGGTAACATCACAGACCAAAGTGTGTAGCCCCAGGGAAAATGTTTGCGAGTACCCATGCTGTAAACTGGTTTTCTTAGGCTAACCACTCAACACATTTTTTGTATTCCTTCAAAAACCAAATCCTTCATAATAGCATCATTTTATTATTCTCCAGGTATAGCATCCATTCTATTTTCACCTGTCAGTGCTAAACTCATTTCTTCCTACTGTCAACAGGAACACCCCACCATGAGGAAAGTTAGATTGCTTAAACAATCAGACACCTAGCTTTGTGCTCTAGGTATATAAAATATTTTTATTTTTTATCTAACAATCTAAAGAACAACCTCGCCATTCTGGTGGCAGCTGAAAATAACCTTTCAGTGGATAATACATTTACAATTCCTGAAATGCTTTAGTTCCCCCATTATAGGGAGAGCCTCTCCTTTGATTACAGAATACAGTCCTTCTCTTGAGGCAAACGCAACAGTATATTCCTTTCCTTTGAAATCTTACTAACTTAACACTGCACCATTAACTTCACAACTAGCATCTGCAGTCAATATAAATCAAGGGAGGGTCAAATCTGTACAAGGTACCTGCTGTGTTATATTTTTTTTGATTATTTAAAAATCTATTGCAATGCATTGAATCTCTTGAATTTACCTTTGTACTTTTAAAGTTAATGTAAATTACATATTCTTTTCTAAAAGATTAGAGACAAATTTTGCATAGAACTCAACTAACCCTGAAAGAGTCTTAATTCTCCTTGTTAGTAGGAGCAAGAGCTTCACTTACAGCACTTAATAATTCTTTTGTGGGTTTAATGCTTTCAGCAGTCACCTTATGTCCCAAATGATTTGGGGATTGATCCACAAATTTACATTTTGAAAACTCTGCTATTAAATGATGCTCACATAATTTTTCTAAAACACACACTAACTTCTCATTTTGTTGTTGTCAGTTTGATTCCATCCCCAATCTGCATCTTGGAAGTAAACTTAACCTGCCATACCTTGAATAGATTGTGCATTAATTTATGAAAAACTACTTCCGGATAAACAAACAGCATGTGCAAATAGTAATAACACTTCATGGGTGTCAATCATTTTGTTAAACGTCTACTTTTGTTGTGCAATTACATCTGGTATTAGATGTAAGCCAAGTCTATTCATAAAATCCATTGTATAGCCTTAATGAGATTCAGCATTTCATTGATTTGGGGCAATGGCAATTTCTGTACCACAATATTGCTATTAGGGTCCCTCGGGTGTACACACAAACACATCTTCCCATCTAGTGATGACTAAAGAACCAATCTGTTCAACTGCATCCGCTGACTCATTGTCCCCTCCTTTAGCAGTTTTTAGATCTCTTGACTCACCTCATCTCTGACAATCTATGGTATATCTTGTTTTATGTAACGTAGGCACCCCATTGTTATTCAAAATGATTTTATGTGAATGTTCAACCACAGCTCCAGTTTTTCCTGAAGAAACATCTGCTAAAGCAGCCTTAAACTCATTTCTAATTATTCCTCAGTGCAAACACCTGCTCTTGACTGTTGGGATCAATAATTATGTCCAGTGCCCTCTGATCAATCCATTCCAAAACTGATGGTTCTTCCTCAGCAACATACAAGTTTCCTATTGCTTTCCTTCCTTTAATTTCAAAACTTACTTTCATGTAACCAATCATGAGATTCATCATGAAACTGTCTAGTGAAATATCTGAGGGAAGTAAATGTGACTGATCACACCAACATACATTTCCTTCAACACATTTGTATCGACTATGGTGTACCTAAATCCATTACTAGGAGAATCTCATCTCCCCTCAATGTTATTTCACATACTGCTTTTCTCCTTGACTGTTTTGTAAGAGTACTTACCTTTCCCTTAAACTCAACTTTTTTAATACCCAGGACAAAGTCATGATTTCTTAAATCACTGTCTTCACCTGAATTGTTTGATTCTGTTTCTGAAGCTGACTCTCCTTAATAACTGTAAGCTTTTTACTTAGTTTGACCTTTCTACACACAGTCTGAGTACTATCTGAATTAATTCAGTGCTACTTTATTTGTTAAAACTATAAGGTTTTATAAGTGGATAATGCCCACAAGTTTGGAATAATAACTGTATCAACAGTTCTATAAAGGCAATGCATCAAGGCTGTCTTTTTAAAATCACATAGTTGGAAATCAGATTAGGTTATATCATTTAACCGTTGTTCCAGGCACTTCATTTTAAAAGAATTAGACTTGAATTACAATATCATTCCCAACCATGAAGTCATTTATTCATATTTGATATTTTACTTGATGAATATAGCTATGATGGCATTTGACAAACACATCAACTGGCATTTGGCTAGGTACATAGGTTCTGCTTTTTTAAAGATGTATAGTTTTTCTTACTTCAGTCATGAGAATAGAATGAAGCCTCTCAATTACACTCTGTTGGTGACTTGTAGCAGAGGCCCTGTGCAATCGTTTTGATTTCGTAAAGCTCACCATGCACAGTCACTGGCATATAACCTTTCCAGTTCTGGCCTTTGCTTTTAACAAATAATTGTTTTCATGTGTTTTAGTCTGAGTTGATTAATTGAACTGAAAAGGAATTCCTAATTCCTAATATTAGAATGCACTGATTTTTTGCATGAAACAATAAAACTTAAAAAATAGGTGTTCTGCTGCTAACACAAACCCTTGTGGTAGGCCCGTATCTATCCTTAGTACTTTTCGATGACTTTGTGAGTTAGAGCAAGAACAGAGCTGTAGAAGGGTAAATAGCTTTGCCTACCCTTGCAAAAGGATCGAATTATCTATATCACTAGCCATGTATTCAGGTAAGCTCAAAAGAGCATTTATTGAGTACGTGGAAGCTCCATAATGGGCCCACAAGTCACTGTATCCGGTCCATTGTATAATGGGGTGGAATTATTTACCATGCCTTAGATAGTTACATGGAGGCATTTAAACATTCTCCTTGATGAATACTTGGACCTTTAGACCTATAAGTTAGTGCTGTTCAGGCACAAATTGCATTTAAGTCAGTTGTAGCACTAACCTGCATAAGGAGATGGGTTCCACTTGTGTTCACTCCTTGTTTGCACTTCTACCTGGTCATAAGTACCATTTGTATTCTGTGCCAGGCATAATTTTGCACAATGCAGCTTTTTAGCGAGCAGTTGGGTAAATTATGGCATTTCTCTACTATTTGCACAGCCACTTGCCAAATTGTGACACTGTCTTCTATTTAGCCAGACACATAGGGCCAGATGTAGCAAAGGTTTTTCCCCATTCTGTGTCTATGGGAAAAAGTGTTTGTACATATGGCCCATAATGAAATGTGTTTGCTATCTGCGTGGCTGCTGGCCAAACACTTAATACTTTCTTCTATTTCATCAGTAGTTGGGTAAATAATGACACTTCTTTTCTATGTACAAGGCTGCTATCTGAATAGTACATGATGTCTGTAACTAAGCCAGCAGCCAGGTAAAATGTATTTGTGATCTGCAGAACCATCAGCCAAAGTTTGTTTTTGATATTTGCATGGCCACTGGCCAAATTGTAGATGATGTCTGTTATTTTTCCAGCAGCTGGGTAAAGAGTGAAACTGGACAGACAGTGTGCCATGTTTGCTACTTAACCATTGGTCGGGTGAATAGGGAAGTTGCTTTGCTATTTACATTGCTCTCTGCCAAACAGTACATAATCTCTGCTACTAAACCAGTAGCCAGATCTTTACTATTTAGCCAGTGCCCGGGTAAATAGTAAATTGTTTCTGCTACACACATGGCTGCCAGCAAAACAGTGCACAGCCTTTACTACTCAGACAGTTAAAAGGGAAAATGTGAAGTATCATAAATTATCTCTACGACCAAGCCGGCAGCCGGGTAAAGAGCAGAGAAAATTCACTACTTACCCAGTGGATGGCTAAATAGCTCCAAGCATTTAATAATTGTCATTTGCAGTTTTTTAAATTTTGCATCCTATACCCTCACCACCCCCTGCCTAAACCTTGGACTGTTTGACTCTGCTACCCTGAGGGTCAAGTGCTAAAGTGGTGTACTTGGTGATTGTTTTTGGTCCTGATAGTAGGGTTAACCCCCGGGACACCAGTGGTAAACAGCCATAATAAACTCATTTTGGGTCCAATAACCCCTGACCACCACTGTGTGGCACCTAAAAAAGTTTGTGAAATGCCACACTGTTGTTTTAATATTTTGATGAGAGCTTGACCCCCCTTTTCACCTAACACATATTTGGCAACTGGAGCTTACAAAGCACCACATTATACTACTGACATATTTCATGAGTGTTTCTTCAGAGATGCTGACACATTCTGATCCTTTTAACCTAATTTAGTTACAAATTGAGAATGTAGTCACATTTTGTGATGGAGAAGCATCCCAAAACCCTACCATCGCAGAAGTAGCTGAGCTTGCATACTTTGCTTGCTCATTAGGTAAAATTCAATGTGGCACTCCGCAACTCATGTTGACTAAGGATGAGTGTACTCTACATAATTGTTATGGTACAATTTAAACTAGTAACATAAAAGAATATTGATAACATTTCAAAAGTAGTTGTGCTATCTAAAAATCCACATTGAGAAGTTATTTTCTAAAAACTAAAACATGATGCACGGTGCGTCTATTATCAATAACGTTTACCTAAAACCTTGGAAGACCTAAAATGCCAGCGTGCAAATAAATTATTTTACTGTTTGACTTTGGAAAATCCATTTTGTCATGAAGTGAATAAGTTTGGTGTCACTGAAGGGTGTTTGGTGAAACAGATCCGAATGATTTACAAACTTGTGCAGAGAACCACTTCAATTAACTGTTGTTTTTGTGCCTTTAGTCTAAATTAAATGAAAAGCCAGTAAATGTCAAATACCTCAATACCAATCTGCCAGTTCTTTATTGCGAAATCACCTTCCTTGCTTAATGAACAATGGAACATTTTGTGATATAGTGAAGGCCTGTCAGTTGCAGACAGTCAGCACCTGCTGGTACAAGCACCGTTGTGACATTTGACTGTCTTTCTTTTCGCTTCTCCACGTTTAATTCTCTTGCAATACTTCATTATGTTTGGAAAACATTTCAATTGTCAACGTTGGGTGAAGTTGGTGAACTTAATACACATTACAAGTATCAGGAATGTGAGGTTTAGTAATTTTGCCCAACATCAAGAGCCAAGTACAAAGCTAATTTTCCTAAACAAATTGGGTACCTGGCCGACCCGTCAGTACAACACTGAGATTTCTTATAAGATTGAAAGCTTTCTCTTGGCACCACCATCAATGGTGTCTCCTCCATATCTTGCAACCCTGATTTTAAAAATCTGATTGTTTACCAAACTGTTGAACCTGATCCTCTCTGCAATGTCACTGCCAAAGTTTTTGCCTTCATCTCTCTTGTCTTCCGATCCTGTTTTTGTTGGATTTAGGACCCTGCACACCTTACCACTGTTACTCAGTGCTAAAATTCTTGTGCTGTTTCCTTTAAGAATGGCAACATTGGCTTACACCTAGTTGGAACATTTAATTTACTTGTAAATCCCCATTAAAGTAGTACTATATACACCCAGGGCCTGTAAATTAAACGCTACTAGTGGGCCTGCAGAACTTATTGTACCACCCACTTAAGTAGTCCTTTGAGACATTTCTCATGTCTTCCCTTGCAGACTGTGTGTGAAATGTTAAGCTGTCAGTTCAACCTAGTAAAATACAAATACACCTTTTACCAGGTCTATACCATCCTTTTTAATGCAATTTTTACCCCTAGTATAGCCCCTAAACAGCCTGTAAGGCAGGGAAGTGTGGTATTTAAAAAGCTGGATATTTACTTTGAAGTTTTACGTTTGCACGGATTGCGACTCCCATAGAATAACATTTTGTTACCTTATTACCTTTTATAAGTGATAACCTTTGTGGGGGAGCTGGTAGAAAAGTCATGTTTGGTGTCTGAGGAACTGTAATTTAAAAACCTCTTTAATGCTAAAGTCATATTTTAAGTCACAATTCCAAAAATGCCTCTTTTAGGAAGTTAACATTTTTCTGCCCTAATGATTTGGTGCCTGCAGCCTGTTTCCTGGTTCTCCTGACTAGGTGTAGTTGGTAGTTGGCCTTGGTATTCCTCCCAGACAACATCATAATAGTGGGTCTGGTTGTTGGCAGGATGGGCCATCTCTGACAGGATGGGAGGGGTGGAGCTGTCTCCTACCACACTTTTACTTCAAAGACACTGTCCCAGCTCACACACAAAGGACTTCACACTAGTATATTATGACCCACTCTTCAGTAACCTTCTGGACCTGCGTACACTACAGCAGGAGGACTGCCCGGCTGACTTGCACCACTGGACCTGCCTGAGCCCTGGAGGCCTCTGCTGGAGTGTACTACTGATCCCCATGAGGTCCTGAGCCCTTGGTGTGGAATCAGTTGACCTACTGCTTGACGAAAACTAGAAATCCTGGGATTTGGGCTGTTCGTGAAATCAAATAGGCCCGTTCATGCTAAGATCATGTGGCCTGTGCTGACCTCCAATGCGAAGCTCTGGTGAATTCGACTCTGGGTTACAGTGACCACCAGCTACGATCCGCAACGTGAGATCTGCACTTCATGCTAGACATTGACAGCCCACAATGACAGTCAATTCAAATCTCCAGCAATGGTCATCTACGATCCTCACTGAGATCTTTGTGCTACAGTGACAAGCATTCACAACACCCACTCTGCTCTTTGCGCTACAGAGGCAACCATCAGCTGCGCTCTTCCTGCTCCACGTGGCCTCCTCCACTGAGAATAGAACTCTTCACGCTGGGCTCTAGGAAGTAACCTTTTTTTCACAACTAACCTGATCCCTGTATCTGGCCCATGCTCCATTGCACTCGACTTGAAATGGTGACTTTCATATGGTCTTGCATGACCAGATAACCGCAACTGTCTCTTTGAACGTTTAGGTGCAATATTTACCTTAGATCTTTGCAATTGTATATCTCTGGTTCTAAGGATTGGATTTTTGTCATTCTGGTGTCGAATAATTTATT
Source organism: Pleurodeles waltl (assembly GCF_031143425.1). Taxonomy (NCBI): domain Eukaryota; kingdom Metazoa; phylum Chordata; class Amphibia; order Caudata; family Salamandridae; genus Pleurodeles; species Pleurodeles waltl. The sequence continues at coordinate 779,187,135 of NC_090439.1, forward strand.
ACGTCTATTTTTCGCACTTGATAGGATTTTTTTTGTGTTGTGTTTTCACTTTATTTCTGTTTAAGTGTTGCATACGTACTTTACACATTGCCTCTAAGTTAAGCCTGACTGCTTTTGTTTGAAGCTACCAGAGGGCTAAGAACAGGTTAATTTTGTGACTTTCATGGTTCACCCTGACAAGGATTGCAGCTGTTGCTTGAGAAGTGCTCACACCTCCTCAACCAACACAACCTAATTTCTCACACAAGCCTGAAACCAACATTTGACTTTAACTTTCTTAATGTGAGAATCTCAATGTTTTGTACAAAATACGTTTTAAAGGGCGTATTTACATGTTTTACAAAATATTAATTTACAAGAAATTAAAACAAAATATGCCTATTAATGTGTAATTTTCTTACAAGAATGCAGAGGCACAGGGAAACCATTGACAAAACCAATGGATTCGGCCTTTTATTCCCGTACATCACTGATGCCTTGATTAGGAAGTAATTTGGTTTTTAGTTATTTTAAAATTATACTTCAGCAAGTTGGGCATTGCACAAGTACTGATTGATTGTTATTACTATTGCCCATGGCAGGTATAATTAATTTAAAAAGACAAAGTGGAGTTATAGTTGGCAGTAAAATTTGAAAAAACTACAAACATTTGCAATTATGATTAGAACTACAATACATAAAACTCACAAAACATAAATGCAAACGTTTACTCATACACCAAAAGCAGTGCTTATTACCTCACATTTATGTGACAGATGCAATTACAAATGTTACTAATAAGATTAAAGACATGATTCCGAATTATTTTACCTTTTATAATATGAAAGAGGTGAAAATGAATGTACCATTATTGATTGCTAAGAGTATGCATTGCTATTTAATTACGTTGGGCTTGTATATGTTGCTACATATTGGTATACCTATTGTCAAATAATTAGCATTGCATTTGGTGTGTGAGTTATTGTTGCATGTCTGTTGTGCAAGAGATAGATTGTGGATATACAAATAACCTATGAATTTCAGTGTTTTTTTAGTCTTAATTTATACAATAACTCACATTTACCTGTGTTTAAAATATATTTCTGAGATTGATGAAACACGTGTTAAGGTGTTATAGTAAAAGCTAACCATAACCTCATGTTAACAAAATATTGCATATTATTTCCCTGCACCCCACCTTCCCTGAGCAGCCACCTTCCGCTTTGCTTAGCCTTTTGCATTTTGGGAGATGGAGGACCATTTGGCTGCCTACTGTAGGCAGTGTCCAGCCTACAACAGGCAGACAAGCTGTGCTGTGCTTAGCCTTTATCAGGACGTGGACTGTCACCAGGCTTTGCACACAATCTGCAAGGTGTTGCCTACCCCTCTGTTCACAGCCTATTGCCATGACCTGTAACAGAACCACCGCTGGTGGCTAAACTCTACTGCTCACAGCCAAAGCTCATCATTAGTGACGAAGAACCCCTGTGTGCAGCCATTGCCCACAAGCAGCTGCGTGGCAATTAGGGCCAGATGTGCAGGCCACTAATGGTCAAAAACGTTCCATTTTGGAGCTTGTGACAGCAAAAAAGGCAGTTTACATTGTACTAAACCAATTTTGCACTTCAGTAATACATTTCAAAATTGCAAGATAGATTTAGACAGGGATATCAAAATATTATATGGAAGGGGCTTGTTTAGGGTGTCCTCTCCAAATACCATTTCGTGATGATATTTTTCACTGCTTTGTGACTGAAATCCAGTACCAAAAGATTGAACTTTTACTGATCCTCAGCACAGGGTTATAAGTTATTTGCAAAAGGGAGGGGGGAGGCCCTTAGACTCTGCTTCTTTTGAGGAGTAAGCAGCTGTCCAGAGGACCACTGTCTGTTCTCAAATAAACTTTTAAAAAGTTGTAATTTTTTATTTTAAACACAGACAGTTTATTTTAAGGAAAGCTAGCTGCATTAAAAAAAGTAAAAAGTGATCATGACCGTTGGGGGCTGCTGACCTCAGAAGGCCACCATTCCTTTCATGCCACCAATAATAGTGAGCCACAATTTGTGACTTGCCTCATAAGTGCTGATGGTAGGCTTGAGAACCCAATACAATTGTCATATGATTCAGAGTTTTGAGAAGTGACCAATTAGTAAATAGGTCAGTTCACAAGATTTTAGTTCCACAGAGGCTGCAAAGTTTCTTAGTAATTAGTGACCAATGTTTTGTGACCAGTGTGCATACATATCATCTCCAATTGTTTTTTTGATTATTTAGGATTCATAGATCCTGTGCCAGTTTTGTGATTTGTGCATATGGCACAAGATTTGGAAATCTGGTACAGGACTCACAAATTTTGCAAAAGAAATACATTTTTATAAAATATTTAAATTCCATGGGAGTGTCCCTTTACATTTCCCACAACCCCCACCCTCGTTTGGGCCCGGGGAGCTAATGTTAGGCTCATCTGGCAGCCTCATATCTTTTTTTTTTTTTTAAATCCCAAAATTATGCTCAGCAGATTGTGTTGGGTAATGGCAGCCGGGCAATCAGAGCTTAGCTGATCCATGAATTCTGCAAATTAACAGTCCAGATATCTCTGGCTTTTTTTCAGGTATTCTTTTTATTTGTTTTTGTTTAATGAAATACGAAGGATCTTACCTGTCACTTATATTGGTGACTAGTCCACCTCCATGGGTATGTCAACCACCCCCCAACAATATTAGACGGAATCTAAAACAAATTCTTGGTCCATCATCAGATAAAATATAGTTGCATTAGATATCCTACTGGAATTTCTACTTTTGCACCCCCTACCCGCTCCCCCCTTTACCACCCCTGGGACCATCCTGTGATTCCTGGGCCATTCCCAGGCTTCACAGTCCTTCTGGCTAGATGTGTCCATTCAATAGTTCATCATAGCTGGACTTTTGGGAAAAATTTGATTTTGTACCAATTACCTAGGAGCCCTGAGCACTGCCTAAAAGTGTCCAGACTGCCCATAATGATTGGTCCAGAGGTACCGTTAAACCAAAGATTGTAACCACCATGTTTCTTGGGGCTGCCAGAATTATGTGATTGTTGCAGCGGTAAGTAAAGGATAGGCAAATGCTATGTCAAGGTCAGACACTTGTCAAGAAAGGCCACAATATGACAAGGACAAGTCACCATAATGCTTGACACCATCATGCCAAGGATATTGAGAAACTTGCCATGAGTGCAAAAGTCAGGGATGCAACACTCTTATCCAGGGATAACCAGAATGTTACCAAGATTGCACATCATATATCTTGGATGAGCCCACTGATATGGAATATTGAGTGTGTTCCCAAGAATGGCCACAAATAGATAACTTTTGTGCTATCATGATGCAGAAATATCCAGTATGCCATAAAGAATGCCACCACATATGTAACAGATGACCCACTATGAGGAATCAGTAGCAAACATATCACAAAAAGGGCCACAGTGTGTCCTGTATAAGCTACTGATCTGACAGGAAATCAAAAAGCCTCACAAATATGTGACTCACTCGCAATTATTGGGTAAAGACAAGCCAGCATGTCACCAAGAATGTCCATACCTATGTGAAATATTATGCACAGCTATCCAGTGTGTCACCAAGAATGCTCTCAAACATGCCACTATTTGGCAACTATTGTTGACAAAGGGCTGGCATATAGAGTTCCCAGAAAATTGAGATTTTCCTAGCCTTGGTGTCTGAAAGGCTAGATTTTAATAAAGACACGGAAGCAAGTATTATTAGTTCTTTTCTTACTTTATTGAACACAGCAGCCAAGAAACTACAAATCCCAGAAACCCTGGAAAAGAAACTACAACATATTGTCATAAAGAGGGTAACCAATCACACATCGACTACGAGTACAATTATCTTGACTGAGAGCAACAAGCCCTTTTTTCTTGTGAGAGTCAGTCAGAATAATCTGAGAGCGAAATCAAAACCAAGTAGAAAGTCAACAGGGCAAACAGAAAATCCATAAAGGAATCCATCAAGAAAGAAGCAGGATGAACAGGTAGCCAGGAAGCACGATGTGGTGATATGGAACACAGCGAATCCGAATGCAAATCAGCCGGATGTAGCAGAGCTGCTGGAAGGTAACGAACTGCGAAGGAAACATCAGGGAGGGTTAAAGAAAATGCGGCGGGATAATACTCACCTCCGTGTCTTTAACAAAATCTAGCCTTTCAGGCTCCAAGGCTAGGAAAATCTCAATTTTATTACAAGACCGGAGGCTCATAATAAACTAGTTCAAAGCAGGGAAACAACATTGTCCAATGGGTGATCAAGAGATTTACAATAAAAAGTTGTAAAAGTGTTAACGTTTGACCAATCTGCAGATCTGAGAATATTGTGTAACCCAGCCCCTGACCAAAAGGCGCAAGAGGCCGCAGTCCCTCTCACCAAATGGGCACCAAAGGAAAGGGTAGATATCCCCGCTAGGGACATGAGCCATTTAATCCAACGGGCCAAAGTGGGAGCAGACACAGGCTTATGTGGTCTCTGAAAGGAAATGAGTAACTGGGAAGAGAAAATGTTTCTAAGATCTGCAGTTCGAGAAACGTAAGTCTTTAAACAATTACCAATGCACAACTTGGGTTGCGAGGGGAAAGAGGGGTAAAACACAGATGATAAATTAGTTTTGGTGCATCTACTGACCTGGAAATAAACATCCATAGAGGTATAATGGAAAGAGGAAACATCTAAAGCTTGTACGCCAGAAACACGTTTAATGGATACTAAACACAAAAGCATTGTCAACTTAGCAGACAAGTGTTTGAGTGATAAATCAGCATTATCTGGCCATGCAATAAAAAGACGAAGTACAGTATTAACATCCCACATAACATTGTATTTAGGAATTGGAAGTTTAACAAAACGTACTCCCTTCAAAAGTCGGCAGACTAAAGGATGTTTGCCAATAGGTCTTCCGTCCACTCTGATATGTTCTGAAGAGATTGCAGATCTATATGCATTAACCATCCGATAAGCTTTACCTTGGGACGCAAAAGAGGCAAGGAAATTGACAACCAGGGTTACATGACTGAAGGAAGGCTTCCATGGCCATAGCCAGAGCATCTGGTCTCCAGCTGAAAAAGGAAGGAAGTTGAGTGTTGAGACGTGAAGCGAAGAGGTCTTTCGACATTATACCAAAGATGGAAGAAAGATGATTGAAAACGGAAGGATGCAGCCGCCAGTCGTTTGAGTCGTAAATATGTCTGGAAAACCAATCGGCCACGACATTGAGCTGGCCCGGCAGATATTCTGCCCTGACCGAAATGTTTTTCTGCAGGCAGAATTCCCATAGGCTTTTGGCTAGTAAAGCCTGAGGTCTGGATTTGGTACCACACAAATGATTTATTTACCTGACCGCTGAGAGGTTGTCCATCTGGAGTAACACTGTGCACTTTACCCTGCCTTTTGTAAAGGACTGGATGGCAAAGGAACCTGCAAGCATTTATAAATAATCGATGTGCAGTGCTGACTCCTGAGCAGACCGTGAACCCCCAGTCAACAGTTGACCACATCTTGCACCCCAACCTGTCAGACCTGCATCTGACTCTAAGACAAGATCTGGGGCGGCAGAGAAAATCATTCTCCCGTTCCACGAATCTAAGTGACTGAGCCACCAAAGGAGTTCCTCTCTGGATTCGGAATCCAGAACGTCTGGGTCTGAGTAAGCAAGACCTTGACGGAGATGACGGATCTTTAGTCTTTGTAGGGCCCTGTAATGTAGAGGCCCCGGAAAGATGGCCTGAATGGAGGAAGAGAGAAGGCCCACTAACCGAGCCAAATACCTGAGGGAGGTACGGGAAATGGACAAGGCGTGATGCATCTTTCTTTATCAAGTCCACTTTCATTTGAGGGAGTTGAAGAATCAAATCAACTGTATTTACAAAAAAAACGAGAAGCTCCAATTGTTGGGATGGTATAAGGACCGACTTGTGAGGGTTGATGAGGAAACCCAGACTTATCAAACGATTCCAACAAAGCTCTAGATGAACCAAAAGACTGGACCGGTCCTGGGCCATAATGAGAAAGTCGTCTGGATAGACTATGAGTCTGACACCCTGAGCACCAAGGGGATGAAGAGAGCCCAAAAGGCAGCATCTTGAAGTGAAAGAAAGAATCTTCCCACTGAAACTGAAGGAACTTACTGAAAGCCGGATGCACGGGGCATACTGAAGGTCTAGACGGACCAACCAATCGCCCTGAAGGAGAAGGTCTCTGAGATAGAGGATAGTCTCCATTTTGAAATGATGCTAAACTACGAAATTGTTGAACAGTTTTAAATTTATGACTGGACGATGTTTGCTGTTTTTCTTGTGGACAAGAAATATAGTGCTCAGAAAACCTGAAGGATCGAAGGAGACCCTTTCTATAGCTTGTTTCCTCATTAAAACCTGTACCTCCTGTTGAACCAACAGAAACTGATCATCTGAAAAATGAAGGGGTTGAGTAAGATGGGTCTGGAAGGGACGTTGATAGCATTCTATGCAATAGCCCTGGACAGTTTGTAAAACCCAAGGAACCGACGTTAGAGACAACCAAACATTTAAACAAGTTGCTAGTCTGCCTCCTACGGGAGGAAGGCCAGAACTGAAAGTTCTTACCTGCGAGTTGATCGTTCTTGGATTTGAAACCCCTGCTGTGGCCTCCACGGAAATGTTGGGGATGAAACTGGGGTTTGTATCCCTGATAGAAGTCTTGCTGGGAGTCTTGGTTGAAGGATCCTCGGTTGAGGTATTGTCCTCGGGATGCGACTCCTTCCTCTGCCGGCCCTGCCAAAAACCCACTGGGAGAAAATTTTCTTCATAGAAGACTGGGCTTTGTCAATAGAGGCGAAGGTTGAGACGTATCTGCTCATTTCCTTGATGAAGGAGTCTTCAAAGAGAAGACCTTCCGCCTTAGATCCTTCTTCTTTGGTAGCTAAGGAACTCAATTTAGGGTCAATCTTAAGCTAAAGGCTCTTGCGTTGTTCCTGTGATATGTAAGCATTGGCGTTGCCAGGCATGCAAATCGGCCTTTGCGCCCAATTGGACAGGGTCTCAGGATCCACATGACCGCTCTGTGATTTAGCCTATTCGGCGAGATCCAAAATCCTTGTTAAAGGACCAACCAAATCAAGAAGTCTATCCTGGCAGTTACACAAGGCTCTATCGACCCCTTTTTTGGGATCCTTGCCAAACTTGGTGAAGAATAATAACATGTTCGGGTCAATATGGGGGTTCAGCCACCTTGGATGGAAGGAAAGGTCTGGGACATTCGGACTTTAACTTATTCCTGCATGATTTGTCTAAAGTGTGCCTTAAATAAAAGAAAACATAATCTGAGACGTGCTCAGAAGGGAACCACTCTGAGGAATTAGGATGGTGGATCGACATAGGGTTGAACATGGGTTCCCCAAACTGGTCCACCAAATCATCTGATAGTGTGAGGGATGAAGTTGCAGAGGGAGCAATTTTTTGCCTTTTCTCCAGAGGCCCGTGAACAGAAATATCATCATTGACAATATTGTCAAAGGTATCATCCCCATCACTGTCCGTATCCCTGAGGTTAGTAATATTATGGGGGAAGAAGGGAGCCCCGGAGTATTCACCTCTCGGGTGGGAGGCCCAATCTTAAGAGAAACGCCTGCAGGAGGCACCCAGGAGGGAGGCGCAAGTTTTGTTCCCTTTTTAAAAGGAACATCACCAGAGGGCTGTAGCATCTTGGATAATGAGGCTTCTAAGTTTTTAGAAATATCCAGCATGGAAACAGAAACGGCATGCTGTACAGAATCTTTAATAAAAGGCTTCAAATTGTCTTTTAATAACTGGGTCAGTTCATCCCCAGACACTATAAGTTAATATGGAAAGTAAACAGTAATGAAAATGAATAATAAAAAATAAAAAATAAATTTAACAAATATTACAACCGAAAACCCAGTAAAACGATGGAAAAACCACCATAGGCTATCAACACTATGGGAACCAAAAAACCAGACATGCAGGGGTTAAAAAAGCTGAGGCCGGAGGGCGTGTGTCAGGACGGAGCCAGGGAGGAAGCTGCTGGAGAACCAGGAACACCCCTGAGGCAAGAGGGGATGCCCGGAAGGCAGACGAATGAAGAATGAGGCGAGCGAGAGCCAAATTGCCTGAGGCCTAGCAAGGAGAAAGATCTCTGTAAAACAGCCATTAGAGCGTAATGGCAGAGGGAGAAATGCCTCAGGGAAAACAGCGCGCACGATAGAACGTGAAGGGAGCGCGACGCATACATGTTAAAGGCAAGGTAAACAAAGAGTTAAATACTAAATATATACCAAATATACACATGATGCATGAAAAATACACATAAATAAAGCGAGCAGGGTACTTATCTTGACTGCGAGCAGCAAGAAAAGAGGGCTTGATGCTCTCAATCAAGATAATTGTACTCGTACTCGATGTGTGATTGGTTACCCCCTTTATGACAATATGTTGTAGTTTCTTACCCAGGGTTTCTGGGATTTGTAGTTTCTTGGCTGCTGTGTTCAATAAAGTAAGAAAAGAACGCATAATATGAGCCTCTGGTCTTGTAATAAAATCCCAGGTATGGAGTGCAGCAGGCACTGGTGGACCCTCCCAACTGTATCACACCACCCACCTACTTACCTACAGACACTGTAGGAAATTGGAACTATTAGTTGAGGGGGGTTATCCATCTCAAATAACAATCACAATCCCTGTCAGGGTGAAGAACTAAAGTCACTAAATTAACCTGAGTGCAACATCTCAGTAGAATAAAGCACACAACAGGCAGGCTTAATTTAGAAACAATGTGTAACATTAATGCAGTACCAAACCAGTAGAAAAGTAAAAACACAACACAAGAAAAAACCCAAACAAATTTAGCAAACCAACGAATATTTTAATGAAATGACATCAAAACGACCAAAATCCAGTAAAAGAAACTAGAGTTATGCATTTTTTAAGTTTAAATGTGAAAATAGCAACAAAACGCTTTGACCAGTGAAATTTCCCCATGAACGTTTACTATTTGAACACCTTTGCTGTCTATGTAAGTGTAATACTTACTGAACATTTGCTACCACAATTGAGCCCCTTGCATGTAGTGTCTCACCTGTACACACTTTAAAATAATAGGCCTTTTGATCTTGCATAAGCACATTCACCACCTATATGTAATAGATATAGCTCCTTGGACAACGTTTAGATGATATTATGTTTAAAACCCACTCTTTTCACACTAGTCATTCAATGTTTTCCTACGGAGGATGAGCTGAAGCACTCATGGGGAAATCTTGGCATACCTGGCACACCAAAGGTATCGGAATATTTCCCTAGTTCCCCTTAAGACCCTCTAGCTTTCAAGCAATGTAAGTAAAAACATTTCTGCAAAGTTCATATTTTGACTCAGCTGCTTTCAAGTTGTTAGCATGGGAAACACCCCATAAGCCGTCGAAATGGAAGAGGGACTTAATTCACTTGATACCTTAGTTCACTCATTCCAGTTCAATGGAGGTATTTACTGCCCAACACTAACAACTTTGCCCCAACCACCACTAGTCACTTTTACTATATACTTATCCTAACATATTGTCATACGTCTTGCAAAATTAATTATTTAAAAAATGGTTGTTTAATACTGAAAACATAATGCTAATAACTATCATTGATTTGGTTAAAAGAATTATATAACGTCTGAATTGCCTTTGGCATGCATTATTACATCACTAAACCAATAAAGGCTTTAGAAAGTATTTTTTTGTGGATGATGGTGAATGTAATATTCAGGATAGAAATGAAGAATGGCAACCAGTAAGAGAGAGGAAGTAATTGTACTGAATCACTGCCCCTTTATGCGGACCCTGGTAACATTATGAGGACCCTGGCAACATTAGAAGGTCATACAATTACTTTCTTTGCAGCCTTCTGGTCCCTCTAAATGTTTGTACTTTTATAAAGAGATAAAGTTCCTGCTGCAACTTTTAAGTTAGTGTTAGCAAAAAATGTTCAATTGATATTCTGTGCTTTGTGCCACAATCTGGTAAATTCACAAATCGCTCTCTTCAGTGCCATAAAAACAGAAATTCATGCCCATCCATAAAAGTTCATATTAACGCTACTGACTGCTTCGGAAAAGAGAAATGAAATACGACGGTGGTGGACTATGTACTGATGTGTTTTGCCGCAATACTTCAATGTTCGATGCCAATCAGAAATTCTGTTCACCTTTATGTATTCCCTTTGTTAAAGTTTCCTAGCATCACATACACACAGACACAAAGTGCAAGCGCATTTTTTTTTTATTTAAAAGGTATGTTCAAATAAGTTTTCAAACCTTCATAAATAACAAATAAGGATTTAGGATTTGGGAATACAATCTTTTATAATGTTATATATTTGGAAGTGTTGTTATTTTAAGAGAAAATCTGGTTTACTCTGTATTGTGCTTTGCAATTTAGTAGAAAGTACTGAATTATGGATTTTTTTAAATCAAATATCTTCTGCCAACATTTGACAAATTGCATGGGCATCTTTAATTCAAATGGTATATTGGCGGGTTAATACACACATTACAAATGTAAGTCAGGGCCTTAGGATAAACATTCTAACAAATATGACCTCATTACGAGGTATGCTTATATTGGTGCAAATAGGAGAAAGTGCCTGAATCTGGGTTAAAAGTGTGTGTTCGCCATATTTCATTCTCTGTGGCCGATTTTTCATACAGTTGACATTGGGCCCAGTGAATCCTGCCACTGTCGAGTGTGATATTACCTCTCAATTATTAGTTTCTGCCTGGGAAAAAGGATTACACAGTAAACCCCGCATGCTTTCTTCCGGTCCGAGCTGCAAAGCCTGGTTTCACCTGCTGAATGAACATTGACGAAGGAAAAAATGTGGTATTACTGTGATGGGAGTAACTCCGATTCAGACTTACAGGAATTATTGGACCAAGTTACTTCCCCATGCCTATTTTGCCCCAGCAAAAATTAAAGAAATTTGACAAAAGAAAAGAGTTTGGAAAGATGCAGTAATTCGTCCTTGACTATGTAAACTCTAACACTGCAAGTTATGCTTCATTCGGCATCACTGTTACTCAGAATCAGCTGGTGATATTGGCAGAAACACTGCTTTACTAGTATTTTCCCAGGTTGTACTGCTATCTCACAATAGAGGGCATTTGTAATTCGGTAGAGCGTTAAGACCGGAAATCTACGAGCCTAGAAAAAGAGACCTTTCATAACCATAATAATAATCATAATAATTAACCAAAAGGATAATGGGAGAATTCATGTCTCCTGAGCTCACAAAGTGTTATGATGTGTTAATTAAATTGCAATACAACCTAAACATCATTGCTTTGCTAAAGACATGACATAATACATATACTTTTAAAAACTCTGTATTACACGACACACTGACATTGATGGTGACATGCTACATATGTATTTGTTCTATGAGTATTTGTCTTTTGAGATTTGATCACCATACTTGGCAAGCATTGTGTTAGTGTTTTCCCTGAAAGAACTTCTGGCAAGTCAAGCAACTGTTCCAAGCTATTGTCAAGGAAGAAAGAACTATTTTAAACCTGCTATTATGCGCACATATGAAAAGCTCTCCTCCGACATTTCAGGACAACAAAGGAATCCCTCCCCTGCAACCTGCCACCATCTGTTGGCTAACATCCTTCCACAGACATTTCTTTTCCTTATTGGACCTCTTCCTTGAGCCCTTCTCTGCATGAACGCTGGCCACCATCAGTTGTCTATGACCCCGCCTGCCTCCTCTTCCTATTTTTGGGAGTCTGTTACTGGGAAGAAGGCACCCGCAGAGAGGATGGGGTGGAGGGGGAGGTGAATGCACCTCTTGAGATGGGCAGAACAGACTGGGCGCTCCAGTAATGAGAGGAAAGATTTGCTTAACCTGGGAGATAAGACTCACTGCATTAGACGAGAGTATGATTAAAGTTACTTGTTACTGGGCTAGAGCAGGGCTTATGTCTGAGGAGAGTGTGCATTCTAGCCAGTGCTTTATTCAATGCCATCTTTAAGGATCATGCTGGTTTGCATTCTTTTAGATATAGTTCTGAATTATGATGGGGAAAAGCTAAAATACAAGTACCAAAATAAAAAAATGACAAATGGGTGGGCTAGTGCATCTAATAAGGGTCAACCTGAGCACTTTGGTAGGATCTTTAGCCACTGGTGCCTTTTCGACTCTCATCACTCATCACTTTGCATTCTGATAGCCATTCGTCCTGCATGTGTAACATGAAAATATTAATATGTGTTCCATAATAGAAAGTACTGCAGACAAGGCTGACCTCGGCCAAGAAGTGTATTCAGATTTCAATTTGATGATGATCTGACGACACATTTACACTAAAATCTCTCATTATCTTCTAGAATTACAAGAAAGCTTGCTAAGCAAAATGTTAAAACTATAAAAAATCTTCACAGCACCATAATAGCCATGTTCCGGAGGACTTAATGAAATCACAAAAGTTGCCCCCAAATTAAAGGATGTTTGACATGTACAGAAAACAAAACAAGCATTCAAAGACAGCATCATTAGGCTTCAAGAGATGACTTGACTGCTAAAAAAGGAGGCCTAAAGTGAAACACAGTGGGTTCTAGGCTCGCCCTGTGGCTCCTTCGTGATCTCGATCTAACTCTGCAGTCAGACACGGGTGCCCTCACTTGCATCGGCTCCTGCGAAGCAAGAAGCCGGGCACTCTTCTCCTGTTGCAGCTGGTAAGATGGCTGTCTACTGATATGTCCCAGGCTATGCTCTGCTTCAGAAGTGAGAAAAGCTTTAGAGGTGTGAGTGTTGAAGAGCTTTGGAAGCTCAGAGCAAAGAACTGGGCTCAAAGGTTTGATCTGCTGTCAAGGCAGGCCTTTGAAAGTACCACTACATCGAGAATTTGAATAAGGTATTAGGTGTCCAGTTCTGGTACAACAGTGATTCCTGAACTGCAAATGAGCTGGAATTTCCTTGTCAAGACGTTTCCCATTTCAGGCAGCAGTGAGTGAGGCCTATACTTTCTGCCAGGACGTGCTCCTGCTTGGGTGTAGTGCATCAATGCTATCTTTGATCTCACATGAACTACATTCTCTCTAGCCTTTCTATCTTCTGGAGATTTCACCATGTGCAGGCTTCAAAGAGACAATAAGGGGCATATTTATACTCTGTTTGTGCCGATTGTGCGTCAAAAACTTTGACGCACAATCAGCGCAAACGTTGCCCTGTATTTAAACTTTGACGCCCGAGCCCGCGGACGACAAAATTCCGCTGTGTGCGCCATTTTCTGGATGCGGCAACCCGCCCTGCGTTAATGATATGCAGGGTAGAAGTTCCCGTCCAAAAAATGACTTAAACGGCCGTGCGTCGTATTTATTCTTTCGGGCAAAAATGACGCAGGCCGGGAGGCGGAGCGAGAAAATGACGCACAGCCCGATTTGCGTCAAAATTTAACGCTTGGGTCAGGGCAGGCATTAAAATGGGGCAAACTCACCTGTATTTAATCAGAACACACAGAACAAACAGCAGAGCAGCAGAGCAGCAGAACAGCAAAAGGGAGACATGGAGGTGATTCTTATCCAGCGTGCACGCAGACGCAGAGCCCAGCAGCAACAACAGCAGCTACAACAACACCAGCAGGGACCCCAAAGGCAGCGCAGAAGGCAGGAGAGGATATTCCGCCCAAGAACCACCCTTCAGGGCCTCCGGGAACACGACATCATACAGAGGTACCAGTTGAACTGGCAGGCCATACAGCAGCTGCTGAGAAACATTGAACAGCAGTTGGCCCCCACTTTGGTGACACCCCACACCATACCAACAGAAACAAAGCTGCTTGCCGTACTTCACATGCTGGCAAGTGGCTCTTTTCAAACAACTGGTGCCCTGGTTGGCGGAATATCACAACCATCATTCTCCGCATTTCTGCCCAAAGTACTGGATGCCATCATTCGCCTGACACCCGCCACATCTGCTTCCCTAACACACTGCAGAAGCAGCAGGAAACTAAACAGGGGTTCTACACAATCAGTGGCTTCCCACACATCCTTGGTGCAATCGACTGCACACATGTACGCCTTGTGCCACCTGCTGCAACAGAACACCTCTACCGCAACAGGAAGCACACACATTCAATCAACGTGCAGTCCATTGTCGATCACCAAGGAATGTTCACCAACATCGTGGCTAAATATCCTGGGAGTGTCCATGACTCATTCATCTTCTGTCACTGCACCATCAACCAACACTTCCAGGATGGACGGTATGGCAATGGACTACTTGTTGGTAAGTACTAAAACCTACTAATATACACACTGCACAGCAACCCTCTAGGACACAAAACACATACACCACAACAGCAACATCTAGACAGGAACACACTCAGGTCCTGACATCACTAGCCATGTTACTTAAGTCACCATTGAACCTGTCACACATCGGAATTTACTGTACAGCCTAATGTGAAGACATTTATGAGTGTGGTAGCCGAAATGTCACCTTGCAAATTGTAAGTGTTCCAATGACCTTTACATTAATACACTGCCTAAGTCTAAAGGTATGGGATGTCCAGGGTACTTTCATATGAACGTGCTAACAACAATTATAAATGTAACTATACATTAAACTATCTACTCACCCCAAGTGAAGACACAAGGACACCTGTATCACAAGTCACAATGCTAGGGAGGGCACACTGCACTGAAAATCCCAAAACATACTGATGACAAACTGTTAGCAGACAAACACTTGCTCAGCCAAGGAAACAACACAATGCAGATGGTATAGCCTACAAGTTTTGGATGTCACATTAGTACACTAAATAGTCACAGACAACAAAAGACAACTACTGCCATTGAAGGTCTTTTCAATAGTGCAAGCTATATCAACATGATCCCATTCTTTTTCTCTTTCAGCTGATCAGGGGTATGGCATCCAGCCATGGATAATGACACCATTTGGCAACCCGAGTACTGCTGCAGAGCGGGCATACAACGACGCCCATAAGAGGACACGCAGCATTGTCGAGCAGACCTTCGGCATCCTCAAGTCAAGGTTCTGCTGCCTCGACATCACTGGTGGTAGCCTACTATATTCCCCCGAGATGGTCTGTAGGATCATCCTCACATGTGAAATATTGTACAACATTTGTGTCCAAAGGAACATTCCCCTCCTCGAACCAGACCCATACATGCCTGAAGACGAGGAAGAGGAGGATGCTGGACTGCAACAGGAGGGGGAACAACCAAACACGGCTGCTGGAGTGCGTAGGCGCCAACACATTGTGAACAATTTCTTTTCATAATTATCACCATCACCACTTAATGAACTATTGTAAATAAACACTGATAACAAATACCACATCATGGTCTGGCTATTTATTTCTGCACACCTTTAGCTCTAAATATCAGAAGAAGAATGTCGTCTCATGGAGCATTAATGATAGAACAATCAGGTCACAGAAAAATACACTACAAATGCAATGCCTATCATACAACGGTCACATACGCACACAATGTAAATGACTGACATCCTGTACAGTTCACCTTTGAAGGCCAATAGCTGAGGACCACACCTATTACACACATACATGTAGGAAACATGGGTCATAACAGCAAATGGCACACAACTACAACACCATCACTCAACTAGGGGAAAACAGGCCTCATACATCAGGCAGTTGACATGCTTTTGCTTCAGGAACAGGAATGTATTACCAGACTCTTGGCAGCAGTAATTCCAACTACTTACAATCTTTGCAATGACTATCTGTCACTAGAGTTACACATAAGCAGAACATACACAGCACAAGTGCCACACATATGACAAGCATCCAGCACATCACATCCCAACTACATGTCAGCCCTTTTCTTTAAACCTTGCACACCCATGCGGCTGGTCACACCCCACCTGTCTGAAGAGGTCCCTGGAATGCTGATATGTGTACTCTGAGATTCCCTCATCTACATACACACACTCACAAGAGTCATCCAGTGTGCCACACCCTTTCCTATGCCTACCATTGTCATAGTACCATCTCACTGCATGGAACTCAGCTCATATAATACACTGGCTTGGAGTTTTTAAGGCCTGGTATCACCTGTAGATTGATTCTCGTGTGAAAGGTACTGTAGGCCATTTAAAAGCAAATCTCATCCGACAGGACTAGTGAGACACTGATGGAGGCCACACCAGTGATTCCCTCCATGCACACCACCCAAATTTACATGCCCCGTCCCTGCTGATGCCTCCTACAGCATAGATGTAGACATTTGGGCAATTACACCATTAAGCATTGCTACTAATGTAGCCGTGTAACACTTTATCAGGGTTCATGTGTCACCTTCAAGACAACACAGGACATACACAGTGTGACATGTCAACTGTCTACTCCTCCCTCTGACCAGTCCTAGTCAGACCACTGATCATGGAATTTGTGAAAGAGCTGGCTCATGATTGACCCAGCATCCTGTCAGCCTGACTGGCACCTGTCCGTGGGTTACCCTAAAGATACCCGGTGTCCACCTATGGACCACACTTGCTGTCCAAAACCTCTCGTACCTCAGAGGCTAATTTGTCATTTGCCTCATCAATGTATACTCAAATACATTGTATTGCATCATCTGACTGTTATTTGTATCCTATTTGTGACAATGCCCTTGAATAGCTAAATCATAATGCCTAAACTACAAAGTGTGACAGTGTACCTGGCCCATAGCGTTTGATGGTGTACGTGGCCTCCAGCAGAACCAGCAACCTCAGATAATGTCCATGAAATGTCAACACATATGAGGACCCTGACAGTTCACACGCTGAGTAACATTGTTCAAATAATAGAGATGGGTTGTGTGTGCTGAATACCAGCCATTTACTTCTGCACAGAGGCTATGATGTTTCCTGATGCATTTCTATCCACAGAGGCCAACTTGAGTACAAATGTTGCAATGACACATGCCGGATCCAGACACCTGAGACATTCTCTCACTCAGCACACCACGGTTGCCCAGTTGAAAGTCTCATTACACGTCTTCAGTGACAGGGTGGGACCATCCACATGTAGGTTACCATGTCCTCAATGACTTTTGTCACATTTAGCTACAAACAATACTCATTAGATACACGATTAGCTGCCAATAACTCATGATGAGACGTGGACGTTACAGTGACAACATACACCTTAACAGTTGATACTGGATCAACATTGGACCACACACATGTACATGTACCATCCAATCAACAAAATGGTTGCAAGCAGCCTATCACAGTAGTGTCCCAGTTGTAACCTAGCAGGAAGAATGAAACATGCCACTAGACCAGGTAATGCATAAAGGGCCGCATACATCAACAACCTATTTGCTATCATGACATAAGGAACGTTGAGATTTTGCTATTAAATCAATGCTAAATGGTATGTCAGAATTCTCCAAAGAATCAATAGGGCAAACGTCAAATGGGCAAATGGGATTACAGATTATCAAACAGAGAATCATACTCAATTTGCTTCCATGGGCCTGCTGCCAATGGTTTAGCATTACTGAATTAGGGAAAACCTTGGATAAAGTTGCAAGTCAGGAACAGCAAACCCCAGGGTGCTGGGGGCCTAAGTCCCCCTCTGCTGCACCCAAATATACATTTTTTATGCACATGTGAAGCACACACATGCATAATGGAGCATGTGTGCCCTACATGTCAATAGTGAAACACATTTTAGCTACATTAACTCGTAATTAGGACATGGTTACCCCCAAAAAAGGTTTAGGCGACAATTGCATTACCTAATTGGCCTTTATGCAATTTGGAATAGCTTGATACATGTGCTCACAAATTTGCTAAGGAATACATCCTGGTATCTCTTTCATATTTTGAAATTTGCAATCAGCAATTACCTCCATATGTGCACAATTAAGAGTAATATCCATTCTGGCCAATCATTACTATTGCACTGTGAATACCTTCTATACATCCTATTAGGGACATTTGCTATAGCTAACCCCAAAGTTTATCACTTAGCACCGTTTGGTCATGCAAAATTCCATTTCTCATTTTGGCAAATGAAATACATATTTGTCATAATGCGTCATATTTTCACGCATACAGCTTGTGCGTCATAATTTTTGACGCACAGGAGTGCAAATAATGCAGAGTCAAAAATATGTTTCATAAATAGATATCATAATTGGCTGCGGCTTAATTTTCACCTCTAGAACTGTAAAATATGCCGCAAACAAATATTAATTCCCAATTTTAAATAAATTTTGGCTCTGCATTATCTGCACTCCTGTGTGTCAAAAAAATATGACGCACAACCTGTATGCGTGAAAATATGACGCATAATGGAAAAAACCGGCGGCCATGTTATGCAGGATGTGATGTAATATGATATCCTGTTTACAGATTCTGTACAGTGGGTGTACTTTCACTTTCACTTTGCAGTCTCTGATTATCCTAGACTGTGTGGCTGTGTGCAAAGTGTTGTCCTGTGTATTAGTGCTTTTGTGTCCAGAGTGCCATCTTACTTGTTGTTTTGTCATCAATATATTGTTGTAGAATACTGTCTGAGTCTGTGTTGTATAAATTTGTCCAGTCCAGTGTTGTATTCATTGTCTGTGGGAGTCTGTTTTGGGTACTGTGATATAGGGGATAGTTGGGCTCTTCTATTTGTTAAGTTTTCTTTGTATTTCCTCACTCTAACTTTCCCCATTTCCCCCTTTTCTTTTTTTTCTACTACTTTTTCCCCTTTTTCAGTGCTTAAATGTCTGGTAGGCCACGGCTTTCCAGGATGGGTAAGGAGGAATTGGGGGGGTTTATCTGGCTGGTTTGCCATTTCCTCCCACTTATGCTGGAGGCTGGGGGTATGGTGATACAGGGGTATCACATGGAGGCCCGAAAAGTCAGGTGGGGGAAGGTGCGCCATCACTTGGTGCGTCTGTATGGGAGCCAACGGAATGACCATCAATTGAAGCACCGCTGGGCTGACCTCATCTCCAGGGAGCAAGATCTGCTGGACCACCTGGGAATCAGGATTGGTGGCCATGTTGGTGAGTACAGATCATGTAAATGTGCACAATTTAAAGCTGTGTAGTGACATGTGATGATTGGTACCCAATCTGCCAGATAAGTAGCTGACTGTGTGTAATGCTAGGGAAACATACAGGGTAATTGATGCACTATGTGAAGGATGAGAAATGCTAGCAGTCAGGCAGCTCATGTTTTCCACACATACAGGTTGCTTGTAGCAGAATGTAATGTAGTGCCGCCTTTGTGTCAGACAAGCAACACATTAATGAGGCAATCAGGACTCTACAGGTCACAATAGCCAGTGAAGTATGGATGTAGTAACATCATACCTACATATGTTGACGCAATAGCTAGACTGACATTTGAAACCCTACATGATGCTGAAAATGAGTGCTGCCTTCATGTCAATTGAAGTTAGCAATGTGGCCCACACATATGTCACATGTGTGTCAGGTTAGTGTGTAGGGAAAGTGTTCACGGAAGTGCCATGCCTGTTCGTGATAAATGTGCTCCTTCACATTTTATTGATACATGCCAGATCTGAACATGAACCATATTTGTAAAGGACTCAGGTGCCCTCAGCTAACATATTGGACAGGTATTTATTGTCACTTGTGCCAAAATCCAAATACGGATGGCACTCCAAAGGTATGGACTAGGGTACAAACATCTATGTTTGGGGCCAATCACCATTGTCTGGACACATCAATTTATGAAACTGTAACAACATGAGGCATTGCCAAAGTACCTGGCCCTCTGTACCATGTACCTAACTGTCACAAATGTGTCATGACCACATAGGCTGTTTGACAGGTCATGCAGTCCTCAAGTAACCAGCTTTTGGATGTCTCTCTTGGATGCACATGATAAGATGAATACACACCTATATTGTTGCTGCACACTAATGGAGGTGCATGTTTGCCACCACATGACAGTCCGGGCCACTGCATGTGTGTAGAAGTGCGTGTAACTGTAGCAGGATACCCATCCTATGTAAATGTTGCACAGGAATTATTCCATGCAGTGAGCATGTGTGAAAGTGTTTCATTACTCATGTCAGATTATCACATTGTGTTTGTATTTGAAATTGTTTGTCAGTGCACGGATTCTGAGCATATTCTTCCTTCCATGCTTTACAGGTGGACCTGCACCGTACACAGTGGGAGAGGTGGCTCGTTTTGAGGACCCCGACACCTACAGTGAGTGTTGACATGTGTGGTATGTTTTGTGTTTGCTGGTGATGTGTGATGGACCACTGTGTGTTGAACAGATTGCAAGGTTTGATGCGCTGCCCAATCATTAGTCTTGTTCCATTAGTGGGATTTCAGTTATCATTTCATTTTGAGTTGATCTATGCTTATCCATTTGTCTGATCTTGGGTCTGTAGGCCATTCCTGTAGGGCCCGCTATGGGAAATGGGGTGAGTCATGTGGAATACACTAGTCACTTTAAGAGTTGCACTGGGACTCGTCTCGGACTGAGTCTGCATGTCAGACTGACATTCTCCCTGATAGCCTCTGCAAATGGCTTGTCTGAAATCTGCTGCTTCCCTATTAACCGATGTACTGAGTACACTGTAGGTTGCTTCTTCCGGGAGCATGTACTTCCACAAGTTGTACTAGAAGTGTGTGGGACTAGAGTGCAACGGCCTAGGTGTGCATGCTATTCATGATCATGGGTGTTCTTGCTCCTCTGTGTCTGTAGAAAAATATGCCTCACTGGAAGTATGTGATGTTGCCCTAAGTCAGTACATTTTGACATGTGTGGACCTTGGATAGGACAAGGTTTAGCTGACTCCAATTTGTTGATAGCCCTTCACTGGTGGTGTGTGTGTGGAGGCAACATTTTTTTGACCTTTCTATACACTCCTGGGTGTGCATCTATTTTGGGATTGTTTGTTGTTCTTCCCGCCCCCCCCTCAAAGACAGGCATGGGTTTGTGAATAGGGTACCTAGGACTGAAGCAACCAGTATGTTACACATACTTGTGATTATTTGAAATATGGTTTTGAACCTAGTGTACACACTCAGTTATGGCACATGAGTTCTATACTAGCAAATCCCCTTACAAATTGCAGACCTTGAAGTTTGTGATTGTTATCATATACACTGACATATGTAGTCCAGGCAATAGGCGGAGGAGGTGCAACATGATTGTTAGCTGCAACTGTAAGTACTTTGATGACAAGTTATTGGCAGTTGTTACCCATCATGTAGATTATTGTATATGCGATGTGTGAGATGACCTTTGTATGCAGGCTTCCCATGTACTTCCTCTGAGACTTTCAATGATCTGTATGGTGATATGAGCTGTTACAAGTAGAGTAAATGTATTGTCAGATTGACCACTTGTGCTATTCCACACAATGCAGTTCCTATGGTAAATAGTTGCCCTTTGTCTTCACAGCTGCAAACATGAGTGCCGCAAAGAGGCATGAATTTGAGAGGCGGGCCATGAGGTACCGACACATCCTGCAGGTGCAGTCGGGGTTCCGATGGATGGCCCGTAAATACCAGTCGGATTGGGCCTCCGGAGCATGGTGGGCTTCACCACAGGGTGGCCCAACGTTGCCCACTACAGCCACCACCACCACAAACACCGGTTCTCCCCAAGTGGCCCCCGCCACAGCGGGGACAGTTGTCCCTGCCTCTGCAGCACAACCAGGACCCAGCAGTGTGACAGCTGCAGGACAGTCCAGTGGGCTAGGCTCAACACCCACACAGAGCACCTCTGCCAGGACCCAAACAGCAGCAGCACCTCCAATCGACCCTGCAGCATTCCAGGCTTTGGAACGCAAAATGGACAAATTTATGAGGAAGGTGGACAAGCTTAGCCAGGATGTGGCCTACATCAAGAGGCAGGTCAGGTCTATCAGGCGGACTCTCCGGAGGGCCAACCTCTAGGACTGATATGTTCAATGTTCATAATTCCCTCCCCTCCCTCCTCTTTCCTTGTTATCATGATTAGTGGGCTTGGGGGATTAGTGTTAGGTTAGTATAGGTTGTTAGCTTAGTTAGTGTTAGGGAGGAGGGTGGGGGGTCCTGATTCTTTCTACTTTTCATTATTAAGTGTATAGTCAATTTTGGGGTTCCTGTGTGTTTAAAAAATAAAGAAAAATAAAAAAAAGAACAAAATATTCAAAAAATTTACAAAAAAAATATATGATTGTTTAGGATAGTATAGTATGTGTGTAGGTTAGTATGTGTTGTCCTGCATGTGTCCTGTCTCATAATGGTGGGTGGGGGGTTGATGCTTAGATCGATTCGTTATATGTGTAGAGTAAGTTTAGCTTAGGTTAGTTAGGGACAGTTGTGGGTAATGAGTAGTCAGGTTAGATTAGTGTAGGTATGACTTTTCCCTTAGTTGCCTCTAGTGTGAGTAGTTATGAATAAATATATAGATAACCCTTTGCATTATGTGTTAACTGCTACTTGATCATGGCTTTGCCATCAGTGTAGGTGATTGTTGTTCTATGACATTTGTGTCCTATGCTACAAACCAAAACAAACTGAGGAGTAAAATGACAGCTACCCCTGTGCTAACTTGGTAAGTATCCACCATTTGTTAGAACCACCAATCGGAGTTGACATGGATCACAAAGGATTTGTGTCGATGAGTATGTTTTCTACGTCACAAAGTGTGCTTCCAGACTTGGTATTGTGGAGAAATGTTTAGGTCGGACTGCAGTGTGATGTTCAGGGACATCTTTGAAGATGAGGTCTTGTTAACACTCTTGTCTTCTTGTCTTCATAACTGACACTGATAATTTGTGCTAAAATTCAGCATGATTACCTATTTGGATGTTTACTCAGAAAGGTTGATTGATGCTGTGTTTTGTAGTGTTTGCTTAGATTAGACTGCATAATTCAATGTGTTAGTATTGCATGGTGACAACATTCATCAGCCACTATTAGTTGACATTGATTTCTCTTGATGAAGCATTATTCTGTACAACACAGCATGATTGTGTGTGGTTGCTCCCTTCATCAGTTATTCTCCTCAGGATGGGCAGGCTATGATGCAATCCTGGCCACTGCACAGATGTATCTGACTACATGATGTCAGGACAGTTGTATTGACAAGCTACATGGTTGTCACACAGGCACATTTGTGTTATCTACTGCACAGTTGATGTGTCAAATTACACAGAGACATATTTGGTGTGCAAGTGCAATTTATTGATAGGTGCTGTATTGCAATATGTACATTGTCCATGTTTGCTGAGTCCGTTCTAGTGCAATCTTATATGGTGATCCTACAGAAGGTGTGTGGATAATGCTCCTGACATGCTGGGGTGATGTTACAGACAGTGCAGAGGGACAGGATTTGCCGATTAGTAGGAGAGAGACATTCACTGGCAATGCTGACAAGTTGTACAGTGGTTAGCAGAACAGTCATTGAGTATAGTTGTAGTAAGACTGGCATTTGACAAAACCTAGGACCTTGGTCAAAGTAGGCCATGGTGCAGGGACTAGTGCTTCCGGGTACTCTTCCGTATGAATGTGATCTGTTCCATGTCTTCTTCTTCTGATGTGTGTGTTGCCTGCTTTGTACTTGTTGTTGATGGTTGTGAAGGGGCAACACACACCACAGTGTTAGAAGACGTGGAGTCAGACATCCCGGTCGCTGCTCCCTGTGAAGGTCTGAAGGGCAGTACTGCAGCAAGGAGGGTCTGATGGTTTTTGAGAATAGCAGCCACATCACGATGGAAGGCAGCCAGGTCGGCCCTGAGGGAGTCATGATTGCATTCGTGCATGCAATGGAAGGTTTGGGGTGCGAGGTGTTGTGGCAACTCCCTTACTGCAGTGGTGAATTCCTTGACAGTTTCTTGTAGTCCTTACAGTATGGATGTTAGGGCTTGCATAGCTGCTGCCTGATCTGCAGATGACATCATGCACAAGCGCACCCCCTCAAGGCTGGCTGCTATAGTTTGCATCCCCACCCGCACCTCCTTGGCCAGCTCCTGCTGTACTCCAACACAGTTCTTTCAAAGCTGGTGCCAGTGTCGTCAGAGTCCTCAGCTGTATTGGAGCTGGCAGGTCTTGCAATTGGGGTGGTGGGTGGTTCTTCTGTGATGGCTTCTTGTTCTGTGCTCCTCCTTGTTATTGAAGGTGGGGTCTGGAGGCTTTCAAGGACCTTTTGGATGGTCTCCTGGGGAATGTTTATGGGCTCGTCATCCATGTCATCAGGGAAATCTGGGACAGGCATATCGGCAGGTGATCCATCTTCCTCTGCAATGAAACAGGGTACAATTAGTGTGTCTGTGTTGTGACAATTTTGACGTGACATGCCTGCCTTTTGATGAATTCACTTTGTGATCTTGTTTGGTATTGGTATCTGCTATCCTTCAGATGGGCATTGTTATAGGCCTATGGCCCACCTGTGTGTCACATGTATGTTATTGAGTTATCAGACTTGTCAGCCTCATCGCCTCTAGGTGTTGCTTTATACCAAATAGAGAATAGCCACCTTTTTGTCCTACTCGACCCTCTGTGTATATCCATTCTCATGGTGAGACATTTCACTGGCTGTGGGTTTTCTGATGGTCCTGGCAGCACAATTGACTCTCAGGACCTGCCCAAATCCCTGATCGTTCACATTGACTTAAATGTAATTGACATGTAGCATATCCTATGCATGGCAATGTTATGATGTGATATGGATGTTGATATTGTTAATGTGTCCTGCCGATGTTGGGTAATGTGTGTTACATTGGATTGCCCTGATAGTCGTATCAGTGTCCTATTTCCCCCTCTGACTATGCAGGTGTATTTCAGTGACCAGTTCCATGTGTCCCCTCCTCAATGCTGTTGTCTGAGCAGTATGACTTTTGTGATGTTGCCTTGTTTGCCGGGCACGGGAAGGACCCTGACATATGCAGCATGGGTGTGTCCTTAGTGCTGTGTCACTCCTATTGTTGTTTACATTGGGTGATGTTTGTGACACCTATGGGCATTGACATTTGAGTGTACTGGGGCCTTTGTCTTGTTCAGGAGATTGTTGCAGATGTCATCCTCACCCCCTAATTTAGGTATGTATGTTCCATGGGGAGGTTACTGCCATTGGCTACTTGAGCTGCACACAGATCAGAGGTGGTAGTGTCAACTGTTGTGGCAGTTATATTGCAGTTGTTGTTTTGGCTAGAGGATTGCTAATAGGGCCCTAGTTAATGCAGGAGATATGTTGGCTGACGAGTGCCAGGATGTAAGTTTGACGTAGTGGCCTTCCCTCCTATCGAGGCTTTCCCTTTCCTCCATTGTTGGCATGACAGCATGCCCCCAAAGGACTGTTGTTGGTGTAGTGTAATGTTGTGCCCCAGCTTCTGTCTGTGCAGGCCATGCCCCCCTGCTGTGCCCTTTTACCCATGCCACTCCATGTATGTGATGACTTACATGCAATGTGTAGTAGGTATTTCCCCCCGCTTACAGTCAACATTATTGTATTTTAATTCCCCATGCGACTTACTGTGCATGTGTGTTGTCTCGTGGTAGTCTGCGCTGTCCTGTCCTTGAATCCCTGTGACGATCTCCTCAGGGATGACGGCTGCGACCATCTCCTCCATGTGGTCCAGGGCCTCCTGGTGTGCTGGACTCCCACCTCCAGTCTGCAGTGCTGCCTTCCTGTTCCTGCCCATTTTTTTCTTTGTCCTACGTTTCAGTCATGCCAGCGTTTCTTACACTCGGTGACTGTCCTGCGTACTTCAGCCACACTGTTGATCTTGTCAACAATTTGTTGCCATATGGCCTCTCTCCTACTGATTGGCAACTTTGAGGTGATAAACAGTTGGTGCTGGTGTTCCGTCACCTCTTTAACCAGGATTTCCTGCTCCACTGCACTGAAGCGACACTTTCTTTTCTTTCTATAAATGTCCTGGTTCTTGTATGGATCGTCCTGGCTGGTTCCTAGTCTGCTGTCATCTTCCTGGGGTCTGTAGTGGCATCTGGGATCCATTTTGGCTCTCCTCTGGTGCACTTGCAGTGTTCGCGTTTTTTTTTTACGCTATTGTGTCAAAAAACTGCGCATATCCGGGTTTCGGTGTCGTAAATCGACCCACAGTCATTTCCGCCGCGTTAACGACGTTTTCCTTTACGACTTGACGCCGCGATGTGCGTAAAAAATAATGACTCCCACCTGTTGATTGTGCCGCCGTGCGTCAAAGTATAAATTTGACGCCCACACAGTGCTACGAAATGGCGTTAGCCGGCGGTAAATTTTTTGACGCAAAACTGCGGCGGCGCAGTTTTGCGTCAAAAAGTATAAATATGGCCCTAAAAGACTAACAGATCCACGAGACGTTCAGACCTTATGGAACCGAAACAGGATCAGACTAATTTTCAGCATTTTACATACAACAGTGAAAATAACGGAAGGCCAAAAGACATACAGGAAGCATGTTCTTTAGGATATAGAGAAAGGTATAAACTCCACTTCACCATTCTCGACAACATAGTCCTTTCATACTTAGTTGAGGCCTAAAATATCTGGGTTTTTTTCGTTACATGTCAACATCTGAGAACACAAAAGTGGAGAATT
Source organism: Pleurodeles waltl (assembly GCF_031143425.1). Taxonomy (NCBI): domain Eukaryota; kingdom Metazoa; phylum Chordata; class Amphibia; order Caudata; family Salamandridae; genus Pleurodeles; species Pleurodeles waltl. Next base: position 779,213,688 of record NC_090439.1, read on the forward strand.
TGTTGGATGTAAGCTTTGCTTTACAGCTCTTTACTTTTGTTTTCCATATGTTTTCTTGCTTCCTCAGGCCACCTGTGCTAAGTTTTTTAGTCAGTTTTTCAGCCAACAATCAGAAAATGTACCCTTCCTCTGTATATTATGTTCATTGTTTTCCTGTTGCCTCTATGTGTTATCTATACAGGTTGTCTGTGGAATGGCCTTGTTGCTTAAGATCAGGGCCTGACTTGGAGCCTAAAACAGCCCTGGCAAATTTTGTCAGACCAGCCTCCATAGGGTGCATAGCGAGCTAGCCTGACCACTAAAATAGGGGTTGGGATGTTCTCCCCGCCCCCAAGAAAATGTGGGGAAAATGGCAAAAACTGTGCATTCTAGAAAAAAAAATTCATGATATATTCAGTTGTATTAGTTTTTAAATTATAGTAAATGATGCCCTTACAGTGTACCAGCATACAGTAATCTTTATTGGGGTTCTTCAATGATTCCCTCACCATCACTCTCTAACAGTGTCTTTCATCTGTGCATAGCCCCTCTCTCACATGTATTTCATTTGTTTTATTGCACCTCTCTTGCTAGCATAGTGTGTTAGAGCACTTGACATCACCCTCACATATACAGAGACAATTAATCATGCGTATGTAAATCAGTGTATAGAAAATGTTAAATAAGACAAAGGGGACTGACTACAAGATGTAGGATTCACATGTCATCCATATTCGTAGACATTTTTTAATAGTGCTTGGTCTGGGGAAGCATACACTCCGGATTCAGAAAGTAACACAGTGGTTACGGCTGACTTTACTAATAATTTATTTCTACCCAAACAAACCCTTTTTAACAAAATTAGAATAATCAAACACTGGAAAAAAACATAACTTTCCAACCTTTACCCTGCAGTTTGCATGCAGCTCATTGATGGCAGTTCATAGCTCACAGTGCTTGATTATGATTGTAACTTATAAACTACTCAGTAAAAGGATTTCTGTGACAAAAATCAGTATCCCCCTTAGCATTGCACATAAAATGCTGTTCTGTGATATGCATGGTACACGTTCTTTGCAGCAGGCATATTAACCCTCTGCGCAACTTTAGTTGAGTCAAAACTGCCACTAGACAAAACTCTGATCTCTTTCCAGCAGGTACATTAATCATCGGAATTATCTTGGCACCTTTATTGTTGCCGGAAAACTGTTGGATATTCAAGGAACTCTGAAGTGCTTTTGAAAGTGCTGCACTGCTAAAAAAACGGCCCCCAAATAACAAAAGCGCCCCTCACCCTTCCAGTCTCCTGACGAAATGCCTGATGCATGTTACAGTCAGTTCCGCCATGATTAAGATTGTGTTTGCAATTTCTCTGGCCTTCCTACAGTGCTATTGAATGTCATTGGAAAAGGTAAAGAGATAATATCAGCCACAGAACAAGTATGGGTTAGGACTCTCTCTGCAGAGTGGATGTAGAACACTTTCTTCAATGTGAACAAATTCATTGCTTACATGTTTTGCAAGGGAATTAGGTACACAAGATACTCAGGTGCAATTTATTACATGTAACAATTTTGCATCTAGTTATCAGTTGTATGCTTCCTTGATCTAGTGTTTGTCTCCTTGTCGTTTTGTTTGCCATTCTATGTTTTCAATAGACGCAAGCATGACTTTACTTTGTTGATCCAGCCGTGACGGAAGCTGTGTGCTTTACAAGTCTACAGGGGCTGTTGTGCAATTTTATCAGTTCTTTGGCAGCAGGTGGTGCACTGCTAGTATTGCAAGGCATTTAGGCCCTCATTCCGAGCCTGGCGGGCGGCGGAGGCCGCCCGCCAGGCTTCCCCCCTCCGAAATACCGCTCCGCGGTCGTAAGACCGCGGAGGGTATTCCGAGTTTTCCCCTGGGCTGGCGGGCGGTCTTCACAAGACCGCCCGCCAGCCCAGGGGAAAACTCCCTTCCCACGATGACGCCGGCTCGTAATAGAGCCGGCGGAGTGGGAAGGTGCGACGGGTGCAGTTGCACCCGTCGCGTATTTCAGTGTCTGCTTTGCAGACACTGAAATACTTTTAGGGGCCCTCTTACGGGGGCCCCTGCCGTGCCCATGCCATAGGCATGGGCACGGCAGGGGCCCCCAGGGGCCCCGCGACTCCCCCTCCCGCCATCCGGTTCCCGGCGGGAGAACCGCCAGGAACTGGATGGCGGGAGGGGGAGTCGGAATCCCCATGCCGGCGCAGCATGCTGCGCCGGCTTGGAGGATTCCTTTGGGGCAGCGGGAAACCGGCGGGAGACCGCCGGTTTCCCTTCTCTGACCGCGGCTGAGCCGCCGCGGTCAGAATGCCCCGCGGGGCACCGCCGGCCTGTCGGCGGTGCCACCGCGTCCCACGGCCCTGGCGGACTTGTTCCGCCAGGGTCGTAATGACCCCCTTAATCTATTGTTAGCACCTCAGACGTAAACTTACAAGGAAGACACGAATAGGTTGATGAACTTTTGACAATGCTTAAGATATTCCCACCATATAATCCCATACCAATACCGATCAATAACAAATAATAATTAATGAACATTAGTAATCAATAGGAGTCAGTAATTGTCACTCACCATGACCTTGCAGTTATGAATAACCACATCTTTGGGTAAAAGTTAGAAAGTTTATTTCCCTATATGCTAATGTAAGGTAACTCATTTGCAAAATCAAATGATACGCATTTAGAAACAACACTGGCTGACCAAAGCGGTGAAAGAATTGCAATCTAATCAAAGCTTGAGCTCCTACACCTTCTAATGTTACAGTACAAATTAATAGCAAGAATATCTGCATGAATGATAGTACATACATTTAGGTTCAGCAAAGAAAAGATATCAAATTTTATTACATATATTGAACTTCATTAGTGAAGACCTTAACTAAGATCAGATTAGAATGGCATGTTTGGGCTTCATGCAAAACAATTTAGTCATCACAAATTTGAAAAACATCTAACTATGGCTCTATCAAAATAGCAGTTGGTACCTAGAAACAAAAGCAAATAGACATGACAAACAGCATCATAGTCACTATACCCGTCCTCAGTTTGGATCAGCAATCAGAGACAGTCTTCATCCTCAGGGCATCAGTTCGGTCAGCTAGTCATCAGGATTCAGCATCAAAGTTCAGAAAAGGCAAAGTCTCTTCAAGCAATAAAGTTAAGCATGTCTCTTCTCAAGACGGTCAAGAAAGTAATGGCCTTTCAGCAAGATAGAAAATGGGCAAATGCTGTCTTTTTCTCAGTGCAGTCTGGGTAAGTTAGATTTCCTAAAACTACTTCCAAGTCCATATTGGTCCGGGGATCACATGGTTACATTTAATCCAATTAAACTAAACCTTCCAATCTACAATTCTTCTATTACATGGTTCACATGTCGATGATTGGCTCTGTTCGTACTGTTCTCATCATCCGGTTCATCAGATAACAATATTGTTGCAGCTTATACTCCAGTCAGTATGGTCATTGCTCTCTCCTGAGAAAGTCAGACTTACACCCATTACATTAAACAGTGTTGCATTAGCTAGTACATCATCTCCTAGGAAGTAGTTCTCATGAGAAAGACTTTTAGCTACGAGCATTTGGTCAGCTCAGTGGAAAATTACAATTTAATTCTCTAAATATCCATTTTATTAAACGCCTAAGCAATGCAGCTTGACATGAGGCCGTGCAACTAGGCCAAGACCTCACTGATTTAAGGCCTACAATTAATAAAGCTAATACATAATGCATAACCCTCAATATGACATATTACTACATTAATCAAACATAGGTTCATCATTTCCTATTAATAAGCCATTAATAGGTACACTTCGTGAACACTGGTAGCAACTCACGTGGGCGCACCTTTAAATGTGTGCATTATTTTCCCTAAGTTATTATATTTTCTATGCAAATCTGACACTCAAAATACATGAATATTCACTAATAATTTCATTACAAACTCAGCGTTAACATCGTCCATGTCCATCCTGGGTGAGAGTCCTTTTTTAAACTTTTTGGTGCTATTAATATCACCTCCACGTTAACAGTACTTTTAAGCAGGTCCTTTTGATGCAGAGGTCACGTCAAAGCAACCAGGGCCTGGTGGTGGGAGAGAGTCCCTTTTTTAAGTTCAAATCAGGCTTACCCAGCAATGCAAGGATGTTTTTTTTTATGATCAGGGCGCAGAACCTGCTGACATCCTTAAGGTGAAATTGAAAATACAATGAACCCATTGGCTGATTTTATTTTCACTTGCAAAGGTATCAGGTGCTTGTGGGTATTTTTTCCCTTTCCCGATATCTCCTCCTAGTGGGAAGGAAGGCAGTACCTAAGTAGGGATCATCCACCCAGTAAAACCCAGGGAGGGGTGAGTTGCCCCCCAAGGAACAGGCATTTGCCAGACATAAAAATGATATATCAGCCTTTCCGCCGCCCTGGGGAAGGATTGGGGTTGTCTACCCCTAATTGGTCACCACATGGGATCAAAAAGGCAACTAAACGGCAGGTAAAAAAAAACTGTCAAGAAAGGGGCTGAGGGCCGACCATTCAGGCATCGGCTATTGTCCCACCCCATAACATGTGCACCAGCCTTTCGGCCCCACTGGGGGATAGATGGGAGTATGTTTTTTTCCCACTGTCTGCCCATGATCTCTTTGGTTGGGACCTGTGTTTACTATACTCATACTTACAAACTTTCAATAAAGAACAATTGGAAAAAAACAAAAAAAAGGGCTGAGTGCAGACCATCCAGGCATCGGCTGTTTTCTCACCCCAGAATGTGTGCACCAGTCTTTATGCGTCGCTGGGGGCTAGATAGGGGAATGTTTATTCCCAGTGTTCCCCTTACGCATGGGGTTGGTGGGAAGGCAGAAGGTCCACTGGTCACCAGGGAAAAGTAGACCAAAAAAAGAGGGAACATGACAGTCTTTTTGTCCACCCACGGGCTGTTTAGGGGATAGGAACCCAAGAGGGTGAAAATATAAAGAAGGGTATAAAAGAAGGGGTGTGGCAGTCTGCCCAGGCATGGGACTGAACCTCCACCCTAGAATGGTGCAACAAGCTATTTGCCCCCTGGGGGGGGCAAACTGAGAGAGTATCCCCCAATCTGCCTCCCAGACCACTAGACACCAGAAGAAATTGAAAAGTCCAAAAACTAAGAAGAGGTTGAGGTGCCCTGTCCAAGCACTAGACAGCAAGTTAAAAAGTTGAAAAGAAATGAAAGGGGTGGGTTAGGCACGCATAAGTATCAGGCAGTGTATCCATCACAGAACAGTCTTTCTGTTTTCCCTGGGGGTGGATTGGTGGAGTTTATTCACAATTTCCCCCCTTAGAGAGGCAGAACTCTCACCATACACCTGGCAAAAAAATGGTCTGGTCTGCATGGGGGTAGTGCTTTCACCCCAGAATGGGCTCAACAGTCTTTCTGCCCCCACTAAGGTGGATTGAGGGATTTTTTTCTTTCCCCAGTGGGATGATTGGGAACATTTGATCTCTCCACATTGCATTTTGGGGCCTTCGTTGTTGTGGGCTCTGGGCCCACTCAGACAAGTGAGGTATTTTCTTTATCAGGAGAAATGTGGAAATTCTTTTTGGTAGGAATTTTTACAAATGTTTACAGACAGATGCAGATTTTGGAACTTTCTCTCACAGAAATGCAAGAAAATACATGTTTTTAACCAAAGTCCAGGTTTTGAAGGCACTCCTGGAAAGAAAAGGCATTAAATTCAACAGAAGTCACTCTCCTGGGTATCTAGGGGCATATTTATACTCTCTTTGCGCCGGAATTGCGTCATTTTTTTTTATGCAAAGCTAACTCCATATTTATACTTTGGCGTTAGACCCGTCTAGCGCCAAAGATCTTGGAGTTTGCGGCATTTTTTTGCGTGGACACCTACCTTGCGTTAATGATATGCAAGGTAGGCGTTCCCGTCTAAAAAATGACTCCAAGGCATGTGCGCCTTATTTAAACTCCCGTGCAAAAATGACGCACAGGAGTGGGCGGGTCAAAAAAAATGACGTCCAGCCGCTTTAGCGTAATTTTTTAATGCCTGGTCAGGGCAGGCGTTAAGGGACCTGTGGGCTCGGAAGGAGCCCAGAGGTGCCCTCCCATGCCCCAAGGTACACCCCCTGCCACCCTTGTCCACCCCAGGAGGACGCCCAAGGATGGAGGGACCCATCCCAGGGAACTTGAGGTAAGTTCAGGTAAGTATTTTTTTTTTTTTTTTTTTGGCATAGGGGGGCCTGATTTGTGACCCCCTACATGCCACTATGCCCAATGACCATGTCCGGGGGACATTAGTCCCCTGGGCATGGCCATTGGGCAAGGGGGCATGACTCCAGTCTTTGCTAAGACAGGAGTCATTTCAATGGGGGTTGGGAGTAAAAAAAAATGGCGCAAATCGGGTTGAGGCCAATATTTTGCCTCAGCCCTGACTTGCCCCATTTTTTGACGCCCAAGCTCCATTTTCCCCTACGCCGGCACTGCCTGGTGTGGGTCATTTTTTTTGACGCACACCAGTCAGCTGCGCCGGCTAACGTAATTCCATAAATAAGGCGCCCGCATGGCGCTTTGGAATGGCATTAGCCGGCGTTAACTTTTTTGTCGCACAACTGCGTTGGCGCAGTTGTGCGTCAAAAAGTATAAATATGGCCCCTAGTTTTTAGAAATGTCTAAGTTTGGCATGTTTCTCAGGGTTGCCGCTGAGCCCAGGCTTAAAATCCACAGCTAACCATATTATCAAAAAGGGTTGATTACGATTGGAAACTTTGATCTCTCAAAGCTGCATTTTGGTGCGTTTACTGTCACAAATGTTAGGTTTACCCACATGATCAGAGTAATGGTTTTATCAGGGGAAGTGTGAGAATGGTAAGTGGTTGAAATTATGTGGATCCTTGCTGATTGGGTACCTTTATCACAAGGAAATGTTAGGAATATGCATGTTTTAGTCAAAGTTTGATGTTTTGAGGACATTGTGGGTAAGCAAATATAGTCCTGGTACACTAGATCACACTGGACTTCCCTGTGTGTCTAGCTTTCAGAAATCTCTGGTCTTGGTAGGTGTCCTTAGGTACCAGCTGAGCCTAAAATCCATGGCTATCCACAAAGAAAGTTTTTGATTCATAAAATGTAAATCTTTCCATAATGTGTTTGTGGCCTTTCCTGTTGTGGGCACTAGGTCAGTCCACAAAAGTAGGTACTGTTTCCATCAGGAGTGTGGGAACAGAGAATAGTACAATACTTGGTTTTAACAATTGGATTTCTTTCCATTTTTGGCAAATATATGTGCAAGAAAGAGCACATGAAGTAAAATACCCTTTGAATCACCTAAACCTGCACCTTTAAATTCAGAGGTGTACAAATAACCATTGGTCCAAACCTCAGTGTCTTGTGCACATTTAAAAAAATACATCATTTTTTTATTCACATTCATTTTTCATCCATTAGATTTTACCATATTAATTGCTGTATGGTTGGTACACAATAAAAATTATTATAGTTTGCAGCTCACTTAATGGCACTTTAGTAGTTGGTGTTTGTTGACACAACAAATATATTGCTGAGACCAGAATTGTCTGATGGATGTAACAATATTTTACTTTTGTAGATTGGCATCTGAGGCAAATATTGCAGATATAAATGTTTTCACCAATTACTCCAATTTCTCACTTAACTACTAATTTTCATTTTTGTTTATTTCAGCAATAGTTTATTTGAGGAAATGGTGGACAATCTGCCGAAATGACCCACTGCTCATTTAAAAATGTGGCCTAGGATTTCAGAAATGGATAGCATTCTAGGTTTACCCATGGGATTCACACATTGTTTTTGCCACAAAGTATTAGACGAATAAAAGCACAAATAACAGTAAAAATGAAATATGAGTTAGAAAAGTGCAAAAACTGTGGTTGAAACATAGTTTTTGTTTTGTGCTTGGTCTTGAAAGCTCAGAAAATGGTGATCTCAGCACAGCAAACCTTTCTTTGATACCATTTAAAAATATGCTGCCCATGGATCAGAAATGGATAGCGTTCTATGTTCACCCATGGGATTCACAAACTGTTTTCACCACAAAGTATTAGTCTAATGAAACCTCAAATAATAGTGAAAATGAAATACCAGTTAGAAAAGTGCAAAAACTGTAGTTGAAAAATTGCTTTGTATTGTGCTTGGTCTTGAAAGCTCAGGAAATGGTGTTCTCAGCACAGCAAACCTTTCTTTAATACCATTTTCAGGAAAAGCCCACTTTCTTGAACAGCAGTCTTTTCCCATTTAAAAAACAACAAAAAATGTAACTAATGGCCAGATGTATCAAACTTTTTTGCATTCGCAAATGGTGCAAATCACAAAATTCAGCCGTTTGCAAATGCAAAAATGACTTTTACGATGTATGAAAGGCATTCTCAGTGCAATTTTAAGGAATCTCAAAAATAGCAATTCCGTAAAATTGTGACCCCATTTAGAGAATCGCAAATTGCGATTCTCTAAATGGGAAATTGCAAATAGGGATTTCCTTTTTGCAATTTCCAAAGCACATGTATCAAGCATTTCCTAAATGCGAATTTGGCATTTTGGAAATGCAAATACCACAAACTCAAGTTTGGTGGTAAGCATGTGCAATTTTTAAAAATGCATTATAAATGCGTTTTAAAAAATGACATGTAGCGCACACATGCACCTAGGGCATGTGTGTGCTTCACTTGTCTGCAAATATTTTTTGAGGGTGCATCAGATGGGGCCTTAGGACCCCAGCACCCTGGGGTTTGCATGACCTAATTTGCAAATTCCTAACTGGAATTCACAAATTGGGAAATGCAAAAACATTCGCACCTATTGGCCTACTGGCCCATAGGGATGAATGGAGTCGCATTCTCTAATTGCGATTCCGTAATGGCGATTGCGAATTTTAAGAAATCGCTATTACTGAATAGCAAATTTCATACATCCCATTTTGCATTTCTTAAATAGCAATTTCTTAAATTAAAATTTGCTTTCTAAAAAATGCAATACGGATGTTTGATACATCTGGCCTAAGTTTTTAGCTCACTCCAGGTGATTCCACAAACCCTCAGTACTTTTCCAATATCTAAGATGTGGATGAAAAAGGACACAAATTGGCCTGGATACCGATTGTGGAAAAAAGTTATTAAAGCTTAAGCATAAACTGCCCCACACATCCAAAAAAGAGCTCACCACTATGTATGGGTGTATGTGAGGTGGGAGAGCCTAGCAGTCAAGTGGTTAATTGTGCTCTTCAGAATCTTAATACATCCCACTGCAGATTATTAGGTAAGCAAATTGGCCCTCACTAAGCTGATTTCAGTGAAATGTGTCACTTAATTGACCTGAGCCTTTGGAAGAGGTGCTCAGCAGGCTGATGTCAGCGAAATGCCATGTCTCTAAAGAAAACTGAGCTTGGGGAACATTGAACCATGCTCTTATTTAGATAAGTGACAGAGTGATATTGGTATATGCCAAAATGGTTTGTCAGGTGGCTGAGATAATTTAACCAAAAAACCTTTTGTGCATGGATATTTAAAATGAATCTTTTTTTCGCAGATTGTACAATACTGTTGTTCTTGAGTTTAAAAGACGTAGGCCCTGATTTAGAGTTTGGCGGAGGAGGTTACTCTGTCACAAATGTGACTAATAATCCGTCCGCCACATTACAATTCCATTATAGCTTATGGAACATGTAATATGGCGGATTGGATATCCGTCACCTTTGTGACAGAGTAACCCCTCTTCCAAACTTGAAATCAGGCCCATATGCCTGATTTAGATCTTGGCGGTCGCAACGCCAAGCTTTGTCAATGGCAGTCCAGAAAAAACCATCAAGCCAAGTGTGCTCTGTCCTCCGTATTTAGTTTTTAGAGCTCTGCAAGTGGATTGACTGGTGACTGATTGCTGACTGAGGGAGACGGCGGTGGGACTCATTGTACTTTGTACAATGGCAAGGGCTATGGAAGAGAGGTGACACACACACGCACACTGTCCCTCAGCCATCTGCACAATACATCACATACACAACCCTCTCCATTAGAATTCCAGTACAACACAACATGTACATGCCAAAAATACACATTGACATACATCATGACACAACATACACACACCATTGACACTGCACCTACAAGCGACACAATCACAACAACCAATACAACTACACACTCAGCTACTCAAACACACTCATACACAAGCCCAACTATACACACTGCAACAATGTCTGACACACAACAACAACACACCTGAATGTGTCACACGACAACACAACATACACAACAACATCGATCTCACATGCAAGTGACATGCATACAGACACAACCACACTACCCACTCCAGCTCCCTCCACCTCAACAAGCCAATCCACACACACACGTACAGGCACACATACACATCAGATAACACAAACGTACCGATACAGGTCCCCTTGCAATGCGCACACATGGACACCGGTTTCCAGTATGAGTGTACCATCATTGTGGTGCCAGCATTCATTTAGCAATTAATGATGACACCACAATGACAGTTGTGTATGTGTGCGATATTCCCATGTGTCCCCAGCCATGTGTCACACAGTTGTCACCCCAACACATGCATGTCACAGTGATTTGAAAAAACTACTGTAACATTTATATGCCTGCAATGGTCATGTGCGGTGCCCACCCAATGTACCCTGACAATGCAGCGTCACTACATTTGAGTCTGGCAATGGGGAGTTGTGTTTTCTACTTGGGTCGTGGCAGCAGTGATGGCAGGTGTTGTCCAGTCATGTCCAGTTGAAGACGGGGGTGGAATGGGGAAAAAAGATGAGGTTTCACCCCCTTCCTCCCAATCTGCCAACTCAGAAGTGGAGGTCGGCCCTCCACTTTTTTCTTGGTGGTAAGACACTTCCAAATCTGCATTGTGGGAAAAGTGTCTAGAATTATGCCGTTAGCCACTTTTCCCTATGGTGCCATTGATGCGGGTGGTGTTTCTTGACAGAAAGAGCAGTTCCAATGTGGGTTTTTGTCTATAGGACCTCAACATCTAAATATGGCAGGGGGACGTTTGCGAATGGGTTTTGAATCAAAAAGTCGATGGTGGGATCGTTACCGCCAACATTTAAATCAGGACCCATAATCTTCTGAACACGCATTGTGGTAACTCTGCCAATCGTGAGGAAATAACCCATTCTATATTTGATAATTTCATATAAAATATGTTGAAGTGGAAAAGCATCTTATGTATGTGAAGCAATACATTTCGCTGACATCCCTTCTCGTCAAAGATATATTTGGTGGGTATCCTGTTATGGGAGAGGTGTAGCAATGAAATATTCATGGTGTAGTCAGGAATGGAAGTTCTGCCCTTTTGTAGTGTCTAAGAATTACTCAGCCTACATTGAAAATTAACTCCTGAAAGCCACACATTACTCATGAAATACAGCAGCATAATGCCACTGGGAGCTGTAATTAGATTAAGTTAGTATCATTAAGATACCGAAAATGAGTACCATTAAAGATCCGATGATTTCTGTGTTTGTGTCTGCACAGATGAGAAAAGTGCACCTGCTTTGTTCCTTTTCAGTTTAGCTTATTATTTCAGTTGGCTGTCTGATTGTGGTCCATTTTCTTTGCAATTAATGGGTGGTTGTTGCTAATTCTGGCAGCAGTGATGGTGACGGTCAAGTGGTTTTGGAGGATAGTTGTGTCCATGCTGCTTCTTTGATTGCACAGACAAAAGAACCATGTAAAGCTATTTTTATCTGTGGTTCTAGTAAGATATTTTTGCTGGAGATCCCCAATGTCCCAGTTAAACTGAGTTCTTCACAGTCATCTCCAGTGTCTCACAACATCTTTCTTTAATTTTCTTTTAGTTCTTTTGGAGTATTTTTTCACTATGGCTCACTCGGATCACCTCCTTTTATTAAGTCAGTTTATTAATTCAGGTTTCAAGGAGAAAGATCAATTAAACACTCACTGTAGACCAATAACATTGCATACTTAAGTAGATCCTCAACACTGACCTTTTTCTACTAATATGTTATGTTATGCAGGTTTGGAGAGTGCACTATCACCCAGGAAGTTATCCTGAGCTGAGCAGGCGTGTGTTTAGGCATACCAAGGTCTAGTGGGACCACTTGAAAAGCCAGGTCTTCAGCTTCTTGCGGGATTCAGAAGTGATGAGAAGGCTCTTATGTGTTGCAGTAGGTTGTTGCATGCTTTAGGAGTGATGTAGGAGAAGGCTCACCCGCCAGATCTGGTTTTCTCTAAGTGTGAGATATGTCCAAGTAGGAGTTTGGATGAGTGGAGGTTTCTGGAAAGTTTGTGAAAGCAGATGCGATTGTTGAGGTATGTTGGGCCAGTGTTATGTAGTGCTTTTGAAGTGTGGGTGAGGAATATGAATTGAGCTTGTTTGTGAATGGGGAGCCGGTGGAGCTCCTTCAGGTGTGGTGTGATGTGAGTGCTGCATGGGAGGTTGAGATTGATTCTGGCCACCGGGTTCTAAGTGGTGTGGATCCTTCTGGTGATGTTTTTTGTTGATTCTGGCATAGACTATGTTCCCATGACCAGTTTGCTTTTTACCAGGGCAAGCATGTTGGCTTCCGGGAGCTGATTGGGAGCCATTATAAAATCTTCCTCAGCATCATCAAGGAATGGAAGCATGAGGCCACAGTGATGTGCTCTTCCTGAAGATAACAATTCTGGATGTGTCTGTGCTCAGCTTTAGACACTTAGGGGGTCGTTCTGACCCTGGCGGCCGGTGACCGCCAGGGTCACCGACCACGGGAGCACCGCCAACAGGCTGGCGGTGCTCCCGAGGGCATTCTGACCGCGGCGGTTCAGCCGCGGTCAGAAAGGGTAAACCGGCGGTCTCCCGCCGGTTTACCACTGCCCTACAGAATCCTCCATGGCTGCGGAGCGCGCTCCACAGCCATGGGGATTCTGACACCCCCTACCCCGCGGCACCCCCTACCGCCATCCTGTTCCTGGCGGGAGACCCGCCAGGAACAGGATGGCGGTAGGGGGTGCCGCGGGGCCCCTGGGGGCCCCTGCAGTGCCCATGCCCATGGCATGGGCACTGCAGGGGCCCCCGTAAGAGGGCCCCGCAAAGTATTTCAGTGTCTGCAAAGCAACTGCACCCGTCGCACCCCTGCAACTACGCCGGCTCAATTCTGAGCCGGCGTCCTCGTTGCAGGGGCATTTCCTCTGGGCCGGCGGGCGCTCTTTTGGAGAGCGCCCGCCGGCCCAGAGGAAATGTCTGAATGGCCGCCGCGGTCTTCTGACCGCGGTGCAGTCATTTGGCGGCGGTACCTTGGCGGACGGCCTCCCCCGTCCGCCAAGGTCATAATCAGGGCCTTAGTCTTCATCTAGTGGGCGATCATCAGTCATGCAGACATAGAACTTCATCCGAGTACTGAGCTTCTTGTCTGTGAGGGAGAGAATGATTTGCATGTGTTCGGCATAGGAGAGGAAGTTGATATTGTGAGAGTGAATGATGCTAGTTAGAGAGATCAAATATGCATTGAAGAGAGTCAGGTTCCAGGTAGGATCCTTGCAAACTCTGAAAGTTAGCTTCCAGGTGTCTGAGGTGTATGGTGCCAGGTTGACTGTCTCAGTCCTTCCAGTCAGGAAGGAGCAGATCCATCAGAGTGTGTGTCCTTTGATTCTGATGCTGTGTAGGCATTGGATGAGGATGGGGTGAAAGACTGTGTCAAATGCAGTGGAGAGGTCGAGGAAGATGAGGGCCACCATGTCTCTTCTGCCCTGAGTCATGTGGATGACATCCATGGCATCGATGAGGGCAGTTTCCGTACTGTGATTGGGTCTGAAATCAGACTGAGTTGTGTTGAGTAGTCAGTGCTCATTGAGGTATTTGGTGGTGTTTGTTGATGATTTTCTGCAAGACATTGGCTGGAAATGGTAGCAGGGAGTTTGGTATGTAGGTGGCTAGAGTTGAAGGCACAGCAGAGGGTTTCTTCTGCAATAGGAGAGCAGTTATGTGTTTCCAAGCATATGGGAAAGTTGCAAAAGAGGGGGATGCATTAAAAATGGGTGTGAGGATCGTGCTATGGGGTTGCAGTCTTCCGGAGTACACGTGGTTGGGCATCGGTCCGATGGGGACACTGAGTGTATGGACTTCATGGCAGTTTCTTCTGGGGTGATGATGGGCCATGTGGTTAGCACTGGTTCTATGGATAAAATGAGGAGGCATTCACAAGTTCTGTCGGGTCTAGCTGTGGGCTGAAGTTGCTGTCAAAGTTGGAGGCAGCCAATGGTGAGGTGAAATCTTTCACAAAGGCACACATTTCTTTGTTTTTGATAGTGCTGGCATTGATGTGGTGGTGTAGACGTCATACAGAAAAACATGCTCCGAACAAATTTTTATATATATATATATATATATATATATATATATATATATATATATATATATATATCAATGAGTAAAGATTATGAGCTACCTTAACAACAATTACTTACCGGATTATAAGTCAGTATTAATGCCATTCATCGTTTTCCATTAATGTGCATCTCCTGGTATGTAGAGTTCAACAGTTCATCAACATAAATACTAATCTAATTTTAAATCAAGGTTCATCTCTTTCTATGTCAATGTTCAATAGTTCATCAATTCATACACTCATCATACAAGGTCCTCTTTGAATTAATTAAATAGTTGTAAGTTCATCAAACTTTAATGATAGAATAATAATTAATATTTCTTGTCCTTATTTGTTTTAAAAATAAACAGATGGTTGACTTCACCAATTCCATCAGAAAAAAAACAATAAGATAAGACTATTTAAATACTTAATCATAGGTTGCAATTAAGTTACTCAAATTGAAGAGCTTCCCAATTTATTAATGTTCCTTGTGTTTCTATGTTTTGCAGGTCATGGAGAGGTCAGGAGGGAGGATTCAGAGGAAGCTGGAAGCCAGACAAATCTGACGCCAGATGACAAACCTGCCAAATCCAGCAGGAGTGGAGGACATCAAGGACACAGACGAGGAGGTAGAGGAAGGCAGATGGAATGCCAAGGAACAGCCGAGATGCCAACACCCACAACTAAGAACAGGTGAGTTGGGAGAAAAGGATGCACTACAAAGAACAAGTGTCCTGGTGCAGCTCACAGCATCAAGGCTATGCGCTCCACCCCTTAAGGGGACTGCACAGTCGGGTGAGCCGCACAGCCTGTGCGGTGCACCCAACAGGGTGCAGACGGGCTTGCCTTTGTCACACCTTTGGCGGGCCAGTAGCTGGCCCAAGGAATGCATCCACTGCATGTCCACCTTGTGGCATCCATTAAATAGGTCCTGGGAGTGGAGATTGATAACATACAATATTGTCAATTGATGAGAAATTCAGTGATGTCACTTCCTGTGGAGCTGGCTGATGGGAAATCCAGTGATGTCACAATCAGTGCAGATGGGTGAAATAAATTACCCCATTCGCTTGGCTTCTTCTTTAAACACAGTTTTGGTGAGAAACAACTGATGTCACTTACTATGCATACGGATGATGGGAAATCAAGTGATGAAACTTCCTGTGCATATAGATGATGGGAAACCCAGTAATATCACTTCCTGTGCAAATGGATTATGGGAAACCCAGTGATCTCACTTCCTGTACAGACGGATGATGAAAATGACTCCTCTTGCTTTGCTTCTTCTTTAATATTACCATGAGATTAACCTCTGGCAGACAGCTTCTCAAAGGCACTAAGGGCCAGATGTATCAAAAAAATGTGCACTCGCAAACGGCAAAATCGGCCGTTTGCGAGTGCAAAATAGTGGTCTGCAATGCATCAAAGGCATTCGCAGACCACAAAATAGAAATCGCAAAAATTGCGATTTTTTGTGTTGCGACCTGGATTTTGCGAATCGCAATTTGCGATTCGCAAAATCCAGGTCGCAAGGCAATTCTGCAAAAAATCGCAAATTGCGATTTTTCGTAGAATGGTATTTTGCACATGCAAAATACCATGGTCTGCAAACAGGTGGTAACCTGGAGCAAAAATTAAAAATGCAGTAAAACTGCATTTTTAAATGTAACATGTAAAGCACACATGCCCTTTTGGCATGTGTGTACTTTACATGTTAAAAAAAAAAAATGGGGTGCAGGAGAGGGGGCTTAGGCCCCCAGCACCCTGCCATTTTGCATTTCCAAAATTGCGATTTCTGGTTCAGAAATCGCAATTTTGGAAATGCAGAAAATTCACAGCTATGGGCCAACAGGCCCATAGCTGCGAATGGGGCCAGTATCGTAATTTGCGATTCGGTAATTGCATTTGCGATTTTTAAGAAATCGCTATTACCGATTCGCAAATGTAATACATGGCCCGTTGCGAGTCGGTAATAGCGATTTCTTAAAAATTGCAATTACCGAATCGCAATGGGCCAGAATCATAAATCTGGCCCCAGATGTTTCTTACAACTTAAGAATCTCATTGTGGACATAATGATCTGTCTCTACCTTTGTATTCTTTGAAAGATTGAGGCCTGATTTAGATCTTGGCAGAGGGGTTACTCAGTCACAATGGTGACAGATATCCCATCACCGAACGGTATTTTGATTTGGGCAGTCAGGATATCAGTTACTGTTTCAAACAGAGTAACCCCTCTGCCTAGATATAAATCAGGCCCTAAATCTAATTTCTACTTTTAATAATGGCAAAGCCATGATTCAATTGAAAGATGATAATTTTGCTGATTTTGATCTCCATTTTTTAATCCTCCCTTATTCTTTGAAAGCTCTATACTCTTTCTGTTCATTATCCTGCTCAATATTAATCTTTATTAACCTCCCTATACCCTTTTAACCTCTCTTCCCTTCTACTTTCTTCAGACCCCTTTTGCATCTGCACTGCCCTCACACCTCTGTTGAGTTTGGTGTAGGAAAACAATACCTCATCCGGTTACACTTGCTTACTTTTTTCTCATGGTAATAACCTCAAACCTAAACCACTTCATCTCTATCCAAGTACGCCCACTCCAATTTTCCACCTCTTTTCTTTCTCATCCTCTTCTCCCTTCTAAGATAGCCTCTCTTTTCTTACTCCTGATATTTTTGTTTACCGCCTCTTCTAATCCCCTTTTTTCCCCAACCCTTTTTATCTCCAATCACTATATCCAGAACTCAGCACTGATTCTGAGTCTGTTACTCCTTCCTCACCTCTTGTCAGGTATTGCAAATTCTGCTCTCACTTACCGAAGTAGTGCTATTCTAGTGTCCAAGAATATTTGACAGTCCTTACTCTTATTTTTCTATCAGTGCTTACTACCACAAGCAAGGAAAATATGAACACTTTTGTGGTTTACTTTGATCATACAATGAACAATTGTTGTACCCTAGGACACCTCCATTACAAAATGGATCTAAAGGTTAAAATGTTGAAGCAATTTGAGTTTCCTCTTTTAATAACTCCTTACAAATTATTCTCCTTTTTCTCCTGTGCCTGTTATTCTAATATGTGCTGTAATTGTGAATCCCAGCAGCTAAAGTCGGCTACTGGAAATCAATCAATTAAATTTGCATTCTATCATATTAGTTGTCAAGTGTCAACATCTGGCATTCAGCATTTTATAAAGCAACTAACTCTCTTTGACTTAAACATTTTCCACAGTGGACTCTAATGTCAATATCTCCATCTTGTACTGATTAGGTACTATTAGGTAGTGATCTTATTCACCACAGACACAAACCTACCCATTTCAAAGGTTCTGTCCATTTTTTAAGTCATCCTTGTTAGCATTTTGTTTGGTTGTTGAATATATATATAGTTATAGTTAGGACCATTTTTCCATAAGAATAATAACATTGGCAATGGATGATGAATCTTCACAAAACTTCCCAGAAAAAAAATGTTCTTCCACCTTAGCTCGTAACTGGAAAGTTTTGTGGGAATCTGTCAAGCAGGAGCAGAGAAAAAGGGCAGGAGGTCCCAAAAAGTGTTTTACCATGCATTTTTCCATAGGAACTTTAGACACAGCTATAGCCCAAATGCTAGAATGGATCTACCTCAAATTTGAAACAAAGCTAGATCTTGGTTGAAAGACTGCTTTTTGAAATCTGGTGTAAATCTATACAGTAATTGTTGACCAATTAGGACTCAAGAACATTGTATATATCATGTTGTGGAGGCTCCATGAACCTGACAGATCTCATGTTAATTTCTGAATGGTTGCTACCACACCTACAAAGATTTGGGGGCAGCCACTTTAGGACACAGGATTAGTACTAGCCCTAGACAAATTGCAAAAAAAAAGACATTAGGGCGCAGGGTTAGATTTCCTTGATCCCCTAAGCCTAGTAGTGAGGTCCCAGCGGGACCCTGTTTGGCCAAAAAACTTTGCACAAATTCACGGAAGTCTGTAAATCTGCAGCAAAAAAGGATCCCGTGCTAATAATGAAAAAAACATGGGTGGACCATATCTAGAGAGAGTGCCAAAATGATTACTTTTGGGGAGGGGAGCACTTGGCCCCCTCCCAAAGCTTCGGGGAGGTGCTGGGGTCCCCTTACCTGGAGCCATTATTCATAAAAAGAGGAGTGGCATGCGGACCTCGCACTTAGCCTCAACAAGCCTTTAGGACTCTGGGTCAAATTTAAGCAAAAAGGGTGAGTGGGACAGTGAAGCACCCCTCTCTGAGTGTGTTAAGGCCCTGTGGAACCCATCCCCAGGCCAGCTCAAATACTGTGTCCTGGGGAGCCCACCCCCAAGAAACAGTAGTTTCCCTGTCAACATCTGCGCTGGCAGAGAAACATACGTCTGGTCCCACCTGACGAGAGCATTTTTAAAACTTCCACCAGGTGGGAGCAGACATGCCTTGCCCGCCTGCAGGAGTGCAAGTGAGTTTCCTGGATCACAGTAATTAAGCCAGCTACAGGGACAATTAATTATTGGGAAGAGGGGTTGCACTGTTGCGATTTTGGCTCATATCTAGAAGCTTTGTTTTCACTACTTAGACAGGTGACACGAGTGAACTTAGTTCAATGCACTACTACTAAATGTAAAAGACAGGTTATTATAGCCCAGCAGAACCCCACCTAATACATAAATAAGGTGTTGTCAATGCTTTTGGGTTGCTAACATGCAGCAGTGGTGGTAATCCAAACGACAGTTCATTATTGATTTACACACTCAAGATCACTAGAAACTAAATAAGTATTTCAACATATTTATTATAAAATAGTTATTTTAGTATGCCTAGATCGAGTACCCATAACATTGGTAACACCACAGAAGATAATAAAAAGCAGCTAAACTTTTCAATAACAGGGAAAACAGGGAAAAGTCATGACCACAATTTATAGCATTTACACCCTCACCGCGCTATCTATAAGCATTATATTAGTTCTAGCAGATGAATAAATAGTAAGCCTGAGTTTCAGAGGTGTAGCACATACCTGGATAGTGGGGTTTGTTGTCTCTTTAGAGCACAAGGCTGAACCTAGAAGTTTATATCTGTGAAGGAACAAATTCCTCGCACTAGTTCTGGAAGGCACAATGGAATGCTTCACAGATCTGCCTGAATCTTGTTGGAGGCTTCTTCTCTGGAGGTGGAATCTGCTGCTGTGCTCATCTTCTATCTGCATCTGTAACCCGAGTGAAGTTCCTCTCCTATCTAAGTGGTCAGGTGACAGTCCTTAAATACTGTATCTTATCTGAAATGGAATGTGCAATGTCACCTTTAGAATGTCTTGACATAATTATATACATCGGTGGATGTGCCAAGGGAAAAATACATCAATATCGACTACATTGTTTGTGTTATGGTTGTTTTCTGACCTTGAAAAAGGCACCTGTCTCAGACTAATATCACACTGGGGTTTTGTCTATGTCATTGATGGGAGGATATGACACATTTAAAGGTCAAAAGGTTGTGACATATTTACAGTTCCTTAGGAAGACAAAGACCACCATGTTTTAGACCTACGAAGTTAAAGACCTCCATTTGCTAAACAGGCCTATGACAAAATGGAGTCTTGGCCTGCATGAAAAACAGTCTGCATTTATGTGTTCAAGAACCTAAAACTAACATAAAGAAGCCTAAAAGAAAGTGATTAAATAGATAAAATAAATCAATCAATCAATTAGAATTCATAAAGCGCAGCTACTCACCCGTTGTAGCATGTACTAGAGGTGGATTAGAAAAGCCATGTCTTTGTGAAGCTGGGGAGGGAGGTGGTTTGTCTGATTTGGATGGGTAGGGTGTTCCAGGTGGTGGTGGCGAGGTAGGAGAAGGAGAGTCCTCCTGTTCTGGTTTTCCTGATATGGGGTACTTCTGTGAGAGAGCGCTGGGCTGAGCGTAGGGTCCTGTGGGGTACGTGGAAGTTGAGGCGCTGATTAAGGTAGGCAGGTCCTGTGTTGTGGAGGGCTTTGTGTGCGTAGGTGAGGATTTTGAAAGTGATTCTTTTTTCAATAGGGAGCCAGTGCAGTGTGCATAGGTGTTGTGAGATGTGGCAGTGTCGGAGGAGGTCGAGGATCAATCTGGCGGCGGCGTTTTGGATGTTTTGCAATTTGTGGGTGAGATTTTTGTTGATTCAGGCGTAGTGTGTGTTGCCGTAGTCTAGTCTGCTGGTGATGAGGGCATGTGTGACGGTCTTTCTATGCTCAAGGGGGATCCATTTGAAGGTCTTGCGTAGGAGGCGGAGGGTGTGGAAGCAGGTGAAGGTGACTGCGTTGATCTGATGGTTCATGCTGAGGTCGGGGTCCACGATGATTCTGAGGTTGCGGGCATGGCTGGCGGAGGTGGGTGGGTTTCTGAGGGTGGGCGGCCACCAGGAGTCTCTCCGTGTGTTGGGTTGGGGGCCTAGGATGAGAACCTCGGTCTTGTTTGTGTTGAGTTGAAGGCAGCTACCTCTCATCTAGTTGGCGACTGCTTTCATGCCCTAGTGGAAGTTGTGTCTGGCCTTGTCTGGTTCGTTGGAGAGGGAGAGGATGAGTTGGGTGTCGTCAGCATAGATGATGTTTAATCCGTAGCTTCTGATGTCTGTGGCTAGCAGGGCCATGTAGATGTTGAACAGTGTGGGGCTGAGGGAGGACTCTAGGGGCACTCTGCAGGTGGTGGGTGTGGGTTCTGCGAGGAAGGGGGTGAGTCTCACTTGTTGCTTCTGCAAATGAGGAAGGATTGGATCCAGTCGAGGAGCTTGTCTCTAATGCCGGCTTCGTGGAGTCTTCTTATTAGGGTGTGATGGGAGACTGTGTCAAAAGCTGCTGAGAGGTCAAGTAGGATGAGTGCCGCCATCTCTACCTTGTCCAGTAGGGAGCGGATGTCGTCTGTTGCAGATAGGAGGGCTGTTTCAGTACTGTAGTTTGACCTGAATCCGGATTGGGAGATGTTGAGGATGGCGTGGCTTTCTAAAAACGTGGTAAGTTGGCTATTGACTGCTTTTTCTATGACTTACACAGGAAATGGAAGTAGGGAGATGGGCCTGAAACTTTTGAGGTCAGTGGGGTCAGCCGATGGTTTCTTGAGGAGGGGGTTGATCTCATCGTCTATACAGTCATCGAGGAAGGTGACGGCAGCTAGTGAGCAGTTGATCGTAAGGCAGAGCTTGAGGGCGATGGTGTCTGCAGCTCTGTTGAAGACGTGATGGGGGCATGGGTCCATTGGCGCCCCGGTTTGGTTGGACTTCATGATTTTCAATGTATCTTCTGTGGAGAGGAGTGTCCAGGTGGAGATTGTGGGTTTGTTGGTGTCGGTTGTTTGATGGGGGAGTTCAGTGCATGGGTTGTCCATGTTGAAACTGTCATAGATGATCTTGATTTTGTGGTGGAAGTAGGTGTTGAGTCTGGCACATAGGTCCTGTGAGGGTACGATGTCCATTGTCTCGTCATTGGGTTGGGCAAACTCCTTGATGATGTTGAAGAGTTCCTTGCTATTGTGTGGTTGTGAGGAGATTCTGTCTTGGATAGCCTTCTTTCTGGTGTTTCTGATGAGTTAGTGGTGTGCAGTGGTGGCGGCTTTGAAGTTGCAGTGGTCTTCTGGGGATTTAGACCCTCATTATGACCCTGGCGGTGAGTGATAAAGTGGCGGTAATACTGCCAACAGGCTGACGGTAATTACCGCCAAATTATGACCATGGCGGTGCTAACTCCCATAGCCTGCCAATGTACCACACCAACTGCCAGGACAGAAACAACACTCACCACGGTGGTAGCCGTCGACAGCCAGGAGGAAGAAATGGACCGCCCACCATATTTTGACACATCAATCCGCCACGTTTTCCGGGCTGGAACCAACACCATAAAAAGCCTGGCAGACAGGCATCGCAGAAGAGAAAGGATCGACCATTGGAGACACAGGGAAGAACAACACCGCCATGGAACCAGAACTGCAAGTCTTCCTGATTCTCATCTACGTCATGCTCCACCTGGAACACCAACGCTGACGAAGACAACGACGGTGAGTACAGCCGCCTAGCACACAAGGGAGGGAGGGAGGAAAACGAGAGTGACAAACACACGCACAACACACACCTGACACACACACCATACACACAACCAGCTCACACGCAAAACAATGGCACACAATTCACGGCACAATAATGCAAGGACAACAAGAATGCACTAATGAGAATGTATTGATATAAACAGCTACTAAGTAATCCAATTGTATGTTAAACAGGTATGTACAAATGTACACAAAGGGCCACTGCCCAGTCCAATGTACTATGGGCCCACATGGCACAGGGCACAGTCCAAGGCCCAACTCGAATCCTGACCTCATCCAGATAAAACTCTGTAGGGGCATCAGTTTGCAAGTGGGCCAGCACCTCAGGGGGATGTTGGTTGGGGGGCACCTCAGCTGAATATGGGAACAAGCCCACTGGTTCTGGAGGGGGCTCCATGCCCACATCTCTGTGCTGGGGAGTGCAAGGCCACAGTCCCTCAGGTGGGTGACTTTCCCACTGGTTCTGGAGGGGGCTCCATGCCCATTTGTTAGTGTTGTGGAGTGCAAGGTCACAGTCTCTGGAGTGGGTGACTTTCCCACTAGTTCTGGAGGTGGCTCCATGCCCATTTGTCAGTGCTGGGGAGTACAAGGCCACAGTCACTCAGGTGGGGAACATGCCCACTGCTCCTGGAGGGGGCCCCTCATACAGAAGCCTCTGGAGGGTGGCCTACATGCCCACTGCTGGTGGTGATGGCTGCACTGTGTCGTCTGGAGGTGAGGGCTGAACTGTGGTGGCAGGTGAAGGTTCCTCCAGGGCAGCCCCTGCTGGTGGTGAGGGCTGAACTGTGGTGGCAGATGAAGGTGCCTCCTGGGCAGCCTCTGCTGGTGGTGAGGGATGCACTTCCTCAGCTGGCGGTTGGGGTCCCGTGACCACTGGTAGTGGTGGAGGTGTCACCCTGACAGCCTCTGCTGGAGTCGAGGGATCTTCCCCTTAATGGCATGCGGTGTGGGATCCTTATCCTTCCTGGCAGGGGTTGAGGGCTTCTTCCCCTTCATGGCAGGCTGTGCATGTTCCTTAGCCTTCCGGGCAGGAGCCGAGGGCTTCTTCCCCTTCATGGCAGGAGGTGCAGGCTCCTTCCCCTTCATGGCAGGAGATGTGGGATCCTTCACCTTCTAGGCTGGTGGAGTGGGATCCTTCACTGACTTGCTACCATGACAAGGTGTTGCCACCACTGTCCGTGTGGACTGTTTGGCTGAGGTGCTGGTTTGGGTCATTGGGACCCTGCTCTTACGAGCAGGGGG
Organism: Pleurodeles waltl; assembly: GCF_031143425.1. NCBI lineage: Eukaryota > Metazoa > Chordata > Amphibia > Caudata > Salamandridae > Pleurodeles > Pleurodeles waltl. The sequence continues at coordinate 779,237,356 of NC_090439.1, forward strand.
AAGGGGGAGGGAAGAGGTCAAGTTGGGCAAGGAAAAGCTTCTTAGGGGCGGTGAGGCAGGAGGAGGGAAGAGGGATGGGAGTGGAAATTGAGGGAGTGGTGCATGGGCAGTATGCTGATGAGGTGGATGGCTGTTGAGTGTGTGAGTGCTTGCATGTGTGTCCTTTAGGAGGGAGGGGACAGACAGAGTGGGAGAGGACACAGGGGACAAGTTCATAGATTTTGTGGAGGTGTCTGCTAGTGAGGTGTGTGTGCTGCTTGGTGATTCTGGTGGTGGATGTTGATGCAGTGCATGCAGGTGTGAGTGTGAATGTGACTGTGAGGGAGGTGGAGGAGGAGGAGGGGAGACAGTGGAGACAGTGGAGGCAGTGGATGTGGTTGTGTCTGCAACTGTCTGGTGTTTGCGTGAGTGCTTCTGGGATGAAGTGTGGTGCCTGTGTTTGCCGGTGCCACTTTTGGGTGTTGTCTTGTGTGCATGCTCGTCTGTATGTGCGCATGGGATGGGTTGGGGTTGAGGAGACTGGGATGGGAAGTGGTAGTTCGTAGGGGGACGGTAGGAACAGGGACAATGGTTGCCATCAGACAGGAGGCCACAGCCTGAAACTATCTCTGTTGGGCTGCCAATCCAACAGGGATGCCCTCTAGGAATGCATTGCATTGCTGTATCTGGGATGCCAGTCCCTGGATGGCATTCACAATGGTTGACTCTCCTACAGAGATGGATCTCAGAAGGTCAATAGCCTCCTCACTCAGGGCAGCAGGGCTCACTGGGGCAGGGCCTGAGGAGAAGGAGATGCCCACCCTCCTGGGTGAGCGGGCATGGGCAACTTGCTGAGGGGCTACTGGGAGGGCAGTGCTGGTACAGGAGGTGGCAGCTGTACCTGCAGCTGGGGTAGTCACAGAGGCGTCCGCCACCACCAGGAAGCTTCCATCAGAGGAGGTATCTGAGTCTGTGTTGTCACCTCCTGTCTCCACCATTGTGCTCCCCTCTCCCTCCTTCCCACTGGTTCCCTCTGTGTCAGTGGTCTCTGCCTCCTGGGCCCTCTGGGATGCAGCTCCCTTTGTCGCCAGTGCCCCTGCTCCTCAGCCAGATCATGCTAATGCACACATGGACAGGATGACAGAAGAAAAAAGGTGGGGAGAGAGAAAAAGGAAACACCGGGTCAACTACTGCACCAACAGCACAGTTGGCACACACAGCACCTTCACACACAGGGATCAGGCTTCAGCACAATGCATTGCGCTGCGAGTGATTTGGGTAGATGCCACTGCAAGATGAGGGCCACACACCGCCAACTGCACCCCTCCTGGGACCCACAAAGCCCTGACTGACATGGAATGCAAACAAGCTAGGTTACCTGCATTTGCCATACACCCATTACCCTAGAGTTGACTCATGCTGCAATGTCTGGCCTGGCTCTAGGGGCACCCACTAACTCACATCCACCACCTGGATCCCATGGCACATGCCAAATTTTTTAATAATGCCCACTGTACTCACCCCCTTGTGGCTGCTGTGGTTCCCTCAAGCACCCATCCAGCTCTGGTTAGGCCACCGCCAGTATGCAGGCTATCAGGGGTGTCAGGTTCTGACGGGCACCCCTTCCTCATTGGGAGGCCATGCCCAGGTGGGCCTCTGCGGTCTTCCATGCCCAGCGTCTCAGGTCCTCCCACCGTTTCTGACAGTGGGTGCTCCACCTGCCATAGACGCCCAAGGTTTGCACGTCCTTGGCGATGGCACGCCATAATCCCTTTTTTTGATGGGCGCTGACCTGAAGAGGTAATACAGACAGGAGAACACCATTACACATACAGTCCAGCCTGTCATACATATGGCCCACCAATCCTGTTTCCATCACCATTGGCAAACACATTGGCCGGCACACACTGTGTACACTGCCACAAGACATTTCCCCCCTCCCCCGATGGTTGCACACACATCTCCATGCATCCTTACCACATACATCGTGCCCAAAGTGTACTCACCTGTTGGTCTGGAGGCCCATACAGAAGTCCATACTGGGGTAGGACCCCATCCACCAATCACTCCAACTACTCCGAAGTGAAGGCAGTGACCCTTTCCCTGGTCACATGGGCCATGGTAGGTTCCAGACACAGGTCACAGCAGCACACGCAGTGTAGGTGTTCTCCTGTTGAAGGTCAGGAAACAAGTGAAGAATCAGATAGGAAATGGCAGTCAGGTCCGCAGCCGTGTACACCGTCACCTCCGGCGCAGATAACCATTGGCCACTGTACTCCATAGAGCCCCATATTATCCAATGATTAATTACACGGCGGTGCAAGACCGCCTTCCGCCATGACGCACAACGTCGGCGGAATTACCTCACTTCCACCTGTCCCTACATACAGGGCAGACAGTCGCCATTCCATGGGGAAGGACAACGGTCATATCGAGATTAACTGCGTCACAGCCTAGATTAGCACATACCTCGGCATTCACACTGTCCCAGCACATAAATGCTCTATGCACACTGAAGTTGCGGTTCCAATGTTCAAATTGTGACAGCCTACTCACTCTTGTGTCCTTTAGCTACCTACCGCCGTGGATGAGTAGGAGGTGGAGACATACCCCCGTGTACAGGCCCCTTGTGGACTTGGCTACACTGGAGGACAGGCACATTATACTCACCAATAGACTGGACAGGGCCACAATAACTGAGCTGTGTGTCTAATTGGAGCCAGACCTGATATCTGCTATTCATCATCCAACTGGGATCGCCCTCTTGTGTAAGTGCTATCAGTGCTCCATTTCCTGGCAACAGGTTCTTTCCAAGTGACAGTGGGCTTGGCAGCAGGAATGTCACAGCCAAAGTTCTCACTCTTGCTGGCAAGAGTTTTGTCTGCCCTAGTAAAACACATGTGCAGCTACATTTCTTTTCTCCCAGTGGAAAATTTGGCCACAGTGAAGGCCGGATTCTATGCAATAGGACATATCCACAATATTATTGGGACGATTGACGGAACACATATTGCGTTTGTCCCCCCCACCAGAATAAACAGGTGTACAGGAATCATAAGAGTTTTCACTCACTGAATGTGCAAATGGTGTGCCTGGCGGACCAGTACATCTCCCACATCAATGCTAAGTATCCTGGGTCGGTGCATGTTGCGTTTGTTCTGAGGAATAGCAGCATCCCAAATGTGAAGGCCCAACTACAGAGGCACAGGGTATGGCTAATAGGTGAGCCATGGTCCCCACCCACTGTATGTTAGTGTATGCCTTCAGGTGTCCTCCCTATATCATTGTGAGAGGCTAAATGTTGTTCCTCAATACTTGCAGGTGACTCTGGATACCCAAACCAATCGTTTCTGCTGACCCCTGTGAGGAATGCCAGGACAGGGGCAGAGGAACGTTATAATGAGGCACATGGGTGAACCAGAAGGATCATTGAGAGGACCTTCGGCCTCCTGAAGGCCAGGTTCAGGTGCCTCCATCTGACAGGTGGATTCCTGTGCTAATCACCCGGGAAGGTCTGCCAGATAGTAGTGGCATGCTGCATGTTGCACAACCTGGCCCTCAGATGGCATGTACCCTTTCTGCAGGAGAAAGAGACTGGAGATGCCCCTGTGGCAGCAGTAGACCATGAGGTCAGTGAGGATAAAGAGGGTGAGGATGAGGATGAGGACAACAGAACATCAGTTATCCGTCAATACTTCCTATGACTCACAGGTGAAACAGTTGGGTGGATGCTGTGGTGATGGATATTGAAGGGGGTGGCTCTGTGGTGGACTGTGAGAGGCTGGGGTAACTGACTGACCAGAGGTCCCTGATGGGCCAGGTTGTTGGTCCAGATCCTGAAGTCCAGAGTTACTGTCATCACTGGGGGCATCTTCTGTTGGGGACTGGTTTGTCGTGGCACCTCCTCTACGCTGACATTGGCTGGGGCACCTGTGGGGATATAAGTGATGTATTATGCTTCATGTCTGTGACATATTGTACATCCCTGGCTTCCTCTCTATTGTTGCTGTTGCCCTGCCAACTTTTACTTGCATATGGTGATGTATTGTGTGATTGTTAGTTTCCCTATACTGTGCATGCTTTGGTTATGGGTGTCCATGCAGGGCTGTGAGGGGTGTCCATTCATTGGTATGACATGCAGAGCTTGGTATTGTGGTTAGTCATATGTGTAGGTGCAGTATGTGGGATGAAGTGGAGTGATGGGAGTGACAATTTCCTCCACCATGACGCTTAACTCCTCATCAGTGAAACGGGGATGCCTTTGTGGGGACATGGGTGTTGTGTGGTGTTTGTTGGTGAGAGTGTGTTGAGTAATGTAGTGGGTGTGTGATGTGGGGTGCGTGAGGGATGTATGAGTGTAAGTTGTGTGTGTCTAGTTGTCTCTGTGCTGTTCGTGTCAATCACCTGGTAGTAATTGTTGTTTGTAAAGGGTTGTGGGTACTGTGGGTGTGTGTTTTATAGTGCTGTGGGTCTGTGTGGTGTGTGTATGGGTGTCAGGTATGTGTTTCTCATCTTGGCCAATGTGTTGTTTTGTATGCGGGTGTCCATTCTGAGCGCGGCGGTGTGTACCGCCACTGGTTTACTTCCATTGAATGTCCGCCGTGGTGATTTGTGGGTCATAATATGGTGGGCGTTGTTTTGTTGGCGTAACGGTATGGGTGTTGGGACCACCACTTTATCACTGGCCTTTGGACTGGCAGATTTGTGTGTGTGGCAGTACTCTGTTGGATTGGTGTGTGTGTGTCATAATATAAGCGAATGGATATTCACAACCACGGCGGTATGTTGGTGGCCATCACGCAACAGTACGCGGAGTTACCGCTAATGTCATAATAAGGGCCTTAGAGTTTCTCTAGATCTTCTCGAGGTGGCGACAAGTGCATCTTGATTCCTGCAGTATGGGGGTGAACCAACTGGCTCTCTTTGCGTGGGTGGTGTTGTTCTTTTTGAGGGGGGCTATGATGTTGGCCCAGTTGGTGATCCACTTGTGGAAGGAGCGTATTTCAGTGTTTGGATCCTCGTTGCTTTCTATGGTGGATGCGGTGATGGAGAGGGCGGCGGTGAGCTTATCGTTGGTTATTCTTGTCCAGTTTCTATGCGATGGCTGGGTTTGGGGTCTGGTGATGGTGGGTGAGTTGAAGGTGAAGTGGATGCATTGGTGATCGGTCCATGGGAGTTTCGTGGTGTGGCTGAATGCAGCGGTGGTTCATGTAGTGAAGATGTGGTCGAGGGGGTTGTCCTGCTGAGTGTGTTGGCTCTGTCACGATCTGTCAAAGTCCTATGTTGTGGAGGTTGTCTAGGAGGGAAGCGGTGTTGGGGTCTTGTGGTTTCTCGAGATGGAAGTTGAGGTCTCCTAACAAGGTGTAGTTGGTAGCTGCAATGGCTTGTGCAGAGATGAAGTCCATGATGGAGTCGGTGAAGGGTGTGCGGGGTCCAGGACGGTGGTAGATGATGCTTCCCCTGATGGTGGATGTCGGGCTGATGTGTAGATTGAAGTCGAGGTGTTCCATCAGGTTAGTGGCTTCTTTTGAGACTTGGATTGTGTGTTCAGGAGGAGGTTGGACCTGTGGACGATGGAGATTCCCCCCCCGAGGGCGTCTGGGCGATCTTTGCGGGCAATCTTGTACCCCTGGAGGATGGCGATGGCGTTGTCTCGGCCTGAGGTGTTGTTGGTCCAGGTCTCAGTGAGGAATGCAATGTCCGGGGCAATGCTGTCGAAGAGGTCCCAGATTTCGGTGTCGTGTTTATGGAGGGAGCGGACGTTGAGGAGGATGCACTTCAGGGGTTTACGGTTCGGTGATTTCTTGCGGGTGGGTTGTCCTGGGTCTTGGTGGTGGTGCAGGTTTGACAGCAGAGGAAGCAGCTGAATGGACTGTGTGTTTTGGGTTGAGTACAATTAGTTCCTCTGCTGTGTAGAGGCGGCGGGTATCAGGGCCAGGGGTCCTGCCGCTGGTCGCGTTCTGGTCACGGATGGGCACAGACGGGCTTGCCTTAGGTGCACTTTAGGTTTGCCAGCGTCCTCTATTAAGTAGGGCGGGGGGAGGAGAGGACAGCTGGGAGGCGGGAGGGAAAAACAGAATGAAAAAGGGGGAGGGGCCGCGGGGTCAACATCGGCAGGGGAGAGAAAGAGAGAGGGGGGAGAGCAAGAGTGAGAGAGAGAGAGCGGAGCAAGAGGAGAAAAACAGGGAGGAGAGAGTGAAACGCGGAAAGTGAAAGACAAAAGGAACACAAAAAGGACAGAACACAGAAGGAAAAGCACACAAAGAGTGAAACAGAGGGAAAAGAGGAAAAATGGAGAAGAGAGGCAGAGGGCAGCCTAGTAGAAGAGCAGAGCTCTCCTACTAGACACAAGAGATGAGAAGCAGGCAGAAGCCTGCGGGTGGAGAAGGGCCTCAAACTCCTGACAGAGGTCAGAGTTCAGAGGAACAACGGGCTTTTCTTTGCCGGTGGAACTACGAGGAGGCAGACCAGTTCACTGACTAGGTCAGTGAAGGTGCTCATAATACTGCGCAGCGGCCGCCATTAAGTAGGGAGGGGGGAGGAGAGGGCAGCTGGGAGGTGGCAGCGGGAGCAAAAAACAGTGCAAAAAGGGGGTGGGGCCACAGGGAGAGCAAGAGTGAGAGAGAGAGAGTGGAATGAGAGGAGAAAAATGGGAGGAGAGAGTGAAACTCAAAGTGAAAGACAAAAGGAACACAAAAGGGACAGAACATGGAAGTTAAAGCACACAAAGAGTGAAACAGAGGCAAAAGAGGAAAAATGGAGAAAAGAGGCAGAGGGCAGCCTAGTAGAAGAGCAGAGGTCTCTCACTCGACACCAGGGATGAGGCGCAGGCAGAAGCCTGCGGGTAGAGGAGGGCCTTGAACCTCTGACAGAGGTCAGAGTTTTAAAGGACTCTACTTACCGGTGGAGCTACAAGGAGGCAGAGCAGTTCGCTGACTAGGTCAGTGATGTTGCTCGTCCTACCACGCAGAGGCTGCCATTAAGTAGGGGGGGGAGGAGAGGACAGCTGAGAGGCGGGAGTGTGAGCGAAAAACTGCACCAAAAAGGGGGGGGGGGGCTGCGGGGCAGCAGCGGCAGGAGAGAGGGGGGGAGAGCGAGAGTGAGAGAGTGAGAGCGAAGTGAGAGGAGAAAAACAGGGAGGAGAGAGTAAAACACGAAAAGCGAAAGACAAAAGGAACACAAAAGGGACAGAACATGGAAGGAAAAGCACACAAAGAGTGAAACAGAGGCAAAAGAGGAGAAATGGAGAAAAGAGGCAGAGGGCAGCCGAGTAGAAGAGCTGAGTTCTCGCACTAGACACCAGGGATGAGGCGAAGGAAGAAGCCTGCGGGTGGAGGAGGGTCTTGAACTCCTGGCAGAGGTCAGAGTTTAGAGGAAAAAAGGGCTCTACTTGCCAGTGGAGCTACAAAGCGACAGAGCAGTTCACTGACTACGTCAGTGATGTTGCTTGTCCCACCATGCAGCGGCCGCCATTAAGTAGGGCGGGGGGAGTAGAGTACAGCTGGGAGGTGGAAGCAGGAGTGAAAAATGGTGCGAACAAGGGGGAGGGTGTGAGGTTAGCAGCGGTAGGGGAGAGAGAGAAGGGAGAGCGCGAGAGTGAGAGAGAGAGAGAGTGGAGTGAGAGGAGAAAAATGGGGACGAGAGAGTGAAACGTAGAAAGCGAAAGGTACACAAAAGGGCGAGAGTGAGGAGAGGAGAAAAACAGGGAGGAGAGAGTGAAACACGGAAAGCGAAAGACAAAAGGTTCACAAAAGGGACAGAACATGGAAGAAAAAGCACACAAAGAGTGAAACAGTGGCAAAAGAGGAACAATTGAGAAAAGACGCAGAGGGCAGCCTAGTAGAAGACCAGAGCTCTCCCACTAGACACCAGATGCGCAGGTAGAGGCCTGCGGGTGGAGGAGGGCCTCAAACTCCTAACAAAGGTCAGAGTTACAAAGGGCTCTGCTGGCCGGTGGAGCTACAAGGAGGCAGACCAGTTCACTGACTAGGCCGGTGATGTTGCTCGTCCTATCGTGCAGAGGCCGCCATTAAGTAGGGAGGGGGGAAGGAGAGGAAAACTGGGAGGTGGGAGCGTGAGTGAAAAACAATGCCAAAAATGGGGTGGGCTGCGGGGGTAGCAACGGCAGGAGAGAGAGGGGGAGAGCGAGAGTGAGAGAGAGAGAGCGGAGTGAGAGTTGAAAAATAGGTAGGAGAGAGTGAAACACGTAAAGCGAAAGACAAAAGGAACACGAAAGGAACATAACACGGAAGGAAATGCACACAGAGAGTGAAACAGAGACAAAAGAGGAAAATAGGAGAAAAGAGGCAGAGGGCAGCCTAGTAGAAGAGCAGAGCTCTCCCACTAGACACCAGGGATGAGGCGCAGGCAGAAGCCTGTGGGTGGAGGAGGGCCTCGAACTCCTGACAGAGGTCAGAGTTCAGAGGAACGAAGGGCTCTACTTGCCGGGGGAGCTACGACGAGGCAGAGCAGTTCACTGCCTAGGTCAGTGATGTTGTTCATCCTACTGGAGGAGAGGACAGCTGGGATGCAGGAGCGAAAAATGGCATGAAAAAGGGGGTGGGGCCTCAGGAGCAGCAGCGGCGGGGATAGAGCACGAGAGAAAGGAGAGGGGCGAGGCCGTATGGGTAGCAGCAGCGGGGGAGAGAGAGGAAGAAGAGCGAGAGTGAGAGAGAGCGGAGCGCGAGAAGAAAAACAGGGAGGAGAGAGTGAAACACGGAAAGCGAAAGACTAAAGGAATACAAAAGGGACAGAAAAGGAGAAAAGAGGTAGAGGGCAGCCTAGTAGAAGAGCAGACTTCTCCCACTAGACACCAGGGATAAGGCGCAGTCAGAAGCCTGCGGGTGGAGGAGGGCCTTGAACTCCTGAAAGAGGTCAGAGTTCAAGAGAATGAAGGGCTCTACTTGCCGGTGGAGCTACGAGGAGGCAGAGCAGTTCACTGGCTAATAGAATTATGGAGGGATATAGTAATATGATTTGTGATATTCCTGAATAATGTCTAAACTAAAAAGTCAGCGAGGGCCAATTTAGTTATTGGTGGATGGAGTAGGCATCATTGGCCTAGTAGAGGACTTTATGTCTGCCAGACCGTTACTACTCTGCATTTTACTGTTTTTTACAGGACTGCATTAAAATGTTTTTATTGTTCCTTGCCACCAGGTTGAAACAGTTGGTGGTAAAAAACAGTAAAAAACAATTGAAACAGTTGGTGGTAAAAAACAGTAAAACATAATTACATTTGCCTATCCAAATTGGGACAGTCCTATCTTTTCATGTGGTGAGACTCCGCACTCGTAAAGATACTACTTGTAAATCCCTTTGTGAATAGCAAAGAATTGTAAACTTGAAGGAAGAAAAGTGTAATTTTACTTTTGTTAATCAGGCTCTAAATGTATCTTATTGAACAATATTTGGCGAATCAGACTATTCATCCTAGAACAAGACATCAACAGTGTTGTCCTTGACCAGCTTTTGTCAAAATTGCATTATGACAATTACCTCTGAACTGACTTGCTAAAGGTACACCTCAGCCACCTCTTGTGGCATATAGAAGTTCATTTTATCACCCGAAGCAAACAATTCAAACTCATCAGAGCAATTTGACAAATGCTCTAATGGCTTTTCATTCAATTGAGATTACTTGACAAAATGAATTATAGAAAGGTGTGCACGTTGCCATACTTCAGGACCTGTCCTACTGATTGGTTTTTAGTCCACACTTCTCAGGTAATCTAATTTATAATTCCTTCATGGTACTTGCTAAATATTTTCTCAAGTGCAATTTCTCTCCATTGATATTTGTGTATATAGTGTTGTATCTTAACTGCGTCTATGTTGATGTATGTTGGTAATTCCTTACCTAAATTGTAAATTCACGTGGGCAGCAGTTATACTGTATATAACTCCAGAAATAAATACATAAATAGGTAGGGCAGCATGGGTAGACCCAGGATTACACTTCCAGGAGTGGTCTGCCCATAGTTGACCTCAACTCTATTACCTTCCAATGGACCAGAATAGCACTGCCTACAGTAGCACACACCTAGGACGTCATAGGGATCACATTTGTTGCCTAACACTTTCAGCAATGGTTCAGCATGCTGGCAAAATGTATTTTAGTTTTGACCTAAATAGTCATTTCAGCTCTATTGGTAGACGGTGCAACTAACTGCAAAATAATGGAAGTTTCTCTTGAAACTTTGCATTGGCAAATGAAAATCCTTAATGCAAAACAAACTTTGTGAAGACCAGTACACCCAGATTTTTTTTAAATAAAAATGCTTCTTCATTAATTACCTTATTTGTATGTGTGTTTTTATGAACGTGTGAGCGATTGAATGTGAGAATTGGTCCAAAGGAAGCTGAGTGGGTAGACATTTACGTTCAGAAATGAACAGATGCATTACTGGGTGAATAGATGATAAATGAATGAGTGATTAGGTGTATGGATTGGTGGAAGGGCAAATGAATAAATGCCTGAGTGAGTGAGTGCATTTCGGGACAGGTGAATGAGTTTGGGGATGGATGAGGCAGCGGAGGAATCCAATGTTTTTTATTCTTTTCCTTAATCTCTGTGGCTCTTATGGCACACAACTGGGGTTTTGAAAAGAAGCAAGGGAAAAGGAAACTGCAAATTATAACCTCAACACTTTGTGTATAAAATGATATCTTATTTACCTTACTTCTGAGGAGTCAATAATGAGAGATATAGTTAAAGTTTAAAGGTTTTATTAATCATTAGCTCTTGAATCATTTTCTTTATTGTTCAAACATAAGTTACAGAAAATAGCATAAAGCTTGTCCCCTGAATCGAATCCCTATTCTATATTTCTAAGACAGGAAACTAGTTTGAAGTTGAGTAGCTCCTAAAAAGCACTCAAAGAACAGCAATAGAAAATCATCTGAGTCAGAGAATATCGAGTAACCTAATATAACATAGCAGAAAGGAAAAAGCATCTGAGAGTCTGTCTAGCCAGGAAAGCTGTCAAGACTTAGAAAGAGTAAATGTCAGCCTCTGAAAACAGAGATACAGAGAATGATCTGAGGCTTCTGAAGACTCTAATCTCTAAGATTCACACTGTTCTTTCTCTGGGATAATGAAATACAATGATACACACATTTAACAATTTCTTCAGATCAAGTATTAGGTCAGACAATCAGGAAATGAGAACATTGTGAGACAGGGACAGTTCCAGTCACCATGACAAGTTCTAACAAAGACAGTTCTAAATACAAGATACATTTGTAGAAGTTTTAACTACAATAATACATTGAACAATTTTCCCAGCTTCCTAGCTCTCTGAAAGAAAGAAGATTTGTTTAGGTTTTAAGCTTGATCACATTGTCATCTCCTTTCACACATGTGTTCACACTAGAAGCTTATTAATGAAGATGCAATTTTAAAGTAAGTTTAGCAAGTTTCAAAATTATGATGCAGGTCAGGTGGTTAAAACGAATAGAAGAATATAACTTTCTGTGTTGGCATAGGAAGTTTGCGTTATGAGGAGGCCATGCAAAAGTCACCATAGAAACATTTTCCTGAGGTAAAGCAGTTTTGAATGTGTTAATGTTAGCAAATAGAGCAAGTCAGGCAAGTACAGGCCATGCAGAGTTCAGAAAGGAAAATATAGTTTAAAATGTAGCATTTGGTTAAGCCTACAATTCACTCATACTGGTTCTTAATGAAATGAAATGTATTTTTATTGAAATCTCTAGTATGAGTATTCATGAGGCAGACCCCTTTCAACCCATTTGCAATAACACTGTTGTACATTTTGTTTTGTGACTCGCAATTTGTGATTCGCAAATGGATCACAAATTGTGAGTTGCTAAACAAAAGGTTGTACTTCTGGCCCTAGAAGTGTAAGTAAAATCCCTAAAAATAGTTTACATCTAGTTCTATTATTACCACATATGTTTCTCAACAATCACATCTACTACCAATACTTGTTTGTAACAACAATTTATGTCTCTTGTTAAAGTTGAATGTCAATATCTTCATCTTCAGGCATCCTTAGCCCTACTCTATGTTCTTCTAAAATGGTATCCGTACTTTTCAGCTGCTCCCTCAGACCTGGGTACTCTTCTTATCTTCTTTTGTATTTTTATTTAGTATTTGTATTTCCTGAAATAGTCTATACATTCTATCAGTCTTTATTTTTCATTTCCCACAACATAATGTAACTAGTTCTCAAGGGAGTTCAGAAAGTTCTTTATCCAATCCAGCAAATCAGATTAGGATTTGACTGACATAATAGGTTCATTCAGGTTCTGAATATCTTTGACAAGGTACTCTAGATCTTTTAGACCTCCTTGGTGTGTTTTGTTCTTCTTCTGTGTCTCTTATACCACTTGGCTCTGCTCCTTCTTTGATTGTCAGTGGTATGGATTCAACTGACACTTTCAATCTTAATTTCTTTCTGCTGTAAGCTTTAGGCCATTTGGCATTATGTGGATCTCTTCTCTTCTATATTCCAGAACTTCTTCCTTATCCTGGATCCTCAAGATTTTCTGCTTGATCTAAAACTGATTTTCTGCAAAATCAACATTATATCCAACATGGACACTGAGGATAATTCAGTGAAATTTATGTTTATAGTGGAGTTTTACCCTACTCCATCTGCGGTTCTTTTTCTACTTTACAGGCCCTTCCCATCCCACACCTCTTCCTCCCTCCTACAATCAGTGGCATCCCCCTTAGGGTACCCTTCCTCAATATCCCAATTCCTTTCGGCCCCATACTGCCCTTCAACCTTAATAATTAAAAAAAGCCTGGGGAACGATGATAGCCTGGGTTCAATATTGAATTAATTGTGACTCGATATGTCCTCCTTGCTTATCATTGGTAGACTTAGATCTAAAGTCAGACCGCTGGACTCCTTGGCTTGACCTTTTTCTGCTGGCCCCAGCTCAGTTAAAGATTGAAGTGAATTCCTTTTAAAGTGATTGATTTATTGATTTGGTCACTGAAACTCCCTCTGAAACATTCCATGGAGGACCGACTGGCTGGTTTTGGCCCCTTTTGTCCCCTCATCTAGTCTTTCTTTCACCTTCATTTCCAATGCCATCTGAGTGTACTTCTGGCCTGTTGTCCGAAGCATTATGGTATCCTAATGTTGGCGGCTACTCAACCCTTTTAACTGTTTCCCTTTCCTGGGTGCCATCTACCCTTAATGCCTACCAGCACCCTACCGGTGGTTGCTCCTTGTTTCTCTTCCCACTCCTGTCAAAATTATTCCTTTCTTATGTGCTCCTTTATATTCCTACACCCTCAACACATACTTCCAGAAGCTCCTTTTAGTAACAAATTATACTTCAATCACATCCAAGCACTTACCTCTGCTTATCTATGCCAGTTCTTCCAAGGGACTGCCTTACTGCTGCTGCCTCTACCACCCCAAGAACAGTAAACTGCTGGTTCCTTTGAATCCTTTTTTTTCCATAGCAGGATTGGGCAGTCACTCCTTAAGCCTTCTACTTCAATCAATTCCACTGCCAGCCTTCTTGCCCCCAAAGTCTCTCTACTGACTGTCAAGTGCACGTCCGTATGCCATGCACCTCGCGGTTCCATGTGCGGGCCAGCACGGTTACCCTACTCTGGCCAGAGGCTAACAGGTGGCTCACTGGGGCTCATGGCTATCCCTCCCAGGTCCGCAAATCAATAAAAGATTGACCGGTTTTAAACACCACTCGCTACTCACTGGGAGCCATGGCTATCCTTCCCAAGTCTTCAAATAGTAGGACATTTCTCTGGTTTTAATAGCTGCTCCACTCTATTTCTGTTCACCTTCACCACGTTCAGTACACAGCATTCACAGTGTCTCATCATCTCAGAAGCGGGAGGGCAAGAGCACAGCAGTGCAGCATCGGCGTCCACAAACAAGGCAAGCAAGCAGAGATCAGACTGTAACGGGGCAACCAGATCCAAAAGTGGGTTTGTATCTAGAACTGATCTAGAACTTCAATCTGGGTTCTTAGTTCTTCTCAAGTACCAAGAGCGTGAATGCTACTTTGTGAGCTGTCTGGCAATTGGACTTCTTTACCTATCAGAGATTTTTCACCCCTTACATCTTCTTGTTGTGCCTAATCACAGTCTTTCGTACAACGTGCAGTGGTACGTTCACCAGTGTTTTCGGTTCTGGCTAATAGAACACTATTTTTTCATATGGATCTCTTGTATTCTGGGTATGTGAAGCATTTACCCAATTTGGAATTCCAGTACATTTCATTCCTGTATTCGTGATGAGAATATCTTGATAGGGGCCTTTCCAGTGTGGCTCTAGACAGGACTTTCTCATGTGTTTCTTAACTAAGACATAGGGCCTCGTTACAACCTTGGCAACCGTTGTGCGGCCCCCGCCGGCCCCATTTTGACATCCCCGCTGGGCCAGTGGGAGGAAACAGAGTTTCCACCCGCCGGCCCAGCGGGGATGTCAGCCGCAACATGGGAGCCGGCTCCTAATAGAGCCGGCAGTGTTGCGGCCGTGCGACGGGTACAGCTGCACCCGTTGCGCTCTTCACTATCTGCTGTGAAGACAGTGAAAAGCAGTGTGGGGCTGTGCCAGGGGGCCAATGCACTGCCAATGCCAAGTGCATGGGCAGTGCAGTGGCCCCCAGGGGACCCCCGACTCCCCTTCCCGCCAGCCTTTCCATGGTGGTCTCTACCACCATGGACAGGCTTGTGGGAAGGGGACTCGAGTAGCGCTGCCCTGGCGGATTAAAACTGCCGGGACAACGATGGCGGTAAACCGCTGGTGTCGGCGGTGTAACCGCGGCGCTTCCGCCGCGGTAGTAATCCGCAAGATTGTACCGCCAGCCTGTTGGCGGTACAATCTCCAAAACAGCCCTGGCGGTCTTTGACCGCCAGGGTTGTAATGAGGCCCATAGTCTCCAGGACTAAGGTCATGGCACTACTCCTGGTATGAATTTGCAGTGACAGCTTCAGCCTGTCAAGAGACAGAGCATACTACATCAGCCAGTCCCTTACAGTATCCGAGCACCATGTCATCTGTAATATTAACAAGTGCATTTGCTGGAACTGCACTTAATCTCACTGCTCTCCCCATCAATATTTCTTGTTGCCATAAACCAGTTTTTCTGTCAGGTGTACTTCGTAGACTCATGACAACTAGAGACAAAGCATCAGGCCATTTCTGTGAAGTGAAATAACAACTTTTGGCTATCTTGACTTAATCATCCTGTTAAGCTGCTCCACTATGCCAGAAGCTTCTGGACGATAACTACACTGTAGCTTCTGTTCAACTTGTAATGCTGTACACAACATCTTTATAATCTCACTTTTAAAGGGAGTATCTAGATCTGTCTCTAGAGATATTGGTATACCAAACCTTGGAAATAACTCCCTCAACAGTAGCTTTGCTACAATAAGACTATTGTTTTTCCTTGTTGGATAGGCTTCCACTCATGTGGAGAAAATGCAAACAATCACCCGAACGTGTCCCAGCCCATTACAAATAGGCATTTTGAAGAAGTCCATCTGCATTCTGTTGAAAGAGCCTTCTGATTTCCCTACATGACTGAATGAGACTTGTGTTCATTTGCCTACATTCATCTGTTGACATGTTACACATCAATGACACAGTTCTTCTGCTTGGAAATGTCTTGTGATTGGAGATAGCAAACTGTCTGGTCATACTGGTCGTCCATCCATTGAACCCTAAACAGAAGATACACTGTTTTTCTGTGTCTGGTGCATTTTTTTGCCTTAATCTCACATCTCCCCAAGTGTCAGCAACTCTCACCATCATAGAAAAGACATCCCTGAGATTCATTTGTGTACGGGCCATAATTGCACAATAGAATGCCACTTCATCCGAATACCTGTTGTCAACTGTGACATAGCTATTGTCGCTCCTGTGTGCTGCACATTTCACCACAGAAATTTCAGTTAGGAATTGTAGATCTTCCAGTAGCTTTTTTATATGTTCCCCGTTTCTAAAAGGTGAACCAGATGAAGTCATGAAACCTCGCTGTGACCAGAACTTCCCAAAGTCATAGACAACACAAAAACCATAGTGACTATCTATAAAAGTATAGTCACTTTCATTTGAAAAGTCACTCTGCAAGCTCTAATAAGAGCAATCAGTTCTGCAGCTTGTGCTGAAGAATTTCCTTGAAGTCATGAAGTTGTTCTCTCTTGGATTGTGCAGACTGCATAAACTGTTCTTAAAAAACCCTCATTTGTTCACAAGCTTGAGCCATCCACAAATAGGACATAACCTGGACTTATTTATGCCTCATTTTTTATGTCACATTGCTCAAGACACATTCACCACAGCTACTGCTTTAAGACAACCAGGCAAAGCAGCGACTATGGGATCAAGGGTCACTGAGTAGTAAGCAATCAGCTATTTGGCATCCCTATGTAATTGTGCTTGCACTGAGAGAGCACCTCCCTCCATCTCACGCCAAAACAGTATGAAATCTTTTAAATAAACCAACATTCTCAGTGCCAGGAAATGAGAGAGACTTCCTCTCAGCCATATTAATGCTTTCATACATTCATTGCCCCATGGGATTGGATCTGGTACATCTTTGTGTGTTAACCTCAATAAAGGTTTTGCCATTAAGGAAAAGTTAGGTATCCAGAGTCTACAGTAGGCAACCATTCCCAAAAACATCCTAACATCTCTCAGCATATGAGAAGGAGGACTCATTTTTCAAAATTGCATCAACTCTCTCTCTTGACTCTTTCCTTGTTCTTTTTTCAATGATGTGTCCCAAATAGTAGACCTCTTATTGACAATATTGCAGTTATTTTGGAGTGACTTTATGCCCATCTCTGCCAAATGATTTCATAATGCAATGGTATAAATTTTGCAAGATTCTGTTTTCTCTGATGCCACAAGAAGATAATCTAAGTATGGCACCATGACTGAGCTTCGGGGCATAATCAATAATTCCAGGTTCTTTTTCAAGATCTTTGAAAATTGAGTGACTCAGTATAACCTTGTGGAATGTGACACCATGCTAATATTTTCTCTTGCAACGCAAAAATAACAGATACTGACTGTCTTGTGCAATGGAATTGAGAAGAAAACTTGACAGAGATCAATCACAGCTGCACATTGAATTTGATAAAGTATAGTACCAGCATTTGGTACCACAGGATAGGATAAGATTACAATATCATTCACTTTCTCAAATCTTGGACAGTGCTAAATTTCCCACTGGGTTTTCATGATCCCATAATTGGTGCATTGCATGGACTTCCAACTAGCTCCCTCGGAATGCCCTTTTTGAGCAGACCATTTACAATTTGGGTTATTTCTTCTATCACTTCCGTTGTCATGTGATACGGTGGTGTTCTGGGAAAAACTGCATTTGGTATTATGTTTATTCTGACTGGTTCCACTCCTTTGATTAATCTGATATCCTTTGCTGTGAAATCCCACACTTCTAGATTAACTGTTGCTTTTAATTCTGCAAGTAAATCTTTCATTATCAGCATCAGACAACCCATACTGTCTCTTGTTGAGCAATTTTAAAATCCACATCCTCACGTGTTTGCAATTCTGCTCCTTTTCATGTGCAATGGATGGTGCAGTTTAATATGCACAATAAATCTCTCCCTAGTAGGTTTACCGTACTTAAATCAACAAAATGATTTTCCTCTAACAATCCTCTTTTTACAGGGGCCTCTTTTGAGATTTGGTTTGTAACTTGTCTATTTGAAACGTCTACAAATTAGATCTCTTTTCCCGAGAGGGGTAGGTCTGGTTCTCACAGTGGAATAGGTAGCTCTGGTATTAGTAAGAAATGACAATTTGTAACCATTCACTTCAACTTCTATGAATGGTGCACTCTGGTCTTCCTCTAAAACTGTGCCAAGCACACAATCTGCTTCCCTTCCCTTCTCATGCACCATCACTGTGATGTGCCTGAATCTGAATCTCCAGTGCTAGACATAGGAAATTGCTGAATTGCATTCAGATTTTGCATCTGTATCACATTTCTATTCGTTTTGGTAACTGATTCAATCTCGCATTGTTTACATTTGGTTGAACCACAAGTGCTTGTGGAAAGGGTACTATTTGAGTCTGATATTGCATCGCTACTTGTACCTTTTGCAAGGGACATTCTGAGCTTACATTCATGCTTCCAATGCCCCACTCTGTTACAACGATGACAAGGTGTCATGTTCTTCAGCATCGGAACATCAACACTCAGATCAATCAGAGCCCCTCTTTGTCTACTTTGAGACATTATGATCCCTCCTTGACTGCCTTGTTTTCCTGCTTGAAAACCACCTATGAAGATTTCTTTTGAACCATTCACATTCTGAACTGCACCACCATTTCCAACAAATGACTGTTTCTGAAACCTTTTTTGTGCAAATTTCATCTGAGGCAACATAAACTTCTCGTTAAGTTTCCACAGTGTCACCTCCTGTTTATCACTTCCAGACTGTGCATATTTCAAAATGTCACCTAGAGACTTTGGCCCTCATTAAGAGTGTGGCTGTCTTACCACAGCCACACTTGTGGAGGTCTTGTCCAACCGGCACATTAAAAACATGGTGGTCAGACTGCCAGGAAGCTGCCAGCTCTGCCAGGATCTTGGATGCTGGATGTCTGGTGGTGGCGGAGATCCTAATCCGCCAGGGAAGCTCTGCAACCTTGTTCTCTGGCAGCCTTTTCAAGGCAGTAACACCACCACGAAAAGGCTGGCAGAGAGCAGGGGCAAGGACCCCCCCTGCCCAGCATCCTCGCAATGTTCACTGTCTGCTTTGTAGACAGTGAACATTGTGACGGTGCTGCGAGCACAGCAATGCTGCCGGCTCGATTATGAGCCAGTGACAATGTTGTAGCCTGTTTCCCCCAGCCTAATGGGAAACTCCTAATGAGGCTGGCGGGGAGGTAGCCTGTGTGGCAGCAACCTCCCATCGTATGTTTTCACCATCTGCCAAAGTCGAAATGACCCCCTTTGTCTACCAAAAAATTACATTTTGTGGTATGTGATGACAAATCGAAGATCTCAGACCAAGCACAAACTTTGTAATGAAAAATCCCATTTCTGCTGGGTCAAGATGGATCTGTCTGTATGCAGTTGAAATGCCTTTATCAATCTCTCATAGTATTCATGCACAGACTCCTTAACGTCCTGCTGAATTTGATTGAATTTCAAATAATCCATATCTTTAGGAGAAACTCTTCCCTTTAAAAAGTGAATCACCTCTTTATACTTAGGGTCTGATTTAGATTTAACTGGACGGGTTACTCCATTACAACAGTGAGGGATATCCCACCTTTCAAAATATAAATCTCATTATTTCCTATCAAATTTATATTTCAGCGGATGGGTATCCTTTACCGTTGTGACAGAGTAACCTTTCCGCCGAAATCTAAATCAGGCCCTTAGCCATTACTAGAGGTGAAAGTGCATGCGAATCAAGATCTGTTGCTGGTTCTGCATTTGGTCATTGAACAGTAATCTTACATTCTGCTCACACATCACCCAGAACCACCATATCAAAAACGTGTTCAAATCAATCCACAACACCTTTGCAATTTTGACAAACTTTTCGACTTGTGTGTACCACTGCATAGGACTGTCTCTCAACTTTGGAAAATTATTTGTAAATGATACAGGGTCCTCCCTACTCCAAGGGACATGTACATACTCTCTACCTGGTATCTCACTTAAAGGACAGGCAGTAATTGCCTCTTTCGTTCCTGCATGTGGGACTTGTTTTCTTTTCTCCCCACTCTCTTCTGCCTGTTTCTTTTCTTTTCATGGCTTTGTAACCATTTATTTTCAAATTTGTCAAATTCACTCCATTTAAGTACACATTTTCTTAATTCAGTGAGATGAATTTACATTGCTGAAGAACACATGTTTTCAATGGATTCATCATCCAATTGCACCACAAAAACTCCTTTGTAATGGTACACTTTTAGAAACTTCAACCTAATATTTTTTGCCAATTCAGTTATTTTATCATGAACAGTTGCAGCTTTTCTTGTAATTTCTTTACACAAGTAAGTAAATTCTTTCTCTTGATACTGGTTTTTGTGATCAAGATCCAGATATCCTCTAATAATTTCTTCTAATTCAATTTGTAATGTAGGCACATTTATTGGCCTCTCCTTTTCTGAAACTGGACCAGTATTTGATCTTAAAGTGGCACTTGGTCTTTCTGTGTCCTCAAGCGTCACACTATTTCTGGCAGTCTCTTCAAACTAAGGAGGAAATATACCACTTTCTAACAAGCTACTTTTACCTGGCATGGTTTGTGTTGTGAAGACAAATTGTCTTACTTGTCATAGTGCTAGAATGGCTTGTGGGGGGTGTCTACACCACAATATGTGAATTTTGCAATTTTGCAATACCCATTTACTGGTATATCTCCAGTTGTTTCCTGAACTACTGCAGCTAGCGTATACACAACCTGTGCAGGCACTGTCTGTGTTGTAGTTAATTTAGTAATTTCTGCTGGTGTCGTTATCAGAGAAGCTGTAGCATCTGTAAGTACTACCGTCTGAGCAATACCCATTGGTGCCAGAGCACTCGTATCCACTTGCTGAGTTACAGACAGTGTAGTATTAAGCTATGCAAACATTGGTTGAGTTATTACAGGATGTGGCACAATCAGCTGAGTCAATATGGGTTGTGCATTTGAAGGTAGTATTCTTTGCATCAGACTAGTAACTTGCAAAACAGCTGTAGCTTTAGGAGCCATAGCTGTGCTCACATTGTTTGTTAATCGAGCTCCATTGTTTGGTACAAGACCCACATAAGGTGGCGAACGTGTAGCCAAAAGTTCATCTAAAATATCATCACCCAAATCAGTATCAGAATATGATTTTGTTTTTCTTTTTGTTTCTTTATTCCTTTTAATCTTTTTCTTTTTAGGTTTTTCAAATTCTCTAGCTTTTTGTGTTTCTATCATTTGTAAGTACAGGATATAATCTAGCATCCTCTACAGCACTTTTTCTCCACCTTTGAGACTGATCATCCCAGATTGCATCTGCATAATTTCTCATTACCCTCTTAGTTCTTTTTTGGCATTTCTCTCTCTCTCTTTCTTTTGAGCCATTTTCGCTTCTGCACTACGTGCTTCAAACTGTGTAGGTCTAGGAGGTAGCTTCATTTCATTTACGTTTTCTCCTGATTTGTCTCAAATTCTTAAATTAAATGTAGCCAATCTAGGAAAATTCAATGCTCCCTCTTTTTCAGTGATCTTGCACCCCTGGCAAAGCCAAACACATGTATGTAACCCTTCATCAGCCATCATGTGGTATGCTGGCATACCCTCAGGAGGTGCTTCCTCACCCTTCCTCATTGTAACCATTCCATCATCTCTCATAAGACTCCGAAAAGCTTTGAAAAAATTAATGATATCCATCTTCATTTCAACAAATTGACAATCACAATTACAGAGTCTCAATTGTTTTGAAATTGTTCCCTATACATAAGACCTCAGAACCTCTTTTATCAAATCACACTGCAGTTCATTAATTCAATAAACCAATCTCAGCATGGCTCTTGACGCAATTGAATCAATCACAGCACAGTGTTACACAAACTGACCAATACCAGCGCTGCACAATATGACACAACAACTCGTTCACTGCACTTCAAAACAACATTTGACAATTTTCAATAAAAATTACACTTATAAATCACACAATTTTGATGCATTGCCCTATTGTTACTCACACTCATCAGTTTTACCAGTTCTTAAACCGGAATCTGCAACTGTTTCAGAAACTGCACTTAGGTGGTCAACACTCCGACCGCCACGGCGGTACAAACAAACAGCGCAGCGGTCACCGCCAACAGACAGGCGGAGGACAAAGTACTGCCTACAGTATCACAACCTACCAATCCACCACCTTTTCCGGGGCAGATTCACCGCGGACAAAAACACGGCGGAAACAGGACTTCGAAGGGAAAACGCTCACCTTTACACACCCCACGAGGAATCCGGACGCCATGGAACCAGAGCTGCAGATCCTTCCAGCCCTTATCTTCTTGCTCCTCTACCAGGACAACGGGGAGTACTGCACCCACGACACAGGGGAGGGGGAGGGAAAAAACAGGGACTACGACACACACACGCAACACCACCACCCCCACCCTCACCCACCACAACACACATACTAATACAGCATGGTACATTGTGGTTACACACCCCAAAACCGGAAGAATGCAAAGACAAAAGAAAATGAGTGTAACCATTGTAATATATTAAAATCAAGTACGCAAAAAAAAATATATGCACTATAAACAAAATATACACCAAGCTTAGTACTCCAGGTAGTGCTCCAATGAAGTCTGTGGAACACTGGGCCCACACGGTATGGGTGAGGCCCACACAAGATCCCCGACCATGACGGAGAGAACACTGCAGGGGCATCATAGAGCAAGAAAACAGGCACCACAGGGGGAGGGAAAGGAGGGGGGCACCTCAGCCGGTTGAGTGCACAACGCCAAATCCACAAGAGGGCCACATGCCCACTGTTCCATCCTGGGGAGTGCAAAGCCACAGTCTCTCAAGTCTCTACAGTGGGTGGGTTGCCCACTGTTCCATCCTGGGGAGTGCAAAGCCACAGTCTCTCAAGTGGATGACAGTCGCCACTGGTTCTGGAGGGGGCATGGCGCCCAGAGTGCTTCATCCTGCTAAGGACTGAGGTAGTGGATGTGAATCCCCACTGGTTCTGGAGGGGGCATGGTGCCCAGAGTGCTTCATCCTGCTAAGGGCTGAGGTAGTGGATGCATCTCTCCACTGGTTCTGGAGGGGGATTGGTGCCCAGAGTGCTTCACTCAGTAGTGTCAGTGCCCTTGGTGCTCATGGGCCAGCGGTGCTTGTGGCGGCGGTGCCCTGTTCAGCGGTGCTTGTGGTGGCGGTGCCCTGTTCAGCGGTGCTTGTGGCGGCGGTGTCCTTTGCAGTGACTCAGTTGCTGGCGGTCCTGTCTGGCCCAGCGGGGCTGGTGCTGGCCTGGCGATCCTATCTGCCCCAGCGGGGCTGGTGCTGGCGGTCCTCTCTGGCCTAGCGGGGCTGGTGCTGGCAGTCCTGTCTGGCCCAGCGGGGCTGGTACTGGCGGTCCTCTCTGGCCCAGTGGGGCTGGTGCTGGCGGTCCTGTCTGGCCCAGCAGGGCAGGTGCTGGTAGTGGCCTTTTGGGCAGCAGGGCAGGTGCTGCTGGTGGGCTCTTGGGCAGCAGGGCAGGTGCTGGCGGTGGCCTCTTGGGCAGCAGGGCAGGTGCTGGCGGTGGCCTCTTGGGCAGCAGGGCAGGTGCTGGCGGTGGGCTCCTGGGCAGCGGGAATGATGGCGGTGGGCTCCTGGGCAGCGGGGATGATGGCGGTCTTCTCCGCCGTGCTGCTCTTCCCAGACCTGCTGACTTTCTTGTGGCCCTTCCCCACCTTGGAAGGTGTCGCAGCTGACTCCACACTCCCACCTGTACCTCTGGGAGCGGCTTTGGTGGCTGGAGTCTTCCCCCTCTCCCGCCGGGCACTGGCCAACTTTAGATGCTTCACAGGTGGGGGACTGTCCGTGCTGTGGCTCCGTGCCACACTGGCTGCCCTGGTGGCCGGTGCACTCCAGATTCCAGTGACTATAGGCACCACTGGTCCCGGAGATGTTGTGGCTGAGGTGCTAGGTTGGGACCTGGAGAGCCGGGCCCTAGGAGGCGGACGGGGTGGGGGAGGTGTGGGAAAGAGGCCAAGGTTGGACAGGAAAAGTTTTTGGGAAACACTGGGACGGGTAGCTGGAGGGGGTTTGGGAGTGGAGGAAGAGGTTGTGGTTGTAGGAGGTGTTCGTTTGGTGACTTTGGGTAAAGATGCATGCGCTGGAGGCTGTCTTGAGGTGGATGGCTGTTGGGTGGGTGTGTGCCTGCGTTTGTGTATCTTGGGAGGTGGCGTCACAGACACACTGGGAGAGGATACAGGGGAAGTGTGAATGGCAGTGGGGGTGGTGACTGCACGTGAACGGGTGTGGTGGCATGTGTGCTGGTTATGGCAGTAGTGGCTGTAGATGTAGTGCATGCAGGTGTGAGTGTAGATGAGACTGGGAGGGAGGAGGGAGAAGAGGAGGAGGGGGACACAGTGGAGGCAGTGGATGTTGGTGTGTCTGCATGTGTTTGATGCTTGTGTGAGTGCCTGTAGGATGTGTGGTGCTTATGTTTGCCTGAGCTTCCCTTGTGTGTTGAGGTGTGTGCATGCTGGTCTGAAGGTGTGCTTGGGATAGGCTAAGGTAGAGGGGATTGGGTCTGGGTGGAGGAAGTTGGAGTGGGGAGGCTAGAAACAGGGACAATGGCTGGCATCAGTGCTGAGGCCAGAGTCTGAAAAGCTCGCTGAAGGGCTGCCTGACCAGAATGAATGCCCTCCAGGAATGCAGTTGGTTGTTGCAACTGCCTTTCTACACCCTGGATGGCATTCAAAATGGTAGACTGCCCAACAGTGAGGGACCTGAGGAGGTCAATGGCCTCCTCACTGAGGGCAGCAGGGGTGACTGGGGCAGGGCCTGAGGTGCCTGGGGCGAAGGTGATGCCCACCCTCCTGGGTGAGCAGGCACGGGGCAAAGGCTGAGGGGCTGCTGGGAGGGCGGTGCTGGTAGGGGGGGTGGCAGCTGTACCTGTAGATGCGGGGCACGGATGTTGTCGCCACCACAAGGGAGCTCCCATCAGAGGACGAGTCCGTGTCACTGGTGTCAGCTCCTGTCCCCGCCGTGGAGCTCCCCTCGCCCTCCGTCCCACTGGTGTACTCTGACTTCATTGTCTCGCCCTCCAGGGCCATGTGGGATGCAGCTCCCTCCTGCTCCATTGCCACTACTCCTCTGCCTGATGATGCTAATGCACACAAGAACAGGGAGACCACAAAAAGGGGTGGGACGACAGAAGAAAGACATTTTGAGTGAATGCATTACCGCTACCGTTGGCGGACACGACAGACACAGAAGCCCCCTGCACTACGCCGCAAACTTGGCCTCCACTGTTCAATCCATGGGATATGGCCTACACGGCTATGGATGACATCTGTGCACATCGATTACACAGGAGCCTGACTAGGTGTACTTGGCACTTTACACAGGTGGGGTGGGGTGCCACAGGCTCTGCCAGCACAAGGGGACCTTGCCTACCGAACTCACCCTGGCCTTGGGAAACCCACAGCCCACCTCCCCCACCCAGACACCTCCACTGCGCGCAAAATCAGCAGAATGAGAGTGTACTCACCCCCTTGTGGCTGCTGTGATGCCCCCAAGCGCCCATCCAACTCCGGGTACGCCACCACCAGGATCCTGAACATCAGGGGGGTCATGGTGCGACGGGCACCCCTCCCACGTTGGGAGGCCATCCCCAGCTGGGCCTCCGCCATCTTCTTGCTCCAGCGGCGAATGTCCTCCCATCTTTTACAGCAGTGGGTGCTCCGTCTGTGGTAGACCCCCAGGGTCCGGACGTCCTTGGCGATGGCACACCAAATATCTTTTTTCTGGTGGGCGCTGACCTACATGAATTGTACAAGGGGAAAAGAAAAGTTATTACCAAATGCACCATCACAGTCATTGGCCCCCATCCCTACCCTTGCCATGATGCACATGCACTCACCGTTGTTTCATGCACGCCTTAATCTGCCCCCGATCTTTCATCCACCCCACTGCACACAAGCATTGCCCATACAGCATGCTCACAGTGTACTTACCTGTTTGTCTGGAGGACCGTAGAGTAGCGTGTACTGGGGGAGGACCCCATACACGAGTTTCTCCAACTCCTCCGATGTGAAGGCAGGGGCCCTTTCCCCAGTCGCACGAGCCCTTGTCTCTTCCAGACTGAGGTCACAGCAGCACGTGCAGTGTAGGTCCTCTCCTGTTGAAGATCAGGTATCGAGTGATTGAACAGATGGAAAATGGCGGTCACGTCCGCGGCGGTGCGTACCGTCAACGCCGGCGTACATCGCCATTGGCTCCTGGGACCCATAGGGTCCAATGTTAACCAATGCAGGATTGCGCTGCGGTCTTCGACCGCCTACCGCAACGGTGTACAACGCCAGCCCAGTTACCCATTGTCCCACTTTACAGGTCAGGCAGCCGCCATTTCAGGGGCCCACATGGCTTGATTTTTAACTGCGTCACACATACCTAGGCCTAGCCTCAACACACATACAGGCCAAATATCAGATTATGAATCGTGTTCGGTGTAAGCTGTGTTTACGCACCTCTGCGTTGTTTGACTCTGTGCTCACTGTTGTCCTTCATAGGCACCGTCCACTGGGACATGTGAGGAGATGGCGGCATCCTCCGGTGTACAGACTGCTGGTGGACCTGTCGACAATGGAGGAGCGACGTGATCATCACCTACAGGCTTGACCGTGCCACAAGCCAGGAACTGTGTGCCCAGTTGGAGCCAGACCTGATGTCAGCTATCCGCCATCCCACAGGAATCCCCCCTCAAGTGCAGGTGCTGTCAGTACTCCATTTCCTTGCAAGTGGGTCATTTCAAACAACAGTGGCCATAGCATCAGGGATGTCCCAGCCTATGTTTTCAAACGTGTTGTCCAGAGTGTTGTCTGCCCTGCTGAAACACATGCAGAGCTACATCGTTTTCCCTCAGGTGGAGGATTTACCTACAGTGAAAGGAGACTTCTATGCCCTGGGACATATCCCCAACATCATAGGTGCCATTGATGGGACACATGTGGCTTTGGTACCCCCCCCGCAGGAGTGAACAGGTGTACAGAAACCGGAAGAGTTATCATTTCATGAATGTGCAGATGGTGTGTTTGGCAGACCAGTACATCTCCCATTTTAATGCCAAATTCAATGGCTCAGTGAATGACGCTTACATCCTGCGGAATAGCAGTATCCCTCATGTGATGGGTCAACTCCAGAGGCACCGTGTGTGGCTATTAGGTGAGCACCTGGAAGCAAGTCAGTGGGAATGGTTGGACGTATTTCTGTTGGCGTGACGGTGGAGGTCTTGTTTTCGCCAGTTTATCACTGACCTTTGGTGCGGCGGACTTGTGTGGGTGTCTGTATTTTGGCGGAGTCCGTGCTGTGGGTCATAATAGCTGTGGCGGAGTTCCGCGGCCGCGGCGGTGTGTTGGCGGTCTTCTGCATGACGGTAAGCGGCTTTCACCGCCAATGTTGTAATGACCCCTTAATCAGTCTTTGCCATTGGGTTATGGGCAATTGGGCTATATCTAACTTTCGGCACTTCTTAAATATTGCAGCTTCTTTCCCTCATCACTTAAACCACACCTCTGCTGCCAACTTTTTGGGGCAGCGGGGAATCCTACATTTTTTATTCTTTTCCTTAATCTCTGTGGCTCTTACGCCACACAATCGAGATCTTGGAAATGATCTGGGGAAAGGGAAAGTGCAACACTTCTTGCATTTTATAAAATCTTACTTCTCAGTAGTCAATAATAAGAGTTATAGTTAAAACTTAAAGGTTTTATTAACCATTAGATTTTGAATTGTTTACTTTATTAATCAAACATGAGTTACAGAACATAGCTTAAAAAGATTCCCATAAATCTAATTCCTATTCTATACTTCTTAGTCAGGAAAATACATAAAGTTGAGTACCTCCTAAAGAACACTCAAAGATCAGCAATAGAAAATCATCTGAGTCAGAGAATATCAAGTAACGTAATATAAAATAACAGAAAGGAACAAGCATCTGAGAGTCTATCCAGCCAGTAAAGCTATCATGATTCATAAGGAGCAAATATGTCAGCCTCTGCAGAGAGATAAAAAATGATCTCAGGTTTCTCAAAGCTCTAATCTCTAAGGTTCCAACTGTTCTTTCCCTGAGACACTTTTATATGAAATACAATGATACAAAAAGTTAACAAGTTCTTAAGCTGAAGTATTAGATCAGCTAATAAGGAGAACATTGTGAGACAGGAACAGTTTCTGTTGAGCTGGCAAGTTCTAACAAAGGGAGCTCTAAATACAAGATACATTTTTTAGACGTTTAAACTACAATGATACATCAAACAATTTTCTCACTGGCCTAAGTCTCTGCAAAAGAAAGCACATTTGTGCACGTTTTAGGCGTGATCAAATTAAGTCATCTCCTTTCACACACATCTTCACACTAGAAGCCTATTTATAAAGAGGTCAATTAAAGATTACTTTAGCGACTTTTGAGTTTCTTATGCAGGTCAAGTGGTTAAAAAGAATAGAAGAATATGACTTTCCTTGTTAGCATTGGAAGTTTGTGTCATGAGAAGGCCATGCAAAAGGCACAATAGAAATATTTTTGCTGAGCAAATGCAGTTTGGCATTTGTGAACATTAGCAAATTGAGCAAGTCAAGCAAGTGCAGGTCATGCAGAGTGTAGTGTCGTGTCACTCTATGCATTAACAAGCGCGGTCGCATATGTTGAAATAAGAGGCAGAAACTGGATGTTTGCCTTGTGGTGGCAACAGCAGCATTGATTACTGCACCTCCGCTCCTAACGCCCTGCCCACTGGCCACCATTTATATAACCTCTTGCTAGTGACCTGCAGGCCATGTGCATTGAACTTGGATTCAGAGGGGAGTCGGAACGGCTCCCCTCGGTTTACATGTCGTTCATAATGGTAGTGCTCTGCGAACAGTTTCATCACTGGCGCGACACTACATTACTCCCAAAACAAATAAAACACTGTAATGAAGAATCACCACACATGGGACCTCACCTCATACAACATGATCTTGTAACCATTGAGAAGGAGCAGGATTGCCACGTAACCCGTATTTGGTACGAGTGGATCTGCCAGTCTTAGGACCACGTTCAGGAACATCAACAGGTGTCAAACCAGATCCAACTGACTCAAGACCAGGACAGAGCAACGATGGAGAGGTTGAGATACCGTTGTCAGAGTCAGGCATGGACATCTGATCGACATCAGACAATGGCCGTCACCTTCTTCTACTGCAGGCTTGTGGAGGATGAAACCTCTTGAACATGTAAATGTTCTGTGTGACAGTGGAGGTCCCTCGCCGGCTACAACCATGGATCCCTACTGGCGTACAATGGTCCAAGGATTCTGTCAAATTGAAGGCGAAACTTGCTTCCAGGAGGGTGCTGTTTCAATAGCACAGTGTCTCCTACATGTAAGTCTGATGCTCTTGCATGACGCGGGCGCTGACCTTGTGATTCACGCTGGTAAACCTGACGATTATCAATGGCTCCAGACGTCCACTACCTGTGCTGAGGAATAGAAACCTCACAGCTCTCCCTAGAGAGACATGCCCAGGAGCCTGGCTAGTAGTTGAATGGGGGGGTCTGTCGGTAGTTGTGTAGAAAGGAATAGATGGCATATTCGCTGGACTGCCCACTGGCTGCAGCAATTCGTATGACCTTGTTTAGAGTCCGTATGAATCTCTCAACCCCGTTCGCTTGAGGCCATCGCGGTGTGATCCGTCGGTGGTGGATGCCAGTGGTCTCCAAGTAAGCAAGCTCTCTACTCTAAAATGGGGGCCTGTTGTCAGTCTTTATTTCAGATATGATGCCATGAGTGGCTATGATTTTTTTGATCCAGGGAATCACGACCTCAGCAGTGAGGGAGAGGATGACCTCAGCCTATGGATATTTGGAGAAATCATCAATCATTACCATGGTATATTGTCCATCAGGGAGACTCTCAAAATCAAGACTGGCGGAAATCCTGGGTTGTCGTGGACCTGGCTCAGTCTCAACAGGAACAGGCC
Organism: Pleurodeles waltl; assembly: GCF_031143425.1. Taxonomy (NCBI): domain Eukaryota; kingdom Metazoa; phylum Chordata; class Amphibia; order Caudata; family Salamandridae; genus Pleurodeles; species Pleurodeles waltl. The sequence goes on from NC_090439.1 coordinate 779,266,994, forward strand.
GGCTAGGGTCCCCGGACGCTTGACACCATTTACACAATCGCACCAGGTTCTCGACTTGTTCGTCCATCGGGGGAACCACACCTTGGTCCGCAATTGACTTTTCGTCTTCACCATACCCTGGTGCCCATTGTGTGCCAACTGCACTATCTGGTCAATGAGTGAGAATGAAATGACCAGCTGGTAGCCTCTCAGCAGACACCCATCAGGATCTACTGACAACTCATTGTGAACATGTTGCAGACTCTCCATTATCCTCTTGGATGAGCGAGGGTATTTGCTTCCTCACTGCATGCCACTGGTTAGAACAAATAGCTTGCAAAGCTTTCTGAAGGCAGTCATGTTGTGCCGTGTCCTGAATTATGGTGTCAGTTGAAACAGGTAATAGTCGGGCCTGTTCAGACACATATCTCACGTACTCCTCAGTTTCACAGACTTCATGGACCTCACTCTCAGTGGCAGCTCATGGATGGCGAGACAGGTAGTCAGCCGGGTTGTTCGATCCTGGCCCGTACTCGAAATGACACCTGTAATCTTGTAATTGGAGCATCCACTTCTCTATCCGCGACAGCGGTTTTGATACAGTTATGTGAATAGGGGAATAAGTGGTTTATGGTCAGTCGTGACGAGAAACGGCTAGCCATGGGCATAGAGATGAAAGTGCTTGTATCCCCAGTGCACAGCAATGGCCTCTTTCTTTATTTGCGAATACCGTTGCTCGGTGTCAGTTAATGACCGGCTCGCAAACGCCACCGGTGACCACTCATTTTTGTCTTGTTTTTGGAGCAGCACGGCTCCTAGGCCTTTAGGGCCAGCGTCAACTGCAATCTTTGTGTCTTTGCAGGGATCAAAGTATCTTAGGATAGTGTCACTGGATGGGGCCTCCTTGGTGGCTTCAAATGTGGTTTGTTGGGCTAACCCCTACTCTCACGATTCTGAAGACCTTGTCAGGTTTCTGAGAGATTGTGTCAAGGTGGAAAGGTCCTTAATGAAATGGCCACAGTAGTAGACCATCACAAGAAAACTCCGGACTTCATTCACATTTGTTGGTGGGGGCGCATTTTTAACGTCCTGCACCTTCTCTGGATCGAGTGCCACACCATCCGCTGAAAACACATATTCAAAAAACTGAATCTTGCTGGCGAGAAACGCATACTTCTGGCGTTGGAGGGTTAGGCCAGATTCCTTGATTCATTGCAGCATGCTCTTGAGCCTGCCATTATGCTCTGGGACGGTCGCTGCATGAATTAGAATGTCATCACTGACATTGATATTGGCAGGCAAATCTACCAGATGTTCGTGGATGACGTTCTGGAAAACTTCAGCAGCACTGGAGATGCCAAAAGTACGCCTTAATCCTACGTGCATCAAAAACGTTGTTATGTAGCGTGACTCCTTCACTAGAAGTAGCTGATGGTACCCTCACCGTAAGTCCAGCTTGGAGAACCCACAGGACCTGCTTAGCTCTCCTATCAAGTCATCTATCATGGGGGTCAAATGTCTTTCACGTTGGGAAGAACCATGTCTACACAAATGCGTACTTCCCCAGGCTGTTTGGGCTTCCTCGCCACCACTATCGGGAACACCCATGGCGTTGAGTCCTGTGACCCGTTCTATGATGCCAGCTGCTTCCAGTTTGTCTAGCTCCTTCTCTACCTGTGGTCTGAGGTGGAATGGGATGTGTCGGTGCCAGAGCGCCACTGGCTATACAGTCTCATCAATGTGTAATTTTACTTCCCTATGACGCAAACAGCCTCAGCCTTCAAATACATTGCTGAATTGGTGAAGGAGTTCAGTCATTGACTCTTGGTGTATGCCAAATGCGAAGGTGACGACACCTAGGTCCTCTGCTGCTTGGCACCCTAATAGCATTCCAAGTCCTTCTTCAGCCACATATACGTGCACTCAAACTGACAGCGATCCATATGCAATGGATGTCTGGAATCTATCCATGAGGGCAAGTGGTGTGCTCTGGCCATACGCGTACACCTTCACTTTGGCGGTTCCTAAACTTGGTGCAGGAACCATCTGGTTGTACACATCTGTAGCCAGGATGTTTATGGAGGCACCAGTGACAACAACAGCGAGAGTTGAGTGGGTGCCTACCTTGATCTGGCATTGTGGCAGTCTCTTTGACGGTTGGGCCGCATGGCCTATGGTGAACAGGGAGTGGATGATATGTTCTTCCACATCATCCATGTCACTGCCTCTATCAGACCGGCTTGCGCCGGCATTGGCAGAGGCGTTCCCTGGTCATGTTTTGCTTGACCTGCACACTTTCATAAAATGATTGAGCTTCCCACAGCCTGCGCACTTCTTTCCTCGGGCAGAGCACTCAATTGGTCGGTGTGATGGTCCATCACAGGACCCGCACGGCCTGAATGGAGGTTGTATGCTTCTGGGTCTAGCTCTGTTAGGGGGCATTGCCACCCTGTTGACTGGCTCTTCCTTAATTGGCCTTTGGAGTTCCGCCTTCATAGTCGAGGCTCGGCCCTTGGATAACTCTTTCGTATGTCCCATTGTGAGGATATCAGGTAGGAACCTCCCACACTCCTCAAGGATTCTCTCTCGCAATTAAGTTGAAGTATGCCCCTGAATCTCTTGGCCTCATATTTCTTTGGTCTCATCTGCAAACCCACACATGCTGGCTAGATCTTTAAGCCTCATGTGGAATGAATCGATTGATTCTTTTGATTGTTGTCTGGCTTGCCTGAACACAAAGCGCTCGTAGTCTGTGTTGGCAATGGGTTCAAAATGCATGTTTAGAGCAGCTATCAGGGTCAAGTGTGTTTTGGGGGTGGTCTCTGTGAGGTTCTTGGATATTTTGTAGATATCTTTTCCCCCAAGGTGCAGGATCATACCTCTCTTCTGTGCATTTTCAACTTTGGTAGCTTCGAAAAAGAGGAGAACCCTGTCGACCCAGTCTTTCCATCAGGGGGCTTGCGCAGACGAGGCCCCTTCGATGACAAAAGGCTCCATTGGAGGAATACACCGGGACTCTTTTTGATTGGCAGTCTGCGAGGTGTGGGGACTTTAATTTGACTTTTTAGTTTATAACAAGCACCACTTGTTTTGTTTTCCCACACCCTCCTGAGGATGGCTGTGCAGTGTGTTCTCTAACTCCTAGGTAATATCTAGCTGCATTAGAGATTGTATTCAATGTCTTTGTTATTCTTTTTCTTTTCAGTTCAGCCACCTTAATGACATGTAACACTGTGTGTCCTGTCCTGCATTAGCCAATGCTTATTTCCCCTTCTTTTATTTGCAACTGTTTTGTGGGGAGGATCACAGCACCTTCTGAGCAGCAGGATGGTGGATTTGCAGTTGCCACCTACCCTTCTCTTAGTCTCAGCACTCCTACCTCGCTAAGTAGCAGCGTGTGAGTGTCTCTGGTCCTGGAGCCGGCTCAGGGGAGGCAGGGCTCTGACATTAAACCTAGGTGTGCGAGCACATGTTGGGATAATGCGTTCAGCTCTTCACCACACGCAGAGAGAGTTCTACCGATCAGACTTTTGCATACACCACCTCTGTCGACGATCGGACCAGGAGGGTTGCCATGGAAGCGACGGTGGCATGAACACTGCGAGTGAACAGCGGCCGCCACTGTGTGAGGAAGCCAGGTAATGGTGCGACTCCCTCATCGCCAAAATTCCCTCATCGCCAAAATTTAGGGTTGGGATACTCTATGCATTGACAAGTGCAGTCGCATGCCCTGAAATAAAAGTCCAACACTGGATGTTTGCTTTGTGGTGGCGACAGTAGCATTGACTACCGCACCTCCGCTCCTAATGCTCCACCCACTGCCCACCATTTATTCATATAATCTCTTGCACATGTCCGGCAGGCCAGGCACACTGAACTTGTATTCAGAGGGGAGTCAGAACGGCTCCCCTCAGTTTACATGTCGTTCATAATGGTAGAGGTCTGCGACCAGTTTCGTCACTGGCGCGACACTACACAGAGATCTGGAAGGAAAATACACATTTAAAATGCAGCACTTGGTTAGGCCTACAATTCACTCATACGGGTTATTAATTACAGGAAATTTATTTTTTGTTGAAATCTCTAGCCTGGATGAATAGGCTAATGCATGCAAGGATTGAGTTACAGGGATAGTATGTCAGTGAGTTTGCAATGGATAAATTACTGAATAAGATTATGAGTGAGTGTATGGCACTGAGGTGGAAGAAGTCCCATTGGAGATAAAAGGTTGCGTGCCCTTTCATCTGCTGCTGCCAATCAATCCCCTATTTATGCATTCATCATCCATTCATCCATCAGTGTAGTGAGTCATTTTCCGACATATGCATTGACTCATCCACCCCTTCAAAGCAGAGAACTGATCAGGGTCCTAAAGGGTGGACCCTACCCATTACGTCACAGATCTAGGGATCCATGGACATTCTACCCGTTATGTCTGGTCTGAGTTGACTTATCTGGCTGTTGTTGCATTAGTTGAACAAATCTTTTGCCCACCAAGATTGGAATTTGGCTTTTCAATGGAATTTGGATGCCATTCTTTGGAATGGTGATCTGACAAGGAATGGTGGTTTTGGCCTACCATCTACACACATTCTGAGCTATGGTAGGGTCTCATAACCTTCCAAAACCTTGCAGACACTACATAGAGCTTACTTACACAGCCTGGCTCAAACTGTAAGGTTCTGGAGTTGCAAAAACAAAGGTATGTGGAATAAAGCTCACTTGCTCTCTATCCTGTCCTGCATACCCAGTTTTCTCCAATTGATTCCATCCTTCCATTATTGTTTAGATCTTCTTGAGTCCCTTTTAATCACTGTAACCTTTTCACTGTCTTTTATTTTTAGGGTGAGAAATAGAGGTACTTTTTGATTGTTAATCTGAGTGGACATTCTTCATTTCTTGTTGATTGTGTTATTGTATTGTCCTAAAATCCATTCCACACAAGTTATGTCCCGCAGAGTTCTTCATTTCACCATCAGTGCCAAGGGAATTATTCCTCTTTTTCCATATCAATGATGAAACTGAGCTCTCCTGGTTGACCTCAGAGCATGGACAGTCCTGCCTTAGAATCATCTTTGCCCTCTTTGGCAACTAAGTGCAAACTGAAATCCTGATATTGTATATTTCTGCCCTGTTGCCTCTCATTAAAACAATGGGACTGGATTTGGGTGGCAGCACCATCGGATTGTGGAGAGCTGAGTCCAATTCCACACCGTATGACAACTGTCGGCCTAATCTTTCCATCAGTAGTCTCACACATGCAAAGACAAACAGATGCAGGACTTGGTTCTATGAATTTTATTGAATCAACTACATTGTAGACCTATATCTAAAAGGCCGTGCAAAGCCATTTTGCATGGCTTTTCATGGCCTCATAGATTTGGTGTAAGGCAATGCAGCACAAGGTCACTGCATTGCCTTATACTGCATCATGGAGGTGTACCATGGGTGTTGCGTTGGGTGTTCCAATGCAACACCCATGGGGTTTTGATGCATTCACAAGAATCTGTAAATGTGGGAATGTGTCAAAACGGTATGCCTTCACATGGCAGGCGCAACAAGGATAAATACCTTTATTTCTCCTTGTTGTTTCCTCTTTCTATGTGTGCTACATTCTGCAGCAAACATAGAAAGAGGAAAATGCCTCTCTTGATTGTTTTTGAACAAGCAGTTCTCCCTTCCTGTACAAAAACAATCCTGCCAACAATGCAGGTACGCTTGCACCATGGTGTGAACTGGCATAGCGCAGCACAGCAGGAAGGCTTGCAGCACTGCCCTATGCCAATTCTTAGTAAGTATGCGCCGAGGTGGCTGGATACCAGACTTTGGGGCCTTCAACATTTGATAGCTTAAGTAAAGATCTCTAGAAAGAGTATCACTCAGAAAGATAACGATATATATCGAAAGTGATCAGAAAACATAATGAAAATCATTATCTTTACTTGCCCAGAGTTCATAGTACGTAGTTCTGTTTGGAGGCCCACCTTGTAAAATGTGCCATTAGGACTAGAGAGGGAACCCCTGGTCACTTATTATGTGATAGTATAACATCTTTAGGGCCATGATGAGGATAAGGGACACACAAACAAGTAAGTCTTAGAAAGTGCAATCCTGGGGGATCTTGCTCAGCTCTCTGGAACACGTGTCACTAAGACACATGCAAAGTATTTATACAGCACACAAAAAGCAATAAAGTAAAAATACAACACAAAAAAACCTAATTTATAAAAAAAATGTACATTTTTCTAAATTATTTGACACCAAAATGAAAAAAATCCAATCAGTAGAACCAGACTCAGATACAAGAAGATGATTGGGCCTGGTCGATGCTTACCTTCAGACTTAAAAACATTTTCAAGAAAAAGGTTCTGGGAAGGTAAAGTTTAGTGGAGCAGGGCTGCAGGCAGTGTCCGAGGAGGGAGTGTTGTATTTGGGTAGCCGCTAAACAAAGTTCTGCAGTGAAACTTCATACATTAATGTTTAGTTATTTTTTGGGAAGTCAAAAATCTCCAGTGGGATGAGGCAGGAAGCTCTAGCTCATGAGAGTTCCAGGAGGCTGATTACCTCTTTGGAGGAGGACTGCTGCACAGAATTTGCTGTAGTGGTGAAAAATGTAGCGGGAGCACCTGTAAATTCAGGCCAACCAGCGATGCACCTTGGGCAGAATGATGAGCAGGTTGGTCCTGGTCAGTTCGCAGAGCAGTTTATAGCACAGCAGTTTTTTAGCAAAAAGTCATAAAATTTGGATTTTGGCTATCTAGTCACCTATGGGGTTGAGGACTTGAGGGGCGCCACATGCATGATTAAGACTCATTCAGACTGGGCTCAGGTGCGGGTTCAAGATGTTGGGAGCCGGGTATGTCCCTGTGGCTCTGAACAGGAGTGAAGCAAACTATCCCTTGGATGCACTCTGTTGCTCCTTGGTTCAGGTGAAGAAATAGAGCTCAAACAGCAGGGCTGATCTCAAAACGTTCAAGGAAAGCTCCATGCAACAAAGCAGTCCTTCCAGGTGCAGCAAAGGAGTCTTGTGGTATACACAGCAGGCCACAGCAGCAGGCAGCCCTATGAGAGTCCTTTCACAGGTCCAGAAAGTTAACAAAAAAAATGGGTCTGAGGGCCCTATTTTTATACCTGGTGCCTTCTTTGAAGTAAGGAGAATTTTACAAAAGGTTTTTATTTGAAGTGCTTTGAATTTCCTAACTCCCCTGCCCTTGGTCCAAGCTAGCTGCAGAGACAATATGGAGATGACAAGCCCCTTATGTATTGCGAGTGCACAGCCTATTCAGTTGCAAGTGGGAATGTGTCCAGCTCCACCTTCCCATCCTGCCAGGAGATGGCCCATTCAGACACACCTAATACCTCTATTGTTTGACTGCCTGGGAGGAATTCACAAAGTCTAACTACCAGGCTGCAGGCACCAAAATGCTAAGGGCAGAAAAATTGGAACTTTCTAAAAGTGGCATTTTCTTTTGTTAAATAAACTTTCATTAGCTTTTGTCATTCAGTTACATCAGGGCACCTAGGCCCTCCACAATCAAAGCAAACAGTAATAAACATTGCAACATTAGGCATCAGTATCATTACACAGCGTCGCTCTGGAATAGACATTGAGAAAGGTAGTACAAACAATGTGGATGTTCCCCTTTCACCCCCCGATCGGCAAGGATGCCTCCTCATTTCCAATGTCCATGAGTGCCCGCATTAATTGTTAAGTGTCCATGGGCTATCTGGAATTGGATCCAGGTGTATTCCCCGTGCCTCTAACCAGCCAGTCCAAATTTTGTAGTACTTTTGGGGGAAACCCCTTGCTGTGTATATGGGCTTCTCCAGTCCCATGCAGAAACCCATGCCTTGGGCTCACCGCTCAACTGAGGGGTGTGTGTCACCTTCCATGCCTTGGCAATATCTCTTTTGGCCAGCACCAACCCAAGCCACTGGAGATCTTTTTGATGTCTTGTGCCTCCAGCCCATCAGTGACATGCAGAAGGATCAATTTCGGATCCCTTGGGATTTTCCAACCCATAACCACCTCCAACCGTCCCAGAACCCTCACCCAAAAACCAGAGAGAGCAGGGCAGTGCCAAAACATATTAATTAAATCTCCCAGTGTCTCCCCACAGCGCAACAAGCACTGGTGTCCAGAAACCCCATGCATTGAAGGCAGGCCCTGGTATAATAAGTGCGATGAAGCAATTTAAACTGAATAGGCCTGAACTGGGACACTATAGCTGCCACCTTAGGAGCCACCAGTGCCTCCCTCCAATCGTCATCATCTAGATTTCCCAGGTCCTTCTCCCAGGCCCTACACACCGTCTTCATGGGGACTGCAACATTCCTGAGGAGCATTTTATATGTCTGCAATAGCTTATGGTTTTTCATATGTGTCAACAGGAGTTGACCTATAAGGATGAAAATTCTGGCAACCCCGGAAGCGCCCGAAGTTTGGAAGTCAGGGTATGCCAGAGTTGTAGGTATTTAAAAAATTGTGTGAAACATTTCCAGCATAGGCTAGCCAACCTGCCACCACACCAGATGCCAGTACTCAGGTGGGAAGCCATTCAGTCCAGGCACTTTCCCTGGATTTAACTGGGCCAGGGATGCCCTTAACTCCTCAACTAAAAATATCTGACTCTAAGAAGGCCATATCTTCCACTAAGAGACTTGGGACCGGCAGACCCTGCACAAATTGAGGGAGATCCGAACTCAGCCCTCCCCCGTCTGACCCATGGAGGTCCTGATAATAATCAGCAAAATCCTGAACCATTGGCCCATGACCTGTCACCCTCGAGCCATCCCTCATCTGCAAATTTGGTATGACAGCCAATCCCACCCTAGGTGTGCACAGCCAGTGTAGGCTTTAATAGCTTTATCCCCCCGTTTGTAGGTCTAACTGTGGGTGGCTTTCCAAGCTTCTCTTGCTTCTTGTGCAAGTTACTGTCTCAGCAATGTCTGTGTATGTGCTAGATCCCGCAGGAGTGATCCTGAGGTGGTGATGCAAGACGGCTCTCCAGGTCCAGACTGCACACCTCTAGATCCTGGATCTTTTGTCTGCTCTTCTCTCTGTGGCCTTTCACACAGGTGATGATCTGGCCCATAAAGCAGGCCTTCTGGGCCTCCCATACCACCTCCTGTGAAGCCACAGATCCCCGATTTTCAATAAAATAGCACTCACAGTTTTGCCTGCACAGACCTTTGAATTCATCCCACTAAAGGTACCACCTGTCCATCTTCCATCCAGTGCGTATTCCCCCCTCACCCCAGGTCAGGCACATCTCTATTGGAGAATGTTCTTGCAATCCTTTAGCTGAGTGTCTCACCTCTGTCACCTTATGGCACTCCATCGTGGGCATGAGAAAGTAATCCAGCCTAAAAAAGGTGAGGTGGGGCTCTGAGTAGAAGGTAGAGCCTCTCTCGGATGGATGGGGCACCCTCCATACATCTACAAGATTCAGATTATATATAAAGGTTGCCAACTGGATGAACCCACTCCCCCTGCCCCATCCAGGGATCAGTCCATATGGAGGTGACATACCCCATTTAAGTCTCCTCCCAACACCCATAGGGCCTCCGACAGGTCCCTAAGTAGCCCTCCCAGCCGAGCCGGAAACCCCATGGTGAGTGGAGGAGGGGCATAGACGCTTATAATTGATATGGGCTGGCCCTGAAGAGTCCTGGTAACCGCCAGATACCAACCCATAGCATCTGTCCAGGTGCGTGTGACCACCAGTGGAGTATGTTTTCTAATCAGTATCGCTGTGCCCCTGGAACCCCTGTGAAATCCTGCATGATAAGCCTGAGAGAATCCCTTGCAGACCAAAAAAGGACAATGATTGCCCATTAAATGCGTTTCTTGGAGAAGTACATTGTCCACCTCAGTTCTCAATGCTGAGATGAGGACCGCTCCCCTTTTGATTTTGTCTAGAATTCCGTTCAACAATCCAAGACATTATTTTGAGTGTGTCTGCCCTGAAGGGAGTTGTGTTAGTCTTCTCAAGAACTTACAAAAGCAAGACCAAACCCCCCTGCTCCCCTCCCCCAGTCCCAACTCCCTCCCCATACTTCCCAAACTAGAAGTACCTGTCGTGTTGTGTCAAGGGGCCTCGCCAACCCAGCTAAACTGTGACCTGTACCAGTCCTTACACCAATGCCCCCTCCCCAAAGTAAATAAACCCCTCCCCAACATGAAAAACAGTCATCTCCATTTTGTCCCCTACCTCCCTCCCTGTTTCCCCCAAAGCATGCTTACATAATCTCTGTAGGAAAGTACCATCTTGCCTGGCATGTTCCCCCCATTTCTTTACCTTTATGTATATTGTTTTTGCCTGTGTCACTGAGATCTTGATAGCCAGTACCCCAGTGCTCATAAAATGTGCCCTGTATGTGTTCCCTGTGTGGTGCCTAACTGTATCACTGAGGCGCTGCTTACCAGAACCTCAGTGTTTATGCTCTCTCTGCTTTTAAAATTGTCACTGCAGGCTAATGACTAATTTTACCAATTCTCATTGGCACACTGGAACTCCCTTATAATTCCCTAGTATATGGTACCTAGGTACCCAGGGAATTGGGGTTCCAGGAGATCCCTATGGGCTGCAGCATTTCTTTTGCCACCCATAGGGAGCTCAGAAAATTATTACACAGGACTGCCACTGCAGCCTGAGTGAAATAATGTCCACGTTATTTCACAGCAATTTTACACTTAAGTAATTTATAAGTCACCTTATGTCTAACCCTCACTTAGTGAAGGTTAGGTGCAAAGTTACTTAGTGTGAGGGCACCCTGGCACTAGCCAAGGTGCCCCCACATTGTTCAGGGCAAATTCCCCGGACTTTGTGAGTGCGGGGACACCATTACAAGCGTGAACTACATATAGGTCAATACCTATATGTAGCGTCACAATGGTAACTCCGAACATGGCCATGTAACACCTATATGTCTAACCCTCAGTTAGTGAAGATTAGGTGCAAAGTTACTTAGTGTGAGGGCACCCTGGCACTAGCCAAGGTGCCCCCACATTGTTCAGGGCAAATTCCCCGGACTTTGTGAGTGCATGGACACCATTACCCGCGTGAACTACATATAGGTCAATACCTATATGTAACGTCACAATGATAACTCCGAACATGGCCATGTAACATGTCTAGGATCGTGGAATTGTCACCCCACTACCATTCTGGTATTGGGGGTACAATTCCATGCATCCCCAGGGCTCCAGCATAGAGCCCGGGTACTGGCAAACTAACTCTCTGGGGCTTTCTCTGCAGCTACCGCTGCTGCCAACCAGACAGGTTTCTGCCACCCCGGGGCCTAGGCAGCCCAGTCCCAGGAAGGCAGAACAAAGGATTTCCTCTGAGAGAGGGTGTTACACCCTCTCCCTTTAGAAATAGGTGTTTAGGGCCTGAGACGAGTAGCCTCTCCTGGTCTCTGGAAATGCTTTGAAGGGCACAGATGGTGCCCTCCTTGCATAAGCCAGTCTACACCGGTTCAAGGATCCCCCCAGCCCTGCTCTGGTGTGAAACTGGACAAAGGAAAGGGGAGTGACCACTGCCCTGACAAGCACCTCCCAAGGGGAGGGTGCCCAAAGCTCCTCCCGTGTGTCCCAGACCTCTGCCATCTTGAATGCAGAGGTGTGAGGGCACAATGGAGACCTCTGAGTGGCCAGTGCCAGCAGGTGACAACAGAGACCCCTCCTGATAGGTGCTTACCTCTCTCTGTCGCCAATCCTCCTCTGGGGGCTATTTAGGGTCTGTCCTGTGGGTTTCTCATCAGATTACGAATGCAAGAGCTCACCAGAGTTTCTCTGCTCTTCTCTCTTTGACTTCTGCCAAGGATCGACCGCTGACTGCTCCAGGACCCCTGCAAAATCGCAACAAAGTAGCAAGAAGACTACCAGCAACATTGTAGTGCCTCATCCTGCTGGCTTTCTCTACTGTTTCCTGGTGGTGCATGCTCTGAGGGCTGTTTGCCTTCACCCTGCACTGGAAGCCAAGAAGAAATCTCCCGTGGGTCGACGGAATCTTCCCCCTGCCAACGCGGGCACCAAACTTCTGCATCACTGGTCCTCTGGGTCCCCTCTCATCTTGGCGAGCGTGGTCCCTGGAACACAGGAGCTAGATCCAAGTGTCCCCGACCGTCCAGTGGCCCTTTTGTCCAAATTTGGTGGAGGTAAGTCCTTGCCTCCCCACGCCAGACAGTAATCCTGTGTACAGTGTGAACTGCAGCTGCTAGGGCTTCTGTGCACTTTTGCAAGACTTCCTTCGTGAACAGTACAGCCAAGGTCCCCAGCACTCCGTCCTGCATTGCCCAACTCACTGAGTTGGACTCCGACTTCGTGGGATCCTCTTTTGTTGTGCTGAGATGACCGCCATGCTCAGATCTTCTGAACACCTGTTCACATGCTTCTGTGGGTGCTGCCTGCTTCTGCATGGGCTCTCTGTGTTGCTGAGCACCCCCCTCTGTCTCCTCCTCCAAGGGGCGACCTCCTGGTCCTTCCTAGGCCCTGGCAGCACCCAAAATCCTCAACTGCGACTTTTGCAGCTAGCAAGGCTTGTTTGTGGTCTTTCTGCATGGAAACAACTCTGCATCCTCCAGCTCCTGCCCCCCCTGGACACTTGCGTGGCTCTTGGACTTGGTCTCCTTCCTATGCAGGACCTCAGGTCCAGGAATCTGTCTTCAGTGCTTTGCAGTCAGTTGTTGTCTTTGCAGAATCCCCTTTCTCGACTTTACTGTCTTTCTGGGGTAGTAGGGTAACTTTACTCCTACTTTTCAGGGTCTTGGGGTGGGGTATCTTGGACACCCTTAGTGTTTTTTTACACTCCCAGCGACCCTCTACACACTACACTAGGCCTGGGGTCCATTCGTGGTTCGCATTCCACTTTTGGAGTATATGGTTTGTGTTGCCCCTAGGCCTATTGTCTCCTATTGCATTCTATTGTGTTCTACAGTGTTTGCACTACTTTTTACTTACCTGATTTTGGTTTGCGTGTATATTTTGTGTATATTACTTACCTCCTAAGAGAGTATATCCTCTGAGATACTTTTGGCATATTGTCACTAAAATAAAGTACCTTTATTTTTAGTAACTCTAAGTACTGTGTTTCTTATGATATAGTGCTATATGATATAAGTGGTATAGTAGGAGCTTTGCATGTCTCCTAGTTCAGCCTAAGCTGCTCTGCTATAGCTACCTCTATCAGCCTAAGCTGCTAGACCACTACTAATCTACTAATACGGGATAACTGGACCTGGCACAAGGTGTAAGTACCATCAGGTACCCACTATAAGCCAGGTCAGCCTCTACAATCTCTGGTCACCGTCTACCAAATGATCAGTCCTTCTGCTGTGCAGTCAGCAGCGACCTCTACGTTGGATTTATTTTGTCGGCTGAGGACCCTGGAATCACCAGATATATAACCATGTCCTTCTTATCTCTAGCTGCCCCATAATCTAGGGAACAAATGCAGCACCCCTTTCTCTGTGTCCCCTGTCTCAGTGTTGTGTGCCATTCCCATCCTGGTGTCACAGGATCTTCACCTTGGATAATGGACTGCAAGGGATCATCTTGTGCGGTTGTACCTCAATCCAGTGCCAGGCTGCCTCCAGTGTGTCGAAGAAGAGGGTTTTGTCCAAGAAAATGATTTTAAGTTGTGCTGGAAACTAAAGAATATATTTAAGTCCCATTGCTCTATGCTTAGCTTTGGCCTCTAGGGATGAACGGCTTTGCTGATGTAGAGTATAGTCCGGAAAAATCATGACTTTGCTGGACTGGCAGGTCAGGGGTTCCACAAGTCTCGCCACCCTAAGGCCCGCATCTCTGTCAGCGTAATTAAGCAGCCGCACTATGAACGGCCTTGGCAGGGCATCCATTGGAGGTCTAGTCATCAGTGCCCTGTGTGCGTGCTCTACTATAAAACATGTTGAGACTTCATCCTTGGGGATCCAACTCATCAGCCAATCCCATATGAATTTAGTAGGTGTGGAGCCTTTTGCATTTTTGGGGATTCCCACCACTTTTAGATTGTTCCTCCTGGTCCTTCCTTCTGCATCTTCTGTCTTTGCCTCTAGTTGATTTACCAACCTCTGAAGGTGGGCCAAACATTCTCCCTGTGATTTAACTGTATCCTCCGTCTCTGATAGGCGCCCCTCCAACTCTGTAACCCTATGCATGATATTTCTGAGATCCTGTCTGATGAGAGCTAAGTCTACTTTTAGTTACCCCATTTTCCCTTCCATAGTGACCTTCAAATCTCTAACGGCCTGCAGGATAGTTGCTGTTTAGGCGGCGCTCTTTAGCTCAGGGGCCTCACCTGCTGCCCCCGCTTCATTCCTGGGTATATTTTGCTTGGCATATGTGTCAATTTTTTTTTGCTGTGCCTGCTGTTTTGTCATGCACCATTGTGGTTTCATATAGGATGCTGATACTGCACTGTTGAGTTTGCCTGCCTCCCTGTGCCCTAAGGGTCACTATTTATCCCCAGCTGCACCTCCTCGTGGCACCACCCACCCAACAGGTCTCTCAGCTTTGAGCGGCATACCGGCACCCAACTCCAGATATCAATAGCAATGGTCCCGTGTCATCTCTTACCCTTCCATGTCACTCCTCGGTGGGCCAAATGTTGTTCAAGTAGATCTTTCCTTCTCAGCTTTGCGACCTGTTCTCCACCCCCTCTGGGCTGCCAAGAAATTCCTGCAAAATACCTTAATGGACCTGGACCCCAAGCATACGTCCTGCCTGTGCAAAGGGCCCGACCGGCCCCTGTCTCCATGCAGGGTAGCCTCAGTCCTCCACACTCCTTGAATCGTGGTCCCACAGTCCTGTAAGTCACCCAGAGGCGAGAGGGGAGGGCTCCAGTGAATACTCCAAAGCCCCAACACAGCGACCCACCTGGACACGAGGCCCCACCACCCCAGGCGGCTCTTCAGATGGCTCACCAGATCCCTGCCAGCCTTCTTCCAGCAGCCACTCCTAATCAGGGCCTTCAGGTCATCCCGTTCTCCTCTTCACCTGGGGCCCCCAGGCCACCTCACCTTCTCCTTCTATTCGCCCATGGGCTAGGCTGCACTCGCCACCACCACCTCCAGGGACCTCGAGGATGACACACTCTGTACGCGTGGTACTTGGTTCACCACCTCAGTCTAGTGTACAGGCCCACCTTAGAGCCTGCGTGCCTGAGTGCCTGCGTCCATCGTTGGAGCCCCTCCAGCCACAGCGGGTCTCAGTCTTGCTGCTCCTGGACCCCTGGTGGACTGGAGGCGGGTATACGGTGGTGAGGCCTGCTGGCCCATGGCACCCGGCCAGCCCCCCCAGGCCTCTACGCTCCAAGCGGTTTGTTGTCTGTTGTACCTCAGCCCGCAGCACCGCGGAGATCGGGATCTCGCTCTTCCACTTGGCTATCAGGCTGCATTCAGCCCTCCTGTGCTGTGGGCCGGCCCAGAAGCACTGTGGCCCAGCAGACCTTACTGCCGTGTACCTGCCTCCGGTCCGCCGCGGGTCCAGGAGAGTGATCCCTGCACCACAGCTGAATCGACCGAATCGACCAGACTGCAGGGCTTTAAGTTAAGTGCATTTTTAAGCGGATAAATGAGTGGATTGTGGGGGATGAGTGTATGGAGACATGGAGCTACACTAGGCTGCAGCCATCTTGATCGGCATCATGTAATTAGGTTCACAGTGTGATCATATGGGACATGTAGACCTCACAGTAGTGAAAACAAAAATTAAGTGTTTTTCACTGCCAAAACCAGTAAAGCTGAGAGTTTAAAGATTGACAAAATAGTCAATTTGGCAGTTTAAAACTGAATTCAGTCTGCAATAGTAGGCCTGGGTCATATTTTAAATGTCTATTGGGTGACACAATACGTATTGCAGGCCCAATAGCAACATTTAATTTAGAGTCCATGCGTATATGTTATTCCACTCTAAAAGGGACTAAGGGCCAGATGTAGCAAAATGCAAATTTGCGACTTGCAAATTGCGAGTCCCTGCGACTCGCAATTTGCAACTCGCAAATTGGTATGCAGTACGGTGTCTCAGACACCGTCTGCGACTTGCTATGGGGTCGCAATGACCCACCTCATTAATATTCATGAGGTGGGTCGCTAATTGCGGCCCCATAGCGAGTCTAGGCACTCGCAAACATGGAGGCCTGCTGTCGTCAGCAGACCTCCATGTTCGTGACTGCTTTCAATAAAGCATTTTTTTTTTTTTTAAGTGTAGCCCGTTTTCCTTAAAGGAAAACGAGCTGCACTTAAAAAAAAATCAGAAACCTTTAGTTTCGTTTTTTTTTCAGGGCAGGTAGTGGTCTCTTGGACCACTACCTACCCTGACAAAATATTTGTGGGTCCATTCACAAAGTGGAAGGGGTCCCATGAGGACCCCTTCCAATTTGCGAGTGGGTTACAATCCACTTGAAGTGGATGGTAACTGCGACACCATTTGCGACCGCCCCTTCCTATTTGCGATTCTGAAATGCATATTGCGAGTTGGTACCGACTCGCAATATGCATTTCTGCATTGGGAAACACGAATAGCGAGTCGCAAACGGCAATTTTTGCCGTTTGCGACTCGCTATTTGTTTCCTGCATCTGGCCTTTAGTACTTTTAATATGCCAATCATGTGTAAACCAAGGTAACCATGTTTAGGGGGAGTGAGCACAGGCACTTTAGCACTGATTAACAGTGGTAAAGGGCACAGAGTCCTAAGGCCAACAAGAACAAATTCAGCAAAAAAAGGAGAGAAGAAGGCAATGCTTAATTTGTAAATAAAAACGTGCCAGTGCCCAAAGTTCTTGTCTGGTGCAATAATGGGCCACATGTGTGAACGTTTGGAATTGCAGTTTCCTAATTGCAATTCATTGCAAATCGCAATTAGGAAATCGCAATTCCAAATGGACCAAACTCCATTGAGTTTCTTTTGCAATTACCATTGGGTCATAAATAGACCTACCTCATAAATATTAATGAGGTAGTTCACAATTTGCGACCCACTGGGAATTGCAAAAATCACAGGGATGGTGATCTACTGATGTCAGCAACCACCATGTCTTTGATTGCTTTTAAATAAAGCAATCATTCTTTTTTAAACGCAGCCCGTTTTTGTTAAAGGAAAATGGGATGCGTTTAAAAAGCAAAAAACAAATAGATTCTGTCTCATTTTTTAACAGTAGGAAGTGGTCTGTGGGACCTCTGCCTGCTCTTAAATTTTTTTTTTGCATGCATTCACAAAGGGGAAGGGGTCCTTTTCAGGGCATTCACGGTCACAAAACAATCATACATACCAGTGTGAGTCGCTATTAGGAAGGGACATCTTTGGCACGCCTCTTCCTAATAGCGAGTCGCAAACCCATTTTGGGATTTGGTAAATAGATTGCTGAATTGCAAATTTGTGTTTGTACATAGGGAAATGATTTTTTTCATGGTTGCAAATGGCCAGTTCTGTAAATCGGACCATTTGCGACCAAGAAAAAGCAACGTACATCTGGCCCTAAATGTTCAAGCAGAGAATACTAAGGCAGTGTCATGCTAAAGCCATCTTGGGCCTCTTTAATCCATTTGCAGCTGCCCCCCACCCCTTCAACTCACTCTTGCAGCTTTCTGTTTTCTCCCTTTGTGGTCCTTTTTCGACTTTCTTGACTTCCGTCTTTCCCATATGTGTCTTTTTGCTAGCAGTAAATGCCTGATGCAGAAAAATAAGTGCCAGCACCAAAAAATAAGTGTCAGCACCCCATACCGGCAACCACTGGTTCATAATAAGCACTGAAAGAAGGCAAAATGTGTGGGGGTGACGCTGCGTGGGTGGCCAGGTCCAACATTGTTCATGTATGGTGGGAAATATTGTACCTCCTCCCTGCCCACATCTCCAGCACATGTCAGAAGGTTGGAGATAGCTGGGGATAGACAAAGTGTAATCTCCTAGGTGTGATGTCCTATGGAAAGCGAACTTTGTATACAGTTTCTCAAACACTAATTTCTAAGTGCTGCTCTGGCAAGTCTTTCCAGACTCACTGCCAGGAAATATCTCTATTTGAGAGGTTTTCCCATCAGGTTTGATATTTCTGTTTCCTCTCACATGGTTATTTCCCAAGATTTTACACAATCCGGAAACCAAGCCTTTGGTACCAAAAATCAGGTCACGTATATTTTTCAAGCTAATTTTCAGAGAGGCTGCTTCACCATTCAGTGTGTATAATGCCCAATGTTTTATCTGAATGTTTTTCAGCCTATCATATTCTTGAAACTTGAACTCGGTCTTACATGCTGGAAAAACACTGCCCTTCCCTTCATGTTTTGAAATGAACTTGGTGTAATCCCTTTATAAATCCATACAATAATTGTGGATTCTCAGGTATTGGGGTATGGTGGTGGGAACAGTGCTTTATATGAGCTGGTGGTTATCGGAGTGCAGCACCTGCTATAGCTCCACATCAAACATTTCTGGAGGCCAACAGAGGGAAAAACAAACAAAACAAAAAGACTGAGGAAAAGAAATAAAGAAAATACAGAACATCTGTCCCCTAAGGAGAAACCAGACACCTGGAAAAGTGAGATAATGGGGCAGGGAGTGCCTGGCAGTAAATTAAAGAGGCCTGAGGTGGATTCTGGACTGCACACCCTCGGTATTCAGGCTCCGGACTTTTATAGTGCCAGCCGCAGATGCATTTATTATTTTACAAATAAAACATGGGATTAGAATGTGGTGAGACCTGATTATTTAGTAAGTTGATTACAAATATATACATTACATATATGGTTTTCATAGGCATGGAAACGTATACGTTAGGTGGCTTTTCCATTCTTGGAAGCCATGCCAGGTCCCACGAGGAGCACCATGCTATTGCATGCTCAATAAAAATCTACATTTTTTCTGACTCTTTTACTGTCCATTCTAATATGATTCTCAGCAGGGCTTTATAGGAATAGTTCAATGTATTAGGACTTGCCAGCCCTACCTTTTCCCTATGGGCTTTTAGAAGCTACTTACTGGTGTAAGTTGTGCCCCTGGCCCAAACATGTCAAATGCATTTTTGGCACATAATCTCAGTGTAACAATAGGGATGTTTTTCCGTGTTGTTTTCTCTATATGGTGGGCATTACACAGCTGTCAGTGTCAAGAGCCAGGCCCCAGGCCATCCACTGCTAAGAGGAGGCCCTGAGTGGGGCCATTGGGTAAGCTTCTCCTCCAGCCTTGGGGCTGGCAGGGAGTTCCCTGTGGGCTCCTGAGGTTCCCCTGACCTCTGAGTTGTCTCAGAATGGGGGGGCAGTAGCCCCAGGGGTCTTTTACCCCTTCTCCACTCTACCTCTCACTAGTTCAGGGGTGGTATCCTGACACTGGTCATTCAATCCAGGGTCTGTACCCTGAGGCTGTTCAGGGAACAGGAGTGAGTCCTCCCTCATCTTGCCCCTACATCTTGGTTCCCGTACCCTCCTCTGGGGAGTAGTACTGCCAGACAACTGAACTGTCCGTGCAACCTTAGGGGTCACCGCACTCAGTTCTCCTGACACCAGGGGTAACTCATTCCCCAGAATGCAGTCAATGGGCATTTGGGGACTAACTATAACCCTTATCTGGGTCACCTCCCCACCCCACTCTGGGGATACCAGGGCCTTAGGGCGTAAGAAATCCTCACCATGGGCTGGAGTCACCCTACACAACTGGCTGGTGTACTGCTGTGGGGAAACTAGTCTTTCCAACATCATGGAATGACTAGCCCCTGTGTCCCTCAGAGCAGTGACTGGGACCCCATTCACTCCCACCTGGTGGAAGTGACGACTTCCACCCTTAGGGATCACTAGCTTACCCTCAGAGTCTATTTCCCAACTGAAGGAGATTAGGGCATGGTCTATGTCTACTGTCCCCTTCAAGACACATTGGCCATTCCGGTAGAGATCCCACTAGCGGGTGATTTCTTTGGACAGACAGAGCCCCCCTTCTTGTGTCCTAGCTGGGAGTACTCAAAGCAGAGGGGTCGGGAATGGGGTGCTCTGGGCCACCGCCCACCACAACCACCATCATGCTTCTCAGATGGGGCATGGGAACATTTCCTTCCCCTCTTACTCTGGGATTTGTCTGGGTCATCTTTAGCCTCCTCTTCATCCTGCTGGGGAGAACCAGAACCACCCTTCCTGGGGTCACTCCCAGGTACCTTTTTGGACACTCTGGTGCTAACCCAGAGGTCCACCTCCTCAGCAAGCTTCCTAGGATCAGTCAGCTTACTGTCAATCAGGTGCTGGCACAACTCTGTAAAGCAAATACTGAGCATATGCTCTCTCAGGATCAAATCATATAACCCCTTATAATCATTTACTTTGCAGCCCCTCACCCATCCATTCAGTGCCTTGAAAAATCAAAAAAGTCTACCCAAGTTTGTGTGGAGAGTTTGGTGCTGTCCCTGCATCTTTGGCGATACTTCTCAGGGGTCAGTCCAAACTTGGCAATCAAAATGGCCTTCATAGGGGCATACTTCTTCAGGTCCCCAACCTCTAATGTGAGAAACGGGTCCCTCCCAAGTACTGACACGTGTTTCCACTAGCCTGGCCCCCATTGCTCCTTAGGATCCCATGAGCCCTTAGTGCAACTTAATAAGCAGCAAACCACTTATCAATGTCATATCTCACCACACAACGTGGCACTACATCTTTGGGTATGCAAACCTTTCTGTCTCCAGCAGATCCTGTATGTATGCTGCCACCATCACTGCTGGACTCAGACTGCCTAATCTTGATGTCCAACTCCTTTAGACTCAGTTCATGAGCCAGAAGTAGTTTCCTTTCAGCCAAGGCTCTGTCAGCTGCAGCCTTAACTTGTTTGGCTTCGCTCTCAGCCTTTCTCTCCTCTGCCTCCATGTTTAACCTTGCCAATTGCAGTTGAAACTCTCTCTCCTCCCTCCTTTCCTTTGTGGTCAAGCCATGACTGGAGACACTGCCCCCTGGTTTAGCAGGGAGCACAAATCCAGGGGTGTCACCCCCCCACTGCCATTGCCGAATTCTCTGGGGAGCCATCTTCTGACCCCTCCAACTCAATATTCTCTTGTGAACGGGCTTCTGCCCAGGCCTGCAGCGCCTTTTGATACTCGTCCTTCCTGGAGGCACCCCGGGTAGGTACTTCCATCCCCTTGCAGAAACTTTTCAGCTAACTGACAGTGTATGTCTCCAGCTTAGCTAGGTCAAACTCTCCAGCTCCTCCTTGAGACCCAGCCAGAGACATGTTGTTGAGGATGGGATTAAAATATCAAGCAGGAGTAAAATTGCAGCAAAAAGAGAAAAAATCTGATTTACCTTTCATTGTGGGTAAGTAGTGCATGCGTAGCTATTGTATGTTACTGCACAAACAGAAGTCCTATCCTCACCGCTGATCACCAGTGTTAGAAATGGGGTCTCCAGTTGGCAGAGGTATACACCCTTATCCAAGAAGGGGCCACAATCCTAGTCAGGATAAGTCACACACAATCCAAATTATCCTGCGCCCACCTTCTGGTAGCTTGGCACTGAGCAGTAAAGCTTAACTTATAAGGCAATGTGTGAAGTATTTGTGCAATAAATCATCCAATAACACAGTAAAACATGACAAAAAACACACACACAGGTTTAGAAAAATCAAAGATACTTATATGATTAAATTAAGGTCAAAACGATTGAGATTTGATAAGCACAAGTTGAAATAATCACTTTTGCAATGTTAAGAAGAGTCTTAAGTCTTTAAGAATCAACAATTGCCTCTTGTGTGCCCAAAGTACCTGTCTTGCATCAAAATTACATGCACAGAAACCGCAGAGGAGGAGATGCGTGGAAAAAGGAAGGTGTGCGTCGGATTTTCTGACACGGCACAGACAATGCATCATTTCCTCACTGCGATGTGGGTTCTTTTGATGCCTCGGGACGATGCGTGGAAATCTTGGGCGTGGGGGACAAAGTCACAGGTGATGTGTCGATCCGGTGGGCGATGCGTCAGAGTTTCTGTCATAGGGCAGGCACTGCATTGATTCTTCGCTCAGGATGTCGGGCTGCATTGTTCCAGCTTGGCTGAATGTCAATCCAGTATGGGTGTGCATCGAAGTTATGGTTGCAACGCAGGCGCTGCGTCGAGCTCTACTCGGGGAGCCAGGCTGTGTCGTCCCTGTTCGGCAATGCAGCTATTTTCTCGTTGCTGGGCAGGCTGTGAGTCATTTCTGGCAGGCTGTGCATCGAGTATCCTTGAAGAAAGGAAGTCTTTTTGGCCCTGATACTTCAGAAACAGGAGGCAAGCTCCGTCCAATCCCTTGGAGAGTATTTCTCAGCAAAGGCAAAGGCCAGGAAGACAGCAGGGCAACAGCAAGGCAGCAGTCCTTCACAGCTAAGCAGTCCAGGTGAGTCCTTTGGTCAGCCATGCAGCTCCTCATGACAGGTTGCAGGATCTGGTCCAGAAGTGTCTGTTCCAGGAAGTCTCTGAGTTGGTGGGGTCAGAAACCAAGTTTATATACCCAAAATGCCTTTGAAGTGGGGGAGACTTCAAAGAGTGGTTTTGAAGTGCAAATGGTCCCCTTTCAGTACAAGTCTGTCTGCCAGGATCCCAGTAGGGGGTTTGGCAGTCCATTGCATGAGGGCAGGCCGCTAGCCTTTGAAAAGTAAGTGTCAGGCCCCTCCACTCATCCAGCCCAGGAAGACCCATTCAGTATGCAGATGAGTGCAGGTGTGACTGAGTATCCTGTGTTTGTGGTAGTCTGGGTAGAATGCACAAGGAAGTTGTCAAGCAGCCCAGCCCAGACGTGAACTGGAGACAGGCTTTAAGGCAGAGATAGATTCTAAGTGCAGAGAAAAGCTCACTTTCTAAAAGTGGCATTTCTAAAATAGTAATATAAAATCCAACCTCACCAATAAGCAGGATTTTCTATTACCATTCTGGCCAAACTAAACATAACCTGGTAACCCCTTTCTGATCAGAATCTACCACTAAAACAGTATATGAGGGTAGCCCTAATGTCATCCTATGAAAGGAGCAGGCCTCACAGTAGTGGAAAAAACGAATTCAGGTGTTTTCCACTACCAGGACATTTAAAACACACATGTACATGTCTTGTCTTTTACCTACATAGCATCCTACCTAATGGGTAACCTGGGGCCTACCTGAGGGGTAACTTGTAGTAAAAGGGTGGTTTCAGGCTTGGCAAGCACTTTAAAATGCCAAGTCAAAGTGGCAGTGAACCTGAACACGCAGGCCTTGCAGTGGCAGGCCTGAGACATGGTTAAGGGGCATCTTATGTGGGTGTCACAACCAGTGCTGCAGGCCCACTAGTGCCATTCAATTTACAGGCCCTGGGCGCATGTAGTGCATTTTACAAGGGACTTACAAGTAAATGAAATATGCCAATTGTGTGTGAGCCAATGTTACCATGTTTAAGGGAGAGAGCATATGCACTTTAACAATTATTAACAGTGGTAATGTGCGCAGAGTCCTAAAGCCAGCAAAAATGCTTTGGGGGTGACCCTGCAGAGAGGCCATTTCCAACAGTGGGGCACACAGTATATTTTCAAAGCTCTGCATTCTTTTGTAAAATCTACTTGGTCTGAATCAACTAGGAAGGGTAATTGTGTATCTAGTCTATTTTGTGAGTATCCTAGTAATAACTTGCATCTGAGTTAAGCAAGGCAACAGTTTGTTATGAAGCACATGAAAAGGGATTTTTCCTGGCTTTAAGATCAGAGTAATATCTGCTTTGGTTTTCGAGTAGGTTACTGTCCCTCTTGTACCTAAGTGGTTAAAGAGGGTTGTCAGGTGATCTTCAATATGTGGGAGAAAGAGTTTGTAGAAAGAGAGGTGGATACAATCTTGTTATAAATGGGGTCTTTGGTTTGCAGTCAGGTTACCCCCCTGTCCAAGCAAGGACCCTCAGTCTAGTCAGGGTAAAGGAGAATCACACTCAGTTAACCCTTGCTCAACACCTTGGTGGCTTGGCACAAGCTGTCAGGCTTAACTTCAGAAGCAATGTGTAAAGTATTTGTACCAACACACAGTAATATTGTGAAAACACAACAAAATTGACACCACACCAGTTTAGAAAAAAAGGCAATATTTCTCTAAATCAAACAAGACCAAAATGACAAAAATCCAACATACACAAGTTAAAATATGAATTTTCAAAAGAATAAGAGTCTTACTCCATAGAAAACAAAGGAAACGATGATTTGGCACAAAGTACCTGGTTAGCGTAAAAAATAAAGCAGCAGTGGCAAGCATGCTTCGGAAAAGGCTGTGATGCGACGATTCCTTCCTCGCAAGGGAGGCCGTGGGTCATTTCTTCGCAAGTCAGGTCGGCGATGCATAATTTTTCTCCTTCGCAAGAGAGCAATGCATTGATATCCGGACGGGGCACCTCAGATCCGCGCTGAGTCAAGGTGACTTTGACGCCCAGGGAAGATGTGTGGAAAATCCTGTTGCACGGTGTTAGTAAACCGCGCTGCGTGGGGTTTGCGTCATTATCAGCAGCCGCAAGCGGGTATTTTGCATCGTTTCTTCATCTGTGATGCGTCAGTCTCCCAGTTGAGATGCAGGTGGAGCGTCGATTTTAGCCGCGAAGCCGGTGGCACGTCGTTTATCAGCCGCGTTGCAGATGGTGCATCGAAAATTTCCCCGCACAGTATTCTGTGAGTGGATTTTCAGCTCTTGCCTGCCAACTTCACCTTCCAAAGGCACAGGAACTGGATAGGAGACCACTTGGCAGGGCAGGAGTCTCAGCAGAGAGTCCAGATGTTAGCAGAGGAAGTCTTTGATGACCGTGAGACTTCAAAAACAGGAGACAAGCTCATCTCAAGCCATTCGAGATTCTTCACAAGCAGGAATATACCACAAAGTCCAGTCTTTGTCCCCTTTCATTGGCAGAAGCAGCAACTGCAGAAGAGCCCAACAAAGCACAGTCACAGGCAGGGGCAGCACTCCTCCTTAGGTCTTCTCCTTGGAAGAGGTTACTCTTGATTCCAGAAGTGATCTAATCTTCAAGGGTTTTGGGTCCAATACTTATACCCCTTTCTGCCTTAGGCCTACTTCAAATGAAAGTCTCTTTTGTTCACAAGATCCTGCCTTGCCCAGGCCAGACCCAAGACACACACCAGGGGTTGGAGACTGCATTGTGAGAGGGCAGGCACAGCCCAATTAGGTGTAAGTGACCACTCCTTGCTCCACTCTAGCGCAGATGACTCATCAGGATATGCAGGCTACACCCCAACTCCCTTTGACTCACTTTCTAGAGGCAATCCACAAACAGGCAGAGTCAAAGAATGGTTTAAGCAAGAAAATGCCTACTTTCTAAAAGTGGCATTTTCAAACTAACAATCTAAAAAACAACTTTACTACAAGATGTATTTTTAAATTGTGAGTTAAGACACCCCAAACTCACTCCACATTACTACCTGCTCTTGAAAAGAATCTGCATTTAAAAGTTATTTAAAGGCAGCCTCCATAATAACCTATGAGAGAGCTAAGCCTTGCAACAGTGAAGACTGAATTTAGCAGTATTTCACTGTTAGGACATGTAACACACATCAGTACATGTCCCACCTTTACAATACACTGCACCCTGACCATGGGGCTAACTAAGGCCTACCTTAGGGGTGCCTTCCATGTATGAAAACGGAAGGCTTAGGCCTGGCAAGTGGGTACACTTGCCAAGTCGAATTGGCAGTGCAAGATTGCACACCCAGACCCTGCAGCGGCAGGTCTGAGCCATGTTTACAGGGCTACTCATGTGGGTGGCACAACCAGTGCTGCAGGCCCACTAGTAGCATTTGATGTACAGGTCCAAGGCACCTATAGTGCGCTTTACTAGGGACTTACTAGTAAATCAAATATGCCAATCATGGATAAACCAATCAACAATACAATTTACACAAAGATCATACGCACTTTAGCACTGGTTAGCAGTGGTAAAGTGCCCAGTTTTCTAAAGCAAACAAAAACAGGTCAGTGAAAATAGGAGGAAGGAGGCAACAAGTTTAGGGATGACCCTGCAAAAAGGGTAATTTCCAACACATCTGGTCTGGGAGATTTATATGGCTGCATCTCTTTTATTGTGTTTGCCACCACGGCCATATCCTCACTCCAAATTTGAGGGATGTGGGGTAATTAGATGGGGTCTAAATATGCCTTTATTTCTGAGACGCCTTCAATGCCTTCTGTGTAAACTGATTAAAGAACGTCTCTGAAAGCCTTAACTTTATCACTTTCACTAGTACCTCTGCAGCCATCAGTGTCTCATCTCAGCATAGATATTTAACTTTTATATCTCTGTGCTTTTAGTCCCCACTTCAGTACCCATTTTTTAGAATGATTCCCTCATTTTAATAAGATGTGTTCCACCTTGTTAGTTTAAATGAAATTGGCTTGTAATTCTGTATACTCTATTGTGAGCAGTATTTCATTTAAGCTCTCCTCTTTCTATTCTAGCTTTCATTCTAACTAATGTAGATGATGCTGTGCCCTAGCTACCTTCTAAAAGTCATCCCAGTGAGTGCATAGGCAGGTGTCCATCAGATCACCTAGCTCAAAGTAGTCCTGAATAGCTTGTACTTTTCAGCCCTGTTAACTGAGTCATTGAATGGTAAAGTGAGAGTAAAATGGGTATTCCTGCTTACTGGAGTGGAGAGTTCACTAGATGTCCACCAATCCTCACTTCTGACCATTCCCGATCTACCCAAATCTAAGATAAAGATCTCTACCATTTCTGATTGATCAAGTGCATGGATTAACCCCTGTGTGACAAAGAAGTAATCAATTTGGGACTTTGTCCTATGAACATGAGAGTAAAATGGGTATTCTTGCTTATTAGAGTGGAGTGTCTAATAGATGTTCATTAATCCCCCCTTCTGACCATTCCCGATCTGCCCAAATGGAGGTTCCATGCTATATTAAAATACCCTTCGATAATTGCTTCAGCTAGTAAATTATGAATCAATGTCATTTCTGTATTATTCAGGAATGTATCTTGTGTTGTGCATAGCTATTGAGCAACATAACCATTCTTGTGTTGTTAGCGCGCTTGGTCCTTAGTAAGTAAACGTACAAGGGAACGCGTATAGGTCGATGGACCTTTTGATTCGCATGGAGTGTCCTAGCCATGTAGTGACCAATGTCATCAATAATCAATACACAAATCGATAACCATTAAGCAAATCATTAATCAACCATTAATAGCATCCACATTTCATGAATGACCACAACTCAATATACGTTTTAGCAATTTTTATTTCTCTATTGGTTACAATACTAATTCATGAGATTAATTCAAACTTTATTCAATCAACTCAAAATTCATTAGTGACCACCAATAACATAATCTAATCAGAACTTGAGAAAACATACATTCTAATGCTTCAGCGCAAGCCAAAAAGATGAATATGTCAACCTCAGTAGCAGAGTTCAGCAAATCAGTCTGTCAATCATTAGTCACTGTATATGTCAAAGTGTCAAAATTAGGGACCTTACCTAACCCAGATTAGCATTAGCATGTGGGACTTCATGTGAAAACAGTTTAGAACGTGAATTTGGAAAAACATCTAGCTAAGAGAAAAACTATTTAGACAGCGCAGTTGGTGCCTAGAAAGAAAAGGCACAAAAGTTAATTCAGTCACATTCTCATTGCTACCTATCCACGGAATGGATCAGCAACAAAGTCAGTCTTTGTCTTCAGGTCATCAATCGATCAGCAATGCATCAGGGTCTCAAGAGCATGAGCCCAGTGACAAAGTCTTGCATCAGTTTCGGCACAGGTCTCTCCCCGATCATCTGCCTCTAACATCTCTCCATTAGTTCTGAAGTTTTCCTCCTTTGTCACGCCATTATATCAAAGTCACCCAGACTATCCCCCAATTCCTAATTGGTCAATTAGTCTCCAGTTATGACTCTACCCAATAATATCTATTTTTCTAAATCTATGAATTTTAATATTACGCCGCTCTCAGGGTGTCGATTGGTTCACTGTACGATGTTCTTATCATCCGGCTCATCAGGTATCGAAAATGTTGCATCTTCTTCTCCAGTCAGCGTCTCTATTGTTTGAGTCCTGGGAAAGTACATCTCGTCTGCTTTACACCGATTTTGATACATACTCTAGTTCCATCATCTCCTGTCCGTCGGTTCATCGCAGAAAATTCTAGCTAAGCAGACTTTATTAACAACGAGCAGTTCAGGGTCAGTTCAGCACATTAGCTTCTCTAAATTGCGTGTGAATATTTCAGCTTCTGCATGAAGCCTGGCAAAACTAGTCCACAAATTCGGCTAAGTTAGCTCTACATTATAATGTAAAACATATGTTATGTATCTCAATATGACATATTACTACATCATTATTACGCATTTTCAACATTTCACATATTTTTTTAGTCATTTTTAATATAATTCGTGAATCTTGGTGAACACTCTCCATGGGCACATTTTCAAACGTGCACATTAATTGTCTATGTTATTTATTTCTACAATTTCGTATTGATCAAAATGCATAAACACTCATTAATATTTCTAATTAACATATCTGCTTCAGCTGTGTTTAATTTTAAGTGTGATTTCACATAAGTGTTTTGGTCTTTAGTTTATCAACCTCCTTGTGAATAGTGGGCCTGATTCACAAAGGTGAACGTAGACCTGAAGTGTAAGTTTAGGCCTAAAGTCTAACTTTGAACCTGAAGTTTAAGTTTAGACTTCAGATCTAAAGTTAAACTTCAGGTCTAGGGTTAGACTTTAAGTTTCAGTTTAGATCTAAAGTCTGAGCTTAGACCTGAAGTCTAACTTTAGACCTGCAGGCTAAGTTTAAACCTGAAGTTTAGGTTTAAACTTCAGGTCTAATCTTAGACTTCAAGTCTAAACCTAGACTTCAGGTCAAAGTTTACCTTTGTGAATTGGACCCTGTATGTTTTCGAAAAATTGCAACCCCTGCCCTCTGCGTGGTCGCTTGTTGCCAAAATGTTCTTGAATAATGTATATGGAGCATATGAAAGTGGTTGTTAGGGAGTAAATGGGTTTCCTGTAAGTGGACTTTGTCTGGGTCATGCTCTGAGAAATAGCTCCATATCATATGCGCATGTTTGGGGCTTTGAGACCCTTAGGGGGCATATTTATGAAAAAAAGTAATACAGCGCAACAACTCACCTTACTGCATTGTGCTGCGTGATAGGGAAAGGGCAGGAATAGACCATAGTTAACACAGTATGATGTATTCCTGCCTTTTCACCGTGCTGGTGCACAATGTGCTGCCTAGCTCCAACACAGTCACCCTTGTACAATGGTGCAACGGTGTCTGCATTGTAAGCAAGATTGTTTTTGTCCAGCAAAGGATACCTTCCTGCACAAAAACAAACTTCTGAGATAACTTTCTCTTTCTATGTGTGTCGCAGAATGCAGCACACATAGAAAGAGGAATTAACATAGAGAAATAAAGATATTTCTCCTTGTTACGCCTCCGCTGGGGAGATCTAGAGTTTTGACACATTCCCAAGTTTATCAGAATTGGTAAATCTAGAAATGCACCAAAATTCAGGGGTGGATGTATGGAAATACCCATGCTCCACCCCTGGAACGCCTCCCTGGGGCAGAGGAATGCAATGCTGCCAATTTTGCTGCCTTGCGTTACTCAGGATTTTTCAAGCCATGCAAGGCCATACAAGGTGGCCTTCTGTGGCTTGATAAATCCACCTTAAGTTTTTGCGTTGCCCTTGCATGGCACAAGGGTGAGGCAAAACTTTCATAAATATGCCCCTCAATATTTAGTGAGCCTACTTTAAATGTTAAGGGACAATGTTTTCACGCCATAACATTAGGCTTTCCACTTGAGGTTCCAAAACAAATAAATACTAAGGCCCATATTTATACTTTTTTTAGCGCCGCATTTGCGCTGCTTTTTGACGCAAAAGCGGCGCAAACTTACAAAATACAGGGGCATATTTATACTCCGTCTGCGCCGATTGTGCATCAAAAAGTTTGACGCACACTCAGCGCAAACGTTGCCCCGTATTTAAACTTTGACACCCGAGCCCGCAGATGACAAAATTCCGCCGTGTGCGTAAATTTTTGGATGCGCAACCCACCTTGCGTTAATTATATGCAAGGTAGGCGTTCCCGTCCAAAAAATGGCTTAAACGGCCGTGCGTCGTATTTATGCTTTCGGGCAAAAATGACCCACGGCCGGGGGGCGGAGCCAGAAAATGACGCACAGCCCGATTTGCATCAAAAATTAACGCCTGGGTCAGGGCAGGCGTTAAAATGGGGCAAACTCACCTGTATTTAATCAGAACACACAGAACAAACAGCAGAGCAGGAGAGCAGCAACAGGGGGCCATGGAGGTGATACTAATCCAGCGTGCACCCAGACGCAGAGCCCAGCAGCAACAACAGCAGCTACAACAACACCAGCAGGGACCCCAAAGGCAGCGCAGAAGGCAGGAGAGGATATTCCGCCCAAGAACCACCCTTCAGGGCCCCAGGGAACACGACATCATACAGAGATACCGGTTGAACTGGCAGGCCATTCAGCAGCTGCTGCGCAACATTGAACAGCAGTTGGCCCCCACTTTGGTGACACCCCGCACCATCCCAACAGAAACAAAGCTGCTTGCCGTACTTCATATGCTGGCAAGTGGCTCTTTCCAAACAACTGGTGCCCTGGTTGGCGGAATATCACAACCATCATTCTCCAACTTTTTGCCCAAAGTACTGGATGCCATCATTCGACTGACACCCGCCACATCTGCTTCCCTAACACACTGCAGAAGCAGCAGGAAACAAAACAGGGGTTCTACCTCATCAGTGGCTTCCCACACGTCCTTGGTGCAATCGACTCCACACATGTACGCCTTGTGCCACCTGCTGCAACTGAACACCTCTACCGCAACAGGAAGCACACACATTCCATCAACGTGCAGGCCATAGTCGATCACCAGGGATTGATCACCAACATCGTGGCTAAATATCCTGGGAGTGTACATGACGCATACATCTTCCGTCACTGCACCATCAATGAACACTTCCAGGATGGACGGTATGGCAATGGACTACTTGTTGGTAAGTACAAAAATCTACTTATATACACACTGCATAGCAACCTTCTAGGACACACAACACATACACTACAACAGCAACATGTGAACAGGAACACACTGAGGTCGTGACATCGCTAGCCATGTTTCTTAAGTCGCCATTGAACCTGTCACACATCGGAAATTACTGTACAGCCTAATGTTAAGACGTCAATGAGTGTGGTTGCCTAAATGTCACCTTGCAAATTGTAAGTGTCCCAATGACCTTTACATTAATCCATTGCATAAGTTTCAAGGTATGGGATGTCCAGGGTACTTTGATATGAGCATGTTAACAACACTTTCAATTTTAACTGTGCATGGAACTATCATCTCACCCCCAGTGAAGACACACGGACACCTGTATCACAAGTCACAATGCTAGGGATGGCACACTGTACTGCAATTCCCAAAACATACTGCTGACAAACGGTTAGCAGACAAACACTCGCTCAGCCAAGGAAACAACACAATGCAGATGATACAGCCTACAAGCATAGGATGCCACATTAGTACACAAAAGAGTCACAGACAACACAAGACAACTACTGCCATGAAAGGTCTTTTCAATAGTGCCAGCTACATCAACATGATCCCATTCATTTTCTCTTGCAGCTGATCAGGGGTATGGCATCCAGCCATGGATTATGACACCATTTGGCAACCCAAGTACTGCTGCAGAGCGTGCATACAATGACGCCCATAGGAGGACACGCAGCTTTGTCGAGCGGACCTTCGGCATCCTCAAGTCAAGGTTCCGCTGCCTCAACATCACTGGTGGTAGCCTCCTATATTCCCCCGAGATGGTCTGTAGGATCATCCTCACATGTGCAATATTGCACAACATTTGTATCAAAAGAAACATTCCCCTCCTGGAACCAGAGCCACGCATGCCTGAAGAGGAGGAAGAGGAGGATGCTGGCCTGCAACAGGAGGGGGAACTACAGAACACAGCTGCTGGTATATGCAGGCGGCAACAGATTGTAAATAATTTCTTCTGAATATGATCACCTTCACCACTTTAGTTAACGAATTGAAATAAACACCTATTCTAATCACCATATCATGGTCTGTCTATTCCTTTTTGCACACCTTCATCTCTACTTATCAGAATAAGAGTGTTGCCTCATGGAGCATTGCTGAGATACTGAGTAGGACATGGAACATCCCAGAGCTAATGTGATGCCTAACATACAATGGTCACATACACACACACTCTTAATGACATATATCATGTACATATCTCCTTTGAAGGCCAATAGCAGAGGACCACAACTATTTCACACATACATGTTGAAAGCAAGGTAGAACACAGCATATGGCACACAACTAAGACACCATCACTCAATAAGGGGAAAACAAGCCTCATACATGAGGCAGTCAATGTGCTTTGGCATCAGTACCAGGAATGCCTGACCAGACCCTTGACAGCAGTAAGTCCAACTGCATCCAATATTTGCAAGGACTATCTGTGACTAGAGTTACCTAGAAGCAGAACATAGACAGCACAAGTGCCACACATATGACATGCATTGCGCACATGACATTCCATGTACATGTCAGCCCATTCCCTAACTCATGACACACCCATGCACCTGGTCACAACCAACCTGTCGGAAGAGGTCCCTGGAATACTAAGATATGTACCCTGATAATACCTCCTCTACAAACACAGACCAACATTAGCAAACCAGTGTGTTACACCCTTTCCTATGGTATGCCATTGTCATAGAACATCTGACTGCAAGGACGTCAGGTCAATTTATACACTGTCTTCTAGTTTCAAAGCCCTGTTAGCACATGTAGATTGCTTCCCCTGTGAAAATGTCTGTTGGCCCTTAGAATGCAAGTCTCACCTACAGGACTGGTGAGAAACAGATGCAGCCCACACCTGTGATCACCTCTATGCACACCACCCATTTCAAAAAGCACTGCCCCTGATGATGCCTGGAACAGCATAGGAGTTGCCATTATGTCAAATACACCGTCAACCATTGATACTAATTAAGCCGTGTAACACAGCCCTTGGGTTCATTTGTCACCTTCAAAAACACAGGACGTACACAGTTTGACATGTCAACTGTCTAGTTTGTCCTCAAAACAGTCTCAGTCAGACCACTGATTACGTAACTTGTGAAGTAACTGGATCCTGAATCACCTTGCATTCTGTCAGCCTGACTGGCAACTGTCTGTGCGTCACACTAAAGTATCCCTGTGTCTACATATGTACCACACTTGCGTTAGCAAACCTCCCATTCATCAGGGGGCATTGGGCATGGGCTTCTTCCATGCATACCCAAATACATTGTATAGCATCATCTGCCTTTTAACTGTACCATTTGAGTTACATCCTCTTGGAAAAGCAAAATTCATGGCCCATCCCTTGTCTGGGTTGCATTTATGCATGAATGACAAAGTGTGACAGTGTCCCAGGGCCATAGGCAGGGATTGGGTACGGGGCTTTCAGCACAACCAGCAACCTCTGATAATGTCCATGAATAATACACAAATGTCAGGACCATGACAGTTCACACACAGCATCACAGTGCGCACAACATAGTGATGGGCTGTGTGTGGTGAATAGCTGCGAGAATAATCAGCACAGAGGCTATGATGTTCCCATATGCAGTGGGAAGTGCAGAGGCCAACCTGTGTACAAATGTTGTAATGACACCTGCCGGAACATGACACCTGAGACATTATCTCACTCAGCACACCAAGGTTGCCCTGTTGACTGTCTCATTACACATCTTTAGTGACAGGGTGGGACCATCCACATGTTGGTTCACATGTCCACATCTACTTTACTCACATTGATCAACCAAGGATACTCAGTAGATACAGGAATAGCTGCCACTGACTCATGATGAGTCCTGGACCGAACTGTGACAAATGACACCCCAAACAATCTACAGGATCATCATTGGACCACACACATGAACAAGACACCTATGTGCAATTGATCACTGGAAATAAGTGGACAAGTGCTGTCTTGTATGCTGGTCCACCACAGCCACTTAATAGTTGGGGCTCACTTCTATGGCCTCAACTGTGGTGTCATCATACATGTGACGTTCACCCTTGTCTGTCTGTGCAAACAACATGGTACCCACTTCCTCAATGCATGTGTATGACTCACTGTGGGATTCTCCAAGTAGTGCCTAGGAAGCTCTTACCAATACTCTAGGACATAGGATGTAGAAAATGTGGACCATTGACATGAACAAGCGTCTGCCATCCATCTGGTGCATGCTATGTCACATGTGGTGTCTACGTGACCCTAAAACTTGGAAGTACACTTTACGGGTGTTGTTACATGTATGACTAACACATGCCCTCGCTCATTTTCAATTTGACTTGCATCTAAGGATTGGACACATGGACGTCACATTCATACAACCATATGTACAATTATGCTTCATGTGATACACACACACTTGGTCAACCAACACATTAGTTGTCAAAGCACACACTTTGTGCCAAAGGCATTTAGGTATTGTACATATGTGCGTCACATTGCTATACTCTCCTTATGCCAAACATGCACAATTTGTGCAACACATATATGTAGGCCACACTTATGACCATCTATTGCGTGAGCCAACTGTAAAAATACTGTGAAGGGTGTAGTGGATCACGTTCCGCTGCAGTATGATGTCACACATGTGAACATACACCATCAACACCATACTGTCTTCAATTAGCCAATCTCTGATGTGTTCCAAATGTAAAATAACCAAAAAACAAGTAAAAAAGCTCCAAACCAGTTAATGCACTATAATTTTGACGTCCCTAGTGTTGTGCGTCATTTTTTGACAACCAAAACTGTATTTGGGTCATTTTTTTTTAACCACAGGAGTGAAATTTAGCCCGCATCCAGATATTTGTACAGTTCATGTATCATTATGTGGATGCGGGTTAATATTCACGTCTGTGCATCAAAAAAAATGACGCAAGTACAGTTTTGGTAAACAAAAAATGGCGCATAACGCGAAAAAGGCAGGACTTTTCATACAGGAAGTGATGTAATAGGATATCCTGTTTACCGATCATGTACAGTGGGTGTACTTTCACTTTCACTTTGCAGTCTATGATCCTTCTAGACTGTGTGGCTGTGTAGAGAGTGTTGTCCTGAGATTTTGTGCTGTTTTTGTCCTGTGTGCTATCTGTAAACTCCATTTGTGAAATAAATATTGTTTGTGTATACTGTAGTACTGTGTTTTGTCTATATTTGTCCATTTATCTTGTGTTTTTCTTGTTTGTGGGAGTCTGTTGTGGGTAGTGTTAGTTTGGGGATAGTTGGGCTCTTTTAGTGTTTAGGTTTACTTTTTTTCTGTCTTTGTACCCCTACTTTCCCCCTTTTCCCCTTTCTATTTCTTTTACCCCTATTCCATATCATCACTTATAAGTATGTCTGGTAATCCACGTCTTGGCAGGATGGGTGAAGAGGAGTTGGGGGGCTTCATCTGGCTGGTGACACATTTCTTGCCGCTCATGATCTAGGCAGGGTGATACAGGGGTATCCGACATAGGCGCGCAGAATCCGGTGGGGAAAGGTGCTGCATCACCTGCAGCATGTGTATGCCAGCCAGAGGAGTGACCACCAGCTGAAGCACCGGTGGGCTGACCTCTTCACCAGGGAGCAGGATCTCTTGGGCCACCTGGGAATCATGATTGGTGGCACTGTTGGTGAGTACGAGTCATGTTAATGTGCACAATTAAATGCTCTGTAGTGACATCAGGGGATTAGTGCAATGTCTGCCAGGTAACTTGCTGACTGTGTGTAATGCTGGGGAAATATAAGGGGATCATTGATGCACTATGGCAAGAATCACAATTGCTAGCTGTCAGGTAGCACGTGCTCAGCAAACTTACAAGTTACTTTTCCATGAAGGAAATTGGTGCGGCCTTTTTGTCAGAACAGCTAACAAAATAGGAGCCAATCATGTCTATATAGAGTACTATTGACAGAGAAGTACAGATGTACCAACATTTCGGCCAACTATGTTGACGCAATTGCTAGACTGACTTTAGAATCACTACATGATGCTGAAAATGAGTGCTGCCTTCATGTAAATTAATAATAGCAAAGTGGCTCAGACATATGTCTCATGTGAGTCTGGTGAGTGTGGAAGGAAAGCGTTCACAGAGGTACTATGAATGTGTGGGATTATTGTGTTCCTTGATCTTTTTGGATACATGTCAGTTCTTGATTTGAAAACATTGTGAAAAGGTGTAAGGTGCCCTCAGCTAACATCTTAAGATGTTTGTTGGAATTAGTTGAGCCACAATCCAAATATGGATGGCAGTCCAAGTGTATGCACGTGGCCTCACATCTCCATGGTTGGTGCAAATCACCATAGCTGGGCCACATCAATTGTCTATACTGTAACAACAGGATGGCTTACAAAAGTCCCTGCCCCTCCCTCTGTACATTGGGCCTATGTGCAATAAATGTGTCATGGCCACAAGGCATGTTTGACTGGTAATGCAGTCCTCAAGTAACCAGGCTTTGGATGTCCCTCTTGGATGCACATGATGAGACGATTACACTCCATATTTTTTAGTGCTCACCAATTATGGGGCATGTTTGCAACCACATGATAGTTAGGGCCAATGTATGTGTGCAGATATGTGTGTAACTGTCACAGGAGACCCATGCTATGTACAAGTTGGCCGTGATATATCAGATCCAGTACCATCATGTCTGAATGGCTGCCATTTCATTATTAAGCCTACACATTGTAAATGTTTATGAAATTGTTGTACTGTGCACAGATTTTGAGCACATTTCTTCCTTCCATACCTTACAGGTGGACCGGCACCCTACACTGTGGGAGAGGGGTAACATTTGAGGACCCCGACCACTCTAGTAAGTGTTGATATGTCTGTTATGTGTTGTGTTTGCTGGTTATGGACTCGGGTGAGTTGGACGCATAGCAAGGTGTGATGCGTTGGGGAAGCTTTTCTCTTGTTCCATGAGTGGGAATGCAGTTCTCACATGTTTTGAGTTTGCCAATGTGTATCCAATGGTATCATGTAGGGATTGTAGGACATCCCTGTAGGCCCCACTGTGAGTACAGGGGATAGTCATGTGTATGACACTTGTATCACCAAGAGTCGCAATGGAAGTCAGCCCCAATTTAGTCAGCCTGTCAGACCCACATTCTCGAAGATTGGTAGAGCTAATAGCTTTCCAATAGACATCTGCTTCCCTATTTACCTACATAATTTTGAAACAGTAGGTAGAACCTTCTAGCAGCATGTACTTCCACATGTAGTGCAACAAGTCTGTGGAACCTGAGTGCAATGGCCTAGGTGTGCATGCAATTCACGATCATGGGTGTTCTAGCAACTCTGTGTCTGATGTAAGTCAGGCCTCACTGGAAGTATATGTTGTGTACTAAGTTCTGCATTTCCTGACATGTCTGACCCTATGAGTGCTCTAGGGTTTGCTGACTCCTAATTGTAGATAGACCTTACCTGTGGTGTGCCTGTAGAGACAAACATGTGTGGAGTTTCCTATACACTCCTCGGTGTACATGTTGTTGGCAAATTATAGTTGTGTATCCACCGCCCCCCCTCAAACACGGCCATGGGTTTGTGAATGGGGTACCTAGTACTGATGCTACCAGTATTTTACACATACATGTGAATAAGTGGCGGTTTAGTTGCATACTAGATTACACACTCAGGTTTGTCACTTGGTACTATACTGGCAAGTCCAGTTACAACTTGCAGACCATGTGGCTTTAGCTTTGCTTTCCGTACACTAACATTTGTAGCCCAGCTCTTGGCGGAGGATATGCAGCATGATTCTTAGATGATAACTGTCAGAACTCAGATTGCAAGTCAAAGCCAGTTATTACCCATCTTGTAGGTTATGGATGTGCTTTGTGTGATGTGACCTTTGTAGTCTGGCCTGCCATATACTTCCTCAGGGACATTCAATGCTCTGTATTGTGATATGAGCTGTTACAAGTACAGTAGATGTAATGTCTGATTAACTTGCTGTGCCATTTCACACAATGCAGTCACTAATGTAATCTGCATTTGTCTTCACAGCTGCTAACATGACTCCAGACCAGGTCCGTGAATTTCAGGGCCGGGCCATGCGATATCAGCACATCCTGCTGGTGGAGTCGGGGTTCCGGAGGACGGCCCGGCGATATCGCCATGAATGGGCCTCCGGGGCATGGCGAGCCTTCCCACAGGGTGGGCCTACTTTGCCCACCACAGCCACCACCAGCACAACCACCAATCAGAGCCAGGTGGCCCCACCCACAGCTGCCACTGTTGGTCCAACATCTGCTGGACTTCCTGGCCCCAGCATTGCCACCGGTGCAGGACAGCCCACTAGGCCTGGCACCACACCCACACAGACCTCCTCCACCGGTACCCAGACTGCCACTGCTCCATCTGTTGACCCTGCAGCCTTCAACAGAATGGAAAATAAGATGGACAAAGTGCTGTGCAAGTTGAGCCACCTGAGCTGGGACGTGCAGCACATTAAATGGTGGGTCAAGAACATTAAGAGGACCCTCCGGAGGGCCAACCTCTAGACACTTTTTTTGATGGACATGATTCCCTCCCCTCCCTCTTTTTTCCTTGTTCTTATAGTTAGTGGGCTTAGGGGGCTTAGTGTTAGGTTAGTATAGGCTGTTAGCTTAGTTAGTGTTGGTGTGTGGCGCGTGGGGGAGGTCCTCATTCTTTATATTTTTACTTATTAATTGTGTGGGTTGGTGGGTGGGGGCCTATGTTGGGGTTCTTGTGTGTTAAAAAAAAAAACATTAAAAAGAAAAATACCAAAAAAATATATATTTGTTTAGGATAGTATAGTATGTGTTTAGGTTAGTATGTGTTGTCCTCCATGTGTCCCGTCTCATAAGGGGGGTGGGAGGTAGATGTTTAGAACGTTTCGTTACATGTGATAAGTAAGTGTAGCTTAGGTTAGTTAGGGACAGTTGTGGGTAATGAGTAGTCAGGGTAGATTAGGGTAGGTAAGATTTTTCCTTCAGTTTCCTCATCTGTGGTTAGCATTTAATAAATATTTGTAATGTATGTGTTGAATGGTACTTGATCGTGGGTTTGGATTCAGTGTACATCAATTTGGTACTATAAAATCTGTGTCCTATGCTACAAACAAATCCCAACTGAGCTGTACGATTGGCAGCTAGCCCAGAGCTACCTTGCAAAGTGTCGACCCTTTGTTGCAACCACCAATCACAGTTAATATGGATCCCAATGTGTTTCTGTTGATAAGTGTGTTTTCAAAGTCACTAACAGTGCTTCCAGACTTGATATTGGGGAAACAGTTTTAGGTCTGACTGCAGTGTGATGATCATGCACACCCTTATAAGATGAGTTCTCATTGGCAATCTTGTATTCTTGTCTTCATGACCCTGATACATCATTTGTGACACAGTTCGGCATGATTACCTATTTGTATGTTAACTCAGACACCTTCATTTGTGCAGTTTTTGTAGTGTTTACTTAGATTAGTGTGCCATTTTTATTGTGTTATTTTTGCATGTTTACAACATTTTGCGACCACTATTTGATGACTTAGTTATCCCCTGAGGAAGCATTCTTCTATCCAACACAGCATGGTGGTATATGGTTTCTCACTTCATCCGATTTGTCCCTCAGGAAGGGCAGAGTATGATGCAATCATGGGCACTGTGCAGAATTCTCTGACTACATATTATCAGGACAGTTGTATTGACAAGCTACGTAATTTGACAGTAGGCACATTTCAGTTATCTACTTCACAGTTGATATGTCACATTACCCAGAGACAGATTTGTTGTTTAAGTGCTATTTATTGAAAAGTGCTGTAGTGCTATCTGTACATTGTCCATGATTGTGAGTCCATTATAGTGACATTTTAAATTGGGATCCAACACAAGGGGTTACGGAAATGCTTTTGACATGCTAGGGTTGATGTTTCAGACAGTGCAGAGGGACAGGATTTGGAAATGAGTAGGAGAGAGACAATCACTGGGCTGGGTGACAAGATATACAGTGGTTTGCAGAACAGTGCTCGAGTAAAGTTGTTGCAAGACTGGCAAGTTACAATGCGCAGGACCTTGGTAAATGTGGGCCATGTGGCAGGGACCAGTGCTTCCGGGTCATTTTCCTTGGGAATGTGTTCTGTTCCATGTCTTTTTCTTCTGATGTGTGTGTTGCCTCCTCTGTTCTTGGTGATGGTGGTTGTGAAGGGGCAACACACACCTCAGTGTTAGAAGACGTGGAGTCAGACATCCCAGTCGCTGCTCCCTGTGAAGGTCTTATGGGCTGTACTGCAGCAAGGAGGGTCTAATGGTTCTTGAGAATAGCAGCCACATCACGATGGTAGGCAGCCAGGTCGGCCCTGAGGGAGTCATGATTGCATTTGTGCATGCAGTGGAAGGTTTGGGGTGCAAGGTGTTGTGGCAACTCCCTTACTGCAGTGGTGAATTCCTTGACAGTTTCTTGTAGTCTTTGCAGTATGGATGTTAGGGCTTGCATAGCTGCTGCCTGATCTGCAGATGACATCATGCACGAAGCACCCCCTCAAGGCTAGCTGCCATAGTTTGCATCCCCACCCGCACCTCCTTGGCCAGCTCCCGCTGTACTCCAACTACCGTTCTCTCAAAGCTGGTGCCAGTGTCGTCAGAGACCTCAGCTGTATTGGAGCTGGCAAGTCTTACAATTGGGGTGGTGGGTGGATCCTCTGCAATGGCTGCTTGTTCTGTGCTCCTCCTTGTGACTGAAGGTGGGGTCTGGAGGGTTTCAAGGACCTGTTGGATAGTCTCCTGGGGAATGTTTATCGGCTCATCATCCATGTCATCAGGGAAATCTGGGACAGGCATATCGGCAGGAGATCCATCTTCCTCTGCAATGAAACAGGATACAATTAGTGTGTCTGTGTTGTGGCAATTTTGATGTGACGTGGCTGCCTTTTGATGAATTCACTTTGTGATCTTGTTTTGTGTTAATTTCTCCAGTCCTTCAGATGGGCATTCTTCCAGGCCTATGGCCCACCTGTGTGTCACATGTACGTTATTGAGTTATCAGACTTGTCAGCCTCATCGCCTCTACGTGTTGATTTATGCCAAATAGAGTATTGCCACCTTCTTTTCCTACTCGACCCTCTGTATACATCCATTCTCATGGTGAGACCTTTCACTGGCTGTTGGTGTACTGATGGCCCTGGCAGCACACTTAACAATCTGGACCTGCCCCAATCTCTGATCGTTCACATCCACTTAAATGTCATTGACATGTGGCATATCCTATGCATGGCAATGTTATGATCCGATATGGATGTTGACATTGTTAATGTGTCCTGCTGATGTTGGGGAATGTGTGTTACATTGGATTGCCCTGATAGTGGTATCAGTGTCCTATTTCATCAACTGACTGTGCAGGTGTATTTCAGTGACCAGTTACATGTGTCCCCTCCTCAATGCTGTTGTCTGAGCAGTATGACATTTGGGATGTTGCCTTGTTACCCAGGCACAGGATGGACCCTGACATATGCAGCATGGGTGTGTCCTTAGTGCTGTGTAGGTCCTATTGTTGTTGAAATTGGCTGATGTTTGCGATAACTATGGGCATTGACATTTGAGAGTACTGGGGCCTTTGTCTTGTTTCTGGGGATTGTTGCAGTTGTCATCCTCACCCCCTAATTTAGGTGTGTATGATCCATGGGGAGGTTACTGCCATTGGCTACTTGAGCTGCACACAGAGCAGAGGTGGTAGTGGCAACTGTTGTCGCAGTTACATTCCAGTTGTTGGTATGGCTAGAGGATTGCTAATAGGGCCCTAGTTAATGTAGGGGGTATGTTGGCTGACGTGTGCCAGGATGTCAGTTTGACGTAGTGGCCTTCCCTCCTGTCGTGGCTTTCCCTTTGCTCCATCGTTGGCATGACAGCATGCCCCCATGGGACTGTTGTTGGTGTTGTGTAATGGTGTGCCCCAGGTCTTCTCAGAATGGGCCATGCCCCCCTGCTGTGCCCCTTTACCCATGCCACTCCATGTATTAGATGACTTCCATGCATTTAGTGGTCGGTATCCCCCCCCCGGTTGTAGATGACATTATTGCATTTTAATTCCCCAGGCGACTTACCCTGCATGTGCATTGTCTCCTGGTAGCCTGCGCTGTCCTGTCCTTGAATCCCTGTGACGATCTCCTCAGGGACGACGGCTGCGACCATCTCCTCCATGTGGTCCAGGGCCTCCTGGTGTGCTGGACTCCCCCCTCCAGTCTGCAGTGCTGCCTTCCTGTTCCTGGCAATCTTTTCCTTGGTCCTCCGCTTGCAGTAATGCCAGCGTTTCTTGCACTTGATGACTGTTCTGCGTACTTCAGCCACACTGTTAATCTTGTCGACAATTTGTTGCCATATGGCCTCTCTCCTACTGATTGGCAACTTTGATGTGACAAACAGTTGGTGCTGGTGTTCCGTCACCTCTTTAACCAGAATTTCCTGCTCCTCTGCACTAAAGCGACACTTTCTTTTCTTCTTAAAAGTGTCCTGGTTCTTGTGTGGGTCCTCCTGGCTGGTTCCTGGTCTGCTGTCATCTTCCTGGGGTCTGTAGTGGCATCTGGGATCCATTTTGGCTCTCCTCTGGTGAAATGGCTGTGTTCTCTGTTTTTTTTTACGCTATTTCGTAAAAAAAACAGCGCATATCCGGTTTGCGGTGTCGTAAATCGACCCACAGTCACTTCCGCCGCGTTAACGTCGTTTTCATTTACGACTTGACGCCGCAGTGTGCGTAAAAAATAATGACTCCCACCTGTTGTTTGCGCCGCCGTGCATCAAAGTATAAATATGACGCCCGCACGGCGCACCAAAATGGCGTTAGTCGGTGGTAATATTTTTGACGCAAAACTGCACCGGCGCAGTTTTGCGTCAAAAAGTATAAATATGGGCCACAATTCTATTTTGTAAGTTTGCGCCACTTTTGCGTAAAAAAGTGGCATAAATGCGGCGTTAAAAAAGTATAAATATGGGCCCAAGTGACTGTTTGTCTTTCCCTCTCTAAACAAGAAAAAAAGTGAAAATAGTTACACACATAAGCGAACTGGGCCTGGGTTATTTACCTTTGGGTTCACCATCAATTTTTTAGACTGTCCTGCTCATTAGACCTAAATACACTATTGTGAATGTCTATCTCCTCCCTTTCCCACCCACTGTTCCTTACTGAAATCTTATCTGAATAACCACTGTGCATAAACGAGGTGCTTAGAGGTTTGTCATCTAGGGCCAGATGTAG
This sequence comes from Pleurodeles waltl, assembly GCF_031143425.1. Lineage (NCBI taxonomy): Eukaryota > Metazoa > Chordata > Amphibia > Caudata > Salamandridae > Pleurodeles > Pleurodeles waltl. The sequence continues at coordinate 779,310,261 of NC_090439.1, forward strand.
CAAAGGTTTTTCCCCATTCTGTGTCTATGGGAAAAAGTGTTTGTACATATGGCCCCTAATTACTACAAATACCTTTACTCACCTAAACAATGATAACTGCGAGCAAGGCCTGTCTGATTGCTGGATTCCATCGGACCTTCGTAACAATTACTTTAGTGACCGACAAGCACTTAGAAATGACAGCACTGAATTAGTAATTGCTAATGTAGAAGGAGATGTTTCAAGTGACATAATTGCTTATGTCAGTGGTGATGTCTTACAAGATATCGTCAGTGGTGTACTCAGGTGATTTGTAATTTTATAAATAATGATTCTATTAATGCACTCAAATAAGTCATTTATTTAAAATGAGAGATCGTTGCACCTACAATCAATGAAGAGCAGGTCTGTTCCCGAGTGCATCCAGTCAAATGCCCTTTAAACATTTATTTTCGAGGTCAGTTTCCTATGATCCTTTGGGGAAGGTGCAGCTGTGATTTAATTTAACCTAAAAGCGCTTTTCAGCGATGTTCCCCAGGGATCCGAAAATAAGAGACAAGTGTGCTTGACCTTAACCCAAGGTTACAGCCAATGAAATGGAGTGAACAAATGACATTAAGCACTCACGGGTCTTTTTGGGCTGGTTCAAAGGTCAGCACAGGCTGTATTAGACAAAGAAGCATGGCTTTATGGCAGAGAAGAGAAGCACGTTGGCCCATAATCTCGGTATATATTCTGTCTGCCCTCGAGAAAGAGATGATACTTCGTTCCAAGAGTTAACATTGCTTTCTCAGTACTGTCGACCTCCCATATACTACTTAAAGTGTTTTTATTTCGTTTACTGTTGTTTTCTACCGCTTATGATGTCACTGTGCCCTAAGATAATTCCTTTTCTATGAAGAAATACTACTTCGAAATCGCAGCCGCGAGTTTCCATGAAAAATTGAAAATATTTAAATATTGTATTGTATACGTTTTCTTTTGCTTTATAAATACGTTTAAAATACACTTTGTAACACTTGTCTCAAAATGTTAACGTATCTGGGGGCATATTTACAAAATAATGAAGCAGTCCTGCGCTGCGAGCCATCTTGCAGCGCCAAGCTGCGCCATTAGGAAAGTGCAAGAATGCATCATTTACAGCAATACGATGCATCCATGTACTTTCCTCAGCGCTAGTGCAGAATTGGCAGCCTAGTGCCACGGCAGGCACCCTTGCACCGTCTGTGTTGCAGAAATGATTGTGTGCAGGAAGGGACACCTTCCTGCACATAAACAATCGTTAATGACGTTTTCCTCCTTCTATGTGTGCTGCAAAATGCAAAACAAGTAGAATGAGGAAAACATGAGGAGAAGTAGAGATGGCTTTGCATGGCCTTGTAAATATGGGCCAGCACCCTGCGCCACAAGAGCGTAAAAAAAAACAGATGCTCTGGTGGCGCTAGGTGCTTGTTAATACGGCTCCTTCTTTCTTCACTCCCGTTGTGTTTACGCCTTTGTTTCAATGGTACAGTTAAAAATGTCATTATGGCATTGTTCCAAATTTTTTAACTCAGTTGTCTTGTGGTGCATCCAGGCAAGCTATACTGGTAACATTCGTATTCATTCATAGACATTGGTACAAAAGCAGTACAGGCGCTCTACCTTGTTTTGTTCTACATCCTTCCAAATTTAAACCATGGAATATCAACCGCAAAGGTTTGGTACAAATATCTCGGGCCAGATTAAAATATATAATTATATTTAGAGGTTTACACTTGTTCCTAGATTTACTTATTTTGAGTATTTCCACAGGTATCATAGGCTATGCTTATCACAAGTTTCCAGATGTGCTATTAAAACACTTATGAATTAACATTTGAGGCTATGTGGAAGCACTTCTGCATGGGAAATTGTACATTGTGCACAAGTGCACATGGGGAAGATCATATTATTTATGTAAAAACATTTCTTCCTATTTTTTGTTTTGAGTGGAAAACTCTTTTCCCTATAGACGCATACGTTCTGGTTCATTTACCAATCTCACTCTAGAACAGAGGTTTTCAGACTGTGGGGCATGCCCCCTCTGGGAGTCTGTGGCTGTTTTTCCAAGGGATGTACATGTCTCAACAAGTACTTGTAAATTAAGATGTCCAGGAAAGGTGACTTGGTTTATCTGGCACATTTCCAGGATGCCTTCATGTACATATATGAGAAATGTCATAACAGAAAATAAATTATTTCAAACCTATTAGGGCCACTAATTTATCAATTTTGCTGTTTTACTAGCAAAAAAGGGGTGGGAGTCACGTCCTCTGCTAGTTTTAGTGGCAAGGGCATCCTTGTGTACAGGGACAGGGTCCAACCAACACAAGGCAAGAGATAGGACTTTTGCCCTCTTTATTTTTTTATAGAAAGTGGCAGACAGCCTGCTTTAGGCTTCATACCTAGGAGTGATGACCCAGTAGAGTGGGCAGAGAACTCAGCCTGCTTCGCAGACGTGGATGTATCATAGTGCTGCAAATGCAGTGGCATCAGGGCCCATAGGTGTGAAGGGACAACTAAACCCCAGTTTTGTACTATGCTTCCTTGTTTGCATTAGGGCCCAGTACACATCTGCTGTGCCAGTGTTGCTTTGGGCCTTGTACCCATGTCCCAACAGTGGTGAAATTTGAAGCAGAGGAGATTTCTTAGCTGGGTCTCAGAGAGATAGCTGAAAGTGGTTTGGTCAAGATGGGGGATCATGGCCCAGATTTAAGGTGGGAGATCATGGCTCAGACTTAAGAGGGCCTAGCACCTCCTTGCGCTACATTAGCATCATTTTTGTATGATTCTAATGTGGCCCAACAAGGCCAAATTCACAGCGTCATATTTACAAAGTGGCACAATGAATTCATTGCACCACTTTGTAACCCCTTACGCCACATTATGCCTGCCCCAGGCAATGTATGTTAAAGGGGGTGTTCCCCCGTTAGGGTGACTGCAAAAATAGCGCATTGGAATGTAAAAGATTTCACTGTGCCATGTTTAGCGGCTATTGTTAATGCTTGCACAGAGCAGGCGTTAAAAGGGGGCATGCCATTGTTTTCAATGGGCCCCTATTTATTCTGCAGGATTAACGCCAACATTTTGGTACTAATCCTGCACAGTACAGCAATAGCGTCAAAAACTTTGATGCTATTACCCCTACCTTGTGCCATTGTGCACTGTATATTACATCGGTGCACACATGGTGGCAGTAGTGGGGGCGGTAAGGGGTGCAAGAAAAGTGGCATGATTTGGATGCAGTACCACTTTTCCTAAACTTGGGCCCGTGTTTTTAGCAAAGGGCAGGGGAGATTGGTTGTTTCATGAGGAAATAGCTATCGTTAGCAGAGTAGGAGCAGTGGCACTGGGGCCCAGGACTGTCAGGGGCCCACTGTATCACAATTTTTAATCTCTGCCTTTACAAAAGGGGAACAGGGGGCTTATTTTCCTTGTTAGTGTTATGACAGAAGGCACCCTCGCTGCAAAGAGGGTTAACACATGGGAGCTCATTTCTTTACTGAAATAGACTAAGGGCCTGGTTTAGAGTTTGACAGATGGGTTACTCTGCCACAAATGTGAAGGATCTCTCATCTGCCCTATTATGATCTCCAAAGACTATAATGGAGTTGTAATACAGGGGAGGGGATAGCCATCATGTTTGTGACAGAATAACCCCATCCGCCAAACTCTTAATCAGGCTCAGAGCCTGTTTCAAGACTGGGGTGACGGGCAGGCATCAGGAGAAGATGTGAAAGCAGCAGAGGAGACCGCCTGCTCCACAAGGCCACAGCTATCATTAATGCAGCAGGTGTAGATGCACTTGGACCTAGGCTCACAACAACCCAGTTATGGGACCTTGTGTTTTTGGTCAATGACTATTTTTGTTTGATACATTTGCACTTTTATGATTCTCACATTTATTGTGGACTATGAGCTACAGCAAAACTACCTCTGAAATGATCTCATAAACTCTGTCCCCTACTCTCAACCCTACCCCTCCCCTACTCTTGAATTTGAGTAGCTCTATTAAAATGCTTAACAAACCTGAGATTTCCAGTACGTTACAAGCTTACACCACCTTAAGTTCCAGGTGACCTTTTCAAAAGTAGGTCTGAAGATTATACAGCATCAGAAGACATAGTGAATTTTTATTCAAAGGTCTTTCTCAAAAGACACCCTCATCAAAGGCATTGGGCACTGTGCAACATTTTTTCTCAAGCTTGACGATGGAATTCGTAGCTTGCCTGTTTGTTTTAGCTATCCTTGAAAATGTCCTACACTCTTTAACCATCAATACAATCAAAACATTGTAGACTAGTAGTGTTTCTATACTTAAACCATATTTTTGATGTTTCCAGGAGTTTTTAATCATGTTTTAATGACTGAAAAGCTGATCAACACATTTTAATCATTATCAATTGCCATCAATTTGGTCTCCCCGCTGTTCACAAAAAGTTGTTCAACTCACACACATTTGCATTATTTCATGTCTTTCTTCTTTATGCCTGTCACCTTGTTAAAGTCACCTCATGCCATTTAGTGGCATTTAACTGTGACTCACAAGTTGTGATTTTCTTTGTCACCTATGTCAGAGTGGTCATTTGCCATATTTTATTTAAATTTGTATTTTCTATTTGAAGGAAGAGTATTCCCTATTCATACTGCACGTAAAGTCCTAGCATTGGGCTGTGTGTCACATTTTATCTGAAAGCATTCGATTCAGATTAAGGTATAATCAGCACTGCCCTTACATTGGTGTCTATTGGGTGTCCTAGGAGCCTCACTATCAATATCAACATATTCCTGAACTGTTTTCAGCACAGCAATTATGTACTCCCCTTTTAGGAATCTCCCCCTCAACTGTGTCTTGGCAAGGGCTCAATACACCTTCTCTAAGAAGCCCCTAGTGACTAAATGGCAATCCAAATTCACCCTCAAATGTTCTTTGCAACATAAATTTCAGGACCTAACTTCCCACACTAGATACTCGGTTTTAAGAAATGCCCTACGCAAATCCCCAGGTTCCCCGACTCAAAGAATTGGTGGGCTTCCGGGTAAGCCCACCTCTGGACCTGAAGTGGCTGCTAAATGGGGCTTGCTGTCGAGAGCTTTGAACTCAACATCCACATATCCGGTTCTAAAGGTATGCTCCTGGAACATCAACGGCCTGGCTAACAAGTTGGAAGCCCCAGAAATCCTTCAATATCTATTCTCATTCCATATAGTGCTCCTACAAGAGACATGGTCACAGACAGCGCTTCACCTGGAGGGCTACACAAATCATATTGTTCCAGAAACCAAAGAATGCAAGTATGGGTGAAGTCTTACCATTTACATATCTACCACCAGTTCAATGGATGTCATGGAACAGGATAACAATGATGCAACTGCAGGTAGTAGAAACAAAATTAAAAACATCAAACAACCAGACTAAGAAAATCACCCTGATAAATGTGTACATCTATCCAAATGCAAGATCAAGCTCTGAGCTCTCTGACAAGCTGATTGACATCACAATAGGCCTAAGGTCTGAGAGGCCCAGTAATGACATTATCATATTAGTGGAAATAATTATACTATAAAAAGGGCCAAAAGGAGGCAAACCATCTGTGGAGAGCACTCTAAAGGTCGCCAAGGGACTTCACAATACTGCACAATCTACAGGAGGTGATAAAATGCTAAAAAGGGAGAAAAAGAATAGCAAAAGAGAGCAATGGAACTCCTTCTGCTGCATGATATTAAGTCAAACAACTCTGTGAACTTCTGGCGGACTGTAAACAGCATTGGCAGACACCTTCCAAATGTGGCTTCCTCCAATAGATCAGAGTGAACCTGGTACCAATTCATGCTTCAACATTTCAACCTGGCATCACAGCCAGACCAATCTAGCACTCAGGCAGATGATTTGGAGCTCTCAGAAATGCTGCCACAGCACTCTACAGGAAATGACAGAGAATCAACTTGTTGCACTGTCTCCAGAAGTATTGTTCCTAAATAAATCCCATGGGGCCTCCGAGAGTGGGAGCCTGGCCCGAGTGGAATTCCACCTGCCATCTACAAGGATGGCCCAACATTTTGGGCTGCACAGCTAACACCGCTCTTTTCCACCATCTTGCAGCTTAATCGTATTCTTCCCTCATGGCAAAGTTCGATACTGGCACCAATATTTAAGGTGGCTGATAATGGGGTCCCTGGAAACTATCGCCTGTTATCTCTAATTGACAACTACACCAAATAATACTCAGGGGTGCTACTGGAGGAGCTGCAGCAGTGGGCTGAAGTTAATGCCATCATTCCACCAAACTGAACTGGCTTTACTAAGAATACAGGGACCTCAGTTAACATCATGAAACTCTTACCATTAACTGACTGGGCAAAGTCCCACAGCCAGCCAGCCTATCTGAGCTTCATCAACTACAAATCTGCATTTGATAGAGTTGACCAGGGAAAGCTGTGTCAGAAACTGGCCAACCTAAACATCCCTGATAGCCTATTAGGGGCATTTGAACTGTTGCACACAGAAACATTGGTCAGAATTAAAATTGGAGATGGCTCTCGATTATCCAGGCCAATTAAAACTATGCAGTGCCTTAAGCAGGGCTGCGTCCTTGCTCCTACATTATTTAACTTGTTCCTATTAGACCTTACTACAACTCTTAATTCAGTTAACTCTCATCCTCTTAAACTAGAGGGCTTTCAGCTTTCGAATTTGCTATATGCGTATGACCTTGCCCTGATTAGCAGACCAAGGTTGGCTTGCAGTGCCTTCTTGATGCAACCTTGGCCTACTCCTCAAGGAACAGACTAACAATCAACAGAAAGAAGTCACAAATCTTAGCAGTCCTAGGCTCTAGAACTCAAAAACCCATGTGGTTCCTGGGTCAAGAAAAATTAGGGTTAGTAAAAAGCTTTAAGTACCTCGGAGTGTACTTCAACAAGAGTGAGAGGTACGGTGAACAGCTTAAAGAAATTAGGAGGAAGGGCAACACTCTGGTTTTCAGCCTTAGGACACTTTAAAGAAAATCGAAGGGCTCATCACTTTCACTGATTCTGCAGGAGGACCAAGCAAAGGTTCTTCCAACTTTGACGTATGGAAGCGAGGCTCTTAGGGGGTAGGACAGTTCAATACTGGACAAGATGTTACTCAAGGTGTACAAGTCAATCCTCCAGCTACCCTCTCATTCATCGCTGGCCCAGATCAGGCTGGAGTTTGGCATCATTAAACAATCACTTACATGGAACGCTGCCTTCACTGTGTGTTGCCACAAACTTAAGTTGGCAAAGGAGAACTCCCTGGGCCATTAACTTTGGCCTGAAGTGAAAGCAAGGCATAGTTACCAGGCAAGGGCTTATCTATTACAGGTCCTGAGGGCTCTTGGCTTAACCAGTGCTTGGGACTTAACCATTAGTCATCAGGAGTTTTAAAAGCTGGTTAAATGAAGCACACAGTTGTTGACATTGCTAGAAAACAAGGATTTCCTGTCTCTATGTAAACACAGCTAGATGACACTCCACAGTTACCAGGCTCAAACCTCCTACTTAAGCGAACCCTGCACCAAGTGGACCAAGATGCAACTCCTGAAACATAGGCTGGGTATACTGCTGCTCTCAAGTCACTATCCAGCTTGGATAGGATGGGAAGCAAGGTAACTGTCAGCTATGTGATCAGGGTCAAGAAGATATCATTCACATCCTCTGCCTGTGCCCCACCTAAAGGGAGGACCGGCGTGAGCTCCTATGAAGATCATGAAATGAGAGTGGCATAAGGTCCTCCAGGGAAGCAGCGATGGGGCACCCTTGATGGGGCCAAAGCCAATGCCGTTGCACACTACGACCCTCGGATGAGCACTGTCAGTATTGGCATGAGCAGTGCAGGGGCCCCCTCTGTGGCCGCCAGCACTGGGTTTCTGCCAGTCTTTCCATGGTGGTGAAATCTCCATGGAAATGCTTGTGGAAAGCGAAGTTGTGATCAGCACAGCGGTGCTGCCGTGTCTGACCAAGACTTTGACTGCCGCCACCACGTTAGGGTCAATGATCCTGGTGGTCCGACCACCAGGGTTGTAATCTGGTGGTCGAACCGCCAGGAGTGTTTGTGGTCCGACTGCCACCATGAGTTTGGCAGTCTAAAGACTGGAAAATTAGAAATGAGGCCCATTGTCACTTCCCTAAATCAGCTATTGTTCTCTTCCCCCCACTCCCTGCAACATAATCATTTATTTCCACAGGTAACCATGTTTACATTTACTGGTCAAGAAACAAAGGTGAATGAGTCAGGAAGTTGTCATTTCACATCTAGAAGTATGTGCCTCGATCAAATGAACATTTACAAGGTGTTCTAAAAAAGGGAAATGTAGCCATGAATTCAAGTGCACAGTATCATGTTAGGGTGGGACACTGTTCCCACTGATGGTGTACATACATATCCTACAATCTAGTCCGTAAACCAGTGATAACAGTACATATCTTGTCATTGTTATAATTCAGCAATAGATCTCAATTAATATACACTATAAGTCTGTAGATTTGTAAGTAGGTTCATGGCAGTGTCTTTAGCACAATCACTGGTAAATGTGTGAAGTATGTGTACAGTCTGCTACACCAAAGATCCTGTCCAGTTTATATTTTATATTATACATATGTTATATTTATATTTATTGAGAGCACTTATCACCAAAAAGGTATCATGGTGAAGATAGCCTGGAATACTTTCCCAACAAAAGCTGGTAAATGCTTACTGTGGAAAAAGCTTTCCTGTAATGAAAAAGGTCTACTGAAGATGTAAGTGGGGATGGTTGCAAAGTTGGGCTGCTCTGACTACAAAATCCTGTCTTCCTTGTCTAGTTTTCTTAAATTTGGGAGTGCAAAGAATGCAGACACCTCCCAGTGGAGTATTTTTGAAAACAGTTCTGCAGAGGAATTGGTCCAAGGCCTTAGAAATCCTTGAAGAAAATACATAGAGATTTAAAGAGAATTATCTGCTTGATTGAGAGCCAATGCAGTTCCTTGATAGTATCAGAGGCTGATAATCTTCTAGGCCGATTGAGGGCCAATTTGCACTCTGTGGGGTCTGTTTCTTAAATAATCAGGGGCTCCTAAAAGAAGAGAATTGCAGTAATCAAGCCTAATTAAAATCACACTATGCACAATTAGGTTTTGGTGTAAGACAGCATCATGGGAAGCAATTTTTGCAGCCCTCAAAGCAGTGAAAAATGTCCAACCTACTTTTATGATGTGCACCTCAAGGGACGACTTGTTGTAAAGAATGCCTCCCAAATTATGTCCCGATCAAAAGGGTGGGTATGTCCTTCACTGGCAAAGGACAAACGTTGGTAGAGATACTAAGGAGAATTTTATTGCCTGAGCAACACAATACCTCTGTTTTATCTCCATTGAATTTGAGGGAATTAGAGTTCAGTCAATTAGCAATATATTTCACACAATCATGAAAGCCATTGACAGCTGTCGGGTAGTCACTATCTACTGACAAAATCAGTTGGGTGTCGTCTGCATAATTAACTAATCTAAGATTGTGAGATTTGATAAGGGTCACAAGTGGCCTCATATACAAATTAAACATAATTGGACTGAGGGCTGACCTTTGGGGAACTCCATGTTTCACTTCCCTGAAGGTAGATCTAAAAGGGGGGGCAACAGCCTGACTGCACTCAGATAGATAAGAGTTTATACACTTCAGTGCTAATCCTTCTATATCAGCCAAGGCAAGTCTATCTAAAAGGATGGCATGATTGACTGTGTCGAAAGTGGCAGATAAATTGAGAAGAATCTAAATTACTGACTGGCTGCAATCTACTGACATCAGGAGCACATCCATAGCAGTGAGAAGGGCTGATTTGGTCCAGTTAGTCTGAAGCCAAACAGTTCTTGTTCTAAAAAGGTATATTCTTCCAGATGCTAATGTACCGTTCCAACGGTTTTATTGGGAAGGGCAGCAAAGAGATTGGCCTAAAACAGCTAAGGATCAACAGGTCTTGCAAGACTTTTTTTGAAATAGGAGAGACAAAAGCTTTCTTCCGGATCTGTGGTACTATACCGGAGTCCAGTGACAGATTACAAATCTGATGATGCAGGAGGAGGGATTCTTCCACTATACTTTTTCAAATTCTGTGTGGCAATGGGTATAAGGGAGCTCCAGAAAAGGTCATTCTAACTAGAGAGAGAAAGCAATCCTCGGGAATTAATTTGAAAAAATCAAGTCTGTGCTTGGAATTATCCGATGTATTAGCTGTCGTAGATCGCACACATCAAGGATGAGAGGAGACCTCTTGAGGTGTCTATTGTTCGGCGAGGTAGTAACAGCAGAAGAGCATGGACAGTTTAATGTCCCTCTTCAAACATTCAGGGTTAGAAGCCTCCTTCATGGTTTCAAAAACCTTTTTAGTGTAGTTATGTGCCGTTAAAATGACAGCAGCACAGTAGTCGGCCCTGGCTTTATTGATCTCCTTTTTGAAATCATATATTGAAAACTTTAGCCACAATTTGTCCTTCTCGCTGTATGACTTATGTCATTTCCTCTCAAATTATCTACATACAACTTTCAGCTTCTTCAAGGCAGAATTATACAATGGGGCAGAAAGGCAACTACATTGTTTTTGGGTTTGGACAGGAATTTCATTATCCAGAAATTCTAGGATTTTGCCTTCCAAAAGATTACAGTTTTCTTCTGCCAATTTATCGTGGTCAAACGAGTATTAGAAAATAGACAGCCCACAGTGAAAGGATATTCCCAATTTTTGCCAGGCCCTGCCCATATGTTAAGTGTTATCTGCCTTTTTTGCTAGGTTACGTTCTTTGGAAGGATATTAATGTGTGGTCCGTCCAACAGAGAGGAAGCATTTCCTCCACCAAGATCAGACCTTCTGGGTCCAAGATAATTTCTACCGTATGGCAGCTGGAATGTACAGGATTTGAGACCAATTGGTTTAGACCTGAAATCTTACACGAATTGCTGCATTTTCTGTATGAGGAAGACAGGGTTGACTCTTCTGCCCACATATTGACATCTCCAAGAATGAAAAAATTAGAGTGGGTCAGAGCCATGTTTGAAATGGTTGCGAGTTCGAAACTGAGAGACAGCAGGGTCAATAACATGAAATACCAGACATTAAACAGCATTCTTTAGAATGTAAGGAGAAGACCATCAGATATATGCCTGAGGGTTCATCCAGTGTTAGTGATATCAGATTCCAGCATTCTTTAAACATGATTCCAACCCAACAGACACCATCTTGCAGTCTAATGCCTATTAGATTGACTGGAAAGGCACTCCTATTTACTCTGCGCATTTCACCCTAAATATTCAATTGCACTGTAATTGGCCTTGGCTCTTCAAACTCTGACAAGCATTTACAATGCACAATTTAGCTGAGGGACATCTATCTATCTATCTATCTATCTATCTATCTATCTATCTATCTATCTATCTATCTATCTATCTATCTATCTATTCATTTATTTTTTGGAAAAGCAATGATTGTTTTTGCAGTACAAACAAACGTACAAGGGGGTTTTGCAGCTGTACTCATTATAGTCCTGGAGAAGAAGAGGACCCATTTACTTTGCCAATCTAAACATTGACTCAGATTTAGAGTTAATTCAAATATGTAAGATTAAACCTTTCGATTTCTTACATTATTTTATTTTCATATAAAGCATGCCTAAAACGTCTGAGTCTGTGCCTGGTGGGGATAAGGTGCATTGACAGTTAAAATCTGTAAAGTTTACTAAAATAAATGACAGTTGGTACAGACGGTATTACTACAAAATGATCATCTTTTGCACGATCATTATCAACCCCAATGTGCTCACCACTTGTTGATTTATGCTTAGACCTGCTTGTTTTCTACAGGGAACGTTCACTGTATGAGGCACAACTTGTGGTCTTTGGTCTGGTGCTGTGGATGACTATTGAGGACGGGCCATGTGTAGGGCTTTAGCAACTCAATCAACAGTTGCCTCTTCTTTTTCTTTCTGTGTGGCAGTAAAAATATAAAATTTCTGGTGTCCCCCATTGCTTTGACTGGTACATACTCTATGTATGCAGGTAGAAATTACTCTTGCTCTCCACCATTTGAGACTTCAGCACACCAGCTCTTGCCAACCATCAAATATCAGCAGAAGTAGACGGAACTATAGCTTGTGCTTCATTCGAAATTTGGTTTACTGCAAATCCTGTAACAGATCAAGGCATGATTGTTCGTAAGGAGTTTCTCCTCTTAAAAGGTCTGGCAAATACATTTTCATGCCAAACAAAATTGCATATGGGGAGCGGGTCAGCAATATATATTGGTATATTATTTAAAGAGGAGAAGGGTAGGAGTACACTTCTGCAAATCCCAGGCACTTAATTTGCCCCAATTCATCATTGTTAATGGAGTGCATGATAACATTTACTTCAGCAGTAGTCTTTCATTTTTCACCCTAGTTGGTACAGCCTATGCTGTGTAACTCTAGACACATGATTCTGCATCCATTCCTTCACCTGCAGAGAGATACAGGTCATTTTCGGGGTGTTGGAAATGCTACCCAAATCCTTCACAGGTCTCTGTACTGCTCATTGGGTGCAGGTGCATCAACACAAGCTCGTCAGCTCAGTAACTCAAGGGAGCTTTTTCAAACAGAAGGAGGATGGGAGCACACTGCGACACATCCCAGCACTCAATATACCCCCTTGCATCATGGCAAGTACAGTGCAGATAACACTTACATCAGTAGCCAAAACAACTTGTTGTTCTCTCCTGATGAAGGAATGAATCTAGAAACATGTAGAGTTAGTCAGCGCAGGCTGCACCAACAAAGGTGAACAATTAAAGACTACTACTGAAGTAAGTGTTATCCTGCACTGCATTTGTCATGTTGCATTGAGGCAAACTGAATGCTGGGATGTGAGGCAGGGTGCTCCCACCCCCATTCTGTTTGAAAAGGCTCCCTTGAGCTACTGATCTGACAAGCTTGTGTTGTGCCAAAGCATCCCCATTTGTGTGCTGCGGAAACTGGCCTTATCAGTAAAAAATGTCCTCATTGATCAGAAAACACAACTCAAGCTTCTGAAGCGGTGAGTAAGTAGTGAGGAAGCACTGCCAACTTCAATCTAACACAGTCAATGAACAGGGTACTCAAATATTCAAGTTAAGACATGATGCCTCCATTCGCTACTGAGCTTCGTCTGATGGAATCTGTTGCTCAACCCAAAACCTATACATTACACCACTGGGAGCACAATCAAGTTAAATTGACAAAGTCCTGATCTCAAATAACACAAATGTCTGAGAAACAGCGAACCCGGCCAAATCATTGTAGTTTAAAGGTCTCTGAAATCTAGAGTGTGTTGCCATTCATTCCATAGATATTCACATGACACTTAGGCCTTCAATTAATACTAACATGCGCAATATATAATGGACCCCAGCAATCACCTCAGCGACATTGAGACAGGTCAAATCATCTTGGCATTACAAGAATGTCTGTTATTTTAAGTATATCACCAAACAGTTCATAAAGTATTATCATAATAAATTATGCTTGCATTCTAGATCCACACTGCATTGTAAAAAATACTGTTATGCCAGTATTGGATTAACAAAAAACAGTCCTTGTTTACTTCACACTGATATATGTGTGTTTTTCAGATGAGTCAGAACAAGGCTGAAGGATTTCACAGTTCCACGTTTAACAGGAAACAAAGTTCAAAGGCATTTTTCAGTCCTTTGGTAGAGTTTTGCAACAAGTCAAACCATGTGCTCCCCTCTACCTTGCATCTCACATGACTTTTGTGTTGTTAGATTCTTTGTTCATATAAATCACATTTCTGGTATTACACTTGGAAAAATACCTTAGTTTTGATTCCTTGGTGCCCATCATGATCACCTTTATTTGTGAATCAACAATCTTGGTAAGTATTATACCTATAGTGTCCTAGTATTGCAGTATCTTCCATGGTGATCTAAATGTCTCTCGGGGGCTTTCTGTATGTGCCCATATCACATGTCCTCTTATATTTCTGTTGCATTTGAACACAACCAAGGGGGTGATTTGCTAATGTCCTGTAGTATTAGCAAAGGCGTTCTGATGATATTTTCTGTACTTGATTGCTCATGGGATTAAAAGTGCTGACCATCACAAGATGATCATTATTATCTTTTTTGCAAGTGAACATTATCATGCTCTTTTCAGTGTTCTGTTGACCACTCTTTTATATTGTTTTTTATAGTAAACAATTTGCTAATAAATTACATATGTGAGATATAGGGTTGCTGGTCGACTGGGGTGTGAGCCCTGGTAAAGCAACAGTCAGAATCCTTTGCAGGGTCAACCACAAAAAGTCCCTAAAACAACCTGTATTTAAACCAGGGTAACTTGCCACAAAAAGCAATCAGGCTTAACTTAGAGGCAATGTGTAAAGTATTTATGCAGCACACAAGCAGTAATAAAGTGAAAATACAACACAAGAAAAATCCCACAACAATTTAGAAAAATAGAGTACATTTTAATAAATTATTAGAAGCCAAAACAACAAATATATTGAGAAAAACAACATCAGCATGGTATTGTCAAAAACATTATCACAAACATAAATATCATGACCCTATACCTAAATAACAAACACACAAATATTGATGACAATAATATTGTAGGAATAAATCTAAAATACAACATCATCACCAAAATAAAGAAATAACAAATATTGCAACATTAAAACTAAGGAAGTATACCTGCAATCACGAAAAAGAAAATTTCAAATAGCAGAAAATCACTATAACTCTAAATAAAACACACAACATGTTAATAAAATAAATATACATACACGGATATAGAAATAGTTGAACATAAAATAATATATTTTAAATAAATAATGAAAAATACTAATTATTGTTTACCACAAATGTAAACGAATCTCCAAACAACCTGCAAATTTGAAAAACAATTAACAAATAGAAAAACAAGGCCACAAAAACCCATAATAAAATACTTCCTAAAAAGAGTTGCAGCATGACATCATCATTCTGTTGAAATGCAAACCTACGAAAGAAGACTGAAAAAAAAAACACTTAAAAAAACAGCAAATACTACATAGTAAGTCTGAAAAATTACTCTTTTTCCTTGAA
This sequence comes from Pleurodeles waltl, assembly GCF_031143425.1. Taxonomy (NCBI): domain Eukaryota; kingdom Metazoa; phylum Chordata; class Amphibia; order Caudata; family Salamandridae; genus Pleurodeles; species Pleurodeles waltl. Next base: position 779,325,368 of record NC_090439.1, read on the forward strand.
GGACTCTGTGTAGATAGATCATTTATCTCATTCTTTCATCACACAATTGAGGCTTATGAAGCATATTCCCCTATAAATTTCCCAACAAGCAATTTATTTGTGAAGGAATTTTGTGACGATGCCTGAATGTTTTTTAAAATGAAAACGATTATAGGTCTACCACAAGCTACTTAGGGCCTAATTAGGAGTTGGGAAGTTGAACCGTCACAACTCCAATACGGCAGTGGTGAGGCGGCTGTGAAGCCAGCGGCTTCACCCTCATTATTACGATGTTTCCACTGGGCTGACCAGTGGAAACTTCCTATTTCAATGTTTTCACCCGTCAGCCTTGTGGAAACAGTACGGCGGCATTGGCCTCAACTTCTTGCCCAATAACAAATGAGATGGAAATGTCTGTTGCTTTTATTGTTAGACCCCAATGTCAATCTGTATGACACCAGTGTGCATACCTATGTTTTTGGTTTATACAAATGATGGTTCTGATGAAGATGGAGTTGTTAATTGAAGATGTCCACAAAACATGCGTAGAATTTTTTAATATGTCCACTGTTGTTCTTGTTTGCCTTCAGAAGAGAAACTAAAATGATGAATGATATCTCTTAGATCTTTGTTTCACAACAGGCAGTTTGTATTTAAATCATTGAATGATTTCTAATTATGATTGCAGGGTTAGTGTTTATTATTATTTTTTCATTTTTTGGGGAAAAATGGTTTTGAAAGGGTTTCACAGAAATATGAAATTGAAGATGCACTGGATTATTTAAACACATAGGGGGCGATTCACAAAGGTAAACTTAGACCAGAAGTCTAAGTTTAAACCAAAAGTCTAAACTTAGAACCTAAAATCTAACTTTAAAAGTATACCAAAAGTCTAACTTCACTTTCAGCAAACTTTCTGCATTAGTAGTATATTTATATTTATAATTTGGGGGCATTTGTAAATCATTGACCAGATCAAAGAAGGTAGTGGAGCACATCACATGCCCGCCAGTGAGACTAGAGTTGCATGTGGAAACATTTAAAAAGCTTAGGGAAATTTACAGATTAAGAGATGGATCAGGGGCGGGTGGCTCTAAGGCTTAGTAGAGATCGGAACACTCTGAGTTGCAGAGGTATGTGGGAAAAGTCAGTTTGCATGTGATGTTTTTAATCTATTTGTATTGTATGTTGAAAGCAACCAATCGTTTATTAAGATAGATATGAATTAAACAAATAAACATATTACCCTTCAGCATGGTTAAGATGCTACAAAAGTAGATTAATGCTACAAATAGATTAAAGTGCATGAACAGAAATATGTGTTGTATTTAGTATCGGATGCACTATTTCCAAACACATTGTAATATCTAAAAATGGACTTTAGTGTTAGTACATTATGAATTTTGTAATGCCACCTGTATTACACCATTTTCAACTGCTGTCAAATTTAATAGATTCACCCACTTAAAGAACTATTTTCAATGTTTTACAAATTTTTCCATCCCCTAAATTCTCAATGTTTGTGCAGTGGAATCCTTGGTTCATTAATGTATATCATTCACACGATCTGTCAAAAATAAACTCAATATTTTAAGTCAGATTTGCATTAGGGCCACATTATGTTAGTTTTAACAGTTGACATAGTAATTAAAGAGCGCCACCACAGAGCAGTAAAAGGTCAGTTTTATCCCTTTGTTTGGATACATAGCGAACATCCAGGTTTGAATAGTGGCAAGAGAAAAAGCACAGCTACTAGGTGTCACTGAGATATGTTTTAGTGCTGTCTGTATATGGGTGTTGAGAGAAATGTCTTGGTGGGTGAAAGGTCCTTCTAATGAATCCACACACATGGCTGAACATCACAGTGGCATATTGGTATTTGATCATCATTGATGTGCCTGAGAGAAAAAAAGATCGGTATCTACATTTAGGAAATTGGGGAAAAAGCCTGGATCTATATTTGGACAAATTGCTGACTCTTGTAGGGAATGCAGGTGAACTACTTTAGGATGGTTACAAACTATATGTACATGATGAGAGGATGTCCTTTAGAGACTAATGGTCAATGGTGTTGGTGTTGGTGTCCAGCTGGGGGAAGGTGTTACAGGAGGCATGGAATGCTGTTGTTAGCAATCCTAAATTCCACCTCATCTATCATCCTCCAATTAATAATCTTTTATGTGTGGAATTACAGATAGAATTCATAGCACAAAGATCGAGTTCTAATTCAAACAACATCTTCCTTCAGAATTTCAACATTTACTGGGGTGACATGAAAGATTCCAATGAACTATCCCTGTTTAAACTGAATAGATAGACTAATGGTAAATCTACACAGTGAATTTCAAAAGAACTATGTGAAAAGTAGAATTTACTACAAGTTATAAACACATATGATGCCAAAACCTCATAAATGAAGAGCCTGGAAGCTTATGAAAGATTACAAAAAATAAATACATTTTCAAGGCCAAAGCAATTTAATCATAAAGGAGGTCAACAGGACATAAATCACTATAAGAATTTCCCCACCCTTTCATGGGAGCACAGGTACCAAAGAGATCTGTGAGAAATTCTCCTGGCTCAATGTAGGCAAAAAAGGAGAAAACTTGCTCATGACCACAAATTCTGATGTGCTGATTGATGTTGCAAGAGGCAAAGCCAGAGAGGACTAGACATTGTTTAAGGAAAAATCAGAAACTGGCTTTGCAAACAAACTTGCATATTTCAGACCATCTTCTCATTTTGAAGACTCCGTGGGCCAGAATTATTAAGCCCTTGCATTGCCCTTGTGCAAGGCAATGCAAGGGCTTCAGTGAGATTTACTAAGCTATGCAAAGCCATCTTGTAAATCCAGAGTAACACAAGTTAGCGAAAATCAATGCCTTGTGTTACTTTGCTTTGGGAAGGCATTCAAAATGTGGAGCATTGGCAGTCTCATGCATCCACCCATAGATTTTGCCGCAGTCCCATATTAACTAAGAGTAGTAGACCTCGGATTGCTTCAGAATTTTATGCCTTGCCAACAGAGGCATAACGAGGAAAACTATCTTTATTTCTCCTCGTTATTTTCTCTTTCTACATGTGCTACATTGTGTGGGAAAGAGGAACGTGCCTCTAAGGAGTGTTTATGTGCAAGACGGTGTTCCTGGCACAAGGATTCCTGAATTGGCACTAAGCTACACTCAGTGCTCCATTGCAGGAATAGAGCAAGAATATGTCATATCTTAAAAGATATGTTGCATTCCTGCTATCTCCATTTGATGAGGCACAGCAAGTTGCCTTGCTGTGGTGCATCGGGTGGCATTTTGATAAATCTGATCCTATAACTCTATGTGAAAGTCATGAAACCATCCACCAAACTAAAGTGATTAAGAATTCCCTGATACAAGCGATAGATCCTGATTGTCACAAAACTGAACTGATCAATCCATTACTCAAAAAGCATAGTGCAGACACTGAAAACCTAAACAATTTCTGCCATGTATACAACCTTCCTTAATTTTCAAACGTTGTTAAACGTTGTGCATCATGATTAAAGTAAAACACAGCATAAAAATACCCTTCCTAAAGTTTTCGAATATAGAGTCAGGTCTGGAAGCAGCATGGAGACTGTTGGGATGTGTTGGAGGGTGGGTCAATAGATGTGTGGCCTGCACAATTAATGGGTCTGCATTTGCCCACCACAAGGAACCAAACACCCCATTGTAGCGGTTAACTTTCATAGGGTAGCGTTGCAGAGCAGTGCAAGGCTTACTCAAGGGAGATGGTGTGGGCTAGTAACCAGCATTCACAAGCACACAAGAATAACGCTCAATAAATGATTGTCCAGTCTGTGCTTTTTCTTTTCATAAAGCAAAAGTACTTTCATTACACACACTGCTCAGTACTATGCAACAATTTAGAAATATACACAAGCTGATGGAATTACTTTTGGATGACATTGCTTAATCATTCTTATCTCTCCCAAAGTGAGATATAAACCAACAACCCAAATGGCAAAATATTCACTTGTATTCCAATGAAGTATCTGACTGCAACTTTGAGTGAGAACACCTAATAAAGTACGTCTACTTTGATCACTAGAGGCTGTCAGTCTCATTACTCAGATAAGCATCAACAAGAAACATGTTTAGGCATGTTGGAATGATTTGTGCTGTTACAATTACTCTCAGCATGATCTTCACAGTCTAACCACACACCTAATGAGTGTGGGCAAAGGTTCATCATATTCCAATTGAAGCATTGAACATAAAAATGATACACAGTTGACATAGGTCCTAAAGGACATCACTTGGTTGTTAAACATTGTATAGTAACATATTTCACCCCTAGAGGATGCCTTTCCATATCACCCTACAAATGTCATATCATTGGCTCCAGCAACAACATCATCCCATTCAACACAACATGCTGCACTTTAACCATCGTCCCTAAATGACTCCCTTTCTGTTAAAACACGTGTATTTACAGCCCTTCACCTCTAGATGGTGCCTACCATTATACCAATAAGCTGTTATCACCATTCAGGCCACAAGGACTGCAACCATGATCTTCACCCCTAGAGAGTGCAGTTCTAATACCCTGAAACAAAAGTACCAGCTGAGACAGAGCTTGAAAAATCATTGAAACCCATGAGGGGTTATCCTTTCCAAGTGTCCTGTAACTGGGGATGGGGACATTTGGTAAGGCCTTAAGGAGCTCCTTCTGCAGCTCCCCCCGCCCATCCATTTGCTTCCATTGTTGGTGACCCTATCCTCCTGGGGCCACCACAAGCCTAAAACAAGTAGTTTTGCTAACAACATGGGCCAGGCCCCACAGGGCATTATGGGTTGCTCCTCCAGGAGCGTGCATACTTAATTAGCACCTCTCCCGCTACGCTATGGAGATCCTCTTCACTATTCCTTGGTTTTGGCTTGTTTTACCCTGCAGCCTTGCAACTTCAGGCCTTCTGGGGTGTCCGGACCCACCTGGACATCCCCATGTGGTTGTTCCTCATTGGAGGGAAGCTCGGGGAGCCCATCCCTAGCTGCCCTCACTGGCTCCCTGTGTGAGCAGCTGTTCAAATGTGGCTGTGGGATCCGACAGCAACATTCCAGTCCATGCACAGTGGCCCAACCCTCCTGCTCCCACCAGACATGGGCATTGGGGGTGGGGGAGGTAGGCCTCACTGGTTGTGCGGCAGCACTCCCCCAGTCTCCTGCATGCTTTGGGACCCAGGGATGGGGTCCTGCCGACCCTCCAGTTTCTGCAGGGAGAGGTGCAACAGTGCCCCCTCTTTTGTCACGGTTTCACAGGGTCCAGTAAAGGGCACCATACAGCTGAGACAGGGGTGCACAGCCGTGCTCCCCCTTCTTCTAGTTTTTCTTGGTGTCCCAACTGAACTTCCCTGCATTCTTTGTTCATCAGGGGCATCCTCCAGGCCCTGGCTCACCCTGGAGGCAAGGCGATGGTCAGCGGCAGAGCCCCACGTGCTTAGCCGCTGGCTGGCAAAAGGTCAAAGGTTGGCAAACTTTACACCAGGCTATCTTGGGCCACGTTTGGCCAATTTCTATGATGTTTGGCTTATTTTGCTCCTGGTGACAGTCCTTGCCACCAGGAGCACTTTCTGTAGGCCTCCTGGCCTGAAAGATTCCCAGCTTAGTGGGGAACCAGTCCCACTGACTCAGTGCGCCAGCCTTTCATTTGGGTGCCTTCCTCTCAGGTTTATTTATTTATGTGCATGATTAATTAAAATCTTAGCAACAAGAACAATAATAAAATAGTATTAGAAAAACAAAACGTTTCGGACTAAAACATTAATAAAAACAATTAATAAAAGTAGCTGAACACTTGTAAAACGCAAAACTCTTCGATCTTATCAATTAAATATGTGTCCCAGATAGCAAGTTTACGCTTGTGGTGTGCGCAGTCAAGAATTTGATGAGTCTGCAGATTGTCTGCGGATCGGTTGAGTCAAACATTTTCATCACTGCTGGCCAACACAAACGAATCCCATTCCTCTTGAAAACTGGTTTTAGCAGTTGTCAACGTACTTCTTTTAAGGCCGGGCAAATACAGATCAAGTGGACCGTATCCTCCTTGGCACCATTGCATAGCCTACAAGATGTCTCACCTCCATTCTTCCACAATGGTTGATCCGCTCTAGATGGTAGAGCTCCTAAACGAAGTGCAAGCAGGCGATGTTTGATGTGAAATTCAAAAGTTGAAATTAGGTATTGCGATGGAGTTAGGGTAGTGTAAGTGTGCATAAGAAACCAGGAGTGCGAGCATTGTGCAAATTTAGATTTGTCATTTAGAAAGGATTGCAGACCTATTTCCTTTTTTAACACACGACACAAGAGGGGATATGAGATATTAGAGTCCCATAGGTGCATCATTTGTGTCTCTTGCAGGGAATTTTGCAAATACCTATTGTATACTGACTTTGGATTATTACTCACTGAACTCCATAAAGCCACAACTAAAGGGCTAGCAGTGTTTCTACTTATTTTATACCAGGTCTTTATTGTATGAGCTTTCCTGTCCAGCTGCTGTTGTTTGAGGCCAAATTCTAACCTGACCTGTGCAGGGGAAGCAGTACGAGAAAGATTAAAGACTTGCTTCTAAGTTTTTATTTGTTGCTGATCCAGAAGCAAGGCGTCTTTCCCATATCGGGCTGCGCTTCCGTATGTAATAGCTGGGAGGAATTTGGCCGACATGACAGACAGTAATAGTTTGTAGGAAGGCCCTTTTAACCTTTTGGCTAGAGCGCAGAAGGCGACTGCCAGGGCTTTACACTTCTGCGCAATTTACTGCTTTTGCGGCACGAGGTTAGCCTTATTGTCTATAATAAAACCCAAGTATTTTTAGGAGCGAGTCATTTCAAGTGTAATGCCTCTCAACTTTATTTTGTTTACATGACATAGTTTTAGTCTTTGTGGTGTTGACCAGCTGCTGCAGCCCTTTTTTTGTGTGGCTCAATAAAACGATGTCATCAGCATACGAAAGGTGCGATATAGACAAACTTCCCATCCTTGGAGAGTGTGAGTTGGTCGCGTCCAGCTTTGGGGAGAGGTCCAGCATGAAGAAGTTAAAGAGGTGGGGGCCAGAACGAAGCCTTGTTTGAAACCTGGCCATTCTTTCCCCCAACTGCTCCTCAGGGGGAGTAAGGGGACTGGTTTACCTGGTCCTGTGGTGTGCCGCACTGGGTCTGGGTTCATCCAGGGGCAGAGTCCTTGCCCCAGTGGGCAGTCATCAGGTTCTTCTTTCCAGTTGTCCATGATGCCTGTATCAGTCCCAGTGTTCTGGAGACAGGCACAGCCAAAAGAGACCTCTCTCCCCAGTGCAAGAGCTTTTAAGTGAAGTGTTCAGCAGGACTGCACCTCTGACCTGTTCTTATGTGCCCTATCATTTCTTTGACCCTGTCCCAATCTTCCTGCACAGTCTTCTGGGAGAGCTAAAAATGGCGTTCTTCAGGAGTCAGTTGCCACATGTGCTCTGAAAGACTCAGCCTGCCCTCCCTGACATTCCTGCCAGGGCCTCTCCCAACAATTCCTCCAAGGAGCCCCTCCTTGTTGAGAGGCATGGGACAAGCCCGGTTCTTGACTTCTATAGCTTGACAGAGCAGTAATTGGCCCTAATCCTGAGCTGAGTCAGCCAAGGATGGCATTCCTGGATAATCCATAAGCTGTACAGATATGCTTTTGTAACCTACTGCATTATTCTTTTCATACACGTTACAGTGTGCATTGGTGCAGCTCTGGAGTCTGTGGACCTAGGGAACTGGAGTTGCACCCTAGGGCAGCTTTTCCCATTGACATATAATGGAGTGTCACTACAATGAAAACAGTAAGCATGCTGACTATCCCTCACATGTGTACACCCATCTCATAAGGCCTACTACAGTTTACAATCCACTCTGCATGGTCCCGTCTGTGCCAGGCTACCTAAGGCCAGTTCTTGGACTGAGATCAACAGGAATCCTCCCCATGAACCCCTTAAATAGGTACACATGCGTGTGTACATGTGAACATGTGTAACAAACCCTGGGCCTCCTACCCTTGCTACAAACAGTAGCCTTTGCTTAACAAGACAGCCCCAGCGGTAAACACACGCAGTCCATTTTATCATGAATTTACTGTGGGTGTGTCCCAAACTAGTTGTGACAGAGTAAACCCTCCACCAAAATCTAAATCAGGTTCTAAATCACATCTGTATCTGAAAATGGATCATAAAAAGGGTAACTCAAGGTTCCAAAATTCTCAAATTGAATCTGTACATTATCATATAAGCGTGAAGAAGATAAGCATGAGTTCTGCCTGTTTTGACCAGGACTGGGGACTTAGGGTCAGCCAGCCTGCCTGCTAAGTGAGGGGACATCATCCAGGAGAATCAAGACCACTCACCCTAGAGCTTTGAGCAAAAACATCTCCCTGTCCAGAGGACCCTATGAAGAGCAGGAGATTGGCTGGGGGAGTTTCAGTGGAGATCCTGTCATGTGGATCCCGGTGCAGAGTGTGAGATTGAGGTCGTCATCTGTGCAACCTCACAGATGGGGCCATCCACCCATGTTCATTGTTTATGATAATCATATATCAAATAGGGGCCGAGGCGAAGGTTAAGGGTCACTGCCTGACCTAGCGCTGCAGTGAACAGAGTCATCACCCTGTATAGCATTGTGACCCAAGGAGGGGCCACATTATGGCAGGTGGGGGCTGCGGTGATTGTTAAGGGCCGTCCGCAGTGACACAAAGCGGGATGTCACCTTAAAGGGGTATTTGTGATCCCTGTGTGTCAGGTGGGGGTTGTAGTGAACCTTGAGGGATGTCACCTTACTACAGAGCTGTGGTGGTGAGGGGGCTATCCCCCTGAACAGTTTAGTTAAAAGCAGAGGGACATTGACTTGAGAGCCCAGGAAGTGACCAGCATTTTTCAGGGGGGGACTTCAGAAGACGGAGTGGGCCTTGACCCACAAATCTATTGTAAACTGTGACTTCAGAGCTGGTACATCATCATGGGAACATCAGGAGCACCTCACGCCTGTTATCAGAATTCAAGAGTACTTATGGCAACAAAGGAGGAGCACCCTGGAGGTCCAGAAACCATTTGGCCGCGAAGAGACTACTGCTCTTCACAACCACCTGCCATCATTGACTTCAACCCAAGATCGCTACTGGGCTCTCTGTGTTGTCTCCAGAGGGAGAGGATATGACTGAGCTTTGAGTTTGAAGAGCCTGTGTGTCATGGCAAACGCTCTTACTGTAAGGCTAACCCCTTCGCTGCCAGGCCTTTTCCCCTTCTGTGCCGAGCCTTTTCTTGGCTATTGGGGCAGTTCACGCTTAGGCCCTCATAAATTTTTTTCCACATAAGCTACCCATGCCAAATTTATGTCCTTTTTCTTCCAACAACCTAGGGATTCTAGAGGTATCCAGACTTTGTGGGTTCCCCTTAAGGAGACCAAGAAATTAACCAAAATACAGCGAAAAAACATTTATTCCAAAGAAATGGGAAAAAAGGGCTGCAGAAGAAGGCTTGTGTTTTTTCACTGAAAATGGCATCAACAAAGGGTTTGCGGTGGTAAAATCACCATCTTCCCAGATTTCAGGAACAGGCAGATGTGAATTAGAAAACCCAATTTTTCAACACAATTGTGACATTTTACTGGGACATGCCCCATTTTTACTATTTTTTGTACTTTCAGCCTCCTTCCAGTTAGTGACAGAAATGGGTGAGAAACCAATCCTGGATCCCAGAAAGCTAAACATTTCTGAAACAGACAGAATTCTGAATTCATCAAGGGGTCATTTGTGTACATCCTACAAGTGTTTCCTACAGAAAATAACCGCTGAAATAAAAGAATATTGAAATTCAAGTGAAAAAAACACCAATTTTTCTCCACAATTTACTCTGTAACTTTTTCCTGCGATGTCAGATTTTTTAAAAGCAATATACCGTTACATCTAGTGGACTCTTCTGGTTGCGGGATAAGTAAGGCTTGTCGGTTCATCAAGAATCCTCGGTACCCAGAGCCAATAAATGAGCTGCACCTTGCAATGGGTTTTCATTCTATACCGGGTATTCAGCAATTAATTTGCTGAAATATAAAAAGTGAAAAATAGGTATCAAGAAAACCTTTGTATTTCCAAAATGGCCACAAGATAAGGTGTTGAGAAGCAGTGGTTATTTGCACATCTCTGAATTCAGGGGTGCCCATACTAGCATGTGAATTACAGGGCATTTCTCAAATAGACGTCTTTTTTGCACACTGTCTTACATTTGGAAGGACAAAATTTTGAGAAAGACAAGGGACAATAACACTTGTTTTGCTATTCTGTGTTCCCCCAAATATCCCGATACAAATGGTACCTCACTTGCGTGGGTAGGCCTAATGCTTACGAAAGGAAAAACAAAATGGACACATCACATTTTTACAGTGAAATCTGACATGTTCTTGGCAAAGTGCCTAGCCGTAGATTTTGGCCTCTAGCTCAGCCGGCACCGAGGGAAACCTAGCAAACCTGCACATTTTTAAATGCAAGACACCTATGGTAATCCAAGATGGGGTGACTTGTGGGGCTCTGACCAGGTTCTTTTACCCAGTATCCTTTGCGAACCTCAAAATGTGGGCAAACAAATACTTTTTCCTCTCATTTCGGTGACAGAAAGTTCTGGAATCTGAAAGGAGCCACAAATTTCCTTCCATCCAGCGTTCCCCCAAGTCTCCCGATAAAAATGGTACCTCACTTGTGGGGGTAGGCCTAGCGTCTGCGACAGGAAATGCCCCAAAACACAACTTGGACACATCACATTTTCACAAAGAAAACAGAGCTGTTTTTTGCAAAGTGCCTAGCTGTGGATTTTGGCCTCTAGCTCAGCCGGCACCTAGGGAAAACTAGCAAACTTTCACAAATTTTAAAACTAGACACCTAGGGGAATCTAAGATGGGGTGACTTGTGGGGCTCTGACCAGGTGCTGTTACCCAGAATCCTTTGCAAACCTCAAAATTTGACCAAAAAAACACTTTTTCCTCTCATTTCGGTAACAGAAAGTTCTGGAATCTAAGAGGAGCCACAAATTTCCCTCCACCCAGCATTCCCCCAAGTCTCCCGATAAAAATGGTGCCTCACTTTTGTGGGTAGGCCTACTGCCCGTAAAAGGAAATACCACAAAACACTATCTGGACACATCAAAGTTATCAAATACAAAACTACCTGTTTTTGCGGGGGGACCTGCGTTTTTGATCCTGGGCTCAGCAGCCATCTAGGGAAACCTACCAAACCCAGACATTTCTGAAAAATAGACACCAGAGGGAATCCAGGGACGTGTGACTCGTGTGGATCCCCCAATGTTTTCTTACCCAGAATCCTCAGCAAACCTCAAATTTAGCTAAAAAAAACAATTTTTTCCCACATTTCTGTGTGGGGTCACCGCACTGGGACAAATTTCATACCACTGAACGTTCTTCTCAGTATCCCGGTAAAAATGATACCTCATTTGTGTAGGTGGGCCAAGTGCTTGTGACAGGGAAGAGCCAAAAACATGTTAAAATTTAACCAAAGCGGGTCCAAAAGGGCAGTTTTAGGCTGACAAATGCAGCAGAATTTTTATCAGTATAGATGAGACAATGCTGGGTGGTAGGAATTTTGTGGATTCCTGCAGATTCCGGAAGGTTCCGTCACAAAATGTGGGAAAAATGTGTGATTTCCAGCAAAGTTGGAGGTTTGCAGAGCATTGTGGGTAAGAAAATGGGTAAGGCAGATTGGCCTAACAAAAATCGTCCGATCTGCCCCCTAGGGGGGCAGAAATGGTCTAAATACAATTTGTCCCTCAGGGGAGCGACCCTTGCCTAAGGGGTCACTCTCCACCTCTAAAAAACAAAACAAAAAAAATATATATCCCTGGGGTCTAGAGGTTTCTGCCCCCCCTGAGGGCAGATCGGCCTGATAACAATAGGCTGATCTGCCCCTGGGGGGACAGAAATGGCCTAAAATAAATTCCCCCCAACCCCCTCCCCCCGGGTGCGACCCTTTCCTAGGGGGTCGCTCCCCTTGCATGAATTCACCTTAAAAGAAAACTCCCTGGTGTCTAGTGGTTTCTGCCCCCCTTGGGGGCAGATTGGCCTCATAAAAATAGGCCGATCTGCCCCCAAGGGGGTCAGAAATGGCTTAAATATAATTTGCCTCCTAGGGGAGCAACCCTTGCCTTCCCATGGGGAAGTGGCCTCTGATGAGGTCAGCACGCAAATGCGCGCTGACATGATTAGACGTCACTGGGGGGGTTGTGGGGGTCGGGGGTGGAAGGGGAAGGGCTTACCCTTCCATCCCTGCCTTGGGGGGGTTGGGAGGGAAGGCCACAGAGGGAGCGCTAGCGCAGGCCGAAGATGTAATGGTTACGTCCTCGGCACAGGAGCACTGTGCCGGTGGATGGAACCATTACGTCCCTGGCACAGAAGGGGCTAAAGGCACTGGCATGCTTTGACGTTTGCTAGCTATTGTGGGACTTCTAAGGCTCATATTCTTTAGTGGGACCTAGCCTGAATGCTGCCTTAAATGAATGGGCAATAACAGGGTCTGTAGTTCGAAAAGAGGGACGCTGGTGCCCTTGGAGACAGTGCTAGATTACAAACCTTATGAAGAATGTGTTATTATTTACTGTGCATCATGTTCTCCTTCGTGTTTGCATCAATAGTCATTTTTATAAAAATAAGTATTTAGCTGGACATTCAACTATTGTTCTTGCTGAGCATACATGCATTCCCCCTACACCCTGAAAACCCTGGAATGATCGACTCACACTACCACTGACAGTAAAGTGTGGAAGACCTGTTTGGTCCACTTTCTCAGAGCCCATTGTAGGCTGGGCCTTGGGACATCAAGGGTAAAAGGCTTCAACCACAACAGTTGATCCAAGTAGCTGCTCCTTGGCCAGCGTCCCTCTGAAAGGGGGTCTTCCAAGATTGCAGTGCTTCCTACAGTGGACTACATGCTGTGCATCTAAAAAACAGCAAATCTGTGTTTAATAGGATCAACCAGGAGTCCCTTCTAAAAACCCAGGAAGATTGGATGTGTAATCAGAATTTTGAGAAGCTTTAAATCATATAATTTCCCAATCACAAAAGACTATCAAACTCTCTTTCAGGATCCCACACTGTTAGAAATGGGGTCTTTGGTTGGCAGTCAGGTTACCCCCTGTCCAGGCGAGGACCCTCACTCTAGTCAGGGTAAGTCGCACACAATCCAAATTATCCTGTGCCCACCCCCTGGTAGGTTGGCACTGAGCAGTCAAGCTTAACTTAGAAGGCAATGTGTAAAGCATTTGTGCAATAAATCATACAATTCCACCATATAGCACCACAAAAATACACCACACAGTGTTTAGAAAAACATATAATATTCATCTGGATAAATGCAGGTCAAAACGATCAAAGATGCAAAAAGTAAATGTAGAGATATCACTGAAAAGTGATATAAAGTGTCTTAAGTCCTTTAAAAGCAAACAAAGTCTCTTTCAAGCACAGAGTACTTGGTTCGCGTGAAAAATCTACACAAAGAACCGCAGAGGAGGAGAAGCGTGGAAACAAAGGGATGTGCGTCAATTTCTTGGGCTGCACACGCCGATGCGTCGTTTACTTTTCACGCTGGGACAGCTGTGCGTCGATTTCCGGTGCTCAGTCATGGATCCTTTTCGGGTTGCGTGGCTTTCAGTCACCCCGGGGACGGTGCGAGGATTTCCTGGCAGGAAGAAGTCACAGAAGCTGCGTCGATCCATTGGGCGTTATGTCAATTTTTCTACCGCACAGGAGGCACTGCGTCGATTCCTCTCTGGAAGTTGGGCTGCGTTGTTCCGGCTCAGCTGTGTGCCAATCCAGTGGGGCGTGCGTCAAATTTCCGGTCGCTATGCTGCCGCTGCGTCAATCTTCTCGTTGCGAAGTTGGGCTGCATCGTTCCGGTTCGGCATGCAGTGACATTTTCACTACGGTGCAAGCTGTGCATCGTTTTTGGCAGGTTGTGAGTTGAATTTCGCTGCATAAGGAGTCCTTCTTGAAGAGATGAAGTCTTTTTGATCCTGAAACTTCAAGGAACAGGAGGCAAGCCCTATCCAAGCCCTTGGAGAGCACTTCTTCACCTCAGCCACAGTGCAGCAAGGCAGCAGGGCAACAGCAAGGCAGCAGTCCTTCACAGAAAACAGCCAGGTGAGTTGTTTGGGCAGCCAGGCAGTTATACTTGGCAGGATGCAGGTTCTGGTTACAAGTTTCTTCTCCAGGAAGTGTTTGAGTTGGTACGGGCAGAGGCCCTGTTTATATATCCAAATGTGCCTTCGAAATGGGGGAGACTTCAAAGAGTGGCTTAGAAGTGCACCAGGTCCCCTTTCAGTTCAATCCTGTCCGCCAGGTTCCCAGTAGGGGGTGTGGCAGTCCTTTGTGTGAGAGCAGGCCCTCCACCATCCAAGCCCAGGAAGACCCATTCAAAATGCAGATGTATGCAAGTGAGGCTGAGTATCCTGTGTTTGGGGTGTGTCTGAGTGAATGCACAAGGAGCTGTCAACTAAACTCAGCCAAACGTGGATTTTAAGGCACAAAAAGATTTAAGTGCAGAGAAATGCTCACTTTCTAAAAGTGGCATTTCTAAAATAGTAATATTAAGTCCAACTTCACCAGTCAGATGGATTTTGTATCATCATTCTGGCCATACTAAATATGACCTTCTTACTCCCTTGAGACCAGCAGCTACCACTCAAACAATGTATGAGGGCAGCCCCAATGTTAGCCTATGAAGAGAGCAGGCCTCACAGCAGAGTAAAAACAAATTTAGGAGTTTTACAGTACCAGGACATGTAAACTACATAGGTACATGTCCAGCCTTTTGCCCACACAGCACCCTGCTGTATGGGTTACATAGGCCTCCCTTAGGGGTGTCTTATATGTAAAAAAGGGGAGTTTTAGGCTTGGCAAGTACTTTTAAATACCAAGTTGAATTGGCAGTGAAATTGCACACACAGGCCTTGCAATGGCAGGCCTGAGAAAACGTTCAGGAGCTCCTTAAGTGGGTGGCACAATCAGTGCTGCAGGCCCACTAGTAGCATTTAATCTACAGGCCCTGGACACACATAGTGCGCTCTACTAGGGACTTATAGGTAAACTAAATAGTCCAATTGGGTATGATCCAATGTTACCATGTTTAAAGGGAGAGAGCATATGCACTTTAGCACTGGTTAGCAGTGGTAAAGTGTGCATAGTCTTAAAACCAGCAAAAACAGTATCTAAAAAGTGGAGGGAGGCAGGCAAAAAGTTATGGGTGACCACCGTAAGGCTGTCAGGTCTAACACCCACCTATTAAACAAGGACTTCCTCAAGTGTACATACCGTCTCCAAAGCCGTTCTATCTGTAATAGAACCTTTCAGATCCTTCCAGAGATAACCTAAAGTTCTTTGTTCCTCACTATTACAAAGACCTTTCCTGTATTACCAAGAGATACAGTAGTAATACCATAAAACATTGTTGTCATATTGCCCATCTCATGTAATGAGAGGAGTGATAACTCTGGATGAGAGGGTTTTAATGACTGCAATGGGAACACATAGGTCCTGACTTTTAGAAGTCTACTGTATTGGCTAGAATTTCAACTGTGTGAAGGAGTGGCAGGTACAGTGAGACATGGGAGTATGTATGCCATGTCAGAGTGGATGCCAGTTTTATTAATGTTTTGCCTGATTGCTTTGATTTATGTAATTAAAATTTGATTAACATGTGCAAGTTGTTTATTGTGAATGAGGTGCTGAGAGAAGGAGCGACGCTTTGAAAGGTTGTTCACTTTTATTCTTAACTTTCAGAAATGGATGGCGATTGTTGTATTTGGCATTGCACCTCTTGACTGCTGTGTTGATTGCTGAAGGTTAAATGTGAGATCTGGATTTTTGTTTGGGAGCGTTCACGTCTTCATGAACTCCTATGCATAATTCCAAGTATCACAGAATATATGGTCAGCCTTGTCAGCCTTAATGGACCTGAAGGCCCTTCAGATATACACAGGGTCAGGCAATAGAAATTTGTCAAAGGACCTCAATGTTTGGGGCATATCCACTTCATCACATTCTCATTCTAAAAGCATAACTGATCGATCTGAGTGAAAAACATAGATCTTAGGATGTGAGTCTGCAAGCTTTGACCAGCTACTATAAGTAAGGGGTATTTGTATGTAAGTGTACTAATTTGTACTTGAAAACCTTCATATCTTTAATAGTCTAATAAATGTATACGTCTAACATTTTCAGTACCCTTTCAAGACAGCTGCTAGCACACACACATTTCCTATTGGATTTTAACATAAGAGCAGTATTGAAGTCTCTACATAGATTTAAAGGGACTTACCCCATACTTAACTTCAATTCTAGTTTGCAGTAAATGTTACTTGTGTCTGCTGTTGACTATTACAATTAACAGATACCCTAGCAGTAGTTTATGATCTAAGTTTACGATCACTCTGTTCTCATAGTTTCACCAAGACCTGCATAAGCATTCTTAAAGACCTTCTGATCATGATGCATATGAGTCTCTTATAGAAAAAATATTCCCTGCTTAAGAGCTCTCTGTAGTTATGTTGCACTTTCAGATGCAATCCATTTCATGCTAATTCCATATACACTGATAATCCTTTTTATTTACTTTACTTAGCCATCGCTTAATTTGTTTCACATTTTGTCATAGCTCTTCCTTTGCTCACATCCATGCACTATGCTATCTACCGGCCCAAGAATCATACCTAGGCTGAGCTACATACAACCACCACATCAGCTAAGATCACAGTTCTAAACACTCCTAAACGTTCCCTTCGTTCTTCTAATGTAACTATGCAAATACTAGTCTAAGTGCACTGTACACTCTAAACTTTATGTCAGCTCAAGACATGAAGAGACATTGCTATTTTGAATAGTGGTGTGGTCTTGCTGGAACATGAGAAGGAATGTCACTCTCTTCGTATGTTGGAGCATAAGTTGATCTGATGTCTTTGATTTATATCACACATTGTCATGGAACCTTTGTTATGTCAAGGTACAATAATTAGCGCCTCCACTTTGCTTGTTTTAAAGTCACACTTAGGTTGCTTCGCTATGAAATAAATAAAACAGAGGTCACTCATTGAGATGAGTTTAAAGCATTCTTTTGTTTACTTAACTTTAAGAAGAAACTGAAATAGACAAGTCAAAGTCTCTGTTTGACCAAACTTTATATACCTATGTCTCTCTTTTATACATTTTGGGTTTAAGCATTATGCAAGCTTCTGAATCTATGTGAAATACAACTGACAATTTTTGAGAGTAAATCAGTTTCAGTTAGTTTAATGAAGATAATTTTAAAATTTCCCTCTCACATTCATGGCGAGAACTCACTCAACTGTGTCTAATCACTTGTCAGAGTACATAAGGCAACTTAATAATGTTGATATTTCGCAGTTCTCTCTTTTAACAATACTACTTAGCAAAGCTCAGCACCTCTCCTACCTTCTTTAACTGATAACATCTACACCTTTCTTTTTTTATGACTACTTTCAATACATTAGTATAAAGCGCATTTGTTATTGCTACAGAGCCACGGAATCCTAGCTATTATTTACTCTGAATAGTGGATTCTTCGCTAGAGGTTTATTAAGAAGAATTATAAAATGTATTTCCTTAGATTAACAACGCTAATGTCAGGAAAATAACTTTCAAACACAAATGGTAAGCATATAAGATTAATAATGGTTGATTAGAACGTCTTATAAATCTCAATTTGATTAAGACAACCAAACAAAATTATCTCCAAAAGAATCACATTTATTAATAATACTAAAACCGGTAATAATGACAAAGTATACATTAGTACAGCATTCAAAAGATCTCAAAATAAGTCATGAGCATTTTAAATTAATCCCCTCACTAACCACAAATTAGCATTAACATGTTGGGCTTCATGTGAAAAGAATTTAGTAACACAAATCTAGAAAAATTCTTTAACTCGGGTTAATAAATTATTATTAATGTGCAGCATTCAAATCATAAGTTGCAGCTGGTACCTGGAAAGCAAAAGAGACACATATTACATTACAATGACATACATTACCAATAGTACTAGTAGTAGCAACAAACAGTTTACTTCAGCTAAGGGACACCATGAATTAGGACTTCAGAAGATTTGGGCCTAACAGCAGCTAAACCCACACTGCTACAGGATCTTGACTCTAGTCATCTGAACGCTGGTCATCATCATCTGCCTCTTGTCTCTTCTCCACCACTAACACCCCTCTAGAGAATCCTACCTAGATTGTTATACTAAATCCTAAAAAGCTTATGATTGGTCAGTCTATGGGGTTGCTACGCTTCAGCCAATCAACAACTAAATTGATAACCTAAAATACGACAATTCTACACTAACTAGAACATTTTCTTCAATAATATCGTTTCCTCTTCCATCTCATCTGTAGCTCCATTGTTTCATCACCTCCCAAACACCTCTTCTCAGGACGAAACTTTTACTGTTTCGACTTCACTTCCATCCTCTAGGAAAAACAAAGTATTAGTAACATTTTCAAACAATAGAACATTCAAATTATGTAATGCTCGTTTAAAACATGACCTTGTCAGACATAATGCAGCAGCCCACTAGAGGTAGCTGTGGACACATCTACTAAAACTCCAAATGCACTTTTATGTAAGCATTTATGGCCAGATGTGGGAACCGGTTTGCATGTCACAAACTGCGAAAAACGCAGTTTGCGACATGCAAAACGGCCATCGCGATGCTGATTCACATTTTGCGAGTCGGTACCGACTCGCAAAATGTGAATCCGACTCGCAAATAGGAAGGGATGTTCCCTTCCTATTTGCGACTCGCACCGCAATGCAGAATTGCTTTGTGACCGCGAAAGCGGTAGCAAAGCAATTCGAAATTAACACCCGCTTGAAGTAGGTGGTAACTCATTCGCAAACGGGACGGGGTCACCAGGGTGCCCCTTCCCCTTTGTGAATGTCGCTTAAAATAATTTTTCAGAGCAGGCAGTGGTCCAATGGACCACTGCCTACTCTGAAAAAATGAAACCAAATGGTTTCATTATTTTTTTGTATTGCAACTCGTTTTCCTTTAAGGAAAACGGGATGCAATTCAAAAAAAAAAAACTGCTTTATTAAAAAAGCAGTCACAGACATGGAGGTCTGCTGTCTTCAGCAGGCCACCATCCCTGTGAATGCATGGACTCGCTATGGGGTCACAAAATGCAATCCACCTCATTAATATTCATGAGGTGGGTCTTTGCGACCCCATAGCGAGTCGCAGAAGGTGTCTGAGACACCTTTCTGCAAACAATTTTGCGAGTTGCAAATTGCAAGTCGGTCTGACTCGCAATTTGCAACTCGCAAAATTTTCTCTTGCTACATCTGCCCCATAGTTAGAATTTTCCTCCGTTAGGAACAGAAAACAAACTGTGGCAACCATTTTCAAAAGTCACCCGTTTTACATGTTAACTCATTACACGTTTAGTTACCTCAAAATCATTAATAAACATGTTAGAAAATTCACACTCTCACAATCCCTCCTCTGATGACTATTTATGTCACCACATTAATCCATAATAAATTCAACTATTATTATCAATTTCAAAACTTTGTCTCATTCATTTTCACATTATTTTTCTTTCTCCTTTTATTTTCACTATAGAATGTATTCATTTGGATCTCAAAATTTCCTCTGTTCTTTTCCAATTTTCTCCTCTTAGGACATTTTATCAATTTATATGTTCCCCAAATTCCAATTAAACATAGCACAATTATTGACACCCATTTTGCCATTGTCAAGATAATATTTCTCCCCACATTGCTAAAACAATTTCCCACAGCTTTAATCCCTTTGCCAGCTTTTTCCCAAACTGTAGTTTCTGTTAGTTTTTTAAAATCTTCGCCATTAGTATTTGTTACATTTTTGATCAGCTCTTTTACTTTACCTGAATTATCAGGAATAAATGAACATCAGTGATTTGAACCAACTAATTTACAAACTCTGCCCTCTTTCGCCAAAAGAATGTCTAACGCAAGACGGTTCTGAAGTGCCATAGCTCTTGTAGCAGCCAAATCTGTGTGTAAAAGAATGATACCTCCAGAATATCTTGTCAACATGTTATCTACTATCAACTTCTGTATTTTGATTGAATTCAAGACTGCTCCCACTGAAGGAATTATAGCCCTAAAAATGTCTCCCACAATGCAAGAAATTGATTCTCGCTTGTGTCTAGTTTGAAATTTCATCCTTTCAGGAATCTTACTCAAGTCTTCCAACTGATCGATTTTCGGAAAGACTATTCCCAAATAACATGTTCCATACCATCCTCTAGGAAGACAGTAATATGCATTTCTATAACAAATATAATAAATCCCAGGTACTGGGGGTTCCTGTCCATTCATCATAAAATCCCACTTACCCCTAAACATGAAAACATGTCTACACTCATTCTTTCCAACAAACACTCTATCATTCTTACTCCAAGGTCTATACATACAAAGTCTTCCCACATGCTCAGCATCTATTGTTAGTTTTCCTTATTTAGTAATGTCAGTATATGCATAATATACTCCAGGTTTTCTACTTATTATTCCCTTGTCTATCTTTGCCTTTATTTCTCTTCTTCTATCGTCTGTGTTATCTAAGAATTTCTTTTCTATCGGTATTAGTAAACAAGTTAAATTATTTTGGTGAGCAAAAGCTGTTCCAAAAGTTAAAGTAGGCTCAAAGAAATCTCTCATAATTACTATGTTATTTTCTTTGGCTATTATATTCAAATAACCTATGACAGGTACAAATGACAATACCATGTCATAGTTGGAAGAGAAATACTGAATATATTCTTGATTATAGAAACGCATTAGCAAAAGACTACAACTTATAGCGTAAGTCACAGGTAGACTATGATAAGTAGTTCCTTCTTCCACTGAAGCTTGAATCTGTTTACATACATAACAATCTTTCGGGTCCATCACCGCAACATACTCATGTCATGCAATAAGTGATAGAAAACATTAGAAGAAAGCTCTTTCTCTTTGTGTAAGTATTTGACATCTGTTCTAAATTTATCTTTCGTTAGTGACTTATCAGTCAAGTCTAAAGAACTATCAATCCTCGTAGTCTGATTGGCTCCATCCATCTCATAAACAGACACTCCTACAAACAACAATAAACATATTAATACACTCACTACCGCAAATCTAATATTTAACACTCTACTACAACTAATTCTACTGTTTTGGTTATATAAATAGCTCAATTTTTCTATATTCTAAAAAAATAAAAATGCTCAAAAAATTCAAAACAAACACTCAAAAATCCCTCCTAAATGTTTTTTTTCTCAGTAATTCATTCACTCTTGGACAGTCTCCTTGTCAATTTCAGTATAGCAGCTTATCAAATCCAGTTATTTATTTATCTAAGTATTATTATTTGTCTCTTCAATACGAACTTTTAAAGTTGACTTTTTATTTTCCCAAAGTCTTATCTTGCATTCTTCATGTGCCAAAGCAAACATTTTCAATGTCTCAATCAAAACAATAGCTCAAAAATTCTTCCTGCCAATCATTTGTGTTTAAGTACGCCCATTTAGGACCTGCATATCTCTTGCTCGCAACACTTTTCCTTTTCGGTCATCTGACACTTTCACCTTCTTCTCCACTAGTATGTTCTCCTTCATTCAATTCTTTATCCTCTTGAATCAGTGGAACTACATTAACTCTTCCACTCTTCGAACCGTTGTCTGGCCAATTGTCTCCTTTCAATGTCTTTTTCGTCAACAATTTTCTCAATATTGAGTCTTCACTTGCCTTTGGACCTTTTTCTTCTGACGTCCCCGCAACTGGTTCAGGAAGAGTATAATCTACTTGGGAGGGACTACTACTCTCAATTAATTTCCCAATGGGGTCTGTCCTTTCTTCAGTTTGGTATGTTAAACCACCTGCTTCTGGGGATATCGTCCTCTGAGCAGATCTTTCTTTTGGTGATTCTTGTGATTCACTCTCGCTCGAGGATATCCTCCTCCGATTGAAATCAGTCTTCTCCTTTTCTTCTCAGACAGAGTCTTCTACTCCTTTTGCGGATTGCTCTACTTCTTCAGTATTTTGCTCTTTTTCATCTGTTATAGGAGTAGGCACATCCCTGTCATTTTCAATATTCTGCTCCCTTTTTTCTCTTTGTTCTCAGTGGTTTCAACCGTTGGTAATCTCAACAGTTCCTCTTCTCTCTCTGTTGGATCATGCAACTTTCTCGTATGACTCGCACGCACCCAATTCGGCAAACCAGCACACTTCACAGCTGTCGTCGTAGTGAGCACAATCTGATAAGGTCCCTTCCACCATGGCTCCAGGCAAGACTTTTTTACGTGCTTCTGTATAAGCATCCAGTCTCCAGCTCTCAAACTGTGGCCTTGACCTTGCGTTTGTTGTACTGTTGCAGCTTCCACCTGATGTGAGAAAGACCAAACCACATCAGCCAGGCTTTTGCAGTAATCTAGCACCATATCATTGCAGGTATTGTTGGCAATCTCATTGCTCTCCCCATCAAAATCTCATGTGGAGACAACCCAGTCTTCTTGTAAGGAGTGCTTCTCATTGACATTAGCACTAGTGGTAAAGCATCTGGCCATTTTAAATTTGTCGACGCACACACTTTTGCCAATCGTGATGTTAATGTTCCATTCATTTGCTCTACGAGACGTGAAGATTCTGGACGATAACCACAATGTAGTCTCTGATGCATGTTTAATGCAGAAAAAAGCAATTTTATCACCTCATTATTGAAGTCTGTTCCCCTATCTGATTTAATTGAAATCGGAAAAACAAAACATGGAATTAGTTCTCGTAAAAGCAATTTAGCTACGGTAACACTGTCATTTCTCCGTGTTGGATATGCCTCAATACAGTGGCTGAAAATGCACACAATCACCAACACATATTTCAAACAAGCACATACAGGCATCTCAATGAAATCCATTTGCATTCTACTGAATGGACCTCCCGCCATATCTATGTGTCCTATGTTGACAATTGTTCCTTTGCCAATGTTCATTTGTTGGCAAATTCTGCACCTATGGCAAACCTGCTCCGCCACTTGTCTGAATTTTGGATTGTACCAGAACTGTTTAAAACTACTGATCATTGCATCTCTTCTTAAGTGTGCTTGACCATGATAGTATCTAGCCATTTGTGTTAACAAACTGTTTGGTAACACTACTTTCCCCTCTACTGTCACCCAAATTTCATCTTCCCTTTGAATGCAACGATATCTTATCCAATCCCTCCTCTGTTCTTCTGGAACATTGTTCTGTATGGCTTTCAACTCATCTAATGTCTCAACTATTTGCATTGTGAAATTTGCATATATGTCATCATTTTCATACATCAATTCCCAATTTCCTTTGAATGAAATCCCATTCAGAGCACAATATTTTGCAACCTGGTCTGCATAAGCATTTCCCAATGTTACATAATCTTGTCCTCTGTGGTGTGCATTTGACCACAGCAATTTTCTCAGGCTTTTGTACAGCTTGCAACAAATCATGTATTCTCTCTCCATTTCTCACAGGTGAACACATGGAAGTCAGGAATCCCCTTTGCGACCAAATTTGCCCAAAATCCTGTACAATACCAAATCAGTACTGGCTATCATTGTAGATCATTACTTTTATTTGGTCTGATAATAGGCATGCTCTAGTAAGAGCCATCAATTCTGCGACTTGGGCGGAAATTACTCCTTTAAGGCATGAAGCTTCCAGTATGCCAGTGACTGTACACACTGCATATCCTGCTCCTAAGGCACCTTTGTTGTCTCTTAAACAGGAACCATCAACAAAGAGGATTTGATCATTGTCTTCCAAACAAGTGTCTTTAATGTCATCTCTTGGTTTGGTGCATAATTCTGTCACTTCCAAACAATCATGTTCCACATCGTCTATCCTATTCAGATCTTCCCCTTCATTTGGTAACAATGTTGCTGGGTTAAGCACTGTGCATCTTTTAATCGTTACATTTAGTGCTCCAAGAATCACTGTCTCATATCGTGTCAATCTTGCATTTGTCAGATATTGTGTCTTTGACCTAGTCACTAGGATTTCTATCGAATGAGGTACCATCACTGTCAGAGGATAACCCATCACAATGTTTTTACTTTGAGTTATACTCTGCTCAACTGCTGCAACTGCTCATGAGTATCCGGGTAAGGCTGCTGCAACATTATCCAAAGTAGCTGAAAAAAATGCTACTGGACAATTGACACCACCATGGGTTTGTGTCAAGACAGACAAAAAACATCCATCTCTCTCTTGACAAATCAACAAGAAAGGTTTTGTGTAATCAGGCATACCTAAAGTTGGTGCTTGACACAAACTCTCTCTCAATTCAGTAAATGCTGTCATGCATTCCTCGTCCACCATTATGGGATCTGAAACATCCTCATGTGTCAGTCTCTGCAGTGGCTTTGAAATGGCTGAAAAATTTGGAATCCACTGGCGACAATATCCGAACATTCCCAGAAACATCCTCAACTCTTTTTGTGAACTTGGTATTTTCATTTTCATTATTGCCGCTACTCTTTCTCTTGAAATTCTCCTCGACCTTTTCTCAATCAAATGTCCCAAATATTTCACTTCTTGCTTACAGTATTGTAGTTTAACAGGAGATACTTTATGACCATTGTCTCCCAGAAAGTTCAACAATGCAATCGTACCCTCTCTACAAGCTTCATTTGTCTTTGATGCAATCAACAAATCATCAATATGCTGTACTAATGTCAACTGGAAAGACATTACCAATGACTCCAGGTTCTTGTTCAGTTTGTGGAAACACTACATTCTCTTTCACTACCACTTTGACCCCTTCGACTCCTTTAATCAAACCAATGTCTTTACCTGAAAAGTCCCAAACTTTTGATTTAACTCTTTCCTGCAGATCGATAGGCAGATCTTTTTTTTCAAAAACTGGAGAGAAGTCTTCCAAATTGTAATCTTCATTTGCCTGCTCATTTTCATCTATCTGATCATCAACATTCAACAAAGCTAATTCACAAGACATCCTCCTTTTCTCAACATCAACTGACAAATCTTTCTCTTTATCTCTGTTTGTATCAATTTTAATTCCTTTAATTGAACACAAAAGCGAACAATTTATCTTGCACAGTAAGGGCCGTATTTATACTTTTTGGCGCACAACTGCGCCAACGCAGTTGTGCGTCAAAAATTTTTACGCCGGCTAACGCCATT
Source organism: Pleurodeles waltl (assembly GCF_031143425.1). Classification (NCBI taxonomy): domain Eukaryota; kingdom Metazoa; phylum Chordata; class Amphibia; order Caudata; family Salamandridae; genus Pleurodeles; species Pleurodeles waltl. The sequence goes on from NC_090439.1 coordinate 779,350,589, forward strand.
CCAAAGCACCATGCGGGCGCCTTATTTATGGAATGACGTTAGCCGGCGGAGCTGCCTGGTGTGCGCCAAAAAAAATGACTTACACCAGGCAGCACCGGCGTAGGGGAAAATGGAGCTTGGGCGACAAAAAATGGGGCAAGTCAGGCTGAGGCAAATTTTTCGCCTCAACCCGATTAGCGCCATTTTTTTTTACTCCCAACCCCCATTGACATGAGTCATGCCCCCTTGCCCAATGGCCATGCCCAGGGGACTTATGTCCCCTGGGCATGGCCATTGGGCATAGTGGCATGTAGGGGGGCACAAATCAAGCCCCCCAATGCCACAAAAAAAAAATATATATATACTTACCTGAACTTACCTTAAGTTCCCTGGGATGGGTCCCTCCATCCTTGGGCGTCCTCCTGGGGTGGGCAAGGGTGGCAGGGGGTGTCCCTGGGGGCATGGGAGGGCACCTCTGGGCTCCTTCCGAGCCCACAGGTCCCTTAACACCTGTCCTGACCAGGCGTTAAAAAATGACGCTAAAGCGGCTGGACGTCATTTTTTTTGCCCCGCCCACTCCCGGGCGTCATTTTTGCCCGGGAGTGTAAATACGGCGCACATGCCTCGGAGTCATTTTTTAGACGGGAACGCCTACCTTGCATATCATTAACGCAAGGAAGGTGTCCACGCTAAAAAATGGCGCAAACTCCAAGATCTTTGCCGCTAGACGGGTCTAACGCCAAAGTATAAATATGGAGTTAGTTTTGCGTCAGATTTGCGTAAAAAAAAAAAACGCAAATCCGGCGCAAACGGAGTATAAATATGCCCCTAAGTCTCTTCCCAACAATGACACTGGACTAGAATCACAAACAACAAAGCTATAGTAATCTCTAAAATTACCAATTTTCACAAGAACTGGTTCTGTAAGGGTGTTGACCAAATGTTTATTTGCAACTCCTACTATCTGTACTGTCTTTTCTGAAACTGGTATATCTGGAACTTCCATAGTTGTCACTGTTGAGCTTGTCGCTCCTGTGTCAACCAGTAAATTAACCTAATGACCATGTACTTCAGCCTTCACATAAGGACCCCTCAGATTCACTTCTAACGATGCTGCCATAATATACTCCTCCTCATCTGAACTATCCAACGGCCATTCAGCTTTTATTTCATTCTCACTGTGTAAAGCAAATTGTTCCGCTGTTTTTACACTTTTGTTTTTACTCTGATTCGAGACCACTTGCAAAAGCATTACTTGTTTCTGCTCCATAGGACTCTGTATCATTTGAACCTGTCTCAGCATGTGCATTTGCTGTACAGGCACCATCTGCACCTGTGGCTGCATTTATTGCATTTGTGGCATTCGTAGCTGTTGTACCTGAGGTTGTGTATTTTGCATCTGTTGTATTGGTTGTAAAGATTGGAAACCTTGCATATTATTCACATTGTTCTGGAAATTTTGACTTTGACCTCCAATGCTCTGAAACGAATAGACACAATTTGTCTGCTGTACCATTCCTCCGTGATTTAACATTGGGCACTGTCTTATCCAATGTCCAACTAATCCGCAAACACCTTTCACCTTTGCTGCTCATCCTGCATCACCACTGAACTGAAATTCACATTTCTATTGACTACCGGAATCATCATTCCACCTCGACCTCTGCCTCGACCTTGATTTGGAAACAAAACATTTCCCTGTGGCAGCTGTTGAAAATTTCCCTGCAATCCTGTTTGTGCAGCCTTAATCTGCATCTCCATTGCTTTCTCTTTCAGCTGTTTCTGCTTCAACTCAATTTCGTCGCTACAACATTTACCATACTGCAACACCTCATCAATCGGCTTCGCTCACCAGAAAATTAAGTGATTCTTAATCATCTGACTTACTTCTGGTTTTAACCCTTCAACAAACCTGAACACCTAGGGGCATATTTATACTCCGTTTGCGCCAGATTTGCGTCATTTTTTTTTACGCAAATCCGACGCAAAACTAACTCCATATTTATACTTTGGCGTTAGACCAGTCTAGCGCCAAAGATCTTGGAGTTTGCGTCATTTTTTAGCGTGGAAACCTTCCTTGCGTTAATGATATGCAAGGTAGGCGTTCCCGTCTAAAAAATGACTCTGAGGCATGTGCGCCGTATTTACACTCCCGGGCAAAAATGACGCCCGGGAGTGGGCGGGTCAAAAAAAATTACGTCCAGCCGCTTTAGCGTAATTTTTTAATGCCTGGTCAGGGCAGGTGTTAAGGGACCTGTGGGCTCGGAAGGAGCCCAGAGGTGCCCTCCCATGCCCCCAGGGACACCCCCTGCCACCCTTGCCCACCCCAGGAGGACGCCCAAGGATGGAGGGACCCATCCCAGGGAACTTAAGGTAAGTTCATGTAAGTATATTTTTTTGTTTTTTTTTGTGGCATAGGGGGGCCTGATTTGTGCCCCCCTACATGCCACTATGCCCAATGACCATGCCCAGGGGACATAAGTCCCCTGGGCATGGCCATTGGGCAAGGGGGCATGACTCCTGTCTTTGCTAAGACAGGAGTCATGTCAATAGGGGTTGGGAGTAAAAAAAAATGGCGCTAATCGGGTTGAGGCGAAAATTTTGCCTCAGCCTGACTTGCCCCATTTTTTGGCGCCCAAGCTCCATTTTCCCCTACACCTGTGCTGCCTGGTGTAAATCATTTTTTTTGGCGCACACCAGGCAGCTCCGCTGGCTAACGTCATTCCAAAAATAAGTCGCCCGCATGGCGCTTTGGAATGGCGTTAGCCGGCGTTAAATTTTTTTACGCACAACTGCGTTGGCGCAGTTGTGCGCCAAAAAATATAAATACGGCCCCAAGTGACTCATGCTCTCTTTCTCAATTGTTTCTACACCACTGAATTGTTTGAACGCCTTCAACAACCTTTCATAGTATGCATGAACTGATTCCTTTCCTTCCTGTGATGTTCTGTCTATGCATTGCCAATCAAAATTTTTCGGCGAAATTCTCGTTTTCAGAAACTCAGTGACTTTATAGTAATGTTTCATTACTTCAGGAGATGGGACACCTGTTTTCAAATCCCTTTGCGGTTCACTCGTTGGCCAATCAATACTCCTCTTGCATTCAATCCACAAATCTGCTGGAACAACAATATCAAAAAATGTATTCAAATATTCCCACAGACACTTTAAAAGTTTCACAAACCTATCTGTCTGCTGGTACCACTCTATCAGTTTCCCTCTCAGCCTTTGATAATAATTTGTAAAACTTATAATATCACTCCTATTCCAAGGTACATGTATAAACTTCCCTCCTGGTGTTTCTCTCATTGGCAGCATTTTCACTGATTCTCCTGTCTGTGTCACATCATCTTTCTTTGGCCTTTCTCTTTTTTCTTGACCAATTTACTTTCCCATTTATCTAATGCACTCCAAATCTGTACTTTCTCAAGTAATTCTCTAAGATGTGTTCTCATCCCTGTAGATCTCATGTGAATAAAATCTTCATCTTCCATGTTTAACCTATAACTTATTTTCGAAGTTTTTTTTTTGACAAATCAATGTCATAATCGTCTGCTACTTCTTGTAACCGCTGATAAACTCTGTCTGCTCCTCTTGTAATTATTTTGCATAGATATCTTAACTGAGCTTCAGTATAGGACTCAAGTCTATTCACCCCCATGCTCCCTTCTAAGAGTTAATTTCCTTCCATGTTCAATCTCACTCTGTTTATCGTTTCTTCCTACTTAAATCTTCCAACCACTTTGTTATTTCTTGTTTAGACAAGCCTTTCAATGAAACACCATTAGCTTGTGCACCTGCATCTCGCTCTTGTTCTGATCTCGCACACTGTTGCGGAACCAATGCTCTCTGTCCCTGATTATTACAGAATATTGTTCCAGGATTTTCAACAGGAGACAAATCTATTAAAGAATTGGTCTTGTTCAAACTTGGTCCTTGTTTATTCTGTACATTAATCAATGAACTCACTCCACTATTATTTACACGAGCATATAAAAGAGTTACCGGACCCATTATAATAGGTACAGTAATTGCATCTGGGCAAGTCAAGGATCCAAGCCTCTGTATGTGTCCTACACCCATGCTCTGCACCTGTGGTATCTGTATTTGAACAGGCTCTCTTAGATTCATCCCTTACTGACCTTGTGACAACACTAAATTAGTAGTCATCCCCACAATCTGAGCCTCTGGCTGTATTTCAGGAATATTCATTTTAAGCTGCTGTCTGTTACTCAATGAGTCTTTGAAACTACTCTGCATCTGAACCCTTTCATTGTCCAGAGTACTCCTCACCGATTCTGAAATCGATGGTGCAGTAGTAATTGTATTACTAATTCCACTACCATTCAATCTATTATCACTCCACTGATTCACATTTGGTGGAGGATAGGTCTCTAAAATCTGAGAAATTATCTCATCTTCCCCCATCTCATCATCATCATTAAACATGACCCATTTCGAGTCTTTCAAATTTTGTTCTTTAGTCTCTGTTGAACCCTTTTTCCTTTTCTTCCCATCTTTTGTCTCAGTCTCATCCTCCTTAGTTCTTGCAGGAAATAATCTAATCCCCTCCAATGTTTCTACTCTCCACCTTTTCTGCTCTTCATCCCATCTAGCTTCTGCTAACGTCTTTTCTACTCTTCTCATTTTCTTGTCAAATTTTAATGCCTATTGCTGTTTTGCTACCAACCCCCATATCGCTAAAGCTTCATAATGTGCTGGCCACGGTGAAGGTTTTATACTGTACATATTTGACCTCAAATTATCCAAAATTCTCAAATTGAATGTACCATATTCTGGAAAAGCCAAACAACCTTCTTTCTTTGTAATTTTGACCCAATGTTTCAACTAAAGACATACTCCTGTACCCCTCTCCTCATAACAATATATGCCAGAGTATTTTCTGGCAGACAAACCTCTCCTTTGAGTGCCAGAATATACTCATCATCCCCACAGCACGCTTCTCAAAGCTTTGAAGAACTTCATTTTCAACTGACTTTTTTCAAATCTGATGTTGACAACAAAATTATTAACAAACTCAATTAGACTAAGCAAGTACAAATAGTAAACAAAAATAAAGAAAGAAAAACCAATCATGAAAAGTGACTACGATCCCACAATTCTCTTCAACCCCCTCACCTTCCAGTTGCGTTACTCTATTGTTATATGTTGATTTACAATTCGTGCGTGGCTCTTTTCAACAATCGACCAATCTCAGCACGGCACCAACTACGTCACACTAACACATTCACCCCTCCTCAGCACACTCGCTGAGACGCTGACAAAGCCTATCATACAAATTTCTTTCACAACCCAAACAAAAAATCAACACAATATTGATTTGCGAGCTAACATGAACAAAAAAATTAGAAAACAAATTTGCTCATTTACTACAGGTAGGGTAATACAATCGCTTCAGAACCTTCCAAAGTAATCTTCAGCTTTTGCCTACTCTTTTTCATAGTTCCCACACTCGTGAGTAATTTTCTTTCTTTCCTGCATCAAGCGCCACACTCAAATGAAGAACGCCGCTTCCCTACTCTCATGCCTATAGGAGTACGCCCACTCCATCTAAAACTACTTGAGTATTTCTACTTCTCTAACCTCATATTCCCCACAACCAACTGCAAATTAGCTAAAGCTGTGCAAGCGCAGAATCACTTCACGCAATTCAACCAAACACCGCTAAGAAAATACCCTTAAACCTAGGGGGTCTCCAAGAACCAGGAAAAGTCACTTCAGGCAAATAGCGCCTAATTTTGCTAAATCCGTACAACATTTAAAAAAATAGTAAACCCAATAAACCCAACAATTTTATTTTCACCCACAAGAACCTCACAATCTCATTATGACATCATCAAAACAATGACGTAACCGTAATCTGCTACCAAAAACTGCTGCAGCGCCACAGAATCCTAGCTAATATTTACCCTGAATAGTGGATTCTGTGCTAGAGGACGATGGATCAAAGCGACATAGGTTTGAGGGGATGTCATCAATGAGTAACATGAGCATCAACAATAATCAACACAATCCATGATATAAATATTCAATAACCACACAGGTTTATTAAGAAGAATTATTAAATTTAGTTACCTAGATTAACAATGCTAATGTCACGAAAATAACTCTCAAACACAAATGGTAAGCATCTAAGATTAATAACGATTGATTAGAACTTCTTATATCGCTCGATTTGATTAAGACAACCAAACAAATTATCTCCAAAAGAATCACACTAATTAATAATACTAAAACTGGTAATAATGGCAAAGTATACATTAATACAGCATTCAAAAGATCTCAAAATAAGTCATGAGCATTTTAAATGAATTCCCTCCACTAACCACAAATTAGCATTAACATGTTGGGCTTCATGTGAAAAGAATTTAGTAACACAAATTTAGAAAAATTATTTAACTCGGGTTAATAAATGATTATTAATGTGTAGCATTCAAATCATAAGTTGCAGCTGGTACCTGGAAAACAAAAGAGACACATATTACATTACAATGACATACATTAGTAATAGTAGTAGCAACAAGCAGTTTACTTCAGCTAGGGGACACCATCAATTATGTTTTCAGAAGACTTGGGCCTAACAGCTGCTAAACCCACACTGCTACAGGATCTTGACTCTAGTCATTGGAATTCTGGTCATCATCATCTGCCTCTCGTCTCTTCTCCATCGCTAACACCCCTCTAGAGAATCCTACCTAGGTTGTTATACTAAATCCTAAAAAGCTTATGATTGATCAGTGTATAGGGTGGCTACACTTCAGCCAATCAACAACTAAAATGCTAACCTAAAATACGACAATTCTACACTAACTAGAATATTTTCTTCAATAATATCGTCTCATCTGTAGTTCCATTGTTTCATCGCCTCCCAAACGCCTCTTCTCAGGATGAAACTTTTACTGTTTCGACTTCACTTCCACCCTTGAGGAAAGACCAAGTATTAGTAAAATTTTCAAACAATAGAACATTCAACTTCTGCAATGCTCGGTTGAAACATGACCATGTAAGACATAAAGCAGCAACCCACTAGGGGTAGCTGTGGACACATCTCCTAAAACTCAAAATGCACTTTCATGTAAGCATTGAGTCATGGAAAATAACCACAGCATTTAGTTAGACTTTTGCTTTGCTCCGTTAGGAACAGAAAACGAACTGTGGCAACCATTTTCAAAAGTCATCCGTTTTACACGTTAATTCATTACACGTTTAGTTACCTCCAAATCATCAATAAACATATTGGAAAATTCACACTCTCACATTATTCACTTTCTTTCAGTTCTACATGACACACCTCAGTAGTAATCAAGGAATCTGGGGAAATTCAATCTCGGCTAATTCAGTGCTTCAAAATAGGATAACCTAGCTGCTCCCCTCAGTACTATTTACCTCCCAGTCTACCTTCCAACCTGCAACTCTCGATGAGAACAAGAAAGGGCTGCTCATTAAAATAGTGTTTGTATTAGGCGTCTGTAGCCTATCCAAGGATAAGCCTGATAGTGGCAAGAGGTAGCGATCTAAATTATGAGCTGCCATTAGAATCACAACTCCATTGCCTAGCAACTGCCCATTCCCTAAATCGTTCCTAACGCACTAACATCAGGACTAACTCTAACAGTCTAATGATGACATCAAAAGTGCTTCTTCTCTGGATGAAACTGGATTATTCCTCACAAAACCTCCTCATACATTACTTTTGTACATGGAAATTCTGGTAAAACGAGCAGCCAATCAGTAAAACATGACAAATGCTGCTTTGAATCTTGTTCAGAGTACATGATTATGGAAACTTGGCAGCGATATCATCTGTGATAAACATTATGTCCAACTCAGCCACTTGAAATGTTGTCTTCATACAGGCTACCATGCTACATATAATTAATATAATGACTATAATTGATCATAAACTTTGTTTGTACATTAGACCAATGAGACCAAGCCTGTTGAGACATTAGGGGCTTGATTCACAAACATAGTTGGAAAATTAGTGGAGAAGTCTCTGCTTGGGTGTTATTTTCTGGGATTCACACAAAAATCACAGAAGTATGCCTACAAAACTGCACCAAAAACTTTTCCAGGTGTGCTTCTGGGAAGCTAAAGTGGCATTCCCACTCATATCGGAGATCTCTGCACATGGGGAATAGTATTCCCTGTGAAAAGGTATATTTTTCTGTACATGAACAACATATTCTCTGGAAAAGAAACCCCTTCTTTTATGCACCCTCCTCCCAAAAATCGGGGGCTAGCCACTGCCCTTCCCAACTTGGAAAGGGATTTACACCAGTCCTTGGCAGTAGTCCTGCCATTCCAAAGAGAGAAAGGAGAGTGAGAGCGGTACGTAAATGCCCACAAGTGTAGAATTGTGGGTGTTTACAAATGTCCAAGATGAATCTTGGCTTGGAACACCCATTTTCCCACTCCTTGGGTGCGATTTTAGGCTGCAAGAGTACTCCACGTTAGGGGTGGGGATCTCTACACCCGTAAATAGGTTTACATCTTCAAGGAATGCCTTTTTCTAATTCCTGACAGGCATGAAACAGGTACGCTGAATTATAAACTTATGTTTGTAAACAAACTTGCCTATGTGATCTATGTGTACATTCCTCCCCGATCCCCCCGTCCTCTGTGCTTTCATATGAAGTATCTGCTTCAGATTTATTGATTTGAGTTAAAATATCTCTTGACTTAGGCTCCCCTTTTAGATATATCGTGCCATGACTGGTGGTGGGTGATACATTCCACTCCGCCGGCAGAGTTGGTGTAATATTGGCCGCTCTGCATTATGCTTATCATGCGCCATTGCAGCCAAATTCTGCCAACTGCTGCATGGCAGAGTTTTTTCTCACCGTGGCTCGTCAGTGGTGAGCATGAGCAAGATTTAGTACCCCCTAAAGTGATTTTCGGGTTGCTAGGAGGGCACATGGCTAGATTTCCCCCATGCAGGCAGTCATGACCATTCGTGGTCAGAAAGCTGCCATGCCAGCAGAAATCTTCTCAACCTACAACAAAATAATCTCAAGAAGCATCACCCTCTGGCATACTGGGTGGTGTTGTTCGCACGCATGCTTCTGTGTGGAGTGAGCTCCTGGCACTAAAACTTAGCGCAATGTACCTATATCTGCCCGTTCTCTGGTACTCCACAGAACTTCACAGAGTTTTCATGTAACTCCGCAGAATTTCATGGAGAGAAACTCCGCAAGGTCCCCTCACCCCTACTCATAACATAGGATCCTCAATATTGACTGCTCTGCATTATGCTTTAGGAATGACAAGAAGTCCCTCATTAGATTACCTCAGATATGTTTTGAAAGCGCTAAATCTTATACAAAGGTAGAGAGGACCCTTATTGTGTACACCTCTAAAGGTAATAAAGAGGGCCATTAAAAATGATCCTTTTAATCACAGGTAGCCAGTGGAGCTTATTTAACCCACTCCTTATGACCTGTCTTCTTGGACACTTTAAGATCAGGCAGCTGCTGCATTTTGTTCCAACTGTGATTTGTTTAGAAGCATTGAAGGGATCCCCAGTTATAAGGAGTTGGCACAGTCCAACCTGGAAGTCACCATCGCTTGAATAAGGACTTCTTTGTATATCCAGGTAAGAGTTTTAAAGGAAAGATCCTAACCAATTTTTACCCGCAGGTTCCTCAACTCGATAGCAAGAAATGGGGGTTGTCAAGATCTTTAGGCCATAGCCTCGGGAGGTCAAAAAGAGAAGGATTCCCAAATACAAGAACTTTTAATTTGTTTGAATTCAACTTAAGACGGCTCAGTTGCATCAAATTAATGGCACCAGCAAGACACCCATGGAAGGAGTCCACCACTGCAACATTTATCTGCTGGTAGGACAGCATAAGTTGCCTATAACCAACTTATGACATATTAGAACTTAATGGTACTACCAACTTGGCCAATTGTTCCATGTACATTTTAAACATTGTAGAACTTGAGGACAAGCACTGAGGTACACTACAGGGATCATTATGAGTTTGGCAGTACCAGGACCACCATGTTGGCGGTAGCAGTCATGTCACCAACGGGCCAGCGGAGAAGACTGCTAAATTATGACAATGGCGATCTTCTCAACAGAAGACAACCAAACAACCACCAGTACTGCCAGTGTGGTAATGCTGTGATGAACGGCGGTAGCCAACTTCAGGACGGTGGAGACCATGTTCCCACCAGACACATTTCGAGGCTGCACACTGCACAGGTTTCTGCCATTTTCGCACCACAATGAAAACCCTGATGGAAACCAGTGCTATGAAAGGAAACACTCACCTTCTGGAGCACATGCCAGTCTGGAGGCACCATGGAAGCTGAACTGGAAGTCTTCCCACTGCTCCTGCTCGCACAACAACTTTAGAACCAGCGACGTTGATGAAGACAGCAACCATGAGTACACACACCTACATGACACTGTAGGGAAAACCCAAAGTACACATGCACACACAACACATACATTCCAAGTGGCAGGCGATGACGACACACGTAACCACACACCCATACACACATACACACACCTACATACACACACACACACACACACACTACACACACCACGGGCAACATACACATGCAATACTCACACCAACTCGCAGATACACAGCACCAACACAGTCGAACACAACAATACACAACAGCACTGACTCACACAACACCACAACCGTAACTACACAAACGCTTTATCAAGCAAATTCAGAGCACACCTCCACATGACACCAAATACATACTACAACACGTAACAACACCTGACAACCAAGATACACAATCACACAGCCTTACCACAAAACATATGTCATACCACGCTAACTCAACACACAGCGCATCTAACTTATCCATCACCACACACATGCATGCACACACAACACAAAGGCACACAACACCACCATTACACATCTCAACACAAACAATACACAATTTATCAACATACATGCAAGTACCAAACACAAACATGTCCTACACACAATACACAGCCATCATAGCGGGACAAAAGCCAGGGCCCCACACACACATGCAGGCCAAACACTACAGCTAGCACAACATAAACACACATGTCAAACACAAACAAGCCAAAGGTGCCTAATGCAAAACAGCCACGTGGAAAGAAAGGCAAGACAAATATGTTACCTTTGAATCGAATAGGTTGTGCCAGATGTATTAAAATAGATGTGTTGCCAAGTAAATAAATAACTATATACAAGATTCAGCCCATTGGGCAGTCCAATGCCCAAGGTGCCAAAGGCACAAATGGCACCTCGGTGTGCACCTACTTGACTCATGACTGCCAAATGACCTCCATAGGGTAGGGGCATCAAGGGTACAGGTACCTCAGGGGTTGGGGCAAGGTGAGGCTTTGTTTTGGGTTTGGGAGGGGGTCTTTGGGCTTGGGAGAGGGGTCCTTGGGCTTGGGCTTGGAAGGGTTCGACTTCTTGGCAGGGGGAGGGGCATGGTACTAGCAGGGGTGGAGGGTAGGAATTGGAGGTAGAAGATCTAGACTTGGGGAGGGACACAGACGGTTTGCCGGTATCACAGGGTGGAGTGAGGAACAGGGAAAACTCTGAGAGGAAATGCTTTTTAGAGACACAGGGATGGTCATGGCAAAAAGGTTTGAGAATGGAGGTAGAGGGAGTGGTTGTAGAATGTATTGATGTTGATGTCTGCGAGGAATGCTTGTGGGTGCTGGGTGTCTGTTGGGTGGATGAGTGTGGGCGTTTATGTGTTTTGGGAGGTGGGGAAGGAGGTTCAGGGAGATGACATGCTCGATGGGTGACTTTCTATTGGGGTGCTGTCTGCAGACATGGTAGATGTGCTGCATGTGGTTGTGTTGGTGGTTGTGGTGGCTGCAGATGTGGTGAATGGGGTGGATGTCTGCGGGTCTGCTATCGTGCTGACCGTGGGTAAGATGGGAGTTGTGGCTGGATCTTTCAATGTTGGTGTGGTGGATGCAAGTGTGTCTGGTGTAGTGTCTGTGGAGGAGGGGGTGCTGGGGAAGTTGGTGCAGGTAGTGGTTGTTGGTGTGTCTGCAGGTAGGTATTGTTTGTGTGCATGCTGGTGGTGGGTCTTGTGGTGCTTGTGTTTGACAGTGGTACTTTTGTCTGTTGAGGTGGATGCCTGCTTGTTTGTCTGTGTGCTTTGGCTGGGATTGGGAAGAGGGGTTTGGGTTTGGGTAGAGGTAGGTGGAGAGGGGACGGTAGACAAAGAGTGACTAGCTGCCATCAGTGTGGAGGCCAGAGCCTAAAAGGATCCCTGAAGGCCAGACAGTGCACCATGAATGCCCTCCAGGACTGCATTGCTCTGCTGGACTTGATCCCTGGATGGCATTAACGATGGTCGACTGACCCACAGAGATGGCCATCAGGAGGTCAATAGCCTCCTCACTGAGGGCAGCAGGGCTGACTGCGGCAGCGGCAGAGGTGCCTGCAGCAAAGGAGACACCCACCCTCCTGTGTGAGCAGGCATGGGCAACTGGGTGGGGATCTGCAGGGAGGGCGGTGGTAGTAAGGGGGGTGGCGACAATGATGGTGCTAGGGTAATCCCAGAAGGGTACGCCAGGGAGTGTCCACTGGAGGAAGATGATGTGGATGATCCAGTCTTGCCCGTATTACTCCCCTCGTCCTCCGTGCCACTGGGTACCTTGCTGTAGGTTTTAGCAGCACTCTGGGTCCTGTTGCCTGCAGCATTACCACTCACCTGTGCCCCTTCTCCATTGCCTGCCGATGTTGATGCACAGAAAGAGAGAGAGAAGGAGGGAGGGAGAGAGAGAGAGATATGCTGCCTAGGTGGCAATACACATGTCCTACATCATGTCACAACATGTCACCACTACCCATCCCTTGTATGCCAACCCTCACACCTACATCAACAACCAAGTAGGTCTGCACGACTGGAGTCATCCACATGGTCACCACCATAGCCATCTCTGCATGCACATCATACCCTGGATGAAGTACAGATGTCATCCTGACGTATGACCTCTCCATACTCCTATCATCTATTGGAAGTGCAGCTGACCGAACCAAGCACATCAGGCCTGTACAGATACAACAGCTGATCAGCCCATGTCCTTTGTGATATATCCATGACAGTGAATACAACTACACTCACACACCACACAGCATCTGCCTGTCACATTACATGGCTGACATAACACTCTGTACAATAATGGACATTTGTTACTGATAACTGATTAAGTCACTCAAGTTAAACAGCCATACAGGTGACATCTGATGTGTACAATACAAGTAATGGGAACAGGCATGTGATTAGTCTAACCCAATCACAGATGAAGATCTGCAGACAACCAAACACATATGTATCACAAGTAATCACACATCTAAGTGCATCTACAATGCCCATGTTACACATATTACATATCCATACCCAATCACTGAGTGCACTGTCACAACTGATGAACATCAGGAACACACATCTGACACCATGGTCCACATACAAGGCAATATAGCACAAAATAAAATGATGGACGGAGTGTTGAAACTTTTCAAACACTTGCCCCCAGTCACAGATCTGGGTTTAAACCATTGTTATTTTGCTTTCCACATCACGCCAGTTCGGACCCAGCTATATGCAAATCAGTCTTGACCCTGCTCCCTATGGGAGAACTCCAGCCCGAACTGCCAAACCAGGTCCTCCCTGGACAGGATTCAAGCATCCTGGGGCCGTTTCCAGGGTATCACCCTTCATTAGCAAGGCTAGCAAAACCTCCACACATACATTTTTACCAGTGGGACTTCACAACATCATAACACCACCCTCAATCACACCATTCCAGATTTGATAATACCTGCACCTCAGTCCTGATAACACACATCTCTGACAGTCAATACATGTATGCAATATGCATACATGGCCCAACACCACCGCCTTGGCACTGACAAGAGATCACACTACTACATAGGGCTGCCTCAGCAGAGGAATTACTACATTCATTTCACATAAACATAACATCAGTCGTATAATATCCAGTCCTGTCCATAATCACCAACTTCAGCTAGGCCAAGGGTAGCTGACATGCTCACACTTCATCAGATGTGCCCCCAAGTAACAATTGGGACATGATATTGGCAGTCAATATGCTATGTAGCACTGTCATTTCTAGGGCATTGGTATAGATGGCATTAACATTACACATTGTGAATGACGAGGTCTGTCTAGGCACTTACCCCCTCTAGTACTATCCCATTGTATTCAAGCTTGCATCCCCACAAGTCTAGCACTTAGAAATACATGATGTTTGCAATCAGACCATTTCAAAGCAACAGTTCAAATGAGCCTACTTGAGCAACCTTCAAAAATTCATTAGACAACAAGTCATATCTGTGGTGGACATGTAATGGCTGACTCACAAGGACTCAACACTGTTACAGTACCTGATTCCTAATGTCTCAAAAGCAGAGTCACACAGTTGCATATACAAGTGTGCCATTCAGATGGGAGTGGACTGACACCTTAGAGCTACAAATGCCCAGATGCAGAAGGATGGAGCAGTTCATACTCAATGGGTAGGGTGGCCCACAAGCTGACATCCATAGTAAAAGCAGGATGGAGTCATACATGTCCCAATATTAATTGACTATCTCCACAATGCAGATATGCAGAATACTGGACATGGGAGATGCACATCCACTTACTGCAAACCATCAAGACACATCTACAGCTAATGCTCAGGCTGGGTGGTTACTTCCCATTCCCCCCAAGTCCACATACATTTTGCATTGACTACATTGTGACTTAAGCTACAGTGAGGCAGCTACTCCCATACAACCCGAGCCAAGTTCCAGGATACAGTCAGTACTCACCCCCTTGTGGCTACTGTGCTCCCCTCAAGCACCCATCCACCTTAGGGTAGGCCACCACCAAAATGCAGGCCATTAGCGTGGTCAAGGTCCGACGGGCACCCCTCCCTCATTGGAAGGACATCCCCAGCTAGGCCTCCACGTTCTTCCGGGCCAAGCTTCTCAGGTCCTCCCACCACTTGTGACAATGGGTGCTCCAACAAAAGGAGAAATTCATGTACAATGCACCATACTAACATAAGAGGCCTATACACATCAGACTCACCAAGTGCCCACAAATATCCATCATCTCTGCCCACACACCTTCACTACATGCTCCCTGCATGCATCTATACTCCATCACCGGAACACTTACCCAATTCACTGTCAAACGCACCTCTATGACCCATGACCATGGGATTGGGCTCACATGTTCCTCTGGTGCCCCATATAGCTATCCATACATGGATAGAACCCCATCCGCAACCTTCTCTTCTGGTGTGAAGGCTGGGGCCCTATCACCTGCAGGATGTGGCATGATGGCTCCCAGCAGCTCAGGTCATGGAGGTTTTGCTGGCAACAGTGTTAGGAATCAAATGAGCAAGGCTGCAGGAAATGACGGCCACGGCCACCACGTCAGGACCATCACCATCGGCAGTCATGACCATTAGCCCCAGTCTCCCATAGGCAGCAATGTTAACCAATGACAAGTTGCACGGCGGCAGTATCTGCCTACCGCCACAATGACATACACATGCAGACTCAGGTCCCTTCCATCTGTCCAGTGCTGCAGGACAGGTGGCTGCCATTTTGTACACATTGCATGCATTGAAGTGCCAATTTAAGTGTGCCATACACACATTAGGACAAACTGGGGAGTAAGCCCATGTTGCGCCATCATTGAAGTGCTGACATATGTGACATGTGTCCTAAATGACTTACTGGTTCAGCATTGTGCGGCAAGGCTGGTGTCCAAAGTGCTTCTGCATGGCCATTTTTCTAATTGTCAGCAGTGCTATGCATGTCCAACAGTTTCATGTGTGTGCTATTTTGACATGTTCAGCTTACATATGGCAAGTGCATTTCTCAATGTACATTCTCTCCTCTCTACCTAGATATCCTGCCATGAGGAGATTGAGACAACCACCTGTGTACTGTCCACTAGTTGACCTTGCAACCCTGGAGGACAGGCACATCATACAAACCTATCGTCCAAATCGTCAGACTACCCTGGATCTACATACACAGTTGAAGCCAGATCTATTACCAGCCATACCAATCCCTATTCCATCCCTCCCACTGTATAAGTCCTGTCAGTGCTACACTTTCTTGCCACAGTCTACTTTCAGAATACAGTGGGCTTGGCAGCAAGTATGTCACAGCCAATGTTCAGACTAGTGTTGAAGATTGTACTATGTGCATTTTTGAAACACCTGGACAGCTACATCAGGTTCCATCAACGTGCGGATTTGGCATATGTGAAGGCAGACTTTTATGATATGGGACACATCCCTCATGTGATATGGGCCACTGATGGTACCCATATAGCTCTGGTTCCCCCCAGTACTAATAAACAGTTGTATAGGAACAGGAATAACTACCACTCCATTAATGTGTGTCTGGCAGACCAGTACATCTTACAGGTCACAGCCACGTTCCCTAGATCTGTCTATGACTCCTTCATTTTGAAGAACAGCAATGTCCCACACATGATGGCACAACTATACACAAAGAGGGCCTGGCTCCTTGGTATGTATGCATTTGAATGTGGTTCACTGTTATTGCATCTGCCATCATTATCTTCCCAGTCGCTGTACCTGTCATGTCACTGGTCCTACATTTATTCACACAGGTGACTCTAGATATCCTAACCTTACCTGGATGTTGACACCAGTGAGGTACCCTGCCATGGATGGTGAGGTTCATCTCAATGAGGCCCACAGGAGGACAAGGTGTGTAATCGAAAGAACATTTGGCCTGCTGAAAAGCCAGATTCAGGTGCCTGGACCAATCTGGAGGTCCCCTCCTCTACTCACCACAAAATGTATGCCAGATAGTAGTAGCCTGCTTCATGCTCCACAATCTAGCCCTTTGATGCCAGATACCATTGCTAGCTGATGAGGGTGTGGCAGCTGGACCAGTTCCTGGAAATGCTGACATGGCAAATGATGAGGAGGAAGAGGAGGAAGGTGCAGCTGACTTTAGGACTGAGCTCATCAATCAGTAGTTCCAGTGATGTACAGGTATGATGATTGTGGTTGTCAAGTGTTGTATATCCACATGATTTGCTGACAAATGTCCTCCTGAGTTGACTCATCAGTGGTGGTGTAACTTGGTCCAATCCTTATGTGGGTGTTGGGGGAGCAGACAGTTTGTATGTCATATGCACAGTGAAAAGTTCTCATATCCAACAAGTGTACCCACTGAAGTTTCCTTCAATCAAATCAGACCAGCAATATGCAATGTGTGCTGCATTGTCCTGTACTCATGTCATTCCACCTACTGACTGTGGTAAGAAAACATGTACCTCTGCTACCTATGGCTTGAGGCTTTGATAGTCACTAGCCATTGCAGTATAGTTTAAGAACTGAGAGTTGTAAATGACAGATGGAAGCTACAGTGCTTAATGAGGGTTATTCTGTGACTGGGGGACACTGGTTAGGGGGCAACCTACACTGGAGACGACCTCCATGTGCTTCATATGTTCTTTGTGTGCCTCCATGCCTTTCATCCTGATTGTACTCTCTGTCATTGTCTTTTTGCAGGTGTGCATGTTGACTTCTCTTGTGTGGGTTAGGGTTTTGGACTGTCTGACATGTCTCCTGGAACATATATGTTGTACTGTATCTCCTGCTGAGGATGCCTTTCTCTCCTGTCCATTACACTGCCTGTTGGATGTAGGTGTGCATAGCCATCTCACATATAGCAATCATGACTTTTGTAGATGTTGTAATGAAGACACAGATACAGTAGCTGTGTTCTATTGGTGTTTATTACGCACATATTGATAGTGTAACAAACATATATGGGGCACAAATTGTCCAAGAGGTGATGAGTGGGGTCATGGTAGATGGAACCATCAGAGTAGGTGGTACAGCTCTTGGTTGCATGGGTCCAGTGTCCAATTGCCTATTGGGAGATGGAGTTATGTCATTGAGCAGTCAACAGGGTATCTCAGTGGCACACAAGGAAGACAAATCAGGTGAGGGTCACTTCCTGGCAGTGGGTGTGGTCCTGGCATCTGCTCCAGCTGGATGTCTGAATGGACGTCGACGTTTGCAGGGAGGTTCTTCAACTACAGAGGGAGGGGTGTCTGAAGACTGTAGTTCCCCTGGCAGGGCCTCCATTCCACTGGCTACCGCTGATGTGAATGGGTCTGATGTTATGTTGCTAGCGGAAGGGGCCTATTGGGGTGGAGGTAGCACACAGGGTGGTATTGATATCCCTCAGCACCCCTGCAATGGAGGCCATGGTGGCATTGTGGGCCTTCCACTGCTGCAACACATCCTTGTGGTATTCCCTCTGCAGCCTTTGGTTTTCCCGCAACATGGTTTTAATCTGGCCCATCCTGTCTAGGATTGTTGGTATGCTCCCAGGACTTGGGAGATCGTTTCCTGGTCAGTCGTGTCCCTTGGGGGCCGCATCCTCTGGCCACAACTTCCCTCCCACACTCCTTGCTTGTGCCCCTGGCACAGTGTGCCCACTCCCAGTGTTCGCAGAACCTTCATTGTCTGGGGTGTGACGGGTCAACTCAGGTCCCTGTACTGTGGGGTTGGTGTAATTCAGGCTTAGTACATCTGGCTGTGTGTATGGGTACTTGTGCAGACTGACAGTTCACATGACAGTCCTGCACTGTTAGCTAGTGACTAATCAGGCCTGGTAGTTGTGAGAGGTAGAAGGCTGGACATAGCAGTGAGGTGTCCCGGGGTGGAGGGTATGGGAATATGCAAGGTTAATTCTGCTGTATGTGCATGCTGTGCATGTGCGTTGAGCCTGCCATCTGACATACCATACCATGATGGCAGACTTTCTGGGTTGTGGATCCTGATTAGTGGACAATTGGATTAGTCACAGTGCTGCAGCTGTGTTTAGTTGTGTTTGGCATTGTGTTGTACCTTTACATTGCTGTCATTGCCATGTTGTAGTTCTCAGTCGTAACATCTAGTTGGTATAGGTAGTCCAATAGGCATACATGCAAGGTATGTGATGTGATTTGCACATTCCAGGTATTTGGGTAGATGGGCTTGTGTATTGTGGGAGTTGTAGTGTTAGTATTAGCCCATGCTAGGCATTCCTTTGCCAAGGGGTGTGTGGGCAGTTGGGCTGGGTGGAGGTGTGGCATGCAGCAGAGGGGAAATAGGTGGACAGGTGGAATGTGTAGTGAGACATGCAGTACATTGTGGAGTATTTGGTTGGTGAAGATGCATGCACAACACGACATTTGTGTGACATGGAAGTTGTGTGCACTTACCAGAGTCCAGCCCGCCAGGTATTACAGTCAGGCCCTTGGGATGCAGGATGTTCAAGACCTTCTCCTCCCAAGATGTGAACTGTGGGGGAAGGGTTGGGGGCACACCGCCAGTCATGTGCACGGTGATATGGTATCATGATGCCATGGAACGCAACTTCCCCCATAGGTTGTTCCACCTCTTCCTGATGTCTTCAATTGTGCATGGATGGTTTCCTACTGAGTTGACCCTGTCGACTATTCTCTGCCACAACCCCATTTTCCTGGCAATTGAGGTTTGCTGGACCTGTGCTCCAAACAGTTGTGGCTCTACCCTGACGATTTCATCAACCATGACCCTCAACCCCTCGTCTGTGAACTGTGGGTACTTTTGTGGGGACATGGTAGTGGTTGTGCTGTGGGAGGACGGTGGGTGTTGTATGTAAGGGTGCAGTGTCGGGTAATTTATGGGGTGGGGGTGGTGCGTAGTGGGTGATGGACTCTAGTCGTGTGTGTGTGTGGTCATTATGAGTGTTTTGTGTTGGTAGTGCAGTAGTGTTGTATGTGGTGGGTGGGATGTGTATCTGTGCCTATAGTGAGACGGTGCTATATGGGTGTATTTGCCTGCTCTATGTGTCTGTGTAACTCAATTTTGTAGCAAAGGATTCAGGGTTGTGTTGGAGTGTGTTATATAATGCTATGAGAAGGTGTGTCTGGTGTGTGTATGTGTGTCAGGTGTGGAATATTCAAACTACCCAAAGTGGTGTTCTATTCTGACTGTAGTGGCGTCTGAGCGCAGCGTTTCTCACCGCCAATGGTTTTCCACTGTGAAAGAACCGCTATGCTGGTTTGAGGGTCTTAATCTGGTGGGTGGAATTGTGGTAGAGTGGCGGTGCTGGTGGTGGAACCACTTCTTTCCTGCCTACTGTGTCTTGGCGGTGTTGGATTTGTGGCTGTTTTTTGGCAGCCTTCGCGGTGTCGTAATGTGGCGGTCGGCTTACCACCAACATGCCCGTTTTTTAGTGGCCGTCACCGCGTCGGTCTTCCGAAAAGACTGCCAAACTCGTATTGAGGCCATATGTCTTTAGTTCTTGAACCTCAGGTGAAAGGAGGAAGATATAGCTCACAAAATCAGTCTGAGAAAAAAAATATTTTAACCACAGAAGAGCACTGCCCTTCACCACTACAGCATCCAGACATTCCAACAAGATGTCATGAGACACAATGTTGAAAGCTGTCGGAAAATACAATAGAATGATGACCTCTTTATTACCATTAACTAAGGTGGATTTGATAAATTTGGAAAACTAAGGGGCATAATTATGAGCCCCTAGCACCACCAGAGCATCACTTTATGTGACGCTCTGGTGGTGCTCTGCCCTGCACCTTATTTACAAGGTGGCGTTTAGGGGTTTTGACACATTTTGACTGCTATCAGTAATGGGGTCTCCTCAGGAATGGGAACTGAGGAGCCTGTTTGCAAAACATGGAGGGGAGTTTATTAATGGAAATGGGGTTCAACCCAAAAAAGGAATCACTTTAGTATCTTATTTCTTGGAGATGCATTGAGCAGTTTTTAATGCCTATAGCAGGAAATTAAGGCAAATCAGTGTTGGTAGACCAGGTGTGGTGATGAAAGGATTAATTGTTGTATTTGAGCGATGCCTAAATACCTTATTATTACATAAAGGAGCGGTAGTAGAATGTTGTTTCCTCGGTTCTTCTGTGAATTGTCAGGTAATAACTGTCAGCAGTTCAAGATGGCCTCAATCACGGTATCAGAGGTGGGAGGACCACAGTAATAATGACATTCAAATCTTAAATTATCTTTGATACTGGTTGCTCATGCATTAGTTCAAAAATCGTTTTCAATTGTATTGGTTGGAATTGTCTTCCTACCTCGCTTCTATATCCGGCATGTGCATCTCACCGAGGACCATCTTTCTTATTTACTAGAACATGTGCTACAAGCAGCTCAGAATGCTGCATGGTGACATCACTGCTAATGCTTAGTCCAGTGGCCGCAAATCTCAAGGGGAGATATGGAGGGGCTAACCGGGGGGTGGGCAGAGGGGACAGAGATGGAGGGGGGCAAATAAATAATTTTAAAAAAACACTTACCTTACCGCCGTTTCCATCTCCAGCTGCCTCACGCTTTTCTTCCTTCCATGTGCACAGGCTCCCCAGCAAACCTGGCACTGCTTACATGCTAAGCATAGCATATAAGCAGCATCAGGATTGGTCTGAGCGGCAGTCAGTGCCACTCAGACACAAGCTTGGGGTCTTTGCTGTTTCTCAAGGCCAACTGTGTATGCAGCCGGGATGGAGAAATCTATGTGCACATGTGTGTTTGGATGGCCTCAGATGGCCCGCCAAACATATGTGCATTTAGTGCACTCTCCCCTCCTACCCCCTACCGTGGCCCAGCCCCACCCCTCCCCTGTGCTGCTGAGCCAGCAGATAAAAAATTAAATTATAGAAATCTATTGTTTTGTTTTTCATCTCCTTGCTCTTGGCAGGGGGGTGACGCTACTTTTTCATAGCGAAGGAGCCGCCCCTGGCTTAGTCACCACATTGATGGGAAATGTACTCACCATCTCAGCACGTCTGCGTTAATCTGTTCCACGACAAGCATGCATTGCTTGCTGCATGGTGACATCACACGCAGTATAAGTGCCTCCATGTTGCCACCTTTTGGGATAACTCAGCATAAATCTAGCATACGATGCAACAAACTAACAGCACTATTAGTGAGTCATTTCCCCATGTACAGCCCAGCTTTCATTAAAATGATTGCTACCACCCTCTGCAGACCCAGTGCAGATCATAGAAGAGAGATCGACAGTACTGTTTTTTGCAACCTTGGAACTGGAACAGCATTCCATGAGTCATTTAAATTACTTTGCTTGTTCTCACATTGATTGGGAACGGAGTGGAAACTGAACACTAGCATTATGCATTGGTAACACGCACCGAAGGTATTTTCCTTGGTTTACAGATAATAGGTGGACCAACGTCTTGTGATAAAAGGATCCATCCCCTCCCTTCAAGGAAACAAAGTGCTTAACATTCACTATCACAGCAATTTCGGTTTTGCACTTTTTAAAATATTTTATACTATCATCTACACCCCATGACATTGCTCTAGATCCCGACCTTCCTCTCCAAAGGGTGCAATTCTCTGCCCAATCCGTGTCCAAGTTCTTCCTTTTGCCTCCTGGATTCTGAATACATATTAGACATTAAGTTAAATAGTTTCATTAAAATCAGTTAGAAGTCCTGATTATAATTTTACGTAGCAGCAGTTACTGCGGAGGGCTGCCTTTCCAATGCAACCCTAATTCTCAAATTCCAATACTTTTAAACACTAATACTCTGACCACTGACTGTGAGTTCATGACGTAAACCTCAAGTAACATCAGAAAGTACATCTGCTATTATTTCATTTTTTTTTGCTTTAGGCCAAGCAGTTTTGGATAACTGTTGCGATCTCTCTATGTGTCTTGAAATGCATATATTACTTGCGATTGCTTCAAAAGTTTCTCACTTAGAGGTTTATGTACTCTTCTCTCTCATTTATGTCTGTAGTACTTACAAGATCTGTATATTTTGATGGCATGAATGCTCATGCTCTCCCAGTTGTATTCTAAATATTGATTCCCCGAAGGTGGCTCAAGGAAATTAGTAATTAATATTAGTTTTGGGAAAGCATCTAAGCTGAATCTTGAACACTGAGGGCCATATTTATACTTTTTGACGCAAAACTGCGCCAACGCAGTTGTGCGTCAAAAAAGTTAACGCTGGCTAACGCCATTCCAAAGCGCCATGCGGGCGCCTTATTTATGGAATGACGTTAGCCGGTGCAGCTGACTGGTGTGCGTAAAAAAAAATGACCCACACCAGGCAGCGCTGGCGTAGGGGAAAATGGAGCTTGGGCGTCAAAAAATGGGGCAAGTCAGGTCTGAGGCAAAATATTGGCACAGACAGGAGTCATGTCCCCTTGCCCAATGGCCATGCCCAGGGGACTTATGGTCATTGGGCATAGTGGCATGTAGGGGGCACAAATCAGGCCCCCCTATGCCACAAAAAAAAAAAAAAAAATTTACTTACCTGAACTTACCTTAAGTTCCCTGGGATGGGTCCCTCCATCCTTGGGCGTCCTCCTGGGGTGGGCAAGGGTGGCAGGGGGTGTCCCTGGGGGCATGGGAGGGCACCTCTGGGCTCCTTCCGAGCCCACAGGTCCTTAACGCCTGCCCTGACCAGGCGTTAAAAAATGACGCAAAAGCGGCTGGACGTCATTTTTTTTGACCCGCCCACTCCCGTGTGTTATTTTTGCACTGGAGTTTAAATAAGGCGCACATGCCTTGGAGTCATTTTTTAGACGGGAACGCCTACCTTGCATATCATTAACGCAAGGTAGGTGTCCACGCAAAAAAATGACGCAAACTCTAAGATCTTTGGCGCTAGACGGGTCTAATGGCAAAGTATAAATATGGAGTTAGCTTTGCGTCGGATTTGCATTAAAAAAAACGACGCAATTCCGGCGCAAAGAGAGTATAAATATGCCCCTGGACATACTGGACACCTTTCCTTTTACTCCAGAGTTATTGTTATCTGCCTGCTTTGGGAGTAAGTTTTTTTAATAAACTGACTTTTATTAATTTTTGAGTACACAACCATTGTGTTACATCGAGGCTTGCAGTGAAAAGATATTTATCAACAAGATACAATGTATAAAGCATTATAAAATGCATACATGTCAAAGCATTCCATGATTTGCTAACCATTTCCCCAAAATTTTCTCTGGCTTCTTGGAGCAACCCTGGGATAGGTAGATTGCTCTCTTCTATGTAGCACACCAGTCCATTGTCTGCTTCCACGAAGCCAGTGGTGAAGGGAAGGCGGCTCTCCACCTTTTAGCCATGTTTCTCTTTGCCAAAGCTGCCCTGACGCCACTTGTGTCCGATTCTCCAAAGGTATCACTGACACCGTCCAGGACTCCCAACAATACGATCATTGGGGAGCTATATGTTGGTTTCCCAATCACTTCAGAGAGCGTGCCGAGGATACTACATCATTATCCGGCAATCATGTGATATTCCCACACCATGTGGTAAAAATGAGCAAACAACTCTAAACAGTGCCAACACACCAGGGTCTCCAGCGTGCCAAAGCCTCACCGACGATCTATATGTCATCTGTAAATAAGTTAGATAAGTCAGAGCTGCGGTGATATGAATTGTACCTTATGGGCCATGCGGCATCCCTCCAGTCTGAGTCTTCTAGGGGTCCCACAAATTATTCCCACCGGGATCGTAGGGGCGTGAATAGGTTCAGGGAGTAAACTCTGAGAGATTTGTATATCCGATAAATCCCCTTCTCGATGGGTCCCATAATGATTCGCGATTCCAGGGGGCTATATTCGGGGGCATGCACAACGAAGTCTAAATACTTTTCAAGTGTATGACACAGATGAAGATACTTAAATAGTTGGGCTTATGCAGACCAAACTCCACTTGAAGAGTCTAGTAAGGTCTTGAATTGTGTCTGTTGCCAAAAACCTTCCACCACTGAAACAACTATCTTGTCCAACTCGCAACCGCCTAACCCCGATAGGGAGGAGGCATGACTCAGCCAAATGCCCACCCACAGGTGATCAGCAAGTGAGACCCATTTGTCTTATGCAGCCCAACGTAACTTTAACTATCAAGAGAGCCACTTTTGTGAGTTAAGGGAGATGTGAGGTGGTGGAATTCCGTACAGCATTCCTCTAATCTTATCCAAATCCTACATGGCTACCTCCAGCTGGAAGGCCAGATCTCTATAGCCCCTATTCAGCCACCCTTGGACCACCAGAGGCTGAGCTGCTCAGTAATGGAGGCAGGTGTCTCCCATACTGAAGCCCCCATCCCAGGTGGAATGGGTGCATCTCCCATAAGTGATATGAGAAGGGCAGTGTAGGTATATGAAAACATAGATTTTTGCCCGGAAATTGCTCCACCAGAGTTGTGACAGGAACAGGGGATACTTTTGCAGAGTGTACAGCAGGTAAGGCAGTGCAATCATTTTGAAGAGGGCTATTCAACCTAAAATATTAATCAGCAGTTTCGCCCACCAAAGCAGATCAGATGTCAGATAGGACAGCACGGGCAATATATTAAGGCTCCATGTAAGATAACGGTCCAGGGCAATGTGCATTACCAAGAATCGGAAATTCAGCTTGCTTTATCGTGAGCCTCACTTGCCATTCTGCATCTAATACCTGACCATCCGTCAAAGGGACCAGGACTGATTTAGCCTTGTTAATGTTAGGTCCTGAAGCATAGCTGTAGAGCAAGCATCTGGAAAACACGGAGAATCGTAAGAGATGGTCGAGAGATATATAAAGCTTTGGAAGCAATTCAAAAAGTGTTTGCTGTTATATTATAAAGGAATTCAGATGCATCTGACATTCATGAACAACATGTTGTTCTGTTGGAGTTTTATGGTAATTCTCAAAGTATTTTAAAGTAAATTGCATTCAACTGTCTGTAACATCACCATCCACGGATTTAGTGGGGATGAATTTTACCATGGAGAGCACTATCCCAGAGACTTAAAGGGTTATTTAGAGTTTGGTGGTTTCTGGACACCTGCCAAAAATAGCCAGTTGTCTCTTCCACCTATGTACAGTATGCACTCTAAAAAGGGAGGACCAGTTACAACCCCTTTTTGGCACTTATACAGTATCCCCATGTTATATATTTGCATGTCAAGAATGCAGAAACTTATTAAGGTAAAAATGCTCTGTACATTTTGAAAAATGTGGATTGTGCTGCAGTAAGTGTTCGTCATTCCCCATAATAGGAGAAAACATTATAATAGGTGCCATTTCTAGAAACAGATAAATAATAAAACCTACTGTATCATTATCAGATGTGATAAATTTTGCATTAAAACTCAGATCAGGCCTAATTAGGGACGCTTCTGCTGGATCACATAGTCATGGCTACATTCACCAAAAGGATCTAGATGGTGGGTGGAGTTGGGACAGGTATTCTGTGACTGCTGTTCACTGATGTCCATCCAGTGTTGCAAATGTGCAATCTGTGTGTTTCTCTCCTACTGGAAGTTGATGCACTAGTCTGTTTCTGTGTCTCCTGCAATTTGGTGGTCTGACGTTTCTCTGGGTGCTTGCACTTAGGGTCAGATGTGCTAAACACTGGTTGCAAAATACTGGCCACCGTTTGAGACCAGTCTTTTTGTCACCAGTGTGATATTTTGAAAACTGCCCATGTACTAATAGGTTGGTTTGCAAAATACTGAATTATATTGGAACACAAATCAACCTACCCCATGAATAACAATGAGGCAGGTTGCAATTTCTAACCAGCTGCAATTCGCTGCTGTTACAGGGATGGTGGCCTGCTGGGGTCAGCAGACGACCATGTCTGGGTATGCTTTCAAATAAAGCACTGTTTTTTTAATGCTGCCTGTTTTCCCTAGAGGAAAACAGGATACTTTAAAAAAAAAAAATGTTTTGCAACTTTTTTAAGGTCTAGGCAATGTTCCATAGGGCCACTGCTTGCTCTTAGAAAGTGTTTTTGTCAACATTCGCAAAGGGTCCTTTGGGGACCCCTATGTTGTAGTTTGGACTCTTGCGCTGGGCAAGACTGCTGGTTCAAGGATGACAGTACTTATGTTTGTAGGTGACTATGCCTATCCTACAACAAGTTGCAACTATAGTCCCAACCCTTCTGGCTCACTAGCAGTACCTCACCAACAACCCAAACAATTAAAGGTGATTTGTGGCAGCCTTTACGCATGGACTCAGAAGTATGACATCTCAGGGAGTGTCATGGTTAAACAAAGATTACCCCTTTCTCACAGATATATTATGTTTCAACCAAACACAGGCAATAACGAAGATGCAGTAATGTTTTAATAGTTTTTATTTAATACAATGCGGTAAATCATATTGTCTGCAATGATTAGGCTAATGAACAGTACAAGAGACAGAATTGTACAGACGAGAGTCATGATTAAGAAGACCCCCACCATCTTGTATTAGCATAGAAAGACATGAAGTGTATCATATGTCCGTGTACCCTAGCCTAATAGGCCTAACCTTCTACCTAGAGGAGAGCTGGGTATGTTAAACCTAATCTGCCAATGCCATGTCCCTGGAAGGAGCCCCCAACCCTGGTTACCTTGAATAAGGCCTCGAGCTCAGACTTCGGAAGAACACGAAGTCCGGGTCAGCGTCAAGGCGACGTGCAGCATCGATAGCAGCAATGGTATTTGGTTGGAATCCCTCTGATTATCTGTCTAAAGTGTGATGTATTTATACAGATCTACTTTGACCCCTGACGTAGGTTGTTCCAAAACAATAGATAACGCTGCATGCTTGGGACGGTAATTTCTAATGTGAGCACCTACAGTTTGTTTGTCTTTGTTGCATGAGTTGCCGCCTTAGCGCAGTGACACTGATAACATAACTCTAAACAAAAAGGCCAAACTATAAACACGGCAGCCATCTTAGAAGATTTAATTGAATAAATAGTCTAAGACAGAGCAAGCTAAGTAGGTTAAAAGTCACTAGGTGACGGGACACAAGTCTGCAAGCCAAAAGCTTAGCTAACTCCTGTTATCCCATTATAACAAACTAGGATTCACTACACCTACCCATTTGCAAATGGGTTACTACTACTTTTGCTTAGTTGATAAAGTATTCATATTTTGTAACTGATTTCGGTCATAAAAACATTATTACATTCAATTCCGAATTGCTACTTGGAAGGGATTTCCTAAACATATCCCTTCCAAAAATTGATTCGGGATGTAGGCGGAAACCCAAATTGTGATTCACAATTTGTGTTTGGTACATTACCAAAAGGCAATTTTGCAGTCACAAATGATCCGATTTCGGAAATCAGACGCTTTGTGACCTGCAAAAAGCCTTAGTACATTTGGCTCCTAATCTGCTACTGGTGACCCAGCTGCTTAGGTAATTAATACCAGGAATCCCAAGAATTGCTGCAGTGATGGAAAATGCTGGAGCTCTGGCATTAACAGTTTCTGTGTATGATTAAGTGTACAGGAAGGACAGTTATGACTTCCGGGTTTCTATAGGAGATTTGTTTTTACGGTTCTTCAAAATTCTTGTCGTCATTATTGCATCTGATTCTTTCACACACTTCTACCCTTCTGAGATAGAGAATCTTTATTCTGCATCCACTGCTTGGTGTTTTGAAAACCGAGACTGGATCACCAGAGTTTCCCCTAGAGGTTTTACTGTTGCAGCTGTAACAACATTTGTAGTTTCTATTCCTACATGAAGTTCTCTGATGTGTGTTTATGTTGAGCAGTCTCTTTTCTCACATATCCATCTTCTTGGGGCTAGTAAGCTGTAAATGTGTGTTGGTCTTGGCCTTCTCTGCAAGGAAACCCTCAAACATTTTGCCTTCACCCCTCCTATTTCTGAACCTTTTTTTTGCTTTTAGGACTATGTGCACTTTACCACTGCTAACCAGTGTTAAAGTGCTTGCACTGTCTCCTTTAAAGATGGTAAGATTGCCTTACAATTAATTGGCACATTTAATTTACTTGGAAGTCTTTAGTAAAGTGGCACTACATGTACCTAGAGTAGGTAAATGCTATACTATTGGTCTGCTGGCAGTACTTATCATGCCACCCACAATGTAACTCTTTAAAACCTATCTCAGGCCTGCCATTGCAGCATGTGTCTGCAGTTTTAAACTACAAATTCGACCTGACACAATAAACCTTTTGCCAGGCCTAAACCTTCCTTTTTAATCTATATAGATCACCTCCAAGGTAGGCCCTTAACAACCCTTGAGGCAGGGTGCATTGTATTTAAAATGTTGGACATGTGCTTTTAAGTTTTACATGTCCTGGTAGTGAAAACCTCTCAAATTCATTTTTCACTATTGTAAGGCCTACGTATCCCATAGTATAAAATTGGGTTACTTTAATACATTAAATAATTGATAACATTTGATAGGAACCAGGTAGGAAAGTCTTGTTTGGCATGTGAGGAATTGTAATTTAAAATTCTCTTTACTGGTAAAGCTGAATTTTAGGTTACAATTTGGAAAATGCCACTTTTACAAAAGTTGGCTTTGTTTGTGCTAACTATTTGGTGCTTGAAACCTCTGTTATGGGTCATGACTAGTTGTAGTTGACAGTTGGCCTTTGTTTAGTCCTCCCAGATAGCATCACAATAGAGGATATGGGTGCTGGCAGTATAGGCATCCTGGCATTACCACGCTTCAAAGGCGGTAGCCCAGCTCACATACAAAGGACTTGACACTTGCCTATTTAGCCCCCAGACATACTGGGACAATGACAGGGAGTCAGGAAATACCAGACACCTCTGTAGGGGGAAACTTCAGAAGCTTCTTACATTTCATTGTGAGCACCAGGTATAAAAAGGGGAGCCTCAGACCCACTCTTCAGTACACTCCTGGAACTGTAGAATGACACCCTTCTGCCCTGCTTCTTGGGACCTGCCCTGCTTGCTGAGAAGGAAGATTGGACCTGACCCTTCATCCCAGGCTCAGTGACTCTAAGGGTCAGCTGACTGACCTCCTGTTCTAAGCTACAGGGACATTACAAGCTCCAAAGGCCTCCCTGCATCTGCCCGGCTGACCTGAGGCCTGGACATGCACCTGAAACTGCCTTAGCCCTGTTGGACTCTCCTGCAGTGAGTTTCTGACCCTCAAGAGCCTCACCAGGTCTTGGACCCTTGGCTGGCACCAGAGTGCACTCGTCTGACTCCAAAATGAGCAATTCTGATGTTTTGGGCTCTTTGCGACCACACATGTGCCTGCTCATGCCAAGATCTTTCCACCAAGGCTGACTGACAACAAAAAGCTATGGTGAACCTGAGTGTTCATGCTACAGCAACTCCCAGTGACTACCGGCAACAGATCTGCACTTTGCGCTACAGCCTTGAAAGCCAGCAGTTACCACCAACTCAAAACTCCTGCACCGGCAGTCTGCAATACCACCAGGGTCTTTACACCACAGCAATGACCATCCACGATGTCCAACTTGCTCTTCAGGCTACAACAACGACCATCTGAGATTCTCTCCCCACTCCTCACGGCCTCCTCTACCATGTACAGAGCTCTTCATAGTGGACTTCAGATGGTAATTTCTTCAGTGGGATAAACCTGGCCCACCTATCCTGCCCACACTCCATTGCAGTTGGCCTGAGCTTGTAACTTTCAGCCGGTCTCGCATGACCAGGCGCTTTACTTACCCTAAATCTTTAAAATTACATCTCTACATTTCTACTGAATGGATTTTTTTCATTTTGGTGTCAAATAATTTTTTATTTACTCTATTTTTCTAAATTGGTGTAGGGTTTTTCTTGCGTTGTGTTTTCACTTTCTCACTTTATTGTTGTTTGTGTGCTGCACAAACAATTTACACATTTCTTGTAAGTTAATCATGCCTGCTTTTGTGCCAATTTATCAGAGGGTTAAGCACATGTTAATTTATTGACTTTTTTTTACTTAAGTTGACAGGGACTGTTGCTCTTGTCTAAGTAAAGTTTCACCCTCTTCGACCAACAACCCAAAATTTTAGAATGTGTATGTCCACATGAAGACTACAGCCCATCATCCTGTCTCATATATTTTAGTACCTGGTGTCATAACACCTTCGATCTCCCCCTTCTGGTCTTCCCTAGCCCAAAACTCCGAACAGGCAGCTGCTCTGTCACAGGTAATGCCGTAAGAGCTTGCTCTGCTTAACAAAATCGGAAGTATTTCAATAGTGTTACAGGTGCAACACAGGGCAGGTGTGTTTCCAAAAGAAGCATATCCCAGAAGAAAGTTCTAGGGATGAGGCTACCTGAGAACCTGTAGATCCTGATCCTGGATCCGATATGGTGTTGATGTAAACTTTCATTAACAATACAGTGGAGGCAGCTTTTGTAGTTAGAGAAGGGCAGCCTTCATCCAATGTGCCTAAAGTTCATCTGCCCCTCAAGGTGTGGAGTCAGATCACTCTGGGGAAGAAAGTGAGCAACGGGACATCATGGAGCATATTTAAAAGATTTGGGTTACCACCTTCAGGAGAATCTACCATTTCAAGAATTACCCTCCCAGGCAGAGAATGTTGATTTTTCTGCCACTATAGGGAAAAGGAATCAGATTTTTTACCTATGCATAAAACCATTATTAACTAGCTATTAACTGGAGAGTGGGCAGACCCTGAAACCGGTTCTTAGAAGCTTGTTTCCGGTCCGGGAAGGACCTGGCTTTACAGTTCGGGCTCGACTGTTCCCATGAGGAACATGGTCAAGACTGATTTGCATATGGCTAGGTGCAAACTGGGGTGGCGTGGTGAGCAAAAATACAATGGATTAAACCAGATCTTTGTGACTGGGAGTGAATGTTTGCATTGTTCAGCATTCTGTCAATCATCTGTTTTTTTTTGCATTTGTTGTCCCAATTTGGAAGGGTATGCCCAGACGTGGGTTCTGTTCTCACTGTGCCACTGGATTCCAGCTGGCCTAGCTGATGAAGGGTGACACCCTGAAACCGGTTCTAGGATGCTTGTTTCCGGTCCAGGGAGGACCTAGCTTGGCAGTTTGGGCTGGACTGTTCCCATGAGGAGCAGGGTCAAGACTGATTTGCATATGGCTAGGTCCAAACTGGGGTGGCGTGGTGAGAGGAAAAACGATGGATTAAACCCAGATCTTTGTGATTGGGGTGAATGTTCGCATTGTTCAGCATTCCGTCTATCATCTGTTCTTTTTGCATGTGTTGCCCAAGTGGGAAGGGTATGCCCAGATGTGGGTCCCGTGCTTACTGCATCACTGGATTCAAGCTAGCCTTGCTGATGAAGGATGATACCCTGAAACCAGTCCTAGGATGCTTGTTTCCGCTCCAGGAAAGACCTTGCTTGGCAGTTCGGGCTGGACTGTTCCAATGAGGAACTGGGTCGAGACTGATTTGCATATGGCTAGGTCCAAACTGGGGTGGCATGCTGAGCAAAAATACGATTGATCAAACGCAAATCTTTGTGACTAGGGGTGAATCTTTGCATTGTTCAGCATTCCGTCCATCATCTATTCTTTTTGCATTTGTCGCCCCAAGTGGGAAGGGTATGCCCAGATGTGGGTCCAGTGCTCACTGCGCCACTGGATTCAAGCTAATCTAGCTGATGAAGGGTGATACCCTGGAACTGGTCCTAGGATGCTTGTTTCTGGTCCAGAAAGGACCTGGCTTGGCAGTTCGAGCTCAACTGTTCCCATGAGGGACAGGGTCAAGACAGTTTGCATATGGCTAGATCCAAACTGGGGTGGTGTGCTGAGCAAAAATACAATGGATTAAACCCAGATCCTTGTCACTGGGGGTGAATGTTTGCATTGTTCAGCATTCCATCCATCATCTGTTCTTTTTGCATTTGTTGTCCCAAGTTGGAAGGGTATGCCCAGACGTGGGTCCCATGCTCACTGCACCACTGGATTCAAGCTAGCCTAGATGATGAAAGGTAATACCCTGAAACTAGTCCTAGGATGCTTATTTCTGGTCCAGGGAGGACCTGGCTTGACAGTTTGGGCCGGACTGTTACGTACTGTGCTGGACTTCTCACCTCTGGATTTCAGATTGGCGAATACACCAAGTCTTCTACAGGTCCTGGATGCTCCCAGATAAGGGTGACCCCTTCTAGTAGCCACGGTGCCGCTTGACAGGCTACGCCAAAGCAGACCGTACCCTCCAGAAGGAGTCCCAGAGGGAAAAAACCCCAACACTGGGGAAAAAACCTCTAACAGGAACTCCTGAAGGAAAACAAGAAAAAACAGGACTTGACAACAGGAAACAAAAATAGGCAATATCCAGGGTACAAGGCAGGAAAAAAGGAACAGGCAAAAATATCCCCAGGCAAAAGCAGGAACAAAGAACAGGCAAAAATCTCCCAAGGCAAAAGCAGGAAAAAAGAACAGGCAAAAATCTCCTAAGGCAAAAAAGCAGGAACAAAGAACAGGAGCGAACAGCACAACTAGAAGGAAGTGTTTGCAACGCAAGGAGGAACAAGACTGACTGACTTATATACTGAGAAAAGGGAAGTGACATCACAGGAAAGGGAAGTAACACCATCTTGGATTGGGAAAAGCCCATAGACCAGTATAGGAAAAAGGAAGTAGTATAAAAGAAAAACAGAGCATGCTGGGACAAAAACACGAAGAAGACAAGATGGACACAACATGGATAGAGACAGGCAAAAGGCCCAACAAAAAACCCACCACCAACAATAAAAGAAAAAAGGCTACAAGTAAGTGTAGCGCGACCGGGAGCGAAATATATGCTTCCCAGAAAGCATAGTCAAAAAACGCGGGGAACGGCGCTCCGAATATCGGTAGCGCGTTCCACCCGCGAGGACAGAAAGAGACGCCGCGTCAGAGCGCGGCGTTACACGGACTGTTCGCATGAGGAACAGGGTCAAGACTGATTTGCACATGGCTAGGTCCAAACTGGGGTGGTGTGGTGAGCAGAAAAACGATGGATGAAACCCAGATCTTTGTGATGGGGGTGAATGTTCGCATTGTTCAGCATTCCGTCCATCATCTGTTCTTTTTGCATTTGTTGCCCAAGTGGGAAGGGTATGCCCAGATGTGGGTCCCGTGCTTACTGCATCACTGGATTCAAGCTAGCCTCGCTGATGAAGGATGATACTCTGAAACCAGTCCTAGGATGCTTGTTTCCGCTCCAGAAAGGACCTGGCTTGGCAGTTCGGGCTGGACTGTTCCAATGAGGAACTGGGTCAAGACTGATTTGCATATGGCTAGGTCCAAACTGGGGTGGCATGCTTTGTTCAGCATTCTGTCCATCATCTGTTCTTTATGAGTGCAGTTAGATTGAAATCCCTAATCTCCTGCTTTCTCCACCAATGGGTTCTGCTATAGGAAGCCCTAAACCTCTTCCTCTAAATCACTGGGATTGCATCCCAATGCTTGCCTCAAATTGCTGTTCAATTGTGAGCAGTCTGCATTGAACTACCTTGTAGTGCGGTAATTCCACTGACAGATAAGGTGGAGGATCATAGTCCGTATTTCAATACAAATGCCCATGAAAGCCTCCCCTTTTTGTATTATCTTTATCCTCACTGAGACAATCATAAAATAACCCCAAGTTATGCTTCATAGCTACAGTGAGGAATTTTTGGGACCCAGAAAGTTTTGAAACCTGCCATTGAGCACAATTATTGGTGGAAAAGGGCATGGAGGGGCGACCAACCTACTGGCTAAATGCTGGGACATTCAAGACTGAGAGTTAGCAGGCTATAATCACCAATCAGCAGATTTACAATATCATATGTTAACACTAAGGCCCTGATTTATACTTTTTGGTGGAAAACTGCACTAACGCAGTTTTGCACCAAAACGTTTATCACCGGCTTGCACCATTTCTGAGCACCAGCCAGGACACCATGTTTATGGTGTGGTGCAAGCCAGTGCAAAGGGTAGGCTAACGTAAAAAAATGACGTTAGCTAGGTGGGGCTGGCAGTATGGAAGAAGGGAGTTTTGCACCACAAAATGACAGGAGTCATGCCCACCACCTTAATGGCCAGCACAGGGACCAGTGTTCCCTGGGCATGGCCATTGCACCCAGTGCCATGTAGGGAGGCCTCTTTCAGGGCCCCCAATGGCACTTAAGAAAAAAATACTTACCTGTACTTACCTATACTTACCTGGGTTGGGGTCCCCCATCCTCCACTGTCCCTCTGGTGTGGGTGTCCCTGGGGCCTGGGGAGGCCCACTATGAAAATAGGCCCACAGGTCCCCTAACGCCTGCCCGAACTCAGGTGTTAAATAATGGTGCAAAGCAAGCTTTGCACCATTATTTGACCCCTCCTCCCCCGTGCGTGATTTTAGCACGGGGGATAAATATGTCGCTAAGGCCATAGAGTCATTTTTTGCACAGGAACACCTACTTTGCATCTCATTGACGCAAAGTAGGTTTCCACATCCAAAAAATTACTTTAACTCCATAAATTTGGTGCTAGACTGGCCTAGCGCCAAAGTATAAATAGGGAGTTAGTTTTGCACTGAATTTGCATTAACAAATGACGCAAATTTGGTGCAAAAGAAGTTATAAATAAGCCCCTAAGTTGACAAGAGGTCTGTATAGAAAGATATAGTCCATAATGCTAGAACTACCTCTGCTCAAAACAAATATGTCACAAAAGGTGTGTTGCTTGAATTGTGTTTGTCCTGAAGACGGGAAGAGGGTGTAGGCAAACAACCTTTAATGGAGTCTCTAAATCCCCATATGCTACGGTGGTAAGGGCACACTTAGATTGCTCAGAAATTCTGTCAACAGTCTCAAACAAGCTCCTAAAATTGCAAATATTAGAGTAGGAAAAGTTGTCATTATAGAAATTAAATAAACAAGAATTAAGGTTGTAACAGCAATTAACAATAATTGCCTAAATCACAATACTGGCAAAGTTAACAGAGGTGACTCTTGCATTTAATGATATACACAAACCTGTAAGCCTACCGTTGTGAATAAGGCCCTTAATCGCAGTTTCCTAAGGTTTTTTTTGTCTAAGGAAAACATTTCCAATTTTGTGTTCTTTCCTATGGCCGAGCTTCAAACCCTATGGTATTTAGCAAGACTTAAGCACCATTGGTATGTAACCTTCACTTCTGAGGATTGCTGCTTTTTCGATACCTAGACAGCTGGCTAAAATGTGCTTTCATTTTTTCTAACGACCTCGAAGCAGTTCAGCTGATGTGCAACTGTCTCACAGTGCAAAGATTCCTTCTGAACTGAAACACATTCATATTGTACCAGTGCAAGAACAGCACTATTCAGGGCCAATCTTGGAAATGTCATTCTCTACCACTGCAACGGGAGAAATTGATGCTTCGAGTGAGAAGTCTTCCCGAATGCTGGGAAGCCCAAGCAAGGCAAAGGTTGAGATTTTATAAGGATATGCTGTGGCTCTGCAAAGTGTTTCCTGGGTTTGACTGCACATTTGTCACCTGGTTTATCATCTCCTGTCATTTTGGGACCCAGAGACCCAGAATTACTAGACATTGATTCCAATTCCAGTTACCCAGCTTGTCATGCAGAAGCTGCAATGGTGACTGGACTCACTCTTCTCCTCCAAATAGAAGGGTAGTGTTACCTCCTCCCCTTTCACTAATAGTAAAAATGGAGGCAAACAATGTAGGTTGGTGTGTGACATTTGGAAACCACTCCGTCTAGGGTCTATGGCCAACCACAGAACACATCTCCTCTTCAAATAGGAAACATTTAGAAGCAGTTCACAAGGCTTGTTAGCTTTTGCCCCACTGATCAAGGACCCAGCAGTCCAAATACGAACAGACAATTTGTTCACAAGATCATATTTCAACCATTTAGGGAGCACCAGTGTACCTTGAATAGTATTCCAGCTAGTACAGATGTGATCTGGGCAGAAGGAAATCTTTTCTCTTTGACAGCGATCTTTCTTCTGAGGAAGGGGCATGCAGACCTTTGGAGAAGCACATTTCCTTTCTTGGCACCATGACTTTATGCGCTGTAGTGTTTCAGGAAATTCAGAAAAGATTCAGCGTCCATTGGTTAGACCTTTTCACAACATCTCAGTATGCCCTCCTTCCCAGATTCTGTTCTGATTTTCAGTGTCAGGAAGTTTGGAGGGTGGAAGCAATGAGTTTTCAGTGGACTTTTTTTTTGCCTTTCCCCCTTTTGCTTTTCTCAGCAGAGTTTTAATCCGGATTACAGATGAACAAGTGGAGGTTTGATTGGTGACACCTTCTTGGAAATATTGTCCTTGAATCCTGTTATCGCTTCACCTAGCAGTTCAGTCATCATGGGTCTTCCCAGTTGTTCCCTCACATCAGAAGTTTCCACAGTTGCCAGAGAGAACTCTGTGATGGCTCTAGGGAGTATATTTGACATTTGCAGAGATTAATCTGCAACTTTATCTCACATATAATTATGAGAATCCCTAACATATTTTTGTCAATAAAGAGAGTTTGGTATGAGTTAAAGGATTTTCTTTTTCACAATATTTTAGCAATCATCTTTATTAAAGTCACAAGTTCATCTCAGTCATTAGTTTTGTCCAAATCGATAATAAATAATAAGAAATCAGTAAATCATAATAAATTGCGTTAAGCATGCTCCATAAAGGCTAAACTCCCTATTGTGGGAATGAGAAGGAATCAAAGGTGTCATTTCAGAAACCTGCAACCCATAAAAAGTTCAGAGTCCGAAAGAAATCAATAAGCATAAAGTTTCAGCATCAAATATCAGTTCAATAATCAATCAAAGCAGAAGTTCTCATGAAGAGATGTTCAAGAAACTAAGTAGAGTCTTCAGCAATGAAAAGGCAAGGAAAGGTATGAAGTGAAGGAAGAATGGTATGAGGAACAATGAGGGCTGGGTAACCTACTCTAGGAACATGCACGATGAATGTATTGTTTCAATTTTATGTTGCTTCTTTCTTCAGTCGACCAATCAACTGTCGATGCACTCCCTATCGTCTCACAGGAACACAATGTGGGTCATTATGACCCTGGCGGAAGGCGGAGAAGCGGCGGTAAGACCGCCAACAGGCTGGCGGTCTTTTTTTTTTGTATTATGACCATGGCGGTTACCGCCATGTCATCCGCCAGTTCTCCGTTCCGTCCGCCAGGGTGGAGACGACCGCCTGGCTGGAGACCAGGGTCTCCCGCCCGGCGGCCGTCACTATACCGCCGGCTGTATTTTGACCCAGCTTACCGCCATGGATTTCATGCGGTTTGAAACCGCGGTGAAATCCATGGCGGTAAGCACTATCAGTGCCAGGGAATTCCTTCCCTGGCACTGATAGGGGTCTCCCCCACCCCCACCCCCACCCTGACTCCCTCCCCTACCCCCCCACCACCCCTGCCACCCCCCAAAGGTGGCAGGACCCCCCTCCCCACCCTGACACCCAACATAAGATCACTCATACACACACGACACACACGCGGGCACCACCAACACACATACACGCACACACACCGACATACATGCAAACATCCACACACACAGTCAGACACGCACATCCACATTCAAACATACACGCACACATCCATACAGACATACACGCACTCATTCCCAAACACACAACACCCCCGCAAGCATACACGCACTCACACACCCCCTCTACATACACACACCCCCATGCACGCACACAACACCCCCCCACCCCCCTCCACTCATGGACGATCGACTTACCTGGTCCGACGATCCTCCGGGAGGGGACGGGAGCCATGGGGGCTGCTCCGCAGACACCACACCTCCAACAGAACACCACCACGCCGAATCACAGGATGTGATTCGCTGGGCGGGGTTCTGTTGGCGTGGCGGTGGAGGTGGAGCAACCTCCACTTCCCCGCCGTCCGCCAGTATGGCTGTTGCCGGCTCTCCGTCCATAAAAGGACGGAGAGCTGCCAACGGTCATAATAGGCCGAGCGGCAAACCGCCACCACTGGCGGTCTTCCGCACGGCGGTTACTCGGCGGTCTTGGAAAAAGACCGCCGAGGTCAAAATGACCCCCCTAGTCTTTTTAAAAGCCCAAGATCAGGTTCAATGCCGCATCTACAGATTCTCAACTGTACTAACATTAATATGGCAGTTTCTCAGCATTTTCAGGCCTAATATGTTTATGAATGACTGCCTAGTGCACTTTTGCATTAATTAACTTTATAAGCATTATTAACTTTGCACATTATTTATTATTATTTGGTCGAGAATTTTAAAACAGTCTCCCAATATGTATAACAGGAGGGGCACGTGTGTGTTTTTTACTTATATGGGTGAAGGCTGTTTAGCAGATGGAAGGCCCAATATGTCAGAAGTGTGAAGGAGAAGGCTATGGGGATGCTTTAGAGTTTGGTGTAAGAGGTAAGTCAATAATTATGGCATATTATTTTACACCCACCATACCAAGGGTAGTCCGCTTGCCAAATATAGAGCAGTCCACCGGCCCTCCGGACAACTCTAAACATTGACAGGAACTGCTGTCACAACGGTTCCTGTTAACATAATAAAAGTTTGATAGATGGTACCATCATAGTGATGGTACCACTCTTCAAACTTTTAATATGTTTTTGTTTCTTCAAAACAAAAATCACAAAATGGGATTTTATTTTCAAAAAAGCAAAAACTAATGACCCCCTCACCATGGGAGGTTTCTCCCATGATGAGGGGATCATTTAAACATTTTTACTGTCCCTCACCACCATGTTTTTCATGGCAGTACGGGGAATTAAAAAATTGCCATATGACCGCCCACTCTAAATCAGACATGCGATCAAATGGCTAAACCTCTAATGGTCCTTACTCTGTTGCTGTCGGAAGAATATGTCAGCGATTGAGATGGAGAAGTCTCTTTTGCTGACATAATAAAAGTCTTCCCATCTGGAAATCAGGCAGGTTAACCTTCAGTTTGTCTGGGAGGCTACTCCTTTGCCATTGCAATGGAGTACCCTCACAGTCAAACTGTAAATCAGCCTCCAATACTCAGAGTAATGGAAATTACTGCTAAGTAGTCGACGCAATAACGTGGCGTTTTAAATTTTCTTAAGCCTTCTTCAGGCTAAACTGTAATGAAGCTGTCAGCACATTTACTATGCAGTCCGCACGCTTGCAGTCATACTATTTGCAGCTGTTACTGTTATTAAGGTAGTAGGTATTGGCCCGATCCTTTTATTTTAATGTATTATAAAGCTCTCACACACACCTCGTGTCTAGTTTGTGCTACAGAAGCAGACACAAATCTATAGTAGACATGGAAGCTACATATAACAAATGTACTGTTGTTTCACTTAACATATGCTGAAATATGGTCTGCTCTTTATGCTTACAATATAAAATATCGTTCTTTTGAAGTGTCTGTACTCAAAAGAAAATACAAACATACTATGTACACCGTTCAGTTCGATTAAAAAAATAATCTAATTGGCACATGGTTTTTCAGAAGATGAAGGTTTGATTTGATTTCAGCAAGATGAATGAGTTCATGGGGCATGCACTCATTTGAAACACCACAGTTGAAGCTATTTGCTCTGATTGAACGTTGTTTGATTATGATGCTGCTTTCCTTTGTTATTTTTTACAAGATCTCTTTTAGCCCATGACATCATTTGAGAATACGTTTTAGAAGCATCCGTTAATTTTAGTATCATTGTAATTAATCACCCTCAGTAAAGTAACTTTAAACGCTGCATCTCCTGGTGCTCTCTGATACTGAGACACTTGGAACTAATGCTATTCTTGATAACACTTTACATGCCTACCCGTTTTGTAGCACATATGGGCTGCATACAGGTTATCCATGCAGTCATACAATATGGTACTAAAGGGTCAACGATGGGTTCTGATGACATCATAATCCAGGATGATTGAGTGGTTTGTAACTGTCACCAGAACACTTGAGGTCGAATTATAAGACCCTATTAAACGTTACCAGTTACATATTTTTCTATTATATGTTTATTTTGGGGCAATTAGCTTGTGAAAGTTGTCACTGAAAACAGTAACAGCTGAAAACAATTATTATTCAAAGCCACCAGAATTATTTGATTCTTCAGCTGAACGTTTTTCCACATAATTATGGATTTACTACTTGATTGGTTCTTGCTAAAACTGAGGAAGGATTATGCACAGTGGCAGCCACTGGTCACCTTTCAATTACTGATTGTCTTATTTTGACGTTGAACTGGTACTAATGAGAAGAACCTGTTGAGATGTTTACTTTATCAAAAATGTCAGTCCGACTTCAAAGGGTTACATTTTAGATATCTTGACCTTTCTGTGTATACTCTGTAGTTCAGGGACCTTGAAGGGTCTACAGACACACATCTGAAAGTTTAAGGGAACTCGATTGTGAGAGCATTTTCCCTTCATCCTATGTAGGTTCCAGTGCCTGGCTGGCTGGTCATTGCGTGAACAGTTCTGTTGTAGCTGACACTCTGCACAGCTTAAGGCTATGAGCAGTGGGGCAAGTGACATAAGAGCTGAGAAAGGAAATCACCACATGTTCGTAGAGACTAAGGGGCAGATGTATGAAAACTGGTGCTGCACACAGTGCAGTGCCACTTTTCTAGCACCCCTAGTGCCCCCTAATGCCACCATGTGTGTGCCATATTTAATATACAGCGCACCATGGTGGTAGTTAGGGAGCTAACCCCATAATTTTTTATGCTAGTCTAACGCTTTGCAGG
This sequence comes from Pleurodeles waltl, assembly GCF_031143425.1. Classification (NCBI taxonomy): domain Eukaryota; kingdom Metazoa; phylum Chordata; class Amphibia; order Caudata; family Salamandridae; genus Pleurodeles; species Pleurodeles waltl. The sequence continues at coordinate 779,392,054 of NC_090439.1, forward strand.
ATCAGCTTCAAAAATTTTGACACTAATCCTGCAAAGCCCATTGAGGCTCATTGCAAACAATGGTGTGCCTCCTTTTAACAAGTTAAAAGTGCAGACAAAAATTATGCAAAGGAATCTTTTAGATTTATTTGCACCATTTTTTCAGCCTCCTTAATAGGGGAATACCCCCTTTGCATATATTATGCCTGGCGCAGGCGTAATGTAGCGCAAAGGGTTACTAAGTGGCGCAATCCATGCATTGCGCCCCTTTATAAATTTGGAGCACCGATTTTGACGTCATTGGGCCACATTAGCATAAAACAAATGACTCTAATGTGGCGCAAGGAGGCACTGGAGGCTCTTAAATCTGCCCCAAAGGCCTTGAGCAATGGCTCCGATGGTAAGGTGCCAAGTGCAGTGATAAATTCCAGGACCTGTGAGGGAGTGAGCAGCGGTTCATGTAGCATCTGGAAAAACTCAGGGCACAAATATAGGTCAGGCCATGCACCCTCATCCCACTGCGAACAGTGTCATGATAGCAAGCCTGAGAACACAGAGGCTGGTGTGAAACATGGCTGCAGACCGCACCCTGTGCCCGGAGCCTGATGCACAAGGCCCACATAGTGCAGCGAGAGCCTGATATTTGCAGCTTCAAGCTTTGTTCGTGGGTCCCTTTGTCAAAGTGGCATGCAACCTAATATTAAATTTCCTGGTGCATGGTTACAGCTTTTGCAGTGCAGGCCAGATGCATAGCCTTTGCTCATAAGAGTAACATTTGTTTATAAATGCACAGTAAAAGTGAAGTTAAGGTTATGATTTTCCTTTCAACACTAAAATTCACCAGTTTTTCTCTCCAACGCACGATCATGGCCTCAGACTAGATGCAACAGATGAGATAGCATCACATATCACCTCACAATTTACATTTATTGGCGCCATCATGAAGAGGCAAACCAGTATAGCTGTGTACGAATACTTTGCGGTTACTCTTGCTGTGTACTGCACTATTTGTCTGATCATTCTGCTGTCCAGCATTTCCTGAAATTTCCACAGACCCAAGATTTAGGTACAGAGGACCCAAGATTTATATCATTCCTGTAATCACTCCTGAGTTTGGTACTTCTCCTGTTCTCGTTCCTCTCTTCAACTGTTGTCCTGCCAGGGACTTCCAAATTCGAACTTGTCCTTGCCTGTTGTGAGACATTGGGTACAATCCTGATCCCTTTGACATGTGTAGCTCAGGTTTACTGTATGTTTGTTTGATGTCAAAAACAGCACATGCCTTGCTGCATGTTAAAATGGCTATTGCTTGTGTATAGAAAGGGTTGAGGTGCATGCCATTAATTCAGGGCCTAGAAGACGCCTCTTTTGTACTAACATGAGCTTTTCAACTTTAAATTATGTACACCGGTGGATTCTTGGGGACATTGAGCAGACATGAGGCCCCTAAGTTCAGTTCCTTTCCTGCCAACAAAAGCCTTCAGCAGTGCCCTGCACCATATGGGGAGCCTCAACCATTGGAGATAGCTCCAGTACCGGCAGCAGTATAATGAAGCAGGGCTCAGCTGAGAACTGTGCCCCCCAATCACACAACAATATATAGTGATCTCATTACTCAAGGAATTGACAAAATCATCTCTGGGAGGGTTAAGGAAGCAGAAGCCTCTGAATCATGGGTGGGAAAAGGAGGTGATCAACTACATTCTGAGAGCCACCATAGAAACTGGACTGCCACACCATGCACACAACCAGCAATAGAGACTGCAACTGGACATGCTGAAGATGCCCAAACAAATGTAGGCAAAGCCCAGCAGTCAGTGGATCAGAAACACCCAGTCATTAAGGGCAGCATAAGACAGTCCAAGCTGTACTACTACAGTGGTGGCATGCAGGAAAAGAGTGCCATCAGAAATGTTTTGAAAAGCTGCCTTTGAGATCTACAAAAGGGTATATGAGAGCTGGGTTCCAGAGTTGATCACCCGGAAAAGAGGATAGATAAAAGGTTTGAGGAGCAGCATCACATTGGCAACAGGGTCTTGAAACTGAAAGAAGAGTGTAATGATTTGATGCTGAACAGGAAAACATGGAGAACCTATGAATATCGAGGGACAGAATATCTAAGACAGACAATAGGAAAAAAATATTAACAGGTAAGCCTGGATTATCTATCCCCAACGTCACCTGTAGATACCTACCTGGTACAGAAATCTTCAAGGTACATAGTTGTGGAGTTAGGAATAGTAAATCTATACTTCCCTATTTGCACTGGCTTTTAAAAACATTGCCCCTCTATAGTCTGTACTCTATATTCATATATGATGATATTCTTGGGATCGATATTCTTTAGTTCAGTTATTTAAGGATTTGCCCAGGAATGCCAGAGGCCAAGATATAAGGCATAAATTCAACGCATATTGCACCAGATTAAGAAACTTCCTGATGTCCAACCCATCTTCCTACACCCCAAGTAGTATAATGCATGAAAGAGGAGCTCACTGTGGTGATGTACTTTAAAGATTCTATTACTTTTGAAAATCAGACCTTTCAAATATTCCACAATCTCTCAATGTGGACCCTGAAAATAGAGTAAGAATTTGGGAAAATAAAATGCCATTCACGCAGTCATGACACCCCTTACCAAAGGGACTCCCCTTCTGACTCATTTATGTATGGAATAAACAGAAGTAGTTTGTGAAGACATTTGCTGAGGCCTGCTGTTTGCCGGGTAGTCCCAACAATTAAAGACGCAACAAAGAACTTAAGGAGGGCCTCAGCCCAAGGAATTTCTCAGATTGTACAGAGAACAATGCAACACAGTTGAAGAAGAGATCCACCCGTGATCACAAAAATTGAGAGAGCCAATTTGAAGACTTAAGGCAGGTGCTAAAGATCAATGTCCAGTAAGATGACTCCATTGCAGCAGGCTGGCGAAAAGAGAATGTAGATGCGGAATAAGCAAGAATACACCTATTGGCAATCTAATTTGGTACACTTCGGTTGTCTGGAGGGTAAGAGGGCTCTGAGGCTAGGGGGATGGTGAAATCACATATAACCTCACCGGATAGAGCAAGAGACCGAAGGCAGGTAACGAAAGTTTAGAAGGTAATTGTTTGAGGTTCTTTTATCTACCAACAGTTGAAAGGGTTGCAGGTAAGGCCACAGAGGGTAATGGGAAATGAGTCTGACCAGGCACTGGTATGATCATGCTCCCCCACAGAGGCCTAAAGAGAATGGATATGACCTAATTTCATAGATTTGCCACTGGCAATTTAAATAAATGGTAAAAATTATAGGTGTGAATATTGGGTGGGGATTAATGCTGCAGCTAGAAGATCAACCCCAGACAAAGTGTTCAACAGAGTCATACTGAACACAACGAACAAACAAGTCAACACTTAGTTGTAAGACCAGCAAGCTGGGTTCTACAAAGACAATTCCATACAGACCAGACTGCAACACTGCACATCATCATTGAGCAGTTGATGGAATGGTACTCCCCCCGTATCAACTTAATCGACTATGAAAAAGGCATTTGACAGCGTGGACAGGGACCCTTTGGAAACTCCTCCACAACTACGGTCTGCCAGATAAACTCATAAGAGTTATCAGGAACTCTTATGAGGGAATGTCCTCCAAGATAGTCCTTGTAGGATGAGTTATAGACGGCTTCGAAGTGAGGACCAGAGTCTGCCAGTGTTGTTTGCTCTCACCATTTCTCATACTGTTGGCCATAGACTGGATCACAAAGAAATCCACAGCAAGAAGAAGAAATGGAATCTGGTAGACACCTTGGATGCAACTTTATGACCTGGACTTTGAAGATGACCTGGCCCTACTCTCCCATAACTATCTGCAGACGCAAGAGAAGACTGACAAAGCAGCTGCCACATCAGCACAACATCCACAGGGGAAAAACCAAGATCTGGAAGGCTAACACAGCCAGCATAACTGCAATCACTCTTGCAGGTGATGCACGAAAAGGGGTTGAAGCCTTCACCTTCCTGGGCAGAGCGAAAGAAAAGCAGGGCGGCACAGATGATGACATCCAGAGAATAATCGGCAAAGCAAGGGCTGGCTTCATTCAGCTGATGAAGATTTTGAGCTAACACTGCAGACCAATATCAGACTTTTTAATACCAACATAAAGTTGGTCCCTCTGTATCTAGGCGAAACATAGAGGACAACAGTGACCATCACCAACAAAGTCCAGAACTTCATCAACACCTGCCTGAGAAATATCCGCCAAATCCGCTGACCAAACACCATCAGCAACAACAACCTATGGTAGCAGACTTTCCAACTTACTGCTCATGAAGAACTCATGAAAAGACGCTGAGGATGGATAGGTCACATCCTCCACAAGCCTGCATCAAACACCACCAGGCAAGCCTTCACCTGGAACCCTCCTGGGAAAAGGAAAAGAGAAAGGCCAAGAAACACCTGGCACTGAGGCCTTGAGGCTGACTGCAAGGAGATGGGTTACATAGGGAGTCAGACTGTATGAAAAACCCCGGACTGAGATGACTGGAGAGTTCTGGTTGATGGCCGATACCCCAGGAGGGGTGTTAGACATAAGGAAGAGGTTAGCTTTTATTAGCCTCCAGTAATTGCAGAGTCGATCTGCCTGCTTCAAGAAATGCACTTGATTTAGCATGAATAGGCTAAATGTAAATCATAAATCCATCGAGTCCCCTTCTTCTGACTCCCACGTAAAAGCATGACTACTGATATTATGAGCACAACACTTTCAAGGGAATGTAAAGAGAATCATACCTAACAATAATGGCAGGGGTCTGGCAGTGATTTTGACAAGGGAATCCTAAACTATGGCAGTATCATTCCTGTACAGCACAAACCCAAATCTGGAAGGTTTCTTGAATTCCACCTTCCCATACATACTGAAAATGGCAGAGGGACAAATTATTGAGGGTACCATGAACCTCATCATAGATGGTTCACTGCTACAGGGCACTTTATGGTATGTCTAGACTCATTAAGTGTAAACAACATATAGCGAAGGCAACATCTGGATGTCATAGATACACATATTACTCCAAGTTGTACTGCATATATGCAGAGCTTGACCATTTCCTTATCAAAAGCAGCCCAGAGATACAATTGACCAACACTATTATTTACCAAATAGTGTTTATCAAATGATGCTGTCATTACATTACTTTCACAATACCTCAACCAAGAAAGAGAATGTCTAATTGGCAACTCAATGCTTTCTTTTCTAAGACACAGCTCTAATAGCAGAGATTGAGAATGCCATTTCATATTTCTTGAAATTAAATAACAAAGAAGTAATGACAATAATGACATTCATTGGTGGTCTTGAGAGATATCTTTGCATCTGCATCATCACATCTTCTTAAAGTACATGCCGATATTAGGACAAAACTAGAGCATGAATTGGATGTCATAGAGACAGTACATACATAGACCTGGAACCGAAACTATGACAGAAAATACCAGCCTTACTTTCACAGGCACACTCCTTGACATGAACAAAGCCATACATGACCTTTTGAGAACAAAAATGGAGATTGTATGCTAAGGGCTAAAGAATGGGCAGCATGTTGAATATTTAAGATCAAAATAGGTCAGGAGAAGAGGGAAGGACATATGGGACAAAGCGGGTGCTCTGGCATTAGAGGACAGGAACACTTTCCATGCATTCCATGATTTCTACTAATAACTGCACAAACAGGGTGTTGAAGGTACAGTGCTTGCTTCACACCTGGATTTTAGTGTGAGATATAGGAGGACACTAGGATTACCATAGTGCAATCCCCACTCACATTCTCAGCCTTAGAGTCCAAACTTACTATGGTAGAAGCCCTTCATTCTCTTGGATTTCCCCTGACACATTCTATTTTAGTTCTGTTTTCAGTAAAGTACACAGAAACTACTGCAAATGTAATGGCATGGGAACCCATAGTCCATTTGTTAGAGAGTAACTAGGCATTTCTTTAAGTGTCCGTAGCCCATAGTCTGGTAATCACTACAAAGCTGGACCATCACCAAGCCTTCCTGCTGAACCTGCAAAAGGATACCAGGAGGACTGAACCTGGTGAACCTGGCATCTGTGAGAAGAACCAGAGGAGTTTGGACTCCTTGCTACTTAAAATCTAAGGACGGAAAGATCTCCAAGGATCATGAGGCTGATTCCTTCGTTCTAGAAACAAATAAAGCTGAAGAGGACATTCCAGATGACCAGTGGCAACTGGACCTGGACTGGACTTTGCTGTTTGCCTCTGTCTGACATTCTAGGAGTCTCTAGATGGATCTCCTGTAGTCCTGTGGGTATTGGAAGTGTACTGCTGTGGTTGTTTGGGTACCAAACAATTCTTTAGAACTGTTTCAAAACATTATTTGCCCAGAATATTAAGGGTACCAACTGCAAAAAGTATCCAACAAAAAATGTTCACTTGTTGGATTACATTTAAGATGTGTTCCATGTGAAGAAGTTTATTTCCTCTGACAAAGTTTTTCCATTTTGGGACTCAGAAACTTTTTCGAACTTCCCTACTTCCAGGTCCTAGTGGAGACAAACTACTGATTACACCAGACCAGGGCCCCATCGCGTTTGGCCTCAAATCACTCCTAGGTCCTGGTGTATTACAATTATTGACCGCAATTGCTACTTTGCACTTCTTCATTATTTACTTTTTAGATAATATTAAAAAGTCATATCTGTGCTTCACTGTGTTGGATTTTTGCCATTTATGTGTCATTTTATTAATGACATTTGACTAAATTTGTATACATTGAACAAGGATTTGCTGTGTTTTTGAGTTTTTAAGGGAAGGGTTTTGGTATTTCTAAATCATTTACACATTTCTCTAAGTCAAGTTTGCCTGCTCTGTGCTATAACTACCAGGAGCTGAGCTCAGGTTTAAATTACTGAAAACTTTGGCTTGACCTTACATAACTGACTTACCATCATTCAATAAGTCAAGATTAATTCCTTGTTGGGGGAGGCAGTACACAGGATGTTGGATCCAGTTGATGATTTGAGTGTAGATAGAAGAAATGGAGCATAAAACTGGAGGGGATTAACTCTGAGGAATTCTTAGCCACGGTTGTGAGAAATAATGTAATGCAGGTAAATATATGTTATGCTGAACATGCAGGTGAAGGAAAAATAAATCAGACTTTTGGCAAAATTATTAATTACGTGAAGAAGGGCTTCACTAGGCACATGATTAATAGATCAAAGAAAATTAAAAGTAAGTTTGATCATAATTGGCCAAAAGAACAAACATACATCCTTGTGGAGGAACATGAAGGGCCTGAAAAGATCTCAAAAGAATTCTCTGTACATAGAAAGAATTATAAGTCTTCCCTTGACTTAAGGAAGAAACCAATTAAAGTAGAAGCCTGGGAGCACTTGAGGTCACAAACAAAAATAATGATACAAATGCTTTTTTGAACATAATTAACCAATCGTATTTTAGGGGGTCCTGAGATCCTTGGATGGAAGTGGCAATTCAAGCACAAGAGTGAGTTTTCTATTGTAGTAATATCTATTCAGTCATTAAAGAAGGCAAATAAATTAATAGTGTCTCCAGGAGCTATTCAAGTTCCTCCCCTACTGAAAATGCTAGCCCCTTAACCAAATTTACTCTGAAGTAAGTAAATAGGACAATTAGGAAAAGGGCATATTGCAAACCCCTTTACCCTGATGGGGTTCCATTGGGCCTCTACACGACAAATATTAAGTTCTGGGCCCTCTTACTTACTAATGTTCTGAGGTCAGTGGGGAAAACAAATAAGATACCTACATGGTCTCGATCTGTAACCATACCTATTTTTTTTAAATGGCAACCACAATTATCCAAGCTGTTATCACCCCATTTCTGTGCTGCACTCGCTGGTTAACATGGTGGGGCACATACTCCTGGTAAGATTAGAGTAGTGGACTGAGGAAAAACACATTTTTGCAATTATTCAGCATGGGTTCAGGGGAGGAATTGGCACAGAAGATCAGTGCCTAAATCATTCCCTACTGGTCAGTAGATACATGGTTGTGAAATAGGGCTCCACATATTCACGGTTTATGGACCTATACAGCGCATTTGATTGTGTGTTACACAGTAGCATAAGAAGGAAGATGTGAGTGTGGGAAGCACTATTATTCACTAAGTAAGGGAGATTTACTTTGGTTAAACTGCCAAAGTGAGATTTGGCTTAGGAAGGGATTGCACAAATGATTTTCAGATAAATAGGTAGGAAGTGGGGTTAAGGCATGGATGTGTCCTTACTTATTTCCTCTTTACACTTAACATTAACCACCTTAAAAGGGGTTGGTGAAGAGTTGCAGGGACATGCTGCAAGACAGAAAACAACCGAGTCCTGCTTTCCTCCACGCAGATGATGCAGTCCTTTTGGGCTGCACTACACTTTACCCGCAATTGCTATTAGACAACCTCATCCGATTTATGGATGAGTTAGACCTTAGAGTTAACTTAGGCAAGACATTATTTATGTCTTGCGACACACAGTGGCCACCCACGTAAATGTTTCTTTGAAAAATATGCAACTCATCCACACTTCTGATTTATCCTACCTGGGAGTCTATTTCAATGAGGAGGGTAGGTGGAAATAGCATATCAAGTTTTAGGGATGGCCAGATTGTGAAGGCAACAACATCTCTTTTTTACATTTCCCTCACAATTAGGCATGAAACCATTAAAATAAATATCTGCCACATAAAGTTATTTCAGGAACTACCTGTGGGCAGGCATTTGGAGCCATGAGAAGGCCTCTGTGCTAAAGATTTCTGAAAATGCTTCACTCAGGAGATTGTTGTCACTCACATGGAGTTCAGTTTATTTTTTATGCCACAGAGGCCCTGATTACAAGTATAAGTGGTATTTATCCCACATAATAAATAACAATACCACTGGGTACATGATTTATCGAATGCAATAAATATAATCTAATATGAGTTGCTGGGGAATGACATGCAGCTATTGGTGCATGATATGATCGATGGCTTGACCTGCCAAATGTAATTAATTTTGAGCTATTTAATGCATCCCATAGTTATTGGATGCATTAAATATCTAACAACTCGTGATTCCAACCTGTGCGTAAATAAGGGTTTATGCACTGGTAGGAATTAACCGCCCAACTCATAAATAGGCCCAGAGTGTTGGGTCTCCAGCTTATTGCATATCTCATAAAGATACATCTGCTATTATTGTGACATGGGGTAGGGTCCAGGACAATGCACTTTTCAGGCCTGGATCAGGCTCTAGAAATTGCCTGCACCTGAGGACATGAGTGTGCCAGGGTTAGAGGAGGAAAGAGCCCAAGAGAGCCTATAAGGCTTAACTAAAGAATAAGGTTAGCTTGTATTTCAATGTATCTCCATTACCAAGTTTGCAATCATACTTGGTGAATATATAGAATTCCCATCAAAGATATTTTCTGACCAGATTAAGATTAAACTTGGTATTCTGGGTGGCTATATTTCACTGTAATGATTGGTCAAGATCATTATGTCACTGCTCGTGTCAAATTCTTCTAATCAAGGTACAGTACATTTTATTGTTCTTTTTATGTTCAGCCTGGAGCCAGTTTTATCAATCCCTTCTTGAAGAAACAGTCTTTTAGAAATTGTGCTACCACATTGAGGTTTTTCCAGCAACTAGAATCTACTGAATTCTGTTTTGCTTCTTACACTTATTACACAATTTCAATCAAGAAAATTATCAATAACATGGATACCTTGTGAGGGATTGGCTGATAATATGCTTTACCCGATCATTGTACATTTTTTTAAATCTTTAATGCCTATTATGGTGTACAGTATCAGAGAGTTCTATGTGTAAATATCAAATATGTTCAGTTGTGTACATTTGTGAGTCTCAGCTGTGCAAATTGGGCCCCAATTGTAGCTTGGGCTGAAGAATATGGTAAATATAGAGCCCAACATTTATTTTTCCACTGCTGTAGACTGCAGCAGGAAACCTTCATCTAAGGAACTGTGCTGCTGTCCTCAGTGTCAAGGACAGGGACTTATTTCCTGTCTGTACTTACTACTTCCTTGTAGAAATGCAAACAGTAATGGGGTAAAATTCCATCCCTAACACTGCATAACCTGTCAAGTACCAAATGTCAGTCTGGGGGGTCTAACCTAAAATGTAAATGTAACTGGTAGGAATCCAATAGATGAACGGGGCTGACTTATTGCCCACTTTATTCAGGCTCTCCTGAAGACTGAATACAAAATGTAAATGATAAGCCAAGCAACACATTTGCTGAAGGGGGCAGACCAAAAGTTCTCTCCATGCGTGATTCCTGTATGCAATGTATTTCATTTTTTTATTACATGGAGAAAATTCATTGATGTTGATATTGCGTTCCTCTATCCCATGATAGATAGTCACTGTAAACCCAATTCACAAAACCAAATTTATGACTGAAAATGTATTTTTGTTAGATATCCTTCTAAAAATACTGAGGGGAATATTTATACTCTGTTTGTGCCGAATGTGCATCAAACATTTTGACGCACATTTGGCGCAAACCTTGCCCCATATTTATACTTTGACGCCCGACCCCCCGGATGTCAAAAATCATCAGTGTGCGGCATTTTTTGGATGCGGGAAACCGCCTTGCGTTAATGACATGCAAGGTAGGCGTTCCCGTCCAAAAAAATGACTTTAAGGCCTGTGCGCCTTATTTATACTCCAGAGTCATTTTGACGCACAGGAGGGGGCGGGCCTTAAAAAACAGTGCCCAGCTTGATGTGCGCCGTTTTTTAATGCCTCGGTGAGGGCAGGCGTTAAGGGACCTGTGGGCTCACTTCCATGGTCTCTGACCATGGAAGCAGTCCAGAGGTGCCCTTACCTGCCCCCAGGGACACCCCTGCCACCCTCTCCCACCCCTGGAGGACAACCATGGATGGGGGAACCCATCCCAGGTAAGTACAGGTAAGTTGAGGTAAGTATATATATTTTTTTTTAAGTGCCATGGGGTGCTTGATTTGGGCCCCCCTACATGCCACTGTGCCCAATGACCATGTCCAGGGGACAAAAGGCCATTGGGCAGGGGGGCATGACTCCTGTCTTTGCTAAGACAGGATTCATTACAATGGGGGTTGTGCATCAAAAAATGGCGCAGGTCCGGTTTGAGCCATGATTTTTGCCTCAAACCTGACTTGCACCATTTTTTGACACACAACCCCCATTTTCCCCTACGCTGGCGCTGCCTGGTTATAGTCAGCTTTTTTACTCTTACCAGCCCGCAGCGCCGGCTAACATCAATTCTTAAATAAGGCGCCCGCATGGCACGTAGGAATGGCGTTAGCCGGCGGTAAACTTTTTGACGCAAACCAGCGCTGGAGCTGGTTTTCGTCAAAATGTATAAATATGGCCCCTAGCATTTACTGCTCATAATTCTGCATCACATCTTTGTATGATCATTAACATGTTTGGTGTTTGCACATACCTATTGGAAGTTTTGGGTTCCCCCCCTTTTTATCCAGATTGTTATTTTCAGAGGTGTCTCTCCATCATACTTATCTTGAGCTGATATGTTTATTCTTTTTGTTGGCACCATATAATGTATTCCTAAATGGAGGTTTTATTATTGATGCATATACTGTTGTAAGGCCATTTTTGATCGGATACTTACTTATTCACTTTGTAGACTTTATTTGGAAGAAATATGTGCCTCATTTGATTGGAGATTTGTATAAAGGTATTTGCTTGGTAAATATATTGTTGGCTAAACAATGTTTCTTTCTCTTATACAGGTGATTTGTTTCTCTTTTCCTGCACTTTTTTCATACCATTTGAACACTGACTTGTCCTTTCGTCCTGCACTATCACCTGGTCCTGTCTTATCAGTCATCATAATCTATCTTGCTTGAGGCATGTCGTGTATGCTCTGAGGTTTTATCCACGATGCCTCGTGCAGTCGCACACCAAGTATGGGATGCATGTCATGTTGATTGGTCTCTTGGCTTTTCAGTCACCATTGCATGTATGCATATCTATGGGACAGCACCACGTTCCTCCTCTAGTCTGGATCCTCTGCCAGAGGAAATCAAAATTAGATGCCTCTTGTGACATGAATCCATAAAACATTTGGAGATCAGCATTCTGAAACTCCTGACCTCAATGGGTGTTTGTTTTTACCTTTTTTCACCTTTTAACTGATAACCTCAACTATTTTCACTATGGGATGTGGATACCTGCTCTAACAATAAATCGATTCTTACACTAGATTTCTTGTTCTCTTCATTTTACAGTCTTGAGAAAGCCCCAGATTTCACCCATGTAACGGGTGGAATACGTGTCAGCTGTCTTTCTCAACTTTCACATTAAATAAGTTCTTGATGAACAATATGACTACGATCATGTTTTGAATGTTCCTGAATATCTGACTGGTTTAAATTGCCTTTAAACGCATTGCCTAAGAGCAATTGGAACATTTGATTTAGGGTGGTTTCACCTACTTTTTCATTCTATTGAGAATTTTTGATTCAATTTCAGTGAGACAAATGCTAACAAAATTATAGTTGGATTCCGACTGTTTAATGTACTTATTACCCGTGCAATACCCCATCACAAAAAAACTGGAGATTTTCAATCTTATTAAGTCCAAATGATGAACTTACATCTCCACCGACGGTGATTCTGTGGAATAGAATTTGTGTAGGCTATTTTTGCACAACTAACTTAATCTTTGTTACACTAAATAGTCTATGATCTATAGTGTGTTTCTTTTTCACTTTGAGGGAAATGGGTAGAAGGCTATAAAGTTACTAGAGACTAATTTGCTAATGTCTGCAAGCCTGATTTAATGGAGAAAGAAGTGTAAGAAGAGTGAATTGCATTTATCAATGTTACACAAATTGTCCACCTGCAAAAAAATTTATTAACCCCAACCCAAAGTACAGGGGTACTTGCCCATTTTTCAATAAACACTGATGTACAGATTTTGCATTTTTTCATGCAATCCAAAGCAGCATGGCAACTTGTTGCATTGAGTTGTGTGAAGGAGGAGAGCAGAAATGCTCCATATTTACAAAGATATGGAGCCTTTCTACTCTCTCCCTGTGCTTGCACAGTCTGCGCTGCCTAGTGCCAACGCAGTGCTGGGGTATCTGTGTTATGGGCGGGATTGTTTTTGTGCTGGAAAAGACACTTCCTTGCACAAAAGTATCCTTAGAGGCATTTTCCTCTATTTACGTGTGCTACAATGTGCTGAAGAATGCAGCACACCTAGAGAGAGGAAGTAATGAGGGGAAATAAATATATTCCTCCTCGTTCCATCTCTTTCAGGCATACACACTATTTTGCTGCAAACCCAAGTTTACAACTGTTTGTAAATCTGGGTTTGTTTCAAAATACATGGGTGAACATAAGGGAAAACCCATGCTCCACGCATATAATGCTGTGCATTGCTTTTTCTCGTAGTTACTAAACCATTCAAAGCCCTGCAAAGTGATGTTGCATGGCTTGCAAATTCCAGTTAAGGACTTGCATTACCTCGTGACGACTTGAGTCACACAAAAACAACACAAGTTCTTAGTAAACCTGCCCAAAAAACTTCTGAAAATAGACAAAGCTGTAATAAAAAAACTGTTTTTTTTACTTTTTGTAAAGAAAAAAAGATTTCCTACGCCTGAAATTTTAGAAAATGCATCCATTTTATCTTCAAATATCAGGATGTTCAATAGATGATCTTAGCTCTGCTCCAGACACGAACTAACCACTTGCTTAAATATTCACCTGATACTAGCTTTTCGATTTTGATAAATATGACTCTGGGCTGCAATTTTCTAAAACTATATTACCAAATAACACCTGCTAATTTTTATAAATATTCCAAGTTTCTCCAAAATAAAATGTTGCCATTTTGTCCAAATACACTTTTCGGGGCTGATTTTGAAAGAGTTTGTTCTTAGTAAGTACGATCTACTCTAGTTCTACACTTGCCTTACTAATGAATTCTATAGGTAAACCAGGAGTACACTCAGCTTTCTCCTGGAATCGAGTAATAAGCCAGGGCTAAGCAAAGTCTTTGATAATTGTTTTCATAATCTCCCCAAATGCCAGTTCTTCATATTACAGAAATAAAAAAATATTGTCCACGCATATCAGCTTTTTCCTGAAAACACATGTCTTAATAAGCCAGGATATATTTTTTATCCAGCACTTTCATTTTACTACATGATAATCTGTAGAGCTACTGCTCCAGGGCCAGTGTCAATATAGAGCCTGTCATATGCACAGGCACTGCAGTCTTATACCAGGAACCACACATAACCAAGGTTTAATCTTACACCTTAGTGCCTTATTCCACTAGCCCATGTGCCGCCTCCGTAAACCAGACCTCTGGCCACCAGACACCAGGGTGGTCATCAGATAATAGGAATGTATGCTCACCTTATGCTAAGGATAGGATTTGCCCAAAAAATGCATTTTACATACTGTATTTATGAAATATCCGGAAGCAGTAGGTCATAAACTGGAGACCATTAAAGAAAAATGGCTGCTGTGTCCAGTGACACTCTCTCATGAGGCAGTGAGGCTTATATCAATAATGTAAGGGTCAGTGGAACACCTGCAAGTTCTAGTCAGTCCTTAGTACAATGAAAGCCAGCAACAACAATTACCGTCTTTAGGTCAATAAAAGTATGGCTAGCAACCATGATTTCCTTCAGAATAGCCCATGAAGATACCTCAGAAAGAAAAATCCTTGAGCAGAAAGACAATGGAGAAGCAGACAAAGTTTTGACAATTACTGAGGTGGCATTATGAAAGGAGGAAATTAAAAAGTCCCTTCCCAGTGCTCGACACCAGCAAAAGGGAAGCTGTCACTGGGTGAAGTCAGAGTAGAGCATCTACCGCTCACCATTCTGACTTCACCTCCAGGAAACTGCCACTCATTCTTGGTCCCATCATTCTCTCTTAAACCCCTAATTTACACCTCAAAACTTACTAGTATGGAAAGAACCACTTCTAGATCAGTGCATATGGCACAAGACATAGACAATCCCCAGAGAAGTGTGTGTTCCGTTCAAGCCGGACCAGCTGTTTCAAAGTAAAGACACAGCATAATAAAATTCCCAAACCGGGGGCGTGGCCAAGATGGCAGCGTGAGCGGACGCGTTGGTCCGGGCTCTGCCGCCTAGGCCCTTAATTTGATCTGTGGATGTGGGGCCAGCCGGCCGGCGGTGCCCCATTGTGATGCCTGAGATCGGAGGGTGCATCGGCGGCTCTGTGTGAGCCTGAAGTCCGAGAGGCTGCGGCAGCCGAGTGCGCGGACCCGGGAGTGCCGGGTCGGCACCTGAGACGGAGGGGCGCGGAGGGCCACGGGCTCTTTCGTGTTGAGAGCTCTGGTCCGACAGACAGCTGGCTGGGCGCCGAGGGTGCGACGGCACCCTAGGAAAGAGCCGTGCCCTGCAGTGGGGTGCGGCCCGGTCTGGAGCCGGGCCCTGTTTGCGGCTGGGGCATTCATGCTGGGCCCTTCCCGGGGGTCCTCAGAGAGGAGAGTGGCCGGATCGGTGGGCCTAGTGGCCAATTGGAGCTGGTGCTGGGGTACCTGAGCAGCGAGGTGGACCAGTGCTGCAGTTCAGCGGTGCGGGAGGCACGCGAGGGCCATAGCTGGAGCAGAGATGAGCTTTGCCATGAGGAGGCCCATGGACTATCCTGAGGTGGAAGGTTGATGTCCTTGGTGAGGGCTCGAGGCCTGGAAGACGTGGCCTATAGTGATAATGCGAAGAGGCCAGATTGAGATATTCGCGTGCCTGCAGGCTGTGGACAGAGGGGATGGCGACTTCCAAGCCTAAACGGGACCGGACGGTGCGAGACATGCTGATCGGAGGGCGCCAGGTGCCAGGAGGGGCTCCGGAGGAGCTGCCGACCTCGAGGACTCCAGAGACAGGGAGGGAGGTGACAGAGGACGAGGCAGCTCCAGTTACTAAGGGCTTTCTTACCTCCTTATTTGAATCACTCAGGAGTGACCTCCAGGCACTCCGTAAACACATATCTCATGAGGTGAAGGAGTTGAGAGTTGAGCGTTCATCCCTGGGTGAGCGGATGACGCAGGTCGAGGATGATGAAATTGCCCGTGGCGAGGAGGTGGCGGACCTGCAGCAGGAGGTTATACGCCTGCGGGAGCAACAGGACCTCCTACAGATGACGGTGGAGGACCTGGAGAATCGGTCGCACAGACATAACATCCGCATCAGAGGAGTGCCGTCTGGGGTTGAGAAGGAGGACATTGGAGGCTTTGTGGTGGCGTTGTTTCACTCGATCTTAGAAATTGAAGAGTCCCGAGAGATCACCCTCAATAGAGTCCACCGCGTGGGTCGACCTGGGGGAGCTGGGGATCGGCCGCCAGACATGCTGGCATGTGTCCATAAATTTGGGGTGAAAGAAAGCATACTGCAAAAGGCGCGCAACCTTCCAAGGGTCCTTTTTAGAGGACATCAGCTTCAATTAAACCAGGACCTTTCGGTTTGGACCCTGCAAAGGCGGCGTGAGTTTAAACCCATCACGAGCACCTGCGGGAGCGGGCGGTGTCCTACTCCTGGGGCCACCCGTTCCTCCTTGTTTTTCGTTGGGAGGATCAGCTTCGCCAGGTGAAGTCAATATCGGGGGCTAACCGGATCCTGGGCTTGGAGGAAGCCGCCTCTGACTCGGGTTCGAAGTTGGGTTCAATCGGCGGCGACCACCCGCGCTGGCAGAGGAAAGAAAGAAGAAAGAAACATCAATGCCCAACTGCGTTGGAGCAGATCTCGGAGCGCCAGTCGGCAGTGAGCAGTGTGGCAGCTGGGACAAGTTCCTAAACGAAGAGTGTTGGGGGCCTGCTGGTTGGCTGGGGGCCGCCTGCCACGGTCTTGTGGCTGAATGAAGAGGGTCTGGGCAGCGGAGCAGACGGACTTGGTGGAGGAGCATGTGTGGTTCTACAGCCCAGTTGAGACTTTTACCTCTTAGGATGTGTGAGAGAGGACTTTTTTGGTATGAGCACCCGTTGTGCATTTTGTTTATCTGTTTGAATGCTTCCCTGCGAGCTTGGTTGTGGATGATCTCGGAGGTTTGGCCATGTGAGCTGGAGCGGCAGAGGTGCTGCTCTGGAGCCTGCCCCTCCATGGAGCTCCTCCCTACCTGAACAACTGTTTTCCCATGCTGTATGACGGTTAGGTGTCTTAGTTTAAATGTCCGTGGGTTAAATAATCCGACTAAGCGATTCGCGATTCTGTCAGGCCTGGAGAAATCTGGGTGCCACATATGCTTATTGCAGGAGACACACTTATTGCATAAGGACACATATCACATGCGCTCAAGGTGGTTTCCTAGGCAGATTTGGTCCTCAGCAACTACAAAGCATGCAGGGGTGGCGATATTGCTTTCCAGGACCTTCTCCGGGGAGATAATGGGGAAGATACATGAAGTACAGGGCAGGTTCCTGGCCATTAGAATAAGACTCGGGCCTTCTCTTTCACCATCACTTCTCATTATGCGCCGAATACCCAGCAGGAGGCATTTCTGAGACAGGCGATCTCCCCAACTCTTAGCTCACCAGATAGTGCTATTTTGGTAGGAGGAGATTTTAACTTGGTGATGGATAACGAGCTTGACCGCTCGGGCCAACGCTTTGGGCAGGCGGGTGCCTTATTGGAGGCTGGGCGTCAGTGGATGGCCGATCGTGGGCTGGAGGATGTCTGGAAAAAGTTGCATCCTACGCTCCGAGATTATTCCTTTTATTCGGCTGCAACCAAGACGTACGCTCGCCTAGATCTTTTCCTGGCCTTGCAGGAATTTGTCTCCCGGGTTAGAGAGGCCACGATTGAGCCCATAGCCTTAGCCGATCACGCCCCAATTACTGTGGAGATTACTGTGGGGGTGGGCCAGGTGAGTACTCCGAGCTGGAGTCTTAGAGATTCCCTGCTCCAGAGTGAGACAACGGTAGAGTCACTTTGACGCGCAATCACGGACTACCTTAGCTTTAATGATGATGGTAGCACCTCAATGGAGATAGTATGGGAGCCTATGAAGGCAGTGGTGATGGGAGAGGTGATGGCACTGTCCGCGAAAGATAATAAGGCAAGGAGAGAGATAAGGGAGGAGCTGGAGCAGAGGGTGGCTGTACTGGAGCGTTCCCACAAGTCTACTGGCGCGCCTCGAATCTGGCAGGAATTAGAGAAGGTGAGGCAACAGCTGAAGAGGCTGGACTGGGATAGAGCGGAGTATGCGATAGCGAGAGTTAAGCACAAATTCTATGTTGGGAGCAATAGGTGCAGGAAGCTATTGGCACACCGGTTGCGAGCACAGCGTGTAGCGTCTGCGATAAAACTGATCCATTCCCCTTCTGGAATGGAGGCGGGTACGAGCGATCAGATTGCAGAGGCTTTTGTGGAGTTCTACCGGGGCTTATATGCAGCTGCTGAGGGAGATGCTGCGGCATTGGATTCATTCTTAGAGGGCATAGCAATTACGCCCCTTGGTGAGAAGGAGGCGTCTCTGTTGGACCAGCCAATAAGGTTGGAAGAGGTTATATCGGCAATCTCTCGACTAAAAGGGGGGAAGTCCCGTGGCCCTGATGGGTTCACGGCCTTATTCTATAAGACTTTCTGCATGGAACTCGCTCCTCTTCTGGTGCGCCTTTTCAACTCCTTTCGGACGACAGGAGCTCTGACACCTACTATGTTGGACGCTACTATTGTAGTCATACATAAACCGGGTAAGGACCCAGAGGAGTGTGCCTCATATAGGTCGATCTCGCTCCTGAATATAGATGCCAAGTTGTTCACTGGCATTCTTGCTACCCGCCTACATTTCTATATGCCAGGTCTTATTGATCCGGATCAATCAGGTTTTATTCCAAACCGACAATGCGGTGACAATACGAAGCGGCTCCTGCACCTATTGGATGAAACGGATCGCTCCCGCAGAGAGGCGCTTTTCCTCTCTATCGATGCTGAAAAAGCGTTTGATAGGGTTCATTGGCCCTATCTCTTTAAGGTGTTGGAGCGATTTGGTCTGGGCCCCGTTTTCAGGTCCTGGATCAGTTGCGTGTATCGGTCTCCCAGGGCGGCGGTTCGAGTTAATGGGGTGCTCTCCCTGCCCTTCCCAGTGGGACGTGGGACCAGACAGGGATGCCCCCTTTCTCCCCTTCTATTTGCGCTATATATGGAGCCCTTTGCACAGAGGTTGAGGGACAGTCCCTTAGTCTCAGGTGTGAAGTTTGCCGTAGACCGCCATCTCATCACCCTCTAGGCAGATGATGCGATTCTTACTTTGGCGGAGCCCGCAACCTCACTGCCAGCGCATATGGAGATGATAGCCGAGTTTGGTCGGGTCTCGGGATTTCTGGTTAATATGCAGAAGTCTCAGGTTTTTAGTTTGTCGGTGAGACCGGATCATGAGGCACTTCTGAGAGCTAGCTACCCCTTCATCTGGTCGTCCTCGAGTCTCCCCTATTTAGGAGTTGAGCTGGCGAACTCGGCCGCTAAGACAGCAAGCTTGAATTACGCGACGCTGATTCGTGAAGTTCAGCAGGACTTGGAATCATGGGGAGGCATAAACTGTCTTGGCTGGGTAGAGTGGAAGCCGTGAAGATGACAATCTTACTGCGCATCCTTTATGCGTTTCAAGTGCTTCCGCTGAATCCGCCTCCTAGAACGATAGCCACTCTCCAGTCGGTGATTTTGAAGTTTATATGAGAGGGGCGGTCGGCGCGGCTATCGCGACGGGTTCTGTACCGTCCCAAGAGTGGGGGAGGTTTGGCAATTCCTTGCCTTCAACGATACTTTCAGGCGACTCAGCTGCGCTTTCTTTTGGAGTGGAATCTCCAGCTCACTGAGAAACACTGGTGCTTCATGGACCAGGCAGTAGCGGGCTCGCATATATGGAAGGAGCCTTCGCTCCGACGCTGGCATAGGGCGGCCGGACTTTATTCCTCCCCAGTCACGGGGGTTATGATGCGCACATGGGGCACAGTGGCTTGTAGATCTGGATTGACATCCTTTCCATCCCCGATGACCCCATAGGCGCAAACCCTGACTTTGAGCCTGGACTTCGACTGGAGGGTTTGAGACACTGGTACCAGGGGGCTGCAAAAGGGTGGGAGGTCTCTTTGACGAACAAGGGGTCCTGTCTTTTGAACAGATGAGGGAAGCGTATGGCTTGACGGAGGCAGATAGATTGATGTATTATCAGATACGGCACTGGGCTTTGCAGCCGGCGAACAGAGCGTTAATAAATAGACCTCTTACGCCATTCGAGAAATGGCTCCAGTTAAAGAAAGATGATAAAGGAGTCATCTCAGAACTTTATTGGCTTTTGCAGGGGGAACAGCGCCCACCTAGGTCTAGAGGACAGATGTGTTGGGAGAGGGAGTTGGAGAGGGAGTTCTCGGATGAGGAATGGGATAGTATTTTTTACAGAATACATCACACAGCCTATAACGCAGCGGGACGGAGACGGCATACAAGGTGGCCTCCTATTGGTATTACACTCCGACGCGTATACACAAATGGGACCCTGCTAAATCTGACCTATGCTGGAGGGGGTGCGGAGGCACCGGTACACTTGTGCATCTGCTGTGGCACTGTCCCAAACTCCATCACTATTGGGAGGGCATTATTGATGAGATTGACATAGCGTTCCACACTAAGATCCCTAGATTTCTGTCATACATCTTGCTGGGGCTGCCTAATCCCCTTACCTTTCCCTTGAGGTCGTTGAAGGGGAGACAGATGGCTCTGGCACTTAACGCTGCCTTACAGCTGATCCTAATCATGTGGGGTACGGATAGGGTCCTGACGCATAATGCGTGGCTCCAGAAGCTTTGATGTATGCTTGTCATGGAGAAACTCACACTGGCCTCGCAGCAGTGGATGGGTGAATTGAGCGAATTATGGAAGCCATTTCTGCAGATTCTATCTGCAGAATTTACGGAGTTGACATGCCCAGCTTATTTGAGAGTCTTGAGGCTGACCTGAACCCTGACTAGAATGTTTGATTGAGAGATTTCAGTGGGCTGTGATTTGGTGGTAGGAGGGATGGAGTGGATGGGAGATAGGAGGATGACACGGTCGCCGAGGGGGAGCATTGTTAAAGTGTTTTATTTTAATTGTATGTCTGGTTGCTTCTTATAAACGGGACTCGCAGTCTGGAGGATCTTTTTGTTGGGCTCCGCATGCTGAGTCTATTTCAAAGAAGAAACTAATAGCGAGGCTCCTTTGAGCCAGAACTAGAGGCAGTCTAGAAGACTTTTGAAAGTGGATATAGAGCTTCTACAGCGGAGATATACACCATGTATTGTACTGCGATGTACTGTGCTTACATTTTATATTTTGTATTTGCATGTCTCAGTGTTTAAAATAATAATAAACAGATTTGATCCATAAAATTGCAAATTGCAAAAATGCAATAAGCAAAAGACACCAAGAACATTAAAATAGGTTAAGCATAGATATGTTTTTGATGTTTCAAGTCACAAATCACCTAGAAAAAGTAAAGCAGCCTTGAAAAACAACCGTTCACAGTTTGATCAGGACCTAGGCACAATTTCAGCCTGACTGGGACAGAGTGGAGGTCAGATACATGAAGTGGGTCATCCGGGTCAAAGATTTTACCTTTGGTCATATTCTCCAACTGCTGGGAAAGTCTCTTTTGGTTAATCCTGCAGCCCCTAGCTATTAAACAGAGGGGGCCATAGTTATGGACAGGTCACACAGTACAGTGCAGCAAGTCATCCTGCTGTGTGCACTGTGTGACAGTCAAAGGGTTGGAATGTGCCGTATTTCTCTAATATGGTGCATGCCTGTCCTTTTCCTTGGCACTGGTGCCATTTGGGCAGCCTTGTGCCAACTCAAGCACCCATGCACCATGGTTCGTGGGTGTCTGTGTTGTAGTCAGGATTGTTTTTGCAGCACACATAGACAGAGGAAAAAACAAGGAGAAATAAGTAAATATATTCCTCCTCGTTAAGTCTCTTCTAGGGAGGTGTATCTTTTTGGCACATTCCCAGGTTTACCAGGTTTGGTAAATCTAGATGTGCATCAGAAACCATGGGAGTTGTGTGGAAACACCCAAGCAACGCCCATGGAACAACTCCCTGGCACAGAGTAATGCAACACAGTGATTTGTGTAGAGTTGCATTACTTCAGAATTTTCAAACCATTCAAAGCCACACAAATTGGCTTTGCATGGCTTCACAAATCTGACTTAAGGTTTGCATCACTCTTGCACCACGCAATTGCTCTTGCACTACATTGCGTGGTGCAAGAGCGACGCAAACCGGGTCCTAAATATGGCCTAGGATTCTTATTTATGCATGTGCCCCTATGTGTGTGTGTGTGTGTCTGCAGGTATTCTTCCAGTGTGCTCACCTCTGGTTTTTACTTGTGTGCATATGTTTGTTATCTGGTATGCTTTAAAATATATCAAACAAAATGCACAGCAATTACAGCAAGGAACAGGTACATGAGCAATGACTTGGCTAATGCTTTTGTCCGCAGCAATATTTGTAATAAACGAATAAACAACAAAGCACATTCTTCATCACATATCTGTTTTAATTATTTGTTAGTTGTCTTTTATCACAACAAATATGGGATTCCAAACTTTCAGATTAAGCAAGAGGAAGCCATGCATATTTTAAAGGACTCAATGTGCAGAAATCTGAAATGCTTAATGTGTACATGTTGAGGCATATCCCAACGACAATCTTCTGTTCATCTTATCTCATATAGAAACTGCTGCAGTAAATCCAGCCAAAAACCACATAAGACCTCTCTGAACCTGTCAGCAGTTTGAGTCATTTGCTTTTGGCGCTGTCAATGAGGCATTCAAAAGCCATCCATATTTCAGACATGAGCAGCACCAGCTGTGCAATATTCTCAAGCGTGCCCTTTCACTGCATATCCTGCACAGTCAGAGATTATGTTACTCTATTGATTAGCTTGCTTAAAGGCGTCCTACATTTATAGCATAAAAGGCTTGCTTTCCAGAATGTAGGTACATTGGGAGATCCAGCATGAAACCACAGCTTTGAGTTTTATAACTAAGGATCATTTTCTCAGTCTAATCAGCGGGAATTATTGCTCAATGCACACTAAGCAGTGCTGCTATCGTTACTCTCATGCAGTTTCAAGCATCATACGTTTTCTTGAATTATGACTTTGAAAGATCTGGTGTTACAAAGGTAATGTTATTTTTTGACATATTTAGCAAAACCAGGGTGTGCTTGGGCAAATGAGAAATTGCACAAAATGGTAAAAGCATAGTTTGTTAAAAGGTGGATATTGGTATGCACCAGCGAATGCATGCACTCGAGGACATCATTTGTTTCATTGTCAAAACATGAGAGATTGTGGGAAATAGCTTTCTAGATCCTATTGTGGTAGTAGAAGGATGCGGAGCTATAGAGGTAGAAGTGGCCTAACAGCTCGAGCTAATGACTTTGGTCCCTTTGCCTCCCAGGTTCGAATTTCGATCACAGTAGAGAATTAGGTGATTTCTCGCAAAAAATCAATGGCGTCCATGTGTGATGGAAAGCACAACACGAACCTTCTGTGTTTGCTACGTACTGGAACTATATGCTTCTGGTATAGATCCTACGCTAGACAGCAGCCGCATGCCTCTGCACCATGGCTGAGGCTGTCCATCGCATGAAACAGCCTGTTTACACCCATTGCATAGGATGATACCAGCAGCAGTCCAATCTTTGCAGATACAGTGCAGAGTTATTTTTTTCTTTCATCCAGCACATCCAACACAACACAAGTGTACAATCTCTGTTGCATGAAACTTTTCTAAATATGTTCCTTGCTTTCGTTTTGAAAACAAAAGCACATGCTCATTGCTAATAGAAAAACTAGGGGACGGTGTTTGGTAGCACTGATTGTGCTGCTGCAACTACTGCTCCTGGTCTGTAAGGTGGGGGAAGGACATGGCTCATTGATAGTTTCTTGGCAAGCTTGTAAAGCTTGCCAACCTCGTTTTGACATCAATGTGGCATGTGTGAGTGAAATTATTTTTTGGTGTGTGAAAATAGTGAGACATTCATCACAATAAATAATACAGTAAACTAGTGTGATTTAAAATCATAGTTTAAATTCTTCATTTGTTACTTATACTTACAGCCTGTCTGTAAACAGCAATAGACAAAGGGCCTGAATTAGATTTTTGAAGATAGATTACTCCATCACCATGGTGACTGATAGCCTGTCCGCCGAAATGTAAACCGCATTATACCCTATGGGATTTATATTTCAGCGGATAGACTATCCATCACCGTTGTGACGAAATAACTCATCCGCCGAAATCTAAATCAAGCCGTAAGTCTAAAAATGTTGTTAATCTGCCTATCAATTGGCTATCTTGTAAAGTGAAGCTGTATCTTGTTGCTTCCTCAATAGTACAACAGTTTGTTGCAACAAATGACAGCTTCAGATATTTTTTTCTCAAGTCCAAAAGGGTGTTTGATGGGTTCTTCAATGTACTCACAAAGTCTGTGTGTTTTTGATGGTGGATATTTATTGTTCCATTCTCATTCTGATTGTACAATCATCGTATATGAGAGAAGTGGAGACTTATTCAGAAAGGTAAGCTTACACTTTTAGTATAAGTGTATTATGTTTTGCTATTTACAAACTCTGGGTATAGTCTTATGTGTAGTATCTTTATGACTGCTGAGAACTCGAAACACAAAAAAGAAAAGACAGTCTCTGCAGTGAAACGAAACACACCAAGGGGCATATTTATAAGAGGTTTGCTTCAAGTTCGCGCCATGCAATGTGTTACATGCACAAGGAAAACCTCTAAGACATTTATGAAGCCACGCAGAGCCACTTTGCGTGGCTCTGAGTGGCTTCAGAAATCTGGAGTAGAGCAACACAGCTCAAATTACTGCTTTGTGCTACTTTGCCCTTAGTAGGCATTCCATAGGTGTTGGCAGTGGGTGTTCACATGCAACTCCCATGCATTTTGAGGTATTCCTAGATTTACAAGGACTTGTAAACCTGGGAATGTAACAAAATCTTTTCTCTTCCCAGTGGATGTGTAACATTGCTGCATCCTCCTTCTTTGGGAGCTGCATCCTGCAGCACAGATAGATAGAGGACCATGCCTCCCAAGATTGTTTTGTGCAGGAAAGTGACCCTTCCAGCACAAACACAATATTGCATGTAACACAGGCATCCTTGCATCGTTGGTGTTCGGCTGCCTGAAGTGTGCCAGTGCAGAGGAAAAAGTAGGAATGCCCCATATTGCCTTAAATACAGCACATTCCCATCCTTTCCCTATAGTGCAGCTCAGCAAGATGACTTGCTGCCCTACGCCATAGTTTCATATTTATGCCCCCAAAAGTGTAACCTTCGTGAAAAAGTCCCACAATCATAAATACTTGTTTCTACAAGCAGGGACCACATTAGAAGACAGGAATCCCTGAGTTTTATTGATACATGATTTTAGTGTATGATTCGCATGCTTGTATTTTTCTAAAACATTCAAATGGCTTAGTCTATGTTGGGAGTCAGAATTTTTGTCCTGCATCGAGGAGTATTTGAGTTGTAAACGAGGGTAAAATCTTCTGTGTAATTATTCTTGCTGTAGACTGAAGGCGTAATAGTGGACTTTTGCTTAGAATTCCTCAGCAAATAAGTATTTAACCCCTTCTGTGCCCAGGACGTAATGGTTACGTCCTGAGGCACAGTGCTCGTGTGCCCAGGACGTAACCATTACGTCCTGGGCACAGAGACCAGAGGGAGCGCTAGCGCTCCCTCTGTGGGGTTCCCCCCCAACCCCCCAAGGCAGGGATGGAAGGGGAAGACCTTCCCCTTCCACCCCCGACCCTCCACCCCCCGTGATGTCAGCGTGCGATCGCGCGCTGATTGTCACAGAGGGCCTCCTCCATTGCGCTGGAAGCTCAGCTTCCAGCGCAATCGGAAGAGAAATGCAAAGCATTTCTCTTCCGATCAAGTGGAGGAGGCAAGAGAGGCTTCAAAGGGAAGGAAAGGAATTTCCTTCCCTTTGAAGTCTCTCTCAGCGTTTCAAAAGCCGGATTGTAAAGCAATCCAGCTTTTGAAACGCCCACTAGACACCAGGGATTTATTTTTGTAAATGAAACTGGCATTAGGGAGCGACCCCTTGGGCAAGGGTCGCTCCCAAGGGGGGCTTTTTTTTTAAGGCCTTTTCTGCCCCCCCCTATTATTAGGCCGATCTGCCCCCAGGGGGCAGAAACCTCTAGGCACCAGGGATAATTTATTTATTTTTGTTTGTTTTTGTTTTGTTTTTGATTTTAGAGGTGGGGAGCGACCCCTTAGGCAAGGGTCGCTCCCATAGGGGGGAAATTATATTTCGGCCATTTCTGCCCCCCGTGGGGGCACATTGACCTATTTTTATGAGGCCAATCTGCCCCCAAGGGGGACAGAAACCACTAGACACCTGGGAGTTTTTTTTTTTCATGAATTTGACGCAAGGGGAGCGACCCCTTAGGCAAGGATCGTTCCCAGGGGGGGGGCAAATTTATTTTAGGCCAAGGGGCAGATCAGCCTATTTTAATTAGGCCGATCTGCCCCCAAGGGGGGCAGAAACCACTAGGCACCGGGGATTTTTGTTGTTGTTGTTGTTTTACAGATGGGGAGCGACCCCTTAGGCAAGGGTCGCTCCCCTGGAGGGGCAAATTGTATTTAGGCCATTTCTGCCTGCTTTGGGGGCAGATTGGCCGATTTTAGGTCAATCTGACCCCAAGGGGGGCAGAAACCACTAGGTACCAGGGATCTTTTTTTTTTTGCGCCATCACGCAAGGGGAGCGATCCCGTAGGCAAGGGTCGCTTCCTGGGGGGGTGAGGGGCAATATTTTTTTAGGCCATTTCTGCCCCCCCTGGAGGCAGATCGGCCTATTGTCATTAGGCCGATCTGCCCCCAGGGGTAATTTTTATTTTATTTTTTTGTTTATTTGTTTTTTTAATGATGGGGAGCGACCCATTAGGCAAGGGTCGCTCCCCTGGGGGGCAAATTGTATTTAGACCATTTCTGCCCCCCTTGGGGACAGATCAGCGGATTTTAGGTCAATCTGCCCCCCAGGGGGGCAGACACAACTAGGCACCGTCTTTTTTTGCGCCAATGTCACGCAAGGGGAGCGACCCCGTAGGCAAGGGTCGCTCCCCGGGGGGGTTGGAGGGGCAAATTTATTTTAGGCCATTTCTGCCCCCCCTGGAGGCAGATCAGCCTATTGTTATTAGGCCGATCTGCCCCCAGGGGGGGCAGAAACCTCTAGGCGCCAGGGCTAAAAAAAATTGTTTTTTTTTTTTTTTTTGTTTGTTTTTTTAGAGATGGGGAGCGACCCATTAGGCAAGGGTCGCTCCCCTTGGGGGCAAATTGTATTTAGACCATTTCTTCCCCTTGGGGGCAAATCGGCCGATTTTAGGTCAAAACAACTAGGCACCGGGGATCTTTTTTTTTGCACCAATGTCATGCAGGGGGAGCGACCCCGTAGGCAAGTGAGGTACCATTTTTATCGGAAGACTTGGGGGAACGCTGGGTGGAAGGAAATTTGTGGCTCTGTAGTGTGGTTAGTTTTACGTATACTTTGCGCATTAGCTTCAGGCTTTAGGCCTTTGTGCACTTTGCCCTGAATGTATTTTATTCATTTGCTGACAGCTTAGAGCCTCTGTGCACTTTGCTCTAAATGCTTTTTATTAGGCTTCGTACTGTTATTATTCAAATAGCCAGTTCTACTGTGTTGTTTTTTATTCATATCACACTGTTTTGCCTACTTCAGCACTGGAGTTCTTCATAACATATTCACTCTGTGCTTCAGTCAAGGATACAGTCTGGTACATTGCCGATAGACATGGTAGGAGTTTAGATTTGGCATTCCTGCGTAGGGACATTTTGTGATCACGATGACATGTTAGTTATAAAATCACTTCCTTGTCCCAATACATGCAAGAGGGAGATTCCGACCAGAGACCCACAGCTAGACGCTGACTGCCTCGTTGCAGATGCTGAACCACATCACAGGCCTTTGCTCAGGTATGAGGGCTTATGTCTCCCCAGTGATTCAGAAAGGCAAGCTAGAAGCTTAACATGCTGTGCTCTAATATAGAACAAGCAGAGGGAGAGTAGAAACTGTTAGGCAATATGATAGCTTTGTTCTTATGTTTTACTCTCCTGGTAACTATTTCAATCCTACTATGTTGTATTGTTCTGGTTATTGCGGCTCACGCCTTATTATCTAAAATACAGTCGTTTTATTAAAACATTATATAAAACTTATACTGTCTTTGTCATTTGTATATGAGACCATATTGTAAATGAGAGAGTTGGTTTGGATCTGAGTGACCACGACTTCCCTGAGAAGTTCCAAAGATGTCATGCGCTCGGCTGCCTAATCATTTCTTCCCCCTGGGAGAAATGAGGCACTGCTAGTTAGCCGGAGCAAAAACCGGATTTAGGGTGACAGAGTTCTTTACAAGTGGGTCAGACTCAGTCCCCCACACCGTTATCGATCCTGCTGCCTAGAAATCCAGTAGTCTCATTTAGGATAATGAGAGCCCACGCGACAGCTCCTCTCAGATTCCAGAAATTTTCTGTCACCGAAATGAGAGTGTTTTTTGGGTCAAATTTTGAGGTTTGCAAAGGATTCTGGGTACCAGAACCTGGTCAGATCCACACAAGTCACCCCATCGTGGATTCCCCTAGGTGTCTAGTTTTAAAAAATGCACTGGTTTGCTAGGTTTCCCAAGGTGCCGACTGAGCTAGAGGCCAAAATCCACAGGTAGGCACTTTGCAAAAAACACCCCTGTTTTCTGTGAAAAAATGTGATGTGTGCATGTTGTGTTTTGAGCCATTTCGTGGGCGCTAGGCCTACCCACACAAGTGAGGTACCATTTGTATCGGGAGACTTGGGGGAACACAGAATAGAAAAACAAGTGTTATTGCCCCTTGTCTTTCTCTACATTTTTTCCTTCCAAATGTAAGGCAGTGTGTAAAAAAGACGTCTATTTGAGAAATGCCCTGTAATTCACATGCTAGTATGGGCACCCCGGAATTCAGAGATGTGCAAATAACCACTGCTTCTCAACACCTTATCTTGTGGCCATTTTGGAAATACAAAGGTTTTCTTGATACCTATTTTTCACTTTTTAGGATTGAGCCTGCGTTGCATGCGCCCGCGCATGCGTATCGCAGCGAGACGCTTTAGTGTTTAGAAAAGGGCTCGGAGCCCTGTCGACGTCACGTCAGTGCTTTTCATTGGTTCGTGGGCTTGCCTAATAAAATCTGCTTGCTTTCATTAGTCGAAGGCATGCATACGTCATGCCTTTTCCGGTGGCTAGCCCTCCTCGGGCGCATCGACCAAGTACAGAAAACATGCGAGGCTCGCTGTTTTCTGTCGAGCTCGTGGACTACTTTTTCTTTAATTTACTAGCGCGATTTCGCTTGGCAGAAGACGAGCGCTTTACATAATTAATTGCACTTTTTCGGGTTACGTACATAAATGCACTTTTGCCGATAGGTGAAAAGTCGGGTTAGGAGTTTACAACACTATCAGCTCTAACATGAGCAAACGCGAGACCCGCTGCATTGCAAATGCTTGTTATATTTCAGCAAATTAATTGCTGTATACCCTTTATAGAATAAAAACCCATTGCAAGGTGCAGCTCATTTATTGGCTCTGGGTACCTAGAGTTCTTGATGAACCTACAAGCCCTATATATCCCCGCAACCAGAAGAGTCCAGCTGACATAACGGTATATTGCTTTAAAAAATCTGACATCGCAGGAAATAGTAAAACGTAGAGAAAAATGGATGTTTTTTTCACCTCAATTTCAATATTTTTTTATTTCAGCTGTTTGGAAGGAGGCTGAAAGCACAAAAAATATTAAAAATGGGGTATGTCCCAGTAAAATGTCAAAATTGTATTGAAAAATTGGGTTTTCCAATTCAAGTCTGCCTGTTCCTGAAAGCTGGGAAGATGGTGATCTTGCCACCACAAACCCTTTGTTGGTGCCATTTTCAGGGAAAAAACCACGAGCTGCCTTCTGCAGCCCTTTTTTCCCATTTTTTTGCAAAAAACTAAATGTTCACTGTATTTTGGCTAATTTCTTGGTCTCCTTCAGGGGAACCCACAAAGTCTGGTACCTCTAGAATCCCTAGGATGTTGGAAAAAAAGGGCGCAAATTTGGCGTGGGTAGCTTATGTGAACAAAAAGTTATGAGGGCCTAAGCGCGAACTGCCCCAAATAGCCCAAAAAAAAGGCTCGGCACAGGAGGGGGAAAAGGCCTGGCAGCGAAGGAGTTAAATGAATTATCTCTAGCTAAGTTACAATTGCATATAGAGTTTAGTTTGACCCTGTGGTTCATGTCAAATAATTATGTCAATTTTAACTAGAGCCTTAGCTTGGCCTCTTAAATCGAGGAGCATAAACTCAGCAAAGATTTTATCTCACTGATGCAGACTTTATTGATTTAATGGGGTGGAAGATGGAAGAACCGAATTCAAGGGCTGGTGCCAGCTTTACATTGATTACTTTAAGTGATTGGGTGATTGCCCAACTACCATAGATGCCAGAAAATCTCTTAAATGACCTAGTGACAGTGGTTGCTTTCTTCCTCTTATTTTCAACATGGTTGTACCAAGTTAAATTATTATCCACTGTTACACCTAAGTAGTGGCATGACGTCACTTCTTTTATGGGATTTCGGTCAATAGTCCACTTCGATCCCTTCCGGGATTTCCCGAAGATCATTACTTTTGCTTTTCCCAGATTTACCTGTAAGTCATTCTTGTGATTACATTTTAGCTAACTAAATACATGATTTTGCAGTCTGACTTGTATTACTGAAAGTAAAATGACATCATCTGCATATGCCAAATAAATAATAGTTCCAAGACTCATAACGAAAAAAGTAAAGCGGCCCAAATGCATCCCTGCTTCGGGTAGTTTTGAATAATCATTTTAGGAGAAAGAACATTATTTGTTAATTTGATTTGGAGCTAAGTATTTTCATTTAGAACCAAGAGGTTTATCAAAGTTTGGTGAATACCCCATTTGGAGCGTTTTTCCTACAGTGTCATGCAGCTAACTCTGTCAAAAGCGGAGGAATAATCGACGTAGCATCCATTTAGCCCGAGTTCCTTTCTTACGTTTTATCGAGCAATACCCTTAGGCTGACGATGTTATCTATCATAGAGCAATTTGATCTAATCCGGGTTGATGTAATGGCAGGGGATTGTTTCCATTGTCCATGAATATAGAGCATTTCATAATTTAATAAGCATTTACCAAATAGTTTTTCCTCTGAGTCTAACAAGGTATGTAGGATTTTGTTTGCATATGAATGATTGTGATGATGGGTTTCTTGTCCCTTTTAGTGTAGGGAAGTCTTAAATATGTTTTGATTTCCGGAGAATACTTATTTGGAGATGGTATTTTTCATAGTTTTCTTGAATGCAGTTTGACTGTGTTTGTGCCTCAAATAGCTTTTTTTTAATTTTTATTTATGCCTGCAAATTCTTGAAAAGTTCCTCATTCTTGCCTATGCAGCGTTTTTAAAGTTTCCCAATTTATTTTAGCTTTATCAGAACAAATGTATATATTGAATATTTCTTTGAATGTATACCTTTAATGAAAACTGTATTTGTATAATGGAACTGTCCGGTAAATGAACACAAACTATTTTCTGCTGAATACTTCTAGTGCTAAACATGTGATTAATGTAAAGAAATTATGTATATTGACAGAAAATATATATATTTTTTTAATTCACAATTCTCATAGAGGTGTGGTAGAGCAAAAGTCTCTATGAACGTCATGAAGTTGTGAAGTTTCCCATAGATCTTTACAAAGGTTGCAATAAAACCTTTGCAGCTTTGCATCCCCTTTATGAAGCACTTTCACAGCTGCGCCATGCCGGCTACACATTTCAAGAGTAGATTACTGATTGATTTTTTATGAATTATTAGCTTAACGAATACACACATGGAGTACGATGCAGTTTTGTATCCCTAGCCAATGTTAAAGTGGCTCTCTGCAGTGCCATCTTAACATTATGAATTGATCATTCCAATTAAAATGTCAAAAAATAAGTTAATTCAGTGATAAACATCATAAAAGCATACTCATTGTAAAACACATCTATATATACACAGTTAAAAAAGGATATAAATACATGTATTGATGTAAAATAATTCTCAAAAGAAAATATACATATTATGATTATCATACACAATAGTTTTTTCTCAAAATTCTCACAGCAAGTTTATATTAGTGAGTCCCTAACTGTCTGTGAATTAGAGAAATACATTTCTTGCGAGCAGAAGAGTAGGTGTATCAGAAGAATTATAAATATGTAACTGTTTTAGCTATAGATTTTCAAACAGGGCAAATGACTGCTATTATAGAAACCCTTGACTATTTGCTACAAACATTATTTATATCTACAGTCCTATATCTGAACTTGAGATACAGCGGCTGTGCCAAGGATGGAGTAGAAAGATTTAAAAATGGCTCAAATTTCATTTTACATTTGTGAGCTAAGAATGTAATGGCCAGAGACCCATGCCTCAGGCCTAACAGGCCTTGTTTTCTGTGTGTGCTCAGTACATTTCTTTAATCTGATATTTAGATGTTGGACGAGCCTCTCTTGTGGTCTTCCACGAATCTCCTAGGCCAAGCATATGCAATTTGGTTGCCATATATTTCAACCAGGGTATACTTCCATGGCCACTGAGTCTCAGCACCACCTCAAGCGACTTTCTAATAATGGTCAGCTCCCCTGTGTACCATAATCATCCCCAGGATAACAAAGGTTTAAGCTTTACTCTCTCTGAGATTGGTTTTATCTCAATATCCATGTATAATGGTGTTGATGGTGTACTCTGGGGTAGCATAACAGGGGACCTTAAAGATCTCCACTTCATTACAGTCAAACTTGGGACATTCAGATTACCCTACAATTGCATGCTAAATAAAGCACCCCCCCACAGATTGTGTAATCTATATCTGTGTAGCTGGCATTACAGACTTTATCATGGTGCCTGAATCATGCTGTGACCACTTTAAAGCACTATTTTGACCTGCATATTCCATGATATGTTCTCAGAAAGTTTAATGCCCAACTAATCAGATATATTGACCCTCTCCAGTTTTACTCCTTCCAGAGTAGGTACACCTCAATACCCCAAGTGCAGGTTAAAAGCCATACATTTTGGTTGACAGCATTAACCTCTGCCCCTCCGTTCACATAAGTCACTGAAGCAATCTAATAGAGTCTGTAGGCCAGTAAGTGTTTTGGAAATCCAGAATGTGACAGCACCGAACAGAAGGGCCTGAACCAGAGATTTGCATAGAGTTGGCAAATAATTGTAGTAGCTACTTAAAACTTCAACTACTATATTTGTATATAGTGTGAATAATTTTGGGGCCCGAACCTTGCAAACCCCTTCAAAATAGGGATATCTCTGATAGCTTGCTCTGGGGTTCCCATCTCGCTAGTGCACATGTTTTTTCATGCAATTTCACCTAAATAGACCGGAAATTTTCTTGAGCCCCACAGTTTCATTTTATTGAGAATAGACCAAAGCTTGCACCGTGGGACCGGGTCAAAAGCTGACTTAAGGTCTACAAAGGTGACATGTAAATGGCAATCCCCAACACAACAGACTTCCAATGGATTAGAGAAACCCTAAATATCTGGGGGCAGATTTATAAGAACTTTGACTGAAACTGGGTTACCTTATTACATTTATTAAGTTCTAACTTTGGATTAAGCAAAGATAGAAATATGCTGGTTAAACTCAAATGAATTGTAATTTAAAATCCTCTTTAAATATAAAGTCAGACTTTAGGTCAAAGTTTTGCACTTCTGAAATGCCACTTTTAAAAAGTTTTCATTTTCTTGTCCTAATCATTTGTGCATTCTGCCTGTGTCCTGGGTCACAGGATGGTGAATGACTCTACTGTGGGGTGTTTATATTCCTCCCACACAGTGACACAAAGATGACTGGACTTGTGCAGGAAGGGCCATCCTGCCATGATAGCTGTGGGTGGAGTTGTGCTCCACTTGCACTTCAAAGGGCTTGTCTCCAGCAAACACAAAGGAACCTGACCAGACGTCTTGTAGCCTTCACATGGGAAGGTCAGAACTTTCCAGAGCCAGATGTAGGGGCAGTAAGGGAATCTCCAACACAAAGGATTGCACCAGGTATAAATATTGGACCTCCAGAGCCACCCTCCAGAACACTTTAGGAAATGTGGACATTCCAGAAGAAGGATTGACCTGCTGCCAAAGGAGTGCCCTGCAGCATGAGGACTGCCTTGCTGTCTGAGAAGGAAGGTTGGACCTGCTTATCTTTATCCCTTGCTAACCTGAGTGACTGCAAGGGTCAGTGACCGTTTGAGTTACAGGGACATGAAAAGCCCAAGATTCCTACCTGCAACTGCCCAGCTGACCTGCTGCACTGGACATGCCTTGGCATGCAACTTGACCTACTTGAGCCCTACTGGCTGCATTTATGCTGTCACTGTTTTCTGTTGAATTGCAGATTTCCCTTTACTGCCTTTAAATCCTCATTAAACCATGAACTTGTCTTTGAGTTATAGTGAGTCAGACTTATTTCTCCACTAAAAACATTTTCCATTAATTTGAACAGATCAATATGATGCAACTATGTTGTTAGAGTTATCAGGGCAGGCAATTGATAGTTAGGGTTCATCACAATAGTCTTTATTCCATGAACAAACATATAATATTGCTCGCTATCAATTGAGCCAAAAAGCTTTGTCGTTGCAGGAAAGGGAAATACTTTTTATGGTACACAATGTATAATTCTTTTGATCAGGCCTCATTTTTTTTTGAAAGAGTAAATAAGGACACACAAAGGATATTAATAAAAAAGAAAAGGAAGAGAATGCTCTGTAAGGTCAATAACTACCAGGATTTTAGTTTTTAGGCATCCAGGGGCAAGGGACTCTTGTCATCCTTTGGTGAATATGTCTCAATCAGTTGTTGAGTTTGTCCGGTAATTGTTGTTCATCAGTCAGTGGGATCTGCAGCTGTGAATTGTCCATATAATTTGTACCAGCTGACATTTACCATAAGGATACTGTGGTTCTAAATACTTCTGACCATCCAATTTTGAACGCTAATTATCATGTCATATTAGTACTAATTATATACAGTGAAATAACCACTGTTTTTATAGAATGTCTAGACTGAAAAAGGGTTGAAATACCCCTCAGGTCAACTGGAAGAGCATTACAATGCCTAGTGGCAACTACCCAAAAAGTTCTGGCACCAATAGTGACACACTTTAATTTAAGGACAAATGCCAAAAAAGAATTGAATGATTGAAGATGACATTTTTGTTGGTACAATTGAAAACATTGTGTCAGAGGGAAAGGCAATGTTTCAAAAAGAGCCTTATGGACTAGAGAGATGAACTTGCAGGGTACTCGCTGTTTCACAGGTACCAGTGCAGCGAAGCCAAGGGAGGTGAGATAGAATATGATCTTTTCAGTTTAAGCTCAACTATGACCACCAAGTTCTGGACTAACTGCAAATTATATATAGCTTTAGCTCGTAAGTCGAGATAAACAGAATTACAGTAGCCCTGTTTCATGGCAATGAATACTTTTAGAATCTCAATGTTGTGTGAAAATGGAAAAAAATGAAAGGCTTAAGTACGTGGAGCTACAGAAAAGCAACAGGACATGACTATTATATTGATCTGATCAGATAACATAATTTTACTCCCCGATTTTTAACAAGTTACTAGAACAGGTTTCTCGCCTAAGCAGGGTGGTTAGAAACAAAGCTTCTGAAATGTTGAGGGTCTGAATGGGAATAGGGCCTCTGTTCTCCCAACATTTAGGGCTTCATTTGCGAGCCCCTAGCAGCACACTGCACCACCAGAGCATCATTTTTTTGACACTCCAGTGGCGCAGTGTTCCAGCCCATATGTACAAGGCCATGCAAAGCCACCTTGCGTGGCTTTTCATGACCTTGAAAATATGGACCCCTTTCACGCATGACACTGCACGAAAGGGACATTCCATGGGTGTTGCTTGAGGTGTTCCCACCCACAAATCATGGAACTCAAAGGAATTTGATGCATTCCCAGATTTAAAAGTCTAGGATTGCGTTAGATTCCTCTACCCCCTCATGGGTGGCATAAGAGTGACACAACCAGGAGAAATATTGTTATTTCTCTCTGTTGTTTTCTCTTTCTTTTTGTAGTGAACCCAGGATAAAAACCGGCCTGCATGTGGTGAACAAGATCATAGTACTCTGCATACCCTGAGAGCTCATTGTAAACTATAAGTTTCAAGAATTTGGCTACTTATAACTAAGAGATGGGTTTGTAGTTATAATGATTTTCAGGATATTAGTATGGATTATTTAGTAGTGGGACAACCAGTGCTTTTTTGCACTTACTTGGAGCAATACCTGTAATTAATAAGCCATTCGTAATGGCCTGGGTGCACTTGTGATCCTTCAAAAAGTCTTTATGTATTTTAGCAGGCAAAGTAACAGTCAGTGAGCCAGCAAGCTTACTCTCTTTCACTAGTGATAAGTAATCGTCATTATACAAAAATGAAACTTCTGATAGAGAGTGGGTAGTAGCAGTACAAACCTTTACTCGTTTAAAATATAACCATACAAGGCACATACTAACAATTAAAAACCATAGCACCAAATATAGTACATAAGAAACAAAAGAGTTAAAATAGATTAAAAAGACCACAGAAAGATATAAACATATTTAAAAACAAGTGTCTGTAAAGACTTTAATGAGCATTTAGTGTAGGATCTGACATACATTTGGACTATTTCTACATAAAGTACATTACTATTTTTACTATAAGAAGAAACCTCAGATATTTCAAGCAGTACAAAAAACCTCAACAGGCTCCACTATGCCCTGTCTGAAAAAACAGTAAGATAACACCTGCTTAAAAACCGTCAATCATGTAGGTCTGAGGGTTGTCACCGAACAAGGCCTCTAAAGAGACACACAACCATATGTTCAGCCCGTCAGACCACAGTCTAGGGCCCATGATAAGATTAAATCCTCGGCTCCTGACGCTTAATTACACTACTCAAAAAATTGCCTACAGACATTCAACAATAGGCACCCTTAAGCATAAGGAGGTGTAGCATAGCTGGCTCCACTTAGTAAAACTAATCAATTGTGCAAAAAGATTTAGCCTTTGCCTTGTCAATAACCAATGGTGATGTTACTCACCCATGTCAGATATAAATCATTTGAGAGACGGTTTTTATCAATGGTTGGCAGGTTTCTGTAATTCATTACTATCTCTTGGAGCAGCAGCATGGATGGTAAATTATGTTCAACCCACTCGTAATCTGCTTTAGTGATCTTTTCAGGGCATAAATATAAGTCCAGGTGACTCAGAATAGTAAATTCAGATTATATGTACCCAAGCCATGAAATTGCTCTTGATAACCGCTCTGTTTAGGGCTGGCTCGCTCTTGTACCACACCAATCTCCAGCATAGCAATCGTCTTAATGCAGTGATATCTGAGATATATTAAAGACCCAATTCCTCATGGACAGAAAGAAAAGTTGAGGTGCTTTGCGAGACAGACGGTAAACGTCTGGCGCACATGTTCTCCACAACCTGGATGATACTATAATCTTATTAGTCTCCCAGATATGACTACCATAGGTTGTAACAGACACACATCAGCATTACAAATTGAAGAAGGGGTTTAAGTCCATGACCAAAACCCAATGAATGGGATAGCATTGATCTTTTAGATGTGAACGAGGACCCTAAGCCATCCTGTTATCAAACAAAGTGCCCAAAAAGTTAAAAGTATGTACTTGTGCAATATTAATTTTATTGAAAAAATAGCTTTTTCTTTAGTGGGACATGGAGTGGGTAGATACTGGAAGGGCTATAAAATTGTGGGACAGGGACTGTGCAATTGGCAAGATTTGTTCTAATTGATCTAGTTTTCCACTCAAAGTGCTCTGTAAAACAATTTGACCAAGCTATTGAAGGTGGGACCTTGCATACAGTAGAATGATATTTTTTTCTTTTTAGTGGCAGGTAAAATAGTTGCAAACATATTAGGGGTGGTGGCGTTTTTTTTAAAAAGTAATACACGCCATGGAGTTCTTGATCGCTATTTTATGAATGACGTTGAACTTTTGCCCCTCATGTTTGGCTTTCAATGAATAATAACAACTTCATGTCTGTTCTAGATCATAAGACACATCTTGGCTAGATCATTACCAAATCAACAGGTATTTGGTTTATAATTTTTCTGCTGTTTAGTCTGAAGAGTACTTACATCATTTTGAGCTGCAGGTATTGGTCAATGTACTCAAAGCCATTTGGGCTTTTTAATTGAAGCAAAAATCATTGTTCTAAGTGAAGGGATAAATCTTCAGTTACATGATTTTTCCACATTTGTTGCTAAACTGGTAGTTTGAAGTAGATTTAAGCTCCCAAAATAACCAAATGGCTAGATGGTCTGATAATGGAATTGAGATAGGTTAGAAACTATTTCACACAGCGATTGTCAGTGACAACAGTATCTAAGAAGTGACACATTTTTTGTGTGACACTACTCAAAGCAATAGAGAAATTAAAGAATGTGAGGAAGCAGATTATTAGTTGGGGTGGATAGTAGTCAACCACAAGTAATAATGTTACTATTCTCATTAGGTCCAGTAAAAGTTTCAGTAATTTAAACCAGAGTTCAACACTTGTTAGCTATGGCGCAGAGCAGATAGGCTTATTTTAAGTTAGGGCCAGATGTACGAAACGTTTTGCATGGCGCAAACTGCAAAACTCGCAGTTTGCGCCATGCAAAACATGCAGCGTGATGCACATTCCCATTTTGCGGTTCGGTAACCTGGTTACCGACTCGCAAAATGGGAATGCGACTCGCAAATAGGAAGGGGTGTTCCCCTTCCTATTTGCGATTTGCATCGCGATGCAGAATTGCTTTGTGACCTTGAACGCGGTCACAAAGCAATTCGCAGTTAGCACCCATGTGAAGTGGGTGCTAACCCATTCGCAAAAGGGAAGGGGTCCCCGAGGGACCCCTTCCCCTTTGTGAATGGCCCCAAAATTTTTTTTTAAGAGCAGGCAGTGGTCCTATGGACCACTGCCTGCTCTGAAAAAATGAAACCAAATGGTTTCATTTTCTCGAGTGTATTGCAACTCGTTTTCATTTAAGGAAAACGGGCTGCAATAACAACAACAAAAAACTGCTTTATTAACAAAGCAGTCACAAACATGGTGGTCTGCTGTCTCCAGCAGGCCACCACCCCTGTGAGTGCAGGGAATCGCAAGGGGGTCGCAAATTGCGACCCACCTCACTAATATTAATGAGATGGGTCTTTGCGACCCCCTTGCGATTCGCAGATGGTGTCAGGGACACCATCCTGCATATGGGATTGCAACTCGCAAATTGCGAGTCGCAATCCCAATTCTTCCTACATCTGGCCCTAAATGTGAAAGGCATTTTGAAGTTAAAAGTTAAAATGTTAAAAACACAGCACAATAAAAATCTTACTTCAATTTATACAAATTGAGATTATTTAAATGAACAAAATTACACCAAAACAACAGAAATCCAAGTAGGGGAACCATAGCTATGTTTTTTAAATTTGTTGCTTAAAATTAGCGCCAAAAAGTGCAAAGCCACAGCCGCAGGAAACAGGTCGCACTAGATCAGGACATGGGTAAGGTTTGAGGCTGCCCGTGATGGCGTGTGTGCAGGTTGGATACAGGTGCCAAATTGGTTCCAGTCAGAAAGTTACCTTCATGACACTTGGGCCCATATTTATACTTGCTTTGCATTGAATTATGATCATTGTTTTTTACGCTAATTCAGTGCAAACTTAACTCCATATATATTTTTTTTACAGTAGACCCGTCTAGAGCCAAAATATTGGAGTTAACGTAACTTTTTGGATGCGTGGAACCAACTTTCCTCAATGAGATGCAAGGTAGGTGTAGCACCATATTTATCCACCCGTGCAAAAATGACGCACGGGTGGGAGGCGGACCCAAAAAATGAAGTTAACCCCAATTTGCATCACGTTTTAATGTCTGGGTCAGACCAGGCATTAAAATGAGGCCCACACACCACTACTTAAGGAAAACACACAGAAGCTACATTGGCAACCCACAGGACAAGATGGAAGTGTTACTGCTCCAGCTTGGGAGATTACTAGAGGACAACAAGCACAACAGCAACCACCACCACTGCAGCAACCACAACCACCACTTCGGCCCCCACAATGGCAACACAGAAGGCAGGAGAGAATATTCCGGAACAAGACAACCGTCTTTGGCCTCAGGGAACAAGACTTCATTAGGACATACCGACTCACCCTGCAAGACATACTACGCTTGCTGCACCACATTGAGCCACAGATCACAGCCAGCCTGCAGACCCACATAATGTACCACCTGTCACAAAGCTGCTAGCTGTCCTGCATATGCTGGCAAGTGGCTCATTCCACACAACGGGTGCACTGGTTGCTGGTGTGTCACAGCTGTCTTTCTCAGTCTTCCTGCCAGAGGTATTAGACGCCCTCATCTCTCTGACACCCCGCCACATCTGCTTCCCCAACATCCAGAAAATGCAGCAGGAGATAAAGCAGGGCGTATACCAATTTGTTGGCTTTACACATGTGCTGGGTGCAATGGACTACACCCATGTCTGATTTGTTCCACCTGCAGCAGCAGAACATTTATATATGAACAGCAAACATACGCATTTCATAAATGTGCAGGACATAGTGGACCACCATGGACTAATTACAAACACTTTAGCCAAGTATCCTGGTAGCGTCCACTACGCCTACATATTCAGGCACAGCAGGATCAACTAACATTTCCAGGATGGCCAATATGGTAATGGCCTACTTGTGGGTAAGTCAACAAACCTAGCAATTTACACACACAACACACCAACCCTGTAGGACACACAAGGCATACACCATTCCAAAAAAACATGGCAGTACAGCACAATCAGTGCACAGCAGAAACACATACACCCACATGTATGTAACACACCCACAACTTGACAGACACACCATGTGAAGGACAGGTGGAGATATGTACCCTTTGGTAACAGAAGATGTCCACAAACCACTACAAGTGCCCACAGGTTGGCTACTACGTACACTTCACACACACATTACACCAAACAAAGAATAGCCCAGCAATGTCAATGTCATACCCCATGCTCATGTAACGAAAGTCACACATAGGCACAGACCCCTTAAATCATGCCATACAAGTCTCTGCCAGAAAAAACATTAAATGCCAGACAACTGGTACCAATACCAACTACATCTCATCAACA
The DNA here is from genome assembly GCF_031143425.1 of Pleurodeles waltl. Lineage (NCBI taxonomy): Eukaryota > Metazoa > Chordata > Amphibia > Caudata > Salamandridae > Pleurodeles > Pleurodeles waltl. Next base: position 779,433,383 of record NC_090439.1, read on the forward strand.
CGTACCTGACTTACCTGTAGTGTGCATATACATCTGCCTGTTGCATTGGCTCACACACATAGGAATACAAAATTAACGTCCATCACATACCATGTGCCAGAATTGTGAGAAGTAGCACTGCACCTACTGTAGTGCCACCTCACATGCACCACTTACTGACCCACAACACCATCATGTCTGTACCGTAAATAGTAAATGGCCCAACATGGGGCAGAGTCACTATTGGACAATGCAGATCATGAATGCCATAGTGGGACCCTGTTGGAGTTTTTAGGACATCACTGACCTTACATGCACTGTGCTGAGGGACACATTGGCTAAGTAGCTGAGCCCCATCCTATAGCCTGCACTGTGCATGTGTTGACAGTATAAATGCTGATTCATGTATTGGACGATAGTAGAGACACTGGTGGTAATGTTGATCACCCTGAAGCAATAGGATACACACCCTTGGACAGCTGATGGCATCAACTTAGTTTTCCCTGTTTAGCAATATCAGTATAAGCATAATCAATCCCAGGTCGTCTACTACCACCCTTTCCTTTATTTCTCTCCTTCTATCTTCTGTGTTATCTAAAAATGTCTTTTCTACAGGTGTTAGTAAACATGTTAAATTGTTACAATGAGCGAATGCAGTGCCAAAAGTTAAAGTAGGCTCAAAGAAATCTCTCATAATAACTATGTTATTATCATTGGCTATTCTATTAAAATAACCAATGACAGGTACAAATGAAAATACCATGTCATAATTTGAATAGAAATACTGAATATATTCTTGGTTATAGAAGTGCGTTAGTAAAAGACTGCAGCTCATAGCATAAGTAACTGACAAGCTATGGTAAGTAGTTCCTTTTTCCACTGAAGTTGGAATCTATGTACATACATAACAATCTTTCGCATCCATCACCTCAACATACTCATGCAATAAGCAATAGAAAACATTGGAGGAAAGCTCTTTCTCTTCATGTACGTATTTGACATCTATTCTAAACTTGTCTTTAGTTAGTGATGTAACAGTTGTATCCAAAGAATTATCAATCTTTGCAGTATGGTTGGCTCCATTCGCCTCATAAACAATCACTCCTACAAATAACAATAAACACATTAGCACACTCGCCAGTTCTACTGTTTTGGTTATGAAAGTTTCTCATAGTCTCCATGGTCTCCAATTTTTTAAAATAATTCATTCACTCAGGACAGTATCTTATGTCAATTTCGGTATAGCAGCTTGTCAAGTTCTATTATATTTGTGAATATCAGTTACTAATGTCTCTTTTAAGCACGACTTTCCAGTAATTTTCAACTTTTTCCCAGTCCTTTCTCATAATTTTAACGTGCCAGAATAAACATTTTCAGTGTCTATATCAAAACAATAACTCAAAAATTCTTCTTGCCATTCATTTGTAGTTATACATGCCCATTCTAGACCAGAATCACTTGCTTGCAACTTTCCTTTTTGGTCTTTTGCTGCTTTCGCCTTCTTCTCCACTAGTATTTTCTCCTTCATTCAACTCTTTTTCCTCTTGAATTGGTGGTATTATATTAATTCTTCCACCTTTTGAATTTCTTCTGGCCAGTTGTCTCCTTTTGATGTCTTCTTCGTTAACAACTTTCTCAGGATTGAGTCTTCACTTGACTTTGAACCTTTTTCATCCGATGTTCCTCCAACTGGTTCAGGAAGAGTATAATCCACATGGGCGGGACTACCCTCAATTCCTTTCCCAATGGGGTCAGTCCTTTGTTTGGTTTGGTATGTCATACCTCCTGCTACGGAGGATACCCTCTTTTGAGCAGATCTTCTCTCAGCCAACTGTTTCTGATCACTCTCATCTGAGGACACCCTCCTCTGATCAGAATTTCTCTCAACCGATATTTCCCTTTCTTCATTAAATGAATCCTCTTCCACTAAGTTCATAGATTGTTCAATCTCTTCTGGGCCTTGTTCTCTCTCATCTGTTATAGAAGTAGGTACATCTGGATCATTCTCATTGTTCGGCTCTTCACTTTCTTGCTCTTTACTCGTAATGATGTCAGCTGTTGGTAACCTCAACAGCTCTTCTTCTTGTTCTGTTGGGTTAGTCACCTTTCTCGTGTGGCTGGTATACACCCAGTTCGGTAAACCTGCACACTTCACAGTTGTCGTTCTTGTGAGAATAATTTGGTAAGACCCCTTCCACTGTGGCTTCAGACAAGACTTCCTCACATGCTTCTGTATAATCACCCAATCACCAGCTCTCAAGTTGTGACCTTGACCTTGAGTTTATTGCACTGTTGTTGCTTCCACCTGATGAGAAAAAGACAGAACCACATCATCCAGGCTTTTGCAATAATCTAGCACCATGTCATCTGTAATATTCACAAGTGCATTTGCAGGTATCGCTGGCAATATCATTGCTCTCCCCATTGATATATCATGATGAGACAGCCCAGTCTTCTTATCAGGAGGGCTTCTCATTGACATTAGCACTAGTGGTAAAGCATCTGGCCACTTTGAATTCGTTAATGCACACACTTTTGCCAATCGTGACTTTAAAGTTCCATTCATCTACTCTACAAGTCCTGAGGCTTCTGGGCGATAACTACAATGTAGTTTCTGCTGAATGTGTAATGCTGAAAAAAGTAATTTTATCACTTCGTTATTGAAGTAGCTTCCCCATTCTGATTCTAAAGAGACTGGGTAACCAAAACGTGGAATTAGCTCACTCATAACCCATCACAATATTTTCACTTTGAGTTATACTCTGCTCAACTGCTGCAACTGCCCCTAAGCATCCTGGTAAGGCTGTTGCAAAAGGATCCAAAGTAGCTAAAAATATGCTACTGGCCGATTGATACCACCATGTGTCTGTGTCAAGACAGACAAAGAACATCCATCACGCTCATGACAAAACAACAGGAATGTTTTTGTGTAATCGGGCATACCTAGAGCTGGAGCTTGACACAAACTTTCTCTCAGCTCAGTAAATTCTCTCATGCATTCTTCATCCATCATTATGGGATCTGAAACATCATTATGCGACAGCCTCTGCAAACTTTTAGAAATTGCTTTAAAAAGTTGGAATCCACTGACAAAAATATCCTACCATTCCCAGAAAAATTCTCAACTCTCTCTGTGAACTTGGTATTTTCATTTTCTTAATTGTCACTATTCTTTCCCTTGAGATTCTTCTAGATCCTTTTTCAATCAAATGACCCAGATATTTTACTTCTCTCTGACAATACTGCAACTTTGTACTTTATGTCCATTGTCTCCCAAAAAGTTCAACAATGGAATTGTATCCTCCCTACAACCTTCCTTTGTCTTTGATGCAATTAACAAATCATCAATGTATTGCACCAATGCCGATTGGTAAGGCATTACCAATGACTCTACGCTCTTTTTCAGAATCTGCTTAAAAATTGATGGTGACTCTGAAAACCCTTGAGGAATTCTACACCAGCAATAGACTCTAGTCAGAAATTTGAAACAAAAGATATATCTACTATCCTCATGTAGAGGCACGGAAAAGAATGCTTGACACAAATCAATCACTGTGAACCATTCTATATCACGCAGAATCTGAAACATTATCACGGCTGGATTTGGCACAACTGTACAACATTTTACCACAATATAATTTATTTTCCTCAAATCCTGAATAAAAAAAATGTTCCCACTTGGCTTTTTCAAACCCACTATTGGTGAATTCCCTGTTCCAAAAATTGTTCTATCAAAGGTCTTATGCCTCGTTCGTCATTGGATAATGTGCAGTTTGTGGGAACACCACATTGGCGGTCATTCCAACCTCGGCGGTAAAAGCCGCTTACCGCCAGTCAGAAGACTGCCATAACACCGCCGCGGTCGCGGTAAACCGCCACGGTCATTCTGACCCACAACAGGCAAAGCGCCAAAATTCCGACATCCACAAAAGTCCGCCACACCAAAGGTCAGCGATAAACTGGCGATGACCAAACCTCCACCGTCACGCCAACAGAAATACGCCCATGCCATTACGACCCACGAATCCACGCGGCGGTCTTTCAACCGTGGTATTCTATTGGCGGTACACACTGCTGCGGTCGAAATACACATACTCGTACAAAACACAACCACATTGGACTATTTGAAATACACACACCTGATACACATACACACACCACTCCCACACACCCAATACAATATAAAACACACACCCACATCACCCACAAACCCCTACGACCAGAAATTCAGAGAGAAGGCGAGAGAGAGACACCACAGTCAACTACCAAGCATCCACAGGCACACAATACCAATACCCACAGAACTTCCACGCACCTCACACAACACACCACTAAATAGCACCCCACCTATCACTACACACTCCACCCCACACATCATCCACACCACCCCATGGCAGCTCAAAGACACCCCAGGTTCTCAGATGCTGAACTCAGGGTCATGGTGGAGGAAATCCTACGAGTAGAGCCCCAGCTGTTCGGGACACAGGTGCAGCACACCACCATTGCCAGGAAGATGGAGAAATGGAGCAGAATAGTGGACAGGGTCAACGCTGTGGGACAGCACCCGAGAAATAGGGACGACATCAGGAAGCGGTGGAACGACCTACGGGGGAAGGTGCGTTCCATGGTATCAAGGCACAACATCGCGGTACAGCGGACTGGCGGCGGACCCCCAACTCCTCCCCCAGAGTTTACAACATGGGAGGAACAAGTCTTGAACATCCTGCATCCTGAGGGCCTCGCAGGAGTCGGTGGAGGAATGGACTCTGGTAAATCTCATCTTCACTACTTCATCCCCCCCACCCCACCTGCATGCCAACTCATACCCCCACCCTCACCCTTACCCCCATCACAACTACCCCTTGCAAATGTCTCACCATCACAACCCACCCATCCCAACACTTAGCCCTGCATGCGGCCCCAAAGCATGGACACCCATCACCAAGGCATGCCCAATGCACATACCCATCACCCCCTCCAAATACCATCACAACAGCCCCACAAAGGAATGCCAGCACTGGGGTACACAGGCACCCACCCATTGCACGCCATTGGCACACACAGAAGCAATAACCATACTTTTATACCCCTGCAGGACCCGAACGCCAGGTCACCGCGCAGGAGGGTCCACAAATGTCCCCTCCTCCCCCAGAAGAGGCCCACAGTGATGACAGCAGCTCTGTCTCCCTGGATCTAGATGACCAGCCCGGTCCATCGGAGACCTCGGGACAGTCGGTTCCCCTCAGACAGGCACAGGCCACAGCAGACCTTCCCCCCTCTGGGAACACCAGCACAGCACCCACCCAGCGGGCCCATACCTCTGTCCCCAGGACACGTCAATCAGCGGTGTGTCCACCACTACAGGGAACCCAGGCTAACCCACCACCCCAACAACAACAGGGATCTGGGGGCAGTGGTAGTGGGCACACGGTCCAGGGGACGGAGGCCCAAGGAAACAGGGGAACTGGGAGGGCAGCTGTGTGACAGGGGGGGGACAGGCCAAGGGAACCCACTCTCCACGAGGCCCTCTCCTCCATCATGGGAGCATACCACCACTCCAAGGAGACGATGGCGACGGTCCTGGCCAGGTTTCAGGAAATCCAGCTTCTGCAGGAACAACAGTATATGGGGTTCAGGGAGGAACTGAGAAACATCAGTACCGCCATGGGTACCATCGTAGTGGCCCTGAATGAGTTAATCTCCACATTGCGGACCACTGTGGCACCTCAAAGGGCCCCTGACACTAGCATGGACCAAGAACAGGCTACCACCTCCGCCGGCGCTAGTGGACAGGAGGCCCCGACAGAAGACCAACAGGCCACCAGAAGCCCACCCCATGCAGAAGGAGAACCACCCCGCAAGCGGGCCCTGAGATCCAGGAAGAAGACAGAGTAACATGTCAAGACCCCCGCCAGCAAAGGATACCGCCCTGATTGTCATCCCACTGTCCCACATTGTCACCCTGTCCAACCTTAAACTGCCCCTGCTCCACTTCCCACAGGCATTTGGACAATGCACCTGTGAACCTGATAGTCTGGACTCTGCCATGGACAATCCTCCACCATCACCCCTCACCGATTTGCAACCACCCATCCAAATTAGAGCACTTGAATAAACACACTTATTGCACATAAACAATCTGGAGTCTGTCTGTGATTTTAACAAATGTATTAGACATGACAGTGCCAAAATTGTTATTCACATTGTGATGCCAACAAACCGCTGTCACACAGCTGTAGTCCATTGGGTAACAAAGCAGATGTCACGCAGTGGGGCCCACAGCTCTGAAAACGGAAGGGAAAGTCACAACACAGTTACCATACACTGGGGGAAAAAGTCAGACAGTAGAGAGGTAGGAGTCTTTAAGTAAATGTAATATGCCGGTGTGTACTCTTACCTGTGTGTCACTGAAAATATTGCTCTATTACTGTGTTCCTGTTGTCTATGTCGTCCTCTCCGGCTTCCTCTTCTTCACTCTCCACAGGCTCCACAGCTGCTACAACACCACCATCTGGACCATCCTCCTGCAGAAAAGGCACCTGGCGGCGCAAAGCCAGGTTGTGAAGCATACAGCAGGCCACGATGATCTGGCACACCTTCTTTGGTGAGTACATTAGGGATCCACCTCTCATATGGAGGCACCTGAACCTGGCCTTCAGGAGGCCAAAGGTTCGCTCGATCACCCTCCTAGTCCGCCCATGGGCCTCATTGTAGCGTTCCTCTGCCCTGGTCCTGGGATTCCTCACTGGGGTCAGTAGCCAGGACAGGTTGGGGTAACCAGAGTCCCCTAATAGCCACACCCGGTGCCTCTGGAGTTGACCCATCACAAACGGGATGCTGCTATTCCGCAGGATGTAGGAGTCATGCACTGACCCAGGGAACTTGTCATTAACATGGGAGATGTACTGGTCAGCCAAACACACCATCTGTACATTCATCGAATGATAACTTTTCCTGTTCCTGTACACCTGTTCACTCCTGCTGGGGGGTACCAAAGCCACATGTGTCCCATCAATGGCACCTATGATGTTGGGGATATGTCCAAGGGCATAGAAATCACCCTTCACTGTAGGCAAATCCCCCACCTCAGGGAAAATGATGTAGCTCCTCATGTGTTTCAGCAGGGCAGACAACACTCTGGACAACACCTTGGAAAACATGGGCTGGGACATCCCTGATGATATGGCCACTGTTGTTTGAAATGACCCGCTTGCAAAGAAATGGAGTACTGACAGCACCTGCACTAGAGGGGGGATCCCTGTGGGTTGGCGGATGGGTGACATCAGGTCTGCCTCCAGCTGGGCACACAGATCCTGTATAGTGGCTCGGTCAAGCCTGTATGTCAGTATGACATGTCTTTCCTCCATTGTCGACAGGTCCACCAGCGGTCTGTACACAGGAAGATTCCTCCATCTCCTCGCATTGCCCAGCGGACGGTGCCTAGGAAGGACAACAGCGAGCACAGAGTCAATCAACCCACAGGTACGTTCCCACAGCCTGCACACAACACGATTCACTATGCATTGAATGGTTTGTATGAGTGTTGAGGAAAGGCCTAGGTATGTGTGACGCAGTAGAAATTAAGCCATGTGGGCCCTTGAAATGGCGGCTGTCTGACCTGTGAAGTGTGACAATGGGATGTGAGGTCAATGCGCTGGCGTGGCACACCGTGGCGGTAGGCGGTCGAAGACCGCGGCGCAAAGCCGCATTGGTTAACATAGAATCCTATGGGTTACACGAGCCAATGACGATGTGCGCTGGCGGTCGCGGTACGCACCGCCGCGGTACGCACCGCTGCGGGCGTGACCGCCATTTACTATCTACTTATTCACTTGATACCTGATCTTCCACAGGAGAGGACCTACACTGCAAGTGCTGCTGTGACCTCGGTCTGGAAGAGACAATGGCTGCTGCGACTGGGGAAAGGGCCCCTGCCTTCACTTCTGAAGAATTGGAGAAACTCGTGGATGGGGTCCTCCCCCAGTATGCGCTACTCTACGGTCCTCCAGACCAACAGGTAAGTACACTGGGAGCATGCTTTGTGGGCAATGCCTGGGTTGAGTCGGGTGGATGAAAGATGGTGGGGAGGGGAGCGATTGAGGCATGCATCAGACGACAGATGAGAGCAAGTGCCACATGGCAAGGGTGGGGATGGGGGGCCACTCACATCAAGCATGCAGAAGGTGATGATTTTTTTTCTCCCCCTGTACATGTCACATAGGTCAGCGCCCACCAGAAAATCGCTATTTGGCGTGCCATCGCCAAGGACGTCCGGACCCTGGGGGTCCACAACAGACGGGTCACCCACTGCCGGAAGAGGTGGGAGGACATCCGACGCGGGAGCAGGAAGACGGCGGAGGCTCTCCTGGGGATGGCCTCCCAACGTAGGCGGGGTGCCAGTCGTCAATTGAACCCCTGATGTCCCGGATCCTGGCGGTGGCCTACCCCGATTTGGATGGGCGCGTGAGGACATCACAGTAGACACAAGGGGGTCAGTACACTCTCATTCTGGTGACTTTGCACGCAGTGGAGGTGTCTGGGTGTGGGAGGTCGGCTGTGGGTATCTCTAGGCCAGGGCGATTTCTGTAGGCTAGGCCCCTCCGTAAGGCATGGCCCTGTGCCCCTGCCCCCCACCTCTGTAGGGTGCCAAGTACAGCTATTCATGGCCCTGTGTCATCTATGTGTGCAGTCGTCGTCCATAGGCTTGTAGGCCATGTCCCACGGATTGCGTAGTGGACCCCAAGTGCGCAGCGTAGTGCAGGGGGCTTCTGTGTCTGTCCTCTCCGCCAACGTTAGCGGTAATCCATGCACTCAACATGTCTTTCTTTCTCCCCCCCCTTTTTTGTGGTCTTCCTGTTCATGTGTGCATTAGCATCATCAGGCGGAGGAGAAGTGGCATCGGAGCACGAGGGAGCTGCATCTCACATGGACATGGCGGGCCATGCAACTGACTCGGATTTCACCAGTGAGACGGAGGGCGAGGGGAGCTCCACAGCGGGGACTCGTGCTGATGTCAGTGGCAGCGACTCGTCCTTTGAAGGGAGCTCCCTTGTGGTGGCGGCAACATCCGTGCCCCCCGCAACAACAGGTACAGCAGCCACCCAGCGCACCAGCACTGCCCTCCCAGCAGCCCCTCAGTGTTTGCCCCATGCCCGCTCACCCAGGAAGGGGGACATCTCCTTCGCCCCAGGCACCTCAGGCCCTGCCCCTGTCACCCCTGCTGCCCTCAGTGAGGAGGTCATTGACCTCCTCAGGACCATCATTGTTGGGCAGTCTACCATTTTGAATGCCATCCAGGGTGTAGAAAGGGAGGTGCACCGGAGTAATGCATACCTGGAGGGCATTCATTCGGGTCAAGCTGCCCATTAGCGATCGTTCAACACTCTGGGCTCAGCACTGACGGCAGCAATTGTCCCTGTCTCTAGCCTCCCCCCTCCAACTTCCTCCACCCAGACCCAATCCCCTGTACCTCTGCCTATCCCAGACACACCTACAGACCAGCCTGCACACACCTCAACACCCAAGGGAAGCTCATCCAGACATAAGCACCACACTTCACACAAGCATTCACACAAGCAAAATCCACATGCAGACACACCAACACCCAGTGCCTCCACTGTGTCCCCCTCCTCCTCGTCTCCCTCCTCCCTCCCTGTGACGTCTCCACTCACACTTGCATGCACAACATCTTCAGCCACTACGTCCATCACCAGCACACCCACCAGAACACTCCGCACACGTGCAGTCACCACCCCCACTACCATTTACACGTCCCCTGTGTCCTCTCCCAGTGTGTCTGTCACCCCCTCTTCCAAACCACACAAACGCAGGCAGCCACCCACCCAACAGCCATCCACCTCACGACAGCCTCCAGCCCAAGCACCTGCACCCAAAGACACCAGACTTCACACTCCTACAACCACATCCTCTTCCTCCACTCCCATACCCACTACACCTAGCCGTCCCTCTCTTTCCAAATTGATTTTCCTTTCCAAACTTGACCTCTTTCCAACAACTCCCCCATCCCGTCCATCGAATAAGACTGCAATCAGCACCTCAGCCACCACCAAACCAGGACCTATCAGGACTGTTGTCCAAGGACTGTGGAGTCCCCCACCCTCAAGGGCAACTAGTTCTGGTAGGAGCCAAGGTACGGCCAGCCCACCCCCGGAAAAACACCCAAAGATCACCAGTGCCTGCCGCGAGAGGCCAAGGACACCAGGGATCAAAATCCCTACCCTGGCTCCGCCTGGAAGTGGGGTGCCACCTGGCACACCGCCAAAGGTGGGAAAGGGCCACAGACGACCAGGGAAGGGTGGGAAGGGCAGCACGCCCGACAAGTCCGGCAGCAGGCCAGCTGCCCAGGAGGGCCCCACCAGCCCCATCCCAGCTGCCCAGGAGGGCCCCGCCAGCCACAGCCAGCTGCCCAGGAGGGCCCCGCCAGCCACAGCCCAGCTGCCCAGGAGGGCCCCACCAGCCACAGCCCAGCTGGGCAATGAAGGAGCGCCAGCCACAGCCCAGCTGGGCAATGAAGGAGCGCCAACTCAAGCACCGCTGAACAGGGCAAGGACCGCTGAACAGGGCAAGGACCGCCAAGGCAAGCACCGCTGAACTGGGCAACAACCGCTGAACAGGGCAAGGACCGCCAACTCAAGCACCGCTGAACAGGGCAAGGACCGCCAAGGCAAGCACCGCTGAACAGGGCAAGGACCACTGAACAGGGCAAGGACCGCCAAGGCAAGCACCGCTGAACTGGGCAAGCACCGCCAAGGCAAGCACCGCTGAACTGGGCCCTTCATCTCAAGCACCGCTGCACTGGGCCCTTCATCTCAAGCACCGCTCCGCTGGGCCCTTCATCTCAAGTACCGCTGAACTGGGCCCTTCATCTCAAGCACCGCTCCGCTGGGCACCGCCGTCTCAAGCACCGCTGAACTGGGCCCTTCATCTCAAGCACCGCTGCACTGGGCCCTTCATCTCAAGCACCGCTGAACTGGGCCCTTCATCTCAAGCACCGCTCCGCTGGGCACCGCCGTCTCAAGCACCGCTCCGCTGGGCCCTTCATCTCAAGCACCGCTGAACTGGGCCCTTCATCTCAAGCACCGCTCCGCTGGGCACCGCCGTCTCAAGCACCGCTGCACTGGGCCCTTCATCTCAAGCAACGCTCCGCTGGGCCCTTAATCTCAAGCACCGCTCCGCTGGGCCCTTCATCTCAAGCACCGCTGAACTGGGCCCTTCATCTCAAGCACCGCTCCGCTGGGCACCGCCGTCTCAAGCACCGCTGAACTGGGCCCTTCATCTCAAGCACCGCTGAACTGGGCCCTTCATCTCAAGCACCACTCCGCTGGGCACCGCCATCTCAAGCACCGCTCCGCTGGGCCCTTCATCTCAAGCACCGCTGAACTGGGCCCTTCATCTCAAGCACCGCTCTGCTGGCCACCGCCGTCTCAAGCATCGCTGCACTGGGCCCTTCATCTCAAGCACCGCTCCGCTGGGCCATTCATCTCAAGCACCGCTGCGCTGGGCCCTTCATCTCAAGCACTGCTGCACTGGGCCCTTCATCTCAAGCACCGCTCCGCTGGGCACCGTCGTCTCAAGCACCGCTCCGCTGGGCACCGCCGTCTCAAGCACCGCTGCACTGGGCCCTTCATCTCAAGCACCGCTGCGCTGGGCCCTTCATCTCAAGCACCGCTCCGCTGGGCCCTTCATCTCAAGCACCGCTCCGCTGGGCCCTTCATCTCAAGCACCGCTGCGCTGGGCCCTTCATCTCAAGCACCGCTCCGCTGGGCCCTTCATCTCAAGCACCGCTCCGCTGGGCACCGCCGTCTCAAGCACCGCTCCGCTGGGCACCGCCGTCTCAAGCACCGCTGCACTGGGCCCTTCATCTCAAGCACCGCTGCGCTGGGCCCTTCATCTCAAGCACTGCTGCACTGGGCCCTTCATCTCAAGCACCGCTGGCCCATTGGCGGAAGGGGCAGTGCCGCATCTGTGTCGGGCAGGGCTGCACGAAGCACTCTGGGCACCAGTCCCCCTCCAGAACCAGTGGACACTGTCATCCACTTGAGAGACTGTGGCTTTGCACTCCCCAGGATGTAACAGTGGGCAAACCACCCACTGTAGAGACTTGAGAGACTGTGGCTTTGCACTCCCCAGGATGGTACAGTGGGCAAATCACCCACTGTAGAGACTTGAGAGACTGTGGCTTTGCACTCCCCAGGATGGTACAGTGGGCAAGCCACCCACTGCATGGACTTGAGAGACTGTGGCTTTGCACTCCCCAGGATGGTACAGTGGGCAAACCACCCACTGTATGGACTTGAGAGACTGTGGCTTTGCACTCCCCAGGATGGGACAGTGGCCATGGAGGCCCCTCGTGGATCTGGCGTCGTGTACTCATGTGGCTGAGGTGCCCCCCCCTTCCCTTCCCCCAGAGGTGCCTGTAGTTTTTCTATCTGATGCCCCTGCAGTGTTCTCTCCGTTGGTGTCAGGTATCCTGTGTGGGCCTTGCCCATGTGATTTGGGCCCAGTGGTCCACGGACAATGACAGCTAAAATTATCTGACTTTTAATATTTATGTATATATTAGTTTTAAATGTGTGATATTTTTATATGCCGATAATACAATATATTCAACTGTTTATGAACATTTCATTTTGTCTTTGCATTCTTCCGGGGGGTTTGGGGGTTGCAACAGTGATGTATTGCTATGCATTGATGTGTGTGTTGTAGTGGGTGAGGGTGGTGGTGGGTATGTAGCGTATGTGTGCCCGTAATATTTTCTCCTCACCCCTCCCCTGTGTCGTAGGTGCAGTACTCACCGTAGTCTTCTGCGCCGGCGTTCGTGCTCCTGGTAGAGGAGCAGGAAGACAATGGCTGGTAGGATGTGTAGTTCGGGTTCCATGCTGTCCAGATTCCTCGTGGGGTGTATGGAGGTGAGCGTTTTCCGTTTGAAATGTCTGTTTCTGCCGTGTTTTTATCGGCGGGGCTACCGCCCCGGAACCGGTGGCGGATTGGTGGGTTGTGATAGGGTGGGCAGTACATTGTCTCCCGCCTGTCTGTTGGCGGAGACCGCCGCGCTGTTTGTTTGTCCCGCCGTGGCGGTCGGAGTGTTAAAGTGGTGGTCTCTGTTGGCGGTTTCCGCCAGGGTCAGAATTCCATTTTTTACACCGCCAGCCTGTTGGCGGGTTAGCCGCCGCTTCAACACCGACCGCCAAGGTTGGAATGACCCCCATTGTCTTTCACTGCCACTCTGACTCCTTCAACTCCTTTATTCAAGCCAATATCTTTCCCTGATAAATCCCAAAGCTTTGACTTGACTCTCTCCTTTAAATCAACTGGTAGATCTTTTATTTTGAAAACTGGAAAGAAATTAAGGGGGTCATTCTAACTTTGGCAGGCGGCGGAGGCCGCCCGCCAAAGTTCCCCCAACAGAATACCGCTACGCGGTCCGAAGACCGCCGCGGTTATTCTGTGTTTCCCGCTGGGCTGGCGGGCGACCGCCAGAAGGCCGCCCGCCAGCCCAGCGGGAAACCCCTTCCCACGAGGAAGCCGGCTCCGAATGGAGCCGGCGGAGTGGGAAGGGTGCGACGGGTGCAGTAGCACCCGTCGCGATTTTCAGTGTCTGCATGGCAGACACTGAAAATCTTTTAGGGGCCCTCTTACGGGGGCCCCTGCAGTGCCCATGCCATTGGCATGGGCACTGCAGGGGCCCCCAGGGGCCCCATGACACCCATCACCGCCATCCTGTTCGATGGCGGTGAGGGGGTCGGAATCCCCATGGCGGAGGATTCCTCAGGGCAGCGGAAAACCGGCGGAAGACCGCCGGTTTTCCGTTTCTGACCGCGGCGGTACTGCCGCGGTCAGAATGCCCTTGGGAGCACCGCCAGCCTGTTGCCGGTGCTCCCGCGGTCGTTGACCGCCAGGGGTCAGAATGACCCCCTAAGTCTATTGAATTGTTATCTTTATTTGTCTTCTCATTTTCATCAGTCTGATCATCAAAATTTATCAAAGGAAACTCCTTGGATACCAATTCCTTTTCAACAGTAATTTTGAATCCTCTCCATCACTGTTTGTCTCAATCGCAATCCCTTTAATTGAACATGAAATTGAACAATTTATCTTACAAAGTAAATCTCTTCCCAGTAATGACACTGGACTAGAATCACAAATGGCAAAACTGTGAAAATCTCTAAAATTGCCCAGCTTCACAAGAACTGAAAAAGAGTATTAGTCAAATGTTTGTTCGCAACTCCTACTATTTGAACTGTTCTCTCTGAAATCGGTATGTCTGGAACTTCTACAGTTCTTACTGTTGAACGTGTTGCTCCCGTATCGACCAGAAAGTTAACTTCATGACCATGTACTTCACCCTTCACATAAGGACCCCTCTGATCCACTTCTAATGATGCTGCAATCACATACTCCTCCTCATCTGAACTATCCAACGGCCATTCATCTTGTATTTCATCCTCACTGTGTAAAGGAAACTGTTCAGCTGTTTTTTCACTTTTGTTCTTTTTCTGATTCGTGGCCACTTGCGAAAACATTACCTGTTGTTGATCCATAGGACTCTGTATCATTTGAACCTGTCTCGGCATGTGTATTTGCTGTACAGGCACCATCTGCACGTGTGGTTGCATTTGTTGTATTTGTGGCATTTGTACTTGATGTACCTGTGGTTGTGCATTCTGTACCTGTTATATTGATTGTAAAGGCTGAAAACCTTGCATACCATTCATATTATTCTGGAAATTCTGATTTCAACCCCCCATTCTAGGTCCTCTCATGCTCTGATATGAATTGACACAGTTTGTCTGTTGTACAACACCACCTTAATTTAACATCGGACACTGTCTTTTCCAATGTCCAATTACCCCGCAATTATGACAAGGTAAACACCTTTTGCCTTTCTTGCTCATCTTGCATCACCACTAAACTCAAATCCACATTTCTATTGACCACCGGAAGCATCGTTCCACCTCGACCTCTGCCTCTACCTTGACTCTGAAACATACCATTCCCTTGTGGCATTGGCTGGAAATTTCCATGTAATCCTGTCTGTGTGGCCTTAATCTGCATCCCCATTGCTCTTTCCTTCAACTTTTTCTGCTTTAACTCAATCGCATCACTACAGTATTTGGCAAAATGTAATACTTCATCAATCGGTTTTGCTTGCCAGCAGATTTAATGATTCTTAATCATCTGACTAATTTCTGATTTTAACCCTTCAACAAACCTAAACACCAAATGATTCATGCTCTCTTTCTGAATTGTTTCCACACCACTAAATTGTTTCAACGCCTCAAACAACCTTTCATAATATGAATGAACTGATTCTTTCCCTTCCTGTGCTGTCCTGTCTATGCGCTGCCACTCAGCATTTTTCAGCTAAACTCTCATTTTAAGAAACTCAATAACCTTAAAGTAATATTTCATTACTTCTGGAGATGGTGCATCTGTTTTCAAATCCCTTTGCGGTTCTCTTGTTGGCCAATCCACACTCCTTTTGCATTCAATCCACAAGTCTGCCGGAACAACAATATCAAAAAGTGTATTCAGGTCTTCCCACAGACATTTTGCAAGCTTCACAAACCTATATGTCTGCTGATACCACTCCACTGGTTTTTCTCTCAACCTTGAGTAATTATTCGTAAAACTTAAGATAGCACCCCTACTCCAAGGTACATGTACAAAATTCCCTCCTTGCGTTTCCCTCATTGGTAACATTTTCACCGAATCTCCTGCCTCTGTCATGTCATCCTTCTTTGGTCCTTCTCTTTTCTTGACCAACCTACCTTCCCACTTATCTAATGTTCTCCAAACCTGCGCTCTCTTAAGTAATTCTCTAAGATGTGTTTTCATCCCTGCAGACCTCATGTGTAGAAAATCTTTCTCATCCGTGTTTCATCTGTAACTTCTTTTCAGACTTTTCATTTTTGATAAGTCAATATCATACTCATCTGCTATTTCTTGTAACTGCTTGTGTACCTTCTCTGCTCCTCTGGTAATTATTTTACACAAATATCTCAATTGATCTTCAGTATAAAACGCAAGTCTGTTTACACCCATAGTCCCTTCCAAAAGTTCATTTGCTTCCATTGACAATCTCACTCTGTTTATTGTGTCTATTTCCCTGTCTTTCTTTTCCATGGTCTTTGAATTACTTAAACTTCCAACCACTTTGTTATTTCTTGTGCAGATAAACCTTTCAAAGAAACCTCATTAGATTGTGCACCCAAATCTCGCTCTTGTGCTGTGTTTGCACATTGTTGTGGAATCATTAATCCCCTCCCTCTGATCACTGTATTTTCAACAGGAGACAAATCTATTAAAGAATTAGTCTCATTCAGTGTTTGTCCTTGTCTAGGTGTTGATTTTTCCAAAATCCCATTTGAACCTTGGATCAGAGAATTCACTCCACTATTGTTTATACGTGCATGTAATGAAGCTACTGGACCCATCGTAATAGTTACAGAAATTGCATCTGGACCAGCTAGAGATCCAACCCTATGTAGCTGTCCTGCACCCATGCCCTGCATTTATGGAATCTGTATTTGAACAGGCTCTCTTTAAATCATACCCAATCCTTGTTGACCAGGAGACAACACTAACTTAGTAGTCGTCCTTATGACCTGAGCCTCTGGCTGTATTTCAGGAATATTTATTTCCAACTGCTGTCAATTGTTCAGTGAATCATTGAAACTACTTTGCATCTGAACTCATTCATTGTTCAGGGTATCCTGTGATATCTCTGATGTGGATGGTGCATTAGGAATCGTATTATTAATTCCACTCCCACTTGATCCATTCTCACTTGACCTCTGATCTCTCTGATTCGTGTTTGGTGGAGGATAAGTCTCTAAGATATCAGAAACTATTTCATCTTCACCTATCTCATTGTCATCATTAAACATAACTCTTTTTAAGTCTTTAAATTTTTGTTTTTTAGTCACTGAAGAACTCTTTTTCTTTCCAACTTTTGACTCATCCTCATCCTCTTTTGTCCTTGCAGGAAATAATCTGATTCCCTGTAGTGTTGCTACTCTCCAACTTTTCTGCTCTTCATCCCATCTAGCCTCTGCTAGCGTTTTTTCTACTCTCCTCATTTTCTTTTCAAATGTCAATGCTTGTTGCTGTCTAGCTACTAGCTCCCACATCGATAGGGGTTCGTACTGTGCTGGCATCGGTGGAGGTTTCAAACTGTACATCTTCAACCTCAGAGTCCCCAAAATCCTCAAATTAAACGTTCCATTTTCTGGAAAAGGTAAGCAACCTTCCTTCCTTGTAATCTTAACCCAATGTTTCAACCAAAGACACGCTCCTTCACCTTTCTCCTGAAATACAATATATACTGGAGTATTTTCTGGTGGGCAAATATCTCCTTCAAGTGCCGGAATATATTCATCACCTCTCAGTGCACTTCTCAAAGCCTTGAAAAACGTCATTTTCAAACTGATTTTATTCAAACCTGATGTCCACAACAAAAGTTATTATTTACGAACTAAGTTAAACTAAACAAAACTAATAGTGAAATCTATTAAAAAACAACCAATCAGAAAAAGTGACTACGATCCCACAATTCTCTTCAACCCTCTCACCTTCCAATTGCGTTACTTTATTATCAGACTGATAGATGAATCCATACGCGACTCTTCTCACTAATCAACCAAACCCAGCGCGGCATCACTTCACTTATGTCACACTAACACACACACCCCATCTCAGCACAATCGTTGAGACGCTGACAAAGTCTATCGTTTCGATTTCTTTCACAACTTACACATTAACTTCACACAATATTAATTTGTGAGCAAAATTTAAAACCAAAATAAGAAAAAAAAAATGTCCATTACTACAGGTAGGGTAATACAATTGCTTCAGGAACCTTCCAAAGTAACCTTCAGCTTTCACCTACTCTTTTTCACAGTTTCACTCATCCGGGAGCAAAATTCAACCTGCAAATTTCACTTCTGAACTGATCATTGAACTGTCGTCCTAGTGCACTTAGTACTCAACAAATCTCAGTATAATTTCAATCACACCAATTATCTCACATCCTTGATTTACCAATCACGCTGGATGGGTCTATTAAATGGACAAATTACAACATATACCAAGTGTCTCGCTACACTTGTCAGTCTACTCCGGAGTCCCTCTCCTTAGGTCTCACATCAACAACCACATGGATAATTTTTCCTGCATTAAGGGCAACACTCAAATGAAGAACACCGTTTCCCTGTTCTCATACCTATCAGCGTACACCCACTCCTTCTAAAGTCTACTGGAGTACCTCCACTCCTTTAAACTCGTATACACCTCAATCATCTGCAAATTAGCTTAAGTAGTGCAAGCGCAAATCACCTGACTCAATTCAACCAAACACCGCTAGAAACATACCCTTCAACTTAGAGGGTCTCCAAAAACTGGGGAAAGTCACCTAAGGCAACTAGCAGCTAACCTTATCAAATTCGTATAACATTTCAGAAAAACAGCAAATCTATTTTTCTTTGAAAAAGGACATTTCCACAAATCACATTAGTCCCATTATGACATCATCAATCAATGATGCAATCATAATCTGCTACCAAAAACTGCTGCACCGTCACAAAATCCTAGCTATTACTTAAGCTGAATAGTGGATTTTGCGCAAGTGGTCAATGGATCGAAGCGACAGGGGATTGAGGGATGTCATCAATGAGCAATGTGATTATCAACGGTAAACAACATCTTTAGAATTCTGAACCTCAAACAATAACCACACCAGTTTATTAAGAAGAATTATGAATGTATTTCCCTAGATTAACAATGCTAATGTCACAAAAATGACTCTCAAACACATGTGATAAGCATATAGAATCAATAGTGGCTGATTAGAACATCTTATATATCTGAGTTTAATCAAAACAATCAAGCAAATAATCTCCACTATCATAACACTGATTAATAACACCAGAATTGGTGATCATGGTAATGTATATATTAGTATAAACAATCAAAAAAAGCCAATATGAATCTTGAGCATTTCAAAGTTAATACCCTCACTAACCACAAATTATCATCAACAAGTTGGACTTCATGTAAAAAAAAATGGAAACACAAATTTAGAAAAACATACCAACTCGGATTATTATTAAAAAAAAACCTTATTGTTAATATGCAGCATTTAAACTGTATGCTGCAGCTGGTACCTGCAAAGCAAAAGAGACACATATAACAATGCGATTTCACACATTACCCATAGAACAACAACATGCAGTCTACTTTAGCAAAGGTACACCATCAGGTAAGTCTTCAGAGAATCAGGCAGCTTAACTCCCACAGCTAATATGACTTGAATCATCAGGAGCTCGAACCAAGGATCTCTTTCTAGAGTCTCTCACTCTTCTCTTCTCCTAGAGTCTGACACTTCTTCTCTCTTAGATTTTCTCTGTGGAAAATCCTACCCAGATTGTTATACTAATCTTCAAAAGGTTTATGATTGTTCAGTACATGGGGTGGTTACAATTCAACCAATAGTAGCTCTAATTGATAACCTAAAGTATTATGACATCAGTGATAACCATGACACATTCATAACAGTAACTTTTCCTCTTCCGTCTCGTCTGTGACTCCATTGTTCCATCTCGTCTAAAATTCTCTTCTCATGAAGAAACTTCCCCACCTGAAATATTTACTTCCATCCTTGAGGAAGAAACCGCATATTAGTGACAATTTCAAACAATAGAACATTCAACTCATGCTAGAACTTTATCAAACTTGACCTTGTAAGACATAATGCAGCAACCCACTAGGGGTAGCTGTGTACACATCTATTAAGCTATTTAACACATTTTTATGTAAGCATTGAACCACTGAAAATAACCACAACTTCAGTTAGAATTTTGCTTGGAAAGGAATTATGGCAACCATTTTCAAAAGTCACCCGTTTTCACCCAAGACATGAGGCAATGCCAACATCAAACACCACCTAAGGGGTGCCGTTTACAGATTGTAATAAGGAAATAGACTGTGATTTGACCTCATGAATGTGCCACCTATGCATGCTGCATACACAGAAAGAGCCAATTGCTCATGAAAATAGTATATGTATAGGAAGGTGTCCATACCTGCACAGATATATCCACCTCCACAGGGCAGCTATCCAAGCACCCTGGTGCAAGGTTGGCAGTGCTGGTACACAGCTGCATATAGGTGCTGGTGCAGAAGACAACAAATGGTTGCCTAGTAACATATTACACATGGTGCATTCCTGCATAGTGAAAATGATGCAGAAGACAGCACTTCCAGTGCTGGAGCTGTGTTGTGCACTGTCACTTACTCATTAAAATGGGTCTAAGTGATGCACTTCATCTGTAATGACACATGACAAAATGGCTGGGATGTCCAGGCTTTGTAGGGCTACCATGTTGTCACCACATCTGACCCCATTGTGTTGCGAGGATGTGTCATGTCCCCTCTAGTGATTGCACACTGCTACAAAGCTGTAATACACAACACATGGTACATATATACTGAGCATCAGTCAGGAATCCAAATGATATGCTTCAGGTCCTTGAGCCAATACTCAAGATTGTCATGTCCAACAACACAGTGCTAATAAAATGTAGCACAAGGCCAGGAACTCACACCGTACCACAAACATGTATGAGTCACAACCAACTCCAACTAACAACTGCCATGCTACATAACAAACCTGTTGCAAGCTTTAACAACAACTTACTTCTTTTAGCTTCTGCTGTGGATCAGGGTTATGGCATATAGCCGTGGGTGATTACCCCATTTGCAAACCAAACACAGCAGCAGAGTGTGCCTACAATCAGGGACACCATCAGAGACGTAATGCGGTGGAAAGGACATTTGGCATATTGAAATCCAGATTCAGGTGCCTGGACCTGACAGGAGGCAGCCTCCTTTATGCCCCACAAATTGTGTGTAAAATAATCCTCACATGCGCCATCCTGCACAACATATGCGTGCGAATGAACGTGAAAGTGTACAACCAGGTTGCTGATCTGCCTGAGGAGGATGATGCTGACGATATGGAGGGGGACCAGCAGAACACAGCTACTGGGGTTCGCTGGAGACAGCATTTCGTTGACAACTTTTACACATAAGAACCACTGAATTCACCATGTTAAATTTGTAAAAAAAAAACACTTCATATATACAACCAATCCTGCTTTGGTCTATTCAGTCTTCACTACATATACCATAGAAATGTGAATCTAACTTCAGGGAACATTTAACAATTACTAATCTGACAAGTAATGTCACAACATCATATGTGATGTGTTAGTTTTTACTGCCATCACACA
This sequence comes from Pleurodeles waltl, assembly GCF_031143425.1. NCBI lineage: Eukaryota > Metazoa > Chordata > Amphibia > Caudata > Salamandridae > Pleurodeles > Pleurodeles waltl. The sequence goes on from NC_090439.1 coordinate 779,454,673, forward strand.
CACCACTTACAGCCTTATCACTGGTATGTGACATCTGGAAGACACAATCCATGGACCTCAACATATTTTGTACATTCACATTGACAACTTGTTAATCAATAGCTCATCACACCCAGCTACATCATGTCCAAATAAGATGTGTGCAAGAGGCCCACACATGAGGTAGGGGATGACAAAAAATAGAAATGAAGTCATGTTAGAACTGAACCCTGTCACAACTCAGTGTGAGAGTTGCAATGGCTGCATGAAACGTGTGATGAGGGGGACATCATTGGTAGCTATGTTTATCATGATTTTCCCAGGGAAATCAACCAATGGAAGAAGTTGAGGCTGCACAGTCTAGCCATGTTAATCTGTCCTGCCACTGCCATGGGATGAAACCTTGACACAGGGTAAACATAACCTCACACACTGCATGGACACGTCTGTGTATCTATTAGTATAGATGAGAACATATGCAGCGAGGGCTGCAGGTCCACCAATCAAAAACAACGTCCATAGGTAAATGCAATGAGTTAAATCAAACATTTGTGATCAAACCACATTCTGGGTAGAATGTAGGAAGAGTGTGTCATACACACTATGTAAAAAGACGTATACATGTCAGACAAATATGCTGGCTTCACACAGATCTCCATAGACTCCACATATAAATACAGAGACAGGTAGCGGGTCATATTTCCTAGGTAGCAATAGTTTGCCCATCATCAAGAATGCCTGACCTGTGTATGCAGCTTTAAGTAGTATGCTCTCTATGACAACATCACACATCACATACCAAAACACAATACACACAATTCAGAACTATTGCATTGTACTGAATGCCAAACATATGTGGACACACTGTTGTCACACATACATATATTTATGCACGATGTGCAAAAAATTACATGCTGTTGACTCCGTAACACACACATTGGTGGTACTGACCAATCACACACTTACCATATTGCTGCATGGACTACCACATGTGGCCATACCCCATTACAGCACAGCCCATGTCATATGTATGGTGAATCAGGGTGCATCTAAGCACAATGCAAAAAAAAATGCAATCAGGAAATGAGTCAAAAAATAAATAACTACTCAAAAATCAAATGTGTCAAATAAAAACATGCATAACTGAAAAATGTGATGCACGTGCACAGGAAGTGGTCTAATAGGAAATCCTGTCTGAAAGCATGGTACAGTCGGTGTAGTTTCACTTTCTGTGGATGAGTGTAGGAGCTGGTGGGTGATTGTTGGTTGTGTTTTAAAGTTTGTGGTGTCCCTTGTGTCATGTCCTGTTGAATTTTGTGTGCATTTTGTCCCAGAAGTTGTGTTTGTGTGTACTTTTTGTCCAGTTTTGTACTTGAACTGTGGGGTGTCTGTCCGGCATTGTTAGTTATTTGGGATATTTGGGATAAGTTAGTAGGGCCACGTTTCCTTTTATTTTGTTACATTACTTATTGGGTTCAACTCTGACCATCAGTCGACATGTCTGGCAAGGGGAGGATGTCCAGAATGTCTGCAGAAGAGTGTGGTGGCTTTATTTGGCTGGTTCAACACTACCTGCCAATGATGCTGGAAATGGGTGGCCGGGTGATCCTCGACTACAGGACCGGACCGAGGCCAGGCGGCTGCAATGGGGCAAGGTGCTCCACTACCTGCAACTGAAAACTCATCTAAATCGGCTTCTAGATGCTTTAGGCATGGAAAGAATGACTTTTTAAAAGCACCTTTTGTAAAATATTTATAACATATCCGATTTTACCAATGAATTAAATTTGTAATGACTAATTGAAAAAACCCAAGATTTAACTTTTTAGCTTGTTGCTGATTTTAATATCAACCCCCCAGTGCATTTGTACAGTGCAGCTAACCCTGCAGAGTGAAAATAGCTTTTGGATCCTTATCAGTGTTAGGACATGTTTTACAAGATACTTTTACATGCCATGCAACTTGCCTTATTGGGCATTAAAGCTGACAATATATTTAAAAGGAAGCTTTAAGTCTGTAAAAAGGGGTTATTTTAACAGGTCAAATTGGCAGTTTAAAACTTCACAGAGAGGTTACTAGTGGCAGCCTGCGGTCATGTTTTGCATTTGTCACTTTAGTGGTGGCATAATATGTGCAGCAATCCAGCAAGGACATAACACACACATGCCTTGGGTGTATTTAGGAGTGTAACCAATGTCTTCTGCGTAGCAGAGACCCAGAGCAAAGAGTACAAAGAAAACATCAACAACAGTCCAAATAAACATGGGGGTAATTATGCAGAGAGGGGCATTTTCTTACAAAGATACACACTGTTTCCCTAAAAGTCATTTGGAGTATCTTAGAGGTAATGATAAAGTGAAAATTAAAATCCCCTAATGCCATAACAATAACTTTCTTGAAGGTCACCTCACTGAAATGTGAGGCTAGAAGATCAGTAGATATGCAAAATTTATTTTGTGGCAGCTGTAGCAGAGAAAAGGTTTCAAATATTTGGTTGTCTGAGTTGATAACTGCTATTCTAAGTGTCTCCAGGCTTGAATGTAATTCATCTAAAGAACTTACAATGCTTCAGAAAGTCCTTAAAAGTAAAAGGGATTATATTTCTAATAACAGTACAAGAATGCCCTTTAAGCCATGTTTCTGTGAGGCATAACATATCAAGAGAAAACTCAATTACAAAATGGCATATGCTGTTTCAGTCCTGAATTGATATGTGATGTTTGCTGCAATGGCAATGAGTCTTTAGGTACTCTCCTTATTAACAAGTGCAAATTTGTACCTTTTGACTCCACTGAACGAGGAAAGGCTTTCTTTATTGCATGGCTCATACTGTTCTCAGCTCAGTGATTTAAGTAATACAACAAGATGTTTTGAGTGTTCATGCTGTAAGCCAAAGTATAAAGGTCCATGACCATGACAGATTTGATGCCTTCCAAAGGTCACATGCCTGACCTTTGATCATGTAAGATTTTTTTTTATCTCAACAAATGATTGTTATTATTGTGTGCCTTTTCTCTCAGAAAGGAATGTTGTAGATGAAGCATGAGATATTTATGTCACTAGTAACTGTGTTTTTTTGTGTAGTATTAGATTATTTCAGGGTCTTTCGTACATTGCCTTATTGAAGAGGCACTTTTATTAAGGCAGTGGTGGCAGGCACCTGGAAGCATATGTGTTTTTTAATATTAGAGGATAATAAAGGATTGTTTTAATAGTTTGAAGCCCCGATTTACCTGTGACGCTTAGCTCTTGGTTTAAACTCACTGTCGAGAATTTTGAGAACATAGCCTGAATATTTTGTAGGACAACTGGAATAAAAGCAAGGTTTCTAAGTTGGTTGTAATGTCTTGTTGACATTTCAGATTCGATCCTATTTTTGATAAGTGACGAACAAATTTACAGTTTCCTGCTGTGTTACCAAAAGAGTTCTTCATGGCTTCTAGTCCTGTCTCCAATAATCAATATTATTATGTCCACTTCTTTTCTGCACTTTATATGTATGTGTATGCAACACTTACTGTTGCTCTCTGTGAATTTCTTATCGGCTAGGAGTGTCATCAATGATCATTATCATTGGCAAACCCTCTCACCAATAATACAGTCACACTTTTGATTTTCTTAAATTATCTTTATTCAATGTCGCAATTTTTTATTTCCTCAATTACCTACTATGTTTTTATATTTCTTTAAAATGAATACCTTCAATTTTCATTTTGAAATTAAATATTCTGTGTCTAAATAGTGTTGACAACATATTTGGGGTATTAAACCCATCTTCAGGGTAGCCAAAGTTGCAGCATGAGACTAGAATTAAGCATTTATGTATAAATACTCATCAGTACAGAGCTTAGGCTCTCCCTTATTTTACCAATAAACCATCATTTACAGTAAGTCATAAGAGGAGATAGTAGCATACATCCTACAAATGGCATGCAAATTCAGGCACAACGTTATCCTACCTGCGTATCTAAAAATGTATTTTACCTACTAAAATCCCCATGTGGAAAACCATATGTGGGTGAGGCTATGGAGATTGTTAAAACCATTTCCCTTTAGCCAACTGACCCTTGGAGTCAACTTCTTTGTCTCCAGTTCCAGTGGAAACAATCCCAGCCCTTCTGCTCTCCTCACAGTTTTCAAACAGCAGCTCCAGTTCTTTTCTGTTCTGTCACTGGTCTGGAAAGTGTTCTATTATGTTGTCAGTGAGGGGCCAGTTTTGTAGGTTTCATTGGCATTTAAGAGGGCGGACTCCAGGAAACTCCCCAATCAATGGGGAAACCCTTCTCTTTTGCAGAGAATAATTTTTACCTTACTGCTAACTATCCCACAGTGCACTATTCTAATGCAACCTATTTAAATTTAATTGGCCCGCTGAAATTGAAATATAGTGCTTTCTTTAGGTTTGTCTTTTGTTAATATTAGTTTGCCTTTCTACTTTAATTGGCTTCTGCTATTGTTTCCTTTCATTTAATTTCTCTTCACTATCCAGTTTCACAGCTATACATTTACGGCCTCATTCTGGGTGCCCCTGGAAATCTCAATTTTTGCTGGTAACAGGAGTTACCAGTATCAATGAAATTACAAGTTAAAAGCAGGCTAAAATATCGGTGACGCTTCGGAGGAAAAAATGAACAAATCCACACACCAATTTAAAATATTACTCCTAAACGTATAATGAGGGTATTAGGCTAAGGTGGCACGTAATAGGGCAGTGACATCTACTACCCTCAGAGGTCGACTCAAATCTTTTCACTCAAAAAGGAGTAATTAGAACATCAAATCAAACAATAAGAACCAATAGCCATAAACAACAACAAATTCCAATAAGTAGTCAGTGATTTCTACCCACCATGACCTATGTGGCCATGAATCACCACACCAATTTTGTAAAGTTTCAAACATTTATTGCCCTTATATTAACAGTGCTAAAGTCACATAAATAATATGCAAAAGCAAATGGTAACAATACAGAAACAACACAGGTTGACCAAAACATTTAAAGAATCGTAGTCTAATAAGAGCAATCACCATTAAACATTCCAAGAGATTTATACAGAATAACAACAGAATTATTTGAGACACAGCAACAGATTTCATTAGTTGTGCAGTTGAATCAGTCATAATCAATTAAGACACAATCAATTTAATTATTGGGACAGACATCCTTGCTACCAGATTCTAATTCGAAAAGCATGTGTGGGCCTTGGCTTTGTCACATGCAAAAATCAAAATAGGCAAAAATGAATTTGGAAAACATCTAACTATCGCACTAGCAAAAATGAGCAGTTGGATTTCTAGGGGAGAAACCTGTAAAAGGAAAACACAAATGCACATTGGTTATACCTCTCCTAAATGAGACAGCTGTTAGCAGAATCTTCGTCAGTAGAGCACAATATCACCAGGTCTTCAGCGATCAGCATCAAGAACATGAAAGGGGCTACAGTTCAGTAATGTTGGGCATAAAGTATCTGAACTGTTAGATTCATAAGTAAATGTCAATTGAAATAAAATTAGACATAATCTACAACAGAACTGAACAAAACTAAATCTGAATGGAACTGAACTTACATCATCTACACCTTTGCTAAATTAAGGTCCCAAAAATCACTAGCTAGACTCCTATTGAACAAGACTATGATGTGTGATAATGGGCAACCAATTGAATTTCACTTCTCCTCAGTTTGTATCTTTTCTTCACTTTTCTTCAGGATAGGCCCATGTTGACACTCCTCTCTGCTCAGCATTTTCCACAGAATATTAACAATGTAGAAAACAGCACAGAACATGGCAATTTCACTAACCTTTCTTCATACCAGAAACTAAACCCCATTGTTAAAACTTTCAATTATTATCACAAGGTAGTACAGAATGAGCAGAGTGCAAAAGACAGTAGTTTTCCACTATGAGCTGTTAATAAGCAATGTTTGCAAAATATTTTCAATTAAGTCAGCATAAGAACTTGAACATTGTACTTGTGGAAATATACTAAAGCTTAGGCCTTTTGCTAATGCTAACACATGAAGAATAAAACATGTTTAATACTTAACATATTTAGTAGATTATTTAATTAGTCACCAATAATTTCAAAACATTAGTTTTATTCAAAAATATTAATCTTCTTTTGTCAGTACAAATGGTTATGATTGATCAAATATATTTTCTAAGTTATTATTTCATATAGAACTCAAAGTGGAGGACATCGTGTCAACCGTATTTCAAACATGGACGTTGTATTTTTCTAAAGTTTTTATAATTAAGGTCTTTTAGTATATGTTAATTATAAGATTTGTCTAGTCATATATTTATTATTAATGTTTATTCTCTAACAATCCGTCCTCTGACGGCAATATGTACTGTCACAAAAGAACGCTACATTAATGAGGCAAATCAAAACTTGTTAAGCATATCTATAGTTTGGTTTCTAAAATTTTCTACGTTTCTCAGGTCACAAAAGTATCTGCTTCTCATCTTTTCCATTTCGATTTGTTCACTCCTCTATTTATTTTTCACCTTTTTTATTTTTAGGCATCTGTACAGTTTGTAAAATCCGATTATACAAATAAGACATACAACCACTATTAACAATGTTTTCACTATTGTTCCTACAAACCCCAGATCAAGATTTCTCAAACATTTTCCCACTTTAGTGAAACTTTTACCTATATTTTCCCACACACTTGGTTGTTTCAAGTCCTTTAAGTTGGAATTCAAATTTGTCAAATTTCTAAAGGACCTTCTAATTTCTTCATTGTTGTTTGGAAGAAAAGTGCAACAATGTTGCACCTCAAGCATTCAACATACTCCGCCCTCTTTTGCGAAAAGGATGTCTAGTGCAAGACGGTTCTGAAGAACCATTGAGTGAACCACAGCCATTTCTGTATCCATGAGAAGCATTGCTCCAGAAAAATCTGTTAACATTTTGCCCAGAATGGTTAACAATTTTCTAATCTTCATGTCGTTCAGAACAACTCCTATAGAAGGAATAATTACTCCAACTAGATCACCAACTACAAATAAACATATTGCCCTTTTTGATCTCGGTCTTGATATGTCATGAGTATCATTTATGTTGTCAATCTGGTATATTTTAGGGAAAAGCACTCCCAAATAACAATTCTTGTATCATCCCCTAGGGAGACCATAATGAGCATTTTTACCACAAATATAATACACACCTGGAATTGCCGACTCCAGTCCATTTAGCATAAAGTCCAGGATATTCCTAAATTGAAATTCATCTCTGCATTCACTTGTTTTCTACAAACTTAGTATTAGTTCTGGATTGAGGCATTGTATATACAAAGCTTCCTTACATGTTGGAAATCTAAAGTAAGTTTTTCTTGTGTGCTAGTTACACTGTATGCATGATCATTCTTATAACTGTGTTTCACTAAGACCTTTTCCTATCTTCTCTTGTTTTGCCTTTCTTCTGTTGTCAAGCTGATTCGGAAAAATGTTCCCAACTGGTGAAAACATGCATGTTAAATTATTCCTGTGAGCGTAAGGTTTGCCAAATGTCATTGTAGGCTCAAAGAAACTTCCTGCAATGTCTATATTCCTAGTAATAGCAATACTACTCAGGTGTTGGTTGACTGGAGTAAAAGAAAAGACATTCAAAATTTGAATAAAAATACTGTATGTCTTATCTACAACTGATCCCATTTGTTAGTGGTAAGCTATGGTATGTAATTCCTTCTTGCATTGAGGAAGGAACTTGTGTAAACCATAACATCCTCTCACATCCATTGTCTCAACATATTCATACGACAAACAATAATAAACATTAGAAGAAAGATCTCCTTTTGAGTTGTCTAAGTGTAAGTAACTCATCTTTATAGAATTTGTCTAACTCGGAAAGTGTAGTAACTTCTAACATTGAAGAAGGTGTGTAGATAGTGTCAGTTTTATCAGAAATACTCATGCTTATAATCAACAACAAAATTAACAACACATATACAACTGCCAATCCAAAACAAACATACTTGCACCCATTGTTTCTATTGCGATTGATATTCATGGCCTGTAAAGAATCAAAAAGTGTAAGGAAGAAAAAAATATAAACTTAGCTATGCAGCCTCAACAAAAATCAAAAATAATCTTCAGTCTTCTTTGCCATCATATATAGCAACTGTCAGGCTCTCCAGAACTTGTCAAAATCAGTTCAGCAGCTTTGTCAAAATCAGTTTCAAATGTCTCATTAGTAGATCACAATCTGTTGTTCACTGTCTATTAATTTCAGTGTATAATGTCTCTCTTGGTCATTTGCCAATGCAATTTCAAAAATCAGTTCAAATTCAATTTCAAGTTCCAAAATGCTGAACTGGATCCTCACAATCGAAACAAATGGACATAAACTCGTGTTCCCACTCATCAACTGCAAGATACGCCCATTCAGGACCTGTATCTTCGACTTGCAGCTCTTTTCCTTTTTTATTTTCGACTTACAATTGTTTCTCCTGCTGTTTCTGCTTCTTCTTTTTTGCTCAGCAGCACACCAGGAACATTTTCAACTGCATGGGAGGAAGGCCATTTATCTCCTTTCACAGTTTCTCTAGACAGTGATGCTACAACTGGACTCATGATTCTTCTTGGTCTAGCAGAAAACAGACAAGTTCTTCTTTCACTTTGGCTTGTTTCACCTGCACCATTAGCCACTTCAGGAGAAGTCAAATTTGTGTGACTTTGATTGAACTCGACTCCACTCTTGGCTACTTCACGAAATGATACATGTTTTATTTCTTTTTCCCAATCATCTGCTTCTAGGGAGGATCCTCCTACTCAGATCTGACTCTCCTGCTACATCCACTATCATTTCTGCTGACAGAGGAATCTCAGGACTGTCCTCAATCTCATCTGTCAGAGGAGTAACTGGATCCTCACCAGTTTGCACTTTCTTTAGTCTTGCAGGATTTTGTCCTGTTTCTACTACTTGCTACTCTTGAGACTGTACAGTTTCTGTCAGTGCTTGAAGGAACACTGCATCTTCATCATCTAAGGGATATGGCACTTTATGAATATGGCTCGCATTAATTCAGTTTGGAACTCCACAACACTTCACAGCAGTCGTCGTCACTGGTATGACTTGAAAAGGACCATTCCACCTAGGCTCCAAGCCAGGCTACTTGATCACTACCCAATCACAAGCCCGTGGACTGTGACACTGGTCTTGAGATGGTGGCACAGCTGTTGCTTGCACCGGGTGAGACAAAGAGCAAAGCACATAAGCTAGAACCTTGCAGCATTCCAGCACCAAGCTATCTGTTATACTGACAAGCAAAGTTGCAGGAACAGCTGGCAACCCCCTGGCTTTGCCCGTCATTGTCTCATTTGGCAAGAGATCAGTCTTTTTGTCTGGTGTACTTCGCATGCTCATCAGAAACAAACAGTACAAAATCAAGCCTCTTCAGATTTGTAGATGCAAACATTTTTACCAGTCAAGCTTTCAGAGTACTATTCATTTGTTCCACTAATCCAGAAGCTTCAGGACGATAACTACAATGTAGTTTCTGCTCAGTGTTTAAGGCTGAACATAGCATTTTTATCATTTCGTTATTGAAGTGACTTCCTCTGTCCAATTCTAAAGAGCCGGAAACCCGAATCTTGATATTAGCTCCCAGAGTAACAACTTTGCTACTGTGAGACTATCATTTCTAAGTGTAGGGTAGGCTTTAATCCAATGACTAAATATACAATCACCAACACGTATCTCAAACAGCCACACACAGGCATCTCAGTGAAATCCATCTGCATTCTCTTAAATGGACCACCTGATCCTCCAAAGTGTCTCAAGTTGACCACAGTTCTTTTTCCCACGTTCATTTGCTGGCATGTAGTGCATCTGTGACAAATTACTTCTGCAACCTGTCAAAATTTTGGATTGAACCAGGATCACTTAAATGTTTAAATCATTGCATCTCTGCCAATGTGAGTTTGTCCATGATAGTTTCTAGCCATTGGCGTCAGTAGACAGTTTGGCAAGACTATCTGCCCTTCATTTGAAACCTAAAGTTCATCAATTTCTCTTTGTTTACAGCCTAATTTTGGCCAGCTTCTTTTCTCATCTTCTGGAACTTCCCAAGTGCCAACCATTGTCAACAGAAAATTGTGAATTTTCTCATCAGTATCTGTTATATTTTTCCATTCTTCATTGAAAGTGGCACAATTAAGTGCACAATATCTAGCAACGTGATCAGCATATGCATTACCCATAGTGATAAAATGATTTGCTTTGCGATGCACAGTACCCTTCACAACTGAAATTTTCTCAGGTAATTGTAAAGCTTCTAGCAGCTCATGAATCCTATCACCATTCCTGATAGGTGAGCCTGGACTTGGACCATAACTGCCCGAAGACCTGCACAACGCCTAATCGATACTGTCTGTCTGTAAAAATCGTAATTGTGAGCTGTGATGAAATACAGCAAGATTTAATAAGAGCCACCAATTGAGCCATGTGTGCAGAAAGCCATAAAGGTTTGACTACACCAGAAATAGTGCACGCAGCATAACCAGCTCTCAAGGTTCCCACATTGTCTCTTAGACAGGAATCATCAGCAAAAATTACTTGATTATTTTTCTCTAATGGATTATCCTGAATATCAGGTCTGGGTTTGGTGTACAGTTCAGTAACATCCAGGCAGTCATGTTCCACTTCATTTACATTTTCAAATTTAGCAATGTCTATAGGTAATAAAGTAGCATGGTTAAGTACTCTGCACCTTCTCAGGATAATATTTTGGGATCCCAAAATCAATCATTTGTATCTAGTCAGTCAAGCATTTGTCAAGCTTTGAGTTTTAGTCCTGGTAAACATGATGTCAACTGATTGAAGGACCAAAACAGTTAAAGGATGCCCCATCACGATGCTCTCACTTTGGGCAAGACTAATACCAAACACACCCACTTGCTACAAACAACTGGATAAAGCAGTGGAAACTGGATCTAGTGCAGCTGAAAAATATGGTACAGGATGACTTACTCCGCCTTGTACCTTTTTCAGGACAGAAAAAGCACAACAATCACATTCATGACAAAACAGTGAAAATGGTTTCATGTAATCAGGCATTCCCAGAGCTGGTGCTCTGCACAGACTCTCTCTCAGTGCAGTAAAAGCTTTCATACAAGCTTTATTAAAAGGCACTGGATCAGTAATGTCTTTATGGGTCAGTCTTTGCAATGGCTTGGAAATAGCAGAAAAATTGGGAATCTATTGGTGATAGTAACTCACCATTCCCCAAAACTTCCTGACATTTCTTTGAGTACCAGGAGGGTTCATTTGCAATATAGCTGTAACCCTTTCTCTGGACCTTGCACCTTTCTCTATTTGATGTCCCAAATGCTTCACTTCTCTCTGACAGTACTGTAATTTTGCTGGAGACAATTTGGGCCAGATTTACATGGCCCTAACGCCATGGAGCATCACTTCTTGCGACGCTCTGGTGGTGCTAACCACTGTCCATATTTTCCAGGACGCATGACACCTCCTTGTAAATATGAACCCCTCCAATGCAGTTTTCTGCACCTGAGAGGTGTACAATGAGTGTTGCAGTGGGCGTTCCACCTCAACACCCATTACTTTTCACCCTGCCCCAGATTTATAAGAAACCTTAAGTCTGTGGCAGCGCCAAAAACTAACGCCGCCCCAGGGCTGGCACTAGTATGGCAAAACTAGGAGGAATGCTTTTATTCCTCCGCATTTTTTGCTTTTTCTATGTATGCTGCATTCTGCAGCACACATAGAAGAAGCAAAAGGCCATGGATGATTGTTTATGTGGAGGAAGGTGTCACATAAACTATCATTCAAAAATGGCCCTTTGGTAAAATGCAAAATATCCCAAGCACTAAAACAAATCAACAAAAAACAACTTATCTGCCTGTAACAGGTAGGACTCAAACACTTTGGAAGCTTTTACAGGAATTTCAACTGTGGCATTTCTCACAAACAGCTACTCTTCCGGCAATGGCTTTCTCACAAACGCAAGTACTATTTGACCTGCAAACCTCACTCTGGTTAGTAGGGATTCTCCATGTGCACTCAGGATTCACCTAATACCAACCAACAATACATATACAAAGAAAATGTTACTACTGGTGTTCTCGACAGCGCTCAATTGAACAATACCTTCACCTGCAGACAAGTAAACAACAACAACCAAGTGTCTCATAACTTGTACAATACTCGGGACTCGTAGACCTCGCAGGACCCGTTACAACAACAACCACCTGGGCATTTTCTGAGCACAAAGCACCACAGTTACTTGAAGTATGGTGACTCCCCTACTCTCACCATTTGGAGTACGCAAACTCCCTATTCAACTACTTTGGAGTACCCAAATTCCCTATTTCACTCATACATCACAACTCACCTACGATTTGCCAAAGTGTTGCAAGCACAAACCCTGCTTAGAACTCAAACATCACTGGACAACACTCGGAACATACAAATCTCATTTAAACAAGCATTGGCAAAACCAATTGTAACAAAACCAAGAATGACCGCTTTCCTATTGAGACGAAACCATAAAACCAGATGAAACCCATTGATCTCTCTCCTATAGAGACAAAAACATCCTCTGCTACCAAATTCTGTGGGCCTGTGACCTCCTAAATTAGAGTAAGGTGACACATAATAGGTAGTGACATCTACTACCCTCAGAGGTTGACTCAAATCTTTTGATTCAGACAGGAGTAATAAGATCATCAAATCAAACAATAAGAACCAATATCCATAAACAACAACAAATTGCAATAAGGAGTAAGTAATTTATATGCACCATGACCTATGTGGCCATGAATCACCACGCCAATTTAGTAAAGTTCAAAAATGTATTGCCCTTATATTAACAATGCTAAATACATGTAAATAATATGCAAAACCAAATGGTAACAATGTAAAAACAATACAGGTTGACCAAAACGTTTAAAAAATCTTAGTCTAATAAAAGCAATCACCATTAAACACTCCAAAAGAATTATACAGAATAACAACAAAATTATTTGAGAAATAGCAATAGATCTTATTAGTTGTGCAGTTGAATCAGTCATAATCAATTAATAAACAATCAATTCATTTATTGGGGCAGGCATCCTTGCTACCAGATTCTAATTTGAAAAGCATGTGTGGGCCTGGCCTTTGTCACATGCAAAAATCAAAATAAGCAAAAAATAATTTGGAAAACATCTAACTATAGCGCTAGCAAAAATAACTGGTTAGATTTCTAAGGGAGAAACCTGTAAAAGGAAAACACAAATGCATATTGGTTATACCTCTCCTAAATGAGACAGCAGTTAGCAGAGTGTTCGTCAGCAGAGCACAAGATCATCAGGACTTCAGCGATCAGCAACAGGACCATGAAAGGGGCAACAGTTCAACAATGTTGCGTTCAGTATCTGAACAGTTAGAATCATAAGTAACTGTCAATTGAAATATAAATAGACATAATCAACAAAAGAACTGAATAGAACTAAATCTGAATGGAACTGAACTTGCATCATCAAGAACTTTGCTAAATTAAAGTCCCAATAATCACTAGCTAGACTCCTATTGGGCAAGATTATGAGGTCTGATAGTAGGCAACCAATTGAATTTCACTTCTCCTCAGTTTGTATCTTTTCTCCACTCTTCTTCAGGATAGGCCCATGTTGAGACTCCTCTCCAGTCGGCAGTTTTCGACACTGTAGAAAACAGACATGACAATTTAACTAAGGTTACTTCCTACCAGAAACTAAAGTCCATTGTTAAAACTTGCAATTATTATCAGAAGGAAGTAAAGACTGTGCAAAAGACAGTAGATTTCCACTATGTGTTTTCCAATGAGAGTTAATAAACAATGTTTGCAAAAGATTTTCAATTAAGTCAGCGTAACATCTTGAACATTGTACTTGTGGAAAAATACTAAAGCTTAGGCTTTTTATCAATGCTCATACATAAAGAATACAGCATTTTTAATACTTAAACATACTATTTAATTAGTCAAAAATAATTTCAAATCATTAGTTTTATTTGTCAATATTAATCATCTTTTGTCAGTAAAAGTGGTTATGATTCATCAAAATACATTTTCCAAGATATTTCTTATTTCACATAGAATTCAAAGTGGCGGACACCATGTCAACCATATTTCAAACATGCATGTTTTATTTTTCTAACACACATTTCTCTAATTAAGCTCTTTCAGTACATTAATTATAATAATTGCCTAGTCACATTTTTATTAATAATGTTTGTTCTCTAACAGTATCACCCCACCCACCCCCTCTCCTCGTGTTACCAATGCCTTGTAGCCCTAGTTGGAGTGAAGGGGTGGAAAGGTCGATCCGAAATGGCCCTGACTTGGCATCCCCCTTAGCAGCATTTCTTGCAATGCTGTTTTTCACTGAGGTTATTTTTTTCACAAATGGCCAAGTGGTCGTAACTCGCATACTTAGATGCTCTTTATATATGTTCCTGAATCCTCTGCTCCTGTACTCCCTTAACTATTTTCGTTCTGAGCAGCAGCATTATCTCGTTTTATGTATTTTTATGCTGCCTCGCCTCTCTGTCATCACCTACACTTTGAGGCAGTTTACGGTCGGTATAAATCAAGGGACGGTTAATTAACATAATTAAATACTTACATCAGTGTCCAAGGCAACTTTACATCACACCCTTTTTAAATATTGACAATGGCATGCTCTACAACATGAGCAATGAAGCCACATTCATCCTAAAGGGCCCAGAGAAATGAAAGGGTTAATGCATTACTTCGTGTAATGGCCGTTCTCTAAAAGCTGAAATTGAATTAATCCTAGGCTGTTTTAATCGGAAACATTCACATCTTGTGTTCGTGAAGGTCAAACTTACAATAGTCTGTTTTATCACATCCAATATCCGCCTAAAAATGATTGCTTTGAGGTTCTTAATTGACCCTAAATTAATCTAATTGCGGACTAAAAAGGTGCACTTAGGGAATGGAAAATCATGCAATTTAATTATGTCTACTTATCATCAGTTAATAATGACCCTGTAATGTATGATGTGTATATATTCAAAAAGTAGCATGCGCTATTTATCACTTGTCGAAATTTCTAAATTTTCATCCACCAAAAACAAACTTTGCTTACGGATATCATCATAAGAAGTACATAGTGACAGGAAACAGATGGATCATCAAAATGAAAACACAAGAAAACGTTCTTTCTGGGGGTTTTTTTGTGTGTTTTTTTTTTTGTTCTTTGCAGGTTTATATAGCGTGTAAGCGATCCAAAGGTCTAAGGTATTGGCGCGCTATACATTAGCACCAGCTACATTAAAAAAGGTCACATTAATTTAATTAATTTCAATTTTTCTTTGGGCACAAGGAGTTTAAGCAATTTGCCCAGAATCACAGGGACCTGGTTCCCCAGGTCCAAAGTCGTCAGCTGTGTCACTCTGCATATGGACTTTGTCAGTGCCATCATTATTGAATAAGCAAATAGGGACTAACCAAAGGTACCAAACACGCATACAATGCACCTACCTCATACATCAACAAATGGATATTATGTAAAACAATCTGTGTGACACACATCATTTATTAACCATGCAATTTAGTATACGTTTGTAGCAGCATCAGACCATTTAAGAATTCCCTTCAAGAACATTATCGAATATTGGCAGGTTTTGAACATAATGATTTTTCTTTTCATGGTATAGAGAGAGTAGATACAATAACCACAGGGGCGAAAATCGAGAACTAATACTTCTATAGCTTGCAAACTGTGGGATTCTAATTTTGGACACGGGTTCTGGACACCTCAGAAAAGTCACAGTAATGGTCTACTGCCTAATGTAAATAGTCACTGTGAAAACCAAACCAAAACAAAAGTGTGAGTATTCCCATGTATTCTGTAGGATATAAAGAACCCCGTGCTATACATTTATACTGGAAGTCACAGCGGAGTTCCGTGACCCAGCTGAAGGCTGAGTTCCTTTGTAAGGTTATGAAATCCCAAAGTGACTTAACATATCCTTATAATGTACGTCAGGGTGAACTTTATCCCTTATAATTAAGACTCGCAGTTTACCATTTTTACTGTTTTTTACTGATAAATACTGACAGAAAACAATGTGTTTCCTGCCTGTATTTGAAAGTGGAAAAATACAGAGACATGGGCATCTTTTCAGTGACTCTCCATGTTGTTGTTCATCAATTCCTAGGCAGTGGTCATGCAGATTGCAAGTATGTGGCATTAAAATATGACATATGATGGCATATGATTTCCTGAAATAACTGCATATCTGTTGGACCTGGCTGTTTTGGCAGGTTTATTCCCTGACTTTTTACCTCACTCCTCCTATTTTTTCTGACCTCTCGCTGTTGGCTCTAGGACTCTGAGCACTTTATCACTGCTAATCAGTGCTAAAGTGCAGGTGCTCTCCCTCCTAAAATTGGCTTATACCTAATTGGCATATTTAATTTACCTGTAAGTCTCTTGTACAGTGGTATCTCTATACCCAGGTCCTGTAAATTAAATGCTACTAGTGTGCCTGCAATGCTGCTTGCACCGCCCACTGAAGTAGCCATTCAAACCTGTCTCAGGCCCGCTAGTGCAGGGACCTGGCATCTAAGTTTACTTGCCAGAACCAGAACTCCCCTTTTACTACATGTAAGTCACCCCTAAGGTAGGCCTTTGCTAGCCCTATGTGCAGGGTGCTATGTATATAGAAGGCAGGACGTGCCTGGTAGCTTGGCCTGTCCTGGTAGTGACAAACAGCCTATTTGGTTTCTCACTGCTGTGAGTGCTGCCTTCTCATAGGATTGCATTGGAAATGCCCTGCCATATGTCTAGGGGGTATTGTCTGATTTATGAGGGGTAGCGTAGCCATGTTTGGTATGGTTCTAATGGTAGTAAGAAATGCTGCTTGTTGGTGCAAGTGGATTTTTTATTGCTGTAAGAGAAATGCCACTTCTAGAAAGTGAGCATTTCTATGTGCTTATGACTCCAGTATTTTGAACTTGACTCCAATCCATGTCTGGGCAGAGGGACAGTTGGGCTTTGTGCATACTTTTCAGACAGCCTGTACACAGGGAGGGTGGAGGAGTCACAGAGGTGCATCAGCATTTTGAATAGTGTTCCTGGGTTGAGCAAAGGGAGAGGTGGAGTACACATGCATTTGTAAAGGCTGTGCCATGGCCTCACACAAAAGGGTTGTTTACCCCCAACTGATGTTTGGAGCCTGTGTTGGAGGAGAGAGGGGCATTCTCAGAACCAGTTGTAACTGGTTGGAACCTCCTCTCACCTTCTTTGTTACAACATGGCAAAACTGAGTATGAGTACAGGGGATTTTTCCCTACAATTTGGAGACTTTTTGGAATGGAACTTACTTGTAACTGGACACAGAATCCTGCTGGAGGGACTTACCAGGAACCGCCTGAGACTGCAGCTGCTGTGCTGACTTGTGACCTGCTTGGTCAGTTGGAGGAACTGCCAACTGCCTGCATTCACCTTGTGCTGGACTGCTGCTGGCCCCAGCCATCCTGTGCTCCATTTTTGCTGTTCTCCCCCCAGTGGCTGGGTGCTGTGGCCCCTATCCCCTGCCATCATCTGGTAAAGTACCTGGAAAGCGATTCCGCTTATACCCCCAGTACTGAGAGTGCTCTGTTTAATTATCTCATAGCGTTTTGAAAGCGCTTCCTCTTTGATTGCCCCTGCGCTCTAAAAGCACCTTCTAGAGTCCTAAGATCCCTGCTGCAACCCGGGCTTTGTGCGCTGGAAAGATCTTTTTTTGATATCTAGAATCACCGCCGCAACCCGGGCGGGCTGCTTTCATAAAGCCCAAGTGATCCTCGCTGTCCTGGACCCCCGGGGCACGGCCAGGTGAAGATAGGAGCAAGCGTGCTCCTGATAGTGCCCCAAGGGTGATGAGTGCTGAAGCAAGCGCCCTCGGGCACCAACAGACACCTCCTTTGGGTGTTCCACCACCACAACCTGGCCTGGGTGCCATCGGAGACACAGGGTCTCCTTGGATGTTAGGGAAGTGCTCTGCGGTGCACCCAGACAAGGAGAAGCGCACCGGAGAAGCAGGACACAGGGGCAAGTGTGAGCCCCTCCCCCACAGTCCGCTGCATTAGGAGCGCAAGTCTCCAAGGATTGCTGAGTAACTTTTGGGGTCTGCGGCTGGGAGGGAAGCCTCAACGCAGGCTTCCCACACTGCCGGGCTTCCTTTTTTGTGCCTTTGGAGGGCCTGTTGGGATCCATAGCAGACCCCAGAGATCTTGGGTCCCCAGGAGGGACCCCTACCTATAAATACAGTGGGGGTGCATGCTGCCCCCCTCCCGCTAAAATCACCAAACGGCCCCCGTTTGCACAGTGGAGCTCCAGGACCCCCCTAGCTGCTTCATGGCACTAGAGGTGCCTTTACATCACCAGGACAGGTACATTTTAGGGACCCTTCATATTTAAGATGTTCCTGGTATGGGCATACTGAGACTAGTGTGCTAACCTAGTTTCTTGATGATGTACCATATGTTTGCTAATGTTCCTTTTATGGGCATGATATGCTCATATGTTCTTATGACTTCCCATATGTTTTGTAATGTTCCTGGTATGGGCATTTATGACATTTTTATGACATTAATGTGATTCCTGAGTACTGCTTAAGTTGCAGAATAATAAGTAACGTGTGTGTTATGTGTGGCTACTGCTGTTTTCTGCAGAGCAACTATTGTGTAATGTGCTGACAACTGCTTGAGTAGCAGGGTATTACTGACATGTTGTGTCTGGTCTAATTATGTTGTGTACAATACAGTTTATTTTTACATAACTTGGTGTTGTGTTTCCTTTATGGTGGGGATAGTGTGTCATGCGTGTTGTGTGTGTTGTGCAACCGCTTCACACATTGCTTCTGGGATAGGCCTGACTCCTCGTGCCAAGCTACAAAAGGGGGGTGAGCAGGGGTTATCTTGGACGTGTATCTCCCTTGTCCTGACTAGAGTGGGTGGGTTCTGCCTGGATTAGGTGCATACTCTAGCCAACCAGAAACCCAATTTCTAACAAAATCGCAATAAAGGTTTGTGCTATTATGTGAAGATTTTCATGTGGGTTTATTGTTTTATTATTGTTTTACTAAATGTAGTTGCTTAATGTGCTAGGACCAGACTGGCATCAAGTGTGAGTGCACAATTATAGGTTAAATACATGTTTGAATATACATGTTACAGCTTAGAATATTTACAAACCCAAAATAACTATGAAGAAATGCCACTAAAATGGGGAAAATAAATATGGATGAATACAGATAGAAATGTTAAAAAAAAATAACATAAAAATGGGAGCATTACTTATAATACATGGTCACAATATCATCTTTCCCACCAGCCACTGAAATACTTGTTACTAGGTCTTTCAAGAAAAAAGAGCATGTTTCCAAACATGAAACATAAAAATAGAATGAAATTAGACATATAGAAAAAGCTGTGACACATTTGTTGCAAGAAGACATTAAAATCACAATACATTTAATACAATTCAATTTTCTTAATGGAGCAGTACCTCAAAATTTGTAGAAACATGCTGACAGATTCTAACTTTAAAATAACTACATGAGTAGGGCAAAAAATAAACATGCTGCCATAAATATCTAATTTCTAGTTGTCCCTACACACCTAGAAAAAAAACAGAGCAGAAGAAAAAAATGAACATTTTGTTTCCATTCTCTAAATAGCTGCTTTAATTATGCTAGGTGATTTGATCTGCTGTTCCCCTTTGGCATCAGGCAATTTTACTTTAGAACTCAACTGCAGTAAATTGAGTTCTGACCTTGTTTCTTTATAATCTGCAACTGGATAGGTCACACATCATGGATTATAAAGAAATTAGAGACAGGTTTTTATACAGGGATTGCAGAATGCCTATGTATTACAGCATTGTTGTTTTACACATAAATGTAAAACAGAGTACTGATATTTAATAAGAAAAATATAGTTGTTGTTGCATAATGGTTTGAAGCATCCAGTAACTTTAAATATGGTTGCCAAATTTAATGGTTCTAGAAGGCACAGACACCACTCTATTCACACTTGTACATTAGCACATTTCTATAAGGCGTAACCGTGCTTTTAAGTCTAGCAACTATGACCAGGATTTTAGGAGAATTATGAGCTCAGCTTTGTGTCTTTGAATGCTAACTTCTTCTCAAAGACACCTTGCGTTTCTCAGGAAGAAAATCCGTCGCGGGAAGCGCTGTGTGATCTCTGGAGGCGGGGCAGGAGCCCTTTAAAACTTGTTCGCGCTCCCGCCGTCGCGGGAAGCGCTGTGTGATCTCTGGAGGCGGGGCAGGAGCCCTTTAAAACTTGTTCGCGCTCCCGCCGTCGCGGGAAGCGCTGTGTGATCTCTGGAGGCGGGGCAGGAGCCCTTTAAAACTTGTTCGCGCTCCCGCCGCGCGGGACGCGCGCGGGCGGTGCCCGGGCGAAGCCCGGGCCAAGGGCGGGCCCGTCCTGCGCCCGTCAGCGGCTGACAGAGGCTGGGCTGGGCCACCCCCCTAACATCTATCTCCCAAGAAGGCCATATTGTACTCAGTCCCTTTTGCTAGTTCCTACTCTGTCTCCCCAGTCAGCTGCTCCATTTAATCTGACACCTTATCATTTAACCCTGCACCTACACTAACACCAGATGGGCAAAAGGAAAGCAATAGAGGCAGGGGCCGGGGCAGTACTAAAAGCCAAGCGAAAAAGGCATAAGCATGCTGCTAGCAATTGCGTTATGGATAGAATCGACTCTCTCCTGGGCGAATGCAACGGAATACTAACTAGCCCCCAGGGAAACATTTCTATTGCAACTGGGGAGGGGCCCACTTCAACTAGCAGGAAGGAAGGTTCCATGAAAATCGCTGAGATTTTCATGAAACGTGGGCAACAAGTTACTGACACTACAGGGGCGGGTGAAAGTAGGAACGTTATCACCCATGCGGCCCCCTCCCTAGCAGAAGACCTACCACTTGCCATCAACGATTCCATCCAGCTCAGTAACCGCTTCAATCCCCTAACCAACCTCCCTGAATCACGCGACGACATCAACCCAGACACCCTGGCAGATGGGCCAGCAGCAACCAACACGCACTCTCCCCATGTAACCCCACAGCATATCGAATACATACAAGCTCTAAGGAAGGAAGTCACAGAACTCAAGCATATGGTTAACTCATTACTTGCAATAGTAAAACAGCTAACCCACGCAAATAACACGACCACCAGTAACCTTGCCCAAAATCCAATCCTATCAGGCATCACAACAAACTCGCCCAACTCCTCTGCTTCTAGCCACGCTGGCCCTCACCCTACCAAAGAAAAGACCATGAACTCCCACCAGTCTCCCCTCTTCCACAATTTAGGCATAGGAAATTCACTAGACATCTATCATAATACCCTCAAACCCATGAGCAACACTGCCTCAAAATACTCTACGAAACCTGCAACTGACCAGTCCCATTTAGGTAATATAGTTCTAATGGTTAACGTTCCCAAGTTAACCACATTGGCGCACAAGGAAGGGGTAGACTCTATCAAAAACAAGGCAATCCACTGGATTCGCCATGTTAGAGGCTGCCGATCCATAATACGTGAGGACCTAATTACCGTAGTACGACGGCCAGACCCGGGAACTCACTTTGATATCCTAAAACTGACACTCAAGAACAGGACCATGGCGAACAATCTCGTGGCCCTAGACGCAAGAACAAGCCCACCTGCACACTCACGCATCCGGTTTAAACAGCCCAGGTCACCCACGCTCCACGAGGAACGCCCGAGTTACCACCCGGCAGAAAACCTATCCCCTCTTGGTAAACATGATTGACTCACAGCTCCACCTAAAATCTATGCAGGCAAACCTTGCAACCTTCCAACATCCATCACCCCCAGATCCTCCTTTTACCCCACCACTGTCTGTCCATGTATTCACCCCCCTACCCATGATACCGCGACCATTTCCGGCTCACCGAGCAATCATGACAACGATGCTCCACCCATCTTGCAGGCACATTGCCCACCAAACCTAGAGCTGCTGTCTAGGCCCGCAAGCATCTCCTTGATCAGGACCAGGCCTGTTCCAACAGAGGAACATCACCAACCACCACAAACCTCACGGGCAAACATTGGCATCAACCCATCCCTGCTCCCCCAGCCACATCTGCCAAACCAACCCCTGACAGCCAACCTCAAAAACCCCGGGAACTTAGGTAGGACAACTCAGTCACAATCTGGGGTACGACTTGTCTCATGGAACGTGGCAGGTCTGAAACCTATTCTTCCCCTTCCATCCTTCTCCTCATTTATTGACGAACATGACATATGTCTCCTACAGGAAACATGGTCACTCGACCCACTCTTCCGAACAGGCTACTCAAATTTCCACATCCCCGCTGTGGCCAGCACGAGAGGCAGGCCCTCAGGGGGTCTGACCATCTGGATCAAAACATCACTTAGCTGCCATATATCACAGCTACCTACCGCCTCTCCCGACCTGTTAGGCCTTCGTCTATCCTTTGGGCCTGACTCTGTGGTGAACATCTTTAATATCTACGCTCGAGGGGTCAGGGGGGGTCAAGTCTCCAAAACCCTCTGCGCCCTCGTAGCCCTCTTACAAAATTATCCCCGCCATCATAAAACCATTGTGGCTGAGGACTTCAACGTCACATTCGAACCCCTTGACTGGGACGATCTCAGGTCCACCCGCGAGGAAGATCAAGTCTGGTCTATCCCCGCCCTGTCCATTGCACCCATCAAAAGGTGGACGTCGGTTGCGATTCAGGTAAAATCATTGACCATGGAGTTTGGACTCAGGGCGCTAAATGGCAGAACTAATTCAGACACCAACGGTAGTCACACATACAACAAAACGAACCACACCAGCAGAATCGATTATTGCCTATTCGATATAAGATTATGGCCTCTAGTCATCGATATGACAATCATCGAAAGGACCGAAAGTGATCACAACCCTCTTTCTGTCCACACATTAGCCCTAGGTAACCTCCCAGCCACGTCTAACCCCGCAGCAGTAGCACCCGAGGGTATTAACCTGGCCAACAACAAAAGACACCTAAAATGGGTCAATATTGTGGCCCGGCCCGCACTCATCAATGCTGCCAACAACACCCTAAAATCCACACTAAGGGACCTAGAGGCAGGTTCAGCAACACCCCACCAGGAAATTAGCTCAATCCACACCTCCTGCTTTAGGGATATCGCAACCCACTTCTCAGCACCCCCAGCCCACGACGACAAACGACCCAAAGCCAGGCACCGCTGGTTCAACAAAACGTGCCGGTCCCTAAACAAGCGCCTAGTTCAAGCCATTAAATCCAAGGACCCCATCGCCATCCGCGTAGCTAGGAAGTCCTATAAATCTGCAATATGCATAGCCAAGCGTGATCAAGATAGCAAATGGTGGACATCACTCAGCGACGCTGTGCGCGAGAGAAATTATAGTCTGTTCTGGTCCCTGGCAGCGCGAGGCCCAGAAACCAGTGGTTTGGACATCACAACCAATATTGCCCCAAGAGACTGGATAGCCCACTTTAGTAGTCTGTACTCCCCTGATCATGATAGCCCCACCTCTGTTTGTACGGGCCCCCTACTATTTCACTCGTTAGCACCAACCACCGCAGCACCCCTGTTGTTCTCCCAAAGTGATATAACTTACTCTCTAAGCACTCTAAAACGCGGCAGGGCCCCTGGTTCAGACTGCGTCCCAGCAGACCTATTCTCAACAGACCTAGCATCCTGGTCAAGATATCTCACCATTCTAGCTAACGCAATAGCATCTGGGGCGCCAATTCCCGACTCTTGGAAAGCGGCCATTGTTATTCCAATCTTTAAAAAGGGCGACAGATCTCTTCCCTGTAACTATAGACCCATTAGTCTAATTGACTGTGTCCAAAAAGTCTTCTGCCACTGCCTCCTAGGGAAGATAGAAGAATGGATAATTGACCACGATATCCTTAGCCCCCTCCAAGCCGGTTTCCGAAAGAAGATTTCCACCACTGATCAAGCCCTCAGATTCCTATTATTATATTGGAAAACAGTGTTCATCGGTAAAGGCAGCCTTTATGTAGCTTTCGTGGATCTCAAATCTGCTTTTGACCTAGTACCTCGCAATAAACTGTGGGTCACTCTCTCTCGGATGGGAATCCCGGAACACATCCTTGCCATTTTGATACGACTCCACGAGGACAACTACGCACAAGTCAGGTGGGGCAACAAGGGCCAACTTACCGATAGAATCCACGTCTCTAGGGGTGTGCGGCAAGGTTGCGTACTTGCCCCGACCCTCTTTTCCCTGTACATCAACGAAATTGTCCCCTCCCTCCTCAGACTGCAGGCTGACGCACCTTCACTTGGCACACAAAAAATCCCAGTCTTACTCTTTGCCGATGACACTCTCTTGATATCTAAGACCCCTAGTGGTCTAAGGAAACTCCTTGCGTGCTTCGAGCATTTCTGTTCATCCCAGGGACTCGAAATCAACGCAACGAAAACCAAACTAATGACCCTTAATCCCCACAGATCTTTCAAAGGGAAATTTACTCTAGAGGGCTCCTCACTCGAGAAGGTGGGCATTTTCAGCTACCTGGGCATAACACTCACTGACAACATGTCCTGGAAGCCACACATAGGAAAACAAGCCCTTAAATTAAGACAAACAACTGGGGCTCTACTAAAAAACTTCCACCTCTCACACACAAAACCAATTCGCCCAGCATTACAATTATACGAAGCCCAGGCAGTTTCCTCAGCGCTCTACGGGGCTGAACTTTGGGGTTATACCAAAACCCAAGACCTAACCACCGCTGAAAACAACTTCTTAAGAAACCTTGTGTCCCTTCCGCTAAGCACCCCACTGTTCCCTCTTTTCAAGGACCTCGGCATCAAACGCATTGGTCACAAAGCCCGCCTGCGACCTCTGCTGTACTGGCGGCGTCTCTGGACCACTCCGGAACTTGTCATCTTCACCGAAGCTCTACAGGTCATCCTAAAAGCCGACCACCTGCACAGAATCCCCTGGCTACGATCCATCAAGGATTTACTCCACTCTATCGGGCTCGATGATCTCTGGAACTCACCAGCCACGTCAGTCTTTCCCTCGAAAAGCGAACTAAAGAAACTTTACTGGCAAAGGGCCAACAACGAAGACACTCGGGCTGCACTCCACACTACATTATCTTGTGACTTTGCCAACCTAAAAGAGTCATGCAAGTACGAAACTTTTTGGGACCTAATCACGGCCCCAAGGGAAAGGAAACTGTACTTCCAGCTCCGCATTGGAACACTCCCATTAAGACTTTTCACCAGCAGCTGGTCAAACAACGAATCCACCGCATGCCCTGCTTGCAAAGCCCCCGTGGAGAATCTCCCTCACCTCCTTTTTGCATGCCCCGCGTATACTGCCCCCCATAGGAAATGGCTGGCCCCGGCATGCAGACTACTGGGAGCACGCTGCTCTGCGCTAGCTCTGCGAATCCTCAGATCAGACACCAGACCAACGCTAGTGATCGCTATCGCCAAATTCCTCGGAGCTAGTTGGCTTATTAGAGGGAAAACTCTCCTGGACAAAGACTCCAAATAAGACTGTCCCAACATCCTGCAGAGTGCATTTCACTTCATTTCATTTTTTCTAATTTCATTCCATTTTATTCTATCTCATTTTTATTCCATTTTAATTTTTATTTATATTTCATTCCCTTTTATCACCATATTTACCTGCAATTTTATTTTATCATGTGCATTTATTTGTATTTATTACTGCTCGCGCTTTTTTGGCTCTTGTAGCCGCAATAAAGCTTCTTTGAATTGAATTGAACTTCTTCTCAAAGACACCTTGCGTTTCTCAGGAAGAAAATCCGGCCACCTCATTAGATAAGTTGCTGCTGTCAGCAACAAGTTTGTGTCACATGATTAGGTTTCATAGACTTACGCTGAGGGAAAGCCTATTCAAAATGCCCTACATTTTCCGAATTTTAGCATTATGGTCCAACTGACCCTTTTCTAGTGAGAGCACTGGTCAGCTGAAATGACAATTGTCTTTGAAATATTTTTAACTGCCGTTTGCTCTTTTGGATTTAACACAAGTTATACTATGGCCTTCCTGAGGTGTTGTATTTTTTGTGTTAACAGAGGGTGCATGTGGTGTCAGGAATTGCCTCAACAGAAAGAGGGCAGAGGTGTGTTGGACCAAGCTCCATGTGACAAGGTGCCACAGGTAAGGGAGACGTTTCTCTTGGGGAACTTGGGTGGAGAACTGTACAGTAATGGACCTGGTGAATTGGATAAAAGTATGATTGCAAATTGTACCATAAATTTAAATTAGAGTCTACATGTGCCTACCATTTGTTCCTTGTGTGCTTGCATGGCTTATGCTGTTTTGTGGCTAATGAATTGCTAAAAAAGGTGCACAGAAAAGTCATCCGTGAGGGAGACAGGGGGAAAGATATATGGAAAAGTGGTTGGGTAGGTACGACTGGGAGGAATCCAGATAAAAAAATGGTAATGTGTGTACACCCATGGTATGCAACAAATAGGTTCTAGAAATATTGTAGCGAAGGGGAAAGTAAGTAGAACTGCCAGCACCCACAAATCAGACACTTGAATAATGAATGTGTAAGAGAAAGAGTCCCTCTGATCTGGCGGTCCCTACTCTCTCTTGAGACTCTTTAGGTGTTGACTCAAGGGCTCTTGAATGCAGTGACTGAGTCCAAGTTACCTGACCCCTCTTTCCATGAGATTCGTTAGAAGAGCAAATAACTAAGGGGAACCCAATTCCATTTTCTTTTTCTTTTCCTACCTCCCACCAGTGTTTGAGCTGTGGGAACAAGGTCTGCAGATTCTTTCCTCACTACTCTAGAGTGAGTGAACTGTAATGAACAGTGATGGGCCTGGCCATTCTAAACATAATGAGGCCACAACAAAAGAGACTCCTGCCCACACTATGTACTAGCATTATGGTAAAAGCACATGCAAATATTTATGCGAGTAGGAGAAACTCATCATTGACGATGAGTAGAAGTCAGTTCTGGAACATGGTACCTTCAATATAGAAAGATTAGCTAATGTACAGAAAAAACCTGAAAGTTCCCAAAAATAGGATAGAGGCTCTAAAATTGTTACTCTTCAAACATTGGCATGAGGAAGCACACAATTGTAAACATGAATTCCAAGTCCAGAGAAGTTATAATACCAAATTAACCAAATTATGTACAGAGTTTGTCTTGTGCTCCAACTGCTCGGCCTCCTCCAAATCTATCCTCTCAGATTACTAAACCACACGAGAAGGAGAAAGAGAGCTAGGATGCAAGGATTTGTTAGAGATTTTCCTCATGTAGGCTGATGGAGCTGGCGTTGTTGCTGGTGATACACCCACATATGGCACAGTGCCTGTAAGGCCGCTGTTGGCTGGAGCAAAATCAGGTAACATGCAAGTGACTGCTGAAATTTGAATGGCTGGCAGTACAGTGGCCAGGTCGGAGGCTGATTCGACTACTGTGGATCCGTATAGTGTGCACATGCTCAGTCCCTGTTCATCCCGTCCTATGAAAAGCCCCACTATTACCTAGAAAGTTTAAGGCAAACTGCAGAACTGCTGTCTAAGCACCCCTTCTCCTCATCCATGTGACACCAACATTAAGGGTCTTTCCTCTTTCAGCCTTCTCCTCTTCTGGGACTACCCCATGGCTTAGGGTTGTGTTATGGTTCATGTCCCATAGAGCCCGGCTATTTAAATGAGTACCAAAAAACAACTCCCCAATATTTAGAACATGCCACTAATTTCCAAGAATAATAAACAACAACTCCAAGAAGAATTAACAGGCTGTTTTAGACACACAGGCCCAAGTGGGTGGATGTGACTCAGGTGTTGTGATTGGTGATGTTGAATGAAATAAGTGGGGTGTGCCCTGTAAAAACGAATTGGACTAAGATCTTTAAATCTAAACATAATAAAGATGAGGCACCAGCTGCATAACAGGACAGACTTAAGGGTGTCTTTGAAATATACTTGCGCATAGCTCATCCAATGAAGAAGGCTCAGGAGGCTGTAGCTGACGCTTCTATACAACCATTATTAAGAAATCTAAAGAGTCAGTTAACAACAATTTGTACTGGATGGCAGTCTAAGAACTTAGGTGAACTGGAGATGGCCAACATCTACTGTGTGGCCTTAGAAGAGAAAGAAAGAAAATGCTGAATACAAATTAATGTCCATGAAATTGCTGAATATGCAGAAGATAGTTAAGGGGATTGGACATGGAACCCCTCAAAGAAGGACAGCAGTGGAAGCCAGGGTAATGGGAGGATTGGGAGAGGGAATAGAAGGGGTCTGAGAGCAGACTAGTCTGGTATGAGGAACAGGACACAGCCTATTCAGGTGTAAGTGAGGCTGTTTTCAGCTCCTCCCTCCCATATTACCCAGGATGACCTATTTAGTCACACCTAAGCTGCCATTGTGTGTGGCTGTCTAGGAGGAATACACAAAGCCCAAATGCCAACTACACCCAGTCATGTGACCAGAGATAGGCTGCAGGCACCAAATGGCTAGGGCAAGAAAATGCCAACTTTCTAAAAGTTGCCTTTTCAGAATTACAATTTAAAATCTGACTTCATCATGAGTTAGGATTTTAAATTGTGATTCCAGAGATGCCAACCTCGAAGGGGTCATCTCTTCCCATTTGGAATTTACACTTATAAGGTGTAATAAGGCAACTCCAATTTTATCCTATAAAAGAGACAGCCCTTGCAATAGTGAAAAGGGATTTAGAGTTCTTCACTACCAGGTCATGTAAAACTAAAAAGTACATGTCCTACTCTTTGAATCTATTGTGCTCTGCCCTCAGGGCTCTCCAGGGCCAACCCTAAAG
Organism: Pleurodeles waltl; assembly: GCF_031143425.1. NCBI lineage: Eukaryota > Metazoa > Chordata > Amphibia > Caudata > Salamandridae > Pleurodeles > Pleurodeles waltl. The sequence continues at coordinate 779,483,519 of NC_090439.1, forward strand.
GTGACTTTTATGTATTTTGGGCCTGGCAATAGGTTTCGAGATGGCAGTGTAAATTGCACACACAGACTGCAGCAGCAGGCTTCAGACATGTTTTCAAGCGCTACTTAAGTGGGTGGCACAATCAGTGTTTCAGGCCCACTTGTAGCATTCAATATACCAGTCCTGGGCACAGGTAGTACACTTTACTAGGGACTGATAGGTAAATAAAATATGGCAACTGGAGAATACTAAAGTATCATCATGTTTTAAGGAGTGAGCACATGCACTTTAGCACTAATTAGCAGTGGTAAAGTGTTTAAAGTGCTAAGGCCTACATAAAGTGGTCCAACATAAATGGAGGAGGAGAGGCAAAAGGTCTGGGGGAAGCCCACCCTTAGGTTGATAGGTCTAGCAAACCTATTTAAGAGGTCACTGCAATCAATGGCAATAACACACACCTTCACAATGAATGTGTTTGTATCGGAAGTGACCTCATCCCATGGAACAAGGGGGCATTTATTTATTTATTTTAATAAATCTTTTTATCAAAGTACTCAAATGCTCAGAATACAGCTCATGTCAACATTACTATATGGATAATAAGTTGCCTTTAGATGCTGAGGGTACAGTATTTCAAACAAACATTTCTGCAAGTTAGTGTCTTTATTGTTCATCCATCAGTTCATCATTAATCATACATCTTTAGAACCCATGTTACCCATCCGTGCTCTGATGAGTTACCCAGCGTTACCCTATAACGTGTACGTGTTCATAAACCTCTCTAGCTAAGCCAGGGGGACCAGATTTTATTGTATATCTTGGTACAGCCCCTTCCTTTATATATCTCCTGTTCGACTAGGTGACACCAATCTATATTAAATTTCCATTCTCTCACCAACGGGGGTCCACCCAATCCCCATGCTTTGGCTATGTCTCTTTTGGCCGCTCCTGCTTCTAGCCTCAACCATGTTGTTTGGTGTCTGGGCCAATTGTCCTCCCCCGTGATATTTAGGATGAGCCAACTGGCCTCTAGTGGCACCTCCAGGCCTGTCACTCGAGTCATCACTGCTGCTACCTGGGACCAGAAACCCTGGATGTTTTGGCACTCCTCCTCTGAAGCTTATGTAAGGCAATAAGCGAGCTGCCCCCATCCCAAAGAAGAATACGCAATTCGCTGTTAATTTTATTAAATAACCCTTTGGGTACTGGATATGGAGTTTTTTGTAGGACATACAGCCGAGGGAGGGTCATCGTTTCGAATAGAGCTGCACAGCCCATTAGGGATATTGGGAGCTTCCACCAGTGTGACACATCGTTTTGTTGACGTTCTAATTGTGGGTAGAGATTTCTCTTGAGGAAAGCCTCTGGGCTCTTTGTGATATATATTCCCAGATATGTAAACCCCTCCGCATTCAGGGGAATCCCGCAGCCTGGAGATCCGTGCCTCCCAATTTTTCCCCTCTCTGATTCCCCATACTAGTGGATCCTGTCGTATCCACGCAGCCAATGGCTCTATCACTAAGGCAAATAGGAGTAGGGACAATGGGCATCCCTGTCACGTGCCTCTGTGGAGAGTAAAGGAGTGCGAGACTGCCCGTTGACTTTAACCCTGGTCCTTGGTTCATGGTAGAGCAATTGGACTCATAAACAGAACTCAGTACCAAATCCCAGTCTAGTGAGTACTGCAAAGAGGAAAGGCCAGTCTATGCTATTGAAGGCCATTTTCACGTCTAGCGACAGTACCATGGCAGCATCCTCTTCAGATGCCTGTGTCATAGGTAGAATCCCATATAATCTTCTAAGGTTAAGTCTGGTGCCCCTATTTGGCATAAAGCCCGACTGGTCCAGGTGCACCAAACTTGTTATTGTTAACTGGAGTCTATTACTCAGAATTTTCGCCAGAACCTTTGCTTTTAGGTGAATTAGTGAAATAGGCCGGTAGGAGCCACACACCATTTGCGGCTTGCCTTTTTGTGTATCACTACAATCGTAGCCTCTCTCAGGTCAGGTGGGGGGTATTCCACAGTTTTGGCCTCCTGAAACATACCTAGCATGTGTGGGGCCACTATGTTGGTGACACATTTATACAACTCGACTGGCAAGCCGCTAGGGCCCGTCGTCTTGCCCAATTGCAACCCCCAATAGCCTCCCATACTTCCCACACTGTCAGATCCTGATCCAATGCTGCTCCATCATTTTCTGATAGGACCTGAACCTGAAGGTCTCCCAGTAGTTCCTCGCAGTCCCTTTACGTGTGGACCGTCTGAGAGGCGTAGATCTGCTCATAGTATGAGGTGAATGCCTCTACTATTTCTGGGCCTGTGGTGACCCTCTTCTCCTCCTTATCCTGCAGTTCTGCCACCCAGTTGCGACCCATATCCCTCTTCTCTAGCCACACTATCAATTTGCCAGCCTTGTGCCCCACATCATATAGCCGTTTCTGCACTGCCAAAGTGTATTTACTACTTGAATTTTCGGCCAAGTCCTTGAGCTCTTGTTGTTTGAGCCAAAGTCGGTGGGATTGGTCTGTGGTCAGTTCAGCGCTCTGTGTCATCGTTTTTTTCCCAATCTGTAATTTCTCTCTCTATCTTCTCATATTTAAGTCATTTCTCCTTGTTTACTCCCCAGTTGCTGCCTGTGTGTGGCCTCTTAAGACTGTTTTAAATGCTTGGGTGTCAGTGTGGTGAGTCCCTTAGGCTAGTACACTGAAGCACCGCTTTCCCTTCCCTCCCACTCTCCACTCCCATCCCTTCATATAGCGAGGTTGATCCGAGCAAGAAACAATAAAAGATGTCAACAATGAACAATTCCCAGTAAAACTCCCTCCACCCTGCTACCCTGCTTAGTAGGCTTAGAACTACCCACCCCCCAACTTGCAGAGCGCCTGTTTCCTGTTTCCTAACATAATCTGTACTAAGGTTTGGTTAGCTCTGCCTATAATAACTAGGGCTAGTTACTGAAGTGTGAACCCCTTTGATGTATTGTCTAGTTGGCAACTGATAGATATCTACATTGTGTGGGCTTAACAAATATACAGTGTGCATCGGGAAATGTGGTCACCAGAATTCAAGGAGGCTTCAATCCTGTTGCTTATCTTTTCACAACCCCCATCATGTCTTATCTTTAATACACAACCTCCTTGGGTCACTCTCAGCACTTTCCTGTCTCTATATCCTCTGCATGCTACATTGAGGGATCATCAGGTCTTCGGAATCCTTGTTCTCTCCTCCCTGTCTCTTCTTGTTGGGATTGTCAGAGTTTCCACCAGCTTTCGATCCAATCCCATGCCTCCTCAGGTCAGGTGAAGAACCAGGATTTGCCTCCTACCATTATCGGCAGCCTCGCTGGAAATAGCATCATATATTTGATTTCTCTTTTAGGTACGGCTTTTTTAACGTCCTCGAAGCTAAGCCTCAGATTTTGGACCTGGCATGTAAAGTTTCGTAAAAATCTAATTTGGGCATTTTCATGGAGCAGGTCCCCATGAGTATGTGCTGCCTATAGGATGGCATCTCGGTCTCTGTAATTAAGGATCTGTGCGATAATTGTTCTCAGTGGAGCACCCGGTTTTGGGAGCGGGATCAGTGCCCAATGTGCACTCTTTACCAAAAAGAAGTTGGAGAGTCGCTTCGGCCAAAGTTTATTAAGCAGAAGATCCTCCAGGAAGAGATCCATACTGGGGCCCTCTGCCCCTTCCGGCACCCAAACCACTCTGATGTTGTTCCTTCTTGAACTTCCTTTCTGGTCTTCAAGTCTGGCCTCCATGACTGTCTGTTGCTTGGTGAGTAATTGGACATGCTCCTCTAGATGCTTTGACGCGGACTGTAGGGCCTGGATATGCATTTCACCTGTGTTAACTTTCTCCGTCATCTTTTGAAAGTCTGCTCTTAGCAGGGAGACATCTATTTTCACTACGTCCAGCTTTGGTTCCAGGGTCTGTTTCAAATCTGAGATGTCCGTCATGATTGTGCTTAATGAGGGTTCCAGTGTATTACTGGTTTCAGGGGTCGAGATTCCGGGTGTGGCCGGTATCCACTGTACTGCGTATTTGTCCATTTTATTAAGCTGTGTCTGAGTTTGGCCCTTCAGTTTGACTATGTCTACCGAGGTGTTCCATCACCCCATGGCAGAAGCAGAGGCCGGGGAGTCCCTACTTTCTCACCCCCACCACCTGGGGGGGCACACTGTGATCCAAGTCCAAAAGTTGCTCCGATGCAATGTCCCTCAGAGAAACTTAGCCTCCTCTCCACTATCCCCAGGATGGCCCACACCTCAAACTCTTACTTAGGGCCACTCCCAAGTCTATGACCCAGACCCCTCTCCATGAGCCCTTCCGATGCTACTTTGTCCAGCCACTGACTCCCACTTTGTCTCATTCACTCAGGGGAGTGGGGGAGTCCAGATCTTGTTTCCATCAGTTCGCCCCTTTTGCTCCCCAGCTGTTTGGATTTTGGGCTCCCCTGCTGTACCCGCCTTCTCCCTTCTGCCGTGCGGGGGATTCTCCGGGATCTCACACCTCTCGTGGCGGAGGAGGCTCCTCTTGTGTGATCTCGTGACGGAGGAGGCTCCTCTTGTGTGGTCTCACCTGCCCGACAGCTGTTCGTCTGCCGCCGGGTCTCAGCTTGGCCCGCTATATCTCTCTACTCGATTTGCCGCCTTGTTCTTCAACCTGAGTGTGGGTGATAGTCTGCTGGCCTTCCGCTTCACTATACCCGAGAAGGCCTGCACCTCAGACTCTTGTTTAGGGCTGCACCCAGGTCAATGACACAGACCCCTCTCCATGGACCCTTCCGACGCTGCTTTGTCCAGCCACTCACTACCCCTTCATCTTGTTCACCCTAGGGGGTGAGGGGGCCCAGCTCTCGTCTCGGGCAGCTCGCCCCTTTTTGGGCTCCCCCACTGTACCCGCCTTCTACCTTTGGCCGTGTGGGGGATTCTCACCTCTCATTGCGGAGGAGGTTCCTCTTGTGTGGTCTCTCCTGCCCGACTGTTGTTTGGCTGCTGCCGGATCTCAGCTTGGCCCACGATAGCTCCCCCCTCAATTTGCTGCCTGGTTCTACAACCGGAGTGTGATGCGAGGGGTGGTCTTTTCCCCTGGTCGCCTCCAGTATCTCCCCTTTACTTCCACAAGTGCTGGCTTCAAAATTTGCACACAGATGCAGACTGGATGGTTGGGTTTAGGATTTAGGCTTGCTGCGCTTAGTTAATGTGCAGCCATTTTTGTTGCGTGTTAAGCCACACCCCGAGGGGGCATTTATTGTATTAAATGCAAGTGCCATTCTGGAGTCAAACTAATGTATTGCACTAAATAGGAGCTCTATCTCTAGGATGGCAATAAGGTGATGAAGATTGAAACCTTTAGTCTAAGAAAGTCATATAGAATGTTTTATAGTGATTGTGTTATATATGAAATGGGAGCAATTGAGGAAGATGAATCTCATGAAATAGATGTGGGAACTGAGATAAGGAGTACTGCATAATTAACGAAATAATACATTCCATGAATCTAAATATTTCAATAAAGTGTAAGACATTAACTAACAAAAATGGTAGACAACTAGACTGTGCTGAGGACTACATAAACATATCAGGAAATGTACGTTGTGGAGTGTCAAAGAGAGAAGTGCACCATAGAAGACGCTGTCCCATCATTTGTACAGATAATGAAGGTGCTTCCTGAGTATAGGACAGTGGTGTAAACATATTTCTTATAAGAGAGGTACTGGCTAGGCATAGGGACAAAAAATTCTAGTTGGTTTTACATAAAATGATATTTAACTACAGTGTAAAGGCAAAAAAAAAGATTAGGATGGCAGAGATAGACCTAACAAGGATGTAAATGTCAAAAGGTGCACTCATAAGGGTCATATAAGGAAAACACAAATCTACCAAATGACAAAACAGTAGGAAGAGAGAAAGAAAAATCATAGTAAAGACAGTAGTGTGAGAGTTCATCAAGGGAAAAGAGGAAAAAGTGATGGTATCATGCAGAGATTATAGGTAAGAATGCTAATAAAATGAACGCACATAAGTAAAAGAGAAAAGCAAGAAAATATAATAACAAAATAACATCAGCATCTCAAAATCGTTTTTTTCTTTGAATCAGCAATACAAAACATTACAGAAAACAACTACATCTGAATTCTTTTATTAAGTTCCTTGACTGAACACTGTACAATTTTCTTATCAAAAAATTCTCTTCCCCAAGTAATGTTTTTCTTACTCAGGTTCAGTAGTAGGCTGTCAGGCTAAGGTATTTGGAACTTGAGGCAACTTATGTTATGTTTTTTCCCCAAACACAGGAACCTCAAAAATGACTCAGGATGCATAGAGACACGTCACAAATAGTCACATTTGTGGATGCCTGTATTTGCATGCAGTGGCACTATGGAGCCAGACCTGTTGTTTTTTTACAGTGTTTGTTTTACTTGTATTGCTTTCAGGTTGGCCTCAATATAAGCACCAGTTAATCCGAGGCCTTCCACTGTCAACACCTGCTAATTGACTATTTTCCCCCTAAAAATATGGGTTCACTGCTATGTGGATACTAAGTTGTCACATCTTTGTCATAAGACAGCTGAGTTTCGTATATATATATATATATATATATATATATATATATATATATATATATATATATATATATATATATATTCCAAAACAATTTCTCCGCTGGAGCCCAATCTCAACAGGGCGGCCTCGGCGCTGCGGGGACGGAGCACCCACGCTAATATTCCAAACCAATTTCTCCTCACGAAGAAAGACGCCGTACGCCTGTTGCTGGCAGCAGTTGTGGCATTTTATTCATCACATAAACTGCAGAAAACGATGTAATTTTCTTTCATTTCCTGACCCGTTTCGGCTTGACCATAAGCCTTAATCATAGGTGCCTGGTTTCAGTTTGAGTTTGAGTTTGAAAATGACCACGTGGTGAGACTGATTACCCATATATACTATGGTCTTAAAGACACATAAACTTATTGCAGTCTTAGATCTCAAACGCATTCAAAATACATTTCCTTAACTTTTATAGTGTCATTATCTTTTGTTCTTAATACACAATTTGCTGCAGATAAATATTTATATCATGCCATTGCAGAGATATAATAACATCATCCCGTCGACTGCTGGCAAGTTATATGCCAGTGATAGAGTAGCCTTCATAGCCGTCTCAATTAAAATACTCGCAAAACGCCTTCATGTTTCAAAGTTACTCTGCAATAAAACATGTTCGTATTCAAAGCAGTATCGTTGTGTTTCATTTCCTAAAAGACACACTGATAATACTTCTTAATATTCATATTCAGAATGCGTGGATAAACTTCTTATCTCAGTCTGTCAGGCGTACGGCGTCTTTCTTCGTGAGGAGATATTGGTTTGGAATATATATATATATATATTTATTTATATTTATATAGGGTGGTGTTTGGCTACAGGGCCCCCTATAACCATCCAACTTTTCACCATGCATGGCCTTCGCCCGACCCTGCGGCCAACCCCTTAACCACCCAACCCTACACTGAGCATGGCCCTTTGGCTGTACGTGTTGGGAGTTGGCTGCAGCCTGTCTCTCTGGGTGTGAGAATAGGTGTGAGAGGGTGTATCTAGGGCCACTGTGAGAGTCTCTGTCTGGGTGTGAGAGTGTGTGCATCAGTGTCTTAGTGGGTGAATCAGTGTCTGAGCAGGTCTGTGAGTGGATGCATGATGGTGTCAGTGGGTCTGTGAGTGGGTGTGTGAGATTCTGAGTGTGGCTGTGAGTGGCTGCATGAGTATGTGAGTGGGAGTGGTTGCATGAGGATCTACGTGGGGCTGAGAGTGGGTACACAAGGGTCTCAGTCGGTCTGTGAGTGGGTGCGTGAGTGTCTTAGTGGGTCTTTTAGTGGCTGCGTAAGGATCTGAGTAGGTGTGTGAGTAGGAGAAAGAGAGAGAGAGAAAGAGAGAGAGTGAGGAGGAGAGAGCTTAAGTGTTTTTTAGGCTTTGATGGATGATATATTTAGAATGAGATATTTCTGCACAAATAGAAAAGAAAACATTATTTGTCAATTGAAAAGTAGGAAACTGACTATAGATACCCCTGGAGTCGAACCCTGAAGTCTTAGTATGAAGGTCTATGACCTTCACCATTACAATATCCATTTTATTTTTGTAATATTCCATTTTTTTAGCCTTTTATGGGCTATCTGGGACTGCGGGGGGAGCCCCAAAGCCTCCCCTGTGGTCCCAGCAGTCTCCTGCCTCCTGGATGAGCCTGCGTTGCTCCAGCAAGCAGATATCTACTTTTCACAACAGCTCCCTGCTTGCTAGAGCAATGTTTGACAGGTCCCTCTGTCAGAAAGTGGACTTTGTTTGCTGTGACTTGGCAGCAGCTGTCAAAGCTGCAGCCAAGCCACAGCAAACAGCTATCTCCCGGGGGTGGGCGCCCCGGGACATAGCAGGAGCCAGACCTGTGGTGGCAGTCACCAGTGCCATCACTGACTCTTTGAGGGGGCTGTGCGCCATGGGGAGGTGTGCCACCCTCAGCACACAATATGATGAATGTCCTTGGACGAGGGGGTCCCAGGCACTGCAGGGGTGCCCCCCACATCCCATAAACTTGAAGCCTCGGGGAAGTGGTGGTCCCAAGGCTGTAAGGGAGGCCCAAAAATACAACATTTTGCCCTGGGGAGGTGGTGGTCCCACAGGCGTAGGTGGTGTGCAGCCCTTCTGCACATTTTTTATTACTCTCCCTGGGGAAGTGGAGGTCCACAAGAAGCCTAGCAAGGGGGCTGGGTGTCCCCTCATCAGAAATAAACTATTCCCCCCCCCAGACTTTGCCCACCTAGGGGCTTCACAAAGATAAATCGCGGAAGCCCATACTTCCTTTTTAAAAAAATGTTCACTGGATCTGTGGATCCACCGTGAATTATGGTAAAAGTTTTTTTTAAAAATGCCTTTTAGCACTGGGCTGGTCCCTTTGGATTGCCTTCGCATCCCTATATATGCAAATTTGGATTTCCGTTAGTTTCTCAAAAACTAATGAACAAATTTACACCAAATAACAAAAAGGACTCTTTCTGGACCAAGAGCTACCTTTCTACCAAATTTGGTGTAATGCCCTCCAGTGGTTTGGGAGCTATCTCTGTTCAAAATCCCTCTTATAAAATGAGTGAGGAAAACCTGTTTTGGGATCCCCTTTTTTTCTCATCCACTGCTTGACGGATCTCCCTGAAACGTTCCAAACACCAGCTGAAGTGAGCAACATATTTTCATGGAAAATATAGTGAAGATTCATCAAATAGCGCCAAAGTTATTAGGAAAACAAAAAACGCTCTTTCTATAGAAACTACTTCTTAACTATAACTACCTAGTGGCCAGCGCCACTAGGTAATATTTATATCAAAATCTATATATTTATATATATCTTTATCTAGATCGATAGATTTGATAGATAGATAGATAGATAGATAGATAGATAGATAGATAGATAGATAGATAGATAGATAGATAGATAGATAGATTATGATGGTCTCATCTCAGCTTTTTGCTTTTCTCCTTTCTTTTCAAGTAACTGATATTGTAGTCGCTAGACGATATCTATCAGCAAGTAGTGTGACAGGTATGGCTTGTGAAAGAATCTGCTTAACCTTGACCTAGCAATTACTTAGTTCTCTTATGTCATTATGTGAGGCAATTGGCAATTTGGATTGTAGAACATTTGTCAAACAGTATAGAGGATTGTTGTGCAGTTATTTTGAGGGAAACAAAGATCCTCCAACTGACTCACTTCTGTTAAAAAGGATCAGGCACATATTGTACAAGCAGATTTATATTAAAAAGGAAATGTTTTTTTGTGCTTATATCTTTATTAGGAATATTTTGGCAATATGGAAAGCATGCCAGGGCTAGACCTTAGCTGTATTATTATTAATTATAAACAAATCCAAAAAAATAAATAATAATTCTGACTACTGCAAACATCATGGGACCTATTTACTAATCTTTCACGCAAACCAGGGCATCAAGCAAAGTTGCTTCACTGAGTTGCGTGAAAGGGAGAGAGGAGAAAAGTTCCATATTTACAAAGATAGTGAGCATTTATTCTCTCTCTTTGCGCTGATGCACTTTGTGCTGCCTCGCTCCAATGCAGGCACCCCTGCACCATGGTGCAAAGTTACATGCAAGATTCTTTTATGCAGGAAGGGACCTCAGCACCATCTGTAGATATCAGTGTTTACCATAAAGTTACAAGCAATTTAAAACTTGCAGAAAAAATATAGTAAAGGGCCCCTTAGCCTCGCTCACCGCTCCCCTCGTACTACACTTCATTCATAGCTGGAGGAAACAAATAGTAGAACTTGGAATGTGAAAAATGTGTGAAATATATGGGAAAGTCAGTGTCTGACAGGTGTTCCAGTCACCTTCCAATAAACAACCCAGTCCCCAGTCGACAGGAAAGATGTAAGGAGGTATGACTTTCTAAATCAGCACAATTTCCACCAAAACAGCCAGAATATATACAAATGTGTGGTGGCAATATCTCTGGATGTGAAAGGACTGAAGAGTGGGACAAATAGGCATCGACTAAGAACACCCCTATCGGAATCATGAAAAGACAGTCAGGGATATGGCCCGAGGCCAAGAGCCAGTAAAATCAAACCAAAATGTCTACCCCTTCTGTGAAGCTGACTTTCCTGATGCTCTTCGGTTCCATTCATCATGACCAACAACGTGTATCACAACACTGCATGAGAAGTAGGCCTGGGTGAAAAACTCTACTCCACTCGTGGAGTTTGCAGAATTTGGCAACTCCGTATTCCGCGGAGAATGCGGAGTTATCAATAGACTCCGCACTCTGCAACATAGCAGAGTTTTCTTTCTGTTTTCCCCCCGTTGGCGCGCTAAATGTAATTCCGTGCATGTGGGAAAATAGACAAGAGTCTTCTGGTCACTCGCCAGCACAAATTAGATTTTTTACCCGCCCGCCACACCAGCGACTTCCGGTGCATGTTTTGTGACATAGGCGAGCATGAGTGAGCGCAATCGACTGCAGCTGCAACCTGGCGAAGTTCAAGCAGCTAAAATCTCCGCAAGAGGACAACTTCAAGCTGAAATTCTTTACTAATGGACTGTTCACATTTGCTTTTTTTGTGCGAGAAGTACTTTTTTTTTTTCAACAACAGGAAGTGCCCCATAGACTCCAACTTTCTGTTCCTGCCCAGCAAGCTCCTCCCAATGTCCATCTCCTGGTCACTTTGGAAGGATCACTTTTTTTGTCTCCTGGATGTATCATTGGATTCAAAGACTTTGTTGTTTTTGAGATTTCATAAGTAAGTTTAAAAAACACTTGTATAAGTGTGTTGTACAACTTGTTTGTTTGTTTGTTTGTTTGATAGAGGGCATGCACCAGGATTTAGCTGTACTTTTATTAGATTTTTATTTATTTATTGTGGTGGGTGGCCCGCATTTGGGGCCTAGTTGTAGTTTTACTTTTCATTTTTGTTCTATAAAAGAAAAATGTTTTACAGTTCACTACATTTTCTCCATGTTCTGTTTTGTAAATTTGCAATATTCATTTAATTCAATAACTCAATGTTAAGTGGCCTAGTCTGCTAATGGAGTAGGTCTTTCAGCTGTAGGCCCAGTACTAGTCATAGGTGCATGATAAAACAACTGTTTGTGGTGTATGTTGAACTGAAACACCATGGGTGGAATTGGATTAAATATAACAAAATGTAGTTAGGTGGTATTTCATGTTTTTGTCTGCAACCAATGTATAGTGGGGTAATACTTGATGCCTTTGTATGGTGTGTGTTGTTGTTGTAAAATGTTTAGCCCCTTTAATTTTTGGTCTTAGAATTACTGATTTAATGCTGTTTTTTTCTCCTGTACAATGCCTTCTTTGTCTGGCCAGTGTGTGAAAGTGTTTGTCATAGGCCACCATTTGTCTTTGTTTCCCATGCCCTGTGGCCAGGGTCCCTTTTCATAGTCAATTATAGTCCTGGCTGGTGACCATTTTGTGTAGACACTCAGTAGTCCTGCATGTGTTCTTCTTTGTTGCGGTGGCCATACCTCCTTGCTGGTTGTTGTTTGACCATGTGGCAGGCAGTCATTTTGTGTAGGCAGACAGTGCTCTTTAGGTCTGCATGTGTTCTTCTTTTTTGTGGTGGCCATGCCTCCTTGGTTGTTGTTGTTTGACCATGTGGCTGGTGGCCATTTTGTGTAGGCAGCCAGTGTGCTTTTAGGCCTGCAGTGTTCTTCTTTGTTCTGGTGGCAATGCCTCCTTGCTGGTTGTTGTTTGACCATGTGGCTGGAAGCCACCTTGTGTAGGTAGCCAGTGTGATTTTAGGCCTGCATGTGTTCTTCTTTGTTGTGTTGGCCATGCCTTCTTGCTGGTTGTTGTTTGACCATCTGGATGGAGGCCATTTTATGTAGGCAGAGAGTGTGTTTTTAGGCCTGAATGTATTCTTCTTTGTTGTGGTGGCCATGCCTCCTTGCTGGTTGTTGTTTAACACTGTGGCTGGTGGCCATTTTGTGTAGGCAACCAGTGTGCTTTTAGATCTGCATGTGTCCTTCTTCGTTGTGGTGGCCATGTCTCCTTGTTGGTCATTTGACCATGAGGCTGTTGGCCATTTTGTGTGTCATGTTAGAGGCTTAGTAGGTCAATGCTTATTACCAAATGTACTGTATGAGCGGTGTTTTATATTTTATTGTACATTTTTTGCATTTTTCACCTGCACCACTCCTTGCCTCCCAAATCCCTCTGGTTTTTCATGGTAGTCCCCTTCCCCTAGTACATCAGCAATTGAATTCTATTCTTTTTTTAATGTTATTCTTTTTTAATAATTTCTTTGACAAACTTTATTAAACAAAAATCCTTGGTTTTAGAACTTTATTAAATAAATTACAATATATATTTGTTTTATTATTATTATTTTTTTATTTCCTTTATTTTCCCTATTAGCCTCATGTCTGCAATAGCTGTACAGATGCACTACATTACATTATTAAAAGATTATTCCATTTGTCACCAGCACCTCCCTGAGTGCCAGATGCCAGCTTAATGCACATAAAGCTAACAGTTATCTTCTGTATGTTGTAGTTGTTGCTCTTTCTTATCCTTCATGAGAGTACATGATAGTGAAAGTTAATGTTGCCGTTTGCGAGTCGCAAAGTGTTTCCTGCATCTGGCCCAAGGAGTGAAAAGGAAGGTTTGTGAAAGCCTTCGAGTAATGGATGAAGAAGAGGAGGATGACAAGTCAGTCATCATGGATGTTAGCCCAGCCCCCGTGAAGTCCAACATTACCCCATCTTTTGTACCTGCTCTGAGGGATGTTGCACAGATCCCACCATCTCGACCTCCACCAGCTTCCACATTTACATGGCCCCAGATGCATCCTACATCCATAGCCACCTCAGTAGAAGTAGGCACTGCAGAGAGGCAAACATCATTAAAACAACATCCACCTACGGCCACTTCTCCAGACATTGGCAATGGCCCAGTGTTAGAAAGTTGACCTTCTCAGTTTGGGACTTCTTTACGGTTTGTAAAAAAGAGCCAAACATTGACATATTGCTCCATTTGTCGAGCAGGTTTTAGTTGGGGTAGGCTTGGTACAAACTATGGAACCAGAGGCCAAACAACCCATTTGAGAAAACATCTGCAATCCATTGGGAGGCGTATCTTAGTGGCCAAAAGCCTCCACTTGGTGTTGATGAAGGTGTTAAAAGCAGGGAATCTAATCCAATCATGGGGGAAGGAGAAGGTGAAGAAGAAGGTGACATTTTTGTTACACAAATCAGCCCTGCCCCCAGCAGTTCAGTAGTATCGTCGCCCACATCAGCAACATCGCAATGGCACAGGAAGACTCAGAGTCAGGTTGAAACACCAAGACAAGAACATACAGTGGCTGTCCCCCTGAGACACACGTTGAGCCTACCACCACCTTCTGCTTTGAATTCACCTGCATCAGTGGCACCAGTAAACAAAAAATCCAGACTACTATTATTGCCATGTTTAGGCAGTAGGGGCAGTACGAACACAACCATCCAACGGCTAATGCTGGCTAAAATGTTAGCGTTGGACCTCCTCCCTTTTTCTTTTGTGGAAGGTGTGGGTTTACTAGAATTTTTAAAGGCCATCTGCCTGAAATGGAAGGTTTCCAGCCAGACCTATTTCACCAGAGTTGCTGTTCCAGCGCTACATCACAATGTTTTGGGATTGGTTGGACAAGCTTTGCAGCAGATTGCTGTCCACACAATCCACCTGACGACAGACATGTGGACCAGTTGCCAAGCCACTGATTACATGTGCATCACTTAACACTGTATTTCTTTTATGGGGGTTAGAGAAATGATATCTGCAGGTGTTGACACTGCTGAAATTGTTAATGGTGCTCGGAAGCATGCAGTGATAGCTGTGTTAGCCATGGAGAAATCCCACATAGCTGCAAACATCTTGGATGACTTCAAGAACAAGGTATTTGAATGGCTGCGCCCCAGAGGGCTTAACATTGTATTTGTTGCCAATGATAATGGCAGTAGTATAGTGAAGGTCATGTCAGATGGAGGCTATTTCATGGTCTTGTGCTTGGCGCACTGCATAAATATCATTGTACAGGATTTTCTCAAAAAAGTAGCCAGAGTCAGCAACTTACTGTCCACATGCAGAAGAATCTGCACTCATTTTAGCCATTCTTTTAAAGTACAGAAGCTGTTGAGGATTATCTAGCATGAAAATAGAATGCCAATTAAGGTCCTCAAACATGTTGGAATTCAACTTATTACATGTTGCAAAATCTGTGTGAGCAGTACACACCGATCAATGAATATGTCATTCAAAAGGGGATGCAACTGTGAAAGACATGATCATTGAGATAGACCAATGGGGCCTGGTCAAATGCCTGACAGAGATGCTGCTTTGTTTTGAAATTTTCACACAGGAAGACAGCAAAGAGGACTCTACCGTGGGCCAAGCTATCCCATTGGTGCACATGCTGCAGACACAGCAAAAGGAGGTGTCTGAAACGCACGTGGGTGTGGATGAAAAAAAGGATGCGCAGGAGTTGGCGGAGAGCTTAATCCTTCGCTTATCTGTAAATACAAGGTTGCAAAGAGACATAGGGGGTCATTACAACCCTGGCGGATGGTGCTAAAGCGGCGGTAAGACCGCCGACAGTCCGGTGGTAAAACAAATTGAATTACGACTGTGGCGGAAACCGCCAATAAAGACAGCCACTTTAACACTCCGACCGCCATGGCGGTACAGACAAACAACTTGGCTGTCACCTCCAACAGACAGGCGGAAGACAAAGTACCGCCCACAATATCGCAACCTACCAATCCACCACCTTTTCCGGGGCGGATTCATTGTGGACAAAAACACAGCGGAAACAGGACTTCAAAGGGAAAACGCTCACCTCTACACACCCCACGAGGAATCCGGACGCCATGGAACCCGAGCTGCACATCCTGCCAGCCCTCATCTTCTTGCTCCTCTACCAGGAGCACGAATGCCGGCGGCGAAGACAACGGTGAGTACTGCACCTACGACACAGGGGAGGGGGGAGTAAAAAAACAGGGACACACACACTCAACACCCCCACCTCCACCCCCACCCTCACCCACTACAACACACACACTAATACATATTTATACATTATAGTTACACCCCCAACCCCCCCGGAAGAATGCAAAGACAAAAGGAAATGAGTGTAACCATTGTAATATATTAAAATCAAGTACGCAAAAATATATATATACACCATAAACAAAATATATACCAAGCTTAGTAGTCCAGGTAGTGCTCCAATGATGTCCGTGGAACACTGGGCCCACAAGATCCCCGACCATGACGGAGAGAACACTGCATGGGCATCAGAGAGCAAGAAAACAGGCACCTCAGGGGGAGGGAAAGGGGGGGCACCTCAGCCGCTTGAGTGCACGACGCCAAATCCACGAGGGGGCGACATGCCCACTGTTCAATCCTGGGGAGTGAAAAGCCACAGTCTCTCAAGTCTATACAGTGGGTGGGTTGCCCACTGTTCCATCCTGGGGAGTCCAAAGCCGCAGTCTCTCAAGTCTCTACAGTGGGTGGGTTGCCCTCTGTTCCATCCTGGGGAGTGCAAAGCCACAGTCTCTCAAGTCTCTACAGTGGGTGGTTTGCCCACTGCTTTATCCTGTGGAGTGCAAAGCCACAGTCTCACAAGTCCCTACAGTGGGTGATTTGCCCACTGTTCAATCCTGGGGCGTGCAAAGCCACAGTCTCTCAAGACTATACAGTGGGTGGTTTGCCCACTGTTCAATCCTGGGGCGTGCAAAGCCACAGTCTCTCAAGTCTCTCCAGTGGGTGGGTTGCCCACTGTGCCATCCTGAGGAGTGCAAAGCCACAGTCTCCCAAGTGGATGCCTTTCTCCACTGGTTCTGGAGGGGGCCTTGTGCCCAGAGTGCTTCATCCTGCCAAGGACAGAGGTAGTGGATGTATCTCTCACTGGTTCTGGAGGAGGCATGGTGCCCAGAGTGCTTCATCCTGCTAAGGACAGAGGTAGTGGATAATAGTCTCCACTGGTTCTGGAGGGGGCATGGTGCCTAGAGTACTTCATCCTGCTAAGGACAGAGGTAGTGGGTGCCTTTCTCCACTGGTTCTGGAGGGGGCATGGTGCCCAGAGTGCTTCATCCTGCTAAGGACAGTGGTAGTAGATGTATCTCTCCACTGGTTCTGAAGTGGGCATGGGGCCCAGAGTGCTTCATCCTGCTAAGGACAGAGGTAGTGGATGACAGTCTCCACTGGTCCTGGAGGGGGCATGGTGCCTAGAGTGCTTCATCCTGCTAAGGCAGAGGTAGTGGATGCCTTTCTCCACTGGTTCTGGAGGGGGCTCTGTTCCCAGAGTGCTTCATCCTGCTCGTGACGGACTCAGTAGCGTCAGTGCCCTTGGTGCTCATGGGCCAGTGGTCCTTGTGGTGGCGGTGCCCTGTTCAGCGGTGCTTGGAGCGGCGGGCCCTGTTCAGCGGTGCTTGAGGCGGCGGTGCCCTGTTGAGCGGTGCTTGAGGCAGCAGTGCCCTGTTCAGCGGTGCATGAGGCGGCGGTGCCCTGTTCAGCGGCGGTGCCCTGTTCAGCGGCGCTTGTGGCGGCGGTGCCCTGTTCAGCGGTGCTTGGAGCAGCGGTGCCCTGTTCAGCAGTGCTTGAGGCAGCGGGCTCCTTTGCAGTGACTCAGCTGCTGGCAGTCCTCTCTGTCCCAGCAGGGCTTGTGCTGGCGGTCCTCTCTAGCCCAGCGGGGCTTGTGCTGGCGGTCCTCTCTAGCCCAGCAGGGCTTGTGCTGGCGGTCCTCTTTGTCACAGCGGGGCTTGTGCTGGTGGTCCTCTCTGTCCCAGCGGGGCTTGTGCTGGCGGTCCTCTCTGTCCCAGGGGGCTTGTGCTGGCGGTCCTCTGTTTCCCAGCGGGGCTTGTGCTGGCGGTCCTCTCTGTCCCAGCGGGGCTTGTGTTGGTTGTCCTCTCTAGCCCAGTGGGGCTTGTGCTGGCGGTCCTCTCTGTCCCAGCGGGGCTTGTGCTGGCGGTGGCCTCCTGGGCAGCAGGGCAGGTGCTGGCGGTGGCCTCCAGGGCAGCGGGGATGATGGCGGTGGCCTCCTGGGCAGCGGGGATGATGGCGGTCTCCTCCGCCGTGCTGCTCTTCCCAGACTTTCTGGGTTTCTTGTGGCCCTTCCCCACCTTGGAAGGTGTCGCAGCTGACTCCTCACTCCCACCGGGACCCCTGGGAGTGGCTTTGCTGACTGGAGTCTTCCCCGTCTCCCGCAGGGCACTGGCCAACTTTTGATGCTTGACAGGTGGAGGACTGTCCGTGCTGTGGCTCCGTGCCACACTGGCTGCCCTGGTGGCCGGTGCACTCCAGATTTGGGTGACTACAGGCACCACTGGTCCCGGAGATGTTGTGGCTAAGGTGCTAGGTTGGGACCTGGAGAGTCGGGCCCTAGGAGATGGACGGGGTGGGGGAGGTGTGGGAAAGAGCTCAAGGTTGGACAGGAAAAGTTTTTGGGAGACGGGTAGCTGGAGGGGGTTTGGGAGTGGGGTAAGAGGTGGTGGTTGTAGGAGGTGTTCGTTTGGTGACTTTGGGTGAAGGTGCATGTGCTGGAGGCTGTCGTGAGGTGGGTGGCTGTGGGGTGGGTGTGTGCCTGCGTTTGTGTACCTTGGGAGGTGGCGTCACAGACACACTGGGAGAGGACACAAGGGACGTGTGAATGGTAGTGGGGGTGGTGACTGCACGTGAGCGGGGTGTGGTGGTGGGTGTGCTGGTGATGGCAGTAGTGGCTGTAGATGTAGTGCATGCAGATGTGAGTGTAGACGAGACTGGTAGGGAGGAGGGAGACGAGGAGGAGGGGGACACAGTGGAGGCAATGGATGTTGGTGTGTCTGCATGTGTGTGATGCTTGCGTGAGTACCTGTGGGATGTGTGGTACTTATGTTTGTCTGAGCTTCCCTTGTGTGTTGACATATGTGCATGCTGGTCTGAAGGTGTGCTTGGGATAGGGGATTGGGTCTGGGTGGAGGAAGTTGGAGGGGGGAGGCTAGAGACACGGACAATGGCTGCCATCAGTGCTGAGGCCAGAGTCTGAAAAGCTCGCTGAAGGGCCGCCTGACCAGAATGAATGCCCTCCAGGAATGCATTTGTTTGTTGCAACTGCCTTTCAACACCCTGGATGGCATTCAAAATGGTAGACTGCCCAACAGTGAGGGACCAGAGGAGATCAATAGCCTCCTCACTGAGGGCAACAGGGGTGACTGGGGCAGGGCCTGAGGTGCCTGGTGCGAAGGTGATGCCCACCCTCCTGGGTGAGCGGTCACGGGGCAAAGGCTGAGTGGCTGCTGGTAGGGCAGTGCTGGTAGGGGGGGTTGCGGCTGTTCCTGTAGATGCGGGGGCACCGATGTTGCTGCCACCACAAGGGAGCTCCCATCAGAGGAAGAGTCTGTGTCGCTGGTGTCAGCTCCTGTCCCCACCGTGGAGCTCCCCTCGCCCTCCGTACCACTGGTGAACTCCGAGTCCTTAGTGTCGCCCTCCAGGGCCATGTGGGATGCAGCTCCCTCGTGCTCCGGTGCCACTGCTCCTCCGCCTGATGATGCTAATGCACACAAGAACAGGGAGACCACAAAAAGGTGGGGACGACAGAAGAAAGAGATGTTCAGTGCATGCATTACCGCTACCGTTGGTGGACACAACAGACACAGAAGCCCCCTGCACTACGCCGCGCTCTTGGGCTCCACTGTTCAATCCCTGGGAAATGGCCTATTAGGCTATGGACGACATCTGCACACATGGATGACACAGGGGCATAACTAGGTGTACTTGGCACTCTACAGAGGTGGGGTGGGGGTGCCACATGGCCTGCCTTACAGAGGGACCTTGCCTACTAAACTCGCCCTGGCCTAGGGAAACCCACAGCCCACCTCCCCCACCCAGACACCTCCACTGCACGCAAACTCAGCAGGATTAGAGTGTACTCACCCCCTTGTGGCTGTTGTGATGACCTCAAGCACCCATCCAACTCCGGGTACGCCACTGCCAGGATCATGAACATCAGGGGGGTCATGGTGCGACTGGCACCCCTCCCACGCTGGGAGGCCATCCTCAACTGAGCCTCTGCCGTCTTCTTGCTCCAGTGGCAAATGTCCCCCCAGGTCCGGACGTCCTTGGCGATGGCACGCCAAATATATTTTTTCTGGTGGGTGCTGACCTACATGAATTGTACAGGTGGAAGAGAAACTTATTACCAACTGCACCGTCACAGTCATTGGCCCCCATCCCTACCCTTGCCATGTGACACATGCACTCACCGTTGTTTCATGCACGCCGCAATCTCCCCCCCTTCTTACATCCACCCCACTCCACACAGGCATAGCCCATACAGCATGCTCCCAGTGTACTTACCTGTTTGTCTGGAGGACCGTAGAGTAGCGTGTACTGGGGGAGGACCCCGTCCACAAGTTTCTCCAACTCCTCTGATGTGAAGGCAGGGGCCCTTTCCCCAGACACTCGAGCCATTGTCTCTTCCAGACCGAGGTCACAGCAGCACTTGCAGTGTAGGTCCTCTCCTGTCGAAGATCAGTTATCGAGTGATTGAACAGATAGAAAATGGCGGTCACGTCTGCGGCGGTGCGTACCGTCACCGCCGGCGTACATCGTCGATGGTTCCTGGGGCCCATAGGGTCCAATGTTAACCAATGCAGCATTGCGCTGCGGTCTTCGACCGCCTACCGCGATGGTGTACAACGCCAGCGTAGTTACCTCACATCCCGTTGTCCCACTTTAGAGGTCAGGCAGCTGCCATTTCAGGTGCCCACATGGCTTAATTTTTAACTGCGTCACACATACCAAGGCCTAGACTCAACACACATACAGGCCACTTTTCGATTATCATTCGTGTTCTGTGTAAGCTGTGGGTACGTACCTCTGAGTTGTTTGACTCTGTGCTCGCTGTTGTCCTTCATAGGCACCTTCCGCTGGGACATGTGAGGAGATGGCGGCATACTCCGGTGTAGAGACCGCTGGTGGACCTGTCGAAAATGGAGGAAAGACATGTGATCATCACATACAGGCTTGACCGTGCCACAATCCAGGAACTGAATACCCAGCTGGAGCCAGACCTGGTGTCAGCTATCCGCCATCCCATAGGAATACCCCCTCAAGTGCAGGTGCTGTCAGTGCTCCATTTCCTTGCAAGTGCGTCATTTCAAACAACAGTGGCCATAGCATCAGGGATGTCCCAGCCTATATTTTCAAACGTGTTGTCCAGAGTGTTGTCTGCCCTATTGAAACACATGCGGAGCTACATCGTTTTCCCTCAGGTTGAGGATTTGCCTACAGTGAAAGGTGATTTCGATGCCCTGGGACATATCCCCAACATCATAGGTGCCATTGATGGGACACATATGGCTTTGGTCCCCCCCTGCAGGAGTGAACAGCTGTACAGAAACCGGAAGAGTTATCATTCAATGAATGTGCAGATGGTATGTTTGGCAGACTAGTACATATCCCATTGAATGCCAAGTTCCCTGGCTCAGTGCATGACGCCTACATCCTGTGGAATAGCAGCATCCCTTATGTGATGGGTCAACTCCAGAGGCACCGTGTGTGGCTATTAGGTGAGCACTTGGAAGCAAGACAGTGGGAATGGTTGTCTGGGTCTGGGGTTATCCCTATAGGTTAGTGTGTGTCTAACAGTTGTCCCTCGCCATTTGCAGGTGACTCTGGTTACCCCAACCTGTCATGGCTACTGACCCCAGTGAGGAATCCCAGGACAAGGGCAGAGGAACGCTACAATGAGGCCCATGGGCGAACACGGCGGATAATCGTGCGGACCCTCGGCCTCCATATGACAGGTGGATCCCTATTCTACTCACCAAAGAAGGTGTGCCAGATCATCGTGGCCTGCTGTATGCTTCACAACTTAGCTTTGCGACAACAGGTGCCTTTTCTGCAGGAGGATGGTCCAGATGGCGGTGTTGTTGTAGCTGTGGAGCCTGTGGACAGTGAAGACGAGGAAGCAGAAGAAGAGGACATGGACAACAGGAACTCAGTGATCCTGCAATATTTCCAGTGAGACACAGTTAAGAATACAAACCTGCCTACTACATGTACTTTACCACTACTACCTCTCTACTGTCTGTCGTTTTCACCCAGTGTATGGTCACTGAGTTGTCACTTTCCCTTACGATTTCACAGATGTGGATCCCACTGTGTGACATCTGCTTTGATTCCTCATGGACTAGAGCTGTGTGACATAGGTATGTTGACATTACAATTGAAAGAGCTTTTTGCCACAGTAATTGCTAATACACTATTCCGAAATCACAGACTGACTCCAGATTGTTTTGTGCTTCAAGGGTGTTTATTTAAGTGCAAAATATTGGAGGGGGTTGCAAAATGGTGAGGGGTGATGGTGGAGGAATGTCCATGGCAGAGTCCAGTCTATTAGTCTCACAGATGCATTGCACAAATGGGCATGGAAGTGGAGCTGGGGCAGTTTGAGGATGGACAGCGTGACAAAGTCGGACAGACAGATGACATTCAGGGTGGTCTCATTTCTTGGCGGGGGTCTTGGCATTGTTCGCTGTCTTTGTCCTGGATCTCAGTGACCGTTGACTCGTGTAGTGGTCCTGTGGCGGTGCCTCCTGTCCACTAGCACCGGCGGAGGTGGTGGGCAGTTCATCGTCCAGGCTAGTGTCAGGGGCCCCTTGTTGTGCCACAGTGTCCCTCCTGGTGTTGAGTACTTCCTTCAGCACTCCTACGATGGTGCCCAGGGTGGAATTGATGGCCCTGAGTTCCTCCCTGAAGCCCAAATACTGTTCCTCTTGCAGGCGCTGGGTCTCCTGAAACTTGGCCAGTACCGTTACCATCTCCTGGGAGTGGTGGTAGGCTCCCATGATGGAGGAGAGGGCCTTGTGGAGAGTGGGTTCCCTTGGCCTCTCCTCCCCCTGACCGCACAGCAGCCCTCCCAGTTCCCCTGTGTTCCTGGGCCTCCGTCCCCTGGACCGTGTGCCCACTGCCACTGCCCCCAGGTCCCTGTTGTTGTTGGGGTGGTGGGTTAGCCTGGGTTCCCTGTAGTGGTGGACACACTGCTGATTGACGTGTCCTGGGGACAAAGGTATGGGCCCGCTGGGTGGGTGCTGTGCTGGTGTTTCCATAGGGGGGAAGCTCTGTAGTGGCCTGTGACTGTGTGATGGGAACCGACTGTCCCGAGGTCCCCGATGGGCCGGGCGGGTCATCTAGATCCAGTTGGACAGAGCTGCTGTCATCACTGTGGGCCTCTTCTATTGGTGGTGTGGACATGTGTGGACCCTCCTGTCCAGTGACGTTGGGTAGGGGTCCTGCAGGGGTATAAAAGGATGTTTATTACATCTGTGTGTGCCATGGTGTGCAAGCAATGGGTGGGTGACCGTGTACCCCAGTGTGATGATGGTTTAGGGGGGTATATGGGTTTGTGCAGTGGGCATGCTTTGGTGATGGGTGTCCATGCTTTGGTGTTGCATGCAGGGCTTGGTGTTGAGATGTGTGGTTTGTGATGTTGGGACATTTGTGAGGAGTTGGAGTGATGGGGGTGAGGGTGAGGGTGGGGGTATGTGATGGCATGCAGGTAGGGTGGGGGATGTAATAGTTAAGATTTGACTTACCAGAGTCCATTCCGCCATCTACTCCTGCGAGGCCCTCAGGATGCAGAATCGCCAAGACCTGCTCCTCCCATGTTGCTAGTTGTGGGGGAGGAGGTGGAGGGTCCGCCGCCAGTCTGCTGAACCGCAAGGTGGTATCTTGAGACCACGGAACGCACCTTCCCCCGTAGGTCGTTCCACCTCTTCCTAATGTCATCCCGATTTCTTGGGTGCTGTCCCACTGCATTGACCCTGTCCACTATTCTTTGCCATAGCTCCATCTTCCTTGCAATGGAGGTGTGGTGCACCTGTGATCCGAATAACTGTGGCTCTACCAGGACGATTTCCTCCACCATGACCCTGAGCTCCTCCTCCGAGAACCTGGGCTGTCTTTGCCGTGCCATGGGGTGGTGTGGGTGATGTGTGGGGGTGGTGTGTGTGGTGATAAGTATGCTGATATGTAGTGGGGTGTTGTGTGAGGTGCGTGGAAGTTATGTGGGTGATGGTCTGGTGTGCCTGTGTATGCTAGTATTGTTGATTGTGGTGTCTCTCTCTGTGCTTCTTTCTCAATTGTGGTCGTAGGTTTTTTTGGGTGATGTGGGTTTTATATTGTATTGGGTGTGTGGGAGGTGTGTGTATGTGTATCAGGTGTGTGTATTTTGAATTGTCCAATGTGGCTGTGTTTTGTATGTGTGTGTGTATTTTGAGCGCAGCGGTGTGTACCGCCAATGGAATACCGCGGTTGAAAGACCGCCGTGTGGATTCGTGTGTCGTGATAATGTGGGCATATTTCTGTTGCCATGATGGAGGAGGTTTTGTTTTCACCAGTTTATCACTGACTTTGGTGTGGCGGACTTGTGTGGGTGTCTGAATTTTGGTGGATTCCGTGCTGTGGGTTATAATAGCTGTGGCGGATTTCCGCGGCTGCGGTGGTGTGTTGGCGGTCTTCTGCACGGCAGTAAGCAGCTTTTACCACCAATGTTGTAATGAGGGCCATTGTGTCATTCAAACATTACATCTGTGCCACAATTCTTGCCCCACTGAACAAATAATTTCTGGCCCCTTTCATTCCTTTTTCAGGTGGGGATGTTTCAATCTACAAGAAGTGGATTGCTGAGCAAGCCAGTGACCTAGAAAAAGAACGGCTGGCAATTAGAGTCCCACTCACAGGCAGAAGTTCTGGTGAGCAGCCTACAACTTCCATAGAGCCTGTGGACAGTCCTATAGGCTCACAGAAGCCAAAATCAACACCAGCAATAAGAATAGGAGCAGCAGCCCTAAAATGTGCATTTGAATGGTTTCTAAAGGCAGGACTTAAGTCCACTGCAGAGGTGAAGGCAAAAGAGAATGAGCAAGGTGGAGCACCAATGACTATTGAGAGGATGGTCCAGGTCTACCTGGATAACCCGCGGAGGTCTATCTGGATCAAAACCCATTGGTGTTTTGGTACAGGAGGAGGCGCCAATGGCCAGTGCTCAACAGGCCCTGTAGCCAGTGTGTCTGCTGAGTGTGTGTTCAGTACAGCTGGTGCGGTTGTCACAGTGAGAAGGGCCAGTCTCTGATGGAAGGACTCAATGTAAGTTGACAACTTAAACAACTGGCAGAAGAAGGAAATTATCAACTTCATGAAAATCAACATGGATGATGATGAGTTTAAGAGGCCTGCTCCAGTCTGTGGACTGGTGCTGAGAGGCACGTTGATTACTTCATTTGGGAAATGCAATGCTGCTGCGTGTGTGCTGGCTGGCTCAAACTTGAAACTATGTGGTTGAGTGGGGGACTTGTTGTTGTAGATAACTTGAAGAGACAGACATGTGATGGATGATGTCACATTATGCATGTGCTTTAGCTAAATGTTATGATGATCAAGACAGTTGCGAGTTTGATCATCCCGATACATGCAGCCACTTGTCTGTGATTGTTGGTAGTTTGCTTTGTCACATTTTAGTCTTCTTGGTACACTGCTCCTCATGAAGATTATCTTCAATTCAATCCTTCTTGATTCTACAATTTCATGATAATCATTTCTCTTTTACAACCCACAGGCCTTCTCTTCTCCTGCACCATAACACTCATGCTTCCCTTATCAGACCGCTTCAGGCAGGCACTCAAGAAAATTGATGAGCAAATGCAAGAAGAATGCAGCTGCACCACCCAATTTGGCAATACAGACTAGTACCATGTTTCTTTCAATGATCTTTTTTTAGAACTATGTGTCATTAATTACATGTACTATTTTGCAAAAGTAGGTGACCGAACATTTTTAGATATATAACAACTTGGGTCTCACTGGGGCTCTTGGAATGTAAAGTTATCTGTGTCATACATATTCCTTTTTTCTATTCCTCCTACAACAGGCTGCTGATCATTTCTCAGATGAATATTGTGTTTGTGTAATGTTTGTCTTTTTGTCACACCTTTCCCTAAAACCCTTTCACATCCATTCATCCAATCCTGAACCCTCATCCCCGGGCAGTGTGTTTTGTTGAGGTGTTACTTAATAATTTACACCATTGATTAATCATACACTTGGGTGGATGTGGTGGAAGCAACACCAACTCAGTGTGCAGGATCTTCATTTAAGTTAATCTAGGTGGAGTAGGACATTGCTTCCAATGGCTTCACTGTTAGTGTGCTAGCATACTACAAATACACCACCATGGGCCCTTGAGAAACCATGCAGCCCTCGCTTCAACTATTCAGGTAAGATAACTATGGAGCATTGTTGTACTTTTAGTTAGGCAATATAATTGGCAGTGGCAAATTTCTCCGCCCCACTCCTATGGCTCAAATATTAAAGAATGCACTGCAGAGATTAGGAGAGCATTAGGACAAGAGTACTTAACCGCATAATTAATTGTTATACACTATCAGCAGATTTTAAGACTTTCTCCGCTGAAAGGAATACACTATCAGCATATTTGAAACACACGCTGCAGAAAGTCAGCAGTGCAAAGTAAAACACCCCAAAAAAGATTTTAGGCATAAACAACTGTAAATAAATATGTATTATCCCTGTCCCTAAAAACAGAATAGGTACCCACCCCTTCCACCCACAACTGACCCACCCCTATACGCAAACAAATGTCCTTTTCCCCAACCAATGTCCAAAGAAAAACTGTCCAATTGTCCGTATAAAGCAAAACAAAGTTGAAATGCCCTGAGCCCAAAAACCCATTCCCACACTCTCTACCCACAACAATTCCCACTCACCAAACTAAAAGGTTAAAAAAGCGACAGAAGAGAGCATTAAAGGATGGCCAGGATTCGTTTGAGGAGCCCCTCCATGTGTGCCTGCCGGGCCTCTAATAGCCCCAGCATTCGAAGGGCATGGCATTAGAAAACGGTGTCTTAGTGGGGGGTAGCAGTGATGGTATGATGGCGGGCGGCTGCCCTGGAACTGTGGTGCTGGTGTAGTCGGGCTGGAGGTGCTGGGTGCTGGCTGGGGCTCTGAGTATTGGCAGCAACTGCTGCTGCCGCATCCTCCTCCTCCTCCTTGAGTTCCACCAGCCACTGAAACTCTGCCCTGATGGCCTCCAGCTTCTGCCACAACAGCCGGGCTGCTATTTCCTGCTGTGATGGTGTACCAGCAGGAATAGCTATATCAAAAATGAAAAAAGAGAAATTGTAAACAATGCTCTGAGCAAAACACTTGTTTAAATTCATGTAGTGTAGTGGCATAGTAGCAGTACATTTGCTTATGGCCTCAAGCCATTCAATTTTAAGGTGATTAGAGGCACAGATATTATGCCCTATGGAGTACAAGTATTCTTCTCTCTCCTGTTGTGCTAAATTAGTGGTGGCATTGCTAGCTCAGCTGGCGCCCTACTCGTATTCGTTATTGTCTGCACTTGGGGCAGCTGTACTCGAAAAATATCTTATTCCAATGGCCCTGTTCTTCTCCTAAATAAATGCCTTTCAATTTTACCTGGACTACAAGGCCGATGAATATTAAGAATGAAACACGACATGCAGTATAATAAAATCAATCATGCAGACATCTTGTCTGCCATAAGTATATGGTGGGAAAAATGATGTACTGCAGTACAGTGAATGGATTAAGAAACGGGATGAAAGTATGGATTTTATTTGGCAATTTCATCACAGACTATCCCATTCAGGAAAATCAAGGCACTTACTTATTACCACTTAACTCACTGTTCTCAATACCCTCCTCTACCACACTTTGGCCCTCATTATGACATTGGCGGTAAATCCCACTTACTGCCACGCTGACTGCTGCCAATTTACCGCCACGGCGGCGGATATCCATTCACCATATTATGACAAACACACACCAATCCGTCAGTATTCAGCCAAAGACACACATCCGCCACACCAAAGGTCAGTGATAAACTGGCGGTATCAAAACCCACACTGTTACACCAACAGAACAACGCCCATCACATTATGACCCACGAATCACCACGGTGGACATCAAAACCATTGGCGGTACATACCGCCACACTCAAAATGGACACACACAAGCAAAACAACACCTCATTGGACAATTCAAACAACACACACCCATACACACATCACACCCACACACTCACACCACTATAAAACACACACCCACACTACCCACAACCCTTTACCATTACAAAGAAATTGCCACCAGAGAGACAGCAAGACAACAGACACAACCAGAGCCACACACTACTCACACCTATACACCACTCACGCACCCCACATTACACACCCCAACACATTACCCAACACACCCTCACCTACACCCCTCACACATCACCCATGGCACCACAAAGACAACCCCGCTTCACAGAGGAGGAGCTAAGGGTCATGGTGGAGGAAATCATCAGGGTAGAGCTACATCTATTTGGAGCACAGGTACAGCAGATATTGATAGCTAGGAAGATGGAGCTATGGCGGAGAATCGTGGACAGGGTCAACGCTGTGGGACAGCACTCAAGAACTAGTGATGACATCAGGAAGAGGTGGAACGACCTATGGGGGAAGGTATGTTCCATTGCAGCAAGACACCAACTCGCTGTACAGAGGACTAGCGGTAGACCCCCACCTCCTCCCCAACTCACAACATAGGTGGAGCAAGTCTTAGCAATCCTGCATCCTGAGGGCCTGGCCAGAGTTGGAGGAGGACTGGACTCTGGTAAGTCAACTCTCTACTACTATCACCCCCCTACCTGCATGCCATCACATACCCCCACCCTCACTCCCATCACTCCACCACTACCCACATACCCCACCATCACATCTCACTCATCCCAATACCAATGCATGGACACCACTCACAGCCCTGCATGGACACTCATCACTAAAACATGCACACTATAGAGAATTAGCTATCCCACCATACACCAACATACACAACTGAAAGCTGCCAGGGAAAATACAACCAAAGAGGGCAAGTCACGGATGCACAATATGTGAGACACAGAAACCATAACACATCATTTACGTCCCCACAGGTACTCTAGCCATTGTCAGCGGAGAGCAGTTGCCAGCAATATCCAGTCCCCCAACAGAAGAGGCCCACTGTGATGATCTTCAGGATCTGGATGACCAACCTGGCCCATCAGGGACCTCTGGACAGCCGGCTACCCAGGCCCAGTCACACACCACCACAGAGCCTCCCCATCAGGAAACACCACCACAGCACACACCTAGCCAGACATCTGAACAGCCTTCCACCTCTGCTGTCGCTAGTGGCCAGGAGGCCCCACCACAGGACTCACAGGCCACCAGCACCCCTCCCCCCGCAGAAGGAGATCCACCCCGCAAATATTCCCTGTGATCCAGGAAGAAGCCAGAGACACTTGCCAAGACCCCGCCAGGAAATGAGACTCTCCTGATTGTCACCCTTGTGTCCACTCTGTCACCCCGCCCACCTTGAACTGCCATTGCTCCCCTTCCTATGTCCCCTTGCACAATGCACTTGTGCTACAAACATACTAGAACAATACCCTGGACTTTCCTCCATCATCACCCCATCCCCTTGTCCCTCTATATTTGAGCACTTCAAGAAACACCCTTGGAAAAAAAGAAGTTTATAGTATGTCACATTTTTCAAGTATGTATCCATTTAAACAGGTACAAACATTCCAATTCAACTGTACAGAAAATGAGCATAGATTAATGACCTGTAGCTGGCTGCAGTGATCAAACCAGGAGCTACTGTGAGGTCACCAACATCTCCAAAATGAATACCAAAGGGTACAGTAAGTGGGCATAGAAGTGAGAAATAACAGCATGCCAGTGCCACAGAAATTCAAACAAATGTCATTGATATGTGAAGTAACACTGTCTTACCTGTGTATCATTGGAAGTATTGTCTGATCACTGATGTTCTGTTGTCCTCATCCTCATCCTCTGCCTCCTCATCCTTACTGTCCACAGGGTCCACTGCTGCCACACGGGAATCTCCAGCCTCCTCCTCCTGCAGAAAAGGCACATGGCGTCTCAGGGCAAGGTTGTGCAACATGCAGCATTCCAATACTATCTGGCAGACCTTCTTGGATGAGTATCACAGGGATCCACCTGTTAGATGGCGGCACCGGAACCTGGCCTTCAGGAGGCCAAAGGTCCTTTCTATTATCCTTCTGGTTCACCCATGTGTCTCATTACAAGGTTCTTCTGCCCTTGTCCTGGCATTCATCATAGGAGTCAGCAGCCATGATAGGCTGGGGTACCCAGAGTCACCTGCACATTTTGAGGGACAACATTTAGCCACACACTATCCCATATGGCCCACACCATACCCACACACCAATATCTACTAGGTGGGAACCAGGGCTCACATATTAGCCACACCCTGTGCCTCTGTAGTTGGGCCATCACATTTGGGATGCTGCTATTCCTCAGGACAAAGGCATCATGCACCAACCCTGGATACTTAGCATTGACGTGGGAAATGTACTGGTTCGCCAAGCACACCATCTATACATTCATGGAGTGCAAACTCTTCCGATTTCTGGACACCTGTTCATTCTGATGGGGGGATAAATGCAATATGTGTTCCATCAATCGCCCCAATTATGTTGGGGATATGTCCCATTGTATAGAACTTGGCCTTCACTGTGGCCAATTCTTCAACCTGGGGAAATACAATGTAGCTGCACATGTGTTTAATCAGGGCAGACAACACTCTTGTTAGCACTATTGAGAACATTGGCTGTGACATTCCTGCTGCCAAGCCCACTGTCCCTTGGAAAGAACCAGTTGCCAGGAAATGAAGCACTGCTAGAACTTGCACAAGAGGGGGGATCCCAGTGGGGTGACGGATAGCAGATATCAGGTCAGGCTGCAATTGGGCACACAGCTCTGTGATTGTGGCCCTGTCAAGTCTATAGGTGAGGATAATGTGCCTGTCCTCCATTGTTGCCAAGTCCACCAGGGGTCTGTACATGGGGGTATGTCTCCATCTCCTATTTATCCTCAGGGGTAGCAATCTATGGGGCAAAAGAGTGTGGAGCCAGTCACAAACTGAACAATGGGGCTACAACCGAACTTTGCATGCTGTTAACTTGTAATGGGTAAGTGTGATTTGTACAGTATGCCCTAATTTCACCAGTGACGCAGCAAATAATTCAGGGCCTTCCCCACTTCTGAAATGCCATCTGCCTGTCCTGTGTGGATGGACAGGTGGAAGGGAGTTAATTCCGCTGACGTTGTGCGCCGTTGCGAGAGGCGGTCGGGAACCGCCATGCAACTCCTCATTGGTTAACATTGGGCCCTATGGGTAACGGTAGCCAATGGTGATCTATGCCGGTGGTGACAGTATGCACCGCCGCGGACGTGACTGCCATTTTCTATCTCATCTCTCACTTGCTACCTGATCTTAAACAGGAGAGGACCTACACTGCATGTGCTGATGTGACCTGTGTCTGGAACCTACCATGGCCAGTGTGACTGAAAAAAGGGCCCCAGACTTCACTTAGGCGTAGTTGGAGAGACTGCTGGATGGGGTCCTACCGCAGTACAGACTGCTGTATGGGCCTTCAGACCAACAGGTGAGAACACTGTGGGCACGATGCATGTGACATGAATGCATGGAGTGGTGTGTGTGAAGGCCTTGTGTAAGAGGGGGTGGGTGGTTGTCCCCTGGGTGGGGTATTGGTTGTTTGCTCGGCCATGTGTGTGTAAATGGTGATGTGAAGGGGTATGGTGGGCCATAAGTGTAACAGGCAGGACTGTTTGACTA
Source organism: Pleurodeles waltl (assembly GCF_031143425.1). NCBI lineage: Eukaryota > Metazoa > Chordata > Amphibia > Caudata > Salamandridae > Pleurodeles > Pleurodeles waltl. The sequence continues at coordinate 779,514,786 of NC_090439.1, forward strand.
ATTCTATTTTCCTGTGTGCATTTCCTCTGCAGGTCAGTGCCCATCAAAAGAAGGGTATATGCGTGCCATCGCCAAGGACGTGTGGATGCAGGCGGATCACCCACTGTCAGAAATGGTGGGAGGACCTGAGGCGCTGGGCATGGAAGACGGTGGAGGCCCAGCTGGGGATGGCCTCCTAACGAGAAAGGAATGCCCGTTGAAACCTGACCCCCCTGATGGCCCGTATACTGGCAGTGGCCAATCTTGAGCTGGATGGGCGCTTGAGGGCATCACAGCAACCACAAGAGGGTACAGAGCCCAGCACTACAACTTACGCATGGTAGGGTGCTATCTGGGTGGGGGATGTGTGTCAGTGGGTACCCCTAAGCAAGGCCTGACATTGCAGCATAGGTCCCCTGGTGGCTAGGGTACAGAAGGGAAAATCTTGCTACCTAGTTCGTAGGCATCCACAACTGGTCAGGGCTGGGTGAGTCCCAGGTGTGCAGCATTCGGCGGTGTGTCCCCCTCCCCATGGCTTGGCTGCCAACTATTTCGCTGGTAGTGCAATGGCATATTGCGTAGGGCTATTCCCTGTGTGTGAGGGTGCTGTGTACGCCGTTGACCAAGTGTATCCTTAGTCTCTTCACCCCGTCTTTGTTTTGTCACCCTGTCCTTATGTGCATTAGCATCATCTGGCAGAGGAGCAGAGGCACCAGTGATGGAGGGAGCTGCATCCCACAGGACCAAGGAGGCAGAGTCCACCGATGCTGAGGGCCCCAGTGGGATGGAGGGCGAGAGGAGCACCACGGCAGAGACTGGAGGGGACAGTTCTGACACAGATACCTCCTCCAATGGAAGCTCCCTGGTGGTGTCGGACACCTCTATGACATCCCCAGCTACAGGTACATCCACCACCCCCTGTACCAGCACCACCATCCCAACAGCCCCTCAGCAAGTTGCCCATCTCCACTCACCCAGGAGGGTGGGTATCTCCTTCGCCCCAGGCACCTCAGGCCCTGTCTCAGTTAGCCCTGCTGCCCTGGGTGAGGAGGCTATTGACCTCCTGAGATCCATCTCTGTAGGGCAAGCAACCATTGTGAATGCCACCCAGGGGCTGGCAGCCCAGATGCAACAGACCAATGCATTCTTGGAGGGCATTCACACTGGATTGGCGGCCCAACAGAGATTGATCCAGGCTCTGGCCTCCTCTCTGATGGCAGCCATTGTCCCTGTTTCTACCGTCCCCCCTCCAACTAACACTTCCCAGTCCCATTCTCCTCAACCCCAACCCATCCCATGCACATAGGCAGACGAGCATGCACACAAAACAACACACAAGAATGGTAAGGGCAAACACAAGCACCACACTTCATCCCACAGGCACTCACACAAACACCATCCAGATGCAGACACACCACCATCCGCTATTTCCACTGTCTCCCCTCCTCCACCTCCTCCCCCTCCCTCCCAGTTCCATCTACACTCACACCTGAATGCACTACATCATCATCTACTACCAGCATCACCACACCAAGCAGAACACACACCTCACTTGCAGACACTTCCACAACAGCCATGCACACGTCCCCTGTGTCCTCTCCCACTGTGTCTGTCCCCCCCCTCCTAAGGTACGCAAATGCAAGCACTCAAATACCCAACAGCCATCCACCTCACAACAGCATCCAGCCCATGCACCTGCAAAATCAGCTGACAGACACCTCCAACAACCACTCCCTCTTCCTCCACTCTCATTCCTTCTCCCTCTTCCCACCCAATGTCCCTAAAAAACTGTTTCTATCCACCATTGACCTCTTCCCTGCTCCCCCCCATCCTGCATGTATGGCCAGGGTGGGAAGAACCCAGCCAAGCACCTCAGCCATCCAGTCAACGGGCCCAGTCATCACCACACCCACTTGTGGTGGTAAAGGATCCAGGCCATGTGTCTTGAAGGTGAAGGAGCCTGCACCAGGCAGCCTCAAGGTAAAGGAGCCTGCCCCAGCTGCCAGAAAGAGAAAGGACCATGCCCCAGCAGCTGCTAAGAAGGTAAAGGAGCCTGCCCCAGGTACCAGTAAGAGCAAGGAGCCTGCCCCAGAGCTGCTAAGAAGGTAAAGGAGCCTGCCCCAGCTGCCAGGAAGAGCAAGGAGCCTGCACCAGTAGGCATGAAGAGGAAGGGGTCTGGGGCAAAAAATGTGTCAGAGCCCCCACCATCAACCATGGTTGTGCAGCCATCCAAGGTTGCTGGGATGGGCAGGAGCCTCCTCCCCCAGCAGCACCACCACATCCAGTGGGAACCCATCTGAGGTTGCAGGGGATGCCCTGGAGCATCCCCCCCAGCAGCACCACCACCTCCAGTGAGCAGCCATCTGAGGTTGCAGGGGATGGGCAGGAGCCTCCCTCCCCCCAGCAGCACCACCACCTCCAGTGGGCAGCTGTCTGAGGTTGCAGGGGATGTGCTGGAGCCTCCCCCCCAAGCAGTACCACCACCTCCATTGAGCAGCTATCACCGCCGGCGGACAGTATGTAATCCTGCCTCCATGGGCTTCTGTGCGGCCTGCCCCATGCACATCCAGTGGGTATGACACCCACCTGAGAGACTGTGACCTTGCACTCCCCAGGATCAAGAGCACAGGGCACGATGTCCACTCCAGCACCAGTGGGTAAGAGACCAACATAGCCAAGACTCCCCAGGATCAAGAGCACAGGGCACAAGGCCCCCTCCAGAACCAATAATCAAGTCACCCACTCAAGAGACTGTGGCCTTGCACTCCCCAGGACCAAGCACAGGGCATGTTGGCCACTCCAGAGCAGAGCAAGTGGGCAAGTCACCCACTCAAGAGACTGTGGCCTTGCACTCCCCAGGACCAAGCACAGGGCATGTTGCCCCCTCCAGAGCAAGTGGGCAAGTCACCCACCTGAGATACTGTGGCCTTGCACTCCCCAGGACCAAGCACAGGGCATTTTGCCCTCTCCAGAACAAGTGGGCAAGTCACCCACTCAAGAGACTGTGGCCTTGCACTCCCCACGACCAAGCACAGGGCATGTTGCCCCCTCCAGAACAAGTGGGCAAGTCACCCACTCAAGAGACTCTGGCCTTGCACTCCCCAGGACCAAGCACAGGGCATGTTGTCCCCTACAGAACCAGTGGTCTTGTTCAATATCCCAGCTGAGGTGCCCCCCCTTCCCTCTGAGGTGCCTGCCTATTTACCAACTGAGGCCCCTGCAGTGTTCTCTTCGTGTTGATGTGGGAGGCTGTGGCCTTGGACTTTGGCCTGTGGCCAGTTGGCCTATGAACATTGTGGACTGGGCTGTGTCCATTTTTGTTTCATATGTATATATCTGTTATCTTGCCTAAATTATTTTGCTTGATGTGTTGCTCTCATTACATTCACTTTTTCATAATCATTTTGTCTTTGCATTATTCATCCGAGTTACGAGAAAAAAATGTTTTAGTATACAGCTGATTGTGTGTATGGTGTTCGGGGGGGTGCGTGTCTGTGTCACTGTTGTTTACCTCCCTCCCTCCCTTGTGTGCTAGGCGGCTGTACTCAACTTCGTCTTCTTCGACACCCATAGATGTTCGTGGTGGAGCAGCACGTAGAAGATCATGGGGAAGACATGCAGCTCGGGCTCCATGGAGGCGTGGCTGTTCCCTGTGTCTCCAATGGTGAGTCCTTTCCCTTCTGAGGTCCAGGCTTTTGATGTTGTTGGTACTGCCCCGGAAAAGGTGGCGGTTTCATGGGTCTTCATATGGTGGGCGGAACATTGACTTCTGGCTGGCTGTAGGCGGCTACCGCCGTGTTGACAGTTGTTTCCGCCCTGGCAGTTGGTGTGGTACATTGGCTGTCTATCGGAGATCTTTCCGCCACGGTCATAATTTGGCGGTAATTACTACCGACCTGTTGGCGGTATTACTGCCACTTTAACACCAACCGCCAGGGTTGTAATGAGGCCGTTTGAATTAATTACTTTTTTCTAAAAAAAATACAATTGATCTGCAGTAAGGAAAGGAATCTTCTTAACTTACTCAACTACAGGGTAAGGTAGAGGGGATTAGGATGGGTAGGCAGATTACACATTTTGCTGATCAATTCCTCATCATCATGTACCTAAGGTTTGGCTAGTAGTGTGACTCACTGTGGCCAGCAAGTGTTGAAAGGGAAAAATTTGAACAGAAGTAAATCTGGGATGGAAGCCATAATGAATGATATTTATGCCACTTAGCTAGAAAAATGTGGTGCAAGCAAAGAATTATTTTTTCAAATTATTCAGAAGGCTGGGACAGAACCTAAGAAAGATTAAAGGAGTGAAGTACTTGGAAACAACTGACCCAGTGGGCACTGGGAGGGAAGGGAAACACACCTTGTTTTTGAATTGCCATGCATTGAAAAGTGTTTGACACATAAATTTAACTTAAGCAGACAGACGCACATTGCACAGCCAACAATGCAGTGCCAATTCTGCCTAACTAAAGCATGCAGTTGTTAGGTCATCATGAATGGCACTGGCGAAAAGCCATTGCGAGGTAGGGAGGTAATGGTTAATGGATAGGATACATATTACCTTCCTCCCTTGACAAATTCTGTAAGTTAAGGGAATATTCAGAAATACCATCCAAACCTTTGAATTAAACCTTTGATAAAAACCATTTCGAGCAAGTAAAGTAGGTGAGAAAAACACCCCTATCCAGAAGAGCTCCCTTGTTTCTTCATTCCAGGCTTTTATCTATTCATCATTGCAAATTTGTTCTTCTAGTACTATTATTCTCCACCCTTGGCTTTGATACACACCATTTAAGCTTTACATTCTCTCATTCTCTCATTCAGTCCTTCACCATTTAAAACCATCCAAATTCCAAACCTGGCTCTGAACTAACCTTTCACCAGCATCCATTTACCTAATACCCACCCATGCATCCTTTCACACATTCACCCATCCAAGAGATCAAACCTACCTGAGGAGTCGGTTCACCCATCCAGGCATGGAATCTTTTCACCCATACCCTTTCACCCACCTGGGTAGGCATCCTTTCACCCTTATACCCTTTTATCCATCCTTCACCCACCCATGCATCCTATCAACCTCATCACCCACCTATATGATTATGATGCACCCTTTGATCCATGCATCCTTTCACTCATATTAGATTTAACCCATCTTTTCTCCTTCCATCCTTCTTTCAATTTTCCAAAACACATCATAGTTCAAGTTCATTTTATGAACCTTAGTCTGATGAGTTGCAGATAGAAGAGTCAATTAGTACTTAACTCCCACTGTATCTGCTAAAGCAGGTTGTTGAGAGTGAGTCAACAACACAAGTACACCCTTTTGGTGACTATATTACTAATTGTCAATAAGCAACCAATAGGACTTACCACCGCCCGCCACGGCCGAGACTGCCTCTTCATCCACTCCTGCAGCCGCGTCTGCACTGGGCTGTTGCTGCTGGCCATGACACTAATGGTTGGTGTTGGTAGAAAAAAAATTACACAATTTAGAAGCCAGATATGCTTCCACCTATTGTTTTTTTTATAGCAAAATAGAACCGCAATATATCACTATATTTCGGTTACAGACTTCTCTTTCATCAAAATATCGGGTGGGCAGTTTGTTGGTTGGCAATTTTTTACAAGCCAGGTAGTCAAGTACAAAAGAATACTTTTGGTGTTAAGGGGCAGAGCTAGGTATTGATGAATCTGAATTTTTCAAGAGAAATAAAAGGGTGCAAGAACTGGTCAATGAAAAACATATCGTCTTGGTTGGCTAATGCGATGGGGCCATCCTCCTCATACTTCCAACCATAATGCTCGGTCATCAACTGCTAGTTTTCAATTATACATAGACAACATTGGAGGGTACAAACAATTACATGACCATGTTAAAAAACACCTGTTTTCCCTTTTTTATAATGATTGAGCTGGAGCAAGAAAAAGAAAGCCGTTTCACGAAACGTGTAGAATACCTTACATGGGCATGCAATCTTCAGTACATGGGTTCTCTGAGCCCTACCACCAATCACAAGATATGCAAGGGGAGAGGTAAAGCTTACTTACAAAGCAGAAGAAAGGACGCTACAGACAGACTAGTAAAGCCAGACAGTTTGTAGTAGAGAAACTTGAAATATAGAAAACAATTAAATAGGATAATGCAGAGATAAGAAGAGTTTACTTAACAGATAAATCGAAGTAGAGTTGGGAAAAAAATCAGAAGACAGGCACAGTAGAAAGGTAAAAAATAATTCTAAATGTGGAGCAGTAAAAGTTAGGGAAATAAATATCAATGTTAACAACAACAGGAGGATTTACTGGGGCCAGCAGAACCATCTGCCCCAGCACTTGTGAAGGGGCACCTTCACCTCCCACACTCACCTCACTAGCCCTCTTCCTGCCCCTGGATGCTGGATGATGTAAGAAACAAAATAGAAAAGATTAGTGGCACTGTTAATAAATAATCTCTCCAAGAATATTTTTGTTTTAAAGGAAAAGGCAAATGCAGTAACATTTCTACATCAGAGGTTCAGAGCGCCTGTATAATAATACTAGTATCATGGACCATCCTATTCCAAATTTCCTAACCCACTTCCAAATTTTATAAACTACATTTTAGAATTACTGATAAGTTGCAATGAATACATTTTTTAATTACTAATAAATCTCTCAATGCATAGATTGGATGCCTGCATGCAAAACTACTACACGTCACTTGGAAATTTTTGGCAGTTTGCACTGTACGAGCTACAAAAAATTAAGGCACAGAGAAGTGAGAGAAAATGCTAACTCCCTTATACTGATATTGACTATGACTATCTTAGACAGGACAGGGAACAGGAGCAGTCTCTGCATTACTTCTTAATCAGCCCAAGCAAGCACCAAAAACAAGTACAATTAGGTAGCGATGAGCACCTGTCTAGATGATAATCCCATAATAGTATATTTATAACACAAAGCTAACTTATGTGAGCAGCATGCTTGCTATTTGGGAAGAAACTATTAGCATTGAACACAACTAATAATGAATTATTACTCACCTACCCTGCAACCTCTATGCCTAGCAGGTCGCGCAGATCCATTTCATGGTCCAGGATATTGACCCACTGGTGCGTTAGCTGTTGCTGGGTGTGCCGGACCTCAGAGCTGCAGCGCACAGCCCGGCACACCCTCTCCCAGCGTTGCTGGTGCTCTCACGGACCGTACCATGACCCAGGCCTGCCACTTGCTGCCAAGGTGGAGGAGAGGTGGCGCTGAACATAAAACACCAAGGCAGCCACCTGCACCTTGGAAAAAATGGCATGGGCCACACCCTTTCATCGCGTTGCCGCCCGCGAGGAAAACGGCTGCTGGTGGTGGTTGGGGGCCTGGCGCTGTCACTTCCCTGCTTTGACATGGCGCTGGGGACATGGGGGGGAGAGACATGAAAGAACGAAAGGAAAAAATAAAGTAAATTTTAAAGTAAAAAAAGTCACAAAAAAGCACAAAACAATTAGGAAAAAAGTCAAAATATAAAAACACAAGAGAAAAGGTAATATAATAAACAGAAACTAGGGGAAAATAGGTTTTTAAAGTGTGGGATGGGATAGTTTTAGAGGGATATAAAACCAGGCCCCAGCACCATAAAAAGCAAAAAACAAGATGGCCACGCCCATGCAAACCACGTGCTGCGGTTCACATGAGAATTGCAACGTGAAGATGTACTTCGTGTTGCCAGTGACGTTAAACATCACACAAATGGGTGCAGCAAGAAACTCCACCCACTAGCGGAACTCCACGTAGCGCAAAAGAGTTTTTTAGCAACTTTGCAGAGTTCTATGTAGCGCAGCTACATGAACTCTGCCCAGGCCTAATTAGAAGCTGAAATAAGCCATGGATCAACCAGAATTGATATTTATGTGTGTGGGTGAATGCTTGGTGTCAGAGTGTGTCATTGGACTAACCTGTGTCTTATTGAATATCCCTTCCATTTGGGGTATATATCAGGGAGGTTTTCATTTTATACATGTATAAGATTATAGTCAGGAAATTCCATTCAGAATCTCATGTTAGACATTCTTGTTTATTTTGCTTCAGTTTGCATAGATAATTTTATTTATATTTTTTTCACATGGAAAGCTTAGAACGCGCAAGTGTGTTTGTATATCAAGATATACAGTTGTCGATACAGAAGTTATAATCACAAAGAGGGGCTGTGACTTAAAACCATCCATCTATGCCTACGTTTCTATTCTGTTTCTTTGGGAATCACCAGAATTCACAAATGTACACTATGTCTACGAGTGCATATGTGTACAGGTGTAAATTGAGTTTTGAAAAAACACCAATGAGCAATTGTTTTTTCCGACTGCAAGTTCTTAATGAGGAACATTTAGACTCTATATTCCACCGTATGGAAAACGCTGGTTGCACAGAGATGTTTATGGCTATGAAATGGCAGATTTAATTAATTGGCTCTGAATTTGGTTTAAATTCAATGTATGCAGAAGCATGCATGACCAGTGCATTGGTGGTCTGCAGGAGTCTTGTCTGGCTGCAGGGTTTGGGAGAATGATTCATATCATAGGAGTGATTGATCTGACTGACTGAACAATTTTTCTGAAGTGCATAGTGTAACCAAGTTAATGTAAATGTTTCGTATAGGTAGGAAAAACCTTATTTTCAACAATGACAGACAGAACAGAAATCAAAGTTGGAGTTGCAACGATACATTACAAGAAGAGACGTTCTCTTGAACTTGAGAAAAACACTAAAGGAAAAGTAAGAATATATTTCCAGGAGAGTTTGTTTCAAAACATGGTTACTTGAACCAAATATCTTCTGTTGCCCTTAGATTTACACTTGGAGGTAGGCTCAATAAAAAAGGTTCTGTCCTCAAGATGGAAGACTTGTGAGGGGTATAGCACTATATTTTGTCTTCATGGTATGAAGGAGACAGACTCTTACACATTCATGGCCAGTCATAAGATTGTCTTGTCTATTATTTTCTTAACTGGTAACCAATGCAAAGTACGCAGAAACTGTTTTCAAGGGCATGTTTGGAAAAGGGAGAATATTTACTGGATGGAATAATTTAATTAGCCTCAAACCAATTTACCTGATACTAAAGGAAGCCAGCATATACTGTAATGAGTTACTCCACCTTGGAGTTGATCAGGGCTTCAGTAACCAAGTGGTCAGTACTCATTCAGACTCTTCTAATTTAAAAATAGTTTTTGATTACAGAGTCAATTTCATGCATATAACTACCAGATGAGAAACTGCTTTGGTCAAGACTAACTGACATGGTAAAAAATACCTGGTAAATATAAATATTCTTTCAGTTTTCAAGGACTTTTCAAGGCAGGATGAGGGTAGTTTGTGAGTTCAAAAGCCAAGTCAATGAGGTTCAGCTCATCAGATACATTTAAGCATTTATCCAGTACTGCAACATTTTCAACATTCACATACAAGGCACAAGGTCTATTGTATGTAACCTAGATGTGTTCTCAGAAATACTAGTAGGCCCACGCAGAAGGTCAGCCTGGTCCATTGCACCTCTGAACCCTTCAACCTGATCTGCAGCATCCCCAGTGTCCTCTCATCCAAAGCTCTTCAGCGTCTGCATGACCCCTCTACTTAACATCGGCAGAACACATGATCCCAGCATCATCTCTTATGTCGAAGATACACAGCTCACCCACTCCCTCTCCAAGGAAACCCCCAACAACCAAGCAAAGTTCATCAACTGTATGTCAGAAGATGCCCTCTGGAGGAAATCACACTGCCAGAAGATCAACTCGGACAAGAAGGAAGTGGTACTCTTCAGAAGAGGCACCACTCTCTGGTCCTTGGCCTAGTAGCCATCTGAACTGAGACCAACACCCACACTGTCCAACCAATCCAGGAACTTAGGGATCATGACTGCCAGCCATATTCCTATGTCCAGCAATTTAATTTGATGAACATCTACTCCTTTTTCCACCCTCAATACTTCAATATCCTCAGGAGAGTCTTCAGGTGGCTTGCTCTCAACACTCGTCAAACCATCAATCAAGGCCTAATCAGCAGCAAGCTAGCCTACAGTAATGCACTCTGCATAGGTGTTAGACCTGACAGCCTTTGGGTGCTCTTCCCCCAACTTTTTTTCCTAACTTACTGTATTTTTCTGAACTCACTTTTGCTGGTTTTAAGACTCTGCACATGGCCATTGTGACCGGAGCTAAAGTGCTTGTGCTCTCTCCCCTAAACATGGTTCCATTGGCTTATGCCCAATAGGCATATTTAATTTTTTTATAAGTCCCTAGTAATGTGCCCAGGGTCTGTAAGTTAAATGCTACTAGTCGGCCTGAAGCACTCCTTGTGCCATCTACTTACTTAGCCCCCTAACCATGGCTTAGGGCTGCCATTGCAGAGCCTCTATGTGCAGTTTTAACCCGCCCCCTCAACCTGGAAGGGACCCTGTGGCCAGACCCTAACCTTCCCTTTTCATACATATGTCACCCCTAAATTAGGTCCTATCTACCCACAGGACAGGGTGCCATGTATCAAAAGGTTAGGACATGTACTTTTAAGTTTTACATGTCCTGGTAGTGAAAATCTCCCAATTTTGTTTTTTTACCACTGCAAGGCCTATCTTTCCCATAGGTTAACACTGGGATGACCCTATTACGCCTTTTAGGTACAATTCTCAATTGTGAGGAGATAGAGTTTTCAGGTTTGGTGTCACTGAGCTCACAATTTAAAATTACATATTATGGTGAAGTTGGATTTTAAATTCTAGTTTAGCAAATGCAACATTTAGAAAGTTGGCATTTACATGCTTTAGCCATTTGTTGCCTTCTGCCTGTCCCTGGAATACAGGTCTGGGTTGGGTGACAGCTGGTGTCCTGCATTCCCTCTTGACAATTACACAGAACGGAAGGGTAGGTGTGCCTGAGTGATCATCTGCATGCAGATGGGCCATTCTGAGCAGGATTGGAGGGAGGAACTGACACTTAAACCTCAAAGGGCTGTGCCATGTCCCCACGCAAAGGATTGGTTACCCCCATATACTGTTGGCAGGGCAGGAAGGGAGAACCTCTGTGCACTTCAAAGCTTTCTTTGACATCCCTCCACTTCAAAGGCACCGCTGGGTATAAATACTGGACCTCTGACACTACCAATTCAGCATACTTCGGAACCTGTGACCACTTTGCCAAGAAGAAGAGGACCTGCTGTTCTGCTCGGGGACTACCACTCTGCTGGAACTGCTGTTTGCTGAGCTCCTGCCTTGCAGTTTTGCCATGCTGCTCTATCCCCACCTGGATGAGACTGACTGGACTTATATCACTGGAACCCAGAGTGACTCCAAGGGCTTGCTGGCTTACCTCCTGAAGAAGTGGACTAGGTTTCAGGGACACAAATGACTTAGAACCCTCCCATTCACACCCTTGGGCTCATCTGCTCAAGAGTCTGTCCTGCCAAGTGGTGAGACCCCAGTCCTGGGTCCTTGGAATTGGACCTAGGAGTTTGCTCCAGTTGAAACAATGCATCCGCAGCTGCAAGAGCAGAATTGATGCATCGCTTCCATCACACTCAGAACCACTGCATCGCACTCTGAACCACCACTTCAGAACCAACGCATGGCCACCACTGCATGGGGAATATCTACGCACCACCTCTACAGTGTGGAGAAACCAGGCACATCGCATTCAGGACGCTGCACTTTGAAACCGATGCTTTGCCCACGGAACTGACGCATTACCACAGTTGCATGGAAAAATTTGTCACAAACCCTCAACTACGTGTAATCATGACACATCTTGCTGTTGCGACCAAGCTTAAGGTACCTTTGCTCAGCAGGCACTGTGTGAGACCTGTATCCGGCCTGCGATCCATCACAGTTGGCCTAAACTCTTGACTTTGTCCCAGACCAGCAGGACCAATTAACTCTTTAGGCGGTACTCACTTCTAAGCTCTATTTTTGCATAACTCTACTTCTGCTGATTTGTTTTTTGTTATTTTGCTCTTGTTTTATTTATAAACATATTCTTTATTTTACTAAACTGGTATGGAGTCTTTTTGTGGCGTTTTCACTGTTTTACTCTTTAAGTGTTGCACAAATACTTTACACATTGCCTAAGTTAACCCTGACTGCTCTGTGCTAAGCTAACATGGGATGAGAACTGGATGATTTGGGTTATGTAGTGACTAACCCTGACTAGTATTGTGGTTCCTGCCAACCAGAAACCCAATTTCTAACAGTAGAAGTCTCTGCCCATATCACCAAAAGACTCCAAATCATCCAGACCGCAGTGGCCAAACTTACACTCAGCCTTCTACCCCTCACTCACATATTCAATCAAGTCAAAGGCCTCCACTGGCACCCGATCAATAAGTGTTCCATTTTCAAACTACTCACACACATACGAAGCACTGTACAACCTAGGTCCCACTTGCCTCAGCTTGCACATGCTCATTAGACATCTTTTTGTCCTCCAGCCTTCTGCTCACTTCCGTATCTTGCATCTGAAAAGCTATAGCCAGTGGCTACACCTTCCCATACCTGGCTCATAAAGGCCGGAACAAACTCTCCATTCACATTAAATGTACCAGCTCAGTCCTAGAATTCTAGAAAAATCTTAAAACATTAAGGGCCAGATGTATCAAAAAACCAAATTGCATTTCTTAAATAGCGAATTTTAAGAAATCGCTATTTAAGAAATGCAAAATGGTATGTATGATTTTTGCGATTCAGTAATAGCGATTTCTTAAAATTTGCAAATGCTATTACCGAATCGCAAATAGACAATCCCACTCCATTTGCACCTATGGGCCTGCTGCAAATGGTTTTGCATTTCCTAAATTGCGAATTCCAGTTAGGAATTAGCAATTTAGGAAATGCAAATCCAAGGGTGCTGGGGGCCTAAGGCCCCCTCTGCTGCACCCCAAAAATATTTTTACGGACATGTGAAACACACACATGCCTTAGGGGCATGTGTGCGATACATGTCAATTTTAAAAATGCATTTAAAATGCATTTTTAAAATGTGCACATGGTTACCATGGTTATAATTCCATTTCCTAAATGCCCAATTCGCATTTAGGAAATGCTTGATACATGTGCTTAAGAAATCGCAAATAAGGATTCCTTATTTGCGATTTCCTATTTAGAGAATCGCAATTTACGATTCTCTAAATGGGGTCACAATTTTAAGGAATCGCTATTTTAGCGATTCCTTAAAATTGCACTGCGAATGCCTTTGATACATTCTGAAAGGCATTTTTGCATTCGCAAACGGCCGAATTTTGCAATTCGCACCGTTTGCGAATGCAAAATCGCTTGATACATCTGGCCCTAAAACCATTGCTTTTCCAAGAGCCCAAACTAGGGCCCCTTCCTCTTCTCAAAAGCACCAAGATACCAACCCAGGTGATATACATGCTCTACAAATACACAGAACATAAAGGGATATTAATACACTTCCTGTATGTGTGGAAGCCCTCATTATCTAACAAATAGGTAAGAAATAACATTCCAGGATCATTCTCCACATTATGAAGAAAGATGCCAACCTGGCCCAGAAATTCAGGGCAAAGAGCTGCCAAGTAGGCTTGAATCCATGATGTATTATAGAAATTAGTGGAGGCTCTGGTTTCAGCACTGGAATTGAGCTGCAAATTCAGTTTTATATTGTTTGTGGTGGGGGAGCCTTTGTGATTTTTTAGTGCTTCACCTAAAACAACTGAACAAGTGGATGCCACTGAAATCTTCAAGATTGTACCTCTGAAACCTGCCTTTCTATTGGTCTAGCCAAGATCATTTCTAACCTCAAGAGATCTACTTATCATCATTATCCTGTGTTACTCCTACAAACCCGCCTGAAACCTTACTAATTCACCAGGCTTGAGCAGCATTCTTACTTGATCAACAAACAGTTTGGACTCAAAACTGCACCTTCTGTGCTCATGGAAGCTTTACTTTGCCTGCTGTATCTACTATATGTGTTTTATTTAAAACATCTTTTTATTAATTTTCTGTACAGATTTTAAACCGGAGGTTCTGCCAATTCTGTAGCAGGATTTAGTTGATCCATAATAACATAGTACATTTAACAACAACTTAGGTTTGGTTACATCTCTCAGAATATATCTTCTTTAGTGCACAGCTGAGTCATAAATTATAATAGATATAATGTATGTCAATTTAACGTTGTTCTCCTCCCATTCTTCGTAGTAGGTGAGTGGTGGTGGGGCATCGCACAGTGTTACCTGCTGTAGTATACGCTTCAGCTGTATGTTTGTTGATGCCTTGTGTTGCTCATATATCTTATTCTGTTTCCTGTAATGTCCGATGGTCTGTGGGTTTGGGTTTATCCCGTAGCATGTCTCTGATTCACTTACTTCCCCACAAGGATTCTTCTATTTTTCTCCTATTGGGTGTGGGGTCAGCATTAGTCTGCTTATGTTTACGTATTGGGTGTATTCTGTGTCATTATTTCCCCATATGTGTTAAGCAATGTCCGGGGCCACCCTCATCCTCAAGTAGTATCCTCAAGTTCATGGCGGGCGCTCATCATTTTTGGCCTCCAGTTTGGTTACAAATGTTTCCCAGGCTTCGCATCCTGTGTGTAAGTGGCCCTTTTCTGATATCCTATGTAGTACTTGATGTTCTGTGCGTGTCCAGCGCAACGTCAGGGCCCGCCATGTTTTCAAATCTGGTGCCTTAGGGGCTTTCCAGTTCATAGCAATCAATCTTTTGTACATTATGAATGCTAAGTCTGCACATTTATGGATATATCTGTGCTTTTTTCCCCTTGCCCTAACACCCAGTAGGCAGGATTTGGGGTCTGATAAAGTATCTACTATATGTGTAAAGAATTATGACACAGCCATGGGTGTAGGTATAATTAGTGCAAAAGGTGTAGTGACACCAGTGCCCAGACATGGAAGAGGCCAAGTGCATCCCAATTCTATCTGTCTTTGACTCCCTGGGATGTACTCAGGGGACATTTTACTTCTTTGCATTATGGCCCATAGCAACCTTGCTATGCCACTAAGGTCAGAGGTATCAAACTTTTTTGCATTCGCAAAAGGTGTGAATCGCAAAATTTGGCCGTTTGTGAATGCAAAAATGCCTTTCGCGATGTATGAAAGCCATTCACAGTGCGACTGCGACAAGAATTTGCGTGTCGCAATCTGTGTATCGTAAATAGCTACATGAATTAGCGAATCGCTATCTGCGTAATGAAAATTGCGACCTAGATTTGCGATTCGCAGATAGAAATCCGCAAAGTCATTATGCTATTTGTGATACGCAGTTTGCGACACGCAAATTCCATCTCGCAATGCTATGCATCAAAAAATCAATATTCGCAGAATGGCCTTTTGTACATGCAATTTACCACAAATTGAAATCAGGTGGTAACCAGGTGCAACCTATATAAAGAGGCCCAGAATGACTCAGCCCCATTTCCACAATTGCCGCACTCTACGTCATGGTGAGGAGGATGAGGATCCTGGCAGGTTTAAGGAGAGGGAGGAGGAGACAGGAGTGCATTTTAAGAGTGTGCATAACCCTTTCTGACCTGACAGCGGAGGAGTATATGAGAAGTACAGGTTAAGCTCAGCCATGATACTCGACCTGATAGCTGATCTACAACCTACATTGCAGCGCACCACACAGGACCAGTACTATACCCACCCATGTACAGGTATTATGCTCCCTGCACCTATTAGCCTCAGGGAGCTATCAAGGGGCTATAGCAGCAGCAGGAGGGGTCTCACAGAGTGCCCTCTCATGATTTTTCAATGCATTTCTCAATGCCATGCTGAGCAAAATTCAACGGCACATAAGATACCCCACAGGAATTACTACAGATAAAATTTGATTTATACCAGATTGTCCGAGTCCCACGTCATAGTCGCAATCGATGGGACACAGGTAGCTATCTGTCCACCATCGGCCACAGAGTATGTTTATCGAACCGTAAAAATTCACATTCCATGAACATACAAGTGATTAGCATGCCTCCAATATTAGAACCGATCTTGTGGCCAGATATCTACGTAGCACACATGACTCCTACATCTTTTGTCACAGTGGAATTTACACAAGACTACTAGCTGGGGAGTTTGGCGAAGGATATCTACTGGGTAATGTAATAGTTGACAATGTTGCATTGATGTAAATGTGACGTAACGTATAACAAGTACTCATTTTACTCTCATGTCATTCCAGGAGACAGTGCCTACGCCTTGTGGTCCTTCATACTGACGCCCTACCTGAGACCTGCAACACCAGCCGAAAGGAGGTACAATGCTGCTCACAGAACAACCTGCAGTATGGTGGCAGAGAGGACCTTCGGACTGCTGACGAGCCGCTTTAGATGCATCCACAAGAGTGGTGGTGCACTACAATACAGCCCTGAAACAATCTGCAAAATCATGGCTACATGTGCTATGGTACACAACATTGCAGCAACAAGGGGCATACCTGTGGAACCCACCGAGCCGGACTCAGATAAGGATGGTGATCCCTTGCCACCCCTTCACCCAGCAGACAGGAGCAGTGCAGCAGAGGGCAGACAAAGACGTGCTGACATCACGCGCAACCATTTCTGATGTAAGTAATGACAATACTACATCTATAATATGTATTGCTGTAGGTAGCATCTTTATTACCTTGACTTCAGGTAACATATGTGTGAATATGACATAGCTATGCACTATAGACAAACAGGTGCAAGTAACAATGTCACATTATTAGCATCATAGTATAACTGTATTGCTACATGTTAAGCTAGTCCCCTGTACCCCACATCATAACATCCTATGTCCACGCACTCACTTGAGTGCTCAGTGGCCTTGCTGGCACCTCTTGTAGCGGGTTCAAAGGCAGTACTGTGTCTGGTACGGCGACACCTAGGATCCATCACAGGGGCTGTGAGAATGCTGAGGCTAGAGAGTTCCTCACTAGCCCCACCATCCAGTTTGCTGTTTGTAGCACTCCGTGCTGTTTTCATTGTATCCAGAACAGTGGAGATTTGCACCAATCCCTGTGCAACGTCCCGACTGCAATGTGCCATCTCCACCTTTATGCCCACAGCACGTTGTGATATTAAAGCAGTTGAGGTAGTGAGACGATTGACCGATCTGCGGAACCCATCCAGCCTGCCCATAAATTGGTGATGGCGCCTACAGTGGCTGACACGCTCCTGCTACAGTGCAGAGTTCCCTAATAGCGTTTATCATCTCCTTTGTGTTTTCTGCTGCTGTTTGCTGTCCCTCATGCAGCTTGCACATTTTTCATTCAGAGACTCCAACTGCTTGTGCAGTACTCCCATGTTGTCATTGTGAGACACCAACCTCCTGTCCATTGACCTCATGTGTTTGCATTGCAGTGCTGCACTTTCATCATGGAAGCTTCAATGCCGCCAAAGAGTGATGGGCCCTCTCCTTCATCAGTGCACTGTCTGCCTGCATCGTGACGCCTCCTGAGGGTAGTGGACTGATGCTGGGGCAGGGACTGCTGTCGTCCTGTGATTCTAGCCTCTGGGAGTGGTGTGGGTACTTCATCTGGCATCTCATCTGAGTCCAGGTTATAATCTGAGAGAGGTAACACTCTTGCCCTGCATCTAGTTGGTGCAATAATGAAGGACTCACTGGTGTTTGAGTCAGACTCTGGCTGTGTTTCACTATCCCTAACATTTCCACTTTCTGCTGTGGCAGGGCACGGGACATCTACAACAACAATGTGCAGCATGTCATTTTTGAATATTTCACAAATAGTTGCATAACAGTATTAAATGTACACTAACATCGTAACACTAAGAGTTGTTTGTGTTGTTTCTCTATGTGCCTGAACACTATCTTGCTATTTCTGTGGTATTTGCACTTTAGGGGTATGGACTACCACTCCCATAAGGCATTGTTGTGTTGTATGTAAGATGTGGCATGGACTACTTATCACACTGCATTGAGCTGATAGCTATTTTCTAGGGGGCATTTGTACATGCACATATGGGGATACCCATCATTACTGCCCTTACCTTTGCTGGTGCTGGGTGTCCCTGAGGTGTCAATGTCAGTGACACCACTGACAGCTTCAGGAAGCAATGTGGACTCCACCATGTCTTCCATTGGTGTGGACGTTGTCTGGGTGGGTGGTCCTCCTCTGGTGCTCCTTGCCTCCTTTAGCCTGCTGGCTACCCTCTCTTTGGCACAGGAACGCAAGTCATACCATCGCCTGCGTATCTCCTCAACAGAGCACTGCGCAACACCCACTGCGCATATTTAGGTCTGGATGTCTGACCACAGTTTCCTCTTCTCACTTTCAGGTACCTGGAGTGAGTTCTTCCCAAAACGTTTGTTGTGGTTCCTGACCACCTCCTCAGTGAGCACCTCTAATTCCTGCTCACTGGTTTGCCATTTTTTCGCAATTTGCGATTTTCACACACCGATTCTTTTTTTTTTTTTGTGATTCAGTATTGGCAACTCGCAAATTGCATTTGCGAATTTTAAGAAATTGCTATTACCGACTCGCAATTTTGACACATCCCATTTTGCGTTTCTTAAATAGCGATTTCTTAAAATTTGTTATTTAGGAAATGCAAACCGGGAGCTTGATACATACTAAGCCATACTTAGACGGCTGTTTGATCATCCCTTCTAAACTCGACAGCCTTGTCCATGACACAGTACATTCTGTACTGCAGGAACACTGTTGCCTGACGAACATAAGAAAGTCAGCACAGCAATTTAGGTCTAGAATGGTATGGGATATATGTTCAGAATTATGGCCACATTGATTAAAAGGAAAGAACTAGTCAAGTTCCGGATGAAAATGAAAATACACAGTCTTGTGTTAATTACAGTTTTTTTAGGGCATTTCCATCTGTCCGAAGACTCCTCTCATCTGATGTCATAAAATACTCAGCTTCTCAAAAAACAGCAGAGATAGTTGCAAAGGCTGAAATTGAAGTGAAGGGTCAGGTGTAATCTTTAGTTGCCACTCCTAGGGTGGTGAGTGATGTTGCTCATTTAGTGGGCACAAAGAGATGATCCCTGGGCACGTTTTAAGGGTCAATCGATTACAGAGAACTGGCAGCCATTTGACTACTTTGTTGCTCTTCTCAGCCTGCCTCCTGGACAGGAAGTGGTCATACAAACCAGCAGTAATGTTACCAAGATGTATATCAGTCAATAGGATTAAACAAGTTCACAGTACTTGTTAATTATGCGCTTCAGGTCATCCATGGGGAGAAGCTATCTTCAAGCCCTTGATGCCAATGTTCAGAAGGTGACTGAACAATCAAGTAGCAGATTTGTTAGTAAGCTAACACCCAGAACTTTTGTGCCTGTCATCAGTGATACAGTAGCCAAACCAAGCTCCATTCCCTGTGTACATATTGTGGTGTTCATCCTGATGGCGAGGAGAGAGGGCCTGGGGAATTACAGTCTGCTCCATGTAAGCGGTGCTTTGTAGGCACCTGAAGAGCTGCCCTCATAGCTATTTGTCTTCCTTCCAAGTGGCGTGGGTCAAGGATCAAGGGTCAATGACATAACACACTGTGAATCATTACTTATGCGGTTCAAGTAGTTCTGGGTCAGCTGGCTGCAGGTGGGAATTGTATGCTGCATAAGTAAACTGTATCCTCTCTGGCAGCCACCTCTGCTCTCCCCAGCTGGACAGATAGCATACAAGACCCTTGGATAGAACTGCTCCCACCACAGCTCCCTCCATCGCCTTGTAAGGTGACACCTGAGAGTCCTCCATGGATGCAATAGGATATGCTTTACGCCTTTCCTAGTTCCAGTGCAACCTAATGCACCTCCACAGGAGTATAATATCATATTGTGTGACAAAACATTCCTTGGAGGCACGTGTTCATCTTGATTAGGAACATACATTTGGGTATTTTTACATTTATTATACTGTAATAGTGTGTATGTAAACAGTTATAAATAAATAAATAGTAAGAGGTGTTGTAATCAATCACAAGAGTATGTAACGAAATGTGAAAAGCAGAATTTCTTACAGATCTTCTGCACGTGTACAAGGTGGAAAGGTATTCCGTGGAAATTCCAAACATTTGGAATATCCAACAACGCACAAAGGTCTCCACTCTTCCATCCATTGCAATCAACCCATAGACAACTTGTTCTGGTGTTTGATGGTGGCAAATTTTGACTGTGCTGGTGCAGCCCAAAGGTCTTAAGACGAATGCTGGTATCGCAGAGAATGAGGTAGGCATTGCACTTTGCTTTGTGGTACAAGAAGGCAAAGCACTATTCACTCACTATTCAAACACAGGCCCGTATTTATACTTTTTTTGCGCCGCATTTGCGTCGTTTTTTGACGCAAAAACGGCGCAAACTTGCAAAATGCCATTGTATTTTGTAGGTTTGCGCCGTTTTGCGTCAAAAAGCGGCGCAAATGCGGCGCTAAAAAAAGTATAAATACGGGCCACAGTGCTTCAGAGAGTAGGAATGTGGCCGGGTTGAATTTTCAATGAATAATCCAATGCCTCCTCCACCAGCTCTATAAACGTATTCTGGCCTTTAACTCCAGGATGAATTTTCCTTGCCATCTTCTTTTATGCTATAGATATGGGTACTATTAATCAATGTCAACTTATTCAGCTGTTCCCTCTACCACTCTTCGAAGATGGACCCACTGATTCACATTATATATAAAAAAAATTGGGTCTGCAGCAGGTTGTAGGGGACCCTAGATCCCTACTTCACTTCTCTGTGGCTGGACCTGTGTACAAAGTTAAAACCCATAGAAGGGTTACACACCTTCAAACTCACCCCAATTTGCACCGCTGAACTATAATAATAATAATCATCATTTTATACTGAGTGTGATATGGTATCCCGCTTGAACCTGCCAAACGTGCTGATATCTTTTCTACGTTTTCACACCAACCCTTATACGACTTTTCGTTTCCTCTATGCTCATAAAGCAATAGAACTCTAAGTTAGCCTTTTAGGACCTTTGTGCTGAGTGTACTATCTGCTCACTTTCGGTTTCCTCACTGGTACTAGTAATATTTTCAGACTTCGCCTTGTTACGCCAGATGAATTTCTAGCATTTACTATGCAGCAAAACAAGGTGCAGCATAATGTAATCTGCACTGTTTCCCATTGTGATGCCCTCCAATGAAAACCCATGCAGCATCAACCCCCATATCAGCTGCCAAAGGCCAAGGGCTGCTGGCCATCCGAACAAAACCTTGTATGAAAAACGCCTGCCCATCCTACTAGCTGTCCCAGCCTGGCCTGAAAAAGCCCTCAGCAAACAAAATTAGCCTGAGATACCTGGTTGCCTTGCCACAATTTCTGGGCGACCTGTTTCTCAGAGCAGGAAAACTGCTCTCTGGTACAATGCATGTTTTGTTCAAAGTAAACTCAACCAGGAAGAAGGGAAAGTGTTTCTGATGATGATAACCTCTGAGGATGGAATAGCATGATGGCCAAGTGGCAGAGGAACCGGAAAGGAAACATTACTTCCTATGGGATTTGTATATCAGCGGAGGGGCTATCCATCACCCTTGTGAGGGAGTAACCCGGTAACCCGGCTGTTGAAATCTAAATGTTGAATGCCCACCAACCAAACATTGGCAATCATCCTTTTTAACCTTCGGACAGACTAACATTGTAAGATGTAAAAAAATGTATTTCTCTGTCTGAAACATAAGTATATTCTTCGTGTAGTACAAGACAAAATTTAGAATGCATTTTGCTGATACAATTAACAGAAATGCGTACATTGATATGGAGACAGAGATGATTACTGACAGAAATATTTATGGTGATGTTGGATGTCCGTCTGAAGAGTGAATACTATTTAATGAATCAGCGAATCAGACATCTGGAAGCGTTGAAGGATTTCCATATTGTGGAATATGCAGGTAGTGAGAATCTGGTTTTATATGCTTCCTGGATCTGGGGACTGCTGTAGCCTTGAACTCTTACGTTTTACCATTAGGAAAGGCAAAGTATTTGAGACGCAAAAGACTGTCAAATTAAAACCTCTGGAGTTAATAAGTGATCAGATGATTTGGAAATGTTTTGGAATAATTTATGGAGACCCACGAATAATCAATGAAGGGGATGCTTTAGTATTCTCACCTCTCATATATATGTATCTGCTGGCTGTCATAAAATGATGCTAACAGCCTATTGACAGCTGCCTGTGACGTTTCTGGGGTATGATCCTTCTTTGGAAAGCATAAGCGTTTCACTGAACAGGTTACTCTGTTTTTCTATGCGCCTAAACTGCCATTTATTTAGACTCAAACCATTTGGATTGAGTGAAAGAATTAAGTGATTATGCGAATACCTTGCAGTAGAATCTCAGCGGAAACGCAGCCGTACTGCCTGGAGTACTCAGCAGTAAACCGCGTAAAAACAAAACGAGAGACTGCACAGACATGTTTAATGATGCAAAAGCCAGAGCAGCATAATGGCCAGCAGCAGCACAGAGCATTAGCCTGCTAATGGGAATGGAAGCATATTCTCCTGACTCATTTATGGTTTGCCTTTTTTCTTATCACAGTAGGAGCTCTCTTTTCAGGCTGACAGCTCTGTGGATGATTAACATTTTCATGCTAGCTGAGTTGCCAGGGGATGTTTCCCTTCATGTTCCAACAAAGCACAAAATATCTATTGATTTGTCTGTCTGAAGGGTCTGGATAACATTTTATTGAAGCTGCACAGAACATACTGCGATGCCGTTGATTTGTAGTTTCACTGTGCTGTGATTTAGGACAATGGCATTGGTGGTTGGGTTTTCTGAACTGCCTTCTATTGTTGGTGCTTTAGACAAAGAAGCTTGCATTTTGTTTGCAGAACCGGAGACAAAGGCGTTTTTCCAGTTCAATGTACGTGTTTTTTTTTATGAATTACCTTGAAATTGAAGGCTCGTGGAATTTAAATTTCGTGAGTTGCTTAGCAGCTCTTCTCGCAGCTCTCAACACATCTTTATCTCACGCATCTATTTGTTAATAAGGCCTAACCTACAGGGACCGCAGGATTCTCCCCGTCATACATTTAATCACAACCTGGTGAATATGAATATGGACGTGGATGTTTTCAGGTTAATTGAAAGTAGGAGAGCTCTCAGGGTGCTCGAAGAAACCATTGAGGAGGGTATTTAAGGAAAGGTCATTTTTGTTTAGTTTTATGCATTTATATATGCAGTTCTATATAGCGCGGACATTATCCAGAGGTGTAAGAACGCTTTGCAATAGAACTTTAACATTACAAAAGCATCAAAGATTAAATCAGACTAAATGCACAGTACCAGAAATGAACAAGTACAAGGCCACGAGAGTATCAGATAGAATTGGCACAGATGAGTCATCAACTGGGGAGACCACCAGTTACCCGAATTGTCTCTTAATAGGATTCTTAGTTCAGATTTCAAGACTGGCATTGAGGAACTAGTGCATAATGTCAAGGGTAATGCATTCCAGAATTTGGAAGCGTTTTCTGAAAAGGTTTGCACAAGAAATCATTCATTTTTGAAGGCAGGCATTCTAGAAGCAGTGCTTTCACATTTCAAGAAGGTCTTGTCCCACTACATTTCTTAATCTTTGCTGCCAGGTATGAAGGAGTGGAGGCACAATGGGTCTTGTGAGTGGTGTAGGCCATTTTATATGTAGCTCTTATTTCAATGGGAAAGCAAAGAAGGGTTAAACGAATCAATGAGATGTGGTAATTCCTTTTGGACCCAGAGACCAAGAGTGCTGCTCAATGCAGACATTTGTCAGTGGAGTGAGATGGATTTTGGGAGGAGCAGTCAGGAGAGAATGGATGGCACTAGTGCTTGGAGCAGAGGTTTGAGATCCCATTCTTGAATGAAAGGATGTCAAACAAAGCCCAAATTAACTTGTGCTCACCCCTCTGGTAGCTTGGCATAAGGAAACCAGACTCAACTTAGAGTGTAATATGGAAAGTAGTTATGCAGCACTTCCACAAGTAATAAAGTGAAAACACAATACAAGCAAAATCTCACACCAATTTAGAATAAAAGAGTTAAATTTAATTCACTATTTGGAACAAAACAAAAAAATCCAAACAGTTGAACCAGGATATGCAATTTTACAGTTTTTAACGTTTTAAAGAAGTGAAAGAAGTGCTTAGAAGCACAAAGAGGCAACTGCGGTTATCCGGTTGTGCCAGACCGGGGCAACCAGTTCAAGTCAACCATGATGGAGCATGGGCTGGATACAGGGATCAAATTAGGCCTGCTAAATGAAGAACCTTAAATCTTGATGGAGGAGGGTCGTGAGATCCCATGTTACGGATGAGTCATGCACTGGCGGTTCCAATGGGGTCACTGCTGAGGCTTGAGATGAAACGTCCAGCATCAGGAATGTGTTGCGCAGTGGCAGTTCCAATGAGCTGCGAGCCAGAAGCGAGTTCCTGCATCAGGATACATTGTGCAGCTGCATTTCCAATGTGGAGCTGTGAGGAGATGTAGCACACTGCATGAGTCCTGCCTAATATACCACGGCTGGACTGGCAGAGCACCTTCAAGTACACTTCCAATTGTCCAGGACTGGAGTGGCACCACTTGGGAGGCATAACTCATAGAAGGAGGTGTGGCTTGGCTTACCCTAAATGGCCGCTGGCTAAGAGTGCTCCAAGGCTCTGATACTGAATTACCTTAATCTGCACAGAATCCTTAGCATCCTGCCACAGAAAATGCTCACACAATCGAGGTGAACAAAGGGTTGTGACTGTTGTAGGCATGACCCCTGGAAATCTGTTGCAGCCATGTAGGGCGCATGCTGTCGGACGAAGAGAGGCATTCCCGGGAGCCAGAGCTAGATATCTAGAAGGCGAGAAAACCCTAGGGTCTCCAATTCTACTCGGTAGGCTGGTTCTCCCCATCTCCCATTAAACCAGTCGCGTATCACTATTAATTGGGAGGCTAGATAGTAAAGGTAGGGGGTCGGAGGCACCCAGCCCTCCATCGTAAATCCCTCTTCGGCAGTGATGGGCCCCTACGTGGTGTCTGGTACCCCTCCAGAAGAACAACCCTGTGTCTCTTTCAAGGGCCTTGAACCATGAGCGGGGGATGGGTAGGGGGAAGTTTTGAAAGGTGTAGAGGAGCCTCAGCAAAATCATCTTGTATAGAGCCACTCGGCCCATTATGTTTAATGGTAAAGTTTGCCATTTCTGGAGATCAGTTTTTATGCGTGACAGCAAGGGGGTCAAATTTTTGGCCCATGTCAGTTCTGGCAGCAGTGATACCCAGATGCCCAGATATTTAAAGCTTAGTCTACGCAATGGTATATGTTCCTGCCAATCAAAGCAATCTCGTGAGTGTGCCAGCGGAATTAGTATGGATTTAGCAGGGTTCATTTTCAGACCTGAAGCCATTTCATAGCGTTCCAGCAATCTGAGGCATCTCGGGCCTGTTACACTAGGTTCCTCCATGTATAGCAAGACATCGTCAGCATAAAGCGCTATTCTGTCTTCCTGGGAGTGCTTCCATCTCCAGCCGCTATATATTGGGTCGGATCTCACCATCTGCGCCAGAGGTTCAATGGCTAAGGTGAATAAAAGGGGGGATAGAGGACAACCCTGTCGTGTGCCCCTGTGAATCTCTAAGGTTGACGACAGAGAACCGTTAACCTGCACCCGGGCAGTGGGGTTGATGTATAGTGCCTGAACCAAGCGGCAGAATCGGGCCCACGCCTGCGCATCGGGTTAAGCGGCCGCGTTCAGCTAATGCTATGTGAAGCCGGCGGATGCAATGCCGAGTGCTGCGAGTGGCCATAAAGCCACATTGATCTGGGTTTATAAGATGAGGAAGAATCTTTTTAAGACGCGTGGCAAGGATGGTTGCAATTTTTTTTATCTCTGTATTGATAAGTGAGATCGGCCTGTAATCGGCACAGAGTAATGAGGGGGGTTGAGTCTTAGGGACTCAGTGTTTCGAGTGCTGGAGAAAGTTTTAAATGGTGAAATACAAAGATCTGCCAAATTAGTCCTACTGGGTGTGTTGGAGGGCATGAGAGGAACACAGGCTCATCGAGCACTGGTAGCCACAGCCCTGTTGATAGCTAAAAGGGACATAGCAGCAACATGGATCTCCCCCGAGGGCCCAAAACTCCATAAATGGAAGAAAGGGGCAGACTGGTGCACAACCCAAGAAAAGGTGGTTTACGACTCTAGAGGGTGCCCGGGGAAATTTGAAAAGATATGGGGAAGATGGGAAGACTTACTGCTATAATAGAAGATGGGAACCTGGCCGAGACGGCAGTATTGGAAACAAGGCAATGGTCCAACCCCACAGTTCTAAAATTTGACTTCCCATATGGTATCTATCTGTTTGGAATTCACTAATGTCCTTAACCCTGTATACAATGTTATATGGAAATGTAAATGCTCTCTGCTTGACCTATCACAGTTCTTTGTTCCTTGTTGCTGGTTTATTATTTTTCTCAAAAACAATAAAACATGTTTATAAAAAAATATATATATATATATTTTTGTTGGCCTTAGGACTCCCTGAACTTTACCAATGCTAACCAGTGCTATAGTGCTTGTCCTCACTCCCCTAGACATTAACCCCTTCCCCGCCACGGACGTAATGGTTACGTCCATGGCAGCGCCCGTGTGGCGCCATGGACGTAACCATTACGTCCTGAATGCTGCCCTCTGGAGAAGCGCTAGCGCTCCTCCCGAGGGCCGCCCCCCCACCCCCCTAGGTCAGGGCTGACCAGGGAATCCCTTCCCCTTCAACCCCTGACCCCCCCCCCACCCCCCCTGTGACGTCAGCACACGAGCGCGCGCTGACAATCACACAACCTCCCCCATCGCGCTGGAAGCAGAGCTTCCAGCGCGATCGAAAGAGAAATGCTCAGCATTTCTCTTTCGATCACGTGGGGGAGGCCCGGAGGGGGTTCAAAGGGAAGGAAATGTATTTCCTTCCCTTTGAAGTCTCTCCGAGGGTTTCAAAAGCCGGATTGCTTGCAATCCGGCTTTTGAAACCCCACTAGACACCAGGGATTTTTTTTTTTCTATGAAATTGACAGAAGGGAGCGACCCCTTGGGCAAGGGTCGCTCCCAGGGGGTCATTTTTTTTTAAGGCCTTTTCTGCCCCCCCTGGGGGCAGATCGGCCTATTATTAGGCCGATCTGCCCCCAGTGGGGGCAGAAACCTCTAGACACCAGGGATACTTTTTTTTGGTTTGTTTTTTTATTTGTTTTCTTTTGTTTTTTAGGTGTGGGATGCGACCCCTAAGGCAAGGGTCGCTCCCATAGGGGGGAAATTATATTTAGGCCATTTCTGCCCCCTTTGGGGGCAGATTGGCTTATTTTTATGAGGCCAATCTGGCCCCAAGGGGGGCAGAAACCACTAGACACCAGGGAGTTTTTTTTGTTTGTTTGTTTTTCACGTAAGGGGAGCGACCCCTTAGGCAAGGGTCGTTCCCTTGGGGGGCAAATTTATTTTAGGCCATTTCTGCCCCCCATGGGGGCAGATCAGCCTATTTTTATTAGGCCGATCTGCCCCCACGGGGGGCAGAAACCACTAGGCACCAGGGATTTTTGTTGTTGTTGTGTTTTACAGATGGGGAGCGTCCCCTTAGGCAAGGGTCGCTCCCCTGGAGGGGCAAATTGTATTTAGGCCATTTCTGCCCGCTTTGGGGGCAGATCGGCCGATTTTAGGTCAATCTGCCCCCAAGGGGGGCAGAAACCACTAGGCACCAGGGATCTTTTTTTTGCGCCGTCACGCAAGGGGAGCGACCTTGTAGGCAAGGGTCGCTCCCCGGGGGGGGTGAGGGGGGCAAATTTATTTTAGGCCATTTCTGCCCCCCCCGGGGGCAGATCGGCCTATTAGTATTAGGCCGATCTGCCCACAGGGGGGGCAGAAACCTCTAGGCGCCTGGGCAAATAGTTTTTTTGTGTTTTTTTTTTGTTTGTTTGTTTTTTTAGAGATGGGGAGCGACGCATTAGGCAAGGGTCGCTCCCCTGGGGGGCAAATTGTATTTAGACCATTTCTGGCCACCTTGGGGGCAGATTGGCCGATTGTAGGTCAATCTGCCCCCAAGGGGGGCAGAAACCACTAGGCACCAGGGATCTGTTTTTTGCGCCGTCACGCAAGGGGAGCGACCTTGTAGGCAAGGGTCGCTCCCCGGGGGGGGAGGGGGTGAGGGGGGCAAATTTATTTTAGGCCATTTCCTGCCCCCCTGGGGGCAGATCGGCCTATTGGTATTAGGCCGATCTGCCCACAGGGGGGGCAGAAACCTCTAGGCGCCTGGGCAAATAGTTTTTTTGTGTTTTTTTTTTTGTTTGTTTGTTTTTTTAGAGATGGGGAGCGACGCATTAGGCAAGGGCCGCTCCCCTGGGGGGCAAATTGTATTTAGACCATTTCTGCCCCCTTTGGGGGCAGATTGGCCGATTGTAGGTCAATCTGCCCCCAATGGGGGCAGAAACCACTAGGCACCAGGGATCTTTTTTTTGCGCCGTCACGCAAGGGGAGCGACCTTGCAGGCAAGGGTCGCTCCCCAGGGGGGTGGGGGGGCAAATTTATTTTAGGCCATTTCATCGGCCTATTGGTATTAGGCCGATCTTCCCCCGGGGGGGGGCAGAAACCTTTAGGCGCCAGGGCAAAAAAAATTTTGTGGTTTTTTTTTTTTTGTTTGTTTGTTTTTTTAGAGATGGGGAGCGACGCATTAGACAAGGGTCGCTCCCCTGGGGGGCAAATTGTATTTAGACCATTTCTGCCACCCTTGGGGGCAGATTGGCCGATTGTAGGTCAATCTGCTCCCAAGGGGGGCAGAAACCACTAGGCACCAGGGATCTTTTTTTTCCGCAGTCACGCAAGGGGAGCGACCTTGCAGGCAAGGGTCGCTCCCCGGGGGGGTGTGGGGGGGCACATTTATTTTAGGCCATTTCTGCCCCCCTGGGGGCAGATCGGCCTATTGGTATTAGGCCGATCTGCCCCCGGGGGGGGCAGAAACCTTTAGGCGCCAGGGCAATTTTTTTTTTGTGTGGGTTTTTTTTTTGTTTGTTTGTTTTTTTAGAGATGGGGAGCGACGCATTAGGCAAGGGTCGCTCCCCTGGGGGGCAAATTGTATTTAGACCATTTCTGCCCCCCTTGTGGGCAGATTGGCCGATTGTAGGTCAATCTGCCCCCAAGGGGGGCAGAAACCACTAGGCACCAGGGATCTTTTTTTTGCGCCGTCACGCAAGGGGAGCGACCTTGCAGGCAAGGGTCGCTCCCCGGGGGGGTAAATTTATTTTAGGCCATTTCTGCCCCCCCTGGGGGCAGATCGGCCTATTGGTATTAGGCCGATCTGCCTCCGGGGGGGCAGAAACCTCTAGGCACCAGGGCAAATTGTTTTTTTTGTGGTTTTTTTTTGTTTGTTTGTTTGTTTTTGTAGAGATGGGGAGCGACCCATTAGGCAAGGGTCGCTCCCCTGGGGGGCAAATTGTATTTAGACCATTTCTGCCCCCCTTGGGGGCAGATTGGCTGATTGTAGGTCAATCTGCCCCAAGGGGGGCAGAAACCACTAGGCACCGGGGATTTTTTTTTTGGCACCAATGTCACGCAAGGGGGGGGGGCGACCCCATAGGCAAGGGTCGCTCCCGGGGGGGCAGGGGGGTTGGGGGGTGGGGACAAATTTATTTTAGGCCATTTCTGCCGCCCCTGGGCCCGGCTGAGCTAGAGGCCAAAATCCACAGGTAGGCACTGTTTTCTATGAAAAAATGTGATGTGTCCACGTTGTGTTTTGGGCCTTTCCTGTCGCGGGCGCTAGGCCTACCCACACCAGTGAGGTATCATTTTTATCGGGAGACTTGGGGGAACGCTAGGTGGAAGGAAATTTGTGGCTCCTCTCAGATTCCAGAACTTTCTGTCACTGAAATGTGAGGAAAACATGTTTTTTTAGCCAAATTTTGAGGTTTGCAAAGGATTCTGGGTAACAGAACCTGGTCAGAGCCCCACAATTCACCCCATCTTGGATTCCCCTGGGTTTCTAGTTTTCATAAATGCGCTGGTTTGCTAGGTTTCCCCAGGTGCCGGCTGAGCTAGAGGCCAAAATCCACAGGTAGGCCCTGTTTTCTATGAAAAAATGTGATGTGTCCAGGTTGTGTTTTGGGCCATTTCCTGTCGCGGGCGCTAGGCCTACCCACACAAGTGAGGTATCATTTTTATCGGGAGACTTGGGGGAACGCTGGGTGGAAGGAAATTTGTGGCTCCTCTTAGATTCCAGAACTTTCTGTCACCGAAATGTGAGGAACATGTGTTTTTTTAGCCAAATTTTGAGGTTTGCAAAGGATTCTGGGTAACAGAACCTGGTCCGAGCCCCGCAAGTCACCCCTCCTTGGATTCCCCTAGGTCTCTAGTTTTCAGAAATGCACAGGTTTGGTAGGTTTCCCTAGGTGCCGGCTGAGCTAGAGGCCAAACTCTACAGGTAGGCACTTCGCAAAAAACACCTCTGTTTTTTTCCAAAATTTAGGATGTGTCCACGTTGCGCTTTGGGGTGTTTCCTGTCGCCGGCACTAGGCCTACCCACACAAGTGAGGTATCATTTTTATCGGGAGACTTGGGGGAACGCTGGGTGGAAGGAAATTTGTAGCTCCTCTCAGATTCCAGAACTTTCTGACACAGAAATGTGAGGAACATGTGTTTTTTGAGCCAAATTTTGAGGTTTGCAAAGGATTCTGGGTAACAGAACCTGGTCCGAGCCCCGCAAGTCACCCCTCCTTGGATTCCCCTAGGTCTCTAGTTTTCAGAAATGCACAGGTTTGGTAGGTTTCCCTAGGTGCCGGCTGAGCTAGAGGCCAAAATCTACAGGTAGGCACTTCGCAAAAAACACCTCTGTTTTTTTCCAAAATTTAGGATGTGTCCACGTTGCGCTTTGGGGTGTTTCCTGTCGCCGGCGCTAGGCCTACCCACGCAAGTGAGGTATAATTTTTATCGGGAGACTTGGGGGAACGCTGGGTGGAAGGAAATTTGTAGCTCCTCTCAGATTCCAGAACTTTCTGCCACAGAAATGTGAGGAACATGTGTTTTTTTAGCCAAATTTTGAGGTTTGCAAAGGACTCTGGGTAACAGAACCTGGTCCGAGCCCCGCAAGTCACCCCTCCTTGGATTCCCCTAGGTCTCTAGTTTTCAGAAATGCACAGGTTTGGTAGGGTTCCCTAGGTGCCGGCTGAGCTAGAGGCCAAAATCTACAGGTAGGCCCTTCGCAAAAAACACCTCTGTTTCTTTCCAAAATTTAGGATGTGTCCACGTTGCGCTTTGGGGTGTTTCCTGTCGCCGGCGCTAGGCCTACCCACGCAAGTGAGGTATCATTTTTATCGGGAGACTTGGGGGAACGCTGGGTGGAAGGAAATTTGTAGCTCCTCTCAGATTCCAGAACTTTCTGCCACAGAAATGTGAGGAACATTTGTTTTTTTAGCCAAATTTTGAGGTTTGCAAAGGACTCTGGGTAACAGAACCTGGTCCGAGCCCCGCAAGTCACCCCTCCTTGGATTCCCCTAGGTCTCTAGTTTTCAGAAATGCACAGGTTTGGTAGGTTTCCCTAGGTGCCGGCTGAGCTAGAGGCCAAAATCTACAGGTAGGCACTTCGCAAAAAACACCTCTGTTTTTTTCCAAAATTTTGGATGTGTCCACGTTGCGCTCTGGGGTGTTTCCTGTCGCCGGCGCTAGGCCTACCCACGCAAGTGAGGTATCATTTTTATCGGGAGACTTGGGGCAACACTGGGTGGAAGAAAATTTGTGGCTCCTCTCAGATTCCAGAACTTTCAGACACAGAAATGTGAGGAACATGTGTTTTTTTAGCCAAATTTTGAGGTTTGCAAAGGATTCTGGGTAACAGAACCTGGTCCGAGCCCCGCAAGTCACCCCTCCTTGGATTCCCCTAGGTCTCTAGTTTTCAGAAATGCACAGGTTTGGTAGGTTTCCCTAGGTGCCGGCTGAGCTAGAGGCCAAAATCTACAGGTAGGCACTTCGCAAAAATCACCTCTGTTGTCTTCCAAAAATTTGGATGTTTCCACGTTGCGCTTTGGGGCGTTTCCTGTTGCGGGCGCTAGGCCTACCCACACAAGTGAGGTATCATTTTTATCGGGAGACTTGGGGGAACGCTGGGTGAAAGGAAATTTGTGGCTCCTCTCAGATTCCAGATCTTTCTGCCACAGAAATGTGAGGAACATGTGTTTTTTTTAGCCAAATTTTGAGGTTTGCAAAGGATTCTGGGTAACAGAACCTGGTCCGAGCCCCGCAAGTCACCCCTCCTTGGATTCCCCTAGCTCTCTAGTTTTCAGAAATGCACAGGTTTGGTAGGTTTCCCTAGGTGCCGGCTGAGCTAGAGGCCAAAATCTATAGGTAGGCACTTCGCAAAAAACACCTCTGTTGTCTTCCAAAAATTTGGATGTGTATACGTTGCGCTTTGGGGCGTTTCCTGTCGCGGGCGCTAGGCCTACCCACACAAGTGAGGTATCATTTTTATCGGGAGACTTGGGGGAACATAGATTAGCAAAACAAGTGTTATTGCCCCTTGTCTTTCTCTACATTTTTTCCTTCCAAATATAGGAGAGTGTGTAAAAAAGACATCTATTTGAGAAAAGCCCTGTAATTCACATGCTAGTATGGTCACCCCGGAATTCAGAGATGTGCAAATAACCACTGCTCCTCAACACCTTATCTTGTGCCCTTTTTGGAAATACAAAGGTTTTCTTGATAGCAATTTTTTACTCTTTATATTTCAGCAAATGAATTGCTGTATACCCGTTATAGAATGAAAACGCACGTCAGGGTGCAGCTCATTTATTGGCTCTGGGTTCCTCGGGTTCTTGATGAACCTACAAGCCCTATATATCCCCGCAACCAGAGGAGTCCAGCAGACGTAACAGTATATTGCTTTCGATAATCTGACATTGCAGGGAAAAGTTACAGAGTAAAACGTAGAGAAACATTTATGTTTTTTTCACCTAAATTTCAATATTTTTCTTTTTCAGTTGTTATTTTCTGTAGGAAACCCTTGTAGGATCTACACAAATGACCCCTTGCTGAATTCAGAATTTTGTCTAGGTTTCAGAAATGTTTAGGTTTCTGGGATCCAGCATTGGTTTCATGCCCATTTCTGTCACTGACTGGAAGGAGGCTGAAAGCACAAAAAATTGCAAAAATGGGGTATGTCCCAGAAAAATGCCAAAATTGTGTTGAAAAATTGGGTTTTCTTATTCAAGTCTGCCTGTTCCTGAAAGCTGGGAAGCTGCTGAGTTTAGCACTGCAAACCCTTTGTTGATGCCATTTTCAGGGGAAAAACCACAAGCCTTCTTCTGCAGCCACTTTTTCCAATTTTTTTGAAAAAAACAAAATTTTCCCTGTATTTTGGCCAATTTCTTGGCCTCTTTCAGGGGAACCCACAAAGTCTGGGTACCTCCAGAATCCCTA
The DNA here is from genome assembly GCF_031143425.1 of Pleurodeles waltl. Classification (NCBI taxonomy): domain Eukaryota; kingdom Metazoa; phylum Chordata; class Amphibia; order Caudata; family Salamandridae; genus Pleurodeles; species Pleurodeles waltl. The sequence goes on from NC_090439.1 coordinate 779,548,139, forward strand.
GGATGTTGGAAAAAAAGGACGCAAATTTGGCTTGGTTAGCTTATGTGGACAAAAAGTTATGCGGGCCTAAGCGCGAACTGCCCCAAATAGGCAAAAAAAGGCCTGGCACAGGAGGGGGAAAAGGCCTGGCAGCGAAGTGGTTAATTGGCAAATTTAATGTACTTATTAGTCCTTAGTAAAGTACACTACTTGTGCCCAGAGCCTGTCGATTAAATGCTTCTAGTGGGCCTGCAGCACTGATTGTGCCACCCACTTAAGTGGCCTTATAAACATGTCCCAGGCCCCCCATTGTAGCGTGAAAGCAGTGTCACAGTGCCATGTCAATCTGGCATTTAAAACTGCTTGCCAACCCTTAAAATCCAATTTTATTACATGTGTGACACCTAAGGTAGGCCCTAGGTAGCCCTTTGGGCAGGGTGCTATGTAATTAAAAGTTTGGGCGTGCTTTTTAGCTTTACATGCCCTGGTAGCGAAAAACTCCAAAATTTGATTTTAACAACTTTGAGGCCTACCCCTCTCATAGGATAACATTGGGGAGTCCTTATTACTGTCACACTCCCACCTGGTTCCAACAGCAGAGACAAAGCTGACATCCAATCCTATCCGAGACAGGGACTAAACAAAGGCAAGATTAACCCTTATTCACCCACTGCCTCCAAGGGGAAGGGGGGAAGGGATAAACAAGAAACAATGGCCTTGCATCACTGAATGGGACTGCTTGCTATCCTTATGCAGGTGTGAAACACTAAAAACAACAAGAGGCAAAGTTACCCATATATTCTCAATTCCAAATGATCTATCAATTGCTTACACTATATGTACACTTACAGACTTTATTAAAAAATATTCCTAGAGACAGAGCAGAAATAATTTCAAGAATAAACTAGAGATTTTCTGGCACTCTGGAAAATACAAGGTTCCAATTCAAACTTGAACACAACTTCAAGCTCTGGAAGTTTCTCCCAAAGTATTCAATGGAACTTGTCAATAAGCACAGTGGCGAAGTTTCAGCTCAGGTTCAATAGAGTTCAGAGTGCTGCAATCAAAGAGTTCAGAATGCTGGGCCTTAAGCGGCTTACACATTGTCCAGTGTCCAAAAATGTGCTCATGCCTTCATAGAATTTTTTTGTTGAACTATGGATTAGTGCTCACTAGCCTGAGGGAAAAATACTTCGGCTTGTCTGGTATTTTAACTGGAATCTTAAGATGACAAGGGGCTCAGGGTAAGAAGCTCAAGAGGTGGCTGAATTGTAGCTCATGAAGGAAGACACTAGAAGCATTACAGAAGCCAGGATTACAAGATCATCAGGATAGGATTGAAAGACTAGAGCACTGGAAGTCCGGGCGACTTAGGTGGTTAGTGCAGGGATGATGCTTGTGCAGGACTGAAACAAGGTCAAGCACACATGCAGGTTGAGAGGGGGTATTTATGCTGGTAGAAAAGAGTGTTCCAGAAGGCACATATCCCACGAATATCCTAATGAAACTGGGGGAAATCATTTTTTATATACAACGGATATGAGGCCTTGAGGGTGGCAGGTGCAAATGGTAATTGGAAACAATTAAGAAATATATTGGAACCCCATGTGCATGATGGTACATTTCAATGGGTCAAAATGGAAACGTAACTTATCCTAAAAAGACACATGATATTCTGCAGGTGCAAAACAGACTGAACTTGCTTTGCCACAGAACAGGAGGGTCGATGATTGAGGCTTACTGAGAGGGGAGTCATGGAGTACTTGAGTCAGGAAGGCACCAAAAGGAAAGGATAACATTGCGTGTGCGGGACGTAGAGGCACCACAATGGAAGGGTGACATGAACCCGATGAGTAAAACCCATGGCACATAGAGCACAAGATGGAGTTAAGACAAGTCCCTCCACAAGGAACAGCCTACTAGGAGTGTTTTTTCGGATGGCGGGTATGAAATGAATGAATCAGGTAAGGGGTATGAACATTACTAGCTGTTCCCACATGTTTTTTCCTTAGGACCAAACCTTTTCCATGCAATAAAGTAAAACATATGACCCTTAACACCCAGTGCATCTACATCATTTGGACTTAGCATGATATGGTTTGAGGATGGTACATTGAACACATTTGAAAAGACAAATCACCTGACAGTCGAAGCTGGACTGCTACGGGGTAAATAACCTTTTCAATAGGGAAGGGACAAGTAAATTGAGATTGCAGTTTGCGAGGACCATGTAGTCCATTTTTGTACTCTTGTGATAGCCACAAATGTTTATTAGCATTTCTCTCCATGTTCACTGTAGCCTGTTGTAAGTGTTGTAACACTTCTTGTTGGAATTCAGAGTGGTGTTTTACAAACTCTTGCTTTTCAGGTACAGTTTCAGATTTATTTAACAATATTTTCAGGTAACATTTGTGGATCAGTGCCCGTTACACCATAGAACTGGGATACCTCAGTGGCATAACGCTGTGAATTGTTATACACATTGGGTATTTGTTCTAAGGCAACGAAGTGTGCCAGCTTAGAACACAGGTCAACAACTACCCAAATAGTATTGTAAAAATTAGAGTTGGGCAATTCTGTAATAAAATTCATACTTATAGTATGTCAGGGATGTGGGGGTACAGGCAAGGTTCTTAACAGACCCACAGGGGTGGTGTGAGAAGTCTTGTTCTGAGAACAGATGGGACAGGTCTGGACATAATCATGCACATCCTTGGACAGTGCTGGCCACCAAAACCATCTCTGACAATTAGCTAGTGTGTTTTTAATTCCAGGATGGCCAACTAGAAGAGTGGCATGGCACAAGGTCAGTACTTCTTGTCTTAATTCCTTAGTGGGAATAAGTAAAGTGGTGCCATTATATGGAAGATTATTATGGATATGATTATCTTTATCTGTCACCCAAAATTCTAAGTCCTCCTGGCTCATGTTTTCTCTAATAATGTTCAAAAATGACTTTTGTTCACAAAGGCCTATTATGTGTTCAGGGGCTATGATGTTCTGTGGTGCCTGTTTCTGAGTAATCTGATTCAAGTAAGCCTACCTGGATAGCAAGTCTGCTTTAGTCTTTTGTGTGGCTGGACAATACGTAATTATAAAATTGTATTCAGTGAAGAACAACCACCATACTTGTCTATGGGTCAACTCGTTTAATGACCACAGGAACCAGAGATTCTTACGATCAGTGTATATTCTAATGATATGTTGAGCCCCTAACAGTTATTTTTGCCTTTCTTGAAACAGTTTAATTGCCAACAGTTCTTGTTCAGCACCTGTATAATTCTTTTCAGCTGGCAACAACATTTTATAAACAAATGCTACTGGATGTGTGTGTCCTGTGGTGCTGTCGAGTTGTGACAGAATATCACCAACAGCAACCTGAAGGGCATCCACCTCTACAAAGTACGGTAAATTAGGATCCGGATGTCTGAGTACCTCTTTGAGTAATTTGAATGCATCATAAGCCTCCTGGGACCAGACAAAAGGCATGTTGTTGTGTAACCGCCTGTAAAATTGGGCTTACTATGTTGGTGAAATGGGTGCTAAAACGTCTATAAAATTTTGGAAATCCATTGAAACTTTGCATCTTTTTGACTGTGGTTGGTGTGGGCCAATCCAGTATCGCCTGCACCTTTTCCTGATCCATGGTAATGCCTCCCAAAGATAGGTACTATCCCAGGAGTTCAACAGATCGAGCGTGAAATGTACATTTGTCCAGTTTAACAAAAAGGTAATTTTCTTGAAGTAGTTGCAGCATCTTCCTGACATGCTCTATGTGTTCTGCCATGTTTTGGGAATAAATGAGGGTGTCATTCATGTAGACTACTACACAAAAGTCCAGCAGATCTTGCAAAACCTTGTTTATAAAATACTGGAATACCATGGGGCATTACACAACCCAAATGGCATGACTGCATATTTGAATAACCCAAATTTAGTTGAGAAGGCTGTATTCCACTCATTGCCTTTTTTACATGGCTATGGTGGTGTGCACCTCGCAGATCTAATTTAGAGTACACAGTGGACTTCCAAACCTCATTGAGCAAGACTGGAATCAAGGGCAATGAATGTCTGCTCATAGCAGCAACCTTATTCAAGCCCCTATAGTCTATGCATGCCCTTAACTCACCATTCTTCTTCGGTATGATAAGTAGTGATGAAGAGGGAGGGGAGTTGGAATGACAGATAAATCCCAGGACTAATACCTCATCCCGGTATGTCTTTCAGGTATTTTATCTCTGGTTCCGAGAGAGCGTAGACATAACTGCAAGGAAGAGCTGCACTTGGAACTAAATCTATGTGGTAATCACATTGCCTATGAGGAGGTTATTACACAGCATTTTATTAATCAAAAACATCAAGAAAGTCTTGATGTTCTACAGGAACTTGAGTTGTACATTCTTGTTATACTGCCACACACGTTAATGGAGATAAAACTTCCTGTGGCTGTAGTCTTTACAACAATGGTTTTGACAAAAATGGAAACCCAGGGAGCCCATAATATGGCACCAAAGGTCGGTGTGTCTATGAGAGCAAAGGTCAAGGTCTCCATTCGCTCATTCCCAGATACTAGGGTAATAAGAGCAGTTTCATAAGTAATCATTCCAGAAGATAGCTTGGAGCCACCCACAGTTCTAACTGGTTCTGGTTCTCTTTTCTTAACATCTGGTATATGCAATGAACTCACCAATGCTAGATCTAAAAAGTTCCCTGTAGCCCCAGGGTCTAAAAGTATAGGTAAAATCTTATGCTGTTGAGGTGAAAGTATTAAAGTAGCTACTATAGTAAAATATTGTGGAATCTTATTTGAAGTGTTTGCTAAAAACTGGGGAGTCTCTGCTAGGACCTTACCTGAGTGGTTGACTCCTACGTAAGCTGGGCTCCCTAGTTTTCCTGCATCAACCAGACATTGCAGCAACATTCATTCCAATCCCTTTTGTTTTAACAATACACTCATGAGCGAGGTGTCCTGCCTTACCACTCTACAAACATAAATTGAACCTTTTTCTTCAATCCTTTTCCTCTGTAGTCAAAGGACCATATAAGCCTCCTATCTGCATAGGATCCTGATTATTGGATTCTATCTCCTTAGGTTCTGGATGTGCCACCAATAGGTTAGGTTCCCCTTGAGGGTGTTCTCCCTTATGCTCAATTAACCTATGGCCTAACCAAACCACTAAATAAATTAACTCGGAACAGTCAGATGGGAGATTCATAATGTGTGCTAAGGACTTTTTCAAGTCATCCCTCAGGCCTCTATAAAGGAGGGAGGTTCTCTTCTGGCCATTGGGTTTCAGTAACCAGTCTACAAAAGGTCAAAATATAAGTCAAAAGATCCTTCTTACACTGGTGTAAATTCAAAAACTCATTATCAGTAGCCTGAACAAAAGTGTGTTTGCTCCCAAGATAGGATATTATAAAGGCTATCTTAGCTGTGTTGGAAGGAAAGGCTTTGAGTTTCACCCGAAATTGCAACTGGCACTGATTCCAAAATGCATCAAATGTATTATTGTCCCCAAAAAGCCTGGTTAGCGTCAAAATAAATGACTCTAATTGGGCAGCGGAGGCGAAGGGAACACTGGGGGTTGTGCGCCAAAGAATTGTCAGGTCAGAGTAAAAAATATTGCCTCTAACCTGACTTGCGCCATTTTTTGATGCACAACCCCCAATGAAATGACTCCTGCTTAGCAAAGACAAGGCCCCCCTATGCCACTAAAAATAGAAATATATATATACTTACCTGCACTTACCTGCACTCACCATGGATGGATCCCCCTATCCATGGGTGTCCTCCAGGGGTGGGTGAGGGTGGCAGGGGGTGTGCCTTGGTGCAGGGAAGGGCACCTGTGGACTGCTTCCATGGTCTCCCACCATAGAAATGAGCCCACAGGTCTTTTAACGCCTGTCCTGACCCAGGCGTTAAAAAATGTTGCAAATCTGGTTGGGCGCCATGTTTTAAGGCCTGCCTCCTCCTGTGCGTCATTTTGACGCCAGAGGTGAAATAAGGCGCACATGCCTTAGAGTCATTTTTTTGCATGGGAACGCCTACCATGCATGTCATTAGCGCAAGGTAGGTTTTCACGTACAAAAAATTACTCAAACGCCATAACTTTGGCGCTAGACGGGTCTAGCCCCAAAGTATAAATATGGAGTTGAGTTTGCGCCGAATTTGCATACAAAAAATTGCACAAATCCGGCACAAACAGAGTCTAAATATGGGCCTAGATGCGTTGCAGAAACCAGGATCATGGGATCATCAGGAAGGCTTTGAGGACTAGAGCACTAGAAGTTCTGGGTGAATCAGGAGGTGAGTGTAAGCACGAAACTTATGCAGGACTGGAACGAGGCTAAGTGCTAATGGAGGTTCAGACGGGGTATTTATGCTGGAAGAAAAGAGTGTTCCAGAAGGCATGTGTCCCACATGGAAGCGTGGAATATTCCAATGAACCTGAGGAAAATCATGTGTTACATACAATCGATATGAGACCTTGCAAGTGGCAGGTGCAAACAGTAATTGGAAACAATATGAGACCTTGCAAGTGGCAGGTGCAAACAGTAATTAGAAACAATTAACAAATGTAACAGAACCCCAAGTGCATAATGGTACAGTTCAATGGGTCAACGGAACGTAGCTTATCCTAAAATGACACGTGATAAACTGCAGGTGCAAAACAGACTAAACTTGCTTAGCAGCAGAACAGGTGGGTCAATGATTCAGGCTTCTTGGGAGGGCAATCATGGAGTTCTCGAGGCAGGAAGTCTTCACAAGATAAGGATGACTTGGAGTGCTCTGGACAGGGAGGCACCATAAGGGAAGGGTGACATGAGCCCAACCAGTAAAACCCACAGCACCTGTGGCACAAGCTGGAGTTATGACAATTACATTTAATAAGCTGTAATTCTTGATTGAGAGGAGGAAGATCTGTCATGTTAGCACCAATGAAACTGTAATAATAAATCCTCTTTAATGGTAAATTCTGAATGGTTGTTACAGTTTTGCCCCTGGGTGCCTGCAGCCTGTCTCTAATCACTTGTCTGGGGTGGGTGACAGCTGTGCTTTGTGTATTCCTCTAGACAGCCACACATAATGGGAGAATAGGTATGACTTGATGGTCCCTGATGGACCATCAGGACAGGATGGGAGTGAGGAGCTGGCCACAGTCTCACACTCATACCTGAATAAGCTGTTTCCTGTCCCCACACAAGGGGCTGCATACCCCCTGTAGTGAGTCAGGAGCCAGGGCAGGAAGGGAGGACATCTTAACACCTCAAATACTTCTTTAAAGTCTCCCCCACTTCAGAGGCCCCACTAGGTATAAGAATTGGATCTGAAATCCTACCACTTCATTACACATCTGGACCTGTTTATACTCTGCCAGGAATGAGGACTGCTATGCTGCTGAAGAACTGCCACTCTGCTGGACTGCTGCTCTGGAAAAAACACTTTAGTGTTGTGCTGATCTCCTGCCTGCTGCCCGCCCTCCTTACCTGGGTGACAAGGACTGGACCCACCTCACTTAAACCGAGAACCCAGAATGACCTCAAGGACCAATGGGCTAGTCTCCTTATTTAGGTCTTAGGGACATCAAAGACTTACAACTCATCAGCTTCAGCCTTGGGACTATGCCATTTGTGATCCTTCTCTGCGACCCTTGGACCCTAGGATATGGGTTTAAAGTGCAGTTCCTGCAGAATTCACACACATACATATAGAACTGGTGCATCTCCTCTACTGTGGAGGCATCAACATGGTTGCAAGCATTAACATAAACGCATCACTCTTGTGTAGCTCAGGTTCATCATTTGCCCATGCACCATATTCACCACCGTAACACATCGCTGCTGTTGCCCAGCTCGAACCCTCGCATTGGCCTGGGTGTGTGGACCACCGATGATACAATACCTCGCCTGCACCATGCATCTCATCTGAGATGATGACAAAATCAAGGTACTTTTTCAGTGGGCTAAGCCTGAGTCCTGTAGCTTGCCTGCACTCCATTGTGGTCACATGAACTCTTGACTTTGCCCCAGTCCAGCGTGATCAGATATCCCCGGTTGGCGCTTTTTGCTTATAAGCTCTACTTTACAGTTTCTTTTTTAAAAATCATATCTTAAGTTCTACTTTTTGAAATTTTGACATTTTGTTCTTGTTTTATTTATTAAATTAAGTTAAATGTTCTGAACAGGTGTAGTATCTGTTTGTATGGTATTTTTACTGTTTTATTGTTGGAAGTGTTGCATAGATATTTAACACATCCCCTCTTTAGTTAAGCCTGACTGCTCTGTGCCAAGCTACCAGGGGGTAAGCACAAGTTAATTTAGAGTGTGTTTGTGACTTAACCTGACTAGGACTGTAGTTTCTGCTTGATCAAGGTATATACCTCTGTCAACCAAAAACCCACTTTCTATTAAATGGTATTTAAAGAGGAAATAAATAAAGGCAAGAAGCACACTTTAAACCAGATTTATTACTGAAGAGAAAGAAACTATTTTTATGCAGATAAGAACAAAGTGAATGGGATTTGTGCAGTCACTCATAATGAAGAGAGGAAGTACCCCATACTGTATGCTGTAGTCGGTGGGAGAAAAATGTGCATAGCAACTTAGCAGACCAACGGATAAAGCGAGCTGACCTAAACCTCTATGCATGTACATAATGTGTGCTTTTTTTCAAAAAACAATAGTCTGGTGAGCTGTCTCAAAGGTCAAACCTAACAAACAAAAACAAGGGATGTGGCTAAACTAACTATGGCATGAACCTGCATCCCAAACACCTTGGTTGACTACAGAAAAGTAGAAAGAAGAACACCCTTAATGGAAACAATCTCATTGGAGAGTCAGAGCACAGAGGCAACCAGTATGCAGACTGAAAGCCAAAGGGCACCACAGTGAAAAGAAAAACTCCTGCCAGAGATTCTGCAGTTTGAACTAACAGAGGGGAACATGGAGAATCATTTTAAAGAGCAATCACTAATAAGACACCAGACATTATCCTTTTACAGCCCCTGAGGAGTGAAGGTACCAAAATACTGAAAGAGATATACATCAAACTACTGACACAAATCCATAAGCTACACAGCAATAAATCGCAGCGACCAGCACTAAACACATGGAGGGTTAATGCCAGGTACATCAGTATATTAGGGCCATTGGGTGGGAGCCATGCCATACCACAACCCAGAAGCTCTAAATTTCATGTGGAAGCCATTGGACACAGAAGAACGAATTAAAGAATCCTTGGAGGATTGGTCCCAAAAGGAACGTGCAGGTGAACACAGTCCAGGCTCCCCACTGAAGTACTTGTTTGAGGAGAGGAAACAGATGGAACTGACACAGTTGCACAGGGGTAGAGCCCAGAAGTAAGGCCATTCCTCATCTGAGCACCGGTGAGAAAGACCAAAAGACTGGAAATATGAGGTTTAGGCAACCAACTTGCCTTGGAAGAGAAATGCACATTCTACTAACAGCCACCCTGAAGAACAGGTGGTGAAGAGAAATGAAGAACGATGCATCCATAGCTTAACATATATCCAACAATTCCCAAACGCAGCCACCAGATAACCCATGGAAAGCCAAAGAATGGAAGGACCCATTTGGGACAGTGGGTATATTGTCCACCTGCTGAAGCAGGCTAAAAAGCATCACAGAGCTGGCATGCACTCTTAGTTGAACCTAAACAGGGTCTGTGATCCAGAGGACAGGACATTGCCACCTTTACAACACAGACCATCAACATTCACAGATAAAAAAAACTAAGCAAAGCAGACAGAAATCTTTCACTCAATAGAAACCCTGTGGTCCTCTGGATAGCCATTATATTAAAAAATATATATATACTTGCCAATTATTCATGTTGGAAATGCAAGAAGGAAAATCTCCAGAAGTCACAGCAAGAAAACTGTCATCCCTTTGCTGTCATCAAAATAGAGTTAAAAAAGGGTGTCATTGAAACACAATTGTCAACAAGGAAAGGAGCAAATGAATGGACAAAAATAACACGCTCAATCCAAACCCATCAGCAGCAATAGGTTGAAGGAAAGAGAATGGAAGAGAATAGTCGTAGGGCATGGATACACCAGAATATGAAACTTTATTCTACTGACTGACAATTAACACCTTGACTACTAGGCCATAAGCAACTCCAGTCATGCATTTGTTCACTACCACCACTCGCAGAAGCAAGCCAGGCCACAATTGCCACAGCCATGCACGTGAGCTTGGACTTAAACTGGAGACCGAAGCTGGTGGCACGGTGGGACACAAAGTGGAGAGTGAACAAGACCTGAAAAGCTTTGCTGCCCCATTCAAAGACTCAACAGAAAGATACACGTGCAGTAACCCACTACCATCACAAGCTAACAAGCATACTCAATTTGCCAACAAAACTCATTGAGTCACTGTGCAACTCTGCTAGCAGCAACACACAACCATGTCAAGTTCTGATGATACTGCGTCCAAAAAGCACCACAATTCCCTCTTGACCCAACACAATATATGCTGGAGGGAAACATAGATGCTCCACATGCCTGGCCTTCCATGAGGCCCTACTAGGTGCAGGTTTGGGCACAAACAGAAAGAACTGAACACTTTTACAGTGGAAGAAGGTCAGATAGTTCACACTTCTTTTCTGGCTGCGCCAGTCATTGGATGACACCAAAACCTCTACTAAAATCCTCCAATTGCGGGACTCACCATGTATCCACATGTGCATTAGGACACCACAAGGTATTACCCCATGACTCTGCTGCCCACTAGCACAACAATCCATTGCAGCTATGTGCTATGATCCTCACAGCTGTATAGCTGCAACCAGCAACATTACGATGTGATGGGGAGACTGGAAGAATTGCACCTCTGAGACCAGCGAGAGGAGCAGGCCCTCCCCAACAACTTCCATGTGGTTTGTCAGCAGACAGATAAAAAGAAACTAGGAAATGCATCTCTTTTATGTGGTGATTAAGCACTTGGGCTGCAGAGGAACAGGTGGACCACTGAAGGACCCGCAACAAACTCTTTCTGGGGGGGCAAAACCTGCAAGCTGCAAGGCTCAAAGCCTGGGAAACATTCAAGCACCTGATTGGCAGCGTTGTTTCAAGAGCCAATCAGCTGGGGACCCCAGGGGTCACCATTGGGCTTTAAAGAACAGGAGGGTTCCAAAGGAGGTCATGAGCCTTTACTGAGTGGGGATCAGGGGCAGAAAGCAGAGACAGCACAGAATGACAGCCGAGGAAGCGCAATAGCCAAATGTGGAGCCGGTCAAGTGCATGCTGTAGGAAAGTAGCCTCTTGCTAGCTTGGTTACCCCCACTTTTGGCTTGTTTGTGTCAGAGTCACCAGATCCTCGGGGTCTGCGCACGTTCCCAACACGTCCACCACTGAACAGCTCCAAGACTCTGATAGATAAATCACAGAGGCTAAGAGAGTTCAAGAGAGGAAGAGGGGATTAGGAAGGGCACAGCTGGGAAGGAGACCTGTAGTAAGAAAAAGGTTAGAACACACAATATGAAAATTATATCTCCTGAAATCAATACTAGACTATGATTCTAAGCCTAGTTATTCTGAAAACATGAACAATCTAAGAATTAAGCTTAAAATGACTAAGTTTCAAGATGGCCGGATACCTGTCAGGGAATCAAGATGGATTAAATGAAAACTTTCTTATTCAAGTACTTTCGTTTACATGAGAATTAGAAAAACATTCTGACTAAATTTTAAACCAGTCATATAAATCTTTTTTGAGAATGCATACTAGGACCATAAAATATTGCATCTAGAAACACTGGCCTTCTGTGTACTCTTAAAATGTTTCAACACAAATTGCGCATATTGCAGATTTATATATATATATATATAGTAAACACCATAAAAGGATTGTGCACCATGAATAACACAATATGTATTCAGGAAACAAATCACATAACTTGTCAACTCGAATATTACATAATAATAGTGGCATACAGTAAACAACATGAATTAAACTTGAGGAGAGAATCGTGCGTCTTGCCGATTCGAGTGTCAGCATGTAAAATGCCAAGAAATGGTAGCACGCAATGAATATCAAAGTCAAATCATCATTAAACGAATCGCTCGTCTTGCCGATTCGTAAACCACGATGTAAATGCCAAGAAATAACAGCTCACAATGAATAACAATATCAAAGTACAATGAAATGAATTGCGCGTCTTTTGCCGATTCTTAAGCCACCATGTAAATGTCAAGAAATGGTAGCGCGCAATGAACAACAAAGTTAAATCCTCATGAAACGAACCGCGCGTCTTGCCCATTCGTAAGCCACCATACAAATGTCAAGAAATGGTAGCGCGCAAGTAATCTGTTAATCATTAAAGAATTAAACCAAGAATATGAAAATTCTCGATAACGGTGTCGGGACAGTCCAACCACCGTCTTACCGCCTGGAACAATGATCACCAATGAAGGATGAAGGGCAGAAGCCTGCAAGATCCAATAGGCCGCCAGGACAGGAGCTCAGGAAGAAGCTGCTGCTCTGCACCGGGACCTCTGAATAGTGAGCACTGGGAGTTGGGCTGGCTCTCTTTTATAGAGTCTTGGCCCAGCCCACAACCACGCCCAGGCATGTTGCAGGGAAAGTCTCTGGAAGGCCCTGGAAAGGGGCCACACCCTAACTCACTCTGAAAACCTGCAGCAATACATTGCAAAGGAACAGTATTTGTAAGCATATTAAAAATAAGTTTTCAGGATTGAACTCTGAAATGCAAAAGGTTAAACCACAACATATCAGCACAATGCATAAATTACGTTGTTTTGAGAGTGCTGGTTTTTTGCATTCTAGTCGCCAATAGAGCGCATACTGCTCTGGTGTTGACAGTTTGTCAGTGTGTTTGACTGTGTCTACTGGGATTCTGCTAACCAGGACCCCAGTAGTTCAGCTCTCTCCCTTAAATTTGGTTGTTGGCTACTGTTATCACAGTATTTCACCCACAATTGGCATACTGGTGCCCCCTTACAAGTCCCTAGTACATGGTACCTAGGGACCCAGGGCATTGGGGTTCCAGGGGACCCCTATGGTCTTCAGCATAAATTTTGCCACCCACAGGGAGCCCATGCAAAGGCTTCTACAGGACTGCCATTGCAGCCTGCGTGAAAAGGTGCAAGTACCCTTTCACTGCCATTTTCACTGCACCAAGTCACTTATAAGTCACCCCTATATCAGGCCCTCCAGCCCGGGGCAGGGTGCAAAGTACCTGTGTGTGAGGGTACCCTTGCACTAGCAGAGGTGCCCTTACAAACTCCAGGCCCATTTTCTCAAACTTCATGAGTGCGCAGACGCCATTTTATGTGTGTATTCGGCATAGGTCACTACCTAGCCTCAGCTACATAATGGTAACTTCGTACATAGGCTTGTTTGGTAACAAACATATTGGAATCATACCCCAAAGCTTTTGCCAGCATTGGTTGTATGATTCCATGCACTCTGGGGGCTCCTTAGAGGACCTCCAGTATTGTCATTTCAGCCTTTTGAGGTTTTCCAGGCAGCCTCAGCTGCTGCCACCTCATAGACATGTTTATGCCCTCCTGTTGCTTGAAAAGCTTGAGCCCAGGATGGCAGAACAAAGGATTTCCTTTGGGAGAGGGGTGTTACAGGCTTGGGAGAGGTAGCCTCCCCAAGCCACTGGAAATGCTTTGAAGGGCACATTTGGGGCCAGATATATACTTTTTGACGCAAAACTGCACTAACAAATTTAGCGCTGGCTAGCATCATTTGTTAACGCCACTCATGCGTCAAATTTATACTTTGACGCTGGGTGGCGCTAAGAATAGGTTAGTGTCATTTTTCCTAACGCTAACCATTGTGCCTTGTCGTAAGACAAAATGACATTAACGCAGGAAAGATTACTCTAATCCGGTTTGCGACATGGAAAAACGTTGCAAAACAGATATGCTCCATTTTTCCACGCAATAGTGTAAAAAATTGAAGCAAATGGAGCAAACAGTGCTAAGGAGCCCCAAAATGGATCCAAGAAGCCAGGAGAGACCCCAGGGAGACCCCAGACAACCAGGAACCAGCCAGGAAGACACAGACAAGACCCAGGGGAGGGACAAGAAGAAGAGGAAGTGCTACTTCAGCGCAGAGGAGCATGAAATTCTGGTGAGACAGGTGACAGAGCACCAGCATCAACTCTTCATCAACTCTAAATTGCCAATTGGAAGGAGAGAGGCAATTTGACAACAGATTGTGGACAAGATTAACAGTGTGACAGAGGTCAGGAGAACTGTCACTGAGTGCAAGAAACGCTGGCAAGACTGCAAGCACAGGACAAATGAAAAAATGTCAAGGAACAGGAAGGCAGCACTGCAGACCGGAAGTGGGAGTCCAGCACTGCAAGAGGACCTGGACGAGATAGAGGAGATGGTTGCTGTTGTCATCCCGGAGGAAATCATCACTGGTATCGCAGGACAGGACAGCGCAGACTACCAGGAAACAACATATGTTGTTGCATAGGGGACCAAAATGCCTAAATGTCAAGTGCAAGGAGGGTGAGGCACAAACCTACTACACAATGCATGTCAGCCCTGAAAATCAGGCAGTGCAAAGGGCGAAGGGGCACAGCACAGGACTCCCAGCACTGCCCATGCCAGGTGCATGGGCTGTGCAGGGGCATCCAGGGGCACAGCACAACACAACACAACAACCTTTGCATGGGGGTACACCGCCATGCCAAGGCTGCTGGAAATGCTGAAGCAGACCAGGAGGGTAGGGTAGAACGTAAAACTGGCCTGCTGTCACAGAACAACTGGTATTGTCAGGATGTAAACTATAGGACAATGCCCAGTCTCAGGCCATTGACTCAAGCAGCATTTACCATTGACAACAGTTGCCACTACTACCTGTGCTGTGTGCGCTAGTCAATTAGGAAATGGCAGTTAGGTGCCCATGGCACAAACACACTCAAAATTGGGGTTCACTATGACAACGTGATCAATCCACATCAATCCCTATCCAAGTGCAACTCTGTCAACTGCTCATGTCCATAGACTCAAATACCATCAGGCACTGTCACATACATAATGATGTACACAGCATCTCATACCCATGCTGCCCATTCCTGGGTTTACCCCTGTGCTTGTGTCACAATAGCTGCAATGCAATGCATGCAACATCTCAGGTGTCATAGTGCTAAGATAACTGCATTGAGGGGGAGGGCATCTGTGTGTAGGAAGGCAAACACACCCACAGAGCCACAAGAAGAAATGGAACTATGCCAGTCCCATCAGTGCAATGCAATGTAGCACACATACACAAACATCTACATGAGAAACTATCCAATGGTAACTCCTGTATTGTCTCATGGAAATGCCATACAGGGTGTGGTGCTAGGTCTCAGCACGCAAAGTCTATGAGAAAAATGACAGACTGGCATCAGCACACCAACAATCATTGCAAGGCCTCACCATGCAAATGGAAGCAGAGGGAGGGTTGATGAGGACAAGAAGGTGGCAAGCCACAAGTTGAACAGAACCCACATCTAGAAGATGTGATGCAGACAATTGCCCAAACTGCCCACACTACATGTGACATACAGGTGGGGCATAGGGCTGAGAGACTGCAAACATTAATGACAGGAACAATGCATGGGAACCTACATGAAAATGTACCACCAATAGGAAGTCAGAGACATCACATTACAACTAGCACAACACGGACACACTAATTGTACAATATCTCAATGCAGAGGATGATGGATCTCCTGTGGATCTGTTTGTCCTGGACTACCGTGATGACCTGGATGACCAGCTGACAACCAGCTAGAAAACCCTCCAAGATGTCCTGGGAAACTTCCAGACACCAACAGTTGCAAGGAGGAGCATACATGTAGCAGCCATCCCAGAGGACCCACCCACCACCCCAATAGTACGACCTGCCAGCTCAAACACAGTTGAGGACTCTGATGACACAGGGACCACCTTTGAGAGGCCAGTAGTAGGAGTACAGCGGTAGCAGGCCAAGGAGATGCGGCTGGGGATGCAAACTATGGCAGCCAGCCTTGAGGGGATGCGCATGTGCATGATGACGTCCACAGAACAGTCAGAAGCCATACAAGTCACACAATCCCTACTGCAAGGAGTCCAGAAGTGTGTGAGGGGCCTAACCACTGCTGTGAGGGAGTTGCCACAACACCTGCCCTCCCAATCTTGCATCTGAATGCATGACAACAAGCTGGACTCCATGCACCAGGAACGGCCTCCCTCAGGGGAGACATGGCTGCCTACCACAGGGATGTTGCTGCCATACTCAATAATCAGCAGCTCCTCCTTGCTGCAGTTATGCCACATGTAGTTCCACAGATGGCAGCTGCTGGGAATTTGGTGTCCACTTCTCCAACCACTGAAGTGTGTGTTGCCCCCTCAAACCCACCAGCCTTACCATTAAGGGCAGAGGAGACAACACACACATCAGAGGATGAAGGTGTGGAACAGATCATCTTCACTCCTAGGAGTACCCGGTAGCACCAGCCCATGCCACAAGGGCACTGATTTTCCTTTGTCCTGTGCTTGACAACATGCCAGTGTTGCTACAGTTGATGACAGGCACACTTCACAGACACACTGTTGACCTTCCCACTATGGACTGCAATTGTCTCACACTACTCCATTGGCCATTCATGTTCCTCTGCACTGAACAACACTTCATCTCAGCATGTCCAATGACATGTCCCCCAACCTTGCACTTGTGCTGCATCACAATATAATGCTTTACACTAATGGGGTCACAGACCTTGACTATGTAAATATTGCACTACAGCACTTCATTGTATCTTGTAAGTTTGCGCTGCTTTTGCATCAAAAAATGACGCAAACAAAGCGCTAAATATGTATAAATCTGGGCCCAGGTATCTGCAAGATGAAAGTCAATGCAGGACACATCCCCTACAAGCAAGTCATTGTATATGTGATATTTGCTTTAAAACTTACATGCCTCATCCACAACATACAGCAGGAATGGCTGTGTAAGAGTGTTTGGCCAATAACCTCAGCTGGCAGTACAAGTAAAACACATATGCGTGAAATTTGTATACTTTACTTCATCTGAAATTGGCACTACTCAGTTTAGCAGTGTTGACATGAACTTCAGGCTGCAGGCAGACGTCCCACAGTGCCCAACATCATGACACAGTATCAAAACTATTACAGCTGAAATAGCACACCTACCTGTCCAATACATGGGAACCATAGTCACGTTGAGTGGTAGGTACAATGGATGGCAGATGCATTGAGATTTAGACTTGTTATGGCTGCCAATGTGACAGCTCAGTTGGAAGTGGGAATTAACATGTCAAGAGAGGGATGTGGATGCAGTACGGAATACACAGGCCAACAGACAATCGGCACTCTACACTCATGCAAAGACCCTGAGCCCCAAGAATATGACACATGCAGTAAGGGAGTACCTAAATCATTAATAACTATGTACGAAACAACATAAAACTATGTAACACACCTATGCTAACCTAATCTATCCTAACTATACATTACCCACAACTGGCCCTAACTACCCTATGCTACGCTTACTTACCACATTTAACAACACACTCTAAACATTTGCCCCCCACCCCTTATATGATGAGACACATGTAGGACAACATATACTAACCTAAACATATACTACCTAATACTAAACAAATAAAAAAAATTAAATACACAAAATCCCCAACATTAACCCCTACCCACCCACCCACAAACTAACATGTAATAATATGAAGCCCCCACCCTGCCTATCCTTCTAAACTACTACCCTATTCTAACCTATCACTAAACCCCTTAAACCTATTACAAAACAGGTGAGGAATGAGGAGGGAGGGGCCTGAATTAGGGGTGAGGAGAGACAAGAGTTCACAGGTTTGCCCTCCTCAGTGTCTTTTTAATTGCCTTGAGCCTCGGGGTATTTTTGTCCACATCCTTCTGTATTGTTGCTTTGTTGCTTTTTCAACACTTTCCTTATTTTCCTGTGGAGCTCAGCAACTGCGGCCATGTCCATTGTAGCAGGTGTGGCAGTCTGTGTTGCAGACTTTGAAGGTGCAGCAGGTGTCATGGTCTGTGTTGCAGACATTGAAGGCACAGCCAATGTGGTGGTTGGTGGTGCCGAAGTTGACGGTGCAGTAGGTGGGGCTGAATTGATGGAGGCCGCTTTGGTACTTGGTGCAGGTGTGGTGGTGGCTACAACATTTGCACATGCAGTGCAATTAACAGTCCAGATTGTATAATGTCCCTGATTAATGTAATGGCAATGATGCCTACCCATCATGTCTTTTACACCACAGCAAAGCACAACAAGAATTGGACCAAATAAAGTGATCTGTGCATTGGTGTAGTGCAATGTGTCACAATGCAAAGGACGCAGCTACTTCACATGGGCTAGGCCAACTAATCTTTATCATCTGAGTCAACTTCAAGGCACCCAAGACCAATGATTTGAGGATGTAATTGGCAGGATGGTATGCAGTTGCAAATCATAAGGGGTCAGTGTTGATTGGTACACATGGATGCTTGGATGAGATGCCTGTCATCTACACTGTGACCATCACATCTACCTACATTTGTGTTGTTCCTCTACCCCTGTGCCTCAGGGGGGATGGGCTTGCAATACATCATCACAACTGTTGAGGACAACCACAAAGGCATGTACATGGATTTAGTAAGTGGAACACATCTGAGGAGGGCTGCCACCTAGGAATAAGGTATCCATAGGTCATTCACATATACAGTCATGTGTCCAGTTGTGGAAAACCATCAACACCTGATCTGCCAACACAATTCCCAAAACACCCACATTGATGCCAGCACACATCTGGCCTTGACCTGCATGCACGCCTATTGCATACCACATAAGTGTCACATAAATGGAGTACAACTGGGCTCAGCAGACCACCATGTCTGTGACTGCTTCCAAATAGAGATGTATATTTATTTTTAAAATGCAACCTTATTTCATCAAGGGTAAACAGAAAGCATTTCAAAAACCAATATAATTACTTTAATATGTTTTTTAAAGCAGCCAGTGGTCCGTGGGACCACTGCCTGCTCTGAAACAATTTTTCGACATGCATTCACAAAGGGGAAGGGATCCCATGGGGACCCCTCCCCTTTTGCAAATGGGTTAGCACCAACTTGAAATTGGTGGTAACTACAATTGTTTAGTGTCCGCATTCGCGGTCACCAAACAATCAATCAGCCGACTGTGACTCACTAATAGGAAGGGAACGCTCCTTCTTAAATGCCACTAGAAAACCCTGTTTTGTGATTCGGCAATGTGATTGCAGAATGGCAAAATTGGGGATGAACATTGGAATAACTAATTTTCTTGACGTAAGCACACAAAATCTGAAAACTATGCAGTTTGTGACATTTTAAAATAGCTTGGTACATGTGGCCCTATGTGATAGTCGTACATGACTAAACAAACCCCAGGACTGCATTGTTAACATGTATAGACAGTGGACTGCACCTTAATACTGGGACACTAACAGTTTATTCTGCATGCATTTAACATGGCCACAAACATTGCATGCAGCATGTCAAGACATCTGCTACTGTCACTCAGGAGCATCTCATTGTACACATTTGTCAATGTGATACTCACCAACAGGGCCACCGATCACCACACCCAGGTGGTCCAGCAGATCCTGCTCTCTGGCCACCAGGTCAGCCCAGCGATACTTCAGCTGGTGCTCATTCCTGCTCGTGTGGAATACTTGTTTGAGGAGGTAGAGCACTTTGTCCCACCGCAGCTGCCTTGCTCTGTGTGACACCCCTGTATCACACGCCCACCCATCTCCAGCATGAATGGCAGAAAGTAGCACACCAGCCACACAAAGCCCCAAAGCTCCTCCTCCCCCATGCTGGTCAGCCTCGCCCTTCCCGACATGTCCTTGCACAACAAAGCAAAACTGAAAAAGTGTAAAAAGGAAGGAAAATAAATGTAAAAAAAAGGAAGCATACAGCCCAAACCTAAGAACCCCAACTAACCCAACTAATCTAACCCCCAGACATCAGACAGTACAAATACATTCCAAAATACAATAAAATACACAAAAGCACTTACACAGGTATAGTAAACAGAGACAATAAACAAAAGACACAAGAGAGACACCACAAGATGCAAGAAATGCAATCCAGACACCAGCAACACTGAGACACAGCCACACAGTCAAGAAAAAGCACAGACTGTAAAGTGAAAGTACACCCTTTGTACCATGCCTGTAAACAGGATTTCCTAATACATCACTTCCTGTCCCCTTTGTGGCCCGTTTTCCGTCATGCGTGCATTTTTTTTCAATGCATACGATGTTTGTGTGAATATTTTCAATGCATAACCTACATGTGTGGCAAAATACCACACATTACCTGTAAACTTCAATTTCAGTGGATATCCTCAGGCGTGTGGTGCACAGGTGGAATTAACGCTAAGGGCCCATATATGGTTAGTTAGTTTGTGTGATTTTTCTACGTATTTGCCTCCAAATTTTTGACTCAAACTCTGATTGCGTGATTTTCAATGATGGCCTGCAGTTTGTGGTATAGTGGTTGGCCACATGTGGTAGAGCATGCAACTGTATGTTTTGTGTGTGAATGATCTGTAACAATATGTGTGTTTCTGAAGGAACGGCATGGATTACATTGGACGAATACTTATATATGAATGTGTTACAAATGGGTATCTACATATGATGGCAATCAGTGATCTACAACAGTGATGATATGTGTTTATAATATGTGCTTACTCATTTGATGTGTGTAGTTGTTTGACTTTGGGGACATTACATTTCACATGACAAACAAAACTCAGGGATGATTGAGGATGGCTGGTAAGTGCTATGTCAGATATGTAACCCCTCCTATGTTCTTAATTGTTGGTTACAACTTCATGGTGACTTGTGTGTGAACTACCCATATGTCGGCCATGTGTACATGTTTGGTACGTACAGTGTTTGAGACACTGTGCCGTAATTCCACCCATAAAATGTTAGGTACACGTCAGGTTGACTCATAAGAATTACCTATGTTACTTATGTTGCTGTGGTGGACCTGATGCCCTGGTTGCATGTGTTCACATATTTTCAGATGTGCATTCCACAGAAGTGTCCAGTTCAAGTGTGTGGGCATGTGTATCCTGTGTCAGGATTGGGCTCCGTGGTGTTGCGTTTTCGTGTAGGTCTAGTCAGGAGTCTGTTAGGGCCACCCTCTGAGTTCACAGAGTATCTCCAAGCAAGTAGTGTACCAAAGCAGAAGAGAAGATAAAGGCATACAAGGGGAAAGGCCAGCTATGGTAATGCAGAGGAAACAGGCATATGAAGGCAGAGCTACCTTAGTGTGAACAAATATGGAACAGGTCAGTAATGGACAAACATGCAGGGCTTATCACTAGTATTGTACACAGGGTAGGCCTCAGAACTTTCCACAGCAACAGGTAATGTCAGTGTCTCTGTGCCGATTAATCTTACAGATAATCACCAGGCAAGCCCCATAGAAAGGAGGCAGCAGAAGTGATTCTGTGTATGGACCCTTAGGGCACAAACAAGGATTGTTCTTACATACACAAGACTAGCCCTTGTGGGTCCGGCTGGAGATACAGGGGCAGTTCCTGGAATACAGACATAGCACACTGTCACTGTGAGGCACTAATGACTACATGCAACACTAGACAAAGGATGGGGGCCAGATTTGCCTCCTGGAAACCAGGTACTAGCCCAAATACAAAGGAAAACACTTCTAGACAGGTGAGGACTGTTAGGACACTTACCAACACGTTAACCCAAGAGGAAACTGAAAGTGAGGGAACCAACTGGGAGGCAAAGCCAGACACAGGGAACAGGCTCAGGTTGACACAAAGGCTGGAACAGGTCTGAGAAACAGAAAGCAAGCTCTGGAAGAAACAAACATGAACAAGGCTGAGAGACAGGGAGCAAACTCTGAATGGAACAAGCAGGAACAGGACTGGGTAAACAGAGATCAGGTTCAGGCATAATCAGGACTGTAACACAATCCAACAAGGGGTCTGGAACACAAAGGAATCCTACTCAAATGAATGATGAGGAGCTTCGGGAATGGCAGCTTCTAAGCAGTTCCAGGCAGCAGCAAGGCCAGTGCAGAGTCACATGGCTGGGCTACACAAGAGAGGTCACAGGTGTGTGCAGCTCCAGTCTCTCACAGGTCTTTGAGGAGTGAATCCAGTATAAAAGGACAATGGGACTTTTCCCATAGAAAGCAATGGAAATAAGATTACAGGTTTTACCAACTACCAGACAGTGCATTATGGGACCTGAAGTCCATTCAAACTAATGTAGTTCTTCTATAGCATGCCATATGGAAAAGGGAAGCAAACAGGAGTCAGAAAGGGACTCTGGGTGAGTGTTAATGATGATTCCCAGGGTACAGATAGTCCATTTACAGCACCCCCTAGAGACAGGAGGGCAGAGACTGAACACATGGCAGGACTTATTTCCAGGGATGGACAGAGCAGGGCATGGGTTGTGAATATTGCTTGTCATACCTGGGACACTCATGCTATCCATTTTCAGAAATGATGCCCCCGTTGTCACACAAGCTCCTTGCAGAGATTGCAAATGGTACACTTACTAATGTCAGGGGTCTGTTCATACATTCCTCTTTCCACTGATATTTCACATCCACTATCTCATGTATGGGGCACTTATTTACCTTATGATTGGAGATGTCATAGTTGTGTGTCATGTGCTACAGTAAATCATGTTGGCAGTGTGGATGTGTGTCATATGATGTGATCCATTGATTTTGTCCTTCATATGTGCCATTCAAAAGATGTGTATTTTTTATGTGTGTGATGTTTGCTGTACAATAATACGCATCACATGTGATGTTGCATCAGAAGTAGTCAGATTTGTCTTTGGAAGATGCTCCCTGAGGTAATACTCACATTCCTAAAGAACATGTGATGGAGAAAGAAGAAACCACAGCAGGAATGTGTGATCAAGTAAGGCGTTTAGTTACATATCCTAACTAGGTGTGTAGAGTGACTATTGGTTGAAAGGATTTTGAAAAATGTGCAGTCTGTGGCACATTCCTGCAGCTGTGTTATGCTGTTCCCCCTAATTTTCCCTGGCACCATCCTCCTCCTCCTCCTCCTTAGGCATTTCTTGGTCTGGCTCATATGGGGTGATGTTCCTCCCCACACAAATGTTGTGCAGGATAGCACATGTAAGTATGATTTTGCAAACAATGTTTGGGGCATATAGGAGGCTGCCTCCTGTGATATCCAGGCACCTGAATCTGGACTTCAGGATGGCAAAGGTCCTTTCTACAATGGTGCGTGTCCTCTGATGTGCCTCATTATAGGCATGCTCTGCTGCTGTGCTTGGGTTGGGGAATGGGGTCATGATCCATGGCTGGATCCCGTAACCCTAATCTGCTGCAAAAGATAATAGGAGTGAGTATTTTGTTAGTGCTTCCAACATGAATGTCATGTAGCATGGCAGTTGATATCTTGTTTCGTCTATGACTCATATGTGATTGTGGTATTGTGTGAGATCCTGGGCCTCTGTGAGGTTTTTTCTGCAGTGGGTTGTTTGACTTGACAACTTGTGTTTGTGTCATTGATCTGGGATCGATGATTTTGTTTCCAAACTGCTGATCAGTATGTATATACCATGTGTTGTGTAATGTCCTACATGTTTTATTGTGCTTTCACTGGAGGGGACATGATACTTCCACACACACAATTGATTCTGATGTGGTAGTGACATGATTGCATTACATGGCCTGAACATTCCATCCAATTTGACATATGCATTGCAGATGAAATGCAACAGTGAGGCCCTTTGATTTGGCTTGGTGACAATGCACAACACATCTCCATAAGTTGGCAGCACTGAGGTGTTCAGTATTGACAATGCACAATTGTCCCATGTATGACTTCGTTCTAGGCAAACCTTTGTTGCATGTGCAAATGTGTATCTACACTACCAAACTTGTTCCAGGTAACCTGGCTAACTGCCTTGTGGAGGTGGATGTATCTGTGCAGGAAGGGCCATCTCCCTGTACATATGTTATTTTGATAGATAATTGGCTCTTTCAGTGTGTGCAGCAGTGTGCTGTTTGCATTAGTGGCATATCAATATATGTTCATAGCACAGTCCACTTCCTTATTGCGACCTGGCAACGGTACCCCAGGAGTGATGTATGATGGTGGGACTGCCTCAGTATTTCTGTGTCACCTACATGTGAGTCAGCATCATCATGCTATGTGTCTCATGGTGTTAGAGCTTCAGCAACACACATTGCACACCCCTTCCATGCTCCATACTGCTTGGGAGGGTGTCAGATTGACTATGTGGCCTAATGTAATTGTAAATGGTTCATCTTTCAAGTTGGCCTTTCAGTGCAGGCCATGTCATTGTCACTGTGTGCTTTGACAATGGTCCCTTGTAGCTCTAGAGTGGCAGCTAATGTTTGTGCCAGCCGTCATTTGTCCATAGGTGTGTATCCCATTGTGTCAGGGTGTACAACATAAATACCTGTGCCACACCTCAGTGTTATCCTACCCACGTGTCAATGTAGTGGTGTATGTTTTGTGTGTCCTACAGGGTTGCTGTGCTGTGTGTATATTGCTAGGCTTATGGACTTACTGGCAAGAAGGCCATTGCCATATTGTCCATTCTGGAAGTGCTGATTGATTGTGCTGTGGAGGAATATGAAGGAATTACGTACACTCCCAGAATACTTGGCCAAGAAGATGGTGAACAATCCTTGGCGGTCAACTATGGCCTGCACATTGATGGAGTGTGTGTGCTTTCTGTTCCAGGATATACGCTCTGTTGGTGCAGGGGGTACTATCTGGACATGGGTGCAGTCAATTGCACCAAGCACATGCAGGAAGCCATGGATTTGATAAAACCCCTGTTTTATCTCTTGCTGCTTCTGCTGGGTGTTGGGGAGCTGATGTGGCGGGGTGTGAGGGATCTAAGACCTTAGGCAGGAAGGCGGAGAATGAGGACTGTGATACCCTAGTGACCAGTGCACCCATTGTTTGGAAGGAGCCACTTGCCAACATAAGCAGGACAGCTAGCAGCTTCGACATCAGTGGTATATTGCGTGGTGTCTGCAGGCTGGCTGTTATTTGTGGCTCAATTTGGCGCAGCAGCTGCTGTATGGCTTTCCAGTTGAGTCCATACCTCCTGATGATGTCCTGTTCCCTGAGGCCATGGAGAGTTCTCCTGTTCCTGAAGACCCTCTCCTGCCTTCTGTGTTGCCTTTGTGGGCTACGTTGGGGTGGTGGTGGCTGCTGCCGTTGGTCCTGTACTCTGCATCGTCTTGCAAGCTGCATCAGTAGCACCTCCATGTTGTCCTGTTGGCTGTGATGTTGGTTGTGTGTGTTTTCCTTAAGTATGGTGTGTTAGCCTCATTTTAATGTCTGCCCTGACCCAGGCATTAAATGTTGCCCTGTTGGATAAATATGGCGCTAAGGTGTTTCAGTCATTTTTTGGACGGGAATGCCTACCTTGCATCTCATTAAATCAAGCCAGTTTCATCCATCCTTTAAATGAAGCTGACTCCATATTTTTGACGCTAGACGGGTCTAGTGTCAAAATATAGATATGGAGTTAAGTTTGCGCTGGATTTGCGTAAAAGAAAATGACGCAGATCCGGCGCAAATAGATTATAAATATGGGCCTTGGTGCCCTCCTTGCATAAACCAGTCTACACTGGTTCAGGGACCCCCCGACCCTGCTCTGGCGTGAAACTGGACAACTCCCCTGTCAATCACCACCCCTGGGGTGGTGCTCAGAGCTCCTCCAGAGGGTCCCTGGGTTTTGACATCTTGGATTTGAGGCAGGGAACTCTGGGAGCCTATGAGTGGCCAGTGCCAGCAGGTGACATCAGAGCCTTCCCCTGATAGGTTCTTACCTGGTTAGGTGACCAATCCCCTTTCAGGGATATTTAAGGTCTCTCCTTTGGGTGGTTCCTCAGATTTGGATTGCTAGACTCCAACAGGAATCCTCTGAATCCTCCACTTTGAATTCTCACTGAAGAAACTGCATCTGGACCCTCCAGGAACTCTACAAGCTGCTACAAAGAAGCAAGACACCTTCTGCAACATTGTATCTCTGGCTCCTGCCAGCAACTGCAACTATGTCCCAGTCGTGCATGCTCTGAAGACAGCCCATCTTCAGCCTGCATTAGAAGAGCGAAAGAGTCTCCCTTGGGGTGAAGTAGTCACTCCTCTGCTTCTGCAGGCACCTACTGCAACGACGACTGGATGCGTGGATCCCCTCTCCTGCTAAGCTTCATGGATCCTGCATCACAGGTGGTAGACTAAAGTGGTCCCGATGGACCTCTCTTCCAACTGTCTAACTTTGGTGGAGGTAAAAGCTTGCCTCCCCATGCAAGACAGTACCCCCATTCACCCCATGTTTTGCAGCGGCCAAGACTTGTTGGCATCCTTCCTTCAAGTCCTTTGTACATCTTGTAGCTCCAACCCCCGCACTCCATCCTGTGACGCACTGCTTTCTGAGTGATTCTCCAGCGGCGTGGCAGCCTTTGTCATAGTGCTGCATGGGCCTCTTCTGCAACGTCCTTGTCCCCGGGCTGTGGGACTCCTGTGTGTGCTACCTGGTCTTCTGTGTGCTCCCTAAGTTGCTGAGGGCCCCCTCTGACTTCCCCTTCTGGGTAGAGTCCACCTGGTCCTTCCTGGTCCCAGGCAGTGCCATTTATCGCTAACTATGAGCTTTGCGTGTGCCAAGGCTTGTTGGCAGACTCCGATGATGCAAACCCGACCGCAATCCTCCATCCGGCGTGAGACATCACTTGCAACCTCCAGTAACCTGACTTTATCTTCTTGGGTGCAGTGCCGACTTTCCTTCTTCACCAGTGGTTCTCCTTTTGTACCTTCATCCGGGTTAGCAGGGGCTCCTGCTCTTCATGGACTCTACTGTGCTTCTTGTACTTGGTCCCCTTATTCCACAGGTCTCTTGTCCAGGAATTCACTGTTGGTGTCTTGCAGTCTCTTCTGGGTTTTGCATAATTCTTCTTCTCATTTCTGTGTATGTACTAGAAAAGTTATTATGATTTACTCCTGCTTTCCTGGGTGGGTTCTGGTACTTACCTTTGGGTTTTTTCCCAGCTCCCCTCTACACAATACACTCACCTTTTGCATTTCACTTTCTTAGTATATGGTTTGTGCTCTCCCAGGCCCATTTCTAACTATTGTGATTTTCACTTATTGCACTGTTTTCTAAATGTTTTATGCCTCTTTCTGCATACTAGTGTATATAATTTGTGTATTACTAACCTCCTAAGGGAGTATAGTGTCTATGGAATTTTTGGTATTTGTGTCACCAAAATAAAGTACCTTTATTTTTGTAACACTGAGTATTTTCTTTCATGTGTGTGAGTACTGTGTGACTACAGTGATATTGCATGAGCTTTGCATGTCTCCTAGATAAGACTTGGCTGCTCATCCACAGCTACCTCTAGAGAGCCTGGCTTCTAGACACTGCCTACACTACACTAATCATGGATAACTGGACCTGGTATACGGTGTAAGTACCATAGGTACCCACCACACACCAGGCCAGCCTCCTACACATGCCCTTGGGATGACTCATGGTGGGAGCATGAAGAAAAGATCCTGAACAACGCGTCCGGAACCACGCCTGCGTTGTTCAGGCAAGCGGAACGACGCTTGCCTGAACAACGCAGGCCTTTTTCTCTGCCTTAACCACACATGTGCTGAACAACACACATGTGTGGTTAAGGCAAAGAAAAAAGGGACGCAGCCAGGTAAGTGGGGTTTGGGGTAGTATTAGGGGTGGGGCGTGGGTGAAGGGGTTGAGGTTGTTAGGTTATTAAAATTTTTTCAAGGGGGTGAGGGGGTTGGCACTATGGTTTTTAGGGCGGGGTGGGTGTTGGGGTTATTTTGTTTTTAGGGGCGGGGTGGGGGTTTGGGGTAATTTTGTATTTAGGGGATGTGGGGTCGAGTTTTTAGGGGTGGGGGTCTGGGTAATTTTGTATTTAGGGCAGGTGGGGGTCAGGTTTTTAGGGATGGGGTGGGGATGTCAGGGTAATTTTGTATTTGGAGGTTGGGGTTATTATGTTTAAAGGGCGGGTGGGGGCCTGTTTTTAGGGGTGGTAGTGGGGGTAATTTTGTATTTAGGGTGGGAGTAGGGACTGGTTTTTAGGGCAGGGTTGTGGGGGTTGGGAAATTTTTTATTTAGGGCCGGGGTGGGGTTATATGGGTGGGATTAGGGTCATTTTATGTTTAGGGCAGGTGGGGGGGTCAGGTTTTTAGGGGCGGGGTGGGAGGTTGGGATAATTTTGTATTCAGGGCAGGTGGGGGGTCAGATTTTGAGGGGCGGGGTGGGGGTTGGGGTAATGTATTCAGGTCAGGTGGGTGTCAGGTTTTTAGGGGCGGGGTGGGGGGTTGGGGTAATTTTGTATTTAGTGCGGGTGGGGGTAGGTTATTAGGGGTGGGGTGGAGGGGTTGGGCAATTTTGTATTTAGGGTGGGTGGGTTTTTAGGGGTGGGGATCGGGGTAATTTTGTATTTAGGGCAGGTGTGGGGTCAGGTTTTTAGGGCAGGGGTAGGATGTTGAGGTAATTTTGTATTCAGGGCAGGTGAGGGGCCTGGTTTTTAGGGGTGAGGCGGTTGGGGTAACGGAGTATTCAGGGCAGGTGAGGGGTCGGGTTTTTAGGGGTGGGAGTGGGGGGTTGGGGTAATTTTGTATTTAGGGTGGGTGTGGGTGAGTAATAGGGGTGGGGGGTCGGGTAATTTTATATTTAGGGTGGGTGGGGGCGGGTTATTAGGGGTGTGGGTGCGGGGTAAGGGGTAATATCGTATTTAGGCAGGGTGGGTTTTTAGGGGGTCAGGGTAATTTTGTATTTAGGACGAATTGTGAGGTCGGGTTTTTAGGGGAGGGGATGGGGGTCGAGTAATTTTGTATTCAGGGCAAGTGGGGTTGGGTTTTTAGGGGCCGGGGTGGGGGGGTTGGAGTAAATTTGTATTCAGGGCAGGTGGGGTGGTCAGGTTTTTTGGGGTGGGTAGGGGGGGTCAGGGTAATTTTGTATTTGGAAGTTGGGGTAGTTATATTTTTAGGGCAGGTGGGGGCAGGTTTTTAGGGGTGGGGTCGGGGTAATTTTGTATTTAGGGTGGGTGGGGGGTAAGGTTTTTAGGGCAGGGTTGGGGGTTCAGATAATTTTGTATTTAGGGCGGGTAGGTTTTTAGGGGTGGAGGTTGGGGTAATTTTGTATTTAGGGCGTGTGGGGGGGGTCGGACTTTTAGGAGCGGGCTGGGGGTTGGGATAATTTTGTATTCAGGGCAGGTGGGGGTTCGGATTTTTTGGGCGGGTGGGGGTTTAGGGTGATGTAGTAGGTCAGGTGGGGGGTCGGGTTTTTAGGGGCGGCGTAGAGGGTTGGAGTAATTTTGTATTTAGTGCGGGTGGCGGGTGTATTAGGGGTGGGGGTGGAGGAGTTGGGTAATTTTTTATTTAGGGCGGGCGGGTTTTTAGGGGTGGGGGTCGGGGTAGTTTTGTATTTAGGGCAGATGGGGGGTGAAGTTTTTAGGAGAGGGGTGGGAGTTGGGTAATTTTGTATTCAGGGCAGGTGGGGGGCTGGTGTTTAGGGGCAGGGGTGGTGGGTTGGGGCAATTTTGTATTCAGAGCAGGTGGGGGTTGGGTTTTTAGGGGTTGAGGTAATTTTGTATTTAGGGTGGGTGGGTTATTAGGGGTGAGGGGGGTTCTGGGGAATTTTGTATTTAGGCAGGGCGGGTTTTTGGGGCGTTCAGGGTAATTTTGTATTTAGGGCAGAGGGTGGGGTCGGGTTTTTAGGGGCGGGGTTGGGGGTTATGGTAAATTTGTATTCAGGGCAGGCGGGGGTCGGGTTTTTATGGGGTAGGGTGGGGGGGTTGGGAGAATTTTGTATTCAGGGCGGAGGGGTCAGGTTTTTTGGGGTGGGTTTGGGGGTTGGCGTAATCTTGTACTCAGGGCAGGTGGGGGGCCAGGTTTTTAGAGGTGGGGGTGGGGTGGTTGGCGTAATTTTGTATTCAGGGTATGTGTGGGGTTGGGTTTTTAGCGGTGGGGTGGGGAGTTGGGGTCATTTTGTATTTAGGGTGGGTGGGGGTGGGTTATTAGGGGTGGGGGTGGGTGTAATTTTGTATTTAGAGTGGGTGGGGGTGGGTTATTAGGGGTGGGCATGAGGGGTCGGGGTGATTTTGTATATAGGCAGGGGGCGGGTTTTTAGGGGGCTCAGGATAATTTTGTATTTAGGGCGGATGGTGGGGTCGGGTTTTTAGTGGCGGGGGTTGGGGTTAATTTTGTACTCAGGGCAGGTGGGGTGTCGGGTTTTTAGGGGGCAGGGTTGGGGGTTGGGGTAATTTTGTATTCAGGGCAGGTGGGGGGTCAGGTTTTTTGGGGCAGGTGGGGGTTGGGTTAATTTTGTATTTAGGGCTGGTGGGGGGTGGGTTATTAGGGGTGGGAGGGTCGGAGTAATTAGGGCTCAGGGTGGGTGGGGTAGCGGGATAGTTTTTAAAGGTGGGGGTAAGGGTACTTCTGTTTTTAGGGGCGGGGTGGGGGGTCAGGGTAATTTTGTTTTTAGGGGTTGGGTTGTTTTATTTTTGGGGGTGGGGGTGGTTTTAGGTCTCAGGGTGGGTGGGGGTATCGGGGTAGTTTTTAAAGGTGGGGGGTTGGGGTACACGCCTGCCGTGTCTACAAATGCCTCTACTAGGCATGCCTTTACAACGAAAAAATTGGAATTATGGAAAAATGGATTAAAATGGGTGGAGCCCAGCCCAAGGGACGGCAAGGCTTCTCTTTAGAAAACCAGGAGCTTTGTGGGTCTGGTAGAGGGGCGAAATGCCTCATTTGTGAGTAATGCCATGAGGAAAAGTAGCCGTGGCCGTAACCGTCACGTTCCTTTATTAACTGCTGCTGCTTGGTTTCTATTTATCATTCACACGCATGCCAAATACAACTAGCAATTTATATATTTATTTTACCCAAAGAAGTTACTAAAACAGATGAACTATACAAATATTCCTCTCAATAAATCATCATAGTCTTCCTCACTCTCCACCCTCCAGCCTATTTGCCTCACTTGTCTAAAAATGAATTGCTTTATGCGTTTTCTGACTGTCCACTTATGCAGTAATCAAGTATACAGCTGTTTCTCTGCTGTCGTTTCCGTGTATATTTCATTAGAGGTGATTTTGCTTTAAAGCCTGCCATGTACAATATGACAGGACTGGTGAATTAGCCTGAGAAGGAAATACTTGTTTTCTGTGAAAGCCAAAGCATTTTCCATTCTAATTTCAATCATGTGCGTTCTTATACCAATGGGTTATTAATATTTGACCTCAGGGATTGCTTTGGGTACTGCCCCCTCACAACCAGTCAATAATTGTAAGCATCCATTTCCGGAAAACTATCACGCGCTCGCAGGCCGCGTGGCCAAGCTCCCCTCGCTTCATTAAACATTGATCCCAGGCAGGCGACTGATTTTCATTAGGGAGGATGAAAGGTGCAGCAGCGTGTCAGACTACCGGTCTTCCAGGAGGTAAAAGACACAATTGTTGCTGCCGCCCTGCTCACTTCGGTGTCTAATTAAATGAACCAGCTCCTGCGGCGTTCAAAGGAGGGCTGCGGAATAATGCCAGCAGCCTGAACCGCAGCGATCGTTGTCTGAAATGCCAGTCTTTTCATCATAGTGCTATTTGACAGCCACCGCGGCCCAGGGAGCCCTTTCTCACTCTGCAGCGCAATGATCGTGCTTTTACCTTTACCACACAGAGCACCCGAGAATAGATCCGGAGCAGGTGCACCCCGTGGTATTAAAACGCAGTCTAATTTATGAGAAGGCATAACAGCTAGTGTCAATCCGCATGCGGAGATGCCTTGTTTTTATAGCTTTACACAAGTTCTCATTAGTGCCGTTAAAATCGAGGTCACCGGTGAGATGCTGGTTTTTGGTAACATAATTCTCAAACGAACAGTTGTTCCTATGTCGGAGTCATGATGAATTAAAATACAAACTGCATACCTAGGCCAGCCGAGGCACGGCGTTCGCGTAAAATCTCACTCCATCCTCTCTGGGCTTTTTTAAAACTGATTTAATTATTCCGGAAAGCGGGAGAGATTTCCATTCGACACATATCAATTCACATTGGTCTCTGTTCTTGCTGCCTCTTAGTGTTCGAAAATGCTTCGACGGATTAGTCAGCATCGGACAGTAGAGTACCGGAGAAACGAGAAATCTTTCTTCTTTAGTTAAAGGTCCTGCTCGGTTATGGATAGATTAATCTTTTCGCATTATTCCTCTTTACTGAAATCATTTCTCTCAAACATTATTATGACCATTCTGTCCCTCCCGCTTCTGGTCCAGTCAAAATTCCAGTTACCATGATAGCTTTTAAACCAAAAATTGATTTAGAGGTGCCCAGTAGCTGGTTCTGCTCCTGGTATGTAATGAGTTGCTTGTTGCTGATTTTTTCCAGTACCTTAGCTGAGGAAGAGAGCAGGGAAATTGACTGGTAGGTTTTGACTACGTTGGTGTCTGGGGTGGGTATTTGAGTAGTGGTTTGACTTCTTTGTTTTTCTAAGTGTCAGGGAAGGTTGCAGTGGAGATGGAGGTGTTGAATAGAGTGGTGAGTTCCTGGTCGTTCCTTTGGTTTCTGAGATTGAAGATGTGGTGCATGCAGAGGTCTGTGGGGGCTCCTAAGCGGATGGATTTCATGGTGGAGGTGGTGTCTCGGTGGAGAGAGGGTTCCAGGGTAAGTCTGTGGTTATCATGGGTTGTGGTGGTGACGACCGTCGATGAAGTCTGTAGGTGTAAGATGGGGTTTGAAGTTCCAGTACATAGTTGCAATCTCACAGCTCCTGTAATGGCATGGTGTTGTTTTCACTAGCCGCCAGGTTGGAGAGTTCCCTAAAGATGTTAAAGAGTTCCTTGGTGTTGTTTCTGCTGGTTTAAATGCACATGGCTAGTGCTGCTTTCTTTGTTGCTCTCAGCAGGCAGTGGAAGAGTTTGAGGGAAGTCTTGATAATTGCGCTGTCGGAGGTGTCTTTGTTAGCACACCGCTCCTTCTCCAACAATTTGCTGTCTTGTTTACCTGTTCTGAAATCTGGGGTGTACCAGCTGGCCTTTTTCAAGCATTTTCTTGCGATGCTACTTTTGATAGTGATGATGCTGTCAGTGCAGTTGGTGATCGAGGCTTTGAAATTCTTTACTCCTTGTTCGAGGTGAGTGGCGGTGGCAGAGATGGAAGTGTTGAGGGTGTCAGTCCAGTTGGTCTCTGAAACTTTGCCCGGCTCCCGGTGAGGGGCAGAGGATGTATTGGGTGTCTCGGGGGGCTGCTGGAGATGTTGAATGGGATGAAGGAGTGGGTAGTCCATATGAGTTCAGTGACATGGCTGTAAGTGATGTGGATGCTGGAGGTGAAGATGTGGTCCAGCATGTGTCTTGCAGTTTGCATAGGATTATGGATGATCTGGTTTAATCTGAGGCAGCTAATGCTGTCAAGGAGGTGTCTGGTATTGTTGTTGTTAGGGTTTTTAATGTGTAAGCAGTAAAATTGGTCCACCCAAATTGGCACACTTAGTTTATTTGTAAGTATTTTGCAGATGGTACTACATGTACCCAGGGCCAGTAAATGAAATGCTACTAGTGGGCCTACAGCACTAATTGTGCCACCTGAAACACCTTTTGCACTGATACCTCGCGTGGGATAGAAGCAAGTTTTCCAAGCAGCCTGTAAGGACACTGCACAAAAACTCCCAGAGCTCCCATCCAGGTTCGGTGCCCCTGCTCTAAACCCACAAGGGCTGACTGAAAAGCAATACTCCGAAAAATGTGAGAGCGGGGAGAGGCCGCTGACTCTGCCGGACCCGGGGAGAACTTCTTTGAGAAGCGGCGCTAGCTGGGACCTTCCTGCGGCGACGCCGCCCATCTTAGACCGGACCTTGCTGGAGCGGGCTCGCCAGCACTGCACCTTTGGAGGTGAGCACCTGCCGGGGGCAATCGGAGGCCCGGCTCCCCTCTGTGACCGCTGGAGCGGTAACAGGCATCGCGGCCGGAGCGGAGAGAGGCCGCTGACTCTGCCGGGGGCGCGAGAGCCACAAGCAGACCCGGGGAGAATTGTTTTTTGAAGCGCCGCCGGTCGGGACCTTCCTGCGGCGGCGCCGCCCATCTTCAACCGGACCTTGCTGGTGCGGGCTAGCCCTTGGAGGTGAGCACCCGTCAGGGCCATCGGAGGCCCGGCTCCCCTCTATGACCGCTGGAGTGGCAATAGGCATCGCGGCCGGCCCGGACACATTACACTGCTGGGCGGCCTCACAAGCCGAGGCCGCCATTTTGGAGTGCTGCCAACAAAAAAGGTGAATGCTAGTTGCCTCCTTAGTAAAGTTGTTTTCTTTTGGACAAGGCCAGAGTGATTATTTGGATGATCTAGAGGCTTGTACTGACTTGAACAAATCTTTGGTTTGGACTCCACGGGAAGTGAAACCCACCTCATAGGCTGATTCTCCTCTGCTTCGCGGGTCCCGCTGCGGCGCGAGAGCCGCTCGTGCAAAGTCTTTGAGCTCCGCTCCGCTCTCCTGGGATACCGTCGGACTTGCTGGTCGCTGCTGGTTTGCCTTTGGACTCTCCTCTTCGCGGGTCCCGCTGCAGGCGTGAGAGCCGCTTGTGTAAAACCTGGGGGCTGCGAGCGTCAGGACAGGACTACGTCGCCCAGCAGTCCTGTTAACCCGCGCCACTTACAGCCTGAAAAACCACCTCTGAGCTCCACTCCCCTGGGATACCGTCGGACTTGCTGTTTGCTGCTGGTTTGCCTTTTGTCTTTGGACTCTCCTCTACTTCTTCGGCGTCCCGCTGCGGCGTGAGAGCCGCTTGTGCAAAACCTACGGACAGTTTTCAGTGAGGGACTGGGCGAGTGCAGGGCTGCGAGCGTCGGGACAGGACTACGTTTCCCAGTGGTCCTGTTAATCCGCGCCTTCTGTCACTGGCCGCTCTCCCTGCGAGCCCCGCCCCACTCATAGCTTAACTTTTCTTTTATAAATTCAAGCAGCTACTTCCGCGTCGCGGATAAGCCCGGGACAAGGGCGGGACCGTCTGTGGCCGTCAGGGCACGCAGGAGGCTGGGCTGGGCCCACTCTCTTCCACCTGCATTTCCTTGATCCTACCTGGTATACGAAAAAGGTTCTGGGTATGCCATCATCAGCCCTAGGTGGAACAGCAGCGAAGGGGGGGGGAGCCAACACTGGGACTCTGGACAATTACTTTAAATTGGTAAAGGCTGATGGGGGAATCGAAACCTCTTTGGAGATGCGTAGGACAGAGCGTCGTCGCTCGATTGAACATATGAAAAATAGGCCCCTCAGTGACATAACTCCCTATCCTATCTCTCAAGAGGAAGGTTCCCTCAATGGCAGCCCGGATCTTTCATCCCAAGAAGATGTTCCCCTATTACTCCGGGATAGTTTTCCCATTTCTGGCCCACCTCCTAAACAAACTACGGACATTACTCCACTATTAGTTGCCAGTAGTTCGGCAGTTGACTTATCCACCCAAATACACACCAGAGCCAAAATCAAGATTAATAAGCTAAAGCAAACTGTGGTGGCAGAGGTGTATGACCTACCACCAAATAAACGCAGAAGGAAGATGAGGGGTGGTCAGGGGAAGAAAAAGATCCCCCACTCTGATTTTGGAAAGTCACTCAAGTCCGTACCTATGTTAGATAGGCCTTTAATTAATGTGCAGAGGGCTACTCCCCCCAAGGGTACTAATATTATTACCACTGCTTCCATTAGCGACAAAGGGAAGAGCCCACCTAACACATTACTTCCCGGTAGTTCTTTGGGGAGCATTGAATCTTTAATTAGATCACTCTTGTTGCCCATTAGCGAGAGCTTGCAGAAAATAGAATTCAGGCTGACCACTCTGGAGGCAACTTTAACCACCCTGAAAATTTTGGACAACAAACAGAGTAGAACCACTGAGTCCATTCTACCAATAGGAACCTTCCCCAATATACAAAACCCACCGATCCACACTGGGCCTCCCCTGGGCACTACTGCCGCCCCTCCTTTACAGCCACTTATGGCTATCCCAGTTCCAATTTTACCTACTAATTCTAACATCCTACCATTAGAGACAGATGGCCCAGCACTCCAACGTATACTCCCTGGTAAGCCTGCCCCTAGACCACGAGGACCCGACCTACCACCAGAGGCTAACAGCCTCATGGTGGTGTTGGCTGGTGTTCACTCTCTAGAATTGGGTGAAAATGAGAACTATCACTCACTCAAGAGGAAAACCATTAAATGGTTGAATTGGAATAGACCTCTTCCAGCTCACCTCAATAATGAGATCATTATGGTAAGAAGGGTACCATGGTTGGGGAAGTCGGGGAAATCAATAGCAGGGGACTGTATCATTGTGTCTTTTCGAGACCCTGGAACAGTACTATACATTTGTGCTGGGTCAAATAGATCACTGGATTCTACCATACAGACTTTGCCAGTTTCTTTCTTTTTCCCTCCTATTTTCTTGCACCATGACTTGTCACAAGGTAACTGGACAAGGGTGGAACGAAGATCTAGATATAGGGGATATGCTCCACGTCCAGTTTATCGACCTTCGGAGACTCCCTTTTTGGACCATAATCGTTTTAACTGTCTGAATGGTCTGGATGGTGTGGACTGACTGCCTCCAAACCCGAACTTAAATCCTGTGACCTTGGATAATGGTCCCAGCAAACTGCCTGATGTGGCTGAATCCACTTCTGAAAATGACCCTGTTAGAGTAATTGGTGTAGTTTCTGGCTTTGGTACTGGCTCTTCCCCCCACTCCATCCCTGCAATCTGTTCTGTGGCTTCTCCAGCGCACATGAGACTAATTTGGTGGAATGTGGCTGGTTTAGCCAGCAAACTGGGCACCCAAGATTGGATAACTTACATTGAGTCCGGGGATGTTTGCATGTTCCAAGAGACTTGGGCAAGGGAAGATTATAACCATCAAGGTTACGAGTCATTTTCCATCTCGGCTAGGTGGGAGGGTAAGGGCCGCCCCTCTGGTGGACTCACAACTTGGGTGGCTTCCCACTTAGGATGTCAGGCCTCACGCCTACCGGTGCCATCAGATGATATCCTAGTGGTTTTATTAGCCTGGCCGAACCTAGCGAAACTTGCCCTGATAAATATTTACTCCAGGCCAGTGGGAGCTTCGCGTGAATCCCCCACTATAGAGGAGCTTTCAGTATATTTAGCGGAAATGCCAAGAGATATCCCTTACATAGTGGGAGGGGATTTAAATTCCCAATTCGAGCCGTTGATCGGTCTCGTAGAGGGATTTCCCATGGAAGAAGAGTTCAGGTGGTCAGTACCCCCTGTTGTAGCACCTTCTCCAAAGGCATGGACGCCTGTGGCTTTGCAGATTACTGCTCTCACCCTAAAGCATGGAATTAGAGCCTGCAATGGACGTATTAAGTCTGATGTACCAAGCAAAACCACGTACAACAGAGTGGGAAGAGAGTCCCGCTTGGACTATGCTCTTGTACAGATAGTGAACTGGTCTTCTATCCTGGACTTTAGGGTGGTGGAGCGACTGGATAGTGACCATAACGCCCTTGAACTCGATCTTAGCCATCCTGGGCCAAAGGCCTCCATAACAACCATGGGGGGGTCTAAACCTGAACTACTATTAGACAATAACAGGAGAAGAATCAGGTGGGATAAACTAGCTACGAGCCAAGTGAAACTTTCAAAGCTCTACGCAGGTTTAATCCCCATTTTGGAAAAAGTGGGAGAGCTAGCCAACGATGTGGGCAATATAGTCCATCATGAGAAATTATATCAGGCTCATGAGGACCTTATAAAGGGAGCGGCCTCTGAGCTTTTTACCAGGGTCCAGAATCAGAAGAGGATCCTACAACATAACTCCTTATGGTACAATGCAGTCTGCAGGAAGGCAAAGGGAGAACTCTTCAGATGCATCAAGGAGGGAACAGATAGAGAGAAGCTGCGAGAAAGTAGACGGGCTTATAAAAAACTGGTCATCCATGCTAAAACCGAATGGGAGGAGAACCAGTGGGAGGAGCTTACCTCCTCCCTCGCAACAAGAGACCACAGAATGTTTTGGAGAGTAGTAAACGGGGGGTCGGGGAATCTCCATTCGGCAATAGAACCAAATATTGCAGCAGGGGTGTGGCAGGCACACTTCCAGTCTCTCTACAGTTCCGAGCAGGGAGAAACTAAGATTGATTTCGGTACTGGACTGGTAGAGTATGGCGGGGACTTGATAACAGTGGGGGAGGTGAAGGTAGCACTAATGGGACTTAAAGCTGGAAAGGCGCCAGGATTGGACGGCCTGCCCGGGGACCTGTTCAAGCAGGAGCCCGGTGTTTGGGCCCCCTATCTGGCTGCAGTGTTTAATGGAGTTTTGTGTGGCATGGAAATTCCGAGTACTTGGCTGGGGGCAGAGGTGGTTCCTATATTTAAAAAGGGCTCGCCCCTGCTCCCTGCCAACTACAGACCAATCAGTTTAATTGACGTGTCACAGAAGCTGTTTGGCAGGATACTGCTGAATCGGCTTCAGGACTGGGTGGAAGAAACGGGTGCCCTCAGTCCGTATCAGGCGGGATTTAGAAAGGGAGTTTCTACAGTGGATCAGGTTTTTCGTCTGAACGTTATCTATTGGAGGGCAGCAATATTGGAAGGGGGTAGTTTATACACTATATTTGTGGACCTGAGGGCTGCGTTTGACCTCGTGCCCAGAGGGAAACTCTGGAGTGTTCTGGCTGAGATGGGGGTCCCCCCAGACATCCTGATAACTTTAAAGAGATTGCACCATAATAACTACGCCCGGGTCAGGTGCCGGAAACACGGGGAATTAACGGACAGATTCCCCGTTGACAGGGGGGTTAGACAGGGCTGTGTATTGGCACCTACCCTGTTCTGCCTCTTCGTCAACGGGGTAATCGCCC
This sequence comes from Pleurodeles waltl, assembly GCF_031143425.1. Taxonomy (NCBI): domain Eukaryota; kingdom Metazoa; phylum Chordata; class Amphibia; order Caudata; family Salamandridae; genus Pleurodeles; species Pleurodeles waltl. The sequence goes on from NC_090439.1 coordinate 779,587,096, forward strand.
ACCTCAATGGAACTGAATACACTGATGCCCCAAAATTGAATGGCAGCAGGGTGCCTGCAATCATGTTTGCAGATGACACCCTGCTGCTGTCCAAAACTCCCATGGGGATACAGAGGATCCTTGATTCTCTTGTGGCTTTTTGCACAGATAGGGGGTTGGAAATAAATGCTAATAAAACCAAGTTTATGGTTATGAACCCAACCCCAAGATCACGCCCGAACCCCTTACTGGGAGCTTTACGTTTAGAGAGAGTCTCCACCTTTGAATATCTAGGTGTAACGTTGAATGAAACCATGTCTTGGGGAACTCACCAGACTAGGGTCAATCTTAAATTAGTGCAGACCACTGGCGGCATTGCTCGGTTGATGAGAAGCTCCACATATCGACCGCTGGGGCCGCTTATCCAGATATACAAGGCACAGGCTAGAGGAGCTCTGATGTACGGGGCGGAACTGTGGGGTCACACAGTTTCCTGCAGTTTGTCTATAACTGAGAACAACTTCATTAGACAGATAGTAGCACTCCCGTCCAGTACTCCGCTCCTCCCCCTGAGGATGGATCTGGGTCTGAGACCAATAGCAGATGAATTAGGTCTCAGACCCATAGTCTTCTGGCGAAGGCTATGGAGCACCGAAGAACTCTCTTCTTATAGGGCGGAACTGAGGGAGTTTTTAACCCACCCTAAAGCTTTACAGATCCCGTGGATAAAATATATAAAAAAGTCCTGTATGGGATTGGGCCTCCCTGACCTGTGGTTGGATCCAGCTAACGCCTCACTAAGGATCCCACGAAGAGCTTTGGTCAGTGCTTACCACGAGCAGAAATTAGCTATGGCCCTAGACTGCAAGAATGAGGGGTCATTAACATCTGTATTCGCGCAAAGCAAGGACTCATACCACCTGGAGAGGGTTCTGGATGCTATGTCTCCTGTGCTGGCCAGGAAGCTATTTCTCCAATGGAGATATGGCACATTGCCTCTGCGATCTTACACCTGCTCCTGGTCAACACTGCCATCCACCAAGCTATGTCCGACATGTGTGGGAGCAGAGGAAAGCGATCTGCATGTGGTCTTGTTTTGTCCAACTTACAAGGCCGCCAGGAAATATTGGCTCCTACCACTTATTAGAAACCTTGGTTTTAGGGAGTACCTCCCGGTGTACAGAATTTAAAAAACTGATGTTTCAGGTCCAATTGTGTTTGCACTAGCCAAATTCCTTACCAATGTCTGGCATATTCGCACCCGTATTTTAAAGTTGCAGGCTCCTATCTAACTTTAAGTTTTTATTTTAATTGTATGGTCTTTTATTTGATGTGTTTCCTGTTTACTTTTCCTTGATGGTTTTATATGTTCATACGTGTGTTTTTTGTGTACATCTTTTAGGGCCAAATTGGCCGAAATAAAGATCAATTGATTGATTGAATTGTGCCACTCACTAAAGTAGCCCTTTAAAAAGTCTCAGGCCTGCTACTGCAGCTTGTAGTGCAATTTTAAACTGGCAATCCAGCATGGCAAAATAAAACTTTTGTCAGGCCTGAAACGTTCTTTTAAATACTTGTAATGCACCCCTATGGTAGGTCTTAATATCTACTAGGTCAGGATGCATGGTATTTTAAAAAGTAGGACTTAAGATTTGGATGTTTTGTCAGTGAAAAACTCCCAAAGTCATTTTTCACTGTGGCAAGGCATTTCTCTCCCATTGACTAACACTGGTTTACCTTATTACATTTAATTAGTGATAACTTTAGATTAGGAGCAGATAGTCTCAAATGCACTATAATTTAACATCCTCTTTAACAGTGAAGTCAGAATTTAAGTCACAATTGTGAAAATACCACTTTTGGAAAGTTGATATTTTCCTCTCCCAACCATTTGTGCCTTCTGCCAGTGCCTTGGGTCACATCACTGTAGATTGCTCTGCTGTTAGGGTTTGTGTATTCTTCCCAGGCAGTGACGAAAATAAGACTAGATGCAGACAGAATGGGCCACCCTGCCAGCCCTGATGGCTCATCAGGATATGCAGGCTACACCCTAGCTCCCTTTGTGTCATTAGCGAGAGGAGATTCACAAACAGCCCAACTGCCAACTGAATTAGACAGGCAACCCACAAACAGACAGATGCACAGAATGGTTCAAGCAAGAAAATTCCTGCTTTCGTGAAGTGTCATTTTCAAACTAACAATCTAAAAACCAACTTCCCTAAAAGATGTATTTTTAAATTGTGAGTTCAGAGACCCTAAACTCCAGATTTCTATCTGCTCCCAAAGAGTATCTCCACTTTAATAATATTTAAAGGCAGCCCCAATGTTAACTTATTAGAGAGAGAAGTCTTGCAACGGTGAAAAACAAATTTAGCAGTATTTCACTGTTAGGACATGTAAAACACATCAGTACATGTCCCACCTTTAACATACACTGCATCCTGCCCATGGGGCTACCTAGGGCCTACCTTTGTGATATCTTACATGTATAAAAAGGGAAGGTTTAGGTCTGGCAAGTGGGTACACTTGCCAAGTCGAATTGACAGTTTAAAACTGCACACATAGACACTGCAGTGGAAGGTCTAAGCCATGTTTACAGGGCTACCCATATGTGTGGCACAACCAGGGCTGCAGGCCCACTAGTATCATTTGAGTTATAGGCCTCGGGCACCTCTAATGCACTTTACTAGGGACTTATTAGTAAATCAAATATCCCAATCATGGATAAACCAATCAGCAATATAATTTAGACAGAGAGCATATGCACAAAAAAGTCCTGCGTTTGGTCCCTTTCACAGGCAGAAGCAGCAAATGCAGGATAGCCCAACAAAGCACAGTCACAGGCAAGGGCAGCACTTCTCAGCTCTTCTCCTTGGCAGAGGTTCCTCTTGGTTGCATAAGTGATCTAATTTTCAGGGGTATTAGGTCCACTACTTATACCCCTTTTTGCCTTTGAAGTAGGCAAACTTTAAAATAAAATCTCTGTTGTTGACAAGATACTGTCTTGCTCAGGCCTGGCCCCAGACACACACCAGGGGGTCGGAGATTGCATTATGTGAGAGCAAAATAAATCTTTTGTCAGGCCTAAAATGTCCTTTTAAATATTTGTAATGCACCCCTAAGGAAGGTCTTAATATCGACTAGGTCAGGATGCATGGCATTTAAAAAAGTGGGACATGTGTACTTAAGTTTTGAATGTTTTGTCAGTAAAAAACTCCAAGAGTCATTTTTCACTGTGGCAAGGCCTTTCTCTCCCATTGACTAACACAGGGTTACCCTATTACATTTAATTAGTGATAACTTTAGATTGGGACCAGATAGTGAGTCTCAAATACATTATAATTTAAAATCCTCTTTAACAGTGAAGTCAGAATTTAAGTCAAAATTGTGAAAATTGCACTTTTGGAAAGTTGACATTTTTCTCTCCCAACCATTTGTGCCTTCTGCCAGTGTCCTGGGTCACATCACTGTGAATTGCTCTGCTGTTTGGGTTTGTGTATTCTTCCCAGACAGTGACAAAAAGAAGACTAGATGCAGACAGAATGGACCACCCTGCCAGCCCAGATGGCTCATCAGGATATGCAGGCTACACCCCAGCTCCCTTGGTGTCACTGACTAGAGGAGATTCACAAACAGCCAACTGTCAACTGACCCAGACAGGCAACCCACAAACAGACAGGGTCACAGAATGGTTTAAGCAAGAAAATGCCTGCTTTCTAAAAGTGTAATTTTCAAACTGACAATCTAAACACCAACTTGCCTAAAATATGTATTTTTAAATTGTGAGTTTAGACACCCTAAACTCCACATTTCTATCTACTCCCAAAGAGTGTCTGAATTTTAATAATATTTAAAGGCAGCCCCCATGTTTGCCTATGAGAGAGAGAGAGGCTTTGCAACAGTGAAAACCAAATTTAGCAGTATTTCACTGTTAGGACATGTAAAACACCTCAGTACATGTCCCACCTTAAAATACTCTGCACCCTGCCCATGGGGCCACCTAGGGCCTAACTTAGGGGAACCTTACATGTATAAAAAGGGAAGGTTTAGCTCTGGCAAGTGGGTACACTTGCCAAGACAAATTGACAGTTTAAAACTGCACACACAGACACTGCAGTAGAAGGTCTGAACCATGTTTACAGGGCTACCTATTTGTGTGACACAACCTTGGCTGCAGGCCCACTTGTAGCATTTGAGTTACAGGCCTCGGGCACCTCTAATGCACTTTACTACGGACTTATTAGTAAATCAAATATGCCAATCATGGATATACCAATCAACAATACAATTTGCATCGAGAGCATATGCACAACAAAGTCCAGTCTTTGGCCACTTTCACAGGCAGAAGCAGCAAATGCAGGATAGCCCAACAAAGCACAGTCACAGGCAGGGGCAGCACTTCTCATCAGCTCTTCGGCTCTTCTCCTTGGCAGAGGTTCCTCGTGGTTGCAGAAGTGATCTAATTTTCAGGGGTTTTAGGCCCACTTCTTATGCCCCTTTCTGATTTTCAAGTAAAGTGGTGGGATCCTGTACTTGTGTTCAGTATCACATTACAGTTTTAAGTCAAACAAATTAAAATCCTTTGAATTGTCCTAGTGCAAAAATTGTTTTTAATTTGGATTAATTTCAATTGTTGAATTTTTGTGATTTTTCCAAATTCTTGTTTCCAATTTTTGCAAAACGTTTTTGTTGACACAAAACTAGGAACCACAGAACTTGATCTGGCTAGCCTACCCACACTGACAGTAGTCCATCTTAGGGGGTTGTGTACTGCAAGGGGGTTGCCTGCAACCACTGACCTCAGGAAGCATGTCCTGGTTAAATCCCTGACAGCATGGGCTGAGGCCCAAGAGGTAGGCTCAGAGGAAACTCCAGAGGAGGAAGAAGCAGGGGAGGATGCTAGCTCCAACCACTCAGGGAAGGGAGGGCATCTGAGCCTAAGTGAGGAGGAGGAAGACCGGTCCTCACTACACACAGTCACTAGGGTCATACCCAAAGCTAATTGGGGAAAGGGGATCCCTTCAGGAGGAGAGAACCTGTCCCTCAGGGAAAGAGAGCTGGAGGCCCAGCTAGCATTTATAGCCTTGGAGGTAGAGAAGCTGGCCCTAGAAAAGAAAAAGTGGGCAAAGAAAGAGAAAAGAGATGGTGGCTGCGACAGAGAAGCTGAGGTGTCCATGGGCGGGAGTTTTTGCCCCAGATTACCCAAGGGCAGTGGTTCCTGCTTATATAGAGGGGGATGACATAGACAAGTGGTTGGAGGCTTTTGAGCGGGCACTCCAAATGAGAAGGGTTAGGCCTCAATATTGGGGTTCACTTTTATGGGAGTTGGTCCCCAACTCAGGGAGGGAAAGGCTTCTGACCTTAAGTGGGGAGGAGGCAGATTCATACCCTAGTATGAAGAGGTGCTTAACTAAGAAGTCTGGTCTGACGCCAGAGCAGTATAGGATGAAGTTCAGGGACACCCAGAAGGTTAATACCCAGTCTTGGGTTTACTTTGAAGACACCTCTCTTAAGGCGCTAGAGGGCTGGATTCATGGTAACAAAGTAAATACTTATGAGGAGTTATACAATCTGATTATGAGAGCACAGATTGACCAATTGTATCCAAGAAAGGTTACGCCAGCATCTAGTGGATTCTAAGCTGAGCAACCCTAGAGAGCTAGGGGAGGCAGCTGGTGAGTGGTTGAGAACCAGGGTGGTTGTCAAGTCCCAGGGGGGAGACTTCAAGAAGGGGGGGTCAGGTCCCCAAAAACCTAAGGAGGCAGGTGGTAAGCCCATAGCAGAGACTCCCTCTGTACCCCAGAACCCTAATAAGGAGAGGAGTAAATCCTACTCCCACTCTGACAACCAGGGACAGGAAGACCCAGGGTTAAAAAAGCTCTTGGACAGTAAGGCTTGCTTTGACTATCAGCAGACAGGTCACTTCAGAGGAGATACAGCCTGTCCAAAGAAGGTGGTTAGCACTGGGCTGTCCAGTGTAGCCATGGAGGAGGACTCCTCAGATGATGAAGTTCTCCTAGCATTGAACTGGGAGACAGGACCAGATGGTAAGCTGGTGATCCCTAAGGGTGGGAGTGGGCACTTTCACCCCATTCAGGTGAATGGGATCCCTACCACTGGCCTGAGAGACACCTGTGCCAGTCACACTATATTGAGTGACCGGTTAGTGACCCCACACATGCATGTCCCAGGAGAGACCAGGAAAGTCAGGATAGTCACAGGGGAGGTCACCTCCAAACCTGTAGCCATAGTGCCCCTAGAGAGGCAGGGTATCCTTGGCTGGTTTAGGGTGGTAGTCAGTGCTGACCTCCCCCTAGATTGTATGCTGGGCAATGACCTCCCAGAGGAGAGTCTGGTCCCAGATGGGGCGGTCACCCAGGGCATTCCCCAACCCAAAGTCCTGGGGAGTCAGTCCCTACAGTTAGGAGACAGGGGTCCCTAAGAAAAGGAAAGAAGAAAAGGAAGGGTGGGCCACTCTTAAAGAGAGTTCCAGGGAGCCAAAGGCCTTCTGCCCTAGTAGGACGGGAACCCAGAGTTGGCACTGGTGAGGCCTCACTTGACCCCAAGGAAGTCCTGAGTAGTCAGGCAGCTGTCCAGATGCAGGATGTTGCCCCTGCACTGACAGAAGAGAGAGTGGAAGGAGGGTGTCTGCCACAGGAGGTGGTAGCCCCCCAGTCTAAACAGCAAGAGGGGTGCCAGGACCCCACAGTTGCCCCTAAAGCAGCTCAGCCACCTGTCAGTGGAGAGCTTAGGGTGTGGTTCTGGGTACTGACAGCTGTCAGTAGCCTCTGCTGGGTGTTATCCTTCCTGGCAGCACTGTACTTGGCCTGGGCGGCAGACCCCAGGGCCAAAAGCAAAGTAGGCCCCCTGACCCTGTTGATCATGGTGGGGTTGCTCAAGTGTTAGGTGACCTCTTTGGGTAAGCTAGGTGTTGCCCTAGCAAAGTTAGGAGTAGAGGAGGTGGGCACCTCACTACCCAAGTTGGCAGAGAGAGAGGAGGAAGACCCCCCTAGAGGGATGTTTCAGTTTGAGATGGGTCCTTTCACTGTTGGGACAGATTCACTACCCAGAGGGAGTGACCATGACAGGAGGATGTAAGGCAGAGTAGGCCCTGCAAAGGGACAGCCTGTTCTCTTCACTGTCTTCCTTGCCTGACAAGCCAGGAAGACTCTCCCAGGGTTGGGCTGAGTCTCCTGGGTGTGTGGGCTGGGGGGGAGGGCTTGTGTGAGAGAACAGGGCTGATTGCAGAGGCCCCCTAACTTTTTGCCCCCATTTCCACTTTCTGCTGGTGTTTTCCTGACTCTGATGGTGCCCTGGGTATTGCTAACCAGTCCCACGGCCTGTGCTCTGTGTAAAATCAGTATGCAAATTAGGCTAATTATAAGTGGCTAAGTCAACCTACCTATAAGTCCCTAGTATATGGTAGGGCATGTAGGTTTAGGGGCCCCCGCATAGGTAGTGCACCCATAGATGCACTGCTGAGGTGCCCAGTGTCATTTTATAGGCAGGCCTGCCTTGCTGGCTGCTTTTACATTACAGTTATATTCAAATTTGACTTTGGAATTAAAAGTAGTTCCAAAGTTTTAAACTACCTTATGTTTACTTATAAGTCACCCCTAAGGTGTGCCCTATGTGCCCCTAGGGCTGGGTGCCATGTAACTATAAGCAGGGACCTTATACAAATAGTTTTATAATCCCTGGTGAGGTAAAACAGCCACATTTGTTTTTATCTCATTGTAGTGAATGTCCTCCATAGGCTAGAATGGGGAGACTTTATTTTAATTTTAAAAGTCCCCTCAAGTGACAGATACAAAGAGTTTGGTATCAAATTAATTGTTATAATAAAGCCCACAACTTCCAGTTGTTGGATTTAATATAACTTGTTCAGGTAAAGAGTTTTAAACTTTACCTGAAAAGTTGCCAACTTCAGCCCTGCATTGTTTTTGCTGCTGTGCTCTGATTGGCCAGCCTCTGGCAGCCTTGCCAGGCTGCCTTGATGAGGTGTGAAGAGGCCTGGCTTCACACAAAGAGATGTGCCTGTGGGAGGAGATCTCCCCTCAGCAAATGGTGAGGCAGGAAGGGGGAGGGCTGCCAAACTGGTCTTCAAAGGCAGAGAAGGACATTTGGAGCAACCCAGCAACACCCCCACATCCTGCAACGCCAGAGAACTAGGTGCCCCCTTGATTAGATCAGGAGAGGGCAGGAGAGGGGTGTGTTTATGATTTTTGGCCACACCAGTGGGTGTTGTCAGCCAGATGTAACCTCCCAAAATCACTTTCAGCCATGATGGATTTTTGAGGAATTTTGCGTCCTGGGATTGATTTTTGCCCCACTTCCCAGGAAGTGGTCATCACAGGGGGAAGGACCCTGCCCCTGATTGGAGAACCATGACCCCCCTGTTTTTCACCCAGTAGCAAGGATAAAACTGGCAGACCTGCACCCACACCTCAGACCCCATTCAGATTCCAACAAGGAAGAACTACAGAAGAAGGAGGACTGCCCTGCTGGACCCCTGACCTGCACCTGGACACTGCACTCTGGAGGACTGCACCAGCTGCACACCTGGGCTTCACCACTAAAAGGACTTTACCTGTCTTCTACTGTTTCAAGAAGGGACTCCCTGTTTGCTACATGTATAAAGGAGCTGCCCAGAGTCCCCTGCATCAAGTCCTGCAAGCAGAGCCCAGCTGACCAGCGTCCAGTGGCATTTGAGGATTCTGATCAGGTGCATTCTGGGAATTGTAGTCCCAACTCCCAAGGAGCAACTCAGAGCTTCTGGAACCTTGGATCAAGTTGTGGGTACTACAAGGACACAAAAAGGAACTCTGGAAGAAGATCCAGAAGTTTGGAGACGTTTGGAGCAACTCCATAAGTTGAAGAGGAGCATTGTGGGAGTTGTAGTCCCAGACCCCAAGCGGCACTCAAGAGCCTCTGAACTGTTGGCTGGTGCTGTGGACCACTTTCCTGAATCAAACACTTCTGAAAGTAAGTGTGACAGTGTTACCTCATGGGTGGCCTGAACTCTGGACTTTGTTCCTTTCCTGCGTGACCTTTTTTAACCCTTTGAGCGCTAGTTGCTTCTATGCGCTAGAAAGCATTAATTCTTTAAAAATTCATATCTCTCCGGTTCCCCTTATCTGCTTTTATTAGTTTTGGTGTCATTTTAAAGATAAAAATATAATCTATTTTTATAAATTGATTTTGGATTTTTAAACTGTTTCCCGTGTTTTATTTAATTACTGTTTTGTGATATTTGAATGCTTTACACTCTTATCTCCTAAGTTAAGCCTTGTCGCTCGTTGCCAAGCTTCCAAGGGTTGAGCTGGGTTTAATTTACTGAGACCTAACTAGACCTAAGTGGAGGTTAATGGCCTATTGCTAAGTGTAGGTACTTACCTGCCCTTACCAATAACCCATTTTCCAACATGTAATAAAAGGGAAGGTTTGGGCCTGGCAAGGGGTACACATGCTAAGTCAAATTGGCAGTGCAAGACTGCGCACACAGACACTGAAGTGGCAGGTCTGAGACATGTTCACAGGGCTGCTCATGTGGGTAGCACAATCAGTGCTGCAGGCCCACTAGTAGCATTTGATTTGCAGGACCTGGGCACCTCTGGTGCACTTTTCTAGGGACTTATCAGTAAGTCAAATATGCCAATCATGGATAAACCAATCACCAATACAATTTACATAGGGAGCACTTGCACTTTAGCACTGATCAGCGGTAGTAAAGTCGACAGAAGGCAAAAAGACAGGGGAGACACACCAAAAATCTGCCAGGTCAAACAGTACTCTTCTCAGATGTTCTAAAATTCTCATATTAAAACTTCCATGAGCAGGAAAAGCTAAGCTCCCTTCCTTCTCTGTTATTTTGCACCAGTGTTTTAATCAAACATGCTGATGGGCCTTTCTCTTCAATTACTATGTATGCAGGTGTACCTTCGGGCACAGTGATTTCTTCTATTCTAACTGGAATGAAAGCATCTGACCTTACCTAACTTTTTAATGCTTTGAAACATTTCATTTTTACCTTTAATAGGGCTTAAATTATGAATTAAATCCTAACAGGAAGTATTTCAATCCACAAATCCCTTTCGCTTGCTATTCTCAACCAATAGCTGTTCACGGTTGTCCACCAATTTCCATGCACAGCTTCTTTCACCAACCAACCAACCCCAGCATGGACCAGGGACATCACACTTACTCACAAAGTGGCTGACAAAGCCTCACGGCTCGTTCTTTAAACTCGATTCACACAAAAAACGAAATACAAAATATTACAAGCACTAGAAAAAAACAACAAAAAACAACCTGTCTGCATACTACAGGTAGGGCTCAATCACTTTGGAAGCTGTATGGAAATTTCAATTATGGTCTTTCGCTCAAATAGCTACTCTTCTGGCTGTGGCTTTCTTTCATGTACAATTAAAATTCAACCAGCTAATTTTACCCTTGACTAATACTAGATCCTCCTTCTGCACTTAGGAATCACTTAGAACCTGTCAAACTAGCAGTCATTTAACACACACACTTGGAATACAACTACACCAACTGCAGACAAGTAAACAACAACAAGCATGTGTCTCATACACTTGTACAATACTCTGGAGGCTTAGACCTCACAGGGTCTGTTACAACAACAACAGGGGCAATTTAGTAGCACAAAGTGTCACATTCACTTGAAGTATGACGACTTCCCTACTCTCACCCTAAGGCATACACAAACTCCCTACTCAACTAATTTGGAGTACGTAAACTCACTAATTCTCAAATACATCACAATTCACCTGTGATTTGCCAAAGCATTGCAAGCGCAAACCTTGCTTAGAACTCAAGCAACACTAGGAGTATACCAAATCTCATCTAAACAAGCATTGGCAAAACCAAGTGTCCAAAAACCATAGGTAATCTCTCTGCTATTGAAACGAATCCATCTCTAAACAAGCATTGGCAAAACCAAATCTCTTTAAGCCAGGATGATCTCTACCCTTTTGAAACAAAACCATCCTCTGGTACCAAATTCTGTGGGAATGTGACCTTCTAAAATTGGGCTAAGGTGACACGTAATAGGGTAGTGACATCTGCTGCCCTCAGAGGTCGCTTCAAATCTTTTGACTCAGACAGGAGTAATAAAATCATCAAATCAAACAGGGAGGGTCAATAGCCATAAATAACAACAATATGTAATAAGGAGTCAGAAACATATACGCACCATGACCTATGTGACCATGAATCACCACACCAATTTAGTAAAAGGTATACATTTATTGCTCGTATATTAACAATGCTAAAGTCACATAAATGATGCGCAAAACCGAATGATAGCAATACAGAGACAACACAGGTTGACCAAAATGTCTGAAGAATCTCAATCTAATAAGAGCAATCACCATTAAAGCCTCCCAAAGAATTTTACAAAAATGACTACCAAATTATTTGAGAAATAGTTACAGATTTCATTAGTTGTGCAGTTGAATCAATCACAATCAATTATTATACATTTAAATCAATTGTTGGGTCAGACAATCCAGCTACCAAATTCCGATTAAAAAAGCATGCGTGGGGTTGTGCTTTGCACATGCCCAAATTTAAAATAAGATAGAAATTAATTTGGAAAACATCTAACTATGGGACTAACAAAACTGTGGTTGGATTTCTAAGGGAAAACCTGCAAAGGAAAATAAATGCACATTGGTTATACCTCTGCTAAATGAGAGAGCAGCCAGCAGAATCTTCATCAACACAGCACAGGAACAGCAGGTCTACAGCGATCAGCATCAGGAACAATGGAAAAGGGCAACAGTTCATAAATGTTGGGCCTAATGTATCTGAACTGTTAAAATCATAAATAGCTGAGCATAAGACATGCACAGAAATTAAACTGCAAAGAACTGAGCAGAACAGAACTGAACTGGAAAAAAACTAAACAGAATCTCACTTACACTATCTAAAATTTACTAAATTAAAGTTCCAAACTGTATTAGCTAGGCTTCTATTGGACAAGGCTATGGGGTATGATAGTGAGCAACCAATTGAATTAAGCTTCTTTCTCCATTTGTATCGTTCTTCAATACTTCTCCAAGATATGCTCATGTTGACATTTCTCTCCCGTCGACAGTCTCCTCAGATTAATAACAATGTAGAAAACACCACAGAACATGACATTTAGCTGACTTTACTTCCTACCAGAAACTAAGGCCAATTGTTAAAACTTGCAAATGTTATCACAAGGAAGAACGGAACAAGAAAGCAGTAGATTTTCACGGTGAACTTTCAATAGGATGTGTAATAAACAATGTTCGTAAAAGCATTTCAGTAAAGTCAGCATAACATTTCAACATTGTGCTTCTGGAAAAAAATAAGCAATTCTAGTATAAATTTCACATCATTAATTTTGTTCATTGAGAGTAATCGTTTTATGTTAGTGCATGTAGTCATGATTCATCAAAATATATTTTCATAGTCATTTATTATTTCACATTGAACTCAAGTTGGCTGACACCATGTCATGTTTAATTTTTATAACACACATTTCTTTATTTAGGCCTTTTAGTACACATTATGTTTTATGTTTTGGTTACTCATTTTTATTAATGGCTCTGGTATCTAGTATAGGAAGGGAGGAGTGGATCTTGCAAGTGTCTGAATTATGCAGCAGCAATCTATACTTTTGTATAGTAGCAGAATAGAAATAGCAGAGGAATAAATAGCTCTCTTTTCTCTATGTGATTATATATTTTTTTAAAACATGTTCAAGGTATAGAACAGAGCCCATATCAAAGGTAAATTGCACAAGCTAATATGACAAATAAATATATGTTCCTACCACTTTTCAAAGACATTCCGGGTTAGAGCCAGATGTACGAATAATGGATTATTTACTCAAATGAAAATTTAAGGTGCTTTGGCCAATAAATGAATGCAGATACTAGTGGCCATGTGGGATCAATAAAAAAGTAGTTGCTCATTACAATTTGTCAGATTTAAGGGAGCCCAAATTGACTGAGAAATATTTCAAAATGCAAGTAAATCTTCATAAAATTATGTGTTTAGAGCAAATTGTGTTTTGCCTGCATCTTGCATGCATTTTTCTACGTGAGCGTGCACTTCAGGTATCAAAGTCTTGCAGGATACTGGCAGGAGACTAGTTAAAGCAAAAAAGTGTCTCTTGGATGTTTCTGCATGAACATTTTGTGCATGGAAAAATTAAAAAAAAATTGAATAATGTAAAATTTGAAGTTTTTTGGGAAAGTTTATATAAGATGAAATTCACAAATTACACACATTTCACCAGCATAATAAAAAATTCTATGAGGTCTTGTCACATTGCTTTTTAAGGGGATTTATATGTGCAGCTGGTACTGGAAGCATATTCAGTATAAACCTAAACACTTTTTTCAATAGCTACATCGGAAAAAATAGTTCTCACACTCAGTTGCGTCTTGCGGCTCACCGGGTTGGGGGGGGGATAAAAATGAAATTAATAAAAAATAAAAATAAACAATTACCCTCCATGGCCATCGCTGCTCCATTCCATCTGCTTCTCTGCTACAGGCACAGACTCCCAGCTTGCCCTGCGGCCAAATCTGACACTGTTCAGAGCAGCGTTACGATTGGCTGGGAGCACCCAGCCAGGGTGCTCCCAGGCAGACTGGGGGCCTGGGCATGATCTCTCCAGCCCGGCAACTATGTTGCTGGGCTGGAGAGAGGCTACTGCGCATGTGTGTTTGCCCGGCCAGAGACGGTCAGCCAAACATACGTGCAAACCGAGAGGGATTGCCGTGCACGCCCCCTCAATGCTCATCACAGACAGTCGCCCTGCCCCTTTTACTAAAAAACAGTAATAAGCATAGTTTATTATTGTTTTTTTGTAAAAGATTTGCAACTGCTGCTGGCGGGGGGGTTACTCTCCTCCACCTTAATGGAGGAGCCGCCCCTGCTCACACTGTATGGACTAGTTGCAGAGCCCAGATTGGCTGGCATTCCACTAATTAAATGCATAGTTTAACTAGATGAAATATTCTTGAGGGGGAAGGTAGCAGTTCAGATCTTGCCTCTAGTCTTCTGTAGATTCTGTGGATGCTTAAGGTTGTCTGAGAAAGATGGAAAGAGGTTCCACTGCACAACTTGCTTCCCATTGCCTCCCTCTTAGACTTGTAGGCACTTTAGAAAGTAGAAAAGGTATTGATAATCTCAGTGTCTTTTTCCTACTTCTTTCAGGTCTGCAGAGACCTGAGGGAGGCAGTTGAAAACAACTACAAGCCCTGCAGTCATGGACATCATTTACGGGTCACCGGGGTCACTTCTTCGACCCCTAACTTGCCCCTCGCAACCCCTGGCACTGCCTTTGCCACCCCTGGCATCAGAGGTGGCATAAGCAGTGCCAGGAACTCAAGTGCAGTGAGGTTGGTGCTCCACTGTCCTTGTTTTCCAGAAATATTTGATTACACTAACAGTGAATAATAGGACATTATTCACCATTAGTGTGATAAAAATGAAGTACAATTAGCTGGAATATGACCTTCCTTAGCAGCTGCGGTAAGGAAAAAATGCTTTTATATGTATGTTGTGTGTGTGCTTGCTGGTGAGAGTGTTCATGTGAGAGAGACTGTGTATATGTGTGAATGTGTAAGCATGTGTGTGTGTGAGAGAGAAAAAGGGAAGGTCAAAGGCTGTATGATGTCACTTTCTGGTACCCCTGGCATTTTGGTGCATTGGCGTCCATGCCTGCAGTGCCTGTTGATTACAGCAGTCAGAAAGTTCTGCAGTGTAAAATTGTCATATCAAGAATGACATGTACTGCAAATGTGTCATATTTAATGTAACGAATTGTATTCTTAAAGCAAATGCTACAGTCTAACCAAAAGCGATCCAGAAGAATCAAAGGCATCCTAAGGCTCTATCCCTAAACCATGTAATAAGGTTGAGAAATTTAGAAGACTTAGGGTCTGATTTCGAGTTTGGCGGATGGGGTTACTCCGTCACAAATTTGACAGATATCCCACCCGCCAAATTACAATCCCATTTTAGCCTATGGAAATCATAATACCATCCATCATATTTGTGAAGGAGTAACATGTTTGCCAAACTCTAAATCTGGTCCAGTGTTTGGATGCCACACACTCACTACATGTATATCTACAGCATGAGTGTGGACTTTAAGGAAACTGGAGGTACAGTATGATGTGACCCGGAAGGTTCAACGACATATGGCAGATCTCTGCCATACCTCACTGGTTACAGAAGGAGGACAGGATTGAATTTCTAGGTAAAACATCTGACATTAATATAAATATAGCTCAATGTACTGACCCAATGGCGTCCCAAACCAATTCTGAAGGATACACAAAAGAAATTGCTTTGCGTAAGTTGAAAATGTTGGTGGTATCAGTTTTGCAACAAATGGAAATTATCAAATAATGTTGATAGTGTCCGGACAAGCAGCGCTGCTATGTTGGGACTTTTGTTTCACCAAGATATAGCACATTGTTGGTCAACCTCATGATTCATAAACCGTACAATTTAAGATTGTTTTAAATTTTACAAACTTTGCACTGAAGCTGTGAGTTTAACACATTTCTCACCAATTTATAGAGTTATACATGAGATTCTGAATACATTTTGGGTCATTTATTTCCTCTTAAAATATGTGAGGTGCACAGACAGCACTTCAAGTTTCTTGGACCTAAATGCTGCATAGCAAGAATTAATCAACCTGCTATCATAAAGATCAACACTTCGTGCACTGTCATGCACAAATAAATGTGCTCTAAGCTTTCAAAATCTGACGTCAGCCACAAATCCTACATTCTAGAGGTAGCCTACTTCTTTAAGTTTCAGACTCACTAAAGTAACAGTGTGTTTCCATGGTACTCCCAGATAATGCAATTAAGAGATGCCAGCTGGCTTCCGAGGCTTTCAAACCAGGAAAACAGAATGACATGCTTTAGCAGATAAAGAAAATTCAATTAGAAATATTTAGGGGCCTCTAGCAGAAGCAGTAGCATGCTGACATGGTGTCCATAGGAGGTTTATATGAAGAAAAATAGAACTATCCAGTTGCCTATGGTATGCAGATGCACGTGGAGTTCCTTCTGCATGGGTGTAATTGGGTGCAATTAGATTCCAGAGATAACATACACAGTTAATGTAGGGTGACATGAAGATATTTTAAATATATTAACTCCTACCAAATTATTGGTAGAAATACGTATACTGTGAGTAGTAGGTTTACCAGATGCACAATATATAGGTAATCTTCACTGTGCTACAAGGCTGATAACACATTTGTTCTCAGAAAGATCAAGACCACATTACCACATACCTGAAACAGACATTCTACAGCCTGTCACTTATCTTTTGATGTAAATGTGTCTTATTGTTTCCAACCAAGATAAACTGTTGTTACCATTGCTTTTATATTGCTAAATTAGCCTAAACACATAAATATATATAAGAGGGAAAGGTGCCCATTTTACATAACAAATACTACTTCCTCTCTTATTGCACTGGTATCCTGATGTGAAATAAGAGTACGATGTTGCTAGTCACCGCCAATAAGCTGGTACAGGTGTTTAACATCACAAGCCTCTGCCACAGTACAATCATTCAGACAACGTTAATTAAGTTAGCTGGATTACAAACAGCTTGCAATACTGAGATTGGACCTAATGTGTTGTCAAAAGTCCTGGCTCAAGAAAGTTTAAAATGGACATTGTAAAGTCGACTCATAGCCAAAGTATCCAAAAACAGACATCAGCTCTTTCTTGAACACGGAGAAAGATGACACTATGGGCCAGATTTAAGAGAAAATGACAGGGTGCGCCGCTGTGCCAAATTTTGTAGCGTTGCGCACCGTCATTTCTAAAATGCAAGGATGCGCCGTATTTACAATAATACAGCTCACCCCTGTGTTTCCCCCTGCGCCGGTGCTAAATTTGCTGCAGCGCTCCAACGCAACAACCCTTGCACCATAGTGCAAGGATTTCTGCGTTGAGGAGGAAATTGTGTTTGTGCAGGAATGGACACCTTCCTCCACAAAAAACAATCTTCAATGGTGATTTGATCCTTCTATGTGTGCTGCAACATGCAGCACACATAGAAAGAGCAAAAAACGAGAAGAAATGAAAGCATTTCTCCTCGTTGTGCCACTCTAATGCCACCCCTGGGGTGGCGTTAGTTTTCTGCGCTGCCTCAGGTTTGCGAAAATCCGTAAATCTGGAGCAGCGTCAAAATGCAATGGGTGTTGCTGTGGCACGCCCACTGCAACACCCATTGCATGCCTTTTCCAAGCAAAGTGCTGCTTGTGAAGGTGCCGTATTTACAAGATGACACTAAGCCACAAAAAGTGGGTTAACGCCACCTTGTAATTAAGGTGCAGTGCATAGCGCCACAGGAGCGTCACTAACGTGATGCTCCTGTAGCACTAGGGGTCTTAAATATGCCCCTATATGTATAGCAGGAGGAAGAGCGTCCAGATATTGAACTTGACAAAGGAAAGGAGAGGGGTCTACTTTTCTTTACGTAGGGGTCTACAGACATAGTATATCTTGCAGCGCTATCAGCACTCACTTCCTTCTTGTGGTACAAAATATATCCAAGAATAAAACTTACATTGCCATCAAGAAAAGTTATTTACCAGTAACATTAGTAGTTCAGCTCGGGTGTCCTCCCACTTTTGAAGCTCTTGAACAAATTCCAGCCGCCATACTGGATCATGGAAACACAAGAATACTATATCATTGCCCAAAAAACATGGGATTTTTCTCTTCTGCTCTTTAAAACAACATTTGAAAATGGAAAATTAGACTACCAGAAGAAGCCACCAAACAGATGACAGCTACCCCATCCCTTAAGCTTGGGCAGTTCTGGATGCAACTATTTTTAGAACCTGAGGCATTACCTGCATATGCACTCTATAGAGGGTGGGAGGAGACATCAAACAATTAAGGGGATGGCCCACATCTGAAATAAAAAAAAAAAGTTTCTCACACGTCACTCCTTGCTTTACAAGTATCCAATGAAGACATAGGTTATTTGAGAAATCTAGGCGTGACATCACCATAGCAAACATAGTGGCAATTTTCTTAAAGGAGTGGGGAATCAGCAGTGTTACTGTTAGTAGATGGTCGATGGTTGAAACTTGATCTGCAACCACATTTATCTGTAGGATCAATTGTATCAAATAACACACACACAGAGTACATATGTATCCAGGGGGATTAGGAAGAGGGTGTGGGGATGCTGTCTGGCTTATTTAGCCAAAGACATCAGCGGTGGCTTCAGGGCTGGCTTTAGGGGTGCAGGCAATGGGACCGGTGCCATCGCACTGGGTGCTGACCTGGAGGGGGGCACTAACCTCAGGGGGATGGCTGTATTTAGCAATAACATGATTTAAAAGCACCTGCTGCAGAGTGCCTTGTGATCAGTTTTCAGGCAGCAATACAAATGTCATGATAACTCTTGTGATTAATGTTTCTGTTGGAGAGATGAGTTTTGTTTAGTGACACTTTTGACCCTCTGTAAAGTAGCACAGAGAGGTAATATGTCTGCTGCAAAGAACAGATCCGTATTTTGTGTATAGCTGAGTGGATTAATAAAGCTAGCCTTTACCAGCTGATTTAAAACAAATGTGAGAGAGGGGTTACGGAAATGTACGGGCACTTTTGCCGTGTGGTAGTGAGACAATTCCAGTTAATTACAGCAGTGACTGCTGTAAATGTCAAGGTGAGAGGTGAGGCGAGAGAGTGGAGAAGGGGACGGAGACAGAGGGGGGAAATAAAATATAGAAAAAACGTACCTTACTGCTGTCTCCTGCCGCCTCGCTCTCCTCTCCCTTCCATGTGGTTTCCCAGCATTCACTGGGACACCAGCAAGGCACCCCAGCAATCCTGGTGCTGCTTACATGGTAAACATAGCATATAAGCAGCGTCAGGATTGGTCTGAGCGGCAGTTACTGCCGCTCAGACACAAGCCTGGGGTCTGTGCGGTTTCTTTAGCAGCCGAGATGGAAAAACCTAAGTGTGCATGCGTGTTTGGCCGGCCTCAGGCGGCCGGCTAAATACACATGGAACTTAGTGCACTGTCCCTTCCCGTGGCCTAGTCCAGCCCCACCCCTGTACTGCTGGCTGAGCCAACAGATTTAAAATGAAACGATAGAAAGCTATAGTTTCATTTTTCATCTCCTGGCTCTTGGCCAGGGGGCGACACTCCTTCGCCATAGTGAAGGAACCGCCCCTAGTATATTGCATCCAATGATGGACACGAGAAAGTCAATGAAGCAATTTCAGAACCTAATACTTGTACAGCTCCAACTTCAAACCATGAGAATGTGTCAGTGGGAGTGACAGTATATATTTTAGAGTACAGTGCATGGAGATGGCAAAATGGCACAAAATATAACATCATATGTTATATTTAGAGGACACTCATAATTATACATTCCTCTCTTTTATTCTGGATTTATGTGATGGCACAAAATTAACTACTTTGACAGCGAACCTATTTACTCAAAGTTAAGAGTACTGAAATATGTAACTGTAACGTTTTCGTGATTTACTAGGCCAGGTCATGCAATAAATGATGCTTATCTATGCAAGAACTCGAGGCATGCAGATCTGTTGCTAGGAAACATTATTGATCTATTCCAGCACCCTCGCAGACTGCCTCAACTGTTTTCCTTTGATTGAACGGTACCATTTACGGCTCTTTTTTAGTAAGCAGTGTTAGCTTCACTTCAATATTTATGAAGTAAACATTTTAACCGTTCTAGCCTTGAATATCTGCAGTCGGTTTTTTCACAGCAGGAAAAATACCATCTTTGGGGATATAGGGATTGTTGTTCCGTAAACTGACAGCGCTTTATACTCCTGTTCTAAAACACTACGTGGAAGCAGCCTGATTCGTGGTACCCTCATTCGGTGGACTTTAGATGAATTTACAAATATATCATTTCATATTTTATTTGGTTCGAATTTATCGTCTACGTACAATGCCCCAAGGGCAACTTCGACAATGACCCCAAGGCTTTCTGAGAGTGCTTCACAAACTGACTGGAATCTTAGAGTGATCCTACCAGGGCCTCTTGACACGATCGCCTTTTCAGAGCAACATAACTCCTCCTTTGATTGTCGCTTATAGCACAGCAAAATGCCAGAGCAAGTCTGTTATAAAAAAGATAATAATAATTTTAAGGGGACTAAGAAAGAAGGCCGGACATTTTTTTCACATGTTCTGACATAAAAATAATTTTAAAAAAGACTGGTATGACAGATGCGCTGAAACACCACTTTAAAGCTTTTATGTTGTGACAGAAAATACTTGGTGAAAAAGAAAATAGTATATTTTAAGAACACTACACGAAAAATGTATTGGAGCCCCGTGAATAAAGCAGAGAATGATGAGAAGGAGTTAAGGGAAGGGAGACTTCACATCTCAGCTGCCTTTGTCACATTACATTTTTTCAAGCCTTCTCTTTTTTGGATTTGACCTAGAGACAGGTGTTGTGCCCACAGCCTCAAGTAATAAAACCAAATCATCTATACAGTTTAATTCTTATGTCAACCGTCTTCATCAATTCGTTTGGTCGGGAGTCACCCACCTTTCACTTCGGCTTACTGCAGCGTGGGGCAGTGGTCAGCCAACTGCACCTATTGTTTTTTTTGCACGGGGAGTAATTGCATTCGTCATGCTCATATGTGTACACCTACCTAAAAAGAAGAGTACTTCCGTTCTAGTGGCAGGCCAATACGTTGCCAATTTGTTATCCTTTTTATTTCATTTTTAAGTTATCTTTGATTTTTAAACTATGTCTTCAGATTACATTCATTCATAGCTAAAAGTACCTTTTCTTTGTGGCACTGAGAATCATATTTTCGTTTGATGTTCATTATAGCAAAAAAGGGTTTATACATATGTTCTAAATATACATATTTTTCTATTAAAATCATACGTGATCGTTAGTATTTTGTAAGGATGTAAAACGTTTATTACAAGGGTATGGCTACCAGGGTTTGGCAGTGGTACTGTTTTTTTTTTAGATCGCTTGCCAATGGCGCCACGATTAGCATTAGCAATGTTTTCTCTTCCATAATTTGCCGCCTCAAAGTCAAAACAATGCAGGGTGGTGTTTGTGGTGCTGCCTATTACCAGCTGGTGTAGAGATTTTATTGAAAATGTATGATTGTATTATCATGATGTTATTAACATAATGAATTTGAGATATTTTTGTTGACTAACTGTGTTTATGTTAACGTTAATAATGTAGGCCTCGATTTCAAAATGCTTGTTGCAGTTAGCAGCCATCTTCCTTTGCAGGAAGTCGACTCTCTGCCCTTCCCTCACCCTGCACTGGTTACATGATTTTCAATTTGTAAACAGCGTTTTGAACATGTCACTCTCCTATGATGCTTTGTTCTCAAGCTTCATTTTCATGCTGTGTTAGCGTAGTGAATGTTAGCGTAGTGAATGTTAGCGTAGTGAATGTTTTCACAAGGTCTCACCTATTGAGACCGCAATGAGATTCCCATAAGAACTTCATCTTTACTGTAACATAATTTGTACTATACCGTGTCACAGGAGCACTCGGGATGGAAACTACATAATATGAATCCATAGGTACTGACACATTTACCAAAAAGTCATGCAGCGCCATAATTCCCCATGGTGGACTGTGCTGCATGAAAGGAAAAGAACAGCAATGTGTTGCATATAACATTATACAGCGCATTCCTGCCTTTTACCAGTGCTGAAGTGCAATATGCTGCCTAGCGCCAACGCACAATAGTGCAAGGGTGCCTACATTGTAAGCAGGATTTCTATGTGTGCTGCAAAATGCAGCATACGTAGAAAAAGTAAAGAACTAGGAGAAACCAACATATTTCTCCTCAGTATGTCTCATCTGGGGAGGCATAGCAGTTTTTGCGCATTCCCAGGTATACCACCTATGGTAAATCTGGGAATGTGACAAAATCCATGAGTGTTGCATGGGAACACCCACGCAGCACCCGTGGGACACCTCGCTGAGGCAGAGCAACGCAATGCAGCGTTGAATTACTCTGGATATATCAAGCTACTCAGAGCTACACAAGGTTGCCATGCATGTGTTGATAAATCACATTTTAAGGGTTGTGTCGATTTTGCACCCTGTTGCATGATGCAAAAGCATGGCAACCATGTAATAAAGTTTCCCCCAAACGTATAACAGTATTGTATTTTAACCTATAAAATCAGCTTTCTCCAGAGTGGATTGGGTTCACTTTCCCATGATCCTTAGCAGTCTAAACTCTGTTGGTCTGTTCTATGGTTTATGACTTATTAGAACATTGGAACGTTGGCAGCTCCATTGAAAACAATGGAGTGCTGCAGGCTTTTACTGGCCGGTCAAAGCCCGCAGCGCCAACATTCCAATGTTCGCTTTGTTCACAGCAACAGCTGTGAACAAAGCATCACGGAGCCCGAGGGGATTTTAATCCCCTCGGGCTCCGTGAGCAATTTGGTTTATTTAATAGAACATTCTGCCCTGAGTGGCAGAATGTTCTAATAGCCTTAGAACCCGCCGTAGCAGGCTCTACCGGCTATTAAAGGCCCTTTCCCTTGTTAAATGCCCTCGCCTTCGGCTCAGGCATTTAACGCTGGAGCGAGCCTTTAATAGCTGGGAGAGCCCGCTACGGCGGGTTCTAAGGCTATATTAGAACATTGGACTTTTGGGAGCTCCATTGCAGACAATGGAGTGCCCCAGGCTTTTACTGGCTGGTAAAAGCCTGAGCATCAACATTCCAATGTTCTCTTTGTTCACAGCTGTGAGCAAAGGCCTCACGGAGCCCAAGGGGAATTTAGTCCCCTTGGGCTCCATGAGGACTTTGTTTTATTTATTAGAACATTCTGTCCTCTAGTGGCAGAATGTTCTAATAGCCTTAGAGCCCGCTACAGTGGGCTCTAAGGCTATATTAGAACATTGAAATGTTGGGAACTCCATTGGCTGGCTTCTAATGGCTGGTAAAAGCCCGGCATTCCAAAATTCCAGTGTTTTTCACACAGCAACAACTGTGAACAAAGGGCACAAAGACATTAGAACATTCTGCCCTCTAGTGGCGGAATGTTCTAATAGCCTTATAGCCCTTCATAGCTGGGCTCTACCGGCTATTAAAGTTACGTTGTTAAAAACCCTCGCCCTTAACACTGGAGCAGGCTTTTAATGTCCGTATAGCCCACTATAGCTGGCTAAAAGGCTATATTGACTAAGATGAATAAAACTTTATTCTGCCATTTCATTATTTGCATTTTGCCTTGAGCTTCATGCTTTTATATGACAACTGACTGATTCATTGCCATTGATCTTGTTTTCTCTAATGTCTTTAACTTTCAATAATCTTTCATGGTTTGCATTATCATACTTGTCAGTCTTCATTGTGGAGCCTGACATGTTTTATGTTTAATATTGAAATGTTATTTAATATTGAATTTACATATTGACCAAGTCCATTTGTGGAGAAACAAAATGATTAGGAAATTAACACAGCTCACGGTTCATCGGTAGCGCTTCAGATTGAAGACAGGGAAAAAAGCGCTACATCAGTTTTCTGCCAGAAGAGGATGGTTACCATCTGGACTTGAATTATTTCATCTGGATAGGTTAATTGGATTTAGTGGGACCTTTATGGTTCTGCAAATTATATTCCAAAACTATATTGTCCCTGATTCCTTCTACACTCTTGATTTTCAATGGTTCCTTGTGCATACATGTGTTCCTGAAGCTGATCTGCAAATTGAAGCGAGTGATGGAAAATGGGTGATTGGTAGTGATAAGTATGAACCTAGCACTGGCAATGAGGCCACTAACGAAATATAGGTTTAGTAAAGGTCTCAGTAAATTATCTGCTTAGTCAACCCTTGGTAGCTGTTAGAAATGGGGTCTTTGGTTGGCAGTCAGTTTACCCCCCTGTCCAAGGAAGGACCCTCACCCTAGTCAGGGCAAAGGAAAAGCATACCTGGTTAACCCCCACTCACCCCCTTGGTAACTTGGCACAAGCAGGCAGGCTTAACTCAGAAGCAATGTCTAAAGTATTTGTACCAACACACACAGTAATACAGTGAAAATACTACAAAATGGACACCACACCAGTTTAGAAAAATAGGCAATATTTATCTAAATCAAACAAAACCAAAATGACAAAAATCCAACATACACAAGTCAAGATATGAATTTTCAAAAGAATAAGAGTCTTCATCCATAGAAAACAGTGGCATTAAGCTGCAAGTTAAACTCGCAACAGGCTGAGGGTATGGCCAAGTCCTCAACGATATATGAGACTATCCCCCCAGCTCCAGTCCAGAGGGGGAAAGAGGCGAAACCAGCAAACATTGATCAGGGGCCATTCGATACAGCAGAAAGCTTTTTTTCTCTCTCTGATCAGTCTAGAGACTCAGATTTAGACGAAGAAATTCCTTTAACAGATTCAGATATTGAGAGTAGCTCTGCAGCAAGTATCTGGGTATCTAACTACTCAACATGCAGAAGAAAATCAGTAGAGCAAATTGATGCTAGGAGTAGTTCAAGGGCCAAGCTTAGGAGAGACCCTCTTAAGCCTCAAGAGGAGGATGGTGAAATGCAGTGGGATTATACGGCCACCCAACAGGCCTTTTCGAAAAGTGATTCGACCTGTAGTACTCTAGTGCCTCCTCCTACGGGTGGCCCTGCAGAGCCTCCCTCGTTGGATCCTATTTACAGGACAATGGTTCAGAATAATGAACAGGCTCAGAGGGAGAGCAGGAAAATGAAAGCAGCAAACAGACAGCTACAATTATCCATTAAAAAAGTGGTGAAATCCTGCCAGGACATTGGTGTACGCATTGCCACCATGGAGACTCGAACTGAGGAGCTGGAAGTCGAAGTTAAAGCAGCAACAGCACAGACGACGACACAAGGGCAGCAGATCTCGGATATTCAATGGAAACTGGAAGATGCGGAAAACCGCCAGCAGCGGAATAACTTGAGGATTTTGGGTATAGCGGAGGACCTTGAGGGGCTGGATACTAGGGCCTACATAGCTTCACTTTTTAAGAAAGCATTCCCAGACCTGATTGGGTGGGATTGGGAAAAGGGGATTCAGAGAGCACACCGTTTTCCGTTAATGAGGAAAAAACAAGCCTTGACTTCTACCGGTAGAGACCAGAGCTATCCACAGGCTATTATAGTGTATTTTGGTAATTTTTTATTGAGACAGGCTGTGTTTGAAAAAGCTCGCCCCAATTCAAAGGTGATGGTGGAAGGTGTATCATTCTTTAGTAGGCCAGACTTTGCACATGCCACTGTAGAGAGACGGTGGCGACTCAGGCAGATGATTGCTCAATTCCAAGAGTTGGGGGCGGAAGCCTACTTGTTAAGCCCTGCGCGTCTAAAAGTTGTCTACAAAACAACGACAAGATTTTTTCTCTCAGAAATTAAGGCAGGTGAATATGTACAGCAACTGAAAACCGGTCAAGTGCAGGGGGTACGGGAGAAGGGGGGGGAGGGATTGCCGTAAATAGCTGTTTATATGCAAATGTATGTGACTCTTTCTTTGTATTTATATATCTCTTTTTGCCTTTTTTCGATTGTTTTTGGTCAAGGGTTTTGATCGGGAGGGTGAAGATGAGGGGCCGCGGGTAAGGATTGGCAAGCCATAGATGTGTGAAGGTGTTTTACGTATGGGTGGGCTAACGGGACTGGCAAACACCATCTTACAGGCTCAGGAGCCTGGTGATTCCATTTGTAGGAGTAAGGGTTGGGGGTGGGTTAGAGGAGGGTGGGGGGTCACAGGGACAAAAAGGATAATAGGACACACAGCAGGGGGAGTGGGGATGGCTCTTATCAGTGGAAAAAGGGTCAGGGTGTGAAAGCAGCAAAGTTGAATGGGACATACAGGGGAGCCAGAAGGATCAACAACCACAAAAATGAGACAGCAAAGTGAAATACGTATTGCCACAGTGAATGTTTGTGGGCTCAATAATAACAAAAAGCGGCAGCTTGTAGGAGAGGTTTTCAAGCCATGGAATGTCGATATTATTTGTATGCAGGAAACACATATTCCAGGTACACAAAAGCAGCTAATGGAGTTTTATGGGTGGAATCTAGCGGTTTTTACACGACAACACACAACCACTAGAGGGGTCGCGATATTAACTCGGATCAGTACTTTGGTTATACATAAACAATTTGCTGATAAACTCGGCAGGCTGGTTCTGTTGGAATGTTCGGTTAAGGGGCTAAGGTTCACTCTATGTTCTATTTATGGATCCAACACAGATGATCCAGAGATACTGGAATGGCTTAATTTAGAACTTACGACTTGGGCAACGCCTATTATAATGTGTGGAGATTTCAATATACATTTAGATAATAAAGAACCCATTCAGGAACAAACACTCTACCTGGGTAGAAAGAATAAAGTTTTTAGGGCACTTCAGTCATTGGCCATTAATCATGGCTTGATCGACGTCTGGCAGTTGTGTTGCCCGCAGGATTCAGGGTTCACCTTTTTATCTGCCCCGCATAAGAAATTAGTCAGGTTAGACTACTTTTTTGTGACAGCCTCTCTACAAAACCAAATAAGGGTCAACAGGCTTCCTAGAATCATATCAGACCATAACCCATTGGTTTTGGCTTTGGAGATTGGGAGAAAGGGCCCGCAGTCTAGATCTTGGACATTTGATAGGGCACTATTAGCCGATCCAGGGAATATCCCAAAAATGAAGGAATGGATCCCGGAATTTTTTAAGATAAATCAGGGCTTTACTTCTTGCCAGACAGTTTGGGATACATTTAAAGCTGCTGTCAGAGGAGAAACCCTGAGTTATGGGTTAAGAAAGGAGAAAATACGCATGGATCAGTTAAAATTAGTTCAGACAAAGTTGGTTATAGCAGAGCAGCGACTAGGGGAAGTGATCTGCAGCGGAGTAGAGATCTCAGACATTCTGTGTGAGGTGAATATCATTAAAGCAGAAGCCACCAAGATTTTAATGGATAAGATTGCTGCAAAATTTTTAGTATATCGTCAGAAATGCTATAGTATAGTGGGAAAGTGGGCCAACAGCTGGCCTTAAGAATAAGACAAAAGCAGGTATTTGGGAGCATTAAAAGCTTAGTGAATGAAGAGGGGCGGATGGTACACAACGGTCCAGAGATTATGGAAGTCTTTAGACAATTCTATCAAAAATTATATACCCAGGAAGAACAGCCCCAAGAAGAGGAAGGGATCGATGCTACAGGCAATGAGATATCAGATCAGTTAAGAGAGGAAGATAAGGCAGCTTTAGAAGCACCTATGACATTGGAAGAATTGGATATAGCAACTCGGGCCTTGGCAAGCGGGAAGGCGGCAGGGGGGATTTAATTCCACTAGAATTCTATAAAGTTTTTTTTGTGGAGATATGTAAACAGCTACTTAACTTATTTATTGAAGTACAAGCAGGGGCTCCTCAACCGGCCTCCTGGGGGGAGGCTAAGATAGTAGTCTTTCTGAAAAAGGACAAGGAACCCACTCAGCCTGGTTCATATCGCCCAATTTCTCTAATTAATAGCGATGCCAAAATCTATGCTAAAATACTTGCTAGCCGCCTGAGTTTGGTAATCTCAGGTTTAGTATCTCCATGGCAGCATGGCTTCATCCCGGGGAAGAGCACGGCAGATCATATAAGACGAGTCATCACGTTACTTGACGTTAGTGCAACAGCCAAGCTTCCCATGGCAGTAATCTTGTTAGATGCGGAAAAAGCCTTCGATCGGGTTCACTGGCCCTTTTTATGGGCTGTCCTGCGTAAAAACAGCATTGGTCCTGGGTTTGTTAAAGCAATTCAACAGCTCTACCACAAACCAACGGCTACGATACAAGTTGCCGGGCTAAAGTCGACCTCAATCAGTATTCAGAGAGGCACGCGACAAGGGTGCCCGTGTTCACCATTGCTTTTCGAGCTATATATTGACCCCTTGATCAGGAGAATGATCAGGAATGATCGGATCATTCCAGTTTCATTGAAAGGAGGGTGTACTCAGATTTTAGCATATACAGACAATATTGCGGTGGTGACCACGGACCCCAGGACTGCTATATTGGAAATAGAGCAGGAAGCCCTGCAGTTTGGGAAAAGATCTGGCTATTTGTTGAACAAAAGTAAATGCCAAATGTTGGTGAATGAATCAGTAGATTTCAAGGATGGGCGGGTGCTGACACAGGTACAATATTTAGGTGTTAAACTCACAGTAAACCTTGACGAAGTGGTGAAAATAAACATGGGCCCGATTTTAGCAAAGACTAGGAAAGATCTTGCTCGCATTAACAATCTACACTTGTCACTCATGGGACGCTGCAACGTGATAAAAATGGTGTTTCTACCCAAAGTACTCTATCTCTTTAGAACAATCCCCCTAGAGATTGGGCAAGACTGGTTCAAACTAATAGAGGGATTGGTTAATAGCTTCATTTGGTCCTATACTAAGCCGCGCCGGGCTTTCCACTATATGACTCTTCCAAGAGAGAAAGGGGGGTGGGCACTTCCCAATTTTAAACTTTATTATCTGGCAGCAGTGCTGCAGTATGCACAGACACTTTATGTTACGGATAGATCTGGGCAAGATGATCTCCCTTCGATATATTCCCTGATTTTGGGCAAAGAAGCAGATGCAGTCTTTCTGCGGATTCTGGAACCCAGCTACTACAAGAAGGTTAAATTTAAGGTAATTTATGCTGCATTTAAGGCATGGACTCAGGTTAAGCGCAAGATAGGCATAGGACGAATCTGCTACTACACTCCCCTGTGGAATACTCCCACACTTCCAGCGATATTTAAAGACCATTATTGTTTGAGGTGGAGTAATCGGGGCATTCATAAAGTCGGGGACCTTTTCCATTCTGGCAGCCACTTCAAATCATTTGAGGAACTGAGTATGGAATTTGCACTGGAAAAAATAGATTTTTAAATTTTTTTACAGATTAGAGCCTTTTTACTAACTAGTATGACCCAAGGTTGGCACATAGACAAGATTAAGCTAATGGAAGTTTCACGACACCCCACTAGCTGCGGCATTAAAAACCTGTATCCATTGCTTTTAAATGCTATACAGGATGACCTGGCTTTACTTGTTAAAAAATGGGAAGGACGGGTTGGAGCTAAAGAGACAGAGGTTTGTGAGTCTATGGAAATGGCACGGACTGTTTTATTGTCTGCGGGCCCGCAAGCTCAACATTTTATGGTATTGTATAATCTATATTACACACCTGCTAAGATTGCGAGCTGGGGTAAAACGGTGGGAATCTTGTGTCCACGATGTGGTTGCCCGAAAGCAGATCTCTGTGATATGTCTCTCAATGTGTAAAACTGGAAAGTTTGATTACCGGGATATCCGATATATTGAAGAAAATCTTGAAACAGGCTATCTATCTGACACCTCAAATGGTTTTGCTGGGAGTTGATCATTCAGTCTGTAATAGTCAAGATAGATACTTCCTGTTCATAGCAATGCCGGTATTTCGCAGCTGCATAGCATCTCTGTGGCGTGATGTAGACCCCCCACGATTTAATCAATGGTTTTTACGACTTTTATCTATGTATCACTTGGAGAATAGCCTGTATGAACTAAAAGGAGCAGCGGCCGGTAAAAGACTCACTAGAGTTTGGGCACCTTTTTCTGCATGGCTCTTGGGCCCCGAGAATACGTTAGCTAAATAAGTAATCTTATATGAGATCTCTAAAAGCAGAAACTCTGATTATTGATTAGAATGCGTGTTTCTCCTGTATGACAACATTGATGTACTCACGTTTTTTTTGTGCTGCAAACATGTAACCCGCTGTGTGTTCTAATAAAAATATAATTTTTAAAAAAAGGAAAAGGCAGCGATGCGTCGATTCCTTCCTCGCAAGGGAGGGCGTGCATCGTTTCTTCTCCAGTCATGTCAGCGATGTGTGGTGTCTTCTCCCTTGCAAGAGCGTAATGTATCGATTTCCGGATGGAGCACCTCGGATCCGTGCAGAGTCAGGTCAACTCTGATGCTTAGGTACGATGCATGGAAAATCCTGTTGCATGGTGTTAGAAAACCACGCTGCATGAGGGCTGTGCCATTATCAGCAGCCACAGGCGGGTGTTGCACATTTTTTATCCAGCTGCAATACGTTGATCTCCTAGCTGCGATGCATGTGGTGTGTCGATTTTAGCTGCAAAGCCAGTGGTGCGTCATTTATCAGCATGTTGCAGATGGTGCAGCAAAAATTTCCCCACACGGCGTTCTGTGCATGGATTTTCATCTCTTGTCTGCCAACTTCACCTTTCAAGTGCCAAGGGACTAGATAGGACACCACTTGGCAGGGCAGGAGTCTCAGCAGAGAGTCCATATGTTAGCAGAGGAAGTTCTTGATGGCTCTGAGACTTCAAAACAGGAGGCAAGCTCAGGTCTAGCCCTTGGAGATTCTTCATAAGAAGCAGGAATATACCACAAAGTCCAGTCTTTGTCTCCTTTCACAGGCAGAAGCAGCAACTACAGGATAGTCCAACAAAGCACAGTCACAGGCAGGAGCAGCACTCCTCCTCAGCTCTTCAGCTCTTCTCCTTGATGGAGGTTCCTCTTGGTTCCAGAAGCTATCTAATTTTCTGGGGTTTTTGGTTGGTCCAATATTTATACCCCTTTCTGGCTTTGAAGTAGGCATACTTCAAAGGAAAGTCTCTGTCGTTAACAGGATCCTGCCTTGCCCAGGGCAGGCCCCAGAAACACACCAGGGGGTTGGAGACTGCATTGTGTGATGGCAGGCACCGCCCTTTCAGGTGTGAGTGACCACTCCTCCCTCCCCTCCTAGCACAGATGGCTCATCAGGATATGCAGGCTACACCCCAGCTCCCTTTGTATCACCATCTAGAGGAGAGGTGCAAACAGCCCAACTGTCAAACTGACCCATACAGGCAATCCACAAACAGGCAGAGTCACACTAGTAACATTTGATTTACATGCCCTGGGCATCTCTACTGCACTTTACTAGGGACCTACTATTAAATCAAATATGCCATTCATGGATAAGCCAATTTACACATACATTTTACATAGGAGCACTTGCACTTTAGCACTGGTTACCAGTGGTAAAGTGCCAGAGTATCAAAAACAGAGTCCAGCACACATCAACAACCTGGGAAGCAGAGGCAAAACGTTAGGGGAGACCACGGCAAGGACCCAAGTCTAACAGTAGCCATAACCGAGCAGGAAGGCCTACCTTAGGAGTCAAGAGTGTAAAGCATTCAAAAACACCAGTACAGTAAATAAGTGAGACACAACACACAATAAAAATTCCACACCAATTTATAAATATAGGTTATATTTTTATGAGTAAATAGACACCAAAATGAAAAATAATCCAATGTAGGGAACAGGAGATATGATTTTTTATTTTTTTTATTTTTAAAAACACTTTCTAGTGCTTAGAAACATAAAGCACAAACATTACCAAAATTCTCCAAACTCCTCCAGACTCCAGAGGTGTTTCCTGAAGACCTCCTTGCAGGTACAAAGGGTCCAAAACACAAATCTAATGATCTGGAATCTTCTAGATGGTCCTTGGAAAGTTGGACCACAATTCCCAGAATGCACCTGGCCAAATCGTTAAAAGTCCACTGGATGCACTCCAGGCTGAGAGATCTTGCTGATGATGATGCAGATAAAGCTCTGTTAGCCTGTGGCTGCAGGGAATCCACTCCTGAGTCCTTTTTAAAGCAAGGCACCATCCCCAGGGCTGTAGTACCAGACTGTGCAGCAGGCACAGTTCACTCAGGAGTGCAGGACAAGGGTAGATATCCGGATTCTAGCAGGGCAGTCTTTCTTCCTCTTGTGGTTTCAGGCAGCAAATCTAAGTGGCTATGCACTGCTCACATATTTATTCCTAGCTTCTGTACATCAGGAAGGGGGCACTCCCACTAACAGTATGCAGAGTGACACCAAGATGCATCACCCCTTCCTCCAAAGTGTGGCATATTCCTGTCCCAGAAAGCACCATTCTTCCAAAGTCCACAATGTCTGAAATTTCAGCAAAACAGTAAGAGCTGACTAAACCAAACCCCAGTGTGTCTCCTTTTCATAGCTCTTCTCCTCCTAACATCTGCAAATTCCTTCCTTAAGGCTGGTATCTGGCTGGTGGACCCAGAAGGTGGGGTTAGGTAATCTGGCCTACTATCCTCTGATACTGTATGTTTTTGTACCCCCCTCCCTGCTCTGGCATTCCTGTGTAGTCCCTGAGCTGACCTTCACCAATTAGGTTCTCCCCTTGACATCCACTTATCACTTAATCAAGCAGCTCTGCTAATCCTGTTAGAATTGTCAAATCAAAGGGGATCTTTAGAAGGCTGTATTTTGACTTACACAAAGAAAATGCATATAACTTATTTTCTGTATAAGTTGTGATAAATTCACCAATTTCAAATTGCTGGATTTAATCAAAACAAATATTTTAAGTCCTTGAATGATTTTCTATGTTTTCCCTTGCTATATTTACAATAAAATGCAATATTGCAATTGTAGCCGATGAAGCCAAGTATCTACAATGGGAGGAAAATTAAATGATCAGTTCTTCCCTCACCAGGGTTTATAAAACATATTTTATAAGATCCCTCCATACAGTTACAAGCCCACTGCCCCTGAGACACCTAGGGGGGACCCTGGAGGTACCTAATATGTGAAAATAAGGTAGATCCTCACACTGAAAGTGTGCAAAGTACCAAGGTCGAATTGGGACACCATTGCCATTTAAATGCAGTCTGCAGTGTCAGACTGCATTTATAAATGACAGAAAACCTCCATCAGTACCCATATGCAAAAGGCAGCAATTTGGCTGGGCCTCTACTCCCATGCCCTATTAGGTACTAGGGTCTTATAGGTAATTGGCACCCCCTTATCATATTATTTACTAGAGACTTATAGGGGCTGTCATGCAAATGGTATGAATTTAACTTTTAAAGACAGGCTGCAAGGCAGGCCTGCATTTAAAAGGACAGAAAGCACACAGTAGTGCTCACATGCAAGTGCAGAAATTCTGCTAAGCATCTAATCTCCATTCCCTCTTATATACTAGTGGCTTATAAGCAGATTGTGCCCCATTTCCCTAATATATACTAGGGACTTGGGAGGGTCTGTCAGGCGAATTGGAAGGGTACCCCAACACCTAGTATTGTATACTACATCTATGTGTTTTAAAATAGCACTGGCCTGGGTGGGCACAGTCAGAGTCAGTTACCATCAGCACCAGTCAGCAACAAAAAATGGGGGTGAACAGGGCAAAATATGACTTTGCAAAAGTGAGTATAAGTAGGGTAATGTGGTGTTGTGAATTGTAGCACTAAAAGCATTGTATTTTACATTTTGTGTAGCCCAAAGTGGGATTAATAATTCAGGTTTCGATGTGAATGAGAAATGAATGAGGTTGCCAGCATTTTGGTTGATTTTGTAAATAGTAGGGACTTTGGTTCTTGTGATTTTGATGCTTGTATCTTATTTTTGAGTTGCACTTATGCAGAGTTTAAATTGTTTCTATGAGGAATACATGTTAAATTTTGGCATTTTGAGTGGAGTGTCTTCCATGTGTATTGATTGTGCTTATTTTGCCTAGTGTTTTCATTGTTTAAGATTTAAGGGTTAGTTATTGGATTTCATCAAAAATCTAAGATCCTGTGACAAACTTTTTGTTGGTACTTCTCTGCTAAAGGTGAGGTGTGTTCTGTGAGGTGCCACATTCCCACTATGATAGGAATGTTTGAAAGGTTTTGTTGTGAATGTGTATTAATTCAGGGTTGGTGTCATTTATTCCTTTGTCCACAGGAGTAAATACTTTATATAAAGGTGGTTTCTTACTAGCCATGGACTTGCTTAGTGAGATTTATAGAGCTGTAAAGGTAATTCTCCCTTTCTTTAAAGCCATTGTGAATTTCACATTTCCCATTCAGGTAAAGTAGACAAAGGTTATTGTTATTATTTGCTTATTTATCATGTATAATACCACAAAGTATTTATGCACTGTATGTCAAATTGTGATCAGTGTTTGAGTCACTGGATGCCACATTGAGATTGAATGGTTGTACCAAGAGCCACACTGTGGTTAACCTTTAAATTGGATGTGCTACTATTGGTTGATCATGCAGTGATTCACTCTGTGACTGGTTGGTTGCGTTATCAAGTATCAATCTAGGGTTGGTTAGTTAACATTGAGGGTTGCATGGAGATTGGTGTATTATTGTAGTTAATATTATGTGGTATGGAAGAGTGAAAATAATGTTTTAAAATTGGAATTTTGTTTAGTAAATATCCTTGTCCTGCTTGTAAGGGAGAGAAAAATATCACCCAAAGGAACACCTGCTTGTGACAAGGCACTCAAAATTGTGTTTACATATGGTCTTATGGGTTAAAAATGAAATAAGATCTCTTCTGATTGCAAGAACATGCAATTTCCCTTGAATGGTATCTTTAAAGTGAGAAAACTTGATATTTGAGACTTGTGAAACATGAAATAAATCTCCAACCTACGCCATCTCAGTTTGATGCATTGAATGCATGAGAGCATGCTCCCGAGGAGAAAGAGCACAAGCGAATGAAGATTGAAGACTTAATTTACACATGAAATAGCCAGACGCAAGGTAGAATTCAAGTCAGCAACCATGATGTGAAGATCTGATGGACGGTGTGCGTCTTTGTCTTGCTATTATGAGAGAGAACGAGAAGGAGATGACATATAAGAAATGGAGGCAGACTAGGCAGCAATAGAAAGAAAGGGACACAGGGTCAGATGACGATAAAGAAGAAGGGTTGTTTGACCCCTGCAATGTCAGCTCCATAGAGGTCAGGCACTGGAGAATCAGTGTGCAGTACAACTGAGGGTCCAAGTGAGTTTGCTGTCTCAAACTCACCCCTAGAGGTGCACCTACTGCTGCAACTGCTACACCTAAAGTTACCACTGTTGCTGACATGGAACCACCATCTCCCCACAAATAGCCCAAGGAAATTGATGTATTAAAAGTACAGGTGGAATTTTGAAGGGTACAGTCATTCCAGAGAGATTGAAAACTTTCAATGAAGCTGAGATGAGATACTTGAGCAAGGAAACTGCTAGATAGACCCATATAGGATTAATATCAGTGAGAAGAAGAGGTTGTGGGAACATTTCAGAATGGTCATGGGTGATGAGGAGCTAAAAGAAATTAAAGTACCAAGTCTAAAAAGCACAGTAGAGCGTTAATGGTAAACGTAAAAACGTGGGGTGAAACAAAAGAATGTCTAGTAGAAGTGGTCGAAGACCTAAGGGGGCAAGGTAAAAAAGGCAAGGAGAGAGGGTGGAGATGAAGGGGATGTGAGCCTGACTGAGTTTGAGGCTAGAATGACTGTTTTGTTACCCATTGGGAGACGTGAGTGGAGAAACATGTGTGATGTGCCTTGCATTTGATCTGATCGTCTTTCATTTACCAAAAAGTTCCTCAAACTGAGAAAGGAGCCAGGGAAATGGCACAATGTGGTAGAGAGGATTGTAGCTGTGTCAAATGTACTTTGGGAAGATCTGAATATATTGTTTCAGGTGGTTGTCCCTTGGAATTTTTGTATAAAGTGAAAGGGAGTCATAAACTGGCCCACACTAGAGCCTATTAGAATAGTCAAAAATTATCCGTCTCCTGATGTTATGACTAAATATAGAGAGGTGATTGATCATTTGAAATCAAAGGTTCCACAGAAACAGGTGCACGGGTGCAAAATGATGAGAACATTTTGGAGCCAAAAGAATAAGTGAATGCTTGGTATGAGATGTTAATGCGGATCTACAGACAGAACAGCAGAATATAAGATCCAGCCAGTGAAGGTCTTGGTGGTTTAGTTTCAGCACTTGTGCTTTGATTGCACCCACGTCTCAGTTCTCAGATACAGCAGAATGTGATGTGTTGGCAGACAAATTCTGTAGATGAGATCGAAAATATTTCAAAGTACTGTAGTGACACTCAAGAGGCTAAACAGAGAAGAGAAGAGCACAATATGACATATTTGTAACAAAGTTGGGCATTTGAAGCGAAATTGTAGACCTAATTCTAACAGATAAATTACCAGAACAGTCCTGTAAATAATTTGGGAAGAAATCTTTTGTGCAAAATGAATTGCATAAATTTCTGTGCAGCAGATGGAATGGCAATTCAGACCCTTGATTAAGATTTTGACTTTAAAATAATATTGCAAGAGTCAGAAGTCTGCTTGTTCTCTGTTTTGACAAAAGAAGGATTATCTCCTGATTTAAAATGCACATTGAAGGAGGAGGTGTGGGATTTTATGGGTAAAGACATTGGATTGATAACATGAGTAGAGCACATGAAGGTAAAGATAAAAACGGACGTAGTTTGCCCCTGAGTGTCCCAGTTGCTAGTCCCAGTAATAATTCCCATAATTGAGCCGATGACTGATCAAGACATTTCTAAAAAATAGCTGAACAGTCTGAGTAACTTGCCTATTTATTATTCATTCACTTTTTGAAGACCCTTTCCTTGGGACTTAAAAAAGAGAATACATAATGAAGGTTATTGCAGGACCGTAGAAAAAAGAATCAAATTGTAATCTATGATGTCCTGTACTACAAAATCCTGCCCTTATTCTTCCATATTCTATCAGAGGTGGAATGGGCCATAGTCATTGACTTGTGTCAAGCATTAGTTTCCATCTCTCTACAAAAAGACAGAACATTTCTTTTCACAATTAAATATTTGAGTGAGATTGTAGTTTGACATAGGGTCCCACCCACAGATGTATTCAGAAAGCCTCTTGATCTTTAATCAAATACTGAGGAAAATCTGGAGACCTTACAGTTGTCCGTAATTCAATGCTAGTGCAATATAAAGGTGACCTATTAGTGGCGTCGGAAACAAAGAATAGCTGCAGATTAGACACAGTTGCCCTATTAAATCACCTTGCTGAAAATAAGAATCCTCCAAGTTAATTCAAGTACTGTCAGAAAGAGGTCATGCACTACAGACACCACATTGAGAATAGAGTAAGAAAGGTGTCCAAGGAACGTATCTCTGCAGTCCTCAGAATGAAACCACACACTGTGCATAGAGATGTAAGAATGTTCCTGTGAATGGTTGGCTACTGTAATCAGTGGATTGCAAACTGTTCCCTGTTGGAAACGCCTCTACAGAGGCTTACGCACAATGATGTGAGTGACCTGTTACCCTGGGATGAAAAATACATGAGTGCCTTTCTAGAGCTGATAAACAATCTCTGCGGTGCGCCATCCCTAAAAATGCCCGGTTATAAAGCTTTTTTGTAACAAATGTGATGTGTTCAAATTGTCTGTGTTGACACAGACCCATAGAAAAGTGAAACTGCCAGTGGCTTACTTTTCAGCTACACTGGATACTGCAGTCATAACACTTCCCTGCTGTTTTAAACCCGATTCTGCTATTAGCACTGAATCTAACAAATGAGGGGCTTGTGTTACATTATACTCATATTGCGGTGATTCTTCATTTGTGTTTACATTCTGCAAACTTGTACTCAAACTGAGCACATGATAAACAGCTGTATAACCCAAAATGACCAAATATTTCTAGTGGCCGAAAACGTTACCATCCATAGATGCAACATCTTGAACCCTTCAACATTCTTGCAAATTTTAGAATCAAAGTGATGAGGATGATCATTTTGATCACGACTGTATTATTGTCACAGAATTAAGTAGTAAGCCAAGACCCGAAACTACTGGATGTACCACTTGAATTGGCGGAAATGTCCTTATTTGTTGGTAGCTCTTGTTTGAGCAAACCTTATAGAACTTTGAGAGCCATAAATGCTGTATGAATCATGCTTCATATGGTGGAAGCATTCTACTTGATTAACATAACCTCAGCACAAGTAGCTGAATTAATTATGCTAACAAGAGAATGTTCTTTGGCTGACAAATTAAGAGTTATTATTTATACTGACAGCCAGTATGGGTTTGGCCCAGTGCATGATTTTAGACAGTTGTGGCCAGAAGGTTTTATGATAGACTTTGGTTCTCCTGTGCGAAATAGGATTCACATTTCCAACCTTCCTTATGCACTGTAGTTACCAAAAGACATTGCCATTGTAAAATGTGCTACATATAACAACAGTGACAACATGGTCCCTTTAGAAAATCTGTGTGGACCAGGTGGTCAAATATTGTGTTCTTGAGTCCAGCTCATTCAATCTAGATACATCATGTAAAACTGAGAGTAATAATGTGACACATATGTTATTAATCATGGTCCATACTCTTAATGGACTGAGAGAGATCAACATGAGGTCCTTGACAGTGAAAAGAAGAAGTGGGTCAGAGCCGGATGAAGCAGAGATGAGAAAGATGCCTGGGTTTCAAATCATAGGATAATACTGTTGCTGGGTTCCCTAATGCCCACTATGGCACACCACTTCAATGGACCTACCCAATTAGTAAGAGATAATGTTGTCTGTACCTTTCAGAAGTGTTGGTTCAACAGCCTTTTCAGGCCCATGGCTGATATCTTGTGCCAGCAATACATTACATGCCAGCACTTAAATGTAGACAAGAATACAGTTGAGACCATGAGCCACATAGTAAAGTCAGACAGCCCTTTTATTTGCATTCAGGCTGATTTCATTGAAATGTTTGTTTGCCTGGGCCTGAGGTACATATTAGTTGTTGTCTGCCTTTTCTCCTGCTGGGTTGAGGTATAGCTGAGTAGAAGGAGTTGCAGTTTCACTGTAGCCAAATTATTGTTCAGTGAATTGATTTCTTGTTGCAGCATGCCTTTCTGGTACATATTTTAAAAATAATGTTATGGAGTTTGTTGAAAAATGGGCCATTGGTAAGGGCAGGTAGGCACCTACACTTATCAATAGGCCACTAACCTCCACTAAGGTCCAGTTAGGTCTCAGTAAATTAAACCCAGCTCAAACCTTGGTAGCTTGGCAACGATCGTCAAGGCTTAACTTAGGAGACAGAGTGTAAAGCATTCAAATATCACAAAACAGTAATCAAATAAAACACAGGAAACAGTTTAAAAATCCAAAACCAATTTATAAAAAGAGATTATATTTTTATCTTTAAAATGACACAAAAACGAATAAAATCGGATAAGGGGAACCGGAGATATGATTTTTTAAAGATTGTTTTTATTTTTAGCGCCTAGAAACAAAAAGCGCCAATCGGGTCCTCTGGTTGCACCTCGACCGGGGCAAAGTCAAAGTTTAAGGCCGACCGCGATGGAGCTCTGCTCGGCTACAGGCCGCGGGAGGCCTCGGTTAAAAGTTTACCTTCACACTTAGGGGGTCATTATAACCCTGGCGGACGGTGTTAAAGTGGCGGTAAGACCGCCAACAGGCCGGCGGTAAAAATTTCACAATTACGACCGTGGCGGAAACCGCCAACAAACACAGCCACTTTAACACTCAGACTGCCACGGCGGTACAGACAAACAGCTTGGCGGTCACCGCCAACAGACAGGCGGGAGACAATGTATCGCCCACACTATTATGACAGGCCAATCCGCCACCTTTTCCGGGGCGGATACAACGCGGATAAAAACACGGCAGAAACAGGCATTTCGAATGAAAAACGCTCACCTCTACACACTCCACGAGGAAGGAGGACAGCAGGGAGCCTGAACTTCATATTCTCCCAGCGCTAGTCTTCCTGCTCTTCTACGAGGATCACCAACGCCGGCCGCGAAGACCACGGTGAGTACTGCACCTACGACATAGGGGAGGGGGGAGGCAAAAAACAGGGACACACACACTCAACACCCCAAACCCCACCGGACCCTCAACCACTACAACACACACACCAATGCATATCTATACATTACAGTAGCCCCCCCTGGAAGAATGCAAAGACAAAAGGAAATATGTGTAAGTATTGTAATATATAAAAAATCAGTAAGCAAAAATATACATATATATATACACTATAAACAAAATATATAACACGATTAGTAGTCCAGGTTTTGCATCATTCATAGTCCGTGGACCACTGGGCCCAAAATGCATGGACGAGGCCCACACAAGATACCCGAACATGACGGAGAGAACACTGCAGGGGCATCAGATAGAAATACAACATGCACCTCAGGGGGAAGGGAAGGGGGGGCACCTCAGCCGGATGAGTGCACGACGCCAGATCCACGAGGGGCCTCCATGCAAATTGAACAATCCTGGGGAGTGCAAAGCCACAGTCTCTCAAGTCTCTACAGTGGGTGGGTTGCCCACTGTACCATCCTGGGGAGTGCAAAGCCACAGTCTCTCAAGTCTCTACAGTGGGTGGTTTGCCCACTGCTGCATCCTGGGGAGTGCAAAGCCACAATCTCTCAAGTCTCTACAGTGGGTGGTTTGCCCACTGCTGCATCCTGGGGAGTGCAAAGCCACAGTCTCTCAAGTCTCTACAGTGGGTGGTTTGCCCACTGCTGCATCCTGGGGAGTGCAAAGCCACAGTCTCTCAAGTCTCTACAGTGGGTGGTTTGCCCACTGTACCATCGTGGGGAGTGCAAAGCCACAGTCTCTCAAGTGGATAACTTTCTCCACTGGTTCTGGAGGGGGCTTTGTGCCCAGAGTGCTTCATCCTGTGAAGGACAGAGGTAGTGGATGGTTGTCTCCACTGGTTCTGGAGGGGGACTGGTACCCAGAGTGCTTCATCCTGTGCAGGACAGACGGAGTGGATGGATGTCTCCACTGGTTCTGGAGGGGGACTGATTCCCAGAGTGCAGCACTCACCCTGTGACGGTCCCAGTTGCGAGTGGTGCTTGCCATGGCGGTCTTTGCCCTGTTCAGCGGTGCTTGAGTTGACAGTCTCCGCCCTGTTCAGTGGTGCTTGCCATGTTCAGCGGTGCTTGCCCTGTTCAGCGGTGCTTGAGTTGTCAGTCTCTGCCCTGTTCAGGGGTGCTTGCCCTGTTCAGCGGTGCTTGCCATGGCGGTCTTTGCCCTGTTCAGCGGTGCTTGCCCTGTTCAGCGATGCATGCCATGGCGGTCTTTGCCCTGTTCAGCGGTGCTAGAGTTGGCAGTCTCTGCCCTGTTCAGAGGTGCTTGCCCTGTTCAGCAATGCTTGCCCTGTTCAGCGGTGTTTGCCCTATTCAGCGGTGCTTGAGTTGGCAGTCTCTGCCCTGTTCAGCGGTGTTTGCCCTGTTCCGCGGTGCTTCCCATGGAGGTCTTTGCCCTGTTCAGCGGTGCTCGCCCTGTTCAGCGGTGCTTGCCATGGCGGTCTTTGCCCTGTTCAGTGGTGCTTGAGTTGGCAGTCTCTGCCCTGTTGCCCTGTTCAGCGGTGCTTGCCCTGTTCAGCGGTGCTTGCCATGGCGGTCTATGCCCTGTTCAGCGGTGCTTGAGTTGGCAGTCTCTGCCCTGTTCAGCGGTCTTTGCCCTGTTCAGCGGTGCTTGCCCTGTTCAGCGGTGCTTGCCATGGCGGTCTTTGCCCTGTTCAGCAGTGCTTGAGTTGGCAGTCTCTGCCCTGTTCAGCGGTGATTGCCCTGTTCAGCGGTGCTTGCAATGGCGGTCTTTGCCCTGTTCAGCGGTGCTTGCCCTGTTCAGCGGTGCTTGCCATGGCGGTCTTTGCCCTGTTCAGCGGTGCTTGACTTGGCAGTCTCTGCCCTGTTCAGCGGTGCATGCCCTGTTCAGTGGTCTTTGCCCTGTTCAGCAGTGCTTGAGTTGGCAGTCTCTGCCCTGTTCTGCGGTGCTTGCCCTGTTCAGCGGTGCTTGCCATGGCGGTCTTTGCCCTGTTCAGCGATCCTTGCCCTAGCGGTCCGTCATTGCCCAGCTGGGCTGTGGCTGGCGGTCCTTCATGGGTCAGCCGCATGGATTCGTGTGTCGTGATAGTGTGGGCGTATTTCTGTTGGCGCGACGGTGTCGGTTTTGTTTTCGCCAGTTTATCACTGACCTTTGGTGTGGCGGACTTGTGTAGGTGTCTGAATTTTGTCGGATTTCGAGATGTGGGTCATAATAGCTGTGGCGGAATTCCGCTGCCGCGGTGATATGTTGGCGGTGTTCTGCACGGCGGTAAGCGGCTTTTACCGCCAATGTTGTAATGACCACCTTAGTCTCTTTTTCGAAGATTTTCTTCAGCGAGACGAACCTGCCAGTCCAATCCGACCTCCTGGAGCCCTTCTCCGGATACGCGTCGCAGGAATCCTCGGTGGAGATTTTTACCTTCGGACTTAGTCGTTTTTTCGAGGTGAAGATCCTTCGACTGTGGTAAACCTGGATCTTGATCCGACGTCCTTGGAGCCCTCCTCTGATATGCTGGCTGGAAGGTCCCGGTCAACTTTTCATCTTCGGACTTAGGCGTTCATTCTGACCACGGCGGGCGGCGGTCGCCGCCCGCCATGCGGTTACTGCCGAATGACCGCCCCGCGGTCAAAAGACTGCGCCGGCCATTCCAACTTTCCCGCTGGGCCGGCGGGCGACCGCCAAAAGGCCGCCCGCCGGCCCAGCGGGAAAGCCCCTGCAATGAGGAAGCCGGCTCCGAATGGAGCCGGCGGAGTTGCAGGGGTGCGACGGGTGCAGTTGCACCCGTCGCGATTTTCACTGTCTGCTAGGCAGACAGTGAAAATCTGTATGGGGCCCTGTGAGGGGGCCCCTGCACTTCCCATGCCAGTGGCATGGGCAGTGCAGGGGCCCCCAGGGGCCCCACGACACCCGTTCCTGCCATCCTGGTTCTGGCGGTGAAGACCGCCAGAAACAGGCTGGCGGGAAGGGGGTCGGAATCCCCGTGGCGGAGGATTTCCTGGGCCAGGGGAAAACCGACGGGAAACCGTCGGTTCCCCTTTTCTGACCGCGGCTTTACCGCCGCAATCAGAATAGCCCAGGAAGCACCGCCAGCCTGTTGGCGGTGCTTCCGCTGCCCTCCGCCATGGCGGTCATGGACCGTCAGGGTCGGAATGACCCCCTTAGTCTCTTTTTCTGAGATTTTCTTTACCGGGATAAACCAGCAAATCAGGCCGGGTTGCGGTTGAGGCAAGCTGGCTAGAGCTGCCGCGGCGGGTCGGTCCCTCTATGAAGCTTTTTTACAAAAGTTCTCCAAACTTCTGGGGGTTCTCCCAGATGTCCTTTTAAGGTTCTTTTGAGGTCCACAGCTCACCCCAAGGGTCCAGAAGTTCTGAGATGGTCCTTGGGGGTGCGGACTACAACTACCAGAATGCACCTGGCACAAACTCCTTTTTGGCCACTGAACAGTGGTCAGCTGGTCACTTTCTTCAGGAGTTGGTGCAGGGGACTCTGGTTAGCAATTTTTCACCTGTAGCAAACAGGGAGGTCTTCCTTGAACCAGTTGAAGCCAGGCAAAGTCCTTCTTGTGGTGAAGCCCAGGAGTGCAGCTGGTGCAGTCCTTCTGAGTGCAGGTTCCAGGTGCAGGCCAGGGGTCCAGCAGGGCAGTCCTTCTTCTTCTGTTGTTCTTCCTTGTTGGATGTGGTAGGGAACTGAGGTGTGGGTGCAGGTCTGCCAGTTTTATCCCTGCTCCTGGGTGAAAAGCAGGGGGGTCCTGGTTCTCCAATCAGGTGCAGGGTCCTTCCCCCTGTGATGACCACTTCCTGGGAAGTGTGGCAAAAATCAATCCCAGGAGGCAACATTCTCCAAAAATCCTTCATGGCTGAATCTGATTTTTGGAGGTTACATCTGGCTGAGCCCACCCACTGGTGTGGCTAAAAATCATAAAGACACCCCTCTCCTGCCCTCTTCTAATCTAATCAAGAGGGCACCTAGTTGTCTGGGGTTCCAGGATGTGGGGGTGTTGCTGGTTGCTCCAAATGTCCTTCTCTTCCTTTGAAGACCAGTTTGGCAGCCCTCCCCCTTCCTGCCTCACCATCTGCTGAGGGGAGATTCCCTCCCACAGGCACATTCCTTTGTGTGAAGCCAGGCCACTTCACACCTCATCAAGGCAGCCTGGCTAGGCTGCTAGAGGCTGGCCAATCAGAGCACAGCAGCAAAAACAATGCAGGGCTGAAATTGACAACTTTTCAGGTAAAGTTTAAAACTCTTTACCTGAACAAGTTATATTAAATACAACAACTGGAAGTTGTGGGATTTATTACAACAATTAATTTGATACCAAACTCTTGGTATGC
This sequence comes from Pleurodeles waltl, assembly GCF_031143425.1. Taxonomy (NCBI): domain Eukaryota; kingdom Metazoa; phylum Chordata; class Amphibia; order Caudata; family Salamandridae; genus Pleurodeles; species Pleurodeles waltl. The sequence continues at coordinate 779,631,146 of NC_090439.1, forward strand.
ATCATTTAAGGAGACTTTAAAAATTAAAATAAAGTCTCCCCATTCTAGCCTATGAAGGCCATTTACTACAATGAGGGAAAAACGAATTTGGCTGTTTTTACCTCACCAGGGCTTATAAAACTATTTTTATAAAGTCCCTGCTTATAGTTACATGGCACCCAGCCCTAGGGGCACATAGGGCACACCTTAGGGGTGACATATATGTAAAAATAAGGTAGTTTAAGACTTTGGAACTACTTTTAATTCTAAAGTCCAATTTCCATATAACTTTAATTTAAAAGCAGCCAGTAAGGCAGGCCTGCCTTTAAAATGACACTGGGCACCTCAGGAGTGCACCTATGGGTGCACCACCTATGCTGTGGTCCCTAAATCTACATGCCCTACCATATACTAGGGACTTATAGGTAGGTTAACTTAGCCAATTATATTTAGCCTAATTTTCATATCCATTTTACACAGAGCACAGGCCCTGGGACTGGTTAGCAGTACCCAGGGCACCATCAGAGTCAGGAAAACACCAGCAAAAAGTGGAAAATGGGGGCAAAAAGTTAGGGGGCCTCTGCAATCAGCCCTGTTTTCCCACAGAGTTGCTTTGCTTACTTCTTGCATAGACCTGACATACCAATGCAGTTACAGACCAGAAGTATAGAAGGGGCAGTGTAGCAGGTCAATGGTATTTTCAAATGCAGATTGGCCAAGGTATGCACCTCCACCTCACTTAATGGCTTGATGTGCTCCCAGTTGTTTTGATGAGTCTCAGATGTGCGCCAAATAAGTGAACAGGACTCTCACTTCATGAGGTGCTGATGGGGAGAGCCATGAGTATCCCTTCTGAGCATGCAGCTGTGCTTCTGAACATCACAGATGATGCTGGGTTGGAGTATTGCAGAGGATTCACTGATGTGGTGTGTTCCATTTTTCGTCAGGTCAATTGGACAACTCCATCTGCAGAGTGGGGACAACACCACAGCTGCAATCTTAGAGACTAGATCTTGGTGAAGAAATACGTGCACAAGAGCTTCTTTGGTGCCTCGTTGGAAGGACCCTTTCCAGGTAGACCTTGTGAACAACACTTCTATGAAAGTTTGCCGTAGTAGATCCATGCATCCTGCACAAAGATGATTGCAAAGTGGTGACAACAGCAACTGATTCACCCGGTCAGATCTCAATCCGACATGTCTATCCTGAAGAATCACAGGGTGAGCTCCTGCAAGACATGTACCAGCAGGCCCAGTGTGGTCAAGTCCTAGAGCTACAGGGGCAAGATCAAGACAAAAACACTCAAACGTCTTCCATCCAAGCAAAGAGGCAAAGATCAAAACTCAAACTCCACAAGTCTCGTATTCCTGGTGAAAATGATCCTCAACATGTGGCAAATGAAGTAAGGACATCAGCAGTGTTCAAAAACAGATCTGAAATCAGAAGTGAGCACCGTGAATAAATACACAGTCATACTTATCCCAAGCAAAAGAGTATATTGTGAAGAACGCTGGTCAAATGAGTCATACAAGAGAAATGGAATACTGAAAGGAGTGCAAAGAGGGGAGCAAATCAAAGAGGGGGAAATAGAGAAAGTAGAGTATGTTGACAGTGAAGATGAACAACCAAAAGTCAAAAGCCCCAAGAGACTGACAGTTCCAAAAAGAAAATATGCAAGTCCTGAATGGACATACCTAGTTGATGTTCAACAAGCTAAACAGTTAAAAACAGAACTCAATGATTTGGCAGATTGGAAATTGATTTGGAAGAGCCTCTATGAACATTAACTGATTAAAAGCAGAGACAGTTATTCCTTAATAATCCCTGATTAAATATTTAGCTGTGATTCAGTCTGAAACCTTGAAGTTAAAGTCTGTCTCTTTTGTACATTAGATATTAGGTTTCCTAATGTGTCCAGCTAAAGATTGAATATTTCCCTTTTGGGTATAAAGTCAAAGATAGCAGGTTTCCTTTTCTAAACTTACAATGAGTCCATGAACCGAAATTGTTATTTGGACTTTGATATTTTGTTGACATTGTTAATTTTTTATCATGCAAGTTAATGATCAGATTTCTTATTTTTATTGGTATTTTGCAGAACAAACATGGCAATCCACAAGGGGAATAGCTGCAAAATATTATAATTAGTCTTAGTGAGTATAGTATTAATATTCATATTTTATTTACCAGTGGGATTTATGCTTCACCTAAAATAAAAACTAACCAGATCGAAGAATATGAGGGAAAAATGTTAGATACTAACCTGTTGATTGAGATAGCTCTGTAGGAAATTATGGTGAAAATGTCTATTTTAGTTTATTAGATGAATATTAAAAACTCGTGGAAGTCCACAAATATTACATTCACACCTTTCTGCCTGTGTCTGCCACTAAGGGGGTAAATTACCATCACATCCCACTGAAATACACTTTGCCATGTTCAGTGTATATAAACATGTTTTATCAACAGGATTTTCTTGAACTGTGTCTTTCTAATTTTGATGTCCCCCTTGAAACTGTGCCTCCTGTTAGGTCTTCCTACACTTAATATAGAAGCACAATTCTGGGGTCTGTAGCTAGATGTGTCCCACACATTATGCAAATCAATAAACTTAGCAATGATGTTAATAAATGTACATGTAGATTAAGCAAAGCTGAAAAGGAGTTTGCAAAAGAGCTGAATGAAGGGAAGGTGTGACTGAGTGAAAGGACTGAGAAAGAGAAAAGAGTTAAGTTAGAAACGAAGGAAGAGGAAGATGGAAGTTTGAAGGTGCATCCAGGTCTTTAGGCCTGATTACGACCATGACGGAGGGGACTACTTGATCACAAATGTGCCGGATATCCAGTCCACCGTATTACAAGTTCTATAGGATATCATGGAACTTGTAATACAGCGGGCAGGATATCCGTGATATTTGTGATGGAGTAATACCCTCCCCCAAGGTCATTATCAGGCCCTCTGTCTTGATAAGGCATAGAAGGTAAAAATGCGCATGGTATGGGGAAAAGGGTAATATGAAACTTTGGAAGTAGAGGGTTCGACTGAATGTGAGTAAAGTCATTTGGCAAATAATATGATTTTGACTGGATGAGGACCCATTAGTAAGGGTACCTATTATGTATGAGGGAGAACTGCCTACTTTAAACTGCCCCACACATGGTTCAGTAGCTGCTATTTAGGCATAGTGTTTCCTTGTGTCTATATCACAAGGATTACATGAATAAATAGACTGATGAAATTGTGAAGAGATAGATGCATAGCATGGGCCAAGAAGGGGAAAATATCTATGGTGCCGTGATTCTTACAGTTGGTGTACCTTTCAATGATATGAAGATTAGAAAATTGTTTCCGCTGGCGAACAGGCTGGTTTCTAATATAGCAGGTGCTCTAGCAAGTATTAATAAAGAATTAATGACTGTACAAGCTATGGTTATGTAAAACAGATTTGCTTTAGATAAATCCATAGTAAAAGAGGGCAGAGTATGTTGCATGTTAAAGGGACAGCAATGCTACATGTATGTGCCTGACACTAATCAGATGAACATATTTATTGTTAACATCATTAACATCACATGTATGATTTAACTGACATTTTCACCTAACTATAGCGTCCCTTTAACCTTTGTTTTTTCAGTGAATTTCTAAGGTCTTTCAATGCAAAGTAAGATACTGTTACCATACTTAATTCTAAAGTCACTTTAACCTATGCTTTTTAACGTATTTCTAGATTTTTTTAACAAAGAGCAATATTTTAGTACCATGCGTAACACCAAAGCCAGCTCACCTGCACTGTCCCAGGCAGTCCACCACCAGAACACAGCAGTTTCCCTGCACACACTGGTGTAGGCAGGGACACATGTGTTTGCTCCTGCCTGACGGGAGCATTTTTAAAACTCCTGACAAATGGGAGCAAACACAAAGCCTGCTCCCAGCAGGTGGGAGATTATGAAAATGCTCCTGCTGGCCTGGAACAGATTTGATATCTGTTTCCCTGACCACACTGTTGCAGGCAGAGAAAAGATCAAGATATTGATTCTGCATGGAGGAAACAACATAAATAGCTGCTCTCTCTGCGTGGCAACATTGCCATCTTCTACAGCTTGCAGGGCACCACTGGAGCCACAGGAACCATGGGGTTTACCAATAGCCCCCAAAGTTGCTACTGAGGAGTGCCCTGAGTGGGCATCAGGGCACCCACCAATATGAAATTCACGGCCTGGGGTATGCAGTACCCGCGCCCCCTTAAAAAGAAACAGCCCTGATGGAAGAGGTCCCCATGGCCTTTTAACGGTTCAGGTTTGGGGGTCCCCTTTCAAAAATGTGCCAAATCACAGTATTTCTGACATTTTACAGGCTGATGGACAATGTATTTTCATTACAATTGCATATTGAAAAATAATCGAAAATCCTTGATGGAAGTGAATGCATCATTGATCTATTGGAGCGCGATCTCTTCTGTAGTGACTGTCCAAGACAAATTAGTTTTTTGTTGTTGTCTTCCGGTCCAGGGGCAAAGTCCATGGTTCTCCCTTTTAATTGCTGCTGAGTATGCTAAATAGCTAATTCACGTACAAGCTCTGCCCATTTGCCCCGCCTCTTCGACGTTAGTAGTATGCAGCAGTGCTGTCTCCGGATTGGTTGCCGACAGAAGTGACCGCAAGTCAGGCCCATTGCCAACCCGTGGCTGTGCATGGCCGAAGGCTGTGTAAAGTATGGGGTTGGCTTCAGTCGGCTCTGTGGACAAACCCACGCTGCACACAGTCAAAGTCCATTAGCGGCGGGGGTTGGCTTTAGGTATGTAAATAAAAAAAAATAGAAATTCCCTGAAAAAGAAGCATCGAAGTAGCATTATAGTTAGGTGTGTTACAAAGATCATTCTTTGTTTAAAAAAGAAAGGTTGGAGATCCACTGAAAAAACAACGGTTAAAGTAACATTATAGTTAGGATAGCACGTCAGTGACAACATTAACATTTTGAATTTAAAAAAACAGAAATTCAACAGTTATGGTTAGCAGAACTAACTTATGCCCTCTCCATGCACTGCTTGTGACCTGAGATATTACATCATTCATAACATGTTCTATGACATCATTCATGACATCACTGATGACATCTTAAATGACATAATTGATGACATCACTAATTACATCACTGATGGCATTATCCAAATAGTTTGTTTGTTTTATAGTTTACATAGTTGGATAGCTGGCATTACTATTCTACCTAACTCTTTTCAGTCTGTGTCCAGCTTATCAAGTAAGTATTCACAAAGAACATGTGGTCCTAATGCATCATAGGTATGTAGAGGTATTGAACATGTTATAAATCTTTGCACTGAAGAGTGACTCTGTGTGCAGGTGACAGTTGACCGTTTGTGTTCAGCAAGTTCCACAGAAGTTTACGTACTACATGCTATGTATTGGGAGCAGCCTTGAGGTTTTAGACAGAATCGTCACAGCATGACAATTTCGACATAACACTAGGTACTAATCTATGCACATGTGCTTCTTTTGTTGCAGAAGATGGGCTTTCTGTAAGGTTTTCACCGCAGCATGAAGGCTGCAAGTAGTATAATCTATAGCACCTTTGGGTACTGTAAGCCGATTGTGTCTTTTATGAAAACTGTGTCACAGAGTGCAAAAAGTTCTGAGTAGATACTTCTTAATATGCTGTGGTGTATTTTTTATGAGAGTTTCACTGTCTGCAAACAGTGTGGTACAAAGTAAACTCCCACCATTCTACTCATATCAGCTCCATTCCTCCAGGTAGGTTTGGGTCTGTGAGGTGTTTGATACAGATAAATGATGTCAGTTGTAGGTCAATAACAGATGTTGATTATGTGTAACTTGACTTTCTCTGAACAGCTGTACACATATTGAACGCCATGTGCAATGAGGGTTTCTGATGTATCTGTGGTTGATTGTTAACATAAATTAGGCTACCCCTGAAGTTTATGGTACAGGGTCAATGCTCATTACACATGTTTGCTATGCCTAAGGAAGTTGGATCTGTGATGGCTACATACTGTTCTGTGCTATTTTGTACTTCCTTTCAGGCCTCTGATGCCATACTAGCTTATAGAGTAATGTGTACAAAGGAAACTATGAAAGAGAAGATTTGTGTGCTGAATCAGGACAGAGTCTAATTGACCCAAAAAAGGAAAGTGTGAACAAAATAAAAGAGTGACCCACCTAATGAAAATCAGGAAATAAGACATGGCAAGGGAGACAAAGGAAAATGTGGCATAATGGAGGCAGTTAGGGAGTTTCTTGTGTAATCTGTTTTTGTATTACATCTTTCAGATCATATTCATACTAGGTTCTTAAGTGAGGGATTTTATTCTGGATTTGTTCAGTTGCTCCGAGAGCATCTTTTACTCATTCAGTTCCTTTGAATACCATTAGAATGGCCTTTTAGTTTTCTGACTTGTTAGGATTTTGGGCTTTTATGCCTGTGATCACAGCCATGGAGAAGTTGATATAGTCTATGAGCTCATTCATTTTCAAGTCTTTTGGGCTATAATGTTATATTGAGGCTACTGCAAATGCTAGCGAGAGAGTCGCTGACCCTTTGATTGGGTCTTTTATTTCGACCAATGGTTACTATGTTAGTGGATTGAAATTAGAAGGGAATGAAAAACTGAGCCCTTCTTTCACAATGAGGGGATCTAAAATGGAGACTTTTTTCATGCCTGGCAATTTTTCATAAGTGATTAAGATAAGGATGGAAGATGACTAACAGTGAGGCTGGTCTACTATGCGTTCCTCTAGCTGCAGCACACCACTCACAAAAATCCCTAGAAGTAGTACTCTGTTTATCCCAATAACTCTAAATGTGAATTATCAGACTTCTTGGCATGAATGTACTTAGAAAAGGCAAAGCAAAAACCCAGCAGTGGATCTAAGGATAAGTCAGAAGAAGCCTTCAATAATGGTGAGTTTTGAGTCAAATTCATTATTCACTTATTCTGCAAATTACATGATATTTTAAAGTCATTTCGCATTGTGGCAACACATCTTGGCATGTAACATTAACATTACTACAGAACTGTTTTTTCAATTTACTGCTATACACCTGCACATATGTTATTACAATTAAATCATTATTTCTTTACATTTCACTCTTGATTGTTAAGCTCCACTGTCATTTCTACCATCTTTGTAAAGCAGAGTATACTCCTTCAAAACTTTCTACTCACTGATCCTCTCAGAAAAGGTTGTCAAAAATCCCAAACATAGACTTCTATAAAAGCTTGCTGAAATGCACAGTGCAAACCAATATCACAGCAAAAGCAAAATAAACCTCACAACAGGTCCCACCCTTTTCTCACATTGCTCTCCTCTTTAGATGCATGTCCTCCTGAAGGATCTGAATAAATCCAATAACTCTTCATTACTGTACGGCTATAAACATTGTGTTTCTCCTCCGTACCTTCAGGGTTAATCTTTTGATCTCCATCTTTAATATTGCAAGATTTTGATCCTCCCTACTCACGATCATCTTATACAATTTGATCCTTAACAATCCTTCTTGCCTACTATAGCACAATCTATAGTCAAATGGCCAGAAACCAATCTTCCCTAAGTTGTGGTCAGAGGCTGCCAGTCTGCTTCCTCTTAACTAGTCTCACTTTTCGTACATCTGCACAATTCCTCTGGATTTGAATCTGGCCACCCACCTCTTTCTCCATCTCCTTTCCTATTAAAGATGACTGACCACAATCACATCCTCACATGCCCATAATCACTTTAATATATGAATCATTATACAGTGTCTAAGGCTACAAATTCAGTGCAGTTCACCTTGGTTCTTCAGAAAGACTAAAGAGTGCCACTCCCCAACTTCAACCCAAAATGCTCAGCAAGAACCAGCTTAACTCCTTGTATATTAACCAACTAATTGGGAAGCCCACAACTCTTGCAAACACATGTCCCTATTTTAGAATATAGAACATGAACATATTTTGTGCCAGCACTACAAAAATAATCTCACCCAGGTGGTTAGCTGGAAAGGGGGCTGATACCCCAAGTGCAAGTTCAAATACAGGTGGATGGGTAAAAGGAAGGGCTCCTGTCATACTGATGAGGTGAAGGGAAGTTGCACCCTCAGTTCCCCTTGACTCATTGAGGGAGCCTCACCAGAACCTACCATTTTGCTGGGTGCAATGCTGTGACCTGCCATCAAGACTAAGGGCCCGATTCACAAAGGTAAAGTTAGACTTCTGGTCTAAATTTAGACCAAATATTCATTATTTAGAAAAGTAAGATATGAGTTATACCTTCACGTCCACCCCCTGGGGTGGAATCTTCAAACTCAGAGTCAAACCCATCTGAGTTCAGAGATTCTACCCCCAGGGCTGGCATAAAGACTTTACCTGTGTGAATCGGGCCTTAAGTATTTTTATGCTGACAGAAACTAGGACTAAGCAGGAACGGTCTGGGCCTCCTTGCATGCACTGTGTTTTAGTTTGCCCTACGCCCACCATTTGCACTTGAGGGGATGTCCTGCGGCTGAGGAAACATGCTTCCCACCTCTGGAACCTTGTCAGACCCAGTTGCTTTATTTGTTGGGCCCCCATTTGGAAATGGACCCATTGACATTCACTTATCTCCTGGGATACAGTCAGACATGTGGGCTTTCATCATGTGTGGCGCAGGCTGAGTGCCCCCCTCGTTGGGCCTGCTCCTCCATACACACATAGCCCTGGGAGCCTTGGAACTTTTTGAATGTTCTAAAGTCACCAGATAACCTATACGATCAGCATTGTCAGTCCAGCCTCCCCTTGGGAAGCCCATGTGCCTCAACTCTATCAAGGTAGTGTTTGTCAATATTTGAGCCCTTCAGGTTGCACAACTAATCCTCAGCTCAGCATCTTCTGTTCTCTGAAGTAGCCAGTCATTCCAAAAAGCCCCAGAAAGCACTTTCATCAGTACTGTCAACTTATGAGCTCTCAGCCATTGATGCCTCTCCCATCAGCATTAATTCACAAAACACTGAACTTGAGACCAAAGTGAAATTTGACGTAGGTGGTGTCCACAATCAACGCCCATCTGGATCCAGTTGATCAAAGGGTGAATGCAGTGGAAACCTAATACAAATGCCTGTCAAACTAGGGGTTTGATTTTGAGTTTAACTGCCACAACATCACAGACTTAGAAGACTTAGAAGACAGGGCAAGGAGGGGCAACTTTAGAACCTATAGCATGCCAACAGGGCTGGAAAAATATGATATTCTCAGATACCTAAAGACCATACTATTGGACCTCCTCCATCTGCAACTGCCAGATCCCTAGGCCTAGAGAGGTCCCATCAGGTGCCTTTATGCTGACCCCACACTCTAATTCAACTTCTCAAATAACAGTCTGTACATTATAACATCAGTATACTAGGTCGATATTGTGGACAGCAAATCAGAGCAATTCAACCATTGTTAATTGATTATCAGTGTGTCTACTACTTTGCGGTTATGTAATATTAAACACAATAAGTTCTTGGCCCTATGCCCTACACTGAAACATATGAAATTGAAGTATGGCCTGCCGAACCTGGCTCACACATTTGTGATCTTGGATAGCAAGACAAGGGACTTCTATGATACCCTAGATGAATCCAGTATGGGCACTGTAACTTCTAGGGATGCCCCTTCCTCCTGCAGAAGGACTTTTTCCCTGTTGGAAGCCACCCACATATCAGCCCAAGCAACAGAGAATGGGAGGAGGGCTCTGTTGAGATTCAGACAGTGCTGACCTGCACCAAGTTGTCGACGTACTACAATCGGAAAGGGACTGGGACAAATTGAGAGTACCCCTGAAACAAGTTCCAGGGTACACTGCAGATATACAGCTGTGCCCTTTTGTCACCCTGTACACTTCCTAATGACTCATAACAACACATATACCCTTGTTTTTTGTTGGTTGTGCTATAGTGTTCCTGGAACGATCCAATAGAATGTTTAGCTTCGCTCCATGTCTGATGAGATTAGCTATCAGTAACCTTGTGGCTTCATGTGGTTGTGCAGCCTCACATCCGGAAGCCTGGGTATTCGACAGGATCTCTAGGAACCCTGGGTGCTGGAGATATTGTCTCAGGCGTGGACCCCCACCCTGATCACACCCTTCCACTATTTCCTGATGTGCTTACTAAACATGCCCTGGTGATGATCGCTGTGACCTCCACATAGCATGTATTTTCCACATTCTATTTCTACTCCTGCAGGCATATAGACAGGACAGGAGTCAAGAGTTGGTGTCCTCTGTGCAAGAACTAGTTCTAGACCTACATTTTAATTTAACATTTCCCTTCACTCCTTGTCTTGACATCTCCAGATCCTAGCCTCCAAATCTATGATTTCCCTATACTCCATTCTCACAGCCCACAGCCATTCTTCCTTTCCCTCCTGTCAGTGGGTTAAGCCTTACAGCTAGACTAGACCACAACGTTTTACCTTCTACTCTCAGCGAGTGCAAGGGAGTGCTGCCATAGCAATCAATCTCCATGACTTTTGACTGGGCCAACAATGGGTGCCACACCATGTTCCTTCCTGTCTCTCTTCCTTCCTAGGCTCCAATCAGAGTGCCTCTTTCCCCCTTCCATAAAAGACTCCATATCCCTCACCCTTGTAACACTTCCTGAATATCCTTGTTGGCCTACCAGGTCGATACTTAGGGATATCCAAGCCCTTGACTCTGATCACTATGAATATGAAATGGCCTATCACACTATATCAAATGGAAAGAAATCCTACATTGCCTCCATACTAAGCAAACCGACATAGCCCTTCTACAAGACCTAGGTGAGGTTTCCCCTTCAAAAGGATGCTCTAAAAAGTGCAGAGTGGCCATCTTCCTGAAAAGTATTGCCTGCAAGATTTTAGGAAAGTTGGTTGCTGCTGAAGCACACTGGACCTTTGGTAAACTCCAAATCATGGGAAGGACAATTATTTTAGGGTTTGTAAAAGCTCCCAATATAGACAAAATCCACTTTGTGGCACAGCTCACTAGACTCCTTCCATCCTTCTGGAGCACTTCCGTCCTGATGGGAGGCAATTGGGATCTAGCTCTACACTGGATTCTCAACAGAATTGGAAGCCTAGACTCCCATAACCATAATGACAGAGCTTTGCTTCTCCATCTCTAATGGAATCATTCATTACTTGATATCTGCTGTCTCCTAATTCCGTCTACCAGGGATTATTCTTTTTTCTCTTGCTGCCACAGAATGCAATCTTGCATTGATTGTTAACTCATGCTCAGGTGATTCTTAGCCTCCGTGACTTGTTGGAGGCTGGTATGACAGACCACTGGCCATTATCCATAGGTCTCAATCTCTGACTGTTGCTACCACCTCCTATCAGGTGGTGGGTGCATGTAAATTCCCAAAAAGAGCAGCTCCACAACCATTTCTGCTCCTACTTCACTGACAATGAAGGATATGTGAACTCACAGAGGATTCTCTGGGCAGCCAGTAAGGCCACGCTGGAAGGGATGATGATGCAAGAATCAGCAACCATAACACATAATAATTTATACCTTTTAAAGACACAGACACGATCATGGCAAAAAGGCATGAGACTTCTGGCTACACAACTGTGGCAGCGTGAATCGCAATTGGCTATACTGGCTATATACTATCCAGCAGGGAATCTACTAGGTCATCACCTTGGCATTGTGAATCAGTTTGCCTCCTATTACTCCTCACTTTATACTTCAGGCACCTCCACCATGCCCTCCCAGGTGGATGCTTTTATGAAAGCATCTCCCAGTCTTATCAGTAGAGTGGAATGCCTCATTAACTGGGACATTTCAGCATCCGAGGCAGGTAAATCCTCAGGGGAAGACGGATCCCCTAGGGAGGTCTAGAAAATGGGGAATACCTTACTAGTCCCCACTCTCACCTGGGCACACCAAAAAGCTGTGGAATCTAGCTCTCTATGGGCCATTTTTAACAAAGTCGCAATCACTTTCTTCTCCAAGGAGAACAAGAACTCACTGGATTGTGCCAGCTATTGCCCTATATTGTTGTTCAATGAGGAATTGAAAATCATGGCCAAAATACTGGTGATGTTGTTGAGCAAGGTAATCCCCTGATTTATCCACAAATCTTAAATGGGATTTTCCCCAAGACTACATTCCAGTGATCAACTGAGAACATTGACACACCTCCTCTGGTAGACGTGGGGTCATACTGAATAGCAGTTTGTTCTTTCACTGGACACAGAGAAATAGTTTGATTGGATTGAATGGCAGTATTCTTCTCATGTCATGTTAAAATTGGGTATGAGAGAGGATTACTTATGCATGGTCCGTCTGTTGTATGATACCCCCATACCGCAGAGATTACTTGTGGTGGTTTCATGTCAGCCCTCTGTACAAAATGTTGTGGCAAGCGGCAGGGGTGCCTTCTCCCTCTGCTTCTCTTTCTCCTTGCTCTGGAGCCTCTGGCTGCTGCAATTTGCTTTTTGCAGAAGCTGTAGAGCATTGCAACAGATTCCAGGTAAGTAAAAGTGTAATGTATGGGATTGTATTCTGCTTCTCTTGTGCCACCCCAAATCCTCTATTGCTGTGGTAATGCCGATCATTGAACATTTCTCGCATTTGTAGGGCTATAAAATCAACTGTGCTAAGTGTGAAGCACTCCCTATGTCCAGAAAAAAGTATTCTTGTTTGCATACAGGGTTATTACATGCAATGAGTTCTGGAAGGTCTTCGGTATCTAGTTGTACATGTCAACAGGGGGCTTTCATGAATGATTGGGAACAACCTCCTTCTCCTGATTGCCCTAACTAATCAAGACTTTGTGAAGTTGTTCCATCTAAACCCATCCCTGTGGGGGAGGGTACAAACCATCAACATTATGGTGACTCTTCGATTTACATATATCTTTGACCTCAAACCTTATTGGCAAGTATTCAGACAGACATTAGAGCTTACATTTGGGGTGGGAGTAAACCCAGAATCTGAACGTTAGCTCTGATACTGTGGCAGTCGGCTTACAATTACTGCACATGACTCTCTATTGTCTGTCACAACAGGCCGTACACCTTTGTTTCCGGTGAGAGACCCTGTCATGGGTGTGTCTGAGCATCTCCACCCAAACCTGCTCCTACCAGTATATTTTTCTACCACTAGCTGCTCTGTTGTTGCAAATTCAATCTGACAGATCACAGCTGTAGTGTGGAGAAAGGTTCAGAACTGCCAACTGGCCAGCTGCTCATATAGGGGGTCATTCTGACCCTGGCGGCCGGTGACCGCCAGGGTCACCGACCACGGGAGCACCGCCAACAGGCTGGCGGTGCTCCCAAGGGCATTCTGACTGCGGCGGTTCAGCCGTGGTCAGAAAGGGTAAACCGGCGGTCTCCCGCCGGTTTACCGCTGCCCCATTGAATCCTCCATGCCATGGGGATTCAGACACCCCCTACCGCCATCCTGTTCAGATGGCGGTAGGGGGTGCTGCGGGGCCCCTGGGGGCCCCTGCAGTGCCCATGCCAATGGCATGGGCACTGCAGGGGCCCCCGTAAGAGGGCCCCACAAAGTATTTCAGTGTCTGCTTTGCAGACACTGAAATACGCGCGCACCCCTGCAACTACGCCGGCTCAATTCTGAGCCGGCGTCCTCGTTGCAGGGGCATTTCCGCTGGGCCGGCGGGCGCTCTTTTGGAGAGCGCCCGCCGGCCCAGCGGAAATGTTTGAATGGCCGCCGCGGTCTTTTGACCGCGGTGCGGTCATTTGTCGGCGGTACCTTGGCGGACGGCCTCTGCCGTCCGCCAAGGTCTGAATGACCCCCATAGTGTGTTGGGGCATTGCACACCTATCTCCCATTGTCCCCTGTTCACCACTATCTCCAGGCGCTAGGCCAATTTCAAGGAGTGGTCTGAGGCCTCTATGGAGAGGTTATCAAAGTGCTACACTCAGGCCCTTCTCTTGCTATGATTAGGTTCAGGTGACAGACACTTCTTAAAATAACAAGGACTATTCCCTGGAAGACTGGGTGATGCTTCTCCTTGACCATGGTGTATTACTCTGGGAACCTAGACTCACAGTCATTTACTTCAAGGTTTTTTGTGTGAATGGAACTGGTTTCACTGGAGACTGAATGGAGCCAAGCTCTTGCCATATGACTGCTTTTGGAGGTGCCTGGCCATTTAATGTGACTTGTACCACATCCTCTGGCCTTCTCTGATATTAGACCACCACTGGAAGGACTTATGCTCCCACCTACACCATTTCAGTCCTGACCAGATAGGCCCCTCAACTCAGTTAGCCATTCTTTGTGATGTCTCCGATATATACTTGACCTGGCAACACATTTGCATAATTGGTTGGCAACCTCCCTTACAGTGGCTAATGTGTGAATTCTTCACCACAGATGACAACCATCTTCCCCAATGGCCCTGGTACGCCGATGCCAACCTGACCTCCATCCCACACTATCTTGGTCCACCCACTCAACCCTTGTGGTGCCAGCCGCGGTCACAGTGCTCTGCTGCTGGAGTGCTCTGGTGCGGGAGTGGGTGTGTTGATGCAGGCAGAAGGGCTTCCTACAGCCCGCAGTACAGCCTGTGACATACCCACCTATGGTCCACCCTCCAGTCTGCTCCTCGTGTACACCATACGTGCACCGGCCTGCCTGCCTGCAGCACTCTTGCTGGTGACAAACCCGGCCATTCCCCCCAAGCGTGCAGGGGAGTGGTGGAGCGTGCAGGGGAGAGTTAGCGCAAGAGGTAGTGCAAGAGGAGCTCCTTGGGCACCCCCTGGTCCCCTGCCCACCATCCACCCACCGTTGTTTGACCGGTTGTGCAGTTGTCCTGCTGGCACCTAGAGACTCAGCGGCCCAAAGGCGGGAGGCTGGAGGTAGGCCAGCAGAAAGTCAGCAGTGGCCCAGCAGCAGCAGCCCCAGGAAGGAAGAAGATGGGGAAGATTTCAGACAGCGGACAACTGACAACAGCTTGTTTGCCCCAGGGGAATCCCCTGGCGGAATCCCCTGACCAAAGTTGGATTTACAGGAGCCCAGGAGCACAAGTTAGGGGGCTGTGAGATTGTGTATGGCAAGTGCAGTGGGTTTAGATACCCACTGCAGAGTGTGCGCCCCGTCCCCCAGCAGAAGCGGCACGGCTAGTTTGGGTGCAGCTTGTGGGGTTGGTTCAGAGAGACCCGCTTGCACCTGCTCCCCTCTACCCACATTCCTCTCTTCACCTGATTGTAGCTTATTAAAAGCAAGCAAGCAACCAAACAACCAAGTAACCAGCTAACCTCAGCATTTAAGCTGCCTAGCCACTCAGCAACTCAGCCACACAACAAGCCAGCTCAATCGAGCAATTAACCATTCTCCACACTGCCTAACCTGCCTACACAGCCTATATTTGTTCATACTGTTGATAAGCAGAGATGAGATCAGGCAAAATACGAGGCAGTACTACATTCACAAGTGAGAGGAAGAGAAAGGGGGTACCACTGTCTGCCAAAATTCAATCAAAAAGGAGACGAGGACCAGACAGCAGAGTCCATCCTGCAAGATCATCTGGGGACCTCACCTTGAACCCCGAAAGCCCTTTTCCCCGCCTATTGAGTCTCCGTCAATGCAGGACTCTGTAATTGCAGTGGGAAAAGCTAAGCCAGTCAAAGTGACTAATAGCCATCAGCCTGGGGGGTGGCCTCCCGGGCAAGGAGGATAGACATTCTAGCTTCCCTCCACCTCTAGTCAAGCCTCGTAAAAAAACAAATTACTTTGGGGCAGCACGCAGGATTATTGATTATCAAGCTCCCCCCGCCTCTTCAATTTTGGTCCATGATCAAGCCCCCGATCAGAGGAGGGGCCTATAGGATGAAGGAAACCACCCCGCCTCTACCACTCTCTCCCATTATTAGTATTCTGGAAGGGAGACCTATAAGGGCTAGTTCCATGTATAAGGATTCCAAAGACACCAATGATCTCAAGGATTGCCCCCCTACATTAGGGGGGGGTCATTGCCCACCGCAAGTGGCCAGGGCCCAGTATTATATTCTCCGGCATGGAAAAGCCTGACCAAACAGCACCCTGCCTCTCGCGGTCAGGCTAGCCCAGTCAACCTACTCAGTGACGAGTGCAATGCCCCTTGAGGCATGGGGGGAGAGGGGTGTCAGACTCCGCCAAGGAGTTCTAGATCTAAATACTACTATTTCCCCACCATCAGTCCAAGAAATGCAGCCCAGAATGGGCCACCCTTAAGGGCATTGGAGGAAGGTGGGCATGTAGGGCCTACTCAGAATAATCAAGCTCCCCGGGTATCTCAAAGAAGTGACTCTAATAAGCCTGCTGCCACTTTGGCCCCCGTAATGGATATATGGGCGGCAATTTTGAACTCAATGCAGACAACAGTAACAGTTCTGCAGTTCCAGTTTCAGAAAATGGATATTCAGGTAGACCTGTTAAACACTTTGGCAGTATTTGTCGCAGGAATTGATGGCAAACTACAAGAATTTAATTCATTAATAACAAGAATACAAAATAACCAACTTAATAAATTTACTATCTGCTCCTGCAAGGAAGTAGTCGACCGTTTGGTACAACTGCCAGTAATCTTCGAAGACATTTTGCAGGAGATTCATCCTCCATGCAAGCAAGTGGGCACAGATGTGGAGTTTCCATTGCTGTTGGGCATGCCCGTAACCCCCAAACCTCTAGCACCCTCGGAGAAGAATCAGTATAGCCTGCGAGGACCCCTAGTTATGTACTTTAGTAACTCAGAGGGGAGCGCAACCACAGCAAAAGTTCCAGCTGCCCAAGGAAGTACCCTGGAACACTCCTCTCAAACAACAAAACCTAGGGACTTGGAAGGGCACCCCTGCCACCAATTGACCAAGAGAGAGCAGAAGCGTGCAAGGAAGGGCAGGAAGAACACTCAGGTGGCTTCTAGAGCCAACACAGAAGCGCTATCATGTAAAATGCAGGGGGATGTGGGGACAACACGCCCCCCTCCAAAGGCATCACTCCCCTGGACATTAGATCCTGGAAGGCCGCTGCCCCGGCCCGGCAATGGAAGGGCCGGAGCTGGGAGGTACGGCTAGGCCTTCTCAGGATCAGCAAGCAACCATTTCATCGCAGTACTCTGAATCTAATTAGGTAGGGTCGAGGCCCCCCCCCAGGCCTCAACAAGTGGTTTCAAGAAAAAATCCACAGATTTGAAAACTGGCTTTAAAATCAAGCCACAACCAGATATAATAGGGCAACCAGGGAGTTTCAAAGGATTTTTGTGTGTATCTTAGCTAGTGTATAGATAGTAGGGATACATGAGTTCATCTTATTCAAAAAATCATATTCGAAGTCAGTAAGAAAACCCAATCTTAAACCATCGTCAGTCACTCTTTTAATCAGAACCGCCACCTTATTCGTCGGATCCACATCCAGTTTATTATAACTCCCTGCATCGGAGAGCTGTAAGAGAATCTCATTCTTATAATCCATCGTATTTTGCACCACTGTAGTCCCACCTTTATCTGCCATCTTAATGACTATTTCTTTATTTGACTTCAAAGCCATCGGAGAGCATGAAAAGAGAATCAAGTGATAGCTATGTGGAGAGAGAGGTAATAGACATTAGTTACAGCGAATGTAAGATGAAATAAGTATATATAAAAAGAAAAACAGGAAATATATTGACATTTTTTAAAAAGGAGGAGAAAAATCAATTTCCTTCGCAGTCCGTGAGAGATAGTTACTTAATGGCAACCACAGCTGATGACATTTCAACAAAGTTCCTGTTGAATCAAGCTTGTAGCTGTCAAGTCTATGATGATAACATACAGAATTCCACCACTGCTTGAGAGTAATGTTCTCCGAAGATTTCCAGTTAGAAGTAATAATAGAGATTGTAATAGAAAGCAAAAGGTCCACCAATTTTCCAAGAGGCCTGAATGAACTCCAGATATCGTGTATGCCACCCAAAAACAGTAATTCATATGACATTGGTAAGGAGATCTGAGCTATTGCTGAATTGCAAGACCATATTGAGGACCAAAAAGTAGATAGGGATGGGCAAGAAAACAAAAGGGAAAGTCAGTACCCTGCTGAGTGTGGCAGCGCCAACAATTGTCATTTTGTGCAAGTTTGAGTTTGTAAAGGCGTACAGGAGTGTAGAAAAGTCTATTATAAAAAAAATATAGGGTCTGTGTGAGGCTTGCAGTGCGTGCAGTGGAATGTATTTTATACCATATTCTATCCCATAAAAAAGTTGGCCAAACAACACCAAGATCTGATTCCCACAATGTCTCAATAGGTGATTTCAGTCTAGGTGAAACAGACGTTCTTAAAAGTTTATAAATTCAAGCTTGCCTAGGATAATTAGAAGTTACGATCGGTGTGGAGATGATGCAAGAGAAGAATGATTATGATCTATAAGTTTATTGAGGGCCTCTTGGACTAGAGTAGAAAGAATGATATATTGGGATTTAATGCGAATAGGGAGATTATAAATTGCTGAGAGAGGTAGTAAAAGGGATGAGAGAGTCTTTATGATATAATTGGGAAATTAGAAGAATACCTTTAGTCATCCAAGCCTTCCAACACAATGTTTTACCTTGTTTCCTAAGCGAAATATTGTGCCAAATAGAAATGTTAAAGAATTGATTAATGGAGGTAAGATGCAAAATAAAAAAAGGTTTCAGTAAGTTGACTGAATGGGAATTTTCTTGCAACATCTTTTGCCAGGCAGCTATCCTTAATTTGTTAGTAGTTAAGGTTTTGTCTGTGAACGTCATTAGTTTTATAAAGATGTGCTGTAAAGTTGGCTCCATGAGTTAAAGCGTGGTACTCACAGCTGCTGTTATGGGTCAATCATAAATTCAAATCCTGGCAAAGCAAACTCAGACTTCAATCTTTCTGATGATGGTAAATAAAGAACAATCAGGTATAGTAACACCTGTTAATTATAGTGATTACAAGTGCCAAAGATGTGGTATGTAGCTCTGCATAAATCAATCATTGGCAATGCCAATAGATCATGATTGTCTGTAGTGCATTTTCGCTGGCAAAAAAGCAATATATGTGAATAGAGTGCATGCACAAAAGCGACACAAATAGTTACACAAGCGCACATAACACAAACTGACTCACAGACAGCATGCTCTACACATAGAGTGCATACATATGACCATGCACCCACAGGCCTGCACATATGTATGCATGTTGTCTATCTGTGGATCAGTTTGCCTTGTGTGTGCATGAGTGACTGAAGGTGCTGAAACCTACTCAGTTTAATTTTGTTTTATTTTGCGCAGAACTTCATAACTAGTTCACGCATTCTTTAAAAAAATCACAGAATGTCAGACAATTGACAAGTGTCATACTTTCATTTAATTTTATTCATTTAAACTTTATTTTGTTTTTATTTTCCCACATATTCTGTAAACACTTCATAGCACTACAATTCAACAGTCTTCCAAAAGCTCCAAGTGTTAGTTTTTTACCACTGTGGCATCAGTCAGTATCAGAAGCAGATGGAGCATGGCTGTCATGTAGAACATTCTAACACCAATATGTAGACTTTGCACGGTAGATGCACCATCATGTTAATTTTATAGTATTTTGAAATAAAAAACACTTGATTGCATTTCTGGAAGTCAGTTTCTGACTGATGTGTGCACCGGGGAGATTACAGATTGTTGCAGAGTGAGCAGAGGATTCTGTAAATTTTCAACACTAATGCCAGGCTTATTTCAGGCTAAAATCATTAAAACTCCCCCACTTAGCACAAAGAAGGAAAGAAAACCCCATTCCAAGATAATCATTATTTATCCTGAATTTAGGAAATCTCACATTGCCAGAGTGCCCAAACTACAATTCCCTGTAGTGCTCGTCTAGCCACTGCATATCGAGGTGGACTCCCTTCGTTTACCAATAAACAGCTCCATTTTTAAGACTGAGCAAAACACGAGATCTGAACTAAAATACAAGCAACACTTTCATCAAGTAATGGATTAAGGTGGCTACTCAGAAAAGCCAATTACCGCTAGGGTTCGCCAAAAGCCCGCTCCCTGCGCATCGTTTATGACAAATGATATGAAGACATTATTGTTATATTTGACCAGCATTACGAGCATAAATCTTTAGATGAACTCGGACTGCCGGCTTTGGTGAAGGATTGTGTTAACTAACCTTGGTGCAGAGCTTGGAACCATGCACTTCGGCTTGGATTTACAAATAAATAGCGCAGGTGCTTTCATGACTATAAGTGACAGGACAGCAATGTCTATACATGTAGGTTCCGGAGTATCCCTCTCAGGTTCTGCTTCCTCCAGGACTGTGGGCATCTCTGTGGTGGTTTCCCATGCACATCCCCTCTCCTCTTCTTGGCAAGTGCATGGGCCATTGTTCCAGGCTCAAGTACCTTGGGACATTCCTCTAGAAAGGTCATGGACCATGTGGTCAGGCACACCTTCTCAGACAACTCAAGCATCTCTAAGTATGATCCTGGTGCTAATCCAGTGGCCCACCTCCTTAGAAAGCTCCCTGCGGCCTGTCAGTTTACTATCCACAAGGTGTTGGTGCGTCTCTGGAAAACAACTGTTGACCATGTACTCTCTGGCAACTAGATTATACAGGTCATTGTAATAATTCCCATCACTGCCCTTCATCCAGCCATCCAGTGCCTTGCAAAAGTAATCCACATAATCCTCCCAGGACTGTTAGGGCAGCTCGTGACCGTCCCTAAACCTTTGCCTATACTTTTCTGGGGTGATACTGTATTTCCGGGTAAGAGTGTCCTTCATGATGGGATACCTCATCCTGTCCTCTTTCTCTGGGGCCAGCATGGTATCCCTCCCTTCAACTGGAATGTGCCTTCAGAGACTGACTCTCCAATCCTCATCAGGGACCCCGTGCATCCCCAGGGCAACTTCCTTTGCCTCAAACCACTTGTCTATCTTATTGCCAACAACAACATTAGGCATCAGGTCCTTGGGGATATGGAACCACTTGTCTTCAGCAGACACTGCAGTTGTGCTGCCACCATTGTTACTGGACCCTGTGCTTTGCTTTGAACTCCAGCTCCCTAAGTTTCACTTCATGAGCCAACAAGATTTTTTGTTTTTTCCAAGGCTCTCTTGGCCTTCTTTTCCTCTGCTAGCTTCTTCTCCAGGGCCAGTTTCCTACCTCTAAGGCCCTTTTAACAGCTGCCTCCCCCATCTTTAGTTTTGTCACCTGCAGCTGGGATGTTTTTTCTGCTTTCCTATCCACCATCTCCTCTGGGGACAGATTGTGGGTTGAGATGCTGCTGGCCCTGGATCTAGCAGGGGACCTCTCTCCTCTGGGACCGCAAGCAGGGGGTTGTTGTTCCCCCTTCCATCTCTTACTTCTGCTCCTCCTGAACATTCACCTTCTCCTCCTCTGTTGCCAGTAATTGGCAGGCCTCTCACCAGGCGCTGAGGGCCTTCTGGAACTCCTGCTTCTTTTCTGGAAACCCTCTTGTCCTGCAGACTTCTCTGAGCTCAGCCACATTGCAGTTCTCCACGTTGTTGAGCTCAAACTCCAAGCTTGCAGGTAGGGCCACCGATACTCGAAGTCAAGTGTAATAGCAGTGACTTTAGAAAAAGTAAAAGAGGCCAATCAAGGAGAATTAAAAAAGGTTGAATTTGGTATAAAATTATTCATAATGGGACCTTTGTTGTACAGAAATCACTGTATGGCACTGCACAAACACAAGTACTGGATCCCACCACTGAGAACCAACGTGAGAAGTTGGTTGTTGGTTGAGGGATGTGAAACCCTACTCAAGAAACATTCACAATCCTTGTCAGGGTGACCACAAAGAGTCACTAAATTAACCTGTGCTTAGCCCTCTGGTAGCGTGGCTCAAAAGCAGACAGGCTTAACTTTAGAGGCAATCTGTGAAGTATTTATGCATAACACAAATAGTAATAAATTAAAAACACAACGCAAGGAAAATTCCACACCAAGTTATTATAAACCAGACCACTAATCCGAGTGAAACTGGGGTCTGAAATATCGGAACCAATTCGACTGGGCAGGGGTATGAGACAGGGTTCCCCCTTCTCACCACTGCTGTTCTCACTCGCTATGGAGCCCCTGGCAATAGCCATGCGCAGAGCGGGGGTTGGCTGGGGTATTCCGTTAGGGGATGATACTCACATAATCTCACTATATGCTGATGACCTTCTTTTATACTTCCGAGACATTACGCAAATCCCTCCTGAGGCTGGTTTACTTCTACAACAATTCGCCCTTTCATCTGGCCTGAGAGTCAACTGGTCTAAATCCTGCCTCTTCCCATTCGACCCGGGACTCCCTGACCCGGGACTTATTATTGCCGGAAATCCCGTCCCATGGCAACCCCATACATTCAGATACTTGGGTATTCGAATATACCACCGTGAGGAAGGCATATTTGAGGGCAACCTTGTAAGAGCCGTGTCCTCGGTTAAATCCCAAATGGGCTTCTGGAAAACACTACCGTTGTCTGTAGCAGGCAGGATAGCACTCCTGAAAATGGTGGTCCTGCCCCGACTTATTTACTTCTTCACTAATCTTCAGCACTATGTTCCTCCTGGCTTCTTCAGGGCTCTGGAGAGGGGACTGAGGGAATTCATTTGGAACAATGGCCGCTGTAGGGTTGCCTTAAAGAAACTGTACCTGCCACCAGATAAGGGTGGTTAGCAGTTCCTAACCTGGAACAATACTACCTAGCGGCTCAACTTCAATGGATAGCCAGATGGTTGGCAGATCTTCAGCGTGTAGACACGGCATCAGAGAGCAGACCCTGGACACTCCCACAGATACAACATTTATTCCACCCACTCACGCAGACACAAACACCCCGACAACTCTTTCTTAGGGTGGCTCACAAATGCTTTCGTCGCTCACTTCGCCTTACAAATACACAGCTTCCCTTTGCACCGGCCTTGGCGTTATTAGGCACACCAAGAGGTTCCAGAATCACGTCAGAATCCGAACTGTACGCATGGCATGAAATATAAATAGACACACTGGGAGACCTGTACGAAGACTCCCAACTGCTCCCCTTTGCCAGGCTTCACGAAATGGGGCTACCACCAGGCCAATTCTTATCGCACCGCTCTCTGATAGAGGCAATGAGAACCAAATGGGGCGACATCTCTGTGGCTCCTCCCACTCACTTATTGATACAATACTTACAGGTGGTGGGCCGAGGGCATCATTTAATTAGCTGGCTAGCAGATGCTTTGAGATCCCAAACCGCTCTTGACAACGAAGCGCTACGTATGGCATGGGAAACAGACTCAGGCATGTCAATCACAATACCACGATGGAAAGCTGCCCTTTCAGGCCGCCTTAACGTGCCTCGCAATTCCTGATTCCACTTAATCCAATACTACATAGTGAATAGAGCATACCTCACACCGGCTCGAGTGAATAGATACTTCGCCCACACAGATGCAGCCTGCCCCAGATGCCAGCAAATCGGAGCAGACCTGCTACACATGCTCTGGTCCTGTCCTACCTTGGAGAGCAGTAAAGGAAAGCCTATCCGACTGTATAGCACTACAAATACCCTTTACATGGGAAGCGTGCATATTAGGTTTATTTCCCAGAAACAAGCAACATAGAGCAGAAGCACGCTTCGCAGACCTGGGACTTATAGTAGCAAAGCGATTAGTGACCCGCAGATGGAAATCACCTGACCCGCCGCCGACACAGGCCTGGAAACGATCTTTCGAAGTGTGGGCGGGAGCTGAAGGCACAGCACTGGTGCGGGAAGAGGTTTTGGGGTTGAGACAGTTTCCATTGTCTGCTAGCTGGGAGAGAATGTTACTGCGGCTGCGTGATGAGGGAATGCACCCATCAGAAGAGGGAGTGGAGTAATACAGGTGGACGTCCCCCTGACAAGAAAACACAATGCATGGGGGAACTGAATAAGTAAAGTTAGCCAGATATACCCTGATACTGGAATTAAAAATGACAATGCCTGCTTAACCTGATACCTGACCCAACCCTCCTATTAATAAACTGTTCTGCAACAATGTAATCCCATTCCGACTGGAAATAATCACATAAGTGTATTCTACATAAGTGTCCATTACCGGCAATTGTTGAATGTTAATCTTTTTCTCCCTTATTGTTCTGCCCCTTCCCCCTTACTATCAAATTAGCATTTATGCATAGCTCATGATCCCTCTCCTTTTCTCCTCTTTGTACCTAATCAGATTACTCCAATTGAACACACATACTAGAAATAACTTTAAACCAACATACACTGTATGAGCATGCTGATAAACATCAGAAACCCTATGGGGCTCTCACTCCTGCAAATCTATAAAGGGTTGACAAAGTTAAAACACAACAAGTAACAGGTATAACATGGTACGTTAACTTTGGATGTAATAACAACGGAAATGTATAACTGAATAACTGCAAATGTATATCAAGTGATATGTTGCAGCAATGCATAATATATACAATGTCAGCTATGTAACGATTTAAGAACACATGCTATATTGTATGAAGTGTAAACAAATGTAGAAACATGAAGCAAAGTAAAGATGAGAAATACCAATAAACACATTTGTGGAAAAAAAAGGAAGATTCCACACCAATTTAGTAAAGCAGACTAAAATGTAATAAATTATGTGACACTAAAACATCAAAAGTCCAATTTGTAGAGATGGAGATATGGAATTTCAAAGATGGAAGGTAATTATAACGCCTAAATGCAAATATACGACTCAGGGTTATCTAGTTGTGCAAGACCGGGTGAAAGTCACAAGTTTAGACAGACCACAATGGAGCACAGGCTGTAATTCAGCAGGCTGCACATAGCAGATGACCATTGCTCTAGCATGAAGAACACCTTGGGAGTCATGGAGGATTGTTGCTGAAACTTTGCATTGGCAGACATCAAAGGATGTCAATGCTGTACAGAGAACCTCAGATCTTGCAATGCCGGTAGTTGCTAGCAGTCATTGTAGTGCAAAGAGTTGCATTCAGTGGAGGTTTGCTATTTTGCCACGAAGAGGCCCGTTCGTGGTTGCAAAGAGCCCAAAACTTCATGATTTTTCCTTTTCAATCAATGCCACACCAAGGCCCTCATTCCGAGTTTGGTGGTTCTCGGGCAAGAAGGCA
The DNA here is from genome assembly GCF_031143425.1 of Pleurodeles waltl. Classification (NCBI taxonomy): domain Eukaryota; kingdom Metazoa; phylum Chordata; class Amphibia; order Caudata; family Salamandridae; genus Pleurodeles; species Pleurodeles waltl. Next base: position 779,656,210 of record NC_090439.1, read on the forward strand.
ATGCAAAATCCTGCTGCCATCCCACCAGTGTTGGCGGTACAGTGTCCGCCATATCAAAAGTTACAAACACCAACCTGACGAAACACAGCCAGATATCCAACACTGCCAGTGCCACTGACTGTGAAAGAGTGACTGACCATCCGCCGGTCCTGCCACGCCAACACCATTCCGGCCGCCATATTATAAGTTGAAAATCAGCACAGCTGAACATGCACGGCAGCAAACCTTTGGCGGTGCTCACTGCGGCGGGCCACGAAATCACCGCCGATAGAAGGCAACCCCAGATTGGACATCCCGAGTACCCCAACCCTGAAACACATACACACACCTGTTCATCGCACTATAATACACACACCATCGCACTCCCACAACCCTTTGTGAATATCACCACAAGCTAGAGACCCAATGACACACAAACCACTACACATTGAGCATAAATATCACACGTTCCACGCACCCCCACAACAACCAGCCGCCCACACTGCACCTCACACATGTAGCATGCCCCCCACAATATGTCACACCCCAAGGACCCACGCTTCACGAACAATGAGTTGCGGGTCACGGTGGATGAGATCATCAGAGTACAGCCACAACTGATGGGAGCACAAGTCCAGCACACATCGATGGCCAGGAAAACAGAGCTATAGCAGAGGATTGTTGACAGGGTGAACGCAGTCGGCAGCTACCCACGCACAAGGGAGGATATCAAGAAGAGATGGAATGGCCTCAGGGGGAAGGTCCATTCCATGGCCTCCAGGCACAACATCGCACTCAACAGGACTGACGGTGGACCCCCACCTCTTCCCCTTGACTTGACATCTCGGGAGGAGAAGGTCTTGGATATCATGCATCCGGAGGGTCTGACTGGAATCATTGGAGGGCTTACCTCAGGTAAGGAAACAACTAGCCCCTGAGCACTAACCACTGCACTCTTGCTTGCCTCCCAACCACCCACCACTGCCCATCCCATCCCACCACAAACCACAAGAATGCACCCCCCACTATCACCCCACCTTTCACTCTGCATGCCACACCACCCCTCTTCCACCATTCTTGCACCCCCCGCACAATGCACACCAAGCCTTCACTACCCCCTCAACTACCACTCCCACAATCCATTACTACGCACACCAGATCTGAGTCACACTGACACCTCACAATGGAGCACCTGCATGGACAACCATCCCACAGCCCACCCCAAATGCTAGCCAACCCTGCCTCACTATCTATGGCAATTACAGCAATGTCAAACAGCAAACCCAAAACCACAGATAAAATGACAAGCATGGCCCAAAGCCTATACATCATGCAGTGTCGCAATTGCTGCAAATGTCATTGCCATCTCTGAGTAACAAATCCACCCACTGCAAGCAGCACACCATGACACCACAACAACATATCCATAAACTAACTCTCACCCTTCCCATCCACAGCTCACCCTGCTACTGCCACCCAGCAGAAGATGCCAGAGTCAGACAGCCCTCCCAGGATGAAGGCCCCAGTGGATGTCTGGAGGACGGCGATTTGCCTGGGCCAACCGGTTGCAAATGGCCAGTCTACCCTCAGCAGCCCCAACCTGGACACCCCATGTGGCTACGACACCTCAGCTAGCCCCTCCTCCCCAAACCTATGCCCCAGGGACTAATCAATTAGAGGCGTGCCCCACAGTACAGGGGCCTGAGTCAAGGGCACCCGCCTCCAACAGTAAAGGCCCTGGTGCTACTGGGAGTGGACACACTGTGCCAGGAGCACAGGCACAGGGGGCCAGAGGTAGTGGGAGGGGAACTGTGGTCCAAGGGAGGGTGCAACAAGAACAGCACACTGGCCAGGAGCCCCTCACCCAAGTCCTTTGTGTGTACCTTCAAACCCAGGACACCATGGCCCAGATCCTCGCTACCCTGCAGGAGACCCAGAGGCTACGTCTTTATTTAGCATGAGTACAAAATGTACAGCCATAACATGTGTAACAGCCAGACCATTGTCCTACCAATGTATGTGATAGTGCCAGAAGGAGGAGCAATCATTGACAAGTTCAGCAATACAGTTAACAGCACCACAAGCAAAGTAATGTGTACACCCAGTGCCCACATTGAACACACAACCCTGGTAGCAGATGTAGACACTGCAGAGTTTGCACCTGGTAACATAGCATGGCTGTTATACATACCTGTATGTCAGTGAAAGTATTGTTTTACCATCTTTGCTCTGGCATCAGCTGCATCTTCTTCATCCTCCTCCTCATCACTCCCAATGTCCCCTTCATCAGCCACTGGCACAGCTGCACCCTCCTCAACATCCTGTAATGGGCTGTGATGTCTGAGAGCCAAACTGTGTAACATGTAGCACGCTACAATGATCTGGCACACTTTTGCTGGTCTGTGCAGTATAGCCCCTCCAGTGAGGTGCAGGCACCGGAATCTGGCTTTCAGCACTCCAAAGGTGTGTTCAGTAACCCGTCAGGTCCTACCATGGGCATCATTGAAATGGTTTTCTGCTGATGTAATCGGATGCCTGAGAGGTGTCAGTAACCATGGCAGGTTGGGATAACCAGAGTCACCTGTGTGCACAGAGGTAATAGGCATATTGGAAACTGTAGGTAAAATTGCAAGGTGGTGTAGAGTGTGCAGATATAGAGGCACTCATATGACACGTTATATAACGATGAGCCAAGCACGACCCCTTTGCACTGGTGCAATGAGTTGTGGGATGCTGCTGTCCTGCAGAATGTAGGCATCATGCACTGAACCTGGGAACCGGGCAGTCACTTGTGTGATGTAGCGGTCTGCGAGACATACCAGCTGAACATTGGTAGAGTACTAGTTCTTACGGTTCATAAACACCTGTTCACACCTGTTCACTCCTCCTGGGTGGCACCAGGGCAATGTGGGACCCATCAATAGTAAACCACAAGAAGAGAGTAAAGGGAGTATCGCAATCCCACACCACCTCCCAAAAGAAATCTATATAATCACTAAGGGTGTGGGACAGTAGAAGTTGAGGGTAGACCTGAGTTGGTGTTCCCTCGGTCGGCGGTGTCCGTTAGGTCGCCTTGTGCTGAGAAATGGAATAGGTGGAGAGTATCCACGAGGCGGGGCACTGTGTTGTACTACAGGGGAGGGGGAGTTCCCTTAGGGACTAGGTGGTCTCACACACATAATAGTGTCTTGCTTCATCATTTGACCACCTAGCCCCACCCAAGTAAGGATGATACTACTTGGGCGGACTCAACCTCTTGGTTAAAAGAACCAGAGGGAGTGCTGAAATTAAACTGACTTTATAATTACAGAGATCCAGATAGGGTGAAAATAAAATTACCATACATGTCACTGGTTATTCTTAGTTAGTTTTAATGGGAGTGCATGTTGGTAAGGTTAAGAACAGGGGAGGAGGCTCTTTTGAGGATAATGTCTCTTAGAGTCTAAAAGTAAGTACGTATGACCAACATGCTTCTGCCCTCACAAGGTGCTGGTAGGTCAGGGGCATTCATCAGGGTCGGAGCACTAACAGTAGGTGAAGTGCTCAAAGTGAATCATGAATGGCCTACCTGAACATGTAGTTCATGATGTGGTAGGTCTGTAACAGCTGATAGATAAACCACAAATTAATACGAGTGAGAAGTGGCACACCACTGTACACAACACAGCAAAAAGTGACAAGGAAATTACACACACATGCATCAGTGACTTACCCCGGAGATGGGGGCGGGTGGCCTCTGGTCTGGCTAGTGCCGGGGGGGGGGGGTTTCCCTTGTAGTCACACTCCGAGGAGATTAAAGATTTAAAAAAGGGGGAAAAGCAGGGCAAACGGTAAAGCGGGAAAGAAAAGAGGTAGAAAGAGAAAGTGGACAGGAAAAAAGAAAAAAGTAGAAGAAGACGAAAAAGAAGAAGAAGAAAAATAGAGGAGGAGGGCAACAAGGGAAACAAGATAAGGGGAAGGAAAGAAGAAAGGAAAGCAAAATGAGCAGAGGCACAAAAAGAGAAAACAAGGGAGAAGTAAGGCTGAAGGAAAGAGGAAGAGAGAAAGAGAAAAGGAAAAGAAAAAGAAGCAAGGGGGGGGGGAAGGAGGAAGGGGAGAAAGAAAAAACCCAGGAGTGAGGGAAGGAAAGAGACAAAATGGGCAAAAGAAGAAGAAGGGGATGAGGGAGAAAGGATTGGAGAGGAGAAGAGAGAAAAGGAACTAAAGGCAGTGGGCCATGAGGGCTGTGGGCCAGAGAGGGTGTCTCTGGTGAAGAATAAGGAGAGGTCCCAAAGGCAAAAAAAGGCTCAAACTTACCACTCCAAAGGGATTACCGGGGGGAGTACCTACATGCCGGTGCCAGGCCGCACTGGTACTCAATGGAGGGCTGGCCCGGTTAATAAGGTGGCAGTAACCAATCAGATGAGAGGCCAAAGGTAGCAGGCAATCAACGTGGGAAATACGAAAAAGATGTGCCCGGTATCGTAAGGCAACGTGCGTCCTGACTGGTTAGGACGCATATGGAACACCTGACCAAAATCGGCGAAGTGCGGCCGGGCGCGTTGCAATGACGCGCTGGGTCCAGGCGGGCGCGGCCCACCGTGGGAGCCGTGGGAAAATGAGTCCCACGGTGGTGGACCGCGCCCGAGGAGAGTATACCCAACGAGGAGCTCTCCAAAGGGCCCCCGTCGGCGGGGCGGCCAGTAATGATGTGCCGCGTAGGGTGCGGCGCGACAGGCTCAACCGCGGAACTCTGGGAATGAGAGTCCAGCGGTTGTGGCCCGGCACCTCTCGGGTGCCGCATAAGTGATGGAAAAGGAAAGGGACAAACGGGGAAATAAAAATTGAGAAGAAAAAGAACTGGAGGGGCGGGGGGCAGGGGGATGGGAAAGGGAAGAGAAAGGGGGAGGGAAGGAAGAGTAGTATACAAATGAGAAGGGGAGGGGGGGAAAGAGGGAAAAGAGCAGAGAAAGCACGGGGAAACACCTAAAAAGGAGAGCCACCCAGAAGTGACGGAAAGGAATGGAGACAAAGGGCAGGAAAAGAGAAAAAGGAAAAGAAGAGAAGGGGGGGGGAAGGGGAAGGGACTAGGAAGAGAAGCATGAAAAAAGGAAAGACGGGGAGAGAACAGGAAAGAAGCTAAGAAACACAGGAAAGGAGGCAGGGGAGCAAGGGTTAGAACCAAAGAAAAAGCCGGGAGGGGGGGGGCTTAAAAAGGGGAAAAAAAGGGAAAAAGAAAGGGGAAGAGGGAAGAAAAAGAAAAAACGGAGAGGGTGGGTAGGTGAGAAGAGAGACAAAAGGGAAAAAGAGGAAAGAAAGGAAGAGAGAAAGCAGAAAGAGATTGATCAAGCTGCAAGGTGCTGGGCAATAAGGGAAAAAAAGGGGGAAAGAATGATGGCTGAAAGGGAAGGGGCATAAAGTGTAGAGCGGTCAGGGAAGAGAGGGAAGAAGGAGCGAAAGAGAGAGACAGGGGGGGTTTTGAAATGACAATAGCTCTTATTAAGGGGCTAAATCGAGGTTGTATAGTTGAGCCGAGGACATAAAAGTACTAGGTAGTGATTGTCATAGCAGGGTATTCCAAAAAAGAGTGAGTGGAATATAGAAGTCATTAGCATGTTGCCATTGGCAGGGGTGGTAATCTGCTGGGTAGTGATAATACGAAGTCTATCTTGGAAGTCTATCTCAGGACGGATCTACTAGTGGCAGGTTATTGACCTAAGGCTGACCACTGGATATTGTCATTCAGTCCTGTGGTATCAGTTCGCAGTCTCCATATCCATCTCTGTTCATATAGTAGGAGTTTATGTTTAACGTTGGTTGCTGTAGGTTTTAGTTGGTCCAGTACCACCCATTGCATGTGGTCGGGATGGTGATTTTTGGTGATGTAGTGTTCTGTGAGTCTCGTGGCATCTCTTTTGCAGCGAATGGTGCTCCTATGTTCGCAGATGCATGTGCCCACTCTTCTTGTTGTCATCCCAATGTATCTATGACCACAGGGGCATGTGATCATGTACATGACATTTTTACTATTGCAGTTTGTTAGTTGTCTGAGTTCCCAAGGTGTTCGTAGACCCAGGTCTACTGTGAGTTTTTTTTTGGTAAAGGCACATACACTGCAGTTGCCGCATGGGAAGTGCCCCTTGGGGGGAGGGAGATCCCAGAGAGTCTTTTGTCTGCTCATGGCGGGGATCACCCGTGGGCGGGTATGTATGATCATCTCCCGAATGCTCTTAGCTTTTCTGTAGGCATTCATAGGGAGCTGAAAGGGGAGACCCCCGAGGTAAGGATTTTCCAATCCTCGTTTATTATTTTTTGATCAAATTGGATGCTGGGTTGAAAGTGGTCACACAGATCAGTTGATCTCCCTTGTTGGTTCTGGTGCTGGATTGGAGTAGCGTATCCCTGGGGCTAACACGCGCACGCTTGTCGGCTCTCCTCAGTAGGTGGTCCGGATACCCTCTTGCTCAAAGCTTGTTGGTGAGTTTCTGTGCATGTTTTTTATAGTCTGTTATTTCAGTGCAGTTCTGCCGGAGGCGGAGGAATTGACCCACTGGGAGATTCTCCCTAAGAGAGCGCGGGTGGAAGCTCTGGAACTGAAGGAGAGTGTTTCGATCAGTGGGTTTGTGATATACCTCAGTTACGAGAGAGCCGTTCCTTTCTGTTATTAAAAGGTCGAGAAAGGAGACTGCCGGGTCTCCCAGCGTGGCTGTGAATCTCAGGAAAGGGTTAAGGGTGTTTAGCCAAGTGACAAATGTAGTCGCTTCTTCCCTTGTTCCTTTCCATATGATCAGGACGTCATCAATATATCTTTTCCATAACCTGATATGGTTAAGGTAAGGGTTGTCTTCTGTGAGGACCATTCCTTTCTCGAAATGGTCTACATACAGGCATGCCAGGCTTGGTGCGAAGGTGCTGCCCATCGAGGTCCCCTGGATCTGTAGGAAGAAGTTCTTGTCGAACTCAAAGAAGTTCCTAGTAAGAGCCAGATGGGCTAGATCCAGGATAAATTCTGGTGGGGTGATATAGTTCCAGACACCCCTGTTTAGTAGGTCACTGACCACTTCTAGAGTGGCCTCCTGTGGGATATTGGTGTATAGTGACTCCACATCCAGGGTCATTAGATGTTCTTTTTCTTTGTCAAACTCAAGAGTGCTTAGTAGCTCGAGCACATCTGTAGTATCTTTGAGATACGTGGGAATCTGTTTTACAAGTGGTTGGAGGAACCAGTCGCAGAATTGGGACAGCGGTTCCAGGATAGAGCCAATCCCGGAGACTATTGGTCTCCCCGGGGGTGGATGTTTGTTCTTATGGATCTTGGGCAGAACATAGAAGTATGGTGTTTTTGGGTCTGGTTGAATGAGGAAAGCGGCCTCATGCTTGGTAATCCAGCCATTTTCGATGCCCTTATTAACCAAAAAGGTGATTTCTTCTTTGATCTCTTCTGTTGGATCCTTTGACAGTCTTCTATAGTGATGGTCGTTGTCTAATAGGCGTAGGCATTCTGTGTTTTACATAGCCGTGGGCATTATCACTATTGCCCCACCTTTGTCGGCAGGTTTAATAGTGATAGAGGAGTCATTGCTGAGATTGTGGAGAGCTGTGAGTTCTTCGGTGCTAATATTATGGAAGATCTCTCTCAGTGTATTCTGTAAGTCATCGATTTTCCTGCTTACTGATTTTTCGAAAGCCAAGACTTTGGTGGGAGGTGGGGGTGAACTTTGGTTTAGGACGTAGCCCTGTGTTCTTATCTTGTTCAGTGTTGGGTTCAGGGTTTTGGAGGAAGAAGGTTTTTAACCTGATCTTGCGAAAGAACTCAGCTAGCTCTATCCTTAGTTTAAAAATGTCAAGCTTGGGGGTGGGGACGAAGCCCAAGCCTTTCTCTAAAGCTTGCAGCTCTTTTTCGTTCAATATTTTGGTGCTCAGGTTGACAACAGTAGTGGACCCCTCGTTTATGCTCTACTTGTGCGGGGGTTCTCGTCGTCTGTTGGTCCTTCTTTTAGGTTCCAACTGACTCCCTTTTTCCTTCCCCTTCCACGTCCTGGGCTCCTCCCAAAAAAAGGAACATTTGGGTAGGTCCAGGACGTCGGTGGCTGAGGATATAACGGGGCTTGAAATTGGTTGGGTGGCCCATAAGGAGAGGGCCAGGTCCAAGGGGGCATATTAAGCAGAGGGGGTGGAGGGCCTGTGAATGGGGTAGGCCAATTGTTCAGTGTGTTCCCCCTCCTGCTACGCCTGGGACGTGAGGATTGTGTCCGGTTGGTGTCAGAATCAGAGCTGGAATAACCCCCAGAAGATGTGTCGGAGGGTAGAGAAGGTTGAGCTATAAAATCTTCCTTTGAGTAAGGATGTACTCTCTCTAGGGAGAATCTATCCAGGTCTTTCTGGAATTTGGCAATCTTGCGTTGAGTCAAGTAATCTTTGAATTCGCCGATCGTTTTATTTGTTTCCTCTAATTTCTTTTTAAATGCAGCAGCCGTCAGTCCAGTTTTTAGGCTGCTTTCGGCCGCTTTAATTTGAATCACCAGGGCATCTGATAGTCTGGAGGCAGTTTTTATGATCAGGATCAACCAATCACGCGTGCACTTCCAGGCTATCAGTGACCAGTCCTTCCTGAATTCTTTGTCTTCTAGGAATATGCGTGGCTCAGTGGTAACGATCAGTCCGTTTGGTGCTGCGTTTTTCCTCAGATACTTGGTTAGGACAGCCACATGTAATATTGTTTTAACTTGTGTCCTCTTAAGCTCGATCAGTGTGTCCCAGTCCCCTAATAGGGCCATTGTCTTAGAGAGGGAAGAGTCTCCTAAAAGTGAGGGTGCAGCGAGGATGGCCTGGAGTTCTTCCTCGCTGAAGGCCATCCCTTCAGCCATGGTAGGGTAATATGGAGAGGGCTTCCTGTATTCCTGTGAAAGTGGCACAGGGTTTGAATGGAATATATCGTCGACTCTCACAGCTAGCTGCTGCGCTGACTCGTAAACCACAAGAAGAGAGTAAAGGGAGTATCGCAATCCCACACCACCTCCCAAAAGAAATCTATATAATCACTAAGGGAGTGGGACAGTAGAAGTTGAGGGTAGACCTGAGTTGGTGTTCCCTCGGTCGGCGGTGTCCGTTAGGTCGCCTTGTGCTGAGAAATGGAATAGGTGGAGAGTATCCATGAGGCGGGGCGCTGTGTTGTACTACAGGGGAGGGGGAGTTCCCTTACGGACTAGGTGGTCTCACACACATAATAGTGTCTTGCTTCATCATTTGACCACCTAGCCCCACCCAAGTAAGGATGATACTACTTGGGCGGACTCAACCTCTTGGTTAAAAGAACCAGAGGGAGTGCTGAAATTAAACTGACTGGATAATTACAGAGATCCAGATAGGGTGAAAATAAAATTACCATACATGTCACTGGTTATTCTTAGTTAGTTTTAATGGGAGTGCATGTTGGTAAGGTTAAGAACAGGGGAGGAGGCTCTTTTGAGGATAATGTCTCTTAGAGTCTAAAAGAAAGTACGTATGACCAACATGTTTCTGCCCTCACAAGGTGCTGGTAGGTCAGGGGCATTCGTCAGGGTCGGAGCACTAACAGTAGGTGAAGTGCTCAAAGTGAATCATGAATGGCCTACCTGAACATGTAGTTCATGATGTGGTAGGTCTGTAACAGCTGATAGATAAACCACAAATTAATACGAGTGAGAAGTGGCACACCACTGTACACAACACAGCAAAAAGTGACAAGGAAATTACACACACATGCATCAGTGACTTACCCCGGAGATGGGGGCGGGTGGCCTCTGGTCTGGCTAGTGCCGGGGGCGGGGGTTCCCTTGTAGTCACACTCTGAGGAGATTAAAGGTTAAAAAAAGGGGGAAAAGCAGGGCAAACGGTAAAGCGGGAAAGAAAAGAGGTAGAAAGAGAAAGTGGACAGGAAAAAAGAAAAAAGTAGAAGAAGACGAAAAAGAAGAAGAAGAAAAATAGAGGAGGAGGGCAACAAGGGAAACAAGATAAGGGGAAGGAAAGAAGAAAGGAAAGCAAAATGAGCAGAGGCACAAAAAGAGAAAACAAGGGAGAAGTAAGGCTGAAGGAAAGAGGAAGAGAGAAAGAGAAAAGGAAAAGAAAAAGAAGCAAGGGGGGGGAAGGAGGAAGGGGAGAAAGAAAAAACCCAGGAGTGAGGGAAGGAAAGAGACAAAATGGGCAAAAGAAGAAGAAGGGGATGAGGGAGAAAGGATTGGAGAGGAGAAGAGAGAAAAGGAACTAAAGGCAGTGGGCCATGAGGGCTGTGGGCCAGAGAGGGTGTCTCTGGTGAAGAATAAGGATAGGTCCCAAAAGCAGAAAAAGGCTCAAACTTACCACTCCAAAGGGATTACCGGGGGGAGTACCTACATGCCGGTGCCAGGCCGCTCTGGTACTCAATGGAGGGCTGGCCCGGTTAATAAGGTGGCAGTAACCAATCAGATGAGAGGCCAAAGGTAGCAGGCAATCAATGTGGGAAATACGAAAAAGATGTGCCCGGTATCGTAAGGCAACGTGCGTCCTGACTGGTTAGGACGCATATGGAACACCTGACCAAAATCGGCGAAGTGCGGCCGGGCGCGTTGCAATGACGCGCTGGGTCCAGGCGGGTGCGGCCCACCGCGGGAGCCGTGGGAAAATGAGTCCCACGGCGGCGGACCGCGCCCGAGGAGAGTATACCCAACGAGTACTTTTTACTTTCCCTTTCTTTCTCTTTGTACCTCTTTTCTTTCCTGCTTTACCGTTTGCCCTGCTTTCCCCCCTTTTTTAACCTTTAATCTCCTCAGAGTGTGACTACAAGGAAAACCCCCCCTTCACTAGCCAGACCAGAGGCCACCCGCCCCCATCTCCGGGGTAAGTCACTGATGCATGTGTGTGTAATTTCCTTGTCACTTTTTGCTGTGTTGTGTGCAGTGGTGTGCCACTTCTCACTCGTATTAATTTGTGGTTTATCTATCAGCTGTTACAGACCTACCGCATCATGAACTACATGTTCAGGTAGGCCATTCATCATTCACTTTGAGCACTTCACCTACTGTTAGTGCTCCGACCCTGACGAATGCCCCTGACCTACCAGCACCTTGTGAGGGCAGAAACATGTTGGTCATACGTAGTTTCTTTTAGACTCTAAGAGACATTGGGGGTTATTACAACTTTGGAGGAGGTGTTAATCCGTCCCAAAAGTGACGGTAAAGTGACGGATATTCCACCAGCTGTATTACGAGTTCCATAGGATATAATGGACTCGTAATACGGCTGGTGGTACATCCGTCACTTTACCGTCACTTTTGGGGAGGATTAACACCTCCTCCAAAGTTGTAATAACCCCCATTATCCTCAAAAGAGCCTCCTCCCCTGTTCTTAACCTTACCAACATGCACTCCCATTAAAACTAACTAAGAATAACCAGTGACATGTATGGTAATTTTAATTTTCACCCTATCTGGATCTCTGTAATTTTCCAGTCAGTTTAATTTCAGCACTCCCTCTGGTTCTTTTAACCAAGAGGTTGAGTCCGCCCAAGTAGTATCATCCTTACTTGGGTGGGGCTAGGTGGTCAAATGATGAAGCAAGACACTATTATGTGTGTGAGACCACCTAGTCCGTAAGGGAACTCCCCTTCCCCCTGTAGTACAACACAGCGCCCCGCCTCGTGGATACTCTCCACCTATTCCATTTCTCAGCACAAGGCGACCCAACGGACACCGCCGACCGAGGGAACACCAACTCAGGTCTACCCTCAACTTCTACTGTCCCACACCCTTAGTGATTATATGGACCCATCAATAGCCCTGATCACATGTGGCACATGTGCGACAGCATAGAAGGCTGCTTTCACAGAGGGAGAATCTTTACGTTGGGGGAACCTGATGTAGCTGCCGATGTTTGAGTAGGGCACATAAGACGTGGCTGAACATGGGCTGGGAAATTCTGGCAGCCCAGCGCACTGTAATTTGGAAGGACCCTGAGGCAAGGAAGTGGAGGACTTCAAACACCTGTACTGTGGGTGTGATGGCATTCGGATGATGTATAGCAGGCCACAGATCCATCTCCAATAAGCTCACAAGCTCCATTATGGCCTGGTGGTTCAGCCGCTAGCACTGGATGACGTGCCACTCCTCAAGGGTGGCAAGATCGACCAGGGCCCTGTAGACGGGTGCATTTCTCACCATCATGGTTCCATCGTACCTGGGAATAAGAGGGAGTAGCAATCATAATGTGCACTGAGGACTGTGTCGACACAGTGGATCTGTGCACAGGTCACTTTTAAACATCCATGCCCCACCACATGAACCCCCTCTATGCACATTGTAGCTGTAAAATTGCAGCCGCCTGTCCTGCATGCACAGGACAGAAGGAAGTGAGCGAATCCTGCCGGGGTAAGACGTCATGGCGGTAGGCCGGTGTAACCACCGTGCAACTCCGCATTGGTCAACATGGTTGCCTATGGGAGACATGAGCCAATGGCGATCCCCGCTGCGCTGACAGTGCTGTCCGCGGTGGCCGTGACTGCCATTTCATGTGCTTATGTTCACTTGACTCCTGGCACTTGGCCTCCACTCTGTGTGCTGCTGTGTTCTGCCACTGGTAGTCAAGGTGCCACGTGCTGCAGGGGATAGGGTCCCAGCCTTCTCACAGGAACAACTAGAGAAGCTAGTGGAGGGTGTCCTACCCCTGTATGCCCAGTTATATGGGGCACCAGGGCAGCAGGTGAGTCCACAATGATTGTACTGTCTGTGAGTGGATACGGATAAGAACGGGGGCCATGGGACGAGGATGAGTGACTTGTAGAAGGGCCTGGCTGAGGGCTATGAGGCCAACTGGAATGTTGATATGTGCGCATGTCCATGAGATTTGCTATGTCCAGTGCAGTCCCTTAGATGCCGTGCTACATGACTGTCTCCTATTCTCTCTGTCATCCCTGCAGGTGAGCGCCCATCAGAGAAGGTGATTTGGCGTGCCATCGCCTAGCAAGTGAGGACACTGGGAGTCCAGGCCCGGTGTAGCAGCCACTGCAAGAAGCGGTGGGAGGACCTGAGATGCTGGGCACGAAAGACCAGTGAGGCCCAGCTGGGGACGTCTTCCCAAAGAGGGAGGGGTGCACGTAAGACCCTGAATCCCCTGATGTCCCACATTTTTGCGGTGGCATACCCTGAGGTGGATGGGCGCTTGAGGGCATCACAGTAGCCACAAGGGGGTGAGTCCACATTTGTACTCAGGTGATGTGGTGTGTGATAGGTACAGCCTGTGCAGTGTGTGAAGACAGTGGAATGTGTGCTAAGTGGCTACTTTCAGACTAGGACTGGGACACATTGAGGTCGGATGTGCTACATCCATGTGTGAAGATGCGGTGCAGGATGTAAGTTGAGGTAAACTAAACTGCTAAGGAGTATCAATGACATGGCAACTGTAAGGTAGATGAGCTGGGTATTTGTTGTGGACAAGGATCCTGTATCTGGAGTTCACACACATTGTACTTCCAACTATCCAAACTGTGTTGCTGGGACCATATCCCTATTTGCTGTCTGCTGGCATGTGGCGTATGTGTAGTTTGCGTAGTCTGAGGTTGCATGGGTTATGTGGCTGTACAAGTATGCCTCCAAACGCCCGTAGAGTATATACTTTGGGTCTTGTGATCATGAGGAGACATGGTCCAGTGGGCTGGTTCCGCCAAGTGTTGACTTTCATCCTGTGCAACATTGGATGTGTGTCAGCGTGAGTGAAATTCATGTGCGTGACAGAGGTGGGATGCATGGGCTTCTCAATGACGGAAGCCAGTGTTCCTTCTTCTTCCGTCACCCTCCAACTACCTGTTCCCAGTCCCACATCCCTCTCATATTTCCCATCCAAAGCACACCTTCATTCCAGCATGCATTTCCTCCAACAGACCCAGAGCACAAGGACCATCACATGTACCACAGACTCCACCACCACCATAGACACAGACACCATTAAGATGCAGACACAACAACATCCACTCCCTACCCTGACTCCCCTACCACCTCCCCCCTCACAGTCACTTCACCACTCACACATGCAGACTCCACATCATCGCTCCCAGGTCCAGACACATGTTCCGTCACTGCCATCATCACCACAACAGCAGACCCCCATGCATGCACCCCATACACCACATCCGCATGCACCACAACAGTCACTACAACCACATGCAGCACATCCACCCTACCTGCAGACACCACCCCAACATTCACTCACACTTCCCCCGCCATCTTCCTGTCTCTCCTCCCCTCCTCCTCCCAGTACACATATACGCCCACACTCATCCACCCAACACACACCCAGCACACACGTCATACACCCACGCACAATACCCACACCACATCCACATACACATCTGTCAACAATCCCCTCTCCCTGCACTCCCAAACGCTTTACCCATTACCTACCCAGTACCCCTAAAAAAAGATTCCACCATGAGTTTTCCCTGTTCTTGTCCCCTGGTCCAGTTCCTATCCCCCCCAATGCACTGCTACCCTAGCCAGACCAGAGCCTTCCACCTCACTGTCCTCCTCTAGACTGAGTCATGCCCCGCAGACAGCAGTCTGCAGTACTGCCACTACAGGCACACCTGCCTCTCACACCTCCAGCCCTGGTAGCACTCCATCTGGCTCACGTGCTGTCGTGGCCTCCACCGCCGTCCCAACCAAGAAGACAGGTAAGCAGGGCAAGGCTGTGGTGTCCACCCGTAAGTGGGACAGTAAGGAGGGGAAGTCTGGTGGCAGGAGGAGGGACCCCCATCCAAAGCATGATCACACCCCCATCCCTGAGGTGCCTGCATGACCCATTGATGCTGCTGGCGTGTGAAGGTCTGCACATTGCAGTCAGGAGTCAAGCTGAGCAGTCCCTATATGCCCAGTGAGCCCCGGACATTTGGACAGTGATGCACTGGCCCTTGTGGCATTCTGTACATAGTTTTATTCATTACACTTTTATCCTTACAAATAACATTCATCTGAAACAGCACCATTGGTGTCGCTGCTACATCGCTTGTCCTGGCTTTACTTGTGCATATGTGTGGTGACTGTGTTTGTGCATTTGTGTGTGCACTAATGCCCTTCCCTCCAGTGTGTGCTATGTCGGCGGTGCTGTTCCTGGATGTCAATGGCCAGCAGGAGCATTGGGAAGACTTGCAATTCGTGTGCCATGGCGCTTACGGACGGGCGTGTGTTCCAGAAGGTTGTTCATTTGTGCCATGTTTTTCAGGGCGGTTCCACCGCACCAGAAGTCCTGCCGGTGTGCAATATCATAATACGGTGGATGGAAACTGTCTGACCGCGGGCCTGAAGGGGCTTTTTTGCCAGCAACAGCGGTCCGTCCACAGTGGCGGTCCGGACGGAAACTTGACTGTGTTCTGTAGTTGCCTTCCAAGTACTCGTAATATGGCGGTCTATACTGCCGGGCCCACGGCGGCGCAACCGCCATTTCCAACACGGTGGTCCACTGACCGCCAAACTCGTAATGAGGGCCCAAGTGTCCAGGGCCTGGGGGGAACCTCTTGGAGATGGAAAGCTCACTCCAGCAGAGGCCAGCAGGGCTCAAGCAGGTCCAGTGGCAGGTCCAGGCAGGTCCAATTGCAGCAGGTCAGCTAGGAAGTTGCAGAGAGGCCACTGGTGCTTATTATGTCCCTATAGGTTAAAACAGGAGGTCAGTCATCTGACCCTGGGAGTCACTTCAGCCTGGAATCAAGGGTGCAGGCCCAGTCTTCCTTCCCAGAGAGCAGAGCAGACCTCAGACAGCAGGGTAGTCCTTTGGTAGCAGGGCAGACCTTCTGTAGTATCCACAGGTCCTGGAGTGTACTAAAGAAAGGGTCTCAGGGTACACTTTTTGTACTTGATGCCCAGTTTGAAGTGTAGGAAAACGTATTTAGTATTCCCCCTACATAGGAACTTCTGCCTTCCTATTCTGGTCTCAGCCTGTGTGTAGGCAAATTAAGCCAGTGTGAAGTCTTCTCTGTGTCAGCTGAGGCAGTGTCTTTGAAGTGTAAGTTTGACAGAAGATGTTGTCATTTTATCTTGTGACACTGTTTCTGGGGTACAGGTGAAAAAAGAAAGCAACAGTATTCCAGAGACTTTCTAACACATATATAAACAAGCATTTGCAATGCAATGGGTCTCGTGTTTGCTTGAGCTAGAGCAATTAGCATTGTAAACTCTTTTCTTGCCGCATAAATTGAAAATTAAAATAAACCTATCGGCAAAAGTGCAATTATCCGTGTAACCAGGAAAAGTGCAATTATCTATGTAAACAGCAAAAGTGCAATTAACTATGTAACTGGGTCGATGTCATGCAAAGTGCTCGACTTCTGCCCAGCGAGATCGCGCTGCGAAAAAAGAGACCAGACAGAAAACGTGGAGCCTCATATGTTTCCAGTACTTGGTCGCTGCGCTCGAGGAGGGCTAAGCAACGGAAAAGGCATGACTTAAGCATGCCTTTCACTAATGAAAGCAAGCAGATTTAAAAAGGCAAGCTCACAGACCAATGAAAGAAACTGACGTGACACGGGTGTGGTTTGAAGCCCAAAGACAGATTACAACATGGGATGGAGCGATTTGTGCTCGCCCCTAAAAAGCATGTGCTTGCTTTGCAATATAAAATACAAATTTCTCATACACAGTGAGGAAAGAACAATAAAGGAACTTCATTCAGATGATTTAAACCACCCCAGTATGCACATTGCTCCAGCACCACTGAAAGTTTGAAGTAAATTTACTACATTAGGCTATTCGCCATTTCCAAGTACACACTTTACTACCAAGTATAAGCTTGAAAGTCCACCCGCTAAATTCAGGGAGTGACACCTAATTTATGAGTGTAAATTTATGAGTTTCACATTTAGGTAGATATCTCTGCCCACAAAGCTAAGATCTCCCTAAGGTAAAGTGTGAGGAAAGGATTAAATATTTATAAAAGGATGAAAAAAATTAGTAAAAATAATTGTATGATAAATATTATTGTTAATGAATTTAAAATAAATATTTAAAATGTAAAACCACAGAAAAAAAGTAATACACCATTTGTAACTTCATTTTGAGGCAAATGTTTAACACAATTTTCACCCCACCTAAAATGTATATCTATTTATTTTGTAGTAAAGAATAATAAAAGTCATGTACAGAAATATCTTAAATTCATTCAATTATTTTAAAAAAGTTGTTTTTAAATTTAAAAACAGTATTTGCATGTTTTACTATAAACAAATATTTTTTTATACATCTGTGTGTGTGTAATTTATGAATATTAAATTCAATTTTTAATATTTTTAAGTTAAAATAAATGTATTTAATTTAACAATAGTTCTCCTGGGATCTTATTTTAAGACCCTGACTCTATTATTGTCTTTGAGTGGTTATTACAATGCCATTGATTGGCCATGTGTGGTGCTGGACTAACTCCAGCTCTGAGTTGGAGTATGTTCACCATTTATTTGGGTCCTTTTTGCTCTTAGTAATGATAGAAGTGCATGTTGTGAATAGTAATGGTTTTACTATTTTGTGGATGGATGCCTGTCCCTCCCTAACCCCTCTCTTTAGGCCTGCAAAACCCCCTCCTTACTCATCCCTTCACCCTTCCATTCAATTGTAAGTATTCCCCATTTCCCTGCCACTCCCCATTGTCTTATCTACATTTTCTATTAAAACGAATACTTACATTTGTGGAGATTTTTCTAGTCATGACGTAGATCTCCCCACATAAATGATAGGCGCCACAGAGGTGTAGACCTCTGCATGTAGGTTATTGAATAGCATTTTGGAGTACCTTAATAATACTATTGTAGTAAATACACTACAAATTAAGGTTTCTGAATAGATGCCTATGAGACCTCTACGGTTTCCTTTTTAGGACTTTGGGCGTCAATTAATCCACACACTGCTGCATGGCACAACTGGCCTCTCTGCTGCTGTTTGCCCCTCACCAGTTGATGATGATATAAACCCTTAAAAAAGTTGTACCTAACAGTATTTGAGATGCAAAGGAGATGGCTGTATTACCCCCACACATCAATAATTCTGTACAGTGCTAATTCTATGTATTCTTGGGACTTTGCCATCTTTCTGACAAGAAATGTATTGAGCTAAACAATGAATAGCTTTAGTCATAGGACTAATCATAGCATCCAGTGCTCCTAGAGACTTCTTGACATCACTCGAGTGTCCAAATTTGATTCAATCTGAAGTTGCACATCCCAGTAGCCTCTTTACATCAATAAGATTGCTAACCATCCCTAGTAAGAAGGAGTTTAAGTTGTTAGCTTGCCGTCCTATGGGAGTTAGTGGCTGTTGATTGTGCGTGCATCTTTGAAGGTCCTCATTTGTGGCTGATAGGGCATCCTGGCCATCAAGGTCCTGTGGTTGTTACTGTGCAATTGCATGATGGTTCCAAAATCTGAACCTGGTATGGGATCTCTATTGTATTGCAGGTTTAGGAAATGCCCATCTTTTGCATGGTGCCCCTCTATATTTTTACACTGTGGCCCAGATTCTGGTAGGTGACATACAATGCAAAGCAACGCAGTACCCAAAGCAGCTGCGTTTCATGACAAGGAGAGAGCTGGAGAGGACCATATTCTCATAGAAATGGCACTCTCCGCCTCTTTCCCTAGCGCCAGTGCTGTTTTCAGCTGCTTTGCGCCACACACACACCTTAGCACCATGGGTGCACGTGAGTCTAGCATAGGGTTTGTACATGAAAGGTGTCCTTCCTGTACAAAATACTATGGCTAGACAAGTGCAAAAGCTTTTCCCACTTTGTATTTGTGCTGTGCAGTGAAGCACACATGCGAAGTCGGAAAAGGAGGGAGAAATGAAAACTTCTCCATTTTGTGCCTGATTTTCAAAGGCATTCATGTTCATCTCTAAACCCTTTCTTCTGATGTTTCTGAATCAGGTTTAGCATCAAAATGCATGGATGGTAGCAGGGGTACGCCCATTTACCACCCATGTAACGACCCCTTGACGCAAAGTAACGTAAAGCAGTGTTTTGCGCTGCTTTGCCTTACCTTGCCACACAAACCAACAAAACAAAAAGTTTAGCATTGGTTTATTATTAAAAAGGTAACGCCAACCTGACGCTAAACCTTTGAGAATCTGGTCCCTTGTGGGTTTTTCTCACTGGCTGTAGAACTCTGTGCACTTTACCCCTGCTAATCAGTGGTAAAGTGCCTGTGCTCCCCCTTACAAAATGATAAAATAAGGACACCCCTTTTTGGCATATTTAACTTACCCGTAAATGGCACACTTTGTACCAAGGGCCTGTCAGGTGAATGTCAATAGTGGACTGCAGCACCCAATAATCCCCTTTGAACCTTCCTTTTAAATATTTATGAGTCACCCCTAAGTCGACCTTATTGCCCATAAGACAGGGTCAATTGTATTGACAGGTAAAAGATTAATATTAAACATGTCAGTACAGTAAAAAGTCACCAAAAGCTATTTTCACTGTAGCAAAGCTGATCATTCCATAGGTCCATAGGTAAACACTGACTTAAATTATCACATTTAATAATGCCAATTATGCATTGGAAAAAGCTAGAAATGTAACTCAGCAACTCTTTTTAATAGTTATTCCAAATGCAATGTAATGGTAAAGTGAAATATTTAATAACTATTAAGGATAAGGTACTTTTAGAAAGTTACATTTTCCTTGTCTAAAGCCTCTGATGCCTATTTGCATAAATTCCAACTGTCACCTGGCAGCTGAATAGCACCCTTAATATGATGTGAAAACTGCTCACAGTACAGGAAGAATGCCTTGGGTGTGGAGAAGTGTTTCTGTTTCTCTTGTTGGATGACCATTTGACATGTGCCATTTGGACTGTGCCCAGGAACTTTATCAACTGTAAAGAGGCCTACCCTGTCTCAGGCAAATGTTAGCTGATACCTGGACAGGGACTCTCTTTGTTCCCCCTGTAAGGCAGGCATAAATCCCAGTGGGAGAGGAGCTGCCCCAGAACTGGTTTAGAGTGACCAGAGGAGGTGGTTGCTCATTTCCCTGGCCAAACCTCTTTGGTGGGTACACAGGCTCTGCACGGGGGGGGTGAATGTTTGCACCATGTTTATTTAGCCATAGAGGGGCACTGTGGAATTATTTGCTGTCTGACACACAGGAAGTGCTGCAAGGATTACCTCTGAGAATCTTTACCCTATTGATTAGGGAGGGGTCAGGTGATTCTCTCACACACATGCTGTTGCCAGACAAAAATGTGTCACCCACAGCACTCACTGCAGAACACTGTTGGACCACTGGAAGATCAGAGGATGACTCAACCTGCTTTCGGATTGTCTGATACCTGAGAAGAGCCTAGAAGACTACACCTGCTCCACCTCTTGTACCCAGGACAAAGAAGTGGACTTCAAGAGTCATAAGGCTGGCGTATTGTTCAAACTATAGTGAAATGACAAGCAACAAAAGGCCTTTTTTCAGCACCATCTCAGCTGGCAAGTTCCAAATGGACCTGCCCTGGACCCTGCTGTTAGCTTCTGGTGGAGTGAGTCTTCACCCTCAAGTGCTGTCCTGAGGTCCTGGAACTCTGGGTGGTGTCAACATTTACTCATCAGTAAAGTCAGTCTGTCCCCTTGATATTATTTTTACAGAGCTAGCTGTAGATGTTTTTTAGTGATTGGGTAGTTCCCTTCAGGGTTCTCAAAAGATAGGAATGACCATTCTTTCGCAAAGAGGCTTCCACCCCTGCAAGCCATGGGCTGTCCATACCTTTATCACAACTGAGACTATCCATGATGATGTCTCTAGTGAGGCTCACTAGTCTATTTCTCCAGATCGCTAGCCACAACAAGGGAGGATGAGCTCTAGTACAATCCTCTATATAGGGCAGATTCAGTTGGATGTGGCAAAAAAATGGGGAGAAGAAATAGGGACTACCAAAGCCTTACAGCGAAACCTATTTTCTTCGACCTGGATGAGGTTACATTTGGAGTTGCCCCATAGGTAGCCATTGAGGTACATTGCATTTTGAATAGTTGCAGAAGTGGCAGAAGAACTCCCTCCCTCCTGGTCTGAGGGAAACTAAACAGGGAACCAATAGCCTTAAAAAATCTGTTTCTGCAGTTAACACTATGTAGCGTCCAAGATCCAATGGCAGTGAAAACTAAGCCCAGGTATGAGAATGTACTGTTACATCTTAAGATGTGATTTCCAATGGTGAGAGTGTACAAGTTATGCCTCTTTGGACTGCAGGCCATAATAAAGGATTTTGTAAAGTTGGTGCATAGGTCTAGAGAGGCCATAAAGTCCACAAATCCAAGGACTAGAAGATGCAAGGCTCTAGGTGTACGAGCCAACAATACAGCGTCATCTGCATATAACTAAGGTTGGTAAGAAATAATTATTTACTTTGGGAACACCTGCCGTGACAGTCAATAAAAGCGGTGAGGATTATTAATATATAAAATAAATTAAAGTGGGCTAAAATGCACCCTTGCCCCCACCCCCTAAAGAATGCCTATGTCTTTGGTGACCTCTCCTTGTGTGTTTATTCGGATTCTAGCCCTCATGTCCCTATACAGATAGGATAAGAAATGCACAAATGCTTCATCAAAGCCATAGGCTAAAAGGTTTGCCCACAGCTTTGAGGGATTCACATAGTCAAAGGCTGTTGACAGGTTGATAAATGCCAGACATAGTGGGGAATTTTGGGCGATAGTGTATTTCCTGATAATCAAAATAAGATTCAAACATTATTCCACAGTGTCAACCTTGTTCCTAAAACCAAATTGACAAGAGTAGAGGAAAGACTTGTACTCTGCCAACCCCTGATCCTATTATACAGGACCCTTTCCAGGATTTTTAAAGCCGTATCTGTTAGAAATGCGTTCTTTGGTTGGCAGTCAGATAACCCCCTGTCCAAGCAAGGACCCTCTCTCTTGTCAGGGTAAGTCACACACAATCCAAATTATCCTGTGCCCACCCTCTGGTAGCCTGGCACTGAGCAGTCAGGCTTAACTTAGAAGGCAATGAGTAAAGTATTTGTGCAATAAATAATTTTGATGCAGGCTGTGCGTCGCATCTGGCAGGCTGTGCGTCAAAATTTCACCGCACAAAGAGTTCTTTGCAGAGATTAAGGCCCTCATTACGACCTTGGCGGGCGGTTGAAGCTGCGCGCCACGATCGGACCGGCGGGCGGCTGCCAATGCAGCCGCACTCCCGCCGCGGCCATTTGGAGATCCCCGCCCGCCAGCCCAGCAGGGATCTCGACCGCAACACAGGAGCTGGCTCCAAATGGAGCCGGCAGTGTTGCGGCTGCGCGCTTTTCACTGTCTGCTTAGAAGACAGTGAAAAGCTGCATGGGGCCCTGTCAGGGGGCCCCTGCACTGCCCATGCCAGTGGCATGGGCAGTGCAGGAGCCCACAGGGGCCCGCGACTCCCCGTACCGCCAGCCTTTTCCTGGCGGTTCAAACCGCCAGAAAAAGGCTGGCGGTAGGGGGACTCGTAATCCCCTGGGCAGCGCTGCTAGCAGCGCTGCCCTGGTGGATTAAATACGCCGGGACTAACGTGGCGGTAAACCGCCGGGACCAACGTGGCGGTAAACTGCCGGTCCCGGCGGTGCGACCGCAGCACTTCCGCCGCGGTCATGATACCATGGGAAGCACCGCCAGCCTGTTGGTGGTGCTTGAGTCAGAACAGCCCTGGCGGTCTTGGACCGCCAGGGTTGTAATGACCCCCTAAGTCTTTTTGGCCCTGAGACTTCCGAAAATAGGAGGCAAGCTCAATCCAAACCCTTGGAGAGCACTTCTCAGCAGAGCCAGAGAGCAGCAAGGCAGCAGGGCAACAGCAAGGCAGCAGTCCTTTTTACAAAGCACTCAGGTTAGTCCTTTGGGCAGCCAGGCAGCTTCTTGTGTTAGATTACAGATTCTGGCTCAGAGTTTCTTCTCCAGTGGTATCTTGTCCAGAAGTGTCTGAGTTGGTAGGGTCAGAGGTCCTGTTTAAATGTCCAAATGTGCCTTTGAAGTGGGGAGACTTCAAAGAGTGGCTTAGAAGTGCACAATGTCCCCTTTCAGTTCCATCCTGTCTGCCAGGATCGCAGTAGGGGGTGTGGCAGTCCATTGTGTGAGGGCAGGCCACAGTCCTTTTACATGTAAGTGTCAGGCCCTCCACACTCCCAGCCCAGAAAGAACCATTCAGTATACAGATGTGTGCAGGTGTGACTGAGCATCCTGTTTGGGGTTGAGTGAAATGTACAAGGGAGCTGTCAACTAACCCTGCCAGACGTGGATTGTAAGGCGCAGAAGGATTTAAGTGCAGAGAATCAACCACTCAAACAGCATACTAGGGTAGCCCTAAAGCTATCCTATGAAAGGAGCAGGCCTCACAGCAGTGTAAAATGAATTTAGGAGTTTTACACTAGCAGGACATATAAACTACACAGGTACATGACTTGCCTTTTCCCTACATAGCACCCTGCCCCATGGGCTACCTAGGGCCTACCTTAGGGGTGACTTATATGTAGAAAAAGGGGGGTTTAAGGCTTGGCAAGTACTTTTAAATGCCAAGTCGAATTGGCAATGAAACTTGCCACACAGGCCTTGAAATGACAGGCCATGGTTAGTTTGGTACTTATGTGGGTGGCACAATCAGTGCTGCAGACCCACTAGTAGCATTTATTCTACCGGTCCTGGGCACATGTAGTGCACTTTTACTAGGGACTTATAAGTAAATTAAATAAGCCAATTGGGTATGAGCCAATGTCACCATGTTTTAAGGGAGAGAGCATATGCACTTTAGCACTGGTTAGCAGTGGTAAAGTGTGCAGAGTCCTAAAACCAGCAAAAATTAGGTCAGAAAAAGAGAAGGAGGAAGGCAAAAAGTTTGGGGATGACCATGTAGAAAGGCCATTTCCAACAGTATCTATTAAAGAGAAGGGCCTATAATTGCCAGGATGCGTGCAATTACCCTTTTTGAATATGGGGACTAAAACAGAGGTTGACCATGTATTCGGTAAGGGAGAGTGAGCCAAACTGTTAAAAACATTCAATAATAACAGTGCCCAGAATTTGGTATTATGCTTGATAAATTCATTTGGCACCCTGCCTGTCATCGATTCTCCCTATTATGCAGTGGCCATGGGGGTGCTTGATTCTGTATGGATAGCTGCATAGATGTTAGCAAAGTGCATCTCCCAAGCCTAACTTGAGATGTTATAACTGATGGGGGATATCACCTACTTCAGTTGTCTCATGTCTTTCACAGTTGCCCAAAAAAGTTTACTGTTAGTCTTATTCATAACCATGACTAGTAAACCCCATTGTTGGTTCAAGACCTACTTCATCCTAGTTGCCATAACCTCTTTATATTTCTTATGAAGGGAAGCCACCCCAAAGGGATTCTGGGGGTTAGCGCAAGGGCACTACTCAATTGACGATTGGCAACAGAGCATTCATGGCTAAACCACCTAGGTCTATTGACTACTGGGTAAAATGGTCTCAGTAGCTCTTTCATGATGTTGGATCAAGGATGATTATATGCTGTGACCACATAATTGGCATTGTTATTCTCAGATAGACAAGCCAACACCAATCCCAAATTCTCCTTGATCACACCATCGAAATGTTGGCCCAGTTCAACATCTCTCCACTTCAATCTCAGACCGTCATTGGATGGTTTGAGTTTCTTTACTCCACATTCACTACTAAATTTCGGCTTAGGTGAGAATGAAAGTGCAGCCTCAATAGGGGTATGATCCCCCAAAATTTGAGACAACAATTGTACCATACAACAGTGAATCTTCCGGATTGTAGGATATGAAAAAGTGATTGATGGTGGAGGCACAGCCTCAGCCTCTTAAAGTTAGTGGCAAATGTTCGGATTATGCAGCAATGGCCATAAAATTATTCAAGTCCTGTCCTGCTAGGTAAGTCAACAACTCAGATCCCCTACTGCTGATGCTATTCTGGGCATGAGTACAATCCTCTGTAATGACTCTATTCAGCATATGCATGATGGTAGCCTGGGGAATGAGCTAGCATTAAAATCACCTCTGGGGCAAAAACCTGCCACTTGCCCACTTTCTCCAATAGTATTTTGTAAATTGGCAATATAGTCAAATAGAATTTGGAATCTACGGTTAGGTTAATAAAGAAATCATTGTTATAAAAATAATTAGGTATAATGTCAGCCCCTCTTATATCTCACTACCTAAAAGCTATCAATATACATTTCCATAGGCTGAATTCACCCAAATGGCCAGCTCACCTGACGCACAGCCTGATTTAGATAGAATTGCCGTGATAATATGGCACTCAAACCTGTTGATGGCGAAATATATATCGCCCAGGTTTCCTGGTGCATAATAATGTCATAATGACTGATGAAGGATAGCCAATCTGGTAATTGGATCTTTGTAGGCCGACCACATTTCAGCTCAGGATTTACAGCACGGGAACATCTAGAGGGTCATTCTGACCCTGGCGGGCGGCTTCTATGTTGCAGGGCTTTTCCCGCTGGGCCGGCGGGCGCTCCTTTGGCGGACGCCGCCCGCCTGGCGGGAACCGCCAAATGGCCGCTCCGCGGTCAGAAGACCGCGGAGGCCATTCTGGCTTTCCCGCAGACAGTGAAAATCATGCTGGGGCCCTGTTAGGGGGCCCCTGCACTGCCCATGCCAGTGGCATGGACAGTGCAGGGGCCCCCAGGGGCCCCACAACACCCGTTCCCACCATCCTGTTCCAGAAACAGGCTGGCGGGAAGGGGGTCGGAATCCCCATGGCGGCGCTGCTTGCAGCGCCGCCATGGAGGATCCTCCCAACCGGGGCTAATCCGGCGGGAAACCGCCGGACCCGGCTGGGCGACCGCGGCTTTACAGCTGCGGTCGGAATTCCACATGAAGCACCGCGAGCCTGTTAGCGGTGCTTCCGTGGAAAGCCACCTTGGTGGTCTTATACCGCCAGGGTTGGAATGAGGCCCCTAGTCCTGATACAATGAAGCACTCAAGTCCCTGTAATAGTATTAATAACAGCCAAATTCAAAATCCACAGTTCCACTTGAAATGTTCATCATCCTCTTTAATGTTTCCTTTTAGCAGCTACAGCCAAGCCAACACGTGTTTCATCTGGGTAAACATCTCCCCACAGACTTCTACTCGCCGAAAATTGCTTTGACCCCTCGTCAGGGGCAGTAAGCGCTATATGAATACTATTACAATACAATACAATTACAATACAATGATTGATCCTCTCAGAGTCACCAGATTCTCGGGGTCCGTGCACGTTCCCAACACTTCCACCACAAGACAGCTCCAATACTCTGATTAGATTTATCACAGAGTCTAAGAGGGTCCAAGTGGGGAAAAGGGGATTAGGATGGGAACAGCTGGGAAGGAGACCTGTAGGAAGCAAAAGGTTAAAACACAACATCAAAATTACATCTCATGAAATCAGTACCATGCTACAACTCTAAGCTTCGTCTTTTCTGAAAAAAAATGAACAACCCTGGAATAATACTAAAACTGACTAGGCTTTAGATGACCGAATACCTGAGGAGGAAACAGGAAAAGTTAAATAGGACTTTCAGATTCAAGTACTTTCTTTAGCATGAGAATCAGGAAACACTCTGAGCAATTTCTAAACAACCATCTGAATCTCCTTTTATGAATACATATCAGGAACACACAGCATTACATCTAAAATTCTGGTATTGTTGTGTTCATCTCAGAAAAAACATTTGGAAGTAAATTGCGCACATTGCAGATTTTTATATGAGTATTAAACACCATAAAGGTTTGTGCACCATAAAATCACACAACGTAGATTCAAGGAATAAATCATGCGACGTGTCAACTTGAAATGCTACCAATAAAATGTCTTAGAATGGTAGCGCACAGTAACTTACATTATTTATACACGAGGAAAGAATTGCGCGTCTTGCCGATTCAAATGCCACCATACAAATGCCAAGAAATAGTAGCACACAATCAACAACATGAAAAGCACTCAGGGAAAGAATTGCGCGTCTTGTCGATTCAAATGCCACCATACAAATGCCAAGAAATAGTAGCACACAATGAACAACATGAAAAAACACTCAAGGAAAGAATCGCGCGTGTTGCCGATTCGAATGCCATCATGTAAATGCCAGAAAATGATAGCGCACAATGAACAGCATGAATTACACACGAGAAGTGAATTGCGCGTTTCGCCGATTCGAATGCCACCATGTAAATGTCAAGAAAAAATAGCGCGCAATGAACAACAAAGTTAAATGCTCATGAAACGAGTTGCACGTCTTGCCAACTCGTAAAACATCATGTAAATGTCAAGAAATATCAGCGCGCAATGAACAATAATGTAATAACGAAGTCAAATCTTTATGGAATAAATTGCGCGTCCTCCCTATTTGCAAACCGCTATACAAATGTCAAAAAATGGCAGCGCACAAGTAATCTGTTATTCATTTAAGAATTCAAAGCAAGAATATGAAGATTCTCAATTACGGTGTTGGGAAATGTCCAAACACCGTCTTACCGCCTGGAAACAGTGATCACCAATGAGAGATGAGTGCAGAAGACTGGAAAATCCAAATAGGCCGCCGGGACAGGAGCTCAGGAAGAAGCTGCTGCTCTGCACCGGGACCTCTGAATAGTGAGCACTGGAAGTTGGGCTGACTCTCTTTTCTAGAGTCTTGGCCCAGCCTAGAACCACGCCCAGGCATGTTGCAGGGAAAGTCTCCAGAAGGCCCTGGAAAGGGACCACACCCTAACACACTCCGAATGTCTGCAGCAACACATTGTAAATGTACAGTATTTATAAGCACCTTAAAAATGAATCTTTTGGATGGAATTCTGCAATGCAAAAGGTTAAACAATAACATATCATCACAATGCATAAATTACTTTATCTTGCAAGTGTTGGGTTTTTGCATTCTAGATGCCCGTAGAGCGCGCACTGTCCTGGTGTTGACAGTACTCCCCTCTGCCAGGCGCGCTCTAGGGCCTGGTTTATCTGGATTGAGACGATGAAATCGTCTCACAAGTACTGGAGCATGAACATCAGATGCGGAAACCCATGAATTACTTTCAGGGCCATAACCTTTCCATGAGATTAAGTACCATAGGTTACACCCTCTCAGTTTAGAGTCCAACACTTTCTTGACTTCATATTCTTCTTCCCCCTGTACTAGAACAGGAGCTGGATGAGGGCGGACTTTTTGGACTTCCTTTTTTAAGAGGGAAGTATGGAACACTGGATGAATCCGTAATGATTTTGGCAATTGTAGCTTATAGGTCACAGGATTGATTTGCTGAAGAACAGTGTAAGGACCTATAAATTTGGGGTTGAACATGTGCTTCGTCTTGAAGTCTATGGGGGTTATTACAACTTTGGAGGAGGTGTTAATCCGTCCCAAAAGTGACGGTAAAGTGACGGATATACCACCAGCCGTATTACGAGTTCATTATATCCTATGGAACTCATAATACGGCTGGTGGTATATCCGTCACTTTACCGTCACTTTTGGGACGGATTAACACCTCCTCCAAAGTTGTAATAATCCCCTATATGTTTTGTGGAAAGCCACACTTTGTCACCAGGTTGATACTGCGGTCCCTCACAATGTTTCTTTTCATAATGCTTTTTGTATTTTTGTTTGGCTTTTTCTAAATGTTGTTGAATCGATTTCTGAGTTTGATGCAAATGTTGAATGATTTCTGACACAGCTGGAGTGAGAGAGCTTTCTTGAGGAATTGTGATGGGCAAGGTGTCAGGATGATAGCCAAACAAACCAAAGAAGGGTGTAACGCCAGTAGAAGTGTGGAAGGAGTTGTTGTAGGCTAACTCAGCTAACCAGAGCATTGATGTCCATGAATTAAGTGCTTTTTCAGCGTAAGCACATAGGTATTGCTTTAAAGTCTGATTTAGTCTCTCCGTTTGACCATCTGTTTGAGGATGGTGGCTAGTAGATAGGGTAGATGTCACTTGGAGTGTTTTACACCATGTCTTCCAGAAGTTGGAGGCAAATTGCGATCCCCGATCGGAGAGGATCACTTTTGGCAGTCCATGATAACGAACCACTCTATTCAGTAAGATAGTTGCCAGTTCACTAGAGGTGGGTAATTTCTTACAGGCAATGAAATGTCCATATTTCGTGAGACTATCTACTACCACCAGAATTACTGAATGCTGTTGAACCACTGTCAGACCTGTAATAAAGTCTAAAGAGATGTGTTCCCACGGACGACTTGGGGTTGGGAGTGGGTGTAACAACCCTTTCGGTTTTGAATGACTTGTTTTAGTGCGAGCACAGACTTCGCAGTTGTTCACCATTGTTTTTACATCCTTTGTTAAGGTAGGCCACCAAAAATAGCGTTGGATTAATTCAAGAGTTTTAGGAGTACCAGGGTGACCTGCTGTAGGTATAACATGCAACCAATGAAACACTATCTTGCGAAGTTTGGTAGTGGGCACGAACAAACGAACATCGTAAAAGGGTAATCCTTGCTTGATTGATCTTTTCGGATCTGCTTGGGCCCACGCCTGCCATTTTTCAACAGTGAATGAATTGCGGATGTCTTCAAAGAAATCTTCTGTTTTTATGATACATAGGACCTTGTCAGGAGCAATGATAGCTCTGGAGGTTTGAACTGCAGGCAATGTGGTAGACTCTTGGCGGGACAAGGCGTCAGTTTTGCGATTATCTTTACCAGGCCGGAAGGTTACCACAAAATCAAACTCGGCAAAAAACAGCATCCAGCGTAATTGCAGAGGAGTCAAAAGTCTGGCAGAACTCATAAATTGAAGATTGCGATGATCAGTATATACTGTGACAGTATATTTAGCTCCCAACAAATGATGTCTCCATTCTTTAAAGGCGTCACGAATCGCCAGAAGCTCTTTTTCAGCAATGACATAGTTCTGTTCGTCTTCGTTCAACTTCCGAAACAGGTAAGCTACAGGATGAAGCTGACCAGTGTCTTTGTTTCGTTGTGACAAGACTGCTCCTATCGCCACATCTGAAGCATCAGCTTCCACTATGAAAGGTCGATCCGCATCTGGATAAGTCAAGACTGGGGCAGTGGAGAAAGCTTCTTTCAAAGTTGAAAAGGCTTGATCTGCTTCTGGGGACCATACAAATTTTTCTTTCTTTCTTAATAACTTAGTAATTGGAGTTACTGTCTGGGAGAAATGATTGATGAACCTCCGGTAAAAATTTGCAAAGCCCAGGAAACATTGTGCATCACGAACAGTCTTTGGGATGGGCCATTCAGATACGGCTTTTACTTTCCTTTCTGCCATCACCGTACCTTGAGGGGTAAGGATAACCCCTAAAAACTCAACTGTGGTAACATGAAACTCACACTTGGTTAGCTTGCAATATAAATGGTGTTTACGAAGGGCTGACAAAATTTTCTTGACATGTTGAACATGTTCATTCTCATTGTCTGAGAAGATCAAAATGTCATCAATGTAAACTATGGCAAAGATATCGAGGTACTCTCTAAGAACGTCATTTAAGAAAAATTGAAATGCTGCTGGAGCATTGCACAGACCAACAGGCATGACGGTGTATTCAAAAAGGCCATATCTTGTTTTGAATGCCGTTTTCCATTCGTCACCCTCTCTCATTCTGACCAAATGGTAAGCACCTCGAAGATCAAGCTTCGTGTAGATTTTTGCTTTCTTTACTTGTTCCAGTAAGACCGGAATTAGAGGCAAAGGATATTTGTTCTTGATGGTGATTTTATTCAAGCCCCTATAGTCGATACAAGTTCGAAGCTCTCCGTTCGCTTTTGGAACAAAAAACAAAGGAGAAGCTGTGGGAGACTTAGAGGGGCAGATGAAACCATTCTCTAAGAATGTATCCAAGTATTTTCGTAAATGTTGATTTTCAAATTCTGACAGGGCATACACACGACAATTGGGAAGTATCCCCCCTGGGACTAGATCAATTTGACAGTCATAAGATCTATGAGGAGGTAAGTTCTCTGCTTCCTTCTCATCAAATACATCTTCATAAGACAAATACTGTTTGGGCAACTGAACTT
The DNA here is from genome assembly GCF_031143425.1 of Pleurodeles waltl. Taxonomy (NCBI): domain Eukaryota; kingdom Metazoa; phylum Chordata; class Amphibia; order Caudata; family Salamandridae; genus Pleurodeles; species Pleurodeles waltl. The sequence continues at coordinate 779,687,171 of NC_090439.1, forward strand.
CTTTCTCTGCCGCGGTAGCTATGTAAGAATGGCGAACTTCCGATTCTTGAGTCCTTTGGGGACAATGGGGGTCATTCTAACTCTGGCGGGCGGCGGAGGCCGCCCGCCAGAGTTCCCCCCTCCAGAATACCGCACCGCGGTCAGAAGACTGCTGCGGTTATTCTGTGTTTCCCGCTGGGCTGGCGGGCGACCGCCAGAAGGCCGCCCGCCAGCCCAGCGGGAAACCCCCTTCCCACGAGGAAGCCGGCTCCGAATGGAGCCGGCGGAGTGGGAAGGTGCGACTGGTGCAGTTGCACCCATCGCGAATTTCAGTGTCTGCTGAGCAGACACTGAAATTCTTTGTGGGGCCCTCTTACGGGGGCCCCTGCAGTGCCCATGCCATTGGCATGGGCACTGCAGGGGCCCCCAGGGGCCCCACGACACCCCATACAGCCATCCTGTTCCTGGCGGGCGAACCGCCAGGAACAGGATGGCGGTATGGGGTGTCTGAATCCCCATGGCGGCGCAGCAAGCTGTGCCGCCATGGAGGATTCAGCAGGGCAGCGGAAAACCGGCGGGAGACCGCCGGTTTTCCTGTTCTGACCGCGGCCAAACCGCCGCGGTCAGAATGCCCTGCGGGGCACCGCCAGCTTGTTGGCGGTGCTCCCGCCGACCCTGGCCCCGGCGGTCAAGGACCGCCGGGGTCAGAATCACCCCCAATGTTCTTTACATAGCACTGATGAGAACATGATCTTTCGTTCAGCCCAATTAATCTCTGGATTGTGATGAGTTAACCATGGCAAGCCAAGGATGATCCCATACTGGGGAGCATGGATCACGTCAAGGATGAGTTCCTCTTTATGTTTCTTTCTTTGATTTTTACCTTCACAAATTATTGTTAAGGGGACAGTCTGAAGAGTTATCGGACCTCCAGTCAAGAGTTTTCCATCAACTGCCTGGATGGTTTCTGGAGTCTTCTTTTCAATACATGAGATCCCCCATGCAAGAACCAATTGGGCGTCAACAAAGTTTCCGGTACTCCCAGAGTCGACTAGAGCCTTCTTGAAATAGGTCTTTTTCTTGACCTGAACTCTTATTCCCAATTTTAGATGTTTGGATTGTGAAGGATCCACGGTGACACCCAAGAGCAACCCTTCTCTGCAACTTGGGTGCTTTAGATTTTCCAACTCGACTGACGCTTTGGTTGCAACTTTCTGAACTGGGCCTCGCTTGCTCTTTGTTTTGATTGGACAATCTTTGGCGAAATGACCTTTCCGCCCACAATAGAGACATTGCCCATTTTTTCTGCGTAGGTCCTTTTCGTCTTTGGTCAAAGGCTCCTGATGGTTACAATTTCCATCGGTTCCGGCGTTCTTTCTCTCGGAGTTCTTGGGTCTTTGTTATCATGAGCATGCCAAGAATGTTTTTCAGTCTTATTACGCGTTCCTTTTCGTTCATTTAAACGATGATCAAGCCTCAAGACAAGGTTTATTAAATCTTGACAGTTTGCAGGTTGTGGGTCGATTTGTGCTAAGATGTCTTTTAGCTCCTCTTTGAGTCCCCTGTAAAACAAGACCGCTTGTTTTTCTTCAGGCTAGGATATCTCAGCGACCAGCCGATTAAAGTTGGCTAAATATGACACTAAGGCCCTAATTCTAACCTTGGCGGACGGCGGAGGCCGTCCGCCAAGGTACCGCCGTCAGAACACCGCACCGCGGTCGAAAGACCGCTGCGGTGATTCTGACATTTGCCCTGGGCTGGCGGGCGGCCGCCAAAAGGCCGCCCGCCAGCCCAGGGCAAATCAACCTTCCCACTAGGATGCCGGCTCAGAATTGAGCCGGCGGAGTGGGAAGGTGCGACGGGTGCAGTTGACTGTAAAAATAGTCCCCTGTTGTACAACTGGAAACATTTTGTTCGTGACATTTTGGCCCCCAGGGGCCCCGCGGCACCCCCTACCGCCATCCTGTTCCTGGCGGGCGAACCGCCATGCACAGGATGGCGGTAGGGGGTGTCAGAATCCCCCATGGCGGCGCAGCAAGCTGCGCCGCCATGGGGGATTCTAAGGGCAGCGGTAAACCGGCGGGAGACCGCCGGTTTACCTTTTCTGGCCGCGGCTGAACCGCCGCGGTCAGAATGCCCTGCGGGGCACCGCCGGCCTGTCGGCGGTGCTCCCGCCGACCCTGGCCCCGGCGGTCTTAGACCGCCGGGGTCAGAATGACCCCCCAAGTCTTGATTCCCTTGGCGTAAGTCTAATAATTCACGATCTGCTGACTGTGTTACAGTTCCACGATCGAAAACTCTCTCAAATTCACGAACAAAATGTTTCCAGTTGTACAACAGGGGACTATTTTTACACACAAGAGGAATAGCCCAGGAAGCTGCATCTCCAGACGGATATGATAACAAGAAAGCTACTTTAGACTGGGCATCGGGGAAAGTATGTGGTCTGCAGGTGAAGTGAAGTTCCACTTGAACCAAAAACAATTGCGCTTTCAAGGGATCACCTGAGAAGCGTTCTGGGGGAGCTAAAGGAATGGCTGAAGGAACATTGAGGGAAATGTTAGTCGGACTACCTCCAGAAGTCTGAGAAGAAGTACCTGGCCAAGACACACCTGTGGGACTTTGTTCTTTCTTCTCAACCTTATTCTGTAACTGACTCACCCTCTCAGCTAGACTATTTGTCAAATCCTTTGATGATACCACTTCTGACTGGAGCTGGGTGATAGCCTTGACTAGCTCGTCCAGTGTGGCCATGCTGAGAACATACACAAACCAGGAGGATAATAATTTGTGGGCTCACTATTCTGTCAGAGTCACCAGATCCTCTGGGTCCATGCACGTTCCCAACACTTCCACCACAAGACAGCTCCAATACTCTGATTAGATTTATCACAGAGTCTAAGAGAGTCCAAGTGGGGAAAAGGGGATTAGGATGGGAACAACTGGGAAGGAGACCTGTAGGAAGCAAAAGGTTAAAACACAACATCAAAATTACATCTCATGAAATCAGTACCATGCTACAACTCTAAGCTTTGTCTTTTCTGAAAAAAAATAAACACACCCTGGAATAATCCTAAAACTGACTAGGCTTTAGATGACCGAATACCTGAGGAGGAAACAGGAAAAGTTAAATAGGACTTTCAGATTCAAGTACTTTCTTTAGCATGAGAATCAGGAAACACTCTGAGCAATTTCTAAACAACCATCTGAATCTCCTTTTATGAATACATATCAGGAACACACAGCATTACATCTAAAATTCTGGTATTGTTGTGTTCATCTCAGAAAAAAAAATTGGAAGTAAATTGCGCACATTGCAGATTTTTATATGAGTATTAAACACCATAAAGGTTTGTGCACCATGAAATCACACAACGTAGATTCAAGGAATAAATCATGCGACGTGTCAACTTGAAATGCTACCAATAAAATGTCTTAGAATGGTAGCGCACAGTAACTTACATTATTTATACACGAGGAAATAATTGCGCGTCTTGCCGATTCAAATGCCACCATACAAATGCCAAGAAATAGTAGCACACAATGAACAACATGAAAAGCACTCAGGGAAAGTATTGCGCGTCTTGTCGATTCAAATGCCACCATACAAATGCCAAGAAATAGTAGCACACAATGAACAACATGAAAAAACACTCAAGGAAAGAATCACGCGTGTTGCCGATTCGAATGCCACCATGTAAATGCCAAAAAATGATAGCGCACAATGAGCAGCATGAATTACACACGAGAAGTGAATCGCGCGTTTCGCCGATTCGAATGCCACCATGTAAATGTCAAGAAAAGATAGCGCGCAATGAACAACAAAGTTAAATGCTCATGAAACGAGTTGCACGTCTTGCCAACTCGTAAAACATCATGTAAATGTCAAGAAATATCAGCGCGCAATGAACAATAATGTAATAACGAAGTCAAATCTTTATGGAATAAATTGCGCGTCCTCCCTATTTGCAAACCACTATACAAATGTCAAAAAATGGCAGCACACAAGTAATCTGTTATTAATTTAAGAATTAAAAGCAAGAATATGAAGATTCTCAATTACGGTGTTGGGAAATGTCCAAACACCATCTTGCCGCCTGGAAACAGTGATCACCAATGAGAGATGAGTGCAGAAGACTGGAAAATCCAAATAGGCCGCCGGGACAGGAGCTCAGGAAGAAGCTGCTGCTCTGCACCGGGACCTCTGAATAGTGAGCACTGGAAGTTGGGCTGACTCTCTTTTCTAGAGTCTTGGCCCAGCCTAGAACCACGCCGAGGCATGTTGCAGGGAAAGTCTCCAGAAGGCCCTGGAAAGGGACCACACCCTAACACACTCTGAATGTCTGCAGCAATACATTGTAAATGTACAGTATTTATAAGCACCTTAAAAATGAATCTTTTGGATGGAATTCTGCAATGCAAAAGGTTAAACAATAACATATCATCACAATGCATAAATTACTTTATCTTGCAAGTGTTGGGTTTTTGCATTCTAGATGCCCGTAGAGCGCGCACTGTCCTGGTATTGACAGATCCTCAGTAAATCCAGCCCATCAAGGTAATCAAGGGTGGAAAACATGTTATGATGCGCAGAAATCTAGGGGTTTGGCAGGGCACTTGATGTTGACGGTTTATAAAAATAGCCTAAAGAAAGGGTGCTTATCATAGTGGAGTAATTTTTGATGACTTCTTACTGCCATAGGATGTTTTTAACACTAGATGGCTTGTGGAAATTTACTAAAATGCAATCACCATGGACATCTTTTATTGACTGGCCCACCCTTCCCACCCTTCATACCACCATGATATCACTGGTGCAATGGGAATTAAAATGCTTCTGTTTGTGGAGCCAGTCCACACATTTGTTCTGTAACTCCTCCCAAAATTTGTTTTGGGAGTCCCTCAAGGCTGGCACTACAATATAGGGGGAGGCAGCCAGGAGCAAATCCAGGACGTCTTTGCTAGGCTTGAAACATATTACATCCTGGGTACAATTAGAAACACATAAACCTAAAGATTCTGGTGCATTGAGGCTTTCATCCCTCAGAGTGTAGTTAGAGAGAGCTGGTAATAATCCTTTGCCTGCATTAGCCAATTTATTTGGTGAAACAGGGTTCTGTGGCCCGGTTTGAGTAGCGCTGCTTGAATGTGCTACATCGTTCCCCCTTTGTATTGTTTCTTTTTGCGATGACCCCCCCCTTACAAAGAGACATTGGCAAAGCCTGACCTTTGGGTGCCTGCTCCTACCTTCTTTGTAGGCACAATAGGGAGGATTGAGCGTGCTGCTCAGATGATCCTCAAGACGATCCAGGCACTCAAACAGGGGCTTAAGTCTCTCCTCGAGGATGGAACTAACCTTGTTGTACATTGCTGTGAGCAAAGGAGGTTTGAGGAGCAGAGTATCGCTAGGCTGGCAGGCTGAGGATTGTGTTAACGAGATTGAGGGGGGGTTGAAGTTGAGATGGAAGCGATGTCTGTGTCCAAGAGCGTAGTTGGTTGTTATTGGTGGCGGTTGTACGGGGAGGTTGTTTCCTTTTTGCTGGTGCCAACCTTCTTGTCTCTTTATGGCACTTTGTGATTGGAGTCAGGGCAGTCACAGATCGCCTTGCCTGGCTGGGATTAAAGGTAAAAACCTCATCAATACAAGTGTCAGGGCAGATTGTATTAGTTGTTGGACTCTCCCAGGCATAGGATCGGGATTGGCAACTATGGTATCACCGTCCAATGAGATTGTCGGCAGAGCCCCCAGATCAATCAACAATCTGCACTTATTTAACCCAATTTCATTGGTAACATTCCCAAATACACTTCCCAGCATGCTGTTGATATAGACTGTTGAATGGGTGGAAACGCTACCCCTTTCCATTCTGTGCTTCTCCACAATTACTATACTGTAGGGGTATGATGTAGCTTCTCTACTTCCCAAAGGCTGACTGCTGCATGTTAAAAGAGTTAGAGGATCCTTCTGAGGCACAGGTCAAAGAGAGGGCCCAGCCTCATCCAGCCACGGATAGACACAGACGGGCACACTTTTGGCCTGGGTGCGTCCCGCGCTGCAGGGGGAGAGGCAGCGCTAAGAAGCACAATGTCAGGCACCTCCTCCTGACAGCAGCTCAGACGTGTGGAATTTGATAAAATGTCTACTTGTCCCTGAGACAGGTTGCTGTGCAAATCTACTTGTCAGGCAAAAAAATCTACTTGTCCCTTCGGTGCCATATATTGCAGCGATAAAGTATCGCAGCAGTCTCTATGTAATAATTATGTAAGAGCTCTGATAATAGCCTCTCTAATTATGCCAGGACTACTACTATAGTAGGGCTTGAATACTTGCAGTTTCAATCCCTACTATAGAAATTTTCTTATTTCTGCAGATCTACATTCTGGGGCTGGAGGAAGCACGAAGCAATAGTTCCAGGGCCAGGATGCTTTTGAGTCTGCAAACCTACCTAACTTGCATGTTTTAACGATTTCACCAGTTCTTCTCTAATCTTTTCCTTTAATGAGAAAGGCTGTAAACTTACTCCTGACAATGGCAGAAGTAGAATTTCTTCCAGGGTTGGGAAAAATGTGGTTGGAGGGAAAGTGAACTCGTAAACGCTTAATAGATTTTCACCTGAGCAAATCTATACATGCATACTTGCTCGTGCTAAAATACATTTCACAAATATTTTTGAGGAGTACAAGTTCCTGGTCTACTTCTGTAAGTTCTTGTGAATTCATGAAAGCCGTTAATTCAAAGACATAACATGGGTGCACTTTTGTGACTTTTTAAAAGAATTGGGTCCCTAATTAGGTCTGGCGTTAACAAAGACATTTTTTTTTATTAAACTTCTATTTATCTATCTGCTGGCTTTAGAGTGAATGATTGCATTCTGCTCTTCTACAAGGAGCATATTGGCACAAAAAGTAGTTCTGTTCAGTGCCAGTAACTACTGGGTCAATCAGTGGCATAACAAAACTGGAGCGGGCCCCCTGCAAAGAACATGCCCCCCCTTCCAGACTCACTCAGGGCAGGAGTTGTGCTGAGGGGGCCACCTGGGGGGCGGGGCTGCAGACCTTTGTTATGCCACTGGTGGTAATTTGTGCTTTTTGAGACCAAAAACCTTTTTCCCTTTTTGCCAGTGTTTGTTACAATGTTGAGGGCCTGGCAGCTCCCACAACAATAAAGTGTTACAAAAACCATGTCAAAACAAGACATACATTGAAGAAACCAAAAGACTCACAAAAAAATGTCAGTTTGGTTACCTTTGCCAGTGCTTGTTTATTTTTAGGCCTCCCATAATCTTGTTGAAAATGGTTACACTGATTTTCCATTAGGAATATTTTGTGGAAATACTAGCAGGCATCAACACGTTTTACTAAATGATGCTTCAAAGAAATAGAACCTAAAATTTCATAGTAGTGAAACTTTTTTTTCCTACTTGCATTTTTTTCTGAACATTCTATTTTAAAAGCAAAGAGTGCTGTATCTTCGGACACGTGTTTCTGGCTATTTGGCCGTCATCAGCGAAGAGCAAGGTGTAGCTGGCGGGGTTGCTTGAAATGCCGCCTTGAAAGTATTCACAGGTTTAAGTACCACTCAAGAAGGCGCACAGGTGCTTCACCCGAGCTCGTCAGCTCAGAGGCTCACGGGAGCCTTAATTACAACAGTCAACGTGTTTCGCTGATGACGGCCAAATAGCCAGAAACACGTGTCCGAAGATACGGCACTTGCCGCACCAACTTATGGTGAAAAACTTTCAAAACTCTATTCAAATTCGTGCTAATGACTGCATTTACCATGATGCCTTGGGGTCACAAATGCTGGAATGGAAGACAGGGTGCTCCCTATTTTGACTGATATAACTAGTATTGTATTGGTATTGCATCATGGCCCAACTACACAAATGGCACTCTCAAACATCAAATGTGTTGAAGAGACTATGGAAGTATAGGGGCACTCACTAACTTATTATGGCATTTCCTCAAGCATGATATTAGAATGAGGTACTGGATGACCTAGATGCAATACTGGACATGGAGATACCTCATCTTCCAGCATACGTTTTGTTGGGTCTTTGAAACAAGCTGAGATATCCTCTACACTCTACTAAAGGTAAACAAATGACACTTGCTCTTTGTGTAGCCACTCAAGAGATTCTCTCACTCTGTTGTACAGATAGAACTCCTGAACATAGATACTGAATAAACCGGACAGGGGCCCTGTTGGAAATGGAACAGCAGACCTAGACAATGAAACCCACAAATAAAGAGTTACGGGCAGGTTGGGGTTTCTCACATTGCTATTATCTGAATTCATGGAGCATGCTTGTCCCTATATCTCCAAGATGTCCATATATCACAGCCACCAAATGAGGTCCAGCCTTAATGGTGATTTTGGTCATTCATCGTGTCCCTTCGCCAATCCCCTTCAAGAGACACAAAGATGATGAACAGATCATGTAATTTGTAAATAAATGTTAGAGTTAGGTTGGGTGGGTGGGAGGCCACTGCTAATTAACACATTTCATTATCAGTTGACATTGCTTGCCGGCCTCTAAGTTGTAGGCAGTAATGCTCTGTGTTATTTGCCTTTTGGAAATGAGAATAAAGAAAATGCATCTATAAAGATGCTGTGCTGGATGAACGCTGGTTGAGTAAAGCGTTTTACATCCTCAGGAATGCTGATGAATACACACTACTTTTGAACAGTCACATCCATTCAGAGGAAACGCAGCAAATGTAAACATCTGCAAAATGCTGTGGGCAGGTGCTAAATATGATGGGCAGCCCAGCGAACCAGGCTCTGAAGAAGCCTCGTTTGACAAAGTCAATGACTGAACAACATTGATCCAAAGTCACTTTCTGAATCTGAATTTTGTGTGTATGTATATTGTGTACATGTGTGTACTGTGTGTTAGCCACTCAGCAGCAATTGTCCCACCCCGTCCTGACACTCTCACTTCAGGATGGGCTGCTAAAAGGTAAAATGGTAATAAATAAAGTTTGTTACAATTTTATTTTTCAGTTCTGGGGAATTTTTTTTAGCAGGCAAAGTTCCTTCACTTTCGTGGAGGGCCCCCGCCTGCACTGTGCATGAATAGAAGCATGTTTTCATACAAAGTGATTTTTATTGACATGATTAAAGGTTGTTCCAAAGGAACAATGGTTGAATGTATATTGGGGCTTTCTTGGCAAGCTGCTTGATACATAGCGCCGAATTTCAACCTTTGAAGCAGCACACTCCCAGCTAATTTGTGCATTTCCTTTGTTCTTTTTCTCTCAGCCTTTCCTGTTGCTAGCTTTGCCAGCGCTCGCTAGAAATTGTTTTCGGACTGATAACCATAAGCATGCATTACTCTCTCTTTGTAATCTCATCTTTTTGATTATGTCCGCAGGTTTTCTGTGGAATCATGAGCACTTGAGCACTCCTCCGCATCAGAAGGCGATGTATAGCACTTCTGGGATCTATTATTGAGTGTCAGCACTGTCTATAGTCAAGATCCATATTTTCATGAGCAGCACTTAGGACGTAAGCCCTCCCTGGAGAGGCACTCTCATGTTATCTTGGTGCATGTCAGACACGAAGTGTTAACAACAAACTGAGCCTGAATACCGCTAGAGCTGGATGGCTTACTGTACAGAATCCATCCAGCAGTTATCGAAGGCCTCACAAGATTCAATTGCCCCAAGAGGCACAAACGCACAACAGATTTTGGGAATACATTCAGAGTATAAACGTATGGGTATTTGAACTTCAGCTAATCTCAGTGAGCATTGAAACTTTACACTGCTTCCTGCCATTCTTTATTGCTATAATTTACAACTAATTTATGCGGCACGGTTTTCTAAATAATGTGACAGGAAAAGGCAAATTATTCAGTATTGCGCAGCACATTGTCTTAAGTATTTTTGATCCATTTGACATGTAAACATTTTGTGTAGAAATCTGCAAATTATGGTGAAGAATATTAAATCAATAATTATGTTGTAAATGCCGCAGTCAGATAGTAAGCATGATTCTACTGGACCAGGTAATTTCCCTTATTATATTTTACTGTCTCTTCACAAAAGCTAAGTATTATAACTCCATTCCGAGTCCACTATTAACAGCATTGTGAGCAGAACACATTCATCAATATTGCACTTCTACACACAGCATTAATTTTAACAATGCAAAGAGTTTTTTCACAGTCTACATTCTTAATTACATAAATAAGTATTGTGCTCTTCTTTTTTAATGCAGACCGCCAATACAGGCCATTATTTTATTTAAGGTGGCCAATATACATTTTCCTCTTCGAAAAAAAACATATTTTTCAAGTCTATTATCCCAAAAAATCTTATTAAACAAAAATATATAAAGGAAAAAGGTTCAGTTAACCTTTGATACTGGGCATTCCTTGAGGACATGTGAATGGAAATCCTAAATCACAGTTCTGGTCTGTGTTGGCATGAATCCTTATTGATGGAACAGACTGTGTGATAATTAGGTCTCAGCTGCTTTTGTGAATCATTTGCTACTTTTCCATGAATCACTACTGTCTCTCGTGCACCATGCACACATATCTTTTCTTTAATGTGCTCTGATACAGTCATCTATCTAGTGCTGATATCCCAGAGCCCCATCCCCATGTAGCCCCTGAAGATATGCATGCAACCATAGACTGCACCCATGGAAAAAAGACGAGGGCACGCTAGATTTTGTTGGACAAAGTGTGGCTGCAGGGTTATTATTGCATATGTAGGCAAAACAAAATTGGGTTAGCTTACGGGCGATCTAAGATGGCCAGCGTATGAACTACCTATTCTGACCACCCACCTGATTGGCCAACAAGCGGCTGGACTACACATCATCAGGCGCTATACCTTTTGGGAGCTTCCACACTGTGGACCCCCTAGAATTAAACTCATGCCAGTGGAGGGTGGTACAGAGCAAGCCCCCAGCTGCTCAGGTTTTCAACTGCCCATGGGACTAACGGGGTGCTGTCTCTTTTTTCCAACGGTCCTGCCATAAGTGCTTCCAGGGAGCTGACCTGAAGCACACCCTCTGTGCTCCCTACTTGGTTGATTTCTGCACTAAACTCCTTTGGATCACCCTGTAACTCTGTTGGCAACACAAAAAACAGTAAAACAACTGTGCTCATATACAAACACATATAACTTCTTAAATTATAGGGAGAGCAAAGGTGGGTGTTGCCAAAAGGCCACCAAAGAGGAAGTGGGTCTGAGGACATCAGGTATTTATTTCCTATCACAAACCCCTCCACCTCCAGGTGCGCCCACTGCCCCAGAAGTGACCACCATAACTCTGCAGGTTGGGCTGGTCACTTATTCACCAGCTGGATTCCCCTTCAAACCGGATGCCTTGCCTTAATTCCTTCCAATTCTTTTACCTACATCCTGCTGTCTCCAGTATCTCCCACAAGTCTAAAAGGGATATATCTGTGCCTACGTCTGATAAATGGACTCCATCCTCAGCAAATTAACCCTTGGTGTTCACATTGATCAGGCTGTGTCTCAAGAAGCCCCATCCCCTGTGCTCTGTGAACTGCCACATAGCACTCTTAGTACATCTGTGGATTGTGCTCACCTTCAAAATTGGTACGCAACGATCTCTGACTGAATGATCTCACAAGACCCCATGAATCTGCTGATATCAACCAACTCTTCTTTCATGGCCTGAACCAGGGGTCGCCGGCCCGATGTGGTTAAGTCATTTCCACTCAAGTGAATCACCAGCACATTGGGGCCCCTTAAATCACACTCCAGACCCTGGCATAGCTTATTTAAAGGTGTGCCAAACGCATGTCTGAAAAACTCATCCACATTATCTTGGTGTTGGGAAAGCTATGGTTCCAGCTTCTTGCCTTAGCCCGTTGTGCTGTCCTTACGATGAAAGAGGGGCTGATAACCCAAACTCTGACCCCTGGCAAGAAATAAAACAGAGTGCATTGTATCAAAAGTGTTTTAATAAATGTAGGCAATCCACTCTGTGTATCCAACAAACATTCCATTTCACAAATCCTCTGCAGGTTAACCACCAAACATGCCTATGTCATACAAAACGGACCTTGATGCTAAAGACGTACATGGAGGAAAGGACACTGAGTCACCAAGATGGTCTACATTGTGTGAAGGTCAGAGTACTACTGTATTGCGCAACAATGATCCCCTTAACTAACAGCAGAACAAGCAGGCTATTCCTGGACTGTGTGGGAGCAGATTTTGACTTTGATTATACTTAGACTTGCTCCAAATGACTTACCATGCACGCCATTCTCTTGGATGCGACCCACGGTTCACTGACCTTCACTAGCTGTGATTGTTAACACAAAGAAACCACTCCACATATCACATAAAGGTTAACACTGCCACCTTGAACATGCAAAGACATTTCCTCCCTAAATTCCTTTAAAAGCGCCGTTAATGTCATGCCAACTGCATAATTCTTCAACAGTACATCCCACGCATAGATGCTTGCTCCCAAACCCAGATCAACATGTTGTTAAATCAACTTGAGCATGTCAACCTGTAAAGAAAACATCAGTTGTGTCTCATAGCCCTATTAGCTTTAGCTATCTTAACTAGTGTACCTTGCTGAAATGTTCACCCCCTAAAGGAAGGATGACATATTGTTAGGACAATTGAGCCATCAACTATGACCTAACGCCCAATTAGATTACCGTTTCCTTTGCAAGTACAGTGAGGGCAAAAGAAAATCACAGGATAATAATTGGTGAACAGCTTCGAGTGTTACACATATACAAAGAAAATATCCGTTGCGACCACTAGCACCATTAAATTGCTATTTATATGCTCCATTATTTTCCCCAATATCAGAATGTGATTGCATGAATGCCTAACATATATAAAATATGTGGTTTAAATTTATAGTACTATAACTCAATAAAATTTACTTAATTAATGTGCCCGAATGTCAGGGATGGGAACATCTGTTAAATGCAGGCAGGCCCAAGTGATGGTACACAGGGAGCCAACTCTCCTTTCTTGCTGTTGTCTTGAAGCCCAGGAGGTGCCAACTTATTCATCAACAGCCTTGAGCTTCGGGCACTCCAATTGCTTTAAGTACAGTGACTCTGCCCCCCTTAACCCTCAGTGAGCGAGATTCCTGGCTGGTAAATATACTAACGGTGCAATATTAAGGCGCTGCTGAGAGCCGAACTCGGGATTTCCTGTTTACTAGTCATGTACTTTAACCAACTCAGTCACAGGTCCACCATGAAAGGTAAGCTTCCATAGTTTAGCATAATGAAAGGCTAACCCAACGCTGAATTTCCCTGAAAAGAAACTAACATAAGTTTGTGAAGCTCCCACATTTCCCTGCTTTTAGGAAAGTGCATCGCTAAATAAGCTTCGGATACCCAGACGGAAAGCGATGAAAAGGCACGGCGAGCTGTAATAGTTAACCAGTAATATCTGGTGGCTTTGCGCATTAGTAGGAAAGGTGCACCATGCTGCTCAGTTGATATATTAATAAAGTAATGCTGGCACAAAATGTGTTGCATAATTTGCTTTTCTTGCGGCATTAGTTTGACATTGCTAGACATTCCGTATATGCTGTTACAGAAATGCATAGCAATGTGAGCTTCTTACATTGGCCCCAAAAACTGAAGAAGAGTCAAAAAGCACTGGTAGCAGAAATCAGCCCGCAGGTGATGACGCACAATGCGTTGAATGCACAACATACTGTCGCTTATTCACTTTGGCTTAACAGTGTGTAGCCTCTCTACGGTTGCTTTTTGAACGCTCAGGGTGGGCCTGATGGTACTGAAGTGCTTCACAGTCACACTAGTTACATTAACATTATTTTCCTTGTATCGAAGAATGTTGAGTCGACGCCAAGACTTGAACCCTGGCCCAGGCCCACAATCGGCAGCTGAGGTACCAGGAACCACAAGACACAATGCAGATGGCAAGTGGCCTTGGGAATAAGCAATGGCAACTCCACGAAAGACAAAGTAGTGGTTGGAAACCACGAGCGCAGATAGAAGAGGGAAGGGGGTAAACTAGATAGAGGGGAGCAGAAAGGCACAGCCTAATTATGAACAATGGTTATTCAACACAAAAACTTGGCTGCCGGCTCTGATTCACGCCCCCGGGATTGAGAACAGGCACACGGACAGCCCGCGACCCAACCTTAAGCAGAGATCACCAATCGGGTGGCTCATCCCGGCACATGCAGGGTACCAGGCGGACTACTAACTTGGCCTGAGGAGGCAGAAGACAATTAACGGTCGGAAAACCGGCATTATGTAAACACAAGCATTTGCAATGCATTGGGCCTCGCATTTGCTCGAGTTAAAGTATCAGCGTTGTAATCTCCTAACCGGACTTTTCTTGCTACCTAGACTGAAAATGAAAACTGAAAAAAGGTTCACATAAGAGAGCCAACGGCCGCCATGAGCGCAAAGCAGACACACAAAAGGAAACAGAAGTTGGCTCGCAGTGAAATGTATCCGCAAAAGTGCAATTACCCATGTAACCGGCAAAAGTGCAATTATCCATGTAAGTGGCAAAAAAGCAAATATCCATGTAACATGGTCGATGTCATGCAAGGGGCTCGAGTACTGCTCAGTGAGATCATGCTGCCTAGAAAATAAAGAGAAAAAGTAGTCCAGAAAGCTTACCGAAAACATGAAGCCTCATATGTTTTCAGTAGTTGGCCTGTGCGCTCAAGGCAGGCTAAACACCGGAAATGGCATGACGTATGCATGCCTTTCTCTAATGAAATCACGTGAATATTAATAGGCAAGCCCACAAAGCAACCAAACTGATGGGCATGACATTGTTAAAAGCCCACAGAGAGATTACACCAGGAACCGCTTTGCGCTTAACCCTAAAAAGCACAGGGCAGCCTAAACTCAGAAACAAACCCACCTCGCACTGCTCACCTGAAAGTATGACGAGATGATACCGGACCGCACATGGCAAAGGGGGAGGCCAAAGCCAGGTGATAGTGAGTGCCGCCACCTCCTCGAAAAACCTCAGCCGCCTGCTCTCCTTGAAGGCCAAAAACCAGGAGATACAGGGTGCTGCCACCTCTCTGAATGACCAAAAAAGTTCACCTCTGCTCCTCGTGTCACCAAAATCCCACCAAAGAGGAAGTGGGGCTGCAGGCACCAGGTATTTATTGCCCATCGCAACTCCTCCCCCATGGTGTGCCCTGTGCCTCAGATGTGACCACCACAGCCATGCAGGTTGGGCTGGTCGCTTAGCCACTAGCTGGATCCTGCCCAAACCGGATAGTCATGGGGGGAGAATTGGGGGAGGGATGCCATGGGGCAAACTAGGCCTCTGCCCACAAAAGACGTTGCACTGCACGCAACACGGGAAGTCCCATTTCTTTCCAGGTTCAGGGCTGGCTGTCCCAGCTCTGTGCCTTGAACTTCAAAGGAAATGTTCTGCCCTGAACCACCAGGTTACCTAGGCCCCGCAGGATATGGCTCAACTGAGACTCCTGGGCATTCATCCAGAATGCACAAAACCAGAGGTTCACACTTTGAATGCACACGTGCCTCCTCTCTCCTATTATGGGCATTACGTTGACAACCCTTTGAATTTCGTGTTAGAGCACACATTTTCACTGCTAATATGTATTAGCTACTTGGAATTTAAATAACCCACTGTCATATCATAGTTTTTTGCTGGTTATCCACATACTGCAAATGCATTTGGATTCGATGACATTCTCCAAAAAGAGCTGCAAATTAGATTTCGTTACGCTTTATATAGCAGGATACCTGGCCTCTCGCAGAGGCTTCTAGGAAAACTTGACATTTAGAAAGACCATATGTTTATGAGGCAGTTAAGACAAATCCTCCCCCGGACTCCTACTCAGTACCTTGAGACCCTCAGGGGTGAGTAGTGCGCTTTACAAATTCCTGATTGATTGATTGATATATCCTGCCTGCCATAACTATATTCTGGGCAACAGAGCAGGATACTTCCACAAAAACAACTCTTATTATCACAGTGAGAGTTATTGCTATTCGGGAAAAAGAAATCTCATCCTTTAAGGAGATGTGACGTAGAGAGATTGGCAGGGCACCTGCACCACAGTAAAAAGGTGATTTTCCTTACAATTCTATTTTTACCTTTCCATATAGTCCAGTGTCTACCGCCATGTTGAAATGAGACGGCTACCTCGTTACTCACAGAAACATTCATTTATTTCGCAACATTATTTTTGGAGAGGAAGTCACAATGCAGCTGCATTACATTTCAGCGGTTTTGCTTTCCGATCCAATCAATGTAACTAAAAGGCTCTGGAGTGAAGGTCACATTTTTAAACACCTTTTGGTACGGGATAAATTCATGTACACTAATATGACTGAATAGACTGTTTCCTCACAAAGAGATAAACATGAATAATTATTGATTCTGTACATGAATTTCTAATGGTACAATTTGCATCCTGATAACTTCGATCCTCACAACCTAATTGTGCTTGGAAAAGGTGGTGTACGATGCTGCGTTTTGAGTAAGTATGGTTCACAGATCAATTTGCTCTTGCATTTACTTTGATGAGTGCAGAGCTGCCACAGTGCATTAAAGGGTTTTCACTGAAATAAGAAAAAAAAGAAGAAAGAAAAAAAGAAAGAAAGAAGGAAAGGTTACATAACTTAACAGAACAGTTTCAAATGGGCACAATTTGGCTGGCGTGAAAAAGCAGCAGATAAACAAAGGCTACCCCAAAAGGAATTTACAACAGCATTGGCAAGAAATGAACTGACAAAGCTGGAATAAAGACTGCTTGCAGCTGGTAGAACCCTTTCTGCTATCTTATCAGGCTCTACAAAGAAAGGCAGGACTAAAGTATTAAGAATGTAAATAGAAAAACACTAGCACAAAAGGAAACTACCCTCTGTGCAGATCTGCCTTCTTGTGAAAGGGCTAAATGTAGTCATTCAAAGTCAAGTTATCCATTCGCAGAATTAGGCTGACCTATTGCCCAATGCTGTATGCTGTAGAGCGTGGAACCAAAATGTGAGTGACACAATAACAGGCCACTGGATGAATAAATGTGGTGGAAAGCCTATAATTTTAGTAATATCAAATGTTCTTGGCTAATGCTAGACCTAATAATTTCAGTTCAATCAAAAGGTCTTGGCTAACGACACACCTAAAAACTGCAAGTCTGTGATGCAATGATTTGCTTCAGGAGACTGTACGCACAACCCGGGTGCCTTATCCCAAGGACTTGGATCTGGTTTCTTATCCCTTCCTACCTGCCCAGATTATTAATTTGTTGCAGATCTAAATGCTTACCAGCAGCCTCTGTAAACTGTGCGGATCAATGTTCATGCCCCAGTGCTCAAGGGGCCATATCATTGCACTCAAGTCTCAGAGCTGAAACCTAAGCTCAAGGATGGGCGAGAATCCAGAACTGAAAATGTGCACAGATAGAGCATCTACTTCAGTTTAGCAGCAAGTTGACTAGCTGTTGTAGATTACACTCCATCTTTCTCTTTTTGAGGACTAACGTAGCATGATACCATGAATTATCAGCTTGACACTTTTAAATCGTACAGCTATGAACACTTCTATGATTATCTTAATAGTATTGGTAAAGCATTGTGCAATGACCATCTAAATAATTGGTATAGCATTTTTTACATTATGTGTAATATTTTGCAAATGTTGGTGCATGCCCAGACCAGATAATTATAAGGATTACTGCTGTCATAGGAGAAAAAACTATTTATGCACCCCTTCTTCAGGAATCATGGGAGATGTTGGGGAGCAGATGGGTGCTGCATGCAACCAATTGCTTCATTTATGGTCAGGTAAAGGGTCGGAAACATGACAACATGATGTTTAAATAATTGTGTTGGTTATTATGGGTTCATGGTGATGCGGTATCTGCTTTGTCCAGCTGTGAAAGAATAAAGACAATCTTACTTGCTTTCTGTGCTGAGAGCAGGGATTTCATAACTAAAGCAAGCAGTGGTTTAGATACACTATTGAGGTCTTAGTAGAGAGACATAAAGGGCCTGTACTACTTGTTTGTTTTGTTGCAATTTTACTGTGGGGGTGTGCACATAAAAACTAGTTTGCACAGTCTTTCACGCTGGACCCAATACTAAGTAATCTGACATCACAAACGTCCGCTCTTGCATAAGATGTGATTCTTGCAGACTCAGTGGACAAGGAAACAGTTTCTGAATTAAAGAGAGTCCATGCTGGACTAAGCCTTGTTATGAGGGCAGAGTTCTGTACAGTCTACAATTCTCAACCATTAGTGAAAGACCCTCAAACACTGATGCTGGCCATGTGAGAGGGAGAAAACTGTTCACAATTACTGGCTCATATAGAAACACAAGCAACGTTTTGCCTAATGTTGCTGTTGGCAATTTAAAAGCTTCAGTAGTAGCTACTGTTTGAATGGTAACAGCTCTTCATATTTACATATGAGAGAATGGAAATTAGTTATTGTATTTTTAGGTGTAATATGTTTATTCGTTTACAAAGTAGCACCAACTACATCCAAAGGCCTGTGGCTATGTTAAAACAAGATAAAACTGAAACAGATAGACAAAATACTTTATCCCTCATAGGCTTCAAGACCTTCCCCCCTCTCTCCCTATAATACACTCCACACCGCCCTCCATCAATTATTCTCAGCAGAGCCTTTCAAGCCCAATATCGAGGTAACCCACCGGTAGAGGCCTTGTGCCTCCCATAGTTATGACATTGCATGTAATGCTTGCCATATAATATTAGACAGTGGTACCTGAGGCCATGAGATCTAGTACACATAGGTATTTGGGACATTTCAGCTTCCTATACTCCTGACCGAGAAAGATAATTTTTTAAAGTGCGATATACACCAGATAGCTTGGTACTGAGTGACTTCTTAAAGTTTGGTAATACAGTGATTGAAACAACTACTTCTGGTTAAACAGACATGTCTTGAATGCCTTTCTGAATAGTGTCTTAAAAGCTAAGTGCCTTGACTTGAGAGAATCATGGAGGAGAATTCTATGCTCTTGCACCACAGATGGAAAAAGCTCTAGCCCCATGCGCTGTTGTGTGTGATTTTGGCACTTAAAGAAAAACCTGTTGTAGTTGTTTAGCAGGGCTTCACCAGGTACATTTTTTAGCCACTTCAGGGTATTCAAATAAACTGCTTTCTCAACAATTGTCACTGCACTGAAGATTATTATGTGATAAATATTGAGCCAATGGAGATTACTAAAAAACAGGGGTCATACGTCCTTGTGCTACTTAAAAGACATACAGTAAAATTTAGTTTAGGTTGAAGATGGGTGTTAAGTGTTTTTGGAGCTGATACAAAAACAGAATTTTCATAATCTACTCTCAAGTAAATCATTGCATTGAGTACAAGATTCTTAAGAAAGGACAAAATAATGCAAATTGTTTTCAATTCCCAGTGATGTTTTGAGACTAGATAGATAGATAGATAGATAGATACTTTTTACATGTCCTAGAAGAGTGAGGAAGGAGGCATTGGGCCACAGAAAGTCATCACCAGTAACTTGTTATTTCAGCTTTTGTCAGACTGAGTTTCAAATAGTTTGATGATATCCACCACAAGGTGAGTAAAGGGCTATGTGTCTGTGCTGATTGAGTTTGGATGGGGCACAAGCCTAGAAATAAGTTGAGTGCCATGAGCATTCACAAAAATGTTTGTCCTAGTCTGGGGCCTTATTTACAAATATAAACTTGCACTTTTGTAAGTTTACTATTGTTTTCCTATTCACACAGTATGAATGTAGTTTTACTTGTAGTATTTTTATGACTGGGGAGAACTCTGCACATTTCAAAAATCAAAGTCAAGGTTTAATTATTGTGTGACCTTATGAACATAAACCATACAATTTACAAATAATAAAATCCTCATTGTAGTGCACTAATAAAATAAGAATAAATATGAACAATAAATTAGTGTCCTATACTAATATAAAAAACAAAGGCTGCCATTGCTGAAGGTGATGCTGCCTAAGACGCTGTTGCGGAGCTATTGAACGGCTGATGTCTTGGAGCTCACGACGGTGCGCCCCATTACTGCAACCTTCCCCGGTTGATGGTCAAGCAGTTTGGTAGACTATCTAGGGGTGGGTGGGCGAGGGAGCAGGCAGTCAGACAGGAGCCAGTAAGCCACTAAGCAAAGCAGTGAGCGGCAAGCAGCTGCAGGCAAGAAGCCAAGTGGCCCGTGTGCTGCATCGGAATAGTGGTGAGCTGTGGGGGCTCAGAGTACGGAGCAAGCAAACACGCGGCTAAGAGCAGCAGGCAGTGAGCAGCAAGATGGAGCAAGGTGCAGTAAGGAGAAATAAAGAACCGGAAGAGGAACCCGGGAGGAGCCCGAGCAGAGCCTAGGACCCCCAGGGAGCTCTGGTGTTTAGTGCTTTGGAGGGAGCGCCAGGAGCTTCAGAAGCCGGACCAGGCCAGGAGGTCTAGGTGTCTCATGGCACCATGGCCCCTCATGATCCCGTTGCCTGGGTACTCAGAGAGTATGGCCCAGTGATTGTGGGTCAGTCAGTAAGAGTGGATAGTGCCCCTCGGGCCCCCCCAGTTAATTCAACCAATCAAAATCAACTCAAAACTACCCCACCTCAGCACAGCTCAACTCAGCACTGCCCATTATAGCCCAGCACAGCCCAGCGCCCCTCGCCTTACAACTCGCATTTGGCAGCAGCCACTGGATTAAACCAGTTTGCACTGGATTAAAACGTCCTGAAACGGCCTGGAACAGCCTGAAACGACTGGAGGCGGAAGCAGTGAAATGAGATAACATAGACAATATACATGGAGAGCAGAGCTGGGGCAGACGGTAAGGGCTTAGGGGAGAGCTGTAGTTTTGGGAAGTGACTTGTGAGGAGAACATGGAAAATGGCAGCAAAAGTAAAGTAAAGATAAAAGTTCCCTTTATCGCCTTTTATTATCTTGTTTGGTAAGGAGCCTAGAAGGTGCAAAAGGCGAGTAAGGGCCTGAAGTTAAGATTGTAAAAATTATAAAGCCTGTAAAGACTTCCTTAAATGACTATAAAGCTGCGTTGATGACCATCTGATTCAACAAGCACATTAAATACACAGTCTGGAAGTATAGGAAGGCACTGGTCTGAGAGGTAAAGGACAAGAGCATGGTGGCAGTAGCTCCCCATCGCAGAGAGTGAGCCCTGCAACCCAGTAGAAGTGGCCTGGCTAGTGCTCGGTGTGGCTTGCAGGTGTTTAGCAGCGCACCCCGGTTGGGTCCTAATAGGGACGTGTGGTCATGTCCAGAATAATTAGCCAACTTCTCCTACTTTGCTAAGTCGCTTAAGTCAGGTTGGGAAAGTACCATCTAAATGGCAGGACTTAGTCAGTATTTACGTTGATAACATATTAGTATAAGTTGATTCAAAGAACTGCTGCTCAGCCCTAAAATGAGGTCGGGACGTGTAAAACAAGCACAAATAAGAGCAAATAAGAGGAAAGGGCTGCAGATGGGGCAAACAGCAAAAACAGCGAAGGTAAACTCTGCAAGGGAAAATGTATCTCTAATATCACTGGTGACACGAATGTTTGAGAAAGTACTGAAAGTGCCAGAAAAGTTTGACCTTTTAAAGGATCCAGTGGAAATAATCTTTTCTACTTCAAAGGATACACATTTACATACAGCACCAATTATCCAGTCCAGTACAAATGAATGAACAAAGGGGTGATGTGAGAGAGGACTCAGTGGGAAGCAGTTTAAAACATAGTTTTAAAAATCAAGAAGAAGAAATTAAGGAGAAGAAGGAAAATAGTGTAATGTTGGAGTGGGGCTCTGTCAGTGACATGGATCTATTGTCAGTAATGCCAGAGTCACCTCCTCAGCAAAACAATAGAAGTGAGCATATAATCCCCATACTGAAGAACGGATATCCAATGGCAATAGAAGTTATTGTGGAGACCGATAGTAATGAGATAGAGAAAGCAGCGATCCATTTGATTAAACTAGACGAAATGAACACATTTGATAAAATTGAATGAATGGAGAGGAAAAACCCAGTAAGAAAAACTACTGAAACATCCCAAGATTTCTCACCAGTAAAACAAACTCGACAGTAGAAGCAGGACACACATGATATTCAGCAAGAAGATATAGACCAACAAAACAAGAGAGGGCCAGCAGCTGAAATAGTAAATATGTGTTTGCAGCGCTGCCCTGGTGGGTTGGGACCACCGGTAACGCCAGGCTGTTTGGTGGCCAAACAGTGGCAGTGCCGGAGGTTCGACCGTGGCACTTTTGCCAGGATTGTAATGTCACAGGGCGGTCTGACTGCAACCGTGACCCTGGTGGTCTGGTGACAGCCAGGGTCATAATGAGGCCCTTAGAGTCCTTAGGTATGCAAGTGTTAAATTGAAGGTTTCAATCAGATAGCCCGCCGGATTGGACTTATTACTACTCGACTACAGCATGCTCGATTATAGATTATACAGTGGTTACACTAACTCTCAGGGGTAGGGTAAAGACTTTTAGCATTAAAAAAAACACAATAGTGGCCATGGGCAGCAAAGAATCATCCTTCCAGTGCTGAATATTTAGTAAATTAAATTTTAGTTGGCAGTTATGGCAATAAGGCTAGCCAGTGGGAGAAGTTTCTGAATAGAATAACGGAAAAAGAAGTAGCAAAGATGTCATGAAAGCTCCCCCGAGAAAGGTCAGTGATGGAAAATAGGGACACAACAAAATTATCCATCTTGTCTCATTGGTTAGGGAAAGAAACGAAAACTACACCAAAAGAGTATTATGAAAGATCCATTAAATAGAGACCTATGTTGTGCCTTTGCTAAACTAAATAGGTACTTTCAAAGATTGGTCTAGGAAGAGAAAAGGAAAGTAAATGATAATTCTCGGCCCAAGGTGTTATATTTATCAAAACAAAAGAATTCAAGGCAATTCTGGAAAGCTGTAAACAGGATAAGTCACTGACACGGAAATCAATATATTGACCGTGTCCATTTTAACAGATAACCAAACATTAAAGGAGCAACCAATGTATCTTTGCTTTGTCAATTTTAAATGGGCTTTCGATTCTGTGAATCGGAATTTGCTTTGGAAAAGTTACAAAATTGGTTATTCCATCTGGTCTTCTTAAAGCTATTTAGCTCCTCTACACAAACACTTGGGTGAGGATAAGAATTGGGGATGGATCTGTCTTGTCAAGGAAAATATATACCTTTCACCAACTAAAATAAGGGTGTGTCCTGGCACCCTACCTATTTAATTAGTTGTTAGCAGATTTGTCAGATGAACTGAAAGTAGTAAACGCACATGCACCTAAGCCAGGCCCGATGTGTATTTCTAATCCGCTTTAATTATGTTATTTTGATAAGTCAAACATGGATTGGGGTACAAAGAGTCTTGGGAAAGCTATCAGATTATTCACAGAATACTAGGCTTATAGTAAACCTAAAAAAGATTAAGGTAATGAAATGCAGCCAGAGGAGAAATAAAAACTATAGATGGTTTTTAACTCCTTCGCTGCCAGGCCTTTTCCCCCTCAGGTGCCAAGCCTTTTTTGGGCTATTTAGGGTAGTTCGCGCTTAGGCCCTCATAACTTTGTCTCCACATAAGCTACCCATGCAAAATGTGCGTCCTTTTTTTCCAACATCCTAGGGATTCTAGAGGTACCCAGACGTTGTGGGTTGCCTTGAAGGAGACCAGGAAATTAGCCAAAATACAGAAAATATTTCATTTTTTTTAAAACAAATGGGAAAAAGGGGTTGCAGAAGAAGGCTTGTGTTTTTTTCCCTGAAAATGGCATCAACAAAGGATTTGTGGTGGTAAACCCAACATCTTCTCGGCATTCAGGAACAGGCAGACTTGAATTGGAAAACCCAATTTTTCAACACAATTTTGACACATTTTACTGGGACATACCCCATTTTTACTATTTTTTGTGCTTTTAGCCGTCTTCCAGTTAGTGACAGAAGTGGGTAAGAAACCAATGCTGGATCCCAGAAAGCTAAACATTTATAGAAAGTAGACAAAATACTGAATTCAGCAAGGTGTCATTTGTTTAGATCCTACAAGTGTTTCCTACAGAAACTAACAGCTGAAATAAAATAATATTGAAATTGAGGTAAAAAAACAGCAGTTTTTCACTACGTATTACTCTGTAACTTTTGCCTGTAATGTAAGATTTTGAAAGCAATATACCGTTACGTCTGCTGGACACTTTTGGTTGTGGGGATATATAGGGCTTGTAGGTTCATTGAGAACCCTAGGTACCCAGAGCCAATAAATGAGCTACACCTTGCAATGGGTTTTCATTCTATATCAGGTATACAGCAATTAATTTACTGAAATATAATAAGTGAAAAATAGGTATCAAGAAAACCTTTGTATTTCCAAAATGGCCACAAGATAAGGTGTTGAGAAGCAGTAGTTATTTGCACATCTCTGAATTCCGGGGTGCCCATACTAGCATGTGAATTACAGGGCATTTCTCAAATAGACGTCTTTTTTACACACTGTCATACATTTGGAAGGAAAAAATGTAGAGAAAGACAAGGGGCAATAACACTTGTTTTGCTATTATGTATTGCCCCAAGTCTCCCGATAAAAATGGTACCTCACTTGTGTGGTTAGGCCTACTGCTCACGACAGGAAACACAAAATGGAAACATCACATTTTTAAATTGAAATCTGACATGTTCTTTACAAAGTGCCTAGCTGTAGATTTTGGCCTCTAGCTTAGCTGGCACCTAGGGAAACCTAGCAATCCTGCTCACTTTTTAAAACTAGACACCAAGGGGAATCCAAGATGGGGGGCTCTGACCAGGTTCTGTTACCCAGAATCCTTTGCAAACCTCAAAATCTGGCTAAAAAAACACTTTTTCCTCTAATTTCGGTGACAGAAAGTTCTTGAATTTGATAGGAGCCACAAATTTCCTTCCACCCAGCGTTCCCCCAAGCCTGCCGATAAAAATGGTACCTCACTTGTGTGGGTAGGCCTAGCGCTCGCGAAAGGAAATGCCCCAAAACACAACGTGGACACATCACATTTTCACAAAGAAAACAGAGCTGTTTTTTTACAAAGTTCCTAGCTGTGGATTTTGGCCTCTAGCTCAGCCGGCACCTGGGGAAACCTAGCAAACCTGCGCAGGTTTGAAAACTAGACACCTAGGGGAATCCAAGATGGGGTGACTTGTGGGGCTCTGACCAGGTTCTGTTATGCAGAATCCTTTGCAAACCTCAGAATTTGGTAACAAAAAAAAACGTTTTCCTCTCATTTAGCTGACAGAAAGTTCTGGAATCTGAGATGAGCCACAAATTTCCTTCCATACAGCTTTTCCCCAAATCTCCTGATAAAAATGGTTCCTCACTTGTGTGGGTAGGCCTAGCACCCATGAAAGTAAATGCCCTAAAACACAACGTGGACACATCACATTTTCACAAAGAAAACAGAGCTGTTTTTTACAAAGTGCCTAGCTGTGGATTTTGGCCTCTAGCTCAGCCGGCACCTGGGGAAACCTAGCAAACCTGCGCAGGTTTGAAAACTAGACACCTAGGGGAATCCAAGATGGGGTGACTTGTGGGTCTCTGACCAGGTTCTGTTACCCAGAATCCTTTGCAAACCTCCAAATTTGGTTAAAAAAAAAACTTTTTCCTCTCATTTCGGTGACAGAAAGTTCTGGAATCTGTGAGGAGCCACAAATTTCCTTCCACACAGCTTTTCCCCAAATCTCTTGATAAAAATGGTTCCTCACTTGTGTGGGTAGGCCTAGCGCCCACGAAAGGAAATGCCCTAAAACACAACGTGGACACATCACATTTTCACAAAGAAAACAGAGCTGTTTTATACAAAGTGCCTAGCTGTGGATTTTGGCCTCTAGCTCAGCCAGCACCTGGGGAAACGTAGCAAACCTGTGCATTTTTTAAAACTAGACACAGAGGGGAATCCAAGATGGGGTGACTTCTGGGGCTCTGACCAGGTTCTGTTACCCAGAATCCTTTGCAAACCTCAAAATGCGCCCCAAAATACTTGTTTTCCTCTCATTTCCGTGACAGAAAGTTCTGAAATCCGAGAGGAGCCACAAATCTCCTTCCACCCAGCATCCCCCAGGTCTCCCGATAAAAATGATATCTCACTTGTGTGGGTGGCCCAGGTGCCTGCAACAGAAAATGCCAAAAACCTGTAGAGATTGAGGGGATAGCACAGAGACTTGATAAGCACATATTTTTCTTTTATACATCTTTTAGGCTGACTCTGCTTTGGCGACCCACACAAGTGAGGTATCATTTTACTTGGGAGACTGATGGGAACTCTAGGTCATAGGAAATTTGTGCAGCAGCGGTGATCCTACAAAGAAAAGTGAGGAAAATATGCTTTTTTTAAGCACATTTTAAGGTTTGCAGAAGAGTCTGGGTAACAAAATGTTGGGGGATCCAGGCAAGCCACAACTCCTTGGACTTCTTGGGGTATCTATTTTTATAACATGTCTGGGTTTAGTAGGTTTCCCTAGATGAAGGCCGCACCCGAGACCAAAAACATTGGTGCCCCCCCAAACACAGGTAGTTTTGCAATAGATCAATTTGACGTGTCCACCTACTTATGTGTTGTTCCAAACACTTAAAGTGTGAAAAGAAATGCACTTTGGTTATGTCAAAAAGACCCCTCACCCACCAACCAAGTTGGTGGCATGCTTCATCATCAGGGTCTCACCGTGACACCTAGCGTGTCACAGGTGTGCTGCGATGCCTGATTACAGCGGAGCAGGTTTTGTCATTTTTACCACACATACTGGTTGGATTTGGCACGAGGGTGAGTGATGGTTCAGTGGATCAAATTTTATTAACAAGAGATTTAAAAAAAATGAAATGCACTGTTAATAACTGAAAGGCCAAAAAAATGAACCAATGACTCACAGCTCGTGAGCTGTAAGGCCACGACAAGGCACCAACCACTTTACAGTCCATTCACACACCTTCCATACATGACATGCACAAGACCCTTCACGCCGCCAGCCATGGGCCCAGGATATTACAACACTCGCATCAACAGACAGCACCACTCAGGGGCCCATCACTTTCATACGCCCACATGCCTGATACAGCAATCACACCAGCTGATGAGTGTGTGGACTGGTGTTTGGCTGGCACCGCCAGCCAAGCGCCACCCCACGCACACCACCAGCCAAGCGCCTCCCCACTCACACCGCCAGCCAAGCTCCACCCCACGCACACTGGCAGCAAAGCACCACCCCACTCACACCGCCAGCCAAGTGCCACCCCACTTACAGCGTCAGCCAAGCACTACCCCACTCACACTGCCAGCCAAGCATCACCCCACACACACCGCCAGCCAAGCACCACCCCACTCACACCTCCAGCCAAGCGCCACCCCACTCACACCGCCAGCCAAGCGCCACTCCACTCACACCGCCAGCCAAGCACCACCCCACTCACATTGCCAGCCAAGCACCACCCCACGCACACCGCCAGCCAAGCGTCACCCCACGCACACCGCCAGCCAAGCACCACCCCACTCACACCTCCAGCCAAGTGCCACCCCACTCACACCGCCAGCCAAGCGCCACTCCACTCACACCGCCAGCCAAGCACCACCCAACTCACACCGCCATCCAAGCACCACCCCACTCACACCGCCAGCCAAGCACCACCCTACGCACACTGCCATCACTTTTGTTGTTGTTTTTAAACAACAAAGAAACCACTAATTATATATAAGTACAAAACTCCAAACACAAAAGCTCTAACTGGATACATGACAGCAATGCCAACCGTGAAACTGAACATATAAAATATAAAACAGCAGTTTACGCTCACGGAATTTCCCAATAATTTTTCTGTGTGTGGTAGCTCCTGAAACAGCCACCCACACGCAGTCCAGGCTTTGAAGGACAATCAGGGCAGTACATCCTAGTCTCCTTCATGATACCTCCTCGAGCACAGACTGTACATCTCTTAGCAGGAAAGTTTTTTTGGCCGTGGGAGGAATGTTCTCAGCAAAGTGACGATCTTTCAATCTAGACACATCCTCCACCACTGCTTCTCCAGGAACTCTTGCCTGTTCCAGCACAACAAGGCTCTCTATGATAGACTCCTGAAATTTCCAAATGTCATCCTTGACTCTGGTGAACTATCCTTGAACACAACAAAAGCATTAAAAGTTGGCAAGTGGAACAGGTGAACCGCTAATTTCTTTTACCAAACATAAGACTCACGTGCAGCAGTGTAAGGTTCCAACTTCTGTTCTACTCTATCAACACCACCCATGTGCTTAATATAATCTAAAATGCACACAGGTTTGCGCACTTCAGGAACTTGACCCCAAACAGCCACAGGTGAAGTACTCCCATCATGGATGGTAGTTAGCATGTACACATCCCTCCTGCCTACAAATTTCAATGCTAGCAGCTCATCATTCTGCAAGGCACTGCACTGTCCCATCTCAAGTTTTTTTACAGACAAGCTCTCTTGGATAGCCTTTCCGATTAGAGCAGATTGTGCCTCAAACAACAGTGTCCTCTCTGAACAACTCCTTGAACAACTGAACTCCAGTGTAGACGTTATCTACATACAAATGGTGACCTTTGTTAAACAGTCGTCTACCAAGTTCCCACACAATTTTCTCACTATCTCCAAAAGTGGGTGGACAACCAGGAGGTCAATATTAGAATCCCTACCAGTGTAGACCCGGAAATGATAAACATATCCTGTACTACTTTCAGACAGCATATACATCTTAATTCCATACAGTGCCCTCTTGCTAGGAATGTACTGCCTAAAAACCAATCGACCCTTGAACAGGACCAAAGACTCATCTACAGATATTTCTTTGCCTGGAACATAGATCTCTAAAAACCGATCTACCAAATGATCAAGGACAGGTCTAATCTTAAAAAAACTGTCAGAATCTGGGTGATCTCGTGGCAAGGCTAAAGCATTATCTACAAAATGCAACATCTGAAGAAGAAGCTCATACCGGTTACGACTCATGGTGGCAGGAAATATAGCAGTTGCCATCAAGGGACTAGTAGACCAATATGAAGACAGTGATGGCTTCCTTATCAGCCCCATCAAAAAAGTTAAATCCAAGAACTTTTTCAACTCTTCCAGATTTGTGTGAATCCACCGGCTAGCTCTAGAGTGTGGCCTAAGTCTGGCAGCGTTGTCCCTCGAATACTGCTCTGCATACAAATTAGTCTGCTCAAGAATCTCTTCCCAAAAAATATTGTCCATAAACAACTCAAAAACGTTGACGGGCAAAAGGTTTTCTGTATTAACTTGACACCCTGGGAAACCAGTAAACGCAGGCAACTGTGGCTGCTCCATGTTTGGTGCAACCCACACGTCAGGTCTTCCGCTGGGAAGTCTTTCAGCCGCTGGCTCCTGCATCATTGGCACATCAGTGTTCTCCTCTAAAATAGGCCCTTCATCAGCACTGAGAGTGGTTTCATCATCAGATGATTCCTCTCTGACAGAAAATTCACTTCCAGAATCTTCCACTTCCTCCTCTGCCTCAGATGCAGAGTCAGTCTCATAATCATGGTCAGAAGACGACTCAAAAAGCACACCAACAGCCTGCTAAGCGGTCATCCTATGGCTAGCCATCATCCTTCCTACAAAAATTAACTGGACAAATGTACCACCAACAACCAGGACTGTGTAAGATAAGTTAAAAACAAAGTGTAGCTTTTTCACTAAGAGTTATAAACTCAAAAACTATACCGCTCACTTGCCTGAAAAAGCTTGACTCGCCAGCAACTACTCTGCACAGACACAGCAATCACCACTGATATCCCACTAAAAAGAGAAAAAAAAGCAAATTAGACGTAAGACAACACAATAATCATTGTGCATAAATCTAAGGACAATCTCACACACAATCCTGCATTCAGTACACCACCTACAAACACGTCATTCATGCATGGCAACAGTACTACTTTGGAGCAAATTTATTTACATACCTAAAACATGAAACTACGCCTACCACAGGACAACGACTGCCAAAACTGCAACAAGCCAGAGCAAAGGAAGCACAAGCTTTGAACTAGAACAAAAAGAAGAAATAAACTGTTATTATCATAAATGCAAATACTCCACCAGTTGACAAACAACCTGCCACCAACCATTTTTACACTTTCCCTCGTGTCTAGTGTTCTCTGCTTGGGGGGAGATGGGGCTAAAAAAATAGGCCAATCTGCTCCCAACGGGGGCAGAAATGCCATAGAATATATTGCCCCCTTTGGGGGGCGACCCCTGACCCAGGGGCCACCCCCCCACACAAAACACACACATGATTCCTGATGCAAAGTGGATTCTGCCCCCTTTGGGGGCAGATGGGCCTGAAAAAAACAAAATAGGCTGATCTGCCCCCAAGGGGAACAGAACTGCCCATTAGTACTTTTTGCCCCTTGGGGGCGACCCTTGCCCAAGAGGGTGCCCCCCCAACACAAAAAAAAAAAAATCCCTGGCGTCTTTATGGTTTCTGCCCATGGGGGGCAAAAATGGCCTAGATTACAGTGCCCTCTTTGGGGGGTGACCCTTGCCCAAGGGGCCACCCCCCACACAAAGCACACACACTCACACATGATCCCTGGCGCTAAGTGGATTCTGCCCCCCTTGGGGACAGAAAGGCCTAAAAAATAGGCCCTTGGGGCCCCTCCAACACAAAAAAATGAACAACAATAAACAATTCCTGGTGTCTAGTGGCTTTCTGCCCCCTGGGGGGCAGATCGGCCTAAAAATAAGGCCAATCTGCCCCCAAGTGGGGCAGAAATGGCGACAAATACATTATCCCCCAAAGGAGAGCGACCCTTGCCTAAGGGGTCGCTCTCCCAAAAAAAACAACAACACACACATATACTAATGCCCTGGTGTCTAGTGGGCATTCCTGCTGTGCGATCGGGCAGCAGGAATGCTCAAAGAGACATTGAGGGAAAGGAAAACCCAGGAACAGGATGGCGGTGAGGGGTGTCGTGGGGCCCCTGGGGGCCCCTGCAGTGCCCATGCCAATGGCATGGGCACTGCAGGGGCCCCCGTAAGAGGGCCCCTAAAAGATTTTCAGTGTCTGCCATGCAGACACTGAAAATCGCGACGGGTGCTACTGCACCCGTCGCACCCTTCCCACTCCGCCGGCTCCATTCGGAGCCGGCTTCCTCGTGGGAAGGGGTTTCCCGCTGGGCTGCCGGGCGGCCTTCTGGCGGTCGCCCGCCAGCCCAGCGGGAAACACAGAATAACCGTGGCGGTCTTCTGACCGCGTAGCGGTATTCTGTTGGGGGAACTTTGGCGCGCGGCCTCCGCCGCCCGCCAAAGTTAGAATCACCCCTTCTGTATCCAAAGCAAAACAATCAAACCGTCATAGGTGGACCATAGTAGAGTGCTTTCGGTGCAGGAAATTTCTGGTTGATTCAAGATCTTGTTCCACTTCAAAACTGACACACTTAAAATAACATTACTACAATGAGTTACTGATAATTAAGGCACTTCTAAAACTTGGCCATTCAGCTGTCTAGGCCGTAGCTGTGTAACTTTCCATGCTGAAGAAATGTAAGAAGCCACTGGGTTAAAAATTGTGTTATCGGCTCTTAAGCCTAAGAGCATGGTGACATTAAAATGCTTAATATTATACTTTTTATAAATGGGGTCTCTGGTTGGCTGTCAGTTTGCACTCTGTCCAAGGCGGGACCCTCATTCTAGTCAGGGTAAGAAGATACACACCTAGGATAACCCCTGCTCACCCCCTTGCTAGCTTGGCACAAGTAGCCAGGCTTATCTCAGAGGGAATGTGTAAAGTATTTGTACCAACACACACAGTAACACAGTGAAAACACCTCAAAAGGACTCCACACCAGTTTAGAAACATAACCAATATTTATCTAAATCAAACAATACCAAAACGACACAAATCCAACATACACAAGCAAAGATGTGAATTTCTAAAGTAAAAAGAGTCTTAATCCATAGAAATCAATGGATGTGTTGTTTTAGCACAACAAACCTGGTATATCTCAGAAACACAGCCACACGGGTGAGCGTGCATCAGAAAAGCAAGCAATGCATCCATTCCTTACTTGCAAGTGAGGCTGTGCGTCGATTCTTTCACCACAGGCAAGCGATGAATCGATTTGTTCCTCGCAGTGATGAGATGCGTTGATTTCTAGACAAGCAGCCTTAGGTCTGTGCCGTGATGTTGCAGATTTTAACACCCTGGGACGATGCGTGGAAAATACAGATGCACAGCGGTGATGAATCCATGCTGTGATGGCGATGAGTCGATTTTACAGGCGATGCATCGATTTTTCAGCTGCCGTGCAGGCACTGCATCAATTTTTCTGCTGCTCGGCTCTGGTGCATAGATTTTCACCTTGGGTTAACCTGCTTCTCCTTTCAGTACTTTTCCTCTAGCTCTTCAGCTCTTCTCCTTGGCAGAGGTTTCTCTTGATCTAGAAGTATTCTAACAGTCTAGGGTGTTGGGTGCATTACTTATACTCACTTCTGCCTTTGAAGTAGGCAAACTTCAAAGCAAAGTCTCGTTGTTCACAAGAACCTGCCTTGTCCAGGGCTGGCCCCAGACACACACCAGGGGGTTGGAGACAGCATTGTGTGAGGATAGGCACAGCCATTTCAGGTGTAAGTGTCAAGTCATCCCTCCCCACTCTAGCCCAGGAGACTCATCAGGATTTGCAGGACAATCCTCAGTTCCCTTTGTGTCACTGTCTAGAGGAAATTCACAAACAGCCCAACTGTCAGTCCAACCCAGACATGGATTCCACAGGCAGACAGAGGTACAGAATTGTTAAGCAAGAAAATGCCCTCTTTCTAAACGTGCAAAAAGAACAGATGATGGACAGAGTGCTGAACAATGCAAACATTCACCCCCAGTCACGAAGATCTAGGTTTAATCCTTCATTTTTCTGCTTCCCACACCACCCCAGTTTGGACCCAGCCATATGCAAATC
This sequence comes from Pleurodeles waltl, assembly GCF_031143425.1. Taxonomy (NCBI): domain Eukaryota; kingdom Metazoa; phylum Chordata; class Amphibia; order Caudata; family Salamandridae; genus Pleurodeles; species Pleurodeles waltl. The sequence continues at coordinate 779,720,071 of NC_090439.1, forward strand.
TGTCTTGACACTGTTCCCCATTGGAACAGTCCAGCCTGAACTACCAAGCCAGGTCCTCCCTGGACCTGAAACAAGCATCCTAGAACCAGTTCCTTGGTATCACCCTTCATCAACCAGGCTGGCTTGTAGCCAGTGGCGTAGTGAGCATGGGACCCACGTCTGGGCATACCCTTCCCACTCAGGGTGACAAATGCAAAAAGAACAGCTGATGGACAGAATGCTGAACAATGCAAAAATTCCCCCCCAGTCACACAGATCTGGGTTTAATCCATCATTTTTTGCTCACCACTCAACCCCAGTTTAGACCCAGCCATATGCAAATCATTCTTGACCCTCTTCCCCATGGGAACAGTCCAGCCCGACCTGCCAAGCCAGGTCCTCCCTGGACCAGAAACAAGCATCCTAGGACCAGTTTCAGGATATCACCCTTCATCAGCCAGGCTAGCTTGAATCCAATAGCGCAGTGAGCAGTGGGCCCACCTCTCGGCATACCCTTCCCACTTAGGGTGACAAATGCAAAAAAGAACAGATGATGGAGGGGATACTGAACAATGCAAATATTCACCCCAAGTCACATAGATCTGGATTTATTCCATCATTTTTTGCTCACCACACCACCCCAGTTTGAACCCAGCCATATGCAAATCAGTCTTGACCCTGTTCCCCAGGAGAACAGTCCAGCCCAAACTACAAAGCCAGATCCTTCTTTGACTGAAAACAAACATCCCAGAACTGGTTTCAGGGTATCACCCTTCATCAGCCAAGCTAGCTTGAATCCAGTGGCGCATTGAGCACGAGACCCACGTCAGGGCATACCCTTCCCACTTAGGGTGACTAATGCAAAAAGAACAGATGATGGGCATAATGCTGAACAATGCAAACATTCACCTCCAGTCACAAAGATCTCGGTTTTATCGATCATTTTTTTACTCACCCCCCCAGTTTGGACCCAGCCATATGCAAAGAAGTCTTGACCCTGTTCCCTATGGGAATAGTCCAGCCCGAACCGCCAAGCCAGGTCCTCCCTGGGCCAGAAACAAGCATCCTAGGATCGGTTTCAGGGTATGGGTAGCAAAAAAACAATGGATTTAGGCCCAGATCTCCGTATTGGGGGTAAATGTTTAACATTCTTCAGCATTCCGTCCATCACTTGTTCTTTTTGCAATTCTTTTTGCACTTTCTAAAAGTATCATTTTTAAATTGACAATCTATAAACCAACTCTACCAAAAGATGTATTTTTAAATTGTGAGTCCAGTGACCCCAAACTCCATATCCCTATCTGCTCCCAGTGGGAAACTGCTCTTAAAAGATATTTAAAGGCAGTCCCATGTTACCCTATGGGACAGATAGGCTTTGCAATAGTGAAAAATGAATTTGGCAGTATTTCACTATCAGGATGTGTAAAACACACCAGTAGATGTCCTACCTTTTGAATACACTGCACCCTCCCCATGGGGCTTCATAGGGCCTACCTTAGCGGCAACATATGTAGTAGAGCACTTTACTAGGGACTTACTAGTAAATCTAAGATGCCAATCAGATTTAACCAATCATAATCACAATTTATTCAAGGAGCACTTGTTCTTTAGCACTGGTCAGCAATGGCAAAGCGTCCAGACTACCAAAACCCACCAAAACGAAGTTTAGAACAGAGTCAAAAATACAGGAAGCAGAGGCAAAAAGACAGGGGAAACCACGCCAAGGATGCCAGGTCTAACAATACTTTATAAAAAGAGGGCAGAGAAATCTCCTTCTTGCTGGCAGAGAGAAAAAGCTGGCAACATAAAGTGCATTAGGGTATCATCACTGCCTTACAGGCAAGAGCAGATGGAATTAAAGCCAGACTATGACCAGTTCCTTGTGAAGGACTTTACAGGGAGAAACACTAACCTAAATGTTATAAGCCTTGCTCTCTTTAATGCTGCAAATAGTTGATCCATGTAGCCCTCAAAACCAGGTCTTTTCCTGATTCTGAGGGTTCCTATGGGCACTGCTAAAAAGTTCCAGGGCCTGTGCTCAGATTAAAATGAGCATGCAAATTAGGCAAATTATAATTGGCTGTGCCAACCTTCCTATAAGTCACTAGCATATGGTAAAGCATGCAGACTTAGTGACCCCTGCATAAGTAATGCACCCACAAGTGCACTGCTGAGGTGCCCAGTGTAGTTTTAAAGTCAGGCCTGCCTTGCTGACTGCTTTTAAATTAAAGTTACCTTCAAATTCGACTTTGGAATTAAAAGTACTTCTAAAGTCTTAAACTACCTTTGTTTTACATATAAATCACCCATAAGATGTGCCCTGAGTGCCCCAGGGTTGGGTACAGTGTAACTATAAGCAGGGACCTCCCAAAAGATGTTTTACAAGCCTTGGTGAGGAAAAATAGCCACATTTGTTTTTTCCCTTATTGTAATGAATAGGCTCCAAAGGGGAGACTGTATTTTAATGAATAAAGTCTCAAAAGGAGCTAGATATTTCACGTTTGGTATCAAATTGATTGTTATAATAATTCCAACAACTTGCCATTGTTGTTGAATTTAAAATAACTAGCTCAGGGAAAGAGTTTTAGAACTCTACTGAAAGTTGCCAACTTCAGCTCTGTAGTGCCCTTCTCTGGTTGACCAGCCTCTGGCAGTCTGGCCAGGCTGCATTGATGAGGTGTGAAGTGGCCTGAGCTGAAGACAAAGGAAGTGCCTGGGGGAGGAGATCTGACTCAGCAGATGGTGAAACAGGATGGGGGGGTCGAGAACAGCCAAACTGGTCTTTAAAAGAGGAAAGGACATTTGGACCAGCTCAGGACCTTTCCCATTTCCTTCAAACCCAAAACAACCAGCTACCCCTTTGATTAGATTAGTAGGAGGCAGGACAGGGGTGTGTTAAGGAATTTTAGCCACATTAGTGGGTGGACACAGCCATTTTGGATTTTTAAGGAAAGTTGCCACCTGGGATTGATTTTTGCCAAAAGGACTTTGTCTGTCTTCAGTTGGTTCAAGAAGGGACTCCCTTCTTTCTACAGGTGTAAAATAGCTAGACAGAGTCCTGTGCATCAAAACGTAAAGGAACTGACCAGCGGACCAGTGGATAGTGGTCATTTTTGGATTTGAACCAGGTGCATTCTGGGAGTTGGAGTCCTAACCCTCAAGGAGCAACTCAGAGCTTCTGGAACCTTGGGGTGAGTTGTGGACTTCTAAAGAACATTCTAAGACCTTCTGGAAGAAGATCCAGAAGTTTGGAGAACTTTTGGAAAAAAACTCCATAAAGGGACTGACCCGCCCTGGTGAATCAAGCCCGCTTACCTCAACGGCGACCCGGCCTGACTTGCAGGTTTATCCTGCTGAAAAGCTCCAGAGCCCCAGACTTCCAAGATTTCACGGGGGCTCCTGGAAAGGTAATCCGATGACCTTGCATCTAAATCGGATTGCTGTGGAGGGTTGACCACTGTCAGAAGGAAAAACCTCAAAAAAAGTGACAAAATCCAAAAGTAAAAAATTGACTGGGACTTTCCGCACAGTGTATCCGTAGAGGGCTCCAGGGAAGTCAGATCAAGATTCAGCTTTTAGCCCCAACGAAGATTTCTGTCCTGAAAAATCGTCTCAGTCTGAAGGTAGAATTCTTCACTAAGGTCTCTTGCGATGCTTAACTGAAGAGGGCTCCGGGGAGGTCAGATCGGATTTGTGAGCTTGCCCCACTGAAGAAAATCTTCAAGAAAAAGACTAAGTGAGAAGGTAAACATTTGACTGAGGCTTCCCGCTTGCTGTAGCCAAGCAGGGCTTCATTGCAGTTGGCCTCAAACTTTGACTTTGCCCGGTCTAGTGGGACCAAATGACCAGATTGGCGCTTTTAGTTTCAATGTGCTAGAAAACATTAATTCGTTAAAAATTCATATTTCTGGTTCCCCTTATCTGATTTTAATCATTTTGTTATCATTGTAAAGATAAAAACATAATCTATTTTGCTAAATTGATGGTGGATTTGTATTGTGTTTTGTGTGTTACTTGTTTACTGTTTTGTGATTTTTAAATGCTTTACACACTTGTCTCCTGAGAGAAGCCTTGTTGCTCATTTCCAAGCTACCAAGGCTTGAGCTGCGATTAATTTATTGAGACCTAACTGGACCTAGTGGGGATTAGTGGCCTATTGCCAATTGTAGGTACTTACCTGTCCTCACCAACAATCCACTCTCCAACAAGCAAGATAGATGTTTGATTTCCCACAATCATTGGGACATCTCCGCAAATTACAAGATAGGGCAGTCCCTGTAGTCATAAAAATACTACAGGTAGAACTGCACTTGTAGTTTGTAAGTTGCAAAAAAATATTAAACTTATACCAAAAGTGTAAGCCTACATTTGTAAATAAGGCCCCTGATGTAATACATGTGTCAATGAGTTCATATACATTTTAGAAAGCAAGGGAGACAGAATTGATCTCTGAGGGACACCACAGCCAATCTTTCTGCGATAGGATGAAAATGGGTAAGGGATCACTACTTGTTGGCATGAAGGTAAGAAAACCTTCAACCAAAACAAAACCATTCCACTAATTGTTATTTCTACACGTCAGTAGCATCATAGCAAGCTGGGAGAATCATGATAACAAGGGCACCCAAACCTCCGTCATCCATTAGTGTTAGCAAATAACGTAAAATTGAGACCACAGCAAGTTTCACACTTCTACCAGGATGGAAGCCAAGTTAACAGCTGTCTAGAATGGCGTAGTGTTCCACATAATGTTGTAATTGTATAAAACAAAGTTTTCTAGCAATTTTGATAACTACAGAATGAGAGAAGTCTGTCAAAAATGATTGGGCTCTCAAGGACCCAAGGAAGATTTCTTTAATAAAAACTGCTTCTTTTCTAGGTTTAGGTACTAGTCCGGTTTTAAGGGAGCAATTAACAAGAACTATTTACCCAAGGAAACACTAGCTTTTGTATATAACCGACAGAACATGTGTCCAGAGTGATCCTAGTAGTTGACTTTATTTCAATTACTTTGATAAGGAGGAGTTTGGAGATTAGTTAACATTTGTCTAAGATAACATAAGGAATTTCTATAGGGGTTATAATATCTAAACTTGGAGGCTCAGTAATATTTTCTGTCCCAATATTACCTCAGATCACCCATATTTTCTGATAGAAAAATGTGAGATTTCCCACAAAGCTGAACAGAGGTTATTATACTAGATTGGCCACAATCAGGTTATTGTAACTCAATCGCTATTGTAAAGAGTTCCTTTGGCATATTTGACACATTTATTAAGAAGTGTTAGAAATGTGACTGTTTTTTGTATTCTTTACCCCTTAATGTTATATTTTATTTTCAGGTCTTTATTAAATAAACACAGACTCATTGGCATTCCACTTGCCACAATTCTGAGTTTACATTTTGCTATGTTAGAGTAAAAGCCAAAGGTTATTTCTCCTAATGTTAGTAGATGGAGTTCTGAAGTCCAACCTGGCGATGAGCAGGAAGCAGTGGTATACAAGCTCTTTAAAAATCAGAAGAATACTTAACCTCTTCTTCCTCAAGCTTGTTATTATGACAGGAATAAGAAATCATATGAACATCTACCATTCTAAGTGATATGAACCAGCATCTAAATTCTCTAGTTTTCTAGGATATTCACAAAGAGTCCTTCCTTGTTGCCCTAAAGATCCTAAGGGGAAAACTTTAACAGCAACCCAAACCATTCATAGAATTCACTGGCAATATAGTCCAATGTGGGTCATTTATTATTGTTTCATCATGCATGGCAGTAGTCTATAACATGCACATGCGTTCTGGATGGGTATTTCATGTTTCATCAAATTCCCTCCATCAATCTTTTTATTTAATCTGTATGGAAACCTCTTGGCCAAGAGATAAGATAAAACATCAGCCTGGAAATCAGTTTGGGCGTCATAATCCAAAGGGCATACATTTTTCCAGTTCTACCTCACAAAGAGGATCAAGCATGTTAGTTCAGGGTCTTTCTAGTCAAGAAAGCCTCACCTCAGAGGACTTCTGAGTGGTAATTGACTTAAAAGAGTTGAATTGCTTTGTAAAAATCACAGAATTCGGTACAAATTCTCTCCAACACATCCTATCTCTTATGGATATCCAAGGGAGAAATTATGAATTTGGGAACACCATCTATTCCCTAGATGCCTACCTTTAGGTTCCCATCAGAGAATGTCAATTAATATGTCTGAAAGTTTGTGTGGAAAGTCAGAATTGGCAGTTTCAAGTGTTACTTTTCGGTCTGAAATCCTCTCCCAGGGTATTCACTAAGATCATTGCTCTCCTGATAGCTGTTCTCCATGAAGAAAGCATTCAACTTAATCCATATCTAGACACTCTGTTGGGCTATGTAGCATTAAGGGATTATATGCTCCAGTTTGCTCACTGAACTGTTCAAATTCTTAAAGATCATAGTTTCATCTCTACTTAAGTCTATCTTTAGAATTTCTCGAAGCTTATTTCTGGACAGCTTTGGGAATGGTGTTTTTGCCATTTAATCAGGCATACAAACTCATTTGTCAACTAACTCACCCACTGATTAGGTGGGAGGAAAATTTACATTACGCTTGCTATGTGAAAATTCCCAAACTACACTATTATGCTACTTTGTGTAATTATTGAAAATTCACAGGAATAACAGAATGTGAGTGGCTGTTGTTCACAGTGTTTTTGTCATAATTACACGTAATGTTTGCAAAATTTCACTTGCTTACACAAATACCAATATGCAACTTTTGCACATCTCCTACTGTCGAAGGGGGACTGTGCATTAACCAGGGAGTGAGAAATATGGTATGTAGTACAACTGGAAGGTAATAATGGGCATCCAGCTAAAGAGTGTAGTGAAGCCAATGTATTTTAAATTTTGCATTTCCCATAGGCTGAATAAGTCTTCATGGTGCCACAGGCTTGCTGTAATTTGGGGTCCTTGGTCTGATATATATTAATCATCACTGGCCTAAAGCATCAACGAAATTCAAATTTAAAATTTCAATAACAACAGTCATTTGCAATCAGCTTCAGTGGTGGCTGTCTCCCATATTGCTGTATTCAGAGATATCCCTCTGTCATCTCTATTCCTCTGGCTTTAACTAGAATGCAAGCAGCACGTGGGAAAACACAATATTAGGTCTTGCATGAGCTCAGTGTCTTTGCATTCTTTGAAAGATGTCACATTATAAAAAATGAAAACAAAGCAAACACTGGGTGTTTTCTCAAAAGGTTCAAGGGTTGACTCTCGCATCTTGTACAAACAACACAGTAAAACAATCATACTTAAGTCATTCATTTACGACAGGCACAAGGCATCTGAATCTTCTGACATTTCAAGTTCTGTGTTTGATGGAACAGTTCCTGACATCTCTCAGGGCCATATATTTTGGGGAGTGGAAAATAATTTTGGTATGGTTGCTTCAAGGCCAGAAAGAGGTGGTGCTTCCCTCATTGACATTTGCAATTCAGCACTTGGGCCACACCATCTACTTTCATCGCCATTATAACCTTGTTGTGGCTCAAAGGACTCAACTGCTCTTTGGTTCTAGTGTTCCAGCTGGTGGTTGTACTTTCTTGAATATGTATGGTTAAATTTATAGGCATTGCGACAAAAACAAAAACGCATTGTTCGGTGATGCATAAACTTTGCTGTTTTGAATTACACAGATCATAATTAAGACATGCTGCTGTAGGACCTTCTCAACAACATTGTGAAATGTGAAGAGAAGGAGGAGATGAGAAGGTAATTTATAGATTACTTAGTGGAAATCTTTATTACTCTCATTCTTCCTTTCTCATCCCAGTGCACCCATACCTATCCTCCCTTGCAAGGGGCCATGAACAGGAATGATGAGGGAATAAAGACTATTATCAGTCCTCACAAGGGGTGGGGAAGACAAGGAGAGGCTATGAAAGGAAAATGGTGCTTTGGATAAAGTGCTAATGAGAGTTGTTGGGGATAGTAACATCAACCTAAATACTGGAATAAGGAAAGAGAATTTGAGTTATATAGATCACTGGTAAGTCATCTAGATATATACAAGACTCCTAAAAGTATCACATCCCCAAATTCATCTGGAAATTAACACCAATTAAAGTCTCAACTTTTTCCCATTATTGCCCACGTAAATAACTCTCTCAATGCCTTTCGCATTAACATCTTACCAATACAGCTCACTGGAACCACATCTTCACAATCTCACTTCTCCATCATCTCTCTGGAACATGTTCCCCAGTAATGCAATGTGACAATACCTCGCTGAGCACTTTAAAAAACCCTATCACAGACAGCACCACACCAATGTCCCTTAAATACAAACTCTACAAATAGCTCAAAGTAATAGTCCAAATACCCTTTTTACTGAGGCATTGTCTCTGCCACACACATCTCCTCACAATTACATTACATACTCCCTTCTTCACTTTTGTACCCACCCATCCAATTACTGATCCTGTCAACAGTCTGATGACATTTATCACCTCTACTTCTGGTTATCTACCTTACCTCTTCCACTCATCATGCAGCTTTGCTGTCCAGTCATTTTTATGTATCACATTCTCCCTGCAGCATTCCCTTTTACATTTACCTGTTCCCTGGCAGGTGCACCTTCCTGCTCATGTCTTTTCTTTCCCCTCTTTCATTACCTCCTGCAGCTCACCCATCACTCTGCAGCTCTTCCCAAGAAATAAGGGTATTCTTCCTTCAGAGGCTGCTTTTCCAAACCCAGGAATATTATTAAGTGTGATGGAGAGGTGGTAGTGAGTAGCCACAGTCTTATTGCATGCACTAATCTCTGATTTGAGAAGTTTCAAAACCTATATCCAAATATTTTCTCACCATTTCCCCCCTCACAACAGCCCTTCTTCAGTTTACTGTTAAGATACACAGATGCCCTTAAACTTAAATGGCTTCTTCCTTTAGAAGCTTCTCTAATGTGTGGATGTGAGACCATCCCCTCTGCCAGGGTCACAAACTGTTGTTCTGCCAGCTGGGACTGGTTTCAGAACGTCTAAGATGGCAAAGATGTGGAGTAGATTTTGCCAGTGACACTTATGGGTATATTTATGAGCCCCTAGCGCCACTGGAGCTCCACTTTTCTTTAATTTATTTATAAGTCCCTAGGAAAGTCAACTATATGTGCACAGGGCTTGTAAATTAAATGGTGCTTGTGGGCCTGCAGCACTGATTGTGCCACCAACTTAAGTAGCACTTAAACACAGAGCCTGTATACGAAGTTTCACTGCCATGTCAACTTGGCATTTAAAATCCCTTACCAAGCCTTAAACTCTGCTTTTATTACACATATGGAAACCCTAAGGCAGGCCCTAGATAGCCCATAGGGGAAAAAGGCAGGACATATAATTTTAGTTTTTCATGTTGTGGAGTGTAAAAATCTCCCAACCTCATTTTTCATTACTGTGAGGCCTACCCCTTTCATAGGCTAACAATGAGGTTTCCTTAATATACCTATTTGGTGTAATTCCTGATTGACTAGTAGGACTGTCATGTTTGGTATCCATGGATTTAAAATAATAATTCCCCCTTATTGGTAAAGTTGGATTTATCATTACAACTTTAAAAATTTCACTTTTAGAAAGTTGGCATTTTTCTGATCTTACACCCTGTGTGTCTGGTGGGCCTTGTGTATTCCCTCTAGACAGCCACAAACAAAGGGAGCTGAGCTGTGCCATTTACATACTGATGGCCCATCACCAGGGTGATGGGGCGTCCAGAGCTAGATGGGAAGGAGGAGCTGACACTTGCACCTACGTCTATGCCTGTACCCACATAAAGAGCTGCACATGACCCTGTAGTGTGTCTGGAGCCAGAGCAGGAGAGGGAGACCTGTGTGCATTTCAAAGCCCCCCTCTGAAGTCACATCCACTTCAAAGGTGCCACTGGGTATAAGAACTAGACTTCTGACCTTACCAAGTACTACACTTCTGGACTTGAGGATACTCTGTCAAGAAGAAGTGCTGCTGTGCTGATGGGACTGCCACTCTTCTGGAACTCTTGTAGACTCTGCTGGACTCCTGCTTGCTGTGCCTGCCCTGCTGCCCCCCTGCCTGGGAGTGAGAAGGACTGGATAGGAATTTCTGCATTCCAAGAACCAAGTGATTTCAAGAGCTTGCTGGCTTGTCTCCTGCTCTTCAGTCTCAAGGACATCAAAGACTGCCTACATCTCTAACAGCACCTGGACTCTGTCACCTGTGAGCCATGCACTGCCAAGTGGTGCTGATCCAGTCTGGGGCCCTTGGAAGTGGGTTCTTCTGTACAGCAACTCTCGACATCGACACATCGCAGACATTGAGCCAATCGCAACTGCTGCATTATCTCACAATGCGTACGCATTGCCACTGCTGCAGAGGGCAAACACTTTGCAGCACTAACTTCGCAGCTCGGAACCGGTACATCACCTTCGGCCTCGGCGCCTCACCTTCGCATCACCTGGTTGCGCAGCTCGATGATGACACATCACCTCTGCGTAGAGAGTCTGACCCCACACCACTGTTTCAGCATCAATGACTGCACAGCTCAAGGATGATGCATCCCCTGACTGCATGGATCGGAACTGAGGTATTGCCTTTAGATCATCTCCTTTGCTCCTCCCATCGGATTTTTGACATTGACGCAACCCTCCTTACAAGGTACTGTTTCAGTGGGACAAGGTTAGGCCCTGTAGACGCCCTGCACTCCATCGCAGTCGACCTGAACTTTGAAGTTACTCAGTCTAGCATCACAAGATAGCTCTAGTTAGCGATTTACATTTGTACGCACTACAATTGCAGATATTCATTAAAAATTCATATCTCGATTTCTATTGGTTGGATTTTTGATGTTTTGGTCTTGTTTCGTTCATTAAGTTAAGATCTATTTTCCTAACTCTGAGATGATTATTTTTGTGTGGTATTGTCATTGTTTTACTGTTTTAGGTGTTGCACAAATGCTTTACACATTGCCTCTTAAGTTAAGCTGTAGGGTGGTTAGGTATATGTATCCTTTACGCGTTTGCTTCAGGCCTTTGTGCACTTTGCCCTGGGTGTATTTTATTCCTTTGCTTGCAGCATTGACCCCCCGTGCACTTTGCTCTAAATGCATTTTATTCAGCTTCGTATTGTTATTTTTCAATAACCAGTTCTACGGTCTTGTTTTATTTTCCAGTATCATACTGTTTAGCCTATTTCTGTGCTGGAGTTCTCAATAACACATTCTTGCTCACTCTGGGCTCCAGTCAAGGATACAGTCTGGTACATTGCCGATAGAAGTGGTAGGAGTTTAGTCTTTGAATACATTCTTGCGTAGGGACATTTTGTGATCACACTGACATGTTAGTTATAAAAACACTTCCTTGTCCTAATACACGCAAGAGGGAGATTCTGACCAGGGAACCACAACTAGACTCTGATTGCCTCGTTGCAGATGCTGAACCAGATCACAGGCCTTTGCTCAGGTATGAGGGTTGATGGCTTCCAAGGGAATATGAAAGGCAAGCTAATAGCTTAACATGCTGTGCTCGAAATATAATCTATTGAGAGAGAATAGAATCTATTAACACCATGATAGCGTTGTTTTTATGTTTCACTCTCATAGTGACTATTTCAATCCTACTGTGTTGCATGGTTCTGGTTATTGCGGCTCATGCCTTAATATCTAAAATACAGTTGTTTTATTAAAAACAATCAATAAAACTTAAACTGCCTTTGTCATTTGTATATGAGATCATACTGTAAATGAGAGAGCCGGTTTGGACCTGAGTGACCACGACTTCCCTGAGAAGTTTTATAGATGTCATGCGCTCAGCTGCCTAATCATCCCTTCCCCTTGGGAGAGATGAGGCACTGCTAGTTAGCCGGAGCAAAACCGGATTGAAGGTGACAAAGGTCCTTCTAAGTGGGTAAGACTCAGTCCCCCACACCAGGAACAACCCTGCTCCCTAGAAATCCAGTAGTCTCATTTAGGATAATGAGAGCCCACGTGACATGGCGCCGCCAACGATTGGTCTGGCTCTAATTTTCGGGTCCGGCTGACTCTCTCGGTCTCATATATATATTGACTCCTTGGTTCCGTTAACGGAGTCGTCCGTGGTACTGAGGATTTCCGCCACCACATTATAGGTAGATCCTATTATTTTGTGGTTGGTTGTTCAAGCTTGAACTCTGAAAGGAAAACCCCAATATTGGTGTGCCTTCTCTGACCCAGTGCTGTTTTTATAATGGCGAATCCTCAGGTAGTAAACATCGCGCTTAATATGCGACAACCGCTCACAGGACATCTGATAGCACATGGTCTGACGATCGAGGGGGGTCCGGTCACTTTTGTGGTGGACGCCCATGCAGCCTATAGAACAGAACTTTTTTATTCTTGGGTCGTATTTCCAGCAGTGGATGGGGGTACAAACACTTTTCATAAATACACTATTCGAACGTCCCTGGACAGTACAGGGCGTATGCATATTTAGATATACCTTTATCTTATCAAGAACACCATAATTGGCTTGATGGCACCCTCCCACACACAGTAGCACAAGTTAGGTTAGGTCCGCTGAGTAATGATGGTCCTACCTGGCCTTTATTGGCACATATACACCTTATCCTGCGGTTGCTAACTTGGTGGTGGCTGAAGTTCGTCGTTTATATATAGACTTGGCGACTACATATAGAAGATTAGTTCAGTTTTTGATGCAGACATTAAATACGAACGCAGCGCGTGCTGCTCCGGCACAACCACATGCAGTGGTACCGGGGATAAATCCGGCCACTGTACACTCAGTTATGGGTAAAGTACCAGCAAAACGAGATGAAACTCCATTTTGACTGGCGCAAAAAATCAATACGCTGGAAGCAGTTTTTCCCCATACGGGACCTCAGGATAAACATAGAATATTGACGATGTGTTTGCCGTATGGGATGGTTCCTACTGTGGACCATTGTAATACCTGGGGCAGGTTTTTTGCCGCGCTATACACTACAGCACACGGTACGTCCACATTGGCAAATCTACCGGAAGTGCTAAAACAAATTCAGGATGAATATGGGGCTGCCCCAGCCTTAGATTTAGGGATGCAGCTGATGGGCAACTTTGCCACTGTTTCTTCTATTATATTGAGTAATCTCAAAGGGGAGGCAGTGGCACTAGCGGTGCGTATGCGTCTTCGAGACGTCCCGCAGCTTAATCAAGAGCGGGAGCTGCCGAGAATAATAGCGGAAACATATTCGAGTATCGGTTGTGATAGCCTGGGGTCTCGACCACAAAAACCACAGTTGCAGGGTAAAAATAGTAAGGATTCTACTAAATTGCAGCAACCTAAGGGTACTAAGAAGCGCTGGGAGAAAAAACAGCAAACACCTAAAAAAGAAAGGGGAGAATCTCCGCGACCGGAGACCCCGCAGACTAGGTATAATCTAAGGAATAGGGATAATCTGAAAACGCCTGATAGATATCAGTACACTGATACACGCCAATCTCGTTCCTTTCAGGACTCATCGGAAAAGAGAAATGAGAGAGGTGGGCGGTCAGAGCGGAGAACAGAGTACGTGAAACCGAGACAGGAATCACAACGCTCAACAGAGGTTTCTGTCAAGAAAGAAGAGAAACCGATCCAACAAAAACAGCAATTTAAAAAGAAGAAAGTGGCGGCAGTCTCAGTCAGACAAGCCACACAAGAAGAGAGTTCTCTTGAAGAACAAGACATGGGCGTTAGCACTGTTAGACAGCGCGGCAGAGGTCACAATAGTTCGCCGGAATCTTCTAGAGCATCTGGAGGTGAAAGCAATTGATGACTTCATACAAGTCGAAACAGCAGATATGCGTGTCTCTGATCCCGATAGAGTTTATACAGTAACTTTGCAATTAGAAGGGGACATTGAGCGCACTATAAACGCCATCTTTTGGGATCGTGTAGTCAAATTATATGACATCCTGCTGGCTGAACAGGATTGGCCCCCAGACTTTGTTCGCGACTGTCCAGTTGGGGAGGAGGTCATTGCACCTTCATTCTCACCACTTGTTCCGGGAGAACTCACAGAGTCCTATAGTATCCAATGGGCTCTGGCACAAGCACCCGCCTTATACAGAAATCATGTGGGGTGGGATAGGGATTCACCTTATCATGTAATTCCAGTAAAGGGTGAACCTCAGCCGCAACCGCAATATCCTATAAAATTTGAGGCAAGGGCATCGGTAAGGAAAATACTAACAGAGTTGGAGTAACAGGGAATTATTGCGCCCTGTGTCTCGTCGATGAATAATCCCTTATTTCCTGTAGCTAAACCGGACCATTCTTATAGAATAGTGGTGGATTACAGACATTTAAAAGGACATACACGCACATAAGCAATACAAAATTCATACAGCGCTCATGAATAATATTGTGCGTAAAAATTACAAAACAACGTTAGACATCTCGAATGGATTCTTCTGCCAAAATATAGCGCCTGAAAGTAGGGATTTTACAAGCTTTAGTGCGTTTGGCTCTCAGAAAATTTTTTGTCGTCTGCCTCAGGGGTATAAGAATAGCCCAGGACTGTTCTCGGCTCGTGTGACTGAGATTTTACACGAGTTGGACCCTGAGGCTTTGTCACATGTTGATGATATCTATCTGACAGATGATGAGTTGCTACAACATTTGAGACAGGTAGCCCGCATTGCTGTGGGTTTTGCCGATATTGGCTACAAATTTAATTTAAAAAAATCAAAAATTGCCTTCCTCAGCGTCATATTCCTGGGGTATGAGCTGTCGAATGAGGGCAAGAGCGTAGCGCCACACTTTTTGGAAAAATGTTCCCAGTTGCAACCTCCTAATACGATTCGAAAACTCCAGTCGTTATTGGGATTTCTAAATTTTGGCAGAATTTAAATTCCAGATTATGCTACACGTATAAAACCATTATACAAATTGATTTGTCCCAATTTTTCAAGTAGATTTCGGATGATTGAGCATACACAAATTCTTCGAGATTTGCAAAGTGATCTCTTAGCAGTAAATCATTTACACACACGGGACAATAAGACACATCTGGTCATCAGGGTTATACTTGGGGCCATTGGGTTTACTTATGTCACCTTCAATGAGGGTGAGACAGTCCCGATAGCATACAAGTCCCACTTGTATTCTGCTGCGAACACCGCTTTGCACAGACTAAGAAAATTCTCACTGCTGTACAGATGGCTGTGATTACAGAACGACCTCTTGCCCAGGGTCAACGCATCATTGTTGTTTCCCCGATTCCGGCCTTAGAGGCTGTTACAAAAGCGAGTGTTCCTAATTCGAAAGCTTTACACCCGCGATGGATACAATGGGCAACGTCTTTGACAGCCACTGATGTAGATTACATATTTGACCCTAAACTGCAGACTCAAGAATTTCTTCAATATGAAATGGAATACCCAGTTCCCGCTGGCTCATTGCCTATTGATCAATATCAGGTGGTCATGTACACCGATGGCTCTGCGCAACCAGCAGTTGGGACTAAACAACAGTATTCGGCTGCATGTGCAGTGGTGAGCGGACATATGGAGGGGGAGAAGTTCTGCCCCCAACATACTTATACACAGACCTTGGGAGATTGTACGGCACAGTTGGCTGAGCTGAAAGCTCTGCTGTTAGCACTAGAACATGTGGATCCAGCGGTATTAACGTTACTGGTTTGTGATTCCTATTACTGTGTTCAGTCTTTCAATGAATATTTACGTTACTGGAGGTTGAATGGGTAGAGAGATTCCAAGGGTAACACCATAAAACACAAATTACTGTGGGGGAAGGTTGCGGATCTGAAAGAAACGCTTCCTAAAGTCCATGTTGTGCATACACTTGGACACCAGCGCATTGGAATACACGTTGCTGGGAATACTTTGGCTGATGAAGCCGCGAAGTCGGCAGTGGCAGTTGCCACTGTGGCAGCAGTAACTCGTTCAAGTTCCAGACCAGACACAGAGATTTTGGCTGCCATTAAGGCTACGGCTGATGGCACGCCATATCCTAAAGGATTCCCTTCTAAATATGATTACTGCATGGGTGGTATGCTTAACGCTGTAGTTGAAATCCCAGGCGTTGGTGTACGTGAAATGCCCAATAAAATTGAACGACCTCGATTAATTACTGCAGCACATGAGGGAGCGGCATCTGCACATGCGGGCATGGCTGCCACGATTTTACTCTTACAGGCTCGTTATTGGTGGCCTGGTCTCTATAGAGAGGCAAAGCAGTATGTCCTTTGTTGTGACATCTGTCAACAAATTAAAGTTTCAACGGCTAGACGCCCGCAGCAGACGCCCCTTCTGATTTCAAATAAACCTTTACAGTGTGTGTACTTGGATCATTGTGGTCCACTGACACCAGAAAGTGCATACAAATATATATTGGTAGCTGCAGATTCGTGCTTCAGATTTGTGTGGGTCTGGCCACAGCGCTCGGTTGACGCTCAGACTGTTATTAAAGATTTGCGTGTCTTTGTCGATACATATGCAGTGGTGGCTTTTCATTCGGACCAGAGCCCTGCTTTTGCCTCTAAGGCATTCAGGGA
The DNA here is from genome assembly GCF_031143425.1 of Pleurodeles waltl. Taxonomy (NCBI): domain Eukaryota; kingdom Metazoa; phylum Chordata; class Amphibia; order Caudata; family Salamandridae; genus Pleurodeles; species Pleurodeles waltl. Next base: position 779,736,584 of record NC_090439.1, read on the forward strand.
CACCATGGCTTCGTTGGGGGTCCAGCTCCAGTTCTCGTCTCCATTTCATCCTGAGGGAAATTCTGTTGTGGAGCGTTTAAATCGTGATTTAAAGCAATCCTTAATGGCCAGAGTTATAGGCTAGCCCACCTGTATGGAGTACAGAGAGCACTGAATAACTTGCCTAGAAGGTCCCTGGGGGGTCGTACTTCATATGAGTGCCTGTTTGGAACACGTACGTTTGTTCCTGATTTAGATGGTCCTGGTGGGGAGGCGGCGGAAACGCCCTTTGATATAAATGATCGTGTCACTGTTGTGCAGGATTTACAACAATTTCGTGATGATAACTCCTCTGCCAGTGCTGCCTCCACAGGAATTACGGATAAACCAGTAACGCCTACTGGTTGGATTCCCAGAGTTGGGGATCTTGTTCGTGAAAAGGTCGCGGTGAAGAAAGAATTTGGACCTTCGTATCGAGCGCCAGTCCCTGTCCTAGGGATTCACGGCACAAGAACTGTGATTTTGCCACCGTTACAAGGGGCCAAAGGTAATCGCTTTGTCTCCATCGACAATGTCAAGTTACAAAATGTTGCCGATTCTGCACAGTAGACCAAGAGGAACACCCAGTAGTTCCCGAATCCCTCTCACTACTGGGGAAGATGTTCAGCTACAGGTGATTTGCACCGACACTGTTTCCTCTCTGAGCTTGGGGAGGGTGGAGGATGATCTTGCGATTGTTCCCCTGACAGCGAATAATTTGGATTCTTTTGATCAAGTTGCTGTGCCTACAGATGTTACTGAAGGTGTTGTCTACAGCGTCCCTAGAAGAGAGACACAATCTGCTCCTTTGTTTTCGGTTGCACCATTTGTGAGAACTGCCTCCGGCTGCTTTAATAACAATGAAGACACCGTGTCGGACTCTTTGTCCTCTTCAACACCAGCCCTGGGTCCACGTAAGCTGTTGTATAGGCTCAAAAGTACCTATTTTGTGTCTCCTTGGAACTATCTTTGGCTTTTTATGACTGTGATGGCTTTTTTCCTGTGGCTGGGGTTTGTTGTTACCTTTTTTCTGGTGATACATGATCATTTTCTTCCTGAACGATCTGATGTTCAGCACGTGGAGAAGGTGTTGAAACCACATTTTTCATCACACATGGTTCAAAGAGACTTGTCCTTTGTGAACATTTCTGCCTTGCCGATTCCGGATGGGATTGTGTGGGATAGAGTAATGTTTGATATATATGGTCCCACAGAGACAATTCAAATACAGTATGTTCTAAAGTTATCAATGAATGACATAGTAATACCAGGCATTGTATCTGATGATTGGGATGTGAAGACAGTTGATTCTATGTTGACAGAATTGCAGTATTATACTGTCTTTGAGAATGAAGATGCTTGCCAGTTTAGAGATAATTATGGTGACATGTTTCGTTACAATTATTATGGACACCACTTTATTCATAAAGCCAGTAGCCCTAAATCGATTTTTGAATATATGCAATGATAACATTGCCCAACTCCTCCACAGGGGTGTTCTAAAACTTATTATGATAAATTTGCATACTTTTCTGGGCATCATCAACAAAATGCCAAGTCATATTATTTCAGGGTAACTCCGCATGTTAACAAGCAAATGTTATTGACTGATACTAAATTGTTGTATTCAAATTTGTTTGTGTCCAAATTATCAATTGAAGGTTATGAATATTGGTCCAAGACAGTTGATTTGAAAAGTGTTTGGGGAACAAAAAATTGGCAAATGCGAGGCAGGAACACATTGTTTAGGGCATGTATTATTCCTGTCCAGATGATTTTTTTAAATGACACTGTACAACAGACTAGCTGTTTAGGTTTAGCAACGATTAAGGAGTTAACTATGCCTGGAATACCTGTCCCTTCCAAATTAAAAGATTGGCAAGATTGTATAAATGCCACGTTTAATGAGCTTACGGACTGGGTCCAGAATGGTACGCTTAATACTTCATTGACACGTCCTGGCGGGTGGTTATTGTGGCCCATAGACACTAATGGGTGTCATCAACGTTTTGTCACCTCTTTGGGGGGTTTCAGGACTAGTAGGGCAGACCCTCGCTACATTTCACCAGAACATGCTGATATCATTACTACATATAGCGTGGGGAAGCTTTGTCAACAATGTTAAAGTCATTCACGCTGGATGCAGTTAAGACACATCTCACTTTACTGTCTAATTATACTGACTTGCAAGATTTTTTGTCAGGCCTAAGAGTGGCCCGGAGAAAGCGGTTTTTGTATGAAGTGTACAATGAGATATGGAAGCTTTCACAACAGGAGGCAGCGGCCTGGTTACGGCAGATAGATCAGGAGAATTTGAAACAGGCATTGTCTGTTGTGGATAATGGAATGCATACCCTGTCCGACCGTGTATATATGATTGATAATATTGTTTCCTCTGCTATCGACATTATTAGATCAGATATGTCTTCTTTATATCATGGGCAGAGTCAGACGCGGTCCATTATGCAGTTGGGATGGACTCTACAGACATTGAAGGCGGGTCGCGTTCCATGGCAACACATTAGAGCCAGGAAGATATTTTTTTCCTTTAATTTGACACATCAGCAGCAGCTGATGGCTAAAAAGGAAGCGACGTATGTCAGGTTGAATATTGAAAAGTTGGAAAAGTTGCCTTTTACTGTGGCTGAGATTCCGTTGGCTGAATGGTTAATACACGGGGTTATAAATTTGCCTATTTCTACACTGCAATTCACTTCTTGTTTGAGGCATATTCCGGTGGGCAGATATGAGAAATTAGGAGACAGTTACATACATGAGGTGTGGGAGCTTCCCTTTTTATACAGATGTCTTAATGGGATGAGAGAGGTTTTTCTTAGCGGTAGCGAATGTGAAGCTTCTGTCAGCCATTCGATGGTTTGTAAGCAGCTGTCCTTGCATGGGGCGTGTAATGCCTCGGTTGCGAATTTGGCTTGCTATCTAAAGGGAGTTCCAGTCCCCGTGATTAAAAACACGTTCCAGGTGCTTTCAAACGGCAGCTACGTCCTTCTTAACAGTGAAGACTGTTGTGGCATGCGTGCCGGAATAGTTTACGTGGTCGTTGTCACCAAGGCTGTTACGTGCTGCGGGAATGTGTTGTTTCCCCCCACTCAATTTAGGGAGGTAGCAGACATCTGGCCTCACATTGCTACTTCAAAGATTAATTTCGACAAGTTGGGTCGACTAAAGGCTCTTTTGTTTCAAAAGCATGTGGCCCTCACATCTGCACGCGAGACCTATGCACTTCAGGTTGCAAGGTCATCGGCGGAAATACAGTCCCTTTTAAATACTAACTTTTCGAGCCACTTTGGTGAACTCGTGGGACGTATATTTAATGCTTCCAGCACTGCTGTAATAGCACATTTTTTCAAAGCCGTTGGTGTTGGGTTTGCTCATGCCTTCTCTTCTATATTCGGTTTGATACCTTCGGCTCTTCATTCTATTTCGGAAGCATCTTTGGGGGATTTCCGATCACTTTGGCTTTATTGGCTGGTGTTTTGCTGTTACTGTTGTTCTTCCGCAATGGCTGTCCCGCTACGTCAAGATCCAATATGGGCGCTCCCATCAGCGCAGCTGTGTCGTGAACGCATGATGCAGCATTTTGGAGCAACAATCCTGGAACATTTGGAGTGTGACTGGTCTTTGTCATTCCGGCCAGTTCTGGATTGTGTGCAACCCGTGTTTCGGTGCCTCTGGTGCTCGTTTGAACATGCATTGACTCTCTGTCTCTCACTGCAGCGCCCCCCAGTGGTTGATGCTACTCTGTTGATGTTCCCGATTAGGGCTCATTCCCAGACATGTACACTGCGGTTGCGTTTGCTTCGTGAGGCAGTTTACGAGATTCCCTTCCTGGAGGAAGATGGTATTGTCTCGTTCATAGGCCCTACACGGGGTGCCGCCTTGGATGGTTCTGGGGCTTTGGAACACACCTGCTCCGTGATACTATTTGGCGTGGATTTTCCAGTGTTGACGTCTGCCGAAGTGGAGGATATCCTGCTTTCCGTGGCTTCCCTTTGACATTGGGTTTTTGTCTAAATTGACATTATTTTTGATTCGGCTTTGCCGTCACATGCTTCAAATTTAACTACGGTTCTGTGCTTTGCTGTCCTCTGGACTTGTCGAAATATGTGCTATGTATATTTTTTGTCTGGGGCATATTATTAATGTTTGATTAGAACCACTTACTACCGACAAGGGGAGGGTGTAGTGTGGTTAGGTATATGTATCCTTTACACGTCTGCTTCAGGCGTTAGGCCTTTGTGCACTTTGCCCTGGGTGTATTTTATTCCTTTGCTTGCAGCATTGAGCCCCCGTGCACTTTGCTCTAAATGCATTTTATTCAGCTTCGTATTGTTATTTTCCAATAACCAGTTCTACGGTCTTGTTTTATTTTCCAGTATCATACTGTTTAGCCTATTTCTGTGCTGGAGTTTTCAATAACACATTCTTGCTCACTCTGGGCTCCAGTCAAGGATACAGTCTGGTACATTGCCGATAGAAGTGGTAGGAGTTTAGTCTTTGAATACATTCTTGCGTAGGGACATTTTGTGATCACACTGACATGTTAGTTATAAAAACACTTCCTTGTCCTTATACGCGCAAGAGGGAGATTCCGACCAGGGAACCACAACTAGACGCTGACTGCCTTGTTGCAGATGCTGAACCAGATCACAGGCCTTTGCTCAGGTATGAAGGTTGATGGCTTCCAAGGAATCTGAAAGGCAAGCTAATAGCTTAACATGCTGTGCTCGAAATATAATCTATTGAGAGAGAATAGAATCTATTAACACCATGATAGCGTTGTTTTTATGTTTCACTCTCATAGTGACTATTTCAATCCTACTGTGTTGTATGGTTCTGGTTATTGCGGCTCATGCCTTAATATCTAAAATACAGTCGTTTTATTAAAAACAATCAATAAAACTTAAACTGCCTTTGTCATTTGTATATGAGATCATACTGTAAATGAGAGAGCCGGTTTGGACCTGAGTGACCACGACTTCCCTGAGAAGTTTTATAGATGTCATGCGCTCGGCTGCCTAATCATCCCTTCCCCTTGGGAGAGATGAGGCACTGCTAGTTAGCCGGAGCAAAACCGGATTGAAGGTGACAAAGGTCCTTCTAAGTGGGTAAGACTCAGTCCCCCACACCAGGAACAACCCTGCTCCCTAGAAATCCAGTAGTCTCATTTAGGATAATGAGAGCCCACGTGACATGGTGCCGCCAACGATTGGTCTGGCTCTAATTTTCGGGTCCGGCTGACTCTCTCGGTCTCAAATATATATTGACTCCTCGGTTCCGTTAACGTAAGACTCAGTCCCCCACACCAGGAACGACCCTGCTACCTAGAAATCCAGTAGTCTCATTTAGGATAATGAGAGCCCACTCGACAAAGCTTCACTGCTCTGTGCCAAGCTACAGGAGCGTGAGCACAGGTTAATTTAGGGTATGTATCTGACTTTCCCTGACCATGATTGTGGTCCCTACTTCGACAGGGTGCATACCTCTGCCAAATAGACACCTTGGGCCTAATTACAATTTTGACAGATAGGATAACCTGTCTGCCAAACTCCCAGCAGTGTGGCTGCCGCCGTAGTGGCGACTACCCCGCAAATGCTGTTGCCTGCAGGGTGCACCAGCACTCTTGCAATGTTCACTGTCTGCACAGCAGACAGTGAACATTGTGAAGATCCCCTGCCCATGCCAAGTGCACCTTTTCTTCACCTGCCTCCTCATGGCGGTTAAAGGCTGGTGGAGAACCAGGTCGTAATCCACAGGGAAGTGCTCATGTAGTGCTGCCTGGTGGAATGCAACCTCCACACCCTGTCAACCTGTTATGATCAGCGATCCCGGCAGAGGCAGCAGAACCTTGGTGGTCTGACCAACAGGGTCTTGATGTGGCAGTCGGACCACCATGGCAGAGACGGTCCTGACCGCCACAGCGAGCATCCTCATAATGAGACCCCTAATCTCTAACAACGCTCTTGTGCTTCAGGTGATTCTACAAACTCAAGTGGCCTTAGACCACCTCACTTGGTTGTGACTGTACATGTCGGTCCACACATCAAAACTTGCTGTACCCAGCTCACCTTCCTCTTACAGTGTATCATGTTTATTGCCCTCTGTGCTGCTTTGCTTACTCATATTTGCTACCTCACAAGCTGTGCTTCCACACTCACCCACCACGATCAACGCTAAGCAGAATTGTTTGGTCTAATTACAGCATATTACATTTTACAACCTAATGCTTTCTTACATGAAAAATGGTGCATATCTCCTTCTCTCATCACATATTCTGGTGTTCCAAGCCATGGCACATACAAAATAGAGGGTACACAGGTTGGGGCATTAAGTTGCCATATCGAGGCTGCATAACCCAATAGGCAGCAACTTTACCTTCTGTTCCACTCCCAGAAATTCTGTCCATAATTGAATACTTACTAGCCAGCAGAAATCTACTCCAAATGGCCTCCAGTCCTACCATATAGACAATCCTAATTTCGGATTGCATGTGCATTACCCTTACCACCAACCTCCACAAACATGGAGGATGAACAATGTCGTTCTTACAGACTCAGAATCCAGAGAACAAACCTCCTGCTCCATTTCTCAATTCTATCAAACCAGTAAAATACTAGGGCCCTCATAATGACTTTGGCGGTCTTTTTCAAAGACTGCCAAAGCCGCCAGTGCCAAAATACCGTCAGTGCTGATTGAAATCGGGTGGAATTCCGAGACCAGTTGTGCTGGCGGTGGGCGTGTCAGAGGCGGTACTACCACACCAAAAAAAGAGCACACACCGTATTACAACCCGATGTGGCGGTGTCCAGATGGTTGCACTCTGCCGGCAGTGGAAGTGCCAGGACCCGTACTCTCCTGGACAACCACCTTGACAAACAAGGTAAGTGGATTGTCAGGAATGCTTATTCCTGTCACCAGGGTGCAAGACTGCCAGCTTTTTTCTGGCGGTGCGACCAACATAAAAATGCTGCCGGTCTTCCGCCTCGTGATACCACTAGGGGTATCACGCCATCTGCCCTGCTGGAGGTGCTCACCTCCAGCCCAGTGGAATGTGGTAATGTGGTGGGACGGGTGGAGGCTTGGTGGTTTGGCATCGGCCAAACTTCCAGACTCCTAATTTGGCAGTATTTACCACCAGCCCATTGGTGGTGACACCGCACATAGGCCCTGGTGGTCTTCGGACCACCAGGGTCTTCATGAGGGCCTAGGTATAGAGATAGAGACGATATGGGATGTGATGAAGGCATCTATTTGGGGGGAGATGCCTAGCCCATCGCGACCAAGAATACAAATTTGAACATAAGATTGAACCTGTTAAAAACAAACATCATAAAACTGGGGAATGACAGAAAGCTAGCTCTGGATTTCGGAATTATGATCAGAATAAATCAATCTAAATATGAATCCTAAGTGAAAGAGCTCATCTCTGGGCCACTTAAAGACCAACAATCTTCTTGAACAAAACAAGGCTAGCTCTAAACCTTAAACAATTGGAAACTCAATAAATATCCCAGCCATCAAGGATAAAAAATGGCCAAATACCGGTCGATCATATAAAAATTGTATAATCCATTCCATTTTGGTAGTAGCCACTGCTTCAAAGCTTGTCAATCAAACCTGAATTTCATCCAGTTACCACAACTAGCGGGCAAAGCTTTGTTGCTCTGGATGAAATTATGAAGGCAATGAATATCCTAAAATCCAAAAGAGCACCTGGGAAAGACATGTTCCCGGACTCTTTTTACCAATGCAACCAACTCATTTGTCTGACACTTTTAAAACATTTTCATTGCCAGGCGAAATCTTAGGGTCAGACTCAGAAGACCATATTGTAGTGATGCCTAAAGATGGTAAAGATCCATTAGAGATGAAGATTTTTCATTCTGTATTGTTAACAACACCACCTCTAAAATTTATATTAAATTACTAGCCTTTAGATTAGAGAAAATACTTCCCTCTCTCGTACATCCATCCCAGACTGGTTTTGTAAAGGAAGAGTTCTCTGCTGATTATATTTGAGACTTTTGTCATGTAATAGAAAAGGCTAAACTGATCCCTTCTCCGACCATAGCTGTGGCTCTGGATGTGGAGAAGGCTTTTGACAAAGTCTCATGGACCTTTCTCAAGGCTGTCTTGAAAAAAATAATTTTGGGGACTATTTTATATGTATGGTTATGTCAGTTTTCCATAAACCCTCGACTTGCATCAAACTTAATGGCCACTTATCAAATACATTTCTCTTAGCGCAAGGATAGACAAGGCCCTCTATCCCCTTATTATTTCTCCTCTCAATTGAACCAATTCTCCATTCCATCAGAACAAACAAAAACATAAAGGGGACCCCCCATTGTCAACAGCCCTAAAAAACTGCTGACTTCTGCAAATAATGTCTTGATCTTCTCGTCCGATCAAAGTCAGCAGTCCCGGAAACCCTTGCCATCAGGTCTAAAATTAGACTTCAGGTGTAAGTTTACCTTTGTGAATTGGGGCCTTATTTTTTAATCTCCTCTAATTTTTCAGTGCAAATATTGGACCACCCACAGTTCCTTCTGGATCCCTGCACATCCATAGATGCATGGCCTATCAGGGGCCTATTGGCATTGTGGTCCCTATTCTGGTGAGATTGAGGAGACCTTCTTTTAGAAACTGGGCTTCTGGTTGGCAGAGGTATGCACCCTGTCCAAGCAGGAACCACAGTCCTAGTCAAGGTAAGTCACAAACATACCCTAAATCAACCTGTGCTCACCCTCCTCGTAGTTTGGCACAGAGCAGTCAGGCTTAACTCATGAGGCAATGTGTTATGTATTTGTGCAACACTTAAAACAGCAAAACAGTAAAAACACCCCACAAAAAGATATCACACCTAGTTAGAATAACAGAGTTTAATTTGATAAACAAACAAGACCAAAATGACAATATTTCAATAAGTAGAACTCGAGATGTGAAATTTTAAAGAATAAACTGAAATGTAGTGCTTAAAAGCATGAAGTGCCAACCAAGGTTATCTGGTTGCCCTAGACTGGGTCAAATCTGAAAGTCCAGGCCAACCGCAATGGAGTGCAAGTCAGATACAGGGACCTGCCTTGGCTCACTGCAACAGTACTGTGTTTGTGTTGATGTCAAGGAAGATTTGAGGGGCAGGGGAGGTGATGCATCATCATCAATTCTTAAGAAGTAGACAATGCATTGGTTTCAAGCTGTGCAAAGTCAGAGATGCATCAAAAATGGCTGCGATGTGCTGCACTGCTGACCTCAATCCTCGCAGCAGCAGTGATGTGTCAGTGTCAATGGGGATGCAGTGGTTTTGAATGGCGCAATGGCGTTGATGTATTGATTTTGACTGAAGCCGCACTTTATACCAACTTCCAAGGGCCCAGGACTGGATTGACACCATTTGGCAGGGAGACTCACAGCTGTAGCAGGGGAGGTAGCAGATGAGTTGGAAGTCTTTTAAGTCTCTGAGAATTCATTCAGGAGGCAAGCTCCTGGTATCACTTTGGTTCTGTCACTTTGGTTCTGGGTTGGAGAGGTGCAGGTCCAGTCCTTCTCACTCTTCACTCCTAAAGGGGAGCACCCAGGAAAGCAGCATAACGCAGGTCAGCACAGCAGATCAGGAGTCCAGCAGAGTAGCAATAAAGCAGAGTTGCAGTCCTTTCAGAACATTGTCTTTCTTCCTGGGAGAGTATCCACAGAGAGTATCCACAGATCCAGAAGAGTACTGAGTTGGTAGTGTCTGAGCTCCAGGACTTCCACCTTGTTGTCTCTTTGAAGCGGGTGAAACTTCAAAGAGATGCCTTTGATGTGCACAAGGTCCCTGCCCTTCTTCCCTAGCTCTAGACTCACTACAGGGGGGTATGCAGCTCTTTGTGTGGGAACATGACACATCCTATTCAGTAGTAAGTGGCAACTCCTCACTCCTATCCTACCGAGGATAGCCCATCAGGAAATAGTTTAATGTGATTAAATAGAATGCCATCGCATGAGTGTGGAATTTCAGCCAGTGACTTTGTATATTGCAGAAATCCTGCAAGAGTGGCCCATTGCCCATAAATCTGCCAACGAAATCAGTGATTATGGCTGAACATGCTATGCTGAAGTCTATATGGGGTGTGTTTTCTACCACGTTTGGGTCAGAGGTGCTCCTTTCACAGGCGGAATGTCCACCAGCCAAGCTGTAAATCAAGCCATATGCCCGTTCATCAAAAACTTCTGTTTCATTTAAAATGCTATCAGCATTAAATTCCTTCCTTTTCATACTGTACGACAACCTTGAATGAAAGAGGCACCTAAGTGAAGAAGTGTAAAAAAAGAGGAAGCCTTGAACAACACATGAATTAAGACATTTTCATCTATTTCTTTTCTAAAAATATATATTATAGTAAGCAAGGAAAATATGATAAAACATACACAGTATATTCTATATGCACGACCCCTGGATGACATCAGTGGCGCAGCAAATGTGTCACTGGCCCTAATGCAAGCTTGGAGTATGACCCCTCTTGTCTCTATTTGACACGGTGGCTATAAGCTGGTTACAGTGGCCACCCACACCCATGGTTCCCTGTGCCTCTGCACCTGGTGCACCATTGATAGCCACTCTCCTTAAAGACAGACGTGTGTTGACGGTTTTCATCCCATAAACATGACACAAGCGTGAGGAGCGTGCACTTTTTAACATGATATTCCCTGGCAGAGAGACATCTGAAGAGCCTCAACATGCACAGAAAGTGTTCAGCGGTTGCAGCGCAGGTTTACGCAGTTGAGATCCATTAAGGTTGTCGCAGATCGAGTGAAAGTGCCAACAACTCATTTCACTATTAATGCAATTGAAACAGATATTTGAGAAGATCCACTCTACTGTACAGCGGAAGGAAGTGTTTCTCTACTGTAGTGTTGGGGGCCCTATGCCCTCATGCTGCTAATTAAGGTGACACGACACAGCATAGTGTGCTCACATAACTGGCACAGGGCAGGTGCGCTGGCCCTTTTTATTAGCAGGGTCACCTGACTGGTGACGCCTGTGATGGATGGGTGTGGGGTGAGTGTAGAAGCTAGCCCTCAGCAGAGTGGCTGGTGGAAACACTAGAACGTGTGCAGCAGGGCACTACATCTACATACCTGCAGCACCATCTGCAGTTTATTATCTGCTGTCTATTTCGGGGGTTATTAGAGAATCAAGGAGGTGCATGTCTACACATTTTCACTGAGAAAAGCACATGATCTTAATTGAGTTTATTTAAAAAAAAAAAAAGGTGTTGTTGTCTAAAACGCCCATTTATCTTTGCTTTTGTTTATACACATCATCTCTCTCTGTTCTCAAACCACTAATGTCATATCCAAGAGCTGCGGGTATAAATTGTGCTTTAATCTGTGCTTCTCAGTCGGGGTGCTGTTCGTTCTCTTAGCGCCTTGTTTCTGCCTTCCCTGGGCCAATTTACACAGCAGTGGAAGGCAGAGAGCCTTCTCCAGTCTCCGAGGATGGGATGGGCTTTCTGCACGAACGAGGAGCTGGCAGGATGAGATCACTCCAGCAGATGAGCTCACTGCATGGGTGAGATAACCATGGCTGAGGTAACTGTCTGGATGAAGTAACTGCATGGGTGAGGTAATTGCATGGCTGGGGTCACTTTTACAGATGATGTAAGCGTGTCTTCGAGGTTTGCCGTTTTGTATTCACTGCAGCAATCAGCATTCTTTTGTTTCATCTACCTCACATAATTTCAGTGCAAGCCCAGTTTATGAAGCTCGGTATATCTAAGGGCGAGATTATGGAAACCAAATATGTCAGAATGAAACATGAACACAGCATAATGTCCAAAGAGAAAGAGGAGCGGAGGAAGGGGCTGCGAAAATAAATGAAAAGCATGCACAACGCAGTTCAACAATAAAACTGCAAGGCAAAAGGCGAGCAGCATTTTTATTTAAAAGGGCAGGTGCCATTCTTTTATGATGATCAAAGACACACTGTCAGCAATTAAAACTTTGCAACCCCGTTTTAACAACAAAATCAGGGGATCAGACTTAACTTCATTGTGGCTCAAAAACCGCCCTTTCAAATGGACTTCACTAAGACATTTTGGAAAAATAGGCTGCCCCTGGGTTCCTTTACATTAAAACATCTTGGTGATATTAAAAACCCGCACTCTTTTGCTATGCTATTTGAGAGATTACAACTCCATCCTTGTGACTTGTTTAATTTCTTCAAAATAAAAGTTGCTTTGAGAAAATGTGCTCAACCTCATGCTGTATGTAGGCTGTCCTAAATTTCTTGAGTAACTAGTGAACAAACTGCATGCAGCGTCTGTGGAATGTGAACATCTGCAAAAGAAGTCTATACCAAATAACAAACATGTTTAGAATAAATGGACATAATCTTCTCTCAAAATAATATTACCCCTCTCTAACTCTCTTCTTGAAATGACATCTGGGACTCGCTCCCAAGATATAAAATCTCTCCCCTATCATACCAGTGTAAATATTGGACCATACCTCAGGGATTTCATAAATGATGGCAACTGAGACGTCATAAGTGATGTCATAAATAATGTCATAGAATATGTCATGAGTGATGTAATATGTGCTCTGCTAACAAACGTGAATTTTTGTGTTTCAGTGTACATTCCTGTAATCAACCCCATACCACACGTGGCCTTTGGTGTGTGCAGCGAAGGATGAGCCTTTGGGCCCTGGAGACCCCATTCCCAGGGCCAAAACATGCATATTAGGGGGGGAGCCCCCCTTACCCAAGCCTTAATTGTCCCCAAGGACCTCACCCACCAGGACCCGTTCCAATAAAAAGAGGAGATAAGCAACATAGCCCCCCGAGTCTTATTAGGCCTAGATGACCCCATCTCCCAGGGCTGTATACTATTAAACCAGGGAGGGGAACCCACTTGCCAAGCTATTTTGGGCCATGGGACACATCCCTCTCGTCTTCTCTTTATAATAGGTGGGTGCTCCCTGGGCCACCCACCATCCAGCATGCTGGGGGCCAGAAGGAGGCCCCAGGGCTCCCACAGCCCCAACCCACTTCCCACATGGTGCAGGAGTCGCCATTGCTCCACCCTGAGGGAGCAGCTGCTTATTGCATGCTCCATCCTGGGGTAAGCAATATGTGTTTTATTTCTCTGCTTGCATGAGTGTGGCCAGGAAAACAGAACACAAGTCTGCTCCCAGCTGGCGGGGGCATTTTCAAATCTCCTGCTGGCTGGCAGCAGGCTTAGGGCCTGATTTAGAGTTCGGCAGACAGGTTACTCCATCACAAGGGTGAGGGATAGCCCATCTGCCAAAATATAAATTCCATAAAATATAATGGCATTTATTTTTCGGTGGGCGGGCTATCTCTCACTGTTGTGATGGAATAACTCGTCTGCCGAAATCTAAATCAGGCTCTTAGTGTTTACTCTCGTTTGGCAGGAGATTTAGAAATGCTCCAGCCATACGGAAGCAAACACTTGTTTCCCCACCCTCAAAACTGCAGACAGAGAAACTACTGTTTTCAGGGGGTAGGCTCCGTGGGATACAGTAAGTGAGCTGGCCCCAGGAGATGGGGCTCCTGGGCCAAAAAAGGCTCAGGGGTGTAAGGCCCCATCCCTTTTAATTTAAGTTACTGCCCTGGGGGATGGGGTTCCCTAGACCTTTTTATACTCAAGGAGGGGGCCCTAAATGGGCTGGACAAGGGGGCCCTATTGACGCCCCATATATGTAATATAAAATGGCAGGCTGCCATTTTTTTTTTTTTGCTGCAATCTCTCTAAACATCTGTAGGATGATGGGAAAAAAAGCTTTGAAAATGATCCAACTCCGTAGGAGCACACTTCAGTTTCCCTGCCCTTGCTGTTGTGGGGAAGCTCTGATTGCTCCTGTCTGGCAGGAGCAAGCAGAAGCAGCTCAGCCCACGGCCCCTATTATTAAGTTTTGTGGGTGCCTCAAGTGGGCACCAAGGCACCCATTTATAATTGTAAAGACCCCAAGAGTGAGCTCTGGGAGCAGGCCATGTGCCCACCGGATCTAATATAAATATCTTTGGCACAGGGGGATGGGGCGCAAGGGGCTTCTTAAGGCTTGGGGAGGTGGGCCATAAACCCCCTTCCTTATAATTAGTCCTTGGCCCCAGAAAATGAGTTACTCAGGGCCAAGTTGGGCTCAGGAAAGGGGCCACATGCACCCTCCCTGGGAGATGGGATCCCCAGGGTTTCTACAGGCTTAGGGAGGGTGCCACTCCTCCTCCCTAATAATATATTTGTCAGCCCTCAGGGATGGGGTCCTTGGGGTCAGTAGTGACTTGAGGAGGGGGCTGTGCTCTTACTCCCCTTTTAAAAAAAAAAAACCTTCAGGGAGATGGGAACCCCTGGGCTAATAATGGCAGTGGCTTGGGGAGGGGGGGCACTGCCCCTCTCCCCTATTATTAGTGTTTGGTCCCAAGAGATGGGACACTAGGGCCAACTTGGGCTTGGGATGGGGCACCACACCCCTCCACAATAATTAATGGCCTCAGGGGGTGGGGTCTCCAGGTCACATTTGGCTTTGGGGAAGGGGACCGTGCACCCTCTCCTCCACTCTACTGATATACATTTTTTTGGCTTCTGCCTGCTGCTTTTTCAAGTTGGTAACAGAACAAAAAAAAGAAAAATGAGAAATCAGTAAAAACTGTTTTCCAGCATATATTGACAATTGATCATATTACAGCATGAGATATATTCACAAGATCTATACAGATCATAATTTACTTTCAATAACCCACACTCTCATGTATATTATATATTTTTTGCATTTAGAAGTACAAGGTTCAAACGAACATGAGTTATCATTACATCACTAAACGGAGAGACACATGGATATACACGATAATGTGAAACTGATTTGAGTATCAATTGTAAAAATACCTATACATAAAAACAGTCTGTTTCACTTAACAGTGAAATACTCAATATTACACGATCACATACACAAAATGAACTGACACATGTCATCTTAAGGGCCTGCAAATTTACTCATGTAAATCATATTATCCACCTGCTATATCTTTCTTTGCACGTGTCTTTAAATTGCAGGTTATGGCACTCCTTGTATTTGGCAGTCAAACAGTCAAAATAACCATCTTATAGAAAGGAAACTGTTTACAAGTAATAAACTCAAAGAACAAAGTTCATGTTAGACCAACTGATTTTTATCATTTGATGAAATGTATTATTATTGAGACCCATTCTTCAAAAAACAAAAATACCATTATATAGAAAGCCTCAGAGCAAAAATGAAAACACCCAATTACAGAGCCATTGAATGCCAAATCTAGCTACTTTAAAGTGTCCTGAGTGTTCATAAATTTCCCAATCTTCTTCATGGAAATTAACAATTTTCAATTGACAGATTTTATAACCAAAATATCAGTATGTTTTTCTAATTACGGAACCTATTTCTGTATATGATAATTTAAATTACAGCTATGCAAACATAAAACCACAAACACCAAAAATATAAGCTTGCGAATATGTCTAAAACTGCCCACCCCAACATTTTAACTGCAATTAGTGTCATATCTAAATTAATACTAATACTCTTAAACATCACCCACTGTGCAGAGATCAACTCTGAGCACCATCAAACATAATGATATAAAGAATCACACAATAAGCACTTACATAACAGTTACTTTTATGAGTTCCTGTATCACATCCAAAGATTCATATTTCCTTTAAAGTACGGTTAGGCAAAATTGGCAGAATTTGATTCCGTGGAATTCTGTGGATTTACATTAAAATTCCATGAGATTCTGTGGAATTCTGTGACAGGTGGAGTGGGCATTTGGCACTATTTTCTTAGTGCAAAATGCACCCTCAAGTCCAAAAACATGGATGTGATGATGGATTTTGTGCTAAGAAATAGCACTACCAAATACAAAATGCACTGCAGTGCATACCCCTTGACTGTCACTGTAGAGTATGGAACAGTGCTGAGGGGTATGCACAACCGTGCAGGCATTGGTTTTTAAAGAGGACCAGAAGAGGCAGCTGCGTCTCTATGTTTAAAAAAAGCACTGCAGATTAAAGTTTAATCAGCAGAGGTTTTTAAACAGAGGGACTGCTTCGTCTTCCACGCCTGCTAAAAAACAAACACTGTAGATTAACTCAGCTGTCCGAATGGCACAATTCATTAGTAATTCCGCAACACAAGAGTAATGCCGATTTACCAAATTCCTCCAGTTCGTCCAGTGGAATTAAAAATTCTGCCCACCTCCCTTTAAGGCTCATTATTCAAATTCCTTGCAATGCATGATACGGTTTATGATTTCTGCAAAGTCAAGATTAAAGTCCCTTCATTAGTTAGTAATATAACATCCTTCCACAAAAACAGCTCAGAGCCATTTACAGCAATTATCCAAATCACAGAGCCTACCATTCAGATCCCCTTTCAGAGTGCCACTGGGCACACAGGGGTTACTGAACCCATGGTGTTTGAGGCATTTTACTCCTGATGTCTGAAGACCTGACCTGCTACGTATACTGAACAACTGGGCCAAGTACTCCTTCTGCTCTTCATTGTCAGTGGTAGCTGTTGACGACCAATCAAAGGTTCCCTTTGGGTGTGGGGGAGTATGAATACAGGTTACTGAATAAGATTAATAACTCAAAGAGCACATAGCAGTGTCAGTAACTCAATGTCCTCTCAAATACTTATCTTTATAATAAAAAGGACCATTTTATTTCTAACTCTACACATTCAAAGCAATGTTATGACATATATAAACAATAACACACTTGCCATTGTGGTCGGGGCTCTAGTGTTTCATTGGAAAATCCCTGTCCCAACCGCTCTTCATAATATGGTAGGGGTTATTCAACATTCTCTGGTGGCCATGTCCAGGGAGAGCTCACTAGTAGGCCTTAACTTGAGGGTCCACTTCAACTCTTAGCAAAATATTCAAAAGTGACTTGGCCCTGCAGCGCCATTAGCAGTGAGTTCCCCAGGGCCCGATAGACCAGCCTTACCTGCGAGGAAGCTTGCAGCATCTTAGCGGGTGTCCCATTTCCAGACAATCACAATGCTCCAGTCTTGTTCGGAGAGTCAGCTGCACGCAGGAGGCATGATAGCTCCCTGCATAGAGGTTCTCCTCTGAGCTTACGAGGCTGGCTTTAACGTTGGTCAGATGTGCTCCATTGCTCCTCCTGCACAGTAAGTTCTGCAGTTCCTAAAGAGGCTTTGGACAGCTGCATTTTGATGCTGCTGGTTGGGGTGTCAATCACAGGGCAGTGCACCCAGGGCATCCTCCTTAGTTAATGTGGGTAATTCAGGTACAGTTAATGATGCTTCATTATGACCTACGGTGACATGACTTGGCAACGGGCTGATCCTCATAGCAGGCTTGATATTGGCGGCCCCTCCGCTAGCCTCCACACAGGCTTCAGCCCTCAGTAACTGACGTACAGGCCACCACAACTGGTACCACACAGACTTTACTCGTCCCTCCCGGCACTCACTGCTATCTTTACAGTGGTCTCCACCTGGCAAATGGAGGTTGCTGGCTTGAATTTGCATATTGGCAATGACTCGATCAGTGCAGCAGCTGTCTCCTCACACCACGCACTGTGAGTCCACTCACCTTGGCTCCTGACTGACCCTCAATCCCTCCAATGCTCTCCTCTTACTCACAGGGCAAACTGGTCTTGGAAAGCAGGTAGGCGCTGATGCTCTAGGCTCAAGGGTTGGTGGATCTTGGTTTCTCTGGGTGTTGTCCCCTCACCCAGCAGGGAGAATAGCAGACAGCTTGTCCGGCTGCTTGGCAGATGAAAATTTCACATTTTTGGCTTCTCCATCTCCCCTTTTATAGTCCATTTCCAGACACCTAATGTAATTTAGGGTCTGGGTCCTTGAAGTTTTATGTTTGGGTTCTGCCTGTTTTGAAGTACACACTTCTATTCTTCCTCTTGAAATGCTATCTGTCACAGCAGGAGAGACTCCAAAGCTGATAGTCCCACAACCCAGGTAACGGAAGTGACTAGAGTTCACACCTGGATGTCATTCACAGTGATATGTGCAACAAAAGGGTAATCCTGGGCTTCCGCCCCCACTCTGTATGATTCCCTTATCAGCCCCATCTCATTACTTAGATGGGTTCAGGCCCTTTCCTAATCTATCACTGAATCAAAGAGCTTTCTTTGAACTGTATAGGCGAGTACTTCTCTCTCCCTTTGCCAATGTGTCCCACCCAGTTCACAGAGGAGCAGCAATACGCAATCTGTCTTGGGGGAGGGTGCTCCTTTGCCTCCTTATATCTTCACCAGGTTGACCTGGGCTTCTCAAAATGGAGCTTAGTATCCTCCATGCAATGTACCATTACAGGTGCACTAGCACTCAGTGTATGGACACAGCACACACTTTCATGCGTTATGTCACATCAAGCTCATATACATTCTGAAACACATTCACTCTGCACGCACTGCTCAGTACTGTAGACTTTCTGAATTGTGCCATGGCATGCCACTTGCACGTACCCACTAATAACACACACATATACCATGCATGCTGCAACCTTCATGTATTGTACTTTTTGCAGGTACCCATACACCCAGTACATGCATTCACTGCACATGCACAGCACAGCATTGCTCTCTGATGTAAGGTGTACCTTTCAGAAATACTTATACCTAATACAAGCACTCACCATGCACACACTGCAAATCACTGCTCCATCTCTGTGCTCTTCCCTTGTAGGGCACAAATACATCCAGTGCATCCATCACTGTGCAGCACTTCAAATTTATGATGTAGGCCAAGGGTGAGTTAAGCACACAGCAGCTGAACTTTAAAAAAGTGAGTGAGGTGGTAGGCCTCACTCCAGTAACACAGGTTAAAAAGGGCCTTTACACTTCTCCTGATCACTATACGATATGCGGCCACCACCCATGCTTGTGTGACTTAACTCCTGGTGGAGATAGTAGCCTTCCACAACTACAAGGGTAGTGTTTTGGGCACCCCTCTCATTCCAACAAGACCCCGATCCATGAAACAGGCCTATCTCATGGGGTGGACACATAATCAGTGTTTGTCTATGGCAACAAAACTCAGCATTAGGGACCCAGACATCAGTACAATTGGGCACTCAGGGCATAAGTACGCTTCCATTACAACGAAGAGGACTTTTCTTTCCCAACATTAAAGATAGATTCATCCTCCACCTTTTACAAATGGGGACAGAGGAGCACTGTCTGTCTATTGGTTTAAATATCACTGCAGACCAATTCCACAGGAACATCAAGCTATTCCCCAACAGTAGAACGTCACTACAATTCCTGCGAAACCATGGTTGTGACAGTGTCTTTACAACACTCAAATTCTTAATAATCACATCTTAAAGTATTATGCCCCATTGAACCTAAAGGATACCATATAAAAAAACAGTAAAGACAATCCAAGAATACTAATGATTAGGAGTCTGACACCAAATTCAAATTCCAAATGTGACATATTAACAACGACATTCGTATAGTTAGCGCTGCCTAAGCTTATGTATATAAGAAATTGGGTTGTTTGTTGACTGGGGTGGGAGCCCAGATGAAGCAGCAACCAGAATCCTTGTCAGGGTGAGCACAAGCTGAAATTAACCTGTGCTCAACCCTGTGGAAGCTTGTCACAGAGCAGTCAGATGTAACTTAGAGGCAATGTATAACGTATTTCTTCAACACTTCAAACTTGAGCAAAGTGAAAAGATCACAAAAAATTAATCCCATACCAGATTAGAAAATATAGTACTTTTAATTAAATAAAACAAGACCAACCTGACAAAAATCCAGTCAGTAGAACCACAGATTTGCAAGTTTTAAGATTTCAAGGAAAATTGCGCCAAAAAGCACAAAGCGACCACTGGGGAAATCTGGTAGCACCAGACCAGAGAAAGTCACAAGTTCAGACCAACCGCAATGGAGCATGGGCCAGCTACATAGACCCGATTAGACCCTCTGAACAAAGTACTTCAAATCTTGTTTTGAAGAACATTGTGAGGGTCCACATTGAGCAACCAAAGTGATGCATCAGTTCCAAGATATGGCAAGGCTGTGATGCAAGGTCCTGCATTGTCATGGAGGATCCCATCAACAAAGGTCTGTGATGCAAAGTCCGGCGTTGAGGATGTGTCATGCAGTTGGGGCAATATAAAGATTCTGAGGAGCAGTAAAGCTTCAATGCTGAGTCCATCGTCGGGACTGCCATTGATGAGGGATGCAAGGGCCTGAGCCGAAGATACATCACACAGCCTGAGTTCCAAGGAGGTTGAGGACTGCGAAGGCGATGCCGGTCATTGCGATGGGGAAGACCCAGGTAGCAACAGCAATGCGTTGGTTCTGCTCATGGTTATAATGCACAGCAGAGGAGATGTGTCAGTCCTGCAGGATCCACAGAGGCTGGCAGAGCACCTTAGTCCTGCATCCAAGACTGCAGGACTGGGATGTTACCACTCGGCAGGGTAGAATCAAAGAGGGCATAGTCCAGGTGCTGGGTTCGAGGTTGTTGGAGCCTTTTGTCCCTCGAGTCAAGAGGCCAACAAACTAGCTTTTGGAATCACTCTAGTAGTCCTAGGTTCAACAGATGCATATCTAGGCCTTCTCACCCCAGCAGGATGGCAGCATACAACAGGTCAGCAGGGCAGCAGTTCTTCAGAGAAGCAATCCAACCGAATGGCAGTCCTTTCAGCAACATAGCAGTTCTTTTTCCTGGTAGAGTATGCACAGTTCCTGGGTGTACTGAACACTTGGTGTCTGTGGTCAAATATTTATACCCAGTTGTGCCTCAGAAGTGGGAGAAGCTTCTAGAGACTTGTCTCTGAAGTGCACAGGCGCCCTGCCTTCTGTGCCGTGGTTATAGTCTAACTACAGGGGATATGCAGTCCTCTGTGTGGAGGCAGAACACAGCCTATTCAAGTGTAAGTGGGGCTGAGCCCAGCTCCTCCCTCTCATACTGCCAGAGATGGCCCAACCAGGAATTCCTAAACTCCCTATTCTGTGTGGATGTCTAGGAGGAATACATAAAGCCCAACTAGCAATTACACCTAGTAATGTGACCCAGAGACAAGCTGCACACACAAAATAGCTAAGGCAGGAAAATGCCAACTTTCTAAAATAGGCATTTTTAAAATTACATTTTAATGTAAAATCAGACTTCACCATAATTTAAGATTTTCATTACAATTCCAAAGACACCAAACATGAACTGGTTACCTGCTGACATATGGAAATTATATTATAGCTTGTTAAATGTAATAATGTAACTGCAGTGTTATCCTATGGGAGAGGAAGCCCTTGCAGGAGTGAAAAACTGTAAGTGTTTCACTACTAGGACATGTAGAACTTAACAGTGCATGCCTTACAGTTAAAATACATTGCATTCTGCTCTTTGAGTGGTCCATGGCTTCCCCTGGGGCTGACCTATTCAAAATAAGATTTGGGACTGGCAAAAAGTTTTATTTTGCCAGGTCAAAATGACAATTTTAGAAATGCACACATATGTTGCAATGGCAGGCCTGAAACTTGTTTAAAATGCTTCTTAACGGGGTGGCACAATCAGTGTACAGGGCCATCAATCGCATTTAATTTACAGGCCTTGGGCACAGGTAGTGCCACTTTATTGGGGAGTTACAAATAAATTAAATATGCCAATTCAGAATGAGCCAATTCACCCATGTTTTAATAAGAGAACACAAGCACTTTAGCACTGGTTAGTATCATACGATTAGATGCATATTTCTAAAATATATCTGCAACATATACAAGACCCGCATCTGTGAAAATCAATAGGAGGTATAGGTAACCTGTTTGTTTTAGTTTATTTCTGATATCTAATGGTGCCACTAGGACTTCAGGTGCTCCTCAGTAAACTTGCTTTTCCAAAAGATAGTTTAGGTTTTTCCAAGATCACTTGTTTGAGATCAGGGTATAACCTCAGCAAGTCCTAATATTTATTACAACAAGGTCATACAGTGCAGTGTTTGATCATTGATTTAAATAATCTTGGCATTATCATTTAGTAGTGATTGTGTCTCAATTTTATGTGCCCTGCTTTTCGCATTCATATGCTGTCTTTCAGTTTACCTACACCTCTTCAGGGTTTTTATAAATTCTTCTTCCTAAGTCTCTAAGATACTAAAATTTGTCTTCGTTCTGAGAACATTCTCGATATGGAATAATAGTAAGTTGATGGAGGGGTGACAAGAAGCAGAATGACAAGCATTATATTATATGCAGTGGGTTTTCTATGTATCCTACTTTGTAATCACTCACTTGCAACAAATGATTCAATATTTAGAAACACAGTACTGGTGGTATTGTGTCAGAATCTTAGTTCAATGTTATAATCATTATTGTTAAGGTAATAATGATATTTAATTAACTCTGGTACATGCTCATGCATTTCCGAAGCTGCGGGAACTTATGTGAGTATTGCAATTGCTTGATATGTAACCGAAAACTAATAAAATATGTGTATAAAAAAAAAACTCTGGTACGTGCTCATTCCGTATGATGACAATGTCCTCTATGGATCGCCCTCATAGGGCAATTTTGTCTTCAGTATTATATCGCTCATCATAGAATCAATGCAATAGCATTATGATATCTAGTTAAAGGAAAACCTGTGAAACACTTGAATGAATGAATTTTCCCTTCAAAAGCGTTTCACCCATGGTCTACTCAGGCTATAAAAGATTGCTGAATGCTCTGGTAAGGCCAGCCAGCATTCAAATTTAATATAATACGCAAACAGGAATATAGTGTTGCTGGAGCATTTTCATCTTTCACAGGAATCAATGCTCATCAAAGTCAACGGATCTTTCTACCATGCATAGGGTGTGGTAGAATCATTAACACAATTTCAATACAAGCCAGTTAAGTTACAAAATATGACAAATATGGCCATGCAAGGTAAACTTCAGTCAGGAATAAAGTTAAGGAATTTATTACAATCCCAAGCTCAAAGCCATGTAGACAATTTGCAAGTTATAAAAATACAATATCACCATAGGGTGCCCAAGGTGGCTGTGATGGGTCGCTCCATTCCGACCCACACAGTTCCCTTACTTGTGCTGACTCTGCCACACACGACCTGGTGCATACTGTAGACCCCGGCGATTTGATTGGTCGCTTATGGCAACCGCGGGACCAACTGCGGGTTAAAAGCGGAGCGTCAGAGATATCGAGGAGAGAGGCGAGCGGGAGTGAAGATATACGAGTGACAAAGGAGGAGCAAGAGGACGAGGAACCCACCATCGAGGAGGAGGACGGCCGGAAGACGGAGCCGACGGGAGCTGGAGTACCACGGAGGAAACTTGGAGACAGCTGGCCCGGGGAGCCTGCTCCTACGCCGCCACGCTTCCGGAGAAGCGTGGCCTCTCCAGGTACGGAGACGAAAGCGGGGAAGGGAGGCGGGAGGTGAGAGGAGC
Source organism: Pleurodeles waltl (assembly GCF_031143425.1). NCBI lineage: Eukaryota > Metazoa > Chordata > Amphibia > Caudata > Salamandridae > Pleurodeles > Pleurodeles waltl. The sequence goes on from NC_090439.1 coordinate 779,760,045, forward strand.
GGGGAAGAGGAGGGGAAAGAGGGGAGAAGGGGAGAGGGTGAGCGGGCACTTTTGATGGAGAGCACTGTGGGGAAAAGGGGACGGGGGCAAGAAAACAATAGCAGTCATTCAGATACAGAAAAGAAAGGGAAGAGAAATATAGGAAATACGATACCAAGAAGATAGAGCGTACGCAGGAAGAGATTCACGATTAAGTACACTAAACAAATAAACAAGAGAAAGAGAGAGAGAGAAAAAGAAGAAGAAAGACGGAAAACAGTACATAAGCAAGAAGCGCAGGACGCAAAGAAACAGGCAGGAAGGAAGTCTGGCAGGAGAATCAGAAGAGAGACAACACAGGCGAAAAGAAGTAAGACAGTCAGAAGACAGCGGAGACAGGGACAAAGAGAGTGAGAGAGAAAAGGGAAAGACAAGAACAGTTAAGCCTTAACAAGCCCCCCCCACTTACCGTATCTATTTATTTTCTTGTTTCCATGCTCCCCGCGAGGCCTGGGAAGGAAGAAGGAGGACGAGCCAAGAGGTCAACCCGAGGACTACTCTACAACCTACTGCTATTCCATAAACTTTGTACATATTACTCATCGTATAAACTGTTGCAAGAACCAATAAAAGACAGTTCTTTGAAACCACGATATTGCTATTCAGCGTCATAAATCGGCCATCCTCGCACAGTGGCTAAATAGGTTCAGGCAAACTAACATTAATAAAACAAAACATTCACTAAGAATACAAAACAGTAAAAATATTACTTGAGATATAGAAATCAAGCATTGCTCATGTTTGCAAACGTCAAATCAGTTTCAAATCAGCAGAATAATAATTTAGTTGAGCAGAGGGAAACCCTACAATTAGCCAAATTAGGGAAATCCATGTGTGGGGCAGAACACATGCTGTGGGCAAAGAATAGGTAAAAAGAGAAAGCATCAACATGAGTGAAGCTCGATCAAGAGTCTTCTTTAGGGGACAGCAACGTCTCAATAAGTAATTTTCAAAGAGGCAAAGTAGAGAGGAAGATACCTCTTCAAGGGGTTCAGCATGCAAGGTTCTTCTTCTGCAAGGGTTCTGGAAGAAGATCTCTGGAAATGTGACCAACCTCCAACTGGTCAATGACATATAAAAGTTCATACAGCAATCTAATTTATCAGGGGTGGCAGTCCATATTACGTTGAAGGGGCATCATTCAATATAAATTGATCATACAACTCCAAACTTCAACATTGAAGATTCTTCCAAGGTCTGTCCTGTGAACATCAACCATCCATTTAGCTCAACCAACACAAGTTTGAAACAATTATATATAATAATGTCAGTTCATAGTTCAGGATGTTCTGCATTCAAGGACATTGTTTCACTTCTCTCTTGTCTAAAACAATAGGAGTCTATTAGCAAAGCTAGTCTTTTTCATGGGGCTGAAATCTGAAAGAAAACACGTCAGAAAACGAATCAGCATTCTCTTCACAGTCACGGAAGGCTGGGCCTAGCTGGCATTGCTTAAGCTAATGCAGGGAATAAATACAGCATTAATACATAAAATAAACATATTTTAATATACAAACTATCTTTTCTACCTTAATAATTCTTTATTGGCATTTAGATTTCAGCACTTTTAAATGGAATAATACATAATTAATTCATTTCAGTCAGTATAACGTAGAATTACATTTCACTGTTTTTGCACACATATTTAAATCATTATTTATTAGAAATACAATATTGGTTCAAAACATTCTATTAGTCTAGAGTCTAAATTTCATTATAATTTCAGTTTATTCCTTCAAACATTAAGTTTTACATCAATACTACCAGGATTTCTAACATTAGTCTACCTAAGTTCACATCCAAAATTGATTTCTTAGTGCATCTTTCTGCATTCAAACCATTAGTATTTGGTTAACATAATTCATAAACCATCACATACATATCACTTCTGTGGCATGAGAGACAGCACTAAAGTTTCTGCAACATCAATCTACTCTTTGATGGGGAATCAAGCCATCTCAAAATATTTCAACTCTCATTTTCAATGAGACATCTCAAAATTTCAGAGGCTTAGTCAGTTATGGTCCTTTGAAGTCCTCTAACTGCTTGATGTTCCTATAGTATATATTTCTTCTAGTCTCAATTTCAATCTCCTCTTTTCTCTGTCTACTCCTGGTTCTTCTGTCCTTCAGCTTCTTGAATAATTTGTAAAGGTCAACTACAACTATGGCACAGAAAATCATGAGCAATAGGGGTCTCCACAATTCCTCTTCCTAGATTTACAAATCTATTTCCAATGGCTGAAAAACCATTGCCTATTGGTTCCCAGGCCCTGTCTCTGTTAACTCTGTCAGGTCCTGTTTCAAGTCAGTCATGTTTGCAATATATTTACTTGCCTCTTTGCTATTGACAGGTATGTAAGTGCAACTTCATTGAGCATGCAAGATTTTGCAAACTTTGCCTTCCTTTGTGAAAAGAATGTCAAGCACAAGGTCATTTTGTAAAAGCATGGATTTCAAAGCAACCATTTCTGTGTCTTTTAGCAATATGGTACCTGCAGTGTCCGGATCTTAAAGCAACCATTTCTGTGTCTATTAGCAATATAGTACCTGCAGTGTTCATAGGTAATTTATCTACTATTGCTGACAGCTTTCTAATCTTGAGATCATTCAAGATAATACCTACTGATGAAAATATGGCATCAAAAATAACTCCTACAATCTCTTATGCATTAGCTCCTCTTTTGACTATGGTGTTTGGTTTCTCACTCCAAACTGGATCATTAAAATGGTCCACATGATAAATCTTTGGGAAAACAACTCCTAGGTAACATGTACTGTACAAGCCTTTTGGCAGCTTGTAATAGGCATTTTCCCCTCATATGAAGTAGACACCTGGGGACATATTTATAGTGCCCTAGCGCCACCTTGCAGCACTTGAACGTCATTGTGTTTGACGTTAATGTGGCCCAACGAGGCCGAAATCACTGAGCCTTATTTACAGGGTGGCACAATGCATGCATTGCGCCACTCTTTAACCCTTTGGGCTACTTTATGCCTGTGCCACGCATAATATATGCAAAGGGGGCGGTATTCCGTTAGGGGAGCCAGAAAAATCTATGACATTTCCTTACGCCATTTTTTATGGCACTTTAAACGCCTGCTCAAAAGCAGACATGAAAAGGGACCTTCCATTCTGTAGAATGGGGCCCTATGTACTCTGCAGGACTAGTGCCAATATTTTGGCCCTCCCCCACAAAGTACATCAATAGCGTCATGAAAAATGATGCCATTACCCTGCGCCATGGTGTGCCGTATTTTAAACATGGTGCCAACATAGTGGTGGTACGGGGGTGCTAAGAGCGCAGGGCAAGGGGTGCTGCACTCATTGCAGTGCCACTTTCCATAAATCTGCCCCTAGTATGGTGGGGTCTTGACCATTCAACATAAATGCCCAAATACTCTTAAACAAAAACACATGTCTACATTTACTAGTTCCTGCAAAATGGGTGTCAGTCTTTGATCTGGGTCTATATGTACATAACTTCCCTATATGTTGGCAATCTATAACCATAAATCTTTGATTTCCAGCCACTGAATGTGTTGCATATTTTTCATAATTCTGTAAAACCAGTCCCTTTTCTATTTTCTTCTGCTTTCCTCAATGTGTCCAAAGAAGTCCTTCTTTATGGGGCTAAGAATGCAGTTCAAATTGTTCTTGTGGGCATAAACTGTACCAAATGTCAAGGTAGGTTCAAAGAAATCTTCCACTGTGTCAATGTTCTTTGTCTTTGCAACACACCTCAAATGTTTCATGATGGGGACAATTGAAAACACTTGGTTATAATTTGAATAGTAGTATTGGTAAGACTGCTAACAAAGCAGTATTAATAACAGACTACAGGAAATTCCATATGGAGTAAACAATGATATGTGATTCCCTAACTTACTGATGAAGGCACCTGGGTGCAAACATGGTAATCTCTAACTTTAATTATGTCAACATACTCATATAGTAGTCTGTAGTACACATTTCTGATAAGTCACCTCTGAAAAAATCTGTGTATAAATATCTCTCATTATTGTAAAGTGGATTCTGATCTGCAATTAGATTTGCTAAATTCGGGGCACTTATAGATGTAATCTTCTCTGAATCATTTACTATGGGCAAACTCAAGCCAATGAACAATACTATAATCAAGATAACTATTAAGTTTACACGTATGTACTTGCATTTACTACCTCTATTTCGATTCAAATCCACGAATTCTAAAAATTTAGACCAACGTTCAGATGTAAAAAAATTAATTCAAAAATCAAAAATGCAAAACGTCTTTAATGTATGACTGTCTCTTGTAAGTTCGTTAGTGAGCAAAGCAAAATATCCCCCAAAATATGTAGTCTCTTTTAAAGTGCAATTATTCACAATGTTCCTCGATCTTCGAGATAAATCATCAAGAGTTTTCTATTCTTTCGAATGTTCAAAGCATCTACTAAAAGTTCAAATGTGACTCTAATAAAGGCTCAGTTGATAATCACTTACAAAATGTAAAGTCTTTGTTCAGCAAGCAGCAATGAAGTTTCAAAGTTTAACTCTACTACAATTTTCAACTCAAGAATATTAAACTGGATTTGAATTGTTAAAGCAAAGGTTGCAAACTCCTTCTCCCAGTCATTTGCAGCAAATGTCCATCCAGGAGCTGAGTAATTTCCACGTGCTTCTCTCTTTCTCTTTGATCTTCTGTTTATTTGACCCTCAGCATCACTGTCACTTTGACTCAACTCTTCAGTTTCTTCAGCAATAGCTGGAGGTACTTGTACAGTTTGCTCTTTAGGTCAATTCTTTCCTGGTACAGCTCTATTACTTACAGCAATTGGTCCTTCATCAGTATCCAAGCTAGCATTAGTCAACTGATACTGTCTTGACCCTTCTGTATCATTGACTATTGATGAATCACTCAGAACACCATCAGACTGTGCTGTGCTCCAACAGCTTGACTAACCTGATCACTCTCATTCACTGTAACCGACCCTTCTGGAACAGGTGCTGTTTCTTCTAGGGGACCTGGAAATTTGCAAGTGTGGCTCGCGTGCACCCAGTTAAGGAGGCTGGCACACTTCACATCTGTACTGGTTACCAGAAGCTCCTGGTGATGGCCTATCCAACGTGGTTCCAAGCATGTTTTTCTGACATGTTTCTTGATCATAACCCAGTCGGCTGGACACAGGTCACAACAAAGCTCCTTCTGCAGCAGTGCAGTAGCTTCCCCAAACTGATGAGACATATAATGAACCACGTCAGCCAGTTCTTTGCAATAGTCCAGCACCAAATCATCTGTAATGTTCACAAGCACATTTCCAGGCACTGCTGGCAATCTCATGCCCCTCCCCATGATAATTTCATGAGGGGACAACCCAGTCTTTCTGTCAGGTGTACTGTGCATACTCATCAAGACAAGAGGCAACGTGTCTAGCCATTTCAAAGTGGTGGATGCACATACATTTGCAATTCTGGATTTTAAGGTTCCATTAATCTCTTCTACAAGTCCTGAAGCCTCAGGTCTGTAGTTGTAATGCAGTCTTTGCTCAACTTGTAATGCCACACACAACATTTGTAGGACCTCACTGTTGAAATGAGTATCCCAGTCTGATTCTAGTGATGTTGGTGATCTGAATCTCAAGATCAACTCCTTAAGTAACAGCTTTGCTACTGTGAGACTATCATTTCTGCCAGTGGGGTACGTTTCAGCCCAGTGTGACAAAATACATACAATGATGAAAACATACCTCAGTGCATTTTACTCAGGCAGCTCAATGAAATCCAACTGCATTCTGTTGAAAAGTACTCCTGATCCACCAATGTGACTCAGTGTAACAACTGTGCATCCTTAGTTCATCTGTTGGCATGTGACACGTCTGTGGCACACAGCTTCTGCAATCAATCTGAATCAGGGATTAAACCATGTGTGCCTGAATGTTATGATCTTTGCATCTCTACCTATGTGTGCCTGTCCATGGTAATGTCTAGCCATAGATGATAACAAGCTATGTGGTAACACTGCTTTTCCAACACTTGAAAGCCAAGCATAACTTTCATTTCTCTTAACACATGATGCTTTCTACTGAACTTTGCTGCTCTTCCTCTGTCACTTCTTCCTGCAATCTCTTTATTTCTTTCCTTGTATCAACAGCAGTTAACAGGAAATTTTGACTTGCCGCATCATTTGTTTTGTTTCTCCACTCTCCGTTTAAGGAGGTACAACTAAGGGCACAAAATCTGGCCACTTTGCCCGCATATGTATTGCCTAGAGTTACATAATCAGTAGACCTTTTGTGTGCTGTACACTTGACAACAGCAACGTTTGCAGGGAGCTCTAATACAGTCAACAGATTATAAATCTTATCACCATTATAGGGGTTCAAGAGGAGATCATAAACCCTCTCTGAGACCACAACTGTCTGAAATTATGAACAACAGCAAAACCATACTGACTATAAGTAAAAAATGTCACTTTAAGCTGTTCAGAAACACAGCATGTAATAGTGACCAGTTGGGCTCTTTAGATGGAAAAGACTCCTCATAGCACTGGTAATAGTGACCAATGGGGCTATTTGGGTAGGAAAGACTCCTCAAAGCCAGGAGTCTTCTATCACACCTTAGACTGTGCAAACAGCATAACCAGCTCTCAGAGTACCATCTTTGTCTCTTAAACAGGAGCCATCAACTAACATGACATAATGATTTTCAGTTAAGGGGACATCTTGAATATCAGGTCTGGGTTTGGTGCCTAATTCAGTCACATCGAGACAGTCATGGTCAACCTTATCCTGGTGGTCACTTGTATTTTCAGTTGGATTTGGCAATGGCATAGCAGGATTTAAAACAGTACGTCTCTTAATGTAAATGTTGGAATACACAAGTATAACTTGCTCAGAATGGGTCAAATGTATACTGGTCAGGTACAGTGTTTTTGTCCTGGTCAACACAATTTCCACTGAGTGGGTAATAAAAATATTCAGGGGATGACCTTTAACAATGGCTTCACACTATTCACTGCTGACCCTTAAAGCAGCGACTGCGTTGAAACAACCAGGCAGCACTGAAGCCACAGGCTCAGTTCAGCTGTGTCAAAACTGAGAGAGCACATCTCTTAGACCTGGCAGCCTTAGGATGGTCATCCCCAAACTGTATTTTTGCTGTTTTTAGTGCTCTGCGCACGGTACCACTGCTAACCAGTGATAAAGTACATATGCTCTCTCCTTTAAACATTGTAACATTGGTTCATCTTCAATTGGCATATTTGATTTACTTATAAGTCCCTAGTAAAGTGCACTAAATGTGAGCAGGGCCTGTGAATTAAATGCTGCTAGAGGGTCTGCAGCACTGATTGTCCTACCCACAGAAGTAGTCCCTTAACCATGTCTCAGGCCTGCCATTGCAAGGTCTGTGTGTGCAGTTTCACTGCCACTTCAACTTGACACATAAAAGTACTTGCCAAGCCTTAAACTCCCCTTTTTCCACATGTAAGTCACCCCGGAGGTAGGCCCTAGGTAACCTATAGGGCAGGGTGCTATGTAGGTAAAAGGCAGGACATGTGCATATGTGTTTTATATGTCCTAGTAGTGAACATCTCCTAAATTTGTTTTGCACTACCGTGAGGCCTGCTCCTTTTATAGACTAGCATTAGGACTGACCTCATATCCCTTTTGAGTAGTAGATTCTAATCTGAAAGGGGCAACCAGATCATATTTAGTAAGGACAGAATGGTAATAGAAAATGCTGCTTATTGGTGAGGTTGGATTTTATATTACTATTTTAAAATGCCACTTGTAGAAAGTGAGCATTTCTCTGCCCTTAAACCAACTGTGCCTTACAGCCTGTCTCCAATCAATGTCTGGTCTGGGCTGAATGACACCTCCCTTCCTTGTGCATTTCACCCAGACAACCACAAACGCAGGACACTAAGGGGGTCATTCTGACCCCGGCGGTCTAAGACCGCCGGGGCCAGGGTCGGCGGGAGCACCGCCGACAGGCCGGCGGTGCCCCGCAGGGAATTCTGACCGCGGCGCTTCGGCCGCGGTCAGAAGAGGCAAACCGGCGGTCTCCCGCCGGTTTACCGCTGCCCTTTGAATCCCCCATGGCGGCGCAGCTTGCTGCGCCGCCATGGGGGATTCTGACACCCCCTACCGCCATCCTGTTCCTGGCGGTTCGCCCGCCAGGAACAGGATGGCGGTAGGGGGTGCCGCGGGGCCCCTGGGGGCCCCTGCCGTGCCCATGCCAATGGCATGGGCATGGCAGGGGCCCCCGTAAGAGGGCCCCGCAAAGTATTTCAGTGTCTGCTAAGCAGACACTGAAATACGCGACGGGTGCAAACTGCACCCGTCGCACCCCTGCAACTCCGCCGGCTCAATTCTGAGCCGGCGTCCTCGTTGCAGGGGCATTTCCTCTGGGCCGGCGGGCGCTCTTTTGGAGAGCGCCCGCCGGCCCAGAGGAAATGTCTAAATGGCCGCCGCGGTCTTTTGACCGCGGTGCGGTCATTCAGCGGCGGTAGCTTGGCGGGCGGCTCCCGCCGCCCGCCAACATTATAATCAGGCCCTAAGGCCCAAATTTATACTTTTTCATGCAAACGCAGTTTTGCGTCAAAAATTATAGTGCAGGCTAGCACCATTCCACAGTGCAAGCCAGACGCCATATTTAAGGAATGGCGCAGGCCGGCGCTAAGAGTGGGCTAATGTGAAAGAAAATTACATTAGCTGGGTGGGGGTGGCGGTAGGGGGGAAGGAGGTTTTGCACTTAAAAATTACTCTCACCAGCCTAGCTTCATTTCTTAACGCAAAACCTACTATACCACATGACCTCTGTCTTAGAAAAGACAGGTTTCATGCCCACCACCCCAATGGCCAGCCCAGGGCTGGCCATTGCACCAAATGCCATGGAGGGCAAAATACTTACCTCTACTTACCTTGAATAGGGTCCCCCATCCTCAACTGTCCCTCTGGTGTGGGTGGGGGTGTCCCTGGAGCCTGGGGAAAGCACCTGTGGACCTATTCCATGGTGTTCCACCATGTAAATAGGCCCACAGGTACCCTAACGCCTGCCCTAACACAGGCACTAAAAAATGGCGCTGAGGCCTGCCTCCCTCCCATGCACCATTTTTGCATGAGAGGATAAATAAGGCGCTAGGGCCTTAGAGTATGTTTTTACCTGGGAACAAATATCTTGCATCTCATTGATGCAAGATAGTTTCCGGCTAGCAAAAAATGACTTTAACTCCAAAACTTTGGAGTTAGGTTTACGCTGAATTTGCATAAAAGAAATGATTCAAATTTGGCGCAAAGCAAGTATAAATCTAGGCCTCAGTCACACCTGCATTCATCTGCATATTGAATGGGTCTTCCAGGTCTGAAAGATTGGAGGGTCTGACACTTACATTTCAATGCACAGTGGCCTTCCCTCACACAATAGACTGATCAACCCCCCACTAGGACCTGGCAGACAGGACTGAACTGAAAGGGAAACTTGTGCACTTCAAAACCACTCTTTGAAGTATTCCCCACTTCAAAGGCATTTTGTGTATATAAACTGGATCTCTGACCCCACAAACTCAGACACTTCTGGATCTACACCTGCATCCTGTCAAGAGGAACTGCCCGAAGGACTCGCCTGGACTGCTTTGCTGAAAAGGACTGCTGTCCTGCTGTTGCCCTGCTGGTCTCTGAATTTGCTGAGAAGGACTCTGTCTTCCCCAAAAGTGCTCCCCAAGGGCTTGGATTGAGCTTGCCTCCTATTTTCTGAAGTCTCAGGGCCAAAAAGGCTTCATCTCTTCAGGAAGCCCCTTGTGCGTCGAAAATCAACGCACCGCCTGCTGAAATCAACACGAAGCCTGCATTGTGACAGAAAAATTGCTGCACAGCCGACTGGAATGACACAGCCCCGACTTCCCGACTGGATATTTGACACAGTGCCTGCCTTGTGATGGAAAATTTGACGAATCGCCTACCGGATTGACGTAGCGCCTGTGCCTTCTTCCAGCGTGTCAAGGATTTTCCCCGCATGGTCCCTGGGCATAAAAATATCCCCACGCCGCAGTGAAGAACCAAGACTGTATGCCAAAAACAACACAAACCCTTGCAATATGGAAAGTAACAACACATTGTCCTTGCAGCGTTGGAAAATTAGACGCAATACCCTATTTTTCCACGCATCTTGTCCTCTGCGGTCTCCGTGTGTCATTATTTTTTTACGCATACCAGGTACTGTGTGTAACAAAGAGACAACTGTTTATTTCTAAGGATTAAGACGCTTTTGACCTTCTAAAACTTATATTTTAACTTGTGCTTATTGGATCTTTGTCGTTTTAACCTTATTTTATTCAGATAAATAATATCTATTTTTCTAAACCAATGTGGTGTATTTTTTGTGGTGTTTTCACTGTGTTCCTGTATGATTTATTGCACAAATACTTTACACATTGCCTTCTAAGTTAAGCCTGATTGCTCAGTGCCACACTGCCAGAGGGTGAGCACAGGATAATTTGGATTGTGTGTGATTTACCCTGATTAGGATGTGGTCCCTACTTGAACAAGGGTGTATATCTGCCAATTAGAGACCTAATTTTTAACAAAATCCATCCCTCTCACAGCAAAAAAAGAAAAACATTTTTTATTATCAGGCATTGCCAGAGCTGGGGCTCTGCATAAGCTTTCTCTCAGCTCTGTGAAGGCATGTATACAGTGGTCATCCAATAGTACCAGATTAGACACATTCTTGTGCGTCTGCCTCTGTAAAGGCTAGGCCAAAAGGAAAAAGGTTAGTATCCACTGTCAAAAATAGCCAACCTTCTTTCTGTGTGGCAGGGAGATTCATTTTCATGACTGTTGAGATTCTCTTTTGTGACACTTTCCACACACTTTCCTCAGTGTGGTAACCTACGGGCAGAAATTCTTTCTTAAAATACTGTAATTTTGCCAAGGAAACCATATGCCCATTATTTCTTAAATGATTAATGAGAGCAATTGTATCTCTCTTGCATGCTTTTCTGGTGTTTGATGCAATGAGTAGATCATCTATATATTGTACTAAGACTCAGTGATTTTAAGGGTCTCCAATTCTTCTTCAAGATTGGCATAAAAATAGATGGTAACTCAGTATACCCTTGCTAGACTTGGCACCATTACAAAACATGACTACTGAATTTTGATTGTGAAAAGCAGTAGGCTTTCCTCAAACAATGGCATGGAAAAGGACGCCTGTTAATGTGTCTTTATAAGTCTTCAGGCAATTTATTGCATGTCAGCATTGGGTACAATGTGACACTAGGGTACTGCTCCACAATTTTACAGGGCACATCTTCCTCAATTGTTAGGATTGCTATTCCTCAGGGTGTACAACTAATTGAACAGTTAAGCTTACATAATATTATTCCGGTGCTACTGAATAATTTCACTTATGTCAAGCTTCAATCTTTGCACAAATCTGAACACAAAATGACTCATTTGTTTGGCTTCTATAGTCTCAGTAACAGTATGCTATTTGAGAGCCTGCAGTATACTTTTGTAGTAAGCATGAATTGACTCCTCCAACTCCTGAGCTGTTCTGTCAATCTTCTGTCAATCAATATACTTTGCGGACACCTTATTTTTCAAAAATGAAATCACCTTGTAATACTTTTTCATCACATCCTCAGATGGTGCACACGTTACTGAATCTCTTTGAGGTTCACTATCAGGCCAATCAACATTCACTTTGCATTCAGTCCACAATTCAGTCAAACCCATAATGTCAAACAATTATTGAAATCCTCCCACAGGCATTTTGAAAGTTTCAAAAATCTCTCTGTTTGCTTATACCATTCAACTGGTTTCTCTCTCAATCGCAGGTAATCATTTGTGATTGACAGTACATCACTTCTACTCCAGGGTACATGGAAATAACCGCACCAGGTATCTCTTTCATGGGCATCATTTCCACATTGTCCTCTGGTTGATTTGCTCCTGCTGGAGGCATATTTGGCTTTGCTTTCTTCTGATCTCTTTTCTTCACCCATCTCCTTTCCCACTTATCAACAGCTCCTCATTTCTGAATGTATGTAATCAATTCCTTAATGTGTGTTTTCATTCCAGATCTCATGTTGTGTATGCCCTTTGTACTAAACTCTAATCTGCGGCACTAACATTACATTTTGCCCCTGCAGTTGTTAAAGAGCGTCAAAGTCCAAATGTGGACCAAACGGAGGAAACATTAACCAAGACTTGAGCAGCCACTCCTATTGAAAAAAAGGAAAATTGGAGAAAGAATCCCCAAGAAGACTCCAACTAAAACTGAACGGTGGGAATCGCAGAGGAAAGCAACCGGAGAATGGACGACACCATGTGAAAACCTAGTAAGTAACGAGGAGGAGGTGGGGAGGGAGGAAGAGAAATGTGGAACGAGTGGTCTGTTGCATAGAAAACGCAGAATAGGGGAGAACGATTGAAGATGAATGAAAGTGTAATGCCATAAAGCGGGTGGAACGGAGTGAGAAACCAGTGAAATATAGTGGTTGCAGAGAAAGTGCAGCTGAACGAAATGGAAAAAAGAGAAGCAAAGCGCAATGCGGAACGAGCTACATGTTCTGAGGAGTCTCTTGTGAAGATTGGCAAAGGCAATGGATCAAATATTAGCAGGACAGATGGAATAGTTGATATAATCCAAAAATTACTGACTTGGGAAAGATTGTCACATAAAGAAATCAACAAATGGTGGGAGGTGTTCAGTTTGAAAAATATCTGGAGGTTCAAAGGATCCCACTTTGACTATGACTCAAGCTCATGCCAAGTCACAGGGATCCTTAGCATTAACTGAAATCTTATGCAAGCACACTAAAATTGCCCTACTGCCTATAAGAGCTCAGGTGCAAGAACTGGAAAAGGAATTTGAAGAAGCACAACTATCAGGAGAACATAAAAATGTGAAAGTAGAAATGGAGAAAAAAATTTAAAAACATGAAGAAGATGTAAAAAGGAAAAAATATTTCACATTCATGAGAGATGAAGAGGATTATGAACAAGGAGGGATATTCACATTTACAAGAAGATATGAGAATGTGAGACATAGAGAGAAAATATATATAACAAAAAAAAAACCAATATCAAGCCTTGAATCAGGCTTAGCAGATACTGACATGATTGAAGGAGAAGGGAGCTCTACTATGATATCAAAAGACAAGGACTCAGCACTGTTAAACAAGATGTGCCTCACACTTCAGCAGCAACAGCAATGTGCAAACAGAGAACACCTGAAATGAAGGGGAAGAGGTTTGGGGCGAAGCAAAAAATTAGAAAGACAAGAAGAGGGAGAAGTGGAAAGAGCTAGAGAACGGCCAGCTGCATGAACAAGAGGAAGACAGAGGCAAAGCAAATAAACTTGGAGGAACAGGAATTTAACAAAATTAACTTATCAAGTAGGGATTTGTCAGACACAGAGATTTCAGAACTAAAGAAAGGTTTCATCTTTTTTCCCAAAACACATATGGACTTAGTACAAACAAGGATTGATTTATATCACGATATTAGGAAAATAGAATTAACTAAAGTGTTTGCGGAAGTGAGAGAAAGACCACCATAGGAGTCGTTGAGTGGAAAACCATCAGTGGATTTAACAGCAGAAGATCATACAGGATTAATAACTTTAATTAATCTGGAAGAAAAAATAAAGGGAGAAGATGATGCAGTATCAGATAAAGTAATACAACCACTAGGAGCAGGCGTGAGTGGTAAGAAACCTAAATCAACAGCTTTTCCCAAGCTTCAACCAGGAAACAAAGTGGATCTGTTCCATGAAGCAGTAATAGCTGATGTCTATAAAATAACATTTCAGAAAGTGAAAAACAACTTGCTGGAACAAGAAAGAGAGGCATTAGACAACCTTGAAATGGACAAAACAATAGAAATCAAACCTGCGGACAAAGGTGGAAACATCGTCATTTTGGACAAAAAGGATTACATGGATGAGGCAAATCGTCAGCTGGCCACAAAAGAATGCTACATGAAATTGAAATCTAATCCAATTGAACAACACAAACTAGATTTACAACAAATGCTGAAGAAATATTTGGAATTGAATCTAATAGATTTGGATGAAAAGAGATATATGACGGTGGAGCACCCTATTATACCTACAATTTATTAGCAATGAAGATGTATTTACATTTTGTATTTATCTTGTCACTTTTGAAAGCCAGATGTCACATGTCAAGCTATGTCTTCCGACAAAATGCTGTTTATTTGCTGAACATGGAAACTGGGATTTACTTTTCACTTTTTGACTACAAATTGAGAGGATTTTGTCAACTGAACAACTAAGTGACAATATTGCTTGAATACAAGGAAGGTGAAAGGAAAGACCTTAAGATGTCAATTTTTTTCTAGTGCAGCTAAATTTAAATACATGTAAATGGACAATACCAGTATTTCAAAATATATAAGTAGATAAGAAAGTAGACAAAGATTTTTAATAGGATCAAAACAAATCAAGACACTTTACTTAGTGATGTGCAGATGATTATTCGCTGAAACACGATTTCCACATGTTTGTGCGCTATGTAGTTTTACCAGCAAAACTGCATGCCTGTACAAATGTAGCGCTCATGTCAATCAAAATGTGTTGTCTGTAAATAACCGTTTTCTACCACACAATGCTTTAGCAATATATGTGCAGCAGTGTGTCCAAAACGCACCACTGGCTAAATAACACACTCTTCTGAATGGGTGTGGAACATTTGCAACACTTGTAGTGCAGGTTTTTTTAAATTACAATCTTTATGATTACTTTGATGTGACAAAGATGGCAGCACCCCCATTCTGAAAATTGTTCCAACAACACTGGTCCATTTTACATAAAGTCCATTAAGAGCTTTAAAATGCTGAATTGTAAAATCTCTTTCTCAGAATAAAATGCTAACTACCCATAAGCATGCACGTTGCCTCTGAATCATTATCATTTATGTTTATAATTTAGTGGTGTCGCAAAAGCGATGGTTCTCATCCATCTGACGATCATATACAAAATGCTGAGAAATATGTTTGTTTAAATGACACACACGCGCTGCATCCTAAAGCACATATTGTAAGACCCTGTTAGTCAAAGGCATGTGCACAATATAAATGACAAAAGTTTAAATAAATAATGTCACCATAACATAAATTATAACTGCAGCAAACACACAGTAAGTGAGCACAACTGACCCGCCTTACTGAAAAGGACACTAGAACAAGACACCTTGAAGGTGGCTGGAAAGAACACATACTGATCTTGCATGACAGGCACATGCATGATGCAGGTGAAGAAAAATTAGTAAGGGGGGGCACTGAATTACAGGCTGAGTGGAGAAGGACTGGCATGTTACAAGAGCAGATATTTTCATGGTCCAGACATAGATCATGTGATCCCTTAATGCCAGACAGATTGTATGTTACAACCAGTTTACACATGGAAAAAACTCTCCCTTTAGTATGGAAGCCTCCTCAATGTTATTTGACCTAATTGCACAAATGCAATTCTTTACTGTCCTGCTTTGGTTTAAATACTTTTTGTTAAAACAAGTACACATGAATAATGCCAAGGCTCAAACCATATATGCAGGTGTGCAAAGTATAATAAGTTATCTGTTAATAATGTTGAGGAAGGGGAGGGGCATCATGAGACACTCAACACATCACCTTGTGTGAGCCATGGCCCCTCTCCACACTCAACACCGGTAATAAGTAGCATATCATTCATCTGTATATTATTAGTGCCAGTGTAGTTATGATTGAGTCACAGTTTCCATAGAAAAAGTGTTAGAAATTTGGTTTCTGGCTGGCAGAGATGTGCATCCTGTCCAAGCAGGGAGCACAATACTAGTCAAGGTAAGTCAGTTATACACCATAAATTAACCTTTGCTCACTCTCTGATAGATTGACACAGAGAAGGCAGGCTTAAATTTGGAGGCAATGTGTAAAATATTTATGCAACACTTAAAGCAGTAAAACAGTGACAACACCGTACCAAAATAATCCAAAGCAGGTTAGACAGATACAGCTTAATATTATGAACAAAACAAGACCAAAACGACAAAAATCCAATCAGCATAATTTGCGATACGAACTTTTAAAGAATATCTACAGTTCTAGTACTTAGAATTATAAAGCACTGACCATGGCTACCTGGTCACGCTAGACTGGGTGAAATCTGAACATTCAGGCCGATGGAGTGCAGGTTGGATACAGGGAGCACCTTGTCCAGCTGAAAAAGTACCTTGTGTGGAGGGTGCATCAATGTAGAAATCCTTCAGATGCAGGCAATGTGTTTGTTCTGATGTATGTGGTCAGAGATACATCATCGTTGAGCCATGCAGCCGTCGATGCATTGTCCTCAAACAGCAATGCATCGGCAGACCCTTTGCGATGAAGGAAATGCATATTCGAGCCACGCAGCTGGTGATGCGATGATTGTGTCTTCAGGGTGGCGACGATGCATTGATGTCATGGGGAGATGCTTTGGTGCCAACTAGCACAGCTATGACAATGTGTATATTTTATTTTCAGCACTTTATACCCACTTCCAAGGGCCCAGGACTGGATTGGCATCAACTTGCAGGGCAAGACTAGCAGCAAGCAAAGTCCAGGTGGTGTTGCAGTACGGATTGAAGCCTTTGATGTCTCTGAGACTTCAGAACAGGAGGCAAGCTAGAAAGCCCTTAGAATCACTTTGGTACTGGGGATCTGGAGATAGAGATCCATACCTTCACACCCTCAGTCAAGGAGGGTAGCAGGCAGCAGGGTAGTCACAGCAGAGTACGAGTCCAGCAAAGTCCAGCAGGGTCCAGCAGAGTGACAGTCCCATATGCAGCACAGCAGTTCTTCTTACTGGCAGAAGCCTGCAGGTCCATAAGTGTACTGAGGTGGTGGTGTCTAAGGTCCAGTACTTATACCCAGTTGTGCCTTTGAAGTGGGGGAGACCTAAGGAGAGGCCTTTGAAGTACACAAAATCCCTGCCCTTCCTGTCCTTGCTCCAGAATCACTACAAAGGGGTATGCAACTCTTTGTGTGGGGACAGGCACAGCCCATTCCGGTACAAGTGTCAGCTCCTCCAATAATGGCCAGGATGACCCATAAGGGTGTGGATGGCCCATCAGACACACCTAAGCTCCCTTTGTGTGTGTCTGTCAGAAGGGAATGCACAAAGCCCAACTGTCACCTTCCCCAAATGTCTATTCAGAGAAAGAGAAAGCCTCAGAATGGTTAAAGTAAGAAAATGTAAACTCTTTAAAAGTGGCATTTTCAGACTTGCAATTTAAAATCCAACAGTACCATAAGTTGTGATTTTAAATTGTGAGTCCAGAAACACCAAACTTGAAATATTTATCTTTTCCATTTCAGAAATTACTCTTGTAATAAGGTGAACCCAATGTTAACCTAAAGGAGAGAGAGGCGTGGCACGAGAGTTAGCTTGCCAGGTGGACATGGCAGTTTAAAACTACACCACAGGCTCAGCAATGACAGGGCAGAGCCATCTTTTAAGGGCTACTACAGTGGGTGCCACAATCAGGGCTGCAAGCCCACTAGTAGCATTTAATTTACAGGCCCTTGGCACAGATAGTGCACTTTACTAGGGACTTATAAGTAAATTGAATATGCCAATTGTGGATAAACTAGTGTTACCATGTTTGTAAGCAAAGATCACATGCACTTTAGCACTGGTTAGCAGTGGTAAAGTGCCCAGAGTCCTAAAGCCAACACAAACAAGGTTAGTAAAAGAGGAGGAGATAGGCAAAAAGTCTGGGGATGTCCCTTCAGAAAGACCCAAGGCAATTCTTGTTTTGTTAATGACTATGGGGAGATTTTAAGGTTCTGAATGCAACCTTTTCCAAAAGGTTTATCCATTTTGGGTCCTTCATTGTATGTTTCTTGAGGACCCATCAAGCGGAAGTCAAGAAAAAGTGGAGGTGGTCCCAAGAATGTAATTTGTCATTTCTATTCCAATAAGGCTTTTGATCTTCCATACAGAAATACAGTTCAAAGGAATTCCAACAATTTCACATTTTTCATTTCATTTCCAATAAGGCTTTTGCTCTTCCATACAGAAAAACAGTTGAAAGGAATTCCAACAATTTCACAAAGTTAGCCACAAGTTAGAACTTAACTGAAGGACTGTGCTTTTGTTGGTTTGTTATAAATTCCTTCAGAGGTTTTCATGAAATAAGTGTTTGAAGATGTGTTCAAGTTGAGAATGAAGAAGTTACATTGTAAAGATATGTTGACAGTTGGAATTTGCCCATAACTTCAGGTTGCTTTGATGAATGTGCATGAAATTTGGCAATTTTTCACATGTTTAACTTGCTTACTCTTTGTATTTCTAACTTTGTACTGATTCGTCAAGAGAGGGCACTTTTAAAATGCGAATCAAGATGTGTTAATTTGCTAATAACTATGGAATCAATTGACAAGTTCACATACAATTTTACAGATGTGTAATCCTCTGTGGGTATGGTATATTTCAAGTAGGCCTATTAAAAGGGGGAAAAGTTAAAATGGGGGTTAAAACCTAATCATGTGCTATCAGCTTGGTTGCTCTGTAATGAAGTTTGACAGGCTCCAAACATGTTAACCCCCAGTAAATTATGCCTTACTTCTACCCTACATAAACAGCTCAAAAGGATGTGATTGAAGAGTCTTACATACTAAGGGGAGATGCAAATTGGGAGTTGTAATTTTGCTAAATGCTCTGAGTAATATAAACTGCAGAATGAATCCATCTCAGAAATACTCCAGGATCTCTAACTATGGTTAAAGTAAGAAAATGTAAACTCTTTAAAAGTGGCATTTTCAGACTTGCAATTTAAAATCCAACAGTACCATAAGTTGTGATTTTAAATTGTGAGTCCAGAAACACCAAACTTGAAATATATATCTTTTCCCTTTCAGAAATTACACTTGTAATAAGGTGAACCCAAAGTTAACCCATAGGAGAGATAGGCCTTGCAGTAGTGAAAAATGAATCTAGGAGTTTTTCACTAACTGGACATGTAAAATGGAAAGGTACATGTCCTACTGTTGATATGCCTACCTTAGAGGTGGCTTATGTGTAATAAAAAGGAATATTTGGGTGTGGCACGAGAGTTAGCTTGCCAGGTGGACATGGCAGTTTAAAACTACACCACAGGCTCAGCAATGACAGGGCAGAGCCATCTTTTAAGGGCTACTGCAGTGGGTGGCACAATCAGGGCTGCAAACCCACTAGTAACATTTAATTTACAGGCCCTTGGCACAGATAGTGCACTTTACTAGGGACTTATAAGTAAATTGAATATGCCAATTGTAGATAAACTAGTGTTACAATGTTTGTAAGCAAATATCACATGCACTTTAGCACTGGTTAGCAGTGGTAAAGTGCCCAGACTCCTAAAGCCAACACAAACGAGGTTAGTAAAAGAGGAGGAGATAGGCAAAAAGTCTGGGGATGTCCCTTCGGAAAGACCCAAGGCAATTCTTGTTTTGTTAATGACTATGGGGAGATTTTAAGGTTCTGAATGCAACCTTTTCCAAAAGGTTTATCCATTTTGGGTCCTTCATTGTATGTTTCTTGAGGACCCATCAAGCGGAAGTCAAGAAAAAGTGGAGGTGGTCCCAAGAGTGTAATTTGTCATTTTAATTCCAATAAGGCTTTTGATCTTCCAAACAGAAATACAGTTGAAAGGAATTCCAAAAATTTCACATTTTTCATTTCATTTCCAATAAGGCTTTTGCTCTTCCATACAGAAAAACAGTTGAAAGGAATTCCAACAATTTCACAAAGTTAGCCACAAGTTAGAACTTGACTGTGCTTTTGTTGGTTTGTTGTAAATTCCTTCAGAGGTTTTCATGAAATAAGTGTTTGAAGATGTGTTCAAGTTGAGAATGAAGAAGTTACATTGTAAAGATATGTTGACAGTTGGAATTTGCCCATAACTTCAGGTTGCTTTGATGAATGTGCATGAAATTTGGCAATTTTTCACATGTTTTACTTGCTTACTCTTTGTATTTCTAACTTTGTACTGATTCGTCAAGAGAGGGAACTTTTAAAATGTGAATCAAAATGTGTCAATTTTCTAATAACTATGGAATCAATTTACAAGTTCACATACAATTTTATAGATGTGTAATCCTCTGTGGGTATGGTATATTTCAGGTAGACCTATTAAAAAGGGGAAAAGTTAAAATGGGGGTTAAAACTTAATCATGTGCTAACAACTTGGTTGCTCTGTAATGAAGTTTGACAGGCTCCAAACATGTTAACCCCCAGTAAATTATGCCTTACATCTACCTTACATAAACAGCTCAAAAGGATGTGATTGGAGAGTCTTACATACTAAGGGGAGATGCAAATTGGGAGTTGTCATTTTGCTAAATGCTCTGAGTAATATAAACTGCTGAATGAATCCATATTAGAAATACCCCAGGATCTCTAACTACTTTTATTGCTGCCCATTATATCCTCAAAATGGTGACAGTCAAAGATTTCTGAAGAAAATGAAGAATCAATTTAGATTTCTAGTTTGATAAATAGAGGTTTTTATCATTTAGAAAAACAGGACCAATAGTGATTATAGGCTTTCCTCAGACGAGGGGAGACCTAACATTTTCAATCTCACTTCTCTTAAAAACCGTGCTGCTAATGGCATCCTTCAACATATAGCTAGAGGACGATGAGATGTTTGTGGTGGACATTGACTCACTGGAAAGATTCACTCCATTATTCTGGGCATCCTTCAACTTATCCTTGGCCAGAAGAGAGCTGTCATTAAGTCCAAAGAGAAGTTTTCGATATAATGCTATATTTTAGTGTTTCCTTTTTTTATGTGAAATTCCCAAAATTACACCATTATGCCTCATCATGTAAATATGCACCATTCATTGTAAAGATTTACTGCAAACGGACCAGCTGCAGAAAATATTTACTCCACACGCACAGAAGCAACACACACAACAAAATGTGGCAGGCTCTTATTTGGGATGCTTTTTTGCCCTTTTTTGCATGACACATGAGGACACATTTCACACTAAATTATAGCACAAAGTGCCAGTTTTCCATTTTGCGTTATTGCATGTTATTTTGTATAATTGCTCTGAAATTTCACTTAGCTGTGCGTAACCAAATTTTGCACATCCATACTACAGATTCAATTAGTGGGAAGGGAGGGAATGTGTAGAGGAGGTCAAGGGCATGTTATGCATTCATCTCCCAACATCCTGCTTCCTGAAACTTTTCCAGAGAATTAATAGGAAATTCTCTGCACTGGCAAAATAGTTCAACTGTGGTTTCACAAATGTTTGACTTATGATCTGCTCGACAGAAAGTGAGCGCCTAGCTGTGTGTGTCCACTAGAACATTATGGGGGTCATTTTGACCCTGACGGTCCGAGACCGCCAGGGCTAAAATGACGGTAGCACTGCCAACAGGCTGGCGGTGCTTCCTGGCCTATTACAACCGCGGCGGAAGCGCCGGGGTCATACTGCCGGGGCCGGCGGTATTCCAAAACTTTTGCCCCAGCGGTGATAATCCGCCTGGGCAGTGCTGCTTGCAGCGCTGACCAGGGGATTACGAGTCCCCGACCGCCAGCCTTTTTCTGGCGGTATGAACCGCCAGGAAAAGGCTGGTGGTAAGGGGAGTCGTGGGGCCCCTGGGGCCCGCTGGCATGGGCAGTGCAGGGGCCCCCTGACAGGGCCCCATGTGGCTTTTCACTGTCTGCTATGCAGACAGTAAAAAGCGTGACGGGGGCAACTGCACCTGTCGCACGGCCGCAACACCGCCGGCTCCATCTGGAGCTGGCTCCCATGTTGCGGCCCACATCCCCGCTGGGCCGGCGGGCGGAAACTTGGTTTCCGCCCGCCGCTCCCAGCGGGATGTCCAAATGGGCACTGCGGGAGTGCGGCTGCATTGGAGGCTGCCTGGCGATTACAGCTTGGCGGGCATGCTGTAGCCGCCCGCCAAAGTTGTAATGACCCCCTATATCTCTCATGTACATGAGTTGCTGAAAGGGAAATTAATTGAACGTCTGCTCAACTAATTATTTTGTAAGTGATGGTTGCTAAGGACTGAGAACCTGTAACCTGTTGTAAGTGTAGGTATGATTTTATTACTGTATTTACAGTACTCACTATCGCTACCTGTTTCGGAATAAGATGAGCAAAGGGGAGCACAGCATGAGAAATAACTTTCATTTCCATCCAGTTTAAAGAGAATGGTCTGTCTCCTCTGCATTCCTTTGCAATGTCTGATGTTCTGGTATAGCATCCCACCCCACCTCACGCGTGTCTGAAGTGAGAACTAATGGAGTATGCATGAATAATGAGATTCCCATTGATGAATTTGAGGGGTTTCTCTGCCACTCTCCAAACATTGTTTGTTACTGGCACCAGTTCCTCTGGATTCAATGCCAAGTGCATGTGCTCTCTCCTCTAAACATGGTATGATTGGCTTACACATATTTGGCATATTTGGTTTACCCGTAAGACCCTTGTAGAGGGGTATGTCATATATCTAGGGTCTGTGAATTAAATGCTACTAGTGGGCCTGCAGGACAGATTGTGTAGTCATTCAAACATGTCTCAGACCTTCTATTGCAGGACCTGCATGCACAGTTTACAGCCACCTTCACTTGGCATTTAAAACTACTTATCAAGCCCTAAACGCCCCTTCTTTCCACATAAGTCACCCCTAAGGTAGACCCTAGGTAGCCGTATGGGCAGTGAGTAAAAGGCAGGAAATGGCCTTTTAGGTTTTGCATGTCCTACTGATGAAAAACTCCCATAGCGTTTTTTCATTCCTGTAAGGCCTGCGCCTCTCATAGGTTAGGACTGGGAATTCCATTATACACTTTTAAGTGGTAATACCTGATCAGAGAGGGAGAGGTCATTCACACTTTACAGCTGTATAGGGTGCGTCCTGTCCTCACACAAAGGGCGGATTACCCCTACTGACATCTGGAGCCATGTCTGGGCTGAAAGGGATTGTTGTGCACTTCTAAATGTTCTTTTGAAGTCACACCCAGCATCAAAGACATTTCTGAAGATAACAACAGGGGCTCTGACCCAGTGTTTTTAGAAACTGCGTGGGACTTGTAACCAGACACATTGGATTTACATACTGCACATTGCCAGAGGACTGGTGTGCTGCCAGAAGAATTTGTCAATAGAACTATTTTTGTTGTTGTGCTGCCAAGCTGCCTGCTTGGCTGCAAGAAGGACTGTCAATGTGCTAAAAGGACCTTTCTGTGTTGGTCTGCCTTTCTGCTGCTCCTTTTGTGCCCATGCCAGGGCTCTCCAAGGGCTGGTTGGCTTGCCCAAACCAGGGACCGAACAAGAAATTGACCATGTCAATCAGACGACTTGTGTTCCAGCGTGTTGTTTGGACTGACAAAGTGCACCGGCGCTGTTATCCAGACCAAGTACCTGGGGTGAAGAACAGATGCTGCAGCACTGAAGGAGGCTCTGTCAGTGCAGACTTGCTGTTGCTGTGACAAACAGGAACACTGCTGAGGCAAGGTGGCCACAGTCTGACAATGAAGGAAGACAGGCCACCTTGGGCTAATCTCCCACCCCTTTGAGAGAGGAGTGCTGTGTGGCTGTGTTGGGCTCCGCCAGATCCATTAAAGGCCCGCTGTCAACTGTGACTTCACTGGTGGCATACTACCGCTCAGGAGTTCCCAGACTCGAGCCCGCTCCCCACACGCTGCTGAGAAGCTTTACTGTATTCTCCCTAATGAGACCGCCCACAGTATTCAGCCCGAAAGAATGGTGCTGCTGCTTTGCAGTGTTACACAAGTGGCTCTGGCTTTTTGGTGGTAACCTTGCGGGCATTGTTCTTCTCTGGAAATCTGGGCTGAGACCCCTGGAACAGGACACAAAGAGCAGTGCAGGGTCGTATTTGGAAATAGTACCACTCGAGGACTCAAGGGGAAGTAACTATTTGGCTCACATTCTTTCCTGTGCTCTACTTGGGATCCTTGATTGTCATATAACACCTAATATGAGTGCAGGTGCGCTGGACGCTGGACCCTATGTTCTGGTGGGGACATCTTGTGAGCCATGCATTTATTATGAATGTGATGATTCATGTGTTTTATTGCTGCATTTCATGCCCTGATGTTATAAATATATTGTTTTCGGTACTTGCACTGTCAGGATAACAAGTACTATTAAGTAGTTGCATAATATGGGAAATATTTAAATATTTATGATTCATGTTGCTGTGGTCTTGTGATATATATATATATATATATATATATATATATATATATATATATATATATATATATATATATATATATATATAAAATAGAAGAAATGTTTATTTAACCCTTTCTGGAGTCTCTTTGTTGGATTATTCACTGAGTTACTGGTGTGAGTGTGTTGCGCAAATGCTTGACATATTGCCTCTAATGATAAGCTTGCCTGCTCTGGACCAAGCTAATAAAGGGTCAGCACAGGTTATCTTTGGTGTGTAACTTATTTGCCCTGACTAAAGTGATGCGTTCTTCCTACCTTAGATGCATACCCTAGCCAACCCCATTTCTAACAATGATGTACTAGAGGATCCAATTGAAGATGAGCTCAAGGTAGGATGAAGGTGCGCTATACCTGCAAAGAGGGGACAAAAATAAACAAATGGGGTTTTTCTATAGACCCTGACATTCTTTCTTTTTCCAAACAAGTCTCTTCATGGCCAGAACTTATCATGTGACCCTGGAAAGGATGCTACTCCCTTGTGGAAACCTACGTCTTTTTCGCCAGTTTGTGCAGTAAAAACTGTATATCGACTGCTCTCGGCTGAGTCAAAGTAACCAATCCCAGCTTAGCCTGGAAACATGCCCTTATAAAGTCCTGATCCTATGTTAGATTCAGATGAGGTTTCATATGGTTGATCAATGCCCATGATTCATCAGAACCTGATAAGCCCTCCACATATGCTCCTGAATGATGTTCCGTGATGGTAAATGGACTAAAATATTACCCAGTCAGCGATGGCTTCAAATCCTCCAGCTGTGAAGTAGAGCTACAATTAGTGGCAAAAGGTTCATTAAAAACTTTTTAAAGAGAATTTTAGGCAATGGAAATATTCAAAATTGTTAATATTGGCAATCATGGGGTATAGGATTGGGCAACGCAGAGCAGGAGTGGGCAGGGATATCAAGCAAAATTGAGGACACTGGCAGCCCTTTGGACCATGCAGGACAGGAGGGAGGTGGCTGATGGATGAACTTGTACAACAGAGAGTAGGGAGGAGGTGGATGGAGCAGCAAGCGAACTGTTCAGGGCAGGCGGGAAGAGCAGAGGCAGAACAACGGCCACAGAGGACTGTAATGAGGAAGCAGGGGCATGGATTTGGACAATGGATGGCAAGGGAGGTGGGAGGGGCAGGAGCTGCAATCTTGGGGGATGGAGCACAATGCTAGGCCGAGCCCTGTGTACAACCCACCCCCCACGTGCATTGTGATGGGCATTTTACTAAATATTTAAAAATGAAAAAAACAAAGGTTACAGGGATGTTATAATTAGGAAATAGAATAAAAAAGCCTTAAAAATTAATTTAGAAAAATAAAAGTTGCACATAAGTTATAGTTAGGTTCAGGTAACTATAACTCTTGCCCTCACCATGCACTGCTAAGTACCCCAGATATTACATCATGTTTCATTTATATTTTTAATGACGTTATAGACACTGTCATGAGTGCTGTAATATCGGTAGCAATTGGTAGTGCATGGTGAGGGTGCGAGTTATAGTTACCCGAGGGTGTGAGTTATAGTTACTTGAAATAACTCTAACTGTAACTGCTGAATTTCTATGATTTTGTGCGAGTAGATTCAGAACCTAACTACCCAACCCTGCACCGAGCACCGCCTTTGGCTGTGTGCGGTGGTGATTGGCCACCGTGCCTGATCTGCGGCCTGGCCTTGCGGCCAACCCCCGATAGCCACCCTGAGAGTTCTTCTAAATTTGATAAATGATACACTTAGAATGAGATATTGTAGGACAAACTGAGAAGAAAAATGTATTTGTCAAGTAAAAAGAATGGAATTGCATTTTGGTACATATCTCAATTATTTGAAAAGTAATTAAAGTAGGAATGTGACTACTGACACACCCAGACTGGGACCCTCAATATTCAGGAGAGGGCATGAGACCTTAACACGTAGGCTACAGGTTACTCTTTGCTATGCAGTTTCCAGGCATACTATGCCACTCAACCCAAAGATTTTGATGGAAAAAAGATGTGACTGATCTATCTCTAGGAATGTTTAACAGTCAAAACACTAGTAAATAAATAGACACACTGTATGAGATACCAGCACTTTAATGTCTAACCTACTGAGTGACAGTCCAATAGCTTCACCAGTAGGGCAGAACTGATTCTGTTTTCTTTTGTTTTGAAAACGTATCTATAACATTTGAACCAAACATCATGCTAGTGTGAGTTTTTGTATTGAGAGACCATTAAAATAACTATCTCTCTCTCTCTCACCCATGACAGGACTGTGAAAGGAGCCTGAAGGACCCCACCTCCCAGCCGGCTCACGACTCCTGCGGGTGCAGGCATTGCTCCCATAAGCAGGGAGCTGCTTGGAGTAGCAGCTCCCTGCTTGCGAGACCAATTTTTTATCTGCTTCCCTGCATGCATATTTACATGCAGTGAAAATGATAAATACTCTGCTTTTTGCAAACAGGAGCTGTCAGCTCCCGCCAAGCAAACAAAACCAGCTACCTACTGAGGATGGGAATCTCTGTAGGTTGCAGGAGCAGGCCCTAGGGGGTGGTGATTCCCAGGGACATCTATGGCTCCACTAAGGGGGAAGGCACGTGGACCCCTCCAATGTTTAGTTTAGTTCCAGAAGGAGGTGGTCTCTGAGGCCTGGGGTTCGGAAGGGACCCCATTCCTTATTTTCTTTGGGCCTTGGAGAATTGGTGGTCCCCAAACTGCAGGGGGCACAGCCCCCAATTATTTATATGTATTGCCCTGGGGAGGTGGTGGTCCCTGGGGCACGATGGCCACACGGCCCCCATCAATTATATAAATTGCCAGCTGGGCCCCATGGTACCCTAACAGAATCAAGGACAGGGGTGATACCTGGCACCCCTTTAAAAAAATAAATTAAAAAAAGGTTCATGGCATGAGGCTGGGTGCAAGTCAGCAAACGCAGCCGGAGCTGCTAATATAAAATTCATTCCTTGGAAGTGGCTCAGTTTTGCCTAATACTGTCCCTGCTTTTGGTGGCCCCAGAACAGGTTATGTTCATCTTGAATATTTTACTAACCATATAATCCTAACAGCTTCTTACGGAATCCAAGAAGTGAGGAGGAGGCAGGTCATTGCTTTAGGAGCAATGTAGCAGAAGGCTTGTCTGCCAGATCTTGTTTTCTGCATGTATGGGATTTGTGCAAATAGGAGTCCGAATGAGTGGAGGTGTCCGGAAGGTTATTATTATTTTTTTTAACTAATTGGGAGGTCATTATGAGAATCCCACACTTGTGAATTAGAGGTTGTTTTTTTAATCTTTTTTACAGGACATACGGACTGAGCTTTCTGTGAACCTGGGCTCAGGGAGTGGCCATCGACTAACTGCTCAGATGACTCTAATTTTAAACTCTTTTAAGCCCACCTGACACATTTTCATAATTCTTGTTTCTTGAAAACTAGAGAATGGATTTACACAAGGCCAAGCAAACATACTTGCTTAGGAAACCTTTTAATTCCTGCCAACTTGGTGTAATTCCATTCAGCATTGTTTTCTGTAGCAGAGAACAGAGGCTCTTCTTATGTGAGTTAAAACGGTAAACACTGCTTTGTGATCCCATTCTTCAAGCCCCTGCTGAATTTTCATGAAACCCATATCAAGTTTAAGCTAAACAAGTGTCTGGCAAGCGTTGTGAAGTTCCTTAAAACTGTGCCAAATTTGTTAGCTAATCAGTGAGTTTTTTACACCCCTTTCAACTCTGCCTGTTTCCTTCTAAGAACTGTACAAAGTCTGAGATTTCGGCATTAGGTTAAACTTGCTAACATCCCTTCAGTTTCAATGAACATTACCAAAGTAATTCGCAAATGCAAATATTTTTGTCCTCCCAATTAACCTGCCCCTCTCCCACAGTAGGTGTTATAATTTGCCATTCCCAGAAAAGATAAGCAACTATTATCTGCTATATTTTAGTGGATTTGCCAAATTATACCAAAATCAGTAGCACACGAACACTCTTTTGATTACACTCTTGTTGACAAGTCTGCACAAATGTATCAATACCAAAAGTATGCTAAACATGTTGAGCATTTGTGAATTTTTGTGAAAGTTTGTCAAAGAGCACTAATGTTATAGGCAATTTTAGTAGAAACTCTCTGGCTTTCTAACTCTTTCAACCTCCCCAGCATGTTTTTATACTTGAAGGTCCAGATGTATGAAAGTTTTTTGCACTCGCAAACGGTGCGAATCGCAAAAATCGGCCGTTTGCGTGTGCAAAAACGTGGTCTGCGATGCCTGAAAGGCATTCGCAGACCAAAAATAAGAAATCGCAAAAATTGTAATCTATTACGTCATAGTGAACACATTACCCCTCTGCCAGCTGCAGTTATTTTTTGCAGCCACGCACACCGCTCGGGTGCCCAGTTACCTCACTGGCACCTCTATTGTCTGCCTCAGTGGCAGTGCTGTGCATGGCACTGCGCTGTCTGGTGTTCAATGCTAGTACAGCTACACTGCTGAGGCTGGAAGTGTCTTCTGTGTCCCCCAGTGCAAGCTCACTAGGTTGGCTGACCTCTGTCCCATTATGTTATCAATCACATTAGTGATTTGTACCAGTCCGTTAGCCACATCCCTGCTGCTGTGTGCTGCCTCCACTTGTGCAGCCACTGCATAACGTGCAATCAGTGACGTTGCATTTGCCACCCTGTTCACAGAGCAACAGAAGCCCCCAAAAATGTTCATAAATCTGCGCTCCTGTCTGCGGTGGCTCACCCTCTCATGGCGCAGCTCCTGGGATAGTTCACGCACAGCACAAGTGAGCTCTCTGGTGTCCTGTGATGCCTGCACCTGTCCCTCATGCAGCAGTTCTATATTAGCATTGAGGCATTCAAGCTGGTGATGCAGGCCCCCCATGTTGCTGTCATGCTGCTGCATATTTTTTGTAAACCAAGGATCCTCTTGTTTTGTAGGCGCTGCTGCTGCAACATAGCAGCTTCCAGCCCACCAAAGAAGGAGGGACCCTCACCTGCCTCAGTCTGCTGTGCACCTGCACTTGTCACCATCCTGCAGGGTGCTGTGGTCTGCTGACAACTGGCCTCCTGCATCTGGGTGCACCTGCCAGTTGGGGATGGTGTAATTGGCCCTTCCTGCTGCTCATCTGAGTCTTGGCTGAGCTCTGGCAGTGGCAGTGCCCTGGGCCTGCGTCGGACTGGCTCAATGGTGAGAGACCCACTTGTGTTGGAATCAGAGGCTGGATGGGTGTCAGTCTCGCCTACGCTGGCTGATGCTGTGGCTGCTGGGCCTGGCCCATCTGCAACGACAATATGCAGCATGTCAGTTATGTTTGTTGCAAGGAAGGGCACACAATTGTAATAAAGGTACAGGTACTTCTTTTCACTGTGTTGTGGGTGTTGTGTTCCTCTGGGTGTTGCTTTACTTAATTACATTGTAAGTGCTACTTTCAGCTTTGGGTTGTGGACTGCCACTCCCATAATGCATTGTTGTGCTGCTTCTAAGATGTGGAATTGACTACTTCTCACAATGTTTAACATTACTTGATAATTCCTAAGGGGCTTTTGTGCATACACATATGGGGTTACAATTCAATATTGCACTTACCTTGACTGGTACTTGGTGTGCCAGAGGTGTCTATCTCTGTGACCCCAGTCACAGCTTCAGGGAGGAGTGTCGACTTCACTAGGTCTTCTAATGGGGTGGATGGTGCCTCTGTGGGTGGACCTCCTCCTGTGCCCCTGGCCTCCTGCAGTCTTCTTGCCACCCTCTCCTTTGCACGGGACCGCAGGTCATACCACCTCTTCTTTATCTCGTCGACCGAGCACTGTGCCACTCCAATTGCGCAGATTTTGGATTGAATATCTGCCCAGAGTCTTCTTTTCTCACTCTCCGGCACCTGGAGTGAGCTTTTGACAAAAAGACGGTCATGGCTCCTGACCACCTCCTCTGTCAGCACCTCAAGCTCTTGCTCGCTGAATTTGAGCTTCCTCTTTCTCTCTCCCTCCTCCTTTCCTTGGGCTGAGGTGTCCATCCTTGCTCAGGTGTGCTGCCTCCTTCAGAGTATTGCTCAGTGTGGCTGGGCTGCTCTCTCTCTGGATGCTGGTTTGGGTGTGGCACCTGAAACTGCCTGGGATGACGCACTTCCTGCTTGTGATGTCATCAGGCTCCTCCAGGTGTGCTTTCTCGAAATTTCTCGCAATTTGCGATTTTTTACCGATTCCGTAAAAAATCGCAAATTGCGAAAATGCAAATTGTGATTCGGTAAATGGGCCTCGCAAACCACAAATATTGATTTTTAAGAATTCGCTAATTCCGAATCGCAATTTTGTTACATGGCCTATTGCGACTCGGAAATAGCGATTTCTTAACAATCGCTATTTGCAATTCGCAAGGCCATTTTTTCATACATATGGCCCATAATTTCTTAAAACATACTGATCAGATTAACACCAAATCAAACAAAGGTAGTTCCCTGAGCAAAGTCCTAGTTTTATGCCAAGTTCAGTGTGCTTTTACTTCAGCTGTATTTCTATAGGAAAGAGAAAAGATCTCTTTTGTAGCAAAAATAGTAAACAGCATTTTATTGCTCTCCCCCTTTAATTTCACCCCATGAATGTGTGTCCTACAACAGCATGTTATAATTAAGTCCTGTGTTGGCAAACTTGGTTTATGTGGCTCCACTTTGATCCTTCTACCTCCCTGCTCACCTATTATCTGATAAGACATCATCCATCCCCTCCCATGACCCCAACACTTTAATGAATTTGGTCGGTCAACCACATGTATGTGTGCTCCTCTGCCCTCATGCACCAGCTCTTATTAGACTCCAGTTAGACACTGCTTACTGCCTCATTTCTGTATCACGTCTCTCCGTGTAACCATCAGGGACACATTGCAGAAGAGGGGCATATATCTATCAAGTGTCTATTCTCCCCAGATGCCCAACATCACTATCTTGTCATTAAGCTCTAATGGTTCTCCTGAGAGATCCTACTACAGACCTCCTCTCAGAACTTTTGGATCCCTGGACAGTCCCATAAAGTGTATATTAGCATGCCCACTGCAGACAATCTAGTACTGGTATAGTATGCTAAGTGCAAAATCTTGAATTGGATCAACCTAAAACCTGGTTGAATCACCACTTCCCCCAAGTACTAATAGGCCTCACCCACTAGTCGACCGCCAATCTACACAGGCCCCTCTCCCATCTCTCATGCTGCCTCTATAATGGGGGATCACTATTTGCCAGAAGTGTGTTTTAGATAGCAAAAATTACATGTCAAGGAGGGGGCTCCCAGGAACCAATACTCCAAAATGGCTCTCTTCTGGTATCTCATTCGCAGGGGGGATGAAAGACTAAGGCATTGTCACACCTGAAGGTATCACAAGTACTATCACCGGCCAGTTCATATTGGCTTTGAAGTTCCAATTATTACAACTGTAGGAAAGTGGTTTATTAGTAAGGACAGCAAGGTACATACACATAGTAAGAACACCACAATTACAACAAAGGTGCAGTCAAGTTCTCAATAAATTAATCCTTGCTCAACTCTTGGTAGCTTGGCCCACAAGCAGTTATGCTTAACTTAGGAGACATATGTGTAAAGCATTTAAAATCAACAAAACTGTAAATAAGAAAAAGACAACACACAATAAAAATCCAACACCAGTTTATACAAATAGGAAATATTTTTAGCTTTAAAATGACACCAAACTGACAAAAATCCAATGTAGGGAATAAATACAAAACCAGGCCTAAACATCGCCTGCTGTTGTGAAGAACCAGGATTTATTGGATGTGGATATGCAGCGCTATGCCAGGAGAAGTAGTGCATACTTAAAACCCAGAGGACAGAGGTGACCTTTCACCAACAGGAATGATTCCTGCTACAGTTGAACTGCATTAGTGTAGTCTGGGTAAATGTCCTCCGAGCTGTCTTCCATAGACCACGGACCATGCATGCATGCCACCTGCAAGATTTGGTCTCGGGCTCTGAATTTCAACAGTCTGGCTGTGATCGGGTGGTGGGGCCCTGGGAGCCCTGGGGCACCCTACTACTCTGTGAGCACATTCCACCGTGTATAGAGCCAAAGCCCAGCCACGTAGCACCATTTCTAGGAGACATTTTTCAACAAAGAAGTCAGCGCCAGGACCCTCAGTCTTTTAGGGACCCCAATTATGCTCACATTGTTATGTCTGAAGCGTCCATCTGCATCATCTAAGTTCTCTCTGAGGGTCGTCCCCTTTGTTTGAAGTTTATTCAACTAGATCACATGGTTTCTGACCACTGGTATGGTGTAGGCCAGTACCTTCTCACTTTCCTGGCCAGTTTCTTCTGATCAGCTTGAAGTAGCCCAGGTCCAATGCCACTGTTTCGATCTTGTGCTCCAGGGCCACTTTGCTGTCCTTAATTGCCACCAGGATTCATTTGCTATGGCTTCCTGCTACCCCTCTCCTGCAAGCTTTGGCCCAGGATCAGACTGTTGTCCTATATTACTTTGCTAAGGCCACCTCATTACTCTAGTCTCTACAGGGGGCATAGCATCAGTCAGGTGGTCCACCCCTTCTGCTCCGTTCACCTGGCTCTCCTCCTTGAAGGGCCATCCCACCCCAAAAAATGGGGGGCAATCCACATGTCAAGCAGCCAGCAGGCAGCAGGCACCCGAGCTGTCTCCCTCAAGAGAAATCTTGACAATCCCCCTAGGCTGCTCAGTCTGAGGCCCACTAGAGTGTGTTTTGCCATCTCTCTTCTGGGGCTCAACTCCCCTATGTGTCTCTTCCCTCGCAAGAAACTACCATCACATCTGTCGTCCCTCTCTGTGAGCTGGGAGGCATGCTGGTCCTCAGGGCACTGGAAATGATCCACCAATCTGCAGCCTCCTGCCAGCTCACTGCCAGTTTCCATAAGCAGGTTAGGCCAAGTGAGACGACCATGCACATCTCCTGCTGTGGCCCGGTCTCACTCATTCTGGCCCCAGCAGGCAGCCACTGTCAGCAAAGTGTGCCCCCAGTGAGGCAGTCATGCCCTTTCTCCAATGGGACCCCAGCCTGTGGCCAAATCATCAGGGAAGTGACCCGCTCAGGTCCCGCTGATTTCCCTAAGCATGTCAGGTGGCTGCCACTGTCAGGACCCTCCCGCCTCTCTGAGCACGAGCCTGTGGAGAGATGGCAACACTTGCTTCTCAACACGGCCCCAGCCCTTCTCTCATGGGCTTCCGATGTCACCAGTGTGCCACAGCCAAGAGTTAAAAGCAGGGCCCCAGAGCTCGCCCCTACCATCAGCTGTCTCCCACCTGTCACAAACACTTGGGGGTATCACGGAGTGGGAGAGGATTAGGGAACATGGAAAACTCAGAGAGGAATGCTTCTTAGCCACACAGGGGTAGTCATGGCTAAAGGATTTGGGAGTGGAGGGAGAGGGACAGGTTGTGAGATGTGTTAGTGTGGATGTTTTGGCTGCAAGTGCTTGCGTGTAATGCTTGTGGCTGCTGGGTGTTTGTTGGGTGGGTGAGTGCGGGCATTTAGATGTCTTGGGAGGAGGGGCGAGGAGGTGCAGGGAGATGCCATGCTGGATGGGTGACTGTCAGTTGGGGGGGGTGTCTCCAGGTACAGTAGATATGCTGCATGTGGGGGTGTCAGTGGTTGTGGTGGGTGCAGATGCGGTGACTGGGGTGGAACTCAACAGGTCTGATATTGTGGTGACTGTGGGCAAGACAGGTATTGTGGCTGGATCCAGGAAGGATGGTGTGGTGGCTGCAAGTGTGTCTGGTGTAGTGTCTGTGAAGGAGGGTGTGGTGGGGGAGTCATTGTAGGTAGTAAATCTTGGTGTGTCTGCAAGTGGGTGTTGTTTGTGTGAATGCCTGTGGTGGGTCTTGTGGTGTTTGTGCTTGTCAATGGTACCCTTGTCTGTTGAAGTGGATGCATGCCTGTGTGTATGTATGCTTTTGCTGGGTTTGGGGAGAGGGTTGGGAAGAGGAAGGTGGAGGGGGGCGGTAGACTAAGGTAGATTGGCTGGTATCAGTGTGGAGGCCAGAGTCTAAAAGGATCTCTGGTTTCCAACCAGGCCTCTGTGAATGCCCTCCAAGAACGCACTGCTCTGTTGGATTTGAGCTGCCAGAACCTGGATGTCATTCACAATGGTAGACTGATCAACAGAAATGGACCTCAGGAGGTCAATAGCCTCCTCACTGAGGGCAGCAGGGCTGACTGGGGCAGGGACAGAGGTGCCTGCGGTGAAGGACATGCCCACTCTCCTGGGTGAAGGGGAAACTGGTGGGGAGCTACAGGGAGGGCAGTGCTAGTAAGGAGGGTGGAGGACAAAGATGGTGTTGGGGTTGTCCCAGATGGGTCCGCCACCACCAGGGAGTGTCCACTGGAGGAGCATTCCGAAGAAGAGGTGGTGGATCCCATCTCCCCCATGATACTCCCCTCACCCTCCATTCCACTGCATCCCTCGTTCTCAAGGGTTACAGCTTCCTCGGTCCCGTGGGCTGTTGTCTCCCCACTTGCCTGTGCCCCTTCCCCTTTGCCTGACAATGCTGATGCACACTAGAGAGAGAGGGAAGGAGGGAGAGAGAGATAGGGCGGAAATGGGTTAACATATAGCTCTCATACACACTGGTTAACAAGCACATCTGTGACAATATTTATCCTGGCTAGGCCATCACAGGTGCCAGTACACATTACCTACATCATGTCACAATATGTCAGTACTACCCACACCTACCATCACATGCCAACCCTCACACCTACATCAATATCTAAGTAGGACATCACAACTGGAGTCATCCACACGATGACTACCAAAGCCATTTCTGCTGGCACATCATGGCCTGGATGCAGTATCAATTGTATGCCTGAATATATATCATACCTCTCCATGCCCCTATCACTCCTTGGGTGTCCAACTGACTGAACAAAACACTTCTGGCCACTACAGTTACAAAACTAATGCCCTCTTTAACGTATCCATTACTCTGAAGAGAGCCTCACTCACAGATCACACAGCACCTGCCTGTCACATTACATGGCAGACTACACACTCTGTACAGTGTTGCCAGTATAGAAATCAACACTGATTTGGCCATTACAAGACACCCAAAAGTTTAAATGTGATGTGTAAAATATGAGTCTATGGTATGGCCATTTTAATAGTCTGACCCAATCATAGAGTCAGATCAGCAGAAACCAAAAACATATTACAACTGATCATACTCAATCACTGAGTGTAGTGTCACAACAGATATACTTCAGGAACGCACATATTACATCATGGTCCACTTACAATGCCATCACACATGCATTCACACTTGTTAGACTATGCAACATGACTACTCTATCCTCAAACACAAGACAATACACATCTCAAATGGTAGATGTCAGGAGGCATTAGGCACACATGTCCAACACCACTGCCTGTACACCAATTACACATCCCAATACTACATGAGGCAGCCTGAGGAGACTAAAAGCAACATTCCATTCACATCTACATGACATGTGTCATGCAATAGGCAAACCTCTCCTAAACTGCCACAAGTCCCAGCCCATCAGATGTGCCCCCAACAAACCATTAGGACATGATGCAGGCAGTAAATCTGCAGTGTAGCATATCAATTGCTATGGCATTGTCATACAACCCATATACATACCATGGTGGCATATGTGAGATCTGCCAAGGCACTTACCACCTCTAGTATTATCCCATTGTTTAAAGGTTACATCCCTACAAGTATTGCATCTAGGAATGCATGATGTCTGTAAACAGACCTCTTCACATGTACATGTCTCAGTATCCCAGTTTGCCTAACTTCACAAACCCTACAGTCTGCAGATCACCTAAATATGGCAATACAGCTTTCAAATCAGTAATCCAGTCTCATGAAGGACATATCTGTGGTGGAACTGCAACGGTAGCCCCACATTCAGTTAATACCATTACCAGTACATGATATATTTAGTCCCTGTGATAAAACACACAGTAGCATATACAGGTATGCTACACAGATGGGAGTGGACTGGCACCACAGAGCCACAAATGCAGATGGATGGAGCTAGTTATACTCAATGCTTAGGGTGATGCAAATACTCACATCCATTGCATAGGCAGGATGATCTCACACATGTGCTTATGTCATTAGACCATCTCAACATTCCAGACATGAAGAGGTCCAGAAATGGGAGATGTACATACACTGACATACACTGACAGTAAACCATGTCAACACATCTACTATTTGTGCTCAGCCAGGGTGCATAATACCCATTTCCAATAGACGAAACACAGGATGTCATTACAACAATGTCACTTTGCGTGCAGTGAGATACCTACTCCCAATTAAGCCCCACCAAGTGCCAGGATGGAGTCGGTACTCCTCCCCTTGTGGCTGCTGTGCTGTCCTCAAAAGCCCATCTACCTCAGGGTAGGCCACTGCCAAAAAGTGGGCCACTAGGAGCAGAGTCTGACGAGCACACTTCCCTCATTTAGAGGACATCCCCAGCTGGACCTCTGCGGTTTTCCAGTTCCAGTGTCTCAGGTCCTCCCACCTCTTTTTGCAATAGGTGCTCTGCCGGTTGTGGACCCTCAGGGTCCATACTTACCTGGTGATGGCATGCCAGATCCCTTTTCTCTGATGAGCATTCACCTGCATGGATGACACAGACAGAAGGACAAAATCAGGTACACGTGCCCCATTCCAACAGCATTGGACAATAAACATCTGACCACCAAGTGCCCACACATGCCCTTCCTCTTTGCTCACACGCCCCAACTCCATGCCCCATGCATTATGTACTCCCTCCTCAGTATACTTACTTCTTACACCATCACACATGACTATGGCATTAGGTTCACCTGTTCCTCTTGTGCCCCATACAGCTGTTCATACAGGGGTAGGACCTGTCCACAAGATTCACCAGCTCTTCTGGGGTGAAGGCTGGGGCCCTATCACCTGCAGTACTTGGCATGATGGCTCCCATAGACAGTACACAGCAGCTCAGGCTGTGGAGGTCTTGCTTGCAAGAGTGTCAGGAGTCAAGTGAGCAAGGCTGCAGAAAATGGTGGTCACAGCCACTGCGTATAGAACCTTCACTGCTGGCGGTGATTGCCATTGGCCCAAATCTCCTATAGGCAGCAATGTTAACCAATGTGATGTTGCATAGCAGTGGAAGGTGCGTTCTATGACATCACACCACCAGATTGCCATGCAGAAGACTGGCGGTGGGCCACCAC
Source organism: Pleurodeles waltl (assembly GCF_031143425.1). NCBI lineage: Eukaryota > Metazoa > Chordata > Amphibia > Caudata > Salamandridae > Pleurodeles > Pleurodeles waltl. Next base: position 779,797,498 of record NC_090439.1, read on the forward strand.
CCTCTCCCCCAGAGATCACATCGTGGGAGGAGAAGATCTTGGACATCCTGCACCCAGAGGGCCTGACTGGAATACCCAGAGGACTGGACTCTGGTAAGTAACTCCAACTCCCCTGGCACACATACGTCCTGTACAACATGCTTCCACACCACCCAAACACTCCCCAATTCACTCTATCTACCACAACACCTTCCACCTAATCTCCTAATGCCCTTCTTCTGCATGCCACACTACCATCCTGCCCCAATGCCTACACAGTCCCCCGCAAGTGCATGGATAGCAGTGCCAATAACAATCACTACGACTCCCACAATGCACTAGCCCATCTATATCAAAACCTGCACTGTGCACTTCACAACACAATGCTTGCATGTATGACTGCTACACCAACTGGATGCTTCGACTAAGGACTACTACATGGCAATGACAATAATACAATGGCACTACACAATAGCAAACAAGGCCAAACACAGCCACAGGACTGTCACCAAAACTAATGGCCACTTATCCAGGTCAACAACCCTGAAATGGACTGGTCATGGGCTTGAAAGTAATAAGGTAAACCCCATGCACCCAATGCACAGACAGGACAAGCTACCATGCACACACACATACCCTCCTCCCACTTGGACATCATGCTGCAATATACAGCCTGATTTGCCACGAGCTAACAGGGTCTACTTGTCATGTGAACCATTACACAGGACCTGAACCTGGCCACCCAGCAAAAGTTACCTAGCCTGATTGACACCTACCTCAATAAAGCATGGGACACATGTCTCAATCCACTATCCACAAACAATGTTTGCAGTGCTGCATCTGTCATTGGCATTGCTGGGAATCATGTCAAGCCACTGTGTACATCAGACAAAGAGATAACAAATCATTCATCCACCATTTAACTCTCTCTTACTCCATCACCAGGTACCCCTGCCACTGCCTCCATGGAGAGGATAACAGAAACAGCCAACCCTCCTCAGAATGAAGGCCCCAGTGAGGACAACGGCTCTGGATGTCTAGACATTGACAACTTACCTGGCCCATCTGGGACAGCTGGTCAGTCCACCATTCCCTGCCTCACCCTGCCCACATCAAACCCCCCCTCCCCACCATGTGGCATCAACATCACAGCCAACCCTGTCCCCAAACCTGTGTCCCAAGGACAGTTCCATCAATAGTGTTCCCCACAGTACAGGGACCTCAGTCGACCCCTCACACCTGAGACATTGAAGGTCCTGGTGACATTGGGAATAGGCACACCATGCCAGGGGCGCAGGCACATGGGGAAACGGGCCATGAGAGAAAACCTGTGAGCCAGAGGACGGGGCACCCAAGGGAGTCAATGACCAGAAAACCATCTCCCACGGCCTGGGAGCATACAAACAATCCCAGGACAGGATGGGGGAAACCCAAACGCTGAAGAGGGAATACCACCAGGAGCTCATGCAGCAGTGGGAGACCCACAATGACACCATGGCCTCCATTGCAGGGGTGCTCAAGGACATCAACTCAGCCCTGCATGCTTCCTCCACCCACTGGCAGGCCCCTTCCACTAGCCACATCACATCTGAGCCTTCCACATCTGCTGCTGCTAGTGGAACGGAGGCCCTGTCAGGGGAACCCCAGGCCTCTGGCACCCCTCCCGCTGTAGCTGATGAACCCCCGCAAATGTGGATGTCTACCAGACATCCGGCTGGAGTAGATGCTAAGACCAAACCCACTGCCAGGAAGTGAAACTCTCCTGATTTCTCTCCCTTGTGTGCCAATGAGACACCCCTTTGTCTGTTCAATGACATTACTCCATTTCCCCATGGCCCTTGGACACTGGACCTGTGCTATGTACAGCTGTGCCACCTACTCTGACGAGTCCAACTACCATGACCCTCTCATCACCTGTTGTTCACCTGTGTGGTCAATATACACTGCTGATCACAGCAACTGCATATGTGTCTTTATTTAAACAAATACAAATGTTTTGTCTGCTAAATGTTATGTGGGTATGGCCCCCTAAACCAACAGGCAGTGTAATGGACAGCAGAGGGAGGAATCCTCTGCAGGAGGCACAGTACAACAGATATATCCCAGGGCAGATGTAAGGTAGCCACTATTCCAGTCACACACTACAGTATATTCACTCATCCAACCTGAAAAATAGACCATAACAGAGAGTTACATCATGTGAGAAAGTAGCCTCTTTCTAGCATGGTTACCCCAAATATTTGTTTGTTTGTCTGTGTTTGTCAGTGTGTTTTTACTGTGTCACTGGGACCCTGCTAGTCAGGACCCCCGTGCTCATAGTCTGTGGCCTACTTGTCAGTATGTTTCACTGTTTTTTAAATTGTCACTGGAGTCCTGCTAATCAGGACTCCAGTGCTTATGTTCTCTCTGGTTCTACATTTAACTTACATACTGGTAACCCAGTATTCCACTCCAAATTGGTACACTGGACCCCCCTTGTAAGTCTCTAGTATATGATACCTAAGTACCAAGGGCACTGGGGTTCCAGGAGACCCCTATGGGCTGCAGCATTTATTTGCCAACCATATGGAACTCATATAAACACTTCTTCAGGACTGCCATTGCAGTCTGGGTGAAATAGTGTAAGCACTATTTCACAGCCATCTTCACTGCACCAGGTCACTTATAAGACCCTGAAGGCTAGATGTATAGTACCTGTGTGTGAGGGCACGCCTGCACTAGCAGAGGTGCCCCCATGTCATCCAGGCCCATTTTCCCGGACTTTGTGAGTGTGGGGATGGCATAATAAGTGTGCACTACAAATAGGTCAATACATATATGTAGCTTCACAATGGTAACTCTGAATATGGCCAGGGAAGGTTTCTAACAACTGGGAATTGTACCCCAATATTGATTCCAGTATTGGTTGCACAATGCCATGCACACTGGGCGCTCCACCATGGTCAGCAGTACTGCCATACCAATCTTCTGAGGGTTTCACTGCAGCCCCAGCTGGTGCCAACTCACAGACAGGTTTCTGCTGTCATGGGGGTTGAGCAGCTCAATCCCAGGAAGGCAGAACAATGCATTTCCTTTAGGAGAGTGGTGTTACACCCTCTCCCTTTGGAAATAGGTCTTACAGGAATGGAAGGAGTATCCTCCCAGAGCCTCTGGAAGTGCTTTCAAGGACAGAGATGGTGCCCTCCTTGCATCATCCAGTCTACACCGGTTCAGGACCCCCAGTCCCTCATTGGTGCAAAACTGGATAAAGGAAAGGTGAGTGGCCACACCCCTGTCCATCACCACCCCAGGGGTGGTGCCCAGAGCTCCTCCAGAGTGTTCCTGGGTTTTGCCATCTTGGATTCCAAGGTGGCGGGCACTCTGAGAGCATCTGAGTGGCCAGTGCCAGCAGGTGACATCAGAGACCCGTCCTGATAGGTGCTTACTTGGTTAGGTGACCAATCCCCCTCTCAGGGCTATTTAGGGTCTCTCCTCTGGGTGTTTCTTCACATTTGGATTGCAAGACTCCAATCAATCAATCAAATTTCTTAAGTGCACTACTCACCCGGTAGGGTCTCAAGGTGCTGGAGGGGAGGGGGAAGTTACTGCTCGAAAAGCCATGTTTTGAGGTGCTTTCTGAAAGTTAGGAGGTCCTGGGTCTTGCGTAGGTTGGTGGGGAGGGAGTTCCAGGTTTTGGTGGTGAGGTGGGAGAAGGATCTGCCACCAGAGGTGGTGCTTTGGATGCGGGGGACTGTTGCAAGGGCGAGGTCGGCGGAGCGGAGCTGTCGAGTTGGGTTGTGGAAGTTGATTTGTTCATTAAGGCAGGCCGGTCCAGTGTCGTGGAGGGCTTTGTGAGCGTGGACAAGGATTTTGAAAATCATCCTTTTGTTGATGGCCAGCCAGTGTAGGGATGTGAGGTGGGCGGAGATGTGTTCATGGCGAGGGAGGTTGAGGATGAGACGTGCGGCTGCGTTCTGGATGCGCTGGAGTTTTCTCTGAAGCTTGGCTGTTGTCCCTGCGTAGAGGGCGTTGCCGTAGTCCAGTCTGCTGCTTATGACGCCGTGGGTGACCGTTCTTCTTGTTTCTAAAGGAATCCATTTGAAAGTCTTGCGTAGCATGCGGAGGGTGTTGAAGCAGGAGGATGATATTGCGTTGATTTGCTGAGTCATGGAGAGAGATGAGTCCAGTATGATGCTGAGATTGCGTGCGTGGGTGGTGGGTGTTGGAGGTGGTCCTAGGTTGGTGGTCCACCAAGAGTCGTTCCATGCAGTCTTGTTGGGACCAAAGATGATGATCTCAGTTTTTTTCTGAGTTCAATTTGAGGTGGCTTGGTGTCATTCAGTTAGCGATGGCGAGGAGTCCGGCGTGTAGGTTATTCTTGGCGGTAGATGAGTTCCTCGTGAGGGAGATGATGAGCTGGGTGTCGTCAGCGTATGAAATTATGGTGAGGCCGTGGGGGCGGATGATGCTGGCGAGTGGAGCCATGTAGATATTGAAAAGGGTGGGGCTGAGGGAGGATCCTTGGGGGACCCCACAGTTGGTCTTGGTGGCTGTAGATTGGAAAGGAGGGAGGCAAACTCTTTGGGTTCTTTCAGAGAGGAAGGAGGTGAGCCAGTCCAGGGCTCTGTGGTGAATTCCGGCGTCAAAGAGGCGTGTGAGGATGGCTTGGTGGTATACTGTGTCGAAGGCTGCGGAGAGGTCTAGGAGGATAGGGCGACGGTTTCGCCCTTGTCCAATCTGGTCCTGATGTCGTCTGTGCAGTCGATGAGGGCGGGCTCGGTGCTGTGGTTTTTGCTGAATCCAGACTGGGAGATGTCAAGTATATTGTTGTCTTCCAGGAAGCGGGAGAGTTGTTTGTTTTCTATCTTCTCTATGACCTTCGTGGGGAAGGGGAGCAGAGAGATAGGTCGGTAGTTTGTGAGGTCTTCAGGGGCTGCTTTGGTTTTTTTGAGAAGAGCTTTGACTTCGGCATGTTTTCAAGGATCTGTTTATGATGGCCCAGAGCTGGGGAACGATGATTTGGCTGGCGTTGTTGATGATGTGGTGGGGGCAAGGGTCTGTTGGGGAGCCTGAGTGGATGGAGCTCATGGTTTTGCCGGTTTCTTCATCGTTGGTGGGGGTTCAGGTGTTCAGTATGTTGGTGTGGTGGGGTGCTGTGGTGTTGGCTGTGTCGGTGGTGGTTAATGTGGGTGATGACGGTATGAAGCTGTCGTGTATGTCTGCGATCTTGTCGTGGAAGTAGTTGGAGAAGGAATTGCAGAGGTCTTTGGAGTGTGGAGGGTCGTTGGCGCAGGATTTGGGTTTAATGAGTTCTTTGATGACGGCAAAAAGTTCCTTTCTGTTGTGTGCATTGTCGTCTATACATTCCTTGTAGAAGGATCGTTTGGTGGTCCGGATGAGCTGCTGATGTTTGCGCATGGCAGATTTGAGGGCGGAGAAGTTGCTCACTGAGGGTTCTTGGTGCCAGGCTTTCTCAATTTTTCGGCATTCTCGTTTGGAAGACTGGAGTTCTGCTGTGAACCAGGGGGCTGTCTTGTTGGTGCGGGTGTTGTTGGTGATTTTGAGTGGGGCGAGGGAGTCTGTGCATTCTTCTAGCCATCTTGTGAGGTTGAGGGCGGCGGTGTTGGGGTCGTTGGTACTGGGAGGTGGAACTTGTGCAAGGTTGGAGATCAGTTGTTCTTTGGATGTTGTTGGTGGTGGGCTTCAGGAAGGAGAGGTGGATGCAGTGCTGGTCAGTCCAGTGGAGTTCGGTGGTGTGGGTGAAGGCAATGTGGCTGCTGGAGGAAAGATGGTGTCTAGCGTGTGTCCGGCTGAGTTGGTGGGTGAGGTAACAAGTTGCTTGAGGCCGTGGTTTGTGAGGTTGTCCAGCAGGGCAGTGGAGTTGCAGTTGTGGGTGTTCTCCAGGTGAAAGTTTAGGTCACCGAGTAGTAGGTAGTCCGTGGAGGCGAGGGCGTGGGAGCTGATAGTGTCAGCGATGGTGTCACAGAATGGAGGGTGGGGTCCTGGTGGTCTGTAGATGAGGGTTCCTCTTATGCTGGCATTGATGTGTATCTGAAAGTGTAGGTGCTCTGCGGTGTCTAGGGTGTCGTTGGTGTTGGTGGAAATCTTGATGGAATTTGTGTGTATTATGGCGATTCCACCTCCTGGTTTGTTGATACGATCTCTATGGGTGATTTTCTATCCTTCTGGGATGCCTATGGCGATGTCGGGTTCGGATAAGGAGTTCATCCATGCTTCAGTGAGGAAGGCGATATCGGGAGAGTTTGTTGTGATTAGGTCCCAAAGCTCGATGGCATGCTTGTGGATGGAGCGGGTGTTAAGGAGGATGCAGTTGAGGTGATTGGGGTGTTTGGTGTTGTTGTGGTGCTTCTTGGTGTGAGTGCAGGAGGAGTGGCATGAGTGGCATGTGAAAGGTTCGTGGGTGTGTCTGGGGTTGGCCTGGGCGCAGGCGGTGTGCCGGCCGGGGTTGAGAGCAATGAGCTCTGTGGAGGAGTGATGGCACTTAGGGTCGCCATTAAGAAGGTGAGGTGGGAGTGGTCAATGGGGGTTTGAGGGGGCGGGCCTCATGGGACACAGCGGCAGGGTATGGAGAACCGGCAAGAGCCAGATTTGAAAACGGGCAAAAACACGAGAGTAAGACGAAGCGGAACAGAAAATGGGCACAGGTAGAGTTAAAAACAGTGCACAAAATGAAATACAAATTACAGAAACTAAATACAAATTACAAAAACTAAATACAAAGTATAAAGCACACTAGATATGCCTACCACTAGGCACCAGGGATGAGGTGCAGGCGGGGTGCCTGCGGGTGCTGTAGGGCCTTGAACTTCCTTCTGCAGTAAAGGCAGGGTCAGGGGCACGGAGGCAGGCTGGTGGAGCTGTCTGCCATGTCGAGTGTACTCCTGGCCCTAAGGCAGGTCAGGGGGTCACACTCGGCACCGCGCAGCGGCTGCCATTATAAAGTAAAGGTGGGAGGGAGGAGCTGCTGGGAGGTGGGAGGTGGGAGGGAGTGGCCAAAAGGGATGCGAGGGGGGTGGGGCCGCAGGGGATGCAGCAGCAGGTTTGGGAGAACCGGCAAGATTCGGATTTGAAAACGGGCTAAAACACGGAGAGTGAAATTAAGCAAAACAGAAAATGGGCACAGGTAGAGTCAAAAACAGTGCATAAAACGAAATACAAATCACAAAAATGAAATACAAAGTATAAAGCACACTAGATACTCCTACCACTAGGCACCAGGGATGAGGCATAGGTGGGTGCCTGCGGGTGGTGGAGGGCCTCGAACTTCCTTCTGCAGTAAAGGCGGGGTCAGAGGCACGGAGGCAGGCTGGCGGAGCGGTCTGCCGTGTTGAGTTTACTCCTGGCCCTAAGGCAGGTCAGGGGGTCACACCAGCAGACTCCAGCAGGAAACCTCTGCATCCTGTACTTCACCTTCTACCGACGGATCAATCGCTGACTGCTCCAGGAACTCTACAAAGCTCCAACAAAGAAGCAAAGACGACTTCTGCAACATTGTATCTTAAGCTTCTGCCAGCAACTGTGATAGTTTCGAGGTCGTGCATCCTGAGAGGGCTGCCTGCCTTCAGCCTGCACCAGAAGACCTGAAGGAATCTCCCGTGGAGTGACAGAGTCCCTTCCCTGCTTCAGCAGGAACCTCTGTAGCGATGACTGGTGGCTTGGACCCCCTCTCAGACAACAGGCGTGGATCCAGCAACATGGGTGGTGGACTAAAGTGTCTCCGGCAGTCCCACTGTCCAGCTGTCCAGCTGTCCAACTTTGGTGGAGGTAAGGGCTTGCCTCCCCACGCAAGACTGTACTCCTGTGAACTGCGCGACTTGCAGTTGCTAAGGCTTGTGTGCGACCTTCCCAGAAGTTTTTTGTGCACAGCACAGCCTAGGCCCCTAGCACTCCATCCTGTGATACACAGCTTCCTGACTAGTTCTCCAGCGGCATGGGAATCCTTTGTGTCATGCTGCATGGACCTCCATTTACACCTCCTCTGTCCCCATGCTGTGGAACTCCTGTGCACGCTGCCTGGTCTTCTGATGGCCCTCTGAGTTGCTGAGAGCCCCCTCTGCCTCCCCCTCCTGGGTAAAGGCCACCAGGTCTCTCCTGGTCCCAGGCAGCGCCATTTTCTGCTAACCACAAGCTTTGTGTGTACAAATGCTTGTTGGTGGAATCCAGCGACGCAAACCAGACTGCATTCTTCCACCCAGAGTGGGACATCTTCTGCACCAACCAGGAACCTGCATCTCTCTTCTTTGATGTAATACTGACTCTGTCTTCTCACCAGTGAGTCCACTTTTGCACCATCATCCGGGTTGGCAGGGGCTCCTGTTCCCCCTGGACTCTTCAGTGCTTCTTGGACTTGGTCCCCTTCTTCCACAAGTATTCAGGTCCAGGAATCCATTCTTAGTGTCTTGCAGTCTTTTCTGGTTCTTGCATTATCTTCTAACACGACTTCTAGTGTGTTTTAGGAAACCTGCTGTGTTTTACTCCTGCTTTCCTAGGCTCTGGGGTGGGGCACATTACTTACCTGTGGTGTTTTCTTACACTCCCAGCACCCCTCTACACACTACACTTGCCTAGGTGGGAAACCGACTTTTGCATTCCACTATTTTAGTATATGGTTTGTGTTCCCCCTAGGCCCATTGCAATCTATGGTGTTTTTCACTTTTTGCACTGTTTTCCTACTCTGTACTTACCTGTTTCTGGTTACTAGTGTATATATTGTGTGATTTACTTACCTCCGAAGGGAGTATAGCCTACAAAGTATTTTGGCAATGTGTGACTAACATAAAGTATCTTTATTTTTGTAACACTTAGGGGGTCATTCAGACCCGCCAGGAACAGGGTGGCGGTAGGGGTTGTCAGAATCCCCATGGCGGCGGAGCGCGCTCCGCCGCCATGGAGGATTCGCAAGGGCAGCGGAAAACCGGCGGGAGACCGCCGGTTTTCCTTGTCTGACCGCGGCCGAACCGCCGCGGTCAGAATGCCCTGCGGGGCACCGCCGGTCTGTCGGCGGTGCTCCCGCCGACCTCAGAATGACCCCCATAGTATTGCCTTTCATGTATGTAAGTACTCTGTGGCTACAGCGGTATTGCAAGTGCTTTGCATGTCTCCTAGTTCAGCGTTGGCTGTTCTGCCTACAGCTACCTCTAGACAGCCTGGCTTCTAGACACTGACTACATTTAATTAATTAGCGATAACTGGACCTGGTATAAGGTGTAAGTACCTTAGGTACCCACTACAAACCAGGACAACCTCCTACACATCAGGATAGAAGGCATAGTGTCACACAAAGCATATATGCAGTACATAGTTGTCCAGCCCAATGTACATTGCCTCTGAAGCAGGGCACAACAGATATAATTTCTACACCCTCAGTCACAGGAAAAACATCACAATACACTGTAGCTGCCATCTGTCATGTGCAAAACTCTATTCTGTAATCAGTTACCAACAGCTAATTAACATGGATGCCTCAAGCTATGGGTAGCAGTGGCATTGATTGACATAACACAAACAGTGGGTGGAATGACATGAGAACAGGAGAATTCAGGACACATAGCTCAATACAGGTGTCTTTCCATAGGAGATGTGAATCTTGCAACCTGCAGTGAGTACACATGTTAGATAAGATACATGTAAACACCCTACATTCAAGCAGTTACCTCTCCAACACACACATAAGGATAGGAACACATTACAAGACCACTGATGATACAAATCAGGAGGACCATTGTCGCCAATCAATGTGGTAATACTTCAATTGCAAATACAGAGTCAGCATGCCTGTATGCTACTGGAAGTACTGATTGATGAGCTCAGTCCTAGAGTCAGCTGCACCATCCTCATCTGCCTCCTCATCACTTTCCATGTCTGCATCACCAGCCACTGGTCCAGCTGCCTTGTCATCATCAGCTGGCAATGGTATCTGATGCCCCAGGGCAAGATTGTGGAGTATGCAACAGGTAACTATGATCTGGCATACCTTTTGGGAAGCGTAGAGGAGGGCACTTTCAGAGATGTCCAGGCACCTGACCCTAGCTTTCAGAAGGCAAAATGTCCTTTCGATTACACACCTCGTCCTGCCGTGGGCCTCATTGAAACAGAGTTCCCCTTCCGTGGCAGGATACCTCACTGGTGTCAACAGACAGGGAAGGTTAGGATAGCAAGAGTCACCTGTGTGCACAAAGGTAGGACCTGTTACAATACAGGTACAGCCACAGGGTAGAATGTGACAACAGGTGCCATAACAGAGACACACATCCAATGCATACGTACCAATGAGCCAAGCCCTCTCTGTGTATAGTTGTGACATTATGTGTGGGACATTGTTGTTCCTTAGAATGTAGGAGTCATGCACAGATCCTGGAAACTTGGCTGTCACCTGTGCGATGTACTTGTCTGCTAACACACCACCGCAACCTTGATTGAGTGACAATTCTTCCTGTTCCTATACACCTGTTCATTGGCACTGGGAGGGACCAAGGCTATATAGGTGCCATGAATGGCCCCTATCACATGAGGGAAGTGTCCCACATATTAGAAGTCTGCCTTCAAATAGGCCAAATCTGCACGTTGGGGGGAACCACATGCAGCTGTCCAGGTGTTTCAATGAAGCACACAGTACATCCTTCAAAACAAGACTGAACATGGGCTGTGACATCCAGGTTGTCAAGCCCACTGTATTCTGAAAGGACCCAGTGGCAAGAAAGTGTAGCACTGACATGATTTGTACTGTAGGAGGGATGGCATAGGGATTGCAAATGGCAGGCAATAGATCAGGCTACAACTGGGCCCATAGATCTATGATGGGCTGACAATTCAGATGATAGGTCTGGATGATATGCCTGCCCTCCGTTGTTCCAAGGTCAACTAGTGGTCGGTACACTGGTGCATGTCTTAATCTCCTCGTGGGAGGGTATCTAGGATCACCTCTTCCTGATGTCGTCTCTTGTGCGTGGATGGTTGCCTACTGAGTTGACTCTGTCAACAATTCTCTGCCATAACTCAATTTTCCTGGCAATGGATGTTTGCTGGACCTGTGCTCCAAACAGTTGTGGCTCTATCCTGACAATTTTATCAACCATGATCCTCAACTCATCGTCTGTGAAGCATGGGTGGTTTTGTTGGGACATAGTGGTGGTTGTGTTGTGGATGGGGATGGGTGTTGTGTGCGTAAGGGTGCAGTGTAGGGTGCTTGGTGGGATGGGGGTTTAGTTGTGTGTGATGTTTGGTTGAGGTGTTTGTGTATAGTCGTTATGTGTGTATTGTGTTGTTCGTGCAGTTGTATGGTGTGTGCTGAGTGAGATGTGTATGTGTGCCTATAGTGTAAAGGTGGTTGTGACGGGCCGGAGTGGGTGGGCCCACACTATGTCCTTGCTGGTGCTGGCGCTGCTCCTGCTAACCCGGATGTGGCTACCTATTCCACCAATCACGGAGCCTCACGTCACCGCTGGCAGGAAAATGGTCCATTTAAATCCCAGCCTTCGCGAGATGAAGGGAGAGAGAGCGGCGAGAGAAGAAAGAATGGGAGGAAACCGGCGGCGGAGACAACTGGAACCGAAGAAGATGGGAGAGGGCTGAAGGAGACGACTGGAGGATCCTGTGTCTTCATGGAGCAGTCCGCTCCGTGCTTGGACGGGAAGTGAGAGACGGCTTTAGGAGTGGTGGTCCCAATCGGGGAGGAAGAGTGCGGGCTCCGGGGAGCTGAACGTTGTGTTGCTATACTCTTCAGAATATCAGAACTATGCACTTCAGGATAGTTTAAGGCACAATGTAAAGCAATCACTCTCAGACACCTTAGGGAGTAGAATAATCAAGTTTATTTAAGGGGCAAGTTCTCATATGGCAAAACTAACCACACTAATATATATATATATATATATAAAGAGAATAATGGTGAGAATATAAGCACTCTGTGATATCATGAAGAATAGCATGAAAATAGCTGCAAGAATAAGTGCATATACCACACGCACACACAATATACTTCAATGCTTAATAGCATGAAAATAACTGCAAGAATAAGTGCATATAACACACGCACACACAATATACTTCAATGCTTATAAATTGAAAGGCTTCACCGAAAAGAGATTCTGCATCCCTCCGCCGCACACCAAGCCGGGGAGCCCAAATCGACTGGCACAGGGAGTCTCCTTCGGGACAATCAGTCCTCCTGGCGTTGCGTCCAACCCAGAAGAGAGTTCCTAAACCTGTCCATCCAGGCTCCTGACCTTTATAGTATTTACTAACGCCCAGGAGTCTTTTCTAGAAAAAGACCCCCTCCTTTACAAATTGTGCAATCGGCGGTACCTTGTTCACCCTTCAAGACGTCTCCTCAGAACGGGCCAGGTTCCCAGGAGACAGCTCCAAGGTGAAGCTTGCATTCTTCCTTGAGTACAGGCATATCCCCCTGTTGTCCTAACTGATAGCTCGTGGAATGTAAATAGCGCCCTTCGTATTAGGCAGATGGAGCGAAGTTGATCAGAAAAACACCCCACCCTGCAGCTTGCCGAAGCTTGTGGAAAAACACTGAACAGTGCCTTACGCACAGAACCAGACTCGACAAAATGGAGTCGTGAACCAAAATGGAAGCGAAGGCCAATGGAAGCAGAGGCCAATAGTCCACACCCTGCACCACTGTTTACCTTGCACGTAGTGCATGTACCCTGCACCACTGTTTACCTTGCACGTAGTGCATGTAGCAATACAAACGTGAATACCCACCACGTTCCAGGAGGACCGTGGCGAAGGCAGGTGCATGGTAAATCTCCTGAACAGGGCTAGGGAGGTCGGGAGGGGAAGGAAAACACCAGGGCAGGAAGACCATTCTGTACATTCTGTAACAAACACAAGGGGAAGGTGGAGAGAAGGCAATTTTATTGACAAATGAAAGATGGGCGGAGCGGGAAATAATGAGGAAAAACGAGACTAGAGCAAAAAGGGGCAACAAGGACTACTGTAAAAGAAAGGAAAGGATAATAATTAGGATAAGGTAAACCAGGCGCAAACCATTCAGTGACAGCGCATAAAGTGAGAAACCCAGACGAGAAGAGCAACATCGTAACCAGAGAAAAACACTGCGAAGCATTAACGAGAACAAGAAAATAAATATTGACAGAGAGGGAGAGAAGCTGGAGAAGAGAGGAAAAGTAAAGCGAAAGAACAGGAAGTATAAAGAAAAGAAAGGGAAAGACAGAGACAGGAAGAAAACAGAGAAGAAAATATAAAACACTTACCAAGACTGTTCTTCTTCTCCCCACATGTGCTTCCCGAGCGGCCTAAAAGAAGGAAAAAGAAGAGGATGAAGCCGTGAACCTCAGTTTGACGTACATATCTGAAAAGAGATTACAACCCAAGACCCACATCCATCTCATTAATCCGCTGTTTACAACCAATAAAATATTATTCAGACTTATATTTAACGACTGTCGTGCAATTACTCGCGCCCATCCTGCAACAGTGGTATTTGCCAATTTTTGTCTGCTCTCAGTACATGCGATTGTCATTTTAGTTGCAAAGGATTGTGGGTTGTGTGGGGGTGTGTTATATAGTGCAGTCAGTTGTTGTGTCTGTTGTGTTACCACCTCTTTCCCACCCACCTGTGTCCTGGCGGTGTCGGATTTGTGGCTGTTTACTGGGAGTCTCCAGCATGTGACTCCTAATACGGCAGTCTGATTGCTGCCAACATAGAGGCCCAGTGTCTGTAGAGTTTAAGTCCGCTTCTTGGAGTTCATGGACTTTTGAATTATGAAAGGCTGAGTAAACACAACAGGATGAACCTGTGACCACTATGTCAGATGCTGATCTCTGTAGTGGATACTTTAGTCTAAAGAACTATCAGACTGAGCTGTATTTTCAAAGCTGATGTGAATAATGTGGTTCATACTGTAGGCATGGAGTGCGACTTGGGATACACTCTAGCTATGTTTTCATTTAAAACCTTCACCAAGAATGGCATTATACTCTTGGGTGTTTGCACCTTGTAAATTCTGAATTGCGCTCCCTTTTGGTTATAACTTTGTCAGGGAAGTGATAAGTGGAATTGGGCCACACATATTTTGTCGTCACAAACCTGTGATTCACCAAATTACAAGCCTCGCGACTGCAAAATACCATTATGCAATGTACAAAAGAAATATAGAGCCTGTGACAATTATTTCGGACACCTTGAAGGTGTTTGGTCAAAACATTGAGCTGTAAATATCAGGAGACTGGAATATCAGAAATACAATTTTGTGATACAAAAATATCATGATGCAGAAATATTGTTGTCAAGGGTATAATTCTTTTGGGGAAGTAATATCTTTTAAAAAATATTGTTGTTTTTAGTAGCATTTTCAGTGATAGAGATGTAAATAAATATCATTTATTTAATTATTTAATTGTTTTAGTTCATATATCAATTGAATGTGTTAGTATTGTGTGTATAATTATGGTTCATTCTTTTAAATACCGTTTTTAATTTAAATTTTTTTGCATTGTTTTTTATTAAAGTGTTAATTGTAATTTATAGTGCTGAACAGGGATGTTGGGTTTGTAGGCAGATAGGGTGGGAAGGTAAAAAAGTAGTAATTATTAATTAATTAATAATTTTAAATTAATTATGTGATTGCTATTAATTATGTGAATTATGTAATACTGATTTACATTAGTTATATTTTAGGTGTGGGTTGCTAAGTTCGTAGGGGTATAGGATAGCAAGTTATTTATGTAATAATTAATTAACTATTCATTTAGAATTAGTTATTTACTTGATTATTAATTGTGAAAATTCTGTGAAACTCACATATTTTAGTTATATTTTAGGTGTGGGGTGCTAGGGTTGTAGGAGCTTAAGGTGGGTAGTTAATTAAATAATTACTTCATAATTAATTATCAATTGTTAAATAATTATTTCATTGATTATCAATTATGTAAGCTGTGTAATACTTTAGTTATATTTAAAGTGTGAGCTGCTGGATTTGTCGGGTATATGGTGGGAAGTTAAGTAATGAATAATTTACAATTAATTATTAATTGTTAATTAATTAATTGATTGTGATTTATTTTTAGTTTTATTTTAGGTGTGGGCTGCTAGGTTTGTAGGAGAATAGGGTGTAAAGTTAAGTAATTATTAAATAATTGTTTTAGTATTTTTTTTAAATAGTAGATACTTATTAAAAATAGTTTTAGAATAGTAAATAATGATGATTAAACTGTAAATTATGATTTTGTTAAGTATTTAATTGATTCTTATTTATGTAAATTGCTTAATTCTTTTGTTTTATTTTTAACAATAGATATATAGTGTTAATTATTAATACTAATAAAATGAAGAATTTAATAATGTTTCTAAATTAATAGGGTTATTCAAATATGTAATTTGTTTGAAGTAAAGCACTTTCTCTAGTGTTGCTGAGACTGGAATGGCAATAGTAAATGTAACTCCTCCAAAGACTAACCCTTTCCCTACTATTGCAGGGACTGAGAGGGAATAGTAAATCCTATCCCTTCAAATTCCAATGCACAGACTGGTGTGGAAATAATACATTTTATATGTCTGAAGTCATGGGAATAGTAAATGTCACCTCTCCGAAGTCCAACACATGTCCTACTGTTGTGCTGTTTGGAGTGGGAATAGTAAATGTAACCTCTACAAAATCTAAACCTTTCCCCACTGTTGACTGCACTGGAATGGGAATAGTAAAATCAACCCTCTAAATGCCCAACACTTTCCCTACTGTTGTGCTTTTTAGAGTTGGAATAATAAACCTAACCCCACAGAATACTAACAGTTTATCTATTGTTGCACTGTCTGGAGTAGAAATAGTAATTGCAACCGTTCCAAAGTCTAACACTTTCCTTACTGTTGCTTGGACTGGAGTGGGAATAGTAAATTTAACCCCTCTAAAGATCAGCACATTCCCTACTGTAGCTTAAACTGTAATGGGAATAGTTTTTTTTACTATTCCCAGGCTCCCAAATTATTGTTATACTATATATACATGTATATAAAGAAACACATTCATTTCCATGTCTACATCTTTCCCAAAATAAGTGTGTGGATACATGCTGTTATAAACAACCTCTCACCTGGAATGTTTATATACCGGACACATCTTTGTTTATTATTTCACTATGGTAAAAACACCTCTCGCAACCAATTTTCCAATCAACTACAATAACAAGCACACTTTACCTAGACATTCAAACTGCCTATGTGGACTTCTGATTGCTGATCATAACCCAGATCTCAAAGTTTTGCCAGGGACATGACTTAAGGATCATTATGAACCAGATATTTGCCATAGCGCTATGCCCATATTTGTTGTATCATATCACGTGCCCTCTCAAAATCTTTGCGAGGGACAGTGTTGGTGTTAAAAATAGTGCTGCAGGTGACCACCTTGATAATCCGTCCTTTACAAGAATGTAAATTCCTAGCTTTAAGGGTTATAATAAATTACAAACTCACTGTGCATATCAGGTTAGTCTATTGCCCCCCTAGCAGCAACAGACTGTCACTTTTGGAGTTTGTTTGTGCCCATTTTGAACATTCAGGCAGTTTCATGTTCATGGGCAATTTTAATTTTCACCTAATCCCAGTGATAATCAGGTATGCAGTCTGTCAACTGATTGAGAATTCAAACAATCTCATGCCAGGTGTTACCTGTTCCACATATGACAGTTGCCACACATTGGACAATGTGTATGCTCTGGAAGACCTGATCTCATTAGTGGAGGCACTTGAACTTACATGTAGCGATCACAACGTTTTATATTTTACTATCAACCGCCATATGATTCACCATCACCCTGTCCCTGCAGCATCCATCTGAGCAGCAGATGATCTAAATTCAATGCCTTGCAGCTCGCACAGTGGCTAGAGGCAGCCACGCTACTTTTTACCAGCAATGCTGAAAACAAATTAAGTCATGGACAACAAAAGCCTGTGATTGAATTATCCCTTTCAAGCAGTTCAAGTCTCATAGAAGTTGCTCTTCTGCCCCATGGTATAATTAAGACCTTTGAAGGGCATAGAAGAGTTATAAGAAACTAGAGCAACTCTTGAGACACACATACTTCTCGCAGGTTAAACATAATTACAGACCAGATCAAATTACTATTATAGGAGAATTTCCAGCTGGGCTAACTCCTCAAAGGAGGTTTTTTCAATCTATCAATCTTTAGCACGTCTAAAGGCACTGATAATTCCACAATCCTAACCACCTCCTTTCATGCCAAAATTATTCACTGATTGATCTACCTTTAAACTCGTCCCCTCCTCTACAAATTGTACATCTATTTCTGTTCTGTCCTCACTTACCAAAATAATGGATGGATTTTCCAACCAACTACTGACCACATTTCTGGAATCACATGCTCTTCTAAACTCGTAAAAATCAGGCTTCTGTTCAGAAATATTTACAGAGACCATGTAGAGTGTGACCACAAACATCAGGCTAGGACTGGATGAACGTGATAGTGCCATCTTAGTCCTTCTTTGCCACTCTGCTCCTTTTGAAATGGTCTCCCACAAACTTCTGCTTACAAAGATGAAGGATACACACATAGGGGGCACTATGTTGACTTTGTTCTGCTCCTTTTTTGAGCGGATAATCAAAAGCTGTTTCTTTTGCCAACTCACACTCCACATTTAAGCCCATCAGTTGTGGTGTCCATCAGGTATCTTCCGAGAGTCCTACCTTTTCCAGACTTTATGTTGCTTCCCTCACTCATCTGCCAGCATCATTTGGTCTGTCCTTTTTTCTATATGCTAACAAAACCTAAATATTTTTCAAGGCTAAAGGTTCACTTCCTGAGACACAGACTCTTGTTTAATCATGTCTTATAGATTTGGCTCCGCGAATGACAGATAACTGCTTCTCTTAAATACCACAAAGACAGAAATACTGGTTTTCGGTAACCAGTCTGTGGTCCTCACGCTGGTGGCTGCATTTGTTTACCACTCCATCAAATCAAGTTGACTCAGCCCAAAACTTGGGAGTGATCTTCGATACAAAGCTATCTTTCAGAAATCATATTTCAAAACTCACATTCACCAGCTGAAAGTACTAATTAACATCATCCTTCTTCTACATTTAGAATTTTTATAGTTTTTAGCCCAGTCTTTAAATGTAGATACTTTAGACTATTGAAGCTCTTTGTAAACTGGTCTTCTCACCTCACTGATTCATCAATTGCAATTCATACACAATACCATAGTTCCACTAACTTACATTGCACTTACATTCTGCCAGTTTCTAAATATATTATTTCCATAGCACTTTGCATATGTCACAAAACTTTGTTTACAATACATTCTAACTCCTACATGACTATTTTGTTTGCATTTTTACAAAGCTCGGAGCAGTCTGACATGTTCTTACTCTTTGTCACTTATAATGTGTTGTTTAAAACAATCCATACAAGCATTTTCTGTAGTTACAACCTCGTTGTGGAACAGTGTTCTTTAAATATGTAATTTACTTCAATTTCGTGAATTATCGAAAACCAATCTTTTTCTTCTGTAACTACATTTTTTCTTTGTGGTCAAAGCCATCCGAGCACCATGGCACCTTTGTGTAATATCACTCTTTAAAAATAAGCTAACATGTCCCATTTGGCGTCTATTGTTAAGTTTAGTCATATATAGGATGGCTGTAAGTGTGTATAGTATCGCAAGACCTGGTGTCCTGACCAATTGGCCAAGTTAATCAGCTTAGGTAAGAAGCAGTCTTGGAGTGAGAGTTTGGCTTTAGATATACAAGATTTAAGTATCAGGAAATCATAGAAATCCATATTATCTAAACTGTATTGATTATGGAAGTCTTTGAAAGTAAGTGGATTGTCTTTAGGCCCTAATTGCTTCAGAAAATGAATGTCTTTTGAGGACCAAGTTTTCCAGGTTAGAAGGGCATCATTGATTTTTATCTCAGTGTAATTCCAAAGAGAGATCATCTTAGATTAATTTATCTGGATTTTAAGGTGGCTATCTAGTTTTAGAGGGCTAGTTTAGTGTTTTGAAATATTTGTTTGGTTGGAAGAGTATGTTTAATCTTGGTGGGTAAAAGTGTGATGGGGTGACATCTGTGAGATCTCCCATTCTATTAAAAGCCAGGCTGAAGAATAATCAGGTGATGGAGAAAACCACATGGATCCTTGTTTCACCAGGAAAGCAGACTGATCATTTCTGAACTTTGCTAAGTGTACTCCATCCATTTCAATGCATAGGCAGAGTTTTTAATTGAGGTTCTGGGTTATTTATTTTGGCAAATGAATTTGGAAAGTAATTTGTCTAATTAATGGTGGAAGTCATCTAAGAGGGTAAGTAGAAACATGCACATAAGATAGTTTACTATAGGTGTGGCCATCATTTTCAATTGTCTTGATGAACCCCACCAGGTAATGAATTTGGGGTTCCTATTGTCCTGAAGGTTTTCTATTTTTTGTAAAGTATTTTTTTCATTATGCTTTAAGGTATCCATTGGGTCCAAACCAAATTCAATTCCTAAGTATTTCAGGTGTTTAGGTTGCCATGCTAGGCCAGAATCCTCTAGTAGGTCTTCAAAGCAGATGTTATTTCAGCTTTTGACTTCAGACTTGTCATTATTGAGGCTGTAGCCTGCAACCAGAGTGTAATCTTCAATTGTGTTGATAAGAGTTTTAATGGAGAGGCGGGCGTTATCTGTCACAATCTGGATGTCATCAGCATATGCTGCCACCCTTATAGCAACATTTTTGTAGTGTGGAACACCTAAGATTAGATTATTATTCTAGATGTTGTACATAAATAGTTCTAGGGCAAGGATGAACAAAGAGAGGGAAAGAGGACATCCTTGTCTCATTCCCTTCTCTGATTTAGAGGGTGAGGAGATGAGCCACCCGCTCTCACTCTACCTCTGGGGTTGCTATAGAAGGCCATAACCGTTTTGATGAAGCCTTTGCCCAAATTAAATTTTCTAGGGTTTCTCTGAGGAAATCCTAGCAGCCTTATCAAATGCCTTACCAGCATCTAGTGTGATGGCCACGGTTTCGGAGGATGTGTTCCTGGCTTTTTCAAAAATATGGCATAGTCGACATGTATTATTGTTGGACATGCGGCCTTTCTTAAAACCGACTTATTGATTACTTTGGGTAGAAGTGGTTCTAAATGTTTTGATCTGATCTTAGCATAGATCTTAGTATTCAAATTAATTAGGGAAATGGGTCTATGGTTAAATGTTAAGGCCCAAATTTAAGGATGGGCCTTGCACCATCTAATGCCTCATTAGTGTCATTCTTCTTACACTAATGTGGCACTAGGTTGTCAAAAATGGCACACCATATCTAAAAAGTGGTGCAGTGCATGCATTGCGCCACTTTGCGACCCTTTGCACCACATTGTGCACGCGCCATGCATAATGTATGCAAACGGGGGCATTCCAGCACAAGAAGGCCCGCAAAAATGGTGCGATGAAATCTACAAGATTTCATTGCACCATTTTTGGCATCATTTGTAAAAGGATTCACCCATTGGAATCGATGGGCCTCTTTGCACTTTGCACCTCTAGTGTAAGAATTTTTTTATGCTAGTGGAGCAGAGCGCCACAATAGCGTCAAAAAAATTGACGCTATTGTTCCTAATACCGCCATGGTGCACCCTATCGTAAATACGCCACACACATGGTGGCGTTAGGGGGGTCATGGCGGGCGCAAGCAAAGTGGCGCTTCAGATGTGAAGCTTCACTTTTCTTGAATCTGGGCCTAAGTCTTTCCCGTCTTTGGGAATAACCACCATGGTAGCTTCACTTGAGGTTCCATTAATAGAGTGAGTTTCTGCAAAGTGCTGTAATAAGTCAACCATTGTTGGGACTAGTATTTGTAAAGGTTTGCGGTAAAGCCGTCTGGGCCTGGAGCTTTATGTGATTTGAGAGATTTAATTGCTAGGTGTAGTTTTTCTGCTGTATGGGTACTGTTGAGGTTTTATTTCTCTTCTTGTGATAACCAGAGTAGCTTTAGTTTATCAATGTAAGTCTTACATATATCATTCAAAATTTGAGAGTTGTCCTGGTTTAGTGCCTTGTAGAAAGTCTTTAAAGACATCTAGGATCATTTGAGGGTTTGTTTGTATGTTATTCATTTTATCTTTTATAGAATTCATAATTTTTGGATTTGTTTGTGTTTTAGATAAGAGGCTACCATTTTCCCTGCTCTGTTTCCATCACAGACTTTCAGATATTTTATTTTTTTGATCCAGACCCCTGCCTTCCCACTTATTAGCTTATTGTATTCATATGTTTTACTCGTAAAGAGTATTAGGGGGTCATTCTAACCCTGGCGGTAAAAACCGCCAGGGCGAATGACCGCGGTAGCACCGCCAACAGGCTGGCGGTGCACCGCTGGGCATTCTGACCACGGAGGTTCAGCCGCGGCCAGAAACGGAAAGTCGGCGGTGTACCGCCGACTTTCCGCTGCCCTGCAGAATCCTCCATGGCGATTCTGACACCCCCTACCGCCATCCTGTTCCTGGCGGGTCTCCCGCCAGGAACAGGATGGCGGTAGGGGGTGCCGCGGGGCCCCTGGGGGCCCCTGCAGTGCCCATGCCAATGGCATGGGCACTGCAGGGGCCCCCGTAAGAGGGCCCCAAAAATAATTTCCGTGTCTGCCTAGCAGACACTAAAATTCGCGACGGGTGCTACTGCACCCGTCGCACTCCAGCAACTCCGCCGGCTCCATTCGGAGCCGGCTTCATCGTTGCTAGGTCTTTCCCGCTGTGCTGGCGGGCGGCCTTTTGGCGGTCGCCCGCCAGCACAGCGGGAAAGCCAGAATGGCCGCCGCAGTCTTGTGACCGCGGTGCGGTCATTTGGCGGTAACCGCATGGCGGGCGGCGACCGCCGCCCGCCGCGGTTAGAATCACCGCCTTAATGTGGAGGGGTCAAGATTTGAGATGTGTTGTGAGGACAGTCTTTTAATTTTGATTTCCAAAATGCATATCTTATTACTATGTTCTTCGTTTAAGTTATCCTGAATATTTATTAGGGTACCCCTGATTGTTGACTTAAGAGTGCCCCAGAAGGTGGGTATGAGCACAAGCCCATACCCCATAAAAACTGGAAATTGAAATGGAAATCTGTCTTACCCCATAAAAGTATACCAGCACTTTCCCAGACCAGATTTTGGTTCCTACATAGAATATTTTGGACCCCATCATGTTCGCCTGAAAAAATGATCCCATATGCTGAAACTATAATAAAGACACTGGCGACTTGGCCCACCTGAATTTTAACTGCAGCGCTGTTTCGGAGTTCTGGGGCAAAATATGTAAATTCCTGACACTGCTATTCAGTTTCCAAATTAACCATGATTTGAAATCCATCATTATGAGGTTTTTAGATCCTCAAATGAACTCCCACAGTGATGCTTTACTTCTAGATATTCTACTGATGGCTATCTGCAGATACATTCTCTCCAACCGGAAAAACATTGTCTCTACATCCTTCAAGTAATGGCTGAACTGGATTGTGCATGTGAGAGGTGCAGATAATATTGCTCTACAGCACTCTTCATGAAAACTGCAACAAGGCCATTCCTGAGGAACCCTCAATTCCTATTTTCGTAACAGTAGACCTCCTTGAACCTCAACACCAACGCTCACCCTGCCCATCCTCATTTATTAGCCTCATGCATTACTACTGGCACATGTGTACTCCACCAGCATACCCCTTACGAATCCTTAACATAACAATATATTCTACGAAAATCAACCATTGACAGATCAGCCTATTAATGAATGACATGTTTGTAGGGGGTGTACTAAATGCAGGATTGTGTGTGAAATTGTCCTTAGGTTTGTGCACAATGATATTTGTTTTGTCTTATTTCTAATTTGCCTTTCTTTCTTTCTTTTTAGTGGGATATCATTGGTGATTGCTGTGTAGTTGCTGGTGAATCAAGCTTTTTCAGGCAAGTGAGCGGTATAGTTTTTGAGTTTGTAACTCTTACTAACAAAGCTACACTTTGTTACTTGTCTTACACAGTGCTGGTTGTTGGTGGTGAATTTGTCCAGTTAATTTTAGCAGGAGAGATCATGGCTAGCCGTAGGATGACCGCTCAGCAGGTGGTTGGTATGCTTTTTGAGTCACAGTCTGATCATGACTATGAGACGGACTCTGCATCTGAGGCAGAGGAGGAAGTCAGAGATTCTGGCAGTGATGTTTCTGTTGGAGGGGAATCTTCTGATGATGAAGCCACACTCAGTGCAGATGAAGGTTCTGTTTTAGAGGAGGACATTGATGTGCCAATAGTGCAGCAACCTGGGGCTGAAAGGTTTCCCATTAGAAGACCTGATGTCTGGGTTGCCCCAAACATGGAGCAGCCAGAGTTGCCTGCCTTTACTGGTCTCCCGGGGTGTAACGCCAATACAGATAACTTTATGCCTATCAATTTCTTTGAGTTATTCATGGATGATGTGTTTTTGGAAGAGATTGTTGAGCAGACTAATTTGTATGCGGAGCAGCATTTGAGGGACAACGCTGCTAGACTTAGGCCACACTCTAGAGCTGCCCAGTGGATTCCCACAAATTTGGAGGAGATAAAACAGTTTTTGGGTTTTACTTTTTTGATGGGGTTGATAAGGAAGCCGTCACTGGCTTCTTATTGGTTTTCTAGTCCCTTGATGGCAACAGCTATATTTCCAGCTACCATGAGTCGTAATCGGTATTAGCTTCTTCTTAGGATGCTGCATTTTGTTGACAATGCATTAGCCTTGCCACGAGATCACCCAGATTCTGACCGTCTTTTTAAGATTAGGCCTGTCCTTGATCATTTTGTAGAGCGGTTTTCGGAGGTCTATGTTCCAGGCAAAGAGATAAGTGTGGACGAGTCTTTGGTCCTCTTCAAGGGTCGTTTGGTTTTTAGGCAGTACATTCCTAGCAAAAGGGCACGATATGGAATTAAATTGTATATGCTGTCTGAAAGTAGGACAGGATATGTGTATAGTTTCCGTGTGTACACTGGTAGGGATTCCAATATTGACCCCCCTGGTTGTCCTCCCACTTTTGGAGTTACTGAGAAAATAGTGTGGGATCTTGGTAGACGACTGTTCAACAAAGGTCACCATTTGTATGTAGATAACTTCTACACTGGTGTGCAGTTGTTCAAGGAATTGTTTAGAGTGGACACAGTTGCTTGTGGCACAATCCGTTCTAACCGGAAAGGCTATCCAAGGGAGCTTGTCTGTAAAAAACTTGAGAGGGGACAGTGCTGTGCCTTGCGGAACGAGGAGCTGCTAGCTTTGAAATTTTCAGACAAGAGGGATGTCTACATGCTAAGTACCATCCATGATGAGAGTACTTCCCCTGTGACTGTTTGGGGCCAGGTTGCTGAAGTGCGCAAACCTGTGTGCATTTTAGATTATAATAAGCACATGGGAGGTGTAGATAGAGTTGACCAGAGGTTGGAACCTTATACTGCTATTCGTAAGTCTTATGTTTGGTATAAGAAGTTAGCACTTCACCTCTTCCACTTAGCAACCTTCAATGCTTTTATTGTGTTTAGGGATAGGTCTCCAGACTCAAAGATGACATTTGTGAAATTTCAGGAGTCAGTGATAGAGAGCCTTATTGTGGTGGAACAGGCCAGAGTTCCTAGAGAAGCAGTGGTGGAGGATGTGGCTAGATTGAAAGATCGCCACTTTGCTGAGCACATTCCTCCCACACCCAAAAAAGACTTTCCAGCTAAGAAATGTAGAGTGTGTTTTCGAAGAGGTATCCGGAGGGAGTCTCGAATGTACTGCCCAGATTGTCCTTCAAAGCCTGGGCTGTGTGTCGGTGCTTGTTTTAAGAATTACCACACCCAGAAGAATTTCTGGGAACAACCATGAGTGTAAACTCATGTCTGTTTTGTATTTTCATGTGTTTAGTTTCATGGTTAGCATTTCTGTCATGTTCTTAGTTAGAGCTTTTGTGTTTGTTGTTTTGTAATTCTTTCTACTTAGTTAGGGGTTCCTCTGTTTAAAAAAAAAATATATATATGATGCCATTGTGTGTGGAGTGGGGCTTGGCTGAGACTGTACATATTGACTTGATGTTGGCTACTGCAACACACTGCCAGCCAAACACCAGTCCACACACTCCCATCAGCTGGTGTGATTGTTGTATCAGGCATGTGGGCGTATGTAAGTGATGGGCCCTTGAGTGGCGCTGTCTGTCGATGTGAGTGTTGTAATGTGCTGGGCCCGTGGCTGGCGGTGTGAATGGCCTTGTGTGTGTCATGTATGAAAGTTGTGTGAATGGACTGTAAAGCGGTTGGTGCCTTGTCGCGGCTTTACAGCTCACGAGCTGTGAGTCATTGGTTCAGTTTTTTGCCTTTCAGTTACTAACAGTGCTTTTCATTTTTGTGAAAGCTCTTGTTAGTAAAATTTGATCCACTGAACCATCACTCACCCTCGTGACAAATCCAACCAGTATGTGTGGTAAAAATGACCAAACCTGCTCCGCTGTAATCAGGCGTCGCAGCACACCTATGACACGCTAGGTGCCTCAGGTGGGACCCCGATGATGAAGCATGCCACCAACTTGGTTGGTGGGTGAGGGGTCTTTTTCACATAACCTAAGTGTGTTTCTTTTCAAAATTTTAGTGTTTGGCACATCACGGACGTATGTGGGCACATCAAAACGATATATTACAAAACTACCTGTGTTTGGGGGGGGAGAGGGCACCTATGTTTTTGGTCCTGTGTGCGGCCTTCATCTAGGGAAACCTACCAAACCCAGACATTTTTTAAAACTAGACACCCCAAGGAGTCCAGGGAGGAGTGGCTTGCGTGGATCCCCCAACATTTTCTTACCCAGACTCCTCTGTAAACCTCAAAATGTGCTTAAAAAAAGCATATTTTCCTGACTTTTCTTCGTACGATCACCACTCCAGCACAAAATTCCTACTCCCTAGTGTTCCCCTCAGTCTCCCAAATAAAATGACACCTCACGTATGTGGGTCCCCAAAGCAGAGTCAGTCTAAAGATGTATAAAAGAATATGGGCCTGATTACAACTTTGGAGGATGGTGTTAATCCGTCCCAAATGTGACGTATATACCACCTACCGTATTACGAGTTCCATAGGATATAATGGACTCGTAATACGGTAGGTGGTATATCCGTCACTTTTGGGACGGATTTACACCGTCCTCCAAAGTTGTAATCAGGCCCTATGTCCTTATAAACTCGCAGTACTATCCCCTGTATCTCTACAAGTTTTGGGCCTTATTCTGTTGGAGGCACCTGGCCCACCCACACAAGTGAGGTATCATTTTTATCGGGAGACTTGGGGGAACGCTGGGTGGAAGGAAATTTGTGGCTCCACTCAGATTCCAGAACTTTCTGTCACCGAAATGTGTGAAAAATGCGTTTTTTTAGCCAAAATTTGAGGTTTGGAAAGGATTCTGGGTAACAGAACCTGGTCAGAGCCCCTCAAGTCACCCCATCTTGGATTCCCCTAGGTCTCTAGTTTTCAGAAATGCACAGGTTTGGTAGGTTTCCCTAGGTGCTGGCTGAGCTACAGGCCAAAAACTACAGGTAGGCACTGTTTTCAATGAAAAAATGTGATGTGTCCACGCTGCGCTTTGGGGCGTTTCCTGTCGCGGGCGCTAGGCCTACCCACACAAGTGAGGTATCATTTTTATCGGGAGACGTGGGGGAACGCTGGGTGGAAGGAAATTTGTGGCCCCTCTCAGATTCCAGAACTTTCTGCCACAGAAATGTGAGGAACATGTGTTTTTTTAGCCAAATTTTGAGCTTTGCAAAGGATTCTGGGTAACAGAAACTGGTCCGAGCCACACAAATCACCCCATCTTGGATTCCCCTAGGTCTCTAGTTTTCAGAAATGCACAGGTTTGGTAGGTTTCCCTAGGTGGCGGCTGAGCTAGAGGCCAAAATCTACAGGTAGGCACTTTGCTAAAAACAGGTCTATTTTCTGTGATGTGTCCACGTTGCGCTTTGGGGCGTTTCCTGTCGCGGGCGCTAGGCCTACCCACACAAGTGAGGTATCATTTTTATCGGGAGACGTGGGGGAACGCTGGGTGGAATGAAATTTGTGGCCCCTCTCAGATTCCAGAACTTTCTGCCACAGAAATGTGAGGAACATGTGTTTTTTTAGCCAAATTTTGAGCTTTGCAAAGGATTCTGGGTAACAGAACCTGGTCCGAGCCACACAAATCACCCCATCTTGGATTCCCCTAGGTCTCTAGTTTTCAGAAATGCACAGGTTTGGTAGGTTTCCCTAGGTGGCGGCTGAGCTAGAGGCCAAAATCTACAGGTAGGCACTTTGCTAAAAACAGGTCTATTTTCTGTGATGTGTCCACGTTGCGCTTTGGGGCGTTTCCTGTCGCGGGCGCTAGGCCTACCCACACAAGTGAGGTATCATTTTTATCGGGAGACGTGGGGGAACGCTGGGTGGAAGGAAATTTGTGGCTCCTCTCAGATTCCAGAACTTTCTGCCACAGAAATGTGAGGAACATGTGTTTTTTTAGCCAAATTTTGAGCTTTGCAAAGGATTCTGGGTAACAGAACCTGGTCCGAGCCCCGCCAGTCACCCCTCCTTGGATTCCCCTAGGTTTCTAGTTTTCAGAAATGTACAGGTTTGGTAGGTTTCCCTAGGTGCCGGCTGAGCTAGAGGCCAAAATCTACAGGTAGTCACTTCGCAAAAAACACCTCTGTTTTCTTCCAAAATTTTGGTGGTGTCCACGTTGCGCTTTGGGGCGTTTCCTGTCGCGGGCGCTAGGCCTACCCACACAAGTGAGGTATAATTTTTATCGGGAGACGTGGGGGAACGCTGGGTGGAAGGAAATTTGTGGCCCCTCTCAGATTCCAGAACTTTCTGCCACAGAAATGTGAGGAACATGTGTTTTTTTAGCCAAATTTTGAGCTTTGCAAAGGATTCTGGGTAACAGAACCTGGTCCGAGCCACACAAATCACCCCATCTTGGATTCCCCTAGGTCTCTAGTTTTCAGAAATGCACAGGTTTGGTAGGTTTCCCTAGGTGGCGGCTGAGCTAGAGGCCAAAATCTACAGGTAGGCACTTTGCTAAAAACAGGTCTATTTTCTGTGATGTGTCCACGTTGCGCTTTGGGGCGTTTCCTGTCGCGGGCGCTAGGCCTACCCACACAAGTGAGGTATCATTTTTATCGGGAGACGTGGGGGAACGCTGGGTGGAAGGAAATTTGTGGCTCCTCTCAGATTCCAGAACTTTCTGCCACAGAAATGTGAGGAACATGTGTTTTTTTAGCCAAATTTTGAGCTTTGCAAAGGATTCTGGGTAACAGAACCTGGTCCGAGCCCCGCCAGTCACCCCTCCTTGGATTCCCCTAGGTCTCTAGTTTTCAGAAATGCACAGGTTTGGTAGGTTTCCCTAGGTGGCGGCTGAGCTAGAGGCCAAAATCTACAGGTAGGCACTTTGCTAAAAACAGGTCTGTTTTCTGTGATGTGTCCACGTTGCGCTTTGGGGCGTTTCCTGTCGCGGGCGCTAGGCCTACCCACACAAGTGAGGTATCATTTTTATCGGGAGACGTGGGGGAATGCTGGGTGGAAGGAAATTTGTGGCTCCTCTCAGATTCCAGAACTTTCTGCCACAGAAATGTGAGGAACATGTGTTTTTTTAGCTAAATTTTGAGCTTTGCAAAGGATTCTGGGTAACAGAACCTGGTCCGAGCCCCGCCAGTCACCCCTCCTTGGATTCCCCTAGGTCTCTAGTTTTCAGAAATGTACAGGTTTGGTAGGTTTCCCTAGGTGCCGGCTGAGCTAGAGGCCAAAATCTACAGGTAGTCACTTCGCAAAAAACACCTCTGTTTTCTTCCAAAATTTTGGTGGTGTCCACGTTGCGCTTTGGGGCGTTTCCTGTCGCGGGCGCTAGGCCTACCCACACAAGTGAGGTATCATTTTTATCGGGAGACGTGGGGGAACGCTGGGTGGAAGGAAATTTGTGGCCCCTCTCAGATTCCAGAACTTTCTGCCACAGAAATGTGAGGAACATGTGTTTTTTTAGCCAAATTTTGAGCTTTGCAAAGGATTCTGGGTAACAGAACCTGGTCCGAGCCACACAAATCACCCCATCTTGGATTCCCCTAGGTCTCTAGTTTTCAGAAATGCACAGGTTTGGTAGGTTTCCCTAGGTGGCGGCTGAGCTAGAGGCCAAAATCTACAGGTAGGCACTTTGCTAAAAACAGGTCTATTTTCTGTGATGTGTCCACGTTGCGCTTTGGGGCGTTTCCTGTCGCGGGCGCTAGGCCTACCCACACAAGTGAGGTATCATTTTTATCGGGAGACGTGGGGGAACGCTGGGTGGAAGGAAATTTGTGGCTCCTCTCAGATTCCAGAACTTTCTGCCACAGAAATGTGAGGAACATGTGTTTTTTTAGCCAAATTTTGAGCTTTGCAAAGGATTCTGGGTAACAGAACCTGGTCCGAGCCCCGCCAGTCACCCCTCCTTGGATTCCCTTAGGTCTCTAGTTTTCAGAAATGTACAGGTTTGGTAGGTTTCCCTAGGTGCCGGCTGAGCTAGAGGCCAAAATCTACAGGTAGTCACTTCGCAAAAAACACCTCTGTTTTCTTCCAAAATTTTGGTGGTGTCCACGTTGCGCTTTGGGGCGTTTCCTGTCGCGGGCGCTAGGCCTACCCACACAAGTGAGGTATCATTTTTATCGGGAGACGTGGGGGAACGCTGGGTGGAAGGAAATTTGTGGCCCCTCTCAGATTCCAGAACTTTCTGCCACAGAAATGTGAGGAACATGTGTTTTTTTAGCCAAATTTTGAGCTTTGCAAACGATTCTGGGTAACAGAACCTGGTCCGAGCCACACAAATCACCCCATCTTGGATTCCCCTAGGTCTCTAGTTTTCAGAAATGCACAGGTTTGGTAGGTTTCCCTAGGTGGCGGCTGAGCTAGAGGCCAAAATCTACAGGTAGGCACTTTGCTAAAAACAGGTCTATTTTCTGTGATGTGTCCACGTTGCGCTTTGGGGCGTTTCCTGTCGCGGGCGCTAGGCCTACCCACACAAGTGAGATATCATTTTTATCGGGAGACGTGGGGGAACGTTGGGTGGAAGGAAATTTGTGGCCCCTCTCAGATTCCAGAACTTTCTGCCACAGAAATGTGAGGAACATGTGTTTTTTTAGCCAAATTTTGAGCTTTGCAAAGGATTCTGGGTAACAGAACCTGGTCCGAGCCCCGCCAGTCACCCCTCCTTGGATTCCCCTAGGTCTCTAGTTTTCAGAAATGCACAGGTTTGGTAGGTTTCCCTAGGTGGCGGCTGAGCTAGAGGCCAAAATCTACAGGTAGGCACTTTGCTAAAAACAGGTCTGTTTTCTGTGATGTGTCCACGTTGCGCTTTGGGGCATTTCCTGTCGCGGGCGCTAGGCCTACCCACACAAGTGAGGTATCATTTTTATCGGGAGACGTGGGGGAACGCTGGGTGGAAGGAAATTTGTGGCTCCTCTCAGATTCCAGAACTTTCTGCCACAGAAATGTGAGGAACATGTGTTTTTTTAGCCAATTTTGAGATTTGCAAAGGATTCTGGGTAACAGAACCTGGTCCGAGCCCCGCCAGTCACCCCTCCTTGGATTCCCCTAGGTCTCTAGTTTTCAGAAATGTACAGGTTTGGTAGGTTTCCCTAGGTGCCGGCTGAGCTAGAGGCCAAAATCTACAGGTAGTCACTTCGCAAAAAACACCTCTGTTTTCTTCCAAAATTTTGGTGGTGTCCACGTTGCGCTTTGGGGCGTTTCCTGTCGCGGGCGCTAGGCCTACCCACGCAAGTGAGGTATCATTTTTATCGGGAGACTTGGGGGAACGCTGGGTGGAAGGAAATTCGTGGCTCCTCCCAGATTCCAGCACTTTCTGCCACAGAAATGTGAGGAACATGTGTTTTTTTTAGCCAATTTTTGAGCTTTGCAAAGGATTCTGGGTAACAGAACCTGGTCCGAGCCCCACCAGTCACCCCTCCTTGGATTCCCCTAGGTCCCTAGTTTTCAGAAATGCACAGGTTTGGTAGGTTTCCCTAGGTGGCGGCTGAGCTAGAGGCCAAAATCTACAGGTAGGCACTTTGCTAAAAACAGGTCTGTTTTCTGTGATGTGTCCACGTTGCGCTTTGGGGCGTTTCCTGTCGCGGGCGCTAGGCCTACCCACACAAGTGAGGTATCATTTTTATCGGGAGACGTGGGGGAACGCTGGGTGGAAGGAAATTTGTGGCTCCTCTCAGATTCCAGAACTTTCTGCCACAGAAATGTGAGGAACATGTGTTTTTTTAGCCAATTTTTGAGCTTTGCAAAGGAATCTGGGTAACAGAACCTGGTCCGAGCCCCGCCAGTCACCCCTCCTTGGATTCCCCTAGGTCTCTAGTTTTCAGAAATGCACAGGTTTGGTAGGTTTCCCTAGGTGGCGGCTGAGCTAGAGGCCAAAATCTACAGGTAGGCACTTTGCTAAAAACAGGTCTGTTTTCTGTGATGTGTCCACGTTGCGCTTTGGGGCGTTTCCTGTCGCGGGCGCTAGGCCTACCCACACAAGTGAGGTATCATTTTTATCGGGAGACGTGGGGGAACGCTGGGTGGAAGGAAATTTGTGGCTCCTCTCAGATTCCAGAACTTTCTGCCACAGAAATGTGAGGAACATGTGTTTTTTTAGCCAATTTTGAGATTTGCAAAGGATTCTGGGTAACAGAACCTGGTCCGAGCCCCGCCAGTCACCCCTCCTTGGATTCCCCTAGGTCTCTAGTTTTCAGAAATGTACAGGTTTGGTAGGTTTCCCTAGGTGCCGGCTGAGCTAGAGGCCAAAATCTACAGGTAGGCACTTTGCTAAAAACAGGTCTGTTTTCTGTGATGTGTCCACGTTGCGCTTTGGGGCGTTTCCTGTCGCGGGCGCTAGGCCTACCCACACAAGTGAGGTATCATTTTTATCGGGAGACGTGGGGGAACGCTGGGTGGAAGGAAATTTGTGGCTCCTCTCAGATTCCAGAACTTTCTGCCACAGAAATGTGAGGAACATGTGTTTTTTTAGCCAATTTTGAGATTTGCAAAGGATTCTGGGTAACAGAACCTGGTCCGAGCCCCGCCAGTCACCCCTCCTTGGATTCCCCTAGGTCTCTAGTTTTCAGAAATGTACAGGTTTGGTAGGTTTCCCTAGGTGCCGGCTGAGCTAGAGGCCAAAATCTACAGGTAGTCACTTCGCAAAAAACACCTCTGTTTTCTTCCAAAATTTTGGTGGTGTCCACGTTGCGCTTTGGGGCGTTTCCTGTCGCGGGCGCTAGGCCTACCCACGCAAGTGAGGTATCATTTTTATCGGGAGACTTGGGGGAACGCTGGGTGGAAGGAAATTCGTGGCTCCTCCCAGATTCCAGCACTTTCTGCCACAGAAATGTGAGGAACATGTGTTTTTTTTAGCCAATTTTTGAGCTTTGCAAAGGATTCTGGGTAACAGAACCTGGTCCGAGCCCCACCAGTCACCCCTCCTTGGATTCCCCTAGGTCCCTAGTTTTCAGAAATGCACAGGTTTGGTAGGTTTCCCTAGGTGGCGGCTGAGCTAGAGGCCAAAATCTACAGGTAGGCACTTTGCTAAAAACAGGTCTGTTTTCTGTGATGTGTCCACGTTGCGCTTTGGGGCGTTTCCTGTCGCGGGCGCTAGGCCTACCCACACAAGTGAGGTATCATTTTTATCGGGAGACGTGGGGGAACGCTGGGTGGAAGGAAATTTGTGGCTCCTCTCAGATTCCAGAACTTTCTGCCACAGAAATGTGAGGAACATGTGTTTTTTTAGCCAATTTTTGAGCTTTGCAAAGGAATCTGGGTAACAGAACCTGGTCCGAGCCCCGCCAGTCACCCCTCCTTGGATTCCCCTAGGTCTCTAGTTTTCAGAAATGCACAGGTTTGGTAGGTTTCCCTAGGTGGCGGCTGAGCTAGAGGCCAAAATCTACAGGTAGGCACTTTGCTAAAAACAGGTCTGTTTTCTGTGATGTGTCCACGTTGCGCTTTGGGGCGTTTCCTGTCGCGGGCGCTAGGCCTACCCACACAAGTGAGGTATCATTTTTATCGGGAGACGTGGGGGAACGCTGGGTGGAAGGAAATTTGTGGCTCCTCTCAGATTCCAGAACTTTCTGCCACAGAAATGTGAGGAACATGTGTTTTTTTAGCCAAATCTTGAGGTTTGCAAAGGATTCTGGGTAACAGAACCTGGTCCGAGCCACACAAATCACCCCATCTTGGATTCCCCTAGGTCTCTAGTTTTCAGAAATGCACAGGTTTGGTAGGTTTCCCTAGGTGGCGGCTGAGCTAGAGGCCAAAATCTACAGGTAGGCACTTTGCTAAAAACAGGTCTGTTTTCTGTGATGTGTCCACGTTGCGCTTTGGGGCGTTTCCTGTCGCGGGCGCTAGGCCTACCCACACAAGTGAGGTATAATTTTTATCGGGAGACGTGGGGGAACGCTGGGTGGAAGGAAATTTGTGGCTCCTCTCAGATTCCAGAATTTTCTGCCACAGAAATGTGAGGAACATGTGTTTTTTTAGCCAATTTTTGAGCTTTGCAAAGGATTCTGGGTAACAGAACCTGGTCCGAGCCCCGCCAGTCACCCCTCCTTGGATTCCCCTAGGTCTCTAGTTTTCAGAAATGCACAGGTTTGGTAGGTTTCCCTAGGTGGCGGCTGAGCTAGTGGCCAAAATCTACAGGTAGGCACTTTTCTAAAAACAGGTCTGTTTTCTGTGATGTGTCCACGTTGCGCTTTGGGGCGTTTCCTGTCGCGGGCGCTAGGCCTACCCACACAAGTGAGGTATCATTTTTATCGGGAGACGTGGGGAAACGCTGGGTGGAAGGAAATTTGTGGCTCCTCTCAGATTCCAGAACTTTCTGCCACAGAAATGTGAGGAACATGTGTTTTTTTTAGCCAAATTTTGAGGTTTGCAAAGGATTCTGGGTAACAGAACCTGGTCCGAGCCACACAAATCACCCCATCTTGGATTCCCCTAGGTCTCTAGTTTTCAGAAATGCACAGGTTTGGTAGGTTTCCCTAGGTGGCGGCTGAGCTAGAGGCCAAAATCTACAGGTAGGCACTTTGCTAAAAACAGGTCTATTTTCTGTGATGTGTCCACGTTGCGCTTTGGGGCGTTTCCTGTCGCGGGCGCTAGGCCTACCCACACAAGTGAGGTATCATTTTTATCGGGAGACGTGGGGGAACGCTGGGTGGAAGGAAATTTGTGGCTCCTCTCAGATTCCAGAACTTTCTGCCACAGAAATGTGAGGAACATGTGTTTTTTTAGCCAAATTTTGAGGTTTGCAAAGGATTCTGGGTAACAGAACCTGGTCCGAGCCACACAAATCACCCCATCTTAGATTCCCCTAGGTCTCTAGTTTTCAGAAATGCACAGGTTTGGTAGGTTTCCCTAGGTGGCGGCTGAGCTAGAGGCCAAATTCTACAGGTAGGCACTTTGCTAAAAACAGGTCTGTTTTCTGTGATGTGTCCACGTTGCGCTTTGGGGCGTTTCCTGTCGCGGGCGCTAGGCCTACCCACACAAGTGAGGTATCATTTTTATCGGGAGACTTGGGGGAACATAGAATAGCAAAACAAGTGTTATTGCCCCTTGTCTTTCTCTACATTTTTCCCTTCCAAATATAAGACAGTGTGTAAAAAAGACGTCTATTTGAGAAATGCCCTGTAATTCACATGCTAGTATGGGCACCCCGGAATTCAGAGATGTGCAAATAACCACTGCTTCTCAACACCTTATCTTGTGCCCATTTTGGAAATACAAAGGTTTTCTTGATAGCTATTTTTTACTCTTTATATTTCAGCAAATGAATTGCTGTATACCCGGCATAGAATGAAAACCCACTGCAGGGTGCAGGTCATTTATTGGCTCTGGGTACCTAGAGTTCTTGATGAACCTACAAGCCCTATATATCCCCGCAACGAGAAGAGTCCAGCAGACGTAACGGTATATTGCTTTCGAAAATCTGACATTGCAGGAAAAAGTTACAGAGTAAAACTTAGAGAAAAATTGATGTTTTTTTCACCTCAATTTCAATATTTTTCTTTTTCAGTTGTTATTTTCTGTAGGAAACCCTTGTAGGATCTACACAAATTACCCCTTGCTGAATTCAGAATTTTGTCTACTTTTCAGAAATGTTGCGGTTTATGGGATCCAGCGTTGGTTTCATGCCCATTTCTGTCACTGACTGGAAGGAGGCTGAAAGCACAAAAAATCATAAAAATGGGGTATGTCCCAGTAAAATGCCAAAATTGGGTTGAAAAATTGGGTTTTCTGATTCAAGTCTGCCTGTTCCTGAAAGCTGGGAAGCTGGTGATTTCATCACCGCAAACCCTTTGTTGATGCCCTTTTCAGGGAAAAAACCACAAGCCTTCTTCTGCAGCCCATTTTTCCAATTTTTTAAAAAAAAACGAAATTTTCACTGTTTTTTGGCTAATTTCTTGGCCTCCTGCTGGGGAACCCACAAAGTCTGGGTACCTCTAGAATCCCTAGGATGTTGGAAAAAAAGGACGCAAATTTGGCGTGGGTAGCTTATGTGAACAAAAAGTTATGAGGGCCTAAGCGCGAACTGCTCCAAATAGCCAAAAAAAGGCTCGGCACAGGAGGGGGAAAAGGCCTGGCAGCGAAGGGGTTAAAACTAAAAGAAAATAACATAACATAACAACACCTAAATCCAAGATTGATACTGCAATTATGGACATTAAACTGCTGCAAGGCAATCATTGAAAATGAACTGAGAGGGTTAAGCAAGTGGATTTAACTTTGTCACAACTTCAACCATGCACTACAGAAATCACAAATGCAGTTCAGGGACTCACATAACGAATGCAGTTCCTTTATGGCAAAGTGGAAAATGCTGATGTACGATCCACATGCAAGAGATGCAACAACATCAGGGTGAATGGTCTCCCTGGGGCAGTGGAAGGCCAGAACATGCTTCTCTATCTTGAAGGATGGCTGGACATGGAAATATTGCCCCAGGGGATTACCATATTTGAACCTCCACCAGACTCACTTCCCAGATTGATGATGGTCAACTGCTGCAATACCAAGATAGAGACATCGTCCTACCTAATCCCCTGTAACTCTACTCTATCACGGTAGAAAACAATGAGGTCTGTATATATTCAGACAATAGAAAAGCAGTCCAACTCAAGGACAGCAACAGTTGGGGTGGCGAAAAAACATCTGAAAGAAATTATTATGAAGCATTTGCTCCTTTCCATTCAGGACATATGATTGTGGTAGAAGATAAGGCACTTTTCTTACAAGACCCAGTGAAGAATGAAACAAATGACACAAAACCGAATAAAATCGGATAAGGGGAACCGGAGATATGAATTTTTAAAGAATTATTGTTTCTTTAGCACCTAGAAACAAAAAGCGCCAATCGGGTCATCTGGTTGCACCTCGACCGGGGCAAAGTCAAAGTTTAAGGCCAACCGCGATTGAGCCCTCCTCGGCTACAGCTTGTGGGAGGCCTGGGTCAAAAGTTTACCTTCGGACTTACTCTCTTTTCTGAAGATTTTCTTCAGCGGGACGAACCTGCCAGTCCAATCTGACCTCCTGGAACTCTTCTCCGGATATGCGTCGTGGGAGCCCTCATGGAGATTTTTACCTTCGGACTTAGTTGTTTTTACGAGGTGAAAATCCTTCAACCGGGGGCAAACCTGGATCTTGATCCGACATCCCTGGAGCCTTCCTCAGATATGCTGGCTGGGAGGTCCCGGTCAACTTTTTACCTTCGGACTTAGGCAGTCATTACAACATTGGCGGTAAAAGCTGCTTACCGCCGTGCAGAAGACCGCCAACACACTGCCGCGGCCGCAGAAAACCACCACAGCTATTATGACCCACATTTCGCAATCCGCCAAAATTCAGACACCCACATAAGCCCGCCACATCAAAGGTCAGTGATAAACTGGCGAAAACAAAACCTCCACCGTCACGCCAACAGAAGTACGCCCACACTATCACGCCCCACGAATCCACGCTCAAAATACACACACACATACAAAACACTACCACATTGGACAATTCCAAATACACACACCTGAGACACATACACACACCACTCCCACACACCCATTACAATATAAAACACACACCCCCATCACCCACAAACCCCTACGATAAAAAATCCAGAAAGAAGGCCAGAGAGAGACACCACCAGCAAGAACAACAGCATCCACACATGTCCACGCCACCAACAGAAGAGGCCCACAGTGATGACAGCAACTCTGTCCAACTGGATCTAGATGACCAGCCCGGACCATCGGGGACCTCTGGACAGTCGGTTCCCCTCACACAGGCACAGGCCACCACAGACCTTCCCCCCTCTGGAAACACCAGCACAGCACCCACCTAGCGGGCCCATACCTCCGTCCCCAGGACACGTCAATCAGCAGTGTGTCCACCACTACAGGGAACCCAGGATAACCCACCACCCCAACAACAGGGATCTGGGGGCAGTGGTAGTGGGCACACAGTCCAGGGGACGGAGGCCCAGGAACACAGGGGAACTGGGAGGGCTGCTGTGCGACAGGGGGTGGACAGGCCAAGGGAACCCACTCTCCACGAGGCCCTCTCCTCCATCATGGGAGCCTACCACCACTCCCAGGAGACGATGGCAACGGTACTGGCCAAGTTTCGGGAGACCCAGCGCCTGCAGGAGGAATAGTATATGGGCTTCAGGGAGGAACTCAGAACCATCAACCCCACCCTGGGTACCATCATAGGGGTGCTGAAGGAACTACTCAACACCAGGAGGGACACTGTGGCACTACAAGGGGCCCCTGCCACTAGCATGGACGATGAACTGCCCATCACCTCCGCCGGCGCTAGTGGACAGGAGGCACCGCCACAGGACCACCACACCAGCACCCCATCCCCTGCAGAGGGAGAACCACCCTGCAAACGGTCCCTGAGATCCAGGACAAAGACATAGCACGATGCCAAGGCCCCCGCCAAGAAATGAGACCACCCTGATTGTCATCCTACTGTCCCACTTTGTCACCCTGTCCATACTTAAACTACCCCAGCTCCACTTCCTATGCCCATTTGAGCAATGTACCTGTGAGACTAATAGACTGGACTCTGCCATGGACATTCCTCCGCCATCACCCCTCACCATTTCACTACCCCCTCCAATATTGAGCACTTAAATAAATACACTTAAAACACAAAACAATCTGCAGTCTGTCTGTGATTTGGAAATAGTGTATTAGCAATTACAGTGACAAAATGCTCTTTCAATTGTAATGTCAACATACCTATCTCACACAGCTCAAGTCCATGAGGAATCAAAGCAGATGTCACACAGTGGGACCCACATCTGTGAAATCGTAAGGGAAAGTGACAAACTCAGTGACCATACACTGGGTGAAAAGGACAGACAGTAGAGAGGTAGTAGTGTCTAAGTACATGTAGTAGGCAGGTCTGTACTCTTACCTGTGTCTCACTGGAAATATTACTGGATTACTGAGTCCCTGTTGTTCATGTCTTCTTCCTCTGCTTCCTCGTCTTCACTGTCCACAGGCTCCACAGCTGCAACAACACCGCCATCTGGACCATCCTCCTGCAGAAAAGGCACCTGTTGTCGCAATGCCAAGTTATGAAGCATACAGCAGGCCACGATGATCTGGCACACCTTCTTTGGTGAGTAGAATAGGGATCCACCTGTCATATGCAGGCACCGGAACCTGGCCTTCAGGAGGCCGAAGGTCCGCTCGATCACCCTCCTAGCCCGCCCATGGGCCTCATTGTAGCATTCCTCTGCCCTTGTCCTGGGATTCCTCACTGGGGTCAGTAGCCATGACAGGTTGAGGTAACCAGAGTCACCTGCAAATGGCGAGGGACAAGTATTAGATACACACTAACCTGTAGGGTAACCCCAGACCCAGACACACAGTGCCTCTGGAGTTGACCCATCACATAAGGGATGCTGCTATTCCGCAGGATGTAGGCGTCATTCACTAAGCCAGGGAACTTGGCGTTCACATGGGAGATGTACTGGTCTGCCAAACATTCCATCTGTACATTCATAGAATGATAACTCTTCTGGTTTCTGTACACCTGTTCACTCCTGCGGGGGGGACCAAAGCCACATGGGTCCCATCAATGGCACCTATGATGTTGGGGATATGTCCCAGGACATAGAAATCACCTTTCACTATATGCAAATCCTCCACCTGAGGGAAAACGATGTAGCTCCGCATGTGCTTCAGAAGTGCAGACAACACCCTGGACAATACGTTGGAAAACATAGGCTGGGACATCCCTGATGCTATGGCCACTGTTGTTTGAAACGGCCCACTTGCTAGGAAATGGAACACTGACAGCACCTGCACTTGAAGGGGGATTCCTGTGGGATGGCGGATTGCTGACATCAGGTCTGGCTCCAACTGGATACACAGTTCCTGGATTGTGGCACGGTCAAGCCTGTATGTGATTATGACATGTCGCTCCTCCATTGTCGACAGGTCCACCAACGGTCGGTACACCGGAGGATGCCGCCATCTCCTCACATGTCCCAGCGGATGGTGCCTGTGAAGGACAACAGCGAGCACAGAGTCAATCAACTCAGAGGTACATACCCACAGTTTACACAGAACACCAATCATACACAAAAGGTGGCCTGTATGTGTGTTGAGTCTAGGCGTAGGTATGTGTGCCGCAGTTGGAAATGAAGCCATGTGGGCCCCTGAAATGGCACCTGCCTGACCTCTAAAGTGGGACAATGGGATGTGAGGTAACTGCGCTGGCGTTGTACACCGTCGCGGAAGGCGGTCGAAGACCGCGGCGCAATGCTGCATTGGTTAACATTGGACCCTATGGGTCCCAGGAGCCAATGACGATGTGCGCCGGCGGTGACGGTACGCACCGCCCCGGACGTGACCGCCATTTTCTATCTGTTCAATCACTCGATACCTGATCTTCGAAAGGAGAGGACCTACACTGCAAGTGCTGCTGTGACCTCGGTCTGGAAGTGACAATGGCTCGAGTGTCTGGGGAAAGGGCCCCTGCCTTCACATCGGAGGAGTTGGAGAAGCTTGTGGATGGGGTCCTCCCCCAGTACACGCTACTCTACGGTCCTCCAGACAAACAGGTAAATACACTGTGAGCATGCTGTATGGGCAATGAGTGTGTGGACTGGGGTGGATGAAAGATGGGGGGGTGATTGAGGCATGCATGAAAAAACTGTGAGTGCATGTGCATCACGGCAAGGGTAGGGATGGGGGCCAATCACTTTGACGGTGCAGTTGGTAATAACTACACTATTTCCTCTGTACATTTCATGTAGGTCAGCGCCCACCAGAAA
Organism: Pleurodeles waltl; assembly: GCF_031143425.1. NCBI lineage: Eukaryota > Metazoa > Chordata > Amphibia > Caudata > Salamandridae > Pleurodeles > Pleurodeles waltl. The sequence continues at coordinate 779,837,769 of NC_090439.1, forward strand.
AAATATATTTGGTGTGCCATCGCCAAGGACGTACGGACCCTGGGGGTCTACCACAGACGGAGCACCCACTGCCGGAAAAGATGGGAGGACATTCATCGCTGGAGCAAGAAGATGGCGGAGGCTTAGCTGGCGATGGCCTCCCAACGTGGGAGGGGTGCCCGTCGCACCATGACCCCCCCGATGTTCCGGATCCTGGCGATGGCGTACCCGTAGTTGGATGGGCGCTTGAGAGCATCACAGCAGCCACAAGGGGGTGAGTACACTCTCATTCTGCTGACTTTGCGCGCAGTGGAGGTGTCTGGGTGGGGGAGGTGGGCTGTGGGTTTCCCTAGGCCAGGGCGAGTTCCGTAGGCAAGGTCCCTCCGTAAGGCAGGACATGTGGCACCCCAGCCCACCTCTGTAGAGTGCCACGTACACCTAATCATGCCCCTGTGTCATCTATGTGTGCAGATGTCATCCATAGCCTTGTAGGCCATTTCCCAGGAATTGAACAGTGGAGTCCAAGAGTGCGGCGTAGTGCAGGGGGCTTCTGTGTCTGTCGTGTCCGCCAACTGTAGCGCTAATGCATGCACTCGACATGTCTCTCTTCTGTCTTCCCCCCCTTTTTGTGGTCTCACTGCTCTTGTGTGCATTAGCATCATCAGGCAGAGGAGCAGTGGCACCGGAGCACGAGGGAGCTGCATCCCACATGGCCCTGGAGGGCGACACTACAGAGTCTGAATTCACCAGTGGGACGGAGGGCGAGGAGAGAGGGGGCAGGAGCTGAGACCAGCGACACAGACTCGATCTCTGATGGGAGCTTCCTTGTGGTGGTGGCAACATCTGTGCCCCCGCATCAACAGGTACAGCCCCCACCCCCCCTACCAGCATCGCCCTCCCAGCAGCCCCTCATCGTTTGCCCCATGCCCGCTCACCCAGGAGGGTGGGCATCACCTTCACCCCAGGCACCTCAGACCCTGCCCCAGAGACCCCTGCTGCCCTCTGTGAGGAGGCCACTGACCTCCTCAGGTCCCTCACTGTTGGGCAGTCTACCATTTTGAATGCCATCCAGGGTGTAGAGGCAGTTGCAACAAACAAATGCATTCCTGGAGGGCATTCATTCTGGTCAAGCGGCCCTTCACAGAGCTTTTCAGACTCTGGCCTCAGCACTGATGGTAGCCATTGGACCCGTCTCTAGCCTCCCCCCTCCAACTTCCTCCACCCGACCCAATCCCCTGTACCTCAGCCTATCCCAAGCACACCTACAGACCAACATGCACACACAGCAACAACCAAGGGAAGCTCAGGCAAACATAAGCACCACACATCCCACAGGCATTCACGCAAGCATCACACACATGCAGACACACCAACATCCACTGCCTCCACTGTGTCTCCCTCCTGCTCGTCTCCCTCCTCCCTCCCAGTGACATCTACACTCACACCTGCTTGCACTTCCTCTACAGCCACTACGTCCCTCTCCAGCACACCCACCACCACACCCCGCCCACGTGCAGTCACCATCCTCACTACCATTCACACGTCCCCTATGTCCTCTCCCAGTGTGTCTGTGACGCCCCCTCCCAAGATACACAAACGCATGCACACACCCACCTAACAGCCATCCACCTCACGACAGCCTCCAGCGCATGCACCTTCACCCAAAGTCACCAAACGTACACCTCCTACAACCACCACCTCTTCCTTCACTCCCAAACCCCCTCCAGCTACCCGTCCCAGTGTGTCCAAAAAACTTTTCCTGTCCACCCTTGACCTCTTTCCCACACCTCCCCCACCCCGTCCATCTCATAGGTCCCGAACTAGCACCTCAGCCACAACATCTCCGGGACCAGTGGTGCCTGTAGTCACCGGAATCTGGAGTGCACCGGCCACCAGGGCAGCCAGTGTGGCACGGAGCCACAGCACAGACAGTCCCCCACCTGTGAAGCATCAGAAGTTGGCCAGTGCCCGGCGGGAGAGGGGGAAGACTCCAGCCCCTAAAGCCGCTCCCAGGGGTCCCGATGGGAGTGTGGAGTCAGCTGTGACACCTTCCAAGGTGGGGAAGGGCCACAAGAAACCCGGCAAGTCTGGGAACAGCAGCACGGCGGAGAAGACCGCCATCATCCTCACTGCCCAGAGGCCACCGCCAGCACCAGCCCAGCTGCCCAGGAGGCCACCGCCAGCACCAGCCCAGCTGCCCAGGAGGCCACTGCCAGCACCAGCCCAGCTGCCCAGGAAGCCACCACCAGCAAAAGCCCCGTTGGGCCATGAAGGACAGCCAGCATATGCCCAGTTGGGCCATGAAGGACCGCTAGCAAATGCCCCGTTGGGCCATGAAGGACCGCCAGCAAAAGCCCCATTGGGCCATGAAGGGCCGCTAGCAAATGCCCCGTTGGGCCATGGAGGACCGCCAGCAAAAGCCCCGTTGGGACATGAAGGACCGCCAGCAAATGCCCCGTTGGGCCATGAAGGACCGCCAGCAAAAGCCCAGTTGGGACACGAAGGACCGCCAGCAAAAGCCCTGTTGGGCCATGAATGACCGCCAGCAAATGCTCCATTGGGCCATGAAGGACCGCCAGCAGCTGAGACCCTGCAATGGAGACAGGCATCTCAAGCACCACTGCACAGGGCACCGCCATCTCAAGCACCGCTGCACAGGGCACCGCCATCTCAAGCACCACTGAAGAGGGCACCGCCATCTCAAGTACAGCTGAACAGGGCACCGCCATATCAGGCACCGCTGAACAGGGCACCGCCATCTCTGGCACGGCTGAACAGGGCACCGCCATCTCAAACACCGCTGCACAGGGCACCACCATCTCAAGCACCGCTGGCCCATGAGCGGCAAGGGCACTGACGCAACTGAGTCCGTCACGGGGTGAATGTAGCACTCTGGGCACAAAGCCCCCTCCAGAACCAGTGGAGAAAGGCATCCAATCCCTCTGTCCTTAGCAGGATGAAGCACTCTGGGCACAAAGCCCACCCAGAACCAGTGGAGAGATACATCCACTCCCTCTGTCCTTAGCAGGATGAAGCACTCTGGGCAAAAAGCCCCCTCCAGAACCAGTGGAGAGATACATCCACTCCCTCTGTCCTTAGCAGGATGAAGCACTCTGGGCACAAAGCCCCCTCCAGAACCAGTGAAGAAGGCATCCACTTGAGAGACTGTGATTTTGCACTCCCCAGGATGTAACAGTGGGCAAACCACCCACTGTAGAGACTTGTGAGACTGTGGCTTTGCACTCCCCAGGATGTAACAGTGGGCAAACCACCCAGTGTAGAGACTTGAGAGACTGTGGCTTTGCACTTCCCAGGATGTAACAGTGGGCAAACCACCCAATGTAGAGACTTGAGAGACTGTGGCTTTGCACTCCCCAGGATGGAACAGTGGGCATGTGGCCCCCTCGTGGATTTGGCGTCATGCACTGAAGCGGCTGAGGTGCCCCCCTTTCCCTCCCCCTGAGGTGCCTGTTTAGTTGCTGTCTCATGCCCCTGCAGTGTTCTCTCCGCCATGGTCAGGGATCTTGTGTGGGCCTCACCCATACCATGTGGTCCCAGTGTTCCACGGACTATCTTAGAACACTACCTGGACGTCTATGCTTGGTATATATTAAGTACATGGTGTATATATCTATTTCTGCCTACTTGCTTTTAATATATTACAATGGTTACACTCATTTTCTATTGTCTTTGCATTCTTCTGGGGGGTTTGGGGGTGTAACTGTGATGTATTGATACGCATCAGTGTGTGTGTTGTAGTGGGTGAGGGTGTGTGTGGGGGTGTTGCGTGTGTGTATCCCTGTTTTGTGCCTCTCCCCCTCCCCTGTGTCGTAGGGGCAGTACTCACCGTGGTCTTCGCTGCCGGCGTTCGTGCTCTTGGTAGAGGAGCAAGAAGATGAGGGCTGGAAAAATGTGAAGCTCTGGTTCCATGGCATCCTCATTCCTCGTGGAGTGTGTAGAGGTGAGCGTTTTCCCTTCGGGATTCCTGTTTCCGCCGTGTTTTTATGCGCAGTGAATCCGCCCCTGAAAAGGTGGCGGATTGGCCTGTCATAATAGTGTGGGTGGTACATTGCCCCCCGCCTGTCTGTTGGTGGTGACCGCCTTGCTGTTTGTTTGTACCGCCGTGGCGGTTGGAGTGCTAAAGTGGCTGTGTTTGTTGGCGGTTTCCGCCACGGTTCTGATTCCAAATTTTTTACCGCCGGCCTGTTGGCGGTCTTAGCGCCTCTTTAACACCGACCGCCAGGGTTGTAATGACCACCTTAGTCTCTTTTTTGGAGCTTTTCTTCACCGGGACGAACCTGCAAGTCAGGCCAGGTCGCGGTTGAGGCAAGCCGGCTAGAGTTGCCGCTGCGGGTCAGTCCCTCTATGGAGCTTTTTTCCAAAAGTTCTCCAAAGTTTTCCAAACTTCTGGATCTTCTTCCAGATGTTCTTTTAAGGTTCTTTTGGGGTCCACAGCTCACCCGAAGGTTCCAGAAGCGCTGAGATGCTCCTTGGGGGTGTGGACTACAACTCCCAGAATGCACCTGGCGCAAACTCCTTTTTGGCCACTGGACAGTGGTCAGCTGGTTGGTTTCTTCAGGAGTTGATGCAGGGGACTCTGGTTAGAAATTTTTCACCTGTAGCAAACAGGGAGTCCCTCCTTGAACCAGTTGAAGCCAGGCAAAGTCCTTCTTGTAGTGAAGCCCAAGTGTGCAGCTGGTGTAGTCCTTCAGAGTGCAGGGTCCAGGTGCAGGCCAGGGGTCCAGCAGGGCAGTCCTTCTTCTTCTGTAGTTCTTCCTGGTGGGGATCTAGTAGGGAACTGAGGTATGGGTGCAGGTCAGCCAGTTTTATCCTTGCTCCTGGGTGAAAAACAGGGGGTCCTGGTTCTCCAATCAGGTGCATGGTCCTTCCCCCTGTGATGACCACTTCCTGGAAAGTGTGGCAAAAATCAATCCCAGGAGGCAACTTTCCTCAAAAATCCATCATGGCTGAAAGTGATTTTTTGAGGTTACATCTGGCTGAGCCCACCCACTGGTGTGGCAAAAAATCCTAAACACTCCCCTCTCCTACCCTCTCCTAATTTGATCAAGGGGGCACCTAGTTGTCTGGGGTTGCAGGATGTGGGGGTGTTGCTGGGTTGCTCCAAATGTCCTTCTCTGCCTTTAAAGACCAGTTTGGCAGCCCTCTCCCTTCCTGCCTCACCATCTGCTGAGGGGAAATTCCCTCCCACAGGCACATCTCTTTGTGTGAAGCCAGGCCACTTCACACCTCATCAATGCAGCCTGGCCAGGCTGCCAGAGGCTGGCCAATCAGAGCACAACAGCAAAAACAATGCAGGGCTGAAATTGGCAACTTTTCAGGTAAAGTTTAAAACTCTTTATCTGAACAAGTTATATTAAATCCAACAACTGGAAGTTGTAGGATTTATTATAACAATTAATTTGATAGCAAACTCTTGGTGTCCATTACTTAAGGGGACTTTTAAAATTAAAATAAAGTCTCCCCATTCTAGCCTATGAAGGCCATTCACAACAATGAGGGAAAAATGAATTTGGCTGTTTTTACCTCACCAGGGCTTATAAAACTATTTATATAAGGTCCCTGCTTATAGTTACATGGCACCCAGCCCTAGGGGCACATAGGGCACACCTTAGGGGTGACATATATATAAAAATAAGGTAGTTTAAGACTTTGGAACTACTTTTAATTCCAAAGTCGAATTTGCATATAACTTTAATTTAAAAGCAGCCAGCAAGGCAGGCCTGCCTTTAAAATGACACTGGGCACCTCAGCAGTGCACCTATGGGTGGACTACCTATGCTGTGGTCCCTAAACCTACATGCCCTACCATATACTAGGGACTTATAGGTAGGTTGACTTAGCCAATTATAATTAGCCTAATTTGCATATTGATTTTACACAGAGCACAGGCCCTGGGACTGGTTAGCAGTACCCAGGGTACCATCAGAGTCAGGAAAACACCAGCAAAAAGTGGAAAATGGGAGCAAAAAGCTGGGGGCCTCTGCAATCAGCCCTGTTTTCTCACACAAGCCCCCCCCAGCCCACACGCCCAGGAGAGTCAGCCCAACCCTGGCAGAGTCTTCCTGGCTTGTCAGGCGAGGAATACAGTGAAGAGAACAGGCTGTCCCTTTGCAGGGCCTACTTTGCCTTATATCCTCCTGCCAGGGTCACTCCCTCTGGGTAGTGAATCCATCCCAACAGTGAAAGGACCCATCTCAAACTGAAACTTCCCTCTAGGGGGGTCTTCCTCCTCTCTCTCTGCCAACTTGGGTAGTGAGGTGCCCACCTCCCCTACTCCTAACTTTGCTAGGGCAACACCTAGCTTACCCAAAGAGGTCACCCAACACTTGAGCAACCCCACCATGACCAACAGGGTCAGTGTGCCTACTTTACTTTTGACCCTGGGGTCTGCCTCCCAGGCCAAGTGCAGTGCTGCCAGGAAGGCTAGCACCCAGCAGAGGCTACTGACAGCTGTCAGTACCCAGAACCACACCCTAAGTTCTCCACTGACAGGTGGCTGAGCTGCTTTAGGGGCAACTTTGGGGTCCTGGCACCCTTCTTGCTGTCTAGAGTGGGGCGCTACCACCTCCTGTGGCGGACACTCCTTCTGCTCTCCCTTCTGTCAGTGTAGGGACAACACCCTGCATCTGGACAGCTGCCTGACTACTCAGGACTTCCTTGGGGTCAGGTGAGGCCTCACCAGTGCCAACTTTGGGCTCCTCCCGCTACTGGGGCAGAAGGCCTTTGGCTCCCTGGAACTCTCTTTAAGAGTGGCCCACCCTTCCTTTTCTTCTTTCCTTTTTTGGGGACCCCTGTATCCTTACTGTAGGGACTGACTCCCCAGGACTTTGGGTAGGGGGGCGCCCTGGGCGACTGCCCCATCTGGGACCGGACTCACCTCTGGGAGGTCATTGCCCAGGATACAATCTAGGGGGAGGTCAGCACTGACTACCACCATAAACCAGTCAAGGATACCCTCCCTCTCTAGGGGCACTATGGCTACAGGTTTGGAGGTGACCTCCCCTGTGGCTATCCTGACTTTCCTGGTCTCTCCTGGGACATACATGTCTGGGGTCACTAACCGGTCACTCACTATAGTGTGACTGGCACAGGTGTCTCTCACCTGAATGGGGTGGAAGTGCCTACTCCCACACTCAGGGATCACCAGCTTACCATCTGGTCCTGTCTCCCAGCTCAATGATAGGAGGACTTCATCATCTGAGGAGTCCTCCTCCATGGCTACACTGGACAGCCCAGTGCTAACCACCTTCTTTGGACAGGCTGCATCTCCTCTGAAGTGACCTGTCTGCTGACAGTCAAAGCAAGCCTTACTGTCCAAGAGCTTTTTTAACCCTGGGTCCCCCTGTCTCTGCTTTTCAGAGTGGGAGTGGGATTTACTCTCCTCCTTCTTACGGTTCTGGGGTACAGAGGGAGTCTCTGTGGTGGGCTTACCACCTCCCTCCTTAGGTTTTTGGGGACCTGACCCCCCTCCTTCTTGGAGTCTCCCCCCTGGGACGTGACAACCACCCTGGTTTTCAACTACTCATCAGCTGCCTCCCCCAGCTCTCCAGGGTTGGTCAGATTAGAGTCCACTAGATGCTGGCGTAACCTTTCTTGGGTACAATTGGTCAAGGTGTGCTCTCTCATGATCAGATTGTATAACCCCTCAGAAGTATTTACCTTGTTACCATGAATCCAGCCCTCTAGTGCCTTAAGTGAGGTGTCTACAAAGTCAACCCAAGACTGGGTACTGACCTTCTGGGGGTCCCGGAACTTCATCCTATACTGCTCTGGGGCCAGACCACACTTCTTGGTTAAGCACCTCTTCATACTAGGGTATGAATCTGCCTCCTCCCACCTTAAGGTCAGAAGCCTATCCCTCCCTGAGTTGGGGACCAACTCCCATAAAGGAGAACCCCAGTATTTGAGGCCTAACCCTTCTCATTTGGAGTGCCCTTCCAAAGGCCTCCAACCACATGTCTATGTCATCCCCCTCAATATAAGCAGGAGCCACTCCCTTGGGTAATCTGGGGCAAAACCCTCCACCCATGGACACCTCAGCTTCTCTGTCGCTGCCACCATCTCTTTTCTTTTTCTTTGCCCACTTTTTCTCTTTTAGGGCCAGCTTCTGTGCTCCCAAAGCTATAAATGCTAGCTGGGCCTCCAGCTCTCTTTCTCTGAGGGACAGGTTCTCTCCTCCTGAAGGGACCCCCTTCCCCCAACTAGCTTTGGGTATGACCCTAGTAACTGTGTGAAGTGAGGACCTGTCTTCCTCCTCCTCACTTAGGCTCAGATGCCCTCCCTCCCCTGTGTTGTTGGAGTTAGCATCATCCCCTACTTCTTCCTCCTCTGGAGCTTCCTCTGAGACTACCTCTTGGGCCTCAGCCCATGCTGTCAGGGATTTGATCAGGACATGCTTCCTGAGGTCAGTGGTTGCAGACAACCCCCTTTCATTACACAACTCCCTAAGCTGGACTACTGTCAGTGTGGGTAGGCTAGCCAGATCAAGCTCCATGGTTCCTTAGTTTTGTGTCAACAAAAAACGTTTTGCAAAAATTGGAAACAAGAATTTAGAAAAATTACAAAAATTCAATTATTGAAATTAATCCAAATTAAAAATTAAAAACAATTTTTGCACTAGGATAATTGAAAGGATTTTTAATTTGTTTTACTTAAAACTGTAATGTAATACTGAACACAAGTACAGGATCCCACCACTGCGCACCAAAAATGTTGGAAAATGGGCTATTGGTAAGGGCAGGTAGGTACCTACACTTAGCAATAGGCCACTAACCTCCACTTAGGTCCAGTTAGGTTTCAGCAAATTAAACCCAGCTCAACCCTTGGTAGCTTGGCAACGAGCGACAAGGCTTAACTTAGGAGACAGAGTGTAAAGCATGCATTCAAATATCACAAAACAGTAATTAAATAAAACACAGGAAACAGTTTAAAAATCCGAAACCAATTTATAAAAATAGATTATATTTTTATCTTTAAAATGACACAGAAACGAATAAAATCGGATAAGGGGAACCGGAGATATGAATTTTTAAAGAATTATAGTTTTTTTAGCGCCTAGAAACAAAAAGCGCCAATCGGGTCATCTGGTTGCACCTCAACGGGGGCAAAGTCAAAGTTTAAGGCCAACCGCGATGGAGCCCTCCTTGGCTACAGCTCGTGGGAGGCCCAGGTCAAAAGTTTACTTTCGGAATTACTCTCTTTTCTGAAGATTTTCTTCAGCTGGACGAACCAGCCAGTCCAATCTGACCTCCTGGAACTCTTCTCCGGATATGCGTCTCGGGAGCCCTCAGTGGAGATTTTTACCTTCGGACTTAGTCGTTTTTTTGAGGTGAAAATCCTTCGACTGGGGCAAACCTGGATCTTGATCCGATGTCTCTGGAGCCCTCCTCGGATACGCTGGCTGGGAGGTACCGGTCAACTTTTTACCTTCGGACTTAGTCTCTGTTTTGAAGATTTTCTTCACCGGGACGAACCTGCAAGTCAGGCCGGGTCGCGGTTGAGGCAAGCCGGCTAGAGTTGCCGCCGCGGGTCGGTCCCTCTACTAAACTTTTTTCTAAAAGTTCTCCAAAGTTCTCCAAACTTCTGGATCTTCTTTCAGATGTTCTTTTAAGGTTCTTTTAGGGTCCACAGCTCACCCAAGGTTCCAGAAGCTCTGAGATGCTCCTTGGGGGTGTGGACTACAACTCCCAGAATGCACCTGGCGCAAACTCCTTTTTGGCCACTGGATAGTGGTCAGCTGGTTGGTTTCTTCAGGAGTTGGTGCAGGGGACTCTGGTTAGCAATTTTTCACCTGTAGCAAACAGGGAGTCCCTCCTTGAACCAGTTGAAGCCAGGCAAAGTCCTTCTTGTGGTGAAGCCCAAGTGTGCAGCTGGTGCAGTCCTTCCGAGTGCAGGGTCCAGGTGCAGGCCAGGGGCCCAGCAGGGCAGTCCTTCTTCTTCTGTAGTTCTTCCTGGTGGGGATCTGGTAGGGAACTGAGGTGTGGGTGCAGGTCTGCCAGTTTTATCCTTGCTCCTGGGTGAAAAACAGGGGGGTCCTGGTTCTCCAATCAGGTGCATGGTCCTTCCCCCTGTGATGACCACTTCCTGGGAAGTGTGGCAAAAATCAATCCCAGGAGGTAACTTTCCTCAAAAATCCATCATGGCTGAAAGTGATTTTTGGAGGTTACATCTGGCTGAGCCCACCCACTGGTGTGGCAAGAAATCCTACACACTCTCCTCTCCTACCCTCTCCTAATCTAATCAAGGGGGCACCTAGTTGTCTGGGGTTGCAGGATGTGGGGGTGTTGCTGGGTTGCTCCAAATGTCCTTCTCTGCCTTTGAAGACCAGTTTGGCAGCCCTCCCCCTTCCTGCCTCACCATCTGCTGAGGGGAAATTCCCTCCCACAGGCACATCTCTTTCTGTGAAGCAAGGCCACTTCACACCTCATCAAGGCAGCCTGGCCAGGCTTCCAGAGGCTGGCCAATCAGAGCACAGCAGCAAAAACAATGCAGGGCTGAAATTGGCAACTTTTCAGGTACAGTTTAAAATTCTTTACCTGAACAAGTTATATTAAATCCAACAACTGGAAGTTGTAGGATTTATTATAACAATTAATTTGATACCAAACCCATGGTATCCATTACTTAAGAGGACTTTTAAAATTAAAATAAAGTCTCCCCATTCTAGCCTATGAAGGCCTTTCACTACAATGAGGGAAAAACAAATTTGGCTGTTTTTACCTCACCAGGGCTTATAAAACTATTTTTATAAGGTCCCTGGTTATAGTTACATGGCACCCAGCCCTAGGGGCACATAGGGCACACCTTAGGGGTGACTTATATGTAAAAATAAGGTAGTTTAAGACTTTGGAACTACTTTTAATTCCATAGTCGAATTTGCCTATAACTTTAATTTGAAAGCAGCCAGCAAGACAGGCCTGACTTCAAAATGACACTGGGCACCTCAGCACTGCACCTATGGGTGCACTACCTATGCTGTGGTCCCTAAACCTACATGCCCTACCATATACTAGGGACTTATAGGTAGGTTGACTTAGCCAATTATAATTAGCTTAATTTACATATTGATTTTACACAGAGCACAGGCCCTGGGACTGGTTAGCAGTACCCAGGGCACCATCAGTCAGGAAAACACCAGCAAAAAGTGGAAAATGGGGGCAAAAAGTTAGGGGGCCTCTGCAATCAGCCCTGTTTTCTCACAACTAAGAGAATTCTAGGAAGCTCCCCATAACCTATAAAGCAATGCAGAGTTGATTGATCCGATATGAACAGTACCATCCGCTTGTTTTTAGAATCAGCGGACTGGGAAATCAGCAGACTGGGGCAAGACAGGTCCAGTAAAAGCCAGCCTTGAAGGGCGTGTTTGGGCCAGATTGCCAGATGGTGGTAATTAATTTGCAGGCGGGGACTGATTTGGTTGACTGCCAGGGACTAGCCTTGGGTGGTGTATAATGTGGTGCATGCAGCAGTGCTTATGCAGCCACAGGCGCTGCTCTGACCTCAAGCATTCAAGTGAAGTGCTTTCAAAATGTGTGGCCCAGACTGGAATGTGTCAACTGGGACTCCATGCGCACGTTTCTCATGACACCAGAGGTTGGGTCAAATGGTAGCAGTTGCGATCATGACGTAGGAAAATAGAGGTGGGGGAAGCTGGGATTGTCTTCCCCAATGATCCCAGGGTGACTAATGGTCACCAGGAGGAGACCACAGCAGCAAGTGCACCTGTGAAAGTGCTGTTCTGCTCGCACCCTGTTTGGGTTGGGCTCAGCAACAGGCAAAAACAAAAGACATGGGATGGCGCAATCAGCAAGTGCTGGAACGTGGCAGAGAAAGGTTTTGTGTCTATGCACGTGATCCAACCTGTTGCTTTATGTTGTAGCTGGATCCAAGTGAGACCAGTGACTGCTGGGCCAAAAACGGCAGCTTCAGCTATTAAAGTAAACAACTAAAGCCAGGTCAAGGCCAATGTTTTCCATTGCTTCATGTCATCTCTCGACCTTTCCCAGCTCAATAACTGATGTCTTAGGCACAGAGCCAGCCCTTGCTTGGATAGTTCACTGGGTGGACAGATATAAGCCTCCCTCGTTGCTGAATAAAACGAGGCAGCAGGGGGCCCCATTGTCTGCGAAATACAACAGTGACTGTCCTCTGATACATGTTTACTTCACTGCCCCCAACTCACCTGAATCACCCACAGATTAGCTCCGGCATGCTGATGTAATGCTGTTTGTTGGGTAAAGGAGACGTTTTTGATGTGTGGCAGCAGGAGTTGAACAGGAGACGGGAGTGCAATGAAGGGGTTTGAGAGTGTTAACCCCTTTGCTGCCAGGCCTTTTGCCCTCCTGTGCCGAGCTTTTTTTGGCCATTTGGGGCAGTTCGCGCTTAGGCCCTCATAACTTTTTGTCCATATAAGCATTCCACGCCAAATTTGTGTCCTTTTTTCCCAACATCCTAGGGAATTTCTGGGCTCCCCTGGAGGAGACCAAGAAATTAGGCAAAATACAGCTAAAATGTTGTTTTAAAAAAATAAAATGGGAATAAGGGCTGCAGAAGAAAGCATGTGTTTTTTTCCCTGAGAATGACATCAACAAAGGGTTTGCAGTGCTAAAATCACATTCTTCACAGCTTTCAGGAACAGGCAGAGATGAATCAGAAAACCACATTTTCAACCCAAGTTTGGCATTTTACTGGAACATACCCCATTTTTACTATTTTTTGTGCTTTCAGCCTCCTTCTGTTGTTTAGCCATTTTAGCTATAGTTTTATACACATTATTTTAGCAAACTAGGCCTGCCGCTGTGCACTTTAACCTAGATATATTTTATTTAGCTTTGTTATGTTATTTTAAAATTAGCCACATTTGCGTTCTTGTTTTGTTTTCTCTATCTAGCTGTTCTTTACCTAAGTCAGCACTGCGTTCTTAAACAAGATATTTCTTTCACTCTGTGCTTTTCCTCAGGCTTCAGTTCGATAGGTTGCTGGAAAAAGTGATACACTTTGTCTCCAATGTTCACCGAAACATACACACTTTTACCAGATGATCCTTTCTTGGAACATAAGAGGTTTTATTATAAAAACACTACTTTGACCCATGTACGTTAGAGGGAGATTCCAGCCAGATGACCATGATTGAGTGCTGATTGCTGATCGCTTCACTACAACTGCTTATGTAGACTACAGGCCTCTTGCTCAGGTATGAGGGATGATGTCTTCCCAGCGGGAACCTAAAAGGCAGAATTAGAGCGTAACATTCTGTGCTCTAACATAACTTAGGTAGTAACTATCCCTACAAACCTTAGTGACAGTATGGTAGCATTATTCTTGTGTTTTACTCTCCTTGTCACAATTTTAATCTTATTGTGCTTCATTGTCCTAGTTATTGCAATACTTGCTTTATTATCTAAGATGCAGTTACTTCAATAAAACCTTATTGAACTTTACTCTACCTCTGATTGTCCTTGCATATGTGAGACTAATGTAACTGAGAGAAACGTATGAGATCTGAGGGACCAAGATTCACCTGAGGAGTCATGTATGTCATGCACCCGGTTGCCCCAATCATCCCTACTCTTGGGAGGGATGAGGCATTGCTACTTAGCCGGAGCAAACCCGGATTAGGCAGACAGGTATCACATGGTGCAGGATCAGACTCAGTCCCCCGCAGTACAAGTGATTCTACCGCCTGAATCCAGCAGTCTCATTAGGATAATGAGAACCTACGCAACACTTCCAGTTAGTGACAGAAATGGCTGTGAAACCAATTCTGGATCCCAGACAGCTAAACATTTCTGGAAAGTAGACAAACTTCTGAATTCAGCAAGGGGCCATTTGTATAGATCCTTCAAGGTCTCCCTACAGAAAGTAACAGCTAAAATAAAAATAAATTGAAATTGAGGTAGAAAAAGAGCCATTTCTGTCTACGTTTTCTTCTATAACTTTTTCTAACTATAGCAGATTTTAGAAAGCAATTACGTCACGAAACACTTTTTCCTCACATTTCGATGATAGAAAGTTCTGGAATTTGACAGGAACTACAAATTTCCTTCCACCCAGCATTCCCCCAAGTCTCCTGATAAAAATTGTACCTCACTTGTGTGGGTAGGCCTAGTGCACATGACAGGAAATGCCCCAAAACACTACGTGGACACATCACAATTATCAATTACAAAACGACCTGTTTTTGCAGGGGGGGGCAGCTACGTTTTTGGTCCTTGGTTCAGCAGCCATCTAGAGAAACCTTCCAAACCCAGACATTTCTGAAAACAAGACACCCGAGGGAGTCCAAGGAGGTGTGACTTGCGTGGATCCCCCAGTGGTTTCTTACCCAGAATCCTCAGCAAACCTCAAATGTAGTTAAAACAAATCACATTTCTTTGTGGGATCATTACACCAGCACAAATTTCCTACCACCCATCGTTCCCCTCAGTCTCCCGATAAAAATGATACCTCACTTGTGTAGGTGGGCCAAGTGCCTGTGACATGGAAGAGCCAAAAATATGTCAAAATTGAGGGGAACCAAAGCGGGTCCAGAAGGGCAGTTTGGAAAAAAAAGTTTTTAGGCTGACAAGTGGGGCAGAATTTTTATCGGTATGGATGCGACAATGCTGGGTGATGGAAATTTTGTGGATTCCTGTGGGTTGCGGAAGGTTCCATAAAAGAAATGTGTGATTTCATGCAAAGTTGGGGGTTTGCAGGGCATTCTCGGTAAGAAAACGGTGCTGGGTTGTCCTGCCATTTGATAAAGTTTTGTTTTGACCAATGACTTTGTGTTTCACCACTGCGCATATTAGTTGCTCAATGTTCACCAGTAGCACATGGTATGTTTTGTTCAGTTTAGCCGCCTATGGGCTTTGACATTGCATTAGTCATTACATTCTGTATTGTGCCTATTGGCTTTGACATGGCATTAGCCATTGCTTTCTGTATTCAGTTTAGCCGTCTATGGGCTTTGACATTGCATTAGCCATTACATTCTGTATTCTGCCTATTGGCTTTGATATGCTGTATCCAGTCTAGCCGCCTATTGGCTTTGACATTGCATGCCTATTGACTTTGACATGATGTATTCAATTTAGCTGCCTATTGACTTTGACATGCTATTAGATATTCTGCCTATTGGCTTTGACATGATATCATATATTACATTTTGTATTCAGCTCCGCTGCCTATTGGCTTTGACATGATATCATATATTACACTTTGTATTCAGCTTAACTGCCTATTGGCTTTGACATGATATTCAGCTCCGCTGCCTATTGGCTTTGACATGATATTATACATTACACTTTGTATTCAGCTCCGCTGCCTATTGGCTTTGACATGATATTATACATTGCATTTTGTATTCAGCTCAGCTGCCTATGGGCTTTGACATGATATAAGACATTGCATTTTGTATTCAGCTTAGATGCCTATTGGCTTTGACATGACACTAGACATTGCATTTGATATTTAGGTTAGCTGCCTATTGCCTTTAACATGACATTGCATTTGATATTTAGGTTAGCTGCCCATTGCCTTTAACGTGGAGTTCTGTATTTTTCCAAGCTGTGTTTTTGCACCAGAGAACCAAGATGTTTTGCTCTCACAGTAGACTAGACCTGATAAGAGAGAGTACATGGGCGTCGTTTCTCTTCCCTTGAGCTTGGGAACAGGAGTAGTCTTGGAGACCTGGCCAGTCTCCAAAAGGCTTGCTCAGTTTCCCAGGTCTGAGAGGAGGGGGCACACCTTTGTAACGAATGTAACAGGCTGCAGAGAGTCAGATTCGAATCTGCCGGACCTCGTGCTGGAGCTTGGCGCCAGTTGCCAGCATCCCGTGTGGGTAGATGACACTCTTTCTCGCGGCTGACAGGGGTCTCAGCTTGCAGACCTTAGAAAGATGTAGCTGTAAATAGTTCCTACACGGTGAAGTATTTGTTTTGCTTTGCATACAATATCTTATAAATATAACCTGCTGTGTATATTGCAAACTGATATATTTTGTTTGATTAACGCGGACTTGAAAGCTACTAATTCGTCATTCATTCATAAACATTGTGGTTGGGGAAGAATAAAATAACAATAAAAGTCTTCTTTGACCTCAGAAGTGCATTTCTGTTGTGTTATGTTAGTGCTTAGAAACTAAATAAGAGGAAAGCACTACAATTGGTACCTGGAGTCGTGGGGTGTCGGTCATTAAGAGGTGATTAAGAAGGGGTTTGACGAGTTAGTAGATTTCTAAGTGCACACTTTAAAAGTGTAATTGTTTTTTGTTGTTTGGAGAATTACAGAAATTGTTTTCTGTTTGGAGAATCACAGTAGCACGGCAGACCATGTCTGAGAATACATGTGTTGATGAACTGCCTGATGGTGCTAAGAAAAACTGTGAATTGTTTTCTGTTTGGGGAATTACAGAAGAAAATACATGTGTAGATAAAATGCCTGATGTTGTTTTGAGAAATAATTCCCGTTGTATATATGTAGAAAACGTGTGTTTTGGAAGTAATGATGACAGAAAGGTCTGGATACCTTTATCTGCTTACAGAGAAATGCAGGAGAAATGTAGGAAGTTGGAACATGAAAATAGGAATTTATGTGAGCAAATTAGCCCGACTGAAAGTTATAAAAAGGCTGTTTTTGAAGAATCTTTCTTGTCCCATTCCAGTAATGAGGGGGTTAAGACAGCTCAGAGCTGCACTGAGTTTCCATGTGAGCCAGGGTTTTTGGCAGCCAAAGTGCATTCCTTAACTGATAACACGGACGACGAGTTACCGTTGCAAAAACGAAGGATTTTAGAGCAAGACACCCCGAGTTTCATTAGCTTGTTTGATTTTTGGAAAAAGAATAGCCCTCATTTGAGAGAAATCCTAACACTTTTGTACATGGTCACTGTGAAAAATAATATGCAGCTGCGCGCTTGTGATTTGGCAAATGAAATAATGCAGACTTTAGGTTTCTGCGCAGTGCAAGAAGGAAATACTTATGTATATTTAAATCAAGAACAAGGAAAGAAAATAGTGCCCCTAGCTAGAATCATACAATGGATCTGGTACTTGCAAGACAGGGCTAGAGTACCACAGATAAAAGAATTACCAATGAAGTTGTGTGCACCATTTGAATTCGTGTCCACTGAAGATAAAAAGCATGTTTGTTTTACTAATGATTCATTGACTGAAATGTTGTTTTCTGGCACAGGAGAAGGAATGGAGTTGTATAATGTGTGTCAGATTTTAAAGCAAGAGCTACGTGAGATGTGTCATTTTTATGCTGATTTTTGGTTCTTTGATAATGTTTTAGCACCTAACTGGTTCAATTACCTTGCAGATGTTAATGAGAAAAATGCAGAGAGAGAAGTGTTCACCCAGAATTCTGCCTTAGTGGGGATGGCTATGTGGGTGCACCAGAAATGTGAAAAAGCCACTTACAGGTGGGCAGAGATGAGAGAGATGCACATTCCCCTAGATTTGATAAAAACTGTGCAGCACGCACAAAAGCAATCTGTCATGCAAGCAGTCACAGAGCAGTTGGGGAGAGGAAAGTTACCAGAACAGAAATGGCAAATTGATCAGGTTTTAGGGAAAGTGATTGCTGCAAATTACCAAGGAAAAATCGAAATTATGCTGATACCTAGAAAAGAATCTGATTCATTCATACAAATTGGAGACAGAATGGCCCAAATTGACAAAAGTGCAGTGAATGGAGGTTTGGTAAAGAATGAGTCTGCCCCAGCCCTTCTGACGGTGCAAGAAAAGGGAAGCTGTGGCGCAGCAGATAAAAACCTCAGTGCTGATGTGTGGGCTGAAGCCCCAAGTGATCCTCCAGAACCTGCAGAAAATATAACAAAGGGCCCCAAAAACGTCCTGATAATAAAACAGGGAAAGAAAGAGAAAGGGTGCAGTTTAAATGAAAAATGTTATTTGCAAGAAAAGTCATACTTGTTTCTTTTGCAGATCCGACCACGTTTCGCCACTGTCCCTGAGTGCGCTGTGTGGTCCCCCTTCCGGTGTGTGCGTGTGGGGTCGGGGAAGGGACCGAATCCCCAACCTGAACCTGGCTGAGTAAAGTGCCAG
This sequence comes from Pleurodeles waltl, assembly GCF_031143425.1. Lineage (NCBI taxonomy): Eukaryota > Metazoa > Chordata > Amphibia > Caudata > Salamandridae > Pleurodeles > Pleurodeles waltl. The sequence continues at coordinate 779,855,816 of NC_090439.1, forward strand.
CACCATGGATCCATTTTGCGCAAACTGCGCCTTCAGTTCAAGTTCAACTTGTTTGCTGTGTTTTTTTTTTTTCCCTCTCGTATGGAACTCTGACTTTTGCTTACCTTCCAGAAAACCTTTCAGGTGGACCGTGCACCTTTACATGAGCAGAACTCATGCCACATCAAATTGCTAACACTGTTGAATTAGAGACTCATTCAGAGTATAAAAATTGCCCAGTCTTTTTTTTATGTAGATGTATCTGATGTGAAAGGTTATGAAATCAATGTGTTGATTCACTTCTATTGCTTTACAGGGATTGCTTTGATCATTGAAATTTGATTTGATCATAATGTTTTTTTTGTGCTGATGTTTTTTTTTTTTTTTTTTTTGAAACATGAGATATGTGAAACAAAAATTCATTGGTCAAAGGGCGGAATGTCCTGCCATTTGATAAAGTTTTGTTTTGACCAATGACTTTGTGTTTCACCACTGCGCATATTAGTTGCTCAATGTTCACCAGTAGCACATGGTATGTTTTGTTCAGTTTAGCCGCCTATGGGCTTTGACATTGCATTAGTCATTACATTCTGTATTGTGCCTATTGGCTTTGACATGGCATTAGCCATTGCTTTCTGTATTCAGTTTAGCCGTCTATGGGCTTTGACATTGCATTAGCCATTACATTCTGTATTCTGCCTATTGGCTTTGATATGCTGTATCCAGTCTAGCCGCCTATTGGCTTTGACATTGCATGCCTATTGACTTTGACATGATGTATTCAATTTAGCTGCCTATTGACTTTGACATGCTATTAGATATTCTGCCTATTGGCTTTGACATGATATCATATATTACATTTTGTATTCAGCTCCGCTGCCTATTGGCTTTGACATGATATCATATATTACACTTTGTATTCAGCTTAACTGCCTATTGGCTTTGACATGATATTCAGCTCCGCTGCCTATTGGCTTTGACATGATATTATACATTACACTTTGTATTCAGCTCCGCTGCCTATTGGCTTTGACATGATATTATACATTGCATTTTGTATTCAGCTCAGCTGCCTATGGGCTTTGACATGATATAAGACATTGCATTTTGTATTCAGCTTAGATGCCTATTGGCTTTGACATGACACTAGACATTGCATTTGATATTTAGGTTAGCTGCCTATTGCCTTTAACATGACATTGCATTTGATATTTAGGTTAGCTGCCCATTGCCTTTAACGTGGAGTTCTGTATTTTTCCAAGCTGTGTTTTTGCACCAGAGAACCAAGATGTTTTGCTCTCACAGTAGACTAGACCTGATAAGAGAGAGTACATGGGCGTCGTTTCTCTTCCCTTGAGCTTGGGAACAGGAGTAGTCTTGGAGACCTGGCCAGTCTCCAAAAGGCTTGCTCAGTTTCCCAGGTCTGAGAGGAGGGGGCACACCTTTGTAACGAATGTAACAGGCTGCAGAGAGTCAGATTCGAATCTGCCGGACCTCGTGCTGGAGCTTGGCGCCAGTTGCCAGCATCCCGTGTGGGTAGATGACACTCTTTCTCGCGGCTGACAGGGGTCTCAGCTTGCAGACCTTAGAAAGATGTAGCTGTAAATAGTTCCTACACGGTGAAGTATTTGTTTTGCTTTGCATACAATATCTTATAAATATAACCTGCTGTGTATATTGCAAACTGATATATTTTGTTTGATTAACGCGGACTTGAAAGCTACTAATTCGTCATTCATTCATAAACATTGTGGTTGGGGAAGAATAAAATAACAATAAAAGTCTTCTTTGACCTCAGAAGTGCATTTCTGTTGTGTTATGTTAGTGCTTAGAAACTAAATAAGAGGAAAGCACTACATGGGTGCATGTGAAGCACACCACCTTGGACTCACCTAGATGCTTTGTTTTTCAGATTTGTTTAGGTCTCATAGATTTTTCTACATAGCAGCGTCCCAAAGTCCAAAAAGTGCAGCCCTCACCATTTTAAGTGGGATGATTTTGAGAGTTAGCCAAGCTCTCATGGCCCAAATGTAAACTCAAAACCCCATATAATCAAATGTCCTCTTACTTGCCATTGGGATAAGATATTTTAGTGTGCTAGGGGAAAGCTGAAAGAATGTTACCCCATTCAGTTGGAGTGGGGGCATAACAATGACCATACTGGTTGGTAGCCAACACCCCACTATTTTTTTCAAAATTCCGTGGCATCTAGTAGCTTTTCTGCCCTCCAGGGGAGTGGATCGGGGTAATTGCCCCATATGCCCACTGGTGAGCAGAACAACTTTGTCCCCATTTATTTAGGGTGTGGGTACGTAATGTGGTCCCATGGGTAGCGACCCTTGCCCAATGGGCTGCCCCCCCAAACAAAACACACATACACCAATCCCTGGTGTCTAAGTGGTTTCTGCCCCCTTTGGGAGCAGATGGGCCTAATGGAAATAGGCTTATCTGCACCCAGAAATGGCCTAAAATAATTTTTCCCCCCAGGGGAGCGACCCTTGCCTAAGGGGCTGTTCCGCACTTGTAAAAAAAAAATTATATATATATATATATATATATATATATATATATATATATATATATATATATATATATATATATATATATATAGATCTATATATATATATAGATATATCTATATATATATATAGATCTATATATATATATATATATATATCCGTGGTGCCTAGTGGCATCAGCCCCCCCGGGGGTAGATTGGCCTAATAAAAATAGGCCGATCTGACCACAAGGGGAGGCAGAAACAGCCTTAAAAATAAAGGTCCCCCAGGGGAGCAACCCTTGCCCCAGGGATCGCTCCACTTCATTGTTTACAAGAAAACTCCTTGGTGTCTAGTGGGCATTTCTGCAGCCCGATCACTATGATATCGGGCTGCAGAAATGCTCAGAGAGACCTGAAAGGAACGGAAGAGCCTTTCCTTTCCTTTCATGCCTCTCCGATGTCCCCCACCCCCTGATCAGAAGAGAAATGCTTTCATTTCTCTTGCGATCGCGCTGGAAGCTGTGCTTCCAGCGCAATGGGGGTGACCTCTGATGAGGTCAGCCCGCAATCGAGCACTGACATCATCAGATGTCACTTGGGGGATCGAGTGTGGAAGGGGAAGTGATTCCTCTTCCATCCCTGCCCAGGAGAGTGGGGTGGATGTACCAGGGGGATCACCAGCGCTCTCCCGTGGGCCACGTGCAGGTTGAGCTGGTTACGTCCTCTGCACATGAGCGCTGTGGCCGAGGACATAACCAGCTCGTCCCTGGCACCCAAGGGGTTAAAGTAGCGCATGCACCATGTTAAAAATGATTAAAATTACTTTACACGGAATAACTGGAGCCATGTGAAAGGAGTGCTGCTGTTTGCATGACCCTAATGAAGGCACCTCTGTGTGCCCCTCTGGAGATCAGCACCCTGGGCCTGGGCCCAGCTTGCCCATGCCTAAAGCCAGCCCTGCTTAGGCACCATGCACAGCTGGCTCCAAGCTGCTGAGTCAAGTTTAAGGATGAAGATCAAGTTATATTACGCACTTTCTCCCACCCTGGGTGTCTCTGGCTCCTTTCATTCCCGCCCCTTATCTATCAAATGTCCCTGTTGGAGCAACAATGATGTTTTCTTCATTCAGGAAGAGGAAGCAAGGGGCTTTAGGTTTTAAATTCAGAACAGCTCATGTTCCAAATACCGACCCATGCATAAGTGCTGAAACAGACATACTGTGCATGACCCACCCCAGCTGAGCCATTACAACAAATCAATCAATCAAAATATATAGGGTACAGCAAATCACATGTGAGGTTCTCAAGGCACAGTAGTTGCTAGCTACTTTGATGTGCTCGTTAATTCAAACAGCCATGTCTTGAGTCCTTTTCTGAACTCCCAGAACTAGGCAGCATTCCTGAAGTGCAGCAGAAGGTCGTTCTAGGCTTTGGTCACCGGGTAAGAGAAGGAACTTCCTCCACTGGCGGATCAGCGGATTGAGAAGGTGTCTGCGAGTAAGAGGGAGGCGGATCAGAGGTGTCTGGTTGGTTGGGGGAAAGTCATTAATTTGTTGATGTATGCTGGTCTTTTGTTGTGCAGGGCTTTGCATGCGTAAGTCAGTATCTTGAACTGGCATCTCTTCTGGCTTGGGAGCCAGTGTAGCTTCTTGAGGTATGGGGTGATGTGAGTCTGTCTGAGGAGGTCAAGGATGAGTCTTACCACTGAGTTTTGTATTTCTGTAGTCTCTTCAGGAGGCATGCAGTGATTCCTATGTAAAGAGTATTACCGTATCTCAGCCTGCTGGTGATGAAGGCTTAAGTGACGGTCCTTCTGGTATTTATTGGGAGCCACCTGAAGATCTTACGGAGCATGCGGAGGGTGTGGAAGTAGGTGGTTGAGACTGCGTTTACCTGTTTCTGCACAGGTATCTTGCTGTCCAAGATAATGCTGAGTTTATGTGTGTGATCTGTCAGGGTGGGGAAAGGGCTGAGTTCAACAAGCCGCCAAGTGTTGTTCCATGGCGAGGTGTTTTTCCCATAGATTTCAATTTAGTCTTTTCTGTGTTGAGCTTGAGACAGATGTCCTTCATCCAGTTGGCGACTTTATTCATACCTCTGTGGAAGCTGGTTCTGGTGGTGAAGGGGTCTTCTGACAGCGAGAAGATGAGCTGGGTGTAACCAGCATAGGCGATGATGTTGAGTCTGTGTTATCGGACGGTGTTGGCCAAGGGGTCATGTGTGTGTTGAAGAGGGTGGGGCTGAGGGACAATCCTTATGGGACACCGCAGATGATCTTCTTGGGTTTTGATGTGAACGGTGAGCGACAAATTCTCAGCATTCTTCCAGTGAGGTATGAGGCAATCCATTTGAGGGTATCTCCCTGTATTCCAATTTGGTGGAGTCTGTTGCTCAAGATGTAGCGGGAGATGGTGTTAAAGGTGGCTGACAGGTCGAGGAGAATGAGGGTTGCTGTTTTGCCATTTTCTAGGTGGGCCCTGATGTCATCTGTGGCTGCAATCAGGGTTGCTGTGGTTGGCTCGGAATCCAAATTGACAGGGGTCCAGCAGGTTGTAGTGCTAAGTGTTTGGTGAGTTGCTGATTGATTGCCTTTTTGAGAATCTTTGCCTGAAAGGGGAGCACCAAGATTGGTTGGTATTTCTCCAGATCTGCTGGGTCAGCAGCTTGTTTCTTCAGGATGGGCCTCACTTTAGTCTGTTTCTAGTCGTCAGGGAATGAGGCCCTGGTAATAGAGACATTCAGTACTTTCTTGAGCTTGTCACCAATTATCCTGCTACCAAGGTTGAAGATGTGATGGGGGCATGGGTCCAGGGGTGCTCCAGAGAGAACGGAGTTCATGATGGAGATTGTGGCTTGAGTTGTGAGAGGGTCCCAATGGCTGAGCAGGTGTTCAGGGTTTGTGTTTGTGGGTGTGAGTAGGCTGATGTTGTCAACGGCAGAGGGTTGGGGTTTGAAGTTCAAGCAAATGGCTAAGATCTTGTCGTGGGAGAAGTCCGCCAGGGAATCACAAAGTTATTGGTAGGTGATGAATTTGTTCCCAGTACCTTCAGGGTTGGAGAACTCCTTCATCATGGCAAAGAGCTCCTTGCTGTGGCTTGTGCTTGCTTCTATGCGGTCTGCTAGAGCTTTCTTCTTTGTTTCTCCCAGGAGGCAGTGGTACTGGTTGAGTGCTGTTTTGAAGGTGGCATGGTCTTCTGTCTTTTTACTGGTAAGCCACTTCCTTTCCAGTTGCTGGCAGTTGCGTTTGGAGGATTTCAGCTTCACCCTGAACCAGCTGGCTCTTCTTCCCAGTGCTTTGGGTTTGGCCGGATTGGCATGGGTGATTGTGTCGGCGCATTCTGTGATCCACTGGGAAAAGTTCTTCACAGCCTATTCTGGGTCGGGTGATGTGTCTAGGAAGTGGGAGCACTGTTTTACTGGTCTTCTGATACCCTTTTCTAGTTTCTGTGTGTGGAGCTGAAGAGCAAGGTGCCAGTGTTGGTAGATCCTGAGATGGTGAAGTGGATGCTGTAGAGGTCGGAGTCAATGGCGATGGGGCGATGAGGTCAGTAATGGCGTTGCAGAAGCTGGGGCATGGTACCAGTTGTCTCCATGTGAGGGTGCCTTTGATGCTGTTTTTCCATCCTTGTGAAGTTGGAAATTGAAATGCTCCATTATCGGGGATGGGTCATCTGAGGAGGTTGTCTGAGGAGGTTGTGCAGAGGATGGTGTTCTCCTAGATGATGGCAATTCCACCTATTCTGTACTGGTGTGTTATCTTGTAGCCTTTGGGTGTGGTGATGATGATGTGTGGCGCAGAGACAGGGTTCAGCCAGGTTTCTGTGTGGAAGATAATTTCTGGGGTGAGGGATGAGATTGTGTCCCAGATTTCCATGGAGTATCTGTTGAGTAATTGTGCATTGAGTAGAATGCACTAAAGTTGTGCAATGGCAGTCTCGGTCATTGTGGTGAGTGCAGTTATGTTTGCGGTGTCCCTGGTGTTGTTGGTTGCTTTGGTGTTGCAGGTGAAGTGGCAGTGCTGGCAGCAGAACAGTCCTCTGGTGGTGCATGGAGATATGCAGCAGCAGTTGTTAATCCCGATGCACCTGGGTTCCCGGACTTGGAGGTCTGTGGCAGTGTAGCTGTGCAAAGTGAAAGAACCAGGGTTCCTGGTGCTGGGTGCGGTTCAGACTTGGATGGACAAAGACAGGCTTGCCTTTGCGTGGCTTTGGTACGCCAATGGCACGTCCACTGCACATGGCAGCAACACAGCTGCACTGTGGCCTTTATTAGTATGTCAAGGGAGGAGGAAGGGATGTTGGGAGGAGGTGGACGGTGGATGGTGCTAGGCAGGAGGTGAAAAACGGGAGAGGTAAATGAAGGAAAAACAAAGAGAGGTAGTGAAAGTGGGGGAAAAGCAAGGAGCAAGCAGTGAAAAATGATAGAAAAGCAGTAGAAAGCACTCAATCAACAGGGGGAAAGTAAGGAGAAAGCAGTAAAAAAATTAAGGAAAAGCAAGAGAAAGCACTCAGAAAACTGGGGAGGAAGCAGAGCGATGCAGCAGCAGGGGAGAGCTTTGCCTGGAATCTGCTCAATGGGACCACACTGTGGTCTCCATTAAGTAGATCCTGGTAGGAGGGAGGGGTGCTGGGAGGTGGTGGATGAGGCTAGGCAGGAGGCAGGAAAACGGGCATCCGGCGGGAGCAGCAAATGGGGAAAAAACAAGGAGAAACAGTGAAATCAGAGTAAAATCAAGGAGCAGGCAGTGAAAAGTGATGAAAAAGCAGGAGAAAGCACTCAGAACATGGAGGAAGGAAGAGGAAAGCAGTAAAGTGTGGGGAGAAAGCAGGAGGAAGCACTTCGAAAATGGGAGAAATGAAGCAGAAGGCAATGAAAATTGAGGGAAAAGCAGGAGAAAAACTCAAAAATGATGAAAAGGAAGGCACAAGCAGTAAAAAATTAGGGAAAAGCAGGAGAAAGCACCCAGAAAATGGGGAAAGGAAGAAGAAAGCAGTAAAAAAAAACCAAGGGAAAAGCTGGAGAAACCACCCAGAAAACAGGGGCCAATGAGGGAGAAAGCAGTGAAAAATGAGGGAAATGGGGGAACCACTCAGAAAATGGGTTAAAAGCAGATTGGTGCAGCAACACGCGAAGGCTGGGCCTGGGACCTGCTCTAAAGGGAGCTAAGGTGCAAGACAGACATTTGGCCTCACAAATAAATATACCTGGCAGCTCCTTACGCATACAGAATAGCTTCTGGAATACATAATTAATGCATTTTAGTGTGGTGATGGGAATACAAGGTACTAAAAAGTGTTAGTCTAACCCTTGATGCGTGGTACTTGGCAGGGCTTCACCTGGATGTTGCACCTTGTACGTATTTTAAAGAACTGTATCACTTTCTAGGGCTGTCATGGTCCTTTATGGAGAAAGAAAAGTTAAAGAAAAAAGTCAATTTCTATAGTAATATGGAAATATAATTAGGCCCAGTACTTATTTACACTATTAAATTGTCACATAATTCAAAATTTTTGGGTTTTGCATATTTGTGTGTACTTTTTGCTTTTGTCCCAGTGATTATTTGTAACATTTTGTTAGCATCGGAAAAGTGGTTTTAGCAGAAAATGTCTTGCAAGAACTATGAAATCTATATGTGCTGTATCTGAAGTCATTTTTTGCTCATACCAGTCTCACACCAGCAACTTGTATTGTTCTTGTATGCAGGCGTGTCCCTGCTCACAGTGACTGGCAAAGTGCATTTTGCATGCTAGATGTAATTTTCACAAGACGTATGCATATTTCATGGGGAAAAAATCTCAGATCCACTTACTACCAATTATAGCAAATCCACTAAAGAAAAAATTGTTCTAATGGTTTGAGACCATTTCCTTACAAAATTGTCATTAAAGGTTTGGGAACTGAAATCTGTATCGTAATGTGTTTTACGTTTCTAAAGCTAAACAATGTAATTTCACAAATATTTTTAAATACACCATGTGTTCAAAATTGAAAACGACTGAGCATTCAGAGCTGTCTTGGTGCTGAAAAGTTACTGACAATTTTTCATTTTTGTCATAAAACATTAATCAAATATCTTTCATTGCCTCGCCTTCTTTTCATTTTTTATTGGAAAGCATGCATATTACATGATAAGGTATAGAGAATTTCAAAAACACCATTTCCATTTACCACAATAAACATCTTCCATTAAATCTAATGTTTTCACAATGAACTAAAAAATAATTTAATATATTTAATAAATGTTTCAGTATACAGCAGTACGGTGCCCGTGTATATAATATATGATGATAATGTAATGCTTTGCAGATGGTAGGAAAATGTATTTTAAGAGCCCCTTCTGAAACCATCCTCCCCATTAAACCATAAGGACTTCTTTCATATCAAAATCAAACTTGAAGAGCCTAAATGAATGCTATATAAAATGTTTACAGCAAATAGCAGTGCATAGTGAGGGAGCTTGTTATAGTTACCTTAGGGCACCAGTTATAGTACTTGAGATAACTTTAACTATAACAGATTAATTTTTATATTTTTGTAGGTTTAAAATGTGAGCCTAACTATATTGTCCCTGTAACCTTCGGTTGTTTTAAGTGAATTTCCATTTTTTAAAATTTTTATTTCCTAACTATAACGTCCCTGTAACCTTTGTTTCCTTCCAGTGAATTTCTATGTTTTTTTACGTAAAGATATTGTAATTACTATACATTAATTCAACCACCGGCATGCACGGCTTTCAGCCGTGCATGGTGTGGGTTGGCTGAGGGTCCTGCGGCCCACTCGTCACAGTCACTACATGAGATATTGTAGTTGAAAAAGGTCAAGGATGCAAACATCTCCAACAAGGACTACAGATAACTTTTCAAGATGGAATTGCAGAGAAAATGCACTTAATTTGCCTTTGCCATGTGCAAGACGTTAGGCGGATTAGTACTTTACAGAAGTGGAGCTTCAATGTAGGCGCCTGCTTTGTTTGTATCTATAAGTGCTTGTCGCTGAGCTATAATTTCTGTAAAATTAGCATCATGCCAGAATGAGTTCTGCCATGCGTATTTATCCAAAAAGAGGCAACTGTTACGGGCAAACTATCTACCCAACTGGAATACTTTCTACTGGCTAATAAGTGAGTACCACATCCTTGGGTAAATGTATAGTGCATCTCCTACATTACAGCTGCATAAACGACATCTCCATTGACCTTGTGTGTCTGTAACTTTGCCAATGTGATTGTTCTTTGTTCGTCTTCATCAGATAATTTTCAAGGTGGAACTGCAGATCTGCAGGTTCTTTTGTTTGTTTTTTTGGGACTGCTGGGGAAGCCTCATGGATCCCGTGCTCCACATGGCTCCTGACTCCTGCAGGAGCCAGCATTGCTCCCGCAAGCAGGGAGCTGCTTTATATGGCAGCTCCCTGCTTGCAGGACCAAAGTTGTCATCTGTTTCCCTGCATGCAAATATGTGTGCAGGGAAACAGATGAAAACTCGGCTTTCAGAAAGCGGGAGCTATTTGACAGTTCCCACTTGCTGAGAGTGGAGTTATGTGTGATTTTGCTTGGTGGGAGATATCAGCTCCGACCAAGCAAAAGCAAACAGCCACCTCCCGAGGGTGGGCACCTCAGGAGGTAGCCGGACCAGGCCCTGGGGAATGCTGATCCATAGGATCATCTATGGCTCCACGAGGGGGGTCGTATGGCCCCCTTCAAACTTTAGAATCTAGCCTTAAGGAGTCAGTAGTCCCCAGGGCTGGGGGTCCATAACAAACCCCCTTCTCATATGATAATGTAGACCCAGGGAAGTGGAAAGTTTAAGAGCTTTGGGGACGTAGTGGTCTCTGGGGCACGGGGTATGTTGCCCCCCATATATTACATTAATTGCCCCTAACATGTGGCACTCATTAGGACTGCGTGGCCCCCCTCATTTATTTGAGTACATTTGCCCTGGGAAGTGGCGATCCCCAGGGCTTTGGGGGACCGTGTGGGCCCCCGCATTAATTTATCAACTTTTGCCCCTGGTCGGTGGCAATTACAGGGGCGCAGGCAGGTGGAGTAGGCCTGCCCACATACATAATGTTCATGGCCTCAGAAGGTGATGGTCCCCAGGGCTTTTGTAAGCCCTAGGAGGGGGGCCCAATGTGCCCCAGGACCTGGCCCACCCACAGGCAAAATGAAAAACATGCACAGGAGACTGTGGTTGCTTTTTGTTTTAAATCACAGAGAAATTTGCAGATTTTCTATGATTGTTGCTGTATTTTAAGAAAATATACATTTAATCATTGGGAAGGACCCTCGAGAGCCCCTTCACCAGGACTAGAGGGATTGGGTAACAGTACCCTGCACTCTAGTCATTTTTTAAAACTTTTTTTTATACTCGAATGCACCCTCTCCCCCTTCTAATTGGCCTCTCATCAACCACCTTAGTAGTATGCAAAGGTCTTCCTGCCTTTTGCCAGGTTGATCAGCAGCTCACCAAAGGGCACCCCATTGCGTTCCCCACCCATTTTGGTGGCGTGTTCTTGATGGCGAGGAATATGAAGATAGCCCTGGAGGGTAGTGGTTTCCAGGGCTAATGGGGGTCCATAACAGACCTTCTTCACTCTTTTATCTCTTTTCTCTGGGGGGGGTGGTCCCTGGGGCATGGGGGGCATGGTCCCACTCCCCACATATATATTTTAAATGAAGCCGCGGAGGGTGGTGGTCCCTAGGGTGTGGGGGGCTGTGGGCCCCCGTATACATTTTAAATGAAGCCCCACACCTACACCTGTGGACTGCCCTCATTCTGCAAATAACACCTCCACTTTTCTGGCTTGGCAGGTGACAGTCTGACATGCCTTCATTAGGTCACAAAACTTTACTGCCTTTGTAGGATAAAATATTCTTCCCCAAGTACCCCTTCTTCTTCAAAGTGGCATGATCCCACCCTCTTGTGCAGGTGTTTGTGGGACTTGTGGGGACTCCTTCTGCTTTTGGCCTTCTTTCACATGAGCTTTTCTTGGGAGTGTCCTCCTTTCTTTTGGTCACCTCTCTGGTGTTGATTAGACACCCAGGTTCTCACCCACTCATTAGCTGTCTACCCCAATTCCCTGTGACAAGACAACTTTGAGTTCTCTAGATACTGGTGTAACTGCCCTTGTACACAATGAGTCAGGATGTGTTCTTTAAGAATTAAACTGTACAGCCCTTCATAGGTACTCACTTGGTTACCCTTAATCTGGCCCTTTTGTGCCTGCACTGAGCCATCTACAATGTCCACCCAGGACTGTATGATCACCTACTGGGTGACTCTGAACTTCATCCTGTACTGTTCTGAGGACAAACCAAATTTCTTGACCAAGCATTGGTTCATGTGAGAGTGAGGCTTTGCCTTATCCCCCTGTAAGGTCAGAAGCCTATCCCTCCCAGCTATAGGAATCAGTTCCCACAGGAGAGAACCCCAATACTTTGAGTGGATCTCTTGCATCACAAGGGCCCTCTCAAATGCAGTCAACCATTTGTGAATATTTGTGAACATCATCCCCCTCAGTGTAAATCAGAGGTATTCCCATTGGGAGCCAAGGGACACCCCCCCCCCCCCCCCCCACTTGGGTATCTCAGCACTTTCTTCATTGTTGATGCCACCATTTCTGCTCTCTTCTTGCCTAAGGCTTCTAACTGATCCTGAAGCTTTCTCTTTGTAAGAGACAGTTTGGTTCCCCTAAGGAAGAGCTACCCCCACCCTACCCCGCTCCTCACCTGGAAGTATGTACCTAGTACTAGAAGAGGTAGACAGTATGTTCTCCTGCTTCTCCCTGTGGAGATCATTGAAGGGGTTATCTTCCCCAGCCCCTTCATTCTCTTGAGATGTCTGTGTCCAGGCCTTCAGGGTCCTAATCAACTCATCCTTCCTGTTCTTCTTGCTAATATGTAATTCCCTGGACCTACACTGAATCCTAAGATCAACCACTTTGAGTTTGTTCAGTTTAGCCAGATCTAGCCCCATTATTGGGTCACACAAACTTCACAATCAGAAATAGAACAAATTTGAAAAAAATCAAAAGAATGGATTTAAAAATCAGTATTGGTCCAAATTTCAAAAATCCCAAATCAAATGTTTTGTTCTCAGTCAATTTAGCGGATTTTTACTGATCTTAACTCACTTTACTCTATCGTGTAATTCACACACAAGTCCACATCTACACTGCTAAACACCAATTAAGTTGGAGGCTGGTAGTAGAGGCAAGTATGCGCCTACCGCTAGCAATAATGCTCCCAGTCCATATTAGGTCCAGACAAGGTCTCACACACTAGCCCCTGGTCCTAGTAGCTTCACAACAAGCTGGCAGGCACAACTTAGGAGACAACTATGCAAAGCATTTAAATACACCAGTACAGTACACAAGTAAGACACAACACACAATAAAAATCCCACACCAGTTTACAAAAGTAGTAGATTTTTGTATCTTTAAAATTACACCAAAATGACAAAAATCCAATATAGAGAACCCGAGATATGAATTTTTAAAGATTTAATTTTAAAAATTTGATTTCTAGTGCTTAGAAATCAATAGTGCCAACTGCGGACATCTGGTCACGCTTGACCAGGATAAAGTCACACTTTGAGGCTGACCACAACGGAGCCCTGCTCAGATACACTAAGCGGGAGGCCTTGTTCAAAACTTTTCTCAAGCTTTTCCCTCTCGACGTCTTGCAATCCTCCTCAACAAACCTATTTCGATGTGACATCATTGGATTGCTTTTCCACAAGGCCCCAGTCAAATCCTGGAAGTCTGGAGCTTTGGACTTTTCACTGTGATGACCCTGAAATTCTGTCAGGGTCGCCGTTGAAGGTAGTCGGCTTGACTCACAATGGCTAGTCAGTCCACTTATGGAGCTTTTTCCAGAAGTTGCTCCAACTTCTCTGAACTCCTGGAGGTCCTTTCAGAAGTTCTCCTTTGGGTCTCAAAGTGTCCAAAACACTGATCCAAGGGTTCCCTGGAAGTTTGGGATTTCAATTCTCACAATGCAGCTGATCTTGCAAGTCCACTGCAAGCACTCCGGGCTGGGGACTTTTGTGGAAGCTGGTGCAGGGAAGCTCTTTTAACCTGTTGCTTTCAGGGAGTCCACTTCTGAGTCCTTTTAAAAGCAAGGCTGTTGTTCCAGTGTGCACCAGGAGCAGTACTCCAGTATGCATCCCTCTGGGTTGCAGACCCAGGTTCCAGCAGGGCAGTTATGCCTATAGTTACATGACACCCCATCCCTGGGGCATTTAGGGGAGACCTTGGGGTGGCTTCTCTGTAAACATTAGGTAGATTGTCACTTTGGAAGTGCCTTTAATTCCAAAGTCGAATTTGCATGCATTTTACTTTTTAAAGACAGTCTACATGGCAGGGCGTCCTTTAAAAATAACAGCAGGCTCACAGCAGTGCACACTCCAGTGCAGGAAATCTACTGGGCCTCTTAACTTCCCTTCTCTATTATATACTAGGGACTAGTAGGTAGTTTGAATCCCCCTTGCCCTATTACCTACTAGGGACTTGCATAGGTCTGTCATTGCCAATTGGAAATATAACACTAGACGGCCTTTTATTCAGAGCACTGGGCCTGTTTAGTAAAGCCCAGGGCACAGTCAGGGTCAGTTACTATCAGTCAGTATCAGTCAGAAACACATTGGGGTGAACATGTTTTCTCACAACTCAGATAGATAGATAGATAGATAGATAGATAGATAGATAGATAGATAGATAGATAGATAGATAGATAGATAGATAGATAGAGACACGTTAAGTAAAATAAATGTGTAAAGTACTACGAAGTAAATGGTATTAAAATCAACTCTTAATTTACTTACCTTCTATGCAAAAACTTGATGTACTTACCTCCGAGTCACAGACTGGGATGTAACACCTATGCAACCTATAAAACATTCAATTTGGACATAGGTGTTCTTGTACATTGAATAACTCGATAACATTTTAAAGTGTAATTGAAATGTTTTGCAGTGATGTTACGTCTGAAGTATCACAGCTGAAAATTCACCACATTTTTATAGAAAAGGTGCTAAAGGAAGCTTGTAAAATCCATCCCATAGTCATCTGAGCACTCTGTAACACCCATTCATCAGCTTTAACTATAGTAGTGCATGTATATGATGCATTGGCCTCATTGATGTTTTTTGTTTGGGATTTTGTCGCTTCACGTGCCTTGTTTGTACTCATCACCTGCAAACGCTACTCCTGAATCAGTGGGTCATTCCTACACAATGCTACCGGGTTCCCAAAGCCCTTCAGGTGACGATATACTGCTCCTGCTTGTAAGTCGTCAACAATCAGCAGATCCGTTTTTTTCTAGCAACCTCCACCGCATTTCATTGTATAACTTGGGACCTTCCCTTCCTGCTACACTTCGCCAACTGTTATTCCTATGTGCCAGCAATAGCACCAGTGCATTAAAGAGCTTTGGTTTGTGCCGTTTAAGATTTCTTGTGCAACAACATCCAGTTCTGGTTTGTTGAACCTTATTTGTTGTGGCCTAGATTCCATTGTCGTATTTGTGTTTTTTGAGGTGCAAACGATCTGCTCTGTGGAGTTGTTTAAGTGACTGGATTTCTCTTTGACAGTGTATTTCCCACCTGTTTCTGCTGTAAATGCATAAGTAAGGTTTGTTATGGTTTGAGTTAAGCACAGGTTGACTGCCAATTCTGGTGCTTGTGCCAATCAACTGGTGCAAATCACATTGGGAGCAATGTTGGTGATTTAGCGTTTGTTTTGCTATCATCAGTGTATGCAACAATCACTTTCCCAGTTGGTGGACGTGTTACTGGTCCAGTTTCATTTAATCAGCCACTTTGTGCACAACTTACACCAATAAGATTGCTATGTAGGTAAAATCCTCACACTAAAAAATGGGACCCGAGTCAAAAAAAAATTGCATTTCTGAAGTCAGTTGAACTTACTTTGCAAAACATAGGACCTCATCTACAAGAATTTGAAGCATTGGCTCAGATTTCTTGCGCTGCCCTGCAACCCCCTTCCAAAGTTATGGATGCGCTGTATTAACAACACAGAGCTCCAAGGTGCAGGTTTTCACAGATGCATCAGAAATTCTGATGCATCTGTGACGCTAAAGTCACACATTGCTGAACTAGCATCAAATAAAATGTTGCTACTCCAACAATGCGAGGACCCCGCCATAGACAAAAGCCCTGTGCCACTTTTACCGCCTACTGTGAGCAGGTGGTAAAATTCTGATGCAGTGAAGGAACAGAGTGACGCAGTGAAATGTAAATTTCGCTGTGTCTGTTCTTCTTGGCTTTTTGCCTTGGAATGCCTACCTTGCATATCATTACCGGTAGCTGGCGCCCAGCAGTGAAAACTAATGCTAGAGGCCTCTAACGTCACTTCAGATTTGGAGTTGTTTTAACACAGTTGCAGGGTTAAAAAAACGATGCTACAATGGTACAAGGGCCTTGTAAATGAGGCCCAAGTTCTCAATGCAGAAAAGTGCATTGTAATTTGAAAATGACATTACGAATTACAAAGAAACATTGTGAACAATCATGATTCACAATGGGTAGGTGAAGTTAAAGGGGCATTCCCCCGTGAATAGAAACAGAATGCGCAAATGGATTGAAACTATTTTTTTGTGATTGTAAAGCACGAAATAGCCTGAAGCTCCGCCGAAGGTAGGTGAAACCATTTGCTTTTGCAGGTGGCAGATATCTGAAGGTGCAAAGAATGGCAACACAAACCACTGCATGTGTGTCCCAATTATCCATTCACAATGTGGTATTTCTGCAGCATTGTGAAGTGGGTTCCTTCAAGCAAAAGGGTTTACAATGTGGGGATACTGAAATGCTGGGTGGAGGATTCTTCTCCCGTGTAGGTTTACATCCCAGAATTCATTAGTGTTCATAAAAAGGAGCAATCTAATTCCTGGCTCTTAAATATTCATGATTCAACTTTTTGAGGACCTACCCATTGCACCCCTACCCCACATCGGGACACAGTAAGTGACACAGGGTTAACGTAGTGTAAAGACCATTTATTTAGGACAGGATTGCATCTTATACATAACATTATATATGCTCAAAATCAACTCTAACTTTTAAAACCCCACCCCTTTGAAACTTCTCCCCAGTCTTCCTTTTCACTCATTCCCTCACTTTTTCTCTGTTCACTCATCTTCCACTTCAATTCACCCACACATCCCCCTTTTTCTTTCATCCCCTGCCGGCTTCAGGCATCCCCCACGCTATCATCCTTCACCTGCTTCTTTCTCCCCCCGGAAGGGTGGCCAGGCCCACATCTGACTCTCCACCATCCCCATTCTACTGCCTCCAACCCCATCAGCAACCTGCCCTAACTAGCGTTCAATCCGACAAACCCACAGTCAACCACTCTCCCACCCTATTCTGGTACCCTTTTGCATGTAGGGTGGGCGGGTGGCCAAATGTCCGACCACGTGATAGGCTGGTGCGGAAGAGGCCGATCCCTCCCATATAAGTCCCCAACTTAATCCCGCCCCCACGTAAGACCAACCAATCCTGTCACCCTGCACCTCACTTCCCCTTCCGAAAGCTCCAGTGGAGAGAATAGACTGTGTCTGCTGTCCATGCGGCCCTCCATTGGGACACAGTCAGTGACACAGGTTTTACATAGGGTAAAATGCCATTTATTTAGGACAGGATTGCACTTTATACATAACATTGTACATGCTAAAAACTCGACTCTATCTCTTAAAACTCCTCCCCTTTGAAACTTCTCCCCAGTCCACTTTTTCACTCATTACCTCACTTTTACTCCAGTCACCCATCTTCCACTTCAATTCACCCACACATCCCCCTTTTCCTGTCACCCCCTGCCTGTTTCGGGCATCCCTTATGCTATCATCCTTCACCTGCTTCTTTTTCCCTCCCCCGGAAGGGTGGCAAGGCCTGCATCTGACTCTTCACCCTCCCTCATCTACTGCCCCATAGCACAAACCCTTTAGGCGTTTGCTGCCCCATGAGTGAACTCACTGCAACATTGCATGATTGTACACCTTCTCCTTGAGCCACATCTTTTCCCCCCACAAATCCCCTAAAATTCAACGAAGCTCGGTAAGGTAATATGCATTGCCCCAACTTGGATAGGGGCACGCCATCATTCCTGAAAAGCTCTGCCTCGTCCTCTGTAATCTCCTCATGCTTCAGCACCTTAATATCATGTGCCCAGCAGAAAACCCTCATTGCTCGATTGAGCTTTCTCCAGGCCCCTTCCATAGCCCCATGCTTCAGCACCCCTCTCCATTTCCTCCTAGGTACTAGCTCAGTCCAGACTAAGCAGGTACCATGCATCTTCTGATGGAGCAACTCCAAATCACGTTGCATAGGTTGGAGTAGGGTGAGCCACTAAAGCCGCACCAGATCATTCTCCCCCAGGTACAATAGCAGAAGATCAAGACAACCCCAGTTCGGCATCATAGATGTTAAAAAAGGAAGCACGTTGCCCCACCTCATACCGTTCTTCCACACCACAAAACCTCATGAAGGCTACTCGGCAGTCCTAAGGAGCGTCCATAAATCTGCCTCTCCGAGTAGTTTGCTATAAACGAATACCCAACCATCCAAATTACCATTTTTTTACTTTTGGGGCTACTCAAGCAACCTGAAAAAAGAACAAACTTTAGTACAACATCTACAAATCCCCCACCCTCCTCTTTTCAAGCCCTTGTACCTTCCTACTCCCTAGTATATGCCCCCCAGATCAAGACCTCACATATCGCTCGCAGCATCTAGACCTCCACCTTCCAATCTGCCAAATCTGAGCCCAGTCCCAACCTAGATGAGCTGCATCTGTAGCCGCCCCTATTCTAATTGAATGAGTTCCATAGCACTGTGGCTGTCTCCCAATCCGTCTCAACATCATCCGTAAAACAGACAACAACTGGAATGCTGTGAGCTTCTTGCAACTCGAGTGACTAAAAACACCGTCCCCAACTGTCACACCTTGTGACCAAAAACTGTTCCTCTCAACAACCGGGCAAGCAGCTGCATCTCCAACTTTCTTCAACCACACCCATTTCCTCTTTCCCAACTGATCAGTCTTAGACTTTCTAAGCCACATGCCCAATCGTCCTCCTCGCAAGCATATATCACCCACTTTCACACCTACGGACTTACCCACACCCAAAAGTTCAGACACCCGAAATGCCCCAAAGAACAACCATACCATGCACAGCCTGGACAAAGCAATTTTATGACCGTCTGTACAACAAACTGGCAGCACATGCAATAGCTCCAACAGTAAGTCAAATGTGATAGGTTCCCTTGCTGCCTTGCACATCCCAACTCTGGCCCTACCCAACCCTTTTAATATTCTACCAAGAATGTCATCTTTTGCCAGGTCACAACCAAAAAACAAGTTCCCATAAAATGAAACACCAGCCAACTTGCCCCAATTGTGGCAGGCGACAAACCTTTTCGCATCAAGAATAATACAAAGCGTAAAGCCCTGGAGTCAAGCAAGCTGTCACTTTGCACCCCAAAATCCTCTTCAAAACATTCAAAACTCTTAAACTCCAACCATGCCGGACAATAACTCTTTCTAATGGATTCCACTAATGACATCTCCACCAGCCTAATGATCATCACTCCCAAATGTCTGCGGGACTGCTGTCTTGTGTCGCTCTGCTCCTGGTGCCAAACTGACAAACCGTTGCCACTGTGAACGAGACCGGGAATCTGCAATAGCATTGTTCACCCCAGGAATGTGTGCTACTTTAAATATGACATTTAAAGATAAACATCTGAGCATGAACACCTCAATAATTGCAATAGACTGAGATATTTTGCCCTCTGTCTGTTCACAAGTTTCACCACTGTCAATCAATCAATCAATCAACAGACTTGTAGAGTGCAACTAGTCCACCAGCTAGGGTCTCAAGGCACTGGGGTGAACAGCAAGTGAACAGTCGTCGATGATTAGTATTGCGATAGAGTGGGAGATCTTCTGAGGTGGAAGGAAGGGAATTCCAGGTCTTGGCGAAGTGGTGTGAGAAGGATCTTCCTCCGGCTGTAGTCTTCCGGACGCATGGAATGGTGGCGAGGGTGAGGTCGGTGGAGCAGAGCTGTCTGGTGGGCGTGTAGAAGTGGATTCTGCGGTTGAGGTATTCTGGTCTGGCATTGTGAAGGGCTTTGTGGGTGTGAGTGAGAAGCTTGAATGTTATTCTCTTGTCTATTGGGAGCCAGTGCAGGTCTCTCAGTAGGGCAGAGGTGTGGCTGTTATCTGGGGCGTTCTTGATGAGACGGGCAGAAGCGTTCTGGATGTGTTGCAGTATTTTCTGTACCTTGGTGGTGGTTCAGGCGTAGAGTGCGTTTCCATAGTCCAGGCTGCTGCTGAGGATGGACTGGGTGAATGTTCTTCTGGATTTGGTTGGGATCCATTTGAAGATATTCTGGAGCATGCACATGGTGTTGAAGCAGGCAGAGAAGACTGCACTGACTTGACGGTTCATTGAGAATGCTGAGTCCAGGATGAAGCCAAGGTTGCGGGAGTGGTCGGTGGGGGCCGGAGTGCTTCCGAGGGCAGTGGGCCACAATGAGTTGTCCCAGGCAGAGGAGCTGTTGCTGATGACAAGGACTTCTGTTTTGTCAGGATTTAGCTTGGGGCAGCTCTCCTTCATCCAGGTGGCAACTGCCTTCATTCCATTGTGGAGGTTGGCTTTGGCTGTGTGCGGGAGATGATTAGCTGTGTGTCATCAGCGTCTGAGATGATGTTGAGAATGTGGTGTCTGGTGATGGTTGCTAGTGGGGCCATATAGAGGTTGAAGAGAGTGGGTCTCAGAGAGGATCCTTGCGGGACGCCGCAGTTGATCTTGGTGGCCTCGGAGGTCTGCCATGTTGTCCACGTGAAAAACTACAGTCCTGTTGTTCAGCTTGTCCCCCCACACTGTCAAGGCCACCAGTAGAGGAAAGAATTCCAGAAAAGCAATGCTCCTGTCTTGTGTCATCCAATGTTCAGGCCACGTCTCTGCACACCTCCGCCCATCCCAGAAAAGACTAAAACCAGAGGCCCCAGCTGCAACAAGAAAATCTGAACCTGCCATTTCATGTCCTCCTCCCAAAAAATTGTGGAAACCCCATTGAATTGTGTCAAGAATGTCTCCCACACCCTGATGTCCTCTCTCACACCCACCGACAACATGAATCCTGTAGTGAGGGAGGGAGGCACCAGACATAGCTAGTCCCAGCCACCTGCAAAATGTTCTGCCTCCCTGCCTACCCTGCATGTGAAGTTGATAAAAACCAGGAGTTGTTGTGCCATGTGCAATTCAAACTTATGCAAGGACCGGATATGTCTCAACAAATCTAAAATCTTGTCCACCTTTCCAACCGGCAATCTGACCAGTAAGCCTTCTCTGTCCAGTTCTATCCCCAAGAATGCAAGCACACAACTGGGGACCTCAGTCTTCTCCGGAGCCAAAGGAACCCCATCTCCCAGGCCAGTCTTTCAAACCCTGCCAAAGCCTTCTTACAGGAATCGGATCCATCCTTACCCACAAAAAGGAAATCATCCAAGTAATGTGTCATCTCCCGATCCCCACTTACCTTAATTAAAAACCCATTGTAGGAAAGTGCTAAAAGCCTTGAACAGCGCACATGAAATGGCACAACCCATCATGAGTACTCTGTCCATTTAGCTTGAGCCATCTAGCTGCATGCCCAGCAATGCAAAATCCTCAGGGTGGATAGGCAGGAGCAGAAAAGGCGCTTAAATGTCACATTTTGCTAACTCAGATTCCCTACCACACCCACAAACGAGCCGAATGGCATCATCCACTGAAACGTACACCACCCTCGTGTCTTCTTGCATGAATAAATCATTCACCGACGCCCCCTCCGGCCAGGACAAGTGATGGATGAGGCGAAACTCACCCTTAGTCTTTTTGGGACCACACCCAGAGGTGAAATCATCAGATTCTCTAGAGGCCATTTGAAAAATGGACCTGCAATTCTGCCCTCTGCCACTTCTTTTGCCAACTTATCTGCTACCACTCGAGGCATTTCTTTAACAGATCGCAAATTGTCTGCCCATCTCTTCCTTCTCGGCCCTTGAGAACCTATCTGAAGCCCTTCTTTGAAACCCCACTCCAATTTGCACACTATGTCCCCATCAGGGTACATGCACAACCACAGCAGCAAGACCTCCAGCTTAATTGGGGTAGGTGCCCTTCGGTGCAGGAGCACCTTGCATCCCTCTACCTGTGCCCGTTCTCCACTGCTCAGCTGGACTGGTGAGTGAAAAACACTGCATGACTGGGTGTCTTCCCCAACATTTGGAGCACTCATGTTTGAATTTACATTGAATTTACATGGATGTCTTGAGCAGAAACCCTTATTGAAGTTCCAACATGCCCCTGAGGTAGGTATCTGGGGTCGCTGTATGGTGCCCCCCCCCTTGGGCGGGACGTGACTGAAAAGGCATATATACCACCAGTCGGCCACTAGCGGTATGTGTTGATGCTGCGGAGTGTGATGAAACCATCCACTGCATCCACAATTCTGAGTCCATATCCCCCCACGGCTTGTCTGGATTCACACTTACCTGTGCCCGAAACTCCTCATCATAGCTCAGCCAGGCAAGCCCCCCCAAATGCGTTTGGGCTTTGCGTTTAATGTCCATGTACTTAAATATTGTGATGGCTCTGTCAGTTAATTTCTCGCAATAGATACTGGCATATATCAAAAAGGCTGAAGTCCAATTGTCCATAGTGATCAGTATAAATGCTTGAAGGGGTGGTGTTAAGTGGACAAGGCGCTCTCCACAAGTATATACTTAATAAACCAAACGGTGCTTTAACAAGGTACCTCCCCTACAAAACCTTTTAAAAGAGCAATCCTAAGATTGTTCTACACATAAATACAACTAAAAGCACCCGCTTTCTATTTAGTATACAAACAATGAATTATGAGTCCCAAGATATGTTCCAAAATTCTTCTTCTTTCTTATTTCTTCACTTTCGTTCCAGCCAAGTCAACACATGTTTCATCTGGGTTATATCCTTTGACTTCCTCAGAACATTTAAGGCTGTGAACAATGTATATAGACATACATAAAAATATCCATTATATCTCTTCTATTCCTATGCTTCTATTTTGTACACAAGTACAAATGTAAAGCTACATAATAATGTATACACTCTAATTATATAGTGCCTGGTGGAAATCAACACACTAGTGATCAACACACATTACTGTGGAAACCTTGTTATTCTCCAATATATTAAGATCAGAGTCTATGGTGACATGTCAGAACTCCATGTGTTCCAAAACATGCACACACAGGTGAAGTCCCTCAATCCAACCTACTTAGTATATATTACTTAGGTGCTCCTGATATTTGAACTGCCAAAATTGCAATTATAACTGCTCCAATAAAACGTCTACATACTTTCTTCTCCACACGATCAGTTCCATTATCTGTTCAATTCTTCCTGTCCGAATCTCAAACCTATATATTATCCAAATCAAGTTAATTAGGTAAAATATTACTTCTACTAATTAGTTATTAACTTTTGAGTCTACCATATTATCGTTATACACCTGCTTACCTCCTTATCAGCTCAATTATCTTCTTCTAATTTTATAAATCTGTATGCAATCATTCAAGCGTATCCTGTAATATAAAATGAAACTTCAAAAAATGACCATCTTGGTAAGCCCCACAGTCTATACTGAGTGCTCCATTCAAACGCTTCATTGAAACGCTTCCAATTATGTATCCGACTCACCACCAAGTAGATCGCTACTAAATCTATTAGCACTGCAAGTACGCATAAAGAAAACCGAGTAAGCGTCTCCCAGCTACATAAAAAGCCTCTGTTTCGTGGTGTTCGACAAAGAAAGAGAACTTCTACATCTACTACAACTTCAACAGAAGTCTCCCGACTGAGTCCTTTTACTATTTTTATTCACCACTAATAGAAACAAAGAAAGGACCATCTCAATACTCGTCAGTGTACTGTTATATCCGTATTCACTGTGTATAACCTTGTGTAAGATGTAGCTAGACCAAATAATACCTTATAACATACTTATTAACCCCTCACTTATTATGTTTGTCATTCCATTTTAAATGTTATCTATATTCCTTAACAATCATTCCTTGTATACAGTGAAAAACAAGAATAATTAATTCAAATGATATTATGATTATATTTAACCTGTGTTTTATATGTACATATCTAAGCAGAAATTATTGTTGTACCTAACTTGTATGTTTATCCACTAACAAATCTCTTGTTCACTATGTACCAAACATAGCAGTACATATCTTATGCTATACCTGATTTATTGATATCTTTTTATATTCATAATCAGAATAACAGATATTGAGTTCTCATTCTCCGTGTGTGTGCATAATTTTGTCCCACATATCAAAATTATCTATCTCCTATAACATATTCCAGTTCATGGTTAGAATTTAAGCCACATTCTACTGCTCATAGTCTCATGATCCACATAGACTCCATCCACCTTAATGATAGTTCCCTATTACCTCCTCACGGATCTATCTTAATATGTTCGAAACCAAAGCATTTGAATTCTTTATGTACATCTTGTGCACTACATCCCCTCATATGTGTTACAATAGGATATCTTTCATCATCGTGCTTGGTAGCTCTCCTATGTTCTGCAATTCAATTCTTAAGCAGCCCCTCCCCTACTGATTTCCACTTTTTTGCCATTTCGGGCAAACCACATGCGGTGACGTCAGCCACAACACCACTGTGATCAGCAGGGAAAAAGTTAATTTTCTGGCAGATCCCAATCCACTTGCTGTCTACAGCACTATTAGATCAGGTGATAGTAAACCAGCTATTTACAGCTCTTAGAAACAGTGGATGCAATATGAAACGCTATAAAGCACATTATTTCTTTTAATCATCCAGAAAGGCCCTTCTAAGAGCACTAATTAATATGACATCCCAGAAACGTGTTAGAATTTGTCTACCTCCTTCGCATTATTCATCACTTTCATTTACACTTCATGTGGATGTCTGTTACTCTTGCTTGAATGTCTCTTTTCAAGCCTGGCCCATGCTCACCGAAGCCTCTTTGTCACATAACTTCACTAAACTATAAACCAACCCATGCACGTCATATATTCCTGTGTGACCTACTCAGCCATGCCTATGGATATGGATAATAATACCCGCTTCCTCTCAACCCCCAAGCCAAAGTTATTTCACTTGCTTTAGACTATGAAAAGGGTCTAGGGTGGGCAGTCCTGTGAGAACAACTCCGTTAGTACATGCATGAAGACCAAAGATGCACAGAAAGTGACATATGCAGGAGTTGACCTCTGACACAGAGGAGCAAATGGTTCTTAGTAATGTGATGGTAGGCCACGCCCTCTCTATGTGTAATAAAGGCAGTAATTCACCCGTGAAATTGGTCAGATTATGATTTACGGTAGTTTAATTATAAGAGGCATAGGCAAGATAAACTTTTCTTCAATACGCCTACAGTAAATCACACATAGACAACAAGTATGGTAACATAACACGTATTTTGTTTTCATCCGGAGTGTCTTGTTCCTCCAAAGGAAATTCTCAGTTGACTATGATAAAGTGTGCTGCCTGTATTTGGGTGTGTCGGGCAAAATGCAATAAAAACAGTAGATATACTCCATGTATTCACACACACCCAGTGAATCAGACAGTAGTGGTTCACTTCAAATAGAACCACCTAAAGATCACTGATCTGCGCATATCTAGTGCAGACCAACGCATTCCACCCCTCTACTAAAAGAACTACACTCTGAGAGAAATAACTTTTTTTTAAATGTATTCCCCTGGAACCAGAGGGAATGACTACGGTGAAGTGGAACATTATTTGTCTGTATTTAACAAGCCTTGCTCGGGGCCAGGTCTCTAAAGGTGTTCCACTGAAATGAAAGAGCGCGATTGCAAGATCCATCATAGCACTAGTCTCTGCACACACGCGCATAATAGAGCCCCAGGGTGAAAGGAAATAGAATTCATCAGAGCCAGCGCTGCAAGAAATAAACATTAATTCCATCAGAGAAAATCTGTAAAGTGTCAAATTTAAAGTAAGAGGAAAACGAAAGCCTTCTACAGGCAATAAAATAAAATCCATAGCACTTTTATTACATGATGCAGGCACCATTGGTGCAGACCAATCAGAGTAACCATGGAAAAACAAATGTAAAGCTGGCAGTTTATCTTCCTAGTTGAAGCACAGTAATGTTTTTAATTGATCAGAAAAGTGACTTGTCAATAAAGCAAATCTCACTCGTGAGAACATCTTTCAATGCGCTGTCACACCGAACTGTTTCTGATCTTGCAACAGCTTCGAAAAAGGACAAGACAAAACCTATTCGGATGGATTGTGGGTTGGAGTCGAAAAGAAATGTGTAACGCAAAGACCATATTTGGCAAAACGAGCAAGTCTAGAGGATTAATTGTGAAAGCCATCATTGTGAAGAATGGATGTCACGAGCAGGAGAGTGACAACTGTCAGTACTCTGCATGAGTTTACATCTGTTGCAGCCAGTGCCTCTATTTTATTCAGTTTCTGAATCTTGGGTAAACTGGTCGACTGCCCAGATTAATGCTATTACCCGACACTGCTCGGATAGTGATACACTGTTCCGGCCCAATATCGCTCACCGTTCAGAAAGGATCAGACGGCAGTGTTTCAAGATCAATCAGCAGTCGCCGAAATATCCAACATCTGCCCCATAGATGGACCAAGATGTATGGAGCTCTGTGAAATCTTGTGCATATGTTGTATAATCTTGCCACAATTGTGGTTCCCAGCCCTGTCGGACTGGGCATTATTCTCGCACGTGCCAACTTGACAAAGAAATGACAGCTAAGATAGCTGCATAAGTGAGCCCAAGCCTTAGTATGTCACAAAGAGCATACTCTGGAAAAGAAACATTGGCCGTGGATTGGGCATGCGAACATTTGTATTTACGTAAGTGCTTTATGTTTATTCTGCCTTTCACGTGCTATCAACGTTTACAGAACTTTTCAGGGCGGGTTTTCCATTAGATGTAAATATATTCCTTACAGCACATTAACACCTACAGCATATTCACACTCTCTAAACAATCTTGAGACTATTTGTCACTAAAGTGACGCTTTACAGTATTATTTTTATAGTGTCTGGCCTGACGTGTTTTATTTTCCTTTCCTTTAGTTTGTCAAAGAAGCAAACATGTCAAACTCAATTGTAAGTTATGAACTCAACTGTAAGTTATGAACATTTCTTTGTGTTCAAAGTGAAACTGTGACTATCTTTTTATATTTGTAGAACTCTATTAGCTTTGAATGATTGCTGCGTAGAAATATTTGCCAGCAGCTGGCTACAATATATACGTTTATTGTAACGAATTATATATATTAGAATTTTTATGCACAAAGATTTAATGATTGACATCGTAGTCTTTCCAAAAGATGTATCAGCGAAGGCAGCGGAGTGATTCATTTGTCACAATAGTGCCAGATGACACCCACGCATTCTGGAAAGGAAAGAATATTTTCATCTCATTTTCATATTTGTATTCGAATTGAAATACTATATTTAAAAAACCGTCTCTATAATGCATATGAAATGTTTATTTTAAGGCTAAATACTGACTTTTGCGCTAAATATTTCAGTTTCATGGTTCTGGAGAGTGTTAAGGCACGTTAGGAATTTTGGGAAAACAGGGATTTAAAAACAGGATGTCAAACCTGACCAGGAATCAGAGTTTACAGCGCTTCAACATCGAAAAAGAAAGGCGCAGGGCCGATTTTTTAAGACTTGTGAAGAAAAGCAGAACAATTTCTATTTGGGCAGCCATTTTGTATCCATGAACAGATATGTGGGTGAGCACCTAATTATGAAACATACATTTCGAAACGTGCTTGCTGAAGGGCAGACATTTCACCCCCGCCCCTCCACAAAAATATTGTAGTAGAAATAATTTTGTTTTGTAAAAAGGTCACAGTTTGGATGAATGTTCCACCTAGCCAAGTCTTTGTGTACAGACTCTAATGGGAGAAGACATAAACATGTTTGCATCTGAACCCAGACATAGTGTGAGCCTTAAACGTACTTGAGTGGGTTAACTCTCCCGGTTTTAGCTCAGCAGACTACCCCAAAGAAAACACAGGGTTTTAATGGATACCCATTACAGAGCATGGTTTTTAGTCAAGTTTAGTAGGTCCTTTGAGCAGTGTTACTACACATAGGGGGATGCCAGAGGCCATGCCATTTGCATACTAGTTAATGACCATGGCTGCGGTCCATGCCCCAAAGGCAATGTGGCCAGGAGTCCTGCACCAAGAACCAAAGTACATGGTTGTAGCTCATGCCTTCTGGGTGTTGTGGTCAGATGTACTGGCTTGCATTATGTTCAGAGTACATTTTGTAAAAATGGCATGGCAATTTTTATATCAAATTTTAAAAAATGCACTGAACAAATCTTTTTTGAAGGTAAACTATGGTTCTACACTAAAATTGAATGCACACTTATGTCAAATAAACACCTACACAATTGCAGGACGTCAAGGTTATCGCACAAACCATTAAAATCGCCTAAATGCAACTGTTAAATTAAGAGCCAACACAATTACCAATATTTCACTGCTAATGACCTGACAGATGACATTACAGATGGCATTACAAATTGTGTGAGTAATGCAAACACTGACGAATAATTCATGAAATAAGCAAGGACATCATTAATGAAGTAGACCATCACTATGTCCTTGTTCAAGGAATGGGATCTGGCCCATTTGTCATCCCCTCTATTTTTTGCCTTAGCACCACGGTTGTTTTTTTTTTTTTTGCAGTGTCTGACTTACTGAGCCTCACTCACTGTGAACTCTGTTGAAAGCGATTTGAGTGCAAACCCCCAGTGCCCACCTTTTAGAATAGGTTCTGCTGCTACACACCAGGAGTAAGAGGCTCTAAGATGGTTCCACGTGATCACATTTGCACACATCTATTGCGACATGTGTGGGCTGAGCAATTCAAAGACCTGTTTCACAAAGCCTGGTGTCTTTGCACAGGTAACATGATACAGATGGGGCCTTTAATACGTTGTTTATGGCCTTTGCAATCCTAATATGTGTAAGTCTTTAGTGCTTCACTGAAAGCCTGTGGTGCTTAACTATATCTTACGATGTAGGTGAAAACTACAACAAAATATAATTTCGCATCGGCTGGGTCTAGAGAGAAGTTCAATGTACTCTTCCCAGGTAGACAAGGGTCTGAGTGCAAATATAACATTTTTTAAATCATATTTGCACTCTGTCATGTACTCTAAGTGTGGTTATTTTGCTCTGAGTGAACAATTAATTAGATGTAGGCTTTGAACTGCTTTGCTGGGTACACTTAATTACTCTGATGACCAGACAGGTAGATCAAAGGCTTCTCCCACACAATAAACCCCTGTAGAGGGGAGTAAGGCAGTTCCTGGCAGAGGAAAGGTATTGAGACAGACCTTGCTTAAGTTAATTACATCCACACTGCCTGATAAGCCTGGACATGCTCTCCCCTGGGAAAAAATAAGGAAGAAGTGAGGCCTCTGTTTCCAGTCTCTCCAGGAGATCCCTTTGAAGTTTGGTGGAAGGAACCAGTTTTACAGATCAGTTTAGAGCTCTCAGTGAATTGAAACCAGTGGGCAATTGAAGTCACCTTTTTGAAATGTCTGAAGATGCTGTGCAGGAGAGATGCCACAGGAGGAGTGATGAAGTGTCACCATTTTACTAGAAAGAGGTGACCACTTTCTGAAAGTCTACACCCCCACTTAAAACCCCTGTACACGGGACAGACTTTGAAAAAGCATTGCATTATGCAGAACCCCAAGGATTTGTGGACCTTTTGTGGATACATCCCTGTCTGAAGTGGTGGGGCACCCTAGACTTGCAGTGACTGAACATTTGTGTACCTGTGCCTCCAAGGCCTATGGCACCAGCTTCTCTACTCCTGATTGAGGACAGTAGAGTGATTGACTCACTATAGACCCTGGAGGAGAGACGTTCGCTGGACCTTATGTAGACTTGTCCTGTGGGGTATCACCCCCATGTCTTCTGCTCGACACACAAGCAGCCTGCAAAGGGCCACTAGACTATGGAGAATGGCAGGGAGGGTAACTACGTTGCCAGAGAAGTGCATCATGGGAGTGAGGAGCCAGAAGGCAGGCCCTGAGTGCCTCTACAATTGGAGGGGGAGCAGTTGGAAATTCTAGCACCTGAAAATTTCGGCTTAAGCACATCACCAGAAGTAAAACACTACAACCCCCATCAAAGACTCAGTTGGGTCAGAGAAATCAGTATCCCGTCTTTTCCATTCATTTTAGAAAGTTCTGAGCAGGACCCCGTGCTCTTTCCATGCTCCCCAGATTCAGTTTATTGCCCAACGTAGGCCAGCACCTTCGGGGGGTTGCCTTTATTTGCATATTTTGTCTCACAAGGCCCAAGGAGGAAAGGGGCACTGCTGTTGCCTTTTGAGAGAACTAGAGCCCACCAAGTGTTGCCCTAGGCACTCTGAATCCTCGTTGAAGCCTTGTTTACAGATTTGAAGGGTTGGCATACGTCTCCCAGGTTACACAGCATTGTAACCGATGGATGCTTTTTTTTTTAAAGTTAGTAAGCACTCTTGGAGTTGGGGCTTTTATTTTTATTGTTCTGGCATTTATAGACCTTTGCTTTAAGAATCTGCAGCTGCTATGAAGCAAAATTATAGCTAATACTTGTACACGCTACATTAATGAACATTGCTGATAGCAACTGTATTAACAGTGAAAAATACGCATGTGATTGAATGGTGTTGAAAAATGGTACTCTACCGAAATGTTTTAATATTGGTTTAATTTTGTTTTGACCTAATAACTCTGCTTTAAATGTTGTGGTGACACCAAGACAAGGCAGTACATCTGTCTGACTTTTTGTTACCTCTACCCAACATATATTGTTAAACACATGGGGATATTATTGTTTTGGGGCTAAGGGTTGCTGTATTAATGATAAGTGGGGCCAAACTGAAACTACTTTTAAAACTTGGCAAAAAATATTTTATTCATGATCTCCTCTCAAAAGAGTTCATTTTTAGGGATTATGGGCCTGATTTAGAACTTGCCCCATACTCCATCACAATGGTTCTGGAGAGTGTTAAGACACAAGGTAACAATTGCTGCAAACTAAACATATGCTTTTCCACATGCAAGTTGCATTTGTTTGTGTTCAGGTTGCATTTGTTCTTATGAAAAACAAGTATTTGTAACCTCTAGTTAATACATTGAATTGTTATTTTATTGTTATTTTGGTCTGATTGAAGAGTTTAGACACTTTAAGAGATGGGTTGACCTTTATTATTCTATCCAGGGAGCTTCATTTTGCTCATCAATGGAATACGTACTCTAGTGGCACAATGGAGAAAGGATCATTGTAGGAAGGACCTTACTCCATCTGCCATAATTTGGTGGATGGCATACTGACTTTTATTTCTGCCATCACCACCAGGAAAAATACCTGGTGGTGAGGGACTGGAAAAAAGGCGATGAGGAGTCCCACACCCAGGGATAAATCTCCCACAGTGTGTAATCATTACCTTTTAGTTCTTCAAAAACAAACTCACACTTTGGGCATCTGTTTTTGAAAAACCAAAAAATGAACTCACACTTTGGCCATTTGTTTTTGAAAAACAAAAACATGTCAAACGTCTGGTTAGGCATCAAAGCTAATGGCAGGCATACACCAAACTTTTAGTACATTGCAAGGAACTGCTTTGCCTCAGGATCCTTTCAATGTACAGATACAACTGTAGGTCTAGTGGTCACCTCTAGATCTCATAGGAGAAGTACCCTTAGGATGGTGAAGGTGATGTCCTACACCATCCCAACCTACTCCACCTGCCAACCTCTAACTCAGACCCCTTATTCTTTCATATAGATAAAAGTGACTTTGTAATTACAGGTTTGGAATATTGAATATTTTATTGCAATTTCAAAAGATACTATTTTTTGTGTGTGGACTATCTGAATTATTGGGAGAAATGTATTGTTTAAGAGTAAAATGCATTCAAAATAACTGAAAGATAATGGTTGTTGGGAGTGCTGAGAGAAACATGGAACTTGTGAGTTTGAATTAATGTTTAAAAAAAATGCACCTTTCTTGCTGAGCAAGGTATGCTACCAAATCCAGTTTGGTCACTTACTACCAAATGCAGTTTGGTCACTTCATGCTACCAAATGCAGTTAGGTCACTTACTACCAAATGCAGTTGGTCACTTACTACCAAATGCAGTTTGATCACATGCTACCAAATGCAGTTTGGTCACTTACTATGAAACGCAGTTGGGTGACTTAGGGCCAGATGTATCAAGCTCCCGGTTTACATTTCTTAAATAACTAATTTTAAGAAATTGCTATTTAAGAAATTCAAAATGGGATGTACGAAAATTGCGATTTGCTAATAGCGATTTCTTAAAATTTGCAATCGATATTACCGAATCGCAATTAGGGAATGGGACTCCATTCATCCCTGTGTAGGTGCGAATGGTTTAGCATTTTCCAATTTGTGAATTCCATTTAGGAATTTGCAAATTAGGTAATGCAATTCCCAGGGTGCTGGGGGCCTAAGGCCCCCTCTCATGCACCCCCAAAAAAATATTTGTGTCCATGTGAAGCACACACATGCCATAGGGCAAAAATTGCACATGCATACAACCAATTTGAATTTGGTGGTAATTGCATTTCCTAAATGCTCAATTCGCATTTAGGAAATGCTTGATACATATGCTTTGGAAATCGCAAATAGGAATTCCCTATTTGTGGTTTCCTATTTAGAGAATCACAATTTCCTTAAAATTGCACAGGGAATGCCTTTCATACATCTTGAAAGGCATTTTTGCATTTGCAAAAAGCCGAATTTTGCAATTCGCACCGTTTGTGAATGCAAAATTGCTTGATACATCTGGCCCTTAGTAACAAATGCAGCTTGGTCATAAAATATATTTCATGTTTTACAGCAGAGAAGTTACCATGAAAAGAAGAAAAGTGGAACAGGATACATAAATGTTTTATCTATTGAGGTGGATAGGTCACCAGAAAGTTAGGGAAACTTCAATTATTGGTGAATGGTCCCTTCTAGACAATGTTTCTTCAAAGAAACTATTGGGATTTGTTATTATAAAGAGTAATACATTTATCATACATAATAATAACATTTTCATACTTTTAATATAGGTCAGATGATAGGGAGTGATTGGATCACCACATTTAAAGTCGCAGAGGTTTATAATGTATAATATAGTCTGTAGCATTTTTATAATTTGAGATGGCTAGATG
This sequence comes from Pleurodeles waltl, assembly GCF_031143425.1. NCBI lineage: Eukaryota > Metazoa > Chordata > Amphibia > Caudata > Salamandridae > Pleurodeles > Pleurodeles waltl. The sequence continues at coordinate 779,888,612 of NC_090439.1, forward strand.
CTTCAGTGAGTTCAATGGGCTTCCTTTTGGACTTTTGATTCTAGTAATTTGGCCTTATACTTATATTGTTTGTTTGTGTATGTCAATAGCAAGACACAAAGTGGCTGTTGGAAATGGCCCTTTCTGCAGGGTCACACCCTAACATTTTGCCTTCCTCCTTTTCTTTTAGGTAATGTCCTGTCTCCACAGATAGGGCTGATTTACCCCCATAGCTAGACAGGCAGACAGATCTGGGGTAAAGGGGATCCTTGTGCACTTTAGAGAGTTCCTTTGAAGTCTTCCCTTACATCAAAGGCACTTTTGGGTATAAGCACTGGGTCTTTGCCCCCCTAAAATCACACACTTATGGATCTGTAACCAGACATCGCTGGTCCTACATCTGCATATTGCCAGAAGTGCTGCTGGGGTGCCAGGAATGACTGCCACTTTGCTACCTGTCTGGCTGTGTTGGCCTGCTGCTTGCTACCTCTGTGCTGTGTCTGACTTCAAGTGTTCTCCAAGGGCTTTTTTTGGCTTGCCTGTTTTTTAGAAATCTCAGGGCCATCAAAGATTTCCCCCTCGCAACAACTACTGCTGGGCTCGACCAACATGGAGCCCTGCCCTGCCTCAACATGCAAGAATCTGTCCTGGCACATTAAGTGGGGTGTCTGCAGCCCTTTGTTTGTACCCACCTGTGTCATGTGCCGGCGAAAGATCACCCCGTCTGTGCTGTGTGTTGTCAGAAATTGCTGAGCCTACCCTGCCTGAGGCTAGATTGCTGTGTCTGCAGGCTCTTTGTAGATGCAACACCTGCAGACAGTACAGTGCATCTCATCTCCCCTCTGCTGCAAGCTCCAGGAGGAGGGGCCAACTGCACCACGGGTCCCTTATGAAGGAGACTGCTGCATCTAGACTTTGCCAGGACCATCTTGTCTAAGACACTGCAACACCCGAAAACAGAGAATGCAGCTTCACCCTTGCAACACCAGCCACCCCAAAGAGCAGATCGATGTGCAGGTCCGAACTGGAAGAGGCCACCAGGGACTGCCATGGCTGTGTAAATGCGGCCTTTGTGTACACGAGAAAGGTACTGTGCTCAATTAGAGCTGCCCTGAGCTTACGCAGGCGGCTGAGTTCGAAAGTCCACTGAGTTTGAAAGTACACTGAGGCCGCCATTATAACAATGGTGGTGAAAACCACCTACAGCCGCAGTGATGGCCACCAACATACCGTCACTGCGGCTACCATCTGTCCGACCATATTATGATCACTGATGGACTTCCACCACATGAAGGGTGGAAATCCGGCAGTGATCATACTGGCGGACGGTGGTAAGCTGGTGCTGCTATCACCAGCACTGCCACATCAGTAGAACGCTCTCAGCCGTATTATGTCCAGTAATACGGCCTGGCAGTGTTCTGCAGGCGGGGCGCTGGTGATGGTAGCAGTGCCCCTTTTCGTTCCCTGCCGGAAGACCTCCTCGAACAAGGTAAGTCAGACTTCCAACAGGAGACGTGGTGGGAGGGCGGGGGTTGTTGTGTGTGTGCGTGTCTGAGTGTCTGCATGAATGTGTGTGTGTGTGTGTGTGTGTGTGTGTGAGTGAATGCATGTAAGTATGGTGAAGTGAGTGCATGTCTGCATGTCAGTGTGATCGTTGTAAGAATGTGAGCGAGCATGTCTGAAAGTATGCATGTATGAATGCGTGTATTCCAGTGTGAGTGATTGGGTGTATGCATGGTGCGTGCCTGCGGGTGTGTGCATGTGTGGGAAGTGAGAGGGTGAGTGGGGGGATCGGAGGGAGTGGGTGTTTGGATAGAGGGGGGGATGGGGAGCTGCCTACCAGTGACAGGGAAGGAAATCCCTTTTACCGGTAAGGCCTACCACCATAGTTTTCGTGGCATTGCTAATGTCACAAAAACCATGGTGGTAGGCAGGCTCATAATGCCGCCGCTTGTACTATGCCAGCCACCAGGCTGGAGATAGACATCTCCGGCCCGGTGGCTGATACCGCCATGGCGGTATGAGTGGAGAAGTGGTGGGTTTTCTGCAGCCAACCCGCCATTCATAATGACCCCCTGAGTTTGAAAGTACACTGAGTTTGGAACATTGAGTTTTACCTTTGGTTATGACCAGCATCACTCGGAGGCCTTGTGGAGCATTGCTTTTCCCGCTCCAGAACTTATGAAGTCCCTCTGTTGATCCCCTATGGGGATCATTGTGATTTCACGGAGACTACTGTAACACCCCTAATAAAAGCGGAGGTGCTTTACCAGCATTTATCAAAAATGCTTGTAACTTAAAAAGTATTTTTTGTATTTATATAGTTTTGGTCTTGTTTTTTTACCAATAAAGAAAGTTGTTTTTTTAAACCTTTATGGAGTCTTTTTGTGGTGAATTCATTGGGTTACTGTGTGTGTGTTTACACATTCCCTTTTGAGATAAGCCTGCATGCTCTCCAGCAAGCTACCAAAGGGTGAGCACAGATTATCTTAGTGGTGTATGTAGCTTACCCCGACTAGGGTGGAGGGTTCTGCCTGGCTTGAGTTTTTATCTTAGCCAAAACCAGAAACCCCATTTCTAACAGTGGCTTTGTGGTTGATATTGCTCTTGCACTTTTTGTAAAGGTGTTCACAGTGCAAACATTTGTTATGTTTGCACTGTAACACCTTTTCTGATTTTCTATTACTTAAAACATTATGATATGAGCTTTTGCAAATCACTTACATTTTTATATTTGTTAATTTAAAAAAATAACACTTCTTTTAATAGTTGTGATTACAAAGACATATTTTAATGATTGTGAATTTTATGCGCTAGTTTTAGGTACACTGCTTAGGATATACATAGTTTTTTACTTTTTTATTTGAAATAGCGCACAATAAGATACATAAAAAACAGCCATAATCCTTGATGTCAATAGAGTTAATCAATTTGACCCATACAGTGCAATCATTATATAACGACAGATTTCAAATTCATTACCTTTAGCAAACTACTGACTACTAATTCAATAGCCATTGTGACAGTGGAGCCCATATTTTCATTCCCCTCTTTCTGCTAGCCTTACCCTTGTTTGCATACAGGCTACTCTCCAGGTAGTACATTGAAAGTATTCAAGCCAACCATTGATAATAAGTTGGAGGGTCAGTCTTTAGCCAGTCTGATGCAATACAGCTCCGTATCACGGCCATGGCCAAAGACACGAAGCATTGAGATTAACCCATGCCATACCTCTTCGTCAATCACTAGTAATACACGTTGAGGTTTTAAAGATACTTCCCAATGCATTACAGCTTCCAAAAACTTGATTATATCAGTTACAAAAACTGCAAGCCTGTCACAGCTAAAAAGCATGTGGCATAAGTCTGCTTTTGTGCTCTTACATCATGGACAAGTAACCCAGCTGTCCCTCCAAATGTAGATTTTTGGCAGGGGTATAATATAAATTGAATAACGTGTTATAATGCTGTGCTTGTGGCCCAGTAGCAAGTAATACAAGTTGGCCTATTTCCAAGGAAGCTAAAAACGATGTTTCACATGAACCAATTCGTCATCTCCAATTTCTTCGCTTGCTTCCCCATATTGTCTTGCATACAGTCCAGAAGGATTGGGTAGAATTTTTTTATAATGCACTCCGTTGAGCTCTTAAGCAGCAAAACAAAACAACAAATCTCTAATCTGCGGAAATGTAAAGAAATCTTTGCTATCGGGAGAGAATTCCTCATTTAGTTCAATAAAGGAGTTCATTTGTTTACCAGAAAAAAATAATCTTGTTTTCGAGCCCCTTCTTGTGCCCATTTTTTACAATATTTGTTACAAAAAAATCCCAGGAAGAGTTGGAGTGTTCCACTGTGGTGTATAGTTGCTAAACCAACCAATTCCAATTCTGCACTTAACCTGCCTCCATAGTTTAAATGCACCCCCTGCTGTTTTAAATTTTAACTTTTTAAAATAGCTTGGCTCCACTATTCTCAAAAAAGCAATGTCAGCAACATTGCCCCAGAAAATTCTACATATATAGACTGGGCGCTTCCCCTAGTGGATTACTAGAGTAATTGGGTATGATTAATGCTTGAATACATTGCAGGCAGTAGTATAATCTGAAGTTGGGGACAGCCGATCCTCCCCTCTCCCTTGGTAGCACTAAGTACTTAAAAATCGATAAGCTTTTGCAAAAGACCATATGAAACTACTGGCTAACTCTTCCATTCGTTTAAACCAGATGTTTCCAAATTCCAGTGGAATGGTCCTGAAGAAATACAAAACCCTGCAGAGATGCGAGTTATTCATACAATGTAATTCCCTCTTGGTCTTAGCTAACACTGGGGCAAGATTATTGTCCACTATAGTGTCCAATTAGGTGTCAACTTGACCCCCAGATATTTGACTTGCTCAGTCTTTCATTCGTCCTCCAAGCTTATCCATTTATTGGTCATTATCTGACATTTGGCCTTGTTTAGCCGATACCCTAACACTTTACCAAATCTTGCCATTTCTTTCTCTATCTCAGCTACTGTTGTCTCTGGGTCTGATGTTACTACCATGATGTCATCTGCATACGCTAGTGTTTTAACATTCCCCCCCGGGAACTTTAATTGGAGTAATTAGCTTGTTTTTTTAACAGCATTCTTATAAGTGGATCAATGTACAGTGCAAAAAGCAGAAGTGAACAAGGACACCCCTGCCTTGTGCCCCTTGAGATTTAAATGGTGTCAGATTCCGACCCTGCAAGATACAGTCTTGCAGTAGGATTCTTATATAAGCCCTGAACAGCTCTGATAAATCTGGGGCCCATATTGTTCTTGGGAAGCTCTGCCCATAAATAAGCCCAGTTCACCCAATCAAAAGCTTTCTTAGCGTCCAATAAAATCAGTGACATAGGAGCCCTAACGACCTGCGTTGCATACAACGGAGATAGGCAGGAGAGACTAATTTACTTATCACCATACTCAATCTAGTGGCAAGAACCTTCACATAGAGTTTAGTGCCTCCATTAAGTAGAGAGATATGCCGATAGGAGCCAGACAGAATGGGGTCTTTCTCTTTTTTTCAAAACAATAATATTATTTTCTGTTAGCCATGAAGCCGGGGGCTGAGATCCATCTTGGACAGCCCTAAATAGTGCGAGAAGCTCGTCTCTCACTTCCCAGAATTTTTTTTATGGGATCTTATCAGGTCCTGGAGCCGTCCACTACCTAGTGAATTCAGCACTACTACAATCTCATCAGTGGTCATCGGAGCCACTAGCTGCAGCCTTTCATCTTCATGCAGCTGCCTATCAGGGAATTTGTCCAGAAATTGATTTATCTCATATTCTGCTATGTCAGCATCCTGCAGATATAAGTTCTGATAAAATCCTCTAACCACCTTGAGAACTGCTAAATTACCTCTCACTATGTGTCCATCTGTGTCCTTGACTTCGCTAATGAAGCCATGCTTCATCTTTTGCCTCGTTCTGAAGGCCAATAATTCACCAACCTTTTCACTGAATTCATAACATTTCTGTTGATGCGTCTGAAACTTACCTGTGACCCTCTCCACATAAGATTGGGCAATTCTAGCCTTCACCCCAGATATTTTGTTTATAGTCTCTTTCACAGGTAAATCAGTTCTTACTGCCTCCACTATCTGAGGCTTCAGTCTCACCAACTCCGCCTGTGCTGCGATCATTTGTTGAGAGCGCACTTTCTCCTTCTTTAAGCAAAAGCTGAGAGTTTCACCTCTTGTTCCTTCCTTAAGGGCATCCCACACCACGTTGCTGGGGCACTCCCCCATTAATTTTCAAGAAATGTGGTATCTATTTCTTCATATCCATTTCTGATCTGACAGCAGCCCCTATCAAATGACTATGTCATATGATATTGTTCTTTGGACAGTGCCAATATTTTTATTAACAAGGGTTTATGGTGTTATGTTCAGACATAATTCTTGGAAGTTTTTGAATCATTAACCCCCTCCTGCAGTGTAGTTATTACATAAAAATAATTTAACCTAGCATGTTTCTTGTAGGGAAAAGAAAAAGAAGTGAATACTGGGTCGAGAGCTTTACAATGCTGCCAAACATCCACCAGACCATGACTTAATGCAAGGGTCTGCAGAGCCTGAAATACCCTGGGTTTCCTCCCCTCATACTGCCCATACTTCTGGGTAGGCAAATTACTGTTAATATGGATATTCAAATCCCCACATAGAATAAAAGGCCTCGGCCGAGACGCTAATTTGATGTTAATAAAATCAGTTCTATCTGGATCATTTAGGTTAGATCCATAAACTGAGAATAGTGTAAACTTGGTTCTACCAATTAAACATGCTAAAGTCACCCAACAACCTAATTTGTTAGTGGATTTTTTAATCAGTTCAACTAATATATTACGTGCCAATACCACTACGCCTTTAGTTGTTGTCCCTTGTGTAGTGTAAGCCAATAGTCGATAGCCAGGAAATTCCAACAAACATTTCTTGGAGCCTGTAATATGTGTCTCCTACATGTAGATAATATCTGCTCTAAGTGTTTTCAGCCCTTCGGCCACAAAGCACCTTTTTCTACCATCACTTAAACCACAGGTGCCTAATGTAGCAATATGTAAGCTACTTGTACGCACCACATTAATGTGTATACTGCCACCCAAACAAAAAAATACTCATGCATCTGTGCCACAGCAGCAATCAGTGTAAATTTACCAAATTTAAGCCTTTGACCTTTTGTGCGCCCCACCACGCTCCCATTCCACCCCTACCAGCCCCATCAGCCCCTCCAAACCCAAACCCATTCGCTACTCTAAGCCCCTGACAGACCACTCCCAACCTAACCCACCCCAAATTCATCCAGATGAGGCAACCAGACTGCTGGGTCTGTCAGATGGATAGTTGCCCCTCCCTTCTCCCAGCACACCTATCTCCCAACCTTATATCCCTAGTCCCAATTGACTTTATGTGCAATCATGGAAGGGTAGGCCCTTTCCTCCTAAACATCCCATTTCCCAGTAGATGACTACCGCTGTCAATTATTGCTTATCCATTATCCCTAGCTTAAGTCAGCTTTTACATGTACTCATTAGCCTTGATCTCTGATGAAAACATCTGTACAGAACCTTTGTACAAAATCTTTAAGCGGACAGGGTTCAGTAAATATGCTTCTGACCCTCTCTCTTGAAAGGGGATAATCAATTGCCTCAGTCGCCTGCGTCTCTCCACAGTAGTGTGACAATAATCAAGCCGAGAAAAGAAAGAGATCCCTTCAAAATTTCTCTTTGAATCAGGATGGGCCTTCTCAAACACAGCTTGCCACAATAAATAGTTGCCGATATGCACAATGATATCCTTGGTTTGGGTCTGACTTTCAGTAGATTATTCTCTCTGCTTTTCAAGAGAATCAAGAGAAGCTAGAACCAGTGGGCTCTCTGAATCTCGAGCACCCAATTCTAGTTCTTGGGAAAAGCGCCAATAAATAATTTGATTACATAAGCCTGCATATCTTGTCTTTTCACCCCTTTCTTGATCCCTAAAATCCGCAAGTTATTGTAGGGTTGCCAGTTTTCAAAATCCTCCATCTTCCACTGAATGTCTGAAATCTATGACTTATGCAAGGCAGATTGTTGCACAACAGTACTAACATCAGACTCTAGCGCATTGGCGCGGGTCTCAATCACGGTTATATGCTCTCCAAATAGGCCTTGGCAATTCTCCTCACTGAAGCTTGTAACTGCTTGTTATCAATCCTGGCTTTCCTACTGTCGCCTTGGGTCTGCTCATTTTGTTGCATCATTGTCCGGTATATTAGATAAAGGGACTTTAGGGGGCTGGGGGCCATGTAGCGATGCTTGGGGGAGGTCCATCAGAGGTAGCATAAATTTGCTGAGTAGATGTATAATGCCACTGCATCCCTTTCATCCCTCTTGTGGACTTTTACCTCTCCGCTTTCCCTTTGCCTGTTTTCCCACAGCCAGTTCTCTTCGTCCTTTTTTCTCAGACTGTCTCACATAGGGCCACTGTAGAAGTGGTATAGCTCTCGTTGGAATCTTCTTCTGGTGATGAACTAGAGACATCTGTGTCCCTGGACTGATCTGACAGCAAAAAAAAGTTCTCTGATATCTCAGCCTGCCCAACATCTCCTCTTTAGCCACTCTCACTCCTATAACTTCCCCAGTGACAGCCCCGTATATATTAAGCAATTTGGCACCATGCTCTTGGCCAGACGTTGACATACAGTTATCGCCAAGCATCGTGCTCACTATACTCTGGGGTGCAGATGCTCTCTCATCTAAGCCGAGGGTTAATTAACTTCCTCCTTCCTTGACCTCTGCTTCTTTAGTCGTTACAATAGTCTTTTGGGATGAGTCATGTTCACCCACAGGAAGAGACCCTTCTAAAGCTGCAAATTTGCTGTCAAAAGGGCTAGCACTGCCCTGAGAGGAGCTGATCACAGTTTCCGGCTGCACACTTGAGCCCAGGACTGATTGATCCACATTAGTTCCTTCAGCAAAATTAAAATCACTGCCTTTTATCACTTCTAAAGGTCGGTCCTTCAGCAAAGATGAAGTCATTTTAGCTTCCCCCTTCCCTGATAATACCACTGAGCATTTCGCCTGCTGTGGCACTTTAAAGATGTCAGTTATTATTTTATTTCTTTTTGATAATTTATAGAATTTAAAAAATATACATTCGGTATTTTACATTTTCTAACATATTTGAATGTTTTTTTTTAATATTGTTAAGGGTAAAGCTATATTATTTGGGTCTAGTAAACGTGGCCTACAAAAAATATGCTCTTTCCCCAGTGATTGTTAGAGCAGCATGCGAATAGTAATATTTGACCCCTCACCAATATATGGTCTTTCCCCAATGTTTGTTAGATTGTAGTTAGAGGAGTAAATCTCTCCCCCAATGCATTCCCCACATTTGTTTGTTAGATTGGAGTTAGAATAGTAAATCTAACGTTCCACATATATGCTTTCCAATAATATTCATTAGATTGGAGCTAGAATAGTAAGTCTGACCACCAGAATCCCATCCATGCACTTTCGCAATATTTGTTAGATTGAAGTTAGAAGCTAGAATAGTAAATCTGGCACCTAACATATGCACTATTCCCACTTTTTATTATATTGGAGTTAAAATAGTGACTCTGACCCACAAAATCAATGCTCTTTCTCCAGTGTTTATGAGATTGGCTTGGCAATACTAAATCCGACCCACCAGTCCCTCCATGCGTGCATTTGCACCAATAATTGTTATACTGGAACTAGAATAGTAAAGCTGACCTCCTCCCCCATTGTGTGCACATTCCCCAACTTTATTAGACTGGGGTGAAAATAGTACATTTGAACCCCTACAAACCATGCACTTTACCTGCTTGTTAGATTAGAGTTAGAATATTAAATAGCATAAGTTATATATTCATTTTTCCAAGTGTTTGTAATATTGGAACTCAAAGAGTTAATTTAACCCCCCCCCCGTCAACACCCCCTTTAATGCATGTACTTTTCACAATGTGTAATAGACTGGAGTTAGAATTGTGTATTGACCTCCCCACTAGGGTATGCACTTTTCCCATGTCCGTTAGATTGGACATAGAATAGTACATATGATCTGTCAAAATATATACATTTTCCCCATTTTTTGTAGGATTGTACATTTAATAGTGTTTTTTATGTTTTTTCATTGTCCTTTGATTAAACGTTTTTATTTCTATATATGTTTTAGAAATATTTTAAGGGTATTTCATTTTAAAGTATACAGTTTTTATTCAATAGTATTAAAATTGTTAATTTCAGTCTTTGGCACATTTTAGTTTTAATAACTTATTTAAAATGTATTCCGATGTATGAATGTAATAAATATTATATTTTGATATATATTTAGAAGACTTCGTAATGCTTATATATGTTTATATTGTGTGTATTAAATGTCAGTTATTTATTGAAACCTTTTTACCTTAGGATATATGTTTTATTTATTTAGTGTATGTCTTAATTCAATTTTAAAATATATTTACATCATTTTTAGATTAATTTTAAAGTTGTATGTAATTGTATGAAATGTTGAAATTATTAAATTAATGTTAACTTTTTAAATTACTTGTATTGTATATATATGCTACATATTTGGAAACATTATTTTAACTTTTTGTAAAGTTACAAGTATGTAAAGTTGATATTTGGGTGCTTCATATTTTTTCTACAATATTTTTGTATTGCCATATTTTAGGTCAATATTCTGTTCCCCAAGCCTTAAGCAATAAGGGCACACTCATCCTCGTGGCTGGATCCTTTGGAAAAATCATTGGGGTAGAATTGGTCTGTAGCACTTTCTCTACCTCTTCTACTCTTTCCAGAGTAGCTTCCTCCTTCTTGGGTTTCAGTGCAGCTCTGACATCAAACACTTTTGATTCTGTGATCCTCTCCTTCACTGTGCCCTTTCATCCATTGTTCCTTGACAGTTTGCATTTATTCTTTCATTTAGCCTGTCACTGTTCTGCTCTGGTCATCTCCTGTCTGTGTTGTTATGATCATGCCTCTTCTATCAGCACCAGAAGTGACTTGATGGTGTCGGCTACCTAAATTTCTGGCGTGTCAAACCCAGGAGGAAGTCCCAAATTGGGAAGACTACTTTAGGTGAAGGAGTGGGTGGCCATAAAGAAAGTATATATTTTTCTAAGCAAAATATTTGCTACCTATGTTTGGAGTAGTTCCTGAATCTATTTCTACATGTTAGCCATTGAGCAGAGATATTCCAGTAACATGGACTCAGACAAATCTTGATTTCTCCATTCCATAATAGAAAATCATCAACACAGCTTAAAAGGGATTTAGTTGTTTTTTCACCATTGCATACTATCTGTAAAGTGTCATGGTTCATGGGCTGCACTCATCTTTGTTTGCTGGGTAGGAATGGAGATGCTCTCCTTCAAACATCAAAGGTGTGTGAGCCTTCTGCTTCAGATGAGTTCAAAGCTATACCTAGAGAATAGGCTCAGTTTGGTGAGAGTCTTCATGTCTACAGAACCTGCACTACACAAAAATGCAAGTATGCAAGTGGAAGAAAAATAAGCTAAATTTCCCTGTGCACCTGAGAGCTCTAAAGACTTCCAGTGTTGGCACCCATGACAGATTCATTGAGTATAAGATACTTGTGGTTCAGAGCGTTCCTTGCCAGGCAACTCTGAAACTTCGCTGGAATAATTTTGCAAGGATATTCGAATTTGTGACACTTTCTTTAAGAGTTATCAAGGATCTTGCTCTCAAAGCAGTCTGGACCAACATTTAAAACCAAGGATTCAAACTTTGATTTGCTATTTAGTATAGGGGTAATCCCTTAAATATAATGAATTTTATACACCTGAGTTATGCTTCATAGGACTGCAAACTCATTTGCACCTATACTCAAAAAAGCTAGTGAACCCTCTATATTTACATACTTTGGTGATATCACTTGAATCATGTATGGTATTAAGGTATTTATAGTGGTGGAGAGGTAAATATATATTTCCAGGAGCGAAAGCACATTACTAATGAGTTTTCATTATGTTACAGCTGATGAAATGTGTGCATTGAAATCATTCTGATCACAGGCTTGATTTCTAACTCTCTGAAGGTAAAGTAGCAACAAAATGTAATACATTTCAGGTTACTCCATGCATGTATTGCAAAGATTATGTATTTCAACTCTAGGAAGTCATAGCGTAATTGGAAACAACAAATATTGGGTTATACAGAGTTTCTCAAAAAGCATAACAAATGGCAGAATTATTTCTTGTTATAGATTTCAATGCCTCAGCAGCCCAGTCCAGATTTATGGGTCGACAATGTGAAGCTATCCAGAGTCTGTGTCTATCTCTCTCTCTGGTCCCCTCTCCTTTTCCACAATCCACTGGTGATATTCATGTCAACATCAGGGCAGTGTGCGCTCTACGGGCGACTAAAATGCAAAAACCCAGCCTTTATGCAAGAGCATAATTCTTGCATTGTGTTTATATGCAGTTTGTTAATCTTTTGCATTGCAGAGTTTTACCTTGAAACCACTATTAATGATGTTTGCAAATAATGTTCATTTGCAAGGTATTGCTGCAGGCTTACAGAGTGTATCAGGGTGTGGTCCCTTTCTAGGACCTTCTAGAAGCTTTCCCTGCAGTATGACTGGGTGTGGTTTGTGGGCTGGGCCAGACTCTATATAAGGGAGCCAGCCCAGCTCCACGTGCTCAATATTCAGAGGTCCCGGTGCAGAGCAGCAGCAACTTCCTGAGCTCCTGTTCCGGAGGCCCACTTCGACCTTCCAGGCCTTGCCCTTCATTGTATTGGTGATCCTTGAACAGGGCGGTAAGATGGAGGTCAGGTTGGGCCCCCGACCCCGTTTTCAAAGGCATTCGAGTTTTCGGGTCTAGCTTTCATGTTGAAAGATTTTCCTTGTGTGTGTGAATGTGCTTGCGGTTTTCTGGCATTTACATGTTGGTATTCGAATCGGCAAGGCGCGCGATTCATTCTTGGCATTTGACTTTTGAGGTTCGGAACGGCAACAGTGTGCGTTCCCGCATTTAAACCTTGATGTTCAGATCGCTTACAGAGTGCACGATCATTTCATGGCATTTGCATATACTTGTTGGTATCGGCAGTGTGCGCGATTCATTTCCCGCATTTCAACCTAGATGTTCAGATCGCTTATAGTGTGCGTGATCATTTCATGGCATTTGCATATACTTGTTGGAATCGGCAGTGTGCGCGATTCATTTCCCGCATTTAAACCCAGGTGTTCAGATCGCTTACAGTGTGCGCGATCATTTCATGGCAATTAAAACCTTGATGTGTAGTGTTTTTCTGAAGGGCACACAATTATCCAGGGCCTTTGAACTTTCTGCAAAGGTGCTAAATCCAAGATATTACACTCTTTGTGCAAATTAAGTCCTATTTCATTCCTATTGTTTTCCAGGGAATGTTTCAGAGTACTTTTTGTTCTCATGTAAAGATGTAATGTTTATTCTGAAATGCTATTCAAGAAGGTTCTTATATTCATAAACAGTGTTAACTACTCATGAAAAGTTCATATGAAACATTGTATTAACCATTCTTGATTCCTTTCCAGGTACCCAGACTTCTTGAGGTCTAGTTGTAGTCCTTTCTTAAGTTATCCATGTTTCCAGTGTGACAACGCTTAGAACCATAGTCTAGTGAAAGTCAATATGATAAAATCTTGATATTGTGTTGTTTAACCTTTTGCTTCCTACAGGTCTCCTTCCCAGCTGTTCCCTACCTAATTCCCTTTTCCCCCGCTTGGACTCTCTCAGGCTCTGTGATTTTTCTATCAGAGTTTTGGAGCTGTCTAGTGGTGGACATGTTGGGAGCGTACGCAGGCCCCGAGGCTCTGGTCTCCCTGACAATTCATTCATCAGTTGCTACAGGGACATGTGGGTATGAGTATCACTCCTATTGGTTCTGAGCTCAGGTTAGTGCAACATTGACACATTAGTACCATGTGTTATAATTAATTGTACATATTATGGGGGTCATTCCGACCTTGCCGGGCGGCTACTGCCGCCCGCCAGGCGGAAACCGCCGTGCGGCCGCCAATGCGGCCGCACTCACGCGGCCCCCATTCCGACATGTACGCTGGGCCAGCGGGCGCAAACCAAGTTTGTGCCCGCCGGCCCAGCGGGAATGAGGCCGAAACACAGGAGCCGGCTCCTAATGGAGCCGACGGTGTTGCGGCCGTGCGACGGGTGCAGTTGCACCCGTCGCGCTATTCACTGTCTGCTATGCAGACAGTGAAAAGCTGGCCGGGGCCCTGTTAGGGGGCCCCTGCACTGCCCATGCCAGTGGCATGGGCAGTGCAGGGGCCCCCAGGGGCCCCATGCACCCCTTACCACCAGCCAAACAGGCTGGCGGTAAGGGGGTCATAATCCCCAGCGCTTCCCTGGCGGATTATCACCGCAGGGGCATAAACGCCTGTTGGCGGTGCTTCCGTCATCGAGACCGCCAGGGTCAGAATGACCCCCTATGTTTCTTAAGTGTAACAGTGGAGAACTTTGATAAAATTAACTAGGTTGCATCAATATGTACAAAATGTCATTCTTTTTAATGATTTAATTATACATTGATGGATTTATGTATTTGTTTATAAAAAATATTTATTTAAGTGCTTTTATACAAGTGCTTTAGAAAGCAAGAATCATGAAATGGTATTGCATTAGAAAAATAAGATATCTACATAGGTACACTAGGACCATTCTCGCTCTGCTTTAGGAAGTAGTTTCTGGAAAAAAAAAAGAGTAGGAACTGAGTTGACAGCAGTTGGGAGGTTAGTCTAGAGTTCAGGAGCAACACGTGTGAAGGAATGAAAGGAATGAATGCATGAAAAGGCACATGAAGTTTAGGAAACAGGGAAAAGATATTGGTCGAAAGAGCTAATGGCACAGGTTGGGCAAGTGTAGAGAATTTAAAGAAAAAGGCAAGGGTAAGCAAGAGAGCTCTACTTACTCCCCATACACAACACACTCATTGCAAACTCTTCACATGCACATTCAAGGTACTACACTGCTTAGGGCCCACCTACTTTTGCAGTGCAGCTCCTTCCACCAACCACCAAGACACCTACATTTCACAAGACTCCTGCTTGTACACTTCCCACGCATTTACAGAACCAGTTTAGAAGGACCAGCATTTTCTGACATCGCTCCTAAGGCGTGGAATGACTCTCCACTCCACACCAGAGCCCCCGCCTTCTTGAATTATGCAAGAATTGGAAGACTTAGCTTTTCAATTAACCAACCTACCATACACAGGGCTAAGCTCCCAGATCCACTCACTGAACGGGAACCCTAGCAGGTGATAGTATGCTTTGCAAATACAGACAACACAATAACTAAATTTGAACTGAAATGTAAGCAGTAGACAACGAAGCTGGGCAGTCAATAAAAATGAGATGGATGCATAATTTTAGACAGATTGAAACAGAGTGGGTAGATATTGAGGAAGGACAGAATATTTAGCCAGGAACAGTAGTTAATTCAAGAAAAAAAATAACTGAAGCAGTAGTTGTTCAGGCCTAAGCAAACATTTTAAAAAGTTGACTGTTCATGGCCAAAGTAATGCTAAAACTTGAACTCATGGAATTGAGAGCAGCGTTCAGATCTTCACTTAAATTTGGGTATTCAAGGTTTAATGAAGTAAAGCCCTCGTGGAATGATTAGCCTATAGATTTTAAGAGGATGATGTGATACACATGAACATACAGAAAGAGGTTTAACAAGTATATGACTAGAATTCAGTCAATCCCAGCTGCATCAGTGCCCGTGGAAGATAGACTAATGCACTTTTAGCTTCTTTTACTGTAGGATTAAAAAAAAACATGTAATCTCTAAAACCATTGTAGAGTGTGATGCTTTCCTAAATGTTTGTTAACAGAAAACAACTACAATTTAGGATCATATTTCTGTAACTCTCCTCATTGGTTAGCCTACACCGTCAGTGGAGTTATACGGGCAACAACAGAATATATGAAGCCTTTCAAATCTCCAAGTATTGACTGGATTTATCATTGCCTGCTAATGAGTTTTTATTGCACTATATACACAGCATTTTGTAGTATTACAGTATAAGAAGGTTGGCATGAACATTCTGCAGAATGTGGTGAGGTCAATGCTGGAATGTGGATAATGGAAACATTTGTGTCAGTTATGCTGGTTGAGTGGTGGAGAGACAATACTTGATTTGTAGCAGCTCTGCATGAACTAGACTTTAACTGTTGTATTACACTTCTGTGTACTGTGTCTCCTTGGATGAGGATGCTACAATGTTTGTTAGTGACGTGAAGAGTAGATCTTCTACAAGAACCCATGAATTTGTGACTGTCTTCTGAAGCCCATAATACCGCAAGTCTTTTTGTTCTATTTTAAAAGAAAAGTTCATACCAGGGGATTAATGTACACATTCCAGATGTCTGTTTTCTTGCATGTGCCATGCCATGGTCAGTGGGGGCATCGCCCATTCATTCAGGGAATTCTTCAAGTAGTAGCAGTGTTGGTGATTGTGCTCTTGTGTTATATGAGGGAAGGAGAATTGAGTTGGCTGGATTTTTTAAAGACACTTTGGGTTTAGGGGCAGGAAGATTTGTGGATAAATATATGTGGCAGTTCAGAAGTTGTGCATTTTAGGTTGGTTCCATCAGGAACCTTTCCATATGGCCTTGAGACCCGATACCAACAACCAGGTATCAGTGGTTAGTGAGGGTCTTGTGAAGAACTTGGGTACCATTAAAGGGTTCAAGCATAACAGTAAAGCACAAACTGCACAGTGTTCCATTTTCCATTAGGAAGGATTTAAGGAAGGAGTTGATGAGTTTGCGTGACAAGGGCATGTTTGAACCCACTGAATCTTCCCTTTGATTGTCTCCACTGGTTGTGGCAGGCAAACACAGTCGAGAACTGCGAGTTTTGTGGATCTTCAGGACATTTACAAGGTAATTTGGACTACCTAATATCTCTGATTTGTTGCTGTCTGGGACAAAGTGGTTTAGCAAAGTAGACTGAGCCTCTACATTCTACCAGATGGTTTTTGAAAACAGATTCTAGACACTATACTCCATTTGTTTCTCCAACTGGCACATTCCAGTACTGTAGGATGTTATTTAGGTTAGTCTTGGCTACATTAATGTTCCAGAGAATTATGTATCAGTTGTTTAGGGGTATGAAAGGAGTACCAGCATTCCAAGATGAGGTGATGATCTTTGCAGCATCCAAAGAAGAACTTGATATCATTCTCAACAGAGGTTTTGGAGTTTTGCAGGAGATAAAGGTAGTGGTGAAAATGTAAAGATTTGAGTTGTTGTAAAAAACAAAAGTGGAATAACTGGGTAATGTAGTATCAGGTAAGAAGAATAAACCAATACCTTGGCAGTGCCATAATTGATGCTGTGGTACCCATAGATAAAACAGGTCCCCTATCCTTCATGGGTTTGTTTAAATTCCATGTCCATTTCATCTCAGATTACACATCATACATAAAACCTCCCTCTGCATTGTAAAAGAAACATTTTCCCTTTTCTTGGGATGCTTAATGTCAAGAGTGTTTTAATTGGATTAAGAAACAGTTGGAAACAATTGGCAAGTTCTAAGGTTCCCAAACATTTTGATCCCAAGTTGCCCTATTGCATTGCTGTTAATGGAAGTAATCACAGTCTAAATGTAGCACTCATACAGGATAGTGTGGAAAACATAATTGGTTAGGCCTCTAGAACACTGAAGAATAGAAAAAACTATTTCTCCACCATTTAAAAGAATTGTTTGCCTGTTGATGGGCCATACCAAAATTTAAACCATATATGAGGGGAACAAAATTAATTATTAAAACTGATCTTAGACCCTTGGTGTAAATTTTGAGTGGGGACTAAATCAAAGACCAGACTCCTTGCATTGCTTGACTATCAACAAAATTGTTACCGTATAATTTAGAAATTGTTCACATTCCTGGAGTGAGGAATGTGAGGGCAGATTTCATGACTAGGTCTCCTACATAAGTTGAATGTGTGGAAAATGCAGATGATACATGTGATAAGAAATGTTTGATTCCAGCACTTGATTTGGAGTATATGTTTCCGGTTGGAGAGGAGGTCAGAAGTACTTGCTAATGAGAATCTCAAACAGACTATCAAGTACAAAAAAAAGGGTGGTCCACTGAAAAGCCAGTTGAGCATTAATGTCAACTGTTTCGAAAGGTTTGTGATGAATTGTCAGTGGAAGATGGTCTGTTGGTTAGGGCAGCGAAGTTAGTACCACCTGCTTGACTGAAGTATAGTCTTATTAAAGTATTCATGAAGGTCACTTAGGATGCAATTTTACTTAATGCCGCCTCAGACAGATGTTCTGCTGGCTTTCCATGCTCAAAGATGTTGATCATTTTGCTGGTGAGTGTGCTGTTTATGCCACTCCTGAGAAGAGGTCTGTGGTAGAGAAACCCCCATTACAGCCTATTGAATGTCCATGCAGATCCTGGAGAAGGTTGGGATTGACCTAGTCAGACCTTTTAATACTCTACCACATCAGTTATGCATTGGTCCTGGTTGACTTTTACTCTGAGTGGCCTGAGGTAAAATTTGTATCAGAGTGTAATGCCAGACTAATGGAGAAGTGTTTTCAAACATGAAGAGTTTCCAGAATATTTGGTGTCACACAATGATGTGCAATTTTTCAATGAGGAAGATAAAGGATTTTTAAGATCTGGGGATGTTAAACGTTACTATATCATACCAAATGCAATGGTCAAGATGAGTGCATGAACCATGTTTTTATTCAGTGTATTCAGTGGGCTATTGCCAAGAGGTGCATTGTGATGAATGCCATTCGTTCCATGTTATGGTTTTATTATACCAGTCCTCATTGTTCTACCCTATTATCTCAATTTGAGTTGTTGAGTGGTAGGATGTGTTCTACTAAAATTTGCTGGAGTTGGTTAGGTAAGTGGGTAAAGGTTGGTGTGTAATTGGAGGACTGTGGTTTAAAGATAAAGGAGAATGTAGCTGAGACTAAAACTAAGCAGAAGGAAGTTCTGATAGTTCTACCCATATGTGGGATGTTAAGTGTGAAGTAGGTGATGTAGTTTGAATCAGGAAAAGGATGTATGTTAAGAATGGCGGGGAAAAATACAGTGGTTCAATTGTGATTGATAAAGCTTTTGGTAATGCTCTCAGGGTAAATGGATATACTTGGTGGAATGTGGGAAGAGTGTTGAAATGTAGGAGTGGTCCAGACCCTAGTAGTCTAATATATCGAGAGAATGAGTGGTGTATACAGAAACAGCTCTAGTAGTTCCAGTTATCAAGATGATCTTAATGGATGAGTTCAGAGAAGTAGACATGTTAGACATCTGTCTCTCAAGCTTAGATAGGTTGTAGTATTATTATTGCTTAAAAAAATCTTATTCTTTTTGCAACCATGTTCTTAGTACTCTTCTCCGCATTCTGTAAGTATGACATTACAAACCTTGTTGTGCAGCCTTATTAGCATGTTAAGAGATACATAATTTTATGAATGTTTTTATTTTCATATTAGATGTAGATAATGCATATTATTACTTTGTTTGATGTTGACCTTTTGTTTGTGTTTTTGTTTCGGAAGTTTTTTTTTGTTTTTTTTTTAAATGAGAAATCTAATGTAGTATTCCAGGGTAGGAAGGTTGACATGAGTGTTCTATGAACTGTGGTGAGGTCATTGCTGCAATATGGACTATTGAAAGGTTTGTGACAGTTGAGCTGGTTCAGTGGTGGACAGACAACACTTCGGCCCAGATTTAAGAGGGCCTAGAGCCATTCTAACATTTGCATCATTTTTTTATGCTAATGTGGCGTTAGATGGCCAAAAATGCAGCGCCATATTTACAAAGACGCGCAATGCATGCATTACGCCACTTTGTAACCCTTTGCGCTACATTATGCCTGCGCCAGGGTGTTTCCCCATTAGGGGAGCTGAAAAACTGTGCAAAGAATTCTTTGCATCATTTTTTCAGCACTCTTAATGCCTGCTCTGAGCAGGCATTAAAAGGAGGCTCCCATTGGTTAGAATGGGCCTCTGAGTGCATTGCAGGATTAGTGTCAACATTGTTTACACTAATCTTGCAAAGCACCGAACTAACATCAAAAATTCTGACGCTAGTTCCCTAACTACCGTCATGGTGTCCTGTATATCAAATACAGCCCACACATGAAGGCATTAGGGGGACACTAAGGGGCGCAAGAAAAGTGGAGCTTCACTATGTGCAGTACCACATTTCATAAATATGTCCCTTGGTCTGTGGCTGTTCTATGTGAAATAAACTTCATCTGTTGTGCTACACTTGCGTGTACCATGTCTCCTTGGACGAGGATGCTAAAAATGTTATCAAAAGTTTGTATATCACTTTGTGTCTGGAACATCAATGGCCAAAAGTCAAAGTTTGTTATAATAAAAACTGAACTACTATTACATTTATGAATGCCAGACATTTGGATATGTACACAAATTGAAGGCACAAATCTGCATTTCTTAAAAACCTGTTTTATTAAGTACATTATTGTAAAATATATGGTAGTCACTAATTTTCTCAACCTGCAAAGAATTTGAATTTGATTGTGTTCCCTAGGGGTGGACAGAATCACGGAGTTTCCCTCTGTAAATTCTGCAGTTATAGACCTACACTGCGAGATTCCAGGGAGTTCCACGAATAACTGGAAATCAGTAGATTGAGCTGATTTTTAGCGCCAGGAGCCTGTTCCGCACAGAGAAATCAATGCAAATGGCACCATGCAGCGTGCCACAGGACACTGCTGCTCAAGTTGGTTTTACTACCACTTGAGTAGATTTTCAACTTGAGCGTCAGCTTTCTCAATGCAAACGGTCGCAACCGCCTGCGTTGGGTTAACATCATCAGGTTCCCTCTTAGAGCCCAAAAATAATTCTAGGGGATGACTATTCATGCTTGCACTCACCAACTTACCAATTGTGAGCCATGCTCAAGAAAAAACTACACCAACTCTGCTTTACATGCGCAACACGTAGTGGTCAGAACTCTGTGAACTCCGCCGGTGAAACAGAGTTTATCCTCCATCACTAGTATTCACCAGCTGTTGACTGCTTTCACTCCTAAGGTTCAGGCAAATTATTGTACACAAATCAATTAAAGGGTGATCCCACATTTTCTCAGTACACAGGTTCATCTGCTAATTCATTCTACTAGTATATGTGGGTGTTCCACTTAGAGCTATATTCTAGCTATTTTGGTCTCCCACATGTATTCTACCAGGTGCTGAACTATACTCCTACCTGTGCAAGCAAATGTCAAGCTATCGGAGTGACTGTCAATTTTTTATTAAGAAATTGTGCTTTTCTAATGCTCTGAAATCATAACTTTTTTTAACGTGATTTTTAAAAAAAAGATATTGTTATCATGAGAAAGCCAGCTTGAAATGGATAGTTTATTGTTTTATATATTGCAGGCTTAAAAGTTAAATCTTGAAATATGAACATTCATGCACTGTGGAATACATATTGTTAGAAATGGGGTTTCTGGTTGGGTAGGGTATGCACCTCAGCTTACTTCCTCCGGTCAGGGCAAGTAAGTTACACACCAAAGATAACCTGTGCTCACCCCCTAGAAGCTTGGCACAGAGCAGTCAGACCTATCCCCAGAGGACACGTGTAAAGCATCTGTGTACCCACTCACACAAGCGACACAATAAATACACCACAAAAGAGACTCCACATGCGAATATATGAAAATATGTGTCTATATTGTAGATATATCATAAGACCAAAATAAAATACAAATAAGTACTTTGCAAATAAAGCAATAACTGCAAGATGTTACTGGTTATCATGAGCCATAAAATAATCCTCAGTGACATACAACACATTATCAACGGATATTCAGAGCATGAAATGTAACCCACTAGAAAATACACACATTATGCATGAGAACATCATACATCACAAGAAATACCTAAAGTCTGACAGGTGTGCACTCTATACCACTGTTGGACTAGCAAGAGTCAATAACAGGCCATGGGATGTTAAAACTAAGTACACATATCACTTCATATCATTAGTAATACCTGAGTTTACCAATATAATCACAGAGACAGTGAACCTGCACCAGTATTACTATTTAGGCGGTAATGTGAGCACCATTGCAGGTTACATGACGCAGGTGTCTATAAGCAGACAAGCGAGGAGGGGCCGCAGGCTGGGATTCACAGGGCCTGGCAGTCTGTCAGGGTTCCCCAGTGGGGGGGGTGCACTCTCTACCACAACAAAGATTCATCATGAAGTGAAGGTCAGTCAGAGAGGCAGCTCAATCTAGTCTGTGGCGTCTGCACCACCAGGCAAGTAGCAATCAATATGTGCTGGAAAAGTGACAAAGAAAGCACTCTTTCACTCACTACATTGTAGCAATGGGCTCCTGTGAACAGGAGCAAGAACACTCCCTACTTCCTCTCATGGAGAAAGTGCTCAACAGAAGCTGAGCTTGAAGGAAATAAACACAAAGGTATAGCGCGTCCTGGGCGCTATACTTGCAGAACCATGGGTAGCAAATCAGCAACAGTAATCACCCACTGGCCCCTGGGAGAACACCAGAGGAAACAGAAGGCAGGCAGCAGTGGGCAGGCAGGCCAGCACAATAAGGCACATAATGGTGATTCCTCCTGGCAGTCCAGCAGTGCCTACATAGTTCAGAGTCAGGGAGCAGCTGGCAGCAGGGCAAGATGCTGAAAAGCAAACTAGATGAGTCCTTTGTGCCACATAGCAGATACCAGGAAGCAGGGCAACAAACAGAAAAGCAGTATAGATGAGTCCTTTGTCCTTCTGACAGAGGTTCAGTCCCAGGTCCTAAAGTGGTCCCTCGATCTTGGGGCAAGAGCCCATCTACTTATACTCAAAAATGTCTTTGTTCAGGGAGTAACTTCAAAGGGAACCTTTCAAATGAAGCCCAATACCCTTTCAAACCAGTCCTGTTTCCAGACATCAGTAGGGGGTGATCAGTCCATTGTGAGGGGACAGGACATAGCCTATTGACATGCAATGCATGAATGACCCTCCCCCGCCCCAGCCCAGGATGACTATCAGTATGCAGATGCCCCTTCTGTCACACCAAGCCCCTCCTGTGTGATAGCTGTCTGGAAATATGCACCAAGTGGAGCTGTCACACTGCACCTGGCTTGGATTAGAGTCAGACTGCAAAGCATTAGAGTTGTAAGCACAGAGAAATGCCCACTTTCTAAAAGTGCCATTCCTAAAATAGTAATGTAAGATCCACCTATTAATAAGCAGGACTTCTCACTGCCATTCCACACACCAACTATGCCCATGCTACTCCTCAAAGGTCAAAAATTTCAACCTAAATACATATGTATGGGAATTCCAAATGCAAACCTCTGAGAGGAGCAGCACTCACAGCAGGAAAAATAAAATAGTCTGTTTGTCACTTTAGCAGGAAAAATAAAATAGTCTGTTTGTCTCTGCTAGGACATGTAACACATAAAAATATATGTCCTACATTTTATATACACAGCAACCTGTCCATACGGCTATCCAGGGCCTACCTTACGGCTAACTTAGGTGTAATAGGAAGGAAGTGTACGCATTGGTAGCAAGTGGTTTGACTTACCAAGTCAGTGTGGCAATAAACTGTGTATGCAGACACTGCAGTGGCAGGCCTGAGACAAGTTTGAAAGGCTACTTCTATGGGTAGCGCAATCTGTTCTGCAGGCCCACTAACAGCATTTAATTTACAGGCCCTGGGTATATGGTATACCACTTAACATAGGACTTATAGGTAAATTAAAGAAGCCAAATAGAGAGCGGATGCACTTTAGCAATCATTAGCAGTGGTAATGTGCCCAGTGTTCTGAAGCCAACAAAGAGGGTCAGAAAAATAGGAGGAGAAAGTTAAAGGTTTGGGGATAACCCTGCAGAAAGGGAAATTTCCAACACATATGTATACAATTGTATCACATTTGCATGGAAGAGTATAGATGGAAACCGTTCACAAGAAGATCCTGAGAATTTTCACTGATGTTGCAGTCTGAGTTGAATGACTGTTCGCCATTGGACATTTAATTTTCTGTGCACCATGTGGAGTGATGGATGAACGAATCATCTTGCTCTATGAACGTTAATTTTCTGTTCTGCAGCTGCACATTAGTCAGAATTCCTTCCATTCTTCAAAGCTTGCTGAACCCCTTAGACTCTATATTCCTCTATATACTTTACCCCTTTGGAATGCCATGCTGAGACATAGAAATAATTTTTCCTGTGTCCCAAGAAGAAGACTCTTGACTGAGCTTCTGACATGCTGACGCCTTCCCTTTTTACTTCCTTTTTGATAATCTTAGTTAGGGCCCCATTATGAGTTTGCCATTAGGAAAACTCCATCTGCCAAACTCCCGACAGGGTGGCCGCCGTCTACGCAGCGACCTCCCCACCGGAGTTATTATGGGTTTCCTGCTAGGTCAGTGGGTGGAAACCTACGTTTTTACCCGCTAGCCTAGTGGGAAGCAGGCTACAGCATTGTTTCCAGCTTGTAATCCAGCCGGTGGCAATGCTGTGTCCGGCAGGGTGCACCAGCACCATCACAATGCAGACAGTGAACATTGTGATGGTACTAGCTAGGGTGGTCCCTGCACTGTCCATACCAAGTAAATGGGTAGTGCAGGGCCCCCCCTGTGGCCACCTGCACCTATTCTCCACCAGCCGAGGTTGTAATCTCCAGGGCAGCACTGCTTGCAGAGCTGCCATGATGGATTAGGATCACTGCAACGACCAGACAACTGGGATCCAAGATCCTGGCGGAGCTGACTGTCCCCTGGTGGTCCGACTGCTAAGGTTTTAATGTGGTTCAGACCACCACACTCGTAATGACGGTCTTAGTCTCTTGCCTCCCCTGATTTCCTTTTTCCAAATTCTTTTCGTCCTTTTGCCTTTGTGCCCACATGTGCTTGTCCCAGTATGTGCTAAATGGATTGGCTAATTTGTAGAGTTTCCCCTTGTTGAGGTTACTTGAGAATTCAAGCTTAGAATAAGCTAAATGACTAATAAGTTTAGACAAAGCATGTTTCATCCTTTTCAGATTTTTGCATTGCTTTTATGTGTTGTCGTTATTGAGAGTTTAATGTTTTTAATGTTAGTTTGTCTGAACTTCTTTAGAATGTTTAGACAGCCTATACTTATTCTGTATCTTTATAGTCTTGTTTTTAGAATCATTTATGTAACTATGAGCATTAATTTGTAATAAAACCCTTTGAACTTTGTTTCAGCTTGGAGTATCATCAGTGTGATTTAATGTGTCATACTGTAATTTGAAATTTATTTATTGAAGTTTTATGCCAGGTGTCTCCACACCCTTGCATGCTGGGTGAAAAGATCCATAGACCTCGTCCTAGCATATATACTACAAAGGAGAATATGCTACAGCAGATCTGGTAGCAGAGTAGTGTTTTTTTCCCACAAGGGGGGAGATGCCATAGTTAGGTATAGTGTTACGGAGGTAGGATTATTGTCATGCAACCTGACCATTCAAAATTCATCCATCCCAAATTCTGTCCCGTTGTCCATTCTGAAGATTGGTAAAGTTCCAGTGTCATTCCTTGCAAAAGTGGATGTCGTGAGTATTAATAGTGTTCCCGATTGCATTGTTTCGGCTTGATGATTGCGGTAAAGAGTGATGTTGCAAAGTGTTTTGTACATCGTTGCACTTGTTTGATTGTGCTATGCTAAATTGCAGCTGTTGTTGTTGATGGGTTCGTTGTAGTCTAAGATCCTGTGATAACACACAAGTGTAGAAGACACTTGGTTAATTTATTGTCTGCAGTGAGGTACTTGTTGTGAGACATTGTTGGCAGTGCCAATAGGTTCCCTTGACTGATTTTGGGTTTGGTTGGAATTAAGTGAATCCTGAGTGCACATGGAGGATCCATATCAACCTGAGTGAGATTTGTGGGTCAAGTTTCATTTGCATGTAATTGTGAAAGCTATAGTCAGAAAGAGTATCACTGTACTGCTTTGAAGTGTTTGGTTACCCTATCCTGTAGTGAGCAGACAGGTTGTTGGGTTTTGCTCACAATAGTTTGCATTAGATTTGCATGAAGAGTGAGTATGTGAGCAATTGTACAAGAGGGTGAGTTACTGTAAGGAGTGAAATTGACATTATCTTGTGCCATGCTGGTATAGCTCGGTTGATCTGAAGTCATGCTGGTATTGGTGGACAGTGCTATATTCCTACTGGTTGAGAACAATGATGAAGAGGATTGTGGGATTTAATTGTTTTTCTGATTTGAAGGAAAAGTGATTTACTAAATTATTTTTAAAATGAAGCTCTTTAAAGCATTGAAATGTGTAGTGAAAGGTGATGTATATATTTCAATCAGAGAAGGAACAGAGACCCCACCTGAAGGTATTCAAGGTCATTATGTAGCATCTGAAAAAAGGTTTTAATGCATTTTTGTGGCTTGAGAAATGGTGCAAGGTTGTATGACGGAACAACACAGGTAAAAACATTGCATGCATTTACCATACATTTTTTTACCCCACATTTTTTTAGCACACATATATTTTTACCTCACATGTCATTACCAAACATTATTAGTCTAGCTAAAGTAAGTATTAGTAAGGTAAGCTTAAATAAATTTATGTTTATATATTTATCCTTTCGGGGGAGTACCCCCAAACCTCTTTACACCTTGAATGCATGGTAAAGGCATGCATTGTAAAGGTCTATATGTGGGAAAAACTTGTGTGGTAATAAATGTGTCATAAATGTACTGCAATGTAAAAATCACATTATAAAGACTGTTCCCCGTGCAAAATAACAGAGAAAGAAGCTGCATTAGCATTTCTCCACTATGGAATGCTTAATATAAGAATTCTTGAGAACCTGAGATGTGTATTGTATGAGATGAAACCACCTCCAAGACCTGCACAATTTAAAGCACATAGGGGCCAGATATAGCAAAATCCGTTTTTGCGACTTGCAAATTGCGAGTCTGAGCGACTCGCAATTTGCAAGTCGCAAAAACGGATGCAGAATGGTGTCTCAGACACCTTCTGCGACTCGCTTTGGGGTCGCAAAGACCCACCTCATCAATATTCATGAGGTGGGTTGCATTTTGCGACCCCATAGCGAGTCCCTGCACTCACAGGGATGGTGGCCTGCTGTAGTCAGCAGACCTCCGTGTCTGTGACTCCGTTTTAAATAAAGCAGTTTTTTTTTTCATTTTGCAGCCCGTTTTCCTTAAAGGAAAACGAGTTGCAAAATGAAAAAAAATACCGAAGCCATTTGGTTTCGTTTTTTTCAGAGCAGGCATTCACAAAGGGGACCCCTTCCCTTTTGCGAATGAGTTACCACCAGTGTGACACAGGTGGTAACTGTGAGTTGGTTTGCGACCGCATTCGAGGTCACAAAGCAACTCTTAATTGTGATGCGAGTCGCAAATAGGAAGGGAACACCCCTTACTATTTGTGAGTCGCATTCCCAAATTGCGAGTCAGTACCGACTCGCAATTTGGGAATGAGCATCGCAAAAGGCTTTTTGCATGGCGCAAACTGCGAGTTTGCGCCATGCAAAAAGCTTTCTACATCTGGCCCATAATATTTGGGACCACATAGCATGACAGAAACTGAAAACCAAGTACAAGAATAGAATGCAGAAAGTATTAAAGACAATTGCTGAGGCAAGATGGGATGAGGACCAGAAAGCTTGGAGAGTGGAAACTATTGAAGGAACTAGATTATTTCCAGTCATTACTAATGAAGGAGAAGAAAGCACTAAACCAAAAACTAAAAGAAAGACAGGTAAAATAGAACAGACAGTAGATACTGAATAGTAAAAGGCTAAGATGTATGGGTGTGATTCGGTGATGAATTTATAAATAAGATCTTGCTAAATCGTTCGCCCACTATATCATGCTGTAGGAGTAAGAACACCAAGTGAAACCTCAAATGTGCCTTCTCATCCAGAAACACAAACCTTGAATCATATAGTGACAGGTACACCTGCAAACACAGTGACACAAACTTCTAGTGCAAATCAACCTGTTCAGAGTTTTGACACAATTCAGCCTATACAGAGTCCAAATGTGAATCAGATTCTACCAAATTCTAACTTGAATCAGTCAGTGCAGATGCCTGTATGAATTAGTCAGATCAAAATGTTCACCTGAATCAGTCCGTGCAAAACTTTAGTCCAATTCAGCCTGTGCAAATGTGCAGTCTGAATCAGCCCACACCAAATGTTACCCTGACTCAGACAGGACAAAGTTTCAGTACTACCTTGTCAGGACAAAGTGTAGGATTGACAATTCCCCCAAGACAGACAAATTAAATTGGTCTAGGTTCATTAACAGTTCCTGTGACTATAGGTCCAGTTGCTCCTTTGTATGCTCCAGGTATATCTAGAAGTAATGAACATTCATTAAATGTCCCAACTGTTCCTGATACATCTGTTGCTTCCAAAGGGATATTATTAGCCATTGTTTAGAGATTGGTATATTTAAATGATTCGACCCTGGAGAGACCAGGAGGCACATTCACAAGTGGCTTGTTCCACAGATGCATCACTTTTTGTGACGCACTGGCAGCTCAGGCTGCAGACCCATATCTACGAGGCCAAGCAAAGCTCCTTTGCGTGACTTTTCATGGCCTTATAGGTGTGGAGTAAGGCAACTCAGTGCAAGCCACTGCATTGCGTTACTCTGAGTCAAAGAGGTGTTCAGTGGGCATTGTAGTGGGTGTTCCAGTGCAACACACATGGATTTCGATTTATTCTCAGATTTACAAGGAGTTGTACACTTGAGAATACATCAAAAGCCTCCCCCTCTCCAGGAGAGGTGTAACAAGAAGAAATATCTCTATTTCTTCTCGATTTTTCCTCTGCAGCACACATATAAGGAGGAAAACACCTCCATTTCTTGGTTTTGTGCTGGATGGTGTCTCTTCCTGCACAGAAACAATTATTCCTACGATGCAAACACCCTTGCACCATGGTGCAAGCAGGCCTGCATTGGGGCATGGCAGCCAATTGTGCACCAGCACAGTGTAAGAGTACAGGAATGAGCCGTATCCCATAGGTGCAGTGCATTGCTGCCCATTTTGTTTGATGCAGAGCAACACAGCAAGAAGCCTTGTGGCACTGTCCTGAGCCACAACATTGTAAATAGGCTCCCAGGTTCTCTTCCAAGACCAATTACCTCAACATGGATTTCAGATCCAACTTCAATGACAAGTTAGACAGGATTACCCCTGATGCAAGGTTTCCTCAGAGTTCTTCACCATATTTTGTGCCCAGATCAGAGCACATGCTGAATGTTATGTGCAGTACCCAGCAAGGAAGAATACATTTTCACATGGCAGAAAATATGTCCAGAGTAAACACCCCGAATCAAATGAATGTGATTCCGTCAAGACCAGAAATGTTACAGAATAATCCTATAGGCTCAAGAGATTTCACTGCACAGCAATTAAATGATTGGTTAAATAATTTGAGTCCTTAAGGTGCAACAGGTGTAACAAATTGCAGTTTGAGAACAGAAGAAACAGCAGAGAGAGATAGATACCTGATTGAGTCCAGACTGAAATTGGAATTAAATGAGATGACATTGGCAACTTTAGACAGTGCAAAGTTAGACACTTACACAGAGGACGAACTGCGGTTCATATGCAAAGACATTACCCAAGTTTCAGGATAGGGTTATGAAAGGTTATCTGAAGCACTCGGAAAATATGATGTGGGTTTGGAGAAATCAAAGTGTTTAAAGAGAAGTTACAGAATGGAATTTAGTAATAAGGATATATTAAACATGAGACCTCCTGGAATGAAACTGCAGATTAGGGAATTAATCACATACATCCATAAATGGGGTGCAATAGATAAGTCAGAGGGTAGATTGGCAAAGAACTGAGATGAGTAAAAGGCAAAGCCAGGTGTGCCTCTGGCAGGAGCAAATCAAGCTGAGGCAAACATGAAAATGCTTCCCATGAGAGAAATACCAGGTGGAGGTTATGGGAGTAGAACTGATTTATTGTCATTCATCAATGATTACCTGAAATTGAGAAAGAATCCAGTGGAATGGTACAAGCAGACAGAAAGGTTTATGAAACTTTCAAAATGCCTGTGGGAAGATTTGAATACACTGTTTGAGGTTCCAAGTGACTTGCAGAATGTAAAAATCTTCGCTGATTGGCCAGAAAGTGAACCTCCAAGAGATCCAGTAACAGGTACATCGCCTGAAGAGGTGATAAAAAAGTATAACAAGTTAATTGCCTTTTAGAAAGACAAAGTTGGTCATTATGACCCTGGCGGTCTTTGACCGCCAGGGCCAAAACGACAGGAGCACCGCCAACAGGCTGGCTGTGCCTCCTGGCGTATTTTGAAGCCGCGGTCGCACCGCCGGGGCCGGCGGTATCCCGCCACTTTAGGGCCGGCGGTATCCCGCCACTTTATGCCCGGCGGTGATAATCCACCTGGGCAGCGCTGCAAGCAGCGCTGCCCTGGGGATTATGACTCCCCTACCGCCAGCCTGTTTCTGGCGGTTTGCACCGCCAGGAAGAGGCTGGCAGTAAGGGGACTCAGGGGGCCCCCGGGGGCCCCTGCACTGCCCATGCACTTGGCATGGGCAGTGCAGGGGCCCCCAGGCAGAGCCCTGTCGCGCATTTGACTGCCCAAATTTCGGGCAGTGAAATGCGCAACGGGTGCTACTGCACCCGCTGCACATCATCATTGCCGCCGGCTCTATTACGAGCCGGCGGCAATGTTGATGTGACTTTTCCGCTGGGCCAGCAGACGGTAACTCTGTTACCCTCCGCTGGCCCAGTGGAAAAGTCATAATAGGGAGCCAGCCATACCGCCAGCACTGGCGGTATTCTGGCTCCCGCAGACCGCCGAGGTTGTAATGACCCCCAAAGTATCTTCAAAGGATATTGATTTGGTGAAAATTGACAGGATGACTCAGGAGGCAAAGGAGCTGATTAATTCTTATTATGAGAGATTGTTGCTGGCTTTCAAAAATTACAATGGTACAGAGTCTATAGGAGCTACAGATATGGGTCATTTTGTGTTCAGATTCGTGCAAGGTATGAAACCTCAGATAAGTGAAATGATTCAATATCATTTGCTTTGTTGGCAGAACAAATCAATTTATGAAATCCTATGGTACGCAAAATACTGCAGTGATGAACTAGAATTTAAGAAGAAGAAATTAAAAGAGAAGGTCATGGTTATACAACTGAAAGCTGAACAGAAGGCTAGTCAGAGTTCGCAGATGGTGATGCACACTGGTGGTATGCAAGGAGTGTAAAACCAAGGAGCTAATTTACCCTACCCTAGGGGTAGAGGATGTGGTGTGAAGGTAGATCAGAGAGGAGCTGTTGTTGATGTCCATTCTTTGGAAAGAATGGACATCAACAACTAATCTGTGTCACACTTGTGACAATTTGGGACATTGGAAGAGGCAGTGTCCTCTTCATGCAAAGGCAAATCAGGCACAAATTGGAAATGTGATGCAGTCACAAGGTAATAATATGTTCAGATTCAGAGAGTTCACAGACCCTGATTGCAGAAAGTAAATGTGCCTCAAGGACAGCAGATTGAGTTACCACAAGCTCCGATGGCTCAGTAGCAGACAGTTGCTTCCCGGTTGAATCTAAATCACATTGCAAATGCAGATTCAAATTTGTTGACAACACAGTATCCCTTGATTATTTTGAGTGATGAAGAAGATTTTTCAGAAATCCTTCATTTGGATTGGTTAGATGATGAAGACTGAATTTTAGGTGCTTCTTTAGAAGTAGATCTGCATGGTCCATATGTAGAGCCCGATGTTTCTTTTCTAGTTGACACTGGTGATCCACAATCCATGATTCACGATCCACGATCCACAGTCAGAACAGCAGAAGTGCTGAATTTGCTCCTTACAGGAAGGAAACTTCATGTAGTAAGAGTGGCAAATAAACAATTTCCAACCCCGAAACAAAATCTGTCCCAGTAAAAATAGGCTTATTTGAAGATTGCATTAATTTGTGGTGTGCGATTCAAGTCCTATGAGCTTGTTAGAATGTGTCCTGTTGTGTGAGCCAACCGGTTTCATTAGTTGCACACCCCTAAGGAATTGCAACACAGATGAACAATGAAGAGATACCATCCAAAATTGGACCTGAGTGCCCCCAATGCTGACAAGTAATGATTTGCCCAAAGATTTAAAAGACACCATGGGGGTCATTATGACCCCGGTGGTTGGTGATAATGTGGCGGTAGTACTGCCAACAGGCTGGCAGTACATACTGCCACATTATGACATTGACAGGTTAGCTGCAGCCAACCCACCAATTTACCATACCGACCGCCATGGCGGTAGCAGCCGCCAGGCCGGAGATAAGAATCTCCAGCCCGAAGGCCACTATTGTACCGCTGGTGGCATCATGACCCTGCCGACCGCCATGGTTTTTGTGACATTCACAATGCCATGAAAAACATGGCGGTAAGCCGTACTAGTGACAGGGAATTCCTTCCCTGTCAATGGTAGGAGGTCCACCCACCCCCAAACACTCCCCAGATGCCCCCACGCCCACCTCCATCCACGCATCTCTTTCGATCCCCCACCCCGCATACACGCACACTCGCAGACATGCATCACGCATACACACATACCTACACAGGCATTCATTCACGCATGCATCCATTCATTCTTGCAAAAATCCATACACACATTCACACTGACACACAGACACGCATTCTCATTTCCATTCATACACACATTCTCACACATGCATACACACACACACAAACAACACTACACACACATTTGCATTCATGCACACACTCACACATTCTTACACACACGCCCACACACACACACACACAAAACACCCTCCAGCCCCCTCCCCTGTCAGAAACCCAACTTACCAGCATCCAGGGATTCTTCCGGCAAGGAACGGGATGGGGCACCAGGTCGTATTATTTGTCATAATACGGCTGGTGGCGGTCTACTGGCATGGTGCTGTTAGTGGTAGCAGCACCACCTTAACACCATCCATCAGTATGACCACCGCCAGATTTTCACCCTTCTTGTGGCGGAAATCCAGCTGCGGACATAATTTGGCGGATGGCTGTTAGTAGCGGTTTGGGATTTTTCAGGAATGGAGATAGGACTCATTAATGGAGTCGAGCCTGTAAAAATAACAGTAAAGCCAAATGCAGTGTAACCAAAAAGTCCCCCGTATAATGACACCCAAGACATTTGCAGGAATTATACCCCTGATAAACTGTCTAATTGAACAGAGAATACTAAAGGAGATAAGGGGAAGTACATGTAACTCTCCCATTATGGGACTGTGGAAGCCCCATGGAAAATACTGCATAGTCCAGGACCTTAGAAAGGTGAATGAGATAGTTGTCCCATGTTATGTGTGGTACCTAATCCAGCAGTGATTTTATTCCAAATTATATGTGAGGCAGAAAAGTTCACCGTGATTGATCTGTTGCAAGAATGTTTTTCCATACTGTTGCCAGAGGAAAGCTAGTTTCTCTTCACACTCAGTCTGGCAGTGGTGTTTTGGTATGTTTTGGAGTCCCACAAGGGTTTATTGAGAGACCATTGAATTTCAACCAGATCTTGACAAAAGAATCTGGAGTCACTTAAAACGCCCTATCATTCAGTCTTAGTCCAGTATATTGCTTGCAGCATCAAACACTCAAGAAGCCTGTAGGAGAGATACTATTGCTCTTTTGAATCATTAGGTGAAAATGGGTGTTTAAAATGGTTGGCAGTCAGTTTGCACTTTGTCCAAGCAGAATCCCTCACTCTTGTCAGGGCAATGGAGATACACAGTTAAGATAACCCCTCCTCACCCCCTTGGTAGCTTGGCACAAGAAGTCAGGCTTATCTCCAGGCAATGTGTAGAGTATTTGTCCTACCACACACAGTAATACAGTGAAAACACTACAAAAGGGACCCCACACCAGTTTAGAAAAATAGGTAAGATTTATCTAAATAAAACAAGACCAAAATGACAAAAATATAACATACACAAGTCACTATATGAATTTTAAAAAGAATAAGGGTCTTACTCCATAGCAACCAAGGGAAATGTTGATTTCACACCAAGTACCTGGTTTGTGTAAAAAATAAAGTCACACCGGGGAGCGTGCCCACGAAAAGACAGCAATGCGTTAATTATTTAGTCGCAAGTGAGGCAGTGTGTCATTTCTTCTCCGGTCGGGTCAGCAATGCCTTGATTTTTTCCCCGGCAAGAGGGCGATGCGTCGATTTCCAGTCAGGGTACCTCGGATCCGCCAAGGCTTGCACTGATTTTTGACACCCCCTCATGATCCGTGAGAAATCCGGTTGCACAGTGTCGAAAAAAAACCATGCTATGTGGGGTTTGCGTTGTTATCAGCAGCAGCAAGTGGGTGTTGTGTCATTTCTCCAGCCACAGTGCATCGATCTCTCAACCGCGATCGGGTGGAGCATCGATTTTAGCCACAAAGTGGGTGGTATGTTGTTTTTCAGCCGCGTTGCAGGTGGTGTGTCCCCGCACAGAGTTTTGTGCGTGGATTTCAGTCCTTGTTCTACCACATCACCTTTCAAGTGCCCAGGGGCTGGATAGGGCACCACTTGGCAGGGCAGGAGTCTCAGCAGAGAGTCCAGGTGCTGGCAGAGGAGGAAGTTTTTGATGGCCCTGAGACCTCAAAACAGGAGGCAAGCTCAGTCCAAGACCTTGGAGACTTTTTACAAGCAGGAATATCCCACAAAGTCCAATCTTTGTCCTCTCTCAGGTAGAAGCAGCTACTGTAGGCCAACCCAGGAAAACACAGTCACAGGCAAAGGGGCAGTACTCCTCCTCCAGCTCTTCAGCTCTTCTCCTTGGCAGAGGTTCCTCTTGATTCTAGAAATGATCTAGAAATCTGGGGTTTTGGGCCCACTCCTTATAACCCTTTCTGCCTTTGAAGTAGGCAAACTTCAAAGGAAAGTCTCTGTTGTTCACAAGATCCTGTTTTGTTCAGGACTGGCCCCAGACACACACCAGGGGGATGGAGAATGCATTGTGTGAGGGATGACACAGCCCATTGAAGTGTAAGTGACCATTCCTCCCTCCACTGTAGCACAGATGGCCCATCAGGATATGCAGGCTACACCCTAGGTCCCATTGTGTCACTATCTAGAGGGGACTGACAAACAAATGCAATTCTGAACATTCTACATTATTATTGTAGTTACTTGCCTAAATGTTCTTCAGGAAATCTGCTTGAGCTCAAGTACTACAAAAAGTGACAGTTCAATTTTAAAAGAGCATTTACGTGACTTTTCTTTCTCTAATAGCATAACTTTTGGATTTAAATTGTGCCATTCATGCCTGTGGTTCAGGTTTGAGGAATTTACTTTTGAAGGGTTTTTTACACACACAGTGAAACCAAATCAAACTGTGCCACCCTAATTGTTTAAACCCAGAGTGGACATTTGATTTATTGGATTGTTTTTGTTCCTTTTAGTTTAATCCTATGCATGCAGGAAAGTTATACGTGATATAATTAATGCCCTTGTTTGTCTTTCTTGTGC
The DNA here is from genome assembly GCF_031143425.1 of Pleurodeles waltl. NCBI lineage: Eukaryota > Metazoa > Chordata > Amphibia > Caudata > Salamandridae > Pleurodeles > Pleurodeles waltl. The sequence goes on from NC_090439.1 coordinate 779,923,649, forward strand.
ATGATAAATGCAACCACAGTTCTAATTGTAGTGTGCAACAGTGAATCTCTGCGAAGCCAGCCCTAGTGTTGCAGTACTTATTGTTATGGTACTCAGTTTGGGTTTTTGGTAATGCAGTGTCAGTAATTGTGCCAACAGTTATTATTATCCAAGAAAAGTGCTGGAGCATCCCAGTGTTCTTCTACCGCTCCCGTGCCCATATCAGAAAGAGACATTCAGTTTCAAGGAAGTTGAGTGCACTAACTCTACTATCACTCTGTCAACAACAACCTGCCCACCCGAAGATACAGGGTGCCTGGCTGGACTGGCAAGTCGTGGCAGTGTTTTGTCTCTTTCTCTTCCACTCCCTCTTTCCTTTTGGGACACCTGCCAGGGTTTCTGTGTCCACCAGGAAGTGCTGAGAGGTGTTCCAGGAGGTCGGGGGCATACCATCACCCCTGCTGACATCCTGCTTTGCAGGTGAGTGGCCCCATCTCAACACCACGTTTGCAGGGCTACTCATGTGGGTGGCACAACCATTGCTGCAGGCCCACTAGTAACATTTGATTTACAGGCCTTAGGCACCTCTAGTGCACTTTACTAGGGACTTACTAATAAATCAAATATTCCAATCATGGAAACGGTAATTACATATACATTTTACACAGGAAGCACTTGCCCTTTTGCACTGGTCAGCAGTGGTAAGGTGCCCAGAGTACAAAAAACAGCGAAAACAGAGTCCAGCACACAGTCAAAACATGGGAGACAGATACAAAAAGACAGGGGAGACCTATGGACATAAAGTTTCCCTGACAAAATTGCAGTAGTATAAGAGAGAAGTGCAGTATTTAGGTCACCACATTGGGAAAGGTACAAGAAAGGTGTTGCCAGAAAGAATCTCAGCAATTTTGAAAATTAATCCCCCATCAAAAAAGTTCAAATGTTCCCTCAAATGGTTGGCTACTGTTGTCAGCTGTGAGAAAACAGGGCTGATTGCAGAGGCCCCCTAACTTTTTGCCCCCATTTTCCGCTTTTTGCTGGTGTTTTCCTGACTCTGATGGTGCCCTGGGTACTGCTAACCAGTCCCAGGGCCTGTGCTCTGTGTAAAATGGATATGCAAATTAGGCTAATTATAATTGGCTAAGTTAACCTACCTATAAGCCCCTAGTATATGGTAGGGCATGTAGGTTTAGGGACCACAGCATAGGTGGTGCACCCATAGGTGCACTGCTGAGGTGCCCAGTGTCATTTTAAAGGCAGGCCTGCCTTGCTGGCTGATGTTAAATTAAAGTTATATGCAAATTCGACTTTGGAATTAAAAGTAGTTCCAAAGTCTTAAACTACCTTATTTTTACATATAAGTCACCCCTAAGGTGTGCCCTATGTACCCCTAGGGCTGGGTGCCATGCAACTATAAGCAGGGACTTTATAAAAATAGTTTTATAAGCCCTGGTGAGGTAAAAACAGCCAAATTCGTTTTTCCCTCATTGTAGTAAATGGCCTTCATAGGCTAGAATGGGGAGACTTTATTTTAATTTTTAAAGTCTCTTTAAATGATGCATACCAAGAGTTTGGTATCAAATTAATTGCTGTAATAAATCCCACAACTTCCAGTTGTGGGATTTAATATAACTTGTTCAGGTAAAGAGTTTTAAACTTTACCTGAAAAGTTGCCAATTTCAGCCCTGCATTGTTTTTGCTGCTGTGCTCTGACTGGCCAGCCTGAGCAGCTTGGCCAAGCTGCCTTGATGAGGTGTGAAGTGGCCTGGCTTCACACAAAGGAATGTGCCTGTGGGAAGGAATCTCCCCTCAGCAGATGGTGAGACAGGAAGGGGGTGGGCTGCCAAACTGGTCTTCAAAGGCAGCGAAGGACATTTGGAGCAATCAGCAACACCCCCACATCCTGCCACCCCAGACAACTAGGTGCCCCCTTGATTAGATTAGGAGAGGGCAGGAGAGGGGTGTGTTTATGATTTTTAGCCACCCCAGTGGGTGGGCTCAGCCAGATGTAACCTCCAAAAATCAGATTCAGCCATGATGGATTTTTAGAGAATGTTGCCTCCTGGGATTGATTTTTGCCACACTTCCCAGGAAGTGGTCATCACAGGGGGAATGACCCTGCACCTGATTGGAGAACCAGGACCCCCCTGATTTTCACCCAGGAGCAAGGATAAAACTGGCAGACCTGCACCCACACCTCAGTTCCCTACCACATCCAACAAGGAAGAACAACAGAAGAAGAAGGACTGCCCTGCTGGACCCCTGGCCTGCACCTGGAACCTGCACTCAGAAGGACTGCACCAGCTGCACACTTGGGCTTCACCACAAGAAGGACTTTGCCTGGCTTCAACTGGTTCAAGGAGGGACTCCCTGTTTGCTACAGGTGAAAAATTGCTAACCACAGTCCCCTGCACCAACTCCTGAAGAAAGCGACCAGCTGACCACTGTCCAGTGGCCAAAAAGGAGTTTGCGCCAGGTGCATTCTGGGAGTTGTATTCCGCACCCCCCAAGGACCATCTCAGAACTTCTAGACCCTTGGGGTGAGCTGTGGACCCCAAAAGAACCTTAAAAGGACATCTGGGAGAAGCCCCAGAAGTTTGGAGAAGTTTGGAGAATTTTTGTAAAAAAAGCTCCATAGAGGGACCGACCCACCGCGGCGACTCTAGCCGACTTGCCTCAACCGCGACCCGGCCTGATTTGCTGGTTCGTCCCGGTAAAGAAAAATCTCAGAAAAAGAGACTAAGTCCGAAGGTAAAAAGTTGACCGGGACCTCCCAGCCAGCGTATCTGAGAAGGGCTCCATGGACGTCGGATCAAGATCCAGGTTTACCCCGGTCGAAGGATTTTCACCTCGAAAAAACGACTAAGTCCGAAGGTAAAAATCTCCACCGAGGATTCCAGCATCGCGTATCCGGAGAAGGGTTCTAGGAGGTCGGATTGGACTGGCAGGTTCGTCCCGCTGAAGAAAATCTTCGAAAAAAAGACTAAGGGGGTCATTTTGACCCTGGCGGTAGACTACCGCCAGGGCCAACGACCGTGGGAGCACCGCCAACAGGCTGGCGGTGCTCCAATGGGCATTCTGACAGCGGCGGAACAGCCGCGGTCAGATACGGGAAACCGGCAGTGTCCCGCCAGTTTTCTGATGCCCAGGGGAATCCTCCATGGCGGCGCTGCAAGCAGCGCCGCCATGGGGATTCCGACCCCCTTACCGCCAGCCTGGTTCTGGCGGTTTTGACCGCCAGAACCTGGCTGGCGGTAACGGGTGTCGTGGGGCCCCTGGGGGCCCCTGCAGTGCCCATGCCAATGGCATGGGCACTGCAGGGGCCCCCTAACAGGGCCCCACCAAGATTTTCAGTGTCTGCCAAGCAGACACTGAAAATCGCGACGGGTGCAACTGCACCTGTCGCACCCCTTCCACTCCGCCGGCTCCATTCGGAGCCGGCATCCTCATGGAAGGGGGTTTCCCGCTGGGCTGGCAGGCGGCCTTCTGGCGGTCGCCCGCCAGCCTAGCGGGAAACTCAGAATTACCGCGGTGGTCTTCTGACCGCGTAGCGGTATTCTGCCGGCGGGACTTTGGCGGGCGGCCTCCTCCACCCGTCAAAGTCAGAATCACCCCCTAATTGTGAAGGTAACATTTTAACTGAGGCCTCCTGCGGCCTGTAGCCGAGCAGGGCTTCATCGTGGTCAGCCTGAAACTTTGACTTTGCCCCAGTCGAGGTGGAACCAGATGACCCGATTGGCACTTTTTGTTTCTAGGTGCTAAAAAAATAATAATTCTTTAAAAATTCATATCTCCGGTTCCCCTTATCCGATTTTATTCGTTTTGGTGTCATTTTAAAGATAAAAATATAATCTATTTTTATAAATTGGTTTTGGATTTTTAAACTGTTTCCTGTGTTTTATTTAAATACTGTTTTGTGATATTTGAATGTTTTACACTCTGTCTCCTAAGTTAAGCCTTGACGCTCGTTGCCAAGCTACCAAGGGTTGAGCTGGGGTTAATTTACTGAGACCTAACTGGACCTTAGTGGAGGTTAGTGGCCTATTGCTAAGTGTAGGTACCTACCTGCCCTTACCAATAACCCATTTTCCAACATCAGCGAATTCTAATTTTACGTTGTTTGGCCAAGCCTTTTAAAGAGGCTGACACAAAAGGATGTGACTCATCTGGTACCATTGGATGACAATTGCAAACTTGTTTTCACAGAGCTGATAGAAAATCTCTGTTGTGTCCCAGCTTTGGGAATGCCTGATTATAACAAATGTTACACGGAGGTGCACACAAGCCATTTGCTTATTTTTCTTCACCCATTGATTCTGTGGTTTCAGCTGTGCTTGGCTGTTTAAAGACAGTTATGTCCCTAAGCATTAGCATTGAGCAGTGTGAAGGCATTGTTATGGTTCACTCCTGAATGATTTTGTGCCCCACTCTGTAGAGACATTGTTAACCCAGACCAAGATGCAGTATCTCACAAGTGTGCTTCTGAGCAAGTCTTCCACGCAGCACCCAATATCTCTTCGAAAGGATGCACTGTAGCTTACTGCCAGTCCCTGTTTAAAATGTTAATGATTGTACTGATGAAGTTGAGCATGACTGTCGCGATGTTACTGACGTATGCACCAAGCCAAGACCTGATATTCAAGACATTCCCCTAACTAAAAATGACTATGTCATGTATGTCAGTGACTCATGTTTAAAAGATAACGATGGTACACTGACAGCTGGTAATGCAGATTGCACAGTCTCAGGTGTGATTGACGCTTCATAGCTTCAAGGAGTCTTTTCTGTCCAAGAAGCCAAATTAGTAGCTCTTATGAGAGCATTCTGTGTTTCAGAATAGCTGAAAGTGACAATTTTCACAGATTCTCAATATGGCATTGGTGTCATTCAGAACTTTGAAAAGTTAAGGTCCCAGAGAGGCTTCTGTATCACCAATTTGAAGTGGGGACAAAGTCTGTAAGTTGCTGAATGCATTACAATTGCCTGCGAAAATTGATGTTGTGAAATGTGCTGCTCACAGAAAATCCACTGATTATGTAACTTTGGGAAATACATATGCAGATGAAGTGCCGAAAATTGCACCCTAAGCAGCACTTTCTTTAATGGAGAGTGGAACAATGAGACAAATGATGAGACAAAATGTCCTGTTAACTGCTATTCATACATGGGAGGAAGTTAAAAGATTGCTGGAAGAAGTAACAAAAGAAGAACAGCAGAGTTGGGTTAGAAAAAGATGTGTCAAAAGAGATGAAGATGATATTTGGGCAGATGAATGTAGGGAAACACACAGTAGTCACACTGAGTCATATAGGCAGATCAGGAGGACCCTTCAACAGTAAGCATTTGGATTTTACAGAGCAACTTGTATGCAATGGACTGAGATACATCTTAGTCATTGTATGCATTACCTCTTGTTGGGTTGAAGCACACCCTGCCAGAAGTAATGACAGTTTCACAGTAGTGAGGCTGTTACTTAGGAAGTTCATTCCTAGATTTGGATTTGAGTTTCTGACTTCTCTAGAGTCAGACACACTTCAACAGTGCGGTCCTGAAATTATTGTGCGTGGTACAAGTTGAGCAAAGAGTACATTGTAGTTACAGACCGAAGGCTTCTGGATTTGTGGAGCAAGTCAATGGTACTCTAAAGTCTAGATTGGCAAAAGTATGTGAATCCACCACTTTGAAGTGGCCAGAGGCATTGTCTCTTGTTCTGATGAGTAGGCACACTAGGCCTGACAGAAAGACTGGCTTATCACATCATGTAATTTCATGGGGAGGGCCATAAGATTGTCAGATGTGCCTGCAAGTGCACTTGTGAACATTATAGATGACTTGGTACTGGATTATTGCAGAGACCTATCTGATGGGGTTTGTTCTGTGTCTCATAAGGATGAAGAAGCTACAGTTCAAATGCAGCAGGAACTCCTCCATGACCTATGTCCAGGGGACTAGGTCATGGTGAAAAAGCATGTGAGAAAATCCTGCATGGAATCACATTGGAAGGGGCAACACTAGGTAGTTTTGGTCACTACCACAGCTGTAAAGTGTGCTGGTCTCCCTAACTGGGCGCACCTAAGTCACACTCGCAAAATTCCAGGTCCCTGTGATAATACAGCTTCTGTTCCCAAAGGGTCAGTTACAGTGAATGAGCAGGACTGTTGTATAGCTATTTTAGTCATAGTTTGGCAAACTAGGCCTGCCATTGTGCACTTTAGCCCAGTTACATTTTATTCAACAATGCTTCATTTTTCTAGCCATAGCCACATTTGGAATATTGTTTTATTTTTCTGTGTCTAGTTGTGCTTTCACCTAGGAAAGCATAACATTCTTTTCAAGACATTCATTTCACTTTGTGCTTTCCTCAAGGCTGCATTCAGATAGGGTTGCCAGCAAAAGTGGAACGCTGTGTCTCCAACATTCACAGAAACATACATATTCCTACATGGGGACCCTTTCTTAGAATATCAGCTGTTTTATTATAAAAACACTCCTTTGTCCCATACACGTTAAAGGGAGATTTCAGCCAGATAACTATGACTGCATGCTGATTGTCTTCGCTAAAGCTGCTTGCCTAGACTACCAAATCCCTGGCCTATATGTGGACGGTGTCCACTATACTACAGGTTTCCTTGCTCAGGTATGGGGGATGATGCCTTCCCACGGGGGAATCCTGAAGGGCGGATTAGGCTTATTAAGCTGTGCTCTAACATAGCTTAGGTAGGAAAGATATATATCACTCCTAGTGACAGTATGGTTGGACTATTTTTGTGTTTCACTCTCCTTGTTACAATCTTGCTCTTATTGTGTTTTATCCTCTGAGTTATTGAAATACATGCCATTTTATCCAAGATGCAGTTATTTCAATAAACCCTTATTATGAACCAAATGCTGTATTGAAAAAAACTGTCCCAGGAGACAATTGACCAAATGAACAAACACTGCCAGCTGTACAAGTGACAACGATTGCTGAAGAAACTGAAGAGTTGAGTCAAAGCGACAGTGATGCTGAGGGCTGAGTAATTCAGAGATCAAAAAGAAGAAGATTACTTAATCGAAAATACTCAGCACCCCAATGGACATATTTTGCTGCCAATGAATGGGAGGAGTTTGCAACTTGTGCTTTAACAATTGGAATCCAGTTCAATATTCCTGAGTTTGTGATTGCTGTGAAACTGAACTTCGAAATCTTTTTTTTTTGATAATTAGTGATTCTGAGCTATGTTTTTAATAGAGACCTTTAGCCTTTTATTAGAAGACTTTTTTAACTTTTGCTAACAGAAAGAAAACACTTGATGAACTTTGTAGCAGATCAAGGAACATTTTGTGAATAATTTGAACTTTTTGAAAAAAAAACATTTTGGTATTTGCTTTTCTCACAAATATAAAGGATTGAAAAAAGACAGTGATACATTGAAACCATTTTCCATTTTTGATTTTGTACTTTTCATTTTTGAGTTTTGAATTTGGGCTTTTGTCTGAAGTTAGAGAAGTCATTGAGTCTTCTGGAAACAGAAAGAGTAAGCTTAGGTACATATGTGTAAGATTATTAGTTGTGACAGTTATACTGATTATATTGTAATTGTTTGGATTGCGTTTACCCCCACCATACCAGGAGTTTATTTCATTTGTGAAAAAAATGCCTAATGCAAACTGCTGAAAGGCTGGTATGGTACATGTTATCTAGGTGTAATCTTTCCAAAGATTTACCATGTGGACCATTTTATTGATCCTGGGTCGGATAAGAAGTCGAAGACCAGAGTCAAGAGAGGTGCCAGTGCTTCAGAAGTAGTAGGTGATATTTTGGGTGCCTTAATTTCATCAGTAGATGTTATTATGAATGATCACAAGATAAGGAAGTTATCAACAATTGTAGATAACCTTTCCACATACACTTCAGGTGTATTTTTGTTAGTGGACACAGTCATGGTTGCCATAAGGTCAATGTCTTTACAAAATGATCCTGTGTTAGATATTCTCATAGCAAAAGAGGGTGGAGTTTGCAAAATATTACAAGATCAACAGTGCTGCACTTATAGTCCAGATAATAGTAAGGCGTTGAGGAAGTATATTTTGAACATGACAGAATTGAACAAGGACCTGAAGGAGTTAGAAGTGACAGGTGTCTGGGAAGCAATTAGTAGTGCATTTTCAGCTGTTGGAAAGTTGTTTAGAAGCTTAGGAAATGGACTTATTGGAATCACCTTGAGGCCTATATTGATTTTAGCCCCGTCTGCCCTACTTGCAGTTGGTCCCTATAAGTTGAACAAGAATCTGAAAGAAGTCAGAGCTAAGAGAGTAAAAAGAAAAGAGGAGTTTGAGATGGAGACAAGATGATGCATATATTATAGTGACATCAAGCAATTAGAGTAGTCCAGGTGATCTTTCCTGTAACAACTTCAGAAGTTTTGAGTTGTCTCATTGTAAATGAAAGTTGAGGTTTTATGTGATGGCTTGATTCACCATCAGCGGGGAGGCTGATATAGCAGAAATTTTAGTATTGCTTCTCATGTCATAGTGATCATCCATGCATGACAAATTATGCATTATGTTAGTCAACGTTCTAATAGTCTAGTTGTAAAGTGGTGCACTGAAAGCCATATCCCTGTGCATTCACTCTAGGTCAGCAACATGAAACCCATGTGGTATAACTTTTAAACTTTATGTTTGAAGAATGAACCTGCTTCTATATTATAGCTCTTGCTGTTAACTAACAGTTTACATTAAAATCAAATTGTATTTCATGTAGAAAGTGTTTTAATAGTAACATGAAAATTTAGAGAATGTAGTAATATGTTATAGTTATATGAGAGGGTTAACAGAGTTTGTTTGTTTTGAATTTGCTGTAACATGAGTACGTCTAGTCGATTATTAATAACATATTTAAGGTTTAGAGATGTTAAATTTATATTAAATGCATAAATTAATGTTCTGTTTTATTTCACTTACATTAGCCTAAGTAAGGCCTGCAATGCTCTACTTCATGATTGTGCAGAAAATGTTTAGCCATTCTTGTTAACATTATTTATTTTTCAGGTAGCATTCTCATGAAAAAGTTAGCTTGGTATTTTATTGTTTTATGCATTGCAAGCTTATAAGCTAAATCTTGAGATCCGAACTTTCAGGAACTGTGGAATACATATGTGTACAATTGCATCAAATTCAGTTGTAAGAGTACAGATGGAAACCATTCACATGAAGATCCTGAGACTTTTCACTGATGTTGCAGTCTAAATTGTATGACTGTTCATTATTGGACTTTTCCACATTTTGTGCCATGTGTAGTGATGGATGGACAAATCAGCCTGCTCTATGAACTTTAATATACCATTCCCCAACTGGACTTTGGTTGAAATACCTTCCATTCTTCACTGCTTGCTGAACCCCTTTTGATCTGAGAGTTATATTCCTCTCTAACCTTTGCTTTTTTTAAATGCCTTGCTGAGACTTAGAAAGACTTTTCCCTTGGCCCAAGAAGAAGACTCTTGACTGAGGTCCTGAAATGCTGACTTCCTTTTTGATAACCTTAGTTAGTCTCTTGATTCCCCAGATTTCCTTTTTCCACATTCTTTTTGTGCTTTTTGCCTTTTTGCCCGCATGCTCTTTTCCTAGCATGGATTTGCTAATATGTAGGGTTTCCCCTTGTTGAGGTTACAAGAGAATGCAAGCTTAGAACAAGCTAAATGACTAATAAGATTAGGCAATGCATGTTTCATCCTTTTCAGATTTTTGTATTGCTTTCATATGTTGTCATTATTCACAGTTTAGTGTTTATATTGTTAGTTTGCTTGAACTTCTTTAGGAAACTTAGACAACCTATAATAATTATGTATTTTTATAGTCTTGTTTTGAGAATAATTTATGTAAATTTGGACAAAAGTTTGTAATAAAGCCCTTTCAACTTTGTTTCAGCTTGGAGTATCATTCTTGTGACTTAATGGGTCATACTGTAAATTGAAATTGATTTGCTGAAGTTTTATGTTAGGTGTCTTCACACACATAGATGCTGGGTGGAAGGATCCGTAGACCTCGTCCTAGCATACATCCTGCGAAGAAGAATATGCTACAGCATAGTGTATGTAAGTAGATTTTTCCCCATTAAATACCTTTGCATTTAATAAAATCACAATTTTTGGGGAAAAACATTATTTCATAAATAGTATAACAAGATAGCTTTGTTTCTTGGTACCGCATTTGAATCCCAATGTTGTTTAATGCAATAATGAAGAATGTGCAACTCTATCACATGAATCAAAATAGGATTTTGCAACTAAGTAATGAAACACAGCACATTCTAGGTAACTTCATTACTTTAATGTCAAATACACCTCTAATTAAACAGATGAATCATTATATAGCTATATTACGGACAGTTTTATTTAGCTTGTGACCATCAGAATGTTTCAGGTCCTGGGCTGTACTATTCTATTTCAGGAGGTAATTATTAGTATTGATACTGCATATACCGCTACATTGAATCTAATTCTTGTTAAATCCTTTTAGGGTGAACTCTAAATTGAATTGAAAGTCCATTTATAGTAAAAGAAAAAGATACTACAGAGTGGGATAATCAATCAAAATGAAAGTTATTCTGAAGCTTCGCCTTCACTGGAAATAGGTCATTAGTGAAAAGCAGATTGGCTGTTCAAAGCCACTGGTCTGCGTTTCATTGAGGAGGCAGAAATGTAATTTCAGGCCAATGCACTGAGTGACTGCACCTCCTGCTAGAGTGGTCACTGATAGGTTTGTGAGACTCGTTTCCCCTCTTCTGATGTTCGCCTTCAGGAGGTTACATTGACTGTGCGTCAACTCTATGCTGTATGAGTCTGTGTGCCTCCTGATGGTCTCTTTGTCTATGGATCCACATCTTTAAGTCAGCACGACTCAAATGGCAAATGGTTCTAGGCAGATTCTGTATTACAGAAGGGGCAACACAGGTGTTTTCAGCCCATTCTGTAGTACCAAAGTGCCTTGGGGATGGAAAAAGTTGGTGAACACTTTGTTGCTTCTCTGGACAACTTTCTATATTATGGTCCTTGGTACACATCTTTGTAATGGTATTAAACATTTCAACAAACGATAACAAGCTGAAAAAGGTCAATAAACCTAATCCAGTGAATGTAAATTCAACTTGAACATGTACATCTAGGCTCAACTAATCACATATTTATGCCAAGCCAGTAAAAATAAATGTGGCTATTACTAAACAAATTATTTACAATAAAAAACACTTCCACCCGTTTATTTATTCGTATAGTCTAAAGGTCAAAGACCACGTGATTACCACAGTAGAGTTTAAATGACTTGATAAGGCAATGTTTACTGTCTTCCACTGTAGCATCAGATTAGAGAAAAAAAGCAACTGGGGCAATAATCAAAAAGCATAGTTATTGTATTTCTACCTCGCTGAATAGATTTAATCCCTGTGTTCTGACTATGGAAATGCACCTTTGGTTGTAACTACCGCAGATGAAAAACCAGCATTGCAGCATTGCATAAACCATACATCTACAAGTACAGATTCTAATATGGTATTATCACTTTAGGGAGAGAACAGGCATCATGACCTAATCATGGCTTTACCTCAAGTGAGCTATGCTCCCTCCTCACATTCAACAGTGTTAATAAATAAGTCATTGCACTCTACACCTCAGCATATACAAAGCAAATGATAAAGTAAAGATGACCGCCAATGTCTGTTCTAAATTAGTTTTTAACTATTCACTACAGGAATAAGAACTGCTGTTTGACAAGCCCTACTGTATATAAAATATCAGTGTTTTTTGTAAATCAGACTAGAGTTGTTTCTTACTTTTGCTAAGGGGACCACTGTTTTCTCTGTATAGCATTTTCATTGTCAGCATGGGTCAGGGAACGATGCCCCAACAAAATTCCTAAGATGTATGTTGTTGTCCAAGGTTCAAACTTCTCCATTTAAATTAATACAATCTGCATTTTAATTGCTAAAATAATATCTTCACCGTTCCACTCAACACATCTGATGTTAACTATTTGTTATGTAACACCAATGAACCGATTCAAAAACAATTTCAAATTGTTCAGATAGATGCATTGACATTTGTAAATGCCACATAGTGATAGACACAATCTGTAGAATTTTCAAAAACAAATTTCACTTCTAAGGATGGAAAATCTAAAACTATTCAGCACTATTGAGCAGCTGGTTTGGTGCTATTAGTGACAACAGCAATGTTCCCAAGGGATGTGAAGGGTACAACCATTGAAAATGTGGTTAACACCCATATAATGCTCCCTGTGTGAATATTCACTAACAGTTTTAATGGAGTTTTCATACCCTTTACAAGTTTAAAAATACACACGAAACGGTGATAGAGTCTGAGAAGTACGTGGACGGACCCATATCTACAGCAGACTAGAGGAAGGGGATTGTTCATGTGAAAAATGGCTTTCCTACAAGAGAAGAAAGTTTGTATTAGCATCCTATGAATGAATTGAGCTTGTGTATTTTGTGTTTTCCAAAACTGCAGTTTGACTCAACTAAAGAGCCTGTTATAAGACATTTGCATTGAAACGTAGAACAGTATGCTGGCAGCTCTAGAGGGAGGATTAAATGTTAATACAACTGACATGATTCTGAAACAAGCTAGAAAAGGGGGTGGCAGCATGATATTGCTCAATCAATAAAAATAATTTAACATATAGAAGTATAATAATAGTTTTGAAAAATGTAATATTCTAAAACTTAAAGAGCAGCTGTATCAGACAATTTTTTGCAAAGTGCATGCATTTCTCCATTTTCATAGAACTAGCAAAATCGCACAGCCAAAACCAAAACAAGCTGCATTCCTGCATTTTATAATGCCAAGCCGTAAATAAGAGAGGATCAGTCAGAGTCTGTTCTCAACAGGTATACTGGGACAGGAACATAGACATTTTGCATTGATTCGTTTCTGTAAAGCCAAAACCAACAGATTGTGCTGTTTTCAAAGGTCTACCACTTTTGAAATCTAAATTGCCCAGTCGTCACCCGGAGGTGAGGCTCGTTATTTTGACTCCTGTTTAAAAAAAGAAAAGAAAGATGAATTACATATTCAGAAGGCTTTTCGATTTAAAAAAAAAAAAAAAAAAAAAAAAACACAGTCCATAGCTCTTGATACTAGTTTGAATTGATTAAATATGAAGTATTTGGTTGTGGTTTGCCTTATTCATTGACTTCAGGAAAAATAAAATTCCAAATCACGTCTTTCAGTGATCCTTCTCGTGCACATCTGAGCTGATAACAAATTTAAAACAACAACTTCTACATAGATGATTGCCTAATCAACCCAATTTAGAGTCACACTTGTTCCAGTCTTACAGTAAATTGTAGAACAAAGACTGCCCCAAATGTTTGTGTTGCAATACGTCTAGGTATGTCCTACTCCAATCTGAATAGGCATTTTGCCCCTTGCCAGTCAGCGGAGGGGCAATCCACCTTTTGATACAGTCTGAAAAAGGCAAAAATTAACTTTGAGCAATTTTTTTTTTTTTATTTCCCTTAAGCGTTCCGATATTGGTAAGCCATATTCACAGACAGTGGCATGTGCTTGTACTGTTAAGCGTTTGCCTTCTCATAAGATATTTGTCCTGATATTTCTGACTTTGCTTGAAGATCATGATCTTAGTTTTTCTTGAGGTAGCTGACCAATAATTGTCATTGTTATACCTATCCTGCTGTTGTAAAGTTCTTATCAGAACAAAAGAGGTCTGGCCAAAAATGATACCCGCATACCGCATGATCTGTACAAAAGTGACCCTAGCATTGGAAGAGATAACCTTGCCCCTTTTGTAATGCCGCACAAAGATCCGCCATGTAGAGGTTGAAAAGCAGAGGTACAAATAAGTCAGCCCCTTATTTGGCTAATCAATTCAGAGATGTCGATTAAATGAATAGTCACCAATAAACTTGCCAAAAGATTGTCTGTAATTTTACATTGGGCTCTAAAATCTGTTACAAAAATGCGTAAAAGGGGTAGATTGTTCACCTGCATCCCCATTTCATTAAATCATATTTTCGCAAATGCCTTAGCACCCACGTTTAGGAGCACGATTTATTTATAATTATAGGAAACGCCGAATGCCGTTCTTGAAGTGTGGATACAGTATTGATCCCTTCTATGAGTCAGGGGCAAACATATACTGGGCGGCAGGTAAATAAACTGATGACATACGCAGCTTATTGTTGGTACCTGGCTTGTGGAAGACAATAGGGCCAGGTGTACCATTTGTTCTAGTATTCTTCATCACCTTCTCTATTTTCATATGCAGCAAGACTATATAAAAGTCACTGCTGGCTACAATTGTGAACAAATATATATATTTTTCCTTTTATTATCGGTTTACAAGTGATTAATAGGTATAATCCATTATTAATACCAATCTTATTTGAATGCCTAACGAGTTAACATGTTTTAAGACATTGAGGTGGTCATTCTGAGCTTGGCGGTAACCGAACCACCACGCTGATGGCTGTCTTGTGACTGCCAGCAGGATGGCTGTGAAGACTGCCAAATAATGAGTAAGGCGGTGAACCCAACGCAATACAGACAACTCACCGCCAGCCCCGCTACCGCCGACGAGCGGCGGAAGACAACTTCAGGCAGGAGGCAGCCAATGTCCTGCCCTCCATATTCCGAGTAACCACTCCACCAGGATATCCGGTGGGGCCTTACCCCATTGAAAAACCTGGCAGAAATAGAAAGTATAAATGGAAACACCCATCTCCAGGCACAGAGACGCCGCTGCGGCCGCCATGGCAAATGAACTGATAGTTTTCCCAGCATTGTATCTCGCCATACACCTTCAGGACCACCGACGACGACGAAGACAACCACCGTAAGTAAACCTACCACAGAGGGGAGGGAAATGGCAGTGATACACTCCCACACATACCACACACACCCCACACTCACAGTGAAGGCCAGACACACGAACACAAAACATACATCAATGCCAAATACCCAATACACACACAAAGCCGTGCAGATACATGCAAAACAGACAGCACAGAGCACAACAACACCACCAACACATCCCATACCCACACAATGACAACTACCCCACAAATACCTCAATGTTGGCATAGACAGGCTAGTTGTACGACACCACACATACACATACCATGAACTCCTTGTAGCAATGACACACAATGAATAGCTGTGAACACACATCCAGACAATCATACAGGTGACACAACACATACAACCAACAATCAAGGAAATATACACATCCAGCACTAGACACATGGGCGCACACAACACCCCATACAAACACACAAGCACACATCACAACATCCCCGTGGCACAAACCATCTACCAAGTGCATGCAACAACACAGACATAATCCACACAAAGACCCCACACACCCTTGCACACAGATGTCATACCACCATGTAGAAGAAAACTAGGACAAGAATCTCATCTTGCTAGCAACACAATGTGGGCAGTTGTATTCAAAAAATAAACTATATACAAAGAGTGCTAATGGCAAGTCCAAATGTCCAATTCAGCAGGACACATTGTCCATCAATATGGGCCCAACTTGACTCCTTATTGAAGCTAGGCCTCCACTTCATAGGGGCAGCAATGGGACAGGCAGGCACCTCAGGGGTGTGCAGGTTGTGGGGCAGGCTTGGATGTGGAAGGTGCACATTTTGGTTTAGGCTTAGAAGGGGTAACCTTGGCACTGGGAGGGGTGGATGTTTTGCTGGGTGGAGGAGCAGGGGAAACACCAGAGGGGGGACCCAAGGAATGGGAGGTGGAAGGACCGGAGAGGGGCAGGGGGACATGCTGTTTACGGGGAAGACGGGGTGGGAGAGGAGTAGGGAAGAGGTCAAGGATGACAAGGAAAACTCTCTTAGGTACACAAGGGCAGTCACATGATTGAGGGTGAGGAGTGGAGGTAGAGGGAGTGCTCCTCTGACGTGTCTGTGTGCTGTACGTGGATGCTGGTGTGTGCAGTGTCTGGATGTGTGTGGTGGCTGAATGTTCGGTGGGTGAGTGGGTACATATGCATTTCTTGGGAGGGGACGGAGATGCAGGGAGAGGGAATGGCTGATGTGTGAGGTGGTGTGTGCAAGTGAGGTGGATGTGCTGTAGTTGGCAGAGACGGTAGTCGTGGTGAGTGCAGATGTGGTGTGTGGGGTGTGTGACTGTAAGTCTGAGGTTGTGGTGATTGAGGGGATGACAGGAATGACAGCAGGACCAGTGTGTGATGATGCTGTGCTGGCAGGTATGAGTGGAGATGTGAATGTATGGGAGGAGGTGGTGGGAGAAGTGTCTGTTGTTGTGTCTGCAGATGTGTGTGTGTGTGTGTGTGCATGCCTGTGTGAACGTTTGTGATGCCCATGTCTGTCTGTGTGCACCTTGTCTGTTGTATTGGGTGTATGCGTGTATGTTGGTGTGCCATGGGCGGGTGTAGGGAGAAGGCTTGTGGGTTGGGAACAGATAGCTGAAGGGGGAACAGAAGATGAAGGGACACTGGCTTCCATCAAGGAGGAGGCCAGAGCCTGAAACAACCTCATAAGGCCAGACAAGGCACCGTGAATGCCTTCCAGGAACGCATTGGTCTGCTGCATCTGGGATGACAGTACCTGGATGACATTCACGATCATTGTCTGCCCCACAGAGCTGGACTTCAGGAATCAACAGCCTCCTCTTTGAGGGCAGCAGGGCTGACTGGGGCAGGACAGAGGTGTCTGCGGTTGAGGAGATGCCCACCCTCCTGGGTGAATGGGCACTAGCAACTGGGTGAGGTGCTATAGGGAGGGCGGTGCTGGAAAGGGAGGTGGCGGACAACAATGGTGTTGGTGTGGTACCAGAAGGGTCCGCCACTGCCAGGGAGCCGCCATCAGAGGAGGAATCTGAGTCAGATATTGTGGTTGCTCCAGCCTCCCCGTGGTGCTCCCCTCGCCCTACGTCCCTCTGATCCCCTCGGCTTCACTGCTGGCCACCTCCTCGGTCCAGTGGGCTGCAGCATCCCCACTCGCTAGTGCCCTTCCTCCCTCACCAGATGATGCTAATGCACACATAGACAGAGGAGGAGAGAGAAAAGGAGGAGGAGAAACAGAAAAGGAGGAAAATATTAGAATCCACACATCCACTTCACATACAAACAATGCAGATGACAGTCCCTGCCTGCGAAACAATAGACTAATTAGCAGTTTTTCCCAAATAGAGTCATGCAAGCTATGTCCAAACCCATAGCAACCCTGCAGACCAAACTCCTGCATGAAGATACCTACATGCCCATTAATGCCAAAAAGACTACTCCTAGAATCAATCCCAGGACTATACCCAATCACATGTCATCCACTACAGGCAGATACTAATCTAAGCAAAGAAGGACTGAGGACACTAACTAACTGATAGGAATGTGAGGAGTACATGTGGTACAGAGGATCCATTGATGTAGGAAGTGATGCAACTGCAACCTTCACATAACATGCCTGTCATTACACATATACAGTGCCATCATGACCACTTCAAACTACTGCAGTACATGCAGAAATGGAGGATGTAGCCATTGACATGATAGCTGACTTGAGAGACCCATACCTACAGCTGAACATGTGTCACTGTACCACCACTACGCATCCTACATGGCTCAACATAGTGACCATCACACACTCCTACTTGATGGGCGTGGCAACCAGGACTGTACATTCCCTAAATCACATCTGACTACATCCATTCCAAGTCCAAGGAGGGTGACAGTGCGCAACCATTCAGTGGTGACCTGACAGTCAAAACTTACCCCCTTGTGGCTGCTGTGCTGCCTTCAAGTACCCATCCAAATCAGGGTACGCCACCACCAGTATGCGGACCATTAGGGGGTCAGGGTCCGATGTGCACCCCTCCCACGTTGGGAGGCTGTCCCCAGCTGGGCCTCTGCGGTCTTCCAGGCCCAGCGACGCAGGTCTTCCCACGGCTTCCTGCAGTGGGTGCTCCGCTGGCAATAGACCCCCAGGGTCTTCACTTCCTTGGCAATGGCTCACCATAACCCTTTCTTCTGGTGGGCACTGACCTGATTGGGACACAGTGAGAAAAGGGGGGACAAGATGTAAATTATACCAATCCAGCAGTAAGCTTTGGCGACAAGCAACAAACACTGCTCATGCACACTGGCAATATCCCACACATATCATGTGCATGATACAGACCTGATCAATCATGACATGTCAATGTGCATACACATTCATCGTCAACAAATACCCAACTTGTGGACCAAGGACGTTGTACTGACCTGGTGTCCTGAAGCTCTGTACAACCGCCCATACAGGGGTAGGACCCCTTCCACCAGTTTTTCCAGCTCTTCTGTTGAGAAGGCAGGGGCCCTTTCCCCAGCAGTGCTTGCCATTGTTGCACCAAGAGACAGGACGCAGCACCACACAAAGTGGAGGTCTGTCTAGCCCGAATGCCAGTCAAGTGAGCTCTCCCACGCAAAATGGCGACCGCAGCAGACATGACCATCACCGCCGGCGAGGGTAGGTAGGCTAGGGACCAATTTTACCAATTTACATTGGCATACTGGAACACCCTTATAATTCCCTAGTATATGGTACTGAGGTACCCAGGGTATTGGGGTTCCAGGAGATCCCTATGGGCTGCAGCATTTCTTATGCCACCCATAGGGAGCTCTGACAATTCTTACACAGGCCTGCCACTGCAGCCTGAGTGAAATAACGTCCACGTTATTTCACAGCCATTTACCACTGCACTTAAGTAACTTATAAGTCACCTATACGTCTAACCTTTACCTGGTAAAGGTTGGATGCTAAGTTACTTAGTGTGAGGGCACCCTGGCACTAGCCAAGGTGCCCCCACATCATTCAGGGCAAATTCCCCGGACTTTGTGAGTGCGGGGACACCATTACACACGTGCACTATACATATGTCACAACATATGTATAGCGTCACAATGGTAACTCCGAACATGGCCATGTAACATGTCTAAGATCATGGAATTGTCACCCCAATGCCATTCTGGCATTAGGGAGACAATTCCATGATCCCCCGAGTCTCTTGCTCAGACCCAGGTACTGCCAAACTACCTTTCCCGAGGTTTCACGGCAGCTGCTGCTGCTGCCAACCCCTCAGACAGGTTTCTGCCCTCCTAGGGTCCAGCCAGGCCTGGCCCAGGAAGGCAGAACAAAGGACTTTCTCAGAGAGAGGGTGCTACACCCTCTCCCTTTGGAAAAAGGTGTCAGGGCTGGGGAGGAGTAGCCTCCCCAGCATCTGGAAATGCTTTGATGGGCACAGATAGTGCCCATCCCTGCATAAGCCAGTCTGCACCGATTCAGGGATCCCTCAGCCCTGCTCTGGCGTGAAACTGGACAAAGGAAAGGGGAGTGACCACTCCCCTGACCTGCACCTCCCCTGGGAGGTGCCCAGAGCTCCTCCAGTGTGCTCCAGACCTCTGCCATCTTGGAAACAGAGGTGCTGCTGGCACACTGGACTGCTCTGAGTGGCCAGTGCCAGCAGGTGACGTCAGAGGCTCCTTCTGATAGGCTCCTTCAGGTGTTGCTAGCCTATCCTCTCTCCTAAGTAGCCAAACCTCCTTTTCTGGCTATTTAGGGTCTCTGCTTTGGGGAATTCCTTAGATAACGAATGCAAGAGCTCATCAGAGTTCCTCTGCATCTCTCTCTTCACCTTCTGCCAAGGAATCGACTGCTGACCGCGCTGGAAGCCTGCAAAACTGCAACAAAGTAGCAAAGACGACTACTGCGACCGTGCAACGCTGATCCTGCCGCCTTCTCGACTGTTTTCCTGGTGGTGCATGCTGTGGGGGTAGTCTGCCTCCTCTCTGCACTAGAAGCTCTGAAGAAATCTCCCGTGGGTCGATGGAATCTTCCCCCTGCAACCGCAGGCACCAAAGAACTGCATCACTGGTCCTCTGGAACTCCTCTCAGCACAAAGAGCGAGGTCCCTTGAACTCAGCAACTCTGTCCAAGTGACTCCCACAGTCCAGTGACTCTTCAGTCCAAGTTTGGTGGAGGTAAGTCCTTGCCTCCCCACGCTAGACTGCATTGCTGGGAACCGCGTGTTTTGCAGCTACTCCGGCTCCTGGGCACTCTTCCAGGATTTCCTTTGTGCACAGCCAAGCCTGGGTCCCCAGGACTCTAACCTGCATTGCATGACCTCCTGAGTTGTCCTCCGGCTTCGTGGGACCCTCTTGTGTAACTTCGGGTGGCTCAGGTTCACTCCAATTCGTAGTGCCTGTTCCAGCACTTCTGCGGGTGTTGCTTGCTTCTGAGTGGGCTCTTTATCTTGCTGGACGCCCCCTCTGTCTCCTCACACAATTGGTGACATCCTGATCCCTCCTGGGCCACAGCAGCATCCAAAAACCCTAACTGTGACCTTTTCAGCTAGCAAGGCTTGTTGGAGATCTTTCTGCACAAAAACACATCTGCGCGACCCTTCACTACGTGGGACATCCATCCTCCAAAGGGGAAGTTTCTAACCCTTGTCGTTCTTGCAGAATCCACAGCTTCTACCCTCCGGTTGCAGCTTCATTGCACCCACAGCTGGCATTTCCTGGGCATCTGCCCACTCCCGACTTGATCGTGACTTTTGGACTTGGTCCCCTTGTTCCACAGGTACTCTCGTCTGGAAATCCATCGTTGTTGCATTGCTGGTGTTGGTCTTTCCTGCAGAATTCCCCTATCACGACTTCTGTGCTCTTTGGGGAACTTAGGTGCACTTTGCACCCACTTTTCAGGGTCTTGGGGTGGGCTATTTTTCTAACCCTCACTGTTTTCTTACAGTCCCAGCAACCCTCTACAAGGTCACATAGGTTTGGGGTCCATTCGTGGTTCGCATTCCACTTCTAGAGTATCTGGTTTGTGTTGCCCCTATCCCTATGTGCCCCCATTGCATTCTATTGTGACTATACATTGTTTGCACTGTTTTCTATTGCTATTACTGCATATTTTGGTATTGTGTACATATATCTTGTGTATATTTGCTATCCTCATACTGAGGGTACTCACTGAGATACTTTGGCATATTGTCATAAAAATAAAGTACCTTTATTTTTAGTATATCTGTGTATTGTGTTTTCTTATGATATTGTGCATATGACACTAGTGGTACTGTAGGAGCTTCACTCGTCTCCTAGTTCAGCCTAAGGTGCTCTGCTAAGCTACCTTTTCTATCAGCCTAAGCTGCTAGACCCCCCTCTACACTAATAAGGGATACATGGGCCTGGTGCAAAGTGTAAGTACCCCTTGGTACCCACTACAAGCCAGCCCAGCCTCCTACATTGGTTGTGCAGCGGTGGGACAAGTACTTTGCAACTACTTACCACTTTGTCATATTGTACTTTTCATAAGAGAAAAATATACAAAACAAGTTCAGTGTATGTACACCTAACCAAAAAGTTTTGCTTTTCTTCTCTTACTCTTTTACTAAGTGCTGAAAAGTACCTCTAAACTTTCAAAAAGTTCTTAAAAAGTTTTAAAAGTTTTTTTTCTGTTCTTTAAAAAGTTCTGAAACTTTTTCTTTCTTTTTCTGTCCCTTAAACTCTTGTCTATCATGTCTGGTACAGGCCAAACTCTTGATCTGGCCAGCATAGCTTATGACAACCTTAGCTGGAAGGAAGCAAGGAGTCTCTGCATAGATAGAGGTTTAGGGGTAGGGAAGAATCCCTCAAGACAACTGTTAGTTCATATGCTCATTGAACAAGATAAGACCTTGGTTGGCACTTCTGGTGAGAAATTGGCTGATGGTTCCCACTCTGATTCTGGGGCACCCCCAGTGAAAGATTTGGGAGGGAATCTTTCCAACCTGCCCCTTAGCAGGCCACCTAGCATAGCTGGTACTGATGTGAATTCACATCACAGTAGGAGTGTTACTTCTGTAGGCCAGAATGTTAGAGTGCCATCTGTTAGGGAAAGGTCTCCCTCTGTTCATTCTCACCATTCTTCTGTGTCAAGGCATGCCCAACCCACCCACCCTGATGACAGAGTGTTAGAAAGGGAACTCAATAGATTGAGAGTGGAAGAATACAGGCTGAAGCTCAAGAAGCAACAGCTGGATTTAGATAGGCAGTCCTTTGATTTAGAAAAAGAGAGACAGAGGTTGGGGTTAGGACCCCGTGGTGGCAGCAGCAGTATTCCAAATAGTCATCGTGCAAAAGAGCAAGATTCTAGGAATCTGCACAAGATAGTTCCCCCTTACAAGGAGGGGGATGACATTAACAAGTGGTTTGCTGCACTTGAGAGGGCCTGTGTTGTACAGGAGGTCCCTCAAAGGCAGTGGGCTGCTATCCTATGGCTATCTTTCAGTGGAAAGGGTAGGGACAGGCTCCTTACTGTTAAAGAAAGTGATGCCAATAACTTTTCAGTTCTTAACAATGCACTCCTAGATGGTTATGGCTTAACCACTGAACAGTACAGGATGAAGTTCAGAGAAACCAAAAATGAGTCTTCATAAGACTGGGTAGACTTTGTTGACCATTCAGTGAAGGCCTTGGAGGGGTGGTTACATGGCAGTAAAGTTTTTGACCCTGAAAGCCTGTATAACTTGATCCTGAGAGAGCATATACTTAATAATTGTATGTCTGATTTGTTGCACCAGTACCTGGTAGACTCTGATCTGACCTCTCCCCAAGAATTGGGAAAGAAGGCAGACAAATGGGTCAGAACAAGGGTGAACAGAAAAGCTCATACAGGGGGTGACAAGGATGGCAAGAAGAAAGATGGTGAGAACTCTCAAGATAAGCATGGGGATAAGGGTAAAACCAAAGATCCTTCTTCAAATCTTAAACACTCTTCTGGGGGTGAGGATAAAACAAATTCTTCCTCTTATTCACAACCTGCACACATTAAAAAGTCTTGGTGCTTTGTGTGTAAAAACAGAGGCAATAGGCCAGGGGATAAGTCCTTTCCAGGTAAACCCCCTGGGCCTACCGCCACTAATACATCAACCTCTAGTGCCCCTAGCAGTAGTGGTACTAGTGGTGGGACTGCTGGCAACAGTCAAGTTAAGGGTGTAGTTGGGTTCACTTATGGGTCCATCATAGAAACTGGGGTGGTCAGTCCCAAGACAGTTTCTGTCACACCTAGTGGCATTGGCCTTGCCACACTGGCTGCTTGTCCCCTTACAATGGATAAGTACAGGCAGACAGTTACAATAAATGGTGTTGAGGCTCAAGCCTACAGGGACACAGGTGCCAGTATCACTTTGGTGACTGAAAACCTTGTGGCTCCTGAACAACACATCATTGGACAACAGTATAAGATTATTGATGTCCATAACTCCACTAAGTTTCTTCCATTAGCTATAGTTCAGCTTAGTTGTGGTGGAGTTACTGGGCCTAAGCAGGTGGTAGTATCACCTAGCTTACCTGTAGACTGTCTCTTAGGTAATGACCTAGAGGCCTCAGGTTGGGCTGATGTAGAGTTTTATACCCATGCAGCCATGCTGGGTATCCCTGAGGAATTGTTCCCCCTCATTTCTACTGAAATGAAAAAGCAAAGGAGAGAAGGCCTGAAAACTCAGGATCCCTCTCCAACAACAGGTAAAAAGGGTATCACAGTATCCCCTAACCACCCTGCCATTCAGGATACCATTCCTGTGGTGGGAGAAACCTCTCCTGGGGTGGCACCTGTTCCAAGGGAATCATCAGCAGCTGTACTCCCTGAGGTGGAAGTACCTCTCTGTGGGATATCTAACATTGGTGAGAAAAAGAGCATCATTTTAGTTAACATGGAACATCCCTCCAACCCTCCCAGAGAAACTTTAGTGCAGAAACCCTGTACTGCCTCACAACACTTAGGACAGCATCCCTGCCCTAGTGTGGAGCTCATAGGACAGCATCCCTGCCCTGCTCCAACTAAAGAGAAACAGCATCCCTGTTCTCTCTTCCAGCCATATGGACAAAGTTTTTGCACAGCTATGGCTTTTCTGAGACAGCATCCCTGTCTGGCATTCTCATCACTACAAATAGGTTCAGTGGACAATTCCCACTGCTCTAAACTAAAACTTACTGATAGAAACTCTGAAAATATATCTTCACATTGTTGCTTAGCTAAAAAACTTCAAACAGGGTGGTTTACCTCCCCACTGGGAAGTAACCATATAGTGGATGATAAAGGGAGTAACCAGTCTATTGCAGAGCTACTCTCTACTTATCACCACTTAGAAAATAAAGTCTCAACTGGCCAAGGTTAGCCTTATTGTCCTTCGTTTGGGGGGGTTGTGTGAGAAAATAGCCTCTTTCTAGCCTTGTTACCCCCACTTTTGGCCTGTTTGTGAGTGTATGTCAGGGTGTTTTCACTCTTTCACTGGGATCCTGCTAGCCAGGGCCCAGTGCTCATAGTGAAAACCCTATGTTTTCAGTATGTTTGTTATGTGTCACTGGGACCCTGCTAGCCAGGACCCCAGTGCTCATAAGTTTATGGCCTATATGTATGTGTTCCCTGTGTGATAGCTAACTGTCTCACTGAGGCTCTGCTAACCAGAACCTCAGTGGTTATGCCCTCTCTGTACAAATTGTCACTAACAGGCTAGTGACCAATTTTACCAATTTACATTGGCATACTGGAACACCCTTATAATTCCCTAGTATATGGTACTGAGGTACCCAGGGTAATGGGGTTCCAGGAGATCCCTATGGGCTGCAGCATTTCTTTTGCCACCCATCGGGAGCTCTGACAATTCTTACACAGGCCTGCCACTGCAGCCTGAGTGAAATAACGTCCACGTTATTTCATAGCCATTTACCACTGCACTGAAGTAACTTATAAGTCACCTATATGTCTAACCTTTACCTGGTAGAGGTTGGGTGCTAAGTTACTTAGTGTGAGGGCACCCTGGCACTAGCCAAGGTGCCCCCACATCGTTCGGGGCAAATTCCCCGGACTTTGTGAGTGCAGGGACACCATTACACTCGTGCACTACACATATGTCACGACATATGTATAGCGTCACAATGGTAACTCCGAACATGACCATGTAACATGTCTAAGATCATGGAATTGTCACCCCAATGCCATTCTGGCATTGGGGAGACAATTCCATGATCCCCCGAGTCTCTAGCTCAGACCCGGGTACTGCCAAACTACCTTTCCCGGGGTTTCACGGCGGCTGCTGCTGCTGCCAACCCCTCAGACAGGTTTCTGCCCTCCTGGGGTCCAGCCAGGCTTGGCCCAGGATGGCAGAACAAAGGACTTCCTCAGAGAGAGGGTGTTACACCCTCTCCCTTTGGAAAAAGGTGTCAGGGCTGGGGAGGAGTAGCCTCCCCAGCCTCTGGAAATGCTTTGATGGGCACAGATAGTGCCCATCTCTGCATAAGCCAGTCTGCACCGGTTCAGGGATCCCTCAGCCCTGCTGTAGGAAAGTCCTCCTTTTTTGCCTGATCACCCCCACTCTTTTTGGATAGGTACTGGTGGTTACTGACTCTTGGCTGTGCCCTGGGTACTGCTTCCCAGTCCCAGGGCCAGTGCTCTGTGTAAAATGGATATGCAAATTAGGCTAATTATAATTGGCTAAGTTAACCTACCTATAAGTCCCTAGTATATGGTAGGGCATGTAGGTTTAGGGACCACAGCATAGGTGGTGCACACCTAGGTGCACTGCTGAGGTGCCCAGTGTCATTTTAAAAGCAAGCCTGCCTTGCTGGCTGCTTTTAAATTAAAGTTATATGCAAATTCGACTTTGGAATTAAAGGTACTTCCAAAGTCTTAAACTACCTTATTTTTACATATAAGTCACCCCTATGGTGTGCCCTATGTGCCCCTAGGGCTGGGTGCCATGTAACTATAAGCAGGGACTTTATAAAAATAGATTTATAAGCCCTGGTGAGGTAAAAAAACAGCCAAATTTGTTTTTCCCTCATTGAACTAAATGGGCTTCATAGGCTAGAATGGGCAGACTTTATTTTAAATTTTAAAGTCTCCTTAAATGTTACATACCAAGAATTTGGTATCAAATTAATTGTTGTAATAAATCCCACAACTTCCAGTTGTTGGATTTAATATAACTTGTTCAGGTAAAAAGTTTAGACTTTACCTAAAAAGTTGCCAATTTCAGCTCTGCATTGTTTTTGCTGCTGTGCTCTGATTGGCCAGCCTGCAGCAGCTTCTGCCAGGCTGCCTTGATGAGGTGTGAAGTGGCCTGGCTTCACACAAAGGAATGTGCTTGGGGGAGAGAATCTCCCCTCAGCAGATGGTGAGGCAGGAAGGGGGAGGGCTGCCAAACTGGTCTTCAAAGGCAGAGAAGGACATCTGGAGCACCCAGCAACACCCCCACATTCTGCAACCCCAGACAACTAGGTGCCCCCTTGATTAGATTAGGAGAGGGCAGGAGAGGGGTGTGTTTATGATTTTTAGCCACACCAGTGGGTGGGCTCAGCCAGATGTAACCTCCAAAAATCAGATTCAGCCATGTTGGAGTTTTAGAGACTGTTGCCTTTTGGGATGGATTTTTGCCACACTTCCCAGGAAGTGGTCATCACAGGGGGACGACCCTGTACCTGATTGGAGGACCAGGACCCCCCTGCTTTTCACCCAGGAGCAAGGATAAAACTGGCATACCTGCCCACACACCTCAGATCCCCACCAACTTTCAAGAAGAAGGAACTTAAGGAGAAGAAGGACTGCCCTGCTGAACCCCTGGCCTGCACCTGGACCCTGCACTCAGAAGGACTGCACCAGCTGCACACTTGGGCTTCACCACAAGAAGGACTTTGCCTGGCTTCAACTGGTTCAAGGAGGGACTCCCTGTTTGCTACAGGTGAAAAATTGCTATCCAGAGTCCCCTGCACCAACTCCTGAAAAAAGAGACCAGTTGACCACTGCCCAGTGGCCAAAAAGGAGTTTGCGCCAGGTGCATTCTGGGAGTTGAAGTCCGCACCCCCCAAGGACCATCACAGAACTTCTGGACCCTTGGGGTGAGCTGTGGACCCCAAAAGAACCTTAAAAGAACATCTGGGTGAAGCCCCAGAAGTTTGGAGAAGATTTGAAAAATTTTGTAAAAAAGCTCCAGAGAGGGACCGACCCGCCGCGGAAATTCTAGCCGGCTTGCCTCAACCGCGACCCGGCCTGACTTCGTGGTTCGTCCCGGTAAAGAAAAACATCCGAAAAAGAGACTAAGGCCCTCATTCTGACCTTGGCGGGCGGCGGAGGCCGCCCGCCAAAGTCCCGCCGTCAGGTTACCGTTCCGCGGTCGAAAGACCGCGGCGGTAATTCTGACTTTCCCGCTGGGCTGGCGGGCGGTCGCCTTCAGGCCGCCCGCCAGCCCAGCGGGAAAGAGGCTTCCACGATGAAGCCGGGTCGGAATCGAGCCGGCGGAGTGGAAGCTGTGCGACGGGTGCAGTTGCACCCGTCGCGTATTTCACTGTCTGCGCAGCAGACAGTGAAATACATTTAGGGGCCCTCTTACGGGGGCCCCTACAATGCCCATGCCAGTGGCATGGGCACTGCAGGGGCCCCCAGGGGCCCGGCGACCCCCCCTACCGCCATCCGGATCCCGGCGGTCGGACCGCCGGGATCTGGATGGCGGTAGGGGGGGTCGGAATCCCCTCGGCGGCGCAGCAAGCTGCGCCGCCTTGGAGGATTCAATGGGGCGGCGGTACACTGGCGGGAGCCCGCCAGTGTTGCCGGTCCGACCGCGGCTTTACCGCCGCGGTCGGAATCCCCATTGGAGCACCGCCGGCCTGTCGGCGGTGCTCCCGCGGTCCTCCGCCCTGGCGGTCTTTGACCGCCAGGGTCAAAATGACCGCCTAAGTCCGAAGGTAAAAAGTTGACCGGGACCTCCCAGCCATCGTATCCGAGAAGGGCTCCACGGACGTCGGATCAAGATCCAGGTTTACCCCGGTCGAAGGATTTTCATCTCGAAAAAACGACTAAGTCCGAAGGTAGAAATCACCACCGAGGAAACCCACATCGCGTATCCGGACAAGGGCTCCAGGAGGTCGGATTCAACTGGCAGGTTCGTCCCGGTGAAGAAAATCTTCAAAATAAAGACTAAGTCAGAAGGTAACTTTTTAACCGAGGCCTCCCGCGACTTGTAGCCGAGCAGGGCTCCATCGCGGTCGGCCTGAAACTTTGACTTTGCCCCGGTCGAGGTGCAACCAGATGACCCGATTGGTGCTTTTTGTTTCTAAGCGCTAGAAAAATAATAATACTTTAAAAATTCATATCTCCGGTTCCCCTGAACCGATTTTATTCGTTTTTGTGTCATTTTAAAGATAAAAATATAAACTATTTTTATAAATTGGTTTTGGATTTTTAAACTGTTTCCTGTGTTTTATTTAATTACTGTTTTGTGATATTTGAATGCTTTACACACTGTCTCCTAAGTAAAGCCTTGACGCTCGTTGCCAAGCTACCAAAGGTTGAGCTGGGATTAATTTACTGAGACCTAACTGTACCTAGGTAGAGGTTAGTGGCTTGTTGCTAGGTGTAGGTACCTACCTGCCCTTACCAATAACCCATTTTCCAACATTTTTGGTGGCAGCGGTGGGATCCTGTACTTGTGTTCAGTATCACGTTACAGTTTTAAGTAAAACAAATTAAAAATCCTTTAAATTGTCTTAGTGCAAAAATATATATATATTTTTTCTTTCATTTTTTTTATTTTTTTTATTAATTATTAATTTGGATTAATTTCAATTATTGAATTTTTGTAATTTTTCTAAATTCTTGTTTCCAATTTTTGCAAAAAGTTTTTGTTGACACAAAACTAGGGAACCATGGAGCTTGATCTGGCTAGCCTACCCACACTGACAGTAGTCCAGCTTAGGGGGTTGTGTATTGAGAGAGGGTTGCCTGCAACCAATGATCTCAGGAAGCAAATCCTGATTAAATCCCTACCGGGATGGGCTGAGGCCCAAGAGCTAGGCACAGAGGAAGCTCCAGAGGAGGAAGAAAAAGGGGAGGATGCTAACTCTAACCTCTCAGGGGAGGGAAGGCATCTGAGCCCAAGTGAGGATGAGGAAGAACGGTCCTCAGTAGATACAGTCACTAGGGGCAGACCCAAAGCTAGTGGTAGGAAGGGGGTCCTTTCAGGAGGAGAGAACCCATCCATCAGAGAAAGAGAGCTGGAGGCCCAGCTAGCATACATAGCTTTGGAAGCAGATAAACTGGCCCTAGAAAAGAAAAAGTGGGCAAGCAAAGAGAAAAGAGATGGTGGCAGCGAGAAAGAAGCTGAGGTGTCCCTGGGTGGGGTTTTTTCCCCCAGATTACCCAAAGGGGTGGTTCCTGCCTATGTAGAGGGGGATGACATAGATAAATGGCTGGGGGCCTTTGAGAGGGCCCTCCAGATGAGGAAAGTCAAGCCTCAGTACTGGGGTTCACTTCTTTGGGAGTTAGTTCCCAACTCTGGGAGGGATAGGCTCCTAACCATGAGTGGGGAGGATGCAGACTCATACCCCAGTATGAAGAGTTGCTTGACTAAAAAGTTTGGTCTGACCCCAGAGCAGTATAGGCTCAAGTTTAGGGACACCCAAAAGACAAGCACCCAGTCCTGGGTGGACTTTGTGGACATTTCAGTAAAGGCACTGGAGGGCTGGATATAGGGCAACAGGGTAAGTACCTTTGAGGGGCTGTACAATTTGATTATGAGGGAGCACCTTCTAACTAATTGTGTCCAAGAGAGGCTCCGCCAGTATCTAGTAGACTCTAGGTTGACCAACCCCAGAGAGCTGGGGGAGGCAGCAGATGACTGGTTAAGAACTAGGGTTAACCAGAAACCCCCAGGGGGTGATCAGAAAAAGGGAGGACATGGTTCTTCTCAAGGGAAGAACCAGGGGAAAGATGATAAAAAGCCCAAAGAGTCCTCACAAGAGTCTCCAAAAACTTCTCAGGGAGGGGGAGCCCCGAGCCAATTCACTTTTAAAGGGAAAGGGTATCAGGGAAAGAATTATGATCCTGCTAAAGCAGGAAGGTTTCAGGAGCTTGCTAAGGCCGGCAAGTGTTTTGATTGTCATCAAACTGGACATAAAAGAGGAGATGCTATCTGCTCCAAGAAGCCCCCCACTGGTGGGCAATCCCAGGGGATTGCTAGTGTAGGGGTGGGGGTGGAAGTTGGCCCAGGGGTGGAATCAGGGTACACTGAGGTCACCTTAGTATCCGTGGGTGGGGTGGACATTGCAACTATGGCCACCTTACCTCTCATCATGGAGAGGTATAGGCAGAGGCCTAAAGTCAATGGGACTGAAGTGGAAGCTCCGAGAGATACAGGAGCCAGTGTGACAATGGTCACAGAAAAGCTGGTTTCTCCAGAGCAGGTCTTACCTGGTGTCTTCCACCAGGTGACTTATGCAGATAGCAGAACCAAACTCCATCCCATGGCTATGGTGAGTCTGGAATGGGGAGGTGTGACTGGCCCTAAAAAGGTAGCTGTAGCTCCTGCCCTCCCAGTAGAGTGTCTGCTGGGAAATGATCTTGAAGCATCTGAATGGTCAAAAGTGGAGAGAAGGGTCCATGCACAGATGCTGGACCTCCCTGAATGGGTGTGTGCTGTGACCAGGTCACAGGCAGCACAACAGGGAAATGCTGGACACTTGGACCCTGGAACAATGGGCCAAGCCTCCAAGAAAAAGAGAAAGGGCACTGGGTCTGGCTTGCCAGCCCCAACAAGTACAGAGGGTCAGGAAATATCCAACCCTGAGGGGGAGGATCTGAACTCTGAGGGAGGGACACTTTCCCTGCAAACTCTGCCTGATTTGGCAGAACTGCAAGGGGCAGGTGGGCCCACCAGAGAAGATTTGTGCCAGGGACAAAGAGAGTGTCCCACTCTTGAGGGCCTGAGGCAGACTGCTGCCAGGCAAGAACAAGGGGATACCAGTGGGACCCACAAGGTTTATTGGGAGGATGGAGTTCTCTACACTGAGGCAAGGGCCCTCAAACCAGGGGCTACCAGGAGAGTAGTGGTCCCCCAGAAGTATAGAAAATTCCTCCTTACCTTAAGCCATGATATCCCCTTAGCTGGTCATTTGGGACAGACCAAGACCTGGAACAGGCTGGTCAACCATTTTTATTGGCCCCAAATGTCAGAAAAAGTCAGGGAGTTTTGCAGCTCCTGTGTCACCTGTCAAGCCAGTGGCAAGACAGGAGGCAAACCAAAGGCTCCCCTGATACCACTGCCAGTGGTTGGGACTCCCTTTGAGCGGGTGGGGATTGACATTGTTGGTCCCCTAGACCCACCAACTGCTTCAGGTAACAGGTACATTGTGGTGGTAGTGGACCATGCCACCATGTACCCTGAGGCAATACCCCTCCGGACAGTCACTGCTCCCACAGTGGCTAGGGCCCTACTTGGTGTGTTCACCAGAGTGGGATTCCCAAAGGAGGTGGTCTCAGATAGGGGCACAAACTTTATGTCAGCCTATCTGAAAGCCATGTGGGATGAGTGTGGTGTTACTTATAAGTTCACCACCCCCTACCACCCACAGACCAACGGTCTAGTGGAAAGATTTAATAAGACCCTGAAGGGCATGATCATGGGTTTGTCTGACAAACTCAGGAGGAGATGGGATGTCCTCCTCCCTTGCCTGCTGTTTGCCTACAGAGAGGTGCCACAGAAGGGGGTTGGATTCAGCCCCTTTGAGTTACTGTTTGGGCACCCTGTAAGAGGCCCATTGTGCTTGGTGAGAGAGTCTTGGGAAAAGCCTCTCAAAGAATCCAAGGAAAATGTGCTAGATTATGTGCTAGGCCTGCGGTCACGCATGGCTGAGTATATGAAGAAGGCAAGCAGAAACCTGGAAGCCAGCCAGGAGCTCATGAAGCTCTGGCATGATCAAAAGGCTACCATGCCTGAGTATCACCCAGGACAGCTGGTGTGGGTTTTGGAGCCCATGGCTCCTAGGGCACTTCAGGCCAAATGGACTGGGCCCTATCCAATTCTAGAGAAAAAAGGTGAGGTCACCTACTTGGTGGACCTTGGCACCCCCAGGAATCCTCACAGGATCCTGCATGTAAATAGGATGAAACCCCACCAGGACAGGGCAGACATGACCATGCTGATGGTCACTGATGAAGGGAAGGAGGAGGAGGGTGAACCTCTGCCAGATCTCCTGTCCTCAAAGGCAAAAGATGGGTCAGTGGAGGGAGTGGTACTCTCTCCCAAATTGACAGATCAGCAACAAAAAGACTGTAAGCAAGTTTTGGGACAGTTTGCTAGTCTGTTCTCCCTGACCCCTGGACTCACCAATTGGTGTGTCCATGATGTTGACACTGGTGACAGCTTGCCTGTCAAGAACAAGCTGTACAGGCTGTCTGACCAGGTCAAGGCCAACATCAAAGCTGAAGTGACTAAGATGTTGGACCTCAAGGTAATTGAGCCCTCTGATAGTCCTTGGTCCAGTCCAGTGGTACTGGTGCCCAAAGCTAATCCCCAAGGTGGGAAGAAAGAATTGAGATTCTGTGTGGACTACAGAGGTCTAAACGCAGTCACTAGGACTGATGCTCACCCCATACCTAGAGCTGATGAGCTCATTGACAGGTTGGGGGCTGCCAAATTCCTGAGCACATTTGATCTGACCTCAGGATATTGGCAGATTGCCTTAAGTCCAAGAGCTAAGGAGAGGTCTGCATTTTCTACACCAGAGGGCCACTTTCAGTTCAAGGTGATGCCCTTTGGCATGAAAAATGCTCCTGCCACCTTCCAACGGTTGGTGAATAGAGTCCTATCTGGGTTGGAATCTTTTAGTGCAGCTTATCTGGATGATATAGCTGTATTTAGTTCCACCTGGAGGGACCACCTGGTCCACCTGAAGGAAGTGCTTCAGTCCCTGCTTCAAGCAGGCCTGACTATCAAGGCAAGCAAGTGCCAGATAGGGCAAAGCTCTGTTGTGTACCTGGGCCACCTTGTTGGTGGAGGCCAGGTACAACCTCTCCAGCCCAAGATCCAGACTATCCTGGATTGGGAGGCTCCAAAAACCCAGACTCAGGTCAGGGCCTTTCTTGGCCTGACTGGGTACTACAGGAGGTTTGTTCAGAATTTTGGGACCATAGTGGCCCCTCTGACTGAGCTTACCTCCAAGAAACAGCCCAAGAAGGTCATTTGGACCCCAGAGTGTCAGAAAGCTTTTGACACCCTAAAGCAGGCTATGTGTTCAGCACCAGTGTTACTGGCCCCTGACTATAGCAAAGAGTTTGTAGTACAAACAGATGCTTCAGAGGAAGGGATTGGGGCAGTGTTAGCACAAGTTAATGAAGAGGGCCATGATCACCCAGTTGCCTTCATCAGCAGGCGACTACTCCCTAGAGAAAAAGAATGGAGTGCCAGAACTGCATCACTGGTCCTCTGGGTCTCCTCTCAGCACAACGAGCGAGGTCCCTTGAACTCAGCAACTCTGTCCAAGTGACTCCCACAGTCCAGTCACTCTTCAGTCCAAGTTTGGTGGAGGTAAGTCCTTGCCTTCCCACGCTAGACTGCATTGCTGGGAACCGCGTGTTTTGCATTTACTCTGGCTCCTGTGCACTCTTCCAGGATTTCCTTTGTGCACAGCCAAGCCTGGGTCCCCGGCACTCTAACCTGCATTGCACGACCTCCTGAGTTGTCCTCCGGCTTCGTGGGACCCTCTTGTGCAACTTCGGGTGAGCTCCAGTTCACTCCACTTCGTAGTGCCTGTTCTAGAACTTCTGCGGGTGCTGCTTGCTTCTGAGTGGACTCCTTGTCTTGCTGGACGCCCCCTCTGTCTCCTCACACAATTGGCGACATCCTGGTCCCTCCTGAGCCACAGCAGCATCCAAAAAACCTATCCGCAACCTTTGCAGCTAGCAAGGCTTGTTGGCGGTCTTTCTGCACGAAAATACCTCTGCACAACTCTTCACGACGTGGGACATCAATCCTCCAAAGGGGAAGTTTCTAGCCCTTGTCTTTCTTGCAGAATCCACAGCTTCTACCCTCCCGTGGCAGCTTCTTTGCACCCACAGCTGGCATTTCCTGGACATCTGCCCACTCCCGACTTGATCGTGACTTTTGGACTTGGTCCCCTTGTTCCACAGGTACTCTCGTCTGGAAATCCATCGTTGTTGCATTGCTGGTGTTGGTCTTTCCTGCAGAATTCCCCTATCACGACTTCTGTGCTCTTTGGGGAACTTAGGTGCACTTTGCACCCACTTTTCAGGGTCTTGGGGTGGGCTATTTTTCTAACCCTCACTGTTTTCTTACAGTCCCAGCGACCCTCTACAGGGTCACATAGGTTTGGGGTCCATTCGTGGTTCGCATGCCACTTCTAGAGTATATGGTTTGTGTTGCCCCTATCCCTATGTTCCCCCATTGCATTCTATTGTGACTATACATTGTTTGCACTGTTTTCTATTGCTATTACTGCATATTTTGGTATTGTGTACATATATCTTGTGTATATTTGCTATCCTCATACTGAGGGTACTCACTGAGATACTTTGGCATATTGTCATAAAAATAAAGTACCTTTATTTTTAGTATATCTGTGTATTGTGTTTTCTTATGATATTGTGCATATGACACTAGTGGTACTGTAGGAGCTTCACTCGTCTCCTAGTTCAGCCTAAGCTGCTCTGCTAAGCTACCTTTTCTATCAGCCTAAGCTGCTAGACACCCCTCTACACTAATAAGGGATACCTGGGCCTGGTGCAAAGTGTAAGAACCCCTTGGTACCCACTACAAGCCAGCCCAGCCTACTACATTGGTTGTGCAGCGGTGGGATAAGTACTTTGCAACTACTTACCACTTTGTCATATTGTACTTTTCATAAGAGAAAAATATACAAAACAAGTTCAGTGTATGTACACCTAACCAAAAAGTTTTGCTTTTCTTCTCTTACTCTTTTACTAAGTGCTGAAAAGTACCTCTAAACTTTCAAAAAGTTCTTAAAAAGTTTTAAAAGTTTTTTTTTCTGTTCTTTAAAAAGTTCTGAAACGTTTTCTTTCTATTTCTGTCCCTTAAACTCTTGTCTATCATGTCTGGTACAGGCCAAACTCTTGATCTGGCCAGCATAGCTTATGACAACCTTAGCTGGAAGGAAGCAAGGAGTCTCTGCATAGATAGAGGTTTAGGGGTAGGGAAGAATTCCTCAAGACAACTGTTAGTTCATATGCTCATTGAACAAGATAAGACCTTGGTTGGCACTTCTGGTGAGAAATTGGCTGATGGTTCCTACTCTGATTTTGGGGCACCCCCAGTGAAAGATTTGGGAGGGAATCTTTCCAACCTGCCCCTTAGCAGGCCACCTAGCATAGCTGGTACTGATGTGAATTCACATCACAGTAGTAGTGTTACTTCTGTAGGCCAGAATGTTAGAGTGCCATCTGTTAGGGAAAGGTCTCCCTCTGTTCATTCTCACCATTCTTCTGTGTCAAGGCATGCCCAACCCACCCACCCTGATGACAGAGTGTTAGAAAGGGAACTCAATAGATTGAGAGTGGAAGAATACAGGCTGAAGCTCAAGAAGCAACAGCTGGATTTAGATAGGCAGTCCTTTGATTTAGAAAAAGAGAGACAGAGGTTGGGGTTAGGACCCCATGGTGGCAGCAGCAGTATTCCAAATAGTCATCCTGCAAAAGAGCATGATTCTAGGAATCTGCACAAGATAGTTCCCCCTTACAAGGAGGGGGATGACATTAACAAGTGGTTTGCTGCACTTGAGAGGGCCTGTGTTGTACAGGAGGTCCCTCAAAGGCAGTGGGCTGCTATCCTATGGCTATCTTTCAGTGGAAAGGGTAGGGATAGGCTCCTTACTGTTAAAGAAAGTGATGCCAATAACTTTTCAGTTCTGAAGAATGCACTCCTAGATGGTTATGGCTTAACCACTGAACAGTACAGGATGAAGTTCAGAGAAACCAAAAAGGAGTCTTCATAAGACTGGGTAGACTTTGTTGACCATTCAGTGAAGGCCTTGGAGGGGTGGTTACATGGCAGTAACGTTTTTGACTATGAAAGCCTGTATAACTTAATCCTGAGAGAGCATATACTTAATAATTGTATGTCTGATTTGTTGCACCAGTACCTGGTAGACTCTGATCTGACCTCTCCCCAAGAATTGGGAAAGAAGGCAGACAAATGGGTCAGAACAAGGGTGAACAGAAAAGCTCATACAGGGGGTGACAAGGATGGCAAGAAGAAAGATGGTGAGAACTCTCAAGATAAGCATGGGGATAAGGGTAAAACCAAAGATCCTTCTTCAAATCTTAAACACTCTTCTGGGGGTGAGGATAAAACAAATTCTTCCTCTTCTTCACAACCTGCACACATTAAAAAGTCTTGGTGCTTTGTGTGTAAAAACAGAGGCCATAGGCCAGGGGATAAGTCCTTTCCAGGTAAACCCCCTGGGCCTACCGCCACTAATACATCAACCTCTAGTGCCCCTAGCAGTAGTGGTACTAGTGGTGGGACTGCTGGCAACAGTCAAGTTAAGGGTGTAGTTGGGTTCACTTATGGGTCCATCATAGAAACTGGGGTGGTCAGTCCCAAGACAGTTTCTGTCACACCTAGTGGCATTGGCCTTGCCACACTGGCTGCTTGTCCCCTTACAATGGATAAGTACAGGCAGACAGTTACAATAAATGGTGTTGAGGCTCAAGCCTACAGGGACACAGGTGCCAGTATCACTTTGGTGACTGAAAACCTTGTGGCTCCTGAACAACACATCATTGGACAACAGTATAAGATTATTGATGTCCATAACTCCACTAAGTTTCTTCCATTAGCTATAGTTCAGCTTAGTTGTGGTGGAGTTACTGGGCCTAAGCAGGTGGTAGTATCACCTAGCTTACCTGTAGACTGTCTCTTAGGTAATGACCTAGAGGCCTCAGGTTGGGCTGATGTAGAGTTTTATACCCATGCAGCCATGCTGGGTATCCCTGAGGAATTGTTCCCCCTCATTTCTACTGAAATGAAAAAGCAAAGGAGAGAAGGCCTGAAAACTCAGGATCCCTCTCCAACAACAGGTAAAAAGGGTATCACAGTATCCCCTAACCACCCTGCCATTCAGGATACCATTCCTGTGGTGGGAGAAACCTCTCCTGGGGTGGCACCTGTTCCAAGGGAATCATCAGCAGCTGTACTCCCTGAGGTGGAAGTACCTCTCTGTGGGATATCTAACATTGGTGAGAAAAAGAGCATCATTTTAGTTAACATGGAACATCCCTCCAACCCTCCCAGAGAAACTTTAGTGCAAAAACCCTGCACTGCCTCACAACACTTAGGACAGCATCCCTGCCCTAGTGTGGAGCTCATAGGACAGCATCCCTGCCCTGCTCCAACTAAAGAGAAACAGCATCCCTGTTCTCTCTTCCAGCCATATGGACAAAGTTTTTGCACAGCTATGGCTTTTCTGAGACAGCATCCCTGTCTGGCATTCTCATCACTACAAATAGGTTCAGTGGACAATTCCCACTGCTCTAAACTAAAACTTACTGATAGAAACTCTGAAAATATATCTTCACATTGTTGCTTAGCTAAAAAACTTCAAACGGGGTGGTTTACCTCCCCACTGGGAAGTAACCATATAGTGGATGATAAAGGGAGTAACCAGTCTATTGCAGAGCTACTCTCTACTTATCACCACTTAGAAAATAAAGTCTCAACTGGCCAAGGTTAGCCTTATTGTCCTTCGTTTGGGGGGGTTGTGTGAGAAAATAGCCTCTTTCTAGCCTTGTTACCCCCACTTTTGGCCTGTTTGTGAGTGTATGTCAGGGTGTTTTCACTCTTTCACTGGGATCCTGCTAGCCAGGGCCCAGTGCTCATAGTGAAAACCCTATGTTTTCAGTATGTTTGTTATGTGTCACTGGGACCCTGCTAGCCAGGACCCCAGTGCTCATAAGTTTATGGCCTATATGTATGTGTTCCCTGTGTGATAGCTAACTGTCTCACTGAGGCTCTGCTAACCAGAACCTCAGTGGTTATGCCCGCTCTGTACAAATTGTCACTAACAGGCTAGTGACCAATTTTACCAATTTACATTGGCATACTGGAACACCCTTATAATTCCCTAGTATATGGTACTGAGGTACCCAGGGTAATGGGGTTCCAGGAGATCCCTATGGGCTGCAGCATTTCTTTTGCCACCCATCGGGAGCTCTGACAATTCTTACACAGGCCTGCCACTGCAGCCTGAGTGAAATAACGTCCACGTTATTTCACAGCCATTTACCACTGCACTGAAGTAACTTATAAGTCACCTATATGTCTAACCTTTACCTGGTAGAGGTTGGGTGCTAAGTTACTTAGTGTGAGGGCACCCTGGCACTAGCCAAGGTGCCCCCACATCGTTCGGGGCAAATTCCCCGGACTTTGTGAGTGCAGGGACACCATTACACTCGTGCACTACACATATGTCACGACATATGTATAGCGTCACAATGGTAACTCCGAACATGACCATGTAACATGTCTAAGATCATGGAATTGTCACCCCAATGCCATTCTGGCATTGGGGAGACAATTCCATGATCCCCCGAGTCTCTAGCTCAGACCCGGGTACTGCCAAACTACCTTTCCCGGGGTTTCACGGCGGCTGCTGCTGCTGCCAACCCCTCAGACAGGTTTCTGCCCTCCTGGGGTCCATCCAGGCTTGGCCCAGGAAGGCAGAAGAAAGGACTTCCTCAGAGAGAGGGTGTTACACCCTCTCCCTTTGGAAAAAGGTGTCAGGGCTGGGGAGGAGTAGCCTCCCCAGCCTCTGGAAATGCTTTGATGGGCACAGATAGTGCCCATCTCTGCATAAGCCAGTCTGCACCGGTTCAGGGATCCCTCAGCCCTGCTGTAGGAAAGTCCTCCTTTTTTGCCTGATCACCCCCACTCTTTTTGGATAGGTACTGGTGGTTACTGACTCTTGGCTGTGCCCTGGGTACTGCTTCCCAGTCCCAGGGCCAGTGCTCTGTGTAAAATAGATATGCAAATTAGGCTAATTATAATTGGCTAAGTTAACCTACCTATAAGTCCCTAGTATATGGTAGGGCATGTAGGTTTAGGGACCACAGCATAGGTGGTGCACACCTAGGTGCACTGCTGAGGTGCCCAGTGTCATTTTAAAAGCAAGCCTGCCTTGCTGGCTGCTTTTAAATTAAAGTTATATGCAAATTCGACTTTGGAATTAAAGGTACTTCCAAAGTCTTAAACTACCTTATTTTTACATATAAGTCACCCCTATGGTGTGCCCTATGTGCCCCTAGGGCTGGGTGCCATGTAACTATAAGCAGGGACTTTATAAAAATAGATTTATAAGCCCTGGTGAGGTAAAAAAATAGCCAAATTTGTTTTTCCCTCATTGAAGTAAATGGGCTTCATAGGCTAGAATGGGCGGACTTTATTTTAAATTTTAAAGTCTCCTTAAATGTTACATACCAAGAATTTGGTATCAAATTAATTGTTGTAATAAATCCCACAACTTCCAGTTGTTGGATTTAATATAACTTGTTCAGGTAAAAAGTTTAGACTTTACCTAAAAAGTTGCCAATTTCAGCTCTGCATTGTTTTTGCTGCTGTGCTCTGATTGGCCAGCCTGCAGCAGCTTCTGCCAGGCTGCCTTGATGAGGTGTGAAGTGGCCTGGCTTCACACAAAGGAATGTGCTTGGGGGAGAGAATCTCCCCTCAGCAGATGGTGAGGCAGGAAGGGGGAGGGCTGCCAAACTGGTCTTCAAAGGCAGAGAAGGACATCTGGAGCACCCAGCAACACCCCCACATCCTGCAACCCCAGACAACTAGGTGCCCCCTTGATTAGATTAGGAGAGGGCAGGAGAGGGGTGTGTTTATGATTTTTAGCCACACCAGTGGGTGGGCTCAGCCAGATGTAACCTCCAAAAATCAGATTCAGCCATGTTGGAGTTTTAGAGACTGTTGCCTTTTGGGATGGATTTTTGCCACACTTCCCAGGAAGTGGTCATCACAGGGGGACGACCCTGTACCTGATTGGAGGACCAGGACCCCCCTGCTTTTCACCCAGGAGCAAGGATAAAACTGGCAGACCTGCCCACACACCTCAGATCCCCACCAACTTTCAAGAAGAAGGAACTTAAGGAGAAGAAGGACTGCCCTGCTGAACCCCTGGCCTGCACCTGGACCCTGCACTCAGAAGGACTGCACCAGCTGCACACTTGGGCTTCACCACAAGAAGGACTTTGCCTGGCTTCAACTGATTCAAGGAGGGACTCCCTGTTTGCTACAGGTGAAAAATTGCTATCCAGAGTCCCCTGCACCAACTCCTGAAAAAAGAGACCAGTTGACCACTGCCCAGTGGCCAAAAAGGAGTTTGCACCAGGTGCATTCTGGGAGTTGAAGTCCGCACCCCCCAAGGACCATCACAGAACTTCTGGACCCTTGGGGTGAGCTGTGGACCCCAAAAGAACCTTAAAAGAACATCTGGGTGAAGCCCCAGAAGTTTGGAGAAGATTTGAAATTTTTTGTAAAAAAGCTCCAGAGAGGGACCGACCCGCCGCGGAAATTCTAGCCGGCTTGCCTCAACCGCGACCCGGCCTGACTTCGTGGTTCGTCCCGGTAAAGAAAAACATCAGAAAAAGAGACTAAGTCCGAAGGTAAAAAGTTGACCGGGACCTCCCAGCCATCGTATCCGAGAAGGGCTCCACGGACGTCGGATCAAGATCCAGGTTTACCCCGGTCGAAGGATTTTCATCTCGAAAAAACGACTAAGTCCGAAGGTAGAAATCACCACCAAGGAAACCCACATCGCGTATCCGGACAAGGGCTCCAGGAGGTCGGATTCAACTGGCAGGTTCGTCCCGGTGAAGAAAATCTTCAAAATAAAGACTAAGTCAGAAGGTAACTTTTTAACCGAGGCCTCCCGCGACTTGTAGCCGAGCAGGGCTCCATCGCGGTCGGCCTGAAACTTTGACTTTGCCCCGGTCGAGGTGCAACCAGATGACCCGATTGGTGCTTTTTGTTTCTAAGCGCTAGAAAAATAATAATACTTTAAAAATTCATATCTCCGGTTCCCCTGAACCGATTTTATTCGTTTTTGTGTCATTTTAAAGATAAAAATATAAACTATTTTTATAAATTGGTTTTGGATTTTTAAACTGTTTCCTGTGTTTTATTTAATTACTGTTTTGTGATATTTGAATGCTTTACACACTGTCTCCTAAGTAAAGCCTTGACGCTCGTTGCCAAGCTACCAAGGGTTGAGCTGGGATTAATTTACTGAGACCTAACTGTACCTAGGTGGAGGTTAGTGGCTTGTTGCTAGGTGTAGGTACCTACCTGCCCTTACCAATAACCCATTTTCCAACATTTTTGGTGGCAGCGGTGGGATCCTGTACTTGTGTTCAGTATCACGTTACAGTTTTAAGTAAAACAAATTAAAAATCCTTTAAATTGTCTTAGTGCAAAAATATATATATTTTTTTTCTTTCATTTTTTTTATTTTTTTATTAATTATTAATTTGGATTAATTTCAATTATTGAATTTTTGTAATTTTTCTAAATTCTTGTTTCCAATTTTTGCAAAAAGTTTTTGTTGACACAAAACTAGGGAACCATGGAGCTTGATCTGGCTAGCCTACCCACACTGACAGTAGTCCATCTTAGGGGGTTGTGTATTGAGAGAGGGTTGCCTGCAACCACTGATCTCAGGAAGCAAATCCTGATTAAATCCCTACCGGGATGGGCTGAGGCCCAAGAGCTAGGCACAGAGGAAGCTCCAGAGGAGGAAGAAAAAGGGGAGGATGCTAACTCTAACCTCTCAGGGGAGGGAAGGCATCTGAGCCCAAGTGAGGATGAGGAAGAACGGTCCTCAGTAGATACAGTCACTAGGGGCAGACCCAAAGCTAGTGGTAGGAAGGGGGTCCTTTCAGGAGGAGAGAACCCATCCATCAGAGAAAGAGAGCTGGAGGCCCAGCTAGCATACATAGCTTTGGAAGCAGATAAACTGGCCCTAGAAAAGAAAAAGTGGGCAAGCAAAGAGAAAAGAGATGGTGGCAGCGAGAAAGAAGCTGAGGTGTCCCTGGGTGGGGTTTTTTCCCCCAGATTACCCAAAGGGGTGGTTCCTGCCTATGTAGAGGGGGATGACATAGATAAATGGCTGGGGGCCTTTGAGAGGGCCCTCCAGATGAGGAAAGTCAAGCCTCAGTACTGGGGTTCACTTCTTTGGGAGTTAGTTCCCAACTCTGGGAGGGATAGGCTCCTAACCATGAGTGGGGAGGATGCAGACTCATACCCCAGTATGAAGAGTTGCTTGACTAAAAAGTTTGGTCTGACCCCAGAGCAGTATAGGCTCAAGTTTAGGGACACCCAAAAGACAAGCACCCAGTCCTGGGTGGACTTTGTGGACATTTCAGTAAAGGCACTGGAGGGCTGGATATAGGGCAACAGGGTAAGTACCTTTGAGGGGCTGTACAATTTGATTATGAGGGAGCACCTTCTAACTAATTGTGTCCAAGAGAGGCTCCGCCAGTATCTAGTAGACTCTAGGTTGACCAACCCCAGAGAGCTGGGGGAGGCAGCAGATGACTGGTTAAGAACTAGGGTTAACCAGAAACCCCCAGGGGGTGATCAGAAAAAGGGAGGACATGGTTCTTCTCAAGGGAAGAACCAGGGGAAAGATGATAAAAAGCCCAAAGAGTCCTCACAAGAGTCTCCAAAAACTTCTCAGGGAGGGGGAGCCCCGAGCCAATTCACTTTTAAAGGGAAAGGGTATCAGGGAAAGAATTATGATCCTGCTAAAGCAGGAAGGTTTCAGGAGCTTGCTAAGGCCGGCAAGTGTTTTGATTGTCATCAAACTGGACATAAAAGAGGAGATGCTATCTGCTCCAAGAAGCCCCCCACTGGTGGGCAATCCCAGGGGATTGCTAGTGTAGGGTTGGGGGTGGAAGTTGGCCCAGGGGTGGAATCAGGGTACACTGAGGTCACCTTAGTATCCGTGGGTGGGGTGGACATTGCAACTATGGCCACCTTACCTCTCATCATGGAGAGGTATAGGCAGAGGCCTAAAGTCAATGGGACTGAAGTGGAAGCTCCGAGAGATACAGGAGCCAGTGTGACAATGGTCACAGAAAAGCTGGTTTCTCCAGAGCAGGTCTTACCTGGTGTCTTCCACCAGGTGACTTATGCAGATAGCAGAACCAAACTCCATCCCATGGCTATGGTGAGTCTGGAATGGGGAGGTGTGACTGGCCCTAAAAAGGTAGCTGTAGCTCCTGCCCTCCCAGTAGAGTGTCTGCTGGGAAATGATCTTGAAGCATCTGAATGGTCAAAAGTGGAGAGAAGGGTCCATGCACAGATGCTGGACCTCCCTGAATGGGTGTGTGCTGTGACCAGGTCACAGGCAGCACAACAGCTGGACACTTGGACCCTGGAACAATGGGCCAAGCCTCCAAGAAAAAGAGAAAGGGCACTGGGTCTGGCTTGCCAGCCCCAACAAGTACAGAGGGTCAGGAAATATCCAACCCTGAGGGGGAGGATCTGAACTCTGAGGGAGGGACACTTTCCCTGCAAACTCTGCCTGATTTGGCAGAACTGCAAGGGGCAGGTGGGCCCACCAGAGAAGATTTGTGCCAGGGACAAAGAGAGTGTCCCACTCTTGAGGGCCTGAGGCAGACTGCTGCCAGGCAAGAACAAGGGGATACCAGTGGGACCCACAAGGTTTATTGGGAGGATGGAGTTCTCTACACTGAGGCAAGGGCCCTCAAACCAGGGGCTACCAGGAGAGTAGTGGTCCCCCAGAAGTATAGAAAATTCCTCCTTACCTTAAGCCATGATATCCCCTTAGCTGGTCATTTGGGACAGACCAAGACCTGGAACAGGCTGGTCAACCATTTTTATTGGCCCCAAATGTCAGAAAAAGTCAGGGAGTTTTGCAGCTCCTGTGTCACCTGTCAAGCCAGTGGCAAGACAGGAGGCAAACCAAAGGCTCCCCTGATACCACTGCCAGTGGTTGGGACTCCCTTTGAGCGGGTGGGGATTGACATTGTTGGTCCCCTAGACCCACCAACTGCTTCAGGTAACAGGTACATTGTGGTGGTAGTGGACCATGCCACCAGGTACCCTGAGGCAATACCCCTCCGGACAGTCACTGCTCCCACAGTGGCTAGGGCCCTACTTGGTGTGTTCACCAGAGTGGGATTCCCAAAGGAGGTGGTCTCAGATAGGGGCACAA
Organism: Pleurodeles waltl; assembly: GCF_031143425.1. NCBI lineage: Eukaryota > Metazoa > Chordata > Amphibia > Caudata > Salamandridae > Pleurodeles > Pleurodeles waltl. Next base: position 779,967,683 of record NC_090439.1, read on the forward strand.
ACTTTATGTCAGCCTATCTGAAAGCCATGTGGGATGAGTGTGGTGTTACTTATAAGTTCACCACCCCCTACCACCCACAGACCAACGGTCTAGTGGAAAGATTTAATAAGACCCTGAAGGGCATGATCATGGGTTTGTCTGACAAACTCAGGAGGAGATGGGATGTCCTCCTCCCTTGCCTGCTGTTTGCCTACAGAGAGGTGCCACAGAAGGGGGTTGGATTCAGCCCCTTTGAGTTACTGTTTGGGCACCCTGTAAGAGGCCCATTGTGCTTGGTGAGAGAGTCTTGGGAAAAGCCTCTCAAAGAATCCAAGGAAAATGTGCTAGATTATGTGCTAGGCCTGCGGTCACGCATGGCTGAGTATATGAAGAAGGCAAGCAGAAACCTGGAAGCCAGCCAGGAGCTCATGAAGCTCTGGCATGATCAAAAGGCTACCATGCCTGAGTATCACCCAGGACAGCTGGTGTGGGTTTTGGAGCCCATGGCTCCTAGGGCACTTCAGGCCAAATGGACTGGGCCCTATCCAATTCTAGAGAAAAAAGGTGAGGTCACCTACTTGGTGGACCTTGGCACCCCCAGGAATCCTCACAGGATCCTGCATGTAAATAGGATGAAACCCCACCAGGACAGGGCAGACATGACCATGCTGATGGTCACTGATGAAGGGAAGGAGGAGGAGGGTGAACCTCTGCCAGATCTCCTGTCCTCAAAGGCAAAAGATGGGTCAGTGGAGGGAGTGGTACTCTCTCCCAAATTGACAGATCAGCAACAAAAAGACTGTAAGCAAGTTTTGGGACAGTTTGCTAGTCTGTTCTCCCTGACCCCTGGACTCACCAATTGGTGTGTCCATGATGTTGACACTGGTAACAGCTTGCCTGTCAAGAACAAGCTGTACAGGCTGTCTGACCAGGTCAATGCCAACATCAAAGCTGAAGTGACTAAGATGTTGGACCTCAAGGTAATTGAGCCCTCTGATAGTCCTTGGTCCAGTCCAGTGGTACTGGTGCCCAAAGCTAATCCCCAAGGTGGGAAGAAAGAATTGAGATTCTGTGTGGACTACAGAGGTCTAAACGCAGTCACTAGGACTGATGCTCACCCCATACCTAGAGCTGATGAGCTCATTGACAGGTTGGGGGCTGCCAAATTCCTGAGCACATTTGATCTGACCTCAGGATATTGGCAGATTGCCTTAAGTCCAAGACCAAGAGCTAAGGAGAGGTCTGCATTTTCTACACCAGAGGGCCACTTTCAGTTCAAGGTGATGCCCTTTGGCATGAAAAATGCTCCTGCCACCTTCCAACGGTTGGTGAATAGAGTCCTATCTGGGTTGGAATCTTTTAGTGCAGCTTATCTGGATGATATAGCTGTATTTAGTTCCACCTGGAGGGACCACCTGGTCCACCTGAAGGAAGTGCTTCAGTCCCTGCTTCAAGCAGGCCTGACTATCAAGGCAAGCAAGTGCCAGATAGGGCAAAGCTCTGTTGTGTACCTGGGCCACCATGTTGGTGGAGGCCAGGTACAACCTCTCCAGCCCAAGATCCAGACTATCCTGGATTGGGAGGCTCCAAAAACCCAGACTCAGGTCAGGGCCTTTCTTGGCCTGACTGGGTACTACAGGAGGTTTGTTCAGAATTTTGGGACCATAGTGGCCCCTCTGACTGAGCTTACCTCCAAGAAACAGCCCAAGAAGGTCATTTGGACCCCAGAGTGTCAGAAAGCTTTTGACACCCTAAAGCAGGCTATGTGTTCAGCACCAGTGTTACTGGCCCCTGACTATAGCAAAGAGTTTGTAGTACAAACAGATGCTTCAGAGGAAGGGATTGGGGCAGTGTTAGCACAAGTTAATGAAGAGGGCCATGATCACCCAGTTGCCTTCATCAGCAGGCGACTACTCCCTAGAGAAAAAGAATGGAGTGCCAGAACTGCATCACTGGTCCTCTGGGTCTCCTCTCAGCACAACGAGCGAGGTCCCTTGAACTCAGCAACTCTGTCCAAGTGACTCCCACAGTCCAGTCACTCTTCAGTCCAAGTTTGGAGGAGGTAAGTCCTTGCCTCCCCACGCTAGACTGCATTGCTGGGAACCGCGTGTTTTGCAGCTACTCTGGCTCCTGTGCACTTTTCCAGGATTTCCTTTGTGCACAGCCAAGCCTGGGTCCCCGGCACTCTAACCTGCATTGCACGACCTCCTGAGTTGTCCTCCGGCTTCGTGGGACCCTCTTGTGCAACTTCGGGTGAGCTCCAGTTCACTCCACTTCGTAGTGCCTGTTCCAGAACTTCTGCGGGTGCTGCTTGCTTCTGAGTGGACTCCTTGTCTTGCTGGACGCCCCCTCTGTCTCCTCACACAATTGGCGACATCCTGGTCCCTCCTGAGCCACAGCAGCATCCAAAAAACCTATCCGCAACCTTTGCAGCTAGCAAGGCTTGTTGGCGGTCTTTCTGCACGAAAATACCTCTGCACAACTCTGCACGACGTGGAACATCAATCCTCCAAAGGGGAAGTTTCTAGCCCTTGTCGTTCTTGCAGAATCCACAGCTTCTACCCTCCCGTGGCAGCTTCTTTGCACCCACAGCTGGCATTTCCTGGACATCTGCCCACTCCCGACTTGATCGTGACTTTTGGACTTGGTCCCCTTGTTCCACAGTTACTCTCGTCTGGAAATCCATTGTTGTTGCATTGCTGGTGTTGGTCTTTCCTGCAGAATTCCCCTATCACGACTTCTGTGCTCTTTGGGGAACTTAGGTGCACTTTGCACCCACTTTTCAGGGTCTTGGGGTGGGCTATTTTTCTAACCCTCACTGTTTTCTTACAGTCCCAGCGACCCTCTACAGGGTCACATAGGTTTGGGGTCCATTCGTGGTTCGCATTCCACTTCTAGAGTATATGGTTTGTGTTGCCCCTATCCCTATGTTCCCCCATTGCATTCTATTGTGACTATACATTGTTTGCACTGTTTTCTATTGCTATTACTGCATATTTTGGTATTGTGTACATATATCTTGTGTATATTTGCTATCCTCATACTGAGGGTACTCACTGAGATACTTTGGCATATTGTCATAAAAATAAAGTACCTTTATTTTTAGTATATCTGTGTATTGTGTTTTCTTATGATATTGTGCATATGACACTAATGGTACTGTAGGAGCTTCACTCGTCTCCTAGTTCAGCCTAAGCTGCTCTGCTAAGCTACCTTTTCTATCAGCCTAAGCTGCTAGACACCCCTCTACACTAATAAGGGATACCTGGGCCTGGTGCAAAGTGTAAGAACCCCTTGGTACCCACTACAAGCCAGCCCAGCCTCCTACATTGGTTGTGCAGCGGTGGGATAAGTACTTTGCAACTACTTACCACTTTGTCATATTGTACTTTTCATAAGAGAAAAATATACAAAACAAGTTCAGTGTATGTACACCTAACCAAAAAGTTTTGCTTTTCTTCTCTTACTCTTTTACTAAGTGCTGAAAAGTACCTCTAAACTTTCAAAAAGTTCTTAAAAAGTTTTAAAAGTTTTTTTTTCTGTTCTTTAAAAAGTTCTGAAACTTTTTCTTTCTATTTCTGTCCCTTAAACTCTTGTCTATCATGTCTGGTACAGGCCAAACTCTTGATCTGGCCAGCATAGCTTATGACAACCTTAGCTGGAAGGAAGCAAGGAGTCTCTGCATAGATAGAGGTTTAGGGGTAGGGAAGAATTCCTCAAGACAACTGTTAGTTCATATGCTCATTGAACAAGATAAGACCTTGGTTGGCACTTCTGGTGAGAAATTGGCTGATGGTTCCTACTCTGATTTTGGGGCACCCCCAGTGAAAGATTTGGGAGGGAATCTTTCCAACCTGCCCCTTAGCAGGCCACCTAGCATAGCTGGTACTGATGTGAATTCACATCACAGTAGTAGTGTTACTTCTGTAGGCCAGAATGTTAGAGTGCCATCTGTTAGGGAAAGGTCTCCCTCTGTTCATTCTCACCATTCTTCTGTGTCAAGGCATGCCCAACCCACCCACCCTGATGACAGAGTGTTAGAAAGGGAACTCAATAGATTGAGAGTGGAAGAATACAGGCTGAAGCTCAAGAAGCAACAGCTGGATTTAGATAGGCAGTCCTTTGATTTAGAAAAAGAGAGACAGAGGTTGGGGTTAGGACCCCATGGTGGCAGCATCAGTATTCCAAATAGTCATCCTGCAAAAGAGCATGATTCTAGGAATCTGCACAAGATAGTTCCCCCTTACAAGGAGGGGGATGACATTAACAAGTGGTTTGCTGCACTTGAGAGGGCCTGTGTTGTACAGGAGGTCCCTCAAAGGCAGTGGGCTGCTATCCTATGGCTATCTTTCAGTGGAAAGGGTAGGGATAGGCTCCTTACTGTTAAAGAAAGTGATGCCAATAACTTTTCAGTTCTGAAGAATGCACTCCTAGATGGTTATGGCTTAACCACTGAACAGTACAGGATGAAGTTCAGAGAAACCAAAAAGGAGTCTTCATAAGACTGGGTAGACTTTGTTGACCATTCAGTGAAGGCCTTGGAGGGGTGGTTACATGGCAGTAACGTTTTTGACTATGAAAGCCTGTATAACTTAATCCTGAGAGAGCATATACTTAATAATTGTATGTCTGATTTGTTGCACCAGTACCTGGTAGACTCTGATCTGACCTCTCCCCAAGAATTGGGAAAGAAGGCAGACAAATGGGTCAGAACAAGGGTGAACAGAAAAGCTCATACAGGGGGTGACAAGGATGGCAAGAAGAAAGATGGTGAGAAATCTCAGGATAAGCATGGGGATAAGGTTAAAACCAAAGATCCTTCTTCAAATCTTAAACACTCTTCTGGGGGTGGGGATAAAACAAATTCTTCCTCTTCTTCACAACCTGCACACATTAAAAAGCCTTGGTGCTTTGAGTGTAAAAACAGAGGCCATAGGCCAGGGGATAAGTCCTTTCCAGGTAAACCCCCTGAGCCTACCACCACTAATACATCAACCTCTAGTGCCCCTAGCAGTAGTGGTACTAGTGGTGGGACTGCTGGCAACAGTCAAGTTAAGGGTGTAGTTGGGTTCACTTATGGGTCCATCATAGAAACTGGGGTGGTCAGTCCCAAGACAGTTTCTGTCACACCTAGTGGCATTGGCCTTGCCACACTGGCTGCTTGTCCCCTTACAATGGATAAGTACAGGCAGACAGTTACAATAAATGGTGTTGAGGCTCAAGCCTACAGGGACACAGGTGCCATTATCACTTTGGTGACTGAAAACCTTGTGGCTCCTGAACAACACATCATTGGACAACAGTATAAGATTATTGATGTCCATAACTCCACTAAGTTTCTTTCCTTAGCTATAGTTCAGCTTAGTTGGGGTGGAGTTACTGGGCCTAAGCAGGTGGTAGTATCACCTAGCTTACCTGTAGACTGTCTCTTAGGTAATGACCTAGAGGCCTCAGGTTGGGCTGATGTAGAGTTTTATACCCATGCAGCCATGCTGGGTATCCCTGAGGAATTATTCCCCCTCATTTCTACTGAAATGAAAAAGCAAAGGAGAGAAGGCCTGAAAACTCAGGATCCCTCTCCAACAACAGGTAAAAAGGGTATCACAGTATCCCCTAACCACCCTGCCATTCAGGATACCATTCCTGTGGTGGGAGAAACCTCTCCTGGGGTGGCACCTGTTCCAAGGGAATCATCAGCTGGTATAGCTGTACTCCCTGAGGTGGAAGTACCTCTCTGTGGGATATCTAACATTGGTGAGAAAAAGAGCATCATTTTAGTTAACATGGAACATCCCTCCAACCCTCCCAGAGAAACTTTAGTGCAGAAACCCTGCACTGCCTCACAACACTTAGGACAGCATCCCTGCCCTAGTGTGGAGCTCATAGGACAGCATCCCTGCCCTGCTCCAACTAAAGAGAAACAGCATCTCTGTTCTCTCTTCCATCCATATGGACAACGTTTTTGCCCAGCTATGGCTTTTCTGAGACAGCATCCCTGTCTGGCATTCTCATCACTACAAATAGGTTCAGTGGACAATTCCCACTGCTCTAAACTAAAACTTACTGATAGAAACTCTGAAAATATATCTTCACATTGTTGCTTAGCTAAAAAACTTCAAACAGGGTGGTTTACCTCCCCACAGGGAAGTAACCATATAGTGGATGATAAAGGGAGTAACCAGTCTATTGCAGAGCTACTCTCTACTTATCACCACTTAGACAATAAAGTCTCAACTGGCCAAGGTTAGCCTTATTGTCCTTCGTTTGGGGGGGTTGTGTGAGAAAATAGCCTCTTTCTAGCCTTGTTACCCCCACTTTTGGCCTGTTTGTGAGTGTATGTCAGGGTGTTTTCACACTTTCACTAGGATCCTGCTAGACAGGGCCCAGTGCTCATAGTGAAAACCCTATGTTTTCAGTATGTTTGTTATGTGTCACTGGGACCCTGCTAGCCAGGACCCCAGTGCTCATAAGTTTATGGCCTATATGTATGTGTTCCCTGTGTGATGCCTAACTGTCTCACTGAGGCTGTGCTAACCAGAACCTCAGTGGTTATGCCCTCTCTGTACAAATTGTCACTAACAGGCTAGTGACCAATTTTACCAATTTACATTGGCATACTGGAACACCCTTATAATTCCCTAGTATATGGTACTGAGGTACCCAGGTTATTTGGGTTCCAGGAGATCCCTATGGGCTGCAGCATTTCTTTTGCCACCTATAGGGAGCTCTGACAATTCTTACACAGGCCTGCCACTGCAGTCTGAGTGAAATAACGTCCACGTTATTTCACAGCCATTTACCACTGCACTTAAGTAACTTATAAGTCACCTATATGTCTAACCTTTACCTGGTAGAGGTTGGGTGCTAAGTTACTTAGTGTGAGGGCACCCTGGCACTAGCCAAGGTGCCCCCACATCGTTGAGGGCAAATTCCCCGGACTTTGTGAGTGCGGGGACACCATTACACGCGTGCGCTATACATATGTCACGACATATGTATAGCGTCACAATGGTAACTCCGAACATGGCCATGTAACATGTCTAAGATCATGGAATTGTCACCCCAATGCCATTCTGGCATTGGGGAGACAATTCCATGATCCCCCGAGTCTCTAGCTCAGACCCGGGTACTGCCAAACTACCTTTCCCGGGGTTTCACGGCAGCTGCTGCTGCTACCAACCCCTCAGACAGGTTTCTGCCCTCCTGGGGTCCAGCCAGGCTTGGCCCAGGAAGGCAGAACAAAGGATATCCTCAGAGAGAGGGTGTTACACCCTCTCCCTTTGGAAAAAGGTGTCAGGGCTGGGGAGGAGTAGCCTCCCCCAGCCTCTGGAAATGCTTTGATGGGCACAGATAGTGCCCATCTCTGCATAAGCCAGTCTGCACCGGTTCAGGGATCCCTCAGCCCTGCTCTGGCGCGAAACTGGACAAAGGAAAGGGGAGTGACCACTCCCCTGACCTGCACCTCCCCTGGGAGGTGCCCAGAGCTCCTCCAGTGTGCTCCAGACCTCTGCCATCTTGGAAACAGAGGTGCTGCTGGCACACTGGACTGCTCTGAGTGGTCAGTGCCGGCAGGTGACGTCAGAGACTCCTTCTGATAGGCTCCTTCAGGTGTTGTTAGCCTATCCTCTCTCCTAAGTAGCCAAACCTCCTTTTCTGGCTATTTAGGGTCTCTACTTTGGGGAATTCCTTAGATAACGAATGCAAGAGCTCATCAGAGTTCCTCTGCATCTCTCTCTTCACCTTCTGCCAAGGAATCGACTGCTGACCGTGCTGGAAGCCTGCAAAACTGCAACAAAGTAGCAAAGATGACTACTGCGACCTTGTAACACTGATCCTGCCGCCTTCTCGACTGTTTTCCTGGTGGTGCATGCTGTGGGGGTAGTCTGCCTCCTCTCTGCACTAGAAGCTCTGAAGAAATCTCCCGTGGGTCGACGGAATCTTCCCCCTGCAACCGCAGGCACCAAAGAACTGCATCACTGGTCCTCTGGGTCTCCTCTCAGCACAACGAGCGAGGTCCCTTGAACTCAGCAACTCTGTCCAACTGACTCCCACAGTCCAGTCACTCTTCAGTCCAAGTTTGGTGGAGGTAAGTCCTTGCCTCCCCACGCTAGACTGCATTGCTGGGAAACGCGTGTTTTGCAGCTACTCCGGCTCTTGTGCACTCTTCCAGGATTTCCTTTGTGCACAGCCAAGCCTGGGTCCCGGGCACTCTAACCTGCATTGCACGACCTCCTGAGTTGTCCTCCGGCTTCGTGGGACCCTCTTGTGCAACTTCGGGTGAGCTCCAGTTCACTCCACTTCGAAGTGCCTGTTCCAGCACTTCTGCGGGTGCTGCTTGCTTCTGAGTGGGCTCCTTGTCTTGCTGGATGCCCCCTCTGTCTCCTCACACAATTGGCGACATCCTGGTCCCTCCTGGGCCACAGCAGCATCCAAAAACCCTAACCGCAACCTTTGCAGCTAGCAAGGCTTGTTGGCAGTCTTTCTGCACGAAAATACCTTTGCACAACTCTTCACGACGTGGGACATCCATCCTCCAAAGGGAAAGTTTCTAGCCCTTGTCATTCTTGCAGAATCCACAGCTTCTACCCTCCAGTGGCAGCTTCTTTGCACCCACAGCTGGCATTTCCTGGGCATCTGCCCACTCCCGACTTGATCGTGACTTTTGGACTTGGTCCTCTTGTTCCACAGGTACTCTCATCTGGAAATCCATCGTTGTTGCATTGCTGGTGTTGGTCTTTCCTGCAGAATTCCCCTATAACGACTTCTGTGCTCTTTGGGGAACTTAGGTGCACTTTGCACCCACTTTTCAGGGTCTTGGGGTGGGCTATTTTTCTAACCCTCACTGTTTTCTTACAGTCCCAGCGACCCTCTACAAGGTCACATAGGTTTGGGGTCCATTCGTGGTTCGCATTCCACTTCTAGAGTATATGGTTTGTGTTGCCCCTATCCCTATGTTCCCCCATTGCATTCTATTGTGACTATACATTGTTTGCACTGTTTTCTATTGCTATTACTGCATATTTTGGTATTGTGTACATATATCTTGTGTATATTTGCTATCCTCATACTGAGGGTACTCACTGAGATACTTTGGCATATTGTCATAAAAATAAAGTACCTTTATTTTTGGTATATCTGTGTATTGTGTTTTCTTATGATATTGTACATATGACACTAGTGGTACTGTAGGAGCTTCACTCGTCTCCTAGTTCAGCCTAAGCTGCTCTGCTAAGCTACCTTTTCTATCAGCCTAAGCTGCTAGACACCCCTCTACACTAATAAGGGATACCTGGGCCTGGTGCAAAGTGTAAGTACCCCTTGGTACCCACTACAAGCCAGCCCAGCCTCCTACATTGGTTGTGCAGCGGTGGGATAAGTACTTTGCAACTACTTACCACTTTGTCATATTGTACTTTTCATAAGAGAAAAATATACAAAACAAGTTCAGTGTATGTACACCTAACCAAAAGGTCTTGCTTTTCTTCTCTTACTCTTTTACTAAGTGCTGAAAAGTACCTCTAAACTTTCAAAAAGTTCTTAAAAAGTTTTAAAAGTTTTTTTTCTGTTCTTTAAAAAGTTCAGAAACTTTTTCTTTCTATTTCTGTCCCTTAAACTCTTGTCTATCATGTCTGGTACAGGCCAAACTCTTGATCTGGCCAGCATAGCTTATGACAACCTTAGCTGGAAGGAAGCAAGGAGTCTCTGCATAGATAGAGGTTTAGGGGTAGGGAAGAATCCCTCAAGACAACTGTTAGTTAATATGCTCATTGAACAAGATAAGACCTTGGTTGGCACTTCTGGTGAGAAATTGGCTGATGGTTCCTACTCTGATTCTGGGGCACCCACAGTGAAAGATTTGGGAGGGAATCTTTCCAACCTGCCCCTTAGCAGGCCACCTAGCATAGCTGGTACTGATGTGAATTCACATCACAGTGGGAGTTTTACTTCTGTAGGCCAGAAAGTTAGAGTGCCATCTGTTAGGGAAATGTCTCCCTCTGTTCATTCTCACCATTCTTCTTTGTCAAGGCATGCCCAACCCACCCACCCTGATGACAGAGTGTTAGAAAGGGAACTCAATAGATTGAGAGTGGAAGAATACAGGCTGAAGCTCAAGAAGCAACAGCTGGATTTAGATAGGCAGTCCTTTGATTTAGAAAAAGAGAGACAGAGGTTGGGGTTAGGAACCCATGGTGGCAGCAGCAGTATTCCAAATAGTCATCCTGCAAAAGAGCATGATTCTAGGAATCTGCACAAGATAGTTCCCCCTTACAAGGAGGGGGATGACATTAACAAGTGGTTTGCTGCACTTGAGAGGGCCTGTGTTGTACAGGAGGTCCCTCAAAGGCAGTGGGCTGCTATCCTATGGCTATCTTTCAGTGGAAAGGGCAGGGATAGGCTCCTTACTGTTAAAGAAAGTGATGCCAATAACTTTTCAGTTCTTAACAATGCACTCCTAGATGGTTATGGCTTAACCACTGAACAGTACCGGATGAAGTTCAGAGAAACCAAAAATGAGTCTTCATAAGACTGGGTAGACTTTGTTGACCATTCAGTGAAGGCCTTGGAGGGGTGGTTACATGGCAGTAACGTTTTTGACTATGAAAGCCTGTATAACTTAATCCTGAGAGAGCATATACATAATAATTGTACGTCTGATTTGTTGCACCAGTACCTGGTAGACTCTGATCTGACCTCTCCCCAAGAATTGGGAAAGAAGGCAGACAAATGGGTCAGAACAAGGGTGAACAGAAAAGCTCATACAGGGGGTGACAAGGATGGCAAGAAGAAAGATGGTGAGAAATCTCAGGATAAGCATGGGGATAAGTGTAAAACCAAAGATCCTTCTTCAAATCTTAAACACTCTTCTGGGTGTGGGGATAAAACAAATTCTTCCTCTTCTTCACAACCTGCACACATTAAAAAGCCTTGGTGCTTTGTGTGTAAAAACAGAGGCCATAGGCCAGGGGATAAGTCCTTTCCAGGTAAACCCCCTGAGCCTACCACCACTAATACATCAACCTCTAGTGCCCCTAGCAGTAGTGATACTAGTGGTGGGACTGCTGGCAACAGTCAAGTTAAGGGTGTAGTTGGGTTCGCTTATGGGTCCATCATAGAAACTGGGGTGGTCAGTCCCAAGACAGTTTCTGTCACACCTAGTGCATTGGCCTTGCCACACTGGCTGCTTGTCCCCTTACAATGGATAAGTACAGGCAGACAGTTACAATAAATGGTGTTGAGGCTCAAGCCTAAAGGGACACAGGTGCCAGTATCACTTTGGTGACTGAAAACCTTGTGGCTCCTGAACAACACATCATTGGACAACAGTATAAGATTATTGATGTCCATAACTCCACTAAGTTTCTTTCCTTAGCTATAGTTCAGCTTAGTTGGGTGGAGTTACTGGGCCTAAGCAGGTGGTAGTATCACCTAGCTTACCTGTAGACTGTCTCTTAGGTAATGACCTAGAGGCCTCAGGTTGGGCTGATGTAGAGTTTTATACCCATGCAGCCATGCTGGGTATCCCTGAGGAATTGTTCCCCCTCATTTCTACTGAAATGAAAAAGCAAAGGAGAGAAGGCCTGAAAACTCAGGATCCCTCTCCAACAACAGGTAAAAAGGGTATCACAGTATCCCCTAACCACCCTGCCATTCAGGATACCATTCCTGTGGTGGGAGAAACCTCTCCTGGGGTGGCACCTGTTCCAAGGGAATCATCAGCTGGCATAGCTGTACTCCCTGAGGTGGAAGTACCTCTCTGTGGGATAACTAACATTGGTGAGAAAAAGACCATCATTTTAGTTAACATGGAACATCCCTCCAAACCTCCCAGAGAAACTTTAGTGCAGAAACCCTGCACTGCCTCACAACACTTAGGACAGCATCCCTGCCCTAGTGTGGAGCTCATAGGACAGCATCCCTGCCCTGCTTCAACTAAAGAGAAACAGCATCCCTGTTCTCTCTTCCAGCCATATGGACAAAGTTTTTGCCCAGCTATGGCTTTTCTGAGACAGCATCCCTGTCTGGCATTCTCATCACTACAAATAGGTTCAGTGGACAATTCCCACTGCTCTAAACTAAAACTTACTGATAGAAACTCTGAAAATATATCTTCACATTGTTGCTTAGCTAAACAACTTCAAACAGGGTGGTTTACCTCCCCACAGGGAAGTAACCATATAGTGGATGATAAAGGGAGTAACCAGTCTATTGCAGAGCTACTCTCTACTTATCACCACTTAGACAATAAAGTCTCAACTGGCCAAGGTTAGCCTTATTGTCCTTCGTTTGGGGGGGTTGTGTGAGAAAATAGCCTCTTTCTAGCCTTGTTACCCCCACTTTTGGCCTGTTTGTGAGTGTATGTCAGGGTGTTTTCACTCTTTCACTTGGATCCTGCTAGCCAGGGCCCAGTGCTCATAGTGAAAACCCTATGTTTTCAGTATGTTCGTTATGTGTCACTGGGACCCTGCTAGCCAGGACCCCAGTGCTCTTAAGTTTATGGCCTATATGTGTGTGTTCCCTGTGTGATGCCTAACTGCACTGAGGCTCTGCTAACCAGAACCTCAGTGGTTATGCCCTCTCTGTACAAATTGTCACTAACAGGCTAGTGACCAATTTTACCAATTTACATTGGCATACTGGAACACCCTTATAATTCCCTTGTATATGTTACTGAGGTACCCAGGTTATTGGTGTTCCAGGAGATCCCTATGGGCTGCAGCATTTCTTTTGCCACCTATAGGGAGCTCTGACAATTCTTACACAGGCCTGCCACTGCAGCCTGAGTGAAATAACGTCCACGTTATTTCACAGCCATTTACCACTGCACTTAAGTAACTTATAAGTCACCTATATGTCTAACCTTTACCTGGTAGAGGTTGGGTGCTAAGTTACTTAGTGTGAGGGCACCCTGGCACTAGCCAAGGTGCCCCCACATCGTTGAGGGCAAATTCCCCGGACTTTGTGAGTGCGGGGACACCATTACACGCGTGCACTATACATATGTCACGACATATGTATAGCGTCACAATTGTAACTCCGAACATGGCCATGTAACATGTCTAAGATCATGGAATTGTCACCCCAATGCAGAGACAATTCCATGATCCCCCGAGTCTCTAGCTCAGACCCGGGTACTGCCAAACTACCTTTCCCGGGGTTTCATGGCAGCTGCTGCTGCTGCCAACCCCTCAGACAGGTTTCTGCCCTCCTGGGGTCCAGCCAGGCTTGGCCCAGGAATGCGGAACAAAGGACTTCCTCAGAGAGAGGGTGTTACACCCTCTCCCTTTGGAAAAAGGTGTCAGGGCTGGGGAGGAGTAGCCTCCCCCAGCCTCTGGAAATGCTTTGATGGGCACAGATAGTGCCCATCTCTGCAAAAGCCAGTCTGCACCGGTTCAGGGATCCCTCAGCCCTGCTCTGACGCGAAACTGGACAAAGGAAAGGGGAGTGACCACTCCCCTGACCTGCACCTCCCCTGGGAGGTGCCCAGAGCTCCTCCAGTGTGCTCCAGACCTCTGCCATCTTGGAAACAGAGGTGCTGCTGGCACACTGGACTGCTCTGAGTGGCCAGTGCCAGCAGGTGACGTCAGAGACTCCTTCTGATAGGCTCCTTCAGGTGTTGTTAGCCTATCCTCTCTCCTAAGTAGCCAAACCTCCTTTTCTGGCTATTTAGGGTCTCTGCTTTGGGGAATTCCTTAGATAACTAATGCAAGAGCTCATCAGAGTTCCTCTGCATCTCTCTCTTCACCTTCTGCCAAGGAATCGACTGCTGACCGCGCTGGAAGCCTGCAAAACTGCAACAAAGTAGCAAAGATGACTACTGCGACCTTGTAACGCTGATCCTGCCGCCTTCTCGACTGTTTTCCTGGTGGTGCATGCTGTGGGGGTAGTCTGCCTCCTCTCTGCACTAGAAGCTCCGAAGAAATCTCCCGTGGGTCGACGGAATCTTCCCCCTGCAACCGCAGGCACCAAAGAACTGCATCACTGGTCCTCTGGGTCTCCTCTCAGCATGATGAGCTAGGTCCCTTGAACTCAGCAACTCTGTCCAACTGACTCCCACAGTCCAGTCACTCTTCAGTCCAAGTTTGGTGGAGGTAAGTCCTTGCCTCCCCACGCTAGACTGCATTGCTGGGAACTGCATGTTTTGCAGCTACTCCGGCTCCTGTGCACTCTTCCAGGATTTCCTTTGTGCACAGCCAAGCCTGGGTCCTCGGCACTCTAACCTGCATTGCACGACCTCCTGAGTTGTCCTCCGGCTTCGTGGGACCCTCTTGTGCAACTTCAGGTGAGCTCCAGTTCACTCCACTTCATAGTGCCTGTTCTGGCACTTCTGCGGGTGCTGCTTGCTTCTAAGTGGGTTCTTTGTCTTGCTGGACGCCCCCTCTGTCTCCTCACACAATTGGCGACATCCTGGTCCCTCCTGGGCCACAGCAGCATCCAAAAACCCTAACCGCAACCTTTGCAGCTAGCAAGGCTTGTTGGTGGTCTTTCTGCACGAAAATACCTTTGCACAACTCTTCACGACGTGCGACATCCATCCTCCAAAGGGGAAGTTTCTAGCCCTTGTCGTTCTTGCAGAATCCACAGCTTCTACCCTCCAGTGGCAGCTTCTTTGCCCCTACAGCTGGCATTTCCTGGGCATCTGCCCACTCCCGACTTAATCGTGACTTTTGGACTTGGTCCCCTTGTTCCACAGGTACTCTCGTCTGGAAATCCATTGTTGTTGCATTGCTGGTGTTGGTCTTTCCTGCAGAATTCCCCTATCACGACTTCTGTGCTCTTTGGGGAACTTAGGTGCACTTTGCACCCACTTTTCAGGGTCTTGGGGTGGGCTATTTTTCTAACCCTCACTGTTTTCTTACAGTCCCAGCGACCCTCTACAAGGTCACATAGGTTTGGGGTCCATTCGTGGTTCGCATTCCACTTCTAGAGTATATGGTTTGTGTTGCCCCATCCCTATGTTCCCCCATTGCATTCTATTGTGACTATACATTGTTTGCACTGTTTTCTATTGCTATTACTGCATATTCTGGTGTACATATATCTTGTGTATATTTGCTATCCTCATACTGAGGGTACTCACTGAGATACTTTGGCATTTTGTCATAAAAATAAAGTACCTTTATTTTTAGTATATCTGTGTATTGTGTTTTCTTATGATATTGTGCATATGACACTAGTGGTACTGTAGGAGCTTCACTCGTCTCCTATTTCAGCCTAAGCTGCTCTGCTAAGCTACCTTTTCTATCAGCCTAAGCTGCTAGACACCCCTCTACACTAATAAGGGATACCTGGGCCTGGTGCAAAGTGTAAGTACCCCTTGGTACCCACTACAAGCCAGTCCAGCCTCCTACAGCATGTGCACAGGTACATTAGGTTCCCACTGCCTCTAAATTTTCCCACTGTGAAATCAGCCTTCTACAACATCTCAAATGTCCCACATGCAATTAGGGCCATTGCTGGGACTCACATTGCCCTGGTACCTCTGAGGATCAATTAACAGGTCTACAGGAACAGGAAGAGTACATATTCACTCAATGTACAAGGGGTGTGTCTTGCAGACCAATACATTACACATGTGAACACTAAATTCCCAGGATCAGTACATGATTCCTACATCCTGAGGAACAGCAGTGTCCCTGCAATGATGTCACAGTTACAGGGAGAAAGGGCCTGGCTCATAGGTATGTGTACTGCTCTCCATGTCAGACGTCTATACCCCTCATGACACAGTCAGCACTCCGCCTCATGGCCAGGTTTCCTTTTCCACACATGTGACTCTGGATGTCCCAACCTGCCCTGGCTCCTGACACCTGTCAGACATCCAACTACATTAGGCGAGAACAGGTACAATGAGGCACACGGCTGGATGAGGCGTGTGATTGAACGTACTTTCGGTCTTTTGAAAGCGAGATTTAATTGTCTCCATGTGTCTGATGGTGCACTACAGTACAATCCTGGGAAAGTTTGCAAAATCATTGTTGCAGGCTACATGCTCCATAATCTGGCCCTTAGAAGGCACATCCCACTTTTGGAGGCGGGGGACATTACTGCTGGAGCAGTGTTTGTGGCTGGTGACTCTGATGTTGAGGGGGAGGCTGACGAGGATAAGGCACATGACAACAAGACTGTCATGATTCGTCACTACTTTACTTGATGTACAGGTATGTCTGTATTACATATCATCTGCGCATGGGAGATGTATTGCTGAAGCCAATCTGTAGCCGGTATTTGCATGCATCAAGGTATGTGTGGGGACTGGAGCCTTAGACATTGTGTAACGATCTTGAAGGGTAGGTGACTCACCATGAGAGGCAGTGGAAATGCACAGCTGCTAAGTTCATTTGTGGAATGTTGGTTCCATTGCAGTACAGCCTTCTAGATGTACTAAAGGTTTAGGGTCCTCAGGCTGCCTATTTGGGGATATGTTAGGGGGACTCATCAGTCTTGTCCTGCTGCGCAGGCATGTCATGCATTGTCATCTGGTGGGTGTCAGGTACCTGTTCATGAATACTCAGGGAGTTGTGCAATTAAGGATGTTACCTATGTTTCATCTTTCCTGTCCCACACGTGTGTGAATGCCAATGCAGTCCCTTACATATGTTGTAACATAGCTGCTGGGACACTCATCTTGTGTTTGTGTTCCACTGCTATTAATGTATGACTGTGGATTACATTCTTTACAACCTTGTACCTCATTCCATGTATTTATCCCTCTTCAGGTGAGCGGTCTGCTTGCTGATTTGCTTGTTGGCATAGTTGACAGTGGATGTTCAAACAAAATGTATGTACATACACACCTGCTAGAGTAGCCAACTACATCTGTAACTTGGACATTTGGGTTGTGTAGACCTGTGTATTCTTTTGTTGTCCTTCAACATATTTGGCAATACTAACAATAAAGAGACAAGCACCATGACTTGTGATAATAGGTGTTTTTTTTAGTGTAGAATTTCAAAGTCCAGAGGAGTGGGGTAGTGCTCTAGGTGATGAACAGAGTGGGCGGTTCAGCTGTTAGGTTCATAGGTCCTGTGTCCATTTACCACGGAATGATGTGACTTTGGTATTGGACAGCCAACAGGGTGTAACAGTGGCACACAAGGGTGACATTTCAGAGAGGGATCACTTCCTTGTGTGGGGATTGGTCTTTGCCTGGGGTCCTGCAGGATATCTCGATGGGTGACCTCTTTTACGGGGGGTTCCTCAGCTGCAGGGGTAGGGGTGCTGTTGTCCTATGGTTCCTCCTGCTGTGCCTCCATTCAGTAGCAGGTGCTGATGTCGAGGGCAGTGGTATTGACTGACTACTGGATGGGGCCTGCTGTTGGGTGGAGAATGTCCGCAGGATGCAGTTGAGTTCCTTGAACTCCCCTAAAATGGAGGCCTTAGTGGTATTGTGTGCCTGCCACTGCTGGCTGGGGTCCTGGTGGTATTTCTCCAGCAGCCAGTCCTGTGTTTGTTGGCATGCTCCCAGGACCCTGGAGACAGTCTCGTGGCCAGTCGTGTCCTTTACCTGCCTTGTCCACCATTGTCCTCCCACTGGCCCTTTCACCATGTGCCTGTGCCCCTGGTGCAGTGTGCCCTCTCTGACTGACACCAGGACCGTCATTGTCTGGGGTTTCCACTGACTCCTGTCCCTGTCCTGTGGGGCACACTGATGATTGATGTGACCTTGGGAGACAGGTATAGGTCCAAAGGCTCTGCTGTGCACTGGCTGCCACAGGGGAGGTGTTTTGAATTGTGAGCAGGGTGAGGCTGGTGGTGGTGGACTGACCACTGATGCCTGATAGGCCAGGTTCATTGTCCGAATACAGACTTGCATGTGAATCCTTCTCTATTGGTGCTGCATCCAGGCCTGGGCTTCTTGTCACTGGGCTCCTCTGCTGTGTGTCAGTACTTGGGAGACCTGTGAGATGAGAGGTATTGTGTCAGATGATGTTATTTTTGCGGTGACATACATGGTTGTATTCCCTCATTCACTGTATTTGCAGGGCAGTAATGGCATTGACAGTTTCCAGTCCACTGCTTGTGTTCCCATCAGTGGAAGGTTTCAATGGCCCTAATTTGCATTACAGTTTACATTTGTCTTTCTACTGTCATTGCCATGTACTGATGTACATGTTACCACATATTGGTGATGGGGAGTGACATGGTTTAACATGCAATTGCAGAGATGTGATACGGACGTAGCAGTCAGGCAAGGGTAGGGAGTGTTGCATTGTGGTAGATGTGGTACTTTCTGCTGTGTGAGGCATACATGCACTAGGTTGGGCTGTGAGGGAATGACGTCAGTGGGGAGATGTGGCATGCAAGTGTGGGCATAGGGCCAATGATGGGATTGTGCACGTTCGGGTGGTTTGAGGAGGTGAGAAGG
This sequence comes from Pleurodeles waltl, assembly GCF_031143425.1. Lineage (NCBI taxonomy): Eukaryota > Metazoa > Chordata > Amphibia > Caudata > Salamandridae > Pleurodeles > Pleurodeles waltl. Next base: position 779,986,029 of record NC_090439.1, read on the forward strand.
TGGTGGGCGTACATGCTGTGCACAGGAACATGGTGGCCAATGAGTACAGTGGACTTACCAGTGTCCAATCCAGTGGCAATTCCCGTCAGCCCTTCCTGATGTAGTATGGCCAGGACCATCTCCTACCACGGTGCCAGTGCTCCAAACAGTTGTGACTCCACTTTGACTATTTCTTAGAACATTACCCCTAACTCCTCTTATGTGAATCTTGATTTTTTTTTGTGGTGCCATGGTGGTTGTGTTGTAGGTGGGGGTGTATGGTATTCAGGGATTCTGTGTGTGCTGTTTGTAGTTGTGAATTTGTGTAATGGTATGTGCGTGTGCTCTGTGGTGTTTGTGTGCAGTGGTGTGTTGTGTGATGCGTGCTTAATATGATGGTGCCTGTGGTATCTAGGTGCAGTGCCTCCTTTCATTGTGTCCTTCTCTCGCTTTGTCAGGGTTTCTATTTTCAAAGGGGTCTGGATATGTGTGTGAGAGGGTGTTTTGTAGTCCTGTGGACATGTGTGAGTATGTGTTTAAGGTGTTGCTATTAGTGTTATCCTGTCTGGTGCAGTGTTGCTGCGGTGGTGGTTACTTTTTTTCCTGCAGCGGTTTGGACCGCCAATGGATTACCGCCGTGTTCGTTTCTCCGATGCTGATTTGTGAATTGAAATTTGGTGGGCGGAATTTTATCAGCATGGCGGTGGTTGGGCCGGCTCCTTCATTTTGTCATTTGGGCCAACGGTGTTGTTTTTTTTAATCAAAATTTGGCGGTGTTGTGTTGGTCACTTGTAATGCGGTGGGCTTCACTCTGCCATTACTGGCAATATATCAGCTCCTGTTTGCACGGCGGTCTACAGAAATGACCTCCAAACTCAGAATGAGCACCTGAGTATGTAAGAAGTGTTTTTAATTGTTATTTTTACAATGTTAATCCATCTTCTCCTGTTGCTCCTCTGTACAACGATATTTTGATTCCCAACCATGTTTACAACAGGCCTTTTCAGCTTTTTCCTCTGTAGGCTGTACTCGTGTAACAAGAACATTCAACAGCTATCTAACTTGTGTTTGCTTAATGGTATATTATGTTTAAGATCTGGGAGAATGAGAAGTCTTTCTAAAAGGTGTGCTGCTCCTATCACAGAAACCCCCCTGAAAACAGGTTGTGCCAATATAGATTCAATTACCTGTTTTCACTTTCACTGAAGTTGGTCCTACAACCCCATCGAAACTTTGAACACAGGTCAGTTTGAAGAATCTTCAATTTTGTGAATTAATCTTCGATATTAGTGCTCCATTATCTTCTATTAATGTTTGCCAAAACTACCAAACTATGATTCATTCGATCTTAGATCCTATGTTGTACCAGGCATATGAGAAAAATGGGCCACATATGAAAAGTGATGTCTTTTCAGTCTTGAGCCTACCATAAAGTCACTAATATATGTAAAAAAGGAAGAGAAAAATAAGAATGTTTGTCTTCCAGCACTTCGTCCATTCTTAGCCCGTGCAATACAACCGTGCTAAAGGTCAGACAATCTAATGCTGTCAGGATCAAGACTTTTAATTGGTGGTGATTAAGAGGGGATATTCCATCGCAGAGCAAGAAGATTAAAATGTCTGTCTTTCTTGGGCAGGAAAGTTCAAATCAAAATCAGCAGTACTAACCATGTCCAATTACAGCATGCCAACATAGTAGCATTTAGAATGGAGGATAACTGGTCTATTGTGGTTTTCCTGCTAGTGTAATGTATAAAATGTACCCACTGATGAGAAGAATCTGAACAGGGCTATTATGCGCTTACCATTTCTTGGTAAGGACCACTTGCGAGATATTAGAGGATCAGAATATCAAACGAGTTTTTGGCCTTAGTTTTCAAGGTGAGAGATGCACAAATAGATAATGTTATAAATGGGGTCTTGGACAGGTTAGCCCCTGCAAAGGAAGGACCCTCACTCTAGTCAGGGTAAGTCACATACAATCCAAATGATCCTGTGCCCACCCTCTAGCAGCTTGGCACTGAGCAGTCAGGCTTAACTTAGAAGGCAATGCGTAAAGTATTTATGCAATAAATCATGCAATAACACAGCAGAACACCACAAAACTACACCACACATTGTTTAGAAAAATATATAATATTTATCTGGTAGGATGCAGGTCAACACGATTAAAATGCAATAAGTATGTTTTGGGATATCACTGTAAAAATGAGATAAAAGCCCATATTTATATTTTTTTAGCGCTGCATTTGCGCCGCTTTTTGACGCAAAATCGACGCAAACTATTGTATTTTGTAAGTTTGTGCCGATTTTGCGTCAAAAAGCGGCGCAAATGCAGCGCTAAAAAAGTATAAATATGGGCCAAAGTGTCTTTAGTCTATTAAAAGCAACATATGTCTCTTGCAAGCACAAAGTACCTGGTTTGCGTTCAAAATCTCTGCAAAGAACCGCAGTGGAGGAGATGCGTGGAAAACAGGGAGGTGTGCGTCGATTTCTCGGCCCGCACATGGAGATGTGTTGTTTATTTTTCACAGAGGGAAGGCTTTGCGTCAATTTCCGGCACTCGGTCTTGGATCCCCTTCAGGTTTTCGGATGCCCCGGGGACGATGCGTTAAAATCCGGTGCTGACAGGACGAAGTCACAGGGGCTTCGTCGATCCAGTGGGCGTGGCGTGGAAATTTCTACTGCATGGCAGGTGCTGCGTCGATTCCTCTCAGGAAGTCGGGCTGAGTCGTTCTGGCTTGGCTGTGCATAGATCCAGTGGGCCATGCATCGAATTTCTGGTCGCTACGCTGGCGCTGTATCAGTCTTCTTGCGAAGTCGGGCTGCGTCGTTCCAGTTCCGCGTGCAATTATTTTTTCACAGCGATGCAGGTTGTGCATCGTTTTCTGCCATCTGTGCATCCCCTTCCACCGCGCAGGGAGTTCTTCTTGCAGGAATTAAGTTTTTTTGGTCCTGAGACTTCAGGGAACAGGAGGCAAGCTCTCTCCAAGCCCTTGGAGAGCACTTCTCAACACAGCTAGAGAGCAGCAAGGCAGCAGGGCAACAGCAAAGCAGCAGTCCTCCACAGAAAGCAGTCAGGTGAGTCTTTTGGGCAGCCAGGCAGTTCTTTTTGGCAGGTTGCAGGTTCTGGTTCAGGTTCTCTTCTCCAGGAAGTGTCTTGATGAAGTAGAGTGTCTACCTCAGAAGTGTCTAAGTTGGTAGGGTCAGTGACCCTGCTTAAATACCCAAATGTGCTGTTGAAGGGGGAGACTTCAAAGAGTGGCTTAGAAGTGCACCAGGTCCCCTTTCAGTTCCATCCTGTCTGCCAGGGACCCAGTAGGGGGTGTGGCAGTCCTTTGTGTGAGGGCAGGCTACTGCCTTTGACATGTAAGTGTCAAGCCCTCCATCCTCCCAGCCTAGGAAGACCCATTCAATATGCAGGTGTATGCAAGTGTGACTGAGCATACTGTGTTTGGGGTTGTCTGAGTGAATGCACAAGGGAGCTGTCAACCAAACCTAGCCAGACGTGGATTGGAAGGCACAGAAGGATTTAAGAGTAGAGAAATGCATTTCTAAATTAGTAATATATAATCCAACTTCACCATTAGCAGGAGTTTGTATCACCATTCTGGCCATACTAAATATGACCTGGCTACTCCTTTCAGATCAGGATCTACCACTCAAAACAGTTTATGAGGGTAGCCCTAATGCTATCCTATGAATGAAGCAGGCCTCACAGCAGTGTAAAAACGAGTTTAGGAGTTTTACACTCAATAATTTTACTAATTTCAGGAATTTTATGCTGCGCTTGTTACGAGAAATTTCTGAAATTACACCACTATTCTTGCAAATCAAGTGGAGTGTATGTATGTGCACAGTTCAAGGGATTTGCACCTCTAAATTCCGCAAAATGCAAATCTGTCATTTCACTGTATAATTTAGCCTGAAATGTGACCTTCCACAAATGTTTATCCACAAATACGCGTTTGAACAAAAACAAAGCCTACAACAGCAACTCATGCTAAGTTGTTCCTTTGCATGCACAGTACATTTTTACCATGAATGGTGTGTAATTACACAAAGTGGCATAGTGGTGTAATTTCAGAAATTTCTCGTAACAAGCGAAGCATAACAATTCCTGAAATTACGCAAATTATTTTGGCGTAATTTTAATATCGTCCAGGCCTAAGTGTGATGGTCAGTGGGAAGAAATAAGTACATGTAAGTATGATATGATGGATCAACTAGAAATATGTGCATGGCATGATCAATGATGTGTGCCCCCAAGTGCGTTCACAAGGGTAGGACTGGTTGCAGCTTCGTGGTGGTGCAACAGTGTCGCCACAGTATGTTAGGTGAGTACAATTACATTATTGACTCAAAACTATCCAACCACTGTGAATTGACAGCCAAATCTGCAGCTCTGGTAAAGTGTGATGTTACCAGTTGGTCACGCACTGGCAGACTGATCTCTGGGCAATTAACTTGCCCAGGAACCTTGATGATACTGCTAGAGTGCAGTGTTTGGTTCCATGTGTAAGCCCCATCGCAAACAGTGCTGTGTAAATTAAATTGGCTATAATAGTCTTGTACCAAATTTCAAGGGAGTTTGGTTCACCATTTCCATGTGATCCATACATCTTAAGCATGATTTGAAGATTCTAAAAGTTCATTTTATGATAAAGTATGTGTGTGTTGGTGCTCTTTTCTATCTTTGTTGCCTCAGAGCAGTTGAACATCGTAAGGAGGTGAAGAAATGGAGAGAGAGGCCACACGCAGCATCACTTGCAACACAGATATGAAACATACAATAGGTAGGCATAGAGTGGTACAGTCTTTCTATTCCTGTAGAGGCATGCAATCAAGGTTTCCTTTGTGGATCTGATGGGAAGGTGGTTGTTTTGTGGGTTAATCACCACAATGCTATGCTGTAAGTACATATGCAGCATTTTAGCTACATTCATTTAGCAGCCACACGTGACTGTTCCCCCCAGTAAACATTTGACATGCACTTAATGACTAGAGTAACATGAATCTCACTTGCTGAACCAGGAAAACAGATGCACATTTTAGAAACGTATGGAAAATACGGTCAAGGTTTAGGTAAGGTCCTCAGACTCTTTGTCTAAGTGCATGCTGAATGGCAATGTAACATCTAGAGACATGGAACAAAGGGGCTTATTTACAAGCCCCCGTGGAGCAGGGAAGCGCAGCAAATGACTTTCTGTGCTGCGCTGCACCACCAGGAAAGGGCAGAAATGTGCTGTATCTACAAGATACGGTGCAGCTGTCCTCTCCTCCGCTCTGGCACTAAAATCAGCTTCCTAGGGCCAACGCAGGCACCCTTGCAACATAGAACAAGGGTGCCTGCATTGCAGGCAATGATTGTTTATGTGCAGGAAGGTCTGCTCATAAACAGTCATTAATGGTGAATTGGTACTTATATGTGCGCTGTGGAATGCAGTGCATGTAGAAGTAGCAAATCGTCATTATTTAATGATTGTTTATGTGAAGGAAGGTCTCTTTTTCTGCACATAAACAACCATTAATGCACTTTGCTCTTTCTAAGGGTGCTGCAGAATGCAGCACATTTACAAAAAGCAAAAATGAGGAGAAATAAAAGTAGTTCCCCTTGTTGCACCACTATAAAGACAACCCTGGGGTGGCTTTATTTTTTGGCGCTGACTCAGGTTTACAAGTTCTCGTAAATCTGGGGCAGTGTCAAAAGCAATGGGTGTTGCATGGAAAAGCCCACAGCAACACCCATTGTACGCCCCTCTGCCGCAGAAAACTGCATTGGAGGCCCATATTTACAAGGCAGCAAGAAGTCACACAAAGTAGCTTAGCGCCGCTGTGTAAATGTGCAAGAGGGCACAAAGCCACCGGAGCATCACTTAAAGTAATGCTCCGGTGGCTCTTGGAGCTTGTAAATAAGCCCTATAGTGTACTGCAACTCACAAACCACTTATGCAATACAAGAGGATAATGCACTCAGAATAAATTCTATGGATATTTTTTAAGTACATGTTCAATGACAAATTACCAACTATAGACATAGAAAATAGTGTACTGTGGCTCATGAACCACTTGTCCAGTACATGAGGATGGTACATTCAGGGCAATGATAAATCCTGTGAGGCACACAGGATAATTTGTTGGTAGTGAACTCCAAATCCTTTCCACCATGGAGAGATGCACACAAGAAAAAACACCATGGATATATTTCAAGACGTCATTAAAATCATTATCCTAATTTAGTGTAGATAGTGTGCATTGGTGTAACTGAAATAAACAAAATAGGGGCAGTGAAAGCAATTAATTTGCAAACTATTAAAAAAGATCTGCAACAACGTGAGGGTTTTTTATAAGGGTTATTGGCATTGAAAGATGGAACTTGTCTTTGCTTCACCAACCCCTCCTTTCTAGCCCCTATGTCAGCTTTCTTAGCACCAAAAGTGCCTGTGTGAGTTTCTTGCAGTGGCCTCCAACCCACAGATCTTACCTGAACAACAGGGCTGTTATTCTACATCTACAGAAAGTCATTCTCTGTCTCTCTGCCTCTGTTATGGGATTCCCAAATATGTTGATGGGGCCAGGCTGGCTACAAGAAGCATATGGCCTTCTGTTAGGTGGTGCACAGGTAAGCTCACATGAACCAAGTCTCTTAAGAAGTTGATGGTTCCTCTCTGCCTAATATGTGTCTGTAACAAGCTTAAAAACACTTTTCTGATTATTTTGAAAAGAGCAGGCCTCAGAATGAATGATGTCAAATGAAAGAATTAACATATTAATATTGGTGCTCCTTAACTTAATTCTATGCAACACAAGAAAATCATAAGAATATGCATATGTGAATAATTGATGCACTATCAAACTAATATAAAGCAGGTGCTATATGTTGGAGATGAGCAATCAATACTAAATGCAGCTAGCAAGTGTTTTTAAATGAAAATGTGCACTCAAATACATTAATATATGAGTATATGAAATGCAAGTGGGATACATATGACAAACACTAATAGTATGTCATCCCCAGAATGACAGAGTAACACTTCTAATGATTATATATATATATTTATATGTCCATGCACACTGATAAATGAAAACAAGAACTGTGCAAAACACCTTGTGCCTAATATAAGTATGTGACATTGTGTAAACTACAAATTAGCCCAAAGAGATAAAAAGCAAAATGGCTGGCTTAAGATGGCTATACAGACAATCAGCATCAGCTTTAGATTGTCTTTATCTTGTTTCCATGAGTTTATATCATTATGAAAAGAGATGGAAATGTTCATATTGCAGAGTAAAGAGAGAATTCACAGATGAAGAGAAGGGTGTAGTTCAAGTCTAACTTGTAATAGAAAATCTGAAGGTTTAAAAGTAAGTGCAGTGATGCTGATAGGCATCAACTGTTAATGTTGATGAAGACAGGATGCAATTGAAGATGTTGAAATTGCAGGTGAGCACGGCACCATAGGTTGAGTGAAGGATGCAGTTGTAGCTGTTGATGCACTTTGGAAAGCACAACTGTGTGTATCTGAAAATAGTGAGTTTGTTGGTCCCATAAATGTTGGCATATGTGTCAGGACATGTGAAGAATTACACAGCAACTTTAATGATAGTGCACTGTATTGTAGGACGCTTGATGCTGTGTGATCCATTGAGGTAATTCCTAGCAATCAGCTGCCAACAGAGCTTGTTTCAAAGGAATGTTCAAGATGACAGTTGTAAACACTTCAAGCAATGGAACACTGGTCTCACTCAAATAAGTTGAAGTTTGTAAAAACACAGAGCCCAGTGTGCACTTATTTTAGCAAGCGGTTCTCCTCCAACATAGAGCACAGTAGCTTTGCAGCATTATGACTTAGTTAGATAGAAAGTGTTCCTGTTCATGTTGATTTTATTTCTTTAGTGGGAAAAAATACAAATTGCACAGCTGCAATGAGAAGAGTAGCTGATAATCTACCAAACAGGTTTGGGAATAAAGAGGCAAAAAAGGAAGGGATGAGTCCAAAAATAGATTTAAAGCTAATCAGTGAGCAAGATCCAATGGCCATATAAATGTGGGTGATTCAAGTTATTGTTAGAGACAGGGAACACAGTGAACAATAAACCAGGAAGTTGAGTCAGAAACTAAGTTTACAAAAAATGCTGGATTTGAAGGCAAAATGAGCTATTTGAAGAGCAAATGTGTTGGCAGCAGAGGATAAAGGGACCTCTTTGTGCATTAGGATTAATATAAGCTAATTTATTAAAATTAGTATTTATCACCTCCAATGTTGACCATGAAGTAGTTTTACAGATCTTCAAAAGGTTAACGTAAAATGCAATTCCACAGTATTTTAGTACTTTTGAATTGTTAGCAAACACGCCCAACTCCAGGCCAATCCACAACAGGATTCATTTGTTTGAAATACATTGCCCCAATTTTATAAATGCTCTTTATAAGAATGAATGAAAAAAGCAGGTGCTATGAGGAATCTATAAACAAGCCTAGGATTTAAAGGAATAGAAGCGCCATGAATATTAAAATAATCATGAAGAAGCGCGTGTCCTTAAGGCTTAGTACATGAAGATACTGTTGAAAGTAGGATTTCCTTTTTTTCAGTCATTATATTCAAAAGGTAAACCATAAGGGCACAGTTACAAGAAAGTGGTGCATCAGCTATGATGTGCCACTTTTATCGCACCCCCCTGGACCTCCTAACGGCACCATGGTAGCACCGTATTTACAAAGGCACAAAATGGCGCATGTTAGCACAATAGCGTCAACATTTTTGGCGCTTCTCTGGGGCATTGGTTGTCTAGTGCCAAAAATAATGGCACAAGTCCAGCAATGCATGGGGAGGCGCTTTGGAAACAATGGGAGCATCACTTTCACCCCTGTCTTGTGCAGCCATTAAAAAAGACTGGAAAAATGGCGCAGTGAAATCTTGTAAATTTCACTGCACCATTTTCTGGGCCTTCTAAGGGGGGACGCCCCTTTAGCATACATTATGCCTGGCAAAGGCATAATGTGGCGCAAGGGGTTACAAATCTGTTGTGGGGGGAAAGGCCTCCTTGATGCCTACTTAGCGTAAAAAAAATACAAGGAGGCGCTAGAGGCTTGTAAATATGCCCCTAAGTGCATTGTAGGAATGTGCATTCATACTATCCAAGAGATGTATGTTTTTGACAATCATAGAAATTAAAAGCAGTGATAGACCAAGCAGGAGACATAGAAAAAGGCTATCTGTTAGATAGAGATGATTTATGATGACTGTTTTTTTATAGATTGCTCTCTGTATGGTAGAATAGTCTATCAGTGACGATTACACTTTATCCACATTGATTATAATGCCAAACTGATTTGCATCAGCACATTAATTTGAGCTTGCCCATGTTCCAAAGAATTCATATCTTCCTACAAAATATTTTCAGCACAGGAGATAGGGGATATAGTATAGATGTTTTTAGAAAGAGTTTGAAGACAAGTGTCAATTTCTTTGCAAGTAGTTTCCATTATTTGCCTATCAGCTTCTCTAATTTGTTTTATAACATCTCTCTCAGAATATGACTGCTCATTCTTTATAGCACCATGAAAACTGACAGCTGTAAGAATGTGGTTTTAAAAGAAAATCACTCAAATCCATATCTTCTTTGCTATATGTTTCTCTACTGCAAAACGAACAGATTATGTACAGAATGCTGAATAATATCAAACATATACAGCCATTGCCATCCTATTCCAGTTTGAACCTAGCCATATGCAAATCAGTTTTGATCCTGCTCCCCATGGGAACAGTCCAGCCCAAACTGCCAAGCCAGGTCCTCCCTGGACCAGAAACAAGCATCTTGGAACCAGTTTTGTGGTATCACCGCTCATCAGCCAGGCTAGCTTGAATCCAGTGGCATATCGAGCACGGGTCCCATGTCTGGGCATACCCTTCCGACTTAGGGCAACAAATGGAAAAAGAACAGATGATGAACAGAATGCTGAACAATAGCAAACACTCCCACCAGTCACAGATATGGGCCTAACTCCATTGTTTTTTTGCTTGCCACACCATTCCAGTTTGAACCCAGCCATTCACAAATCAATCTTGACCCTTCTCCCCATAAGAACAGTCCAGCCATGACTGCCATGACAGTTCCCCCTGGACCAGAAGCGAGCATCCTGGAACCAATTTCAGTGAATCACCACTCATCAGCCACACTACCTTGAATCCAGTTGCAATGCGTGGATCAGACCAACATTTGGGAACTTAGAGTGACAAATGCTAAAAAAAAACATGAGGGACAGAATGCTGAACAATATAAATATTTACCTTGCAGTCACGGATCTGCGTCTAAGCCCATTGTTTTTCGCTCACCACACCATTCCAGTTTCGACCCAGCCATATGCAAATCAGTCTTGACTCTGCTTTTCCATGGAAACAGTCCAACCTGAATTGCCAGGCCAGGTCCTCACTGGACCAGAAACAAACATCCTGGAACTAGTTCTGGGGTATCACCCCTCATCAGCCAGGCTAGCTTAAATCTAGTGGCATAGCAAGCACCGGACCCACATCTGGTGCACTTATGCTGACAATTGCAAAAAGAACAGATGATGGATGGAATGCTACCCAATTCAAATCATTATTAGTAATGTGTTCTTTCCATTTCCAGTCTTTGAAGTGTGCCATATTAAATCTCGTAATTGGTGGTGTTTTAAAATTTTAATGGATGGAAAACTCATGGAAGTTGTTTGATGCATATCCTGAATAAGGTATCAGTGCCCTGAATTTGCTAATATGTAGTAGCCCAAATATTTTTCTCATGAATATTTTTCTTCCAACATATGTAATCTTTTTCTAAAACCAAATCAATATACTATGGTAAATAAATAAATCCTTATATCAGTAACCACATTTTTGAGCTTTTAGGTTCTTCACTATAATAAAATACAAGCATCAGATCTGTTTTCACTGTTAAAATAAGAAAGCTTTTTCTCAACAGATTCAGGACTGTTAATAAGAGAGGTCCCCTTATGTAAATTCATGTACCTCATTTGGGCTGCTAGATTAATGAAAGTAGTGTGGTTGATAATAAAGAAAACAGCTCAATGATTCTCTTTGTTAAGATATGGATCTCCATTGTCACATAAAGCATACAAACTAAAGTAATTCATAAGTTTTTTAACAGCAATTATGGCCCTTGAACTTGCAAAAGGTCTTGGAGTGACAATGTCATCCAATGAGATTCTTAAAACATATGAATAGTTTCTGTAGGCACCACAATTTGAAAATGTACCTTTTCCCATATAACATCATCAAGCAAAGGGGACAAATTGATGTTAACAGGATGGTAATCCTTTCAAGTCTGTGAGAAGAAGAATGAGGCTGCAAACACAGTGCTCATGTACCATTAGCAAGTTTATAACCAGCAGTGTCCACAAAAGGAAGTACCCTATTGCAGGAAATATTTAACTTTTAACTATCGGGCCATGGCGGGCTGATGTACCTGTCGTGGTCCTAGCAACAGGTGAGAAGAAGTGGTTGTTTCTTTTGTTCCTTCGAGAGATGGAAGGAAAACTTCTCCATTTTCAAAATCTAGATCAGGCTCATTTCCATGGCAATTTCTTGTATCAGTATCATTTCAATGTACCAATGTATATTCTTTCTGTGGTGCACATACGATTGCAGTTGTAGAAGTAGTAATCATTGCAATAGCTGCAGTAGTTTCATTTGTACAACATGATGCTTGCACAATGTCTGGATCAGTACTTGATGGACTTGGTGATGGATGTAAAGACGGTGACACAGAATTGTTATCAGTGCCCAATGTTGGGTCAATCATTTCAGAGTGACTGCACTCTTCTTGAGGCATTCCCAGAATAGGAAGAGGATCCACTGGATTAACTTGGAGGCACTTTGGTTTTGGCAACGATTCACTGAACAGAATGGGCCACATAGTGCTTTTTGATGTAATCGATCCACACCTTTCTGTTTTTCTTTATACTGGGAAGTAGTGTCAGGATAACATTGTACGTGCCTTCTACCCAAAGAACTAGCAGAGGTGATCTGTCAGATAGTCTGAAGACTTTCTTGTCAGAGATAGCTTACCCACTTTAGGAAGCCACTCATTGGCAGCTTCATCTTCAGTCGTTTTTATTAGACAATCTCTCACATTTATTGATTATTGTGTGACAAATTCAATGGTATGCTTAACTGTGTTGTTCAATTCCATATGGAAAGTGTACAAGCATAGCAGTCTTACTCTCATAGCATCCACAAATGCCATAGCTGGAAACACTGGGCCATTGTCTGAATAAAATGTATGAACTGCTTCAATTGCTACTAAACATTGTTTTTATGAGTGCTCATGAAGTGAACTTCTTTTTTTAGGAATTTGCCAAGGAATCTAGCTCCAGTCACAACCAATGTATACAGTATTGATTGGCGATTGACAGTGGATGAAGATGATCACAGAAAATGAAAATTTGTCAGATATCATGACAGGAGTAGGTGCTGGTTATTACTGAAGTTAACTGCTTTATTTGCGGAGAAACATTTCTAACATTGATATACATAGTTTTTCACATTCTGAAGTAAATAAGCGCGCTATTACTCTTGTTTTGGTATTTACACAGTAGTACTGATGCCAGAATGAGTGGCAGCCATCCCTTCATGAGCTGCCCTAATCAAATGTCATCTAGCTCATTTATTAGGTGTATGCCTATCCATTATCCAGATTTGAAAACTTAGGAGAATAATTTCCTTTGGTGAGGCTGTAAGAATATTTGGAAAGGAACCTTTGAGGAGACTTTTCAAGGTTCAAATGTGTCTATTTCCTGTATTTCCATCATACTGTCTGCATTACTCTTAGTTTGAGATCAAATTACAATAGTTATCTGGTTTGCACCACTTTCTTAGCAGCTAAATCAGTTGCAAAGTTTTCTTTACTGTGAATTTCCTTACTTTCATGTGCAATGGTGTATTTTACATGGACCAAAGCAAGCTTCTCCTGTAGAACAGCTTCCTTTCCCTATAGCTGCTTCACTTTTGCCAATTTACCATTTGAATCTCTGAATTCATTCAGATGCCAATGTGGCAAGTCCACATTGTAATCCTGTATGCAAAATGATCAATCTGACATGATTAGTATAGGAATTGATGAAACAGCTCTTTTAAGAAAGAGTAAAAGTGCATTTCTGCTATTTTTGCAGTGGAATCACATAAAATATTGGTGTATGTACAGAGTGGCATGAATTCACAATCTTCAAAAATTCCATCAAAGTAAACTATTTGTGTGTACCCTAAAGTGCTAGGAACAACCCTAATTACTAGGTTAACTTTGTTGTCTCTTCTACGTACTTCATCTATAACCTGTCTGCCTGCAGTCCTCGTAAAGTAGAAGTGCTCATGTTCATCTAATTTTTCTTAGAAAATATAGACATGATTAATTCATATAGGACTTAACAAGGTCAGCAAAATGTGGCATTAAACTCTTCCAAAGTTCAAAAATACTACCTGAGCTTGTCCGTTTTTGTTATTGTTGTATTGGTGTTAACCAAACAAATAAGAACAATTTTGAAGGGGAGCGGAGCAACAGCCCCCCACAGTGCAACAGGGTAAAATGTACTGTACATCAATGTCACCCAATGAAGACCATTTTTACAAGTGGGCAGTTCACAACTAGGGAAATAATAGTGAGTCTCAGTTACACCCCATTCATTTTTGCAAATTCCTACCATTTATCCTGCACATATGCATGTTTTTTGGGCTTCCACCAGTTCATCCGTAACTGCACAATGATCTGTCCCTCCAAATCGGGGGTGTATCCAGAGCACACCATCACTTTTGAATACCTCTTTTAACCAATACTGTACCAAGACCTACGAGCACTTTGCCAAAATGTGTGCTGCTCCACCCTTCTAGGATTTCCGGTAGTATCAATCTGGGGCCCATTAGAATTTCCATTCTCTCCATGTCACCTAGAATCTGAACAATTTGCCTCCAATAAGTGGTTACTTTCAGGCAGTCCCATATGATGTGTTATAACCACTTTGAGTGGGCCACGCGGCATGCAGGGATTACTGGGCTCAACCAGGGTGTTTGAGGCCTTTTACTCCTGATGTCCCGGGTCCGTCCTACTATAGCTCATCAGCTCATCTGGGCCAAGTACCCCCTCTGCTCTTCACTCTCAGTGATACCTGCGGTCAAGTAGTCAAGATAGATAGAGGTCAGTGAACACAACCAAAGTGCAATCTCTACACATGTAAAGAGGTACAACATTTAGAAGCAACAACACAATCCCCCTTGCGGTCAGGGCTCTAGCAGTTGTACAGCAAATCCCTTTCTCCTTTTCTTTCATGCAACATGCTCAGAGTTATTCCCTATTCAGTGGTGGCAACATCAGGGAATACAAGCTATTAGGCTGTAGTCAAGAGTTCTCACTTTGACTCTTTAGGAATTTAGTCAAAACTGTCTATGGTGCAGCAGCAGTGTTAGCAGTGAGTCTACTGGGGCCTAACTGTCCCAGTTCATGTCTTGAATGCTCTTGCAGTACAGAGGAGTTCAGCAATGCAACAGGTTCCTTTAACACACATCTGCGAGTCCTGCTCAGTTTGGAGAAGACAGGTTGTTTACATCCCATGTGGCAACACCCAGTGGGCTAGGCTATCTCGTGCTGCCGGAGGTCTCTCAGATGTCGAAGCAGCTCCCTGCTCACAAATATGTGGTAAGTTGACTTTGCTCAATGGGGGAGAAGAGGATCCTTTCTTCAGATACCACCTGGAGCAAGAGAGGGTGGTACATTGTCCACAGAGGTTTCCAACAGTCGTTGGTGGTGAGTCAGGGGCAGTTCCCTTGCAGTGCAGGTCCAACCCACAGATCACAGTCTTTTCTTCAGGTGGTGGCCTCAGTTCTTTGGCAATGTTGGTTCTGGCAGCCCCTCTTGGCATACATGGTTGCAGCAGTAATTGGTTATTTAGGCTTAGGCTCTTCCACCACAAGCGCCCCAGCCCAGATGGGCACAAGTCTTGGCACTCCTTGAAGCACTAACTTTACCAGTGGCCCCCTCTGGCATATGGAGTCACCTCGGTGTTGCAGTACAGGCATAGTAAGACCCACACGGCGCTCAACACATGGCTCAGTCGGCGGCTGCCCTCTTCTGGCATATGGGGGTCCTTAAAAACAGCCCTCCACATGGGCGATGGCCCAATCAGTGCACAGCCAAATCCTCAAACCTCACATAAGGAGTTCTCACGATAGGCCTCCCCCCCTTGCTTCCTCCAATGCTGTCCTCTTCCTTACAGGGCACAATGATCTTAACAAGCAGACAGCCACTGGTGTTCCAGTCTTCAGAGCTGGTGGTCTTGGTTTCCCTGGGTGATGTCCTCTCATCCAGTAGGGACACTAGCAGGCCTTGGCCCCAAGTCCTTGTGACAGGTAAAAGGCTTGCAGAGCTTCTCCATCTCACACAGCCTGTCTTGCTGCTTGGCAGGTGACACATTTTTGGGGACTCAACCTCTCCTTATATTCCTTTTGCTGACACCAAATGTGATTTAGGGTCTGGGTCTTTGAAGATTCATGTTGGGATTCTCCTTCTTTTGGAGTGGACCCTTCTCACTTTCTTCTGTGCTCATGAAAGATGCATGTCACAGCAGGGATGACTTTGAAGCTGATTGACCCACAACACAATTCCTGGGAAGGACCAGGGTTCATGCCTAGATGTCGGTCAAAGTGATATATGCATCTAAAGGTTAATCCCATACTCCTGAGTCCTACTCTTTATGATTCCCTTATAAGCCCCATTTCCTTCCCTGAGATGTGTCCAGGTCCTTTCATTGTAATCTATCATTGAATCAAAAAGCAGTCCTTTGAAGTGTAAAGGGAGTCTCTTCCTTTTCCCTCCAGTGTGTCCCAACCTTGCTCACAGAAAAGGAATGGAGCAATACACAAATCTGTCTGGGGGGTCCCTCTCCCTCTCATGTCCTCACCAGAAAGGCCTAGGCTTCATTATTGCAGGCACACATACTCAGTGTACATACACAGCAAACTTCTGTCCAGCACTGTTTTCCCTTGCATTTTACCCTTAAGTTTACACATGCATTCAGCAACACACTCAGACTGCCCACACTTTTCAGCACTGAAGCAGTTTCTATATTTTTAACCAGATTATTCTTTTTACAAATGCACACACTCACTATGAGAGCTACACAACACTTCACCCTTCGTGTGTTGTACTCCACTGAAGCACACATACACCCAGCACATTATTTCCCTGCGTACACATTGCACAACACTATATGCCTCATGTAATGTATTCCTTTCAGGCATACAAACAGCAAGTACATGTACTAGCTAGGCATGCAATGCACAGTGCTGCTCTATCCTTGTACTGTATTCTGCCCAGGGAGACATATAGACAACCAAGAGTCATTACTCCTGCTCTGAACAGTATTCCACATCTACCTGATGTAGGCCCTCAGAACATTTAAAAGGTGAGTGAGCCTGTAGGCCTCACCCCATTGACACTGGGTAAAAAGGTCCTGTTTGCTACTACCGATCACTACAAGGTATGCTGCCACCACCGTGCTCAGGCTGCTTAACTCCTATTGAAGGCAGTAGCCTTCCACCACTATGAGGGTAGAACTTTGGGTGCCCTTCCAGGTTCACCAAGACTTCAGTCCATGAGACAGGACTATGTCCTGGCACACACGCATGATCTGTGTTTGCTCATGACAAAAAAATCTGCATTAGAGATCCAGACAACAGTACAGTTGGGCACTCATGGCAGGAGTACACATCTCTATCATATAGAGGACGTTTCTGCCCAAGCAACATGATAATAGGAAGCCTTAGGGTAGCCACACATAGCAGACTGAGGATTTGGAAGTTTACCCATCTTGCATAGCCCTTCAGACAACTAAATGGAGAATAAATTACTGGCGTCTGAGCCCTGATCTTGGCTTTTACCCATTTGTTGTCCTCTAACAGGCCCACATCTGCCTCCCATTTTTGTTTCAAGGCCAAGATAACAACTAACAGTAACAATAAATTCATGACACTACTTTGGCACATAGTTCCTCCACAACCAGTTTCACCCCCATCAAGTTGTAATCTAGGGTGTTCTGCAACTTGTCCTTGTAGTACTCCAGGGCATGGCATACCTGCCAATAAAGGATACACTGCAAGTTGTGTAGTTGGAACTCAGATGACAATTTTGTGTACAATTTTATCCTACTTTGAGACCAAACGACCCACAAATTTGATATACCTATTAAGTCCCATGTATGGAACCCTTCTAATTTGATTGATTGTTCCAGTCACAAACCCTTTCATAAGGGGGTAGTTTTTTTCAATCTGCCATACTACTTTATATACTTTAAGGCTTTATGCCAGCATAGAAGTGGCAGTTTAGTAACCACAGGAGGCCAAAAAAGTGTAGCATTACTATCTAGTATAAACTGTAGATCAGCAGTTCCCAAACTATGGCCCAGGGACCCCTGGGGGTCCGCAAAGCCTCCTCAAGGGACCCGCGACTACTTAGAAAATTCAGTAATATTAACATATTAGGTCCCCAGCTTTCAGTAATGGCTCAGTGGGGGTCCCCGGATTCCAGTAGTGATTCAGTTGGGGACCCCGGGATCCAGTATTGATAAAGTGGGGGTCCATAGATGTCAAAAGGTTGGGAGCCACTGCTGTAAATCATGTTTCCCAAGGATGTCTTCTTCTAGCCTAAAAGCTGGCTCCTGTCAAGTTCCATTTAACCAATCATTAATAATAATAAGGTGTGTGGTCCATGAGTATGGTCTCATATCTGCCTAGTTTAAACCTTCATCATACATCCCCTGTTTTTGATTAATGCAACCCACACTGTTTTACTTTCCCACAGGGTCGCTGTTATCTGTGACTGTCAAGTTCTAAAGAAAGTGAGCAGAAGTATAAAGGGGTATTTCTGAAATATGTATAAGAAAGGGAGAGTGCAAACATTTTTGTCATGACCTGAAAGCTTCTTACTGCTGTAATCTGCCAGTCTCTGGGCACCACCAGGTTTCTTGCTTGTTCTGGATTGACCAAGGTAGGGGCGACCCTTTCCAGTAGCCACGGTGCTGCTGGTAATAGAACACCAAGCAGGCCGTAACCTCCAGAAGGAGTCCCAGAGGAAAAAACACAACTTGGGAAAAACCTCAGATTAAGGAACTCCTGAAAAAGAAATATAGAAAAGAAAAAAATGAGGCAAAAAAGTCTAGGACAAAAACTGCAGACAGGGAAAAGCAGGTGAAGTAAAAAATCACATGATACAGGACGGAGGACCACAACCGGAACAGAAGTGTTTGCAATGCAAGGAACAGAAGACCAACTGTGCTTATATACTGACAAACAGGAAGTGACATACAGGAAGTAATGAAGACACCATCTTGAATTGGGAAAAGCCACATTAAAGTAAATGAAAAAATAGCCGTAGTATAAAAGGTAGGGAGCAAGGCATGCAGGGAAGGAAACACAGACTCCTGGAAAAGAGAAAATATGTCCAAGAAGGAATGAAACAGAATAAGAGAAAAAAGAAGAAAAACAGTAAGAAACAGGTAAGTAAAACTAGGGGAGTAAAAGGTGGGCACAGCATGAAACAGAGCCCAAAAGGAAAGTTTCAGGTCGTGCTGCGGTTCAAAAAATAGGTTGCGCACCGAAAAACGGCCCACGGAAGGAAAGGCCGCCCGAAACGCAGACCGCCGATCCTACCGTAGTCCACAAGTGGGGCGCCGCCGGTCTTCATGGCGTCACAATTGCAAACAAGGCTCCTCTCCCCAGCACAGATGTCAGCAATGAAGCCCACATCTTTATGTCTGATTTCAGTGGAGTTAACAAAAGAAGTATATTTAGATCCCTGTCAGTGGACTGTGTAACTTCCATTCCCAGATATCAAGAATGGTCTCCTATCTGTTTTATGCCCACTGCCTCAAGCTCCCTGGGGCATTCTACTGCTATGTGCACATAGGTTGTTTTTTCCTATTTAACCCTCATACCTTAGCACTCGTGGTGTCAGCAGGAATTGTATAAACCCTGCCTACACTTCCCAAAGCCCAGAGCCAGAAGCCAGGCAAGATCAGTTTGTTCTGCCTTCTTCCAATTCTCTGGTAGGGCTCAACTAGACAGGTCTCTGAGTTTCACGAAGCATAGGCGGATGACATGTGGTCCTCCAGGGGTCTAGTCTGAGTAGCCATAAGAGATCCTCTCAGTCAAGATCCCCCCCTCCTGATTTCTGCTGCACATGGCCCTTTTTGATCCATCATGCTTTTCAGGATCAGGGGGTGTGCCAAGTCATTTATGTAAGTACAAATGGTGCTCCTCGATCCATTACCAGGCTTCCTCTGACATCTTGAAGAAAAAGGATTTATTGTCATGACGAACCTTCAGTTTAGCCTGAAATAGATAAATTGCATGCATCTTCAGCTTAACTTGGTGGAATGTTCTACAATGTTGCTGCACTAGGTTGTTACAATTGTGGAAAATTAGGATTACCTTTTTTTCATAGAGCATCTCCCCTTGTGCCATGGCAAACCATAGGATCAAGTTTCTGTCCCTTAAGTTTAGGAATCTTGCTATAAAACCTCATAAGTCTTGAGGGGGGATGATTTCCCACCACTCCATGGGCACTTGGATATTGAAACATGATGAAAGTCTGTCCGAGAGGAGTCCACTTAGGTACTTTTCTTAGAAGGATTCCAGTGGATGTTCCTTGGCTCCTCCCCAGGAACAGTCCTTCACATCCTCCCCCCTAAGCCATAAATCATGGTTGATGGCTTTTAATTTTAGCACAGTAATAGTACATGATTTAACTCTAGCTACCATATTCCTCAAGCCCTGGTGGAGCAGAATAACCTCAGAGACAACTGAAACTATCTGTGATTCAAGCCCTTGCTTGGAGGAATTCAAAGCCTGTAGGATTTTATCTGTGTAGACAGTAGAATCTGTGGGCAAAGCCACTGTCACCTCCACAGTGGACTTGTCAGGTGGGCAGGCGGTCCTGTGATTGGTTTGGTAAGTTTATCCAGGCATCACTGCTTGGCAGCTCCAATTTCCTTGTCCTTCGTTATTGTATTGCAGTTAGTTGGAGGCCAACCTTGTGTCCATCAGACAAGTTGCTTCTGGCCTGCCAGCCCCCGAACAGAGGCATGTGCATCAGAGGTGTGTCCCCCCCCCTCAAACTCCAACACAGCAAGGGGGTTCTAGGTGATGCCCCATATGAACATTAAGTCTTATCCTGATGCTTTCCTGACCTTAGGCAAAGGACCACATGAGGAGCAAAGCAGGGTAACCCCAACAATAACTTAGTCTGACCCTCTGTCACACAAGATTATGCAGCCATATGGCTGGTTGGGGGAGTTATTATTACTCACAGCACTCAGGATTAGTCCATTTGTCTGGCATTGCCATGCACCCTCTATGGATTGGTTATCAGCTGGGTGGAATCACAAGCACACCGTAGTATCCACTGGCAGCTTTATTTCTCTGTGGTCTGCCCTCCTTTGCCAAAAAATTCAGGTGCTATATTTTGAATAATAAACCCATTCAAGATATCTACTGTTGTTTTGTATTTTTCCTGCTAAATTCATCATTTCTCACCATATATGTCCTTGTATGCGTGCATTTACATTTCTATAATCTCAAACTATTCTACATGAATTGTATGGTTTTAACACTGGAAAAAGTGGAATGTTCACGGTTGAAAGACAGGGCACTATTACACCTTAATACTGTAGTTGATCTGCGATTATCCTTGTATTGCACTTCCATTTTAGCTTTACTGAGTTTTGAGCTTTACCTTGTGGCTCACTATTGCTGGACCATTTTCATCCTTCACAGGAATTAATGCTCATCAAGGCCGATGGACCTTTGGACCCAGCGACAAGGTGTGGTAGAACCATGCAACTCAATTCAAATCAATTAGGTTAAACAGTATTACCCAGTACTACCCTTTTGGCTATAAAAGGAAAACTAAAGTTAGGAATAAAGTTAAGGGATTTATTACAAACTGAAGTTCAATTGCATGTATACAACTCTCAAGACAAAATTATCAAGATACAGAATCACCAAGGGTAGCCCAAGCCGACAAAATAGATTCAGGCTAACTGACATTAATAAATTAAGCATTCAATTAGAAAAGAACAGAACATTAACAAAATTAATAGTGATATAGAAATCACACTTTGCTCGAGCTTAGCAAGTATTAATCAGTTAGTTTCAAATCATTAAAGTTATAGTTTTAAGCTGAGCTAAGAGTAAATCCTACCATAGCCAAAATAGGGACCAACATGTGCAGGGCAGAGCAAATGTGGGCAAAAGACATAAAGGACAAAAAGAATTTGAAACAAGGAAATTTCGGGCAGCAAAGTACTAACTATGGTGGGCAAAAGATAGGTAAAAAGAGAAAGCATCAGCATGTCAGATACTCGTTAAAGAGTTTTCTGTATTGGTTAGAGAAAATTCTCTATCTCTTAGCGGGGCATCTCAAGGGGCAAAGCACAGTGAAAGATACCTCTCCAAGGGGCTCAACATTCATGGATTCTTCATCAGCAAATGTTCGGATCGGCATCTGGAAATCTGAAGAACTGACTAAAGTACATCTTTTCAACAGTATAATAAAATTCATAAAACAGTCTGGTTCGCTCTGAAAGACAGTACACATTACATTGAAGGGACATCATCCAATAGTAATCGATCACATGACTCCAGGTTGCAACATCAGCATTTTTTACCAGGTCTGTCATTGGAACCTCATCCATCCATGTAGCTCCACACATGATTGAAACATTTGTATATTTTATTAGTCCATTGCTCAAGATATTCCAAGCTCAAGGACACAGTTCCAGTTCCACTTTCTCTCTGTATCTAAACAATAAGGCCTATTACCCAAGTTAGACTTCTCATGGGGACGAATCAGCATTTACTGCACGGTCAAAAAATAGAAGATTAACAGGCCTCACTTAGGCTAATGCAAGTGAATTAAACCAATGTATTTAATTAATGCATTTCAATAAACACAATTTGAATATGCAAACCTATGAATTCAACAGTAATAGTGCTACAATAATATGCATGTTACATCCATTTTAAACGAAAAGACATCTGTTAATACATTTCAATTGATATAACTCAAAGCTGCATTCCTCTATTTTAGCACACATATTTAAATCATTAATCATTGAAAATTCAATATCTTTCAATGCATTCTGTTAGTTTAAGGTCTAAACTATGACATATCAGTTAAATATTGCAAACATTTTATTTATAAGTGATACATTCTCATCCCATGAATTCTCATGACATATGTCTACATGCAAACAATTAGTACTTTGATTAACATAATGCATATATTGTCACATATTGATGACTTCTGTGGCATGAGACACTAAAATTTAAACTACATCACTATGTAAGGGAATTACATGTGGTACAGATTATTTGTCCCACCTTGCTTGATTTTTATACAATACTGGAGGTTTGTACTTCACTCAAGTGCATATTTTTCCCTGAGTTCTCCAGGAACTAAGTAGGAAAATGTGTGCATTATTACCCCTCTCCTAAATGTGCATTCCTTATAAACAATGGAGAATGATGTTATAAGAGTCTTACAAATGTGGAAAAATTACTATTTTTATTTTTTTGTAATATAGATCTTTCATTCAGTAATTCCACATCATCACCGCTGTCCTGAGAGTTTACACATCCATCCTCTGTTACAGCTTGAATGTATTTATTAATTGCGGTCACCACCAGATAATCTTTGAGATCGTGCACAATTGTAGTTACATATGCTGTGCTGTCAAAAGGTGCTGCTTCCCATTTTCGGTTTCACCGAATTATGTGCAGTTTCTGAGGCATGCTTTTTCTTTGTTAATCCAACTACCTATTTTCTTAAGTTGAGCTTTCGAGTAAGAATTCTTCTCTTTTTTCACACTAACCTCAACCTTGTTTGCCAGCACTCTTTTGCTTTTCTGTCTGACATATTCATCCGTTCTATGATGCCCAGTCCCTCTGATCCTTTCTGTCCTTTTACTTTTGCTAGAATACTCCAAAAACCAGGAAGAACAGCTGTCACTGATTGTGATCCATTTTTTAAAATTGTGCATGTTAAATCAACTTGTATGTAGACCTACTTGACTCTTGCTGTGGGGACACCAGTTCTGGATTTCTGTTGAGGTTTCTGCTTTTTCTCAGTTTCTGGTGATTTCTCTATACATTAATTTTTTGTATTGAGTTGGGGTTTTGGGGCTTCAGAACCTGAGGTATCTCAATTAACGAAGGTACATACTTCCAAAATCATTTAAGGAAGCTCTCATACACAATCTAAAACTGCCCCGTTCGAGCATATTACAAGAACTGCTGCTTATCCACAAATGTTATTAGGCACTAATAAAGAGAACATTTCTAAATCATCTATTAATATTATCCCTAAATCAACAGCTGGGATAGCCTCATGGGTGTTGTGTATTTTTTTAGCACTTTCAAGAGCACCACCAATGTGGGTGTGCCATGTGTGGAAGTGTAAATACTGGCAAAAAAGTGTTCCCCACATAGTATGCCTCTTTACAGTGAGTACCATACAGGAGGAACACACATAGTTAACATTCTGTGTTTGTCCTGGGCATAGTTTTAGGATAGACAGCTTCTAATTTATTGCTTTTGTGTACAATCCAAAATGCAATCTGAGCTCCCTTTGTAGACACTTTGCCCAAGCTAATAGTCTGTGATGTCATTGCTGGCACTGTGAATCTAATTGTTGAACAGCAGCAGAAATCTAAAACTGTAAAACATGCTGCTGAAGTCATCAATATATAGTTACTGATTTATTTAACTGTCTTTTGTCCAAGCATTTAGATATGTTGCATCCGGATGCAGAGTATAAGCTGCCACCACATCTCAGGTAGCCCCAGTTTCCGTAAGGGTCCTATTCTGACACTCTACATGTGGTAAATGCACACCAAACCATGCTTGGTGTTCCTAATATCTTTTTTAGGATTTCTAGGTTTCAATATGGTTCATATGTAGCACATGGCTTGCAGCTTCATATGTATGAAAGTGCCTAATGTTTGGATCTACAGAATAGTCACCACCCACCAGTAAAATATTTTGAAGGGGTATTTTATATGTGCATTTATGACAAAAAGTACTTTACCTCCCCATCAGGAAAACCTCTTCCCATAAGGTGAAGTATTAATGTTGCCCTGAAGCTTACTCTAATCACAACAGGGAACACTGGCATTGTAAGAGAGATGGGCTCACATGTAGGGAGAATGATAGAGGCTTGTGGTTTACGACCCTTTACTCTTCCTTTTTGTCTTTTAGAGGGCTATGTTATTTAAAATAGGGGTGATGTTCCAATAGAAAGTGCCATACCCCTGTGATACCTATCTAACATTCTGTTGGGAGTGCTGTTAGAATGCATGATGCACAGTGCACCCCTCCTATTGAATCTTGTTTTCCTCTATGGGTAAGGAAGCCATTGTCTCTTCTATTCAAGCTGGAGATGGGACTTGAGTTGTTAGTAGCTTAAACCTCCTCATCTATAATTATCAGGGGATACCTGTCTTGACATTTTGAAATCTCCTCCACTTGTTGCACTGCATTTATTTTCTGCCACTATATATTACTTTGTTGCCCCTTCCTGCATTTTCATCTGTTTCCCACTACCCATTACCCAGCTGCCATCATGGACTGTACTCCAACTGATGATTGCAGTTTTATGATCATGTATAATTTACTAGAAATTAACCTTACCACACCACACATCCCACATTGCTGAGCACCTCTGTAACACTGAGGTATTGCTGATACCCTCCTCGCAGGAAATGGTTATTCCTACAGCCGTCTTTTTCTTTGTGAAATGACTCAATCACTTATGTTTTTCTTGTTCTCGCCTGCACACACATTGTATCATCCCCTCACGTAGAGGAAACCACTTACAGGACTCTTAACATTATTTCTCTAAATGTAAATAGGCTCACCCACTACATAAAGTCAATTAAACATTGTCATATCTATCCTGTAAAACAGATGATGCCATGGTATTGCAGAATACTTATCTCTCAAATTTTAAGCCACAACCTAAAGAGGAATTGGTCAGGCAGGGTACTTCCTGCCACTAATAAATGTACTCATGTACAGGTCTTCTCTGGCTGGTCTACTTAAAAACGAGGCGGATTGGTACATTTTTCAGAAGAATGCTGCCTGCGTTTGCTCAAGGAACACATCTCAATGCTGAAGATTGATACATCTTTGATAAAGTGTCCTTCTAAGGGGCCACAATGATAGTTGGCTCAGTCTGTTATTATCATCTTCTACAGCACATCACCACAGTTAAGTAAGACTTAAACTCATTCTGTACTTCTCAGGTGGCATTTGTATTGCCCCAACTGAAGAGGAAGCAATATGAACACAGAGAGAAACAAGGCAAGCTTTTAGCATTCCATGTGAGGCAGAGGGAGCAGATGTTTGCTGATCCAGCATTACCTAAAGAACCTCTAGACAAGTGGATGATTGTGTCACTGTGCACTTATCCTACCTATTTCTGATGAAATAAAACATTTTGACTGTTGATTCTGCTTTAAAACTATTGCAGCATTCTCTTGTGCTTGTCAAAATGATTAATAAAGTATTGTGATGCAAAAAAGAGACAATGATGATACTGACATTAAGGGCATAGCTTCTTCTCTGCAGCCAATTAGGTTTCAATGGTGCAAACACCACCATATACTGAGGGATTAACAAGTGCATAAATCAGGCAAAAACTCTGTAACATATATGAAAACATCACTCCACAATGATGAACCATTTGAAGAGATGGAAAAAACAATGCTGCATGCCTAGCAAAAACAAGTTTGTGCAATTTACAAACTGACCAATCCCAATCATTTATGGATTTCAATAGGACAATAGCACTGGAATCCATGAAGGACAAGCTGGAATAGTGATATCAATTTGTGTGTCTTTTGACTACTGTTGCCTCCATCCTCAGCAAACTTCATTAACCTACAATTTATCAATTTATCATGAAGCACGTCGGTGGAAACATAAGGGCATTAGAGTATATGATATCTGCATTTGGGTAATAAAGAAAAACAAATGCACACATGGAAGGAGTATGGGTATTAGGAAATGACAGCAAACTGTCCGACTAGTGCTGACCATTTTGAAATGAAAGGATAAAGTGCAAGATGAGCACTGCAAATGAGCAACACAGGTCTCGGGTACAGTGTAGTGGATGGGCAGAAGAAGAGATGGATAGCAGGAACCACTGTTTGAGGACATGGCCTGTGTACATCCTAAACTGCATATATAATGATTCTTCCTATTATTAGATTCATATGTATAAAGGCTGTCTGCCCAGGATTCCAATTCATCTAGTATGACTTTAGCTAGAGATGCTTTAATGCAATGTGCATATCTGTGAAGGGTAACAGCCATTACAACACAGTTTTGACCATGCAAAGCCTTAACCACGCATAACACATGCACCTTTACCAAGCATAGCCTTAACCACATTCTTTTTACATGCATATGCCTTTACCTTGCATGCTTTTACATTGAATTAAGTTGTAAAGATATGCACAGTAAGGACATATGCGTGGCACTGGTGGTAAGGGCATTTGTGTGGTAAAGGCATGGTAAAGGCTATCAGTGTCACAAGTCGTAAAGGGTCTCTCCGTTTCCTCTTTACGACCTGCACCGCACCTTGGGAGAGCTGACTTCTTATGTGGAGAGTTAGGCAAGGGGGACGGTTTTGGGGCTTGGGGGGGAGGTTAGGCTTTAAGGCTTGGGGCAGGGGGATGGTTGAAGGGTTCAGGGCAGGGGTTGGGTTGGGTATATTTTAAAAAATGTTGGGAGTCGGGGTGGTGCTGGGGTCACGTTTTCGGGCTCAGGGCCGGAGGGTTCTGCTTTGTGGCTAGGGGTGGGGGGACAGTTTTAAGCTTCAGGGCAGGGTGCCAGGTATTTTTTTAAATGACTGTAGGCGGGAGGGGCTCAGAGGTTTGGTTTTAGGGCTTAGGGCAGGGGTCAGGGAAAACCTTAATCATGCTTATGCATTTACCATACATGCTTTCACAACGAAATGTGTTGGAAAGGCGTGCGTGGTAAAGGCATATTCGTTGTCAAGGTTATGAGTGGTTAAGGTTAAGCGCAGTTAAGGCATTTGTGTTGTAATGCATGTGTGGTAAAGGCATGCATTGCAATGGGATGCATTGTTCCGTCATACAACCATCTGTGAGGAAACCATTGCAATATTTTACTTTCCATGTGGTGTTCACTTGACTTTTACGATTAACCTCAGATAATAATTGATAATTTGCCACAACTCATCTCACATTTGGTTTGCCTCCATCCTGTCCAAGCAGTGAAGGACGTGTGTTATAAGTGTCAGTCTCATTGTCACCAACAGCTACATGCTAGTATATTGAGCCAGTAACCTTTTCACTTACATGTGTCTGTTGTTTCCTAGTCATCACAATATCATTTTAATAGCAGTGCATCAACACATTATGCAGTTCCGGTGTCATTAGTATAGAAGTTACCATAATTGGCAGTGCTATTGCTGCCATATATGCACAAAAACTTAAAACCACCTCAACAATGCTAACTTAACATTGAAAAACATAATTGAAAGGTCTTAGATACAGGTCAAATATTAGTATTTTAAACAAGCAGTCACAAAGCCAATTGGTCTTGCACATGGGCGAGCTATTGGCTTTGGCAATCAGATGGTTGTCGGAAACGAGGTTGGTTAGAGGAGAAGAGCTAGAGATGGGAGGGTCAGAGAGGGGAGAAGAAATAGGGACAGGAAAGCCGGTGGGGGGGGAAGAAAAGGGGATGGGACGGGAATGTGCACTAGATCATATCAGCATCTTTTGCCATGGCAGAAAAACAGGTAGAAAAGCAGGTTGGAATTTGACAGAGTGGTGTATGGGTTTGACTGCTGGAAATACATAGGGTGAAACTGGACATGACTGATATTCTGTGTTAGAGCTCTAGCCACAGTACTACGGAGTGATTGGCCATGGTGATTGAGGGCCATGTCAGAGGGAAGTATTGATCTCAGTGCTAGAATAGGAAAGAATTAGCTGGTAATACCCGAGGTATGTTGACAGAGCTGTGTTTGTGGATGATGACGGCAGTACATAGTCATAGCTTTGTGCGTTGCATTGTGCTGCTTTGGCAGATTTAGGCGTAGATAGACATATGTGAGTTGAAGCTGAACTTCCTCGCACCACAGTATTCCTTGGGGCTCAGCACAAATAGTCCCTGATTCACAGTACAAGCAGCAGATGGCCAGCCGAGGTGCAAAAATCAAAGCTAATTAACTGTACTTTGTTTTTGCAGCAAAAATGTAAAAGGCAGTGAAGCACGGCAAGTGCTGTCCAATGAAAAAGCAGCAAAGAAGAGCAACATTGATGCCAACAAATGATAAGTTATGGGTGGGTTCCAAGCTCATTATTGAACACAAAAGTCTTGCAAGTGAGAGTACATGTGCTAGCAAATGCTCTCACAGGTGTAATCTAAAAAGAGGCTAATGTCTTGAATGTACAAATGTAATAGTCAATTACTCTGCTTCTGACATAAGCCAAGATCCCAGTAATGTTAAACATTGCAAATGCAAAAAATGTCTCTATATAACATGAACACACTTAGGGGGTCATTATGACTTTGGTGGACGGTCTGCACCGTCCACCAAAGTCCCAATCGTCAGGTTGCCGCCAGTGCCTTCCTGCAGGCCCCATTAAGAGCCCCCCACTGGGTCAGTGGGTGGAAACAGTGTTTCTGCCCATTGCCCCAACAGTGAATGGCCTACAACATTGACACCTGCTCATAATAGAGCCGGCTGCAATGCTGTAGTGCGTAGGGTGCACCACCACCCGTCCTGATGTTCACTGTCTGCAAACAGACAGTGAACATGTGGGCTGGCCAGGGGGGTCCCTGCACGGCACATTCCAACTGCATGGGCAGTGCATGGGCCCATCTGGGGCAGCCTGAACCCCTTCTCCACCAGCCTTTACATGGTGGTGCTACCGTCATGTAAAAGCTAGTGGCGAGGGGTTTCGTAATCCCCAGGGCGGTGCTGCTTGCAGAGCTACCCTGGAGGATTAGGGCCCCCAGTCCCTCCTGTTGTGGAGAACTGGTGGTGCTGGCAGTCCCACCGTGGCACAACAGCCATGGTCATAATCCGCTTTGGCGGCGGTCAGACTGCAACCGCGAACCTGGCGGTCTGAAGACTGACAGGGACATACTAAGGCCCCTAGTGTACACACTTTAACTGGTACTTAGCATGTCAAGTGCTGCCCAGTGAGAAAGAAGCAAAGAAGAGCAACTTTGTCAGCCACACAAGCTGAGGAGGACCAGGTCTGTTTAACTCAACCCCTGGGGATTCAAATTATCAGGTGCAAAACAATTTCACTGACCCATTTGTAATCAAGGCCATTTTCCTAGCCAATATTCCTTTGCATTTTTGGACTTGTAATTTTGACGTTGCGATTTTAGGTATATTTTACAAATTCCAACCTGAAATTTGCAGAAGACTAGAAATCCTGGGCTGGTCCTGATTCTTATCACAGTTAAAACTGGCAACATCGGATTGCGGATATGAAGACTGACTCACTCCTGCTTGTAATCATCATAGGGATCATTTAGAAGTAAACATTTCTGTTTTTCTTGCCAAGCCATGAACCTTAGCTTCTGCCAGTGATGAGTGCACTGAACAGTAGTCTGATGCATTGGTCGAGTGTACATTTCTATTTTCCACCATGGATATTGGCCCTGATATTAGTATGTAAGACATGACCTTCATGAACAAGCAGAAGAAGGTGCAACTCAAAAACATGAGAGGCGGTAAGGAAATAGGGGCTCTTTCGAGAAGCACTACACCATCCAGTCAGTGCTGTAAGAGCAGGGCCTGGATTGGAGGAGTAATGTAAAGGGTATCATCCTTTAAATAATCAAAATGTAGCCATCCTGACTTTGACACCATTGGTTTCGGAGTGATTAGAGCAGGTCAGGATAGGTAGGATGCAACACTACTGAGGCAGCATTTCCTTGCTAAACACCACTCATATAATTGAACTGCCCTACCACTGAGCCAATTACTGGTCTTTGGACCTTTGAGGTGGCTGTTAGGTATATTAACAAGCTGCAACATAAACTTTGTTAATCACAAGTTAACTCTATAGGAGACAATATTAAATGGTTAAGATTGTTTTAAATATGTATTCAAAGATAGAGTAATACGTTTCATTATTCAGTAGAATTTACAGAACAATTGCATGTAGCATGCCCTGAATGTGCCCCAGTTGTATTTGCCTCAGTCTATTTAATAAAAACTCCCTGTACTCATAAAGAATATAGTTGCAATTTGGCCCACGCTCATTGAAGAAGCTAAGGAAAATATAGTTAAGAATTTCAAAAAGTAGTTCTTTATTCTATCTCCAATACTATTGCCACAACTAGCTAACGAATAAGCTTCAGCTATCACGCTATTCTGCAACAGTCTATTCAGCTCCCACCTTCTCTCTAGCAACAGTCAGAAAGCTCCTCTGTGGGGAAGCAAAATGGATAAAATGACAAAAATGGGATGCCCACAATGCCAGTAATCCAAGCAGCACTCTCTCGTATCTGCCTTGCTCTGCATTGAGAGACCCATATTCTTTCCCTCAGACACCTTTTATACCAATTGATTTGTTACAATCATTTATATCCTATCATAAATGTAATTCATTCTTCTTATTTTGAAACTTCTAGAAAAATTGTGCTGATCACATTTAGAGAGTAACTAGAAACATCAGCACAGTTACCCATGCACAGCCTACTTCTGAAAGAATAAAGAGCATGCATGAATGAAATCATCATCTCCCTTCTCATAGCTTCCACAATGTAGGCTTATTCATAAAAGAAGCAATTTAGTATGTATTGTGTGCAAGTCAGCACATTCTGAAGCAAGTTAACAAGAAAAAAGTATAAAGAATACTGCTTCCATTGTTTAAGATGGAGGACGTTTCGTAACATGTATAGGCCATGCAAAGGTTAGGAGTGAAAAAATTGTTTTGCAAAAAAATATGTAAACCTTAACAGTTTTAAAACAAGTTCATGACTACCAAAAGCATTTGCAGTTAGGCCTAGCTTCATGCTCTTGTTTCGGAATTTCAATTGATTTTATGTATTTACTGTAAGCTTCAGCACTACAAGCGTGTAATTTGGCAATTACCCTCCAGGCAGCAACAAAATAAAATGAAGTGTACACAGGAACTTGGAAATAATAAAAACAACTTTGTGCCTCACTTTAAAAGTCAAAATCAACTTTTGAACAAGGCCACCATATCTAGAAGGAGATGAGTGCCTCTTTACTTTTTTATCAGGGGAAATGTTGCATTTGTTTCAGTAATACAGAGAAAGCTTCAATGTAGATATGAGTATGTTTAATATTCATGTAGAAAAGGCCACCACAGGATGCATCAGTCACCAGAGATCAACTGATGGAGTAAAGTTGGACTCTAGATTCTTGGGGCTGCTGGCTGTAAAAGTACATAATAAATCTATAGCCACGGAAGTGGGACCTGAGGGAGCGACAAAGATAGAACATCTGGGATGGGGAGAACACAGTTTGCAGCAATGTGTGTGACACAGAATACAAGATGCCATTCAACCCACTCCTTGTTGTGTTGTTATTAGACTCAAGGAACAGAGACCCAACAGATGGAAGTCAGTCCCAAATTTGGAATGGGAGTGTGAATAATAGTCCTCCAAACAAGCCCATTTCCAAACAAAGTGTGAACTCCTTGGCTTGTGCTTTTGAATAAGCTGTCAAGTACAGAAAACAACTTTAATGAAACAAACAGCAGCATGCAATGGTAAAGGGCCCACTGCTTAATCATGATGACTTTACCAACAGATGAATTATGTATAAAGAGGGAATCAACTTGAAAATACTGAAAGTATTTCAGGAAGGCAGGTATGCACCAAACCTCTTTGAAAAACGAAACTCTTGCAGTGGGATTTGTGTTATTGAAACCCCACACCCTTGTAGTTTTCTCCCTGAAAGGGGGAGAGGGGTGTTAGTTTTACTTTTTTTTGTTCTGGGTCCCAGGTTTTTCCTGACAACGATCAGACCCTCTGCTCTAAAGAGAGTGAGCAATTTGATGTTCTTACACACTGGGCAATTGGAGTAAACTTTCCAATGGCAGGGCCATCATGGAATGATGATGGTCCATCTGACTGACAATAGAGAGGGTAGATCAAGGGTTTGATGGACCGGATAGTTCATGATGTTTGTGACCAATTATCTTGTCTACCAAACTTTAGCCCTTTGTCCCATGATATGAAAGTGAGACTCATCACACTCTATCAGTGAAGCAAGGTCCCAGAATGAGGCCGTCAAGGGGCATAGAGGGTCCCTCGAAGTCAGATATACAGTTCTGTCAAAATATTGTTTCAAAAATATTGCAAGCCATAAATATTGTATCAAGAAAATTGTGATGTCAAAGATGTCATGAGACAGAAAATAGAAGGTAAATATAAAATTTCAAGTTTATTATAATTTTTATGTAGTTGAACAAATATATATATATTTTTTGTCCTCATTTCGCTACCCACGCTTTGGTTAAGAGGAAAAAGGCAAAGGCCGAGGCACTTATGGTATGATTCCAGGTGTGCGGACCGCAGCGCTGCTGGGCCGCCCCACCTGTTCTGCATATTGCACTTTTCCCAATCGACTGCCATCGACCAAGTCTTACTGTTTTCTTCGAGACCTGATCATAACCAAAGCAGCACCCAATAAGGTGAGGGGAGTTCTAATCATTGGACTAAAATTCCAGGAGGAGGAGACCAAACAAAGGAACCACAAAACAAGAATTATATGACTTAAACTACTCCACACTTATAAGCTACTGATAAACATTTTCCCAATCCACCCAAAAATTATCTCTTCTAGTAAGAGGACCGCATTGTTCCATTTTACACAATCGATTTACTGATGATTGCCAATCCTGAGCGAGGGGGGGCAATGGATCCACCCATTTATTACATATTTCCCGTCTAGCCAAAAGCATTAGTACAAACAACAAGTGCTCCTGTTGTACTGACATTTTCTGATAATTTATGCCCGGTTCACAAACCCCAAACACCACCATAAGGAGGTTTATTCTTAAGTTTACATCAAAAGTTATCATCAGAATACTTCCTATATCCTTCCAATACTTAATCAACATTGAACATTGCCAAAACATGTGAACATCATCTGCATTGTCTTCCCCACACCGCGGACAGTTTTTCTTGAATTTCCCGATAGCTGTTAATCTAGCAGGTGTCCAATAAACCCTATGTAGTGTAAACAAATGGTTTTTCTTCAACCCCGCAGGTTTAGTAGTAAACCTCAGTTCTGAACAAGAATTCTGCCACAAAGCTGTAACTTCTAGGGTTGGAAAGATCCTCCCCCATTTCAACAAAGGGAGGGAAGGAACGTCATCTACTGTTTCCAACAAAGCATGATACCAAAAAGCAACTTCTTTTTTAATAGCTGTCTGGTTTAGTTTCCTTTCCCATGAGCTGCTCCCTATTTCTCCTACTCGTCGAGATTTAGCCCAACTAGATAACTGAAGGTACTTGAATTTAGAAATTGTCCCTCTAGTGCACTCCTGAAATGCAGACCAGGTTAACAATTCAGAACCTTCTATAATCTGACCCCATCTTACCATCCCGCTTGTTCTCAAAGGAATTGATAGTTTGTCGATAAGACATTCAGGAGTACAGGGTGAGACCCAGATAGGAGCAGAATTACAATATTAAGGTATCCCTAGCACCTTCCGAAAATGAATCCAAACATTACACGCCTGTCTGGGGAGCTTCAAACGCACCTTCTTGAAGTACTTTGGGTGTCCAACTTTATATAAGAAATAATCCGCTCCTTCCTCAAGATGTGCCATCAGAGCTCTCCAGACCAATGCGTACTCTGACTTCTTATTCAATAACATTCTGGTATTTTTTAGTTGAAAAGTCAGATAGTACCTAAAAAAATCTGGAGATGCAATACCCACCCACTCTTTCTTTCTACTCATCTTTTTCCAAGAAATCCTTACTCCCTTGGAGGCCCAAACAAACGAGGATAAATCTCCCTGTAATTTTTTTAACTAGCTCCCCTTAAACTCTAATGGGATTGTGTTAAATAAGAAAGTAAACTTTGGAAGAATACACATCTTCAAGATATTAGATCTTCCAATTATAGAAAGTGGAAGAACAGCCCAGTTTTTTGGTTTCCCTATAAGTTATGTCAAAATGTAACTTAGCTACATCATTAAGATCAGTTGTAAACCGAATTCCCAAGTATTTGATCTCTTGTTTTACTAAGGGAGAAACATAAGCCAAATTCCAACACATAATTTCCGTCTTTTCTGTGTTTATACTATAACCTGAAAATCTACCAAATTGCTCCATCAATGTATTGACAATAGGTAAAGTAGTCATCACATCACTAGTGTATAGCATAAGATCGTCCGCATATAACGCTACTCTCTTTTCCCAACCCCCAATCCGAAACGGGGGAATGTCCTTACAAACCCGTAATAAAATTGCCAAAGGTTCAATATATAAATTAAAAAGCAAGGGAGATAAAGGACATCCCTGTCGCGTACCCCGACAAATCCTGAATTCCTGTGATAGCTGACCATTAACCAAGATTCTCGCAGAAGGGCATCTATACAGTTCCCTAACAGCCCTAATAAAAGGAATTCCCAAGCCTCCTATTTCCAACGCGACCCCCAAGAAAGACCAGTTAACACGATCAAAAGCTTTCGCTGCATCAAAAGTCAGAATCGCTAATGGAGCCTTTTCTTGTTCCGCCAGGTCTACTCCAGCAAATAACTCGTGAGTTAACTCATAGAGTTGTCTACCCTTCATAAATCCCTTTTGATCCAAGTGAATGAAGTTGCCTATAACTTTCCCCAGTCTCCTAGATAAGATCCCTGTATACAGTTTGTAATCCGAATTCAACAAGGAAATGGGTCTGTACGATGAAAAAGGCATTGAGTCCTTACCTGGTTTTAACAATAAGCAAATTATAGCTTCTCTCCAGGACTTAGGTACCTGTGCCCCTTCTACAAGCATAGAATTGAATAATTCCAGTAAAAT
The DNA here is from genome assembly GCF_031143425.1 of Pleurodeles waltl. NCBI lineage: Eukaryota > Metazoa > Chordata > Amphibia > Caudata > Salamandridae > Pleurodeles > Pleurodeles waltl. The sequence continues at coordinate 780,021,119 of NC_090439.1, forward strand.
CGGAGTGCGTTTTTCCCCCAGAACCTTATATAGCTCATTAGGTAAATTATCTGGGCCAACTGCCTTCCCTTTCTTCAAAGCTTTTATTCCTTCAGCAAGCTCAGCCCCACTTATCTCACAATTCAATGACAGCTTTACTGATTCATCCAAAACTGGAAGATGCGCTTTTTTCCAAAAATGCTCTAATCGACTCCTCTGAATTTACCAAACTTTCTGAATACATTTCTTGAAAAAAAGATACAAATGCCCCCTCAATCTCATCTTGCTCCACACAAATCTGATTCGTGAGGTCTGATTTAACCGATAAAATATGCCTTTAGAGACATCCGACTTACCCTTCCAAGCTAACAGTTTGCTATAACCTTCTCCATATTCATAATGTGAATATCGACTACTTTCCCACTTTAACCTATTGCGCTTCTCCAAAAAAGAATCTAAGTCGATCCGAACCTTTTCCTCTTGGCGTATCAACTCCTCTAGTAATTCTTCCTTCCCTTCTCTTCGTGCATTATGAATTAAAACTTGAAAAGTATTTAAAGATGATTCCATACCCCCCAACTTCTTCCTTTCTTCACGACGCTTGTATATTGCCAGGCTCACAAGCCTCCCTCTAATATAAGCCTTATAAGCGTCCCAGACACACCATAAACTTGCTGTTCCTCGATTTAAATAGAAAAAATCTCTTGTATCTTTCTTTAACACCTCTACTATTGAATCATCTAAGAGTAAAGAGCGATTGATTGTACTCCTAATAGCCTTACTTACGACCCTGATATCCAAATGTAGATTTATGGCTGAGTGATCCGAAAGGTGTGCTGGGTTGTGGGCTACCTTTATCACCTCTGAACATAAACTTTTATGTATTAAAAAGAAATCTATTCTAGATCTATGTCCATATTTTTTATTGTGGAATGTGTATCTATCTCCTTCACCCCTTTTCCAGTGCCATATGTCTATCAGTCCTAAATCCCGCATGGTTTGCTTCACCTGTGCCCTAGTTTTAGGTGAATTAACCATACCCCGGGGGGTTGATTTATCAAGAGCAGGATCTAACAGTATATTAAAATCCCCACCTAGCACCACTGGGTACCTAGCTAGAAGTAAAATGTTAAATAGTTCTTGAAATGGCGTCGGGTCATCTAGATTTGGGCCGTAGTAACCTGCAACTGTGACCCAATAGCCACATACATACACTTCTACCACTACCCATCTACCCCTGGAGTCTACTTGCACCTCTCCTATCTTAAACCTTATAGACTTTTTAATCAGAACTGCCACACCTTTAATCGCGCCAGTTTGGGAAGAACATACACTACATAAAACCCAATTCAATCGTTTAAGCCAACTCTCCCACTCCTCTTGTTGAAGATGAGTTTCCTGCAGTATAATAATCTCTTCCTCAGCCAATCTTAAATATTCAAAAATCTTCCTCCTCCTATGTAGCACCCTTAGGCCGTTAACATTCCAAGAAAGAAATTTTAATCGTAAATTACCATAGTTAGTCATTCCCAGAAAGAAAAAGAAAAAAAAAAGGCTTGAACACAAACTTCCCCCCTCCTTTCTAAGCAAGTTAGACATTATGGCCCTCATTCTGACCTTGGCGGGCGGCGGATGCCGCCCGCCAAAGTCCCGCCGTCAGGTTACCGTTCCGCGGTCGAAAGACCGCGGCGGTAATTCTGACTTTCCCGCTGGGCTGGCGGGCGGTCGCCTTCAGACCGCCCGCCAGCCCAGCGGGAAAGAGGCTTCCACGATGAAGCCGGCTCGGAATCGAGCCGGCGGAGTGGAAGCTGTGCGACGGGTGCAGTTGCACCCGTCGCGTATTTCACTGTCTGCGCAGCAGACAGTGAAATACATGTAGGGGCCCTCTTACGGGGGCCCCTGCAATGCCCATGCCAGTGGCATGGGCACTGCAGGGGCCCCCAGGGGCCCCGCGACCCCCCCTACCGCCATCCGGATCCCGGCGGTCGGACCGCCGGGATCTGGATGGCGGTAGGGGGGGTCGGAATCCCCGCGGCGGTGCAGCAAGCTGCGCCGCCGTGGAGGATTCAATGGGGCGGCGGTACACTGGCGGGAGCCCGCCAGTGGTGCCGGTCCGACCGCGGCTTTACCGCCGCGGTCGGAATCCCCATTGGAGCACCGCCGGCCTGTCAGCGGTGCTCCCGCGGTCCTCCGCCCTGGCGGTCTTTGACCGCCAGGGTCAGAATGAGGGCCTATGTGTCTAATTGTATAATCCAGATGCTAGCGGGCTGTGGATGCGGTGATAAATGGCAGGAGCCAGGAGGCATGAGGCAGGCGGCAGGCAGCAGGACCACCAAGTCCCACCTATTGGACTATATTCTATAAATTTGCTTCCTGTGATTATCGAGCTCTCTAGCCCAAAAGCTTGTTTCCACTATCGCCATTAAGGAGGTGCAGGAAGACCTCGTTAGTGTACCAAATGGAAAGGCGGTTGGCAATGATGGCTAAGGATCTAGTAGATTAGTTTACACAATATGGACTATAAACCTTTAATGAAGGTTTGGTCTATACGTATTACTCCACTGACTTAAGTTTTGGTGAATAAGGACCAGACCGGTTCTGTGGCTGGTCGGCTGATGGCAGCAAACTCAGGCTTATTAGTGCAAGTACCAGATTACCTTTCAGCTAATCACACCAGGGTGGCAGTCATTATGGTGGATGCTGAGAAGGCTTTTGATCTGTTTAATTGGCAAGCGCTTTTTCTCTCTCTTGAGAAATTTGGTTTTCCTTCTCAATTCACAAATATGCTTGTGAATATATATCGAGGAACCCAAGCTAAGGTCTTTGTTAATTCCCAGTTAGCGGGAATAGTTGACATCAATAGGGGGACACGGCAAGGATGTCTACTTTCTCTTGTTCTATTTATTTTTTTCTTTGAACCTCTGTATCAGTTTTAGGGTTAATCAGACTATGGAGGCCCATTGGTTTGAATGGGAACAATGAAAATGTTTGCAGATGATGTCATGCTATATTTGAAGCCTGATATGATGAATTTCCAGAGAGATTTGGACAAGTTTGAACAGTTCCAAAATATAGGGGGTTACAAAAATAATCCAAAGAAAAGAGAGATGCTTCTTTTCAACACTCTTGTTAGCAGTCTTCCCCTTTCCCTTCAGACACAGGTTCGTTTACATGCCCCTATTCTGTATTTAGGGATATACGTGACCAACATTTTTTCTTAGTTGTTTCAATTAAAATATGTTTCAACACTTCTAAAAGTTAAGGGGCTACTAGAAAAGTGGGCTCAATTCCCCCTGACATTTATAGGAAGGATGGCCTTTATTAAAATCTCGATCCTCCCATTATTATTGTTTATATTTTCAAATATTCCCATTAGAGTCAGCAAAAGTTATTTCTGCGAGCTTGACAAAATGTTCAGACAGTTTTGTGGAACCGGAAAGCACCAACGGTTAAGTACGCTGTGTTTCAGTGTGACATAGCATGTGGGGAGCTTGCCCTTTCCCATATTCAGAACTTTTATGAGGCAGCTTTTCTGGGCTCATCGCTAGATCTGTTTTTTGTGGATGCAATGATGCAGGATGTCAAAACTCAGTTTCTAATTTTTATTAAGATCCCAAAATTACCAAAAAAACAGATACCTTGAGTTCATTTTGCTAGTTCAGTGCAAGGTACTGATGGCCCCTGTATAGGAATAAATAACTCCGGTGTGTAGCATTAACCAGGAGACTTGTTTTTTCAAAGGCAGGGGATGTTAATAGAATGTTTCTGCCTCATTTGTGAGCATTCTTAGGGGCATTTATACTCTGTTTGCGCCAAATGTGCGTCAAATATTTTGACGCACAATCGATGCAAACCCTGCCCCATATTTATACTTTCACGCCCGACCCCACGGGCATCAAAATTCCACCATGTGCGTAATTTTTTGGAAGGGGGAACCAGCCTTGCGTTAATTATATGCAAGGTAGGTGTTCCCTTCCAAAAAATGACTTTAAGGCCTGTGCCCCTTATTTATACTCTGGCGTCATTTTGACGCACAGGAGGGGGTGGGCCTTTAAAAACGGCGCACAGCCTGATGTGCGACATTTTTTAATGCCTGGGTCAGGGCAGGCGTTAAGGGACCTGTGGGCTCGGAAGGAGCCCAGAGGTGCCCTCACGTGCCCCCAGGGACACCCCCTGCCACCCTTGCCAACCCCAGGAGGCAGCTTTTCTGGGCTCATCGCTAGATCTTTTTTTTGTGGATGCAATGATGCAGGATGTCAAAACGTAGTTTCTAATTTTTATTAAGATCCCAAAATTACCAAAAAAACAGATACCTTGAGTTCATTTTACTAGTTCAGTGCAAGGTACTGATGGCCCCTGTATAGGAATAAATAACTCCGGTGTGTAGCATTAACCAGGAGACTTGTTTTTTCAAAGGCAGGGGATGTTAATAGAATGTTTCTGCCTCATTTGTGAGCATTCTTAGGGGCATTTATACTCTGTTTGCGCCGAATGTGCGTAAAACAAATTTGACGCACAATCAGTGCAAACCCTGCCCCATATTTATACTTTCACGCCCGACCCCGCGGGCATCAAAATTCCACCATGTGCGTCATTTTTTGGAAGGGGGAACCAGCCTTGCGTGAATTATATGCAAGCTAGGCGTTCCCTTCCAAAAAAATGACTTTAAGGCCTGTGCCCCTTATTTATACTCTGGCGTCATTTTGACGCACAGGAGGGGGTGGGCCTTTAAAAACGGCGCACAGCCTGATGTGCGCCGTTTTTTAATGCCTGGGTCAGGGCAGACGTTAAGGGACCTCTGGGCTCGGAAGGAGCGCAGAGGTGCCCTCACCTGCCCCCAGGGACACCCCCTGCCACCCTTGCCCACCCCAGGAGGACACCCAAGGATGGAGGGACCCATCCCAGGGAAGTAAAGGTAAGTTTGGGTAAGTATTTTTTTCCGATTTTTTTTGTGGCATAGGGGGGCCTGATTTGGGCCCCCCTACATGCCATTATGCCCAATGACCATGCCCAGGGGACATAAGTCCCCTGGGCATGGCCATTGGGCAAGGGGGCATGACTCCTGTCTTTGCTAAGACAGGAGTCATGTCAATGGAGGTTGGGCGTCAAAAAAAATGGCGCAAATCCGGTTTGAGGCCTGAATTTTGCCTCAGACCTGACTTGCTCCATTTTTTGACGCACAACCCCCATTTTCCCATACGCCGGCGCTGCCTGGTGTGAGTCATTTTTTTTAACGCACACCAGTCCGCAGCGCCGGCTAACGTCATTCCATTAATAAGGCGCCCGCATGGCGCTTTGGAATGGCGTTAGCCGGTGGTAAAATTTTTGACGCACAACTGAGTTGCCGCAGTTGTGCGTCAAAAAGTATAAATATGGGTCTTAGTACGTTTGCATTTTCCATTTCGCACTTTAGTATATTCGCACTTCAGCATAGGTGCACTTTTAGCACATGTCCACTTTCTTTGATCTCTCTGGCTCATTGATGCTGCAAATTACGAAATTGATGTGAGGTCTATATTTTCTGTGTGGTAATCTAAGTATTTTTTTTATTTCATTACTGCATCAGTGGCGACAGAAGACATGGTAGAAGCTGCTTTAGTGTTTAATGTATTGTACCTTATTTTATATCGATAGTATTGATGGTCCCTGTATTGAAGTATGTAACTTTAGTATCAATAAGGAGACCTGTTTTTAAAATAGGGGACCCTCATAGAATGTTTCTGCCTTATTTACAGGTGTTTAGCATGTCTGCACTTTACATCTTGCACTTTAGCATATTTTCAAATTTTTGCGCACATGCACTTTAGCACAGGATCACTTTATTTGACCTCTGTGGCTCTTTAATATTGCACACTATGTAACTGATGTGATGTGTATATTTTGTTGGTGTTATCTTGTTTGTGCACCTTGTTGATCTCATCAGTGTATCAGTGTCAATAGAAGACAGAGAAGAAGCTTCTTTACTGTTCAGAGTATTGTATCTTATTTTGTATTGTATAACGTATGCCATTTCTGCTAAAAGAAAAAACATGTGGACTATTTTTACAATGCTAGGAACAAGATGTAATTTCAAAAACTAAAATTATTTGCTTTTCTCCTCTTATTTATGATTTTCAAATGGTACTAAGAGTTGAAGGAGAGTTTTTCTTGTAATGGACTGGAGATTTGACTGTATTTTTGTGCATCTATATTGATATGATTCTAAACATAATGTTTGAGCAAGTAAGGGTCTTTCTCCTGGTCATATTGAGTTTGTTTCCAGGAACTTTTTTCTACAAACCCATCCATGTACATGTCAGAAAGGCTCTCAGTCTGAGTTTCTCAGATTCAGCCAGTAACATGAGAGATTCTGAGATGTGTGATAATCTTACAGGTAGAGTTATCGCACACACAGACTTTCAAAGGAAATATACACCAAAACATCTGGCTAATGTTTTGGCAAAAGTGGCTCCGATTTAGGGAATGACCCTCACAAATTGGTGTCAAAACACTGATGTCTGCAGTAATTCCCTGGTCCAAGACGGAAAAAGTCATAACATTTTTGGTAAAGATGCATTTTTTTATATTTTAAATACTGTAATGTTGGTAATTCTGGGTGCCGAATTATCGAAGCAATTTTAATTCATAATTAAGAATAAAAGTCAAAGTGCTTTGAATACAATTCTTCAATCAACGCAGGGTGCAGTGCTAAGAGGCCAGTTTCACAAGATCCAATTTGCCCAGTTTAGGGCACATTTATGTAGCCTGATTCTATGCCCTTGTCAGAGCAGAACCCCAATAATCATCTGAACCCCTATATTTTGATCATCTCAATATTTACCAAAACAATTCAGTTCCAGAATCTCCAATTGATCTGGCAGATTGAGACTACACTCCTCAACAGGGAAAAACAATTGAGAAAAGTTGAACTGAATACAAAGATTACACTCATAAAAGGCTGAGTTCTAGACCAATGTAGACAAAAATAAATTTTATTATAGAATAAAATCAAAAAGTGGTACAAAGAAGAGATATAAGGAATAACACACAATCATAAACCTTAATCAGGCATATTCTAAACAAGAATTTTAAATGTCAAACACATAAAGAGTACTGACAACTCAACAGGACCCCTACAAGGAAAATGGCAAAATATCCACGTCACCGACTAAAAGGAAGGTAAGCCCACAAAAAGCACATAGGCAAAATTAATAATCATCTCCCCCAAATACAAGATCTCAAAAGGTTATCGGGAAAGCACACAGTCTATTAATAGAGTCTGCAGATTCAGCATAGTATGATCATGGTTAGGGTCGCTATTTAGAAAATCAAAAGCAAGTATTAAATACAAATTACACAATTATTTAAGCACTGACCCATTTCTTAAGGTAAGAGAAATCTTCCATCGCTTCCTCAGTAACTGCACTCCGAAGATGTGTAACACAAATTAAACATTCCTTAAGCAATAGCTCATAGAACTCATATGTCTTCAGAGGAACTTCCAGCGGAAGTCGCTGAAATTGATACTTTAGGTACATTAGGGTAGCCTCATTTACAATACATACTTTCTAACAAAATATTATGCAACTCTAATTCATTAAGGTCATCTTCTCCTTTCTCTGTGGACCAAGAAAGGCGATAGCTTTGCAACAGGACACTGGGAGGGTAAAATGAGCAGGTGCAAGATGAACAGAACACAAGAAACAGCATTCATTTTTAAAATAAGGGTGTATCACAGGAAAACACATCATAGCTATTCATAGGTTTATCTACACTTCTATATGACCCAAATATTTCATTTCCGCTGAAGTTTTATCAATTCATCGTTTGTGAATCTATGCATTGTTAAAAATAAAGCATTTCCAAACAATTGTTCACATTATTTGCACATTTTGAATATTTGAAAAAATGCTACAACACCTTTTGCAGGCTGCAGGTTAGCATTTTTTGAAGGGTGTTTTCTCCTGTCCAAATTATTAGTGAATGGTGGTTGAAAAGCGCATTGATTTTTTTGGAATGAGTCTTTGTTTATCCTTGCTAATTATAGACTAGTTGAACAACTTCTCTCAGTAGGAAAATGGAAATGTGAGACAGGATCATCAACAGAGTGAATGCTGAAGGTACCACCCTGCGCACAAAGGAGGACATTAGGACAAGGTGGAATGGCCTCGGGGCAAGGTCCATTGCCTGGTCTCTAGACACCTGCTGCCCTCTCAGTGCCCCATTACATCTCTTTCACTGGGAAGAGACGGTCTTGGCCATTCTGCATCCTGAGGACTTGATGGGAATACAGGGGGGAGTAGAGTCTGGTAAGTCACAACACTAAAATGTCACCAAAATGCTATGTTGTTCATGCTGACAGCTCATTTTTTGCCACTTTAACAGTCACGCCACTCACCAGTGCAGTGCTCACCTGTCCAAAGACCTCTATTGGGCAAATCACAAAAGAAGTGTACTCACCTGGGGAGATGATTTTTGTATAGTGTGTGTGCAGCACAGGGACTGACATGACTCCAAATCCCCGTGAGCACTGTTCTACAACTCCAAACACTAGACCATTGGTCACTTGTCCACATATCCCTGTTTGGCAAATCACAAATGGGCTTCGCTCACCTGGGAAGGTACCATTTGTCAAGTGTGAGAAGTACTGCAACTCTCAGGAGGCACCATTCCTGTAACTACAAACACTAGCACAGTGTTCACATGCTACAATACATCTGTTAGTGAACTTTCAATTGAAGTGTATTCACCTCGGGGGCAGAACATTTGTTAAGTGTGTGTAGTGTGACTGCAGCTCATAGGAGGCACTGTTTCAGCAACTCTAAACACCAGAACAGTGTTTACTTGTCTAAAGACCTCTGTTTGGCAACTCACAATTTAGGTTTACTCAGCTGAGAGGATACCATTTGTCAAATGTGGGAAGCAGAGGGAGTGACATGACTATTAAAGACAGGAAGACCTTGGGTCTGTAAAACCAACTACCAGCCCAGTGTTCTCTTGTCCAAATACCATTGTTTGGTAATTTTGCAATTGTAATGGACTCACCTTGGAGGACAACATTTGTATAGTGTGTGTAGTAAAGGGAATTACATAATTCCCAGGAGGCTCTGTTACGGTCACCAGTCCAGTGTCCTCTTCTCCAAAGACTCCTGTTTGGTAACTCACACATGAAGTATACTAATCTGGTGGGATTATATTTGCATAGTATGTGTACTAGGGAGAGTGACCTGACGCAACTCACAGCAGGCTTTGAATTTGTAACTACAAACACCAGCCCAGTGGTCACTTGCCTATATACTCCTGTGTCTCAACTCCCAAATGAGGCATACTCACCAGGGGGATAACATTGGAAAGGTGTGTGAACTAGATGGAATAATCTGACTGCAACTCACATTTGTGTTTCAGTAACTCAAAACACCAGAACAGTGTTCATTTGTCAAAAGACCCCTGTTTGGCAACTCTAACTCAGCTGGGAGGATATCATTTGTATAGTGTGTGTAATAGAGGGACTGACGTGACTGCTAAGGCCAGGAGGGTCAGTCACTCTTGCTTCACTCACCAGCCCAGTGTCATCAACTCCAAAGGATCCTGTTTAGTAACTCACAAATGAAGTGTACTAACCTGGGGGAATAATATTTGTATAGTGTGTACTAAAGAGAGTGACATGACTCCAAGTCCCAGCAGGCCCTGTTTCTGTAACTTTAAACACCAGCTCAGTGTTCCCCTGTCCAAAGACTCCTCTGTCTTACCTTTCAATTGAAATCTACTCACCTGAGAGAACATTTTTATAGTGTGTGTATTGCAGGGAGGTACATGACTGCAACCCCCAGTAGGGACTATTTCACTAACCCAAAACACTAGTCAACACCAGTCCAGTGTTCAGTTCTCCAAATACCCTTATTTGGAAACTCACAAATGAACTGTAGTCACCTGTAGGGATGATATTTCTCAAGTGTATGAAGTAGTAAGAGTGACATGACTGCTAATGCCAGAAGGCTCTGTCTTTCTAATGCCAAACACAAGTCCATTGTTCTCATGCCCAAATACCCCTATGTCTTAACTCTCAACTGAAGTTTACTCATCTGGGAGGATAGCATTTGCATGGTGGTGGGAAGTAGTGACCAGAATACAAAGCCCAATAGGCCCTGTGTCTCTAGCTCCAACCACAAAAACAATGTTCACTTGACCAAATCCATAAATTTAGGAACTCTCAATTGAAGTTTACTCAGCTAGGAGGATAACATTTGTCAAGTGTGTGTAGTATGGAGAGTGTCATGACTGCAACTCCCAGGAGCCACTGTTTCAGTAACTCTAAACACCAGACCAGTGGTCGCTTGTCCAAATACCTTCGCCTGCTAACTTTCAATTGAAGTTACTCATCTGAGAGTGACCAAGATGTAGACCATGCTCAACTCTGAGACGTGTCTGGCTACCTAGCTCCATCTTGACCTGCTAACCCACGATGAAACTATTGAGGACAGGAAGGGCAGCTTACCCAGTGTTCAAAACAATGACCCCAAAGGCCTCAAGAGGCATACCCAGAATGGTATTGGCAGAAGACACATTCACAATGCACTGATCACATGATGGCTCAGTCACATATAAAACAACCCCCTGGGTCTGCCTGCATCACAATCAACTTGGCCTCAAATTGGCCAAAGACATATCTGTCTAGCCGCTGTTTTGCCTGCACTGGTGGCAAGATGGCATTCTCAGGCCATCCTCTCAAGTGCTAATGATCTGCACATTTCAGCAGCTGCTTGACTTAAATGGAATTGGCATGCTTCACAAATGTCTGGTCAATGCAACCAATAGCATGGTTACTTGCCACAATAGGATTGCCTGCAAATTAACTTTGTACAAGGTCTATGCTTAATGTAACAATAAATTGTTGAAGGTAGATGACACAAAACAACCACTAACATTGCATCTTTCACATCAACAGGCCGAGCTGCCACAGGGCACACAGAGACCACAGAAGAGACTGTCACTACCCCCCTAGATGAAGCCCTCAGTAAAGAAGATACTCCTGGACATCTAGGCATGAAGGACGGTTCTAGTCCATCTGGGAAACCTGGTCAAACACCAACTGTGAGTTTCACTGTGGCCACATCAACACCTCCCAGCCCGATTGCCTCAACATCACAGGCTACCATTTATCCCCCAACCTGTGTAACAAGCACAGTGTCTACCATCTTGTGCCCCCAGTCCTGGATTTTGAGTTGCAGCGCAACACTTTAGACAATGAGGGCCCAGGAACCACTGGGAAGGGGCACCCTGTGGCAAGGGCACAGGGACATGGGGGTAGAGTGCATGGAAGAGATGCTGTTGGCCAGCGGCATGAGGCCACTGGGGCTAATCCTGGCAAGGACACCATCAGCCACATCTTGGGGATCTATCAAGGGTCCCAAGGCGTGATGGACCAGGACTTGACCGAACTCCAGGAAATCAAGTAGCTACAGAGGGACATGCATAGGAACAGATGGAGGCCCACAATAACAATGTGGCCTCCCTAACAGGGGTGACGAGGGACATTCACACATTCCTGAACAGCGCTTATCTAAACCAATCTTCCCCTTCCTTTGGCCCATCAACACCAGGCCAATTCACATCGGTGACAGCCACTGGAAGGGAGGCCTCCCAGTGAAAGAACTTGCCCCAGACACCTCTGCCTCCACAGCAGCACATCCCCCACCACAGAAATGGGGAGAATGTGGCCTCCCTAACAGGGGTGATTAGGGACATTCACACAGTCCTGAGCAGCGCTTATCCAAACCAATCTTCCCCTTCATTTGGCTCATACACACCAGGCACATCAACATCGGCAGCAGCCACTGTAAGGGAGGCCTGCCAAAGAAAGAACTTGCCCCAGACACCCCTGCCTCCACAGCAGCAAATCCCCCACCACACAAGCGGGGACACCCAAAGAAGAATCAAGGGGATGTGGATGGCAAGACAGCTACCACTGCCAGCAAGTGACCTCTTACTAAGGGAACTCTTTTCTGTGCCACAAATTCACTCTGTTGACTGATCCTCAATTACCTACCAGTTCTAATGGGGGATACTCTTGAATTTGGACTCCCAGTGGTGTGGCATTTACTCCAATGATTTCAGTCACCATAACTGACATCTTCACTTTATTTTTTCTTCTTTTGTGCCCAAATCTTATTTTGTGAATCTGCGGTGTAACAAATTCACCCATCACAAACTCATTGTCTGCCTGCTTAATTTTAACATTTTGCTATGTAGAGATGTAACACCATGTGAATCATATGATGAAGACATAATTTACATTGTGCAAGGAGGGATATGTTAGAGGTACACAGTGTCCTGCTCAGGATTACAACTGTTACACTCAAACACATACGTACAAGTGTCTGGTCACACCAAACTTTTTATTCCAGTGCATAGCACATAGGTTGTCCATATGTCTGGACTTTTTTGACACAGGAATGTGTGACTCATACTTAGTCAAAGTACATAATCCAAGGTACAGCTCCCCAGACCACAGAAGGACGGGATTTGTCAGACATTGTCCTGTAGAATAGGCAAAAATTAAAGTGTACGATGTCACCAGCTTGAGCCTCATCACATACCACACCAAAGTAATCCAACATCACATAATCCACGATCCAGACAGATGGCAGTACAACAGTCCCTGATCACAGGCCCATCATAATCCAATGACCATGAATCTGTTGGTATGACACAACCATATGTCAAGGTTGTGGCACATGCACTGCGGCCTGCAATGATGACACACATCTACAGCTACATACAGGTCATACAAGAAGAGTGTATAGCCAATGTGAAGGGTGAATGACTTGGCCACAACCTATGACTACATATTTGATGCCCACGTGATGACACGCATGATGCAAAAGGCCCAACACAGCACACAAAACAAGTCCAATGTGTACTTCTGACATTCCACCGAACACTGTGCAAGCTGCCTTTCACAGGTCTCATACACCCAAAATCTGTGACCTACATTACCTGGAACAATCCATGTCCACTTTGTATGTCAGAACAGCATCAGATACCTGAGAATGTCACAACTCTGAAATTCTCACATAAGGATGTCATAGTGAAGGTACCTGTACAAGGACAAAACAAGGAGTATATGTGCAACAATGAGTCACTCAGCACCTGATATTGCACACACACAAACAGGAAAGATGTGACTTACCAAACACCCAGGCCCTCTCTGGGTAGAGTTGTGACATCAACTGGGGGTAGCTTGCTGTATTATGAAAGAACCATGGGCTGAACCCAGATATCGGACACAGACACGAAGTGCAGAGATCCGCTAAACAGACAATTCACACATTGATGGAATGGAAGTTCATTCTGTTGTGATAAACTTTTTCATTGGCCTGCGGTGAGACCAAGCCAAAATGTGTCATCAATGGCCCCCATCACACACCAGACTTAACATAGGTTGGGACATTCCAGCAGATAGGGCCATTGTATGTTGGAAGGACCCTGTGGCTAGGAAGTACAATACAGACATAAGTTGTGCAATGAGTGGTATGCTGGTTGGTTAACTAATAACTGGCATCAGATCTGGCTCCAACTGATGACATAAGTCCACTGTTGTTTGACTATCCCGGTGGTAATACGTTATTATGTGCCTGTGCTCCATGGTCTGAAGGTCTGGCTGTGGACGGTAGACAGGAGGTTGCTGCATCCTCCCTCTCCCTGAGTACCTATATATGAGAAGACATGATTTCCACATTAGTCAGTGTGTCCACAGCAACATACATGGATGCATGTCAATGATATTATGTGACAAAGCATTTCTGACTGAATAGACATGGCACCTAGTGCACATCATAGCTGCAAATAACACAAGGGTCACATGTGCCTCCCCATGGTTTTCAACACGTGTCTACAACATGGATATGGACCAAACTCAAAGATTTGTAACACAATTGCCCTCGAAATGTAACTGTATATCCCTAGCGCCAAAATGACCGTTGGCAGTGGTGGAATGTGCCCCACTGTTAAATGCCATCTGGGCCTTGCAACATATTTCAGTGGTGTTTGAGTAGTAGGTCGTACATGAGAAAACAGAATAAGGATGTTTGTGAGGTCCAAAAATCCTTTTTGCAGGTGTGACGCAGTTTCTAAAGCCCAATACAGCATTTCAGGCTGCCAAAATGGCAGCCGCCTGACCTACACCACTGGACATTAGGAACCACCTCCGACCACCAGCTGAAGTAGTAGGTGGTTGCAGTCATAGCGGGCACAGCCATAGTCTAACGTTGTTGCCAGTTGAGGTCGCTGGCTATGTCTGCCGGCGGTGATGACTGCTTACATGGTGGAAGTGACTGCCATGTTCTCCAGATTCATCACTTGACTCCTGACACTGCTGCCAGCAACACCTCCACAACCTGAGCTGCTTTGTGCCACCTCTAAGAGCAATCATTCCATGTCCAGCAGGTGATAGGGCCCCTGCCATCTCAGCAGAGGAGTTGACGAGGCTGGTGACTGAGGTCCTTCCCCATGTATGGACAGCTCAATGGCTCACCAAAGGAGCAGGTAAGTACCTCATTTGAACAATTGTTTTATGTACTTCACTATCCTTCCACTCCTCACAGGCTAGAAGATGCCCATGTGTGGCAGTTAGGCTTCTTGTGTGCCTGTTGGTGCAGTTTGTGTGGCACCAATGGGATGAACAATGTGCAGGTACTGGTGGCCAGTGCCATATTGTAAGTCCAGTCACATTGTTTTGTGTGCAAATTTTGGGTTCCTAGATCATCCTTGTGTTGGATGCACATAACTAGGTAAGGAGATATTGCTGCCATCCACTGACATCACTTTCCTCATGATTGTTGCAAATGCCAGGCAACATGTATGTGCGTGATGGCATGAGCTGTATATGCATGTTGTATGAGTCATTTGAGAGCCCTATGAGCAATGTCTATGGTGCCACAGATCTTTCAAACCACATCTGGCCTTGCTAAACTGTTGTGTGGAAGGCATATTATGAGTCACTCTGCCCTTCAGGTTGCCCCATTCACTGCATGTCAAATTGCTATTGGCTACATGATGTACTGTCATGCATGGAAGTGATGGGAATGGAGTGTCATGCAGGTTCTATCTGCTCAGCCTACAGAGACCAGGGCCTGAGAAATGTATCTCCCAGTAAGGGACCTAGTCTAGGCTGTGGGAAAGTCACTGTGGCTATGGAGCTGTGGCACCACTGTGCTCACTTCCTGTACCCCAGAAAATCCTTTGATATGGCCAATATGATGCTCTGGTAGCAAAACTTGTCCTGATTGCCTCATTCTTTTGACTAGATTAGGAATAGGTAAAGAAGTTAATCATTAATTTCTAGTCCATGTGTTCATATAGCATCATTGTCAATGTGTCTCTTGACTTGTGACACATCCCTTACTCCCACAGCTCTGTTGTTACCATCACACAGATCATATTTGTCCTGTACAGGCATATTACATAACTGACAGTCTCACAGTGCAGCCAGTGTGTTGATTCCTGGTAGGCCATGACATGTGACTCAGTAGCTTGGTTAATTAGCAGAAACTGTACAACGGATGCCTTTGTTGGGTATGATCTCTGTAGGATAGACAGAGAACCCCACCCCCTGAAGTGGCAAGAGTCTGTATTTGTTATTCCACATGCCCACAAATGGACAAGGAAGACACCTTCTGTACTTGCAATGGCAGCCCCTTGTTTGTTACTCATGAATAATTTTGAAGTTTGGACTCTTGCAGTTGCCTGTAGGGACTATATGCAGTGAGTCATACTCACAAAGTGTTAATGTGTTGGTCCATTCATGCCTAAGGAGTTTACCCCTCAGAAGCCACATAGGTGTGTAATGTTTCATTGTGGCTTACATCACAGTACAGGTTGCTAGAGCATTGGATACCTGATGTCAGTAAGCTTGTGTAGTCATTGTAGGTCATGAGCAGGGTAGTGGGTTAGTCTGCAGATGTAAATACATATGTCTGTAGTCAGGTGCCAGTACTTAGTGACTTGTGTGTTTCACACTTGATGAATATTAACAAATAGAAAAGTCCTAGCTTAGTGTTACTGACATGTATGTGACTCAACAATTTGTGATAAAACTTCTGGAATCTCTTGATTTGTCATTTGCACCCCTTCAGGTGAATTCTCATCAGAAAAAGGAACTATGTAGAGCCATCACCAAGAAGATGGGTACTCTGGGGGTCCACAGCCAGCAGATCGCCCACTGTTGGAAAAGGTGTGCGGATCTGAGACGCTGGGACTGGAAGATCACAGAGGTCCTGCTGGGGATGTTCTCACAATGTGGATGGGGTGCCCATTGGACCATGACCCCCCTAATGGCCTGTAATCTGGTGTTGGACTACCCAGATGTTGATGGGCGTTTGAGGACAGCACAGCAGCAACAAGGTGGTGAGTACAGGCCATATTGTTGCCTGTCAAATTGCCAAGTGAATGTCTTTGATTCTGACAGCTCCCTCTGACAATTCCCGATGAGCCATGTGTGACACAGTAGATGAGTGATTGTTTGTGTAGACATGTCATGTGTTGTATACTGATATGTCTTGCTTATTGGCACAGTGACCTAGGACACAACTGTGTACAATCCACAAAAAACTGCTCTCCAGGGACAACATATGATTGTGTACAGTAATCAATCAAATACTGCTTGCTGTTGTAGTGGGTGTACGTTCCATGCAACCAACCACTACTCCTCAGTGTTATAGGCCAAGGTTAAGGAAGGAATTGATGTATCACTGTCCTCAGTCATGTGTCTTGTGAAATGTGTATTTTGGCCTCTGCCACCCAGAGGATAGTTGTATTCAGCGTATGATGGGTGCTGGTAGCTCACTGCAGTCTGTAATGTGAAGATGCCCATCATACATGTAACAGAGTATACATTGTTCTTTGGGTGCAGCTACAGACCAATACTTTCCCTTGCTAAGTGGGGAATGTCCAGTGACATTATTTATATGCCTACATGTCAGCATGTGTCCCTTTCTCTTTATCAAAACATTTGTTGTTTCAAGCATGGTCTACCTGTGTTGATGGTATGATGTCTGTATTCCCTCCTATATATGTGCATTGCAACATTTGTGTGGAATTAGACATCTACAATGAGGGTACATCACATGTTGTGCCACATAGAGGAGTGTGTCACCATTGTTTATTGGCTGACACATACCCGTACACATCATAGCATGTCATTTGGCATGTACAAGTGCAGTAGCAATGAGGGACATGGCAGGTAGGCCTAGGGTGTTTAGCCACAATGTGCTTTCTTATGCCATCGGTGCAGAATCATGTAGCAAAGTGATTAGCATATGTGAAATGGATAACATTTTTTACCTGACTGTTGGCATGCATCATGGAGTGAATTGCAGTAATGTTATGTGTTTGTGTACCAGCATTCATCCCCAGACATCTGGGCTTGCATGACCATAATGGAGAAAATTAGATAGCTACCAATTGGGCAACATATTGGGGGCTTTCCACAAGTGCTTGCAAATTTCTGGGTTTCTCCAGCATCAAAGGAACTAGTAGCCTCTAATGATGAACTCAAAGTATGTCATTGTAAGAAGTACCAGACGTTAGGGGTGATTTCCCTGGGACTTGCTGATTATTGTGTTGTGGAGTTTAGAGACATCTCTCCCTGACAATTTGCACATGATGTCTACTGTGTCCATTTCCATGCCAAATGTTTTGCCTATCTGAGCAACATTAGTATTACCTCCACAACTCCATTGAGATAAACATCACTTGGTGAAGTGTACATTGTGGAACTGCTTCCAGTGTGACATGAGTATTTCCATGTCAGGTCCTCCAGGCTATTGTACATTTGTCAGCAACATGGCAGGATTTTTCAGCACCATTTCTTATTGTTGGGTCATTATATATGTGACAAATAGATGTGTGCATGACCTTGAGTGGGGTCTGTGGGAATGCGGTTTGCATTGGCCTACTATTGTATGACAAAATGTAACTGAGATATGCTCCATGGGGCAAACCATTGAGGGGGATGAGGACTCCTAATAGTTTGATGGTTCCTGTGATTGCACAACCCCAGCCATGCAATTGGAGTTGTCTGAGATCCTGAATTTCTGGTGGGCAACTTTTGACAGTTCAGTTGGCATGCATGCATATGGTATGGCACATGTATAGGCCACTTAGGTGGAGTCTGTTGCTGGGGCCTAATTGACATCATGGTAAGGCTTGCTAATCAGAGCTGTTCTTCAAGTGTGATAATGGACATCTGATGACCCTATTTCTCTTTGCATTTGCAGCATCAGCCCAGGGAAGCGAAAGAGACATGACAAATTTGGCTATTTGGGTCAGACATCCATTGTCAATGTCTTCCAGGGATTGGCAACCCAACCCAACTGCAGTAGACCAAAGCATTTCTGGAAGTCATTCATGGTACAATGTCTGACCTACAGAGATCAGCTAGTCACCCTTCATCTCCCTCTTCACAATCCAAATCCTACCTGCCCCAAGCACTCAGACCGATCTGCATGCACCCATCTCAACACACAAGAGCAGCACACATAGGCACAAGCACCACAAACCACACTGCCACACAAGCGCTAAACAGACACACACACACATATCAGTCACTACTTCCCCAGACACCCCTCAGCATCCCCACCGTAACACACACAGCATCAAGCATACCCATGGGCACTGCCATAATAGTTAGTGACACACCCACCACACCCAGCATACCCACAGCTACCACCTCCAACATACACACAAGCACCATTCCTGCAAACACCACCCCAACATACTGTCATGACCACACAAACTTGCCAAGTCAAATCAAAGAAGTGCATGAGAAAAGCAAAGAGATATTCTCAGTGGAGACAGCAAAGCCCAAACTGGAAGAAAGTTTGCAGAGTAATCTTGCGCTTATTTCAAAGGAAGAATCAAGAAGAGAAGATCCAAGATGGCCGCTGTGAGTCCTGAAGGTTAGTTACAGTTCTAGTCTTGCAATCGGTTGGTTGCTAGGTTACGAGCTCTCCAGCTGGAAGCCTTGCACTTCAACTGAGGTCTGACAGGAATCAGCTGTGTGGAGAGAGAGCGCGCTTCAGAACAGAAACTCCTGTGAGGTAAAATTACATTTGAAGATTATATTACAGAAAACAGATAAATATTGTCAAGGTTTATTCGAAGAGTTTGATAGTAGACCGTTCCCGTGGAAGTCGGCAAGGCTACAGAGTTAATGTATGAATTAACCTTATGTTTACAAGGTTCTTGTTTAAGATATTAAAGTCAAAGAAAAAAACGAACTTTAAAAGAGCAAGTATCTACAAATGTCAAGGTTATAAACAAAGGCCAAGTTTAAAGGAGAAACGAACTGCTAACAAATAAGCATTTACAAATTCAATGGTAATAAACCAAAATAGAGTTTAAAAGAGAAACGAACTTAAATAAACAAGGATTTACAACTACAAGTTATCGACAGATGTCGAAGTAAGGAAGGAGAAACTAACTGTAATAATCAAGCATTTACAAATACAAGTATTGACAGAAGTCACAATAAGACAGGAGAAATTAAATAACATCAGCTGATTTGAAGAACGCATTATCACCAACTATATATATATATATATATATATAGCAACATAAAACCAATGTCTAACAAAGGTTGAGAAGTTCTTCCTGAATCAGTAATAAGCATTTTTTTAAGAAGAGCTATCATTTATAGAGAGAAGCAAGGCTACAGACAACTCAGGGTGAGTGAAGAAATAATAGAATTAAAGAGAATTAAGTGTTGAGAGTAGAAAGTGAAAAACTGATGTTGTATGTCCCTAGTAATTGCGACTGTGACTCTTGCAGGTGCATGTATCCAATCTTAGATGTGAAGAGGCAGACTGAGTACTGGCGTTCATCATCTCTGTGGCAGTCTCTCTACCATCCCATTCCCCTTTCCCCCTCCGGGGTACTCAGCACGAAGGATTAATATTCGTTGTGAGTAGCTCGGGTCGGGACTGAGGAGTTATCTTCTGCTTCTGAGGAAATCGAATTGAAGTATCCTGACACCACTCCAACAGACACACACACACACACACCACTCCCACATCACCCAGCACCTCTATTTCCAGCCCCCAAGACATGCAAATGCCTACACTCACACACGTAACAGACACCTCCCAAACACAATCATACCTCCCACATGCACACACCCAAGACATCCACACCGACTTAGCAAACAGCCACTTCCTTGACCTCCAAAACTCCACCTCCTTCTGATGACCTGTGCCCGTGTTACTAAGTCTGATTTTTTGTTTGAGCTTGCCGTTTCCCTTGTTCCCTCCAACCTCTGCACCTATCCCAAGCAGCCCGACCCACCTCCCAACCCATCCCTTCTACCTCCAAGTCCTCCCCTGGCATACCTGCCCCTTGCAAGCACCCTTATACCTCCTTCCAAGAAGAAGCCCACCACTCCTAAGAAGCAATCCACCCCTCTGAAACCCACCCATCCCAAATCCAACCCCCCTCATCAAATATGATCCCTGAGGTGCCTGTCTGTCCACTTGATGCCCCTTCCTGTGAAGGTGACCTGGCAGTTCGGAGTCAAGTGGAGTGACAGCACAATGATGTGCCTGGATAGTTCTATATGGACTGGCCAATGACATTGGACTTTTCATGTTTGGATATTAATAAACCCAAACAGTTGTTTTTTGGGTACACATTTGTCCTGCAATTCCTGTTCGACCTGCATGTTGTTTCTGAGTAACTTGTGTTGTCTGCCTACAGTTGTGTGTTTCAGCCTGCTTGCTGATCAATTTGCTGTTGTTTGCAGTATCTGGCTTTGGGGGCAGTGCTAGTGTCCCAGAGACAAGGGTATATGTTGACTGTATGGATATGTGGGTGTAAATGCAATGGTGGTGTCATAGCATTGTGTACCATTTGGTATGGTAAGTATTTCAACTTGTGTTGTCCAATGGGAGCATGTATGGTGTTAGACTTGTTTCCCTGATATGGATTGTAGATTAATAAAAAGTGTGACAGTTTGTATTTTGTTTGTGCAGATATGGATTGTGTTCAAGGGTGCTACCTTTGTTTGCATTTGACTGTGCATTTGTCCATTTAGCTATGTGTACCTTGAAGCTACTTCATAAAGATGCATGTCCCATGCAGTTGGAGTTATATGTGCTTTGTTGACTTGCACTTCCACTTTGTGTAGATAGGCATGTCATTTGGCTCTAGTATTGTTTGTCGCTCACGTACATGTAGGGCCAGTTTGTGCATGAATGTTGTTTTAGAGGCATGTGCCAAGTAATATGTGCCCCACTGCAGCCTCCTTTCCCTAGTGTTGCCAATGCCCTCATCCCTATGGTTCAGGTATTGTAAGCACAGTGAGCTTTGCAAATTTGTCTCTCTGTCTATTGTGCATCCCATTGTCCTTCCATTGTGTCACAATGTGGTAATGTGTGGGTCCATCGCAGGGTGTTTTAATGTTAGTGGTGTTTGTGTTCTATGCCACATTGATACATATATGTGTTGAGTGTGACACCAGTCCTTGGCATGCGTGCATTGTGAGTGTGTGATTTGTATTGGTAGATGTGATGTTACTGTGTTGTTGGTGTTCTGTGAGACAAAGTTGTATACACTTCACTGTCCCTGTCCCTGAGTTGAGCAGAGGTGTGTTTTTGTGTAGCGTTGCAGTGCAAGTGACCTGCCCAAAGGGGGTGTTTTGTGACTGTAAATGTGTCCTTATTTGTGTCTGATTCCAACCTGGGACAGAATAACAAGTGTACCTTGTGCCAGTGATGTGGCTGATGGCACGATGATCTATTGGTGATGTTAATGACACAGGTAGATGTGTGTACTTATGGTCAGTTGTGTCCTCTGCGGCATGTATTTTGTGCACCTTCAATGATCAGCAGCAGCGGCAGGACATGTGTGATGGGCTCCATGGTGGCACTAGACATGTAAGGCTGCCTGCAGGTGAGTGTCTCCCTTAATACTCTCCGTTTCCGCATACTGAGACATGGTGGTTGGACCGCCACGATCACATTGGCAGTGTGCATCCTCATAATGTATCTGGTGGAAGCACAGGCTCAGCTGGCATGTTTGTGCAAGTGGTCTGGGATGCCTGGCGGTGTCGACGGGATCATGACAGTCTTTGCTCTGTAGTTCTGCATGACTCCTAATACGGCGCTCCGACCGCCAAAGCCATCATGGTGGTTCACGATGTAATGAGGCCTACTCTTGTATCACTTCCAGAGTTAAGTAAAGACTACTCGTGTCTTACACCTTTAATTCAGGAGTAAATCTGGAGTATGGTAATAGTAAATCTACCCGTAGAAATAATCTTTCTGTCTCAGGCCCACAGAAACCAATGAGGATGGAATTTGATGTAGGATCCTGAATGTTATTTGATAAACCATTCATTGTACATTAAAAATGCACACTGTGGTTGAAGTTATATGGGAGAAAGAGAAAGATCAGCATACCAAAAGCGTTTTTGCCAGCTGTCCACACACTGTAACATAAGCATGGTTTCTCAAATTGAATGCATAAATACATAGCAGCATTTGTAAACCTTCCCATTTTTGATAAAGTGTCAGTGTAGCACCACTAAATGCAAGGTTGGTATCTCATTTTCGTCAGGCCTGAGCACGTTTTTCAAATGAAAACATTAGTCAACCCGCTGATGTTATTATTCCAGTATGGCTAAAATTTGTCTTGAAGCCAGCTGGGGGTACCCTAGAAGCAGTATTTTTGTAAATGGAATGCCCATGTTCTCTACCCAATGGGAAAAGAGTAAAAAAATGAATTGCATGTAACATTATTATTATTGGTGGTGAAC
The DNA here is from genome assembly GCF_031143425.1 of Pleurodeles waltl. NCBI lineage: Eukaryota > Metazoa > Chordata > Amphibia > Caudata > Salamandridae > Pleurodeles > Pleurodeles waltl. Next base: position 780,043,884 of record NC_090439.1, read on the forward strand.
ACGAATTATGAACTATGAAGTCATTATGTCACAGTAAGATATAAATATGGTGCTTTTGCAGCACATTAATACACATAGGCCCTCATTAGGACCCTGGCGGTGTGTGGTAAAGTGGCGGTAATACAGCCAACAGGGTGGCGGTAATTACCTCCAAATTATGACCATGGCGGTGATAACTCCCATAGACAGCCAAGGTACCACACCAACCGCCAGGGCGGAAACAACACTTACCACGGCGGTAGCCATCAACAGCCAGGTAGAAGACAGAGTACCGTCCACAATCCGTCACGATTTACGGGGTGGTACCAAAGCCATCAAAAGCCTAGCAGAAACGCATCACAGAAGAGCAAAGACTCACGATCGGAGACACAGGGAAGAACAACGCCACCATGAACCGGAACTGCAAGTCTTCTAGGTCATGCTCCACCTGGAACACCAACGCCAATGAAGACAACGACAGTGAGTACAGCCGCCTAGCACACAAGGGAGGGAGGGAGGAAAACAAGAGTGACACGACACATACCTGACACACACACATCATACACACAACCAGCTGCAGATGAAAAACAATGGCACATGACAGAATAATGCAAAGACTACAAGAATGCAGTAATGAGAATGTATTGATATAAACAGCTACTAAATAAACCAATTGTATGTGAAACAGATATGTACAAATGTACACAAACGGCCACTGCCCAGTCCAATGTACTAAAGGCCCACGTGGCCACAGCCCAAGGCCCAACTCAAAACTTGACTTAATCTGGATAAAACTCTGCAGGGGCACCAGTTTGCAAGTGGGCAGGCACCTCAGGGGGACGGGGTGGGTGGCACCCACCGAAGTTAGGAACAAGCCCACTGGTTCTGGAGGGGGCTCCATGCCCATTACTCTGTGCTGGGGAGTATGAGGCCAGAGTCTCTCAGGTGGGTGTCTTTCCCACTGGTTCTGGAGGAGGCTCCATGCCAATCGCTCTGTGCTGGGGAGTGCAAGGCCACAGTCTCTCAGGTGGGGAACATGTCCACTGCTACTGGAGGGGGCCCCTTGAACAGCAGTCCCTGGAGGATGGCCTAAATGCCCTCCGCTGGTGGTGATGGCTGCACTGTGTCATATGGACGTGAGGGCTGAACTGTGGTGGCAGGTGAATGTGCCTCCTAGGCAGCCTCTGCTGGTGGTGAGGTCTGAACTGTTGTGGCAGGTGGAGGTGCCTCCTGGGCAGCCTCTGCTGGTGGTGAGGGCTGAACTGTGGTGGCAGGTGAAGGTGCCTCCTGGGCATCCTTTGCTGGTGATGAAGGCTGAACTGTGGTGGCCTGCGGAGGTGCCTCCTGGGCAGCCTCTGCTGGTGGTGAGGGCTGAACTGTGGTGGCAGGTGGAGGTGCCTCCTGGGCAGCCTCTGCTAGTGGTGAGGGATGCAATTCCTCAGCTGACGGTGGGGGCTCCATGACCACTGGTGGTGGTGGAGGTGTCACCCTGACAGCCTCCGCTGGAGTCAAGAGCTTCTCCCCCTTCATGGCATGAGGCGAGGGATCCTTACCCTTCCGGGCAGGGGTTTAGGGCTTCTTCCCCGTCATGGCAGGAGGTGCAGGCTCCTTCCCCTTCATGGCAGGAGGTGCAGGCTCCTTCCCCTTCATGGCAGGAGGTGTGGGATCCTTTACCTTCTTGGCTGGTGGAGTGGGATCCTTCACTATCTTGCCACCATGACTAGGTGGTGCCACCACTGTCCATGTGGACTGTTTGGCTGGGGTGCTGGGCTGGGTTGTTGGTACCCTGCTCTTATGGGAGGGATGGAAGGAAAGAGGTCATGTTGGGCAAAGAAAAGCTTCTTAGGGATGGTGGGGCAGGAAGAGGGAGGAGGGATGGGAGTGGAGGTTGAGGGAGTGGTTGTAGGAGGTGTATGTCTGCTGGATTTGGGTGCAGGTGAATGGGCAGTGTGCTGATGTGAGGTGGATGGCTGTGGGTGTGTGAGCACTTGCGTTTGTGTCCTTTAGGAGGGGGGACAGACAGGGTGATAGAGGACACAGGGGACGCATGCATGGATGTTGTGCAGGTGTCTGCTAGTGAGGTGTATGTGCTGCTTGGTGTGGTGATGCTGGTGGTGGATGTTGATGCAGTGCATGCAGGTGTGGACGAGATTGTGAAGAAGGTGGAGGAGAGGGGAGACAGTGGAGGCAGTAAATGTGGTTGTGTCTGCAACTCTCTGGTGTTTGCGTGAGTGCTTGTGGGATGAAGTGTGGTGCCTGTGTTTGTTTGTGCCACTCCTGGGTGTTTTCTTGTGTGCATGCTCTTCTGTGTGTGTGTTGGGGTTGAGGAGACTGGGACTGGGAGGTGGAAGTTGGAAGGGGGGCAGTAGGAACAGGGACGATGGCTGCCATCAGAGAGGAGGCCAGACCCTGAATCGATCTCTGTTGGGCCACCAATCCACTATGGATGCCCTCCAGGAATGCATTGCATTGCTACATCTGGGATGCCAGCCCCTGGATGGCATTCACAATGGTTGACTGCCCTACAGAGATGGATCTCAGGAGGTCAATAGCATCCTCACTCAGGGCAGCAGGGTTCACTGGGGCAGGGCCTGAGGTGCCTGGGGCGAAGGAGATGCCCACCCTTCTGAGTGAGAGGGTACGGGTAATTCGCTCAGGGGCTACTGGGAGGGTGGTGCTGGTACGGGGGTGGCGGCTGTACCTGCAGCTGGGGTGGTCACAGAGGTGTCTGCCACCACCATGGAGCTTCCATCGGAGGAGGTATCTGAGTCTGTGTTGTCACCTCCTGTATCTGTCGTGGTGCTCCCCTCGCCCTCCGTCCCACTGGTTCCCTTGGCGTCAGTGGACTCTGCCTCCTGGTCCTGTGGGATGCAGCTCCCTCTGTCACCAGTGCCCCTGCTCCTCCGCCAGATGATGCTAATGCACAAATGGACAGGATGACAGAAGAAAAAAGTGGGGGAGAGAAAAAGGAAACACTGGGTCAATTACTGTACCAACACCACAGTTGGCAAACACAGCACTGTCACACATATGATCAGACTTGAGCACTATGCATTGCACTGCCAGTGATTTGGCTAGGTGCCACAACAAGATGAGGGGCACACACCGCAAACTACACCCCTCCTGGGACCCACAAAGCCCTCACTGACATGGAATGCGAACAAGCTAGGTTACCTGCATTTGCCATACACACATTACCCTGTTGATGTTGACTCAAACTGCAATGTCTGGCTGGCCTTAGGGGCACCCACTAACTCACATCCACCACCCAGATCCCATGCCACCTGGCAATTATTTTAATAATGCTCTCTGTACTCACCCCCCCGTGGCTGCTGTGATTTCCTCAGGCACCCATCCAGCTCTGGGTAGGCCACCGCCAGTATGTGGGCCATCAGGGGGGTCAGGTTCCAACGGGCACCCCTTCCTCATTGGGAGGCCATCCTCAGCTGGACCTCCGTGGTCTCCCATGCCCAGCATCTCAGGTCCTCCCATAGTTTCCAACAGTGGATGCTCCACCTGCCATAACCACCCAGGGTCTGCATGTCCTTGGCAATGGCACGCCATAATCCCTTCTTTTGATGGGCTCTGACCTGCAGAGGTAACACAGACAGGAAAACACCATTAACCATACAATCCAGCCTGTCACACATATGGCCCACCAATCCCGTTTCCGTCACCATTGGCACACACATCGGCCGGCGCACACCATGTACACTACCACAAGACATTTCTCCCCGATGACATGATGGTTGTACACACATCTCCATGCATCCTTCCCACATGCATTGTGCCCAAAGTGTACTCACCTGTTGGTCTGGAGGTCCATACAGCAGTCTGTCCTGGGGTAGGACCCCATCCACCAATCGCTCCAACTCCTCAGAAGTGAAGGTAGGGGCCCTTTCCACGGTCACATGGGCCATGGTAGGTTCCAGGCACAGGTCAAAGCAGCACATGCAGTGTAGGTGTTCTCCTGTTGAAGGTCAGGAAACAAGTGAGGAATGAGATTGAAAATGGCAGTCACGTCTGCGGCGGTGTACACCGCCAACGCTGGTGCAGATCCCCATTGCCCACTGTACTCCATAGACCCCATATTATCCAGTGAGGAATTGCACGGCGGTGCATGACGCCTTCCGCCACGGCGCCCAACGTCGGCGGAGTTACCTCAGTTCCACCTATCCCTACACATAGGACAGGCGGTCACCATTTCATGGTGGTGGACAACGGTCATATCAACCTTAACTGCGTCACAGCCTAGAATATCACATACCTCGCCATTCCCACTGTCCCATCACATAAATGCAATATGTACACTGAAGTTGTGGTTCCATTGTTGAAATTGTGACAGCCTACTGACTCTTGTGTCCCTTAGATACCTACCGCTGTGGATGAATAGGAGGAGGAGACATACCTCCGGGTACAGGCCCCTTGTGGACTTGGCTTCACTGGAGGACAGGTACATTATACTCACCTATAGACTGGACAGGGCCACAATAACTGAGTTGTGTGCCTAATTGGAGCCAGACCTGATATCTGCTATCCTCATCCCACTGGGATCCCCCCTCTTGTGCAAATGCTATCAGTGCTCCATTTCCTGGCAACAGGTTCTTTCCAAGTGACAGTGGGCTTGGCAGCAGGAATGTCAAAGCCAATGTTCTCAATTGCGCTGGCAAGAGTTTTTCCTGCCCTGGTGAAACATGTGCAGCTACATAACTTTCCATCAGGAAGGCTAGATTCTATGCATTGGGCCATATCCCCAAAATTATTGGGGCGATTGATGGAACACATATTGTGTTTGTCCCCCCGCCAGAATGAACAGGTGTTCAGGAATCGTAAGAGTTTACACTCACTGAATGTGCAAATGGTGTGCCTGGCAGACCAGTACATCTCCCACGCCAATGCTAAGTATCCTGAGTCGGTGCATGATGCCTTTGTTTTGAAGAATAGCAGCATCCCAAATGAGATGACCCAACTACAGAGGCACAGGGTATGGCTAATAGGTGAGGCATAGTCCCCACCCTCTGTATGTTAGTGTATGCCTTCAGGTGTCATTCATATGGCACTGTGTGAGGCTAAATGTTATCCCTCAATACTTGCAGGTGACTTTGGCTACCCAAACCTATTGTTACTGCTGACCCCTATGAGGAATGCCAGGACAGGGGCTGAGGAACATTACATTGAGGCACATTGGTGAACTAGAAGGATCACCGAGAGGACCTTCAGCCTCCTGAAGGCCAGGTTCAGGAGCCTCCATCTGATAGGTGGATCCCTATGCTACTCACCCGGGAAGGTCTGCCAGAAGTAGTGGCATGCTGCATGTTGCATAACCTGGCCCTCAGATGTCATGTACCCTTTCTGCAGGAGGAAGAGACTGGAGATGCCCCTGTGGCAGTAGTAGACCATGAGGACAGTGAGGATGAAGAGGCTGAGGATTAGGACAAAAGACATCAGTTATCCGTCAATACTTCCAATGACACACAGGTGAGACAGTGCAACTGGCCATTCCTCTGACTATTGATGTATTCTGTGTGGCTGTAGCATGATGGCATTAACTTCCTTTGTATCTCAACTTATTGTCACCTACAGCTTGTCATTTTACAGATGTTGGTAATATCACACCTGTGTACAGATGTGCTGACTAAAGACAGCTACAGGTCATTATTTCTATGCTCTCACAGTGTTCAGATCATTTACACTAGATGTGACTGATTCCTTAAATGTACATTTAAAAAAAAAAAAATACAAGTTGTCAAATTGTGTTCAAGGGTGTTTAATGTAGTGCTATGAAATTGAGGGAAAAGTGCAATGGAATGGAGTGATGATGGAGGAAGGTCCAGGGTATTGTTCCAGTCTCTTTGTAGCACATGTCCATTGTCAAAGAGGCCATAGGAAGGGGAGCAAAGGCAGTTCAAGTTGGACAAGATGACTGTTTTGGACACAAGGGGGGCAATCAGAAGAGTCTCATTTCCTAGCGTTGGTCTTGGCAGGTGTCCCTGGCTTCTGTCTAGGTCATAGGGAACATTTGCGGGGTGATTCTCCTTCTGCAGGGGAGGGGTGCTGGTGGCCTGTGGGTCCTGTGGTGGGGCCTCCCTCCTACTAGCTGCTGCTGAGGTGGAAGACTGGTCAATGGACTGGCTAGTGGTAGGGGCCCGGTGCTGTGCTGATGCCTCTCTCATAATGTTGGCCATGTCTGCCAGCACCCCTGCTATGGGGATCAAGGTGGTGTTAATGGCCTGCAAATCCTCCCTGATCCCCTGATACTGTCCCTCCTGCAGCCATCCTGCATGTTGTCAAGGATCTGGCCCATTGTGTCCTGGGAATGTTGGTAGGCTCTCAGGATCTCGGTGAGTGCCTCCTGGAGAGTCGGTTCCCTTGGTCTGTCCTCACCCTGGCGCACAGCGATCCTCCCAGTGTCCCTATTGGCCTGTGCCTCTGTCCCCTGAACGGTGTGCTCACTGCCACTGACCCCAGGTCCCTGATTGTCTTGGGTATGTGGTGTGGCCTGGGGTCCCTGTACAGGTGGGCACACTGCTGATTGACATGTCCTGGTGACAGAGGTGTGGGTACGCTGGGTGGGTGTTGTAGTGTTGGATACTGATGGGGAGGCTTGGTGGTGGACTGTGAATGGGCTCGGGTGATTGACTGTCCAGTGGTCCCTGATGAGCCAGGTTGTTGGTCAAGATCCAGAAGTCCAGAGTTACTGTCATCACTGGGGGCATCTTCTGTTGGGAGACTAGATAGTTGTGGCACCTCCTCTCCGCTGACATTGGCTGGGGCACCTGTGGAGATATAAGTGATGTATTAGGCTTTGTGTCTGAGACATTTTGTACATCCTTGGCTTCCCCTCTGTTGTTGGTGTTGCCCTGCCACCTTTTGCTTGTCTATGGTGATGTATTGTGTGATTCTTTGTTTCCCAATGCTGTGCGTGCTTTGGTGATGGGTGTCCATGCAGGGCTGGGAGGGGTGTTCATGCATTGGTATTGCATGCAGGGCTTGACATTGGGGTTAGTCACATGTGTAGGTGCACTGTGTGGGATAGAGTGGAATGATGGGAGTGAGGGTGAGGGGTGAGATGGCATGCAGGTATGGGGGTGATAAGTGATAAATGTTGACTTACCAGTGTCCAGTCCTCTGGCTACTCCAGTGAGTCCCTCAGGATGCAGTAATGCTAAGACTTGCTCTTCCCATGCTGTGAGCTGTGGGAGTAGAGGTGGGGTCCACCACCAGTCTTCTGTATGGTGAGCTGGTGCCTTGCTGCCACGGAACGTACCCCCGTAGGTTGTTCCACCTCTTCCTGATATTGTCCCTTGTTCTTGGATGCTGTCCCACAGCGTTCACCCTAACCACGATTCTCCACCATAGCCCCATCTTCCTTGCAATGGATATTTGCTGTACCCGTGCTCCAAAAAGCTGTGGCTCTACCCTGACTGTTTCCTCCACCATGACCCTTAACTCCTCATCAGAGAAAAAGGGTTCCTTTGTGGGCACATGGGTAATGTATGGTGTGTGTTGGTGAGTGTGTTGAGTAATGTGGTGGTGTGTGTGATGCGGGGTGCGTGAGGGATATATGGTTGTATATGGTGTGGGTGTCTAGTTGTCTCTGTGCTGTTTGTGTCAATCTCCTGGCAGTAATTGCTGTTCGTAAAGGGTTGTGGGTACTGTGGGTGTGTGTTTTATAGTGCTGTGGGTGGGTAAGTGTGGTGTGTATATGAATGTTAGTTGTGTGTTTTTTGTATTAGCCAATGTAGTGTTGTTTTGTATGTGGGTGTCCATTCTGAGCGCGCCGGTCTGTACCGCCAATGGTTTACTGCCGTTGAATGTCCGCCGTGGTGATTTGTGGGTCATAATGTGGTGGGTGTTGTCTTGTTGGCGTACCAGTATGGGTGTTGGTACCGCCACTTTAGCACTGACCTTTGGGCTGCTGGATTTGTGTATGTGGCTGTATTCTGTCGGATTGGTGTGTGTGTTATAATACGGCGAAAGGATGTTTGCCACCGTGGCAGTAAGTTGGTAGCGATCACCACGGCGGTAAGCAGGATTTACCGCCAAACTCATAATGAGGGCCATAATATTTGTGTATTAACCTAACTCGTAGGAGTCAATGTGGTTCCTTGCTTTCACAGTTTCTGCAAATTATTTGGCATATGCACTTCAGGATTTTAAAGGAAATAATATATTTCTTTACCTGGAGGTAGGATTCCCTTAATTCCATGACCTTGGTTAGAGTAGGTAGAAAGGGAAAGGATAAAGCTTTGTGAAATAGGTTTCACTTTACCTCAGAAGTCTGACAAGTCCTTAATTAGCTGCAGAGAAATAGAATACTTTACGGTGCTTGCATATCAGTACAATAGTGGCAGGTCTCACTCAGAATTTACTAGGCCTGGGCGTAGAACTCCACTCTGCTGGCAGAGTTTACGGAATTCAGGCACTTCATGCTACGTGGAGTAGCACAGAGTTCCTGAGTTTCTGTACTCCGGCACGGAGCAGAGTTTGTTTGCGCCTGCGAGATTGGGGTTTGGCACTCCCTTTGGAGCACGACGATACTAGCTGGCTGCTAGCAAGCATGCACTAGACTTTGAGTTTGCTCATGTTGCTTTCAGCCACAACAGCAGTCAAACCTGGTCCGCTCATGTGTGCAAACTCACTTCTGAAGTAGATTTTCTACTCCAGAGTCACTAAATCTAGTCAGAAAAAGATTCTGAATAGCTTTTCTTCTCCAATGGACCCTGCAATTTGTTTTTCAGCGGGAGAACCCTTTTTGTATTCAAACAGAAAGGAAGTGTGTCATAGACTCCAACTTCCTGTTCCTGTCCAGCAGATTCCTCCCAGTGCATTGTCCATCTTCTGGTCACTTTTCCCTTGGAGGTTGAGGTGGAAGGATCACTCTCCATGTCTCCTAGATATACCTTTGGATAAGGACTTTGTTTTTGTTACACAAGTAAGTTCGAAAACTATTGTATAAGGGTGAGGGTGTTGTGTTTGTTTGTTTGGGCATGCACCAGTATTTCTTTGTACTTTAGTTTGATATTTAATTTTTAAATTTTATAGTTTTGTGTGCGCTGGAGTTTAAGTATGGGCCTAGTTATTATTTATTTAGAATTTCACTGCTGTTTCACCTTTTGTAAAGGAAAATTGTTGCACAGCTCAGTACCTTTTCTACGTGCGTGTAATATTTGTTATATTATTTTAGTATCTGACCTAGATTTCCAAAGGGCCGTTTAGTCAATAGGCCCAGTCCTAGTAGTCATCAGCACATTAAATAAATGTTTCAGTGAAATATGTTTTAAAAACTTCATTTAGGGCAGGGATAGCATTGGACTACATTTAAAATGTTTGCTATTGTTTGCATTTCATCTTTTGTTTGCAAAAAGCGTATATTTTGCGGGGTAATAATATTTAATGCCATAGGAGGATGTTGTTTGACCACGTGGCTGGCAGCCATTCTGTGCATGCAGCCAGTGCCCCTTTGCCATAGGCTTGCATGTGCTCCTCTTTGTTCTCCTTACTCTTTGTTGCTGTTGTTTGACCATGTGGATGGCAGCCATTTTGTGCATGCAGCCAGTGTCCCTTTGCTATAGATATGCATGTGGTTTTTGTTTGTCACGCCTCGCTGCTCCTTGTTGTTTGACCATCCACATTCATTCAATCCATTCCTTCATCCATCCGTCTACCAAAGATACACAGCTGCACTACAGCGTTCAATTTCTTAGGTGTAAGTCCATTTCCTCAAGGACACACTGGCTGCAGAGTATGGCAGACAAATCAACAGCATAATTAATTTTGTTAATGATTATACCATTTCCCTGGGCCACCTTGCTGCCACAGCTTATTTGAAGGATTATTCCATTTAGCCATGCACCTCTCTCCCACCACCCCCGTGTCTCCTTTAAAACAGATGGAGATAAAGGAAAGAGCTGGATCTGCCTGTTGTGCCCTCTTCTTTGAAATGTTATTTTTTATGGTGTGGTGGTGTGGTTTGCCTTTACAATGTTTGATTAAATAGCTATATTACATGAAAAACCAACCACACTAAGAATGCTTTTCTCTGTACTATTTGAACTTGCAACAATGCAAGGTTTCACTAACTACATGCTTTTCTTGCTTGGTTGTTTTTTGGTGAACATAAGGGACCCCACATCACCCGCAGTACTGACAAAGAGAAGGTCTTACACTTCGTCCACAGGCACCAAACTCTTTCGCTTGTGCATCTTAGTGCCACTGCCATCCTAGACCTTAAGATGGTCCCAAAGAAAGTTGCTTCCAAAAAAATGGCCAGAGAGAAGAAGCAGCTTTCCAGCAGTGTTGTGCCAACTGTAACCTTTTTAGGGAGACATGTGCCTGCCATACTGGCCTCCAGAGAGGAACCTGTCTCTCAGTGAGGCAGCCACTACAATCATGGCAACTCTGACTAGCAGTGATGTTGAACTGGACTTGTCCCTCTCGCAAAGTAGAACCCAATCGTTTCAGGATATGGAGCAAAGTGGACAGTCGCCGCAGCCAAATCTTCCCAAATTTAAAGCAGAACAGGAGGACGAGCTTCCTGCTGAGCAAGATTCTTTGAGAATCAATGGCTTCTGATTCTTTTCTCCCAGATCTCCAGCAAGAAAAAGGAAGGGTACTACTCCACTATCTTCCTCTAGCCCCACTTCTGATGATGATGATAGGGACATGGAGTGGTCCCTGGCAGCGTCTGGGAGATGCCAGGAGAGGCAAGGGAAAAGAAAAGTACCAAAAAGCCTTAGAATCATGGAAGGGGATGATGATGAGGAGGATGATAATGATGATGAGCCAGTCATTGTGGAAGCTGGCACAGAGGAGTCAGCCATTACTATCCAACCTGCTCTGAGGGATGTGGCACCCACAGCATCGCCAGCTCCCATATTTGTAAGGCCCCAGCAGAGACCTGCACCAAGCCGTACCTCAGTAGAAGTACTACTTAGAGGCAACCAACACACCTACCTACATCTAGTTCTTCTTCAGGCATGGCCCAATAAGAAAGTACTCATCCACAGTTTGGGACTCTTTTCTGATTAGCACACAGGAGAAAAACATTGCCATATGCTCCATTTGCCACGCAAGTGTTAATCAAGGTAAGCTTATGGTACTGGGGGCCAGACGACCTATATGAAAAAACATCATGCAATCGGGTGGAAGGGGCACCTTAAAAATGGCTCAACATGGTTATGGTGGTGAAGGTGAGTCAGGAAACATCAACTACAACTGGTCAAATCATCACAGTGGAAGGTGAGGAAGAAGTGGGTGACATCATCATGCAAATTAACCCTGTTCCCAGCAGTGCACCAGAATCACCTGTTTCAGTGACCTCAAAATGCACAGGAAGACTCAGAGTCAGATGGAGACACCACAGCAGACGATGACTGCACCAGCGCAAAGCGCATGGAGTCTACCACAACCTACATCTTAAAAGTCACCTGTGTCACTTACCCTACAAAAGAAGAATATCCAGGATGTAATTATGGGCAGGTTTAGGCAGGAGTTGGCCAACAACCACAACCACAACCACCGAATGGCATGTCTGTACAATGGGAAACTGGCAAACATGTTAGTGATGGACCTCCTCCCTTTTTCTTTTGTGGAAGGAGTGGGATTATTAGAGTTTGTGGCAGCACTCTCCCCAAACTGGAAGGTTCCTAGCCAGACCTATTTTGCCAGAGTTGCTGTTCCAGCTCTGCATCACGATGTGCTGCAATTGTTTGGACAAACTTGCAGCAAAGTGTGGTCCACACTATCCACCTAACGACAAACATATGGACCAGTGGTCAGGCAACTGATTACATTTGCATCACTGCACACTGGATCTCTTTTCTGGGGGTAAAGCAAAAGCTATCTATAGGTCTTGGCCCTGAACACATTTATAAGAGCATTTGGTGGCATGCAACAGTACCCATGTTTGCCATGAAGAAATCACACACAGCTGCAAACATCTGGGAGGAACTTAAAGCAAAGTGTCTGAATGGCTGCGATCCAGAGGTCTTCAGGTTGGAATTGTTGTAACGGACAGTGGCAGTAACATAGTCAAAGCCATGGCAGACGGTGGCTGTTTCAGGGTCTTATGGATGGCGCATTGTATCAACATGGTTGTGCAAGACTCTCTTAAAAAAGAAGACATAGTCAGCAACATACTGACCACCTGCATATGCATCAGAACTCATTTCAGCCATTCTTTTAAAGCCCAGAAACAGTTTTGGATTATTCAGCGCAACAACAGAGTACAAGTTAAAGTCCTGATATAGGCGGTGCCAACACGTTGGAACTCAACCTATAATATGTTGGCTGTTTGAGCAGTCCAAACAATTCAATGACTATGTCATTCAAAGAGGAGCTGATGCAATTGGGAAAGCTATGACCATGCATGCGGACAAATGAGGCCTAGTAAAATGCCTTACATCAGTGGTTCCCAAACTGTGCGCCGCGGCTCCTTGGTGCGCCGTCAAAATTAGCCAGGGGCGCCGCACACAGTCTGGAAACCACTCGGAGGTGCTTTTAATCGGTAGCTTTTCACCGTGGTTTTGGAAACAAAACCCCCTGCATTAATTATTGTGACCAGCGGAGGGCGCCAGAGTACCATTAATAATATCCCTATGACAAAAGAAAAGAAATAATTTAAAATAAATGGTTTTCAGGAACCTGAACGAGAGAATTAAGAAGTCAAACTGTAAATAGTGTAGGTACAGGTACAGGCTGGGATTACGTTCCCCCACCCGCCAAAAAAAAGTAACATAATGGGGAGCCGTGGCCAACACGGCCAATAGGTCAAAGGAGCCGGGGATCGAAAAAGTTTGGGAACCACTGCCTTACATGGATGCTGCTCCCTTTTGAGGTTTTCACACAGAATGTTTGGCAAGGAGGACAGTACAATGGGCCAAGCTATCCCGTTATTACATCTGCTACAGAAGTAGCTAAAGAAGGTGTCTGAAAGTTTTGCATTCAGGGGTGCAAACAAAACCCAGAAGAGCATTCCTTGGTCAATAGCCTAAGCTATCACTTGACTTGTAATGCAGGGCTTCAAAATGACATCATCTCATCCAAAGAGTACATCTGTGCCAGCCTACTTGATCCATGCCACAAAACACATCTTTCTGCTTTCATTGCTTTTCTGAAGAGGATGTTTCACAATACAAGAGGTGGATTGTTGAGCAAGCATGAGAACTGGAAGAAGAACAGCTGGAACTTAGAGTCTCACTCCACAGTTCTGAGGTGCTGCCTTCAACTTCCAGGGAGGGCATTTTTGACTCACATTCGCTAACCCCACCGACAAGAAAACTGGCGACCACAGCAACAGCAGAGGCGAAGTAAAAAGCAGTCAAGCAGGTGGCAGTACCAATGCCATTCGAAGGATGTTTCAGGTGTATCTTGCTCACCTGAAAGAGGTGTATGTGGATCAAAACCCATTAGTGTATTGATATGGGAAGATGTGCCAATGACCAGAACTCAACAGGCTGGCAATAAAGTGACAGGCTTGTCCTGTAGCCAGTGTGTCTGCTGAACATGTGTTCAGTGCAGCTGGTACAGTTGATACAGTCAGAAGGACCAATCTCTCACCTCAAAACGTGAAGAGACTGAACATGACCAAAATGAACCCGCATTTTATACCACCTGAATGCACCATTACCAAAACACCAAAGGAAGAGGAAGAGGAAGAGGATGATTGGTCAGAATCAAGTGTGTTAGCTGACCAACTTCTGGTTCCCGGACTGAGTATGCCAATGCCACCATAGAACATTGTAATTATTTCTTGTTCAACTTCTCTTTCTCTTTCTTTCTTTGCAAAAAAAATATATGTATGTGAGTGCATATATTATTTTTTTGCAAAGAAGTATGCTAGTGCAACATTATGTTTGTGTAGGATTTATGCTACCCCACCATTGATTTTAACCTAGTCTAAACACTCTTGAACCTGAGCCCACTTCTCCTGACTAAATGATTTAATTTCCTAAGTTAAGTTTTATAGTTCCCCAACATTGCTCAGAAGAAATTGATATTGCCAGATTTCATTATATGTTCTTCTTTGTTGTGTGTTTAATGCTGTCTTAGTCTTCCTCAAGTTATGACATATGACCCACACACTCGCTGTTTTCTTTTAATCTAGTTGGCAGTGATGGGTAACCCTGTAAATAATCCTGCAGTAGGATTTTGCATGGCGCAAAAAGTATAAGGGCCATATTTATACTTTTTGATGCAAAACTGCGCTAATGCAGTTTTGCGCCAAAAAAATTTGCGCTGGCTAACGCCATTCTGAAGCGCCATGCGGGCGCCGTATTTATTGAATGGCGTTAGCCGGCGTTAGCCGACCGGCGCTGCCTGGTGTGTGTGAAAAAAAACGACGTACACCAGGCAGCGCCGGCGTAGGGAAAAATGGCGTTTGGGCGTCCAAAAATGGGGCAAGTCAGGCTGAGGCAAAAAAATCGCCTTAACCCGATTTGCGCCATTTTTTTTTGGCGCCCAGACACCATTAACATGACTCCTGTCTTAGCAAAGACAGGAGTCATGTCCCCTTGCCCAATGGCCATGCTCCGGGGACTTCTGTCCCCTGGGCATGGTCATTGGGCATAGTGGCATGTAGGGGGGCACAAATCAGGCCCCCCTATGCCAAAAAAAAAAATACTTACCACAACTTACCTTTTCTTCCCTGGGATGGGTCCCTCCATCCTTGGGTGTCCTCCTGGGGTGGGCAAGGGTGGCAGGGGGTGTCCCTGAGGCCAGGGGAGGGCACCTCTGGGCTCATTCTGAGCCCACAGGTCCCTTAACGCCTGCCCTGACCCAGGCGTTAAAAAGAGGCACAAATGCGGGGTTTTTTGCCCCGCCCACTCCCGGGCGTCATTTTTGCCCGGGAGTATAAATACCACGCATATGCATCGGAGTCATTTTTTTAGACGGGAACGCCTACCTTGCATCTCATTAACGCAAGGAAGGTGTTCACACCAAAAAATGACGCCAACTCCATGAACTTTGGCGCTAGACGCATCTAATGCCAAAGTATAAATATGGAGTTAGTTTTGCGTCGAATTTGCGTCGAAAAAAACGACGCAAATTCGGCGCAAACTGAGTATAAATATGCCCCTAAATATGGCCCAATATGTCTTGCGATCCTGAAGAGGTCGTCTGTTTCCAGTTCAACAAATGGTGTAAATTGCACTTAGAATCGAAATATGACAAATTTAACATGATGCCAATTTTTCAACATGATCTGTACTACCCTATTCACATCAACATCATAGTGGTAACCTTCCTAAGAGAAATAAGTATGATAAAGTTAAGCAATACAAATCAAGCTTCCTACTCTCAAATTGAATGTGAAATATCATATTGATGGTTGCCCATTATATTTATGATTTCCCAATGCTATTGTTGTGCGTTCCCCATGTGTGTGCACTTTTTACAATTTTAATAAATTACAGTTCAGAGTCCATACAGGACCATTATAATTCACCAGTGCTATTGCTGTTCGTTCCACGTGTGTGCACTTCATTGCAATTTGAATAAATAACAGTTCATAGTCCATATTGATGCATTGACCAACGAAACAATCATTCCAATTGTAAATTGCTGCCACAATTCATATTCATACTGTTTTACATAAACCCTATTAACTATCAAAAAATACTCCAATTGCTGATCAGTGTTTAGTCCATAGTCAACCATCCTAATACGCATGATCCATAACGATTCCCTTCTTCTGAGATGCAATTACCTATTACCACCTTGAGGGTTCTTAGACACATGTTCAATCGCAAACAGGCCAAAATACCACCAACAAACTAACGGTAACTACTGCCAAATTATGACCGTGGCGGATAGATCTCTGAAAGACAAACAATGTACCACACCGACCACCAGGGCAGAAACAACAGTCACCACAGTGGTAGCCGCCTACAGCCAGGCAGAAGACAAAGTTCTGCCCACCATATCATGACATGCCAAACAGCCACCTTTTCTGGGGTGGTACCAATGCCATCAAAAGCCTGGCAGAAACACTGCACAGAAATCAAAGGACTCACCATTGGAGACACAGGGAAGAACCATGCCGAACTGAAGGTATTTCCAATGATCTTCCATGTTATGCTCCACCATGAACACCAATGCTGGTGAAGACAACGACAGTGAGTACAGCCGCCTAGCACACAGGGGAGGGGAGAGGAAAACGAGAGTGACACACACACGCACAACACAACCCCACCCACACACGCCATACACACAACAAGCTGCACAAGAAAACCATTTATCCCCGTAAATCGGCTGAATAATGCAAGGACAACAGGAATTGACTAAAGTGATTGTAATAAGATCAACACAAAATCAATAATACGTTTTGCCAATGTAACAGATATGTACAAATGTTCAAAAAAGGGACACTGCCCAGTCCTCAGTTCATAGGGGCCACAGGGCCACAGGGCAAAGTCCAAGGCCCCACTCATTACCTACACCAATACGGAGAGAACACTGCAGGGGCATCAGTTGGCAAATAGGCAAGGGGAATGAGGGGCACCACAGCCGGATGTGAAAACAAGACCACTTGTTTTGGAGGGGGCAACATGCCCTATGCTTGGTCCTGAGGAGTGCAAGGCCCCAGTCTCTCGAGTGGGTGTCTCCCACAGTGGTTCTGGAGGGTGGAACAAGCCCTGTTCTTGGTCCTGGGGAGTGCAAGGCCACAGTCTCTCGAGTGGGTATCTCCCACAATGGTTCTGGAGGGGGCAACATGCCCTGTGCTTGGTCCTCGGGAGTGCAAAGTCACAGTCTCTCGAGTGGGTGTCTCCCACGTTGGTTCTGGAGGGGGCAACAAGCCCTGTGCTTGGTCTTGGGGAGTGCAAGGACACAGTCTTGAGAGTGGGTGTCTCCCACAATGGTTCTGGAGGGGGCAGCAAGCCCTGTGCATGGTCTTGGTGAGTGCAAGGGCACGGTCTCTTGAGGGGTGTCTCCCACACTGGTTCTGGAGGGGGCAACAAGCCCTGTGCTTGGTCCTGGGGAGTGCAAGGCCACAGTCTCTCAAGTCAGTGTCTCCCACACTGGTTCTGAAGGGGACAGGCCAAACAGCAGCCCATGGAGGCTGGATCACATGGTGTCCGCCGGCGATGACAGCTGCACTGTGGTGGTGGTAGTAGTGGGAGGCTCCTGCTCAGCCCCTGCATCCTGCGATGGCTGCACTGTGGTGGTGGTGGTAGCAGTGGGAGGCTCCTGCTCAGCCCCTGCACCCTGCGATTGCTGCACTGTGGTGGTGGTGGTAGTAGTGGGAGGCTTCTGCTTAGCCCCTGCACCCAGCAATGGCTGCACTGTGGTAGTGGTGGTAGTCGTGGGAGGCTCCTGCTCAGCCCCCGCACCCTGCGATTGCTGCACTGGGGAGGTGGTGGTAGTGGTGGCAGGCTCCTGCTTAGCCCCTGCACCCTGCATTGGCTGAACTGTGGTAGTGATGGTAGTAGTGGGAGGCTCCTACTCAGCCCCTGCACACTGCAATGGTTGCATTGTGGTGGTGGTGGTAGTGGTGGGAGGCTCCTGCTTAGCCCCTGCTCCCTGCAATGGCTGCACTGTGGTAGTGGTGATAGTAGTGGAATGCTCCTGCTCAGACCCTGCACACTGGGATGGTTACACTGTGGTGGTGGTGATAGTGTGAGGGTCCTACTCAGCCCCTGCACCCTGCCATGGCTGCACTGTGGAGGTGGTGGTAGTAGTTGGAGGCTCCTGCTCAGCCCCTGCACTCACTGATGGCTGCACAACCACGGCTGGCAGTTGGGGCTCTGTGACAGATGCTGGTGCTGGCTCCTTCCCCTTCTTGCTTGCTGGTGCAGGCTCCTTAAACCTTCTTGCTTGCTGGTGCAGGCTCCTTCCCCTTCTTGTTTGCTCGTGCAGGCTCCTTCCACTTTTTGCTTGTTGGTGCAGGCTCCTTTTCCTTCTTTCTTGCTGGTGCAGGCTCCTTCCCATTTCTGCTGGCTGGTGCAGGCTCCTTCCCCTTTTTGATGGCTGGTGCTGGCTCCTTCACCTTCAGTATTAGTGGCCTGGAATCCTTTCCACCACGAGTAGGTGCTGATGGAACTGGGCCCGTGGACTGTTTGGCTGAGGTGCTTGGCTAGGTTCTTGATACTCTGGCCATACATGCAGGACAAGGGGGAGGGGTAGGGAAGAGGTCAATGGTGGAAAGGAAAAGCTTTTTAGGGACATTAGGGCGGGAAGAGGGAGAAGTAACAGGAGTGGAGGATGAAGGAGTGGTTGTTGGAGGTGTTTGTTTGCTGGATTTGGCTGCATGTGCATGGGTTGTATGCTGTTGTGAGGTGGATGGCTGTTGGGTGTCTGTTTAGGAGGGGGGACAGACACAGTGGGAGAGGACACGGAGGACGTGTACATGGATGTTGTGGAGGTGTCTGCCAGTGAGGTGTGTGTTCTGCTTGGTGTGGTGATGATTCAGGTAGTGGATGATGATGTAGTGCATGCAGGTGTGAGTATGGACGTAACTGGGTGGGAGGTGGAGGGGGAGACAGTGGACATCGTGGATGTTGTTGTGTCTGCAACTGGATGGTGTTTGTGTGAGTGCCTGTGGGATGGAGTGTGGTACTTCTGTTTGCCTGTGACACTCTTGGGTGTTGTCTTGTGTGCATGTTCGTCTGGCTGTGTGCTTGGGATGGGTTGAGGTTGAGGAGAATGGGCCTGGGAAGTGGAATTTGGAGGGGAGATGGTTGAAACAGGGACAATGGCTGCCATCAGAGAGGAGGCCAGAGCCTGGATTGATCTCTGTTGGGCCGCCAATCCACCGTGAATGCCCTCCAGGAATGCATTAGATTGTTGCATCTGGGCTGCCATCCCCTGGATGGCATTCACAATGGTTGACTGCCCTACAGACATGGATCTCAGGAGGTCAATAGCCTCCTCACTCAGGGCAGCAGGGCTGACTGGGGCAGGGCCTGAGGTGCCTGGGGCGAACGAGATGCCCACCCTCATGGGTGAGCGGGCACGGACAACTCGCTGAGGGGCTGTTGGGTGGGCGGTGCTAGTACTCGGGTGGCAGCTGTTCCTGTAGCTGGGGCGGTCACAGAGGTGTCCACCATCACCAGGGAGCTCTCATTGGTGGAGGTATCAGAGTCTGTATTGTCCCCTCCAGCTCCACTGTGGTGCTCCCCTCGCCCTCCGTCCCAATGGTGCCCTCAGCGTTGGTGAACTCTGCCTCCAAAGTCCTGTGGTATGCAGCTTCCTCTGTTGGCAGTGCCTCTGCTCCTCTGCCAGATGAGGACAGGATGACAAAACAAGAAAGGGGGACAGAGACAAAGGATACACTGGGTCAGTGACTGCACCAACACCACCGTTGGTGTACACAGCACCCTCACACACGGGGTAAAGGCATACGCACTATGCATTGTACTACCAGGGATATTCTTAGCAACCAAGGCATGAGAAGGAGCACACACCGCCATCTGCAGCACAACTGGGACCCACGCAGCCCTGCCCAGTAGTGGATGCTAAGAAGCTAGGTAGGCAGTATTTCCCCTTCAGACCCTTACCCACCAGAGGACCTACACTGGTATGTCTGGCCTGGACTAGGGGCACCCACTGACGCACAACCACCACCCGGATACCATCCCACCAGGTGTAAGTTGTAATGATAGCCACTGTACTCACCCCCTTGTGGTTGCCGTGTTGCCCTCAAGCGCCCATCCAGCTCTGGATAGGCCACCGCCAGTATGTGGGCAATCAGGGGGGTCAGGGTTCAATGGGCACCCCTTCCTCGTTAGGAGGCCATCCCCAGCTGGGCCTCCACGGTCTTCCTTGCCCAGCGTCTCAGGTCCTCCCACCGTTTGCGACAGTGGGTGCTCCCCATTGCATGGACCCCTAGGGTCCCCACCTCCTTAGTGGGCGCTGACCTGCAGAGGCCATACAGACAGGAGAACACCAGTAGACAAACAGTCCAGCCAGTTATACAGATGGTCCACCATACCCGCTTCCAGCACTATTGGCACACACATAGCTCAGCACGCAAGGTGTACTCAGCCAGGAAGACATCCCTCCCTGCTTACACGATGCCTTCACACACACCTCCATAAATGCATGCCACATGCATCGTGCCCACAATGTACTCACCTGTTGGTCTGAAGGCCCATACAGCAGTCTGTACTGGGGTAGGACCCTATCCACCAGTCTCTCCAACTCCTCTGAAGTGATGGCTGGGCCCTTTCCCTGGTCACACGGGCCATGGTAGGTTCCAGACAGGCCACAGCAGCACATGCAGTGTAGGTCCTCTCCTATGGAAGGTCAGGAAACAAGTGAGGAAAATTATAGAAAATGGTGGTCACTTCCGCTACAGTGCATACCGTCACCACTGGCGTAGATCCCCATTGGCCACTGTACCCTATAGGGCACAATTATAACCAATGAGGAATTGCCTGGTGGATCCCGATTGCCTACTGCCACGGCACACTACCTCAGGATTACCTCACTTCCACCTATCCCTCCACACAGGACAGCTGGACGCCATTTCAGGGGTGGAAACAGGCCTCTGGAATAATGCTGTGTCACAGGAGAAATAAGCACATACTGTACAGATCACACTGATCCATTTCATGCATACAGATTGCAAACTCCTGTTGTGGCTCCATTGTTCAGTTTGTGACAGGCTCCTCACCCCTTTGTCCCTTAGATTTCTACCGCTGCAGATGAATAGGAACAGACACCTGGTGGACGTGGCTACACTGAAGGACAGGAACATAATACTCACCTATAGACTGGACAGGACCACAATCACAGAGCTGTGTGGACAATTGGAGCCAGACCTGATATCTGTTATCCATCACCCCACTGGGATCCCACCTCTTGTGCCAGTTCTAACAGTGCTCCATTTCCTGGCAACTGGTTCTTTCCAAGTGACAGTGGGCTTGGTAGCAGGAATGTCTCAGCCAATGTTCTCAATAGTGCTGACAAGAGTGTTGCCTATCCTGATAAAACCCTTGTGCAGCTACATTGCATTCCCCCAGATTGAGGATTTGGCCACTGTGAAGGCTGAGCTTTATGCAATGGGACATATCCCCAATATAATTGGGGCGATTGAAGGAACACATATTGCATTTGTCCTCCCTGCCAGAATGAACAGGTGTTCAGGAATAGTAAGAGTTTCCACTCTATGAATGTGCAGATGGTGTGCTTGGCGGACCAATACATCTCCCACGTCAATGCTAGATATCCTGAGACGGTGCATGATGCCTTTGTCCTGAGGAATAGCAGCATCCCAAATGTGATGGCCCAACTACAGAGGCACAGGGTGTGGCTAATAGGTGAGCCTTGGTTCCCACCCAGTATATGTTGGTGTATGGGTATGGTGTTGGCCATATAGGATAGTGTGTGGCTAAATGTTGTCCCTCAATATTTGCAGGTGACTCTGGTTACCCAAACGTATCATGGCTGCTAATCCCTGTGAGGAATGCCAGGACAAGGGCAGAAGAGCGTTATAATGAGGTACATGGGTGAACCAGAAGGATAATTGAGTGAACCTTGGGCCTCCTGAAGGCCAGGTTCCGGTGCCTCCATCGAACAGGTGAATCCCTGTGCTACTCACCCAAGAAGGTCTGCCAGATAGTAGTGGCATGCTGCATGTTGTACAACCTAGCCCTCAGACGTCATGTCCCTTTTTCTGCAGGAGGAGGAGACTGGAGATGCCCCTGTGGTAGCAGTTGGACCTGTGGACAGTGAGGATGAGGAAGCAGAGGATGAGGATGAGGACAACAGAACAACTGTAATCCGTCAGTACTTCCAATGACACACAGGTGAGACAGTGTAACTTTACATTTCAATGACTTTGTTTATTCTGTGTAGCATTGGCATGCTGGTATTTCCCACTTCTATGCCCACTTACTGTGCCCTCTGGCTATTCATTTGCAGATGTTGGTGATGTGACAAATACTCCTGGTGTGATCACAACAGCCAGCTACAGGTCATTAATTCTATGCTCATTCTATATACAGTTCATTTGCACTGTTTGTACATACTAAACAGTGTTTATTTAAGTGCTAACATATACGGGGAAAGTGCAATGGGATGGGGTGATGATGGAGGAAAGTCCAGGGTATTGTTGGAGTCCATTTGTAGCACAGGTGCACTGTCCATGTGGACATAGGAAGGGGAGCAATAGCAGTTCAAGGTGGACAGGGTGAATGTGTGGGACACAAGGGGGACAATAGCAGAGTCATATTTCCTGGTGGGGGTCTTGGTAAGTGGCTCTGGCTTCTGTCTGGATCGCAGGGAACGTTTCCAGGGTGGCTCACCTTCTGCAGGGCGAGGAATGCTGGTGGCCTGTGGGTCCTGTGGGTCCTGTGGTGGGGCCTCCTGGGCACTAGCAGCAGCGGAAGTGGAAAGCTGTTCAGATGACTGGCTAGTGGCGGGGGCCTGCTGGTATGAGACTTCCTCCCTCATAATGTTGGCATTGTCTGCCACCACCCCCACTATGGAGATCAGGGTGTTGTTCATAGCCTGCAAGTCCTCCCTGATTCGCCTAGAATTGTCCACCTGCAGCCGCCTGTTCTCCTGAACATTGTCCAGGATCTGGCCCATCATGTCCTGGGAATGTTGGTAGGCTCCCAGGATCTTGGAGAGTGCCTCATGGAAGGTCGGTTCCCTGGGCCTGTCCTCCCTCTGGTGCACAGCAGTCCTTCCAGTGTCCCTGTTGGCCTGTGCCTCTGTCCCCTAAATCGTATGCCCACAGCCACTGACCCCAGGTCCCTGATTCTCTTGGGTGCGAGGTGTGGCCTGGGGTCCCGGGGCAGGTGGCCACACTGCTGATTGATGTGTCTTGGGGACAGAGGTTTGGGGACGCTGGGTGGGTGCTGTGGTGTTGTTTCCTGATGGGGGAGGTTCTGTGGTGGTCTGTGACTGGGCTTGGTTAACCACCTGTCCAGTGGTCCCTGATGGGCCAGGTAGATCGTCCAGATCCTGAAGACCTGAGTTACTGTCATCACTGTGGGCCTCTTCAGTTGGGGGACTGGATAGTGCTGGCACCTCCTATCTGGTGACATTGGCTGGGGATGTAAATGATGTGTTATGGTTAAGGTGTATGACATTTTGTATATCCCTCACTTACCCTCTATGGTTGGTGTTGCCCTGCCAGCTTTTACTTGTGTATGTTGGTGTATAGTGGTTATGTTAGTTTCCTTATGCTGTGCATACTTTGGTGATGAGTGTCCATGCAGGGCTGTGAGGGGTGTCCATGCATTGGTACAGCATGCACGGCTTGGCATTGGGATTGAAGAGATGTGATGGTGGAGTGTGTGGGATGGAGTGGAGTGATGGGAGTGAGGGTGAAGGTATGTGATGGCATGCAGGTATGGGGGGTGATAATTGTTTAAAGTTGACTTACCAGAGTCCAGTCCTCCTCTGACTCCGGCCAGGCCCTCAGGATGCAATGTTGCCAAGACTTGCTCCATGCTCTGCCAGAAGATGGTAGTACGCCACTGCTCCTTGAAGGGGAAACATGCCTGCAGCGAGGTGCTGGGAAGTGCAAATCCACAGTCTCTCAGGTGGGTGGTTTGCCCACTGCTTGGTCCTGGGGAGTGCAAAGCCACAGTCTCTCAAGTCTCTCAAGTGGGTGGTTTGCCCACTGCTTGCTCCTCTGGAGTACAAAGCAACAGTTTCTCAAGTCTCAAGTCTCTCAAGTGGGTGGTTTGCCCACTGCTTGGTCCTGGGGAGTGCAAAGCCACAGTCTCTCAAGTCTCGCAAGTGGGTGGTTTGCCCACTGCTTGCTCCTGGGGAGTCCAAAGCCACAGTCTCTCGAGCGGGTGACATGTTCCACTGGTTCTGGAGAGGGCCTTGTGCCCAGTCTGCTTCATCCTGCCAAGGATTGGGTGAGTGGATGCATCTCTCCACTGGTTCTGGAGGGGGCCTTGTGCCCATTCTGCTTCATCCTGCCAAGGATTGGGTAGGTGGATGCATCTCTCCACTGGTTCTGGAGGGGGCCTTATGCCCATTCTGCTTCATCCTGCCAAGGATTGGGTCAGTGGATGTATCTCTCTACTGGTTCTGGAGGGGGGCTTGTGCCCAGTTTGCTTCATCCTGCCAAGGATTGGGTAAGTGGATGCATCTCTCCACTGGTTCTGGAGGGGGCCTTATGCCCATTCTGCTTCATCCTGCCAAGGAGTGGGTAAGTGGATGAATCTCTCCACTGGTTCTGGGGGCGGCCTTGTGCCCAGTCTGCTTCATCCTGCCAAGGATTGGGTGAGTGGATGCATCTCTCCACTGGTTCTGGAGGGGGCCTTGTGCCCAGTGATGCTGCACCTGCGGTGTGGCAGTTCACATTCCCTCACCTGGGTGTCTGAGGCATGAGATGTGCAGGGAACAGGTAGCATGATGGTCCATGGAGGCAGAGCCACACTACATCCTGCGGCGACTTAGGCTGCAGACTGCTGGTAGTGCCAGTGCTGGTGGTGGTGCCTCAAATGGTGGGTGCGGGGTCCAGGACGTCTCCTGCAGCCTCAGATGGCTACCCACTGGGGATGCTGCTGATGTCCGATGTAGTGGCACCGGCTGAGCATGTGGCGTTGCATATTGCGGTGGATGTGGCGGTGCCTGCGGCGGGGATGCTGCGCTGCCTGTGGTGCAGGTGCTTGTGGTAGTGGAGGGATAGATCAGGCTGTCTTCAGCAGCCTCGGATGGCTGCTCACTGGGGCTGATACTGGTGACTGTTGTTGTGACAGCGGCAGTGCAGATGGCAGGGCAGGTGGCGGTCATTGCGGCGCGCTTACCATGGTACAGGTTCCTGGCCTGTCCAGACAAATGGTGGTCACCAATCCCTCACCTGGAGGCTCCGAGCCCTGAAGTGCCTTGCCTTTGCTTTTTTGTCCCTTCCCCACCTTGGTATACGGTGCTGAGACCTTGGCACTGTGCTCTTTTGTTTCGGATGAGGCCTTGCTGCGTGGGTGGTGTGTCTTGTCCGTACTGCATGCCGGCCCCTTCTTAACCTTGGCAGGTGGCAGAATCGGGTGCTCTTCAGCATTGGTAGATGGCACACTGCCAGCCCTGACAGGTGCCCCCTTCGATCCTCACGGACTTGCACGGACCACAGCGGACGCCGACTTGGTGGCTGAGGTGCTGGCCTGGGATCCAGAGATCCTGGCCCTAGGGGAAGGATGGGAGGAGGCGTAGGGAACAGGTCAACGTTAGCCAGGAAAAGATTTTTTGACACACTGGGACGGGAAGATGGAGGGGGTGTGGGAGTGGAGTACGAGGTAATGGTTGTAGGAGGTGTACGTCTGCTGAGTTTGGGTGAAGTTGCATGGGCTGAAGGCTGTTCTGAGGTGGATGGCTGTTGGGTGGGTGGGTGCTTGCGTTTGTGTGCTTTGGGAAGAGGGCTCACAGACACACTGGGAGAGGACACAGGGGACGTGTGCATGGTTGTGGGAATGATGACTGCACATGAGCGGTGTGTTGTGATGGGCGTGCTGGTGATGGGGGCAGTGGCTGATGATGTAGTGCATGCAGGTGTGAGTGGAGACCCTACTGGGAGGGAGGTAGATGAAGAGGAGGAGGGGGACACAGTGGAGGAAGTAGATGTTGGTATGTGTGCATGAGTATGGTGCTTGTGTGAGTGCCTGTGTGATGATGTGTGGTGCTTATGTTTTCCTGATCCACTTTGTGTGTTGATATGTGTGAATGCAGGTCTGAAGGTGTGCTTGGGCTAGGGTGAGGTAGAGGGGATTGGGTCTGGGTAGTGGAAGTTGGAGGGGGGAGGCTGGACATAGGAACAATGGCTGCCATCAGTGCTGAGGCCAGGGCCTAAAAGACTTTGGGGGTCATTCTGACCTCGGCGGTAAAAGGCCCTTACCGCCAGTCAGAAGACCGCCATCATACCGCCGCGGTAAACCGCTACGGTCATTCTGACCTCCAACTGCCAAACTGCTGAAAACCCGACATCCACGGAAGGCCGCCTCATCAGCGGGCAGCGATAAACTGGAGATGACCAAACCTCCATCGCCACGCCAACACAAACACGCCCATGCCATTACGACCCACGAATCCACGCGGCGGTCTTACAACCGCGGTATTCCATTGGCGGTACACACCGCCGCGGTCAAAATACACACCCAGCTTCAAAACACAGCCACATTGGACAATTTGAAATACACACACCTGATACACATACAAACAACACTCCCACACATCCAAGCAACTATAAAACACACACCCACATCACCCACAAACCCCCACTACTAGAAAATCGGAGAGAAGGCGAGAGAGAGACAGAGAGCACAGCTATCGAAAACCCCAACACACACAGGGACACAACATTATCAACCACACCACATCTACGCACACATCACCACACACCACCACTCACATCACCACAAACACCACCCCACACCTCATCCACACCACCCCATGGCACCCCAAAGACACCCCAGGTTTTCGGACCAAGAACTCAGGGTCATGGTGGAGGAAATAATAAGGGTAGAGCCCCAGCTCTTCGGCACACAGGTGCAACACACCACAATAGCCAGGAAGGCGGAGCTATGGCAAAGGATCGTCGACAGGGTCAACGCTGTGGGACAGCATCCCAGAAACCGGGAGGACATCCGAAAGCGCTGGAACGACCTACGGGGGAAGGTACGGTCGATGGTCTCAAGACACAACATCGCTGTGGAGAAGACTGGCGGCGGACCCCCACCCACTCCACCCGAATTCACAGCATGGGAGCAAGAGGTCTTGAACATCCTGCATCCTGCGGGCCTCGCTGGAGTAGGCGGAGGAATGGACTCTGGTAAGTCAAATGTCAACTACTCCCCCCCCCAACCACCAGCATGCCAACCTACACCCCCACCCTCACCCCCAACCCCCCAGCACACATCCTCCCTGCCAAAGTCTCACCAGCACAACCCACCCAACCCAAAACCAAACCCTGAATGCCAACACAAACCATGGACACCCATCACCTATGCATGACCACTGCACATACCCATCCCCCCCCACAAACCACCCTCACAACTCCTCCCACAAGGGAATGCCAGCACTGGGGGACAAGGGCACCCACAAATCGAACGCCATGGAACACACAGAAGCAATAACCATACTCTTTTACCCCTGCAGGGCCCGAACGCCAACACACCGGCCAGGAGGGTCCAGATTTGTCCATCCCACCCCCAGAACAGGCCCCCAGTGAGGACAGCAGCTCTGTCGACCTAGAACCTGATGACCAGCCCGGACCATCGGGGACCTCTGGACAGTCGGTTCCCCACACACAGACACAGGCCACAGCAGACCAAACCCCCTCTGGGAATACCAGCACAGCTCCCACCCAGCGGGCCCATGCCTCTGTCTCCAGGACAGGTCAATCAGCGGTGTGTCCGCCACTACAGGGCACCCAGGCTGACCCAACACCCCAACAACAACAGGGACCTGGAGGCAGTGGTAGTGGGCACATCGTCCAGGGGACAGAGGCCCGGGGAAACAATGCAACTGGGAGGGCTGCAGTGCGACGGGGGGGGAGGACAGGCCCAGGGAACCCACTCTCCAAGAGGCCCTCACCACCATCATGGGAGCATACCACCGCTCCCAGGAGACGATGGCGACGGTACTGGCCAGGTTCCAGGAGATCCAGGCACAGCAGGAGGAACGCTACATGGGGTACAGAGAGGAGCTCAGGAACATCGTCCTGGCCCTCAACCTAATAGTCACCACATTGCGGGACCATGTGGCACCCCAAAGGGCCCCTGTCACTAGCCTGGACCAGGAACAGCCTACCACCTCCGCCGGCGCTAGTGGACTGGAGGCCCCCACACAACGACAGGCCACCAGAACCCCACCTCCTGCTGAAGATCAACCACCCCGCAAGAGGAACCTGAGATCACAAAGGAAGACAGAGTAGGATGCCAAGACCCCCGCCAGCATAAGATACCCCCTGATGTCATTCCACTGTCCCACATTGTCACCCTGTCCAACCTTGAACTGCCCCTGCTCCATCCTTCCACAGGCATATGGACAATGCACCTGTGCGACTGAGAACTGGACTTTGCCATGGACATTACTCCACCCCCACCCATCACCGTTTCACTATCATGGACCTATATGTAGCACTAAAAATAAATCACTAATTGCACTTAAAACACTCAGGAGTCTGCTTGTATTCTTAACAAATGTATTACACATAACGGTTCAATAATGTTCAGTTACATTGTGATGACAACATACCAATGTCAATGTGCTTTACTCCATGGGCAAACCAAGCAGAAGTCACGCAGTGGGTCACACAGCTCTAAAAAAGGGAAGGGAAAGTCACAATTCAGTTGAAAGGAACTGGGGGGAAACACAGAAAGTAGAGATGCAGGAGGCCTGAAGCAAATGTAAAATGGCGTGGGGGATTCTACTGAAAATACTGTTGTATGACTGTGTCCCTGTTGTCCGTGTCGTCCCCGTCGTCTTCCTCCTCTTCACTCTCCACAGGCTCCACAACTGCTACAACACCACCATCTGGACCATCCTCCTGCAGGAAAGGCACCTGGCGTCGCAATGCCAGATTGTGAAGCATACAGCAGGCCACGATGATCTGGCACACCTTCTTTGGTGAGTACATTAGGGATCCCCCTGTCATATGCAGACACCTAAACCTGGCCTTCAGGAGGCCGAAGGTTCTTTCTATAACCCTCCTAGTTCGCCCATGGGCCTCATTGTACCGTTCCTCTGCCTTGGTCCGGGGATTCCTGACTGGGGTCAGTAGCCACGGCAGGTTGGGGTAACCAGAGTCACCTATTAGCCACACACGTTGTCTCTGTAGCTGTTCCATCACATAGGGGATGCTGCTATTTCGCATAACATACGCGTCATGCACTGACCCAGGGAACTTGGCATTTACATGGGAGATGTACTGGTCAGCCAAACAGACCACCTGCACATTCATAGAATGGTAATTTGTCCTGTTTCTGTACACCTGCTCATCGTCTTTTGGGGGTACTAAGGCCACATGGGTCCCATCAATGGCACCAATGATGTTGGGGATATGTCCAAGGGCATAGAAATCACCCTTCACAGTGGCCAAATCACCCTCCACAGGGAAAACAATGTAGCTCTGCATGTATTTCGTCAGGGCAGACAACACTCTGGACAAGATCTTACAAAACATAGGCTGAGACATCCCTGATGACATGGCCACTGTTGTCTGAAAAGACTCACTTGCCAAAAAATGGAGGACTGACAGAACCTGCACCAGAGGGGGAATTCCTGTGGGTTGGCGGATGGGGGACATCAGTGCTGGCTCCAGCTGGGCACACAGTTCATGTATAGTGGCTCGGTCAAGTCGGTATCGAAGTATTATATGACGTTCCTCCATTGTCGACAGGTCCACCAGCGGTCGGTACACGGGAGGATTCCTCCTTCTCCTCGCAAGTCCCAGCGGGCGGTGCCTAGGAAGGACAACATGGAGCACAGAGTCAAGCAACCCACAGGTACGTTCACCCAGCTTGCACAGTACACTAATCGCTATGCATAGAATGGCTTGTCTGAGTGGCAATGCAAGGCCTAGGCCTGTGTGACGCAGTAGAAATTAAGCCATGTGGGCCCTTGAAATGGCGGCTGCCTGACCTGAGAAGTGTGACAGTGGGATGTGAGGTCAATGCGCTGACGTGGCACACCGTGGCGGGAGGCGGTCGAAGACCGCGGCGCCAAGCCGCATTGGTTAATATCGAACCCTATGGGTTTCACGAGCCAATGACTAGGTGCGCCGGCGGTCGCGGAACGCACCACGGCGGTACGCACCGCCGCGGGCGTGACCGCCATTTTCTATCTGGTTAATCACTCGAGACCTGATCATCCACAGGAGAGGACCTATACTGCAAGTGCTGCTGTGAACTCGGTCTGGAAGAGACAATGGCTGCTGCGACTGGGGAAAGGGCCCCTGCCTTCACTACAGAAGAGTTAGAGAAACTTGTGGATGGGGTCCTGCCCCAGTATGCGATACTCTACGGTCCTCCAGACCAACAGGTAGATACACTGTGTGCACGTTGAATGGGCTATGCCTGTGTTGAGTGGGGTGGAGATTAGATGGTGGGGTGGGGAGACAATGACGAGTGCAAGGCACGACAGATGAGAGCATGTGCCACGTGGCAAGGTTGGGGAGGGGGGGGCAATCACATCTATCATGCGGAAAATTGATGATATTTCCTATTCCACCTTGTACATGTCAAATAGGTCAGCGCCCATCAGAAGATCGACATTTGGCATGCCATTGCCAAGGAAGTCCGGACCCTGGGGGTCCACAACAGACGGGGCACCCACTGCCGCAAGAGGTGGGAGGACATCCGCCGCGGGACCAGGAAGACCGCCGAGTCACTGCTGGGGATGGCCTCCCAACCTAGGAGGGGTGCCAGTCGTACCCTGACCCCCCTGATGTCCCGGATCCTGGCGGTGGCCTACCCCGATTTGGATGGGCGCGTGAGGACCTCACAGCAGACACAAGGGGGTGAGTACCAGCACATTCAGCTATGTTTAAGCGCAGTGGAGGCGTCTGGGTGGGGGAGGAGGGCTGTGTGTGACATTTGGCCAGGGCGCTTTCTGTAGTATAGTCCTCTCCTTTAGCCATGTCCCTGTGCCCCCGCCCCCCCACCTCTGTAGGGTGACAAGTACAGCTATCCATGGTCCTGCATCACCCATGTGCGCATTTGTTGTCCCTAGACCTGTTGGCCTAGTCACAAGTACTGAGTAGTGTACCCCGATTGCGCGGCTTAGTGCATGAGGCTCCTGTGTCTGTCCTCTCCGCCAACGGTGTTGACAATGCATGCACTAAACCTGTCTTTATTTCTCCCCCCACCCTTTTTCTTTATCTTCTTGTGCATGTGTGCATTAGCATCATCAGGCGGAGGAGAATTGGCACTGGAGCACGAGGGAGCTGCAAGTCACAAGGCCCCGGTGGGCCATGGCACAGACACCGAGGCCACCAGTGATACGGAGGGCGAGGGGAGCTTCACAACGGGGACCCGTGGTGACACCAGCGACACCGACACGTCCTCGGATGGGAGCTCCCTAGCGGTGGCGGCAACATCCGTGCCCCCTGCCTTTACAGGTACAGCCGCCACCCAGCGCACCAGCTCCGCCCTCCCAGCAGCCCCTCAGCCTTCGCTCCGTGCCCGCGCGCCCAAGAAGGCGGGCATCTCCTTCGCCCCAGGCACCTCAGCCCCTGCCCCTGTTACCCCTGCTGCCCTCAGTGAGGAGGTCATTGACCTCCTGAGGACGCTCATTGTTGGGCAGTCTACCCTTTTGAATGCCATCCAGGGGGTAGAGAGGGAGGTGCATCGTAGAAATGCATACCTGGAGGGCATTCATTCGGGTCAGGCTGCCCATCAACGATCGTTCAATTCTCTGGCCTCAGCACTGACGGCAGCCATTGTCCCTGTCTCCAGCCTCCCTCTTCTAACTGCCTCCACCCTGTCTCTGTCTCCTGTTCCTCAGCCTATCCCATCCACACCATCAGACCAGCCTGCACACACCTCAACACCCAAGGGCAGCTCATCCAGACATAAGCACCACAGATCACACAAACATTCACCCAAGCAACACCCAGATGCAGACATGCCAACAGCCACTACCACCTCTGTGTCCCGCCTCCTCGTCTCCCTCCTCCCTCCCTGTGACGTCTCTACTCACACCTGCATGCACACCACCAACAGCCAGTACTTCCATCACCAGCACACCCTCCAGTACAGTCCGCACACGTGCAGTCACCACCCCCACTGCCATTTACACGTCCCCTGTGTCCTCTCCCACTGTGTCTGTCACCCCCTCTTCCAAGACACACAAACGCAGGCAGCCACCCACCCAACAGCCAACCACCTCACGACAGCCTCCAGCCCATGCACCTTCACCCAAGGACAGCACACCTGACTCTCCTACAACCACCTCCTCTTCTTCCACTCCCATAACCACTAAACCTACCCTTTACCTTGGTCCTAAAAAACTTTACCTCTCCGCTCTTGACCTCTTTCCCTCACCTGACCCACCCCCTCCATCTGCTAAGAGTCCCAAGAGCGCCTCAGCCACCACCAGCCCGGCTTCAAGGGTCACCGTGGTGCAGGGATTTTGGAGTCCCCCCTTTGCCAGCAGTGATACATCGGTCAGCAGCAAGGGGACAGCCAGCCCCCCCCATGGAAAGAGGACCCGTAAAGTAAGGGGCCGCCGCCAGAAGAGTGACACGGCTGCCCCCAATGACCAAAGTTCTGCCACTTCACCTGCCACAACATCCAGGGGAGGCAAGGCCCAGAGAGCCACATCGAAGGAGGGCAAGGGCAGCAGGGCGGAGAGGTCAGCCAGCGGGAGCGCGGACCAGGAGGGCCCCACAAGCCCCATCCCGGGTGTGAGGGAGGACACCCAAGGGCCCAGGACACCGTCACCGAAGGGTCCAGCAACTGCACGGTCAGAGGGCGACTGAGCAAGGAGTCCTGGCCAGGTCTGACTCCCTTGACTTACAGAACAAGCACCGCTGAAGAGGGCCCCGCCGTGAAGATAGGCACCGCTGAACAGGGCCCCGCCGTGCAGAACGGCACCGCTGAAGAGGGCCCCGCCGTCCAGAAGGCACCGCTGAAGAGGGCCCGCCGTGCAGAAAGGCACCACTGAACAGGGCCCCGCCGTGAAGATAGGCACCGCTGAACAGGGCCCTGCCGTGCAGAAAGGCACCGCTGAAGAGGGCCCGCCGTCTCAAGCACCGCTCTGCTGGGCCCTTCCTCTCAAGCACCGCTCCGCTGGGCCCCGCCGTCTCAAGCACCGCTCCGCTGGGCCCTTCCTCTCAAGCACCGCTCCGCTGGGCCCTTCCTGTCAAGCACCGCTCTGCTGGGCCCTTCCTCTCAAGAACCGCTCCGCTGGGCCCTTCCTCTCAAGCACTGCTCCGCTGGGCCCCACCGTCTCAAGCACCGCTCCGCTGGGCCCTTCCTCTCAAGCACCGCTCCGCTGGGCCCCGCCGTCTCAAGCACCGCTCCGCTGGGCCCTTCCTATCAAGCACCGCTCCGCTGGGCCCTTCATCTCAAGCACCGCTCCGCCGGGCCCCTCATATCAAGCACCGCTCCGCTGGGCCCCGCCGTCTCAAGCACCGCTCCGCTGGGCCCTTCCTCTCAAGCACCGCTGGGCCCTTCCTCTCAAGCACCGCTCCACTGGGCCCTTCCTCTCAAGCACCGCTCCGCTGGGCCATTCCTGTCAAGCACCGCTCCGCTGGGCCCTTTCTCTCAAGCACCGCTCCGCTGGGCCCCGCCGTCTCAAGCACCGCTCCGTTGGGCCCCGCTGTCTCAAGCACCGCTCCGCTGGGCCATTCCTGTCAAGCACCGCTCCGCTGGGCCCCGCCGTCTCAAGCACCGCTCCGCTGGGCCATTCCTGTCAAGCACCGCTCCGCTGGGCCCCGCCGTCTCAAGCACCGCTCCGCTGGGCCATTCCTGTCAAGCACCGCTCCGCTGGGCCCCGCCGTCTCAAGCACCGCTCCGCTGGGCCCCGCCGTCTCAAACACCGCTGGCCCAATGACAGTGCCGGGTCTGTGTCGAGCTACTGTTCACGCTGCACTCGGCCCGCCCTGCCTCCTCCATTGCCTGTGGAGACTGTTATCCACTTGAGAGACTGTGGCTTTGCACTCCCCAGGATTGAACAGTGGGCAAGCCAGTCACTGTAGAGACTTGAGAGACTGTGGCTTTGCACTACCCAGGATTGAACAGTGGGCAAGCCAGCCACTGTAGAGACTTGAGAGACTGTGGCTTTGCACTCCCCAGGATTGAACAGTGGGCAATCCACACACTGTAGAGACTTGAGAGACTGTGGCTTTGCACTCCCCAGGATGGCACAGTGGGCATGGTGGCCCCTTCGTGGATCTGGCGTCGTGGACTCATGTGGCTGTGGTGCCCCCTCTTCCCTTCCCCCTAAGGTGCCTGTAGTTTTATCATCTGATGCCCCTGCAGTGTTCTCTCCAACGGACTCAGGTCTCCTGTGTGGGCTTTGCCCATGTGTTGGTACACTTTGGCCCACGGACAGTTGTAATTTCAGTGACTGTGCTGGACTTATTGCCTCTATTTATCAGTTACGCAATGTTTATACTCGAATTTTTTTGTTTTATTTTCCTATTTTACCATGACTTCAATGAACCTATTTTATACATAAATTTAGTTTCTCACTTTAATTATATCTTTGCATTATTCCGGGGGGTTTGGGTGGTGTCACTTTGACTTGGTGCTCTGCATTGGTGTGTGCATAGTTGGGGGGTGGGTGTATTGCGTATGTGTGTGCCCGTAACCCTTCCTCCTCCCCCCTCCCCTGTGTCGTAGGTGCGGTACTCACCGTTGTCGTCTGCGCCGGAGTTCGTACTCGTGGTAGATGAGCAGGTAGACGAGAGCAGGTAGGATGTTCATTTCGGGCTCCATGCTGTCCTCCGTCCTCGTGGAGTGTATAGAGGTGAGCGTTTTCCCGTTCGTAGTCTGTTTCCGCCGTGTTTTTATCGGCAGTGCTCCCGCCCCGGAAAAGGTGGCCGATTGGTGAGTTGTGATAGGGTGGGCGGTATGTTGTCTGCCGCCTGCCTGTTGGCGGTGACCGCCGCGCTGTTTGTCTGTCCCGCCGTGGCGGTCGGAGTGTTAAAGTGGCGGTCTGGGTTGGCGGTTCCCGCCAGGGTCAGAATTCATTTTTTTTTACCGCCTGCCTGTTGGCGGGTTGGCCGCCGCTTTATCACCGACCGCCAGGGTTGGAATGACCCCCTTTCTGTTGGGCTGCCACGCCAGAATGAATGCCCTCCAGGTATGCATTTGTTTGTTGCAAATGCCTCTCGACACCCTGGATGGCATTCAGAATGGTTGACTGCCCAACAGTGAGGGATCTCAGGAGGTCAATAGCCTCCTCACTGAGGGCAGCAGGGCTGACTGGGGCAGGGCCTGAGGTGCCTGGGGCGAAGGAGATGCCCACCCTCCTGGGTGAGCGGGCAAGGGAAACACGCTGAGGGGCTGCTGGGAGTGCGGTGCTGGTAGGGGGAGTGGCGGCTGTACCTTTGTTGGGGTGGGCACAGAGGTGTCTGCCACTGCCAGGGAGCTTCCATCGGAGGAGGAGTCGCTGTCAATGGTATCCCCTCCTGTCCCTGTCGTGGCGCTCCCCTCGCCCTCCGTCCCACTGGTGCCTTCACCCTCAGTAGGTTCACCCTGATGGGCCATGTGGGATGCAGCTCCCTCTGTCACCGGTGCCTCTGCTCCTCCGCCAGATGATGCTAATGCACACAAGGACAGGGTGACAAAACAAGAAGGGGGGGAGAGACAGAGGATACACTTGGTCAATGCCAGCAACACCATTACGGTTGGTGTGCACAACACACACTGAGCTGCCCTATGCACTAGGCCATGCCCAACCAGTCACTAAGGTAGTTACCTGCCCATTAGGTACAATGCCTAACACCAGCATCTGCACACCTGACACCCACAGGACCCTGTCCAGTAGTAGTTGGCCACTTGTACCATTTGGGTAGGAGTGCTTCAGGGCCTGCAAACAAGGGACCTACCCTGCCATGACCTCCCTGGACTAGGGGCACCTAAAGCCCACATGCCCCACCCAGCTAGTTCCTAAAGCGCGCAAAGTCAGCTTTCTGAATCTGTACTCACCCCCTTGTGGCTACTGTGATGCCCTCAAGCGCCCATCCAACTCCTGATAGGCCATCGCCAGGACGTGGAACATCAGGGGGGTCATGGTGTGACGGGCACCCCTTCCACGTTGGGAGGCCAGCCCCAGCTGGGCCTCTGCTGTATTCTTGGTCCAGCAACACAGGTCCTCCCATCTCTTGCGGCAGTGGGTGCTCCGCCTGTGATAGACCAGAGGGTCCGCACCTTCTTGGCTATGGCACGCCAAATACCCTTTTTCTGGTGGGCGCTGACCTAGAGAGAAAAGACAGTGGAAAATGTAATAATTAGTCACCCGTCCGGACCGTCATACTCATTGCCCACCAGTTCCCACCCATGCCCTGACGCTGATCACCTCTCATGCAGCATTCAGGCCAGGACGCCTTAGCACCCCCCAACATGTGGCTTACATCCACACCACTCCAAACAGACATTGCACACACATCATGCTCACAGCGTACTCACCTGTTTGTCTGGAGGACCGTAGATTAACATGTACTGGGGGAGGACCCCATCCACCAGTTTCTCCTACTCCTCCGCAGTGAAGGCAGGGGCCCTTTCCCTAGACACCCTAGCCATTGTTGCTTCCAGACTCAGGTCACAGCAGCACTTGCAGTGTAGGTCCTCTCCTGTTGATGGTCAGGTAGCAAGTGAGTGAATAGGTAGAAAATGGCAGTGACGTCTGTGGGGGTGAGTACCGTCACTGCTGGCGTACATCGCCATTGGCTCCTGGGACCCATAGGGCCCAATGACAGCCAATGCGGAGTTGCGCAGTTGTCATTGACCACCTACAGTGACGCAGCACAACACCAGCACAGTTACCTCATTTCCTCTTGTCCCTCCTCACAGGTCAGGCAGCCGCCATTTCAGGGGGGCACATGGCATGGTACCTAACTGCGTCACAGCACATATTGGCACATATGCTGACTCTCGAATTCACACACTGCTTCTGTGACATTAATTCAAGCACAGTTGTGCGAACTATGTGGTAAATGACCTTCTGCTCACCGTTCTCCTCCATATGATACAACCGCTGAGGCAGATGATGAGATGGCGGCATCCTCCGGCGTACAGACCCCTGGTGGACCTGTCGACAATGGAGGACAGACTCATCACATACAGACTTGATCATGCCGCAATCCAAGAACTGTGTGCCCAGTTGGAGCCAGACCTAATGTCAGCTATCTGCCAGCCCACAGAAATACCCCCTCTAGTGCAGGTCCTGTCAGTGATCCAATTCTCAAGCAAGTGGTTCCTTTCAAACAACAGTGGCCATGGCATCAGGGATGACTCAGCCAATGTTCTCCAGTGTGGTGACCAGAGTGTTGTCTGCCCTGCTGAACACATGCGGAGCTACATCGTCTTCCCCCAGGTGGAGGATTTGGCTGCAGTGAAAGGTGACTTCTATGCCCTGGGACATATCCCCAACATCATTGGTGCCATTGATGGTACACATGTGGCATTTGTCCCCCGATGCAGAAATGAACAGGTCTACAGGACTACAAAAAGCTATCATTCGATGAATGTGCAAATGGTGTGTTTGGCAGACCTGTACATCTCCCACGTGAATGCCAAATATCCTGGCTCAGTGCATGACGCCTATGTCTTGAGGAATAGCAGCATTCCTTATCTGATGGGGCAACTCCAGAGGCACCGGGTGTGGCTAATAGGTGAGGCCAAGGTCCCCACACAGTATAAGTTGGGGTCTGAGTATGGGGTTGTCCCTAAGGGTTATTGTGTTTCTAACAGTTGTCCCTCGATATTTAAAGGTCACTCTGGTTACCCCAACCTCTCATGGGAACTGACCCCAGTGAGGAATCCCAGGACAAGGGCAGAGGAACGTTACAATGAGGCACATGGGCGAACACGGAGATTATTGAGAGGACCTTCGGCCTCCTGAAGGCCAGGTTCTGGTGCCTCCATCTGACAGGTAGATCCCTGTACTACTCACCAAAGAAGGTGTGCCAGATCATTGTGGCATGCTGTATGGTGCACAACCTGGCCTTGAGATGCCAGGTGCCTTTTCTGCTTGAGGATGAGCCTAGTGATGGTCTTGTGGCAGCGGTGCAACCCGTGGATAGTGAGGAAGAGGAGTCAGATGAAGAAGATGTGGACAACAGAACAAACATTATACAGCAGTACTTCCAGTGACACACAGGAAGAGATTGTAACTCATCTTCACATTTCAGTATAGTTTTGGACATTGTACATGGCAGCCTCTTACCCTCTGTCTATGGCCACTGACTGTTCCCTTTGGATTCCATTTTTTTCAGATGTGTTCCCACATTCTGGCCCCTGCTATATGTACTGCTGCCCACCAACTGTCATGCATTGGTATAATTCAATGAACATAGACGTTGCAATGCTTTGACAATGCTGTAAGAATACATCTTTCCAATCATTACACTGACTCCAGTATGGTTTATATTTCAAGGGTGTTTATTTTGTGTGCTGAATAGTATGGGGGTAAGTGCAAGGGGCTGGGGAGGTGGTGGAGGAAGGTCCGGCGTAGAGTCCAGTCTCTTGGTATCACAGGTGCATTGTCCAATGGGGCATAGGAAGGGGAGTAATGGCAGTTCAAGGTGGACAGGGTGACAAAGTGGGACAGAAGGGTGACAATCAGGAGAGTCCTATTTCCTGGCTGGGGTCTTGGCAATGTTCTCTGGCTTCTGCCTGGATCGCAGGGACCGTTTCAGGGTGGTTCTCCTTCTGCAGGGGGTGGGGTGCTGGTGGTCTGTTGGTCCTGTGGTGGGGCCTCCTGTCCACTAGCGCCGGCGGAGGTGGAAGGCTGTTCCTCGGTTTGGCTAGTGTCAGGGGCCCTTAGTTGTGCAACTGACTCCCTCATGGTCTTGCCCATGTCAGCCAGCACCCCTGCTATGGTGACCAGGATGGTGTAGATTTCTGTGAGGTTCTCCCTGACCCCCAGGTACTGTCCCTCCTGCAGCCGCTGGGTCTCCTGTAACTTGTCCAGTACCATGCCCATGGTCTCCTGGGAATGGTGGTATGCTCCCACGATGTTGGAGAGTGCCTTGTGGAGGGTCGGTTCCCTGGGCCTGTCCTCCCCTTGTCGCACAGCAGTCCTCCCAGCTTCCCTGTTGTCCTGTGCCTCTGTCCCCTGAACCGTGTGCCCACTGCCACTGACCCCAGGTCACTGATCGTCCTGTGTTTGTGGGGTTGCCTGGGGTCCATGTAGTGGTAGACACACTGCTGAGTGGTGTGTCCTAGGGACAGAGGGATGGGCCCGCTAGGTTGGTGCTGTGGTGGTTTTTCCTGAGGGGGGAAGCTCTGTGGTGGGTTGGGACTGTGGCAGAGAAACCGACTGTCCAGAGGTCCCTGATGGGCCAGGTTGGTCATTGTGATCCAGGCGTGCAGAGCTGCTGTCATCACTGTGGGCCTCTTCGGGGGCGGGGCTGGTTGTTGGTGTCACCTCCTCTCTGGTGACGTTGGGTAGAGGTCCTGTTGGGATGCAAATGCATTGTTATTGTATCTGTGTGTGCCATATTTTGCAATGGGTGTGTTTCCCTGTATAATTGTGCTTTCCATATCGCCTTGGCCTTGTGTGATTGCTGATTGTGGAGGCGGGTGAGTCTCTCTACTGGGCATGCTGTGGTGATGGGTGTCCATGCAGGGCTGTGATGGGTGTCCATGCATTGTTGTTGCATGCAGGGCTTGGTATTGTGATGGGTGGGTTGTGATGGTGGGGTATATGTGAGGTGATGGAGTGATGGGAGTGAGTGTACGGGTGGGGGTATATGATTGCATGCAGGTAGGGTGGGGGATATAATGGTAAAGATTTGACTTACCAGAGTCCAGTCCTCCTGCTACTCCTGCTAGGCCCTCAGGATGCATGATCGCCAAGACTTGCTCCTCCCATGTTTTTAGTTGTGGGGGAGGAGGTGAGGGTCCACCGCCAGTCCTCTGTACCGCAATCTGGTGTCTTGAAACCACGGAACGCACCTTCCCCTGTAGGTCGTTCCACCTCTTCCTGATGTCATCCCTGGTTCTTGGATGCTGTCCCATAGCGTTGACCCTGTCCACGAGTCTTCGCCATAGCTCCATCTTCCTAGCAATGGACGTCTGCTGCACCTGTGATACGAATAGCTGTGGCGCTACCCAGATGATTTCCTCCACCATGACCCTTAGCTCCCCTCTGAAAACCTGGGATTTCTTTGGGGAGCCATGGATGTGGTGTGAGTGATATGTGTGGGGTAATGGGTGGGGTGATGTGTTGAGGTGTATACTGTGATGTGTGTGGATGGTGTATTGGTGATGGTGTTCTGTGTCTCTGATTGAGTGTGTGCTCTTTGCTTGTCTCTCTATGCTTGGTCTCTTTTTTTTTAGTTTTAAGGGGTTGTGGGTAGTGTGGGTGTGTGTTTTATAGTGGTGTGAGTGTGTGGGTGTGGTGTGTGTATGTATGCCAGGTGTGTGTATTTTGCATTGTCCAATGCGGTGTGGTTTTGTAGGTGTGTGTGTATTTTGAGCGCGGAGGTGTGTACCGCCAATGGCTTACCGCGGTTGAAAGACCCCGCATTGATTCGTGGGTCGTGATACTGTGGGCGTATTGCTGTTGGCATGATGGTGTGGGTTTTGCTAT
The DNA here is from genome assembly GCF_031143425.1 of Pleurodeles waltl. Taxonomy (NCBI): domain Eukaryota; kingdom Metazoa; phylum Chordata; class Amphibia; order Caudata; family Salamandridae; genus Pleurodeles; species Pleurodeles waltl. Next base: position 780,084,033 of record NC_090439.1, read on the forward strand.
TGCCATTTTATCACTGACCTTTGTTCCGGGTGTCCGTATTGTGCCGGTATTCTCTATGTGGGTCATAATACCCATGGCGGATTACCGCCACAGACATGGTATCTTGGCAGCTGTCGGCACGGCGGTAAGCGGGATTTACCACCAGGGTTGTAATGAGGGCCTATGTATATATATATATATATATATATATATATATATATATTACTTACAACTCTGATGAAGTCAATGAATTACATCCCAATAGACGAAACATGTGCTGGCAGGAGTTTGAGCTGAAGAAGACGGTTATGTGAATGTGAAATAAAACACGAAGATCATACCACAGTGTTGGACATTACAAGACATGTGCCTTAATTTGTACAGTGGAAATAAAAAAGTGAGTCATAGCAGGATGAATTGAAAGAGAAAAAAATTGCAAATACAATAAGAATAAGAGTCCCTTAAGCTTATACAAATTTACATTTGTCATACTTACCTTGCTGATAAAGGGAATGTAGTGGTTGAGCTAACCCATCCAAGTGGGAGAAATTCTAGATTGGCAGACATTCCTTGACGGCGATAAAGGTAGCCAGAGTTGGTGTTAATCTGTGATCTAGTCAGAGAGCAGTGGTGTAGCGAAGCTTAATGGCCCCCCCCCTGCAAAGTACCAGGAGGGGGCCCCCTCTTCCCTGGACCAAGTCAGGGGTCTGCCATCTGTGCATAATGTACTGTGCTGAGGAAGCCCCCTGGAGCTTGGGCTCCCCCATACAGCAGGGGCTGGGGGGGCCTTTGTTACACCACTGTCAGAGAGTTCCAGTGTGACATAGCAGTAGATGGATAATGAGCACATTTCACAGCAGTGAGGATTTGAAGCATAGCCAAGCACAGCCCTTAGAATTACGAACGGTTGGAGAGAAATTCCGATAACGATTGTGAGGGCACAGATTTAACATACTGATCAAAATTACCAACTTGAACTGGGCTCTATTCCTGTATGGGAGCTAAACAAAGAAACAGGGCCCAGACTGGTATTATTTGGAAATGGAATGTGCTGCCCTTATAGGGTGCCATATTTTCTCCATCCCACTTCCTGATTCTTCAGAACTATGGGTTCCTGCCACCTTTTTTTCAGTTGCCTTCATCATAGAATTTGCATTTTTTTCAAAAGCCCATTCATGTACATGACACAAAGGCCCTCATTTGTTTGTTCAAAGACTTTTAATGAAGAACAAAATTATGTAAAATACAACATTGCCAAATATGCAAGCATTACTTTAAAGCTTACAGATAAATTATGCAAATCTCAAATTGCATAAATAAAGAGGGAGTATGGGCACTACACAAGCCAAATATAGTGGGTTTCATTTTCATAAGAAGAAGGAGAGAGAGAGAAAGAAGAATAGAAGTATTGAGTCAGATTGTGAAATGAAAAAAGAAAAAGAAGTAGCAAGAAGAAATAATATGGGCCTGATTCCAACTTTGGAGGACGGTGTTAAACCGTCCCAAAAGTGACGGATATACCACCTACCGTATTACGAGTTCCATAGGATATAATGGACTCGTAATACGGTAGGTGGTATATCCGCCACTTTTGGGCCGGTTTAACACCGTCCTCCAAAGTTGGAATCAGGCCCTATGTGTATAAAAGCAGGTTAAGTACATCAATTGCTATGTGGTTGTGTATACAATAAAACAAAAATGAAAAAAAATTACTAGCTGCAATGAGAAGGAACATCAGTCATAGCAATCAATAATCAGTAATTGGCAACCATATCCAAGTGCATTTAACTGATAACTGTACAGAGATGAGATTATAACTGTCTAGCCTTTGATGATGGCACAGTAAATTCCACTAGCATTGAATAGTGATAGTGTCTGTGGACTTCCTTGTGGATGTTATGGTGAATGCAAACAGAAGATCTACTAATGTCCCCAACATTCTATTAGTAGGCCAGACATCCTGCGTGCTGCCCTGAAACAGAACATCATATGAAAGGAGTATAGGAACTGGAGTGATGGCATTATTTTTCCCCAATCCAGAGAACTAAAATTAGATAGAAGATGGCAAGAAGAAGTCATATGAAACAGTGGTGTAACAAAAGCCGCTACAGCCCCGACCGAGCTCCAAAAGGCCCTCTCAGCTAAACTGGAAGGTGTTGGGCCGGGGAGACAGGTACCCCCCTCCATGTACTTTGCAAGGTGGCCCATCAAGTTTGGTTACACCACTGATATGAACGTATGTTCCTGGGTGTGAATTGCACCGCCAGCAAGTGTCTTTGTGTATAAACTTAGCCTTAACAAAAGCCCTCATTTTGAGTTTCTCAGATTCAACTGGTTATGTGAGCTACACCGTATTTGGATTCAGAGATGTGTGATAATTATACATGTAGTGTTATTGAACAGCATTCACTCTGGAGCTTCCACAGACCTCTGTCCCCACCATATCTACGGATGTATGTCGGAATGACGCCTGCCGGAACAACGAATGCCTGAACAACGAGGTCGGAACAACGACCTCGTTGTTACCACTAATGCCTTTACCACGAATGCCTTAACAACGATTTTTCTTTGTAAAGGCATTCCTGGTAAAGGCATTAGTGATAGGCATCCATTGTTCCTGCATGCGTCCCCCCTGGCCCTCCACCCCCCTCCTAAAAATTACCACGACCCCCGCTACCCCCCTAAAACCACCCCCACCCTTGCCCCTAAAACCACCCCCACCCTTGCCCCTAAAACTACCCCCACCCCCTGCCCTGCCCCTAAAACTGATCCCCACCCTACCCCAAAACCTAAAACAACCCAACCCCCACCCTATCCCTGAAACCTAAAGTACCCCACCACTAAAACTACTCCAAGCCCTCCACCCTGCCTCTAAACCTAAACCCCCAAACCCCCCACCCCGCCCCTAATATTACCCGACCCCCCAAACCCACCCCTAAAACCTAAAACCCCAACCCCCCATCCCCGCCCCTAAAACTGACCCCCACCCTACCCCCAAAACCTAAAACAACCCCAACCTCCACCCCTGAAACCTAAAGTACCCCAACCCCACCCCTAAAACTACTCCGAGCCCCCCACCCTGCCCCTAAACCTAAACTCCCCCAAATCCCCACCCGCCCCTAAATTTACCCGACCCCCCAACCCACCCCTAAAACCTAAAACCCCAAACCCCTCACCCCCGCCCCTAAACCAGAAAATACCCTGACCCCGACCCCCCCACCCCGGCCCTAAACCTAAAACCCCGACCCACCACCCCCACCCCCAAGCTAGAAAATACCCCGACCCCCCACCCCCAAACCAGAAAATACCCCAACCCCCCACCCCCGCTATAAACCTAAAACCCCGACCCCCCGCCCCCAAACCAGAAAATACCCCGACCCCCCACCCCGGCCCTAAACCTAAAACCCCGACCCACCACCCCCACCCCCCAAACTAGAAAATACCCCGACTCCCCGGCCCAAAACCTTAAACCCGACCCCCCCCCACCCCCACCCCCAAACCAGAAAATACCCCAACCCCCCCACTCCCGCTATAAACCTAAAACCCCGACCCCCCCGCCCCCAAACCAGAAAATACCCTGACCCCCCACCCCGGCCCTAAACCTTAAACCCCTCCACCCTTGCCCCGACGGCCCCAAACCAGAAAATACCCCACCCCCGGCCCTAAACCTTAAACCCTGACCCCGACGCCCCACCCCCGCACCCTGGCCCCAAACCAGAAAATACCCCGAACCCCCCACCCCCGCACTTAACCTTAAACCCCGACCCCCCACCCCCACCCCCAAACCAGAAAATACTGCAACCCCCCCGGCCATAAACCTAAAACCCCGACCCCCGCCCCCAAACCAGAAAATACCCCGACCCCCCCACCCCGGCCCTAAACCTTAAACCCCTCCACCCTTGCCCCCACGGCCCCAAACCAGAAAATACCCCACCCCCGGCCCTAAACCCTTAGACCCTGACCCCCCGCCCCCAAACCAGAAAATTCCCCAACCCCTGCCCTAAACATAAAACCCCTACCCCGCCCCCTAAACCAGAAAATACCCCTAACCCCCACCCCGGCCCTAAACCTTAAACCCCGACCCCCCACCCCCGCCCCCCCGGCCCCAAACCAGAAAATACCCAGACCCCCCACCCTCCGGCCCTAAACCTTAAACCCCAACCCCCCACCCCGCCCCACTTACCTGAGTCGTCGCCTCGTCCTCCTCAGCCGACTCCCTTGTTTGTGCCTTCACCACGCATGTGCGTTGTTCAGCACATGTGTGGTTAAGGCATAAAACAAAGTCGTGGTTAACGAAAGCGTTGTTCGGCTTTCGTTAACCAGGACTTCGTTGTTTAGGAGTCAGCGTTGAGGGCGTTTCCCCATATCTACATCATAGCCAGCACATCCATGGCCCCCGAGCTTTGCAAGACGATGAACTGCTCCATCAACACAGATACCTTCCCCAAAGACTGGAAACATGCCAATGTATGCTCCCTCCTGAATAAACCCTCGGCTGGCCCATCTGAGCTAAAGAACTTCCGGCCCATCTTGCTGCTACCATACCTGGCCAAAGTACTGGAAAAGGCCATCAACTCACAGCTGCGGCCATTAATCGATGACAACAACTCTCTGGACACCTCCCAGTCTGGGGTCTGTAGCAACCACAGCACAGAGAAAGCTCTTCTTGCAGCCACTGTTGACATCCACTCACTCCTAGACCGCGGCCACACCGCAGCACTCATACTACTCAATCTCTCAGCAGCCTTCGACATGGTCTCCCACAGTACCTTATGCACCAGACTCCATGACGCAGGAATCCACAGAAAAGCCCTGAAATGGATCCACTCCTTCATCTAGGGAAGAACCCAGAGAGTCAGGCTCCCACCATACACATCCAAAGCTACAGAAGTCAGCTGCGTAGTTCCTCAGGGATCCTCCAGGAGCCCAACTCTCTTCAATATATACATGGCCCCACTTGCCGCCATCGTCAGAGGCCACAGTATGAACATCATGTCTTACGGTGATGACACACAACTCATCATATCCCTTACTGAAGACCCAGATCTGGCCAAGAGGTACTTCCACACAGGAATGAAAGCAGTCGGTGCCTGCATGAGAGAGAGCTGCCTCAAGCTCATCTCAGATAAGACCAAGCTCATCATCTTTGGAAACTCCACCTCACCCTGGGACGACTCCTGGTGACCCACATCTCTCATCACCCCGGCTTCTCCGACTAACCACACCCGCAACCTAGGAATCATCCTTGACTCCTCCCAAACAATGACCCAACAGGTAAACACTGTCACCTCTTCCTGCTGGCACACCCTCCGCCAACTTCGAAAGATTTTCAAATGGGTTCCAGAGGACTGCCGCAGGACAGTCAACTATGCCTTAGTCATGAGCAAGCTCGAGTACCGCAAAGCACTCTATGCCGGAACCACAACAAAAACATCAGAAAGCTGCAACTCATTCAAAAAGCCGCCACCAGACTCGTCCTGAACCTCCCCTTCAAGGAACAAATCTCCCAGCCCTTGAGGTCCCTCCACTGGCTCCCAGTGAAGAAATTAATCATCTTCAATCTACTCACCCACACCTCCAAAGCCATTCATATCATCGGACCAGCCTACCTAAATCACCAGCCTACCTAAATCACCAGATCGCCTTCTACAACCCCACCAGACCCCTCTGCTCCTCCCAACAGGCACTGGCTACCGTCCCACGCATACGGAAAACCACTGTAGGAGGAAGGTCCTTCAGCTACCTCGCAGTGAAGAACTGGAACAACCTACCCATGCACCTCCGACATAGCCCATCGCTCACCATCTTCCGGAAGAACCTCAAGACGTGGCTCTCCAGATGAGGCTCTCCCCCCAGTTCCCCTCTCAGCGCCTTGAGACCCTCACGGGTGAGCATTTGCTCTCTACAAGAACTGATTGTTTGATTGCATGCTCAGGTTTTCAAAAGGGAACATACACCAATTAAATTCTGGGTAATAAGTCTGTAAAACTGTCTCAGAATTAAGTAGGTAATAACCCTCTGCAACTTTGTGCACTTATCCGCTTCTGTTTTCTGTTGTCAATTTTTCAGTAAATCAGTCTTAATTTGTACTTAAGCAGTCATTATTTTTTCATCTAGCTGTGCGAGGAAATCCTAAAACACTTTCCCTATTTTTAATACTAAGGGCTTGATATAGAGTTTGGTTGATGGGTTACTACACATACACATACATGACGGATATTGTGTTTGCTGAATTACGATCTCCATAGGATATAATGGAATCACAGTATGGCATACGGGACATCTGTCATGTTTGTGATGGAATAACTCCATCCGCCAAACTCTAAATCAGGCCCTAAGCCTTTCTTTTCAACATGTCCAGGCCCAGTTTGCTGAATCACCCTACAGACTTTGGGCCTGATTTAGAGCTTGGAAGAGGGTTTACTCTGTCACAATTGTGATGGATATCCCTCCTGCTGTATTACAAATTCCTTAGGCTATAATGGTATTGTAACATGAATGGGATATTTGGGACAGAGTACCCCTCTCGCAAACACTCAAAATCAGGCCCATTCTATTGTTAGCCTACTTCTAATTTCTGTGGCCCTGAATATTGCCAACAATTAAGTGAAGTTTATCAAACACACTTTGTCACTGCCCTTACATGGATGAAAATGACTGTTGTGGTCTCATTTTTCTATCCTCTTATCTTTTCTCTTTCAGACTCAGTGTGACAGAGTCATCTTTATGCCAATTGTTGGAGCAGTTTCTCATGATTGTGCTCATAATTTTCTTGACATGACTGCATCTAAATTCTCTCATTTCTGTCTTCTCGTTTACTGTTTTGCTTGTGATAATTAAATTATTAGAGATAAATTGGCAACCATTCATTTTGTAGAAAGCATTGATTGACCATTCATTTGCTCCTCAGTGGCATAGGACTGAATAAGTGCTCTTCAAACTTCACTCATTCTGATGATGAACCTGTGACTCTTTAATAGATTAAAATGGCGTCAACACCTAAAGGCGCAAGCATATATTATGATTTTTTTATTTTTTATTATAGGGCATAATTGGACAAAAATAGAAGCACAATTTATTTCTCTTACTTAAATGTTCTGTAAACCAAGACGCTCTCACTTGATCCCTTTAGTAGGGCCATAAGTTAAAAGCACTGTGTGGCCACTTTCACCTTTGAGCATATCCATAAATCTACACATGTATATATTAACTGAAAAAAACTAAAGTTAAAGTAATGTTATTGTTAGGTGTGATAAAAAGATGTTTTTGTTTTAAAAAATGTAGAAATTCACTGAAAAAATAAAGTTTAAAGTGATTTCATATGTGAAACAACATTAATGTTTTAAACTGAAAAAAACAGTCATTCACCACTCATAGTTAGCAGCGCTAACTATAACGTGTGCCTTTGCCATGCACAGCTTATCAATCAATCAATCAATCAATCAGGATTTGTAAAAGCGTGGCTAATCACCCATAGGGTCTCAAGACACTGAATGAAGGTAGAAGACAAAAACAGTGGCTGTGTGATAAATTGGTGCGCACTTCCACAATGTGAGCTGAATAGTCAAACGCAATCCATACTTGAGAATGTCCACAATTTTGTTCAAAAGAGTGCCACAGTGGTTATACACCCAGCCACAAGGTGTAAATTCTGAGAACCCATATGGGTTAACAGTTGCTTAAAGTCCACGAATAAACCACGGCACATCACAACTTCAAATTATTTCAGGTTTATTGTTCCATAGTATATTAGTGAATGTCCAAACACATGTGTTTGTGAATGTCGGATTCGACTTTAAATGCTGGACGGATTTTCAGACTTACCATGGTCTGAGTCAAATACATTGGACCACATACTTACCAAGGACTTCACAACTCATTAAGATTCTCTTTGGAGCTAATTTATGCACGATCAACGTTTTATGTCCATGCTGAGTATGAAACAGCATCTTAAGGACAGGAACCACTACATGCTCTAGCAACATACTCTTTACGCCTTGAAAAAGTCAAGTTGTTAACGAAACACGTGTTGGCTGTCGGCGTGTATTGAACAGCTACATCTGTGGCTGTGGACTATCTCTAATTACTTCAGCCTTTGCTGTTGTTCTACGTTTTGAACATATAAGAATAGATATGAACATTCAATGTTTGGACATTCACTAATATACTATGGAACAATTAACCCCAAAAAATTTGAAGTTGTGATGTGCCGTGGTTTATTCGTGGACTTTAGGCACTGAATGAAGGTGTGCTTCTCAGTCAAAGAGCCAGGTCTTGAGCTCCTTCCTAAACTGCTTTAGTGATGCTGTCTGCCTGAGCTTGAGGGGAAGTATGTTCCATGCCTGGGCTGCCAGGTAGGAGAAGGATCTTCCTCCTGGTATACTTTTCTGGATCTTGCGGATGGCTGCAAGGGTGAGTTGGGAGGAATGGAGATGTCTGTGGGTACGTAGAAGGTGAGGCAGTGGTTGAGGTATGCTGGTTGTGCAGTGCCTTGAAGGCGTGGATCAGGGGTTTGTACCTTTTGACTTCACACATTACATCACTTATGACATTCTATGACATCATTTATGACATATATTTAAAAATTATAGGAGCCCCTCATTTATTTCTCACTGCTCCTAGGAAGGTGGGCCGCATAATGCCCTAAGGCCATATTAACATAATATATTGTAATGCTTGTGGTGCCCTAGAAGAGACAGGGACACATCTAAACATTTTTTTAATGTTGTGAGAGGGCTGCAGGGAGTGGAGCAGCCCCTAAGCAACATTATGAAAACAGTAAGTCTCATGGGTCACTAAATTCATGTCCTCAGTGGAGCATACCATATTCATTGAAAGCACTCTTAGCTTGAGCTATGTGCTCTTCAGCTGGAGTGCAGAGCCCCACTGTGGTAGGTTCTGCAGCTGCACTTTGTAGCGTGAAAAAAGATTAAATAAAATACACTTCATTATAATTATAGGCCATTTTCTGAAAAAGACAATATGGCCCTCATTACAACCCTGGCGGACAGCGGAAAAAGGGCGATAAGACCGCAAACAGGCCAGCGGTCATTACTGCCCCATTATGACATTGGTGGTTTGACATATGCCAAACGCCAATGTCCCACACCGTCCGCCACGGCGGTAACGACCTCCAGGCTGGAGACAACGGTCTCTAGCCCGGCAGCCGTCACTAGACTGCCGGCGGTATCAGGACCCTGCATACCGCCATGGATTTTGTGGGTTTTTGTACCTCCATGAAATCCATGGCGGTATGTACCATCAGTGCCAGGAAATGTGTTCCCTGGCACTGATTGGGGTCTCCCCTTCCCTCCATCGCCCCTCCCCAGAGTCCTCCCCCAACACCCACAACCCCCCTACCACCCTCCAAAGGTGGTAGGACCACCTTCCCAACCCTGCCTCCCACCCCCATGGAAACTCACACACATACCCCCATACACGCACGCACACACACACCACACACACACATACACAAGCACATACATGCACACATACATACACGTTACATTTCCCATACACACATTATACCCCCGCATGCATACATGCACTCACACAACCCCTCTACACACTTCTACACACCCCCCCATGCACACACACAACACCCCCCTCCCCTAACGGACGATCACCTTACCTGTTCCGGTGATACTCCGGGAGCGAACGGGATCCATGGGGGCTGCTCTGCCACGAGCACCCCATCACCAGAACACCACCTCACCGAATACTGGGTCGTATTACAGTGGGCGGTGCTCTGCTGAGGTGGTGGTGACGGTGGAGCAGCCTCCACTTCACAGCTGACTGCCAGTATGGCTGCTGGCGGTTCTACGTCCGGAAAAGGGCAAAGGGCTGCCAGCAGTCATAATATGGTTGGCGGAAGACCGCCACCACTGGCGGTCTTCAGCCAGGCGGAACCTCAGCGGTCTTGTGAAAAGACCGCCGAGGTTGAAATGAGGGCCTATGTGTGCTTTATATTAATTTGTGTTCTGCCCCCTTCATAAGCAAATAGGCCTATTTTGTATATTTAAGTATTCTGACCCTTTGACTGAGTCAGTAGCTTTGTCCAACTTAAAATAACACCCTTTATATGCAGCTATGTGCACCTGCAGAAATTTGGGCGTCAGGCCCTGTACCCAACCCGACGCTGCACATGGCTTATGCGCAGTGTGGGGAGTTGTACACCAGCGGGGTTCAGTGCAGGGCCTAGGGTGTGGTTAACTGCACACTGGGTGTGATGTTGGGTTGGCTGCCTGCAGGGAGTTGGATGTAGGACCTGACCACAGGCCAGGCTCTGTGGCCAACCCTACGCTGCACCCAGCTGAAGGCTGTGTGTGGCATGGGGTTGGTTGCTCACAAGGGGTTAGATGTGAGGCCTGGCCAAATGCCAGGCCCTATGGTGTACCTTATGCCCCCCACAACCAAACGCCATGTGTGGCATGGTGTAGGCATCATGTATGGAAATAAAATATTACTTTATGCTAACAAAAACATAGAAATTCCATGAAAAAAATCTAAGATTAAAGTGATGTTGTATTCAGGTGTGGTAATATCTTACTTTCCGTAAAAATCCTTAGTAATTCACTCAAAAAAGCTAAGGTTAAAATAGATGAAAATATCAGTATCAGTTACAACATAACATTTTACACTAACAAAATCACTGAAATTCACAAGCTATAGTTATCTCAAGGAACTATAAATTGTGGCATAACATTACTATAACTCACACCCATATCATGCACTGCTATTTACCCCACATTTTATATCACACATGATAAGATCTATCACATTATTGATAACATGATTGTAACATCTGAAATTACAACATTGATGCCAAGACTGCGCATGAAGGCCTTCTTCTCTGCCCTCCATTAAGTTTGTAATACTCCCCCCTTGTTTAACTCCTTTTTTGTACAAACTACATATTCTCTCTTTCCTTCTTTACTTATATGTTTTACAAACTTCTACTTCCCCCTTCCACTTTAATCCCATTTTTAATGAGCTTCTTAGGTCCCCTGCTATTTTTTCTTTTTGAAAAACCCTTACTGACACTCCTGCTTTATTCATTTTTGTACAAACGCCTTACTCCATCTCTCAATTTTCTATTTTTTTATATTGGTGGATGGGTTTCATCATTTAGGGCCAGATGTATCAAGTGATTTTGCATTTGCAAATGGTGCGAATCGCAAAATTCGTCCATTTGCAAATGCAAAAATGCCTTTCAGAATGTATGAAAGGCATTCGCAGTGCAATTTTAAGGAATCGCTAAAATAGCGATTCCTTAAAATTGCGACCCCATTTAGAGAATCGCAAATTGTGATTCTCTAAATAGGAAATCGCAAATAAGGAATCCTTATTTGCGATTTCTAAGCACATGTAGCAAGCATTTCCTAAATGTGAATTGGGCATTTAGGAAATGCAATTACCACCAACAGAAGTTTGGTGGTAACGTTGTGCAAATTTTAAAAATGCATTTTAAATGCATTTTTAAAATTGACATGTAGCGCACACATGCCCCTAAGGCATGTGTGTGCTTCACATGTGCGTAAAAATATTTTTGGGGTGCCTTGGGCCCCCAGCACCCTGGGATTTGCATTTCCTAAATTGCGAATTCCTAACTGGAATTCGCAATTTAGGAAATGCAAAACCATTTGCAGCAGGCCCATAGGTGCAAATGGAGTTGGATTCTCTATTTGCGATTCGGTAATAGCATTTGCGAATTTTAAGAAATCGCTATTACCGAATCGCAAAAACCATGCATACCATTTTGCATTTCTTAAATAGCGATTTCTTAAAATTCGCTATTTAAGAAATGCGATTTGGTTTTTTGATACATCTGGCCCTTAGACTCTTCTCTAAAATGAAGTTTCATCAGCCTGTTTTCCACAGGCTGACTTTCTTCACTTTAGAAATTCATCCACGTGACAATGACAGATTACCATTTTCACAACTATCTAAACTACGTCATCAGTAAGAAAGTGGACAGTGTTCCTTGTAGCATAGGAGCGTCTGCTGGCTCAGTCCCAGTTTGAGGCTTTATGTAGGAAATCCTCTCAATAAACTGAATGAAAACTGCAAATTCACCACTATTTTGGTAAATCAGAGGCATAGAAATACTAAACGTTAGATTGCCTTACCATCTAAGTGCTACACAAATATTAAGTCAGCACACACTATGCTAATGTCATTTGGAGATGGTGGAACAAACCAGTCACAAAACAGCAGTGAATTATTGTAAATGAATGCAGTACGGCATGCAAGCAAAAGAGACCTTGAGAAAGATACTTTACTGAGCGCATCTTGGAGAATCTTCTTCTAGATCTAGAAAGATATCACTCAGAGATCAGCAACATTTTTCAGTTTTACTGTGTGCAACAGAAATGATAAACTGTGAACATGCAGGATGAGACATCTATTTTGAATAAAATGCCATTTAGGCCTCGTGAGACCTAGTTAGCACACTAGCGCCATATAAATGCACACGTGAATTTGAATGTAGATCCATATTATGCACATTCTTAAAATACAGAAATAATATTAATGCACAAGCAACTCCACAAATATTACACATTAACTCCTTTTAATGATTGTCGTTTATATTGTGACATATTTAGACACACTCATGCTAATTCAAAATATTTCTTTTTCAACCTAAGAAGTGGAGGAATGGAAAGTCGGGAGTTGAAAGGTGTTTAATCTGTTTCTGCACAGCAGGTAATGAAACCACATGGGTGCTCAGACAATTTCGCTCCACCTAGGGTGGTTATACACCTTGCACTGGCTGTACTAGTTTAATGCTTCACAATAAATTCAGAAACTACTTCTATATTTAGGAACACTTCAAAGATGCAGTAGACAGCATTCTAGCAATTGTGCATGCTTAAAGCATTGATATTAAGCATAGCTGGTGAGATCTTTCAGTGCCACAGGTAGGTCAGAGTGCAGGCTAATTCAACTTCAGAAAGAGATACATTTGGAGGACGAAAATCAGCAAGCTATGTAAGGATGAGGCTTCTGTCAGTTTACCTTCCTTAGGCTTCCGCCCCCAGAGATTCCAAGGCAGTAATTGTTTAAAGTATTACCTGGAATCATCCTTATTCTCACATCGGTAGAACCCAGCCTCCTAATGTCATGGCCGAGCTGGTTGAGTCTACCCCTTCTGTCAATGAAGTACTCGTGTGGCAAGCACACTTTACTTATGTAGGATTGTTAACAAGATCCTGATGCCTTTTCAGTGACTATGACCTATAGAGACCTCTAAAGTATACAATATTTCTAACTATGAAGCTTTAACAAATCATAGGTCTCATCAGAGAGTTAAATTCAAGAGGTATACCAATTATTGACAGCTATCTGCATGTGATAAGCGATTGTGTTTTTCGTTCTCTAGAGTGAACAAGACAACAAAAAGTGGATGTTACAAAAATGAAATTAACAGAATTTGTGAACCCGTTTGTAGCACACTGTAGAACATACAAATAGTTTCTCTTACACATAACTGTTAGAAATGGCCCTTTTTGCAGGGTCATACCTAAACTTTTTGCCTCCTCCCTCCTATTTTTTCTGACCAGTTTTTGTTGGCTGTAGGACTCTGGGCACTTTACCACTGCTAACCAGTGCTAAAGTGCATATGATCTCTGTATAAATTGTATTGTTGATTGGTTTATCCATGATTGGCATATTTGATTTACTAGTAAGTCCCTCATAAAGTGCACTAGAGGTGCCCAGGGCCTGTAAATCAACGAAGCTGGGGTGTAGCCTGCATATCCTGATGAGCCATCTGTGCTACAGTGGAGGGAGGAGTGGTCACTTACACCTGAATGGGCTGTGCCTGCCCTCTCACAAAGCAGTCTCCAACCCACTGGTATGTGTCTGGGGCCCAGCCTGGGCAAGGCAGGATCTTGTGAACAACAGAGACTTTCCTTTGAAGTAGGCCTACTTCAAAGGCAGAAAGAAGTATAAGTATTGAAACCAAAACTCCTGAAAATTAGATTACTTCAAGGATTCAAGCGGAACCTCTGCCTGGAGAAGAGCTGAAGAGCTGAGGAGAAGTTTTGCCCTGGCCTGTGACTGTGCTGTGTTGGGCTATCCTGCAGTTGCTGCTCCTTTCTGTGCAAGGGGACAGACACTGCACTTTGTTTTACATTCCTGCTTGAGAGGTATCTCCAAGAGCTTGGAGTAGAGCTTGCCTCGTGTTTCGCAGCCTCAAGGATAGCAAAGGCTTCACCACCCAGTTCTGAGTCTGCCTGCTTTGGACTCTAGCTTGCCAGAGGGTGCCATTACAGTTCCTGGGCCCTGGAAGTGAATTTCTGGAGAAAAACATGTTTACCGATGCTGGACACTGTGCAACTTCATAAAGGATGATGCTGCCTGGAACTGGGATGCCGCCTGCCCGGAAGCTGCATACCTCGCAGAAGTGCATCCACCCCGATGACCTTGTAGGCTTTGCATCGCTGCAGCCTCTGATCCTGCCCAACTTCTCTGACTTCAGAGTGTTGTAAGTCCAACGTCTGTGACATCCGATACCATTGCAGTGCCTGCTGCCCTGTGACATCATCGCAACCCCTTGAGGTCTCCTGGCAGCATCATGACTTTGCCGGACTTCGTACCTGCCGGAACCAAAGGATTGACTTCGCAACTTATACCACTTCACCTCCACTGCTCTGCATTACGGACCCGATGCCATTGCGCGGCGCCTCTGCCCTTCTGCCCCGTAGCACCGAAACCGGCACTGCATCAAATCCAGCAATGCCTCACTCCCCGACTTCGTGCATCGGTCCGTTTTCTACTTATTTGCTAAGGTACTGTACATGGGCGTCGAATGACTCCATAAACTGCGCCATTGGCATAACATTGTAGGAAACGACTCCATCACGATGCCGCTTAATACCAACTTGCAGCATTTGTGCCTCTAGGCACTATTTCTGTGCTTTTAAGTGCTAAATTAATATTTTTAACTGTGTATGGTTGATTTTATAGTATTTGGTCTTGGTTATTTAGAAAAATAATAACTATTTTTCTAAACCTGTGTTGTGTCATTATGTAGTGGTTCACTGTATTACTGTGTGCGTTTGTACAAATACTTCACACATTATCTCGGAAGTTAAGCCTGCCCGCTCGTGCAAAGCTACCAAGGGGGTGAGAGGGGGGTAACTGAGTGTGATTCTCCTTTACCCTGACTAGAGTGAGGGTCCTTGCTTGAACAGGGGGCAACCTGACTGCCAACCAAAGACCCCATTTCTAACAATAACGATTCATTTTATGTATAGTGCTTAAAAGCCTATGGCTACAGCAACATCTGTGCCTCAATAAAATCCTGGGTACCAGAGTAAATAAACTATGTCTTGCAGAGATTCTCATCTTGCAGTGACAGTCATTAACAGAGCTTAGGGGAGTAAATTTATGAAATTAGCAATGTTCACGGTGCTTAACAGTCTAAGCAGAATGATTTAGAACCAATTAAACTAAATCTCAGTAACTGGGATTATAAAACAAAAAGTGGTTCTGATGGGATTAAGATTAGAAACAGAGCCCACAGTAACCCTCAAAAATATCAATGGAACTCGTGAGCACGCAGAAATTAGTATTAATAAACATATAAAGCAAACCAAATACATTAAGAGCGTGATTACAAAGACTTCTCTAGTGGTTTGAATTTAATTAGAGCGTCAGTAAGATAAAAGACCAAAAACTCTTTCCCCCAAGGTTTTAACTGAGCTGCATAAAGCCTCATTTAAAAATTGCATATTGCCTGAGGCTGTAAAAGATTAATGTTTATATTAATATTTCAATCTTACAGGATTTTTTAAGCAAGTAATTGGAAAGACACAATAATGTCATATCATTGGAGACGTTATTTCTGATTCTAACATTACAACAACAATAGTCTCTCTAGGTTTCCTAAAAGTGTATCCATACAACAGAGTTAACCAAGCTTGTGGCTCAGAGGGGTCACTAAATATAATGAGTCAATTAAAGAAAAAAAAATGGGACACCATTTCTCAGGTTTCCAGAGATGATAAACTGCTCTATTTATATACAGTTTTCCATCATCAGACCCATCTGTGGCTTTGGTTTAGGATTTACTTTATGTGATCTTCACATCTCGTACAAGCTTTAAATTGTATTTCCAATTTGTTCTTTTGGGAAATACTGTCTTATACCTTTATATCACACACAAACACACGCACACGCATTTACAATTTGTGCAGGTGCCAACACAATGAAATTTATGTTTGTCTAGTTTTGTTAATTGGCTCACCAAGATAACTCTTTAGGAACTTTAAAAAAAACACACACAAAAAAACCTCTTGCTCAGATTTTAAACGTTTTCTCAGAATGTTCGCTTGCATTTTTCAAAAATCTAATCATGGTCCAGGCTAAATGCAAGTTTACAAATGGGGGCGGCTAGTCCCGTTTAGTCTTAACCGTGGACTTCGAGCAAGGCGTGCAAGTCTGAAGTGTAGCTGCTATAGATGGCAGGGGCTCTAGCAAACAGACTGGCAGGTACTCTCAGCCACTCACCTTTCACCAGTACCTCGGCTGTCGGTGTATTCCCGTGAAGAGGACTATTTAACTTTGTCGGATTTGTAATAATGCATTAAAGAATACAACCTGGAACGGGCTGGCCACACTAAAAGGAAGATATGAAAAACTAGCAGCTCATAGCATCTTTTTCAAGTTTAGAAACACATTTAGAACAAATAGTGTGGTTCGTGTCTGCACTGGCATAACAATAGCCCCCTCAGTCCCTGCTGCGAGAGGGACCCCAGGCTCCAGGGTGCCACCTCAACACTAGACTGCGCTCGGTCGGCGGGCCCTAGGAATCAGAGCTCCCGACTGGGTCAGGGGGGTCCATTCATGTACTTTGCAGGGGCCCGGGGGTGGTGTGGGGGGGAGGGGGGTTGGGGTCTCAAGTTTTGTTACGCCACTGTGTTAATGGTTCAGAGTGTTGGGAACAAATGGCTTTTTTATTCACCAGTTTATATGCATACCGAATGCTAAATGTTCAGAAATATCGATATGCATGTATATATTAATTTAAGGTCGAATATTTATTTTTGTCATAGAGTCTTGTATTCTCAGGAACATACCAGGCGATATCAAAGCTGATATTACTGTTTCTCTCCATAAAGTATATCGAGTGTTCCTATTCCGTGATGGAAAGTAGCCTTCCAAAGCATCACTGATTCTTCCTGTGGACGTGGTTGAGGTTTGGTACAACACAGTTATCAAAATTGTAATGAAGGGGCGAATGTCAGCTAGTGTTGTGAGTTTATGTAAAGACACAATAACGTCATAACATCTCAAAATTCGAAAAAACACATATGTACTCCAAAAACGAGTGACAAGACGCAAAAACAAAAATACACAATGAGGGAGTCACAAAGTGAACATGCATTGGTACACCAGAACACAGGGCTATGCATCCAATACAAGCATTGTGATTGCTAAATGATACCAAGCAGCAGAACTTTACGAAAAAACACCATTGTAACAGTGCAGGCACTGCAAAAATAGTTTTGTGAATCCACGCAATAATGGAACATTGCACACATACCCAAACAGCAACACAATCAAGGATTACACTCCTATTGCTAAAATCAGGTTTGTCTATAATGGATTTACAAACCTTTACTGCTCCTGATCTTGTTCTCCTTGTACACCTAGGGGCATAGTTATGAGCTCCTTTGCGTCACTTTTGCATCACGCAATGTGGTGCAAGAGTGACACAAATGAAAAATGACATTTATGAAGCCATGCAAGCATGAACATCAATTCATTAAAATGCCAGGGGTAGTAGAAGTGACATCACACACCATTTGACTCTCACACACATGCTTACACATACACATGCATAAACACACACACACACACATTCTCACATAAACAGACTGTTACGCACAGGCACGCATATAGCATAGATTTCAACGCACTTTTACTTATGTCAGTCGCGAGACAGGGATATATTGAAGCTAATTGTACCCCACTTTTATTACACTAATAGTGAATAATATTATTCACTATTTATGTAATAAAAATGAGAGAAAACCAGGAACGTTGAGTCTCAACCTACCTCCATTAGGACGAGCTGCCCCTGTGTTCCAGGCAGCAAATTTACCACATCTGAGATGAGGGGTTGCAAAAGCAGTGCCAGGTGTCACAAGGGGCAAGCCAGGGGTCGCAGCTGCAACCAGTCATGACCTCTAAATGATGTCCATGCATGCAAGGCCACCTTGCTTGGCCCTGTGTGGCTTCATAAATCTTGAGTAATGTAACACCGCTCAAATCGCTGTGTAGCATTACTCTGCGCAGGGAGGTCTTTCCATAGGTGTTGTGTAGGTGTTCCCACATAATGGATTTTGGCACAATCCCAGATGTACAAGAATGACAGGAATTCACCATTTTGCCTTAAACATGCCCTCCCTTCCGTGTAACTTGCTGCATTGCATGACCTGGCCAAAAATGTCTACTTGGCTAGAGTTGCAAATGCACTAGCCAAGTAGAATTTCCAGGAGCTTGATCTGGCAGAAAACATTGAGAATTCACTTCAAACAGGAGCTGGAAGGAAAAAAAAGAGGAAGGCTAAGGCCCCGATTATGAGTTTGGGTTTTACTTATCACACATGGGTACAATATTTATTGTGTGCAATAAATAACACCTATCACACGTGTGTGGGGAGTAGCATGCAGGTTTTGTTTTTTAGTGCACCACAATCTGCATGTTACAATTTCTCCTGTTATATTTGGCAGGTTTAACCTACCGAAATTTAACAGCTGAAATATTTAATGTATTCGTTGATTATCAGATGTCTCAAATACAGCCAAACTCTTAATTCTGACTCATGTGTAAACAAAGGTTTACACATGAGTCAAAATTCACCAGCCCACTCGTAATCAGGGCCTAAGTGATGGATGTAGTATCCCTGTTGACCTCAGTGGCCAGTAAACATACTTCAAATTACAAAAACCACATGTGAAAATAAGAACCATAGGTAAAGGTATTGCTAATGTTGGATCTGATCATTTTTGCAAAATATAAGCCCATGAACATCGTAAACATTCACACGAATTAAAACAAATAAATAAACGCCAACTATCCTTATTTCCCCAGGTCACTACACATATTTTGAGTTTTGAGCTAGGAGGCAAAAACCAGGAGTACAGATACTGCTCCCTTGTACACTACAATGACTGCCCCAAGCCATGGCATGTTTAAAGGGGGTTCAGGAGGCTTCCTGTTTGAAACTTTGGAACTAAAAATTGCATAAATAAAGAGGGAGTATGGGCACTACACAAGCCAAATATAGTGGGTTTCATTTTCATAAGAAGAAGGAGAGAGAGAGAAAGAAGAATAGAAGTATTGAGTCAGATTGTGAAATGAAAAAAGAAAAAGAAGTAGCAAGAAGAAATAATATGGGCCTGATTCCAACTTTGGAGGACGGTGTTAAACCGTCCCAAAAGTGACGGATATACCACCTACCGTATTACGAGTTCCATAGGATATAATGGACTCGTAATACGGTAGGTGGTATATCCGCCACTTTTGGGCCGGTTTAACACCGTCCTCCAAAGTTGGAATCAGGCCCTATGTGTATAAAAGCAGGTTAAGTACATCAATTGCTATGTGGTTGTGTATACAATAAAACAAAAATGAAAAAAAATTACTAGCTGCAATGAGAAGGAACATCAGTCATAGCAATCAATAATCAGTAATTGGCAACCATATCCAAGTGCATTTAACTGATAACTGTACAGAGATGAGATTATAACTGTCTAGCCTTTGATGATGGCACAGTAAATTCCACTAGCATTGAATAGTGATAGTGTCTGTGGACTTCCTTGTGGATGTTATGGTGAATGCAAACAGAAGATCTACTAATGTCCCCAACATTCTATTAGTAGGCCAGACATCCTGCGTGCTGCCCTGAAACAGAACATCATATGAAAGGAGTATAGGAACTGGAGTGATGGCATTATTTTTCCCCAATCCAGAGAACTAAAATTAGATAGAAGATGGCAAGAAGAAGTCATATGAAACAGTGGTGTAACAAAAGCCGCTACAGCCCCGACCGAGCTCCAAAAGGCCCTCTCAGCTAAACTGGAAGGTGTTGGGCCGGGGAGACAGGTACCCCCCTCCATGTACTTTGCAAGGTGGCCCATCAAGTTTGGTTACACCACTGATATGAACGTATGTTCCTGGGTGTGAATTGCACCGCCAGCAAGTGTCTTTGTGTATAAACTTAGCCTTAACAAAAGCCCTCATTTTGAGTTTCTCAGATTCAACTGGTTATGTGAGCTACACCGTATTTGGATTCAGAGATGTGTGATAATTATACATGTAGTGTTATTGAACAGCATTCACTCTGGAGCTTCCACAGACCTCTGTCCCCACCATATCTACGGATGTATGTCGGAATGACGCCTGCCGGAACAACGAATGCCTGAACAACGAGGTCGGAACAACGACCTCGTTGTTACCACTAATGCCTTTACCACGAATGCCTTAACAACGATTTTTCTTTGTAAAGGCATTCCTGGTAAAGGCATTAGTGATAGGCATCCATTGTTCCTGCATGCGTCCCCCCTGGCCCTCCACCCCCCTCCTAAAAATTACCACGACCCCCGCTACCCCCCTAAAACCACCCCCACCCTTGCCCCTAAAACCACCCCCACCCTTGCCCCTAAAACTACCCCCACCCCCTGCCCTGCCCCTAAAACTGATCCCCACCCTACCCCAAAACCTAAAACAACCCAACCCCCACCCTATCCCTGAAACCTAAAGTACCCCACCACTAAAACTACTCCAAGCCCTCCACCCTGCCTCTAAACCTAAACCCCCAAACCCCCCACCCCGCCCCTAATATTACCCGACCCCCCAAACCCACCCCTAAAACCTAAAACCCCAACCCCCCATCCCCGCCCCTAAAACTGACCCCCACCCTACCCCCAAAACCTAAAACAACCCCAACCTCCACCCCTGAAACCTAAAGTACCCCAACCCCACCCCTAAAACTACTCCGAGCCCCCCACCCTGCCCCTAAACCTAAACTCCCCCAAATCCCCACCCGCCCCTAAATTTACCCGACCCCCCAACCCACCCCTAAAACCTAAAACCCCAAACCCCTCACCCCCGCCCCTAAACCAGAAAATACCCTGACCCCGACCCCCCCACCCCGGCCCTAAACCTAAAACCCCGACCCACCACCCCCACCCCCAAGCTAGAAAATACCCCGACCCCCCACCCCCAAACCAGAAAATACCCCAACCCCCCACCCCCGCTATAAACCTAAAACCCCGACCCCCCGCCCCCAAACCAGAAAATACCCCGACCCCCCACCCCGGCCCTAAACCTAAAACCCCGACCCACCACCCCCACCCCCCAAACTAGAAAATACCCCGACTCCCCGGCCCAAAACCTTAAACCCGACCCCCCCACCCCCACCCCCAAACCAGAAAATACCCCAACCCCCCCACTCCCGCTATAAACCTAAAACCCCGACCCCCCGCCCCCAAACCAGAAAATACCCTGACCCCCCACCCCGGCCCTAAACCTTAAACCCCTCCACCCTTGCCCCGACGGCCCCAAACCAGAAAATACCCCACCCCCGGCCCTAAACCTTAAACCCTGACCCCGACGCCCCACCCCCGCACCCTGGCCCCAAACCAGAAAATACCCCGAACCCCCCACCCCCGCACTTAACCTTAAACCCCGACCCCCCACCCCCACCCCCAAACCAGAAAATACTGCAACCCCCCCGGCCATAAACCTAAAACCCGACCCCCGCCCCCAAACCAGAAAATACCCCGACCCCCCCACCCCGGCCCTAAACCTTAAACCCCTCCACCCTTGCCCCCACGGCCCCAAACCAGAAAATACCCCACCCCCGGCCCTAAACCCTTAGACCCTGACCCCCCGCCCCCAAACCAGAAAATTCCCCAACCCCTGCCCTAAACATAAAACCCCTACCCCGCCCCCTAAACCAGAAAATACCCCTAACCCCCACCCCGGCCCTAAACCTTAAACCCCGACCCCCCACCCCCGCCCCCCGGCCCCAAACCAGAAAATACCCAGACCCCCCACCCTCCGGCCCTAAACCTTAAACCCCAACCCCCCACCCCGCCCCACTTACCTGAGTCGTCGCCTCGTCCTCCTCAGCCGACTCCCTTGTTTGTGCCTTCACCACGCATGTGCGTTGTTCAGCACATGTGTGGTTAAGGCATAAAACAAAGTCGTGGTTAACGAAAGCGTTGTTCGGCTTTCGTTAACCAGGACTTCGTTGTTTAGGAGTCAGCGTTGAGGGCGTTTCCCCATATCTACATCATAGCCAGCACATCCATGGCCCCCGAGCTTTGCAAGACGATGAACTGCTCCATCAACACAGATACCTTCCCCAAAGACTGGAAACATGCCAATGTATGCTCCCTCCTGAATAAACCCTCGGCTGGCCCATCTGAGCTAAAGAACTTCCGGCCCATCTTGCTGCTACCATACCTGGCCAAAGTACTGGAAAAGGCCATCAACTCACAGCTGCGGCCATTAATCGATGACAACAACTCTCTGGACACCTCCCAGTCTGGGGTCTGTAGCAACCACAGCACAGAGAAAGCTCTTCTTGCAGCCACTGTTGACATCCACTCACTCCTAGACCGCGGCCACACCGCAGCACTCATACTACTCAATCTCTCAGCAGCCTTCGACATGGTCTCCCACAGTACCTTATGCACCAGACTCCATGACGCAGGAATCCACAGAAAAGCCCTGAAATGGATCCACTCCTTCATCTAGGGAAGAACCCAGAGAGTCAGGCTCCCACCATACACATCCAAAGCTACAGAAGTCAGCTGCGTAGTTCCTCAGGGATCCTCCAGGAGCCCAACTCTCTTCAATATATACATGGCCCCACTTGCCGCCATCGTCAGAGGCCACAGTATGAACATCATGTCTTACGGTGATGACACACAACTCATCATATCCCTTACTGAAGACCCAGATCTGGCCAAGAGGTACTTCCACACAGGAATGAAAGCAGTCGGTGCCTGCATGAGAGAGAGCTGCCTCAAGCTCATCTCAGATAAGACCAAGCTCATCATCTTTGGAAACTCCACCTCACCCTGGGACGACTCCTGGTGACCCACATCTCTCATCACCCCGGCTTCTCCGACTAACCACACCCGCAACCTAGGAATCATCCTTGACTCCTCCCAAACAATGACCCAACAGGTAAACACTGTCACCTCTTCCTGCTGGCACACCCTCCGCCAACTTCGAAAGATTTTCAAATGGGTTCCAGAGGACTGCCGCAGGACAGTCAACTATGCCTTAGTCATGAGCAAGCTCGAGTACCGCAAAGCACTCTATGCCGGAACCACAACAAAAACATCAGAAAGCTGCAACTCATTCAAAAAGCCGCCACCAGACTCGTCCTGAACCTCCCCTTCAAGGAACAAATCTCCCAGCCCTTGAGGTCCCTCCACTGGCTCCCAGTGAAGAAATTAATCATCTTCAATCTACTCACCCACACCTCCAAAGCCATTCATATCATCGGACCAGCCTACCTAAATCACCAGCCTACCTAAATCACCAGATCGCCTTCTACAACCCCACCAGACCCCTCTGCTCCTCCCAACAGGCACTGGCTACCGTCCCACGCATACGGAAAACCACTGTAGGAGGAAGGTCCTTCAGCTACCTCGCAGTGAAGAACTGGAACAACCTACCCATGCACCTCCGACATAGCCCATCGCTCACCATCTTCCGGAAGAACCTCAAGACGTGGCTCTCCAGATGAGGCTCTCCCCCCAGTTCCCCTCTCAGCGCCTTGAGACCCTCACGGGTGAGCATTTGCTCTCTACAAGAACTGATTGTTTGATTGCATGCTCAGGTTTTCAAAAGGGAACATACACCAATTAAATTCTGGGTAATAAGTCTGTAAAACTGTCTCAGAATTAAGTAGGTAATAACCCTCTGCAACTTTGTGCACTTATCCGCTTCTGTTTTCTGTTGTCAATTTTTCAGTAAATCAGTCTTAATTTGTACTTAAGCAGTCATTATTTTTTCATCTAGCTGTGCGAGGAAATCCTAAAACACTTTCCCTATTTTTAATACTAAGGGCTTGATATAGAGTTTGGTTGATGGGTTACTACACATACACATACATGACGGATATTGTGTTTGCTGAATTACGATCTCCATAGGATATAATGGAATCACAGTATGGCATACGGGACATCTGTCATGTTTGTGATGGAATAACTCCATCCGCCAAACTCTAAATCAGGCCCTAAGCCTTTCTTTTCAACATGTCCAGGCCCAGTTTGCTGAATCACCCTACAGACTTTGGGCCTGATTTAGAGCTTGGAAGAGGGTTTACTCTGTCACAATTGTGATGGATATCCCTCCTGCTGTATTACAAATTCCTTAGGCTATAATGGTATTGTAACATGAATGGGATATTTGGGACAGAGTACCCCTCTCGCAAACACTCAAAATCAGGCCCATTCTATTGTTAGCCTACTTCTAATTTCTGTGGCCCTGAATATTGCCAACAATTAAGTGAAGTTTATCAAACACACTTTGTCACTGCCCTTACATGGATGAAAATGACTGTTGTGGTCTCATTTTTCTATCCTCTTATCTTTTCTCTTTCAGACTCAGTGTGACAGAGTCATCTTTATGCCAATTGTTGGAGCAGTTTCTCATGATTGTGCTCATAATTTTCTTGACATGACTGCATCTAAATTCTCTCATTTCTGTCTTCTCGTTTACTGTTTTGCTTGTGATAATTAAATTATTAGAGATAAATTGGCAACCATTCATTTTGTAGAAAGCATTGATTGACCATTCATTTGCTCCTCAGTGGCATAGGACTGAATAAGTGCTCTTCAAACTTCACTCATTCTGATGATGAACCTGTGACTCTTTAATAGATTAAAATGGCGTCAACACCTAAAGGCGCAAGCATATATTATGATTTTTTTATTTTTTATTATAGGGCATAATTGGACAAAAATAGAAGCACAATTTATTTCTCTTACTTAAATGTTCTGTAAACCAAGACGCTCTCACTTGATCCCTTTAGTAGGGCCATAAGTTAAAAGCACTGTGTGGCCACTTTCACCTTTGAGCATATCCATAAATCTACACATGTATATATTAACTGAAAAAAACTAAAGTTAAAGTAATGTTATTGTTAGGTGTGATAAAAAGATGTTTTTGTTTTAAAAAATGTAGAAATTCACTGAAAAAATAAAGTTTAAAGTGATTTCATATGTGAAACAACATTAATGTTTTAAACTGAAAAAAACAGTCATTCACCACTCATAGTTAGCAGCGCTAACTATAACGTGTGCCTTTGCCATGCACAGCTTATCAATCAATCAATCAATCAATCAGGATTTGTAAAAGCGTGGCTAATCACCCATAGGGTCTCAAGACACTGAATGAAGGTAGAAGACAAAAACAGTGGCTGTGTGATAAATTGGTGCGCACTTCCACAATGTGAGCTGAATAGTCAAACGCAATCCATACTTGAGAATGTCCACAATTTTGTTCAAAAGAGTGCCACAGTGGTTATACACCCAGCCACAAGGTGTAAATTCTGAGAACCCATATGGGTTAACAGTTGCTTAAAGTCCACGAATAAACCACGGCACATCACAACTTCAAATTATTTCAGGTTTATTGTTCCATAGTATATTAGTGAATGTCCAAACACATGTGTTTGTGAATGTCGGATTCGACTTTAAATGCTGGACGGATTTTCAGACTTACCATGGTCTGAGTCAAATACATTGGACCACATACTTACCAAGGACTTCACAACTCATTAAGATTCTCTTTGGAGCTAATTTATGCACGATCAACGTTTTATGTCCATGCTGAGTATGAAACAGCATCTTAAGGACAGGAACCACTACATGCTCTAGCAACATACTCTTTACGCCTTGAAAAAGTCAAGTTGTTAACGAAACACGTGTTGGCTGTCGGCGTGTATTGAACAGCTACATCTGTGGCTGTGGACTATCTCTAATTACTTCAGCCTTTGCTGTTGTTCTACGTTTTGAACATATAAGAATAGATATGAACATTCAATGTTTGGACATTCACTAATATACTATGGAACAATTAACCCCAAAAAATTTGAAGTTGTGATGTGCCGTGGTTTATTCGTGGACTTTAGGCACTGAATGAAGGTGTGCTTCTCAGTCAAAGAGCCAGGTCTTGAGCTCCTTCCTAAACTGCTTTAGTGATGCTGTCTGCCTGAGCTTGAGGGGAAGTATGTTCCATGCCTGGGCTGCCAGGTAGGAGAAGGATCTTCCTCCTGGTATACTTTTCTGGATCTTGCGGATGGCTGCAAGGGTGAGTTGGGAGGAATGGAGATGTCTGTGGGTACGTAGAAGGTGAGGCAGTGGTTGAGGTATGCTGGTTGTGCAGTGCCTTGAAGGCGTGGATCAGGGGTTTGTACCTTTTGACTTCACACATTACATCACTTATGACATTCTATGACATCATTTATGACATATATTTAAAAATTATAGGAGCCCCTCATTTATTTCTCACTGCTCCTAGGAAGGTGGGCCGCATAATGCCCTAAGGCCATATTAACATAATATATTGTAATGCTTGTGGTGCCCTAGAAGAGACAGGGACACATCTAAACATTTTTTTAATGTTGTGAGAGGGCTGCAGGGAGTGGAGCAGCCCCTAAGCAACATTATGAAAACAGTAAGTCTCATGGGTCACTAAATTCATGTCCTCAGTGGAGCATACCATATTCATTGAAAGCACTCTTAGCTTGAGCTATGTGCTCTTCAGCTGGAGTGCAGAGCCCCACTGTGGTAGGTTCTGCAGCTGCACTTTGTAGCGTGAAAAAAGATTAAATAAAATACACTTCATTATAATTATAGGCCATTTTCTGAAAAAGACAATATGGCCCTCATTACAACCCTGGCGGACAGCGGAAAAAGGGCGATAAGACCGCAAACAGGCCAGCGGTCATTACTGCCCCATTATGACATTGGTGGTTTGACATATGCCAAACGCCAATGTCCCACACCGTCCGCCACGGCGGTAACGACCTCCAGGCTGGAGACAACGGTCTCTAGCCCGGCAGCCGTCACTAGACTGCCGGCGGTATCAGGACCCTGCATACCGCCATGGATTTTGTGGGTTTTTGTACCTCCATGAAATCCATGGCGGTATGTACCATCAGTGCCAGGAAATGTGTTCCCTGGCACTGATTGGGGTCTCCCCTTCCCTCCATCGCCCCTCCCCAGAGTCCTCCCCCAACACCCACAACCCCCCTACCACCCTCCAAAGGTGGTAGGACCACCTTCCCAACCCTGCCTCCCACCCCCATGGAAACTCACACACATACCCCCATACACGCACGCACACACACACCACACACACACATACACAAGCACATACATGCACACATACATACACGTTACATTTCCCATACACACATTATACCCCCGCATGCATACATGCACTCACACAACCCCTCTACACACTTCTACACACCCCCCCATGCACACACACAACACCCCCCTCCCCTAACGGACGATCACCTTACCTGTTCCGGTGATACTCCGGGAGCGAACGGGATCCATGGGGGCTGCTCTGCCACGAGCACCCCATCACCAGAACACCACCTCACCGAATACTGGGTCGTATTACAGTGGGCGGTGCTCTGCTGAGGTGGTGGTGACGGTGGAGCAGCCTCCACTTCACAGCTGACTGCCAGTATGGCTGCTGGCGGTTCTACGTCCGGAAAAGGGCAAAGGGCTGCCAGCAGTCATAATATGGTTGGCGGAAGACCGCCACCACTGGCGGTCTTCAGCCAGGCGGAACCTCGGCGGTCTTGTGAAAAGACCGCCGAGGTTGAAATGAGGGCCTATGTGTGCTTTATATTAATTTGTGTTCTGCCCCCTTCATAAGCAAATAGGCCTATTTTGTATATTTAAGTATTCTGACCCTTTGACTGAGTCAGTAGCTTTGTCCAACTTAAAATAACACCCTTTATATGCAGCTATGTGCACCTGCAGAAATTTGGGCGTCAGGCCCTGTACCCAACCCGACGCTGCACATGGCTTATGCGCAGTGTGGGGAGTTGTACACCAGCGGGGTTCAGTGCAGGGCCTAGGGTGTGGTTAACTGCACACTGGGTGTGATGTTGGGTTGGCTGCCTGCAGGGAGTTGGATGTAGGACCTGACCACAGGCCAGGCTCTGTGGCCAACCCTACGCTGCACCCAGCTGAAGGCTGTGTGTGGCATGGGGTTGGTTGCTCACAAGGGGTTAGATGTGAGGCCTGGCCAAATGCCAGGCCCTATGGTGTACCTTATGCCCCCCACAACCAAACGCCATGTGTGGCATGGTGTAGGCATCATGTATGGAAATAAAATATTACTTTATGCTAACAAAAACATAGAAATTCCATGAAAAAAATCTAAGATTAAAGTGATGTTGTATTCAGGTGTGGTAATATCTTACTTTCCGTAAAAATCCTTAGTAATTCAC
Organism: Pleurodeles waltl; assembly: GCF_031143425.1. Taxonomy (NCBI): domain Eukaryota; kingdom Metazoa; phylum Chordata; class Amphibia; order Caudata; family Salamandridae; genus Pleurodeles; species Pleurodeles waltl. The sequence goes on from NC_090439.1 coordinate 780,112,528, forward strand.
TCAAAAAAGCTAAGGTTAAAATAGATGAAAATATCAGTATCAGTTACAACATAACATTTTACACTAACAAAATCACTGAAATTCACAAGCTATAGTTATCTCAAGGAACTATAAATTGTGGCATAACATTACTATAACTCACACCCATATCATGCACTGCTATTTACCCCACATTTTATATCACACATGATAAGATCTATCACATTATTGATAACATGATTGTAACATCTGAAATTACAACATTGATGCCAAGACTGCGCATGAAGGCCTTCTTCTCTGCCCTCCATTAAGTTTGTAATACTCCCCCCTTGTTTAACTCCTTTTTTGTACAAACTACATATTCTCTCTTTCCTTCTTTACTTATATGTTTTACAAACTTCTACTTCCCCCTTCCACTTTAATCCCATTTTTAATGAGCTTCTTAGGTCCCCTGCTATTTTTTCTTTTTGAAAAACCCTTACTGACACTCCTGCTTTATTCATTTTTGTACAAACGCCTTACTCCATCTCTCAATTTTCTATTTTTTTATATTGGTGGATGGGTTTCATCATTTAGGGCCAGATGTATCAAGTGATTTTGCATTTGCAAATGGTGCGAATCGCAAAATTCGTCCATTTGCAAATGCAAAAATGCCTTTCAGAATGTATGAAAGGCATTCGCAGTGCAATTTTAAGGAATCGCTAAAATAGCGATTCCTTAAAATTGCGACCCCATTTAGAGAATCGCAAATTGTGATTCTCTAAATAGGAAATCGCAAATAAGGAATCCTTATTTGCGATTTCTAAGCACATGTAGCAAGCATTTCCTAAATGTGAATTGGGCATTTAGGAAATGCAATTACCACCAACAGAAGTTTGGTGGTAACGTTGTGCAAATTTTAAAAATGCATTTTAAATGCATTTTTAAAATTGACATGTAGCGCACACATGCCCCTAAGGCATGTGTGTGCTTCACATGTGCGTAAAAATATTTTTGGGGTGCCTTGGGCCCCCAGCACCCTGGGATTTGCATTTCCTAAATTGCGAATTCCTAACTGGAATTCGCAATTTAGGAAATGCAAAACCATTTGCAGCAGGCCCATAGGTGCAAATGGAGTTGGATTCTCTATTTGCGATTCGGTAATAGCATTTGCGAATTTTAAGAAATCGCTATTACCGAATCGCAAAAACCATGCATACCATTTTGCATTTCTTAAATAGCGATTTCTTAAAATTCGCTATTTAAGAAATGCGATTTGGTTTTTTGATACATCTGGCCCTTAGACTCTTCTCTAAAATGAAGTTTCATCAGCCTGTTTTCCACAGGCTGACTTTCTTCACTTTAGAAATTCATCCACGTGACAATGACAGATTACCATTTTCACAACTATCTAAACTACGTCATCAGTAAGAAAGTGGACAGTGTTCCTTGTAGCATAGGAGCGTCTGCTGGCTCAGTCCCAGTTTGAGGCTTTATGTAGGAAATCCTCTCAATAAACTGAATGAAAACTGCAAATTCACCACTATTTTGGTAAATCAGAGGCATAGAAATACTAAACGTTAGATTGCCTTACCATCTAAGTGCTACACAAATATTAAGTCAGCACACACTATGCTAATGTCATTTGGAGATGGTGGAACAAACCAGTCACAAAACAGCAGTGAATTATTGTAAATGAATGCAGTACGGCATGCAAGCAAAAGAGACCTTGAGAAAGATACTTTACTGAGCGCATCTTGGAGAATCTTCTTCTAGATCTAGAAAGATATCACTCAGAGATCAGCAACATTTTTCAGTTTTACTGTGTGCAACAGAAATGATAAACTGTGAACATGCAGGATGAGACATCTATTTTGAATAAAATGCCATTTAGGCCTCGTGAGACCTAGTTAGCACACTAGCGCCATATAAATGCACACGTGAATTTGAATGTAGATCCATATTATGCACATTCTTAAAATACAGAAATAATATTAATGCACAAGCAACTCCACAAATATTACACATTAACTCCTTTTAATGATTGTCGTTTATATTGTGACATATTTAGACACACTCATGCTAATTCAAAATATTTCTTTTTCAACCTAAGAAGTGGAGGAATGGAAAGTCGGGAGTTGAAAGGTGTTTAATCTGTTTCTGCACAGCAGGTAATGAAACCACATGGGTGCTCAGACAATTTCGCTCCACCTAGGGTGGTTATACACCTTGCACTGGCTGTACTAGTTTAATGCTTCACAATAAATTCAGAAACTACTTCTATATTTAGGAACACTTCAAAGATGCAGTAGACAGCATTCTAGCAATTGTGCATGCTTAAAGCATTGATATTAAGCATAGCTGGTGAGATCTTTCAGTGCCACAGGTAGGTCAGAGTGCAGGCTAATTCAACTTCAGAAAGAGATACATTTGGAGGACGAAAATCAGCAAGCTATGTAAGGATGAGGCTTCTGTCAGTTTACCTTCCTTAGGCTTCCGCCCCCAGAGATTCCAAGGCAGTAATTGTTTAAAGTATTACCTGGAATCATCCTTATTCTCACATCGGTAGAACCCAGCCTCCTAATGTCATGGCCGAGCTGGTTGAGTCTACCCCTTCTGTCAATGAAGTACTCGTGTGGCAAGCACACTTTACTTATGTAGGATTGTTAACAAGATCCTGATGCCTTTTCAGTGACTATGACCTATAGAGACCTCTAAAGTATACAATATTTCTAACTATGAAGCTTTAACAAATCATAGGTCTCATCAGAGAGTTAAATTCAAGAGGTATACCAATTATTGACAGCTATCTGCATGTGATAAGCGATTGTGTTTTTCGTTCTCTAGAGTGAACAAGACAACAAAAAGTGGATGTTACAAAAATGAAATTAACAGAATTTGTGAACCCGTTTGTAGCACACTGTAGAACATACAAATAGTTTCTCTTACACATAACTGTTAGAAATGGCCCTTTTTGCAGGGTCATACCTAAACTTTTTGCCTCCTCCCTCCTATTTTTTCTGACCAGTTTTTGTTGGCTGTAGGACTCTGGGCACTTTACCACTGCTAACCAGTGCTAAAGTGCATATGATCTCTGTATAAATTGTATTGTTGATTGGTTTATCCATGATTGGCATATTTGATTTACTAGTAAGTCCCTCATAAAGTGCACTAGAGGTGCCCAGGGCCTGTAAATCAACGAAGCTGGGGTGTAGCCTGCATATCCTGATGAGCCATCTGTGCTACAGTGGAGGGAGGAGTGGTCACTTACACCTGAATGGGCTGTGCCTGCCCTCTCACAAAGCAGTCTCCAACCCACTGGTATGTGTCTGGGGCCCAGCCTGGGCAAGGCAGGATCTTGTGAACAACAGAGACTTTCCTTTGAAGTAGGCCTACTTCAAAGGCAGAAAGAAGTATAAGTATTGAAACCAAAACTCCTGAAAATTAGATTACTTCAAGGATTCAAGCGGAACCTCTGCCTGGAGAAGAGCTGAAGAGCTGAGGAGAAGTTTTGCCCTGGCCTGTGACTGTGCTGTGTTGGGCTATCCTGCAGTTGCTGCTCCTTCCTGTGCAAGGGGACAGACACTGCACTTTGTTTTACATTCCTGCTTGAGAGGTATCTCCAAGAGCTTGGAGTAGAGCTTGCCTCGTGTTTCGCAGCCTCAAGGATAGCAAAGGCTTCACCACCCAGTTCTGAGTCTGCCTGCTTTGGACTCTAGCTTGCCAGAGGGTGCCATTACAGTTCCTGGGCCCTGGAAGTGAATTTCTGGAGAAAAACATGTTTACCGATGCTGGACACTGTGCAACTTCATAAAGGATGATGCTGCCTGGAACTGGGATGCCGCCTGCCCGGAAGCTGCATACCTCGCAGAAGTGCATCCACCCCGATGACCTTGTAGGCTTTGCATCGCTGCAGCCTCTGATCCTGCCCAACTTCTCTGACTTCAGAGTGTTGTAAGTCCAACGTCTGTGACATCCGATACCATTGCAGTGCCTGCTGCCCTGTGACATCATCGCAACCCCTTGAGGTCTCCTGGCAGCATCATGACTTTGCCGGACTTCGTACCTGCCGGAACCAAAGGATTGACTTCGCAACTTATACCACTTCACCTCCACTGCTCTGCATTACGGACCCGATGCCATTGCGCGGCGCCTCTGCCCTTCTGCCCCGTAGCACCGAAGCCGCACTGCATCAAATCCAGCAATGCCTCACTCCCCGACTTCGTGCATCGGTCCGTTTTCTACTTATTTGCTAAGGTACTGTACATGGGCGTCGAATGACTCCATAAACTGCGCCATTGGCATAACATTGTAGGAAACGACTCCATCACGATGCCGCTTAATACCAACTTGCAGCATTTGTGCCTCTAGGCACTATTTCTGTGCTTTTAAGTGCTAAATTAATATTTTTAACTGTGTATGGTTGATTTTATAGTATTTGGTCTTGGTTATTTAGAAAAATAATAACTATTTTTCTAAACCTGTGTTGTGTCATTATGTAGTGGTTCACTGTATTACTGTGTGCGTTTGTACAAATACTTCACACATTATCTCGGAAGTTAAGCCTGCCCGCTCGTGCAAAGCTACCAAGGGGGTGAGAGGGGGGTAACTGAGTGTGATTCTCCTTTACCCTGACTAGAGTGAGGGTCCTTGCTTGAACAGGGGGCAACCTGACTGCCAACCAAAGACCCCATTTCTAACAATAACGATTCATTTTATGTATAGTGCTTAAAAGCCTATGGCTACAGCAACATCTGTGCCTCAATAAAATCCTGGGTACCAGAGTAAATAAACTATGTCTTGCAGAGATTCTCATCTTGCAGTGACAGTCATTAACAGAGCTTAGGGGAGTAAATTTATGAAATTAGCAATGTTCACGGTGCTTAACAGTCTAAGCAGAATGATTTAGAACCAATTAAACTAAATCTCAGTAACTGGGATTATAAAACAAAAAGTGGTTCTGATGGGATTAAGATTAGAAACAGAGCCCACAGTAACCCTCAAAAATATCAATGGAACTCGTGAGCACGCAGAAATTAGTATTAATAAACATATAAAGCAAACCAAATACATTAAGAGCGTGATTACAAAGACTTCTCTAGTGGTTTGAATTTAATTAGAGCGTCAGTAAGATAAAAGACTAAAAACTCTTTCCCCCAAGGTTTTAACTGAGCTGCATAAAGCCTCATTTAAAAATTGCATATTGCCTGAGGCTGTAAAAGATTAATGTTTATATTAATATTTCAATCTTACAGGATTTTTTAAGCAAGTAATTGGAAAGACACAATAATGTCATATCATTGGAGACGTTATTTCTGATTCTAACATTACAACAACAATAGTCTCTCTAGGTTTCCTAAAAGTGTATCCATACAACAGAGTTAACCAAGCTTGTGGCTCAGAGGGGTCACTAAATATAATGAGTCAATTAAAGAAAAAAAAATGGGACACCATTTCTCAGGTTTCCAGAGATGATAAACTGCTCTATTTATATACAGTTTTCCATCATCAGACCCATCTGTGGCTTTGGTTTAGGATTTACTTTATGTGATCTTCACATCTCGTACAAGCTTTAAATTGTATTTCCAATTTGTTCTTTTGGGAAATACTGTCTTATACCTTTATATCACACACAAACACACGCACACGCATTTACAATTTGTGCAGGTGCCAACACAATGAAATTTATGTTTGTCTAGTTTTGTTAATTGGCTCACCAAGATAACTCTTTAGGAACTTTAAAAAAAACACACACAAAAAAACCTCTTGCTCAGATTTTAAACGTTTTCTCAGAATGTTCGCTTGCATTTTTCAAAAATCTAATCATGGTCCAGGCTAAATGCAAGTTTACAAATGGGGGCGGCTAGTCCCGTTTAGTCTTAACCGTGGACTTCGAGCAAGGCGTGCAAGTCTGAAGTGTAGCTGCTATAGATGGCAGGGGCTCTAGCAAACAGACTGGCAGGTACTCTCAGCCACTCACCTTTCACCAGGACCTCGGCTGTCGGTGTATTCCCGTGAAGAGGACTATTTAACTTTGTCGGATTTGTAATAATGCATTAAAGAATACAACCTGGAACGGGCTGGCCACACTAAAAGGAAGATATGAAAAACTAGCAGCTCATAGCATCTTTTTCAAGTTTAGAAACACATTTAGAACAAATAGTGTGGTTCGTGTCTGCACTGGCATAACAATAGCCCCCTCAGTCCCTGCTGCGAGAGGGACCCCAGGCTCCAGGGTGCCACCTCAACACTAGACTGCGCTCGGTCGGCGGGCCCTAGGAATCAGAGCTCCCGACTGGGTCAGGGGGGTCCATTCATGTACTTTGCAGGGGCCCGGGGGTGGTGTGGGGGGGAGGGGGGTTGGGGTCTCAAGTTTTGTTACGCCACTGTGTTAATGGTTCAGAGTGTTGGGAACAAATGGCTTTTTTATTCACCAGTTTATATGCATACCGAATGCTAAATGTTCAGAAATATCGATATGCATGTATATATTAATTTAAGGTCGAATATTTATTTTTGTCATAGAGTCTTGTATTCTCAGGAACATACCAGGCGATATCAAAGCTGATATTACTGTTTCTCTCCATAAAGTATATCGAGTGTTCCTATTCCGTGATGGAAAGTAGCCTTCCAAAGCATCACTGATTCTTCCTGTGGACGTGGTTGAGGTTTGGTACAACACAGTTATCAAAATTGTAATGAAGGGGCGAATGTCAGCTAGTGTTGTGAGTTTATGTAAAGACACAATAACGTCATAACATCTCAAAATTCGAAAAAACACATATGTACTCCAAAAACGAGTGACAAGACGCAAAAACAAAAATACACAATGAGGGAGTCACAAAGTGAACATGCATTGGTACACCAGAACACAGGGCTATGCATCCAATACAAGCATTGTGATTGCTAAATGATACCAAGCAGCAGAACTTTACGAAAAAACACCATTGTAACAGTGCAGGCACTGCAAAAATAGTTTTGTGAATCCACGCAATAATGGAACATTGCACACATACCCAAACAGCAACACAATCAAGGATTACACTCCTATTGCTAAAATCAGGTTTGTCTATAATGGATTTACAAACCTTTACTGCTCCTGATCTTGTTCTCCTTGTACACCTAGGGGCATAGTTATGAGCTCCTTTGCGTCACTTTTGCATCACGCAATGTGGTGCAAGAGTGACACAAATGAAAAATGACATTTATGAAGCCATGCAAGCATGAACATCAATTCATTAAAATGCCAGGGGTAGTAGAAGTGACATCACACACCATTTGACTCTCACACACATGCTTACACATACACATGCATAAACACACACACACACACATTCTCACATAAACAGACTGTTACGCACAGGCACGCATATAGCATAGATTTCAACGCACTTTTACTTATGTCAGTCGCGAGACAGGGATATATTGAAGCTAATTGTACCCCACTTTTATTACACTAATAGTGAATAATATTATTCACTATTTATGTAATAAAAATGAGAGAAAACCAGGAACGTTGAGTCTCAACCTACCTCCATTAGGACGAGCTGCCCCTGTGTTCCAGGCAGCAAATTTACCACATCTGAGATGAGGGGTTGCAAAAGCAGTGCCAGGTGTCACAAGGGGCAAGCCAGGGGTCGCAGCTGCAACCAGTCATGACCTCTAAATGATGTCCATGCATGCAAGGCCACCTTGCTTGGCCCTGTGTGGCTTCATAAATCTTGAGTAATGTAACACCGCTCAAATCGCTGTGTAGCATTACTCTGCGCAGGGAGGTCTTTCCATAGGTGTTGTGTAGGTGTTCCCACATAATGGATTTTGGCACAATCCCAGATGTACAAGAATGACAGGAATTCACCATTTTGCCTTAAACATGCCCTCCCTTCCGTGTAACTTGCTGCATTGCATGACCTGGCCAAAAATGTCTACTTGGCTAGAGTTGCAAATGCACTAGCCAAGTAGAATTTCCAGGAGCTTGATCTGGCAGAAAACATTGAGAATTCACTTCAAACAGGAGCTGGAAGGAAAAAAAAGAGGAAGGCTAAGGCCCCGATTATGAGTTTGGGTTTTACTTATCACACATGGGTACAATATTTATTGTGTGCAATAAATAACACCTATCACACGTGTGTGGGGAGTAGCATGCAGGTTTTGTTTTTTAGTGCACCACAATCTGCATGTTACAATTTCTCCTGTTATATTTGGCAGGTTTAACCTACCGAAATTTAACAGCTGAAATATTTAATGTATTCGTTGATTATCAGATGTCTCAAATACAGCCAAACTCTTAATTCTGACTCATGTGTAAACAAAGGTTTACACATGAGTCAAAATTCACCAGCCCACTCGTAATCAGGGCCTAAGTGATGGATGTAGTATCCCTGTTGACCTCAGTGGCCAGTAAACATACTTCAAATTACAAAAACCACATGTGAAAATAAGAACCATAGGTAAAGGTATTGCTAATGTTGGATCTGATCATTTTTGCAAAATATAAGCCCATGAACATCGTAAACATTCACACGAATTAAAACAAATAAATAAACGCCAACTATCCTTATTTCCCCAGGTCACTACACATATTTTGAGTTTTGAGCTAGGAGGCAAAAACCAGGAGTACAGATACTGCTCCCTTGTACACTACAATGACTGCCCCAAGCCATGGCATGTTTAAAGGGGGTTCAGGAGGCTTCCTGTTTGAAACTTTGGAACTATAGAGTGAGTAGATGAAAGGAGGGTTTACTCATTCTCACTAAGGGTACCTGTGGAACCTGGCCCTCTAATCAAGGTAACTCTAAATGTTTGTCTTCCTTTGCCTTCTTTTGCTGAATCTGTTTTTGATGGGTTTTAGGACTTTTCACTTTCTCTCTTCTAACCACTGGTAGTGTACTTGTGCTCTCTCCCTAAAACATGGTAAAATGGCCTACACCTGGTTGGTATATTTAACATACTTGCATATCTCTAGTATATGGCACTACACATACCCAAGGCCTGTAAATTAAATGCTACTAGTGGGATGTAGCACTCATTGTGGTAGGTAGTCTTATAAAACATATCTCAGGCCTGCCACTGCAGCTTGCAGTACATATTTAAACTGCCATTTCGACCTGGTAAAGTAAATATTTCGCCAGGCTTAACACTTTCTTTGTAATACTTGTAAGTCACCCCTACAATATAACCTTAAGGTTCATAAGACAGGCTTCATGGTAATTGCGTAGGACATGTGTGTTTAAGTTTTACATATCCTGACAGGGAAAAGTCGCTATTTTGTTCTCACTTAGTAAGGCCTATCTCTTCTGCAGGCTAGCATTGGGTTACCTTATTTCACCTAAGTGCTAACTTCGGATTTCAAGCAGATAGAGAAATGCTGTTTACACTCAAACAAGGTGTAATTTAAAATCCTCTTTAATGGTAATGACCGATTTTAGATTATAATTTAGAAAATGCCACTTTTAGAAAGTTGGCATTTTCCTGCCCAAAGTTTCTGAGGTTTTCTAGACATTTTCAGTGCCTGGACCTGTTAAGAGTTCCTCCATTAAGAATAGGTATTGGACACAGACAATGACCACGAAGGAACCTGACACCAGGCCAGCCCTTCCTGTTGCCCTAGACAGTTTGGAGCAAAACTCAGGTGAAGGGGAAGATGACCAGAAGGAGTTTTGGGAGTAGGTCATGGAATTCCACCACACAAAGGCTGGCACCAGGTACAAAAGGAGGACCTTTAGAACCACTCATCAAAACACTCCCAGCCCTGTGGAAGATTCAGAAGAAGGATTGCCTTAAAATCTGAAGAAGGGAGGCTAGACCTGTTTTCCTGATCCTAAGCTACCCAGAGTGAATCCAAGAATCAGTGGGTTGACCTCCTGTTTGAATTATTGGGAGACAACAAGCTTCATGAGGCCTCCCTGTAACTGCCTGGATCATCATCTAGAACTGCCTAGCTGGCCAGTTGCAACTAGACCTGCCTGGGCCAGCCTATGCCCTGCTGCTGGCCAGTGCTGTAATGAGTCCTGATCCCCAAGAAGTGGCCCCAGGTCTTTAACTCTTAGATGGCATCAGTGAGAGCTCCATCTGAAGTAAATGGTGACTATCTAGAAGTTTAGGCTCTATGTGACCGCAAACAGGCCTGTTTGTTTCAAGACTCTACTACCCACAATATAGTTCTGGTAAGGCCCACCCTTTGCACTGTCAGTGAGCATCCATGACGAATGGTAACACAAGACCTGCACTTTGTGCTAAAGCAATGACAGCTCATGGTGACCACCAGTGCAAAGCTTCAATGACGACAGCGATGACTGCCCGAGATGCTGCTCGTATCGCCAGATTCCTCCACCTCGCAGCTTTTTCCAATACAAACAAAACTCTTTGCACCTCACTTGAGAAGGCAACTCTTCAACTGTACTAATTAGGTCCCTATATCTGGCCCGCACTCCATCACCAAATGCCTGAACTGGCATTTGGTGAGGGAGTGGCTTTCCCCCAGTCTTCTGTGACCACATTACCAAGTATGGTGCTTTCTGCTTCTTGGAGCTGTTTTCACTTAAAACTGTAAAAATCAATATCTCCTGTTTTATTGATTGGATTTTTATCAATAAGGTATTGTTTCATTCATTAAAATGTACTCTATTGTTATAAATTGATGATGTGCTGCATAAATACTTTACACATTGCCTCTAAGTTAAGCCTGACTGCTTTGTCCAAGCTTCCAGAGGGTTAAAGCACAGGTTAGTTTAATGGCTTTTGTGGTTCACCCTGATATAGATTGTGGGTATTGCCTTAGTGAGTCTTCCACCCCCTCAAACAATAACCCAGTTTCTTACTGTACCTTAGAGAACCACTAGTTCTATAATTTCAGGAGTCCCCTTTCATCAAAGACAAAGGGACAGTATAAAAAAAATGGGTGGAGCAAAGCTACAACATAGATGGTCGAGGACTTTATTCTTCACCCTTCAAAAGTGTTGCTTTAATTATAGTTATTTGAAAAGAATAAGCTGGTGAGCTAGCTCTAGCAGCGTCACAAAATGCACCCAATTTTGACATTGTTGGGTGGTTCTTCAATCCGCCAGGTGGGCAGATGTCATGACCTCCACCTTCATGATGGAGGACCATCTGCTGTATTTTAAGAACCCTGCCTGCCTGGGGGGTCACCATAATGGGAAGGAAATTACCATCATAGGGGGCTTCTGTTAACAACATTGAAATTTCAGAGAGTTGATGCGATGTTTAAAGCATAAAGTTTTTATGTTCAAAGAAAGCAAACGCCTAAAGTGGGAGCTTGTCTTCACTAATTCAAAATTATATGGAGCTCACACAAAGAAAGCATATTCCCAGTGTATGAGGGCCAGTTAATATTTTCTCTAGCCAATTCTGACATGCCCTTCCACATATCAGAGACAGCCAGGAAAAATGAGTGACAGTGGTCCCATCCTCAACAGGGGAGATGACATTATTGTTCTGGTTCTCAATGGTTATGTGGCAGTTGGACTACTGGGTCAGCGGCTACTATAGGTAGAGACAGCAGAACTAAGTGGAAACCGAACTCTAAATAGAGTGAGAGACCGTAGGTTTTGTGAAATGTGAAGACCACCAGTTTGTGGAATTACCGCAGCTCTGCCAAAATCTGAATGAGACCCTGAACCTTTCAACATGATAACAGTGCAAGACAGCTGGACATGCCAATATTTGTATTTCTGCATCTTTATGTTTACCTCACATGATTCCCTACATTTAATTATATTCGGACACTTGTCTCAGCTTACTTTATGTCACTCATCAAACAAACTGCCTCATTTGACTGAAGGTTTAGATGTATTTTTTTTTATGGAGAATATTTTAGAAAGCTGGTAGCACTACAGGTGCAACACAAATGTGAACACATTGGAGAATCTATTAGGAATTTGTCATAATTATACATCTGTTTAGGCCTGTGGCCCAGGCTCTCTACAAGCTGGCTTCATGAGGATTGCATAGATCTAAGGTCATCCAGCTAAACACCCTCCGTTATTCACTGATCAGAATAGGGATATTCAATAAAGATGAAAATGTGTCTTTCAGATGGTAAAAGAATGCCAATATTTGGGTAACAGGGTATCTCAAATGTGCCTGTTGGCTATGGGGATCATTCCTATCCTCCACCTGTAGCAGCACTCCAGCAATGTTGCTCTTTTCCTTATTACACTTTGACTTAATTAAGCTAGCATACTAAATTGTATTGTTCTACATTGAATTGTAGAATCATTGTAGTACTTTATGTAGTTAAAACCTCAAACTCCTAATGATTCATAATATTATAGGATAAGATTGGTCCATTACACCCATTTCATAATCATATTTAGCAACAATCGAAACATTTGCTTTGTGGCATGTTTAGGGGAATAACTTTAAAAATAATTGTTTTCACTTCCTACCTTTCAGGGAGACCTGAGTCATTTACTGCATTATTTATTAATTTATACAAGTGGCAATCAATGATAAAATAATTTACTCAGTCATTGAAGTCATACATTTCTGTCATATTTTTTTTTTTTCATAAATCTCTATTTCCCTTGAATTTTGTTTTTATTGCAATTTGCATCAATTGCCATGGTTAGTAAGTATATTATTCTATCATGAGTTAAAATTCAACGTTTTTGTTCTTCTACATTTCTATATTTGTATACGTGCATGTAATTCTTTGTATATTATTATATCAACCGATAGCATTTTCTCAAGCTATATAACCCAGGCAATTCTTCTAAAACTGTGCTCCTCCGGAAATATTGACATAACAATCCCATTAAAAAACAAATATACTTAGAAGCAATAAAAATATTGCTATAAGAACATAATTATTAGAGTATTGTGGAGGTGACAGCGAAATATAAATAACTTATTCTTCAGTTAATAGATATTTTACTGACTGCCTAATTACGATCTTGGTGGATGGGATACTATGTCACAAACCTGATGGATATCCTGTCCATGGTATTACAAGTCCCATAGGATATAATGGAGCTTGTAATACAACAGACAGATTATCTGTCACATTTGTGATGGAGTATCCCATCCACTAAGTTCATAATCAGGCCCGAAGATACAGAAGCTGGTAACCAGGGTGGGAGAATCCAGGAAGACCAAAGAGAATGCCCAGTACATAGCTTATCATAGTTAGTTCTACATTACATTTCAGATTAATACAATAAAAATATCAATGACAAAGGGCCTGATTTGGAGTTTGGCGGACGGAGTCACAAACGTGACTGATATCTTGACCGCTGTATTGTGATTCCAATAGGTTATAATGGGATCGGAATACGGTGGACGGTATAGCTGTCACGTCGGTTATGGAGTAATTCCAGTCACAAAACTCTAAGACCCTCATTAGGACAGTGGTGGTCCAACTGTCGGACTGCCACTATGACGGTCGAGAGGCCTCCGCAAAGCCGGCTTCCTCTCAACCAGCACATTATGAGTTCTCTGCTGAGCTGGCCGGCACCAACAGTGCAGCGCTATTGGCTTCAGCTCTCAGGTAGAGATAAGGCCAATGCCACTGCACTGCCATTGCTGGCAGCACACTTGGAATACACACTGTCTGCAATTGCAGACAGTGCGTATTCTGAGTGTGCTGAACGAGGAGTCCCTGCACTGCCCACAACATGGTCATGGGCAATGCAGGGGTCCCCTGTGTCCCCTTTCCTGCCTTTCTATGAAAAGGTTGACAGGGAAGTCGTGATCGGCACTGCTGTGCTTGAACACAGCCCATCGGGATCCATTATCCTGGTGGTGGCAGCGGTCTCCTGATGATCCGATCAATAGGATCATATTCTGGCAGTCTGACTGCCAAGATTGCAGCAGTCAGACCTACACCACGAGTACGGAGGTCTTAGGACTGCCACACTCATAATTAGGCCCTAAATTAGGCCCAAATTACTGGATCCCAGGGCCCCAAAAGACGGAGATTCATATTGGAACTGCCAACTGAGTTGTTAGTAAGAAATATTACTTTTAGCTACAAGTTGAAGTTTTCTGGAATGATATACTTGAAATGCTTGCATGAAGCTGGTTATTAATTTTTTTTTATCTCTTCACAAGTATTAAATTATTCCTGTTGACAAATTAGGGCCTCGTGTAGAGTCCCTTATCAAATGATATTTACAAAGCCCAGATTTCCGATATTTGGGCACCCCAAAAATCTGGAAAAATACATTTTAAATTCACCTTCTAAGTTGGTTGAAATATATTTTCTCTTTATTTACAAAACGAATTACCCATTCAAGATGTCCAGAAAAAATACCTTTGATTTCATGTAAAAGAATAGGTTTAGAGCGCTCTAGCACTATCTATTTCCTGCCTATGATGGTAATGACAAAATAAGATACAAGTTGCAAGCTCTTTAATTTGTGAGAGCATGGTGTTCAAATTAGTAGGCCTGGGGGGAATTTCCAATTGCTCCACAGCAAGTAGTATGCATCCACTATGTGTGCTCCTTTCAGTGGGAAATAACTTTTACACCCAGGCAGAGAGTCCATCAGAAGCAGCGAGCCTCCAAAGGAAAACGTTGCACTCACTGCAAGAAGTGTTTACCATTTGATTATCAATTAATGGAATTCTGCCTCACAGTGTGCATGGTGTGGTGTGTCTATTTAGTTTTAGTTGCTATGCAAACTTTCAACAAGTTAGTGTGTTTTGTTTCCCAGCACTCAAGACATTTTAGTGCATAATCATACACTGCTCTTTTCCCACAAAGGGAATTAGTCAGCACTTGCTCAGGCCACCTTTAAACATGTATTAGCATTGATTTCTGAGAAATTACATTGGCTCAGTAATGGATTTGCAGCATCTTCCTTGTCAGTCGTTATGATGGGAGTGACCACCAGTGTTGCAAGTTTCAATTATTCCAAGGGTATGCTTTCTATGTTGCTTATTATGACTACAATCTGGTTCTGCGTTGTTGTCAATAAGGCAGCCTTGGAATGCAGCAAACAACATACATACCATTAATATAATGGCATCTATGGTTTTAAGAAACACAAGGCTTGTTATCAGATGATTACTTAATGGTTATGAGGATTACAGGGTGACTTAGATATTGTCCCGTGGCCTGCTAGCTCATGTACTCTACTGGCAGTGACCTCGGCCTAAATAGTGAAAATGAATATCATTGTGACCTGGAAGCTAAGTGGCAAAGCAGCTGTTGGGTCAAGGGTTTTCAAGTGTAAGAGCTAGCGGATTCATAATCAAGGTAGACCAGAGACTTTTTCAGGCATAAGCAAAGTGAGCAATTCCAAAGGGGCCCCTGGTAACGTGAGTTGGGCTGTCAAAGCGTCTACTATAGTAACACTCATAAAAGCAACGTCTTTCATTTTGGCAGCAAGTATATTTACCAGAAACGTGTGGCAAGATTTACTAAGGACTTGCTCTGAGACAGTCATACAAAGTGACACAAAGCAGTGCAAACACTTACAAAAGCATTTACTTACCAGGGCAAAATATATTGCGCTCTGGAAAGGTCCCCTTTTCGCAGAGCAAACAATGCTTTGCGCTGCTTTGGTCACTTTGGGGGTCATTCCGACCCTGGCGGTAAAATCCGCCAGGGCCGGGGACCGCGGATGCACCGCCAACAGGCTGGCGGTGCATCCCTGGGCATTCGCCGCGGTCAGAAACGGGAAACCGGCGGTGTACCGCCGGTTTCCCGCTGCCCTGGAGAATCCTCCGCCATGGGGATTCCGACCCCCTTACCGCCATCCTGTTCCTGGCGGTTTTGGCCGCCAGGAACAGGATGGCGGTAAGGGGTGTCGTGGGGCCCCCGTAACAGGGCCCCACCAAGATTTTCAGTGTCTGCCATGCAGACACTGAAAATCGCGACGGGTGCAACTGCACCCGTCGCACCCCTTCCACTCCGCCGGCTCCATTCGGAGCCGGCATCCTCATGGAAGGGTGTTTCCCGCTGGGCGGGCGGGCGGGCGGGCTGGCGGGCTGGCGGGCTGGCGGCCTTCTGGGGGTCGCCTGCCCGCCCAGCGGGAAACCCAGAATACCCACGGCGGTCTTTTGACCACGCAGCGGTATTCTGGAGGTTCCAGCCAGGCCGGCGGGTTCCGCCGCCGGCCGGGGTCAGAATGACCGCCTAAGTGTCAAAGGGGCGTTATTTAGGTTTCACTTAGCTGGATTAGTGCAAGCACCCATAGCTGTTGACACATAATCGCATACTAGGGTTTGTGTTAAAATAATAATGACTCCTTGAAGCAGGAGTAAACTATAGGGTATGTTTATATTACTCGAAACATTCTACATGTTGCATGTGTGCTTCGCATATGGGGGCAGATTTAAGTAAAGTGGTTCTGCATCCAATGCAGTGTCACTTTTCTTGCGCCCCTTAGAGCCCCCCAAATGCCACCATGTGTGTGCCGTACTAAAAATACCGTGCACCATGGCGGTAGTTAGCGAACTAGCGTCCAAATCTTTGACGCTAGTTTGGTGCTTTGCAGGACTAGTGTCAAAAATGTTGATGCTCATCCTGCAAAGCACGTTGAGTCCCATTATTGTGTGCCTCCTTTAAAAATGACGCAAAAAATTGAGCAGAGAAATCTCTTTTAGATGTCTTTACTTCATTTTTTCAGCCCCCCTAATGAGGGAATGGCCCCCTAGCATACATTATGTTGGGCACAGGCACAATGTGACGCAGGGGTTTATAAAGTGGTGCAATGCTTGCATTGAGCCACTTTGTAAATCTGGTGTGGCAATTTTGGTCTCCTAGAGCCACATTCTCATAAGAAAATGACACTAATGTGGTGCAAGGAGGTGCTAGGCCCTCTTAAATCTGAGCCATAGTGTGTTGAATGTTTCAGAATTTATTTAGTCATAAGAGTTGGTACTGGAAATGAGTGCTTTCTGTTCAGAACGTATGCTAGACAGAAAGCACACACATTTCTCCCATGGTACAAAAGTTGTAGGTGTCTCTAGGCAGTCTGTTAGTGTGCCAGTACAGGGATACTGACTAGTAGCAGGTAATTTTTAATAAATATGTGCTGCTTCCTTCCCCGTATGCAGCACAGTAACCTTTGTTCTTTGCTGCCTTTCACTAAAATACATCTGCCTTTTCGTATGAATGACCGGCCTGCTCAGCCTTCACCCTTACACTTTCAGGCAGATGATGGCAATTAAATTGAATCATCTTTATGCCATTTCTCTCTCCTAACTTCACCTCAGCTCTTCTACCTTAACCCTTTCTCTTAACCTCTCTCTTGCTCTAACTCTCTATGTATCTTCATTCTCTCTTCCTCACCTTCATCTACCTCACCTGTCTTTCTCTCAATGTACCAAATATACCTCTCCCAACACTCACCTCACTTCTCCTCTTTCTACCCTTGTCTCATGACTTTGCCCCTTTCTATCACTCTCTGTACCACCATCTATATCTAGCACTGTCAAGTACCTCTTTCTACCTTAAATTCCTCTCTACAACATCCATATCTCTGACCTCACTGCACTTTTACATCTGACCTCAATGTATCTCTCTCCTCTCCTCCATCTACTTCACTTCTCAGACATCATCTTTAACTTTGTTTCTCCCTATATCTTTCTCCTTGCCTCTATATCTTACATATCTCTCAGTCCTTTCTCAACGTTACCACTCCTTTCACTACTTCACCTCACTCTACCCCATCACTCTCTTTCTCTCACTACTTAGCCTCTCAATCTACCTTACCATTAATTCACTTCCTCACCTCCCATGTCCTGTTTCCTTTGTTTTTCTTCTGGTCCCTTTTCTTCACTTCTCTTAATTTCTTACTTCATTCTGCCTACCTCTATTTCTCTGCCTTCACCCCTTTCTCTTTTTTTGTCAACTCCTCTCTCTTTCTTTCTTTCCGTTATACATTACCTATATCTCTCTTGGCTTCCTTATCAATTTTCAACTTACCCCTTTCACATCAACTAGCTCTCTCAACAATTTTCTTTATAGATCTCTTTATCTTACCTCACCATATCTTTTTTTTTAATCTCATACCTCTCTACCTTCATATAAACCTTATCTCTCTTTCACATAGGCTTTGCAGACTTTTTTCGCAATTCACATTTCTCTCCCTACCCTTCATCCCTGTTTATCTATCCTTTCTCTCTTCCACACTGCTCTCTTCACCTTGCCCATTTTTCTATACCTCTTCTCATTATGTCTCTCTACTTTGTATTTCCTTGTTTTTCCTCAAGTCTCTCCTTCTACGTCTACCTCTTGCTGCCTTTCATTCTCTCTAATTCACCTCTTTTTATACATTAGGTTTCTCTCTACCTAAGTAGACAAATGTGGACTACTGTACTCCTCTGCCTTTCCCTACATTATCTTCTCCCTACCTTCATCTCGCTCTACTACACTCCAAAACCTTTCTCATTTCTCTAGTTCTCTGTCTCTACATACATCTTTTTCTTTCTACCACTCATGATCTTTTCTTCTACCTGCCTCACAGTTCTTTAATTACATCTCTCCTCAACTCACATATCTTTCAACATCATCTCTACTTCTTCCTCCTTCTTCCTCTAATTTACTTCTCTCACTATACTGCTCCCTAAGGAATTTCACGAGTTCAGGCTGACCGCAAAGGAGCATGAGTTGGTTCCAGGGACCAGGATAGTCCAGCTGAAAGAATTACCTTCTCAAAGTCAAGCACAAAGAGTTCCATTAGTGATGGAGGAGGCCACCATGAAGAGCAGGAAGAGCATCATGAATGATCATTGCTGTAGTATAAAGAGCAGGCCTGGCAGCACAGACCATCAATGCTGTATTGCGAAGAGCAGATCGTGCATCCAGATGGTCATTGCTGGAGCTTTGCGTTGGTGGTCACTGCAGGCTGTCATTGCTGTAGTGTATAGTGCAGATCCTGCATTGCCGTCTGTGGATCAAGCAGATGGTTTCACCGCTTTATTTGGCATTATGGGCCTGATTACGACCTTGGCGCAAGGATGACTCCATCCCAAATGTGACGGATATCCCGTCTTCCGTGTTACAAGTTCCATAGGATATACTGGGACAGAGAAATCCCCTCCGCCAAGGTTGTAATCAGGCTCTATATGTCAGAGTGGAAAATACTGCATTACAAGCTATTAGCCACTTATCTAGGACACACACCATTTACTGTTTAATGCATTAAATACAAAGGACAATCCACTTTTACAAAAGAAAATTACACTGACTGTATTAACCTGGAAAAAATAAAAGGCTGAATGGAAGCTGTCTCAATGAGCTTCTTTGACTTGCAAGTTACAAATAGATCTCTGCAACTAGGGCAAAACCTACTGAGCTATTTCCTTGAAAAATAGCCCAGAGATCTGAGATGAAGGCCCAAGTACGATGTTTCATTCTGTATGAGCACTAAATGTAAAGCTTCCAGTCACCCCACACCACAATCCCCATTACTATTCCCCATTCCTTAAAGCACTATCACATTTGTATAACATTACTATTCACTGTAGGGTATCATGGAGAAAAAACTTCCAACATTTTTCTGGTTGGCCAGATATATCAGATCACCTCAGGGTAGCCCATTTTCAGAAAACCTTTTCTGGGTCAGCCATCTACAGGATCGTGATAAACACCCCCGCTTGCTGGGTGTCTGGCACTTGTAAGTGAGGCCATATGGAGAAAGTAGGCACTTTGCTGTAAGAGAATCCCTGACATGGTCTCTACCAGATTCCTAACAGACACAACACAGCGAGTGATGGTGCACTTTGCTACAGGTGGTGGTGCAGTGTTCTGAGGGTGCTGGTGCACTGTGCCTCAGGTTGTAGGTGAATGTGCTGAGGATGTACTACTCCACTGGTGTTGGTGCACCACACACTTGGGTAATGGTACATGGTAATACACTGTTTAGCACATCCCTAATATGATAATCATGGAGGTGTTTTTTTTTCACACTCTTTCAAATTATTATATGTGGTTCTTTCGTTTCTCTCATTCATGTTTTTAGGTATGAGATTTAATGGAGGATAATGGGAGCAGAATGTTGTTCAACTTGTTTACCTATCAGAAGATGAAGAAGTCAGTTAGCTCTATGTTTTGAAAACTTTCTTGCTGTGGGTTTAGAAAAGTTTAGAATCATAATCAAAATTCTACTATTACTTTCTCTCCAAAACAGATTGCGTAGATTCTAGCAGGGATCATGCCCTTGTGACTGTGCTCAAAGCTATTCATTTACAGTTGAATAATGTGCATGTGATTGTATTATGCCTAGAGGAAATCAGATATAGAAGACATTAATTAATTAGTGCAATATAAGGTACACCTCAGATGTGTCGTTACAATTCATATTTATTCTGAATTTTTGCCCTTCATTTTTACCCTTTGTCCTGAATATTTACAGATACTGCCCAGATTTTCCTCCACACCAGGCAGTAACCCTGGTGTGTCGCCATCTAATCTCCTGGAGCCACATCATATGTTGGCCAATGTTTGGGCTGCTGGACTTTCCCAATTGTAATCTCAGTGGAGGCTTGCAATCACTGAGACTCCCAGTGAAGTTATGCTACCCGGTAATATAACCTGAAGCATGAAGCTTCGAGCCCCCCAGTGGATAGCCAGAGGTTACAAAGAATTTAAAAGAGTACTGAAAACCTGCCTCTTTTAGGTCTGGGCTCCATATATAGTGTAGGATGTAGTCATTCCAACTTGAGGGCAGTACTTGATCTCCACTGGGACCTGTCAGGAGAGAAACAGAGCTACTCTCATAGTGAAGCGGGATTATGGACTTTTTAATCACATTTTGTAAAGTAGACAAATGTGGCACACTCTCACAATGCACCATGCAATTAGCTTTGCCAGCACTTTGCTCTGGGGTTACAGTTGTGCAATCAGTGACTACATTGAACAGAGGAGATATGTTGTCAGGAGAGTCAAGAGGTGTGATATAACACATTGTCAAGAAGAGTAAAGGATTACCCCAACAGTGTACCAAGGCAAAATGCTGTGTTATCAGTCACTGCAAAAAATCTTCTTTGGAGAGTTTAGATAATCAGTCACACATCATGCATGCACTCTGTCACCCATCCTTGCATTGATGCACCCACTCATCCACTATTTGATTCACGCTTGCTTTCACCAACTCACTTGTCACCAATACTACACGACCACAAACTCATCAATCAACAATGAAGAAACACTTTAATTTATAAGTCAATGCTTGCATGTCTGTTGTTTAATACAGAAAGGTTTCTGCGTTTGCCCACTCCATGAAAAACACCATAACAGAAACGTGACGGGACTAATATGCCGGTTAAAGAGGTTATTCAGTCCTGCTGTGACATGTTCTTGGAAATGCAAAACGTCATGTGGTGCAGACTATCAGATGAGTCAAAGGGGACGGGAAGGACGCTCCTATTACCGCTACGTACACGCATTATGTTTAATGCAAACGCCTTTAATATTTACACTCCAAGGACATTCTCGCAGCAGTATCCCTGACAGAATATACTGGAATCTCTCCATTTACAGTGCGCTTCTAAACGTTAGACAGTGGGCTCTCTCGACAGGTCTGCGCAAGAAGAAGCCCTTCCAGTGGATGATGTTTCATCTCGCCTCTGTCTAATGCCCAACAGTGGCGGATTCTAAGGATGCAAGAACTAATCGCATATTTAAGTTTTCTTCATATTCATCCTCTCAAATAATATAATACCATAAGCAGTTTATATAAAACACGTAATGTTTACGATATAGACCAGTGGTTCCCAACCTTTTGATTTCTGTGGACCCCCACTTTAACATTAATGGAACCCAGGGACCCCCACTGAATCATCATGGAAATCCGGGGACCCCCGCCTGAGTCATTACTGCAAGCTGGGGACCTAATTTGTCAATATTTGCTAATATTTTTTTATTTTCTAGGCTCTCGGGTACCCCCTGAGAAGGCTTTGCGGACCCCCAGGGGTCCCCGGACCACAGGTTGGGAACCACTGATATAGACCATTCTAAATTACAAATCAGAAAAAAGTAAACAATGGTGGAGTAAGATTGATGATTATCCAAGGCTTGTTCAAGGATGGATTGTTCAAATCTGACTTTAAAACAGTCGTTTTTCTGATCCTCGTGTTATTGTTTTTTTCTGCAATAAACGTATTTGGAATTGTAATTCGTAGAGGGGATATCGGACTACTACATCTGCCCAAGCATCCTGTGCATGAGGCTCTGTACAGAAGGTTTCATTGTATAAATCCCTTGTTTGCAGAGTGGGAAAGAATTTTGCCAAGGAAGGTATATTGTTTATCTTTGTCTTATTGGCCCATATGCTCAGGTCACTTTATATTTTATTGTCAAATCTCTTCGCTTTACCACTGCCAATCAGGGCTAAAGTGTGTGTGCGCTCTCCTCCAAGCACTGTAAAATTGGCTTACACTCAATTGGCACATTTACCTTAATTGTAAGCTGCTAACAAACTGGTGCTACAGGTGTCTAGGACTTGTCAATTAAATGCTACTTACTAGGGGGGCTGCAGCACTTATTGTGCTACCCAGGTGAGAAACCTTTGAACATGTCTCAGGACTGCCATTATAGCCAGTGGGTGCAGTTTCAAACTGCCATTTTGACTTGGCAAAATAAATCATTTGTCAGGCCTAAACCTTCATTTTTTATTTAATATATACAAATCGCCGTAGGGTAGGCCCTAAGCAGCTCAGGGTGCAGTGTATTTAAAATGTTGGACATGTACTTTTACTTTTTACATGTCCTGGTAGTAGAAAACTCCTAAATTCATTTTTCACTTATGTGAAGCCTACCTCTCCCATAGGATAACATAGGGTTACCTTATTACATTTAGTTTGTGCTAACTTTCAATTGGGAGATGGTAGGAATCTCAATCAATCACAATCTTTATTCAGTTAAAGTATATAACCATAAAAGAGCACAAATTTATCAAATAAAATATATAAATAAATAAATAAATACAGAAGAAAACATAAGAAACATGGAACATTAAAAAGATTAAGAATTCATTGCATTGCACAAACGTTTTGCTTTTTTCAAAAAAGCTGCCACCGCAAAACACACTGTAGTATCAGCAACCATAAGAAGAAATTAAAAGGCTGGCTTCTATTTCAAAAATATGAATAAAAAATCTACGTCTGAAAGGTACATAAAATTAGAAGAACAGGGCAAAATGCAACAGAGTTTGAGAGGAAACACCAACACAAGGTAGGAGCAGGTAGGAATGGAATCTCAAGGTTGGTGTCTAAAGAACTGTAATTCAAAACTCTCATTAATAGTAAAGTTGAATTTTAAGTCACAATTCTGAAAAGGCCATCTTTAGAAAGTTGGCATCTTCTTGTCGCAACAATTTGGTGCCTGCATCCTCTATCTTGGGTCACTTGATTATGGGCCTTATTTAGATCTTGACAGTATTACCACCAATCCATTTTGGCAGTGGACTCGCGTACTCCAAGTAGACGGTGCTCGACCCTCTGTATTTATATGTTACAACTCTACAGGCAGTGTACTGATGGAGGATTTCTGATGGAGGGAGCCCGTTACTGGACCCAATGGACATCGTACAGCAGCACTGGCTATGGAATACAGGTAAGTTTCACACACATACGCTGTACCTTAACCATATCTGTCTCCCTGCACAACACATTACACAACACACCATACACATCCTCATCCATGGCCATTCCAACACCACACAACATGCCGAAAACACACATTTCCATTCATCCATGACACAATACACACACAATATTGACACTGCACTCGCACACAACAGAACCACAACAACCAACACAGCTACACACCCACATGAGGAACAACTACACACATAATAACAACGTCCACCACACAACAACACTCATCTGAATGTTACAAGCAGCAACACAACACGCAACCAACAATACACAAAATCAAACCCATATGCACGTGGCACACATACTGTCACAACCATTTCACCCACTCCAGCTTCCTCCACCAAAACAGCCAGTCGCATTGCACACATACATACAGACCAACATACACTACACACAACATCGCAGGTACAGGTCTTCTTGCAATGTGCACACATTGACGCAGTTGACAAGTCTGAATATATTGTCACTGTGGTGCCAGCATTCATTTGGCAATGAATACTGACAACGAAATGACATATATGTATGTGTAAGAGATGTGTCTTGTACCAGTGTGTCCCCATTCATGTCTGGCACAATTGTGTTCCCCACATATGCATGTCACAGTAATTTTAACAAATGACTGTGACATGTATATGCCTGCAGTGGTCCCAACCTCATGTGCAGTGCCTATCTAATGAACTGTGGCACTGAGGGTTCCCTACCTTTGAGTCCAGCAATGGAGGGGGGGGGGCATGTGTTTTCCGTAGATCAGTGACAGCAGTTTCAGCAGGACTTGTCCTGCCATGACCAGTGAAAAACAGAAGTGAATCAAGGGAAAAGGTAAGTTTTTACCTCATTTCCCACCCCCAAATCTGCTAACTCAGGTATGGAGGTCGGACCACCACATTTGCCTTGGCAGTCAGGTACATCCAAATCTGCACGACGGGAAAGGTGGCTGGAATCTCACTGGCAGCCAATATTTCCAATTGTGCCATCGACGCGACGCGAGAGGATTTAATTGGCGAAGCCAGTGGGACGAATGTGTGCTTTCGCCTATGGGACCGCCAGCATCCAAATATGGCAGGCTGACTTTTACCACCAAGATCTAAATCAGGCCATCGGTGCAGCTGGCAGTTGGTCTTTGTGTATTGCTCCCAGACATTGAGAAAAAGGGTAATTATGTGTTGGCAGGATGGGTGGTCTCTGTCTTAATGAAAGGGATAAGCTGTTATCTACTACACAAAGGCTCTCTCAAGCTGTGGGCAGGGAGACAGGAAACCCCAAACATCTCTGAGGGTGGAAAACTCCAGAACTTTCTTCTACTTCAGAAGGGGACACCAGGTATAAATATTGGACCCTCAGATACACCACTTTAGTGTACCTCTATACCTTTGGAAAACTCAGAAGGATTTTTGTACTATCCTGCAACATAGACGCCTAATCTGCTGCTTTGCTGTCCTTCTGCCTGAGTGAAAAGGACTGGGCCTGCATCTTGAATCCAGGAACATCAGAGTGACTCCATAGGCTAGTTGGTTGGCCTCTGAATCAGATCCTCAGAGACAGTAAAGGCTGGATTCTGTCTGCTGTGAGTCCAGCCCCCCACGTGATGCCACCCATGTCTTAGGCCCTTGGAAGTGAGCAGGAAGGTGCTCTGCCAGGCAAGCTGTAGTCCTGTTTGCAGAACTGATGCAGTACCATGCATCTCCTTATAGTTCAGCTTCTGAACCGCTACAGTGCAATGCATCCCCGAATCCAGACCTCACATCACAGCCCACACACTCCTCAGAACCATCTTCAACACAGGGATTCATATCGCAATACCCTCATTGACGGCATCCTCAATGATGATGCAGGACTCCTCATCACAGCTCTGCAGATCCTTTGGAATTGCCACTGAACACTGTATCCTCAATGCCAGACTTTGCATCACAAACCAGCATCCCCGACGATGATGCAGGACTTAGTATCACAACCGTGGAGCTCTTCAGAACTGCAGCTGTGTGACGCATACTCGATGTGGGTTCTTGCAACACTTCTCAAACCAGGATTTATGGTATTTTGTTCAATGGGACTAACTTGATCACTGTATCCAGCCCATGTGCCATTGCGGTAAGCCTGAACTTGTGACTTTGGCCCTCATTCTGACCTTGGCGGGCGGCGGAGGCCGCCCGCCAAAGTCCCGCCGTCAGGTTACCGTTCCGCGGTCGAAAGACCGCGGCGGTAATTCTGACTTTCCCGCTGGGCTGGCGGGCGGTCGCCTTCAGACCGCCAGCCAGCCCAGCGGGAAAGAGGCTTCCACGATGAAGCCGGCTCGGAATCGAGCCGGCGGAGTGGAAGCTGTGCGACGGGTGCAGTTGCACCCGTCGCGTATTTCACTGTCTGCGCAGCAGACAGTGAAATACATGTAGGGGCCCTCTTACGGGGGCCCCTGCAATGCCCATGCCAGTGGCATGGGCACTGCAGGGGCCCCCAGGGGCCCCGCGACCCCCCCTACCGCCATCCGGATCTCGGCGGTCCGACCGCCGGGATCTGGATGGCGGTAGGGGGGGTCGGAATCCCCGCGGCGGTGCAGCAAGCTGCGCCGCCGCGGAGGATTCAATGGGGCGGCGGTACACTGGCGGGACCCCGCCTGTGGTGCCGGTCCGACCGCGGCTTTACCGCCGCGGTCGGAATCCCCATTGGAGCACCGCCGGCCTGTCGGCGGTGCTCCCGCGGTCCTCCGCCCTGGCGGTCAAAGACCGCCAGGGTCAGAATGACCACCTTTGTCTTGAGGTGATGTAACCAGATAATCACAATTGGCACTTTGTGCTTCTAGGCACTGTTTTTACTTAAAACTTTGAAATTGCATACCTCTGGTTCTACTGATTGGATTTTTGTCGTTTTGTTTTCAAATAATTTATTACATTCCTCTCTATTTTTCTAAATTTGTGAGGGATCTTTCTTGTGTTGTGTTCGTACTTTATTACTGTTTGAAGTGTGGCACAAAATACTTTACACATTGCATCTAAATTAAGCCTGATTGCATATGTGCAAGATACCAGAGGATTAAGCACAGGTTAATTTGCATATGTTTCACCCTAACAGAAATTGTGGTTGCTGTTGGAGTATGGATTCACTCACCCCCCTCAAGGGGTAACCCAATTTCCTACACCCTTCTCTGAATGTTTGTAGAGATTTGTCGTTTGCATGTTCATGGAGCTTAACAGCTGATTAAAATGATAGAAATTGTTCCATTTTATATTGCATCTTTTGAGATTACCCATTATTTTATGTACTACCTGTAATTTTGGACATAGGTCTTTTTTTTTAAGTATAGAAGTTTCTTGGGGTGTTTGAACGGGTGACAGTGTGGTAGGTAACCAAGAGGTTTTTGGGCACCTAAGGAAAGCCCTATTATATTTTATCTAAAAATTGAGTTAGGCAGGACATATGTACATTAGGTAATATGCAGTCCCAGGATAAGCCACGCAAAACAGAACGTTTGTTCTCCAACTGGCATTCGTTATGACCTTGATGATCAGAGGCACCTTTGATTTAGGGGAGCAAAATACAGATTATCTCTCTGATCTTTTTGAGTCAGTAACCTCAGTACCTTCAAACCATTGAAAAGTTGCCAACTCCTCAGGGAAGTGGTTGCCTACTTGCAAAGTGGCCATTGGTCAGCTTCTCCTTTGGGAATCGTATCAGGCATCTTCAGAGGGGGTAGGCAGTGATCCATTTCTAATTTCTCACCCCGGTGTATTACCAAGTAGATTTTTTTTTAAAGCAGCAGCAGATCCATAAATAAACATAAACTGTTTTAAAAAAGTATTGTTTCATATAAACAAAGGGAGGGTGGTATGCTATTACTTGAAGGCCCCCATCCCTGTGTTTGTAGTCAATCACAGGTAGTCACAAATAGCAAACTGCCTTATTAATATATTCATAACCAAGTTGCAATGCAACCCCTCCTATTGAAGACTTTGTGATGTCCAGCACGTATGTCACTTCGCAAAATCAGATTGCAAATAGTTGGTGACCACTGTTTGTGCCCTAGCTCATTGTACATGGGGCCCGTGCTTCAATCAGCCACCTTCCACTATTGCCTGCTTGAAGCATCGTTCATATTTTTTAATAAGAACATGTCATTGTGTAGATGATTACATTTAGCACTGGAGAGTGTAGAAAAAGGAGTCCTTCTCACAGTTGCTAAGTCATCGTTCACAAATGTATATTGGAAAAATAAATAATTGATTGACACTACACCCCACAATGTCATGGAGACCCAAACCACAGGCACATAAAGAGTCTTTGCCATGGCTCCAGACAGATTTGCTCAACCCAACTTTCAGTTTTTGACCTGCATTATGGCTGACACTGTGATTATTAGTGAGTGGACTGGGAGAAGTTTTCCCAGTGCAAGTTGACACTTGTGCTGCTGCTTTGTTGCTCAGGTCTGACAAAGTGAGGTGAAGGAGCAGCAGCTCCCTCACACTTTTGCACTATTAGAGGCAGCTCCTGTGGTTCCAATCTAAGGAGAGTTGGTCAGTGTACTGAACCCTTTGACAGGATTCGCATTCCTGGCCCTCTCAGAGCTGTATATGAACTGGCCTTTATGTGAGAGATCCCTGTTTCACGATACCTCCCTCTGGACTCAAGTACTTCTCCACCACCAACACACATCCTTTTCACATCTCTTCCCCCACCTCTCCCCTGCATTTAACTCCTCCAGGTCCCACTCCTCCTTCACCATTCTTCCTATTGTCGTGTGCACAGTTTTGCTTCCCTCAGTACTTCTTCTTCCCATAGTACAGGTGAAAATAACCCTCAAGTCACCGCTGCAGGATGACTTCATAATTCTATTTGTAAAGTAATTCCCCAAAGTCCCAGGGCTGCAATAGGCGAGGAGGCATGTAAGTGTCAATTTTAACTGTCTAACCCGCTAGTCTCCCATATCAGTAGAATGGCTGGCCTTTTATATCTGATATTTCATGCATGTTCTTTCTTTTCTGGGTGGTGCTCGCATAATGTTTCTGGCACTTACTCACACCATATAAGAATAAGAATCAAACAAGAGAATACAATCAAAATATAGAAGAAATAAATATTTTCTAAGAAAGCTATGGTAGCCACCTAAAAATGCATTGTCAACGTCAAATGGTCTAAACGTATAAATGGTTTATGATCCCAGCTATTTACTTTCCCAATGCCAGATACTTTTAAAATGCACTGGTGTAAGACACTGGGTTATTAGTTGAGAGGGGTGAGAGTATCACTCAAGTAATAAACAGAATCCTTGTGAGAACCGTGAAAGTCAATAAACAAAACTGTGCTTATCCTTCTGGTAGCTTGGCACAATAGCACTGAGGCTTCACTTAGAAACAATGTGTAAAATATGTATGCAGCACTCAAATCAACAAAGTAAACACACAACGTGAAAAAAAAAACAATTTTGGAACATAAAGAATTTCTTAAATACAAATATAGCAAAATGACAAAAGTACAATAGGTAGAATTGGAGCTATGATTTTTTGAAGTTGCAGGTAAAAGCAGCACCAAGAAGCACAAAAAGCCACTCATGGGTATCTGGCCACACTGGAAGTTGTCAAAGTCACAAGTTCAGACTGACTGCAATGGCACACATGTGAGAACCAGGGACCAGGTATGTCATGGTGAAGAGTTTCACTTCTTACAGTCAGAGCCCACGAGAGGAGCCACAGCCAGATCTTTGCATTGACTGGGGCTGCAATGAGACCATTGTCATTGCAAAGCATAGTCATTGCTAGAGCTTTGCAGTGGGGACAGATACAGACGGTCACTGTTTGGCAGGAAGAGAAAGTCACAATCTGAAGTTTGTATTGGCCAGAGACACAGTGGCCATTGCTGAAGTAAGATGCAAGAAAGTGATCGCAAATGGGCACAAACTGCTGGAGTTTTCACTATTACCTTTGTTTAGGGAGAGGGGGAGTACACTCTGATACCAGCCAAGGGCCTATGACCTGAGAGACACCTCTTGGGGATCAGGACTGAATCCAGGAGAGGTCAGAAGCAGGACCCAGGCAGGCCCAGGTGATGCTGGTCAGCTGGCAGTTGTAGGGAGGTCAATGGAAGCTTGTTTTGCCACTGTAGCTTAAACAGGAAGTCAGCCAATTGATACTTGGGATCACTTATGAGGATTCTGGGTTGAAGGCAAGCAGGTTCAGTCTTAATTCTTCAGATAGCAGGGCAGTCAGTCTCCTGACTCTTCCACAGGTCCAAGAATGTTCTGCTCATAGGTTCTGAAGATGCATTTCCAATACTCAGTGCCAACCTGTGGTTGTGGGAGGGATGACCCCTTCTTCTAATATTTTCCATTTCCTGGATTTGGATCAAAACTGTCTGGACTAACAAAGGACAGGCAAGCCTAGGCATGATCTGCATTTGTCAGTGGAAGGGCAGGCAGCCTAGGAAGTCAAAAAGAGGGTGGCATGACCCTTAGGCTACACTTTGAAGTTCAGTACAACCCACAACACATCTGTTTCAGGAGAGGGACACCCTGTCCCACACCCAAGGCACCTTTCCTCCATGTTGGGAAGGAATACATAACACCACAGGTGAGCCATTTACAATCCTGTGACCCTGGACACTGGTACAAAGGCACATTTGCTTTAGGTAGGAAAATGACAACTACCTAAAATTTGTATTTTCAGAATAGTAACTTAAAATCTGACTTTACTATTAAAGAAGATTTTAAATTCCCCAAAACAAGTTAGCACTTAATACGTTTGATAAGGTAACCCAGTGTTGGTCTATATGAGAGAGAGCCTTACTTCAGAGAAAAATGACTTTAGGAGTCACTATCAGGACATGTAAGACTTAAACTCACATGTTCTATTTTTCAGGCATCCTGCCCTATGAGTCCTTAAGGCCTACACTACGGTGACATAATCATTAAAAGGGAAGGTTTAGGCTTGGCAAAAGGTTTATTTTGCCAGGTTGAAATGACAGTTTAAAAATGCACTACAGGCTGCAGTGGCAGGTCTGAGACATAATTTACAGCGTTACCTTAGTGGGTGGCACAGTGAGTGCTGCAGCCCACTAGTAGTATTTAGTTTACAGGCCTTATGTACATGTAGTACCACTTACTTGGGACTTATAACTAAATTAAATGTAACAATCAGGCGAAGGTCACTTTTACCTAGTTTAGTAGGGACAACACAATCACTTTACCACACTTCAGAGAGTCGACTTTTCCGTAGTGCAGAGAGTCAAAAAAGCTAACAAAAATGGTTTAAGCAAAGGAAGGGAAAAATTCTGGAGTGACCCTGCAGAAAGGGCCATGTCCAATGGGCAACATTAACAAAACCAGTAGTGGTGACAGCCATCTTGAAAGTCTATTTCTTATACCTGCAAGATGGGAACCATGTTGCATGACAATGTAGTGTGCTTCTTGATAGTAAACAAAATAATGTTCTAACATTGCCAAGATGCCACCTGTGTTTGGGAAAGGGAGAAAGAACAAAAGTGTTATATGAGGAATAGTCAATGTGCAGGGGGGGAAAGCAATAGGAAAAAAACATGTTGGGAGTATCTGGGAACATAAAATGATGACAGAGTGCTTAACAATGAAAACACTCACCACCAGTCACAGATCTGGGTTTAAACAATTGTTCTTCTGCTCACTATGCCACCCAAGTTTGGACCCAGCCATATGCAAATCAGTCTTGACCCTGTTCCTCATGGAAACAGTCCAGCCTGAACTGCCAGGCTAAGTCCTCCCTGGACTGGAAACAAGCATCCTGAGACCAGTTTCAGGGTATCACCCTTCATCAGCCACCCTAGCTTGTAACCATTGGCACAGTGAGCATAGGACCCACATCTGGGGATATCTTTCCCACTTAGGGCAACTTTAGGAACACAAAAGGATGATGGACTGAGTGCTCAACAATGCAATCACTCACCCCCAGTCACAGTATCTGGAAACACATCTATTTACACTGTTCAATGGACATAACTCAAAAACATATCCAAGGTATTATTCAAAGCAAATTGTTCTGTGTGAGCCACTCACCTGAATTTCAGGCGTACCAATGGAGCTTTGACAATTCCCCAATCCCGGTGAGGACTAACATGACTGCAATGAAGAGTGCATTGCCCTTTCGCAAGACCTCAAAGGGAAGGGGTTTTGGGATGAGAAAAGGAGAAAAAAAATCTTCTGCTTTGTGGACTGCACAATTGGAATTCTGGACAATGAGTGAGTGTGGTGTTGGGCGTCAGGACTTCTGATTTCTCAAAACACTGGGTTCTTGGTCTTTTAGGATTCTGGGCTGCAAAATAATTACTTTATTAATACATTGAACTTGCATAAACTATTGTACATTGCATAATGTCAGTTATTGTTGACACATTGTGCATACGTTTCTATAGGGCTGAACAAGTTTATTTCTCTTTTTACAATACTTTCAGAGTATCTGAAGCAATGTCCAAACTCAAAAACAATCAACTTGGCTAAAGGACTTCTTTGTGTTCTGGTGTAATCTCTTGCCAATAATAGTCCTGATGAACTTGCTCTACTTCCAGTCTCCTAAATTTCAGGGGAGCGCTTGTTACAAGAAATACGTCTTTCTCTTATGTCTGTTTATCGGTATCTTGGACTCCCACCCAAACGATAAATCACACTAGTTCTTATTGCCAGAAATTATTTAAAAGACAGAGCTCTGTTTTGTTTCATTTAAGCAATTAATTTTTCTTTTTTTTTAAATGAAGTTAATTGCTTGAAAATTTTAGAAGAACCCGAACTGGATTTTTTCACCTTTCTTATTTTCTCTCTTTTACAGGTAATATGGGATCGTCAGCAGAAGACGAAAGAGGAGAGCCTGGACTCTGCAGGAATTTAACAAGCATTGGTTATAATAAATGAGACATTTAACAAGCATTGGTTATTACAAATTTGATATTCCACGATGTAATGAATATACCCAAATAAGTCTAAATATGGCAGGCAAGAGCATCTAACTGTAATTGAGCTCTTGGATGTGCTAGTGTATCCACAAGACAAATATCCAGAATCCAACAAAAATTCAAAGACAGTCCACAAATCCAGACATCACCTCCTCACTGCTTCTCAGTTTGAGGACAAATGCTCGTGGCCATCCTCCAGACCAGCAACATCTGGAACTCCTTCTCAGGTCCAAACATTTGGACACATAGGCCCTCATTACAACCCTGGTGGTAAAGTCCGCTGACCGCCGTGCCGATGGCAGCCAACATACTGTGTCCGCTGCAGAAATCCACTACGGGTATTATGACCCACACCTAGAAATCCTCCACAATACAGACACCCACACAAGTCCACCACACCAAAGGTCAGTGATAAATTGGCAGTGCCAAACCCCACACTGTCATGCCAACAGGAATATGCCCACATTATCACAACCCACGAATCAACGCAGCGGTCATTCAACCGCGGTAAACCATTGGCGGTACACACCGCCGCGTTCAAAATACACACACATTTACAAAACACAACCACATTGGAAAATTCAAAATACACACACCTGATACACATACACACACCACACCCACACACCCAATACAATAAAAAACACACACCCACATTACACGCAACCCCTTAAAATTTTTGGAAGAAGCAGCGAGAGAGAAAAGCAAAGACAACACCAGCATCCAGAGGCACACATACACCATCAACGCACAAAACACCACACACCCCAAAACATCACCCCACACATCACATCACACATCACCTCACACATCACTCACACCATACCATGGCACCTCAAAGATACCCCAGGTTTTCTGAGGAGGAGCTCAGGGGCATGATGAAGGAAATCATCCGGGTAGAGCCACAGCTATTCGGATCACAGGTGCAGCAGACATCCATTGCTAGGACGATGAAGCTATGGTGGAGAATTGTCGACAGGGTCAACGCAGTCCAGACACCAGGTAGCCGTACAGTGGACTGGCGGTGGACCCCCACCTGCTCCCCCACAACTAACAGCATGGGAGGAGCAAGTCTTGGCGATCATGCAGCCTGAGGGCCTCGCAGGAGTAGCAAGAGGAGGAGACTCTGGTAAGTCATATCTTTACTATTATATCCCCCACCACCCTACCTGTATGCCATCACAAACCCCAACCCCTACCCTCACACCCATCACTCCACCACCTCACATATACACCACTATCCCAACCCACACAGCCCAATACCAAGCCCTGCATGTTACACCAGTGCATGGACACCCATCACAGACCTGCATGGACACCATCACCAGAGCATGTCCAAAGGAGAGACTCACCCAGGGCACACAATCACCACTCACACAAGGGCCAAGGCGATATTGCAAGCACAGTAGTAGAGGGAAACACACCCATTGCACAAGGTGGCACACACAGATACAATAACAATGCATTTCCACCCCAACAGGACTCCCACTCAACGTCATCGGACAGGAGGTGCCAGCCATATCCAGTCCCCCCACAGAAGCAGCCCACAGTGACGACAGCAGATCAGTCGGTTCCCCTGCCACAGTCCCAAACCACCACAGAACCTCTGCCCTCAGGAAACACCACCACAGCACCCACCCAGCGGGCCCATGCCACTGTCCCCAGGACACGTCAATCAGCAGTGTGTCCACCACTATAGGGACCCCAGGCAACCCCACA
The DNA here is from genome assembly GCF_031143425.1 of Pleurodeles waltl. Classification (NCBI taxonomy): domain Eukaryota; kingdom Metazoa; phylum Chordata; class Amphibia; order Caudata; family Salamandridae; genus Pleurodeles; species Pleurodeles waltl. The sequence continues at coordinate 780,146,674 of NC_090439.1, forward strand.
AACACAGGACAATCAGGGACCTGGGGCCAGTGGTAGTGGGCACATGGTTCAGGGGACAGAGGAACAGGATAACAGGGAAGCTGGGAGGCCTGTTGTGCGACAGGGCGGAGGACAGGCCCAGGCAGCCCACTCTCCATGAGGCACTCTCAAACATAATGGGAGCATACCACCATTCCCGGGAGACCATGGGCATGGTACTGGCCAAGTTTCAGGAGACCCAGCGGCTGCAGGAGGGACAGTACCTGGGGATCAGGGAGGACTTGAAGTCCATTAACACCACCCTGGTCACCATTGCAGGGGTGTTGGCAGACATGGCCAATACCATGAGGGAGACAGTGGCATACCACCGGGCCCCTGACACCAGCCCAAACGATGACCAGCCTTCCATGTCTGCCGGCGCTAGTGGACAGGAGGTCCCGCCACAGAACCAACAGGCCACCAGCACCCCACCCCCTGCAGAAGGAGGACCACCCCACAAACAGTCCCTGTGATCCAGGCAGAAGACAGAGAACATTGCTAAGACCCCCGCCAGAAAATAAGACTCCTGATTGTTACCCTTCTGTCCCACTATGTCACCCTGTCCACCTTGAACTGCCATTGCTCCACTTCCTATGCCACCTTGGACAATGCACCTGTGATACCAAGAGACTGGACTCTATCTTGGACATTCCTCCACCATCACCCCAGCCCCTTCCACATACCCCTATACACATTAGCCCACCCTTGAATCACAAAACAATCTGGAGTCAGTCTGTACTTTCACAAATGTATAATTACAAATTCTTCGACAAATATCAATGTTAATGTTCATTTGCACATACTAATGTATGACAGTTGTTGGGCAGCAGTAAACATAGCAGAATGAGGTACCCAGATCTGTGAAATGGAAAGCAAAAGTGAACTGTCAGGGTCCATACACAGAGGTTAAGAGGCTAACTTATACAATGTCCTACAGTAGTCAGATATGAGATGAGCAGTGCCAGTCTCTTACCTGTGTCTCACTGGAAGTACTGCATGATGATGTTGTTTTGGTTGTCAATATCTTCTTCCTCTGCCTCCTCTCCTTCACTGTCCACAGGCTCCACAGCTGCCACAATACCATCATCAGGCCCATCCTCCTGCAGAAAAGGCACCTGGCGTTGCAAAGCCAGGTTGTGCAACATGCAGCATGCCACAATCATCTGGCACACCTTCTTCGGTGAGTAGTATAGGGAGCAACCTGTTAGATGGAGGCACCGGAATCTGGCCTTCCGGAGGCCGAAAGTCAACTCAATAATATGCCTAGTTCGCCCATGTACCTCATTGTAGCATTCCTCTGCCTTTGTCCTGGCATTCCTCACTGGGGTCAGTAGCCATGAGAGGCTGGGTAACTACAGTCACCTGCAAATGTTGAGGGAAATCTGTTAGACACACACTAATCTTTAGGAACTACCCCATACCCAGACAACTATTCATACTGTGTGGGGACCTTGGGTTCACCTATTAGCCACACCCGTTGCCTCTGGAGTTGGCCCATCACATAAGCGATGCTGCTATTCCTCAAAATGTAAGCGTCATGCACAGAGCCAGGATACTTGGCATTCACATGGGAGATGTACTGGTCCACCAAGAACACCTTCTGCACATGTCTAGAATGGTAGCTTTTTCGATTTCTGTACACCTGTTCATTTCTGCGGGTGGGACAAAGGCCACATGTGTACCATCAATGGCACCAATGATGTTAGGGATATGTCCCAGGGCATAGAAATCAGCTTTCACTGTGGCTAAATCCTCCACGTGGGGGAATGCAATGTAGCTGTGCATGTGTTTCAACAGGGCAGACAACACTCTGGTCAACACGTTGGAGAACATTGGCTGACACATCCCTGATGCCATGGCCACTGTAGTTTGAAAGGAGCCATTTGCCAGGAAATGGAGCACTGACAGGACCTGCACTAGAGGGGGTATTCCTGTGGGATGGCGGATAGCTGACATCAGGTCAGGCTCCAATTGGGCACACAGTTCTTGGATTGTGGCACAATCAAGTCTGTAGGTGATAATGATGTGTCTGTCTTCCATTGTCGACAGGTCCACCAGGGGTCTGTACACCAGAGGATGATGCCATTTCATCATCTGCCCCAGCAGATGTGCCCTATGGAGGAGAATGGTGAGCAGAGGGTCATGTACCACATAGGTTGCACAAGTGTTTTTGCACTAAGGTGAGTAAATCCGTGTGTGGCGTTGTCTGTCCGTATTTCTGTCCAAATGTGCTGTGATGCAGTTAGGTGCCATGCCATGTGCCACCCTGAAATGGTGGCTGTCTGACCTGTTAGGAGGGACAAGGGGAAATGAGGTAACTGAGCTGGCGTTGTGCAGTGTCGCGGTAGGCAGTCGAAGACCGCCGAGCAATTCAGCATTGGTTCTCATTGGGCCCTATGGGTTCCAGGAGCCAAAGACGATGTACGCCGGTGGTGACGGTACACACCACAGCGGACGTGGCTGCCATTTTCTATCTGTTCACTCACTTGATACCTGACCTTCAACAGGAGAGGACCTACACTGCAAGTGCTGCTGTGACCTGTGTCTGGAAGCGACAATGGCTCGAGTGCCTAGGGAAAGGGCCCCTGCCTTCACTTCGGAGGAGTTGGAGAGACTAGTGGATGGGGTCCTCCCCAGTACACACTACTCTATGGTCTTCCAGACAAACAGGTGAGTTCATACGTGGGCCATGAATGTATGGAGTGGTGTGGATGGAAGATACATGTGGGGGTGGGGGTTGAGGCCTGCATGTGAGGATGGTGAGTGTATGTGTGTCAGGGCATGGGTGTGAACTGGTGGGCAATGAGTATGACGAACCAGACGGGGAGTGATTTTCTTTCATCCTATACCTTTCCTCTAGGTCAGCGCCCACCAGAAGAAGGATATTTGGCGTGCCATCGCCAAGGAAGTGCGGACCCTGGGGGTCCACCATAGACAGAAACTCACTGCCACAAGAAATGGGAGGGCCTGTGCCGCTGGAGCAAGAAGATGGTGGAGGCCCAGCTGGGGATGGCCTTCCAACGTGGAAGGGGTGCCTGTCGCACCATGACCCCCCTGATGTTCCGGATTCTGGCGGTGGCATATCCAGAGTTGGATGGACGCTTGAGGACATCACAGCAGCCACAAGGGGGTGAGTACAGTCTCATTCAGCTGTACGAGGTGTCTGGGTGGGGGATGTGGGCTGTGAGTTCCCCTAGGCCAGGGCAAACTTGGTAGGGTAGGTCCCTTGTTAGGCAGGCTCTGTGGCACTCCATCCCCAAAAGCGGTAGTGGGCATCTAGAACTAATCAGCCTCCTGTGGGTTCCAGGTGTGCAGCAAATTGTCTCAGGCATAGTTCTCCATGGGCAGGTGATTTTCCTACTAACTGCTAGTGCACGGCCTAGTGCATAGGGCTGATCCCTGTGTGGTGTGTCCCCCAACGGTAGTGGTGTTGCTGGCATTGACCATGTGTCTCCTCTGTCTTTCCCCCCCTTCTTGTTTTGTGACCCTGTCCTTGTGTGCATTAGCATCATCTGGCGCAGGAGCAGAGGCACCGGAGACGGAGGGAGCTGCATCCCACATGGCCCAGCAGGGTGAATCCACCGATGGTGAGGGCACCAGTAGGACGGAGGGTGAGGGGAGCTCCACGGCCCTGGGACAGGAGCAGATACCAGTGTCAGAGACTCCTCCTCTGATGGGAGCTCCCTTGCAGTGGTGGGCACCTCTGTGCCTACCGCAACAACAGGTACAGCCGCCACTCCCCCCCCACCAGCACCTCAGCATGTTTCCCAAGCCTGCTCACCCAGGAGTGTGGGCATCTCCTTTGCCCCAGGCACCTCAGGCCCTGCCCCAGTCATCCCTGCAGCCCTCAGTGAGGAGGCTATTGATCTCCTGAGATCCCTCACTGTTGGGCAGTCAACCATTTTGAATGCCATCCAGGGTATCGAGAGGCATTTGAAGCAAACAAATGCATACCTGGAGGGCATTCATTCTGGGGTGGCGGCCCAACAGAGAGCATTTCAGGCTCTGGCCTCAGCACTGATGGCAGCCATTGTCCCTATGTCCAGCATCCCCCCTCCAACTTCCACTACCCACACCCAATCCCCTCTACCTCAGCCTATCCCAAGCACATCATCAGACCAGCATGCAAACACATCAACACACAAAAGTGGCTCAGGCAAACATAAGCACCACACATCCCACAGGCACTCACACAAGCACCATACCCATGGATCCACTGCCTCCACTGTGTCCCCCTACTCCACATCCTCCACCTCCCTTTCTGTCTCGTCTCCACCCACACCTGCATGCACTACATCCTCAGCCACTACCTCCATCACCAGCACGCCCATCACTACACACCACTCACGTGCAATCACCACCCCACTACCATTCACACGTCCCCTGTGTCCTCTCCCAGTGTGTCTGTGAGCCCTCCTCCCAAAGTACACAAACGCCGGCACATACCCACTCAACAGCCATCCACCTTACAACAGCCTCCAACCCATGCACCTTCACCCAAAGTCAGCAGAATTACACCTCCCACAACCACTACCTCTTCCTCCACTCCCAAACCCCCTCCATCTTTCCATCCCAGTGTGTCCAAAAAACATTTCCTAACTAACCTGGAGCTCGTCCCTACACCTCCCCCCACTCCGTCCTTCTCATAGGGCTAGGATGTCTAGATCCCAGCCCAGCACCTCAGCCACCAAATCTGCATCTGCTGTGGTCCCTGCTACTCCAGTACGGTCCAAGGGGGCACCCGTCAGAGCTGCCAGTGTGCCACCGACGGAAATGAAGGACCACCCTATTCCATCACCTGCAAAGCTCAAAAAGGGACTGGCTTCAAGCAGGGGACATTCACACCACCCACCCAGCAAGGCCTCGCACAAACACAGAGTGGACAGTGCCAAGGTCCCTGAATCGGCTGTCAAGATGGGGAAGGGCCACAAGCCAAAGGGCACATCACCTCTGGGCACGATGTCACCTGGGGAGGGGCTGATGACCACCAAATCATCAGGGATGGCAGCCACATGCACCCCAGTCACCACCGCCGCTCCGACCGCCACCTGCAGCGCCACCTGCACCGGCGCTGCCACAATGTCAGTCTGCAGCATCCTACCCAAGGATCAGCCATCTGAGGCTGCCGGAGACGGTATGGTGTCTCCATCCACCTCAACAGTCACTTGTACCACGGCCTGCACTGGCAGCCTCTCTGCCGCAGCCACCGCCGCCTCCACCACCATCAGCACCGCCACATGCACAGCCGATGCCACTCTGTCGGACGTCAGCCCCATCCCCAGTGTGCAGCCGTCAGACTCTGCAGGTGACGTCCTGGACCCTGGACACGCCCCTTGAGACACCACCTCCAGCACTGACATAAACCAGCAATTGGCAGCCTAAGTCGCCGCAGGATGGAGTGTGGGTCTGCCTCCATGGAGTTTCATGCTACCTGTTCCGGGTACATCGCGTGGCTGTGACACACAGGTGAGACGAAGTCAACATGCCACACCCGAGGAGCAGCATCACTGGGCACAAAGCCTTCTCCAGAACCAGTGGAGAAAAGCATCCACTAACCCAGTCCTTGGCAAGATGAAGCACTCTGGGCACAAAGCCCCCTCCAGAACCAGTGGAAGACGCCACCCACTTGAGAGACTGTGGCTTTGCACTCCCCAGGACCAAGCAGTGGGCAAACCACCCACTTGAGAGACTTGAGAGACTGTGGCTTTGCACTCCCCAGGACCAGGCAGTGGGCAAACAATCCACTTGAGAGACTTGAGAGACTGTGGCTTTGCACTCGCCAGGACCAGGCAGTGGGCATGGAGCCCTCTTGAAGAGCAGTGGCGTCGTACCATCATCCGGCTGAGGTGCCTCCCCTCCCCTTCCCCCTGAGGTGCCTGTTTTTTTTCCGACCTGATGCCCCTGCATTGTTCCCTCCGTTTTGAGGCACGTGTCATGTGTGGGCTTTGCCCATGCTTTTTGGGACCACTGGTCCACTGACATTTCATGGGACAGTGTACGGACTTGTGTACTTGCTGTAAATGTTTGTGTATACTGATTATTTACTGTTCTCTTGGGCTATCTGATTGTTCGAATATTACACTAGTTAAACTCATTTCGTTTGGTCCTTGCGTTCTTCCAGGGTGTGACGGGGTTTATCTGTGATGTTATTGGATATGTGTGTGTGTGTTGTTGTTGTGGGTCGGGGTGTTGCGTTTTGCATGTGTGTGTGTCAGTCTCTTTTCCCTCCTCCCCTCCCCTGTGTGCTAGGTGCAGTACTCACCGTGGTCGTCTCCGCTGCAGTTCGTACTCCTGGTAGATGAGAAGATACACCAACAGTGGTAACACCTGTAGTTCGGGCTCCATGGCAACCTGGTTCCTCGTTGAGTGTCGAGCGGTGAGTGGTTTCCCTTCCAAAGACTGTTTCGGCCATGCTTTTGATGGTGTTGGTACCGCCCCGGAAAAGCTGGTGGATTGGTGCCTTGTAATAGTGTGGGTGGTACATTGTGTTCCGCCTGTCTGTTGGCGGTTACCGCCGCAGTGTTTGTTGCTACAGCCGTGGCGGTCGGAGTGTTAAAGTGGCTGTCTGTGTTGGCAGTTTCCTCCATGGTTGTAATTCCATTTCTTTGACCGCCGGCCTGTTAGCGGTATTACCGCCGCTATATCACCGACCACCAGGGTTGTAATGAGGGCCATAGTAATTGGAGGTGGATGGGTGTCTTGATGCAGCGAGATGGCTGCTGTCCAAGTAGACAGGAGGAAGCAGAGATATCCATGCTGGTCAATTTGCACCTGTGTGTACGACCTCATCTCTCCTACTACCACTTTTGCATCCTGAGAAAATGCCTTTTGTCCAGAAATGGGCTTCATGATAACCTCTTGCAAAGAAGCCAAAGTGACTTATGAAGAGGTAGTGTGTGGAATGCTACATAATGACTCAAGGGTACCACTGGTAAAATATACACTAGGTCAATATTCCTCTTGAGGGTGGTCATTTGCAGGAAGAACAAAGGTTACACTCCACTTCATGGCAACAGGATGCATCCAACTAACAAGAGGGGTGTGTACCTTAGACATCAAAGATGTTTCTTCTTGACCAGGAAGCACCCCATCATCTGACTTAACCTAGCATGTGTTATACAGAAACAATCACTCTGTTAATGGTCTGTAAATGCTCTCCATAACCTTCATCTAGAGTTTGCTTGGGAGTAAATTAATCTCTGGGTGGGGGCACCCTGCCTGCAGCTGGACTCTTCCTTCTCCTCAATAGTGGTTGTGTTCTCCTTTGCCAACTTATCGGCCAAGGGTGTTCCTCTCTTTCACCCCTGATCTCATTCTTCCCTGCTTGTGCTTTGACTGCCTGCTGAAAAGGAATACCCAAAGAAATAAATGTGAGTGCATATGCCCAATACTCCATGAACACAATAGCACTTCATTCATGAGTGCATTAAATAGGGCAACAAGTGACATTGTCATATAGCCTACTACTCTTTGTATGTAAATTTAGATTACCCACATTCCACATTAAATAACTGGTGACTAGGGTTGCCAAAGGTGCAGCTGAAGCACATTTTACTTGCTCCTGAAACATTATCCTTTTTCTATGATCTGCATATAGAAACCTCTGCTAACCTCAGCTTAGTCAAGCAATGCCATAATGGCACCAAGAATAAAAACATGATTCAAAACTCAAGAGATGAAGACTGATGGATGCAGCATGCACGTCTATTAGCTGGTGTGCACTGAATGTGCATAACTTGACAGTGCCCCTTTTATTGTGTTACATTCTCAAAATTACAGAGCTGTGTGTGTTTCACATTATCTGTAAACAATGTTTCACTTGAAAAGACTCAGGCCCATATTTATACTTTTTTAGCACCTTATTTATGTCGTTTTTGGACGCAAAAGCGGCGCTAACTTACAAAATACAATTGGATTTTGTACGTTTGCGCTGATTTTGTGTCAAAAACCGATGCAAATGCAGCGCTAAAAAAGTATAAATATGGGCATCAGTATTATAAGTGGCATGCAAATTTAAAAATGTTAAGTGACCCATTTTAAAGATAAGACCACATGAAAATGGTAACCTGAACACTGTAAAAATATAGGATTTGCCATTACTAAGGGGGTCATTAGGAGTTTGGCGGACAAAATATCTGTCCCCCCCAAACTCCAGATGAGGAGACCGCCACAATGCTGGTGGATTCCCCACCAGCCCCATTACAACTTTCCCACTGCTGACCGGTGAAAACAAAGGTTTCTGACAGTCAGTCCAGTGTAAAAATGTGCAGCAGCATTGTTCCCAGCTCATAATTGAGCAGGTGGCAATGCTGCTGCATGCAGGGTGCACCAGCACCCTTGAAATGCACACTGTCTGCACATGGGCATGGACAGTGCAGGGGAATCCCTGTGGCCCCCTACACTTGCTCTCTGCCAGCTTTTTCATGGTAGTGAAACCACCATGACAAGGCCATGAGAACAAGGTTGTAATCAGCAGAGTGGCACTGAGTTCAACGCCGCCCTGGCTGATTACCAGGACCGCCATCAGCCCATCAGGATCTTAGATCCTGGTGGGGAGGGTGGTAGGTTGGTGGGACTGCCTGCCAACCTCGTAATGTGGCAGCCAGAACCCCACAGCTGTGGTAGTCCCACCGTCACTGCGAGTCTGGATGACTTACAATTCCCAGACTCATAATCGAGCCCTAAGTTCCTATGTGCCAACATATGATACAGTGATGTTTTTTGGATTTTTTTAAACAATTTATTTTTAAAAAACTGCCATTCTTTCAACTACACATTTTCAGGGCAACATATTATATGAACAACATGAATTTGAAAAGGAATAAATTAAACATTACACATTGCATTGCAAATCTTTAATGCCATATGTAAAAAAAGAATTTGTGTTCTAACACCATCTTGCTGCTGCTCATGGGCCCCTCACAGAGCATGGATTATTGACCATGGTGCTTTTAGGTCTCTCCTTTGCAGGACAGATACTCTGTATGTGGGGCTAAGGGGATACTACCACCACATCCTATTCCTTCAGCGTTGTCCAGCATTAGCAACACTTTCTGGTTTTATTTGTGTGGTCAATTACACTGAAGTGCCTGGCAATGCCACATGCCATGCCATACTTTCATCCACACTAACACAGCTTAATGTCAGGTACCTGTTACAGCTGAGGATATTTTCTTAGAAGCTCCACTCTAGTAATCTCCAGTACCTACAAGGAGATTCCTGGGGCCCTCTCTTCTCTATTCTCAGCCATTTGGGAAGTTTCCATAATGAAAAAGCACCAAAATTGAGTAAGATTGTGTGCTGGTCCTTTGATGGTTCAAGAATGGCTTACCTACTGTTCCTGAGTGCCCTATCCTGTTTGTGGCAGTTGGCATAGAACGTCCCCTTGACTTTGGAGTTCTCTGCCTAGATAGCAGAGAAATCTTCCATAATGATGGAGTACATAGGAAGACGAAGAATATGAAAGCAGAAATATGTATATGGGTTCTAATAGTCACTCTGAAGGTATCTGACTGCAAAGTATTGTCATTTTTTAATAAATTGAATTAGATACATTTGTGAATGTTAAGTTATATAGATGTACTCCAACATGTGTAATGTGTCATTCTCCACACCTTATATGTAGATTGTAACGATGTTAGTGAAATTTCCAAGCATTTATGAATAAGAGAGTGATGTTTGCATATGTATATTACATTGAGATGTGCAAGATTGAAAGTGGCACCATTGTAGTGCAACAGTGATGTGTCAGGATGGTAGACCTGGATGCTGTCAGAGTTTACCATTCATTTGAGTCAACTCTGTTCAAGCACTGTGACGCAGCAACAAAAGTAGCAACTCAAATGAGTCACTAGTCGGTCTTACACCTAGAGACTGTGACAATGACCTTCGTTCTTTGTACCAGTGTGGTAACCTGAATATGGTCATAGTTCAAGGATAAGGTCTACATGTAAGCCATGTCGCATAGCGATGTTGTGCAACATGCAACAGGCTATATTAATATTGCACATTACATCTGGGGGTATTGGAACATCACTAAGGGTGAAGTGGAACTTTCAGAGTTACATAAAAACTCAGCAAGATTCTGTGGAGTTCAGCATGCGAGCAGAATTCGGGCACATTGCGTCACTTGAGATGCTTTTTAGTGCCAGGAGCTTGTTCTGTGCTGTAAAATCAGTACCAACGGCACCAAGCAACGCTGCTTCTTTCTGTCGCTCGACCGACCACATTGAGAAATCTTATGGGGAGGCATTCTAGTGTTCTGAACTTGCACTAGGGGTTGCAAATTCTCACTCATGTTCACCAACTTAATGTTGGCAAGCTGCACATGAGAAAAAACACAGTGGTTAATAGAGTTTTGCAAGAATGCTGTCTCCCAAGTGGAATGCAGAGTATGCAAAACTCCAGGAACTCCACTGGTTGAGTGGAATTTTTCTCCCACTCCTAAATGTCATCCTCTGTATGATCAAAACATTGTGAGTGTTACTTCAGGGTCCCAAGAGAGACCTCAATGATGGCTTGTGTCACTTATGTGTGTTCTGTTACATCTCTGTTAAGTTGTGTGATAGTACATTGGTAGAGCGTGAGTAGGTGGGAATGGAGCACATATACAGAACCACCAGCAACAATGAGCTGTGATATTTGTTCTGCAGTTTCTGTTGCAGAAACAGTGATCCCTGTTGAAGGATGGCTAAAGTGCAACATTGGTGCAATCAGTGGCATCTAATACTATAGGAAAATGGGCACTGGCATTGAATTATTTTTCTAACTATTGCCCTTCTGCCAGTGACTGTGGAATGGTGATAAACTGGTGTACTCAGCCGATGATGCTTCTCAGTAACTCTTGCAAGCACTATGAATGCCTTCTCTGTGAATCTCATTTGACCCTCTGGAAACATCCTGTTGCCATGAAGTGGAGTGCAGCCGTCCTATGTGGGCAGTCTGGGTGTGGTTGTTTAATATTTTAGTGAGTTTCACATGTCGATGAGTGTGGTGAAATCATAAGTGCTGATTTTTCCACTGCCTGACATTAAATGTGGATAAAGCACTGTTGCTATGAATGTTCACTACTAATTGTGTCTGTTTACTCTTGTTTTTGTTTCATGAAATTAAAAACTAAAAATTAAATAATATAAAGTTGCAAAATATCACAAAAATGTTTTTCTCCTTTTTCCCCATGTTTCCCTATTTGCTGTTAGTGTTATTCTCTGCCTGTACTGATTTCTGTAATAATGGTTCTCAAAGGACTCAATGCAATGAATGTAGCATCTGGATACTCTTTGATTGGTTGATAAGTCATGCTTTACAAATCCAAATATCACAACACAACATAGCAAAACATAACATAACATAACATAACATAACATAACATAACATAACATGTCTGTTAAGTTTCCTCCTTGATTGCTTTATAAAAAGGCCATTCCTCCCAGTAGCCACTATGCCACTCTGCACTTAATAAAACATGCAAAAGGTGTTAGGGATATCCTCAAAGGAATCCAACTTTGAAAGAAAAAACACCAAAGGTCAAAAACCATCTGTGGCAATCTTATAGCTCTTGATTTAAAATGAAAATCATGTGGAAGTAGACAATAAAGGCACCAACGTCTCCATGACACCAGAAAAGAGGATTGAGGCAAACAAACACCCAGCAGAAAATGTAAATTCAAAGGGAATCCAGGCTTCAGTTGTGAAAATCAGGGACAGAATTGGTAGCAAGTGGGGATGAATGCAATGAAACATAAAGGTAAATATGTCTCACAATCCATCTTTCACTCATTAATGTCTCCTTCATATATGATCCAAACAGGAACTGATACCATTTGGAAAGATTTGACTTCATCTTCGATTGGAAACCTCATGTATGGATCTCTGGACTTGGTCTCTGAAAGCGAAGGTAAAACTGCTCTGCAGTTTGTGGGGGGATTGATGCGGCATACTAGTTAAGAAATATTCTTACCTATTCATGCATCTTCATCACATGTCCATGTGATGCTATCTTATACAACCAAGAAAAACTCACTAGAGCTTTTTACACTCACAAGCTTGGTAGCCATGTTAATATGCGAGATATCAATAAACTCCATTACCCATTTTGTACTTTATGCACCAGCGTGATACATACAATTTCAGTATACGCCCTGAAATCTGCATTCTTGACAAAGGTGAATTATGATATTAATACCAGGCAGGCACCATTCTCTCCTCATTTAAATCAAACTACAAATTTGAATTAATCATTACAGTTCTGGGAATTGAAGAAACTCTCAACCGTTTTCATAGTTAGTTAGCTAGTATGTCCAACAATGGCATAATTTAGTGGATCTCAGCGAGAGAAGTTGTAAACTGAGAAGTGGAACATTTTGCCTACAACATCAGCACAGCCGTGTTACAGCAGAACTCTCAGAGGTCCGAGATTTACCCTACCAGACTGAGGGGCTGATTACAAGTTTGTTGGTGGTCTGACCGCCACTGGCCTGGTGGAGCACCCCGCAGTATTATGAGTTTGACGGCCGTACAAACAGAAGACCGCCAGAAGTCCACCACTGCCACAGTTAACTGGAAGCACAACAGGTCGCAGAGCTGATGTTTCTGCCTGACTCATTATGAGGTGGCACACTGTCAATGTGACTGTGGCAGTCCAACCACCACATACAATCTAGCGGGAATGAACACAAGAAAGGGAGACACTCACCTAGAAACAGCTTCACATGTCCAGAGCCGCCATGGAGCCCTTCACAAACATCATGCCGCTGCTCCTGCTCGCCAAAAGACAACAAAATCATTGCCACCCTGGAGGACACCAACCATCAGTACACATACCTATCTGTAACATTAACCCTTTAAAAAAAGAACACTGTGCCAGCAAACACATCAAAGGGGAGGTATGCCGTAGGCAGCATCTACACATTTCATATAACATACACTCACTGACATACATCAACACAGACACCTACACACACACAATACACACACTTCAGCCAGCACACACACACTTCAGGGGAACACTACACATTTACACTCGGCCACATAGCTCAGGCACAGGGACACTGAAGGCCACACAAAATTCTCATACACAGCAGCAATAACACAAATACTGCACATACACAAATAACATATATACACACCCAACACTGGTCAGGGACTGTCCACACACACAACAAACATATCCATCCACATGCCCGGGAACACATACAACACCACCATGAAACAACCTTGCGATGGACACACACATGACAGATTTCACACCACAATTGAAGCATAATGGCATGCACAATACACAAAGAGACAAATAAACAAAACAGACAAAGTGCACCATTACAACAAAACTTGCACAGCTGCGATGGGAGCATCAGGACCATACATGGAAGGAGGTTGAAAGGGTACACATAGCACATTGAACAGGGCCCTCAAACAACATGTGCACAGGAAATCACCCTACATGGATCTCAGGGAAAAGCAATACCAAAATCAATTGTCATTCTCAGCTATACAATGGGGAAGGGCAAGTCTACAAAGCACATACAACCCCTACTCCATGGGACATACCCTTAGACAAACCTAGCACAACTGAATACACTTTATGTGTGCACTGACAAAACTCTAGAAGGCAAACATCAAATGCATATAAAAGTCATTTCCGGGAAAGAAGTCCAACACCATACATGTCCACATTGCACAACACAAAAAAGAAATACTTACCATGACAAATAGTACATAATTCCATGACACCAGCATTGCTTCTACACATACATACCCATCACAACACAGACATCCTTCCCTTGGGGGACAACAGCACTGCACGCAAACTCACATACTGCAAATATTACCACATGGAGCAGCAGGCAGGCACAAACACACACAACTACAGGCACACAACCAAAAGTTAGGAAAGGAATAGCAGGGTAAAGGTGTACCCAACAAATCAACAACTGGTTGGGTTTATTAAATGACCAGTTCATAGGTCGAAGGCCAAAGGCCAGTCCATTCTAAGTACCAAAATGGCACAGTGTTGGGTCCCTACTTGACTCCTGACTGCCATGTAACCTCCACAGGAAGGGGCATCAAGGGGTTCTGGCAGGCACCTGAGTAATTATTGGGGGAGAGGGGCTTACATGGGTTTTGGTTTAGCCTTGGGGGGGATCCTTCTTGGGAGGGGTGGGCTAGTTCTTGGTGGGGCATGATCACTTGCAGGGGTGCAGAGGAGGCCTTGGAGCTGTAGGGGATGGCTTTTGAGAGGGTTGAGGTCCTTTTCGATGTGGTATGGGGGACGAACAGGGGTAAGGCCAAGATCACACAATAAAAGTTTATTTGACACACGGGGACAGGAATCAGAAGGGGGTTGGAATTTGGAGATTGAGAGAGTCGTCTGACATATAGTACTGGATGTCTTGGGTGTGTGCTTGTGGGAGGCATGCTTGTGTGTGGTGGGTATCTGTTGGGTGGGTGAGTGAGGGCGTTTATGTGTCTTGGGCTGAGGGGGCGGAGGTGCTGGGGGATGCCGTGGATTGTCTATTGGGGTGGTGACTGCAGGTATGGTGGATGTGGTGCATGTAGATGTGTATGTAGCTGTGGTGTCTGTGGGTGTGGTGCCTAGAGTGGATTTCTGAGGGTTTGCTAGGGTGTTGTCTGCAGGTAGGATGGGTGTGGTGGCTGTATCAGTGACTTTTAATGTGGTGACTGTAGGTATGCCAGGTGCTGTGTGTGTGATGCTTGGGGTGAGGGGGGTGTCTGGGCAGGTCGTGACTGTTGTTGTGTCTGTGGGTGGATGTTGTTTGCATGTGAGCAGGTGTATCTTGTGGTGATTGTGTTTCTTTGCGCTTTCTTTGTCTGTTGAGGTGGATGCATGAGAGTCTGTCTGTGTGCTTTGGCTAGGTCGGGGAAGAAGGGATTTGGACTGCGAACGTGGAGGGGGGACAGAAGACAACGGGTGACTAGCTGCCGTCAGTGTGGAGACCAGAGCCAGAAAATACCTCTGTAGGCCAGCCATTGCAGCATCAATGCCCTCCAGGAACATGTTGGCCTGCTGGACTTGGGTTGCTTGTCCCTGGATGGCATTCACAATGGCGAACTCACCCACAGAGATCGATCTCAGGAGTTTAATAACCTCCTCACTGAGGGCAGCAGGGGTGACTGGGGCTGGGACAGAGGTGCCTGTGGTAAAGGAGATGCTCACCCTCCAGGGTGAGCAGGCACGGCCAATTGGGTGGGAAGTAACAGGGAGGGTGGTGATAGAATGGTGTAGTGGACGAAGATGGTGCTGGGGGGTTCCCTGATGGGTCCGCCACAACTAGGGAGTGACCACTGGATGAAGAGTCCGAGGATATCGATGCAGATCCAGTCTCCCGTGTGACACCCCCCTTGCCCTCCGGGCCACTGAGTCCCTCTGTGTTAGTGGAGTCTTGACCGGAGGTCCTCTGGCCATATGCTTCCCCACTCAGCTTGGCCCATCTCCTTCGCCTGCCAGTGCTGATGCTGACAAAAGAAATAGGAATAGGGTCATGTTAGAAATGGGGTCTTTGATTGGCAGTCAGGTTACCCCCTATCCAAGCAAGGACCCTCACTCCAGTCAGAGTAAACAAGAATCACACTCAGCTAACCCCCGCTAGCCCCCTTGGTAGCTTGGCATCACCAGGTAGGCTTAACTTCAGCAACAAGGTGTAAAGCATTTGTACCAACACACACAGTAATACAGTAAAAACACCACAAAATGACTCAGGTTTAGAAAAATAGCCAATACCAAAATGACAAAAATCCAACATACACAAGTCAAATTATGAATAGTTAAAGCTTAAACTCAAAAATAGAACTTAGAAACACAAACGGGCATATTTATACTCTGTTTGCACTGAATTAGTGTCATTTATTTTTACTCTAATTCGGTGCAAAACTAACTCCATATTTATACTTTGGTGCTAGACCCCTCTAGCACCAAATTTATGGAGTTAAAGTCATTTTTTGAAAGTGGAGACCTACTTTGCCTTAATGAGATGCAAGGTAGGCGTTCCCGTGCAAAAAATGACTCTATGGCCTTAACGCCATATTTAGGGGCATATTTATACTCTGTGGCATATTTATACTCTATTTGCACCGAATTAGTGTCATTTTTTTTTACTCTAATTCGGTGCAAAACTAACTCCATATTTATACTTTGCTGCTAGACCCATCTATCACCAAGGCCCTGATTTAAACTTTTTTTGCACCGCATTAACGTCATTTTATGACACAAAAGTGGCGCAAACTTACAAAATATTGGCCCTTATTTATACTTTTTGCTGCAAAACTACACTAACTCAGTTTTGCACCAAACAATTTAGCACTGGCTTGCACCATTTCTGTGCACCAGCCGGGCACCATATTTATGGAATGGTGCAAGCCGGTGCAAAGGGTAGGCTAGAGTTTTAAAAAATGACTTTAGTCGGGTGAGGCTGGCAGTATAGAAAAAGAGGGTTTAGCACCAAAAAATGGCTTTAGGCAGGTTAGAGTAAAAAGCAATGACTCTAACCAGATTAGTGTCATTTTATGGTGCTAAATCTACCATGCCACATGACTCCTGCCTTAGAAAAGGCAGGAGTCATGCCCACCACCCCAGTGGCCAGCACAGAGGACAGGGGTCCCCTGGGCATGGCCATTGCACCCTGTGCCATGTATGGGGGCCCATTTCAGGGCCCCCTATGGCACTTAAAAAAATAAAATGCACTTACCTGTACTTACCTTGGATGGGGTCCCCCATTCTCGCAGTCCCTCTAGTGTGGGTGGGGGTGCCCCTAGTGCCTAGGGAGGTCACCTCTGGGTTTATTCCATGGTGTTCCACCATGGAAATAGAGCCTCAGGTCCCCTAACGCCTGCCCTGACCCAGGTCTTAAAAAATGGGGCAAAGCAAGCTTTGCCCCATTTTTTGACCCCTCCTCCATCCCTTGCACCATTTTTACATGGGAGTATAAATATGGTGTTAAGGCCATAGAGTCATTTTGTTGCACGGGAACGCCTACCTTGCATCTCATTAAGGCAAGGTATGTTTCCACTTCCAAAAAATGACTTTAACTCCATAAATTTGGTGCTAGACGGGTCTAGCACCAAAGTATAAATATGGAGTTAATTTTGCACTGAATTAGAGTAAAAAAAAGTGACGCTAATTTAGTGCAAACAGAGTATAAATATGCCCCTTAGCATCAAAAAATGATGCTAATATGGTCAGAATCATTTATTTTGACTCAAAACTGCCTAAAGTCATTTTTTTTTAAGCTAGCCTACCCTTTGCACCGGCTTGCACCATTCCATAAATATGGTGCCCAGCTGGTGCTAAAAAATGGTGCAAGCCGGTGCAAAACTTTTTGGGGCAAAACTGCCTTAGTGCAGTTTTGCCCCAAAAAGTATAAATAAGGCCCAAAATGCTTCAATGAGGTGAATACACGGCGTGGTGACAGCATCGTTCCCAACAATCCAACGCCAATGGTGCCGTGTACGCAGACCCCCAGGTACAGTACCTTAGTAAAATGTGAAAACAAGCTGGTGTACGAAGTCGGGGATCCGAGGTAGTGTTGGTTCTTGTGCTGCGGGGCAAAAGAGCATAGGCGTCATGAAGAGGCGCTGGGTCCTTGCTGCGGAGCGGTAGAGGTGAGGCGGCGTTGGTGTGAAGCATTGAATCTGTGCACTTTGGGCGGAGTCAATATCCGGCGGTCACAATGTGGTGCGGGACTTCCACGGAGTCGCTGACTTTGGCGGGGCTGCAGCGTTGTCGGGCCTGCGAGTGTTGTCGCACTCCAGCAAGGATCACAGAGTCGATTGCAGGCGGCGTCACGGGATTCGGCAGTGGCGTCAGTCCAGATTCGTTCAAAGTAGTTTTTGGGGGATTTTGACCAACTTCTCCTTTCGAAGGCCCAGGGACTGGATAGGGCACCACTTGTCAGGTCAGGAGTCTCAGCAGAGAGTCCAGGTGCAGATAGGGGAAGTCTTTGATGGCCCTGAGACTTCAGAACACGGGGCAAGCTCAGTCCAAGCCCTTGGAGACCCTTCTCATGCAGAAATATACCACAAAGTGCAGTCTTTGTCCCCTTTCACAGGCAGAAGCAGCAACTGCAGGGTAGCCCAACAAAGCATAGTCACAGGCAGGGGCAGCACTTCTCAGCTTTTCAGCTCTTCTCCTTGGCAGAGGTTCCTCTTGATTCCAGACATGACCTAATTTTCACAGGTTTTGGAGGCTCTTCTTATACCCTGTTCTGCCTTTGAAGGAGGCCTACTTCAACGGAAAGTCTCTTTTGTTTGTAAGATCCTGCCTTGCCCAGGCCAGGCCCCAGACACACACCAGGGGGTTGTAGACTGCATTGTGTGAGGGCAGGCACAGTACTTTCAGGTGTTAGTGACTACTCTTCCCCTCCCTCCTAGCACAGATCGCTCATCAGGATATGCAGGTTACACCCCAGCTCCCTTTGTGTCACTGTCTAGAAAGAGGTGCAAACTGACCCAGACAGAAAATCCACAAAAAGGCAGGGTCACAGAATGGTTTAAGCAAGAAAATGCTTACTTTCTAAAAGTGGCATTTTCAAACACACAATCTAAAAAACAACTTCACTAAAAGAAGCATTTTTAAAATGTGAGCTCTGAGACCCTAAACTCTGTATTTCCATCTGCTCCTTAAGGGAATCTGCACATGAATAATATTTAAAGGCAGTCCCCATGTTAACCTAGGAGAGAGATAAGCCTTGCAACAGTGAAAACAGAATTTGTCAGCATTTCACTGTTACGACATGTGAAATACATAAGCACATGTCCCACCTTTAACATACACTGCACCCTGCCCATGGGGCTACCTAGGGCCTACCTTAGGGGTGCCTTACATGTATACAAAGGGAAGGTTTAGGCCTGGCAGGTGGTTACACTTGCCAAGTTGAATTGGCAGTTTAAAACTGCACACACAGACACTGCAGTGGCAGTTCTGAGCCATGTTTACAGGGCTACTAATGTGGGTGGCACAATCAGTGCTGTAGGCCCACTAGTATCATTGGATTTGTAGGCCCTGGGTACCTCTAGAGCAGTTTACTAGGAACTTACCAGTTAATCAAATGTGCCAATCATAGATAAACCAATCAAAAGTACAATTTACACAGAGAGCATATTCACTTTAGCACTGTTTTAGCACTGTTAAAGCCAACAAATACTGGTCAGAAAAAGTAGGAGGATGGAGGCAAAATGACTGGGGATGACCCTGCAATAAGGGCCAGGTGCAACAGATGCCAAGTCCAACAGGTCACACCATTGAGAAGAGAACATTTCAATCACAACTCTGAGAGACAAACCATACAATCATGTGAAGTAGCCTGCCACAAAAAAGTGTCAGTCAAGTGGCACAATCATGTGCCAATACAAAACCATGCATGCCATTACAAATATAACACATGAGAAATTGAAGCTCCCAGACAACTACAATAGCATGGATGAAGTCTAGCAACCACACTAACCATGTCACAACTAGGTGCCCACTCCACACTCAAACCTGTGCCACATGCAGCGGATGCCAGTAGCCAACAATTGTATCTCGTTGTAAGGTACCCTACCAATCACACAGACACAAGCCATTGCACACATTTAATTTGCACTGATGTAATGTACCAACAATAATAGATGTGGCTAATGAAATGCAGACAACACTGGTACAAATGTACTATACCTGGAGTAGCTGGCATGGAAATATCCATGTCACCATGCAGACATCACAACAATGTACAGTTTCACAAGTGACACCTGCCCAAAATGATCCAAAGAGGCAGTAGCAAGGTCACTCAGATGTGCCCCACATGTGGCTTTCCAAGGAACAACAATGAGGTCAGGTCCGAAATCTCATGGAGAGATGTCTCCAGAATACACACAACAATGAATCGGTAAGGCCCAGGATAGCAACCACCAATGTCTGACACCCATCTCAATGACATCATCTGAGTATGTTTGTAGTAGACTGTACTGTGCAGGAAGGAGAGACACAGACCTTGCAATCACTAACAGAAAGACCCCAACTTGTTGTCCAGTGAGAAGCATGGCATCTATCCCCAAACACATGTGATGCAAACATCACTGCAAGTAAATTAATGATGCATCCCAACAGACAGGACACAATGCCCAATCGTTACACATGTGCAGTGCACCTCCAAACATGATTCCACATCAAAGGTACATACGAACATGAAGTGGATCCACACTCTGGCCCTGCCTGTCATTTCCCTCATAACCACTGCAGTTCTACATGACTAATAATATGCTATGAGACATGAATGTATCTGTCAGATTACATATGATGGTGACACACTCCTATCTGTGGCACCACAAGAAATGGACAACCATTGTTAATGTAGCATTACAACAACAGTACACCATGCACATATATGTGAGACTCCAGACATCATCCCCTCCACATGGCTAGCACATGCCTCAAACAAGTGCATAGATATGTATCCTAAGGGGAATGGAGCACATGCAAACATGTAGGCACAAGGAATGATAGCTACAGTGATGACACATCACTCCTCACTGCACATTCCCCACTTACCAAGGGAAAGCAGTTTGCTACAGCTGGCAACAATTAGCCATGTAAGTCATGCCACATATATGATGAATACCTATGCATCACAGACTGTAGTGAGGCACTAGCACCCATCATACATAGGAGAAAACCTGTTCCTGGGTGGCAGATGTCAACCTACACATATCCTCAGACACATGGCAGAGTACAGTGACCCACATCCTACTTACCTTTGGACTGTAACATTTGGGAGAAGTGATCTGTTGGTGAAAACTAAAACTTACCAGAAGGTAATACAGAATAGTTGTACATTAAACATTGCCATATGCGCTCCCTGCTGAGCAAATGGACTGAGGATTCCCCAAATGATCTGAGACATATGACACATCTCTCATTGTCAGGGGAAGCTTTCAGTCCCTCACTCAATCACCTGGCAAAGGATCAAGCAGGAATTTACCTTGTACTCACCCCCTTGTGGATAATTTGCTGTCCTCAAACACCTGTCCAGCTCTGGGTAGGACACCACCAAAATGCGGGCCCTTAGGGGGTTTATTGTCTGACAGGCACCCCGTTCACGTTGGGAGGACAGCCCCAGCTGGGCCTCTGCGATCTTATAGGCCCAGCATCTCAGGTCCTCCCACCTCTTCCGACAGTGGCGCTCCACCAGTTCTGGACCCACAGGGTCCACACCTTTTTGGCAATGGCTCTCCATGTCCCCTTCTTCTGATAGGTGTTGACCTTCATGGATGCAAAAGATAAGACAGGAAATTATTCCATACAAAATGGCTGAGTCACATACATGTCAGTGTGCCAAGCGAAGAACATCCTGTCTTGCCCATCCTACCCACCTGTGGCACATAACAATTATTGGACACATGGACATGACTACACACACTCCCAATAGGCTGCCCTACACACGACCTTCCTCTGGCCCTGCAGTGACTAGGTAGGCCAAGTGTGACTTTTGTAGGACATGAGTTAGCAGCCTAACATTGATCAGAAACACTATGGAACACATCAGACAAAGTGGCAACTGATAGGTAAACCCCTCAGCCAAGAAGGCACACAAACCTCCACTACCTCTGAATATCACCCACTGCAAACAGTCCCTACAGGTCACAGCCAGCCTACAAACTGCCTCATCGCACTTGGCTCACAATGAAGGGAGTGGCATGTTGGGCACACAATGAGTCAAGCCTGTCAGTGTGTGGACATGTGCAGAGACAGATGCAGGCACATGCTACTTCAAGGGGTATGGGTCTGTATTTCTCATCAACAATACAATACACACTTCCACACATTGTGTTTTCTCTAATCCTAGAGTACCTTTTGAAAAACATAGGCATGCATTGTACACAGATATCATGGCTCATTAGTGAACAACACACTGTTTGCACTAATGCAATGGCCAAAATGCAAGAACCATGCACAGTTGGATGAAAGAAACATCAGGGCTGTAGGATCAAGGGAGCACATCAGTCACAGATCACCAGCCTGCTCCTAATACCATGTCCATTCTAATCAGTGGACAGAGGCTCAAGAAGCTGCATATTGACACTGGGGCATACTTTGGCATCATAACATGCTTTGCAGGGATACTGGGTGTGGGCTCAGTGCTACACTTGCATAACAATGGGAATCCATACCAACCCAGATTTCAACTGCTACTGTGGGAAACAATAGACAGGCCTTGGTCTCTACAGGCTGAGCAGACAGATAAACATGAAACACTATATCCATCACTTACATGCATAATAGTACATCATGTAGCCTACAGCCAATTGCCATGTGGTGTCTATGTGCAGAGCTGAGGGGCATAGTGAGTCATAACCTTGCTTCTGAACAACAGTCCAACAAGGCCAGATGTAGCTTGAGATTGTTGTGCACCATAGACAGAGCTCAACTTACAAACAACCGACACATACAACATGCATTCACCCCTCCTGGTGTCATGCAATCACATGTGACCACTCATTGATAACATCTTCTGGGAAGAGTTGCCTGGGAATAGCTGTTAAGACACCACACCTACTCATGTGCATGCAACACATGTTAGGTCAGGGAATACTTACCACATTGTCTCAGGACTCACTACCTGTCACTTGAATTACATGCCCCGTGACTCACCCATTGATGCACACAGACAGCACCTACAGGGCTTTGACTCCACAGTCTGACAAACTGGGCCAACCTCTAGGCTATCTAAAAGTAAGGTATGTCAAAGTACTGAGAAAAATGTGCACCTGGGGCACTTACCTGCTCTTCTGGTGCACCATAGAGCTGTCTATTCAAGGGAAGGACCTCCTCCACAAGCCTCTCCAGCTCCTCCTTGCGAGACGGCAGGGACCCTATCACCTGTTGGATGTGGCATGATTGCTCCCAGAGGCGGTACACAGCAGTTCAGGTAGTAAGGGCCTTGTCGTCAGCACTGTCTGTGCCATGGCATTTGTTAATTTGGCAGATCTGTTTTTGGTATATGATAAGGGTCTAACTGGTGACAAAGTCCCACATTCTGTTAGCCTAATCAACGCCCTTTCTTGTGTGGTCGGGGGATGGTACACTTGGGATATCTGGCCTGACTCAAAATGACTAAGACATTCTTGGCTAAGACTGTTCATTAATTTTTAACAATCTATGTGCAATACAGTACAATAAAACCTTTGTTGTGACCACACTCTTGTGACATTGTGTTGCTAGTAATCCTCACCACAATACTACCTGAGCCATCTCCCTCCATCCATTACCTTCTTATGTCTTACACATCTGCTTTACATGTGATTAGCATTCAACATTTCAGACAGTGAAAAAAGAGAGGTAGAAGGCAGTGTCTTAGTGATGGGTGTTTCTATTTACAATACTACAGAGATCAATAGTGATACTGGAATAAGAAAAAGAAGTAAGGTGAAAGAATCAGTCATGGTGGGTGCAATCTATAGACTAGAGGCCACAATATTTGAAGTCCAAAGTCCATTGTCCTACTAGGATGGAAAATGGAAAGTGGTTAAGGAACAGTCAACAGAGTGGATCTGTGGCACACAAAGGAGTGACATCAGGAAGTGGTCACTTGCTGACAGTGGTTGGTGTCTTGCCATCCGCACCTCCTAGATGCTTGGGTGGATGTCCCCGGTTACAGGGTGTCCGAGGCAGGTGCTTCCCCTGGCAGATCCTCCCTTCCAGTGGGTGGCACCAATGAAGGGCCTTGTGTAGATGTGCCAAAGGAAAGGGTGGGATGTTGTTGTCAATCCCTGCTTAGGGTAGTGTTAATGTCCCTCAGCATCCCTGTTATAGAGGCCATGTTGGCACTGTGGGCCTCCCACTGTTCGCACATTTCCCAATGGAAATCCCTCTGTAGCTCCATAATTTCCATGAGTTTGGTTAATATCTGGTCCATCACTCATTGGAAATGTTGGTAGGGTTCCAAGACCTGGCTGATGGTATCCTGGCCAGGGGCAACACCAGCAGCTTCTGGCTGCTGTGTCACACCATCCATCCCACGCACCCTACCCCCACGTGCCTGCACCCTTGGTGCAGCCTACCCCCTTCCACTGGTTCCAGGTCCTTCATTGTCAGAGTTGGCTGGCTGTGTCTCAGGAACCTCAACTGGGGGGCACAGGATGTTGGTGACTGTCCTCAGGACACAGGTTTGGGGGTGTTGCACTGCCTGTGATGTAGATGCCACAGACTGGGAGGAGCCGATGTGGTCAGACTGAGGCGGAAGGGTGTCATCTGACCAGGTTGCCTGGATGGTCCAGAACCATTCTCAATGTCCAGCGGTCAAGGAGTGGTGTCATCACTGAGGGCTTCATCCATGGAGCTAGTGGAAGTTTCCTCAGTGGTGTCAGTAATTGCAGTGGCAACTCGAGCTGTTGATTTGAGAGAGATAATGTTAATGGTTGTATTGTACCATCTACCTCCAATAGTTGACAGTGACATTGGGCTAGGGCCATGTTCACATAGGATCTGCTGATTTCCCTTATGTGACAGCTACACATTTTATCATTTGTAATAACCTGCCAATACAGTCACATACCAATTCTAGTTCAGTGACTAGCCTCAGAACAGAGCAGTACAGGCAGAACAGTGGCTGGGCAGGAAATTGTTTGAGTCATCTTGAAACCTAGCTGTCTGTCATGCAGACATTGGCAGAACCTTGGATAAAAAGTGATAGTTGGCACTCTGTGGTCAGTGCATTGTAGACGTGACTAGTGCCAATGCCGTAAATATGACTCATCTTGGGGCATCTGTCTTAAATGTTCTTTCCATACATTTTGAGCTTCCCTTCCTGTCTACACTATTTTCATTTTGGCATAGCATCTCAAGATGGATCTGGGTATGTGGCCACATCAAAATGTGTAGGATGATCTGTATCCTTGTCCCTCCCAGGTGTATCAAGTTCATTAGTGGTTTCACAGACAGCGGCACAATGTCAAATGGACACTGGCCTGATGCCTGGGGTTGGATAACCTGCCCCTCCTAGGATTCAAAGTGATGTTACACACATCACAACTTACATTCACATTTTGTATCCTCTGAGGTGAGTAGACTTCAATTGCAAGTATACCAACAAGGATATTTGAACAGATGCAGAGTGGACTGGGTCATTGGATTGAGTAGACATAGCCTCCTGGCCTTAGCAATCATGTGACTCCCTGCACTACATGCAGTTGTTCAACGTGACTCTCCCAGGTGTGTGCACCTCATGTGTGTATTCCCAGGAAAAGGTATTTTGGCAGGAGTACAGTGGACGGTTGCTTCTAGTTAGAGTAAGAGATCCTCCTATGAGTTCTAGCCATTCCTCTCCCTGTATCACACACACTGTTCAGTTGTCCTCCTCTCAGTTGACTACAGTTCAATGGGTGAGTAGAAGTAGAATTATATTTTGTATCAGGGTACACTGTGTTGGCTGGGGGTGTGACACTTGTATTGCCCCCTGACCTTGGCATTCCCGTTCGTGCCTGACCTTCTCCCAGACACTGTAGAGTAGTCCTCCTGTCAGGTGAGTACAGTTCAATGGGTGAGTAGAGGGAGAAGGGTGTTTTGGATCAGGGTACACTGTGTTGGCTGGAGGGTGCCACTAGTATTGCACCCTATCCTTGGCATTCCTGTCAGTTCCTGACCCTCTCCCACACAATGTACAGTTGTCCTCCTTTCAGGTGAGTGCCATTCACAAGGGAATTGCAGGACAAGGTAATTTTGAGTGTGGTACAATGTTCTGGTTTTTATAATGGTAGAACAGTGCCTGCTGAGAATTGCGGTGCTGTCATTTCCCTGTGCTACACACAGTATACAGAGATGTGGTTCCCTCAGGTGAGTCTAGTTCCCATAATAGATGGCAGACTGTGGTCTTTGGGCAGGTGATGACTGGGCTGTTGAGTGGGCTGAAAGTGAACGTGGGCAAAGGGGAGCATTGAGCATGCATGACAATACATTTGTGTGCCATTTATATTGTTGCTTACCAAACCCCACTCCCCCAGGTATTCCTGTCAAGCACACAGGTTGCGGGATGGCCAAGGCCTTCTCCTCCCACAATGTGAGCAGTAGGAGAGGAGGTGGGGACCACCACCGCTCTTCAGGACCACAAGTTGGTGCCTAGACGCCATGGAACAGACCTTCCCCCTGAGGTCATTCCACCTCTTCCTTATGTCGTCCCTTGTACGCTGGGGACTGCTTACAGAATTCACTCTGTCAATGGGTAATGATCCTTTGCCAGATTTCGATTTTCCTAGCTATAGTAGTTTGCTGGACGTGGACTAATGGTGGTTCTACTCTGATGATTTCATCCACTATGACTCTTTTAGCTCATCATCTGTGAAACAGGATTTTTCAGGGGTGACATGGTGGGGATGGAAAAAACTGATTGGTGCTGGGTGCTAAACAGGTGATGGGGAGTAATTAGAGTGGGGAGGTGCAACTGGATGTGATGGGTTGAGGATGTAATATATGCGGTTGTGATAGTTGGAGAGGTGCCTAATCTACGGTTCAGAATATCTCTTTTTTGTGCTGTCTTGTTGGGTTCTGCAGTAGGAAAGGCAAATGATTGTGGTGTGTGAAGGGGTGTGTTTCATAGTGTGGTTTACAGGTGTCTCGGCTATGTGGATATGGGTCAGCTGTGTTTTGTTTTCAAATGCATCCAATGTGGTGTAGTGTATTACTGCAGTGACCGTGAGTTACCATGGTTCAGACCGCCATTCGAAGACCGCCATGCAAGACCACCATTGTGATTTTTGTCAGTGGTTGGCTGACCACCTATTTCCTGCCTGCCAAACTCCTGGCAGGGTAGGTTTTTTGGCTCGGTTTTGGTGTACTCGGTCTGTGTAATTAGTAATACAGCGTTCTGTGTGACTGCCAACAACATTATGGCGTCTGGCTGTCCAACCACCAAACTCGCAATGAGGCCCTGAATTATCTCCTGAGGTACTTGAATGCCATGTACTTCTAGAATCACATTGGGCGGGCATGCCATGCTCTGTATTTCCATGAATTCAACACTACCAGGTGCCACGAAGACCTTTTGTGCTACCATAATCTAAAGGAAAAGCCACGCATACAGCTTTAGTGCAGCCAAACCATATCTTCCACGCTGGATGAAAGATACATCTTTATGTAGCTGGTAAGCTCCAAGAAGTAGTTAAGGTACACTCTAAAGAGATCCTTGAAGGCTTAAAAATGGGACGCCAGGATCCATGGGTCGAGTTCATATAACACCCTGTATAATGTTCAACCCTTTGTTATTCCCCCAAAAATATAAATTACATCTCACATCCATAGGTGGTAGTACATAAAGAGGTGAAGTATGATCTATAATCCCCCAGGTGCAAAACATGAGTGAATAATATTGCGTGATTTCAATATATGCTTAACCATTGTTCCTCTTTACATGAAAACAGAGTGGACTTATGCAGTTTCTCTGGTGATTACATTTATATTTTTTGTTGTTTTAATGTCTAAAAATAATGTATTTACATTTACTTAGCACTAGGTTTGTTTTTTCAGGGGCTAAGCTTGGGGAGATTATTAAATATTTGATAATTTATTTGAAATGTGATGCTCATTATTTTAACTGTATGCAAATTAGTATAGTACAATGTTTAAATTTATTTTGTTACATTGATAATTTCAACAAACACTTTATAATAATTTTGAATATATACTAAGAATATTGAATTTAAGCAAAGTTATTTAGTTGTACATTTTAAAATAAATAATACAACTATAACAGTTATGAAAAATAAAAATACATCTCATAATAAATTAATGATGTGAAATAATTTATTTTTTGTAAATACAATCTTTAATTTATGTTTTTTAAACAATATTTTATCTAAATTAAAAGTGTTTAATTTTTAATGTTGAAAATTATAAGTCAAATGTAAAAACATGTTTCGACAAATTGTATTTTTATATTTACATTTATTTGAAATGTTTTAGAAATATTGTTAAATTATCATATGAAAATTATATAATTATGATGTACACAATTTATATTTTGCTGTTTATTTATATGGTATTGGTTTATATATGAGAAAACTGTTAATAGAAAACTCAGCAATCCAATTTTTATTATGTTTAATACTTGAATATTAAGTTCTGTTCTTGGGAATTTATTTTCTAAAATGCATTAAAATATAGTTAACCAATTGAAAAATTTATTTTTTATTTGTTATGAAAAATACTTTTCAACAATATTTTTGGGAATAGTAGTAAATATTTTTTGGAATAGTAGTAAATAGTTTTATAAATATATAACTTATTAACCCCTTACCTGCTGGATCTCCCACACCCAGTGCTCAGCTATTTCAGATAGTTTGTGCTTAGGCCCCATTAACTTTTTGTCCACGTAAGTTACCCATGCCAAATTTGTGTCCTTTATTTCCAATATCCTGGGGATTCTAAAGGTACCCAGAGTTTGTGGGTTCTCCTGGGGGAGACTGTGAAATTAGCCAAAATACACGTACAATTTTTGGTTTTTGGGGAAAAATTGGAAAAAAGTGCTGCAGAAGAAAGCATCTGTTTTCCCCTACAAATGGGATCAGCAAAGGGTTTGTGGTATTAAAATCACCATCTTCATAGCTTTCAGGAACAGGCAGGCTTGAATCAGAAGACCAAATTTTACAACACAGTTTTGGCATTTTATGGGGACATACCCCATTTTTACTATTTTTTATGCTTTCTGCCTTCTTCCATTTAGTGGCAGAAATGGGTGTGAAATCAATGATGGATCCTGGACAGCTAAACATTTTTGAAAAGTAGATAAAAGGGGTCATTATGTACATCCTTCAAGGTTTTCCTATAGAAAGTAACAGTTGACATAAAAAAATATTGAAATTTAGTTGAAAAAAACAGCCATTTCTATGTTTTCTTCTGTAACTTTTTCCAACTAAGGCAGATTTTTGGGCGCAGTATACTAATACGTCTGCTAGATCCTCCTGGTTGTGGGGATATATAGGGCTTGTAGGTTCATTAAAAAGCGTTCTTATTAGGACAAGTGGGGAAACGCTGGGTGATAGAAATTGTATGCATCCCTGCATATTCCTCTAGTTTGCGGGACAGAAATGCAAGGAAAAATAGAGTTTTTGTTCAAACTTTCACCTTTGCAGGGGATTCTGGTTAAGAAACCTTTGTAGAATCCACACAAGCCACACCTCCGTGGAATTCCCACGGTGTATGGTTTTCAAAAATGTCTGGGTTTAGTAGGTTTCCCTTAATGGCCGCTGAGCCCAGGACCAAAAACACAGGTGCCTTCCAAAATCAGTTTGTTTTGTGATAGATAGTTTTGATGTCTCCACAATACGATTTAGGCCTTACCCTGTCACAGCTCTGTATGAAGATGGAGGTTACCCAAGCCGTGCAAGGTTTCCAGTAGGACTGCAAGATGGGTTTCTGCACTAACTCTATTTTGAGCTTAAGGCCCAACAATATCTTCAACTCCACCGGTGAGGTGGGAGTCCACTGGCATGCCCTAGAATGGGGCCCTAGAGGGCCTCCATGCTCCCTCATCAATTGTTCAGCACGCAAATGTGTTTGCTGCACAAAGTCAACATCCAAAAAGAGATGAACGTAGTCAATTGTCAAAAAGTTAGCCGTATCTACTTTACATGAAGTGTCAACAGTAAAAGGTGGAATTTGGGGCTGAACTAAATCGGGGGGTTGACAAGAGAGAACTTTTCCTGTGCTTGCTGCCGCACGCACCTGCTCTGTGAGTTGGGCTAACCAGCTGCTGTACCACTGCACAGACTGTGCTTGTGAAGAGACAGCACAACTGTTCTCCTCATCTCCCTCAGAATCACTGGAAGAGGAGTCGTCTGAGGGGACTGAAAAATCACTCCCAGATTCTGTTCCATTGTACTCTCCCTCAAATGCTGTCTCAGTATCTGTTGTCTCAGTCTCTGATCCTGCCTTAGAGCTGTCCTCCATAACCCAAGTTAGGGCTTGATCAACAGTCATCCAATGAGACGCCATCTCTGGTACTGGCTAAAATGTCCCTCTAGAGTACTAGCTGATGTAGAAAGCAGATATGGTCACAAAAATGCTGGTGTGTGTGTATGTGTGTGTGTGATATGTGCAGCAGTAAAGGACAGTCACCTTACCTTTGCTTCTTTCCTCAATCAGAAGGTTCTTTGAAGACTCTGAAAAAAACAAAAAAGATACACTATTACTTCACTTGCCACATACGCATCATCACAGCCTTTAGCGCTAGTGGTACCCAGTCCAACAATAATTTGTGCTGCTCCCACTCCTGTGACCTCCTCCTTGGATTCCCTCACTACCACCTAGCCAAAGTGCCCCTCATCTCTCCATAGCTCCCATTCACAAATACATTTCATTTGTTTTAAAGCGCAGGTAATGGATGGCTTTACTAATCCACTTAACGATTCACATAAAATACAGATCTGTTCTTTGCAGCAGGCATATAAACCTTCCATCTCTTTTTCTAGCAGGAACAGAATCAAAAGAGTTTTCTGAACATTTCTATTGCTGCCTAAAAGATGTGTATATATATATCAACACTTTCTTCTTTCATCCAGAAGTATGGCACTCCACAAGCGAAGGAAATATAAAAACAAATTTATTAACACACAGGAACACCTTTCAGCATTTCTGCCTTTGTCAACCTGACGGTCTCCATGTTTTGTTTCCTTATATATCACATAATCGCTTTGGCAAAATAGCACTGAATAAACATAAAGAAAAGACCATTCTTTTCACTCAAATATTTCATTCTATCAAGTTCTATATTCCTTAAATTAATATATCTTGTCATTAACACTAATTTTCAATCATTTTAGCAAAACACATAATTCGTAAAAGCATCCGAACAAAAAACATACCAATGTTGACAGTCACATAATTACCCGTTCTCAATCTATCTCGCTTACATTGCGATAATTTCCACTTCTACAGACCCATTAATACTTATAATCCAATACAAAAATTCTTCAATATAATGTGGAGATCACAATTGTTATCCATGTCCCTAAACTTAATTTATAACTTTTATCACTATCATAATTCTATTTTTAAAATGTGTTCAAAGTTCATATTCATTTCAAAGGTGTCTGTACATGTAAGTATATATTTTATTGACTATCAACACATCTTGTATATGTTCAATGATAGTTTGGGTTTTCCATTTCATTTTGTATCATATGGCCTCTCCATAAATATAATATATATTGATATGTTCGTGTAACCCACTACAAAGTTAGTTTCATTGATATCTTGAAAGCATGAAATAGGTGTTTACCAATTAAATTAATTTCTATTCTTTATTCATTTGCATACCTTCTTCTCACTATATCTAAAAATATATTTGTTTCAATAAATGTATATAAAGCTCCGTACTACTGTTGAGTCCATTTGGTTCCTTGCTATCAAACGCTAATATATATCTTGACTCCAGCGTCCTCAATTTCCTTTCTCTATCTCCTCCTCTGATATCTTTAGCTATCCCATCTAGCACACTATATTTTAACTCATCCACCTTACCATCATGTGTTTTGTGAATGTGGCGTGCAACCGGATAGGTATCATCCATATTTTGGATAACTCTTAGATGTTGTAAAAAACGTTTATGAACGTGTAACTTGGTGCATCCGACATACAATTTGGGGCAACTACATCTTAGAATGTATATTACAAAGTCACTTTTACATGTGTATCGTCCCCTAATCTTATGGACTGTTTTTTGTCCCATCACCATTGATTTGATGTTCTCTCCATTTTTACATGCTTTACATTTGGAGCATTTGTAAAATCCATTTTGTTGAATTAACCAAGTACTACCTGTTTCTTGTTTTCTAATGTCACTTTTTACCAACATATCTTTCATAGATTTACTTCCTTTTTAGGCCACTGGAGTAGCAAGCGGCCTTACCTGCTGCTTCCTCCTCTGGTGGGGAAAGCAGCTGTGACATCAGCATGCCTTGCGGCATAATAGTGATAGGAATAATCTATTTTGTAGTTGTTTAATTATCAATATACAGGTTTGCATTTTGTGTGGTTTTAAAGTAGTTTTAAATGTATTTTATACCTAAAATAGTGTGTCTAAGCATGAAGTACACATTGTATAAATTACATTTTAGTGCGTAGTCTTCCATAAAGAGCATCAGATTGTAGTAAAATAGCAAATGTCACCCCTTTAGTATCCAGCACCAAAATGGTTTAGATTTGAGTGGGCATAGTACATTTCACCATTTTAGTGTTCAACACCTTTCTCAAATTAGTTTGAACTCCAATATGGCTGTTGTGAGGTGGCTGTCTAGCCGGCCGCCTCACCACTGTCATATTATGTTGTTTCCACCGGGCTGTCCAGCGAAAAAGTCATATTACAACGTTCCCGCTGGTGAGCCCGGTGGAAACAGTGTGGCACCATTGGCCTGGGCTCCCTCAGGGAGACGAGGCCAACACTGCCACACACAGCACCCTCAGAATGCACACTGTCTCCCTGAAGTTGCAGACAGTGCGCATTCTGAGGGTGCTGACAGGGGAGGCCCTGCACTGCCCATGACATGGTTGTGGGCAGTGCAGGGGCCCACCTCTCTCCCCCAGCTCCTCCTATCCACCAGATTTGTCATGGAAGGGACCATGCCATGAAAAGGCTGGCAGAAAGATAAGTCGTGAACAGCACTGCGGTGCCAAACTCGGCATGGGCATTGCTGACTACAACTTTCACTGCCGCCAATGGGTCAGTGTCCCTGATCCTGGTAGAGGCAGCGGCAATGTATTGGTCAGACTGCCAGGATTGCGGCGGTCTGACTGCCACCGCAAGTTTGTCAGTCCTAGGACCATCAAACTCGTGATCAGGCCCTTGATTATACTAATTAAAGTGCTTTTCCCTAGTGTGTAGTTCTGTTTTTTCATGCACTTTTTTTTAGTAATGTACCATTATGACATGTTATATTGTGGTCTGTTACTTATTTTATGATGATTACATGTAATGTATGTGTACTTTTCTGAATATAAAGTGTTTTGTAGGTGGGTTTTCTTGTTTACTTTACAGGCTTTTGTCTACAAACACGTTCTATGGGTATCAGATTTACCTTTTTTTTAAGGAAACCACTTTTGTTTTATAACAGAGCAATATTTTAACTTTGATTTTCTTTTTTTCAGGTTTCCAGGAGCTTTTCCTTTTTCATTTTTATGGTCCCTAGATTCTTTGGATTGCTTTGAGGGCGGTGTATTGGGTTTCTTTTATTTCTGCATTTTGTTTTGGACTTGCTGGAAAATCTTTTTCCAATTTTTTGGTGGTTTATCATTTTTGTTTACATGGATACAAAGGGAGACCTGGAGCTACAGAACAGTAAGTCACATTTATTTTATTTTGTTTAGGTTTACAGTTTGTGAAAATATTATTAGGGGTCGGGGTAACTCACTCCATGGAAATTTGTGGGGTTCCATAACATTTCTGCAAGATGTCATAGAGTTCTGCCAACAGGTTTAAAATATTCTTGCTGCACCTCTTGCACTGCAATTTAGTGCCAGTAGCAGGAGCACTACTGAAAAATCAGCACAAAGGCGCTATACAGTGCACAAGAGCGCAAGGCCATTTGATTTGATTTTGCTGTGGTTTGGGTAGAAAATCTTCTCCAGTGGCAGCAAATCTACTCAACAAGCAATTGTCATTTTGGTCTAGGTTTTGTGACAGTTTTTGTTTAACTTTCGCAGGTTACTATTTATTTTATATCACAATTTTGGCTATTATTTCCAAGTAATCTTTTTCTTAGTTGTTCATGAAGATTTTGACTTTACATGTTCAACATTCTTTTAATTTATTTGCTAAGTTTAGCTGCAATTTGGGTCACAGACTGCTCCATTCGTAATTATTGGTAGCTTTGCTCTTTTTATATTGATTCTATATATTTATAGAGTGTAGGTTGGGTTCGGCCAAGTGTGAATTGGGAGCCATTATGCCATACTTTCACTATGTTGTTTGTTGTTCCTTCCTTTCTCAAGGTGTTTTCATAGACATTACACCGTGGTATTTGGAATTTGGTTTGGTGTCTGTGTCCGAAGCAATTCAATCTGCCAACCCAAGTATCTTGAAAGTAATCCATGAGAGGGCTTAGTTTGTCTTTATTTTGTTGGTAGAAAGGGTTTTCTGTTTCTAAAGTGCAGTGGTTGGCTACTGTTGTGGCAGAGACATAGGCTAGTGCTATAATTTCTTTTTCACTGAAAAACCAAATTTGCTGTTTATAGCATATATTAGACGTAGTGGAGATTGTTTGAGGTGTCTCCATATGCTTTGATTGAAATGGTAGTAACAGTCTTGTATGGCTGTGCGGAGGTACATTTTTAAAATGGTTTAAATTGTGTCTTGTTCAAGGTCTATGATTATTTTTAGTGGAAAGCAGTTCTGTGTTTTATATTTAATGTGTTTAAGAGTTTGTTGAAAGTGCTGCTTTGTTTATTTGGTAGTAGGGTATATATAAAAGTAATATTTGTGTTTTGATATTCAGCATGTATGGTATATATCTGAGTGAATGGTTTGGTTTTTGAAGATCTCATTCATCATACATGTTTGACAACGGCTTAGGATTAGTAAATTATCGGTGTAGAAAATACTAGGATTTGTTTATAATTTTGTAGGTTGTCATATAACCGGTAGGTTTCTCATTATGTGAAACCTTTAAATGTTCAGGTATTTCTATGTCTTGGTATCTTCTAGGGGTAGGGGATGTGTCATTGGTTGCTTTTTTAATTTATGCAATTCAACATTTTAAGGTTGGTATAGGTGGTAGGTGGCCTGAGATGTTGTTCAGGGTCTTCAAGAAGTATAATGTTTGGAATTGTGTGAATTAGAATAATATTTGGCACATTTACAATTTACATTTTCTGTCAATGTTCTTTCTTGGTTGTAGCCCATATTACTAAAGGCCTCATTATAAGGCTGGCAGTCTTGAAACCACCAGCCTTGCAGTGGGGGTCGGACTGCTGCACTCCTCGCGGTCTGACCGTCACATTGCGACCCTGGCAGTCAGACCACCAGGGGACAGCCAGTCCCACCAGGACCATGGTTCCTGATGGGCTGACGTCGGTCGGACTCGTGGCGGTGCAGAGTTCAGCAATGCCCTGCTGATCATGAGTCCCCTTTCCGTCAACCTTTTCATGGTGGTTTAGGTGCCATTAAGAGGCTGGCAAAAGGGAAGTGCTGGGACCCCCCTGCCCAGCACCCTCAGAATACGCACTCTCTGCTTTGCAAGGGTGCTGTTGTGCTACGGTATTGACCTTGGATCTGAGACCAATACCGTAGCACTGTTCCCGCCAGGCTGACCAGCGGGAACATTGTAATGCAGCCTCGTGAGAACATCGTAATATGAATTGGGGTGAGGCCGATGGGTTGACGCCGGTCTCATTCCCACAAGTTTGGCACTCAGTTTGTCTGACCGCCAAACTCGTAATCTGGCCCTGAATGCTTTCCATTCTGGGATGTTACATATTTAGATCTCTCTTTCATTGTATCTGGAAGTATCGTAAAAGAATAAACAATATTTTTTTTAAGTTTAGATGTTTGTTATGTACATATGAAATTATGCAACTACTTCCATTATTTCTACTCACATGTATGTTCTTTTTAGATGTATCACACTGTTTTGCAGCTTTTCCGGTGGGGGTGTTGTAATGTGGAGCAGCTGCTTCCTTCTCTGTTGGAAGAAAAAAAACATCAGTTACATTTTAAATGCTTATTTGTTGGTGGTTTTCAGAGGTTGAGGTTGTTTTCTTTTTACTCACTTTTATGGTGAGTGTTTATTGTTTAATAATTTACGTATATTTACTCTGTCATATCTGTCTCCTGGTTTGTGATACATACCTTTTTCCTGCAGGTTATCACTTTTTAAAGTTGTACTGTTTTCTTTTAAGATGTACATGTACAGAGATAGAAGTCGGAGAGGGTTTTGTTAATTATTCGCTATTTTACATATTCATTTTCTTTACAAGTAAGCTTTAGTTTAAACTACTTTAATTTAAGCTTAGTTTAAAAAACTTTAGATTTACTTACTTAGGGCCTCATAACAAGGTTGGTGGGCCCACCATTGGTCCGCCGTCCCCTGTGAAGAGGAGACCGCCACAGAGCTGATGATCCCCCTTCAGGCCGATTACAAGGTTTCCAATGGGCTGACTGGTGTAAATCTCAGAAATCTGAGCTTTCCACTTGTCAGCTGATTGGAAACAGTCCTCATGGAGCCGAGGCCAATGCCATCGCACAGAGGGTGCTGCCAGCACCCTCGGAATACACACTGTCTTCCATGGCAGGCAGTGTGCATTCTGAGGATGCTGGGCAGGGGGGCCACTGCGCTGCCCATGACATGGTCATGGGTAGTGCAGGGGTACCTCTGTGGCCCCAAGCACTGGCTTTTCTCCAGCCGTTTCATGGCAGGGTCCCTGACATGAAAAGAATGGTGGACACTGGACTTGTGATCATCACAGCGGCGCTGAACCCAGCGCCGCTGTGCCTGACCTTGACTCCAACTGCCGACACCCAGCTGGGAACCATGTTCTTGGCGGTGGCGGCCGTCCCCTGGCAGTTTGACAGACAGGGACATAATTTGGTGGCTTTCGGCGATCCAACCACCACATTGAGGCTGGCGGTCTAAAGACTACCAGATGCATAATGAGGCCCTTAGTTAAGCGGTTTTAGAAACATATCTACTTCCTCTTTAAAGGTCTGGTTAGAGAACCCAGCAGAGTTTCCTTGTCTTGCAGCATTGTCTTTATTGAAGTATGTAGTTGATTTAGTCAGTGTGCTTTTTATATTGGTGATTTAATTGTTGGTTTGATTTTATTGGTTAAGGCTGTTTATAATTAGTTTAGTTTTTGTTTAGTTTTTTTTATCAATGATGTCTTTCTACAGTAAATGTGAATTTATTTTTTATTTATAATGTTTGACATATAGGGGCTGATTACTCACAGTGGTGGTAAGACTGTCATGGCTACGCCCTCCAATCGGCACATTATGAGGTTGGCAGCAGACCCACCAACCTATCGCAGTTCCCACCAGGATCCAAGATCCCGATGGGCTGACAGCAGTCCTGGTTGTAATCAGCTAGGGCAGCGCTGAGGTCAGTGCCGCCCTGCCAATTACAACCTTGTTCTCTTCCAGCCTTCATGCCAGTTTCATCACCACAAAAAGGCAGGTGGATAACAAGTGCAGGGGGCCAGAGGTGAGCCCCTGCACTGCCTCCTGCCTAGCACCCTTGAAATGCAGAGAGTGCACATTGCAAGGGTGCTGGTGTACCTTGCATGTGGCTGCATTGCCACTGGCTCGATTATGAGCCGAATATTGCTGTAGCACCTTTCCCAGTCAACTGACTGGTGGAAACCCAGTGGGAAAGCTGTAACGGGGCTGGTGGGGAGACCGTAAGCACTGCAGCAGTCTCCTCATCTGGAGTTTGGCAGACAGATTTTTCAGTCTGCCAAACTCCTAATGACCCCCATAGTTTGATAGTTTTGAATATGTTTTTATTTATACATATATATTTATTACTATTTAGATTTTTGTGTAAATGTTTGTAGTTAATGCAATTTTTATATTGTCATGAATTTACTTATATATTTTATTGGGTGAATTATAAATATTTTGGTGATATATTTATTATTAATTCAAACATGGGAATACACTGTTTTATGTTTGTTTTAAATAATTGTTTTATAGAAAAAGTTTTTTTTTATATTTATTAATGATGATGTAAATATTTTGGCAATATAATTGTTTTCAATATTGTGTGAATCGATATTTTTGATATATTACATGCTTATTCAATGGTAATGATATTTTTGCTTTCAATATCAATAAAAATCAACAATTTTAACAATGATATTTGTGGTTTTCTTAGTTAAGTATAGAAAGTCAATGGGGGTCATTACGACCCTGGCGGTCTGAGACGCCAGGGCTAAATTGGCGTCCATACCGCCAATAGGCTGGCAGTACGGAGACCCATATTATGACCACGGCGGTAGCGCCGCGGTCGCACCGCCTGGGCCGGCAGTTTCCCTCCGTTTTAGCCCACCAGGAAGAGGCTGGCGGTAAGGGGAGTCCTGGGGCCCCTGGGGGCCCCTGCACTGCCCATGCCACTGGCATAGCATAGCAGACAGTGAAAAGCGCAACGGGTGCTACTGCACCCGTCGCACGGCCGCAACACCGCCGGCTCCATTAGGAGCCGGCTCCTATGTTGCGGCCGCATCCCCGCCGGCCCAGCGGGGATGTTGTAATGGGGACCGCGCACGGCAGTTACCGCCGCCCGCCAAGCTTGTAATGACCCCCAATATTTTTGTTAGTAATATTTATTTGGTGACATTTTTGTGTTTTGATATTGTATGCATTGATATTATGTTAGTGATCCAACTTTAATGAATTACCATTATGTGATTATTGAACAATCAAACATTGTGATTATTCTAGAAATAGGACATAGATTTGAATGCCCTGAATTTTGTCAAATTAGGAATGGAGAAATATGCACTTTAAAAACAGATGAGCAGACATAGCACAGGGTGCCAAATGGATCATTAGAAAATAGAGAAGAGTGAGATTTTTAGAATTGAGGCTATTCATTCACAGTTACATGCTGGTTGGCTGTGATGAAATAGCTGTTTTCATTCTTTTTGAGGTGTTGTCAATGGTATTTAAATGTACTTTGTTTCTCTTTATATTGATTTCTCTACCATCTTGTCTAGTCAACACTTAGAGCAAACATCTGTGATTCTGGCACTGACCTTTCTGCACTTATGCAAACACCCAATC
This sequence comes from Pleurodeles waltl, assembly GCF_031143425.1. NCBI lineage: Eukaryota > Metazoa > Chordata > Amphibia > Caudata > Salamandridae > Pleurodeles > Pleurodeles waltl. The sequence goes on from NC_090439.1 coordinate 780,185,442, forward strand.
TCACCTGGTAGTGCAGTCACAAGCTAACCTGATCAACCACCTGATTGAAATGTATGCACAGATAAATCAGCACCATCTTTCAGCACTCTGGTTAATTTAGCTTTATTTTGAATAGGTCTGACCTTTCACTTCTCATTGTAAGTGATTCACCTTCCATCATCACATTGCTTTACCTTAGATGGTCATTGTGACTCACCTTACTAAATTACTTGCCAGTTCTACATAGCTGTCATTAAATGCCACTCTCCTGTCCAATCTAAACAATATAATGTGATTCTTGCCTCAACTTTGAGTTTATACATTCTCCTGAGTCACAAGCAAAACAACCAATCTCACACCATTTTTGACCTATCCTGGATTTCCTCTAAGTTCAGCCTCCTAGACCTAAAGTAGCAATTCACTTCCAAAACTGTCATGCATTTCTCTTTTCAGGTGTACATATTGCAGCTCTTGCCACCATAGGTTCCTTTCCAGATAATCTCACACCCTATCTACTCCACACATCAGAGTATCTTGTTCACCTAGCTCTAATTACTGACACTGATATATTTTTCACTTTGTTATCATGCTCATCCTGTTTCACCTCAGTCTTTTTCTTATATACAGAATTCACCAAACCCAATCAAGTAAATTGCCTACAAAATTTGCAATTAACCATCCCCATGATTTACCTCCCACCACTGCCCATGCATATCTCTACTGAAAATGCTCTGATACTGTAAGACACACAGGGCATGATTCACAAACTGAGATTTATAGTCTAGAAAGTAGTAGTACAGTAGTACTATTTACTTCACAAACCTACTAGTGTAAGTCTTCACCTCCACCTCTCCTACTGCTTCTATGAGGAGAGCCTGACTCTAATTTACTACTTTGTAAATTCAGGAAGAACCATGGAGACTGGCTGTAAAAAGGGGAATACATACTAAATGGGTGGGGTTTAGGGAGGAGTAAAGAGGGCTTTAGGGAGGGCTACAGAGGGATTTAGAAAGGGGCAGACTCCAGTCCAGAAAAGAGTAAGCTCATCACTTTTCACAAACAGGTCTTCTATAATTATTACCGCCAAAAAGGACCCTAAATAGTAGTAAATATACTTCACCTCAGACCTGGAGTACAACACACAGTGAACTACTAGTACTGCAACATCCTATCCTAGAAAATAATGTAGGTAGGACTTAAGATGGAACCACACCAGAAATAATATCAAAATAAGTTGATTTATTATGGCTTTCAAAAAAGATACATACATTTAATAAAATGTTAGAAAAAAAATGAAAAACACTTATTTTATCATAAAATATTTCAATTAGTTTTAATTGAAAAAAAAATTACTTTTATTTTTAAATAAGTAAAGTGATATAAATGAATTCTCTATATAATATTTTGCAATGTTTAAAAAGGAAATAATAAACATATTAATTTATGCACAAGTATACACATGTATACAAATATATACACATTTGTTTTCATAAATCTCTTAAAAAATAATTTATTTTAAAATATATTATTTTCATATCTTGTTCTACATTTAAAATACATATTTATTCTTATTTAACATACAAATATTTTTACTATTTTTTTAGATTTAAAAAACTTTTTACATTTACATTTTCCTAGTACATTATCATGAGGTGATCTACCCCATGGATGTGGAGATCTTCACTTACATGTGAAAAGTTACTAACAGTAATTCCTAATTGAGCAAAGATTAGGCAGTAAAAAGTGGGGGGGCACAACAAAAGTATTTTTTTCTTGCTGCTTTCAATTGACACACAAGACCTCGGAAACCTAGCCTATCTATTGCAATTGTTGACAATCTTTGATGGACAGGGAGACCTCCAGGGCCAAATACACCATACATATCGTGGTGTTAAAGTTAAAAATTTACCTTTTACTGAATCTGTCTCTCTTTGGAACTCCCTCTAACCTCTATTAAAAACTCAACCACAGCTCGTGATCTTCAGAAAAATGGAGACAACACATCTCTTTCACATCCATCTGAACTAATTACTCACAAAACATAACGATATCATATGTTATCCCCAACTGTGTATACACTTCCTATTCTTATAACTTATTCTTAGTGTTACTCTTTATATTTGCTCAAATTTCTTCATTTACATTGTAAAATGTGCTGTTTTTGTAGGAATCCTTCTTGGTGCAGCAGCTCTCTGTCAAGCGTTAAATAAGTAAAAACTGAAACATACACACGGTTAACTTTGTGATTCATTTGAAATGGGCTAAAGTATGTAGTTACTCTTCATATGACATTTATTGCCTGATTTAAAAAAAGTTAATTTTGAATGCACATCAGGCAGAACAACTTATGCTTTGCAAAGAATACGTTATTGCCCTCATTAGGAATAACTCATAAAAATATGTTATTTCCTTCCCCCAAATTTATAATCACCTGTGGTCCTCGTAATTTTAGGAGAGATGGAATAACTGGGATTTTGAGTTTTAGGAAAGTAGTATGCAGAAATCAGTCTTGCTGTGCCGAATTCTCTGGTTTCGTCTGGTATTCTATTCCACAAGGAGACTTCACCTGCTTGAAGCAGGTGACATTTCTGAGAGGGATATCACTTAGCAGCTGTGCCAATGGTGAACTCGTGTTTGGGCCTGATAACTGTTCAAATCAAATTCAAATTCAAATTGAGCTTTATTTCGATTTAAATGAATAAACCATAAAAGCAAATCCATCACACATGTTGAAACACCATCACAACAATAGGAGCCAAAGCAAATGCTGAGGCGTCTGGTTAATACTCAGCAGCATGAATTAATAACAAATTCATAATTCATAATAAATAAATAACAGAACACAATATTTAAACACCTAATAAAAACAAAAAACATAGGGTGCCCAGGCCACAAAATTGAGTAGATTAAAATGCCAAGACATATCGGTGCGTAAGACGTGTTTAGGAAATAAGGTGACTCATAGGCAAAACCTTGGATTTGAGAAGGACTGTAAGTAGAAGAGAGTCTGGATGTGCTGGACAATTGAGACCTCTATAAACAATGGAAACAGAAACAACAGAGCATAGCGATTGTAGAACCAGACTGGGAAGGCTAGGATATCATTTGGGTTAAACTGCCCCTGAGGGAAAGAAAGTTGACATCAAATCAAACCCAACCTGAACCTAGTGATAAGAGTCCTGTCCTTTGCGCTTGGTACAGTCGCCAGGAATGACTAAAGACCCAAAGTTGTCTGCACCAGCACATAATATTTATTAGTGGGTTTCAACAATTCACAAGCCTCCCTTTCCTTAAACATGAGATCCTTACAAGGGTTTTTAAGCCGCGTCTTATCGGCCGCTGTAAAATAGCCAGGTGAGTGGAAAATATCCGACCTGCCCAGCTTATGGCACAGGTCTCTCACATGTCTTAACCACAGGATATGTAAAGCCCATGTCACAAACAAGGCAGTCTGAATGATGTCTCAGTTCAGTGTATCCTCCTTGTTGTGCCGAACGGAGCACCATAACATCAAAGGAGCCTACTTAATACACTCCTCCACATATGGCAACCCCAATTCATCATAAATTGCATCAATAGAAGAGCCAGGGGATATGGCAAGTAAATGCCTGCAGATTCTATTTTCTTCAGTCCGGAGGGCCTTGACATATACCCGCCCAGGCCAACACCGTACGTGAGGGTTGGGATCCATTTTCTAATATAAATCTCAATTAGGGCTGCCAATGATTTACTGCTTATTTTGGAGATCAGACCAAAAAAAAACCCGTGGAGAAACAAAACTTCGAACGCCTTTGTTTCAGACAAGGATCCCAGGACCCGTTTAAGTCAAAAACAACACTTAGATATGAGAATTCATGGGTTAAGGGCAGAGGGGTACTTTGCATTAGGAAGTGGTGGGATTTAGCTTGCTCTCCTCCACATGGCATCACAAGTGTATTAGATTGGTTCACACGCAGCCCCAAACTACTCATAAAATCAACAATAGAGGCCTTGAGGCCATTAGTTGTTTGAGACATTATAACCACATCATTGGCATATAAGAGGTCGGGTGCATGTCTGCCCTTAACAGTTGGAACCTGCCCTCCCCTCACCAATAACGCAGCTTCCAGCCTATTGATATATGAAAGAAATACAATGAGGCCACACCCCAGGCCCCAGCCCCAAACTTTCTGTACATTCGCCCTCATGTCTGAATCTGACACAGGCGCTCAGATCATAATGAAAGGCACATAAAAAGGCAGCCAAGCACAGGCTGAGCCCCTGGGAATGTAGAATTTCTCAAACTTTGGACCTGACAGTGCTGTCAAAAGCACATGCCAGGTCCATAAAAGCAAGGAACATGGGGCCATCTTTGGATATAGTATATTTACTGACCCGGAGGTAGAGCTTCAGACATTGCTATTGAGTCCCCAAACCAGATCTAAACCCATATTGGACTCCTCTAAAGATGCTATTACCAAAGACCCATGACAAAACCCTGTACACAATAAACCTGCAAATGACTTGATGGCTGAATCAGGGAGGAAGATAGGCCCATAATAACATGGTGATGCTCTGTCTCCCTTCAGGAATATGGGGACAAGAATTGCTGAACGCCAGGTCTTACGCAGCCCTACTTGGCAAGCTGTATTTGCTTAGTTAGAATCTGGGCCCAGGCGTCTGCCTCCTGTTTATACAATTCCATTGGGACTCCGTCCCATCCTGGGGATTTACACATGGGGCTATTGTTAATTGTTTCAACCATTTCCAAAAACTTGAACTTAATAACAAGAGGGAGTAATGTTGGTAACACCAACCGTTCAGCATGGTCTTTCAAGTGATATACTTGTTTGAAATGTAAGACCAAGAATCTGCACTAATGTTATCACACAGACAATAGGGGTCTGCATTGGATTGCTGGACATGTTTGGCTGTCCTCCAGAAAAGGCCTGCATCACCTGACCGACAGGCCGTCAGGGTGCCCCAGACTTTCTCCTTGTGTTCAGCCTTCCTGCTGCTAATGACCAACTTGTAGGCCCTTCTACAGGTCTCAGCCCCTTCTGGGGCCCAGGTACAAGCTTTCAGGGCCCTCATAAGACATCTATTAGCCTCCCTGAAATTCCTATAAAACCAGGGCCTACCTTCATGTCTAAGAGGGAGTATCGCCCTCATCAGAAAACCTTTAACAATGGACCTTAAATGATCAAAGACACGGGTGCTACTGGCCAAGGGATATGATAAATGAAAACAAGCATAAAACTTGTCCAAATGTTCCATACAGAGCCTGTGCATGATCTTACCCATATCAGTCATCTTCAAAACCAACCTCAGACCATCCCCACTTGGCACTGACTGGGCTTCCCACCTCACCCCACTGCAGTCTCAGTCACACCCATAAATGGGCAAGATAACGTAACAGCAAGTAGGTTATGATCACTGAATGGGCTAGAGATCGATTTGCCCTCTCTCATGCAGTCAAGAAGTCCCTTACTAACAAAAATACAATAACAGAGGAACCTGCTCCTCCAACAAAGGTGGGAGTTAATAAACAAAGGGGAGTAGCTCACTAAAAGGCACTACACAATTCAGACCGGGCCAAATGGCCAAAAAGATGCTGACCTCTTTTATCAGTTGGCCAGATCACAGCTTCTGGATGTTCAAATCAGAGGAGAAAGTCACCAGTCTGGAGCCCCGAGCACCTCTAGGAATAACTTGGCACTAAAATCTCCTGCCAATACAACAAATACACAACCATAGCTTGATTCTAGCTCCCAAATAAACTCAAAGAGAGCACTTAAATTTGGATTAGGCTTAGAAGAAAAGTTATCATTATAAAAATAAATCAGGTCAAATTTAAAGGACTTTACCCACTTGATTAAAAAGGCTTGAATTAAGGAGTTTAGCGTGGGGATAAGGACAATAACACAATCAAGAGACTTTGGGGGTCATTCTGACTCCCGCCGGCCGCGGTAACCGCAGGGCCGGCGGGAGCCGCCGAATGACCGCACCGCGGTCACCCATTCTGAGTTTCCCGATGGGCTGGCGGGCGACCGCCAGAAGGCCGCCCGCCAGCCCAGCGGGAAACCCCCTTCCATGAGGATGCCGGCTCCGAATGGAGCCGGCGGAGTGGAAGGGGTGCGACGGGTGCAGTTGCACCCGTCGCGACTTTCAGTGTCTGCTTGGCAGACACTGAAAATCTTGGTGGGGCCCTGCTAGGGGGCCCCACGACACCCGTTACCGCCAGCCAGGTTCTGGAGGATTCCCTTGGGCAGCGGGAAACCGGTGGGACACCGCCGGTTTCCCGTTTCTGACCGCGGCTGTACCGCCGCAGTCAGAATGCCCATGGGAGCACCGCCAGCCTGTTGGCGGTGCTCCCGCGGTCGTTGGCCCTTGCGGTCCATGACCGCCAGGGTCAGAATGACCCCCTTTAACCCATACAGAAAGCCCTTACTAAGCCCTGTCGTTTCCAGATGGCACTGCAGGCATCAAATGACAAATAAAGCCATCATAAAAAAATTCCTTCTGAGCCCAGGTTTCTTGTAGGCTCACAATATCAAAGAGGGAGCAAAATTAAGCCAGGCTATATCAAGGAGTTTGGCAAGGCCACCCACATTCTAACTCAGCAACTAAACACCCTGAATAAAATCAGGCTGATTGACTACATGCTCCTGACCAACTGCCGTTATCAGTTGTTTGGCTGGTGTAGAAGGTGTTACAGTATCCCTGTGTATGGTCACCAGACCGGGACTGTTAGAACAACAGGCCAACCACCAAAGGCTGACCGGTTGGGACCGGAATGGACAGCCCAGTCAATTAATACTGCGGGAGTCGGCCAAGGGTGCAAAACAATTAGAAACAGGTACCAAGAAGCAATCATTGGGTACAAAGTTGACAGAAGGTGACACCCTTGGGTAACTATCCCATGAGCCCATAGATACCCTGGCCTATAGAAGAAACCGAATGGGAAGACTTTGACATTGCTCTGCCTAGCATACCCGAAATATGAAGAAAAGAGCAGCTCCTTAACAATAGACATTTTTGCAAAATTGACACACAGTCCCCATCAAGTTCCTTATTAGCGGGCCCAATCTAGGATACCCTACGTGCAAACAATACTTCAGAAAACAAATTTAACTTGTGGCAGACATGGTGGTTCAGCCAATGAATGGCCTTGATCATCAGCTGCTCTGGACTTTCCGTAGCCCAAGGTTTTAGCTCCAGAACATTGGCTAGAAATAGAACACATTGGGTAAACAGCCAGAGGTAGATTGAGAATGACTTCTCCACGGGCCCTGCAGGATGCAGAACTGGGTGGCCTGGGGGCCGAAGCATGGAAATTGGGCCTGGATGGCACTGGGGAGGGTGGACAGCGATGAGCAAGTGAAGTTGGGGACCAAAGGTGCAGTGGTGGACATGTTGATAGCACGAGTAACATGGTCAGGGCCTGACCCACTCACCAGGGCCTCTTTGAGGGCTGAAAGCTTATTTTTGAATGCTGCCAAATGATCCAAATTTGGCTAAAGGCAAGCTGTAGCCGTAACCTTGCCAGGACAAAGATGAATTGCAGTTGCGGGGCCTATGTGTAGCCATTTTAGCTACAGCTTCATACACGTTATTTCAGCAAACTAGTCCTGTCGTTGTGTACTTTAACCTAGATATGTTATTATTCTAGCTTTGTTATATTATTTTGATAACAGCCACATGTGCACTCTAGTTTTATTTTCTCTATTTAGTTGTTCCTCACCTAGGTCAGCACTGCATTCTTAAATAAAGACATTTCTTTCACTCTGTGCTTTCTCAAGGCTGCAGTGAGATAGATTGCCGGCAAAAGTGGTACGCTTTGTCTCCACTGTTCACAGAAACATACACACTCTTACCTGAGGATCCTTTCTTGGAACATCAGCTGTTTTATTATAAAAAACAACACTTTGACCCATGTACATTACAGGGAGATTCCAGCCAGATGATCACAACTGTATGCTGACTGCTGATTGCTTCACTGCAGCTGCTTATGTAGACCACAGGCCTCTTGCTCAGGTATGAGGCATGATGTCTTTCCAGACGGGAACCCGAAGGGCAGATTTAGAGCTTAACATGCTGTGCTCTAACATAGCCTAGGTAGGAACTATCTATACAAACCTTAGTGACAATATTTGTAGCGTTATTCTTGTGTTTAACTCTCCTTGTCACTTTTTCAATCCTGTTGTGCTTCATCATCCTAGTTATTGCAATACATGCTTTATTAACTAAGATGAAGTTACTTCAATAAAACCTTATTGAACTTTACTCTGCCTCTGATTGTCCTTGCATACGTGAAACTAATGTAACTGAGAGAAACGGCTGAGATCTGAGCGACCACGATTCCCCTGAGGAGTTATTTATGTCACAAGACTGGTTGCCCAAATCATCCCTGCTCTGGGGTGGAGATGAGGCACTGCTAGTTAGCCGGAACAAACATGGATTAGGCTGACAGGCATCACTTGGAGCAGGTTCAGACTCAGTACTCTGCATTCCAGGTGATTCTGCCACCCAAGTGTGGTAATCTCATTAGGATAATGAGAACCTATGCGACATGGCACCGCCAACGTTTGGTCAGGCTCTAATTTTTGGGTCCTCCTAAGTATCTCTGTCCCACTACATGCAGAGACACCTCAGTACTGTATACAAAGACGTCCGTGGTATTGAGGATATTTTCTCCTCAGCTAAGTAGGGAGTACCTAATGAATACTGTAGGCTGTTCAAGATTGAACTCTAAAAGGATAATCCCCATTTGGTGTGCTTTTCTCTGAGCGAAATATACCATTCATTATGGCAAACTCTCAACGGGTGCAATTGCAGTCAATATGCGACCACCCCTTACTGCACATTTATTTGCACATGGCCTAACGGCCCAGGGGGGTCCTATTACATTTGTTGTTGAGGCTCATTCAGCCTATGGAACAGAAATCTTCTATTCTTGGGTCACATTTCCAGCAGCTGATGGGAACAGAAATACATTTCATCACTATAAACCTGCAAACCTTTATCTTATCAAGAACATAATAATTGGCTTGAAGGTGCCCTACCACATATAATACTACTCGTAAGAATAGGTCCTCTAAGTAATGATGGTCCCACCAGGCCTTTATTAGCCACATATACACCACACCCTGAGGCAGCAACCTTAATGGTAGCTGAAGTCCGCCGCTTATATTCTGAGCTGACGGATATATATAGGCGATTAGTACAGTTTGTAATGCAAACATTAAATGCAAACCTAACACTTGCTGCCCTGGCGCAACACATGCAGTAACACAAGGTATTAATCCTGTGACTGCACATTCGATCATGGGTAAAGTACCTGCCAAACGAGAAGTGGTTCAGTTTTGGTTAGCTCAAAAAATAAATGCACTGGAAGCAGTATTTCCCCATACGGGACCTCAGGATGAGCATAGAACATTAACTATGTGCTTGTCATTTGGAATGGTTCCCACAGTAGATGATTGCAATACTTGGGGCACGGTATTTGCCCCGCTCGATACTACAGCACATGGTGCACCAACACTTGCCAGTCTACCTGGAAGTGTTAAAATAGATTCAAGATGAATACGGGGATGCCCCAGCCCTGGACTTGGGGATGCAACTCATGGGCAATTTTGCCACGGTATCCTCAATCACATTAAGTAACCTTAAAGGGGAAGCAGTTGCACTAGCAGTGCGCAAGCTGCTCTGGGACATTCCTCCGCAGGATCAAGAACGTGAGCTGCCAAAGATTATCGCAGAGACCTACTCTAGTATTGGTCGAGATAGTCTGGGGGCCAGACCCCCAAAACCACAGTTTTAGGGTAAATCTAATAAAGATACTACAAAGCAAGTTCCTGAGGGTTCTAAAAACCCCTGGGATAAAAAAGAACAAATATCTAAAAGAGAAAGGTGAGAATCTCCGCATACAGAGGCCCAACAGAATAGATATAGGTGGTCATTACAACATTGGCGGTAAAAGCCGCTTATCGCCGTGCAGAAGACCGCCAACACACCGCTGCGACTGCGGAATTCCACCACAGTCATTATGACCCAAAGGCCGGAATCCACCAACATCTAGACACCCAAACAAGTCCGCCACACCAAAGGTCAGTGATAAACTGGCGATAAGAAATCCTCCACCATCACACCAACAGGAATACACACACACTATCATGACCCACGAATCCACGCGGCGGTCTTTCAACCACGGTATTCCATTGGAGGTACACACCGCCGCGCTCAAAATACACACACATTTACAAAACACATCCACATTGGACAAATCAAAATACACACACCTGATACAAATACACACACCATTCCCACACACCCACAACACTATAAAACACACACCCACATTACCCACAAACCCCTATGACAAAAATTGCGACAGAAGGCCAGAGAGACAGCTCTATCTACAAACGAGCATCCACAGGGACTCAACACCATCACCCACATTACATCCACGCACCTCACACAACACACCACTAAATACCACCCCACACATCACAACACACACCACCTCACACATCAACCACACCACCCCATGGCACCGCAAAGACACCCCAGGTTCCCTGAGGAGGAGCTCAGGGTCATGGTGGAGGAAATCATCCGGGTGGAGCCACAGCTATTCGGATCACAGGTGCAGCACACCTCCATAGCTAGGAAGATGGAGCTATGGCGCAGAATCGTGGACAGGGTCAACACAGTGGGACAGCACCCAAGAACTAGGAATGACATCAGGAAGAGGTGGAACGACCTACGGGGGAAGGTGCGTTCCGTGGTCTCAAGACACCACATCGCAGTACAGAGGACTGGCGGCGGACCCCCACCTCCTCCCCCACAACTAACTACATGGGAGGCGCAGGTCTTGGCTATTCTGCATCCTGAGGGCCTCGCAGGAGTAGCTGGAGGAATGGACTCTGTACGTCAAATCTTTACTACTATATCCCCCACCCTACCTGCATGCCATCTCATACCCCCACCCTCACCCCCATCACTCCTACTCCTCACACATGTCCCAATATCACAACCCACTCATCCCAAACCCAAGCCCTGCATGCAACACCAAAGCATGGACATCCATCACCAAAGCATGGCCACTGCACATACCCATACACCCCCATAAACCATCATCACACAATGTCCCACACAAGAATGCAAGCACTGGGGTACACTGTCACCCACCCATTGCACACCATGGCACACACAGATGCAATAATCATGCCTTTAACCCCCTGCAGGACCCCTACCCAATGTCACCGGACAGGAGGGTCCAGAGATGTCCACTCCACCCACAGAAGAGGCCCACAATGATGACAGTGTGGAATCGCATTTTACAGGTCTTAGGTATGCTATGCCTAGTGGACCCTGTGATACACAATGACAATCTCTGCACAGGCCTATCATTAAGTAAAGAGGCCTACAAATGTAATTCGCTACTGCTAGGAACGCATTATGTTGCAAGGCTTGCCCTCTGAACAGACATCATGAAAGATCCTCGTCATTGCATGCTAGCTGAAGCAATCTCCCTTCTGGAAAGTACCAGTCTGAGTACGTGATGTTCTCGAGTTCTGTCACAGGATGGACCATGTGATATTAGGCACGTAGGCCACCTTGTGTAAAATCCTTTTCTATGCTTTTTGTTACTATATATAGTATGATAGGAAAAACGACCTCAGCCATAATGGAGAAGTAGTCATGCGTCAATCATACGTCAAAGCCAAAGAACCAATAAGACGTTGAATTATGTTTGTGGTTTAATACTATAAAAGATCATGTATTACTTCCTTGTATTAGGCTGCTCGAGTGTACACTAGTACAGAGCATCCTCCATGTACATGTCTTTCTATTCTATCCCTAATAAATTGATATTATGTTTATCTAGAAGAGCTGGCTAACGGTCGTTTGTATCCTGAATGGGTGCTGAATAATTAGGCTTCTACATTTGGTGGAGAATGGAAGAATTGCGGTCTCGTTCAGCGAATAGTTTCCTTCAGCCCGGCTCCTGTTTCGGTTGGGGCGACAGCTGACCCATTGGACAGGGCCCCTCCTGCGACGGAGTCTGGAGCTGTCGTGAGTATCTATTGCTGCTTCGTGGTCCTGCTCTCGCTGTTTGCTCTACTGTTTTTCCGTTGTAAATATTGCGAAACAGGGAGGTAACTGGGGTGTTTCGTTAATATGTTTCCTGCATACAGTGGTTATGCATTTATGGTTAATATTTCTATTTTGCCGTACCCCTTAGCCAGCTTTTTGTAATGATATTTGTTTTTCTTCTCTGTCTCCGGTGGCATGCCAAGGGCATTTCTTCCTCTGTTGTCCTCTGTTGCGGGCTCCGATAATGCACCTCGTGAAAACATTCAGATAGATAACCGTCCGCAGGCTGCTAGCATTCTGTGTTAATTTGGTTCTTCCATTGTATTACACCATTTCCTTCCTCCCTGCGCTGCAGCTGTATACTTAGAATAGCTTCCTGTATTTCATGTAGCTTGTTACTGTTAATAAAAGATGTCCGAGGAATAGAGGCAACTAGCGGTGTTGCTTCAGAACACAGCGCGAGTCGCTGTTTGCAGTCCCCAGCCGGAGGGGCTGGGGCGGATAACTCTGGCCAGAGAGGGTGTTGTGGGCGCCAAGCCAACCCCTGGTTAACAGGGCGTTGCCCAGATGTGAAATGGAATGGTAGAGGTCCGTTCCAGGTTCTATGTGTACATTTAAGAGGAACTGGCATGTGATTTCAGCTTCCTTGTGTTTATAGGAGTGATAGCGGTTCATTCCAGTAACTGGATGATTGTGGTTCATTCCAGTGGAGCAGGCAGGCTCTGTTTGTCGTGTTAAAAAATTGTTATGTTATCTGTTTCCTGTAATATTGCAGCTCTTTGAACAATGCTTATGGCATATTGAACTATCGGCTACTCATGTGAAATGGTGTAAACTGTAGAAGTGATTTTTGAGGTATAAATCAATGTGTGTGTAAAAGTGGTTTTTGAGGTATAAATCCGTGTGTGTGCGAAAGTGGTTTTTGAGGTATAAATCCATGTGTGTGTAAAAGTGGTTTTTGAGGTATAAATCAGTGTGTGTGCGAAAGTGGTTTTTGAGTTATAAATCTGTGTGTGTGAGAAAGTGGTTTTTGAGGTATAAATCCATGTGTGTGCAAAAGTGGTTTTTGAGGTATAAATACGTATGTGTGTCTGAAAGTGGTTTTTGAGATATAAATACGTGTGTGAGCGAAAGTGGTTTTGGATTGATGAAGGAAGGGTTGACAACAAGGTGGTGTACTGTGATCTATTTTGACTTCATGCATTTGCGATTTAGGATAAGAATTTTTAGAAAATTTAAGACTAGGTGGGTGGACTCCTGGGAGACATAATACAGATTTTTATGACAATTGACTGATTTAATATGCAAACATCACACAGTAAAAAAAAAAACCCCTGCACTCGCTACATATTGATACAAGGGGTGGGAGTAGGATCACCCCACAGGGCTAATTGTACTGTGACCCTTGTCTATGGTTCTGCCGTCACATGTGGTTGCTTGACTTGTTCACCGCTATTGCATTATCTGTGTGTCACTGGCCAAGGATCTGGTCCAGCTTCCAATATCATACAGCCGCACCCTGTCCCTCCTGACTATTCTGTCATCTCTTGATTCACCCCAAAGGACGCCAGTGTGGACGCCGTCACTAGCACCTTGGGTACTGTCTGATTTCAAACTTTTTGTGAGCTAAGGTGGACATGGCTGGCTGAAATTGTGGCATGGATGCAGACCGGCTTGCTTCCTGCTTTTACTAATCAATAATTGCGGCTGGCAAAGAGAGGCTGCGTGTGTGAATATACCCATTGTTACCCCTTCTGTGTCATGGGGTATGAGCGGTGTAATAAGAAAAAAAAATACACCGACATCCTACTGTTTTCTGGAACGATTGTAATTGTCTTCGTGTTATGTAACAAAAGGCTAGGGTAAGACAGTCACGAGGAACCCTCTTAGTAAAGGCAAACTAGAGACACATCAACATAGCCCCAAAGACAGTCCAGCGTACCAAATAGAGGCGAAAGAAGGCCTATAGGCACTACTGTACTTAGACTTTGACTTTGCAAGGAAAGTGACAGTAGTGTTTCTGTAGCTTTGCGGACATGTGTGGTGCTTTACAATGCTGCCTACATGCTAGTTGCATGTGGGATGTGCATTGAATGTGGGGCTGTCCTGTATGTGGAGGATAAAAAAAAAAAAAGAGAAATAAATAAAGTGAACTGAAGAATGGTTTCCTCCACATGGTGGGGGGGCTGACAAGGGCAGGGAAGATTGGAGGACGGAAAAAAAAAAGAGAGATAATAGGGGCTTGTCAAGCTCTCTTCCTGTGACAAGTGCACAGTCACAGGAACAAAATATCGATTTTGTTTGAAGACATTTGGGAAATACAATACAGCGTGAGGGCACCACAGCAGGGACCAAACACTCTGAGCTGCCTCTACAACAGCAGGCAGAGACGGAACGTGAAAGCCGCACCCTGGAATGGCGTTTGATGGATGAGGAAGTGAAAAATAAAAGCAAAACGTAAGAGACCTTGTGAAAGAATTAGACAGTTATTCCATAGCCTGGGTAAAGAGGAAGTGGCTAATGCAATTAGAAAAAAATGAACAGAAGTACGAACAGATATCAAATGAAATGGAAAAATGTATTGGCAAGGGGCGAGAGGGATCACACAATTTACTATGGGATATGTCCACGTATGCACATCACACAATCCATAACATCAAGATGTGGAAGGAGGTGCTCAGCAATACAAACACACAGCTGGAGATCACAAGAGACAGTCTCTCGACGTACATAAAAATGTACAGAGTTAAACAGAATAATAGCCATGGGAAGGGCTGCTTTGGAAGGATCTGGATACATTGTTTAGCATTATTGTACCATGAGATTGGTGGGAGGATTGTAAGAAGGCGATACACTGGCCTGAAATATGTGGCCACTACTCCAATTACTACACTATAATTTGACACTACACTGAGTATGGGAAAGGTTTGCAAGTAGACAAGGGATGGCTGTAACATGCTTACACACTGTAGAAAATGTAAGTTTAATTGTTAAGTTATGACACGTAATAAGACACAAAATTCAGACTTTATTACTTGTTATTTGCTTTAAAAGTACTGCAAAGAGCATTGTACAGCAAAAATAAAAGCGTCAAGATAACTCCAGTGATTAATGTACCTGCTGGGGAGGAATGAGAGTTTTGGACAGTGGCAGTGGATGGCACAGTGGGTTACTGCTTTTGTCACAGAGATTCTTTAGTTACTGTACAGTTCATAATAGTAATCTAGCACATTGAGCTATGAACTGCAATTAAGGAGCTGCATGCCAACTGCATAGCACAAATTAGAAAGCTGTTTTTGCCCAGTCTTTCATTTTAAAGTGCTGTAAAGTGCTCCAACACCTACACTGGTATGAGAGATGCTATAATAAAAATTAATTAAATGTGAAAAAAAGGATAGGGAGAGAAGAGAGGCACTTATGGTTAAAAATTGAAAAGTTGG
Organism: Pleurodeles waltl; assembly: GCF_031143425.1. Classification (NCBI taxonomy): domain Eukaryota; kingdom Metazoa; phylum Chordata; class Amphibia; order Caudata; family Salamandridae; genus Pleurodeles; species Pleurodeles waltl. The sequence continues at coordinate 780,200,939 of NC_090439.1, forward strand.
TCGCCAAGATGCAGCACCAAGATTTCCAATAAAATGTTTAGATTTTTGCATATTTTTTCAATATAAAAAGAATGATTTCATGTTTGAAATTTAAATTGTGCAAATTGCTTGGGGGTACCTGGCTTCCAGTAACGTTTCACTGGTGGTCCCCAGGAGTAAAAAGGTTAGGAACCACAGGTGTACAACAAATTAGAACTTTCTTATGTAGGGATTACATCTGCATATTTGACCCATGCAAAGGTTGCCAAAATTCTTACAGTGAACAAATTTAGTCTGGAGGGAACAGAGGATTCATTTGCAGCAGTTAACAATATGTTGTCAGGAGTGTGGAATTTTATAAAATGTCTAAATTGTCCATGGGACAGTTTGTGTCATCAGTCTACTTGTCCTGTAAAAAGACATGCATATTTTCCTCCTGCTAAAATGGTGTTTACAAATATTGTCTAGGAGTTCGATTTCCTGGTCTGCCTCATTAAATGCTAGCTCATGTATAAAAGCTGTAAATTTGCACTAATGCAGGAACAGATACCATGGGTGTACTTTGTGATTTTCTTTGAGAATTCTGCCATAAAATGGTTATCACAGATCTTTTGTTATTTGAATTCTGTCTCTCTATTTATTGGCTGGCTTCAGTGGTAGTGACACCATTCTGCTCTTCCATACGAAGAATATTGGCACAAAGTAGTTTTGGCACAAAGTAGTTTTGTTCATGCCAGGAACTACTATGGCAATGTGTAACTTTGATGAAAAGGTTACATTGATCTTTCCTGTTATGAATATAAATGTTGGAAATACCACCATGCATCCGCACATTTTACTAAATGATGCTTCAAAGAAATGACACCTAAAATATCATGGTAGTTTAGCAGAATGTTTCTTTCCTAGTTACATTGTTTGTGAAGGTATTTTGAAAGGAAGGAATAACAAAATTTTGCTTTCGAGCTTCTGCAGATATTTGCATCTGATGAGAGAGCATTCTGGAAGAATTGTGCTGGGCATTTGTTTACGGTAGTTCCATACCTGGTTGTGTATTTCTTCATAGCTCTATAGAGTACATACTAATAATTTAGTCATGTTCAATGAAAGAAGAGATATAGAAATTAAAAGAAGTGTTAAATGTGATGAATTGTAAATAATATAAGTAAATAAGAGATATATAAAAATGTGGGTTATTGTTGGGGTGTAGAGTGAGTTAATTATGTGATAACAAACTTCTACTAAGGTGTATTGATATTTAAAATAAACACATTAGTGCAGTAATAATGATTACACATGACGTGTTAGTGACTGATCGATTTCACTTAATGAGAGGCTAAAAGAAAATAACACAAGTGGATGTTTAAACATCTGCAGTACATGTAGTATGTTGAAGTCATGTGAGTGCAACCAGGGTGTCAAAAGGGCAATGAATGGGTATAAATGCAGCACATTTGTCACAAATGTGTTTTATTTTTATGGTATTTTATTTTGTGCATTTATCTGCCAGGTCCCGTCCCTATATTAAATTGTAGCAGTTAAGATTACCTTCCCCATTTCTGAAAACCACAGACTCTGGGCATGACTCCAAGGGCAAAGCCACGGATTGTTGCGATATGTTACCATGACGTTCCAAGTAGAAATGTAAAATAAATGTACAGCTGAATGGAATAGGATTTTTTTTTTTATATACACCCTGGACGCAGGATGTATGTATCTACGTAGGAGTATTTTTCTATCCATGTTTTTCCCTAGGTTTCAGAACATGGACGAGAAGATGTGGTTTCTGTATCCGTCTGTCTATGTTACGTTTTATGTTTTCATAATTAATGGGAGTCTTCCGTGGTACATCTTAAATGAGCGCAGTGAAATGGATTGCCTTCATGTGTTGGTAGATTGCAACTAAATATTCTCAAAAACTGGTTTTGGGTATTGAAAATACCTATATTAGGATAGAGTTATTACTACCTTAGGATGTGCTATGTAGTACTGCAATACAGCTATGAGTAATATACCTCTGATGATGAGGGTGCCAAATATAAATAAATAAAATAAATATAATATCTTAAAGGAACATCAGCATTTCAGAACATCACACTTGTACGAGAAAGGGGAAGTGACTTCTGATGGCGGTGATGCCTGCAAAGTCCCAACCCTTCCAGCATTGATGCAGATATTCTGGGTGTTGAAATAGAATAATAGGATACAATGCTATGTTAAAAAATTATACTGGCTGTATACCAGTGTAACATGTGTTTTCGCCTGACCTTTGGATCACCATTTGTTTGGTGAAATAGTTTGTGTGAATATTCCACTGTTACTGAGTGTAATTGTTATTTATTTTTTAGTGTTTATTTGAGTTTAAGAGTGTGCTAGTTACCCCATAAACAAGTCAGATATGTCCCTTTATAAGATTTTGTGCATCTGCTGAGCGGTTCTAGATTGATGCAATACCGCTTGCTTCATTGGTCAAGAAAGGCACCCTTGACAAAGTTGTCAAAGTGAGCACCGACTGAGATACTGTTTGACTGGCCTATGAACATGTCTGGTGCTGAGAAGTTATTATCTGATAGGACATTTTGACAGCAGTTTGCCTTACCTTCAGCATGAGGTGCTGCAGGCCCTTCCTGGCTGGACAGCACTACCTGGACATGATCTCCAACAGGGAGATTGGGCTTGGGTCTCCTGAAAAGTAGGAGGGAATGACCTCCTGGATCCACAGCTATTACACCAAGAAGGTACACCACCGGAACACAACTGCATCCTGTAGACTGGGTGTGGGTAAAGGCCACACCAGACGTCACTGCCTTCAACTACGGTGGAGGGGACCATACCAAGTCCTGTTGACAACAGCCACAGCAGCCAAGTGTGAGGGCATCACATCCTGGGTCCATACCTCACACACCAAGAAGGCCGCTGGACCAAAGGACGACCAGCCGCCAACAAAGTTGCTGATGAGAGTAATGCCACCTTCACCACAGCGGTACAACCTTCGTTCGACAAGCGCCACCAGTCAACACTGACGGAACTGCTCGTGCTACACTCCCACAGGAGTCGGAGAGTGTAAGCGGGTTCCCCAGTACACCAGAGCATTGTTCTTGGACTGCTCGTGCTGCAACCCCACAGGAGTCGGAGGGTGCAAGCGGGTCCTCAAGACACCAGGATATTCTTTCAGAACTGCTCGTGCTACTCTCCACAGGAATCGGAGAGTCAAGTAAGGCCACTTAAGTATTAAAGACATCAGGATATAAATGAACAGAATACTAAAAGTCCGCTAGAAAAATTTGCGCCAAGAGGTACAGATCCCAGTCCTACGGAAGCGGCTGGTCACTAGGATCAGTGCGGTTTGTAGCCCCATTGGGAGGTGCCTCTTCCAATTAGGAATATAGCAAAAATAGGACAAAAGGGCCATCCCTCGGGACTATCGCATTCAACTCCCTTAGAACTGGACACTGGGATTCATCCCTTTATACTCTGCATAACTACAAGTGTCAAATAGCATTCAACGTCGCCCCGAAAATATACAGAAGGAATAGACTACTCGTGTGGCACTCCTACAGGAATAAGGAGGTACCAAAGGTTACATACCAATAGAACTGGTTTCAAGTGCTAGCCACATCTGACCACACCCTATAAGGCGACATGGATTTAAGATTACAACATAAGAAAAAGGAGCAGAAGAAGTGGCCTGTGGTGGTCACAGCATTACTCACCCCAGTAGCAGCTATAGTAATAACAACAATACTGATAGTATATAAAGACGACATACACATTCCATGGCTCGACCAGGAACACTACATCCCCAAAAATGGCCAAGGTGAAAGAACAACAGGTGGTGAGAACAACAATATCTCAAAATAACATGAGAGGGTGGAGGATAAAACAAAATGGGTGAAATATACAAAATGGAAAGAAGATGGAGAAGATTATAAGGACAATACATTTGTGCAAATGGTATCAATGTACAAAGAACTAGCAAATGTGTCTGATTGTTATATATGTACCCACCTACCGACCACTAGCCAGGAGAAAAGAAATTACACTTAAATGCCCCTCACAGAATTCGTGGCACGTAACATATTAGATAATATGTTAGGGGGAAATTTAAAAGGAATGAGTACAGGGAAAAGAAAAAAAAAAAAAAAGGAGAGAATAAGAGAAAATATAAACAAAGGAGAAATGAGGAGAAAAAGGGATGAGTATGGTTTGGAAGATGAACCTTATGTAGGTGATATGCAAGGAAAATTGGTAGAAAGAGTGTAAAATAAATTGAAGGAAAAAGATAGAAGGAGAAGAAAGAAGTGTAGGAGATTAGAACCCGAAGAAAGAAGAAGAGAATTTATTGAATGCATTTACAACAGAAAAAGGGAAGGGTTACACTGAAAGGGATCATGGCTCAGAACAACGAATACCATGCCTGGCCATAGATACAGAAATAAAGGCACCATGGTGTTTCAAATGCTCAAGAGGTAACGCAAACACTAGCAAACACGGAATTGATGTGGGACATAGTATTTGCAATACAACTTTGAGCCTGGACTACAAAAGAAATGACACAACAGGCTTGTCCATAGGCCTGACACCTCCCAAAGGAATATTTATTATATGTGGGACATCTGCATTTTTTAAATTGCCAGCAGGTTGGCAAGGTACCTGCTACTTAGCATTTGTGCTACCAAAAATGGCACATAGAACAGAATTACAGAAGGGGGAAAAGAGAACACTTGGCGGGGTGCGCAGGAAGAGGACACCAACGTGGGGAATATAAGAAAGGAAATAGAGGATATAAAAAAGGAAGAAGAAGGAGCTGGGAAAGTGGCAGATGGGACAGACGTCAGAGGAATGCTGGATCGAGTAGCAGCATGGTTCAGGGGTTGGGGTACCTGGTTGGTAGAGGTACTAGCGATAGGGATCGTGGCACTGATAACGATATGTGTGCTCATAACAGTTTGTCCATCCTTCCTGGCCCTACTCTTGAAAAAAAAAAAAAAAAGAAACTGTCACCAGAAACACATACATTATCAAAGAAAAAGATATAAGGATGACAACAGGGACAAGCAAGAGGTATAAATGAGAGAAATACACCATGACCCTTAGATTTGTCATTGAGTATCAGAGGGCGGAATGTGGAATCGCATTTTACAGGTCTTAGGTATGCTATGCCTAGTGGACCCTGTGATACACAATGACAATCTCTGCACAGGCCTATCATTAAGTAAAGAGGCCTACAAATGTAATTCGCTACTGCTAGGAACGCATTATGTTGCAAGGCTTGCCCTCTGAACAGACATCATGAAAGATCCTCGTCATTGCATGCTAGCTGAAGCAATCTCCCTTCTGGAAAGTACCAGTCTGAGTACGTGATGTTCTCGAGTTCTGTCACAGGATGGACCATGTGATATTAGGCACGTAGGCCACCTTGTGTAAAATCCTTTTCTATGCTTTTTGTTACTATATATAGTATGATAGGAAAAACGACCTCAGCCATAATGGAGAAGTAGTCATGCGTCAATCATACGTCAAAGCCAAAGAACCAATAAGACGTTGAATTATGTTTGTGGTTTAATACTATAAAAGATCATGTATTACTTCCTTGTATTAGGCTGCTCGAGTGTACACTAGTACAGAGCATCCTCCATGTACATGTCTTTCTATTCTATCCCTAATAAATTGATATTATGTTTATCTAGAAGAGCTGGCTAACGGTCGTTTGTATCCTGAATGGGTGCTGAATAATTAGGCTTCTACAACAGCAGCTCTGTCCAACTGGATCTAGACGACCAGCCCGGTCCATCTGGGACCTCGGGACAGTCGGTTCCCCTCACACTGGCACAAGCCACTACAGGGCTTCCCCCCTCTGGAAACACCAGCACAGCACCCACCCAGCGGACCCATACCTCTGTCCCCAGGACACGTCAATCAACAGTGTGTCCACCACTACAGGGAACCCAGGCTAACCCACCACCCCAACAACAACTGGGACCTGGGGGCAGTGGTAGTGGGCACACGGTTCAGGGGATAGAGGCCCAGGAACACAGGGGAACTGGGAGGGCTGCTGTGTGACAGGGGGAGGACAGGCCCAGGGAACCCACTCTCCACGAGGCTCTCTCCAGCATCATGGGAGCCTACCACCATTCCCAGGAGACGATGGCAACGGTACAGGCCAAGTTTCAGGAGACCCAGCGGCTGCAGGAGGAACAGTATTTGGGCTTCAGGGAGGAACTCAAATCCATCAATTCCAACCCTGGGCACCATTGTAGGGGTGCTGAAGGAACTCGTGAACACCTGGAGGGACACTGTGGCACAACAAGGGGCCCCTGACACTAGCCTGGACGATGAACTGCCCCACCACCTCTGCCGGCGCTAGTGGACAGGAGGCACCGCCACAGGACCACCACACCAGCACCCCACCCCCTGCAGAGGGAGAACCACCCCGCAAACGGTCCCTGAGATCCAGGACAAAGACAGAGAACAATGCCAAAACCCACGCCAAGAAATGAGACCACCCTGATTGTCATCCTTTTGTCCCACCTTGTCACCTTGTCCATTCTTAAACTGCCCCAGCTCCACTTCCTATGCCCCTTTGGACAATGCACCTGTGAGACTTATAGACTGGACTCTGCCATGGACATTCCTCCACCATCACCCCTCACCATTTTACAACCCCCTCCAATATTGAGCACTTAAATAAACACCCTTACAGCAGAAAACAATCTGGAGTCTGTCTGTGATTTCGAAATAGTGTATTAGCAATTACAGTGCCAAAATGCTCTTTTAAATGTAATGTCAACATACCTATATCACACAGCTCTAGTCCATGAGGAAACAAAGCAAATGTCACACAGTGGGACCCACATCTGTGAAATTGTAAGGGAAAGTGACAACTCAGTGACCATACACTGGGTGAAAATGACAGACAGTAGAGCAGTAGTAGATTTTAATTAGATGTAGCAGGCAGGTTTGTCTTCTTGCCTGTGTCACACTGGAAGTATTGCAGGATCACTGTGTTCCTGTTGTCGATGTCCTCTTCTTCTGCTTCAATCAATCAATCAATCACTGCATTTGTAAAGCGCGCTACATACCCGCGATGGTCTCAAGGCGCTGGGGGGGGGGATGCTACTGGTCGAAGAGCCAGGTCTTGAGGAGTCTTCTGAAGGCCAGCAGGTCCTGGGTGTTGTTGTAGGATGTTGGGGAGAGTGTTCCAGGTCTTGGCGGCGAGGTAGGAGAAGGATCTGCCGCCGGCGGTGGTTTTTCGGATGCGGGGGACTGTGGCGAGAGCGAGGTTGGCTGAGCGGAGGCTTCAGGTGGGGGTGTGGAAGCTAAGTCGGTTGTTGAGGTTGGTGGGTCCGGTGTTGTGCAGTGATTTGTGTGCGTGGATCAGGAGCTTGAAGGTGATCCTTTTGTTGACGGGGAGCCAGTGCAGGCCTCTCAGGTGGAGTGTGATGTGGCTGCGGCGGGGGACATCGAGGATGAGTCGGGCCGAGGCGTTCTGGATGCGTTGGAGTCGTCTTAGGAGCTTGTTTGTAATTCCTGAGTAGAGAGCGTTCCCGTAGTCGAGTGTGTTGGTGATGAGGGCCTGGGTAATGGTTTTTCTCGTGTCGAGGGGGATCCATTTGAAGATCCTGCGAAGCATTCGGAGGGTGTTGAAGCAGGACGCGGAGACGGCGTTGACTTGCCTGGTCATGGAGAGAGTGGAGTCGAGGATGACCCCCAGGTTGCGTGCGTGGTCCGTGGGTTCCAGGGCTGTGCCTAGTGACGTGGGCCACCAAGAGTCGTCCCAGGCTGATGGGGTGGGTCCGAGAATGAGGACCTCCGTCTTGTCTGAGTTCAGCTTCAGTCTGCTGTCCTTCATCCAGTCGGCTACGGCCTTCATTCCTCGGTGGAGGTTAGCTTTGGCGGTGTGGGGATCTTCGGTGAGGGATATGATCAGCTGGGTATCGTCGGCGTAGGAGATGATGTTGAGGTTGTGTTGTCATGCGACGTGGGCAAGGGGGGCCATGTAGATATTGAACAGTGTCGGGCTGAGGGAGGATCCCTGCGGGACGCCGCAGATGATCTCAGTGGTTTTGGAGCGGAAGGGTGGGAGGCGGACGCTCTGGGTTCTGCCGGAGAGGAAGGATGTGGTCCAGGCCAGGGCCTTCTCTTGGATACCAGCGTCATGGAGGCGTGCTGATAGGGTGCGGTGGCAGACCGTGTAAAAGGCTGCTGATAGGTCCAGGAGGATGAGGGAGGCTGTTTCTCCTTTGTCCATCAGGGTCCGGATGTCGTCAGTGGCGGTGATGAGGGCGGTCTCGGTGCTGTGGTTACTGCGAAAACCGGATTGGGAAGGGTCCAGGATGTTGTTGACTTCGAGGTAGCGGGTCAGCTGTTTGTTGACAATCTTCTCGGTCACTTTTGCCGGGAAAGGGAGCAGGGAGATGGGCCGGAAGTTCTTGAGGTCCTTGGGGTCCGCCTTGGGCTTCTTCAGAAGGGCGTTGATCTCGGCGTGCTTCCAGCTTTCTGGGAAGGTTGCTGTCTCGAAGGAACAGTTGATTGTTTTCCGGAGGTGGGGCGCGATGGCTGCGCTGGCTTTGTTGAAGACATGGTGAGGGCAGGGGTCCGATGGGGATCCGGAGTGGATGGAGTTCATGGTTTTGATGGTGTCTTCATCGCTGACGCTGGACCAGACGGTTAGGCGACTGGTGCGAGTGGTAGTCGCAGGGGTGGTGAACTCGGTGGTGGGTGCGGGGGGGTCGGGGTTGAAGCTGTTGTGGATGTCAGTGATCTTGCGGTGGAAGAAGGTGGCCAGGGAGTCGCACAGGTCTTGAGATGGCGGGATGTCGTTGGTGATAGAGCTGGGGTTGGAGAGTTCTTTCACGATGCTGAAGAGCTCTTTGGTGTTGTGTGCGTTGTTGTCTAGGCGGTCCTTGAAGGCGGTCTTCTTGGCGGTCCTGATGAGTTGGTGATATCTGCGGGTGGCGCTCTTGAGGGCTGTTTGGTTGTCTGGTGTTCGGTCGTGGAGCCATTTCTTCTCCAGCTTCCGACAGGTGTGCTTGGAGATCCGGAGGTCCTCGGTGAACCAGGCGGCTTTCTTGTTGGTGTGGTTGGTTGTAAAGGTCTTGAGAGGGGCGAGGGTGTTGGCGCAGTTGTTGATCCACTGTGTGAGGTTGGTCGCAGCGGTGTCTGGGTCGGTTGGTGGTCTCAGGGCGAGGGTGGTAGTCAGTTGGTCCTCGGTGACCTTGCCCCAGCAGCGGCGTGGTAGCTGTTGGGTGCGGTGGTGTGTGGTGGGTTTTCTGAAGGTGAAGTGAACGCATCTATGGTCGGTCCAGTGTGGTTCGGTGGTGTGGTTGAAGGAGACGTGGGGGCTTGCGGAGAAGATGGGGTCCAGCGTGTGTCCAGCGGCGTGAGTGGGTGTCGTTACAAGCTGTTTGAGTCCGAGGTTGACGAGGTTGTCGATCAGGGCGGTGGAGTTGGCGTCGTTGTTGTTCTCGATGTGGAAGTTCAGGTCCCCAAGGAGGATGTAGTCCGTGGAAGCGAGGGCGTGGGTGCTGATGAGGTCGGCAATGGTGTCACTGAACTGTGGGCGGGGTCCGGGAGGTCTGTAGATGAGAGTTCATCTGAGGGTGGTGTTGGGGTCAGTGTGGATCTGGAAGTGCATGTGCTCGGCGGTGGTGAGGGTGTCATCGGTGTTCGTTGAGATATTGATGGAGTCTTTGTGGATGATGGCGATTCCTCCTCCCACTCCGTTGGTGCGGTCTCTGCGGGAGATCTTGTAGTCCTGTGGGATGGCTATTGGTGATGTCTGGTGCTGAGGTGGCGTTCAGCCAGGTCTCCGTCAGGAAGGCGACGTCGGGGCGGTGGAGTCTAGGAGGTCCCAAAGTTCGATGGCGTGCTTGCGAGTGGAGCGGGTGTTGAGGAGGATGCAGCGGAGGTGGTTGGGTTCTCTGGCTGATGGTGTGGAGGGTTGGATGCTGGTGAATCTGCAGTTCCGGCAGGTGAAAGGCCCCTGGGTGCGTTTCGGGGTGGCCCGGTAGCAGGGGTGGTCTCGTCTGGTGTTGAGTGCGTGGAGGGTGCTTGCGTCGTAGTGCAGTCTGGCGGTGTGGGGGGTGCGGGTTCCAGGGGTTCTGGTGCTGGGTGCGGTCCAGGTGCAGACGGGTGCAGACAGGCTTGCCTTAGGCACACCTTTGGCGCGCCAGCGGCCCGCCCGCTTCGCGGCCTCCATATGAGGGCACAGGGTGGGGAGGAGCAGCTTGGAGGTGGGAGCGGGGCGGCCAATAGGAGTGAAGTGGGTGGGGCAGCAGGGGCTCAGCAGCAAGGGAAAAACCCGGGGAAAAAGCGGCAGGAAAGGGACAACAGAGCACAGGGGTACAGAAAGCAAAACACAGGGGCACAGAATGAAAAAATGAAGTGGCACAGAAGCCAAGCGCAGGGGTACAGAAAAAAGGGAGCGAGTAGTCAGGCGGCAAAAGCGGCAACGGAGGTTCAACCCACAGGGGGCTGCGTGGCAGATGGGGGGAGCGACCTGCCTGGTGACAGGGTCAAAGGTCGCTGCTTCCTCGTCTTCACTGTCCACAGGCTCCACAGCTGCCACAACACCTCCATCTGGACCATCCTCCTGCAGAAAAGGCAGCTGTCATCGCAAAGCCAAGTTGTGAAGCATACAGCAGGCCACAATGATCTGGCATACCTTCTTTGGTAAGTAGAATAGGGAACCACCTGTCATATGGAGGCACCGGAACCTGTCCTTCAGGAGGCCGAAGGTCCGCTCTATAATCCTCCTAGTTCGCCCTTGGGCCTCATTGTAGCGTGCCTCTGCCCTTGTCCTGGGATTCCTGACTGGGGTCAGTAGCCATGATAGGTTGGGGTAACCAGAGTCACTTGCAAATGGCGAGGGACAACTGTTAGACACACACTAACTCATAGGGACAGCCACAGACCCAGACAACTATTCCCACTGATTTGGGTCCATGTGCTCACCTAAAAGCCACACCCTTTGCCTCTGGAGTTGCCCCATCAGATAAGGGATGCTGCTATTCCGCAGGATGTAAGCTTCATGCACTGAGCCAGGACATTTTGCATTAACATGGGAGATGTACTGGTCTGCCAAACACACCATCTGCACATTCATGGAATGGTAACTCTTCCGGTTTCTGTACCCCTGTTCATTCCTGAGGGGGGTACCAAGGCCACATGTGTCCCATCCATGGCACCTATGATGTTGGGGATATGTCCCAGGGCATAGAAATGACCTTTCACTGTAGGCTAATCCTCCACCTGAGGGAAAACGATGTAGCTCTGCATGTGTTTCAGCAGGGCAGACAACACTCTGGACAACACGTTGGAAAACATAGGCTGGTACATCCCTGATGCTATGGCCACTGTAGTTTGAAAAGACCCACTTGCTAGGAAATGGAGTACTGACAGCACCTGCACTTGAGGTGGGATTCCTGTGGGATGGCGGATAGCTGACATCAGGTCTGGCTCCAACTGGGCACACAGTTCCTGGATTGTGGCACGATCAAGCCTGTAGGTGATGATCACATGTCTTTCCTCCATTATTGACAGCTCCACCATCGGTCTGTACACCGGAGGATGCCGCCATCTCCTCACATGCCCCAGCAGACAGTGCCTATGGAGGAGAACAGCGAGCAGAGAGTCAAACAACTCTGACGTACGTAAACACAGCTTACTCTGAAAATATTCAGAAATTGATTTTGGCCTGTAATAGTGTTGCGGCAAGGCCTAAGTATGTGTGACGCAGTCAAAAATAAAGCCATGTGGCCCCCTGAAATGGCGGCTGCCTGACCTGTAAGGTGGGACAAGGGGATATGAGGTAACTGCGCTGGCGATGTACACTGTCGCAGTAGGCGGTCGAAGACCGCAGCGCAATTCTGCATTGGTTAACATTGGGCCCTATGGGTCCCAGGAGCCAATGACGATGTGCGCCGGCGGTGACGGTACGCACCGCCGCGGACGTGACCATCACTTTCTCTCTGTTCATTCACTCTATACCTGATCTTCGACAGGAGAGGACCTACACTGCAAGTGCTGCTGTGACCTCAGTCTGGAAGAGACAATGGCTTGTGTGTATGGGGAAAGGGCCCCTGCCTTCAGCACGGAGGAGTTGAAGAAACTCGTGGATGGGGTCCTCCCCCAGTACACGCTACTCTACGGTCCTCCAGACAAACAGGTGAGTACACTGTGAGCATGCTGTATGGGCAATGCCTGTGTGGAGTGGGGTGGATGAAAGATAGGGGGGGTGAGAATGAGGCATGCATGAAACGACGGTGAGTGCATGTGCGTCATGGCAAGGGGAGGGATGCGGGCCAATGATTATGACGGTGCAGTTGTTAATTACTACTCTTTTTCCCTCGTGCAATTCCTGTAGGTCAGCGCCCAACAGAAGAAGGACATCTGGCATGCCATCGCCGAGGAAGTCTGGACCCTGGGGGTCTGCCACAGACAGAGCACCCACTTCCGCTGGAGGAAGAAGACGGCGGAGGCCCAGCTGGGGATGGCCTCCCAACGTGGGAGGGGTACCCGTCGCACCATGACCCCCCTGATGTTCAGGATCCTGGCGGTGGCGTACCCGGAGTTGGATGGGTGCTTGAGGGTATCACAGCAGCCACAAGGGGGTGAGTACACTCTCATTCTGCTGATTCAGCGCACATTGTAGGTGTCTGGGTGGGGGAGGTGGGCTGTGGGTTACCTTAGGCCAGGGCAAGTTTGGTAGTTAAGCTCCCTTCTTCAGGCAGGCCCTGTAGCACCCCACCCCACCTGTGTACAGTGCCAACTATACCTAGTCAGGCTCCTGTGACATCCATGTGTGCAGAAATCGGCCATAGCCTTGTAAGCCATGTCTCAGGGATTGAATAGTGGACCCCAATTGTGCGGCGTAGTGCAGGGGGCTTCTGTGTCTGTCGTGTCCGCCAACGGTAGCGGTATTGCATGCACTGAAAATGTCTTTCTTCTGTCTCCCCCCCCCTTTTTGTGGTCTCCCTGTTCTTGTGTGCATTAGCATCACCAGGCGGAGGAGCAGTGGCACCGGAGCAGGAGGGAGCTGCATCCCACATGGCCCTGGAGGGCGAGACTACGGACTCCGAATTCACCAGTGGGACGGAGGGCGAGGGGAGCTCCACGGCAGGGACAGGAGCTGACACCAGCGAGACAGACTCCTCCTCTGATGGGAGCTCCCTTGCGGTGGTGGCACCATCTGTGCCCCCCGCATCTACAGGTACAGCCGCCACCCCCCCACCAGCACTGCCCTCCCAGCAGCCAGTCCCAGGAGGGTGGGCATCACCTTCGCCCCAGGCACCTAAGGCCCAGTCACCCCTGCTGCCCTCAGTGAGGAGGCCATTGACCTCCTCAGGTCCCTCACTGTTGGGCAGTCTACCATTTTGAATGCCATCCAGGGTGTACAAAGGCAGTTGCAACAAACCAATGCCGACAAGTCCGCCAGCAGCCCTGCTGCCACAGACAGGACCGCCAGCAGCAGCCCCGCTGCCCAGGAGAAGACCGCCAGCAGCCCCACTGCCACAGACAGGACCGCCAGCAGCAGCCACACTGCCCAGGAGAAGACCGCCAGCAGCCCCGCTGCCACAGACAGGACCGCCAGCAGCAGCCCCGCTGCCCCAGACAGGACCGCCAGCAGCAGCCACACTGCCCAGGAGGCGACCGCCAGCAGCCCCGCTGCCACAGACAGGACCACCAGCAGAAGCCCATGCCTTTTGGGCCCAGTGATCCACGGACTATGATGGTGGAATCCCTTGGACTTGTGTTCTTGGTGTATATAATTGTATATAGTATATAGTATAAATGTATATATTTGTAAATATTTTTGATGTAGGTAATTGAATATATCACATTTATTCGACTCATTTCCTTTTGTCCTTGCATTCTTCCAGGAGGTTTGGGGGGTGTAACTGTTATGTGTCAATATGTATTAGCGTGTGTGTTGTAGTGGGTGAGGGTGGGGGTGGGGGTGTTGCGTGCTGCGTGTGTGTGTCACTGTTTTTTCCCTCCCCCCTACCCTGTGTCATAGGTTGTCACCGTTGTCTTCGCAACCAGCGTTCGTGCTCCTGGTAGAGGAGCAGGAAGATAAAGGCTGGCAGAATCTGGAGCTCCAGTTCCATGGTGTCCTGATTCCTCGTGGGGTGTGTAGAGGTGAGCGTTTTCACTTCGAAGTACTGTTTCCGCCGTGTTTTTGTTCACGGTGAATCTGCCCTGGAAAAGGTGGCAGTTTGGTGGGTTGAAATAGTGTGGGCGGCACATTGTCCTCTGCTTGTCTGTTGCGGTTACCGCTGCAGTGTTTGTTTGTACCGCCGTGGCGGTCGGAGTGTTAAAGTGGCTGTCTATGTTGGCTGTTTCCGCCACGGTCGTAATTCCATTTTTTTTACCGCCGGCCTGTTGGCGGTTTTACCGCCGCTTTAACACCGACCGCCAGGATTGTTATGACCCCCATAATCTCAGAAATAGAGGTAATATTAAAACACCTGATAGTTATCAATATATTGATACACGCCAAACTCGTTCTTTTGAGGACTCACCGGAAAAACACAGTGAGAGAGCTGGGCGGTCAGAACGAAGAACAGAGTATGTGAAACCGAGACAGTTTTCACAACGCTCTACAGAAGTTTCTGTCAAAAAAAAAGAGAAACTTCCCCAACACAAGACTCAATGTAAAAAGAAAAAAGTGGCAGCAGCTGTGATTCGTCATGCCACACCAGAAGAGGCCTCTTTTGAAGAACAAGAAGAGGGCACCAGCTCTGTTATACAGCACAGCAAAGGTCACAATAGTTTGCCGGAATCATCTTGAGGTGAAAGCAACTGATGACTTCTGACAGGTTGAGACTGCGCACATGCATGTCTCCACACCTGACAGGGTGTACAAAGTAACATTGCAGTTAGAAGGAGACATTGAACGTGCAATCAACACAATCTTTTGGGACTGCGTCGTAAATAAATATGACATTCTACTGGCCGAAAGGGACTGAATTTGTCTGTACTTGCCTATATGGAGAAGAGGTTGTCAAACCTTCTTTCTAACCTCTTGTTCCTGAGGAGCTCGTAGAGTCCTACACCATTGATTGGGCATTGGCACAGGCACCCGCGTTATACCGCAACCAAGTAGGGTGGGATCAATATTCCCCCTATTATTAATTCCAATTAAGAATCAACCCCAAACTCAACCACAGTATCCAATAAAACATGATGCTAAAGCACCCATGAGGGAAATCCTCACACAACTAGATTACCAGGGCGGAATAGAACCCTGTGTCTCATCAATGAATAATCCTTTATTCCCAGTAGCTAAACCAGACCATTCTTAAAGAATAGCCTTAGACTACAGACACTTAAACAGTCATACACACACATATGCTATACAAAACTCTCATAGCACAGCACTTATGAACATAGTGTGCAAAAAATACAAAACAACACTGAATATTTCCAACGGTTTCTTCTGCCAAAACATAGCGCCTGAGAGTAGAGACTTAACAAGTTTCAGCGTTATAGGCTCTCAGAACAAATTATCTTGTTTCCCACAAGGGTACAAGAACAGTCCAGGACTGTTTGTGGCTCGTGTGACTTCAATATTGCGCAACATTGACCCTGAAGCATTGTCCTATGTAGATGATATCTATCTTACGGATGATAAATTACTGCAACATCTAAGATGGGTAGCCCACATTGCTGTAGGATTTGCCGAATTTGGCTATAAATTCAACTTCAAGAAAACAAAAATAGCCTTCTTTAGTGCCCTGTTTCTGGGATACGAATTATCAAGTGAAGGAAAGAGCCACGTGCCACAATTCTTAGAAAAATGCGCACAGTTACAACCTCCAAATACTGTTAAAAAACTTCAATCCCTACTGAGTTTCCTACATTTTGGCAGAACTTACATTCCAGATTACGCATCACGCATAAAACTCTTATATGACTTAATAAGTCCTGACTCTTCCAGTGAATTCTGGACAGTTGAATACCCGGGCATTCTTAGAGCTTTGCAAACAGACATGCTTGCAGCACAACACCTACACGCAAGGGACAATAAAAAACTTCTGGTCATCAGAGTAATTGCTGGTGCCATTGGTTTCACCTATGTGACATTCAATGAGGGTGGGACCGTCCCGATTGCCCACAAATCACATTTGTATTCAGCAGCAGAACAACGCTTTGCTTCCACAGAGAAAATTCTCACTGCTGTTTAGTTGGCTGTCATAAAAGAAATACTACAAGCCCAGGGGAAACGCATTATTGCCCAATCTCCAATATCAGCACTCGAGGCTGTTACTAAAGCCAGCATTCCAAACGCTAAAGCATTACATTTGCGTTGTATCCAATGGGCAACGTCTCTGACAGCCACTGATGTTGACTATATCTTCGACCCAAAGTTACAAACTCAAGAATTTTTGCAATATGAACTAGAATACCCAGTTCCGGCAAATACATTGCCTCTTGATCACTATCAAAGAGTCATATACACCAATGGCTCAGCAAAACCTGCAATAAGCACAAAGCATCAGTAGTCTGCTGCTTGTGCAGTCGTAAGCAGCAATATGGAGGGTAGTAGTTCTATCTACAACATACTTATACGCAAACCCTAGAGGATTGCACTGCCCAACTAGCCGAGCTAAAGGCTTGGGTGATGGCACTGGAACATACAGATCCTGTCCAGCTAACGCTGATTGTCTGCAGCTCGTACTATTGGGTCCAGTCCTTTAATGAATATCTGCATTACTGGTGCCAGAATGGTGAAGAGATTCCAAAGGTAACACCATCAAACACAGACTTCTGTAGGGGAAAGTAGCAGATGTAAAGGATACGCTACCAAATGTCCATGTTGTGCATACGCTTGTAATACACGTTGCTGGGAATACACTGGCTGATGAAGCAGCCAAATCAGCAGTAGCTACGACTTCTGTTGCTGCAGTAACTCATTCTAGAACGAAACTGGACGAAGACATATGGGCTGCCGTGAAAGCCAAGGCTGAAGGCACGCCTTTCCCAAAGCATTCCCAACTAAATATTCCTACTGGATGGGAGGCTTCCATGATGCAGAAGTAAAAATTCCAGGCATGGGAGATCGAGTAATTCCCAATAAAGACCTAAGACTGGAATTGATCAAAACAGCGCATGAGGAAGTTGCTTCTGCCCATGCTGATGTGGCGGCTACAATATCATTATTGCAGGCTCGTTACTGGTGGCCAGGTCTATACCAACAGACCAAGCAGTATGTCCTTTGTTGTGACATCTGCCAACAAATAAAGGGGTCCATCATCAAACGCCAACCGCAGACACTGCTCCTAATTTTTAATAAACCATTACAATGTGTGTACTTGGACCATTGCGGTCCCCGAATACCAGACAGTGCATACAAATACATCTTAGTCACTGTTGACTCCTGCTGCAGATTTCTGTGGGTGTGGCCACAATGCTCGGCTGACGCTCGGACTGTTATTAAAGATTTGCAAGTCTTTATCGGCACCTATGCAGTTGCGACTTTCCATTCGGACCCAGGCCCTGCTTTCGCCTCAAGGGCATTCAGGGACGCCATGGCTTTCTTTGTGGTCCATCTCAATTTCTTGTCTCTATTTTATCCCAAGGGAAATAGTGTTGTGGAGTGATGAAACCGAGATATAAAACAATCCTTAACAGCCAGAGTATTAGGTACAGTTCGTAGTTGGCTTAATCACCTGTATGGAGTTGAGAGAGCACTTAATAATCTGCCTAGAAGGTCCCTGGGGAGGTCATACTTCATACAAGTGCCTGTTTAGCACTCAAATGTATGTTCCAGATCTTGATGGTCTTGGCATGGAGGTGGTAGAAACACCTTTAGACATAAATGAACGTGTCACTGTCTTGCTGGAATTACAACAGTTCTGTGACAACAACGCTTCTGCCAGTGCTGCCTCCATAGGAATTAAGGACGTACCAACAACACTACTGGCTGGATTCCAAAGGTTTGAGATCTAGTACGTGAAAAAGTTGCTGTGAAAAAAGAGTTTGGTCCTTCCTATTGTGCACTAGTCCCAGTCATGGGAATACATGGTACCAGAACTGTTATTCTACCACTGCCGCGTGGTCCCAAAGAAAACCGATTTGTCTCCATCGACAATGTAAAGTTACACCATGTGGCCGATCCTGCACAGCAGACCTAGAGGAACAACCAGTAGTTCCCGAATGCATCTCACTAATGGTCATGATGTCCCTCTACAAGTTTTAAGCAGCAACGCTGACACTTCTCCGAGCTTGGGGAGGGTGAAAAATGTTCTTGCATTAGTTCCACTAACATCTGTTACAACAAGCAACACGAAAATTGCTGATTGATTTTTGACTCGACTTCTACAGAAACGGGTGGCATCATTCACAGCGAACCACCGCAGGAGACCCTTACCAGTTCTCCTCCTTTAAATACGTCTCCAGTTTTTGCACAAACTGCTTCTGGATACTTTGCCCACATCAGTGACACCTTTTCAGACTCATTTGCCTCTTCTACACCTGAACTGCCAAAATCACATAAGCTGATAAATTGACTTAAAACAAATCACTTCATTTTCCCATTGAAGTATCTGTGGCTTTCCTTGACTATATTAGCTTTCCTACTTTGGATTGGCTTTGTTATTACTTTCTTTCTATTAATACATGTGCATTACCTTTCTGAACGATCAAAAGTTGAACTGGTGGATGAGGTCCTAAACCTCACTTTTCTTCTCACAAGGTCCGCAGAGACTTGTCTTTTGTGAACATTTCCGCTAAAACAATTCCTGATGGGATTGTTTGGTATAAAGTCACATTTGATATATACGGCCCGACGGAGGTCATTCAAATACCATGGCCCATATTTATACTTTTTGACGCTAAACTGCGCTAACGCAGTTTAGCATCAAAAAATTTAGCGCCGTCTAACGCCATTCTGAAGCGCCATGCGGGCGCCGTATTTATGGAATGGCGTTAGCCGGCGCAAGCAGACCGGCGCTGCCTGGTGTGCGTGGAAAAAAACCACGTAGACCAGGCAGCGCCGGCGTTGGGCAAAAATGACGTTAGGGCGTCTTAAAATGGGGCAAGTCAGGTTGAGGCAAAAAAATCGCCTCAACCCGATTTGCGGCATTTTTTTACGACGCCCAGACGCCATTTCATGACTCCTGTCTTAGTAAAGACAGGAGTCATGCCCCCTTGCCCAATGGCCATGCCCAGGGGACTTGTGTCCCCTGGGCATGGTCATTGGGCATAGTGGCATGTAGGGGGGCACAAATAAGGCCCCCCTATGCCACCCAAAAAAAAAATATATATATAAAAAATTATACTTACCTGAACTTACCTGAATGTCCCTGGGGTGGGTCCCTCCATCCTTGGGTGTCCTCCTGGGGTGGGCAGGGGTGGCAGGGGGGGTCCCTGGGGGCAGGGGAGGGCACCTGTGGGCTCATTTTGAGCCCACAGGCCCCTTAACGCCTACCCTGACCCAGGCGTTAAATAGTGGCGCAAATGCGGGGTTTTTTGACCCGCCAACTCCCGGGCGTGATTTTTGCCCGGGAGTATAAATACGACGCATTTGCGTCGCCGTCATTTTTTTAGACGGGAACGCCTTCCTTGCATCTCATTAACGCAAGGAAGGCGTTCACGCAAAAAAATGACGCTATTTGCCAATACTTTGGCGCTAGACGCGTCTAACGCCAAAGTATAAATATGGCGTTAGTTTTGCGCTGAATTTGCATCGAAAAAAACGACGCAAATTCGGCGCAAACGGAGTATAAATACGGGCCCATATGTGGTTAAACTTTCTATCAATGATGTAATAATACCCAGAGTTGTTTCTGATGACTGGGGTGTAAAAACAGTTGATTCTATGATGACTGAATTGCAGTACTTTGCTGTATTTGAAAGTGAGGACGTTTATCAATCCAGAGAACGTTATGGGGACATATTCTGCTATAATTATTATGGACACAATTTCATTCACAGAGCAAGTACCCCAAAGATTATTTTCAATAACACACAATGGGAACATTGTCCAACTCCACCGTAAGGGAGATATAAACACATATATATTTTTCTATGCACAATGTTAAAAATGCTGAGTCAAATTATTTTAAATTGCCATTGATGGAAAATGTACATATATTATTGACAGATTCCTTTGTTTCCGGGTTAGCTATAGAAGACTATGAATATTGGTTGAAGTCAATTGACTTAAAAACTGTGTGTGGGAACCAAAAAATTGCAAATAAGGAGAAAGGAAGCTTTGTTTAGAGCATGCCTGACACCTGTTCAAATGAAAGTTTTAAATGAAACTATACAACAGACACGTTGTTTAGGCTTAGCAAAAATGTATTATTTGAATGTGCCCAGTATTCCTGCCCCTGCAAAATTTTACAAATGGCAAAAGTATATAAATGCAACTTGAAGATCAGCTTGATGAATGGGTTCAAAATGGCATGTTTAATGCTTCACTTTTACGTCCTCGTGGGTGGTTATTGTGGCTAATAGATACTAATGGGTGTCATAAACCTTTTGTAAACTCCACAGGGGTTTTAGAACAAGTAGGCCGGACCCTCACTATGTGTCATCTGAACATACGGGTATAGTGACAACATACAGTGTAGGGAAACTATGCCAGCAATGGTTGAAGGGTTCCTCACTAGATGCTGTTATAGAACACCTCAGCCTCCTGTCTAATAACACTGACTTGGAGGATTTCCTGTTAGGCCCCAGAAAACAACGCAGAAAGCGCTTCTTATATGCAGTCCTTAATGAAACTTAGAAGCTTTCCCAACAAGAAGAAGCAGCCCGGTTAAGGCAAATAGATCAGGAAAACATACAGAAGGCATTAGCTGTTATAGATAATGGAATTAACACCCTGTCCAACTGGATATACACCTTAAACAACATTGTTTCTTCTGCAATAGACATAATTCAAAGCGGAATGTCCTCTTTACTCCAAGGACAGAGTCAACTAAGGTCCATTATGCAGTTAGGTTGGACACTACAAACACTGAAGGCAGGTCACGTTTCCTGGCAACATGTTAGCGTGATAAACATATTTTCTACATTAAATTTAATGTGACAACAACAACTAATGGATAAAAAAACAGTCACTTATGTCATGTTAAATATTGAGAAAT
The DNA here is from genome assembly GCF_031143425.1 of Pleurodeles waltl. Lineage (NCBI taxonomy): Eukaryota > Metazoa > Chordata > Amphibia > Caudata > Salamandridae > Pleurodeles > Pleurodeles waltl. Next base: position 780,222,016 of record NC_090439.1, read on the forward strand.
TAGAAAAATTGCCTTTTACTGTGGCTGAAATACCGTCTGCTGAGTGGTTGATACACCGGGTCATCAATCTGCCTATTTCAACACTTCAGTTCACATCCTGCTTAAAACACTTTCCAGTGGGCAGATTTGAAAGGCTAGGAGATAGTTACATTCATGCGGTGTGGGAGCTACCCTTCTCATACAAATGTCTCAGTGGCATGACAGAGGTCTTTCTTAGATGTAGTGAATGCAAGACTTCTGTAAGCCGTTCAATGGTTTGAAATCAGCTGTCCTTGCACGGGGCGTGTAACACTTCGGCAGCAAACTTGGCTTGTTATCTGAAGGGAGTCCCAGTCCCCTTGATTAGACCTGCGTTCCAGATGCTATCGAATTGCAGCTATGTGCTACTTAATAGCGAGAGCTGTTGTGGGATGCAAGCCGGAAAAGTTTACATCGTTTCAGTCACCAAAATTGTTACATGCTCCGGGAATGTACTTTTTCCTCCTACATGACAGAGGGAATTAGCTGAGATTTGGCCCCATACCGCTACTACAAAGGTGAATTTTGACAAGATGAGCAGACTTAAGGCTTTATTGTTTCAAAAACATGTGGAGCTCACATCTGCACGCAAGGCCTATACGCTTCAGGTTGTGAGGTGATCGGCAGAGATACAGTCCCTTTTAAGTACTAACTTTCTGAGACACTTTGTTGAACTCGTGGGACGGATATTTAACGCATCCAGTACTAATAGAATTGCTAATTGTTTGAAAGGCTGTTGGTTCTGGTTTCATTCACAACTTCTCCTCTATGTTTGGCTTAATACCTTCAGTCATCCACTCAATATTCTCCAGTATTTTCAGGGGATTCCTGATAACTTTGGCTACAATAGGTGGCATCTTGCAATTGCTACTTTTTCTGAGCAATGGCTGTCCCTTAACAACAAGGAGGACTGAAAGCGCTTCCACTGGCGCAGCTGTATTGTGATCGCATGATGTAGTACTTTGGAGCATCACTCCTGGAGCAATTGGAGTGTGACTGGTCTTTGTCATTCAGACCATTTTTAGAATGTGTGCAGCCCGTGTTTCGGTGCCTCTGGTGCACTTTTGAATATGCACTGAAAGTTTGTCTTTCTATGCAGCATTTGCTTTCCTTGCACGCCGATCTGTTGATGTTCTCGCTGAAGCCTTATTACCAGACATGCGCACTGAGGGTGCGTTTGCTACGGGAAGCCGTTTATGAGTTTCCCTTTGTGGATCATGCAGCTCTAAACTCACTGTTGGGCACACCACGGAATGCTGCTGCCTCAGCTGGAGCTCAGGCTTTGGAACACAAATGCTCCTTGGTTTTCCTTGGCGATGAACTTCATATTTTACCACCTGCCGAAGTGGAGGATTTCCTGTCTTCAATTATCCCAGATTCAATTGGCAACTTAAAAAATGACTCGGACTTTTGAAATTTGGCTTTTTGATGCCACAATTAAAATTCTAAATTGTCATTAAAATACATGATTGAGTGTCTTTTGACTTGTCATTATTGACATTGCCATATATATATATATATATATATATATATATATATATATATATGCCTTAGGATGCATTTTAGTATCTTTTACATACATAATTAGGCTTTGAAACACCTTTGAACCGGAAAGGGGACGGTGTTGTGTAGCCATTTGAGCTATAGCTTCATACACATTATTTTAGCAAACTAGGCCTGCTGTTGTGCACTTTAACCTAGATATGTTTTCATTTTAGCTTTGTTATATTAATTACAGCCACATTTGTGCTCCTGTTTTATTTCCTCTATCTAGTTTCTCCTCACCTAGGTCAGCACTGCATTCTTAAATAAAGACATTTCTTTCACTCTGTGCTTTCCAAAGGCTGCAGTGGGATAGGTTGCTGATAAAAGCGGTACGCTTTGTCTCCACTGTTCACAGAAACATACACACTATTACCTGGGGATACTTTCTTGGAACATCAGCTGTTTCATTATAAAAACACTACTTTGACCCATGTACGTTAGAGGGAGATTCCAGCCAGATGACCATGACTGTATGCTGACTGCTGATTGCTTCACTGCAGCTACTTATGTAGACTACAGGCCTCTTGCACAGGTCTGAGGGATGATGTCTTTCCAGGTGGGAACCAGAAGGGCAGATTTAGAGCTTAACATGCTGTGCTCTAACATAGCCTAGGTAGGAACTATCTACAGAAACCCTAGTGACAATAGGGTAGCATTATTCTAGTGTTTTACTCTCCTTGTCTTTTTTTAAATCCTGTTGTGCTTCATCGTCCTAGTTATTGCAATACATGCTTTATTATCTAAGATGCAGTTACTTCAATAAAACCGTATTTAACTTTACTCTGCCTCTGATTGTCCTTGCATATGTGAAACTAATGTAACTGAGAGAAACGGATGTGATCTGAGTGACCACAATTCCCCTGAGGAGTCATTTATGTCATGCGCCCAGTTGGCCAAATCAACCCTGCTCTTGGGTGGAGATGAGGCACTGCTAGTTAGCCGGAACAAATCTGGATTAGGCTGACAGGCGTCACCTGGAGCAGGTTCAGACTCAGTCCCCTGCAGTCCAGGCGATTCTGCTACCCAAATCCAGTAGTCTCATTAGGATAATGAGAACCTACGCGACATGCCCAAAGGAGGGGTATCTGCCCTGGATTTTCCTGGCATTCACGGGCGCTGGACAGACCCGCCCGGGCTTAGCTTAGGCATGTCCCACGCAGCGGGAGTCCACGTCAAGTAATATGCGTGACAGGCAGGTATGTACTGAAGTCCCTGGACAAGCGTTGGTGCTTCTAGGCACTTCTCCTCCTAGGACTTAGAGTCCCTGCAGTGAATGGGCACAACACAATAGGACAGATGACCCCAATGCTGCAGGAGCCCGTGTTGTGCTGTATGCACTACAGGGAGGGTTGTTCTGATGACACCTGACACACGTTGGCACCTACAAACGTTTCTCCACCTGGGACTTAGAGTCCCTGCAGGAAATGGACAAAACACAATAGGGCAGCTGACCCCCATGCATCGGGGGCCCACCTTGCGCTACATGCGCTACAGGGGGGTATGTCCTGATGTCCCCAGACATACAATGGTGCCTTCAAGCACTTTTCCTGCGGGGACTAGAAATCCCTGCCTCAAATGGGCACAACGCAATAGGGCAGATGACCCCCGTGTAGCGGGAGCCCAAGTTGCGCTATATGCGCTAAAGGGGGGTGTCTTGATGTTCCCTGACAGGTGTTGGTGCCTCAAGCACTTCTCCACCTGGGACTTTAAGTCCAGCAAATGGGCACAACACAGTAGTGCCTATGACCTTTGGAATGAATGTCAATCGTAATGAGGATCGATGTGGTTATTTTGCCGCTATTTAGTTAGGGACAGAGGACAGTGGTCACAGAGGACAAACCAATTTACAAGGGGTAGTGTTGTTGCACACTCACTGAGTGAAGGGAGTGGGCCACTGTGAGGGGTGGTGTCGGATTCTCCAGTGCTCCAGGGGTAACAATAGTCCTGACCGTTTGTGATGTCAGTGTTTTAACAAAAGGGTCTGCCTGGTTCAGGACCGGCCAGATAGGAACATCATCTGTTCTTCCTCGATCGGTCCTCCGATGTCTTGCTGGCCCCATGAAGCCTTATGCCTGCCACATCACAAGGAACTGAGTGCATCTCTGAATTTAGGAGCTGTCATTGGATACACTGAAAGGATGGTTTACGCTTAATACGATAAACCATCATTGTTAAAGGGATCGGCACATTATGTACAACATAAGCACATTCTTTAAGAATTTGACCCCATGACTAATTATGAATCCAACCAGTTGATTTGCCGTCATGTATACTTATCACTTCAAACAGATCCTTTCTTCATAAAGCTCACAATTACAACATCACAGGACATAAATAAATTGTAACATACTCCATAAACAAGTACCTTTCAACCACAGCTATTTCAGTGATTACATTTTGTAAGATCCAGTTCTGCTTTTCACTTTGGCACCACATGTCAAAGAAGTTATTGAGTGTTAAACTGGATTCCATAATTTTTTTATAAATTAGTTATATACTGGTGGTTCCCAACCTTTTGACTTCTGTGGACCCCCACTTTATCCTCACTGGATCCTAGGGACCCCCACTTAATCATTATTGGAATCCGGGCACCTAATGTGTTAATATCATTTAATTTTCTAAGCAGTCGCGGACCCCCTGAGGAGGCTTCGCGGGCCCCCAAGGGTCCCTGGACCACAGGTTGGCAACCACTGTTATAGACAAGATTGCAATGACCTCTGCATGAACTCCTAGCAAATTTCCAAATGGGCCTTAGATTTGTAAGCTATTTTCTCAAGATGCTTCTTTACTTTCTTTTACATAACTGGAGCATTGGATTACACAGATTTTTTAAAGTATGCCATTGCATATTTTATCATTTCATGAGGTCCTTTCATCTGTGATCCTGAAAAAAACATCAATAATTTGTAATATGTTTACTGTCACATGCTACATTGGTACTATCCCAAAGATGAAAGAGACTGGCAGTATTTCTCCCGAGCCATTCACTAATAATACCATCAAAGAAACATTTGGGATTCATGTTCAATTCCTTAGCTGTTCATTCTTCACTCTCTTTCTTTGTCTAATAAGCCTTTCATGGTTTTGAAGAACTTACTGTCTTCTCAAACAGCGTGCTGAGTGCAGATCTTCACTGAGCCAATGCAATATGACAGTCTGTGTAAAAATGGCGTCATGTTTTAGTTAGCTTGATTGGATTTTATTCCACTAATTACGAACTATAGTGCACCCAAACACATTTTTGCATTATTTATGCCTACTAAACACTTGACAATAATAACATATTAAAATACTCTTTCACCACAACGTACCTGCACTTTACACAGCCACATTTGGCCTTCCTCTGCATGCCTTTCTTCGCAAACTGTATTCTTCCACATAGGCTATTTAAGTTTTTAAGTGACAACGTTTGTGGCCACTGAAGATGAGCCAGACTGGGATAGAAAAGCCTGGGGCGTTATTTACAAGGAGATTGTGCCACTGTTGCATAATTTATTTTGATGCATCAGTCACGCATTCTCTGCTCCATTTTGCCCCATGTTTACAAAATGACTCATTGGGTCCAATGCCTTAGTTTTTGATGGGCTGTGTGAAAAAATTACCTAGCTGGAACCGGCTGCATCAAGCAGTCTATAATGTAAGCAGTGTAGTTGTTCCATCCTAAAAACTCATTTAGGACTGATGCAGCGATATTTACAAGTTTTTCACTATGTGACACATCTTTGAGATGTGTCACTTTTAAAACGGAATGTATCACAATTCCTTTGCCTTTTTAACCCAGATTTAAGAAATGATGCAGTGGCTTCTCCATAGGAATATGACCAGCTGAAGTCACTTTACACACTGGCATATGTCTGTATTTCACTTCCCCTTCCTAGTAGTGGGTCTGCAAATCTGACAATCATGTTGTAGGACCCCTTGACCAAGCTTTGACCATGGCACCTATGAGTTAATTATCCACTGCAGCAAGGCAATGTGACACTGTGTACTTTTTGTAAGAGACAGGTCAGGATTTCAATTCTCTATGGAGAAAGGCGTCCCCAAGTTCAGGTCTACATGCTGCAATATAAGGTAGGTAAAACATGTATTTCCACTTCACATTGCAACATATACTTGTATTCACTTACATTACATTGTCACTCACTATGTCACACATACTCAGGTCTCTACATACACATATGTAGACTTTTCTCACTGTAATGTGACACATAGCCATACTGCATACATTATCTCTTACATCCAGGACCAATCTAAAAGTGTAGAAGGTGATATTCCACCATTTTACAGTCTTTTTATTTGGTCTTCATACATTAGGCTCCTTTCGTCAATCTGTACTGATGCATCACATCAGATTTTGACGCATGTCGAAGTTGTGTCACTTCTGACACCAACTTCAGCAATGCGTCACTTTTGAATGAAAGCGTTGTAACATCTTTCTCTCGGATGTGTCAGAACTTCTGAAATATAATGGGGCCCCACCAACGGTGCATCATATTAAATATGGCACATCCATCGTGTAAGATTCTGTCATACTGAAGTGCAGATTATTTTAACACATTGCTGATGCAAAATAGCAGCGCATCATTTCCTGTAAATATGCCCCTGGAATTCGTTCCACAGCCCCATTTTGTCCCATGCACGATTAACACATTCCATTTGTCAATGACAAGGGTCCTCCTCTTGGTTTTGCTTTACTTTGTTTCAGAAACCAACAAACAGAGCAACTCCTTTGCAAGGAATATACTGATAGTTTTGCAAAAGGTCCATGTAACTCACAACAACAAGTTTTTGTGTTGTCCAGCATTGTGTGAAGGAGAAAACAAAGTGCAGAGCTATATCTACTAAGTTTTGGTCTACTATTGATGATTTACCCAGCTTTGGTGCTCTAGTGATGCACAGCCTCTCACCATGACTAAGAGGTGAGCGTCAACTGCCTAGCATAGAGTTTGTAGTGCAAACATACAATTTTTCAATACACGTTTCTCTTTCTAGCCACATTTCAGAAAGGTCCCACAAATTAGATGTGTGCTATGCAATGTGAGGCACATCAGATCAACAGAAAAGATCAGTGCATTTTTTTTTCTGATGGAATCTGTCTGTCAAGCACAACATGTCCCTCATTTTCCATTTGGTATTACCTACGCAGATCAATCTTGGGAAAGCAGTCATTTTAGGTATGGCTAAAGAGAACTTTAGTTATTTGCAGAGCTTATACAGCAATGTACACTAAAGAGAGAGAGAGGGGTAATGACTCAGCACCCCCCAGGTGTTAATTGTTAGAAGTGAAATATACATGTTGGTTGTGTGTATGTGTGAAGAAGCTACCACTCTAGACCCCTCCTTACCTGACATGTCCTAGGGTCCGTCCGCTCTAAGCCACCCCTAGAAAAAACATGAAAGTCACCAGTCACGATGATGCTGTGAAGGAGAGCAGCAAGGAGGCAACAACAGCAATAAAGGACTTTTGTTTCCAAGAAACATGAACACAGAAACAATCCCTAGAAGGAAGACACCCATTGGAGGAGAGGAGAAGGTCACCAGGAGGAGGAGCGATAAAAAGCAGGAAAAACACCAGTGTCGGGAGAAGGGACGGAACAGCACACTGGTGCAGAGGAGTAGGAAACCCACACGGAACGAGTGCTTCTACAGAGCTCTGAGGACACATCTCACACCAGTCAGGGGATGATGAGTCAATGTGAGTGAAACAAGATGGGAGACATCGACCTGATGGAGGAGGAAGAGATGTGATCAGAAGAGTGGTGGAGAAAAACGCTAACAAAAAACAAGCCAATGCCCACCACAACTCAAGGAGAGTTGTGTCAGACACGGCGAGTGGCGAGGGGGCCAGCTGTTTGCACCATAATTTTTTTCTTATCTCTCCCTCCTTTACCTGCACTGCTAAGGAGAGGGGAGAATAGAAAACTCAGGGACATTGACCGAGACAACGAGCCTTTGCCTTGAAGCTTTGAGCTTATTATTTTTTTCTTCCTCTCCTTTCTCCCCCACCCCACCTTTCCCTCACCACTTTTAATATTGTGTCTGTCACCCTGTACCTAAATGAAGCATTTCATATATATGGCTGTCAGCGAGACCGGATCCTTGGGGTTTGCGCCTGTCCCCAATATGTCCACCTCTTGGTAGCTCCAAACTCTACTAGCCATTATAGCACAGAGTTAAAGAATGGCCAAGCGGGGAATGGGGTTTAGGTTGGGAACAGTGGGGAAGGAGACCTTTGGAAGCAAAGGTTAAGAGCACAATAGCAAGGTCATTCACATTAATCTTCATGAACTTTGTTTTAACTATTTATGCTCTAATAACATGAGAGATCAAGAACTTTTCAATAACGTGACCTTTTTATAATCATATACTCTGAACATTGAACTTTCTCAAGTTAATCCTTAAAATAGCAATTACATCACAACATGAGTCAATGAGTGCATTTGTTCCAAAATAATTAACTGCTATAGGATTCATGAATGATACTGTAGACTTGGCAAACTGACTAAACTTGTTTTGTCTAGAAAGATCACACTCTGATTAATCTAAGTTACAAGATTCAATTGCCCAGAAGTGATTGCGTACCTTATTGCCAGACTGCGCATCAAGACTTAAGTACCTGGAATGATCGCGTGCTCTGCCGATCTGAACTGCAAGGGTTAATTGCCAAGAATGAATTGCGCGCACTGTTGCTGATTCCACCATTAAGATTCAAATGCCTTGAAATGATCGCGCACTCTGCCGATCCGAACTGCAAGGGTTAATTGCCAAGAATGAATCGCGCACACTGTTGCCGATTCAACCATCAAGATTCAAATGCCTTGAAATGATTGCGCACTCTGCCAATCCGAACTGTAAGGGTTAATTGCCAAGAATGAATCGCGCACACTGTTGCTGATTCAACCATCAAGATTCAAATGCCTTGAAATGATCGCGCACTCTGCCGATCTGAACTGCAAAGGTTAATTGGCAAGAATGAATCACGCACACTGTTGCCGATTCAACCATCAAGATTCAAATGCCTTGAAATGATCACGCCCTCTGCCGATCTGAACTGCAAGGGTTAATTGCCAAGAATGAATCGCACACACTGTTGCCGATTCAACCATCAAGATTCAAATGCCTTGAAATGATTGCGCACTCTGCCAATCCGAGCTGCAAGGGTTAATTTCCAAGAATGAATCGCGCTCACTGTTGCCGATTCAACCATCAAATGATCGCACACCATGCTGATCTGAACTGCAAGGGTTAAGTGCCAAGAATAAATCACACATGCAGTAAATCGCAAAGCCAAAATCTGAAATGTTTCTAGAAAACAGAGTCGAGGGCCTTCCTCGAACTCCGCCTTACTGCCCTGCTTGAAGGTCAGCAAGATAATGAGGATAGGGACAGGAAATGTCCAAGTAGGCCTCCGGAACAGGAGCCCTGGAAAATGCTGCTGCTCTGCACCGGGACCTTTGAATAGTGAGCACGTGCAGCCAGGCTGCAGGAAAGGCTTGAAAATGAACAATACATTGCAAACAGTATTAATAACATGTCAAGATAAATACCTGCAATGCAAAAAGTCAATATGCAATATCAGCACACAATGCATGAATTATTACATTGCGTAAGGTTTGTCATTTTGCATTATGTTGCCTGTAGAGCGCGCACTGTCCTGGTGTTGACAATGGCATCATCCACAGCATAAGAAACACTACCTTGGGTGCAATAGTGGGGGTTTAGACAGATAAAAGGGGATTAATACTTACCACACTGTGGGGCTGATTCCTAGTTTGGCAGGCAGCGGTCGCCGCCCGCCAAGCGGGATCCGCCAGAAGACCGTACCGCGGTCAAGAGACCGCGGCGGTCATTCTGGCTTTCCCGCTGGGCGGGCGGGCGACCGCCAAAAGGCCGCCCGCCTGCCCAGCGGGAAAGCCACAGCAACGATGAAGCCGGCTCCGAATGGAGCCGGCGGAGTTGCTTTTGTGTGACGGGTGCAGTCACACCCGTCGCGATTTCCAGTGTCTGCTATGCAGACACTGGAAATCAATGTGGGGCCCTGTTAGGGGGCCCCTGCAGTGCCCATGCCATTGGCATGGGCACTGCAGGGGCCCCCAGGGGCCCCACGACACCCGTTCCCGCCAGCCTGGTTCTGGCGGTCAAAACCGCCAGAACCAGGCTGGCGGGAAGGGGGGCAGAATCCCCATGGCGGCGCTGCCTGCAGCGCCGCCATGGAGGATTCTGCAGCCCAGGGGAAAACCGTCGGGAAACCGCTGGTTTCCCTTTTCTGACCACGGCTTTACCGCCGCGGTCAGAATGGGCCTGGATGCACCGCCAGCCTGTTGGCGGTGCATCCGCGGTCCCCTACCCTGGCGGTCTCGGACCGCCAGGGTAGGAATGACCCCCTGTGTCTCCTTCTCCCAAGGGTGTTGGCCTACCTCAAAAAATTGAAAAGGTAGAAGCCGGAGGCAAAAGGAGAAAGACATGGTATTGAAGGCCATTCCTATATGGAGGGAAGTTTAAGTATGTGGATCATACGAAGCTTCCAGACAGCCCAGAGGGAAGAATCGCAGTTTCAGGAGGACTGGATGGGAGCTGAAGAAGAAGATCTTCAGGTGGTAGGCCCCCATTTTTTGTCAGCAAGGGTTATAATACAGAAAGAAAGGGCGGAAAGAATGGTCCAAAACAGTTGTTAGTATCTATCCCTTTTAGAGTGAAGGTACTTTATTTGGTGCATAGTCACCTTCTTGGAGGACATTTTGGCCCCGTCAAACAGATGCAATCTTGGAGCATTTCTACTGGCTTAGTATATACAGCTAAGTAAAGACGTATTGCAGGGAGTGTCCTATTTGTCAGAATAATAGACCAAGGCCCCCAAAGAAAGCACCTATGAGACTCCTACCTGTCATATGGGCCGGGACATAATAGGTCCTTTACTCCCTACCAAAAGTGGACACTGATACGTATTGATGATATTTTAATACACCACCAGATACCTGGCAGCAGTACCCTTGTGTTGTGCTACCACCACCCTCATAGCCAAGATGATGATAGACATTTTCTCCAGAGTGGGTTTTCCTTGGGAAGTTCCAACAGACCAGGGCCTTTTACTTCCCAACTCATGAAACAAGTTTGTGAACAACTAGGTATCAAATAAATTCACACTGCTGCATACCATCCCTGGACAGACGGTCCTATAGAGCACTACAATGCCACTATAAAGTCCACTCTGAAAAAACTGTTAGACCTGGAGACCAGAAAGTGGGACCAGATGCTACACCTGGCCCTGCTTGCTATTAGGTGCAAAAAGCAAAGCAGTATGGTTTACTCACCTTTTGAGCTGGTCTTTGGGCACAAGTCACGTACTCTATTAGATATGGCATGAGAATCTTGGGAACAAGAAGAAGATGGCTCTAAGCCATTGTTAGAATATGCTGCAAAGCTGAAGACTCGACTGAGTCAGATTTGAGAGATAGCTCTACAAAACCTAGAGGATGCACAGCACTCACAGAAGACACAGTATGACAAACATGCAACCATGAGACAGTTTCATGTAGGTGATCTGGTTTTGTTGTTGTTGCCCAACTCCACCAACAAAATGCTATGTCAGTGTCAGGGGCTTCATGAGGTGTTAGAGAGAGTAACTCCTGTGACATATAAACTAGAGCTGAACACAGAAAGGTAAGAAAGACAAATCTTTCATGTCAGCTTACTAAAAAAATGGAAAGGGCCCTTCCCTGTCCTTCATATAGTTTGCAAGGAAGAAGAAGACCAAACAGACAACTGCATGTCACTGACCCTACAAAAGGATACAAAAAAAGAATTTCTTAGCTGTATTTTCCACCACCCCGTGGAGGATCAACATTATCACCCATTCTATTCACTCTCTCCTGGGGCAAATTGTCCATCTCAAACTCTACTGGATACCCAAAGCTAGAAGGCAGGCTATAAAAAAAGAATTCCAGATGATATTAGACATGGGAATCATAGAGCCATCTGTGATTAAGTGGAACTTACCCATTGTGTTGGTTCCAAACACAGATGGTTCTATATGTTTTTGTATTGACTTCTGTGAAGTTGACAAAATTTCTAAGTTTGATTCCTATCCCTTACCTCGGATGGATGAGATGATTGAGAAACTGGGCGACTCTCACTACATTAGAACCTTAGATCCTTTCTGCAAGGGATACTGGCAGGTCCCACTAACTCCAGCAGACAAAAAACTGCTTTCTCTATTCCTGAAGGTCTCTTCCAGTTTACCATCCTACCTTTTGGCCTACATGGGGAACCTCCCACAGTTCAACGAATGATGAACACTGTAGTGGCAGTACATCACGCATATACAGCCACCTACATAGACAATATTATTATTTTTAGTCCTGCTTAGAAAGATCATCTGCAATAGTTGGGAAAAGTGTTACAGGCCTTAGGCTCTATTGGATTGAGAGTCAATTGCAAGAAAAGCCACGTAGCCACCACCAATGTAAATTATCTGGGGTATCGGGTAGGAGAATGATTGATATGTCCGTAGGCTGAAAAAATATCAGCAATCCGACAGCTTCCTTTCCCTAAAACTAAACGAGATCTCAGAGCCTTCCTTGGATTAGTCAATTACTATAGGAGATTCATCTCTCACTTTAATGTGACCACAACATGTTTAACAGACCTGTTAAAAAAAGGGTAAAGCTACGGAGAGGGAACTAAAAAATCACTCTTCTACCACCTTAGAAGCATTTCAAGGCTTAAAAAAGGCACTCATGGCTGAGCCAGTTCTCCTTAGCCCAGACTTCAAGAAACCATTCATCCTGCAAAAGAATGCTTCGGGGTAGGCATAGGGGCTGTCCTTTCCCATACCGATGAGGGTGGGACAGATAGACCTATCCTATTTATAAGTTGGAAGTTGTTTCCTTGAGAACAAAGTTACGCCATGATAGAGAAAGAACCCTTTACAATCAAGTGGGCCACTAAGATACTACCTGGAGGGACGTGAATTTGCCCACTATTATGACCATGGTGACTTCCTCTCCAAATACTCTGTCGATTCATTTCTTTCTAGGAAGAAAGTGGGGGTGAAGGTGTGTGAAGAAGTCCCCACCCCAACCCTCTCCTTACCTGACATGTCCTTGGGTCCTGTCAAAGATCTCTCTCTTGCCGTCTGTTTTGAGCCGTCTCTCGGAAAAAAACATGAAAATCACGAGTCATGCCAGTGCAGGGAAGGAGAGATGTGAGGAGGCAACAACAGTAGTGAAGGACTTTCATTTCCAGAAACGTGAACCCGGAAGCAATCCCGAGAAGGAAAACACTCATTGGAAGAGAGGAGAAGGTCACGAGGAGGAGGGGTGAGGGAAATCAGGAAAAACACCAATGTCAGAACAAGGGATGGAACAGCACAGCAGGGCAGAGGAGTCTGAAAGCCACATGGAACAACTGCTGTCGCAAAGCTCTGAGGACACAGCTCCTGCCAGTCAGGGAAAGACGGGCTGACGAGAGCGAAACAAGACGGGAGATGTCGACCTGGCAGAGGGGGAAGAGATGTGGCCAGAAGAATGTTGGAGCCAAACGCTACCTGACAACGTGCCAACATCTGCCACAACTCAGAGAGTTATGGCAGACGCAGTGAGTGGTAAGGGGGCCAGCTGTTTGCAGCGTACATTTTTTTTCTTTTTCTTATGCCTCTCTCCTTTTCTTGCACTGTTAAGGATATGCACTCCTTTACCATCATAACTTTTCTGCCAAAAGAACAATGAGCATGCATTGGAATATAGTTCTACTCCAATGGCACTACAAATTTGGAACATGTTCTGCCTGTGCGAGAATAAATGAAGGCGCTCGTTTTCTTGTAAATATGATGAAATGTTTGTATAATAAATTCTCAAACTGCAAAACAAAATATGTGGTGTATGGCATAGCATGCCTTTGCGACAAATTATACATTGGGAAAACGAACCAAGATGTTTGCTAGCATATATTTCAGCAAAATAATGCCAGCTCCACTTGCCAATCACTTGGACTCACTAGGCCATGAATAAATGGAACTCCAATGGACACTTCTTGACCGTACTACCCCTGAGGTGGTAATCTGGAAAGGATACTGATAAAGAAAGAAGCAAATCTCATCCTGTGATAAAGTAATTACCAAATTAAATTAACTTTATGAACTTCCTATGTAACAATGTTGGATTTTTCCTTAACAACTTGAGTTGCATTTTCACGCTGCAGCTCATCCTAAAGAACTACAACTTCCATATTCCCTATGCATGACATCACAGAGTCAGATGCACAAGTACTCATACACAAGTGTTCTTTTTTTTTAGAGATGTTTTTCACTGAGTCAAATACAAGAACATTACCTGAACATTGCCAGAACAGAGACATGCAGTTGTGAGTATATATGAATAAAGAATATTGTACTGATAAATGCATAATAAACATTTAAATGAATTAGGCATATACAGTAATATAGTATCAAAGACTCCAAGTTTGAATAAAGAAAGGAGAAAGAGAAAGGGAGAGGGAGAAGAGCTATAGGGATAGAAAAGGGAATCAAGTGATAGCCATGTGGAGAGAGAGCTAATAGACAGTAGTTACGGCGAATGTAAGATGAAATAAGTATATATAAGAAGAAAAATAGGAAATATATTGACATTTTTAAAAAGGAGGAGAAAAATAATTTCCTTCCCAGTGCGTCATAGATTGTTACTTAATGGCAACCACAGCTGATGACGTTTGAAGAACGGTCCTGTTGAATCAAGCTTGTAGCTGTCAAGTCTATGATGATAACTTACAGATTTCCACCACTGTCTGTGAGTAATGTTCTCTGAATATTTCCAGTTAGAAGTAATAATAGAGATTGCAATAGAAAGCAAAAGGTCCATCAATTTTCCAAGAGGCTTGAATGAATTCCAGATTTTGTGTATGCCACCCAAAAACAGTAATTCATATGACATTGGTAAGGAGATCTGAGCTATTTCTGAAATGCAAGACCATATTGAGGACCAAAAAGTAGATATGGATGGACAAGAAAAAAATATGTGAAAGTCAGTACTTTGCTGAGTGTGGCAGCGCCAACAACTGTCCTTTTGTGTAAGTTTGAGTTTGTAAAGGCGTACAGGAGTGTAGAAGAGTCTATTATATATTGCATGAGGCTTGCAGTGCATGCAGTGAAATGTATCTTATACCACATTCTATCCCATAAAGACATTGGCCGAACAACACCAAGATCTGATTTCCACAATGTCTCAATAGGTGATTTAAGTCTAGGTGGAACAGACGTTCTTAAAAGTTTATAATTTCCAGCTGCCCTAGAATAATTAGAAGTTACAATCGGGTGGGGAGATGATGCAAGAGAAGAATGATTGTGATGTATACGTTTATTGAGGGCCTCTTGGACCAGAGTAGGAAGAATGATATATAGGGAATTCATGCGAATAGGGAGATTATATGTTGCTGAGAGAGTAGTAAAAGAGATGAGAGAGTCTTTATTATATAATTGGGAAATGAGAAGAATACCTTTAATCATCCAAGCCTTCCAACACAAGGTTTTACCTTATTTCCTAAGAGAAATATTGTGCCAAATAGGACTGTTAAAGAATTGATTAATGGGGGTAAGATGTGAAATAAAAAAAGGTTTCAGTAAGTTGACTGAATGGGAGATAGTGCTGGGCAACCAGAATTTTGGGTGGTTAGACATAAATATAATGAGCTTATGGGAAAAGGGAGAAATAAATGTTCCTTCCAAAGAGAACCAAAGCTTTTGATGTGCATCATTGAGTGTAGATAAATAGGGTTGTATTTGCTTAATGCCAAAAGATTTGTGCTAAGTTAATAAGTCAGGAAAATTAACTCCACCTTGTACTTTAGGAAGTTTTAATTTTGAGAGAGAGATTCTTGGTTGTTTACCGTTCCACAGGAACTTGGATAGAATGTTATCGATTGAACTAAAAAAAAGTTGAGGTATCTTAATAGGAAGCATCATAAGGGAGAGGTTAATGATAGGGAGAAGCATTATCCTAATGGTGTCCAAGCGGCCCCACCACTTGAGATATAACCAAGACCATTTCTGTGTGAGATCTACAAGCTTTGCAGATAAGATTTCTGAATTAGGGGGTCATTCCAAGCTTGCCGGGCAGCGGGAGCCGCCCGCCAAGCGGGAACCGCCAGAAGACCGTACCGCGGTCAAATGACCGCGGCGGTCATTCTGGGTTTCCCACTGGGCTGGCGGACCGCCAAAAGGCCGTCCGCCAGCCCAGTGGGAAACACCCTTCTACGAGGAAGCCGGCTCCGAATGGAGCCGGCGGAGTGGAAGGTGTGCGACGGGTGCAGTAGCACCCGTCACGAATTTCAGTGTCTGCTAAGCAGGCACTGAAATTCAAAGTGGGGCCCTCTTACGGGGGCCCCTGCAGTGCCCACGCCATTGGAACAGGATGGCGGTGAGGGGGTCGGAATCCCCCATGGCGGCGCAGCAAGCTGCGCCGCCATGGGGGATTCCTCAGGGCAGCGGAAAACCGGCGGGGCATCGCAGGTTTTCCGTTTCTGACTGCGGCCATACCGCCGCGGTCAGAATGCCCTTAGGAGCACCGCCAGCCTGTTGGTGGTGCTCCTGCCGACCCCGGCCCTGGCGGTCAAGGACCGCCGGGGTCGGAATCACCCCCTTAGTCTTTAGTGTATCCTTGAGTGTAGTGCAGTGCCATACCCACAGGCATTTAATCTTAGAAGAATTCCAAGATAATCCTGCATCAAGGTATACAGAGCCAGTGCAATGAGCATCAAGTGGCAAGACCTCTGTTTTGTCTATATTTAGTTTATAGCCAGATACATCAGAATATAAGTTGAGCTCATGCAGGAATGCAAGAAGGAAAGTGTCAGGGTGAGACATGAACAAAAGAATATTATCAGCATATGCCATAAATGTAATGTCTGTATTAATAATTTGAAACCCCATAAATTGTTCAGAAGTTTTTAATTGGTATAGAGAGACAAAATAAATAATGAGCATCCCTGACGAGTTCCCTTTTTAAGAAGGAAAAAAGGAGATCGGATACCATTTGTTATAACCAAGGAACATGGTGAGGAATAAAGAATGGATATAAAATGTCAGAATCTGGGGCCAGATGTAGCAAAGTTTTGTGAGTCGCAAATGGCTCGCATCGCTATTTGCGACCCCGCAAAATCCTAAATGGGATGCAAAAATCCCATTTTTGATCACCAAATAGAGATGCGACCCAGCACCGACTCGCAAAATTTGCGACCTGATATTACGACCCGCAATCAGGAAGTCGCAAATTGCGAATCGCAAACCATATGCAAAGCCAGTCGCAAATTGCGACTAGTCACAAAAAGCCCGTTTTGCACACTCAGATTACCACTGATTCAGAGTGGGATACACCAACGCCTAGCACGTGGGGAGTTTGGAGAAGGATATCTATTAGGTATTGGTACACTCTGAAGCCTTACATACAGGTAACCCTGTGATGCCCTGCTGAGTTTGCCTTTTTTGTCAAACAGGTGACAGTGCATATGCCCTGAGACCATGGATACTCACCCCATACCTAACACCTGACAATCAGAACGAGAGGCGATACAACATTGCACATCGGCGGACCAGAACTGTAGTCGAGAAGACCTTTGGCTTGTTAAAGGCAAGATTCCAATGCCTCCACAAAAGTGGAGGAGCACTCCAGTATGCCCCAGAAACAGCATGCAAGATAGTTGCTGCCTGTGGCATCCTACACAACATTGCCACCAGACGTGGACTACATCTCACCCCTGAAGACACAGACACAGAGGATGAGGAGCAAGAGCTACCACACCGACAGCCTGGGGATAGAAGCTTCGCAAATGAGGGCAGAGATAGACGGAACCACATTGCAACCCAATACTTTGGCAGGTACGGGGCAACCGTGACCACACTCACTAATGTCAGACACACATAGCCCAGTTGTGTAGTCAAACAAACAAAACCTTTTTATTGCTAAACTATAATGTTGATATAAATGTGCACTATGCAACAGTCTGGTATGGAAACAGTCAAATCAGACACAATATTTTCATGTGCCTCAGTACCAGTACATGTCAGTGGCTCACAGCCTCCTCCGACTATGGCCACCATGGCTCACTCCAGGTTGGTCCCCTGAGCCCTGCATGCACTGCTACTCCGCAGCACACGCGCATCAATGGCAGACACACTGCTGATTGTTGAGCCCTCCTCACTGTCCTGTGGCGTATCCCCTGTGCCCCTTGCAGCCTGTCTGGTCTCCATGATATCAACCACATGGCTGATGTGGCCAAGTCCCCGTGCCATATCTCCAACAAAATGCCCCAGTTCTATCTGCAGGCTGACAGTGCGCCTTGACAGGCAGGTTGTGTTTGTTTCCAGGTGCCCTATGGATGCTGCAAGTCTGTCTAAATGGGCTGCAGTGTTGCGCTCCCTGGACCGTGCCTGTGCTATGTCAGCCACCAGTTCCCTGACCAAAAAGTCAGTGGATTGTGCAGGTTCCCCAGATGCGTGTTCATTGTTTGGAACTGATTGTCCACATTAGCCAGCCCATGGGTCACAGTGGTCTGCAGTCTCGTTAGGTTCCGGTTAATCGACCTCAGCTGTCTATTTTGCAGGCGCTGACCCTGTACTAAGGATGCCTCAAGTCCCACAAACTCAACATCTGCGACATCCTCACTGTGCACAGACTGCACTCTGCAGTGGCATCTGCGCACTGCGCCTGATGATGGCTGTGTGTGCCTCTCCGTAGGCATTGGCCCTGGTGCTACCACTGCTGCCTCCATATCCAGCGCTGAATCATCCATGGACTCTGGTGGCAATTCCATGGGTGGTGTTGTCCTGCAGTCCCCTGCTGTGTCAGTGGCAGCCTCCTCCTGTGTGTCTGGCCAATGTTCCTCTCCCTGCATGTTTGCGCTGATGAGGGGCCTTGTGGGAGACCTGTGGGACATAGGGGATACACTGTCAGTCTCGCACCTCTATTTTATGCCTCATAATAAACATTTGCCTATATTTGGACTACTGTACTACATTGCTCATAATGCACTATTCTAGAGGTTGCTAGACTGGAATGAAGCTAGTCTGGAGGTGCCTGCTGCTGTGTACTGGGATTGTGTGTATAGTGCATTTGTGGGTGTCAAAGCATATATTTTGGTACTTACTTTTTGTTGTTCCAGGTGCAGAACTGTCCACATCTCCTATGTCCAGTACAGCCTCCGGCTCCAGTGTTGTCTCCACCATTGTTTCAATTGCTGTCGGTGGTGGAACAGTGGATGGGCCTCCACCAGTGCCCTGCATCTCCCTCATCCGCTCTGCAACCTTCTCCTTGGTCCTGGAGCGAAGGTCATACCACCTTTTCCTAATTTCATCAGGGTGCGGTGGCATACCCCAATGGCATTTATTTTGTCCTTGATGTCTTGCCATATTTTTTTTTTTTGGGTGTCAGGGACACTCATTGCTGCCTTGCCAAAGAGTTGTTCATGGTGCAGGAAGCACTCCTCAGTTAGTACCTCCAACTCCTTGTCAGAGAACTTGATTTTTCTCTTCCTGCCAGCACTGGGTGTCTCCTTCTCCATTGTTGCTGCAGCTCCTCTCACCTGGGTGTGGCTCTGCAGTTTGGGCTAGGTGGGCTCCTCCCTCCTCCCAGTTCTATTTGGTTACTTCCTGGTTCTGATGTCATCACCGAGAGCCAGGAAGTGGGTATTCTAACTGTTTTGTTCCACCTGCCGGCAATTTGCGAGTCAGTCGCAATTTGCGACACCGGACCACACCCTTCATGCAATTTGCGACCTCGCTTTTAGCGAGGTCGCAAATTGTGACCTCGCTAAAAACGGAGGTCGCAAATTGCGGTGCGACACCTCTGCGACTCGCTATTTGGAATGGCGAGTCTTTCTGGCATTTGGTTTTGCAAGTCGGAAATAGCGATTCGCATGGAGTCGCTATTTCCGAGTCGCAATTTTTTTAATACCTACATCTGGCCTTAGTCCCTAGCCTATGCTATTCCAATGCCTTCGACAAGAAACTCCAGTAGACCCCATCGAAGGCCTTTTCCGCATCCAATGATAAAGCTGCCAGAGTAATCTGAAGTTTAGAAGCATTGTTAATAATATTTTAAAAAGTACGAGAATTATCTGCTACATTTCTATTAGGGATAAAACCAGAATGATGAGAATCAATAGGTTCAGGTATATATGGGAATAAATGGAGAGTTAAAACTTTGGCATAGAGTTTACAATCAGTAATAATTAAAGATATGGGACTATAATTTTTTCATTAAGTCTCATCCCGATCTTTTTTGGGAATAAGGCAAATCCTGGGCTCCGTAAATGAGCCAGATGCAGAACCTGACTTTATAAAGTGATTAAATATTTGAAAGAGTTTGTGGAAGAGAGCTTAGCAAACTGAATAAAGAATTCTAATGTGAAGTCATCTCGGCCTGAAGTCTTACCCTCAGGGAGAGATTGTAAAGCTGAATATAGTTCAGTAAGCTGTAGGGGTTGGTCTAAAGATGAGAGGTCAACCTGCAATGGGTCTCATGGTTTGAGATTAGAGAAATATTTTTGATAGATTCAACTGATGGTGTGTGTTCTGGAGTATATAGGTCCTTATAGTAAGAAGCGAAACACAATGCTATATCTTTATCTCTAAAGTGTTTAACACCATTGTTATCTGTGATAGATTTAATAATTGTTTTTTCTTTTCTTTGTTTCAAATATTGAGCTAGAAGAGAACCAACTTTATTGTTACCACCATAATATCTGGCATTTATTTTCAGGAGGGTGCCGCATGCTTGTTCAGTGGTATATTGGTTAAACTCCATTTTAGCTGAGACTAGTGCTTCAAGATGTGATTTACTAGTTTTGTGAGTATAGTATTCATGTTCAAGAGACTTTAGATTTTTAAGGATGGAAGTCGATTTTTGTTGAGCAATCTTTTTTTGAGTGAGGGTAACTTATGATGAAACCCCTCGAGGCTGCTTTGAATGGATCCCACACAAAATGAAATTATAGTTGATCACTATCGTTGATGTGGAAGTATTCTTCTATAAACTTACTGTAGGAAGCTATAAAAGTAGCATCTGAAAGTAGAGAGTTATTAAACCTCCATGAAGACATTTTAGATCCATTAAGAAAAAGATCAAGGTCAGTAATCACAGGTGCGAGATCTGAGATCAAAATAGCACCAATTTCTGAGTTGACCATATGTTGCAATAAACCTTTACTCAGAAAGATGTAATCAAGCCTAAGAATGGGAGTGATGGATAGGAGAAGAAAAGGAGTATTTCAAGAGGCTGGGATTGTATATTCTCCAGGAATCAGAGAGGGAATGCTATAAATAAAGTTTTTAAAAGCTTTGTGGGAGGCATGTGGAATGAAACGTGACATGAAACTTCTGTCCAAAAATGGAATAGAGAATTTGGTTGCAGTCACCACCTATTGTAAATTGTTTGAGGACTGTTCAGAGAAAGTATGTGAAATATTCTTTCAGAAATTTGGATCTGGATGTGTGGAGCCATATATATTTAGGATAGTAAGAGAAATTGTGTCAATTGTAAATGTAACAAGTACCCAGCGGCCTTCTGTATCTTGATGTTGTGAAATTATGGTAGGTTTGAGAGATTTATTACAGAGTATAATTAGCCCATTTCTTGTGGTGGAAGGGGAGTAAAAAATGTCCCCTACCCATTGTTTTTTAAACTGAGTTGCCTCACAGTCATTGGGGTGAGTCTCTTGCAACAAAGCAATGTGGCATTTCAAATGAGCTAGGTGAGATAAGACATTCTGATGTTTATGGGTGTTTAAGCCCCTTAACATTCCAAGTAACAGTTCTTAAGTTGCATAACAAGAAGTATTAATAAGCAACTGCTGTACCAAGGAAAAATAACTAGGCATATAAATTTTGCAAAAGCAAAGAAGTGGGAAAGAAACAAGATAGTAAAGAAAAAGAGAAGGAGGAAGATGACCTCCAAAAGTTGTATATACATAGATGTGGCAAAACAGGGACCAAAGTCCACGAAAGCTAAAGAAGATAAGATAGAAAGTGAATACCCCGAAAGGTAGAGGGACAGCGGAGAACCTGAAAAGACAGGCAAGAGTGGCTTCAGCACAAGAAAAGTGATATTAGATATTAAAACATATGAAGGCGAGTTTCATGGAAGAAGAAAACATTATACAGAAGAAAAATGTACCATTTAGGAGACCAAATAACGTAGTAACTACAGTAAAGGAGTGTGACACGAAGAACAATAAAAATCATACCTTACCAGTGGAATGTGTAGGAGAACAATTTGGATGGTGAGAAAGGGATATGGTTGGGAAAGGAACATGAGGATTGCACGAAGAACACACAAAAAAAATAAGAAGACGCAGTGAAGGAAAACCATGGATATAAATTTTAAACATAACCATTACTATTAAACTGTCCAGAAAAAAAAAAGAAAGGACATTAAAGACAAATTAAATTATATCGTTAAGTAATTGCAGATGCTCCTAGTTCCATTGCTTCTGTTTTGTGTTGGTTAATAAAAGTTTGTAATGCTGAAGGTTCCTCGAACGAGTAAGATTTGTCCTTGAATGTTATTTTGAAAAGGCATGGGTGAAGAAGACCATATTGAATATTCAAGGATTTGAATTGTGGATGTAAGTCCAAAAAATGTTTGCGATGTGCAGCTGTAGCAGGAGAGAAGTCTTGTGTGAAAAACACGTCATGACCTGACCATTGCAAGGAGCCCATCTTTTTAGCTCCCCAGAGTATTTGCATCAAGTCAGTAAATTGGAGAAAGAGAATAATAATGCCTCTAGGATGTGCATGAGGTCCAGTTAAAGTTTGTGGACCTAAACGATGTGCACATTGGATAGAAAGGGGAGAGGTAGAAGGCAAGCAAAGAATAGAAGGGATTGCTGTTTGAAGGAATGGAATCATGTTAGAGCCTTCCGAACCTTCTGGAATCCCAAAAAGACGAAGATTATTTTTCCTATTTCTATTTTCAAAATGTTTGCTAAGCCAAGCTATGTCCTTCGAGATCTGAGGATTGACAGTGCTACAATCTTCAAGGTTACTGACTCTTTGTTCCAGACTACAAATTTGTTGTTTGTGTTGGGACCATTGCTCCTCAATACGCTGCAAAGAGGCATTAGTGTTCATCATAAAGGGCTTTAATGCGCTCAATTTCTCCATGACATCATCTAGAGTAAGATGTGTTGGTGATTTTGAGGGAGAATCAAGGTCTTTTTTGGGCGCTTGACAGAGGAGATGTCAGATGTTTTTTTCGCAATTGTGCCAGCAGCATGAGATGCAGAGGCGCTATCCTTTAAAAAGTCTGTAGCACTATCCATTGTTAAAGCTGACGGTAGAGAAGATTTAATTATATGTGTGCGCATCACTCGAAGAGGATATTAGACTTGGAGGAAGAGGATGACTGGCTGGTCTGAGAACTGTGTGGTCTCCCCATAAAAGCCAGCAGCAATTTGGTAATAGTAAGCCAGCAATGTGAGGTGATAATGAAATTATATTATGATGAGAAGCTGTTGCAAGAAGTTTCCTACAACAGAGCAAAATATAATAAATAAATAGAAAATCCTAAATTATTCTCTCAGAACATGCATAGCAGAATACCACAAGAGCAAAACACTTTACTGCACAGAGTCGAACAATTGGTGACTAGTTTTAAGGGAACCTTCTGAAAAGAAAAAAATCTCCTTTGTCAAAGGAAAGCATTTACCATGTTATGAAGAGCAATTTGAAAGAGCTCCTTGATAACAAGAGCTGCCAGTGAATACTGAAAGTTGAAAACCTCAGCTAAATGTGTTTGAAGAGAGTTCAAAAGTTCAGCTGGCTGTCAGAAGGTAATAAATATTCCATTGCAGAGGAAATGAGATTTGTAGAATGACATCCAGGCAAGCAGTTAAAAGTCAAATAGAAACATCTCTGTGAAAGTTTAGGTTTGTGCAGAGGCTTTTGAAGTGGAAGGCAAATAAATAATTACCTCAGGCCCTCACAAGACGTCTCCAAAATGACTTCAAAACCTGATGTTTCTGTAAGATACAGGCATATTTATGCAGCTGGCAGAGCTCAGTGCTACAAAATGCTGGAGAAATTAATCATTTTGATGTGAAAACATCTCCTTCCTTCCCGAAAGTGCTGAAGCCTCACAGAGCTCTAAAGAGCGGCAGCCATCTTGCGTGACCTCCAGCCATGCTCCCATACACAAGTGTTCTGATGCGCACGCTATGCCTCCAGATGGATACTTGAGATGTCAGACAATGGAACAGTGACTTTAGACTTGAAGAGAATCTCAAGCAGCCGTGAGAGTGTTTGAAGACTGAAACCTCTTTAGAAAGAATGTAAATACAACCAAGTAATAACTTTGAACAAATAACAATTCTTTCTTCTCTACCAAGCTAGCTGTTAAGTCCCTCATTTTTGCAGTTTGCAGCCGAAGTGATTATTTTGACACAGCTGCTTTCTATCACAGTACCCAGTTGTGACTACTGCTAGAGGTTTTAATAAAAGTAGAAACTGTTCCTGTCTCAGAGAGCCTTTTGATTGATGATTGACTGAAGAATGTTTTATTTGTGAAATTGTTTAAAATTAAGTGCCATTGTATCCTGTGTAAAAGTGTCCCAGGGAAAGACCCAGTTCACACGCTCTACACACATTCTATATTTGCAACTACAGAGCTTGTTGCAGGGACAGTCTTTTTGATTACCCTGACTGTTTTATTTCTTTCATTCATTACTGAATAGCCTTAGTGGTTAGACAGACTCTCAGACGCTTGTTCCATTTTGCTATTTCTTATTTTATTTCCTGATACTTTCCAACTCAGATAATACTCTGTTATTGAGTCTCTATTTCTGCCATATGGGAATAGTTTTTATGAGCTACTCAAGTCAATGAGCTATTCCTGACTTAGAAGAGAAGTAGGTTTTTGTTCAGATTTATGGGTTACACTTTATTCTATGTTTTGTAATCTGTATTTGACTTAATAAAGACTAAAAATATTTGAGAATTAATGATTAACGAAACTTTGAAATTCAACTACAACTCTCTTTATTGACTCCAGAATTGAAAATATTGACTGAGTTGAAAAAAGAGTTTATTAATGTTTTTGAACAGCACAATTCCTCACTCATCACCGAGGTCCACATCTATAAGGTCCAAGAGTTGCGGAGATTTAAAATAGTAGGTGCAATTTAGAAATTCTACGCTCCCTCCCACTATGAAAGTACCAAGCATAATGAGGGGATAATATTGAACTTTAGGCCTCCCTAAGCCTGATGTTCAGCCTATACGCATTAACCCTATTCCTTATTCGAGGCATAACCAGAGATTCTTTTCCCTGTGCAGTGCAATCAAGGTATTGTGGTAATTAAGTATCACAACCAATGTGAGTGGTACACTAATTTAAGTTTACTTTATACATTCCTCTGTATTATATTTTTCATACAGGCACTCCAGTTTTCCGGGCCTAAGGAGATCCCCAAAGAATATGTGTCAAAACACTCCTCAGACCCTCTCTCAGAAGTAGTGGACTTGAAGGCCTCCCAATGAAACCCACTCTAAAGAGAATTCAATAATTGTTCAGGGCTTCCCAAGGAATTAACCCTAAGCCCCCTGCGGATCCCTCTTTGATACAGAGAATCGAGCACGGTTGAAAAATTGGCTGCAAGGACATTAATCGTGCATTTAACCTTGTAAAAAAATGGACTGGAAATGTAATTTTTTCCAAACAATGATTTTGTGCATTGGTTTACAGTTAGGTTTACAAATTACTGGTGATGGTTAATGACATGGTGCACTATTTCTTGTTTGTGTTGAAATTTGAATAATATGTTGGAAAGTGTTTTTCATTTTTTGATTCGAAAGATGGCATTTATGATCTACTATGCAATACAGTAGTAATATACTGCGGATACTGTTGAACCACACATTAAACCTGTTGTTCTGTTGATCATGTCATTAATTGTTTTGGTCTTGATGGAATAAGAATAATATGGATTATCACTCTTAATATTGTTATTGTTTGATGAGTTGTTGCCAGGCACTTAGCTACATGGCTTAACGGTTTAAATATTCATGTTGCCCTTGTCAATCGAGAATTGAAGGCCTAACCTGGAGGCTGGTAACTCCACATCAGTTAGAGGTCTAGTTTTTCCTTCCTTTACACCACTGCCCAAGTCTCCAAAATATACAACATTTTGCAGTCCTAGATGTTCCTGAGATGATGTATCTGTGGGATTATAGAGTAATAGAGTTATAGCTGATTGTAACAGAACGTCATATCCTGCAGCCAATCCCACGCCCTGAATCAGCACTCTCTGCCCCCACACATACAGGACACTAGTCTGTTGGCCAGCAACAGTGCCATTGAGGTAAAATGTCTCACAGTGCGCAACACCTTTATGGTATATCAATGGAGTGCCACCTTCAGAGATATTTCTAGCTCTTCTGCAATCATTGCTGACAATGCACATCCCATCCCAGTACTGAGCCACCTCTGGGCACTGCCATGCCTGTTGCAAGAAGCCCGTCTCCAGCATGCACCACCTGGCACAGTGGAAGTGTATGAGTTAGAATAAATTTGGGGGAGTCTGGTAGACTTGGTGTACATGTTTAAAGTGGATGAGTTGCAGTCTCCTGTTAGGAGGTAGTTCTCCTATTTGGCTGCAGCAGTAAGCTCACTTTTTATCTGAAACAGTTCCCCTATGTCTGTGTCCTATTGTGCTCTAGTGCTAGGGTTTGGGGAGAGGGTGTCGGCCTGTAATGAAGAGTATACATTAATCACCAAGTGTTTGTGTAAAGAAATGGCTCCCTGTTGCAGTTACCCCCCACTTTTTGCCTGATACTGATGCTGACTTGACTGAGAAGTGTGCTGGGACCCTGCTAACCAGGCCCCAGCACCAGTGTTCTTTCACCTAAAATGTACCATTGTTTCCACAATTGGCACACCCTGGCATCCAGATAAGTCCCTTGTAACTGGTACCTCTGGAACCAAGGGCCCTGATGCCAGGGAAGGTCTCTAAGGGCTGCAGCATGTATTATGCCACCCTAGAGACCCCTCACTCAGCACAGACACACTGCTTACAAGCCTGTGTGTGCTAGTGAGAACAAAATGAGTAAGTCGACATGGCACTCCCCTCAGGGTGCCATGCCAGCCTCTCACTGCCTATGCAGTATAGGTAAGACACCCCTCTAGCAGGCCTTACAGCCCCAAGGCAGGGTGCACTATACCATAGGTGAGGGTACCAGTGCATGAGCACTGTACCCCTACAGTGTCTAAGCAAAACCTTAGACATTGTAAGTGCAGGGTAGCCATAAGAGTATATGGTCTGGGAGTCTGTTTTACACGAACTCCACAGCACCATAATGGCTACACTGAAAACTGGGAAGTTTGGTATCAAACTTCTCAGCACAATAAATGCACACTGATGCCAGTGTACATTTTATTGTAAAATACACCACAGAGGGCACCTTAGAGGTGCCCCCTGAAACTTAACCAACTATCTGTGTAGGCTGACTGGTTCCAGCAGCCTGCCACACTAGAGACATGTTGCTGGCCCCATGGGGAGAGTGCCTTTGTCACTCTGAGGCCAGTAACAAAGCCTGCACTGGGTGGAGATGCTAACACCTCCCCCAGGCAGGAGCTGTAACACCTGGCGGTGAGCCTCAAAGGCTCACCCCTTTGTCACAGCCCAGCAGGGCACTCCAGCTTAGTGGAGTTGCCCGCCCCCTCCGGCCACGGCCCCCACTTTTGGCGGCAAGGCTGGAGGGAACAAAGAAAGCAACAAGGAGGAGTCACTGGCCAGTCAGGACAGCCCCTAAGGTGTCCTGAGCTGAAGTGACTCTAACTTTTAGAAATCCTCCATCTTGCAGATGGAGGATTCCCCCAATAGGGTTAGGATTGTGACCCCCTCCCCTTGGGAGGAGGCACAAAGAGGGTGTACCCACCCTCAGGGCTAGTAGCCATTGGCTACTAACCCCCCAGACCTAAACACGCCCTTAAATTTAGTATTTAAGGGCTACCCTGAACCCTAGAAAATTAGATTCCTGCAAACTACAAGAAGAAGGACTGCCTAGCTGAAAACCCCTGCAGAGGAAGACCAGAAGACGACAACTGCCTTGGCTCCAGAAACTCACCGGCCTGTCTCCTGCCTTCCAAAGAACTCTGCTCCAGCGACGCCTTCCAAGGGACCAGCGACCTCTGAATCCTCTGAGGACTGCCCTGCTTCGAAAAAGACAAGAAACTCCCGAGGACAGCGGACCTGCTCCAAAAAGACTGCAACTTTGTTTCAAGAAGCAGCTTTAAAAAACCCTGCAACTCCCCGCAAGAAGCGTGAGACTTGCAACACTGCACCCGGCGACCCCGACTCGGCTGGTGGAGAACCAACACCTCAGGGAGGACCCCCGGACTACTCTACGACTGTGAGTACCAAAACCTGTCCCCCCTGAGCCCCCACAGCGCCGCCTGCAGAGGGAATCCCGAGGCTTCCCCTGACCGCGACTCTCTGAAACCTAAGTCCCGACGCCTGGAAAAGACCCTGCACCCGCAGCCCCCAGGACCTGAAGGACCGGACTTTCACTGGAGAAGTGACCCCCAGGAGTCCCTCTCCCTTGCCCAAGTGGAGGTTTCCCCGAGGAAGCCCCCCCTTGCCTGCCTGCAGCGCTGAAGAGATCCGTTGATCTCTCATAGACTGACATTGCAAACCCGACGCTTGTTTCTACACTGCACCCGGCCGCCCCCGCGCTGCTGAGGGTGAAATTTCTGTGTGGGCTTGTGTCCCCCCCGGTGCCCTACAAAACCCCCCTGGTCTGCCCTCCGAAGACGCGGGTACTTACCTGCAAGCAGACCGGAACCGGGGCACCCCCTTCTCTCCATTCTAGCCTATGCGTTTTGGGCACCACTTTGAACTCTGCACCTGACCGGCCCTGAGCTGCTGGTGTGGTAACTTTGGGGTTGCTCTGAATCCCCAACGGTGGGCTACCTTGGACCAAGAACTGAACCCTGTAAGTGTCTTACTTACCTGGTAAAACTAACAAAAACTTACCTCCCCCAGGAACTGTGAAAATTGCACTGTGTCCACTTTTGAAATAGCTATTTGTCAATAACTTGAAAAGTATACATGCAATTGAAATGATTCAAAGTTCCTAATGTACTTACCTGCAATACCTTTCAAACAAGATATTACATGTTAAATTTGAACCTGTGGTTCTTAAAATAAACTAAGAAAATATATTTTTCTATAACAAAACCTATTGGCTGGATTTGTCTCTGAGTGTGTGTACCTCATTTATTGTCTATGGGTATGTACAACAAATGCTTAACACTACTCCTTGGATAAGCCTACTGCTCGACCACACTACCACAAAATAGAGCATTAGTATTATCTCTTTTTACCACTATTTTACCTCTAAGGGGAACCCTTGGACTCTGTGCATGCTATTCCTTACTTTGAAATAGCACATACAGAGCCAACTTCCTACATTGGTGGATCAGCGGTGGGGTACAAGACTTTGCATTTGCTGGACTACTCAGCCAATACCTGATCACACGACAAATTCCAAAATTGTCATTAGAAATTGATTTTTTGCAATTTGAAAAGTTTTCTAAATTCTTTAAAGACCTGCTAGGGCCTTGTGTTAGATCCTGTTTAGCATTTCTTTTAGAGTTTAAAAGTTTGTAAAAGTTTGAATTAGATTCTAGAACCAGTTTAAGATTCTTAAAAAGTATTCCAACTTTTAGAAGCAAAATGTCTAGTACAGATGTGAATGTGGTGGAACTCGACACCACACCTTACCTCCATCTTAAGATGAGGGAGCTAAGGTCACTCTGTAAAATAAAGAAAATAACAATGGGCCCCAGACCTTCCAAACTACAGCTCCAGGAGCTGTTGGCAGAGTTTGCAAAGGCCAACCCCTCTGAGGATGGCAACACAGAGGAAGAAGATAGTGACTTGGAGGAAAATTCCCCCCTACCAGTCCTATTTAGGGAGAACAGGGTCTCTCAAACCCTGACTCCAAAAATAGTAGTCAGAAATGCTGGCTCCCTCACAGGAGGGTCCAGCCTCTCTGAAATCACTGAAGGTAACTCCAGTGAAGAGGACATCCAGTTAGCCAGGATGGCCAAAAGATTGGCTTTGAAAAGACAGATCCTAGCCATAGAAAGGGAAAGACAAGAGATGGGCCTAGGACCCATCAATGGTGGCAGCAACATAAATAGGGTCAGAGATTATCCTGACATGTTGAAAATCCCCAAAGGGATTGTAACAAAATATGAAGATGGTGATGACATCACCAAATGGTTCACAGCTTTTGAGAGGGCTTGTGTAACCAGAAAAGTGAACAAATCTCACTGGGGTGCTCTCCTTTGGGAAATGTTCACAGGAAAGTGTAGGGATAGACTCCTCACACTCTCTGGAAAAGATGCAGAATCTTATGACCTCATGAAGGGTACCCTGATTGAGGGCTTTGGATTCTCCACTGAGGAGTATAGGATCAGATTCAGGGGGGCTCAAAAATCCTCGAGCCAGACCTGGGTTGATTATGTTGACTACTCAGTGAAAACACTGGATGGTTGGGTAACTGGAAATGAAGTGTATGACTATGTTGGGCTTCATAATTTGTTTATGAAAGAACACATTTTAAGTAACTGCTTCAATGAAAAGTTGCATCAGTATCTGGTAGACCTAGGTCCAATTTCTCCCCAAGAATTGGGAAAGAAGGCAGACCACTGGGTCAAGACTAGGGTAACCAAAACTTCCACTGGGGGTGACCAAAAGAAAGGGGTTACAAAGCCTCCCCAGGAGAAAGTGGGTGACACTAGAAACAAAGAAAAAGAGTCCCCTGTAGGCCCCCAAAAACCAGACCAGGTGGGTGGGCCCAGAGACACAACCCAAAACAAAGGTGGGTACCAGGGTAAGAGCTGGGATGCCACTAAGGCATGGTGCCATAACTGTAAACAGACAGGGCACCACACCAAGGACACTTCTTGTCCCAAAAACAAACCCCCTAGCAAAATCCCAGGGGTGACCAGTGTAGCCATTGGGGATGACTCCTCAGATGAGGAGGTCTTCATAGCCTTCAACTGGAAAAAGGGCCCAACAGGTGAGTTGGAGATTCCAGAGGGAAGTAGACACTTCCACCACCTACAGGTGAATGGAATCCCAGCCACTGCCCTGAGAGACACTTGTGCCAGTCACACTATTGTGCATGACAGGCTGGTGTTCTCAAACCAGTACATCCCAGGTGAGATGGCCAGAGTAAGAGTTAACCCAGACAGGGTCACTAATAGGCCTGTGGCTCTTGTGCCCATAGAAGTGGGTGGAACTTTTAGCTGGAGAAGGGTGGTAGTCAGTACAGACCTCCCCCTTGATTGTCTCCTTGGAAATGACTACCCAGAGGTTAGTCAGAGCCTAAGAGAAGAACTGGTCCAGGGCCAGTCCTCTCCCAAGGATTCTGGAGTGCCTGCCTCTGCAGTAAATGCAAGTAGGCCCCAGAAGAAAAAGAAAAGGAAACAGAGTAGGAAAGGTGGACAACCTTTAGCCAAGGTTCCAGCAAGCCAAGGAGATAATGCTCCAGTAGAAGAGAACTCCAAAAGTGGCTCTGATAAAGTCCAACCTGACCCACAAGAAGTCCTGGCGAGTCAGGCAACTGTTAAGCCTTAGTGGGTGGCTCCTCAGCTAACAGAAGAAAGAGTGGAAGAAGGGTGTTTACTACAAGATGTGGTAACCCCCCACTCTAATACAGCAGACAGGCACCCTGAACCCAAAGAAGCCTGTAACTTAGCCCCTTCCCTTGTAGGTGAAGAGCTAAAGGTGTGGTTCTGGGCACTGACAGCTGTCAGTGGCCTCTGCTGGGTGTTAGCCTTTATGGCTGCACAATCCTTGGCATGGTGGTCTGACCCCATGCCAAATAACAAGTTAGGCCCCCTGACCCTGTTGGTCATGGTGGGGTTACTCCAGCTCTGGGTAACCTCTTTGGGTAAGCTAGGGGTGACCCTGGCTAAGATAAGATTAGCAGAGGTGAATACCTCTGACCTCAAAATAGAGAGAATGGGTAAAGACATAAAAAGCACAGACAAGAGGCAGTTCAGACTAGGTCCTATCACTGTGGAAGTGGGTCAGTTCCCCAGAGGGAATGACCTGAACAGGAGGATGTAAGGCAGAGTAGGCCCTGCAACAAACCAGCCTATTTCCTCTACTCTTCCTCGCCTGACAGACTAGGAAGACTCTCCCAGCTTTGGCTGAGTCTCCTGGCCTGTGGGCTGGGGGG
The DNA here is from genome assembly GCF_031143425.1 of Pleurodeles waltl. Lineage (NCBI taxonomy): Eukaryota > Metazoa > Chordata > Amphibia > Caudata > Salamandridae > Pleurodeles > Pleurodeles waltl. The sequence goes on from NC_090439.1 coordinate 780,253,817, forward strand.
GGGCTTGTGTAAAGAAATGGCTCCCTGTTGCAGTTACCCCCCACTTTTTGCCTGATACTGATGCTGACTTGACTGAGAAGTGTGCTGGGACCCTGCTAACCAGGCCCCAGCACCAGTGTTCTTTCACCTAAAATGTACCATTGTTTCCACAATTGGCACACCCTGGCATCCAGATAAGTCCCTTGTAACTGGTACCTCTGGTACCAAGGGCCCTGATGCCAGGGAAGGTCTCTAAGGGCTGCAGCATGTATTATGCCACCCTAGAGACCCCTCACTCAGCACAGACACACTGCTTACAAGCCTGTGTGTGCTAGTGAGAACAAAATGAGTAAGTCGACATGGCACTCCCCTCAGGGTGCCATGCCAGCCTCTCACTGCCTATGCAGTATAGGTAAGACACCCCTCTAGCAGGCCTTACAGCCCCAAGGCAGGGTGCACTATACCATAGGTGAGGGTACCAGTGCATGAGCACTGTACCCCTACAGTGTCTAAGCAAAACCTTAGACATTGTAAGTGCAGGGTAGCCATAAGAGTATATGGTCTGGGAGTCTGTTTTACACGAACTCCACAGCACCATAATGGCTACACTGAAAACTGGGAAGTTTGGTATCAAACTTCTCAGCACAATAAATGCACACTGATGCCAGTGTACATTTTATTGTAAAATACACCACAGAGGGCACCTTAGAGGTGCCCCCTGAAACTTAACCAACTATCTGTGTAGGCTGACTGGTTCCAGCAGCCTGCCACACTAGAGACATGTTGCTGGCCCCATGGGGAGAGTGCCTTTGTCACTCTGAGGCCAGTAACAAAGCCTGCACTGGGTGAAGATGCTAACACCTCCCCCAGGCAGGAGCTGTAACACCTGGCGGTGAGCCTCAAAGGCTCACCCCTTTGTCACAGCCCAGCAGGGCACTCCAGCTTAGTGGAGTTGCCCGCCCCCTCCGGCCACGGCCCCCACTTTTGGCGGCAAGGCTGGAGGGAACAAAGAAAGCAACAAGGAGGAGTCACTGGCCAGTCAGGACAGCCCCTAAGGTGTCCTGAGCTGAAGTGACTCTAACTTTTAGAAATCCTCCATCTTGCAGATGGAGGATTCCCCCAATAGGGTTAGGATTGTGACCCCCTCCCCTTGGGAGGAGGCACAAAGAGGGTGTACCCACCCTCAGGGCTAGTAGCCATTGGCTACTAACCCCCCAGACCTAAACACGCCCTTAAATTTAGTATTTAAGGGCTACCCTGAACCCTAGAAAATTAGATTCCTGCAAACTACAAGAAGAAGGACTGCCTAGCTGAAAACCCCTGCAGAGGAAGACCAGAAGACGACAACTGCCTTGGCTCCAGAAACTCACCGGCCTGTCTCCTGCCTTCCAAAGAACTCTGCTCCAGCGACGCCTTCCAAGGGACCAGCGACCTCTGAATCCTCTGAGGACTGCCCTGCTTCGAAAAAGACAAGAAACTCCTGAGGACAGCGGACCTGCTCCAAAAAGACTGCAACTTTGTTTCAAGAAGCAGTTTTAAAAAACCCTGCAACTCCCCGCAAGAAGCGTGAGACTTGCAACACTGCACCCGGCGACCCCGACTCGGCTGGTGGAGAACCAACACCTCAGGGAGGACCCCCGGACTACTCTACGACTGTGAGTACCAAAACCTGTCCCCCCTGAGCCCCCACAGCGCCGCCTGCAGAGGGAATCCCGAGGCTTCCCCTGACCGCGACTCTCTGAAACCTAAGTCCCGACGCCTGGAAAAGACCCTGCACCCGCAGCCCCCAGGACCTGAAGGACCGGACTTTCACTGGAGAAGTGACCCCCAGGAGTCCCTCTCCCTTGCCCAAGTGGAGGTTTCCCCGAGGAAGCCCCCCCTTGCCTGCCTGCAGCGCTGAAGAGATCCGTTGATCTCTCATAGACTAACATTGCAAACCCGACGCTTGTTTCTACACTGCACCCGGCCGCCCCCGCGCTGCTGAGGGTGAAATTTCTGTGTGGGCTTGTGTCCCCCCCGGTGCCCTACAAAACCCCCCTGGTCTGCCTTCCGAAGACGCGGGTACTTACCTGCAAGCAGACCGGAACCGGGGCACCCCCTTCTCTCCATTCTAGCCTATGCGTTTTGGGCACCACTTTGAACTCTGCACCTGACCGGCCCTGAGCTGCTGGTGTGGTAACTTTGGGGTTGCTCTGAATCCCCAACGGTGGGCTACCTTGGACCAAGAACTGAACCCTGTAAGTGTCTTACTTACCTGGTAAAACTAACAAAAACTTACCTCCCCCAGGAACTGTGAAAATTGCACTGTGTCCACTTTTGAAATAGCTATTTGTCAATAACTTGAAAAGTATACATGCAATTGAAATGATTCAAAGTTCCTAATGTACTTACCTGCAATACCTTTCAAACAAGATATTACATGTTAAATTTGAACCTGTGGTTCTTAAAATAAACTAAGAAAAGATATTTTTCTATAACAAAACCTATTGGCTGGATTTGTCTCTGAGTGTGTGTACCTCATTTATTGTCTATGGGTATGTACAACAAATGCTTAACACTACTCCTTGGATAAGCCTACTGCTCGACCACACTACCACAAAATAGAGCATTAGTATTATCTCTTTTTACCACTATTTTACCTCTAAGGGGAACCCTTGGACTCTGTGCATGCTATTCCTTACTTTGAAATAGCACATACAGAGCCAACTTCCTACAGTTTGATTGTAAGGGTAGTCAGGAACATTGTTTACATTTTTGACTGCACAGGTTCCTGGAGTAAGGTCGGAAAACATTCCTGACACCATGCTTGAAAACAATAGTTTGTAAATATATCTAAAAGAGAAAGTGTATCACCTTTGACCTCCGTTTGGCAGTCCAGGAATTGCCGCGAAGGAATGAGCTCCCCCAGTGTATGTATCCCCCATTTATGCAGTCAATAGAGAGCCGGGTCAAGGGAAATTGGATTAATGACTGTTTGGGGGAATAAGGGATAGGGTGATTAAGTTGCTTGCTGACCTTCGCTCTTTCTAAGCTTTGTGCTTGACACTGTGCAAATCTCTGCTAGGCTGCAGCACGGTACTTGTCCCAGCACGGCCTCAATAGAAGTGGGGTATTTGCTATGGTGTTCCATTGCCCAGTGTGCCATGTATGAGGGGGCTTGATGCCAGAAGTGTGCAAAGTGCGCTTGTGCACAACAGTAGTAAAGTCAAAGTCCAGGTCAGGAAGAGCACCCTGTTAACATGGTGATGTCAATATTTCCTGTTACACTTGTGACTGCTTACCCGCCCAGAATAGTGAAATTAGGTGTGATTTTAGCATCTTGAAGAACTATGGGATCAGTGGTATGGCATGTTACTAAATAGATAAAATAGCTTGGACAGGATAACTATTTTCATCAGTGCACTTTTTCCCATCAGTGATAGCGGCAGCGGTGGTCAGCAACAGACTTGCTCTTCAGTGATATCTATAGCACTCCCATAATTTTCCCTGATCACTACTGCTTTGTTCTCAATTGGTCCAGACCCTTAGTTACTTGATGGAGTTTGTGGTTCAGATGAGCAGGAACTGAAGTTCTTGAGGTTGTGTTATCTGCGTGAGTGGAAATATTGTGGACTTATTCCAATAAATAGCAATGCCTGAGACCATGTGAAAACGATGAACTCCTGTATGACCAGTCTTAGACATGTCACTGCGACTGACAAATAAAGCATTATGTCATCCATTAATAGTGACATTAGCAGTTTGTAGGAAGGGCATTAGAACAGTCAAGTTGCCTGGCCAGTACTAAACTGAAGTCTCCCCCATAGTACAGTTTATGGTGCAGCTGCACTCCCAACACTGCACTTAGCACTACTCACCACCACTATTATTTATACCATACGCACCTGATGAAATCCAGGTTGTCAGTATTGGGACCATATGAATTGAATAGGATGATGTGCTTTCCCCCAACCACCGCATCAAGAATGTTGTATCTACCTTGGACATAATTTTCCTCATGCAATAATCTGCAAGGTAGTTCAAGCTTAACCAGGATAGCTGTCGCATAGTCATAGGAGAAATAGTTGTACAATAAGAGGTGACTGCTCCATTTTCTCACTACGGGATGGCACAATTGTGAATTAATGCATGACTCCCACAGGAGAGCAATATCATTTTTTTGACAATTTAGATGTGCCAAGACCTTTTGTGTTTTACAAGGGTTGTTAAGGCCACTTGCATTCCATGTTACAAATCGGAGAGGAATAGAGTCACTGGTTCTATTCATCAGTGTGTAACCAGCATAGTATATGAGCTAGCAGTGGGTTCAGACTGCGTATCCTATCTTTGATATCTCTTATACAAAGGAATCAGCAGTTAGCATTGTAAACCCTTTGTCAAGAAGTTCTATAGAATAGCTGGCGGCACAACAATCCAAGCTCCCCCACCCACACTAGCCACTCCAACCTGCCAGTGAAGTTTCCTTCACCAATCAAAACAATCTTCAATGCTTTATGCCATCAAAATAAATAAACCAACATAAACACTCTTTCTATGGTCAAATATGGACTTACTCCAAGTGGGAATCCAGAGTGCCAGTCTGTCAACAACTCTTAAATAGGGGTGCTTGCCAGTCAAGTGATAATGATCAGGAATAAAGAGCGGCATCTATTATGATTACCTTAAGGCACAAATACTTAGCGATCTATAGTTCCACATTCCACACCCTCTCTTGTGTCATCCACAGTGTCCTCAAATCCCTCATCCTGATTGAGTGGGAGTCATGGATACCCTGCAAGAGCCACAAGCAAGCCACTGCGAGAGGTGCTCAAGGTCATTTTTAGGGAATTATGTGATCCTCGGTGGCCCAAAAGATCCCAGCAAGGGAGAGTCAATAGGTTCTTGATGTTTAGGGGATAGGTGTCAAAGTTGTATAGCACTTGCTGGTTCTTTGGGTGCTTGTGATTTGCGTTGCTGTGTAGTTCTTAAGTGCTAAATGAGTTTTTCATGAAATGCTCTTCTTTCTGTGGTGAAGTGAAGATATGGGCCTTGTCTATGTACTATCTTGAGGCGTGCTGGGTACAACATAGGATATAGCACGCCAGCTTGATGCAGCCTTCACCTGATGGGCAGGTACTCAAACCGGTCCACTTGCACTGCCAAGGTGAAGTCTAGGAATATGGAGACTGTGGAAACCTTGTGCGTCAGAGTCTGCTTTTCATGGGCCAGCCACAGGGTGGTGTACCAATCCCTGATGTTGAATAGCCTGAAATTAATTGGGCATGGGGTCTTCCCTGTCAGAGGTTTAGGACCCACCGAGAGGAGTGCCCTCTCCACCACCAAAAACAGCAAGAACTTGTCAGCTCCCTGCAGTGTTTTAAGGTGGGATTCAGAATAGTCTAGTATTGGTTGCTTCAGGGGGGCCCACTATGTGCAGATTATTGCATTGTGGCCTTGCCTCAAGGACCTCATTCTTTACTCTCATAAGGTTGAGCAATTTGCTCATGTTTAGCAGTGTTTCATTGTGTCCAATCTCGTCATCCTCAAGACTAGAAATTTAGGCCCAAGTTGTGGTGATACGCTTTTCATGTTTGTCTACTGTAGTGGTTAGCTTATCCACTTCTATGGTGAACGTATCAATCCTATAGTCTATCGAGGTTAAACTAATTTGTAAATCAGCAGCATTTTCATGTCAACATCAACCGTATCCTACTAGAGTGCTCTTGCGATAACAAAGCTCTCTCTAAGGATAGTGCTCTGCCTGCTTTTTTAGTCTCAAATTGCAGACTGGCTTGTTTTGCTTCTGATTTCTCCGTCATTGTAGCTACTGGTGAGACAGTCTATGAATGTTGTGTACATGGGGTGTCATAGCAGGAGTTCAGCTCAGAAGCCCCCTTTGCTCGTCTGAGCAGCAGTATGTCCTCACGGGACCAACCCACAGGCCACCTGAGAGTTAAAGATTTGGTCCAGAGATTTTCCCCCGCAGAACATAGGCCTGCTTTGCCCTCATGTTGTCCATTCTTGGGTCTGAGGAAGTGGAAGGCAAGGCACCACTCCTTATGTGTGCAGAGACTTAATAAGCTCCATTTGATTCACCCACCCACCAGTGTACCCCTGGGACAGAGGGGCCATGTGCTCTCCTGGGTGACCATTGAATGCAATGAGAGTGTTGCAGGGTCACATCCTGGTGACTCCGGTGTTAGTAAGTGCCATGTGGCATGCATCAGGCACTCCTATGGGCCATCGGTCTCCTCTTATCGCATGGGCAGGAGTGGAAAGGGGGGCTCTGACCCCTGTGTGCCACCGCTATACTAGGAAGCACAAGAATTCTCCGCATCTAACACCCAGAGCACTTACTATCGACCCGTGTCTGCCAACGCTCTCTGCACCGTTCAGAAGGCCACCAAATTGGCCACTCCACAATGGCCAGTAGGTCTGCCTGCTCCCTGTACAAGGCTTCTCACAGACCCCAGGCCAGTCCATTAGTCACTCTCCCCTGGAAGGCAGGTCAACAGCAGCTGCTACCACAGAGTCAGTGCCATTTTGCGGGATCCGCCATCTTGGGAATGACTGGGTGGGTTTGATCTCTGCTGTCGACGATCAGCATACTTTAGGGTGCTGCATGGAACCGAACAGATTGAGATGTCGGCACAAGGAGCCTCACTACAGTGTGGCCATCTTAGAGCCAGGTACTCTGGTGCCCCTAACTTGAAAATATTAAGGAGAAACTAATTTACTCATAAATGACTTGGATCCATCTGTTAACTGGAATGGAATCAATGGTTGATTCTGTACAGGAAAAACCTTACCCAAGGACTCTAGACAATTCTACTGACTTCACACCATTACAATGTGTGCAGCTTTAAGCCACATCCGGTTCTACAAATGAAAACAATAATTTATTTAAGAGTTGCTTATATAGCACAAACTCCACCTGGCCAGCATTTAAAATATCATAATTAGGGCTCCCGGTTTTATGGTATTTATTTTTTTAACATTTCCTTCTGTATTTATCCATATTTATTTTTTGGTCATTTTATCTGTATTTATCCACATTTTATTTTGTTGCAAGAAAGAAAAACGCTGCTGCTAGTATTTTTTCAAATGTATTTAAGTAGGCAATGCACGCTTGGTTGGTATATGTTTATATAGATTTAGGTAGATGGGTAAATGGGTTACTGCTCTTAACAAAGAGATCCTTTTGTTACTTGCCGTTAATACATTCCAATCCTTCTAATACAGCACAGTGAGCTATGAAGGACGTTGTATCCCTTACTGTTTTATGTAACATATCCTACACATTGATTTACATACATATGATTTATTGTCAAATAACGTGTGATGTAAGTGCTCTGAAACCCTAAATTGGGATGAATAGCGCTATAGTTTTATTTAAATTGCTATTTGTGGAAAGACTGGGACAGACATACACATCTAACATTCCTATAGTGCATTCATATCTCTTGGATCCAGGGACTGAACAAAGTCAAAAGCATGCCTCTCGTAAGTATCTGTGAAGTGATATTCTGTGTGCATTTGTTTTCCCTCAATTGCATTTAGGTGTGCGTCTCCCCCTGCCCCCTCATAGCTCCAAACCAGCATACTTAAACAAAAGGAGGCCTGATGGCCTCTTAACGTTGACCTTTGTTACTGGCTCAGCTGAAATCAGATAAGCCATCTCCCTGCCTGCACTCAGAAAGGCTTGTCTTCTCCTCACAAACAGCAGCAAAGTCAAACATATTTATTGGCATTTTTCTGTTTCTATTTATAAATACAGACAAAGGAAAAATATTTTTCTGTCTGTATTTATATGTAAAAATCCATGGAAACGGAAAACCGGGAGCCTTAATCATAATATATGTAGGATGCGTTGATGTTACTTAAGAATATTTTGCCTGAAGAAATTACTGCTTTAATCAATGTGAAACCATAAATAGAGAGATCCAAGCATGAACACAAAAATCAAAGACCAAAAGGATTAAATATGCTAAGTTACAAATTGTACAAAATGTATTTTAAAAAATGAGTAAAGAAAGACATGATTGAATGAAAAAATCAGGAAGGCATTCTGACATGAAAAAACAAGCATTTGCAATGCAATGGGTCTCACGTTTGCTCGAGTTAGAGCTTTTAGCACTTTAAATTCCTAACTGAACTTTTCTTGCTACATAAATTGAAAATGAAAAGTAAAACAGTTGACATCAAAGCCTCGTCAGTTGTAGGAAGTGCTATAAAAATCCAATCCAATAAGCAAGCTGATTCAAATCGCCACGGCTGCCATGAGCATGAGCGCGAAGGAGAGACACAAAAGGAAAAAGAAGTTTGCTCGCAGTCAAACATATCAGCAAACGTGTAATTATCCATGTAACAGGGTCAATGGCCAAGGCGGTAACAAAGCTGCCCCAAGGAGGGACAAATGTAAAGCATTTACCAATGATAACAAAGGATTTTGGAAAGGCAAGCCCTTGAATGAGTGGTAGTGATGGGGGTGCAGTGGGCGTGGTTAAAAGCCCACAGAGAGATTACAACAGTCCAGAGCGCTTGCTCTCCTCACCTAACAAGTAGTCAGAATCATAGATACTAGAGAGGAAAAAACATAAAGGGGGCAGGGAGGATGAGACATTCAATTCAAGGGTGTAGTATGAAAACAAAATAGAAAAGTGACTAGAAAACATGAGCAGATGGTGATGGAGTGTATGGATGTAATAAATATGTAATAGGAGCTTGAATCATGAATGTGTTAAAGGCCACAAATATAACGAGATTTAATAAATGAAGAAAAGGTATAACTGAGAATGAAGAAGAGGCAACGGCAAGAATGTAACAGGGCAATACAAGGCAAGCTATAATAAACATATCAGTTTGTGAGGACTCACCCGGTGTTAATGTGTATGTGTAGAGCTTCCAGAGAGCGCAGAGATATATGCGTCTGTCAGAAGTGTGAACATGTTGTGAAGGGTCTGTTCAATGTATACTGTCATCTTTTGTGTGCGACATTTAGGGTATTTGTGCTTTAACGTTTAATGGTGAACCAGGAAGTTCTCAAAAAAGGAATTCTAGAGAAAGAACGTTTGGATGACATTTTTACTTTTGGTCTTAAAGCTTTTCAGCGGACAAGGGAAGAGGACTGACCCATAGTTCATTTTATAAATTACTAGTGTTCTATCCTGTGATAGCCGCGCTGCGCGCGGCAGTGAAAAAAAGGACAGGCACGCAGTAAATGCTTTCACTCTGCAGTCGCGGGTAAAAACTGAAACTCCCACGCTCCTCTTTTTATTCAGGGCCCTCATCACACCGGAAGTCTTTCCTTCTTCCGGGTTAATGTTCCGAGATCGGTACCAAAACAACTAGACCGTCACGGAACACTACATCCCTTCCCAACTCGATCAAAAGTTATTCTGCACACAAAGCCCTTCAGCTTCTGGCTGGGTGGTGGATTGGGTCTCAAACTGTACCTCCCCGTCTGGGATCTGGCCCCCCCCGCACTGGGTCACTGGGGCGGCACTCACCGGCTATCTCAAACCGCTTGGTCCAGCCGCCGCAAGCAGTTCACTCTCATGGTTTTGTTCAGGGCTGTCGGTGGTCGAACAGTCAGGGAACTGATCCTCCGCTTCCTGATCCCCGGGAGGTTCCACAAATGTAGCTTTCTTAAACCATGAGATGTTCTGTGTCACCCGATCACTCCCTTTTTCTGCTGTCACCATGATCCTGGATACCCCAGTCACTGTCAATACTCCAGGTTCACAGGGTGTGCGAAATTTCCATCCGGGTTTCCGATCTTTGACGATCACCTGATCGCCGATTCGAATGTCTTTTGCCTTGGCCCGTCTTTCTCTGCTCACCTTGTCATTGACTTCTTTCCTCTTGGCTTGTGTCTGCTTTGGGTGATAAGGGGTGGGTTTCCACCCGGGGGCAGTGGGGATGGTATCTCGCCTCGGTCCTGCAAGCATCAGCGACCACGGAGTCTGACGAGTTGTACAGTGAGGGGTTCCCCTGTATTCCCGTAAGAACTGGTGAAGGCTGAGTTCTGGGTCAGTGGTTTCTAATATGGCGATGCTAAGGGCCTTGTTAAGCATGTGCATGAACTGCTCAACCTCTTCGTTGGCTTGAGGCCATAGCAGAGTGATTCTTCTGTGCCTGATGCCCAAACGCCTCATCATGTCCTGAAATTCATTCCCGTGGAAGGGTGGTCCATTATCTGTCGTAATCTCCTCCGGGAGACCAAACATGGCAAAAATCCTTTTAAGAGCTGGACCCACCTGTGTGAAGGCAGTGGACGCAATGACCTCGACGATTGGATACTTAGAATACCCATCTATGAGCGCGAGAGTGGTCCTGCAGTCCGGAAAACTTCCAAAATCTAGGCTGACCTGGGCCCAGGGTTTTGTACAGGCTTTTTCTGTCAGGATTGGGGCTGGTGTTTCCAGGCTAGCTGTTAACTGACATGCTGGGCATTGTCGCACACATTGGTCCGCTCCCTCTTTGAGTCCAGGGGACCACACCTTTTCTCTCATACGCGCCTTCATTTTTGTCATTCCTTGATGTCTTCCATGGGCTCACAGGATCACACGATTTTGCAGTTGGCGTGGTATTACTAGCCGGTGCCCCCAAAGAAGAAGAAAATCTGTTGTCGAGCTTAGCTCATTCCGAACTCTCCATAATTTTGTTAACCACTCCTGCTCAGCTGTGGTCCTGTTATCCGTGTTCCGGAGGAAATGGTGCCATGACCCACCTTCCAGCACTTGCTTCATGCGCAGCAGCACCGCATCTTCAAGGATCGCTTCTGAGATCTCCTTCATGTCGAGAGTTTTGGGACAACTCTTCTGGGCGAGCGTGTGCACATGCGCCTCAGTGTCTGCCTCGTCTTGATCGGGGACTTGAGTCTGGTCTGGAGGGTGTCGAGACAGGAATTCCGCAGGGTTCTTGGCCCCTGGTTGGTACACCACCTCCATGCCATAGTGCTGCAGCTGGATGGCCCATCTTTCGATCCACGGATGTGGTGCACTCCCCTTGAACAGGGGGACAAGTGGTTGATGGTCCGTGACCACCCGGAAGGGTCTCCCTTGGAGGTATAGGTGGAAATGCCTGCATGCCCACTTGATTGCCAGGGCCACCCTCTCGGTCTGGGAGTAACGTTGCTCTGTTGGCATCAAAGCCTTACTGGCATACGCTCGGGGAGCCTACCGGCCTGGTTCGCTTTCTTGGGCCAGCACTGCCCGAGGCCTACTGGGCTCGCGTCAACAGTCAGTTCGGTCTTTCTTACCGGGTTGAAGTATGCCATTGTGGTGTCACATAGGAGAGCCTGCTTGAGTTCTTGGAACGCTTCTTCCTCTCGGCTCCCCCATGCCCACGGTGCGTCCACTTTCATGAGAGCTCGGATTGGCTCTGACAGCGTGGCAAGTCTTAGGATGAATCTCCCACAATATGTTACAATTCCCAGTAAACTCCTCACCTCAGTCACAGTTTTTGGGGTGGGGTCTTTTCTGATGGCTCTGTATTTTCGGGGATCTACTTGGATGCCTTCCTGGTTGAAGACATATCTGAAAAACTCAATTTCTGTCTGGAAGAAAACACACTTGTTTCGAGGGAGAGTAAGGCCGTGTTCCGAAAATCTTTTGAGGGTGTCCCTCACTTGCCGGTGGTGATCTTCAGCTGTTGCGGAGTACATCAGTATATCGTCGCTTACGTTCATCACTCCTTGTAACCCTTACAGGGTTTGACGAATTGCGCTCTGGAATACTTCCGCCACTGATGATACGCCAAAACTCAGGCACTTGTACCTTCTCAGCCCAAGGTGTGTCGAAAATGTGGTGATGTATCTGCTTTCCTCCGCTAGCCTGAGTTGGTGAAATCCAGCGTTTAGGTCTAATTTGGAAAAAAACTTGGATCCGTTTAAATCAGCTATGACATCGTCCATGGTTGGTGTAATGTGCCTTTCTCGCCTAATGGCCTGGTTCGGCAACCTCATGTCGATGCAGAGGCAAATTTTTCCTGGTTGCTTCGGCTTCTCCGCGATTACCATGGGCGATACTCAGGGAGTGGGGTCGGATACTTTTTCGATGACTCCCCGTTCTTCAACGCTGGTCAGCTCTTGTTCTACTAGCGGTCTTAAGGGAAACAGTATTCGCCGGTGTCGTAATGAGACCTGCTTCACGGCCTTGTCAATGTGCAGCTTGATCGGGGGAGCTTTGAGGCAGCTAAGGCCTGTGAACAGTTCTGTAAATTCTTTTAGGGGGTCATCAATTTGGCACAACCGTAAACGTCACCAGACCCAGCTCCTCTGCCGCTTGACTGCCAAGCAGAGTGTCTGCCTCTCTGTCGACCACATGGAACATAATATCTATCATCCTTCCTTCTGCCTGCACTGTTACTGCCATGCGACCCTTTAGCGGTAAAGGCGTGTGACTTCCATAGGTGAATATTTTGGTGCTTGAGGGGGTAAACGGTGGACGGGGCTCGAGGCGTCGATATTGTTGCACTCCCATCATATTGACTGAGGCTCCTGTGTCTAAGAGGGCCTTGACGGGGGTTCCTGCTACTTCAATCATGCACGTGGGCTGAGGTCACAGGTGCCTCTTTAAATCATTTGTAAATGATATCAGAAACACTTCTTCCTCTTCGTTTTCTCCTGGGGACGAGTCCTCTAAGGTATGATGCGACAATGGGTAGTTTGCCCCCGTGTCATATGGTTATCTAGTGATAGCTGTTTGGCCGCTCTGGTAGGTGTGCGCCTCCCTCTCGATCCTCTTCCTCTCACTCCTCCTTTGCAGACAGCTGCAATGTGATTCAGTTTTCCGCAGTTGGAACATGTTCTCACTTGCGCTGGACAGTCTCTTGGGCTGTGTTCATCTCTCCCACAGTATTCACATCGTCCTCCTGACTTCGTGGGGGCATATGGCCTAGTTTTCCTCCTCGTTTGCGACAACTGGACCGCGTCGGCATGTTCTGTTTTGACCACCGGGGTCCTCTCTGGCATGTGTGATATTGCCATGTCCATCTCAGCTGCTCTCGCCGCCGATAGATCATGGGACCGTGCCATGATTAATATCTCATCCAGATTGATGTTTAGTTGTCTCAGTATTAGACCTCTGAGTGTCTTATTTCTGCATCCCTTCATGATTTGTGCCCGTATCTGTTACGGTTGATCATCGTCGGTGCATGTACTTACCAGTTCCTGGAGGCGAGCATAAAACTAGTCTATGGATTCTCCTTCTCTCTGTCTTGCTTGTCGTAGTTTGAATTTTTCAAAATCTGGGTTCAGCTGCGGATCGAAATGTTCATTCAAAGCTCTTACCGCCGCCTCGTAGTCATCATGGGCACCTGTGTTTTGTAGGTGTCTGAAAAGTTTGTATTTTTCGTCACCCACAAAGTGTAGGAGCATTGAACTCTTGACTTCTCCATCCTTCTCACGGGTGGCCACAAAGTAGTTCTCCAGGCGCCCAACCCACACCTTCCATTTAGGTGACACTGTGGCGGGGTCCGCAAACTCACTGAACAGCGGTAGTGCGCCTGTCATTGTGTGTTGTGGCAGCTGACGGGTGGCTTGCGCTGGTTCAGCGGCCATCATGAATGCGCTATTCGTGCTCGTTATCGCAGGCTCACCTCTCCCAGTCTGCTGTGTCGTGGTGCACCCCTTCTGCACTCCCGTCATGGTCCGTCACTGGCTGTTGACGTTTCCGTTTCCGCAATGTTGCTTGATTTTGTCACACTGATGAGGGTTTTGACATGCTCTTCTGCCTCTTCCTGACAGTCATTCATGCGCAGCACATGGTCCCTAACCTTGGTGTCCCGCGCCTTATCTGGATGCTTGTCTGGGCAGCTGGCTCACAATCTCCCCATATGTAGCCCACACAGCAGCAGCAGGTGTCCTCGTGGGTGGTCTGGCCTTCTTCCAGTCGAACTGCCTCAGCGCGCGTTGATAATTGTCCCAGAGACCACCCTCGTCGCCTATGTTCTATCCTGTGATAGCTGCGCCGCGCACGGCAGTGAAAAAAAGGACAGGCACGCAGTAAATGTTTTCACTCTGGAGTCGCGGGTAAAAACTGAAACTCCTGTATTCCGCTTTTTATTCCGGGCTCTCATCACACCGGAAGTCTTTCCAGCTTCCGGTTTAGTGTTCCAAGATCGGTCTCAAAACAACTAGACTGTCACAGAACACTACAACTAGCAGCTCAACTCTTAATTTTATATGTTTTCACCTATGGAGTTATAATCTTGTTCTTATTTATTACTTGGATGTGGACATTTAGGCATCAATTTATGAGTTCACTAAAAAAATAGCAAGAAAAGCACAGGTGCCGCTTTCCGGTTGTCCACGTTGTTCCCATGCTCCTGGGCTATAATTTTGCCACAAACTGCAGCTAAATTATGTGACATGGCTTACTTTTGTATAAGACAAAATTCCTGAATTATGACAGCAGGATTTACATTTCGCTCGAGCCGAATATTTACATGTAACAATCACCTTTAGAAGTTGAGATAGCACATGGAAGAGGAACTGCTGAGAGCCAATTCACGTTAAGATGCAACGTTCCTTTCTTGAAAACATGCCATTGTAAATTGTGGAAAGGGATTAAGGCCTCATTCTGCCTGAATCAAAAGTAAGTCAAATGGTCGTTGCATCAAAGAGCTTTTCCTAAAAGAGAATATTCATGGGGTTTGGACAATACACGTTTGAACATATGATTCAGAATCCAACATTGGCCTCTCTGACACTGAATGGTTTGGACAATGTGGTAGACTTTGTCTTTACGTAGCACTTCCATTTCCTACAACCTTATGCATTTAATGAGGTGACATCAAGGGCCGAAACCCCAGCCCTAAAATGTGTCTCATCAAAATTGTATAGTAATTTCTATTTATAAATTACACTTTTGTCTACATCAATGGTTCTTAACCTGTGGTCCGGGGTGGGGGAGGGGGGATACGGGGGTCTGTGAGGCCTACTCAGGGGATCCGCAAGTGCTTAGAAAATTACATCTTATTAATAGATTAATAAAAAGTCTATAAATACAGAAGAAAAATACAAAAATTAACATTTTACTACGTTCTGTAAATGTAAAAGAATCTGAAACGAGGGAGCAGTTTAAGTGCATCAAACATTCTAGTATAGACAATGCGTAGCCTCAATTGAACTTAGAGAAGCCCAAACTGTCCCATTATAATTACATTTTTTATATGTTTGTAAAGTAAATAAAATTTGTAATCATCTATTTGTTTGATGAATATTTGTTTCTATATTTTTGTGCATTGTTTTGCAGGTCAAATCATCGAAAATGCTTAGGCCCAGGTCTTCACCTTTTAGTAATAATGGGGAAACCCGGATTGAAATCATGATTCACTGGCTGTCCCTAGGTTCCAGTAATGTTTGAGTGGGGTCCACTAAATTAAAATAAGAGTCACTGTTCTACACCATTACCGACGACTAACCTAGTGCTGAGAATGGCATGGCAGGATATGTTACGTTGGGCGAAAAATTGGGCTTAGAAGGTTTTAGGTTACAATATTGGACCTAATTGACAAAGATTTTGCTGTGATTTGGTCTTGCAGTGCTCGTGCTTTACTTCGAAATTTCAGGAGTAAGTCAGTAATTATCCAGGAACGACACAGCTATTCTTGATTATCGCTATATTGATGGGAATTTCAGTATTTATGAGTCGTCATGTATATGAAGTAGTCATGACTTAATATTGATGTGCAGTCATAGACTGATGACGGAAAAGAAGTGCTTTTGCACGTGTATTTAAAGGTTGTGACTAAGCGCTTTTCCAGGTTTAAAGAAACAGAGGGTGTAAGCTTGTGTTGCTATGAAAAGGGAGGGAGAATGGTGGATTGATATGTTGTAGGGAATAGATGGTGGAAGTGGTTGTGATCGCTTGCTTTAATATTTCAATGCTCATCCCTTCTAAGCACTGTGAGTAGCATGTGATGCTATTATCCACCTGGTGGTACTTAATGCACCCAGCTTTGTGTGATTTGAACTCAGGAGTCACAAGCACGTGAATGTTAAATCGTAGAGGCATGGTGCCGGTTACCTGTTTTTTGGGTATTAGGCAGTAGTAGTCATGGATGCCTGGGAGTGGTGGGTCTGAGGCCAGGATAGATTTAAGACTATTTCTCACAGCTTCCCCTATATCCAGAAGTTATACTTCAGTGTGAAAGGTGAGCACATTTTTTGCGTTGGTAAACCCAGGGAATAAATAATATCAATTTGGACTGGTTTCTTTAGATGTACTTTATCCATTCACCACAAAATGAGAGTTCTCCTTTGATCAGCTTCTGTAAAATGTGTTCAAAGGAAAGAGGTCTGGTTTCAGAAACCTAGAAAAATCCCAACGACTGCATATTTGTATTTTAATGATGTTTCATTAAATTATAATGCCTGGTTACGGAAAGACGCAGTGCATTTCCTTCTGCCTTTTTATGAGCGCTGTTTTATAAAAGAGCCGTTTTGCAGCTCGCAGGAAGCCGCTTTCTCTGCCATTGATTGCATTTCTGATAGAGCGCTTTTGAACCGGGTCCCAGGAGAAGCCCCGTAGGTCCTAATGGCTCCTATTTCCCCCCAGAGCTGTTGGCAGCATAATAACTTACAGAAGACAGACTGGAGCACGCGCTGCAAAGAGGATTCCGGGTAGATAAGATAAGGGCAAAGGATCAAAACAAACCTTACAAGATTGGTGCATATTCCCATTTTACTCAAAAGCTCATGGATTTAAGAGGGTAAAGGCTGGATCTAGGCTCACGCTGCTATTAGCAAACTGTCATCCAATTCAAGTAAAAAAAATAAACTGTGATTTAAACGTGATTTACTCTTATGTGCAATAGGAAAAATAAATGAACTCATTTTTTTGTAGATTTTCATGTAAGTTGATACATTTTGGAAAAAGGTGCACCGCTAGAAGTTGCCCCATATGCCCCAGGGATTGCCAGTCATGTGAAGATGATTTCATTATTGTAATGACAAGAAGTTTGAATCTGCCCTAACGAGGTCACACGGGTAATTATTAAGGTTGGAGCAGTTATGTAATATGTTCGTTTTCTTGTTTATATGTGATACCAGATGTCCAAAATGCTGAAGAAAATATGAAAAAAATAGAAATAAAGTGTGTACACTTAAAATACTCCATGCAGTGTAGCAGGTAATATGTTTGGAAATAACAAAGATAGTGAAGGGTGAAGAGAGAGAGTGCACGGGGCATACTTACCAATCGTGCACGCTACGCAGGGCAGCAAACAAAGGTGCTGCGTTGCTTGAAAGGTAGAAAGCAGAAATGCTCTGGATTCGCAAATATATGGAACCTTTCTAATCTCTCCTTCTACTGGTGCATTGTGTGCTGCCAAGCGCCAGCGCAGGCGCCCTTGTAACCTAGTGCAATGGTGTCAGAGTTACGGGTATGATTGTTTTTGTCCAGGAAGGGGCAGCTTTGACTCTTAAGTTGAAATGTAACGAAAGACAGCACACGAAGTTGCCTTGCATAACATTTCTTTACAAAGCCATGCAAGACTACGGAAATCAGGCCTTGTTTGCCTTTGTAAATTCCAAGTAAGTCTTTGCATTAGCATGCGCAATACAAGGGCAACGCAAAGGCTTAGTAAATCTAGGCCGCTGTATGTGTCTGTTAAATCAATACATGTACATTACATGGACTGGCAATGCTTTGGGAAGTGAGATCATAACTTCCTGGGGAAAAGGGATTGCAATCATATTTGTGCCTCGTGAATTAAAGTACAAATATAACTTGAGGTGATCGGATGAGTGTTTGCTTTTGGCTTGGAGCAGGTCTGATTACATAAAATCTACAGACCTGTGACTATAATTGACACACTAGCAAGAGCACCCCTAGAAGAATAAATGTCAAACTATCATAATTTTACAGAGTCGCTCACACACTTAGCTCAAAGGTAACCAGTATTATCATATGCACAGACTTCAAGCCTTTCTTTTGAACTCCACTATTGCTATTACCTGAATGCTCTCCATTTGCATATAAAATAATCCTCTGACTAATGCAGCAAACAGTGTGGACAGGTATGCGAATAAGCCTGCAGCTGTAACTTCTGCTATACCTACCAACAATAAGTAGCTTCAACATCTTTTTGATGTTCTGAAGAAAGCACTAGCTGTTCTTGATACCTGGTATAACATCAACTACTCCCTTCTGACAGTAATAAAATGGACAGCTTTTAACCATATGAGGATTACTCATTAAGGAGCAGATGTATGAAGCCGCTTAGTGGTCACAAACCCTGCTATTCTGAAAATAATAGGACTTGTGACTTTTAAATGTCTAATTTATATGTACTAAACCCAGTTGGCGATGCAGCTATAGGTTCCAGAATCACAAAATGGATCTAGAAATGCATTACAAATCGCTATCTCGAAGGTGTGTGTTTAGGAAATGTCTTCCAAATAACGAGTCATAATGCAATGTATCAATGTTTTGTAACTGAAACCCAGTTGGAAAACACTGAAAGGTTATCGACTCCCAAGTTGGTAATGTAACCCATTCACAGTGGGAAAGAGGATCCTGTGGGACACCTCCCTCTTTATAAAAGTAAAAACAAATGTTAGGGACTTGGCAGTGTTCCAGGGGACCACTGTCAACTCTTAAAGAAACTTTTTTAAACAGTACTTTTTCCTATCTATAGACCTATTTCCTTTTAAGGAAAACGGGCTGCAATTTTAAAATATGTGCTTTACTGAAGATCATAGACAGAGGCCCTCATTCTGACCCTGGCGGTCGGTGATAAGGCGGCGGCCAAGCCGCCAACAGGCCGGCGGTCCAAAATATGCAATTCTGACCCTGGCGGGAACCGCCAACACAGCCCGCCGCATTACCACTCCGCCCGCCACGGCGGAACAAACAAACAGCGCGGCGGTCCCCGCCAACAGCCAGGCGGCAGACAATGTACCGCCCACCCTATCACGACCCACCAATCCGCCACCTTTTCCGGGGCGGGAGCACCGCCGATAAAAACACGGCGGAAACAGACTACGAACGGGAAAACGCTCACCTCTACGCACTCCACGCGAGATTCCGGCAGTATGGAACCCGAGTTGCAGGTCATCCCCGCACTCCTATACCTGCTCCTGTACCAGGAGCACGCCCGGCGGCGCGGAAGACATCGGTGAGTACTGCACCTACGACACAGGGGAGGGAAAAGATTACCGGCACACACCCACCCACCCACACCCACTACAACACACACATCAATGCATTCCCACAGATCACTGTCACAACCCACAAACCCCCCCCTCCGAAATAATGCAAAGACCAAAAGAAGAGATCATAAACGGGCAGATATATTGAAATATGGACACCAGTAATCCCAATAAATAAATAAACTATGTACAAAATATACAGCTACTAAATGTAGTCCAACCACTGTCCGTGGACCACAGGGGTCCTGTGCAAAGGGGCAAGGCCCAGTCCCACAACAAGAACTCCACGGAGAGAACACTGCAGGGGCATCAGAAAGAAAATAGGACAAGCACCTCAGGGGGAAGGGAAGGGGGGGCACCTCAGCCACTTGAGTACACGACGCCAGATCCACGAGGGGACTCCATGACCACTGGCCCATCCTGGGGAGAGCAAAGCCACAGTCCATACAGTCCATACAGTGGGTGGCCTGCCCACTGGGCCATCCTGGGGAGAGCAAAGCCACAGGCCATACAGTCCATACAGTGGGTGGCCTGCCCACTGGGCCATCCTGGGGAGTGCAAAGCCACAGTCCATACAGTGGGTGGCCTGCCCACTGGGCCATCCTGGGGAGAGCAAAGCCACAGTCCATACAGTCCATACAGTGGGTGGCCTGCCCACTGGGCCATCCTGGGGAGAGCAAAGCCACAGGCCATACAGTCCATACAGTGGGTGGCCTGCCCACTGGGCCATCCTGGGGAGTGCAAAGCCACAGTCCATACAGTCCATACAGTGGGTGGCCTGCCCACTGGGCCATCCTGGGGAGAGGAAAGCCACAGTCCATACAGTCCATACAGTGGGTGGCCTGCCCACTGGGCCATCCTGGGGAGAGCAAAGCCACAGGCCATACAGTCCATACAGTGGGTGGCCTGCCCACTGGGCCATCCTGGGGAGTGCAAAGCCACAGTCCATACAGTCCATACAGTGGGTGGCCTGCCCACTGGGCCATCCTGGGGAGAGCAAAGCCACAGTCCAAACAGTCCATAACAGACTCCACTGCCACTGGAGGAGGCATGTTGGCCAGAGGACATCCTGCAGCCCTGCCCGAGACAGATCCTGCCCTGCCACGTCTGCCAAAGGGCCAGCGGTTCTTGCCTGGAAGGGCCCAGTTCAGCGCTTCTTGCCTTGAAGGGCCCAGTTCAGCGCTTCTTGCCTTGAAGGGCCTTGAAGGGCCCAGTTCAGCGGGTCTTGCCTTGAAGGGCCCAGTTCAGCGGTTCTTGAGACGGCGGTCCCCTGCGGAGCGGTGCTGGAGACGGCGGGGCCCAGTTCAGCGGTTCTTGAGACGGCGGTCCCCTGCGGAGCGGTGCTGGAGACGGCGGGGCCCAGTTCAGCGGTTCTTGAGACGGCGGTCCCCTGCGGAGCGGTGCTGGAGACGGCGGGGCCCAGTTCAGCGGTTCTTGAGACGGCGGTCCCCAGCGGAGCGGTGCTGGAGACGGCGGGGCCCAGTTCAGCGGTTCTTGAGAAGGCGGGGCCCAGTTCAGCGGTTCTTGAGACGGCGGGGCCCAGTTCAGCGGTTCTTGAGACGGCGGGGCCCAGTTCAGCGGTTCTTGAGACGGCGGTCCCCAGCGGAGCGGTGCTGGAGACGGCGGGGCCCAGTTCAGCGGTTCTTGAGACGGCGGGGCCCAGTTCAGCGGTTCTTGAGAAGGCGGGGCCCAGTTCAGCGGTTCTTGAGACGGCGGGGCCCAGTTCAGCGGTTCTTGAGACGGCGGGGCCCAGTTCAGCGGTTCTTGAGACGGCGGGGCCCAGTTCAGCGGTGCTGGAGACGGCGGGGCCCAGTTCAGCGGTTCTTGAGACGGCGGTCCCCAGCGGAGCGGTGCTGGAGACGGCGGGGCCCAGTTCAGCGGTTCTTGAGACGGCGGGGCCCAGTTCAGCGGTTCTTGAGACGGCGGGGCCCAGTTCAGCGGTTCTTGAGACGGCGGGGCCCAGTTCAGCGGTTCTTGAGACGGCGGGGCCCAGTTCAGCGGTTCTTGAGACGGCGGGCCCAGTTCAGCGGTTCTTGAGACAGCGGGGCCCAGTTCAGCGGTTCTTGAGACGGCGGGGCCCAGTTCAGCGGTTCTTGAGACGGCGGGGCCCAGTTCAGCGGTTCTGGAGATGGCGGGGCCCAGTTCAGCGGTTCTTGAGACGGCGGGGCCCAGTTCAGCGGTTCTTGAGACGGCGGGGCCCAGTTCAGCGGTGCTGGAGACGGCGGGGCCCAGTTCAGCGGTTCTTGAGACGGCGGGGCCCAGTTCAGCGGTTCTTGAGACGGCGGCCGGTCTATGGCCAACTGCTCATTGCCTGGTGGTGCCCTCCTGGGCAGCGGGGATGGTGCTCCTTCAATGCCCACCTGGGCTGTGGGTGGTGGGGCCCTCCTGGCCAGCTGGGCTGGGTCCTCCCTGGCCAGCGGCTATGGGGGTGGTGGGCTCCTCCTGGGCAGCAGGCCTGCAGCCTGACCTCTCCGACTTGCTGCCCTTGCCCTCCTTAGTCGGGAGTCTGTGGCCCTTTCCTCCCTTTGGAGCTGTGGCTGGTGACTGTGTCTGGGTGGTGTCCGGGGGGGATGTAGAAGCCGGGCTCCTGCGGCGCCCCTTCCGCCTTCTGCTCCTCTTCCCAGGGGGTGGGCTGGCTGTCCCCTTGCTGCTGGGCGAAGATCCAGACATGCGGGCTGGTGGGCTCCAATACCCCTGCACCCTTGTCAAGGGGGCTGCAGGGCTGGTGGTGGCTGAGGTGCTCTTCTTACCCCGACGAGAAGGAGGGGGGGGCTCAGGGTCAGGAAAGAAGTTAGCAGTGGCGAGGAAGAGTTTCTTGGGACAATGGAGAGTGGTAGGTACAGTGGGAATGGGAGTGGAGGGAGAGGATGTGGTTGTAGGTGAGTCACGTTTGCTGTCTTTGGGTGCAGGTGCAGGAGGGATAGGCTGTCGTGAGGTGGATGGCTGTTGGGTGGGTGGGTGGCTGCGTTTGTGTGGTGTGGAAGAGGGGGTGACAGACACAGTGGGAGAGGACACAGGGGACGTGTAAATGGCAGTGGGGGTGGTGACTGCACGTGTGCGGACTGGACTGGAGGGTGTGCTGGTGATGGAAACACTGGCTGATGGTGAGGTGAATGGAGGTGTGAGTGTAGACGTCACAGGGAGGGAGGAGGGAGACGAGGAGGTGGGGGTCACAGAGGTGGTAGTGACTGTTGGCATGTCTGCATCGGAATGTTGCGTGTGTGAATGTCTGCGTGATCTGTGGTGCTTATGTTTGGATGAGCTTCTCTTGGGTGTTGAGGTGTGTGCAGGCTGGTCTGATGGTGTGGGTGGGACAGGCAGAGGAACAGGAGACTGGGAGGAGGGAGTTAGTAGAGGGAGGCAGGAGACAGGGACAATGGCTGCCGTCAGTGCTGAGGCCAGAGCCTGGAACGATCGCTGATGGGCAGCCTGACCCGAATGAATGCCATCCAGGTACGCATTGCTGCGATGAACCTCCCTCTCCACCCCCTGGATGGCATTCAAAAGGGTAGTCTGCCCAACAATGAGCGTTCGGAGGAGGTCAATGACCTCCTCACTGAGGGCAGCGGGGGTAACAGGGGCAGGGCCTGAGGTGCCTGGGGCGAAGGAGATGCCCGGCTTCCTGGCAGAGCGGGCACGGGTTGAACGCTGAGGGGCTGCTGGGAGGGCGGTGATGGTGCGCTGGGTGGCGGCTGTACCTGTAATGGCGGGGGGCACGGATGGTGCCACCCCCGCAAGGGAGCTCCCTTCCGAGGACGTGTCCGTGTCGCTGCAGGGTCCAGTCGTCCCCGTTGTGGAGCTCCCCTCTCCCTCCGTCTCACTGGTCCAGTCAGACTCTGTGGCATGGCCCTCCTGGGCCATGTGAGATGCAGCTCCCTCCTGCCCCGATGCCACTTCTCCTCCGCCTGATGATGCTGATGCACACAAGCACAGAAAGACAAACAAAAAGGGGGGGGGGGGGGAGAGAAATAAAGGGATATTGAGTACATGGATCTCCGGTACAGTTAGCGGACATGACAGACACAGATGCCCCCTGCACTAAGTTGCGCACTTGGGGTCCGCTACGCATTCCGTGGAACATGCCCTACACGCCTAGAGTTGACAACTGCACCCATGGATGACACGGACCAGGGATGGCTGTACTGACACACTACTGAGGGTGTTGGCTGGGGACACAGGGGCTTACGGGGGTGCCCAGCCTACAGATATCGCCCTGGCCTAGGGGGACCCACAGCCCTCCTCCCCCACCCAGACACCTCCACTGCGCGACAACAGAGTAGATAATGCTTGGACTCACCCCCTTGTGTCTGCTGTGCTGCCCTCACGCGCCCATCCAAATCAGGGTAGGCCACCGCCAGGATCCGGAACATCAGGGGGGTCAGTTGACGGCAGGCACCCCGCCTACGTTGGGAGGCCATCCCCAGCAGAGACTCAGCGGTCTTCTTGGTCCCGCGGCGGATGTCCTCCCACCTCTTGCGGCAGTGGGTGCCCCGTCGATGGTGGACCCCCAGGGTCCGGACTTCCTTGGCGATGGCACGCCAAATCCCGATCTTCTCATGGGCGCGGACCTATGTGACACGTACAGGGAGGGAGAAATACCACGTTCAAGTTTGTCTGCATTTTCGTTGCCAGTGGGCCAACGCCCCCCATCCCCGCCAGGCCCCCCGCCATGCCCCCGCCAGCCCCAACATGCCCCCCATCCCCGCCAGGCCCCCCGCCAGGCCCCCCGCCAGGCCCAACATGCCCCCCATCCCCGCCAGGCCCCCCGCCAGGCCCCCCGCCAGCCCCAACATGCCCCCCATCCCCGCCAGGCCCCCCGCCAGGCCCCACGCCAGGCCCAACATGCCCCCCATCCCCGCCAGGCCCCCCGCCAGGCCCCCCGCCAGCCCCAACATGCCCCCCATCCCCGCCAGGCCCCCCGCCAGCCCCAACATGCCCCCCATCCCCGCCAGGCCCCCCGCCAGCCCCAACATGCCCCCCATCCCCGCCAGGCCCCCCGCCAGGCCCCCCGCCAGCCCCAACATGCCCCCCATCCCCGCCAGGCCCCCCGCCAGGCCCCCCGCCAGGCCCCCAAGCCAGCCAGTGGCCCCAAATCCATATTGAATTAAACTCACTTGTTGGTCTGGAGGACCGTAGAGTAGCGCATACTGGGGGAGGACCCCATCCACAAGTTTCTCCAACTCCTCTCCAGTGAAGGCAGGGGCCCTTTCCCCAGGCGCAGCAGCCATTGTCCCTTCCAGACCGAGGTCACAGCAACACTTGCAGTATAGGTCCTCTCCTGTGAAAGTTCAAGTCGCAAGTGGATAAGTAGATGGAAAATGGCGGTCACGTCCGCGGCGGTGCGTACCGCGGCGGTGCGTACCGCCACCGCCGGCGCCCTTCGCCATTGGCTCCTGAAACCCATAGGCTTCAATGTTAACCAATGCGGCTTCGCGCCGCGGTCTTCGACCGCCGACCGCCGCGGTGTGCCACGCCAGCGCATTGACCTCACATCCCATTGTCACACTTCACAGGTCAGGCAGCCGCCATTTCGAGGGTCCACATGGCTCAATTTCAACTGCGTCATACAGGCCTAGGCCTTGCATAGCCACTCAGACACGCCATTCACTGCATAGAGAATCGTTTACTGTGCTAGCTGTGAGTACGTACCTGTGGGTTGCTTGACTGTGTGCTCCATGTTGTCCTTCCTAGGCACCGGGTTTGGCGAGGAGACGGATGAATCCTCCCGTGTACCGACCGCTGGTGGACCTGTCGACAATGGAAGAACGCCACATTATCCTGACCTACCGTCTTAACCGTGCCACTATACATGAACTGTGTGCCCAGCTGGAGCCCGACCTGATGTCCCCCGTCCGCCAACCCACAGGGATTCCCCCTCTGGTGCAGGTCCTGTCAGTACTCCATTTCTTGGCAAGTGGGTCATTTCAGACAACAGTGGGAATTGCTTCTGGGATGTCTCAGCCCATGTTTTCGAAGGTGTTATCCAGAGTGTTGTCTGCCCTGATGAAATACGTGAGGAGCTACATCATTTTCCCTGAGGTGGGCGAATTGGCTGCAGTGAAGGGTGATTTCTATGCCCTTGGACATATTCCCAACGTCATTGGTGCCATTGATGGGACCCATGTGGCTTTGGTTCCCCCAAGAGACAGGGAGCAGGTGTACAGGAACAGAAAGAGTTATCATTCCATGAACATCCAGGTGGTGTGTTTGGCTGACCAGTACATCTCGCATGTAAATGCCAAATTCCCAGGGTCAGTGCATGACGCCTACATCCTGAGGAATAGCAGCATCCCTTACGTGATGGAACAGCTAGAGAGACACCGTGTATGGCTATTGGGGGACTCTGGGTACCCCAACCTGTCGTGGCTACTGACCCCAGTAAGGAATCCCCGGACCAGGGCAGAGGAACGGTACAATGAGGCCCATGGGCGTACTAGGAGGGTGATCGAACGCACCTTTGGCCTCCTAAAGGCCAGGTTTAGGTGCCTGCATATGACAGGTGGATCCCTAATGTACTCACCTAAGAAGGTGTGTCACATCATCGTGGCCTGCTGCATGCTTCACAACCTGGCTTTGCGCCGCCAGGTGCCTTTCCTGCAGGAGGATGGTCGAGACGGTGGTGTTGTGGCAGCGGTGGAACCTGAGGAGAGTGACGAGGAGGAAGACGACGGGGCTGAAACAGACAACAGGGACAGAATCATTGAACAGTACTTCCAATAGGACACAGGTAACAATTCAAAGATAATTTAGTAAATCTGAACTACTCTCCTGCATCTCTGCTGCCTGTCTATTTGCCCCAGTGTATGATGACTGAGTTGTGGCTTTTCCCTCCCTATTTCAGATCTGGGGTCCCCACTACGAGTCCTGTGCTTCGTTTCCCCATGGACTACAGCTTTGTGGCAGCTGTTTGTTGACTTCACTATGTACAAGGACATATTTGCACTGTCATGTCAATTACAATATTTTGAAATCACAGCCAGACTCCAGATAGTTTTGTGCAAAATAGGTGTTTATTTAAGTGCTCAAAATGGGATGGGTGGTTTCAAGTGGGTGGGGGCTATGGTGAAGGAATGTCCATGGCAGAGTCCAGAGTAACAGTCACACAGGTGCATTGTCCAGAGGCCTGTGGAGAGATGGAGCATGGGCAGTTCAAGGATGGACAGGGTGACAATGTGGGACAGTGGGATGACATCAGGTGGTATCCTTTGCTGGTGGGGGTCTTGACATCCTACTCTGTCTTCTTGCGAGATCTCAGGGCCCTCTTGCGGGGTGGTTCTTCTCCTGCAGGAGGTGGGGGTTTGGTGGGCTGCTGCTGTGCGGGGGCCTCCTGTCCACTAGCGCCGGCGGAGGTGGTTGGCTGTTCTTGGTCCAGGCTAGTGGCAGGGGCCCTTTGTTGTTGTTGAGTGTCCGTCCTGGTGTTGATGAGGTCCTGCAGCAGCCCTACCATGGTAACCAGGGTGGAGGTGAGGGCTCTGATGTCCTCCCTGTACCCCCGATAGTGTTCCTCCTGCAGTACCTGGATCTCCTGGAACCGGGCCAGTACCGTCGCCATCGTCTCCTGGGAGCGGTTGTATGTTCCCATGATGGTGGTGAGGGCCTCGTGGAGAGTGGGTTCCCTGGGCCCGTCCCCCCCCTGTCGCACAGCTGCCCTCCGAGTTGCCCTGTTTCCCTGGGCCTCTGCCCCCTGGCCGGTGTGCCCACTACCACTGCCCCCAGGTCCCTGTTGTTGTTGGGGTGGTGGGTTATCCTGGGTGCCCTGTAGTGGTAGACACACCGCAGATTGACGCGCCCTGGAGACAGAGGCATGGGCCCACTGGGTGGGAGCTGTGCTGGTGTTCCCAGAGGGGTTTGGGTCTGTAGTGGCCTGGGCCTGTGTGAGGGGAACCGACTGTCCAGAGGTCCCCGATGGTCCGGGCTGGTCATCGGTGTCCAGGTCGACAGAGCTGCTGTCATCGCTGACGGCCTCTTGGGTGGGGGGTGTGGAGAATTCTGGGCCCTCCGCGGCGGTGTGTTGACGGTCGGGTCCTGCAGGGGTATAGAGGTATGGTTATAGTTTCAATGTGTGGCATATGGGTGTATCTGTGGGTTCCCGTGTCCCCAAGTGCTGGCATTCGTGTGTGGGGGCTTTGGTGAGGGTGGCTTGTGGGGGGGATGTGTATATGCATTGGGCATGCTTTGGTGATGGGTGTCCATGCTTAGTGGACGCATGCAGGCCTAGGTTTTGGGATGTGTGGGTTGTGATGGTGAGACATTGGCAGGGAATAGGTGTGCTGGGGGTGGGGGTGAGGATGGTGGTGGGGGTGAGGATGGTGGTGGGGGTGAGGGTGGGGGTGAGGATGGGGGTGGGGGTGAGGGTGGGGTTCGAGGATGGGGGTGTGGGTTGGGGTATGATTTGGCATGCAGGTGGGGGGGAAGCAGTAGTGAAGCTTCAACTTACCAGTATCCATTCCTCCACCGACTCCTGCGAGGCCGTCAGGATGCAGGATGTTCAAGACTTCCTCCTCCCATGTTGTAAATTGTGGGGGTTGAGGTGGGGGTCCTCCGCCAGTCTTCTGCACGGCGATGTTGTGCCTGGATACCATGGAACGCACCTTCCCCCGTAGGTCGTTCCATCGCTTCCTGATGTCTTCCCGATTTCTGGGGTGCTGTCCCACAGCGTTGACCCTGTCGACAATCCTCTGCCATAGCTCCGTCCTCCGGGCAATGCTGGTGTATTGGATCTGTGTGCCGAACAGCTGGGGCTCTACCCGAACGATTTCCTCCACCATGACCCTGAGTTCTTCGTCTGAGAAGCGGGGGTGTCTTTGGGGTGCCATGGGGTGGTGTGTATGATGTGTGGGGTGGAGTATGTGTAGTTAAGTGTGTTGAGTGTGGTGGTGTGTGTTGTTTTGTGTGTGGATATTGTGTGGGTGATGGTGTTGAGTGGCTGTGGCTGCTAGTTTGTGGATGGTGGTGTCTCGCTCTGGCCTTCTTTCTGAATTTTTGGTCGTAGGGGTTTGTGGGTGATGTGGGTGTGTGTTTTATATTGTATTGTGTGTGTGGGAGTGGTGTGTGTATGTGTATCAGGTGTGTGGAATTCAAATCGGCCAATGTGGCTGAGTTTTGTTCGTTTGTGTGTATTCTGACCGCGGCGGTGTGTCCCGCCAATGGAATACCGCGTTTGAAAGACCGCCGCGTGGATTCGTGGGTCGTAATGGCATGGGCGTATTTCTGTTGGCGTGACGGTGGAGGTTTTGTCACCTCCACTTTTCCGCCGACCGCTGGTCTGGCGGTCTGTTGTGGCTGTCGGATTTTCGGAGGTTTGGCTGCTGCGGGTCAGAATGACCGTGGCGGGTTTCCGCGACCGCGGCGGGATTATGGAGGATTTCTGACCGGCGGTAGGCGCCTTTTACCGCCGAGGTCAGAATGACCACCATAGTGGCCTGTTGACTCACAACAGGTCACCAACATTGTGATGGCATCCAATCATAATGAGTCAAAATTTGTGAACTACCCGATGAATATTGATGAGGTAGGTCAGACTGCAACCCACTACTGATCAGAATTTTGTCAACTGACCTATAAGTTGACAGGTTAATTCACATATTTTTCCACAGTGGTTGCAAAAAAAGATTGGTCATAAAATTGAAACCACTATTTGGAAAACAGTGTTTAATACATTTGGCTCTTAGTTCTCACGATGATATTTAAGTCCCTTGAACAACTTTAACTGCCCTTCTCTCTTCTCTAATTTTGCTGCTCCATCTCTTTGTTCTCATCTATGAAAAAATATGTTGCTGTGTAGCCTTACAAGTTAAATAACGGACTAAGGCTGTTAGTAGTTTGGTGGCCCTTGCTCCCTCCCTATCACCTTGCGAATAACAGCTTGATAAGTATAGTTATTAATATGATTTGGCCCAATAGATGGACTTCATCATAATATCAAGGTTTTGAGAATTTATTAAAAACTCTGTTGTCTGCCTCAAAAGATACATTAATACTTCTGTAGTCATTATTATTCAACTTAGCAACTTAGTAAGTGTGTGTTATAATCATTGTTATGAGCACTAAACTTAGTGCCATCACTAAATATCATTTGTGGTGTTCGTCTATTTGAAATAAATAGGTTATACATTTTTATTCTACGTAAAGAAAATTGTATTATGTCCACAAATGGGGTGGATTAGTAGTGGAGCTGGATGCATGCCCTGTTGCTCTTTTATATCTGAATTAACACTCTTATTAACTAGCATTGCACCATGGTTGAGAGGAGTGGGGGGGGGGAGGGTTGGACAACTGTTAGAATCTTTTAAAATGTCTCTGTGATACACAATTCTTACATGCTCAAATGTCAAGATTTTTTTTTTATTAAACTGTTGTTCTGTGTACATTGGTTCTGAAGATTTCACCGATTTATCTGTCCTTGCTCTCCTTCCACCCCATCCTCTCCCTGAAGTAGAGGAGAGCAATAGCGATTATATCATTAAAAGCTTTGTCAAAATAGATGTTGACATTTTTCAACACATCATCAAACAGCAGTTATAGCAGAAATTTCAGAGGAAATGCTTTGGAAAAATATCCGACACAAAACTCCTCATTGTATCACAACTTATCAGTCACAAATAAGCTTTGAATGTTTTTTTCAATTGGGGGCCTGGCCATGCCAGAGACCAAGAGGGCTGTCTGACTGTGAAGCTCCGGCGAGGACGGGCCTATCACTGCACAGATCATGGCCACTCACACATCCAATCCCATCCCCATGTTGGGATTGCACCCTAGAGGATGCAGAGGTTCAGATGAGGCCCCCAGATTTGGCACGGGACCAGGTCTTGATGCCTCACATCAGGAGGGACAGCATGGCCCAGCACCACCTCAGAGGCCCCAAGGCAACATGGGCCATGGGTGAGCCTGAGGCCGGAACTACTGAGTCCTGCTAGACCTAACTACCCCTCCCCATCTGCCCACATTAATATTGGCTGCTTGATGGGTGTTCCCATGTCCCCGTCACTTCTCCCCAGAGGATCCCTGTTGAAGATCCTGCCTGGAGGATTCCACGCTTGCGGCCTTGCCACCTGGGGGCTCAGGAGCTATGCGACCTCCTACATGCCCTAGTGAGTTGACAACTTCTGTGACTCTGGGGGGAGCTTGCACTGCTGGGGAGACTTTACCTGGTCCTGCCGACAATTCTCTACCACCTGGCACTCCAGCAAAGGAGAACAGTCTACCACATCTCTCAACGTGCTCTGTGCCTGAACTCCGCAACATCCGACACAATAGCTGTTCTGAGTGCCCTGTTGAGTTGTTGTAGGAAAGTGCCCTCTTTTTGGCATGTTACCCCCAATTTCTGCCTGATGTCAGTGTATTTGACTGTGTTCAATGGGATCCTGCTAACAAGGACCCCAGTGATAATGCTCTCTTGCTTCTAAGTTTTGTCACTGCATACTGGTAACCCAGTACTTCATCCAAAATTGGCATACTGGTCACCCCTTATAAGTCCCTAGTATATGGTACTTAGGTACCAGGGCATTGGAGTTCCAGGGGATCCCTATGGGCTGCAGCGTTTCTTTTGCCACCCATGGGGAGCCCATGCAAAGGCGTCTACAGGACTGCCATTGCAGCCTGTGTGAAATGGTGCATGAACTCTTTTACTTCCATTTACACTGCACCAGGTCACTTATAAGTCACCCCTATTTCAGGCCTTCCAGCCCTGAAGGCAGGATGCAGAGTACCTGTGTGTGAGGGTACCCCTGCACTAGCAGGGGTGCCCCACAACCTCCAGGACCATTTTCCCGGACTTTGTGAGTGCGGGATGCCATTTTACACGTGCACTAGACATAGGTCACCACCTATGTCCAGCTTCACAATGGTAACTCCGAATATGGCCATGTTTGGTATCAAACATATTGGAATTATACCCCAAGGCTTTTGCAAGCATTGGTTGTATGAATCCATGCACTCTGGGGGATCCTTAGAGGACCCATAGTACTACCATTACAGCTTTCTGAGGTTTTCCAGGCAGCCCCAGCTGCTGCCACCTCACGGACAGGTTTCTGCCCCCCTGTTGCTTGAGCAGCTCAAGCCCAGGAAGGCAGAACAAACAATTTCCTTTGGGAGAGGAGTGTTACACCCTCTCCCTTTGGAAATAAGTGTTATATGCATGGGATGGGTGGCCTCCCAGAGCCTCTGGAAATGATTTTAAGGACACAGATGGTGTCCTCCTTGCATAATCCAGCCTACACCGGTTCGGGGCCTACCAGTCCCTGCTCTGGCGTGAAACTGGACAAAGGAAAGGGGGAGTGACCACTCCCTTATCTATCACCACCCCAGAGGTGGTGCTCAGAGCTCCTCCAGAGGGTCCCTGGGTCTTGCCATCTAGGATTCCAAGTTGTCAGGGCATTCTAGGAGCATCTGAGTGGGCTGTTCCAGAAGGTGACGTCAGAGCCGTCCCCTGATAGGTGCTTACCTGTGTAGCTGACCAATCCCTCTTTCCGGGCTATTTAGGGTCTCTCTCTTGGGTGGTTCTTCAGATTCGGATTGCAAGACTCCAGCAGGACTCCTCTGCATCCTTTACTTACTTCACCTTCTTACCAAATAAACTGCATCTAGACCCTCCAGGAACTCTACAACTGCAACAAAGAAGCAAAGACAACTTCTGAAACATTGCATCTTCAGCTCCTACCAACAACTGCCTCTGTTTCCAAGTTGTCACTACCCTGCTTCAGCAGGCACTCTTCTGCAGTGACGACCAGTGGCTTGGGTCCCCTCTCCTGACAAAGTGCGTGGATCCAGCATCATGAGTGGTGGACTGAAATGGTCCCTATGTCCAATTGTCCAACTTTAGTGGAGGTAAGAGCTTGCCTCCCAACTCAAGACAGTATCCCCTTGCACCACATGTTTTGCAGTTTCGAAGGCTTGCTGGCATCCTTCCACAAACGTCTTTGTGCAGTATGCAGCTCTGGCCCCCAGCACTCTTTCCTGTGATGCACAGCTTCCTGCATGGTTCTCTAGTGGTGTGTGATCCCTTTGTGTAGTGCTGAATGGGCCCCCTTTTGCACCTTCTTTGTCCCTGTGCTGTGGGATTCTTGTGCATGCTGCCTGGTCTTCTGAGGGCTCTCTGAGTTGTTGAGAGTCCCCACTGACATCCCCTCCTGGGTAGAGTCCACAGGTCCCTCCTGGTCCCGGGCAGCGCCATTTTTTGCTAATTGCAAGCTTTGCGTGTGCCAAGGCTTGTTGGCATAATCCAGCGATGCAAACCAGACTGCAATCCTCCATCTGGCGTGGGACATCATCTGCACCAACCAGGAACCCGCATCTGTCTTCTTGGGTGCAGTACTGACTGTTGTTCTTCACCTGTGGTTCTTCTTTTGCACCGTCATCCAGGTTTGCAGGGGCTCCAGTTCTCCCTGGACACTTCAGTGCTTCTTGGACTTGGTCCCCTTCTTCCACAGGTCTTCAGGTCCAGGAACCCATCATTCTGGTTCTTGCATAGTCTTCTTTCTCGTGTTCTTTTGTGTTCTAGGAAAGTTACTGCGATTTACTCCTGCTTTCCTGGGCTCTGGAGTGGGCTCTATTACTTACCTTTGGTGTTTTCTAATACTCCCAGCACCCCTCTACACACTACACTTGCCTAGGTGGGAAACCGACTTTCGCATTCCACTTTCTTAGTAGATGGTTTGTGTTCCTCCTAGGCCCATTTCTAACTATTGTGATTTTCACTATTTGCACTGTTTTTTTAACTATTATTACACCTATTTCTGCATATAACTCTGTGGGCCAAATGTATCAAGATTCCAGGTAGCGATTTCTAAATTGCGAATTTTAAGAAATCGCAATTTTAGAAATGCAAAACGTGATGTATCAAATTTGAAAATCACTAACAGCGATTTCTTAAAATTCGCAAACGCTATTTGTGAGATGCAAATACCGAATCGCAAAACAAATGTGAATCGGTAACTGAAAATCGCAAATAGCGAAAACGGGCAAACCGGAACAGCCTGATGACATCACAAGCAGGAAGTGAGCCAGCCCATGCTGTTCCCAGATGCCACACCCATAGGAGCAGTGAGAGAGACACAGCCCAGCACCAGGGACTCAGCATTGTGAGGAAGCCAGGATCAAACTGCAACATGGCCAATGCTGGCAATGGGAAGGAGAAGGGAGACAGGAAGAGGAAGCTGAAATTCAGTGAGAAAGAATTGGAGGTACTCATTGAGGAGGTTGTTGGGAACCATGATAGACTCTCAGGCAAAACCTCACTCCAAGTACCTGAGAGTGAGAAGCAGAAACTCTGGTCTGACATCCAGACAAAAATATGCGCATTGGGTGTTGCTCGGTGCTGTGTGGATGAGATACCCAAGCGATGGTACGACTTGCGGTCCCGTGCCAAGGAGAGGGTGGCCAGTAGGCTTAGGGAGGCAAAGAGCACCGGAGGCGGACCCTCCACCCACACACCGTCCACCCCTACGGAAGACCTGGGGAGTCCACATTGCTGCCTGTAGCTGTCAGGGGTGCAACTGACATTGACACCTCAGGGATGCCCAGCACCAGCAAAGGTAAGGCCAGTGATTATGTGTATCCCCACATGTGCATGTACACATGCCCCTTAGGAAATAGAACACAGCTTAAAGCACAATGAAAAGTAGTCCATGTCACATCTTACATACAACACAACAGTGCCTCATGGAAGTGGTAGTACACAAGCCTAAGGTGAATACACAACATAAATAGCAAGACAGTGGTCAGCCACATAGAGAAACACCACAAACGACTCAGGGTGACACAATTTAATTGTACATTTAAAGCAACACTGTGGAAATCTGTGACAAATGCCAGAACTGACATGCTGCACATTGTCCTTGCAGATGACTCGGTCCCTGCTGCTGCAGGATCTAAAAAAGTGGGGGAAGCAGAAACACTGCCACAGTCAGACTCAAATACCAGTGAGTCCTACAGTATTGTTCCGACTATGTGCAGGGCAAGGGTGTTACCGCTGCCAGAGTACAACCTGGACTCAGATTAGATGCCAGAACACGAACCCACACCACCACCAGAGGCGAGTCCCACAGGAAGACAGCAGTCCCTGCACCAGCACCAGCGTCAGTCAACTCCCCGAAGGAGGCACCACAATGCAGGCAGACAGGGCACAGAAGAAGGAGTGGGCCCATCAATCTTTGGTGGCTTGGAAGCTTCCATGCTGAAGGTGCAGCGCCTGTAATGCAAACATTTGAAGTCACTGCACAGACAGTTTGTGTCTCACAATAGCAATTTGGGGTTACAAAACAAGCACTTGGAGACCCTGATTGAGGGACAGCAAAGAGTTGCTGAAAACACCCAGGAGTTGACAATGGCCTTTGGGGAACTATGCACTGAGATACGGCAAGAGTGCGTCAGCCAGCGCAGGCGCCATCACCAATATTTGGGAAAGTTTGATAGCTTTTGTAGATCAGTCAATCGGCTTGCAAGTTTAACAGCCCAGATATCACAGCGTGCCATTGCCACACAGGTGGAGATGGCACATTGCAGTCAGGACATTGCACAGGGACTGGTGCAAATTACCAACGTAGTGGATGCCATGCAAACAGCACGCAGTGCCACAACCAGCGAACTGGGTGTTGGTGACAGTGAGGAGTCCTCTAGCCTCAGCAGTCTGACAGTCCCTGTGATTGATCCGAGGCGTCGCAGTGCCAGACACAGTACTGCAGGTGAACCCGCTATTAGAGGTGCCAGCGAGGGCACTGAGCACTCAAGTGGAGTGCGTGGACGTAAGAAGTAATGTTGAGTGCTACAGGGGACCACCACAACATGTAGAAATAAAGTCATGCTATGCTGCTAATAGTGTGACACTGTTAATAGATCATGTCTGCCCATTGTGAATAGCTATGTTCTAATGACACATTGTTTACCTGAAGTCAAGGTAATAAAGATGCTAACTACTGAAATACATATTATTGAACTGGATTTGTCATTACTTACATCAAAAATGATTGTGTGTGATGTCAGCACGTCTTTGCCTGTCTTCTGCTGCACTGGCCCTGTCTGCTGGTAGAAGGGGTGGTAAGGGATCATCATCCCCATCTGAGTCTGGCTCCGTGGGTTCCACTGGTATGCCCCTGGTGGTTGCTATGTTGTGCAGAATAGCACATGTGGCCACAATTTTGCATGTTGTCTCAGGGCTGTACTGTAGTGCACCTCCACTCCTATGGATGCACCTGAAACGGCTCTTCAGCAGCCCAAAAGTGCGCTCCCCCACATTGCGGGTAACCCTATGTGCAGCATTGTACCTCCTCTCTGCTGAAGTGGCAGTGCTCAGGTAGGGCGTTAGCATATAGTTGCGCACTGCGTAGGCACTGTCTCCTGAATGCACAGAGAGTAAAATGAGTACATTGCTGTCTGAAGTCATGCTTTCATCAATGCATTATTGTGAACTATCAAATTACCTAGTAGATATCCTACCCCAAAATCCCCAGCTAGCAGTCTTGTGTGTACCCCGCTGTGGCAAAAGATGTAGGAGTCATGCGTGCACCCTGGGTATCTGGCCACGAGATTGGTAATGATGTAGGAGGCATTGCATATCACCTGTATGTTCATAGAATGATGGTTTTTACGGTTGCGATACACATACTCGGTGGCCGATGGTGGACAGATTGCTACATGTGTCCCATCAATGGCACCTAGTACATGTGGGAACTGTGCTATCTGGTAAAAATTACCTTTAGTTTGTTGTAATGCCTGTGGGGTGTTGGGGAATCTTGTGTACAGTTGTATTCTGCTCAGCATGGCATTGAGAAATGCGTTGAAAAATCAAGAAAGGGCACTCTGTGATACCCCTCAAGCTGCTGCTATGACCCCTGTAGCTCCCTGAGGTTAGTGGGTGCAGGGAGCATAATACCTGCACATGTGTGGGTATGCTATTGGTCCTGTGTGTTGTACGCTGCAGCATGGCTTGTAGCTCAGCTATCAGGTCAAGTATCATGGCTGAGGTTAACCTGTACTTATCATAAATTTCCTCCTCAGTCTGCTTAAAAAGGGTTATGCGTGCTCTGAAAATGCTCTCCTGTCTCCTCCTCTCTCTCCTCAAACCTGCCAAGATCCTCATTCTCCTCGCCATAACGTAGAGTGCAGCCATTGTGGAAGAGGGGCTGAGACATTCTGGGCCTCTTTATATAGGTTGTACCTGGTTACCATCTGGTTTCAGTTCGTGGTAAATTGCATGTGCAAACAGCCATTCTGAGAATAATCGCAAATTGCTATTTTTTGCTACATCGAATTGCGAATCGTTTTTTGCATGTCGCCATCTGCATCTCGCAAATAGTGGCACGATTTAGGAGATCGCTATCTGTGATTCGCTATTCTGTATCGCAATTAGCGTTTTGCAAAAGCGATTCGGTAAATCATATTGCTATTTGCGATACGCTGTTTGCAACACGCTAATTTGTGTGTCATTGGCAAAAAAACGATATTTTAGCGATTTCTTATTTTCCCACTGCGAATGCCTTTCATACATCGTAAAATGCATTTTTGCTTTCGCAATCGGACATTTTCACCGTTTACGGATGCAAAAACGCTCAATACATCTGGCCCTCTATCATTTATGTATTACTTACTCCTAAGGGAGTATAGTCGGTATGGTATTTTTGGCATTTGTGTCACAAAAATAAAGTACCTTTTTTTTTGTAACACTGAATATTTTCTTTCATGTATGTGAGTACTGTGTGACTACAGTGGTATTGCATGATCTTTGCATGTCTCCTAGTTAGGCCTTGGTTGCTCATCCACACTGCCCCTAGAGATCCTGGCTTCTAGACACTGTCTAAATTTCACTAGTAAGAGATAATGGGACCTGGTATAAGGTGTAAGTACCTTAGGTACCCACTACACACCAGACCAGCCTCCTACAGTTGCTGACTGCAGTGCCTCAAGAAGGGGGCTCATGCTGCTGCGGAGGCTTCCCCTGGGCCTGCCGATACCTCTTCGCTGCTCAACACCCCTGTGAAGGGAAGCTGTCAACCTGATTCTGTGATGGGGTTTACCCCTGCTCCCTCACTGCCGACCGCTAGACCTCAGCTTATTGCCTCGACTGACCATCACACTGCATGCTTTCTCATGTGCCTTCTTGACCTCTAGTGATGATACAGTGTTGTGGCAGGCCTTAAGCAGACATAGACCCAAAGAGTTGGCACCTTCCTATCCTCTCGTTCTGCCATCTGGATCACTGGGCGGGCTGGCCTAGCCACTGTGATTGCTCCACCTGCTGCCTCCCTTCCTTACAGTGCCATAATACCACATCTAGTGCTGTGGCCCACTATCTGCACCTTGACTGGGCCTATCTCCTCATAGCATGACTAGCTCCTCCATCTGCAATGTTCGCAGCTGTGCTGCAACTCAGACATTACATGTTCCCCAATGGTGAGTGTTTACTGTGTTCATTCTCGGGGGCCAGCAGGAGATTCACGCCTTTACTGGGCCACTGCCATCCCTTTTTGAACAGACTTTGTGCCCTCAACTCAGGATAGCTCACCACCGCCCC
This sequence comes from Pleurodeles waltl, assembly GCF_031143425.1. Taxonomy (NCBI): domain Eukaryota; kingdom Metazoa; phylum Chordata; class Amphibia; order Caudata; family Salamandridae; genus Pleurodeles; species Pleurodeles waltl. The sequence goes on from NC_090439.1 coordinate 780,291,442, forward strand.
CACCGTTATCCCCTATCACTGAACCTCTCGCCCCATGCCCTGGGATTCATCCTTACTTCACTGTATTTGCCTTCATATAGTGCTGCGGCCCACTATCTGCACCTTGACTGTGCCTATCTCCTCATAGCACAACTAGCTCCTCCATTGGCAAGGTGCTCAGCTGTGCTGCATCTCCGACATTACCTGCTCACCAATGGTGAGTGTTGACTCTGTTCATTATTGGGGGCCAGCAGGAGGTTCGCGCCTTGACTGGGCTACTGCCATCCCTTCTTGAACAGACTTTGTGCCATGCACGCGGGATAGCTCACCACCACCGACACTCTCATCTCCATCCCTGAACCTCTTGCCCCATGCCTTGAGCTGCATCCTTATTTCACTGTGTTCGCCTTCATACTGTTACCTAGTCTCTATTATGGGCCACAGTGACTCTAAACAAAAACTACTCTTTGAGCAGTCCAAACACCCTAGGCATCAGAGCACTCAATCAGACACTGTTGAACATCCTAACAAAGAGACTGGTTCTTCCTCTGGTACTGTCGCCACCTTGGTGGAACTCCAAGCCAGGTTCTGTTCCATTAATGCTCATTTTGACAGGTTCACCAACTGCCTCAACAGCATGTGTGAGCGGTTGGATGGCCAGAACGCCAGGCTCGATGGCTTCAAAAAATGCATCTCCCTCCTGAAGGATGACACACCCACCACTATTAAGCATCTCAACTAGTTGGAACTTATACTTAACACTGTTGCCATTAAGAAGGAAGATCTTGAAGCACGTTCCTGGCGGAACAGAATTCGCACCCTGGGCATTGCAGAGTCCACTGACATGGAACACCTGGATACCTCTGTGGAATGGCTCCTTACAGAACTCTGATTGAGACAGTTTCACGCCCATTTCTGGACCCTAAAACACTGGCGGGCATCCCTCCTCGCCCTATTGTCAACTGTCTCCTCAACTACAGGGACACTGTGCTTCAACTGGCCTATGACAGACAAGCTCCCCTTACATTATCAAGGCTCCACTATCTCTCTTCCCTGATGTTACTGTTACCATATGGGAGGCACGGTGTAAATACTTTGATGTAAAGAAATCCCTCACGACTATGGGTTGAGTTGGTGGGAAACCACATTTGTTCATTACCCCAGCTGAAGTTGCAGACTTTTTTAAACAATACACTGAAAATGCCTCAGGATCCAGACGGGACACTCCTGACCCCTCTCCACCTCCCACACTGTCCCCTACGGCTGCTGATGGATGCCTCACACCTACAGGCTGTGTCCACCGTTAGCGGGCTGACTCTTCATCTCACTCTTCTTGGTCCAACACTCCCTTATCGGGCATGCTATGACCATGGTCATCATCTACCACTATCTGATCTGTGATAAGTTATTTTCTTTCAGAAATCACGTACATTATGGGCCTAACTTGCCAAGGTGTTGACTCCCCCTGAAGTGTATACCACTCTGTTGTTTGCTGGGATGTTTGTAAATTGTTCTGTTAGGGTCTAGGGATTCGCTGGATGTGTTGTCTTCTAGTGTGGGGGGGCAGCTTGTTGGGCTGGTTTGTTTTTGTTATATTTCACTTTCTTTGCCCATTTGGTGTGTATTGCATATCATTCTGCTGACACATGACCTTTCCTATGCCTCCGATGAAATCCTGGGGGGGGGGTCAGGAGACAGTGGCAGATGTCACCCTTCTAACCCGGAACATATGAGACCTTAATAACCTGTGCAAAAATAAACAGGTGCTTTCATACCTCTCCCGCCATAGTGTCAAAAATTGATTTCCTCCAAGAAACCCACCACCTACCCTGAGTCTCTTACATGTTTGCGTCTTCCTCGGGCCGTATTGTCACTTCTCAAGCTACAGTTCTTATTCCAGGGGTGTGTGCATACTAATTTATAAAAGTGCCCCCTTCACTTTCTTGTCCAGTTTCCTAGACACTAATGGTCACTGCATTATACTAACAGGGATCCTGGCTGATAAGTGACCGTTATTTACCAATATCAATACCCTTAACATCAATACATCTGAATTCTATCATGACATCTCCATACACATGAGTCATTTGGAAGCGGACATCATCTTCATGGGCGGTGACTTTGACATGGTGCATAACCCAATGGATGATTCTACTGTTACTCAAGCCCACAGTAAACCCCGAGCCTTTCAAGTCCTTCATGACCTTACCTACACCCATGCACTCCATGGGGACTATGACAATTCAACATCCTTGACTCCATCTTTTATTCAGTGCCTCATGATCTCTGGCTTAATACTGCAGATGTGACCCAACGGACCACTGATGTGACACATCTTCCATGCATGTTATCGGACCACATGTTGGTTACATTGACACTTCGTATATCATATAGTGGCGGCCTGGAATGCAACTGGTGATTTTCAAGGGATGCCTTACATGACCCTGTCTTCCACTCTGAGGTACATGACTTCATCGCTGAGTACTTCAGTCTCAACACCGGTTCTGTCTCTACAAAGGCCACCCTCTGGAAGGACTTTAACGACTGTGGCCCTCATTGCAACCCTGGCGGTTGGTGTAAAAGTGGCTGTAATACCGCCAACAAGCTGGCGGTAATTATCGCTAAATTATGACCATGGCGGAAAGATCTCAGAGAGACAGCCACTTTACCACACCGACCGCCAGGGCAGAAACAATAGACACCATGGCGGTAGCCGCCTACAGCCAGGTGGAATTCAATGTTCCGCCCACCGTATTAAGACATGCCAATCAGCCACCTTTTCTAGGGCGGTACCAACGACATCAAAAGCCTGGTGGAAACACTGCACAGGAACGAAAGGAATCACCATAGGAGACACAGGGAACAACTACGCCCTCATGTCTTCCCCATGCTCTTCTACGTGCTGCTCCACCACGAACACCAACGACGGCGAAGATGACGACGGTGAGTACAGATGCCTAGCATACAAGGGAGGGAGGGAAGAAAAGGAGAATGACACACACACCCGACATACACACAACAAACACATAACCAGATGCACAAGAAAACAAGTTATTCCCCTTACATCAGCTGAATAATGCCAGGGCCACAGGAATTTACTAAAGTGAGTGTAATAAGAGGAACACAGTATAAAAATAACTTAGCCAATGTTAGAGATATATGCAAATGTACAGTTCAAGGGACACTGTCCAGTCCACAGGTTGCGTGGGCCACATGACCACAAGCCAAAAACCAAGGCCCCACTTGTCACATGCATCAACACGGAGAGAACACTGCAGCAGCATTAATTGGTAAATAGGCAGGCCCCTCAGGGGGGTAGTGGGACACCTCAGCCGTAAGATGTTACAAGACCACTGGTTCTGGAGGGTGCAACCTGCCCTGTGCATGGTCCTGGGGAGTGCAAGGCCACAGTCTCTCAAGTGGGTGACTTGCCCACTTGCTCTGGAGGGGGCAACATGCCCTGTGCTTGGTCCTGGGGAGTGCAAGGCCACAGTCTCTCAAGTGGGTGACTTGCCCACTTGCTCTGGAAGGGGCAACATGCCCTGTGCTTGGTCCTGGGGAGTGCAAGGCCACAATCTCTCAAGTGGGTGACTTGCACACTTGCTCTGTAGGGGGCAACATGCCCTGTGCACGGTCCTGGGGAGTGCAAGACCACAGTCCCTCGAGTGGGTGAATACCCCACTGGTTCTGGAGGGGGCATCATGCCCTGTGCACATGATTCTGGAGAGGCTGGGTTTGGTAGGTGTGTTACCCACTGGTTCTGGAGGGGGCATCGTGCCCTGTGCACTTGATCCTTGGGATGCTGGGGTTGGTGGGTTTCTTACCCACTGGTTCTGGAAGGGGCATCGTACCCTTTGTACTTGATCCTGGGGAGGCTGGGGTTGGTGGATGTCTTACCCACTGGTTCTCGAGGGGGCATCTAGGTGATCGGGCACGGGCAACTCGATGAGAGGCTGCTGGGAGGGCAGTGCAGGTACGGGGGTGGTAGCTGTACCTGTAGCTGGGTTGGTCACAGAGGTGTCCACCACCACCAGGGAGCATCCATCAGAGGAGGTATTTGTGTCAGAACTGTCCCCTCCAGTCTCCGTGGTGGTGGTCCCCTCACTCTCCATCAAACTGGTGCCCTCACCGTCGGTGGACTCCGCCTCCTGTGTCCTGTGGGATGCAGCTCCCTCTATTGACGGTGCCTCTGCTCCTCCTCCAGATGATGCTAATGCACATAAGGGCAGGGTGACAAATCAAAAAGGGGGGGGGAAGAGACAAAGGATATACTTGGTCAATTGCTGCTTCAACACCACAGTTGGCGTACACAGCACCCTCACACACAGGGTATAGGCCTACGCACTATGCATTGCATTACCAGTGATATTGCTAGCCACCAAGGCATGGGGAGGTGCACACACCGGCAAAATCCAGCACACCTGGGACCCACGCAGCCCTGACCAGTAGTGGATGCCTATGAGCTAGGTAGCAGGATTATCCGTTCTGGACCCTTGCCACCAGGGGAACTATGCTGCAATGTCAGGCCTGGCCTAGGGGCACTCACTGACACAAATCCCCCACCCGGATACCACCCTACCATGCATAAGTTGTAATGATGGGCACTGTACTCATGCCCTTGTGGCTGCTGTGATGCCCTCAAGCGCCCATCCAGCTCCGGATAGGCCACCGCCAGTATGAGGGCCATCAGGGGGGTCATGGTTCGACAGGCATCTCGTCCTCGTTGGGAAGCCATCCCCAGCTGGGCCTTCGTTGTCATCCATTCCCAGCGTCTCAGGTCCTCCCACTGTGTCCGACAGTGGGTGCTCTGCCTGCCGTAGACCCCCAGGGTCCCCACATCCTTGGCAATGGCACACCATATACCCCTCTTTTGATGGATGCTGACCTGCAGAGGCAATACACACAGGAAAATAGTATTTGTCAGACAGTCCTGCCTGTTAGACTTATGGCCCACCATACCTCTTCACATCACCATTTACACACACATAGCCCAGCACACAACCTGTATGCTGCCTCAGGGAACATCATCCCACCCCCTTACACGAAGCCTTCACACACCACTCCATGCATTCATGCCACATGCATGGTGCCCATAGTGTACTCACCTGTTGGTCTGGAGGCCCAGGCAGCAATCTGTACTGGGGTAGGACCACATCCACCAGTCTCTCCAACTCTGCCGAAGTGAAGGCAGGGGCCCTTTCCCCAGTCACTCGGGCCATGGTAGGTTCGAGACACAGGTCACAGCAACACACGCAGTGTAGGTCCTATCCTGTTGAAGGTCAGGTAGCAAGTGAGCAATCAGATAGAAAATGGCAATCACGCCCACGGCAGTGCATACCATCACCACCGGCATACATCACCATTGGCCACTGTAACCCATAGGGCCCAATGTTAACCAATGAGGAGTTGCACAGCGGTTTCCGACCACCTCCCGCAACGACGCACAACGTCAGTGGAATTATCTCACTTCCACCTGTCCCTCGACACAGGACAGGTAGATGCCATTTCAGGGTGGGGGACAGGCCCAGGATAATTACTGTGTCACTGTTTAAATTTGAACATACAGGACAATTCTCATTGACCCATTACAATTTGACAGCATACAATGTACTGTTGTAGCCCCATTGTTCAGTTTGTGACCGGCTCCTCACTCTTTTGTCCCTTAGATTGCTACCACTGTGGATGAATAGGAGATAAAGACATACCCCTATGTACAGACCCCTGGTGTACTTGGCAACAATAGAGGACAGGAACATAATACTCACCTATAGACTTGACATGGCCACAATCACAGAGCTGTGTGCCCAATTGGAGCCTGACCTGATATCTGCTATCCGTCACCCCACTGGGATCCCCCCTCTTGTGCAAGTTCTATCAGTGCTCCATTTCCTGGCAACTGGTTCTTTCCAAGTGACAGTGGGCTTGGCAGCAGGAATGTCACAGCCAATGTTTTCAATAGTTTTGACCAGAGTGTTATCTGTCGTGATCAAACACATGTGCAGCTACATTGTATTTCCCCAGGTGGAGGATTTGGCCACAGTGAAGGCTGACTTCTATGCAATGGGACATATACCCAACATAATTGGAGCGATTGATTGAACACATATTGCATTGGTCCCCCCGTCAAAATGTACAGGTGTACAGAAATCGTAAGAGTTTCCACTCAATGAATGTACAGATGGTGTGCTTGGCGTACCAGTACATCTCCCAAGTCAATGCTAAGTATCCTGGGTCGGTGCATGATGCCTTTGTCCTGAGGAATAGCAGCATCCCAAATATGATGGGCCAACTACAGAGGCACAGGGTGTGGCTGATAGGCGAGCCCTAGTCCCCACCCAGTAAATGTTGGTGTATGGGTATGGTGTGGGCCATATGGGATAGTGATTGGCTAAATGTTGTCCCTCAATATTTGCAGGTGACTCTGGTTACCCCAACCTATCATGGCTACTGACCCCTGTGAGGAATGCCAGGACAAGGGTAGAAGAATGTTACAATGAGTCATATGGGTGAACAAGAAGGATGACTGAACGCACCTTTGGCCTCTTGAAGGCCAAATTTCGTTGCCTCCATCTAACAGGTGGAATCCTGTGCTACTCACCCAAGAAGGTCTGCCAGATAATCGTGGCATGCTGCATGTTGCACAACCTTTCCCTGAGACGCCATGTTGCCTTTTCTTAAGGAGGAGGAGGCTGGAGATGCCCGTGTGCCAGCAGTGGACCCTGTGGACAGTGAGGATGAGGAGGCAAAGGATGAGGATGAGGACAACAGAAAAGCAGTGATCAGACAATATTTCCAATGACACCCAGGTAAGACAGTGTTACTTTACATTTCTTTGTCATTATTTTGAAATTATTTGGCACTGGTATTTTCCACTTCTATGCCCACTTACTGCACCCTTTGGCAATTCATTTTCCAGATGTTGGTGCCCCACTATAACTCCTGGTGTGATCACTGCAGCCAACTACAGGTCTTTCATATGTGCTCATTTACTGTACAGTTGAATTGCAATGTTTGTACATGGTTAAATGTATACATACTTAAAGAATGTGACATACTCCATACTTCTATTTTTTCCAAGGGTGTTTATTGAAGTGCTAAGGTATTGCGGGGGAAGTGCAATGGGATGGGGTGATGATGGAGGAAATTCCAAGGTATAGTTCCAGCCTGTAGCACAGGTGCATTGTCCACAGGGACAAAGGAAGGGGAGCAATGGCAGTCCAAGATGGACTAGGTAACAGAGTGGGACACAAGGGTGACAATCAGGAGAGTCTCATTTCCTGGCGGGGTCTTGGCAATAGTCTCTGGCTTCTGCCTGGATCGCAGGGAACGTTTGTGGGGTGGTTCTCCTTCTGCAGGGGGAGGGCGGCTAGTGGCAGTGGAGGTGGAAGGCAGTTCAGATGTCTGGCTAGTGGCAGGGGCCCGCTGGTGTGAGACTGCCTCCCTCATAATATTGGCCACGTCTGCCAGCACCCCTGCTATGGAGACCAGGGTGGGGTTAATGGCCTGAAAGTCCTCCCTGATCCCCTGGTACTGTCCCTCCTGTAGCCACCTGTTCTCCTGCACATTGTCCATCTGGCCCATCGTGTCCTGGGAATGTTGGTAGGCTCCCAGGATCTCTGCAAGTGCCTCCTGGAGAGTCGGTTCCCTGGGCCTGTCCTCCCCCTGGCACACAGCAGTCCTCCCAGTTTCCCTGTTGCCCTGTGCCTCTGTCCCCTGAACCGTGTGCCCACTGCCACTGACCCCAGGTCCCTGATTGTCTTGGGTATGAGGTGTGGCCCTGGGTCTCTGTAGAGGTGGACACACTCCTGATTGACGTGTCCTGGGGACAGAGGTGTTGGTACGCTGGGTGGGTGCTGTGGTGGTGTTTCCAGATGGGGGAGGCTCTGTGGTTGTCTGTGACTGGGCTTGTGTAACCGACTGTCCAGAGGTCCCTGATGGGCCAGGTTGGTCATCCAGATTGAGGCAACCAGAGTTGCTGTCATTACTGTTGGCCTCTTCACTTGGGGGTCTCCTCTCCGCTGACATTGGCTGGGATACGTGTGGGGATGCAAATGATGTGTTATTGTTTCTGAGTGTGACACATTGTGCCTCGGCGGCTTGCCCTCTTTGGTTGTAGTTGCCCTGGCTGCTTTCACTTGTGTAAATTGGTATGTGGTGGGCTAGCTGATTCTCTCTAGTGTGCATGCTTTAGTGATAGTTGTCCATGCAGGGCTGTGTGTGATGTTCATGCATTGGTAGGGCATGAAGGGCTTGGCATTGAGATGAGTGAGATGTGATGATGCGGTGTGTGGGGGGTGGTGGAGTGATAGGAGTTAGGGTGAGGGTATGTGATCACATGCAAGTAGGGGGCTAGTAGTGGTATAGAGTTGACTTACCAGATTCCAGTCCTCCTACTCTGGCCAGGCCCTCAGGATGCATGATTGCCAAGACGTGTTTCTCCAATGCTGTTAGTTGTGAGGGAGGAGGTGGGGGTCCACAGCCAGTCCTGCATACAGCGAATTGGTGTCTTGCTGCAATGGAACGTACTTTCCCCTGTAGGTCATTCCACTTATTCCTGATGTCATCTCTGGTTCTTGGGTGCTGCACCACAGTGTTGACCCTGTCCTCGATTCTCCGCCATAGATCCATCTTCCTAGCTATCGATATCTGCTGCACCTGTGCTCCAAATAGCTGTGTCTCTACCTGGATGATTTCCACCACCATGACCCTTAGCTCCTCCTCTGAGAATCGGGGCTGTCTTTGTGGTGCCATGGGTGTTATGTGGGGTGTGTAGGTGATGGTGTGTAGGGTAATGTGTTGGGGTGTGTGATGTGGGGTACGTGAGTGGTGTATGGGTGTGAGAAGTGTGTGGCTCTGGTTTTGTCTCTTGTAGTGGTGTCAGTCTTGTGCCAATGGTTTGTAGTCATAAAGGGTTGTGGGTAATATGGGTGTGTGTTTTTTAGTGGTGTGGGTGTGTGTATGGGTGTCAGGTGTGTGTTGTATAAATTGTCCAATGTGGTGTTGTTTTGTTTGTATGTGTGTATTTTGAGTGCGGCGGTATGTACTGCCAAAGGTTAACGCCGTTGATTGTCCGCTGTGGTGATTCGTGCATCATAATGTGATGGGCGTTGTTCTGTTGGCATAACGGTGTGGGTTTGGATACCGCCAGTTTATTACTGACGTTTGGTGTGGCGGACTTGTGTCTGTGGCTGAATAGTGACGGATTGGTGTGTGTGTGTCATAATATGGTGAACGGATATCCGCGGCGGTATGTTGGCGGCAGTCAGCGTGGTGGTAAGTGGGATTTACAGCCAATGTCATAATGAGGGCCTGTATCCGTAGCCTCTAAACATGATGGTCTACTGTGCGATATACGTTCCAGTCTGACTTGTGTCGAAGCTGCACTGCGTAATATCAACCACAGAGACTCCCAGTTCCATGGTCCCCCAGCTCCATAGGCGATCGGTCCTAATATCTGAATTTCGAGACATAGCAGATAGGGAAATAGCCTAGCTGGGTACATATGTTCAGGCAAGACGATATGGGGAAGGGGAGCATCCAGGCTGCAAATTGGTGAGGTTTCTCCACCCTAATCACCTGAGTGGATATATCACAATGTTGTACTCATCTACAGGGACACTGCTTTCCGACAACAAAGATATAGGCCCTCATTACAATCCTGGTGGTAAATCCCGCTTACCTCCGTGCAGAAGACCGCCAACATACTGCTGCGGCCGCGGAATTCCGCTACAGCTATTACGACCCACAGCCCGGAATCCGCCATAATACAGACACCCACACAAGTCCACCACACCAAGGGCAGTGATAAACTGGCGATAACAAAACCGACACCGTCACGCCAACAGGAATACGCCCACACTATCACGACCCACGAATCAATGCAGCGGTCTTTCAACCGCGGTATTCCATTGGAGGTACACACCACCGCGCTCAAAATACACACACATTTACAAAACACAACCACATTGGACAAATCGAAATACACATACACACACCCACACACCCAATCCAATATAAAACACACACCCACATCACACACAAACCCTTACTTCCAGAACTCTGAAACCACGCCAGAGAGAGGCACCACCATAAACAACACCAGCATCCATAGACACACAACACCTTCACATACACAACATCCACGCCCCTCAAACAACAAACACCAACACATCCCCTCACACATCACAACACACACCACCTTACACATCACCCACACCACTTCATGGCACCTCAACGGCACCCCAGATTCTCTGAGGAGGAGCTCAGGGTCATGGTGGAGGAAATCATCCGGGTAGAGCCACAGCTATTCGGATCACAGGTGCAGCACACCTCCATTGCAAGGAAGATGGAGCTATGGCGAACAATTGTCGACAGGGTCAACGCAGTGGGACAGCATCCAAGAACTAGGAATGACATCAGGAAGAGGTGGAACGACCTACGGGGGAAGGTGCGTTCCGTGGTCTCCAGACACCAGATTGCTGTACAGAGGACTGGCGCTGGAACCCCACCCCCTCCCTCACAACTAACGACATGGGAGGAGCAGGTCTTGGCAATACTACATCCTGAGGGCCTCGCAGGAGTAGCAGGAGGACTGGACTCTGGTAAATCAAAGCTTTACTATTATATCCCCCACCCTACCTGCATGCCATCACATACTCCCACCCTCACCCTCACCCCCATCACTCCAACACCTCACATATGCCCCACTATCACAACCCACCCATCCCAATACCAAGCCCTGCATGCAACACCAAAGCATGGATACCCATCACTAAAGCATGTCCACTACACATACCCACACAGACCCCAAACCAAATATCACACAAGGACCCAGCCAAGAATGCAAGCACTGGCGTACAGGGTCGCTCACCCATCGCACACGATGGCACACACAGATGCAATAATCATGCCTTTACACCCCTGCATGACAACTACCCAACGTCACCTGACATGAGGTACCAGACATATCCAGTCCCCCCACAGAAGAGACCCACAGTGATGACAGCAGCTCTGCACAACTGGACCAAGATGACCAGCCCGGCCCATCAGGGACCTCGGGACGGTCAGTTCCCCTGACACTGGCACAAGCCACCACAGAGCCTCCCCCCTCAGGAAACACGACCACAGCACCCACCCATCAGGCCCATCCCACTGACCCAAGGACACGTCAATCAGAAGTGTGTCCACCACTACAGGGAACCCAGGCAAACACATCAACCCAAGAAAATCAGGGACCTGGGGGCAGTGGGCACATGGTTCAGAGGCACAGGATAACAGGGAAACTGGGAGGACTGTTGCGTGACAGGGGGAGGACAGGCCCAGGGAACCCACTCTCCACAAGGCAATCTCCATTATCATGGGAGCTTACCATCATTCCCAGGAAACAATGGCAACGGTACTGGCCAAGTTTCAGGAGACCCAGCAGCTGCAGGAAGAACACTATCTGGGGATCAGGGAGGACCTGAAGTCCATTAACAAAACCCTAGTCGCCATTTCAGGGGTGCTGCAAGATCTTGTCAACACCAGGAGGGACGCTGTGGCACAACAAGGAGCCCCTGACACTAGCCTGGACAATGAACAGCCCTCCACCTCCCCCGGTGCTAGTGGACAGGAGGCACTGCCACAGGAACACGACACCAGCACCCCAGCCCCTGAAGATGGAGAACCACCCCACAAACGGTCCCTGAGATCCAGGAACAAGACAGAGAACATTGCCAAGACCCCCGCCAGGAAATGAGACCCCCTTGAATGTCACCCTTCTGTCCCACTTTGTCACCTTGTCCATCCTTCAACTGCCATTGCTCCACTTCCTATGCCCCTTTGGACAATGCACTTGTGAAAAAAATAGACTGGACTCTGCCATGGACATTCCTCCACCATACCCCTGCCCATTTTACAACCCCCTCCACTTATTTGCACAGAAACAAACACACTTCAATCACAAAACAATCTGGAGTCAGTCTTTGCTTTCACAAACGTGTAATTGCAATAAATATGGAATATAGCAATGTCAATTTACTTGTGCACATACCGATGTAACACCTCTGTAGGCCTGGAGGAAATATAGCAGAGGGCACAAAGTGGGACCCACATCTGTGAAATGGAAAGCCAAAGTGGCACGTTAGGGTCCATAGACTGAGTGTAAAAGGCAGACTTATGCTAGCTCCAATAATAGTATGACATATGGAAGGCAGTGACATCGTCTTACCTGTGTCTCACTGGACGTATTGCATGATTATGTTGTTTCTGTTGTCGATATCCTCTTCTTCTCCCTCTTCTTCTTCACTGTCCACAGGCTCCACAGCTGCCACAAGACCACCATCTGGCCCATCCTCCTGCAGAAAAGGCACCTGGTGTCGCAAAGCCAGGTTGTGCAGCATACAGCAGGCCACGATGATCTGGCACACCTTCTTTGGTGAGTAGTAGATAGAACCACCTGTCATATGGAGGCACCAGAATCTGGCCTTCAGGAGGCCGAAGGTTCGTTCAATCACCCTCCTAGTTCACCGATGTGCCTCATTGTAGCGTTCCTCTTCCCTTGTCCTGGGATTCCTCACTGGGGTCAGTAGCCATGACAGGTTGGGGTAACCAGAATCACCTGCAAATATCGAGGGACAACTGTTAGACACACACTAACCCTTAGGAACCACCCCATACCCAGAAACCTATTCACACAGTATAGGTTCCTTGTCCTCACCTATAAGCCACACACGGTGCCTCTGGAGTTGGCCCATCACATAAGGGATGCTGCTATTTCTCAAAATGTAAGCATCATGCACTGAGCCAGGAAACTTAGCATTCACATGGGAGATGTACTGGTCTGCCAAACACACCATCTGCACAGTCATAGAATGGTAGCTCTTCCGGTTTCTGTACACCTGTTCACTCCTGTGTAGGGGTACCAATGCCACATGTGTCCCATCAATGGCACCAATGATGTTGGGGATATGTCCCAGGGCATGGAAGTCACCTTTCACTGTGGGCAAATCCTCCACCTGAGGGAACACGATGTAGCTGTGCATGTGTTTCAGCAGGGCAGACAACACTCTGGACAACACGTTAGAGAATATTGGCTGGGACATCCCTGATGCAATGGCCACTGCTGTTTGAAAGGAACGACTTGCCAGGAAATGGAGTACAGACAGGACCTGCACTAGAAGGGGTATCCCTGTGGGATGGCGGATAGCTGACGTCAGGTCTGGCTCCAACTGGGCACACAGTTCCTGGATTGTTGCACGATCAAGTCTGTAGATGACTATGATGTGTCTCTCTTCCATTGTCGACAGGTCCACCAGCGGTCTGTACACCGGAGGATGCTGCCATCTCATCACCTGCCCCAGCAGACGTGCCCTATGGAGGAGAACAGCGAGCAGAGAGTCAGCCAACATTGAGGAATCACAAAATGTAATTTGCACACATTTATTAATCCGCAGTGTTCCTGTAACTGTGTGTATTCAAGGCCTACATTGGTGTGACGCAGTTATTATTAATGCCATGTGGCCCCCTGAAATAGCGGCTGCCTGACCTGTAAGGTGGGACAAGGGGATATGTGGTAACTGCGCTGGCGTTGTACACCGTCGCGGTGGGCAGTCGAAGACCACGGCACAATTCTGCATTGGTTAACATTGGACCCTATGGGTCTGAGGAGCCAATGACGATGTATGCCGGCAGTGATGGTACGCACCACCGCGGACGTGACCGCCATTTTCTGTCTGTTCACTCACTTGCTACCTGACCTTAAACACTAGAGGACCTACACTGCAAGTGCTGCTGTGACTCGTGTCTGGAAGCGGCGATGGCTCATGTGTCTGGGGAAAGGGCCCCTGCCCTCACTTCGGAGGAGTTGGAGAAATTAGTGGATGGGGTCCTCCCCCAGTACACACAACCGTACGGTCCTCCAGACAAACAGGTGAGTACACTGTGAGCATGCTGCATGGGCAATGCCTGTTTGGAGTGATGTGGATGGAAGATACATGGGGGGGGGGCTGAGGCCTGCATGTGCGGACAGTGAGTGTATGTGCGTCAGGGCAAGGGTGGGGACGGGGGCCAATGAGTAGGATGGTCCGGACGGGTAAAGAATTTCCTTTCCCCCTGTACCATTCCTCTAGGTCAGCGCCCACCAGAAGAAGGCTATTTGGCGTGCCATCGCCAAGGACGTTCGGACCCTGGGGGTCCACCACAGATGGAGCACCCACTGCCGTAAAAGATGGGGGGACCTGCGCCGCTGGAGCAAGAAGACGGCGGAGGTCCAGCTGGAGATGACCTCCCAATGTGGGAGGGGTGCCCGTCCCCCCTGATGTTCCGGAACCTGGCAGTGGCGTATCCGGAGTTGGATGGGTGCCTGAGGGCATCACTGCAGCCACAAGGGGGTACACCCTCATTCAGCTGACTCTGCGCGCATTACGAGGTGTCTGGGTGGGGGAGGTGACCAGTAGGTTCCCCTAGGCCAGGGTGAGGTTGGTAGGCAAGGTCCCTTGTGAGGCAGGCTATGTGGGACCCCAACCCCACTAGTGGTTAGTGCCATCTACACCTAGTCAGCCTCCTGTGACTTCCAGGTGTGCAGCAATCGGGCTTCGGCCTTGTACCCCATGGGCATGTGATTAAACTAGGAACTATAAGTGCATGGCGTAGTGTAGAGGGCTGCTGTGTCTATTGTGTCCGCCAACGGTAGTGGTGTTGCATGCACTGAACATGTCTTTCTCCTTTCTTTCCCCCCACCCCTTTTTGTGGTTTCCCTGTTCTTGTGTGCAATAGCATCATCAGGCGAAGGAGCATTGGCACCGGAACAGGAGGGAGCTGCATCCCAATTGGCCCTGGGGGGCGACAGCGACTCCTCCTCTGATGGGAGCTCCCTTGCGGTGGCGGGCCCCTCTGTGCCCACTGAATCAACAGGTACAGCCTCCACCCCCCCTACCAGCACCGCCCTCCCAGCAGCCCCTCAGCGTATGTCCCGTGCCCGCTCATCCAGGAGGGTGGGCATCTCCTTCGCCCCAGGCACCTCAGGCCCTGCCCCAGTCAGCCCTGCTGCCCTCAGTGAGGAGGCTATTGACCTCCTGAGATCCCTCACTGTTGGGCAGTCTACCATTCTGAATGCCATCTTGGGTGTTGAGAGGCATTTGCAACAAACAAATGCAAACCTGGAGGGCATTCATTCTGGCCAGGCAGCCCAACAGAGAGCATTTCAGGCTCTGGCCTCAGCACTGATGGCAGCCATTGTCCCTGCGTCCAGCCTCCCCCCTCCAAACTCCTCCACCCAATCCCAATCCCCAGTACTTCAGCCTATCCCAAGCACACCATCAGACCAGCATGCACACACATCAACACACAAGGGTAGCTCTGGCAAACATAAGCACCACACATCTCACAGGCACTCACACAAGCATCATTCCCATGCACACATACCAACATCCACTCCCCCCACTGTGTCCCCCTCCTCCACGTCTCCCTCCTCCCTCCCAGTCTCGCCTCCACTCACACCTTCATGCACTACATCCTCAGCCAGTACCTCCATCACCAGCACTCCCATCACCACACACCGCTCACGTGCACTCACCACCCCCACTACCATTCACACATCCCCAGTGTCCTCTCCCAGTGTGTCAGTGAGCCCTCCTCCCAAAGTACACAAACGCAGGCACACACCCACTCAACAGCCATCCACCTCACAACAGCCTCCAGCCCATGCATCTTCACCCAAATTCAGCAAACGTACACCTCCTAAAACCACTACCTCTTCCTCCACTCCCAAATCCCCTCCATCTACCCATCCCAGTGTGTCTAAAAAACTTTTCCTGGCTAACATTGACCTCTTCCCTACACCTCTCCCCCGTCCTTCCCCTAGGGCCAGGCTTTCCGGGTCCCAGCCCAGCACCTCAGCCACCACATCCCCAGGCACAGTGGTGCCAGCAACTGTGGGGTCATGGAGTGCGCCAACCATCAGGGCTGCCAGTGGGCCACGGAGCAAGGGCAAGGACATTCCACCACCTGCCAAGGTTAAAAAGGTGCCCACATCCCAGAGGGAGAAGCCAAAAACACCTGCCACCAAGGGGTCAGCGAAAACGAAAGGGGAAAGTGGCTAGACAACGGCGCCACCATCAAAAGTGGGGAAGGGCCAAAAACAGAAGGGCAGGTCAGGAGAGGGCATGGTGGAACAGACTGAGGGACCAATGTCACACCTTCTGTCCACGTCCACGCCAACCTGTACGACGGAGAACACGCCACCTGCACCGCCACCTGCACCACCACCAGCACCAGTGCCTTCACCGCCTCCAGCATGTCTACAACTGCTGTGACAGTACCCAGGCTCTTCCCCAGTGGGCAGCCATCCAAGGCTGCAGGAGACATCCTGCTCTCTCACTCAGCTGGTGCTGACACATGCTCCTCCGCCACAGACTCCGCCGCCATCACCGCCGCCACAGACCCCGCCGCCAGCACCGCCGCCACAGACCCCGTCGCCAGCACCGCTGCCGCAGACCCCGCAGCCTGCACCGCCGCCACAGACCCCGCAGCCAGCACCGCTGCCACAAACCGCGGTACAAGCACCGCCACGACTGACACCACCGCAAGCACTGCCACGACTGACACCGCCGCAAGCACCGCCAACGGCCCCACGACGTCCTCAGACAGTGGCACCATTGCAGACATGGCTACCATCCCCAGGGGTCAGTCATCCGAGGCTGGTGGTGAGTTCAAGGACCCTGGGCAGCTTCCATGAAGCATCACTGTCATCACAGTTGTCACCTGCATATGGAATGCGAAGCCGCAGCAGTGTGGGGTATGTCTCTGCCTCCATGGTGTATCATGCAACCTGTACCTTGGCAATCTCATGGCACACGCACCCAGGAGAGTGTATTGTTCTGGCCACACTACACGTGGAGCACTCTGGGCACCACACCCCCTCCAGAACCAGTGGAGAGATACATCCACTACCTCAGTCCTTGGCAGGATGAAGCACTCTGGGCACAAAGCCCCCTCCAGAACCAGTGGAGAGATACATCCACTACCTCAGTCCTTGGCAGGATGAAGCACTCTGGGCACAAAGCCCCCTCCAGAACCAGTGGAGAGATACATCCACTACCTCAGTCCTTGGCAGGATGAAGCACTCTGGGCACAAAGCCCCCTCAAGAACCAGTGGAGAGATACATCCACTACCTCAGTCCTTGGCAGGATGAAGCACTCTGGGCACAAAGCCCCCTGCAGAATCAGTGGAGACTGTTATCCACTTGAGAGACTGTGGCTTTGCACTCCCCAGGATACAGCAGTGGGCAAACCACCCACTGGAAAGACTTGAGAGACTGTGGCTTTGCACTCCCCAGGTTACAGCAGTGGGGAAACCACCCACTGGAAAGACTTGAGAGACTGGCTTTGCACTCCCCAGGATAAAGCAGTGGGCAAACCACTCACTGGAGAGACTTGAGAGAATGTGGCTTTGCACTCCCCAAGACCAAACTGTGGGCATTGAGCCCCCTCGTGGAGCAGTGGCATCGTGCTTTCATCCGGCTGAGGTGCCCCCTTCCCCCTGAGGTGCCTTTATATTTTCTATCTAATGCCCCTCCAGTGTTCTCTCTGTTTGGAGTCAGGTATCATGTGTGGGCCTCGCCCATGCATTTTGGGCCCAGTGGTCCATGGACAATGATTGGTGCTCTATACAGACTTGTGTATTTGGTGTACATAATTGTATATACTGGATTTAGAATTTTGATAATGATATTTCACATGATTACATTCGTTCAAATCGATTCCTTTTGTCCTTGCGTTCTTCCAGTGGGTGTGGGGGTGTATGTGTAATGTTGCAGCATGTATTTGTGTGTATGGTGTTGTGGGTGGGGGTGGGGGTGTTGCTTGTTGCGTGTGTGTGTCACTCTCTTTACCCTTCCCTGTGTTGTAGGTGCAGTACTCACCGTGGTCGTCGCCGTCGTCGTTGGAGCTCCTGATAGAGGAGCAGGAAGACCATCATCGGCAGTATCTGCAATTCGGGCGCCATGGCGTCCTGGTTCTTAGTGGGGTGTGGAAAGGTGAGTGTTTTCCCTTCTGTGTACTGTTTCCGCCGTGTTTTTGTTCGCAATGGTTCCACCCAGGAAAACGTGGCAGATAGGCCTGTTGTGATAGGGTGGGCGGTACATTGTCTTCCGCCTGTCTGTTGCCGGTGTCCACCGTGCTGTTTGTTTGTACCGTCGTGGCAGTCGGAGTGTTAAAGTGGCTGGCTATGTTGGCGGTTTCTGCCACGGCCGTAATCCCATTTTTTTCTCCTCTGGACTGTTTGCGGTATTACCGCCGCTTTAACACCGACCGCCAGGGTTGTGATGAGGGCCATAATGCCTGAACTCCTACATTATTATAAACACCTCCATTTCTCGCGCATGTTGGGGAACACGTCTGAGATTACCACCTACCTCACAGAAGTGCGTTAGTGTGGCTCACTACCGCCCAACACTTTTTAAACGAACCTATCACCAAAGAGAATATAGCACTGCATATGGATGCCCTTGATGGGGTTAAGGTCCATGGTCTCAATGGCATCACTGCCACTTTCTATAACGCATACAAACAATTTCCAACACCGAATCTCCTTGAGGTATCTGCTGAATCACTTGATACAGGGTCCGTACCACCCACAATGTGTGCTGCCATCCTCACACTCCTGCTTAGACCTGGCAAAGAAAGCTAGCTTTGTACCACTCACTTCTTAACCTGGACAATAAATTATTAGCCAAAGTCATTGCCACATGACCATCTCTCCTCATGGAACAGATAATCTCCCTTGTTCAGATGGGCTTTGTTCTACACCAATCCACTTCCCCAATTTTATGGATAATATTTGCTGTTTTAAACCAGATTTCTCCCGTGCTCCTAGCCATGGTGACACTGTTGGATGCTGAAAAAACATTCATCTGTTTGGAATGGCCCTTTTTGAAGGCAACACTAGAAAAGTTGGACCTTCCTTGGGGGTTTAGCTTGGTAGTCATGCAACTTTATTCCAGGCCTGTGGCCCGCCTTCAGGGGAATGGCTCCTTGATGGATCCCTCCCTCGTAGCATGAGGAACTAGGCAGGGCCGCTCCCGTCCCCACTTCTCTTTATTTTTGCGACGGACTCTTGGATTTGCCATCTTCAAGAGAAGGATATGCATAGAGGCATTCAGTTCATGGCAGGCCCCCTCCTGCTTTCCATGTATGCCTTCAATATCTTGCTATTTGGTTGCCAACCATGTGACAATCTCCCCCCGATTCATGAAATTTTATTATTTGGGTCCTTTTCCTGTCTCCACCTCCACTGGGGTAAATATGACCTTCTCCCCCTCACCGAAGGTACACATCTTGTTTCATTAAGAATCTCCTGATCTAGAGCGCAGACTCCACCAAATACCTCGGCATTCATCTACACAGGCAACAAGATCAGATCCTTTTTCTTAACTATGGCCAGCCATTGATAATCTGACTACACAGGTGGAGTGCTGGATCAAGCTCCCCCTCTCTATGGCAGGACCGGTCGCTATCATTAAGATGGTTGTCCTTCCCCATTTCCTATACCTTTTCCTTAGCATTCCGATACTCTTGTCTCAGCATTGTTTTACCACACTACGTGGCCTCCTTTTATGGCTTCTCTGGGCAGGGCCCCTACAACATGTCATTTGGGATACGTTGATTCTCCCTTACCATTGAGGAGGCTTTGAAGGTCCTGAACCTCAATTATTATCTGTTGGCGCCCTGCCAATATTCATACCATTGATACCATCCTGATGCCCAGCTACCCTATCTGAAATCAGAAAACAAACAGGCCAGAGACCTTTCACCACCCTCCATCTTACCAAAAGTTATTCCCATGGACCCATTGGGCATACAAACCCTTTTAACCACCAGCTAAGCATGGGATATCTATGTCAGGTACTTGAGGGGGGCATCCCTTACTCCCTCGCCCTATCACTATTCAGTAACCCTTGGTTTCACGTTATTCTCAAGAAGCTAGTCCATCTCACCTTGCAAAGGCATGACCTACATACTTTGGGGGATTTCTTTCCTAATGGCCCTGCTTTAACACACAATGATGATGTCCGCTTCTGAGATGCTTCATACAGGGACCATTTTGTACTTAGATGCCTTCATAATACATTACGCTCCCAACTACCTACATATCCCTTTGCCCTGGATGACGTCCCCGCACTGAAACTTATCATTACTGACCCTAATGGAGAGTGATTGGTCTCCAAATTATATCAAGGTTGCATAGCCATGAATCTGGAACCCACTAAGTGAGTCCGGGAGGATTGGGAATGTGATCTGGGCTAACCACTACCTGATAAAGTTTGGGACTATTGCTACGCCTAGGTCAAACTTATTTCCATCAACCGCAAGCACAAGATCCTACATTTCAAACTTCTCCATCCAACTTATACCACTCAGGGATTTAGCACACTTTGACCCCACAAACTCACCCCAGTGCCCCAAATGCCACGCTTTGGAGGCAGACTTCACCTACCTAACCTGGACCTATCTCGTATGGAGCAATACTAGGCCAAAATCTTATCCTTATTCTCGGCCATTGTAAGGGTCTCACTAGTACCTACCCCCTCTTGGCCCTATTGGTCTATGTTCAGGTTCTCCCTAAGACACTCTCAGATTTGCTGCCATTGCATTGCTGCTCACAAAGCATGAACTGGCACTTTACTGGCGTAGTAGTATATGCCCCACAGACAATGCTTGGCTGCAAAGAATGATTCATTGTGATAAAGTAAATGAGACCTATGCACAGCAGCAACCTCTCACCTGCAGGCCCAAGGATATTTGGCAACCGCTAATATCTACTCACCTTGGAATTGCATGATTGATGTATTGCACCACCTTGCATATCTCCTCTCTTTGACACATCTTTGAGCAATACCCCTAGACTCCCACCCCCTCATATGTCATACACTGTCACTAACACCACACCCAGACTCTCATATAATTATGTCACACCGATGCTTTATGTGCTTTTTTTCTCTTTCATTTACCTGCTACTTAGTTATACGCAATAATGATAATGTCCTTGCTGCTTTGGGATCTATGTCTTTTCCTTTTTTGTATATGTTGCTATTTTAAAAACTCAATAAATGCAGTTTAAAATGTTTTTTTCAATTCAAGCACTGAGCAATTAAAGGCCGCCTTACCAGTTTCTGAAAAGAAATTTTTTTTCGTACCAATTGCAAACTTTCCTTTTTGGATAAATAAACTTAAATTCTTCAAATTAAAGCAGCAACTTTGATCTATTGGGTTCCCAAAGCCTGCAAAGGTCTGATTACTGTTCCTTAGCCTCATACCAGATTCTCAGGGATAAGTTGGATTTCCATATAGGTAGGGTTGTTAATCCAGATCATCTCTGCATTTATTACATCAGATCTTCTGATAAATAGCAATGGCATATATCAATGGTGTAGTATGTGAGCCATTGTCTCTCATGCAAGCAAGGAAAATGTGTCTTCTGAATCAGAATTAAGTACTTAGGATCAGATTTACAAGGCCCTAGCTCCACCGGAGCATCACTTTTTGTGACTCTCCAGTGGCACTGTGCAGTGCGCCACATTTACAAGGCGGCTCTAAGCCACTTTATGTGGCTTAACACTGCTGTGTAAATGTGGGCTCCTCCAATGCAGTTTTCTGCATCAGAGGGGCGTGCAATGGGTGTTTCTGGAGGCATTCCACTACAACACCCATTGCTTTTGACTCTGACACCGATTTACAAGACAGCCAAAATCTGTGGCAGGTGCAAAAACTAACACCACCCCACGGCACAACCAGGAGAAACACTTTTATTCCTCCTCATTGTTGCTTTTTCTATGTGTGCTGCATTCTGCAGCACACATAGATAGAGCAAAAGGCCATGAATGTTTGTTTATGTGGCCATGAATGTTTGTTTACCTGCATATAAACTGTCAAAAATGGCGATTTGGTACTTCTATGTGTACTGCAATCTGCAGCACACATAGAAGTGCTGAATTGCCATTGTGGATTGTTTATGTGCAGGAAGGAACACCTTCCTGCACAAAAACAATCAATCCCCTCAACGCAGAGACCCTTGCACTACAATGCAAGGATGCCTGCATTGGCAACTAAATTTAGTGCCTGAGCAGGCAAAAACACAGGGGGTGCACTGTATTTCAGTAAATACAGCGCATCCCCCTGTTTCTAAAGTGGTGCAGCAAGGCGCTGCAAATTTTGGCACAGCACCGTGCTGAACCTCTTTTTAGTAAATCTAGGCCTTAAAGTGCAATGTGCTCTTCACATCTGTGGGACCCAGTGTCTCTTCTGCATTAATGATACCTAGTTCCATGAGCAAACATCTAAAAAAGTGTATGCATCTAGCCATCACAGAGTCCAGGGACTTAAATGGTGAGCCGAGGACAGTCTCTGTAGTGATGTAGTGGACAAAAGAGATTCAATGTAGGGGGCTCTATTCGACCAGCTTCCTTTAAACGTCCTGAGGTGCTTAGTCCAGTTTGGCTAAGGACTTGTTCTACAAAATATTGATTTGCGTTTCCTTGAAACCTTGAATACAGTCCTTCTCATGGCTCAGATGGCCTAGATGTATCTGCGATCTAGCACATAGCCTTCCCCTTGAAGAAACTCCTGGATATGGGAAATAAGTGGGGGGGGGTCCTTTAGGTAGTCGTACTATTATTATATCCGTTATGGACCCAAAGGTAATAGTGAACGGGCAACGTAAAGAGTGTGCAAGACTTAAAAAAATAAGTGAAATCGTATCTGATAAAACTGAAAGCATCAATCACACGCACAGTATTTAGGCTCAGTTGACATTGAAAAGTAGTTTGTTTTCGATAGCGTTATTTGCAACATTTCTGCCATTTGTAAGGGCTTTAAATAACTAATGCTTCTGTTATCCAATTTATGGTACTTTTTTGCTGACCTCAAAAGGAAAGGTTGAGGCTGCCTTGCCAGGCTCCCAACAGAACAAAACAGATTGTTAGCAGCAAGCATTCATCTCTCTAAATCCTCTTGCCTGTTAAAGGAAATTGATTTGATTTAAAATCTCAAAAAGCACGCGAAGGCCCTCAGGCGTCTTGGTGCTGGCAATTATATGTAAAAACCTAAAGACTACGACAGGGGACAACCAAAATCAATAAGGACAGCGGGAACAACCAAGATTTTAGATGTTTCTGAAAGCTAAGGAAATTACGCTGACATTTGAGGTGCGTGGGCACTCTGCTCTAGAGTTGGCAGGTGGAGAATACGAAGCTTCGCCACCCCATGAAGCCTTCTTGATTCTTGGAACAATTACTGAACTAATGGCGATCGCACCAATCATTTGGAGAATGCAACCTGCTTTTTATTTTTAGGTACTCTGGTCCAGTTCCATGCACCGCTTTGCGTGCCAGACATAGAGGCTTAAAAGGGACTCTTTTCTTAACTGGGAGCCAGTGAAGCTCTGCCAGGGGGTACTGATGCAAATTTAAATGTTGGTATTTTCTTGAGACGTCAGCAAGCTGCCTTCTGCAACATTCGCTGCTTATTTAACAATCACTGTTTAATGCCCAAATAAAGGTCATTACAATAATCAAGCTTAGATTGGACTAAAGCTATGACAACTGATTTTTGCAGAACAAGCCCAATAAAGTGCATCACTTTCCTCAACATTCTCAGCATAAAAAAGCAAGATGAGGCCAAGCTTCTGACTTGATCCCTGAATGGCTGTGCATCAAAAACTACCCCTAAATGCCTTATTTTAGACAGACAGGGGTAGAAAACCAAGGGAATGAGGCCACCAAGATTAGTTTGAAAAAGAGTTGTGAGGAATCAGGTTGTTGTTTGGCTGAGATGTGAACCCTGGTCAAGCACCATCCACAATCACTTGACAGTGAACCACAAAAAGTCACTAAATCAACCTGTGCTTAACCCTTGAAAGCTAGGCACAAAAAGCAGTCAGGCTAAACTTAGAGGCAATGTGTTAAGTATTTATGCAAAACACAAACAACAACAGAGTGAAAACACAACACAATAAAAATCCAAAACCAACTCTAATAAATAATTTGGCACCAAAACCATCAACATCCAATTGGTAGAATTAGAGTTATGGTTTTTTAAAGTTTAAGGTTCAAAATAGCAAGTCCTCAGTTTTAGACAATGGCCACCTCTGCACCTTTAGCACCACAACCAAGGGTCCAGGAGAGGAGGGAGATCTCTTGGGTGTTCAAGACTCAATCAGGTTGGATCCAGATGCAGGATTAAGATGGTGGGGGCCTGTTATGTCTCTGTGGTTCAAAACAGAAGACCAGTTGAACTAGTCCGTGGAGTCACTTCTGGAGTCCTTGGTGTAGGTGGTGATGCAGGGCTCTGTCGTAGGGCTGGTCTCTGAAGGTCCCAAGCAGGCTCCAAGCAGCAAATAAGTTCTTCCAGATACAGCAGCAGTCTGGTAGAGTGCACAACAAGTCACAGCAGCCGGTAGTCCTCTGAGAATCCTTCCACAGGTCCAGTAGTGGACTGAGGAAGAGGTCTTAGAGCGCTCTTTTTATACCCTGGTGCCCTGCTCCTAGAAGTTTAGAGAAGTTTCCAGAAGGGTTCTCTGAAGTTCCAGGAATTTCCTGTCTCCCCTGCCTTGGCTCTTAGCTGGCTGCACTGACAATACAGGGTCATTAAGCCTATTACATGGTGGCAAAGCCCAGCTGTTGCAAGTCGGGCTGTACTTGGCTCCGCCCCCATCAAGTCAGTTAATGGCCCTTTCAGGATCTGCTAAACCCCACTATTGTGTGACTGTCTGGGATGAATTCACAAAGTCCCAACAGTCATTTACCCCCATTTACCCCCATCATGTGACCTAAGGCAGGTTACAGGCACAGAGGGCTAAGGGCAGAAAAATGCCAACTTTTTAAAACTGCCATTTTCAAACTTGTAGACACTTCCTTCAGGTTGCAATGGTAGGCCTGGGACAGGTTTTAGGGTGCTACTTCAGTGGGTGGCACAAAACATGCCCTGGGTATCTGGTATACCCCTCTACAATTGACTTTCATGTAAATTAAATATGACATTCACGTATATGCCAATCAAACCATGTTTAGGGGAGTAAGCACCTGCACTTTAGCACTGGTTGGCAGTGGTAAAGTGCACCGAGTTTTGAGACCAACAGATCAAAATTCCAGATAAGGTGGAGGCAAACAGGCAAAATGTTTGGGGGAAGACCACACTAAGGCTGACAGGTCTAACACATGCCCCTCCAGCTGACAGCGGGGAGAACTACCCAACCTTCTGCCTGGGAGTTCTCATCACTAAGGCAGAACAAACTGGATAGACCATCAGCATTGGCGTGGTCTGACAAGGGTGTGTGTTCTACCATGAAGTCCATTCCCTGTAGGGAGATGGACCACCTCAACAATCTTGGATACTCACTGCCCCCCCCTTTGTATTAGCAACCTGAGGAGCCTGTGGTCATACTGACCCTCAAAGTGAGTCCCAAAGAGATATGGTTTCAGCTTGTTCAGTGCCCAGATCATAGCAAAGGCTTTTCTCTTAATAGCACTCAACCTCTGTTCCATGGGAAGTAGCCTCCTAGAGATAAAGGCTACAGGTTGGTCTAGACCCTCATCATTAAGAAATTACTGCTCCTATACCATGCTTTCTGGCAGGCCTCTGTCCAGATCACATTTCTAGGCTGCTTCTTTGAAGCTCAGTCGAGAGGGCAACAATGGTGCCATATCCCTTAACTAACCTCCTGTAATTACCTGTGACATCCAAGAAGGTCCTCACCTTCTGAGTTTTGGGGGGCTCCCAGGCCTGGAGGAGCTGCACCTTACCCCCATGGACTAGATGTCCTAAGTACACCACTGACTCCTGCCCTAGCTGCCACTTACTGGCCTCAATAGTCAGGCCTACATCCTCCTTGGCCTGAAGCACTTCCTGGAGGTGGAAGAGGTGGTCCTTCCAGCTGCTACTAAAGTTAGCTACATCATCTAAGTAGGCAGCTCTGAAGACCTCCATACCAGACAGTACTTGGTTTACCAGTCTCTAGAAGGTGGATGAGACTTTCTTTAATTCAAAGGGCATCACTTTAAATTGATAGTGGCCCTCTGGAGTGGAGAAGGCTGACCTCTCCTTAGACCTTTCATTTAGGGCAACCTGCCAGTAGCCTAAAGTTAAAACAAAAGTGCTCAGGAACTTGCCAGCCCCAAACCTATCAATGAGCTCATCAGCTCTAAGTATGGGATGAGCATCAGTATTGGTGACTAAGTTGAGCCCCTTGAAATCCACATGAGTTCTGAGGCGGTGCCCGGTGGGGCAGCTTTTGGTAGCAGCATCACAGGGCTGCACCATAGGTTACTGGGACGCTCAATCAGCCCCAACTCCAATATCTTGAAGACTTAGGGGGTCATTCCGACCCTGGCGGTCCATGACCGCCAGGGCCGGGGACCGTGGAAGCACCACCAACAGGCTGGCGGTGCTTCCTGGCCAATTCTGACCACGGCGGTAAAGCCGCGGTCAGAAAAGGGGAACCGGCGGTTTCCCGCCGGTTTTCCTCTGGCCAAAGGAATCCTCCATGGCGGCGCTGCAAGCAGCGCCGCCATGGGGATTCCGACCCACTTCCCGCCAGCCTGTTCCTGGCGGTTTACACCGCCAGGAAGAGGCTGGCGGGAACGGGTGTCGTGGGATGGGCAGTGCAGGGGCCCCCTAACAGGGCCCCATAAAGATTTTCAGTGTCTGCTTTGCAGACACTGAAAATCGCGACGGGTGCCACTGCACCCGTCGCACCGCAGCAAATCCGCCGGCTCCATTCGGAGCCGGCTTCATCTTTGCTGGGGCTTTCCCGGTGGGCCGGCGGGCGATCTTTTGCAGATCACCCGCCGGCCCAGCGGGAAAGTCGGAATGTCCCCCGCGGTCATCTGACCGCGGGGCGGTGTTCGGGTGGTTTCCGCCCGGCGGGCGGCGGCCGCCGCCCGCCGTGGTCGGAATGACCCCCTTACTCTTTGATTATGGCCCTCACCTTGTCAGACACCCTGTACATTTTGGTTTTGACAGACGGGATGTCTCCTGTATCAATATCATGGGTACACAGGAGTGTAAGCCCAAGAGTGAGGGAAAACAGAGAGGAAAACAACTCCCTCTGTTGCCCTGAGGTCAGAGTAGAAGAAAAGTGTATACTCTCCACTGACCCATCTTGCTCTTTTGATGACGGGAGGTCAGGGAGAGACTCACTCTCCTTCTCCTCCCCATCACCCATCGCCCATCACCAACAGCATGGTGACCTTAGACCTCTCATAGTGGGGTTTGAAGCATTTGATGTGAAGGACCCTTAAGAGGTGCCTGGGGATCTTGAGGTCCATCAAGTAGGTGGCATCCCCTTTTCTCTCAACTATCTCATAGGGACCAGTCCAGTGGTCATGGAGGGCTATGGGCTATGGGCTTCAGTGTCTCCATCACCCACACTTTCTGTCCAGGGTGGAATTCCACAGAGATAGGCTGGTCATACCACTGCTTCATTACCTCCTGGCTTGCCTCCATGTTCTTAGAAGCGTTCTTCCAGAACTTGGCTATCTGATTCCTGAGAGTTAGCATGAAGCCAAATTATCCCGGGGAGGTTTCCTGGGTGCTTGCTGCTAACCCTCCTTAACCAGTCTGAGAGGTCCCCTTGCTGGGCGACCATGTAGAAGTTCAAAGAGATTGAATCTAATCTTCTTCTTTGGTACCTCCCTGTAAGCAAAGAGCAGGCAGGGCAAGAGGGCATCCCACTTTCACCTCAGGGGGTCAGGCAAGCCCCAAATCATGCTCTTCAGGGTCTTGTTGAACCACTCAACAAGCCCACTGGTTTGTTGATGACAGGGTGTAGAGAACTTATAGGTAACGCCATACTCCTTCCACATAGATTGTATATAAGTTGACATAAAGTTGGTGATCCTGTCAGACACCACTTCTTTGGGGAAACCTACTCTGGTGAAAATCCGTGTTAGGGCCCTAGCTACTCCAGGTGCAGTTGTAGTTCTCAAAGCTCTGGCCTCTGGATATCTTACAGCATGGTCCACCGAGACCAGGATAAACATATTGCCAGAGGCTGTCTTTGTGTCCAGGGGCCCAGTGATGTTGATGACCACCCTTTCAAAAGGGGTACCAACAACAGGGAGGGTTGCAAAGGTGCTTTCAACTTCTTCCCTGACTTCCCACTGGCCTGGAAAGTCACACAAGTCCCTCAGAATGCATCTGAGGACACCTTTATCCTGATCCAGTAAAAGTGGGGGACAAGCCTAGCAAAGGTGTTGTCTTGCCCAAGATGTCCTGCCAGGGCAATCTCAAGGGCTAACTTTAATAGAAAAGCCTTGTAGCATTGAGGAACAATTTGGGCTCTTGTTGCCCTATGCAAAGGTGTGTTGGGTTCACTGTACAGGAGGTCACTCTCCAAATAAATGCAGTGATCTCCAGAGGTTTCACCGGCTGCCTGGGCTTCAGCTTGCCATCTCATGCCCATCAGGGTTGGGCACTCTTTCTGTGCTTGACAGAACTCATCTCAGGAGGGTACTCCTTTTGCTTACCATCCAGCAAGCTCATGCAAGTCACTGTTAGAAATGGGGTCTCTAGTTGGCAGTCAGTTTACACCCTGTCCAAGGACGAAACCCCACTCTAGTCAGGGTTAGGGAGATACACAGCTTCATAATGCCCTGCTCACCACCTCAGACAAGCTGTATTTGTACAAACACACACAGTAACATAGTGAAAACACTGCAAAAGGACTCCACACCAGTTTAGAAAAATAGTGAATGATTATTTAATCAAACAAGACCAAAACAACAAAAATCCAACATACCAAGTAAGGATATCAAATTGTAAAGTTATAAGAGTCCTAATCCATAAGAATCAATGGATGCATTGTTTGAGCACAAAGTACCTGGTAAGGTCAAAAATAAAGCTGCAAGGGAGGTGATGCGTCAGAAAAGCAAATGATGCGTTGGTTCCTTACTCACAAGTGAGACCGTGTGTCAATGCTTTCCCCACCAGGCAGGCGATGTGTCATTTCTTTCCCCACAGGAGGACAATGTGTCAATTTCCGAACACACAGCCTCGGGTCCATGCGGTGATGTTGAAGAATTGATGCCCAGGAACAATGCATGGAAAATCCAGACACACAGCATTGATGGATACTTGCTGAAACAGGCGATGCATTGGATTCGCAGCCGCAAGGCAGGAGCTGCATCGCTTTTTCAGTCGCGGGACAGGGACTATGTCGATTTTCTGCCACGAAGGCTCTGGTGCATTAATTTTCACTCAGTTTACCAGCTTCCACTTCTAAGGGCCCAGAGACTGGATTTGGCACCATTAGCAAGCCAGGACTCTCAGCAGAAGAGCCCATGCACTGGCAGATGAAGTCTTTGATGTCCCTGAGACTTCACAACAGGAGGGAAGCTCAGTTCAAGTCATTGGAGAACCTTGGAAAGCAGGATGTAGAAAGCAAAGTTTAGTCCTTTCACTCGCAGGGCAGAAGCAGCAAAAGGCCAGCACAGAAAAGCAACAGTCAGCGTGGCAGGTCCTCCTCAAGCATCCAACTCTTATCCCTGGCACAATGTCCTCAATTCAGGAGTTTTCTGAAATTGTGGCGTCAACAGTCCCATACTTATTCCAATTTTTGCCTTTGAAGTAGACAAACTTCAAAGAAAAGTCTTTGTAGTGAACAAACCCTGCCTCTTCCCCAGCTAGGAAGTTGGAGACTGTATTGTGTAAGGTCAGACACAGCCCTTTCAAGTGCAGATGTTAGCTCCTCCCTCCCATTCTAGCCCAGGAAG
Organism: Pleurodeles waltl; assembly: GCF_031143425.1. Taxonomy (NCBI): domain Eukaryota; kingdom Metazoa; phylum Chordata; class Amphibia; order Caudata; family Salamandridae; genus Pleurodeles; species Pleurodeles waltl. The sequence goes on from NC_090439.1 coordinate 780,321,165, forward strand.
ACTCATCAGGACATGCAGAACAGACATCAGCTCCGTCCGTGTCACTGTCTAGAGTGAATTCAAACAGCCCAACTGTAAGTCTGACCCAGACGTGGATTCAGCAGCCAAGCAGAGGCACAGAATGGTTAAGCAAGGAAATACCCACTTTCAAAAAGTGGCACTTTCAAACAGACAATCTAAAAAATAACTTTACCAAAAAATGTATTTTTAAATTGGGAGTTCATGGACCCTAAACTCTGTACTTCTTCCTGTTCCCACTGGGAAATTACACTTAAAATATATTTCAAAGCAATCCCCATGTTAACCTCTGGGAGACACAGGCCTTGCAACTGTGAAAAACGAATTTGTCAGTATTTCACTATCAGGACATGTAAACCACACCAGTACATGTCCTACTTTTTAAATACACTGCACCCTGTCCGTGGGGCTTCCTAGGACCTACCTTAGGGTGTTTTACATGTAGAAAAAAGGAAGGTTTGGGCCTGGCAAGTGGATGCACTTCTGAAAACCAGCTAGAGCAAAATAATTGTGCACTAGTCCCAACACGCACTCTGAAGGACGAAAAGGCTCAATCTGTACCTTAAATGGAATCCAATTTAACAATTCCTTAAGCAAAAGTTCTCATTTTTTCAATTGGTTATTTTCATTGAGTCTGAAGTCCATCCAACAATAGATCTTCATGATGTGAAATCAAACTTGATGAGTTTTTTCAAACAAATTTGTTAAATCCCAATGTGTTTGGGGTAGACACCCTTCATCAGGGGAACTGTGAGAAAATTCAACATGCAAACAAATCAGGCTGCAGGTATCATTTGACATGATCAACAGTAAAAACCAACATGCTGTTTTTTGTCCACGTGCTATGGGTGAACATACATGATTCTTCATGCGGAAACAACATGCTTAGTGTCAGAAACCATGGCCCGTATTTATACTTTTTTTAGCGCCGCATTTGCGCCGCTTTTTGACGCAAAACGGCGCAAACCTACAAAATACAATGGTATTTTGCAAGTTTGCGCCGTTTTTGCGTCAAAAAACGACGCAAATGCGGCGCTAAAAAAGTATAAATACGGGCCCATGTCTCTACGTACAAGACTATAGCACAAAAACAATGTATGTAAAGATAGTAGCTTTACATCACATCAACAGTCTGTTCCAAATATGTTAGTGCACGTTATATGGGAAAACCTCCATAGAAAGGCTCGTGAAAAAATCTCAAAGAACAGGCTCCCATGGTGAGCATGCCTAGCAAGTGCTTACAAACAAACATAACCGTGAGGAAGAACCAAATGCATGCAGTAAAAAGTACCAAATAAACTGCCTAAGTGACAAAACAGCTGAACATGCCATGTGAGTGCTCACAAATGAAAGAAACCATTGTGTATTGCCTCGTCAATCAATTAAAACACAAAATGCATGCAGTAGGCAGTGCTGCATAAATTCACAAAGTTCCAAGATGGCTGAACAGCAAGGAATGTAAAATGCTGTGGAGTCCAATACAAAAAATGGACAAGCCTGCAAAATAGACTCAGTTATTTAAAACCAACTCACACTAACGTCATTGTACACGTCTATACCCCATAATGAAGAGATTGAAGCTGTGGAATGGGCCCTTTTGAATGAAGAGGGTCTACAGGCAAACACAATTTTTATTTTGGAACTACTTCATTTTCGTTTATAGCTCAGTTACTTTTGGTGGAAGAATGTAGGGCCTTATTTATACTTTTTGGTGCAAAACTGCACTAGGGCAGTTTTGCCCCAAAAAGTTTTGCACCGGCTTGCACCATTTTTTAGCACCAGCTGGGCACCATATTTATGGAATGGTGCAAGCCGGTGCAAAGGGTAGGCTAGCTTAAAATAAAATGACGTTAGGCAGTTTTGAGTCAAAATAAATGATTCTGACTAGATTAGCATCATTTTTTGACGCTAAGGGGCACATTTATACTCTGTTTGCACTGAATTAGCGTAATTTTTTTTAACTCTAATTCAGTGCAAAACTAACTCCATATTTATACTTTGGTGCTAGACCCATCTAGCACCAAATTTATGGAGTTAAAGTCATTTTTTGGAAGTGGAAAACTACCTTGCCTTAATGAGATGCAAGGTAGGCGTTCCCGTGCAAAAAAATGACTCCATGGCCTTAACACCATATTTATACTCCCATGTAAAAATGGTGCAAGGGAGGGAGGAGGGGTCAAAAAATGGGGCAAAGCTTGCTTTGCCCCATTTTTTAAGACCAGGGTCAGGGCAGGTGTTAGGCGACCTGTGGCCCTATTTCCATGGTGGAAAACCATGGAATAAGCCCAGAGGTGCCCTCCCTAGGCCCTAGGGGCACCCCCACCCACACTAGAGGGACTGCGAGGATGGGGGACCCCATCCCAGGTAAGTACAGGTAAGTGCATTTTATTTTTGAAAGTGCCATAGTGGTCCCTGAAATGGGCCCCCATACATGGCACATGGTGCAATGGCCATGCCCAGGGGACCCCTGTCCTCTTTGCTGGCCACAGGGGTGGTGGGCATGACTGCTGCCTTTTCTAAGGCAGGAGTCATGTGGCATGGTAGGTTTAGCACCATAAAATGACGCTAATCTGGTTGAGTCATTTTTTTTTTACACTAACCTGCCTAAAGCCATTTTTTGGTGCTAAACCCTCTTCTTCTATACTGCCAGCCCCACCCGACTAAAGTCATTTTTTAAAACTCTAGCCTACCCTTTGCACCGGCTTGCACCATTCCATAAATATGGTGCCCGGCTGGTGCACAGAAATGGTGCAAGCCGGTGCTAAACTTTTTGGTGCAAAACTGAGTTAGTGCAGCTTTGCAGCAAAAAGTATAAATAAGGGCCAATATTTTGTAAGTTTGCGCCACTTTTGCGTCATAAAATGACGTTAATGCGGTGCAAAAAAAGTTTAAATCAGGGCCTTGGTGCTAGATGAGTCTAGCACCAAAGTATAAATATGGAGTTAGTTTTGCACCGAATTAGAGTAAAAAAAAAATGACACTAATTCGGTGCAAACAGAGTATAAATATGCCGCAGAGTATAAATATGCCCCTAAATATGGCGTTAAGGCCATAGAGTCATTTTTTGCACGGGAACGCCTACCTTGCATCTCATTAAGGCAAAGTAGGTCTCCACTATCAAAAAATGACTTTAACTCCATAAATTTGGTGCTAGAGGGGTCTAGCACCAAAGTATAAATATGGAGTTAGTTTTGCACCGAATTAGAGTTAAAAAAAATGACACTAATTCGGTGCAAACAGAGTATAAATATGCCCCGTAATTTTTCTTCAAAAGTATTGTACCTCCATTGTTTTTTCCGGGGCACCCAGCTACGCAAACATTTTCATGGCTCACTTTGAGAACAAGGCTGTATTTTCATCCAGGCCTGGCTTGAACATTTAGTGGTATATTACAGATACATTGATGATATTTGTTTGATCTGGAGAGGGTCTAAATTTCTCCTTGAGGACCATATTATTCTCCTGAATCAAGTAAATCCCTGGATTTCTTTCACTCACACCATCAGTAAGCACAATATATCCTTTTTAGATGTGTGCATAGAGGCATCGGGAGTGGTTTACAAACTAGTGTGTTTCGAAAACCCAGAGATTGTAATGCTTTGCTATGCAGCAGCTTTCATCCTTCCTCTTTGAAGCAACACTTACCGTACTCACAATTCATCCCCATATGTGGGATTACATCTCATGATAATACTTTCAGGACATCATTGAAGTCTTAGGCATAGAGGTATGCACAACGTGGTTACCCTACCCAGGTTATACAGAATGCCATAAACAGAACTCTGGCCATGAATTGAGCTAGTCTTTTCCAACATAAACCATCTGGCAACTCGACTAGAGAAGTGTATGTTTCAAGGTTTTCGACAAGGGGAGGGATGCTTAAGCGCATCATCAATAACCATTGGGAAATCCTCCAATCAGAATCTGATTTAAAGGCCTTTTTTGTGAATAACCTTTGTTTGCTTTCACACTACCCAAAAACATAAAGGAGATTTTGTCCACATCTAGAGCGGTGGGTAAAACAGTGCATAAGGGAAAGCAGATGTGTTTCAAGTGTGTACACTGCAATAACGTTATTGTTGACAGCTTTTTAACTCATAAAAGGACTGGAAAAGTGGTGAAACTCAGACACACTTCTGATTGTAATACAACTAATGGCATTCAAGCCATAAGGGCCCTCAATACAACCCTGGCGGTCAGTGTTAAAGTGGCGGAATGACCGCCAACAGGCCGGCGGTAAAAAAAATGGAATTATGACCATGGCGGAAACCACCAACATAGACAGCCACTTTAACACTCCGACCGCCACGGCAGTACAAACAAACAGCATGGCTGTCACCACCAACAGACAGGCGGAAGACAATGTACCGCCCACACCATTATGAGAGGCCAATCCGCCACCTTTTCCGGGGCAGATTCAACACAAACAAAAACACGGCGGAAACAGGACTTGGAAGGACGCCATGGAGCCAGAACTCCAAATTCTAACTGCCTTTCTCTTCCTGCTTCTCTACCAGGAGCATGACCAACAGCGGCGAACACCACGGTGAGTACTACACCTGCGACACAGGGGAGGAGGGAGGGAAAAGAGAGTGACACACACACGCAACACGCAACACCCCCACCCCCACCCCCACCCTCACCCACAACACCATACACACAAATACATGTTGAAACATCACATTTACACCCCTCCAACTCCCCCGGAAGAACACAAGGACAAAAGGAAATGATTTGAACGATTGTAATGAGTAAAAATCCATTGGTCAAAAATATATATATATACACTATTAACAAATATGTACACCAAGATTTCAAGTCCATGTACTGCACCTACATAGTCTGTGGACCACTGGGCCCAAAATGCATGGGCGAGGCCCACACAAGATACCCGATCCAAACGGGGAGAACACTGCTGGGGCATCAGATCGAAATAAAACAGGCACCTCAGGGGGAAGGGAAGGGGGGGCACCTCAGCCCGATAAGTGCACAACGCCAGCTCCACGAGGGGGCTTCATGCCCATTGAGGTATCCTGGGTAGTGCAAAGCCAGAGTCTCTCAAGTCTCTCCAGTGGGTGGTTTGCCCACTGCTTTATCCTGGGGAGTGCAAAGCCACAGTCTCTCAAGTCTCTCCAGTGGGTGGTTTTCCCACTGCTTTATCCTGGGGAGTGCAAAGCCACAGTCTCTCAAGTCTCTCCAGTGGGTGGGTTGCCCACTGCTTTATCTTGGGGAGTGCAAAGCCACGGTCTCTCAAGTGGATAACAGTCTCCACTGGTTCTGGAGGGGGCTTTGTGCCCAGAGTGCTTCATCCTGCCAAGGACTGAGGTAGTGGATGTCATTCTCCACTGGTTCTGGTGGGGGCTTTGTGCCCAGAGTGCTTCATCCTGCCAAGGACTGAGGTAGTGGATGTCATTCTCCACTGGTTCTGGAGGGGGCTTTGTGCCCAAAGTGCTTCATGCTGCCAAGGACAGAGGTAGTGCATGTCATTCTCCACTGGTTCTGGAGGGGGCTTCGTGCCCAGAGTGCTTCATCCTGCCAAGGACAGAGGTAGTGGATGTCATTCTCCACTGGTTCTGGAGGGGGCTTCGTGCCCAGAGTGCTTCATCCTGCCAAGGACAGAGGTAGTGGATGTCATTCTCCACTGGTTCTGGAGGGGGCTGTGTACCCAGAGTGCTTCATCCTGCAAAGGACAGAGGTAGTGGATGTCATTCTCCACTGGTTCTGGAGGGGGCTTGGTGCCCAGAATGCTTCATCCTGCAAAGGACCGAGGTAGTGGATGTCATTCTCCACTGGTTCTGTAGGGGGCTTTGTGCCCAGAGTACTTCATCCTGCTCAGGACAGAGGTAGTGGATGTCATTCTCCACTGACGGTGGGCCAACATGGAAGCTGTCCAGGCCCCTGGAACTGACCACCAGCCACGTACGACTGACCACTGGGGATGGCAGCCATGTCTGCGGTGGTGCCAATGGCACAGGATGTGGCGTGGCCGCTGGTGGTGCTGGCGGCGGCCTCAGTGGCGGCAGTGCTAGCGGCGCTCATTGAGCAGCGGTGCTGGTGGGTGGCTCAGTGAGCGTGCTTCTGGCGGCGGTGTCCTGGGCAGCGGTGCTGGTGGGTGGCTCAGTGAGCGTGTTGCTGGCGGAGGTGTCCTGGGCGGCGGTGCTGATGGGTGGCTCAGTGAGCTTGCTGCAGGCAGCGGTGTCCTGGGCGGCGGTGCTGGTGAGTGGCTCAGTGAGCGTGCTGCTGGCGGCGGTGTCCTGGGCAGCGGTGCTGGTGGGTGGCTCAGTGACCGTGCTGCTGGCGGTGGTGTCCTGGGCAGCAGTGCCCTTGGCGGTGGTGCATGTGGCGGTGCCGGTGGCGGTCTTGTCCACCGTGCAGGTTGGCGGCGACTTCCCTTTCTTCCTCTGGCCCTTCCCCACCTTGGATGGTGGCGTAGCTGTCTTTCTACTCACAACTGTAGTCCTGGGAGAGCCCTTGGTGGCAGGTGTTTTGGCCTTCTCCCTCCGGGCTGTGGCCAACTTCTTTAGTTTTTGAGGTGGGGGAATGTCCTTGGCCTGGCTCCTTGGCACACTGGCTGCCCTGCTGCTTGGTGCACTCCAGAAGCCGGTTAGTGCTGGCACCACTGTTCACGGTGATGTGGTGGCTGAGGTGCTGGGTTGGGACCTGGACAGGTGGGCCCTAGGGGATGGAAGGGGTGTGGGAGGTGTAAGGAAGAGGTCAAGGTTTGACATTAAAAGATTTTTAGAAACACTGGGACGGGTAGATGGAGGGGGTTTGGGAGTGGAGGAAGAGGTAGTGGTTGTAGGAGGTGTACGTTTGCTGACTTTAGGTGAAGGTGCATGGGCTGGAGGCTGTTGTGAGGTGGATGGCTGTTGGGTGGGTGTGTGACTGCGTTTGTGTAGTTTGGGAGGAGGGCTCACAGACACACTGGGAGAGGACACAGGGGGATGTGTGAATGGTAGTGGGAGTGGTGACTGCACATGAGCGGTGTGTGGTGATGGGCGTGCTGGTGATAGACGTAGTGGCTGAGGATGTAGTACATGCAGGTGTGAGTGGAGACGTGACAGGGAGGGAGGAGGGAGACGTGTAGGAGGGGACACAGTGGAGGCAGTGAATGTTGGCATGTGTGCATGGGTATGATGCTTGTGTAAGTGCCTGTGGGATGTGTGGGGCTTATGTTTGCAAGAGCTACCCTTGTGTGTTGAGGTGTGTGCATACTGTTCTGATGGTGTGCTTGGGATAGGCTGAGGTACTGGGGATTGGGTCTGGGTGGAGGAAGTTGGAGGGGGGAGGCTGGACACAGGGACAATGGCTGCCATCAGTGCTGAGGCCAGAGTCTGAAAAGCTCGCTGTTGGGCTGCCTGACCAGAATGAATGCCCTCCAGGTATGCATTTGTCTGTTGCAACTGCCTCTCTACACCCTGGATGGCATTCAGAATGGTAGACTGCCCAACAGTGAGGTATTTGAGGAGGTCAATGGCCTCCTCACTGAGGGCAACAGGGCTGACAGGGGAAGGGGCTGAGGTGCCTGGGGCGAAGGAGATGCCCACCCTCCTGGGTTAGCGTCCACTGGACACACGCTGAGGGGCTGCTGGGAGGGCGGTGCTGGTAGGGGGGTGGCGGCTGTACCTGTAGATGCGGTGGGCACATAGGGTCCCGCCACTGCAAGGGAGTTCCCATCAGAGGAGGAGTCGGTGTCGCTGGTCTCAGCTCCTGTCCCCGCTGTGGAGCTCCCCTCGCCCTCCGTCCCACTGGTGAATTCGGAGTCCGTAGTCTAGCCCTCCAGGGCCATGTTGGATGCAGCTCCCTCCTGCTCCGATGGCACTGCTCCTCCGCCTGATGCTGCTAATACACACAAGAAAAGGGAGACCAATAAAGGGGGGGAGAAAGTAGAAAGACATGTTCAGTGCATGCAATACCGCTACCTTTGGCGGACACTACAGACACAGCAGCCCTCTGCACTACGCCATGCACTTAGAGTTCCCTGATTAATCACAGGGCCATGGGGTACAAGGCCAATCCCCGATTGCTGCACACATGGAAGTCACAGGAGCCTGACTAGGGGTAAATGGCACTTACCACTGGTGGGGATGGGGTATCACTGAGCCTGCCTCACAAATGGTCCTTGTCTGCAAAACTCGCCCTGGCCTAGGGTAACCCACTGCCCACCTCCCCCACCCAGACACCTCCCATGCGCGCTGAATCAGCTGAATGAGAGTGTACTCACCCCCTTGTGGCTGCTCTTATGCCCTCAAGCGCCCATCCAACTCCGGATATGCCACCGCCAGGATCCGGAACATCAGGGGGGTCATGGTGCGACGGGCACCCCTCCCACGTTGGGAGGCCATCCCCAGCTGGGCCTCCGCCGTCTTCTTGCTCCAGCGGCGAATGTCCTCCCATCTATTACGGCAGTGGGTGCTCCGTCTGTGGTGGACCCCCAGGTTCCGGACTTCCTTGGCGATGGCACGCCAAATATCCTTCTTCTGGTGGGCGCTGACCTAGAGGAATAGTACAGGGGAAATGGAGAAAATATAACCATCCGGACCGTTACAGTCATTGGCCCACGTTCCCACCCTTGCCCTGATGCACATACACTCCTTGTCGTTTCATGAACGCCTCATTCCCCCCCTATCTCCCATCCACACCACTCCAAACAGACATTGCCCATACCGCATGCTCACAGTGTACTCACCTGTTTGTCTGGAGGACCGTAGAGTAGCGTGTACTGAGGGAGGACCTCATCCACTAGTTTGTCCAACTCCTCCAAAGTGAAGGCAGGGGCCCTTTCCCCAGACACTGTAGCCATTGTCACTTCCAGACTGAGGTCAAAGCAGCACTTGCAGTGTAGGTCCTCTCCTGTCGCAGATCAGGTATCAAGTGAGTGAACAGACATAAAATGGCAGTCACGTCCGCGGCGGTGTGTACCGTCACTGCCGGCGTACAGCGTCATTGGCTCCTGGGACCCATAGGGCCCAATGTTAAACAATGCAGGATTGCGCCGCGGTCTTTGACCGCCTACCGCGACGGTGTACAACGCCAGCGCAGTTTCCTCATACCCCATTGTCCCACCTCACAGGTCAGGCAGCCGCCATTTCAGGGGGCCACATGGCATTAATTTTAAATGCGTCACACAGATCTAGGCCTTGCATACACACTAAGACAGGCACATAGCGGATTGACAAATGTGTGGAATAAAGTTGTGTTTTCGTACCTCATGCTGGCTGACCCTCTGCTCACTGTTCTCATCCATAGAGCACATCAGCTGGGGCAGGTGAGGAGATGTCGGCATCCTCCGGTGTGCAGCCCGCCCGTGGACCTGTCAACAATGGAAGAGCGACATGTAATTGTCACCTACAGAGTTGAACTTGCCACAATCCATGAACTGTGTGCCCAGTTGGAGCCAGACCTGATGTCAGCTATCCGCCATCCCACAGGTATCCCCCCTCTAGTGCAGGTCCTGTCAGTACTCCATTTCCTGGCAAGTGGGTCTTTTCAAATGAATTTCACTTACGGGGAGCGACCCCTTAGGCAAGGGTCATTCCCCTGGTGGGCAAATTTATTTTAGGCCATTTCTGCCCCCCAAGGGGCAGATCAGCCTATTTTAATTAGGCCGATCTGCCCCCAAGGGGGGCAGAAACCACTAGGCACCGGGGATTTTTTGTTGTTGTTTTACAGATAGGGAGCGACCCCTTAGGCAAGGGTCACTCCCCTGGATGGGCAAATTGTATTTAGGCCATTTCTGCCTGCTTTGGGGTCAGATCAGCCGATTTTAGGTCAATCTGCCCCCAAGGAGGGCAGAAACCACTAGGCACCAGGGATCTTTTTTTTGCGCCGTCACACAAGGGGAGCGACCCTGTAGGCAAGGGTTGCTCCCCGGGGGGCTGGGGGACAAATTTATTTTAGGCCATTTCTGCCCCCCCTGGGGGCAGATCGGCCTATTGTTATTAGGCCGATCTGCCCCCAGGGGGGCAGAAACCTCTAGGTGCCAGGGCAATTTTTTTTTTCTTATGTTTTTTTAGAGATGGGGAGCGACCCCTTAGGCAAGGGTCGCTCCCCTGGAGGGGCAAATTGTATTTAGGCCATTTCTGACTGCTTTGGGGGCAGATCGGCCGATTTTAGGTCAATCTTTCCCCAAGGGGGCAGAAACCACTAGGCACCAGGGATTATTTTTTTTGCGCCGTCACGTAAGGGGAGCGACCCCGTAGGCAAGGGTCGCTCCCCGGGGGGTGTGGGGGGCAAATTTATTATAGGCCATTTCTGCCCCCCCTGGTGGCAGATCGGCCTATTGTTATTAGGCGATCTGCCCCCGGGGGGGCAGAAACTTCTAGGCGCCAGGGCTATTTTTTTTTGTGTGTTTTTGTTTGTTTGTTTTTTTAGAGATGGGGAGCGACCCCTTAGGCAAGGGTCTCTCCCCTGGAGGGGCAAATTGTATTTAGACCATTTCTGCCCCCCTTGGGGGCAAATCGGCTGATTTTAGGTCAATCTGCCCCCAAGGGGGCAGAAACCACTAGGCACCGGGGATCTTTTTTTTTTTGCGCCGTCACGCAAGGGGATCGACCCCGTAGGCAAGGGTCGCTCCCCGGGATGATTGGGTGGGGGAAAATTTATTTTAGGCCATTTCTTCCCCCCCTGGGGCCAGCTGAGCTAGAGGCCAAAATCCACATGTAGGCACTTTGCAAAAAACACCTCTGTTTTCTGTGAAAAAATTTGAAATGTCCACGTTGTGTTGTGGGCCATTTCCTTTCGTGGGCACTAGGCCCACCCACACAAGTGAGGTACCACTTTTATCGGGAGACTTTGGGGAACGCTGGGTAGAAGGACATTTGTGGCTCCTCTCAGATTCCAGAACTTTCTGTCACCGAAATGAGAGAAAAAAGTGTTTTTTTAGCCAAATTTTGAGGTGTGCAAAGGATTCTGGGTAACAGAACCTGTTCAGAGCCCCACAATTCACCCCATCTTGGATTCCCCTAGGTGTCTAGTTTTAAAAAATGTGCTGGTTTGCTAGGTTTCCCTAGGTGCCGGCTGATCTAGAGGCCAAAATCTACAGGTAGGCACTTTGCAAAAAACACCTCTGTTTTCTGTGAAAAAATTGGATGTGTCCACGTTGTGCTTTGGGCCATTTCCTTTCGTGGGCGCTAGGCCTACTCACACAAATGAGGTACCATTTTTATCGGGAGACTTGGGGGAACGCTGGGTGGAAGGAAATTTGTGGCTCCTCTCAGATTCCAGAACTTTCTGTCACCAAAATGTGAGGAAAATTAGTTTTTTTAGCCAAATTCTGAGGTTTGCAAAGGATTCTGGGTAACAGAACCTGGTCAGAGCCCCACAAGTCACCCCATCTTGGATTCCCCTAGGTCTCTAGTTTTCAGAAATGCACAGGTTTGGTAGGTTTCCCTAGGTGCCGCCTGAGCTAGAGGCCAGATTCTACAGGTAGGCACTTTGCAAAAAACACCTCTGTTTTCTGTCAAAAAATGGGATGTGTACACGTTCTGTTTTGGGGCATTTCCTGTCCCGGGTGCTAGGCCTACCCACACAAGTATCATTGTAATTGGGAGACTTGGGGGAACATAGAATAGCAAAACAAGTGTTATTGCCCCTTGTCTTTCTCTAAATTTTTTCCTTCCAAATATAAGAGAGTGTGTAAAAAAGACGTCTATTTGAGAAATGCCCTGCAATTCACATGCTAGTATGGGCACCCCGGAATTCAGAGATGTGCAAATAACCACTGCTCCTCAACACCTTATCTTGTGCCCATTTTGGAAATACAAAGGTTTTCTTGATAGCTATTTTTTACTCTTTATATTTCAGCAAATGAATTGCTGTATACCCGGTATAGAATGAAAACCCACTGCAGGGTGCAGGTCATTTATTGGCTCTGGGTACCTAGAGTTCTTGATGAACCTACAAGCCCTATATATCCAGCAGACGTAACAGTATATTGCTTTCAAAAATCTGACATTGCAGGAAAAAGTTACGGGGTAAAACGTAGAGAAAAAAGGCAGTTTTTTTCATCTCAATTTCAATATTATTTTTTCAGTTGTTATTTTCTGTAGGAAACCCTTGTAGGATCTACACAAATTACCCCTTGCTGAATTCAGAAATTTGTCTACCTTTCAGAAATTACTCGGTTTCTGGGATCCAGCATTGGTTTCATGCCCATTTCTGTCACTGACTGGAAGGAGGCTGAAAGCACAAAAAATCATAAAAATGGGGTATGTCCCAGTAAAATGCCAAAATTGTGTTGAAAAATTGGGTTTGCTGATTCAAGTCTGCCTGTTCCTGAAAGCTGGGAAGCTGGTGATTTTAGCACCACAAACCCTTTGTTGATGCCATTTTCAGGGGAAAAAACACAAGCCTTCTTCCGCAGCCCCTTTTTCAATTTTTTTTAAAAAAAACGAAATTTTCACTGTATTTTGGCTAATTTCTTGGCCTCCTTCTGGGGAACCCACAAAGTCTGGGTACCTCTAGAATCCCTAGGATGTTGAAAAAAAAGGACGCAAATTTGGCGTGGGTAGCTTCTGTGAACAAAAAGTTATGAGGGCCTAAGCGCGAACTGCCCCAAATAGCCAAAAAAAGGCTTGGCACAGGAGGAGGAAAAGGCCTGGCAGCGAAGGGGATAATATACAGTAACTTACACTTCATGTGGATATATCAGTTTTACATTCATCATCTTTACAAATACATCATGTTTTTTTCAAAATCAAACACAGGCTTTCTTCTTTTTTTTTAAGTAACAGATAGTTTCATTTGATTGTCGTTTATCATGGTGATTATTGTGTTTGTCTGGTAGTTATCACGTTCAGTGACATTTTTTCGCTACACTTTTTTCCTGGGTTACTAATATTACTTTCACGTTTCTGCACTAACCAATTACCGTCATTAAAGTTGGAAAGCATACTGTCGTCAAGACCAATGAGAGGAAGTTTGTGCGATTTCCTTTATTTACTAACCCACTATTGTCGATATAAGTTAGCTTTTAGACATGCATGCCGCAATAGACACAGATACACTGCTGGATATTGGACGGGCAGTCTCCGGTAGAACAGGACGCGACTAGTATGTAGCACCTCAATTGGGTTTTGAGGTAGTATCCCTTGTTGGTGTGAGCTGGTTTTGTATAACTGAGTTTATTTTGCAGTCTTCTTCATTTTAAGGGTCGAGCGCAAAGGTCACTGGTGTAATCTCTCTATGCGCTTCATTACATTAGTGGAAGGCATGCATATGTCATGCCTTTTCCGGTGTTTAGTCCTCCTCCAGTGCACTGGCCAACTACTGAAAACATATGAGGCTCCATATTTTCAGAATGGTTTGTGCACTAATTTTTTTCTTTATTTCGTAGGCAGCACAATCTCACTGGGCAGTAGTACAGCGCTTTGCATGACATTGACCCTGTTACATGGAGATTTGCATTTTTGCCGGTTACATGGCTAATTACACTTTTACCGAATACATGGATAATTGCACTTTTGCCAGTATTGTTTACTGCAAGTGAACGTCTGTTTCCTTTTGTGTGTCTCCGTCACTCTTCATGGCAGCCGTCAGCTCACTTATGTGAAACAGTTTTACTTTTCAGTTTATGTGGCAAGAAAAGTCTGGTTAGGAGTTTAAAACGTGAAGAGCTCTAACTCGAGCAAACGCGAGACCCGTTGCATTGCAAATGCTCGTTGGTATTGGCCGCCACAGCATTTTACATTCTTTGCTGTTCAGCCGCCTTGGAACTTTGTGAGTGTACACAGCACTGTTTACTGCATGCAGTTCATTTTTGAGTTGTGTGATGAGGCAGTTCATCATGGTTTCTTTCGATGTGAGGACTCACATGGCATGTTGTTCAGCCATTTCGTCACTTAGGTAGTTTATTTGGTACTTTTTACTGCATGCATTTGGTTCTTCACAGTTATTTTTGTTTGGAAGCACTTACTAGGCATGCTCACCATGGGAGCCCGTTCTTTCAGATTTTTTTCACAAGCTTATGTGTGTTGGAAATGGGGTCTTTGGTTTGCAAGCAGGTTACCCCCTATCCAAGCAAGGACCCCCACTCTAGTCAGAGTAAATGAGAATCACCCTCAGCTAACCCCCGCTCACCCCTTTGGTAGGTTGGCATGAGCAGGCAGTTTTAACTTCAGAAGCAATGTGTAAAGCATTTGTACCAACACACACAGTAACTCAGTAAAAACACTACAAAAGGACACAACACAGGTTTAGAAAAATAGATAACATTTATCTAAACAAAACAAGACCAAAACAACAAAAATCCAAAATACACAATTCAAGATATGATTTTTTTAAAGAATAAGGGGGTCATTCCAATGTTGGTGGGCGGCGGAGGCCGCCCGCCAGAATTCCCCCCTCCGAAATACCGCACCGCGGTCAAAAGACCGCGGCGGGTATTACAAGTTTTCCCCTGGGCTGGCGGGCGGTTGCTGAAAAACCGCCCGCCAGCCCAGGGGAAAACGACCTTCCCACGAGGATGCCGGCTCGTAATCAAGCCGGCGGAGTGGGAAGGTGCGACGGGTGCAGTGGCACCCATCGCGTATTTCAGTGTCTGCAAGGCAGACACTGAAATACTTTGCGGGGCCCTCTTACCGGGGCCCCTGCTGTGCCCATGCCATTGGCATGGGCACGGCAGGGGCCCCCAGGGGCCCCGCGACCCCCCCCTACCGCCATCCTGTTCATGGCGGTAGGGGGGGTCGGAATCCTCATGGCTGCGGAGCGCGCTCCGCAGCCATGGAGGATTCACACGAGCAGCGGAAAGTCGGCGGGAGGCCGCTGACTTTCCGCTTCTGACCGCGGCTGAACCGCCGCGGTCAGAATGCTCGTTGGAGCACCGCCAGCCTGTTGGCGGTGCTCCCGTGGTCGGTGGCCCTGGCGGCCACCGGCCGCCAGGGTCAGAATGACCCTCTAAGAGTCTTCGGGCTACTTGTATGAACTTCAGGTTTTGCGAGTCGCAAGACCAGATGTACAGTGGGATGGCAAATGACCTACATCATGAATATTCATGAGGTCAGTTGCAATTTTCGACCCCATTGGGAATGACCGCCCTAAGAGGGATGGTGGCCTGCTGAAGACAGCAGACCACCATGCCTGTGACTGCTTTTAAGTAAAGCAGTGTTTTTTTTTAAATGCAGCCCGTGGGACCACTGCCTGCTCTGAAAAAATACTTTTGCTGCCATTCACAAAGGGGAAGGCGTTCCATGGTGACCCCTTACCATTTGCGAATGGGTTAGCACCAGTTTGATATTGGTGCTAACTGCGTTTGTTTTGCGACCGCATTCGCGGTCACAAAACAATCATACATACCATCTGGATTCGGTATTAAGAAGGGACGCCCTTGTCACTAGTTACCGAATCACAGTTTGGGCTTTGTGCATCCCAAATAGCATTTTTCAGGTCGCAAATGGCCAGATTCACCGTTTGCGAGTTGAAAAATGCTTTATACATCTGGCCCTTAATCCTTTAGAAAACAGTGAGAACGTTGTTAGCATACAAAAGTACTTGGGTAGTGTCAAAATAAAGCCGCACAGGTGAGTGAGTGTCGTAAAAGGCCAGTGATGCGTTGATTTCTCACTCGCAAGCCAGAGCGTTCGTTGTTCCTCCTCCTTTCCGGTTAGCGTGCATTGTTTCTTCTCTCCTGCAAGAGAGCGATGCATCGATCTGGACGGGCACCTCGAGTCCGGGCAGGCTTTGCATTTTTTTTCCATGCCCAGCGATGTTGCGTTGAAAATCCGGTTGCACGGTATCACAAAACCGCATCAGCCAGGGGTTTGCGTAATTATCAGCCTCCGTTAGCAGGTGTTGCACATAATTTCTCCAGCTGAGTTGTGTTGATCTTCCAGCAGCAATGCAAGTGGAGCATTGATTTCAGCCGCGAGGCCGGAGGCACGTCGCTTATCAGCCACGATACTGAAGGTGCGTCGAAAAATTTCCACACACAGCGGTCTGTGGATTTTCAGGTATTGGCTGCCAGCTTCACCTCTCAAGGGCCCTTTCTTTCCCTCGGTTTTTAATAGACACACCAGGTGTTTTCTATCCTGACACTCATGTATCCGCTGTTTGCGTCACTGGCAATATTTTCATAGAAGTAGACATCTACACTTTTGCTGCATGCACACATTGCTCTATCTATCTATCTATCTATCTATCTATCTATCTATCTATCTATCTATCTATCTATCTATCTATCTATCTATCAATCTATATATATATATATATATATATATATATATATATATATATATATATATATATATATATACACCTATCCCATTTTGGGTGAAGGTATGCCACTAAATCCCTGACTTTTCGGATACATTTCTCAATGGGTAATCACTTTATTTCTTAGCCAGTGCATATTTTTATACCATGCTCATGCATATATGTCCATCTCTATACCTTACAGCCTTGAGAAAGTCACTTTGTGACGAAACACGTGTTGGCTGTCAAGTACGAACCAACTTTATTGAATAACTGTACAGAAAGCATGAATGGAATTGGGATTTCAGAATAAACAAATAATTATCAACGCACAATGGATCTGTTTGAAATATTAATTAATTTTGTACTCTTTTCAATTGTATTGAGTGAGTTGGTTGTAACATGTAAAAGTATTATGTAATGAAGAATACATACCTCTACCTGTAGGTGGCAGGGTAGCCAACCATACAGCACCACCAGTAGACTTTTCAAATATACACTCAATCTGCTGGTAACACTGTGGAACTCTTATGGGAGATGCATGTTTGCCATTGCCACCATTTACTACAGGATGGAGGTCTGAGACATGTTTACAGGCCTACTCAGGTGGGTGACACAATCAGTGCAGCGGGGGAAGCATCCCAAACAACGAGTCCTGAACAATGAAGTCATGGAAAAAGAAAGCGGAACAACGCTTTCGTTTTACACTACTTCCTTGTTCAGGGCCTTAACCACGCATGTGCTGAACCACGTACATGCATGGTTAAGGCACAGAAGAAGGGAGTCGGCTGAGGAGGATGACGCGATCAAGGAGGAGGTAAGTTGGGCTGGGACTGGGGCTGTTTTAAGGGCAGGGGGGTCGGGGTATTTTTAGTTTTAGGGGGTGGGGGTCTGGTGGTTTAGGGGCAGGGGCCAGGGGTGGGGAGTCGGGTATTTTTAGTTTTAGGGGCGGGGTGGGGAGTCGGGGTATTTTTAGTTTTTGGGGGTGGGGTGGGGGGATCGAGGTGTTTAAGGTTTAAGGGTGAGGAGGAGGGGTCAGGGTTTAGGTTTCAGGGGTGGGGGTTGGGGTGCTTTAGGTTTTAGGGGGGGGGTTGGGTAGTTTTAAGTTTTAGGGGCGGGGTGAGGGGTTGTGGTAATTTTGGGGGTGGGGAGTTGGGGTGGTTGGGGTGGGGAGGTCTTGGTAATTTTTAGTGGTGGAGGTGGGGGCTCAGTGGGGACGCATGCTGGAACCATGCATGCCGTTCACTAATACCTTTACCAGGAATGCCTTTACATCGAAAAATCGTTGTTGAGGCATTTGTGGTAAAGGCATTAGTGGTAACAACGAGGTTGTTGTTCCGATCTCGTTGTTCAGGCATGCGTGGTTCCAGCATGCGTTGTTCCGACGTATAACCGTGCAACGGGTCCTAGGTGCCTAGGGCCTGCAAATCAGTAACATTTGATTTGCATGCCCTAGGAACCTCTAGTGCACTTTACTTGGAACTTGCTAGTAAATCAAATATGCCAATCATGGAGAAAAACAATCACCAACCCAATTTACACAGAGAGCACTTGCACGTTAGCACTGGTCAGGAGTGGTAACGTGTCCAGAGTCCTAAAGCCAGCAAACATGAAGTTCAGCACAGCATCAAAACAGGAGATCAGAAGCTAAAAAGACAGGGGAAACCACGCCAAGCGCTGACAGGTCTAACAGGCACCATAGGAGGCAATGTCTTCCTCTGTGGTTTCTCTGGCAGCCTCCTCTGGTGCCCCATCCACCACCTCTGGGATACAAACAGGGGCTGGTTTCCCATGCCACCTGCCCTTCCTTCTTCTGGCAGTTGTCTGGGCCATTTTTCCAGGCTCAAGAAACTTTTAACTCCCTTTCTGGGAAACCATCAACCTGATTGTAACAGAGGCCTACTCAGGCAACCCCAACATTCCCCAGTGGGACCTGAGCTCCACTTCCTTCCAAGCAGTGTGCTCCAGATGATTTCCTAATAGGCAGTCTACACTCCCCCACTCCAAGGCAACTAGAGCCACAGGGTACTGGCTTGCCTGGTTGTCTGCTACTACAACCTGGTGGAATGTATTGGGAATGCTTGCTCTGAGGACACCAGATAACATCTTACTGTAGTCATGCGGATTCCTGTGTCTCTCAGAGCCTCCACCCTCTGCCCATTGATGGTGAGCCACTGCCAATACTTTCAGTATTGGAAGGCATGTGGGCTTTAGACAATAGCTCTTCATCACCAAGGGACACTAGGTTAAACTCACTGACTTTCCCCCTACTTACTGAGTCCATCTCCTCCTAAAGCACAACACTCGCCAACCCTGGGCGTTTACCTCCAGTAGGAGGCTGTGCCCTCTTGGGACACTTTGGGTTACCATGGTAGTGCCCATACTCATAACACGTATAGCACTTGGGGTTACATTTATTTTTACCTGAGAAGTCTGTCTTGTGGTGGCTAGATATGGGGTGGGAATAATTTCCATTGAGAACTATTTTGGAGGCCTTAAGAGGACTCCTTCTTTTTATCTACACCCTTTGTCTTCTGCTGGAAACCCTGACCACCATTTTGGGAGTCCTCCATCTGCTGTTTTGGGCACTCTGGTGCTAGCCCAGAGGTCAGCCTCCTCAGCAAGCTTCCTGGGGTTAGTTAGCTTGCTGTCTACCATGTGTTTTTGCAGCTTTGTAAAACACCTTTTGAGCATGTGCTCCCTCAGAATCAGGATGCACATCCCATTGAAATCATCTACCTTGCTCCCTCTCACCTAGCCCTTCAGTGCTTTACTAGCATGATCTAGAAAGTCCAGCTAAGTCTGGTTGGGAAGCTTGTGGCTGCCCCTTAACCTCTGTCTATACCTTTTGGGGGTCAACCCAAACTTAGTAAGAAGAATGTCCTTCATGGGGGTATACCTAGTCTGGTCCTTCACCTCTAGAGTCAGGAGTATGTCCCTCCCCTCTGGAGGAAATTATTCCCAGAAGCCACCCCCGCGCTCCTCTGGAACGTTATGGGCCCTCATGGATACTTCATAGGCTGAAAGTCACTTATCTATATCATCCCCTACCCCATAACTTGGCACCAGGTCTTTGGGAATATGGACTCTCACCTCTCCAGTAGACACTGCTGATTTTCTGCCACCATTGCTGTTGGATTCTGCTTGTGTGGCTTTAATGTCTATCTCCTTCAGGCTCAGTTCATGAGCCAGCATGATATTTTTCTCCTCCACCCTTAGTCTGTGCAACTCGAGCTTGAGCTTCTGCTGCTCCCACCTGTCCTCTAGCTCCATTTGAGACAGGCCTCTGGAAGATACACTGCTCCCAGAACCCATCCCAGGTATTCTGATTCTCCTCCTGGGGGCAGGGATGTTCCTCCTGAAGTCGTTGGTTCCCCTGGGAGCTTTTGTCCTCTTCCTCATCCAGTCCCATGTCCTCTTCTGGATCATCCTCCTCTGTTGCTGTTTGCAGCCTCCTGACCTCCTCATAGGCTGGAGTGTCCACCTTGGAAGCCTTCTTGCCCACTTTTAAACCACTCTTTTTGCAGAGCTTTTGCAGCTCAGCCTTGTTGATGCGGTCAGCATTGGTCAGATCCATCTCCAGGGTAGCAGAGGAAGGTAGGGTCAGTTAAATTTGGAAAAGAACAAAAAAAGCCAATGGGGACTAAGAAGACTTTAAAAAGTCAGTCCTGATGTCAAATTATTTATCTGGGATTTTTGTGTAACTCTAATCACTGTAGGGTACTGCAAAAACAAAAATCCTGATCCACACCGCTGAACACCAATGTGAGAAATTGGGCTGTTTGTTGACAGGGATTGAACCATGGTCGAGCAACAGCCCTTGCAGGTGAACCACAAAAAGTAACTAAATTAACCAGTGCTTGACCCTGGGTAGGTAGGGACCAAATGTAGTCAGGCCAAACCTAGAGGCAATGTGCTAAGTAAAATTCCAAACCAATTTAGAAAAATAGAGAAAATGCTAATAAATTATTTGACACAAAAACATCAAATCAAATTAGTACAACCGGAGATATTATGTTTTAAAGAAAGTCCTCAGTTATAGAAAATGGCCACTTGGGAAACATCTAGCATCACAACCAAGGGGGGTCCAGGTTTGGAGGGAGTCTTGAGAGTGCAAGACTCACTCGGGTTGGGTCAAGGTGCGGGTTTAAGATGGTGAAAGCCTGTTATGTCCCTGTAATTCGAAACAGGAGAACAGCTGAACCTGCTCTTGGAGTCACTTCTGGAGTCCTGAGTGTAGGTGGTGATATAGGGCTCTGCAGTAGGGCTGGCCTCTGAAAGTCCCAAGCAGGCTCCAGGCAGCAAAGCAGTCCTTCCAGGTACAGCAGCAGTCTGGCAGAGTGCACAGCAGGTCACAGCAACATGCATTCCTCTGAGAGTCCTTCCAGAGGTCCAGTAGTGAACTTAGGAGCAGGTCTGAGAGTGCGCTTTTTATACACTGGTGCCCTGCTCCTAGAAGTTGGAAGAAGTTTCCAGAAGGGTCTTCTGAAGTTCCAGGAATTTCCTAGCTCTCTTGCACTGGCTCCTAGCTGGGTGCACTGACAAAACAGGTTAGTTAAGCCTATTGAATTGTGGCAGAGCCAAGCCTATTCAGTTGCAAGTGGGGATTTTCTTAGCTCTGTCCCCCATCAAGTCAATTAATGGCCCATTCAGGCTCTGCTAATCCCCCTACTGTGTGACTGTCTGGGGTGAATTCACAAACTCCCAGCTGTCAGTTGCACCCAATTACGTGACCTACGGCAGGTAACAGGCACAAAGGGCTGAGGGCAGGAAGATGCCAACTTTTTAAAAGTGGCATTTTCAAACTTGTAATAATAAATCTGACTTTTCCATTAAAGAGGGTTTATTATTACAAATATATAAGTACCAAACGTGACATATCTACCTCTGCTGGTTTAGGAATTGCAAGTTATTCTTTTTAATAAGGTATTCCCAGTGTTACCCTTTGGGAGACTTAGGCCTCTCAATAGTGAGAAAAATAATTGAGGGTTTTTTCACTACTAGGAGATGTAAATCTAAAAAATAAATGCCTTATCTTTTAATTACACAGCACCATGTCCTATGGGCTACCTAGGTCCTACCTTACAGATGACTTATGTAATAAAAGGTGAGTTTAAGGTTTGGCAAGAAATTTGAAATGCCAAGTTGACATAACAGTGGGACACTGTCTTCAGGCTGCAATGGCAGGCCTGAGACAGGTTTTAAGGTGCAACTTCAGTGGGTGGCACAATAAGTGCTGTAGGCTCACTGGTAGTATTTAATATACAGGGTTTGGGTATATGGTTTACCACTCTACAAGGGACTTACATGTAAATTAAATATGGCAAACAGGTATATGCCAATCAAACCATGTTTAGGGGAGTGAGCCCATGCACTTTAGCACTGGTTGGCAGTGGTAAAGTGCAAAGAGTCTTAAGGCCAACAGAGCAAAAATCCAGACAAGATTGAGGCAAGCAGGCAAAAAGTTTGTGGAAGAACACTCTAAAGCTAATAGGTATAACAGATAACATTGCTGAAAAGGAGGGTCTCTGTTTTTATGAATTCAACTTTAAACAGTTGCCCCTAATCCAGCTAACAATAGCATTTATACACCTGTTAAACTGATCAGCAAACTTCTCCACATTGCTTGAGATCAACACAACAATCTGGGTATCATCGGCACATGCCAATGTGTCAAATCCAAAGGCGAAAATCAGTTTGGCTATCATATTGACTCAGTGCTCAGAATCCCTGGTGTGCAAAAACTACAAAATACAATTTATAGTGATGCCAATAGGACTGATAGAATCAATAAACCCATGATAACTCTGAGCTGAATTATCGTGTCATGCCACAATATCCAAAAGAAGGAAACCTTGCTGCAAATAAACCTCTGACACTCCATGACTGAAATCTGTATGTACCATGCAAAATCGTGAAACTCGAGTGATTGCTGTTGTGGGGGTAAGAATAAATCAGAACAAATAAAAGATAAGGGAGAAATACAAATCTTTCAACTCTGATAGTGAATTCCTTGATCATTATTAATGTTGCTAAGGCTTTATTTAAACAAAATTTGAGCAAAAGAACAATGGATTAAACCCAGATCTGTGACTGTGGGTGAATACTTGAAAAGTTTCAACACTCCATCCTTCATCCTTTTGTGTTGCCAAAGCTTAGAACAACCATCCCCCACACCTCAGGAACGTGTCATTGCTCCAGACGTTTAGTAAAGGACTCAAGACATGGCTATCCACCGCAAAGGTGCTAGCAACTCCAGCACCTTGAGACCCTCACAGCTGTTTTACTATTCTTTATAAATCCTGATTGATTGATTGAAAATGTTTCTTTTTTATATTGTTTCTTCCAGTTGTGTGTGCTTGGATTAAAGGCATGGGTTTTAGATATTTTATACACTGCAGAAAATATGGGAGTGCTAAAAGGATATTTAATCTTTTGGCAGCATTTATGTCTGTCATTGATTGGTGGTTCATATGAATATTGGCTAATGTGCAGTATGATATTTTCCCATATATACAGAATGGCTCTTTTGGTACATACAGCCCCTTCTCTCAAAAATCAGTATTGACTGCCAAACACCCCAGATTTAAAATGTATTGCACGGTGTCACAGGTACGCAGGAAAAGTGTGTTGTGTCCATGTGCATGAAAGCATACCATGATGCTTTCCACATACAGCCTAAAAACAAAACTTAAGAGCTGCAAATTGTTCCATTCTCAGGTGTGACACTTGCAGCTAATCCTGGCCTTTCAGCCAATTGCACTTTACTTTTTATGGTTTTGAACCCATACTAAAAATAATAACAAAAAAATGTTGTCTCAAAAATACAATCTGATGTTTCTGAAAATGTCAGGACTGATTTAAATTGTGACACTTTACATAGGAACACTTGGTAGTTATGAACCTCCATGCAAGAACAGCAGCTCCACCTTCATGCAGCAAGGCAAAGAGTGCATAAAAGCAATAGGAAGGGTGCTGAAAGCATCTAGGTTCAGGTATTTTAGAGTGCAGGGCTAATTTTGTGTTAATTCAAAGTGATAAAAGTTTTACTATTCACTATGCTGTTGGCAGGGTTGACCACCCCTTAATGTCACAATATTTAATAAGGAGTTGGTGAATGACCCCTCCTCCCAAATGTGCACAGGAATGAGTTTATGAAACCATGTTTGATTAGAACTTTTTCTTGTTCCACTAATAGTCCTGTAACCTAGATAGAGTCCCAAGACAGTGAATATAAGAGATAATGAGATGTGAGCCTGAGCATGTGAAAGTCTGAGAGTGAGAGAGCAATAAAGAGACTTCTGTGCTCATCACAATCTATGATAAGTCCATTGGGCATGCTGCCAATGGGAAGACAATACATATCTGCAACAATTCTCCATTAAATTAGATATGGGCATTACAGCAATCACCGTAAAGGAGTCATGTTTTGTAAACACTTGAAGAACACAGCTTTTGTCTATTTCAGAGCTAAGCGGCTAAATAAACACTGATACACACTACTTTAAAAAAAAGTTTGGGAATCACTGAGAAAACACAACTGAACTCCACAAAAGAACACTTAAAACAGAAAAGTTTACGTATAATATCACTTGCAACCCATGTGTAGAAAATAATCATGTAATTGACTGCGTATTATCTCTAAGGGGTCTAAGTCAAACCTCCAGAAATTGAGAGAAGGCAGGGAATAATGTATTCTAATTTACAGTACTTAATTGTCAGAGATCATGATTTAAGGTATGTGCTCATATCTGCACAATATAGCAGAAGTTAGACAGGTTCAGTGCTTAATTTGAACCAGTGGTTGCAGGTGGTGCCAATCAGCATTCATTTATGGGATTGGAATTTAGTTTTCATAATCAAACTGTGACTCAAAACAAGAGAGATAAAGACAGAAAATGAGGAAAGCAGGAGGAACATAATGAAAGAAAAATGTGACAAAGGGAGAAATTGGGGATAAATAAAGAACACGCAAGTGTGAGATAAAGAGTCAGGGACTAGATACTTCTGGATGAAGGCAGCAGGAGGTGGAAGCAATACTAGAAAGCATTAGCAGTTTTAGTGTGGCCTAACAAGCTAAACTAGGAGTCTCGTCAAGGATGCGTGGCCTATACAGTTAGGTAGTGGCTCAAAATAGTTAAACAAAAATCCTCTGTGTTACATAGTGTATTCCTCAAACAGTATTTTGGAGCCTCTCTGAGAGCTATATGTTACTGCATTCAGACATATCACATAGTAACCAACATGAACCTTGTTAGAATTTTCATCCTTGGCTTGGTCTCCCTTAACGATTTGCTGCTGTTTCCCAGGTTGTTGATGTGTGCAGGACTATGTTTTTGCTGTTTTTGTCACTCTGGGCACTTTACCACTGCCAACCAGTGCTAAAGTGCAAGTGCTTCTATACAAAATATGTATGTAATTGGTTCATCCATGATTGCCATATTTGATTTAATGGTAATTCCCTAGTGCAGTGCACTAGGGGTGCCCAGGGCCTGTAAATCAAATGCTACTAGTGGGCCTGCCGCACTGGTTGTGCCACCCACCTTAGTAGCTCTGTAAACATGGCTCAGACCTGCCACTGCAGTGTCTATGTGTGCAGTTTTAAACTGCCAATCCAACTTGGCAAGTGTACCCACTTGCCATGTAATGCACCCTTAATGTAGGCCCTACGTAGCCCATTGGCAAGGTGCAGTGCATGTTTAAGGTAGGACATACACTAATGTGTTTTATATGTCCTAACAGTGAAATACTGCTAAATTCGTTTTTCACTGTTGCAGGGCCTATCCCTCTCATAGGTTAACATGGCAGCTGCCTTTAAATATGATTAAAGTGCAGATTCCCTTTGGGAGCGGATAGACATGTGGAGTTTGGGGTCCCTGAATTCACAATTTAAAAATACATCTTTTAGTAAAGTTGATTTTAAGATTGTGTGTTTGAAAATGCCACTTTTAGAAAGTGAGCATTTTCTTGCTTAAACCACTCTGTGACTGCCTGTTTGTGCATTCCCTGTCTGAGTCAGTTTGACAGTTGGGCTGTTTGCACCTCTCTCTAGACAGTGACACAAAGAGAGCTGGGGTGTAGCATGCATATCCTGATGAGCCATCTGTGCTAGGAGGGAGAGAAGGAGTGGTCACTCACACCTGAAAGGGCGGTGCCTGCCCTCACACAATGCAGTCTCCAACCCTCTTGTGTGTGTCTGGGACCTGGCTTGGGCAATGCAGGATTTCACAAACAGGAGAGAGTTTTCTTCGAAGTAAGCCTACTTCAAGGGGCAAAATGGGTTTAAGAAGAGCACCTAAAACCACAAACTTTAGATCACTTCTGGAAACCAAGAAGAACCTCTGCCCGAAGAAAAGCTGAAGAGCTGAGGAAGAAGAGCTGCCCTGCCTGTGACTGTGCTTTGTGGAGCTATCCTGCAGTTGCTGCTTCTGTCTGTGCAAGAGGACAAAGACTGGACTTTGTGTGCCTTTCTGCTTGTGAAGAATTCTCCAAGGGCTTGCAATTGAGCTTGCCTCCTGTTGTTGAAGTCTCAGGGAGAGCAAAGACTTCTCTCTGCCAGCACCTAGAGCCTCTGCTTAGACTCCTGCTCTGCCAAGTGGTGGCCTATCCAATTCCTGGGGCCTTGAAAGGAGAAGCTGGCAGGCCAAGTTTGAGAAATCCACACACAGACCACCGTGCGGGCAAAATTTCGAAGCAACCTCTGGAAAAACAATGCGCCGTCTGCATCGTGGCTGAAATCGATGCTCTGCCTGCAGTGCAGCTGCGAGATCGACGCACACGGCTGGAGAAATGACACGCAGCATCGCTGACGGAGGCTGGTGAGATCGCAACCCACACTGCACGTTTTTTGGATCACCGTGCGGCAGGATTTCCGACGCAAACATCGCTGGGCATGTAAAAAACAAAGCAAAGCCTGCCCGGACCCGAGAGGGCTTGTCCAGGTCGATGCATCACTCGCCTGCAGAGAGAAGAAATGACGCACGCCGACCTGACCGAAGGAGAAACGATGCGCAGTCTCACTTGTGAGTGATATCGGCGCATCGCAGACTTCTTTTGACGCACACTCGCCCATGTAGGGTTATTTTTGACGCGATCCAGGTACATTTTCACGCCAACAGCGTTAGTGTTGTGTTTAAAAGAACATGGACTTTTTTTACATTTTAATTAATAACTTGACTTGTGTATGTTGGATTTTTGTCGTTTTGGTCTTGTTTTGTTTAAATATTTTCTATTTTTCTAAACCTGTGTTGTGTCATTTCGTAGTGTTTTCATTTAGTTACTGTGTGTGTTGGTACAAACACTTTACTCCTAGCACTCTGAAGTTAAGCCTGCCTGCTCGTGCCAAGCTACCAAGCAGGTGAGCGAGGGTTAGCCTAGGGTGATTCTCCTTCACCCTGACTAGAGTGAGGGTCCTTGCTTGGACAGGGGGTAACCTGACTGTCAACCAAAGACCCCATTTCTAGCAAACCTAAAACAAGCTAAACCTATTGACTTTACCAATGCAAGCTAGCCTTATCAGATAATTGAGTGACACTATATTTTTTTTTATGTAAGACGTTGAATTAAACCTTACTATGGTCTTTGGAAAGGGTAGTTTGGAGTGCCTCAATCACCCCAGTTCTTCCCTTCATGTCACTTTTCTCTGTAGTCTCTCTGTTATAAATGTACTCCATTTTACTCCCCACATCTTTGTAAAATCTTCCATCTCCATAGCTCACACCTCATCTATTTCCTCTTCATTAGCCTCTTTTCACTCTCCCCTGCATATATTTCCATGCATCTCCTTCTCTTCACTCCCCCCCCACACACATACAATGTAACCCTTCACCTATAAGCACTGCATATTTTCATCACTCCCTGCCAACATTTAGACAGAGAGGAATCTCCTTCACTCACTTTCGCATGAAATTACAAATAAAATTGTCAGGCCAATGATTGGATGAGCATGTATTCTGAACACCTTTATGACCCACTGACAGGCTTTGTGAGAAACTTGCACTGCCTTCAGCCTCAGCTCTAAAGCACTTGACTCAGGGTAGCAAAGCAGAGCATCCCTTGTCCTGTGGGCTAGCAACTCCAATTCTCTGGCATGCAACAACAATACTCAATAAACATTGTAGTCAGTATTTTTTCTTTGAAAAAAGGAAAAATAAATTTAGTAAATAGTAATAGTAAATACTATGCATTATTTTTCAAATATGCATATCAGGTAGATGGATATAACTTTGGTGACACCCATGAATCACATTTGACCCCTAATGGGTGCTGAACTCCATAATCCTCCATACCTTCAATATACCAGATGAAACATCGCGATATAAGCGTGTGCCATTAAGTATAGGCTATTGGCTTTGTCAAGGGGACACTGCATAAAAATGCAAGGCAATCCAATTGGCTTTGTCAAAGGGAAACCTTGTTATAACAATAATCACACGTTAAAAATCATCATCATAACCATACTTAAACACAACAGTTATGATTAATAAAAATATTGCATAACATGTCCATTTATCTTTAAACTCATCAGACCATTTATTGCAGCCATAGAGCCAATCACAAGGAGTATTTACATCCCGGAGCACCAGCACTAAGTCCAGCTCTGAGAATGCTTTGAATATGTGATGAGCCTTGCCAGAGGCGATATCTACTCGGCTCCAAGAGACCTGGGGCAGACTTTTAAATCCTTGGTGGGCAGCAGGTGGAATCCTTACAGCTCCCCCGTAACATTCTTTCAACCCTGTGGTGGTGCCCCTAACCACATTGGGACACCACAGGTCACAAAGCATATTTAAATAAAGCCTGCAAGGGCCATTATGATGTGCACCAAGTCCAGGCTGTGAATAACAAATGAGCAGATTCATCAGCTCTCGTTTCTATGATTTTTCCTTTCTTCTTTTCTTTTTATTCCTGGGTGCCTGAGCACACTGATTACCCAGGTGTAGATAAGGGTGGAGGGGCAGCATGAGGAGCCTATTCCCAGCTGCTTTTCTGGCACCCCACTAGAATGCACACCTTGAGCATGGAGCTCAGGAGTCTACATTTCCTTGCTGCTCCCCTGACAGGAGCAGTGTCTTTCCCAACTGCAGCTTTGTGAGTCTGGGTGTGCCCACTCCCCTGTAGACAATGGTGCTGGGGGTGTCAATGCAACCCGAGAACAAGTCACTGCTTCTTTGTTCTGGGACCTGGGGATGGGGTCCAGCACATGCTATTACTGGGGTGGGGCTGTTTTAATGTTGAGTCTTTTCTTGTGCTGGGCTGAAGGAGATGGCATCACTGTGGCTGAAGTGAGTACGGGAAGTGGGACTCTTTGCATGACAGTTTCCCTCAAAAATGATTGTGCCAACACCTGGGCACTGGCCCTCCACATGTGTAGTAGTTCTGAAATCATTGCAGAGACCCAAACACTTTGGCCGAGATTTATGAAAAGTTTGCACCGCCTTGTGGCAAAAGCAGCGGAAACCTATCATATTTATATATTGACATGAAACCCGGCTAGCATCAAATAACTGAGTTAGCGTAATTTTTTGGGAGTGCCAACCGACCTTGCGCCATATTGCGACAATGATTTGCAAAGTAGGCGTTCCCTTCCAACAAATTATGCTAGCCCTCCCATGCCATATCTACCTCCTGACGCAAAAATGACGCACACTAAGGAAGCGGACCAAAAACTGATGCAAAGGCTGATTTGCCTCAATTTTAACATAAAAAAGAGG
The DNA here is from genome assembly GCF_031143425.1 of Pleurodeles waltl. Classification (NCBI taxonomy): domain Eukaryota; kingdom Metazoa; phylum Chordata; class Amphibia; order Caudata; family Salamandridae; genus Pleurodeles; species Pleurodeles waltl. Next base: position 780,350,084 of record NC_090439.1, read on the forward strand.
CCCACACACCACCACTTAAGGAAAACACACGGAAGGAGCATTGGCAGCCTCCTGGACAACATGGATGTGTTACTGCCCCAGCTTGGCACACGGCGCAGACATCAGCGATGACAACAGGTCCCTTCTCCACCAATACTGCAGCAACACCACAGCAGCCACAAAGGTAGCTCAGAAGGCCGGAGAGGATCTTTCAACAGCGTACAACCATCCTTGGGCTCAAGGAACAAGATGTCATCAGGAATTATCATCTGAAACATGAGTCAACTGTCTGCCTGCTTCACCACATTGAATTGCACCAGACATCACTGCAAGGGTGGCACCTCCAACACACATACCACCCATGATCAAACTCCTCGCTGTCCTCCATATGCTAGAGTCAGCATCTTTTCAGACAATGGGCACACAAGTGGCCGGTATCTCCCAGCTATCCTTCTAGGTCTTCCTCCCAAAGGTTCTAGGCACAATCATACACCTTACACCCCACCACATCTGCTTCCAAAACACCCAGCAACTGCAGCAGGAGACCAAGCAAGGTTTCTATCTAATTGCTGGGTTCCCACATGTGCTGGGTGCAATGGACTGCACACATGTCCAACTGGTGCCACCTGCAGAAACTGAACACCTATACAGTTACTGCAATCATCATAAATGTGCAGACCATTATGGACCATCATGGGCTTTTCTCAAACGTCCTTGCCAAATACCCTGGCAGCATCCATGATGGCAACATATTGGGAAACTCCCGGACGAAACACGTGTTGGCTATCAATTTGGATGCGGCTGCTAAAATTTAAATAATAAGCTATATCATCCTTTGAAGAATATGATTGAACCTTGATTTGAGAAAATCTGGACTGGCTATCAATTTGGATGCGGCTGCTAAAGTTTAAATAATAAGTTATATAATCTTTTGAAGAATATGATTGAACTTTTATTAGAGAAATCTGGACTTGGACTTTGGATCACAGCAATCTTGGAACAACAGATCAATTAATTCTACTATTTGGATTTGGACAGTGATACTGTAATTGGGGATTATGTTGGAAATAATCCTATTAATTTTCAGAAATATATGACAAAACCTTACCTATGTATACTGACTTATGAGTACTATTATTTTTCATGTTATAATGAGTGCCTCTTGTACTTTACACTTGATGGCTGACCCAGCCATTACCTGCAACTAGGGTCACTAAGGGGTCATTATGACCCCGACGGTCGGTGGAAAAATGGAGGTAAGTACCGCCAACAGGCTGGCGGTACGTACCTCCATATTATGACATTGGCGGGTTGGCTGAAGCACCACTCTGACCACCATGGTGGAGACAGCTGCCGGGCTGGAGATATCTATCTGCAGCCTGGCGGCTGTCATTGTTCCACCCGCTGGATTATGACCCCGCCTACTGCCATGGTTTTCGTGGTTTTCTTACCGCCATGAAAACCATGGTGGTAGGCACTATCAGTGACACGGAATTCCTTCCCTGTCACTGATAGGGGTCTGCCCCCTCCCCTTCCCTCTCCAGTTGCCACCCCCACCCCCATGCCTCTCCAATGCCCCCCTACATTCATGCCCCCTTCACACACACACACACACACACATACACACACACATTCCCACAAACAACCATGCATGCATACTTCCACTCACACACACCCGCATACACTTTCAAACATGCACGCACACACACATTTACAAAACATAACATACACGCACTCACACCTTCATACATGCACATTTGCATCCAACACGCACCACACACCAGCATACACGCACATATAAACATACACACACACCCACACACCCACACACACACACAACAGCCCCCTCTCACCTCCCCTGTCGGAGCACCCACCTACATGTGTGCAGGGGGTCCTCCAGCAGGAGACAAGATGGGGTGCCGCTGCCACCAGCAGGGTCCGCCAGCAGAACACCACCAGGCCACATTATTTATCATAATACAACTGGTGGCGGTCTACTCCTGTGGCACTGCGGCTGGCAGCAGCGCCACCTGACTGCCATCTGCCAGCATGGCCACAGCCAGATTTCCGCCATCCTTCTGGCGGAAATCCGGCTGTGGTCATAATCCAACAGATGGCTGGTAGCCGCGACGACTGTCTTTTGGAGGCCACGGCGGTAGGCGGTTTTTACCACCAAGGCCCAAATGAGGACCTATGTGTTGCACTGCGTGTGTAGTGCCACATGGTAACATGGAGGCCAAAGTTTGGTTTTGTACAGCTACCATGGTGTCTCTACATATAACACCACTGTGGTGCATGGAGGTGGAAGGTTCCATCAATAATAGGACACTGCACAAATATGGATATATTTGCAAGGGCAGAAATGTCTGTTTGGATAGAGTATTACAATCCCCAGGACCCTGAGACACAACCAAAGATTGTCATGACCATCAACACAGACCTATGAAACCATTTCACAAAACAGGAACATACACTATACCAGAAGTAAGTCTGAGTCACCACTCCACCTAAAAATAACATCTACCAAGGTATATACCAAACAACTATCAAGGAACACATCTTCTCTCATTCCTTTGCAGCCGACCAAGGTTACGACATTCAGCCATGGGTCATGACTCCATTTGGCAACCCCACAACAGTGGATGAGAGTGCATATATTGAAGGGCACAGAACATGAAATGTGGTGGAGAGGACATTTGGGCTTCTGAAATCAATGTTCAGGTGCTTGGCCCTGACAGAAGGAAGCCTGTTGTATGCTTCACCACTGGTATGTAAGATGAAACTGGTATGTGCAATCCTGCATAATATATGTATATGGACCAATGTTCCCTGGGATAGACAGGTCGATGTCCCCAACAAGGAGGAGGCTTTCAACGGTCCAGCACATTTGGAGGAAGAACTACTAAACACTGCTGCAGGAGTTCACAGGAGACTACAATTTGTACAGAACTTCTACACGTAGTGACTGTACAAATATAATCACTTTGCGCCTGAATCTCCATGGTCTACTCATTCTCCAATACATATACCACTGGAATGTAACTCAGATCTCAGACAGCAGGAAAGAAACACAACAGTTACAAGTATGGTAGCAACATTGTTTGTGATGTAAGAAGGTCTAGTGCATGGGTACTCACAAACTTTTTCTCGGGGGCCAAAATTGCAGTATGGTTTGCGGCCGAGGGCCGCACTGAAGTGACAGCGCCCCCTTTTTCAAAACATTGTAACACACACAGCGCCATCTGCACACAGCGCCATCAGCACTCACCCCTACCCCAGTAACACACACAGCGCCATCTGCTCTCACCCCTACCCCAGTAACACACATAGCGCCATCTGCACACAGCGCCATCAGCACTCACCCCTACCCCAGTAAAACACACAGCGCCATCCGCACACAGCGCCATCTGCTCTCACCCCTACCCCAGTAACACACACACAGCGCACACACACAGCGCCATCAGCACTCACCCCTACCCCAGTAACACACACAGTGCCATCTGCACACAGCGCCATCTGCTCTCACCCCTACCCCAGTAACACACACAGCGCCATCTGCACACACCCCTACCCCAGTAACACACACACAGCGCACACACACAGCGCCATCTGCTCTCACCCCTACCCCAGTAACACACACAGCGCCATCTGCACACAGCGCCAACAGCTTGACACAAATGTCAGTCAGCACCTATGTTCCTTAACTAATGTTATGCTTAATTTATTAATTTCATGATTTGGAACTCCTAGGAGGTCCACATTAAAAACAAACGAAAAATAAGATCACAATGAGGAAAATCAATAACGGACGAGACAAGATACAATAAAATGTAAGAATTATTACAAAGTGCAACACTATTAAAACTTCAAATATTCACTAAAATGGTCAATATACATTTAAAAATGCTCTAAATAAGTTAAAAATCTGAAATCAAACCATTTCATTTGGGTTGTTATATAGCCACGTTACTCAAAGTACGGCTCGCGGGCCGCCAAGGTATGTCCGTGGGGCCGCTGGCGGCCCGCGGGCCGTACTTTGAGTAACGTCGGTCTAGTGCCTCCATGTTACACATCAGTGTCACATAACTCACGGGCATGTGGCTCTTGAAGGCCTTGACCCATGCACCACAACATATAGGGCCTCATTACGACCCTGGTGGCTGGCGGTAAGCTGGGGGTAACACTGCCAACAGGCTGGTGGTGTTACTCCAGCTATTATGACCTTGGCGCAATAGCCACGGCCTCCACTATACCGCCAGGCTTTTGCCTGGCGGTCATAATCCCCAGGGCAGCAGTGCAAGCACTGCTGCCCTGGGTATTATGAGTCCCCGACAGCCAGCCTGGCTACGGTGGTAAACACCGCCATGGAAAGGCTGGTGGTAAGGGGCAATTGGGGTGACCCTGGGGGCCCCTACACTGCCCAGGCACTTGGCATGGGCAGTGCAGGGACCCCAAGCATAGCCCCGTTGCGGATTTTTACTGCCTGAATTTTGGGCAGTAAAATGCGCAATGGGTGCTACTGCACCCACTGCACATCAGCATTGCCGCTGGCTCTATTACGAGTCGGCAGCAATGTTGATGTGACTTTTCCGCTGGGCCAGCGGAAAAGTCATAATAGCGGGCCAGAAATACTGCAGGCACTGGCGGTATTCTGTCTCCCACAGCCTCGGCGGTCTTTTTGAAAGACCGCCGAGGTTGTAATGAGGGCCATAATGTGTCATTAAGTGGGCAATGTGCACATTTCTATGCCTTCTCCCACATCATCACCACGCTTGGCAGGATATATGCAAGGGGGGCATACATAAGGTAGGGGTGTTATCAAATGGTGTTTAAGTAATGTAGGAACTGGCCAGTGTCACATCTCAGGCAGATTGCTAATAATGGAGCTTCAGTTACTGTACGGGGTTTGTAACCAATGTTCGAGGCAGAGCCAGTACTTTATACCCGTGGGCTTAAGTCCTGGCACTGCCATTGGGCACACGGCTGACACATGGTGCATTGTATCTCACTTATGGCATGCACATGTTGGCTGTGGCGGACGCTATGGGTTGCCAGACAATGAAGCAGCAATGGGTGCTGAATCACTATCCAAACATATGGCCCATTGTCAGGATCTAAGAATAAAATGGGACAATGCACCAGCAAATTATGGCCTGGGTGGATTGTAGGCAGAGTGTGTTCCTCTCTTTATGTACATTATATCCACACACTTGTCACACAAATCAGCTGTCTTGACACATCCCTACAGCAAATCCTGATATACATGTGAAGATTGATGTACGGGAGTATGGCATAGGTAGCAAAGGGTTTGCAACTACCAATAATGGATGACACTTGTCAGCATGGTAACCTAGTATGATTTGTATTACACCATCACACAGCACATAGAAATACACACCACTCATTGTCACTCACATGCCAGACCAAGAGCAAGGTACCAACGGTGACAAAATTCCCTAATATGTTTCGGTCTCCAACATTCCATTAATATGTGGGATGTGCAAGTATGTCTGGCAATGTCCAAACAAGTCACAGACCCATCCAAAAATGAATAGGAGTGGAAGTAGACAGATGTGTTGCATGTGGCTAATGAAAAAAGCAGCACTGAGATGATTACACACATCAACATCATACAGTCATGGTAAAAGAAACATAAGTTGTGGGATGCAGGAATAAATGCATACCAGTGTTGACCAAAGCATGTGGATGGTCAGCTGAGATATACCCAGAGATACTTGGAAATACAATATGAGAGGTCACTTGGAGACAACTCCAGTGCTGTGTCTGGTCATGTCATGTGTGCGTGGTACCCACTAAATTTTGTAAAGCCAGGCAATGGGATGCTAACTGTCATGTAGCGAGTAGTAGAAGATGTGTACATCTACAATTTGCCCAAGTCACATGTTGCATTCTGCCGGTGTATGATTAGACAATGTTGCTGTAGAAGATGGGTGCAAAGTGTAAGCAGCCTAAAGATTTGCAGCAATGCTGGCCACAAAATATTCCAAACAACTAATGCGGTAAAACGTGGAGAAGGAACACACATAGGCCAATACTGACTGTGCAATACATCAATGTCTACATGTGATCACCCAACATATGTATAGAGAAGGTGGCTAGGTCAGTACATAGCCCACTCATGTTTGCTACTACTATAACCTGGTAGTTGCCTATCGCATACCAAACAAGACAGGAGGCAGTGACAGATAACATCATCTGTCCCCTGGCACGTTCCCAAAATAGAAGTCACAACACAGATACAACCCCTAATTAAGCTGCCCGTGAAAATTACTAAGCACATTAAATCATGTCTGTCAGACCAAGCCAAATGATGAGACATGTCCTACATGTGCAAGTAGCCAGTCCTTAGTACATGATAGGGGAAGGCTGACATCAAGTACCCCAGATGAAAAATTAACATTTCAGTCCATTAGATCACAAATGTGCATGTGTGAGTCTGCAGATGTCTGTGCATTGCTCTGCTGAATAGCAATCATGAAGAGGCTAGATCCCCATCCAAAACACCCAAACACCCCAAACCTTTGCCTTCACATGCAACCATGGGTCTGTGTCAGCATAAAAACTCTTGCAGTAGTAATGAAGAGTAGGTTGCCATCTTTGTCAGACTGCAACACTGCTACACAGTGGTATGACATTTATGTGACAGTCATAACAAACATGATGTGGACAATTGTGAGTACCGAGTTGGTGACATGCACACATATGCCAGATATCTCAGCACACATGTACCACTTGAATGGCACAGGCCTGGTTATGTACATTGGAGTCTAAACAAAAGGCAACTTACCACAAGGGTAAGTGCCTATGTATCACAATATCATTGACAGAAATAAATTACCTTCACATGTGTTCCGACATGCGGAAACATAGGTGGCAGTGATATCACTACACAGGCATTTGTCAAAGTCCTACATGTGTCCATGCAGGACTATAGATTTGTGAGGTTTCATATCCCATGAACATCCATTGTGGTCATATGTTAATGAAATGACAGTACATATATCTTTACACACACACAGCACATAGCAACCTTCATTGACACATGTGTACACCATCTCCTGCACCTAAGATGCCTGGAGAACAATATGTCACACGTGTAGCAGAGCATCATAAGGCTAAACCAACAACACACCACAGAAAGGACACACATGCATACACATTGCCAGGGGTAATGTGATTTCTACCCAGCTGTAGTCCACTGCATTCTCTGAGTACAATTTGTAATGGCTTACACATACCTTACCATGTATTGGACACAGCCCATCTTATCTATTGTGATGTTGGTACGTGTACATTTGTATATCAGACATGACAATGTGGTACACTCCACATATGTGTTAGAACACATATGTACACTCATAGCATACATGTGCTAACACGTATGTGGACACAGTTTAGCTACCTATCCACATATGCACAGGGTATCAGTCATAGCATGAATCACACACATGAACAACCATGTAGGTTGAACATACCAATGTCACCGTCAAGATATGACTGGACATGCACACACATGTGGCCATACCATATTGACAACAATTGCATAGCCTCTGTAACATGGTATGTGACTCTGGATGCACTGTAAGCCTACATAATCAATTTCCATGCATTCCCATTATTAGTCAAACATTTGTGATGCAAACAACTAAATTCCATACTCCACAACCCCAGGAAAATGACGCCTGGCCCCTGTGAGTCAAGCGCACAGCTACAGGCCTTGTTAGCATGTATGGGAAGGAATATAACGCATGACCATCATGTGTCAAAAATGTAGACGCAAGCGCTTAAACTTCATACTTTCCTGTGCAGAAAAAACGCCTGCTCCTGAGCGTCAATCACAAGTCCACAGGCCTTGTTACACACAATGGGATACATTTGACGCATGACTGTTATGCATAAAAAAAAACGCATAACTGAAAATGTGACAACCCGGCCCTGGAAGTGATGAAACAGGACATTCTGCCTCCATACATGGTACAGTGAGTTCATGTTCACTTTCCCTTCTCAGTCTTATTGTCTGTGACTGTGTGAGGGTGTGTGGGCAGCTGTTGTTGTTGGCAGATTTAAGGTTTTGGAATGTTTTTGTGCTGTGTCCTGTTGCTGTTGTGTCTTATTTGTCTTTTAATCAGTCTTTTGTAGTGTATTTGTACTGTATCTGTCACTGTATTGTGTGGTGTTTGTCTAGGGGTAGAATAGCTTGTTGGGTATTTGGGGGAGCTGGGGTAGTTTTATATTTATTTTATTTCCTTGCAATTACATTTGCAGTATACATACACTGTATGATGTCTGGGAAAGAAAGGATGTTGAAGATGACAGCTGATGAGCTGGGGGGCTTTATTTGGCTTGTGCAGCATAACCTGCCAATGATGCTTGTATTGGGTAGCCCTGTTATCTGGGCTACCCCACAGAGGACAGGAAGCTGCTGTGGGGCAAGGTGATCCACCACCTCACAAGAATATTCAGAGCCAGATGCAACGGCCACCAACTTAAACACTGTTGGCCTGACCTGATCCAAAGGAGCAAGATCTACTGGATCACCTGGGGATTGGGATTGGTGGAGCAGTTGGTAAGTATCCCATTTGATGATAAGGTTAAGTGCAGCTGGTTTTGTCAGAGGATCTTGGCATGTAGTATTGTGCCTGTATTAAGAGCCCCAGCACCACCTTAGGGCTGCCATTGTAATTAACATTTACGAAGCAGAGCCAGGGCAGAAGTGCCATCTTCCCTGCGCAATCATAACAAAGTGGTGTGATGCATGCATAGCGCCACTCTGTTTAGACAAGCACAACATGAGGCCTGCGCTAGGGGTCATGTATGGGAGTGAGGCCTTACACCTGGTTGGGGTGCTAAAGTACATGCCTCTGGGAAATATGAGAAATTTCCTACTGCCATAGCAGGTGTTATAAGGGGGCATGTAATTATATATGATGGGCCCCTATGTACTCAGCAGAAGTTGTGCTAATCATGTTGTTGCTACTTCTGCTGAGTACATAATTTGTGTCTATGTGAATTGACGCAGTTGGCCCCTACCTGCACCATGATGCACCATATTTCTCATAAGGTGCACACATGGTGCGTGAAAGGGGTGCACTCAGGGCCACAAGGACTGTAGTGATGCACTTGGTATAGCACCACTTTCCTTTAATCTGCCCCTTTGTGTCATTGGCCAACACCATTTAAGGGAGCTTGACTATGAACTGTGTCCATTCTACTAGCTTTTTCCTCTTCCTGTATGTTGTTTATCACATACACGCAGAACTTTGTCTATTACCCCACACATGTGCTGATTGTCTGCCACATGCTTGACAGTATGGGGCAGGCCTGCATCTGCACCAGCACAAGCACATTACTCAGAAACCTGCACCAAGACAGGCATCCTTGGACCACATAGCAAGTGTGCCTGTGTTAAGGCATATGTCTATGCGCAGTTGGCATCCCTTCCTGGACAATTAATGGAATACTATGGCAGCGATAGCTGGTCACATAGTATTGGCAAGACATCAGTAAGTTCAATGAGTTAATGTGCAGGTAGGAACAATTAAATAAACATAAGTAAACTGCCATGGCATTATAGCTCAAGAGTGTGTGCCTTGTAATGGCACACACATATTAGTAACTGGAAACAAGGATGTATCAAAGCATTCCTCAATACTTTGGATTACTCACACAACCCCTGGGCAGTTGTCTGTCAGTATACAGTAACAATAAGTTGGATGTCTTCAACATCTGGGGCACGCTCAAAAGCTATGAGTGTCACAATGGGATGGCCACTGCAACAACTATTGCAAGCCTTGCAGAATACAGTGTTGTGCAGCCCCATATGGTCATAGAGGTGTAAAACTACAAAACATCTGCATGACAATTCCATGTACAGATGGTGCAGTGGCATGCACCACATGAGTGTCAGGGAAAGTAATGGTTTGTAGGTGCCAAGGTCTCCATCATCTGAGACTATGGCCCTCATTACAACCCTGGTGGTCAGTGATAAAGTGTCGGTAATACCACCAACAGGCTGGCGGTAACTACCCCCAAATTATGGCCATAGCAGAAAGATAGACAGCCACTTTACCACAGCGACTGCTAGGGCAGAAACAACAGGCACCGCGGCGGTAGCCGCCTACAGCCAGGCGGAAGTCAATGTTCCGCCCACCATATTATGACCCCTGAAACTGCCACTTTTTCTGGGGCTGTACAAACGACACACAAAAGTCTGGCGGAAACAGACCTGAGAAGGGAAAGGACTCACCTTTGGAGACACAGGGAACAACCACGACGCCATGGAGCCCGAGCTGCAAATCTTTCCCATGATATTTGAAGTCCTGCTCCACCACAAACAACAATGACGAAGACGACCACGGTGAGTACAGCCGTCTAGCACACAAGGGAGAGGGGAGGAAAAAGAGAGTGACACACACAGGCACAACACACACCCCCACACCATACACACAATCAGATTCAGTAAGAAAACGTATTTACCTCATACCCCACAGGAATAACGCAAGGACAACACGAATAGATGAAAGTGAGTGTAATATAAAAAACACAGTAAAAATACGAACATTCAATCCAAAAGTATATACATATGTACAGTTCAAGTGACACTGCCCAGTCCTCGATGTGCGTGGGCCACAGGGCCACATGACAAAGTCCAAGGCCCTACCTGCCTCCTGCACCAACACGGAGAGAACACTGCAGGTGACTCTGTTGTAAAATGGGCTGGTTCCTCAGGGGGACCGGGACCAGGGGGGCACCTCAGCCTGCAGATGGAACAAATCCACTTGTTCTGGAGGGGGCAACATGCCCTGTGCTTGGTCCTGGGGAGTGCAAGGCCACAGTCTCTCAAGTGGGTGACTTGCCCACTAGCTCTGGAGGGGGCAACATGCCCATTATTCTTGGTCCTGGGGAGTGCAAGGCCACAGTCTCTCAAGTGGGTGTCATGCCCACATGCCCTGGAGGGGGCAGCATGCCCTGTGCTTTATCCTGGGGAGTGCAAGGCCACAGTCTCTCAAGTGGGAGACCGGCCCACATGCTCTGGAGGGGGCAACATGCCCTGTGCTTGGTCCTGGGGACAGCAAGGCCACAGTCTCTCAAGTGGGTGACTTGCCCACATGCTCTGGAGGGGGCACCATGCCCTGTGCTTGGTCCTGGGATGTGCAAGGCCACAGTCTCTCAAGTGGGTGACTTGCCAATTGGTTCTGAAGGGGGCATCGTTCCCTGTGCTTCAGATCCTGGGGAGGATGGGGTGAGTGGGTGTCATACCCATTGGTTCTGAAGGGAGCAACGTGACCTGTGCTTCTCATCCTGGGGACTGCAAGGTCACAGTCTCTCAGCTGGGTGTCATACCCACTGGATTTACAGGGGGCAGGCTGCGAAACAGCCCATGGAGGCAGGTCTACAGACCATCCGCCAGTGCTGACGGCTGCTCAGTGGTAGTAGTGGTGCTGCTGCTGGTGGCAGTTATGGGGGGAAGCTCCTGCCCATCCCCTGAAGCCTCGGACGGCTACCCACTGCTGGTGGTGGTGGTGGTGCTGCTGCTGCTGCTGCTGGTGGCAGTTGTGGGGGGAAGCTCCTGCCCATCCCCTGCAGCCTCGGATGGCTGCACAACCATGTTTGGTGGTGGAGCTCTGACTGAGTCCCAGCACCAGGCCTCTTGTCCTTCGTGCCTGCTGGTGCAGGCCCCTTGCCCTTCCAGGCAGAAGCTGGGGATTGCTCCTTTCTCTTCATTGCAGCACTTGGGGCAGACTCCTTTCCATTCTTGGCAGCAGCTGGGGATGGCACCTTGCTGTTCTTTGCAGCACTCGGGGCAGGCTCCTTTCCCTTTCTGCCAGCAGCTGGGGATGGCACCTTGCCCTTCTTTGCAGCACTTAGGCCAGGCGCCTTGCCCTGCTGGGCAGCACTTGGGGATGGCACCCCTTTCTTGAGGCTGCCTGGTGCCCTGGGTACTTTACCACCATGAGTGGATGTGGACACTACTGGGCCCGTAGACTGGGTGGCGGAGGTGCTTGCTCTGGGTTTTTGCCACCCTGGCCAGACGTGAAGGACGAGGGGGAGGAGTAGGGAAGAGGTCAATGGTGGAGAGGAAAAGCTTCTTAGGGACACTGGGGTGGAAAGAGGGAGTAGGTTTGGGAGTGGAGGAAGAGGGAGTGGCTGTAGGAGGTGTCTGCTGTGTTTGGGTGCAGGTACATGGGCTGGATGCTGTTGTGGGATGGATGGCTGCTGGGTGTCTGAGTGCTTGCGTTTCTGTACCTTGGGAGGGTTGGGGACAGACACAGTGGGAGAGGACACAGGGGATGTGTGCATGGCTGTTGTGGTGGTGTCTGCAAGTGAGGTGTGTGTTTTGCTAGGTGTGGTGGTGGTGCTGGTAGTGGATGAGGATGTAGTGCATGCAGGTCTGAGTGTAGACACAACTGGTAGGGAGGTGGAGGAGGAGGAGGAGGGGGGACAGTGGGAATTGTGGATGTTGTTATGTCTGCATCTGGATGGTGTTTGTGTGAGTGCCTGTGGGATGATGTGTGGTGCCTGTGTTTGCCAGTGCCACTCTTGTGTGTTGTCCTGTGTGCATGCTCGTCTGCCTGTGTGCTTGGAATAGTTTGGGGTTGAGGGAATGGGATTTGGAAGTTGGAGGGCAGAGGGTGGAAACAGGGACAATGGCTGCCATCAGAGAGGAGGCCAGAGCCTGGGTTTATCTTTGCTGGGCCGCTAAGCCAGTGTGAATGCCATCCAGAAATGCATTTGTATGTTGCATTTGGGCTGCCAGCCCCTGGATGGCATTCACAATGGTTGATTGCCCTACAGAAATGGATAGCAGGAGGGAAATAGCCTCCTCCCTCAGGGCAGCAGGGCTCACTGGGGCAGGGCCTGAGGTGCCTGGAGCAAAGGAGATGTCCACACTCCTGGTACAGGATCACAAAACAAAAAGGGGGGGGAGAGACAAAGGACACATCTGGTCAATGGCTCCACTAATACCACAGTTGGTGCATATGCCACCCTCACACACTGGGAACAGGCCTACGCACTACGCAATTCACTACCAGCACCAATGCTAGCCACCAGGGCATGGGGAGGGACACACACCGCCAACTGCAGCATACCTGGGACCCACACAGCCCTACCCAGTAGAGGATGCCTACAAGCTAGGTAGGAGGAATATCACATCAGAACCCTGCACAACATGGGACCTACTCTGTAATGTCAGGCCTGGCCTAGGGGCCCCCACAGACACACATCCACCACCAGGATACCACCCCACCAGGTGTAAGTTGTAATGATAGGCACTGTACTCACCCCCTTGTGGCTGCTGTGATGCCCTCAAACGCCCATCAAGCTCAGGATAGGCCACCGCCAGTGTGCAGGCCATCAGGGGGGTCAGGGTTTGACGGGCACCCCTTTCTCATTGGGAATCCATCCTCAGATGCCCCTTCACCATCTTCCGTGCCCAGCGTCTAAGGTTCTCCCACCATTTCTGACAGTGGGTGCTCCACCTGCCGTAGACCCTCAGGGTTGGCACACCATATACCCTTCTTTTGATGGGCTCTGACCAGCAGAGTAATACTCACAGGGAAATCTATTAGTCAGACCGTCCTACCTGATACACTTATGGCCCACCAGACCCCTTCACATCACCATTTGCACACACAGGGCCCAGCACACAAGCTGTACTCCGCCCAAGGGAGATCCAACAAAACCCACTACACAAGGCCTTCACACACACCACTCCAGTGCATTCATGCCCCATGCATCTGCTCACAGTGTGCTCACCTGTTTCTCTGGATGCCCATACAGCAGTCCGTACTGGGGTAGGAACACATCCACAAGTCACTCCAACTCCTCCGAGGTGACGGCAGGGGCCCTTTCCCCAGTCACACGCACCATGGTAGGTCCCAGGTACAGGTCACAGCAGCACATGCAGTGTAGGTCCTCTCCTGTTGAAGGTAAGGTAGCAAGTGAGAGAAAAGATAGAAAAGGGTGGTGATGTCCGCAGCGGTACATACCGTCACCACTGGCGTACATCACCATTGACCACTGTACCCCATAGGGGCCATTATTATCCAATGAGGAGTTGCACGGCGTTTCCCGACTGCCTCCGGCAACGGCGCACAACAGCAGCGGAATTACCAAACTTCCACCTGTCCCTCCACACAGGACAGGCAGACGCCATTTCGGGGGGGCAGACCCTGGATTATAACTGTGTCACAGTTCACAATTGGACATACAGGACAGATGCACTTATACATTACAAATTAACATATGCATTGTACTGTTGGGGCTACAAGTTTCAGTTTGTGACCGGCTCCTCACTCTTAGACTGCAACCACTGTGGATTAATAGGAGATGGAGACATACCCCATGCACAGACCTCTTGTGGACTTGGCAACAATGGAGGACAGGCACATTATCCTCACCTACAGACTTGACAGGGCCACAATCACAGAGCTGTGTGCCCAACTGGAGCCTGACCTAATATCTGCTATCCGTTACCCCACTGGGATCCCCCCTCTTGTGCAAATTATATCAGTGCTCCATTTCCTGGCAACTGGTTCTTTCCAAGTGACAGTGGGCTTGGTAGCAGGAATGTTACAGCCAATGTTCTCAATAATGCTGCCCAGAGTGTTGTCTGCCTGATAAAACACATGTGCAGCTACATTGTGTTCCCCCAGGTGGAGGATTTGGCCACAGTAAAGGCAGACTTCTATGCAATGGGACATATCACCAACATAATTGGGGCAATTGATGGTACACATATTGCAAACAGGTAATACGAAATCGAAAAAGTTATCATTCCATGAGTGTCCAGATGGTGTGCCTGGCCGACCAGTATATCTCCAATGTCAATGCTAAGTATCCTGGGTCTGTGCATGATGCCTTTATCCTGAGGAATAGCATCATCCCAAATGTGAGCCCTGGTTCCAACCCAGTAGATGTTGGTGTATGGGTATGGTGTAGGCCATGTGGGATGGTGTGTGGCTAAATGTTGTCCCTCCATATTTGCAGGTGACTCAGGTTACCCCAACCTATAATGGCAACTGACCCCTGTGAGGAGTCCCAGGACAAGGGCAGAAGAACAGTACAATGGGTAACTTAGGCGTACTAGGAGGATAATAGAACATACCTTTGGCCTCCTCAAGGCTAGGTTCGAGTGCTTCCATCTGACAGGTGGATGATGGAGGAAAGTCCAGGGTATAGTTCCAGTCTACTTGGTGCACAGGTGCATTGTCCATGGGGACATAGGAAGGGGAGCAATGGCAGTTCAAGTTGGACAGGGTGACAGAGTAGGACACAAGGGGGACAATCAGGAGAGTCTCATTTCCTGGCGGAGGTCTTAGCAATACAGTAGTCTCTAGCTTCTGCATGGATCGCTGGGAACATTTGTGGGGTGGTTTTCCCTCTGCAGGGGGAGGGGTGCTGGTGGCCTGTTGATCCTGTAGGGGGGCCTCCTGTCCACTAGCGGCAGCGGAGGTGGAAGGCAGTTTAGATGTCTGGCTAGTGGCAGGGGCCCGCTTTTGTGAGGCTGCCTCTCTCATAATGTTGGCCATGTCTGCCAGCACCCCTGAAATGTTGACCAGAGTGGTGTTAATGGCCTGCAAGTCCTCCCTGATTCCCTGGTACTGTCCCTCCTGCATCCACCTGTTCTCCTGCACGTTGGCCAGGATCTGGCCCAGCGTATCCAGGGAATGTTGGTATGCTCCCAGAATCTTGGTGAGTGCCTACTGGAGAGTCGGTTCTCTGGGCCTGTCCGCCCCCTGGTGCACAGCTGTCCTCCCAGTGTCCCTGTTGTCCTATGCCTCTGTCCCCTAAACGATGTGCCCACTTCCACTGACCCCAGGTCCCTTATTGTCTTGTGGGTGAGGTGTGCCTTTGGGTCCCTGTAGTGGTGGACACACTGCTGATTGACGTGTCCTGAGGACAGAGGTATGGGTACGCTCAGTGGGTGCTGTGGTGATGTTTCCTGAGGGGGGAGGCTCTGTGGTGGTGTGTGACTGTGTCTGGGTTACCGACTGTCCAGAGGTGTCTGATGGGCCAGGTTGGTCATCCAGGTGTCCACATTCGCTGTCATCAGTGTGGACCTCTTCTGTGGGAGGACTGGATATTGCTGGTACCTCTTCTCCGGTGACATTGGCTGGGGTACCTGTCGGGATGTAAATACAGTGTTATTGTTTCTGTGTGTGACATATTGTGCCTCGGTGGGTTGCCCTCTTTCGTTCTGTTCGCCCTGGCAGCTTTCACTTGTGTACATTGGTGTATGGAGGGAAGATTAGTTCTCTGTAGTGTGCATGCTTTAGGGATATGTGTCCATGCAGGTCTGTGAGTGGTGTCCATGCATTGGTACAGCATGCAGGGCCTGGCATTGGGATGATTGAGATGTGATGGTGAGGGGTGGGGGAGGTGGTGGAGTGATGAGAGTGAGGGTGAGGGTGGGGGTATGTGATGGCATGCAGGTAGGGGGTAGTGTAGTATAGAGTTGACTTACCAGAATCCAGCCCTCCTGCTACTCCTGCCAGGCCCTCAGGATGCATGATTGCCAAGACTTGCTTCTCCCATGTTGTTAGTTGTGGGGGAGGAGGCCGTTGTCCACCGCCAGTCCTCTGTACAGCGAGTTGGTGTCTTGCTGCAATGGAATATACCTTCCCCCGTAGGTTGTTCCACCTCTTACTGATGTCATCCCTAGTTCTTGGGTGCTGTCCCACTGCATTGACTCTGTCCACGGTCCTCCGCCATAGCTCCATCTTCCTATCAATAGATATGTGCTGCGCCTGTGCTCCAAATAGCTATGGCTCTACCCGGATGATTTCCTCCACCATGACCTCTGAGAATCGGGGTGTCTTTGTGGTGCCATGGGTGTTGTGTGAGTAGTGTGGGTGAGGGTGTGTAGGGTGATGTGATGAGGTGTGTGATGTAAGGTGCGTGGGTGGTGTATAGGTGATGGTGGTGTGCGGGTCTGGTCTTGTCTGTAGTTGCGATGTCCGTCTGTTGGCAATGATTTGTATTCGTAAGGGGTTGTGGGTATTGTGGGTGTGTGGGTGTGGTGTGTGTATGGGATTCAGGTGTGTGTTGTTTGAATTGTCCAATGTGATATTGTTTTGTACGTGTGTGTGTATTTTGAGCGTGGCGGTGTGTACGCCAATGGTTTACCGCCGTTGAATGTCCGCCGTGGTGATTCGTGGGTCATAATGTGGTGGGCGTAGTTCTGTTGGCGTAACGGTGTGGGTCTTGATACCGCCAGTTTATCATTGACCTTTGGTGTGGCCGACTTGTGTCTGTGGCTGAATAGCGATGGATTGGTATATGTGTGTCATAATATTGTGAGCGGATGTCCACAGCGGTAGGTTGGCGGCAGTCAGCGTGGCAGTAAGCAGGATTTTACGCCAATGTCATAATGAGGGCCACTGTGTGATTGACTGATTATAGATGTTTGTCTGATCTACCACTAGGTTGACTTGCTCACTCAGCCTAACAAGTTTATTTTAAAACTGTTGTCCATGCACAGAAAAGTCCAAATATCACAAAGCTATGTTTTCCTTTCATGTATTGCAGGTGGACCTCCACCCTACACCAGTGGAGAGGTGTCCAGACTTGAAGACCCCAATGCTGCCAGTAAGTGTCACCTTGTGCATGATGTGTGGCAATGCAGGGTTTGGTGTGAGACAGACTGATGTGTGTAATGAATAAAAGCTTTGCGTGACCAATGCTATGGTATCATTGGAGTTAGGATGGTGTTTATGTCTGTTGCAATGTTGAGCATTAAGAATGGTTTGATTGTTGCACAAGTCGCAATGTGTGCTGCTATGGAATTGTGGGTGTTAGCAAATGGAAAGCATGGCCACATATACATTGATGTCAATCATGATAGGTGTCAGAGAAGCTGTTTATGTGATTAGCATGTCTGTTGACAACAACTTTTTCACAACACTTTTGAAAGAATTGTGTGCCACAGATAGCTTACAGTTACTCACAAAATGGTACAGATGAAGGAAATGTATAGAGTTCTCTAAGGGGCTTATGTAGAAGACACTTGCATCACTGGTGCCTCAGTACCCTTCAGATATAAATTGAGTTCACAGTTGTGCAAGGAGCCATATTGTGCTGGGTAAGAGTCAGTAGAGTATACAATTAGTATACAACTCAGCTGCAGATGGTTGAGGCAAATGTCTATGGATTGCCCGAAGCTACATCTCAGCAGAGTTACCAACATGAAATTTGTGAGTGATCTTGGTCACATCACATGTGCATATGATGTGAATGCTGAGTGTGTACCTGGTACTTAGGTAATGCCTGGCATGCATGTGCACATGTTTTTCAATAGATCACAATACTGTAGCAGCACCCAGTGCAGTGGCAATCTTACTGTGGCCCTAAAGGCACCCATACAGCCACCATTTGTGTGCCACCTTACACATTTTGCACACCATAGCACAGGGTAGGGGGCAATAGTTACATAATCTGTAGACAACTTTGATGTGCTGTTCAGGCTTTGGCCAAACCTTATGGGAACATTGAATTATTTGTACATGTGGGCACATCATGAGCTGTGCTGTGTCCCCTTGTAATGTATGCTCAGACAAGGTCTTAAACCAGAACACATGAATGAAACTTTAACAAAGCTTAAAATAGCTGGTGGAAGGTTTCCAGCCCCCCTATTAGTTGATCCTCAACTTGCATCCATGATGCCTGGGCAAGGCTTGATGTAGCACTAGAGGTGTCAAAGTGGTGGATTGCGTATAAAGCCCCCCCCATATTGACAAGGACACAGGGAATCTAGCCTTGTTGGGCCATTAAATCCTCACTAGCTAGTTAACACAAATGTTGAGCAAGGACGCAGTAGTCCACTCACCTCTGGGTCCTGATGGTCAACAATGGATAGCCGTTATCCCAGTGACATGTACATGATAACGTAGATGGCTGGTAGGAAATAGTCATAGATTTGGAATAAGCCTTGTTGAGGAATGTGTGGTGGACTGCATGTATCATCTTTGGATGCTGTGTACATTACATGTCTGTTCTACCTCCACCCAATACTGTATTTAATGCTTTGTTCTCTTCATTTTTCAGCTGCCAAAATGGCACAGAACAACATGCATTCCACAAAAGGGGAGACAGATACAGGCACATTTTGTAAGGGAATACCGGTTGCCAGAGAATGTAGAGGGGGTTCTGGCAGGAAAAGGCCACATGGGCATGGCATGATTTCCCACATGGGGGACATCCTCAGCAGCCACAAACAAAGCAGGCAACATTGGGAAAAATATCAGGCGTCCAGGGGTCCTCTGCGGGATCAACCCCCTCCACATCTGCTGCACCTGTCACAAGTCAGGCACCTGTACAACCCCTGCTGCAGCCATTACACCTAACTTTGAAAGTGACATGAGATGGGGCATGGCCGCCATGATGGCCAGATTGGAACATTTAAAGAAGCAGATTGCTGAGAACCAAAAGTTGTTGAAGTACATTAAGAAGAAATTGAAGAAAATGTGAAATAGCAGTGCCACAACCTCCCAGTTCCTTTCCTCTCTCTTTCACAGTTTTTTAGATTGGATTTAAGATGGGTAGTGTTAGTTAAGTGAAATAGTGTAGGGTAGGCCTAGGTTAGAGTAAGTATAGTTGGTGGTAGATTTTAGTACATCATTTTTTCAATTGGGGGGATTAGGTGGGGGTTATGTTGGGGCATATATGTATGTAATTTTATATATATATTTATATATATATATATATATATATATATATACATATATATATATATATATATATAGAGAGAGAGAGAGAGAGAGAGAGAGATATGTGTTTAGGACATAGGTTAAGTAACTGCATGTGTAGCCTTAGTTTATGTTGTCCTACTTGTATCTTGTCTCTTAAGGGGGTGGGGGAGCAATGTTTAGAGTGTGGCATTACATGTGTAAGATTAGTTTAGAATAGGTTAGATAAGTTTAGCTGTAAGTTAAGTTAGTTTAGGTTAGTTTAGTGAAGGGTAGGTTTTAGGATAGGTTTAGGTATTTTTAAATAAATCCTGATTGTATGAGACTATTTTTCTCCATGTTGATCTAGTGTCTGGGTGTTCTCATGTGTGCACTGGCCAAGTTGGAGAAATGGCTTAGGGTATGCTTACTGTCTTGATTTTCATGGATGACCATGTGCATCCCCTATGATCAAGAAGCTGTCAGATTGGCTGCTAAATGACATCAATTAGTCCATACGTTTGTCATCTACTGTTTCAGCCATTCACATTGTGTTTATATATGTTATCTTGGACAGGTAAGTATGGAACTTCAACTGTCATTGGTGGGGTCTTGCAGTATCATTGTTGGCAAGTGTGGCACATATGACAACAGACCAATTTGGGAATGTGCCTTGCCTTACTGACAGGTTTCTGTTACTGATAAGGGAGGCCTCTTCTATACCACATATATTAGTTGTACTGATACTCCCATTTTGGTAAATTACCATTGACTTGGTTCTGAGCCATACATGCCATATGTCAATTTCCAAGGATTTTTGTTCAATATACGCATTGAATACTCTATAAATTGGTTATAGCCCACAACACCATCATTAACCTTTCTCATATTAGGATCCTAGTGTGTGGCTTTGTGTCTGACAGTAATGCACTCATGAAATGATGTTCTGGACTCATTGACATGGATTCACACAATGCAATCATTTAGCTGTGTTGATGGATCACAGTAACCGTAGAAATGTCACAAGTGAACACGTTGCTTTATTTACAGGTGCAAGTGTAATTTCAAATGCTATGTTTTAAATTACACTTGCACCTGTCCAGTTCGCAGACCCCATGAGAGAACCTTAGCCATTTGTAGGTCATCAGAGTCCAGGGGTGAGGGACGTTTCATGAGACATAGTTAGGAGAAGTGTGCATTAGTGAGGAGGTGTCAAAATTGCCAATAGGTAAGAATTGAGAAAATGACAGTATATAGCTGACAGGTCAACAGTGGTTGAGTGAAGAGAGCTCATTTCATGCTGTCATAACACTGGTATGATCTGAAGCCCAGAACTAAGGAGACACTGTCCAAGTGGCACTGACTGGTGCTACCGGGTGGTTTTCTTTTACGAATGTTGTTCCTTCCACATCTTTATCCTCTGATTTGTGGTGCCTCCTGTGACAAGGGTGGTGCTATTGTTAGGGTTGCGGGGGCCACACACACATCAGGGGATAGATTTGTAGAATTAAAGGTCCCAGCAGCTGCCATTTGTGGGAACACATAAGACATCACTGCAGCAAGGAGGAACTGCTGATTTCTCAACACTGCAGCAACATCGCAGTGGTAGGCAGCCATGTTTTCCCTGAGGGAAGCCACTTCCTGCTTTATAGACTCCAGGGTATTCTGTATAGCCCCCAGCCTGTTGTCTATCATGCTGCTGTAACTTTGGGAGGGAAATTGTTGAATCCTCTGACTCATGACAGCAGCTATGTGGGCCAAGGACTGATGGAGTCCATGTAGCAGGGTGTGGGTGCCTAAGATGGCAGCTGAGTTGTCCTTAATTGGACTGAGGCACCACTGCACTCACTCTAGGCTGCCTGCCATGGTCTCCATCCCCACCCACACCTGCTTGGCCAGCTCCTGCTGGACTCCTACCACTGTCCTCTGGAAGGTGATGTCTGGGTCCTTGGAGTCCAGGGCTGTGTCAGTACTGGCTGGTGCTGTGTGTTAGTAGCTGGGTGGTTCATGTGGAGACCCCGCAATGCCGTGTGTCCTTCCTGTGACTGGAGGTGGTGTCTAGAGGGAACCTAGGACATCCTGGAGAGTCTCTTCATTGGTGGTTGGCAGCTGATCACCCATGTCATCTGTAAAATCCAGGACAGGCAGGTCAGCAGTAAGTAGGGCATCTTCCTCTGCAATGAGATAGTGAAATGTCAATCTTGGATTGTGGTGGCTGTTGACAGGGCACACCATTTACTGGCTACTGGAGGCTCAGAGACATGTTACAGGCCCAAGGTTGTAGTTGTATACTATGTGTAGCATTGTGCACCACACATGGGTTAAGCTCACAAAGTATTTTGGGGTATATTTAGGTGCCCCCAGCGCCACCTGGGCTACTTTTCATGATGCTTGGGAGGCACAATGCTCTGTGACAGTTTTACAGTGTTGCGCTAAGCGACTTATTGTGGCTTAGGGACATCTTGTAAACAGGGCCCCTTCACCTGCACCACTTTGTGTGGTAGGAGCATGCAGTGGGTGTTTGTGTGGGCATGCCACAGCAACACCCATTGCATTTTGACAGTGCCTCAGATTGATGAGTTTCTGTAAACCAGAGTCCTTGCCAAATTATCACACTACCCTAGGGGTTGCATTGGTGTGGAGCAATGAAGTTATTTGTGATCTGTTCTCCTCATTTTGAACTTGTTCCATGTGTGCTGCATGTACAAACACAAATAGACAGAGCTAAGGGCCTGTTAAAAACGTTTTGGTTCAGAAAGGTGTTCCTTCCTGCACAAAAGCAATCTCCCCCTCAATGCAGCCATCCTTGCACTATGGTGCAAGGCTTGCTGCGTTGGTCCTCGTCAATAGTGAATACAGGTCATTAGTGAATTTTGAAAATGACTGTACACAACGTTGTCAAATTTGAGGTAGCGTGGCACACCATCATTTTATATTACATCTGGGCCTTTGTGATTTTATCCCATACCACCTACTTACTTGTTGGCTCCTTGTCCCTGCTACTGACACCATGGCTGCATGTAATTAGCCTTCATATACACCATGGTGGACATTGCCACAGTAGTACAATCTGTGCTGTCACTCTTTTGGTGGAATGATGCATTGATGCAATGAATGATGGGACTAGTGCAGCATAGCACACGTAGGTCCATTGCATACAATGCTCATGTTGTATTCTCATCTGCCTGTAACAGGCCCAACACATGTGCTACTTCAAAGGCCCATTATGGATTGTCTGCACCATTAAATTGTCCCTCCCTAAATTTGAAACATTCCCTTGCACACAAGATATCAGCAAGAGGCATGTTTTGGTGTAAGGATGTTGAATGTGGATAAATGCATGCATTTTGTGACTTTGTAGATGTGGCACAAGGGAATGTGCAGCTTGGTTCCACATGGGCTATCATTTGCATGATGATACGGTTGCATTACCTGCTAATGACATTGTGCCGGTAGTGCAACATTGATCCCACTTCTGCCAGTTCTCACGCATGTTGATTGCACCAGTAAGCAGTAGACCACCCATTCACACAACACATTCTATCTTGTCAGATGGTGAGATTGCAGCTACTTGCACAGCTGCACACATGATCTTCGCTGACATGCTCCATGTGTGGTATGTGTTTAATTTTGGGACCATTGCCATATGCTGCTTCAAGTTGTGTGTGAGTTATTGTGAGTTCACTCTATGTGATTTGCGTTCTTAGGTTGCACATTTTAGACCTGATTTTTTCTCAAGTGGTACAGCTCAGTGCAGCAGCTATATGTGTTACACAACCCTGCACCAGTTTAGAAATGCAGGGATGTGCCATGTTTACTGGAATATGGTACACCCCTGAATTTTCCCCTCCGCCTGTGCAGATTTGTCCTCCCTGCACCAATGCAGGCATTGTTGCAGCGTGAGGAAGGGGTGCCTGCCTTGAGGAGATGACTTGTTTATGTGCAGGGAGGTGTCCCTTCCTGCACATGTACAAGCTATTTTTGCTAAGGTGGAACTTCAACGTGTGCTGCAAGATGCAGCACACATGAGTAGGGCAATGAGGCAAGGAGGAAGGGAAGCATTTTGGGCCGGTACACCACCTTGACACCACCCCTGTAGTGGTGTTGACTTCAGTCCTAGTCTCTGATGTACAAGTTGTGTTGGATCTGGGGCTATTACAATATGCAATGGATGTTGTCTTGGCACAGCCACACTAATTACACATCACTTCAAGGCAATGTGTTGCATATTTACATGGTGGATTATAGCCATAGAGAGTGGCTTATGTCCACATTGTGTATATGTTGGAGTGCATTATGCAACCAAAGCATCAGTACATGTGTGGCTTGGGTGGCAATGGAGTGTTTTGATTCAGAACCTATGTGTTCCGATGCTAACCTTTAGCATGCTTTTAGTGTGTCCTCTGTGCCTCCCCATTCTGCCATTTGTGGAATTGCAGATATTCCCCACCACCCTGTAATATACCCTGCATTTGTATTTATTCTTGGTAATCTGCTCTGTCCTGTCCTGTGATTCCAGTGACCAACTCCTCCGGGATGACCGCTGCAACCATCTCCTCCAGCTCATCCAGGTCCTTTTTGGTGCAGGACTTTCACCTCCAGTCTGCAGTACTGCTTTTCGGTTCCTGCCCAGTTTCTCCTTAATCCTGCACTTGCAATCGTGACAGCGCTTCTTGCAATTGGTGACAGTCCTCCTCACCTCTGCCACGCTGTTGACTTTGTATACTATTGCCTGCCATATTGCATCTCTCCTACCGACTGGCAATTTGGAGGTGACGAAGAGCTGGTGTTGGTGCTCCCTCATCTCTCGGACCAGGATGTCATGCTCCTCCTCACGAAAGCGACACTTCCACTTCTTCTTCTCCTTCTCCTGTGACTTTGCTGGACCCTCCTGGCCGGTACTTTGGTGATTGGGGTCTCCCTGGGGTCTCTTCTGGCCTGCAATATCTATCTTGTCTTTCAATTTGTTTTTTTCTTGCTTGTGCATTTTTCTTTCACCCTAATGTGGTAAAAAATGGTGATAACCTGTTTTGCGTAAAAAATATTTGCAGCAAAATGGTCTAGCGCCACTTTTGCAGCATTAGCGTAATTTTTCCTTACAGCATGTTGCAATGGTTAGCGTAATTTTTTTTACAATAACCTTTCCTTAGCACCATCATGCATCATTTTTTAAAAATGACGCACTGATGGCGCTAGGAAATGATGGTAGCTTGTGTTAAAAATTTTGATGCACTACTGCGCTAGTGCAGTTGTGTGTCATTTTCCATAAATATAGGCCTTTGGTTCATGTTTAAATAGGAAAAACCTCTAAGGTGCACAACTTTGACTCTGTTGGGCTGACTTTGAAGTTCTTTACCTTATTTTACTAATGGTGGCAAGCGTAAGCCACCAGAAATGTTTTACACAGACTTCTTGGCCTTTACAAGGTGATGTCATAGGGAGACAGTTTTACTGGCTTTCTGTTCCAGTATTCTCCTCTCCTGGCTCCCGATGATCCTCTCCTGCTTGTGGGGGCATCTTGAGCATTCTATCTGCTAGCAGCCACCAAAACACCTTCCTGCCACACTCACAAGCATCAGAGCCTCTTGGTTGTCTTGCTGGCAACTTGGGGTAGCAGTGGAGTTCATATTTCCCCCTCCCAACTGGTCCTCAGAGGGCGCAAGGGGGTCAGTGCCACTGTCCCTGGCGAGACCCATCTAGTTCTGGAGGTGAGATGCATGCAAAGTCCTTAGTCCATCAGTGGCATCACACAGCTTGCCTTTCCAGCTTTCTTTGATTTTGCTTTTGCTGGTGTATAGGTTCATGTTCTTTCTCACTGTCTCTCTGTTGTGCAGGGGTTTATAAGTGTGGATAGTAAGTTGTAGATGCCAGGTACACCTGGAAAATCCTAGGATGCCACACCATCCCTCAATCCCTGTTCCAACCCTCCTGCCCATCATTCTGGAATAATTCAATATGATGCTGTCAAATTTTCTCTGGAAAGAGCTCCTCTGAGGGCCTTAGCTCCATTACTAGCTGTCGCGCAGCCAGCTACCTTCCCTCTGTTTCCTCCAGATGTCTGGACTTCCTCCTTTGTTCACTGTGCCTGGGTTATCCCAGCCAGGTAAAATGTGACAAACTAATTATCAGATTCAGATTTTCCTCCCCAGCCATTTCTTCTCATGAACTGAGTTAATCACTGATGAATTTAAAGTTTGAGTAGGGAGGTCTTTGTTTCTACTACTGGGGAACAGGGTAACTAACTTGGTCCAGTGGGGGAACAAAATGCCTGGCATCTGATTTTGAGCTGAGCTAGCGAAAGATTTTTATGAATGCCTACTAACACAATAAGGTCTATACCAGATCAGCACCTACCCTAGCAGAGTAACTTTTGTGCCAGGTTACATGTGCACTTATACTGGGTTGCACATGACAGCAGTCTCGCACATGCAGCTCACACATGTTCACATGCATGTGCACACATGTTCACACAATTCCAGTCCAGTGTCCCTTGCACTAGCTGTACCTCCACAGCCTCATCTTAAAAGGTCGACACTGGTGATAAGCACACTCAGTCTAATTACTATAAAATTACCTTGGGTGAGACTCAGGTAATAAGACTCACCTACAGTAAAGGTTCAAAACCTTGGTGCTCAAAGCAAAAAATCCTGGAGAACTAAAAGGGCGGAACCCATTTTGCTACAGCAATACAACAACAATATTATGCTGCAAAACACAACATCCTTAAAAAAATCAAAGTGTGTTAAGGAATGCCATATTATGCAAAACATGAAATGTAAACAGTAAATACATCACTGCCATTGATTACCTTAAACTTTTTAACATTTATTGTTCAGAAATCGATCTGTGTTTTTGGCTGCAAGTCAACATAGAGTCTGATAGGGAACCGTTTCAAAGTCACTTTTTAATTACTCTCAGGTCTGAGCCCCGGGGCTACCATCCCACTTCAAGCCTTGGAAGTCGTCATCCCCTACATTTGGCAGTGTGGGCAGCGTTTTTTTTTCCCCAGAAAAACTTAAGCCCCAGCACTTATTCTCTTATAAATTATGCAATGTACACACATTGGCATTGCAGGCCCTGTAGACAGTGAGACACTGCCTGCTGAATAAAACACAGGCTTGTTGGGGAAGTTTCACTGAATACAAATGGGGCCAGATTTACAAGAAGATGGCGCATCAGTACTGATGAACCACTTTTCTTGCGACCCCCTTGCCCCACCTAATGATACCATGTTTGTGCTGTATTTTTAACACCGCTCACCATGCTGGTCGCTAAAATAACAGCATCAACATTTTTGACGCTATTGTGGTGCTTTGCTACACTAGCATCAAACACTAGCATCAAAACGTTTGACTCTAGTGTTGCAAAGGGCAAGGAGGCTCATTGATTTCAATGGGTGAGTCCTTTTAACGCCTGCTCAGAGCAGGCATTAAAACTCACACCAAAAATGGCGCAGTGAAATTTTGTAGAGTTCACTGCGCCATTTTTGCAGGCCCCCTAACGCCAGAACGCCCCCCTTGCATATATTATGCCTGATGCAGGCGTAATGTGGCACCAGGGGTCGCAAAGTGGCTAATGCATGAATTGGGCCACTTTGTAATTTTGGTGCAGCGAAAATTGCCTCCTTGAGCCACATTGGCGGCAAAAAATTACGCTAATGTGGCGCAGGGAGGCGCAAGGGTCATGTAAAGCTGATCCACGGTTCTTAGACAAGGAAAATTAGAGTGCCATTTTAGAAAGTTTCACAATTATATACATAAATCATAAAGCTAGTAATTAATGTTATAGAGAGCAGATGCTTCTGCATCGCTTGGGGGTAATGTATCAACACATGGTACATCATGTATTACAATGTTAGCATGGTGTGGCGAATCCTGCAAAAGAGAATTTTCAGGAAATGCAAGGACGTGTAGTTGTAAGAAATTCTCTGTTACAGATATCAATCACATCGGTCAGTGCGGTTTATATGCACCAGTTCGCGCAGTATGCCCGTAGGAACAAATCTCTCCAGGGGGTGTTTGCAAATGACAGGATCCACTGTCGGCTTCTAGTCTTGCCTCTCACTAGCGAGCTGTGAATGCTTCGAGCATTGGAGCCCTGCACCTTGTCAACAGAAATGAGAACTTTACTTCCTGCTTTCTGGGTTTTATTACAGCAGAAGCTCTGCAGACGGGGACACCACTCTTAGGAGAAAAATACTGATTTCTCGAATAGATATGTTTAATTGCTTTGAATACTGAACAAATGTCCATGAGACATAGGGGGTCATTCTGACCTTGGCGGTCCATGACCGCCATGGCGGAGTGCGGCGGAAGCACCGCCAACAGGATGGCGGTGCTTCCTGGGCGATTCTGACCGCGGCGGTAAAGCCGCGGTCGGAAAAGGGGAGCCGGCGGTTTCCCGCCGGTTTCCCGCTGGCCCAGGGAACCCGCCATGGCGGCGCTGCTTGCAGCATCGCCATGGGGATTCCGACCCCCTTCCCGCCAGCCTGTTTCTGGCGGTGTCCACCGCCAGAACCAGGATGGCGGGAACGGGTGCCATGGGGCCCCTGGGGGCCCCTGCACTGCCCATGCCACTGGCACTGCCACTGGCATGGGCAGTGCAGGGGCCCCCTAACAGGGCCCCACAAAGATTTTCACTGTCTGCTTAGCAGACAGTGAAAATCGCGACGGGTGCCACTGCACCCGTCGCACCCCTTCAACTCCGCCGGCTCCATTCCGAGCCGGCTTCATTGTTGAAGGGGCTGTCCCGCTGGGCCGGCCGGCGGTCTTCTGGCGGTCGCCCGCCGGCCCAGCGGGAAAGCCGGACTGGCCGCCGCGGTCTTTTGACCGCGGTGCGGTCTTTCGGCGGGAACCGCTTGGCGGGCGGCGACTGCCGACCGCCGCAGTCAGAATGACCGCCATAGTAGCTTTCATCACCAGGAGGAATAAACGTAGCAAGCTGAAAAGCTATTTTAATTGATCACAGTCTAAGTCTATCATCCTCTCATCCATTTCAGTGATACACTGTGGATCTGCTATACTAGTGACGCAATTGGCAAGTTAGAAGTCCGCCAAGATTTTTAAATCACACTGTTCACGTTTAGCACATGGCACTGACTTACTTTTGTACCTTTAGGCTGCCAAAGGCTGTTCTGTTTGCATAAACACAGGCATTCAGGACATGATTTATGAAAAGTTAGCGCCACCTTATGTCATTTTTGTTGCAAAAGCAGTGCAAACTTACAAAATATAATTATATTTTGTAAGTTTGCGTGGCTTTTGCATCAAAAAATGACATAAAGGCGGTGCTAACTTTTCATAAATCATGCCCTCAGTCCTTGTCATGTCACAACTGTTGTATAAGTCTGGTTATAAGGACAGTGTGGCTGGCAGGAGTAGCCAGAGTATTCACCTGGCTTTAGGTCATGGTGGTTTGACTGTGCTCAAATTATTTTCATGGCCATGCTTGACAAAGTTTTAGATGTTGCCTTGAGAGCATATGCTCTGTCTAAATTGTGTTGGTGATTGGTTTATCCATGATTGGCATATTTGATTTACTGGTAAGTCCCTAGTAAAGTGCACCAGAGGCACCCAGGGCCTGTAAATCATATGCTACTAGAGGACCTGTGGCACTGATTGTGCCCCCCACACAAGTAGCCCTGTAAACATGTCTCAGATCTGCCACTGCAGTGTTTGTGTGTGCACTCTTGCATTACCAATTCAACCTGATAACTGTACCCACTTGCCAGGCCAAAACCTTCCCTTTTACTGCATGCACATCACCCCTAAAGTAGGCCCAGGGCAACCTCATTGGCAGGGTGCAGTGTATTTAAAAGGTAGGACATATCCTGGTGTGGTTTACATGTCATGATAGTTAAATACTGCTAAATATGATTTTCACTATTGCAAGGCCTATCTCTCCCATAGTGTTACACGGGGATTGCCTTCAAATATCTTATATGTATAATTTCCCATTGGGAGCAGATGGAGATATGGAGTTTGGGGTCTCTGAGCTCACAATTTAAAAATACATCTTTTGGTGAATTTGGTTTTTGAATTGTAAGTTTGAAAATGCCACTTTTAAAAAGTAGGCATTTTCTTGCTTAACCATTCTGTGGTTCTGCCTGTCTGTTGAATACACATCTGGGTCAGGATGACAGCTGGACTGTTTATGTATTCATTCTAGACAGTCACACAAAGGGAGCTGTGGTGTGCCCTGCATATCCTGATGGCCCATCACTAGGCTGATGGGGCTTCCTGAGCTAGAGTGGTGGGATGAGCTGACACTTGCACTTGAATAGGACTGTGCCTGTCCTCACCCAAAGCAGTCTCCAACCCCCTGGATTGTGTCTCGGGCCAGGGCAGGGAAAGGCAGGGTCTTGTGCACTACAAAGATTTCTCTTTGAAGTGTGCCTGCTTTAAAGACAGAAATGGGTATATGTACTGAACCTCTGACATCCCATGGTTATAGCACTTCTGGACTGAGGACATTCTGCCAGGCAGAAGAGCTAGATGCTACAGGAGGGACTACCACTCTGCCTGTTGCCTTCCGGTGGTGGCCTGCTGCCTGATGCTTCTGTCCTGGGAGTGAAAGAACTGGACTTGACTTTCTACATCAAGCTTTCCAAGGTTCTCCAAGCTTGTCTCCTCTTAAGAAGCCTCAGGGCCATCAAAAACATCACCTGATAGTGCCCGGGGTCTCTTGCTGAGAGTCCTGACTTGCCAAGTGGTGCCAAATCAAGTTCCTGGGGCCTTGGAAGTGAGCTCTGGTGCAACCAAGAAGAACCTAAGCACATCAACTCCAGAGTGTGTTTAGAACCTGTGCCACTCTCTAACTCCACACCACTGCCTGCATCGGAGCCATAGTTCCCACTGATTGTAATGACCGCGACCTGCAACACTGGCCTGATGGTGCTGCAGCACCTCCAAAGTCCTGCCACAGGCTGAGTCCTGAGTGCCATGTCACCGACGTCCATGACACCTGACTGTGACTATGCCACAGCACCTATGGCTCTGTGGTGTGATCACGACACCACATATTCGACCTTACATATTGACCTGCTGAATTCATCAACCACGCTTTGTCGTAATTAACCAGCGCCTTGCTGGCAATGCTGCATCACCTCCCCTGTCATCATAAGGAACTAACGCCTCACCTCCCTGGTGGCAGTAATCAACCAATGCCGCACCGGCTCCAATGGCACCTCATCTTCCCAACTCCATGCAGCGTCTTTGCTTCTTCATCATCTTCCAAGGTACTGTACCTGGGGTCTGTGTAACTCCGGGATCGGCCTGCACTCCCTCCTGAGTGACATTAGACTGTTGAACACGACTCCATCAAGATGTCGTAATAGCTCCAATTGGAGCTACTGTGCTTCTCAGTGCTAAACTAAGATTTAATCTTTGCAAATTTGTATCTTTACTTGTGTATGTTGGATTTTTGTCATTTTGGTTTTGTTTTATTCAGATAAATATTGGCTATCTTCCTAAACTGGTGTGGAATACTTCTGTGGTGTTTTCACTGTGTTACTGTGTGTGCGTAAAAAATACTTTATACATTGACTCTGAGATAAGTCTGAATGACCATGCCAAACTATCAAGGGAGTGAGCAGAGTTATCTTAGCTGTTTGATTCCCTTACCATGAATACTGCCAACTAGAGACCCCATTTCTAACAATATTAATGCTATTAATAATGAGTGTAGAAATAATGAATTGTTTAATTTTGGAGAGTAATCTAGGTTAAAAGCAAATAAGCTGCCTCTGACCAGAAGTGAAAATTCTCTCAGATAATGCAGCTTAATCCTCATTTTTTTCGATAGCATTACATTCTTGTTAGACTTTGCATCCTTGGCGTGGTCTCCCTCAACTTTTTGCCTCTATTTTCCAGGTTGTTGATGTTTGGTGGAATCTGTTTTTGCTGTTTTAGTTACGCTGGGCACTTTACTACAGCTATCCAGTGCTAAAGTGCAAGTGCTTCTATACAAAATGTGTATGTAATTGGTTCATCCATGATTGACATATTTGATTTACTGGTAAGTCCCTAGTACAGTGCACTAGAGGTTCCCAGGACCTGTAAATCAAATGCTGCTAGTGGGCCTGCAGCACTGGTTGTGCCACCCACATTAGTAGCTCTGTAAACATGGCTCAGACCTGCCACTGCAGTGTCTGTGTGTGCACTTCTAAACTGCCAGTTCGACTTGACAAGTGTACCCACTTGCCACGCCTAAACCTTCGCTTTTCTTACATGTAAGACCCTCCTAAGGTAGGCCCTAGGAATCCCCATGGGCAGGGTGTAGTGTTTGTTTAAGGTGGGACATATACTAATGTACTTTACATGTCCAGTGAAATACTGCTAAATTCAGTTTTCACTGTTGCAAGGCCTATCCCTCTCATAGGTTAACATGAGGGCTACCTTTAAACATGATTAAAGTGTAGATTCCCTTTGGGAGCGGATAGACATGTGGAGTTTGGTGTCTCTGAGCTCACAATTTAAAAATACATCTTTTAGTAAAGTTGATTTTAAGATTGTGTGTTTGAAAATACCACTTGCTTAAACCATTCTGTGACTCTGCCTGTTTGTGGATCCCTGTCTGAGTCAGTTGGACAGTTGGGCTGGTGGCACCTCTCTATAGACAGTGACACAAAGGGAGCTGGGGTGTAGCCTGCATATCCTGATGAGCCATCTGTGCTAGGAGGAAGGTGAGGAGTTGTCACTCACACCTGAAAGGGCTGTGCCTGCCCTCACACAATGCAGTCTCCAACCCCCTCGTGTGTGTCTGGAGACTGGCCTGGGCAAGGCAGGATTTCACAAACAAGAGACTCTTTTCTTTGAAATAAGCCTACGTCAAAGGGCAAAATGGGTATAAGAAGGGCACCCAAAACCACAGACTTTAGATCACTTCTGGAAACCAAGAGGAACCTCTGCCTGGAGAAGAGCTGAAGAGCTGAGGAAGTAGAGCTGCCCTGCCTGTGGCTGTGCTTTGTGGAGCTATCCTGCAGTTGCTGCTTCTGCCTGTGCAAGAGGACAAAGACTGGACTTTGTGTGCCTTCCTGCTTGTGAAGAACTCTCCCAGGGCTTGAAACTGAACTTGCCTCTTGTTGTTGAAGTCTCGGGTACAGCAAAGACTTCTCTCTGCCAGCACCTGGAGCCTCTGCTGAGACACCTGCTCTGTCAAGTGGTGCCCTATCCAGTTCCTGAGGCCTTGAAAGGAGAAGCTGGCAGGCCACGTTAGAGAAATCCACCGCACAGACCGCAGTGCATGGAAAATTTTGATGCAACCTCCGGAAAAACAATGCGCCGCCGGCTTTGTGGCTGAAATCGACACTCTGCCTGCAGCGCTACTGGGAGATCGACGCACGTGGCTGGAGAAACAACGTGCTGCATCGCTGACGGAGGCTGGTGAGATCGCAACCCACACTGCGCAGTTTTTGGATCACCCTGCAGCAGGATTTCTGACGCAAACAACGCTGGGCGTGTAAAAACG
Source organism: Pleurodeles waltl (assembly GCF_031143425.1). Classification (NCBI taxonomy): domain Eukaryota; kingdom Metazoa; phylum Chordata; class Amphibia; order Caudata; family Salamandridae; genus Pleurodeles; species Pleurodeles waltl. The sequence continues at coordinate 780,383,218 of NC_090439.1, forward strand.
ACGCAAAACCTGCCCGGATCTTAGAGTGCTTGTCTGGATCGACGCATTGCTTTCCTGCAGAGAGAAGAAACAATGCACGCTGACCCAAGTGAAGGAGAAACGACTGTGAGTGATATCAAAGCATCGCAGGCTTCTTTTGATGCACACTCACCCGTGCGGGGTTATTTTTGACGCGACTTAGATACATTTTCACTCTAACAGCGTTAGCATTGTGTTTAAAAGAACATGAAGACTCTTTTTGAATTTTAATTAATAACTTGACTTGTGTATGTTGGATCTTTGTCGTTTTGGTCTTGTTTTGTTAAGATAAATATTTTCTATTTTTCTAAACCCGTGTTGTGTCATTTTGTAGTGTTTTCAATAAGTTACTGTGTGTGTTGGTACAAATACTTAACACCTAGCACTCTGAAGTTAAGCCTGCCTGCTCGTGCCAAGCTACCAAGCTACCAAGGGGGTGAGCAGGGGTTAGCTGAGGGTGATTCTCTTTTACCCTGCCTTGAGTGAGGGTCCTTGCTTGAACAGAGGGTAACCTGACTGCCAACCAAACACCTAATTTCTAACAATTCTTATACGCCCCATGTATTTTTTTCTAATCCCTATGATTTATTACTGTAAAATAAATAAATAAAAGTGCTAGTGACCGCACAGCAAATACATTTCACAAGCGGATTTACCACCCTGCCAGTACTGAACAACTAGTAATCAGACCTTAATATCAAACAATTTACAATTATAATAAATAGCATGAGTGACAGTTCTGTACTGTTGTGTGGAAGAATGCTTACAGTTGAGCAATGATGTTAAATGGTCTTTCCTACACTGTGCAGGCTCTGTAGGAATTACAGCAACAAAATACAATCTTGTTACTGCTCCATGCAGGTGTTGCTGCGATTGATAGTAACAGTTATGAGTGCAAGAATGAGACATAAATAAAACCGAATGCTGACGTTATAACTTGATATCTGGGTGCAGATAAAGAAACTAGTTGTAGAAGTACTTTAGAGTAGAACAGATAGCCACTTACAAGACAAATGTGGTGTTAACAAAGGTGCACTCCACAAGTACACCTCTTAAATAGAAAGCTCAAACAAATTTTTGTAAAAAAAACCTTGCATTTTATGTCTTCTTCTCAAACAGTAGATTGGTACAATTTGAATTATCGTTGAAGAATATCTAAGACTATTTGTATATTAAGGGAATGTCTCTGGTGCTTTATCTCATTGGCAGCAAGTGTTACACTTATGAAAATGGTACATCTCCAGCAATGATAATTTTTACTTCAAACCATTGCCTTTATTTAACTCTTGTCGAGCTGCACTCAGTTCTACCAGAACTGTGTTGGGATGCCATTTTTATGTTAAAGTTAAAATTTGTTGTATGAGAAGTTATATGAAATATGAGCCAATGAGTGGACATTCCACAGCATGCATGAAGGAGATTTTTTTAATCTAATTTCATTTTTGCCACTTGATTGAAGGGTCTGATCTTTGGTACATTACTACCTCTCCTACTCTGTCACTCGTATGTGGTAATTTGCAAGTTGTATCTGGGAAAAGCATACAGTGGCTTACCAAAGTTGCCAGGGTCCCTTGTGCAAGCAAGGAAAATGCCCCCCACCTTTGTGTCAATAACATTGCACCAATCATGCAGGGGTGGGTGGAGCTCACAGAGTTCCACTCCGCTGGATTCAGTGGAGTTGATTTAAAACTCAATGGAATTACACGGAGGTGGAGTTCGGTGAGGGGTGGAGTGCCACTGCCACCTGCCCTAGTGGTACCCTGTCCTGAATGTGACTGATCTCTGAAGTGCTAAGCAGGACGGCCCGACCCTGCTTAGTGCTCCCGAGATTGGGCACATTCAGGACAGGTTCATAGGCAGCGAAAGCTGATGTTTCAGGCCTCTTGTGCACCAGACTGCCCCGTATTCACTGCACACAGGGGAGGCGGGAACAAAAGAGGCCTGGGCAGGGCGGTGCACAAGAGGCCTAAAACGGTCCTGGCCTGAATTCAGGCCAGGGCTGTAGGCAGGAAAAGCTGCCATTTCAGGCACCTTGTGCACACCAGTGCACAGAAGAGAACAAAAAAACGAGGACTTACCTGGGTCCTCCCACGGGGTCCTTGTAGCCAGTGACCTGGCTCTCTGCCTCTCTCTTCCCCCTGGTCCTGGGGTGCTGGCGGAGGGAGGCCTGGATCCAGTGCTGGTGCCGGCAGCAGCTCCATGCTGACATTGGGCCAAGAATGTGCATTGCAGTCCAGTTATGGGCCACACAGTGCAAGTGCAGACTGTCCGCACATGCGATGTGCTGCCCATTACTGGGCTGCAGTGCGCACACAGTGAGCTCCACACTGCTGGTGGGGTTAGTAGAGTTTTTTCTGCAAACTCTGCACTTCAAGTGGAGCGCGGAGTGCCAAAAACTCTGTTAGCTCTGTTAGGAGAGCGGAGCTCACCACCCACCCCAGCAATCATGGTTCAGAGGGCCCCTGTACCTCTGTGGTTACTGCTCCATTGATAGCTATGTCCCTCCTGCTACCTTTATGTTCTTGGAAATTACGATGAATATCTCATGTTCAGGTTACATTATCAGCCAAAGTAAAACACAGTGACAGTGATTATCAGCTCACAATTTTTAATCCTGTCAGGGCTTACTCAAACTTCCATGCTACCGAATGATTGTAGAGTGACTTGCATTAAATTAGCGAACAGAAGTCCCTGTCACTTGGAGTGCCGCAGTGTGGTACCAAAGGGTTTCATATTAATTAATATTATCAAAAGGTTGATTACTTCAAAACGTTTTTATAGAAGTGTGTTAGAAATGGGGTCTTTGGTTGGCAGTCAGATTACCCCCTGTCCAAGCAAGGACACTCACTCTAGTCAGGGTAAATCACAAACAATCCAAATTATCCTGTGCCCACCTTCTGGTAGCTTGGCACTGAGCAGTCAGGCTTAACTTGGAAGGCAATGTGTAAAGTATTTGTGCAATAAATTATACAATAACACCAAATAGCACCACAAAAATACACCACACAGTGTTTAGAAAAATATATATTTATCGGATAAGATGCAGGTCAAAACGATTAAAATGCAATAAGTAGGTGTTGAGATATCACTGAAAAGTGATATAAAGGCCCTCATTACAACATTGGTGGTAAAAACCGCTTACCGGCGTGCAGAAGACCGCCAACACACCACCGCTGCCGCGGAATTCCGCCACAGTTATTATGACCCACAACACGGAATACACCAAAATTAAGACACCCACACAAGTCCGCCACACCAAAGGTCAGTGATAAATTGGCGAACACAAATCCTCCATCGTCACGCCAACAGAAATACGACCACACTAACACGACACACGAATCCAAGCGGCGGTCTTTCAACCGCGGAATTCCATTGGCCGAACACACCGCCGCGCTCAAAATACACACTCATATACAAAACACTACCACATTGGACAATTCAAAATACACACACCTGATACACATACACACACCATTCCCACACACCCAATACAATATAAAACACACACCCACATCACCCACAAACCCCTATGACCAGAATCACTGAGAGAAGGCCAGAGAGAGACACTACAAACTACCACCAAGCAGTCACAGGCACACAATACCATCACCCACAGAACTTCCACGCACCTCACACAACACACCACTACATATCAGCACAATTATCACCACACACATCACCCCACACATCACCCACACCACCCCATGGCACGGAAAAGACACCCCAGGTTCTCTGAGGAGGAGCTCAGGGTCATGGTGGAGGAAATCGTCCGGGTAGAGCCACAGCTATTCGGATCACAGGTGCAGCACACATCAATAGATAGGAAGATGGAGCTATGGCGAAGAATCGTGGACAGGGTCAACACAGTGGGACAGCACCTAAGAAATCAGGATGACATCAGGAAGAGGTGGAACGACCTACGGGGGAAGGTGCGTTTCATGGTCTCAAGACACCACCTTGTGGTTCAGCGGACTGGCGGCTGACCCCCACCTCCTCCCCCACAACTAACAACATGGGAGGAGCAGGTCTTGGCGATTCTGCATCCTGAGGGCCTCGCAGGAGTAGATGGAGGAACGGACTCTGGTAAGTCAAAGCTTTACTATTACATGCCCCACCCTACCTGCATGCTATCACATACCCCCACCCCCATCACTCCAACTCCTCACAAATGTCCCAATATCACAAACCACACATCCCAACACCAAGCCCTGCATGCAACAACAAAGCATGGACACCCATCACCAAAGCATGGCCACTACAGATACCCATACGCCCCCCTAAACCACCAGCACACAAGGTCCCACACAGGAATGCAAGCACTGGGGTACACGGTCACCCACCTATTGCACACCATGCCACACACAGATGTAATAAACATCCTTTTATACCCCTGTAGGACCCCTACCCAACATCACCGGACAGGAGGGTCCACACATGTCCACACCACCAACAGAAGAGGCACACAGTGATGACAGCACCTCTATCCAACTGGATCGAGATGACCAGACCAGCCCATCGGGGACCTCGGGACAGTCGGTTCCCCTCACACAGTCACAGGCCACTACAGAGCTTCCTCCCTCTGGAAACACCAGCACAGCACCCACCCAGCGGGCCCATACCTCTGTCCCCAGGACACGTCAAGCAGCAGTGTGTCCACCACTACAGTGAACCCAGGCTAACCCACCACCCCAACAACAGGGACCTGGGGCAGTGGTAGTGGGCACACGGTCCAGGGGACAGAGGCCCAGGAACACAGGGGAACTGGGAGGGCTGCTGTGCGACAGGGGGAGGAGAGGCCAAGGGAACCCACTCTCCACGAGGCCTTCTCCTCCATCATGGGAGTCTACCACCACTCCCAGGAGACGATGGCAACGGTACTGGCCAAGTTTCAGGAGACCCAGCGCCTCCAGGAGGAACAGTATTTGGGCTTCAGGGAGGAACTCAGAACCATCAATTCCACCCTGGGCACCATCGTAGGGGTGCTGAAGGAAGTACTCAACACCAGGAGGGACACTGTGGCACAACAAAGGGCCCCTGACACTAGCATGGACGATGAACTGCCCACCACCTCCGCCGGCGCTAGTGGACAGGACGCCCCGCCACAGGACCACGACACCAGCACCCCACCCCCTGCAGAGGGAGAACCACCCCGCAAACAGTCCCTGAGATCCAGGACAAAGACAGAGAACGATGCCAAGACCCCTGCCAAGAAATGAGACTTTGTCACCCTGTCCATCCTCAAACTGCCCCAGCTCCACTTCCTATGCCCATTTGGGCAACGCACCTGTGAGACTAATAGCCTGGACTCTGCCATGGACATTCCTCCACCATCACCCCTCACCATTTTACAACCCCCTCCAATATTGAGCACTTAAATAAACACCCTTGAAGCACAAAACAATCTTGAGTCAGTCTGTGATTTCGAAATTGTGTATTAGCAATTACAGTGCCAAAATGCTCTTTCAATTGTAATGTCAACATACCTATGTCACACAACTCTAGTCCACGTGGAAACAAAGCAGATGTCACACAGTGGGACCCACATCTGTGAAATCGTAAGGGAAAGTGACAACTCAGTGACCATACACTGGGTGAAAACGACAGATAGTAGAGAGGTAGTAGTGTTAAAGTACATGCAGTAGGCAGGTCTGTATTCTTACCTGTGTCTCACTGGAAATATTTCAGAATCACCGAGTTCCTGTTGTCCATGTGCTCTTTTTCTGCTTCCTCGTCTTCACTGTCCACAGGCTCCACAGCTGCAACAACACCGCCATCTGGACCATCCTCCTGCAGAAAAGGCACCTGTCGTCGCAAAGCTAAGTTGTGATGCATACAGCAGGCCACGATGATCTGGCACACCTTCTTGGGTGAGTAGAATAGGGATCCACCTGTCATATGGAGGCACCTGAACCTGGCCTTCAGGAGGCCGAAGGTCCACTCTATAATCCGCTGAGTTCACCCATGGGCCTCATTGTAGCGTTCCTCTGCCCTTGTCCTGGGATTCCTCACTGGGGTCAGTAGCCATGACAGGTTGGGGTAACCAGAGTCACCTGCAAATGGTGAGGGACAACTGTTAGACACACACTAACCTGTAGGGCTATCCCCAGACCCAGACAACCATTCCCACTGTCTTGCTTCCAGGTGCTCACCTAATAGCCAGACACAGTGCCTCTGGAGTTGACCCATCCCATAAGGGATGCTGCTATTCTGCAGGATGTAGGCGTCATGCACTGAGCCAGGGAACTTGGCATTCACATGGGAGATGTACTGGTCTGCCAAACACACCATCTGCACATTCATGGAATGATAACTCTTCCGGTTTCTGTACACCTGTTCACTCCTGCGGGGGGTACCAAAGCCACATGGGTCCTATCAATGGCACCTATGATGTTGGGGATATGTCCCAGGGCATAGAAATCACCTTTCACTGTAGGCAAATCCTCCACCTGAGGGAAAACGATGTAGCTCCGCATGTGTTTCAGAAGGGCAGACAACTCTCTGGCAACACGTTGGAAAACATAGGCTGGGACATCCCTGATGCTATGGCCACTGTTTTTTTAAATGACCCACTTGCAAGGAAATGGAGTACTGACAGCACCTGCACTTGAGGGGGGATTCCTGTGGGATGGCAGATAGCTGACATCAGGTCTGGCTCCAGCTGGGTACACAGTTCCTGGATTGTGGCACGGTCAAGCCTGTAGGTGATGATCACATGTCTTTCCTCCATTGTCGACAGGTCCACCAGTGGCCTGTACATCGGAGGATGCCACCATCTCCTCACTTGTCCCAGTGGACGGTGCCTATGAAGGACAACAGCGAGCACAGAGTCAACCAATTCAGAGGTACGTACCCACAGCTTACACAGAACACAAATCATAATCCGAAAAGTGGCCTGTATGTGTGTTGAGACTAGGCCTAGGTATGTATGACACAGTTAAAAAATAAGCCATGTGGGCCCCGGAAATGGCGGCTGCCTGACATGTAAAGTGGGACAGTGGGATGTGAGGAAACTGCGCTGCTGTTCTACACCATTGCGGTAGGCTGTCGAAGACCACGGCGCAATGCTGCATTGGTTAACATGGGTCCCAGGAGCCAATGACGATGTACACCGGCGGTGACGGTACACACTGCTGCAGACGTGACCGCCATTTTTTATCTGTTCAATCACTCGATACCTGATCTTCGACAGGAGAGGACCTACACTGCAAGTGCTGCTGTGACCTCGGTCTGGAAGAGACAATGGCTCGAGTGTCTGGGGAAAGGGCCCCTGCCTTCACATCGGAGGAGTTGGAGAAACTTGTGGATGGGGTCCTCCCCCAGTACACGCTACTCTACGGCCCTCTAGACAAACAGTTAAGTACACTGGGAGCATGCTGTATGGGCTATGCCTGTGTGGAGTGGGGTCGATGAAAGATGGGGGGGGGGAGATTGAGGCGTGCATGAAACGACGATGAGTGCATGTGCCACATGGGCAGGGATGGGGGCCAATGACTGTGACGGTGCAGTTGGTAATAAAATTTCACTTCCCCCTGTACAAATCATGTAGGTCAGCGCCCACCATAAAAAAGGTATTTGGCGTGCCATCGCCAAGACGTCCGGACCCTGGGGGTCTACCACAGACGGAGCAACCACTGCCGTAAGAGATGGGAGGACATTCGCCGCTGGAGCAAGAAGATGGCGGAGGCTCAGCTGGGGATGGCCTACCAACGTGGGAGGGGTGCCTGTCGCACCATGACCCCCCTGATGTTCCGAATCCTGGCGGTGGCATACCAGGAGTTGGATAGGCGCTTGGGGGCTTCACAGCAGCCACAAGGGGGTGAGTACACTCTCATCCTGCTGATTTTGCGTGCAGTGGAGGTGTCTGGGTGGGGGAGGTGGGCTGTGGGTTTCCCTAGGCCAGGGCGAGTTTAGAAGGCAAGGTCCCTCCGTAAGGCAGGCCATGTGGGACCCCACCTCTGTAGAGTGCCAAGTACACCTAGTCATGCTCCTGTGTCATCCATGTGTGCAGATGTCGTCCATAGCCTTGTAGGCCATGTTCCAGGGATTGAACAGTGGAGCCCAAGAGCACGGCGTAGTGCAGGGGGCTTCTGTGTCTGTCGTGTCCGCCAACGGTAGCGGTAATGCATGCACTCAACATGTCTTTCTTCTGTCGTCCCCCCTCTTTTTGTGGTCTTCCTGTTCTTGTGTGCATTAGCATCATCAGGCGGAGGAGCAGTGGCATCGGAGCAGGAGGGAGCTGCATCCCACATGGCCCTGGAGGGCGACACTACGGAGTCTGATTTCACCAGTGGGACGGAGGGTGAGGGGAGCTCCACGGCGGGGACAGGTGCTGACACCAGTGACACAGACTCGTCCTCTGATGGGAGTTCCCTTGTTGTGGCGGCAACATCTGTGCCCCGCATCTACAGGTACAGCCGCCACCCCCCTACCAGCACCGCCCTCCCAGCAGCCCCTCAGCCTTTGCCCCGTGCCCGCTCACCCAGGAGGGTGGGCATCACCGGCGCCCCAGGCACCTCAGGCCCTGCCCCAGTCACCCCTGCTGCCCTCAGTGAGGAGGCCATTGACCTCCTCAAGTTCCTCACTGTTGGGCAGTCTACCATTTTGAATGCCATTCAGGGTGTAGAAAGGCAGTTGCAACAAACAAATGCATTCCTGGAGGGCATTCATTCTGGTCAGGCGGCCCTTCAGCAAGCTTTTCAGACTCTGGCCTCAGCACTGATGGTAGCCATTGTCCCTATCTCTATCCTCCCCCCTCCAACTCCCTCCACCCAGACCCAGACCCAATCCCCTCTACCTCAGCCTATCCCAAGCACACCTTCAAACCAGCATGCACACACGTCAACACACAAGGGAAGCTCAGGCAAACATAAGCACCACACATCCCACAGGCACTCACGCAAGCATCACACACATGCAGACACATCAACATCCACTGCCTCCACTGTGTCCCCCTCCTCCTCGTCTCCCTCCTCCCTCCCAGTCTCGTCTACACTCACACCTGCATGCACAACATCTACAGCCACTACTGCCATCACCAGCACACACACCACCACACCCCGCTCATGTGCAGTCACCACCCCCACTACCATTCACACGTCCCCTGTGTCCTCTTCCAGTGTGTCTGTGACGCCCCCTCCCAAGATACACAAAGGCAGGCACACACCCACCCAACAGCCATCTACCTCACGACAGCCTCCAGCGCACGCACCATCACCCAAAGTCACCAAACACCTCCTACAACCACAACCTCTTCCTCCACTCCCAAACCCCCTCCAGCTACACGTCCCAGTGTCTCCCAAAAACTTTTCCTGTCCAACCTTGACCTCTTTTCCACACCTCCCCCACCCCGTCAATCTCCTAGGGACCGACTCTCTAGGTCCCAACCTAGCACCTCAGCCAAAACATCTCCGGGACCAGTGGTGCCTGTAGTCACCCGAATATGGAGTGCACCGGCCACCAGGGCAGCCAGTGTGGCTCGGAGCCACAGCATGGACAGTCCCCCACCTGTCCACCAGCACAAGCCCCGCTGGGCCAGAGAGGACTGCCAGCACAAGCCCCGCTGGGCTGGAGAGGACCGCCAGCACAAGCCCCGCTGGGCCAGAGAGGACCGCCAGCACAAGCCCCGCTGGGCAAGAGAGGACCGCCAGCACAAGCCCCGCTGGGCTGGAGAGGACCGCCAGCACAAGCCCCACTGGGCAAGAGAGGACCGCCAGCACAAGCCCCGCTGGGCTGGAGAGGACCGCCAGCACAAGCCCCGCTGGGCCAGAGAGGACTTCCAGCACAAGTCCCGCTGGGCTAGAGAGGACCGCCAGCAGCTGAGTCACTGCAAAGGAGCCCGCTGCCTCAAGCACCGCTGAACAGGGCACCACCGCCTCACGCACCGCTGAACAGGGCACCGCCGCTACAAGCACCACTGAACAGGGCACCGCCGCATTAAGCACCGCTGCCAAGGACACCGCCGCCTCAAGCACCGCTGAACAGGGCACCGCCGCCTCAAGCACCACTGAACAGGGCACCGCCGCTACAAGCACCGATGAACAGGGCACCGCCGCCACAAGCACTGCAAGCCCATGAGTGCCAAAAGCTGTGATGCTTTTCAGGCCAACACGAGCAGGATGAAGCACTCTGGGCACAAGGCCCCCTCCAGAACCTGTGGAGACTGTTATCCACTACCTCTGTCCTTGGCAGGATGAAGCACTCTGGGCACAAGGCCCCCTCCAGAACCAGTGGAGAAATACATCCACTACCTCTGTCCTTGGCAGGATGAAGCACTCTGGGCACAAGGCCCCCTCCAGAACCAGTGGAGACTGTTATCCACTTGAGAAACTGTGGCTTTGCACTCCCCAGGATGGAACAGTTGGCAACCCACCCACTGTAGAGACTTGAGAGACTGTGGCTTTGCACTCCCCAGGATGGAACAGTGGGCATGTGGCCCCCTCGTGGATTTGGCATCGTGAACTCAACCGGCTGAGGTGCCCCCCCTTTCCCTCCCCCTGAGGTGCCTGTTTTATTGCTATCTGATGCCCCTGCAGTGTTCTCTCCGTCATGGTCGGGGATCTTGTGTGGGCCTCGCCCATACCGTGTGGGCCCAGTGTTCCACGGACTTCAATGGAGCACTACCTGGACTACTATTGTTGCTGTATATATTTGTTTATAGTGTGTATATATATTTTTACGTACTCGATTTTAATATATTACAATGGTTACACTCATTTCCTTTGGTCTTTGCATTCTTCTGGGGGGTCTGGGGGGTGTAACTGTAATGTATCATGCTGTATTAGTATGTGTCTTGTGGTGGGTGGGGTGGGGGTGGGGGTGTTGCGTGTTGCGTGTGTGTGTCCCTGTTTTTTCCCTCCCCCCTCCCCTGTGTCATAGGTGCAGTACTCACCGTGGTCTTCGCGGGGGCGTTCGTGATCCTGGTGGAGGAGCAAGAAGATAAGGGCTGGCAGGATCTGCAGCTCTGGTTCCATGGCGTGCTGATTCCTCGTGGGGTGTGCAGAGGCGAGCGTTTTCACTTCGAAGTCCTGTTTCCGCCGTGTTTTTGTCCACGGTGAATCCGCCCCAGAAAAGGTGGCGGATTGGCCTGTTGTGATACTGTGGGCGGTACATTGTCCTCCGCCTGTTTGTTGGCGGTGACCGCTGCGCTGTTTGTTTGTACCGCCGTGGCGGTCGGAGTGTTAAAGTGGCTGTCTTTGTTGGCGGTTTCCGCCATGGTCGTAATTCCATTTTTTTTACTGCCGCTTTAACACCGTCCGCCAGGGTTGTAATGACCACCAAAGTGTCTTAAGTCTTTGCAAAACAAGTAAATGTCTCTTAAAAACAAGAAAGGTATCTTACAAGCCTAAAGTACCTGGTTCGTTTTCAAAATCTCCACAAGGGACCGCAGAGGATGCGATGCGTGGAAAGCGGAGAGGTGTGCGTTGGTTTCACCCCTTCGCACACTGACTTGTGTCGTTATTTTCCACGCAGGGGAAGGCTTTGTGTCGATTTCTAGCGCACAGACTTGGTTCCTCTCCGGGTTGCAGAAGTTTCTGGCGCCTGGGACCTGTGCATGGAATCCTGGGCTTGCGGAGCGAAGTCACAAGCGCTGTGACGATCCAGTGGGTGTTGCGTGGAATTTTCTCCCGCACAGCAGGCGATGCGTCGATTCCTCTCTGGAACTCGGGCTGCGTTGTCCCGGGCCGGTTATGCGTCGATCTGGTGGGCTGTGCGTCGACGTTCCAGTCGCAAAGCAGGCACTGCCTCGATCTTCTCCTTGCAATGTCACGCTGCATCATTCCGGGAAGGCATGCAGTGAATTTCTCATCGCTGGGCAGGCTGTGCATCATTTTTAGCAGGCTGTGTGTCGAATTTTCACAGCACAAGGAGTGCAGTTGCAGGAGTGAAGTCTTTTTGGTCCTGAGACTTCAGGGAACAGGAGGTAAGCTTTATCCAAGCCCTTGGAGAGCACTTCTCAGCACAGCCAGGGAACAGCAAGGCAGCAGGGCAACAGCAAGGCAGCAGTCCTGGTCAGAAAAGCAGCCCCAGTGAGTCCTTTGGGCAGCCAGGCAGTTCCTCTTGGCAGGTCTGGTTCAGGGATTCTTCACCAGCAGGTTTCTTGTCCAGAAGTGTCTGTGAGGTAGAGTGTCTACCACAAGAAGTGTCTAAAGTCTGTGGTTTTGGGTCCTCTTCTTATACCCATTGTGGCCTTTGAAGTAGGCTTACTTCAAAGGAAAAGTCTCACTTGTTTGTGAAATCCTGCCCTGCCCAGGCAAGGCCTCAGACACACACCAGGGGTTTGGAGTCTGCATTGTGTGAGGGCAGGCACAGCCCTTTTAGGTGTGAGTGACCACTCCTCCCCTCCCTCCTAGCGCAGATGGCTCATCAGAAAATGCAGGCTACACCCCAGCCCCCTTTGTGTCACTGTCTGGAGAGAGGTCCAAACAGCCCTACTGTCAAACTATCTCAGACAGGGAATCCACAAACAGGCAGAGTCACAAAAATGGCTCAAGCAAGAAAATGCCCACGTTCTAAAAGTGGCATTTTCAAACACACAATCTTAAAATCAACTTTACTAAAAGATGTATTTTTAAATTGTGAGTTCAGAGGTCCCAAACTCCACATGTCTATCTGCTCTCAAAGGGAAGCTACGCTTTAATCATGTTTAAGGGCAGCCCCCAGGTTAACCTATGAGAGAGATAGGCCTTGCAACAGTGAAGACTGAATTTGGCAGTATTTCACTGTCAGGACTTATAAAACACAGTAGTATATGTCCTACCTTAACCATACACTCCACCCTGCCCATTGGTCTACCTAGGGCCTACATTAGAGGTGCCTTATATGTAGGAAAAGGGAAGGGTGAGGTCTGGCAAGTGGGTACACTTGCTAAGTCGAATTTACAGTTTAAAACAGCACACACAGACACTGCAGTGGCAGGTCTGAGGCATGATTTCAGGGCTACTTATGTGGGTGGCGCAACCAGTGCTGCAGGCCCACTAGTAGCATTTTATTTACAGGCCCTGGGTACCTCTAGTGCACTCTACTTGGGACTTACTAGTAAATCAAATATGCCAATCATGGATAAACCAAATAACTGTACAATTTACAGAGAGAGCATATGCACTTTAGCACTGGTTAACTGTGGTAAAGTGCTCAGAGTTCAAAAGCCAAGAAAAACAGATCAGGAAAAATGGGAGGCAGGAGTCAAAAAGTGTGGGGATGACCCTGCAAAAAGAGCCAGGTCCAACACAGAATTACTGTTTACCTTTTAAAAAGCCAAATTTACAAATTTTTGATGCAGCGCAGCACAGCAACTAAAGTGGCTCTGCTGCTTGAAGGGAGAGAGCAGAAGAGTGCCATTTCTACTAGGATATGACACTGTATTTCTCACTCTGTGCTGGCACACTTTAGACTGTCTTGCACCATGCAAATACACCTTTGCACCATGTAGCATTCACCCCCAGCCAGCAAAACCCCTGAATAACTACGCCACACACAGAGCTGTAAATCACGTCTTTATTCCTCTGCATGCACCTGTGAATACCAACACTCCAAATCAAGTGTTCATACATTCTATTCTAACAATTACATCACACACTGATACGGAGTCCTCGTGGAGAAAGAAAGGTTCAGTTCTAAATCATGCAAGACACTATACATGGCAAAAAGGTGTGTGTGTGATATGTCTAGCATTGGTTTTGTACTGGGAGGGTACAATTCAAGGTCAAAATGCTCACCTTAAACATAGTTTAAAATCTTTACAAGTATGTTTACAAGTACGTATGTGTGTTGTACAGTACAGTGTTCATGCCTAGAAGGAGATAGGGTTTTGCATCAAAGCCCATGGGTGGTTGCATGGGAATATCCATGTGCCACCCACAGTATGCCCCCTTGACACAAAATAAGGCATAGTGCTACTTTGTGCTACTTTAGGGCTACTTTCCAGTATCAAACAGGGTTAGCACTGGAAAGTAAATCCCAATTCAACACTGCACCGGTCGGTGTCACTTTAGTGATGCAAACCTAAAGCAAAGTGTCAGTAAATCTTGGCCGGGATTTGTTTTGTTACTGCTCTTTATTTTACTCATCAACTCGATTTTTGAGGTCATGATGAACAGATGTTGAAATATCATATTGGAGCAAATCTAAAGGTATTTATATTTAAAGGAATACTGAAAGCCTTCTTCATAGTCAGTGGATTAGAATCAAAACTGTTACTGTAGTGCATTTGATAGCAAAGTTTTTGATATGTTTTCACCACTGAGCGTGCATAAGTGCTTTTCAGACTCTTTAGAGTAAAGTCTATGATATCTTTGCTAACCAGCGGTGGCACTGGTGTTTGTGTAAGATTTCAGCGTGTCCTTGTTCCAAGGCAGTAGAGCATGGATAAACTGGCTTGTGCAACCTATGGCCTCCCAAGCATTTAAACCAGCATGCAGTTATAAATAAAATTAGGTATTTTGTATTTAACTCTCACCTCAACAAAGCTTAGCTATCTGGAGAGAGTTCTCCCCATCCTAAACCTCACAACACACAAAACAGACCACAAACATACATATATGCATATTTGCAAATACAGAAAAGGAATTTTGGTCAGCCTTTTTCAGGCGTTGCTTACTGTAGTTTGGCACACTTCAAGCACTGTCTTTAGGGGTTTACACCACAAGTGGCATCTGCCCAGAGCATTAAAATGGCTGTTAATGCTACTGCAGTGGTAAAGTAAGAAAAATCAAAAAGTCCACCAGAGTGTTACAACACATGCATACACTGGTGCATGGTGAATTGGTAAATGGTCAGAAGTTATCATTCCAAGAGGAGGCAGAGTATTTTCCTCTGATGTCAGTTCCTGTTTGTACCATACATAAGAATTTGTGAAGGGTGTATTGAAATACATTAATTCTTCTAGTTTTTCATTGCACTCATTATCCTTTGCTACCATTTCATTGATTTTTGCCCCTTGTAGTTCACACTTTCTTCTGGATTTACTTCTGAATATCATTGCCTTGCTCTGCCAGCAGCAGCGTCCGCCAGCAGAACACCGCCAGGCTGTATCATAGGTCATAATACGGTCGGCGGCGGTCTACTGGCGTGGCGCTGCAGCAGCACCACCTTAATGCCATCCGCCGGCATGACCACAGCTGTATTTCTGCCATCCTTCTGGTGGAAATCCAGCTGTGGTCATAATACCGCTGACAGCTGGTAGCCGCGGCGACGGTCTTTCGGCAGCAGGCGCCACGGTGGTAGGTGGCGCATGCCGCCAATGGTATAATGAGGGCCTACATCCTTTTTCACTTTTTCTGACATGGATTCAAAGATTCAGCTTTTTACCACATGCATATTGTATCACTTACAGTTTAAATTTCAATGTCTGAGCTCCTTTGTCCGATCTCTTTATGTTTTCCATATCCTATTGTTGTGAAAAAAAAACAGAATATTTTCATTTGTTTGAAAGCAGCACAGAGTGAATACTTTCACAGGAAATATTTCTTAGCTTTGCAGAATGGTAATTTTCCCTTAGAACCAATGTCAGAGATTGCATTTTGGAAAGTAAATAGGATTGTCATTGCTTCAAAAAAAAGAAACACTTTCATATTATGGCTACATTTATTGCCAGGGCTATGGTTTTACACAACCTGAGAAATTGGATTTGTCCCTAATTCTTTTTTTTAACTGAATGTGAAATCAGTTATCTACAGACTAAAACTTCCAACCAGTTCCCTGAAGCAAGTGCTAACATGTTGCTTTTCTGGATCAGAATCAGATCTGAATAGCCAACGACTGAGTGAACATTTTAGTCTATGCCTATTCCCTCTGGGGCAGAGTTCAGGTGCTTAAAATGGCCATCACCTCACTGCCTACACCTACTGGATATGCTGCCACTGGCATTCTGGAACTCCAAACCTCAGGAAATCAATCACAACATCAAAATTTTGTGTGGAAGAACATGAAACCACGCCTAAAGATCACAAAGGTGCTAGCCCTCAGAGCACTGTGTAGGACTTCCAAGCGCAGTGCACTACTTTACAACGCTCCACCTTTCCCAAATAGTTTACTTTGCCTCAGGTAAGGCAGAGGCTTCACTATGGGTACATATCAAGAAACAAATGATGAAGTTGTGCCCAGGCATCCACATATTGTATGCTTCATCCCCTGTAAAGAGCTGCTAACCCTATAATACAGACCATGCTTAAGACATGAACACATGTCCACAAACTGTTCAAATGCAGTGTGTGGACACACAAATTGGTACCTCTATGGCACAACTCCAGCATCTGCATAGGAAAGCAACCCATTACTTACCCCTTATGGAAACAAGCTATTATACTCACTATTGATAACCAGCTGCATGACAACCAGCTAAAATCATTCGAGAACATGCAGGCTGAATGTTATCTACTTAACTCCCAGTTGCGGCAGTAATGGCAACTGAAACATTTCCTCTCCGGCTGCCTTGGTTTGCTACCATGGGCGATTGAGGAAGCCCCACTCACAGTATTTAGCTCTCTGGGCCAAATCTAAGGGAGTGGTCTCGGGATTCTACAGTCTCCTTTCACAACCCCTTCTTCATCAGATGCAAACCTATTGGCAATGGCTGTTTAACACATACTACTTGGAGGAGTACTGGCCTGAACTCATTGAAAACTTAGACAGAGGATTTCAGGAATCCAGGATGCAATTTTCCATTTTTAAAGTAGTTCAAGACTGGTACTGGTTCCCTCTAAAACTGAAACAAGCAGGTCTGCTGCAACATTAGACCTGTTGAAGGCATACCCACAAACACTGTGACCTACTCCATATCCTCTACCAATTCCCACAACTCGTCACCTTTTGGACTTCCATCCAGTTCTCACTCAGTAAGGAAGGCTCTATAGACCTTCATCACCTTAGCAGGCTCCTGTGCCATTGGAGAGCACAGTAAGCACCAACACATGATGAATGGCTCATTGCAATGTATAGAATATCCTCCTATGAACGGGTTATATAACCAGTTCAAGACAAAATGACACTTTTCTTCATATACGAGAATTTAATAATGATGAGACAACGTCCGCCTAACATGCAACAACAGAGGCTACTGACGCAGGAGAGCATAGTGAGGCCATGCTTGGATTACTGCTGTCTCTTGGAGAAGGGCTTCCTTGATTCTTGCCCATTCCGACCCTCCCCCCCCGATCCACTGCTCACCCGAATGACTGTGACTGCTGGGCTCCTCGCTATTGGACGTTGTTATTATTGTTGACCCTGTCCTTCATATCACCAGTGTTGAGGGTATTACTTTTGTTAATGTTGACCTAACATTTTACATTATGTGCCCCTGATGGGTCTTTAGTTGTAATTGCTATTACATGGAAAAAGCGCCCTCCTCCCCCTGCTGAATATGTTGTACCATGGTTTGTGCCTTGTTTCCATGCCACCCCTGTTTGTACTTGACGTGGCCTCTGTGATTCCTTTGCAATTGGGATGGAGACACAATAAAGAATTACCTCAAAGAAAATAAATTGAAATCTGCTTTAGTATTCACACAGCCCACTTGTTAAACCAAGTCATCCAGCTTAATATCCCAAGTTACCGGTCAATAATTCTGCATATCTGGAGAACTCCTGTTCTTCAGAGCAAAGGGCTCCAAGAAATTCCAAAGTTCAGAAGGCAACAAACCTTAAGTAAGTCCATCCTTGGGTCTGATCCCAGTTTCTTTAATTAACTCCTGTCCAGTATACAACATGTTACAGATATGGGCCCTCATTATGAACATGGTGGTAAACACCACTCCGCCGGCAGTGGCGGTAACTACCGCCAACAGTCAGGTGGTCTGGACTGTCAAATTACGAACCACCTTAAAAACAGGCAGCCTGAAAACCACTCACCGCCAGCAGAGGAGTGCTGACAACGACGGCAGAGCCTGCCCACAGGCCGATGGAAAGGCCCTACCTGCCCATCAAATAAAGCACTAGACCTCTGTCAGTTCCGGGGCAGGAACCACTGCCACGCAAAGCCAGGCGGAAATGAACCAAATAAAAGGAAACACTCACCGGAGACCCACACAACATGCTGAAGCAGAAATGGATAGAGAGTTGCAAATCATGCCAGCCCTGCTCCTTGGCATATACCTCCACGAACGAGACCACCAATGAAGACGACAACGGTAAGTACTGCAACGTACTAAACAAGGGAAGAAAGCGCAAAGTTACATACCCACCCACTCCACCCCTCGCAACCCACCCACAACCCTTCACAACAGCACAAGCCATACACCCCAGAGCAAGAGGTACCTACCCGACACAAGGCAAATTAAACATGCCCAAAGTACACACATGTGCCCAACACCCCCAACCAAAGAAACGATGAACCACAGATCGTGAGTGTGTCAAAACCAACACTGGCCATACAAACCTTAATTCAGCTCAATGAGCAACAGAAGTGCAACATAGGGCCAATGGCCAGTCCTTAGTTCCCAAATGGCCCCAACTTGACTCCCACAAGTGCAAAGGTACTCGATCTCATAGGGGAGGGGCAACAATAGGGCATCCAGGCACCTCAGGGAACCGGGGCAGGGGTGGTGGGGGTGAGGACTTATGACTGGGGGGTGGCTTGGCTTTACATTTGGGAGGTGGAGGGGGCTTGGGTCTGGTCCTTGAAGCTGGTGGAGCGGGCTTGGCCTGGGACGCAGCAGGTGTTCCAGGGCCAGCACAGGGTCTCTTGCTCACAGGGGAGGTAGCACGGGAATTGTAAGGGCAGACAGGGGTTGGCTGTGACATGGGAGTGGACAGGGCAAAGAGGTGTGCACGTTTAAGGTTGAGACGAGGTGGGCCAGGGGGTTAGAATAGGTCAACACAGGATAGGAAATGTTGTTAGGGGCAATCGGGGTGGACCTGGAGAAAGCGTGGGAGTGGAGGTAGAGGGAGTGGTTATGACAGGTGTAGGTGTGCGTGACGTGGGTGCAGGTGACTGTAAATTCTGCTGAGGTGTGGTAGATGTGTGTTGGGTGGGTGTTTTGGTGCTTTTGAGTGTTTTGGGAGGAGGGGGTGGACACAGTGGGACAAGACAGGCTGCCAGTGTTCATTGATGTTGTCTGCAAGTTTAGTGAGTGTGCTGCACGTGTCAACTAAAGTCAATGTGGTGAGTGCAGGTGTGGTGTCTGAGGTGCATGAATGGATGTCTGATTTTGTGCTGACTGCAAGAATAGGGTCACCAACATTGAGGGTGCAGTGCCTGTGAGTGTGCATGTAGAGGGGGCAGACAGGGAGGCAGAAGATGCGGACACACTGGGGGAAGTGGATGTGTGTGTGCCTGTGTATGTTGGCTGTGTGTATGCCTGTGGTGGGAAGTGTGGTGCTTGTGTTTTGAAGTGTGCTTCTTGTGTGTTGAGGTGTGTGCCTGCATGTCAGAATGTGTGCTTGGGACAGGTGAATGGAGTGTGGTGCTGGAAGGGGTAGAGGTGGTTGGAGGGGGGACGGAATGACCAGGGAAACTGGCTGCTGTCAAAGAGGAGGCCAGAGCCTGAAAAGATCTCTGTAGGCCAGACACAGCACTGAGAATGCCATCCAGGTAGGCATTGGTCTGCTGCACCTCTGATGCTAGCCCCTGGATGGCATTGACCATGGTTGTCTACCCTACAGAGATGGTCTCATGAGGTCAATAGCCTCCTCCGTGAGGGCAGCAGGGCTGACTGGGGCAGGGGAGGAGGTGCCTGGGATGAAGGAGACGCCCACCCTTCTGGGTGAGCGGGCACGGGCAACTCAGAGGGGAGCAAATGGGAGGGCAGTGATGGTATGGGGGTGGCGAAAGATGACACAGAATGGGTGGGCCCACTAGGGTCTGCCACTGCCAGGCAGCTCCCATCGGAGGAGGTATCAGAGTCACTACCTCCAGTGGTAGTTGCCTCCCCCGTGGTACTCCTCTCGCCCTCCAACCCACTGGTTCCTTTGGCATCGGAAAACTCTGCCTTCGTGGAACTGTGGGTCGCTGCATCCCCTCTAGCCAGTGCCTCAGCTCCCTCGCCAGATGATGCTGATCTACGCAGGCAACACAAGAGAACGGGGATGGGGAAACAAAACAGGAGAGACACTTGTTAATAGCTGAATGGAGGTACATAACTGGTTCACACATACACCCACCCTGCAAATATTCCACCATGCAGCACCTACCGCTATACACATTGCTATGCCCATGACTAGTGTCCACAGCCATTCCCTACAGCACTGAAGGACCTAAATTACTGCAGACCTGACCCCTACAATCCTACTCCCCACGGGGCCATTATGTAAAAGGACATCAGTCAGAGACCCTGCCACTAGACAGCATACATACCACAGCACAGTCACACATCCATTAAGGAGGCATAAGATGGTTCATGAACTCACCCCCTTGTGTCTGCTGCACAGCCTTCAAGCACCCATCCAGGTCTGGATACGCCACCACCAGAATGCGTTGCATTAGGGGGTCAGTGACCGACAGCCAACCCTTCCTCGTTGGTAGGACTTAGGAGGACTTCCCCAGCTGGGCCTCACAGATCTTCCTCACCCAGCGCCGCAGGTTCTCCCACCGCTTCCTGAAATGGGTGCTTCGCCGGTTGTAGACACCCAAGGTCCGCACCTCCCTGGCGATGGCCTGCCACAGTCCCCTCTTCTGATGGGCACTGACCTATATGGGACACACAGAAAAAGGAACACAGAGGTCAGACAATGCCCATTACATAAAGCTGGCCATACGTCCACTATGTGACGGACATTTACAACAGCACACACACACGCACCAGGTCAGGAACCCACGACTGTACAGTGTCAAACATGCACACATGTTTACAGCCATCTACCACCATTACACACATCCATGCCACCCAATCCACCTACTCACCTGTACCTCTGGTCGACAGTAGAGCTTGGCATACAGGGGCAGGACCCCATCCACGAGCTTGTCCAGTTTCTCGCTGGTGAAGGCCAGGGCCCTTTCCCCACCACACATGTCATTTCCATGTCCAGAGGCAGGACACAGCAGCACACTCAGTGGAGTACCTGCATGCACGTAATCCGGGAGTCAAGTGAAGTTGGGGTGACGAGTTAGCGTACGTTTTGCGGCGGTGTGCACTGCCGGAGGCAATCATGATACGCTAAGAATCCACATTGACAACCATGTTAACCAATGAATGGTCGCACGGTGGTGAACACCGCCTTACACTATTACGTCAACCGTTAGCGGTATGAGGTCACTTCCACTACAACATTTCTGGATTACAGGGGGCAGATATTTTGGCCATTATTACGCAGTTATTAAATTCTCATATGCCCTATTGTCCCCAACCCCCATAGGCATGAACAAATATACATTTACACACCACAACAGTCCTGATGTATCATTGAGGACATGTCACTCCAGTTTCACATCCTACTATGCATTGTCATCGACTTGTATGCCAGCAGTGCTGAATATGAAACATTGTGGGCAGATGTATGTGTGTTCCTCACATGTGTTCTCAACCCCTCCTAGGTACAGACCCATGTGGTGAGGGAGGGCCCCATCGGTGTACAGGCCACTTGTTGATTTGGGGACCATGGTGGAGCGTCACATCATTATCAATTACAGACTCAACCGTGCTACTATTCATGAACTTTGTGTATTACTGGATCCAGCACTGAGACCGGCTAATCGGAATCAGCATGCCATCCCTACTGAAGTACAGGTGCTCTTTGCACTCCATTTAATGCCACGGACTCATTTTAGGTGACTGTGGGCATGGGTGCAGGTTTTTCATAGCCCATGTTTAGCATTATACTGTCCAGATTCCTGAATGCATTTGTACAACACCTGCAGTCCTATGTGAGGTTTCCCCAAAGCGCTGACCTCCCTGCCATCAAGTCGGACTTCTATGCCTGTGCCAACATTTCCCACGTGATAGGTGCCATCGATGGCACCCACATAGCTCTCCTCCCCCCAAGAGTAGGTAAACAGGTGTACAGAAACAGGAATAACTTTCACTCCATGAACATTCAATTGGTGCGTACTGCAGACCAGTACATCTCCCATGTGAATGTCATGTTCTATGTATCAGTCCATGATTCCTTTGTGCTGAGGAACAGTAGTGTGCCACACATGTTGGAACAACTACAAGGGGACAGAGGATGGATCATAGGTAAGTGTGTCTGACACTTTTTGGCACATAGCAGACAGCCAGGCTGTCTGCCACTGAGGGTTGTCAGTGACAGTCCTCTTTTGCCCCCTGTCTCAGGTGATTCTGGCTACCCCAACGTACGTTGGCTCCTGACACTAGTGAGGAATCCTAGGACAGATGCAGAGAGGAATTACAATGAGGCCTATAGATGTACTAGGAGGGTGATAGAGCACACAATAGGTCTCCTGAGGGCTAGATTCCATTGCCTCGATATCTCTGGGGGATCCCTGGCCTAGGAGCCTGAATAGGTGTGTAGAATAGTGGTGGCCTGCTGCATGCTGCACAAAGTGGCTGTGAGGAAATCTATTCCCCTCTTGGAGAAGGAGGGTGCCGTATATCCAGACCAGCTTCCTCAGAGAGGGAATGAGAGTGATGGTGATGATGAAGAGGGGGAAGATGTACATTCCAGGAACCAACTGATACAACTTTACTTCCAGTAACTATGTGGGACTATTCAATGACTTTGCTGTCTGTGCAGCATACTGTCAGTGTGCCTTCTCCTCTATGGGGGTGTTGGGTCTATAGACATTGTCACTGTGACCAGGTTTGCATGAGACATGTGACATTATGTACAAATTGTTTGACAATTCTGTTGGCACACCCACATGTTGTGCGTGGGGTGCAATTCCTGCAACTCAGATAAGAATAAATGACTTCAAAGACAATTGCATCCACACTTCCATTTGTTTCAACATAATGACGGGGGAAATTGACATTGGTGAACAGGTGTTTTATTTGGTGCAGGGATGCCATTGTGCAGTTTACAGTGATGGGAGTGGGCTACTGGTGGATGTCCATACTGGATACATGGACGCCCCATTTGTTGGCAGTGGTGGTATGTCCATCTATCATTTACAGTTTTTGGGGTTGTTATTGCACGGTGTGGACGGTGGTTCAGTGGCACACTTGGAGGACAGTTCTTGTCAGAGTCACTTCTTTGAGGGGGCCTTGGTCTTGGCAGGTGTGCCAGTGCCATATCTGGGACTGAGGGACCGTTTGGGTGCATGGTGTTGGCCTGAGATGCAAGTCTCCTGTGTGTCCTGAGATGGTGGCACAAGTCCAGTTGCTGCTGCTGTTGTTGGCTGGTCTGTATCTTGGCTTGTAGTAGGGGCTTCCTGGTCTGTGGGGGTCTCAGGCTGAGTTGGGACAAGGTGCAGCAGCGCACCTGCTATGGTGACCATGGTGGCATTGTGCCGTTTCTATTGCTCCATGGCCTCTTGGTTGTGTGCTACCTGCAGCCTTTGATTCTGCTCCAGGGTGGAAACAATATGGGCCAATCTGTCCTGGGTATGGTGGTATGCTCCCTGGACCTCAGATATCACATCCTGGGCTGCAGCATCCATCCTGTGGCCTTCCCCCTGGGCCACTGATGCCCTCTCACTGGGCCTAGCCCCCTGTGCATGTGTCCCCTGCACAGGTCTGGCAGTACCACTTGTACTGGGGCCATCGTCTTCCTGTCTGTTGGTAGGGGATGACTGTGGCCTCTGTCCATGTGTTCCACCAGTCTGTGGCCTAGATACACAGGTGTGGGGACGGTTGCCCTGGGCTGATGTTGTTGGCTGGGTGGTAGGGGTGTCAGTGGTGTCCTGGGTGGGGCTGCTGGATGGTGACAGTCCAGGACTGTGTGAGGGGTTAGGGTGTTCCTCACTGTCCCGGGTTCCCTCTCCAGTGTCCTGGGTGGTGCCTCAGTCTCCATGTGGGGCACTGCCACTCCTTGTCCTGTCCGTCAGGTTGGGTTGGCTGGTGGTGCCTGTTGGGGGGAATGGACATGTCTGTTACAGTTGCATAATCGGATGGGGTGCACAGGGCTGGGCTGTTTTGTGCAGGTTTTACACTTTAGGGCCATGCAGGGTGCCTTTGTGAGGTTGCCATTGCATTTTCATTAGGATGTGGAGGTACATTGTGGGTGGTGTAGTGCCTTTGTGATTCCTTGCAGGGGTGGGTGGCTGTGCACAGGGAGAGGGATGTGGGCCTGTTAGTGGGTTTGTGGGGTGTCTGGATGTAGTGCTTTTGGCCTGGGTGGGGTAGTGTCCTCGTGGCTGTTGGAGGGGTGAGGCGGTGCATGCATAACAGGTGTAGTGGATAAGGGGTAATTGTAGACGACTTACCAGAGTCCATTTCTCCAGTGAGTTCAGTGAGACCCTCAGGATGCAGGATGGCCAGTACCTTTTTGTCCCAGTAAGTGTAGTCGGGTGGTGTTGGTGGAGGTACTCCACCAGTCTTCTGGACCGCAATATTGTGCCGGGATGCCATGGACCTCACCTTCCCGTGCACGTCATTCCATCTCTTGTGGGTGTCGTCCCTCGTGAGTGGATGGTGTCCCACTGAGTTGACCTTGTTCACTATTTTCTGCCATAACTCCATCTTCCTGGTGATGGGTGTGTGCTGGACTAGTATCTCTTCCACCATGGTCGGTGATATAGCGTCGGTAATACCGCCAACAAGCCGGCGGTAGTAAATATGAAATTATGACCATGGCTGAAACCGCTCAGACAGACAGCCACTTTAACACACCGACGGCCAGGGTGGATTCAACAAGGACCATGGTGGTAACCGCCAATAGCCAGGCCGAAGCCAATGTTCAGCCCACTGTATTATGACAGGCCAATCCTCCACCTTTTCCGGGGCGGTACCAATGACATCAAAAGCCTGGCAGAAACACTGCACAGAAGGGAAAAGACTCACCTCTGGAGACTCAAGGAGGAACCATGCTGCCATGCAGCCCGAGTTGCATGTGCTCCCCATGCTCTTCTATGTGCTGCTCCACTACGAATACCAATGCCGGTGAAGACGACCACGGTAAGTACAGCCGCCTAGCACAAAAGGGAGGGGGGGAGGAAAAAGAGAGTGACACCCACATGCCACACACAACACCCCCACCCCCAACACCATACACACAACCAGATGCAGTAGCATTACATATTCACCCCGTGCCCCTCAGGAATAATGCAAGGTCATAATGGAATTGAATAAAGGGAGTGTAATAAGATAAAATAGTATAAATATGTGCATCCAAAACAACAAGTATATACATATATACAAATGTAGGGTCACTGCCCAGTCCTCAATGTCCGTGGGCCATAGGGCCACATCACATAGTCCAATGCCCCACCTCACTCCTGCAACAAAACAGAAAGAACACTGCAGGGGCATCAGGTTGAAAATAGCCAGACATTTCAGGGGGACGGGGAACAGGGAGGTACCTCAGCCGGAAGATGGTACAATGCCACTGGTCCTGGTGGGGGCAACATGCCCAATTACTCTGTCCTGGGGAGTGATAGGCCACAGTCTCTCAAGTGGGTGACTTGCCCACTGGCTCTGGAGGAGGCAGCATGCCCTCTGCTTGGTCCTGGGGAGTGCAAGGCCATAGTCTCTCAAGTGGATGGCTTCTCCAGTGGTTCTGGAGGGGGCATTGTGCCCAGTGAGCTTCATCTTGGGGAGGATGGGGTGAGTGGATGGCTTCTTCCACTGGTTCTGGAGGGGGCATTGTGCCCAGTGATCTTCATCCTGGGGAGGATGGGGTGAGTAGATGGCTTCTTCCACTGGTTCTGGAGTTGGCATTGTTCCAGTGAGCTTCATCCTGGGGTGGATGGGGTGAGTGGATGGCTTTTCCACTGGTTCTGGAGGGGGCATTGTGCCCAGTGAGCTTCATCCTGGGGAGGTTGGGGTGAGTGGATGGCTTCTCCACAGGTTCTTGAGGGGGCATTGTGCCCAGTGATGCTGATCTTTGGGAGTGCAAGGTCACAGTCTCTCAGCTGGGTGTCATACCCACAGGATTAGCAGGGGCCAGGCCACACAATAGCCCATGGAGGCAGGACTACACACTGTCCACCGGCGATGACGGCTGTTCAGTGGTGGCACTGGTGGTGCTGCTGTTTGTAGTGGTGGGGGGATGCTCCAGCCCTTCCCCTGCAGCCTCGGATGGCTGCTCACTGGGGTTGCTGCTGGTGGAAGTTGTGGGGGGAGACTCCAGCCCACCCCCTGCAGCCTAGGACGGCTGCCCACCGGGGCTGCTGCTGCTGGTGGTGGTGCTGGTAGTGGTGGGGGGATGCTCCAGCCCTTCCCCTGCAGCCTTGGATGGCTGCCCACTGGGGTTGCTGCTGGTGGAAGTTGTGGGGGGAGGCTCCAGCCCATCCCCTGCAGCCTCGGACAGCTGCAACACCATGGTTGGTGGTGGGGGCTCCGACTGAGTCCCTGCACTAGGGCTCTTGTCTGTACTGCCTGCTGTTGCAGGCCCCTTGCCCTTTCTTCCTGCAGCTTGGGCTGCCTCCTTGCCCTTATTTCCTGCAGCTGGGGCTGCCTCCTTGCCCTTCTTTCTTGCAGCTGGGGCTGCCTCCTTGCCCCTCCCTAACGTATTTGGGGCTGACTCCTTGCCCTTCCTTGACGCACTTGGGGCTGACTCCTTACCCTTCCTTGACGCACTTGGGGCTGGCAAGCTGTCTGTCTGGCTGGTGGCTGGGATCCTTTCACAACTGGAGTAGTTGGGGACACTACTGGGTGGCTGAGGTGCTTGCCTGGGTTTTGACTGCCCTGGCCTGACATGAGGGACAGGGGAAGGCTAGAGAAGAGGTCCATGGTGGTGAGGAAAAGCTTCTTAGGGACATTGGGGTGGGAAGAGGGAGGTTTGGGAGTGGAGGTGTCTGTCTGCTGTGTTTGGGTGCAGGTGCATGGGCTAGATGCTGTTGTACGTTGGATGGCTGTTGGGTGTTTGAGTGCTTGTATTTGTGTACTTTGGGAGGAGGGGGCACATACACAGTAGGAGAGGACACAGGGGACGTGTGCATGGATGTGGGGGTGGAGACTGCCAGTAAGGGGTATGTACTGATAGGTGTGCTGGTGATGGAGGTAGTGGATGAGGATGTAGTGCATGCAGGTATAAGTGGAGACGCAACTGGGAGGGTGGTGGAGGACGATGCGGAGGGGGCCACAGTGGAGGCAGTGAATGTTGGTATGTCTGCTTCTGGATGCTGTTTATGTGAGTGCCTGTGGGATGACGTGTGGTGCTTGTGTTTGCTGTGTACACACTCGTGTGTTTTTCCTGGGTGCATGCTGGTCTGCCTGTGTGCTTGGGATAGGTTGGGGTTGAGGCAAATGGGATTGGGTAGAGGAAGTTGGAGGGGGGAGAGTGAAAACAGGGACAATGACAGCCATCAGAGAGGAGGCCAGAGCCTGGATTGATCTCTGTTGGGTCGCCAAGCCAGTGTGAATGCCTTCCAGGAATGCATTGGTCTGTTGTATTTGGGCTGCTAGCCCCTGGATGGCATTCACATCGGTTGACTGACCAACAGAGATGGATCGCAGGGGGTCAATAGCCTCCTCACTCAGGGCGGCAGGGCTAACTGGGGCAGGGCATGAGGTGCCTGGGGCGAAGAAGATGCCCACCTTCCTGGGTGAGCGGGCACAGGAAACTCGTTAAGGTGCTGCTGGCAGGGTGGTGCTGGTACGGCGGTGGCGGCTGTACCTGTAGCTGGGGTGGTCACAGAGGTGTCCACCACCACCAGGGAGCTTCCATCGGAGGAGGTATCCATGTCCCAACTGTCCCCTCCTGTCTCCGCCGTGGTGCTCCCCTCACCCTCTTTCCCACTGGTGCCCTCACCGTCGCTTGATTTGGCCTCCTGGGTCCTGTGGAATGCAGCTCCCTCCGTCGCCGGTGCCTCTGCTCCTCCGACAGATGATGCTAATGCACATAAGGACAGGTTGACAAAACAAAGAGGGTTGGGGAGACAAAGGATACACTTGGTCAATGGTGGCACCAACACCACTGTTGGCATACACAACACACTCACACACAGGGAACAGCCTCAAGCACTAGGCAATGCACTACCAGTCACAATGCTAGTCACCAGCCCATGGATAGGGACACCTAACGCCAATTTCAGCATACATGAGACCAACAGACCCCTGGCCACTAGTGGATGCCTACTAGCTTGGTTGGAGTACTTTCACATGATAACCCTGCCCAACATGGGACTCTACCCTGCAATGCCAGGCCTGGTCTAGGGGCACCCAGAAGGACCACACCCCCACCTGGATACCACCCCACCAGTCATAGGTTGTATAATAGGGTATTGAACGCACCCCGTTGTTGCTGCTGTGATGTCCCCAAGCACCCATCCAGCTCCGGATAGGCCACCGCCAGTGTGCGGGCCATCAGTGGGCCAGGGTTTGACGGGCACCCCTTCCTCGTTGGGAGGCCATCCCCAGCTGGGCCTCCGCCATCTTTCTTGCCCAGCGTCTCAGGTAATCCCACGGTTTCCGACAGTGGGTGCTCCGCCTGCTGTAGACCCCCAGGGTCCGCACGTCCTTGCTGATGGCACGCAATATTCCCTTCTTTTGATGGGTGCTGACCTGCAGAGTAAATACACACAGGTAAAGGCATAAGTCACACCATCCTGCCTGTTACACTCTTGGCCCACCATACCGCTTCCCATCCCCTTACGCACAGACATGGCCTAGCATACATGCAGCGTGCTTCCCACCCCCCCCCACATGAGGCCTGCACACACAGCACTCCATGCATTCACGCCCCATGCATCCTACACACCGTGTACTCACCTGTTGGTCTGGAGGCCCATACAGTAGTCAGTACTAGGGTAGGACCCCATCCACCAGTCGTTCCAACTCCGCCGAGGTGAAGGCAGGGGCCCTTTCCCCAGTGACATGAGCCATGGTCGTTCCAGACAAAAGTCACAGCAGCACATGCTGTCACAGGTCCTCTCCTGTTAAAGGTCAGGTAGCAAGTGAGTGAACTGATAGAAAATGCCGGTCACGTCTGCAGCAGTGCGTACCGTCACCACCGGCGTACATCACCATTGGCCACTGTAACCCATAGGACCCAATATAAACGAAAGAGTTGCACGGTGGTTCTCAACCGCCTCCTGCAACTGCGCACAATGTCAGTGGAATTACCTCATTTCCACCTGTCCCGCCATACAGGACAGGCGGATGCCATTTCAGGGGGTGGGGGGGGCAGGCCATGGATCCTAACTGCGTCACAGTACACAAGTACACCTTATGGACATATCCCACCACATTCACGTAATAATCACTAAATGCATTGCTCTGTAGTGGTTATAATGTACAGATAATGACCAACTAGTCACTCCTTTGCCCCATAGATTGCAACCGCTGCAGATGAATAGGAGATGGAGACATCCCCCCGTGTACAGACCCCTGGTGGACTTGGCAACAATGGAAGACAGGAAAATTATCCTCACCTATAGACTTGACAGTGCCAGAATCACTGAGCTGTGTCCCCAAATGGAGCCTGACCTAATCTCTGCTATCCGTCACCCCACCGGGATCCCCCCTCTTGTGCAAGTGTTATCAGTGCTCCATTTCCTGGCAACTGGCTCCTTCCAAGTGACAGTGGGCTTGGCAGCAGAAATGTCACATCCAATGTTCTCAATAGTGCTGACCACAGTGTTGTCTTCCCTGATAAGACACATTTGCAGCTACATCGTTTTCCCCCAGGTGGAGGATTTGGCCACAGTTAAAGCTGATTTCTATGCTATGGGACATATCCCCAACATAATTGGGGCTATTGATGGAACTCATATTGCATTTGTCCCACTCCGGCAAAAAGAACAGGTGTTCAGAAATCGAAAGAACTTTCACTCCATAAATGTGCAGATGCTGTGCCTGGCGGACGAGTACATCTCTTATGTCAGTGCAAAGTATCCTGGGTCTGTGCATGATGCCTTTATCCTGAGGAAAGCAGCATCCCAAATGTGATGGCTCAACTCCAGAGGCACAGGGTGTGGCTAATAGGTGAGCCCTGGTTCCCACCCAGTATATTTTGTTGTATGGGTATGGTGTGGGCCATAAGGGTTAGTGTGTGGCTAACAGTTGTCCATCGATATTTGCAGGTGACTACTGACCCCTGTGAGAAATTTCAGGACAAGGGCAGAGGAACATTACTATGAGGCACATGAGCAAACAAGAAGAATTATAGAGAGAACCTTTAGCCTCCTGAAGGCCAGGTTTCATTGCCTCCATCTAACAGGTAGATCCCTGTGCTACTCACCCAAGAAGGTCTGCTAGATCATAGCGACATGCTGTGTGTTGCACAACCTTGCCTTGCGTCACCAGGTGCTTTTTCTGCAGGAGGAGGAGGCTGGAGATGGCTGTGTGGCAGCAGTGGACCCTATGGACCGTGAAGATGAGGAGGCAGAGGATGAGGATTTGGACAACAGAAGTGCAATTATTCGTCAATACTTCCAATGAGACACAGGTAAGACAGTGTTGATACACATATAATTGACAGTTTGATGTGTGACATTGTCACTGATAGGGTGTGTATTCCTACGTCTATGGCCACTCACTGTACCCTTTGACATCTCTTTTTGCAGATATTGGTGCCCCACTATTGCTCCTGGTGTGTTCAGTGCAGCCAACTATCGGTCTTTCCAATGTAAAAATTACTGCACAATTGAATTGCATTCTTTGAACCTTTGTTAAACGAATACATTTAGAAAAATCTGACATACACCATACTTGTGTTATATCAAAGTGTGTTTATTGCAGTACTCTGAAGATGAGGGGGTAGTGCATTGGGCTGGGGTGATGGTGGAGGAAAGTCCAGGATAGAGTCCAGTCTATTTGTATCACAGGTGCATTGCCCAAGGGGGCATAGGAAGTAAAGCATTGCAGTTCAAGGTGGACAGGGTGACAGAGTGGTACACAAAGGTGACATTCAGGAGAGTCTTATTTCCTGGCTGGGGTCTTGGCAATAGTCTCTGGCTTCTGCCGTCTGTATCACAGGAAATGTTTGTGGGGTGGTTCTCCTTCTGCACGGGGAGGGGTGTTGGTGGCCTGTTGGTCCTGTGGCGGGGCCTCCTGTCCTCTAATGGCAGCGGAGATGAGGCCTGTTCGGTGGTTTGGCTAGTGTCAGGGGCCCAGTGGTGTGCCACTGCTACTGACCCCAGGTCCCTGATCGTCCTGTGTTTGTGGGGTGGCCTGGGGTCCCTGTTGTGGCAGACACACTGCTGAGTGACGTGTCCTGGGGACAGACGTATGGGCCCGCTGGGTGGGTGCTGTGCTGGTGTTTCCTGATGGGGGAGGCTCTGTGGTGGTGTGTGACTGTGCCTGGGTAACCGACTGTATGGAGGTCCCTGATGGGCCAGGTTGGTCATCCAGAACCAGGCGAGTTGAGCTGCTGTCATCACTGTGCACCTCTTCTGGGGTGGGGACTGGATGTTGCTGGCACCTCTTTGACAGTGGCATTGGTTGGGTTACCTGTGGGGATGTAGATGCAGTGTAGTGCAGTGCAGTTTCTGTGTGTGACATATTGTGCATGGGTGTGTTGCCCTCTGTGGTTGTTATTGCCCTGGCAGCTTTGCCTTGTGTGAGTTGTTATGTGGTGGGCTAGGTGATTCTCTCTAGTGTGCATGCTTTAGTGATAGGTGTCCATGCAGTGCTGTGAGTGGTGTCCATGCATTGGTGGTGCATGCTGAGCTTGGCATTGGGATGAGTCGGTTGTGATGGTGGGGTGTGTGGGAGGTGGTGGAGTGATGGGAGTGAGGGTAAGGGTGAGGGTATGTGATGGAATGCAGGTAGGGGGGTGATAGTAATAGAGAGTTGACTTACCAGAGTCCAGTCCTCCTTCTACTCCTGCCAGGCCCTCAGGATGCATGATTGCCAAGACTTGCTGCTCCTATGTTGTTAGTTGTGGGGGAGGAGGTGGGGGTCTACCGCCAGTCCTCTGTACAGCCAGTTGGTGTCTTGCTGCTATGGAACGCACCTTCCCCCGTAGATCGTTTTACCTCTTTCTGATGTCATCCCTTGTTCTGGGGTGCTGTCCCATGGTATTGACCCTGTCCACGATTCTCCGCCATAGCTCCATCTTCCTAGCAATGGATATCTGCTGCACCTGTGATCCAAATAGCTATGGCTCTACCCGGAGGATTTCCTCCACCACAACCCTTAGCTCCTCCTCAGAGAACCTGGGGTGTCGTTGTGGTGCCATGGGTGTGGTGTGAGTGGTGTGGGTGATGGTGTTTAGTGTGATGTGTTGGGGCGTGTGATGTAGGGTGCGTGGGTGGTGTATAGGTGATGGCGGTATGCAGCTGTGGTCTTTCACGTGGTCTTGCTATCTGTCTTGTGGCAATTGTTTGCATTCGTAAAGGGTTGTGGGTAATGTGGGTGGGTGTTTTACAGTGGTGTGGGTGTGTGGGTGTGGTGTGTGTATGTGTGTCAGGTGTGTGTAGTTTGAATTGTCCAATGTGGTGTTGTTTTGTTTGGGTGTGTGTATTTTGAGCGCAGCGGTATGTCCCGCAATGGTTTAGCCCCATTGAATGTCCGCTGCGGTGATTCGTGGGTCATATTGTTGTGGGCGTTGTTCTGTTGGCGTAACGGTGTAGGTTTTGGTATCGCCAGTTTATCACTCACCTTTGGGCTGGCGGACTTGTGTGTGTGGCTGTATAGTGATGGATTGGTATGTGTGTGTCATAATATGGTTGGCGGTTATCCGCCGCCGCGTTATGTTGGCGTCAGTCAGCATGGCGGTAAGTGGGATTTACCACCAATGTCATGATGAGGGCCTAAATTACTTCTGTTCCAGAAATATTTTGACACAGAGGTAGCCCATTTCAATGCCATTCAATGAACTACACCTTAACATAAACAGCCATTGTTATTGGCAATTATAAGCTTAATGGCCCACAATGCAAAGCATATAAATGACAAACGTGATGAGCTCCCTGGCGGAGGTCTTTTCTATGGATATCACCAATGATCTGACATTGTTTAGGTCACCACTAGTTAAGGATAAGGTAAAGACAATGAGAGGCTAATAGATAAGTTTGATGTTTTGAGGTCAAACTGCTCTTGACTAGTATGAAGTGGCAAAATACTAATGTAGAGTCTGATATTGGTAGTACAAACAATATATTTTGTTATGAGCATCTAGGCAAGGAGTCCAGTGTTTTTAAATAGCTTTTTATGACTTTTAAATACTATTCTGAAATTAAAATAATCATCATAAGAAATAACATCAACATAAGAGATAAAACTCTCTTCTTTGCCAATGCACATCATGAAATCACATTGAACAGTTCCCCCCACCCAAGGAATACCCAACCTTAAATGTCTCTGTCATACCAGAATCGGTCAATAGGAGCATGACTTTAATACAATGCAGTGGTGCCTCTTTCTTTACCACTGTATGTATAGAGGGCATGATTTGTGCCGGATTGTTCTAAGTAGGCATAGATCTCTCTTTCCCATACATTGAGTCAGCTACTTTCTCACAGTGAGGGCAAAGATTTAAAGCAAATTGATCTCACCCCAAATCTTTTGGATTGTAGAATCTAACTTTCCAATGGAAGCAAGCAATATGAAGTTAGAACTGGCAAAGGCATCACAGTAGAGATTCATGATGTCAGAGAGCAAAGGACAGCATATTGTTTCAATTGTCCTGTGGACCTTTCTGCTGTATTTGGTATGGTAGAAGCTAACACCATGTTGTGAAATGGCGTCAATGTTTCTTAATTAGGAGCTTGCTAAGTTGCTCTATAGATGCAAGATGATATTTTATATGTTGAATATATCTTCTTTATTAGAGTTACAAGTAAACAGGAACACCAGGCACAGCCACTTCCAGACGCATCCTCAGGTCTCCTCTGCCTTTCTTATCATTCCTACTTAGCAACTATCTTAACGTTCTAGAATTCAACGACATTGCCTGAGTATAAAACACTGCATCACCTTCCTCACCCAACATTAAACAAAAGCAATAAAACAAACGTAGTATCTAAGAAAACATAATTCTAGAACTCATAAACAATATATTCAACACATTAAAAATTAATCAATCAATTTAGCCCATACATAGAGTCTTGTAGTCTAAGTGGCACCCTCCCAATGAGTTGTGGTCTCACCACCCATATTCTGATTTAGTGAGACCTGAACAGGAGGCAGATGCCTCACTGGAACCTATAGATTTATCTTCAACTGAATGATATTTAGGTACTCTGTTCAAATTCTATATTTTATGGTCACTTGTTTTCACATCATTATTAAACACTTTGATACTTTTTTGAGCTGGCTGAATTAAGAGATCTTGTGCTCTTTTCTTTGTGATTTTATTTTTATCCAATCAGCCACCTGCACGATAATTCTTTTAACCGCTTTATGTGAGCCAAATAGATTTATCCTTCTTATCATTTTTGCTCTTTCTCTCCCTTTCCACCCTTCCACCTTTCCAACTTGATCATTAACTTTCACTCTTTTCTAATTAACCCACAATGGGAACACCTCACTATTGGGAACCTGAACCCTAAACAGTTAAAAGGGAATGACACTCATAGAAGAATGTGGGGTAAGACGATACTTACGCACCTTTTTCCTACGTTCGCGCTCCCCATCTACTCCACTCACCATTGCTTATTGTAAGCTCTCCTTAAGCATTTTTATAAATCTCTCAACAACACTGTTACTTTGTGGATGGTACACAGCTGCTTCATGCCTTTAGCTTTCTGGACCATCACTACTTGAGCCAATCATTCCGTGGCTTCTACCTCCCATATTATGCCGCTCTTAACTAGTTTGTCTAACTCCACTTTCATACTATTGTTTAGCAGTAAAGGAATGTTCCTCACTTTAGCCACTTTGGTAGTGCTTTAGGCTTAAGTGTGATTAAAAGTAAGTAC
Source organism: Pleurodeles waltl (assembly GCF_031143425.1). NCBI lineage: Eukaryota > Metazoa > Chordata > Amphibia > Caudata > Salamandridae > Pleurodeles > Pleurodeles waltl. The sequence continues at coordinate 780,418,030 of NC_090439.1, forward strand.
TATTTTAAACATTCTAACTTCTTTGAGAAAAGTTCGGGGAACTCCTTCATCAGCTCACTACTCTCACCTGAGACTTTTCCCACTGGCGGCATCTCCTTCACAAAGACTGAATTATTATTATTGGGGTCCAAGATAAGAACACATACCAACCTCTTTGGTGAAATCAGCTAATTAAAGAATCACCCTTTATGGAGACATACGTTTTCCCCAGAATAATCCAGTCTTTAAAGTCATTTGTGCACCAAAAAATACCCCAGCATTTCAAAAGGTTCTCCACCACACCCTTTAGGCCATATATCAGGTCTCAATATGTTGACTTTCCCTTTTAAATGTTGTTCGTAAAAATCTTTTGGGGTAAGTGTCACTTTGGCTCCCAAGTCAAACAACATCTTAATTGGTTCTGCATTGACCAGAACTACCTCCAAAGGACCTTCTGAGAAACGTTTTTTAGCTGAAGTATGTTAACTTGTTCAATAACATATTCATCACCACAATATGCTTTCTTTAAATCTTTAGTTGACTTCCAACATTTTGCAAAATGACCTTTGCGTCCAGAATTTTTATATACTATTTTCCACCCCGGTCAATCATTTTTATTTGCCATGTGACCCAAATTTACACAATGGAAGCATTTGCCTTGAAAGGATTTGTTGTTTATAGCACTTTGGAATGTGAAACGGATTTCTCACTGGCTGACTTATCATGCTCTACCTTAATTGTACAATTTCCCCTTTATCAACAGTTGCTGTCTCTATATGAATGATGTCCATTCAGGCTTTTGAATGTTGAATGCACCTCCTGCAATGATGGATTATCTTTCTGCCACATGCTTTCCTTGGCCTTGTCCAACACACACACCAACATAAATTGGTCTCTCAATTGTTCCTCGATAGAGGTTCCAAAACTGCAAGTGGAAGCTAATCTATGCAGCTCAGTAATATATTATTCTACCGATTCACCTTGACGTTGCAGTCTCCTTCCAAAGCGATAATGTTCAAGTATAGTACTCACTTTAGGAAGAAAATGCAAGTCACGTTTTTTTAGACTAATTTCATATTCAGTGAGTCCCGCAGATTCAATGTCAGATAGGTATGGCAGATGTTCAAATACTTCTTGGCCTTCAGACCCTAGACAGTGCCTCATAAAGACATTTTGTGCTGGGAAATAAGCGATGTACCATGTGCCATAGAATAGTGACTAAATACTTTCCTCCTTTTCTTCCACAGTATGGAGGGATCAACAGACGCTGTGAGAAAGAAGAGTGGTGCATTAATGTTCTGCATGGTGCAGTTACTCTAATACAAAATTGGAAGGACCAGTTGAAATTGACGCAAACTACACTGTGAGCAAAGAGTGACACCTCATAAACCTATGAACCAATGCAACCCTTGAGACAACATATACCTCCAAATTTATACAATACAATAAATATAATAAACAATGCTGTTTGGCGATCCTGTTATTCACTGATAATTCAGGTGAGTAGACATGCAGACACAGGTGTGCGCATCACTCTTACTTGAAATTGTGTAGACACATTTGAGGTGTGTATGTCACCAATACACTAAAATTAGCTGACATACTGTATGTTTAGTAAAATAATAATATGAATTATTATAAAAATAATAATAATAATGATGAGATGCAAGTGTCACCACTAACTCTGGGTCTGTATACACTCAATAAACAGTGTGCATGAAACTGCAGTTTATTTGGCTAATAAGAAGGCTGGATGTACATGTGTAAACAAGTAGCTGAGGTTAAAGTACATTTGGTGATACTGTAGCCACAGAGAAGCAATCATGGTAATATTATATATATTTTTTTTTAACATTTCCTTTGCCAGGCCTTTGTTGCCCATGGAGACCAGTGGAGACCATGTTTCCACTGTACAGGTTACGAGGCTGCACACTGCCAAGGTTTCCGCCGCAGTCGCACCACCACGGAAACCCTGGCGGAAACCAACTCTATAAAAGGAGACACTCACCTCCAGTAAGCCATACTGGTCAGGAGCCACCACGAAACCAGAACTACAGGTCTTCCGACTGCTTCTGCTTGCCCACCAACTTCGGAACCAGTGATGGCGACGACAGCACCAACTGTGCGTACACACACACACACACACACTTACCTGTCACTGTTGTGGAATGTCGAAGTACCTACGCACACACAACATGCACACCCGGGACGGCTGGCGAGTGTGACACATACATGCTACCTCACACTGACAAGCACACTCATACACTGCCACATACACACACCCACATACAACTACACACACTATGCCTATCACACACAAGCAAAAAACACACAACAATACCCAGATACACATCAGTGGCACACTCACACAGAACAACGCACAACACTACCAAATGACACAACAACATTCCTACCCAAACAACACAAAAGCACCCTTAAGAACACACACTACACACCTCCACGTCACAATTCAATCACACACCACAACATAACAACTCCAGAGACAAGTGCACACAATCAGACGTCCAAACAACGAGCCATAACACATAACTCGCAAACACACATCACAGCGTTTCACATATACCAATCCACACTTACACACCCGCACACAGTACAACCATACAAATGCATAAACTGCAAATTACACATGTCAACACAAACCCCACACATACCAACACAATTACATGTCCCAACATACATGTGCACATGCCGCAAATTACACATGTCAACACAAACACTACGCAATACCAACACAATTACATGTCCCCAACACACACATGCACATCACACAACATACCCATTACTTGTGGCAAATGCCATGCACACAACCGCACATGCAGGCAAGACACAACTAGTAGCACAACCACCACTCACACACAAATGCGTTCAAACAAACAACATCAGCCAATAGCAAAACTGACTTAAGAAAAGGAATGCAGGACAAACATGTTATCTTTGAACCAGCAACAGGTTGGCCCTGATAATTATGAAAATACAGAAATAAATCTAGTACAATATGTACAACAGCCATAGGCCAGTTCAAAATGTGCAAGTGAAAATTGCACAAATTTCACATGTCTGTGCACCAACTTGACTCCAGACTGCCATGTAACCTTCACTGTTTGGGGCATCAACGGGGCAAGCAGGCACCTCAGGGACTGGGGGATAGGGCTTTGATTTGGGAGGGGGATCCTTGGGTTTAGGCTTGAGAGTGGGGGCTTTGGTCAAGGCTTAGAGGAGGGTTAGGAACTCTTAGGTGGGGTCAACTTCTTGGTAGGGGAGGAGCATGGGAACTTGCAGGGAAAGTCTTGGAGGTGGAAGGGCTGGAATTGGTGAGGGACACTGGTCGTTTCGGGATATCACGGGGTGAGAGAGGAGTAGGGAAAAGGTAAAACGCTGAGAGGAAATGCTTCTTACTCACACAGGGACAGTCATGGCAAAAGGGTTTGGGAGTGGATGGAGACGTAGTGCTTGAAATAGGTGTCTTGGTGGGTAGTTTGGGTGCATGTCTGAGAGAGGTATGCTTGTGGGTGTCTGTTGGGTAGGTGAGTGTGGAGGTCTTTGTGTCTTGGGAGGAGGGGGTGGAGGTGCTGGGAGATGCCGTGGTGGACTGGTGACTGTCTGTCAGGGTGGTGATTGCAGGCATGCTGGATGTGCTTCATGTCGGTGTGTCGGTAGTTGTGGTGTCTGCGGTTGTGGTGACTGGGGTGGATGTCTGGGGGTCTTCTATTGTGGTGACTGTGGGTAGGATAGGAGTTGTGGCTGGATCAGCGAATGTGGGTGTGGTGATCGCAGGTACATCAGCTGTAGTGCCAGAGGTGCTGGGGTGGGGGTGGGGGTCAGTGCAGGAAGTGACTGTTGTTGTGTTTGCAGGTGGGTGTGGCTGAATTTGGGAAGTGGTGTCTGGGTTTGGGAAGAGGAAGGTGGAGGGGGGCGGAAGGCAAAGAGTGACTGTCCGCAGTCAGTGTGGAGACCAGAGCCTGAAATGATCTCTGTAGGCCTGCTGTGTACTGTGAATGCCCACCAGGAACGCATTACTCTGCTGGACTTGAGTTGCCAGTTATTGGATGGCATTCACGATGGTCGACTGACCCACAGAGATTGACCTCGGGAGGTCAATAGCCTCCTCACTGAGGGCAGCAGGGCTGACTGGGGCAGGGGCAGAGGTGCTTAGGGTGAAGAAGATGCCCACCTTCTTGGGTGAGCTGACACAGACAACTGGGTTGCGAGCTACAGTGAGGGCGGTGGTAGAAAGAGGGGTGGTGGACAAAGATGGTGCTGGGGTGGTCCCATAAGGGCCCACCACTGCCACAGAGTGTCCACTGGAGGGGGATTTTGAAGATGACGATGATGTTCCGGTCTCCCCCTGGCACTCACCTCACCCTCTGGGCCACTGGGTCCCTTGCTTTTGGTGTTCTCAACACTTCGGGTCCAGTGGCCAGCAGCTTCCCCACTCGCTTGTGCCCCGTCTCCTTTGCATGCTGGTGCTGATGCATGCAAATAGAGAGAGGGGAGGGAGGGAAAGGGAGACAGAGGGAGAGAGAGGGTCATCACATTCCTCACATACACACATAACAACATGCAAAACTGTAAATAGATATCGCCTGGCCAGGGAATCCCATATGGAATACCACAATCCTACCTCATGACACAACATGTTACTGCTACCCACCCCTTCATGTCATATCTCTCACCGTTATCATGATCCATGTGAGGTTGCACAACTGGACCCTTCCATTGATTTACCTGTAAACCTATGTCAGCATGCACATCATGTCCTAGCTAAAGCTGAACAATCATCCTCATCCATGTCATATATCCCCTATCACCATAAGGAACAGCAATTGACAGATAACACCATATCATGCATGTCCACATACAACTCCTGACTTATCCATGTCTATAAGGAATGTACCATGCTGGTCATGACAACTCAACTGACTAACTACACCGCTCCTGCCATTACTAATACATACCTAGCTGAACCCTCTGTACATACCTTACACTATGGATACAATCCATGATGAAGACACAACATGTGGCAGTCCCAGTCAGGTGCCATCTGAATCTGCCAATACATGTCTGGAGACCAGCTATATCACTACACGTATCTAATCCTAGAGGCCTAGTTGCAGGTCTCCATTCACAGATACTCCACAGCACACATACATGCATGTACAGCAACAGTGGCTAACCTAGCACACATGATACACCCACTGACAATCAAAGAGAGAACTGTAACCACAACTGAACATGGGACAGCCAACTAATACCTATGAGGCCAACTCATATTCCACCTGCCACCATATATCAACATGAGTAAACCAATATCACTTATACCGATCCCATGTACACATGATGCACACACATGGACACATACGACTGCTATTGCACTTACAACATATGCCACAACTACAACACCTGTATGACAAATAGTACTACAGCCAAACAATGACATCTGGTAGTAAGACCCCATGGCACGCCCTGTCCAACCTGTCCACATCAGCTAGGCAAAGGGCAACAAGGATTGTCCCACTCCACAAGACCTGACCCCAAGTAACCATTGTAACATGATCTAGGCATATATTACCACATGATGCACTAGTATTGGTAGAGCATTGGCAAATATTGCATGGACATTTAACTTTGTGTATTGGTAGGACTGCCTAATCACTTACCTCCACTGAAACAAAGCCATTGGGACACTAGTGATTCATTTACATTTCAATGGCCTGAAAAAGCATGGGTAGGCCATGTATACATGATTAAACACCCATATCTGTGCCCTTCAGTTACAACCTTCACATACCTGATAATATACACATGAAGGGACAATACAGACAGCACCACTAACCCATATGTAGTGTTCACATCTGCCCATACTTTTTGACTGAATGAGATGCCAGACTCACATGGAGTCAAGACCTGTACCATGACAAAAGCTAACAAGGCCCTGTCCCACACAGGTCTGTAACACTGTAGAAAATACAGATTACGTACATAGATGGGAGTGGGCTGACACCACAGAATCAGATATACGGACCAGCATATACTAGACAGGTAGGATGAAACAGCAGCCTACAGACCTGGGTGGAGTGGCACCTGTGGCACTGGCCACTGTACATCTCCACATGCAGACATAGGTCTACCTAGACACACCTGACCTAAACATACACATGTGGTAGCCTAGGGCCAGATCTCCATCTAGCTGTCACGCAAATAGAGTACAATGTATTCCTAGCTGTCTACATACATTGAGCACCTACTACAGTGTCGCAGCTGCTAAAGTGTAACAGAAAGCACTAAACTACCAGAGCATATTAAATGGATTCAGTCAGTACTTACCCCCTTGTGGCTGCTAGGCTGCCCTCAAAAGCCCATCCACCTCAGGGTAGGCCACCGCCAAAATGCGGGCCATTAGGGGGGTCAGGGTCGACGGGCAGCCCTCCCTCTTTGAGAGGACATCCCCAGTTGGGCCTCTGCAGTCTTCTGGACAGGACCTCCCACCGCTTGGGACAATGGGTGCTCCGCCGGCTATGGACCCCCAGGATCCGCACTTGCTTTGTGATGGCACAGCAGATTCCCTTCTTCTGATGCGCTTTTACCTGAATTACATAGTAATGCTGCCATGAGGAGAGTGAAACACCCACCAGTGTACCGTCCACTAGTAGACCTGGAAACCATGGAGGTCAGGCTATCATACAGACATATCGTCTGAAACGTCTGACCATCATGGAACTTTGTACTCAGTTGGAGCCAGATCTGATGCTTTCAATTCGCAACCCCTATGGTATACCTCCCATTGTTCAAGTCTTGTCAGTGCTACACTTCCTGGATTCTTTCAGAATACAGAAGCTTTGATAGCTGGGATGTCTCAGCCCATGTTCAGTCTTGTGTTGAATAATGTACTGTCTGCATTGTTGAAACACCTGGACAGCTACATCAAATTTCCCCACTGAGAGGATTTGGCTTAGGTAAAGGCAGATATTTATGAGCTAGGACACAATCCTCATGTGATAGGAGCCATTGATGGCACTCATGTAGCCCTGGTCCCTCCCAATGCCAATGAACAGGTGTATAGGAACAGGAAGAACTACCAATCAATCAACGGACAGGTGGTGTGTCTGGCAGACCAGTACATCGCATAAGTCACAGCCAAGTTTCTTGGACTTGTGCATGATTTCTACATCATGCAGAACCGCAAGGCCCCACATCTGATAGCACGACTGCAAACAGAGAGGGCCTGGCTGCTTGGTAAGTTAGTATTTTTATATGTGTCGGTGAGTTGTGTCTCCTGTCATTACAATCTACCAAGTCCCACATACATCATTGGAGTTGTTGTCCCTTTGTGTACACAGGTGACTCCGGCTATCCAAATCATCCTTGGCTGTTGACACCAATGAGGTACCTAGCCACGCCAGGGGAATTCCGTTACAATTTGGCCCAGAGGAGGACAAGGCGTATAATCAAGCATACAGTTGGGCTCCTGAAGGCAAGATCTGAGGGTGCCTGGGCCTATCTGGAGCAGCCCTCTTCTACTCGCCCCAAAAGGTATGCCAAATAATTGTTGCCTGCTGCATGCTCCACAATCTAGTCCTAAGACATCTGATACCATTGATAGCAGATGAGCGGGAGGCAGCTGGACCTTTGGCTGGAGATGGAGACATGGCAAGTGATGAAGAGGCTGAGGAAAAAGGAGGTGTTTACTCTAGGGCAGATCTCATCAATCAATACTTCAACTCACATACAGGTTTGTGAAGTGGAGTATATGATGTGTTGAATAAGCACAAATTGTAGTAGATGGCTGCCTTTACACCTCCCTTCTAGCTTAATCAGTGGTGGTGTCAGGTGCTCCAATGCCTGTGCGTGTGTTGGTGGCGCAGACTGATAGTAAAGTGTACAGTACAATATGTTCACTTATTTCATGTATAGTTAGATCAGATCCTGACATACACTTCTCTATTGGTCCAATCAGTATTGAGGTATGTTTCTTGCTTTCTCTGATTCTCTTTTCCTTCCACTCACTGATAAAGCCATGTGCTGTTTGGCTCTGCAACCTATGCTTGAGGTATTCACTGTCAATAGGCATTGGTATTTGCTGACAGACAAGAGAGTAGAACGAGCCAGAAAGCTGATAATATGCATGTGGGTACAGTGTGTTGTGCCTTGTTAGTATTTCCTTCACACAAGTGGGGTTGGGACTGCTTCATCCCTTCCTTGTACCAGTGGGGCTGGAGGGATGTGAAATGGTGTATTATGTGTTAGTTGTAGTTCATGGCCCATGTGTGCTGTTAGCATCATGCCCTGTGGCTTCACAATGGGTGGGGTACCTAGTGATGAATTTAGGACCTAGCTCTGATTGTATACTGACACTGCTGTCCAAGTTCCAGGTCACTGTAAACTGACAAAGGTGAGTGACAACCCTACAGTTATGGGGCCTAATTTAGTGTATGTTTTAAGTACTGTGTTCCTCAGTGATGTTCTTTGTGTGTTTCATGGTATAAGTCTGTATGTAGCTATGGTATGGTAATGTGACGATCCTGTACCTGGTGATGTATAGTTCCTATCAGGGTGACCATGTTTGGTAGGGAGTCTACCATGGCCACAACTATTATTACCTGTAAGTGTGCTTAGTATGCCACCATGCCTTCCTCCCTGAGGGTACTCTCTGTCATGCTCTATTTGCAGATTGGAATATTGACTATACTCTGGTGTTACTCTGGATTTCACACTCACTTACATCTGGCCTGTGACACTTCTGTAGTACTGTGTCTCCTGCTGAGGATGCCTCCCTCTGATGTCCATTACACTGGGTGTTTGATGCAGGGGGTGCATGCCCAGACCACAGTTGGCAAGCATGACAATTGTTGATATTGTATTGAAGACACATACTCAGTATCCGTGTTCAATGGTGATTTATTGTGCATAAAATCATAGTGATGGTCAACAAAAAGGTGCATAGATTAACATAAAGGTGATGTCATGGTAGGTGTATTCATCTGGGTATCTGCTATAGCAGTTGGTTACACATATTGTGAGCAAGAGCGCCATTCTCTCTCATATTTTTCACCTTCTCTATGGTCAGTTGGTTGCACATGTCCAGTGTCCATGGGAAAATTGAGTTCTGTCTCAGAGCAGTCAACAGGGTGTATCAGTGGCACACAAGGGAGACAAATCAAGAGAGGTTCATTTCCTGGCAGTGGGTTTAGACTTGGCATCTGCTCCAGCTGGATGTCTGGATGGACGTCCACGTTTGAGGGGGGGGATCGGTCAGCTCTGGCAGGGCCCCCATTCCACTAGCTGCTGCAGATGTAGATTGGTCAGATGTTAGGGTGCTAGTGGTAGGGGACTTTGCTGCCTGGCGAGACCAATGATGGCGGTATTGATGTCCATCAGCACCCCTGCAATGGAAGCCATGGTGGCATTATATGCCTGCCACTCCTTCATGACTTCTAGGTGGTATTCCCTCTGCAGACTTTGATTTTCCCCAGCACAGTTATTATTTGGCCCATCCTGTCCTGGGAAGATTGTTATGCTCCCAGGACTTGGGAGATGGCTCCCTCTTCAAAGGAATGCCTTTGAGGCCCCATCATCTGACCCACAGCTTCTTTCCCACACACCCTACCCCCAGTGTTAGTAGGGCCATCATTGTCTGGGGTGCCAAGGTTCAACTCGGGTCACTGTACTGTGGGGCACACAATTGATTTAACAGTCCTTGGGACACTTGTTTGGGGGCAATTGGTTGGCTGTGATGTGGATGGCCCAGGGGTGGGAGAGGTTGATGTTGGCAGAGTAAGGCTGGGACTTGTTAACTAACCAGGTGTCCCAGATGGGCCAAGTTGGTTGTCACTGTCCAGACATCCTGGCATGTTGTCCACACTGAGGCCACCTTCCTGAGGGGGGCTGGCAGTCTCTGGCATCCTATTCATGGTGGTTAGGGCAGGGTGACCTGTGGAGGAAGTGAGACACAGTGTCCAGGTTAGATTGTGTGTTTGTTAACAACTTTGTGAGATACAGACAGTGGCTTAGCTTGATTCCCTGCAATGACATTGACAGCTGCTGCACAGCATACCTTTGTTGTACATACTACTTAGTGACTTGGGCCCTCATTACAACATTGGCGAGCGGCAACTGCCGCCCACCAAGTTGTAACCGCCGTGCGGCCACCAATGTGGCCGCACTCCCGTGGTGGCCATTACCAGATCCCCGCAGGGCCAGCGGGCGGAAACCTAGTTTCCACCCGCCGGCCCAGCGGGGATGTCGGCCACAACACGGGAGCCGGCTCCAAATGGAGCCGGCCGTGTTGCGGCGGTGCGACGGGTGCAGTTCTACCTGGTGAGCTTTTCACTGTGCTCCATGGGGCTGTGCCAGGGGGCCCCGCGACTCCCCTTTCTGCCAGCCTTTTCATGGTGGTTCCTACCGCCATGAAAAGGCTGGCGGGAGGGGGACTCGTAATCCCCTGGGCAGCGCTGCAAGCAGTGCTGCCCTGGGGGATTACAACCGCTGGGACCAACGTGGCGGTAAACCTAGTTTCCGCCCGCCGGCCCAGGGGGGATGTCAGCCGCAACACGGGAGCTGTCTCCAAATGGAGCCGGAGGTGTTGCGGCAGTGCGACAGGTGCAGTTCCACCCGTCGCGCTTTGCAGACAGTGAAAAGCTCCATGGGGCTGTGGCAGGGGGCCCCTGCACTGCCCATGCCAGAGGTTCCTACCGCCATGAAAAGGCTAGCGGGAGGGGGACTCGTAATCCCCCGGGCAGCGCTGCCCTGGGGGATTACAACCGCCGGGACCAACGTGGCGGTAAACCACCGGGACCAACGTGGCAGTAAACCGCCGGGACCGGCGGTGGTCCCGGCGGTGCGACCGCAGCGCTTCTGCCACGGTCATAATTAGCAGGATTGCACCGCCAGCCTGTTGGCGGTGCAATCGTCAGAACAGCCCTGGCGGTGCCGCCAGGGTTGTAATGAGGGCCTTGGTTTCCATTGTCCATTTTGGGAGCTGTCAGACAGGTTTGGTACAGTTTGCACTGCAGATGGGTTCTGGTTCAGTTTGATATTTGACATGACTGTTCAGTTCTGTTACCTTGTGAATGGTCAGGCTTGCTAGATATCACACATGATAGCTGCATAATGCACAATTGTGTCCTAGTGGGAACACAGTATGTGAGTATGTAAAGGTAATCCAGTATCTGGATGTTGTGCATGTGCATCAACTCTGCCATGTTACTTTCCAACACAAGTGAGTCTATTTCTGGGTTTGGACATTGGATCTGAGGCCATTTGGAATGGTCACTGAGCTGTAGCTGTAGCTGTATTGTGCTTCTGTTGCTATTGTGAATGTGCCATTGAATAGCTGTCATTGCCATGTACCGGTCCTCACTGGGAATATCTAGACGGTGTTGCTAGTACTTTAGTTGTACATGCATTACATGTGATATGTTGTGCACATTCCAGGTTTTTACTATGATGGGTTAATGCATTCTGGGAGTTGTAGTGATATGATTGGCCAGTAGTTTGCATGCCATTGGCAAGGTCTGTGAAGGCAGTTGGGGTGAGTGGAGGTGTGGCAGGCAGCAGATGGGCATTAGGTGACTACGTGGGAGGGATAGTAGGACATTTATTTAAATGGGGAGTATTTGGGTTGTGAAGAGACATGCAGGACAGGACAAATGTGGAACATGACTGTAGGGGGTACTTACCAGACTCCAGTCCCCCAGGTTTTCCAGCCAGACCGTCCGGAGGCAGCATGTCCAAGACCATCTCCTCCCAAGATGTTAAATCGTGGGGGAGGAGGTAGGGCCCAACCGCCAGTCTTCTGCCCAGAGATTTGGTGGCATGATGCCATCGAATACACCTTCCGGCGCAGGTCATTCCAACTCTTCCAGATGTTTTCCCTTGTTTATGGATAGCTTCCCTGAATTTACCCTGTCGACTATCCTTTGCCACAACTCCATTTTCTTGGCAATGGATGTTTTTTGGACCTGTGCTCCGAACAGTTGTGGCTCTACCCTCGCAATTTCATCCACCATGACCCTCAACTCATCGTCAGTGAATCGTGGGTGTTTTTGTGGGGACAGCGTAGTGATTGTGTAGACGGTTTGTGGGGGTGTTGTGAGTGTTAAGGTGCAGTGTTGTATACTTGGCGAGGTGTGGGTGCTGCATTGTGAGGGTGAGACAGTTGCCACGGGTAGTGTGTGCTATTGATGTGTGTATTGTGTTGTTTGTGCAGTTGTGTGGTGTACTTATTGTGTAAAGGTGTTTTCTCTCACATTTTACCTGCTCTCTGTGTATGGGACTAGTGTTTTTGTTGCAAAGCGTTTTGGGTTGTATTGGGGGGTGTTATATTGTGAACTGAGTTGGTGTAACAGATGTGTGAATGTGTGTCAGGTGTGGGAAATTCAAACTATCCAATGTAGTGTTGTGTTCTGACAGTAGTGAGTTTTGACCGCAGGAGTGCATACCGCCAATGGTTTTCCACAGTGATTTGTGGCTCGTAATATGGTGGTTGGAATTTTTTCAGACTGGCGGTGCTCGTGGTGGGACTGCCTCTTTCCCGCCCTCCAGTGTCCTGGTGATGTCGGAATGTTGGCAGTTTTTTGGCAGTCTTTACAGTGTGACTCTTAATACAACAGTCGGATTACCACGAACATGGCAGTCTTTTGTCAGCCGCAACCAGGGCAGTCTTCAAAAAAGACTGCCAAAGTAGTAATGAGTGCAATAGTTGCCTGGACCTGCTGCCCGTTTCTTCCAGCAACGCGCTATAGTCTGTTTGTGAGACACACTAGCATGTGAGCTACCAAGGAGCCCTTGAGTGGCGCAAGAAGCTACACAGATGAAAATCAGGCCAAAACGCATTAAATTACCTCTCGAGTGGTAAGAACAACCTTCTAGGATCAGAATCGCAGGTGTGGTGGGCAAATGCTACATGAATCTTGGTGTTTAGGTCTTGTGTAAAAGCAGTTTCTTCAGGTTCTTCAACTTGCAGCCTTGTAAAAAATAAACATCTCACTCGTCGCCAGTGTTAAATTCCTCAACAGATACAAGATGATCTTTTATATGTTGAATACATCTTCTTTATTTGAGTTACAAGTAAAGAGAGACCCCAGCCACATCCACTTCAAAAACACCTCCTCAGGTCCCCTCCGCCTATGTTATCATTCCAACTTAGCAACCAATTTAATGTTCCAGAATGTTACATCATTGCTTGAGTATAAAACACCACAGGGCTCTCTATGGTGTTCCTCATGACATCCATCTTTCTTTAATACGAAACCCTTCTATGACCTGTTGGAGGGTTGTGAAGTAGGATGAATACCCAAAAAAAGTTTTACCTTTGTGAATCTGGCCCTCAGAATTCTTGCATTCTCAGCTTTACGCTGAAGAGCTTCACCTTATTCAAGAAAGTAAAAACATATGGTTTTACACAGAAACAACAGCTAACATTTAATCGGTAGAAAACAGCATTCTATATTTGGACAGAATGTGATCAGTCTACCCCCATGAGGGAAATCATAGGCTCCCAGTTAAGTTATTGTAAAAGTCTTTTTGTTGAAGATTCACAAAAGGCCAATTGATGACTGCAGAGAAATTTAGTTGGTGGTTATGGGGCTTGGAATAATTTCACCCACTTCCAAAAAAACACTGGTTTCATATTGAAGCAAGGATTAAATTCTGAACTTTGCTTTTACATCACTTCACCACTATCCTCCCAAGCAATGCAAAAAAAAACTGTAATAGCACATACCTAACAGAAGCTCCAGGTCAGTGTCAGTGGCTACAAAACCTTAATATCGGACCAGCACACTGGCCAGAAAACTTTTAGAGGTACTGCTATTACAATTGTAGGATTGCTAACTTTACAAATCAATCAAACATATGGATTTGGGGTGTTTCAAATAGTTTCAAGATGACAACCTACTCATACTCTCACTCTCTGAAAAGACACCAAACACACAGACCAATTTCTCTGCCTGCATGACCAAAATAGTCAGATGGATGAAAAACAACTACATTAAGATCAACACAGACAAGACGGAAGTAGTAATCAGGCAAAGATGCCTCACTCTGGGACTTCACCTGGTGGCCTTGCGAACTTGAACTGAAACTCTCTTCCGGCATCCCACACAAAGAATCTCAGAATAGAAGTCAACAACCGACTCATCATGACCGGCCAAATGTACACATTCTCCATCTCCTGCTTCCACACATTCAAGACGTTCAAATGGCTCCACACCAACACTTGCAGAACCGCTACAGAAACCCTCATGACCAGCTAGCTGGACTATGGAAACACACTCTATGCTGGAATCAATGCTCAACCAACCGGAAGACTCCAGACCATGCAAAACTCAGCAGCCAGGGTCACCCTGAATCTCCCGCCCCACACTCACATCGCCCAGCACCTCAAAGAGCTCCACTAGTTTCCAATCCACAAACAGGCACTTTAAACTTCTCATACAAAGCCTTGCACTACATTGGCATCACGTACCTCAACAACCCCATTAACTTCATCAGACACCTCAGTCTGACTCCTATTCACACACTGCTACGCAGAACCAGATATGGGAGTCATACCTTCTCCTACCTTGGTCTAATAGCCTGAAACAACTTGAACCTGCATATCAGAGCCATCGCTTCAATTCTTGATTCCCCAAGAAACTGAAACCCTGGCTCTTCATCCAGCTTCATCCCTAGTTCGGCCCATTCAGTTCTTCTTCAAGGCCAGGATACCATTCCCATTGATTTTTGCACTATATAAATACTCATAACATAACTTGTTGATACAATGTAATCAGTCTAACAGAGCTATTGCAGTGGTCAGTTTATGTGCAATACAAATATTTTGGACATATATAGCCACTTATAGGTTGTATTGTTCTTCCACGTGAACTTGCCTGCAGGGTCCCTCATGCTTCCTCATTTTATGTGTTAATGTTCTAAAAAATATTTCTTGGTACTGATGATTATCTTGTACTGAGTTGTTTTTACCACTTCTTCTCTGATAATATTTTCCTTTCAGATATACCTAAAACATGCACATAAAAATATGTATTTGTATTTAGTAGTTTTGCAATGTTCTGCTTGTAACTTTTTGGTTGTTTAACAGCACAGAAGATGGAATGGCATAGTCCACTATAAGATGGTGCTGCACTGGAGAAGACTGTGTCCAAACATTCAGGGTGAACCCCATAGTTGATATTTTGCCACCACAGCCCCTACGTTTCTGATACATCTGTTCAGAAAGTGAGTTTGAATAGTTTAGCTTTCAGGAGACTCCTGAAGTACATGTGATTGGGTTCTTATGCTGGGAAGGCACTGTGGGTGTTGGGCCTTGAACTCCCAGGAATGATCTTCTGTGTTAGATCATTGTTGATTCAGAAAGCAGCTGATGAGTGGAGGTTCCTGGCTTAGGAACAGCATGGTGTTGTTTCTTGCACGTATTCTGGGCCTTTTGCCCAGCAGGTTTTGTGAATGGTGCAGAGAACTTTTTTAAAATTGATTCGAATTTCAATGGGTAGTCAGAAGAGAGCTTCCAGAGCAACCGTTTATGTTGGTTAAGGCTTATTCTGGCTGCCTGATTTTGTAATCTTTGTAGCTGGACAATGAGCATGACACTGAAGCCACTGTAAATGATTCTGCAATAGTCTAGGCCAGACGTAATAAGGGTTTGGAGAGGCTCCACCTATTGGCCATTGTTGGGTAATGGGATGTAGAGATAGTTGGAGGTTGATTCTATTACTGACTCTTCTGAGTTGTGCTGTGAATGATAGGTTGTAGAGTGTCCCACAATCCAGCCTTGAGTATTTGTGTGCGTGGATGGAAAGGGGTGGTAACGGTAATGATCTGGAAGCCAGTTGAGTGGTAGTGAGGTGGGTTAATCTTCTTCTTTACAATGAATAGTCTCAGTGCCATTCATATGAAACTCTCTTTACTCCACTATAGGACATGGTGATGGTGTTACCCTGATGTGAACATGCGTGTCATCTTCATATATTAGGACATGTGCATGCTACTGCTCTAAAGGTTCTTTCAAACAGAATTGATAGATGTTGAATAAGAACTAAGAAAGAGAGGAGCAATAGGGAATTTTGCAGAGTGTTAGACCTTCCTGCAGGGTCATCCCCAGACTTTTTAACTTCTCCCTCATGGTTTCTGAATCTGTTTTTGGTTGGCTTTTAGGACTCTGCACAATTTACCAGTGCTAACCAGTGCTAAAGTGCATGTGCTCGCTCCTTTAAAAACAGTTAAATTGGCTTACATCCAATTGGCACAATTAATTTACTTGAAACTCCCTAGTAAAGTTGTACTAATTGTGCCAAGGGAGTGTAAAATAAATAATACTAGTGTGCCCTCATCACTAATTGTGACACCCACTCATGTAGCATTTTAAACATGGTTGAGGTCACCAGTGCAGTCTGTGTGTGTGCAGTTTTAAGCTGCCAATTTAACAGGGCAAAATGAATCTTTTGCCATGCCCAAACCTTCCTTTTGAGTACATAGATGCCACCCCTAGGGTGGGCCCCAATCAGCCTTCAGGGCAGGGTGCAGTATATTTAAAATGTTGGACATGTACTTTTAAGTTTTACATGTCCTGATGAGGAAAAATTATTAGATTCATTTTTCACTACTGCAAGACCTACCTCTCTCATAGAATAACATTGGATTAACTTATTACATTTAATAAGTGATAACTTTCAACCAGGAGCATGTAGGTATGACATGTTTGGTGTCTAAATAATTGTAATTTAAAGTCCTCTGTAATGGTAAAGTTGGATTTTAAGTTACAGTTTTGAAAATGACACTTTTGGAAAGTTAGCATTTTTTTGTCACAACCATATGGTGTCTGTAGCCTGTTCATGGTCACATGCCTGGGTGTAGTTGGCAGTGGGACTTTATTTATTCCTCCCAGTCAGTCACACAATATAGTGATTAGGTGTGCTGGAATGAGCCATCTATTGGTGGGGGGTGGAGCTTGCACAGCCACAATTGCAAATGAATAGGTTGTGCTTTGCCTTCACACAAAGAACTTGACATCCCTGCATTGTTCGAGCAGCCAGCCAGGGCAGGGGAGTCAGGATACTTGAAGGACTTCAAAGGGAATTCCTCAGTCTTGTTTCCCCACTTCAAAGCTGCACCAGTTATAAATATTAGACCCTTAGTCCCAACTCTTCAGTAAACCTCAGGCAGCAGGGCAGCAAGCAGCAGGGCAGCCATGCAACAGAGTAGCAGTCCTTGCAGAGCAGTAGAGCAGTTCTTCCCAATCTTTCACAGGTGAAAGATTTGTAGGTAAGTGGAGTACTACTTTTAATGCTGAAATCATTTTGATACTTCCAGGTCACAAGTTGCAAATCTTGTAATACACCAAAGTGATCTATGTATCAGCATCAATGAGCCGTAATTCATGGGTTTAGATCGTTTCTCCTTTTTTTAATCTGCTGTTATTCTAAGTTTGCAAAGAAGGATTTGTTTGGGAAGTAATAAAGACCCATAAGTACAGGCAACCACAATCACTAAGTTGTGTTTTATATTCTGACTTTATAACACTCCCGACCAGTCACTCTTAACAGATAATGTCTAAAAGTTTGGATGATGTATGAAATATACCCATTATAGCCCTGATTGTCGTCTGTAACATTTATTGTACATTGATTTCCTCACTTGTATAATTTATTGTGCATCAATGTGGGATGTAAAGCTCTCGGACACCTTGCAATAGGATGAGTAGTGCTGTAAAAAAAAATTAAAAAACTTGGTAGAAGCTATTTAAATCATTTGTGCAATTGCCCAAACAAACAGATAAATCTTGCATTCTTACAGTGAACACACATCGCTTGCATAGAGTGTTGAATAAAGTCTAAAATCTACCTCCAAATCATAGTTTCTCTAAAGTGCTATAAAGTGATAACCTGTGTGTTGTTGTTTCCTTCCATTGAATTGGCATCTATGTAATAGGTTACAGATAGTTTCCAGCCAAGGTGATACTTGAATAAAAGATGGGCTGTTGACCCTTTAACTCATGCCCATGTGAAAATAAGAAAGTTAGCTCACTGCCTGCAGGCTGGTGCGCCAAACGGAATGCAGACTAAATGAAGGCGCTGACGAATTATGTCCCAATGTCAGAAAATGGCACCAAGAAAAATTCAGCATATTTCCCTGGGTTAGCCGTATACTATCTCCTGCCTAGAAACAGCTGCTGGAAAGAGGATCCAGCGGGATCCCACTACTTTCCAGCACTGACTGTGATCTAAATTTGAAGATTTGGGTGTATGAATTTTGAGAGGGCCAAAGAAGATGTACCAATGCAAAACAAATCAAGACCTGTTATTGAAAGGATGTGTTGGAGCCTGCATGGCAGATTGTTTTTAGATGGTTATTGTGTGTGTGTGTTTTGTTTTAAAGAGAGAGAAGGAGAAAGGTATGAATTGGAAATAGACACCCATCCAGGGTCAGAGAAACTCGCTCCTGTGTGCTTCATTATGCATCAAATGCATTTTCTCTTGTATCTCCGTACGAATGTACAAGCAGATCTTGCTGTAAGTGCATTTAATTAAGTATTGTTCACCGCTCCAGTGGCTGTAATTGCCTGGGTCACATGCAACAAAAGTCAAGAATAAATAAAGTAACTGATCTGGACATCTTCCACCCGGTGATACTTAATTTAAAACAAACAAAAAAGAACAGCCATCTGAAACGAATGTCGAAAGGCTCAATTATATCCACGCAGCTTGCAGAACTTTTGTGGTCAGCGAGGTTTATAGCATCCATTTTAAAGTTGCCTGGTTCGCTAGTCATTGCGGAAGAAAAGGCATCACGTTCCCTTCAATTGAAGGACACCTTGGCCCAGAGTTACTGAAGTTTCATATGACGCAAGGCGATACAAAACGAAGGATATTTTCGCCCAGCTGTAGCACGTCAAAGGCAAAAGGTTCCTGGAGCACAGCTCTAAATAATATTAAATCGTATTTATACTAATGTATGCCAAATTGGCATTTCCAGGGCGGGAACTGCGTAATTCCCCCTCCCCCAGGATTCAAGACAAACCCATAGCTACTAAACTTAAACAAAGTAGTATGAATCTGTATTGGGTGAAATACTAGAGCCAAATGAAACCAAGGTGAAACAATTAACAATAGTTGAGGTGGGAGTATTCAACTTACATATCTATTGCAGTCGCAAAATATGAACATATTGTGCTATTTACCTTGTAGGTGTCGTCTGTGTGAAGACAATTGATGTCCCCTAAAGTACTAAAGTCTCACAAGAAGATGTTGCGTGATACCCTTTGCATTGTGGTGCAATGCTATATAGCGTTCAATGGCATGCGCGCACGGAGGACGTTGTGTGGCTGGCAACATCATCTGAATATGTTTGACTATTCCTGCAATGAAACACAGCTGATTTTCATGCAGGTTTACATTGCACGAATTTCTCCATATCTGGACATCAATTTTCTGGTATTTGGCATCAACCAATTTTTTTGACTTCATATTCTGCTAAAATCGTATTTTTACAGCAGAGGTCCCCAAAGTGGGAGTAATATTCTAATTGTATCTACATAGCGCTTACTACCCCTGACTTAGTATGTTGCTCCTCACTCACACTCTACCAAGTTGCTCAACAGTGAAATCCTACATATTTTTGTCAGATTTACACCCTATTGACCTTGTTATACATTTTGCAAGAACCAGAATTTGGAAGAACCCTTTCTTGGTTGGATGTTCTTTGGGCAACGATACTCGTTACCAAAGAGGATGGTCTATATTGAGGCTCCTGTGATTCAGGAGACCTTATGTCTCTTATGGCAGATTAGAACTTCCAATACCGAGTCATGAATTTCTTGTCAAGCAAATAATCTAGAATAGAACCAACAAGGGCAATGGGTTCTGGGAGATGATTAGTTAAAATAGAAGCAAAATGTCAAGTACTATTTCGTTCTTGATCCTGGTCTTGAGCCGTGCAGAGCAACCATGGCCTGCTTGTGCCCTGAGGCTGGCTGGGTAGCCATAACAGATCAGTGGGCATGGAGTTGCAGTAAGGGGCAGCCTACGAAGACACTGCAGGTCGGCCAGGCTCCTACTCTGACTTCATCCTCCAGAAAGAGACAGTTCCATTTAAGAATTGTGCTAACTAGTGCTCTAGGGAATTGTAGTTAATGGCAATTCTGAAATATATCATTCAGTGCCAGAACTTCCTAATCATCAGTAGTGCACTCAACAAATGTTTTTTTCATTTCCACATTAATTCATTTGTTCACTCATTCATTATGCAACCCTAACAATCCTGAAGAGATCCCATCAAATGCTTTAGAAAATTATCTCTAAATATTTATAGGTTTCGACTATTGTGAGTGAGTTAATGTATTTTAAAGTGCATCATTTGTTAGTGAATCTCTGAATTCCTTCAAGAAGAAATATAAAAACCTTATCTTAGAAGCTTTTAAAACCCTATCAGATTTTCATTGTTGCTTCTAGTCTAACGTTCTTTCTACTTCACCATTTGCCTCTAGGCCATCTTAAAAAATCCTTTTAGGGAGCTCCCTATAACCTGCCAAAGTGTCCTTGGAATTATTGCCCATCGAAGGGGCTTTTAACATCACTTCCTGCCCTTCCATTTTAAATGTCCACTGGGGAGAGCGCCTAGTCTTCTAAAACTGCATAATTGGCAACACAATGGCCCTCATTCCAACCCTGGCGGTCTCTGACCGCCAGGGCGGAGGGCAGCGGAAGCACTGCCAACAGGCTGGCGGTGCTTCCAGGGCTATTCTACCGCCGCGGTCAGAAAAGGGTAACCGGCGGTTTCCCACCGGTTTACCCCTGGCCCAGGGAATCCTCCATGGGGATTCCGACCCCCTTCCCACCAGCCTGTTTCTGGCGGTTTTCACCGCCAGAACCAGGATGGCGGGAACGGGTGTCGTGGGGCCCCTGGGGGCCCCTGCACTGCCCATGCCACTGGCATGGGCAGTGCAGCGGCCCCCTAACAGGGCCCCACAGAGATGTTCACTGTCTGCTTAGCAGACAGTGAAAATCGCGACGGGTGCCACTGCACCCGTCGCACCCCTGCAACTCCGCCGGCTCCATTCGGAGCCGGCTTCATTGTTGCAGGGGCTTTCCCGCTGGGCCGGCGGGTGCTCTTTTGGAGGGCGCCCGCCGGGCCAACGTGAAAGTTGGAATGGCCGCCGCAGTCTTTTGACTATCAGAATGAGGGCCAATGTCTGTTACAATTATTGCCAACGACCCTACCATTCATCATATGAAGTTCATTACATTTATAACAAACATTGCAGCCATTTTCCAAATACTTGTCTGCCAACAAGATTAGAGTCCTCTCTTTTACAGGGTCATGGTGGACCCTGCTGTGTTCAATAAAAATCTAGTGTTTTATCTTATTCTTAATACTGGCTTAAAGTAGATGTGAGTTTAGGAGTCAGTGATTAGAGTGCAAAACTGTAATGCACATTCACATGACACTGAACATTTTGATACAATTTGACAACAGACCATGTAACACTGACTGTAATTTCACACACCATGCATCATTTGACTAAAGCAACCCCAACTTAGTGACAAGGAACGAGACATATTCTACACTTTTCTTTTTAAAAGTATATTTTTGTTAACGTTGTGAAGAGTCCTGCATTGTGTAAATTGACCCAAACAAAGCTCTTTACATACAAGTGGTATGAGATCATGAAGCTGAATATTTGGAAAGAGAAGAGCAAGCAGATCTGAAATGACAGATGATTTTTATGAAATTTCTTCATTTCTTAATTTTTGTCCTACAGTTGAGTGCATGTTAGCCTGGAGGTATGGGATTTTACAGAAGAGAGCTTAGAGAATGTTCTTAACGTTATATATGACCTCGGATGAGACCGGTCCCATTCTAAAAATGACTCACATCGTGGATTGTCATTTCTCAGGAGCTGAAATAGTAGAAGAGTTTCACCAGTAAGTTAATATTATCGGGGCAGCCATGAGAAAAAGAGGGATGTCAATTTGCAAAAGTAAGACCTTGATAAAAGTCCATGGTGAAGAAATGAGGGCTAGATGTATGAAGTCATTCAGTAGTTGCAAATTCTGTGATTCACTATTTCACTGTGTTTGTGACCACTAAATAGCTCATTGGCACGTGCTAAATCCATTTAGGGATTCAGTATTATGTTACTGAATTGTTAATTGGAGTTAGACATACAGTGCACATCTTTATTATGAGGGGGTATGTTAGGATGTCCCTTCAAAATATAATTTATAATGCTAAGTACCAATATTTTGTGATTGAAATACAGTGGGAATATGTGGAAAAATTGCCATCCCCTGAGCCGAGATGGTAATCCATTCACATAGGTGAAGGGGCCCCAGAGGGACTTCTTCCTCTTTGAGAATGTAAAAAAAAGTTTGTTTAGGATAGGCAATGATCCAGGGAACCACTGCCAACTCAAACCATTTTGTTAAGTGTATTATTTTACTTAAAGGTACACTAGTTTATTTAAAGGAAAACAGGCTGCATTTCTTTAAAAAATGAGATCACAGCCGTAGTGGTCTGTTTTGCCCAGCAGCCCACCAATCCTCTGATGCTATCCAATCGTAGTGAGTCCAATTTGCTCATGACTATTGAGAACATAGGGCAGATTGGGATCCACTTTTGTTCAGAATTTTGTGAACTGTCCTATAAGTACATGGGTTGGTTCGCTAAACTCCCCAAAGGTCATACAAATACTTGTCTCCATGTGTGGCAGCAGTAGAAGTAAAACCTTGCAGAAAATGATATGCTAATGTTTTATGATGAAGCATGTATTTACTAAAAATAAAAAGCTGGATTTTGGGGGGAGGAAATAGTGTTTTTTTCATAGAAAACACAAGCTGTTACTGAGGAAATGTAGATTGTCTAAAACAAAGCGCTTGTATTTAAATGGAAAATATGCATATTTTTATAACAGGCAAGCTAATATTTAGCAAAAAATATTACATTTCCATGATATGTTTGTAGCTTCTATTTCAGTGATACTACATGTTCTGTTCAGAACACTGACTGCTCGGGTTGTCTTGTTGACACAGGTTACTTGTTGCAATAGCTGTTATTTAATGATTCGTGGGAAGGCACTGAATTATCTATATTGATGTACCTTTTATCAGCAATATTACTACTGCTATCTGACAGGTGATCCTGTATAATTGGTGTTATATGTCTGCTTTCTGAATCTGTAAGATCTGATGCCTATGTCCTAAAACTGTTAGAACTGTGCATTGCATGTGTTTAACAGACCTGCCCCTTACCAGTAGATTCTCATCATACATATGAATTAAATCTGAGTGAAAGAGGCAAAATTGAAAGTGAAGACATATGATATATTCACTTTAAGAAAAGACAGAATGGGTCAAATCGCTTAGCCAATTTTCTAAGATACCTCTGTTATGCTATTAATTGTGTTTGACCAATGACTTTGTGTTTCACCACTGCGCATATTAGTTGCTCAATGTTCACCAGCAGCACATTACATGTTGTATTCAGTTTAGCTGCCTATTGGCTTTAACATGGCATTAGACATTACTTTTGGTATTTAGGTTAGCTGCCTATTGGCTTTAATGTGGATTTAGACATTGTAGTTGAGACATTGCAGATGAGCTGCGTTTTTCCACATGGTAGACCAAGCTGTGTTTTTCAAATTGAATTCACACAAACCCTAACGTGATAAGAGAGCGTATATTTGGTGTTTTCCTTTCTGCTCAGCCTTGGGAAGAGGAGAGGTCTACGAGATCTGGCCAATCTCCAATGGCTTGTTTTATTTCCCGAGTCTGAGAGGAAGGGGCAGGTTTTTGTAATGATGGCCCTGTGGCAGCAGCAAGGAGAGATCTTTCAGGACTTCAGTCAGGAGCGGACATCAGCTGCCTGGCTCCCGTTTGGGTGGAAAGTCTCTTTCTCACAGTTGAACCGGAGTCATCAACTTGAAGATAGGAGAAGGATGACAAGCAGTGATAGGCCCTACGGTGATGCAATTTTGACTTTTATTCTTTGCTTTGAAGTTATGCCATAATATAATCACATGTATTTGCTGTGTACATTGCAACTGAGAAGTACTTTGATATGTTTTGCTTTCATTGCTGTGACTACTTTTAAACGTGTGCTTCCAACCTACTAATCTCGTCTTTCAGGAACCTCATGGTGAAGTAATAATAATAATAAATGTCTTCTTTAAACTAAGAAGTGCATTGCAGAGAAGTTTTGTAAGCTCGGTCATAAGATAAGAGAAGGAAAGCAAAACAACTTCCAAAAATGCTTGGCAATTTCTGGAAGCATTCTATTGCTATCTGCAATTTCTTTCAGAAACTGTGCTGAAAAAAGGTCTTATTTTGAAACAGTTTTTACAAAACGAACTTAGGAAGGCTGCATCCAACACTTCTGAGGAGAGTTCTTCGGCAGAGACTGAGAACATTGACTATGGTGGTCATTACAACCCTGGCGGACGGTGTTAAAGCTGTGGAAATACCGCAAACAGGCCGGCGGACAAAAAAAGGGAATCATGACCCTGATGGAAACCGCCAACAAAGACAGCCACTTTAACACTCTGACCGCCACGGCAGTACAGACAAGCAGCGCGGCGGTTACCGCCAACAGACAGGCGGGAGACAATGTACCACCCACACTATTACAAACCGCCAATCCGCCACCTTTTCCGGGGCGGATGCACCGCGGATAAAAACACGGCGGAAACAGCTTTTGCTATGGGAAAACGCTCACCTCAACACATCCTACGAGGAAGGAGGACACCATGGAGCCCGAATTACAAATCCTACCTGCCCTTGTTTTTCTGCTCCTTTACGATCAACAGCTATGTAGGCGCAGAAGATACCGGTGAGTCCTGCACCTACGACACGGGGGAGGCAAAAGTTAGGGGGACACCCACCAAACACCCCCACCCCCACCCTCGCATATCACAACATGCACACCAATGCAGTCACAAAAATCACAAGAACAACCCACAATCCCCCAGGAAGAATGCAAAGACAATGCGAAAATCGGGCAAACCTTGTAATGTGCCAATATACATGTCATACAAAAATATACAGATATACCTATCTCAAAATCACTCTTATTTACACATAAATCCGAGAAGTAGTGCAGATATGTACACAACAATGTCCGTGCACCAACAGTCCAAAAAAGCATGGGCGAGGCCCACAATAGATACCTGACCAAAATCGGAGAGAACACTGCTGGGGCATCAGATAGAAACACTACAGGCACCTCAGGGGGGAAGTAAGGGGGGGGCACCTCAGCCAGATGAATGCGAAGCCAGATCCACGACGGGGCTCCATGTCCATTGATGTATCCTGGGGAGTGCAAAGCCACAGTCTCTCAAGTCACTACAGTGGGTGGTTTGCCCACTGTGCCATCCTGGGGAGTGCAAAGCCACAGTCTCTCAAGTCACTACAGTGGGTGGTTTGCCCACTGTGCCATCCTGGGGAGTGCAAAGCCACAGTCTCTCAAGTCACTACAGTGGGTGGTTTGCCCACTGTGCCATCCTGGGGAGTGAAAAGCCATAGTCTCTCAAGTAGATGCAGGTCTCCACTGGTTCTGGAGGGGGACTGGTGCCCAGACTGGATGAGTCGCCACGTGAAAGTACCTGTCCTGTCACTGCCCCAGCTGCACATGGGATAAGGATGCCTGATGTGGTGGTCCATTCATTCCTAGACGGTGCATGCCCTGTTCAACGGTGCTTTGCCATGGCGGTCTTTGCCCTGTTCAGCGGTGCTTTGCCATGAATCTGATACGGACATTGGTGTGTGGCATGACGTTCCATCATTGACCAGCGGGGCTGTGGCATTCTGGCCCCTCATGGGCTGTGACTCCGGCGGTGGTCTCCTGACCAGTGACGATACGTGGGCCCTCCTGGCCTGTGACTCCGGCGGTGGTCTCTGGACCAGTGACGATACTTGGGCCCTCCTGGCCTGTGACTCTGGTGGTGGTCTCTGGACCAGTGACGATACTTGGGCCCTCCTGGCCTGTGACTCTGGCGGTGGTCTCTGGACCAGTGACGAAACTTGGGCCCCCCTGGCCTGTGACTCTGGCGGTGGTCTCTGGACCAGTGACGACGGTGCTGGCGGTTGTGTCTGGACCGCCGGATATGATGGCACACTTCTCCGCCGTGACATTCACAACAGGCTGGGCAGACTTCCTCTGGACCTTCCCCACCTTTGTTGGAGTTTGTTGGAGTTACAGCTGACTCACCAATCGCCTTCGATCCCATGTCACCAGGAGTCTTAAGACGGTCCCGTCGTCCACTCTCCATTTTCTGAGCCTTTACAGGGGGTGGGCTGCCACTGCCTTGGCTCCGGGTCCTACTGCCTGCCCTGGTGGCCGGTGCACTGCAAAAACCTGGAACACGGACCACTGGTACTGGAGGCTTTTTGGCTGAGGCGCTACGATGGGACTGATGAATTGGAGGGGGGGGCAAAAAGGTCATTTTGACAGAGGGACAGTTTCTGACAAACACTGGGATGGGTAGCTGGAGGGGGTCTGGGAGTGGAGGAAGAGGAGGTGGTTGTAGGAGGTGTCACTTTAGCTGTTTTGGGTGCAGGTAATGGAGGCTGTCGTGAGGTGGATGGATGTTGGGTGAGTGATTGGCGGCGTTTGGGTACTTTGGGAGGGGGCGTCACAGACACATTGGGAGAGGACACAAGGGACATGTAAATGGCAGTGGAGGTGGTGAGTGCAGGTGAGCGGCTTGTGGTGCTGGGTGTCCTGGTGCGAGTCCTAGTGCCTGTAGATGTGGTGCATGCAGGTGTGTGTGTAGACGAGACTGGGACGGAGGAGGGAGAAGAGGAGGAGGGGGACACAGTGGAGACAGTGGATGTTGCTGTGTCTGTAAGTGGGTGAGGCTTGCGTGAGTGCCTGTGGTGTGTGTGGTGCCTATGTTTGATTGAGATACTTGTGTGTGTTGACTTGTCTGCATGCTGGTCTGTAGGTGTGCTTGGGATGGGCTGGGGTACAGGAGATTGGGTCTGGGTGGAGGAAGTTGGAGGGGGAGGCTGGACACAGGGACAATGGCTGCCATCAGTGCTGAGGCCAGAGATTGCAGGGTTCGCTGAAGGACAGCCTGACCACAATGAATGCCCTCCAGGAATGCATTACCGTGTTGCAACTCCCTCTTCTCATTCTGGATGGCATTCTCAATGGTAGACTGCCCAACAGTGAGTGACCTGAGGAGGTCAATGGCCTCCTCACTGAGGGCAGCAGGGGTGACAGGGGCAGGGCCTGAGGTGCCTGGGGCGAAGGTGATGCCCACCCTCCGGGGATGAGCGGGCACGGGGCGAAGGCTGAGGGGCTGCTGGGAGGGCGGTGCTGGTAGGGGGGGTGGCGGCTGTACCTGTAGAAGTGGGGCGCACAGGTGGTGCCACCACCACAGGGGAGCTCCCATCGGCGGACGAGTCCGTGTCGCTGGTTGGTGATCCGGTGGCCGACGTGAAGCTCCCCTCGCCCTCCATCCCACTGGTGCATTCAGAGTCTGTGGTGTGGCCCTCCATGGCCATGTGGGATGCAGCTCCCTCGTGCTCCGGTGCCACTGTACCTACGCCTGATGATGCTGATGTACAAAAGGACAGGGAGAGCAGGAAAAGGGGGGAGACAGAAGAAAGAGAGTTTTAGTGCATGGCATGCCGCTACCGTTGGCGGACAAGACAGACGCAGCAGCCCCCTGCATTACGCCGTTGTCCTGACCTCTGCACATGCAATTTCTGGGACATGGCCTACATGGCAATGGTGGGAATCTGCGCACATGGATGCCACAGGGGCAACTATACCTCAACTTGGCACTCTGCTGAGGTGGGGTTGAGTGCCACATGGCCTACATAATGGAGGGGCCTTGCCTACCTAACTCGCCCTGGCCTAGGGACACCCACAACCCACCTCCCCCACCCAGACCCCTCCACTGCACACTATCTCAGCTGAATGAGGTTGTACTCACCCCCTTGTGTCTGCTGTGATGTCCTCAAGCGCCCATCCAACTCCGGGTAGGCCACCGCCAGGATCCAGAACATCAGGGGGGTCATGGTGCGACGGGCACCCCTCCCACGTTGGGAGGCCATCCCCAGCTGAACCTCCGCCATCTTCTTGCTGCAGCGGCGGATGTCCTCCCATCTCTTACGGCAGTGGGTGCCCCGTCTCTGGTGGGCCCCCAGGGTCCGGACCTCCTTGGCGATGGCACGACAAATGTCCCTCTTCTGGTGGGCGCTGACCTACATGACATGCACAAGGAAAGAGGAACAGTCATTACCAACTGCACCGTCAATGTGAGTGGCCCCCTCCCTACTCTGGCCATGTGGCCCATTCATTCCCATGCATAAGTGTTCTATGTACTCTGCCCCCTTCCCTCTTCCACCCAGCCCTCTCCACCCAGGCCTAGCCCATACAACGTGCTCCCTGTGTACTAACCTGTTGGTCTGGAGGACCGTAGAGTAGCGTGTACTGGGGGAGGACCCCATCCACAAGTTTCTCCAACTCCTGTGCAGTGAAGGCAGGGGCCCTTTCCCCAGACGCAGCAGCCATCATCGCTTCCAGACCGAGGTCACAGCAGCACTAGCAGTGTAGGTCCTCTCCTGTCGAAGGTCAGGTATCTAGTGAGTTAACAGATAGAAAATGGCGGTGACGTCCGCAGCGGTGACGTCCGCGGCGGTGCGCATCATCATCGCTGGCGCACCTGTTCATTGGCTCCTGGGACCCATAGGGTCCAATGTTAACCAATGCAGCATTGCGCCGCGGTCTACGACCGCCTACCGCGACGGTGTGCAACGCCAGCGCAGTTACCTCACAATCCCATTGTCCCAGTTGTGAGGTCAGGCAGCCGCCATTTCAGGGGCCCACACGCCTTCATTTACTACTGCGTCACGCATAGCTAGGCCTATACTCAACACACATACAGGAAGGCTTTTTTGTCTGGTGTAGTCTTGTGTGTAACTGTGGGTACATACCTGGAGGAATATTGACAGGTTCTTCGCTGTTGTCCTTCTTAGGCACCGTCAGCTGGGACGTATGAGAAGATGGCGGAATCCTCCTGTGTACCGACCGCTGGTGGACCTGTTGACAATGGAAGAAAGACATATCATCGTCACCTACAGGTTTGACCGTGCCACAATCCAGGAACTATGTATCCAGTTGGAGCCAGACCTGCTGTCACCAATCCGCCATCCGATTGGAATCCCCCCTGACGTGCAGGTGCTGTCAGTGCTCCATTTCCTTGCAAGTGGGTCATTTCAGACAACAGTGGCCATGGCATCAGGGATGTCCCAGCCTATGTTTTCCAACGTGCTGTCCAGAGTGTTGTCTGCCCTGCTGAAACACGTAGGGAGATACATCATTTTCCCTGAGGTTGAGGATTTGCCTACAGTGAAAGATGACTTCTATGCCCTTGGACATATCCCCAACATCATAGGTGCCATTGATGGGACCCATGTAGCTCTGGTCCCCCCCGCAGGAGTGAACAGGTGTACAGAAACCGGATGAGTTATCATTCCATGAATGTCCAGATGGTCTGTTTGGCAGACCAGTACATCTCGCAGGTAAATGCAATGTTCCCTGGCTCTGTGCATGACGCATACATCCTGCGGAATAGCAGCATCCCTGATATGATGGGTCAACTCCAGAGGCACCGGGTATGGCTATTGGGGGACTCTGGTTACCCCAACCTTTCGTGGCTATTGACCCCAGTGAGGAATCCCAGGACCAGGGCAGAGGAACGGTACGATGATGCCCATGGGCGGACTAGGAGGGTAATCGAACGCACCTTCGGTCTTCTTAAGGCCAGGTTCAGGTGCCTCCATATGACAGGTGGATCCCTATACTACTCACCGAAGAAGGTGTGCAACATCATCATTGCCCGCTCCATGCTCCATAATTTGGCATTGCGACGCCAGGTGTCTTTTCTGCAGGAGGATGATCCAGATGACGGTGTTGTGGCAGTTGTGGAGCCTGTGGATCCAGTGGACAGTGATGAGGATGAAGCTGAGGATGAAGGAAACGACAACAGGGAGTCAGTCATACAGCAATATTTCCAGTGACACACAGGTGAAAACATTTTCAGGTTTAACATTACATTAACTTTCACACGTCTAACCTCTATCCTGTACCTACATTTCACTCACTATTTGCTAATTGAGTTGTACCCTTCCATTTCAGTTTCACAAGTGTGGTAACCTACGTGTCAACTGCTTGCATCCATCAAGGGCTTGTGATGTGTGACATTGGTATGTTAGCCGTACAATGGGTAACCCATTATGACACTGTAATTGATAATACAAAGTTCCAAATCATAGACTGACTCAAGTTTTATTGGCTTTCAAGGGTGTTTATTTAAGTGCCAAAAAAATCTAGGAAGGTTGTAAAATGGTGATGGGTGATGGTGGAGGAATGTCCATGGCATAGTCCAGTCTATTCGTCTCACAGGTGCACTGCCCATCTGGGCATTGGAAGTGGAGCTGGGGCAGTTCCTATCTGGACAGGGTGACAAAGTGGGACGGTGGGGGGACAATCAGGGTGGTCTTATTTCCTGGTGGGGATCTTGACATCTTACTCTGTCCTGTTCCTGGATTTCAGGGACCGCTTGCGTGGTGGTTGTCCGTCTGCAGGGGATGGGGTGCTGGTGTGTTGGTCCTGTGGCGGGGCGTCCTGTCCACTCGCGCCGGCGGAGGTGGTGTGCAGTTCATCGTCCTGGCTAGTGTCAGGGGCCCCTTGGAGTGCCACGGTGTCCCTCAAGGTCTTTTGAATGTCCGTCAGCACCCCTACGATGGTGCCCAGGGCGGAGCTGATGGTCCTGAGCTCCTCCCTGAACCCCAAATACAGTTCGTCCTGCAGACGCAGGGTCTCCTGCAACTTGTCCAGGACCGTGGCCATCGTCTCCTGGGAGTGGTGGTATGCTCCCATGATGAAGGATAGGGCCTCGTGGAGAGTTGGTTCCCTTGGCCTGTCCTCCCTCTGTCACACAGCAGCCCTCCCAGTTCCCCGGTGTTCCTGTGCCTCCATCCCCTGGTCCGTGTGCCCACTACCACTGCCCCCAGGTCCCTGTTGTTGTTGGGGTGGTGGGTTACCCTGGGTGCCCTGTAGTGGTGGACACACCGCTGATTGACCTGTCCTGGGTAGGGAGGTTTGGGCCCGCTGGGTGGGTGCTGTGCTGGTGTTACCAGAGGGTGGCAGCTCGGTGTTGGGCTGTGGCTGGGCAAGGGGAACCGACTGTCCTGAGGCCCACGATGGTCTGGGCTGGTCATCAGGATCCAGTGGGGCAGAGCTGCTGTTGTCACTGTGGGCCTCTTCTGGGGGTGGAGTGGTGTTGTCTGGACCCTCTGGTGTGATGACGTTCCTTTGGGTTCCTGCAGGGGTATAGGCACATGATTATTGCATCTGTGTGTGTAATGGTGTGCAATGGTTGGTTGTGCGTGATCCCCAGTGCAGCCATTCCTGTGTGGGGGCTTTTGTGGTGATGGTTTGGGGGGTGTTCTGGGTATGTGCAGTGGGCATGCTTTAGTGAGGGGTGCCCATGCTTAGTTGTGTCATGCAGGGCTTGGTGTTGGGATGGGTGCTTGGTGTCATGGGTAGATTGTTGAGGATTTGGGGTGATAGGGGAGGGTGTGAGGGTGGGGGTGTGTGATGGCATGCATGTAGGGTGGGGGATGTGATGGTTAAGAATTGACTTACCAGTGTCCCATCCTCCACCGACTCCTCCGAGGCCCTCAGGATGCAAGATGGTCAGGACTTGCTCCTCCCATGTTGTTAGTTGTGGGGGAGGAGGTGGGGGTCCGCCGCCAGTCCGCTGCACCGCAATGTTGTGCCTGGAGACCGTTGGACGCACCTTCCCCGTAGGTCGTTCCACCTCTTCCTGATGTCCTCCCTATTTCTTGGGTGCTGTCCCACTGCGTTGACCCTGTACACTATTCTGCTCCATAGCTCCATCTTCCTGGCTATTGATGTGTGCTGTACCTGTGAGCCAAATAGCTGTGGCTCTACCTGTAGGATTTCCTCCACCATGACCCTGAGCTCCTCCTCGGAGAAGCGGGGGTGTCTTTGGCGTGACATGGGGTGTTATGTGTGATGTGTGGGGTGGTGTATGTGTTGATGAGTGTGGATGAGTGTAGTGGTATGTGGTGTTTTGTGCATGGATATTGTGTGGGTGATGGTGTTGTGTGCCTCTGTGTGTTGGGGTTGTCAATAGCTGTGCTGTCTCTCTGGCCTTCTCTCAGAATTTCTGATTGTAGTGGTTTGTGGGTGATGTGGGTGTGTGTTTTATATAGTATTGGGTGTGTGGGAGTTGTGTGTGTATGTGTATCAGGTGTGTGTATTTCAAATTGTCCAATGTGGCGGTGTTTTGGAGATGTGTGTGTATTTTGAGCGCGGCGGTGTGTACCGCTAATGGAATACCATATAGGCGTGTTTCTGTTGGCGTGGAGGTGGAGGATTTGTTACCGCCAGTTTATCGCTGACCTTTGGAGTGGCGGTGTTGTGTGGGTGTCTGAATTTCGGCGGGTTCCGTGATGTGTGTCATAATAGCTGTGGCGGTCTACTGCGGTCGTGGCGGTGTATTGGCGGTCTTCTGCACGGCGGTAAGCGCCTTATACCGCCAATGTTGTACTGACCACCTATATCTTGAGTGGCCCTCCAGAACCTATGTATGCTGTATTTGTACATATTTTTCTCCGTGGAGAACCACCTGAAACTCGCCGAAGGCTCTCTTATTGTAATTAGGGCAGGCCTTTATGCACCACCTCTTTCAAAGTTCACCAGTCATCACTGTGGCAGTTCATTTTGCCTCATCATGATATCTCTACAGCAGCTCTTTTCCCAAATGTTTAAAAAAAACTGCTCTGACACTATGCCACTGAAAAACAATATGTAAGCTCTTTTGCTGTGCTATGAGTAGATAGACAATTTAACTACACTTACTTATGCATTCAAAAAGGAGGTTTCTAGTCAAGTTCTAATTCTCATTTCGTCCTGTGGAAAAAATCTATTTTTTCTGAAACACCATCAGCCTTGGAAAATGGCTCAATATAAATGTGCCCGAGGAGGGTTTTTACATTTTAAATAGATTTTTATGTTCGACAGGTAATTCTGAGATCCTCTCCCCAGGAGCTGTGAGCTGAAATGTGTGCTGGACTTTGATTTGGCATTGTCAAGCAAGGCACCCCACTAATTGGAGGCTAAAGGAGACAGAAAATGTCTTTCCAAGGGTCTTGGCTGCACCTCCGCTATCTTGATCTCCCACAGAGTCCTCCTATTTTGACTCCTCAGTACCACTGATTTCATTGGAAGTTATTTTGAACTCTTATCAGGGAAATCATAAATAAGTCAGCAGGATCACTTCATATCTGTATACATCTGATGTGTCTTGCACGTTGTGAGACTGTCTGATTGCTTCCTCCGGTCCACAGCAGAGGACTCAGCTAAGGACCCTTCCTTGCTAGCTGCATAATGAGGTACTATCACCAGCTTCTTTTCAAAGTTCTGCATGTATTATTAAACCATTGAAGCTAGTGTCTTGTATGATTCTTCATCCCATTGGCTCAATAATCAGGGCCACAATATGAGGAACAGCGGCAGCAATGACACCTACTCTACGATTTTGAAAGGGTTGTGGACAATCATCGACAGCAATGCAAATTCCAAATGAGGCGTGAACCGATGTTTGTATCTGATACCAGAGTAAGGAAAATCCATTCAAGATTGTCAGGTGCCTTCTGTGAGTCAAGCATGGCTATAAACAAAGAGAATATTTCCTGGGCAGCCACAGTGAGGGATTAGGTTTTCTTCAGTGCATTTTAGCTAGCTTGTCTATTTTTAATAAGCCCTGGAATAGCAGAAGATACATTACAAAGGGCCATCAAGTGAATGATGTCACAATAGATTTCGAAGTCCAGGCTGATATAATCATAACGACTAACATTAAAGAATGGCTATTGTTGTTGATTGTTAAAGATGCTGGACTGGGCAAAGTTAACTATTGTTTTTTTCTACACTGACAGTCCCTTTTAATTGAAAGACCCTCTTCCAGGCAAGTAGCCATTACTTTTTCAATCAGTTTGGAACTGCAGTTGGAAGGGTCAGTGGTTGACTGGATATGGGAAGATATAGAGGGCCGATTAATTCTTAGTTGTGATAACTCTCCTTCACTGTCGAAATAAACGGAATAATTTAAAGATACATAGAAGTGATTCAAAGGGTTCGTAGACCGGCCAGAATGCATTCTCAACGATGCACCGGTTAGCTCAATTTGATTTCCAAAACGAGTTTAAAAAACGATATGACTGGGCTTCGTATGACCAGTGTAGCATGTTGTAAGAATGAAACTTTGCAGATGCAGACAGACATGCTCACTTATGCATGCCCATGTTTCTATTAAAGCCAGGCCTATGGGCTTTGACTATAGTCGTTTAAATAACGGCACAGTGATTATGGATATCTTAAATTGCACACACGTTTCTTAAACGTATGTGCCTTCTGAGATTGTTGGCACTTTCAGCCCTGCTGTCTATTGATTGTTACCATCCTATAAAAGTTAGGGTCAGAAACTCTACTGCATGTGGCTTTCATTAGCTCGAGAACAAAGGTTAATTAATTTTGCTATGGGTGCACAACATGTCATCAAATAGAGTGGTTTCATCTATTTTATCGGAAATCAATCTCTTTGTCAAGGATTTTTCGCGATGAAGAGTGTGAATGCAATCGTGTTTGCTGATTTTATATCAAATAGGATCAAAAGCATTGACACTGAAAAATGGTCTGCTATAATTGCATCCATTTACTAAGCCATACTGAATCTTATTCCACGCGGCAATCAGAAAAAAATGTCCTTCTTAGCTTATTTCTTGAGTGTAAACCACTTCAACTAGCAGGCTCGATATTATTTTCACCTACATTTTCTGCAATTAATTCAGCAGCGTGCTACGAAGCAATACCTAAAACGTACAATAAATGGACACAAGCCACATTTTGTAGCTAGGAGAGGTTTGTGTGCAGGCAAGACAAAGTTTGAATGCAGCAGTATAAAGGAAGAGGCGTGGAAGGGGGCTTCTAAATGCTAATCTCACCATCCCTGGAAAGTGTAAAGTCGTAAGACTTAGGGGGTTATTACAACTTTGGAGGAGGTGTTAATCCGTCCCAAATGTGACGGATATACCACCAGCCGTATTACGAGTTCCATAGGATATAATGGACTCGTAATACGGCTGGTGGTATATCCGTCACTTTACCGTCACTTTTGGGACGGATTAACACCTCCTCCAAAGTTGTAATAACCCCCTTAGTGTGCTAGGATCGTTGCAGTCCTATGCAGACTCTGAAGGAATTGCTTAACTTGTTGGGAGGTGTTAAGGTATGGTTATCAATGGTTATGACATGCTCTAAGAGTAGTGTGTAGTTGTATGCTAAGGAATAAAGACATCTATTAACAAGCTCCGTGGGTGGTGTGGTTATTTACACTCTCTGGGGCTGGGGAGGATGCTACATCTGTTGATGAGTAGGGGATCTGAGCCTCGAAGAAATGTGACTACTCTCCCAAGAGTTTGCATCAATACAGCAAACTTCTTGTGGATACCATGTGTGCCCAAATTGACAAGAAGCAATCCAAAGTTGGTGTGTGTGAAGTTGAAGCTCTGCTCCAGCTCATATACAGCCCTCAAAGAAGTAGAAGGCCCTGCATAAGAGAGCATTTGAAAAACCCACCAGAATTTGTTGGTAAGGCTGACCGGAGAAATACTGCAGTGCACCTAACTCAGAGCCATTATTGATACAAAACAAAATGCTAAATGCAGTGACAAACAGGTATGATGCAAAAAACTAAACATGACAATGATCAGTGCAAGAAAAAGAATCATTACTCATTGTCAAGAAAGAAACTGACAATCTACAACCTCCAATGGGGCATGATGAACCAAGTGCAAGTACAGGGCCAGTGAGTGCAGAGGTTACAGATCCAGGTGAACAGCGGCATCATCTGAACAGCATATGCTCTCAACAGTGGTTGAAAGGAGCGCAAAGTATGGTGCAGCTGTGATCTGAAATCACCGCTGTCATTCGACAGCGCCAACAAACAATATGTTGACACAAGAAGGACCGCATGGATCAAGACATTTGATAACTTCATAGATACCCTATAAGAAGTAGAGGATAAAACAATCATTAAGCACTTAAAGAATCCTGCCAGTGACAGAATAATAGAGGTGCTGAAGAAAATCTCACAGACTGATGCAATATCGTACCTTCAAATCAAAGATGCATTGGGTTTCAAGTTCAACCCAATGCTGAATGTCGACTATGAAAGGTGCATTTTCAATCAAGCGAGACAGCAAGCTGGTGAAACGATGGCTATGTTTGTTGACAGTTTGATGTGCTTGTCAAATAATTCTGGTTCAGTGAATTCGGTAGTGAAGAAGCCATGTGCCTCAGAGTCAGTGATGGCTGTCTTTCAGACACTTTCAGAAGAAGCATGTTGAGGGAGACGCTCAGCCCAGGGAAAATATTAATGGCTGCAAGAGCCAATGAAAGAGCAAATTGACAAGCTGCTGATATGGAAGCTGGAACAGCGAAAAATGAATCAGCGTTGGCCATGAAGACCAAGTACAAATACCAGGAAGATGCACACCAGTCGGCGTTTTCAGCAGAGAAAAAGTTGTGTTTCCAATATGGATTTTCATTTCCCTATGAAGGTTGATATATAGCTATGAGACAGACATGTAGTGGTTGTGCGAAAGAAAACCACTTCATAACAGTTTGCAAAGTGAAAGTAAAAAGCAAATACATCACAGCGAGAAAAGAAAATGGATGGGAGAAGATTCCACAAGCATTGTAACCACAACTGCAAGGCAAAAAAGCAGCACCAGCTGTTACGACATGTAGAAATCTGACAAAGTTGATCATCGTCAAGCTCATCCTACGTAGGTTCTTCAGGTTCATTATCAAGTGCCAGTGTAGAGAATGGATGTACCATGATGATGTCTACTAAGGGAGGACAGGAGCATGTTGGTTTGCAAGGAATAACAAAAGACAAGGGCAAACCATCAAATGAAACAACTGAACTCATTTGGATTCTCCCCCAAGATTACAATGAAAGTTAAAACAGTTGCTCCATAACCTTCACTGTAGAAAGTGGTGTGTCGAACAGCATCATGCCTGTCAAGAAGTTCAAGAGCTTTGCTGCCATACCACAACTCAACCTGTCAAACCAAACAGCATACACTTAGGCTACCTCCAAACCGTTACAGAGTCAAGGGTAATTAATGGTGACAATGAGACATAAAGCAGTGTCAGTACAAGCACCAAATCACGTTCTTCAAGGAACTTCTCCTAGTGCATGCCTACTTAGATTTGCCACTGCTGCTGACATGGGGACTGAGCTCTCCCAATTAATACCTTCACACTCAATCTGAAATTATAAGTCAGTTTCCATTGTTGTTTAATGGGCTTGGAAGGCTCAAGTGCGAGTTAACTTTAATAAGGACATTCCCCCTGTTGCCCAGTGGCACAGTTGAGTAACTTTCCACTTTCAAGAAGCTGTTGAGAAAGAACTAGAAATGCTGTTGAAGCATGACATACTTGAATGCTCCACTAGTCCTGTGCCATGGGTTTTGCCCATAGTGGTGGTGCCAAAAAAGGACAGTGTAGGTGCAGTGTGCATCTGTTTGGATATGGGCTATGCTAACAAAGCAATCGAGAGAGAATGACACTGAGAGAGAATGACATCCTGGTCCACACATAGCGGACATGATCATGCAACTGAACAGGGCCAAGTCTTCTCCTGTCTTGACCTGAACAAAGGATACCATCAACTCAAGTTGAAAGAAACTTGCAGGTACATTGCTACTTTTTCCACTAATGGTGGTTTGTTCATGTAAAAAAACTTGAGTTTTGGAGTGTTGTCAGCTGCTGAAATATTTCAGGATGTTATATGGTGAATCATTCCACTTGTCACACATTCTTTCAATGACAGTGATGACATAGGGGGTTATTACAACTTTGGAGGAGGTGTTAATCCATCCCAAATGTGACGGATATACCACCAGCCGTATTATGAGTTCCATAGGATATAATGGACTCGTAATACGGCTGGTGGTATATCCGTCACTTTACCGTCACTTTTGGGACGGATTAACACCTCCTCCAAAGTTGTAATAACCCCCATAGTGTTATTTGGAGTGATATGAGAGGAGCATGACAAGGCTCTAACACAGCCAGTTGCTTGCTAAACCATGTCTCAATTTGAATGCAGCAAAGTGTGAGTTTCACAAAACCAAACTTGATTTCTTTGGCACATGTTCTCTGATGGGGGAATGACTCCTGACCCAGATACAGTGCAAGTTTCTTGCCCCCCCACCCCCAAGATGTCACAATGCATGTGTTCTCTTTTAGGCATGGCCATTTATTGCTCAAGATACACGCATGGCTTTGCTACAGTGAGTGCCCCATTAAGAGACTTGACAAACAAAAATGTCAATTTCCAGTGGTCACCTGTTAGAAATTGAGTCTTTGGTTGACAGTCAAGTTACCTCCTGTTCAAGCAAGGACCCTCACTCTGATCAGGGTAAAAGAGAATCACCCTCAGCTAACCCCGGCTTACCTCCTAGGTAGCTTGGCAGAGCAGTAGGCTCAACTTCAGAGTGCTAGATATTTGTACCAACACACACAGTAACTGAATGAAAACACTACAAAATGACACAACACCAGTTTAGAAAAATAGGAAATATTTATCTAAACAAAACAAGACCAAAACGACAAAAATCCACAAAGCACAAGTCAAGTTATCAATAAAAATGCAAAAAGAGTCTTTAAGTAGTTTTAAACACACTAACACTGTTAGTGTGAAAAAGTACCTTGGGTGCATCAAAAATAACCCTGCACGGGTGGGTGCACGTCAAAAAGGGCTTGCGATGCATTGATTCCACTCACGAGCGGGACCTTGCGTCGTTTCTCCTTTCGCTGGGTCAGGTTTCTTCTCTCCGCAGGAGAGGGATGCGTCGATCCGGTCAGCACTCTCTGGTCCGGGCAGGTCTTGCGTTGTTTTTCCACGCCCAGTGGTACTTGAGTCGGAAATCCAGCTGCATGATGATCCAAAATCTCCGCACCGTGGGTTGTGATCTCCCAGCCTCTGTCAGCGATGCTGTGCGTTGTTTCTCCTGTTCCGTGCGTCTATTCTGCGGTCGCTTTTCCGTCGAGCGTCGATTTCCAGCTGCGGAGCCAGCGGCATGCCGTTTCTTCAGCCGCAGGTCGGAGTCACGTCGATCTTTTCCCCGCATGGCGCTCTGTGCGTGGATTTCCTTGTCTTTAGGCTGCCAGCTTCTCCTTTCAGGGTCCCAGAAACTGGATGGGCACCACATGGTCGGGTTTGGAGTTGGCAGAGAGAAGTCTTTGCTGTCCCTGAGACTTCAAACAACAGGAGGCAAGCTCTAAATCAAGCCATTGAAGATTTCTTCTCAAGATGGAAGGCACACAGAGTCCAGTTTTTGCCCTCTTACTCTGGCAGAAGCAGCAACTGCAGCATAGCTCCACAAAGCACAGTCACAGGAAGGGCAGCTCTTCTTCCTCAGCTATTCAGCTCTTCTCTAGGCAGAAGTGCCTCTTGTTTCCAAAAGGGTTTCTAAAGTCTGTGGTTTTGGGTGCCCTTCTTATACCCAATTTCTCCTTTGAAGTAGGCCTCCTTCAAAGTAAAGTCCCTTTTGAATGTGAAATCCTGCCTTGCCCAGGCCAGGCCCAAGCCACTCACCAGGGGGTTGGAGACTGCATTGTGTGAGGGCAGGCACAGCCCTTTCAGGTGTGAGTGACCACTCCTCCCCTCCCTCCTAGCACAGATGGCTCATCAGGATATGCAGGCTACACCCAGGCTCCCTTTGTGTCACTGTCTAGTGTGAGGTGCAACCAGCCCACTGGCAAACTGACCCTGACAGGGAATCCACAAACAGGCAGAGTCACAGAAATGGTATAAGCAAGAAAATGCTCACTTTCTAAAAGTGGCATTTTCAAACACACAATCTCAAAATCAACTTTACTAAAAGACGTAAAAGATTTTAAATTGTGAGCTCAGAGACCCCAAACTCCATATGTCCATCCGCTCTCAAAGGGAATCTACACTTTAATCAGATTTAAAGGTAGCCCCCATGTTAACCTATGAGAGGGACAGGCCTTGCAACAGTGAAAAATGAATTTAGTAATATTTCACTGTCAGGACATATAAAACACATTACTATGGGCCTCATTCCGAGGCCGGCGGGTGGCGGTCGCCGCCCGCCTGGCGGGAACCGCCATTTGGCCGCTCATCGGTCGAAAGACCGCAGAGGCCATTCTGGCTTTCCCGCTGGGCTGGCGGGCGACTGCCAGATGGCCGCCCGCCAGCCCAGCGGGAAACCCCTTCCCACGAGGAAGCCGGCTCCGAATGGAGCCGGCGGAGTGGGAAGGTGCGACGGGTGCAGTTGCGAATTTCAGTGTCTGCTTAGCATGTTTGACATGGATTGTACCTATTCCCAGCCGAAGAAGGAGATTGTAGTTGTAGTGTGGACCTATGAACATTTTCATGTGTTTCCATACAGAAAACATTTCACCATCATTGCTGACCACCAAGCACTGCTCACTATTTTTGGAAACCCAAACACTAAGAGGCCCCCTTGCACCAAAAGGTGAGGGTTGTGACTGCAAGAGTATTACTATGCGATCACACACAAACCAGGTAAAGATCAGAACCCTACTGATTACTTTTCACCACTACATTGCCGCAGTGCAACATCTAAAACAGCTGAGGAGCACATGAACTTCATCATGAGGTCCAGGACACCAGCAGTCCTATCCATTGAACAGATTATTGCGGCCACTTATACCGATAAAAACATCCTTATCCTCAAAAACATAATTTCAACTCAATCGTGGAACAAGGACACTCAACCTTTTGCTGATGATGTTGAGTTTCAAAAATTCTAAAATGTACAAGATGAACTGTCTGTACCCAAGGTAGGTGTTGTATTGAGAGACACAAGAGTTGTCATACCTGAGACCCTCAGACAGCAAATTATTGAACTAGCCCATGAAGGACATTGGGACACCGTAGCCACCAAAGGGGCCTTTAAGAGACAGTTGAGATAATTTTGAATTTGGCAGGATGCCCCACCACCCACCATGTGGCGGTCAACGGAAGATCGCCACTGGCGGCAGCCGGCATCCGGCCAAATAATGATGCATGGAGCCTCACCGCCATTGATGGCGGTGAAGGCTGCCATGCTAGGGGTTGGAGCGGGGGGTGGATGCTGCTCCACCCTCACCGCCATGTCAGTCCAGACACCACAACACCTATGATGATGCATTCATAGGTGTGGCGGTGTATGGAGAGGTGCCGATGGCGGCGGAGCAGCATTCAGGGAGCCCATTCCCTCCCAGAGCAGCGCGATGGAAGAGGTAAGTGCTGTTCAAGAGGGAAGGGGTCGGCGGGGGGTGCGTGTGAGTGTGCGAGTGCATGGGGGTGTGCGTGATTATATGTGTGGGGGGATGTGTGTTTGAGGGTATGTATACGTGTGTGCATGTAGGTGAATGGGTGCATGAGGATGTGGGGGGTTTGGGTGTTGATTTTTGTGGTTCGGGGACAGATCTAAGGGCTTGGGGGTAGGGGTTTAATGGCAAAGGGAGACCTGGCGTGTCACATACAGGTGACAGGAATGAGTATTCCTGTCACCCGTATGCTTTCCACCAGGGATTACCTGGCAGGGTATTCTGCCAGGAAATCCCTGGTGGAAAAGGGATCAAATTCCACCGCCGGGTCGAATGTGCCTACAGTCAGCGCGGCGGTCGATTCTGGCCTGGCGGTGGGTGGTAATGAACTGGCTGCTTTGCAGCAAGTTCACTACTGTGTTCAGAATATGGCAGTCTGGGACGCCATGCCGTTGGCAGTAATTACCCCCACTGTGGTGTATTTTACATGTCCTGATAGTGAAATACTGCTAAGTTTGGTTTTCAGTATTGCAAGGACTATCTCTCCCACAGAATAACATGGGGAAACTATCTTTTAAGTGCAATTTCCCATTGGGAGCAGATAGAGATTTGGAGTTTGGGATCTCTGAACACACACTTCAAAAATACATCTTTTGGTAAAATTGGTTTTTGAATTGTAAGTTTGAAAATGCCACTTTCAGAAAGTGGGCATTTGCTCGCTTAACCATTCTGTGTCACTGCCTGGCTGTGAAATGCACGTTTGATTCAGGATGACAGTTGGGCTGTTTGTGAATTCACTCTAGACAGTCACACAAATGAAGCTAACATGTGCCCTGCATATCCTGATGGGTGTTCTTGAGCTAAAGTGGGAGAAGTGGACTCTTGCATCTGAATAGGACTGTGCATATCCTTACAAAAAGCAGTCCCCAACCCCCTGTGGTGTGTCTGGAGCCAGGGCAGGAAAGGCAGGATCTTGTACAAAGACTTCTCTTTCAAGTTTACATACTTCAAAAACAGAAATGGGTATAAGTACTGGATCTCTGACACCACATAGTTAGAACACTGCTGGACTGAGGACATTCTGCCAGGAAGAAGAGCTTGATGCTGTAGAGGGACTGCCACTTTGCCTGTTGCTTTGTTGTGCTGGCCTACTGCTTGCTGCTTCTGTCCTGGGAGTGAAAGGACTGGACTTTGCTTTCTACATCCTGCTTTCCAAGGTTCTCCAAGGGCTTGAATTGAGCTTGCCTCCTGTTAAGAAGTCTCAGCGACATCAAAGACTTCATCTGCCAGCACCTGGGCTCCTCGGTTGAGAGCCCTGTCCTGTCAAGTGGCGCCAAATCCAGTCTGGGCCCTGAAAGGAGGTTTTTGGTATTACAAGAAAAAAATCCACACATCAACTCACTCCGTCATTCCTAACTGATGCATCTCTTTAAGGATTTGATGCATCGCTGCTGCCCTCACCGGAGTGGGATCTTCGCTTGATGCAATGACTGCTGTTTTCCACGCAGGAGCCAGCTTTCCATCGCAGCATGATAAAAGAACCACCGCTGCATGAGTTTCGGGCCCCACAACACCGAAATCTGTTATGCACCGCCCTGACTCCAATGCAGCACCTGCTTCATTGCTGTGAGATCGACACATCACCGCTTGACTTCCGACGCATCATTGACACATCATCCTGGGGCACCATTTTCTTCATCAACAACGTTCCCCAGTAAGGAACCAATGCTTTGTGCTGCAAACAATGCTTCACGTCCCCTCTGGCAGTAAGAAGTCGAAACATCACCTCCCCTGCCTAGCAGTAAGGAACTGACACATCACGTCCCCTGCAACAGTAAGGAACCAACACATCCCGTCTCTTTTGACTTATCACCCCCCTGCTGCCCGCATCTTCTTTGTTTTTGACGCATCTCAGGTACTTTGCCTCAGTCGAGCACTTCATTGATTTCAAGGAACTACAATTACAATTCATTTTTTAAAAGTGATATCTTTGCTTGTGTAAGTTGGATCTTTTTTGGATCTTTGTTGTTTTGGTCTTGTTTTACTCAGATAGATATCGGCTATTTTCCTCAAATGGTGTGGAGTACTTTTTTACTGTGTTACTGTGTGTGTCTACAAATACTTTACACTTTGCCTCTGAGATAAGCCTGACTGCTCACCCCAACCTACCAAGGGGGTGAGCAGGGGTTATCTTAGCTGTGTGACTTCGTTGCCCTTACTAGAGTGAGGGTCCATACTTGGACAGGGTGCAAAACACTGCCAAATAGAGACCCACTTTCTAACACTACTCCTTCTCAATTAGGAATTACAGGTTATTAAATGTAATAAGGCACCCCTAATGTTAGCCTATCAGAAGGGTAGGCCTCACAGTAGTGAAACAATGGGGAGTTTATCACTACTAGGACTTGCAAAACGTATAAAAAGTACACATCCTGTTTTTTTTATTACATGGCACCCTGTCCTATGGGCTAACTAGGGCCTACCTTAGGGGTGACTTATATGTAGTAAAAGGAGAATTTAAGGTTTGGCAAGTTTTAAATGCTAAGTTGACTTGGCAGTGTAAACTGCACATACAGGCTCTGTAATAGTAGGCTGAGACACGTTTAAGAGCTACATGAGTGGGAGGCACAAGCAGTGCTGCAGTCCCACTAGTAGTACTTAATTTATAGGCCCTGGGGACTGGTAGTGCATTTTACGGGGACTTATATGTAAATTAAGTATGCCTATTGTGGATGTACCAATCAAACCATGTTTACTCCCATACTAGGCATACTCCCCTGAAGTGAGGCTGCAGCCAGGGCAGGAAGGGCTAGGCATTTTGTGCACTTCAAAGGTCTGTCTCTGAAGTCTCCCCACTTCGAAGGTACCACTGGGTATAAGTACTCGACCTCAGA
Source organism: Pleurodeles waltl (assembly GCF_031143425.1). Taxonomy (NCBI): domain Eukaryota; kingdom Metazoa; phylum Chordata; class Amphibia; order Caudata; family Salamandridae; genus Pleurodeles; species Pleurodeles waltl. The sequence goes on from NC_090439.1 coordinate 780,462,336, forward strand.
CATCACCACTTCAGTACAATTCTGGACCTGTGGATACTCTGCCACGAAGGACTGCTGGGCTGCTGGGCTGCTGAAAGGACTGCCACTCTGAAGGAGCTGCTGCCTTACTGTGCTGACCTGATGCCTGATGCCCTCTTGCCTGGAGAGGAAGAACTGGACCTGGAACCCATCTTGAATCCAGGACTCCAGAGTGACTGAAAGGGGTAGGTTTGCTGGCCTCCTGTTCTGCTGCCTAAGCAGGGAAGCCCATCAAGCTATTGATTAGTTTATCTCAGCTTTAGGCTGGTGAGGTTCTGTTAAAAAAATAATTTTCTGCAGGGTCATCCCGAAACTTCATGCCTTCCTCCTGGTTTTTACTGAATTTGCTTTTGTTGGCTTTGGAACTATGTATACTTCACCACTGCTAATCAGTGCTAGAGTGTCTGTGCTCTCTGCTCTAAACATGGGAGTATTGGCTGTTTAATTTACTTACAAGTCCTTAGTAAACTGCACTACACATACCCAGGTCTGTAAATTAAACGCTACTTGTGGAGTTGCAGCACTCTTTGTGCCACCCACTTAAGTAGTCCTTTAACCATGTCTCAGGCCTGTCATTGCAGAGCCTGTGTGTGCAGTTTTGAACTGCCATTTCGACCTGGCAAAATAACCCTTTTGCCAGGGCTAAACCTTTCTTTTTAATACATATATGTAGGCTCTTGACAGCCCAGAGGGCAGAGTGCAATGTATTTAAAAATATGGACACGTACTTGTACATTTTACATGTCCTAGAGGTGAAAAACTCCCAAATTAGTTTTTCACTACTGTAAGGCCTATCTCTCCCTTAAGGTAATATTGGAGATCCCTTATTACAATTTATAAGCGTAACCCCCAAATGGTAAGAGATAATTGATTCAATTTATAGTCTCTGGAATCACAATTTAAAGTCAAAATTTACAAGCAAGGCAGATTGTAAATTGCAATTCTAAATATCCCATTTTTAGAAAGTATACATTTTCTTACAATTGCTTTTTGGTACCTACTGCTTGTCTCTGACCACATGTCTGGGTTGAGTGACAGCAGGGCTTTGTGTATTCCCCCTAGACAGCCACACACAATGGGAACTTAGGTGTGACTTGATGGGCCATCCTGACAGGATGGGAGGGAGGAGCTGGATCCAGGTTCGCTTACACCTAAATGGGCTGCGTCCTGTTGCCACACAAAGCGCTGCATACACCCCTGTAGTAAGTCTGGAGCCAGGACAGGAAGTGCAAGGAATTTTTGCTCTTCAAGGGCTGACTTTAAAGCCCCCCGCTCTTCAATGCCACCACTAGGTACAGGTAGTGAACCTCAGACACCACCACTTCAGCATACGTCTGGACCAGTAGATACTCCTCCAGGAAGAAGGACAGCTGGGCTGTGGAAAAGAATTGCCACTCCGCTAGACTGCCACTCTGAAGAAGCTGCTGTCTTACTTTGCTGACCTGCTTCCTGCTGCCCACTTGCCTGGAGAGAAAGAACTGGATCTGGAACCCATCTTGAACTCAGGACTCCAAAGTGACTCAAAGGGCTAGTCTTCTGGCCTCCTGATCTGAGCCTCAGATACATAACAGGCTCCCCACAACTCATAAACCTGTCTTCAATTAATTACTGATGCCCAAGAAGTGCCTCTCAGGTCCTGGGCCATTGGAAGCTTTTTTTTAAGCTCTTAAAGTCAAGTTTTTGGGCTCTTCACAAATGCACATGGGCCTGTTTGCTCCGGAACCTCGTTGCTTGACCGGAAGTCCGGCTTGATCAGCCACAAGTTTGTCTCTTCCACAGCAACCATTTTCCACAGTGTGTATGTTATCACGAGGATACAAACCATCCGCCCACCCTGCCAACTATCCGCAGCGATGCACTCCTTGTTCCTGGCAAACTTCTTCCCAGTAAACAGGACTCTTGGCTCAATTCTTGAGAAGGCAAACCTTCAGCTGGACTAATATGGGACTGTATCCAAACTGCACTCAATCACAGTTGGCTTGAACTTGGTTTTGACCTGGTCCAGAGTGACCAGATAGCTGCGGTTGGCATTTTATGCTTTTAAGCGATATAGTGCGATTCACTCTTTAAAAATTCATAACTCTGGTTGTATTGATTACATTTTTTGTCGTTTGGCCTTATTTTTATTTATTACATTCAGATCTATTTTTCTAACCTGCTGTGAAATATTTTTGTGGGGGATTTACTCAGTTTTTCTGTTTGAAGTGGCGCACAAATACTTTATACACTGCCTCTAAGTTAAGCATGACTGTTCTGTGCCAAGCTACCAGAGGGTGAGCACTGGTTAATTTAGGGTTTGCTTGTGCCTTACCCTGACGAAGATTGTGATTGCTGCTTGACCAGGGCTTGTAGGACAAATAACCAAGAACCCATTTTCTAACATTACACCATTATGGTGTAACATTATGAGTGAGTAAATCAATTTAAGAGTGCAAGAGGCAATTCCCATCCTATAACAAGTTATCTGAGCACCTAAGTTGAACTTGGGCTCGCAAATGACTCCTGTAGGAGCCCATAATATTTTGTTCATTATAATGTAGTGGCTGTCTCCACCGAGTAATTATAGTTAGGTCAGAGTTTTCATAGGAAGAGCATTTTCTGTTTCATTAATAACATTGACATTGTTTGACTATTCTGAAAGAAACGTTCCAAAAACCAATCTGTATGGAAAGTTTTGTGCTGATCCATCACATGAGGGCCAAGAAAAAAAGGGACCCAAAAATGTGGTTTGTCATGTTTATTTCCATATGAATACTTGCTCTGATATAAAACTAAAGCGCCGGAACAGAATTACACTAAATTCCGCAAAAAGAGAATTAGCTTTTTTGTGATTTGGTGTGAATTCTTTCAGCCATTTTTGAGAAATTAGCATTAAAGAGGGGCTTGGATTGGGGATTAAGGGGTTAAAAGTTAGGTCTATCTAGACTGTTAGTGTCCAGATATGGTCTGATTGGCCAATTTAAAGAAATCATTTCCTGCTGGCTCCCTGCATGTTCGGCACAGAGGTTTCTTACCATGAGGGAGCCAGCTTTATTATCTGCTCCTCACAGGAGAGAAAGCCATTCTTTTATATTTCTCATTGTTACCTCATGTCCGTTAGGCTTGCAAAGATATTTGATAGCCCGACTTGTGCTAAAAGATGTGGTCTTGCCCACTGCTCCACATGCTCTGGGTTGAGATCCAGTGTACAATACAGACCATTACAAATGTTCAGCTACCACTAAATCCACTAAATCCACTCATGATTCTCTTTAAAAACCCAGGGGCAGATAGACTCTTCCCCACAATGACCCTCCCAAGGGCCACCTGATATCCTACCTGCATTAGTGGCATGGCTGTGCATAGTCCAAATGTGAAAACATCTGTGCTCTTCCCCATTCAGAGAGAATTTGTGTTGCTATGTCCCCATACCTTTGCCCATACAATGCTGTTGATACATACTTATGGTCTGATTTAGAGTTTGCCATTGGGGGCTAATGCATCACAAACGTGATGGGTATCCCTTCCGCCATATTGCCATCCCATTATAACCTAGGGAGATCATAGTATGGTGGACGGGATATCCGTCATGGTTGTGACTGAGTAACCTGTCCGTCAAACTCTAAATCAGGCCCTTAGTCTTATTTATACAGAACATTTTGCTAATCAGTTTACTACTGAGTTTGTGAGTGGAGTTAGACAGTGCAGAAGTGGGTTTTAGAAAGGTTAAGTTTCTGACATTGAAAGCTTCCTTCCATGTCCCGTTCTCCGAAACCATAATCCCCAGATAGGAAAACAAGTGGGTAAAGCTTAGTTTTGTATTATTGACAAATAAGTTACAACATCTCACAGGACCTTTCCCATGTTTCATTATGAATATCTTGCCCCAGTTAGTTGTTAAGGCCTGATCCTGCATAAATTGAAAAAAGAGAGGAGTAGGCATTGTAAGCCAATGAGAGTGTGAACCATAAGGCAGAGTAAAGGAAAGCTGGAATTGGACACAGCTTTTTTTGTAGAGGGACGTTCTTGCAACCTTGGATCAACACATTCCCCAGGCTGTTGATATACAGGGTGAACGGAAAGGGTGCAAGGACATATGCCTGCCTAAACCCCCTCTCTAAAGGAAATGGCACCCCTAAGGCCTTACCGGACTCTGGCCAAGCTCCCTGAATATAATTTTTGTAAAAACAATATTTTAGATTGATCTTTTCCTAGTTCTTCTAAAGTGGACAAAAATTTGTCATGAATAACGCTGGCAAATTAGTTAAATAGGTCGACAAAGTCTAAAAACATATGATCCTTCATTCCCAGTGTGCACTTCCCAATTAATAAATTGAGATTTGCTTAGGCCTCTGTGAAAGCCATATTGAACATCAGATAATATCTCATTACTTTCTGCCCACTCCCCTATCCTGTTCAATATAATTCTGTGTGCAACCCTAGCAAAACCCTTGCTATAAACAGAGACAATTAAAGAGTCTGACCAAGTACTCAGACACCCTGAACTACAACATGCTCCTAGTACCACAGTAAAAATGGGACCCCATATTATTACATTGTCTTTATGGAGATCAACTGGATTATCGTATGGGTCAGGAGCCTTACCGGCCTTGCTGGACATAAGAGCCCTGTTTACTTCATCTAAAGTAAACTTAAGATAGATTGCATTATGCAGCAAGTCCTTGGGGACAATTAGGTTTTAGGCCTCCTGTCCTACCAACTGTAAGCTGAGATTGGAATGATTGTTAGCAAAGTGTGCCACCCATTCAGATTCAGTGATGGCAACATCCAGTAGCAGAGCCCTATTAGCACACAAAAAGGGGTGATTTATAACATGCCAAAAAGCTGTGCTATCTGTAGCTAAACTAGCATCAATTAGTGCCTCCCAGGTTTCGGCATTTAACCCATTTTTTCTTTCCGTTAGAGCCAATCTATATTCTTGCCTACATACACATTTGCACCTCTTTACTAGACCTAGAATATTTGTGAAGAGCAGCTTTAAGTTTCTTATGTGCCTTACAGCAGTCAGAATCAAACAATCCGTGCTTAGGGTATTTTACCTGGAAATTACCAAAAGACAACATTTGTTTAATCCCCCTTGAGATATTTTGGAAGGCATGTAGAACATTCTTGGCATTTGTTACTGCACTCAAGCAGATCTCAAAATCCTGCTTGTGTTCTGTAACCAATTTGCCAAGACAATTTGTCAAACTTATCTTAGACCAGGGCAAAGAGACACCATTACATGATCCTACTTCAATATTTCTAACAACACATGCATTATCCATATGCACTTGATTTAGCAGAGAGCTGAAATTTAGACAGACACCCTAGGGGAAATTATCACTAATAAAAATATAATTCCTAGTAAATGTGGTGAGAAAGGAGTGCAATCTAAAAGATAATAAGATATAATCAGTTATTATATTAGTGCCCCTACCATTGAACGTGCAATTAAAAAGGACCCAAGGAATACATACTTCATTGAAAAATGCAAGCTCATGCTAAAATATCAACTCATTTAATTTCTCACCATGTTTGTTATGTACAAAGTGTGTTTGAAAAGAATCATGAGTATCTGTCAAGCCGGAGACCTTTTCCGAAAGGAAGGGAGCTAAATGTGTATTAATATTACCGCCCATAAGTATTCTGGACTCCTTATTAGCACTGCAACATAGAGACACAATGTCACTATCTAGCTGTCCAAGTATAGTAAGAATCTCCTTAGAAGTTGAATTGTTGTAGAAAGTAGCCAACACCAAGTTAAACGTGTGTCATAAAATAATCACAATTATGAGAGAAAATCTGGTGGAAGACCAGTTAGAGAAATAGTTAGAGATATAAATACACAAACCACCTTTTGCTCTACCAGCATTAGATGGCACCGCAGGTTAGTGAAAGGTTCTATAGACATTAATATAAACAGGCTCAACTGCCCAGATCTCCTGTAGACACAAAATATGGAAATTAGGTACAAAATCAATCCATTATGAGATGGAGATTTTACCATGTAATCCTACCACATTCCAAAAAAGTACTGTGTACCTCATATGACCAAAGGGGGCCGCATCACTAGGGTACAAGTTGAACGACTTGCCAAATTAGTAGGAAATGACATTGTGGCAGGCAGGGCATCTACACTATATGTGGATCCTTCCATCAAGGCAGCTGAGTCATGATCAGAAATAAGTCAGTCTACTCCTTCATGAGTCTCTAAGGGAGTGAAAAGATGGTGGACTGCTATGGATAGTGTGCATCATGGGGTTGTGCATAAGAGAATCTTGGTGGAGCACTGGGGTGAGTTGCAAGGGCCAGTAAAAGTAACCAAGCTGTAGGGCTGAAATGTGATCTGAAGATAGTTAAATTACCTATTCATTGCAGGATTGTGTCCAGTAGTCCAGGTGACTTAAAACTCAAAACCGTACAGTCACCCAGTAACTTTTTAATACTTCTGCCAACCCAACTCACCCTTCTAACCATTTTGATGCCATCAAAAAGGGGTCCAACTATACCTGCACTTTTACCAACCCACTTTAATGTTTTATTTTTGAAGGACTCCCAGGGTTCTATGGCTGTAAAGGACACATGAGGTATGTGGGTTAGTACAACAACAAAGGGTGTGGCTTCAGGGGAGAGATCAAGAAAGACCGGTGCACTAGAAGATCTACTTGCGGCCACCTCCAATTTAGTTTGTGTTGTAAGCAATGGAGTTAAAATCAGATCACAAGTTAATGGCATATTAACAAAACCATTAAGGTGGACTTGTAGAGGAAGCTGAACACCCACTGTGCTGTTGTGATGAAGCGGTGGAACTGAAAGTGGGATGACACTTCCTGCTTGTGATTGATGGATTCTGTTTAAGCTAACTTTAGACTTCAGCAGACCTAAATATTTAGTGGTTACATTTTCTACCTGCACCAGTCTGTCAGCTAATGAGTCAAGAGAAGTCTTGACAGACCTTTCTAAAGATTGCACATCAACAAGTAACATCTTAAAGTCATCTTGATTTCACTCTGATTCATTAATTCTCTCTTCTACAAAGATAATCGCTCCATTAATTGCTCCATGATGCCAGTTATGTAGTTCAATATTGAAGTGTATGTCTTACCGGGTGACTTCATCTTTACAAAGGTTGAAGTGTACTTCCTCTTCCTGATTATGTATTATAGTTAATTAGTGTATTCCAAATACAGAACCTAAGAGAGTAGGCCCAGCCCAGCCTTCTCCGGGTGATGACGGGCAAAGAAGGGCCCGGTCTTGGCCTGGTCTTAGCCTGAACGCATGCTCAGGTGTGTTCCACGCCGCAAGGCCCTCTGTGCGCTGTTAGCAAAATTCAAGGCTCTGCCTGAGCCCGATGCATACCAGTGCCTATGGCGTTTCAGATGGTGGAAAAAGTGCAGACAGGGAACCACCAGTCAAACAACATGATTCAATAATCTCCACTGAAGGACAATTTTCTATCACCATTTAAGTGGTGATCGACATAACCTTTTGTAACATGCAGAACATAAAGCTTATCTGTCAACTCACTTACATTTAGTAGATGTTATCCTCTTTTTCATTGGTATTCAACTGTCCATGAAACAAAATGGCTTTATAAATATTAATAAGATCTGTAACTTATTAAATCTTGAATATCCTTAAAAAATGGCTCCTTCTTAAATGACCCCAAGAGAACCCACCTGCTAAACAACTCATCTGACCCGCAATTGTGAAGAGCTTCACATTTATGCATTAGTCACTGATGAGGCATGGTTTAGCCATGCCTCATAGTCAACCCTCCCTAATTTGTGAAAATACACTACTCACATTTCTGAAATGAACAGACTGGTGTAAAGCCTTAGAACCATGCCTTTTAATAATACTGGAGTTAAACTCTCTCGAAGTGGGTCACCCACATATATAATAACTGAAAACCAGAAACATTTGTCAGTTATAGTTTAGTAAATTAACTCTAACATGCACCCTGTCATGCACTGCGTATGACCATGCTCATTAATTCACTCATGGCATGTTCAATGGCATTGTTGATTTCATAGATGTTGACATATCAAATTACATCATTGATAATTTTACTGATGACATCATTTGATGGCATCATCCTTGATACTCTTATTCACATTACTTTACAAACCCTTACAATATTTAAAAAAAGGCATTTGTTAAAAAAAAGTCTACAATTACGTAGAGGTAAAATTACTGTCATTACACGTGTCAGTCAAAAAAAGATATATGCACTGGAGCTAAGTGTGACTGTTCCTGCCATCACTCATAGGGTGCATTAAAAATGTGGGTGCAAACAGTAGTACTTCTTAAATAAGGTAAAGGCTGAACTCACCTGACGTGGGTTGCAAAGGTACATTTGAAAGTAGGTTCTGACATAATAGCAAATCTTGTTGTCAAAAATCTTGGAGAAAAGTCAAATATTTTTCTCTCAAATGATTATCCATCTTTATACATCTGGTCCCAAGTCCATGTAAAAAAGTTGTTATATGGAGCTATATGCAAATTGTATGTTCAGTGGAGGTTTATAAGGTGTTCATGTTTAGAAGCAGAACGTCCCTGAAGTAACTGCATATTGTTCAAGAATGTACAGTGTAGGTATGACCATCATACATGTTTTAACTCACAGTGTTATTTTAAAGTTGTATGCCATTCTGCTTATTTCAGAAAGGTGTGTAGTGTACTTTTCAGAACAACAGAAGGTTATCCACTGCACAATGTTGAAGGTGACTTATCATTGACTAATGGATGTGTGTCAAACGTTTGATTGTAAATTGTGTCTTGTGACTTGTTTTGGTGGGTGTTCTAATTAAGGTGAATTATTAATGAACAGTTTTTTGTTGGTGGTCAAATTTAAAAAAGTATGTTAACTCATCAAAATGTATAGAGACTATTTGGTTTGTAGTCAACTGATTTAAAATAAAAAGAGGGTGCCATCCACTAATAGTGGGTGAGTTGACATATATGCAAACTCAATTGCACAATCAGAGGAGTAATAATCATTATGTATCAATTAGGTTTGGGCAAATTTTTCATAATTTGCTTTTGCATAGGTAAGTGAAAAGTTGCCATAATTACTTGTAGTTAGGCAAAATGCTAATGTGTCACTTTATGCTAAAATATAGCAATAAAAGTGTCCTTGTGTTGATTTTTGATTTGACTGTAAAGCACAAAACCAAAAGCACAACCAGCTTCTGCTGTGCAGTTGTGGTGCATTCACAATTATTTTTTTTACCACAAAGGTGCATTTGACTTTAAATTCCTGTGAACATGGCATGTAGTTATGAGAAGTCATGCAACAAGCATAATGTCAAGTTCCGGAAGTTACACAAATTACACGGTGTAATTTTGATTTCACACAGCTATACTGTTAATCATTTTTAAAGGTTTGGTCTCATTTTTAAATTACTCACAGCCTACAAAGCACGTAGAAGACCAACACAATTATTGGCTAATGCAGTCAGTGACATCATCAATTACATAATTTCAGATGTAATAAGAGATGTCATCAATAATGGCATTTAACGTGTTATGAGTGATGTACTGTCAAAGGCCAGGAGCATCGCACAACAGGGCACAAGTTATAGGTAGTTCACTAAAATATAACTGGCAAATTTCTGTGTTTTTCCTGCAGGGTGATCTTTAATAAAAAAAAGCTTTCTAATCTGCATTTGGGTGCACACAGGCCAGTCCCTTATCAAACTCTGCTATGCTTGCCCTTCATCCTGTACAAATGTTTTTACAGAGAGACCAATCCCTTCAATGACATACTATGCACATTGTTCACCCTATCCGTATGTCTTCACAGACAGTCTAGCCCCTCACCAAACCCTATACACACACACAAACCCTATTATGTGCAGCTCTCTCTCTGTACAAAGGTCGTCATGGAGGGGCTGGTCCCACAACATACCTTACTATGCACAGCCTTCACGATGTACAAAGGTCTTTGTGAGAGGCCAGCCCCTCACCAAACCCTACTACGCACAATCTTCATCCTGTACAGAGGGTTTCACGGAAAGGCCAGTCCCTCAGCAAACCCGACTATGCACAACCTTCTCCCTATAAAGAGGTGTTCATGAATGGGTCAGTCTCTCACCAAACCCTACTATTCACAGCCTTCACTATGTACAAAGGTCTTCATGGATAGTAAATCCCTCACCGAACCCAAATATGCACAACCCTTGCTTTGTACAGGGATATTTGTAGATAGGCCAGTCCCTCACCGTACCATACTACACACAGCCTTCAATCAGTGCAAAGTCTTCGTGGAGAGGTCAGCCCCTCACCAAACCCTACTACGGATAGCCTCCACCATTTATAGAGGTCTTCATGGAGAGGCCAGTCTCTCACCAAACCCTGCTGTAAACCACATTTGCACTTTAAAAAGGTCTTCATGGAGAGCCAAATCTCTAAGCAAACGCACAGCCTTTGCCCTACACAAAGGTATTTGTGGAGAGGCCAGTCAGTCACAAAACCCTATTATGCACAGCTTTCACTGTGTGCATAGGTCTTTGCAAAGAGACCAGGAATCACCAAACCCTGTGCATACAGCCCGCTCCCTCTAGAAACCAAAGCCATATTAGGTGAGCAGTCTCTACAACACCCAGGTTGTGCTCGCTGCACACCCTTCATCGACAGCCACTCCCTCCACATTCTCTTGTAAATATATTTAGGTATGGTAGTAATATCTTACTTTACATCAAAAAAACTCTGCAAGTGCACTGAAAATACAAAGGTTAAAGTGATGTTATATTTAGGTATACCAATAAGATCTTACTTTAGGGTAAAAAACCCTAGAGGTGCACTGAGAAAACAAGGGTCAATGTGACTTTATAGTTAGGCGTGGTAATGATGTCTTATTTAACATTTGAAAAAAAAAATGGAAATTCATTGTAAAAAACAAATTTAAAGTGATGTTATAGTTAGGACTGTGTAGAAAATTACTGGTTGAGGGGGCGGGCCCAACTCAAGCAGCAACCATAATTCTTCCCATGGTGAAACACAAGCAAACCCCAAATTAACCTTTGCTTAACCCTCTGGTAGCTTGGAACAAAAGCAGTGAGGCTGAACTTAAAGGCAATGTGTAAAGTATTTATGCAGCACTTCAAACACTATTGAAGTGAAAACACAACACAAGAAAAGTCCCACACCAATTTAGAAACATAGACTAAAATGTAATAAATTATTCAAGACTAAAATGACAAAAATCCAATTGGTAGAACTGAAGATATACAATTTCAAAGATTTAGGGGTAAATATATTGCCTAAAAGCACAAGGCACCACCCACAGTTAGCTGGCCATGCGAGACTGGGTGAAAATGACAAGTTTACAATGAAGAACAGGCTGGATACAGGGGCCATATTAGTCCTGCTGGAAAAGTTGCCTTTTGAGTCCAGCATGAAAAATTCCGTTCATTGTGGAGGAGGCCACGAGGTGAAGAGAGATCATTGCAGTTGGCGGTCACTGCGGGCTGTCGATGCTGTAGCATGAAGTGCAGATCTTGTGTTGCTGGTCGTCACTGGCAGTCACTGTTGTGCATGTTCGCAAAAGCTTTGTGTTGGCAGTCGGAGCAGGCAGCAAGATCTTGGACCAAATGGGCCTGTGCATGGTCACAAAACAGCCACATGCTTCAGAATTTCTCCTTCCTTCTGGTGGGAGCTTAACAGATGCCACACCAAGGGTCCAGGACCAGCACCTCTTGAGGATCAGGAACTCACTCCTGGGGATTAGGAATTCATTTCAGCAGAGGCCAGGAGGGCTCAGACAGTTGCACAGTGTGCCTGGGACAAATGTTAACTATGCCAGGGTAATCAGAGTAATTTTGTAAATACGAATTGCTCTTGTGATACAAAATGTCCACAATTTCGCAATTGCACCAACTTGAGTAATTAAGAGCAATTGGGACAAAAGTCCTGCTGCCAGGGCATATGAACAATGAACTAAGAAAGAGCAAATTGCTGCTTGCTACTGTTTTGTCTGTCCTGTAGCTTTTAATGCTGTTTTCTTAGTGCAAAATGCATCCACTGAACCATTTTGAACACAATTGTTCATTTTTCACTAAGGAAACAGTGCTATTTGCTGGATTATGCTTATAATGTAAATATGCATAAATATGAGTAACTCTGAGATAGTTAAGATAGAGAGAATTACGCCAGATATGCCAACCCCTAATCCAGAGGTGTACTGAAGAGAGGTGTCTGAGGGTCCGATATTTATACTTGGTGCCAATTTTGAAGTAAGAGAAGATTCTGGAGGTTTCCACCCACAGATGTGTTTGGAAATTCCAGCCCCCTTGTCCTTGCCCCAGCTTGCCTGGAGGCACAAATGACTAATGTGAAACCTTTTATGAGTGTCCTGAGGCAGAGCCTTTGTGATCTAACAATGTGGTAGATGACAGCAGCTCATTTCCCCCATCAAGTCAGAGAAGGCCTATCTAGCCACCACTTATTCCCTCTTTGTCTCACTGTCTGGAAGCAATACACAGAGACCAGCTGCCAGCTACACCTAGTCGTGTGACCCAGGATACAGGCTGCAGGCACCAAATAGACAGGATGAGAACATGCCAAATTTCTAAAAGTGGCATTTTCAGAACTGTGATATTAAATCTGACTTAACCGGACAAAGAGGGTTTTAAATTACCATTCTTTAGACACCAAACTCAACATTCCTACCTGCTCCTAGTTGAAAGTTATCAATTATTAATGACAAAGTAACCCAATGTTATCCAACGGGAGGGGTGGGCCTTGCAGTAGTGAAACATGACTTTAGGACTTTTCACTACCAGGACATGGAAAAGTCTTAAAGTACATGTCCAACATTTAAAATAAGCTACACCCTGCACTATGGGCTATTTGGGGCCTACCCTTGGGGTGACTTATATGTATTAAAATGGAAGGTTTCGACTTGACAATAGGGTTTATTTGGCAGATTGACCTTGCAGTTTAAACTGCACACAGACTCCAATGGCAGGCCTGAGAATGTTTAAAAGGCTCCTTAAGTGGGTGGCACAATAAGCGCTGCAGGCCCACTTTTAGCGTTTAATTTACAGGCCATGGATACATGTAGTATCACTGTATTAGGAACTTACAGGTATGTTAAATGTGCCAATCGACCATAAACCAATGTTGCTATGCTTTAGGGAGTGAGAAACACAATTTAGAGTTAGCTATAAGGGCAACAAAAACAAGATCAGCAAAAAAATGAAGGACAACGGCAAAAGGTTTGGGAGAGGACCACCCTAAGGCTGACAAGTATTAGAGTCTGAAAAAATACTTTGCTTTAGATTTTAAAAAACCCTCAGAAAATCACCGTAAAAAAAAACAAAGGTTAATCTGACATTATTTAGTAATAATGCCATATTTTACTTTTAAACAAACCTTAGAAAATTACTTACGAAAATAACGTTTAAAGTGTCTTTACGGGTAAGTTAAAATGTCAGTAAAACATTTAAGCACATAAAAACACTGAAATGCACCATGCACTGCTTATGATCTCACATATAACATCACTCATGAAATGTTCAATAACTTCATTGATGACATCACAGATGATGTCTCAAATGACATATTTGATGACATCACTGATTACATCATCCCCACTACTGCTGTTCAAATTACTCTACAAACCAGTACAGCTCCTCAAGGAACGGCCACTACCTCAAAATCCGCAAGCCTCATTAGGTGGCCAAGCCCCTACTATGGAGTGCAATACCCCTGTGCACAGCTCTTCACGGAGAGCCCACACCCTCCAGAAATCCAAGCCTCACTGGGAGGTCAAGCCCCTACCTCACCCAGCCTTCGCCTGTGCATAACTCTACACAGAGAGGCTATTCCCTCTAGAGGCCCAAGCCCCATTAGGCATCCAAGCTCCAACTATACAGAGGCCCATATTTATACTTTTTGATGCTAAACTGCGCTAACGCAGTTTAGCGTCAAAAAATTTAGCGCCGTCTAACGCCATTCTGAAGCGCCATGCGGGCGCCGTATTTATGGAATGGCGTTAGCCGGCGCTAGCAGACCGGCGCTGCCTGGTGTGCGTGGAAAAAAAACACGTAGACCAAGCAGCGCCGGCGTAGGGGGAAAATGGCGTTAGGGCGTCTTAAAATGGGGCAAGTCAGGTTGAGGCAAATAAATCGCCTCAACCCGATTTGCGCCATTTTTTTCGACGCCCAGACGCCATTTAAATGACTCCTGTCTTAGTAAAGACAGGAGTCATGCCCCCTTGCCCAATGGCCATGCCCAGGGGACTTATGTCCCCTGGGCATGGTCATTGGGCATAGTGGCATGTAGGGGGGCACAAATAAGGCCCCCCTATGCCACCAAAAAAAAATAAAAAAAATAAAAAATTATACTTACCTGAACTTACCTGAATGTCCCTGGGATGGGTCCCTCCATCCTTGGGTGTCCTCCTGGGGTGGGCAAGGGTGGCAGGGGGGGTCCCTGGGGGCGGGGGAGGGCACCTGTGGGCTAATTTTGAGCCCACAGGCCCCTTAACGCCTACCCTGACCCAGGCGTTAAAAAGTGGCGCAAATGCGGGGTTTTTTGACCCGACCACTCCCGGGCGTGATTTTTGCCCGGGAGTATAAATACGACGCATTTGCGTCGCCGTCATTTTTTTAGACGGGAACGCCTTCCTTGCATCTCATTAACGCAAGGAAGGCGTTCACGCAAAAAAATGACGCTATTTGCCCATACTTTGGCGCTAGACGCGTCTAACGCCAAAGTATAAATATGGCGTTAGTTTTGCGCCGAATTTGCGTCGAAAAAAACGACGCTAATTCGGCGCAAACGGAGTATAAATATGGGCCAGAGTCTTTCTTCACCCTGCGCACAATTCTCCACACAGAGCCCACTCCCTCTATACACCTATGGTCCCTTTACGGGCCAAACCCCTATTACGTACCACCCAAAACTGCCTCCAGACACTAAAGTCCCATTAGATAGAGAAACCCTTACTATGCACAGCATTGTTCTGTGCACAACTCTTCATGGACACCCACTCATCCAGGCATACCAGCCCCATCAGATGACCAAGCATGGTGCAAACTCTTACACTGATTAGCAATAGAATAGATATAGGACATTTGCTCTTGATGTACCTTACTAAAAACATTTAAAATTATACCAATCTGGCACACTCATTGGATGATCTCATCAGTGATGTCATCAATGAAGCCATTAGCGATGTCATCAGTGATGTTATCAATAATGCCAGTGAACATATCATGAGTGTTGTAGTATGTGTAGTGCATGGAGAAAGCACAAGTTATAGTTACTTTCAGTTAAATATACCTGGTGAATTTCTTTTATTTTTTTTTTAGTTTAAAATGCTGTGTTTGAAATGACATTTTCATTCAATCTTGTCACTTGAACCTTTGTTTTTTTAGTGAATTTTTGCGTTTTTTTTAACAAACAACAAGATTTTATTATTTTACCAAACTATAGCAACCACCAACCGTGCAAGGCCTTTGCCGCATGAGGCAAGAGAGAGGCTGCAGGGCCTGCAGCCAGTCCCCTGTGGGCATCCAATACCCACCATACAGCCGTACGAAGGTATCAATTTAAATATGGCAGAGCTACTGGCTTTGTCAAAGAGTCAGAAATTCACTATTTGAAAGGCAGGCCTATTAGCTTTGTAGGGGTCCCCACATCACAATTTATTAAGAAGACATATTAGCATTGTCAAAAGATCACCACATTATTAAATCAGTCATATGCCACACATTATTGAGAAAAGCAATGGAATCAATAACCGTAATCCAACCATTCATTAATAATACATACATTGCAATATTAGCAATTATCACTAACATATTTTAAGTAAATCACCTATAATCAAAACATTCTTAAACATTTGTTTGAGTCTTCCATTAACACTCTTCAGGCCACATAATGCAGCCATAGGGTCAATCTCACAGGGTCCCCACAAGGGGTCCACACAATCCAGTTGAACAACATACACCTCCAGCTCAGAGTGCTTTAAAATGAAAGCTCTCATGAGGTCATGTATTCAATTACCCAGGAGGCTTAGGGTATTTCAGGGGACTGCCACACTACCTGCTTCTCCTGCAACATTTAAATAAATTGTTGGTGGTGCCCCTGCTTTGGGGAACCATGATGAAGAAAACAATACAAAAACCAAACCCTTGCAGGGAATTCTGACGCACTCCTCTCTGGAAAAGTGAAAGTTTTATGAACAGCTGAGCCACTCTATTGATTTTCTGTGCAACCTTGGGCTGCACAATGTTTTGGGTTTGTTTATTGGTGAATGCTCTTGTCCTACATGGGCTGTTGACACCTCACAATATTGTTGGGGGAGGCAAAGAGAGGTTCAGGGCCCTAACAGCCTTGCTAACTCTTCAGGCAGCACTAATCCTGGGGTGCCAGAGTGGGAGTCACCAACACTTTTTTTATTTATATATTTTTGTGGGTGGGCACCCCAGTCCCACCCATAGCACCCACAACTCAGCCTCTTGTTGGAAGCCATGAGGGAAGGCCCAAGGACATCACAGGCTCCCCAGCCAGAACCCATCCTTGAGTGACAGCATGAGCTAGCCACAATGAATGTGCTCTCACATGACAGGAGCAGCCTTACTTTCTGCTCCTGTGGTGAAATCAATGCAGCATTCCCTGCCATGGTCTTGCAAGGAGGTAGGTTTCTGCTCCCACCTGGCAAGGAGCTAGGTTTCTGCTCTTGCCCTAGGTTGGAGCAATCCAATGTTCTCTGCCCTTGCTCTTGACGGCAGTGAAACAGGACTCATTTAGTATACCTGGGACACTAAACCTACAGTGGTCTCTGGGGAATTGGATCCCTGAAACCAATACATGGTTCAGGGTACCACACACAGAACCTTCCCCCAGTTCCTAATTTAAGATGGTAGTTGCCGGTGGAGGACACCGGTAACTATTTTTGAAGGCCTGCACTTATTTTTCTGTATCAGGCAATTACTGTGAGCAAAAGACATATATAGGAAAGACGGAGGAAAGTAAGATGGAAAAGTGTCACAAAGGGAGAAAGCTGAAAGCTGCAAGAGTGAGCTGAAGGGTAGGGAGTGGCTGCGGATTGGGAGTAGGGAGTGGCTGTGGATTAAGGAGGCCCAAGATAACTTCAGGATTATGCCACCTTAGTATTCTGTGCTCGCACATTTAATTGCAGCAGCTGCGTGTTTCAGAGGAGAGCTTTGGGCACAGGCACGTTTTTATTTACAAATTAACCACATCTTTCCACCATATATTTTTTATATGTAAGAAAAAAACATTTTGTTCAGGCCCCAGCGGATGGTGACCCTGGGGTCAAAAGTTGGTCTAGGGAGGGGGACTAACACTTACCTCTCTCCCCACTTTCATCGTAAAAAAAGTAAATCTATGAACTCCCTTGGCCTTGGCCCACTCAGGAAGATTTTAATGAAAAAAGAGCACCCAGCCATTTTTTTACATTATTGCAATGTAATGAGGGCAGTCCTACCAGCATAATTCACCCAATGGCGAATTTACAGCCTCCACTGAGAAGCAAAGGTTTTTACAATACTGCCCACTTCTAATTCTCTACCTAAATACGATCATTTCTCATTTCTACACCTATACTTCATATGTTCAGCTCAATAGAAGCTCGAGTTATTTTGGTTCAGGTAAATCATTTAAGACCACTAAGATATTAATAAAAAGAAAATCATAAAAGAGGGTGTAATATTAAAGAAAGAATTACATTGTCTCAAAAAGAGAGCTCAAAACATTATATTTTACTGGAAGTTTCAAAAGATAAACATTATAAAATAGTAGCCATTTACCTGTTATTTGCATTTTTTTTTTAAGTTGGGGAGTTAATTGGCTCAAGATATACCATATGCAAGTAAGGGCGGGCAATTCTTAAAGAACGTGTTAACTAATCACATCGACGGACCGAAAGCATCATACCTATTTAAAGGTAGAAATGCGGAGAAGTATTTGAATTAAGAACGTATCTAAAGAGGGTTAACAATAAACTCTAATACTTTGGCAAAGGATACAAGACTGTTCCACATGGCCTTGGCCGTATGATGGTGTAATCTAATAGGAATGGATCCAACATCGTCTTTGAAATTGATATTGGTGGTTTGAAACTCATAACAGGCTTGATTTTAATTTTGTTTCGGTTGGAAAAGCCATTCACATCTCCAATATTTTGAAATTTGGGGTCCAGACCAATTATGGAAATAGACGTGCAATCTGTTCTATATCAGGATATATTATGTTGCTTGTTGGGGCTTGTTTACACTGAAATCATGACTTTTGGGTTTGGGAATTTCGGTCTCCTAAAACTGAGGCCCATATTTATACTTTTTTAGCGCCGCATTTGCACCGCTTTTTGACGCAAAAACGGTGCAAATTTACAAAATACAATTGTATTTTGCAAGTTTTGTGCCACTTTTGCGTTAAAAAATGCTGCAAATGCTGCGCTAAAAAAGTATAAATATGGGCCTCAGTTTTAGGAGCCATGGGTGCAACATGGAAGAACTTGTGTATCCTTTGGTGCTGAGGCTAAATGGGAAAGGTGCAACCTATTTGGGCAATATTTCTTGATGGACCATCTCCTTGTTTTTTGCCACAAGAGACAACACTTCATCACAAATTCATGGAAAAGTAATTAACCTCTTGGAACCTGGAGGGTTGTAAGATGCTAAAATGTGACTAAATCCAAAAAGTAAAACTTGAGAGTAGGGATCGGTGACAAAGTGACCACAACTTTACCCAATGTCTCCTGTCAACAATGTTTACTTTTACTCACAAAATACAAAACTTCAGATCCCTTTTAACAATTTTTGTCAGTTTGATTGTGTTTTAATCTTTTGGGCTTTCTTTGTTTTGCTAATGTGTTTTGGGGATTTCCTGTTTTATTTCTTGGATTCACAAGCCCTAACTGAACTATGTCGCTTTTTGTACTACTACATGATCATGATTCCTCACTGACAGCTGCTTTTTACTTCTTATAAGCTTAAGTCAATATTTATGACACAGTTTGTGTCACTCTTGCACCACCCAATGTGGTACAAACGCAACAAAAAAATTAAGTCAGATTTTTGAAGCGATGCAAAGCCACTTTGTGTGACTTTGAATGGCTTCAAAAATCTGGAGTAATGCAATGTAACATAAATCGCTCTGTTGCATTACTCTGTGTGAGGGAGGTGTTCCATAGGTGCTGCGTGGGTGGTCCCACGAATCTCCCATGGTTTTGAATGTATTTAACATGGTAAACCTGGAAATTCGCCAAAAAGTTATGTCTCTCCAGTAGAGGCCTCTTCCTGCACAAAGTGCCCCTTTCTGCACAAAAACAATCCTGCCTACAACACAGACACCTTTGCGCCATGGTGCCTGCATTGGCGCCAGGCTGCCAAAATGGCACCAGTGCAAGGGAAAAGTACAGGAATGAGCCATATTAGAAAAATACAGCGGACTCCTGCCCTTTCCATGTCGTGCAGTTCCTTGCAACAAGCTGACTTGCTGAACTGCACTGCATCACTTGGTCAGTGGGGGGCCACAGATAGCACAGCACTGTGCAGGTAAGAATGCAGGGGGTTATGCAAACAACAATTTTTTATGGCGTGGGACACGCTGCTGGAAAAGTTCCGATGGCAAACTTCGCCCAGCGACTGGTAAATATGGGTCTTCCTGTGTACGGAGAGGTGCAACTAGTAAATCTTTCTTATTCGGTCCCTGCTGATGTTCCATAGGTGATTTGAATATAGTGCAGACCATGCCCTGGACACAATTTGAGTAGCACACCCATATGGACCATCACTATCTTGGTGTTTAAGTTGGGGGTGGGAGCTGTTAGTAACAGACGAGTGCACTTGCAGTACACTGAGCGGGCCTGTAATGAGCAGACTAAGATCATGGTTTGTATTGTGGGATACCAGATTCTGTCTGTGGCAACGAAGCTCTTGCTCGCTGTGCACGCAATTACATAATATTACATCCATTGTCAATCACCTAAATTAATGTTACTGCTACCTGCTTTTCTTGTTTGCAATAAAATAAAAATTAAAAAAATCATTTTTTATAAAAAAAAAAAGTTCGGCCTAGAGTTAATCAGACTACTTTGGAGCACCTGCGTAGCTCTCCTATTAATGAATAATCCAAATTCTAGCAGATGTTGATTAGCCCCCAACTCAATAGTACTCATTTTATAGACAACGGGGTGGTAAATGGCTTAGGGGACTGGCTGGGTTTTAAACCTGCGACTATGAAGTCAAACGCAAGCGCCTGCAGGTGATGCTTTCGTCCACTGAGCCACGAGTTCCAGCTCGTGAAGCTTCTCTGGGGCCGCTGCTGAAAACTTGATGGAAATCAGTGCACATGATAAGCCCCTTAAGTTTAATGTGGTGCATATTAGAAATGCTGGTGTGTGCGAATTAGGGCACTTTCACAAAATATGATCGGATTTAACGATTATGCAGGGAACTGCCTCTAGAATGACTAAAAATGTTAAAAATACGACGAGAACGTTGGCACATGCTAGTACTATACAAATGTCATGGAAATTCCATAAGCATAAATCCTTAACTATGAGTATCAAGTAATCAACGTCATCAAAACAAGAGGTGGGAGCAGATCAAATAAATGACGCAAAAACAGCACAGTAAACCATGACCTTCTCTGGCCTTAAAGCTTCGGGTGTTAAATGTACGGAGAAGTGTACAGCTTTGAAGCGAACAAACATTCCAATGTTGACAGACTGCTTTTCGGGATCCTTGCAAATCACTACTGCAGAAGAAAAATACCACGCGTTGGAAATTATGATAGTGAACCACATATGAAGTTCACCTGCAAAAGGTGAGGTTTAGAAAGTCAGCGAAAGCTGCTTTTGGAACATCGGAAATGTCCTGTGAATTAAGGACAATGCTGACACATGAAGTGGGTGCTATAATGGTAATTGGATATTTCCAGACACACTTTCCAGCGGCGATGGCTGGTGTGTAGGTCATCATTATATTTGGATTGGGACACCAACGGGGCGAGAATTTCCAGCTCCATTAGGGTTACAAGTCTTGTTGAAACACTGCTGGTCTGGGATATTTCCCCCAGAGTCACAGCCCTCTCAAGTATCCAGAAGAAATTACACGGAAAAGAACCCATGAATCAGTGAGAAGCAAGATTGTCGCATGGTATTTATGACGGTATCAATGAGCCCAAAAGGGTGTTTATTAACTGGGTTTTGTTTCTACCCCTCCCAAACGGTCCCTGTACTCGGGTTGCTGCAGTTATAGTAGCAGGCAACTAGATATTGCTCTGGAAAAGGTTGCACTCTTACGTTCTCCGTGGTCCAATGAACGTCAATCTCAAACAACAAGGTTTAAAAGAAACCCACCTCTATTTTTTCGTACAACACGCACGGCAATCTGAACCACATCCAAACCATCACAATTTTGATCAGATTAGGTATTAAGGTATTAAGGCCTAAAATCACACATTTAATTAAATTAGAAGCCAAGATTCAAACCTAGGTCAATTTACGTAACTATCTGCAACCCAGCCACAGAATCACTAGTAATTAGTGGGGGCCACCCAGATCCTTTCCCTCTGAGCCCAATTTTAATTGTATGCTAAAAAGTCCCAATGTTCTTATCAGCTTCTGTACTTTATCTCACTAATTAGGAAAAAATCGTCTTTAAATGTTGTTTGTTGTTACGACCTTAGCCACTGTGCTGGGATTAGGAATGTGGATCAAGCTAGTTTTGACATGCTTTATGATGGCATAAGCAGTCCGGTATTAAATAATTATTGCTACCAGTGAGATCTCTTCACGCAGTGGTAAACACAGGATTTAAGGAGCGCTAACTGAAGTCTCCCAATGCGCCATGATGTGCTGGCAGACCTCAGACAGACTAAGACAATACTAATTAACTGCAGTAATTCTATTTTTTAATATGTACGTCCGCTTCTGTAACATGATGTGAAAAGTGTTTTCAATTATGTTTTGCTGCAGTCACAGATTTTCACATATTGCAAGCTCTCAAGACCACCCGAGACGCATGACTAATCGTTTATTTCAATGCGTTTATGATTTTATTTTCAAACCAGATGTATAAAACAACTGTGCTTCAGATGAACATTTTAACCTACAACCACTCCTGGCTCTTTTTAGAATGTTGTCATTGGTAACATAACTGTGAGCTTGCCTTTCACTTTCACCTTTCATCCCATTTTCTGTGTGTTCCTCTTCCTTGTATGTATTTCCCTAGCCGCCTCTTCACCCTGCTTATTTAATCTAACCCTCTCTCTTTTGCCCTCTGCAGGTCCGTAGGTAATAGTGTGACTATGGATAGTGTATGTGCAGTACTGATCTGTGGCCTAAAACTACGGAAGCCGTACCTGCCCGCTTTGCACCTCTTTGATTCTATTTCAAATAACAGAGCGAGTGCCTAACTGTTTACCTTCATGTCCGCACCATGGACAGAGTGAAAACGACTTTCCCCAGTTTAGTGAGTGGACGAATCTTTCAAATAGAGCTTGTTGTACAGTAACTTTGTCCTTACCTTGTTACGACTTTTAATCACACACCAAAAATAAATACAAACAGACAGAAGGAATTGTAGATTCTGTCCACTTGTTGCCATTTGCAACATCTTGTTTTACTGGCCCCATTGACCAGAAACAAGCATCCTAGTCCCTTGCTCACTGTGTCACTGGATTCAAGCTAGCCTGGCTGATGAAGGGTGATACCCTGAAAACTGTCCCAGGATGCTTGTTTCCAGTCCAGGGAGGACCTGGCGTGGCAGTCCGGGCCGGACTTTTTCCCATGGGGAACAGGGTCAAGACTGATTTGCGTATGGCTGGGTCCAAACTGGGGTGGCATGGTGAGCAAAAGGATGATGGATTAATCCCAGAGCTGTGACTGGGGGTGAGTGGTTGAAAATTTCAGCACTCCGTCCATCATCTTTTTGTGTTGCTAAAGTTGCCCTAAGTGGGAAGGGTATGCCCAGACGTGGGTCCCTTGCTCACTGTGCCACTGGATTCAAGCTAGCTTAGCTGATGAAGGGTGATACCCTCACACCGGTCCTAGGATGCTTGTTTCCGGTCCTGGGAGGACCTGGCCTGACAGTTCGGGCTGGACTTTTCCCATGGGGAACAGGGTCAAGACTGATTTGCAAATGGCTGGGTCCAAACTGGGGTGGCATGGTGAGCAAAAAAACGATGGATTGAACACAGATCTGTGACTGGGGGTGAGTGGCTGAAAAGGTCCAGCACTCCGTCCATCAACTTTTGGTGTTGCTGTATTTCTGACTGTCTGGAATCATCAGCCGAAGGAGAGCAAGTAGTGACAAACCTTGATTGCACCGTCGCAGCATTGATTGAAGGCTTTTGACAAGTGGCATCAGAGGACGGTGTGTGGCCTAGTGGTTATGGCCTACCACTCTTAGAAACATCTCTCCAGTGCAAGGGAGTTGGAGTGCTAGCTTTTGAGCCCAGTCACCCTCTGGGACTCTTGAGGCCTAGTGGTGAAGACTACCATCTTTAGTAACAGTGAGCAATCCAGGTTTTGTGCCTAACAGTCCACAGAAACAAAGGATTTACGCTGTCAGGTTGGTCCACAAAATGAGTGTGCAGCCTAGTTTTTGTGCTCAATCACCTCTAGAGAGAACAGATCAACACAGTTTGCTTGGTGGACATTTTTGTTTGGGGAACATCCTCAAAACAGCTTTGGCCATTTCCTATTGAGCAGGTTTCAAGCAACAGAGATTTTGCCAGGATAACAACGTGGGAAAAAAATCCAGAACAATTCTGTATCATAGGTGAATTATTTATATTGCTGTATTTTTTTCTTTACATCTCCATTTGAAGAGCAATACAGAACAGCTGACAAGCGTACTTTTCCGGGAATTCTGACAACCAAGGTGAAGGATCTGACATCATTTGTCAGCAGCGCTGGAGAGGTTTGAGACACTGTATTTTAAACTTCTGCTGACTAGAAATCATTATGGGTGCTGCTAAAATGTCACAGCTTTCAAAAGTTCTTTCAGAAAAAAAGGGAATCTGTAGTTACCTTGGAAGCAGTGGAAGAAACTCTGCAGTAAGAAAGATCACTATGCCAGGGTGTTTAGCAGTAATAAAATACAAAGTATATCACTGGAGATAGGGGAAAGGAAAGCTGTTTACATGGTGAACGATGATGGCAGGGTTGACAGCGAGCCATTGGTAATGCCTGAGTGTGAGATTGTTATTGAGGGAAAATTGGTGAAGGTCTTGGCAGATTCAAGTTCACAGTATATGAGGATAGGTGATGAAAATTGGGAAGACAATTTTTATTTTGATAAGATCAAATTATTGGCACTGGATATGACCCCAGTGGGGTATGGCAGTGTTAAAATTGATGTTCAAGTATATATTGTGACAAAGTTGCAATTTAAGGATAGAGAGACTGTTGGGAAAGTATATGTAGCAAAAACAAGTGGCAATTTGTTGGGATGGAGACACCAAGGTGACATGGGTAACATGCTCAATTCCATGCTATTGATAAAGTGTTATTGGTGGATAATTCCAGTTGTAATTCTTATGTTTTTCAAGAGTTCCATTCAGTGTTTTATGGACGTTTGGGTTTGCTCAAGCATTTTCAGAACAAGAGTGTTTTTAAAAATAATGCAATCCCTGTTGTGCGTAAAGTGCGAAGGGTTCCAAATTTTACGATGGGTCCCTTAAGGGATGAGTTGCAAAAATTGCTCAAATCAGGTGTCATAGAGGAGACTGAAACCTCTGAGTGGTGGTCCCTAGGAATTTTGGCACCAAAAGACTGAGGGAAGGAAATCAGAATGAGTGTTGATTTGCAAGACCTAAATAAGTATATTTGGGTGGACAGGCAACTACTTCTCTGTGTCATGAAGACCTTGAATACTTTGCGTAAGGCAAAACTGTTCAGTGTGATGGATTTAACATCAGCGTATCATCAGATTCCTATGAATGCTGAGTCAAGCCAGTTGCCATCTTTTGTGAGTATCTTGGAGGGTTTTAGATTCCTCAGGGTGCCTTTTTAATTGACATCTGTGGCAGCGTGTTTCAAAAGGGTGATGTTGAGGGTGTTGGAGGGAATACCAAAAGTGTTGGTGTTCCAGGATGACATCTTACTAGGCGGAAAAAACAAAATGAGGCACAATACACTTCTGAAGTTGGTTTTGGGTAGGTTGTCGGAGCATTGACTTACACTTAAAAAAGACAAATACAAATTCAGAGTGACTTCGGGCACATATATGGGCCATACCATTTCCAGTGAAGGAATCAGGCCCAAGATTGATCTAGCAGGAAGCACAGTTAAAGCTCCTACAGAGGAGAATAAAGAAGCATGTTCTTTCTTGGGTCTTGCGGAATTCTCTTAAAAATGTATTCTTAACTGTTAGAAATGGGGTCTTTGGTTGGCAGTCAGGTTACCCCCTGTCCAAGCAAGGACTTTCACTCTAGTCAGGGTAAAAGAGAATTACCCTCAGTTAACCCCTGCTTGGCCCCTTGTTAGCTTGGCACAAGCAGTAGGCTTAACTTCAGAGTGCTAGGTGTAAAGTATATGTACCAACACACACAGTAACTGAATGACAACACTACAAAATGACACAACACAGGTTTAGGAAAATAGAGAATATTTATCTAAACAAAGCAAGACCAAAACGAAAAAAATCCACAAGTCAAGTTATCAATTAAAAAGCAAAAAGAGTCTTCATGTAGTTTTAAACACACACTAACACTGTTAGTGTGAAAATGTACCTTGGGTGTGTCAAAAATAACCCCGCACAGGTGAGTATGCGTCAAAAAGGGCTTGCGATGCGTCGATTTCACTCATGAACAAGACTTTGCATCGTTTCTCCTTTCGTCGGGTCGGGCGCCTCGTTTCTTCTCTTTGCAGGAGAGCGATGCGTCGGTCCGGTCAGAACTGTCGGGTCCGGGCAGGCCTTGCGTTGTTTTTACACGCCCAATAGTATTTGCGTTGGAAATCCAGCTGCACGATGATCCAAAAAACATGCAGCGCAGGTTGCGATATAACCAGCCTCCTCCAGCGATGCTGCGTGTCGTTTCTCCAGCTCCGTGCGTCGATTCTTCTTTCGTGTTGCAGGCGAGCATCGATTTTTATCCACGAAGTCGGAGGCGCATCAATTTTTCAGCTGCAAATCAAAGTCACGGCGATCTTTTCCCCGCACGGTGTTCTCTGCGTGGATTTCTTGCTCTTAGTCTTCAAGCTTCTCCTTTCAGGGTCCCAGGAACCTGATGGGCACCACTTGGCAGAGCAGAAGTCTCTCCAGAGACTCCTGATGCTGGCAGAGAGAAGTCTTTGCTCTCCCTGAGACTTCAAACAACAGGAGGCAAGCTCTAAATCAAGCCCTTGGAGATCTTCACAAGATGGAAGGACCATGAAGTCCAGTCTTTGCCCTCTTACTCTGGCAGAAGCAGCAACTGCAGGATAGCTCCACAAAGCACAGGCAGGGCAGCTCTTCTTCCTCAGCTCTTCAGCTCTTCTCCAGGCAGAGGTTCCTCTTGGTTTCCAGAAGTGGTCTATAGTCTGTGGTTTTGGGTGCCCATTTTTTACCCAATTTCTCCTTTGAAGTAGGCCCACTTCAAAGCAAAGTCTCTCTTGAATGTGAAATCCTGCCTTGCCTAGGCCAGGCCCCAGACACTCACCAGAGGGTTGGAGACTGCATTGTGTGTGCGCAGGCACAGCCCTCACCTCTCCTCTCCTCACCTCCCTCCTAGCAGATATACCTCATCAGGAAATGCAGACTACACCCCAGCTCCCTTTGTGTCACTGTCTAGTGTGAGGTGCAACCAGCCCAACTGTCAAACTGACCCAGACAGGGAATCCACAAACAGGCAGAGTCACTGAAATGGTGTTAGCAAAAAAATGCTCACTTTCTAAAAGTGGCATTTTCAAACATAAAACCTTAAAATCAACTTTACCAAAAGATGTATTTTTAAAATGTGAGCTTGGAGACCCCAAACTCCACATGTCTATCCACTTCCAAAGGGAATCTACACTTTAATCATATTTCAAAGTAGCCCCCATGTTAACCTATGAGAGGAACAGGCCTTGTAACAGTGAACAACGAAGTTAGCAATATTTCATTGTCAGGACATATAAAACACATTACTATATGTCCTACATTAACCATACACTGCACCCCGCCCTTGGGGCTACCTAGGGCATACCTTAGGAGTGTCTTACATGTAAGAAAATGGAAGGTGTAGGCCTGGCAAGTGGGTACACTTGCCAAGTCAAATTTACAGTTAAAAACTGCACCCACAGACACTGCAGTGGCAGGTCTGAGACATAATTACAGAGCTACTAATGTGGGTGGCACACACAGAGCTGCAGGCCCACTAGTAGCATTTGATTTACAGGCCCTGGGCACTCCTAGTGCATTTTACTAGGGACTTACTATTAAATCAAATATGCCAATCATGGATAAACCAACCAACAATACAATTTACACAGAGAGCATATGCACTTTGACGCTGGTTAGCAGTGGGAAAGTGCTCAGAGTACAAAAGACAACAGCAGCAGGTCAGAAAAAGTAGGAGGCAGGAGGCAAAAAGATTGTGGATGACCCTGCATAAACTCAAAAGTCTAACATTAACTTTTCCAGCATGACTTTGCACTTAAGGTCTTTGCTCAAGAAAGTTTCAAAATTCACAAGGTCTGTGGAGTGTACTGTAGCTTTTGAATCTAATAATAAGCATATTGGTTTTTTTTGACCAACTTTAGGTCAATTTGATGCAAGCAAAATAACTATTTTGACTACTGATGCCAGTCTTTGTGGCCTTGGTGCTGCTGTCTCACAAATCGTTGCCAAGGAGGAAAAGGTGATAGATGTTGCCTCACAAATTAGGGAACAGAAAAGCGCTATTCCATGACTGAATGAGAAGCATTAGCAGTTGCATGGGCTGCTCAACATTTCAAATTCTTTTTGTGGGGAGTACTGTCACAGGACAATGGTTAGTTTTTTCAGTTCAAAAACTAATGTTACTCATTCTCTCAGGCTGAAAAATTGGGCAAAGATTTTAAATGAGTAATCTTCAATGTGGAATATACCACAGGAGTGAAGAATCATGCGGATGGCTGTTTGCGCCATCAATTCCTATTGACTGTGAAAGTTTGGTAAAGGATGATACGTTGGTTGGTTGGGTCTATAAAGATTCTATTAACCCCTTCCCTGCCAAGGACGTAATGGTTACGTCCAGTTGTGTGGCTCTGAGGCACCACAAACGTAACCATTATGTCCTTGTACCGGCTCTCAGGGGAAGCCCTGGCGCTCCTCCCAAGGGCCTCCTCCCCACCGCCCCAGGGCAGGGCTGGAAGGGGAATCACTTCCCCTTCCACCTGACCCCACCCACCCCCTCCAGTGATGTCTGATGACGTCAGCACGCAATCGTGTGCCGACCTCATCAGAGGTCACCTCCCATCGCTCTGGAAGCATGGCTCCAGTGCAACCTGAGGAGAAACAGATTTGTGTCTCTTCGGTACGGTGGCAGGGGAGGTCAGAGAGGCATGAAAAGGAAAGGAAAGGCTTTTCCTTTCCTTTTCATGTTTCTCTGGGCATCCTGCAGCACAAACACATAGCAATTGTGCTGCAGGAATGCCACTAGACACCAGGGATTTTTGTTTTTATAGGAAATTGTCATAATGGGAGCTACCCCTTTGGCAAGGGTCGCTCCCCAAGGGTGCGCATTTTATCTAAGGCCATTTCTACCCCCTCTTGGGGTATATTGGCTTATATTAATTAGGCTGATCTGCCCCGGGGGGGAGCAGAAGCCATTAGACACCAGAGATGTTTTTTTTAATTGTTATGTTAATAAGGGGAGCGACCCCTTAGGCAAGTGTCGCTCCCCACGGGGTAATTTTATTATTAGGCCTTTTCTGCCCCCTGGGGGCAAATCGGCCTATATTAATTAGGCCAATCTGCCCAGAGAGGGGGCAGAAACCACCAGGAACCAGGGATTTTTTCTGTTTTTTACAGATGGGGAGCGACCCCTTAGGCAAGGGTCACTCTCCTGGGGGGCAATTTTATTTAAGGCCATTTCTGCCCCCCTTGGGGCAGATTGGCCTATTTTTCTTAGGCCACTGGGGGCAGAAGCTACTAGACACCAGGGATGTTTTTTTTTTTTGCAGCAATTTCAGGTGAGGGGAGCTACCCCTTAGGGAAGGGTCACTCCCCTGGAGGGGGGACATATTTATTTTAGGCCATTTCTGACCATCTTGGGGGTAGATCGGCCTATTTTTGTAAGGCCCATCTGCTCCCAAGGGGGGGCAGAAAGCCCACCAGAGACCAGGGAAGAATTGTTTTAAAAAAAAGTGGGTGGGGGCATGGCCATATCCCCACCGCAAATAAATGGGGACAAAGTTGTTCTGCCCAATGGTGGACAGATGGGGCAATTATCCCCCATCCACTCCCTGTGGGGACAGAAAGCCTACTAGATGCCAGGGAATAATAAAAAAAAATAATGGGTTGGTGGCTACCAACCAGTAAGGGCATGGTTATGCCACCACCCCACCTAAAGGGGATGGCAGTATTTCAGATCTCCCCCACACACTAAAACATCTTATCCCACGGCAAGCAAGAGGACATTTGATTATTTTGGGTTTTAGTTTTACATTTGGGCCATGAGAGCTTGTCTATCTCTCAAAATCGCCCCAATTGGAATGGTGAGGGCTGCACTTTTTGGGATTTTGGGATGCTGCCATCTAGAAAAATCTACGAGATCTAGACACATCGTAAAACTAAACATCTGGGTGTGTCCAGGGTGGTGTGCTTCACATGCACCGGGACCATTTTCTTTTTTTATTTTTTATTATTATTTATTTTGTCATTTATAAAGAGCAACATCAAACAAACACATCAGGGAGGTCATAAACATGAATGATGTCCAAATAATAAAGTAAATAGCATAAAGGTTTTACAGCCAACAGCTTTGTGAGCACTTAAGAGGCAATCAACATCATAAATCACGGTTATAATCTAAAACACAATAGTATGACCCCCAACGTATAAAAGAAACAACATACAAAAGACCTCTGCAGCAGAGACTACAAAGCAGAGACAGAGAGAGAAGAGAGGGGTAGACGATAGAGCAGAAGAGGTGAGAGAAGATAGTGAATGCGTAGTCATCAGATCAGCCATACATAGGAAACCAGCAAAGAAGTAATGCAGCAGGGGGGCAAAGCCATTGCGCAAGTCTGAGGGCACTAAGGGCAGGAAGTCAGCGGCAAAGAGATCTCTAAAAAGGAGCGCAGAGGAGCCCATATATCTTGCAGCCCAGATCCCTCTGGCATTAGGTTTCAGTAAATCATGAATTAGTCCTGACAGGATGAAGCATCCTGCAACCACTCCAAACAACGAGGAGTCCTCCGCCCCCCAACACATTGCCACCCTATGCTTAGCCAGCAGCAACAGTCAGATCTGTCTCCTGTGGGCAGCGGGGAGTCCCTCAATATCCCCCAGGAGGGTGAGCCTGGGGGACTGCAGTGGCTTGGTCTCAGTCATCACCTCAATCGCCCGCAGCACCTCTGACCAGTACGTGCACAGCAACGGCCAGCTCCATGCTAGATGCATGAAGTACCCGCACCATTTTCTTACCCACAATGCTCTGCAAACCTCCAACTTTGCTTGAAATCACACATTTTCCCCACATTTTTGTGATGGAACCTTCCGTAATCTGCAGGAATCCACAACATACCTACCAGCCAGCATTGTCACATCTATACCGATAAAAATTCTGCCCCACTTGTCATCCTAAAAACGTTTTTTTTTCAAACTGCCTTTTTGGACCCGCTTTGGGTCCCCCTCATTTCCAACCTGTTTTTGGCTCATCCCTGTCGCAGGCACTTGGCCCACCTACTCAAGTGAGGTATAATTTTTATCAGGAGACTGAGGGGAACGTTGAGTGGTAGGAAATGTGTGCCCGTGCAGTGATCCCACATGGAAATGTGGGAAAAATGTGATTTTTTAGCTGAATTTGAGGTTTGCCGAGGATTCTGCGTAAGAAAACACTGGGGGATCCACGCAAGTCACACCTCCCTGGATTCCCTCGGATGTCTAATTTTCAGAAATGTCTGAGTTTGGTAGGTTTCCCTAAATGGCTGCTGAGCCCAAGACCAGAAATGCAGGCCCCCCCACGCACCCCTGCAAAAACAGGTAGTTTTGTATTTGATAATTTTGTTGTGTCCACGTAGTGTTTTGGGGCATTTCCTGTTGAGGGCACTAGGCCTACCCAAACAAGTGAGGTACCATTTTTTTTTTTTTTATTGGGACACCTGGGGAAATGCTGAGTGGAAGGAAATTTGTGGCTCCTCTCAGATTCCAGAACTTTCTATCACCGAAATGTAAAGAAAAAGTGTTTTTCTGCCAAATTTTATGGTTTGCAAAGGATTCTGGGTAACAGAACCTGGTGAGACACCACAAGCTACCCCATCGTGGGTTCCCCTATGTGTCTAGTTTTCAGAAATGTCCAGGTTTTCTAGGTTTTCCTAGCTGCTGGAGGAGCTAGAGGCCAAAATCCACAGCTAGGCACTTTGCAAAAAACAGGTCAATTTTCTTTGGGAAAATGTGATTTGTCCATGTTGTGTTTTTGGGCATTTCCTGTTGCAGGCACTAGGCCTACCCACACAAGTGAGGTACCATTTTTATCAGGAGACTTAGGGAAATGCTAAGTGGAAGGATATTTGTGGCTCCTCTAAGATTACAAAACTTTCCATCACTGAAATGTGATGGGGCCGGGTCTGGTGGCTTAGTGGACTAATGCGTCCACTATAGGGGCCTGTGTTTGATCTCATGGTCACAGGTTCAAATCCCGGCAGGTTCACTCAGCCTTTCATCCAAAATTCTGAGGTCGATAAAATGAGTACCATTGAGTTGGGTAACAATAAACATCAGTTATTCAGTGCCAAGATGCCTGCGGGTGAACGTGCGCTTTACAAATACACATGTTATGTTATGTTATAAAGGGGGTCATTACAACACTGGAGGTAAAAGCCGCTTACCGCCGTGCAGAAGACCGCCGCGACCGCGGAAATCTGACACAGCTATTATGACCCACAGCTCGGAATCCGCCAAAATTCAGACACCCACACAAGTCCGCCACACCAAAGTGATAAACTGGCGATACCAAAACCTCCACCGTCACGCCAACAGAAATAAGACCACACTATCACGACCCACGAATCCACGCAGCGGTCTTTCAACCGCGGTATTCCATTGGCGGTACACACTGCTGCGCTCAAAATACACACACATTTACAAAACAAAACCACATTGGACAATTCGAAATACACACACCTGATACACATACACACACCACTCCCACACACCCAATACAATATAAAACACTCACCCACATCACCCACAAACCCTTACGACCACAATTGCGATAGAAGGCCAGAGAGAGACACCACAATCTACAACAAGGCATCCACAGGCACACAACACCATCACCCACTTAACATCCACGCACCCCACACAACACACCACTAAATATCACCCCACATCACTCCAACTCCTCACACGTGTCCTACTATCACAAACCACACATCCCAACACCAAGCCCTGCATGCAGCACTAAAGCATGGACACCCATCACCAATGCATGGCCACTGCACATACCCATACACCCCCCTAAACCATCATCACACAAGGTCCCACACAGGAATGCAAGCACTGGGGTACACGGGCACCCACCCATTGCACACCATGGTACACACAGATGCAATAACCATGCTTTTACACCCCTGCAGGACCCCTACCCAATGTCACCGCACAAGAGGGTCCACACATGTCCACACCACCAACAGAAGAGGCCCACAGTGATGACAGCAGCTCTGTCCAACTGGATCTAGACGACCAGCCCGGCCCATCTGGGACTTCGGGACAGTTGGTTCCCCTCACACTGGCTGAGGCCACCACAGAGCCTCCCCTCTCTGGAAACACCAGCACAAAAGCCACCCAGCGGGCCCATACCTCTGTCCCCAGGAAACGTCAATCAGCAGTGTGTCCACCACTACAGGGAACACAGGCTAACCCACCACCCCAACAACAACAGGGACCTGGGGGCAGTGACAGTGGGCACACCGTTCAGGGGACAAAGGCCCGGGGAAACAGGGGAACTGGGAGGGCTGCTGTGCGACAGGGGGAGGATAGGCCCAGGGAACCCACTCTCTACGAGGCCCTCTCTAACATCATGGGAGCGTACCATCGTTCCCAGGAGACAATGGCAACAGTACTGGCCAAGTTTCAGGAGACCCAGCGGCTACAGGAGGAACAGTATTTGGGCTTCAGGGAGGAACTCAGATCCATCAACTCCACCCTCGGCACCATCGTAGGGGTGCTGAAGGAAGTCCTCAACACCAGGAGGGACACTGTGGCACAACAAGGGGCCCCGGACACTAGCCTGGATGATGAACTGCCCACCACCTCTGCCGGCGCTAGTGGACAGGAGGCACCGCCACAGGACCACCACACCAGCACCCCCCCCGCAGATGGAGAACCACCCCGCAAACGGTCCCTGAGATCCAGGACAAAGACAGAGAATGATGCCTGCCCTGAATGTCATCCTTTTGTCCCACCTTGTCACCCTGTCCATCCTCAAAATGCCCCAGCTCCACTTCCTATGCCCCTTTGGACAATGCACCTGTGAGACTGATAGACTGGACTCTGCCATGGACATTCCTCCACTATCACCCCTCCCCATTTTACAACCCCCTCCAATATTGAGCACTTAAATAAACACCCTTAAGGCACAAAACAATCTGGAGTCTGTCTGTGATTTCGAAATAGTGTATTAGCAATTACAGTGACAAAATGCTCTTACAATTTTAGTGTTAACATACCTATGTCACACAGCTCTAGACCATGAGGAAACAAAGCAGATGTCACACAGTGGGACCCACATCTGTGAAATCGTAAGGGAAAGTGAAAACTCAGTGACCATACAGTGGGTGAAAAGGACAGACAGTAGAGAGGTAGTAGTGTTACATTACATGTAGTAGGCAGGTTTGTCTTCTTACCTGTGTCTCACTGGAAGCATTGCAGGATAACCGAGTTCCTGTTGTCGATGACCTCTTCTTCTGCTTCCTCGTCTTCACTGTCCACAGGCTCCACAGCTGCCACAACACCTCCATCTGGACCATCCTCCTGCAGAAAAGGCACCTGTCGTTGCAAAGCTAAGTTGTGAAGCATACAGCAGGCCACGATGATCTGGCACACCTTCTTTGTGGAGTAGAATAGGGAACCACCTGTCATATGGAGGCACCTGAACCTGGCCTTCAGGAGGCCGAAGGTCCGCTCTATAATCCTCCTAGTTCGTCCATGGGCCTCATTGTAGCGTTCCTCTGCCCTTGTACTGGGATTCCTCACTGGGGTCTGTTGCCATGACAGGTTGGGGTAACCAGAGTCTCCTGAAAAAGGCGAGGGACAACTGTTAAACACACACTAACCTGTAGGGCTATCCCCAGACCCAGACAACTGTTCCCACTGATTTGGTTTCAGGTGCTCACCTAATAGCCACACACGGTGCCTCTGGAGTTGCCCCATCACATAAGGGATGCTGCTATTCCGCAGGATGTAAGCGTCATGCACTGAGCCAGGGAATTTTGCATTCACATGGGAGATGTACTGGTCTGCCAAACACACCATCTGCACATTCATCGAATGATAACTCTTCCAGTTTCTGTACACCTGTTCACTCCTGCGGGGGGAGGGGACCAAGGCCACATGTGTCCCATCAATGGCACCTATGATGTTGGGGATATGTCCCAGGGCATAGAAGTCACCTTTCACTGTATGCAAATCTTCCACCTGAGGGAAAACGATGTAGCTCTGCATGTGTTTCAGCAGGGCAGACAACACTCTGGACAACACGTTGGAAAATATAGGCTGGGACATCCCTGATGCTATGGCCACTGTTGTTTGAAATGACCCACTTGCAAGGAAATGGAGTACTGACAGCACCTGGGTGGGGGAGGTGGGCTGTGGGTTCCCCTAGGCAAGGGCGAGTGTGCTAGTTAGGTCTCCTTTTTCAGGCAGGCCCTGTGGCACCTCACCCCACCTGGGTACAGTGCCAACCACACCTAGTCAGGCTCCTGTGACATCCATGTGTGCAGATGTCTCTCATAGCATTGTAGGCCATATCACAGGGATTGAATAGTGGACCCCAAGTGCGCTGCGTGCTGCAGAGGGCTTCTGTGTCTGTCGTGTCCGCCAACGGTAGCGGTAATGCATGCACTCAACATGTCTCTCTTCTGTCGTCCCCCCCTTTTGGTGGTCTCCCTCTTCTTGTGTGCATTAGCATCATCAGGCGGAGGAGCAGTGAACCCGGAGCAGACGGGAGCTGCATCCCACATGGCCCTGGAGGGCGACACTACGGAGTCGGATTTCACCAGTGGGACGGAGGGCGAGGGAAGCTCCACGGCGGGGACAGGAGCTGACACCAGTGACACAGACTCATCCTCTGATGGGAGCTCCCTTGTGGTGGTGGGCCCATCTGTGCCCCCCCCCCATCTACAGGTACAGCCGCCACCCCCCCTACCAGCACCGCCCTCCCAGCAGCCCCTCAGCCTTTGCCCGTGCCTGCTTACCCAGGAGGGTGGGTATCACCTTTGCCCCAGGCACCTCAGGCCCTTCCCCAGTCACTCCTGCTGCCCTCAGTGAGGAGGCCATTGACCTCCTCATCTCCCTCACTGTTGGGCAGTTTACCATTTTGAATGCCATCCAGGGTGTAGAGAGGCAGTTGAAACAGACAAATGCATTCCTGGAGGGCATTCATTCTGGTCAGGCTGCCCTTCAGCGAGCTTTTCAGACTCTGGCCTCAGCACTTATGGCAGCCATTGTCCCTGTCTCTAGTCTCCCCCTCCAACTTCCTCTACCCAGACCCACACCCCTGTACCTCAGCCTACCCCAAGCACACCATCAGACCAGCAAGCACACACCCCAACACACAAAGGAAGCTCAGGCAAACATTAGCACCAACACATCCCACAGGCACTCACGCAAACATCACACACATGCAGACATAGCAACATTCACTGCCTCCACTGTGTCCCCCTCCTCCTCTTCTCCCTCCTCCCTCCCAGTCTCGTCTCCATTCACACCTGCATGCACTACATCTACAGCCACTACTTCCATCACCACCACACCCCGCTCACTTGCAGTCACCACCCCCACTACAATTCACACATCCCCTGTGTCCTCTCCCAGTGTGTCTGAGATGCCACCTCCCAAGGTACACAAACGCAGGCACACACCCACCCAACAGCCATCCACCTCACGACAGCCTCCAACACATGGGCCTTCACCCAAAGTCACCAAATGTACACCTCCTACAACCACAACCTCTTCCTCCACTCCCAAACCCCCTCCAGCTACCCATCCCAGTGTTCCCAAGAAACTTTTCCTGTCCACCCTTGACCTCTTTCCCTCACCTCCCCCACCCCGTCGGTTCCCTAGGGCCCGACTCTCCAGGTCCCAACCTAGCACCTCAGCCACGACATCGGCTGGATCAGTGGTGCCAGTAATCACCGGATTCTGGAGTGCACCAGGCAGCAGGGCAGCCAGTGTTGCAAGGAGCGACAGCACGGACAGTCCCCCACCTGTCAAGCATCAAAAGTTGGCCAGTGCACGGTGGGAGAGGGGGAAGACACCAGCCACCAAAGCCGTTCCCAGGGATACAGGTGGGAGTGTGGAGTCAGCTGCGGCACCTTCCAAGGTGGGGAAGGGGCACAAGAAACCCGGCAAGTCTAGGAAGATTGGCACAGCGGAGAAGACCGCCATCAGCCCCGCTGCCCAGGAGGTGACCGCCATCAGCCCTGCTGCCCAGGAAGCGACCACCATCAGCCCCGCTGGCCAGGAGGCGACCGCCAGCACCAGCCCTGCTGCCCAGGAGGTGACCGCCATCAGCCCCGCTGCCCAGGAGGCGACCGCCAGCACCATCCCCGCTGCCCAGGAGGCGACCGCCATCAGCCCCGCTGCCCAGGAGGTGACCGCCAGCACCAGCCCCGCTGCCCAGGAGGCAACCGCCAGCAGCAGCCCCGCTGGCCCAGAAAGGACCTCCAGCTCCGCTGCCCAGGAGGCAACTGCCAGCACCAGCTCCGCTGGCCTGGATGCGACCGCCAGCACCAGCCCGCTAGCCCAGACAAGACCGCCTGCACCAGCTCCGCTGGCCAGGATGCGACCGCCAGCACCAGCCCCGCTGGCCCAGACAGGACCACCAGCACCAGCCCCGCAGGCCCAGACAGGACCGCCAGCACCAGCCCCGCTTGCCCAGACAGGACCGCCAGCACCAGCTTCGCTGACCAGGATGCGACCGCCAGCACCAGCCCCGCAGGCTCAGACAGGACCGCCAGCAGCAGCCCCGCAGGCCCACACAGGACCGCCAGCAGCAGGCCCACACAGGACCGCCAGCAGCAGCCCCGCTGGCCCAGACAGGACCGCCAGCAGCTGAGTCGCTGCAATGGACACCGCTGCCACAAGCACCGCTGCAATGGACACCGCCACCACGACCACCGCTGCAAAGGACACCGCCGCCACAAGCACTGCTGCCAAGGACAACGCCCCCACAAGCACTGCTTGCCCCTGAGCGCCAAGAGCACTGACGCTACTGAGTCCGCCACGAGCAGGGTGAAGCACTCTGGCTACAAAGCCCCCTCCAGAACCAGTGGAGACTGTTATCCACTTGAGAGACTGTGGCTTTGCACTCCCCAGGATTGAACAGTGGGCAACCCACCCACTGTAGAGACTTGAGAGACTGTGGCTTTGCACTCCCCAGGATTGAACAGTGGGCAACCCACCCACTCTAGAGACTTGAGAGACTGTGGCTTTGCACTCCCCAGGATTGAACAGTGGGCATGTGGCACCCTCGTGGATTTGGCATTGTGCACTCATCCGGCTGAGGTGCCCCCCCTTTCCCTTCCCCCTGAGGTGCCTGTTTTATTTCTATCTGATGCCCCTGCAGTGTTCTCTCCATCATGGTCGGGTACCTTGTGTGGGCCTCGCCCATGCAGTGTGGGCCCAGTGTTCCATGGACTTAAATGGAGCAATACCTGGACTTCTATTCTTGGTGTATATATTTGTTAATAGTGTATATATATTTTTGTGTACTGGATTTTAATAGATTACAATGGTTACACTCATTTCCTTTTGTCTTTGCATTCTTCCGGGGGGTTGGGGGTGTAACTGTGATGTATCAATATGTATTAGTGTGTGTGTTGTCATGGGTGAGGGTGGGGGTGGGGGTGTTGCGTGTTGTGTGTGTGTCCCTGTTTCTCCCTCCCCCCCCCTGTGTCGTAGGTGCAGTACTCACCGTGGTCTTCACCGCCGGCGTTCGTGCTCCTAGTACAAGAGCAAGAAGATGAAAGCTGGGAAAATGTGAAGCTCTGGTTCCATGGCGTCCTGGTTCCTCGTGGGGTGTGTAGAGGTGAGCGTTTTCCCTTTGAAGTCCTGTTTCCGCCGTGTTTTTGTTTGCGGAAAATCCACCCCGGAAAAGGTGGCGGATTGGTAGGTTGTGATACTGTGGGCGGTACATTGTCTTCCGCCTGTCTGTTGGCGGTGACCTCCACGCTGTTTGTTTGTACCGCTGTGGAGGTCGGAGTGTTAAAGTGGCTGTCTATGTTGCGGATTCCCGCCCCGGTCGTGATTCCATTTTGTTTACCACCGGCCTGTTGGCGGTCTTACCGCCGCTTTAACACCAACCGCCAGGGCTGTAATGACCACCAAAGTGTTTTTTCTTGCCAAATTTTGAGGTTTGAAAAGGATTCTGGGTAACAGAACCTGGTGAGAGCCCCATCTTGGATTCCCCTAGGTGTCTAGTTTAAAAAAATGCAAAGGTGTGGTAGGTTTTCCTCTGTGCCGGTTGAGTTAGAGGCCAAAATCCACAGCTAGGCACTTTGTAAAAAACAAGTCTGTTTTCTTTGGGAAAATGTGATGTGTCCATGTTGTGTTTTGTGGGCATTTCCTGTCGCAGGCACTAGGCCTATCCATCAAGATACCCGCAATGGTACTGGTGGCCTCTTATTACACATACAGCTCCTTTAGCACCTGTGGATATTCCCTTAGACTAAATTAGGACTAGACATTATAGGTTAGTTTGATTTGTTGGCTCAAAAAGAGCATTTTGTTCTTCTTCGAGTGGACTATACTTCCATGTGGGTTGTTAATGCTGCAAATGCCAGGTTGGTGATAGCATTTTTGAAGGAAGAGTTTACTTGGGAGTATATTCCTCTGGAGTTGATCGGCAGGCAATGGTATACAGTTCAACTCTCAGGAAATGTGTGATTTTGTGCATAGTTTGTCTATTGTGCAATGTAGAACTGCATTGTATGCTCCACAGGCAAATGTGTTAGCAGAGTGCATGAACAGGGTGGCTAGGAGTTGCATGCAAAGAGCTGTGGAATCTGGGCATACTCTGACAACTGTATTACAAAAAAACTTGGTGGCAATATTGTGTCATTCCTAATTGTGTCCCATTAGAGTCACCTTTTTATCTCTGAAAAAAGGATACCGAATTCAAAGCTCAACCCTGCATGGTTGAAGGTGGGGAGACATTTACCAGACTTAAAATTGTTATCTGATGAAGAAATTTGCAAAAGAAGACAACGTTTTTTACATTTACAGGACTTAAAATTATTATCTGATGAAGAAATTTACAAAATCTGACAACAATGTAAAATAAGATATGATGATAAAAAAAATATCAAACATGCGAAGTGGAATGAAGGTGATGCTGTTTTTTTCAAAAAGCCAGGGCTTGTGAAAACGGGGTATTCCAGATTTATGGGCCCTTTCATGATTAGTGAGGTTCTGAAAAATGTGGTGCTATAGGATTCAAGAGATGTTTGGAGCATGTCAAGATTAGTGAAGACAAAGGATCTGATTTAGGGTTTAGCGGACATTTTACTTTGTCACAAACATTACAGATATCCTGTCCGCCGTATTATGCTTTCCATAGGATATAATGGAATCGCAATTCGGCAGACAGAATATCCGTCACATTGGTGATAGAGTAACCCCATCCGCCAAACTCTAAATCAGGCCCTAAATTACCTAATAGGAAGAGTGTTACGCAGGTACCAACCAACAGTTGGTCCAATAGCCTTCCTGCACCCAAAGATTCTGCCCAGAGATCTGGAAGTGGGGGAGTAAGGAGAACATCAACTTGGGATTGAGACTATCATGTAGGTTGAGTTCTTCCACATCTCTGAATTCAGTAATTAAGCTTAATGTGCATATGAGGGAGCAAACTCTTGGTCACCCTGGAAGGTCATGATGAATTTATCCAAATTCTATTATAGATTGAATGCCTTATAACTTGTTTTTATAAACGTGTATCTTTTATGTGCCATGTCCTGTTTAACATACTCATGCTTGTTTCTATTGTAACTGTTATTTAGTTTTTGCCTTTTAAGAGTTGTTTTTATTTTTTATTTTTTAAGGGAAGGAGGTGTGTTGTGGTCTTCACAGGTGAAAGATGTTGTTCCTGCTGATGGCTGGTGGCTTTTAAGCTGTGTCACAGAACAATAACGTTTTTACTAACCTGCTGATGTGAGCTCTTCTTTTCGTTGGATTGTAGGTTAACAATAGTTTACTCCTATTCCTATTTATCCTCATCTCATTCATTGCTTATGAGATGTAATACACATCTCGAGACAGAAAAAAGAACAGCAAATGCTTGTACGGTTGTCCTTCCCTCATAGGGAATAGCCTTTAAGGCTACACCTTACCCAGCATTCCTCCTGGAATGCAAAAGCCCTTTATGACAGATATGAGGGTCACAAGTCTGGGAGGAAAGGATATACGCACTGAATGGGACGAGGATAAACTAGATTAAGAGTAATGAAGATTACCTGTAAGTAATTGGAACATTGCCTCTGCATCATATTATCTATGCCCCCCCATTACTTATGAGGAATACCAAAGCAGTATAACTGAGCTTTGTATCGCAAAGGTAATAAAGGGCAGTCCCCTCCACATATAAATATGCTGAAAACACACAGAGCTTTATTATAAACAAATGGAGCTTGGGATAAGGCAGAATACAATACCTAAAGTCCAAAATTCTTAGTATAATCCAAAACATTGAGCAGCCTATAGTGTTTCACAAAAGTCTTAAGGGATGCCCATGTAGCCATCTACATGTCTATACATATCTCCTCAGATATCTCAGATATGGACACCCCTTTTATTTCAGCCCTTGAAGCTGACATTCCTCGAATAAAACGGTTCTAAATGCCAAGAGGTGGAGGAGTACCAAATAATAAATAGAATTGCCTGCTCAGTCTATCTTCTGATAGACACCAAGGAAGCCTTTCTCCCCTAATAGAAGACCCTATCTTGCGGCCTTTTTGGGACCATCCAGGTTCTCCATTTTAGCTTAGTTTTATATTTTACATTTTGCACATTTTAGGCTGACATCTCTTTTTAGCAATATCATTTTACACACTTTATGCTTGCACAATCATTTTGCGAGAATACATTGCACATGCTGCTTGTTTTCAGTTAGCCTTTCTCAACATGTAATCTGTACACTCTGTTCAAGACTAGTATCATAGAACAAGATATCCTAGTGTTTGCATTGCCCATTCGAAGACAGCTTCTAACATCTAGACATATCATTGCATCGGAGCTGCACCTCTAGCACAGCGTGGCTTTTATTATATAAACAGTGCACTGCTCCAGAGGTGGTCAGAGGAGCACTCTGGCCACTACTGTCCTGGGATGAATCTTGTGATCGACATGCAGCTCTCCTGGCACGGATCTTCCATCTTGCAGAGAAGTATTGATAACTTACTCTAGACCAGCACCCTGGCTCAGTTCTCCCGGTATAAGGGTCTCAGGCTATCCTCCTAAATAGGGGACAGGCAGAGGGTACAACTGATAAGTTCTCAGATTGTAGATAGTGCTAGGAAGGAAGATATAGCTCTAAGATTACCATGGCTGGATTGTTTTTTCTTTTCACCATGTTAGTAACACTGGTTACAATGCTTTGTTCTATCTGCCTAATAATCACAGCTCATTCTCTCTGTGCAAGAATACGATTGTTTCAATAAATATTTGAAATCCTTTATTCGTATCTTCCTTGTGTTCACCATGTGCATGCATAAGTAAAATACCAAAAGGGTAAGATCTATTTCCACAACTTCCTTGGGAGTCACAGTGTCATGTTCGAGGTTGCTGGAGTTGAGATGAGGCACTGTGAGCTACCTAAGAATTTGGTTGACAGTTCCTGATGGTGTAGACAAACTCAGTACTCTCACCCTGAAGGTCTGCTGCCCTAATATGCAGTCCTACCTTTTTAATGGGAAGCCAAACATGAAAAAAGGGGGTCTGACTTCCTCAATGTTTTACTTCTCTCCAATTGAAGTTGCAAAGCCCTCTTGAAATCCAGTAAACTGCAGTGAAACTCTTGGTGAGAATCAGAACCTTACAAAAGAGATAAAAGATCTATTTGCACTTGTTAAAAGTTGAAGAAACTTTAAGCACAATCAAGCAATCTAGATTAAGAACAACCTCAAAAAAGGTAAGGAAAGGTTCTCTTGCCTTAAGCGCTGCAAGTTCTCCAATCTGCTTAGCTGAAGTTATGGCTACCAAGAATACCACCTTCAAGGTCAAAAACTTGCTGTCAGCCTCTTGGTGTCTGGGGGATTTTTGTCAAAGAGGGGATTTTGTGAACATTGACACATACAATCCCTGTTTAAACGATGAGGAATGATTCTTAAAAGTTCAGTACCCTCAAATGGAACTCTAAGAGCTGATGCTCTCTGGGCCGAGTCCGTCTTCCAATCCTTAAGGACTAAATTACGCCATTCAGGAAAAGAAGCATCCACTGATAAGGACATAGATCTCACAATATCAGAGGAAATATCAGATAGATACTTAATCTGTCTCTCCATGCCTTTCAAAATAAAATAACACTCCATAACCTCTTCCACAGCCTTTAATATTTGTTTGAAATTAGAAATCATTGAGTAACATAGGTCCCATCAATGTCAAGACTGATAGCCAGATGAACCAGCCAATAAACTTTCTTCTGAGCAGAATCAGTTCTTTTGTTGGACTGATCGATGGTCACATCCTCAGTGAGTGAAGTTCTTCCCACCAGACTTGTCACAAATGAGTGTATTGATATACTGTCAGAAAGATACTTCTGCCTATCAGACAAAGGGTGCAATGTAGCCATGAAACAGGCATCATAGTTTTATCTGGATCTTTCCACTCCCTCCATATCCATAATGAAGGACTGAAAGGCCATATCAATTTGAAAGGACTTTTGAAAATGATGTTCAAATCCACTAGAAGAGAGGGTCAGAGTAGCACTCCAGCCACTACTGTCCTGAAACAAATCCTGTTTTGACATTCACCTCTGCTGGTGCTGATTTTCTATGTTGCAAGAGAAGGACTGCCAACTCTTCTTTAGACCAGCACCCTGACTTGGTTGTCCAGGGATGAGGGTCTCAG
This sequence comes from Pleurodeles waltl, assembly GCF_031143425.1. Lineage (NCBI taxonomy): Eukaryota > Metazoa > Chordata > Amphibia > Caudata > Salamandridae > Pleurodeles > Pleurodeles waltl. The sequence goes on from NC_090439.1 coordinate 780,505,781, forward strand.
GCTATTCTATATCAGGCACAGGCAGAGGGTATAACTAGGAAGGAATGTTTAGCTCTAAGATTACGACGGTTGGGTTGTTTATTCTTTTCACCACTCTGGCACCTCTTCCACTGGAAATCCTATATTGTTCTTGGCATAAACCATCAGATCCGGTAACTAGCCTTTCCCAACACATTGCCCTTCTGATCTTCAATAATCTGAACCTTGACCTCCTCAGAATAAGCAGAGCCATCAGAAGAGCCCTTCTCCGCAGCAGCCTTACTGGGAACCTTACCAGCCTGAAGGTTGTGGGTGCCTCCAGGCTTATATTCATTTTGATAATTTATTTACAAGATGACACGTATAGGGTAACCATCAATTACTCTTAAAGGTCAAGACAAATCTTTGGACTCAGACAGGAGTGAGATGCCATCATAACAGTCAACATAAGTAAGATCAAATCAATAAACATCACTTTCAATATTGGAGTCAGTAATTTATATGCACCATGACCTATGTGGCCATGAATCACCACACCAGTTTAATAAAGTTCAAACATCTATTGCCCTTTAGATTAACAATACTAAGATCATGTAAATCAAACGTAAGACCAAATGATAAACATACAGAAAAATAATAGGCTGACCAAATCTTCTAAAGAATCATAACCTAGACAGAATATTAATCATTAAACATCCTAGGACCACCAGGCAGAATAACAACAATAACAGATGAATGATTGAAACAGAATGCATTTAGTGATCATAGATGAATTGTTTACAATCAATTTATATGAAACAGTTGAATTTAGATTTTGGCATCCTTAACTATTACTCTAATTCGATAAGCATGTTTGGGCTTCCTACAAAAAAAAAGAAGACAAAATGTAATTTTGAAAACATTTAACTATGGCGCTAACCAAAAATAGCAGTTGAATTTTCTAGAGAGAGAAAACATTAAAATCTGCAAGATAGACAAACGCACATTTGGTTATACCTCTCCTAAATGGATCAGCAAGCAGCGATATCTAAATCAGCGCAGCATCTTCTGACAATGGCATAATAGTGAACAGTTCAGTAATGTTTGGCATTAATGCATCTGAACTGACAGGATCATAAGCAAAAAGCTAAGAAACAGGAACACATCATTTCACTAGCTGAGAAAAGGAAAATCTGAATTTACATCACATAATTTTGTTATATTAAAGTACTTGAAAGCAACTAGCTAAGCTTCTATTGGTCAGGCTACAGAGTGGTTTAGGTCAAAGGCAATTATCTTTTCTCCACGCTTCAGCAGTATATTTTCTTCATTTTCTGCATTCATGATTGGCTCATCATCTCTCACTGCAATCACAAGTTTCCACAGTATAATACAATTGTTGCAGGTTATACGTGAGCACTGAAGACTATTGTTTCTGGGTACACATAATTTTATCCCAGGAAGACAGACAAATGTTACAACATAAGAACATAACTTTTCTACGGTGAGAAAGTTATACAGGATGCTTAGAGAAACATTATTCTCAGCATTAACATTTTAAACATTGCCTCTGGGAAATTACTAAAACGTGACACAAATACTAAAAGATGAAGAATAAAACATTGCATAATATTTAAACTATTAATCATTTTAGTACATATTAATATTAATCTTTCAGTAAATGTAACTTTGAATAAAAAAAAATATTTTTCATTAGACAGTTATTTATTACAGTCGCGGCTCGCTCCTATTTAAACAGGTGAGCGGGCGGGAGCGGCACGTGGGGAAGCTGGGGTGAGTGGACATTTAATAATAAAAAATAATAATAAAGAAAAAAACATACCTCCTCCGTTGCCGCCACTCCTCTGTCCCTCCTCGCTGGCACTGCAGACACAGGCTCCCAGCATGCCCTGCACCAATCCTGAAGCTGCTCAGAGTAGCGTCAGGATTGCCTGGAAGCGCCCAGCCAGGGAGCTCCCAGGCAGACTGGGAGTCTGTGTAGGCTCTCTCTGGCCCGGCAACTGTGTTGTCGGGCTGGAGAGAGCCTACAGTGCATGTGTGTTTGGCTGGCCCGAGTCGGCCGGCCAAACACAAATGCGCTCTGAGGGGGGTGCTCTGTGCACTCCCCTCTGAGGCTGCCATCCCCTAAGCCCCATCCCTTTCACCACAAAGGAATAATAAACCTAGTTTATTATTCCTTCATGGTGAAAGCGTTGCAGCTTCTGCTACTGGAAGGGGGGTTAAGGGGGTGACGCTCCTCCACCCTTATGGAGGAGCCGCCCCTGATTTATTATTTTGTCGACCACATTGTGGATTGACACCAGGGCGATCATTTTTTCCATAACACAGTTTTTCAGTTTAACCTTTTACTACATGCTATTTCAGTATGTTTTAGTGACACAATTTTTATTAATAATGTTTGCAGTCCAACAAGTTTAAAGAAGGTTCCTCTAATTAGGTGTTTCAAACGCTCCTCCTTCCCCTCCTTTCTTGATATTTTTGGCAGAGAAGAGGCAAAGAAATCTGTGAAGAAGCCTCCACATGCTTCCTCTTTCTGGAGTGGTTGCCCATAATCACAGTTTTTAGCAAGCATTGCAACCACAATCAAACAGACCAAGCTGTAGAAATTTACACAGTCCGCCATGAAGACTTACCTTCTGCGATTGTACTAAAAACTCTCTGACACCACCAAATGCCATTGGAGAGGAAGCACAATTCTGCACGTTTGAACTGCCCTGAGTTTTCACGCATGCACACATCCACAACCCAGATATGCTATCCAGCCTCTCCAACACCGGAGAGTAGCCCGGCAGCTCTGCAGTTTGGTAAATGAATAGGAACTCCCCTGCGCCTGATCCTGGAAAAGGCTCAAATGGAGCAAGAAACATTAGGAACAAAGTAAGCCACCATCACGAGCCAAGCACAGCAGAGGCCTACGTCCTCATCCTTGTAACACCTGTGCGACAGATAGAAAAAAGAACAGGAGAAAAGCTGGGTAAGGCGTATCCTTATAATCTATTCTCTTTGAAAAGCGACACCCTTTCAAGCATTTCCAGTTCTTTTTTTCTGTCTCGAGAGGTGGATTATACCTCATAAGTAATGAAGGGGGATGAGAAAAATAGGAGGTAGAGGCAATGGTCATTTACAAATAACTGAATGCAGACAAAGGCCATTATCTTTAATTGAAGGAAACAAATGCAATATCATGTTTAGGGCCAATTCTACCTTCATAAGTATCAAGTGATAATAATACTCCTGTTGAAGTCAATTTTTTCTTATAATCCGAAGCACTATGGAAGTTTAGTTATGTATGTAGTGTCATGTACGAAGAGAATATTGAGATTTACTATCATTAGAAAATGGACCATGTCAAACATTTACATTATTTCTATGCCAAGTTGAAAAAATGTTAATTTCATAGGTTTGTTTGGACTCTCTTAGCTTGTCCTTTTGCTACAGAGATGGCACCATGGAGGAAGGACTGTCAGAGGTGGTGCTGAAATAGCCTTTGACAGCAATTGGCAGAAAGATTATGGTTGGCCAACAGCTGGGTGAGCCAAATGATCACCTTTGCTCCAACGTTTCTGTGACAGACTTTTTATGATGAATCCTTTGGGTGAATGTCCATCCTATGCATTTACAATACGCCAGCATTACGCTGTACCAAACTTTGCACAATGCATCACGGCACAAAAAACAGGTGCATTGCATTACCGCATGTTGATGTAATTACTGATGCAACGACTAAGAAAATTTCACTGTGCACCATTTACATCATGCAGAATATAAACAGTGCAACAGCACACAAATTCCAAAAAAAGCAAAGTGGCTGGGGTATTGCAAGGGTTGCTGATGAGGGAGAGCATAGATCAGGACACAATATCGCTTCTTCCGGGAGCAACGTCTGAGGCCGAACCCAGGATGTGAGTTACCCTAGACCAGCGACGAGAGAAAAATAAAATAAAATTTAATTCACTGATAAGGAGATACACATGCTAATCAGTGAAGTGACTACCCATCAGGATAAACTGTATGTTTCCGTAATAGAAACTTCATGAAATAAATTGCCCTGTTCAAGAAGAGAAGGAGCGAGGCAAATGTGGTGACACTGACAAGGAGGACTGTGGATGAACTGAAAAAAACCCTGACCTGACAGGAAGTGGCACTTGTGAGAAGTAATGCAAAATAGACAGGTAGCACTGACATTAAGCAGAGAACCAAGAACACCTCAGTGCCAAAGAGGAGAAGATCACAGCTGTGATTGCCCCGGATTAGATGTATGATAGCCAGGCCAGGGCACCAGAGACCTTGAGGACGAGATAACTAAACAGAGGTAACTCACACAATAGTTGGTAAATATGAAGGTTCATGATCAAATGCATAAATGTGGTGTCCTCTCTATATCAGTTACATACCCTGACACATGTCAGATGCATTCCCTCCAGACACATCATCCAGTCCTTGGCTGAAACACACAGAAATGTAGGAAAGATGCTTCCTACCCTTAATAAGGTTTTCAGAGCCATGTGAAAGGTTGCCTAGTGTGACAATACCGTGTCAGGCGAATGGAATTCATTCCCATGTCATTTTAAGGTTTTCATAAGGTTTATTATCTCTGTGCAGTAGGACACAAGAGTGCCACAACATAAAGGTGCAGGTGTCAGGTCACATTCCTATGTCGTGCATAAAATTATACACGTACAATTCATATATTCGAAACAATATTGTTTGTGTGAAACTCCCCTACCTTGTTGCTCACATGGTGGGGAAAAAATTAGGACATTGTCCACAAGGCAGGTGCACTGTTGAGTGCGGGTAGAATCCCAACTTCTTCGGTCAATGTGCTCTGGAAGGAGCCTGATGCCTCAAGATTCAGTTACCCCTGTGATTTAAGATGGGGTAGTTTTGCACAAGCCAACTTGTAATTGACTCTGGGGTGGTTTTAATATGATGTCACTGCTTAGCCAATACCTTTATTTCACCTTCTCTTCAAGTTTCCCAATCAGTTTTACCAACAATTTCTGGAATGTTTCCCTACAGCAGCCTTGTTTATTAGTGGACATTCCTGTCAACTGGAGTAGTCACAGTAACTGTGTATTACAAAGTTTTTGTAACTTTTCTGAAGAGGAAGTATTTATTGTGTTTTTTAAAAAATATTTACACTTCACAAACTGCTTACAGATGTTTTTATTCCGTGCAATTCTTTTTTTCTTAACATTATTAACGTTTTTAGGAAAACAAAGTGGTGGTTCCTCTTTACTGCCTTGAAGCTGGCAGGGCAACAGTAATCCGGCACAAAAGATAATCAACAGTCCCTAAGCTTTTATGTGCAAGAAGAAAACCTAAAACAGTAACAATCATAAAAGAGGCACTCTGTATACAGAGGGACGACTAGGCCATATAGTCCAGGGTATACTATTCCATGAATATCCTGTGCCCCTGATGCTGGCCCAATTCGGGGTGGGGGTAAGAAGGGTAAGGGAGGATGGCTGAGACACACTCAAGAAAATGAGTGACTGTCAAAGAGCTGGAGGGCTTTGAGTCTGACTGGTGTGCAGCATGTGTATTCTAATCGGGTGAGGTATTGTATGAGAGGTTGCTGATATGTGCAAATCTTCCCTCCGAGTGGGTCAGTCTGTGCGAAAGTAGTTCCATTGTTAGAACTTGCCAAAGTAGGGTGAACCATAGGGCTGTAAGGGAGGTGTCAGGTTGTTTCCAATATAGAGCAATAAGTTGTTTGGCCGCTCCCAACATTTGGGAAATGAGGCACCATTCTGCCTGGGTCATCGCTTGTGGGGAGAGGGGTCTGGCACCTAGCAGGGAATCCACAAAGGAATCAGGGAGTGAGTAGCCTATTGTTTCCTTTAAAGGGCTGAGAATTTCCTTCCAGAAGGTGGTAGTGCCAGGGCATGACCACCAGATATGCATGAAGTCCCCCGGGCCGAGGAGCAGTGCCAGCATTGAGGGGAGGTCGAGAGGAATATTTTATTGAGCCGTGCTGGGGTAAGGTACCAGCATGTCATGATTTTGTAAGCAGTCTCCCTTTGAGGTATGCTTTAAAAGATTTTGGGGATCTCCTGCCCGAGGCACTCCCATTTCTTTCTGGATAATTCACCGTCCATGTCTGAGTGCCATTTGATTTGATAGGGATGTAGATTGTTAGAAGTTGAATGATGGAGGACTTGATATGTGTGTAATATGATCCCCGGGACATGTTGAAGGCCCGAATCAGAGTCTCAAAGACTGTCATTTCATGGGTATCCCCCTGCGTACTATCTGGGAAAAGGACCAGTGACGAAGTTTATAATATTGGAGCCTGGTCGAGTCAGGGAGTTTGAACTCTTGTCTGCATTGCTCAAAGGTTTTGAAGGCCTCCCCATCAAATAAGTTGTGAAGAGTGCAACATTCTTCTTTGCGCCAGTGGCTGTACGACTTGAGTTGCAGTGCAGGATGGAAGTCGGTGTTATGCACTAGAGGCCTACTGGGAGAGGGGAAGGTGATGAGACCCTGTCGTACTGCAAGCTTGTCCCATATGTCCAAGACCGTTTTTGTGGGAGTCGCCAGGCAGGCACTCCTAAGTCTCACATGTTTGGGGATCCATGCTAGGTTCCAGAGTGGATGACAGGCCTTGGCTCGGTCCATATGTAGCCAGTGTTTGTCACTTTCACGTACAACCCAATCTGAGACAAAGCAGAGGTGTGATGCCCAATAATACTCAAGAAGGTAGGGGCATCCCAGTACTCCCTGGTCGTGGGGGGCATCAGTATGGCATTGGAAAAATGAGGTAATTCCCCACCCAGATGAAGGATCAGTTGTCTCATTGGAGGCACAGAATTTTGTCCTGCGGGTTAGGAGTTGGGAGACATTGGAAGAGATATAGGCCCTCATTACGACCCTGGCGGTTTGTAACCGCCAGGGCCGCTGGACGCGGAGGCACCGCCGACAGGCCGGCGGTGCCCCGCGGGGCATTCTGACCGCGGCGGCTTAGCCGCGGTCAGAGAAGGGAAACCGGCGGTCTCCCGCCGGTTTCCCGCTGCCCCCAAGGAATCCTCCAAGGCTTGGGGATTCCGACTCCCCCTCCCGCCATCCAGTTCCTGGCGGTTCTCCCGCCGGGAACCGGATGGCGGGAGGGGGAGTCGCGGAGCCCCCGTAAGAGGGCCCCAAAATGTATTTCACTGTCTGCCTTGCAGACAGTGAAATACGCGACGGGTGCAACAGCACCCGTCGCACCTTCCCACTCCGCCGGCTCTATTACGAGCCGGCATCCTCGTGGGAAGGGAGTTTTTCCCTGGGCTGGCGGGCGGTCTTTTGGAGACCGCCTGCCAGCCCAGGGAAAAACTCATAATACCCTCCGCGGTCTTCTGACCGCGGAGCGGTATTACGGAGGGCGGAATTCTGGCGGGCGGCCTCCGCCGCCCGCCAGAGTCATAATGAGGGCCATAATATCTTTGGCAAAAGGGACATCTTAACTGTATTGTGACATCCCAGCCAGGATACCTGAAGGGACCTCCAACAGTGCAGTTCCTCCAGTGGAGACTTCTGACAGAGTGACCAGTTGGTGCCGGACCAGGTCAAGAGAATAGGAGTAAGGCATAGGCTGAGGTACTGTATTTAGCCGTTGACCCACTGGAATAGGATAAGTGATTGGGTAGACAGTAAGTCTGTCTGGGGAATGGTTATGTTTAGGGCCTGAGCCTTCGCCAAGTTGATCTTAAAGCCTGAGACTTTTTCAAAGGTTTGGAGTATGTGGACCAACGCTGGTAGCGATCTGCTTGACCTCATGGGTATCAACAGGAGGTCATCAACAAATTGGGCAATCATGTAGGGGTGCCTGTCAAAGGGAAGTCCCACCACGTCCTCCGTTTTCTGTATGGTGGCTGCCAGAGGCTCCACCCCTAGGGTGAAAAGAATGGGTGAGAGGGGGCAACCCTGCCTGATGCCTCTTTCCAGGTGGATAGGTGTGAATAAGCCTCCATTGACTTGGATTCTCATGGTAGGGGAGGTGTAGGGGGCCATATTTCTATCACTCATCTTAGGACCCCGATGTATCTTTTGGAGTGTAGCCTGGGGGAAGGGCCAACTAACCCTGTCAAATGCCTTCTCTGCATCGAGCGAGAAAAGGATGGCTTGTTGATATGCTTTCTCAACTAGGTGGGTCAGGTTGGGAAGATTATCTGCCCCCTGCCTAATGTGGATGAAACTGACCTGATCTGGATCTATAAGACTGGGGAGGTAGGGTTCATATCTGTTAGCTAATATTTTTGTGTAAAGTTTGGCATTGATGTTCAAGAGCACTATGAGGTGGTATGAGTTGCAGAGAGTCTGGTTTTTGCTTGGGTTTGGTATTAGAGAGATCTCCACCTCTGACATAGTGGGGGTTAGCCCCAGTGTGGGGGTGAAAGTGTTGCATAAGGCCAACAATTGGTCCTGTAGTTGTGGGAGGAATTTACAAAAAAAGGCTACCAGCAGGCAGTCTGGTCCAGGTATCTTGTCTAGCGGAAAGCCTTTTAGGTCTTTTCCTGAGTTCCTCCGTGGTGATGGGGACCTCTAACATGGCTGTGTGAGCAGAGCCTAGTGGGTCCCACCGGCTGCCTGTCAAATATTGTGCAATGCCCTCAGGGGGTGCTCTTAGCTGGTGTATAAGGTTTGATCAAAGTGACTGAAAGTTAGCAATTTTGAAGAGTTTGTAGTAGCCCATTCTCCCGGTGTTATTTGTAACCCTGTGATGTGGGCTTCTGCACATTGTTGTCTTAATTTGCATGCTAGGAGGGCTCCTACCTTGCTGCCCCCTTTGTAATAGTTTTGTTTAAGTGTGTGTTTGGCCTTATTGGTGTGGATGGATTGGAGTTGGCCACGTAGAAGGGCTATTTGCTGTCTAGTGCATCTGTAGGGATTGGTGTGGTCCTGGTGTTCCAGATCTTTGATTTCTGTTCTCAAAACCTTCTCCATCTGGTCAGCTGCTCTTCTCTGTGCAATAGAAATGGAAGTGAGATGTCTGAGCAGACATTTGTATCAAAATAGTTAGCTATGGTGGTGCAAATTGTCTTGACGTCTACTGAGTGTCTTAGTATGATAGATGGAGGCGCCACCTTGGGGAGGGCGGGGAACCACATTCTCACCTCCTCCAAGTCAGTTCCAAATGGGCGTGGTCAGAAACTGAAATGTCAGAGATAGAGGAAGTTGGTAGGGCCGGTACCAAGGTGTGTGTGAGAAAACCTTAGATGCATGAGTACGACTGATATACAAGTGAAGAAAATGAATGGTCCCTTGTGTCTGGGTTATGTTCCCTCCAGGTATTTACCAATCCCAAATCTATGATGATGTGTTTTAGGGCTGCGCTAATGGCGCCCGTTCCCTGCAAAGCAGCAGAACTGTGATCCAAAGCAGGGGACCAGGCCATGTTAAAGTCCCCTCCTAAAATGATGTCTTCCTTCTCCCACGTAAGATTTTCCCTGATCAAGGAGTGGAGTAAGGCATTTTGAGCTTGGTTTGGAGTGTATATGTATATTAGTGTGAGGAGGCTTTTATCTCGCCGTATAGTGAGTTTAAGAAAGCGACCCTCTCCATCACACACGTGGAGGGGTTGCAAACAGAAGAATGTCTTGGATAAGGTCGCTACCTCACTGTTTTGGTAGGTGCAGAGACCCAATATTGGAGGGGGTATTTGGGGTGTGCCATGAACAGGGTATCATGGGGGTCATTCCAACTTCGGCGGGCGGCGGAGGCCGCCCGCCAAAGTTCCCCAGCCAGAAGACCGTAGCGCGGTCAAATGACCGCGGCGGTCATTCTGACTTTCCCGCTGGGCGGGCGGGTGACCGCCAAAAGGCCGCCCGCCCGCCCAGCGGGAAAGCCCCAGCAACGATGAAGCCGGCTCCGAATGAAAATCTTAATGGGGCCCTGTTAGGGGGCCCCATGACACCCGTTCCCGCCAGCCTCTTCCTGGCGGTGTAAACCGCCAGGAACAGGCTGGCGGTAAGGGGGTCGGAATCCCCATGGCGGCGCTTCTTGCAGCGCCGCCGTGGAGGATTCCCTGGGGCAGGGGAAAACCGGCGGGAAACCGCCGGTTTCCCTTTTCTGACAGAATTGCCCCTGAAGCACCGCCAGCCTGTTGGCGGTGCTTCCTCCGTCCCCGGCCCTGGCGGTCCATGACCGCCAGGGTCGGAATGACCCCCTATGTGTCTTATGTAAAAATAAGACATCAGCATCTTGCTGGAGGAGATATCTCCAAATCTGTTTTCTTTTAGTGAGTGAGTTATGTCCCCGTACGTTAAGGATAAGAAGAAATTTAATGTTGGTTCGCTGCGGTCATGTTAGGGTTTGGGGAGTTTAAGTGGGATATATTTCATGTTTAGGCATCTCCTAGTGGGCAACAAGGAGAGGGTGGGCAATAGCTGGTGCATCAGGCATATGCAACCTGTTCCTAACTCTAGGGACATGGTTCCAGCCTATGTGCAGGTCCCAGTTTATAAGGGAAGCAGGGTGGGGCCGGCCTAGGACAGAGAGAGGCCTATACAGACAGTTGTGCACATAACTGAACAACAGAACAGTAGGCACACTAGGCCATAAAAGGTAGTCCAGATGAGTATGGAGCAAGCACATGACAGAGCTGACCAACCAAGAACGTCACTCCAAAAGGGTCTGGGTTCTGGAAGTGGGTCATCAGCATGTAGTTCAGTTATGGTCTATAAAAGCACTGCTCGGGGGACCCCAGCAGCCATCGTATTTCAGGAAGAAGGAGTGGGACACTTGGGCCCGCCTTCAGTTAGAGGCCGCTGGGTCAACTGTAAGCGGCAGAGAAGTTTTTAAGTTTTTCAGGTGTTGGATGATATGCTGCTTGGCCTACCAATACAGATGGTCCTGACTCATTTGGAGGCCGGACGAAAGGAGACAGTGGAACAGGCATGGTGGAGGGGCAGAGGGTAGGTCTTTCCGGGGTACCCAGCAGTGACAAAACTACCTCTTCAGGGCCCAGTTGCAGGTTAGGAAGACGTTGGGCTTCTCTCAAAGATCGGAGAGTTCTCCTTTTACCCTCCCTCTCTAAGGCAATGGCAAAGGGATTGCCCATTGGTAGTGGATGTGGAGCTTGTGGAGCTTATTCATGATGGGGTGGAAGTCCCTGCGATGTCTTAAGGTGTCCAGGGCCAAGTCTTGGAATAGCCTGATTGGATGACCCTTGTAGATAAAATCTGTCTTTTTCCATGAGGCTTGTAGGATTTCTTCGTTCTCAACATAGAAATGTACACGGGCTAGGATATCGGGGAGTACATTAGCATGGCATGATGGAGCTGTCACCCTGAGGCCCCTGTTGAGCATGGGGGGTGAAGTGTTGTGGTCCCCAAAGACGGTGTGCAAAAGGTCTGCCACAAAGGACATGATGTCCGGGCCCTCCATTCCCTACGGAATTCCCCTGATGCAGATGTTGTTCCAGCGGCTGTGGTTTTCCAGGTGTTCATGTTTCAGGTGGATATCCAGTTGCTGCTCCTCCAGGGTGGCCACTCGACAAGACATGCCTCCAGGTCCTCTGTCCGCTCATCGAGGGTCTGCTCCATTTCATTTACTCTGTCCCCAGACCATCAACATCTCATTTACCTTCCTGAATGCATGATTTAAATTCAATCTTAAGCACAGAGTTCTTTGAGGAAGTTGTCCATATATGCCTTGGTAAGCGGCTGCACAGGTATAAGTCTTGAGGGCCTGTCCTCTGTCTCCGTAGGTGGGTCCCCGGCCTGCTGTTGCGACTTTTTCCAGAGGGACTTAAGGGGGTGTATTTGGTCAATGCTCCTGTTAGCGCCCTGGAGTGTTTACCTTGTGCCATGGCCTGGGCACCCAACATCCGATGGGCAGCCCCAGGGCTGAGGTATGGATGAGGGCCAAAATGCCTGGAGAACACCAGTCAAAGGCAGTAACAGGTGTCCTGTGCATGAAGGGTAGTTGCTGGGGTTATTGGAGCCCATCAGGCCCCTTCAGAGACCAGTTTAGGGCCCATCCATGTCCAGGCTGGGCCCCACAGGGGAGCTGGATGATTACACTGTCCCTAGGGCCACCCTTGGTGAGGCAACAGACCAGGTCCCAAGCAGGTGTGAGTAGAAGGGCATTGAGGCAAGCCGTCCTGGGGTGCTGCACAGAGAGGGCTGGCGATTGACAAGAGGACAGACCCAAGAGCCCCAGATGCCTCACAGGGGGGATTTTCCACTTCCAGTTGCCCATGTAGGGTGGCATCAGGCACCTCTGTGGCTAGGCGGATGGTGGGTCCCCCAACTTCCACCGATCAAGCTCCCTTAGAGTCCAGCAGGAGGCCCATCATCAGTTCCAGGAGGTTAATGACTGGGCCCCCCCCACCTGATGGGTCGAGGTGCGTATGAGTTACAGACAGGAGGAGGGGCAAGGGCTCAGCCATGTCCTCACTAGGCTAGTGGGTGGGAGATGCTGCACAAGTTCCAGGGCCCAACATCAGTCCACAGGGGCCCTGCAGTGTGTGGAGCTTACGCGAGGCTGCAGGTGCCTCACCAGTCTTGAGGATTAGCGTTCTAGAAGCAGCAAGCCACTGTGCACCCTCTGCCTGTGTGCTTCTTGTGCTTCTGGCCTCTGCTGGGCGCATTCCTTTGGGGCAGCTGCAGTGTTTTGCAGGCACCTAATGGGGGGCTGAAGGCCATCCTGCCCCCCTGCTTCAATTCCCTGAAGGCTCTATGACAGTCTCTTTGGGCTGGCTGAGTCCTGCAGCACCCGGCTCTAGCAAGTCTTCAGGGGCCCGCGACCTTCACAAGATGGCAGCATCCCACCTCGTGGCTCCCATCACAATTGCTTGGTGGGGGGTAGACCCTGGAGCACTCCAAAGATGCCGGGAGTCTTGGCGGTCTCTGTCAGCAGTGAGGTGAAGTCTATGTAGGCCAGGGGCTGCATCACGCCCTCCTCCCACATGTCCCCCATGCTCCAGGGCCCCACTGGGCTCCGATCCTCTAAAGCAGCTAGGCACCCGCAGTGGTTGGCAGGCACCACAGGGATGGTGGGAGACAATCCTGTCCCCGGATGGGATTCCTGCGGGCCTAGCAGCAGTCTTGTTGGGCTGACTGCCCCCCCATCCCACCTGCTTCCAACAGGCCTCCAAGGATCCGCGACCTCTGCAAAATGGCGCCATCTCACCTCTCTGCCCCAATTCCGGTTGTGAAGCAGAGGAGAGCAGACACTGGAGCTCTTCAAGGATGCCCAGGGTCCCACTGATGTCAGTCTGGCTCCAGGGAGAGCAATAGGTGTCCTGACGCCAGCGATATGGGTGTACTGGGGCCTCAGGTGTCCGGAGCTCACCAGGATTACGTCTTATTCTATGCTCCGTCAGGCCATGCCCCCATTCCACTGCAATTTTTAACACATTTTGCACAGGTTCCCCTTTCTGTTACATTGCGCCATTTTAGTGTGCATGGATTAGCTGTAATGTCCAAAGTTAATTGGGCTGTTCCCACCCCAAAAAAGCCTATGCATGATTGAGTATTTAATTCTACGTGGTTTGAAGTGTTCTGGCACTGGCTCATGACAACTTTCACCACAAAATGGATTTTGCAATTAAAAGTTGTATTTGCAATGTGTGAAGAACCACAGTGGGATAATAATCAAATGAATCCATGTGTAACAACACATAGTAAAGTGAGGTTAATGAAGCACCAATGGAAGTGGCACAATAACAATAAGCTTGCAAGTCATGCCGTCTTGCAGAGAACGGTCACTAACGTCTGGCTGGAAGGAAATTGTGCTGCATTGACACAAATCATCAGGTGACGCCTATTGGTCAGATAAAATAAACTTCTCACATGACTTAAGGGAATGCCTAGTGCCCTGAAGCATTACAATTTGTCATGTGGTAACCGGAAAGCCTACACTCTTTAGAAAGAGGTTCAAGTAGCTCAACTGAGTTCCTTTAAACTGCCCCTGTCTAGAGACGAAGTATGTCTTAGGGCTTCTTAATGTCATGATATGTGTTTTTTTGTATTTATATTGAGTCCAGTTTTCTGAGAATAAACACTAACCAGTTTAATAAGCTTTTCAGACCCTTACTTGTCTGAGACAATAATGCTATATTATTAATGCCTGTATGTTACCTCCCTGAACCCTAAAGAACCCTAAAGAGCCAACTACTGAATTCCGCATTAGAAAGAAATATGATTTATGCATGCAAAGTGGCAGTTCCTGTGGAAAGATTCCTTCTTCTCTGGTGCTGGATATGTATGCAGGTATATTCCTGACATCAGCCACTCCCTATAAACCCCAAAAAGCGTATTAAAGTCCTAAAAAAGTACAGGCCTTTAGACACTATGGCACTCATTACGACCTTGGCGGGCGGCTGAACCTAGTTTCCACCCGCCGGCCCAGCTGGGATCTCAGTCGCAACACAGGAGCCGGCTCCAAATGGAGCCGGCGGTGTTGCGGCTGTAGGACGGGTGCAGGTGCACCCGTTGCGCTCAGTGAAAAGCTGCACTGGGCCCTGTCAGGGGGCCCCTGCACTGTCCATGCCAGTGGCCCCCAGGGGCCCCGCGACTCCCCATGCCACCAGCCTTTTCCTGCCGGTTCAAACCGCCAGAAAAAGGCTGGCGGTAGGGGGACTCGTAATCCCCTGGGCAGCGCTGCCCTGGCGGATTACAACTACTGGGGCCATTGTGGCGGGAAACCACCAGCCTCAGCAGTGCGACCACGGTGCTTTACCCGCGGTCGTAATGCCTTGTGAAGCACCACCAGCCTCTTGGCGGTGCTTCCTCCGGAACAGCCCTGACGGTCTTGGACCGCCAGGGTTGTAATGACCCCCATAGTGGGCTGTATCTGTTTCTGCATTTGTGAGAGCCACTACCCACATCAAACCTACATCTGAAATTTAGAAAACTAAAGGTTTCCATGAAACATGAGCAATCAGCCTTTAAGAAACTCTGGGGTCGATTATGACTTTGGCGATGCCGAAGTCCCGGCAGGCAGGTTGCTGCCAGTGTGGCCGCCTCCCTGCGGGCCCCATTGCGAGTTCCCCACTGGGCCCAGTAGTGCATAGGGTGCACCAGCACAAGTCGCAATGTTCACGGTCTGCCAAGCAGACCGTGAACATCGCAATGGGGCTGGCCTAGGGGACTCCTGCCCTGCTCATGGCATGAAACCGCTGGCGGAGAGGGGAGTTGTAATTCCCAGGACAGCACTGCTTGCAGTGCTGCCCTGGCATATTAGGACCGCCAGTCTGTTCTGTTGCAGAAGGGTGGCTGTGCTGGTGGTCCCACCGCAATGCTACTGCCATGGTCGTAATGTGGCTGTCGGACTGCCACATTAGCAGCAGTGCAAGCACCACCACAACCCTGGTGGTCTTAACACCGCCAGGGTCATAATGAGGGCCTCTGTCATAAAATCATAGAGACGGTTCCTTTCTGAGTTTGCTGCCCATACTAATTACATAAGGCCCCAGAATAGGGGATTTGGGGCCAGATGTATCAAGGTTTTTTGCATTCGCAAATGGTATGAATGCCCGTTTGCGAATGCAAAAAGCCAGTTCAGAATGTATGAAAGCCATTCTGAACGCAATTTTAAGGAATCGCAAAAATTGCGATTCCTTAAAATTGCGACCCTGTTTAAAGAGTCGAAAATTGCGACTCTCTAAATAAGAAATCGCAAATAAGGATTCCTTATTTGCGATTTTTTAGCACATGTGTGAAGCCATTCCTAAATGCGATTTGGGCATTTACGAATCGCTAATTACCACCAAGTTGAACCTGGTGGTAACCATGTGCAAAATGTTAAAATGCATTTAAAATGCATTTTTAAGATGTACATGTAAAGCACACATGCCCTTTTGGCATGTATGCACCTTGCATGTCCCCCCCAAAATTTTTGGGGTGCAGCAGAGGGGTTCTTAGGCCCCCAGCACCATGGGGTTTTACATTTCAAAATTGCGATTTCTGGTAAAGAAATCGCAATTTTGGAAATGCAAAATATTCGCAGATATGGGCCAACAGGCCCATAGGTGCGAATGGGGATAGATTCTCTATTTGCGATTCGGTAATAGCATTTGCGATTTTTAAGAAATCGCTATTACCAAATCGCAAAAATCATACATACCTTTTTGCATTTCTGAAATAGCGATTTCTTAAAAATCGCTATTTGAGAATCGCAAATCGGTTGTATGATACATCTGGCCCTCTGCTCTCTATCATTTTACCTACAAAAAGCAGGGCTACTTTCAATGTAAACCAGATTTTCTGCTTCAAGCTCTCTTGTCCTAATAAACATCTTTTTCTTTAGAGAAGAGGGTGATGTTGATATGGCTGCAACAGACAGAGCTGGTGCGTAGTGGCCAGTTATATGGTCTCCCCACATAAGAACCCCACTATATTGATGCGGTGAAGCCTGGGAGACATAGGGGGTTATTCTAATTTTGGAGGAGTGTTAATCCGTCCCAAAAGTGACGGTAAAGTGACGGATATACCACCAGTCGTATTACGAGTTCCATAGGATATAATGGACTCGTAATACGGTTGGTGGTAAATCCGTCACTTTTCCGTCACTTTTGGGACGGTTTAACACCTCCTCCAAAGTTAGAATAACCCCCATAATGTCCACCTCCTTACCCCTGGGGCTCTTTAAAATCAAATGCCCAATGTATTTGAGATGAATTTCTCACCATAAACATTTTTAGAGCAGTGATTTATAATGGCTTCCTCTAATTGTTATCTTCACCACAACTCACAGGTTTTTAATTTCCACCTCATAAGCCATTGTTGAACCACTGTTGTAGAAAGGTGGGTTATTAATGAGGTTAATTATGCACCTACCACTAGCAAAAAGGCCACAAATGTAATATAAGGTCCAGAAAAGGTCTCAACACATTAGCTTCTGGCTCAACCCTTGAGAGCTGACCATGAGCAGGCAGGCTCAAATGAGGAGACAGGTATGTAGAGCATTTTAAAACACCAATCCAATAAATAAGTAAGACGCAACACACAATAAAAATCCCACAACAATATTTTTATATTTAATGTGACACCAAAACAACAAAAATCCAATACAGGGAACCAGAAATATGAATTTTTAAAGATTAAACACTTTCCAGTGCTTAACAACATAAAACACCAACTTAGGACATCTGGCCGCACTTGACCAGGACAAAGTCAAGGTTTGAGGCTGACGGCAATGGAGCCCTGGTCAGATATACTATGCAGGAGGCCCCAGTCAAAATTTTATCTTTGGACTTAGACACTTTTCTGGTGGATTTTCTCTTTATTTCATTCAGGCCCCTCCAGTAGGCCAATGTCACCAGGTTGCTTCTCCGTGAGGCCCCGGTCACATCCTGGAAGTCTAGAGCTCTGGAGTTTTCATCGGAATGAACCTGAAATCCAGGCTGGGTTGCTGTTCAAGGGGGCCGGCTTGACTCTTGACATCGGGTCAGTCCACTTATGAAGCTTTTTCCAAAAGTTGCTCCACAATTCTCCAAACTTCTGGAACTTCTTCCTGAAGTTCCCTTTGAGGGTTCAGAGTGTCCAAAACTAAAAGCCAAGGGTCTAGAGGCTCTCAGATGGTCCTTGGAAATTTGGATCTACAATTCCCACAATGCACCTGTGCAATCCTCAAAATTCTACTGAATGACTACTATGTCACAAATATGACCAATATTCTGCCCACCTCATTACAGGTGCTATAGGATATTATACACTTCTGTATCTTGGGACACATACCTTACCAGAAGGAAATTTGTGCTACATGCTGTGTGCAACATGTCAGGGGATACTTGAGGGTTATGAGTGCATAACCAATATAATGTAGGTTCTCCTACAGGAGAGTGCCTGGCAATTCCACACATTGTTGTGTTATTCTGTCCGTGCAGCTTGCCACCCAGCCATCCCTCCATCACCTTTGATGCTTTCAGTACCTTTGATGTCTCACATGGTAAGGTATCTTGTCTTCCACTTGGAGCTCTTATTGAACACGCTTTCTTTGTAGCATTGCTTCCCTTTTCTGTGTTTGCTCCTGCTTCTTCCTGCTTGGGGCTCTTCAGAGACCCTTCTTAGCGGATGCAGGTAACACTCAAGCAGTATTACTCTATTGACTATTACATGTCAGAGTTTACTAAGATGACCTAAGTTGAGCTACTGATGTCACAATTGTTGCTCTGAAGGAGCGTGTACTACAAAGAGAAAAGTTTTCAACTTCAAAAGTGTTATACTTGACATCTTGACACCACTGGCGTGGTAAACCTCCAGACTTTTTGCATTCACCCCTCTACCTTTGCTGAACTAATTGTTGGCATTGGGACTTGGTACACTTTACCCTGCTAGCCAGTGGTGAAGTACTAAAGTGCTTTCTCCCTTAAACATTGTAAAATTGGTCTACATCAGACTGGTACATTTAATTTACTTGTGAATTCCAAGCATATGGTGGTACATTGTACATATACTCATGGCCAGTAAACTAAATGCTACAAGTGGGCTGCAGCGTTCATTGTGCTGCCCACTAAAGCAGCTTATAAAACATGTCTTAGGCCTGCCATAGCAGCCTCTAGTGCTATTTTGAACTGCCATTACAACCCAGAACAATAAACCTTTTACTAGGCCTAAACTTGATTTTTTAATACTTATAAGTCACCCCTAAGGTAGGCCCTAAAGCCTCATAAGGCAGGGTGCATTTTATTGAAAAGTACGGCATATGTGTATCAGTTTACATGTCCTGACAGTTAAATAACTACTAAAGTCATTTTTCACTCTGACAAGGCTATCTCTCCCATACACTAACTATGTGTTACATTATTACACTTAATAATGGATAACTTTAGTTTGGAAATAGATAGAGAAATCCTTCTTCCATTCATTTGAATTATAATTTAACGTCATCTTTAATGGTAAGGTTGGAATTTACGTTATTTTTCTGAAAATGACACTTTTAGAAAGGAGGCAGTATTCTACCTAAAATAATTGTCCAGGATTACATGATTGTGAATGTCTCTCATGTGGTGTTTTGTGTATTCCTTCCAGTCATGGGAGAAAAGGCCTTGGGTGTGGGGTAGCCTCTTATTCCTTAACTGAGCAAAGTGTCCTTGCGTATGTACTCAGTGCTTCCTGACCCTCAAACGATTGCCGTTGGCGTATACCCAACCCCTTTCTGACTTGTAATGTCTGCCTGCCCGGCCACTGACAAATGCAGCTAATACCTAGGCCTGCCTGTCCTTTGTTACCCATATAGTTTGTGGATAAACCGAGAAAAGGCGGAAGGGTTGGCATAGGGGATGCCCCTAACCCACAGACTGGCACTGAGTCCAAAAATAGCACCCATAGAACCCCTCATCAGTACACTCCTAAATAGAAAGAAATTCTTGCTGTCTGAAGAAGGAAGATTCTGCATGCTTGCCTTGCCTTGAACCGAGACTCCCCAGAAGTGACATCAAGGGTCAGTTGACTGACCTCCTGTTCGAGCTAGAGGGACAAAACACGCTTAAAGAGGCCTATTTCCAACTGGCCAGCTGACCAGCATCATCTGGACCTGCCTGGGCCCTGCTGATGCCCTCAGCTGGAGTGATTGCTGATTCCCAAGTGGTGACTTGGACCTTTGGCTGGCGTCAACCTATACTCCTCCTGAACTCCACGTAAAAATCCAGATGTTTTGGTCTTGTTGTGACCATGAGCAGACTCTTTGTGCCAAGAAACAACTGTCCACAATGCCTGCCAATGCGAAGCTTCACCAATGACCTACTGTTTGTGTCATAGATGACCATCCACCTCAGCAACGAGCATGACATCTCCCACCAACGCAAAGCTCCAGCGATGACCTGCTCTTTGTCCCAAACAGAAACAATCCTCGTCAACCGCTAATATGAAACTCCAGGAGTGGCCTTCTTCGTGAGCTGACAATGATCTCCTCACAGCCCTCATTGATGCAAAGCTTCAGCTGATACTCCTCACATTGACTTAGACCCTGATAAAGGAAACTCCTCACTGACTTTAACCTGGTCTAGCATGAACAGAATAGATACCCATCAGTGGTGCTTAAACCTTAACAACTCATAACTCCATTTCTACTGATTGGAATCATGTTGTCTTGTTTTCATCTTATTTATTAAAACTAACTCTATTTTTCTAAATTTGTTTGGGAATTTTCTTGTGCTGTGTTTTTACTTTATTACTGTTTGACTCTACAAGTTGCCTTTGAGTTGAGATTCACTTCTATTCTGCCAAGCCACCAGAGGGTTAAGCATAGGTATTTTTTAGTGACTTTTGTGGTTCTCCCTGACATGGATTGTGTGGTTTGTGTTTATTATTTCAGTGGGGCTTTCACCCATCTCAATTAGTAGCCCAATTTCTTACAAAGAGCGATTGTTATAGCTTATCACAACTGTAATAGTGTACAAAATGAAAAAAACAATGCAAAATTTCACCAAACAAGTGCTTTCTGAATAACTGTTGAGAGCCTGTAAGATGAGTGGCACTATGATGAATGTTGACTGAAACTGAGATGAGCGGTGTGTGATGAGAGTTGAGTGTCACAGTACTGCATGAAACTCTGAACACTTAGGCCCTCATTACAACCGTGGCGGTCGGTGTTAAAGCGGCGTTAATACCGGCAACAGGCCGGCGGTAAAAAAAATGGGATTTTGTCCCTGGTGGTAACCACTATCAAAGACCGCCACTATAACACACCGACCGCCAGGGTGGTAACGGCCGCTGGGCTGGAGACTTTGGTATCCAGCCCAGCGGCCGTCACAATCCTGCCCTCGGGATTATGACCCGGCCTACCGCCATGGTTTTCGTGCCAAACTTTCTGCCACGAAAACCATGGCGGTAGGCACTATTAGTGCCAGGTAATCCCTTCCCTGGCACTGATAGGGGTCTCCCCTGCCCCCCTCCCCCTCCCCAATCTCCTCCCCCACTCCACTCCCTCTCCTGCCCCCCACACATATACACACCCGCACGCGCACCCATATACATACATGCACACACGCATACCCACCACCACCCACGCATGCACACATACATATCAACACACCGCAACACACACCAACATACCTTGTCACACACATGCATTCACAATACACAACACTCACAATCACTCATTCACGCCCGCATTCAATGCAACTCACACCCACATGCATGCATTCCAACACATACATACACACCCCCCACATACACACAACACCCCCACCCCCCTCTCCTGTTGGAGAATCTGACTTACCTGCTTGCAGGGGGTCCTCCGGCTGGAGACGATCCGCAGTGATGCTATCAGCAGCAGCGTCTGCCAGCAACACACCACCAGGCTGTGTCATTAGTCATGATGCGCTCTGCAGTTTTTTGCTGGTGTGGCGGTGCTGCTATCAGCAGTGCGCCTTACCACCGTCCGCCGCCATGACAGTCGGCGGTGTTCCGCCAGCATTCTGGTGGTATACCATTGGCGGTCATGATATGCGTAGACGGCTGGTAGCCATGGCGGCGGTATGTTGGCAGCCGTCACCATGGCGGTAGGCAGGAGTTACCACCAATGTTGTAATAAGGGCCTTAATGAGAACGCTGTAATGAGTAGGATAGGCAGGAGTGTCACTGGGAGCAAAGACACAGACAGCAGCAAAAGACTCAGTGACCCAACATCCTTTGTGTGCAGGAAGGAGGGGCTGGCCTTGCTTTCCCAATTCTGCGTGCTATAAGTCACTTGTCCATGTTCCGCGGCACAGACCACGTGTGGGCCACGACCGTCTGTGCTTAACTGAGACTGGAGGAGGCTGGGCCCCCCTCTTGGTCCAACGGACTCTTGGCATATTTGCAGAAGTGACTCCTAAGTGTTTCATTGGTTTCTTCCCTTCCTTAGGCTTTGTGGAACTGTTTCGACTACCTCTGGGGGTACCTGGAGGTTGCATAAAAAGGTCAACAAGCTCCTGAACTCACAAGCCTTTGTGTATCGGTAGGCTCCAAATTATTTTTATGTCTACAAGCTTATGTTTTTTGTTCATCTGGGTTTGTTACACACCGGGGACTGAGGTCAATTGTTGCAAGGTTGGAGGTGGCATTTTAAAATTCCGATTGAGTTAGGCAAAAAGTAGGAATGGGGAAAAAGAACCTTTGTGATGTGGACCTTCAACCACTCCACCATTAAAGCCATGTCGATCAAGCACATACTGGAGCTTGCAGCGAGCATAGTCAATACTGTGATTTTCCTCACAGAGAGGAGGCTTTCCTTAAATCTGGGGTGCAACTCTGTAACTGGGACCCTGATCTCACCCACTGTGGATACAACCTTGGTGCCTACTGGGCACAGCCTGATGTTACAATCAGTCAAGCCTCAGACTCTGAAGTTTACAGGAACCTCTCTGGTTCCATTTTCACAAGAACCACTCACAAGTACTCATGGCCGTACATTAGTACCGCCAAGGAAACCCAGACGTGGTATCCGGCATTCACAACCCAACTGTTCCTCTTCCATGCCGCAGGTAGTGTCTTTGCTGATCGCCGACCCAGCAGCCAGAAACCTCTGCCTCCATCTACATCACCAAGCATCGAGGATGGAACTCCTAATTTGAACCTTGACTTTCCGCCAAGTACTCTAGAGAATTTCTATGAGTTTTGCTCAGCTATAAGGTCAGAAATGTCCCCGTTAGTATAGTGATTAAACTCTATCAAAGCAAAACTGGCATCTCTACAACAGTGTATTTGTCAACTTGCAGCTAGTTCCAGTAACTTAACCATTCTATTTAAAGGGCCAACTAGAAACTAATGATCCAGCACCTGTCCCTGAAACTGGTGTCACCTCTTTTACAAAGCCAGCACCCCTGGGAAATGTGGGTGTAGTGGAGAGGCCTCATCAAGCTGACCAACCTTGCAAAGACCAGGATTCTTCCTTGCCTATTTCCAATCTGTTGGGCCCACCTGGGAAGGAATTATCATCCAGTGCTAGTGTCGGTCAGGCAGTCATCAATCTACCTCCATCCACTCATCCGTATGTGACTGAACTGACCGGGGTCTCCATTCATCGATAAAGTCAATGGTAATCTTGCGAGGAACTACTCAATAAGATGTTAGATTGGCTGACACAATATAGGAGCTTCTTGTTTTCCCATGCCAAAGACATCTTGTAAGTACAGAGGTGTGCTTGGAATGGGACAAACCCATTCGACATGCTGGGGGATTGTATTGTCGTGAACTTTAGATTCCCTTGATTGGCTTGCTATTTGTTGTCTATTGGTAATTCACAGTCAATGTTAAAGAGCTCTTTAGCCCTGGTTTCATTAAGATATTTTTCTAAACCTTGCTCTTTTTAGGAACCACAGACAGTTTGTCCATTCTAGGGCCATCAGCCCCCCTGGTGAGCCTTGGTAACCTTCACCCATTCCTCTTAGAAAATAGATTTAAAGCCCTCTCGGATTTAGACAGACCACCAGAGGCAGACAATTATGCCCATAGCTTGGTTACGAGTGATAATTTGCCACCTGCTAAGCCTGTTTCTCTTGATCTATCCCAGGGTTGATCCCTTTCCATAGTCAGCTGAAATGTGGCCAGCCTTAAAAACATAGTTGACAACCCGTAGTAGCAAGTGTTCATTTCAAAGCACAAGATATTAGCTTTGAAAAAAACATGGTCCCTTTCCCCTATATCATAAGATGGGTATGAATGTTATCCCAACTAGCTACCCCTTCTGCTTGAGGTTAAGCAATGGGTGGCCTCTCGACCTGGATTTCTATAAATCTCCATGTTGATGTAACAGTTATTAAGACTGATTCCCCTCCTTTTTAGCACTAAAAATATGCAACAGTCTGACTTGCTTTTCGTTTTATATAATTCAGTTTTATAATAATGATTTTACATCCTCTGTTTGCACTCATTTCACTCAATTGTTCACATTTTTGTCCAAGTTGCAATTACAACAGGGAAACAATCAAGTGGAATTTTGTTATTTGTTATGCGGTTAACACCAAGTTACAGGAATGTAACTGGGAGCTAGATGGCCATTTGGGTAGAAGTAGTATTATATGTGACAACAGGGGGGCAGAGCTAAACAGATATCTGGTGGCACATTATCTAGTTGATCTACTTAAGGCACTTTGAAAGGAGGAAATTATTTTACCAATGTTCAGAGGGCTGGTTGGGCCTCAACTATTGATTATACGTTTGTGAATTCTGATTTCGTAAATTGGGTTTCAAAAGGGAAGGTTTTATTGACTGAGTGGGGCGATCATAATGGCCTCTGCACATTAGCTCACTTACCCTTCAATAGACACTAATATGATGGTAACAAAACCTCCATTACCCAGCATTCTACATGAGGCTTGTTTGGCACCATAAAAATCCATTTGACACTTTGAAAATGTTGTTAACAACGTGCCTGGGGTTGTTTCTCAGTTATTTGGCCAAAATTGGGTGTGGAGCCATGACAACCCACTATAGTAGCTTGAGCCAGCACGTTAAACAGGTCCTGCTTAAACCCTCTCATCCTGATAGGGATAAGGCTGAGGAAGGTGTTGACTGCCACGCTTTTAGAATATAAATGCGCCATCAAACTTAGGAAAGAGGAGATTTATGAAAGGGAATGGGAGATATTGGAAATTGCAGAAGCAAGGAATGACAGTAAAATATTCTGGGGCCTAGTACAGAAAGAGAGGACTAGGAACTCCCTAGAAAACCCTATTCTTTAATGTAACATCTTAGGTTCTGATTGGGCTTCGCATTTCACTGCAATTTATCATCTGGAGGAAAATCTGGACATGGTGCTTGTATTTTGTAATAAGTAGCAATACCCGCCACCCTTTTTTGTAACCCTACCAGAAGTACAGCTGCAATCCAGCAGGGTACGGTTGTGAAAGCGCCCTGTCCAGGTGGGGTCCCGACTGACCTTGGAAAAAGCATGCCTGATCTATTAGGGCCCCTTATTACTAACATTTTCAATTGTACCCTTAACGTAAACATCCACCGCTCCTGGACCCTATCTATTATAATTCCTATATTTAAAAAGGGAGATCTCTTGTTTCCCAAATGCTTCTCTCCCACCTCACTTATCGATAGCTCAATTAAAATTATAGGAAGAGTTGTTTATAACTGCCTTGTCACCTGGGCCCCAGATAATAACATCCTTTCGCCCTTCCAATTTGGCTTTCCCCCAAGATTGGGTACGGTTGAGAAGTGTCTGAATTTAAGTTTGTCAATAAGTAAATACACCTCTGTCTGGCGGTCATCTGTTTATCTGGTATTTATGCATATGTCCACGGCATTCGATTCAGTCAACAGGACCAAGCTGTGGATTTAAGGGTGGACCTCTCCCTAGTGCATTTTTTGCATTCTTTGCACACAGATCTAACAGCCAAAGTGCACATGAGTGTCCATGGTGAAATGTTTCCTAAGTTTTTCATAAAGTGGGGGTGCACCAAGGGTGTATTTTGGTGCCCTTACCCTTTATCCTCACAATAATGGCTTATGCTCCCATCTGATCTCTTACCTAGTAGATGCCCCAAGGATAGTTGGTGTGCATGTGCCCACGTTACTCTATGCAGATGAAGCAGTCCTGCTCGCTCACAATCTTAACATGTTGAGGTTGCTGGTCACCTGTTTTGTCTCATTTTTAGTATCAGTTGTGTGGGCTCTCATTATCCTAATGAGGCTGCTAGATTTTAGCTGCAGCATCCCCTGAATTGTGAGGAACTGAGTCTATTCCCAAACCATGTGACAACTATCGGCTTAATCCATTTCCAGTCAGCTAGCAGCACCTCACCTTCTCCCAAGAGCAGGGATGGTTTGTGGCAACCGGGCACATGTCAAGAATGACTTCTCAGGGAAATCTTGCTGGATAAGATCTCATCTTTTCCAGTTACATTAGTCTCACTCATACAAAGACAAACAGGGGCAGAAAATGGTTCAATAAGATTTATTAAATCAGCTGAGACTTAGATAAAATGGTATGAATTGCAATAATTAGAATGATGAAACATACTAGAAGCAAAATGGTGACAAGAAAAGTGAAACACAAAAAAAGTCCCACCATACTGTCACTAGGCGTAATATGTGCGAGACCTACCTACGCTATGTTAGAGCACAGCATGATAAGCCTTAATCCACCCTTCAGTATTCCCCCCTGGGAAGACATTGTCCCCCATACCTGAGCAAAGAAGCATGTTGTCTGTAGAGACACCATCCCCATGTAGGCCAGGGAACCGGTAGTCTCAGCAAGCAACTGTAGCAAAGCAATCAGCATGCCGTCATGGTCATCTAGCTGGAACCTCCCTCTAATGTGCATGGGACAGAAAAGTGTGTTTGTAGTTAAACAGCTGATGTTCTTAGAAAATGTTCCCACATAAGGATGTGTACGTTTCTGTGAATGTTGGAGACGCAGTGTACCACTTTGCCGGCAACCCTGTCTCATTGCAACCTTGAGGAAAGCACAAAGTGAAAATAATGTCTTGCTAAGAAACAAAATGCTTTCCTAGGCAAAATAACAACTACATAAAGAAAATAAAACAACACCAGGAATGTGGCCAATGCTGAAACAATAAAAACTAAGCAGAAAAAAATAGAACTGGGCTAAAGGTCAAAAGGGGTAGGCCTAGTTGCTAAGATAATGTGCCCGGAGACATTGCTAAAATGGCTATTCAAAAGAACTAATGTCAAACTGTCTGAAATCACACATTATGGCGTGTTGGCCAGGTAAATCTAAGCTAAATAAGCTTACAATCAGTTCTCAGTCACTCACAAGCATCACTGATTTCAGTTATTTAGGCTTAATCTATAGCTCCCCGGTGCCAATTGCCAACCTTCTCTGATGGAGTAAGGGCCATCAGAGAAAAGGCTGCATGTCTGCCTGCCCAAGTTAGATAGGCGGACATGTAGCCTGTTCGTTTTTGAATTGTCTATCACTGCCAGGCAAACCCTGACGGTGAGGGACAGTAAAATGTAAATAATGTTTCCCCGTCCATGATAAATGACTCCCATGGTGAGGGGAGCACTATTTTTTTATTTTGAGAAAGAAAAACCCCAAATTTGATTTTCTTTTTCAAAGTAAAGAAAATAGCACTGTTTGTTGAAGGGTTTCATCATTCTGGTGCAACCCTGCCCCAAACAGTGCTCGGCATTAGCAGGAACTGCTGTGATGGCGGTTCCTGTCAATGTTTTATAAATGACCGGCAGGTTAGTTACCTGACAGTGATACACAGTAGAGTGGAGAGAGTGATATGGGATAGACTTAGTGGAGAGAACAGACAGTGATACAAGAAAAAGACAGAGAAGAGTGGACTGGTGAGAGTGACACAGACTGGATTTAGAGGTGGAACTTAAGTTGCATGGATAACATATAGAATAGAAAATAGATTACAACGTATTGATAATAGATTGAGTTGAAATAGTTGAGAAGGCCAGAAGTGAAGGAGAGGAGATAAGTGGTCGAAAAGGAGGTGTGGAAATTTAGGGCCACAGAAAAGACAAATGTATGGGAAGATAGGATGAGACATGAGAAATTGGAGAGATAATACTCAATAAAAAATGAGACCGCTATAAAGAAGGAAGCGCAGAATTAAAAGATAATAAGAGGGGAATAACTAGGTAAAAAAAGTAGAAAGTTGCAGACATTGGGCCAGATGTAGCAAACGTTTGCGACTCGCAAACGGGCCGATTCGCAATTTGCGACAGTGCAAAATAGGAAACGGGATGCAAAAAGCCCATTTCCGACTCGCAAAAAGCGATGGGACCCGTTTGCGAGTTGCATCGGTTGCGACCCCATTTTGCGACCCGCAAATTGCGACTCGCATTTTGCGACTCGCAACCAATATGCAATTGCAAGTCGCAAATTGAGACTAGTCGCAAAAAGCCCAGTTCGCATGTCGCATTTACCACTAACTCAGAGCAGGTGGTAACCATTACCAAAGTATAAAAGGAGACCCAGAAGGCATCTGGGTTACTCAAGATGGCGGACATATACCTGATAGCAGTGAGGAGGAGAGTCTACGCAGCCCAGCAGAGGAGGAGGAGGGGCCACAGACAGGAGAAGATATATAGAACCAGGCAGACCCTTTTCCAGCAAACTGAAGGGGAGATCTATGATAAATACCGCCTTAGCAGCGCAGCCATTCTAGAATTAATAGATTTACTAAAACCACAGGTAGAACACAAGACTCTGCGTGGCTGCGCCATCCCTACGCATGTGCAAGTACTATGCGCACTGCACCTCTTGGCCTCAGGGAGCTATCAGGGGGTCATTGCCGTGGCAGGTGGGGTATCCCAAAGTGCAGTGTCAAGGTTCCTCAGGGCCTTCCTAGATGCCTTAGTCACGCACAGGTCTCACTTCATATACTTACCAAGGAATGAGGCAGAAATTAACAGCACCAAGCTGGACTTTTACCGCATTGCCCACTTCCCCCATGTCATTGGATGTGTAAATGGGACACACATTCAAATATGCCCCCCTGCTAATCTGGAACATATTTTCCGCAACAGAAAGTGTACCCACTCACTCAACATACAGGTTGTTTGTGATGCCCATTACGTCATCACGGACATCGTTGCTAAGTTTCCAGGCAGTACCCATGACTCATACATTTTTAGGCATAGTGGGATACATCAACGCCTTGAACTTGGGGAATTTGGAGACGGATACCTCCTAGGTAGAGCCACAGACACTTGCAGACATACACACAGGTCACTGTGCACGACTATCTGGACTTACTGACAGTGTACTTTTGTGCCCAACAGGTGACAGTGCATATGCTCTCAGGCCTTGGATCATGACTCCGTTTTTAACACCAAGTAATGAATCTGAGAGGCAATACAACAGTGCGCATAAGAGGACCAGGAACCTGATAGAGCGGACCTTCGGACTCCTGAAGGCAAGATTCAGATGCCTCCACCGCAGTGGAGGCGCCCTCCAATACACCCCCATTACCGCATTCAAAATTGTGGTTGCATGCGCCATCCTCCACAACATAGCCACCCGACGTGGGCTACCTCTCACCCCTGCAGAGCCAGATCCTGATGAGGAAGAGCAAGAACAACCACATCGCCATCATGGGGATAGGAGTCTAGCCAATCAAGGCAGACTGAGACGGGAACACATTGCAACGCAATATTTTGGACGGTACGTGTCAACTCCCACCATACTCACCCATTAACCAAACGCTCCTTTAGTTAAGTGGAAGAAAAATAACTGTTTTAATAATGTAATGAATGAACTATATACAAGATGAATTTGTCCATGGCAGGGAAATGTCAACCAGTCATGTGGCACATTAACGCCATGTGCCACATTTATTTCTCCGGGCTGTTCTCTAGCTTCTCCTGCCCCTCCTGCCAGCCCGGCTGGTCCCTGCTGCGTCCATGGTGCTCTGCCTCCCACTCCTTAGCACCCTACTGTCAGTAGCAGATACACTGCTCACTGTGGAGCCCTCCTCACTATCTTGGGGTGTTTCCCCGGTGGCCCTCGACATCTCCCGTGTCTCCATTAGTTCTATTATATGTGTGAGACGTCCCAGGCCCCTGGCAACATCCCCAGCAAAATGGCCCATCTCTATTTGCAGGCCAACTGTCCTCCTCGACAGGCCTGTTGTGTTGATGGCTAGCCTGCCGATCGATGTGGCCATCCTGTCCAGTCTTAGCATAATCTGGCGATCTCTGCGCCGCCCAGCCTCTGCCTGGCCCAGCAGTCCGGCCGCCAGTTCCCTGATGGCAGAGGCAATGTCCCCAGTGTTCTGGCACATCAGGTCCATGCGTCTGTTGAGGTGCTGCATGCTTGCATGGTTGTGTCTTACAAAGTGGTGCAGCACCCCACTAATCCTGCCCAATATTGTGTTCTGCAGGTGCTGACCCCGCAGCAGATGTGCCTCACTGCTGGTTGGAGGAAGTATCCGGGATCCAGACGCTCTTGCCCTGCGACGCCTGCGCTGTGGTGGCTGCCCTGTGCTCCCACCTGTATCCTCCCTGGCTGTTGCTGGGGCAGCTCCTGGCGTTGTTGTTGCAGCAGGCGTTACCACTGCAGGAATGCTGCTGACTGTGCATGTGGGGGTGCTGGCGGGTCCTGGGGTGTCCTCCTGGGCCTGGGTGCTTGGGGTGTAGGGGGTGTCTTGCTGGAGACCTGTGGGACATGGGGAACACACTGTCAGTGTCTAGTATCTATTGCACAATTCCTAATAAACATTTGCCTATGAACTGCCTATTGGACTACATTTCCCATAATGCATCATTCTGGCTTTTTCTACCCTGAAATGGAGCTATTTTGGTTGTGCATGCACCTGTGTACATGGTGGGTGGGGTATGACATTGATAGGGGTACAGGCATGTCACACGGTACTCACCGGTTGATGTGCTGGGCTCTGAGGTGTCCAGGTCCCCAAATCCACACACTGCCTCCGGCTCAAAGGTTTCCTCAATCATGTCTTCAAGGGGTGTGGGTGGTGGCACAGATGATGGTCCCCCTCCAGTGCCTCTCATCTCCCGGAGCCTTTCTGCCACCCTCTCCTTGGTCCGGGAGCGGAGGTCATACCACCTCTTCCTTATGTCCTCAATTGTCCTGTGGCTCACACCCAGGGAATTAATTTTCTCTTGCATTTCCTGCCAGATTTTCTTTTTGGTGGCCTCAGGAACAGTGTGGGCTGCTCTCCCAAAGAGCTCATCATGGTGCTGACAACATTCTTCGGTCAGCACCTCAAGCTCCCTCTCAGAGAATTTCATTTTCCTTTTTCGGGGGGTTCCCTCCATGGCTGCTGCTGCTTGTTCAGTGTGAAGACTGGCAGATATAAAAGGGTGTGGTCCTGCCTCCTCCCAGGTGTATTTGTTAACTTCCTGGCTGTGATGTCATCATCATGTGCCAGGAAGTGTTTCCAGAGTGTTCTGGTGTGCTTTCTGGAGTGTTCTGCTGCACCTGCAAGCAATTTTGAGGGTACTCGCAATTTGCGACACCCACTCGCTAATTGCGAGTTCGTTTTTTGCACACTCGCAAACAGCGACCTTGCAATCTGCGGACTCGCACACAGCGTTGCGAGTCCGGCTGCGAGTCGCTAAATCGGACCGGTTATTTTCCTGGCATACCAAATTGCGAGTCGCATTTTGCGAGTCGCATTGACTCGCAAAATGCGACTCGCAATTTTTATTTTTCCTACATCTGGCCCATTATTCGGAGAGAGGAACTATGAGAAAGAGAGGAGAGACAGCCCACTTTGGAGATTGCAAAAAGTATCATAAAAAAGAAAAAGTGTAGACAAAGAAAAGAGAGATTAGATTGAGGGGAGACACTGGGATAGTAAAAGTTTTGGAAAGAATCATGGCGACATTGTATTGAGAATGAAAGCAAGAGACAGGAAAGAAGTCAGACATCACACAAAGTAATCTAATTACATCACAGGGTCAACCCCAGTGATGCTTCTCCAGCGCCACATATGTTAATATTTTTTTGCTTTGGTCTTTACTCCAGTAGGAACAGTGTTTGAAGTAATGTGCCACAATTATAATTCCCATCAACTCCTTCTACTACTTCCTACTCAGCGACACGTTGTTGACCCCAATGACGCCAACTTCACCTCCCTCTTGGAAAACCTGAACAACATCAGCCTCACGCAACATGGTTACTGAACCCACACACAAGGCTGAACACATACTCAACTCCATTTTTCAATGTCACAGAACTCACATTGACTGACCACACCATTGTTCACTTTACTGTCTCAGAGGCTCCGCACACCATGACCAAGCATCACAGGTCCTCCCACCACAGCTGGGGCAAGGTAAAAGAGACACAATGGACACAGGCTTGCATGCACAACCTAACCCGAAGTTTCATCATACCTCAACCAGGCCATGCAGAACTTCTCCACATCAATCACCAAGTGCACCGATAGAGTCGCCTCAATGAAAGCTGCAAAAAACATTAAAACCTCAAAACAAGCCAGCTGGTACAACCCTGAGCTCAGAAGCACCAAGCGCAACTGTTACTGACTCGACAAACAATGGTGCACCACAAGGAACCCCACTGACAGAGCCATTCACAAAGCAGTCCTAAGCAACTACCACCGGGGCATCAAGGAAGCCATCATGGCCTGCATCGATACAGCAGCCAACCATATGAAAGAACTCTTCAAAAATGTCAAGGAATTTTCTAACCCTGCAGCCAAGGAGGACACAATCCACTCCTCTCAGCAACTCTGTGGCACCCTCTCAGGCTACTTCCAGAACAAGATTGCCTCCATCTACAACAACGTCGACACACAACCCATGGCTCTCAACCTTAGCAACCTCGCCCAATCAGCACACAACAGCCGAATGATCACCACTTGGTCCCCGCTCACCTTTCGGACCACCACGGCCATCATGTCATCCATTCACTCCTGGGCACTGTTTTTTCAACCTCAGAACCAGTACCATCAGCACAAAACTCACCAGCATCATCAACACCTCCATCACCAAAGCAGCCATCCCGGACAGTTGGGAACAGGCAGAGGTCAGACCCTTCCTAAATAAACCTTCTGCCAACCCCGGCAAATAAAATAATTATTTACCAATATTGCTGCTCCTCTCTCCGGCCAAAGTACGTTTTTTTAAAATATATATTTTGTATTGAGCTCATACAAATACAAAATACAAAACACATCCATCAGAACAAAGCTATTTGCTCAGTCTAACTGAGCTGGGCCATACTTAACTGTTTCTGACAATGTCATTCTCTAGGAGAATGAAAAGTACCTAATCACAGAAGTCACAATAAGGTGCTAACAATACAGATAATTCAAGACAACACAATTGTGTTGAGTTCTTGCTAAAATGCTTTAAAAAAAGAAAAGAGTTGTGTGCCATGTGCAAGGTAAGCAACTATGGACAACCACATGAGAGTGTTCTATGCCTTCTTAAAGAAGAAAAGCATTTACCCAGTCTGACTGGACATACTTATAGGTGCTAACTGTTTTAGGCACTGCATATCTCATAAAGAGAATATGACAAACTCAGTACAGGGACGATAAAAGGGCGTATGCTTTCAGTAATCTCAATAAAGTACATAATAATTAAAAATACTGTTATTATTCCCCTTTTTTTTACATTAAAATACGTCTGATAAAGTGTCATGTGCCATGTGCACAAAAGGGAGAAACCTATAAACCCACACAATAAAATGCAATACAACGCTATATACCCAAAAGTGCCTGCAAAACTGTTAATGTAAAAGCAGAAACAAACAAGCATTGATAAACAATTCGAGTACAACAGACTATATACTGAAAAAGTCAGCGGGTATTACACAGATGTGTATTACAAAGATGAAGGTGCAAGGCTAGAGCATCTGCCGTGGGGCGTGCATTCAGCTGCCTTACCTGCCACATTTACAGAACAGATTGATGCCACAGCAGCTCCACCGCCCTGGCTGTACAGATTGCCCTCCAGACATGCCTATTGAGGAAGTAGTAGGGGAGGGGGTGGTGTTCACTCCTGGGGAGAAACCATACACTGTTAACTGACTGCACAGAGAAAAACCTACAGTCACCCTATGGGAGGAAGAATTGAAGGGTTCAGAAAGAAATGGGGGAAGGATAGTTCCTTCGGATTCCGAACCTCTGCCTCTACACTCTAGACTATGGTGGTGTACACTCACTCACACTCCAAACCATACACATCGCAGCGATATAATACCAGTGATGGTGATTACGGAGATGACTTGGATGAAGAATGAAACCTGGTTGGAGACCTTGAAGAGGCCAGTGGTATGAATACCTCAACACTGGATTTTGTAGATTGAGGGGGTCATTCTGACCCTGGCGGTAAAATCCGCCAGGGCCAACGACCGCGGGAGCACCGCCAACAGGCTGGCGGTGCTCCCTTGGGCATTCTGACCGTGGCGGTACAGCCGCGGTCAGAAACGGAAAACCGGCGGTGTACCGCCGGTTTTCCGCTGCCCTTGGGAATCCTCCGCCATGGGGATTCTGACCCCCATACCGCCATCCTGTTCCTGGCGGTTTTGGCTGCCAGGAAGAGGATGGCGGTATGGGGTGTCGTGGGGCCCCCGTAACAGGGCCCCACCAAGATTTTCAGTGTCTGCCATACAGACACTGAAAATCGCGACGGGTGCAACTGCACCCGTCGCACCCCTTCCAGAGCCGGCATCCTCATGGAAGGGTGTTTCCCGCTGGGCTGGCGGGCGGCCTTCTGGCAGTCGCCCGCCAGCCCAGCGGGAAACCCAGAATACCCGCGGCGGTCTTTTGACCGCGCAGCGGAATTCTGGCGGTTCCAGCCAGGCCGGCGGCTTCCGCCGCCGGCCGGGGTCAGAATGACCCCCTGAATCTTTTCTGGGTTCCACCAGCTAGTGGCTGTGTCTGGAACGCTCTCCTTATATAGTAGCCCTTTCTTGCTTTTCCTCTTTTCTTTGTTTTTATTAATACTTGGCAATCATTTTTTTTTGGTTCCCGCTGTTGGGCCTGGAAGCATTGTGGGAGGTCTCCAAACACCTAGATAATTGCCATGGCAAAGTAAGAAAGGTGTGTGTGTGTTTTTTTTTTTTTGCCCCCCAGAGGTTCCACAGAATTACAGGGGGGGGGGGGGAATTGAAGTAAGCAGTCTTTGCATCCAGGAAATGAATGTGGGGACAGAGGGCTCCCTGCTGTACATGAAACATACCAGTTATGCCCAGAGTGCTACCAGAAATTCGCATAGAAGGACAACCATTAGGTGTGCAATCTCTGCCTTCTAATAGACCAAATCTCGCTGGCTGAAAGCAAGTCGAAGCAAAAAAAAAAATCTCTGGTACTCATCGAAGGATTTACAGGTGGAATAGCCTGGTAGAAGTCACCGATGTTGAAAGACAAAGGTTGAGAGACAAGAAAATAGCTGCTCAGTCAACAGCAGCTGAAACTTCTCTGCCGAAAAGGAAAGCAGCGCCTAAGCTAGACGGTGAATAACGCATCCTTGAAATGGAGTACAAGAAAACAGCTTGAAGCTTAAATTGCTGCAAGTGCAATCATTCTAAAAAGGAATTTGACGCCTCCTTCAAAGGATTTCAAATACCATTGAAACCTTGACAAAAAGCATGCAGGAGGCAAAAAAATTCTGGGAAACTAGAACCCCCTTTGACACCAAAACCCCAAGGGTTGGAAGAAAAAGAGCTGTTTCATGAGGAGGAGGACACACAAGAATAAGCTCTGTACTAGGATGTCAGTCAGATGGCATCTACTTCGAGGCAGATTAATTCGAAGAAGCCCATGGCACTTAAGGCCATTGCCTCTGGGTGATATTACCATGTACAATCAGTTTTGTTAAGGGTGAGATCTGAAGAAAACCCCAAAAACAAAACACCATAGGTTACTGCAGATTGAGCTGTAGTCCTGAAACCAATATGATGTTTCTAATAAATTGGTGGTGGCATTTGTCTTCTCCAAACCTAAGGGTGGAGATTTCCATACCTCTCAGAACTGGCACTTCAATGATACAAGGTTCTTGGACCACCAGTTTGATTGGCATGATTGCTTTTGTTATAGTTTTAAATAATAATTCCCCACAATTGGTATAACCATATCATGGAGGTCCAAAACTGGTGTCTTGGAATATCATCAAATACAGACTTCAGCGTCCTAAAGACCATGTAAAGATTCCTTCTTTTTTTTTTTTTAAACAGATGTATTTTTCAACAACTACAAAAAATCTAGATATTCACTGCTTGCCAGTGAGAGAGAGAATGTTGTGCTCATTGGTAAAGACATTGATATAGTGGAATGGTATCAAAGGCTGAGACTTGTACAGGGCAGCAGGAATCTTACTGAGGCCACGCCCCCTTCCAGGTTTTTGAAACTGAATGACCTCAACAGCCTCTTTGTAGATAAAGCATTCATGCAAGAAATCATCGTGAAGACTGGAGAGGATACTCTGCCCTATCTTTTTCGTTATCAGTGATTTGCAATTGATGGCATACAAACCTCCCAACAGTACCATTCATCCTTGGTACAACATATCTCAAATCTGTTAGAAGCAGTCTTGGATCTTTTGATAGCAAATTGCCTTGGCCTTTTGGAGCTTCCAAGATACCATCCCATTACTGTTGGTAAGAAAAATAGGTTCTCTTCAAGGGTATATCAATGGTCATAAGCACTGAATAGTCCTGCCCACGCGCAGGGATTCCAGAGCATTTAAAAAAAATTATAAATATATATATATAACAAACTTAGTACATACTATCGTTATTGTGTTTGCAACCCTAAACTAAGGCTAAATATGGCCAGATGACATTTGTTTTCATCTTAAAAAGAAGCCAATTGCAAAGAAATTGACCCAGACTTTAAGGGCTGTTGCTACATGCTTCTGTTACATACCTCCAACTCTCACCTTCTAATGATGAGCTCTAGGAATCATAACTAATTGGTCAAGTTTGGTGTTAAGAGCGCTGCCCTTCCCACTCGTACCAACCAGGAACATCAGATTAGTGGGAGATTTAAATTCCGGGATGATGATCTTGCCTGTCCCTGCTCCACTAGTCCTAAAGCTGATTCGAGCAAACATTTCAATAATATGCTAAGAATGAGTAGGAATAGTCATCATTATGGCAGAGATGACCTATGTGTTTCATGTAACCAAAACCTTCCCGTGATGCAGTTTTCTGTGACCTCACATCTGTAATCTCAAGTCTATTAGCCACTGATCCTCCTACCGCAAGCCTTGAGGGACACTATAGCTCTTGCAAGCTTGGCTCACTTCTGCTTCTGAATAGCAGTGATCCAACATCTTTAAATGGTTTTATGACCATGATGCTGTTTTGAACTCATGGTGTTTTTTTTGTTTTTTTTGTGTTCTCTGATTCTTTCTTCCCAGCATACATTTGGGTGCACATCAGCCCCTAGCTTTTTGCTTAGCCTTCTTCCTGTCCCTAGGCCTCTCCAATACATAGCTACTGAAGGTTCTGGTTTCTCCCTAAGAGGTAGATTAAGGTTGCTCTACTTTTCTTATATTGTTTTATTTCTCCTCCTGGCTCCTTGAGGTTCTGCAGTTCTCAAAGCTCCACATCTGTTGTCTGCCACTTTAGCCTCTCCTTAGTGGAAAGTAATTATTTATTTGGTAAGTGCCATTCATCTAACGGGTCTCTTAGAGTATTGAGCCTTAAGAACTGTTTGACGTTCAGCAATGGTGGAAACTTGTTTTATGTTGGAACCTTTCAAGGGTGTGTTTTTTTCTTTTGTTTAAATAAAATATTTTTCAAAAACATTTTTAGGCCACAAATTGTGACTTCAGAACCCACCGCAAGACGTCCCTGCACTCCACCTTAAGTGTGTACAGCTCAGTGTGCTTAAAAATAAAATAAAAATGGTGTACTCTTGTGGATTCAATGAAAAAGGAGATTTACTGTTTTTTTTTGGTTATTGTGAAAACGTTTTGTACCCATCATAAATCTGTATTCCTAGAAGTCGATTTCAACATGGTGAAGACAAAGGCCTTTACCATTATACAACAGTTTCAGCGTTGCACACAGATAAGTCCCTTGTAAATGGTACCCCTGGCACCAAGGTCCCTGGGGCCAGGGAAGTTCTCTAAAGGCTGCAGCATGAATTATGCCACCCTGGGGACCCCTCACTCAGCACATGCACACTGCCTCACAGCTTGTGTGTGCTGGTGGGGAGAAAAAGACCAAGTCGACATGCACTCCCTCAGAGTGCCGTGCCCACAACCAATGACTGTGACATAGGTAAGTCACCCTTCTAGCAGGCCTTACAGCCCTAAGGCAGGGTTCACTATACCACAGGTGAGGGCATAACTGCATGAGCACTATGCCTCTACGTTGTCTAAGCCAATTCTTAGACATTGTAAGTGCATGGTAACCATAAAGAGTATATGGTCTGTGAGTTTGTCAAACACTAACTCCACAGTTCCATAATGGCTAAACTGAATACTTGTAAGTTTGGTATCAAAGGACTTAAAAAACACAATTGAGAGTAACCCTTAAAACCTTTGAGGAAGAGTCGGACATAGAGCCAATCCAGGGTACACATCCATAAAGACACAGAAGTGATTGTTACTGCACCTCTTTTAAAAACAAAAAGATGTCTGGCTTTTCGCAAGGAACTGGACACTGTACAGCCACCAGCAAAGGTGCAAAAACAAAAGAAGCCAATACCTCTTCATACTTCTTCTCCTCATTCGCCACAATTATCTCACATCACACCAGCCCTCCACCAATGCCTTCTCCAACACACTCATTTTATTCACAGGGAGCTATGGCAGACTCATGGGATCTTTATGATCCTGATCCCATCCCATCCCAGATAATGACCCAGATACTTACCCATCAAACCCATCTCCACCAGAAAATACCACTGTATACAACCAGGTCATATCCAGGGCTGCAGCTTACCATGGTGTAACAATGCATTCAGAGCCAGTGGAAGAAGATTTTTTAAATGTATTTAATACACTATCTTCAACACATTCCAAGTACCAGTGTCTCCCAATGTTACCAGGCATGGTAAGACACGCAGACCAAATTTTTTGCGAGCCTGTAAAATCTAGGATTATCATACCTAGAATAGAAAAAATATATAAGCCTGGATCCTCTGACCCATCAGGTGCCTCCAGATTCAGTGGTGGTCAGTGTAGCACGAAAGAGGGCAAATAGCCAGTCTTCAGGAGATGCACCTCCTCCTGGTAAAGAGCAGAAAACTTGATGCAGCAGGGAAAAGAGTTGCTTCACAGGCAGCAGATCAATGGAGAATTGCCAATTCTCAAGCACTGTTAGCCCACTATGATAGGGCCCATTGGGATGAAATACAGGATATTATACAGCATCTCCCAAAAGAACACCAGAAGAGGCCACAGCAGGTGGTAGAGGAGGGGCAAGCCATTAGTAATAATCTAGGATCTGCCCGTAATGCCGCTAATATAGCTGCAAGGAGCGTAAACACTGCTATCACAATCAGAAGACATGCATGGCTGAGCACCTCTGGTTTTAAACCAGAAATTCAATAGGCTGCACTTAACAAGCCTTTTGATAAAGAGATGGACACCAATTTTGAAAAACTGAGAAAGGACTCGGATACTGCGAAAGCAATGGGTGCTTTGTACACCACACCATATAGAGGTTCATTTCGCAGACTACAGTTTCGAGGAGGTTTTAAAGTACAATCCT
Source organism: Pleurodeles waltl (assembly GCF_031143425.1). Taxonomy (NCBI): domain Eukaryota; kingdom Metazoa; phylum Chordata; class Amphibia; order Caudata; family Salamandridae; genus Pleurodeles; species Pleurodeles waltl. The sequence continues at coordinate 780,544,775 of NC_090439.1, forward strand.
CAGAGGCTTCCACCTCCCAAACAAACCCACCACATCAAACCCAGTATCAGTGAGGTGGGTTTAGAAGAACATATAGAGGTCAATACTTAAAGAATAGAGGTAAATTTCAAACCTAAACACAACCTAAGCAGTGACTTCCTTTCCTCTCTTCCACTCCACAGATCTCCTGTGGGGGGAAGACTACAGCAGTTCCACTCTCCTTGGCAAAATATCACCACAGACAACTGGGTATTATCAACTATCCACAACGGCTATTGCCTAGAATTGATAACCACGCCTCCAAACATTCCACCAAGATATTGCAAGTTGTCCCCAGAACATACAGTTCTGTTACAACAAGAGGTTCAATCACTACTACTCAAACAAGATATAGAATTAGTTCCACAGTCCCAACAAGGAACAGGAGTATAGTCACTATACTTCCTAATTGCCAAAAAAGATGGCACCCTCAGGCCCATATTAGACCTCAGGCCCCTCAATCTATACATCTTGGCAGAGCATTTTCACATGGTAACTCTGCAAGATGTTATTCCACTACTGCAAAAACAAGATTTTATGACTGCTCTAGTCCTCAAAGATGCGTACTTTCACATACCCATCCACCCAGCACACAAAAAATACCTCAGGTTGGTCATAGCAGGAAAACACTACTAGTTCAAAGTGTTACCATTTGGCATAACAATAGCTCCAAGGGTCTTCACAAAGTGTCTAGCAGTAGTCCAAAACTTAATACCACTCAAACAACCAAATCAACAATGCACTGTAAGATTTATCATGAAGATTCTAGGAATGATGGCATCTTGCATAGCAATAGTACAACATGCAAGATTAAACATGAGGCCCTTACAACAGTGCCTTCAACAGCAATGGTGACAAGCACATGGTCAACTACAAGATCTAGTGTTGATGGACCGCCAAACACATGTCCCTTCAATGGTGGAATTTCAGCAATTTATTGAAGGTGCGGTTGTTTCAAGACCCTGTGCCTCACACCATAATTGCAACAGATGCATCAGTGATCAGTTGGGGAGCTCACCTAAACAATCAAACCATTCAAGGTCAATGGGATGTCAAACAAACAGTTACACATAAACCAGTTAGAAATGATATGCTGTGTTCCTTGCCCTAAAGGCATTTCAACCTCTTCTCAAACAGAAGAATGTTTTCATAAAAACAGACAGCATGACAACAATGTATTATCTCAACAAACAAGGGGGGACACATTCATCTCCGCTGTCTCTTCTAGCCCAAACAATTTGGAAATGGGCTATTCACAATCAAATTCATCTACTAGCACAATACTTTCAAGGGATAGACAATCTGTTGGCAGATCTTCTCAGCAGAAATCAACAAACGCACAAATGGGAGATTGACTCACAAGTGCTTCAAAAGTACTTTCGAAAATGGGGAACAGCAGACATATCTATTTACAACAAGCAAACGCAAAATGCCAAAGCTTGGCATCCAGATGCCCTATGGATAAATTGGTCAGGGATATTTGCTTACGCTTTTCCCCCTCTCCCACTCCTTCCATTTCTAGTCAACAAATTACGTCAAACGTCTCAACATGATACTCATTGCACCAACATGGGCACCCCAACCTTGGTACACAACACTATTAGACCTATCTGTACTACCTCACTCCAAACTCCCAAACAGACCAGATTTGTTAACACAACAAAGGTCAAACAAGGCTATTTGGCTCCTGAAATCATAGAATTTGGTTATTTAAATCTTCCATCAGAATGTATGGAAGTAATTAAACAAGCACGAAAACCTACTGCTAGACAGTGCTAAGCAAATAAGTAGAAACAATTTGTCTACTATTGTCAGTCTAAAACCATTGATCCACTTACAGCATCTATACAAAATATTGTTTGCTATTTGCTTCACTTACAAAAATCACATTTTTGTAACTATTTTTGTAACTATCTTCTGGACCGAAATGGGTCGTAACCGCTTCGGAGCCGAAAACATCCTTCTACACAAGGCAGGACTTCTGAGGAGTTTGAAACATATGCCCAAAACAGCCAGTGAACAATCCTCTAAGGGCACAAACATCAGAATATCAAATAGAGGAATCTGATATTCATCCATTAAAATACACCTTACAGTCTGCATACTTACAAACTATTCAACATACTTCTCTGTTCCAGTTATCAAAGACTTCATGGAAGGATTAAAACAAATTATTCCACCCAGAACACCACCTGTTCCTTCATGGAATTTAAATATTGTACTTACCAGACTACTGGGACCACCTTGTGAACCCATGTACTCTAGCCAAATTAAATTTTTAACATGGAAGGTTGCCTTCCTTGTAGCCATTACTTCTTTAAGAAGAGTTAGTGAAATACAAGCATCCACTCTTGAGGAACCTTTTTCCAAGTGCCCCCCTGTATTTTTGCCTTTAAAAAAGCCCGATTTTAGAGTGCGCGCCCAGCACTATTGCAGTGTTTGTTTCTTAAACAATCTCTCCCTTACCTGGAAAGTTGACTCTGCTAGCTTGGAAGTGTGGATTCAGCGTGTCTGTATCCAAGGAGATTCTGAATAGAGCAGCAGTTGCCTTTCCCCCTGACCACAGGGACTGGACTTAGCTGATTGGCTCCCTGAGTCCCTGCCGCACCTGAGACCCGTTCCCCCCCCCCCCACATGCTCTCGCCCCTTAACTTTGTGGAGGGAAGCCCAAGACAGCCACCTCCATTTTGTGAGCCTCTGCATCTCCCCTGTGTCCTGATACAGCCCAGTGTTCAAGGATTGCAAAAAGACCCAGGTAAGGAGCCCTGAGATTTTTCTGGGTAAATAGTATTATTTGTTCAAAAGTGTTTGTTTCAGCTACCTGTGTCTGTTTTACTGTGGACTCTCTGTGTTTCAGGCAGCCTGGCCTCTTTTAAAGTGGTATTTTGTTTTAATTTGTTTTTGCCGTGACTGTGTGAATTTGTTACGACTCGGTCGTCCCATTTCCAGGAGGCGCTGTAAGGGGACTGTCAGAAGCCTGGGAATCACCTTGAACACCTATCTAGAGTCCCTTGCTGACTCCTGTTTGTTTCTCTTTTTTCCATGGTACACTTGTGTAGGACTACATTTGCTTCTTGGGACTGCAAATCCCATAATGCACAGCTTGGTAGTCAGGAAAACCCGGATTCTGTTTCCCATTGTTTTCAATGGGAGAAGTCCAGTTGCTCCTTTTCACTGGATCCTCTCCTCCAGGACTTGCAAGTGTCCGAAACCACACACACCTGAAACCTCTCCTGTGCAGCCCAGCTTGGAACTGCTTATAAGCAGCCATTTCCTCAAGCTCCCCGTCGTGCATCGGACTTCGATTCCTTTGTGTTACAGACCCTTTGTCAGATGGTGTTCCAGTTTTGTTCCTGTTCCTGTTCTGTTCCAGCTTGATCCTGTTTCCTGTTTCTCTGCCCTGCTCCTGATTGTTCCAGCCAGAGTCTGCTCCCTACTTCTTAGCCTTGTACCTGTTTGTTTCTTCCAGAGCCTGCTCCATGTTTCTCTGCCCTGCTCCTGCCTTGTTTCAGCCTGAACCTTCTCTCTGTTTCCCAGTCCTGTTTACTGCTCATTTCCTACTCCCTGTATTCCAGTCCTGTCCTTGCCTGTTCCAGTCAGAGCCTGTTCTCAGTTTCCCAGTCCTGTCTCTGTCTGTCCCAGACAGAAGTTTGCGCCCTGTTTTCAAGTCCTAGACCCGCCTTTGCTTCAGCCTGAGCCTGTTCCTAGTTCTTGCCTCTGCCTCTTTGTTTGTTCCCTTCTATTAATGTTTCTTCTTGGTTCTTTGTGTCTGGTAAGTGTTCTATCAGTCTTCACCAGTGTATACGTGTCCTCCTGTGTACTGGGATTGGCTCCTGGTTTCCAGGAGGCAATTCCAGCCCCCATCCTTGTCCAGTGTTATACGTTGTATTTCGTGCCTAACAGTGACAGTGTGCTATTGCTGTTTTCTCAGGAATCGCCACTGTGTTTCGAGCTGGACCCACAAGAGCGTGTCCTGTGTATGTAAGTACTATCCTTGTTTGTGCTCTAGAGTCCAGAGACAGAATCACTTCTGCTGCCTCCTTTCTATGGGGCTGGCAGGGTGACTATCTGTAAGAGCAAACTGCACAGAGGCATTGAGATTCCCTGTCACTGTGGGAGGTTCTGCGCCTTACTCTGTGTACAACCCCAGCATGTTTGTCCACTGGTAATCCGTTTCCTGTTTGTTCACACAAGGGTTGCTCTGCTTTTACTTTCCTGATTCCTGTGCCTATCCATAGCTGTCCTTTCCGTGTATGCCTTTAGCTGCTCATCTGCCCCAGTGTACTACCTCTTTAGGATATTCAGTGACCTCAAGGGGTGTCCCAACCAAAGTCCTGATCAGACCCGCCCGAAACCGTGACAGAATGCACAACCCAAACATTTCAAGCTCCCCTGGCAGTAAAGGCACACACAAACCTAAAATGCTTTCCTATCATGTTAAGACACCCCTTTCTAAGCCTATACATTCTCTGAAATCCTCTAAAAGAGACCTTAGTTTAAAGGATAGACTTGTTAAAGAAAACCATAACTTGCAAGTTCAGTACTATACTGAGTGGCTTGCTAATCTTTCAATGATAGACTATTATGTTATTTGTGGATATGACCCCCAGTCCCTGTCTGTAGAAGAATTACAAGGACGTAATGAGTTTTTGCAATATCTATTAGCTGAAGCCAGTAAGAATGTTCGTAACCGTGGAAGTGCTTTTGCTACCTCTGCACAAGACACTCACACTCAGGAAAAGATGGTTAATTCCTCGTCTCATGCTAGTGCATCCCAAATTCACTTCCAGGACTTCGTCAAAACAAAGAACCCTGACACTGTTCAAGAAGCCACACTAGGGATTCCCTTGTTTTCTGTTGAGTGCTTCAGCCCATCTAGGCCAGTTTCTCAGAATTCAAAGTGCAGTGCTGACTCTTATAAAGACCTATCAGTCCCTCAGAGCTTTCAAGTCAGCAGGCTAGACCCTGTATCAAAGGGATCAGTAAAGACTGTGGGATTCCTTAGTTCAACTCAAATGGCTTGTGCTCCTCCCAAATTGGATGACAGTACATCAGTCTCAATTCCTAAGTGTTGTGCTGACTCGTGTAAGGATCTACCAGTCCCTCAGTGCTTTCAAGTCAGCAGGCTAGACCCTGTATCTAAGGGATCAGCAAAAACTGTGGGATTCCTTAGTTCAACTCAAAAGGCTTGTGCTCTTCCCAAACTGGATGATAATACACCAGTTTCAATCCCTAAAAGCTCTGCTAAACCGTTTTCTATTCTGAGAGGGTTTGATAACAATATGGACATACACACACTAAAAGAGCAGTTTTGGCAGATTAAAAGGCAGATATCGGACTTCTATGATGAATATGTTGTAACATACACAAGAAATCTTGCATATGGGCTCTTTTCATCAATACATATTTCACTGTTGCCAGAACCAGACATTCTGTTTATCTGTAAGGTTGAAAAAGTAACAGAGCAGCTGATGGAAACTACTGCAAGGCAATTTGAAAACCTGAAAAAAGAAAATGATCACCAGCTTTGGCTTAAAGAACAGTATGCTACCTCATGTGCCTCTCCAAAGACTGCTATAAAGCAGATTTTCCCTGCTATGAATGAATGTCAAAAGACTGCTCCAGTTATAAATATATCAGCCTCTTCTTCAGACTCTCTCTCAGCTTGTAGTTTTCCAGAGAATATCCCTGTGCAGTTGACTGAATCTCTGACATCTCTGAGAGATTTGACACCTCTTGATTCAAAGGATGGATCAGAGTCTTCAGAAGGAAGTGTCTCAGCCCCTCTATCAGAACAAATAAAGCCAAAGGAAGAAGAGAGTTCTGATGCAGACTCCAATAGCTGCACCTTAAGAAACCAAGATATGACTTTGCTGGAGATTAATGGCAAGTTGTGCAACAGTGTTGAAGAATCTGAATCTAGTGATGACAGTGGTTCCTGCTTTGCCGTGGACAAACCTGTAGATAGTACTGTTCAAATGGCGCACATACCACAATTTTCAGATTGTGGGAATACTCCTGCCCTTTCAAACAATATCATGGAATTTTCAGATAATGAAGAGACAGTTCCTGTTTCAAGTGAATTAATGGATTTTTCTGACAGTGAAGAAATGCCCGCAGTTACTAAGAATATAATGGACTTCTCAGAAAGTTTAAAAATCTCTTCTGTGTCAAAGCAAACCGTGGATATTTCAGACAAGGAAGAAAGCCAGCAATCTGAAACTAAACAGCCTGTCATAAGAAATGAGAGCCTTCTCCTAGAACAGGACACAGTTGCAGCCTAACCACTGATTCTGACTTGCTGTTCCCTGCCACTATGTATCCTGTTTCCAGCTCAACGGTTAGTGAAGAACAGATCTTCGATCTACCGGTATCTGATTTTGATGTAAAACCAGCCACACCAATGCCACCTGCTGTGTCTCTGAAATTAAAGACTCCTGAAAACCAGCAATCTGAAATCGAAGCTCAAGTTCTGAAAGATGTAATATTTCCCACTAAAACTAAAGACTTGAATTTGAATCTTGTATTCGAAGATCTGATGATAAGTACTGTTCTTAGTGTTTTATTGCAAGAAACCATCATCAATTCAAAGGCTAGAGCTGAAAATGTAGGTAGCAGTGTAAAGGTGTTTTCTGAAGAGACTCCAGTTCTATTTCTTTCCAAAGGACAACCTTTCAATGTTAACAGAGTTAAAGATCAACTACCTGTAGTAGAAACGCCTTGCAAAGAAACCATTTCTGATACCACGAACACACCACAGAGCACTTGCAATGAAGAAATCCCAGTCTTTTCTGAAGATCACCCTAAAGAATTAGTTTGTGGAACTCCTACATTTTCAGATGATAATCCAGTTTCTAAAGACTTAAAAACTCTTGTTGATCCTGTGATTGATAATCCGAAGTCATCCAAAACTAAAGAAAATTCTGACTTTTTCATGTTTACCTTGAGAACACCAGTTACCCATGTCTCCCAAGTCTCTATGCTTTGCAAGCCTCAGACCACAATCAATGCAAATACTGCTGCAGAAACAGACAAATCCTGCTTGTCGGAAGGTGTTATAGACCTGACAGTTACTAATACGCCAATTATCTCCTCCAAAGAAGAAAGTACTGAACAGGAAACTAAAGTCCTAAAGAATACCGCCCATGATGCAATTCCAGATCTCCTTGCTCCTGAATCCACTTCACCAGAAACCAACTTCATGCACTCCTCCCGTATCACTCGAACATTAAAGAGGAAAGACATCGGAGCCCATATGGGTATTAATACATGCTTTGCTCATTGGAATGTTCACCTATGGCAGGACTGTAATCTTATCCAGCAAGGTTGGTGTTGGATTTTCTTGCTGTGGCTTTTCCTCTTCAACTTTTTTCAGCCAAAGGATCGCCTTCTCTTCTTGAGCAGACTGGTGGGAGGGGGTATACTGTTACGACTCGGTCGTCCCATTTCCAGGAGGCACTGTAAGGGGACTGTCAGAAGCCTGGGAATCACCTTGAACACCTATCTAGAGTCCCTTGCTGACTCCTGTTTGTTTCTCTTTTCTCCATGGTACACTTGTGTAGGACTACATTTGCTTCTTGGGACTGCAAATCCCATAATGCACAGCTTGGTAGTCAGGAAAACCCGGATTCTGTTTCCCATTGTTTTCAATGAGAGAAGTCCAGTTGCTCCTTTTCACTGGATCCTCTCCTCCAGGACTTGCAAGTGTCCGAAACCACACACACCTGAAACCTCTCCTGTGCAGCCCAGCTTGGAACTGCTTATAAGCAGCCATTTCCTCAAGCTCCCCGTCGTGCATCGGACTTCGATTCCTTTGTGTTACAGACCCTTTGTCAGATGGTGTTCCAGTTTTGTTCCTGTTCCTGTTCTGTTCCAGCTTGATCCTGTTTCCTGTTTCTCTGCCCTGCTCCTGATTGTTCCAGCCAGAGTCTGCTCCCTACTTCTTAGCCTTGTACCTGTTTGTTTCTTCCAGAGCCTGCTCCATGTTTCTCTGCCCTGCTCCTGCCTTGTTTCAGCCTGAAGCTTCTCTCTGTTTCCCAGTCCTGTTTACTGCTCATTTCCTACTCCCTGTATTCCAGTCCTGTCCTTGCCTGTTCCAGCCAGAGCCTGTTCTCAGTTTCCCAGTCCTGTCTCTGTCTGTCCCAGACAGAAGTTTGCGCCCTGTTTTCAAGTCCTAGACCCGCCTTTGCTTCAGCCTGAGCCTGTTCCTAGTTCTTGCCTCTGCCTCTTTGTTTGTTCCCTTCTATTTCTGTTTCTTCTTGGTTCTTTGTGTCTGGTAAGTGTTCTATCAGTCTTCACCAGTGTATACGTGTCCTCCTGTGTACTGGGGTTGGCTCCTGGTTTCCAGGAGGCAATTCCAGCCCCCATCCTTGTCCAGTGTTATACGTTGTATTTCGGGCCTAACAGTGATAGTGTGCTATTGCTGTTTTCTCAGGAATCGCCACTGTGTTTCGAGCTGGACCCACAAGAGCGTGTCCTGTGTATGTAAGTATTATCCTTGTTTGTGCTCTAGGGTCCAGAGACAGAATCACTTCTGCTGCCTCCTTTCTATGGGGCTGGCAGGGTGACTATCTGTAAGAGCAAACTGCACAGAGGCATTGAAATTCCCTGTCACTGTGGGAGGTTCTGCGCCTTACTCTGTGTACAACCCCAGCATGTTTGTCCACTGGTAATCCGTTTCCTGTTTGTTCACACAAGGGTTGCTCTGCTTTTACTTTCCTGTTTCCTGTGCCTATCCATAGCTGTCCTTTCCGTGTATGCCTTTAGCTGCTCATCTGCCCCAGTGTACTACCTCTTTAGGATATTCGGTGACCTCAAGGCGTGTCCCAACCAAAGTCCTGATCAGACCCGCCCGAAACCGTGACAGAATGCACGACCCAAACATTTCAAGCTCCCCTGGCAGTAAAGGCACACACAAACCTAAAATGCTTTCCTATCATGTTAAGACACCCCTTTCTAAGCCTATACATTCTCTGAAATCCTCTAAAAGAGACCTTAGTTTAAAGGATAGACTTGTTAAAGAAAACCATAACTTGCAAGTTCAGTACTATACTGAGTGGCTTGCTAATCTTTCAATGATAGACTATTATGTTATTTGTGAATATGACCCCCAGTCCCTGTCTGTAGAAGAATTACAAGGATGTAATGAGTTTTTGCAATATCTATTAGCTGAAGCCAGTAAGAATGTTCGTAACCGTGGAAGTGCTTTTGCTACCTCTGCACAAGACACTCACACTCAGGAAAAGATGGTTAATTCCTCGCCTCATGCTAGTGCATCCCAAATTCACTTCCAGGACTCCGTCAAAACAAAGAACCCTGACACTGTTCAAGAAGCCACACTAGGGATTCCCTTGTTTTCTGTTGAGTGCTTCAGCCCATATAGGCCAGTTTCTCAGAATTCAAAGTGCAGTGCTGACTCTTATAAAGACCTATCAGTCCCTCAGAGCTTTCAAGTCAGCAGGCTAGACCCTGTATCAAAGGGATCAGTAAAGACTGTGGGATTCCTTAGTTCAACTCAAATGGCTTGTGCTCCTCCCAAATTGGATGACAGTACATCAGTCTCAATTCCTAAGTGTTGTGCTGACTCGTGTAAGGATCTACCAGTCCCTCAGTGCTTTCAAGTCAGCAGGCTAGACCCTGTATCTAAGGGATCAGTAAAAACTGTGGGATTCCTTAGTTCAACTCAAAAGGCTTGTGCTCTTCCCAAACTGGATGATAATACACCAGTTTCAATCCCTAAAAGCTCTGCTAAACCGTTTTCTATTCTGAGTGGGTTTGATAACAATATGGACATACACACACTAAAAGAGCAGTTTTGGCAGATTAAAAGGCAGATATCGGACTTCTATGATGAATATGTTGTAACATACACAAGAAATCTTGCACATGGGCTCTTTTCATCAATACATATTTCACTGTTGCCAGAACCAGACATTCTGTTTATCTGTAAGGTAGAACAAGTAACAGAGCAGCTGATGGAAACTACTGCAAGGCAATTTGAAAACCTGAAAAAAGAAAATGATCACCAGCTTTGGCTTAAAGAACAGTATGCTACCTCATGTGCCTCTCCAAAGACTGCTATAAAGCAGATTTTCCCTGCTATGAATGAATGTCAAAAGACTGCTCCAGTTATAAATATATCAGCCTCTTCTTCAGACTCTCTCTCAGCTTGTAGTTTTCCAGAGAATATCCCTGTGCAGTTGACTGAATCTCTGACATCTCTGAGAGATTTGACACCTCTTGATTCAAAGGATGGATCAGAGTCTTCAGAAGGAAGTGTCTCAGCCCCTCTATCAGAACAAATTAAGCCAAAGGAAGAAGAGAGTTCTGATGCAGACTCCAATAGCTGCACCTTAAGAAACCAAGATATGACTTTGCTGGAGATTAATGGCAAGTTGTGCAACAGTGTTGAAGAATCTGAATCTAGTGATGACAGTGGTTCCTGCCTTGTCGTGGACAAACCTGTAGATAGTACTGTTCAAATGGCGCACATACCACAATTTTCAGATTGTGGGAATACTCCTGCCCTTTCAAACAATATCATGGAATTTTCAGATAATGAAGAGACAGTTCCTGTTTCAAGTGAATTAATGGATTTTTCTGACAGTGAAGAAATGCCCGCAGTTACTAAGAATATAATGGACTTCTCAGAAAGTTTAAAAATCTCTTCTGTGTCAAAGCAAACCGTGGATATTTCAGACAAGGAAGAAAGCCAGCAATCTGAAACTAAACAGCCTGTCATAAGAAATGAGAGCCTTCTCCTAGAACAGGACACAGTTGCAGCCTCAACCACTGATTCTGACTTGCTGTTCCCTGCCACTATGTATCCTGTTTCCAGCTCAACGGTTAGTGAAGAACAGATCTTCGATCTACCGGTATCTGATTTTGATGTAAAACCAGCCACACCAATGTCACCTGCTGTGTCTCTGAAATTAAAGACTCCTGAAAACCAGCAATCTGAAATCGAAGCTCAAGTTCTGAAAGATGTAATATTTCCCACTAAAACTAAAGACTTGAATTTGAATCTTGTATTCGAAGATGTGATGATAAGTACTGTTCTTAGTGTTTTATTGCAAGAAACCATCATCAATTCAAAGGCTAGAGCTGAAAATGTAGGTAGCAGTGTAAAGGTGTTTTCTGAAGAGACTCCAGCTCTATTTCTTTCCAAAGAACAACCTTTCAATGTTAACAGAGTTAAAGATCAACTACCTGTAGTAGAAACGCCTTGCAAAGAAACCATTTCTGATACCACGAACACACCACAGAGCACTTGCAATGAAGAAATCCCAGTCTTGTCTGAAGATCACCCTAAAGAATTAGTTTGTGGAACTCCTACATTTTCAGATGATAATCCAGTTTCTAAAGACTTAAAAACTCTTGTTGATCATGTGATTGATAATCCGAAGTCATCCAAAACTAAAGAAAATTCTGACTTTTTCATGTTTACCTTGAGAACACCAGTTACCCATGTCTCCCAAGTCTCTATGCTTTGCAAGCCTCAGACCACAATCAATGCAAATACTGCTGCAGAAACAGACAAATCCTGCTTGTCGGAAGGTGTTATAGACCTGACAGTTACTAATACGCCAATTATCTCCTCCAAAGAAGAAAGTACTGAACAGGAAACTAAAGTCCTAAAGAATACAGCCCATGATGCAATTCCAGATCTCCTTGCTCCTGAATCCACTTCACCAGAAACCAACTCCATGCACTCCTCCCGTATTACTCGAACATTAAAGAGGAAAGACATCGGAGCCCATATGGGTATTAATACATGCTTTGCTCATTGGAATGTTCACCTATGGCAGGACTGTAAACTTATCCAGCAAGGTTGGTGTTGGATTTTCTTGCTGTGGCTTTTCCTCTTCAACTTTTTTCAGCCAAAGGATCGCCTTCTCTTCTTGAGCAGACTGGTGGGAGGGGGTATACTGTTACGACTCGGTCGTCCCATTTCCAGGAGGCGCTGTAAGGGGACTGTCAGAAGCCTGGGAATCACCTTGAACACCTATCTAGAGTCCCTTGCTGACTCCTGTTTGTTTCTCTTTACTCCATGGTACACTTGTGTAGGACTACATTTGCTTCTTGGGACTGCAAATCCCATAATGCACAGCTTGGTAGTCAGGAAAACCCGGATTCTGTTTCCCATTGTTTTCAATGAGAGAAGTCCAGTTGCTCCTTTTCACTGGATCCTCTCCTCCAGGACTTGCAAGTGTCCGAAACCACACACACCTGAAACCTCTCCTGTGCAGCCCAGCTTGGAACTGCTTATAAGCAGCCATTTCCTCAAGCTCCCCGTCGTGCATCGGACTTCGATTCCTTTGTGTTACAGACCCTTTGTCAGATGGTGTTCCAGTTTTGTTCCTGTTCCTGTTCTGTTCCAGCTTGATCCTGTTTCCTGTTTCTCTGCCCTGCTCCTGATTGTTCCAGCCAGAGTCTGCTCCCTACTTCTTAGCCTTGTACCTGTTTGTTTCTTCCAGAGCCTGCTCCATGTTTCTCTGCCCTGCTCCTGCCTTGTTTCAGCCTGAACCTTCTCTCTGTTTCCCAGTCCTGTTTACTGCTCATTTCCTACTCCCTGTATTCCAGTCCTGTCCTTGCCTGTTCCAGCCAGTGCCTGTTCTCAGTTTCCCAGTCCTGGCTCTGTCTGTCCCAGACAGAAGTTTGCACCCTGTTTTCAAGTCCTAGACCCGCCTTTGCTTCAGCCTGAGCCTGTTCCTAGTTCTTGCCTCTGCCTCTTTGTTTGTTCCCTTCTATTTCTGTTTCTTCTTGGTTCTTTGTGTCTGGTAAGTGTTCTATCAGTCTTCACCAGTGTATACGTGTCCTCCTGTGTACTGGGGTTGGCTCCTGGTTTCCAGGAGGCAATTCCAGCCCCCATCCTTGTCCAGTGTTATACGTTGTATTTCGTGCCTAACAGTGACAGTGTGCTATTGCTGTTTTCTCAGGAATCGCCACTGTGTTTCGAGCTGGACCCACAAGAGCGTGTCCTGTGTATGTAAGTACTATCCTTGTTTGTGCTCTAGGGTCCAGAGACAGAATCACTTTTGCTGCCTCCTTTCTATGGGGCTGGCAGGGTGACTATCTGTAAGAGCAAACTGCACAGAGGCATTGAGATTCCCTGTCACTGTGGGAGGTTCTCCGCCTTACTCTGTGTACAACCCCAGTATGTTTGTCCACTGGTAATCCGTTTCCTGTTTGTTCACACAAGGGTTGCTCTGCTTTTACTTTCCTGTTTCCTGTGCCTATCCATAGCTGTCCTTTCCGTGTATGCCTTTAGCTGCTCATCTGCCCCAGTGTACTACCTCTTTAGGATATTCGGTGACCTCAAGGGGTGTCCCAACCAAAGTCCTGATCAGACCCGCCCGAAACAGTGACAGAATTGCCTTGCTAGTTTGTGGCACCCCCCTCCCCTTATTTTCTCTTCTAAGTAAAAAGGCTACATACATCTTGCAGAGTGTGTTTTTAAGAGACTGTTTTAATCTGTTTGTGTGATTTAAATTGTGCTTAGAAACTGTCTGGCCCCCTGTATTTTTGCCTTTAAAACAACCCGATTTTAGAGGGCATGCCCAGCACTATTGCAGTGTTTGTTTCTTAAACAATCTTTCCCTTACCTGGAAAGTAGACTCTGCTAGCTTGGAAGTGTGGATTCAGCCTGTCTGTATCCAAGGAGATTCTGAATAGAGCAGCAGTTGCCTTTCCCCCTGACCACAGGGACTGGACTTCAGTTAACTTGCTCCTCATATAAGTTCCTATTGGTTGTTGCATATGTTGTTGTGATAGGTTGTTGAGAGATGGCCTTTCATTGGTTGCTGGCTCCAGGGCTGCAGTTATGATTGGTGGATAGGGCTGGGAATCTGATTGGCTGTTGGCTCTAGGGCTGATATTCTGATTGGCTGTTGGTTCTAGGGCTGTGATTGGTGGATAGGGCTGAGATTCGTGTTGGCTGTTGGTTCTAGGGCTGTGATTGGTGGATAGGTCTGAGATTCTGATTGGCTTTTGGTTCTAGGGCTGTGAATCTGATTGGCTTTTGGTTCTGGGGCTGCGATTGGTGGATAGGGCTGAGATTCTGATTGACTGTTGGTTCTAGGGATGTGATTGGTGGATAGGTCTGGGAATTCTGATTGTTTGTTGGTTCTAGGGCTGTGATTGGTGAATAGGCTGGGATCCTGATTGGTTGCTTGTTTTAGGGCTGGGGCTGTGGGTGGTGGTCAGGATTAGGGCTATGATTGGTGATTAGGACTGGGTCTCCCATTAGTTGTTTTAATCAGGGCTTGAAATTGGATTGGCTAGGGTTAGAAACAGCTTCTTATTGGCCAGTAGGGCTGTAAAAGGCTAGGACTCAGGGCGTCTCAGCCCGGGCATCGAGGCAAAGGGCGGAGAGGACAAGGGCAGCTGCCTATTTGGGCGGAGAGGACAAGGGCAGCTGCCTGTTTGGGCGGAGAGGACAAGGGCAGCTGCCTGTTTGGGCGGAGAGGACAAGGGCAGCTGCCTATTTGGGCGGAGAGGACAAGGGCAGCTGCCTGTTTGGGCAGAGAGGACAAGGGCAGCTGCCTGTTTGGGCCTGTTCGGGAGGACAGGTAGGGACTAGGGACTAGGGACAGAAATGCTGCCCAATTCACATTTGAGCATGAATAGTTTCAGCCCCTACACATCCCTCAACATGCAAACACATATTCTACAAAGACATCCAACACATGCATCACAAACTGACCATAGACAGATTGCATTGCCCCATCACCCAACACTATACCCTATATACAACACATATACACATATCCCCCACAACTACTACAGTCAAACACCTGCATTCTCACAGCAAACACTACTCTGTCCACTCCCACTAACACAACCTGCCATCACCCACACAATACAAAACTACAGCATACATTTCTCTCAGTCTCAGCCTCCCAGATACACACTCTCTGCTCATACTAACCAACAACACTATCCGCTGTTTGCTCCCCACAGACCACCTGTCATCATAACAATGCCCAAACCCTGCCTTCAAACACATCATCTACAAACACTCTTCCCCTCTCTTCACCAATTACACACAACCATATAAGCCCACATTTCACTCCACCACACATTTCCTTTTCCAGTCATCGTAACTAATACTAACTCCCCTGACACACACCCATCACCTCTTACACACCTCGTACATTAATCTCCAAAACACATCAACACCCCATCTAACACTCAAATTCCACTTACCAGCACTAACTCACATACAAATACCTCACCAAAAACAACTAAATCAATATCCCCTCTCACTATTCCACAAAAACAATACCGACCACAAACATCAGCACATCAAAGCAAGACAAACTTACATTACACTTATCGTCATACCCACTCCCACCCCCAGGACTACAAAAAGAATACAAATTCCATCCTATCTCCACCCCTACTTTCTCACTCTTCACAAACACCTACCACAAGCACCCCAACCCAGCAACTTTCATTCACTCGCCTCTCCTCCATTGCACAATTTAGAGCCTTACATCATGATCCACATGCTCCTCCACCACCCCTAACCCATACTCCATCCACACTAAACAAACGCAAACAAAATAAAAAACATGCCACTCATAGCAACCTCGCATCCCCTTCTCTGTTACATAATAAAACTACCCTACAAAAAACAGTACACTCCTCATGGCTCTCTCAGCCACCAAGTCCACCACCCAGACACACAGACCCAACAAAATGCCTCCTTAACCTGCTGGAAGAGGAACACTATATTGAAAAGCAAGACTATTGTGAGCCTCAAACAGTTTTCACAACTAGCAACACTCCTGCTTCAAGCTCACATTATACTACTTACCCTTCTCCTAAACAAAACACTACCACTAACACACCTTTTCTAAACTGCCAGCTCATAAATGCTCGATCACTCTCAAAAACCAAGCACCACATCTACAACCTGCTCACAGACATGCAACCTGACTTACTATTCATAACTGAATCCTGGTTGGGAGATGACATGGCACCAGTGTTGCACGAAGCCGTTCCTCCGGGCTATCAAACCATCACTCAAAACAGTATAGGCAAGAGAGGAGGTGGACTAGCTATTATATTCAAACAGGCAATGAACCTCAGTAAAACAGACAACATCTCCATACAAGATTGTGAAGCCCTCCTGACCAGATGCCACCCTACTCCAACGTCCTCCTGTAACTTTCTCCTCCTTTACAGACCTCCACCTAACAACTCCACATTCCCAGATGCTTTTCTAGACACAGTCTCAAACCTTATTACATTATACTCCAATCTATGCATTCTTGGGTATCTAAACATTTGGTTTGACAAACCCAATATACCCCATCCAAAAGCTATCACCACTGGTCTAGTCGCATTGAACCAACATCAGATTGTACACAATCCCACACACATCGCTGGTCACATCCTAGATGTCATTTTTGCTAAGCCTGAGCTAGTTACTATTCATAGCATCACGCCAATCACCTGGTCAGACCACCATATGATAACTTTCCGACATACAACTCCACAAATCAACACACCCCACAACTACTTACATACATACACCTATCGACCATGGAGCAAACTCAGTTTGGATCACTTAGAAACACAACTAACAGCAAACACAGATCTAGATACAATATGGGGCCCCTTTACATATCTTTTTTTGAGGGGAAAATGGGGTCCCTCAGATGTGGGGGGCCCTAGTGGTGTCCATGGGCTTAAGGAGGCCATCAGGAACTCCATGTGCTTGGAAGGAAGAATGGCTGTGCAGCAGCTGGCTCCACCCTTCTTCCTAGTAAGGCAGCCCCACCCCCAATGCACATGGTTGTGAGCTTGGAGAGTGAGGGTGAAAACCTGGAACGGATTCCAAATGTTATGTGGTCGCTGATATATATATATTTTTTATAATTACTGTAATCATGTGGTATTACAAGGACTGTGAATGATATACTGTAGTAATGTGTGTAAATAATGCTGTGAACTTTCTGAAACCAGTTCCTTAGATCCTGTGGTCTTTTTTGATAAACATCTCAGGATAATTTAGAAATGTAAGCATTAGGTTTTTTCTGGCTTGTACTTTTGAGAACCTATGTATGGATTGTGTGGATACTTAACAGCTAGCATCATGAGCGAGAATGCTTAAAATTAATTTTGTTTCTAAATGTATATGTAAAAATCTTGAATGTGACAATTGTACTAGTACATACCTCTAAAAGTGTGTGTATAATAGGGCTACAGGTTTAATAGGGCTTACAGTCGTGAGGTTTGGTAATGCTTCAATTAATATCTATTTGCATGGCTACCTTGCAATTATGAATGTAGCACAAAAAAACATTAGGGGCTAAAAGTCCTCTCTGTCTCTTCTGTACGTAGGATCCCCAAGAGCCAACGCTGACCCCAGAGGAAATCTGGGCCTTGCAACAAGGTATATGTATCTAAAGATTTATATATCAGTGATCCATGTCATCGGGCGTCCTAAACAAAGCTGTCTTTATTGTTATTTCTTTTTCTTTTACCATTACAGTAATGGCTTCCTAGGTGTTTGGGTGCTTTTACAGGTTATGATGTGGAACTACAGCTTGCGGTTGGTACTCTGCAACAAATCCTCCAGGCTCAAGATGGTCCAAGCACAATGTCTCAGGAAGCAGCTTTTGCAGGTAAATAAAAAGAGTCTTTATGTAAACGTTGTGAAAACCTAAAAAGTCCCCATAAAAACAGCATAGAAGGAACCCTCAGAGATTTTGTATAGTCTGTGTATTATATTGTAAATGTAACAATTATTTTATTTATTTTTTTATCCCCAGGCCCCATTGCGGTACAAGCGACTCATGTGGCAACGACCCAGAATGTGGTAGGAGGCATTAAAAAGACGGCCCGCAAAAGGAAATCCCCAGCATCCAAGGAAGGTCCACCTATATAAAAAGGCCCCTCACATCAGAACACCTCAGGTGAGTTTTTAGAAACTGTAGAGCCAGATGAATTCACTCCTTAGTGTGTCTCAAACTTCTTTCAACCCAAGATATAGCGGCTATAGCTAATATGTATTTTTTTGTCTTTATATCCCAGAGTCAGCACAAAAGAGTTCTGGAAGAGTCAGCCAGCAGACAAAGCGGACTGCATCATCTTTAAAGGACAACAACGTGACCCTTCAAAACCCCATAGCACCAGCTGCATCCGTGAACACCGCAGGACACCAGGACAAATCGTGCTTCGGCTCTACAGACAGCGGTCATGGCCCAGGTACAGCCCTTAACTACACTGCATCAACAGTAATAAAGGGTATGCCCAGTACCGCTAACACTTCTACAGTAACTACCTGTGTACAAGGGTTTGGACAATGTGACTGCTTAACTCTTACAGCCACACACACACCATCCTGTACCTTGTAGAACACCTGGTTGGGACCCTAACCAGTGCAATAAGCCTGAAATAAATTGGTTGTCCTTAAAGAACCGCAAGAAGAAGCTGCAGACCCCAAAGCTACAAGCCTTGCCATTAGACCTGTCTTTTAAAAATGTTGGTAATAATCAGATTGTTCCACGTAGCCTACTGCGTTCTAAATGTTCAACGCTTGAGGAGTCTAATATACTCGGGTCTGTCAACGCCCTAGTACTGGCAGCCTGTATACCTAGTCCTCCCCATTTACATGACACATGCATGGAAACAGATAGGCCCGGAGAGGATCCATATTCTGGGTCTATATGACTTCCAAAGGCACTAGCTGGTCTGGTAGAGAGTTATGAAGCCACAGCAATGCCCTGTGATCCTTCTAATGCACCCCGACAGGTTGCAATCACCAGGGTCTCAATCACCCACACCCAGCCACAGCACTTCATATGCATCAGAGGCCTTGAGTTATTCTGACCAGCATTTAATGTCCCTATGTCTGATGTCACCAATTACACCCCCTGGAGCGTACGACCCCACCAGCCCGTCACCAAGTGCCTGCGCGCAATGGTCTTCACCATCCTCCTTAATATACCCTGATAGCAGTACAGAATGTAGCGGTTAACAAAATCAGAGCTTTGGAACGCCATCTGGTGATGATCAGGCCTCCCAAGCACTGGGGTGTTCACACTGGGGCCCTGTTCTTTTGACCCATCCCAACCCACCTGTTAAAAAAGGGTTTATTGCAGTTAACAGTGATCAGACTGGTTATGGGTAATATACAGCACACAGCTAATGACACATGTAGCGGAATAAAATGTGGGACCCTGACCCCCAACAGGGTTTTGGAAACATACCTGAAAGAAATACAACTGGCCGTTAGGAAACTAAAATCATGCCTGAAGCTCAAGACCTCAAAACTGGGGAAGTCGGGGGTCAATACTAGGTCCTCCAGACCAACCCAGAGAGCATTGATTCTGCAGTTAGCAAGGTGTAGAAGGGAGGTGGTCGTAGCTTGTGAATCAGCCATGGCAGACATAGACAATATATGGGAGTGACTAGTCAACCGTGTACCCTAAGGAGTGCCCTATCAGCTTTTTGTAAAAAGGGTGTCCATGGGTCTAAATATAAAAATAAGACCCAGGATGTACTCAGTAAAGCTCTACATGTTTTACGAGCGCTCAAAACCAAAAAGCTGCTACAACCATCCCCAACTGTTTAAAACTCCTAAAAGCAGCACCCTCAACACCTAAAACACGCCACGTAAGACCTCAATATATAAAGTTAGGAGAGAATGTAGGCATTTTCAGGGCCTCAAGGGGTAAAGTTCAGAGCCGGCTCAACCCCAAACATCCTGAAGGACCCCCGCCCATATTAGGTGAAATGGTAAGGACACCTACCGTAAATACACCAACTATTGTTCAAATAGGCTGTGGTTGGTTTGCGTAAAATGGCTGGGCCTGTAAGAAACAGAAGTGGACTAGTGGCACTAGAAACCGTAAGCTTTTAATAGGAAAATTAAAGAAAGCCAGACTACGCGTTACACAGTGGTATAAAAATACCCCAACAACGAGCCGTAGTCAACTACCACCGAATGATACCACAGGGAGCCCTCCATCCTGCGGCAATCCTCAAGCTGAGGATTCAGAACCGGTGTTTTTAGAAAGTTTCAGAAGGTACAGTCATACTGTAAAGAAGTTTAATGCTACAGAGCGCAATGAGGAGTTGAGGTTAGTTAACCTAGACCGTCCTAACTCCTCCAATCAGGGTGTTATAGATATACACCACACCGTACAAACGATCATAGACTGATTGTTACACGATGTGGGGTCTAACGATTTCTTCCAGCTATGTTTTCAGGGGCAGGGTCTCAACAGTCCTCTGTTCACCAGACGGTCATCTCGAGATGTGTTTGACGTTTCTAGAAAACCTTTCTAAGCTTTTACAGAGCAAGGCTGAATGAATGGCATACAGGACCTTTAGAATCATCACCCTCATTGTTAAGGGTCATGAGGGCAGTGCTTCCAGAACCTTAAACAGCGTCATGTACAGTAAAATCATTGGCAAGAAATATCGATGGTTGCTCGACTTTAACACAGGAGTTGATGGACAAGCTACCCCAGACAACGTCATTATGTCTATGGCAGCAGCAGCCCACAAGGCGCTTCAAATACCGCCCTACTGACTGGTTGGTTTTGGGGACCTGGGCCTTTTTGAGAACGATTTTGCTGTTACAGTAAAAGTTCTGTACCACAGCGGTTCTTGGTAGTACTTCACTACCGATGAGCGTGTGAAAAACAAGACCGTTTATGTGCTACATCCCGAAAACCACTTTTATGGTATCTTGAACCTGAAGTGTTTTCTAGGAGCCACATACGTGTGCCAGCATTGCGACCACATATACAAGAATCGGACCAGACACCAGTGTGAAATGCACTGTAAAATGTGTCAGAGGGGCGGGTGCATCGACGACAAAACAAAGAAGGTGAACCGCTCGACGTGTGAGATGTTTTGTCGGTCGCAAGACTGCTTGAATGTACACATCAGCCTCGCACAATGCGTCCGTAAATCAGACTGTCGGGCTTGCGGGCGCTACAAGGCCACCAACCATGAGTGTAAAGGTATGCAATGTCCCAGGTGTAAAGCGTATTTTATAGCCGGAACAGCACACGAGTGTTACATGCTCGAACGCTTCCCCCAGAAAAAAACAGAAGTCTATATCGTGTTCGATATAGAGTGTACGCAGGAGATGGGTGTGCACCAGCCTAACTACATTTAGGCCCATCATCTAACAGCCGATGAAAACTGGGCATTTGAAGGAAGGTCGTGTGTGAACGACTTCCTCAACACATTCATGCAGCTGAAATACTACGGGGCATATTTATACTCTGTTTGCGCCGGATTTGCGTCGTTTTTTTTTACGCAAATCAGACGCAAAACTAACTCCATATTTATACTTTGGCGTTAGACCCGTCTAGTGCCAAAGATTTTGGAGTTTGCGTCATTTTTCATCGTGGACACCTTCCTTGCGTTAATGATATGCAAGGTAGGCGATCCCGTCTAAAATATTACTCCGAGGCATGTGCGCCATATTTATACTCCCGGGCAAAAATGACGCCCGGGAGTGGGCGGGTCAAAAAAAATGACATCCAGCCGCTTTAGCGTAATTTTTTAGCGCCTGGTCAGGGCAGGCGTTAAGGGACCTGTGGGCTCGGAAGGAGCCCAGAGGTGCCCTCCCATGCCCCAGGGACACCCCCTGCCACCCTTGCCCACCCCAGGAGGACGCCCAAGGATGGAAGGACCCATCCCAGGGAACTTAAGGTAAGTCCAGGTAAGTATTTTTATTTTTTATTTTTTTGTGGCATAGGGGGGCCTGATTTGTGCCCCTCTACATGCCACTATGCCCAATGACCATGCCCAGGGGACAGAAGTCCCCTGGGCATGGCCATTGGGCAAGGGGGCATGACTCCTGTCTTTGCTGAGACAGGAGTCATGTCAATGGAGGGTGGGAGTCAAAAGAAATGGCGCAAATCGGGTTGAGGCAGATTTTTTGCCTCAGACCGACTTGCCCCATTTTTTGACGCCCAAGCTCCATTTTCCCCTACGCCGGCGCTGCCTGGTGTGGGTCATTTTTTTTGACGCACACCAGTCAGCTCCGCTGGCTAACGTCATTCCATAAATAAGGCGCCCGCATGGCGCTTTGGAATGGCGTTAGCCGGCGTTACATTTTTTGACGCACAACTGCATTGGCGCAGTTGTGCGCCAAAAAGTATAAATACGGCCCTACAAGTATAAAAGGCTGCCTCACAACTTGAAAGCGTACTACTCGTTCTTTGTACTCCGGGACCTGATTTGTGAAAAGCTGGACGTGGAGCTCATCACCCAGGGTTCCAAAATGATGCTGTTAAAGGTTGTTCCTTTTGAAATTAGGTTCATAGACACCTTGAATTTTCTGCCCATAAAGTTGAGCACGTTGCCAAAAGCCTTTGGTTTTGAGGGTTGTAAACGTTATTTCCCTCATTTTTTTAACACATGGGCTAATCAGAATTACAGTGGTCCTATGCCTCCACATGACAGTAACGGCGTTGAGTACATGATGCCGTCTGAAAAAGAGAGCTTTCTACAATGGTACGATGAAAACCGTGAAAATTGGTTTCATTTTCAAACAGTTGAAAGCTTACTGTCAGGTGGATGTCATGATCTTGCGAAAAGCGTGCAACCTTTTCAGAGACGTTGTTGTGGAGATGATGAAACGGGTCAGGATTATCAAAACCAAATCCGTAAGAGGAAAGAAATCGTTGAATACCTAGACCCATTTAAGAACATTGCTCTGGCTTACATGTGCATGTCTATTTATCAGCACATGTTTTTAAAACCTGAAACAATAGCTCTAGTACCGCCTGACCTCTATAACGGTAAACAGAAACGTTACTCCACCCCATCTATTCAGTGGGTCATGTACGTCTCAGAGAAAGAGAACATCCTCATTCAACACGCGTTGCAGGGCGGCCAATTCCGCTTGAGCCGCTACTACCTAGACGGGTATGCGTTAATTAACAGTGTACCAACCGCCTTTGAGTTTAACGGTTGCTTTTACTACGGGTATCTGCATTGTTACAAGCCCCACAAGATTAATAGACTGCCGGGCACCACTGTTGAACAGCTGCAAGGTCATACTCTGGTAAAGGCACAATATATTGAAAACAGCGGCTTTGTTCTGGGAACACACGTGGTTAGACAAGCTATCAAAAGATGCGAAACTCTGTGCTTTCATTAAGAGCTGGCAGTTACTAGCACCATTGGAACCCCGCGACGCCTTATTCGGCGGTCGTACAAACACCATACAACTGTACCGGGTCGCTGGTGAGGGTGAGAAAATGCACTACTACGACTTCACCAATCTGTATCCATTTGTGAACAAGGTGAAGGTGTACCTTGGATCATATATAGGCACTTTAAGTCTCTAAATGAGTACTTTGGTCTTGTTAAGTGTCAAATCTACCCTCTGCGGAAGTTTACTTCCCGGTGCTTCCGTACAGAGCCGACAGCAAGCTAATGTTCCCCCTACGATGAACATGCGCTGAAAGTAAACAGACTAGCGAGTGTAGACATAGTGATGAGCAAAGGCTGCTGGAGGGGACATGGTGTACCATTGATGTACAAACGGCCCTCAAGAAAGGGTACCGCCTCAGTAAAATACTAGAAATTTGGAACTTTACATACACCACAACCCAACTCTTTTCAGAGTACATAAACTTGTTTCTCAGAGACAAACAGGAGGCATTGGGGTATCCCGACTGGTGTATCAATGAGCCCTCAAAGCAAAAGTACATCGCTGATTACCACGATCACGAGGGTATTACGCTGAGACCGGAGTTCATTAAGGTTAACCCCACCAGACTCCAGTTAGCTAAGCTCTGTCTCAATTCCTTATGGGGAAAATTCACACATCATACCAATTTGTCAAGCACATCCATCGGCCCAGAGCCAGATGATCTTTTTAAGTATCTATTTGCCCCATCTTACGACGTGTCCAGTTGCGAATTTATAGATGATGAGACGGCCGTTCTATGTTGGAAATACATTAAAGAGTACCCCACAACGTGTAAGAATATAAACATCTTCAGAGCGTGCTTCACAACCACTCAAGCTTGTTTAGAGCTTTACAGGTTGCTGCATAAGCTTCAGGATCGTTGTTTGTAACACAACACCAACTCTGTTATTTTTGTGAGTAAAGAGGGTGATGAAGATCCTGTGCTAGGTGATTATCTATGGGATTTGACCAGCGAGCTCGAAAAGGATGAGTACATACTCGAATACACCTCCTTCAGAACCAAGACCTATAGTTACAAAACCTCTAACAACAAGGTTTGCATGAAAGTCAAAGGTATCACTTTAAGCGTCAGCAATACAATTAAAAATACATTTTGACAGTCTGAAGTGCATGAGTACTACGCATCGAGCGATCATGAAAATAATAAAGCAATAGTCATAAATCACCCTAGCATAGTCAGGTCCAAAAAAAGTGGGAAAATACAACACAGCCATTGTACAAAACCCTGCGAGTAGTGTTTGATAAAAGGGTCCTGACCGTGGACTACAAAACACTGCTGTACGGTTATCAAAAATCATTAGAGGGGCAAACCCCAACCGCTATGGACACCAGGCTGCAACACCCATTCTTCTGCGTTTTAGCAGGTCCCTCAAATAGCAGTAAAAGTTCTTTTATAAAGAAACAGAAAACGCTCCTGGTGTTTTATCCCAGACCCCTAACAATATTGTGTGGCTTTATTCCTGTTGGCAAGATCTTTACATGGAACTATCCCTAAAGTTCCCACACATCTGATATATAGAGGGCATGCTCAGTAATCTCAACGATGACGACTTGTTACCTAAACACCTTGCAGGCATGGTCATTGTAGACGATCTCATGTGCGAGGGCGAGGACCACCCCGAGATCGAGAGGGCTTTTACTCAATATTCACATCTTCATAATCTAAGCATATGCTACATCAAGCAGAACTTTTTTTTACAAGAGTAAGAGCAGTCGTTCTATAACTCTCAATGCCTCATAACTGGTCTTATTTAAAAACCCCAGCAACAAGCTTCAGATATCAGTTATAGCTAAACAGATGTACCCCGGAAACACGCAGTTTTTCATGGAAACGTTTAACGATGCTACGGCGAACCCCAACCTACTTACTGGTAGATTTAAAACCCAATACTCTAGTAGACTACAGACTACGCTCTAGTATTTTCCCACCTGACTTCCCAGTCGCTTACACGCCTAAAACAGTCCCCAAAACCTATAAAAAGACCAATTAAAAAGACTTTTATAACATTTACACTCTAAACCTTATAATATAAGGTCGCAACCATGTTCTGCGCAGTTATGGCGTAATTTAGACCTCTTAAAAATGCTTGTCACAGCCAGCCCCCTGAAAAGAAAGGCTATCCTGTACGCGGCTTCGGACGATTTAGTGGCTGCCATTTCAGAAATAGCCCCATACACCCTAAAAGGTAATGTCCTGGTATCAATGAGCCAGTTCCTTGTGCTGAAGAAGATGCGCCACATTATTAAGAAGCTCAGCAATAAAAGGGCATCGCTCCTTTCTAAAAAGAAGCTGGTCAAACAGTCTGGAGGTTTTATAGGTGCGCTGTTGTGTATAGCAACACCCCTAATTACAGGTCTCCTATCGAGGACCTGATGGAGCATGCCCCAAAAATGTACCTTGTGCCTCGCCAACAGCTGGAATAGTTGGGCCCTTCCAGCACCGACATCTGGGACATACACAGAAACGAGACGCAGAGTCTCGATGCTGAGATCAAAGCCATTTTGAACCGATTTAAAACCACACAACAAAGCGGGGCTTTACTTAGGAGCCCTTCAGAACTTTTGACAGTATTACAAACAATGGAACGCTGAAAAAAAACAAATTGACTCTGTATACCCCCGACACGGAACGGCCATCAGCAGACCCAGTAGCACCTCAAGACCCAGGACCCCCACAGATGCCTTTGTCGAAGACCTTTTAAAATATATAAGTCTGAGGTATAGAGGGGCAGCACAAATGCTGCTCGGTAAAATGACTGCTACTAAAGATCTGACCTCTTGGAATGACCAGGGTGAATTCATTTACAAGGGACAACCAGTTGATGGATCAAACATGTACGATCTGGTCAGAAGTCTCACGCACAGCAAAACACTATAGACACAAAACGCTCCTAGAGAATGGGAGCAGTTCCAACGCACCTCTGCGGAACTCAACATTCCTTCCACGATCGTCGGTAATGCTGATCTCCGGCAAAGGCTTGAAAGTTTGAAAGATCCAACCCCTGGTGTTTTTACCATGAGTCCCACCGTGCCAACATCGACTTTCTTTCGGCAGCTAACACCAGCTAGAAGCAGCTAGAAGCAGAGAAGCTCTACATATGGAGCCTAAAAAGAGATTGTTCAAAATGAACACTTGGCTATCACTCTAATCTTATTGTGACATTTTAACAGTTGTACAGTTTTGTTAAAAGGTTCTCTTCTCAAAAGATGTTTGCTCCATTTATTTCTTTACCCGTGTAAATGTTTGTGCTGAAAACTGTTTGTAATAAACACTTTTAACTTTTCAACAGTCGTCCGTCATCTTTTTTTTAAAAATGGTTTTAAAATGTGTGGTGGGTAACTAAAAAATGCATAGTCTGAATTCATGTTTAAAATGTTTTTATTGTAGACAGTCATCAGTACAAATAGAGGCATTACAAGGCCTTGCACTTTTGACAAACACCGTATTCTGTTTTAACAACGCTCGACATAGTCCTTGAGTTTTAATTCACATATTTCATAACAATACCATCGTTGTTTACTAGATTGGCGGAATACAGATTTAAAACATTTCTAGACATCATACCTCTGAGACATTTTTCTGATTAAATATATACAATGTTCCCCGCATGTGATGGCTAGAAAATCCTGTACACGCATCTTGTTATACTTGAACGTGGACGATGCTTTTTTTTACACATTTGAATATCAGTTTTGTATAAATGTTATGCTCTGGGAACTCCGCTAAACTGTCAAACACTATAACCTTGTCTACATCCAGAAAGGGGCCGCCCTATTTGTACCACCATTGTAATATGGGTCGGTGTTAAAGACGAGGGTGCAGGGTCTTTCTGGGCCTATCTCCCCTAGTAGACCATCGCTAGGAAATACACCTAAAAAGTATTTCTTAGCGTATTTATGCCTGCTTAAAAAGTCACGTATCTGCAGTGTCCATTTTACAATCTTTTCATGATAGTCAAATATAATCTATCGGGCGTCATTGACTTGAAAGATGCTGTTGAATACAGAGATTACAACGATGTTCACGTTGGTAGCCAGTGCCTCTGTAAAGCGTATTTCAGCTTTTAGATTTCTGTTTTTGATCAAGTTGTAGTGGTCACCATCTTCCATATCAGGAGTCAGGTCGAACGCAAACAGTGTGTAGCTGGCCCCATGCCCCTTTCTTGAAATAACGAGTCCTAAGTCACGCAGATGTTTCCCCGTTATCGAGACCAGACCAAGATATTCCCTGACAAAGTTGGATATTCCAAAACTCAGGGTGAACAGTTTTGTGGGGATAACAGCTCCCTTGTGGACCAAAGTGGTGTAGTTGATGTCGTAGTGCTTGAAGTTGAAAGAGTTAGAGGTATAGGGGCCTCTAAAAGCTGTATTGTCCACAAACCCTATGATGATGAGTTTCGGGAGTTGCCCCAGAAATAGATTTTGCTGCTGTGTTAATCTAGTACCGGCGGGAATGCTAAATATCTTCAAAGCCACTCTTTCAATGGCGTACTTGGCATTAGATAGTTGTAAATCTTCGGCGTGGGCCAGTTTGATGCTCGGTCACACTTTCATTCTCTTTACAGACAGGCTCGCGGACAATATAACCAATTTATACTGCTCCACATCACCGCTGATGAGTCAGAATGCGTCCTTGTTGCGGTTGAGTCTGATCTTAAGATCTAAACCGTTGACGAGAAGCTTATCTTGGAAGAAAAGGTCTGAATGTATGCACCCCAGGAGGTCAAACTATCCACTGCCACCTGCGAAGCTGGATTTTTTTTTTAAAACCATTGTTGCCCCGTCCCACGCTGTGTCCTCAAAATGCACTTGAGTATCTTTGTAGAAGAGCCCCGCTGAAAGCTGTGTGTCCAGGGCGACACAACTGTAATTTAGAATACTTTCTATGTAGGCCCTGTAGGCGTACATGTTATCACTTTGCGTGACAAGCAGATCGCCCAGACTAATGTCCACTTGATTAAACATGGATTGCCACGGGGTAGGCGATTGGCGCCACTTTAGCATCAGCCTCGATGTTGGTGCCGTTCGCTTTGGTTCTTTTGCAGACGAGGTGCAGCAGAGTGTTGTTGAGATCCAAATACATATCCGTGGACCCCAACACATAAAACTCAATCGGCGCCACAGGCGTCAAAGCGGCTAGAGGCGATACTTCAATGAAAAAACTGTTCTCGATGCTGGTCTGTGTAGGTTTAAGAGAAAATAAATCTAGCTCAGATGTGGCGCATTCACCCGAGGTGCGGTGTACGAAGGGCACGATAGCTGATTTAAAAAATATTCATACTAGAGTGTGTTCTTTTCTTCTTGTAAGATCTCTTCCGTCTTACGACTCTTCTTTTGTATGGGTCTTTTGAAGTAGTCCTCAGTTTTTTATAGGGCATTGGCGGGTCCCTGCACCTCGAAGCCCTTTGCTTCCTTTTAACATCTGCGCCTTGTACAACAACCCAGCTCCTTCTTGGGGCTGTTTGTTCATGTGCTCAGTGACAGCCAACGTTACAGAGCCTAGGACGTCATGGGCTATGTTCATAGCAACCGCTTTAAAGGTTTTGCAATTTCGCACCTTCTTCTCAAAAAAGGCATGGCTCTTCTAAACAAACTCCAAAAGAACCCCCCAATCTGGCCCATACATAACAAGGGCCCCTTGAAAGTAGGGCGGCGGTCCTCCATAGCCGGTCTGAACTCAATAATAGTCCCTGTACATAGAGGGATCCCCGTATGTTTTCACGATGACCATCGCAACTGCCTAATAGTCACCGTCGTGGCGCAACCTTAAATGAAGCTTAACAATAACTTTCTTGTATTTAAAGGCCACAGGCTCTGACTGATCGTCGTAGACCATGATTGTTATAGTGTCAAAATGTTTTTGAGAAGTTGCCACGTAATCGAGTTTGTGATGTTGTATGTTAACCATTGCATTATTTTATCCCTTCACCAGGACCCATCTCAACAACAGCAAATAACAATCCCCTATCCTCTGAGGTTCTACGATGTCGCTATAAACTTAGAGTGTATGAAATCTGCCCTTAATGTCGGGAAACGTAGGGTCTGGATCCACCTGTCTTTTCACATGTTGTACAGTCCCTAAAACCCTTTCTAATTTACCGCTGCAGGTAAACGTGGTATCAAGCTCCAGGGCTTTAAGAAACACTTTTCTTCTAACGTTATCTGGCACCAGATGTATATTTGTATACTCTTTGGCTATGTTGATGGCGTCGACCACTGCTGCAACGATGGTGTAATACCTGTGTGGGAAACTCACAGGGAAGCTCAAGAAGTCCTGAGAGTGATTTATGATTAATTTAGCCTCGTGCTTTGTAAATGTATTCCATGAGGGAACAGGGTCAAGACTGATTTGCATATGGCTGGGTCCAAACTGGGGTGGCATGGTGAGCAAAAGAACGATGGATTAAACCCAGATCTGTGACTGGGGCTGAGTGTTTGCATTGTTCAGCACTCCGTCCATCATCCTTTTGTGTTGCTAAAGTTGCCCTACGGCGGGTCCCTTGACTACATATACATAGTATGACACATGTTACACATGTTGCTCAGAGCCGTTCCTTTTACTAGGTTACAGTGTCACAAGCTTTGTTATTTTTATAGCTATACAATCAATAGCTCTAGGCATGACTTCTTGCTCCCCGCCTATATCTCTGCATGCTCAGGATACTGACAGCATTCAACAGTTCATACAGTTCTAAGTCGGACAATACAGAACCTTTATTTGTGAAATCATCTTCAGTCATGAGTTCCAAAGCACAGTGTAGCCCAGTCAATGGTAAAAGTCTTAACTCATGTGCACAGTCTTTGTACACGCTCCAGTATTTATCCATTGCGGGTAGCCACGTGTTGATACACTAGTTGGCGATACACACAGGGCTGTCGCACTTCAATGTAGCTGGACATTCTGAAATGTTCAGATAACGCAGTCACTGGGTGTATTTCAGCTATTCTTTCTTTAAAAAGCATATATATCAATCTCTGGATACAGATGTATCCTGGGTGTAACTCATAGACATCTTGCACTGCAACACTCTGATTCTCGTCCTGAAAGTGAGTAAGTATGTAGCATTAAATAACACAGTTATGATCTGCTATCCACGACCTCTGTATTTCTTTTTTTTTTATAAACATCTTTTGTGGGGCTAAAGACCTTATTCTTCTATTTTTATAATAAATATCACACATTTGTCTTTGTAAGACCCTTTCCAGCAAGCTTTTGTCAAAATAGGCACACAGCCCTTGCATATGTTTGTGTTTTGAGCAGGGCTCAACAGCGTATCGGATCTCATTGACCGCAGCTGCCAAAACCTTAATCATATCAGTGTGGATACCTTTCTTCACAGCTGACTAACCGTACACCACCCTTAACAACTTATATACCTTGTGTGGGTCTAACTGGCTATATATGTGTTGAATTGTTCTTGCAGTGTATGACTCGTGTAGACAGTCGTGAGCCTCCTGCTGTGGCTCATTAATTTTATGCCCGTAACACAGGTTATAATAGTCACGTTCAACACATGTGTTCACAATGGTCGCCGCAAAAACTTTAACAGGCCATATGGTGTCATAGGGTACGCCTGAAGTTTCCTTTTCAAAATCGATGCTATTGTACGTGCAAACACATTTCTTACGCGGCTCTTCAATCTATCTTGTAATACTTTCAGACTGTCTGCAACAGCATAAGCAGTAAAAATTTACATTGTTAACCTTTCGCGTAGACCCCTCTAGAGCATCTCTTTTTGCAGTTGTTTTCTACGGTTCAAACAGAAAGCAAAAGACAAACTATTAGTTAAAAGTATGATATCAGCATATTCACGATAATTGTCTATAGAGTTTTTTTTACTAACCTCTGCATTTTTGCTACACCCAGCGGCTGCTCGGAAATCTTGCGAGTCGCGTAGGTCCATTGGTGTATAAGCGGCTTCGGAGTTTACACTTGCTGGCTGTACAACGACTGCCTCTGGATCAGGGTCCTCCTGAAAGCCCATGTCTTCATAGACTGGTGAATTTGGTGGTGGTATACCTTCTTCATCATCTTCAGTGTCCGTGAAGTTGATTACATCACTTAATTTGTCTTTCGAGGCTTCGCTGCCTCTGCTGTCAACCTTAATAGGGGATATCAGTTGCAGAAAATCCTTGAGGCTGAGCTTTTCAAGCCGCTAGCAAAGGTCCTCTTGAAAACAGGTAACGTGGGAACCCCCATCTTTAGGGGCAGCCTGCTGTGCATTCTCACCCAACACCAGAGGTGATAGGGTCCGATAATATCTATTGATAGTGTTCTGGGCCCCTGAGGAGGCGGCTTTTCTGATGAGTGGATTGTGTCTCTTCATATTGCCTTGACAACCTATTTCAGCAATGGTTCCCGGTTTGGCATGCTGCTCTAGCCAACTCCTTATATTTATTCAATGGTTCAAAAGTGCGTACCCATCTACAACACATAGAGGTCACATACTCGTCTTGATGGCTTTGATGCGTTGAGGGGTTACACGTAACGCTAACCATATGAAACAACCTCTGCAGCATTTACCCATCCCCTCTTTTTGGTTTAAGCAAGCAGTGTGGAGGTTTGGCCTTACATTCCCAATGCTCTGCCCTGTGAGGAGGCCCCCAAGCAGCCACTTGGTCCTGAATGTCTGACATGTCCAGACTTGCATTCTTAGGCTCAGAAATAGGTTGCACACCAGCAGGGCCCTCATTTTACATTAGACCTAGACACAGGGGGTAGGACCCTGGCACATGACTAACACATGACCCCATGATGTCACAACCCATGTGACGCACCTACGGCTACGTCAGTGCCTATGTCAGCACGGGGCAGGGCAGGCACGTCAGTGCCTACGTCATTGCCTATGTCATCACAGGGCGGGGCACCTGTCAAAAGTTTGATGGAAGGTATCCCCTTATACTACTCACCTTTAACCTACGTCTCTACCTCTCAGACTGCATTATTTCTAATGAAGCAGTATTCACAAGACACGTCTTTAAGAGCTCATGCCCCCGGAAGGGCCCTTAGGACTATTAAGCATCGGCTTCATAGCATCCCAACTATAGCAAAGGGCTTTAGGACTTCAGGTGGGGCATCAGGCAAAATAGCTTCCCCTGAGGTGCAGCCTCTGACGATGGATAGTTGAGAGCCAGTAGAGCTACAAGGTTCAACTGTATGTGTGAGTGGAGAGTTGGTGAGTGATGGTGAATGGGATCATCCCTCAACCCCACCTTGTTCAACACCTAAGTGACCCCCCTCACAGACATTGTCAGATCCCTCAACATAATTTCCTACGCAGATGGCCCTCAACTCATCCTCTCACTCACAGAAGAAGCCTCCACCACCAAAATCATCTTCTGCAACACCATAACCTATGTAGCCAACTGGGTGAGAGACAACTGCCTTAAAATCCAACAAGACACATGTACTGATCTTCTGGAAGAACACCTCCATATGGGACCATAGCTGGTGGCCAGCAGAACTCGGACAAACACCGACAGACCATGCACACAACCTAGGCATCATCCTTGACAGTGAACTGACCATGTAATGACAAATCAGCGCAGTCGCCTCCTCCAGCTTTCACACCCTTTGCTCAGTCCTCAGAATCTTCAGTTGGATTCCAGTCAACACCAGAAAGACCGTGACTCAGACCATTGTCACCAGCCGCCTTGACAATGCTCTCTAAGCTGGCATCTCCACCCAGCTCCTCAAAAGACTCCAGACTATACAAAATGCTGCAGCCAGACTCATCCTGGACCTCCCCAAATGGACCCACCTCACAAACCTCCACTGGCTCCCAATCCAGAAGAGATGCCATTTCAGGATCTTCATGCATGCCTACAAAGCTCTGCATGATCAAGGACTGGCCTACATCAACCATCGACTAAACTTCCACCTAACCGCAAGAAGCCTGCACTTCGGCTCACTAGCCTGTGCACACTCCCCTCCCCCAAATTTGTTGCAGCCGCAGGAGGAGTCGCTCCTTTTCCAATTTCGCCACCAAGACCTGGAAGGACCTACCCCTCCATCTTCGAATTGCACCCTCCCTGGCGGATTTCAGGAATAAACTCAAGATCTGGCTCTTCGAAGAAGACGTCACACCAACAGCACGCAGACACCCCTAGGAGTGACAGTGCCACGCTGTAGAAACACTGACTGATTGAAAAACGAATTGTGAAACAATATGTGGGATTAACATCCAAGACTTCAATGCTATATTTTATGACTGGTTGAGAAATTCCATAACCTTATAAATGAATTCAGCCTTCGGCCTCATTCCTCTATGTGGTTATGGAACTCCTCAGTGACTTGCAACATTCTTGTAATGTACTGCAGGGGTACTTTATCCCTTAGATTAAAGTGATGCAAATATAGACTCTTTTCTTCATTTGCCTCAACCAACAATAAACAAACATGAATATTCTTCTCTTCCAAATATATGTGCGGTAGCGCGGAATAAGAGAAATGTAACATGGAATAGACATTATCACTGTCAATCTAATCATACTGTTTGTCAGTCTCCCGGGATTAGCTAAAGGCAAATGATGTTACTTTGTAAGTGCTTGAAAACGCACCTTTTATTTTCTGTAAACTTGATTATAATGACCTCTGATGCAGAGTAGGGTGCTTTGCTGATTCATGTGAACTTATGTTTGGATAACTTTGTCCATGTTGCACTAGTGCATTTTCAATCCCAGAAGTGACTGAGCTACAGAAGCTGGGCTGCATGATGACAGAAGGTCTGGAAACATTATAGGACTGAGCAGCAGGGTTACATGACTAACTTGTGATAACTGAGATAGGATTGGATCTGCTAGGAAGATTGAAGTGATGCACAGCTTCATTCTGAGCTGTGCATGGAAAAGCCCAGGGGCTGCCTTACATCAGTGCAATGGTGTAGTAGATGTCCTGTCAGCTTCACTCACTTTTGTTCTAAGGCCTGTTAAAAGGTAAGCCATACTTACACATTTCTCTTTATGTTTCTGTACTGTGCCTGGCTGCCTGACCCTCTATCAAACTGAGATAGGCCAGCATTGAAAATAAATGATTTTAAAACTATGGGCCTCATTTGCAAGGCCTGTGGTGCAGGGCGGCGCAGCAAGTGCCTTGCTGCACCATCCCACACCACCAGGAAAGGGCAGAAATGCATAGTATCTACAAGATACAGAACGTTTCTGTCCTCTCCCCATGCAATGGTGCACAAATTTTCTGCCATGCACCAATGCAGGCACCCTCACTGTTGTGCAAGGGTGCCTTCATCCTGGAGATGATTGTTTTTGAGCAGGAAGGTTCTCCTTCCTCCACAAAAACATTCACACAAGGTGTTTTCCGAAAAAACTGGGAGAAATAAAGATAGTTCTCCCTGTTGGGTCACTCTTATGCCACCCCTGAGGTGGCGTAGGAATCTGACACATTCCCAAACTTATAAATCTAGGAATGCATCCGATTATTTGGGTTCCATGGGTTTTGCATGGGAACACCCTAAGCAACACCTATGGAACAACCCTTTCATGCAATGTTATGTGTGAAAGGGGTCCATATTTACAACGCCATGAAAAGCCATGGAAGGTGGCTTTGCATGGCCTTGTAAATATGGGCTGGCACACTTGACACACTGTGCCACCGGAGCGTAGAAAAAAAATAATGCTACAGTGGCGCATTGTGCCGCTAAGGCCTCGTAAATGAGGCCCTACATCTTTAATAAGCATGTGACAGATTGGAATTTGGGCTGCGAGTTAGGAAGGTGGGCAGTGCTCCTTCACCCTAACGAAGAAACTGTCCCTGTAAGACAGGTATTTAAAGGCTCCTTTTGTGGCTACATTTTTCTCATATTGTACAGTGAACCAGCGGTGACGTTCAAAATGTTCACGAGGCATGGGAAATGAGAGAGCTCCTAACACAATGTGTGTGTAACGTTGTACCATATTTAAAATAACTTCAGAGTGAAAGACCAAGTCACAAAGTGAACATGTTCACATACAGTACCAAATGCATCTGAAAGTACTGCTGCAAATGCAACCATGAAAGCCTGAAAGTCTTCCTCAGGCCATTTCCTTAAAAGAATAACTTTTAGGAGGGCAGTGTTTATTCCAGTAGGGTGGATAAATATCAGAATGCCTTTCATGTTAGTATAATCAGAAAACTTATTAAAATCATCTTCTAGTGATAGTAAATTCCTTTTATGCCTACAAGCTAGGAGTAGGCAAGTACATTGTTTGCCCAATGGTGTTTCAAAGAATCATTTTAAAACATCTAACTGTCCACCAGAAAACATATATTCTCACATGTAAAGGTCTTGATAATTTTGACACATAGAAGTAGTGTCGGTATACATCTTTTTACTCCTAGATATTATGAAAAGCCTTTTATCATAAGTAACCGTCAATATATAAATAAGGGAGAGTTTATACTGAAGCAGTTTTTTTTATTTTTAAATGTACCTGATCAGTCTTAGTAGAGGACTTAGGGCCAGATGTATGAAACTTTTTTGCACTCGCAAACGTTGCGAATCGCAAAATTCGTTCATTTGTGAGTGCAAAAACGTGGTCTGCGATGCATGAAAGGCATTCGCAGACCAAAAATAAGAAAT
The DNA here is from genome assembly GCF_031143425.1 of Pleurodeles waltl. Classification (NCBI taxonomy): domain Eukaryota; kingdom Metazoa; phylum Chordata; class Amphibia; order Caudata; family Salamandridae; genus Pleurodeles; species Pleurodeles waltl. The sequence continues at coordinate 780,580,568 of NC_090439.1, forward strand.
AGCAAAAATTTCGATTTTTGCGTTGCGACCTGGTTTTGCGAGTCGCATTTAGCGATTCGGTATTTCCAGTAGGAAATTGCGAGGCGCAAATTGCAAGTCGCAAATTTCGATTTTTCGCAGAATGGCATTTTGCACATGCAAAATACCACTAAGTGAAACCAGGTTGTAACCAGGTGCAACCTATATAAAGAGGCCCAGAATGCCTCAGACTCTTTTCCACAATGGCTGCACTCTACATCATGGCAAGGAGGATGAGGATCTTGACAGGTTTGAGGAGAGGGAGGAGGAGACAGGAGCGCATTTTCAGAGTGCACATTACACTTTTTAACCTGACAGAGGAGGAAATATATGAGAGGTATAGGTTGAACTCAGCCACGATACTTGATCCGATAGCTGAGCAACAACCCATACTGCAGCGCAGAACACTAAGGACTCACAGCATACCCACCCATGTGCAGGTATTATGCTCCCTCCACCTACTCGCCTCAGGGAGCTATCAAGGGGTCATAGCAGCAGCTGGAGGGGTCTCACAGAGTACCCTCTCCAGATTTGTCAATGCATTTATCAACGCAGTACATCAGATCCCCCGAGCCCCACAGGAAATACAGCAGACAAAAATTGAATTTTACCAGATAGCACAGTTCCCCCACGTCCTAGGTGCCATAGATGGAACATATGTGGCAATCTGTCCACCATCCGCCACAGAGTATGTGTACCGCAACCGGAAATACCAACATTTAATGAATATACAGGTGATATGCAATGCCTCCTACATCATAACTGATCTCGTGGCCAGGTACCCAGGGAGCACACATGATTCGTACATCTTTCGTCACAGCGGCATACACACAAGACTGCTAGCTGGGGAGTTTGGTGAAGGATATCTACTAGGTATTGTCCCTCTATACAATGGCACATTGATTGCATGCTGATGTCAGATGGCCCTCTTCTTATTATACCCTCTGTCCCTTCCAGGAGACAGTGCCTACGCAGTGTGCACCTACATGATGACGCCCTACCTCAATCCTGCAACACCTGCTGAATGGAGATACAATGCAGCACACAGGGCAACCCGCAATGTGGTGGAGCGCACATTTGGACTGCTGAAGAGTCGCTTCCGGTGCCTCCACAAAAGTGGAGGAGCACTACAGTACAGTCCAGAGACGACATGTAGAATAGTGGCTACTTGTGCTATCTTGCACAATATAGCTACCACCAGGGGCATACCTGTAGAAATATGTGATACTGAATCTGATGAGGATGATGATCCCATACCACCCCTACATCCAGGAGACAGGACCAGTGCAGCAGAGGGAAGGCAAAGGCATGCTGACATCACACACAATCATTTCAGACGTAAGTATAAATGACACAAATCCTCTGACAACTGTACCTGTAGTGAAATAAATTTATTACCTTAAGTCAGGTAATGTGCGTTTGAGGAATTGCAAAAAAAGGTTAAGTGATAAACTAGAAACAAAGAAGGACCGGAGCAATGCACTATTACGTCATAGTGAAAACATAAGTCCACTGGCAGCAACAGTCATTTTTTGCGGCCAGGCACACCACTCGGGTGCCCAGTTACCTCACTGGCACCTCTATTGTCTGCCTTAGTGGCAGTGGTGTGCCTGGCACTGCGCCGTCGGGTGTCCAATGCTGGTACAGCTACACTGCTGAGACTGGAACTGTCCTCAGTGTCCCCCAGTGCAAGCTCACTCGGTGTGGCTGACCTCTGTCCCATTATGTTGTCGATCACATTGGTGATCTATACCAATCCGTTCGCAACATCCCTGCTGGTGTGTGCTGCCTCCACTTGTGCAGCCATTGCACAACGGGCAATCAGTGACGTTGCATTTGCCACCCTGTTTGAAGAACGACAGAAGCCACCAAACATGCTCATAAATCTGTGCTCCTGTCTGCGGTGGCTCACCCTCTCATGGCGCAGCTCATGGCATAGTTCACGGACAGCACTTGTGAGGTCTCTGGTGTCCTGTGATGCATGCACCTGTCCCTCATGCAGCAGTGCTATGTTAGAATTGAGGGAGTCAAGCTGGCAATGCAGGCCCACCATGTTGCTGTTATGTTGGCGCAAATTCTTTTGTAATCCCAGGATCCTCTTGTTTTGTAGGCGCTGCTGCTGCAACATAGCAGCTTCCAGCCCACCAAATTAGGAGGGACCCTCACCTGCCTAATGCTGCTGTGCCCCAGAATTTGTCGCCATCCTGCGGGTTGCTGTGGTCTGCTGACAACTGACCTCCTGCATCTGTCTGCGCCTGCCTGTTGGTGACGGGTAAATTGGCCCTTCCTGCTGCTCATCTGAGTCTTGGCTGAGCTCTGGCAGTGGCAGTGCCCTGGGCCTGTGTCGGACAGGCACAATGGTGATAGACCCATTGGTGTTGGAATCAGAGGCCGGATGGGTGTCAGTCTCTCCTATGCATGCTGATGCTGTGGCTGCTGGGCCTGGCCCACCTGCAATGACAATATGCAGCATGTCAGTTATGTTTGTTACAATTACGGTCACACAATGGTAATAAAGGTGCAGGTACTTCTCTACACTGTGTTATGTGTGTTGTGTTCCTCTGGGTGTCGCTCTACTTAAATACATTGTCTGTGCTACTGTTAGCTCTGGGTTGTGGACTGCCACTCCCCTAATGCATTGTTGTGCTGCTTCTAAGATGTGGACTAGACTACTTCTCACAATGTTTAACATTACTTGCTAATTCCAAAGGGAATTTTGTGCATACACATATGGGGTTACAGATCAATATCGCACTTACCCTGGCTGGTACTTGGTGTGCCGGAGGTGTCTATCTCTGTGACCGCTGTCACAGCTTCAGGGAGAAGTGTGGACTCGACTAGGTCCTCTAATGGGGTGGATAGTGCCTCTGTGGGTGGACTGCCTCCTGTGCCCCTGGCCTCCTGCAGTGTCCTTGCCACCCTCTCCTTTGCACGGGACTGCAGGTCATACCACCTCTTCTTAATTTCTTCTATGGAGCGCTGTGCCACTCCAATTGCGCAGATTTTTGATTGGATATCTGCCCATAGTCTCCTTTTTTCACTCTCAGGCACCTGGAGTGAGCTTTTGACAAAAAGGCGGACATGGCTCCTGACCACCTCCTCTGTCAGCACCTCAAGCTTATTTTCAAAGTGCAGCTCGTTTTCCTTTAAGGAAAACGGGTTGCACTTTGAAAAAAAAAAACTGCTTTATTTAAAAGCAGTCACGGACATGGTGGTCTGCTGTTCCCAGCAGGCCACCATCCCCGCGAGTGCCCTGACTCTCTATGGGGTCGCAAATTGCGACCCACCTCATTAATATTAATGAGGTGGGTCTTTGCGACCCCATAGCGAGTCGCAGACGGTGTCTGAGACACCGTTCTGCAGAGCAAATTGCGAGTTGCAATTTGCGAGTCGGAAGGACTCGCAAATTGCAACTCGCAATTTGCCACCTACCTACATCTGGCCCTAAGTGTTTACTTTCCGTATATAAATATATGCACTTTATTTTTCCCCCTCTCCTGTCTTAATTGTAGGTAATGTGTGTGTATGATCATGAACACCTAACAGGATACCACAGCAACAATATTAACCATACTATTGGCAACAGTGAGATAGCAAGTTTAGAGGTACAGTATTTTCCTGTAGTGTATCTTCATATAGCATTCAGATGCCAGAACTAAAAGGTTGAGGGGAGACAAAAGATATAGAAGTAACAACCAAATCAAGAAATATTCAGAGTGCCCACAATAACTTGAATGCATTACATCATGCACAATTGTGCATTGGCATCAATAAAGTGTGTTATCACAAGATTTTCCAAAATTCTCCTCTGCATGAGTAAATGAAGGCACACATATGCCAAGCATTTTTTACATAAACATAAAGTAACTTCTCATGTCTTTTTTTCCCTTTAGGTATTTGGAAGGTAACAGTTGGAATGGAAGAAAATACGTGAAAACCCTGTACACACAAGATATCCATGTTCATGCAAAGTCAGGTAAGTATATGTCAGATTGTTTTCAATTAACCAAGAGCACTGCACAATAGAGCGTTACTCCCAATGAAGTCAGTTCAGCTTTTTCCTTCTTTTTCCCTGTGTAGAAGCCACTGGAAATACACCATTAAGGGCCAGGATAATAGTGACCAAAAAATCATGATGAAACTGACACTAGGAAACCCTGATGATGAGAAGTGGTGACGAGACTGCTAGGAACAGAGAGAGAATGCTGACTCCGCCGAACCAGGAAGCCCAAAGATAAAGGTAAGTGCATGTGTGAAGGGACAGCAGCGGGAGAACACTAGAACAGCAAGCAATTTGCTGAGGAGTGTAGTGCACAACTTATACAATTTACCCCTCAGCATTGCCAGGTGGGTTGGAGTGTGAACACGCCTGACAGTACACCTCCCCTACAGCACCCCTACAGGTTTTGGTTTGTCAGAATATCTGTGTTGAAGTTGGTGAATCAATCTGGGACTATGTACATGTCCTACAGGTTCCCATGTGCAGTCTTCCAGACTGTAGCCTTTCCAATGTATTAGATAATGTAATCTATGGTGAATGCATTTTGAATCTAGAATTGCCCCATCTAAAATTCAGGTTAATCATATATTAGGATTGCTGGAGGTTTGTTAGAGTGACTGGTTTTGACAATGAAACATGAAATACAGGATGTATCTTTACATTAGGTGGCATGTGTAATTTCATAGCAACCTCATTTATCTGCTTTTATGATTTTATATGGTCTTATAAACCTTGGCTGGAATTTGCATGGTTCTTTCAAGGCAACATGACTTGTGGATAGCCATACTTCATCATTTGAGCTGCCGACTTTATTTAATGAATATGATCCATGTATTTTTGTACTGATGAAGACGGGGTTGGGAGCAGTATACAACATGGGTCAAGACCAACGATACAATAGAATAAAGAAAAGATGTGGAACTATGTACAGAGTTATTATAAGCAAATTCTGCAGCCAACAAAGACACATCCCACTCAATGGTATCATATTACAGTTGGCATCTCAAATATTGTTCTAAAAACTGATTAACTCTTTCCATCTTCCTGTCCATTTGAGGATAATAGCCAGAGGACAGACAAATATCAATTTACAGGCTCTTACATAAGGCTCTCCAAAATTTGGACACAGGTCCTGGTCTGAAAAGATAACAGAAGGTAGACCATGAAGACATACAATGGACTGTAAAAATACATGCGCTAGCTCCCTAGAGGTGGGGAAACCTTTTCATGGAACTAAGTGTGCCATCTTGGTCATCAAGTCTACAACCACTATTATAGTAGTGTAGTTCTGTGCTGTCTTAGGTACCTCTATAAAAAGATCCATGGATACAGTATGCCAAGGGGATGGTAACAACCCAGTGGGAGCTTGATAGGTATTTTTGCTTTGAACGCACACCACACAGTGCTGCACAAATAATTTAGTATCCGCAGCGATTGTGGGTCATCAGAAATATCATTTCAAAAGCTCTAGTGTCTTTTTCCCACCTGGTTGACCTTCTAATTTGTGTGTGTGACACCACTCTAGTTCGTGTTTTTGTGATGAAGCAGTAGGAACATAAAGTCCCATACGTAGTTAGATACAATCCTGCCATTTTGGCCGTTCTGTTCCTGGACAACTCCCTTTGCCTTCTTCTCTTTCTGAGCCCTATCTACCTCAGATGTAAACTGTGCTTCTGTGAACAGGGCCGCTAGAACACTTTGTTCTGGAAGAATAGGTGGGGGCTCTGTTGGTGTATCCTGGTCTCATAGCCCAGTCGAGAGAGAGCATCGGCCTTACCATATTGACATCCAGACGTGATTCTATTATCAAATTCAAATGGTGCGCCTTTGTCGAACAATCTTTTTCCCAGCTCGGCTTAGGGTCCTATTGGCAGGATCCTATCTCCATTCCTAAAAACGCTGCACAGCTGTTAAAGGATGCTTTCTGGCATAATGTTCAGGTTGGCCAATTTGCTAGTTCTATTCCATTGTCTATGTCTGACAATTTCTTATCTGTCAAATGTCATTATGAATTTGAGCCTTTTATGGATGCAGCATTATCGCCATTTGCTCGTGCCCTTTTTATTAGGTTCAGGATTGGGTCTCTCCCCTTGTGCTGCTTAACGTACAAATGGTCCAGCTCAACTAACAGATCTAAATTACGCCCGATGGGCTGTAAAAGTGAAGAGACTGGTTTACATGTTTTTTTTCACTGTCATGCGTATCACAAGCAAAGAGCATTTTGGTTCATCCCGCTTTGCAAACGAATAGGTGTTAGATCTAGTTTCCATGCTGAGAGAATTTTAAGATGCGATCCGTCCGTCCAGATAGTTTTACCAGTGGCAAAATTTCTTGAGTCAATCTGGCGGATGAGATTAGCAGTTTTAAGGAAAAAGACTAGGTAGTTAATCCCTAGTTTTATTTACGTATATTTATTGAATTTGGATGCATGATTGTAGATTCTGGTTTATAGGATATAGATGTTTTTTTTTATATTATTGATTATTTATTGACCCATGGAATAATCAATATTGTTTTATGTTGTGAGAATTTAAAAATGTGATTCATCTGTCTAGACAGTTTTATCAGTGGAATTTTTTTTCTTTCGGAGAGTTAATTTTTAGATTTATTTCTGTATATTTATCAAATTGGATGCTTGATTTTAGATTTTACTCTATAGGATATAGATATGGGTTCATTATATTATTAATCATTTACTGATTTATGGAATCAGTCTTTTTCTGAGTGGACCTTTTTTATATCAAGAGGTGTACATTTGGTTGTTTATTTTGTTTGATTCCTAAACTTCTTTATTACTCTTTTCTAAATTTCTATTGTGTTCTTATTTTTAGTATCCTCTTGCTCTCAAAAAAGTTTTTTTCTTTTTCTCCTTGATGTGTATTGTACTTTTATGGTATGTTTTTTTACTTACCGAAATAAAGTTAAATGATGATGATGATGACATCCAGACTGAAATTGTATTACAAAGTCACTGTCACTGAAAAACTGATCCAGTACAATTGTGAAATAGATAATGCTTGGGCAGGCTTTAGACTTCAGAGTTCTATGTTCAGTTAACAATGTGACAGCATGGAGTGAGCCCAATAAATAATGTCTCCAGTCTTCAAATGCTCTGTTGATGGCCATCTATTCTCTCCTAACCACAGTGTGTAATTAATTTCAGCAATTTGAGGGAGAAATATGCTATGGTCTGGAGGATCCCTGCATGTTGGTCCCTTTGTGATACAACACCACCTACCGCAGCCTGTGAGGCATCTGCTTTGACTATAAAAGGTTGTGTAGAATCAGGGGCCCATATTTATACTTTTTTTAGCGCCGCATTTGCGCTGCTTTTTTGATGCAAAAGCGGTGCAAACTTACAAAACACAATTGTATTTCGTAAGTTTGCCCAGCTTTTGCGTAAAAGAATGGCGGAAATGCGACGCTAAAAAAATATAAATATGGGCCTGGGTGTCTTAAAATAGGTGCTCTGCTAAAGGCATATTTTAACCATTGGAATGCCGGTTCTGTCTGAGAGGATTTCCACTGTCATTCGAGGATCCAAACTGATTTCCTGAGCTGACAAAATCAAAAAATGAAACCTCTGGAACATGAAACACACGCTTCTCCAATTTTACAAACAGATAATGGTCATGCAATCTCTGTAATATGTCTCATGCTTGTCTTTTATGGTCCAGCACAGCAGAAGAATACACCAGAATTTCATCAATATAGGTCACTGCACGTACATAACAAAATTCCCTTAATACCTCATTGTTGAAAAACTGAAAAGCTGCAAGAGCATTGCACAAACCAAAAGGCATAACCAAAACTCAAAAAGGCCAAACTTGGTGCAATCCACTGTCTTCCACTCATCTCCCTCTCTCACTCGCAAAAAGTGGTGCAAGCTGTAAGTCCACCTTAGTAAATATTTGGGCCTCCTTGACCTCATATATAAAGGTTTGTATTAAACGCAAAGGATATTGGTTCTTTATAGTTACATTGTTAAGAGCCCTATAGTCTATGTGCACACAGAGCCCCACCCCCTTTTTCGATAAAAAAAATAAAGGTGAAAAAATCAGGAGAGTGTAAAGGTCTGAGGAAGCCTCTGCTAAGAATCTCATCTAGATATTATCATAGATGTAGGTCCCCCTTTTCAGTCAATGCATGTATCCTGCTACAAGGAATTTGAGTGCCTGCTATGAGGTCTATTTGACAGTCATAAGGCCTATGCGGAGGAAGAATAGAGGCCTTTTTTGTCAAAAACATCAGCAAGATCATTTTAACATGAGGACAACTATAAAGTCATAATATCAATACTGACTACTGCTATGTTCTAAAACTCTTGTTCTATAGTGTAACAGATACACTGCTCATTACAGTACTAAGAACAAAATGTCAAGACTCAGTTTGCCCAGTCTATGTCAGGATTATGATTTTCCAAACAAGGTATGCCTAGAATTGCTTGAAACTGGGGAGCAAACGTACTAGTTCCTTATGTTTTCTTGGATAACCACTACCAAATCCCAAGTAGAATGTGCAATAGGCCCTGATTTTAGAGCACTTACATCTATGGTTTTTACCTCATCCACTACATCTTAAGTCATGACAGATATTCCATATTGAGTGACAAATGACTTATCTATTACATTTCCTGTTGCCCCAGAATCTATCATCACTAGTTAACGTATGGCATGTCCTTCCCAATTCACCTGGGTATTAACATAAAAATGCTCATGCATTTGTACAGAGGTGACTTGAACTAAGTTTTTTGAGACCAAAACATCTCAATACTCTGAAACACTTGTCACACTAGGTTTTGGGGATTTTAGTTTTCAACTCTCCTTTTCTTTGTGGTTTGGTGGGACTTTCTCACTGGAAGTGTCCTTTGTTTGTGACAATATAGACATAGTTTCATGTCAGGACGTCTTTGTCTTTCTGTCTCACTAACGGGGCCCCTTAGACTCCTGATTTGCAGTGGTTCAAGGTCTTTAACAGTTCTGTCTTATGCAGGCTTTTTATATTTAAGCACAATTACTCTTGCCCTTTATCATTAAGTCTTTCTGCAAGACGATAATCTACTTTTACAGCCAAATCCATTAATTCACTACAGAACAGGGTGACTCACAACCTGGGCTAACAAATCTTCTAGATCATCCCTTAAACTACTATAAAACAGGGAGCTCCACTTGCTTTCTGGCCATTATGCCTCAGTGAACAATCAATTAAAAGTAGGTACATAAAAAATTAGGTCTTTGCTTCCTTGTCTTAAACCCAATAAATCAGCATCTACAGGATGCATGAAGGAGTGACAATCAAATAACCTTTTTAATTTATCTATAAAAGCTGCATATTTATAAAACAGGGGGTCATTATGTTCAAACAGTGGAATGAACAAAGTGGCTGCAGAACCTCATAAAAACGATAACACAAATGATACTTTTGATGGTTCATTTGGAAAGCAGGCTGGCTTACATATGATATGTAATTGACACTGATTGATAAAAGAAACACATTTTGTGCTGTCTCCATTGAAACATGGAGCTAATGGTATTGTAGGAAGTGTAGTGACATGTATGATTGGGGTTCCTGTTCACTGACTAGTTCCTATTGTAGAAGATAATGGAAAGGAACCATTTGTAGTCTTTACTCCCCCAGATATATAACCTGGTGCACCATTGGATTCAAGCCCCTGTAAGGAATCCACCCTTTGCACCAAGGTCTGTGTTTTTTTTGTAAGTTCCCTATCATATGGGCTAAGTCTGCTAGGGTGATATCCTGTGCCTTTATCGCCCTCAGGCAAAAACTCCACGTGGGCCTGCCATTCTGTAAGGAATCTCACCTGAGACTTTCTGCAAGAATGAGATGAGCCCATGAGGATGAGTTTCAAACCTCTCCAACACTGAGAAGAAGGCCCAACAAAGGACAAGCCAACCCCGGCAGTTGGGGAAGAGGGGATGAAAAAGAAGACAGGAGGCTTCTAGACTGTTCTGGTTGAAGAGTATACTTCCTAGGGGAAGTCACCAAAATGTCTCTTCCTAAAGACACAAACAGGCATAATATTTATTTACTTATATGAGTTTTCACATTTCTAATCTTTGCTAAGTGTTTACTTTTTATTATATAGATATATGTACCTTATTTTTCCCCCTCTTCCGTCTTAATTTTAGGTGAGGTGTGTATGATTATGAACACCTAAAATCCAGAAAATGCATCAACAATATCAACCATATTATTGACAGCAATGAGATAGCTAAACCAAAGCCCCTCTCTATGAGTTTATATTTCATGTTATGATTTTCAAGAGACATGCTCACATGTCCCCGCCCGAAACCTAAAGATGCCTTGCTCCTCCACTTCCTTTCTTTCCTCATGGAATTTGACTTAAGTGAAAGCACAAACCTTCTACATTAGACCTACCTCAAAAAGAAAAACCTCCACCCACTCGACCCAGCAAACTGCTGGCCCATATCAAATGGCCCACAATTATACAGAGAATCTCAGATTGGACAACACATTGCTGTAAAGAGATAAGCAGACTATAATCATAATAAATACCATAAAGGGACCTCCAGGGCTGTACAAAGCTGCTAGAACACTAAAAGACAATAAAAACTGTGCATCTGTTTCTCACACCTCATCATCCACCACATTGCTATGAGCTGTGTCCCATAACATGATAGCTGCATCTTGATGGTCGTCATTCACAACATGGAAACACTTCCCACAGAGGATCACAAAACAAAGCAACATCCTTCCAACCACACACCCTACATGTCGTAGCTTGCTTCCTATGTAGGCAAGAACTTCAGTGCCCCATGTGGGGGCAATAAGTGTAATGTGTGTAATAAGTGCAATATGAGTGCTGCCATACAATATTAAGAAATAAAATTGTGTGCAGAACGCATAGACAACCAAACTGACTGATTTATTATAAATGTTGATTTAATTGGTGATCAGAATATGTTGAGGAAATGTATAGAAAAGTAATTAAAATTTGATTCTCATCACGCTTAAGCAGTCATTTGCCATAAATATATTTAATGTGATAAATTTGGTCCAGTGTGGCAGTAATCTAATCTGTTTCCAAACATAACAAATGATCTTTTTAATTTACATTGGCAGTCAATGGCATGGCAATAGATCAAATGGCAATTATCATTACAATTTATTTGGATACTCTAAAGTATTCCTTGGACGCCTCGCCTTTTTAAATTTTGAAAAAAAAGCTTACTACAAATTAATGTAACGATTTCATGATCAATAAATCCTGAGTTCACAATTTAATTATTTAACACTCATTCTCAGTGTCCCAACGATTAAGCAGTCAATATGGTGCCCCCCAGCTGTGCTTTATGAGTCTTTACAATGTTTCTATTTCATATAATGGTAAATGCTCCTGTCGAATCACCTTCTTAACACGGTATGCAACATACACATTATGCACTAATGTGTTGAGACGTTATATTCTTCTAGGCGATTACACAAACGTGCAGTTTAAGGCAACATATGTTTCTTCCTTGCATGAGAGAAAGTTACATCTTCTACTGAAACAGGTTTATCTTACACCACTTGGCTGAAAAAAGGCATGTGTGTGATATGCATACACAAAATGCACACGGTTTTCGAAATGCTGCAGGCGAATATTAAATATAGATCTTACAGCATTTCCATAAATGTACCATAGCTCTTGAACCCTATTTTGTAGATAAGTTAGAAATTGTTCATTAATGTGAAGATGTGTGGGAAATCTGTTTGCACATGTTAGACCGGACAGCCTTAGGGTGGTCACCCCTAACTTTTTGCCTGCCTCCCTCCACTTTTTGGACACTGTTTTTGCTGGCTTTAGGACTCTGCGCACTTTACCACTGCTAACCAGTGCTAAAGTGCATACGCTCTCTCCCTTTAAAACATGATGACATTGGATCATACCCAGTTGGATTATTTAATTTACTTATAAGTCCCTAGTAAAGTGCACTATATGTGCCCAGGGCCTGTAGATTAAATGCAACTAGTGGGCCTGCAGCACTGATTGTGCCACCCACTTACGTAGCCTATTAACCATGTCTCAGGCCTGCCATTGAAGGCGTGTGTGTGCAGTTTCACTGCCACTTCGACTTGGCATTTAAAAGTACTTACCAAGCCTAAAACTCCCCTTTTTCTACATATAAGTCACCCCTAAGGTAGGCCCTAGGTAACCCATAGGGCAGGGTGATGTGTAGACAAAAGGCAGGACATGTACCTGTGTAGTTTACATGTCCTGGTAGTGTGAAACTCCTGAATTCGTTTTGCACTACTGTGAGGTCTGCTCCTTTCATTGGCTAACATCAGGGCTACCCTCATATACTGTTTGAGTGGTAGCTTCTGATCTGAAAGGAGTTACAAGGTCATATTCAGTATGGCCAGAATGGTAATACAAAATCCTGCTGACTGGAGAAGTTGGATTTAATATTGCTATTTTAGAAATGCCACTTTTAGAAAGTGAGCATTTCTCTGCATTTAAATCCTTCTGTGCCTTACAATCTACGTCTGGCTAGGTTTATTTGACAACTCCCTTGTGCAATCCACGTCTCGCTAGATTTATTTGACAACTCCCTTGTGCATTCACTCAGACAAACCCCAAACACAGGATGCTCAGTCACACTTGCATATTTAATGAGTCTTCCTGGGCTGGGAGGGTGGAGGGCATAACACTTACATGTCAAAGGACAGTAGCCTGCCCTCACACAAAGGACTGTCAAACCCCTACTGGGACCCTGGCAGACAAGATTGAACTGAAAGGGGGCCTGGTGCACTTCTAAGCCACTCTTTGAAGTCTCCCCCACTTCAAAGGCACATTTGGGTATTTAAACAGGGCCTCTACCCCTACCAACTCAGACACTTCCTGGAGAAGAAACTGAACCAGAACCTGCAACCTGCCAAGAAGAACTGCCTGGCTGCCCAAAGGACTCACCTGACTGCTTTCTGAGAAGGAGTGCTGCCTTGCTGTTGTCCTGCTTCCTTGCTGCTCTCTGGCTGTGCTGACGAAGTGCTCTCCAAGGGCTTGGATAGAGCTTGACTCCTGTTCCCTGAAGTATCAGGACCAAAAAGACTTAATTCTAGCAAGAAGAACCCCCTGTGCGGCGAAAATCGATGCACAGCCTGCCAGAAACAACGCACAGTCTGCATTGCAGTGAGAAAATCACCGCACCCTGTCCTGGAATGACGCAGCCCGACTTTGCAAGGAGAAGATCAACGCAGTGCCAGCGTAGCGACCAGAAATTTGCTGCATGGCCCACTGGATCAATGCAAAACTGAGCCGGAACGACGCAACCCAATGTCCTGAGAGGAATCGACGCAGCGCAACTCCCACCGAATAGAGGCAGCCCGTGTGACTTTGTCCTGCCAGCCCGGGGGCGTCCGAAAACCCCGCAACACGAAGATGATCCAAGACCGAGTGCCGGGAATCGACACAAAGCCTTCCCTGCATGAAAAATAAATGACGCATCGCCGGGGGCGGCCTGAGAAATCAACGCACACCTCCTTGTTTTCCACGCATCTCCTCCTCTGCGGTTCCTTGCTGAGATTTTGTACGCAAACCAGGTACTTTGTGCTTGGAAGAGATATTTGTTGCTTTTAAGAGACTAAAGATGCTTTCTATAATTTTTACTGTGATATTTCAAAATATAATTATTGCATCTCAGATAAATATTATTTATTTTTCTAAACACTGTGTGGTGTATTTTCGTGGTGTTCTACTGTGTTATTGCATGATTTATTGCACAAATACTTTACACATTGCCTTCGAAGTTAAGCCTGACTGCTCACTGCCAAGCTACCAGATGATGGGCACAGGATAATTTGGATTGTGTGTGACTTACCCTGACTAGTGTGAGGGTCCTTGCTTGGACAGGGTGTAACCTGACTGCCAACCAAAGACCCCATGTCTCACAGCACATTTCCCTGAATATGAACTAGTTCTCACTTTAGTGAACTGTCACTAGATTTAAATAGGCTTTTACTGACCTCTTGCGCATTCCTAGGAATGCCCAGACATAGACTAAAGCTAAATATCTGTCTAAATAGGCTACACAGACGAGTAAATTATGGGCCTGATTCTAACTTTGGAGGACGGTGTTAAACCGTCCCAAAAGTGGCGGATATACCACCTACCGTATTACGAGTTCCATAGGATATAATGGACTCGTAATACGGTAGGTGGTATATCCGCCACTTTTGGGACGGTTTAACACCGTCCTCCAAAGTTAGAATCAGGCCATATATGTACACACATTTCACACACTTTTAGTTTTAGATAAACCATTGTGCATCTTTAATTAAATGCTCCCTTCACCTCAAAAAAGCTTTTGTAACTAAGCCATCGACTAATTTGACACTGCAGTTATTGTAAAAACACAGTTCACACCAGACCCAGACCCATTATTTGTTATATGTATTCAGATTTGTTATATATATATATATGTATATGTATATATATATATATATATATATATATACATATATATATATATATATTCAGATTTGTAAATAAATCTGTCATTTAAATCTATATTTTTTCAAAGTTGCACTCTTTGCAGTTGTGTCCCCCGCTACACAACGACAACCGAAGCTCTCAGAAACATACATTAGAACACCTCACATAGTTTTATAGATACTTTTCATCTTTAGTTTGTCAACACTCCGAATTAATTTGTGATAACTACATAGGCAGTGCATTGATAAATTAACGAAAATTCCATGCCATTAATCTTGGCAGTATGAGACAATATCATGGCCATGGTCTCTGAAAGCCTTTTATCGGACTAAATATTCAGCTGAGTACGACAGAGGTACCCATATTTGGCCTCTGCCTTTCAAGAAACCTGGCTAAAGGCTGTTTTGATGCAGTCCATTTCTTACCACCATGGGAGTTCTGTGAAGCATTACAAATGGCCAATTTACTTTGCAACTTTACGATCTAAAATTTTGCTACCTCAATTATTTTTCAACTTGAGATTCAGAATATATTTTTTTATTTCTTGACTCCGACCCCTAACATATTTTGCAACAAATACGTGAGAAATGCTTGTTATACTGTGACACTGATTTCTGTGACCCTCTTTGTTGAAGTACTGTATGGTCAAAGAGATAGGTTGAGTGGGTTATGGAAAATAGAATAAGGCTGTGGAATGGGGTTATTAGATACATTCCTGAAAAATGTAGATAAACAGGTAGTTTTGCGGACTGCCCCCGTTGTAGTAGGTGCAATGTAACAATCTGTAAGAAAACATGATCTTTTCTGAACTTCCATGACAAAATTGCATTGTCCTTAGATAGGGGGTGAGGCTTGTTCAACTCAAAGGTAGTTCAGCACCCTAAAAGTTGCTCTGCCTGAGCTCTGATAACTCCATGCCATCTTCAAGGAGCCCTAGTAAGAAATAGTCGATTGGCAGCACCCACTGGACTTGTGAACATTCTTGGAGCCTTGCAACTAAATAACAAAATGTGGAAGAAAACCTACTTACATTCAATTACTTTGCACAAGCTACAGCTATCAACAAGCATTTGCAATGCGATTGGTCTCACGTTTGCTCCAGTTAGAGCTATTAGTGTTTTAAATTCCTAACTGGACTTTTCTTGCCACATAAAATGAAAAGTAAAACAGTTGTCATAAGTAAGCCAATTGAAAGCGCCACAGCCACCATGAGCGTGTGTGCAAGAGTTATTAGCTCCCTGCATGAATGTCTAGAAAGGAAAGCAGCTGGGATGAAAGGCAAACTGAAACTGGAGGAGTGGCCATCATATGCTGAAACAGGAGGAAGTGTGACGTTGTGTGATAGCCAACAGAAATGTTCCCTCAGTGAAATTGTCTAGGGGGAACTCAGCATGAAAAGGAGGGACATTTCACAAAATGCACCAATAAAACTGAAGCATTGATGGCAAGCATAACAAAAAACTAATAGCAAGATTGGGCGTGGTCAAAAGCCCACAGAGAGATTACAATAGGCCAGAGCGCTTGGATGTTAAACCCTATAAAGCACCTTCTTTTGGCTGGGGATTTTTGATTCCACTCCACGCACTTACTTCACTGTGATCTCTGGTCTAACAAAGCTGACTTTAAAGGTGTTTCATTCAATACACCCTTCTGGTATAACCCACAGGACAGATCTGCCCTTCACAACACACTATAAAGGAGTGATTTTAGTTAGTGTGGTGGAGAGCAAGAGAGCTCTACAAGTCAGCAGAAGTCCTGACCCCACTTCTCTGGTGAATTACTGTCCACCGTTTTAAGGAGCCTGCCGTACTGGTGTGAATTTATGGGCCTTCAGAACATTCGTTGGTGAAGCAGATGTGTTAAATGTTAAAGCCACTGACGAATTCGGAGATGGCTTCATGTTTGTTTCTACTTCTCTTCATTGTTATTCTGTATTCTGTTTCAATTTACTGAAATAAATTCATTCTTTGGGCGTCTGTTTCACTAAAGCAAAACACCAATTGCCTTGATGCACAGGGAGTGTTATTCCTCTGCAGCATGGACATTGTGTGTGTTCTCTGCCCCCGACACTGGAAAATACAAATCATTGCAATTTGCCTCATCCAACCTGTTAAAAAATGGGGTCTTTGGTTGGCAGTCAGGTTACCCCCTGTCGACACAAGGACCCTCACTCTAGTCAGGGTAAGTCACACACAATCCAAATTATCCTGTGCCCATCCTCTGGTAGCTTGGCACTGAGCAGTCAGGCTTAACTTAGACGGCAATGTTTAAAGTATTTGTGCAATAAATCATTCAATAACACAATATAGCACCACAAAAATGCACCACACAGTGTTTAGAAAAATATATAATGTTTATCTGGATAAATGCAGGTCAAAACGATCAAAGATGCAATAAATAAATGTAGAGATATCACTGAAAAGTGATATAAAGTGTCTTAAGTCTTTTAAGAGCAAACAAAGTCTCTTTAAAGTACAAAGTACCTGGTTTGCGTTAAAAATTCCAGCAAAGGGCCGCAGAGGAGGAGAAGTGGGGAAAGAAAGGGGTATGCGTCGATTTCTCGGGCCACACACGGCGATGCGTCGTTTAGTTTCCACGCACAGACGGCTGTGCGTCGATTTCTGGCGCTCAGTCGTGGATCCTCTTCGGGTTGGGGGGTTTTCAGACACCCCGGGGAAGGTGCGTGGTTTTCCTATGCTGACAGGACGAAGTCACAGGAGCTGCGTCGATCCACTGGGCGTTGCGTCAAATATTCTACCGCACAGCAGGCGCTGCATCAATTCCTCTCTGGAAGTCGGGCTGCGTCATTCCGGCTTGGCTATGCATTGATCCAGTGGGCTGTGCGTCGAATTTCCGGTCGCTACGCTGGCACTGCGTTGATCTTCTTGTTGCGAAGTTGGGCTGCGTCGTTCCGGTTTGGCATGCAGTGAAATTTTTGCAGGCTGTGCGTCCTTTCTGGCAGGCTGTGCGACACATTTCGCAGCACAAGGAGTCCTTCTTGAAGAGATGAAGTCCTTTTGGTCCTGAGACTTCAGGGAACAGGAGGCAAGCTCTATTCAAGTCCTTGGAGAGCATTTCTTCACCTCAGCCAGAGAGGAGCAAGGCAGCAGGGCAACAGCAAGGCATAAGTCCTTCACAGAAAGCAGTTAGGTGAGTCCTTCAGGCAGCTAGGCAGTTCTTCTTAGTAGGATACAGGTTCTGGTTACAAGTTTCTTCTCCAGGAAGTGTCTGTGAGGTAGAGTGTCTACCCCAAGAAGTGTCTAAAGTCTGTAGTTTTGGGTCCTCTTCTTATACCCATTTTGGCCTTTGAAGTAGGCTTACTTCAAATGAATGTCTCACTTGATTGTGAAATCCTGCCTTGCCCAGGCAAGGCATCAGACACACACCGGGAGGTTGGAGTCTACATTGTGTGAGGGCAGGCACAGCCCTTTTAGGTGTGAGTGACCACTCCTCTCCACCCTCCTAGCACAGATGGCTCATCAGAATATGCAGGCTACACCATAGTCCCCTTTGTGTCACTGTCTGGAGAGAGGTGCAAACAGACCAACTGTCAAACTAACCCAGACAGGGAATCCACAAACAGGCAGTCACAAAAATGGTTCAAGCAAGAAAATGCCCGCTTTCTAAAAGTGGCATTTTCAAACACACAATCTCAAAACCAACATTACTAAAAGATATATTTTTAACTTGTGAGATCAGAGGGCCCAAACTCCACATGTCTATCTGCTCCCAAAGGGAAGCTACACTTTAATCATGTTTAAAGGCAGTCCCCAGGTTAACCTGTGAGAGAGATAGGCCTTGCAACAGTGAAAACAGAATTTGGCAGTTTTTCACTGTCAGGACATATGAAACACATTAGGATATGTCCTACCATAACCATACACTGCACCCTGCCCATGGGGCTACCTAGGGCCTACCTTAGGGGTGTCTTATATATAGGAAAAGGGAAGGGTTAGGCCTGACAAGTGGGGACACTTGACAAGTCAAATTTACAGTTTACAACTGCACACACAGACACTGCAGTAGCAGGTCTGAGACATGATTACAGGGCTACTTCTGTGGGTGGCACAATCAGTGCTACAGGTCCACTAGTAGCATTTGATTTACAGGCCCTGGGCACCTCTAGTGCACTTTACTAGGGACTTACTAGTAAATCAAATATCCCAATCATGGATAAACCAATTAACAGTACAGTTTACACAGCGAGCATATGCACTTTAGCACTGGTTAGCAGTGGTAAGGTGCTCACAGTTCAAAAGCCAACAAAAACAGGTCAGGAAAAACAGGTGGAAGGAGGTAATAAGTTTGGGGATGACCCTGCAAAAAGGGCCAGGTCCAACACCACCCCACACAGTGGCAATCGCCCAATGGTAAACCAAGTCCCCACTTCAGTTAACTGCCTACCCTCCTAGACCAGTTTCTCTAGGCCTCAATGTTCCACTAAAGCTGACTGAGAAAAGTTTACTACTTTTTCAAGATCTTTACTATTTGCTTTAGACTTTTATTCAACATATTTTGCCCTGTTCCTCGTGCCAAGCACAGTGTTTCTGTAGTAGTGTTTTAGCTCCTTAGCCAATTGTGTATTTGTGCTAATATTTTGTGGCTAGGTTATACATTTATTTTATGTTTTCGTTCTTTTTTTGTCCCAACTGCATTTTCATGTTTGTCGTGTTGATAGACCACATACCCAGGAAAAGGCTTCTCTAAAGGTATCCACTCAATAAATGTCAATGTACCAAGTGAACTACTATGCAAAAGTCTGATTCACCTTTAGGCTTCCCGAAGAAAGTGATGTGGGTGACCATTTATAGTTCACACTAAAGACTGCTGTCTCTTTTGCTTTCTCTCTCTCTTCTTCTCTTTCTTTTTCTCTGTCCCCCAAACACTTCACAAATGATCCTTAGAAAGATAATATTGGTATGATTTGTCCATGCTAATTCATTATTGTGCAACTATAAGAAGGTACCTTGCATCAGCTCAGTGATTCATTTTTCATTAGGCTTAAAACAAATCATAAAATGTAGAAAATGAACTACATCGCAAGTGTAAAACCGTTAGGTTTACAAATGTAAACGTTCTATAGTTTTTTAATGAAAAGCACGAGAATACTCTCTCCCTAACACCCAACCAGCAGCCTCCTTTGGAGCAATGACATCCAAACTGCATAACTTTCGTTTTCTCGAGGACGCTTGGCTATAGTTAGTTATTAGCATACACGACGAGACAGAGATGGCTCGCCTCCCCTTAGTATTTCCTGGTGGTGAGAACGAACTTTCAGTCGAATATCACAAGTCGAATATCACAACCGTTTCACTGAGCAACGGTTGTTCTTTTATCAGTCACCACTCTAGACAAAGCCTCTTTGAATCCATGATTGTAAACTATGGCGACGTTTTTTCCGAGTGAGCCAATTGGTAGCCTTTCATTAAGCAACACGGTTGTACACCGCTCTGAGGTGCAATGCACTTATGATGACGCAGAAAAAGAAGGTCCGACATATATTCATGTATACCGTGTAATCGAATGCACATAATGAAGTGTGATTTTAGTAAAAGAAATAATGTACGAGGGAAATTGTGCCCTCGGGGTAGTTCGCCATCATTATAAACGAGCTTTATTAATCATGAAGTATTAATAAAAATTTTAGTAATCCGTCATAATCGCAATTGTATGCCATGATTTCTTGTTTGAAAACTGTTTTGCTTAGCTTAAATTTAGTACAGGCTTTGGCCTAGTTGCTTGGTTTCAAATTCTAACTGCGTGTTTTTTTTTCCTTGAACTAATGAAACATATATTCTTGCTTGAAGTTGTATTTTTCCAGTAGAAACTGGCTGGTACACTTATCTCCAAGGTTTCGTGCTAGGCCGGTTACATCCCTTTTGATACAAGGTCAGTCTCTGCAGGTGCGGACAATGAAGGTACAGATACCAAAATAATTGGCAGACCATGATACAACTTGTGTTCCAAGGCTCCAAGGCTAATGTATGCACAAATAAGTTCTAGTAAAGGACAATTTTTCATTGGACAATTTGAAGCCAACCTATGAACCCTCCAATGGAAGACCCTGCAGAATTTGGAATGTTTCTTACTTAAACTCATCGGACAATGAGAAGTCAGCCATTTTCCTCGATGCCAGTTTAAAGCCTGATGCCAGACTCCATTTTGGACGACACCCTGATGCCCTTTTCTCTATCTGAGAGAAAGAGTCTTTAAGAATTCTCACCCTAGAGACTTTAACTTTGATTTGCCCCGTCTTGCCTATGCAGTAACTTTGCCCCATTCTCCTTGCCGCTGCAAGGAAACTTGCCCTTAACTTTGCCCTTTGAAACTTGCCCCATGCTGATCAACCGGTACCTGAAGGACGAAGACTTTTCTTGAATGCTGATTGTATTTGGTAAATATGAAAGGATAAATGTATTATGCATTGTGTTTTTCCTTTTAGGTACCAACTGCTATTTTGATAGGGTCCTAGCTAGAAGTTTTCCAAATTTGTGTTGACTAAATTTGTTTTGCATGAAGTCCCACATGCCAATGCTAATTAGAGGTTAGTCGAGGTATTCATTCAATGTATCATGAAGAATTGAAATCTTGTTATGCTGACCGAATGTATGCAATTAGTCAAATACAGTTAGTCACATTGGTGATTTGCATTGCTATAACAGAGTGTATCATTATCCAGATTTTACGTAGATTGCGTTTCTTCCGCCGTTATGGACAGCTAGTAATGTTCATATACATATATCAATTGGTCTTGAGACATATATATATTGTGCTAGCTTTGTTAATATAGGGAAATAAATTCACTAACTTTTAATAAACTGGTGTGGTTATTCATGACGGAAAGGTCATGGCGTGCCGAAATACCAACTGTTATTGATTTCTGATGTGTTATATTGATCTATTAATTGAGTACTGATTATCGATTACAACAGTTATTGATTATTGATCTGAGTGACTCGACTATTGAGGATGAGGAGAGCCCGACTCGGTTAAAAGATTCACCGACCACCAACGTGTCCAGGTACAGGTAATTTATAAGGGCTGGACGCGTTATCAGTAGATGGTAGCAGAGGATGGTTTAGCCCTTTGGGACCCCATCCGAACAATAGACAGAGTCAAGTTAGAATTTTCTTTGATAAAACAAGTTGGAGAGATGATGATGCCCTAAGTTCCCAATGACTTTCCCGGGATCTCGGAGCTTGCGAATGAGGAACATGGAGGTATGAGAATGGTCTCGGCGTTTCTAGTGACGGTATGAGTGAAGTTAGGGTTTTGCGCTTGCACAGCTTATCGCCGCAGATTAATTGAGAAGTTTGTGAGGATTTAAGGGGTTAAAAGTTATTAGAGGAGTGTTACTCCAAAAGTGTGAGAGTAGGGAAGTTGTCGAACTTCACGTGTGTGTAGCGCTTTGAGCAGAGAAAAAAAATTGTCCACGTGGTTGTTGATGTTGAGACGGGCCCTGCGAGGTCAAGAGACTCCGGAGTATGTTGAAAAGTGTATGTGACACTTGTTTGATGTTGTGATCTGGTCGGTTTAATAGGTTGATCGGGCGTGGTCAACAAGTCGGTATGAATGTTGCAGAGTGAAAGAAAACTTCGACTTTGAGATTTGACGAATTCTAAAGTGCACTAGAATAGTTCATTGATCAGTTGAGAGTAAAGTTTGCAGGTCAAATTTTGCTTGCGAAAGTGGGAAACCGGGAAAGATGGAATAACTGCTGAGGCTAGTGAAAAATCCCTAAGGTTTCTGAAGCGATTGTATTACCTTTCCTGTAGTAAACCGACAGATCTGTTTTATTCTTTTGGTTAAGTGCTCGCGGTATATTGCAGAAATTAGTTTGTGAGTGAAGCTGAATGAAAGCGGACAAGCCGCAGGACTTTGTCAGCCGCAGTGTGTGAGTGTGACGTCACTAGGAGCCGCGCTGGGATAGGTCGGTTGGTGAGAATGGTCGCGCACGGATTGGACGCAGTCCGTGAAGCGCAATTGGAAGGGGAAAGGCAAGCGAAGAGTATTCCGGGAATTAAAGTCACTTATTGATTACATATTTTAGAAAAACAAAAGACGGAAAGATGAAATTTTTCAAAGCATTTAAGAGTGCCATGAGGGGAGACGTTTATATTAAAGCAAATGTAGGAGAAGAAACACCGCCTGAGGGTACACCAGCTTACATCGTCATTGAAGAAAAGGGTGTAGCGCCATGTCTATGGTTAAAACAATGGTGTAAATTAACAGAGAAATATGGAAGTGTAGCGTTCCCTATCCATGGGTCGTTTAACCTAAGGGTTTTAGAAAATCTGAGATTTGCGCTATACGACATGAAAGTACCTCCAAGGCCAGCACAGTTTGAGGCATTAGCAATTTGGGAGCTAATAGCTAGAAACCAACAACAAAAGAAATTTGAGACAAGAATAAGAAAAGTAGAAAAGACACTAGTGGATGCTAGATGGGACAGCACACAAAAGGTTTGGAGATCAGACGTATTGCAGGGAATTAAATTGTTTCCAGCGATTGCCGAGGAAGCGGAGACGGAAGGAAGGAAAGCCACCTGTAAGACAAACAGGAGTCAGTCCAGAGAGGGAGAGGGCAATAGAAATTTGAAAAGGGAAGACGAGTCAGATGATGAGGAGTTCATTATACAATTGCTGAATGATCGCCCACCACCATACGTGGAAAGCGAAAAAGGCTCAAGTATTAGTACTGCCCCTCCAGAACCAATACAGGGTAATGTAACACCAAATTTGAGAATATCTCAAAGGCCGAGCAGCTCTGATATGCCTTTCTCACCACGAATACCACGAATTCAGAGAATGTACCCAGACGTGCCAACATTGAAACCTGCTGATAACTATCAGCCACAGGTTCAAAGGCACTGTTGCGATGAGCATAATGTGGGAATGACTTCCGATTCAATGGCGCAGGGAGGACAAAACTATCAGAGACCGACACTGATTCAAGCTGAATCAACACAGTTCTCGATGCCCCAAAAGCAAACACAAGAAGCGCGAGTAGTAGAAAGCCAGTTAGGTATGCCAGCAATGATGAACCACAATGTAGGGATTAACATGCCACAGAATTCGGGGAACAGACAGAATCCAGATGCAATATCTCTACCTATCACTGTAGGTCCACCAGTACCACTGTACATACAGGCAAATTCAAGCACCAGCGACCAAGGGTTAATGATACAGAATGGGACAGGGAAAAGATGCATAGAAACCACTCCAGAGACAACTCCGATAGCGGCACTGCCAAATGGATCTGGGTCCTTGTCGGAATTTAGTCCAATTCCAATTTGTGCTCCGTCAACCGTGGTAAGGTCACATCCACCACTATTAGTACCGTTAACCTCACAGACTGAAACATTACAGAAACCGTCGATGGCAGTTGATGTAACTGCTACATTGATGGGACTGAATGCGCAACAGTTGACACAATGGTTCAACAGCCTGAACTCCCCACAGAGTACATCAAGCGGGAAGGGAGAAGAATACCTGAATAAAATAAGGTTGGGTATGGAGGCAGATGAACTGGTAGAGGGAACAATGGGTTTGAACAGATTAGAATCATACACAGAAGAAGAACTAAGATACATGTGCCCTAGGATTACAAGAGAAGTGAGCAACATACATAAGAAATTACAAGAAATTGCAGACAGAAACGAGATCGATATAGGTAAGACCAAACATCTAAGCAGAAGTTACAGGTTAGACTTTGAGACAAAAGATTTTGAACACATGAGATCCGCAGGGATGAAAACACACCTTAAAGAGATACTGCAGAGTGCACAGGTTTGGAGATGTTCAGACAAGTGGGAAAGCAGGTGGGTCAAGAAAAAGGACAAAAAGAAAGAAAATACTTCAGAACGAAGTGAGAAAAAACAACAGAATGACGATCTGATAACCATGCTACCAATGAGAGAGACAGCAGGGGGAAAACTTGTGCATGTACCATGGCACAGGTGCGATATTCAATCCTTTACGGATGACTTTCCCAAATTAAGAGAGAAGCCGATTGAGTGGTATCAACAAACGGATAGATTTGTGAAACTCGCGAAGTGTCTCTGGGAAGACCTGAATACCTTATTTGAAATTGTGGTTCCGGCAGATTTGTGGGAAGATTGTAAAAGGGCTGTAGGTTGGCCGACGAGTGAACCAGAGAGAGATAGGGACACAGGTGCGCCATCACCTATGGTAATGAGTTTATACCATAAGGTGATCGAGCACTTGAAAACCAAGGTTGCGTCGAAAAATGTGGATTGGCAAAGGATTGACAGGACCGCTCAAGAGATTAAAGAATCTATACATGCGTATTATGAGAGGTTGTTGAAAGCGTTCAAAAATTACAGTGGCACGGAAACGATTGAGCCAAAGGACATGCTTCATTTTGTGTTCAGGTTTGTGGAAGGGCTGAGACCCGAAATTAGCCAGATGATTAAATCGCATTTGATTTGTTGGCAGTCAAAGTCGATTGATGAAGTGTTGAATTATGCAAAATACTGCAGTGATGAGATTGAGACAAAACAGAAAAGATTGAAGGAAAAGGTGATGGTGATGCAGCTCAGAGCAGCACAGACAGGTTTACAAGGTTTGCAAGGTTTTCAACAACAGATGCCGCAGCAGCAGCAACAGGGAAATGCTATGTTTCAGCCACAGATGAGAGGCAGAGGCCGAGGAGGGTTTGTGAATAGTGGTCCTGATTTGAATACCGTTATGATTCCAAATGGTATACAGGCAATGAAAAAGGTGATGCCGTGTCACACGTGCGGAATCGTCGGGCATTGGAAACGGGAGTGACCAATGATGGTGCAGGAAGGTGTAGGTCAGCAAAACAATGATGTCAATGCATTTCAGACTATGAGAGGACCGAAATTGAGAGGTCCGAACCCAAACCTTCAAAACAATATGAACCAGATGCAGGGTCTACAACCTATGCAACCGCAACAAGTGCAAATGCCTTGTGTGCAAATGACACAATTGCAGCCAATGCAACAGCAGTTTCCTATGGTACCTAATCAGCAAATGCAAATACCCTTAGCACCAATGAATCAGCAACAAGCAATGATTCCTCAACAGGTCACGGGTCAGGGAATGAGTCAAAATGACACAGTACACCAATTCCCACTACACAGCTAGAATGGAATAAACGATGCATGGGAGAATGAAAGTTCAGATGAGGAGGGAAATTGTGTGCTTGCAGCATCTTTGGAAGTTGATCAAAAGGGTCCGTATGTGGAGGGAAGAGTCATGGGTCATCGCGTTTCATTCTTGGTTGACACAGGAGCTACACATTCCACTGTTAGGAGCATTGAAGTACCAAACTTGCCACTTTCAGGAAGGACAGTACAGGTAGTGGGAGTGGCAAATAGGTACCTGACGAACCCAATCACAGATCCAGTACAAGTCAGAATTGGTAACTACCAAGGGTCACATAATTTTGTGGTATGTGACTCAAGCCCGATATCACTGTTAGGGAGAGACCTATTGTGCAAATTGGGATGTTCGATTATGTGTTCGAACGATGGAATTAGAATTCAGACGAGCAGCGATGGGGAAGAAGAGGACAGTGTAGAAGGGGATGAGATGGAGACTGTCGATGAAGAGTATCCTCTGATTACCCTTTTTCCGATGATCACTGAAGCAGATATTCCAGCTGAGTTACAGGAAACAGTCAGAAAAGAAGTGTGGGATATGACAGGAAAATAGGTGGGATTGGTGAAAGGAGTGGAACCAGTGAAAGTGACTGTAAAACCCAATGTAACCTTTCCCCAGACCCCACAGTACCATATGGCACAAGACACCCTCATGAAAGTCGCCCAACTCATTGATGAGTTTGTAAAGCAGGGAGTACTGAAAGAAGTGTTAAGCAGTCCATGTAATTCACCAATTATGGGACTAATAAAGCCAAGTGGAAAGGTACGAATTATGCAGGACTTGAGGAAAATAAATGACATAATAATTAAATGCTGCCCTGTAGTACCAAATCCAGCTGTGATAATGTTTCAAGTCCCTTGCGATGCCGAGTGGTTCTCAGTCATCGACTTGTCACAAGCATTCTTTTCGGTGCCTCTTCATGAGGACAGCCAATTTCTCTTTTGTTTCAAATTCTTAGACAGAGTTTACAGTTGGTGTCGAATTCCTCAAGGGTTTTCGGAGTCACCGTCAATTTTCAATCAGATTCTAAAGAAGGACTTGGAAGCGTTAGAATTGCCATTCGAGTCAACCCTAGTACAGTACATTGATGACTTACTGATTGCATCCAAGACAGAAAGTGACTGCACAGCCGATACCATTGCCCTATTGAACCATTTGGGAAGGAATGGACACAAGGTGTCTCCTTCAAAATTACAGTTCTGTCAGAAGAAAGTGAAATATTTGGGTCACCAAATAGAGAAAGGGTCACGGAGAATAATGAAGGAAAGAATAACAAGTGTACTTCAAATGAGTCCCCCAAAGACGAGGAGGGAAGTGAGGAAGTTTTTGGGAATGGTGAGTTACTGTCGCCAATGGATTCCCAACTTCTCCACCCTCGCAAAACCTTTACTGAAACTGACCCAGAAGAATGCATTGGATGAAATTGAGCTGAAAGGAGATGAGATGGATGCTTTTATTGAATTGAAAGAATGCATGTGCAGGGCTCCAGCTTTAGGTATGCCTGACTACACAAAGCCTTTCACATTGTTATGTCATGAACGTGATGCATGTTCCTTGTCTGTCTTGACCCAAGCCCATGGTGGCGTAGACAGACCAGTAGCGTATTTTTCAGCTACTTTGGATCCGGTCGCAGCAGCACTGCCAGGGTGCTTGCGCGCCGTAGCCGCAGTTGGTATCAGCCTCACACAGAGTGAAGGAATAGTGATGGGACACCCTTTAACAGTCATGGTCCCTCACTCAGTCGAGATACTTTTGACACGTTCCCGAACACAGCACATGACTGGTGCTAGACTCACAAGGTACGAAACAATAATTCTGGGATCACCTAATGTGCAGCTGAAAAGGTGCACTACGTTGAATCCAGCAACCTTGTTTCCCAGTGAAAATGCTGAAATTGAGAACGCTGAAGACATCGAGCACGACTGTCTTCAGGTGACTGAATTTTGCACCAAACCAAGACCTGATATCAAAGATACCCGATTGGAAGAAAATGATCAAATTATTTTTGTCGATGGTTCATGTTTAAGAGATGCACTGGGAATATTGAAAGCAGGATATGCTGTATGTACTGTAACAGGTGTTCTGGAAGCATCTTGGCTTCAAGGAGTTTACTCTGCACAGGTAGCAGAATTGGTAGCCCTTACTAGAGCTTGCCAACTCTCTGCATTGATGAAAGTTACCATTTACACTGACAGCCAGTACGGGTTTGGAATAGTGCATGATTTCGGACAATTGTGGTCACAGAGAGGCTTCATGACCTCTTCAGGATCGCCAGTGAAAAATGGCGAAAGAATAAAGGAATTGTTACATGCCATCCAACTACCAGGAGAAGTAGCAGTGGTAAAATGCAGTGCACATTCGAAGGGACAAGATTATGTTTCTCTGGGAAATGGATATGCGGATCAAGTCGCAAGGTTTTGCTCATTGAACTGTATATTGCTTAGGGATGAATGGAATTTGATAAGTGAACCAGAACTCGAACCAAGCGAAATATTTGCTCTAAAGGTGATAGATACGATGGACGAATTGAAATCCCTACAGAATGATGTTAGTGAGGATGAGAAACTTTCGTGGACCAAATCACAATGTGTAAAGAGACTAGATGAATTGTGGGTTTCAAGTGAAGGGAAATTCGTTCTTCCAAATAGCCTTTTGACACAGATAGCCAGATTTTACCATGGACAAGCTCATCTTGGGAGGGATGCCATGATTAGGTTGTTTAAAACTGATTGGTTTAACCCCAAATTCCGTCAAGTTGCTGAAGCAGTTTGCCACCGTTGCGTCATTTGCCAACAGATGAACGCAGGGAAGGGAACAGTAGTAAATTTGAGCCACATTGGAAGAGCAGGGGGTCCATTCAGCAGGATGCAAATGGACTTCATTGAGATGCCTGTGCATGGAGGCTTGAAGTATGTGTTGGTGGTTGTGTGCATTTTTAGTCAATGGATTGAAGCATACCCTACACGCAGAAATGACAGTCTCACAGTTGCAAAACTACTCTTGAGAGAGTTAATACCACGCTTCGGATTCCCGATCTCTTTAGAATCAGATAGGGGAAGTCACTTCAATAATGAAGTAATAAAATTGCTTTGTGCAGCACTGAACATTGAGCAAAAGCTGCATTGTAGCTACCGCCCTGAAGCATCAGGTCTAGTGGAGCAGATGAATGGCACATTGAAATCGAGAATGGCGAAAATATGTGCATCGACAAACTTGAAATGGCCTGACGCATTGCCTTTGGTACTAATGTCAATGAGAAACACCCCTGACAGAAAGACTGGACTGTCCCCACACGAGATTCTCATGGGCAGAGCTATGAGACTTCCAGCAGTTCCTGCAAATGAGCTTTTGAATATTACAGATGATATGGTGTTAGACTACTGCAAAGGTCTAGCTGATGTGGTTCGATCTTTCTCTCACCAGGTGGACGCAACCACCTTGCCACCGATCCAAGGTCCAGGACACGCCCTGAAAGCAGGTGACTGGGTCGTGATAAAGAAGCACGTGAGGAAGTCGTGTTTGGAACCCCGTTGGAAAGGACCTTTCCAAGTGATTTTGACGACTACCACCGCTGTGAAGTGTGCGGGAGTTCCCAACTGGATTCACGCCAGTCACACAAAGAGGGTGTTGTGTCCCACAGATGAGGAAGTTGAAGCGCTGAAGTTACCAGTACCTGATAACAAAGTACCAAGCGCTGAGGCAGAGCGAAACAGAACCAGAAGCGAACAAGCAGAAATAGAGGAGGGAGAAATATTTTCTGAGGACGAAGCCACTGATTCACTTGGGGAAGACCAAGGAGGAGCCTCAGACAGCGACGAAGCAGCTGAAGGTAACAAAGAGCCTGAAGCAGCTGAAAGTGACAAAGAGCCTGAAGAAAGTAACGGTGACAAAGGGCTCAAAACAGGTGAAGAAGCAGGAGAGCCTGATCAGAGGAGGGCTTTCCCAGAAGCAGACGATACAGAAAAAGAAAAGGAAAACCTGATTGACTCCCCAGAAGGAGGGGACAAGGCAGAACAGAACGAAGCTGCTCAAACTCCTTCAGAAGAGATTGCAGGTCCATCAAGTGGACACAGTGCAAAAAGAAGACCAAGCATATCGCCAGTAAAACTAAGAACTAGAGAAACGTTGAACGACAGTGAAGGGCCAAGAGTGAAAGAGAAAAGAAAGGAGGTGTCTGTTGTAGTACCAACATCAAGTGAAGAAAAGGACTTGGCCAAAGAGGAAAGTACCAGTGAGAAAGAATCAAAGAGAGATGCAAAATTGAAAAGAAAAAGGATACCAAGCAGGACGTATTCCGGTCCGGAGTGGGCGTACGTAGCCAATAACGATTGGTCAGACGAATTCGTATCCCTCAGTCTTGAGAACGAAGAGGCAGAACTTCATTTTGGAAATAAAAACTTTATGGACTCTGTTGATTGAAACCATTGATCACTTGATTGACTTTTCAACCGGCTAAGGCATTGCTAACTTGATTGACTTTGAAACCGATTTTGAGACAACGCTGCTAACCGATAAGAGACTAAGCTGCTAAAGAAAACTGTGTGAACATTGAACTCGTTCAGCTTTGTAAATACC
Source organism: Pleurodeles waltl (assembly GCF_031143425.1). Classification (NCBI taxonomy): domain Eukaryota; kingdom Metazoa; phylum Chordata; class Amphibia; order Caudata; family Salamandridae; genus Pleurodeles; species Pleurodeles waltl. The sequence goes on from NC_090439.1 coordinate 780,610,764, forward strand.
TGCAAAAAAAAACGCTTTGATAAGGTGTCTTCAACTTTCTGATTCTATACAGATCATGACTAGCTTCACTACACAGGGGCGTAAAATGAAGTATTGTAACTACATGTGTATAGGCTTAATAACCGCATGCGTACTAATAATCGTAGCAATAGTTCTTGGAATGCATGGTAAAAGTGAGAGTGAGACGAATGATGCTTCTACTTCTAAACCTATTATCGTTACTGAACTAACAGCTCTCAAGAGACTCGAGCAAGACGAGAGACCCTTGCATGATAAGAAGGAACTTTCATCTATCGTTTTCTATCGCTTACTGAGTGAGTATGTTGAGACCATGGATGCGAAAGATTGTTATGTGTGTACACAAATACCTACCTCAGTAGTGGAAGGGGTAACGTATCACAGCATGCCTCTTACGTATGGAATTACATGTAGTATAGTAGCTTCTAGATTTTATGCTCAAAAGGACATTCATTATTTATATACTAATTATGATGTTACCTTTGCATATGTCCCCATAATAGGGCACCTAAGTAAGATAGCTCGAGATTGGTCTGCCAAATTAATGAGGGAATTTTTCGAACCGATGTCCCCTTTCCACACAGCTCACGCACATAGAGAGAACCTTACATGCTTGCTTTCACCAGTAGAAATAGAATTTTTAGACCGCACTGATGATAGAAAGAATGAGATGAAGGAGAAATTAGAGAAGGAATTACACGAACGGACGTCTGTAGATAACTATGCTTTTGCTGCAATAAAGACACAAGGGAAAATAGCTTTAGGTACATTGCATGTGGGAAGATTTTGTATACATAGATTTCCATCATATTATGACACAGTTTTCGTGGGAACGAGTGAATGTAAACACACGTACGCATTTCAACAAAAATGGACATTCATGCTGAATGGACAAGACCCAGTTATTCCTGGGGTATATTATATTTGTGGACTCAACGCCTATTATCGTCTTCCTAAAGGATGGTATGGGAGGTGTTATTTGGGAATAGTGTTCCCAAAAGTTTACCAACTAGACGACTTAAAGAAATTTCCAAAGCTGTCTGAATCACATCGTGTTCAGAAAAGAGAGACAGCTTCTGGTGTGGTAGGAGACATATTTGGAGCATTGATTCCTTCAGTAGGAGTCATATTGAATTCAATCAAAATACGAAAGTTGTCTACTATTGTGGATAACATGCTGACAAAGTTTTCAGGAGCTATAATCCTGATGGATGCTGAACTCGCTGCAGAAAGAGCTATGACTCTTCAAAATCGGCTTGCCTTAGACATTCTTTTAGCAAAGGATGGCGGCGTTTGCAAAATGCTTGGTACTCGTCACTGTTGCACATATATACCAGACAGCAGTGGAAAAATTAGAACGATGCTTACAAATTTAACTAAAGAAAGTGTAGATTTAAAGGAATTGAAAGAACCCGGAGTTTGGGAGAAAATTGGAAAAGGATTTGCTTCTGTGGGAAATTGGCTCAGCAACGTTTGGAACGGATTGCTACTAAAAATAGTAAAGGGAATATTAATAGTATTAATTTGTTTATTAGGCCCATGGGGAATATGGAAAACTATTAAAATACTAAAAGCAAGGAACAAAAGAAAGAGAGAAGAGAAAATAGAGAACAAAATGGTGGAAATATATAGGGAAAAGTCAAAAGGGACTAAAAGAAAAAGGGAATTGACTGAAGTGCCAAATTACTATACAGAATTTTAATGGGATAAAATTTGTGGGAAGATTTGATGTGATGACATAATTAGTCATCAGAGGAGGGATTGATGACGCAGAAAAAGAAGGTCCGACATATATTCATGTATACCGTGTAATCGAATGCACATAATGAAGTGTGATTTTAGTAAAAGAAATAATGTACAAGGGAAATTGTGCCCTCGGGGTAGTTCGCCATCATTATAAACGAGCTTTATTAATCATGAAGTATTAATAAAAATTTTAGTAATCCGTCATAATCGCAATTGTATGCCATGATTTCTTGTTTGAAAACTGTTTTGCTTAGCTTAAATTTAGTACAGGCTTTGGCCTAGTTGCTTGGTTTCAAATTCTAACTGCGTGATTTTTTTTCCTTGAACTAATGAAACATACATTCTTGCTTGAAGTTGTATTTTTCCAGTAGAAACTGGCTGGTACACTTATCTCCAAGGTTTCGTGCTAGGCCGGTTACATCCCTTTTGATACAAGGTCAGTCTCTGCAGGTGCGGACAATGAAGGTACAGATACCAAAATAATTGGCAGACCATGATACAACTTGTGTTCCAAGGCTCCAAGGCTAATGTATGCACAAATAAGTTCTAGTAAAGGACAATTTTTCATTGGACAATTTGAAGCCAACCTATGAACCCTCCAATGGAAGACCCTGCAGAATTTGGAATGTTTCTTACTTAAACTCATCGGACAATGAGAAGTCAGCCATTTTCCTCGATGCCAGTTTGAAGCCTGATGCCAGACTCCATTTTGGACGACACCCTGATGCCCTTTTCTCTATCTGAGAGAAAGAGTCTTTAAGAATTCTCACCCTAGAGACTTTAACTTTGATTTGCCCCGTCTTGCCTATGCAGTAACTTTGCCCCATTCTCCTTGCCGCTGCAAGGAAACTTGCCCTTAACTTTGCCCTTTGAAACTTGCCCCATGCTCATCAACCGGTACCTGAAGGACGAAGACTTTTCTTGAATGCTGATTGTATTTGGTAAATATGAAAGGATAAATGTATTATGCATTGTGTTTTTCCTTTTAGGTACCAACTGCTATTTTGATAGGGTCCTAGCTAGAAGTTTTCCAAATTTGTGTTGACTAAATTTGTTTTGCATGAAGTCCCACATGCCAATGCTAATTAGAGGTTAGTCGAGGTATTCATTCAATGTATCATGAAGAATTGAAATCTTGTTATGCTGACCGAATGTATGCAATTAGTCAAATACAGTTAGTCACATTGGTGATTTGCATTGCTATAACAGAGTGTATCATTATCCAGATTTTACGTAGATTGCGTTTCTTCCGCCGTTATGGACAGCTAGTAATGTTCATATACATATATCAATTGGTCTTGAGACATATATATATTGTGCTAGCTTTGTTAATATAGGGAAATAAATTCACTAACTTTTAATAAACTGGTGTGGTTATTCATGACGGAAAGGTCATGGTGTGCCGAAATACCAACTGTTATTGATTTCTGATGTGTTATATTGATCTATTAATTGAGTACTGATTATCGATTACAACAGTTATTGATTATTGATCTGAGTGACTCGACTATTGAGGATGAGGAGAGCCCGACTCGGTTAAAAGATTCACCGACCACCAACGTGTCCAGGTACAGGTAATTTATAAGGGCTGGACGCGTTATCACTTACACCAATACATTTCTATTGCTGCGGATTGTTGATTGCACAGCTGTTTCTTCCGCCATATTATTACTTTAACACACCAACTATCGTACCACTAATGCTTAGATTTAATTCTGAACTGAGGCCTTATTTGTCAATTGTCTCACCAGACGGAGACACAAACTTCTTGCACTCAGTTCGTTTGCTTTCACTCATTGGTTTAGCCAAAGAATTAATCAATATGCTTCAGGAGGACAGTGTTTCATGTTTGTAAATAGTTTTCCCATTCATTACTGCCCCAGTGCGTCTTTTGGTTAACAGCACGTTTCGTTTTATTTTTCAGGTCAAAGGAGATGATTATTTCTTAAGATCAGCTGGCCTCGTGTCTAGCCACTTTAACGTGATGTAACGCCAGTTACTTAGATAAATCAATGAGAAAGCCAAAAAGTCCAAATATAATCTATATATATACCTACATGTTTAATTACCAAGAAGTTTCTGAACCACATGAAAGACTATTTGAGCAAAACAGTGACATACACTTCAAGCATTAGTGAGGTTTTTAGGACATTTGCGTAACAGGATCCAACCAACGTACCGTGACAAAATACAAGTATGTCACAGTCCATATTCTCAAACTTTTGGGAAGCATCTTAATTGTCTTAATCAAACAAAAACAGATCTAAATTGTTTTCCCAAAGGTTTGTGCTCAGTTGAATTGGATGAACGCCAGGATTTATACTTTGGCATGGTTTCCTGAAGTGGCACTACAGCTGACATTACCCATGAGCACCTGGTACTACCATGTGAATGTGAAGAAATGTGCAGGAAAATACACTATTCTATGAAAGTGGTGATCATTGACATGCATTTTAATTTACATTTCATACTGGTAAAACCGGTCTATTCCGTCTATAGTGATCTTGTATTTCTGTTAAGAATAATCCCTTTCTTAAATGTTTATTTCTTTCTCTCTGTACAGCGTTTAGGGATAAGTGATATCAATAAAATGCAATGAAATAAAATTAAAAGAAGCAGTAGTAACCGATTGCTATGTGAGTAGTGTGTGTGGTTATATGCTTTGTCCTTTTAACTACAGCATTAATTGTGTAGGCACATAGCGGAAGCTACTTGAACAATGTGCCTAAATATGTGATTGTGATGTTGAACTCGAATTTCAATTTTCTATATCTGTTTATTAAGAGTTGAGCTTTCCTATAGTACATATTTTTCCTTTGTTGTGCAGGTGACAATGCATACCTGTTAAAACTCTTCTTTCTTTTTCCAACATGCAACTGAACAGAAATGCAAAGTATTCAGCATTCACACAGCAAAACTATTAAAAGGACAATTAGGCTCTCGAAAACGTGATGGTGTTTATAAGCTTCCTGCATGGATCTTTTGACAACACCAAATCAATTTGCCCTTTAGGAATACTGAATGGCTTGTCGAGTGTCCCCATTCTTTAGGGTCTGAATATCTGGGGATGTATTGCCCAAAGTGCCCTGGTATGCAACGGTCATGTGTGCCCACTTTGTACACCCTCTACCCCCCCCCGCCCCATATCCCCCAACCCCCCCCCACCCCCCCCCCCCCCCCGGGCACATTGTATTACAGACGAGGCTGCAGACGCTTGCATAGGATTTTCTGTAATACTGATAGCGCTAGTCCACTTGTGCGCCAGAGCTATAGTGAAAGGGTATTCTCTCGTTTGCATGGGGGCGTTTTGTCTCTGTACCCGTTTGAAATATGGCACAAAGGCAAAAAAACAATCAAGAGGTGCAATGGCACTGCACCACAAAAATGTGGAACAGTGTCAGTCCACCTCCTTAAGGCTGCTCTCCAAAAGAATGAAAGGGGGTCCTATGGGCCTCCTCAGACATCCCCCTGTAGGCGGCACAGTCTCTCACTGCACTCGCCTGCAGGAGGATCTCTCGCCTGCACAGTGGTCCATGGATAGGCTGATTAAAGCAGCTGCTCCACATTTCATTTGAATGCACTGCCCCCAGGTCAGCTCATATTTGCTGCTGCCCTGAGGGCAATGCATTCACCATAATAGGGCGCACTTTACCTGTTCACAACAGGTGCACCTTTTGCGAGGTGGACCATGGCATAAATAGGAAAAGTGTGCAGAATACGGCCCCTGGTGTGTCTGTGGTCAGTTTAACAATACTCAGCCACATATACTCTGTGTAAAAGGATGTTGATGTTTATTTCCAAGTTTCCATGATTGTCATTCCGGTACCAACTTTGTCTACATGTAGGGCCATGAGCAGTTACACAGAGAACAGTACGAAGTATAGGATATATTGAATAAACTGTTAGGTTATTTTTTTCTGTGAGTAGTATGAGCTGTTGGACATATTGACCGTGTTCAAAATTGATTTAAACCCAAAATCGAAAACGTTTCATACAAAATTGCTATAAAAACTACTTTTATTGCATTTGAAAAGGCCGATGTGAAGTTATATGGTTATTATCCATTTCCCTACTACCAGTTTGGAAATATTACACCCATTACATAAATATTGCGTTACATACGTAATACCTGAGTGCTGCTGAAGTGTATTCTCAAGACACAAACGTTTCTCGTCTAGAATCACATCTTCGTCATGCCTTCTGAGATGCTGGGTCCTCATCACTGACTTGAAAAGGCTGCCCACACAATAACCACAATGGAAGTGGGGAAATCTCTTGGGCCCCTGTGTTTGAAAGGTATCGAGTTTGGAGACTGCAAAGCTACACTCTAGTGAGCCAGTAAAGCCTCATCTTAGTTTTTGGTGCACAGAATATTAGATAACATAAGCTATGTCATAATCAGCTGTTCCCAGAACTGCTCCACATTGGTCCATTCCTGACTGCATGAAATAAACTTGGTAGATTGCAAGCCTGCTATTGTTGAGTGCACAAAATCTTTAGGTTTGACTCTCGACAAATAACTAAGGTACTCATTACAACTTTGGTGGTCTAAGCAGAAGACCGCTGTCTGTGCAGGGGCGAAAAGACTGCCGTATTACGAGTCACAAACTGCAGACTGGCAAAAATCAGCCAAAAATCTAACACCATTGGCTGGACTGAGGGCGGCGGAGAGGCGGTACCACAACCAGCACCCCCACACCGACAATATCCTGCCCTCCATATTACAACCCACAAATCAGCGCAGCGGTCTTTGCACAGCAGTAATCCATTGGTAATCCGAACCGCCGCAGTCAAAAATCAACTTCACCAGAACACAACACCACATTGGACAGTATGGATACCCCACACCTGAGACACATACACACACCACACACCACACACCTGATCACTGCACTATAAAACACACCTCCACACATATCAACAAACCCTTGCATCCTGATTTTTTTACCAAGAAAAGGAAGAACGCACAAATAGGATACACTGCACCTGGATACCATAGGCACCACCACACCTAAAACGCAGCACATACTACACAACAGCACCACTCTACACAACAAACAAGTCACCACTGCACACAACCACCACATACCACAAGCACACCGAACCACACAACCCTACTGCACCAAACAGCACACCCGCGCACCTTCACATTACACACCCCACCACCCACAACACATACACCATGTCATGACAGAAACACCCACGATTCATAGACAAGGAGTTGAGGGTCATGGTAGACGAAATCGTAAGAGTGGAGCCACAACTGTTTGGAGCATAGCCCAGCAGACATCCATAGCCAGTAAAATGGAGTTCTGGTAAAGGATCGTCAACAGGGTGAACTCAGTGGGAAACCATCCATGCACACAGGAGGATCTCAGGAAGAGGTAGAACGACCTACGGGGGAAGGTACACTCCGTGGTGGCAAGACACCAGATAGCCATCAACAAAACTGGCAGTAGACCTCCACCTCCTCCCCAAGAGTTAACATCATGGGAGGAGAACGTCTTGGCCATCATGCACCCAGAGGGCCTGACTGGAATACCAGAAGGACTGGACTCTAGTAAGTCAACAACACTCCCCAGGCTCTATGTACTCCTGCACAGCATGTACCCCCACCACCCTTACAATCCTCACAGCACCCTAACCTGCACCAATACACCCTGAGCTCAATACCCTCCCTTGCATACCACACCTCCCCTGTACCACTAATCCCACACAGAGCCACCAAGTGCATGATTATCCCCCACCTTAGCAAGTACTACAACTACCACAAGACAACACTCCCCACCCTTGTATAACTGGTAATTCCACTCCACATTAGGACACAAGCACTTATAACCATGTCACCCCCTTCACCTACAGGAAACTTGGACTGCTCACTTTTACATGGCAATTACAGCATTTATGACCACAACCTTCTATACTACAAGCACGCAACAGCACTATCCATCAGCCCTTCAACATTGCCAGTGGTCAAGCAACCGTCATTGCCATCACTGGAAAGCAAGTTAAGGCTATGGTTGGAAACAACCATGTGAACAACAAGTACATTTCATCAATGTAGCACACCTCCTCTCCATCCACAGGTATCCCTACTACTGCCACCCAGCAAAGGATGCCAGAGACAGAAAGTCAGCTCCTGGAAGTGGGCTCAATTGAGTACCACAACTCTGGATGTCTGGAAGGGAATGCCTCACCTGGCCAATCTGGAATGACTTGTCAGTCCACCACCACCAGCCTCACCCTGCCCACATCTGAGTCCCCCACCTCTGTGGCTACCACAGCACAGGAAACTTCTCCTCTCCAAACCTGTTTCCCAAGGACAGATAAATCTATAGTGTGCCCCACAGTACATGGACCTGAGTCGACCCCTAACATCCAAGACGATGAAGGTCCTTGTGGGAGTGGCACACTTTGACAGGGTCACAGGCACAGGGGGCAATGGGCAATGGAAGGGCAACTGTGGATCAAGGTATGACGTACCAACGGGACGCGACTGGCCCCATTTGTGGGGTGCTCACTGAACTCACCAGCATCCTGCATGTGTCCTCCACCCACCAGCAGGCCCCTACCAGTAGCCAAGCAACATCTGTGCCATCTACATCTGCCACAGCCACTGCAATGGAGGCACAGACAAAGGACCCACTGGCAATGAGCACCCCTACCACTGCAGCTGAGGATCCCCCACGCAAACAAGGTTGTCCATCCAGGCATCCTGCAGGACCTGAGGCCAAGACCAAAAACACTGCCAGGAAGTGATCTCTCTCCTGAACATTCTCCCTTGTGTGCCACTGAGACACCCAGTTGACTGCCAACTGCCAAAACTCCATTCCCCCCTCTTGGAGAGTGGACCTGTGAAAACAACAGCTGGGCCATCTACTCTGATGCTTCCAATCCCATTGATCCCACTCCTTAGAAAATGCACTTTAAATCACAATAAACACATTTCAGCACAGTAATGGCTTACGTGTCATCATTGTCACCAGCACCATTTAATGTGAAAGAGATAATTTGAAATGCACATGTATGTGTCAATAAGTCTGACAAATGGGCAGATATAGCAGGAATGTCCAGCAGGTTTCTCATGATACCCTTCCTGTACTGTAATCCTATGCCAAGGGTGCCAACAGTCATCTCAGAAAGCAGAGTGGGATCACACATCTGACCTGAAGATAGAACAAGATAGGGTAAAGCTTAAATTATGTCTCCTATGTTGCACATCCAATACGCATACAGGACACAATGTAATCCTCAGGAATCATGAGGTAGTGAGGAGGTCACCACATATCAGCAAGGTATGTCTGTATGTCACACATATGCAGATTAAAAGAACCATATCATAGCTAACATCACAAGCAGAAAACCTATCTTGCATTGTCTAAAACAGGTAGTTACCTGACATCAGGTTTGGAAACAGTGCGATTGGGTAGCTGGACTGTCACGTGATAGGTTTAAGACAGACCATACACATCCAATCTTCAGTCTTGAAACCATGTAACATGGGGAACCTTATGCTGAAGTCATGCCATGCTAATAGCAAGTACCACATGCCTTTGGCAGTATAGCAGTTATATCTTCCCTGATGGTAACCCAGCATTCCATCAAAATGATTACACAGATGGATGGATATAGTACACTCACATCCCATGATGCAAAGCTCAAGGGGACAATGTCACTAGGCAGACAGGGTTAGACATCCCTGTAAGACACTGAGGTTGTGAATGATCAGAGTTATTAATGTCTATACGTGGTGTTTTAAAGATTGCTTTTTATTTCAGGGGTTTTGGAGATACAGATAGTTAGTTCCCTATTCTTCTCTCTTTTCTTCTTTTTTCCTGTATAGGTCAGTTCTTCAGTCCTCAGGGGTTCCTTGGCTTGGAAAGGACAGCCCGGGTCAAGATCCTGGACAGTGTCCCTCAGGAGGAAGAAATACAGAAACTTAGGTATCAGGTAAGTGGTTTTCTTTAATGGGATAGGGTGGGGTCACCGGGGAGTGGTGTGTGTGTGTGGATGAGGTGAGGTGAGGTGGGGAACACTCAAGGTGAGTCACACATGAGTTTCATGCAGCAGTATTTCATGGGTGGCTTTCCCTCACCACCAGTCCCACAGTGCACTTTTTTTCCTATTTTTTAGAGCCCTCGCATGGTTCTCATTCCCTCCCCTCATATCCTCTGAATCAGATATGAGCTACAAGCTCAAATATGCCCGTATCTTGTCGAGCCACCTTCCTCCGGGAACGTGGTGTGGTGGCAGCGTGGAGGGCTCCTCTCCAGATCGCTCATTGCCCATCTCTGGCTTGGGTTCCCGCCTTTCCTCTGTTCTCGCCTTTTCCAGAAGTTCTGGCGTTTCCTGATTGGGTCCCGCGTCTTCCTCTCGTACTTCAGCTTTTCTCTCCGTCTTCAGTCGTCTCTCCATCTTCGGTTGTCTCTCCGTCTTCTCTCCTTCCTCCGTCGGCTTCTCTCCATCTTCTTTTGAACTTTGACCCTGGAAGTATTCACCTTCAGTTCGGTATTCTCCTGTCAAAATGTACTCAGGTCACTTCTCCGAGAAACTGGCTGAGTGCAAGCCAGCGACTGCCTCTGCCTGGATCGATGTCGTAACCAGATTCCAGTTACAGTCCCATAAACTTCAGACCACCCATATCTGGCATTCATTGGAAATATTTCTGAGTCAACTCAGTCCTAGGGTCAGCTGCATCCTCCTCGTCTGCCTCCTCGTCACTTCCAGTCATCAGCCTGACCAATGGTCACCTCCTCCTCATCCAACAGTGGAGTGTGTCTACTCAGGGCAAGATTGTGTAGCATGCAACATGCTAACATGATATGGCATACTTTCTGTGATCTGTACTGTAGGGCACTGACGGACACATGTAGGCATCTGAATCTTGCTTTCAGTAGCCCAAATGTCCTCTGGATTACTCGCCTCGTTTGGCTGTGAGCCTCATTGTAACTGCTCTCTCCATCAGTTGTAGGGTGCCTCACTGGTGTCAGGAACCAGGGCAGGTTGGGGTAGCTGGAGTCACCTGTGTGCACAAAGGTATGGATCATTAGGGAACCATGAGAGGCACAGACCTGACTGTGAAGTGAAGTAGCATAGATGTTAGACATAGAGAGTGGTACACTTACCAATGAGCCAGGCCATCTCTCTCTGTAGTCGCGGCATCATTTGTGGGACACTGCTGTTTCTCAAGATGTAAGAATCATGTACAGATACAGGAAACTTTGCTGTCACATGAGAAATGTATTGGTAGGCAAAACACACCACCTGCACATAGTGATTCTTCCTCCTACTGTAAAGGTGCTCATTGGCCCTGGGAGGAACTAAAGTGATGTGGGTGCCATCAATGGCCCCCTCTGACATGTGGAACGTGTGTTATGTCATAAAGGGCACACTTCACAGTGTACAGATCAGCACATTGTGGGAACCTGATGAAGCCGTTCAAGTGCTTGAGTAAGGCATCCAGTACATCCTGTAACACAAAAATGAACATCGGCTGTGACATTCCTGCAGCCAGTCCCACTGTCACCTGAAAAGATCCTGAGGCAAGGCAATGCAGGACAGACAACATCTGTGCTGCTGGTAGAATCAAATATGGATTACTTATGGCTGGCAGAAAATATGGCTCCAACTGGGTACAGAGTTCCCTGATTTTTCTGATGGTTCAGCAGATAAGTCTGTATAATGTTTCTTTCTTTCATGGTAGCAAGGTCGGCTAGGGGCCGGTAGACTGGTGCCTTTGTCAATCTCCCCATTGGACGGTATCTAGGCATAGGACAAGACACGTTCGAGGACATCTGTTACACTGTTGTTGCTAAAGTACACCATAGAAGTGGTGACCGGGACAAGTTATGTAAGGTATTTGAAACTTGACGTAGGGAAACAAATTTACACAAACTACACAACTGCGACATCCTGGCTGTCAATTCCATTGATCTATGTGTCACATGGAGATTTTACATCAGACATATTGGCAGGTGACACTCACTTCACTAGTGTGCTCACATGAGTTGACATCATGAATCAAGCAAATAGTGTTTAACTTCATGCTATGATGCACTAGGTTGACATTGAAATCTTTAGAATATGTGAAATGGCAGCCGCCTGTCCTGCATGCAAATGACAGATGGAAGTGACCTCATTCCGCCAGCGTTGGTAGTCATGGCGGTAGTCGGTCGGAACCTCCTTGCAACTCCTCATTGGTTAACATTGATGTCTATGGGAAACTGGAGCCAATGATGATCACCACCGGAGGTGACGGTCATGACCCCGGCTGCCGTGACCACCATTTTCTATAACCCAGCTCACTTGACTCCTGACACTCGAGCAAGCAAGACCTCCACTGCGTGAGCTGCTGTGTTCTGTATCTGGAAGCCACAATGGCAAGTCCTGCAGGAGATAGGGCTCCTGCCTTCACCCCTGAGGAACTCGAGAAACTGGTGAAAGGGGTCCTTCCCCTTTATGGACAGTTGTATGGGGCTCCAGATAAACAGGTTAGTACAATGTGGTATGCTTATCAGTTAGAGTGTTGTTTGACGGCAAAAGTGCGTGAATATAGACATGGCATGATTGACTGCTGGGGTTGTGTAGTTTGAATGATAATGGCATATTGTGGACTCTGTGTGAGCATGTGCTCTGCATGCTGTGTGTAGACCACGGCTGTAGGTGTAATGTAACTTTACATGAATTTTTCCTTTTATCTGTGTCTCTCATTCAGGTCTGCACCCATCAGAAGAAGGGTTTATGGAGAGCCTTCGCCAAGCAATTGCGGACCCTGAGGGTCCATAAGTGGCAGAGCACTCACTGCAGAAAGTGGTGGGAGGACCTGAGACACTGGGCCCAGAAGATTGCAGAGGTCCAACTGGGGATGTCCTCCCAACGAGGTAGGGGTCCCCTTCGGACCCTGACCCCCATTATGGCCCGCCTATTTGTGGTGGTCTACCCAGTGTTAGATGGGCGCTTGAGGGCAGCACAGCAGCCACAAGGGGGTGAGTACTGACTGTTTCATTTCAGTTGTATGGGCTTCTTTTGTGTCAGTTGGGTTACGTACGTACTAATGAGGTGTGTGTACATTGGCTAGGATCACAGCCCTGGCTATTACTTATAAGTGGTGCAAGATAGCTTTTGAACACCATGCTGGCAGTAATGTGTTGGTGCCCTTGTCAAGTAACGTTTAGACACACTTCTATGTTGAGTGATTTCAAAACCTTATTTCCCTATCCCTGAGTCTGCTTTAGATAGCCAATGTCAGGTAGTCATGGCTGATATTGGGTAATGAGTTCTGTGGGCAGGGAATTTCTACTGTGCAATAATTGAATTCTCAATGGATTTCTGTACATCATGAGTCCATCAATAATTTATGTGCAATTAACCTATCCTGGACATATGAAAAACAATATGTCTAAAGTGTCAGATTGATAAGTATATGTCAGGTAGTTGAACGTTTTTATCATTGTAGAATGACTGATGACAGACTGCAGCATGTCCAAACTAGTCATTTTGTTGGAATTGGGAGGTAACAGCTTGCATATTGGGTTTTGTCTTCATGACCAATGTAGGGGGACAATGTTTCATAGCCATTCCTTGCCACGCCAGAAGGCGAGTAGCTTACTTGTTGGTATGTGTACTAGACGGGTAGATATTGACCCTTTCCTCCCTTTCTTTCTCTCTATGTCCTCTTCTATCTTTGTGTGCATCAGCATTATCAGGTGAAGGAGAAGGGGCACTGGCGAGTAAGGAAGCTGCAGCCCACAGGATCCAGGAGGCAGAGTCCACCAACTCCGAAGTGACCAGTAGGACGGATGACGAGGGGAGCAGCACGGGCGAGACCAGTACAGCAACATCATTTTCAGTTTCCTCCTTCAATGGAAGCTCCTTGGTAGTGGCGGACCTATCTGGGACCATCCTAGAACCATCCTTGCCTGCCACCCCCTCTACCAGCACCGTCTTCCATGTAGCTCCCCACCCAGTTGCCCATGCCTGCTCACCCAGGAGGGTAGGCATCTCCTTCACTGCAGGCACCTCTGCCCCTGCCCCTAGAAGCCCTGCTGCCCTCAATGAGGAGGCTATTGACCTCCTGAGGTCCATCTCTGCGGGACAGTCAACCATTTTGAATGCCATCCAAGGACTGGCATCCCAGATGCAACAAAGTAATGCCTACCTAGAAGGCATTTACAGTTCCTTGGCTAACCTGCAGAGATCGTTTCAGGCTCTGGCCTCATCTTTGATGGCAGCCAGAGTCCCTTCATCTTCTGCCCCCCCTCCAGCTACCTGTGCCTAATCCAGCACATCTCTACCCTCACCCATTCAGAGCAAACATACACACCAGCATTCACTCTTAAACCTTTTACCCATGACCGCCCTAAAAATGTTTCCCTTGCCAGTCTTGACCTGTCCCTGCTTCTGTCCTACTCCGTGATGCCCCTAAGCACCATGTCTCCCTGCCATGTCTCCCTGCCTCAATGCAGACATTCCACCTCCCAGTCCTCCCATGCCCTTCCCTAAGATACCACTCCATCCAAAGCCAAAGTTCCCTGCTCCTACCCCCAAATCCAACTCCCTTCCCCACAATTAAAATTCAAACTCTAAACCCCCCTGCCAAACCTAAACCCAAGGACCCCCCTTGCAAGCTCAAGCCCCCACCCCACCCCTGAGGTGCCTGCTTGCCACATTGATGCCCCTGCATGTGGAGGCCAATTTGTAGTCACCAGTCAAGTCGGGCATGTGACTTTTCTGAATGTGTCTGGTGCACATCAGACATTTGGACTGGCCAGTAGACCTCGTCTGTATATAGTTTTATCTGTTTTTAACATTCCAATGCATCTGCCCACATAGCTGTGGATTTCAAGATTGAGCAATTATCCTGGTTTCCTTCAACATGATTGTGTTATAACTGTGTACTTTGATGTGTGTGTTGTATGTGTTTGGGATGTTTCTATGTTGCTGCATGTGCTGGGTTGACGACTTGTGCCATGTGCTTGTTGTTATGTTGTTATAGTTGTGTGTGGCATTGTGTGGTAGTGCTGTGTGCGTCCGTGTGTATAGTGATGCATCTGTGATGTCCTTTGAATGTTGGTTGGACGTGGCGTGTCACCTGAGGCCTTGTGTGGATGTCTGTACTATTTCTATGATTGTGTGTTCTTGCTATGTATTGCTGGCAGTATGTGTTGTTAGGTGAAGTTGCTCGATGTGCCTTTCTGACTATGCATTTGTGTGTTGGTGATGTTGTTGTCGTTGTGTGGTGCTGCGTATGGCTGTGTTTGACAGTGGCAGTGGTGTACGTGTGCGGTGTGCTGTGTGAGTGGCATGTGTCTTTTGGCCATGATGTGTGTAGTTTGCGGACGCGTTTGTGTAGTTAGTGCATGCATGTGTGTCTGTAGCTATGTGTGTTGATATGGGCATTTGTTTGCATGTGTGTGTGGCAATCGCTGTCCATGCCGGATGTGTGTGTTGTGTTTGGGTGTGCAATACTGCCCTTACCTCCAGTGTGTGCTAGGTGGGGGTACTAGGTTGCTGTCTTCGTCGTTGTCGCTGGTCCTGGTGGTATATGGCGAGATACAGCAGTGGGAAGACCTCCAGTTCGGGTTCAATGGCAGCCGCGGACGCCTCTGTGTACCTAGAGGTGAGGGTCTCCCTTTATGCCACCAGTTTCCGCCAGGCTTTTCGTGGCGGTCGCACCGCCCCGGAAATCCTGGTGGTCTGCTGACTCATAATATGGTGGGTGGTGTAATGGTCCCTGCTGGCCTGGAGATGGCTACTGCCGTTGTTGGTGGTCTCCCCGCACCAGCGGTACTGGTGGTGACTTGGCTGTGTTGCGGTTGGATCACCGCTGTGATCGTAATATGGCGGTCTGCACCGTCAGCCTGGCAGCGGTGCGACTGCCACTGCCAGCGTGGCGATCCAGTGACTGCCAAACTCGTAATGAGGGCCCAAGTCTCGAAGCCCATATCAGTGCTCGGGTTAAAGGCGAAGGGTACCAAATTAGATGCCTCCAAGAACTGTTGTTCCTAATTTCAGCAAAAAATGTTTCAAACTATTGTGCAAGCACTAGTCCTCTCAAGGATCGAGTACCTCTGCCTTCAGATTAGCATCCATAAAACTCACCTTACTCCTTTAAAAGCAGCTATCAATGGCATTGTTCAGCTGACATCTTGCTTCAGAACATTTGACAATATAACCCCAACCCTGATCACTCAGAAATTGCTTTGTTTAGAGGCAAGATGACTGTTGGAGATTGCATGCATTGTTCATAAAGCTGTAGCAAAAGGCTCTTTAAACTATCCAGTCGGTAAACTGATCAACTTTGGTGGGTCAATATAACTCTTTTTGTGGAAACACCAGCCTTCAAGAAACTAAGGGCTCTATTACAAGTTTACTATAGAATGGTTCTTCAGTAGCTAACACCGCCTCCCCCAATCAGGATGATTCCTACTTACAGAGCTTAACGTTCGGCTGTTCCAAAGACACTTTGAAATGGGGCTGTCCACATAATTGCCTCAGCATTTGAACACTTGACATTTGAATGGAGAATACTGCAGGACTGATTTATATGTTGTTACATCAGTGTGAGCTCTCATCAGCAACTCGACTCACATTTTGACATCCACCACAGAACTTAGGCCCTCATTACGACTCTGGCGGTCTGTGATAAAGTGGCAGTAATACCACCAACAGGCTGGCGGTAACTACTGCGAAATTATGACCATGGCGGAAAGATCTCCAAAAAACAGCCAATGAACCACACCGACCGCCAGGGCGGAAACAACAGGCACCACAGCGGTAGTCACCTACAGCCAGGCGGAAGTCAAAGTTCCGCCCATTATATTATGACCAGACAATCCGCCACCTTTTTCGAGGAGGTACCAATGACATCAAAAGCCTGGCGGAAACTGAGTTCAGAATTGAAAGGACTCACCTATGGAGACACCGGGAAGAACCACGCTGCCATGGAGCCCAAACTGCATGTCTTTCCGGTGATATTCTACGTTCTGCTCAACCACGAACATAAACACCGAAGAAGATGACGACGGTGAGTACAGCCACCTAGCACACAAGGGAAAGGGGGAGGAAAATGACAGTGACACACACACACGCACAGCACACACCCCACACACACACACCATACACACAACCAGATGCACAACAAAACAAGTTAACCCCCCTAAATCGGCTGAATAATGCAAGGACAAAAATAATTTACTAGAGTGAATATAATAAGATCAACACATTATAAATGATAATTTAGGCAATGTAACAGATATTTACAAATGTACAGAACAAGGAACACAGCCCATTCTTCATTTTGGGTGGGCCATAGGTCCCACTTGTCACCTGCATCAACACGGAGAGAACACTGCAGGGGCATCAGTTGGCAAATAGGCAGGCACATCAGGGGGAGGAGGGGGGAACCTCAGCTGGGAGCTGAAACAAGACCACTGGTTCCAGAGGGGGCAAAATGCCCTGTGCTTGGTCCTGGGGAGTGCAAGGCTACAGTCTCTTGAGTGGGTGACTTGCCCATTGGTTCTGGAGGGGGCAACATGCCCTATGCTTGGTCCTGGGGAGTGATAGGCCACAGTCTCTCGAGTGGGTAACTTGCACACTGGTTCTGGAGGGGGTAACATGCCCTGTGCCTGGCCCTGGGGAGTGCAAGGCCACAGTTTCTCAAGTGGGTGACTTGCCCACTGGTTCTGGAGGAGGCAACATGCCCTATGCTTAGTCCTCTGGAGTGATAGGCCACAGTCTCTTGAGTGGGTGACTTCCCACTGGTTCTGGAGGGGGCAACATGTCCTATGCTTGGTCCTGGGGAGTGCAAGGCCACAGTCTCTTGAGTGGGTGACTTGCCCACTGGTTCTGGAGTGGACAGGCCGCACAGCAGCCCATGGACGCAGGATTACATGTCGTCCGCCGGCGGTGACGGCTGCACTGTGTTGGTAGTGGTGGGAGGCTCCTGCACATCCCCTGTACCCTCGGATGGATGCACTGTGGTGGTGCTGGTGGTGGGGGGAGGCTCCTGCACATCCCCTGCACCCTCGGATGGATGCACAACCATGCTTGGGTGTGGGGGCTCCGTCACAGCTGCTGGACCAGGCTCCTTGCCCTTCCTGGCTGCTAGTGCAGGCTCCTTGTTCTTCCTGCCTGCTGGTGCAGGCTCCTTGTTCTTCCTGCCTGCTGGTGCAGGTTCCCTGCACTTTCTGGTGGCAGGTGCGGGCTCCTTGGTCTTCCTGCCTGTTGGTGCAGGCTCCTTGCCCTTTCAGGTGGCAGGTGCAGGCTCCTTGGTCTTCCTGCCTGCTGGTGCAGGCTCCTTGACCTTGCCGGTGGCAGGCTCCTTCCCCTTCAGTAAATATGGCCTGGATTCCTTTACACCACAAGTGGTTGCGGATGGAACTGGGCCCTTGGACTGTGTGGCTGAGGTGCTTGGCTGGGTTCTTTCTACCCTGGCCATACGTGCCGGGCGGGGGAAGGGGTAGGAAAGAGGTCAATGGTGGATAGGAAAAGCTTTTTAGGGACATTGGGGTGGGAAGAGGGAAAGGGAATGGGAATGCAGGATGAGGGAGTGGTTTTTGGAGGTGTCTGCTGGATTTAGGTGCAGGTGCATGGGCTGAATGCTATTGTGTGGTGGATGGCTGTTGGGTGTCTGAGTGCTTGCGTTTGTGTACTTTAGGAGAGGGGGACAGACACAGTGGGAGAGGACACAGGGGATGTGTGCATGGATGTTGTGGAGGTGTCTGAAAGTGAGGCGTGTGTTCTACTTGGTGTGCTGATGATGCTGGCAGTGGATGATGATGTAGTACATGCAGGTGTGAGTGTTGACGTAATTAGGTGGGAGGTGGAAGAGAAGGAAGGGAGGGAGACAGTGGAAATAGTGAATGTTGTTGTTTCTGCAACTGGATGGTGTTTGTGTGAGGGCATGTGGGATGAAGTGTGGTGCTTGTGTTTGCCTGTGACACTCTTGGGTGTTGTCTTGTGTGCAAGCTTGTCGGCCTGTGTGGTTAGGATGGGTTGGGGTTGAGAAGAATGGGACTGGGAAGTGGAAGTTGGAGGGGGGGCGGTTGAAACAGGGACAATGGCTGCCATCAGAGAGGAGGCCAGAGCCTGAATCGATCTCTGTTGGGCTGCCAATCAAGTGTGAATGCCCTCCAGGAATGCATTAGATTGTTTAATCTGGGCTGCCAGCCCCTGGATGGCATTCACAATGGTTGGCTGCCCTACAGAGACGGATCTCAGGAGGTCAAAAGCCTCCTCACTCATGGCAGCAGGGCTTACTGGGGCAGGGCCTGAGGTGCCTGGGGCGAAGGAGATGTCCACCCTCCTGGGTGAGCGGGCACGGGCAACTCGATGAGGGGCTGCTAGGAGGGCAGAGCTGGTATGGGGGTGGTGGCTGTACCTGTAGCTGGGGTGGTCACAGAGGTGTCCTCCACCACCAGGGAGCTTCCATCGGAGGAGGTATCTGTGTCTGAAGTGTCCTCTCCAGTCTCCACCGTGGTGCTCCCCTCGTCCTCTGTCTCACTGGTGCCCTCACCGTCGGTGGACTCTACCTCCTGGGTCCTGTGGGATGCAGCTCCCTCCGTCACCGGTGCTTCTGCTCCTCCGCCAGATGATGCAAATCCACATAAGGAGAGGATGACAAAACAAGAAAAGGGGGGAGAGAGACAAAGGATACACTGGGTCAATGCCTGCACCAACACAACCGTTGGTGTACACAGCACCCTCACACACAGGGAACAGGCCTTTGCACTATGCATTGCTCCACCACTGATTTTGCTTGCCACCAAGGCATAAGGAGGGCACACACCGCCAACAGCAGCACACCTGGGACCCACACTGCCGTGGCGAGTAGTGGATGCCTACAAGCTAGGTAGCTGGATTATTCCTTCAGAACCTTAGCCACCAGGGAACCTACGCTTCAATGTCTGGCCTGGCCTAGGGGCTCCCACTGACACACATCCACCACCCGGATACCAAACCACCAGGCGTAAGTTGTAATGATGGGCACTGTACTCATCCCCTTGTGGCTGCTGTGATGCCCTCAAGCGCCCATCCAGCTCTGTATAGGCCACTGCCAGTATGCAGGCCATCAGGGGGGTCAGGGTTCGACGGGCACCCCTTCCTCATTGGTGGGCCATCCCCAGCTGGGCCTCTGCCGTCTTCCGTGCCCAGCGTCTCAGGACTTCCCACCATTTGCAACAGTGGGTGCTCCACCTACCATAGACCCCCAGGGTCCACACCTCCTTGGCGATGGCATGCCATATACCCTTCTTTTGATGGGCGCTGACCTTCAGAGGCAATACACACAGGGAACACCATTAGAAAACGAGTCAGACTGTTACACATATGGCCCACCATACTGTTTCCATCACCATTGGCACACACATAGCCCAGCACACAACCTGTATCCGCCAAGAGGACTTCCACCCACCCCCTTACACAAGGCCTTTACACACACCACTCCATGCATTCATGCCACATACATCGTGCCCACAGTGCACTCACTTGTTGGTCTGGAGGCCCATACAGCAGTCCGTACTGGGGTAGGACCCTATCCACCAGTCTCTCCATCTCCTCCAAAGTGAAGGCTGAGGCCCTTTCCCCGGTCACACGGGCCATGGTAGGTTCCAGACACAGGTCACAGCAGCACATGCAGTGTAGGTCCTCTCATATGGAAGGTCAGGTAGCAAGCGAGGAAGATGATAGAAAATGGCGGTCACGTCCACAGCGGTGCATACCGTCACCACCGTCGCAGATCACCTTTGACTACTGTACCCCATTGGGCCCAATGTTAACCAATGAGGAGTTTCACGGCAGCTCCCGACCACCGCCCACAACGGTGCACAACGTCAGCGGAATTACCTCACTTCAACCTGTCTCTCCACACAGGATAGGTGGTCGCCATTTCATGGGGGGGCAGGCCTCTGGAATAATGCTGCATCACAAGAGGTATAGGCAAATACTGTACAAATCACACTGACCCATTACATGTTTACAGAATGCAAACTACTGTTGTAGCTCCATTGTGCAGGTTGTGACCGGCTCCTCACTCTTATGTCCCTTAGATTCCCACCGCTGTCGATTAATAGGAGATGGAGACATACCCCGTGTACAGACCCCTGTTGGACTTGGCAACACTGGATGACAGGCACATTATCCTCACCTATAGACTTGACAGGGCCACAATAACAGAGCTGTGTGCCCAATTGGAGCCTGATCTGATATCTGCTATCCCTCACCCCACTGGGATCCCCCCTTTTGTGCATATGCTATCAGTACTTCATTTCCTGGCAATTGGTTCAAGTGACAGTGGGCTTGGCAGCTGGAACATCACAGCCAATATTCTCAAACGTGCTGACAAGAGTGTTGCCTGCCCTGATAAAACACATGCAGCTACATTGTTTTCCCCCAGGTTGAGGATTTGGCCACAGTGAAGGCTGAGTTTTATGCAATGGGACATATCCCCAACATAATTGGGGCGATTGATGGAACACATATTGCATTTGTCACCCTCTGGCAGAATGAACAGGTGTTCAGGAATCATAAGAGTTTTCACTCCATGAATGTTCAGATGGTGTGCTTGGCAGACCAGTACATCTCCCACGTCAATGCTAAGTATACTGGGTCAGTGCATAATGCCTTTGTCCTGAGGAATAGCAGCATCCCAAATTTGATGGCCCAGCTACAGAGGCACAGGGTGTGGCTAATAGGTGAGCTCTGGTTCCCACCCAGTAGATGTTGGTGTATGGGTATGGTGTGGGCCATATAGGGTAGTGTGTGGCTAAATATTGTCCCTCAATATTTGCAGGTGACTCTAGTTACCCAAACCTATCATGGCTGCTGACCCCTGTGAGGAATGCCAGGACAAGGGCAGAAGAACATTATAATGAGGCACATGGGCAAACCAGCAGGATCATTGAAAGAACATTTGACCTCCTGAAGGCCAGGTTTCGGTGGCTCCATTTAAAGGGGGATCCCTGTGCTACTCACCCAGGAAGGTCTGCCAGATAGTAGTGGCATGCTGCATGTTGCATAACCTGGCCCTCAGATGCCATGTCCCTTTTATGCAGGAGGAGGAGACTGGAGATGCCTATGTGCCAGCAGTAGACCCTGTGGACAATGAGGATGAGGAGGCAGACGATGAGGACAACAGAACATCTGTGATCCGACAATACTTCCAATGATACACAGGTAGGACAGTGTAACTTTGCATTTCAATGACTTTGGTTGTAATCTGTGTGGCAATGGCATGCTGATAT
Organism: Pleurodeles waltl; assembly: GCF_031143425.1. Lineage (NCBI taxonomy): Eukaryota > Metazoa > Chordata > Amphibia > Caudata > Salamandridae > Pleurodeles > Pleurodeles waltl. The sequence goes on from NC_090439.1 coordinate 780,632,768, forward strand.
TTCCCACTTCTATTCCCACTTACTGTTCCCTCTGGCAATTCATTTTGCAGATGTTGGTGACCTGACATATATTCCTGGTGTGATCACTCCAACCAGCTACAGGTCATTAATCTATGCTCATTCTATGTACAGTTCATTTGCATTGGTTGTACCTGTTTCAATCAATACATATTTGAAATACATGACATACTTAAAGGAGAATTTGATCCAAGCGTGTTTATTGAAGTCCTAACATATAGGGGGAAAGTGCAATGGGATAGGGTAATGATGCAGTAAAGTCCAGGGTATTGTTCCAGTCTGTTTGTAGCACAGGTGCAGTGTCCATGGGGACATAGGAAGGGGAGCAATGGCCCATCAAGGTGGACAGGGTGACTGAGTGGGACACAAGGGTGACAATCAGGAGAGTCTCATTTCCTGGTGGTGGTCTTGGCAACTGTCTCTGGCTTCTATCTGGATCACAGGGAACCTTCTGCAGGGGGAGAGGTTCTGGTGGCCTGTGAGTCCTGTGGCGGGGCCTCCTCCCTCGACACTAGCGGCAGTAGAGGTGTCTGGCTAGTGGCAGGGGCCCGCTGGTGTGAGAGTGCCTCCCTCATAATGTTGGCCATGTCTGCCAACACCCCTGCTATGGAGATCAGGGTTTTGTTGATGGCCTGCAAGTCCTCCCTGATCCCCTGGTACTGTCCCTCCTGCAGTCGACTTTTCTCCTGCACATTGGCCAGGATCTGGTCCGTCGTGTCCTGGGAATGTTTGTAGGCTCCAAGGATCTTGGAGAGTGTCTCCTGGAGAGTCGGTTCCCTGGGCCTGTCCTCCCCCCTGGCATACAGCAGTCCTCCCAGTGTCCCTATTGGCCTGTACGTCTGTCCCCTGAACCGTGTGCCCACTGCCACTGACCCCTGGTCCCTGATTGTCTTGTGTGCAAGGTGTGGCCTGGGGTCCCTGTAGAGGTGGACATACTGCTGATTGACGTGTCCTGGGGACAGAGGTGTAGGTACGCTGGGTGCGTGCTCTGGTGGTGTTTTCTGATGGGGGAGGCTCTGTGATGGTGTGTGACTGGGCCTTGGTAACCGGCTGCCAGTGGTCCCTGATGGGCCAGGTTGGTCATCCAGATCCTGAAGACAAGAGTTGCTGTCATCACTGTGGGCCTCTTCAGTTGGGGGACTGGATAGTGCTGGCACCTCCTCTCCGGTGACATTAGCTGGGGTACCTGTGGGCATGTTAAAGATGTGTTATGGTTTCTTTGTCTGACATATTGTATTTCTGTGGCTTCCCTTCTATGGTTGGATTTGCCCTGCCAGCTTTCACTTGTGTATGTTAGTATATGGTGGGATTGTTAGTGCTCTCTGCTATGCATGCTTTAGTAATGATTGTCCATGCAGGGCTGTGAGGGGTGTCTACGCATTGGTACAGCATGCAGGGCTTGGCATTGGTAAGATTGAGATGTGATGGTGGAGTGTGTGGGATGGAGTGGAGTGATGGAAGTGAGGGTGAGGGTGTGTGATGTCATGCAGGTAGGGGGTGATAATAGTAGAGAGTTGACTTACCAGAGACCAGTCCTCCCCTGACTCCGGCCAAGCCCTCAGGATGCAGTATTGCCAAGACTTGCTCCTCCCATGCTGTGAGTTGTGGGGGATGTGGTGGGGGTCCACCGCCAGTCCTCTGTACAGGGAGCTGGAGTCTTGCTGCTACGGGACGTACCTTCCCCCGTAGGTCATTCCACCTCTTCCTGATGTCATCCCTGGTTCTTGGGTGCTGTCCCATGGCAATGACACTGTCCATGATTCTCCGCCATAGCTCCATCTTCCTTGTCATGGATATCTGCTGCACCTGTGCTCCAAATAGCTGTGGCTCTACCCTAACAATTTCCTCCACCATGACCCATAGCTCCTCCTCTGTGAAACGGGGGTGTCTTTGTGGTGCTATGGGTGTTCTGTGAGGTGTGTTGGTGAGGGTGTGTTGGGTAATGTGTTGGGGTATGTGATGTGGAGTGCGTGAGTGATGTATAGGTGTGAGTAGTGTGTGGCTCTTGTTGTGTCAGTGGTCTTGGTGTCTCTCTGTCGGCAATGGTTTGGAGTTGGAAAGGGTGTGGGCACTGTGGGTGTGTGTTTTATAGTGGTGTAGGTGTGTGGGTGTGGTATGTGTATGGGTGTTAGGTGTGTGTTATTTGAATTGGCCAATGTGGTGATGTTTTGTCTGTGGGGGTCCATTTTGAGCGCAGTGGTATGTACCACCAATGGTTTACGGCCGTTGAATGTCCACCGTGGTGATTCATTGGCCATAATGTGGGGGGTGTAGTTCTGTTGGCGTAACAGTGTGGGTTTTGATACCGCCAGTTTATCACTGACCTTTGGTCTGGCAGATTTGTGTGTGTGGCTGAATTCTGTCGGATTGGTATGGGTGTCATAATATGGTGAACGGATTTCTGCCGCCGCAGTGGTATGCTGGCGGCCGTCAGCGTGGCAGTAAGTGGGATTTACCATCAATGTCATAATGAGTGCCTTATTCTCTAGTTCTCATGACAAATATGCTTTTGGTGGGTGAGCAGTAAATATGGTTATCTTGTAAATCAAAGGCTTCTGGGGACAGAGAGGAACACCGAGGCAGCAGGTAACTACATTTTTTATTTTAAATGAAGTGCTCTTTTTGACTTACTGACAGACAGTGTGAGAAATCGGAAATAGCCTTAATAACGCAGGCTAAGCCACACTTGTCGTTTCAACGCAAGGTAACAACGTTCACCTGAACCATGACTCTCCGGATCTCTGCCTTAACCACGCATATGCCTAAACCATGAATATCTGTGGTTATGGCAGAGAACGGTCTGTGGTCTAGCTGTGCTGTTGGGCAGAGAAAAGCAGATCAGGAGGGATCGGGAGAGGTAAGTGAGGCTGGATTTGGGAGGTAGTGTTTAGGGGTTGGGGGTGATTTTAGGCCTCAGAGCATGTGCATGGCAGTCGGGGTCAGGGTTTTAGGGTTCAGGGTGGGGTGTTGGGTAGTTTAAAGGGGGTAGGGGCAGTTTTCAGCAGTGGGGGTCAGTTTTAGGTCTGAGGGTGGGGGGCTGGGTTCGGGGTAGTTTTATCAAGGTTCCAGAGAGTGGAGAGGTAAGAGGGTCTGGGGCCAGGTTGGGGGGTAGTTTTTAAGGATGGGGTATGTTTTTTGCGCTCAGTGAGGGTGGGGGGTCAGAATAGTTTTTTGACAGGGGGCAGGGTTTTGGGGTTCAGGGCGGGGGTGGAGTAGTTTTAAGGAGGAAGAACCAGGTTTTAGGGCTCAGGGCTACTGGGAAAGTTTTCAGGTGTGGGCGTCAGTTTTATGGCTGAGGGCAGGGGGCTGGGATAGGGGAAGTTTTTAGCAAGGGGCAGGGTTTTAAGCTTCAGGGTGGAGGGAGGGGAAGGGGAAGTTTGAAGGGTGGGGCAGGTCAGATGTAGGGCTCAGGGCAGAGGGTTGGGGTAATTTTAAGGGCAGGTTCACTTTTAGGGCAAGGCGGGTTCACTTTAAGGGCTCAGGGCAGGGGGGGCAGGGTACTTTCAAGGGCAGGGTGGCCAGTTTTTCGGGCTCAGGGCCAGGGGCTCGGGGTAGTTTTAAGGGCAGGGTGGGTCAGTTTTAAGGCTCAGGGCGGGCGAATAGGCAGTTTTAAGGGCTGGGGTAGGGTGGAGTGCAGAGCTGAGGTATCAGGCTTAAAGGACAGAAAAGAGGGGGGCAGTGGGGTGCAAGTTACCATGCATATTCCTTTACCAATTATGCTTTTACATTGCAATTTGTTGTAAAGGCATGCGTGGTAAAGACGTGCGTGGTAAAGATGAGGTCATGGTTCTGATCGCATTGTTTAGGCATGCATGGTTAAGGCATGCATGATTGTGTCATACAACCATGAGAAACTCAGCCTCAACTCCAGAGCTCTCAATCGTGGACCATAAAAAACATTGCCCCACCACTTTCATTACTTTAGCTGCCGCCTCTGCTGATACAAAGCAAAGTGCTCTGCTACCCTTGTGGGTCTTGTTTTTGGTGTACAAAACAGCAAAATAAATAAAGACCATAACATATATCAAACAATTGGGAAATTTACATTCTGTGCAAGGTGTCAAGCAAACAAATCCACTTCATTCTAGATTTTGTTTCAACTCTTTTTTTAACAGTTTTAGTAAGAATTTCTCGCTGGAAAGGTACAGAGCATCAATAGAATTTATAAACACCATCTTTTAGAGAATAGTGGGCCAGATGTATGATCCAGAGTTTTGAGACTCGCAATTTGCAACTCATGTGCAAGTCACAAATTGTGAGCCGCGAAACCATATTCACAACAGTGTACCTCACACTGTTTGCGATTCCCAATGGGGTCGCAAATGGCCCACCTCATTTAGATTAATGAGGTAGGTTGCAATTTGCGACCCCATTGGGAATGGCTGGACTCACCGCGATGGTGGCCTGCTGGAGACAGCAGACCACCATGTCTGTGACTGCTTTTAAATAAAGCTTTTTTTTTTTAAATGCAGTCCGTTTTCCTTCAAAAACAAAAATGAAAAGTGTTCTTTTCATTTTTTCGGAGCAGGCAGTGGTCCGTGAGACCACTGCCTGCTCTGAAAAAATATGTTGGCTTCCATTCACAAAGGGGAAGGGGTCCCGTGGGTACCCCATCCCATTAGCTAATGGGTTAGCACCAATTTAAAATTGGTGCTAACTGCGATTGTTTTGTGACCACATTCACGATCACAAAACAATCATATATCGCACTGCAACTCCCAGTTAGGAAGGGAATACCCCTTCCTAACTGAGACTCGTAAACCTATTTTGGGATTCGGTAAAGAGAGTACCAAATTGCAAAATTGGGTTTGTACATACCAAAATGCTTTTTTCTTGTCGCGAACAGCCCAAATCTGCGAATTGGCCTGTTTGCGTCAAGAGAAAAGCTTCGTACATCTGGTCCAACATCTTGTACAGCACAGGGATGTAATTGCAAGACACTGCCAGCCTTATGGCTTGAAACCTTAAGGCTGCAGTCACACTGCTCAACTAGTGAAGTCAACCTTGTTCAGCATGGTTTACCTACAGGATCTAGGCTTACCCTGAAGAATATTTTTAAATTCTAAATATTCTAAGCCTGATTAAGAAAACGTTAAGACCATGCACTCGCTTTTACACAGCTGAAGCCTCTTGTGGGTAAATCACTAACGGTCCCTAGTTACTAGGAAGGTGCATGGGAAACATTTCCACATTTTTTTTACATATTTACTACATTGCCCAAAAAATAACATTGAATAGGAACCAAAATGATAGTAAAACTTTGTTTGGACCTTTGAATTACTTTGGGGCATATTAAAGAGCCCCTAGCTACATTCTAAAGCCACATTAGCATCATTTTTGTTTATAATAATGTGGTGTCAGAAGGCCTAAAATGCATGCATTGGGCCACATTGTAACCCTTTGTGCTACATTATGCCTGCGCCAGGCATAATGTATGCAAAGAGGACGTTCCCCTATTAGGGGAGCCGAAAAAATGGCGCAAGGAAATCTAAGGGATTTCCGTGCATAATTTTTTTTAGCACTTTTAATGCCTGCTCAGAGCAGGCATTAAAAGGAGGCATGCCTTTGAATACAATGGGCCTCTATGAACACTGCAGGAGAAGAGTCAAAATGTTGGCGCTACTCCTGCAAAGTACATCAATAGCGTAAAATAAATTATGCTATTGCCGCACTACCCTGCGCCATGGTGCCATGGTGCTAAGAGCAGGAATTAAAGGGAGGCTCCCATTGTTTCTAATGGGCCTCTGGGTGCTTCTCAGGATTAGCATACAAATATTTTATGCTAACCCTGCAAAGTGCCAGACTAGCATAAAAAATGATGTCGCTAGTACCCCTGACTACCACCATGGTCCGCCGTATTTTAAATACAGCACACACATGCTGGCCTTAGGGGGGGCTGAGGGGCGCCAGAAAAGTGGCGCTGCACAATATGCAGCGACACTTTTCATAAAGCTTCCCCTTTGTTTCTTACCTGAATTGCAGTTTTTCTAGCTATGAAACAATTACCACATGGACTTTTTTCTAAAGAAAGTATTCTTAGTTGAGCTAAGCTACTAAGGGTGAATCAAGTACAGCTTTAAGGAACCAGGTTAACTGTGTGGGTCAGATTGTTTCAGCCGTGTAGGAGCTCAGTCTCAGCTGACAATACTGTGGCATATTTCTGCCTAATGCCTAATATTTTGATTGTCTACAGCTCTGAATAGTGATTCTGTGGCAATCATCCTTCAAATAGACACTACCCTATCCACAGAATATCTCAGTGTAAATTTGTTATGGTCAGAGCTGCCATAAAGTACAGCCTCTCAGCACTAGCAAATCAGCTCAACTGTAAAAACATCAAACACAAACATTCCAAGTTGACCAACACATTTCTTATATTAGAGTACTGCATTACTTTTCCCCTTAAAAACCAAAATATACAAAAGGAACAATGAGAATATGGGGGTCATTTCAACCCTGGTGGTCCAAGACCGCCAGGGCTGTTATGACAGAAGCACCGCCAACAGGCAGGCGGTGCTTCCCAGGTAATTATGACCGCCGGGGCTGGCGGTTTCTCGCCACAATGGCCCCGGTGGTTGTAATCCACCAGGGCAGCGCTGCTAGCAGTGCTGCCCAGGGGATTACGAGTCCCCCTACCGCCAGCCTTTTCCTGGCGGTTTGAACCGCCAGGAAAAGGCTGGTGGTACGGGGAGTCACGGGGCCCCTGGGGGCCCCTGCACTGCCCATGCCACTGGCATGGGCAGTTCAGTGGCCCCCTGACAGGGTTCCGTGCAGCTTTTCACTGTCTGCTATGCAGACAGTGAAAAGAGCGACGGGTGCAACTGCACCCGTCGCATGGCTGCAACACCGCCGGCTCCATTTGGTCCGCCACCCGCCAAGGTCGTAATGAGGGCCTATATAAGCTACATCCTACAGAAACCTAAACAGAAAAAAATATATGACTATATAAACATACTAAATAATGCAGATTGCAAAAATGAGACAACAATAGCATATAAACATCCTAAATAATGCAGTACAGAATTATCAAAAGAAAGCTGTATCTTAATATAAATGATGCTGACAAGAATACATTAGTGTGCTGTCACATGTACAATAACTGTAACATATACATTAACACTTTACCCTTTTCTTTTAACAAACTTATCTAAACCTGATACGCAACCTCCTGACACAGCTGCTTCTACAAACACCTCCATTACCATCTTGAGGGTTGGAGGAACTGAAACCACAACCATCTTTAGGCTTCAATAAATTGTCTCCCTAGGACAAGATATCACTTTGATCTGTACCATGACCTAAAACATCTCAATATTGCACCACTCTTTCCACAATCTGTCAATTACATCCATTGAGTCTGACAGCATTGCCACACACCCTTTCAACAAGTTACCCACAGTACTTCTTACCTCCTTCCTTAACACATATCCCTTTTCTGATGTGAACAACGTCACCTATATCAAACTTACCTCACACCCTTGTCCATGACTGTCATAAACTAACTTCTTCCTAGCTGTTGCCTTGGCAGAGTTCTCCTTGTCTTTTAAGTCACATTTCTACAGTGACATGCCAAATTGTACCCACTTTCCCATCCAACTCGGGCATACCTTGGTAGAAGTGCCTTCTATCCCACAATAACTCAAAAGAAGATACTAAAGTAGCACTCTGTGGGCTGGTGCAATAGAGCCATAGCATTGAATTCCCTGCATTCCTGACAGTACACCTATTTGCAATTGCCCATCCCACACATTGTACCACAACACGGTTCATGCTCTTGACCTGACCATTACATTGGGTATGGCACAGCGATGTTCTCGAGTGTTTAACATCCTCTGTTCTTAAAAAAATTATTACTTCTTCATTGACAATTTGGACACTGTTATCTAATACTAAAAGCTCTGGAAAAGCTTCCCTCATGAAAACATTCTTCAAAAATGCAATTATCACCTTGGCAATAGGTTCCATCACAAATGTTACCTCAAGTCACTTAGAATAAAAGTCAACCAAGACCAATGCATAATGCGACTGTTTTGGGAGAGCATAATAAGGTCCAACAAGGTGAATCCTGACTTTTTCCCATGCTTGGGACGGGCACACAATCAATTGTAAAGGAGGTTTCCTTATGACAAAACTTTTCTCTGAAGTGGCACAAATGGCTCATTTGACCACAAATTCACCTACTTCTCTGTCCATAGAAGGCCACCAAAATGTTTGTCTATGGCAGCGTTTAGTGAAAGTACACCCTAAATGCCCCTCATGTGCTATCTTGATTAGCTTATACCTCAACTCAACAGGTTGTATTAATTTCTCAGCTCTAAGCAAGAGGCTGTCCTCCACTGACAGTTCATTAGACACCTTCCAGAAAGGTTAACATGCATGCTCAACAGGTTTTTCCATGGACTGACCCTTAGTAACACATTTGATCATTTTCTGAGGGCCTCATCAGCAAGAACATCTCATCTCTATTCTGATTCAGAGATCGCAAACATCTCTTCCAAGACAAATGCAACAGTCAGACAACTCTCATCACACACCTCAGCATTCACGTCCTTCTCATCTATTTTCTTTGAAGGACATGCCTGCTCTTGTGTGAGCAGGCATGTCCAACTGGGTGGAGAGGAACAGGGAGGGTGGGTATAGAACTGGCAGACAAAGATGGTACTTTAGTTGCTCCTGATGGGTACACCACCACTAGGGAGTGGCCACTGGAGGAAGATTTCAATGATAATTATGATGGAGTTCTGATCTCCAAGTCACACTCTCCTCACTCTCTGTGTCGGTTGTGTCTTGACCCGAGGTCCCGTGACCAGATGCATCCCCACTTGGCTATGCCCTGTCTCCTTTGCTTGCCTGGGCTGATGCTGCAAATACAAAGAGAAATAGGTTCACTGCATGCCCCTGATCACAGTTGAACAACAACTCTGATTAGCAAACATTACCATGATGTCAAGAAGACCCCAGCAAAGATCTCCACCTAAGTGGCCCGTACATGTACCATACCATATGCATGCATGCCATCTGAACTGTCAACAGTTGCCCAAAATAAAAGCAGGATCTCAGACAACCACAGTTGCATGGTTGAAGATGTGCAATCACAGTAACCATTGAACAAGTAGGAGAACACATCACCTTCAATGCTTTGCCTCATGGAGCTTAATTCACGTAGCTATTGTCATACAATAGTAGGCCAATGCCAACTGCTTTCACACAGATTACACACAAGGTCATGCAGACATGTATTTGTCACACACAGAATAGCACAAAAAAAAGAAATGATGCTCCCAGACAACCAATGTTGCTGACAACAGTACAGTAGTTTTGAGAAGGTGACATGGAAATACTCTTGTCACACTGGAAACATATCCAAAATGCACACTACACCAAGTGAAATTTGTCCCAGTGGAGTCATGGAGGTAGTACTAATGTTATTCAGATAGGCCACACAATTGGCATGGAAATGTACACTGTAGACATCATGTGCAAATTGTCAGGGAGATATGTCCCTAAAGTCCACAACACAATGAATCAGCAAGCCCCAGGGAAATCACTACCACTGTCTTGCACCCCTTACAATGAAATTCTCTGATTGCATCAGTAGAACCCACTAGTCCTTTGTATGTTGGAGAGACATAAAGATTTGCAAGTACCTGTAAAAGGCCCTCAACATGTTACCCAAAGGAAAGCAACATCCCTGTCTCTATTTTGGTCTTGCATACCCAGATGTCTGTGAATGAATGGTGGTACCCAAACCCATGTGATTTAAAAATGACTGCAATACATTCCATAATGCATGCCAACTGTCAGGTAAAAAGCTTCCCCGTTACACATGTGCAGTGTACTTTGCTACATGATGTCCTGGACATGCACATTGTGGCTTAAAAATCTAGTCATACACACTTGTCCCTCATTACTACTGCAGTTGTACATGCCAAATGGCATGCCATGACGGCTGAGGGTATGTGTGAGCCAACAATCAATGGTGATGCGATCCTGTCTGTGGCACCACAGGAAATGTACTCTTAGAATAAATCTTTATTCGGGCTGGGGGAACATGGCGGTCGGCTGAGGTAGCCGATCGGAGCTCGTCTCTCGATGAAGTGTCAGCCGCATGAATTTGATTCCCCTTACGTTACCTTCACTTAGTGCGGGACGGGCGGATAAGCCGGGGTGTCATCCTTGTCATCTGAGGTGGTGGTTTCTCCATGGCGGAAGACTTGCGGCTGGCTTGGCGCCTCCATGGTGGAGCCAAGTATGCTTTGGAGCGCGGCGGTGGAAGCACTTCAGAGACTTTGCGCAGTGTTCCTTGTGAAGCTGCGACACGGTCAGGGTACGCGCCAATGGTAGAGGCAGCGCATGTCTGGTGCTGCAAGGCTGGAAGACTCATTTAGGCTCTCACTGCTCAGAGGGTCGAGGAAGGGTGATGGCTGGGACAGGGAAAATTCCCAATTTCATGTGGCGTTATGTGCTAATGGCTATGGATCGGAGTTTGAGCAAGAGCAAAAACACGCTGATATCAGGTAACTAGTCTTCATCTTTATTTCTTGAGTTAAAAGGCCAGAGACCCCAAAAACTGTCCTGCCCCGGCATAAAAAAAGGTAGAGGATATTTATTGGAAGCTGGCAACTGTTACACACTGAGGTCTAAGAAATTATCTGGAGTTTTGTGTGAGGGCAACTCTGAATATAGGAAAATTACTCCCCGGTCACCCATTTGAGCACCAGTGAGACAGGGCAAATTGTGAGGCGGCACCTGGGTAGCAAAGGTCCACTCAGATAGAAAGCTGTCAGCAGCAGCTGCCAGCTCATCTCCATAGGAGAAGAGACAGATCTCTAGAGTCAACACCACAAAATTCACTGCATCCCTGAGATCTTATTTCAAGGTGCGGTCGGAGCTAAGGAGGTCCGGTGAAGGGAGTGGGAAAGTAAACCTTGAACAAGAGGGCCAGGAGAGGGGTATGGATAAAGTAAGCTCTGTAAAGGCCATGGGCCCGGGTAGTGCACCTCAAATGACTTTGATAGTTCTCCCGGCAATTCCACTGTGTAACAAATTTTCCTGCATGGCAATGGAGGAGCCAGCGTTTATAGGGGCAGTGGTGGGAGATATAAGTGAGAAGGTTGACAATCAGGCCACCAATCATGAAGATACTAGTACTGGGGGGAGTAGCCCAAAGGGATGGGAAGCAATCTAAGAAATGCTAGCTCGGTTAACGCTTCTGTGTCTCCGAGGCTAAACAAAGAGAGTCACAGGGACTTGCTCCAGTCTGGAAGGGAAGATTGAGAGCTTATTCCAGTGAACACATGAATTGGAGAGTAAAATGCAAGATCTCTATCTGTCGGTTCTAGAGAACTCCCAAGAGGTGTCATGTTTAAAGAAAAAAGAAAAAGTTGTGGCTGAGAGGCTCAAGAGATTGAAAAATAACATTGTGAGGAATAACATTAGAATCCTGGGTGTGGCAGAAGGCTCAGAGGGGGAAAACATTAAAGCCTTTGTTATCAGTCTCTTGGGAAATGCATTCCCGCAGGGCACCAGCCCTGTTATCCTCAATTCAGAGATTCAGCAGGTTGACAGAGATCCCTTCAAATTCAGGGAGGTAAAAAATACAGAAAATCTTGATTAACTTTCTGACCTATTCTGTGAAGGAGAGGATTCTGAATCTAACCTTGATGGAGAAGACTATGCAAGCAATTGTGGTTACCTTCAGGATTAGGTCAGATATCTCTAGGGAGACAGCAGACAGGCAATGGGAACTAAGGAGCAGAATGGAGGATATCAGGAACTAGGCGTCACTGTGCAACTGAGATTTCCTGCCATCCTAAAGGTTATGTGGCTACATAAAATAGACAATTTTTTGGACCCAGAAGAGGCTGAAACTTCATTTTGAATGTCAAGAAAAAGGCTGAATCCAGATAAAGGAGGAGCATGAGAAGTATGGGGAGGAGGCAAGAAGAAAGTATTATAGTACCAGTTGATACTTCCAAGGGGGAACAAGCTTAAATTAGGCATAAGATATGTATATTTGGAGAGATGGGAGGGTTCCCATGGGAGGGAGCACACGTAGTGGGGAGCATAGGGGAAAAAAGAAAAAAATATTAAAGTCCTCAGTATTTGAAGGAAGCACAAGCTGGAATGTAAATGGTTCACAGGTGATCAAGAGGCAGCGTCTTATTCTTCAATATCTGATAGATAATGAGGCCCAAATTGTTATGCTGGAGGAAACATTTTTTAAGACAAGAGTGTAGGGACCTCTTTTCAAGCAAAGATGGATTGAAAAACTGATTGCCACAGACCAGTCACATTGTACTAAAGGTATAGCTATATTATTCAAGTTAAAATCTGCAGTGGACCTGATTCGATATAGAGCTGACGAGGCAGGAATAAATAGATAAAGACACAGCAAAATCTCTTCATCTTAGTGAGTTACTAAGGCCCAAATATTCACAATGTTAATCCCTTGGCTCAACTGTTTGCTAGTCTAGTTGATTGTGACGCCCCCATCATTCTAGGGGGGGGACTTCAATATCTTGCTGGACAATAATCTTGACAGGTCTTCAAATCAGATCCAGTGCAGTACCCCAAAGATGAGATAATATTTGCTGGATATGGCAGAACATTTTAACATCTGCAATGTATGGCGCAATGTGATAAGGAACCACAGGGATTACTCCTTTCTTAGTAAAAAGCATGGATCCTACTCTACGTAGGACTATTTTTTCTAATAACAGGGAAGTGGAGAAAAAAGGTGGCATTTACTTGTCGGATCATGCTGCGATTCTGTTAAAAATCAAGATGAGGAATGGGCATGAGACTAGGCTGTGGACAGTTAACAGGAGGATCCTTCTACAGTCCCGGATAGATGCTGCAGTGCTTCTTGGAACAGAGGATTTTCTCTCTTGGAATATGTCATTGGCACCTATACTTATAGTCTGGGACACTTATAAGGCCTAGTTAATGGAGTTCCTTAAATGTTTATCAGTAAATGGGGTGAGGGAGGAGAACGTGCAGCTTGGGCAATTACAGAGGGATATTGTGAAATTAGAATACTAAAGACAAATTTAGTGAGTGAGGAAGATGGAAAGAGGAAATTACCAGTCCCTGAAGACCTGCAGTTGAAGATCGGGTTAAAGTAGATGAGAAAGTTCAACCTCTACGATCTTTCAGGCCCAGCGTCTCAAGTCCTCCCACGTCTTGTGACAGTGAGTGCTCTGCTGGCTGTGGATCCCCAGGGTTTGCACCTTCCAGGCGATGGCTCTCCATATCTCCTTTTTCTGATGTGCATTGACCTGCATGGATGCAAAAGGCTCAAATCGAGAGATTACAATCACAAGTTTCCACACAAATGTTTGAGTCACACACATTTCAGAAAAAACAAGTTAGAAATTTTCAATTTGTTAACATACCTGAAGTATAAAGCACATACGTCAGTAAGTACAGGGACATGACTACACACTTTTGTATCCATGTGCAGACTAACCCACTACCCTTTTCATGGTCTACAATGACTAAGCAAACCTACTGACATCAGGTAGCCCATGCTCCAGCAACATGTACTGTGATGTGACCATAATGAAACACTACACATATATGCGGCTTCTGACGGTTAAACTCCTGAGGCCTGACTGGACCATTCACACTCCGTGAGACTGACTCGCTACATACAGTCCCTACATGCAACCACCATAATACAGACTTCACCCTTACGCTTCAGTGACAATGAAGGGGTTGGCATGGTGGATACAGAAAGTGTCTTCCTTGTGCATGTGTGGACATGTGGCCTACCAAATGCAGACTCATGTCACTTCAGGGGATGGGTACTGTGGGAAGTACCTGTGCCACAGAACACTCCTTTGGACATATGTGTCTATCCCACAGAGATGGCATCCAACATACAAAGTTATGCGCTGTACAATATCTGCTATGTGACCAAGCTACTGAGTCACATTTCATGGCCTCCATGGAATCAAAACACTGTCAGTACTGTGGGACTGTCACCAGTGCAATAAGCCAGAGCTGTGAGAGTAAGGGACCCGTGAGGAGTCAAATACACACATTGACAATGATGCTAAATACACATATGGACTAGTTAATGGATTAAACTAAGTACCCATTCCTAACCTAGTCAATGGACTGAGGCTTTCAGTGCAAGTGTTGTAACTAGAGCCTCATATTGGCCAAAATTACAGGATCTGCTGGTGTACAGGGAGTAGGCACAGTGCCACAGTGGCATTGCCACAGTAAATCTACCACAGCCTGGACTATGTCTCATACTGCGAGATACATTTGACAGGCTCCGGTCTCTGCAGGCTGAGCATACAGACACTATATGACACTCCATTTCCATCACTTCCATGCATGACACTACATCATGTGGCCATCAGCAATTTGGCATGTGGTGTGTGTGGCAAAGTGAAGGTCAGAGTGAGTCAGGATATGCCTTCCAGACTACAGTTTTGCAGGGCCAGATGTGGGGTGAACGATTTTTGGTACTCTACACATTGCTTACAAGATCCTCAAATGACTCATACATAATGCATACACAGCTCATGCTGTCATGCACATACATGCTGTCTAACATTTACAAACATTGTAAAGAAAAAGATGTCATTGGATTGCAGTAAAGTCCCCTTACCTAGTTATGTGCAGCCAACACAAGGAGGGTCTAGGACTCCAAAAACCTCACACAACATAATGTGACTGAACTTAACATATTTTACTGGCCACCAATACCTGTACCATGTACATCCCATTGATGCCACACAGACTGCAACAATAGTCACACAAGAAGTTTAACTGGCATACGCACATTGTAGCCTGAAAGGAGGGGAAGGCTGGCGTCGAACAGTATCAATTGTGCCAATGACATTCTGACCTTCTTCTCTGGTGAGCCATAGAGCGTGTGGCCACTTACATCTGAATGGGCTGTACCTGCCCTCTAACAATGCAGTCTCCAACCCCCTGGTGTGTGTATGGGGCCTGGCCTGGGCAAGGCAGTATCTTGTGAACACCAGAGACTTTCCTTTGAAGTGTGCCTACTTAAAAGGCAGAAAAGGTTATAAGTAGTAGACCCAAAACCCTATACATAGGATTTTTCAAGATCATTTCTGGAACCAAGAGGAACCTCTGCCAAGGAGAAGAGCTGAAGAGCTGGGGAGTGCTACCCCTGCCTGTGGCTGTGCTTTGTTGGGCTATCCTGCAGTTCCTGCCTCTACCTTTGAAAGAGGACAAAGACTGGACTATGTGGTATATGCCTACTTGTGAATAATCTCCAAGGGCTTGAGTTCGAGCTTGCCTCGTGTTTTGCGGTCTCAGGGCCATCAAAGACTTCCTCTGCTAACATGTAGACATGGTGTCCTATCCAGTCCCTGGGCCCTTGAAAGGTGAAGTTGGCAGACAAGAGCTGAAAATCCATGAACAGAATGCTGTGCGGGGAAATTTTTGGTCGTACCATCTGCCAGGCGGTTGATAATGAAATGATAAATGATGTGCCGCCGGCTTCATGGCTAAAATTGATGCTCCACCTGCATCACGACTAGGAGATCGACTCCTCGTGGCTGGAGAAACAGCGCACAACACCCGCTTGCAGCTGCTGATAATGAGGCAAACCCCACGCAGCGCGGTTTTCTAACACTGTGCAACAGGATTTTCCACGCATTGTCCCGGAGAGGCAAAGTCAACCCGACTTTGTGTGGATCCAAGGTGCCCCATCCAGACATTGATGTATCGCTCTCCTGCTAGGGGGTAGAAATCGCCGACCTGACCGGAGACGAAATGATGCATGGCCTCCCTTGCGAGGAAGCAATCGACGCACCGCTGCCTTTTCGAATGCACGCTCACCCGTGCAGCTTTATTTTTTATGCTAACCAGGTACTTTATGCAAAATCATAGTTTCCTTTGTTTTCTATGGAGCAAGACTTTTATTTTTTTGAAAATTCATATTTTAACTTGTGTATGTAGAATTTTTGTCATTTTGATCTTGTTTGATTTAGATAAATGTTGCCTATTTTTCTCAACTGCTGTGGTGTCCATTTTGCAGTGTTTTCATTGTATTACTGTATGTGTTGGCACAAATACTTTACACAGTGCTTCTGAAGTTAAGCCTGCCTGCTTGTGCCTGCTACCAAGGGGGTGAGCAGGGGTTAACCAATTGTGTTTCTCCTTTGCCCTGACTAGACTGAGGGTCTTTGCTTAGACAGGGAGTAACCTGACTTCCAACCAAACACCCCAAGATGTGGCTGATGGTGTCCTAGCCAAGATCAGCCCCAGTGGCTTCACCCCACTGGCCCACAGCATCCCTCCAAGGCACCCTCCCCCCACGGACCTGTGCCCTTACCACAGAGTGCCCTCTTCAACTTGTTCTTAGAGCCTCATTGTCGGAAGTGTTGTGCTGCAACTCAGGATCCAGGACTGGGAGGCAAGAGATAGTAGACACTGTGCTCAGGACACAGGTTGGGGGGTTGAATGGCTGCCTATGATATAGAGGCAACCTGACTGGGAGGTGATGTAGTGGCCACAATGAAACCCACTGTTGTCTTCTGACCAAGTTGCCCAGATGGGCCAGAACTGTCCTCCACATCCAGACATCCAGGAGTTTCTTCTTCACTGAGGCCTTACTGGTTGTATTGTGACTTCTACCTCAAATGGTTTAGCGTTACAGTAAGCAGAGACCTTGTACAAAGTTATGTTGCAGTTAATTCTATTGTGGTAAGTAAGCATGGTTTTGGGTGACTTGACATGCCATGTCTGAAGTATGCCAATTCATTTAGACTCAAGCTGCTGTTGAAATGTGCAGACCACTAGCCCTATGGAGGCTGGCCTGAAAATGCCATCTTGCCACCAGTGTAGGCAAAACAGTGGCTTGGCAAGATACGGCTATGCCCATTTGGAGGCCTAGTTGAGGGTGATGCAGTCAGACTCAGGACTTTGTTGTATATGTGACTGGAGTCATCATGGGCACAGTGCAGTGTGAATGAGTCTGCTGCCAATGTGAATCTGGTGATGTTGAGGACTGAATTCCTGTTATACACAGTGTTTAAGGTGTCATTCCTGTCCTCCAACATTTCATCTTGGGTTAGCAAGTCAAGATGGAACTATGTTGACAGATAGATCTGTGATTTGAGCATGGTCTGTGCTTGATCAGTCCCAGGTGAATATACATCATTTGATAGTTGACAAACAAGGGTATTTGAACAAGTGGCAACTGTGTTGGTGTTTGGAGTTAGACTTACAGGGCCTATTGGGCTTTGCAGTCATGTCACTCCCATTAATTTCCAAAACTAAGCAAATGGTATCCTCCTAGGTGAGTACACTTCATTTGTGTTTTACCAAACAATGGTATTTGAACAAGAGAACACTGGGCGGATGAGTGGAGTAACAGTAACAGAGCCTCCCGGCCTCCGGCCTCAGCATTCATATCAATCCCTGTACCACACACACTATACAAATATTATGCTACCAGGTGAGTACACTTCAATTGAGACTTACCAAACAATGGTATTTGGACAGAAGAACACTGGGCTGGTGAGTGGAGTAACAGTAACAGTGCCTCCTGGACTCAACCATCATGTCACTCCCTCTACTTCCCACACTTGGCAAATAGTATGCTCCCAGGTGAGTACACTTCAATTGAGAGTTACCAAACAGGGGTCATTGGACAAGTGAACACCGGTCTGGTGTTTGGATTTGATGAAACAGTGCCTCCTGTGAGTTACAGTCAGGTAACTCTCTCTACTTCCCACACTTGACAAATGGTATCCTCCCAGGTGAGTGAATTCATTTGAGATTTGCCAAACAGGGGAATGTGGACAAGTGTACACTGGTTTGGTGTTTGATGTTGATGTTGCTGAAACAGTGCCTCCGGGGAGTTGCAGTCAGGTAATACACTATACAAATCCTGTGCATTACGCATCTGTACGCAGACTGCATTTGACTTTGGGCATACATTTATCTGCTAAGACATACCATGAGTCCTGTTATCATTTTTTGATATTGAAAGGCTTACAGGTACCATTTTGACTTAAGGCATCTATTGGGCCTTGGTAATTGTGTTTTTGGGTCCAACAATACACATTGAGAGTGTTTTAAACTCAGATACTCTGTGTATTGAATGCTGGTGATGTACATGAACAAGACAGTGGGTAAAAGTGAGCTGTGAGCATACATGACATGGCATTTTGGTGACATTTTTGTGTTGTGTCTTACCAGACTCCACTCTCCCCAGGTATTCCTGTCAAGCTCTCAGGATACAGGATGGCAAATACCTTCTCCTCCCAGGGAAAGAGATATAATAGGGCACTGGGAGTGGCCAGCGTTAGTCTTATTGGCCTGCAGCTGGTGCCTGGAGACCATGGAACAGATCTCGTTCCACGTCTTCCTGATGTCCTCCCTTGTGCGCAGGGTGGTGCCTACTGCATTTACTCTGTCAACTATCCTGCCCCACATTTCCATTTTCATACTGAGATGAATGTGCTGGACATGTGCTCCAAACAATTGTGGCTTTACTCTTATGACTTCATCCACCATGACTTAAAAACGTGAATTTGTCGACCATGACATGGTGGAAAAACAAATGGGCGACAGTGACTTACTAAATGGAGGAAGTGCAAAAGGGTGTGAATGGACAAAAGTGTGTGCAGGGTGTTGAATGCAATGGTGAGAAAAAACGGGCCTAATCTATGCAGTGTTTTGGAAATAAGGTGCACTGGCTTCTGTGTTTTGTGTTGAAAATGCAAAGGACTGTGGCCCTATAAAGGGCTGTGTTTTATAGTGTATTTTGCAGGTGTGCCAATGTGTTTGAAATGTATTTTGTGTAGTTAATAAAAAACATAAAAACTCTTATAAAAAGTCCATCGGACTATAGTCAGTACAATACAGGACATTTAACCATAATTCATTCTTTTCGGTGAGGCAACAGGCAATGTTTCATCAAATGTGCAAACAAACCAATCATAAGTTTGGGCAAATTGCAGTTGCAAAGTAGCCCCAACCAAGTAATTCACAATCTACCATAGATAGTATACAGGTTGGTTCAGTTGTCAGTTCTAAAATGTTCATTGGTCAAGGCCATGTGCAAACGTGTGTGAAAATAATTCTAACATGCCAAGTGATCATCATCCCACACACTCAACCACACAGCATGCTCAGTTCGCCACATTTTGTAAGTGTTAGGACCTTAACAGATAAGTATGATGTGATGGCCAAAAATACATATCAATCCATCTGCCTTGGAAGCAAAAGTCAAAACAGTTAGGCCCTCATTACAACTTCGGCGGTCTTTCTCCAAGACCGTCGAAGCTGCGGGTGCCAGTATACCGCCAGTGCTGGCGATATATCTGGCTCCTTATTATGACTTTTCTGCTTGGTCGGCAGAGGGTATCAGTGTTTCCATCCGCTGGCCCAGAGGAAAAGTCACATCAACATTGCAGCTGGCTCGTAATAGAGCCAACAGCAATGTTGATGTGCACTGGGTGCAGCAGCACCCGTCGCGCATTTCAATGCCCGCAATTCGGGCAGTGAAATGCACGATGGGGCTGTGCTCGGGGGCCCCTGCACTGCCCATGCCATGTGCATGGGCAGTGCAGGGCCCCCAGGGGCACCCCAAGTCCTCCTTACCACCAGACTTTCCATGGCCGTGTTTACCACCGTGGACAGGCTGGCAGCTGGGGACTCATAATCCCCAGAGCAACGGTGCTTGCACCGCTGCCCTGGGGTTTATGACTGCCAGGCTTCCGCTTGGAAGGGCCGGCGGTATGGCCGTGGCTAATGCACCACGGTCATAATAGCTGGCGGAACACCGCCAGCCTGTTGGCAGTGTTACCGCCAGCTTACCGCCAGCCGTCAGGGCCGTAATGAGGCCCTTAATCTTTGAATGATTTGACCCTTATCAAAATTTCCTGGCACTGACCCAACTTCATTTTTCAATACTAGTAAATATATTGTGAAAAATTAGGCAAAAGGTTCATATCATTCCAGCTGCATAAAAAGCAAATATCAAGGTAGCTAACATTTGAACAAGTTAACCCTTGTCATAATGCCCAGACACTAACCGGACTTCAATGTTCAATGTCAGTGCATTCACTGACAGGTATACTGTGCAAAACATGCTTATTGATTGGACTTCATAAAAAACAAATATTGGTATGTTCACCAACAAGAACAATGTGCAAAATGAAGCAAGAAGGTGCACATCATTCCATCTGCATAAGAGGCAGATTTCCAGGCAGTTAACAGTTAGGCAAATTATCCATTATTAACATGCCCTGATACTAGCCCAACTTCGGTATTCAATACTGGTACATTCTCTGGGAGGTATAATGTGCAAAAAATGCATATGCATATGAATTAAATAATTAGTAATTAATTAATTAAACTACACAGCAACTAAATATCAGAACAAACAGTAGACAGATATCAAGGCTGTTAACAATTAGGCAAAGTATCCCTTATCAACATGACCTAAACTTCGACATTCAGTATTGGTACATTCCCTGGCAAGTATAATGTGCAAAAAATTCATATTAATTATACTTTATAAAAACCAAAAACCAAAACAAGCAGTATGGGCACAAAGCATAAAGCATTGTCTTACACTTTAGATTGTTGCAACAATCTGGGCTAGCAGCTAGTTAACGAAGCAAGTGACCTGAAACGTTCCCAGAACTGAACCAGCCTGAAATTCAACATTTCCTTTCTTGGGTCAAATGGCTCAATGAGGGTCGGTCTACTGGATCTGATCCCTAGTGCATTAAATGCCTTTTTCAATATTTGTCTTCTCTGATTGGCCAGAGTTGGGCACATACATATAACATACAACAAAGTTTCCGCAACCTGATGGCACAGGCGGCATTTCTGATTTCCTCTATGAGCATCCTCCTTCCATTTGGGCTGGAAATCTAGCATTGGGATATCTCCAAGTCCTAACCTAAAACTCTACTTTTCCTTTAGAGAATAGGGGACAGCCAAAATTATTGATTATTTAAATACTTTATAAGATTTTAAAACCAACCACCCATCTGACTGCTTAGATAGTTCCTCATTGTCTTCTGTCCAACTTTGTAGCTTGGTTGATTTATTTACTGCTTCCCTGAAAGCTGGCCCAGACATACTGTGATCCCACACGTCACCCAAATCCAGCAGTTTTATGCTATTTTTGTGGTGTCTCTTATAATTGCTATGGCCCCTTTCAAGATTGACTTCCAGTCATACTAAATTTGCCAAAGTTCATTCCGCAGATTGCCACAGTTTGTGACATCATAATAGTGTCTGAAAGACCACCAGTATGGTGGTCTTTTCAGGACCGCCAACATGGCGGTCTGGCAGTCCGACTGCCACACTCATCATGAGGCCTTAAGTCTTTTATATCTAAACAGATCAACATGTGTAGCAAAGATTGTAACATTACTACAGTATTCTGCTAGTTCTGATAATAACCTGTATTCAAATCAAAAGAGAAGATTTTGGCACCATTTAATTGCGTTGTCATGTCAGCAACAACCAGCTGCTCTGTCACTTTTTTCACCTGGCGCATGTTGACGCATATGCTCACAGCTCCTTCATGGTCTTTTTTAGGCACTAATAATATGGAAGAAACCCACAGTGTTGGACGAGTGGAACGTTCAATAATGTCATGTTTAAGAATTGATTCAAGTTCTTTTTCAACAGCTTCTTGTAAATGAATAGCAACTTGTCTATGCCTCTGAGCAACAAGACGAACATCCTCATTGATATGATTGATTGATTGCAGTTTTACTTTCCTAAACCATGAAACAATGAGGGGAATCGACTTTCTGCTTTGTGATGAGCCATTATGTTGTACGTCACTGTAGTCAGTCCCATGTCAGTAGCTGTGTTGAAACTGAGCAAGCAGACATTTGCTGCTGTACCTTGAAGTACATCGATTTGTGCTTGTACATTTGTTTTCTTATGTTTCATTGTTGCTACACTGTTGTTACAAATTAATCTTTACTCTTCATGGGTGTCGATGCAGCCCAAGTTCACACTTTGGTCTGTGATGGCTTAAGCCGCAGTACAGAGACATTTCATTGCTTTTCTTCAGTTTATCGATGCACCACTATTTTTATTTTTATTTTTATTTCAGGTATACATATACAAAATAAAACAAAAATTATACCTAAGTAGCATTAATCCATAACAATCGATTTTCTTTGGCTGGTAATAATACAATAAACTTGCTATATGCCTTGAGTCAGCGAAACATTGATTTAAATCTGTCCAAATTGTAATCATCATCGCAACAAGGTTTCAGTCATCTTGTAAAGTTTATACATTATTATAGTGTATTAATGAGTAACATTTTCAATGGCTCACAGCTTTCCTTGTTCAGGGCTTTCTACTCCTCTAAGTACTGCCATACAGCTGTGAACCTTTTTATACTCCTAACACGTTTTGAGTATGCCTCCTCATATTTCTTAGTATTTTATTCCACCAGTTCTGCATCGTAGGAATCATATGAGTTCGCCATAACTGAAGTATTAATGATCGAGCTACTGCAAAAGCTATTGCTAAAAAAAATTGCTGATGTTTTGCTAACTGACATGTTTTTTCAGAATCTCCAAACAGAGCTAGGCTCGGATCTAACTCAATCCTCGAGTTGGAGCTGCGATTCATTACCTTCTCTATTTCCCACCAGAAAGTAGTTAAGTTGAGACAATCATAAAAACATGCAACCAGTTTCCTCAGCCCTCCTGATGGCAGCATAAGCATTGATCGGCAACTGACGGAAACATTTTATGTATCTTTTCAGGAGTGTAATAAGCCGTCCATCTGGAAAGAGAAGACATTCTTTTATAGTTAGCTGCCCTCAAAGATTTATAGCCCATTTCCGAAATAATTCTCCTCTCTTCATTAGATATTACACATTGGGTTGTTCTGAAAATATATTCCCTATATTCTGTAATTATTGCTGAGGCGGGTCAATCAACAAGTAATCTGTACCAGTTCCCTGTACCAAGTACTTTATTTCTGATTAAAGCCCTCCATGTTGGGTGTTCTTGGAGATTTTCCCAGGGTATATTAGCACTAAGGAAATGGGAGATTTGAAAAAGCTCAAAAAGAGACTAGTTGTCGTATCTCCAAGTCTAGTTGTGACCTCATCCCAGGTGATGTATCCATTTCTTAAAATAAAATCCCCCATCTCTTTAAACCCTTTGCTATTCCATTGTGCTAATACCGTTTCTGGAAGGTGTAGTCCGAAGTATTTACATTCCTGTAATTGTAGATAAATATAACCTGATGGTATTTAATGTGTTTTGCTTAGGATCTCTAGTCTTTTACTAAAATCATGAATATATTTATATCAAGTTTTTTTGGAAGCTTCATAGTTTTAATGAATGCTGGGAGACTTATTGCTGATTCTACGATCATTCTATTGATCAAAAAGTTTTCCATAATTCCTCCGATGGCCAAATGTCGTGCCAATATATCCTGCAATGTGGCCTGAAAATAAATTTGAAAATTAGGGAGTGCCAGGCCCCCTTGGTTTCTATTCAGCTGAATAACTGAAAGCCTTAACCTCTGGGTTTTCTTCCTCCATATAAAATATTGTATCATGGAATCCAGTTCACGGAAATAAGATCTGTTTATTATTATTGGTACATTATTGAATAAAGACAGAAAAAGAGGGAGAATTGACATCTTGATTAAGGAGACTCTCCCTATCAAAGTCAACAGTAGAATTCTCCATCTGTCTAAAAGTGCTTGTACTCTCACAAGCATCCTAACATAATTAAGGTCAAACAAATTACCATAATCCTTTGTGACATAAATTCCCAAATACCTAAAAGGTTCGGATGAATTAGCTTGCTGATGCAAAGCATACAGAAGATTCTCTGTTCCTCGTTAAATAGAAGAACCTCTGTTTTGTTTTCATTAATCTTGTATCTCCCTATTTGAGTGAACTCATTAATCTTATCCAGTTCTCTTTCAACATTATCGATCTCTGGTTTTAAGTATAAAATGATGTCATCAGCAAAGAGCTTAATTGTGGGCATATCTGCTACAAGTGACATGATTTCCTTCGAACTCTGTATTATCTGGGGGAGAGGCTCAACAGAAAAGGCAAAAAGTATAGGGAAAGAGGACATCCCTGTCTAGTACCACTTTTATTCTGAATTGTGCCTCTAACCATTGAGTTGATAATTCTGGCCTGAGCACCCTGATACAACCACCTTATCATCGAAGTAAATTGCGAAGGGAAACCAAATTTGGTTAGGCTGTATACCAAGGCTCCCCAATTAACTAGGTTGAAGGCTTTCTCTGCATCTAGCATTATCATTACTGCAGGGATTATGTTGACCCAGAAGTACTCGAGTACTCAATTACCTGTATCAAAAAGTTTGATATTAGATGTCATCAACCTGCTAGCTACAAAACTATTCTGATCCTTATGTATTAATTGTTGCGCTACTGGTGTGATCCTGATAGCCTCGACCTTTGTTAAAATTTTATAATCTGCATTCATCAGACTAATTGGACGATGTGCATCAGGTTTTAATGGATTTTTATATTTTTTTCAAAAAACGGACTATTGTTGATTCTTTGAACGTTGAAGGTATTTCTGGTCCCTCGAGTATTGTATTACATATTTCTATCAAAAATGGTGCAAGCTCTTCACAGAAAGTTTTATAAAATTAGATTAGAAAGCCATTGCCACCGCAAGCTTTTGGACTTGGCATTCTCTGGATAGCTTCCTTAATGTCAAAAGACATAGGGGGTCATTCCGACCCTGGCGGTCCATGACCGCCAGGGCCGGGGACCACGGAAGCACCGACAACAGGCTGGTGGTGCTTCCAGGGCCATTCTGACCGCGGCGGTAAAGCCGCGGTCAGAAAAGGGGAACCGGCGGTTTCCCGCTGGTTTTCCCCTGGCCCAGGGAATCCTCCATGGCGGCGCTGCTTGCAGCGCCGCCATGGGGATTCCGACCCCCTTCCCGCCAGCCTGTTTCTGGCAGTTTACACTGCCAGAACCAGGATGGTGGGAACGGGTGTCGTGGGGCCCCTGGGGGCTCCTGCACTGCCCATGCCACTGGCATGGGCAGTGCAGGGGCCCCCTAACAGGGCCCCATGAAGATTTTCACTGTCTGCTTTGCAGACAGTGAAAATCGAGACGGGTGCTACTGCACCCGTCGCACCCCTGCAACACCGCCGGCTACATTTGGAGCCGGCTTCTATGTTGCAGGGGCTTTCCGTTGGGCCGGCGGGCGGGCGGCCTTTTGGCGTTCGCCGGCTGGCCCAGCGGGAAAGCCAGAATGGGGAGCGGCCATTTGGCGGTGACCGCCATAATCTTCTGTACTATATCATTTTGAACCTTCAACGGCATTTTAGGTAACGTGATAGGCTTGTAATACTGATCTAACTGTGAAAGTGAAACTGTAGTCAATCTCAAAACTTCTAGAATAATGTGACATAAATACTCGAGCTATTTCCTTGTCCTCATTAATGACTGTGCTAGCCTCAGGATCCTGAATTTGATGTATTATCTGCTTATTGTGGTTTAAGCAAGTGGTCCAAGCCAAGTGTTTACCTATCTGTTAACTTTCTTCATAAACCTGCTGCTGATAAGCCCTTGAGCTAGTTACTTCTTCGAGGATAAAAAATCTTTAAGCTTAGCCCTCGTTTGATTGAGATTATCCCTTGCCACTTCCTGCCCTCCTGCTTTCATACACTCATCTGTCGCCTTGTCTATTGCCATCTGAAGTTTTTTAATTTTAAGCTCTCATTGTGGTGTCTGCAATACTTTAAAAGAAATAATTTGGCCCCTGGCTGTAGCTTTAAATGCTTCCCATACATTGACCAGAGATGCAGAATTCCGATTGAGCTGGAAGAACTCCCATATGAATTTACTCATGTCTTTGACCCACTGCTAATTAGCAAGCAAAGATCTATCAAGCTGCCATCTGGGTCTCTCTTTGCTAGCCACATTCAGTTCTGTCGTCACCATTGAATGATTAGAAAAAGCGCTTGCCCAAATATACAAAGCTATCGTCTTTAATGAGTGAGATATTTAAAAAACGTCTATCCGGGAGGCAGTTTTGTAATGATGGAAAAAGCAAGTATACTGAGTGGCTACAGGGTGTTCTTCTCGCCAGGGGTCTATTACCTGAAAATCATTTTTTTATATATTTAGAAGTCTTTTAGTTTTAGGTTCTAGTTGACTTTTTGCCTGATTAGAGGTATCTAGTATTATTTCTTGAATATAATTAAAATCCCCTCCAAAAACAAAAGGGCCTGTGGCACTCATTGCTATATTATAAAGTTGCATTAATGGCCCTACTTCATCCATAACTGGCCCATAGTAGTTGACCAGATTAACTTGAGCTCCTGATTGTAAGACTTTGAGCCAGACCCACCTCCCCTTGGGGTCTCTAATAACCTTTTTTATGATCCAATCTACTCTGTTACTGAGATATATTGCCACGCCTCTGACCACCAACCCAGACGAAGTGAATACGGCTGCTGAGTACTGTTTTGCTATATATATCTTGGGGCTATTACTCTTTAGATGAGTTTCTTGGAAATAAAGAACATCGGGATTAAATGATGTCAACCATTTTAGCATTGCCTTATATTTCTGCCGATTTGAAATGCCATTTGCATTACAGGAAACAACCTTAAGCTTAGCCAAACTTGTTAGTTAGCTCATTAATTCCAGTTTTCTATGATTTCTATTAACAGCTGGATGTCCCGTAATTGGCTTAAACTAAACAATGACAAGACGGAAATTATTTGTTTCGGTCTTGACAACAATCTTTGGAACGCCAGATGGTGGCCGGAGTCCTGCAAGGGATGGTCAGTCCTGTGCATCTCAGCCAGAAATCTGGGTATGATATTTGACAGCTCCCTTTTCTTTGAGCAACAGGTCAACAAGATGATTAAAGTTTGCTACTGGGCCTTAAAAACTCTCAGAATGTTTTTGGGCTTTTTGGATTATGATTTGAAAGTGCCTGTAGTTCTGGTGCTAGTTATATCCAGACTAGACTACTGCAACGCCTTACTGTCAAATATCAGTAAATCCGCCCTCCATAAACTCCAACTTATCCAAAATGCGGCGGCCCGCTTGATCCTGAACTTACCCCGATCCTCTTCAGCTAGTAGCAGCCTTAGAAAACTTCACTGGTTGCCCATTGACAAAAGGATTAAGTTCAAATCCCTTTGCTTAACCTATAAGACACTTCATGCCGGAGGGTGCGAATACTTGAGCTCTGCCTTACAGCACTATCAACCATACAGGACCCTTAGATCCTCATTCAGACATTTGATTGCGGTACCCCGCTGCCATAAGGCTAGGTGGGGGGATAGAGCCTTCACGGTGGAGGCTGCAAGACTATGGAACTCCCTGCCCTCTCTGATTAGACAGATGGAGACATACATGATTTTCAGAAAAAAACTAAAAACTGGGCTCTTTTCCCAGTAGTTAGGGTTTTCTTGATTTCATTTCCAGGGTTGGTCCCAGTCTCTATTTATCTTACGAAGACTAGCGCTTCAATGCTTTTTTGCCGGAACGCGCTTTACAAAAATCCTACAATACAATACAATACAATACAATTAAAAAACCTTAACCAGCAGTGCCCAATGTGTGCGACTTCTTGAAGAAACCTGAATTTTCTAAACCTTTTAATCCCCCCCATGTGTGCCCCCTTACTCCCACCCTGAGGCCACCACCATCCCTCTCCTTCCTCTGTCCTTGAGGCCCTCTGCCTAGGGGCTCTCAGAGCGCTCCCCTCCATTGATCCCCCCCAAAGATCCTCCCAGTCTCTCCCAACCCTCCCTCCCCTCTTTTCCCCACTAGGGTGCCCTGACATGGCACCTGGTCATCAGTAGCACCAGAGGGTAAACAACATACAGGGCCTGATTACGTCCTTGGCGGATGGGATACTTTGTCACAAACATGACGGATATCCCGCTCGCCGTCTTACAAGTTCCATAGGAGATAATGGAACTTGTAATACGGCGAATGGGATATCTGTCACATTTGTGACGGAGAATCCGAACCATCAAGGTCGTAATCAGGCTCATAGTAACTAAGGCCCTCATTATGACATGGGGGTAAATCCCACTTACTGCCACACTGACTGCGCCAACTTACCGCCGCAGCGGAAGATATCCGTTCACCATATTATGACACACACACACCAATCCGTCACTATTCAGCCACAGACACAAATCCACCACATCAAAGGTCAGTGATAAAGAGGCGGTATCAAAATCCACACCGTTACACCAACAGAACTACGCCCACCACATTACGACCCATGAATCACCACAGCAGACATTCAATGGTGGTAAATAATTGGCAGCACATACCGGCGCACTCAAAATCGACACACACAAACAAAACAACACCACAGTGGACAATTCAAACAACACACACCTGACACCCATACACACACCACACCCACACCACTATAAAACACACACCCACATTACCTACAACCCTTTACCACTACAAACAATTGCCACCAGACAGACAGCAAGACCACAGACACAACCAGAGCCATACACTACTCCTAAATACTACTCACGCACCCCACATCACACACCGCAACACTTTACCCAACACACCCTCACATACACACAACACCAATGGCACCACAAAGGCACCCCCGCTTCACAGTGGAGGAGCTAAGGGTCACGGTGGAGGAAATCATCAGAGTAGAGCCACAGCTATTTGGAGCACAGGTGCAGCAGAAATCGATAGCTAGGAAGATGGAGCTATTGCGGAGAATCGTGGACAATTCCGTGGGACAGCACACAAGTACTAGGGATGACATCAGGAAGAGGTGGACCGACCTACGGGGAAGGTACGTTCCATTGTAGCAAGACACCAGCCTGCTGTACAGAGGACTGGCGGTGGACCCCTACCTCCTCCCCCACAACTAACAATATGGGAGTAGCGTCATGGCAATCCTGCATCCTAAGGGCCTGGCGGAGTAGGAGGAGGACTGGATTCTGGTAAGTCAACTCTCCACTATCATCACCCCCCACCTGCATGCCATCACATCTCACTCATCCCAATGCCAAGCCATGCATGCTCTACCAATGCATGGACACCATTCACAGCCCTTCATGGACACTCAGCACTAAAGCATGCACACTATAGAGAACTAATCATCCCACCATACACCAACGTACACAAGTGAAAGATGCCAGGGCAAATACAAACAAAGAGGGAAAGCCACGGATGTACAGTGTGTCAGACACAGAAACCATAACACATCATTTACTTCCCCACCGGTACCCCAGCCAATGTCAGTGGAGAGGATGTGCCAGCAATATCCAGTACCCCAACTGAAGAGGCCCACAGTGATGACAGCAATTCTGGTCTTCTGGATCTGGATGACCAACCTGGCCCATCAGGGACCTCTGGACAGCTGGTTACCCAGGCCCAGTCACACACCACCAAAGAGCCTCCCCATCAGGAAACACCCCCACAGCACACACCCAGCGTACCCATACGTCTGCCCCCGGGAAAAGTCAATCAGCAGTGTATCCACCTATACAGGGACCCCAGGGCACACCTCGCCCCCAAGACAATCAGGGACCTGGGGTCAGTGGCAGTGGGCACACGGTTCAGTGGACAGAGCCACAGGACAACAGGGAAACTAGGAGGAGTGCTGTGCACCAGGGTGAGGACAGGCCCAGGGAACCGACCCTCTAGGAGGCACTTGCAGAGATCCTGGGAGCATATCAACATTCCTAGGACACAATGGGCCAGATCCTGGATAATGTGCAGGAGAGCAGGTGGCTGCAGGAGGGACAGTAACAGGGGATCAAGGAGGACTTGCAGGCCATCAACAACACCCTGATCTCCATAGCAGGGGTGCTGGCAGACATTGCCAATATTATGAGGGAGGCAGTCACACAACAGCAGGCCCCTGCCACTAGCCATACATCTGAACAGCCTTCTACCTCCTCTGCCGCTAGTGGCTAGGAGGCCCACTCTGTCACCTTGACCACCTTGAACTGCCATTGCTCCCATTCCTATGATCCCTTGGACAATGCACCTGTGCTACAAACAGACTGGAACAATACCCTGGACTTTCCTCCATCATCACCCCATCCCATTGCACCTGCCCCTCTATATTTTAGCACTTCAATAAACACCCTTTGAAAAAAAAGAAGTATGGAGTATGTCACATTTTTCAAGTATGTATTCATTGAAACAGGTACAAACATTGCAATTCAACTGTACAGAAAATGCGACTAGATTAATGACCTGTGGCTGGCTTCAGTGATCACACCAGGAGCATATGTGAGGTCACCAACAGCTGCAAAATTAATTTACAAAGGGTACAGTAAGTGGGCATAGAAGTGGGAAAAAACAACATGCCAGTGCCAGAGATATCCAAACTAATGTCATAGAAAGGTGAAGTAACATTGTCTTACCTGTGTGTCATTTGAAGTATTGTCTGATCACTGATGTTCTGTTTCCCTCATCCTCATTCTTTTCCTCCTCATCCTCACTGTCCACAGGGTCCACTGCTGCCACACGGGCATCTCCAGCCTCCTCCTCCTGTAGAAAAGGCACATGGCGCCTCAGGGCAAGGTTGTGCGACATGCAACATGCCACTACCATCTGGCAGACCTTCTTGGATGAGTAGCACAGGGATCCACCTGTCAGATGCAGGCATCTGAACCTCGCCTTCAGGAGGCCGAAGGTTCTTTCTATTATCCTTCTGGTTCGCCCATGTGCCTCATTATAACGTTCTTCTGCCCTTGTCCTGGCATTCCTCACAGGGCTTAGCAGCCATGATGGGTTGGGGTAGTCAGAGTCACCTGCAAAATTTGAGGGACAACATTCAGCCAGACACTATCCCATATGGCCCACACCATACCCATACACCAACATCTACTGGGTGGGAACCAGGGCTCACCTATTAGCCACACCCTGTGCCCCTGTAGTTGGCCCATCACATTTGGGATACTGCTATTCCTCAGGACAAAGGCATCATGCACCGACCCAGGATACTTAGCATTGATGTGGGAGATGTACTGGTCCGCCAAGCACACCATCTGTACATTCATAGAGTGGAAACTCTTCCGATTTCTGAACACCTGTGCATTCTGAAGGGGCGGACAAATGCAATATGTGTTCAATCAACCGCCCCAATTATGTTGGGGATATGTCCCATTGCATAGAACTCGGTCAAATCTTCAACCTCGGAAAATACAATGTAGCTGCACATGTGTTTAATCAGGGCAGAAAACACTCTTGTTAGCACTATTGACAACATGGCTGTGACATTCCTGCTGACAAGCCCACTGTCACTTGGAAAGAATGAGTTAGCAGGAAATGGAACACTGATAGAACTTGCACAAGAGGGGGGATCCCAGTGGGGTGACGGATAGCAGATATCAGGTCAGGCTCCAATTGGGCACACAGATATGTGATTGTGGCCCTTTCCTGTCTTTAGGTGAGGATAATGTGCCTGTCCTCCATTGTTGCCAAGTCCACCAGGGGTCTTTACACAGGGGTATGTCTCCATCTACTATTCATGCGCAGTGGTAGAAATTTATGAGGCAAAAGATTGAGGAGCTGTTCAAAAATGGAACACTGAGGCTACAACAGAACTTTGCATGCTGTTAACTTGTAATGGGTCAGTGTGATTTGTAGAGTATGTCCTAATTTCACCAGTGACGCAGCAATTATTCAGGGCCTGCCCCCCCACCCTGAAATGGCGTCCTCCTGTCCTGTGTGGATGGACAGGTGGAAGTGAGGTAATTCCGTTGATGTTGTGCGCCTTCGGGGAGGCAGTCGGGAACCACTGTGCAACTCCTCATTGGTTAACATTGGGCCCTATGGGTTACAGTGGCCAATGGTGATCTACGCCGGCGGTGACGGTGTGCACCGCCGTGGACGTGATCGCCATTTTCTATCTGATCCCTCACTCGCTACCTGATCTTCAACAGGAAGGGACCTACACTGCATGTGCTGCTGTGAACTGTGTGTGGAACCTACCATGGCCTGTGTGACTTGGGAAAGGGCCCCAGTCTTCACTGTCTTGGAGAGACTGGTGGATGGGGTGCTACCCCAGTACGGACTGCTGTATGGGCCTCCAGACCAACAGGTGAGTACACTGTGGGCACGAGGAATGTGGCATGAATGCATGGAGTGGTGTGTGTGAAGGCCTCGTGTAAAGGGAGTGGGTGGATGTCCTCTGTGCGGCGTATTGTTTGTGTGCTGAGCCATGTGTGTGTAAATGGTGATGTGAAGGGGTATGGTGGGTCATAATTGTAACATGCAGGACTGTTTGGCTAATTCCATTTTCCTGTAGGAATTGCCTCTGCAGGTCAGCGCCCATCAAAAGAAGGGTATATGGCATGCCATCACCAAGGATGTGCAGACCCTAGGGGTCTACGGCAGGCGGAGCACCCACTTTCAGAAACGGTGGAAGGACCTGAGATGCTGGGCACAGAAGAAGGCGGAGGCCCAACTGGGGATGGCCTCCCAACGAGGAAGGGGTGCCCGTCGAACCCTTACCCCCCCTGATGGCCAGCATACTGGCGGTGGCCTATCCTGAGCTGGATGGGTGGGCATCATGGCAGCCACAAGGGGGTGAGTACAGTGCCCAACATTACAACTTACTCATGGTAGGGTGGAGGGTGTGTGTCAGTGGGTGCCCCTAGGCCAGGCTTGACATTGCAGCATAGGTCCCCTTATGGCTAGGGTTCAGAAGGGATAATCTTGCCACCTAGCTAGTAGGCATCCACAATTGGTCAGAGCTGGGTGGGTCCCAGGTGTGCTGCATTTGGTGTGTGTGTCCCTCCCCATTGCTTGGCTGCTACCTATTTCTCTACCAGTGCTATGGCATATTGCGTAGGGCTGTCCCCTGTGTGTGAGGGTGTTGTGTAAGCCAACTGTGGTGTTGGTGCAGCCATTGACCAAGTGTATCCTTTGTCTCCCCCCCCTTTTTGTTTTTGTCATCCTGTCCTTATGTGCATTAGCATCATTGGGCGGAGGAGCTGAGGCACCGGTAACAGAGAGAGCTGCATCCCACAGGACCCAGGAGGCAGAGTCCACCGATGCTGAGGGCACCAGTGGGACAGAGGGCGAGGGGAGCACCACTGCAGAGACTGGAGGGGACAGTTCTGACACAGATACCTCCTCCGATGGAAGCTCCCTGGTGGTGGCGGACACCTCTGTGACCACCCCAGCTACAGGTACCATCGCCACCCCCATAGCAGCACCGCTCTCCCAGCAGCCCCTCATCGAGTTGCCCGTGCCCGCTCACCCAGGAGTGAGCCCTGCTGCCCTGAGTGAGGAGGCTATTGACCTCCTGAGATCCATCTCTGTAGGGCAGTCAACCATTGTGAATGCCATCCAGAGGCTGGCAGCCCAGATGCAACAGACTAATGCATTCCTGGAGGGCATTCACACAGGCTTGACGGCCCAACAGAGATCGATCCAGGCTCTGGCCTCCTCTCTGATGGCAGCCATTGTCCATGTTTCTACCCTCCCCCTCCAACTTCCTCTTCCCGGTCCCATTCTCCTTAACCCCAACCCATCCCAAGCACACAGCCAGACGAGTATGCACCCAAGACAATACACAAGAGTGGTTCAGGCAAACACAAGTACCACACTTCATTCCACAGGCACTCACACAAACACCATCCAGATGCAGACACACCAACATCCACTATTTCTACTGTCTCCCCCTCCGCCTCCTCCTCCCTCCCAGTTCCGTCTACACTCACACCTGCATGCAATACATCATCATCCACTACCAGCATCATCACCACACCAAGCAGAACACACTTCACTGGAAGACACCTCCACAATAGCCATGCACATGTCCCCTGTGTCCTCTCCCACTGTGTCTGACCTCTCCTCCTAAGGTACAGAAATGCAAGCACTCAGACACCCAACAGCCATCCACCTCACAACAGCATCCAGCCCATGCACCTGCACCCAAAATCAGGAGACAGCTTCAACAACCACTCCCTCGTCCTCCACTCCCATTCCTTCTCCATCATCCTACCCCAATGTCCCTAAAAAACTGTTCCTATCCACCATTGACCTCTCCCCTACCCCCCGTCCTGAACGTATGGCCAGGGTAGGGAGAATACTGCCAAGCACTTCAGCCACCCTGTCCACGGGCCCAGTCGTCACCACACCCACTCGTGGTGGAAAAGGATCCAGGCCACATGTCCTGAAGGTGAAGGAGCCAGCACCAGGCAGCCTCAAGACAAGGGAGCCTGCCCTAGCTGCCAGAAGACCAAGGAGCCTTCCCCAACAGCTGCTAAGAAGGTAAGGGAGCCTGTCCCAGCTACCAGAAAGATCAAGAAGCCTACCCCAGCAGCTGGTGAGAAGGTAAAGGAGCCTGCCCCAGCTGCCAGTAAGAGCAAGGAGCCTGCCCCAGCTGCCAGGAAGAGCAAGGATCCTGCCCCAGCTGCCAGGAATAGCAAGGAGCCTTCACCAGCAGGCAGGAAGAGCAAAGGGCCTGGTGAAGGAGGCAGGAAGAGCAAGGGACCTGGTGCGGGAACTGCGACGGAGCCCATGGTTGTGCAGCTGTCCGAGGTTGCAGAAGATGGGCAGGAGCCTCCCCCCCAGCAGAAACCACTACCTCCAGTGGGCAGCCGTCTGAGGTTGCAGGGGATGGGCAGGAGCCTCCCCGCCAGCAGCACCACCAGCACATCTAGTGGGCAGCCGTCCGAGGCTGCAGGGGATGGGCAGGAGCCTCCCCACCAGCAGCACCACCAGCACCTCCAGTGGGCAGCCATCAGAGGCTTCAGGGGATGGGTAGGAGCCTCCGCCCCAGCAGCACCACCACCAGCTCCAGTGGGCAGCCGTCCGAGGTTGCAGGGGATGGGCAGGAGCCTCCACCCCAGCAGCACCACCACCAGCTCCAGTGGGCAGCCGCCCGAGGTTGCAGGGGATGGGCAAGAGCCTCCACCCCCAGCAGCAACATAACCACTTCCAGTGGGAAGCCGTCTGAGGATGCAGGGGATGGGCAGGAGCCTCCCCCCACCAGCAGCAGCACCACCACTGAGCGGCCGTCACCGCTGGTGGACAGTATGTAATCCTGCCTCCATGGCCTGCTGTGCAGCCTGCCCCTGCAAATCCAGTAGGTATGACACCCACCTGAGAGACTGTGACCTTGCATTCCCCAGGATTAAGAACACAGGGTACGAGGCCCCCTCCAGAACCAGTGAGTAAGACACCCACATCACCAAGACCACCGAGGCTCAAGAACACTGGGCACGAGGCCCCCTCCAGGACCAGTGGGTAAGACACCCACATCGCCAAGACTACCCAGGATCAAGAACACATGGCACAAGACCCCCTCCAGAACCAGTGGGTAGGACACCCACATCGCCAAGACTACCCAGGATCAAGAACACAGGGCACAAGACCCCCTCCAGAGCAAGTGGGCAAGTCAGCCACCTGAGAGACTGTGGCCTTGCACTCCCCAGGACCAAGCACAGGGCATGTTGCTCCCTCCAGAGCAAGTGGGCAAGTCACCCACTCAAGAGACTTTGGCCTTGCACTCCCCAGGAGCAAGCACAGGGCATGTTGCCCCCTCCAGAGCAAGTGGGCAAGTCACCCACCTGCGAGACTGTGGACTTGCACACCTCAGGACCAAGCACAGGGCATGTTGCCCCCTCCAGAGCATGTGGGTAAGTCACCCACTTGAGAGACTGTGGCCTTGCACTTCCCAGGACCAAGCACAGGGCATGTTGCCCCCTCCAGAGCAAGTGGGCAAGTCACCCACTCAAGAGACTGTGGCCTTGCACTTCCCAGGACCAAGTACAGGGCATGTTGCCCCCTCCAGAGCAAGTGGGGAACACACCCACTCGAGAGACTGTGGCCTTGCACTCCCCAGGACCAGGCACAGGGCATGCAGCCCCCTCCAGAACAAGTGGTGTTGTTCCATCTCCCGGTGGAGGTGCCCCACTCTCCCCTGTCCCCCTGAGGTGCCTGCCTACTTACCAACAGATGCCCCTGCGGTGTTCTCTCTGTGTTGATGCAGGTGACATGTGTGGCCTTGGACTTTGGCTTGTGGCCATTTGGCCTACGAACATTGTGGACTGGGCTGTGTCCCTTTTTGTGTAAATATGTATATATCTATTATCTTGCCTAAGTTATTTATCTTGATGTGTTGCTCTCATTACATTCCCTTTTTCAAAATTGATTTGTCCTTTCATTATTCAACCGAGTTATGGGGTAAAAACGTTTTTGTGATGCAGCTGATTGTGTGTATGGTGGGGGTGTGTGTGTGGTGTGTGTGTGACAGTCGTTTTCCTCCCTACCTCTCTTGTGTGCTAGGCACCATCGTCGTCTTCGCCGGTGTTGATGTTCCTGGTGGAGCAGCACGTAGAAGATCATGGGGAAGACATGCAGCTCGGGCTCCATGGCGGCGTGGTTGTTCCCTGTATCTCCAATGGTGAGTCCTTTCCTTTCTGAAGTCTTCTTCCTCCAGGCTTTTGATGTCATTGGTACTGCCCCGCAAAAGGTGGCGGTTTCCTGTGTCTTAATACGATGGGTGGAACATTGACTTCTACCTGGCTGTAGGAGGCTACCATTGTGGTGGCTGTTGTTTCCACCCTGGCAGTCAGTGTGGTACATTGGCTATCTATCGGAGATCTTTCCGACATGGTCATAATTTGGCGGTAATTACCACCGGACTGTTGGCGGTATTACTGCCACTTTAACACCAACAGCCAGGGTTGTAACGAGGGCCTAAGTGTGCTGTGATCTGTGTAGGAAAAACAAGCATTTTCAATGCAACGGGTCTCGCTTTTGCTCGAGTTAGAGCCACTAGCATTGTAAACTCCTAACCAGACTTTTCTTGCCACACACATTAAAAGAAAAAGCAGCGTGATCGCACTAAGTAAAATGCAATGCGATTGCACTGTGGTTTACATAGCGCGATTGCGCTGCATGGAAAATAAACGGATAAAGTAGTCCAGAAACCATGCTGAAAACATCGAGCCTCATATCTTTTTAGTAGTTTACCCATGCTGTGTAGGTGGGCTAAACACCGGAAAAGGCATGACGTATGCATGTCTTTCACAAATGAAAGTAAGCGGATTTTAAAAGGCAGGCCCACGAACCAATAAAAGTGACTTATGTGACATGGGCATGGTTGGAAGCCCAAAGAGAGATTACTACAGGAGACGGAGCGCTTTGCGCTCGCCCCTAAAAAGGGGGCAATAATTTTTCTTGAAGCTCATCCCATTAAATACTATCCTCCTCAAGCCACTCCCTCGCCATTACTTATAGATTGCAACAAAGTTTTAGCTGCATCCACTATATGGACTATATTTGACCGGCCCTTAAAAAAGACTTTTAGCTTTGATTGCTGAATAAGCCCGGCCAGAGCTCCTGCTTTTTGAAATGCTGGAATCATTTCCTTTAGTTCCCTCCTCCTATGTGCAGCAGCAAGTGTCATGTCTGAAAAAATTCTAAAAGTGTAATCGCCAGGAAGCTGATGTACTCTGCTCTTAATCGCCTGATATAAAATGCGTTCTTTAATATGATAATCACCAAAGTTCACCAGTATTGTTCAAGGGTATTTAGCATTAGATCGCTGCAATGCCGGTACACGATGAGCTTGCATAATGGAGGGATCCTGATGGCTATCCGCCAATTCCAGGAGTACATGTTGTTTAACAAGGCCTGTAATCAAATTCTATAATAGTCTGGTCATTCTCGTGGCCTTCTGGCACCCCCGTGAATCTTAAATTCCATCTGCGTGAATGATTCTCTGCATTATCCATCCGAATCTGTAATTGTAGGAGATCCGCTTGACATTTAGAGATTGCAGGCGCGAGGTGGACTCGTCCATCTTCCAAATCTAAGATTCGCTGTTCTACCTCTATGATACGGGAATTAAGTTGCTGAATATAGGCATTTATCCAGTTTAGCTTTTTGAAACAAAATAGAAGAATTCTTTGAAAGCAAAATTTTAAATATTTACTCCAGCTTTACTTTAGATAAGACTCAGGGGCATTCTCTCCCTACCGACACCACAGCATTGTTCCCCTCCGTTCCACCTACAGCCATATTTGATAATTGCAGGTTACTTTCTAAGTTCAACATGCCATCCCAAGATATAATTGGTAAGCTGCTTTATGAATGTAAATCTGAGTACCCGTTAGACCCCTGCCCTCCGGCTATTCTGCAACTGGTTCCGGAGTTAGTGGCATCTGCGTTGGTCCCCATATTCCATGAAGTCCTCACTTCCAGCATCTATCCCTCTGCTTGGAAAGAAACTACTATTATTCCACTAAAAAAGAAGGATACTGGGAAACATGGTGATTTAACCAATCTTCGCCCCATTGCTTTGCTTCCTTTTTTGGCTAAAATGTTTGAAAAATACATCAACAGAGAATTGGTCAATTTCTTGTCAGATTCAGAGGGCTTTGACGTTTCTCAACATGGATTTCGGAAGTCCCACAGTTCGGAATCTGCTCTCATCTCCTCATCAGACACTATTCGGAGGCTGGTCGATGAGGGACAGGGTGTTTTCCTAGTCCTGCTGGACCTATCTGCAGCATTTGATATAATTGCCCCCCATATTCTGCTTGAACGTCTACACCAAGTAGGTATCAGGGACCAGGCCCTGAAGCTTTTTGAGTCCTTTCTCACTAACAGGTGGTCTACGGTAAGCAGTGGAGATTTTAGATCCCCCTCCTACCTTTTGCCCTGTGGTGCTCCTTAGGGTTCATCTCTTAGCCCTACTTTATTGAATATTTATGTGGCCCATCTGGCAGAATTAATACGCTCATTTGGCTTCATCACAACCTCATACGCAGATGACACTCAAATTATCATTCCTATTAATAAAGACGTGGAGGTAGTTGCGGCCCGTTTTAATGCTTGCATGTTGGCGGTAAGCAGCTGGATGAAGGCCAACTGGCTAAAATTGAACTGTGATAAGACTGATGTTCTCTGCTTTGGGATAAGTAGGGCACAGTGGTCCCCTAACTGGTGGCCTAAAGAGTGTGGCACTCTGCCTTTACCTGGTTCAACTTCAAGGAATCCAGGATTTCTTTTTGACGATCGCTTATCTTTTCAACCTCAGGTCAACCAGACCATTAAATCCTGCATGTGGATTCTGAGGAAATTTAAGAAAATGTTCCCCCATATTTTAAAAAAATGGAGAATTACTGCTACCCTGGCCCTGGTCCTGTCCAGATTGGACTATGGCAACGCCCTCTTGCTTAATTTGGACAGAGGATCACTTAAAAAACTGCAGCTGATGCAGAACACAGCTGCTAGATTAATATTGAATTAGCCACGATCAGCCTCCGCTAAGGAGAGCCTTAGGAATCTACATTGGCTTCCAATAGCCCAATGGATTTCTTTTAAGGCTCTTTGCATCTCTCACAAAGCCACGCACGGGATTGGTCCCAAGTATCTGACTTACAAACTACAGTGGCACCGATCTACATGACTGCTGCGTTCTGCCAGCACCTTTCAAATTCAAGTTCCCCGCACCAAGAAGGTGAAGTGGGGGGATAAAGCTTTCACTGACGCTGCCGATAGGATTTGGAATTCCCACCTGTTGGATCTCAGAAAAGAACACAATTACCTTATCTTCAGGAAACGGGTTAAGACTTGGCTGTTCCCTCGATAGCCTTATTTTTCTCTCTACAGACATTGTTGCCTCACCCTAGTTAGCGCTTCGATGCCCCTGGGCCGGAACGCGCTTTACAAATACTCTATACATAC
Source organism: Pleurodeles waltl (assembly GCF_031143425.1). Classification (NCBI taxonomy): domain Eukaryota; kingdom Metazoa; phylum Chordata; class Amphibia; order Caudata; family Salamandridae; genus Pleurodeles; species Pleurodeles waltl. Next base: position 780,672,473 of record NC_090439.1, read on the forward strand.
ATACATACATACAAGGTGTGCGAATGAGTAGGGTCCTGCTCCTTCTGCGATTTTGAATCTCCCCGCCGTCTTGCCTGCTCCTGCTAACCAGTCCTGGTTTCCACATGTTGCTTGGAGCTCATAGAGGGGCTCATGGAGATGCTGGTGGCGCTTTCCTCCCTAACTGTAGTTGTATCTGAGCCGTGCTGGACAGAAGGCATCTTCTAAGGGGACTAAAGTATGGCTGGAGGGCTGAGATCCCGTAAAAGTCTCCTTTGACCCCCTGCAAGCCCAGCCACCGAATAGTGGGTAAAGTTGCTTAGGGGCACCGTCACTCTCCTGAAACTCACCATTTTCGAATATTCGGCTTTCGCTGATTACCAAAATCAAAGTTATTGGATTTATCCTGCATCCTTTGCTCTTCGTCCAGTGTCCCGATGGGCCCCCTTTCTAATGCAGCATTATTACAGGGGTTATACTGGGCTGGGTCTGTCGAGCTAGGAAGCAGAGTCAGGAGAGATCTAGAACCATTGAGCACCATCTGTTGTAGGCCACTAGTATTCATGCTTAACTCAGCATTGGCCATCTTATCTGAAGGAACTGGATGCTTATTTTTTATATTCTGCGTACATCTGAGAGTCTTTAGTGAGGAGCGGCCCTTGCTCTAAAGGTCTTGGGGAGAACGCCACATTTCTGGCAGGAGATGGCACACCAGTACTTGAGAACTGCCTTTTGAGCAGTCGAAGACACATAGGGAGCCACAAGCTGCACCTGTGACTACAGTGGCCACTTCCTTGACTCCCCACCGTTCTCCCACTGCCTAGCAGGGAGTCCTAGTGTCCCTTCCTGCTAGGGGAGGTGTATTTCACTGTATTAGCAGTTTTTTCTTTCTTTTTTTCTCCTTTCTCTCTCCTGCTGTTTTTAGAGGCAGGTGATAGGTTCCTGTAAATCCCTTGGAGAAGACCTCCTCCACCTCCCTCCCCTAACTTATCCTGTCTCCCCTGTGCCTTGTAGCTTAATTCCTCGCCTTTAATGTCCTGCTTGGTTGCGAATATCTATTTTTTTCCTTCCTGTTTTTTATCTTCTTCCCTCCTTCCTTCTCTCCCCCTTTTCTTCTTCCTTCCTTGATTATTTAGCTCTACTAGGTGTTTTGGAGGGGTGGGGGCGGGGATAGGGCAGTATTCCTGGCTCACCGCACGTCCTGACTAGTAGGGGTCCGCTCCTCCTGTGGACCGCGGCAGTGCTCTTCCCGTAGACTGCTTCACCCTCGACACACCTCTGCCCACCTCTCCCTTGGTACCTTTGTGTGGCGTGTGCACGTGTGGCAGTCGTTTGAAAACAATGTCGGCATGGGGCGCGATGATTTCCAGGCTGCCTCCTCCTCTTCACCGGTTCTACTGAAAAAAACACAGAGTTTCCTGGGCTCGCACAGTGCAAGCGTTTGCCCTTGCTTGCGGCTTCCCCTCTGCACTGACTGACATTTCAGCCCCGTAGCATGATGGGATCTCCTACACGGCCGTCCTCGAATCTGTTAGCATCTCATTGAGATACACCACTTTTGATAATGAAAATTGTTTATTTTCAATGTAATCTTTGGACAGCGTTTGTATGATTTCTTTCCTTTGACATGTCAACTTTTCTTTGACTGACTTTTTTCCTTACAAGCAACCAGTCTGACATGTGCATGTTTTTCTGAGGTAAACACTGACATGGCACAATCACTTTCTTCACTTTTACTTACTATTGAGGTTGAAGAACTGTTTCACAATGATTTAGATGATGATCAACTTTGATTAATATCTATTTGCCTCAACTGATGTTGCCACTTGGCCTTGTGGTGTTAAGTCACTTTTTGTGGCTTAACGCTATCTTGTAAATAAGGCCCCTTCAAACGCAGCTCTTTGCGTGGAAGGGACGTGCAATGTGTGTTGCTGTGGGTGTGCCACAGCAATACCTATTGCATTTTGACTCTGCCTCAGATTTACAGATTTTCCCCAAGGGTGGCATTAGCAAGGTGCAGCGAGGAGGAATACTTTCATTCCTCCTTGTTTTTTGCTTTTTCTATGTGTGCTGCATTCTGCAGCACGCATCGAAAGAGCAAATTGCCAGAAATGATTGGTAATGTGCAGGAAGGTGTTCCTTCCTGCACATAAACAATCCTTTCATTCTGCAGCACACACAGAAGTGTAAAATCGCCATTAGTGATTTGTTTATGTGCAGGAAGGGACACCTTCACACACATAAACAATCAAACCCCTTAACACAGACATCCTTGCATGATGGTGCTAGGATGCCTACGTTGGTGCTAGGCAGCTCAATTTACCACCAGCACAGGGGGAACCGCAGGGGTGCACGGTATTCTAATAAATACAGAGCATTCCTGCATTTCTGAAGTGACGCAGCGCAGCACTGGCAATTTTGGTGCAGCACTGCACTGCACTGCACCACTTTTTAGCAAATCTGGCTCTTACTTTTTCCTTCACTCTGCACAACATCACAAAATGCTTCTTTTCACCACAGCCTTTGCATACATAACCAATAGAGGGACACACCCCGTCATGTGGAAAGGCAAATCCACACCTGTAGCACAACTTCTTTTGGAATGTAGACATCTCTTTGTGTTCTTCAGTCTTTTGTTTTGAATTACTTTTCACACTCATGACTGACTCGTTCTGGGCACGTCCGGCCTCTATGTTGGCACCTTGTCTCTCCTCACGTTCCTAAGCTCTGGCAGCCATCAACACTAATTCCAGACTAAGGGTTTCTCTCAGTAATGAATCAGAAAAGCATCCGTCGATCACTCTAAGCTACATAGCTTGTTCATCATTAAATTAATTGCACTTACAGTGTTTGATGAATGCGTTGAGTCTTTCCACTAATTCACTGATTGTTTTGCCAGCTGTTTGATGTTCTTGACTGAAAACATATTTTTAAAAGTCAAAGATTGATACTGGATTGAGATTCTTAATCTGACAGTGTGTGAATTCTATGTCAGTTCCCGGCATTTTCTTTATGACTTCTTTCACACCAGCAATATGTTTGAGATATTTGATAAACTTCCTGTTATCAGTCTTTTCAAGTGCATCAATGAAATATTCAAATGTCTCTATCCAGACAGTCCATCTATTACCACTATTTTCCTTTTTGGCAGTGTCGAATGGTGGTGGTGGTTTGAGGAAGGTGGCAGCATTGTAGACCAGTATTGAACTTAGTAACAATGGGATTGAAGCTTTTCTTGCCTCTGTGACTGGAAATCAAAGTCAGTTCAATTCATGCCCAGGCCCTGGCCCTGTGATGGGCTGGCCTCGGGGGTAGTCCTTGATAGGCTTAATCAGCATCTTTAGCACGACCCCTGTGCTTCTTCTTGGGTCTCCCCACCATGGTGCTGGAGCTCATAATACTCTACCTATTTTACTTGTTCTGTCAGCCAGCACTATTTGGTATCTGATAACTGTCTTTAACTGAGCTTTGGAAACCTGGTTGAATCCACCGTTAGCATTAACACTCCATATGTTGTATACATTTATTTTGCATGGCATTGCGGTACCCTTTTGTATATTCTTGGTCATAGTATCTTGACCAAGAAATCGTAGACTTTTCTGCGAAGCTCCCTTTCTACTCACATCCTTCAAACCAGCTGGAATTGACCCTTGTCTCCAGATACGCCAACCGTCAACTCAGCACTTAGATGAAGGCACATGTGGAATGCACAGGCAGTTTGCTTGGACCAAGGCAAACTCCAGGAGAGCACTTTCTTCTTCTGGTTACTTATCCCCTCTGTTGTTGCCAGTTGTAGTGTCTTCCACAGCCTGGTACCCACTGAATAACTAGGCCAAACACAGAGCTGTAAATCACACATCTGTATTCTTCTGCCTGTCCCGGTGAACTCCAACATTCTAAAGCAAGCTTTTAAAGATTCTATTCTAGTGAATACGTCACATTCATATGGAGTCCGCGGGGAGCCAGAAAGATCCTCTTCTGAACCATGAAAGACACTACAGGTGCTATACAGAGGTAATGCGGTAGTGAACACATTTGGTATGCATGTGCTGGAGGTGTATGTGCCTATGAATGATACAGTATCTGAATTATGTAGTGCTGTGCAGTGCATGCAAGATATGTACATTTGCAGGTTGCATGTGTACCTGTGAGTGGTACAATACAAGAAGAACAGTGTGCATGCATGTTGGATACACATTCTAGATGCATGTCCACATGTGTGTGGTGCAATACTTAAAGGGTGCAGTGCATGTATGTTATATGCACATGCTGGATGTATGTGTGCCTGTGAATGGCACTGTATATAAAGGATACAATGCTCGGCAGTGTGTGCTAGTTAAATACATATGCTAGATCTATATGTGCCTGTGAGTGGTACAGTACATGGAGGATACAGTACTGTGCAGTGCATGCATGCTGTATGCATGTACTGGGTGTATGTGTGTGTGGCGGGATCTTTTTATCCCGAGCCGAGGGGATGCTGGAAGAAGGCGACAGACGCGACGCTGAAGGGTGTAGTACGTTTATATGTTCGTTGGAATTGTAGCCCTAGCTTTTCCGCAAAAGGGTGATATTCCAGTACAAAACTAATATATAAAGTCCCTTTTCTTTCAGGGTTCCTTGATGCTCCCGGGATGGGCTGGTCTGGTCCGGAGGGAGAGGTCTTGTTCAGCCGGCTCTCATGGCCCCAGGATTTCCCCAAAACAAAGAAGGAGAAAGGAACAGGTAAGTGGGGAGATTTATTTATATACGGTTAATTGGGGTTAGTAAGGTGTGAGAGGGGGGGGGGGGGGTTGTGTGGAGGTGAAGGAATGTGGGTTTGCACTCCTCTTGTGTCTTTCTTTCGTCGTGCCCTGTTTGTGACCCCCTTACAGTTTCATTCACTGGTCTGGGTATGGCCCTTGTGGGGTTATCGTTCGGTTTAACCGTGGTCCTGCTTAAATAGGCTCCCCTTCCTTACACAACCTCAGTCCTCCCTTCTTAACCCCCTTAAAACCAGCCAACCACCCAGAACCCCAGTCCCAGCCCCGGTACGCTCGTACCTGGTTTGGCCACGCCCCTGCGGGGACGTGGCCGGCTTGTAAGCGATCTCCCGACTTTGTCTCGGCAGGGGCGGGAGGCGCCCAAGCGTTTCTGCTCTCCCCGCGTTGCTCCTTCTCCGCAGCGGGGTTTGCCTTCTCTCTGTGTGGCGCGCGGCGTTCCTCTCTCCGGGTTTCCTTGACGTCGGCGGCTTCCTCTGGGTCGCGCGGCGCTCCTCCTTCTTCGGTCGTCCTTCCGGCCTCTATCTGACGGATGACGTTGGACGTCATCGCGTCAGGAATTCCTTGGGTGCCCCCGGGGTATCCTCCGGCGGTCGTTCGCTCCGCCCAGGAACCGGCGTCCGGAGGCGCCCGGTTACACATCCCCTCACATGAATGGGGCTGATCGAGCCCCATCAGAACCGGAACCCGGGACAAATAGTCAGCCTGACCCATAAGGTCACCAGGGAGGTGGCAAACCTGGAAGGAGAAAGGTTGGAGCTCCATGAACCATCTCAATATACGATTGTTGGTATTCTTATATCTTGAGAGCCACGTAAGGGGTGCATGGTCCGTATATAGTAGGAAAGGTCTGCCCAAAAGATAGTATTGGAGACTTTCGATAGCCCATTTAATGGCAAGACATTCCCGCTCTATAATGGGGTATCTTTGCTCCCTGGGAAACAGCTTACGGCTAATAAAGACGACGGGATGGCTCACTCCGTCTTCATCCTTTTGAAAAAGAACGGCCCCTACCCCCACGTCGGAGGCATCCGTTTGGAGATGAAAGGGTTTGTCAAACTCAGGACATTTCAATATCGGTTGAGTGGTGAGACACCTTTGCAAGGTATGAAAACTATGAAGTTGAGTCGGGTCTAGTCCTGGGATATTGTTGGGCTGTCCTTTTCTTAAGAGATTGGTTAGGGGGGCAGCTAAACTGGAATACTGGGGAATGAACCTTCGATAGTACCCCACTAGACCTAAAAAGGAACGAATTCCCTTCTTCGTGGTGGGAGCACTGGTGTGTAGAATGGCTTCGATTTTATTTTTTTGGGGTCGCAGTATACCGTTGCCAATGTGATAACCCAGGTAGGAGATCTCACTAAAAGCCATTCGGCTCTTGGCAGGGTTGGCTGTCAATCCAGCCTTCCTTAAAGCCGAAAGGATGTGGTCTATGTGGACCACATGGTCTTCCCAGGTATCACTGAAAATAACGATGTCATCCAGATAGGCTGCCGCATATCTGGTATGAGGTCGTAATATGGTGTCAATGAGACGTTGGAAGGTGGCGGGGGCGCCATGTAACCCAAAAGGGAGAACCTTAAAGTGATACAATCCTGAGGGAGTAGCGAAAGCCGTCTTTTCCTTGTCTTCGGGATCCAACGGGATCTGCCAATATCCCTTGGTCAAGTCAAGGGTAGACATGTACTTCGCTTTCCCAAGTCTTTCTAAGAGCTCGTCTATCCTAGGAAGAGGATATGTGTCAAATTGTGATAGGGAATTGACCTGTCTAAAGTCGATACAAAAACGTATAGACCCATCAGGTTTGGGTACCAAAACCACGGGCGAACACCAGGGGCTTTGGGAAGGTTCTATGATGTCTAGATCTAACATCTTCTCAATTTCGTTTTCTACGAGGGTTTTCCTAGCTTCAGGGATACGATAGGGTTTTAATCGCACGGTTTTCCCAGGTGGTGTGAGGATTTGATGATGTACCAACTGTGTCCTACCGGGTACCGAGGAGAACACCCGCCCGTTTTTATCGAAGAGATTCTTCAATTGTCTATTTTGTTGAATCGAGATCTCTGTATTAATGATAGGAACCTCTCTCTCGCCAGGGGGATCAGTGGGGCACCACCCTATCTCTAATTCCTTAACGGTATTGACTAGGCAGCCGTGTCTTGGGTCGTTCGGAGGTTCTTCCCATCTTTTTAATAAATTAACATGGAAGATCTGTGACCTAGGGGGAATGTCGTTAAGCTGAATTCTATACGTTACGGGGGTTACTAGTCCTGTTACGGTGTAGGGTCCCTGCCACTTGGCCAACAATTTGTTGTCTGAACTGGGAAGAAGAACTAACACTTTATCTCCTAGGGAAAAGGACCTCAATTGGGTATTCCGATCATAATTCCTTTTCTGTTTGGTTTGGGCCCTCTCCATGTGTTCCCTTACGCTTTCCCATACTGTATGCAGGTGGGTTTTTAACTCACGGACATACTTTAGAATGGTTTTTTCCCCGTCTTCTTCTTCCCACATCTCAGCGGCCATATCTAGTAGGGTCCGTGGTTGTCGCCCAAACAACAGCTCAAACGGACTATGGCCCGTGGAGGCTTGTTCGTGTGTCCTGATTGCGTATAATACTAAAGGGAGTTTCTTATCCCAGTCCTTACCAGTCTCTGAGATAGTTTTCTTTAGTAGTGTTTTGAGAGTACGGTTGTATCTCTCCACCAAACCATCGGTTTGTGGATGGTAGACTGACGTCCGTAACTGTTTAATCCCTAATAGCTGACATATTTGCGTCATCAGGTTGGACATAAATTGGGTACCTTGGTCCGTTAGGATTTCTCGAGGAAACCCAATTCGGGAAAAGAACCCTATCATGGCGTGAGCAACACTTTTGGTGTTAATACTAGAGAGGGGAATAGCCTCAGGGTATCTCGTGGCGTAATCTACTAGTACCAATATATAACGATAGCCTCTCGACGAGGGCAGAAGAGGGCCAACGAGGTCCATCCCTATTCTAGAGAAGGGGACATCAATGATGGGGAGGGGTTGTAAAGGGGCCTTTCTCCGCGAGCCTGGGTCAACCAATTGGCATTTTGGGCATTGTTGACAGAATTTCCTAATCTGGGAAAATACCCCCGGCCAGTAAAACTTCCTCAACAAATATTCCTCTGTTTTCTCCCTCCCATAGTGTCCACCCCTGGGCTGGCTGTGTGCTAAGTGTAGAACTTGTTGTCTATAAGCTTCTGGAACTATCAACTGTTTCTTTTCGTCTTGGTCTTTGTAAGTAACTCGGTATAATAGGTCTTTAACTATGGTGAACGAGGGACCCTTATCCTGGGGGTTCCGTGGCCGTGCACTTTTCCATGCATGGATTAAACTAGGGTCTTCTCTTTGCGAAGTCCGGAAGCTGGGAAGGGCAGTGAGGGCGAGGACCTTTGTAATTACCCTGTTGGAGCGGCCTTGGTTATAGGCTTTCTTAATAATTCTTTTCTCCTTCCGGGTGAGTTTAGGTCGTACCCTCGGAGGTGATAGAGGCATATTGGAGAAAGGAGCGTCCTTCCACCAGTTGTTGGTTTCTTCGAGCTGTCTAAGGCTGTCTAAGAGTTGCGGGAACTCCGAAAAGTCAGTTCCTATAATAGCTTCTTCAACCAGTTGCTCTACTAAACCCACTCTTATGGGTATTTCTTGTCCTCCCCAGGTGAGGGTGGTCCAGATTAGGGGATATTCTCTGGTTTCTCCATGAATACAACAGATTGATACTGTGAATTCCGAAGTGTAGTAAGGTGCGTCTAACAACCCGGCCCTGACCACAGATTGGCTACACCCTGAATCGATGAGGGCTACTGTGCTTTTCCCATTGATAATCAGTCTCTTTTTATAAGGGGTGTCTCTTCTTCCTGTATAAAAGACTCTTCCCCTAGTGACCCCTATTTCCATGGGTTCCGATTTTTCTGTTTTCAGGGGGCAACCTCGAGCTATGTGGCCCCATTCCCCGCAACTGAAACACTGAGGTTGTTGTATATATGGCCTATCTAGTCCCCGGGATTTTCCTATGTCATCATTGATTCTTCGTCCCACCGTCGAAGACGTTCCCGAACCCAGACGCAGGGGACCAGGTGTTGATCGGGGGGTGGTTACTTTGAATTCAAGGGAGCGATGAAAGGCACAGGCCAACTCGATGGTAGTACTGGTATCCGGGTTTGGATGTTGTTTGATCCAGTTGCGTGTAGACGGGGGCAGAGCGTCCAGGTATTGCTCTAAGAGCACGATCTCGATAATGTCTTCCCGATTTGTCCCTATGGGTCCCAACCATTTGAGGCCCAGATCTTTGATCCTAAAATATAGGGCCCGTGGATTTTCGTTGGGTCCCCACTTCGCTTTTCTAAACCGGACTCGATAATGTTCAGAATCAAACCCCACTCGTTCTAAGATGCTCTTTTTGATATCGTTATAGGGGGTTATTCCACCGGGGTTTACCGCTTGATAGGCTGCTTGGAGAGTCCCGGTCAATAAGGGGGCGATATATTGGCCCCATCGCTCCGGAGGCCAAGTAGCGGAAGTAGCAACCCGTTCAAAATTGGTGAAAAAGGCATCGGGGTCTTCACCTTCTTGATATCGTTCTAAGACCGAACTGGGCACATTCGGGTGTACACGGGTAGCAGCGATGGTATCTGTGAGATTCTTAATGGCGGTTTCATGAACCAACTGGTTGTTGGCCATTATGGTGGCCTGACTCTTAAGGGCATTTTGTAGTGCCTCCCTTTCCAATTTGGCCTCTTTTTGTTGCTCTTCCCACACTAATTGTAGGTGTCTTTGTCCGGAGGCCAACTGTTGCATCATATCGGATAGGGTACACTTCTCCTCCATGGTTGGGGAGTCTCTGTCTCCTATTCCAGCATCCCACTTCTGACACCACTGTGGCGGGTTCTTTTTATCCCGAGCCGAGGGGATGCTGGAAGAAGGCGACAGACGCGACGCTGAAGGGTGTAGTACGTTTATTTATATGTTCGTTGGAATTGTAGCCCTAGCTTTTCCGCAAAAGGGTGATATTCCAGTACAAAACTAATATATAAAGTCCCTTTTCTTTCAGGGTTCCTTGATGCTCCCGGGATGGGCTGGTCTGGTCTGGAGGGAGAGGTCTTGTTCAGCCGGCTCTCATGGCCCCAGGATTTCCCCAAAACAAAGAAGGAGAAAGGAACAGGTAAGTGGGGAGATTTATTTATATACGGTTAATTGGGGTTAGTAAGGTGTGAGAGGGGGGGGGGTTGTGTGGAGGTGAAGGAATGTGGGTTTGCACTCCTCTTGTGTCTTTCTTTCGTCGTGCCCTGTTTGTGACCCCCTTACAGTTTCATTCACTGGTCTGGGTATGGCCCTTGTGGGGTTATCGTTCGGTTTAACCGTGGTCCTGCTTAAATAGGCTCCCCTTCCTTACACGACCTCAGTCCTCCCTTCTTAACCCCCTTAAAACCAGCCAACCACCCAGAACCCCAGTCCCAGCCCCGGTACGCTCGTACCTGGTTTGGCCACGCCCCTCCGGGGACGTGGCCGGCTTGTAAGCGATCTCCCAACTTTGTCTCGGCAGGGGCGGGAGGCGCCCAAGCGTTTCTGCTCTCCCCGCGTTGCTCCTTCTCCGCAGCGGGGTTTGCCTTCTCTCTGTGTGGTCCTCGGCGTTCTTCTCTCCGGGTTTCCTTGACGTCGGCGGCTTCCTCTGGGTCGCGCGGCGCTCCTCCTTCTTCGGTCGTCCTTCCGGCCTCTATCTGACGGATGACGTTGGACGTCATCGCGTCAGGAATTCCTTGGGTGCCCCCGGGGTATCCTCCGGCGGTCGTTCGCTCCGCCCAGGAACCGGCGTCCGGAGGCGCCCGGTTACAGTGTGCCTGTGGATGGCACCATACATGGAGGACCTTGGGTTGCAGGGTGATCCATGGAGTTGAGGTAGAGAAAGATGCCCTCAGACAGATTTGTGTATTGCTTCAATCCTGTAAGCTGGGTGGGTACACATTGGGGAGGGAAGGACCAGGCCTCCCCTGTACACTTCAAAGGGTACTCTTTGATTCACTGAGAGGCATAAGGAAGTAGCCTGGCCACATCTTGGGAAGGATCTAGGGCTGATAAGACAATCATAAAGAGTAGGGCTGGGAGCCCTGGGCTGACATCCAGGTGTGAACTCCCATGACATGTGTGGTGAGACTAAGGGGGTTATTACAACACTGGCGGTAAAAGGCGCTTACCGCTGTGCAGGAGATCGCCAATACACTGCCGCGGCCGCGGAATTCCGCCACAGCTATTATGACACACAGCTCGGAATCCGCCGAAATTCAGACACCCACACAACTCCGCCACACCAAAGGTCAGTGATAAACTGGCGATAACAAAACCTCCACCTCCACGCCAACAGAAACACGCCAATGCTATTATGACCCACGAATCCACACAGCGGTCGTTCAACCGCGGTATTCCATTGGCGGTACACACTGCTGTGCTCAAAATACACACACACATACAAAACACCGCCACATTGGACATTTCGAAATACACACACCTGATACACGTACACACACCACTCCCACACACCCAATACTATATAAACACACACCCACATCACCCACAAACCCCTACGGCAAAAATTGAGAACGAAGGCCAGAGAGAGAGCACAGAATAGACAACCCCATCACACAGAGGCACACAACACCATCACCCACACAACATCGACGCAGCAAACACCACACACCACTACACATCACCACACTCATCACCACATACACCACCCCACACATCACACACACCACCCCATGTCACGCCAAAGACACCCCCGCTTCTCCGAGGAGGAGCTCAGGGTCATGGTGGAGGAAATCATCCGGGTAGAGCCAAAGCTATTTGGCTCACAGATACAGCACACATCAATAGCCAGGAAGATGGAGCTATGGCGCAGAATAGTGGACAGGGTCAACGCCGTGGGACAGCACCCAAGAAATAGGGAGGACATCAGGAAGAGGTGGAACAACCTACGGTGGAAGGTGCGTTCAACGGTCACCAGGCACACCATTGCGGTGCAGAGGACTGGCGGCGGACCCCCACCTCCTCCCCCACAACTAACAACATGGGAGGAGCAAGTCTTGACCATTATGCATCCAGAGGGCCTCGGAGGAGTTGGTGGAGGATGGGACACTGGTAAGTCAAATCTTAACTATCATATCCCCCACCCTACCTGCATGCTATCACACACCCCCACCCTCACACCCTCCCCTATCACTCCAACTCCTCACTAATGTACTAATAACACAAACCACCCATCCCAACACCAAGCCCTGCATGACACAACTAAGCATGGTCACCCCTCACTAAAGCATGCACACTGCACATACCCAGAACAACCCCCTAACCATCATCAAACAAACCCACACACAGGAATGCTTGCACTGGGGTACACAAACACCCACCCATTGCACACCATTACACACACACATGCAATAATCATGCTCTTATGCCCCTGCAGGAACCCGAAGGACCGTCACCACATGAGAGGGTCCAGACAACACCACTCCACCCCCAGAAGAGGCCCACGGTGACGATAGGAGCTCTGCCCTACTGGATCCTGATGACCAGCCTGTTTGTCCTCCCACTGTCCCACCTTGTTACCCTGTCCATACTTAAACTGCCCCAGCTCCACTTCCTATGCCCAGATGGGCAGTGCACCTGTGAGACTAATAGACTGAACTCTGCCATGGACATTCCTCCACCATCACCCCTCACCATTTTACCACCCCCTCCAATAATTAGCGCTTCAATAAACACCCTTGAAACACAAAACAATCTGGAGTCAGCCTGTGATTTAGTAAATATGTATTATCAATGACAGTGTGATATTGCGTTTCCTATTGTAAAGCTAGCATACCTATGTCACACATCACAATTCCTTGAAGGATGCAAGCAGATGACACGTTGGTAACCACACCTGTGAAACAGTAATCGAAAGGTACAACTCAGTTACCAAATAGTGGTTGAAACCGACAGACAGGATAGAGGTAGACGTGTGAAAGTTAATATAATGTTAAACATGAAAATGTTCTCACCTGTGTGTCACTGGAAATATTGCTGCATGACTGACTCCCTGTTGTCGTTGTCTTCTTCCTCAGCTTCCTCCTCATCACTGTCCACAGGCTCCACAGGCTCCACAGCTGCTACAACACCGTCATCTGGATCATCCTCCTGCAGAAAAGGCACCTGGCGTCGCAAAGCCAAATTATGGAGCATGGAGCAGGCGATGATGATCTTGCACACCTTCTTCGGTGAGTAGAATAGGGATCCACCTGTCATATGGAGGCACCTGAACCTGGCCTTCAGGAGGCCGAAGGTGCGTTCGATCACCCTCCTAGTCCGCCCCTGGGCCTCATTGTAGCGTTCCTCTGCCCTGGTCCTGGGATTCCTCACTGGGGTCAATAGCCAGGAAAGGCTGGGGTAACCAGAGTCCCCCAATAGCCATATACGGTGCCTCTGGAGTTGAGCATCATATCAGGGATGCTGCTATTCCGCAGGATGTAGGCGTCATGCACTGAGCCAGGGAACATAGCATTTACCTGGGAGATGTACTGGTCTGCCAAACATACCATCTGGACATTCATTGAATGATAACTCTTCCTGTTCCTGTACATCTGTTCACTCCTGGGGGGGGGGGACCAGAGCTACATGGGTCCCATCAATGGCACCTATGACGTTGGGGATATGTCCAAGGGCATAGAAGTCACCTTTCACTGTAGGCAAATCTGCCACCTCAGGGAAAATGATGTATCTCCTTACGTGTTTCAGCAGGGCAGACAGCACTCTGGACAATACGTTGGAAAACATAGGCTGGGACATCCCTGATGCCATGGCCACTGTTGTCTGAAAAGACCCACTTGCAAGGAAATGGAGCACTGACAGCACCTGCACGTCAGGGGGGATTCCAGTCGGATGGCGGATTGGTGACATCAAGTCTGGCTCCAACTGGGTACATAGTTCCTGGATTGTGGCACGGTCAAACCGGTAGGTGACGATGACATGTCGCTCTTCCATTGTCAACAGGTCCACCAGCGGTCGGTACACCGGAGGATTCTGACATCTTCTCAAATGTCCCAGCTGACGGTGCCTACGAAGGACAACAGCGACAAATCAGTCATTATTCCTCCAGGTATGTACCCACAGTTACACACAAGACTACACCACTCACAAAACCCTTACTGTATGTGTGTTGAGTGTAGGCCTAGCTATGTGTGACGCAGAGGTAAATTAATCCATGTGGGCCCCTGAAATGGCGGCTGCCTGACCTCTAAACTGGGACAATGGGATTGTGGGGTAACTGAGCTGCATTGGTTAACATTGGACCCTATGGGTCCCAGGAGCCAATGAACAGGTGCGCCGGCGGTGATGATGCGCAACACCACAGACGTCACCGCCGCGGACGTCACCGCCATTTTCTATCTGTTCAATCACTAGATACCTGACCTTCGACAGGAGAGGACCTACACTGCAAGTGCTGCTGTGACCTCAGTCTGGAAGCGACGATGGCTGCTGCGTCTGGGGAAAGGGCCCCTGCCTTCACTGCACAGGAGTTGGAGAAACTGGTAGACGGGGTCCTCTCCCAGTACACGCTACTCTACGGTCCTCCAGACCAACAGGTTAGTACACAGGGAGCACGTTGTATGGGCTAGGCCTGGGTGGAGAGGGCTGGTTGGAAGAGGGAAGGGGGCAGAGTTCATAGAACATTAATGCATGGGAATGAATGGGTCACATGGCCAGAGTAGGGTGGGGGCCACTCACAACGACGGCGCAGTTGGTAATGACTGTTCCTCTTTCCTTGTGCATGTCATGTAGGTCAGCGCCCAACAGAAGAGGGACATTTGGTGTGCGATCGCCAAGGAGGTCCGGACCCTGGGGGCCCACCAGAGACAGGGCACCCACTGCCGTAAGAGATGGGAGGACATTCGCCGCTGCAGCAAGAAGACAGCAGAGGCTCCGCTGGGGATGGCCTCCCAACGTGGGAGGGGTGCCGGTCGCACCATGACCCCCCTGATGTTCCGGATCCTGGCGGTGGCCTACCCGGAGTTGGATGGGCGCTTGAGGGCATCACAGCAGACACAAGGGGGTGAGTACACTCTCATTCTGTGGACTTTGCGTGCAGTGGAGGTGTCTGGGTGGGGGAGGTGGGCTGTGGGTGTCCCTAGGCCAGGGCGAGTTCGGTAGGCAAGGCCCCTCCGTAATGTAGGCCATATGGCACTCTACCCCAAATCAGCAGAGTGTCAAGTCGAGGTATAGTTGCCCCTGTGGCATCCTTGTGCGCAGATGTCCTCCATAGCCATGTAGTCCATATCCCAGAAATTGCATGTGCAGAGAGCAGGAGCATGGCGTAATGCAGGGGGCTGCTGTGTCTGTCTTGTCCGCCAACGGTAGCGGTATGCCATGCACTAAAACTCTCTTTCTTCTGTCTCCCCCCCTTTTTCTGCTCTCCCTGTCCTTTTGTACATCAGCATCATCAGGCGGAGGTACAGTGGCACCGGAGCACGAGGGAGCTGCATCCCACATGGCCATGGAGGGCCACAACACGGACTCTGAATGCACCAGTGGGACGGAGGGCGAAGGGAGCTTCACGTCTGCCACCGGATCACCAAGCAGCGACACGGACTCGCTCGCCGATGGGGGCTCCCTTGTGGTGGCGGCACCATCTGTGCGCCCCACCTCTACAGGTACAGCCGCCACCTCCCCTACCAGCACCGCCCTACCAGCAGCCCCTCAGCGTTCACCCCGTGCCCGCTCACCCAGGAGGGTGGGCATCACCTTCGCCCCAGGCACCTCAGGCCCTGCCCCAGTCACCCCTGCTGCCCTCAGTGAGCAGGCCATTGACCTCCTCAGGTCACTCATTGTTGGGCAGTCTACCATTGTGAATGCCATCCAGGGTGTAGAACGAGAGTTGCAACACGGTAATGCATTCCTGGAGGGCATTCATTCTGGTCAGGCTGTTCTTCAGCGAACCCTGCAATCTCTGGCCTCAGCACTGATGGCAGCCATTGTCCCTGTGTTTAGCCTCCCCCCTCCAACCTCCTCCACCCAGACCCAATCTCCTGTACCCCAGCCCATCCCAAGCACACCTACAGACCAGCATGTACACAAGTCAGCACACACAGGTAGCTCAAGCAAACATAGGCACCACACAACCCACAGGCACTCAAGCAAGCCTCACCCACGGACAGACACAGCAACATCCACTGCCCCCACTGTGTCCCCCTCCTCCTCTTCTCCCTCCTCCCTCCCAGTCTCGTCTACACACACATCTGCATGCACCACATCTACAGGCACGATGAATCGCACAAGGAGACCCAGCACCACAAGCCGCTCACCTGCACTCACCATATCCACTCCCATTTACACGTCCCCTGTGTCCTCTCCCAGTGTGTCTGTGACGCCCCCTCCCAAAGTACACAAACGCCGGCAATCACTCACCCAACATCCATCCACCTCACGACAGACTCCAGTACCTGCACCTGCACCCAAAACACCTAAAGTGACACCTCCGACAACCACCTCCTCTTCCTCCACTCCCAGGCCCCCTCCAACTACCCATCCCAGTGTTCGTCAGAAACTGTCCCTCTGTAAAGTTGACCTTTTTGCCCCCACCCCCCCTCCAAATTATCAGTCCCGTCGTAGCACCTCAGCCAAAAAGCCTCCAATACCCGTGGTGCCTGTTCAAGGTTTGTGGAGTGCACCGGCCACCAGGGCAGGCAGTGTGACCCGGAGCCAAGGCACTGGCAGCCCACCCCCTGTAAAGGCTCTAAAATTGGAGAGTGGACAACGGGACCGTGTGAAGACTCCTGGTGGGAAAACAACTCACATGGGTTCCAAGGGGATTGGAGAGTCAGCTGTGACTCCACCAAAGGTGGGGAAGGGCCAGAGGAAATCTGCCCAGCCTGTTGTGAGTGTCACGGTGGAGAAGTGCGCCATCATTTCCGGCGGTCGAGACACAACCGCCAGCACCGTCGTCACTGGTCCAGAGACCACCGCCAGAGTCATTGCCCAGGAGGGCCCAAGTATCGTCACTGGTCAGGAGACCACCGCCGGAGTCACAGCCCAGGAGGGCCCATGTATCGTCACTGGTCCAGAGACCATCGCCAGAGTCATTGCCCAGGAGGGCCCAAGTATCGTCACTGGTCAGGAGACCACCACCGGAGTCACAGCCCAGGAGGGCCCAAGTATCGTCACTGGTCCAGAGACCACCGCCAGAGTCATTGCCCAGGAGGGCCCAAGTATCGTCACTCGTCCAGAGACCACCGCCAGAGTCATTGCCCAGCAGGGCCCAAGTATCGTCACTGGTCAGGAGACCACCGCCGGAGTCACAGCCCAGGAGGGCCCAAGTATCTTCACTGGTCCAGAGACCACCGCCAGAGTCATTGCCCAGGAGGGCCCAAGTATCTTCACTGGTCAGGAGACCACAGAAGGAGTCACAGCCCAGGAGGGCCCAAGTATCGTCACTGGTCCAGAGACCACCGCCACCGCCGGAGTCAGTGCCCAGGAGGGCACAAGTATTGTCACTGGTCAGGAGACCACCGCCACCGCCGGAGTCAGTGCCCAGGAGGGCCCCGGCTGCCACAGCCCAGTTGGGCTATGATGGAACGTTATGCCACACACCAATGCCCAGTGTAGGGAGCGTCATGCCACACACCAATGTCCGTACCAGAACCGCCATGTCAAAGCACAGCTGAACAGTCCTGAACCGCCATGGCAAAGCACCGCTGAACAGGGCAAAGACCGCCATGGCAAAACACTGCTGAACAGGGCAAAGACCGCCATGGCAAAACACCGCTGAACAGTCCTGAACCGCCATGGCAAAGCACCGCTGAACAGTCCAGAATCGCCATGTCAAAGCACCGCTGAACAGGGCAAAGACCGCCATGGCAAAACACCGCTGAACAGTCCTGAACCGCCATGGCAAAGCACCGCTGAACAGTCCTGAACAGCCATGTCAAAGCACCGCTGAACAGGGCAAAGACCGCCATGGCAAAACACCGCTGAACAGGGCAAGCACCGGGTAGGAATTAATATACCGCCACATCAGGCATCCTTATCCCATATGCAGCTGGGACAGTGACAGGACTGGAACTTTCACGGGGAGACTCATCCAGTCTGGGCACCAGTCCCCCTCCAGAACCAGTGGATACCTGCATCCACTCTGTCTGTCCTGCACAGGATGAAGCACTCTGGGCACCAGTCCCCCCCCAGTACCAGTGGAGACCTGCATCTACTTGAGAGACTGTGGCTTTGCACTCCCCAGGACGGCATGGTGGGCACCCCACCCACTGTAGAGACTTGAAAGACTGTGGCTTTGCACTCCCCAGGATGGAACAGTGGGCACCCCACCCACTGTAGAGACCTGAGAGACTGTGGCTTTGCACTCCCCAGGATGGCACCGTGGGCACCCCACCCACTGTAGAGACTTGAAAGACTGTGGCTTTGCACTCCCCAGGATGGAACAGTGGGCACCCCACCCACTGTAGAGACTTGAGAGACTGTGGCTTTGCACTCCCCAGGATGGCACGGTGGGCACCCCACCCAATGTAGAGACTTGAAAGACTGTGGCTTTGCACTCCCCAGGATACATCAATGGGCACGGAGCCCCGTCGTGGATCTGGCTTTGTAGTAATCTGGCTGAGGTGCCCCCCCTTTACTTCCCCCTGAGGTGCCTGTAGTATTTCTATCTGATGCCCCGGCAGTGTTCTCTCCGATTGTGGTCAGGTATCCTTTGTGGGCCTCGCCCATGCATTTTTGGACTGTTGGTACACGGACATTGTTATGTACATATATGCACTACTTCTCGTAATGTATATAATTATGGCTGATTTTCATTTATATCTGTATATTTTTGTATGACATGTACATTGCCACATTACAATGTTTGACCGAATTTCGCTTTGTCTTTTCATTCTTCCAGGGGGATTGTGGGTTGTTACTGTGATTTTTGTGAATGCATTGGTGTGTATGTTGTATTATGCGAGGTTGGGGGTGGGGGTGTTTGGTGGGTGTCCCCCTAACTTTTGCCTCCCCCATGTCGTAGGTGCAGTACTCACCGTTGTCTTCGGCGCCTACGTAGATGTTGGTCGTAGAGGAGCAGAAACACAAGGGCAGGGAGTATTTGGAGTTCCGGGTCCATGGAGTCCTCGTGGGATGTGTTCAGGTGAGCGTTTTCCCATTGCAAAACCTGTTTCCGCCGTGTTTTTATCCACGGTGAATCCGCCCCGGAAAAGGTGGCGGATTGGCGGGTTGTGATACTATGGGCAGTACATTGTCTTCCGCCTGTCTGTTGGCGGTGACCGCTGCGCTGCTTGTCTGTACCGCCGTGGTGGGCGGTGTTTTAAAGTTGCTGGCTTTGTTGGCGGTTTCCGCCAGGGTCATAATTCCCTTTTTTTGTCTGCCGGCCTGTTTGCGGTCTTACCGCCGCTTTAACACCGTCTGCCAGGGTTTTAATGACCACCTCAATGTCTCAGAGACACTCCTGCTGTGGGAGACTGCTTTTCAAGAGGAAGAGAAAAGAGAGGTAGATGCTTCAAAAGAAGCAGAAGTCCACCATAAACTTAAAAGACTCAGACTCTAAATTATGTTTTGTGTCTGGAAGTGTAATATAAGAAGGGGGGGTTGTGACCCCCAAAAACTGTCATTTGCCAAGCAGCCAGATGGGCTGTGTGCAGAGGGGAAGTTTTGCAAGACTTCTGTCTGTGATCAGGACTAGGAGCCAAGGCCTGCTAGTCCCCTGCTAGATGAGGGGTCATTACATAGAGAATCCAAGACCACCTGTCATGGAGCCTGGAGCATTGGTGACTGCCTGCTTGCCAAGACCAGTGTACCCTGTGGGGAAGACTGTCGGGTGGACTCCCGGTGTGAGGAAACAGCTGTTGCACTGATCGGGTCATTGCCCATTTGGTAGAAGAGGGTCACCTTAAAGATAACCATGGGCAAGACTGGCATGAGGTAAGGGCTGAAACTTTGCACAGTAACATTGCAGCAACTCAGTATGCCAGAAGGGGCCAGTGTAGTGAAGACTACAGTGCAGTAAGGGCTGAAGCCTGCACAGTAATGTTGCAGCAACCCAGTATGACAGGAGGGACTGGTGAGGTAAAGACTGCCATGTGATAAGGGTAAAGGCCTTGTGTGGCAGCTGTGTGGCAAACCTGTGTGCCAGGAGGGGCTGTCAGGAATACTGTGAGCAGTGGTGACCCATAGGTCATCAAGAGCAACAAAGACTATGACTTGTCCTACCTAGTTGAGCAAGTAAGGACACTGTGGGAGCAACGTCATCCAAGTTTGGGATTGAGGACTAGAGCATTGGAATCACACACCCTTTCCCCCCATCGGGAGCATGGAGACACTTATCCCGTAGGAGGAGTGCAGGAAACCTCCAGTCACAGCCAGACCACGAGGGAGAGAAAACCTGCGCCTGCTGAGGGCACCTGCTTAGTCCATATGCAGCTGACTCACCTCATCGGGATCTGAGCTGCTGCATGTGCCCAGGTCTCTGCACACTTCACTCCTACTGGAGGGGGTAACACTTGTTTCAGGATGTTAGAAATGGGGTCTTTGGTTGGCAGTCAGGTTACCCCCTGTCCAAGCAAGGACCTTCACTCTAGTCAGGGTAAAAGAGAATCACCCTCAGCTAACCCCTGCTTACCCCCTTGGTAGCTTGGCACTAGCAGTAGGCTTAACTTCAGAGTGCTAAGTGTAAACTATTTGTACCAACACACACAGTAACTCAATGAAAACACTACCAAAATGACACAACATAGGTTTAGAAAAATAGAAAATATTTATCTAAACAAAACAAGACCAAAACGATAAAAATCCATAATACACAAGTCAAGTTACCAATTAAAAAGCAAAAAGAGTCTTCATGTAGTTTTAAACACACACTAAGGGGGTCATTCTGACCCTGGCGGTAATTACCGCCATGGCGGAGGTCGGCGGTAGCACCGCCAACAGGCTGGCGGTGCACCGCTGGGCATTCTGACCGCGGCGGTTCAGCCGCGCCCAGAAACGGAAAGTCGGCGGTGTACCGCCGACTTCCCGCTGCCCTTGAGAATCCTCCATGGCGGCGGAGCGCGCTCCGCCGCCATGGGGATTCTGACACCCCCTACCGCCATCCGGTTCCTGGTGGTTCTCCCGCCAGGAACAGGATGGCGGTAGGGGGTGCCGCGGGGACCCTGGGGGCCCCTGCAGTGCCCATGCCAATGGCATGGGCACTGCAGGGGCCCCCGTAAGAGGGCCCCACGAAGAATTTCAGTGTCTGCTTTGCAGGCACTGAAATTCGCGACGGGTGCAACTGCACCCGTCGCACCTTCCCACTCCGCCGGCTCCATTCTGAGCCGGCGTCCTCGTGGGAAGGGTGTTTCCTGCTGGGCTGGCGGGCGGACTTTCGGCGGTCGCCCGCCGGCCCAGTGGGAAAGCCAGAATGACCGCCGCGGTCTTTTGACCGCGGAGCGGTCTTTCGGCGGGAACCGCTTGGCGGGCGGCGACCGCCGTCCGCCGCGGTCAGAATGACCCCCTAACACTGTTAGCGTGAAAATGTACCTTGGGTGCGTAAAAAATAACCCTGCACGGGCGACTGTGTGTCACAAAGGGCTTGCGATGTGTTGATTTCACTCGCGAGCGAGACCTTGCGTCGTTTCTCCTTTTGTTGGGTCAGGCTTGTCGTTTCTTCTCTCTGCAGGAGAGCGATGCGTTGAATCGGTCAGCACTCTCGGGTCCTGGCAGGCCTTTGGGTTGTTTTTACTCGCACAGTGGTGCTTGCGTCGGAAATACAGCCGCACGATGATCCAAAAACCACGCAGCACGGGTTGCGATCTCACCACCCTCCATTAGCGATGCTGCACGTGGTTTCTGCAACTCCGTGCGTTGATTCTTCAGTCACTTTACTGGCGAGCGTTGATGTTCAGCTGCGAAGCCGGCGGCGCATCGTTTTTCCGGTCGCAGATCAGTGTTGCAACGATCTTTTCCCCGCATGACATTCTGTGCGTGGATTTCTTCCTCTTAGGCTGCCAGCTTCTCCTTTCAGGGTCCCAGGAACTGGATGGGCACCACAAGGCAGAGTAGGAGTCCCTCCAGAGACTCCAGGTGCTGGCAGAGAGAAGTCTTTGCTGTCCCTGAGACTTCAAACAACAGGAGGCAAGCTCTAAATCAAGCCCTTAGAGATCTTCACAAAATAGAAGGCACACAAAGTCCAGTCTTTGCCCTCTTACTCTGGCAGAAGCAGCAACTGCAGGATAGCTCCACAAAGCACAGTCACAGGCAGGGCAGCTCTTCTTCCTCAGCTCTTCAGCTCTTCTCCAGGCAGAGGTTCCTCTTGGTTTCCAGATGTGTTCTAAAGTCTGTGGTTTTGGGTGCCCTTCTTATACCCAAATTCTCCTTTGAAGTAGGCCTACTTCAAAGCAAAGTCTCTCTTGAATGTGAAATCCTGCCTTGCCCAGGCCAGGCCCCAGACACTCACCAGGGGGTTGGAGACTGCATTGTGTGAGGGCAGCCCTTTCAAGTGTGAGTGACCACTCCTCCCCTCCCTCCTAGCACAAATAGCTCATCAGGAAATTCAGAATACACCCCTCCTCCCTTTGTGTCACTGTCTAGTGTGAGGTGCAACCAGCCCAACTGTCAAACTGACGCAGACAGGGAATCCACAAGCAGTCAGAGTCACAGAAATGGTATAAGCAAGAAAATGCTCACTTTCTAAAAGAGGCATTTTCAATCACACAATCTTAAAATCAACTTTACTAAAATATGTATTTTTAAATTGGGAGCCCCCAAACTCCACATGTCCATCCACTCCCAAAGGCAATCTACACCTTAATCAGATATAAAAGTAGCCCCCATGTTAACCTATGAGAGGGACAGGCCTTTCAACAGTGAAAAACGAATTTGGCAATATTTCACTGTCAGAACATATAAAACACATTACTATGGCCCTCATTATGACATTGGCAGTAAGTGCCGCTTACCACCATGCTGACTGCCGCCAACATACCGCAACCGCGGCGGTATACCGCTACGGGTATTATGACCCACACATAGAAATCAGACACTATACAGACACACACATAAGTCCGCCATCCCAAAGGTCAGTGATAAACTGGTAGTGCCAAAACCCACACCGTTACGCCAACAGAAATACGCCCACAGCATCATGACCCACGAATCACTGCGGCAGTCATTCAACCGCAGTAAACCATTGGCGGTACAGACCGCTGCGCTCAAAATACACACACACTAACAAAACAACACCCCATTGAACAATTCAAACTACACACAGTTGACACACATACACACACCACACCCACAACACTATAAAACATAGACCCACACTACCCACAACCCTTTATGACCCAAAGAATTTGACAACTGAGAGAGAGACAAGCCAGGAGCACCCACTGAATCTGAGCCACAAAACACCATCACTCATACACCATCCAGGCACCTCACATCACACTCGCCAGCACATCACCCCACACACCCTCACACACACCACTCACACTACACCCATGGCACCACAACAACACCCCAGATTCTCTGAGGAGGAGCTAAGGGTCATGATGGAGGAAATCATCCGGGTAGAGCCACAGCTATTTGGATTACAGGTGCAGCAGACGTCCATTGCGAGGAAGATGGAGCTACGGCAGAGAGTCGTGGACAGGGTCAATGCCGTGGGACAGCACCCAAGAACAAGGGATGACATCAGAAAGAGGTGGAAAGACCTACGGGGGATGGTGCGTTCTGTGGTAGCAAGACACCAGATAGTTGTACAGAGGACTGGCGGTGGACCCACACCTCCTCCCCCACAACTAACAACATGGGAGGAGCAAGTCTTGGCGATCATGCATCCTGAGGGCCTGGCAGGAGTAGCAGGAGGACTGGACTCTGGTAAGTTAAATCTTTACTACTTTATCCCCCCTGCCTGCATGCCATCACAAACTCCTACCCTCACCCCCATCACTCCACCACCTCACATTTTCCCCAACATAACAACCCACCCATCCCAATACCAAGCCCTGATGCAACATCAATGCATGGACACCCATCACAGACCTGCATGGACACCCATCACCACAGCATGCACACTAGTGACAATAACTGAGCTAACCAAATCACAACTCACACAAGCCAAGGCTGCCTTGGTAATAACAACCATAGAGGGAAACATACCCATGCACAAGATGTCACACGCAGAAACAATAACACCTCATTTACATCCCCACAGGACCCCCAAACACCGTCACCGGAGAGGAGGTGCCAGCCATACCCAGTCCCCCCCAGAAGAGGCACACAGTAATAACAGCAGCTCCGCACGCCTGGATCAGGATGACCAACCTGGCCCATCAGGGACCTCTGGACAGTCAGTGACCCAGCCACAGTCCCAAACCACCACAGAGCCTCCCCCCTCAGGAAACACCAGCACAGCACCCACCCAGCGGGCCCATCCCCCTGTCCCCAGCACACATCAATCAACAGTGTGTCCACCACTGCAGGGACCCCAGGCAACCCCACAAACACAGGACGATCAGGGACCTGGGGTCAATGGCAGTGGGCACATGGTTCAGGGGACAGAGGCAAAGGACAACAGGGAAGCTAGGAGGACCGCTGTGTGACAGGGGGAGGACAGGCCCAGGGAACCGACTCTCCACGAGGCACTCAACAATATCCTGGGAGCACACCACCATTCCCAGGAGACTATGGGCCAGATACTGGCCAAGCTGCAGGAGACCCAGCGGCTGCAGGAGGGACAGTACCTGGGGATCAGGGAGGACTTGAGTGACATCCACACCACCCTGGTCATTGCAGGGGTGCTGGCAGACATGGCCAACACCATGAGGGAGTCAGTGGCACACCAACGGGCCCCTGACTCTAGCCACACTGAAGAACAGCCCTCCAACTCCGCCGACGCTAGTGGACAGGAGGCCCCGCCACTGAAACAACAGATCACCAGCACCCAATCCCCTGCAGAACATTGCCAAGACCCAGGCCAGGAACTAGCACTCACCTGATTGTACCCTTGTGTCCCACTCTGTCACCCTGTCCACCTTGAACTGACATTGCTCAACTTCCTATGCCCCCTTGGACAATGCACCTGTGATACCAATAGTCTGGACTCCATCCTGGACATTTCTCCACCATCAACCCAGCCCATTGCAATACCCCCTACACATATTCTCACAGAAAAAAACACCCTTGCAACAAATACAAGTATGGAGTCTGTCAGCTCCCTTTCTACTCACATCCTTCAAACCAGCTGGAATTGACCCTTGTCTCCAGATACGCCAACCGTCAACTCAGCACTTCGATGAAGGCACATGTGGAATGCACAGGCAGTTTGCTTGGACCAAGGCAAACTCCAGGAGAGCACTTTCTTCTTCTGGTTACTTATCCCCTCTGTTGTTGCCAGTTTTAGTGTCTTCCACAGCCTGGTACCCACTGAATAACTAGGCCAAACACAGAGCTGTAAATCACACATCTGTATTCTTCTGCCTGTCCCGGTGAACTCCAACATTCTAAAGCAAGCTTTTAAAGATTCTATTCTAGTGATTACGTCACATTCATATGGAGTCCGCGGGGAGCCAGAAAGATCCTCTTCTGAACCATGAAAGACACTACAGGTGCTATACAGAGGTAATGCGGTAGTGCACACATTTGGTATGCATGTGCTGGAGGTGTATATGCCTATGAGTGATACAGTATCTGAAGTATGTAGTGATGTGCAGTGCATGCAAGATATGTACTTTTGCAGGTTGCATGTGTACCTGTGAGTGGTACAATACAAGAAGGATAGTGTGCATGCATGTTGGATACACATTCTAGATGCATGTCCACATGTGTGTGGTGCAATACTTAAAGGGTGCAGTGCATGTATGTTATATGCACATGCTGGATGTATGTGTGCCTGTGAATGGCACTGTATATAAAGGATACAATGCTCGGCAGTGTGTGCTAGTTAAATACATATGCTAGATCTATATGTGCCTGTGAGTGGTACAGTACATGGAGGATACAGTACTGTGCAGTGCATGCATGCTGTATACATGTACTGGGTGTATGTGTGCCTGTGGATGGCACCATACATGGAGGACCTTGGGTTGCAGGGTGATCCATGGAGTTGAGGTAGAGAAAGATGCCCTCATACAGATTTGTGTATTGCTTCAATCCTGTAAGCTGGGTGGGTACACATTGGGGAGGGAAGGACCAGGCCTCCCCTGTACACTTCAAAGGGTACTCTTTGATTCACTGAGAGGCATAAGGAAGTAGCCTGGCCACATCTTGGGAAGGATCTAGGGCTGATAAGACAATCATGAAGAGTGGGGCTGGGAGCCCTGGGCTGACATCCAGGTGTGAACTCCCATGACATGTGTGGTGAGACTAAGGGGGTCATTACAACATTGGCGGTAAAAGGCGCTTACCGCCGTGCAGGAGACCGCCAATACACTGCCGCGGCCGTGGAATTCCGCCACAGCTTTTATGACACACAGCTCGGAATCCGCCGAAATTCAGACACCCACACAACTCCGCCACACCAAAGGTCAGTGATAAACTGGCGAAAACAAAACCTCCACCTCCACGCCAACAGAAACACGCCAATACTATTATGACCCACGAATCCACGCGGCGGTCTTTCAACAGCGGTATTCCATTGGCAGTACACACCGCTGTGCTCAAAATACACACACACATACAAAACACCTCCACATTGGACATTTCGAAATACACACACCTGATACACGTACACACACCACTCCCACACACCCAATACTATATAAAACACACACCCACATCACCCACAAACCCCTACGGCAAAAATTGAGAACGAAGGCCAGAGAGAGAGCACAGAATAGACAACCCCATCACACAGAGGCACACAACACCATCACCCACACAACATCGACGCAGCAAACACCACACACCACTACACATCACCACACTCATCACCACATACACCACCCCACACATCACACACACCACCCCATGTCGCGCCAAAGACACCCCCGCTTCTCCGAGGAGGAGCTCAGGGTCATGGTGGAGGAAATCATCCGGGTAGAGCCACAGCTATTTGGCTCACAGGTACAGCATACATCAATAGCCAGGAAGATGGAGCTATGGTGCAGAATAGTGGACAGGGTCAACGCCGTGGGACAGCACCCAAGAAATAGGGAGGACATCAGGAAGAGGTGGAACAACCTACGGGGGAAGGTGCGATCAACGGTCACCACAAGCCGCTCACCTGCACTCACCACCGCCACTCCCATTTACACGTCCCCTGTGTCCTCTCCCAGTGTGTCTGTGACGCCCCCTCCCAAAGTACACAAACGCCGGCAATCACTCACCCAACATCTATCCACCTCACGATAGCCTCCAGTACCTGCACCTGCACCTGCACCCAAAACACCTAAAGTGACACCTCCGACAACTACCTCCTCTTCCTCCGCTCTCAGGCCCCCTCCAACTACCCATCCCAGTGTTCGTCAGAAACTGTCCCTCTGTAAAGTTTACCTTTTTGCCCCCACCCCCCCTCCAATTCATCAGTCCCGTCGTAGCGCCTCAGCCAAAAAGCCTCCAATACCAGTGGTGCCTGTTCAAGGTTTGTGGAGTGCACCGGCCACCAGGGCAGGCAGTGTGACCCGGAGCCAAGGCACTGGCAGCCCACCCCCTGTAAAGGCTCTAAAATTGGAGAGTGGACAACGGGACCGTGTGAAGACTCCTGGTGGGAAAACAACTCACATGGGTTCCAAGGGGATTGGAGAGTCAGCTGTGACTCCACCAAAGGAGGGAAGGGCCAGAGGAAGTCTGCCCAGCCTGTTGTGAGTGTCACGGTGGAGAAGTGCGCCATCATTTCCGGCGGTCGAGACACAACCGCCAGCACCGTCATCACTGGTCCAGAGACCACCGCCAGAGTCATTGCCCAGGAGGGCCAAAGTATCGTCACTGGTCAGGAGACCACCGCCGGAGTCACAGCCCAGGAGGGCCTATGTATCGTCACTGGTCCAGAGACCACCGCCAGAGTCATTGCCCAGGAGGGCCCAAGTATCGTCACTGGCCAGGAGACCACCGCCGGAGTCACAGCCCAGGAGGGCCCAAGTATTGTCACTGGTCCAGAGACCACCACCAGAGTCAGTGCCCAGGAGGGCACAAGTATTGTCACTGGTCAGGAGACAACCGCCACCGCCGGAGTCAGTGCCCAGGAGGGCCCCGGCTGCCACAGCCCAGGTGGGCTATGATGGAACGCCATGCCACATACCAATGCCCAGTGTAGGGAGTGTCATGCCACACACCAATGTCCATACCAGAACCGCCATGTCAAAGCACAGCTGAACAGTCCTGAACCGCCATGGCAAAACACCGCTGAACAGTCCTGAACCGCCATGGCAAAGCACCGCTGAACAGTCCAGAACCGCCATGTCAAAGCACCGCTGAACAGGGCAAAGACCGCCATGGCAAAACACTGCTGAACAGTCCTGAACCGCCATGGCAAAACACCGCTGAACAGTCCTGAACCGCCATGTCAAAGCACCGCTGAACAGGGAAAGACCGCCATGGCAAAACACTGCTGAACAAGGCAAGCACCTGGTAGGAATTAATATACCGCCACATCAGGCATCCTTATCCCATGTGCAGCTGGGACAGTGACAGGACTGGAACTTTCACGGGGAGACTCATCCAGTCTGGGCACCAGTCCCCCTCCAGAACCAGTGGATACCTGCATCCACTCTGTCTGTCCTGCACAGGATGAAGTACTCTGGGCACCATTACCCCCCCCCCAGTACCAGTGGAGACCTGCATCTACTTGAGAGACTGTGGCTTTGCACTCCCCAGGATGGCACGGTGGGCACCCCACCCACTGTAGAGACTAGAAAGACTGTGGCTTTGCACTCCCCAGGATGGCACAGTGGGCACCCCACCCACTGTAGAGACTTGAAAGACTGTGGCTTTGCACTCCCCAGGATGGAACAGTGGGCACCCCACCCACTGTAGAGACCTGAGAGACTGTGGCTTTGCACTCCCCAGGATGGCACGGTGGGCACCCCACCCACTGTAGAGACTTGAAAGACTGTGGCTTTGCACTCCCCAGGATGGAACAGTGGGCACCCCACCCACTGTAGAGACTTGAGAGACTGTGGCTTTGCACTCCCCAGGATGGCACGGTGGGCACCCCACCCAATGTAGAGACTTGGAAGACTGTGGCTTTGCACTCCCCAGGATACATCAATGGGCACGGAGCCCCATTGTGGATCTGGCTTTGCAGTAATCCGGCTGAGGTGCCCCCCTTTCCTTCCCCCTGAGGTGCCTGTAGTATTTCTATCTGATGCCCCGGCAGTGTTCTCTACGATTGTGGTCAGGTATCCTTTGTGGGCCTCGCCCATGCATTTTTGGACTGTTGGTGCACGGACATTGTTATGTACATATCTGCACTACTTCTCGTAATGTATATAATTATGGCTGATTTTCATATATATCTGTATATTTTTGTATGACATGTACATTGCCACATTACAATGTTTGACCGAATTTCGCTTTGTCTTTTCATTCTTCCAGGGGGATTGTGGGTTGTTACTGTGATTTTTGTGAATGCATTGGTGTGTATGTTGTATTATGCAAGGTTGGGGGTGGGGGTGTTTGGTGGGTGTCCCCCTAACTTTTGCCTCCCCCATGTCGTAGGTGCAGTACTCCCCGTTGTCTTCGGCGCCTACATAGATGTTGGTCGTAGAGGAGCAGAAACACAAGGGCAGGGAGTATTTGGAGTTCCGGGTCCATGGAGTCCTCGTGGGATGTGTTCAGGTGAGCGTTTTCCCATTGCAAAACCTGTTTCTGCCGTGTTTTTATCCACGGTGAATCCGCCCCGTAAAAGGTGGCGGATTGGTGGGTTGTGATACTATGGGCAGTACATTGTCTTCCGCCTGTCTGTTGGCGGTGACCGCTGCGCTGCTTATCTGTACCGCCGTGGTGGGCGGTGTGTTAAAGTGGCTTGCTTTGTTGGCGGTTTCCGCCAGGATCATAATTCCCTTTTTTTGTCTGCCGGCCTGTTTGCGGTCTTACCGCCGCTTTAACACCGTCTGCCAGGGTTTTAATGACCACCTCAATGTCTCAGAGACACTCCTGCTGTGGGAGACTGCTTTTCAATAGGAAGAGAAAAGAGAGGTAGATGCTTCAAAAGAAGCAGAACTCCACCATAAACTTAAAAGACTCAGGGGGTGATTCTAACCCTGGCGGTCGGTGTTAAAGCAGCGGCCAACCCGCCAACAGGCTGGCGGTCGAAAAAATGGAATTCGGACCCTGGCGGGAACCTCCAACACAGCCCGCCAACTTAACACTCCGACCGCCGCGGCGGTACAGACAAACAGCGCGGCGGTCACCGCCAACAGGCAGGCGGCAGACAATGTACCGCCCACACTATCATAACTCACCAATCCGCCACCTTTTCCGGGGCGGGAGCACCGCCGATAAAAACACGGCGGAAACAGACTACGAACGGGAAAACGCTCACCAAAACACACTCCACGAGTACGGAGGACAGCATGGAACCCGAATTAAACATCCTACCTGCTCTCGTCTACCTTCTCATCTACCACGAGTACGAAGTCCGGCGCAGACGACAACGGTGAGTACTGCACCTACGACACACGGGAGGGGGAGGACGAAAGGTTACGGGCACACACATATGCGACCCCCCCCCCCCCCCAAATCATGTACTCACCAATGCAGAGCACCAAGTCACAGTGACACCACCCAAACACCCCTGAAAAATGCTAGGACATAATCATATTTGGAATAAATATTTATGTACCAAAAAGCTCCAGAAAATTAGCGTACAACCATGAAAGATATCCACAACAAAAGAAATGACATACACATCAGTGTATAACTGAAGTACCAAGTCCTGCACATCCTACGAATTCAGCATGTCCGTGGGCCAAAGTCTTGAGAAACAAGGGCAAAGCCCACACAGGAGACCTGAGTCCTTTGGAGAGAACACTGCAGGGGCATCAGATGTAAAAACTACAGGCACCTCAGGGGGAAGGGAAGGGGGGGCACCACAGCCACATGAGTCCACGACGCCAGATCCACGAGGAGCCACCATGCCCACTGTTCAATCCTGGGGAGTGCAAAGCCACAGTCTCTCAATGTCTCTACAGTGGGTGGGCTGCCCACTGGACCATCCTGGGGAGTGCAAAGCCACAGTCTCTCAAGTCTCTGCAGTGGGTGGATTGCCCACTGGACCATCCTGGGGAGTGCAAAGCCACAGTCTCTAAAGTCTCTGCAGTGGGTGGATTGCCCACTGGACCATCCTGGGGAGTGCAAAGCCACAGTCTCTCAATGTCTCTACAGTGGGTGGGCTGCCCACTGGGCCATCCTGGGGAGTGCAAAGCCACAGTCTCTCAATGTCTCTACAGTGGGTGGGCTGCCCACTGGGCCATCCTGGGGAGTGCAAAGCCACAGTCTCTCAATGTCTCTACAGTGGGTGGGCTGCCCACTGGGCCATCCTGGGGAGTGCAAAGCCACAGTCTCTCAATGTCTCTACAGTGGGTGGGCTGCCCACTGGGCCATCCTGGGGAGTGCAAAGCCACAGTCTCTCAAGTCTCTGCAGTGGGTGGATTGCCCACTGGACCATCCTGGGGAGTGCAAAGCCACAGTCCATCAGGTGGATGACAGTCTCCACTGGTCAAGGAGTAGGCATGGTGGGCACAGTGAACCATCAACGGTGCTTGAGACGGCGGTGCCCTGTTCAGCGGTGCTTGAGACGGCGGGGCCCAGCGGAGCGGTGCTTGAGACGGCGGGGCCCAGCGGAGCGGTGCTTGAGAGGAAGGGCCCAGCGGAGCGGTGCTTGAGAAGAAGGGCCCAGCGGAGCGGTGCGTGAGAGGAAGGGCCCAGCGGAGCGGTGCTTGAGACGGCGGGGCCCAGCGGAGCGGTGCTTGAGAGGAAGGGCCCAGCGGAGCGGCGCTTGAGACGGCAGGGCCCAGCGGAGCGGTGCTTGAGAGGAAGGGCCCAGCGGAGCGGTGCTTGAGAAGAAGGGCCCAGCGGAGCGGTGCGTGAGAGGAAGGGCCCAGCGGAGCGGTGCTTGAGACGGCGGGGCCCAGCGGAGCGGTGCTTGAGAGGAAGGGCCCAGCGGAGCGGTGCTTGAGACGGCGGGGCCCAGCGGAGCGGTGCTTGAGAGGAAGGGCCCAGCGGAGCGGTGCTTGAGACGGCGGGGCCCAGCGGAGCAGTGCTTGAGAGGAAGGGCCCAGCGGAGCGGTGCTTGAGACGGCGGGGCCCAGCGGAGCGGTGCTTGAGAGGAAGGGCCCAGCGGAGCGGTGCTTGAGACGGCGGGGCCCAGCGGAGCGGTGCTTGACAGGAAGGGCCCAGCGGAGCGGTGCTTGAGACTTCGGGGCCCAGCGGAGCGGTGCTTGAGAGGAAGGGCCCAGCGGAGCGGTGCTTGAGAAGAAGGGCCCAGCGGAGCGGTGCGTGAGAGGAAGGGCCCAGCGGAGCGGTGCTTGAGAAGAAGGGCCCAGCGGAGCGGTGCTTGAGAGGAAGGGCCCAGCGGAGCGGTGCTTGAGACGGCGGGGCCCAGCGGAGCGGTGCTTGAGAGGAAGGGCCCAGCGGAGCGGTGCTTGACAGGAAGGGCCCAGCGGAGCGGTGCTTGAGACGGCGGGGCCCAGCGGAGCGGTGCTTGAGAGGAAGGGCCCAGCGGAGCGGTGCTTGAGACGGCGGGGCCCTGTTCAGCGGTGCCTATCTCCACGGCGGGGCCCTGTTCAGCGGTGCTCTTCTGCACCGCGGGCCCTGTTCAGCGGTGCCTATCTCCACGGCGGGGCCCTGTTCAGCGGTGCTCTTCTGCACCGCGGGCCCTGTTCAGCGGTGCCTATCTCCACGGCGGGGCCCTGTTCAGCGGTGCTCTTCTGCACCGCGGGCCCTGTTCAGCGGTGCCTATCTCCACGGCGGGCCCTGTTCAGCGGTGCTCTTCTGCACCGCGGGCCCTGTTCAGCGGTGCC
This sequence comes from Pleurodeles waltl, assembly GCF_031143425.1. Taxonomy (NCBI): domain Eukaryota; kingdom Metazoa; phylum Chordata; class Amphibia; order Caudata; family Salamandridae; genus Pleurodeles; species Pleurodeles waltl. Next base: position 780,705,198 of record NC_090439.1, read on the forward strand.
TATCTCAACGGCGGGGCCCTGTTCAGCGGTACTCTTCTGCACCGCGGGCCCTGTTCAGCGATGCTCATCCAGCAGGTCAAGGGAGCCAGACCTGGCCTGGACTCCCTGTTCAGTCGCCCTCGGACCGTGACATTTCTGGACCCTTCGGGGACGGACTCCTGGCCTCCTTAGTGTCCTCCTTCCCAGCTGGGATGTGGCATGTGGGGTCCACCTTCTCCGCGCTCCTGCTGCCCTTCCGCTCCTTTGATGGGGCTCTCGGGCCCTTGCCTCCCCCAGATGGTGTGGGTGGTGAAGTGGCCGCACATTGCTCCTTGGGGGCAGCCCTGTCGGTCCTCACACGGCGGTCCTTGGTTTTGCGGGTCCTCTTGCCGGGGGGGGGCTGGACGTGTCCTTGCTGCTGATCGATGTGTCACTGCTGGCAAAGGGTGGGCTCCAGAACCCAGGCACAACAGTGACACCCGAAGCTGGGCTGGTGGTGGCTGCGGTGCTCTTGGGACTCTTTGAAGATGGATGGGGGTGGTCATCGGGGGGAAAGAGGTTAAGGTTAGCCAGGAAAAGTTTTTTAGGGCCAAGGTAAAGGGTAGGAGAAGTGGAGATGGAAGTGGAGGTAGAGGAGGTGGTTGTAGGAGAGTCAGGTGTGCTGTCATTGGGTGAAGGTGCTGGTGCTGTAGGCTGTCGTGAGGTGGATGGCTGTTGGGTGGGTGGCTGCCTGCGTTTGTGTGTCATGGAAGAGGGGGTGACAGACACAGTGGGAGAGGACACAGGGGACGTGTACATGGCAGTGGGGGTGGTGACTGCACAAGTGTGGACTGTACTGGAGGGTGAGGTGGTGATGGAAGCACTGGCTGATGTTGGGGTGCATGCAGGTGTGAGTGTAGACGTCACAGGGAGGGAGGAGGGAGACGAGGAGGAGGGGGACACAGGGGTGGCAGTGGCTGTTGGCATGTCTGCATCTGGGTGTTGCTCGGGTGAGTGTTTGCGGGATCTGTGGTGCTTGTGTTTGGATGAGCTGCTCTTGGGTGTTGAGGTGTGTGCAGGCTGGTCTGATGGTGTGGATGGGATAGGCTGAGGAACAGGAGACAGAGACAGGCTGGAGGCAGTCAGAAGAGGGAGGCTGGAAACAGGGACAATGGCTGCCGTCAGTGCTGAGGCCAGAGCAGTGAACGCTCGTTGATGGGCAGCCTGACCCGAATGAATGCCCTCCAGGTACGCATTGCTCTGTTGCATCTCCCTTTGCACACCCTGGATGGCATTCAAAAGGGTCGTCTGCCCAACAATGAGCGTCCTTACCAGGTCAATGAGCTCCGCACTGAGGGCAGCAGGGGCAACAGGGGCAGGGGCTGAGGTGCCTGGGGCGAAGGAGACGCGCGCCTTCCTGGGCGAACCGGCACGGAGCGAAGACTGAGGGGCTGCTGGGAGGGCGGAGCTGATGCGCTGGGTGGCGGCTGTACCTGTAGAGGCGGGGGGCACGGATGTTGCCGCCACCCCTAGGGAGCTCCCATCCGAGGACGTGTCGCTTTCGCTGCTCTCACCAGCGGTCCCCGTCGTGGTGCTCCCCTCGCCCTCCGGATCACTGGTGCCCTCGGTGTCTGTTCCTGGGCCCACCGGGGCCTTGTGTCCTGCAGCTCCCTCGTGCTCCGATGCCATATCTCCTCCGCCTGATGATGCTAATGCACACATGCACAAGAAGATGAAGAGAAAGGGTGGGGGGAGAAAAAAGAAGACCAGGTTGAGTGCATGCAATGTCAACACCGTTGGCGGAGAGGACAGACACAGGAGCCTAATGCACTAAGCGGCGCATTCGGGGTACACTACTCAGTACTACTGACTAGGACAACAGGCCAAGAGACGTCAAACGCGCACATGGGAGATGCTGGACCTTCAATGGCTGTACTTGTCACCCTACAGAGGTGGGGGCCGGGGGCACAGGGCCATGCCTAAGGGAGAGGACTACACTACAGAAAGCGCCCTGGCCTAATGTCATCCACAGCCCTCCTCCCCCACCCAGACGCCTCCACTGCGCAGAAAGATAGGAGAATGTGCTGATACTCACCCCCTTGTGTCTGCTGTGATGTCTTAAAGCGCCCATCCAATTCAGGGTAGGCCACCGCCAGGATCCGGGACATCAGGGGGGTCATGGTGCGACTGGCACCCCTCCTAGGTTGGGAGGCCATCCCCAGCAGTGTTTCTGCGGTCTTCCTTGTTCCGCGGCGGATGTCCTCCCACCTCTTGCGGCAGTGGGTGCCCCGTCTGTTGTGGACCCCCAAGGTCCGGACTTCCTTGGCGATGGCACGCCAAATCTCGATCTTCTGATGGGCGCTGACCTATTAGACATGTACAGGGTGGAAAGGAGGAAATCATCAATGGCCTGCATGTTAGATGTAATTGCCCCCCCCCCCCACCAACTTTGCCATATGGCACATGCTCTCATCTGTCGGGCGTTGCACTCCTCATTCGCCCCCCACCCCACCAACTTACATCCACCCCAATCCACACAGGCATAGCCCATTCCATTAGCACCCGGGGTACTCACTTGTTGGTCTGGAGGACCGTAGAGTAGCGCATACTGGGGGAGGACCCCATCCACGAGCTTGTCCAATTCTTCAGACGTGAAGGCAGGGGCCCTTTCCCCAGTCGCAGCAGCCATTGTATCTTCCAGACCGAGGTCACAGCAGCACTTGCAGTATAGTCCTGTGGATGATCAGGTCTCGAGTGATTAAGCAGATAGAAAATGGCGGTCACGTCCGCGGCGGTGCGTACCGCGGCGGTGCGTACCGCGACCGCCGGCGCACTTCGTTATTGGCTCCTGAAACCCATAGGCTTCAATGTTAACCAATGCGGCTTTGCGCCGCGGTCTTCGACCGCCTACCGCCACGGTGTGCCCCGCCAGCGCAGTGACCTCACATCCCATTGTCCCACTTCACAGGTCAGGCAGCCGCCATTTCAAGGGCCCACATGGCTTAATTTTGACTGCGACACACAGGCCTAGGCCTTGCATTGCCACACATACACGCCTTTCAACACATTGCCATTCTTTAACTGTGCAAGCTGTCTGTACGTACCTGTGGTTTGGCTGACTCTGTGCTCCATGTTGTCCTTCCTAGGCACCGTCCGCTGGGACTTGGGATGAGAAGGAGGGAATCCTCGCGTGTACCGACCGCTGGTGGACCTGTCGACAATGGAAGAACGCCATATAATCCTTCGATACCGACTTGACCGTGCCACTATCCATGAACTGTGTGCCCAGCTGGAGCCAGCCCTGATGTCCCCCATCCGCCAACCCACAGGGATTCCCCCTCTGGTGCAGGTTTTGTCAGTCCTCCATTTTTTGGCCAGTGGGTCATTCCAGACCACAGTGGCCATGTCATCTGGAATGTCTCAGCCTATGTTTTCTAAGATTTTGAGCAGAGTGTTGTCTGCCCTGATGAAACTCATGCGGAGCTACATCATTTTCCCCGAGGAGGGTGACTTGCCCACAGTGAAGGGTGATTTCTATGCCCTTGGACATATCCCCAACATCATTGGTGCCATTGATGGGACCCATGTGGCTTTGGTACCCCCAAAAGACGATGAGCAGGTGTACCGAAACAGAAAGAATTATCATTCGATGAATGTCCAGGTGGTCTGTTTGGCTGACCAGTACATCTCCCATGTAAATGCCAAGTTCCCAGGGTCAGTGCATGACGCGTATGTGATGCGAAATAGCAGCATCCCCTATGTGATGGAGCAGCTACAGAGACAACGTGTGTGGCTAATAGGTGACTCTGGTTACCCCAACCTGCCGTGGCTACTGACCCCAGTAAGGAATCCCCGGACAAGGGCAGAGGAACGCTACAATGAGGCCCATGGGCGTACAAGGAGGGTGATTGAGCGAACCTTTGGCCTCCTGAAGGCCAGGTTTAGGTGCCTGCATATGACTGGTGGATCCCTAATGTACTCACCAAAGAAGGTGTGCCATATCATCGTGGCGTGCTGTATGCTTCACAACCTGGCTTTGCGACGCCAGGTGCCTTTCCTGCAGGAGGATGGTCCAGATGGTGGTGTTGTAGAAGCCGTGGAGCCTGTGGAGAGTGAAGAGGAGGAAGACTCTGAGGACGACACAGACAATAGGGACAGAGTGATACAACAGTATTTCCAGTAACACCCAGGTAAGAATCACCCACGCCATTTCACAATTGCTTCTAGCCTCCTGCATCTATACTTTCTGTAGTTCCCCACAGATGTTTTTTATTAATTTATGCCTTTCCCTTCCCTTCTCAGTGCTGTCTGACTCAGTACCTGACTTCTGCTTGGTTCGCCCATGAAATACAGCGTATTGACATTGGTATGTTGTCATGACTAATTGACAGAACAGAAATTGAACAGTAATATGTTATCCCTTTGTTAATAATACAGCATGACTCAAAACAGGTTTGTGTGCAAAATGTGATTTATTTACAGTGCTAGATACCGGTACATGTGATTCTAAGGGTGATGGGTGGGGGTGGAGGAATATCCATGGCAGAGTCCAGTTCTCAGTCTCACAGGTGCATTGTTCTTTTGCCTGTGGAAGGATGGAGCATAGGCAGTTCATGGTTGGACAGGGTGGCAATGTGGGACAGTGGGATGACTTGAGGGGGTATGTCCTGCTGGCGGGGGTCTTGACATCCTACTCTGTCTTTTTCTTTGGTCTCAGGCTCCTCTTACGGGGTGGTTGTTCTTCAGCAGGAGGTGGGGTTCTGGGGGGCTGTCGAGGTGTTGGGACCTCCTGTCCACTAGCGCCGGCGGAGGTGGTAGGCTGTTCCTGGTCCGGCCTAGTGACAGGGGCCCTGTGTGGTGCACCATGGTCCCGCAACGCGTCCTCTATCCTGTGGAGGGCCAGGACGATGGTCCCCATTGCGGCCCGATGATTCTCAGCTCCTCCCTGAACCCCATGTAGCGTTCTTCCTGCTGTGCCTGGATCTCAGTGAACCTGGCCAGTACCGTCGCCATCGTTTCTTGGGAGTGGTGGTATGCCCCCATGATGGTGGTGAGGGCCTCTTGGAGAGTGGGTTCCCTGGGCCTCTCCTCCCCCCCCTGCCGCACAGCAGCCCTCCGAGCTGCCCGGTTTCCCCCGGCCTCTGTCCCCTGGCCGGTGTGCCCGCTCCCACTGCCCCCAGGTCCCTGTTGTTGTTGGGGTGTCGGGTTAGCCTGGGTGCCCTGTAGTGGCGGACACACCGCTGATTGAGCTGTCCTAGAGACAGAGGCATGGGCCCGCTGGGTGGGAGCTGTGCTGGTGTCGGCAGAGGGGGTCGGGTCTGGTGTGGCCTGTGTCTGGGTGAGGGGAACCGACTGCCCAGAGGTCCCCGATGGTCCGGGCTGGTCATCAGGTTCACTGTCGACAGAGCTGCTATCCTCAGTGTGGGCCTGTTCCGGTGGTGGGATGGACACTTCTGGACCCTCCTGGCTGGTGTGTTGTCGTTCGGGTCCTGCATGGGGTAAGAGAGTTTGGTTATTGTTTCTGTGTGTGCAATAGCATGCGTGTTGTGGGTGCCCTTGTCCCCCAGTGCAGGCATTCCCTGGAGGGAGGTGTTGTGAGGGTATTTAGTGGGGGGGAGGGGTTAGTGCAGTGGTCATGCTTAGGTGATGGGTGCCCATGGTTTGTGTTGGCATGCAGGAGTTGGTGTTGGGATGGGTGGGTTGTGCTGGTGAGACATTGTCAGGAAGGATGTGTGCTGGGGGGTTGGGGGTGAGGGTGGGGGTGTGGGTTGGCATGCTGGTGGGGTGTGGGGGATATAGTAGTTGAGATGGGACTTACCAGAGTCCATTCCTCCGGCTACTCCTGCGAGGCCCTGAGGATGCAGGATGGTCAAGACCTCTTGCTCCCACGATGTAAATTCGGGAGGGGTGGGTGGGGGTCCGCCGCCAGTCTTCTGGACCGCGATGTTGTGCCTGGAGACCATCGATCGGACCTTCCCCCGTAGGTCGTTCCATCTTTTGCGGATGTCCTCCCTATTCCTGGGATGCTGTCCCACCGCGTTGACCCTGTCCACGATCCGCTGCCATAGCTCCGCCTTCCTGGCTATACTGGTGTGCTGCACCTGCGAGCCGAAGAGCTGGGGTTCCACTCTTAGGATTTCCTCCACCATGACCCGGAGTTCTTGATCCGAAAATCGTGGATGCCTTTGGGGTGCCATGGGGTGGTGTGGGTGAGGTGTGGGGTGGTGTATGTGATGAGGAGTGTGTTGGGGAGTGGTGCTTTGTGCTACTATGTGGTGTGTGTGATGGTGTAGTGTGCCTCAGTGTGTCTTGCTTTGGATTGTCTGCTGTGTCTCTCTCTCCTTCTCTCAGTAATTGGGGTCGCAGGGGTTTGTGGGTGATGTGGGTGTGTGTTTTATAGTTGGTTGATTGTGTGGGAGTGGTGTGTGTATGTGTATCAGGTGTGTGTTTTTCAAATTGTCCAATGTGGCTGTGTTTTGGTGAGGTGTGTGTATTCTGACCGCGGCGGTGTGTAGCGCCAATGGAATACCGCGTTTGAATGACCGCCGTGTGGATTCGTGGGTCGTAATGGCATGGGCGTATTTCTGTTGGCGTGACGGTGGAGGTTTGGTCATCTCCAGTTTATCGCTGCCCGCCGATGTGGCGGGCTGCAGTGGAGGACGGATTTTTGGAGGTTTGGCCGTTGTGGGTCAGAATGACCGTGGCGGTTGACCGCGGCCGCTGCGGTGTTATGGCGGTCTTCTGACCGGCGGTAAGGGCATTTTACCGCCGAGGTCAGAATCACCCCCTCAGACTCTAAATTATGTTTTGTGTCTGGAAGTGTAATATAAGAAGGGGGGGTTGTGACCTCCAAAAACTGTCATTTGCCAAGCAGCCAGATGGGCTGTGTGCAGAGGGGAAGTTTTGCAAGACTTCTGTCTGTGATCAGGACTAGGAGCCAAGGCCTGCTAGTCCCCTGCTAGATGAGGGGTCATTACATAGAGAATCCAAGACCACCTGTCATGGAGCCTGGAGCATTGGTGACTGCCTGCTTGCCAAGACCAGTGTACCCTGTGGGGAAGACTGTCGAGTGGACTCCCTGTGTGAGGTGTGAGGAAACAGCTGCTGCACTGATCGGGTCATTGCCCATTTGGTAGAAGAGGGTCACCTTAAAGATAACCATGGGCAAGACTGGCATGAGGTAAGGGCTGAAACTTTGCACAGTAACATTGCAGCAACTCAGTATGCCAGAAGGGGCCGGTGTAGTGAAGACTGCAGTGCAGTAAGGGCTGAAGCCTGCACAGTAATGTTGCAGCAACCCAGTATGACAGGAGGGACTGGTGAGGTAAAGACTGCCATGTGATAAGGGCAAAAGCCTTGTGTGGCAGCTGTGTGGCAAACCTGTGTGCCAGGAGGGGCTGTCAGGAATACTGTGAGCAGTGGTGACCCATAGGTCATCAAGAGCAACAAAGACTATGACTTGTCCTACCTAGTTGAGCAAGTAAGGACACTGTGGGAGCAACGCCATCCAAGTTTGGGATTGAGGACTAGAGCATTGGAATCACACACCCTTTCCCCCCATCGGGAGCATGGAGACACTTATCCCGTAGGAGGAGTGCAGGAAACCTCCAGTCACAGCCAGACCACGAGGGAGAGAAAACCTGCGCCTGCTGAGGGCAGCTGCTTAGTCCATATGCAGCTGACTCACCTCATCGGGATCTGAGCTGCTGCATGTGCCCAGGTCTCTGCACACTTCACTCCTACTGGAGGGGGTAAGACTTGTTTCAGGATGTTAGAAATGGGGTCTTTGGTTGGCAGTCAGGTTACCCCCTGTCCAAGCAAGGACCTTCACTCTAGTCAGGGTAAAAGAGAATCACCCTCAGCTAACCCCTGCTTACCCCCTTGGTAGCTTGGCACTAGCAGTAGGCTTAACTTCAGAGTGCTAAGAGTAAACTATTTGTACCAACACACACAGTAACTCAATGAAAACACTACCAAAATGACACAACATAGGTTTAGAAAAATAGAAAATATTTATCTAAACAAAACAAGACCAAAACGATAAAAATCCATAATACACAAGTCAAGTTACCAATTAAAAAGCAAAAAGAGTCTTCATGTAGTTTTAAACACACACTAACACTGTTAGCGTGAAAATGTACCTTGGGTGCGTCAAAAATAACCCTGCACGGGCGAGTGTGTGTCACAAAGGTCTTGCGATGCGTTGATTTCACTCGCGAGCGAGACCTTGCGTCGTTTCTCCTTTTGTTGGGTCAGGCTTGTCGTTTCTTCTCTCTGCAGCAGAGCGATGCGTTGATCCGGTCAGCACTCTCGGGTCCTGGCAGGCCTTGCGTTGTTTTTACTCGCCCAGTGGTGCTTGCGTCGGAAATCCAGCCGCACGATGATCCAAAAACCACGCAGCGTGGGTTGCGATCTCACTAGCCTCCATCAGCGATGATGCATGTGGTTTCTGCAACTCCGTGCGTTGATTCTTCAGTCACATTACTGGCGAGCGTTGACGTTCAGCTGCGAAGCCGGCGGGGCATCGTTTTTCCGGTCGCAGATCAGTGTTGCAACAATCTTTTCCCTGCACGACATTCTGTGCGTGGATTTCTTCCTCTTAGGCTGCCAGCTTCTCCTTTCAGGGTCCCAGGAACTGGATGGGCACCACAAGGCAGAGTAGGAGTCCCTCCAGAGACTCCAGGTGCTGGCAGAGAGAAGTCTTTGCTGTCCCTGAGACTTTAAACAACAGGAGGCAAGCTCTAAATCAAGCCCTTGGAGATCTTCACAAAATGGAAGGCACATAAAGTCCAGTCTTTGCCCTCTTACTCTGGCAGAAGCAGCAACTGCAGGATAGCTCCACAAAGCACAGTCACAGGCAGGGCAGCTCTTCTTCCTCAGCTCTTCAGCTCTTCTCCAGGCAGAGGTTCCTCTTGGTTTCCAGATGTGTTCTAAAGTATGTGGTTTTGGGTGCCCTTCTTATACCCAAATTCTCCTTTGAAGTAGGCCTACTTCAAAGCAAAGTCTCTCTTGAATGTGAAATCCTGCCTTGCCCAGGCCAGGCCCCAGACACTCATCAGGGGGCTGGAGGCTACATTGTGTGAGGGCAGCCCTTTCAAGTGTGTGTGACCACTCCTCCCCTCCCTCCTAGCACAAATAGCTCATCAGGAGATGCAGAATACACCCCTCCTCCCTTTGTGTCACTGTCTAGTGTGAGGTGCAACCAGCCCAACTGTCAAACTGACCCAGACAGGGAATCCACAAGCAGTCAGAGTCACAGAAATGGTATAAGCAAGAAAATGCTCACTTTCTAAAATAGGCATTTTCAATCACACAATCTTAAAATCAACTTTACTAAAATATGTATTTTTAAATTGGGAGCCCCCAAACTCCACATCTCCATCCACTCCCAAAGGCAATCTACACCTTAATCAGATATAAAAGTAGCCCCCATGTTAACCTATGAGAGGGACAGGCCTTTCAACAGTGAAAAACAAATTTGGCAATATTTCACTGTCAGAACATATAAAACACATTACTATGGCCCTCATTATGACATTGGCAGTAAGTGCCGCTTACCACCATGCTGACTGCCGCCAACATACCGCAACCGTGGCGGTATACCGCTACGGGTATTATGACCCACACATAGAAATCCGACACTATACAGACACACACATAAGTCCACCATCCCAAAGGTCAGTGATATACTGGTAGTGCCAAAACCCACACCGTTACGCCAACAGAAATACGCCCACAGCATCATGACCCACGAATCACTGCGGCAGTCATACAACCGCAGTAAACCATTGGCGGTACAGACTGCCGCGCTCAAAATACACACACACTAACAAAACAACACCCCATTGGACAATTCAAACTACACACACTTGACACAAATACACACACCACACCCACAACACTATAACACATAGACCCACACTACCCACAACCCTTTATGACCCAAAGAATTTGACAACTGAGAGAGAGACAAGCCAGGAGCACCCACTGAATCTGAGCCACAAAACAACATCACTCATACACCATCCAGGCACCTCACATCACACTCGCCAACACATCACCCCACACACCCTCACACACACCACTCACACTACACCCATGGCACCACAACGACACCCCAGATTCTCTGAGGAGGAGCTAAGGGTCCTGATGGAGGAAATCATCCAGGTAGAGCCACAGCTATTTGGATTACAGGTGCAGCAGACGTCCATTGCGAGGAAGATGGAGCTACGGCGGAGAGTCGTGGACAGGGTCAATGCCTTGGGACAGCACCCAAGAACAAGGGATGACATCAGAAAGAGGTGGAAAGACCTACGGGGGATGGAGCGTTCTGTGGTAGCAAGACACCAGATAGCTGTACAGAGGACTGGCGGTGGACCCACACCTCCTCCCCCACAACTAACAACATGGGAGGAGCAAGTCTTGGCGATCATGCATCCTGAGGGCCTGGCAGGAGTAGCAGGAGGACTGGACTCTGGTAAGTTAAATCTTTACTACTTTATCCCCCCCACCTGCATGCCATCACAAACTCCTATCCCTACCCTCACCCCCATCACTCCACCACCTCACATTTTCCCCAACATCACAACCCACCCATCCCAATACCAAGCCCTGCTTGCAACATCAATGCATGGACACCTATCACAGACCTGCATGGACACCCATCACCACAGTATGCACACTAGTGACAATCACTGAGCTAACCAAATCACAACTCACACAAGCCAAGGCTGCCTTGGTAATAACAACCATAGAGGGAAACATACCCATGCACATGATGTCACACGAGAAACAATAACACCTCATTTACATCCCCACAGGACCCCCACACACCGTCACCGGAGAGGAGGTGCCAGCCATACCCAGTCCCCCCCAGAAGAGGCCCACAGTGATAACAGCAGCTCTGCACGCCTGGATCAGGGACCTGGGGTCAATGGCAGTGGGCACACGGTTCAGGGGACAGAGACAAAGGACAACAGGGAAGCTAGGAGGACCGCTGTGTGACAGGGGGAGGACAGGCCCAGGGAACCGACTCTCCACGAGGCACTCACCAATATACTGGGAGCACACCACCATTCCCAGGAGACCATGGGCCAGATACTGGCCAAGCTGCAGGTGACCCAGCGGCTGCAGGAGGGACAGTACCTGGGGATCAGGGAGGACTTGAGTGACATCCACACCACCCTGGTCATTGCAGGGGTGCTGGCAGACATGGCCAACACCATGAGGGAGTCAGTGGCACACCAACGGGCCCCTGACTCTAGCCACACTGAAGAACAGCCCTCCAACTCCGCCGACGCTAGTGGACAGGAGGCCCCGCCATTGAAACAACAGATCACCAGCACCCAATCCCCTGCAGAAGGAGAACCACCACACAAAAGCTCCCTGCGATCCAGGCAGAAATCAGAGAACATTGCCAAGACCCAGGCCAGGAACCAACACTCACCTGATTGTACCCTTGTGTCCCAATCTGTCACCCTGTCCACCTTGAACTGACATTGCTCAACTTCCTATGCCCCCTTGGACAATGCACCTGTGATACCAATAGACTGGACTCTATCCTGGACATTTCTCCACCATCAACCCAGCCCATTGCAATACCCCCTACACATATTCTCACAGAAATAAACACCCTTGCAACAAATACAAGTATGGAGTCTGTCAATTGATCAAAATATGTATTACTTAAACAAGCTGTAAACATTGCAATTCAAATGTACAGTTATATTTACATAGGTGTGACCTGTAGTGGGCAGCAGTAAACACACCAGGAGCCAGAGTGGGGCACAGGTATCTGAAAATAGAGATGCCAAAGGGTACAGTAAGTGGCCATAGAAATAGGGAAATCAGGCTGACATGTACAATGTCCAACACAAAACTGAAATGGAAGGTGAAGTTACAGTGTCTTACCTGTGTGTCACTGGAAGTACTGTTGGATTATTGTAGTTTCTGTTGTCCACATCCTCTTCCTCTGCCTCCTCTTCATCACTGCCCACAGGCTCCACCGCTGCCACACGACCATCCCCAGGCTCATCCTCCTGCAGAAAAGGCACCTGGCGTTTTAAGGCCAGGTTGTGCAACATGCAACAATGATCTGGCACACATTCTTGGTTGAGTAGTACAGAGATCCATCTGTCAGATGGAGGCACCAGAATCTGGCCTTCAGGAGGCCAAAGGTGCGCTCAATAATCCTCCTTGCCGCCCATGTGCCTCATTGTAACGTTCCTCTGCCCTTGTCCTGGCATTCCTCACTGGGGTCAGTAGCCATGAGAGGTTGGGGTAACCAGAGTCACTTGTAAATATCGAGGGATACGTGTTAGCAACACACTCACCCTTAGGGACAACCCCACACCCATATACCTACATCAATTGGGTGGGGACCATGGGCTCACCTATTAGCCACACCCGGTGCCTCTAGAGTTGAGCCATCACATATGGGATGCTGCTATTCCTCAAGATAAAGGCATCATGCACAGAGCCAGGATACTTTGCATTGACATGGGAGATGTACTTGTCCACAAACACACCATCTGCACATTCATGGAGTGAAAGCTCTTTCGATTTCTAAACACCTGTTCATTTCTCCAGGGGGGACAAAGGCAATATGTGTACCATCAATAGCACCAATGATGTTGGGGATATGTCCTGTGGCATAGAAGTCAACCTTTACTGTGGCCAAATCCTCCACCTGGGGAATACGATGTAGCTGTGCATGTGTTTCAGCAGGGCAGACAACACTCTGGTCAACACGTTTGGAGAACATAGGCTTTGACATCCCTGATGCCATGGCCACAGTCTCTTGGAAGGAACCACTTGCCAAGAAATGGAGGACTGACAGTACTTGCACTAAAGGGGGGATACCTGTGGGGTGGCGGATAGATGAAATCAGGTCTGGCTCCAATTGGGCACACAGCTCTTGGATTGTGGGCCTATCAAGTCTGTAGGATAGGATAATGTGCCTGTCCTCCATTGTCGCCAGGTCCAACAGAGGTCTGTACACGGGGGATGTCTCCATCTCCTATTCATCCTCAGTGGTTGAACTCTAGAGTGAAAAACAGTGAGCAGAATGTCATATTCAAACATGTACTCAGATTCATATGCAATTTTTGTTTTACAGAAACAGTATGTGAACTAGTAAGTCAGTTGATGTGCCTATGTCTGCTGTGACACAGTTAGGTGCCATGGCCTGTGCCCCCCTGAAATGGCAGCTGCCTGAGCAGTGAGGAGAGACAAGTGAAAATGAGGTACTTCCGATGGCGTTGTGCGCCGTTGCGGTCGGCGGTCACTGACTGCCGTGCAACACCACATTGGTTATTATTGGGGCCTACGGGTTCCAGGAGCCAATGGCGATGTACGCCAGCGGTGACCGTACACACTGCCACGGACGTGACCGCCATTTTCTATCTAGACTCACTTGCTGCCTGACCTTCAACAGGAGAGGACCTACACTGCAAGTGCTGCTGTGACCTGTGTCTGGAAGCGACCATGGCTCGAGTGTCTGGGGAAAGGGCCCCTGCCTTCACTTCGGAGGAGTTGGAGAGACTGGTGAATGGGGCATCAAAAGCGTTCTGGCAAGCCTCTGTCCAGATAACTTTCCTGGGTTGCTTCTTCGAAGTTAACTCAGTCAAAGGGGTAACAATGGTACCATAACCCTTGACAAACCTCTTGTGGTATCCTGTGAGACCTAAGAAGGCTCTCATTTCAGTCTGGGTCTTGGGAGGCTCCCAAGCCAGAATTGTGTCAATCTTAGGCTGTAGAGATGCCACCTGGTCACTCCCCACCTGGTGTCCTAAGTACACCACAGAACCCTGCCCTATTTGGCACTTGCTCGCCTTAATAGTGAGGCCTGCCTTCTGCAGGACCTCTAACACTCTCCAGAGGTGTTGCAGGTGTTCCTCCCATGTGGAACTGAAAACAGCAATGTCATCCAGTCAGGAGGCACTGAACTCATCAGCCCAGCCAACACCTGGAGACCAACCTCTGAAAGGTAGCAGGAGCATTCTTTATCCCAAATAGCATGACTTTAAATTGAAAGTGCCCATCTGGGGTAGAGAATGCTGACCTCTCCTTGGCCCCGTCAGTTAAGGCAATCTGCCAGTACCCAGATGTTAAGTCGAACGTACTGAGGTACTTGGCAGCTCCTAACCGGTCGATGAGCTCATCAGCTCGGGGAATGGGGTGTGCGTCAATATTGCTGACCGCATTAAGTCCCCGGAAGTGCAAACAGAACCTGAGTTCTGGTGCGGCACCAGGTGCAGCAGCCTTTGGGACCAATACCACTGGGCTGGCCCAAGGACTGCTGGAGTGATCAATAACCCCTAGGGTAAGCATTTTGGATACTTCATCCTTGATGCATGCCCTCACCCTGTCAGTCACCCTGTAAACTTTTTGTTTAATAGGTGTACTGTCCCCAGTGTCCACATCATATGCGCACAAGTGTGTGACTCCTGGGATCAGGGAAAACAGTGAGGAAAACTGTTCCAACATGTGGCGACTGTCATCCTGCTGCTCCTCAGTCAGGGAGAGGGAGAGGATCGCTCCCGCCACGCACCCATCTTTTTCTCCTGCAGACAGGAGGTAAGGAAGAGGCTCACTCTCCCCCCCGCCCCGTCATCTGTTTACAAGGAACATGGACAGTTCAGTCCGCTCAAAGTGAGGTTTTAGGTGGTTGACATGCAGGACCCTTAAAGGGTTCCTTGGAGACTGCAAGTCCACCAGGTAGGTGACTTCGCTCTTGCACTCCACCACCTCAAATAGCCCAGTCAACTTATCCTGGAGCGCCCTAAGCTCCACTGGCGCCATCACCCACACTTTCTGACAACGTTGAAACTTGACCACAGTGGTATTCCGGTCATACCAGCGTTTCATATCCTCCTGGCTTGCTTCCAGGTTCTCCTGAGCGAGACTCCTGAAGCAGGCAGTCTGGTTTCTCAAAGCCAGCATGTAGCTAAATACATCCTGGGGGGGTTTACTAGGAGCTTTGTCCAAAGCCTCCTTCACCAGACTCAAAGGTCCCCTCACAGGGTGGCCATATATAAGCTCAAAGGGACTAAACCCAAGTCCCTTTTGAGGCACCTCCCTGTAGGTGAACAGAAGGCATGGCAATAGGACGTCCCACTTCCGCCTCAAAGGCTCTGACAGGCCCTGAATCATGCATTTCAAGGTGCGGCTAAATCTCTCAACCAGACCATTACTTTGGGGGTGGTAAGGTGTGGTGAACTAGCAGGTTACCCCACACACTTTCCACAGAGACTTCATATATGTGGATATGAATTTGGTACCCCTATCAGATACCACTTCCCTGGGGAACCCCATGTGGGGAAAAACACCCATCAGTGCACGACCCACCACAGGGGAAGTGACTGACCTCAGAAGAATGGCTTCTGGGTACTGGGTGGCTGGTCCACCAAGACCAGGATGAACCTGTTGCCCAAGGCTGTCTTGGGGTCCAGAGGCCCCACAATGTCAATACCTACTGTCTCAAAGGGAGTACTAACCACAGGTGAAGGTTGGAGGGGAGCCTTACATTTCCCCCCGCTCTTGCCACTTGCCTGGCAAGTCTGACAAGACATGCAATGTGCATCTGAGTGCCTGCTCATTAGGGGCCAGTAAAAGTGGGTGACAGGCCTCTCAAAGGTCTTGTCCCTCCGTAAATGTCCAGCTAAAGGCACATCATAAGCCAACCCCAGTAGGAAGGCCCTGAAGCACTGGGGTACCACCAGCACACAGGCTGACCCGGGCTCAGAAACCTTAGGCTCGCTCTACAGGAGGTCATCCTCCCAATAAATCAGGTGTGATCCTTTGTCCTTCCCAGCCGCCTGGTCTGCAGCCTGCTGCCACAAACCCTCCAAATTAGGGCATGTCTTCTGTGCTGCAAAGAATGCTTCCCTGGTGGGCCCCCTTCCTGCTGTCACTGCGACAGCTCAGGGACCTCCCCCAGTTCAGCCACCTGTTCCCCTGTAGGATCCGGGGTGTCACCCTCAGGCTCCGCCTCCTCCTGGACCGTGGGAACTTCTGGTGCTGGTTTCCCATGCCCCCTGCCCTTCCTCTTCTTGGCGGTCCCCTGGGCCACTGTTTCAGGCTCCAGGGGCTTTTGACCACCTTGACGGGCTGCCATTGACCGGGTGGATACGCATACCCACCCAGGCAGACCCAACATCTCCAAGTGAGACCTGTGTTCCACCTCCTTCCAAGCGGAATCTTCCAGGTCATTGCCTAGCAAACAATCAACAGGCATGGTTGGACTCACAGCTACCTTCAAGGAACCTGAGACCCCCCCCCCTTTCAAAGGGAACCTGCGCCACTCTGCACAGGCGCTCTGAGTTGTCCACTGCAACTACTTGGTGAAGTACCCGTGGATCAATCTGCTCTTCTGACACCAGGTGACTCCTCACTGTAGTCACACTGGCAGTTATGTGGGGGACCACCTCCCACCGGCTTCCCTTTGGGGAACCATGGCTTCTTCTCACTGGGGGGTTGGGAATCCTTACTCTGGGGATCAGTTTGGGGCCCTTTGGAGAACTCCCCCTGTTTACCCTTACCCCCCCTTTCTTCTGAGAGGGACCCTGCCAACCCTTGGCGTGGTCTCCCCCAAACCTCTTTTGGACCCTGGTGCACTCCCAGCAGTCTGCTTCCTGTGCAGACTTCCTGGGATCAGTCAGCTTGCTGTCAATCAGGTGCTGGTGCAGCTCTGGAAAACATAAACTGTACAAGTGCTCCCAATCAGATTGTAAAGCCCCTCATATGTAGTTACCTTACTGCCCTTCACCCAACCATCCAGTGACCTGCAATAAGAATCAACACATTCCGACCATGTTTGGGATTCCTTTTTCTTGTAGGACCTAAACTTATCCTTGTACGGCTCAGGGGTGATACCATACCTTGTGAGTAGGGCATCCTACATGCTAGAGTAGGTGAGATTCTGAGCATCCTCTAGGTCTGTCAGTGTATCCCTCCCATCTACCTCAAAGTGCTTCCACAGACGCGCCCCCCAATGAGCTTCAGGGACCAGATTAATCTGGAGAGCAGACTCATACCCCTTAAACCACAAGTATGTGTTGTCCTCCCTTTTATAATCCTTCACAAGATCTTTAGGAATGTGCACCCTCCTTTCAGGTTGCACTGTGATGTGGCTCCCACCATCCCTACTAGACTGACTCCTCTGATCCAGCTCCCTCAAGCTGAGCTCATGAGCCAACAACAACTTTTTCTCTTCAATGGCCATCGTCATTTTCTCCAACTCCCTCTGGTGCTCCCTCTTTGCCTGTCTGTCCTGCAATTCTTCAGGGGTCAGACCCTTTGATGAGACACTGCTACCTGCCCTGGAGACCCTCTCCCTGGACATAACAGGCCCACCCACAATACCATCGTGCATGGACCGCCATTCCTCCTCCTCATCCTCCTCATCTTCTGTGTGCCCGTCAGTGCTCTTGGCTGTCACCCAGGCAATCAGCGCCTTTTGCAGCTCCTCCTTCTTAGATGAGCTCTTAATGGGATAGTCAAAACTTTTACAGAACTGCTTTAACTGAGCCTTGGTATAGCTTTCCAATTTCTCCACGTCAAAACAGGCTCCAACTGATGCATCTCCAGATTGGGACATGATGAAAAGTCAACAAAAGTGCAAAATCCAAAAAGCATAAAACAAGTTCCCAAATGAAGTTCAGAAGTCAATCAAAGACTACCACAAAAATGGATGTAGGGAAAAATCCAAACAAAAGAGAAAAAATCTAAGATCACAAGACAAGCAGTATGTGGTCACGTAGTGGTCTTCACTCAAAATAGTAGTGTATACTTAATTACTGTATGTCAAGAACAAATACAAGTCCAATCCCATACGCTGATTACCAATGTTAGAAATGGGGTCTTTGGTTGGTAGTCAAGTTAGCCCCTGTCCAAGCAAGGACCCTCACTCTAGTCAGGGTAAAAAAGAATCACCCTCAGCTAACCCCTGCTTAACCCCTTGGTAGCTTGGCACGAGCAGTAGGCTTATCCTCAGAGTGCTAGGTGTAAAGTATTTGTACCAACACACACAGTAACTCAATGAAAACACTAAAAAAATGACACAACATAGGTTTAGAAAAATAGAACATATGTATCTGAACAAAACAAGACCAAAACGACAAAAATCCACAATACACAAGTCAAGTTATCAATTAAAAGGCAAAAAGAGTCTTCATGTAGTTTTAAACACACACTAACACAGTTAGCGTGAAAATGTACCATGGGTGCGTCAAAAATAACCTGCACAGGCGAATGTGCGTCAAAAAGGGCTTGTGATGCGTCAATTTCACTCACGAGCGAGACCTTGCGTTGGTTCTCCTTTCGTCGGGTCGGGCGCGGTGTTTCTTCTCTCTGCAGGAGAGCAATGCATCGATCCGGTCAGCACTCTCGGGTCCGGGCAGGCCTTGCATTGTTTTTACATGCCCCGAGCTTGTGTCAGAAATCCAGCCGCACGATGTTCCGAAAACCACGCAGTGCGGGTTGCGATCTCACCACCCTCCGTCAGCGATGCGGTGCGTCGTTTCTCCAGCTCCGTGCATCGATTCTTCAGTCGCGTTACAGGCGATCATCGGTTTTCAGCCGCGAAGCAGGCGGCGCGTTGATTTCCCAGTCGCAGATCGGAGTCACGTCGATCTTTTCCCCACACCGCATTCTGTGCGTGGATTTTTCCTCTTAGGCTGCCAGCTTTTCCTTTCAGGGTCCCAGGAACTGGATGGGCACCACAGAGCAGAGTAGGGGTCTCTCCAGAGATTCCAGGTGCTGGCAGAGAGGTCTTTGCTGTCCCTGAGACTTCAAACAACAGGAGGAAAACTCTAAATCAAGCCCATGGAGATCTTCACAAGATGGAAGGCACACAAAGTCCAGTCTTTGCCCTCTTACTCTGGCAGAAGCAGCAACTGCAGGATAGCTCCACAAAGCATAGTTACAGGCAGGGCAGATCTTCTTCCTCAGCTCTCCAGCAATTCTCCATGCAGAGGTTCCTCTTGGTTTCCAGAAGTGTTCTAAAGTCTGTGATTTTGGGTGCCCTTCTTATACCCAAATTCTCCTTTGAAGTATACCTACTTCAAAGCAAAGTCTCTCTTGAATGTGAAATCCTGCCTTGCCCAGGCCAGGCCCCAGACACTCACCAGGAGGTTGGAGACTGCATTGTGTGAGGGCAGACACAGCCCTTTTAGGTGTGAGTGACCACTCCTCCCCTTCCTCCTAGCACAGATGGCTCATCAGGAAATGCAGACTACACCCCAGCTCCCTTTGTGTCACTGTCTAGAGTGAGGTGCAACCAGCCCAACTGTCAAACTGACCCAGACAGGGAATCCACAAACAGGCAGAGTCACAGAAATGGTATAAGCAAGAAAATGCTCACTTTCTAAAAGTGGCATTTTCAAACACACAATCTTAAAATCAACTTTACTAAAAGATGTATTTTTAAATTGTGAGCTCAGAGACCCCAACCTCCACATGTCCATCCGCTCCCAAAGGGAATCTACACTTTAATCAGATTTAGAGGTAGCCCCCATGTTAACCTATGAGAGGGACAGGCCTTGCAACAGTGAATTTTTTTTTTAGCAATGTTTCACTGTCAGGACATATAAAACACATTACTATATGTCCTACCTTAACGATACACTGCACTCTGCCCTTGGGGCTACCTAGGGCCTACCTTAGGGGTGTCAGACATGTAAAAAAGGGAAGGTTTAGGCCTGGCAAGAGGGTACACTTGCCAAGTCGAATTTACAGTTAAAACTGCACACAGACTGCAATCGCAGGTCTGAGACATGATTACAGAGCTACTTATGTGGGTGGCACAACCAGTGCTGCAGGCCCACTAGTAGCATTTGATTTACAGGCCCTGCACTGTACTAGGGACTTACTAATAAATCAACTATACCAATCATGGATAAGCCAATTACATACACATTTTGTAAAGGAGCACTTGCACTTTTGACTTCTATTTAAGAATCAGAGTGCACTCTTTAGACATGTGAGCTCATTACAAGTGTGGCGATATAGAGATCACCACACTTGCGGTGGACATTGCGGCGGTCTGACCACCACATTAAAACCGTGGCGGTCAGACCACCAGGGAACCGCCAGCCCCCACCGGTTTGGAGGTGGTGGGGATCCTAATCCTTCAGGGCAGCTGCCCTGGGGATTATGAACTTGTTCTTGGCCAGCCTTTTCATGGCGGTAACACCACCATGAAAAGACTGGCAGAGAACAGGTGAGGGGGGCCATCTGCACTCCCCATACACTTGGCATGGGCAGTGCAGGGTCCCCTGCCAAGCCCCATCGCAGACAGTGAACATTGCAAGTGTGCTGGTGCACCCTGCGGGCTACAGCATTGCCGGCAGATCGACTACATGTCGGTGACAATGCTGTCGCCTGTTTCCCGCTAGGCTGGTGGGCAGAAACCGAGGTTTCCGCCTGCCAGCCTAGCGGGAAATTCTTAATGGTGCCGGCATGGAGGAAGCCTGTGTGGCGGCAACCTCTCAGTCGGAAGTTCAGCAAATGGTGAAATTCCTCTGCCGAACTTGTAATGACCCCAATGGTCTGCTAGTTGGGTATTCCCTGGACGTTGCCAACAATAAATGGGGAATAATCACTAACGCGAGGAGGGAGTGGGATAGGGAATTGCTTATTAAACATTAGAGCCCCTACCACAAAGGGAGTTGTGTTGTTGTTTGAGAATGTTGTATTTCTTCTTTGTGTGGTTAGCGCTAGAAATAAAATACTTTTATTTTTTTCATAAAAGTGAGCATTTGGCCGGCCATTGATTTATTGCTTCTGTTGCATGCATTTTGAGTTGTGAGCCAATGTTCTTACCCTGATGAAGCCTTGGACAGCTCAGACCACACAACCATGAGAGTCAAGTGCAGAAGGGGTACTTGAGCCAGTTACTCAGAATCCATTGTAGTCCAGGCCCCAGGACATGAGGAGTAAAAGGCCTCAATCTTCACAGTTTGGCCCAGTAGCCCCTGTGTGCCCTGTAGCCCCATGAAAGGGGTTCTGACATTGTGTTTGCTCAAAACTTAAATGTGCATGCTATCAGTTGAATGGTTGAATGGTTGATAGGCTGAATGGCCATTGTTTTGTAGGCCTTGTGTATGCCATGCTCATGGTGTGGATGAGATTTAATTAAAAGGGGAGATTGCCTTCTGCTCCCCAACCGTGTTCATATGCTTCAGTCATTTTCTCCCTTGCTCTCCATGGGAGGCCATTCCACCTTTTCCTTAATTAAGTAACAGTGCAGCAAATACATAACCTTTACCACAGACATCCTCTTCCACTGTGTTCTTCTGAGCAAGAGTGGTGCAGTGGGATATGCAAATGAGAAGATCAAACTTCATGATGGCCTCTTCTAAAAGTTAACTTTACTATATTTGTTGGTCTTCGCCCTCGCTGCGGGGTCACCCCCATACTTTTTCCTTCACCCCTTCTGTTTTCTGAATTCATATTTGTTGGCTTTTAGGACTCTGTGCACTTCACCATGGCTAACCAGTGCTAAAGTACTTGCGCTCTCCCCCTAAAACATTGAACTGGCTTACACCTGATTGGTACATCTAATTTACTTGAAAGTCCCTCGTATATGGTACCATGGTACCCAAGGACTGTAAATGAAATGTTACAGCAACACTCATTGTGCCACACACTAAAATTAGTCCTTTAAAACATGTAATTGCAGCCTATAGTGGTGTTTTCAACTACCCATTTAGACTGGCATAATAAACCTCTTGCCAAGCATAAATCTTAATTTTTAATACCTATAAGCTACCACTAAAGTAGACCCAAAACATCATATTGGGCAGAGTGCATTGTATGTAAAACATAGGACATATGTTATTTAAATTTTTACATGTTCTAGTAGTGAAAAACACCTAAATTCATTTTTCTTTACTGTAAGATCTACCTCTTCCATTATATTACATTGGGTTCACTTATTAGATTTAATAAGTGCTGACATTTTATTGGGAGCAGGTATAAATATTTTGTTTGGACTCAAATGAAATGTAATTTGAAATCCTCTTTAATGGTAAAGTATAATTAAATTTTAAATAACAATTTTGAAAATGCAAATTTTAGAAATGTGCCATTTTTCAGCCTTAAAGTGTCTGAGGCATTGTAGGTGCTTCCAGCTGCCTGGGCCTATTAATTGTGCCCCCATCAGGAATGCATATCAGGCCCAGACAATTAAAAATATGGACTGGGTGTTGCTGGGAGAGGGATATCTTGCCAGGATGGGAGGTACAGAACTTTTGCCTGCCCCATCTATATTTCAAAGGGCTAGCTCCAGCACACTCATAAAGGAACTTTTGTCACCCTAAACCTCTGGGACCTAGGCAGGGGAAGAAAAGGGAAGGAAGGAACTTTCCAGAATCAGATGTTGGGGTAAACTAGAAATTTCCCCTAATTCAAAGAGTGGCATCAGGTATAAATATTGGACCTCCTGAGATACTCATCAGTACACTCCCGGACCTTCCGACATTACTAAAGAAGGGCTGCGTTGCTCCCCAGAGGGGTGTCCTATTGCTTGAGGCCTGCCTTGTTCCATTGCGGACTGCTGTGCTGCTTGAGGCCTGGCTTGTTCTTCAGAGGACTGCCATGCTGCTACGGAGGACCTCCCTGCCGCTTGAGACCTGCCTTGTTCCCCACAGGACTGCCCTGTTTCTTGCAGCCTGTCTTGTTCTTCAGAGGACTGCACTGCTGCTTGAGGTCTGCCCTGCTCTCTTGAGAAGGAAGACTGGACCTGCTCTCTTCATCTCAGAACCTGAGTCACTCCAAGGGTCAGTTGACTGTCCTCCTGTTTTGAGTTACAGGGACACAACAAGCTTGAGAGGCCTTCCTGCAACTGTCCAGCTGATCTGCTAAAACTGTCCATGCCTGGACCTGCAACTGGACCTGCCTAAGCCCTGCTGGATTGAGTTCCAGATCCCAAAGAGGTGCTTTCCCAGGTCCGGGGGACCTTTGGCTCACATCAGTTGACCTCCTCCTGTGAAATCCTGAAGTTTTTAACTCTGTGCACTGGAGTTTGTGAAGGCAAGGTTTTCAGGAGGACTGACCTGGTCCCTATAACTGGCCCAGACTCCATCGTAGTCAGCTTGAATTTGTGACTTTGTCCTCATCTAGCACGATCAGATACCTCCAGTTAGCCCTTCTGCTTATTGGTGCTATTTTCAATTAAACATTAAAACGTGCATATATCTGATTCTCTTGATTGGATTTTTGTCAATTTGCTCTCATTTTATTTATTATTCTAGTTTTCTCAATTGGGGTGGGATTTTACTTGTGTTCTGTTTTCTCTTTATTACTGGTGGTGTGCTACATAAATACTTAGCAAAATGCCTCTAAGTTAAGCCTGACTGCTTTAGTGCCAAGCTACCAGAGGGCTAAGCACAGTATAAATTGGTGATTTCATTGTGCATCCTTACAAATATAAAGATTGTTGCTTAAGAAGGGTCATCAAACCCCAAATCACAAACCCAATTTCTTCCAATATTGGATTTTCGTCTTTTGACAAATAAATACATTAGATGCATTATTCAAGGACATGTTGTATTTTTATCCCCTGATAAAAGGGGTATAAAGAAGAAAGTTTAAAAGCCATAAATAGCTCTAACTAACAGTGTACGATAGCCATGCACTCTACAGTTGTAAAAAAGTTGTGACAACTGCAGCATTCGTAGGCTCTGTAACAGGATCTCTGATGGTCAGTGCAGAGGAAAGCTGCAATGATCACTGCCAATAAACAGATCACAGTAACTTATTTACTAGAACTATGGTCTGACTTGTAAATTAATGCATGCTTATGAAATGTAATGAACCAGAACCAGAGATCTAAAGTTCAATAAATTGTTGCCAGTGCAAATCTCAAAGACTGTTAAAATTAAAACTGAACTGTGAGAAAAATCTTTTGAGAGCTTGAACCAAAATGAATGAAAATCTTAAATAGAGGATTCTTTTGAAGATTATCTAGACTCTTGATTATTGTTTTCAAAGAAATAAAAAGAAAACGCTAAAGTCTATTACCTTTTGAAGCTTCAAGATACATTTTTGCTTTTAGTCTCAATAGAAAATGGAATATGACAAATGCTGCAAAATGATTGGCTTGATTACCTGACAAATGATACTAACGATCTCAGTTGGCCTGTTGTGTTACCTCCTTTTCCCCATGGGATATGTTACTACAAAGGATGAATTAACCCCACTATGTAATGAAGAAAAGCATAACACACAGACATGTAAGGAAAGTTTAGCTAGTGGATTTCACGATAATATCTGTGTTAAAATGTTAAACAGATACATTGAGGGTATATATGTTAAAAATTGCTATGCATGCACTTTTTTGTCCTCTGCTGCAGGTAAAGGTGCAGCCTACTTTCAACTACTGATTTCATATAGCTTACCTTGTAATGTGTTTGTTAGTATTATAAACAAAAATGAGTTTTGTCTCCCTAATTATTGGATATCAACGTCTCACTGGAAGAGCTACTGTTTCTGAAGATGAAGACTTTAACAAAGTTGTAAAGGTAAATTTATACATATAATTACATAAATTAAACAAAAAACAAAAAAAATAACAAGGAGAATGTATGTGTGTTTAGTAAAGAGGCGCACAAGTTTAATGAAGAGTATAATTTAAAAAGGTTAACATTGTGAGAGACTGAAGAGAGAAAAGCTAAGGTAAGAATTCCTTAGTCAAATCTCCATCCATGATTTCAAGTGGAATATGAGAGAAAGCTTGAGACGCACATGGTCTGTTAAGAACCTAACGGAACTTAAAAAGTTTAATATATAGTAGAAATGAAATGTGGGAAGTTAGGTTGTAAATGGTGATTTTTTGGTTGGTGCAGAGCGATATTGAGGGGAATATACTATGTGTGTGTAAGACTGCTTATTGCAATCTGCCAAATAATTGAGTTAGATCTTGCTATCTTGCTTTGGTGTTTCCTGGAGTCTATCATGTGAGTGGAAGGGATGGTGCAGTTGGCTTGAAGAGAGTAAAGCACAGTTTTAGACAGATAGATTTAGATATAGTAGGAGCTATTATTCCACCCATAGGTGTTGCTATGAATGATGGGAAAATTAAATGTTTGTCCACTCTTGTTGACTGGTGCTAGATGTCCTTCTTACGAAGGAAGGAGGTGTTTGCAAGGCACTGAGGGTGAAATAATGCTGCACCTTCATACATGATAACAGCATAGTTAATAATGCAGATATATAGAATATCACCACTGTTTCAAGCTTTAGACGAGCATGGCACATGGGAAATAGCTGGTTCCTGGGTTAGTGAAATAGGAAAGGGTTTAAGCAAGGTAACCTCTGTAATACATTTAATGATTGACCAATGATTTGTGCAATTGTCCTGTTTCTTTTGTTTACAATTTACGGCTGTTTGTTAAAAAATTGTGGGGCTAATGGTTAAAGAAAATCATTAAAGCGAAAGATAGAACAAGAATTGAAACGGAAAATGTTAAAGATTGTGTTTACAATCAGCTGAAGCAGACGGAGGAGTCAACCAGAATGAAACAGAAAGAGTTGCAGACTGTTTTTTAATCCTAACTAGTTTTTAAGATTTTATTGATGGTGTTTATGGGGGTCATTACAACCCCGGCGGTCAGCGTTAATGTGGCGGTAAGTACTGTCAACAGGCTGGCAGTACTTACCGCCATATTATAACATTGTACCACTCGGACTGCCACGGCGATAACAGCCGCCGGGCTGGAGATATCCATCTGCCTGCGGGATTATGAGCCCTCCTACCGTCATGGTTTCCGTGGCGTTCGTAATGCCACAAAAACCGTGGTGGTAGGCCATATCAGTGACAGGGAAGTCCTTCCCTGCCACTGATAGGGGTCTCCCCCCCTTCCTCTCCAGTTACCCTCTTCACCCCACTACCGCTCCAGACCCCCTCTACCCCCCTGCATTCACGCCCCCTTCACACACACACATACGCATACACACACCCATTTCCACATGCTAACACATATGCATACATCCATTCACACACACATCCCCACACACTTTCAACATACACGCAGGCACGCATTCACATAATACAACATACACACACTCACACCTCCAAATATGCACACATGCATTCAACATACAACACACACCCGCAACCACACACACACATTCACACACCCTCACACACACACACAACACCCCCCACTCCCTTCCCCTGTCGGAGACCTGACTTACCTGGATGCAGGGTGTCCTCTGGCAGGGGACGGAACGGGGCGCTGCTACCACCAGCAGCGACCGCCAGCAGAACACCGCCAGGCTGTATTATTGGTCATAATACGGCTGGCTGCGGTCTACTGGTGTGGCACTGGTGGTGGCAGCAGCGCCACCTTACCACCATCCGCCGGCATGGCCACAGCCGTATTTCTGAAATTCTTTGGTCCGCCTTTGATCATAAAATGGTAGATCGCTGGTAGCCACAGCGATGGTCTTTTGGCGGCCGTTGCTGCAGCGGTAGGTGTTTTTTACCCCGATGTCAAAATGAGGGCCTTAGTGATTATAAAATATTCAGAGGGGCAATTGCAAGAGATTTGTGTAGGTTTATATTTCTGTGCATTATTAACAATGAGTAGAGTGCATTTACACACTCGATTTTACATGTGTATACTCATGGTGTTATTGCTTTTGAAACACATTTTCGATAGTGCGTAGAAATGTGATTTTCTGATTATGTTAACTTTGCCTCATTTTAGATACAAAAGCCATATTGTCCAAGATGGAACTCACCCCTCCATCTTCTTGTTTTACCTCTGCCCACCTTCTCGTTCACAATCTCTGCAGCACACAATCAAGCTGAAATGTACTGGTTTACTTCCAGTTCAATTGTTGTCCTGCTCTGGAATAACTTTCTCCTTTTCTGTTATGACTTGAAACATTTAGGCCTTTCCTTTGGTTCACCTTCCTGCAATGACTCACATAACATGTTATTGTTCAAATATCTAGTTATGTTCTAATATCTCTTGATGACAATAACACAGAGGGTGCGAGTAGGTTTTCACTTAGTGGGTTGGTGCTTAGCTATTAAGGCTATGTGATGTTTATTTTTCATGGGCTCTGATTTGCTGATGAAATTATACATTTGCTTGCACCTCAGTTAGTCTGTGGTTTATGTGATTTCAAATGCAAAAATAGTTTGACAACATACCTTGATTTGGGGTGAGCCACAAGATTTTCCTGATGGCCTAGATGCCACTAGGGATGCTGTCCGAATAATGTTTGATTTCTCACAGTCTGTATAACTCTGCATTTGAGAACCTTCAAGGCCTTGACTTTGTAGCACTTATTTTTAATTTCTGTAAGAAAACCCTTAACTTTTCCATTGATCTAGAACCCAGATATTGAGTTGGTTAATCTAATCTTAACTTCTTTACTTGAAATTGTACTCAATGATTTGAAGCTTTTGGAGGTGCTTTAATGTAGGGACATATTGCCTCACGAAACTGAGGTTTAGCACCCTCTCTCATACAGTGAAATTTGGGAAATATGATTGTGGTACATTTTGGGTAGTCCAGTATATGGGAGTACACCATTTTTCTCCCACAATTGCAATGCAAGGATAAAGGTCATCCACTCAAAACACAGTGAGGCTGAAATGCTCCTTGGATGGGACAAGCACAAGCATAGGAGAGAAAACCATTAGATCAGGAAAATAGACCTGAAACAGACAAGAAAGCTATTTCATCAACTCATGGGCAGACACTAAGGCCCTCTTTACAAGACTGCCAGACTCACTGTGGTGGTTGGACTGCCGCACTAAGACTGCTAATTACAACCCTGGCACCAGAGGACCATCTACACCATCAGGAACAAGGTTCCCAACAGGTAGGCAACAACAGAAGTTGTTCTCATCCACAGCTGTGCTTAAAGCAGCACTGTCATGCTGATCATGACTTCACTTTCCACCAGCCTTTTCATGGTGGGGACCCTACTATAAAAAGGCTGTCTGAAAGCCAGTGCTGGAGGGCTACATGGGGGCCCCTGCACTGCCCATGACCATGTCCTGGGCAGTGCAGGGGGCCCCCTGTCCAGGTCCCTTGGAATGTGCACTGTCCGCTAGGGCAGACAGTGGGCATTCCGAAGGTGCTGGGGGCACCCTCTGTGTGATAGCAGTGGCCTCGGCTCCATGTGGAGCCACGGCCAATGCCACCACATGGTTTCCACTGGGCTGACTGGTGGAAACCTCAGGTTTCTAAAGTTTTCGCCAGTCAGCCCAGTGGAAACCTTGTAATTGACCTGGGGGGAGACCACCAACTCTGCGGCAGTCTCCTCTCCATGGGGCTGTGCAGGCCGACAGTCAGCTCTCCTACCTCATAATGAGGCCTTAAGTCAATGCTGAGTCTTTATTGTTCACACCATGACTGTTTTCGAATTAACAGCTTAAGCAGTATGTATGCGGGACCTATTAATATGAGGCACATAAATAAAGCACACACAGAACTCTTCACAATGGTTACATGAATCATAACAAAAGAGATTGTGCCTTAAAAATGTGCTTGCAGGAAAATTGGCTCTGGCCGTTGCAACAGATTGCGATCTCCGATCACCTCTCCTTTATAACATGTTCTGTTGAACGCCTGTTGATGTAAAGAAAGAAGAGACTTTTACGGAAGGATATTCTTTAACCACGAAAATATTGTAATAGCAGACAGGGGCGTGCCCCTCGTGGAGTAGCAGAGGTGTGAAGAGAGTTAAGCCTTTTCCATGTAGGCAGTTCCTTTCTGTAAAAATAACATGTCTATGTTTCAGGGGAGTGACTATCAAATTCATAAACTTATAAATTAGTATGTTAATCATCAGCTGCATACAAGACTAGTTGTAACTATGATCTACGAGTTCCCTAAAAGTAATCCAATGGTATTTCATGTTTTTATTTAATCAATGACATTTACCAGATCAGAGTCTTTGTCTGGAGGATTCAGGTCACGGCTCAATTTTAATTAACCTTTGTCTCTGGTGCTTTAAATCTTGCAGTCACTTCTAAATTGATTAAATGTTAGGCAGGTTGTTTAATCAATCAAGGGTTGTCATTTTCCACACCGAAGTGAAATGCAACAAACATTATCAGTGACCTCTGAGCAAACAGATAAAACAAAAAATAAATGACAAGTTACATTAAACATATGAAATATTAAAACAAAAACAATTAAGTTAAGGAAATGCATTTAATCACTCGTTTGCATAAGAGATCTGAAGACACTTCCTGTGTTTATTTCACATTCCCACTTCCAGGCATCCATCCCTAATGGAGTAACGTCAATTTTCGTTTCGTGTATTTCTATCGTTTTTTTCGACAGATATGTGTTTATCTGTCTTTTCGTCGCCATTCTGTTTGCCTGCGCCTACGTCTGCCTTTCTCTGCATGTATATGTCTGCCTGTTTAAATGCCACACATCTGCTCTGTATTCATTTGAAACATTTGTCCTTACTTAATAGTTTTAGCCAATTATTTCGAAGTGTCCTTCTAGCTGCCTGTGCCTTGCTCTGTTACTATGGGGACAGCGTGTCTATCAATAAAAACCTGTCAGCGGGCACACCATTTAGAAACTGGAAAAGAACAAAAATAATCTAATAAATGCAACATGGAGACTCTAGGTTTTTTATTACTTACAGGCCTGAAGTACATTTTGCCTTGAGTTCTTAATGTGCTCATTGGGAATTCAGCATACTGCCTGCTTACTGGAAAGAACTGGAGGGTTTCGATGTGCGAAAATGCTAATAGCAAGCTTGCTTGTCTTTCTGAAGGGTAAAACTGGATCTGCCAGTTGCAAAGAGGAATGCTGAAATGCACGCACAACACAAGTATCAACAGCAGATACAGGCGAGGTTCACAACACGTCAAATTAGTAATCCATTGTAGCACTGTACAGGTACGATGTGCATTGTAATTCATTTCTGCAAATAGTTCTTCGACATCGACTATGCTACATGTGCTCATTTAGGGCCATATGTACAAACACATTTTCCCATTCACACAGAATGGGTAAAAACCTTTGCTACATCTGGCCCTTAGTTTCTTTAGCTGCTGCAACCCCGGATGCATTATGTAATCGAGGCGATAATTTACCCTCGCTAGTGCCCATTAACTGAACGGAGATAACAAGAAGCCCTGTGTCCATCACTCAAAATAAAGTGGCCCAGAAATTACCACCGTACATCCTTACTTTACAGTGCAAAAATAGTTCATCTTACCTGCTTCATGATTTAACGCAGCAAATCACGCATCACTTATTTATTGATAGATCATTTATTATGTTGCATTTATCTCTCAGTTTAAGAAGCTTCAAGAGGTTTGGAAGATTTAAAAAAAATGATTTTAGCAGAAAGTGCACTCATCATGAATTCATTCATATGCTGCACATCCTTAATAAATGACAATAATATGACATTCCTATTGAGAATGGCATTTCCACTCATTGCATAATTCTATGCCTATCAGACATGGCTGCTGTCAGGAAGGGGTGGGAGGACGGAGGGCAGCGCACGGAGCGGAGGGCGGTGGGAGGGGACCAATAATTTAAAAAAAACATACCTGCCTCCTCAATGTTCCTACACTCCTGCCACCTTGATTCTTCTTCTCCTTTTCCACCTCTCCCTACCCAATCCAGACTCATCTATCATGCTGTTACCAGCATAAGAGGAGCACCAGGATTGGCCTGAGTGGGCAGAAATGCTGCTCAGGGAGGGAGTGAGAGCCTGCACTTGGTCTCCACCCAGCTGTGCAACACAGCCAGGTAGACAGTTCTAAGCGTGCATGTCAGTTACATCTGCCTGGGCCAGCCAGCCAAAGTGAAATGCTTACTTAGAAGTGCACATGCCACTCTTTCCTGGTGACGTGGGGGTGGCTGGCCCCGCCCAGCCTTCACTAAGCGGAAAAATAAAGTGATAATAAAATAATTTTATTATCACTTTATTTTTCTGATTTCAGCAGCGGGGAAACGCTCCCCTGCTATAGCGGAGGGGCCACACCTGATGACTGTGTATCCACTAGTTCCGATCATATAGCTTTCCTCAGCTCTGCCAAATCGTGTCAAATAGGCTAACTGCTCCTACTCTTTTGGCATAAAGGTACTCATGACACTTAACTTTGCTCATTTTATTGCGTCACTGATCAACAGTAGGTATAGTGGCCGATTTCCAATTTGCCAAAATGAGTAACTTAGGGCCAGATGTAGGAAGCTGTTTGCATGGTGCAAACTGCGAAAATCGCAGTTTGCGCCATGCAAACGGCCTAACGCGATGCACATTCACAAATTGCGAGTCGGTACGACTCGCAATTTGTGAATGCGACTCGCAAATAGGAAGGGGTGTTCCCTTCCTATTTGCGACTCACATCGCAATTCAGAATTGCTTTGTGACCGCAAATGCGGTCGCAAAGCAACTCGCAGTTACCACCAGTGTCACACTGGTGGTAACTCATTCGCAAATGGGAAGAGGTCCCCATGGGACCCCTTCCCCTTTGTGAATGTTGCCCAGAATGTTTTTTTCAGAGCAGGCAGCCTACACTGAAAAAACGAAACCAAATAGTTTCGGTATTTTTTTCATTTTGCAACTCGTTTTCCTTTAAGGAAAACGGGCTGCAAAATGAAAAAAAAAACTGCTTTATTTAAAAAGCAGTCACAGACATGGAGGTCTGCTGACTTCAGCAGGCCACCATCCCTGTGAGTGCAGGGACTCGCTATGGGGTCGCAAAATGCGACCCACCTCATTAATATTGATGAGGTGGGTCTTTGCGACCCCTTAGCGAGTCGCAGACGGTGTCTGAGACACCGTTCTGCATCCGAGATTGCGACTCGGAAATTGCGATTCGGACAGACTCGCAATTTCCGAGTCGTAATCTCGGAGTTTGCTACATGTGGCCCTTAGCCACTAAAGCAGCAATTTTTTATTTTTTTATTTTGTATTTTTTATTTTTTATTTTTGTGTCCTCATTTGCTTTATATACTTTCATTCTGATAAAGCAGGGCCCGTGTTCCAGTGTTCTTTTATTCCTGGAGGAGTCCAACCAATCATTATAGGAAGTCTGAGAAGGAGAAAACATATTTATCTGTAGAGATCTTTCCACCAACATATCTCCTTCACATACGAAATAATCATCAGACATTGGAGAAACGGGGTACACCATGGTCCACCCAGTTTACCCAAGGTCTCCATAATTTTATAATATCTCTTGCACCGGACCGGCTAAGATCTAACTTACATATTTTAATTACTGCACAGAGCCATTCTGATTGAGTTGGTAGATTTGAGGATATCCAATGTCTGCAGATCTCCTGCCTACCCAACAATATCAGATAGAACAATACATTTCTATTATAACCAGAAAAAGTATGTATTTCGGGGGACCAGCCAAACAGAATTAATTCTGGGGTACACCTTAACTGTAGCTGTAATACGTTACCTAAAATTTTGAAAACTTCTACCCAGAAACACAAAATCTGAGGACAAAACACAAACATGTAGACAACATCAGCCCCAACTAAACCACATTTCCTGCAAGCCGTATCCTCTTTTAAGCTGAATTTAGCTTTTTTTTTTTAAGTGTAGTGTACCCTATGTAGCACAAAAAGGTGGTTCTTTCTCAGAAACGCAGGCTTTACCACCCGATAAAGGAGCTGCCAAGAAGTTGACCACAATCTGGAGATCTCTTCACTCTAAGCCAAATCATCCCATTAAGAGCCAGGAAA
The DNA here is from genome assembly GCF_031143425.1 of Pleurodeles waltl. Lineage (NCBI taxonomy): Eukaryota > Metazoa > Chordata > Amphibia > Caudata > Salamandridae > Pleurodeles > Pleurodeles waltl. Next base: position 780,737,861 of record NC_090439.1, read on the forward strand.
GTCCTCATCCAAACTATCTAAAAATAATCTATAATAAGTTGCTAGTTTTTGTTCTGCCAAGTGGCCCATTAATCAATAGCTCCTCTAGTTCATTCGTATCAGTTCCTCTTTCTCGCAGTGAACGAGTCCAACTTTGTAATTGGTAATACTTAAACGTAGATAGTAAACCCTGTGTCACTATCACAAATTCCTCTTGAAAAACCTGGCCCCATTCCACAACGCCTACTTCCTTCAAGGGTTGTGATAAGGAATCCTTAAGGCATTATGGAGTGCCTGGGGAGCCACATATAGGAGCATAAGCACTATAATAAGATAAGTTTGTAATGTTCCTTATCTGTGCCCACAATAAAGTGGCAGCTTGTAGCATTTTCATTCTTGCTCTTTTGTAAGATTTAGGATGACCAAATTTATAAATACATTGTTGTCCATCTCCCCCCTCACATTTTAACATTACCCTCTTCTGGTGACTACCCTCCTTTACTGATAGTAAATCTTTTGCATTCTGAAACTGGAAGGCCCAAGCATATAACTGGATATCAGGAAACGCAATCCCTCTTTTATCATATGTCCTTCTAAGCTTTTTTCTTGCGATCCTAACCCCCTTAGAAGAACAGATAAGACTCTCAATTCTTTCCTGAAGTTTTTGTATCCCCTTTTTCTTAAAATGTAACTGGATCATATTAAAAGGAAAAGTAAATGTGGGAAGACTAGACATTTTTATTAAATTTACTCTACCATATAAGGTCAAAGGTAGATGCAACCAACCCAACAAAAGTTTGTTTATCTCTCACGCAACACATTTTAGGTTTTCTACTGGAATATCCTACAAATGATTACAAATCTTAAAACCCAAATATTTTATCAATTTTGTTATTAACCTACGTGTTTCATTCATATTCCACATCATAATTTCAGTTTTAGCCATATTCACAGCGTATCCTGACACCTGTCCAAAGTCTACCGTTAAAGACTCGAGTCTTTCTAGCGCGGAAGGCAAGTTTTCAGTAAAAATCATAATATAATCTGCATATAAGGAAATTTTCTTCTCCCAACCGATATAAGTAAGTGGCTTAATTAGAGAATCATTTTTAATCACAAGAGCCAATCATTCTATATAAAGATTAAATAATAACAGGGAGAGGGGGCAGCCCTGCCTAGTTCCCCTTGTAATAGGGAAAGGCATAGTTAAATTACCATTTAACACTAATCTGGCTTATGGAGCTTTATAAATGCTTTCCAAAACCCCATGGAAGTTCACCCCAAAATTAAGATGTATTAGAAGAGAATTTAGATATTTCCAATTTACTCTATTGAACACATTAGTAGCGTCTAATGTTAGAACTGCCAAGGGTATTTATATACATTCTTTTGCTAAATCAATTGCCCTCATCAGCTCATGAGACAACTCATGCATGTATCTACCCTTTACGATGCTCAACCTATTAGCCAGAATACTAGTAAATATTTTGTTATCATTATTTAAGAGGGAGATTGGTCTATATGATTCACAAGATAAGGGATCCTTCCCTGGTTTCAAAATAAGGGTAATCCCCGCTTCATTCCAAGGTTTTGGAAGGGGCTCTCACCCTTGAGAATAACATTAAAAAGATTTATTAAAACTGAATTTACTACTGCTTGCATTTGTACATAAAATTAAATTGGCAAGCCATCAGACCCTGCTGCCTTTCCCTTTTTACCTTAAAAAATTACCTGAGCTAACTCCCCCCATTAAAATCTCCTCCTCCAGGGATGCCTTTCCTTCATCGTCAAGTTTTCCCATCTGTAAATCTTCCAAGCCTTGCAGCTTGTCCCCGGATGTACTTGGTAAAACGTCTGTGTACAAAGACTCGACAAAACTCACAAATGTATTCTGCACCTCAGAAGCCTCTCTCAGAATCTCCCCAGTAGTGGCATCCCTTGTCTCTACTACCTCATTTCTTACAAGATCTGACTTAACCTTCCACGCCAATATCTTCCCCGCACTTTCACCATACTCAAAGTGTGCCAGTTTACTTGCCTCCCACCTTTCTTTCACTCTTGCTTCTATCACAGCTACCAGCGTGGCCTATTTAGATAACAATTCAAGCAATGTAGATTCTTCGTTTTTCCCTTCTTTCTGTAATGTCCCCAACCTTTGTTCTAAACAGGCTATATCCTTTTCAAGACTCTGTATTTCCTTGTTATAATCTCTATTTTTCTGAGCTGAAATACTAATCAAAACCCCCCTGATAAAAGCCTTATAAGAGTCCCAGACCACATGGAGAGCTGCTGAGTTCATATTAAACTCAAAAAAGACTTAGTTTAAATTTTCCAAACACTCCACCACCTTAGGATCATTTAAAAGTGATCGATCCAACGTCCATCTTCTCAAGTGACATTCTGCTACACACTCCAATGTTAGGATCACTGCAGCATGGTCCGACAAATGTGCTGGGATGTGCTGAATGTCCAAAACGACCTTTTTAAGTGAACTACCTACTAAAAAGTAGTCTATCCTTGAATGATGTTTGTATTTCTTATTATCATAGGTAAAACCCAGGGATTGGCCATGGGATTCTCTCCATATATCCACAAGCGCAAATGGTTTCATTATTGTCTTAATGTATGCTTGTGACTTTGACGTCCTAACGATCTGCTTCCAGTTGATTTATCCAATAGGTCATTTAACACTACATTAAAATTGCCTGACATTATAATTGGATACTGGGTGTCTAACAATCCGCAACATAAATCCTGCTGTGGTCTTATATCATCCAGGTTTGGGCTATAGTAGCATACAAATGTATACATATTTTATTGAATCTAATGTCTGCCATAACCCATCTGCCTTTCACATCCGCTTTATGACGCAAGATGGAGGCGTTTAACCAGCCTTTAACCAGAATCAGAACTCCCTTAGAATGAGATGCATTGCCCGAACAAACCATATGTTTCACCCATCTCTGAGATTTGATAATATCACGAACCTCTGTAGCTGCAAGATGAGACTCCTGCAGCATTACAATCTGAGCTGGAGAATCTCTAATATACTGAAGAATATAGTTCCTCCTAGACTTAACCTGAAGACCATTCACATTCTAGGAGAGAAGCTGAACCCTGCTACCGACCATTCCTTCTATCTTTATTAATCTTTGCGGACTCTTTAATCTTAAAAAAAAAGTGCTACCAATTGGGCATCCTTATAATGAGGGACACATATGTTTTCTTCCTTACCCCAAACCCTTCCCCTAGCTGCTCCCCCTCCCATTCCCTTATTACCCTAGTCCCCCCTCCCTGGAGAACCCCACCCATCTTCAAGCCGGCTACTAAGCCATTTGGCGCTGTTGGGCTAATACAGTTTAAACAAGAAAAAAAACTAGAAAAGAGAGTAGAGCGGAGAATCATTTTCACAAATTAGACAGACAGGAGGCAAAAATAGAAAAATAGGAACAAACACAACCCTCACACTAGACATCCCTAAATTCGTCCAAGAGAGCGTCTGCTTCCTGAGCATCTGTTAAATTATAAATTTTATTATTCCTCATCACTCTCAAAGTTGCAGGAATTTCAGTTGAACCGTGGTTCCTAATTTTTTAAAATCCTCCATCCTTTTGCTAAACTCCCACTGTCTGTTCGAGGTAAGAGAGACATCAGATCTAACCTTGAAGGAGCAATCTTTTGCACTTAATGTTCCCAGTTTTAAAACTGTTGACAAAATCCTTTTGTTAACTGTATAAGTAAGAAAATTCACCAGGATCCTTCTAGGTTTTGTTCTGTTTGCCATTTTCCGGAAAGGGTCTCTATGCACACGCTGTATATCACTACTTAGTACCGCCTCTACCCCTTCCCAAGCCCTGCTCTGTATCAGGAAATCGATCACAAATGCCTTAAATATCTTTGCCTTCTTTCCTTTCTGGGACATTCATTAACTTGATATTATTCCTTCTTGCGTTATTCTCTAAGGATTCCAAACTCTCAGAGCCCTGTTTATTCTTGCCTGTCATTTTGTCTATTTCTCGGCTACTCTTCACCTAGGCTTCTTTGAACTGTTCAACTTGAGTTTCCAAGGCCTGAGTTCTTTGAGTCAATTGACCTAGCTTATTTGCTAAACCTTCCCAGATTTCCTGGATTTCCTTCTGATTTGCTTGAGAGACCAAAAAACCTTGCCTGACTTCCTTTGTTAAGGAGTAAAGCAAAGATTCTAAAGAGGCCGGCTAAGAGGTCAATGTATTTATCTCATCAGGGAACACTCTCTGGGATCCTGCGAACTCCACTGAGATCAGATTTTCTGAGCCAATTCCACTAGAGCCTTCAAAAGCATCTCTTGGCTCCTTCACAAAAAAGATCCGATGACTGCAGCGAACCCCCAGGACCGGCAGACTGGGATCCATCCCCCCTGCAGTCATAGAACACTGAGGTGTCAGAGAAATTCGAGATATATTTGTTTGCCCTTCATCTGCACCCTCCATCTCACCATGCAACCCTTTACCTAATACTGAGACTAGAGGGGGGAGGGAGAAGGGGTGGCCATAGAACGAACTAGGTTTTATGCTTTAAAATAAGACCTCAATGAGGGAGTAACTCTCTGATGTCGGGCAGGAGAGGTCTGCTTTTTCTTCCTCCCCTATGATATTATCTGTGTCGGGCTTTTTTTTGGCCCGGAATAGTTTTAAGTTCTTTGGGAAGATTTTCCCTGATGTTTCCCTGAGACCCAGAGACACCCCCTTCACTGGGGGGGGTTCCCCTTTTCTTTCCAGCGTCTGCCGAGGTAAAGAATCCCCCCTTAACTCACCCAGTGCAGCAATGTTCAAGATGGTGCCACCCTCCCGATTTCTGAAAAATTGTAATTGACTAATCTGGCAGTACAGGCTCCTCCAGTACACGAGGGAAGGGGAGAGTTTCTTCTCCCTTCTTCACTGCAACCGACTCTCTCCGTCTGCCTCGCGACGTTCCTCTGCTGGTGCTGCCTCTGCAGGGGTGCTCCCAGTTACACCCCTCAGCGCGACCCCGGACGTGAGGGTCCTGACCCTCCGCACCTCCAGGGCGGCTGTTTTCCATTGACCACCGCTCGGGGGGGGGGGGAGGAAGGTGTGGAGGATGCCGCGACCCGCTCAGGAGCATCTCTGCTGCTGTCCTCTGGCCGACATGTTCTCCCCATGATAAAGTAGCAATGAAGCAGAGCTGTATTTGCTTCGGGAAACAATAATCGGCCCTGATGGAATACCCAAGAAAACACCCGAGGGGTCTGGCACGAGTTTTAAACCCATCCAATTCCCGTGCCCAGTAAATATTCTGGTCCAGAATATAAACAGACTGGGGAAAGTAAATATCATAGGAAACCAGACTCACTCTCCGATCCATTTGTAAAACAATGTGCTTCTGTTCCTCCAAACATCTTCTTAATTCCCTCTGGTGTGTAATAAATCCTTCACCAAAAATAAAGACCACTCGCCTGTAATTGGCCACTTGGATGGCTTTCTTACTGATCTGATTAAGATACAACTGTTTTGCTAAAGTTATAGTACATCCAGTAACCTTGGCAATTTTACTTTAATTATCTGAAAGTTTCCTTGGCCCAAGATTTAAAAGTAACATTCAATACCAATTCCCAACTCCTGCTGATCAAGTGATAAAATAGAACCGTCCAATTGTGTCCATTATTTCATTTAAGTGCAGAGGGTAACTGCAGCAAAGCTTTTTTGTGGGTATTACTAAAAAAGAGTGTTAGCGCTAATCAAATATTTATCTTGCCCTAATGCAGGACACGTAATAAAATGATTATTGCGATAGAAATCCTTAAATATTCTAAAATCCAGTGTTTCCCAATGATTAAGTATGGACCGGGGGAGGATCAAACCCAGCCCGAGACTGGAGTTGAGTTTTACATGTGGATGGAACCGAGTAATAAGGGGAGTATGCTCATTTTCATGAGCGAAATGCGACCTGTAATCGTAAGAAGAAGTTTTTATCATTGTTGAGCCTGTGTACGAAACTTAGCTAATAAGGGAACTTTAAGGCGGATAAATCACTAAAATTAGTAGTCGCTTACATACCCAAATACCTAATATGGCACCTTGATTGAAATGCTGAGCGCATAGGAGTAGGAGTAGGAAGAATCGTGGCACATCAATTGAACAGCAATGCGTCTGATTTTGTCCAATTGATTTTGTAACCGAAATTGCTGTAAATTCAGCAATTCTTTTGAGAGCATGCTGAATATTGGACTTGTCAGCTGTCAATTATAGCACCATATCATCTGCATATACTTTGAGCTTTGGTGCACCAGGCATTGGAGGACCAATGGTCTAATCTTGACAAATGACACATGCTAATGTCTCTATAAACAGGGCAAATAAAATGGGTGACATAGGGCATCCTTGCCAGGTGCCATGTTTGATTAATATCTCCCCTGCCGATATAATATTGAGAATAATACTGGCTTTAGCCCCTGAATATTACACTTTTAGCAAATGAATAAAGCTCTGTGAAAATGCAAATTAACATAGGATGGCACACAGAACTTCCCATTCCACCAAATTAAAAGCTTTTTCCGTGATAAGCATTACAGCAACTGTCAGAATTTTCTGACTGGAAAAATAATCTACTGCTTGCACAAAAAAATAATATTGTATTAAAAATATCTCTCCCAGGAAGGGAACCATTTTGATTATTATGGATGATTGACTAAACTGCAGATGTAATCCTGTTTGGCATATTCTTGGTAAACAGTTTGTAATCACTGTTAAGAATGCTTATGGCGGGGTACGAGCTGGGGTCGGTTGCTGATTTATCTTTTTTTTTAAATCTAGCAACTACAGATTCTGTAAAAAAATACTATGAATAGGGCACCCCTGCATAATCAGATTGAAAGGGAGAACAAGGAATGGTGCTTGCTGCGGGGAGAGCATTTTATATACTTCTATACCATCTTTGCCGGAGGCTTTAGCAATATGTGATGCCTTTATTGCCTGTTGTATCCCTGCTATAGTTATAGGGGCAGTAATGGATTTGCTTAATGCTGATGTCAAACTTGTAACTTTTACATCTTTCAACCATGCTTTGATAGCCTCTGATGAAGAGCTATTCGATTCAGAGTATAATCTGGCACAATGATCTCGAAAAGCCTGAGCGATTTTGGAAGGTTGCAAGTGAATAGCACCGGTCCGGGGATCGGGAATTAATTTAATCATATTGGTATTAGCTCTGCGTTTGGTTAGCAAAGCTGGATATTCAGCAATACATTCACTTTCCTCGTATTGTTTCTGATGGTAAGAAGTATTGGTCAGTAATGCTACTTTTAGCTTGAGCTAGCTCTGCCTGTGTATGTTTGCTAGGAGCCAGTCCGTAAGCTTCTATTGATGCATCTACTCTACCTTATAAATTAGAGCAAAAAGCTTTTGTCCTCCTGTCTCAACACGACCTGAAAGGAAATAGCATGACATCTAAATAATGCTTTAAGGGCTTCTCATCCCAAAAGATTGGAGATAGTGCAGAGATTGAGACTTAAAAATTCCTCTAAGCTGAATCTCATCCGTGTAACCCAGGGTTCATCTGTGAGTAACACTTTATTAAAATTTCATCGTAGTCTCTGGGATAATGGTGCAACCTATGATACTTAAAGAGTGGCTAGTGAGTGGTCCAAAAAAGTGCTAGCCATTATAGTGGCATTCGTCCATGGAAGTGCATGACACTAGAAAGAAATCGATAAGCAAAGCAGTGCCATAACGCTCAGAATGGCATGTGTATTGATGACCTAATACATGATTTTCACACCACGGGTCTAGTAGGGCATAGTCCTGAATCAAGGTAGATAGGATGAAAATTGACCTGGGTTTATTCCGATGTTTGTTTAAATGTGATGTATTGAGGGCCATATTCTGAATTAAATTAAAATCTCCCCCTATTATCAAAAGCCCGGGCACCTGTTGAAGTACAGAATGAAGTTCTTGCAAGGAGGAGGGTGAATCCGTAATGGGCCCATAATAACTTGTGAAATTATAAATTTGACTGCGAATTGCGGCTCTAACACAAATCCTTCTAGCCGCCAGATCCCACACAACTCACTCATATTTCAGATTGAGCTGTGTGCGATCAATACTGCTGCACCTTGATATAACGCCTAGAAGAGGCAACATACGAATATTGGATGCATGCTGGCATGCAAGGCTGGTGTCCCTTATCCTTTTAAGTGAGTTTCTTATAAGAAGGCCACATCAGCTGCTAAATATTTGAGCCATGCTAGTATAGCCTGGTATTTTAATCTATTATTTATGCCACTCACATTACATGGAGCAATTGTTAATCTATTACGAGACATTACTCTGAGTATATATTGCTCTGCGGATCCTGCTGCATATTTTCAAATGTTCATCCCCCTACACCCTCCTTACCCATGTCCTCCTCCCACCACCAGCCCCCCAGGACCCCAACCCCTCATTGGCTCCCTCCCAGACAGTGGATCTACACCCTCCCTTCCCCTATGCCATGCCTTCTCTCAACCCTCCACCCTCTTTGATCTACCCCTTGTCATGGCACTGAGTACCACCTAGTGCCATCAACTAGAGATTATGACCTCCCATCCAACTGCCCACCTATTTTTCCCTCCTCCCCACGCAGCTGCTGGATTGAGTGCAAAGCGTCTTTTGCTTGCTCAATGGAATAAAAAATATGTGACCTCCCCTTAAAGAGAATTTTGAGTTTTGTTTGTTACAGGATCCCTGACAGGGCCCCAGCAGTTTGAAAATCCCTAATCCAACCTTTAAATTCCCTCTGGATTAGAGCAGAGAGAGCAGACATATCAGAAAAAAATGTAAAGAAGAAATGCCCTGGAATTTGAGAGAGCATGGCTTTGATAGCTCTAGAGAGGATCTGTTCCTTAATGCGATAGTCTACAAAATGTCCACTTATCGTCTGCGGATATTTGGCATTAGGAGCCCGAGTGATAGTGTGATCTAGTTTTTGAGCTGCTACTTCCAGGTAGACGAGTATGAGGTCTGAAATTAGGTCAGCAGGTGTCTTCCTGTTTTCAGGTCCTTCAGGTACCCCCATGAACCTTAAATTTGAGCGGCATGATCTGTTTTTAGTGTCACCAATACTTATCTGTAAATCAGTCAGCTCAGCTTGCAGCTTAACCACTGAGTTGTCCAACCAGATGCAGCTGTCTTCTAAATCCGTTAAGTGCTGCTCAGCTTCAGAAATGTGAGCAGTAAGCTGCTGTATATGATTGATGCCTATTCGCCTCCTCTTGTGAGACTTTTAATTGATTTGAGTTCCCCCAGTATTTAATGAAGAAGAACTTCAGATGTAGAGGGGCGCTTTTCATCTGCCTTACCCACTTGTGCGGTAGGTAAGAGGTGCCTGGAATTAGGGGGAGAAGATGCCAGAACATTATGAGATCTCTGCTGGCCTTCCAACAGCTCTGGCAACAGCGAGATTGGTGCAAGTGTGCAAGGACCCTGAATATTCAACTCAGGCCGTGAGTCAGGCATAGAGTTCTGTGTGCAGGGTACTGAGTTGTGCCTAATCTGATCTTTAACAGGAGCTGACTCCTTTGCAGGTTCCTTAGGCCCAGTCAGCATGAACTGCATGTTTGATGCCGCTTTTCTCCTGACGAATTAGTAACAGATACTTTCCGCTCTGCTACATCTGTTCTGCAACTGTCATCAAGTGTTGATATAAGATTTGGATCATGCTGCAACCCACTTGAGATGGGGGGGTGTTTTCACTTACCTCCACAAAATTTGCAATAGTCTTTACGTCATCAGACTTACACCCATTGACTGCATCCCTCACACCCTCCTTCTCCAGGTTGGTGGGAGAGCACATTAGCCTCGGAACAGCAATAGCTTGCACTCCAGACCCTTTGGAACCAGATCCTGATTTCTTCTCATGAGAGTTGTGATGTTTCAGATTATGTGCTGATTTAGTGGAAGTCCACAACTTAAACTGAAAGTCACACAATCAGTTTCATCATGGTTAGCTAACCACACGGGGGCTCTTCTTGAGGGTCACAAGCTGCACCCATCACTATGCAGACCACTTCTGCGACAACCCCAAGTGTTGCTCCGCCGTGTGAGATGCCTACTGCTTGTCGTTAGGATGTGCTTCAAATAGTTGGCTGCTAATTCTTTCTATTCCAGTGGTATTTGAGCAAATCGCTGCACACTCTTTCCCGTCCTCCTTTCACTTTTGCTTCCCACCATTCCTCAGTGCAGTCAGGATCAGTATTAAAGTTGTATATGCAGTAATGCCAGTTTATGCTTAATTACTACAGATATATGTTTATAATGGAAATCAACAATGTTTTCCGCCTTAGTGCATTGGGAACTTCTGGGGGGGTATCAACTCAACAAGCTTCTGGTGCCTCCCGCCTTGTCCTGAGGTCTGATCCTAGTAGTCTGTGCAGCAACCAGCCGCTAGTGGTGCTGATGAGGCTGCATTGCGAGGCGGGAGAAAGGAGTCAGAAGGCTGTGCGATATTGCTGTGGATTCGCTGGGGTCAACTGGAATCCACTGCAGTTAGGAGCTGGCTCTATGGTCTTTTAAATATTCAGGTTCTGCATTTCGGTCTTGGCGTTATCCTAAATTTTTGGCTAGGTTGAGCTTTGAGACGGGGAAAGAGCTGAAACGCCACTCATAGCAGTGCATGCTGTCTCAAATGTCCTCTAAAAGCCATCAGCGGTTCAGCAGCGCAACCTGACAAGAGCTCCCTATGCGGCCAACCCCAAGGTTTGGAAGATTCAAGATGTCCAACATTATCCGCAAACTGGTGAAAATTGCCACTAAGGCACATATATATCATTATTTGAAGCAGCACAATACAAAAAGACAACTTGCTGCCCTGAGGCACTTGGAGAGAGCAGGAATGTGCCAGATCTATCAAGATATGCTGAATTCCTAAAATGGTGCACTGCATTTTGCCGGGTGCCAAAGCAGGCACCCTTGTGCCGTGGTGCAAGTGTGCCTGTGTGGCAGTTAGGATTGTTTTTGGAAAGGGACACCTTCCCACACAAAAACAATATTTAGAGGTGTTTTTCTCTTTCTTGTGTGCTGCAGAATGCTAACCACTGAGCCTATTACAAACACATAGTCGCTGTGGCAGACTCCTTGTGGTGGTTAGCCAATGGCGGTCGACCGCCGTGGTACTAGCCCAGCAAAGTAACAGACAAGTGCTCATTGGAAGAATATAAAAACAACACAGCTGAAACACTCTGGTCCAGACGACACACCTGCAAATCACACTATAAAATACACCCATTCACAGACCATGATCATTTGTGTTTCCACTGGAAGCCAAAGAACCCTGAACACAATTTTTTGTATTTTTCAAAGAGTAGGCACCCCTTTTTACACCATCCCATACAACACCTTGCACACACTTTTGTCCACTCACTCTCTATTGCACTTGCCCTGTTAATTAAGTCCCTGTCACCCACTTTAGTTGTCCACCATGTCACGCCCCAACAACCCCCCTTTTTCAGAATATGAGTTGAGGGTCATGGTGGATGAAATCATAAGAGTAGAGCCACAGTTGGTTGGATCCCAAGTCCAGCATACTCCTTTCAGTAGGAAAATGGAAATGTGGGAAAGGATTGTTGAGAGAGTGAATGATGTAGGCACCAGCCTGTGCACAAATGAGGAAATTAGGAAGAGTTAAAATGATCTGAGGGGGAAGGTGCATTCCCTGGCCTCCAGGCAACAGATGGAGCACAACAACGCTGGAGGTGGCCCTCCCAGGGCCCCATTAAGACTCTTTCCTGAGAGGAGAAGGTCTTGGGCATCCTTCATCCTGAGGACTTGACAAGAATATCTGGGGGAGTGGAGTCTGGTAAGTTACCACACATAAACTGTCACAAAAATGCAATGTCCATGCCCACAGCTCAGCTTTTGCCTCTGAGGTGTTCATATACTTAACCAACATTCTATACCCAATGTATCTGAGAAACAGCTCTATCAATGTGTATTGTTGGACCCAACATTAGTCGGAATGGTGCCTGTAAGTCTTTCAATATCAAAAAAACATCCCAGGACTCACAGTATGTTTCAACATTTAAATGCATTCTCAAACCTAAATGCAGTCTAACTACAGATATGTAATACCCAACAGTGTTGTGAAGTAGAGGGAGTGATCTGATTGCAAAGCCCAATAGGCCCTGTTTCTCTAACTTCAACCACCAGCCCAGTGTTCACTTGCCCATTTACCCCTATGTTAACTCCCAAATGAAGTTTACTCACCTGGGACAATACCATTTGTTGAATGTTGTGAAGTAGGGGGAGTGACCTGACTGCAACTCCTAGGAGGCCCTGTGCCTGTAATTTCAACCACCAGCCCAGTGTTCACTTGCCCATACTCCCCTGTTTGTTAACTCTCAATTGAAGTATACTCCCCTGTGAGTATATCATTTGTCAAGTGTTGTGAAGTAGAGGAAGTGACCTGACTGCAACTCCCAGGAAGCCCTGTGTCTGTTATTCCAACCACCAGCTCAGTGGTCACCTGCCTATATATCCCTGTCTGTTAACTCTTAATTGATGTGTCATCACCTGTGAGTGAGGAATATGTAGATCATGCTCAAACTCAGAGACATGTCTGTCTACCTAGCTCCATTGTGACATGCCAACCCAAGATGAAATTATTGAGGGCAGGAATGACACCTTACAACTAGTATTCCTCAGGCCTCAAGCTGCATCACCAGATTAGTATTGGCAGCAAACACAGAGACACAGCACTGCACACTTGATGACTTCAGTGACATAAACAGCAACGTTCTGTGTTTGCCTGTATCTCTCTTAACTAGGCCTCCAAAGGGTCAAAGGCATTTGTCGAGTCTCCATTGTGTTGGCTTCTCTATTGGTAAGATGCCATTTTCATTCCATCATCCAAAGTGCAACTGATCTGCACACCTCATGAGCTGCTTGTGTCAAATAGTTCAGGCAAGCTTCAAAAACGTAACATCAAATACTCCAATACCATGGTGACATGGCACAATAGGCTTCCCTAAAACTTAAGAATGTTCATTGTCACTGCTTATTGTAACACAACACCTTTGAAGGTAGATGCCACACTACAACCAGTAATAATGTTCTTGGTTCATCAACAGGTCGAACTGCCACTGGGCACCCATAGGCCACTGAACACACTACTACTATCCTGGATGAAGCCCTTAGTGATGAGGACACTCCCAGACTTGTGGATGTGGAGGAAGGTCCTGGCCCATCTGGGCACCTGGTTAGAGGGTAACAGTGAGTTGCTTCAACATCACAGGCAGCCATGTGCCGCTCCAACCTACGTACCTAGCACAGTTTCCACCATCTTGTGACCCCCAGACATGGATCCGGAGGCCCATCTCGACACTCCGGACACTGGTGTTCCAGGACCCAGGGCACAGGATCATGGGGGTAGGGTGATTGGGAGGGGTGCTGTGGGTCACTGTGGCTGCTGTCGGCCAGGACAGCATCAGCCAACATCTTGGGGGTCAATCAGGGGATCCAAGGCACGATCAACTAGGTGTTAACAGAACTCCAGGAAATGAAGCAGCTGCAGAGGGTCATGGCTGACAAAATGGATTCCCATAATAACGAAAAAGGCACCCTAACAGAGGCGCTGAGGGAAATTAACACCACCTTGAGCAGGGCTTTACTCCCAATATCTACCCCTTCCTATGTGGCAAGTACATCCTGCAAAACTACATCTGTGGCAGACACAGAAAGGGAGGCCTGACAAAGGAACAAGCAGCCACAGACACCCCTGACTCTGCAGCAGCTGAATCCTCCCTTCGCACGTGGGGACATCCATGCAAAAATTCAGGAGGTGTGGATAGCAAGACACCCACCACTGCTAGCAATAAACCTCTTCCTTAATGTCCTCCTTTATGTGTTACACATGCACTCTGTACACTGATCCATAACCACATTGAATTTCCTATGGGAGGAGTACTCTTGACTTTGAACTTCCAGTGGTGAGGCATCTACTCCAATGATTTCGTTCGGCATGACCGACCTCTTTGCAATTCAATTTTTGTTAATTTATATCACAAATATTTTCTGTTAGTTGTAGCTTCACATTAAATACACCCATCACTAACTTATTGTCTGCTGTTTTAATTTCACATTTTGCCATGTAGATATGTCAGGCCATGTGAACCATATGATGATGATCCAATGTACTTGTTCAAGATGGAATATGTTGCATGCACACAAACACATACATATAAGTATCTCATCAAAGAAGACATTTTATTACATAGTTCACCATATAGGCTGTCAATATGTCTGAAATATAGCAAACCACACATGATTGAATCATACTGGATAAATGAACATAGTTAGAGGTACAGACCTCCAGACCATGAAAGGAAGAGATTTTTCAGACATTGTCCTGTAGAATAGGCAAACATTTAAGTGGTTGATGTCATCAGCTGGAGCCATATTACCAACCACACCAAAGTAATCCAACATCATATCATTCAAGACTCAGACAGATGGCAGTACAAACGTTCCTGATCACAGGCTCATTACAATCCAGTGCTTATGCATCTGGTGGTATGACACAAACAGGCACTATGGCCTACAATGATGAAACACATTAACAGCTACATACTGTCATACAAAAAGAATGTTTAGCCAATGTGAAGGGTAACTAACATGATTTTGGCCTACGACTACATATTTTCTGACCACATGAGGGCACACAAGATGCATCTGGGCCACCACATGACAAGAAACAAGTCCAATGGAGTCTTCTAAACTTCCATCATATTACTGTGCAAGCTATCTTGTCACAGGTGTCCTACACTCAAAGTCTGTGACCTACGTTCCCTGGAACAATCCATGTCCACTTTGTGTGTCATAAGAGTATCACATACCTGCAAATACCCACATGAAGATGTCATGGTGAAGGTAGCTGAAAAAAGAACAAACAAGGAGTATAAGTATGAAACCATACATATGACACAAGTCACATAGCAAGCATCTGGAAAACAAAGTACATTGCAATAAATCTGACACAAACAAAGCAACATCATCAAGGTGTGGATGTATCAAAAGCTGTTTCATCAAACAGCCTTTGGTCGATTTTGCAGAATATCAGCTTCCTATTTCCAAAGATTTGCTACACATATTATCACATTATCACAACAACAGTTCACTCTACAGACAAAGTCATCACATCACATCACAATTCTCCACTCATGAGAAGAAGCTGTCAATAAGATCGTGTTGCAAGTCAGCTTCTTCCTCTTAACCACTGTCATCTTCATTTGACATTTCAGGATTCTCACCCAGTGATACCACAGGCACACCCTCCTCTGGGGTGTAAGGGATATTCCTCCCCAGAGGGATGTTGTGGAGCATGCAGCATGCCACAGTGATCTGACACACTTTCCCGGGTAGAGGAGGTCTCCACCAGTCCTGACAAGACAGCAAAATCTGGCCTTCAGGAGCCCAAAAGCTTGCTCCACTGGCTGCCGTTTTTTTCCATGGGCCTCATTGAAGCAGACTTCCCCTGGCGTAGTTGGATTCCTCAGTAGTATCAATAACCAAGGACGGTTTGGATATGCTGAGTCTCCTGTTTATGACTATGAGAAATAAGTGCAACAATGAGTCACTCACATCATGATTGTAGCACCTGATGTTCGCACACAAACAGAACAGATGTGACTTACCAACCAGCCAGGCCCTCTCTGGTTACAGTTGTGACATCAGCTGGGTTATGGTACTGTTCTGTATTACAAAGGAATCATGGGCTGAACCAGGGAATCAGGCACACACGTTTGAGATGTAGAAATCCGACAAACAGACAATTTGCACGTTGATTGAATGGAAGTTTTTCCTGTTGCTATAGACTTGTTCACTGGCCTGCGGTGGCAGCAAGGCAACATGTGAGACATCAATGGCTGCCATCACGTGTGGGATGAGAGCAAAACCATAAAAGCCAGCCTTCACATGTCCAATTCCTCACGTGGGGGAACCTGATATAGCTGTCAATGTGTTTCAACACTGCTGATAGGAAATCTCTCAACACAAGACTAAACATAGGTTGGGATATGCCACCAGAAATGGCCACTGTATGTTGAAAGAACCCTGTGGCCAGGAAGTGCAATACTGCCATGAGTTGAACAATAGATGGTATGCAGGTTGGATTACTGTTTGCAGGAATCAGATCTGGTTCCAACGGACTGTATAAATCCTCTATTGTTTGTCTATTCAGACAGTACAGTTTTATGATGTGGCATTCCTCCATGGTTCAAAGGTCTGGCAATGGACGGTACACTGAAGGTTGAAAATACATGAGGGGGAGCATTATTCACTGTGGCCACACTAACATATATGATGCATACAAACAAAATCATGTGAAAAAAACATTTCTGACTGGAAATACATTACACCCAGTACACATCACAGCTGTCAACTATACAAATGTAGCCCCCATTGTTGTCAACACATGTGTCCACAACATGGATTTGGGCAACACCCAACTCTCTGCTCCTCAACTGCCCTTCGAAAGCTAACAGTCTGTTCCAACCACCTAAAATACTGTCAGCGGTGGTGGGCAGTGCCCTGCTGTCATATGCCATCTATCCCCAGGAACACACTACCTACACAGCAAGACTTCTTTAGGTTGTTGGTGATGATCCGACACATTTATTGGTGTTGTGACACATTTAAGAGGGCTCAATACTGTATTTCCAATTGTCAAAATGGTGGATGACTGAGCTACTTCAACGCACACTAGGAACCACCCCCGGCTGCAGGCGAAGTCGTCCACGCGGTGGTTGGTCCCATCCATGTCAGACAGTCATACGCTAATGTTGTTGCCTGTGGTGGTCACGGCCAATGGCTGTGCCCACTGGCGGTGATGACCGTGTATGTGTACGCCCCATTTTGCAAAATCAGTTACTTAACTACTGACACTGCTGCCGTCAACATCCCCACCATTTCAGCTGCTGTGTGCTGCGTCTGGGATCAATCATGCCATTGCCAGTAGGTGAAAGGACCCCTGTCTTCTCACCAGGGGAGCTGGAGAAGCTTGTGGATGAGGTCCTTCTGCTGTATGGTCTTCTCTATGGCTCAGCAGAGGAGCAGGTAAAAACCTCAAAGTCACAATTTACTCTGTTTAATGCCATCCTTTCCCTTCTCACACACTACAGTGTGCCCCTATGTGCCAGTTAGACTTCTTGTGTGCCTGTTGTCGCAGTTTGTGTGGCATAACTGGGATGTATACGGAGCAGGTCTTAGAGAAAAATACTTTGGGGGTCATTCCGACCCCGGCGGTCATTGACCGCCGGGGCCGGGATCGGCGGAGAACCGCCAACAGGCTGGCGGTGCCCCGCAGGGCATTCTGACCGCGGCGGTTTGGCCGCGGTCAGAACAGGAAAACCGGCGGTGTCCCGCTGGTTTTCCGCTGCCCTGAGGAATCCCCCATGGCGGCGTAGCTTGCTGCGCCGCCATGGGGGATTCCGACCCCCTCACCGCCATCCTGTTCCTGGTGGTTCCGACCGCCAGGAACAGGATGGCGGTGAGGGGTGTCGTGGGGCTCCTGGGGGCCACTGCAGTGCCCATGCCAATGGCATGGGCACTCCAGGGGCCCCCTTAAGCGGGCCCCACTTTGAATTTCAGTGTCTGCTTAGCAGACACTGAAATTCGCGACGGGTGCTACTGCACCCGTCGCACCCTTCCCAATCCGCTTGCTCCATTCGGAGCCGGCTTCCTCGTGGGAAGGGGTTTCCCGCTGGGCTGGCGGGCGGCCTTCTGGCGGTCGCCCGCCAGCCCAGCGGGAAACACAGAATGGCCGCCGCGGTCTTTTGACCACGGTGCGGTCATTCGGCGGTCTGAATGACCCCCTTTATGTTTTGCATATTCACATTGAGTTTTGTGATCTAGATCCTCCTTGTTTTGCATTCATATATCTAGGCAAGGAGATGTTACAGCCATACAATGTCATATCTTTGGATATGATGGTTGTAAATGTCAAACAACATGTAAGTGCATAACAGCATGAGCTGTGTATACATCTTGTTTGAGTCATTTTAGGATCTTGTAAGCAATGTGTATTGTGCCACAGATTATTCAGCCCACACCTGCCTTGCCAAACTGTTGTATGAGAGGCATATCATGGCTCACTGTGCCGATAAGAGGACCACACAAGCCACAAGCTACGTTGATGATGGCCACATGATGTACTGTCATGCATGGAAGTGATGGAAATGTGAGTGTCATGTAGGTTCTGTATGCTCAGCCTGTAGGGACCAGGGCCTGTCATATGCATCTCCCAGTATGGGATCTAGTCTAGGCTGGGGTAGAATTACTGTGGCCATGCAACTGTGGTACCTTGCCTACTCCATGTAGGCCTGCAGATCCTGGCATGTGGCCAAGATGAGGGTCTAATGGCAGGACTTGGCCTTAATACCTTAGTCCATTGACTAGATTAGGAATGGGCACTGAGGTAAATCCCTGAACTAGTACATATGTGCATTGCATTTTGCACCATTGCCAATGTGTGTCATTGACTTATGACAGGTCCCTTTCTCCCACAGCTCAATTTTCACCTTTACATTTGCCATATTTGTCTAGTACAGGCGTAATGCACAAGTGGCATACCCCCAGTGCATGTCATTTGTAGATTCCAGGGAGGCCATGACAAGTGACTTAGAAGCTTGGTTACATGCCAAAACTTATACCAAACCTACCTTTGTTTGTTGGAAGCCATCTCTGTGGGTTTGCCACAAATGGCCAAAAGTGTGTTCTGTGGTACAAGTACATACCACACAAACCCGCCCTGAAGTTGCATGAGTCTACATTGTGTAGGCCACATGTCCACACTTCGCAAGGAAGTGACTTTTGGTGTCCACCATGGCAGTCCTTACATTGTCACTCAAATCTTAGGGTGAAGTCTGTGCTATGGTAGTTGAATGTAGGGACTGTATGCAGTGGTTCAATGTTGCAGAGTGTAAATGTGTCTATCCAGTCAGGCCCATGGAGTTTACCCTTCAGAGGGCCACAATGGTGCCTTCTGTGTCATTGTGGCTCACATCACAGTACATTTTGCTTGAGCCTGGGCTACCTGATGTCAGCAGGCCTGTTTAGAATAGGCCACGAGCAGGGTAGTGGGTTAGTCTGCAGATGAATCTAAAAGAGTGCAGTCATGTTCCTGTACTCATCAGCATGTTCTTTATATAGGTGTGCATGCCAACATGTGTTTGAAATTGGACATATGTGATGGGGCTACAGTTCATGTGGTACATCAGACAGGAGTGTGTCACTGTTGATTGGTGGCTCACACATACCCTCACAAGTCATTGCATGTAACTTGGCAGGTACAACTGCAGTAGCAATGAAAGACATAACAGGTAGGGCTACAGGGTTTACCCACAATGTGCATTTAGATGCCATTTAGGTAGAGTCATGTGGCAAGGTGCTTTGCACTTGTGAAATGGAGAAGGTTTGTTAACTAACTGTTGACATGCATCATTGATTGACTTGCAGTTATATGCAAATCATTTGTGGTTGTGTACAACCATTCATTCAACGGAATCTGTTTGCAAGAAAAAAAGAGACAGTTACGTGTCTTCCCATAGGGTGCCTTCTACAAGTACGTGAAAATCTCTGGGCCTCCGGAAAAATTTAAAGGACTATTAGCATCTACTGATGCAATCAGAGTATGGTATTGTTAGGAGTACCAATTAAGAGAGGTGTTATCCCTGGGGCTAGCTGATTCATTGTTGGGTGGAGTTTGTCAACATTTCTCCCTGACATTTTGCCCAATTTGTATCCAGTGGACATTTCCTTGCAAGATGTGTTATCTATATGAGCAACATTAGTACAACCTTCATGTGTCCATTTAGACAATGTACACATAGTTAAGTGACCATTGTTGATTTGTTGCCAGTGTGACATGAGTGTTTCCATGCCACCTTCTTCAGGCTACTGTACTTCTGTTAGCAACATGGCTGGACTTTTTTGGACCATCATTTCTTAATGATGTGGCATTGGGTGTATAAAGATTAGCTGGATGCATGACCTTGTGTGGCATCTGTGTAACTGAATTTGGTACTGCCCTACTCTTGTATGACTACAGCTAACTGAGGGATGCTACACAAGGCAAATTATTGAAGCTGATGAGGTCTCTCACTTGTCTAATGGGTACTGTGATTGCACAACTTTACCCATGCAATTGGAGTTGACTGTGAAACTGAATTTACTGTGGCCAACCACTGAAAGTTCATGTACCATGCATGCATATGGTGTGGCAAATGTTGAAGCCACTTTGCTGTAGTTTGTGGCTGGGGGCTACTGTACATCATGTGGATGTTTGCCAATCACAGCTGTTGTTCAAGTGTGATCAGGAACATGCAGTGACCCTATTTGTCTTTGTAATTTCAGCATCGTCCCAGACAAGAGGAGACCAGGCGGAACCAAGTGGGGAAGCAGCAGGCCACTGTACCTCCAGTTATGAGATGACTGACATGGAGGGACCCAGAGGTCCAGAGGATGAGGAGAGTGCCACGGAGGGCACAATATCAACCTCATCATCATCTGATTCTTTCTCCAGTGGCCACTTACTAGTGGTGGTGGACCCATCAGGGCCTGCTCATTGTCCACCGCCCCCAGTTTCATCTCCACCTTCCCTGTTGCTCCCCACCCTCTTGGCCGTGCCACTCATCTAAGAGGGTGGAGTCACCTTTGCCCCAGGTACCTCAGCCCCTACCCCTGTTACCCCTACTGCCCTGGGTGAGGAGGCTATTGATCTCCTGTGGAGTATGTCTGGGTCAGACTGCCATTCTGAATGCCATCCAGGTGAGGGGCAGCCAGCTCCAGCAGATGGTTGTGTACCTGGAAGCCATTCATAATGCAATGTCTGGCATACAGAGATATTTTCAGGCTCTGACCGCCTCACTGATGGCAGCCATCCACCTCCTACAATCCTCCCCTCCACCGCCTAACTCTTTGAAATCCAAATTTCCTAATCCCCTACTTGTTCCAAGCACACAGACGAATCTGCATGCATCCACCTCAACACACACAAGCAGCACACATAAACAAAACCAAAAGACACACCTACACGCAGGCACTCAACAGTTACACACACACCACAACACCCACCATTCACACCGACCCACACACCACCATACTCCCAGACACCACCCCAACACCCGCTGACACATCCACCACACTGCTATACCCACAAAAACCACCTAAACACCTACAGACCCACGCAGCCCAGACACCATACCCCCAGACACCACCCCAACACACACAGCTACCACATCCACATACCTCCAGACACCACTCTAACACCCGCAAACACAGATACCATATCCAACGTGCCCCCAGACACCACCTCAACACCCACAGACACAGCAACCACTCCCACATTACCCAGCACCTCAACCTTACAGCCCCCAAGAAACGCCAATGCCCACAGACGCACAGCAGACACCATCCAAACCCAAGCATGCTTCAGACATGCACACACCAGCAGCATCAACACTCACAGGCAAGTCAACTACTCCCTCAACCTCCCAAATCCAAATCCTTCATGAAAACCCTACTCATTTTCCTGAAGGAAATTTCATTTTTGACCTTGCCCTTTCTCCTGTGATCACCACTTCCTCCAAACCCGAGAAGACCCCACCCACATTCCAACCCATCCCTTCCACATCCAAGCCCTCCCCTGTCACACCTGCAAGCTCACATACCATTCTCACTCTGAAGAAGAAGCCCACCCCTCCTAAGGAGAAGTCTACCCCTCCTAAGAAAAAGTCTACCCCTCCCAAACCCAAACCTACCCATCCCAAATCCGACCCCACCCAAGAATGATCCCTGAGGTGCCTGCATGCCTACTTGATGCCCCTTCCTGTGGAGGTTCTCTGGCACTGATTAGAGTCAAGCTAGAGCACAGTACTCTGCATGGACTAATATGGAATGTCGAATGGCCTTTGATCCAAATGATTTCAGTTCAATAAACCCAAATTGGTGTTTTTTGGGTACACATTTGACCTGCCATTACTTTTCTACCTTTTTGTTATTCCTGATTGATTTGTGTTGCATGCCAACACTTGTGTGTGTTTCACCTTGATTGCTGATCCATTTGCTGTGGTTGGCAAGATCTGACTTTAGGGGCAGTACTGGTGTCACCCAGCACAAGGATAGATGTTCACTGTATGGAGATGTGGGTGGTAATCCAATTGGGGTGTTATTGCATTGTGTTTCGTTTGATATGGTAAGTATTTCATCTTGGGTTGGTCAATTTCAGCATGTATTGTGTTGGAATTTGTCTGCATGATGTGGATTATACATTTGTATCATGTGTGCAAGACAGAGTTGTGTTTGTCCACACATAGAGGGTGTCCAATTGTGCTACCTTCCTTTACATTTGACTGACCATGTATCCATTTAGATTTGTGTATCTTACAGCTACTTTATCTAAATGTGTGACCCATGCTGTTGCTGTTCTATTTGCTTTCTTGACTTGTACTTACACATTATGCAGAGTGGCATGTCACTTGACTTTAATATTAGTTGTCCCTGAGATACATGAAGAGCCAGTCCATGTGAAAATGGCGTTTTAGGGGATTGTGCAAAGTGAAATATGTCCAAGGGCATCATTCTTCCTGGAGTGCCCCGATGCCCCCATCCCTATTGTGCAGGTATTGTTTAAATTGTGAGCTTTGGATATTTGTCTCACAAAACCTTGTGTATCCCATTTAACTTCCATTGTATTGCAATGTAGGTGATATGTGTGGGGGTTGTATGATAGAACCATGCATGCCGGAACAGTGCATGCCTTAACTACGTGGTTGGAACCACGACCGCATCTCTTCCACGCATGCCTCTACTACGCATGCCTTTACAACGAATTTCATTGTAAAAGCATGCTTAGTAAAGGTATATGTGTAAATGGCATGTAAAACGGCATGCATGGTTCTCTCATACAATCCCCCACCTGCCCTGAGGCCCAAAACTACCCCATCCCTAATACCTAAACTACCCTAACCCCTCACCCGGCCTGATACCTAAAAACAAAAACTATCTCAATCCCCCCAACCCACCGACCCCTAAAAAACGAAAGTACCTGATCCCCCCACCCACCCTGAACCGTAAAAAAAAAAAAAAAAACCCCACCCCTGCCTGATAAAACTAAACTACCCTGACACCTCCCACCCGCCCTGAGCCCTAAAACCTTACCGTTAATAGGTAAATTACCCAACCCCCATCCATCCTAAGCCCTAAAAAAACGATCCTGACCCCCTACCCTGCCCTAAAAACAAAACTACCCTGCCACCCCCACCCACCCTGAGCCGTAAAACCTTCCCCCCTTATAAGTTAATTACCCCGACCCCCATCCACCCTAAGCCGTAAAAAAAATAATCCCGACCCTCTACCTTGCCCCTAAAAACAAAATTACCCCCACTCACCCTGAGCCCTAAACAAAATCTACCCTGACTCACCACCCTTGCCCCTAAAAGTTAAACTACCCCTACTCCCACACCCACCCTAAGTTCTAAATCCACCCCACCGCTAAAACTACCCACCAACCCTGCTTCAACCCCACTTCCCTTACTGCGTCCTCTCTCGATCCTTCCACCTCTTCTCTCCTCCCTCCTCCCGCCCTTCCTTAAACCTTCCCCTTTAAAAATAAACTAACCCGCTCCCCACCCTAAGCCTTAAATAAAAAGAATACCCAAAAGCCCCACTCCTGCTCCTGAAAAAAATAGCCCAACCCCACACCTTCACCTAGCCCTCTGAAAATAAACTATCTTGCCCCCACTCTAAGCAAGAAAAATATGCAAACCCCCCATTCCCACCCCTAAAAAAAATTAGACCCACCCACCCACCCCAAGGCTTTAATCCACCCCCTACCCCTGCCCAAGCCGCACTTACATCACCGGGTCCTCCACATCCTCTCCTGAACAACGCATGGCTTATAACCAAGCATATGCATAGTTTTGCATGGTTAAGGCACAGAAAAAGCCATGCATTGTTCCAGAAAGCATGATTACGCTTGCGTGGGAACATTTGTGTTGTTCGCAACACATTGTTAGGCATGTTTCCCATGTGTGGGTCCATCATAGGGATGTTTCATGGAGGGTTTGTTCGGGTGAAATCACACATCAATACAAATGTGTTTTCAATGTCATGAGAGTTCATGGCATGTGAACAATGTGAGGGTGTCAATTTGACTATGTGTGATGTTGATGTGGTGTTATTGTTGCTGTTGTGTGACACAATGTTATGCACCCTCCACTGTCCCTGAAACTGGGATGTGCAGAGATTTGTGGTTTTGTGAAGTGTGGTGGTGCGGTGTCAGTGACCTGCCCAAAGGGGGTGTCATATGGCTGTATAAGGGTCATTCGTTGTTATTGATTTCAACCCAGGACGCACCAAAAGTGTACTTGGTCCATGTAGCATAACCCAAACACCAGGTCTAGGGCAGTGCGATGGTCTGTTATGGAGTTTCTGAACACAGGTAGGTGTGCGATCTTACGGTCAGTTGCACCCACAGTGGCATGTATTTTGACCTTCAGCTATAAGCAACAGAAGTGGCAAGATGTGTGTGATCCACTCCATGGCAGCATAGGATGTGTGACGCTGCCTGCAGGTGAGTTCTTGCCTTTTATGCCTCCATTTCTGCCACCTGGGATATGGTGGTGGGACCGCCACAGTCAGTTTGGGCTGGACTGTTCCCATGGGGAACAGGGTCAACACTGATTTGCACATGGCTGGGTCCAAACTGGGGTGGCATGGTGAGCAAAAGAACAATGGATTAAACCCAGATCTGTGACTAGGGGTGAGTGCTTGAAAAGTTTCAGCATTCCGCCCTTCTATGTTGCCAAAGCTACCATTATAGGGACATATACCTCGATGCAAGCCAAATGCCTGACCACACATACCATTCCACTCACAAGTGCATGTGAAGTTCCACAGCTGCACCCCAATGTAGTCACTGCAAACAATAGGTTTCCATACAACAAGGACACAAAATATATCCAAAATAGCACTAAAAATTATTTTTTATATTCATTTCAATGTGGGTTAATGACTGAACTTTACAAAGTACACATGATGTTGGCAATAACCAGTTAAGAGTGTAACTGTGTACAGGATATCTTGGCCTATTTATTATACCGACAACATAATGGCTAAGAAAATAGTTGTGTAGTCATTTCACACCTACAGAACATGAACAGGGTACTAAAATTCATAGCTCTGACATCAATGTATGTGATCCAACCGGAGTCTAGCAGTACCTCCATGGTTACCCACATGTAGGATGTCCACTCAGTTGACACATTACAGAGGCCTATGTACATCCTTCACTTACTATGAGGGTACGCATTGTAACAGGTCTGAATATGTTTTGCAAGTATGGATTGTGAAATTTCATATGGACATCACAGCCTCACATGATGCTGTCACTTATCAAAAACCTAATGAAAAGTAGGAATTAATTTAAGTTGTCAGACTCTATGTTGCACATTGACATATATCAAGGGACATTGGAATGGACAGAGGGCAAAGACCTTGCCAAATTACCATCATGATATTGGAAGCATTGGCCTGTTGGTGGGAAGGAACAACCAGCAGGGTATGAAAAGCTGTATAGTTGTACACATATGACACAGTCACATATGCATCATCATATGCTTCTGTACAGAGAGGACAACATAGGTGAGAAATATCTCCCCATACACAATAGAATGTGAACACCTGTGTACCAATTTTACGGTCTGTACATCTATGTGTCCCTTGTAAATATTCGACCCTGTGCACTTATCACATTTTCAGAGCTAAGAACCTTTCACATCATTCCTGGTAAAGGGATGAAAATGCGTTAAGTCTGTACTTACCCCCTTGTGGCTGCCTATACAACTCCGGGTAGGTCATCGCCAATATGCAGGCCATTAGGGGGGTCAAGGTCTGATGGGCACCCCTTCCTTGGGAGGACATCCACAGCTGGGCCTCTGCGGTCTTCCAGGCCCAGCATCTCAGGTCCTCCCATCGCTCCCTACAGTGCGTGCTCTGTCAGCTGTAGACTCCCAAGGTTTGCACTTTCTTGGCGATGGTGCACCAAATCCCCTTTTTCTGATAACTGTTGCACTGCATGGATGACACAGACAAGAATAGATTGTCATATCCATATGCACTACACCCAGACTGTCTACAACACCACCTTCAATGAGCATTGACCATCTGCAGTCAGTCCATGTGTGACATTGAGGCATACAACATGCATTTCCAGCACTAGGTGTCAGCTTGAAACATATGAACAGACCACAAGCATTTCTCTAAACATGGCATATCTCTCCATATATTTTTAACAGCACCATCAATTATCATGTAATACTGTATGCAGTTGAGTCAGGGTACATACATCATGCACTATCTACCATGTCTCAGGACTCAAAATCTAACCATGCATGTGTACATGTCCATCTACCCACACATATTATCTCAATCATTCATTCAACCACATTTCCTGATCATCAACCTACGCTCAAAAATTCTAACATTGGTATTGCATTGCACTTACCTGCTCCTCTGATGCACCATAGTGCTGTTCATACAGGGGTAGGACGTCCTCCACAAGCTTGTCTATCTTTTCCGCCAAGAAGGCAGGGGTCCTATCTCCTGCAGGACATGGCATGATTGCTCCCAGAGGCAGAACACAGCAGCTCAGGCCATGAAGGTCTTGATAGCAGCAGTGTCAGGAGTCAAGTGAGAGATGAAGTATCAGATGGAAGTCACGTCCGCCACATACAAGACCATCAACGCCAGCAGACATCGCCATTGGCTCAAGACTGCCGAAGGAACAATGTGCTCCAATGGCAATGTCCACTGCAGTTGTATCCGCCTACCACCATGATGACATCCTCCGGTGGAGTTAGGTCATTTCCTAATGTCCAGTAGAGTAAATCAGGCAGCTCATATCTGATTGAAAAAGTTATTTAAGTTTTTTCACAAGCTGTGAAACATATCTACAACATTGTGTTCACTGTTGGCTTTAAGCGAACATGTAGAAATGTGCATGTATCATGTACAGGATGTAAATTTGATGTATCCAGAGTTATGTACATGTAATAGTATTGTCGGCAGAGTGATGACAATCTGAAAATGATAAGGGTGTATGAAATATGTGCATCGTGTAACAAAAGTTAATGTCACATAGACTGTCAGTGACATGTTTCTCCATTTCAAAAACATGATAGGGATTAGGGGATGTGAATGCAGTTATAAGCCATTATTTGCCTAGGTATGTGCTGTGTATAATGTATGTACAGTTTCATGTTTAAATATTTACCATCATATGTGACGTAGATGTGACCATACTTATGTTGTACAGATTGAGTGATACACATACATGCTGGTTTTCCCCCACATAGTTAGCCTGGCATGAGAAGAGCGAGACAACCTCCATTGTACGGTCCACTAGCAGACCTGCAGACCATGGAGGAGTGACGTGATTCAGAGCTTTCACCTGGATAGGCTTGCAATCATGGATCTCTGTTGGCAGTTGGAGCCAGATCTGATGCCTGCCATTCGTAATCCCTATAGCATACCTCCCATTGTGCAAGTAATGTCAGTGCTGCACTTCCTGGCCACATGCTCCTTTCAAAATATAGTGGCTCTAACTGCAGGGATGCCTCAGTCTGTGTTCAGTCTGGTCTTGAAGGCTGCACTGTCTACATTGTCGAAACACCTGGACAGCTACATCCGATTTCCACAACGTAAAGATTTGGCCCATGTAAAGGCTGATTTCTGAGCTTTGGGACACATTCCACATGTGGTTGGAGCCATAGATGGCACCCATGTATCTTTGGTTTCCCCAAATACAAATGAACAGGTGTATAGGAACATGAACAACTTCCACTCCATTAATGTCCAAGTGATCTGTTTGGCTAACCTCTACATTTCACAAGTTTGTGCAAGGTACCCTGGCTCAGTCCATGAGTTCTTCATCATGCAGAACAGCAATATCCCACTGCTGATGACATGACAATACACAGAGAGGGGCTGGCTGGTTGGTAAGTCACATATGTCATGTGTGTCTGTAACTTGTATCTGCTACTAGATATGTGGATGTCCAAGATTTATGTTTGTTGTAACTATTCCTTACAGGGGACTCTGACTTGCCAAACCATCCTTGGTCGTTGATACCTGCTGGACTTTTTTCCTTATGCAGGGTCACCCCCAATATTTTTGCCTCCTGCTTCCTATTTTTCCTGACCTGTTTTTGTTGGCTTTAGAACTCTGAGCACTTTACCACTGCTAACCAGTGCTAAAGTGCATATGCTTTCTGTGTAAATTGTATCTTTGATTGGTTTATCCATGATTGGCATATTTGATTTATTGGTAAGTCCCTAGTACAGTGCACTAGAGGTGCCCATGGCCTGTAAATCAAATGCTACTAGTGGGCCTGCAGCACTTTTTGTGCCACCCACTTTAGTAGCCCTGTAAACATGGCTTAGACCTGCCACTGCAGTGTCTCTGTGTGCAGTTGTTAACTGGAAATTCGACTTGGCAAGTGTACTCACTTGCCAGGCCTAAACCTTCCCTTTTCTTACATGTAAGACTCCCCTAAGGTAGGCACTAGGTAGCCCCATGGTGTCAGGATACTTCAATTCGATTTCCTCAGAAGCAGAAGATAACTCCTCAGTCCCGACCCGAGCTACTCACAACGAATATTAATCCTTTGTGCTGAGTACCCCAGAGGGGGAAAAGGGAATGGGATGGTAGAGAGACTGCCACAGAGATGATGAACGGCAGTACTCAGTCTGCCTCTTCACATCTAAGATTGGATACAGCACCTGCAAAGGTCACAGTCGCAATTACTAGGGACATACAACATCAGTTTTTCACTTTCTACTCTCAACACTTGATTCTCTTTAATTCTATTATTTCTTCACTCACCCTGAGTTCTCTGTAGCCTTGCTTCTCTCTATAAATGATAGCTCTTCTTAAAAAATGCTTATTACTGATTCTGGAAGAACTTCTCAACCTTTGTTAGAGATTGGTTTTATGTTGCTATATATATATATATAGTTGGTGATAATGCGTTCTTCAAATCAGCTGATGTTATTTAATTTCTCCTGTCTTATTGTGACTTCTGTCAATACTTGTATTTGTAAATGCTTGTTTATTAAAGTTCGTTTCTCCTTTCTTACTTCGACATTTGTTGATAACTTGTATTTGTAAATGCTTGTTTATTACAGTTAGTTTCTCCTTCCTTACTTCGACATCTGTTGATAACTTGTAGTTGTAAATGCTTGTTTATTTAAGTTCGTTTCTCTTTTAAACTCTATTTTGGTTTATTACCATTGAATTTGTAAATGCTTATTTGTTAACAGTTCGTTTCTCCTTTAAACTTGGCCTTTGTTTATAACCTTGACATTTGTAGATACTTGCTCTTTTAAAGTTCGTTTTTTCTTTGACTTTAATATCTTAAACAAGAACCTTGTAAACATAAGGTTAATTCATACATTAACTCTGTAGCCTTGCCGACTTCCACGGGAACGGTCTACTATCAAACTCTTCGAATAAACCTTGACGATATTTATCCGTTTTCTGTAATATAATCTTCAAATGTAATTTTACCTCACAGGAGTTTCTGTTCTGAAGCGCGCTCTCTCTCCACACAGCTGATTCCTGTCAGACCTCTGTTGAAGTGCAAGGCTTGCAGCTGGAGAGCTCGTAACCTAGCAACCAACCGATTGCAAGACTAGAACTGTAACTAACCTTCAGGACTCACAGCGGCCATCTTGGATCTTCTCTTCTTGATTCTTCCTTTGAAATAAGCGCAAGATTACTCTGCAAACCTTCTTCCAGTTTGGGCTTTGCTGTCTCCACTGAGGATATCTCTTTTCTTTTCTCATGCACTTCTTTGATTTGACTTGGCAAGTTTGTGTGGTCATGACAGTACTCCCCCTCAAGGAACAGTTCTCCAATTTAGGTTTGCTTGGGTAGGTTCTATGAAAGTTTCTCACTAATCTTGAAGCATGAACATACTCGTGCGGCTCCCAGGACCGTTCCTCTGGACCATAACCTTTCCAATCAATTAGATAATAAAGCTGGCCATTACGGATTTTGGAATCTAAGATTTGATTGACCTCATACTCTTCTGCAGAGCTAATCTGGATAGGAATTGGAGGGGAGTTTTGACGTAAATTTGGAGGACTGTTCTTTAACAAGGAGACATGGAAAACAGGATGTATCTTTAGATGAGCTGGCAACTGCAATTTAACTGCCACTGGATTGATCATCTTGTCAACATGGAATGGGCCTATAAATCGTGGCTGAAATTTGCGATTTCCTATGAGACGTAAATGACGAGTGGATAACCAAACTTTGTCTCCTTTCGAATAAATGGGGCTCTCTCTTCTTTTTCTATCTGCCTGAGTCTTATATGAGTCTTTTGCTTGAATGATGTTTTTTCTAGCCCTAACTAACGTGGTCTGCAAATCCCTCACCATCTCTTCTACTGCAGGCACTGAATCATCTTCTTTACCCAACATTACATTAGGATGTCTACCATGGTTCAGATAAAAGGGGGTGAACCCAGTGGTGAAATGAACAGCATTATTGTAAGCAAATTCAGCTGCCCACATCAACTTGGGCCATTCCTTCTCTTTATCGAATAAATTGAGTCTTAAATACTGTTCTAACTCTTGATTCACTCTCTCTGTTTGCCCATCGGTCTCAGGATGGTAACTGGTAGAGTAACGAGAATCAATTCCTAATCTTTTACTAAAGGCCTTCCAAAAGCGAGAAACAAATTGAGACCCCCTGTCTGAAACTAGAATTTTTGGGATACCATGGGCGCGTACTATGTGTTGTGTAAACAACTGTGCAACCTGTGGGGCTCGAGGGATTTCTTTCAAAGGAATGAAATGCGCCATTTTAGTGAAAGTGTCTACAAAAACTAGGATAGTGTTAAAACCTTGGCTACTAGGGAGGTCCACATAATATGGCTCATCTGGATTGGGGTGGAGCAAGATTGGAGCTGAGACGAAGGAATTCTTCAAAAAATTTAAAGCATTTTCAGCTTCTTTTGTCCACTCAAACTTCACTCCTTTCTTCGACAATCGAGTAATGGGTGTAACTGTTTGAGAAAAATTGGATATGAATCTTCGATAAAAATTAGCGAACCCCAAGAAACTCTGGATCTCTTTGACATTGCAAGGAGAAGGCCAATGTTGCACTGTCTTTATCTTGGCAGGATCCATACTAACTCCTTCTGGTGACAAAATGAATCCTAAGAACTCAACTCGTTCCATATGAAATGCACACTTCTCCAATTTTACATAGAGATGATTTTCTTGCAACCTTGTGAGGATGGATCGAACATGGGAAATGTGCTCCTGTAGATTGTTGGAAAAGATTAAAATGTCATCTATATAAACCATGGCAATCCGGTCGAGGAATTCTCGTAATATATCATTAACGAAATGCTGGAAGGCAGCGGGAGCATTGCATAACCCATAAGGCATCACTTGATATTCAAATAATCCGTATCGAGTCCAAAAAGCGGTTTTCCATTCATCCCCTGAAGCCACTCGAATCAAATGATATGCTCCTCGCAGGTCCAATTTGGTGTAGATTCTAGCATTCTTTACTTGATCTAATAAAACTGACACTAAAGGCAGTGGGTATCGATTCTTGATGGTAACCTGATTGAGGGCTCGACAATCAATGCAAGTTCGAAGACTCCCATCCTTCTTTGGTATGAAAAATAGTGGGGATGACACTGGAGATTCAGAAGGACGAATAAAACCATTAGCAAGATATTGATCCAAATACTCCTTTAAATGTTGATTCTCTGCTTCGGTCAATGCGTATATTCTGCTACATGGCAATATCGCACCTGGCTCCAGTTCAATTTTGCAGTCGTAGGGTCGATGTGGTGGCAATTTCTCAGCATCCTTTTCATCAAAAACTGCGACTAAATCCTCATATTCTTTTGGGATTTCTGCTGTCTTTAGTGCACAGATCATTGAAGAGTGTGATGATAAACAGGCCGCTTGGGACTTGGTGGACACTTCCACTCCATCATGAAAGCAATTCTCTTTGCAGTAAGAGGAATTCATCTTGATCGTTCTTTTGCTCCAATCAATTTGTGGATTATGTTCTGTAAGCCAGGGCAGACCCAAAATGAGATGAAATTGTGGAGCATCTATCAAATTAAAGATTATCTGCTCCTGATGTCCACCAAAACCTTGCATCTGAATTGGTTCGGTCTCATGGGAAATGGGTCCTGAAGAAAGATTGGTTCCATCCACAGCTCTTACTACTTCCAAAGTAGATTTCTTGATAAATCGAATACCCATTTTATGAGCGTATTTGATTTCACAGAAGTTGCCCGTAGCTCCAGAGTCTATCATAACTGAGATCCCTTGAATTTCCTTCTCAAGGGTCTTAACTGATACTGTTTGTACCAAATGTGGCGCTGCGGTTTGTAAGGTATTCGCCACTCGTTGATCTAAAGGAGTTGTCTTGGGTTCTGCTTTCATCAGGGCAACTCCCTCTACTGATGAAGCTGACATTTTCCTGACTGAAGAGCTTTGGGTTTCTTGGGACAGTTTTTAACAAAATGCCCAGATGCACCGCAATATAAACATAGTTGATTCACTCTTCTTTTCTCTTTTTCTTCCTTAGATAAAGGACCTCAGATGGAACCAATTTGCATTGGTTCTTCTATCGTTATCCCTTCTCCGGCTCTCGTATGATCATTTCTTACACGATCAATTCTCAGGGGAAATGGTCGATACTCTCTTTTCTTATCTGCTCTTCGTTCAGTTAACCGGTGGTCAATCTGTAACACAAGATCAATTAACTCTGAAATTTCGGTGGGTCTATTTGGAACTTGTGCTAAGGCATCTTTCAATTCATCTCTCAGTCCACGATAAAATATGGCGGCTCTTTTTGACTCCGGCCAGGCAGTCTCTACAATGAGTTTATTGAAATGAGCCAGATAGGCTACTAGATCTTTATTACCTTGCCTGATTTCCAGTAGTTCATTGTCAGTGGCTTGAGCTGCAGTTCGCCGATCAAATATTCTTAAGAACTCTTCCTTGAAATTTTGGAAATTATATAAAACAGGATAATTTCTGGAAATTATTGGCATGGACCATGCGGCCGCATCTCCTGTCAGATAAGACAATATAAATGCCACTTTGGACTGGTCTTCAGAAAAAATGACTGGTCTACATAAAAATGCAATGAGCATTGGGTCAGAAAAATCTGCGCCTTATTTGGATCCCCACCGAAGGGCTCGGGTTGAGCCAAAGGAATAATAGGGGAAACCGCATGAATTACTTAAGTGGATATACCTGCAGACTGTGAAGGGCTAGGGATTTGTGAAAACACAGATTCATTTGATTTAGCGGTGTTCCCTAACTCATTTATTCGCTGTTTTATTTGGACTGTTTCTTCTATGGTGTTATTTAATTGTTTCTGTAACCCTTCCAAAACGGTGGCTAATGCTTTTATATCAATTCCTTCTGCCATTCTGCTCAGGAGGAAATCTGTTTTTTCCCTAAAATTAGGGTGATGGCACTTCAATCTGTCAGGATACTTCAATTCGATTTCCTCAGAAGCAGAAGATAACTCCTCAGTCCCGACCCGAGCTACTCACAACGAATATTAATCCTTCGTGCTGAGTACCCCGGAGGGGGAAAGGGGAATGGGATGGTAGAGAGACTGCCACAGAGATGATGAACGCCAGTACTCAGTCTGCCTCTTCACATCTAAGATTGGTACAGCACCTGCAAGAGTAACAGTCGCAATTACTAGGGACATACAACATCAGTTTTTCACTTTCTACTCTCAACACTTAATTCTCTTTAATTCTATTATTTCTTCACTCACCCAGAGTTCTCTGTAGCCTTGCTTCTCTCTATAAATGATAACTCTTCTTAAAAAATGCTTATTACTGATTCTGGAAGAACTTCTCAACCTTTGTTAGAGATTGGTTTTATGTTGCTATATATATATATATAGTTGGTGATAATGCGTTCTTCAAATCAGCTGATGTTATTTAATTTCTCCTGTCTTATTGTGACTTCTGTCAATACTTGTATTTGTAAATGCTTGTTTATTAAAGTTCGTTTCTCCTTTCTTACTTCGACATTTGTTGATAACTTGTATTTGTAAATGCTTGTTTATTACAGTTAGTTTCTCCTTCCTTACTTCGACATCTGTCGATAACTTGTAGTTGTAAATGCTTGTTTATTTAAGTTCGTTTCTCTTTTAAACTCTATTTTGGTTTATTACCATTGAATATGTAAATGCTTATTTGTTAACAGTTCGTTTCTCCTTTAAACTTGGCCTTTGTTTATAACCTTGACATTTGTAGATACTTGCTCTTTTAAAGTTCGTTTTTTCTTTGACTTTAATATCTTAAACAAGAACCTTGTAAACATAAGGTTAATTCATACATTAACTCTGTAGCCTTGCCGACTTCCACGGGAACGGTCTACTATCAAACTCTTCGAAAAAACCTTGACAATATTTATCCGTTTTCTGTAATATAATCTTCAAATGTAATTTTACCTCACAGGAGTTTCTGTTCTGAAGCGCGCTCTCTCTCCACACAGCTGATTCCTGTCAGACCTCAGTTGAAGTGCAAGGCTTCCAGCTGGAGAGCTCGTAACCTAGCAACCAACCGATTGCAAGACTAGAACTGTAACTAACCTTCAGGACTCACAGCGGCCATCTTGGATCTTCTCTTCTTGATTCTTCCTTTGAAATAAGCGCAAGATTACTCTGCAAACCTTCTTCCAGTTTGGGCTTTGCTGTCTCCACTGAGGATATCTCTTTGCTTTTCTCATGCACTTCTTTGATTTGACTTGGCAAGTTTGTGTGGTCATGACACATGGGCAGGGTGCAGTGTGTTTAAGGTAGGACATATACTAATCTGTTTTATATGTCCTAACAGTGAAATACTGCTAACCTCAGTTTTGAATTTTGCAAGGCCTATCCCTCTCATAGGCTAACATGGGGTCTGCCTTTAACTATGATTAAAGTGTAGACTCCCTTTGGGAGTGGATGGATATGTGGAGTTTGGGGTGTCTGAGCTCACGTTTAAAAAGACATCTTTTAGTAAAGTTGTTTTAAGATTGTGTGTTTGAAAATGCCACTTTTAGAAAATGAGCATTTTCTTGCTTAAACCATTCTGTGACTTTGCCTGTTTGTGGATTCCCTGTCTGGGTCAGTTTGACAGTTGGGCTGTTTGCACCTCTCCCTAGACAGTGACACAAAGGGAGCTGGGGTGTAGCCTGCATATCCCGATGAGCCATCTGTGCTAGTAGGGATGGGAGGAGTGGTCACTCACACCTGAAACGGCTGTGGCTGCCCTCACACAATGCAGTCTCCAACCCCCGGTGTGTCTGGGCCTGGCCTGGGCAAGGCAGGATTTCACATTCAAGAGAGACCTTCCTTTGAAATAAGCCTACTTTAAAGGCCAAAATAGATATAAGAAGGGCACCAAAAACTACAGACTTTAGATCACTTCTGGAAATCAGGAGGAAGCTCTAACTGGAGAAGATCTGAAGAGCTGAAGAGATGTGCTGCTCTGCCTGTGACTGTGCTTTGTGGAGCTATCCTGTAGTTGCTGCTTCTGCCTGGTGAAAGAGGACAAAGACTGGACTTTGTTGTGCATTCCTGCTTGTGAAGAAATCTCCAAGGGCTTGTCCTGACCTTTCCTCCTGTTGTTGAAGTCTCAGGGCCATCAAAGACTTCCCCTGCCAGCACCAGGACTCTCTGCTGAGACTCCTGCCCTGCCAAGTGGTGCCCTATCCAGTTCCTGGGCCTTGACAGGTGAAACTGGCAGACCAAGATTGGAAATCCACGCACAGACTGCCGTGCGGCGAAATTTCCGACGCAACCTCTGAGACACGGCTGAAAAAACAATGCGCCGCTGGTTTCGCAGCTTAAATCAATGTTAAGCCTGCAGTGTGGCTGGAAGATTGAAGCATGCAGCTGGAGAAACAACGTGCAACACCGCTAACGCGGGCTGGTAACATCGAAACCCACACACTGCGGTTTCGCTGATTCCGCGCTGCAGGATTTTTGACGCAAACTTTGCTGGGCGTGGAAAAACGCACACGCCAACCCGACCAGAGAAGGAGGAACAACGCACGGTCTCGCTTGCAGGTGAGAAATTGACGCATCGCTATCCTTTTTCTATGCACATGCATGTTATATTGACGCTACCCAGGTACTTTTCAATGCTAACAGTGTATTTACTGTTTACAAACGGATTTAAAACCCATTTGCTTTTAAAATTAATAACTTGACTTGTGTATGTTGGATTTTTGTCATTTTGGTCTTGTTTTCTTTAGATCAATATATCCCATTTTTCTAAACCTGTGTTGTGTCATTTTGTAGTGTTTTCATTGAGTTACTGTGTGTGTTGGTACAAATACTTTACACCTAGACTCTGAAGTTAAGCCTGCCTGATCGTGCCAAGCTACCAAGGGGGTGAGCGGGGGTTAGCTGAGGGTGATTCTCCTTTACCCTGATTATAGTGAGGGTCCTTGCTTGGACAGGGGGTAACCTGACTGCCAACCAAGGCCCCATTTCTAACAATACCAGTGATGTACGCAACCACGCCAGAGCAAGTCCGATTCAATGAGAGCCATAGAAGGACAAGATGTGTCATGGAGCGGACTTTTGGGCTCCTAAAGGCAAGATTCTCCTGCATCAACAAGTCTGGAGGAACCCTCCTCTACTCTCCCACCAAAGTATGTCAAATTATTGTTGCCTGCTGCATGCTCCACAACCTCGCCCTGAGACGTCCAATCCCATTCATACCAGATGAGGGGGAGCCAGCAGTTCCAGTGGATGAGAATACAGATTTGTCAAGTGAGGATGAGTAGGATGAGGATGAAGGTGAAGACCTCAGGACTGATCTAATCAATCAGTACTTCACCTGACTTTAGGTATGTGATGTTTTTAGAGTTAATAAGTGGGGAGTTTGGTGATGTTAGGAATGCTTCATACGGGTCTTAGTAGGATCATCAGAGAAGTCATCAGTAGCTTCAAAGCCCATGACTCTGTTGTACATGCAGAGTGTTGCATGATGTACTGTCCAGCCACACAACACAACATTGTGTAAGTTTTTCACAATGCACAGAGTCACATTTTTATGTATGAATTGGATGTGTAATGTTTATGTACCGATATGGGCTATATTTTATGCTTGTCATTTACAAATTACAGATTAAGTGAACAGGCTCATTCTCATTTGGTGATATCAGACAGTGTCACAGGCAGATGGGATTTGCAGATTAACAAATGAGATGGTCATGGATTGAGCCAAGTACTGTTAGGCTTGAGATTTGTTGTGCGTGAGTTCTATGCCCAGACTGTCAGAACAGTGGGATGGTAGTGTCCTATTCCACACTAAAGACCTGTTTGGCATTGGATGTGGGGCCAATGGTGCCATATGTATGTTCACCTGTTTCAAAAACATGTCATCATGTGCTATCCATACCCTCTAACATCATGATGATTTCTGTTGGTAAAAGCAAATCTGCATGTAGCTGTTGTGTGTTTCCTCATTGCAGACCGATGTGCATGTGTCTGAAGACTGACATAGGTAAGGGGCAAGCCTACAGAAACTGACCATGGGAAGTTGGAAGGTTCCATGACTGGGGCATTTGTACTGACCTCTTTCTGTTTCATGGGGTATGGTATGGGTATGCAATAAGGCTTTAGCTGAAGATACATTGAAACAATATGTTTGCCTCCTGTGTAAGTCTGACATGTCCCTAACTTCAGAAATCTGTGTGTTGGATAGTGCATGACACCTATGCTGTATCTCTGAAGTTAGCAGCTGTACTTTACAGTGTGATCCTTGGCATTCTCCCAACCTATTTGTAGGAAAATGAATTACAGGTGATGTGAGCCATGTCTATCATTATTAGGCAATGCAAAATCTAGACTAGTTTTACAGTACATGTGTGTGGAACATTACAAAGTTTTTACATTTGAGTGAATCTTTTTTGTGCCAGAGGTGTTATAAATGAGAGTTGTATATGATTCATAAATGTCTCTAACATATGATCTGTTGTTAAGTGGTATTTATTGTGGAGTGCAAAATGAGTGAATTGAAACAAAACAGAACATAAAGTAAACAGTGAAGGGTTCAGTCATGGTGGATGAAATCATCAGGGTAGCTGCTACAACTTTTGGGGACTCAAGTCCAGTGTCCTTGTAACAGAGAAAAATGGAGTTAGATCTCAGAACAGTCAACAGGGTGTATCTGTGCCACACAAGAGGAACCAATCAGTAGAGGTTCACTTACGGGCAGTGGTTTTGGTCTTGGCATCTGCTCCTCCTGGATGTTTCGGCAGATGTCCACATTTGCGGGGGGTTCTTAAGCTACAGAAGCTGGGGTGTCTGAGATATACCCTTTCCCTGGTAGGCCCTCCATTCCGCTAGCTGCCACATATGTAGAAGGGCCTGATGTTTTGTTGCTAGTGGAAGAGGCCAGATGTTCGGTACAAAACCTACTCAGGGTGGTATTCATGTATCTCAGCACAACCTGCAATTGAAGCCAATTGAGCATTTTGGGCCTGCCACCGCTGCATGACTTCCTGGTGATTGTCCCTCTGCAGCTGTCTGATCTCCCCCATCATGGTAAGTGTTAGATTTGGCATCCTTGGTGTGGTCTCCCCTAACTTTTTGCCTCTGCTTTCCAGGTTGTTTCTGTGTGCTGGACTCTGTTTTTGCTGTTTTATTTGCTCTGGAGACTTTACCACTGATGACCAGTGCTAAAGTGTGAATCTTCCCTGTATACATTTTATGTGTAAGTTGGCTTATCCCTCATTGGCATATCTGATTTACTATTAAGTCCCTAGTAAAGTGCACTAGAGGTGCCCGGGGCCAATAAACAAAATGCTACTAGTGGGCCTGCAGCACTGGTTGTGCCACCCACATTAGTAGCCCTGTAAACATGTCTCAGACCTGGCACTGCAGTGTCTGTGTGTGCAGTTTAAACTGCTAATTCGACTTGGCAAGTGTACCCTCTTGCCAGGCTGAAACCTTCCCTTTTTTATATGTGTAAGGCACCCCTAAGGTAGGCTCTAGGTAGCACCATGGGCAGGGTACAGTGTATGTTAAAGGTGACACATGTAGTGATGTCTTTTACATGTCTTAACAGTGAAATACTGCAAAACTCATTTTTCACTGTTGCAAGGCCTATTTCTCTCATAGGTTAACATTGGGCTGCCTTCAAATATCCTTAAAGCACAGATTCCCTTTGGGAGCAGATAGAAATGTGGAGGTTAGGGTATCTGAGCTCACAATTTAAAAATACATCTTTTTGTGAAGTTGGTTTTTAGATTCTGTATTTGAAAATGCCACTTTTAGAAAGTAGGCATTTTGGCCATCATTCTGACTTTGGCGGGCGGCGAAATCAGGCCGCTGAAAGACCGCTCCGCGGTCAAAAGACCGCGGCGGCCATTCTGGCTTTCCCGCTGGGCCGGCGGGCGCCCACCAAAGGAGCGCCCGCCGGCCCAGCGGGAAAGGCCCTGCAACAATGAAGCCGGCTCCGAATGGAGCCGGCGGAGTTGCAGGGGTGCGACGGGTGCAGTTGGACCCGTCACGATTTTCACTGCCTGCAATGCAGACAGTGAAAATCTTTATGGGGCCCTGTTAGGGGGCCCCACGACACCCGTTCCCGCCATCCTGTTCCTGGCGGTAAAAACCGCCAGAAACAGGGTGGCGGGAAGGGGGTCGGAATCTCCATGGCGGCGCTGCTTGCAGCGCCGCCATGGAGATTCAGCCCATGCAGGGGAAATCCGGCGGTAAACCGAAGGATTCCCTTTTCTGACCGTGGCGGTCAGAATGGGCTGGGAAGCACCGCCAGCCTGTTGGCGGTGCTTCCGTGGTCCGTGTGAGAAGGTAGCCTCTTTCTAGCCTTGTTACCCCCACTTTTGGCCTGTTTGTGAGTGTATGTCAGGGTGTTTGTCACTGTTTTCACTGTCTCACTGGGATCCTGATAGCCAGGCCTCAGTGCTCATAGTGAAAACACTATGTTTTCAGTATGTTTGTTATGTGTCACTGGGATCCTGCTTGGCAGGACCCCAGTGCTCATAGGTTTGTGGCCTATATGTATGTGTCACTGGGACCCTGTCACACAGGGCCCCAGTGCTCATAGGTGTGCATGTATATGTTCCCTGTGTGGTGCCTAACTGTCTCACTGAGGCTCTGCTAACCAGAACCTCAGTGGTTATGCTCTCTCATTACTTTCAAATTGTCACTAACAGGCTAGTGACCAATTTTACCAATTTACATTGGCTTACTGGAACACCCTTATAATTCCCTAGTATATGGTACTGAGGTACCCAGGGTATTGGGGTTCCAGGAGATCCCTATGGGCTGCAGCATTTCTTTTGCCACCCATAGGGAGCTCTGACAATTCTTACACAGGCCTGCCACTGCAGCCTGAGTGAAATAACGTCCACGTTATTTCACAGCCATTTTACACTGCACTTAAGTAACTTATAAGTCACCTATATGTCTAACCTTTACCTGGTAAAGGTTAGGTGCAAAGTTACTTAGGGTGAGGGCACCCTGGCACTAGCCAAGGTGCCCCCACATTGTTCAGAGCCAATTCACTGAACTTTGTGAGTGCGGGGACACCATTACACGCGTGCACTACATATAGGTCACTACCTATATGTAGCTTCACCATGGTAACTCCGAATATGGCCATGTAACATGTCTATGATCATGGAATTGCCCCCTCTATGCCATCCTGGCATTGTTGGTACAATTCCATGATCCCAGTGGTCTGTAGCACAGACCCTGGTACTGCCAGACTGCCCTTCCTGGGGTTTCACTGCAGCTGCTGCTGCTGCCAACCCCTCAGACAGGCAGCTGCCCTCCTGGGGTCCAGCCAGGCCTGGCCCAGGATGGCAGAACAAAGAACTTCCTCTGAGAGAGGGTGTGACACCCTCTCCCTTTGGAAAATGGTGTGAAGGCAGGGGAGGAGTAGCCTCCCCCAGCCTCTGGAAATGCTTTGTTGGGCACAGATGTGCCCAATTCTGCATAAGCCAGTCTACACCGGTTCAGGGACCCCTTAGCCCCTGCTCTGGCGCGAAACTGGACAAAGGAAAGGGGAGTGACAACTCCCCTGACCTGCACCTCCCCTGTGAGGTGTCCAGAGCTCCTCCAGTGTGCTCCAGACCTCTGCCATCTTGGAAACAGAGGTGCTGCTGGCACACTGGACTGCTCTGAGTGGCCAGTGCCACCAGGTGACGTCAGAGACTCCTGCTGATAGGCTCCTTCAGGTGTTAGTAGCCTTTCCTCTCTCCTAGGTAGCCAAACCCTCTTTTCTGGCTATTTAGCGTCTCTGTCTCTGGGGAAACTTCAGATAACGAATGCATGAGCTCAGCCGAGTTCCTCTGCATCTCCCTCTTCACCTTCTGATAAGGAATCAACCGCTGACCGCGCTGGAAGCCTGCAAACCTGCAACATAGTAGCAAAGACGACTACTGCAACTCTGTAACGCTGATCCTGCCGCCTTCTCGACTGTTTTCCTGCTTGTGCATGCTGTGGGGGTAGTCTGCCTCCTCTCTGCACCAGAAGCTCTGAAGAAATCTCCCGTGGGTCGACGGAATCTTCCCCCTGCAACCGCAGGCACCAAAAAGCTGCATTACCGGTCCCTTGGGTCTCCTCTCAGCACGACGAGCGAGGTCCCTCGAATCCAGCGACACCGTCCAAGTGACCCCCACAGTCCAGTGACTCTTCAGCCCAAGTTTGGTGGAGGTAAGTCCTTGCCTCACCTCGCTGGGCTGCATTGCTGGGAACCGCGACTTTGCAAGCTACTCCGGCCCCTGTGCACTTCCGGCGGAAATCCTTCGTGCACAGCCAAGCCTGGGTCCACGGCACTCTAACCTGCATTGCACGACTTTCTAAGTTGGTCTCCGGCGACGTGGGACTCCTTTGTGCAACTTCGGCGAGCACCGTTTCACGCATCCTCGTAGTGCCTGTTTCTGGCACTTCTCCGGGTGCTACCTGCTTCAGTGAGGGCTCTTTGTCTTGCTCGACGTCCCCTCTCTCTGCAGGTCCAATTTGCGACCTCCTGGTCCCTCCTGGGCCCCAGCAGCGTCCAAAAACGCCAAACGCACGATTTGCGTGTAGCAAGGCTTGTTGGCGTCCATCCGGCGGGAAAACACTTCTGCACGACTCTCCAAGGCGTGGGGGATCCATCCTCCAAAGGGGAAGTCTCTAGCCCTTGTCGTTCCTGCAGTATTCACAGTTCTTCAGCCTAGTAAGAGCTTCTTTGCACCAACCGCTGGCATTTCTTGGGCATCTGCCCATCTCCGAGCTGCTTGTGACTTTTGGACTTGGTCCCCTTGTTCCACAGGTACCCTCAGACAGGAATCCATCGTTGTTGCATTGCTGATTTGTGTTTTCCTTGCATTCTCCCTCTAACACGACTATTTTGTCCTTAGGGGAACTTTAGTGCACTTTGCACTCACTTTTCAGGGTCTTGGGGAGGGTTATTTTGCTAACTCTCACTATTTTCTAATAGTCCCAGCGACCCTCTACAAGGTCACATAGGTTTGGGGTCCATTCGTGGTTCGCATTCCACTTCTGGAGTATATGGTTTGTGTTGCCCCTATCCCTATGTTTCCCCATTGCATCCTATTGTAACTATACATTGTTTGCACTGTTTTCTAAGACTATACTGCATATTTTTTGCTATTGTGTATATATATCTTGTGTATATTTCCTATCCTCTCACTGAGGGTACACTCTAAGATACTTTGGCATATTGTCATAAAAATAAAGTACCTTTATTTTTAGTATAACTGTGTATTGTGTTTTCTTATGATATTGTGCATATGACACTAAGTGGTACTGTAGTAGCTTCACACGTCTCCTAGTTCAGCCTGAGCTGCTTTGCTAAGCTACCATTATCTATCAGCCTAAGCTGCTAGACACCCTATACACTAATAAGGGATAACTGGGCCTGGTGCAAGGTGCAAGTACCCCTTGGTACTCACTACAAGCCAGTCCAGCCTCCTACATTGGTTGTGCAGTGGTGGGATAAGTGCTTGAGACTACTTACCACTCTTGTGATTGTACTTTTCATAAGAGAAAAATATACAAAACAAGGTCAGTGTATATACACATAGCCAAAAAGTTTTGCATTTCCTCTTTTCACTCTTTTCTAAGTGCTGAAAAGTACTTCTAAACTTTCAAAAA
Source organism: Pleurodeles waltl (assembly GCF_031143425.1). Taxonomy (NCBI): domain Eukaryota; kingdom Metazoa; phylum Chordata; class Amphibia; order Caudata; family Salamandridae; genus Pleurodeles; species Pleurodeles waltl. Next base: position 780,781,054 of record NC_090439.1, read on the forward strand.
GTTCTTAAAAGTTTAAAAAGTTTTTTCTGTCTTTCCAAAAAGTTCTGAAAACTTTTTTCTCTTTTTCTATCACTTTAACTCTCTCTAAAAAATGTCTGGCACAGGAAAAAATGTTGAACTGTCCAAACTTGCATATGATCACCTTAGCTGGAAAGGAGCAAGGAGTCTCTGCATAGAGAGAGGTTTGAGTGTAGGGAAGAATCCTTCTTTAGAACTGTTAATTAATATGCTTAGAGTACAGGATAAGGCCATAAGTGCCCAATCTGTAGAAAAAGTAGCTAATGGTTCTCAATCTGATCCAGGGACTCCCCCAGGAAAAGGTTCAGGAAAGAAACTTCTCAGCCTGCCCATTACTAGACAGTCTAGCATAGTTGGTACAGAGGTTGAATCACATCATACTGATGATGTGCTCTCACATTATGCTGGTAGCCAAGCTGTTAGGGTGCCCTCTGTAAGGGACAGGTCTCCTTCTGTTCATTCCCATCATACCTCTGTATCTAGAAATGTCCCTCCCACCCACCCTGATGACAGATTGTTAGAAAGGGAGCTCAATAGATTGAGAGTGGAACAAACCAGACTGAAGCTCAAGAAGCAACAGCTGGATTTGGATAGACAGTCTTTAGAAATAGAGAGGGAAAGACAGAAGTTGGGTTTAGATACCCATGGTGGCAGCAGCAGTATTCCCCATAGTCATCCTGCAAAAGAGCATGATTCCAGGAATCTGCACAAGATAGTTCCCCCTTATAAGGAGGGGGATGACATTAACAAGTGGTTTGCTGCACTTGAGAGGGCCTGTGTTGTACAGGATGTCCCTCAAAGGCAGTGGGCTGCTATCCTATGGCTATCATTTAGTGGAAAAGGTAGGGATAGGCTCCTTACTGTGAAAGAAAATGATGCCAATAATTTTACAGTTCTTAAGAATGCACTCCTGGATGGTTATGGCTTAACCACTGAACAGTACAGGATAAAGTTCAGAGAGACCAAAAAGGAGTCTTCACAAGACTGGGTTGATTTCATTGACCATTCAGTGAAGGCCTTGGAGGGGTGGTTACATGGCAGTAAAGTTACTGATTATGAAAGCCTGTATAACACAATCCTGAGAGAGCATATACTTAATAATTGTGTGTCTGATTTGTTGCACCAGTACCTGGTAGACTCTGATCTGACCTCTCCCCAAGAATTGGGAAAGAAGGCAGACAAATGGGTCAGAACAAGGGTGAACAGAAAAGTTCATACAGGGGGTGACAAAGATGGCAATAAGAAGAAAGATGGTGAAAAATCTCAAGATAAGCATGGGGATAAGGGTAAAACCAAAGATCCCACTTCAAATCTTAAACACTCTTCAGAGGGTGGGGATAAAACAAATTCTTCCTCTTCTTCCCAACCTGCACACATTAAAAAGCCTTGGTGCTTTGTGTGTAAAAATAGAGGCCATAGGCCAGGGGATAAGTCCTGTCCAGGTAAACCCCCTGAGCCTACCACCACTAATACATCAAGCTCTAGTGCCCCTAGCAGTAGTGGTACTAGTGGTGGGACTGCTGGCAACAGTCAAGCAAAGGGTGTAGTTGGGTTCACTTATGGGTCCATAGTAGAAACTGATGTAATCAGTCCCAAGACAGTTTCTGTCAGACCTAGTGGCATTGGCCTTGCCACACTGGCTGCTTGTCCCCTTACAATGGATAAGTACAGGCAGACAGTTTCAATAAATGGTGTTGAGGCCTTGGCCTACAGGGACACAGGTGCCAGTTTCACTTTGGTGACTGAAAACCTAGTGCCTCCTGAACAACACATCATTGGACAACAGTATAAGATTATTGATGTCCATAACTCCACTAAGTTTCTTCCCTTAGCTATAATTCAGTTTAGTTGGGGTGGAGTTACTGGCCCTAAGCAGGTGGTGGTATCACCTAGCTTACCTGTAGACTGTCTCTTAGGTAATGACCTAGAGGCCTCAGGTTGGGCTGATGTAGAGTTTTATGCCCATGCAGCCATGCTGGGCATCCCTGAGGAATTGTTCCCTCTCATTTCAAGTGAAATGAAAAAGCAAAGGAGAGAAGGCCTGAAAACTCAGGATCCCTCTCCATCAACAGGTAAAAAGGGTATCACAGTATCCCCTAACCACCCTACCATTCAGGATACCATTCTTGTGGTGGGAGAAACCTCTCCTGGGGTGGCACCTGTTCCAAGGGAATCATCAGCTGGCATAGCTGGACTCCCTGAGGTAGAAGTACCTCTCTACAGGATAACTAACATTGGTGACAAAAAGAGCACCATTTTAGTTAACATGGAGCATCCCTCCAACCCTCCCAGAGAAACTTTAGTGCAGAAACCCTGTACTGCCTCACAACACTTAGGACAGCATCCCTGCCCTAGTGTGGAGCTCATAGGACAGCATCCCTGCCCTGCTCCAACTCAAGAGAAACAGCATCCCTGTTCTCTCTTCCAGCCAAATGGACAACGTTTTTGCCCAGCTATGGCTTTACTGAGACAGCATCCCTGTCTGGCATTTCCATCATTACAAATAGGTTCAGTGGATAATTCCCACTGCTCTAAACTAAAACTTACTGATAGAAACTCTGAAAATACATCTTCACATTGTTGGTTAGCTAAAAAACTTCAAACAGGGTGGTTTACATCCCCACAGGGAAGTGACCATATAGTGGATGATAAAGGGAGTAACCAGTCTATTGCAGAGCTACTCTCTACTTATCACCACTTAGACAATAAAGTCTCAACTGGCCAAGGTTAGCCTTATTGTCCTTCGTTTGGGGGGGGGGGTTGTGTGAGAAGGTAGCCTCTTTCTAGCCTTGTTACCCCCACTTTTGGCCTGTTTGTGAGTGTATGTCAGGGTGTTTGTCACTGTTTTCACTGTCTCACTGGGATCCTGATAGCCAGGCCTCAGTGCTCATAGTGAAAACACTATGTTTTCAGTATGTTTGTTATGTGTCACTGGGATCCTGCTTGGCAGGACCCCAGTGCTCATAGGTTTGTGGCCTATATGTATGTGTCACTGGGACCCTGTCACACAGGGCCCCAGTGCTCATAGGTGTGCATGTATATGTTCCCTGTGTGGTGCCTAACTGTCTCACTGAGGCTCTGCTAACCAGAACCTCAGTGGTTATGCTCTCTCATTACTTTCAAATTGTCACTAACAGGCTAGTGACCAATTTTACCAATTTACATTGGCTTACTGGAACACCCTTATAATTCCCTAGTATATGGTACTGAGGTACCCAGGGTATTGGGGTTCCAGGAGATCCCTATGGGCTGCAGCATTTCTTTTGCCACCCATAGGGAGCTCTGACAATTCTTACACAGGCCTGCCACTGCAGCCTGAGTGAAATAACGTCCACGTTATTTCACAGCCATTTTACACTGCACTTAAGTAACTTATAAGTCACCTATATGTCTAACCTTTACCTGGTAAAGGTTAGGTGCAAAGTTACTTAGGGTGAGGGCACCCTGGCACTAGCCAAGGTGCCCCCACATTGTTCAGAGCCAATTCACTGAACTTTGTGAGTGCGGGGACACCATTACACGCGTGCACTACATATAGGTCACTACCTATATGTAGCTTCACCATGGTAACTCCGAATATGGCCATGTAACATGTCTATGATCATGGAATTGCCCCCTCTATGCCATCCTGGCATTGTTGGTACAATTCCATGATCCCAGTGGTCTGTAGCACAGACCCTGGTACTGCCAGACTGCCCTTCCTGGGGTTTCACTGCAGCTGCTGCTGCTGCCAACCCCTCAGACAGGCAGCTGCCCTCCTGGGGTCCAGCCAGGCCTGGCCCAGGATGGCAGAACAAAGAACTTCCTCTGAGAGAGGGTGTGACACCCTCTCCCTTTGGAAAATGGTGTGAAGGCAGGGGAGGAGTAGCCTCCCCCAGCCTCTGGAAATGCTTTGTTGGGCACAGATGTGCCCAATTCTGCATAAGCCAGTCTACACCGGTTCAGGGACCCCTTAGCCCCTGCTCTGGCGCGAAACTGGACAAAGGAAAGGGGAGTGACCACTCCCCTGACCTGCACCTCCCCTGTGAGGTGTCCAGAGCTCCTCCAGTGTGCTCCAGACCTCTGCCATCTTGGAAACAGAGGTGCTGCTGGCACACTGGACTGCTCTGAGTGGCCAGTGCCACCAGGTGACGTCAGAGACTCCTGCTGATAGGCTCCTTCAGGTGTTAGTAGCCTTTCCTCTCTCCTAGGTAGCCAAACCCTCTTTTCTGGCTATTTAGGGTCTCTGTCTCTGGGGAAACTTCAGATAACGAATGCATGAGCTCAGCCGAGTTCCTCTGCATCTCCCTCTTCACCTTCTGATAAGGAATCGACCGCTGACCGCGCTGGAAGCCTGCAAACCTGCAACATAGTAGCAAAGACGACTACTGCAACTCTGTAACGCTGATCCTGCCGCCTTCTCGACTGTTTTCCTGCTTGTGCATGCTGTGGGGGTAGTCTGCCTCCTCTCTGCACCAGAAGCTCCGAAGAAATCTCCCGTGGGTCGACGGAATCTTCCCCCTGCAACCGCAGGCACCAAAAAGCTGCATTACCGGTCCCTTGGGTCTCCTCTCAGCACGACGAGCGAGGTCCCTCGAATCCAGCGACACCGTCCAAGTGACCCCCACAGTCCAGTGACTCTTCAGCCCAAGTTTGGTGGAGGTAAGTCCTTGCCTCACCTCGCTGGGCTGCATTGCTGGGAACCGCGACTTTGCAAGCTACTCCGGCCCCTGTGCACTTCCGGCAGAAATCCTTCGTGCACAGCCAAGCCTGGGTCCACGGCACTCTAACCTGCATTGCACGACTTTCTAAGTTGGTCTCCGGCGACGTGGGACTCCTTTGTGCAACTTCGGCGAGCACCGTTTCACGCATCCTCGTAGTGCCTGTTTCTGGCACTTCTCCGGGTGCTACCTGCTTCACTGAGGGCTCTTTGTCTTGCTCGACGTCCCCTCTCTCTGCAGGTCCAATTTGCGACCTCCTGGTCCCTCCTGGGCCCCAGCAGCGTCCAAAAACGCCAAACGCACGATTTGCGTGTAGCAAGGCTTGTTGGCGTCCATCCGGCGGGAAAACACTTTCGCACGACTCTCCAAGGCGTGGGGGATCCATCCTCCAAAGGGGAAGTCTCTAGCCCTTGTCGTTCCTGCAGTATTCACAGTTCTTCAGCCTAGTAAGAGCTTCTTTGCACCAACCGCTGGCATTTCTTGGGCATCTGCCCATCTCCGAGCTGCTTGTGACTTTTGGACTTGGTCCCCTTGTTCCACAGGTACCCTCAGACAGGAATCCATCGTTGTTGCATTGCTGATTTGTGTTTTCCTTGCATTCTCCCTCTAACACGACTATTTTGTCCTTAGGGGAACTTTAGTGCACTTTGCACTCACTTTTCAGGGTCTTGGGGAGGGTTATTTTGCTAACTCTCACTATTTTCTAATAGTCCCAGCGACCCTCTACAAGGTCACATAGGTTTGGGGTCCATTCGTGGTTCGCATTCCACTTCTGGAGTATATGGTTTGTGTTGCCCCTATCCCTATGTTTCCCCATTGCATCCTATTGTAACTATACATTGTTTGCACTGTTTTCTAAGACTATACTGCATATTTTTTGCTATTGTGTATATATATCTTGTGTATATTTCCTATCCTCTCACTGAGGGTACACTCTAAGATACTTTGGCATATTGTCATAAAAATAAAGTACCTTTATTTTTAGTATAACTGTGTATTGTGTTTTCTTATGATATTGTGCATATGACACTAAGTGGTACTGTAGTAGCTTCACACGTCTCCTAGTTCAGCCTGAGCTGCTTTGCTAAGCTACCATTATCTATCAGCCTAAGCTGCTAGACACCCTATACACTAATAAGGGATAACTGGGCCTGGTGCAAGGTGCAAGTACCCCTTGGTACTCACTACAAGCCAGTCCAGCCTCCTACAGTCCGACCGCCAGGGGTCGGAATGACCCCCTTTGTTTCTTAAACCATTCTGTGACTCTACCTGTTTGTGGATTCCCTGTCTGGGTCAGTTTGACAGTTGAGCTGTTTGCACTTCTCCTCTAGACAGTGACAAAAAGGGAGCTGGGGTGTAGCCTGCATATCCTGATGGGCCATCTGGGCGGTAGGAGAGGAGTGGTCACTTACACCTGAAAGGGCTGCACCTGCCCTCACACAATGTTGTCTCCAAACCCCTGGTGTGTGCCTGGGGCCTGGCCTGGGCAATGCAGGATCTTGAACACAACAGAGACTTCTCTTTGAAGTAGGCCTACTTCAAAGGCAGAAAGGGGTATAAGAAGAGGACCTAAAAGCCCTGAAAATCAGATTATTTCTAGAACCAAGAGGAACCTCTGCCATTGAGAAGAGCTGGAGAAGCTGGAGGAGTAGTACTGCCTCTTTGCCTGTGACTGTGCTCTGCTGGGTTGGCCTGCAGTAGTTGCTTCTGCTTGAGAGAAGACAAAGACTGACTTTTGTGTGACTTCCCACAGGTGAAGAATCTCCAAGGGCTTGAACTGAGCTTGCCTCCTGTTGCTAAAGTCTCAGAGACAACAAAGAATTCTCTCTTCCAACACCTGGGCTTTCTGCTGAGAGTCCTACCTGCCACGTGGTGCCCTAACTTGTCTCTGGGCCCTTGAAAGGTGCAGCTGGTGAAAAAGGACAGAAATCCACGCACAGACCGCCGTGCGGGAAACTTTCGACACATCACCCTTCCCGCGGCTAATACAAGACACACCCCCAACCTCACGGCTAAAATTGATGCTCTACCTGTATCGCGGGTGGAAAATTGATACAACCTGGGTGGAGAAACAACGTGCAACACCCGAAGCAGCTGCTGTTAATGACGCAAGCCCCCACTTAGCACAGTGTCTTGACACAGTGCGATCAGATTTCTATGCAACATTACTGGGTGCAGAAAATCAACGCAAAGCCTGCCAGAGCCAAGGTGCCCATCTGGGATCGACACATTGCTCTCTTGCGGGAGAGAAGAAACAATGCACGCCGACCCGACCGGAGGAGGAACAATGCAAGATCTCACTTGCAAGTGGGAAATCGAAGCATCGCTGGCCTTTTTCGACGCACACTCACCTGTGAGGCTTTATTTTGATGCTACCCAGGTACCTTTGTGCAATAACAGCGTTCTCACTGTTTTCTAAGGATTAAGGCAGTCATTATGAACATGGCAGGAAAGACCGCCGTGTCGGCGGTGAACAGAATCCCGCCATTGGCGGCAAATGGAAACCCACCATATAATGATTGAAAAACCCAACCCAGCCAAAAATTCCCAGACCACCACTCCCTGCCAGGACCCTGTCGGAGGGAATCCCGACCTACCCCAACCCGCCACCGCCAAGCACACCCACATCCTGCCCTCCAAATAATGATGCACAAATCACCTCTGTGGACAGTGGGGGCCGGACGACCATTGGCGGCTGCGACTGCCACAGGCGGCAAGTGGACACAACAGCAAACAAGTGCACACATTGGATAGGCGTATCACCCACACACCTGACACACATCCAGAACCCCATAAAACACCCCCAGACACACCCCACAATCCCTTGCAACGAAACCAGGACCAGAAGACGGAGAGCACCAGAGCCAGACAGAAAAAAACAACATACAGGACATGCATATCGACCCACACAGGAGCACCCAGACCCCGTCCCCAGTTCTGACGCCATCCACCACACTCACCATGTCCCCCCCCCCGGAAAAATCCACGCTTCACCGCTAAGGACCATGGTGGACGAGATCCTGAAGGTCGAGCTAAAAATATTTGGGTCTGAGGTGCAGAACACACCCATTGTGCGGAAATTGGAGCTGTGGCAGACCACTGTGAACAGGGTGAATGCAGTGGGACACCATCCACGCACCAGGGACGACAAGACAAGAGATGGAACGACCTGCGGGGGAAGGTCAGGGCCATGGCATTTAGGCACCACATCGCAGTGCAGAAGTGTGGGGGAGGACCGCCACCAACACCACCCGACTACACCGACTGGGAGGAGAAGGTACTTGCCATCCTGCACCCAGAGGGACTCACTGGACTCACTAGAGGAATGGACTCGGGTAAGTCATCTACAATTACCCCATATACAACACATCTGCAAAGCATGCACCACCCCACCCACACCCACCTGGACCTAGACCCCACCCAGCCATTACCCACCACATCCACCACCCAGCATCACCTACAACCCACTAACAGGCCCACATCACTCCCGCTGTGCACAGCCACCCACCCCTGCACGTACCCACAATGGAATAATACCCCCCACCACAATGCAACCCCACCACTGCCACTAAATGCAATGTCCACCTCACAAAGGCACCCTGGAAGGCCACTGAAAGTAACACCAAGGAATGGATAAAGGCCTAGGTGCTTCATGTGGCTAGTAGGCCCTGAATTGTGAGTAGTAAGAATTAGGTGATGGCAAAATGTCTGCCCACTGAAGTTCTGCCCCTTCAGTTGTGGAAGTGACCTAATACCGCTAGCGGTTGATGTCACAGCGTACGGCGGTGTTGACCGCTGTTCGCACCCTCATTGGCTAACATGGATGCCAATGGGGAATCCTGGCGTATCATGATCGCCACCGCTGGTGGCGGTGCATACCACTGTGGAACGTATGCGTGTTTGTCAGCATTTGATCACTTGACTCCCTGATCTCGTGTGGACAGGTACTCCACTCTGTGTATTGCTGTGGCCTGCCTCTGGATATTGATGTTCCACGTGGTGCAGGGGAAAGGGCCCGGCCTTCTCCCAGGAAGAACTGGAGAAGCTAGTGGAAGGGGTTCTGCCCCTTTACGGCAGACTCTACGGACGGGCAGAAGTACGGGTGAGTCTGGGTTTGGGGGGCACCGTGTGAGTAATGGATGGTGTGGATTGCACATATGTGTGCTCCTCTGAGCCTGGATGGGCCATGGTGCATGGAATGCTGCGTGCCGCTGTCCTACATGTCTGGGAGTGCTGTCAGTCCTATATTGGACAATCTGCCAGCTGTTCCTATCGTACAAGTGCCTGACCTCTGTGTTCCATTTCTGTGTCACCCTTCTAGGTCAGCGCCCACCAGAACAGGGCACATTAGCATGCCATTGTCAAGGAGGTATGGACCCTGGGGGTCTACAACCGGCGGATCACCCACTGTCAGAAGAGGTGGGAGGACATGCAGCACTGGTTACGAAAGATCACTGAGGCCCAGCTGGGGAAGTCCTCCCAATGTGAAAGGGGTGCCTGTCGGGCACTGACTCCCTTCATGCAAAGGATCCTGGCGGTCGCGTACCCAGATCTGGATGGGCGCTTGAAGGCTGCACAGCAGTCACAAGGGAGTGAGTACTCACTGACCATACTTCAGTCTGGAAAGATGACTGCGTGTGCGATAGGGCTCATGCTGCTTAGAGCAGGGAATTTGACTGGTGTCCATCTACTGTATGTTCCCCAAAGGGTGTAGGGGTGTCCCTGTCAGGTTTCACCTACCTCAGCTCCAAAAGTATTTCAGGGGATGGGTGTAGATCAGTATTCTGGTCAGTAGTCAGGGGTATGGCCATGGCCATTGTGCATGGTGCTGCCTGTTGGGTGTGTTTGCTGGGTGGGTGTATGTCTGGCCATTGTGCATCAGCATTCAGTTATTTACAAGTGTCTCTCCTGTTTTGTCTCCCCATCCCTGTTCTCTTGTGTTGGTTTGGTACAGCATCAACATCAGACGAGGGAGCTGAGGCATCGGGAAGTGGGGAAGCAGCGTCCCACGGATCCTCTGAGGCAGAGACAACGGACGCCCAGGGGACCAGTGGTTGGGAGGGCGAGGGGACTTCCACGGGGGAGGCTACTACCACAGGAGGTTGTGACTCTGAGACCTCCTCCGATGGGGGTCCTCTGGCGGTGGTGGACCCTAGTGCACACACCACTACGGTGAGATCTTCTGCCACCACCCATACATCACCGCTGTGCCCACCGAGTTGCCCGTACCCGCCCACCCAGAAAGGTGGGCGTCTCCTTCGCCCCAGGCACCTCCTCCCCTGCCCCAGTCAGCCCTGCTGCCCTCACAGAGGAGGCTATTGACCTTCTGAGAACCATCTCTGTAGGGCAGACAACCATACCATACATGCAGCCCATACACCACACCTGCACTCACCACCTCTACTGTAGTAGACACATGCAGCACACTCACCAGGCTTGCAGACACTCACCCAGCATACATCCATACTAGCTGTCTGTCAGCTCCCACTGTGTCCACCCCCACCTCCCAAAACACACAAACGCACCAAGACACCCACCCATCAGACATCCACCTCACCACAGCATACTGAGCAGTCACCTGCACCCACTACATGCACACCTACACCCCATACATCAACTCCTTCTGCCTCCATGCCCACGTTTCCTCTCCCGTTTTGACCTCTTCCAACCCACTGGCCCACCCCGTCTTGCCCCCAAACGTGCCCACCTCCTTGCGCTTTCCGTTCCTTCCACATCACAGCTCCACCCGAGCCAAACAGCCCCACCCCCTTCAAAGGAGAAGCCCACTCCCTCTCCAACCTCCACAAGAAAGTATAAGTCCCACCCCTGTTGAAAATCCCCACTTCCCCTGCCCCCTTCCGTGAGGTGCCTGGATCCCCATATGGTGCCCCGTTCTGTGGAGTACCCAGCACTTGTGGGAGTCAGGTGTGGCCATTTGTGGCCCAGGACAATGTACATTTTATGGACTGGCCATTGGCCCTGTTAGCACAGTTTGGCTCAGTTAGCTAATAATTAACGTTTCTGTGTGGCCAGTGTTTGGACTGCAAGCAGTTACACCCTGGTGTTTGTTTTAATTGTTTATGGGTGTGGGACTATTGTATGTACTATGGTCAAGTTGCAGTGGCCTTCGGTCGGGTATGTACCTCTTGGTGTGGGGTGTCTGACTTGTGCTGCTGGGAAGGGTTGGGGGGTGTTGCAGTGTGGGTGGGGTGGGTGGGTATGTAACTGTGCCCTTTCCTCCCTTGTGTCGTAGGTTGCGGTACTTACCATCGTCATCTTCGTCGGCGGTCTCGGTTGTGTAGGTATATGGCAAGGAGCAGGGCTGCATGATCAGCAGCTCTCTGTCTATGGCTGCCGCTGCACGTTCTGTGGAACTCCGGTGAGTGTTTCTTTATATTTGGTTAATTTCCGCCTGGCTTTGTGTGGCAGTGATTCCCACCGGAACTGGCGGCGGAATGGTGGTTCATAATTTAATGGGCGGGTTGGGCCTTTCCGATGGCCTGTGGGCGGACTCTGCCATCGTCGGCGGGACTCCTTTCATGGTGGTGGGTGGTTCGCGGGATGCGTGTGTTTCAGCTTGATCATTTTTTGGCGGTCCGGACCGCTCCTCTGTTGGTGGTTTCTACTGCCACTGCCGGCGTAGCGGAACGGACCACCATGTCCATAATGAGGGCCTAAGACTATTATTCTTTTTAAAATTCATATCTTGACTTGTGTATGTTGGATTTTTGTTGTTTTGGTCTTGTTTTGTTTAGATAAATATTACCCATTGTCCTAAACCTGTGTTGTGTCATTTTGTGGTGTTTTCACAGGGTTACTGTGTGTGTTGGTAAAAATACTTTACACATTACTTCTGAAGTTAAGCCTGTCTGCTGGTGCCAAGCTACCAAGGTGGTGAGCTGGGGTAAACTGAGGATGATTCGACTTTACCCTGACTACAGTGAGGGTCCTTGCTTGGACAGGGGGTAACTTGACTGCCAACCAAAGACTCCATTTCTAACAGTAAATACCTGGCCAATCATGCCTAGGGATTGTTGGTAAGCTCCCAAGACTTGGGAGATGTTGTCCTGGCCAGTTGTGTCCCTAGGAGCCTCCATCCTCTGGCCCACACCAGCTCTCCCACGCACCCTTAACCCATGTGCTGATGCCCCTGGCACAGTTTGCTGACTCCCACTGGTGGGAGGTCCATCATTAGCTGGGTTGACAACAAGAGACTCAGGTACCTATACTGGGGGGACACACGATAGAAGACACTAGCCTAGGGTCACAGGTTTGGGGGTGAATGGTTGCCTGCGATGTTGATGCAGCAGGGCTGGGAGGTGTCAATGTGGGCAGGATGAGGCTCACAGTTGTTGAACGTCCAGGTGTCCCAGATGGGCTAGCTTCATCCTCAATGTCCATACATCCAGGGGTGTTTTCCTTACTGGGACCTTCATCCAGAGAGGAAGTGGCAGTTTCTGGTGTCCTCTCCATGGTAAGAATAGCATGGTTACCTGCAGGAGAAGTGGAACAGACAGTTTTTGAAAGTAATGAAATAGGTGACATCAAGGTTTGATTGCTAGACATGCTATGTGGCATGCACACAAAGCCTTTATATTATCCCCTGATATGACAATGACACCTGCTTCCAAATCTGGGTTACAGCTATGTGGGACACAGAGATTTGCAATTGCATACACCATGCTCCAAGATCTTAGAGTATCTTGGTGGTTAGATGACTGTTCATTGACACATGTCTTGTATGAGTAAAGACATGACAATGTAAAGTTATCTCCTAGTAAGGTGTATAGTATGATTGAGTCAACTAACAGCTGCAAACTGTACTATGGTGACAGAGCTGGGCAGCAGTATGGAAGTTAAAATTTAACCTGGCCCTCTGTATGGGTATACTGAAGGTATATCCAGCCTCCTATATAGGTTCCCCACACTGTGAGTACATGACTTTCTTTGGATGGTAATTTCAAGGGCCAGTTTAGTAGGGAGCACAACTGTAGCTGTGTGTTGCTTCTAATAGTACTGGTGGGAGCTGTAGTGCAGTTAGTCCCTGTACTCCCCATGCCATACACAGACAATGTGCCTCCAGGTGAGGTAAGTTGACATGAGGCATGCCTTAGAGCGGTATTTGGACTTTTGGACACAGGGATGGTGGGTGGGTTGGTTGTTGAGGTAGCCAAAGGTGATCAGTGAGCACGCAAGACAAAGCTTTTTGGTGACATTAATGGTGTTGTGACTTACCAGACTCCACTCCCCCAGGGATTCCTGTCAGGCCCTCAGGATGCAGAATGTCCAACACCTTCTCTTCTCATGATGTGAAAGATGGGGAAGGAGGTGTCGGCCCACCGCCAGACTTGAGGACCGGCAACTGGTGCCTGGTGGCCATGCAACATACCTTCCCTCTAAGGTCATAACGTCTCTTCCTGGTGTCCTCCCTTATGCGTGGGTGGCTGCCTAAAGAATTTACCCGGTTGACTATCCTTTGCCACAACTCCATTTTCCTGGCAATAGATGTTTGAGGGACTTGTGCTCCTACTCTGATAATTTTGTCCACCATGACCCTCAACCCATCATCTTTGAAATGTGGATGTTTTTGTGAGGACATGGTAGTGGTGGACCAGATGGTGAGATAGAAGAAATGGAAAGGGAAAACAAATTGTGATGAGGTGTGGGTGCTGTGATGTGAGTAGCTGATAGTTGCTGTCTATTGTGTGGGGTACTAATTTGTGTGTTTTGCAGGTGTGGGATGAGTACTAGGTGAAATGTGCAGGGGTACCTATTGTATGCTTTGTGATTTTTATTTTTAAGCGGCTTCTATCTGGCTGTGTTTGGTGTTTTTGCTGCAAAGGATTGTGGGGTGTGAAGGGGTGTGTTTTATAGTGCGGTGTGTCATGTGTGTGGATGTGTGTCAGGTGTGGGGTTTTCAAACTATACAATGTGGTATGGTGTATTAGTGATGTGACCGCGGCGGTTCACATCAACATTGGTTTTCTGCCATGGAAGAACTATTTTCGTGATTGGTGGATCGTAATATGACTGGAGGTTTTTTGGCGGGCTGGCAGTGCTGGTGGTGGGACCACCTCTTTCCCACCCTCCAGTGTCCTGGCGGTGTCAGTAACTTGGCTGGATTTTGGACTCTTAATATAGCAGTTGGATTACTGCCAACGTGGTGGTCCTTTGGCAGCCGCCACCACGGCAGTCTTGCCAAAAGACCGCCAAACTCATTAAAAGGCCCATAAAGTTCACACAAACAATATATCACATTTCACACCCAAAAGAAAAGAAGTAAATAAAACTTGTTTTGTAGCTGTTGCTGTGTAGCCACTTAATAGAAAATAGAAATCCACCAAAAATGTGAAAAATATTGCCCAAAAAGACCAAAAAGGGAAAAATAAAACAAATCTAATTGAGATCCCTCAAGCAATCCAAAGAATCAAAGGATCTAGGAACCATAAAAAAAAACAAAAAGTATTTGAAAAAAAGGCCATGCTCCAGGAAATCTGAAAAAAAGGAATTCAAAGTAAAAAGCAATGGTTTCCTATAAACCAAAAATGATTTCCTTAAAAACACTGTAAGCTCCCAGTGCTCATAGGATATGTTCCTAGATGAAAACCTGAAAATTAAATGAAAAACACCCACCCGCAAAATACATTAAGGCCCTTATTACAACCCTCACGTAAATCCCGCTTACTGCCGTGCAGAAGACTGCCAACATACCACTGCGGCCGCGGATTTCCCCTACAGGTTTTACGACTCACAGCTCGGAATCCGCCATAATACAGACACCCACACAAGTCTGCCACACCAAAGGTCAGTGATAAACTGGCGATAACAAAACCGACACCGCCACGCCAACAGGAATACGCCCACAGTATCACGACCCATGAATCCACGCGGCGGTCTTTCAACCGCGGTATTCCATTGGCGATACACACCACCGCGCCCAAAATGCACACACATTTACAAAACACAACCACATTGGACAAATCGAAATACCCACACCTGACACACATACAGACACCACACCCACACACCCAATCCAATATAAAACACACATCATCCACAAACCCTTACTACCAGAATTCTGATACCACGCTAGAGAGAGACACCACCATAAACAACAACAGCATTCACAGACACACAACACCATCACTTACACAACATCCACGCACCTCAAACAACACACAACAACACATCCCCTCACACATCACAACACACACCAACTCTCACATCACCCACACCACATCATGGCACCTCAACGACACCCCAGGTTCTCTGAGGAGGAGCTCAGGGTCATGGTGGAGGAAATCGTCCGGGTAGAGCCACAGCTATTCGGATCACAGGTGCAGCACACCTCCATTGCAAGGAAGATGGAGCTATGGTGCAGAATCGTCGACAGGTTCAACGCAGTGGGACAGCACCCCAGAACACGGGATGACATCAGGAAGATGTGTAACGACCTACGGGGGAAGGTGCGTTCCGTGGTCCCCAGGCACCAGATTGCTGTACAGAGGACTGGCGGTGGATCCCCACCTCCTCCCCCACAACTAACAACATGGGAGGAGCAGGTCTTGGCAATGCTGCATCGTGTGGGCCTCGCAGGAGTAGCAGGAGGACTGGACTCAGGGAAGTCAAAGCTTTACTATTATATCCCCCACCCAACCTCCTACCTGCATGCCATCACATACTATCCACAAGCCACCACAGAGCCTCCCCCCTCAGGAAACACCAGCACAGCACCCACCCAGTGGGCCCATCCCTCTGTCCCCAGGACACGTCAATCAGCAGTGTGTTCACCACTACAGGGAGCCCAGGCAAACCCACCAACCCAAGACATCCATTGCTAGGAAGATGGAGCTATGGCGCAGAATTGTCGACAGGGTCAACGCAGTGGGACAGCATCCAAGAACACAGGATGACATCAGGAAGAGATGGAACGACCAACGAGGGAAGGTACATTCCGTGGTATCCAGACACCAGATTGCTGTACAGAAGACTGGCGGTGGACCCCCACCTCCTTCACACAACTAACTACATGGGAGGAGCAAGTCTTGGCAATTATGCATCCTGAGGGCCTCACAGGAGTAGCAGGAGGACTGGACTCTGGTAAGATATATCTTTACTACTTAATCCCCGCCACGCCACCTGCATGCCATCACATACCACCACCCTCACCCTCACACCCATCACCCTAAAAACCCACAGATACCCCACTAACACAACCCACACATCCCAAAATCAAGCCCTGCATGTAACACCAATGCATGGACACCCATCACCAAAGCATGTCCAGTACAGAGACTCACTCATGCCCCAAAATCACCAATCACACAAGGACCAAGCCAATAATGGAAGCACAGGAGTAGAGGGGTCACTCACCCATTGCAAAAGATCGCACACACAGATACAATAACTATGCATTTACACCCCAACAGGACCCATACCCAACGTCACCGGACAGGAGGTGCCAGACATATCTAGTCCACCCACAAAAGAGACCCACAGTGATGACAGCAGCTCTGCACGTCTGGATTAAGATGACCAGCCTGGCCCATTAGGGACCTCGGGACAGTTGGTTCCCCTGATACAGTCACAAACCACTACAGAGCCTCCCCCTCAGGAAACACCAGCACAGCACCCACCCAGCGTGCCCATCCCTCTGTCCCCAGGACACGTCAATCAGCAGTGTGTCCACCACTACAGGGAACCCAGGCAACCCCACTAACACAGGATGATCAGGGACCTGGGGGCAGTGGGCACACGGTTCAGGGGACAGAGGCACAGGATAACAGGGAATCTGGGAGATCTGCTGTGCGACAGGGGGAGGACAGGCCCAGGGAACCCACTCTCCACGAGGCACTCTCCAACATCATGGGAGCATACCACCATTCCCAGGAGACCATGGGCACGGTACTGGCCAAGTTTCAGGAGACCCAGCGGCTGCTGGAGGAACACTACCTGGGGATCAGGAAGGACTTGAAGTCCATCAATACCACCCTGGTCACCTTTGCAGGGGTGCTGGCAGACCTTCTCAACACCAGGAGGGACACAGTGGCACACCAACGGGCCCCTGACACTAGCCTGGACAATGAACAGCCCTACACCTCCGCTGGCGCTAGTGGACAGGAGGCACCGCCATGGGAACAACAGGACACCAGCACCCCACCCCCTGCAGATGGAGAACTACCCTGCAAACTGTCTCTGAGATCCAGGGACAAGTCAGATAACATTGCCAAGACCCCAGCCAGGAAATAAGAACCCCCTGAATTTCAACCTTCTGTACTACTATGTCACCTTGTCCATCCTTAAACTGCCATTGCTTCACTTCCTATGCCCCTTTGGACAATGCACCTGTGACACAAATAGACCGGACTCTGCCATGGACATACCTCCACCATCACCCGAGCCCTTTTTACAACCCCCTCCACTTATTTGCACAGGAATAAACACAGTTCAATCACAAAACAATCTGGAGTCAGTCTGTGCTTTCACAAATGTGTAATTGCAATATCTATGGAATATAGCAATGTCAATTTACTTGTTCACATACCAATGTAACAGAGCTGTAGGCCAGGAGTAAACATAGCAGAGGGCACAAAGTGGGACCCAGATCTGTGAAATGGAAAGTTAAAGTGACAAGTCAGTGTCCATACACTCAGTGAAAATGACAGACTTATGCTAGCTCCAACAATAGTATGAGATGTGGGAAGTGGTTACATCATCTTACCTGTGTCTCACTGGAAGTATTGCATGATGATGTTATTTCGGCTGTCGGTATCCTCTTCTTCTGCCTCCTCTTCTTCACTGTCCACAGGCTCCACAGCTGCCACAAGACCACCATCTGGGCTATCCTCCTGCAGAAAAGGCACCTGGCGTCGCAAAGCCAGGTTGTGCAGCATACAGCAGGCCACGATTATGTGCCACACCTTCTTCAGTGAGTAGTATAGGGAACCACCTGTCAGATGGAGGCACCGGAATCTTGCCTTCAGGAGGCCGAAGAAGTGTTCTATTATCCTCCTAGTTCGCCCATGTGCCTCATTGTAGCGTTCCTCTGCCCTTGCCCTGGGATTCCTCACTGGGGTCAGTAGCCATGACAGGTTGGGGTAACCAGAGTCACCTGCAAATGTCGAGGGACAACTGCAAGACACACACAAACCCTTAGGGACAACCCCATACCCAGACACCTATGTCAACTGTATTGGGAACTTGGCCTCACCTATTAGCCACACACAGAGCCTCAGGAGTTGCCCCATCACATAAGGGATGCTGCTATTTCTCAAAATTTAAGCGTCATGCACAGAGCCAGGATACTTGGCATTGACATGGAAGATGTACTGGTCTGCCAAACACACCATCTGCACATTCATCGAATGGGAGCTCTTCCGGTTTCTGTACACCTATCATTCCTGCGGTGTTGACAAATGCCACATGTGCACCATCAATGACTCCAATGATGTTGGGGATATGTGTCAGGGCATAGAAGTCACCTTTCACCATGGGCAAATCCTCCACCTGAGGGAAAACTATGTAACTGCACATGTGTTTCAGCAGGGCACACAACACTCTGGACAACATGTTAGAGAACATTGGCTGGGACATCCCTGATGCCATGGCCACTGTTGTTTGAAAAGACCCACTGGCCAGGAAATGGAGTACAGACAGGACCTGCACTAGAGAGGGTATCCCTGTGGGATGGCGGATAGCTCACATCAGGTCTGGATCCAACTGGGCACACAGATCCAGGATTGCTGCACGTTCAAGCCTGTATGGGATTATGATGTGTCTCTCTTCCATTGTTGACAGGTCCACCAGGGGTCTGTACACCGGAGGATGCTGCCATCTCACCACCTGCCCCAGCAGACGTGCCCTATGGAGGAGAACAGCGAGGAGAGAGTCATCCAACACTGAGGTATCACAATGTGTTCTTTGCAGAAACGTTAGTAATCCGCTATGTGCCGGTATCTGTCTGTATTCCCGGCCTAGATAGGTGTGACGCAGTTTTTATCCATCCCATGTGGCCCCCTGAAATGGCGGCTGCCTGACCTGTAAGGTGGCACAAGGGGATATGAGGTAATTGTGCTGGCGTTTTACACTGTCGCGGTGGGCAGTCGAAGACCGCAGCTCAATTCTGCATTGGTTAACATTGGGCCCTATGGGTCCCAGGAACCAATGACGATGTACGCCGGCAGTGACGGTACTCACCGCCGCGGAGGTGACCGCCATTTTCTGTCTGTTCACTCACTTGATACCTGACCTTCAACAGGAGAGGACCTACACTGCAAGTGCTGCTGTGACCTGTGTCTGGAAGCGACGATGGCTACAGTGTCTGGGGAAAGTGCCCCTGCCTTCACTTCAGTAGAGTTGGAGAAACTAGTGGATGGGGTCCTCCCCCAGTACACGCAACTGTTCGTTCCTCCAGACAAACAGATGAATACACTGTGAGCATGCTGCATGGGCAATGCCTGCTTTGAGTGGTGTGGATGGAAGATACATGGGGGCTGAGGCCTGTATGTGCGGATGGTGAATGTATGTGCATCAGGGCATGGGTGGGAACTGGTGGGCAATGACTATGACGGTCCAGACGGGTGAGTAATTACCTTTTCCCTGTACCATTCGTCTAGGTCATCGCCCATCAGAAGAAGAGTATTTGGCATGCCATCACCAAGGACTTCCGGAACCTTGGGGTCTACCACAGATGGAGCACCCACTGCCGTAAAAGATGGGAGGACCTGCGCCGCTGGAGCAAGAAGACGGCGGAGGCACAGCTGGGGATGGCCTCCCAACGTGGAAGGGGTGCCCGTCGCACCATGACCCCCTGATGTCCCGGATCCTGGTGGTGGCGTATCCAGAGTTGGATGGGCGCTTGAGGGCATCACAGATGCCACAAGGGGGTGAGTACACTCTCATTCAGCTGACTCTGCGCGCATAACGAGGTGTCTGGGTGGGGGAGGTGGTCAGTGGGTTCCCCTAGGCCAGGACGAACTTGGTAGGCAAGGTCCCTTCTGAGGCAGGCTATGTGGCACCCCAAACCCACTAGAGGTAAGAGCCATCTACACCTAGTCAGGCTCCTGTTACTTCCAGGTGTGCAGCAACTTGGATTAGGCCTCGTACCCCATGGTCAGGTGAAGTTTCAAGGAACTGTTAGTGCATGGCGTAGTGCAGAGGGCTGCTCCCTGTGTGTTGTGTCCGCCAACGGTAGTGGTGTTGCATGCACTGAACATGTTTTTCTTCTGTCTTTCCCCCCCTTTTTGTGATCTCCCTGTTCTTGTGTGCAGTAGCATCATCAGGCGGAGGAGCATTGGCACTGGAGCAGGAGGGAGCTGCAACCCACTTGGCCCTGGAGGGTGAAGCAACAGAGTCTGAAGCCACCAGTGGGATGGAGAGCGAGGGGAGCTCCACGGTGGGGACAGGAGCAGACACCAGTGACAGCGACTACTCCTCTGATGGGAGCTCCCTTGCGGTGGCGGCCACCTCTGTGCCCACTGCATCAACAGGTACAGCCAGCACCCCCCCACCAGCACCGCCCTCCTAGCAGCCCCTCAGCGTGTGTCCCGTGCCCGCTCACTGAGGAGGGTGGGCATCTCCTTCACCCCAGGCACCTCAGGCCCTGCCCCAATCAGCCCTGCTGCCCTCAGTGAGGAGGCTATTGACCTCCTGAGATCCCTCACTGTTGGGCAATCTACCATTTTGAATGCCATCCAGGGTGTTGAGAGGCATTTGCAACAAACAAATGCATACCTGGAGGGCATTCATTCTGGGCAGGCGGCCCAACAGAGAGCATTTCACGCTCTGGCCTCAGCAGTGATGGCAGCCTTTGTCCCTGTGTCCAGCCTCCCCCCTCCAACTTCCTCCACCCAGACCCAATCCCCTGTACCTCAGCCTATCCCAAGAACACCATCAGACCAGCATGCACACACATCAACACACAAGAGTGGACATGGCAAACATAAGCACCACACATCCCACTGGCACTCACACAAGCACCATCCCCATGCAGACACACCAACATCCACTGTCTCCACTGTGTCCCACACCACATCCTCCTCCTCCCTCCCTGTCTTGTCTCCACTCACACCTGCATGCACTACATCCTCAGCTACTACCTCCATCACCAGCACGACCATCACCACACACCGCTCACGTGCAACCACCATTCACACATCCCCTGTGTCCTCTCCCAGTGTGTCTGTTAGCCCTCCTCCCAAACTACACAAAAGCAGGCACACACCAACCCAACAGCCATCCACCTCACAACAGCCTCCGGCCCATGCACCTTCACCCAAATTCAGCAGACGTACACCTCCTACAACCACTACCTCTTCCTCCACTCCCAAACCCCCTCCATCTTCCCGTCCCAGTGTGTCTAAAAAAATGTCATGGCAAACTTTGACCTCTTCCCTTCACCTCCCCCCCACGTCCTTCCCCTAGGGCCAGGCTTTCCAGGTCCCAGCCCAGCACCTCATCCACCAAATCCCCAGGCACAGTGGTGCCAGCAACTGCGGGGTCATTGAGTGCACCGCCTATCAGGGCTGCCAGTGTGCCACGTAGTGAGGGCAAGGACATTCTGCCACCTGCCAAGGTGAAAAAGGTGCCCACATCCCGGATGGAGAAGCCAAAACTACCAGCTACCAAGGGCTTAGCAAAAATAAAAGGAGATAGTGGCAAGACAACTGTGGCACCATCAAAGGTGGGGAAGGGCCAAAGCAGAAGAGCAGGTCAGGAGAGTGCATGGTGGCACCGACTGAGGGAACAGTGTCACAACTTCTGTCCACAACCACACCAACCTGTACGGCGGCAAACACCGCTAGCTGCCCCGCCACCACAACCGCCACCTGCACCGCCACCTGCACTGCCACTGGCACGTCTACAGCCTCAGTGACAGTCCCCAGCCTCTTCCCCAGTGGGCAGCAGTCTGAGGCTGCAGGAGACATCCTGTGTCCCTCAGCAGGTGCTGAACCATGCACCACCGCCAGGACCGCCACCAGCACCGCTGCCACAGACACCGCCGCAAGCACCGCTGCCACAGGTACCGCTGCAAGCACCGCCACCAGCCACGCGACCTACTCAGACAGTGGCACCACCGCTGACATGTCTACCATCCCCAGTGGTCAGTCGTCCGAGGCTGGAGGAGAGTTCCTGGACCCTGGGTAGCTTCCATGAGGCATGACTTCCATCACTGTCTGCACCTGCAGGAGGAAGGCGGAGCCGCAGCAGTGTGGGGTATGTCTCTGCCTCCATGGCGTATCATGCTACCTGTACCTCGCCAATCTCGTGGCACACACACCCAGGTGAAGGAATTGTACAGAACCAGTGGAGAGATACATCCACTACCTCAGTCCTTGGTAGGATGAAGCACTCTGAGCACAATGCCCCCTCCAGAACCAATGGAGAAATACATCCACTACCTCAGTCCTTGGCAGGAAGAAGCACTCTGGGCACCATGCCCCCTCCAGAACCAGCATTGTGATTTCATCTGGCTGAGGTGCCCCCCTCCCCCGGAGGTGCCTGTATATTTTCGGTCTGATGCCCCAGCAGTGTTCTCTCCATTTCCATTCAGGTATCTAGTGTGGGCTTGGCCCATGCATTTTGGGCCCAGTGGTCCACGGACAATGATTGGTACACTATCCGGACTTGTGTAGTTGGTGTACATATTTGTATATACTGAATTTTTAATTTTGACTATCTGATTTTTCATGATTACACTGGTTACAATCATTTCCTTTTGTCCTTGCATTCTTCCAGGGGGTGGAGGTGTGTATATGTGAGGTTGCTGCATGTATTTGTGTGTATGTTGTTGTGGGTGAGGGTAGGGGTGCGGGTATTGCGTGTTGCGTGTGTGTGTCACTCTTCCCCCCCTGTGTTGTAGGTGCAGTACTCACCGTGGTCGTCTCCGCTGCCGTTCGTACTCCTGGTAGATGAGAAGATACATCAACATTGGTAACACCTGTAGTTCGGGCTCCATGGCGTCCTGGTTCCTTGTTGGGTGTCGAGAGGTGAGTGTTTTCCCTTCTGTGTACTGTTTCCGCCGTGCTTTTGATCGCGTTGGTTCCGCACCGGAAAAGGTGACGGATAGGCGTCTTGAAATACAGTGGGCGGTACTTTGTCCTCTGCTTGTCTGTTGGCGGTGACCACCGCAGTGATTGTTTCTATTGCCGTGGCGGTCAGAGTGTTAAAGTGGCTGTCTATGTTGGCGGTTTCCGCCGTGGTTGAGATTCCATTTTTGTTTCCGCCGGCCTGTTGGCGGTATTACCGCCGCTTTAACACCGACCGCCAGGGTTGTAATGTGGGCCTAAATTTCTAAAACTACAGATAGATGATAGTTAATCATTAAAATATAACTATTATAACACAATTTAACATAACAAAGTGATACATTACTAATATAGCATAAAAAAACCAACATGGCAAACTAGTGAAAAAGAGTAACAGTAATACATCAAAATGTACAAAGAAAACACAAACAAAACTATAACTAACTTTGTCGACCTCCCTCCCAAAACCCCTACCCTCAAAACTCTTAAAAGATTCCTAAAAAAAGGACATACCTGTTGCGATGAACAGGAGCACCTTATTGCAACCTTGTTCTAGGAAAATAGACTAAAAATACCACAAATAAGTTAAAAATATATATTGTAAACATATATATTAAAATAATGTTGAAAGAATGTATATAAACATAGTTAAGAAATGTTAGGAATCTGTTGAACAATGGACAATACAAGTTGAAAATATACAACATACAATAGTATTGAAATATAATTTACATGTTTTTATTATGAAACTTTTTTTGTATTTACTTAACTTTATATAACTTTTTAACTTGAAGTACATATGATTAAACTGCAAAAATATGCAATAATCTTTGGAAAGATAAACAAAATTAGAAAAATGTCTCATGTGTCTTTGTTATACAAAAAAAGTAATTAATAATGTTATTGCTTACAAACATCCGACAAAAGTTTTTATGATATTTCTAATCACCAACAAATTTGCTAAAATAACACAAACTAGATCTACTACTTACAAATAAAAGTAACATAAAATATTTGTAAATGAAAATCTAAACTTACAGCCCCATTACAGGTTTGGCAGAACCACCACAGGAACACCAAACTGACGGGGAGGATGCCACCATGGCAGTGATGTTCCGCCCAAGCGTATTACAATGTTACCGCCGGTCTGACTGGCGGGAACATTGCAATATGTGTATCCATTGGAAACAGTGTTAGGATCTTAGACTTGGGTCCGTTAACTCGGCTCCTAACACTACAGCACCCTCGGAATGCGCACTGACTGCAAAGCAGACAGTGTGCATTCCAATGGTGCTGGGCAGGGGCCCCACTGTGGCCCCGGCACTGGCTTTCTACCAGGCTTTTCATGGCAGGGTCCCTGCCATGTAAGGGCTGGTGGAAAGTGGGGTTGTAATCAGCCATGCGACTCTGAGTTTAGCACCACCTTGGCTGGTGACTAGCCAGACCTCTACCACCCCATCGAGATCGATGACCCTGGTAGGGACGGCAATTAGGGGAAGGCATTGGACACTAAAGGGTTGGAATGCACTATTTCCCCTCCAAACAAATCCAATTTTAGGAAGGTTTTGGACACTATAGTGGTGACATTTAATATGCCCACTCCACTCTAAACCCATTTGTGGAAGGCGTTGGACACGTAAGGGTTGACAATTGACTATTACCACTTCAACCTGTACCAATTTGGGGACAGTGTTTGATACTGAAGGGGTGACATTTACTATTCAAGTTCCAATCAAAACTTATTTCATGGATGTTGACACTAATGGGGTGACATTTTCTCTTCTCACACCAATCTAAAACAATTAGGGAAAGGTGTTTCACAAATAAGGCTTGGCATTTATGATTCCCACTACAATCTAAACCAATTAGAGGAAAGTTCACACTTGAAGGTTGACTACCAATTAGAGAAAGGGATGACATTTACTATTTCCATCTCAATCTAAACCAATTTGGGGAAGGTGTTTGGAACTGAAGGGGTGACATTTACTATTCCCACTCCAATTAAAAACAATTCAGGAAAAGTGTTGGGGACTGAAAGGATGACATTTACTATTCCCACTCCAATCTAACCAGATATGGGGAAGGTGTTGGACACGAAAGGGGTGACATTTAGTATTCCTACATAAAATATTTATAAATTATTCACTACTAATAATTAATATATTTTTCTGAATATTTACTACCATTGATCAAATTTAAGCTGTAGACAGAAAAATGCAATCATATTTACTGGTAAAGTGAAATATATTTTAAAAATAAAATTACAATTTTGAAAACAAAAAAACAAAAAAACAATTCTACAATTTAAAAAAGTTACAAAATATTTAAAATCTAAACATTTAACACATGAATACTTCTAAATATTTACCTTTATTAAAAGTTTTGTTATATATTTGTATTTTATACTATTTATTTTTTTAACTTATTTAATACCAGTGATATATATCTTCATTAATAAGAAATGAAATTAAAATGTGATAAAAATATTAAAATAACAAAAGACAGTAAAACATTGAAAAATAATAATTTGCATATCTTCAAACAGCTTAACATAAAATTATTTTCAAATATAATTTTTGAAAAATCCTACCACCCTTATGCTCTAAAAACCCAACACCCGTTCACTAAAACAAATATATTAAACGATTATTGCTATACATCAATACAACTAAAAATAAAAAATAAAAACAATTTCATAACTAGAAAAATTACAAAAAACACAAATAAATAAAAATAATAAACATATTAATCAAACGCACTATAATAAATTATATACTAATTAACACTTACAAACACTATTACATACAACAATATTTTTGTCAGAATCTCACCTAAAAGTATTTTCGCAGGCGTGAAATTCAGCCCTGAAGAATAGTCCCAACCTCTGAGTTTGGGCAGGAATACTAAGTACTCATTATGAGGTTGGCAAACCGACCTGCCAGCCCTGTGAAGAGAAGACCACTGCGGAGTTGGCTGTCTCCTCCCCTGGCCCAATTACAAGGTTTCCACTGGACTGACCAGTGGCAACCTCAGAAAACTGAGGTTTCTGTCAGTCAGCCCAGTGAAAACGATGCAGCGGCATTGGCCTTGGCTCCTAATGGAGCAGAGGCCAATGCTGTCGCACAGAGGCCCTCAGAATACACTGTCTGCTGTAGCAGACAGTGTGTATTTCGAGGGTGCTGGACAAGGGGGGCCCTGTACTGCCCATGCCACTGGCCTCGCTTAGCCCCACACTGGGTTTCTCCTAGCCTTTCCATGGCAGGGTCCCCACCATGGAAAGCCTGGCCAAAACAGGAGTCCTGATCAGCATGACAGCGCTGAGTTCAGTGCCGCCATGACTGTACACGAGTTCAACCCCTGTCACCCATTGGGAACCATTTTTCTAGGAGGGATGACAGTCCCCTGGTGGTCTGACCGCTAGGGTCGTAATGTAGCAGTCGGACTGCCTGGAGTGCGGCGGTCCGACCGCCACCGCGAGCTGGCGGTCCTTGGACCACCAGACTTGTAATAAGGCCCTAAGTCAAAGTCTAACTTGCCTTGACTGAATGAGGGGAAGTAGGAGTAGAGGAGCAGCTGACCTATGTATTGGAAGAGGTACGTCTATGTCATACGTCTATGTCATCAAATATTCTCTCCATCACCTCCTGTAATAATACAAACATTATCATTGAATATTGATCAACCCTAAGTTTGAATGAGTCTTTTATGTACATTGTCCTGTATACTTGGATAATTTTCCTATTCTAAAACACAAGAATATAAATGGACTAACCCAAATGCTCTTTAGAACAAGGTCAACATTGGCGGTAAAAGGCGCTTACCGCCGTGCCGAAGACCGCCAATACACCGCCGCGTCGGCGGGAGACCGCCACAGCTATTATGACACACATCACGGAATCCGCCGAAATTCAGACACCCACACAAGTCCGCCACACCAAAGGTCAGCGATAAATATGCGGAAACAAATCCTCCACCTCCACGCCAACAGAAACACGCCCATGCTATTACGACCCACGAATCCACGTGGCGGTCTTTCAACCGCGGTATTCCATTGGCGGTACACACCGCTGCACTCAAAATACACACACATCTCCAAAACACCGCCACATTGGACAATTTGAAATACACACACCTGATACACATACAAACACCACTCCCACACATCCAATACAATATAAAACACACACTCACCTCACCCACAAACCCCTACGACCACAAATTAGAGACGAAGGCCAGAGAGAGACAGCACAGAATAGATAACACCATCACACAGAGGCACACTACACCATCACCCACACAACATCCACACACAAAACACCACATACCACTACACCCACCACACTCATCAACACATACACCACCCCACACATCACACACAGCACCCCATGTCACGCCAAAGACACCCCCGCTTCTCTGAGGAGGAGCTCAGGGTCATGGTGGAGGAAATCATCAGGGTAGAGCCAGAGCTATTTGGCGCACAGGTACAGTACACATCCATAGCCAGGAAGATGGAGCTATGGCAAAGAATAGTCGACAGGGTCAACGCTGTGGGACAGCACCCAAGAAATAGGGAGGACATCAGGAAGAGGTGGAACGACCTACGGGGAAGGTGCGTTCAACGGTATCCAGGTACCACATCGCGGTACAGCGGACTGGCGGCGGACCCCCACCTCCTCCCCCACAACTAACAGCATGGGAGGAGCAAGTCTTGTCCATCTTGCATCCTGAGGGCCTCGGGGGAGTCGTCGGAGGAACGGACACTGGTAAGTCTAATCTTCACTATGATATCCCCCACCCTACCTGCATGCTATCACACACCCCAACCCTCACACCCTCCCCTATCACCCTAACTCCTCACTAATCTACCCATAACACCAACCACCCATCCCAACCCCAAGACCTGCATGACACAACTAAGCATGGACACCCATCACTAAAGCATGCCCACTGCACAGACCTACAACACCCCCCAACCATCACCACACAAGCCCCCACACAGGAATGCCTGCACTGGGGTTCACGCACACCCATCAATAGCACACCATGAAACACACACATGCAATAATCATGTTCTCATACCCCTGCAGGAACCCGAAGGACCGTCACCACACCAGAGGGTCCAGACAACACCACTCCACCCCCAGAAGAGGCCCACAGTGACGACAGCAGCTCTGCCCTACTGGATCTTGATGACCAGCCCGGACCATCGTGGGCCTCAGGACAGTCGGTTCCCCATGTCCAGCCACAGCCCAACACCGAACTGCCACCCTCTGGGAACACCAGCACAGCACCCACCCAGCCGACCCATACCTCCCTACCCAGGACAGGTCAATCAGCGGTGTGTCCACCACTACAGGGCACCCAGGCTAACCCACCACCCCAACAACAACAGGGACCTGGGGGCAGTGGTAGTGGGCACACGGTCCAGGGGACGGAGGCACAGGAACACAGAGGAACTGGGAGGGCTGATGTGCGACAGAGGGAGGACAGGCCAAGGGAACTCACTCTCCACGAGGCCCTATCCTCCATCATGGGAGCATACCACCACTCCCAGGAGACAATGGCAACGGTCCTGGACAAGTTGCAGGAGACCCTGCGCCTGCAGGAGGAGCAGTATTTGGGGTTCAGGGAGGAGCTCAGGACCATCGGCTCCGCTCTGGGCACCATCGTAGGGGTGCTGACGGACATTCAAAAGACTTTGAGGGACACCGTGGCACTCCAAGGGGCCCCTGACAATAGCCAGGACGACGAACTGCCCACCACCTCCGCCGGCGCTAGTGGATAGGAGGCCCGGCCACAGGACCACAACACCAGCACCCCACCCCCTGCAGACGGACAACCACCACGCAAGCAGGCCCTAAGATCCAGGAACAGGACACAGCAAGATGGCAAGACCCCGCCAGGAAATAAGACTACCTTGATTGTCCCCCCACTGTCCCACTTTGTTACCCTGTCCAGATTGGAACTGCCCCAGCTCCACTTCCAATGGCCAGATGTGCAAAGTACCTGTGAGACTAATAGACTGGACTCTGCCATGGACATTATTCCACCATGACCTCTCCCCATTTCACAACTCCCCTACATTTTTATGCACTTCAATAAACACCCTTGAAACCTCAATAATATTGGAGTCAGTCAATGATTGTGAACTTTGTAATGTCAATTACAGTGTTAAAAAAGGTTAGCCATTGGAAGGTCAACATACCTATGTCACACATCACAAGCCTTTCAAAGGTGCAAGCTCTTGACACGTAGGTCAACACATTAGTGAAACTGAAATGGAAGGGGACAACTCAGTTAACAAATAGGGAGTGAAAGGTAGGTACAGGATAGAGGTAGACGTGTGAGATGTAATATACTGTAATGTGAAACATTAAATTGTACTCACCTGTGTCTCATTGAAAATATTGCTGTATGACTGACTCCCTGTTGTCGTTTTCATCTTCATCAGCTTCATCCTCATCACTGTCCACAGGCTCCCCAGGCTCCCCCGCTGCAACAACACCGTCATCTGGATCATCCTCCTGCAGAAAAGGCACCTGGCGTCGCAATGCCGCATGGAGCAGGCGATGATGATGTTGCACACCTTCTTCGGTGAGTAGAATAGGGACCCACCTGTCATATGGAGGCACCTGAACCTGGCCTTCAGGAGGCCGAAGGTCCGCTCGATTACCCTCCTAGTCCGCCCATGGGCCTCATTGTAGCGTTCCTCTGCCCTGGGATTCCTCACTGGGGTCAGTAACCAGGACAGGTTGGGGTAACCAGAGTCCCCCAATAGCCATACACGGTGCCTCTGGAGTTCACCCATCATATCAGGGATGCTGCTATTCCGCAGGATGTAGGCGTCATGCACTGAGCTAGGGAACATTGCATTCACCTGCAAGATGTACTGGTCTGCCAAACAGACCATCTGGACATTCATGGAATGATAACTCTTCCGGTTCCTGTACACCTGTTCATTCCTGCGGGGGGACCAGAGCTACATGGGTCCCATCAATGGCACCTATGACGTTGGGGATATGTCCAAGGGCATAGAAGTCACCTTTCACGGTAGGCAAATCCGCCACCTCAGGGAAAATGATGTATCTCCTTACGTGTTTCAGCAGGGCAGCCAACACTCTGGAAAAGACGTTGGAAAACATAGGCTGGGACATCCCTGATGCCATGGCCACTGTTGTCTGAAAAGACCCACTTGCTAAGAAATGGAGCACTGACAGCACCTGCACGTCAGGGGGTATTCCAGTCGGATGGCGGATTGGTGAAATCAGGTCAGACTCCAACTGGGTACATAGTTCCTGGATTGTGGCACGGTCAAACCGGTAGGTCACGATGACATGACGCTCTTCCATTGTCAACAGGTCCACCAGCGGTCGGTACACCGGCGGATTCTGCCATCTTCCAATATGTCCCAGCTGACGGTGCCTGAGAAGGACAACAGCGAAAAAACTGTCAGCATTCCTCCAGGTATGTACCCACAGTCATACACAAGACTACACCAGACAATTAACCCATCCGGGAAAGGTTTTGAGTGTAGGCCTCGGTATGTGTGACGCAGTAGTAAATTAAGCCATGTGGGACCCTGAAATGGCGGCTGCCTGACCTCTAAAATGGGACAATGGAATTGTGGGGTAACTGCGCTGGCGTTGCACACCGTCGCGGTAGGCGGTCGTAGAGCGCGGCGCAATGCTGCATTGGTTAACATTGGACCCTATGGGTCCCAGGAGCCAATGAACAGGTGCGCTGGCGGTGATGATGCGCACCGCCGCGGACATCACCGCCGCGGACGTCACCACTACAGTATTTTCTATCTGTTCAATCACTAGATACCTGACCTTCGATAGGAGAGGACCTACACTGCTAGTGCTGCTGTGACCTCGGTCTGGAAGCGACGATGGCTGCTGCGTCTGGGGAAAGGGCCCCTGCCTTCACTGCACAGGAGTTGGAGAAACTTGTGGATGGGGTCCTCCCCCAGTACACGCTACTCTACGGTCCTCCCGACCAACAGGTTAGTACACAGGGAGCACGTTGTATGGGCTAGGCCTGGGTGGAGAGGGCTGGGTGGATGAGGGAAGTGGGCAGAGTACATAGAACAGTCATGCATGGGGATGAATGGGCCACAGGGATAGAGTTGGAAGGGGGCCAATTACAACGACTGTGCAGTAGGTAATGACTGTTCCTCTTTCCTTGTGCATGTCATGTAGGTCAGCGCCCACCAGAAGAGGGACATTTGGCATGCCATCGCCAAGGAGGTCTGGACCCTGCGGGCCCACCAGAGACGGGGCACCCACTGCCGTAAGAGAAGGGAGGACATTCACTGCTGCAGCAAGAAGACGGCGGAGAATCAGCTGGGGATGGCCTCCCAACGTGGGAGGGGTGCCCGTCGCACCATGACCCCCCTGATGTTCCGGATCCTGGCGGTGGCCTACCCGGAGTTGGATGGGCGCTTAAGGACATCACAGCAGACACAAGGGGGTGAGTTCAACCTCATGCAATGGACTTTGCGTGCTGTGGAGCTGTCTGGGTGGGGGTGGTGGGCTGTGGGTGTCCCTAGGCCAGGGCGAGTTAGGTAGGCAAGGCCCTTCCGTTATGTAGGCCATGTGGCACTCTACCCCAGCTCCAAAAAAAGGCTAATTGATGTATAGTTGCCCCTTTGCCATCCATGTGGGCAGATGTCTACCATTGCCATGTAGGCCATTTCCCAGGAATTGCATGTGCAGAGGGCAGGAGCACGGCGTAATGCAGGGGGCTGCTGCGTTTGTCTTGTCCGCCAACGGTAGCGGTATGCCATGCACTAAAACTCTCTTTCTTCTGTCTCCACCCTTTTTCTGCTCTGCCTGTCTTCTGTACATCAGCATCATCAGGCGGAGGTACAGTGGCACCGGAGCACGAGGGAGCTGCATCCCACATGGCCATGGAGGGCCACACCACAGACTCTGATTTCAACAGTGGGACGGAGGGCGAGGGGAGCTTCACGTCGGCCACAGGATCACCAAACAGCGATACGGACTCGTCCCCCGATGGGAGCTCCCCTGTGGTGGCGGCACCATCTGTGCGCCCCACTTCTACAGGTACAGCCGCCACCTCCCCTACCAGCACCGCCCTCCCAGCAGCCCCTCAGCGTTCGCCCCATGCCCGCTCACCCAGGAGGGTGGGCATCACCTTCGCCCCAGGCACCTCAGCCCCTGCCCCTGTCACCCCTGCTGCCCTCAGTGAGGAGGCCATTGACCTCCTCAGGTCACTCACTGTTGGGCAGTCTACCATTGTGAATGCCATCCAGGGTGTAGAAGGAGAGTTGAAACACGGTAATGCATTCCTGGAAGGCCTTCATTCTGGTCAGGCTGTCCTTCAGCGAACCCTGCAATCTCTGGCCTCAGCACTGATGGCAGCCATTGTCCCTGTGTCCAGCCTCCCCCCTCCAACTTCCTCCACCCAGACCCAATCCCCTGTACCCGAGCCCATCCCAAGCACACCTACAGACCAGCATGCACACAAGTCAACACCCAAAAGTAGCTCAAGCAGACATAGGCACCACACTCACCACAAGCACTCACACAAGCATCAGACCCATACAGACACAGCAACATCCACTGTCTCCACTGAGTCCCCCTCCTCCTCTTCTCCCTCCTCCCTCCCAGTCTCGTCTACACACACACCTGCATGCACCACATCTACAGGCACTAGGACTCGCACCAGGACACCCAGCACCACAAGCCGCTCACCTGCACTCACCACCTCCACTGGCATATACACGTCCCCTGTGTCCTCTCCCAGTGTGTCTGTGACGCCCCCTCCCAAAGTACACAAATGCCGGCAATCACTCACCCAACATCCATCCACCTCACAACAGCCTCCAGTACCTGCACCTGCACCCAAAACACCTAAAGTGACACCTCCTACAACCACCTCCTCTTCCTCCACTCCCAGAGCCCCTCCAAATACCCATCCCAGTGTACGTCAGAAACTGTCCCTCTGTCAAATTGACCTTTTTGCCCCCCCCCTCCAATTCATCAGTCCCGTCGTAGCGCCTCAGCCAAAATGCCTCCAGTACCAGTGGTGCGTGTTCCAGGTTTTTGGAGTGCCCCGTCCACCAGGGCAGGCAGTATGACCCGGAGCCAAGGCACTGTCAGCCCACCCCCTGTGAAGGCTCCGAAAGTGGAGATTGGACGACGGGACCGTGTCAAGACTCCTGGTGGTACAAACAGTGAAATGGGATTGAAGGCGATTGGTGAGTCATCTGTAACTCAAAAGAAGGTGGGGAAGGTCCCGAGGAAGTCTCCCTAACCTGTTGTGAGTGTCACGGCGGAGAAGTGCGCCATCATTTCCGGCGGTCCAGACACAACCGCCAGCACCGTCGTTACTGGTCAGGAGACCACCGCCAGAGTCATAGCCCAGGAGGGCTCAAGTATCGTTACTTGTCAGGAGACCACCGCCAGAGTCATAGCCCCGGAGGGCTCAAGTATCGTTACTGGTCAGGAGACCACCGCCAGAGTCATAACCCCGGAGGACTCAAGTATCGTTACTGGTCAGGAGACCACCGCCAGAGTCATAGCCCAGGAGGGCTCAAGTATCGTTAGCCCAGGAGGGCTCAAGTATCGTTACTGGTCAGGAGACCACCGCCAGAGTCATAGCCCAGGAGGGCTCAAGTATCGTTACTGGTCAGGAGACCACCGCAACCGCCGGAGTCACAGCCCAGGAGGGTCCAGAATCTAACAGCCCCGCTGGGCAATGATGGAACGTCATGCCACACACCAATGTCAGTATCTGAACCGGCATCTTAGGCTACCGCTGAACAGTCCATAGGCAGCCATGGCAAAGCACCGCTGAACAGTCCATAGGCGGCCATGGCAAAGCACCGCTGAACAAGGCCAAGACCGCCATGGCAAAGCACCGCTGAACAGTCCATAGGCAGCCATGGAAAAGCACAGCTGAACAAGGCCAAGCCCGCCATGGTGAAGACCGCTGAACAGGGCAAAGACCGCCATGGCAAAGCACCGCTGAACAGTCCATAGGCAGCCATGGCAAAGCACCGCTGAATAGTCCATAGGCAGCCATGGCAAAGCACCGCTGAACAGTCCATAGGCAGCCATGACAAAGCACCGCTGAACAAGGCCAAGACCGCCATGGTGAAGACCGCTGAACAGGGCAAAGACCGCCATGGCAAAGCACCGCTGAACAGTCCATAGGCAGCCATGGCAAAGCACCGCTGAACAGTCCATAGGCAGCCATGGCAAAGCACCGCTGAACAAGGCCAAGACCGCCATGGTCAAGACCGCTGGACATGGCAAAGACCGTGTGGGTATGAATAGTCCGGCACATCAGGCATCGTTCTCCCATGTGCAGCTGGGACAGTGACAGGACAGGTACTTCCACGGGGAGACTCATCCAGTCTGGGCACCAGTCCCCCTCCAGAACCAGTGGAGACTTGCATCTACCTGAGAGACTGTGGCTTTGCACTCCCCAGGATGGCACAGTGGGCAACCCACCCACTGTAGACACTTGAGAGACTGTGGCTTTGCACTCCCCAGGATGGCACAGTGGGCAAACCACCCACTGTAGTGACTTGAGAGACTGTGGCTTTGCATTCCCCAGGATGGCACAGTGGGCAACCCACCCACTTGTGAGACTTGAGAGACTGTGGCTTTGCACTCCCCAGGATGGCACAGTGGGCAACCCACCCACTTGTGAGACTTGAGAGACTGTGGCTTTGCACTCCCCAGGATGGCACAGTGGGCAACCCACCCACTGTAGAGACTTGAGAGACTGTGGCTTTGCACTCCCCAGGATACATCAATGGGCATGGAGCCCCGTCGTGGATCTGGATTCGCATTCATGTGGCTGAGGTGCCCCCTCTTCCCTTCCCCCTGAGGTGCCTGTAGTGTTTCTATCTGATGCCCCGGCAGTGTTCTCTCGGATTTTGGTCAGGTATCTATTGTGGGCCTCGCCCATGCATTTTTGGACTGTTGGTGCACAGACATTGTTGTGTACATATCTGCACTACTCTACTTCTTGTTTTGTATATTTATTTATAACAGAGTTGGTGATATATATCTGTATATTTTTGAATGAGTTGTATATTGTCTAAATACAAAGTTTGGGCGCTATTCGCTTTGTCATTGCATTCTTCCGGGCGGGTTGTGGGTTGTTACTGTGATTTTTGTGACTGCATTGGTGTGTATGTTGTAATATGCGAGGGTGGGGGTGTTTGGTGGGTGTCCCTGTAACTTTTGCCTCACCCCTTCCCGTGTCGTAGGTGCAGTACTCACCGGTATGTTCTGCGCCTACGTCGCTGTTGGTCGTAGATGAGCAGGAATGCAAGGGCAGGTAAGATGTGTAGTTCCAGGTCCATGGAGTCCTCGTTCCTCGTGGGATGTGTTGAGATGAGCGTTTTCCCATTGCAAAAGCTGTTTCCGCAGTGTTTTTATCCACGGTGAATCCGCCCCGGAAAAGGTGGCGGATTGGTGTGTTGTGATAGTGTGGTCGGTACATTGTCTTCCGCTTGTCTGTTGGCGGTGACCTCCGCGCTGTTTGTCTGTACCGCCCTGGCGGGCGATGTGTTAAAGTGGCTGTCTTTGTTGGCGGTTTCCGCCAGGGTCGTAATTCCCTTTTTTTGTCCGCCAGCCTGTTTGCGGTATTACTGCAGCTTTAACACTGTCCGCCAGGGTTGTAATGACCACCCTAGTCCTGGATTCCCATCAATCAGGGTAAGGAAATTAAGATTGATTTAAGGAATGGAAATGGGGTATGGTTAACTAACAGCACAAGTTCTGACGCATCAAACTCAGCAGATGGTAATTAGTAAATTTGGTTCTCTCAAGTTGAAAGTGGGCTAACCATTTTTATGGGATGGATGAAATATACATTGACTATGTAAGACAATTGTATTCATACTCAAAGGACATTGAGGTCAGGGCACAAACACAATTTTCATTTGTTTTGGAATCAGAAGAGATAGAGGATGTGAGATTAATGGGGATTCTTGAATGCTCAGAAATTCAGTTAGTCATGTGGGTAGTAACAAATACAGATCGTTCTAACTCCACTTTCAGAAATGAGAAAATCGTGATTCAAGGCTTAGATAAAAAAGTTAGGCAGTTAGTTAGAGTTTGGCAGATGGTTACTCCTTAACAATTGAGAGATACATTCCTTTTGTCTTGTAGGTGCCATAGGACATAATGAACTTGTACTGACCTTCAGGAGACTCCTCAGGACCTGGGTGTTTGAGCAGTAGCAACCCCTCCTCCTGAAGCGCCTTGAGTAGTGCGCTTTACAAATGCATTGATTGATTGATTAATAAGGCAGACATGAAATCCGACATGTTTGTAATGGAGCCATACTCTAAATCAGCAATTTAATCTCTTTGGTAATCACTTATAAACCCTTATAAACCTTAGCGACCCCTGAATGATCCTGTCACGTAGGCTCTCATTATCCTAATGAGACTACTGGATTTTTGGGCGGCAAGATCGTTCACAGTGTGGGGGAATAAGTCTAACCCACGGCGAAGGACCCTTGTCACCCCAAATCCGGGTTGAGCTCCGGCTAACTAGTAGTGACTTATCTCTCCCAAAGGGAAGAGACAATTGGGCAGGCGAGCGCATGACATCTAAGTGCTTCCCAGGGAAGTCGTGGTCACTCAGGTCCCAACCAGTTCTCTCATACACAGTGTGGTCTCATATATAAATGACAAAGGCAGTTTAAGTTTTAAAGATTGGTTTAATAAAACGACTGCATTTTAGATAAGGCGTGAGCCGCAAATAACCAAACTCATACAACACAGTAAGATTGAAATAGTAACGAGGAGAGTGAAACATAAGAATAATGCTATCATAGTGCAACTAGATTATGTTCTCTCTTCTAAGTTCTATTTTGAGCACAGCATGTTAAGCTCTAAGCCTGCCTTTCAGGTTCCCACGGGAGGACATCGGCCCTCATACCTGAGGAAAGGCCTGTGATCGGGATCAGCATCTGCAACAGGGCAGTCAGCATCTAGTTGTGGGTTCCTGGTCAGAATCTCCCTCTCACGTGTACCAGGACTCGGAAGTGTTTTTATAACTAACACGCCGGTGTTCTAAGAAATGTCCCTACGTAAGAATGTGTACTTTCTACGAACCCTAAAGACTAAACTTCTACCACGTCTATCGGCAATGTACCAGACTGTATCCTTGACTGAAGCACAGATCGAGCAAGAATGTATTGTTTGAGAACTTCAGTGCTGAAGTAAGCTAAACAGTGTGATAAAAGAAAATAAAACAAGACCGTGAAACTGGTTATTGAAAAATAACAGTGCAAGGCTAAATAAAATGCATCTAGGGCAAAGTGCACAGAGGCCTAATACTTTAAGCAAACGCGCAAAAAGCTACATTAAAAATGGCTACACTACAATCCTTCATCCCACAAACTCCTTCACTTCTTTGTTCTTGCCTACAACACCTCGTACCACTTGCCACCTCCTCACCATCACCCAAACACTCCAGCAAATACACCTGACCAAGTGACAGCCTCCATTCCAACTCCTTCACAATTTCTACACTGCATTTCGGCCTCCTGTTCCTTCCTTTACCAACCGTTCTCTCTCCCCTGTGACTCCAGATTTGACATTGAGTCCACCCACTATCTGGAACCCCAACGACCCCAACATCCTTCTACCCCACTTAGTCCAGCAACACTCACTGCCATTGTGAGGTCCTCTAACCCCTCACAAATGCTTACTCTTGCCTTCCATGACACCCCAATCATCCCAAGTCTTCTATAACCTGAGCCAGCCACACCTAAAGCACCACAGCTCTCCCACAATAGCTCCACACACACCTCATGCTCAGAGTTTCTCCCCAAGAATCCCCTCTCTGTGTCCCCTGCCCAAATCTGCTCTTGTCATGTCCGCCCTTCTGCACCATCCTATGTGTGAAAATCACACCTTCACCTACATCCTATAAACTTCTGCCTTACCACTTTTGGCTTTTCATCCTGCACAACCTCTCCTGAAAATTGTGATAGAACTCACAACCCTGTATTAGCAAAGACGCCAACACAACTAACTAATCCAAATCACCCACAAGACGTTCTGTAAGACGTTAACCCAACAGAGTGCTCCAGTCCTCCCCTTGGCACCAGCTCCTTAGCTTCTCTAATGGCAAAACAAACTCCTCAAAACTCAACATGCTAATCAAGGAACTAAGAATGCTCCAAAATGACACTGTACCCACTAGCATCAACTTGGCAAACTAGGTGAATTATTGACTATCTCATCCTGCATCCCACAGGCTCTCTACTGAAACTCAGAACTGGATATAGCAGAGAGAAAACACTCAGGAGAAAGAAACAGCAAACCTCTGATAATACTATTAAAGACCTAAACAAATACTACTCAAATGTTCCCAAAGTAGTCTACACCATCCCCAGTTTCACTAATACTAAGGAAAGAACAGCCATATTCAAAGCAAAGGGGATCCATTCAGGTCCCCTCATCAAAACTGAAACGTTAATTACACTACCCAGGAGCATCATACACACATTCTTTAAGTGTCTTTTTTATATTTGTAGATCAGCAGTGAAACATGGTTATGAGATTGCCACACTAATAATCTAAAATAAACTAAATGTCCTTTTGCAGACTGGAACCTGATTCTAGACATACATGTAACGCTAGCAAACTTTATGCTTAGTCTACAGCAGGGAAAAAAGCATGTGGTGGGGCAGCAGTTATTCACAAAAACATCATCTGTGAAAACCTACCCATCAATGACCAGCATGCCGGATTTCAGTGTCTTTCAATTGCTATTTAAATGATTTTACCCAAACCACTGAAGCTTCATATCTTATATCACCCACTAGAAAGCAATAGACTTTTGTGGAGCAATTGGTTGAGTTCACCATAGACACCCTCCTTAAATAAAGTAACAAGATTTTCCTTGGAGACTTTATTCTTCACTGTGGTGATGAGCAGGGATCTCCCACAGCCTTCATATCACATAATATGTACAACAACCGTGTAGTATCTCCTGTAGATCCACTTCAGGAAAGGAGATTGCAAAGCCGATTATAGTTGCCTGCAACACGTTTATTTCAGGATACATCCAAAAATGAGAAACTCCATCCACCAACACAGAACTGCTGCCACTCCCACAAGCGCTGTACATTGGAATCCCTAACATATAGATTCTACATTCTGAAGACACCAAACAGTGGGGGAGAGAAAGTGGGTGGAGCAGGAACATACCAACAATACTATGGAAAATACTAAAATGGAAACAAAATACAAAACAATACAATGTGGAGAATATATATATGTATATATCACACTACCCCCCGTTATAACAACATACAAAAAAAAATAAAAAAAATAATCACACTTTGACAACCCCCTTAAACACTTGAATAACTTTAAATGTTTTACTATAGTGAGAATGCCCAGTGCGTATCCTCTCTGGTAGTTTAATTTTAACAGAGCCTCCTACTGCAACTACCATACCCTTAACAGGTTTGCGAATGTCATATGTTTTTTTCCTCTTCTCTTGCAGGATCTTCTCCCTGGCAAAAACAATATTTTTAAGATTCTCATGGTCCAAATCGACTTTGACATAATCCTTAACCCAAGCTGGGCTGATTTTTGTGTGAGGTACCCTTTTCCTGCACAGTACAAAAGGAGATTGACCAGTACTGGAATGAGGAGTGTATCTATAACTTTCCACCTTCATCTTTACAGCATCCATCCAACTACCCCCTGCTAATTTGGCTATCTGAATAGATTCCTTTAATGTTCTATTAAAACGTCCAACCATGCCATTAGATTCAGGATGGTAAAGGGCACATTTTTTATGTACAATATCCCTTGACAACAAAAAATCACACATTTGCTTTGAAGTAAATTGAACCCCATCATCTGTTATAATGCACTTGGGATTACCTTCTCTGGCAAACACACCTGCAAGAAAATTAATTATCAACCAAGATGTAATATCAGATGTAATCAAGATCTCCTGCCAGCGAGACAGCGTGTCCATGAGGAACACAACATATTTTGAAACAGAACCACAATTTACAGGGCCCATAATCCAATGCCACTTCATCACACACTTCTTTGGGAATTTCTCTTAGTTCCATAGAGCGAGACCTACATTTCAAAGTCTTGTCAGCAAATTTGCATTCCACACAATCTCTGACAATTCTCTCTTATGCCAAATCCATGCCTGGCCACCAATGTGTGCCTCTTAGTCTTTCTTTGGTCTTGCAAATAGCATGGTGACCAGAATGCGCAAGACCTAACAATTTTTCACGTAAACCAGACGGAAGAATCAATCTCCCAGCTCCCAAACCCAAACCGTTCTCAACAGATAGCTAATTCCAAACTTTCTTAAACAAATCATCCTTTTCACAATCGACCAGAGTACGATCAGATAACAACAACTCCTTGACACATCCTAAAACTTGATCTTTATTTAACTCCATCAACCATTCATTCTCTGAAATGCAACCATCTGTCACAACACAAACCTTGACCTCTTCATCAATCCACCACAAATTTTGGTCAACATCCTGATCCCAATTAACCGATCGCAAACTTGACAAACAATCTGCTGTTTTATTTTCACATCCAGGAACATATTTGACAGACAATTGAAAATCTTGAAGACCTACAATACATTTGCAAATGCACGTGGAAATGCAATCTAAGCCTTTTTTATCAAAAACCTCCTGTAAAGGCTTGTGATCAGACTGTACAATAAAGTGAGACCCCCACAGAATTTGTTTAAACTTTCTTATCACCCTATAAATAGCTAATGCCTCCTTCTCAATTGTGGAATATTTGGACTCTGCTCCTCTCAGAGCTCTGGAAGCAAACACAATAGGGATATCTTTACCATCACACACCTGCTTAATCACACAGCCTAAGCCTTTATCTGAGGCATCCATAATAATGCAGCAAGTTAATCCTGGACAAAACTACTGAGACACTGAGCAGAGGACAACGCATTTTTCAAATCTACAAACTCCCTCTTGCACTCATCAGACCAAACAAACTCCATATCCTTCTTGAGAAGACTTCTAATGCAACTGGATCTGCTGGCAAAATTAGGAACGTACTTAGAATAAAACTCAGCCATACCCAAGAAAGCTTGCACATCTTCTATTTTCTCAGGATCTGATAAACGAACAATAGATTTGACCAAATCCTCTTTCGGCTTCACATCATCAGCAGAAATCACATGACCTAGATATGAAATTTCTGAACAAGCAAATTTGCATTTCTCCCCCTTTAGCGTGATGCCTTTGAGGCAAAAAATTTGCAAAACTTCTTTAATCTTCAACACATGTTGTTCAAGAGTGTCAGTGAAAATGAAAACGTCATCCTTAAGAAACCTTACACCATCTCTCTTGCCAAGGATGTCATAGATAAGTCTCTGAAAGACAGAAGCCGCAGAATATAAACCAAAACGCATCCTGTTAAAAAGTTAAACTTAAAAACACCAAAAGGGGTGATAAACGATGTTAACAATTTAGATTCTTCACTTAATTGAACCTGGTGATATACAGAGCTTAAATCTAAAGTGGTGAAATATTTCACATCACCTAACAAACTAACCATTTCACTTATATTAGGTAGCGGAAATTTGTCTGTAATGGCAGTTTTGTTCAGATGCCTGAGGTCCACACAGAGCCTGATGTCCCCAGATTCTTTCATAGCAACCACAATTGAGACAATCCATTGTGCAGCCTCAACTTCTTCAATTATTCCCTCAGATTGCAATCTTTGTAGTTCCATCTTTACTTTGTCATGTAAAGTAAAAGGAATCTTCCTGACCTTACATGCTACTGGTTGAGAACCTTCCTTCAAACAAATATGATGTTTATAACCTATAATGCAACCAATCTTAGAGGCAAACACATCAGGAAATTCAACCATAAGTTCCTCTTTGATATTACAAACTTTCTGAACTTGCACTTGTGGATCAGAATTGGGATTCAATATAATACCCAACTTTTTTGATGTGGCCAACTTAAGATTGTGTCACCAACAACAGGAACATATATTTTTGCCAAAGATTGAGTTCCCCTTGAAAGTAATGGTGGCCTCAAAATAACCTCTCAACTCGATGGGTTTGCCACTCTAACTATCCAGGATGACATCAGGATCCAGAAGAGAAACTTTCCACTGAAAATGTTTTGCAAAATCAGATTCAGAGACAAGAGAAAGTTTTGCACCCAAATCCATCAACATGGAGATGGATATACCATTCACCTCAATGGTATCAGAAGGATATTCACATCGTACATTGTTGACACAATTGACATAATTGACAATTTGAAGAACAAAGTCTCGATCTTCATCACATTCAATTTCATGAACTTTAACTTTAGTTTTAGCTAAAGATTTGCAACATTTGGCATAATGAGCCTTCTTCGCTCTCTTGTTACAGGTGACATGAATAGCTGGACAATCTTTACTATTGGCAAGATGAGCTGTTGAGCCACATCTAAAGCATAAAAACCTTGTTCTATTACTTGCTTGAGTCTTAATTTTAGATTTAACATCAAGCACTTGAACATCTACTGAAACGCTTGTTGATTTTCTCAAATTCTCTATGCAAGACAATGAATGCTCCACTTGATTTGCAACTGTTAAAACTTCATCCAAGGTCGGGTCATTTTTTGCCCATAAGGCTTCTCGAACTTTGTCACATTTACATTCCAGCATAAATTTGTCTCGAATGCGCTCCTCAAGACTTTCTCCAAAATTGCAGGAAGACGCCAGTTTACGTAAAGCAGTCTCAAAGTACTCAATGGATTCATCCTCATTCTGCTTACGTTTTCCAAAATAGTATTGTTGTAAAATAATCAAAACGTTTGGTAAAAAATGTTTGTCCAATCTAAGCAAAGTAGCTTCAAATTCATTCAGATAACTGTCACCTTCAGCACCATCAGAAGATACGATGGCAGGTAAGGTTTCCAAGATTTCTTGGCCCTCAGCACCTAGGCAATGTTGTAAAACCGAATTTATCCTCTCAGAAGATAAATTACTGCCACAAACACGCATATAAGTCAGAAAAACCTTGTTCCATTTATGCCACGGTATAGGAGGATCTCCAGGAATAGCAAGAAAAAATGGAGGTGAAGCAATGTTCTGCATTTTAGTAATCCACTTGTAGAAAAAAAAAAAAAAAAATCCATTGAAGGTAAAGAAGGTTCAACACTTGTGTGAACACTTCTATGAAAACCACTGAAGCAACTTTAAAAAAGAACAAGCAACACAGAAAGTACAGTTGCCTAGTGAAATTGCAGGAAGTCCGTAGCAAAACAATAAAATTAGAAGGTACTGTAGTTACAGTTGCCGTAATACATGTTAAAGAAATTCCAAAAATCACTGTAAAGCTAGAGCAATAAGCCGCTTAATGTACATTGTAGCGCGGCATGCTCTCTTCAGTGATAGCGGCTGTAAGGGTGAAATGTAGCAGAATTCGGCGTTGCTAGGATACATATGATCGCACGGGGAGAGGAACAAGAAGAATGCAGAAGAAAGTGTAAGCTGCTTCCGAGTATCCCAGGAGTCATGAGCAGACGTGGAAACAGTTGGTAGGGAAAGACGCGTGAGGGAGCGCACAAAAGTAAACAGTGCGCGTAAGCTGCTTATGAGTACCCCAGGAGTCACAAGCAGCTGTGGAAACAGTTGCTAGGGAAGGACGCGTGAGGGAGCGCACAAAAGTAAACAGTGCGCGTGCGGCAACTGAGTCCCAAGGAAGAAAAACTTTTTTTAAAAACGTTTAAATAAAGGGTAAAAAATGAAAAAAATATTAAAACACAGTACCTTATCCTTCACAATAGAAGTCAATCGAAATAATATTGAAAGGTGTTGAAGTTTCTGAATGATTTCACAAGGATCCGGATCCAAAAATCAATTGTCGCCAAAGTGTAGTATCTCCTGTAGATCCACATCAGGAAAGGAGATTGCAAAGACGATATAGTTGTCTGCAACGCGTTTATTTCAGGATACATCCAAGAATTAGAAACTCCATCCACCAACACAGAACTGCTGCCACTCCCCACAACCACTGTACATCGGAAACCCCACCATATAGATTCTACATTCTGAAGACACCAAACAGTGGGGGAGAGAAAGTGGTGGGAGCAGGAACATACCAACAATACTATGGAAAATACTAAAATGGAAACAAAATAGAAAACAATACAATGCGGATAATATATATATGTATATATCACAAACCTCTTCCAGCAAATCGACATGCACTACCACTGACACAAAAAGGCAATACTGCACATCTTAATCCCTATAAAGGAAATCATTAAAAATGAAACTAATATCTAAGTTTAATGGCTAGTCCATTTCTTTATTCCATTCCCTCTCCACACCTCAACAATCTTCAAGAATGGTCAAACTAGAAGGCCCAAGCACTGAAAAAGAAACCTGAGAATCCTAAAACACGTATACAAATGCCTTGGAAGTGGAACATGTCCTACCTTATAGCCCACCTGTTTAAGGAGTCGATGAGCTGACAGATCAATATAACAAAAGCATACAGGGATTATTGACACACTAGTACCTAAGACACTTAAAAGACATATAGGGGGTTATTACAACTTTGGAGGAGGTGTTAATCCGTCCCAAATGTGACAGATATACCACCAGCCGTATTACGAGTTCCATAGGATATAATGGACTCGTAATACGGCTGGTGGTATATCCGTCACTTTACTGTCACTTTTGGGATGGATTAACACCTCCTCCAAAGTTGTAATAACCCCCAAAGTAAGGAAAGCTTATTTAGGAAAAAATAATCCATGACATTGCTGAGACTCTCTGAAACAGTCTGGAATCAAGAGTCCTTAGCAAAACCATTGATTGAACTCTGAAATGAAAGAAACAAATATAAAATCCTAACCTTAAACCTACAGGCTCCCAAGTACAAATGAGCTTGACCAAACAAAGAACTGCCGAAAAAGCTCTTCCAAATTGTGACCAGCCAGTCATACCCCTAATTCTATTTACTTATGATTTAATCTAGAGAAAGATATGGATTCTCTATCTTCTTTGTATAAAGTGTCAAAATGATTTAACTCTTTCTTCAAATCCCTGCCAACAAATTCACAAAGACATAAAAGCCAAATCCACCTGAACCAACTTCTATCTGTCTGAAATGATCAAACGATTTCCAAAATCAACCAGTCATTTTATTTCTGTGAATCAAATCCAACTACAATCCTAAA
Organism: Pleurodeles waltl; assembly: GCF_031143425.1. NCBI lineage: Eukaryota > Metazoa > Chordata > Amphibia > Caudata > Salamandridae > Pleurodeles > Pleurodeles waltl. The sequence continues at coordinate 780,826,016 of NC_090439.1, forward strand.
GGAAATCAGCACCTCTGTCATTCCCTATTAGACAACCCCGTATATCTTTTACAAGGAAAAGTCCCTACGTGCTTAAAAATGAACCAGGTATTACTCCTGAGAAACAAGAAAGGTATGGATCCAAACTATCTAAATAACTACAGACATATATTCAACTTCCCTTTCCTTAGCGATTTACGTGGATTCTGGGGTCAAACAATTCATACATGAAAAAAAACAATCTTTCATCCAGGCTGCAGCACAAAAAGAACCACTCTAAAAGTAGTGGATAATGCCCTCCTTATTGACGACTAAGGGGACTTATTATCTTTCTTGCCCTCTCACTGCTTTGACACAGTGACTCATGTGACTTTTCTCAAATTCCTTAAGGAGGGGATGAGGGAATGTGGTTGAATGGCTTATCTTACATCCAATTCCACATCTGACCACTCAGTTGTCCCAAAAGCTATTTTCCCTCTCCAATAAATTTTAAGTACTTAACAGAGGTATTGTTGCACTAGACACTGAGTTAACAGGTATCAATCTTGTGAAAATGGCCTTGATGGAATGGTTTTTGTTAGCTGTGGAGAACAATTTACAGTTAGTATGGTTTTTGAAAGAACTCTTAACAAGATAAAGGCTCAGATGTAGATACTGCACCTGTTGAAAGTAGCTTTAGTAACACTAGGCTATCTTTGACAGGCACTGTCAGTGCTTTAAGCCAGTGTAGAGCCCTCATTATTAAAGGAGTTATGGTGCCTGAAGAATGTTTGAGAGCACTTTAAAACAAGCACACAGTCAGTGTGAGCACAAACCTTAACGGTGGCTTCTGTGAGGTGACAGAAGGTGTCAATATACCTGGGGTCCCATCAGTGATAGAAGAGTAAGATACTGTGATGCTGAGTTCGAAAATATAACTAGAAGTCATAACCTTGCTACAGGTGATGGTAACAAGTCCTCATGGATAGGAGGTAGTTGGGCAGTTGATGGACACTGTTGACAAGAAGCAGGACATCTGTCAACAAATACCAAGAGAAGTTCACTCACCAGACAAATGTCCACTGCATGAGTTACAGGGTAGCAGCTGTCTCTTGACTAGACAATGAGTGATGGACTCTGGTTGAAGTATAGTAGGGGACCAGTTTCAGGAGATATGTTAGGTGTTTGCTGCAATATGCTCTATGGACAGTGTACAGTACCTTCAATGTGATCCTGGAATCGACAGGAAGTCTTTGGAGGGCTTTTGTGGTGAGTTTGATGTAGTCTGTGGAGTCTGGCAATCAATGTTTGCGGAGAAAAGAACAGATGATATTACAGTAGTCGAGATTCACCTTGGCAAGGACCCTTGTCAGATCAACGCTGTTGTCAATGTTACAGAATAGGAACACATTTGGAGGGGACCTACACCTATCAAACCAATGCTGACTTGGTAAACAAATGAGAGCTCATCATCAATTATGACTCCCAGGTTCTTCATTTTTGGCAAGGTGGAGGGCAGTATTCCAAAGCTTGAGAGTCAGTCAATGGTAGTACATTGGATTTTGATATCTGTCGTCACTAAGATCTTGAACTGGCACAGTTTACACAGGGACCTCTCTTTTATCCAGTGGTCCTTGCATAAAGTGATTTTGGTTGGGTCCTTTGGCCATATTTCAATTGGAAGTGGATTTGTTTGCCAGTGTAGATATCGAAGTTCACATGGTGCTGGTCAAGGAACTAAGCTAAGGTGCATACATAAATGTTGTGGATGATGTGGAAGTTATCTGTGTGTGGGATATTCAGATTTCCTCTAAGATATTTTTTTACTCTGATGGCTACTCATTCATCTTTAACTTACTATTGGGTCCTCGGCGAGGGAAACAAAGTTTGTTTTCAGGCATGGTGTATGTTTTATTTGTTTGGCTTGCTTGGCATGTTTTTATTGATATTGCCGTGTTTCAACAAGGGTAAAAAGAAAAAGTTATTTCTCAAATATTCACTCACTTATCTTTCTAACCTGTGCTCCATCCTTTCTCTATACATTCTTCGACCGGCTACTTTTTTGCATAGATGAGGTCTGGTTGTTGGCAATAATTTTTATCACTCTGTGGACATCTAGAGGTGCCATTTTGAGTGGCTGTATGCTATAGATGTTCCATTGGCTCCGTCACATGGGCTATTTGAGGAAAGCCACAGCGCGGATGCCCACTTCAAGATAAAGAGGATGCGGGCTGTTCAGTGCTCCTTTAAAATCTTTTCACTTTAACATTTATTAGGAATTACTATTGGGCCCTGGCTGGGGGAAAAGTAAAGTTTTTTGGGGAATGGTGTGTGTTTTATTTGTTTGGCTTGCTTGGCATGTTTTTATTGGCACTGTAGAATTTTAACAAGCATCAAAAAGGAATAAAAATTAAATCTCAAATAATCACTCACTCATCATTCTCACCTGTGCTTCATTAATTCTTTCTGCACCCTCCAGTCCACTACTCTTTTTGTGGAGAGGGCATGTTGGTTGTTGTCAGCCACTTTGACCTCTCTGGAGACATCTGTAGATGCCATTTTGAGTGGGTGTACACTCTATATGTTCGTCAGCTGCCTCACATGGGCTATTTCAAGGAAGCCAAAGTGCGGCCATGCCGCTGGCATGCCAAAGGAACACAAAGGCAAACCCACATGTGTCCATCAATCCATGCTACCCATTTCAAGATAAGCATGAAGGGGTCAATTACATACTCAAGAGAGTCCCTGTTAGCACCTAAAAACCTTCTATGAATTGTTTCCTGACTCTCTTTTGTTGAATCTACTATGCCCGATTTGTGTGAAAAGTGTTGTTTCTAGTTGGGCCGTGTTACATCCTGTGTGAGGGGGCCAACCTTCTGCACTCCTCCCCTTGCCAGTGAGTCCATCACCAATGCTCTCTCAACCTATCATCTTTTTCACAGCCTGTAACTGATGCAGTGTGGTGCTTCAGTGCATGTTTAATAATTTTTCCATCTCTGCCTAGAAATGATCTTCGTATTTTTCATATATTGTCAGCTGATACTTTTAATGCCATGTTTCTGACAGGCATCTGGCAGTGGTCGCTAACCTGGTCAAACTGCAAGTAGTCTTCCGGGCTATGTAATATTTAAACATGACAATATGGTTAAGACAGGGTTTTTTTGCCATTACTGTTTGTAATCACTTTGCATGTGCCACACACCTGACTGAGAATCTGAGGGGGGCAGAGAATGTGAGCGCTGAAATTAACTTTAATACCTATTTTACTTTTGTTTTGAATATGGAAAAGGTTATTGAATATGTAAGATGTATTAACATTGAAATTTATGAGTGACGTTAAATGTGCTTTTCTTATTGGCCATCATCGAGTGTAAAACCTGCACATGCACTTTGAAAAATAATGTATAAATATTGTATTGATAACCTATTTCTTTAAGAGCATTTCTCTGTCAAAATTAATAGCTGAAATGATATGAGTATTTCTTGTTTTCTGCTGGGCCTCAAGCAGACAAGGCCACAGCGAGAAGTTATCTAACAGCCAATGTTCTGGTAAAAGAAACATTCAAGTGTTCTCATGTCCGCTGTATAACAGGTTCCCCCTTTCCCATACCTGCCCTGATGCTGCTGTCCACCTGATGAAGCGGAAGCTGTTTTGATGATTACCTGGGGATAGGTAATATAAATGATTGGTGCATTGTTAGTGAGGTGTTTTCTCTCTACCTATGAACTGATGTTAATTTGCTGATCAAATGTATGTTATTTCTCTTTCCCAAATATTGTTGCTGTTAATGAGTGTTTTCGCCGTTGAAATTATCGTTCGTATTGCTTTGTTCAAGTAAAAATTCTTTAGGAGGTTTGGTCAACCTGTGATGTTTGTTTATCTGTACCATTTGGTGTTGAGACTAATTTTTGTGACCTTAGCACTGTTAATATAGGGAAATAAACATTCTAATTGATACCAAAAGGTGTGGTTATTTGTGGCCCAATGGGTCATGGTGCGTTCTTTACTGGCTCTCTATTGATTTGTATTGTTTATTACTGATGTACTTTAGAACACCTTCTTATAATAATTTAAACAAGTCAAAAGGTTCATTGACCTTAAGCCAGGCTGACTGCTTACTATTAATATAACAGAATAGATAAGCCAAAGCCGCGTTAACAGTTTTGGTAGTAGAGCTTGATGGTTATGTCTCTTTAAATTTAAACGTAAGGTTTATTTGTGTTGAGAATTATTTGATTTAAACTGATGCGGAATATGGAGAAGATGTGTCCCTAAATGCCCAAGGTGACTTTCCCTGGTCCTTGGAGTTTGCCTATGTTGGTGGGGAGTGTTTTCAGCATTCTATTGTTGGGTTGAATGAAGTAGATAATGCGCTTGCACAGCTTTTGCTAATCGCAGGTGAATTGAGTTGTTTGCGAGGATTTAGGGAGTTTGTGTACTCTAAATGATGTTGTAGAAGGGGTTTGCATATTCAGAAGTGTGAGAGTAGGGAAGTTAGCGAACTTCACAGGTGTGTGGCACTTGGTGCTTAAAATTGTCCATGTGGTTGTTGGTGTACAGGTCCTGCGAGATCTAAGACTTCGGAGTATATTAAAAGTGTATTGAGACACTTGGTTTATGTTGTAATTTGTCTGTTTAGTAGGCCAATCGGGTGTGGTTGGCAAATCGAGTTTGTGCGTTGCATCGAGTGTAAGATCTTTTCGACTGAGATCTGGTGAGTCTTATGGCCACCAGGACAGACCCATTGACCGGTTGAGAGTAAACTTTGCGGGTTGACTTTTGCTTGAGAATCTGGGGAATTGAGAAAGGGCCTGGCAATTAGAGCGTAAAAGCCATCAGTGAAAAATCCGTAAGGTTCCACAAGCGATTGTGGTTTCCTTACCTGCAGTGAACAGGCAAATTGTTTTTTTGTTTTTTGTTGAAGTTCTTGCAATAATTTTGCGTTAGTTTGAAGCTGCAAGAATTTGTCAGCCGATGTGTGTAAGCATGACATCATTTTGTGCTGCGCTGGGATAGATCGGTTTGTGAGAAGGGTCGCGCACAGATCCGTGGACAACTGTGAAGCACATTGGTTGAGAAGGTAGGTGAAGAGGGTTGTGGGATTAAAAGTAACTTCCTGATGATCGATTTTTGTCAGAAATTGGTGAAAATAAAGTTTTTCAAAGCTTTAAAAAGTGCTCTTAGGGATATGAATATATTCCAGCTAGGGTCAGAGAAATTTGTCAGTCAGAAGGTACTCTGGCATATATCGTAATTGAAGAGAAAGGCACCAGTGCATGCCTTTGGTTAAAGCATTGGTTCAAAATCACAAGAAAAGAAGGGAGCTTAGGGGGTCATTCTGACCCCGGCGGGCGGCGGGAGCCAGAATACCGCTGCGCGGTCAAAAGACCGCCGCAGGTATTCTGGGTTTCCCACTGGGCTGACGGGCGACCGCCAACAGGCCGCCCGCCAGCCCAGTGGGAAACACCCCTCCATGAGGATGCTGGCTCCGAATGGAGCCGGCGGAGTGGAGGATGTGCGACGGGTGCAGTGGCACCCGTCACGAATTTCAGTGTCTGCTAAGCAGACACTGAAATTCAGGGTGGCGCCCTCTTACGGGGGCCCCTGCAGTGCCCATGCCATTGGCATGGGCACTGCAGGGGCCCCCAGGGGCCCCACGACACCCCATACCGCCATCCTGTTCCTGGTGGCCGAAGCCGCCGGGAACAGGATGGCGGTATGGGGGTCAGAATCCCCATGGCGGCGCAGCAAGCTGCGCCGCCATGGAGGATTCTACAGGGCAGTGGAAAACCGGCGGGAGACCGCCGGTTTTCCCTTTCTGGCCGCGGCTGAACCGCCGCGGTCAGAATACCCTGTGGAGCACCGCCAGCCTGTTGGCGGTGCTCCCGCCGACCCCGGCCCCGGCGGTCCTTGACCGCCGGGGTCGGAATCAGGCCCTTAGTGTTTCCTGAAAATGGAACAATTAATACGAGAATTTTAGAGAATTTGAGGCAAGTAATGTATAGTTTAAAACCTCCGCCAGGACCAGCTCAGTACAAATCAATAGCGATCCGGGAGCTAGTGGCCAGACAACAACAAACGTTGAGGTTTGAGAGAAAAATAAGAAGAGCAGAGAAGACACTAGCAGAAGCTAGGTGGGATAATGACCAGAGACTGTGGAGATTAAGGCCCTCATTACAACCCTGGCGGTAGGTGATAAAGCGGCGGTAATACCACCAACAGGCCAGCGGTAAAAAAAATTGACTTATGACCACGACGGAAACCGCCCACACAGACAGCCACTTTAACACACCGACCGCCACGGTGGTAGCAACAAGCACCGCAGTGGTAACCGCCAACAGCCAGGCTGAAGACAATGTACCGCCCAGTGTATTACAACAGGCCTATACGCCACCTTTTCCTGGGCGGTACCAACCACAACAAAAGCACGGCGGAAAAAGAACACAGAAGGCAAAGAGCTCACCTCTGGAGACTCAAGGACGAACCACGATGCCATGGAGCCCGAGTTGCACATATTTCCCATGATTGTATACCTCCTCATTCACTACGAACATCAATGCCGGCGAAGACGACCACAGTGAGTACTGCCGCCTAGCACACAAGGAAGGGGGGAGGAAAAGAGAGTGACACACACACACGCAACACCCCCACCCCCACACCCAACACTATACACACAAACAGATGCAGTAACATTACATATACACCCCCTACCCCTCTGGAATAATGCAAGGACAAAAGGAATTGATAAAAGTGAGTGTAATAAGGTAAAATACTAGAAATTTGTGATTCAGAATCGAAACAGTTTATACATATATACAAATGGAGGGACTCTGCCCAGTCCTCAAAGTCCGTGGGCCACAGGGTCAAATCACATAGGCCAAGGCCCCACTTGACTCCTGCAACAACACAGACAGAACACTGCAGGGGCATCAGGTGGAAAATACACAAGTACCTCAGGGGGACAGGGAATGGGGGGCACCACAGCCGGAAGATAGTACAACACCACTGGTCCTGGAGGAGGCTACATGCCCTGTGCGATGTCCTGGGGAGTGCAAGGCCACAGTCTCTCAAGTGGGTAGTTTGCCCACTGCTTGGTCCTGGGGAGTGCAAAGCCACAGTCTCTCAAGTGGGTGGTTTGCCCAGTGCTTTGTCCTGGGGAGAGCAAATCCACAGTCTCTCAAGTGGGTGGTTTTCCCACTGCTTGGTCCTGGGGATTGCAAGGCCACAGTCTCTCAAGTGGCTGGTTTGCCCACTGCTTGGTCCTGGGGAGTGCAAAGCCACAGTCTTTCTAGTGGGTGGTTTGCCCACTGCTTGGTCCTGGGGAGTGCAAAGCCACAGTCTCTCAAGTGGATGGCTTCTCCACTGGTTCTGGAGAGGGCATTGTGCCCTGTGTGCTTCATCCTGGCAAGTAGGGGGTGAGTGGATGGCTTCTCCACTGGTTCTGGAGGGGGCCTGGTGCCCTGTGTGCTTCATCCTGTCAAGGAGGGGGTGAGTGGATGGCTACTCCACTGGTTCTGGAGGGGGCATTGTGCCCCATTAATGCAGATCCTGGGAAGGGCAAGGTCACAGTGTCTCACCGGATTAGCAGGGTCCAGGACCCACTACAGCCCATGGAGGTAGGACTACACACTGCCCACCGGCGGTGACGGCTGCTCAGTGGTGGCAGTGGCGGTGCTGGTGTCGGGCTGTCAGTGGTGGGGGGAGGCACCAACCCATCCCCTACAGTTGGGATTGCTGCCCACTGGGGCTGCTGCTGCTGGCAGTGGTGCTGGTGGCGGTGCTGATGGCAGTTCTGGTGTCGGGGATGTCAGTGGTGGGGGGAGGCTCCAGCCCTTCCCCTGCCGCCTCAGACAGCTGAACCGCCATGGTGAGGGCTCAGAATCAGTCCCAGCACCAGGCCTCCTGTCCTTCCTGCCTGCAGGTACAGGCCCCTTTCCCTTCCCCTTGGCAGCTGGTGGTACCTCCTTGCCCTTCCCCTTGGCAGCTGGTGGTGCCTCCTTGCCCTTCCCCTTGGCAGCTGGTGGTGCCTCCTTGCCCTTCCCTTTGGCAGCTGGTGGTGCCTCCTTATCCTTCCCCTTGGCAGAGTACAGGCAGGCACACTGTCAGTGCTCATAGTTGGTTCCCTGGAGCCTCTCCCACCTGCAGTAGCTGCCGACACTACTCTGGCCATGGACTGGTTGGCAGAGGTGCTAGCCTAGGTTCTGACCACCCTGCCCGACATGAAGGATGGGGGGAAGAAGGGTAGGGAAGAGGTTAAGGGCAGAGAGGAAAAGCTTTTTAGGGACACTGGGGTGGAAAGAGGGTGAAGGTTTGGGAGTGGAGGAAGAGGGAATGGTTGTTGTAGGTGTCTGTCTGCCGTGTTTGGGTGCATGTGCATGGGCTGGATGCTGTTGTGAGGTGGATGGCTGTTGGGTGTCTGAGTGCTTCCATTTGTGTAGGGGGTTACACAGACACAGTGGGAGAGGACAGAGGGGACGTGTGCATGGATGTGGGGATGGTGACTGCCAGTGAGGGGTGTGTAGTGATAGGCGTGATTGTGATGGGGTAGTGGATGAGGATGTAGTGCATGCAGGTGTGAGTGTAGATGCTACTGGGAGGGTGGTGGACGAAGAGGAGGATGGGGACACAGTGGAGGCAGTGGGTGTTGTTATGTCTGCATCTGGTTGGTGTTTGTGTGAGTGTCTGTGGGATGATGTGTGGTGCTTGTGTTTGCTTAGGATAGATTGGGGTTGAGGGATATGGGACTGGGCAGAGGAAGTTGGAGGGGGGAAGCTAGAGACAGGGACAATGGCTGCCATCAGGGAGAAGGCCGGAGCCTGGATTGATCTCTGTTGGGCTGCCATACCAGAGTGAATGCCCTCCAGGAATGCATTTGTTTGTTGCAAATGGCCTGCTAGCTCCTGGATGGCATTCACTATGGTTAACTGCCCAACAGAGATGGATCGCAGGAGGTCAATAGCCTCCTCACTCAGGGCAGCAGGGCTAACTGGGGCAGGTCCTGAGGTGCCTGGGGCGAAGGAGATGTCCACCCTCCTGGGTGAGCGGGCACAGGAAACTTGCTGAGGGGCTGCTGGGAGGGCGGTGCTGGTACGGGGGGTGCCGGCTGTAACTGTAGTTGGGGTGGGCACAGAGGTGTCTGCCACCAGCAGGGAGCTTCCATCGGAGGAGGTATCACTGTCCGAACTGTCCCACCCTTTCTCTGCCGTGGTGCTCCCCTCGCCCTCCGTCCCACTGGTGCCCTCACCGTCGGTGGATTTGGCCTCATGGGCCCTGTGGGATGCAGCTCCCTCTATCACTGGTGCCTCTGCTCCTCCGCCAGATGATGCTAATGCACATAAGGACAGAGTGACAAAACAAAAAGGGGGGAAGAGATAAAGGATGCACTTGGTCAATGGCAGCAACACCACCACCGTTGGCGTACACGACACACACACAGAGAACAGCCCTGCGCACTAGGCAATGCACTACCAGTCACCATGCTAGTCACCAGCCCATGGGCAGGAATACCTAACGCCAATAGCAGCATATCTGAGACCCACAGTGCCCTGCCCAGTAGTGGCTGCCAACTAGCTTGGTTGGAGGTGGTGTTCATCAGCCCCTGCCCAACATGGAACCTACCCTGCAATGTCCGTCCTGGCCTAGGGGCACCCAAAGGCCCACATCCCCCACCCGGATACCACCCCACCACGCGCAAGTAGTATATTGGGAAACTGTACTCACCCCCTTGTGGCTGCTGTGATGCCCTCAAGCGCACATTCAGCTCTGGATAGGCCACCGCCAGTATGCGGGCCATCAGGGGGTGAGGGTTTGACGGGCACCCCTTCCGCATTGGGAGGCCATCCCCAGTGACAGTGGGTGCTCCGCCTGTCGTAGACCCCCAGGGTCCGCACATCCTTCGTGATTGGCACACCATATACCCATTTTCTGATGGGCACTGACCTGCAGAAAAAGATACATTGAAAAAGGCATCAGTCATACCGTCTGGCCTGTTACACTCATGGCCCACCATGGCCCTCACATCCCCTCACACACAGACATTGCCCACCATACAATGCATCATGCTGCCCAGAACCCTTCCACCAACCCCCCACTACACGAGGCCTTCACACACACTACTCCATGCATTCATGCCCCATGCATCGCACTCACAGTGTACTCACCTGTTGGTCTGGAGGCCCATGCAACATTCAGTAATGGGGTAGGACCCCATCCACCAGTCTCTCCAACCCCACAGCAGTGAAGGCAGGGGCCCTTTCCCCAGTGACACGAGCCATGGTAGATTCCAGACACAGGTCACAGCAGCACTTGCAGTGTAGGTCCTCTCCTGTTGAAGGTCAGGTAGCAAGTGGGTGAACAGCTAAAAAATGGCGGTCATGTCCGCGGTGGTGCTTACCGTCACCGCCGGCGTACATCACCATTGGCCACTGTAACCCATAGGGCCCGTAGACAACCAATGAGGAGTTGCACAGCGGTACTCGACCACCTCTCGCAACGGCGCACAACGTCAGCAGAATTACCTTATTTCCACCTGTCCCTCCAAACAGGACAGGCAGATGCCATTTCGGGGGGGCAGTCCATGGCACCTCAGTGCGTCACAGTACACATAGGCACCATTTGGATCTATCCAATGACATACTATTACGGTCACAACATGCAATGCAGTGTAGTGTTTGGAAATGTGGAATACTGTCCAGCTGCTCACCGTTTTGCCCCTTAGATTACAACCGCTGCGGATGAATAGGAGATGGAGACATCCCCCATGTACAGACCCCCTGGTGGACTTGGCAACAATGGAGGACAGGCACATTATCCTCACCTATAGAGAGGACAGGGCCACAATCACAGAGCTGTGCGCCCAACTGGAGCCTGACCTGATATCTGCTATCTGTCACCCCACCGGGATCCCCCCTCTTGTGCAAGTCCTATCTGTGCTCCATTTCTTGGCAACTGGCTCCTTCCAAGTGACAGTGGGCTTCGCACCAGGAATGTCACAGCCAATGTTCTCAATAGTGCTGACCAGAGTGTTGCCTGCCCTGATTAAACACATGCACAGCTACATCGTTTTCCCCCAGGTGGAGGATTTGGCCACAGTGAAAGCTGACTTCTATGCAATGGGACATATCCCCAACATTATTGGGGCAATTGATGGTACACATATTGCATTTGCCTCCCCCCCCCCCGGAGAAATGAACAGGTGTTCAGAAATTGAAAAAGCTTTCACTTGACGAATGTGCAGATAGTATGCCTGGCGGACCAGTACATCTCCCATGTCAATGCAAAGTATCCTGGCTCTGTGCATGATGCCTATATCCTGAGGAATAGCAGCATCCCATATGTGATGGCTCAACTCCAGAGGTAATAATGGCTAATAGGTGAGCCCTGGTTCCCACCCAGTGGATGTTGGTGTATGGGTATGGTGTGGGCCCTAAGAGTTAGTGTGTGTCTAACAGGTGACCCTCGATAATTGCAGGTGACTGGTTACCCCAACCTCTCATGGCTACTGGCCCCTGTGAGGAATCCCAGGACATGGGCAGAGGAACATTACAATGAGGCACATAGACGAACAAGGATAATAATTGAGAGGACATTCGGCCTCCTGAAAGCCAGGTTTCGTTGCCCCAATCTAAAAGTTGGATCCCTGTGCTACTCTCCCAAGAAGGTGTGCCAGATAATCGTGGCGTGCTGCATGTTCCATAACCTTGCCTTGAGACACCAGGTGTCTTTTCTGCAGGAGGAGGAGGCTGGAGATGGGCGTGTAGCAGTAGTGGACCCTGTGGATAGTGAAGATGAGGAGGCAGAGGATGAGGATGAGGACAACAGAACAGCTATTATATGACAGTACTTTCAGTGACACACAGGTAAGACACTGTAACTTCACTTTGCATTGACAGTTTTGTATTTGACATTGTACATGGCAGGCAGATTCTCCCACTTCTATGGTCACTTACTGTACCATTTGGTATCTTTATTTTTAGATATCTGTGCCCCACTCTGGCACCTGGTGTGTTGACTGAAGCCAACTACAGGTCATTCCTATGTATACATTACTGTACAGTTGTATTGCAGTGTTTAAACCTTGTTAAACGAATACATAGTTAAGTCATTTGACATACTCCATACTTGTATTTTTTCAATGGGTGTTTATTTAAGTGCTAAGAGGTAGAAGGGGATGTGCAATGGGCTGGGGGGATGATGGAGGAAAGTCCAGGATAGAGTCCAGTCTATTTGTATCACAGGTGCATTGTCCAAGGGGGCATAGGAAGGGGAGCAATGGCAGTTCAAGGTGGACAGGGTGACAGAGTGGGACACAAGGGTGACAATCAGGAGAGTCTTATTTCCTGGTGGGGGTCTTGCCAATGTTCTCTGGCTTCTGCCTGGATCGCAGGGACCGTTTGCGGGGTGGTTCTCCTTCTGCAGGGGAGGGGTGCTGGGCATGTCAGCCAGCACCCCTGCAATGGTGACCAGGGTGGTGTGGATGTTCTTCAGGTCCTCCCTGATCCCCAGGTATTGTCCCTCCTGCAGTCGCTGGGTCTCCTGCAACTTGTCCAGTTTCTGGCCCATAGTCTCCTGGGAACAGTGGTATGCTCCCAGGATGTTGGTGAGTGCCTCGGTTCCCTGGGCCTGTCCTCCCCCTGTTGCACAGTAGTCCTCCCTGCTTCCCTGTTGTCCTGTGCCTCTGTCCCCTGAACCGTGTGCCCACTGACTCTAGGTCCCGGATCGTCCTGTGTTTGTGGGGTTGCCTGGGGTCCCTGTAGTGGTGGACACACTGTTGATTGACGTGTCCTGGTGACAGAGGTATGGGCCCGCTGGGTGGATACTGTGCTGGTGTTTCCTGAGGGGGAGGCTCTGTGGTGGTATGGGACTGTGCCTGGGTAACCGACTGTCCAGAGATTCCTGATGGATCAGGTTGGTCTTCCTGATCCAGGCGAGCAGAGCTGCTGTCATCACTGTGGGCCTCTTCTGGGGAGGGACAGGATGTTGCTGGCACCTCCTCTCCGGTGACGTTGTGTGGGGGACCTGTGGGGATTTAAATGTAGTGTTATAGTTTCTGCGTGTGACATCTTGTGCATGGGTGTGTTGCCCTGTGTGGTTGTGATTGTCCTGTCAGCTTTGCCTTGTGTGATTAGTGATTTTGTGGGCTAGGTGATTCTCTCTAATGTACATGCTTTAGTGATGGGTGTCCATGCAGGTCTGTGATGGGGTCCATGCATTGGTGTTGCATGCCTGGCTTGGATTTGGAATGGGTGGGTTGTGATGGTGGGGTATATGTGAGGTTGTGGAGTGATGGGGTGAGGGTAGGGGTGGGAGTTTGTGATGGCATGCAGGTAGGGGGGGTGAAAGTAGTAAAGAGTTGACTTACCAGAGTCCAGTCCTCCTGCTACTCCTGCCAGGCCCTCAAGATGCAGTATTGCCAAGACTAGCTCCTCCCATGGTGTTAGTTGTGGAGGAGGTAGGGGTCCACCGCCAGTCCTCTGTACAGCTATCTGGTGTCTTGCAACCATGGAACATACCTTCCCCCATAGGTGGTTCCACCTCTTCCTGATGTTATGCCTTGTTCTGGGGTGCTGTCCCATAGCGTTGACCATGTCCACGATTCTCCGCCATAGCTCCATCTTCCTGGCAATGGATGTCTGCTGCACCTGTGATCCAAATAGCTGTGGCTCTACCCGGATGATTTCCTCCTGCATGACCATTCGCTCCTCCTCTGAGAACCTGAGATGTCTTTGTGGTGCCATGAGTGTAGTGAGGATGTGTGGGGTGATGTGTTGGGGTGTGTTCTGTGAGGTGTGAGGATGGTGTATGGGTGATGGTGTTCTGTTGCTCTGGTTCTGTGGGTGGTCTTGGTGTGTCTCTCTCTCAGTTGTCAATTTTTTGGAGTCGTAAAGGGTTGTGGGTAATGTGTGTGTGTGTTTTATAGTGGTGTGGTGTGTATATGTGTCAGGTGTGTGTAGTTTGAATTGTCCAATGTGGTGTTGTTTTGTATGTGTGTGTGTACTTTGAGCGCAGCGGTATGTACCGCCAATGGTTTACCGCCGTTGAATGTCCGCGCTGTGATTTGTGGGTCATAATGCTGTGGGCGTAGTTCTGTTGGCGTAACGGTGTGGGTTTTAGTACCACCATTTTATCACTGACCTTTGGTCTGGCGGACTTGTGTGTGTATCTGTATAGTGACGGATTGCTATGTGTGGGTCATGATGTGGGTAGTGGAAAACCGCTGCGGTGGCGGTATGTTGGCGGCATTCGGCATGGCGATAAGCAGTACTTACCGCCAATGTCATAATGTGGGCCTAAATCCCTTACACGGTATGAGGATGCTTCCTGCAATTTCAGTGAGAAAGAAGCAAAGAAAGGTTCTAAGAAATCGAAAGGGAGTTCATCTTCAGATGCAGAGCAGAAATTAAAAGAGGCTAAGAAGAATCTAACTCCTGATGAGGATTCGGATGATGATGAGTTTATTTTACAGTTGTTGAGAAATCATCTGCCACCATATGTTGCACAAGAGGGTCTAAATACTAGTGTAAACCTCTCTGCATGGACACCAGTTGACATGCAACAGAGTCCAGTACAGTGTAATCCTAACATAACTTAGAGTTCAGTACAGGTTAATCCTAACGTGTCCCAGAGTTCAGTACAGACTAATCCTCTAGTGCAAATACCAATGCAGAGCAGCTTCAATCTGCTGACTGACTCGGTACAGTTGCCACAACATAGGTGGTCATTCTGACCCTGGCGGTCATGGACCGCCAGGGCCAACGACCGCGGGAGCACCGCCAACAGGCTGGCGGTGCTCCCATGGGCATTCTGACCGCGGCGGTACAGCCGCGGTCAGAAACGGAAAACCGGCGGTGTCCCGCCGGTTTTCCGCTGCCCTGGGGAATCCTCCATGGCGGCGCTGCAGGCAGCGCCGCCATGGGGATTCCGACCCCCTTACCGCCAGCCTGGTTCTGGCGGTTTTGACCGCCAGAACCTGGCTGGCGGTAACGGGTGTCGTGGGGCCCCCTAACAGGGCCCCACTAAGATTTTCAGTGTCTGCATAGCAGACACTGAAAATCGCGACGGGTGCAACTGCACCCGTCGCACCCTTCCCACTCTGCCGGCTCCATTCGGAGCCGGCTTCCTCGTGGGAAGGGGTTTCCCGCTGGGCGGGCGGGCGGCCTTCTGGCGGTTGCCCGCCCGCCCAGCGGGAAACTCAGAATAACCGCTGCGGTCTTTTGACCGCGCAGCGGTATTCTGGCAGGTCCCGTTTGGCTGGCGGCGCCCGGCGCCAGCCAAACTCAGAATGACCCCCATAGTGTTCCCAGGATTTACCCGGATTTGCTTATTGTATATGTGCCAGCCGATCTAATAGTGCCAACAGGGCAGGTTTATCAGAAACCAATGTTAGTACAACTCCTCTATTACTGCCTCAAATGCATCCACAAGCAACTCTGAAGTATACTCCTTTAATAAGTACACAGACAGATATGCCTGTATTGATGAATCAGAATACAGGTGTAATGCTGTCTCAAAACGCAACTTCTAGACCAGATCCAGACACTAGGGCCCTCATTCTGACCTTGGCGGGCGGCGGAGGCCGCCCGCCAAAGTCCCGCCGTCAGGTTACCGTTCCGTGGTCGAAAGACCGCGGCGGTAATTCTGACTTTCCCGCTGGGCTGGCGGGCGGTCGCCTTCAGACCGCCCGCCAGCCCAGCGGGAAAGAGGCTTCCACGATGAAGCCGGCTCGGAATCGAGCCGGCGGAGTGGAAGCTGTGCGACGGGTGCAGTTGCACCCGTCGCGTATTTCACTGTCTGCGCAGCAGACAGTGAAATACATGTAGGGGCCCTCTTACGGGGGCCCCTGCAATGCCCATGCCAGTGGCATGGGCACTGCAGGGGCCCCCAGGGGCCCCGCGACCCCCCCTACCGCCATCCGGATCCCGGCGGTCGGACCGCCGGGATCTGGATGGCGGTAGGGGGGGGCAGAATCCCCGCGGCGGTGCAGCAAGCTGCGCCGCCGTGGAGGATTCAATGGGGCGGCGGTACACTGGCGGGAGCCCGCCAGTGGTGCCGGTCCGACCACGGCTTTACCGCCGCGGTCGGAATCCCCATTGGAGCACCGCCGGCCTGTCGGCGGTGCTCCCGCGGTCCTCCGCCCTGGCGGTCTTTGACCGCCAGGGTCAGAATGACCACCTGTATCTGTACCTGTCACTATTGGTCCAATCATACCGTTGTTTGCCCAGGGTGACAATGGCACAAGTGGTCAGGGAGTTCTCAATAAGAGCTTGGTGGGAGAAGGCACGAGTGAAAATAGCAGGCTAATCTAACCTATGGAAGAGCCTTTTGATGGAACAGGGTCATTGTTAGACCTGAGTCCTATTAGAGGTCCTTTGAATGTTGAAACAGGGTTACACATTGGCAGCAACATGAGATAACTGACACCCCAACCTCTGAGTTTTACTGTAAAACAGCTGCCTGGTACTCAGCCTAATAACATCTCATTACAGGGTTTGACGGCTCAGCAATTAACCAAGTGATTAGAAAAGCTGAATTGTTCACAAAATCCTAGTGGAGGAAATTATATCAATTGTAATAGGCTTTCATTGGAAGGAAGTGAACTTTTTGAGGGAACCATGGGTGTAAATAGGTTAGAGTCCTACACTGAAGCCGAGTTGCAATATTTGTGTCCGAGAATCACAAAGGAAGCGGATGAAGTACACAAAAGTTTAGCAGAGATAGCAGATGAACACGGGATAACTTTTTAAAAATGAAGCGTTTGAAAAGAAGTTACAGGTTAGATTTTGAGGCAAAAGACTTTGAACACATGAAATCTGCAGTGATGAAAACGCATCTTAGAGAGTTACTTCAAAGCATTCAGATATGGAGAGCGTTAGACAAATGGGAAGGCAGATGGGTGGAGAAAAGAGACAAGACGAAAAAAGGTACTAATGCTTCTCCTGCAGAAGCACTGCAGAATAGGGAAGCAGTAAAAGTTTTACCAATGAGAGAGATTCCAGGAGGGAAATTTGTACATGTCCCTTGGAGAAGAAGTGACATTTTGTCATTTACAAATGATTATCCCAGTCTGAGAGAAACCAGAAGAATGGCATCAGCAGACAGACTGTTTTGTGAAACTTCTAAAATGCCTGTGGGAGGATTTGAACACTCTTTTAGAGATAGTTGTTCCAGCAGATGTATGGATCGAATGCCAGAGGATTGTAGATCAGCCAACAAGTGAGCCGCCGAGAAATCCAGCAACAAGTGCACTGTCTCCTGAAGTGATGAAATATCATCATAAAGTCATTGAGTTTCTGAAAACGAGAATTTCACCTAAAAACATTGATTGGCAGCGCATACATAGGACAGCTCTGGAAGCAAAAGAATCAGTTCATGCATACTATGAGAGGTTGTTGAAAGCATTTAAACATACAATGGTACAGAAACAATTGAGCCAAAAGACATGATTCACTTTGTGTTCCGATTTGTTGAGGGACTCAGACCAGAAATTAGTAAGATGATTAAGATTTGATTTGTTGGCAAGCCAAGCTGATTGATGAGCTGCTGCAGTATGCAAAATACTGTAGTGATGAGATTGAATTGAAACAGAAAAAGTTTAAAGAGAAAGCAATGGTGATGCAGATCAAGGCTGCCCAGACAGGGATTCAGGGAAGTTTTCAGCCTCAGCAACAGCAAGGAAACATGCAATTTCAGAATGTAGGCAGAGGAAGCGGTCACGGTGGTATGGGAAGTGTTAATGGTGGTCCTGATTTGCATACAGTCATGATACAAGGAGAGCCACAAAGAAAGAGAATGTTCCCTTGTGACGCTTGAGGGGAAATCGGGCATTGGAAACAGGAGTGTCCAATGGTAAATCAGGGAGGTGTTGTTCAGCAAGTGAATTATGTCAATTCATTTCAAAATGTAAGAGGACCGAGAATGAGAGGTCAAAATCAAAATTTTCAGAATAATGTAAATCCGATGCAGGGTTTCTAACCTTTACAGCCCATACAAACTGTGCAGCCATTACAAGTACAAATACATCATTTACAGTAGATGCAGCCACAGGTGCAACTAGTGCCTGAACAACAAATTCAAATGCCAAGACCGAAGATTCAGGTACCTCAAGCCCCTATGAATCAGCAGCAGGTGATGCTTTCTCAGATGGTCACATGTCAAAGAGTGAATCAGAGTAATAATAGTGTACAACAATTTCCACTATAGAGTGACGATGGAATAAACAATACCTGGGTGTCTGAGAGTTCGGATGAAGAAGAGTGTGTGATGGTTTCTTCTTTAGAAGTGGATCAGAAAGGTGCTTATGTTAAAGAAAAAGTGAATGGTCACAAATTCTCATTTTTGGTTGACCTGGGAGCTACACACTCAGCAATGAGATCTGCAGAGGTTCCAGACCTACCCGGAGAAGACAGTTCAGATTGTAGGGGTTGCTAATCAATATCTGACGAACCCAATTACAGAACCAGTTTTGGTTAGAAATGGCAATTTTAAAGGTTTGCACATTTGTGGTTTGTGATTCAAGTCCTGTGTCCTTACTGGGAAGGGATTTATTGTGCAAAACAAAATGTTCAATTACATGTTCCGATAAGGGCATTGAAATTCCAACAAACAGTGATGATGAAAAAGACCCGATACTTACTATTAACAATGAGTCAGTGACCAAAGAATTTCCTTTGATCAGTTTTGATGAGTCAGTAAATGAGGAAGAACCTTTGATCAGTTTCTTTCCAGTTTATGCAGTGAAAGATCCTTCTGCCGATTTTCAGAAAAGTGTCATGACTAAGGGTTGGGATCTTTCAGGAAAGGATATTGGGTTGATAAAAGGAGCTGAACCAGTTAGAGTTGCAATTAAGCCCAATGCAGTTTTCTCCTCAGACTCCACAATACCTGATGGCAAAAGATGCAATTCAGGGTGTGAAACCGTTAATAGGAGAGTTCGTGGAGAAAGGGAGTTTAAAGGAAGTGTTGAGCAGTCTGTGTAATTCACCAATAATGGGATTGCGCAAACCTTGTGAGAAAATTTGACTTGTGCAAGATTTGAGAAAAATAAATGATATAGTGGTCAAGCAGTGCCCCATAGTGCAAAATCCAGCTGTGATTATATTCCAGATCCCATGCAATGCTGAATGGTTCACTGTGGTGGACCTATGTCAAGCATTATTTTCCGTGCCTCTTCACGAGGACAGCAGATATCTCTTTTGTTTTAAGTTCGTAAACAGGGGCTACTGTTGGTGTAGAATTAGACAAGGGTTCTCAGAGTCACCATTTATTTTCAACCAGATCTTGAAAAAGACTTTGGAATCATTGGTTATGCCTTATCAGTCAACAATGGTGCAATACATTGATGAACTGTTGATCGTGTCTAGGACTAGAGAAGGGTGCAAATATGATACAATTACATTTTTGAACTTTTTGGGAGACAATGGCCATAAAGTGTCCCCGGGTAAATTGCAATATTGCCAGAAAGAAGTGAAATACTTGGGTCATTTGATTGAAAAGGAACTGGGAACATTTCCAGAGAAAGGGTTGCAACTATTTTGCAAATGCCAGCACCAACTACACAGAAAGATATGAGGATGTTTTTTGTGAATGGTGGGTTACTGTCGCCAAAGGATCCCAAAATTTTCAGTTCTCTCAAAGCTTTCACAGAAGCTGACTCATAAGGATGTTTCCAGTCCTATAGTACTGGGTGAAAACTGTATGAAAGCATTTACTGATTTGAAGGAGAGTTTGTGCCAAGCTCCAGCTTTGGGAATGCCTGATTACACAAAACCTTTTCTGTTGTTCTGTCATGAACGTGATGCATGTTCTTTGTCTGTCTTGACTGAAGCTCATGGCGGTGTGGATCATCCAGAGGCATATTTTTCAGCCACTTTGGAACTGGTCGCGGCAGCTTTACCATGTTGTTTGCGGTCTGTTGTAGCAGTTGAACAAAGCCTCACTCAGAGTGAGAATATAGTTATGGCTATTCCCTTGCTATAATGGTTCCCCATTCAATTAAGATTTTGCTTACAGGGTCTAAGACCTAGGCCCTCATTCTGACCCTGGCGGTCAAAGACCGCCAGGGCGGAGGACCGCGGGAGCACCGCCGACAGGCCGGCGGTGCTCCAATGGGGATTCCGACCGCGGCGGTAAAGCCGCGGTCGGACCGGCACCACTGGCGGGCTCCCGCCAGTGTACCGCCGCCCCATTGAATCCTCCACGGCGGCGCAGCTTGCTGCACCGCCGCGGGGATTCCGACCCCCCCTACCGCCATCCAGATCCCGGCGGTCCGACCGCCGGGATCCGGATGGCGGTAGGGGGGGTCGCGGGGCCCCTGGGGGCCCCTGCAGTGCCCATGCCACTGGCATGGGCATTGCAGGGGCCCCCGTAAGAGGGCCCCTACATGTATTTCACTGTCTGCTGCGCAGACAGTGAAATACGCGACGGGTGCAACTGCACCCGTCGCACAGCTTCCACTCCGCCGGCTCGATTCCGAGCCGGCTTCATCGTGGAAGCCTCTTTCCCGCTGGGCTGGCGGGCGGTCTGAAGGTGACCGCCCGCCAGCCCAGCGGGAAAGTCAGAATTACCGCCGCGGTCTTTCGACCGCGGAACGGTAACCTGACGGCGGGACTTTGGCGGGCGGCCTCCGCCGCCCGCCAAGGTCAGAATGAGGGCCCTAGTGTCTGACCAACTCTAGATTGACCAGATATGAATCTGTGATCGCCAAATGTGAATATTAACAGATGTGCCGTGCTTAACCAAGCAACTTTACTTCTGAATCAAAATGTGGACATTGATAAATTGGATAACATTGAACATGATTGTCTGGAAATTACAGAATTATGCACAAAACCCAGAGCTGGAAGAAAATGACCAAACTATTTCTGTTGATGGTTCCTGCCTGAGAGATAATGTGGGCACATTGAGAGCAGGATACGCAGTATGTACTATCGCGGGCATACTGGAAGCTTCATGGCTTCAAGGAGTGTTTTCTGCACAAGTGGCAGAACGGGTGGCTCTTACAAGAGAATGCGACATTTCAATGTAACTGAAAGTCACTATCTACACAGACAGGCACTATGGATTCAGCATTGTGCACGATTTTGGCCAACTGTGGTCACAGAGAGGTTTCCTGACCTCTTCTGGCTCACCAAATAGAAATGCTGAGGGAATTCATGAGTTGTTAAAAGCGATTCAAATACCTGAAAGGATTGCTGTAGTGAAATGCAGTGCACATCAGAGATCACAGGCTTATGTGTCAATGGGTAATGTATATGTGAATCAAGTTGCAAAGTGTTGTGCCTTCACCGGCATATCCTATAAAGGAGAATGGGAATTGTTACCAGAAAATGACGAAATGTATGCAAATTATGTGATGCATTTTATTGACAATTTGGCAGAATTAAAAGCTCTTCAAGATAATGTGCCAAAAGAGGAGCGCGGGGACTGGATAAAAATGAAATGTGTCCAAAGGGATGACGACGTGTGGGTCTCGGGAGAAGGGAAGGTAGTACTGCCCAACAGTCTACTAACTCAGGTGGCCAGATAATATCATGGTCAGGATCATGTGGGAAGAGATACCATGGTTAGGTTGTTTAAGCAGTTTTGGTTTAATCCAAAATGTAGACAAGTTGCTGAAGCAGTTTGCCACTGATGCATCATCTGCCAAGAGATGAACGTGGGCAAAGGAACATCATCAATATGGGTCTTATAGGCACGGCTGAAGGACCATTGAGCATAATGCAAATGGATTTCATTGAGATGCCTGCGTGCACTGGTTTGAAATATGTGTTGGAGATTGTGTGCATTTTCAGTCATTGGATTGAGGCTTACCCTACAAGGAGAAATGACAGTCTCACAGTAGCAAAGTTACTGCTTAGGGAGTTAATTCCACATTTTGGTTTTCCAGTCTCTTTAGAATCAGATAGAGGAAGCCACTTCAACAATGAGGTGATTAAGTTGCTATGTTCAGCTTTATACATTGTACATTGTAGCTACCGCCCAGAAGCCTCAGGTCTTGTAGAACAGATTAATGGTACTTTGAAGTTGAGATTGACAAAAATGTATGCATCCACAAATCTGAAATGGCCAGATGCCTAGCCATTGGTTCTAATGTCAATGAGAAGGACCCCTGATAAGAAAATAGGATTGTCATCCCATGATATCCTCATGGGAAGAGAAATGAGGTTGCCAGCTGTACCTGCAAATGCTCTTGTGAACATTACAGATGACATGGTATTGGACTAGTGCAAAGGTCTAACTGATGTGGTTTGCTCTTTCTCTCATCAGGTGGAAGCTACCACACTGCCACCGCACCAAGTGGATGATTGGGTTGTGATTCAAAAGCATGTGAGAAAATCGTGTTTGGAGCCTCGGTGGAAGGGACCTTACCACGTGGTATTAATAATTACCACAGCTGTGAAGTGTGGGGGACTTCCAAACTGGATCCACGCAAGCCACACTCCGAAAGTGAATGGTCCAACAGAACAAGAAGAAGAGGTGATGAGATTACCTCCACCTGGGCGTATTCCAGGGCAAGACAGAAGACAAAGTGAGCTGGAGTCTGAGCCTGAACATACTCCAGTTGACTTGACCACTCCTGTGACAGACGAAATTAAAGAAATCCTGGAAGACAAAGATGAGACATCCTCAATGTCCTCAAATGAAACAGTAAAAGAATCGGTCCAGAGAGAGCACGAAATGGAACCGGTCCAAAGAGAGCCTGTGCAGAGGAGGATGTCCTCAGAAGCAGATGGTCTGAGAAACTAGACTGAACAAGTGGGAAAGGAGTTGAGGAAGATCTAAGTCAAAAGGATTTCACTCTTCCTGAACCAGATGCGGGAACGTCCATGGAGAAGAATTTGTGTCCATTACTGAAAAGAGCATTAACAAGAAGATCCCTGAAAGGTGACAACTGTCCAGAAACAAGATCAAAAACAAAGAAGATGAATCTGCTGCCAACAATACAGGTAGAAGTCGATATCAACAGAAATTAAGATCTGAGTGACGGTGAATCAAATGAAGGTCGAAGATTGAAAAGAAAGAGAGTTGCCAATTGAACATTTTCAGGACCTGATTGGGCATATGTAGCTACCAAAGAGTGGCAAGGAGAATTTTTGTTTTGATAGAGACATTCCTGGTCTATATTTTGGCACATGAAGAATTTGAATGCACATTTTGTTGAAAAAAAATTGCGAATATTTAAAGATAAATGGAAAGACTTCAATGAAAATAATTTTTGAAAGACCTCGATAACCTGATTTTGACAAGCTGCTAAAACTGATTTTGGCAAGCTGCTAAACTGAATTTGACAACTTTACAAATTTTTAACAAAAAGGGTCCTGTGTGAATGAAGCTGTGAATATTGTTCAGAGAGAAAAAAATAAGGAGGGATTGAGGATTGAAGCCTGAAGATTGAAGAATTGAAAGGTTTTGTTTTTGTTTCTTATTTTTGTTTTTGTTTTTTAGAAGCTTTGATTTTTTCAGCATAGCTATATATTTTTGTATTTATTTATACTTTCTGATTCTTTACAGACCATGTGTAACCAAACCCAGCAGAACTCTAAGAATTGATGCTGTAAATATATGGGTATTGTTTTGGTGATTGTTTTTGCAGTTGTATGTTTGTTATTGATTGTGAGTATGACTGTTTTTGATGTGAATGGAGCCAACCATACCATAGCTGTAGAAACTACATCTTCAGAACTAGTTCCTACTCTTTCAGCATTAGATAGATTTAAAATAGATGAGAAATACTTGCATGTACAGAGAGAACTTTTATCTAATGTTTTCTATTGCTTGTTCCGTGAGTATGTTGATATAATGGATGCAAGAGATTGCTCTGTCTGCACACAGATTCCAGCCTCTGCTGAAGGGGGAATAGCGTATCACAGTTTGCCATTAACATATGGCATAAGTTGTACTATTTTACTAACAAGATTCTATAACCAGAAGTATATCTAATATTTCTATTCTAATTTTGATGTATTTTCTTTTGTACCTATAATTAGGGATCTTAATAAGATAGCTAAGACAATAATATAGTAATAATGAGGGATTTCTTTGAACCTACACTAACATTTGGGACAGCCTTTGCCACAATAGTCTCACCTGTATACTTTCATTTTTAGAAAAGAGTTTTTAGATTACATAGAGTTTAGGAGGAGGGCAATCAAGGCTAGGGTAGATAGGGATTAGTTTCACGCAGTCCTGGGATTGAATTTGCAAACACTGACATTACTAAACAGGGGAGACTAACTTTAGATGCGCAACACGTAGGAAAGCTTTGTATATATAGTCCACAATCTAGGATTGATCAAATATTTGTGAGAATGAGTGAATGTAGACATGTGTTTTTGTTTGAGCCTCTGTAGACATTTTTGTTGAATGGTCAAGACCCGCCTGTGCCTGGTTTATATTACATCTGTGGGAAAAATGCATGTTACCGTCTTCCTAGAGGATGATATGGCACATGTTATTTGGGAATAGTTTTCCCGAAAATGTATCAACTTGACGACTTGAGTAAATTTCTTAGAATGACTGAATTAAACCAAAGAGCCAAAAGCGAGAATCAGTTTCCTGCATTCCTGGAGATATATTTGGAGCAACAATTCCTTCAGTAGGTGTTGTTCTGAATTCTATCAAAATTCGACAGTTGTCTACAGTTGTGGATAACAAGTTGACAAGATACTCAGAAACCATTATCCTTTTTTAAATGTTGAGATGGCTGCGGTTAGAGCTATGTGTAAAGTTGATGTTTGAGAAATGAAAACACACACATGAATGTTTCACGTAGGTTTAATCCATAAACGCCTCATTCATAAGCAATGTCTTCAGTTTTCTAACTGCCACACCAGGCCCTCTTACAATCCACATTCCCCGTGTTCCAGATTCTGTTCCCATAGCAAAGGACTCTGTTCTTGGAATCATTTACTGAGAACACCACACATCTCCCTTCCACATTTAAACAAATACAAAAATTAACATGCTTGGGAAATGAGAAACTAAATTTCAAATAACAATAGAACAATACAGCATTTCTCCACTTTATGCCATCAATACAGCAGGAATCCATTTTATGCCTATAAATTCAAAACACAGGCGGTCATTATGAACACAGCGGGAAACAACGCCGACTGCCGTGGCGGCGGTGAACAGAAGTCCGCCGTTGACGGTGAATGGAAACCTGCCATATAATGAATGAAAATCCCAACCCTGCCAAAAATCACCAGACCATCACTCCCCGCCATGGCCCTGTCTGCAGGAATCCCGGACCTTCCCACCCCGCCACCACCGAGCACACCCACATCCCACCCTCCAAATAATGATGCACAAATCACCTTGGCAGACAGTGGAGGCAAAATGACCATTGGCAGCTCTGACCGCCACAGGCGGCAAGTGGACTTAACAGCAAGAAGTGCACACATTGGATAAGCATGCCACCCACACACCTGACACACATCCACAACCCCATAAAACACCCCTAGACATACCCCACAATCCTTTGCAACGAAACCAGGCCAAGAAGATGGAGAGTACCAGAGGCAGACACCGAACGCCACCATCCATGAGATGCACACGGACCCACAGAAGAGCACCCTCACCGCGTTGCCAGCCCCGACACCATTCACCACACACACTATGTCACCCCCCCAATCATCTACGCTTCACAGAAAGGGAGTTAAGGACTATGGTGGACAAGATCCTGAAGGTGGAGTCACAAATATTCGAGGCTGAGGTGCAGCACACCCATCGCAAGGAAGATGGAGCTATGGCAGACCATTGTGAACAGGGTCAATGCAGTGGGATACCATCCACACACCAGGGACGACATCCGGAGGAGATGGAACAACCTGCTGGGGGAGGTCAGGGGCATGACATCTAAGCACCACATTGTAGTCCAGAAAACTGGGGGAGGACCGCCACCAACACCAGCAGAATACACAGACTGGGAGGAAAAGGTACTGGCCATCCTGCACCCTGAAGGACTCACTGGACTCACTGGAGGAATGGACTCGGGTAAGTCATCAACATAAACCCTATATACACCATACCTGTAATGCATGCACCACCCCACCCCACCCATACCCACCAGGACCAACACCCCACCCAGGCAACAGCCACTAAATCCACCCCCCCTGCATGACCACAAACCCACTAACAGGCCCACATCCCTCCCCATGTGCACAGCCACCTACCCCTGCAAGTATCCACAATGGAACGACACCCCCACCACAATGCAACCCTACAGTCAAAGCCAAATGCAGTGTCAACCTCACAAAGGTACCCTGTAAGGCAGCTGAATGAAATCTCAGCACAAAATGGCCCAGTCCTGTTCACCCCAAACGTTCATGCAGCTGTAACAGACATGTCTATGTCCCCCAACAGGCACCACCACCCATGCCACCCTAACGGACGGGACAAGGAGTGCCAGTGCCCCCCAGGGAGACAGAGGCACCTCACAGAACACTGGTGAAGGATCCCTGGACACTGATGAGCAGGCAGGTCCCTCACACAGTCCTGGACTGTCACCATGCAGCAGCCCCACCCAGGAAACCACTGTCACACCTACCACCCAGTCAAGACCAGCAGCCCAGGGCAAGCGTCCCCACACCAGTGTATCCAGGCCACAGACTGGTGGAACAAAGGTACAGAGGCCATAGTCTCCCACTCCCAACATGCAAGAAGGCGAGGGCCCGAGTACAAGTGGTACTGCCAGACCTGTGCAGGGGACACAGGCACAGGGGGCTAGGGCAAGTGCTAGGGTCTCAGTGGGCAAGGGGGGAGGCCACAGGATGGATGCAGCAGCCCAGGACGTGATATCAGAGATATTGGGGAGCTACCAGCATACCCATGACAGGTTGACACATATAGTGTCCACCCTGGAGCACAGTCAGAGGATGCAGCAGGAACATCACCAACAGGCCATGGAGCAGTGGAAAAAGCACAACGCCACAATGGCCACTATAGCAGGAGCACTGCTGCAGCTGGTACAAACCCAGTCTGACACTCACACAGGACTGGAGGCCCCCACTACAGCACCGGACACCCACTATGAGATTACACCATCAGCAGAAACATCCCAGGACCTTCCCTCACAGGAAACCCAAGGGCCTACCATGTCATCCCCTCAAGATCAACAGCAGGCCCCCAAACGGACCCTCAGGCCAAGATATGGCACTGGAACCCCAGCAAAGAACAAGGCCCCCTTCAAGAAGTATCTCAGCAACAATCTGCCCAGCAACCATTTCACTCAATCAGCCACCCCACATTGCTAAGAGGCAATATGAACTAATGTAAGAAAAGATGGACCCATCAATACTACCAACAAGGCTGCCACCATGATGGCTTTGAGGGCACCCACCCCTTACGGCTATCACTGTAAATAGCACTATTCACTCCCTGCAACCATTAAAACACATATCACACCTGTAACACTGTCCCTTGTGTTAAAATGTGAACAAGGTGAAGTATGGATGCAACTGGCTGATAACTTCTTTATTGCCAAATCTTTGCATGCAGGGAGTCCTGTGTGCCTAAATGTGTGCCCTAAGTAAACGCAGAAAATATCAACCTGTACCATGCAGAACCGGACCATGTTTCACCTATCATTATCAACCACCCCCTATATGACTGAGCACACTGACAGTATGTGTCACAAACACCAATGTCAGCCCAAAGTCCCACACAGTTACTGGAAGTAGAGTTGTATCAGTTGGGTCCTGGAATGGACATCTTCCCCTTCCTTATCATCACCATAACTCTCCTCCCCTCTCTGAGGTAGCTGGTCAGGATATACAGCACCCTCCACCTCCAAGAGGGAGATAGAATGTCTCACTGCCACGTTGTGCAGCATGCAGCAGGCCACCACTATTCTACACATCTTTTCAGGCCCATAGGCCAGGGAACCCCCAGAGATATGTAGACAACAAAATCTAGCCTTCAAGAGACCTATTGTGCGCTCTATCACCCTCTTAGTACGTCCATGGTCCTCATTGTAATTCCTCTCTGCATCCGTCTGGGGATTCCGCACTGGTGTGAGGAGCCAACGCAAGTTTGGATAGCCAGAATCACCTTGAAAAAGGTGTAGTACAGAGTAGTCATTGTTAAGCCCCTTAGTCAGACAGCCTGGCTGTCTGCTATGGTCAGTTAGTGACAGACACACTTACCTATGATCCACCCTCTGTCCTCTTGGAGTTGTTCCATCCTCTGTGGCACACTACTGTTCCTCAACACAAAGGAATCATAGACTGAACCTGGGAACATGGCATTCACATGTGAGATGTACTGGTCTGCAGTACATACCGATTGGATGTTCTTGGAGTGAAAGTTCTTTCTGTTTCTGTACACCTGTTCAGTGACTCTTGGGGGGATGATCGGAATGTGGGTGCCATCGATGGCACCTGTCATATGGGGGATGTTGGCAAAGGCATAGAATTCAGACTTGATGGGAGGGAGGTCAGTACTTTGGGGAAACCTCACATAGGACTGCAGGTGTCGTACAAATGCATTTAGAAATCTTGTCAGTACCATGCTGAACATTGGCTGTGAAAATCCAGCACCCATGCCCACTGTCACTTGAAATGAGCCCGTGGCCAGGAAATGGAGTGCGGAGAGCACCTGCACTTCAGTAGGGATGGCATGCTGATTACGATTTCCCGGAGTTAGTGCAGGATCCAGTAAAGCACAAAGTTCCTGAACTGTTGCACATGTGAGTCTGTAATTGATTATGATCTGACGCACCACCATGGTCCTCATATCCACAAGTGGTCTGTACACTGACGGTGCCCTTCCTCGCCACAAGGGTCGGTACCTACGAGGGGTATCAAGAAGGTGTGATGAACACACATACGTAGGCACACATTGTCATAAATTGTGCAATGCATATTTCGTTGTAGTGGCTCAACATTAACTGCTTCTTGACAGATCTACATCTACATCTCAATGAGGGAACAGCGATTTTCATGTGTGGTATATTACGGAATGGACGCATGCATAGGTGCTTCATGTGGCTAGTAGGGCCTGCATTGTGCACATTATTATTATTTATATATGCGTGGTTATTGCCAAATGTCTTCCCACTGTAATCCTTCATTGTGGAAGTGACCTCATACCACTAGCGGTTGACGTCACATCGTAAGGCGGTTTTCACCTCCGTATGCACCGACATTGGTTAACATGGATGCCAATGGGGAATACTGGCGTATCATGGTCGCCGCCGGCAGTGACGCCACGGTACGCAATTTTATCATCTATTATTCAATTGACTCCCTGATCTTGTGTGGAAAGGTACTCCACTGTGTGTACTGCTGTGGCCAGCCTCTGGTAATGGATCTGGCTCATGTTGCAGGGGAAGGGCCCTGGCCATCACCCAGGAGGAACTGGAGAGGCTAGTGGATGGGGTCCTGCCCCTGTACGCAAAACTGTATGTACGGCCAGAGGTACAGGTGAGTATGGGTTTGGGGGGGGGCACTGTTTGGGTGTAATGGATGGTGTTGAACGGACATATGTTTGCACCTCTGAGCCTCCATGGGCCGTGGTGCATGGCATGCTGCGTGCGTATGTCCTGTAAGTCTGAGAGTACTGTCTGTCCCATAGTGGACAATTAGCCAGCTGTACCTATCTTGCAAGTGCCTGACCTCTGTGTTCCATATCTGCGTCTCCCCTTTAGGTCAGCCCCCACCAGAAGAGGGCACTTTGGCATGCCATCGCCAAGGAGGTGTGCACCCTGGGGATCTACAACCGGCAGAGGACCCACTGCAGAAAGAGGTGGGAGGACCTGCGGCGCTGGGCGCGTAAGATCTGTGAGGCCCAGTTGGGGAAGTCCTCCCAACGTCGAAAGGGTGCCCGTCGGGCAGCGACCCACCTCATGCAACGTATCCTGGCGGTGGCATACCAAGACCTGGATGGGCGCTTGAAGGCTGCACAGCAGTCACAAGGGGGTGAGTAGTCATGTCACAGACTTCAGCCTGGAAGGATGTCTGTGTGTGCATTAGGGTTCATGCTGCTTAGAGGCAGGGACTCTGACTGGTGTCCATGTACATTATGGTCCCCAAAAGGTGTAGGGGTGTCTTTGTCAGGTCTCCCACACGTCACCTCCTTAGGCAGTTCCGGGGATAGGTGTAGAGCAGTATTCTGGTCAGTAGTCAAGGGCATGGCCATGGGTACAGTGAACAGTGCTGCCTGTTGGGCGTGTCTTCTGGGTGGGTGTATGTCTGGCCATTATGTACCTCCATTCAGCTATTTCCAAGTATCTCTCCTGTTTTGTCTCCCCATCCCTGTTCTCTTGTGTTGGTTCGGTACAGCAGCAACATCTGGCGAGGGAGCTGTGGCACCAGCAAGTGGAGAAGCAGTGGCCCACGGATCCTTGGAGGCAGAGACATCCAACGCCCAGGGGACCAGTGGATGGGAGGGCGAGGGGAGTACCACGGGGGAGGCAACTACCACTGGGGGTAGTGACTCCAAGACCTCCTCCGATGGGGGCTCCCCGGCGGTAGTGGACCCTAGTGGCCACACCACTACAGTGACATCTTCCGCCACCCCCATTCCATCACCGCCCTCACTTCTGCTCCCCACTGAGCTGCCCGTGACCGCTCACCCAGAAAGGTGGGTGTCTCCTTCGCCCCAGGCACCTCCTCCCCTGCCCTAGTCAGCCCCAGTCAGCCCTGCTGCCCTCACAGAGGAGGCTATTGACCTCCTGAGAACCATCTCTGTAGGGCAGAATCATCCAGGGGTTAGCATCAGAGGTGCAGCAGACAAATTCCTTTCTGGATGGCATTCACTGTGCCGTGTCTGCCCAACAGAGATCTTTTCAGGCTCTGGCCTCCTCTTGGACGGCAGCCAGTTTCCCTGCCCATTCCGTTCCCCCTCCAACCTCCTCTACCCCTTCCAGCACCCCACTTCCTTCACCCGTCCAAAGCACACATTCAGACACGCAGTCAAGCACATCAACACACAAGAAGCACACTTCTAAACACAAGCACCAAACCTCCTACCACAAGCATTCACACAGCCAACAGACACATGCACACACAACAACATCCACTTCCCCAGTGTGACCACCTCTTTTGCCTCCCTGTCTGTCCCCTCTACATCCACACCCTCATGCACTGCACCTTCAGTCACTGTTGCTGCTCCTCTTACTGCACTCACTACAATAGCAGACATCCATACATGCACCCCATACACCACACCTGTACTCACCAGAACTACTGTAGTTGACACATGCAGCACGCCAACCAGATTTGCAGACACCCACACACCATACATCCACATTGGCAGCCTGTCTTCTCCAACTGTGTCCAACCCCCTCCTCCAAGAACACACAAGCGCACCAAGACACCCACCCATCACACATCCACCACACCACAGCATACTGTCCAGTCACCTGCACACACTACATGCACCCCTACACCAAATACATCCACTGCCCCTGCCTCCACTCCCACGCCCTCATCCAGGACCACCCCAATTGCTCAGAAGAAACTTTTCCTCTCCCGTGCTGACCTCTTCCAACCCACCCCGTCTTGTCCCTAAGCGTGCTCACCTCCGTGCCCTTTCCACTCCTTCCACTTCACAGCCCACCCCTATCCACCCTTCACATTCATGTGCCCTTTCCCCAGAGTAAAAAAAGCCCGGGCAGAGCCTAGTCCATCTGGCTCTGCCCTCTCAAAAAACCCGCCCACCTTCAAAGAACAAGCCCACCCCCCCTCCACCTTCCAAATGAAAATCCAAGGCCCACCCTGTCGCAAATCCCCACCACCCTTGCCCCCGTTCCGTGAGGTGCCTGGATGCCATTTTTTTTTTTTTTTTTTGTCCTCATATTTCTTATAATACTTCCATTCTGACCAGACCCGATATATACTCTGATCCCTTTTGGATCAGGCAAAAGGCCAGCCCCATCCGGAAGACTCATAGCGGGAGGGTGGAAGTAACTGTATGCCATCCTTCCCATTGAAATAATCATTGGACAATTTGCTTAAGAACTAGTGCTCGGAGAAAACCAGTTCACCCAGGATTGCCATAGTTCTTTAACATCATTGGATCCAGTTCTACAAAGATCTAATTGACAGATTTTCATTGCAGCATCCACCCATTCCCACCAAGTTGGAAAAATAGAAGAAATCCAATGTCTGCAGACATCTCGCCTAGCCAAGAGTATTAAGTAAAATAAAAAATTCCTATGAACACTTGAGAGGTTTATCAGTTCTAAAGTGCCACTAAATAAAACTAAGTCTGGGGAGGCCACCAGTTGGGCCTGCATCACAGAAGATAAAGTCTCAAACACATCCCCTCAAAAGTTTGAAACCCGAGGACATAGCATCAACATATGAGTGTCATCTGCTCCCTCTAACCCACACTTTTTACAGGCTGCTTGGGAATTTTTGTTGAATTTATTTAACTTCTTTGGGGTATAATATGCCCTATGTAAAACAAATAAATGATTCTTTCTAAGAGCGACAGCCTTGACCACTCTATAGAGACGTTGCCAAGAACCTGTCCACAATATAATAATCTCCTCTTTACTCGCCACCTCCTCCCATATAGAGCCAGGGAAATTCTGTTTGTCATCTAAACTATTCAGACACTCCAAAAGTAATCTATAATAGACAGCAGCTTCCTTCTTGCATGGCTGATTCTTATATAATAACTCCACTAGCTCAGTGGTCTCCTCTTCCGCTATTCTTAAAGATCTTATCCATGCATGTAATTGATAATATTTAAACCTAGACATCGAACACTGACTCGCAGAGGCAAATGTTCCCCAGGGTTTCAACGCCCCATCCTGTAATACTTGTCCCCATTCCATGATACCTGCCTCCTTCAAAGGGCGAGCTAAGGCGTCCTTCAAACAATCCGGGGTTCCGGGAAAATCCCAAATAGGAGCATGAGTACTATAATATGATAGGTTAGTGATTTTCTTTATCCTTGCCCACAAAAAAGCCGACGCTTAGTGATTTCAGCCTTACTTTTTTGTAGAATCTTGGGTGGCTGAATTTATATAGGATTTTCCACTCCCCTTTCCCTTCGCCACTCAGCATAGCCTTCTTCTGGGGGGAGACCTCCTCCGCTACTAATAGATCTTTAACATTCTTTAACTGGAATGCCCATACATATAAGTGGATATCCGGGAGGGCAATCCCTCCCTTGACATAACTCCTACGAAGCTTCTTCCTGGCAATCCTGATCCCCTTATAAGCCCAAATAAAACTATCTATCTTTGATTATATATCCTGTATTCTTTTTTCCTCAAATTCCAGCGGAATCATATTAACTAAAGAGAAAAGTAAGCTTCGGCAGAATACTAAATTCGCCCTCCCGTATAGAGTTAAAGGAAGATGTTAAAGTTTATCTATCTGATGCGTCAAAAATTTCAAGTTTACCAACGACGTTTTCTCCAAATCCTGTGGTATCTTAACTCCAAGGTATTTTATCTACTCTTTTATTAGCTTATGATGAAAATTCATGTTTCATGTCATGATTTCCGTCTTTGACATATTAATTTAATACCCCAATACCTGGCCAAAATTTCATGTTATCCCTTCCGCTCTATCTAACGCCGCAGGGAGATCTGTAGTATAAATTATAATGTCATCAGCATACATGGATACCTTTTTCATTTGACTAACCCAAGTCAGAGGTTTAAAAATCTCCTGTGCTTCCACAGATGTCAAGTGAGACTCCTGAATCATTATTATTTGCACCAAGGAATCCTTAATATATTGTAGTATGTAGTTTCTCCTTGCCCTTACTCACAGCCCGTTCACATTCCATGAGCTGGATGCCCCTTTGTTGCCCCATTAGGTGGAGTACCATGCACTTGTGGGAGTCATGTTGGGTCTGTTGTGGCCCATGGCACTTGTAGCCGTATGGACTGGCCACTGGCCCTGTTTACAGTTTTCGGCTCTGTGAGCTTTAATAAAATCTTTCTGTGTGGCCTGTGTTTTGGCGGCACACTGTTGAACCCTGGTCTTTCGTTTCATTGTTTATGGGTGTGGGGCATTTGTATGTACTATGGTCAAGTTGGATTTGCCTTGTGTCGGGTAAGTACCTCTTGCTGTGGGGTGTGTGACTTGTGCTGCTGTGAATGGTTGGGGGGACGTAGCTGGGCAGGGGGAGTGGGTGGGTATGTAACTGTGCCCTTTCCTCCCTTGTTTCGTAGGTTGCAGTACTTACCGTCGTGGTCTTCGTCGGCGATCTTGGTAGTGGAGGTATATGGCAAGGAGCAGGGCTGGCATGATTTGCAGCTCTTTATCCATGTCTACTTCGACGTGTTGTGAGGGCCTCCGGTGAGTGTTCATTGGATTTGGTTCATTTCCGCCTGGCTTTGCGTGGCGGTGGTTCCCGCCCCCGAACTGGCGGCAGACTGGTGGTTCATTATTTGATGGGCAGAATGGGACTTTCCGTTGCCCTGTGGGCAGACTCTGCCATCGTCATCGGAACTTCTCTTCTGGTGGTTGGTGATTTTCTGGATGCCTGTGTTTCGTTTGGTTCATTATTTGGCTGTCCGGACCGCTCCTCTGTTGGCAGTTTTTACTGCCACCACCGGCAGCGCGGTACAGACAGCTGTGTTCATAATGAGGGCAATAATCTTTAAAATATTCAGGAGTACATTTCTTCCTAATACTCTTCCTTTTTTCATGCAAAGCTTCTCTCACATTACAGTTAAGCCTACTTTTAGACTCTACTGATCGTTTATTTTCCATGTTTTTACTTTCTTCCGAAGAGATAAAGTTTTTCTCAAACATCCCTTTCACAGGAACCACTCTGTTCAAATTACATATTTTCCCATCCGACATTTTTACTGCATTTCTCAAAATTTTTATAATCTTCAAAGGTCTAGTATATTTTGACCAATTCGCACAACCAACTGGAGCTTTGATTTTTACTACACCACCCACTTTTATCTCCCTTTTGCAAACTTTCTTCATTATGTCAAAATCCTGTCTTCTCTTAAGCATTAAGCTTTCCTCTCTTCTCCTCCAGTTCCTTTCATCCAGATTAAAACTATTCTTTACCCAATCCATCCATCCTGGACACAACTTGGTATTGGGCACCCTTCTTCTGAAAAGTTCAAACCGTGATTTCCCAGTTGTCATGTGTTGAGAAAAATTATAGGCTGTTATTCTTCTTAGAAGCTCATTTTTCCAATCTATACAATTTACCCTTGCCAGTTGTATGCTTTCTTTTGTATATCTATTGAAACTTTCCACAGCACCATTTGTTTCAAGATGATAAACTGCAGATTGTTTGTGTATTATGCCACAACTTTCCAGATAATGTTCAATCTCTTTTGAACAAAATTGAGGTCCATTATCAGATAAAATAAATTTAGGACAACCTTCTTTCTTAAAAATGTCTTCCAAAAATGTTTTCACACTGCAAAGGGAAATATCTCTCACATATTTAATCTTAGCCCACCTTGAACATAAATCCATTAATACAATTTAATACGGAGTAGAATGTTCATTTTGCAATGCACCAACAATATCAATTGCCACTTCATCCCATGGTTTGTTTGGTAACTTCCTACAAATCATGGGTACATTACGAGTTTTCAATATCTTGTCACTACATGAACACTGAACACACTCTCGAATTACACGTTCAATCTCCAGATCCATGCCTGGCCACCAAATACTTGCTCTAAAAAATTTATTTGCTTTCACAATCCCAAGATGACCATCGTAGGCTTGATATATTATTTTCTTTCTCAAAGTAAAGGGTGGAATTAACCTAGTTCCTCTCAATAACATAGACCTATCCATGGCTAATTCTTCTTTCATCAAATTCCAACAGTTTCCTAGATCAATGAAATTCCCAATTTTCATTACTTCAATAACTTTGCCCAAATTTGCATCACTCTTCAGAGCATTTCTCCACTCTTGTTCCGTTATAGCACCAGAAGTAATTTCACTCATGTTACCGTTAATTTCACACACATCTTCCTCCACCACTAGTTCACCACCAACTTCTCCAGTTTCATTAACATCAACTAATCTTGAAAGACAATTCCCACTCACATTCCATGCACCAGGTGAATATACAACATTGAACTTGAACTCTTGAAGTCCAATTAACTATCTTCTTATTATAGCAGAAATGCAAGTCAAACCTTTGCTATCAAAAACTTCAACTAGAGGTTTATGATCAGACAATGCCACAAAATCTGTTCCCCAAATGAAATGTTTAAATTTTCTTAGAGCCCAGAAAATAGCTAAAGACTCTATTTCAATTACTGAATAGTTTTTTTCTGAACCACACAATGTTTTTGATGCACATGAAATCAACATGTTCTTCCCTTTATCTTCTTACATGAGCACAGCCCCGAAACCTTTTGCACTCGCATCAGTAACAATAAACGTTTGCCTGCCCGGTTTAAATGCTTGTAGACATGGTGCACCTTCTAACTCCTCTTTTATTCCCAGAAATTCATCTTCACACTGCACGTCCCATTTGAATTCTCTCCCTTTCTTTAACAGACTTCTCATGTTCACTGATTTTTCTGCCAAATTCTTTATATACCCGCCATAATAATCAACCATCCCAAGAAATGAACTCATCTCTTCCTTGGTCTGAGGAGTTACCAAATTCTTAATGGTGTTGACTAAGTCCGGTTTGGGTCTTACTCCATCACCTGAGATCAGATGTCCCAAGTATTCAACCTCAGCCACACCAAACTGACATTTCTTTCTCTTGAGAGGGAGTCCCGCCTGACTTAAACATTCCAAAACTCTATTCACTCAATCAAAATGTTCTTCTGCTGTGTCACCAAATATCAAGACATCGTCTTGATAGAATTTTACTCCCTTCAAATCTTTCAGCACTTTGCTCATAACACGTTGAAATACTGATGCAGCTGAAACAAGACCAAAAGGAATCCTTTTAAACTTAAACGCACCAAAAGGGGTTATAAAAGCAGTAAGTTCTTGCGAACTTACTTCCAACTCCACCTGGTGGTACGCAAAAGCTAAATCCAGAGTGGAGAAATATTTCACCCCACCTATCAGGGAACTATTTCTTCTATGTTCGGAAGAGGAAATTTGTCAACCACTATCTCCTTATTTAAAGCCCTAAGATCCACACACAACCTAATGTCACTATCACTCTTCCTTGCGACTACTATGGGAGTCAACCATTTTGTAGCTTCAACCTCTTCAATCACACCTGACATTTCTAGACTCTTAAGTTCTGTCACCACTGACTCTTGTAATGCCAACGGAATCCTCCTCACTTTTGCTACTACAGGTACTTCATCTTTCTTCAATCTGATTTTATGCTTGTACTCTTTGCGACAACCCAAACAATCTGAAAATACCTGAGTATTTTTTTTTTACAAATTTCCACTCATAATCACCTACATCCTGGACTTGTACCTGTGGTTGTGCATTTGGGTTAAGTACAACACCCAACAGCCTCTGATGTGTTCAACTTAGAAGATCGTCACCTTTTTTTGAGACATACATTTTCCCCACAATATGTCTCTCTTTTAATTCCAAATGTCCTTCAAAGAAGCCCAACATCTTAATAGGTTGACCTCCATAACCTCCAGGGCACACATCCATCTCTTTTAATTTGCAGTCATTTTCACATACAGCTTCAAAACTCTGTTTTGAAATAATGGTCAACTGTGAACATGCATCAAAATGCATCAATAACCTGACCTCTACTACGAGAACAACTACACTGGAATGTTCACTCCTACCTGTGTGCATGTCAACCTGAAAAACAATTTCTTGTGACACCTCCTTAACTTCTCTCATCAGATTATTATTATTTCTTTTCTTTCTACTACGGCTACAAAAATGTCCTTGTTTCCCACACCCATTGCAAATCACACTCAATGCTGGACAATTACTTGCATTCGCTTTATGTCCACTATTACCACATCTAAACCACTCACCCTTAAATTTGACCTGCTCCTCCCTCTTTTCACTCACAACTTCCTTGCTTTTTACCTCACATACTACCTCTTCAATTTTTCCAGCTTCATTTGACTCTTTATTCCTAACTGCACTCAATTCCATGACACATTTCAACATGTGTTCAACCCTTTTTGCCACCATGATAACCTCCTCCAATGGTGGCTTATCCTTCAACCACAACTCTTCTCTAATCTTATCACTACTACACTTCAACACAAACTGATCACAAATCCTTTCATCCACCAAGGTCCCAAATTTGCAAGAGGCTGCTAACTTCCTCAAGCTTGTCATGTACTCCTCTACAGACTCATATTTTCCTTGCTCTCCTTTCCCAAAATAATATCTTTCCATAATCGTGCTTACCTTTGGCAAATAGGGGGTCATTCTTACTTCGGCGGGCGGCGGAGGCCGCCCGCCAAAGTAACCCCGTCAGAACACCGCACCGCGGTCGAAAGACCGCTGCGGTGATTCTGAGATTTGCCCTGGGCAGGCGGGCGGCCGCCAAAAGGCCGCCCGCCAGCCCAGGGCAAATCAACCTTCCCACGAGGACGCCGGCTCAGAATTGAGCCGGCGTAGTGGGAAGGTGCGACGGGTGCAGTGGCACCCGTCGCGTATTTCAGTGTCTGCATAGCAGACACTGAAATACTTTGCGGGGCCCTCTTACGGGCCCCGCAAAGTATGGGATGGCATATGGCATCCCAATGGCATGGGCACTGCAGGAGCCCCCAGGGGCATATGGCATCCCAATGGCATGGGCACTGCAGGGGCCCCCAGGGGCCCCGTGGCACCCCCTACCGCCATCCTGTTCATGGCGGGTTTCCCGCCATGAACAGGATGGCGGTAGGGGGTGTCTGAATCCCCATGGCGGCGGAGCGTGCTCCGCCGCCATGGAGGATTCAGAAGGGCAGCGGTAAACCGGCGGGTGACCGCCGGTTTACCCTTTCTGACTGCGGCTGAACCGCTGCGGTCAGAATGCCCTTCGGAGCACCGCCGGTCTGTCGGCGGTGCTCCCGTGGCCGGTGACCCTGGCGGTCACCGGCCGCCAGGGTCAGAATCAGGCCCATAGTGTTTATCTAACTTCAATACACATAGTTCAAACTCATTTAAATTTCTCACATCTTCACTATACAACTCTAGTAAATTCTCTAACACCTCCTGTCCTTCCCCACCAAGACAATGCATTAATAACACATGCTTCCTTTCAGCACTCTGAGTTGGACCATACACTCTTGTATAGTGAATAAACATCTTTTCCCATTTAGCCCAAGGATAAACTGATTCTCCTGGACTACTTAGGAGAAATGGAGGTGGAATCACATTCTACATTTTGGCTAATCTTCTAAACAACAGTACTGTGTATTTAAATACAATCTTCAACTTTATGCTAGCAAAAATGTAATAACCTAAATAAGAATTTGTAGTTGAGATGTACTTGTCACTGTGTATTTTAAATTTCTGCAGTTCTCCCAAACTGACAGACAGTGGTGTGCCTGTCACTGTGTACTCCCATGAGATCTTCAAACCTTCATTCCAATTTAAATTGTTCTGGAATCCTTAGATTCCTTGAAAGCTCTGTAGAACAACAAGATAGTTCTTAATTAAAATTACTCCTTTTTTTAATAATCTCTATCCTCTTATTGTTCACACTTTATAGGCCACAAATCTCACCATACCATTTACAAAAATCATCACTGCTTCTTCTTCAGTTTGTGTGGCCTCTACATATTATTTTGCAACGCTATTCCAACTTGTAACACGTTGCCATGACACCAGTACACAATCTGTGACAGATTGACCATCTGCTTCTCACAGAATTTAGTCTTACTGCCCCTTTAAGGCCCCTCCTTATACGTAGAGCAGGATCACTACTTGTTTTCCTCCGTGGAAAACGTCTGACGTGCCTCCCCTTTTAAGGCCACCTGTCCCTTTAAGGCTTTTCACAACAATAGAGGCG
Organism: Pleurodeles waltl; assembly: GCF_031143425.1. NCBI lineage: Eukaryota > Metazoa > Chordata > Amphibia > Caudata > Salamandridae > Pleurodeles > Pleurodeles waltl. The sequence continues at coordinate 780,865,827 of NC_090439.1, forward strand.
CGGCCTTCAATACGATTCTGAAAACACGTACTCCTCGAAGCCTGTGGAAATTGTCAATAAAACGGGAAGAAAATCGCAGCAGCAAAGCAACGACGCGACTGCCAATCCTGCACGTCAAACACTTATTTTGCTTTGACTTCCCTGGATACTACACGTGTCTACGGCACTCGGCCGCGAATGGACTACGGCCTCGGACTTATCAAGTTCCCCATTTACAGTTACTGCCCATTCGTTCTGGCTTTCCCTATTGTGGCACACTTATATTTACCAGCTTGAATACAGTTCCAGGCGTGAAATAAATGCTGTAACTTGGACTGATATACATTTCTGTACAATCACATCATTTTCTAGCCTTGAAAAAGTCACCTGCGTGATGAAACACGTGTTGGCTGGGTTTTGATGGATGTTCTCTCTCAGTGAAGCAAACTGCGTACTTTCTTCTAAGAACATGGGATACTTACGTGCCTCTTTTTTTTCAATGGAATTCACATACCTTGGATGATATTACCTATATATTTTATTGTTGCTTACATTGTGTGCTGTGGTCTGCTTTGCTCAACGTCATACACTTAGTCGGATACACTTCACTTATTCGGAACGATCGCTGTCGAGGAAAATCTTTCACCGCAACCGCCAGATCCCTTCTTTATAGTACTTTATAGAGAACATTTATACACACCATCATGTGATTGTGCCATGTTGAGGCGTTAATCCACGCACCGCTCGTCGCAAATGTAAAGTTGATGTTTGAGGAATGAAAGCACATGCATGAATGTTTAACGTAGGTTTAATCCATAAACGCCTCATCCATAAGCAACATCTTCAGTTGCCACACCAGGCCCTCTTACAATCCATGTTCCCGTGTTCCAGATTCTCTTCCCATAGCAAAGGACTCCATTCTTGGAATCATTTGCTGAGAACACCACACTATGACTCTTCAGAACTGCCATGCATTAGCAAAGCAGTTAAAGGCTTGATTAACAATTTAACAAAAAATGAAAGTGAATCAAAAGAATTAACTGAGCCCACTGTCTGGGAAAAAGCTGGTAAAGGTATGACTGCTGTGAGAAACTGGATTGGCAATTTGGGGAAAGGGATGTGAATGAAAATAATACTAGTTTCAATCTTTGTGATTTGTCTAATTTGAATATGGGATATGTGTAAATTGTACAATGTGTTCAAAAAGAGAAAATTAGAAAAGAAACAGAGGAGGGTAGAATTTCAGTTAGAAAGGTTATATAGGGAAAATTCAAAGAAAATAATAATTATAAAAATGTGAGGGAAACAAAATTCTGAAAATCTGCGTAAAGGAAATAAATACATTTATTTGGGATGTAAGTGTTATGACAAATATCGTCATCACAGTAGGGATTGTGAGCGATGAAATTAACATTAATAATTATTTAGCATTTGTTTTGAATATGTAAGTTGTTATTGAATATGTAAGATGTATTAACGTTGAAATTTACGAGTGACATAAAATGTGCTCCTTTATTGGCCACCATCAAGTGCAAAACCTGCACATTCACTTTAAAAAATAATGTACTAATGTTGGTTTGGAAACCTGTTTCTTTAAGAGCGTTTCTCTGTCAAACTTAACAGCTGTAATGATATGAGTATTTCTTGTTTTCTGCTGGGCCTCAAGCAGGCAAGGCCACAGCGAGAAGTTATCTAACAGCCAATGTTCTAGTAAAAGAAACATTCAAGTGTTCTAATGTCCGCTGTATAACAGGTTCCATTGATCAAATTGCATATTTGTCTGAAGTTATATTTCTAACTCATGTTTTTCTTCCGAGGATATGATGCAAATCCTGTATCCTTTGTAACCACTGTCAAGCAGCATATTTGGAATATGTTGAACAAAAGATCCCACTGATGGCAGTCGGAAGGAAGAACAAGATGATACATTTAGTATAGTTTGGAGTTACGTAAATGGAGAAGAACAAATCGACACACTGCCAATTCTTATTGTATCTCTTCTAATGCATTGCTGATATAGCTAATGTTTTTGTAACTGGATGTTCTTTCTTTGCCTGATGTTTCTGACCAATAGCAAATTTGCATTAACTTTAATCTAATTAACTGTGCGCTGAGAGTTTTGGGCATTATTATACATTCTGATTTCGAGGAGATGCTTGATTTCCGATTCTCATTGTGATCTGTCACGTTGACATTTCATTTTTTACCAGTTAGTCTACTGAATTCTGGTACTTTGTTATTTTCTGAATTTACTCTGCCTGTTCAAATGCTGAACTAATGCTCTGATGGTTTAGTGTTCTTATAGTCCAAATTCTAAACCTGTCCCCCTTTCCCGTACCTGCCCTGATGCTGATACTGTTGTCCCGCTGATGAAGCTGAAGCTGTTTTGCTGATTCCATGGGGACAGGTAATATAAATGATTCCCCACGGATAGGTAATATAAATAATCTGTGCTTTGTTATTTGTCCTTTGTTTTTCAGGTACCAACTGCTACTGTTTTAATACTGCTGTTGTTTTGATAGCCCTAAAGCTAGATGTCTTCTAAAATAGTGTTACTAAAACTTTTGCATGAAGCCCAATATGCTAATGCTAATCTGATGTTAGTGAGGTGTTTTCTCTATACCTATGAACTGATGTTAATTGTTTGCTGAACAAATGTGTCTTATTTCTCTTTCTCTAATATTATTGCTGTTGATGAGTGTTTTCGCCGTTGAAATTAGCGTTCTTATTTGTTTTGTTCAAGTTAAGGTTCTTTAGGAGGTTTGATCAACCTGTGATGTTTCTTTATATGTACCATTTGGTGTTGAGACTAGTTTTCGTGACCTTAGCAATGTTAATATAGGGAAATATACATTCTAATTGATACCAAAATGTGTGGTTATTTGTGGCCAAATGGGTCACAGTGCGTTCTTTACTGACTCTCTATTGATTTGATTTGTTTATTACTGATGTGCTTTAGAACACCTTATTATAATAATTTAAACGAGCCAAAAGATTAATCTACCTTAAGCAAGGTTGACTGCTCACTATTAATGTAACAAGATAGATAAGCCAGAGCCGTGCTAACAAGAGCATCAAATTTTGTATTACTTTTTACCTAAGGCTTCTTTTGTTGGTATATTAGTATATCATCCACCATGAGTCCCACTCATTTTCTGGACTCCTGGGAGGAGATTGCCTCTGAGGTGGTATTAAGGTGGTTGAATTGTACTGCTTTGGGGGATTACAACCTGCATGATGATGTACTGACAGATAGGGATGGTCAGTCGCTGACGGATTTATGTAAGGCTCCTAAGTTGCATCATTTGATCTCAATGGCTACCCACCAATCTGGGCACGTCTTTCTAATCTTCCACTCATGGCTAAACCCTGTTAGTGTTGAGAGGGTCTGATCATTTTCAGCCAGGACATTGTCTGTGCCACCTTTGAATCTGGCAACAGGTGCATTTCCAAATATCGGTCATGGAGTAAAATGAAGCCTTTTAAGATTGATGAAGCACTAGCCGCCTGTCTGTCTCATCTGTTGGAAATGTGGATTTAAATCTGGAATCTGTACAGTAATAGTTTAGAGGTGTTGCCAATTGTTTGACACCCATTAAAGTAATCTCAACCAGAAAAAAGAGGTCCATCTGTTCCATGGTTCTCTCCAGAACATCTGGGACTGAAGAAGGGCTATAAAAAAACTGGAGTGACTCTGATGAGCAGGTTAGGACACAAAGGCCAAAGAACTTTATAAAACACCACTAATACACAATCACAAGGCAATCTAAATTGCTCAGAATGTGTTTTTTTGTGGAACATATTGAATCAGCCATCAATATCTCTTAGGAAATGTTCTTAAATTGCTAAGTTGTTTTTAAATCCCTAAGTGAGCAGCCCTACTGTTCTTACCTCTTCCGACCTTTACGATAAGGTTTTAGTATTTTTTAGTATTTTTTGAGGAAAAGATTCTAGTAATCCATACCACTTTGTCCATACATCTGCCAAATTCATCCTCTCTGCCAGATACATCGGCTATGTTCAATGGAAGTTTGAGTCTGCCACTTATTCTTATTACCTGTAACTTGACTTAATTTGGGCCTTTTTCCCTTTAACAAATTTTTCGGGCCCTATTGCTTTGCAAATCAGGGTCTCCTGGTAATCTGTGTCCTCCAGCTATCCTCAGCATGTCTAGAGAGGTGAATGCTCTGGTGTTTCAGCAACTCTTTGACTGTTGTTTGGCTTTAGTGAGAGTTCTGATTTGCTGGAAAAGGGCTAAACTTTACTAAAAAAAAAAAAAAAAAACATCTGCTAACCCAGAATTTTTGTCTAACTTTCGGCCTATATCTCGCCTGCCTGCAGCATCTAAAAATTTGGAAACATTATTTTTTACTCAGTTGACTTCATACGTGGAAGATAATGCCCTTTACCATTGTACCACTTCAGGCTTTCGTAAGGGTCAAAGCATGGAAACAGCTCTTTTGGAGTCTATAGAAACTTTAAAATCACATTGGAAAAAAGGGGAAGTGCTGTTCCTAATATATTCTATTGATATTTCAGCTGTGCTTGATATGATCCCTCACCCCATTCTACTACAACGCCTCTCTCAGGTTGGCATCAGTAGGGTGGATTGGGGTTGGCTCAAATCCTTTCTTGAGGGTACTGAACAAGAAGTATGACTTACTCCCTGCTTGTGATCAGCAAGGACGTTTGTCTTTGTGGTGCCTCGGAGCTCTTCATTGAGCTTCATGTTATTCAACGTCTACCTGGCTCCCCTGGCCAAATTGATGGAATCTTATGGCCTTAAGACTATTTCGTATTCTGCTGACACCCAGCTTCTTCTGACAGTCGACCCTTCTTCCTCCATCACATCTGAAGCATTGGAAGCTTACCTCTCTGATACTCTGCATTGGCTGAGAGAGAGACATTTCTTATGCGATGCTGTTTGGTCATATGAAAGAGGATTGGTTGCTTAGCTGTTGGCCGAGGGACCTGCCTCCACCCCCGGCTCTGCATCATTAGCCAGGAATCTGGGTGAAAAAAAGGAAGACAAGCTTTCTATTTCCCCTCTCTCACAACTGAACAAGCTCTCTTAATCTGTCTTCATAAATTGAACTTTCCATCCTTTCATTCGTTTACTTGCCCATCCTAGCATTTCAATATTTTTTAATATTATTGTGCCCAGTGCAAAAAAGGAAACTGTGCATCTGTCATTTTCAATTCAATTGAAAAGTTATTTGGTGAATTATGAAATGCAAACTGATAATGGAAAAAAATTATCCAATTACCCGAGTATGCATGATTTTAAATGAACATACATTTTGATACGAGAACAGGCTCGGGGCATTTGAGGTCTCCTACCAAGGGCAGGATTAAGGGCTCAACGGAGACACGTATTTTTGCCAGTGAAGGAACACAAATAAAATATTTAAGGCAAATGCACTGATGCATTACATTTACAGAAACACACACGTGTCCTATCCAGTTTATTGTACATTGTCACTCTCAGATGTTTTTCTGAATAGCTACAATCCAGTCATCTATCCCCAGTTTTATTGTATCTATTTTAGATTGTCAAACTATGCATAATCGACTTTACATTTATATGAGGTAAAGATCATGCGATTTCCTTTGAATTTTCCAGTCATCTTTATGTGCATGACACTCAAATTGTTTTTCTCATTTCCTACTTTCACTTCTCAACTCCTGTTTTTGATCTGTGACTACACCCCAGATATTTGCCAGTTGGTGGCTCTCTGCTTCTTTATGTTACACTCATCTAAATTGGAGAAAATTTACTTTTCTGATACGACTCTCTTTCAGCACCATCGTTTCCCCCACCTCCCATTTCCCACCTTAATCTCTGGCATCATCAGCCCGAGCTTTCGGCACACACTTTAACCTTCAGCATACACATTAACATCACCTTCTGCATACACTCTTCAATCCCAACTTCTGTACTCACTTACCATCACCTTCTGCATACAAATTAACGCCACCATTTCTATGCACTTTAATCAAATATTCTGCAAGCACCTTCTGCAAACACATTTAACTCATCTTGTTCATATTCTTTAACCCAATCTTCTTCACACTTTAACACCACCTTCTGCATACACTTAAATCCCATCCCCTGCATACACTTTAACATAACTTTATGCATATTCTTTAACACCACCTTCTACATACACTTTAACTGCACCTTCTGAAAACCCTTTAACTCCACCTTCTGCGTACTTTCAAACCACCTTTTGTATATACTTGAACCTCACCTTCTGCATACACCTTAACACCACCTCCTGCATACTCTTTTGCCCACCTTCTGTTTACAATTTCATCTCATCCCCTGCATACACTTTAGTCCTTCCTTCTGTACACAATTTGTTAAGACCTTCTGCACACACTTAAATACCACCTTCTGCTTCATAAATGCTTTTTTTCAGCTTGTGTCCAACGGAGGAGGTAATCTTATTTCCCTGCTTTTCAGAACCGCTGTAACAGCCATTATTGTATTCTGGGATTATACCCAATTTTCCTTTCTCTCAATGTTCTGTTCTCTCTCGGCTCCTCATTGGTTCGCCCTCCAATATAATCTGGAAAATGTTAGATATTAGGCCAGATGTCCGAAGAAAAAATGTAGATGTGTAAGTTAAATGCCTTTCTGTATAAGAAAAACATTTGCTTGTTTGTATTTCAAAATATGCAAATGAGATTAGGGAACAGTTCTTGATAATGTATTTTCAACAATTCACGAATAAAAAGGAAAAAATAATTGATAATGTGCATGTGTATTTATGCAGCGCATCTCTCACATGAAGAAAATATCATAATATTTCCAAAGAAACGTCTGTTCATAGGAGTATGCCGCTGCATCACATGTGCCACAGTACATACCTGTAAAGAGGTGAAGAAGTGAGGATTGTGTCCTGTCAGCCTCAAACATGTGACCAGCTTTTGCCACATACTCACTATTAGGAGCCCATATGGCATCCTTTTATATTCCTACTTAAGTAATGCAGGCCATGTCTTGTGTTTCCTTACTTCTGCCAGAAAACCCACCCCCCACTGTTTTCCCCTAAAACTGATTTTTTTTTAACACTGCGGGGTTTTAACTGTACTGAGGTTTTTAGGGTTCCGAGGTCTCGGCCATAATATTCAATTTTAAGGTTATGTTCCCTTTACTCCCAGTGCAGCCATGGCTAACATAAGACCGCCCTGGCGCTTTGGAAGATCACAAGACTCGCACACGGAAGTGTCAAATAGCAATAATCAGTTAATTAGACGCTGGCGGTAGATTACAGAACCACTCATGTCTGGTATGGTTATGTGTCGTGGGAATATGAAATATGTTTCCAAGTATTTAAGCATGTCTTCAGCTAAAATGCGTTTTGCTGGTGGTGGCCGTTTTATTATATTAAAGACCAGTGAGCCATTTAACTGGTGGTGCTTTCTAAGATGAAAATCAGAAGGTTTATGAATTTTGTGTCAAAACTCTCACATTTGAAAGGTGGTTTCAATCATCATAATCAAATGAAAAGCCTGGAAAAATAATTTTGTTTATAACCTTGTTCAGTGATAGAGCTAATGACAGCTGCATTCCATCTCCCTCTTCAATGAAAGGAAATCTTAATAAGGAATGGAAATGGGAACTCCTGTGGACCACCTCTCTTCCAGGTTTTGAAGGTTTCTCGTGGAAACATTGAATGAGATGTGAACAGAAGCTAATAATCTTCTGTTTTGCCCACTAGTCTCTCTCTAGAAGGCATACTGCTTTTTCTTCAGCAAGGAGGTACGGATTTTGTTTGAAGTGCGTAGAAGTGGCTTCACTATCTAATAAATGAATGCACAGAATGCAACCTTTAAAGCTTCCTCAAATATACAGCAAGTCTTAGAGTTTTAGATCTACACCATATGTTTAGAAAATGTGGAGTGGGTCATATGTACAATCAGATATTGGCTTAACACTCCCTATGAATGAACTGCTAGCCATGCTGGACCCACTGACTGAGTTCAAGCCTGTAGAAGAAAGGAGTCTGAGGAATATCTGCTTGACATCCCAGACAAAAGGCAGCAGAGTTATCCTAACCTCTAGTTCAATCTACACCTGCAATGACGTCTTTCAGGGCTGCTCAAGACAGCCTGCAGTGGCAGTCTTTAATCTTTTCTGGGGCCCTCTTTCAGCCTGAAAATATCTGTGAGACTTGAAAAAGGTCCTGTTTTGAGGAACTGTGTTGCCCTCTGGAAGGAGGAGTCCTTAATGACTTATCCTTGAGCTCCATGAAAGCTTTCACTGAGGACACTCTCACCCATGCTCACCCTTGTCAATGCCTCCTGCACTCAAAGCATTTTTCAAGATTCTCTAATGAAAGGACAGATACTTCCACTCCCAAGGAAACCTACATTATACCCTGATGACTCACCATCTACCAAAAATCACTCACCTACAATTCATCAGCAACATCATTGAAAAAGTGGTCTATGCTCAACTTCAAAAGCACATCAGTGCTAATCACCTCCTGCATGACTAACAGCTGTGCTTCAAATCATGCTGCACCACAGAGACCACTATCGCACACATCTTAGACAATGCCCTTCTGACTAGGAATAAGGGTGAATCTTGGCTTTTGATATTGTTGGACCTCACAGATGCCTTCGACACAGTTCACCTTCACACTCCGATACGCACCATTGATGGGCTTCACATGCAATGTCCTTCATGGGTTCTCCTCTTACCTTTCCAACCAATGCCAGTTTGTTCACATGGGTCCCTTCAAGTCCCAAAAGATTTCTATAACTTGTGGAGTCCCACAGGATTCGATACTTTCTCCTGTCATCTTCAACCTCTACATGGAGCTGCTTGGGACATTCAACACCTCAAATGCTGCCCCAACATAATCCAAATCCAGACGACCAACACCTACCTGAAACTCCCCCTAACCAAGACAGAATTCCCATCATCGTCAAGAAGAACAAACAAGAATTGGTAGAAACGAAGCTCAATTACATGAACCTTGATGTTTCAGTGAAAGTTGGGTTTGAAATCCAAACTTTCACAGAATGTCAAGTCACTTGGATTCATCCTCGGGAATAAGCTCACCCTCAAGGAACACATTTCCAAAAAACAAAGACATCTTAGTAGAGGCTCTGTATTCTAAAAAAAGTAAAACTCTTTCTTTGAGAAAGTGACTTGAGATCTGCTATATACACCCTCATAATCGTGCATTTTGGTGGTGATAACACCCTCCTCCAAGGTCTCCCAGACTCAGCACAAGGAAGCTTAACAGCATCCTACACTCCACAGAAAATCTCATACAGAACCAGAAGAAATGTGATCACATCACTCCTATCCTGATGGAACTCCATCGGTTACCCTGCCAGTCAGCCAGCATCATCTTCAAAGCCAGTGACATCATTTGTAAAGAAAGCACGACGCACACTCCTGCTTAGTGTTCAGAAATGCTTACCATCTCTAGTGGTTCTCGGCACACCTGCAGCCAGGACTAAGAAACAAATAAAGCTAAAAACAAGGCAGTAGTCCTTTTCCATCTATGCACCCAGGATCTAGAACAACTTTCCTGTGTCCAGCTGGACTGCCCCAAAGCTGCTCCAGTTTGAAAATATTTTAAAACTCACCTCTTTAAAGGACACTACATCACAATGCATTGACTAGCTCCAGTTTTGACAAGACCAGTTGTGCTCACAGATCATGCTCAGTTGCTCCCTAGGTACTGATGAAGTCCTATGTGGGGAGAGGTTTTTTTATATTACACTCACCGACTTTCACTAAAAACTGTTTTCATTGGGATCTGTGTAGAATAATTGCTTTCCTCAAAAGCCTTCCAGCCTGTTTGAACTTCATAATTTCAGGATTTTCGAAAACCCTTTTCAACAGTGTAACCATCGCCCATCTCAGGAACTCTGAAAATCAATACAGTCCTTTATGGAACAAGTACCAACATTAAATACAACCATCCATCAGCAACCCCAAGGCCACAGTTACTTCTATTCCATAAGAAAGACACTCATTTGGAGCTTCTTGTTCACTAAACCCAAACCAGATATTTTCTTCCTATTCAAAAAACTTAGCCCGAGGAGCAACTCTGGTGATTCCTGTTTAACTACCATCACATCCACACATTGAGGCCTGAGTAAGACTAGTATGTGCATTTATCACTAGCCCCTCTTGTCATGGACACTGTTGGAGTTCTCATTTAGTCATTCTGTTTTATTCCTTGCACACTGAGCTTTCCTTTATCTCTGTTAGAAAGAGTGAAGTTCTTAAATCACACGTACATATATCCTGACCAGGGGCCCCATTCAGGGCATCCAAATCTCAACCCTAGTCGCTTGCTCACATGAGTGACTGATCCTCACATGCACACAACTTATGAAATTTGTCAACACTGCCATTACAACAGACTTGACCATGCACACACGTGCCTAACGTTGTACATAATCCATAGCGTCTGTCATTGTAACCTACTTATTGCACATCCATCAATACATATACAACCTGTTGTGTGTGACCCTCATATGTGTTTTTTCCTCCCCCATAGGTACAGACCTATGTGGCGAGGGAGGGCCCAATCTGTGTACAGACCGCTTGTTGATTTGGAAACCATGATGATGAATGTCACATCATTGTCACCTACAGACTGAATTGTGCTACAATCCATGACCTGTGTGCCTTACTGGATCCTGTACTTAGACCTTCTAATCGGAATCAGCATGCCATCCCTACTGCAGTGCAAGTGCTATCTGTACTCGATTGTTTGGCTACAGGCTCATTTCAGGTGACAGTGGCCATGGGTGGAGGATTCTCACAGCCAACGTTCAGCCTCATCTTGATGATATTCCTGGATGCATTTGTCCAACACCTGCAGACATATGTCCAGTTTGCCCAAAGGGCTGAACTACCTGCTATCAAGTCTGGATTCTATGCACTTCCTAACATTCCCCATATGATAGGTGCCATTGATGGAACCCAGATTGCTCTCATCCCCCAAGAGAGAATGAACAGGTGTACAGGAATCGAAAGAACTTCCACTCCATGAACATACAATTGGTGTGCACTGCTGACCAATACATATCACATGTAGATGTCAGGTTTCCAGGATCAGTCCATGATTCATTTGTCCTGAGGAACAGCAATGTGCCACACATGATGGAACAACTACAAGGGGACAGAGGTTGGCACACTGGATCAGTACATAGCGGAAAGCCAGGCTGCATTCAAGTAATGGCAGTTTGTTAAAGTCCTTTTTTGCCCACTTTTGTAGGTGATGCTGGCTAGCCCAACTTGCAATGGCTCCTGACACCAGTGAGGAGTCCCAGGACAGATGCAGAGAGGAATTATAATGAGGCCCATGGACGTACTAGGAGGGTGATTGAGCGCACTATCGGTCTCCTGAAGGCTAGATTTTGTTGCCTCCATCTCTCTGGGGGATCCCTGTGCTAAGAGCCTGAGAAGGTGTGTAGAATAGTGATGGCCTGCTGCATGCTGCACAACTTGGCTGTGAGGAAGGCTTTCCCCCTTCTAGAGGAGGAGGGTTCTGTTCAACCAAACCTGCAACCTCTGAGAGGGGATGAGAGTAATGGTGAGGATGAAGAGGGAGAAGATGTAAACTCCAGGTCCCAACTGATCTGCCTATACTTCTAGTGACTATGAGGTACTGTTCACTGATGCTGTTGTTTTCACTGCATAGTGTAGGTCTGACTCATGTGATTGGTGATGTGTTGTCTGTAGTCATTGACAATGTTAACTGAAGACTGAAGTGGCATGTGTCAGGGAAATCAAAATGATGTACATACTAACTTACTTCAGACACTACAGTGCGTGGGATTTCCTTTCTGCAATAAAGGTATGATTATTAAATTGACTGGCCAATGCATGCATACTAACAATTGTATACTCATAATGACAGAGGGCATACAATTTGGTGTAGATGTGTTTTATTTAGTGTCACAAATTTGTTATTTTGATGTACAGTGATATGGAGTGGGCTCATGGTGCATATCCATACTCTGGTGCATGGGCTTAGCTGTTGGTGGCAGTGGGTATTGGTCCATTGGCCCCTTGGTACATGTTGTATTGGTATTGGAGGGTCAACATGGTCGCATAGTTGTACACTTGGGAGACAGTTCAGGGCAGAGTCACTTCTTGGCGGGCCCTTGGTCCTGGCAGGTGTAGCAGTGCCATATCTGGGTCTGAGGGTATGTTTGAGTGACTGGTGCTGAGCTGCAGGGCTAGGGGTGCTGGTCTCCTGTGTGTCCTGTGGCAGTGTCACCAGTCCAGTAGCTGCTGCAGATGTGGATGGTAGGGCAGTGTCCTGGCTAGTGGTAGGGGCTTGCAGGTGGGTGGAGGAATCAGTCTGGCTAGGGTAGTGGTGCTGCAGCACCCCTGCAATGGTGGCCATGGTGGCATTGAGTTGTTTCAATTGACCCATGGCCTCTTGGTGTTGTGCTATCTGAAGCCTTTGATTCTGCTCCAGGGTGGCCATGATCTGGCCCATCATGTCCTGGGTATGGTGGTATGCTCCCAGGACCTCAGAGATCACCTCCTGGGCTGCAGCATCCATCATTTGGCCTCCCCCCTTTGCCACTGATGCCCTCGTATGGCCCTTGCCCCTGTGCCTGTGTCCCCTGCACAGGGCTGGCAGTCCCACTTGCACTGGGGCCATCATCATCCTGCCTGTTGGAAGGGTGGAGATTGTGGCCTCTGTGCATGTGGTCCGCCAGTCTGTGGCCTGGAGACACTGGTGTGGGGTCGTTTGGCCTGAGCTGAGGGTGTTGGCTGGGTGATAGGGCTGTCAGTGGTATCCTGGGTGGGGCTGCTGGAGGGAGACAGTCCAGGACTGTGTGATGGGCCAGGGTAGTCCCCACTGTCCATACATCCCTCTCCAGTCTCTTGAGTGGGGCCTCTGTCTCCATGTGGGACCCTGGCACTCCTTGGCCTTTCCGTTCGGGTAGCATGGGTGGTGGTGCCGGGGGGGGATGGAAATGTATGTTATATGTACTAATTCTATCATGGATGCACAGCTCTGCCCTATTTTGTGCTTTTATTCCCCTGTCGGGCCATGCAGGTTCCTTTTGTGGAATTATCCTTTCATTTTGTGTGGGTGGTGGAGGTGCATTGTGGGTGCAATAGTGTCATTGTGAATCATTGCACGGATAGGTGACTGTGCACAGGGGGAGGGTGTGGGCCTGGTAGTGGGTTTGTGGGCATGCAGGGTGACTGGATGTGTATGTTGTGGCCTGGGTGGGGATGTGGTCCTGGTGGTGTTGGGAGGGTTGGGGTGGTACATGCATTACAGGTGTAGTGGATATGTAGTAATTGTAGTTGACGTACCCGAGTCCAGTCCTCTGGGTGCAGGATAGGTAGTATCTTCTTCCAGTCAGTATAGTCAGGGTGTGTAGGTGGGGGTCCTCCTCCAGTGTTCTGTACCGCAATGTTATGCCTTGATGCCATGGACCTCACCTTCCCGCACAGGTTGTTCCATCTCTTGCGGATGTCGTCCCTTGTTCATGGATGTTTTCCCACTACATTGACCTTGTTGACAATAATCTGCCATAACTCCATCTTCCTGACGATGGTTGTCTGCTGCACCTGTGCCCCGAAAAGTTGTGGCTCGACCTTCAGTATTTCATCCACCATGGTCCTTAGCTCCCTATCTGTGAAGAGTGGATGCTTAGGGGGTGCCATGGTGTGTGTTATGGGTGTAGTGTTATGGGTGTATTGGTGAGGGTGCTGTTGTGTATTTGTGTGTGTGAATTTTGTTGTGTTGTGTTCAGTGAATGAGTGTTTTGTTGTCAGTCTCATTCGTGGAATTGGCATTGCAAAGGATTATTGGGGTGTGTATGTGTGTGTTTTATAGTGTTGTGGATGTGAGTCAGGTGTGTGGGTTTCAAACTTGCCAATGTGTGCATTTCTAGTTGTTGGGTCCCATTGCTGGCTGTGGCGGTCCGTACCGCCAATGGTCGTTCAACATCCCCTATCCGCCGCGGTGATTTGTGCATCATTATTTGGTGGGCGGAGGATTTGTCTGCATGGCGGTGGCAGGGTGGGGTGTTCAGCCTTTCCGCCATCATGGGCCCTGGCTGGAGATTGCAGGATTTTGGGAGGTTTTAGTTTTTGGCATCATTATATAGCGGTGTGCTGTTCACCGCCACTGGCGGACTTCTGTGCACCGTCGCCATGGCGGTCGGTGGTGTTTACTACCATGTTCATAATGAGGGCCTAAATTTGAATAATTGTCCACATGTTGGGGATTCTAAAGGTATCCAAGGACTGTGGATTCCTCTAATGTCAAAATGTAGCAAAAGTTTTATTTTGAGAAAACATATCAGAAAGTGTTCAAGAAGTGTATGTTTTTTGTCCTGTTGATGGCATCAACAACAAAAGAGTTGCAGTGCTAAGATGACTGTCTATTGGCATTTTCTAATTGGCGGTTCATTCATGGATCTAAACTCAGCCTTAAATACAGTAAATAGAGCTAAGCTCTGGGCCACACTTGGGTTTATGGAGGTTGAACCGGCACTACTCTCCTTCTTGCATACTCTGCATGAGGGCTTATCCACCTCTGTTAGATCCGGGGCAAATGGGGAATGCTCCTTGCTCCTAAACCTGAAGAGATGAATGTGGCAGTGGTGCATTATGGTCCCCTTTCGCTTCACTCTTTATATTAATAGCCTGAAGGTGATCCGAATGGATTCAGGAGTGGACGACTCAATTCCAGACAGCTGTTGTCTGCCAGTTCTCTTATAAGTGGATGACGCAGTACACATGTCACATATGGCTAAGGGCCCAGATTGTCTCCTAGATCTTTTTGTCACCTAAAGAATGGGCTTGATCTCACCACCAACAATTCCAAATCTCATGTTATGATGGTTGGCCCAAGGAATACTAGATCTAAAAGCTTCTTGATTAAGGGCTAGTTTATTGCAAGGGTGAATCATTTTGCGCTTTTAGGGATCTTACTAGATTCTAGGTTCTTGTGGCAACCACTGCTAAAGAAATACACTGTTAGGTTCAAATCTTTCAATGGGGTCAGTGCCCTGGCTAGGCCCTTGGGACATGCTCATGTGGAGGCAATGTTAAGAGTATTCAGGGCAAAGTGCGTTACAATAGTTTGTCATGGATGTGACATCTGGAGCTATGTGTTATCGTCGCAGCTTCAGGTTGTTGAGAATTACTTCTTGAAAGGTCTTCTCAAAGTCCCCCAGGGCATGCCCTCGAGATGCTTAAAGAAGAAGTGGGTCTGGGGTATATCTCTGAACTGAGTGGACTGCACCCTCTGTTACTCTGGCTGTCCATTTGGCTGAAGGAGGACCAGTCTCCCAACAGGCTCATCTTACATGACTTCCTGGCTTTGGACGGTATGTCATGTATTCCCTGGTTTTCATACATTAAATGTACCCTAACCTCCCTGGGCAGCCCTGAGAGTTTTGCAGAACCGGAGCCCATAGCTATGAGGGATATCTCATGGCAGACCTTTCACACTAGGGCGGCTACAGAATGAAAGGCCATGGACCTCCACAAGCGCACTATGCTCCATTTTGTTATGGTGAAAAATGTTCCTCAAATGGAGCCCTACCTGACGCTCAAGATCTCTAATTTCCAGCACAGGTTGTTAGCCTATTTTAGATTCAACTTGTTCTACCAACTTTTGTTGCTCAAAGGGTCTTGGTATAAAGTCTTGGACCTTTCAGCATGTCCTCGTGATGATGTTTCTCTCCCTGATACTTTTTACATTGTCATATCATACCCTGTCACGGATTCGGGCGGGTCTGATCAGGACTCTGGTTGGGACACCCCTTGAGGTCACAGAATATCCCAAAGAGGTAGTATACTGGGGCAGAAGAGCAGCTAAAGGCATACATGGAAAGGACAGCTATGGACAGGCACAGGAAACAGGAATGTAAAAGCAGAGCAACCCTTGTGTGAACAAACAGGAAATGGATTACTAATGGACAAACACGCTGGGGTTGTACACAGAGTAGGACGCAGAACCTCCCACAGTGACAGGGAATGCCAATACCTCTGTGTAGTTTGCTCTTACAGATAGTCACCCTGCCAGCCCCATAGAAAGGAGGCAGCAGAAGTGATTCTGTCTGTGGACTTGTAGAGCACAAACAAGGATAATACCTACATACACAAGACAAGCTCTTGTGGGTCCAGCTGGAAACACAGTGGCAATTCCTGGAAAAACAGCAATAGCACACTATCACTGTTAGGCACGGAAGACAACGTATAACACTAGACAAGGATGGGGGCTGGAATTGCCTCCTGGAAACCAACACAAATATCAAGAGGAAACTGAAACAGAAGGAACAAACTAAGAGGCAGAAGCAGGAACTGGGAACAGGCTCAGACTGAAGCTAAGGCGGTACTAGGACTGGAAATGAGGGTGCAAACGTCTGGCTGGAACAAACAGAGACAGGAATGGGAAACAGAGAGCAGGCTCTGGCTGGAACAAGCAAGGGCAGGGCTGGAATACAGGGAGTAGGAATAAGCAGAAAACAGGATTGGGAAACAGAGAGCAGGTTCAGGCTGAAACAAGGCAGGAGCAGGACAGAGAAAGAGGGAGCGGGCTCTGGAAGAAACAAACAGGTACAAGGCTAAGAGGTAGGGAGCAGACTCTGGCTGGAACAATCAGGAGCAGGGCAGAGAAACAGGAAACAGGTTCAAGCTGGAACAGAACAGGAACAAGACTGGAACACCATCTGATAAGGGGTCTGTAACACAAAGGAATCGAACTCCAATGCATGACGGGGATCTTGAGGAAATGGCTGCTCATAAGCAGTTCCAAGCTGCAGAAAACCCCAGGTGGAATCACATGACTGGGCTGCACAGGAGAGGTCTCAGGTGTGTGTAGTGTCAGACACTCGCAAGTCCTGGAGGAGAGGATCCAGTGAAAAGGAGCAACTGGATTTCTCCCATTGAAAACAATGTAAACCAGAATCCAAGCTTTCCTGACTACCAGGCTGTGCATTATGGGATTTGCAGTCCCAGGAAGCAAATGTAATACTACAAAAGCATACCATGGCGAAAAGAGAAACAAACGGGAATCAGCAAGGGACTCTAGATAAGTGTTCAAGGTGATTCCCAGGCTTCCGAAAGTCCCCTTACAGCGTCCCCTAGAAATGGGACGACAGAGTCGTAACATACCCAAGATGTTACCACCGTATTTGCCCGCTCCTCCTGCCTATGAATTTTAATCTTGAGGCACTGCTTTTCCTTTTCTTCAATTGTTAAAATCACTTGCTATCTGTTTCTGCCTGATTCGCTTTTTTATCTGGGGTGTTGCATGGGGTATGAATTTTAGCACATAATTTTTAGTCGGTGTTGTCCCTTTTTAGCTTATATGCTGTGATTGTAATTGTTTTTAGCTTTCTATAGTGCATCATTTGTTTGTTTTTTATACATTTTATTTGTAATCTGCAGTGGGCATGACTCAGAGCTCCTCTCTTTTGTCTTTAATCAAGTATATTTTTGTGATTTTCTTAGAAAATCAAATACAGTTTATTGTATCTTATCTTTGCTGTTCTATTGTCTCTCATATAATACTGTAATTCTGTTAAGTCCCCTAAAGAAACACCCCTTAGCTTTCCTACATTAAGGATTGGGATTTTAGGATTAAATTCACTTCTCTCCTACTCTCATTTTACTGAAGAGATGTTTTTTGCTACAAGAATATTATTTAAGTTCTAGGTTTCTCTCTGTTTACCGTTTGACTAAAAAATGAAATAGAGGTTATATATTAAAACAACTCCAACGTCATTAGTAACAATCACTTAAGCCCATATTTATACTTTTTGACACAAACCTGCGTTAGTGCAGGTTTGCATCAAAAAGTATTGCAACGGCTAGCACCATTCCAGGACGCCAGCCAAGCGCCATATTGAAGGAATGGTGCAAACCGGTGCTAAGGCCTGGTTAGCGTCAAAATACATGATGCTAACCAGGTAGGGGAGGCGTAGGGAAAACTGGAGGTTGTGCGGGAAAGAATAGCGTTGGTCAGGTGAGAGTAAAAAAAAAGACTCTAACCTGACTAGCGTCATTTTATTGATCCAAGACCCCATGGACATGACTCCTGTCTTAGTAAAGACAGGAGTCATGCCCCCCAGCCCAATGGCCATGCCCAGGGGACACTGGGCACAGTGCCATGTAGGGGGGCCCAAGTTAGGCCTTCCCATTGCACTTTGAAAAAAAAATCAAAATACTTACCTGGACTTACCTGGGATGGGTCCCCCCATCCTTAGGTGTCCTCCAGGTGTGGGTTTGTGTGGGTAGGAGTGTCCCTGGAGGCAGGAAAGGGCTGTGAGCTGTTTCCATGGTCTCTGACCAAGGAAAAAGGCCCACAGGTCCCCTAAATCATGCCCACACCTAGGTGTTAAATAATGGTGCTAAGCAGACTTAGGGGGTCATTCCAACCCCGGCGGGCGGCGGGCGCTGCCCGCCGGCGAAAACCACCCAAACACTGCACGCGGTCAGATGACCGCGGGGGGCATTCCGACTTTCCCGCTGGGCCGGTGGGCGATCTGCAAAAGATCGCCCGCCGGCCCAGCGGGAAAGCCCCAGCAAAGATGGAGCCGGCTCCGAATGGAGCCGGCGGATTTGCTGCGGTGCTACGGGTGCAGTGGCACCCGTCGCGATTTTCAGTGTCTGCCAAGCAGACACTGAAAATCTTACTGGGACCCTGTTAGGGGGCCCCTGCACTGCCCATGCCAGTGGCATGGGCAGTGCAGGGGCCCTCAGGGGCCCCACGACACCCGTTCCCGCCAGCCTCTTCCTGGCAGTGTAAACCGTCAGGAACAGGCTGGCGGGAAGGGGGTTGGAATCCCCATGGCGGCACTGCTTGCAACGCCGCCATGGAGGATTCCTTTGGCCAGGGGAAAACAGGCGGGAAACCGCCGGTTTCCATTTTCTGACCGCGACTTTACCGCCGCGGTCAGAATTGGCCAGGAAGCACCACCAGCCTGTTGGTGGTGCTTCCGTGGTCGTTGGCCCTGGCGGTCAATGACCGCCAGGGTCAGAATGACCCCCTTAGTGCCATTATTTAAGACCCTCCTTCTCCCGTGTGTAATTTTTGCATGGGAGGATAAATAAGGTGCTAGGGCCTTTGAGTCATTTTTTGCCTGGGAACGCCTACACATAGAAATGACATTTTAACTCATTTTTAACTCCCACAGCAGACCTTCCTCTCCACGGAGACAAAGTTGTCTGGGAACACTGGGACAAACACAAACGAAAAAACTTTTAATATCTGAAAAAACTAGGCTCAACCTAAAAAGGCGACAGTGAAAAAAGTACTTTCAATATTTCTCGGATACACATTCAAGGCGACTCCCAATCATGCAGGTTAAAAACAATTGTGGATTAAGTTGCAGTTGGTACTAAAAGGAAATGAAAAAAATGCTCCAAAATAAATAAATACACGCATTTCTTGAAAGGATATAGGCGGGATAGGAGACAGGCAAGCTGCTCACAGCCTTGGGGAAAGGGTGCATTAGCTGCAGTGCTTAATTTGTAAATAAAAACGTGCTGGTGCCCAAAGCTCTCTTTTGAAACATGCAGCTGCTGCATTTAAGTGTGCCAGGCATCTTGGGCCTCTTTAATCCATTCACAGCCACTCTCTGCCTTCTCAGCTCACTCTTGCAGCTTCTTTCTTTCTCCCTTTGTGACACTTTTCCGTTTTTCTCGTCCTCCTTCTTTCCCAAATATCTTTTGATTGCAGTAAAATGCTTGAGGCAGACAATAAGTGCCGGCCCTCAAAAATAAGTGACCGTGCCAGGCACCAGAAACCACCAGCTCAAATTAAGTACTGATTAGCTGGGATGGGTGTGCAACTTTTATCTCCAAATCCCAGTGAAGCCACATTTCAGTATTAAGCCTATGTTGCTCTCGTTAAACATCTATTAGAAACACGGCGACAGAAAGAAAGCGTTTATCTAGGCTAGTAACAACAATGGGCCTAAAAGATCTCAATTATAGTTTATAAGCTCTAAGGAGGAAAACGTTCACCTTCTGCAATTTTTTTGCAGCTCAAACAAAATGCTGCAGCAATAAAGCATTTCCTCTTTTCACACTTTAGTTAGCACAGTGGCTACCAGCAATGAGTACGTGCAACTCAGCTCCTCACAATGTCTTAAAATATCAAAATAAATTCAAGATAATGAATACATCTTTGCAAGATCCACGAAGAAGTGATGCAAGGAAACAATCAATGGTAATTCTTTTTATTAAATTGCATAATAAGAGGAATTCTGTAGTTTAGTTAAATTAGGGGTTGCTTTAAATCCATTTCAATATATCATATTTATTTGTCGTGAGTTTGGTATCAATAGCAGAGCATGCGTGTTCACACTCCTAGGTCGTTGGCTTAGTGGTTCTTCATATGAAGTAAGGAATCTGTATGTGAACTACAAAATTGTGTGGTGAAAAATGAATGTCTAGTGCTTTATTAACAGTGTGAATATGCTATTGTGATGTATTACTGTGTGAATTTACCAGTCACTACATCAAAGCAGCAATTACCGCTCAGAAGAGATTCATGCAGAGGCCCGTGAAAGCCAGGGGTCAGCGTTTCTACACAAACACTCAAACCCCCATTGTTTCCATTTGTTTTGTATATACATGCAATAATTAGTTTTAGCATCCATGGCCTGTGGTACATTTTTTTTGTAACCTTAATGAATTCCTCACTGATAGGTTTGGAATAGAGTGCTAATCAATGTGCATTTTTACAACCCTAATAGAGCGCTGCTTGTCTAACCATAATTCCACCATTTAAGTTGCTGTGAAGACAAGGTTTCTGCCTGTGAACTGAATGCGTGCCTCATGTGCACCATGAGGGAAATTTGCAGACTGGTTCCTCAAGGGAGAGCAGGTGTCCAGAACTAGCCTCAAGCACCAGGCTTGGTCCAGAGGTCTGATTCTCCTTCGCTTAGCGTGATGGAAAACTGGTGCTTAAAGGGAAGACTGAGGTCCTCTGTACCACCGTGTGCAGGTCCACGAGGCGGCGACAAACACCGCAGGCTGCAGGTGAAGCGAGTGCGGCCACCCTGCTACCAGCCTTGACGGCTGCTCTCTGTGCAGCTGAGCTTCAGGACTGCTGCCCACACTATATCAGCGCTGTCTCCCACACATGAAATAAAGTTAACATTTCAGTTCACAAAGCATTAAAAAACAAGCAACAGCTGATAACGCGTCCTGTCTTAGATAATTTAATTAGTCTGGGACTCGTTTTAGGCCAATGAATCTTTTGACCCTGATTGAAGACACCTTAGAACGAGACAATTAGTCAACATGCCAATCAATAGATCAATAACCTCATCAATAATCACAATAGCAAATCAATCAAAATTAATCAATGAAATTAAGAAGAATTGAAACACACCATGACCTGTCAGTCATGAATAACCATACCAAATTTAGTAACATTTATGACATTTATTCCCTAATGATTACACTCTTCTAGCAAGTTTATTAGTCTCAAAACCATAAAAAACATCAGCAATGTCACAATATGGCAACTCGAATAAGATTTCATCAAAGCAAAGATCATAAACATTAGAAGATAGTAGGACGTCAACATGGGTTACTTTAGCAGAGTATCATTAGCGCATTATTCAACAAAGCAAAGATTCAGTCATTTGTCTATTTGTGTCAGTTTAATGAACTCCTTAACTAACCTCGAATTAGCATTAGCATGTTGGGCTTCATGCAAAACAATTTAGCAGCACAAATTTAGAAAACATCTATCTATGGCCTCTATCAAAAGATGCAGTTGGTACCTAGAGAGGAAAAGCAAACAGACAATTACAATTCCATCATTATATAGTTACCCTCCGTATTGTGTCAGCATACAGAGTCAGTCTTCGTCCTCAGGACATCAGTTGATTCGCCAACAGCCAGGAAACTCAGCAAAGCTCCGCAAGACGGGCAATAAGGAATACTTCCCTCATAAGGAGGAAAAGTAGAGGAACCAGCAACGCAGCATTCCTTAAATATATCTTCTTTATTCCAGTCCAGATGTATACATCCAACCCTGGCAGATCACAGCAGCAAACTGAGTCCGCCTCACATTCTACTCAACATTCCACAAGTTGCTAAGCACTCATAGAATCTTACGAACACCCACTATAATACAACATATCTCCCCCTTACAATAACAACAAAATTTAAGACACTATAAAAACTGACTATCTATAATACATTTCTGTAAACCAAATAAAACATATATAATTAAACATCATGCTTACTCAGTATGGTAATCTTTCAAATATTCAGGTCTCTTTGTTACCCTTTGCGACCCTTTTCTAAGACACTTATTAGCATGACCATCACCAATCTGTACCTGTTTCTCCCATTTCTCCATCTCCTTAGCCCAACACTTAACTACATCCACCATGTTCCACTTCTTTCCATCATTCAACACCACACTGTACTTCTTCACTTTGACCACCTGTTTAGGTTCAGACCACTTAGACAAACCCTTTTTCGTGCTTTGCCACAACCTAGTACGCACCCAATCACCGACAACAAAATTACATGCTTTAGAGTTTTCCAGACATCTCTCGTCATATTTTCCTTGTTTTTTTTCCACCCGCGACAAAACACTTTTCACATTGCACATTTTCCTTCCTGCTCTTCCCATCCATCTGGGGACGGCTTTCATACAAGGCTTCCTACCCTTTAATAACACAAATGGAGTTTCTAAAGTCGTTGAATGTGGAGTAGTGCGATAGTTCCACAACATTGTCTTTATTTCAGATCTCCAGTTCAAATTATTCTGTAGTGAAAGTTGAATATTATCACCTAAAACCCTATTAAATCTTTCAACCAATCCATTTTCTCTAGGATGTGCTACAGCAGTCCTAACATGCTTGATACCACACTCCACTAAATAACTTTCAAATTCTTGTTACGTAAACTGTGTGCCATTATCTGTCACAATCTCTTCTGGATAACCCTCCCTTTTCCAAATTTCTTCACAGAATTCAATCACTATATCAGATCTCGTATTCCTCACCATACCAACCTCTGGCCACTTTGAATGATAATCCATCATGACTAAAGCAAATTGTTTTACACCATCACTAAACACAAACGGCCCACACATATCCATTCCCACTTTTTGCCACGGTTTCTTAGGAAAAGGTATTGGTACCACAGGTGTTTTTTCACACAAATGTGTTTTGTCACTGCAAGCACAACTCATGCAGTTTCTGACAAATCTTTCAACTTCCCTGTTCATACCTGGCCACCAAAAATCCTCCCTGGCTTTCCTTTTCATACCTGACATGCCTCCATGCCCATCGTGTAATATTTCTAGCACTCTCTGTCTCAAATCATGAGGTACAATTAATTTGTCGCCTCTTCTAACCAGGTTATTCTGAATCGACAATTCCGACCAAACATTCTTGTAATTCCTTACCGAACCAACATCATCACCTATATCAGACCAGCATCTGTTCAAATACTTTTTCACTGCTTGTAACTCCACATCTTCCATTTCTGCCTTCACCCACTCCTCTTCATTTACAGCACTTATCTTCATTTCCTGAATACTCGCTACAATCCAGTCTTCTTCTTCGTCCACATACATACTTTCTAATGGCAATCTAGAAAGACAGTCAGCATTGACATTCATTACACCTGGAACATATTTCACAGTGAATGTGTATTCCTGCAATCTATATAACCATTTTGCAATCCTTGAAGATGCACGACTCGCTCCTGAAGTGGTGAAAATGTCTACTAACGGTTTATGATCAGTATGCAACTCAAATTTCCTTCCCCAAACATAATTTCTAAAATACTGTATGCCCCACCAACAAGCAAGAGCCTCTCTCTCTACAGCCGAGTACGTTGCTTTAGCTCCCTTCAGCGTACGTGAAGCAAAAGCTATCACACGCTTTCTCACATCATGCACTTGCTTCAACACAGCACCTAGTCCTTACATGCTAGCATCAGTTGCTACAATCGTGTGGTAATGTGACACAAATGGATTTAATTCAACAGCATCAACAATGTTTTCTTTCAACTTGGCAAATGCTTGTTGACATTCCTCAGACCACACATACCTTTGATTTTTTCTCATCAACATCCTCAAGGGTTGTGCAATATCGGCAAAGTTCCTTACAAACTTAGCATAGTATTCAGCCAGTCCAAGGAAAGACCTTAGTTGATCTTTATTTGTCGGCCTAGGTTCTCTTTCAATTGCTTCCATTAAGCTGACCTTAGGCCTAACACCTTTCCCAGAAATCGTATGTCCTAGATATTCCATGCCCTGACGTGCAAATTTACATTTGTCAGGTTCGACTGTTAAACCAGCATCCTCTAAAACACGACTTACCTCGCTCAACACACGATCATGCTCATACATTTTTTCTGCCCAAACCAATATGTCATCCTGAAAGAACCTAACACATTTCATGTCTCCCAACAGATCTTGCATAACTCTCTGAAAAACTGCTGAGGCAGATACAAGTCCAAATGGCATGCGTACAAACCTAAAGGGGTAACAAATGACGTGAGATGACGAGAATTCAGATGTAGCATGATCTGGTGATACGCATTTGAAAGGTCCAATGTTGAAAACACTTCACCCCCTTGAATTCCACACAACAATTCATTAATGTTCGAATTGGATGCCTATCAATCCATATATTTTCATTTAGATCTCTCAAATCCACATACATTCTTATTTTTCCATTTGGTTTGCGGGCCAAAACAACCAGGCTTAACCACTCCGACGCTTCTATTCTTTCAATTACACCTAAGTTTAATAATCTTGATAACTCCTCTCTCAGTGCTTCTTTCAGAACAACCGGTACACTCCTCACCTTCTGCACGCTCGGAACCGCAACACCCTTTAACACAATGGAGTGTTGAATTTTTTTTAGGCATCCAAACTTACTACTAAAAAGATTTGGAAATCTCTTTCTCCACCTCTCGGTATCCTCTTGTATAACTGTTCTTTACTGTTAGGGTCCAACACTACCTTTAAACTCCTCTGTTCACTCCAGCCCAATAGACATTGCCCACACTCCATTACATACACATCACAAACCACTTGTCTATGATTGAACATCAAATTTCCTTGGAAATACCCCAAAACAGGAATTTTGTTACCCCCATAACCCACCAAATCCACATCGGCCTTAACCAACTCTTGACCACCTACTTTCTGCCATGTGGTTTTATCAATAAGAGTATATGGTGAACAAGAATCAGCCCACATGCATACCATTACACCATTTACACTGACTTCACACTTGGGGGGTGAATACCTACTCAGTTCCAATACAGAAAAAATGTTTTCCTCACACACAGACATAACATCAAGCATCAATATTTCAATATGGTCATCTTTTAACTCTTCACCACTGCTGGAACTTCCATGTTCACATTTTGTTTGTGTACTATCATATAGATAATTCACGCTTCTCTTTTTGTATAACCCTTTCTTTTGATTGCACATTTTTGAAAAATGCCCCTTCTTGTTGCATGAGAAACATTTGACATCTTTCGCAGGACAACTTGTTGAAGATGCCAAATGTCTTGTGCTTCCACATTTATAACATTTTTTTTTCTCCATCCAACTTATTCAGATTCCTAGAAATCTTAACAGAATTTACTGCTTGCATTAATGCATTCTCATCATCTTTCATATTCAATTCTCTTACATACTTCGATGTACTTTCTACCCGTTTTGCAATCCTTATTGTCTCATCCAAAGATGGATTCTTCAAATTTAATAACTTTTCCTGAATCTTTGAACACTTTGTACAATTAATCAATTGATTTCCTCATGTAAATCTCTGAATTTACATGTATTCGCTAATGTGCGTAATGCACTTACAAACTGATCCACAGATTCATGTGCAGCTTGAGTTCTGGAAAAAAAATGATGTCGCTCAACAACGATGTTCAGTTTCCGACCAAAATGTTCTTCCAAAGCTTCCAATTCCCTTGTATACACATCGTCAACATCACTATTCTCTTCCTCATCTGAACCCCTACCTTCGCTAGTTGATAAACTTGCAGAAGGTAATGTTTTCAAAACTTTCCTACCTTCCACTCCCAAGTTGTGTTTTAATAAAGCAAGCTTCCTCTTATCAGTGACAATCGCCCCTCCTAATGCTTCCAAATAAGTTTCAAAAGTCTCCCTCCAATCCTCCAATGACATGCTTGGTTCACCTGAAGTGCCCAAAAATATAGATGGAGGTGCAATAGACTGCATTTTTCTACTCTATACAGTATATTACATTATGAAGTATGTAATGTAAAGTGATGAATTTAATGACTCAACTAAGTATACACAAAACAACAAACCAACATAAAAAATGTAGTCACCATTGTCTTTCGATGAATCCACTTGGAACTGTAATAAAATACATGTTCAATAACACCAAAGTCTTGTAGTTCAATGAGCGATCAGCATAAAATAACTTTAGACAATATCGCAAACAAAAAAACAATGCTCTTCCGCTTAGAACAACCAATCCATGTCTTAGTAAGAAAACAAACCAATGGGTTTGTTTCTATGGGCCTTTTCCCTTGATTGTTCACACACGCAGCGTAGTGCCGCAGCCTCACCGATCTGCACTTTCCACGCAGACACGGTGAGACAAACGCGCGAGGTAAGAGACACGTGGCAGACGCGCAACTCGTTAACTGCTAATGCGTGTGAGCTCAGTAACGGCAACCGCGCAAGTTTAAGATTAAAAATGAATACTTCTTTCCACACAACGCTGCCGCATTTTCAGAAAATATCGAGTCAATCAAATATGGATAGTGTCCACAGTTTCCTCTGCTCTCCTCACAACGGCCGCCCAAACAGCTCTTTCCGCTCCTCAGCAGGCTTGTCCACTGCCTCCAATTTCAGGACTTTGAAATGTCGAATCCCAATTTCACGCCGTGAATCTTCCATTAAGTAGCATTTAAAAAAAAAAATCCATCAGCTCACTGGTCTTTAATTAACAAAAATGTGTTCAGCAAATAAGCAGAAGGAAAAAAAATACGACATCCATCAAAACGAGATGCTCTGCCAGGGTTGATCCTTATACATGACATCCCATCCTCGTCGCCACTAAAGGAACCAGCAACTCAGCATTCCTTAAATATATCTTCTTTATTCCAGTCCAGATGTGTACATCCAACCCTGGCAGATCACAGCAGCAAACTGAGTCCGCCTCACATTCTACTCAACATTCCACAAGTTGCTAAGCACTCATAGAATCTTACGAACACCCACTATAATACAACAAAAAGTATAGTACGGGAAAGCAAGGTGAGGATGTTTCGGGAAAGCAAGGTGAGGATGGTTTGAAAAATCAGACATCAAAGTCTTTAAGCAGAGTAACAGAGTGGCTGGGTCATAGCAAATAATGGCTTATAATGGCTGATTTCTCCTCGTGTCCAATTTCCAATTGGGCAAGGTTTGGCGCACCACTATCTCCATCCAATAGTCTACTTGTCGTCTCATTAAGATTGTCACCCCATAACAGTTCTCACATAGTTGATTGGTTTCTGTAATTGACGTCTCCAACGGGTAGAATGTCAGGTACAAACTTATAGTTTCTCAGGCTCAGTCAGTAGTTCTATTGTCCGTACCAGTGTAGGCGACCTTGTACCTGTTGCAAATTTACACTGTTGCATTCGGCAAGAATGTCTCCTTGAGCAAGTCGAGTCTCATGAGAACGGATCTACTACACTTACACTCATCTTCTAGCTTCTGGAAACGTACAACTACATGTCCTTCAGCAAGTCAGCACATTGCACGTTAGAAAAACACATTTAATATGAAACCGGGCAGCGAGGCCCCAACTCATGCTAACTTAGGCCTAGTGATTAATTAGCAAAACCTTAACATATAACTCTTAATACTAGTATAAAATCATACATTAGTACATTAATATTTCATTGTTAGTCAATTTCATTAATCATCGTATGCATTGCTGGCCACTCCCCGTGGGCACATTTCAAACACACGTTTAGTAAAAGCACATTAATACATTTTCTATGCGCCATCATTATGCATTAATTCATAAACATTTCATGTTAATTTTGATTATAAAACTACACTCCAACACAGCGAAGAAAAAGAGACGGCCTCATCATGACATAAATTACATCATCTCGCATGACACGCGGCAGCCATTTTGAATTGGGCGAGTATGTTTTAAATATTTTAACGGTAGCAATTTTCTCTATGCATCGGAGGTGCCGAAGAAAATCGATTGTCTTTGTACCGGTAGGCAGGGGGCAGAAATAGGCACCCTCATAAAACAGCCTCTAACATTTGACCTCGGTTTTTAAATGCGCAGCACATGTAACCAGAGAAGAACATGATTTAGAGCCCTGTTAACAAAAACAGACTGGAGCCACTGGAAACATCCAGCGCTCTGGTCAAATTCTATTAGTCTCAGAAAAAAGTAGTCCCCAAGTACATGCTACATTGGCACAAGTGGAAGGATACAAGTACTGGGACCATGCTCCATGGGAGTGTACACCTGTGGAAAAGGTGAGACAAAGAGCAAGGATTGACCACTAGCAAGAAAGGATTTTTTAAGGACACTGAAACAAACCAGTGAAAAATCAGAGAGCCCACAAAGAAGTATAGAAGTACATACTAAAGTACGTACAAGAGGTCTCGAATGCTTGAACGAATAAACAGCAATGACAAATGCACATGAGACCCAGTAAGGACAGAGTCAAAAGACAAATAAGTACACATAAACATTTAATAAAGGTGAAAGTTCAGGGGCAGGTGACATAGGCCCATGAATAGGCTAAGTACAATCTCAGCCACGTAACACTCATATTTCCAGGACCATTCATCCCAATATAACCAGAAAAAATTGAAATGCTCAAATACACTGTGAAATGACTGGACACAGCCCCAAATGCCAAAGTACTACTGCCATATTCTCGGCCAGATCTTTAATGCTCTAATATATCCTCAAATGACTTGGTGCATTTTCTAATGCCCAGATATAAACATCCTATGCCAAGTCACAACCATGATGTTCCGAAGCACAAACATCAAATTCACAAATACAGTTTCCAATGTCCATTTACAGACATCAAATTCTCAGACATAGATTGACATTCAGTAACAAGAGCCCCTAATTCCTGCTCTCTATTATTAAATATCCCTTAGTGTATTTCTCCAAATAGTTACCCAACTTTGTAGCTTCACATTTCAAATAACCTTACATTGCTATGAACCAAATATTGTTAAAATTTTTGTCTTTACGAATTATTGCTGCAGAACTTTCCTTCCCTTAAAAACTTTACACACTCATGGTTTATTGGTCTTTATTCCTGTGCCCTGTGAATTATTGCCCCTCATTTCTTCTCCCTAACAAGTATTACCCTTCAGTGCTACTTCCTTGAATTCAGTGCCTCTCTGTGATTATTACTGTTTGTCACAAGCGCAACCAAGATGTTGGTTATTGGTTCAGTGATCACTGCTTGACTAGGATACTCCAAGCGATTCAAAAGGTCAGTCGAGTTTACTTACTAAGGACCAGGCGCGCTAGCAGTTTTTTGTAGCAGCTTGATGGTTGGTTTTCTAGGTGAATTAGTTATGTGGTGATTACTGGTTATAATACTAGTCTAAGTTAGGGTTAGTTGTTGTATTTTATGAGGTTTGAATTTTGTTTTTCTGAAATGGAAATTGTGGCAAAGATTATGTCCCCTTAAGCCCAGAAATGACTTTACCAGATCCTGGATCCTGTTAGTAAAGTTGGGTATGTTCTTGGCGTGTGCTGTGATAGTGCGAAAGTGGTAGGTTGCACTTGCACAGGCTTAAGCAAGCCGCGGGTGGATTGTGGCGTATGTGAGGTAAAGTAGGGAGTCTGTGTACTCCAGTTGAAGTTAGTAGGGGTGTGCGTACTCCGAAGTATGAGAGTAGGGAAGTCGTCGAACTTCACATGTGTGTGTGGCGCATTGTGCAAAAAAAATGTCCATGTGGTTGTTGGTGATGTACAGATCCTGCCTGGTCTAAGACTCTGGAGTATATTGACAAGTGTAGGAGACACTTGGTTATATGTTGTAATCTGTCTGGTTTAGTAGGTTGATTGGGCGTGGTCAACAAGTCGGTGTGTAAGATAGATGAGTAAAAGAAACATTTTCGACTGAGATTTGGCGAGTTCTATGTGCACCAGGACAGACCCATTGATCAGGTGAGAGTAAAATTTGCGGGTCAAATTTTGCTTGCGAATGTGGGAGACTGAGAAAGAGGAATAGCTATATGAGCGAAAGGACCATTAGTGAAAATCCGTAAGGTCTCAGAAGCGATTGTGTCCTTTCCTGTAGTAAACTGGCAGGTTTGTTTTAGTTATTATTTGATTAAAGGTGCTCACAATAATTTGCATTAGTTGTGTGAGTTGAAGTACGAGGACTTTGTCAGCTGCTGTGTGTGAGTGTGACATCAGAGTGTGCCGGAGTGTGAGGATTTTGAAGGTGATCCTCTGGTCGAAGGGGAGCCAGTGAAGGGATCTGAGGTGTGGTGAGATGTGTTCATGACGAGGGACATCCAGAATGAGGCGTGCAGCTGTGTTCTGGATTCTCTGGAGTTTGTGTTTGAGTTTGTGTGTGATGCCGGCGTAGAGGGCGTTACCGTAGCCTAGCCTGCTGCTGATGAGTGTGTGGGTCACGGTCTTTCTGGTCTCTATGGGAATCCATTTGAAGGTTTTTTTCAGTGTGCGGAGTGTGTTGAAACAGGAGGAGGAGGGGTCCAGGATGATGCAGAGGTTGCGTGCGTGGCTTGCGGGGGTAAGGGCGGTGGGTCACCAGGAGTCGTACCATATGGTTTGGTTGGGTCCAAAAATGATTATTTCAGTTTTGTTGGAGTTGAGCTTGAGGTGGTTGTCAGTCATCCAGGTGGCGGTGTTGAGGAGTGCAGCGTGGAGGTTGGTTTTGATGGTAGTAGGGTTGCAGGTGAGGGAGATGATGAGTTGGGTGTCGTCTGCGTAGTAGAGGATGGTGATTCTGTGTGGTCGGAGGATGTTGGCGAGCGGGGTCATGTAATGTTGAAGAGGGTGGGGCTGATGGAGGATCCCTGCGGGACACCGCAGATGATTTTGGTGGCAGTGGATTGGAAAGCAGGGAGGCAGACTTTTTGGGTTCTATCAGTGAGGAAGGAGGTGAGCCAGTCTAGGGCTTTGTGTCGAATCCCTGCGTTGTGGAGGTGTGTGCGGAGTGTGTGATGGCAGACTGTGTCAAAGGCCGCAGAGAGGTCTAGGAGGATGAGTGCGATGGTCTCACCCTTATCGACTCTGGTTCTGATGTCATCAGTGCATGCGATAAGGGCAGTTTCCATGCTTTGGTTCACGCGGAAACCGGACTGGGAGGGGTCGAGTGTGTTGTTTTCCTCCAGGAAGTGGGATAGGCATATGTTTACTATTTTTTCCGTGACCTTGGTGGGGAAAGGGAGGAGAGAGATGGGGGGGTAGTTGGAGAGGTCGTCCGGGTCACCTTGGGCTTTTTTTGGAGTGCAGTGATTTCTGCATGCTTCCAGAAGAAATCAGACGCAGGAGAACAAAACAAGACGTCACGGAGTCTTGTGAGAAGGGGAGGGAGTGATCCTGTGTGGATGCTGTCATCTGCAGGACAGACTTTCAATGGATCAAGACCTTTAATGGATCTTAGTCCACTCATAGCACTTCCAGATGCAGTGAATTGCCCGAATGTGAGTCAGAGTTTGAAACTCATAACCCCGCAAGCTTCAGGTGCAGTGATGCAACAGATATCAGTGCCAAATGCAAGTAACATCTCATTGCAGGGATTATCAGCTCAGCAACTGAGCGAGTGGTTAGACAGTCTAAACACTCCTCAAAATGCATCCAAGGGTGAACATCACATAAATCGTGTAAGGCTGAATATAGAAGCATTGGAGTTAGTTGAGGGAACAATGGGTGTGAACAGGTTAGAGTCCTATACTTACTGAAGAAGAGCTGAGATATTTGTGCCCAAAGATTACAAAAGAAGTGAGTAAAATACATCAGAAATTGGCAGAGCTAGCAGAAAAACATGACATCGAGATTGGGAAAACAAAGCATTTGAAACGCAGCTACGGATTAGATTTTGAGGCAAAGGATTTTGAACATATGAGATCAGCAGGGATGAAGGCACACTTGAGAGAATTGCTGCAGAGTGCACAGATTTGGGGAGCATTAGAGAAGTGGGAAGGCAGATGGACAAAGAAAAAAGAGAAACGAAAACGGGATTCCCAAGAAGGGGCTGAAGGTGTCAACAAGGGGGAATCAGTAAAGATGCTTCCGATGAGATAAATTCCAGGAGGGCAGTTCGTCCATTTTCCATGGCACAGGAGTGATATATTGTCATTTATAAATGACTATCCATAATTGAGAGAGAGGCCAGTTGAGTGGTATCAACAAACAGAGAGATTTGTAAAACTTTCCAAATGTCTTTGGGAAGACTTGAACATGCTATTGGAGATAGTGGTGCCGGCAGACTTGTGTGTTGAGTGTAAGAGAGCAGTAGACTGGCCAACAAGTGAACCAAAAAGGGATAAAGTAATAGGGGCACCTTCACCTGAGGTAATGAAAAATTATTATAAGGTGATCGAGTTCCTGAAGACAAGGATTTCTCCCAAAAACATTGATTGGCAGCGGATTGACAGAACAGTTCAGGAATCTAAAGAGTCAATACATACCTATTACAAAAGATTGTTGAAGGCATTCAAGGAATTAAGTGGCAAGAAAGCAATTGAGCCAAAAGACATGTTACATTTTGTGTTCAGGTTCGTCGAAGGTTTGAGACCACAAGTAGGGCAGATGCTTAAGAATTATTTGATTTGTTGGCAGGCAAAGCCGATCAATGAGGTGTTTCAATATGCAAAATACTGTGGTGATGAAATTGAATTGAAGCAGAAAAAGTTGAAAGAGAAGGCGATGGTAATGCAAATAAAAGGCAGCTCAAACAGGAGTGCAGGGAGCTATAGTACCGCCTATGACGCCACAGCAGAGAGCTGTTATGTTCCAAACTCAAGTGAGGGGTAGAGGGCGTGGAATGGACATGATACGTGGTCTGGAATTAGGGACTGTGGTTGTTCAGAATGACATGCAGGGGATAAAAAAATATGTTACTGTGTCATTTGTGCGGAAACGCAGGACACTGGAAGCGGGAGTGTCCGTTGATGGCACAGGATGGTGTGATTCAGCAAGGTGACGTCAGTACATTTCAAACTGTGAAAGTCCCAAGAATGAAAGGATTCATTCCTAATGTTCAGAATCGAGGCAAGAATTTCTTACCAGTGCAGCATATGTAGGTGCCACGTGCACAATTTACCCAACTGCAACAGGTACAGCAGCAGGTCCCCATGGTGCCTAGACAGCAAATGCAAGTACCTGAAGCCCCGATGGAACAGCAACAGGTGATGCTTACTCAGCAGCTCACAGGACAGAGACAAGACAGTAGTAATAACACAGCGCATTAGTTTCCATTTTACAGTGAGGATGAAATAAACGAAGAATGGATGAGTGGCAGTTCGGATGAAGGAGCTTGTATGCTTGCTGCTTCCCTAGAAGTAGATCAGAGAGGACCATTTGTGAAAGGGAAAGTGATGGGATACAAGGTCTCATTCTTGGTTGATACAGGAGCTACACACTCTACAGTGAGGAGCATAGAGGAATTTACCTTTTTCAGGCTGGACAGTTCAAGTTGTGGGGGTGGAGAATAGACAGTTGACAAACCCAATCACAGAACCATTGCAGGTCGGAATTGGTAACTATTAAGGATTGCATAGATTTGTGGTGTCCTATTGGGTAGAGACTTACTATGTATGACCAAATGCTCCATTAATTGTTCAGACACTGGGATAGAGGTCCAGACAAATAGTGATGATGAGGAAGAACAGGTGACTGAAATGATGCTTAACAATGTCAATGAAAAATATCCATTGTTTGAGTTTTTCCCCATGTTCACTGTGAAAGAATTGCATGCAGATTTACAAATAACTGTGAAGGAAGAGTTCTGGGATTTGACTGGGAAGGAAGTAGGTCTGATTAAAGGAGTAGAGCCAATTAAAATCACTCTGAAGCCCAATGCAGTGTTCCCGCAGCTTCCACAGTATAACAGGGCACAGGATGTCTTAATGAAAGTGGCACAAATAATTGGAGACTTTTTAAAACAAGGGTTTTTGAAAGAAGTGCTGAGCAGCCCATGTAATTCACCGATAATGGGCGTGAAAAAGCCATGTGGGAAAGTACGAGTTGTACAAGAGTTGAGAAAAGTGAATGACATTGTGGTTAAATGTTGTCCGGTAGTGCCCAATCCAGCAGTGATACTGTTTCAGATTCCTTGTGATGCGGAGTGGTTCACAGTGGTTGATCTGTCACAAGCTTTCTTTTCTGTGCCTCTTCATGAGGATAGTCAGTTTCTTTTTAGTTTCAAATTCCTAGACAGAGTCTACATCTGGTGCAGGCTTCCACAAGGGTATACGGAGTCACCATCACTGTTTAATCAGATCTTGAAAAAGAACCTAGAGTCATTGGAATTGCCATGTCAATCGACTCTAGTACAGTACGTTGATGATTTGTTGATCGCATCCAGAACAAGGGACGAGTGTAAACATGACTCGATTGCCCTGTTGAATCATTTGGGAGAATTTTGACATAAAGTTCCAGCTGTGAAATTGCAGTATTGCCAGAAATCAGTAAAATACCTGGGAAACAAGATTAAGAAAGGATTAAGGAGAATTTCCAGTGAGAGAATTACTATGATTCTGTAGAGAAGTCCCCCGACTTCACAGAGAGATGTCAGAATGTTTCTGGGAATGGTGGGGTACTGCAGACAGTGGGTTCCAAATGTTGCTGAAATTGCCACACCCTTGCAGCAATTGACACATAAGGAAGTTACAGATCCCGTTATCCTAGATGAGGACCAGACGAAAGCATACACTGAATTGAGAGAGAGTCTGTGCAGAGCTCCAGTGTTGGGAGTGCCTGATTATACAAAGCCTTTCACCTAGTTTTGTCATGAACGTGATGCTTGTTCTTTGTCTGTTTTGACACAGGTCCATGGAGGTGCTTATCGCCCAGTAGCTTATTTTTCAGCTACCTCGGACCCGGTCGCAGCAGCTTTACCAGGTTGTCTTCGCGCAGTAGCCGAAGTTGGTCAGAGTCTTTCCCAATGTGAGGGGGGTAGTCTTGGGATACCCTTTGACGGTAATGGTACCACACTCTGTTGAGATTTTACTGACAAGGACAAAAACGCAATATTTGACGGGTGCAAGAATGAAAGGATATTGGGTGCTCCAAATGTAACATTGAAAAGATGTACAGTGCTGAATCCAGCTACATTGCTTCCAAGTGATACTGTTGAAATTGAAAAGGAAGAAGATATTGAACATGATTGTCTTGAGGTGACTAAATTATGTACAAAACCGAGGCCTGATATTAGAGAAACGCGTTTAGAAGAAAATGACCAAATTGTCTTTGTTGATGGTTCATGTCTCAGAGATGGAACAGGCACCCTGAGAGCAGTATATGCCGTGTGCACAATTACAGGCACATTAGAAGCTTCATGGCTTCCTGGTGTATGCTCTGCGCAAGTGGCAGAACTAGTAGCTCTTACTAGAGCCTGCTATGTCTCTGCAAGACTTAGGGGGTCATTCTGACCCCGGCGGGCGGCGGGCGCCGCCCGCCTGGTGGGAACCGCCATTTGATCCCTCCGCGGTCAAAAGACCGCTGTAGCCATTCCAACCTTCCCGCTGGGCCTGCAACACTGAAGCCGGCTCCGAATGGAGCCGGCGGTGTTGCAGGTGTGCGACGGGTGCAGTTGCACCCATCACGCTTTTCACTGTCTGCTAGGCAGACAGTGAAAAGCAGGCTTAGGCCCTGTTAGGGGGCCCCTGCACTGCCCATGGCGGATTCGCCCAGCCGGGGGAAATCCGGCGGGAAACCGCCGGACCCGGACTTCTGACCGTGGCTTTACCGCCGCGGTCAGAATGGGCAGGGAAGCACCGCCAGCCTGTTGGCGGTGCTTCCGTCATTCGCGGCCCTGGCGGTCTTTGACCGCCATTGTCGGAATTACCCCCTTAGAGTTACAATCTATACTGATAGTCAATATGGATTTGGAATTGTTCATGATTTTGGCCATTTGTGGTCGCATCGAGGTTTTATGACCTCTACTGGAACCCCAGTGTGAAATGGCAACCGAATCAAAGAGTTGTTGTACGCAATTCAGTTACCTGAAGAAATTGCTGTGGTAAAATACAGTGCACACCAAAAGACACAAGATTACATCTCATTAGGAAATGGATATGCGGATCAAGTTGCACGGTTTTGCGCATTGATCTGTATATCGTTTAAAGACAAGTGGGAACGGATGCCTGAAGAAGAGAATAATTGTGCAAGTTTTGCTTTGAAAATAGTTGACACACTAGAAGAATTGAAAACATTGCAGGAAAATGCAGACAAGGAAGAGCAAAAACTTTAGGTAAAGTTCAAATGTGTTCAAAGACCTGATGAAATTTGGGTTTCTGAGGAGGGTCAGATGGTGCTGCCAAACAGTTTGTTGGCTCAGATGACAAGCTACTACCATGGCCAGGCACATATTGGAAGAGATGCCATGGTCAGGCTGTTTAAGGTTGATTGGTTTAATCCGAAATTCAGGCAAGCAGCAGAGGCAGTATGTCATCGATGTGTAATCTGTCAACAACTAAATGTGGGGAAAGGGACAGTGGTGAATTTGAGCCACATTGGAAGAGCAGGAGGACCATTCAGCAGAATGCAGTTGGATTTTATTGAGATGCCTGTATGTGGTGGATTGAAGTACGTGTTGGTGATTGTGTGTGTGTTCAGTCATTGGTATGAAGCATATCCCACCCGAAGGAAGGATAGTCTCACAGTAGCAAAGCTGTTGTTTAGAGAGTTAATACCATGGTTCGGATTTCCGATCTCTTTAGAATCAGATAGGAAAACACACTTCAATAACGAAGTGATCAAACTCTTATGTGCAGCATTAAACGTTGAGCAGAAGTTGCATTGCAGTTACCGCCCAGAAGCATCAGGACCTGTAGAGCAAATGAAAGGTACACTGAAGTCAAGAATTGCCAAAATGTGTGCCGCAACAAATCTGAAATGGCCAGATTCATTGCCTTTGGTCTTGATGTCAATGCAAAATATACCTGACAGAAAGACAGGACTGTCACCCCATGAGATTCTCATGGGCAGAGCAATGAGGTTGCCAGCAATTCCAGCCAATGCTCTTGTCAATATTACAGATGATATGGTGTTGGACTACTGCAAAGGTCTGGCTGATGTGGTTCGATCTTTCTCTCAGCAGGTCCAGGCTGTTACCCTGCCACCCATCCACAACCCAGGTCACAATCTGAGAGCTGGAGATTGGGTCATCAGCAACAAGCATGTTCGAAAGACCTGTTTAGAGCCGCGTTTGAAAGGTCCATACCAGGTGGTCCTGACTACTACGACAGCTGTGAAGAGGGCAGGACTACCGAAATGGATACATGCAAGCCATACCAAGAGAGTGGTGTGTCCACAAGATCATGAAGCAGTGTCGTTGAGAGCACCAACAGCTGCAAAACAGGTGGCTCTACCTGAGCCAGAACCAGAACAAGCCGAACCTGAAATTGATCCTGAATTGGTGGAAGATGGGTCAATCACCCCTGTAAGACACAAGAGTGCAGAACTACAGGAGGGTGAGAAAGAGTCTAACACAGCAGATTAGGCAGGGGAACCAAGCACCGGAAGGGTACTCCCAGAAGAAGGCGGTGCTGAAACGCAAACAGAGCAAGTGCCAGATCAATAGGGGGAAAGAGTTGAGACGGATCAATGCCAAAGTGGTCCGACTCCTCCTGAACCTGTTGCAGGTCCATCAAGAGAAAACACCATGGAGAAAGAAAAAGAAAAGAGGCCAACCCTGAAGAGAATATTGACAGAAGGAACAAGGAAAGGAGACAATTGGCCTGAATCACAAATTGGAAAAAAAAGGATCTAGTTATAAATGAGCCAGTAGAGGATGAATTAGCAGCTACAAGAAAAGACTAATTAAGTGAAGGAGAATTAGGTGGAGAACGGAGGTTGAAAAGAAAGAGAGTGGCAAGTCGAAGATACGCAGGACCTGAGTCTGCATATGTGGCAACAAGTGAATGGCAAAACGAGTTCATGTCCTTTTGTTTTGACAGAGAAGTTCTGAATCAGTACTTTGATGCAACCTGAAGGGGATCAATAGACTGAGCTGTTGAGCTAATCTGAAGAAACCTGAAAGAGACTGTTGAAATAAAACCGGAAAAGACATTGATAACCTGATATGACAATTGAAAACTCGGATGTGACAAGCTGCAAACTGATTTTTGACAAAGGAGAAAAGGGTTCCTATGTGTGAAATTGAACTGTGAGAAAGAAATATTTTTTCCTTTTCTTCATTTTTGATTTTTTCTGTTGCACTTTAACTAAGAGCTATTTCTGCTTTCTGATTCTTTACAGATCATGGCTGAGTTAAATAACCCAGTAGAAATATTAGATATTGTAGGTATTTGAGTGTGGGAGTGGCAATTATATGTGGAATATTGTTTATAATAATGATTGTGGGTATGTCATGGGACGAAAGAAGCTGCTATTGCTTCTGTTCCTGAGACTACTACACTAAAGCTTTAGAGAGATTCAAGCTAGATGAAAAATATTTGCATGACTATACTAATGCTCAAGGAGAGCTTTATTCTAAAGTGTTCTATCGGTTGTTGAGTGAGTATGTGAAGACAATGGATGCAAGGAATTGTCTTGTGTGTACGTAAATTCCTTCCTCTGTGGAAGAAGGGGTTACGTACCACAGATTACCTCTAACATATGGCATAACATGTGGTTTGCTACTAACCAGATTCTATAATCAAGGGTATATTCAGTATTTTTATTCCAATCATGACGTAGTGTTTTCTTTTGAACCCATTATTCGATATTTGAGTAAAGTAGCTAAGGAACATGATATAGTATTAGTTAGGGGATTCTTTGAACCAATACTAACATTTGGAACTGCTTATGCACACCGTAATAGCCTTGCTTATTAACCCCATTAGAGAAGAGCTTATTAGGGCATACTGATGATAGAAGGAAGGCAGTGAAGGAAAAGTTAGAGAAGGGATTAGAGAAAAGAACTTATAAGAATGATTATGCTTACACTGCTACTAAAACACAAGGGAGATTGGCTTTAGATGCATTACACGTAGGGAAGCTTTGTATATATAGGCCGAAATCATGCACTGACACTTTATTTGTGGGAATGAGTGAATGTAGGCATGTGTTTTTGTTTCAGAGTAAGTGGACTTTTTATGTTGAATGGTCAGGAAACTGTGATTCCTGGGATCTACTATATTTGTGGACTTAATGCTTATTACCGACTTCCTAGAAGATGGTATGGGACATGCTATTTAGGGATAGTTTTCCCTAAGATTTATCAGATAGATGATCTAAAGAAAGTACCGAAAATGACTGAATTACATCATGAGCAACAGAGGAGGGAAACCTCTTCTGCAATTGTGGGAGATATTTTTGGTGCAGTAGTTCCTTCTGTAGGAGTTATTCTGAATGCAATCAAGATACGAAAGTTGTCTACTATTGTGGATAACATGCTGACAAACTTTACAGGGGCAATACTCCTGTTAAATACTGAATTGGCTGCGGATAGAGCTATGACGATTCAAAATAGGCTTGCTTTAGACATGATTTTGGCGAAAGACGGCAGAGTCTGTAAAATGATTAATGCTAGTCATTCTTGCTCGAATATTCCAGAGAATCATAACGAGATATGAGACTTACTACCCTATCTAATTTGAGCAAGGATTTAAAGGAACTGAAGGAACCAGGGGTTTGGGAAAAGGTTGGAAATGGATTTGCTTCTGTGGGTAATTGGTTTGGTCAAATTTTGAATGGGATATTATGGAAAATTGTCCAGGGAATATTAATTGTGATTGTTTCTATATTAGGATTATGGGGTACATGCAAATTATGGCAAAAGATAAAATTAAGGAAATCTAAGAATGATCAGAGGAGGGAGGAACCACCTAGGAGGCGAATTTATATGTAAAATATAAGTAGAATACAAAATACATCTGAGACAGAGTTGTAAAGTGTTATTAAGAAAGGTGTGATGACATATTTAGTCATCAGAGGAGGGACTGATGGAGCAGCTATGCTAATTAAGAAATGTATTAATAATTTATATGAGTGTATACTAATAAGAAAAATGCGTAGAGAAATTAATGATAGAAAATAATGTGTGCATTAAGAAATGTGCTCACGGGGTATGATCACCATGTGTAGTAAAGTAACGTAAAAGATGCAAAATAATGAAAAACATATGAGAAAAATGTAATAATATGCCATAACGATGTGTATAACTTATGTTCTATATTAATTCATATTCTTAAATTAGCCAGACTAAGGGCCTGGTTTCACCTGGCCTTGCTCGCTCTAAACATGAAGACTTTGAATGCCCTGCAAAGGACTGGTAACCGAAACTGCAACCTTAAACCGCTCAGAGTTCAACTCGCTTAGCTAGAACATTCTGCAATGCACCAACAGACAGGAGATGATGAAGACAATTTGATACAATTATGTGTAGTGTAGGCTAAATGTATTTTCCCAGGACTCGAACAATAAAGGCACTGACTGTAGAGACAGATGCAACAATTTTGTTACCTGAAGAGCCGGATGATGTTCTCATCGCAAGAAGAACAAATCAGTTTAATGGGACATAAGAAATATGCAAACTTAGAGATGTGGTAAACAAAAACTATCGGTTGGCGTCATAACTTCCTATGGACTGACCAATTAGCAATTAGTGGGATGGACTGGGAGACCCTAATAAAAAGTCATGACAAGGGGCTAAGACTTCAGAATTTAGGTGAATTTGAGAAGATATTGATGATGTCAGGAGATGCTGTCCATGGTGCTGATATTGGGCTCATACTCTGTGAGCCTGATCTGTAACTGACCGCCGATGACCTGGGGAGAAGACTGACTTGTTGCTGATCCATCCTGGATAGGTAGCTATGAAAATGTGACTGACTATTCCATGCCTTTTCTTCTAGGTACCAACTGCGCTGTTTTATAGAGATTTCTCTCTTAGGTAGAATTTTTCTAAATTAATGCTTTCTCTAAATTGTTTTCGCATGAAGGCCCACATGCTTATGCTAATCTTGGTTAGGTAGGCTGTCAGGGGTGACATTGACGGTGACAAATGTCTGACGAGCTTTATTGCTGAATTACATTATTAATGCTGATATTATAGTCTATGGTTTTGCATTGTCGCACATGTTTCCTTTAAGAAAAATGTTTTCTATTAACAGATTAATAAAGATTGATTAATAAAAATTAAATTAACAGATGATTAGAATTGTTATCAATAGGGAATAAAACTTGTTAATCCTTTTCATGAGTAGTGGTTATTTCTTTTTAGTATGGTTTTTAGTATGGTTCCATAAGTGTTTATCTTGTTCCATAGATGCTGGTTATTGGTTCAGTGATCACTGCATGACTAGGATACTCCAAGCGATTCAAAAGGTCCATCGACCTATACGCATCCCCTTGTAAGTTTACTTACTAAGGACCAGGAGCGCTAGCAGGAGCAACCTCTTAATATAAAGTGGTGATGTCCCTATGAGACCCTGAGTGCACAATGGCGTGAGATGCAGAGGGGACCACAACTGTCGCTCCCTCCGAGGGCCGCCCTATTGGGTGGGGCTTCATAGGATCAAGGGCATGGAATCATCATACAAGACGAGGGGCATGTACAAAGGAGGCAGGTTCCCATGAACGTTCCGAGTGATTGTATCCTTTCCAATCTATGAGGTAGTATAATCTACCCTGTATGCCTTTAGAATCCAAGATGTGTTGTATCCAAGATGTGTTGTACCTCGTATTCTTGTTGACCCTGTATTATGATGTGTGGAGGTGGTAAATCCTTGTAAGTGTTTGGGTGGTAAGGTTTGATGAGAGAAAAAAGGAAAACTGGGTGTAATGTGTATTCTGCAGGTAACTAGAGTTTGACAATAACATAATTTAACACTTCATATATTATGATTAGAGTTTCGGAGGTCTGTCTAGTTTTATGTTACACCTGGACAACCATACTGGTTCTACTGTTTTATATACTGGTTCTGGGGGTCTCAATTTATTAGCTTTTTTTTCATCGTCTATTTAGCTATGCATAAAATTTAGCATGCTTGTGTTTGTATGTCCTGTAGTTGTTGTAAGTACTCTGTGATGGATTTGTTAGGATTCAGTATGGGAAGCGCTTATGGATGGAATCCTGTCATAAAATAAAATGGTGTACAATCTATGGCAGAATGTGTGCTATTTTTGTAGGCAAACTCAGCTAATGAGAGCACTTGGTACCACTGACTAGTGATGGAAGACAACAGGCATCGGATCGTTTTTAGTGACTGATTGACCCATTGTGTTTGTCCATCCGTTTGTGGGTGAAAAGCAGTGTACAGACTACCTTGAGTTTAAGGGTGGTTCAAAGTGTCTTCCAAAAACTTGGAGTGAATTGGACACAAGGGTCGGCTATTATCTTGGACGAGAGACCACGTAATTTAACCATGTGCTGTCAAGAAATGTTTCTGAATTCTATTGCTGTAGATAAACCCATAATGATTATGAAATGTGCCATTTTTGAAAGCACATCTCTGTCATAAACTGCTGGGGGCTGCTGGCTAGGCTGGTAACAGGGAAGACAAAGGAGGCAGAATACTGGTACAGAGTTTCCCAAGAGCACATAGAGAGTCAGAGGAGAGATAAGGCTCAGAAAGAACAGACATTCAACATTACCAACGAAGGCAATGTGAAAACACTTGAGAGCTCCACACTGTAGGACTCTCACCAAGTTCCTCACCAACAATTGCTGTTACAGATTCTGACTGATAATACCCATATATTGGATACACATGCAACGTCAGGGTCTGTGGAACTGACACCTAATGTGAAGTTATGAAAGTAACTAAAATACAATACTCACAGTGGACAGGAAACACCACCTAGGTTGTCAGCTGAGCCCACGGATCCGGGAACATGTAAGGCGGTAACAGCAAGGGTGTAGAATTAAATACACAACCATGATAGACACGGGGCTAGCAAGGTGGAGTGCTTAACATGAAAGAAGGAAAAACAAAGGCCACACTTGGCAGAAGGCAAGTAACAAACATACATGGAAACTAGAAGCAAGGCAGCAGGAAAATAGCAAACTAGGAACTGGAGCAAGGAATAGCTGAGGAACAGGAGTCAAAGTAGCACTACAGGGAGTGCTAGTTCAGAAACAAGGATTTGCTAAGGCTCAAGAGTCAAGGTAGCACTGAAGTCAGTGCTAGTTCAAGGAACAAGGAATAGCAAAGGCTCAGAAACAGGAACAAGAAATAACATCGGCTCAGAAACTTCAGGAAACAAGGATCGGTCTCACTGGAATACAGCTACAATGACCATTGGGCTGAAGGGAGCTGAGGCTTAAAAGGGCTCACAGTAATCACATCCATCAGATGCATCCATCAGGTGTGAGCAGGCTAGCAGCAGCCAGCCACAGGTAAGCTGAATTCCTCTAGTCATCCTTGGCCTGCCGGGGTGGAGATGAAGCAGTAAACAGGGTTTTCTAGGTAATGGAGTTCCAAGCATGAGCAGACTGACTTCCACCAAACCCGGCATAGATTGGAAATGGATGGTAATTTGCAAATAGTGTCCAAATGGCTGGAAGTCACAATATGTATGCGGGGGAAGGTCTGTAAGCTTATTAGAACATTGGAAAGTCCCACGATTCAGCCCCCTGGTGGTGGGCACAAGAGCACAGGGAGCGAATTGCGACAATCCATTACAACCAAAATTGTGGTAAACTCTTTTGATGCAGGTAGGTCTGTGATAAAGTCAAAACTGATGGTGTGCCAGGGAGTGGGGGTATGGGTAATGGTTGCAACAGGCCTGAAGGTGCTGTATATTGGGTTTTATTCTGAGCTCTGGTAGGCCAGGCAATGACATAGGGGGTCATTACAACATTGGCGGTAAAAGCTGCTTATTGCCGTGCAGAAGACTGCCAACACACCGCCCCGGCAGCGGAATTCCACCACAGTCATTATGACCCAAAGCACGGAATCCGCCAAAATTGAGACACCCACACAAGTCCGCCACACCAAAGGTCAGTGATAAACTGGCGATAACAAAACCTCCACCGTCACGCCAACAGATATACGCCC
The DNA here is from genome assembly GCF_031143425.1 of Pleurodeles waltl. Taxonomy (NCBI): domain Eukaryota; kingdom Metazoa; phylum Chordata; class Amphibia; order Caudata; family Salamandridae; genus Pleurodeles; species Pleurodeles waltl. The sequence goes on from NC_090439.1 coordinate 780,910,019, forward strand.
ACACTATCACGACCCACGAATCCATGCAGCGGTCTTTCAACCGCGGTATTCCATTGGCGGTACACACCGCTGCGCTCAAAATACACACACTCTTACAAAACACTACCACATTGGACAAATCAAAATACACACGTCTGATACACATACACACACCACTCCCACACCCCCAATACAATATAAAACACACACCCACATCACCCACAAACCCCTACGACCACAATTGAGACAGAAGGCCAGAGAGAGACACTACAATCAACAACCAAGCATCCACAGGCACACAATACCATAACCCACATAACATCCACGCACCTCACACAACACACCACTAAATATCACCCCACATATCACAACACACACCACCCCACACATCACCCACACCACCCCATGGCACGGCAAAGACACCCCAGGTTCTCTGAGGAGGAGCTCAGGGTCATGGTGGAGGAAATCATCCTGGTAGAGCCACAGCTATTCGTATCAAAGGTGCAGCACACCTCCATAGCTAGGAAGATGGAGCTATGGCGAAGAATAGTGGACAGGGTCAACGCAGTGGGACAGCACCCAAGAAATAGGAATGACATCAGTAAGAGGTGGAATGACCTACGGGGGAAGGTGCGTTCCGTGGTCTCAAGACACCACCTTGCGGTTCAGAGGACTGGCGGCGTACCCCCACCTCTTCCCCCACAACTAACAACATGGGAGGAGCAAATCTTGGCTATTCTGCATCCTGAGGGCCTCAAAGGAGTAGCTGGAGGAATGGACTCTGGTAAGTCAAACCTTAGCTACTATATCCCCCACCCTACCTGCATGCCATCACATACCCCCACCCTCGCCCTCATCCCCATCACTCCTACTCCTCACAAATGTCCCAATATCACAAACCACACATCCCAACACCAAGCCCTGCATGCAACAACAAAGCATGGACACCCATCACCAATGCATGACCACTGCACATACCCATACACCCCCCTAAACCATCATCACACATGGTCCCACACAGGAATGCAAGCACTGGGGTACACGGGCACCCACCCATTGCACACCATGGTACACCCAGATGCAATAATCATGCTTTTACACCCCTGCAGGACCCCTACCCAACATCACCGCACAGGAGGGACCACACATGTCCACACTACCAACAGAAGAGGCCCACAGTGATGACAGCAGCTCTGTCCAACTGGATCTAGACGACCAGCCCGGCCCATCTGGGACCTCAGGACAGTCGGTTCCCCTCACACTGGCACAGGCCACTACAGAGCTTTCCCCCTCTGGAAACACCAGCACAGCACCCACTCAGCGGGCCCATACCTCTGTCCCCAGGACACATCACTCAGCAGTGTGTCCACCATTACAGGGAACCCAGGCTAACCCACCACCCCATCAACAACAGGGACCTGGGGGCAGTGGCAGTGGGCATACCGTTCAGGGGACAGAGGCCCAGGGAAACAGGGGAACTGGGAGGGCTGCTGTGCGACAGGGGGAGGACAGGCCAAGGGAACCCACTCTCCATGAGGCCTTCTCCAACATCATGGGAACCTACCATCATTCCCAGGAGACGATGGCAACGGTACTGGCCAAGTTTCAGGAGACCAAGCGGCTGCAGGAGGAACAGTATTTGGGCTTCAGGGAGGAAATCAGATCCAACAATTCCACCCTGGTCACCATCGAAGGGGTGCTGAAGGAAGTCCTCAACACCAGGAGGGACACTGTGGCACAACAAGGGTCCCCTGACACTAGCCTGGACGATGAACTGCCCACCACCTCCGCCGGTGCTAGTGGACAGGAGGCACCGCCACAGGACCACCACACCAGCACCCCACCCCCTGCAGAGGGAGAACCACCCCGCAAACAGTCCCTGAGATCCAGGACAAAGACAGAGAACGATGGCAGACCCCCGCCAAGAAAGGAGATCGCCCTGAATGTCATCCTTTTGTCCCACCTTGTCACCCTGTCCATCCTCAAACTGCCCAGCTCCACTTCCTATGCCCCTTTGGACAATGCACTGGTGAGACTAATAGACTGGACTCTGCCATCGCCCCTCACCATTGTACAACCCCCTCCAATATTGAGCACTTAAATAAACACCCTTAAAGCACAAAACAATCTGGAGTCTGTCTGTGATTTTGAAATAGTGTATTAGCAATTACAGTGACAAAATGCTCTTTCAATTGTAATGTCAACATACCTGTGTCACACAGCTCTAGTGCATGAGGAAACAAAGCAGAAGTCACACAGTGGGACCCACATCTGTGAAATCGTAAGGGAAAGTGACAACTCACTGACCATACACTGGGTGAAAAGGACAGACAGTAGAGAGGTAGTAGTGTTAAAGTACATGTAATAGGCAGGTTTGAATTCTCACCTGTGTCTCACTGGAAGTATTACAGGATCACAGAGTTCCTGTTGTCGATGTCCTCTTCTGCTGCTTCCTCGTCTTCGCTGTCCACAGGCTCCACAGCTGCCACAACACCTCCATCTGGACCATCCTCCTGCAGAAAAGGCACCTGTCATCGCAAAGCTAAGTTGTGAAGCATACAGCAGGCCACGATGATCTGGCACACCTTCTTTGTTGAGTAGAATAGGGAACCACCTGTCATATGGAGGCACCGGAACCTGGCCTTCAGGAAGCCGAAGGTCCACTCTATAATCCTCCTAGTTCGCCCATGGGCCTCTTTGCAGCGTTCTTCTCCCCTATTCCTGGGATTCCTCACTGGGGTCTGTAGCCATGACAGGTTGGGGTAGCCAGAGTCACCTGCAAATGGTGAGGGACAACTGTTAGACACACACTAACCTGTAGGGATATCCCCAGACCCAGACAACTATTCCCACTGATTTGGTTCCAGGTGCTCACCTAATAGCCACACACGGTGCCTCTGGAGTTGCCCCATCACATAAGGGATGCTGCTAATCTGCAGGATGTAAGCGTCATGCACTGAGCCAGGGAATTTGGCATTAACATGGGTGATGTACTAGTCAGCCAAACACACCATCTGCACTTTCATCGAATGATAACTCTTCCGGTTCCTGTACATCTGTTCACTCCTGCGTGGGGGGACCAAGGCAACATGTGTCCCGTCAATGGCACCTATGATGGGGATATGTCCAAGGGCATAGAAGTCACCTTTCACTGTAGGCAAATCCTCCACCTGAGAGACCACGATGTAGCTCCGCATGTGTTTCAGCAGGGCAGACAACACTCTGGACAACACGTTGGAAAACATAGGCTGGGACATCCCTAATGCTTTGGCCACTGTAGTTTGAAAAGACCCACTTGCAAGGAAATGGAGTACTGACAGCACCTGCACTTGAGGGGGGATTCCTGTGGGATGGCGGATAGCTGACATCATGTCTGGCTCCAACTGGGCACACAGTTCCAGGATTGTGGCACGATCAAGCCTGTAGGTGATAATTACATGTCTTTCCTCCACTGTCGACAGGTCCACCAGCAGTCTGTACATGGGAGGATGCCGCCATCTTTTCACATGACCCAGCAGACGGTGCCTATGAAGGACAACAGTGAGCACAGAGTCAACCAATTCAGAGGTACGTAAACACAGCTTACTCAGAAAACCATTCATAACCTGAATTTTGCCTGTATGAGTGTTGAGGCAAGGCCTAGGTATGTGTGACGCAGTTAAAAATAAAGCCATGTGGGCCCCTGAAATGGAAGCTGCTTGACCTGTAAAGTGGGGCAATGGGATGTGAGGTAACTGCGCTGGCGTTGTACACCATCGTGGTAGGCGGTCGAAGACCGCGGCGCAATTCTGCATTGGTTAACATTGGACCCTATGGGTCCCAGGAGCCAGTGACGATGTACGCCGGCGGTGACGGTTCGCACCGCCGCGGACGTGACCACCATTTTCTATCTGTTCAATCACTCGATACCTGATCTTCGACAGGAGAGGACCTACATTGCAAGTGCTGCTGTGACCTCAGTCTGAAAGAGACAATGGCTCCTGTGTCTGGGGAAAGGGCCCCTGCCTTCAGCACGGAGGAGTTGGAGAAACTCGTGGATGGGGTCCTCCCCCAGTACACGCTACTCTACGGTCCTCCAGACAAACAGGTAAGTACACTGTGAGCAAGCTGCATGGGCAATGCCTTTGAGGAGTGGTGTGGATGAAAGATAGGGGGGGGGAAATGATGCGTGCATGAAACGATGGTGAGTGCATGTGCCACATGGCAAGGATAGGGATGGGGGCCAATGACTGTGACGGTGCAGTTGGTAATAACTTCTCTTTTTCCTCTGTACAATTCATGTAGGTCAGCGCCCACCAGAAGAAAGATATTTGGCGTGCCATCGCCAAGGACGTCCGGACTCTAGGGGTCTATCACAGATGAAGCACCCACTGCCAGAAAAGATGGGAGGACATTCGCCGCTGGAGCAAGAAGACGGCAGAGGCCCAGCTGGGGATGGCCTCCCAATGTGGGAGGTGTGCTGGTCGCACCATGACCCCCGTGATGTTCAGGATCCTGGTGGTGGCGTACCCGGAGTTGGATGGGCGCTTGAGGGCATCACAGCAGCAACAAGGGGGTGAGTACACTCTCATTCTGCTGATTCAGCGCGCAGTGGAGGTATCTGGATGGGGGAGGTGGGCTGTGGGTTTCCCTAGGCCAGGGCGAGTGTGCTAGTTAAGTCCCCTTTTTCAGGCAGACCCTGTGGCACCCCACCCCACCTGGGTACAGTGCCAACTACACCTAGTCAGGCTCCTGTGACATCCATGTATGCAGATATTGGCCATAGCCTTGTAGGCCATGTCCCAGGGATTGAATAGTGGACCCCAAGTGCACGACGTACTGCAGGGGGCTTCTGTGTCTGTCGTGTCTGCCAACGGTAGCGGTAATGCATGCACTCAACATGTCTTTCTTCTGTCTTCCCCCCCTTTTTGTGGTCTCCCTGTACATGTGTGCATTAGCATCATCAGGCGGAGGAGCAGTGGCTCCGGAGCAGGAGGGAGCTGCATCCCACATGGCCCTGGAGGGCGACACTACGGAGTCTGATTTCACCAGTGGGACGGAGGGCGAGGGGAGCTCCACAGCGGGGACAGGAGCGGAGACCAGTGATACAGACTCTGATGGGAGCTCCCTTGTGGTGGTGGCCCCATCTGTGCCCCCGGCATCTACAGGTACAGCCCCCATCCCCTTCCCCCCTTCCAGCACTGCCCTCCCAGCAGCCCCTCAGCCTTTGCCCCTGCCCGCTCACCCAGGAGGGTGAGCATCTCCTTCGCCCCAGGCACCTCAGCCACTGCCCCAGTCACCCCTGCTGCCCTCAGTGAGGAGGCCATTGACCTCCACAGGTCCCTCACTGTTGGGCAGTCTACCATTTTGAATGCCATCCAGGGTATAGAGAGACAGTTGCAACAAACCAATGCATTCCTGGAGGGCATACATTCTGGTCAGGCAGCCCTTCAGCAAGCTTTTCAGACTTTGGCCTCAGCACTGATGGCAGCCATTGTCCCTGTCTCTAGCCTCCCCCCTCCAACTTCCTCCACCCAGACCCAATCCCCTGTACCTCAGCCTATCCCAAGCACACCATCAGACCAGCATGCACACACCTCAACACACAAAGGAAGCTCAGGCAAACATAAGCACCACACATCCCACAGGCACTCACTCAAGCATCACACACATTCAGACATAGCAACATCCACTGCCTCCGCTGTGTCCCCTCCTCCTCGTCTCCCTCCTCCCTCCCAGTCTCGTCTCCACTCACACCTGCATGCACTACATCTACAGCCACTACTTCCATCACCAGCACACCCACCACCACACCCCGCTCACGTGCAGTCACCACCCCCACTAACATTCACACATCCCCTGTGTCCTCTCCCAGTGTGTCTGTGACGCCACCTCCCAAGGTACACAAACGCAGGCACACACCCACCCAACAACCATCCACCTAACCCAAAGTCACCAAACGTACACCTCCTACAACCACAACCTCTTCCTCCACTCCCAAACCCCCTCCATCTACCCGTCCCAGTGTTCCTAAGAAACTTTTCCTGTCCACGCTTGACCTCTTTTCCTCACCTCCCCCACCCCGTCAGTCTCTTAGGGCCCAACTCTCCAGGTCCCAACCTAGCAGCTCAGCCACAACATCGGCGTGACCAGTGGTGCCAGTAGTCACTGGATTCTGGAGTGCACCAGGCAGCAGGGCAGCCAGTGTGGCAAGGAGCCACAGCACGGACAGTGCCCCACCTGTCAAGCATCAAACGTTGGCCAGTGCCCGGGAGAGGGGGAAGACATCAGCCAGCAAAGCCGCTCCCAGGGGTACAGGTGGGAGTGTGGAGTCAGCTGCAACACCTTCCAAGGTGGGGAAGGGGCACAAGAAACCCGGCAAGTCTGAGAAGATCAGCACGGCGGAGAAGACCGCCACCAGCCCCGCTGCCCAGGAGCCGTTTCAGCAGCAGACCCGCTGCCCCAGACTGGACTGCCAGCAGCTGCCCCACTGGCCCAGACAGGACCGCCAGCATCTGCCCTGCTGCTCAGGAGGCGACCGCCAGTAGCAGCCCTGCTGGCCCAGACAGGACCACCAGCATCAGCCCCGCTGCCCAGGAGGCGACCGCCAGCAGCCCCGCTGGCCCAGACAGGACTGCCAGGAGCAGCCCCGCTGCCCAGGAGGCAAGCGCCAGCATCAGCCCCGCTGCCCAGGAGGCGACCGCCAGCAGCCCCGCTGGCCCAGGCAGGACCGCCAGCATCAGCCCCGCTGCCCAGGAGGCGACCGCCAGCAGCAGCCCACTGGCCCAGACAGGACCGCCAGCAGCAGCCCCGCTGCCCCAGACAGGACCGCCAGCAGCAGCCCACTGCCCCAGACAGGACCGCCAGCAGCAGCCTGCTGCCCAAGACAGGACCGCCAGCAGCTGAAGCGCTGCCAAGGACACCGCCACCACAAGCACCGCTGCCAAGGACACCGCCGCCACAAGCACCGCTGCCAAGGACACCACCGACACAGGCATCGCTGGCAAAAACACCGCCGCCACAATCACCGCAGGCCCATGAGCGCCAAAAGCACTCATGCTACTGAGTCCGCCATGACCAGGATGAAGCACTCTGGGCACAAAGCCCCCTCCAGAACCAGTGGAGTATCACATCCACTACCTCTGTCCTTGGCAGGCTGAAGCAGTCTGGGCCCCAAGCCCCCTCCAGAACCAGTGGAGATTTACATCCACTACCTCTGTCCTTGGCAGGATGAAGCACTCTGGGCACCTAGCCCCCTCCAGAACCAGTGGAGTATCACATCCACTACCTCTGTCCTTGGTAGGATGAAGCACTCTGTGCACCAAGCCCCCTCCAGAACCAGTGGAGATTTACATCCACTACCTCTGTCCTTGGCAGGATGAAGCACTCTGGGCACAAAGCCCTCTCCAGAACCAGTGGAGTATCACATCCACTACCTCTGTCCTTGGCAGGATGAAGCACTCTGGGCACCAAGCCCCCTCCAGAACCAGTAGAGACTGTTACCCACTTGAGAGACTGTGGCTTTTCACTCCCCAGGATTGAACAGTGGGCAAACCACCCACTGTAAAGACTTGTGAAACTGTGGCTTTGAACTCCCCAGGATTGAGAATTGGGCAAACCACCCAATGTAGAGACTTGTGAGACTGTGGCTTTGCACTCCCCAGGATTGAACAGTGGGCAAACCACCCACTGTAGAGACTTGTGAGACTGTGGCTTTGCACTCCCCAGGATATAGCAGTGGGCAATCCACCCACTGTAGAGACTTGTGAGACTGTGGCTTTGCACTCCCCAGGATTGAACAGTGGGCATGGGGCCCCCTCGTGGATTTGGCATCGTGCACTCAACCGGCTGAGGTGCCCGCCCTTTCCCTTCCCCCTGAGGTGCCTGTTTTATTTCTATCTGATGCCCCTGCAGTGCTCTCTCCGTCATGTTCGGGTATCTTGTGTGGGCCTTACCCATGCAGTGTGGGCCCAGTGGTCCACGGACTTTAAGGGTGGAATACCCTGGACTAATATTCTTGGTGTATATCTTTGTAAATAGTGTATGTATATTATTTGACTACTGAATTTTAATACATTACAATCGTTCACCTCATTTCCTTTTGTCTTTGCATTCTTCCAGGGGGAATGGGGGGTGTAACTGTTATGTATAATGCTGTATTAGTGTGTGTGTTGTCGTGGGTGAGGGTGGGGGTGGGGGTGTTGCGTGTTGCGTGTGTGTGTCACTGTTTTTTCCCTCCCCCCTCCCCTGTGTCGTAGGTGTAGTACTCATGTGGTCTTCGCCGCCGGCGTTCGTGCTCCTGGTAGAGGAGCAAGAAGATAAAGGCCGGTAAAATGTGGAGCTCGGGTTCCATGGCATCCTGGTTCCTCTTGGGGTGTGCAGAGGTGAGCGTTTTCCCTTCGAAGCCCTGTTTCCGCCGTGTATTTGTTCGCGGTGAATCCGCCCCGGAAAAGGTGGCGGATTGGTAGGTTGTGATACTGTGGGCGGTACATTGTCTCCCGCCTGTCTGTTGGCGGTGACCGCTGCGCTGTTTGTTTGTACCGCAGTGGCGGTTGGAGTGTTAAAGTGGCTGTCTTTGTTGACGGTTTCCGGTCGTAATTCCATTTTGTTTTCCGCCGGCCTGTTGGCGGTCTTACCGCTGCTTTAACACTGACCACCAGGGTTGTAATGACCACCATAGTCATGAACATCTTTTTTATACCTTCCCACAAAAAAAATATTTTGGCTTTTTCCCATTAGTTTTCTGCATTCCTGGATGCCCAACTAGAGAGACATTATGACTCCATTTGAGTGCTTGTAGTCATGGACGTGTATTGGGAATTAATAATTTTGGGGCATGAAAGAATAATACATCTGTAATGCTATTCCTAGAATCTGAAACCCAGTCTTGTGAATCTACCTTTCTGAGTTCAGTTTTCACCTCACTCAGGAAAGTGTCAGCCTTGTTGTAGCTTAAGAATTTTTCAGGTACCTTACTGGTAGGAGACTGAGGGTTACTTACCACCATGATTATTTCAGACGGCGCAATACTGGAAGGATCAGTGTCAGGACCAGTGTTTTGTAAATGACCTATTTTGAAAAGAATGTCTGACTGCAATTATTTGGTACCTGGATAGTAAGTAATCACAAAATCAAAGTCACTGAAAAAATTAAGACAATACATTTGACAAGGAGTGAGTGCCTTCATAGAGCCGAAGAACTGTAAGTTCTTATGATCAGAAAAAATCATGACTGTGTTTATTTATTTATTTTATTTATTTGTTTAGTGAGTTTTCTATAGTGCTGGGAAGACCCGAGGGTATCAGAGCGCTTTACAACAGTACATGTTATCAAACACATCCATTATATACAGGTATAGTTTCACATAACCATGCAAGTTGGAGTGAACGCAGGAGTGGGGTGGAGGGGGATGGGATTTAGGGTAATGGGTGACTCTCTAGCTGAGATGTTGGTTGAGGAGGAGTTCCCTCAGCTGCTTCTTGAACATCTGGAGGGAGGGGTTTGACCTTATGTGTATTGGGATGGAGTTCCAGATTTTGGGGGCTTTGCTTGTAAAGGAGCATGACCGGGTTTTCTCTTTATGGGCTTTGGGCGGGATGAGGAGAAAGGTGATTGAGCTTCTTAGTGCTCTTGTCTGTCCTGCCTTAGTGAGTTTAGCGGCGAGGTATGCTGGTTTCCCAGTGTGCAGGGCTTTGTGAATTAGACAGGCAGTTGTAAAGATGCAGCAAGCTTCGATTGGGAGCCACTTTAGTCCTTTCAGGGCAGGGGAAATGTGGTCATATTTTTTAATTCCTGTAAACATTCTGGCCGCTGCATGGAGAGTGAATCTCATGGGTGCAAGCTGGACTTGAGGGTGGCGTTCCCGTAAGCTAATCTGGAAAGCACCAGTGCTTGTATGGCATTTTTTAGGTCATCTGGCGGTATGAATGGTTTGATTTTGTTCAGCAGTTTCAGGCTGTAGAAAGCATTCTTCGCGTTATTTTTTATATGGTCCTGCATAGTCAAATTGGTGTCCAGAGTGATTCCTAGGGACTTGATAGAGTTTGTTGGAGTAAGATTGCATTTGAGAGCGTCTATGGATTTTAGCCATTCTTGCATCTGGGGGAGCTGTTTTGTCTTTGATATAAGAACATTTTCAGTCTTATTTTGGTTGAGTTTCAGTTGGTTGTAGGATAGCCAAAGTTGTGTTTCTTTGAGGGTGGCATTTAGTCAGTGTATGTCCTCTATCGAGGATATTTACATGTCAAATTTGGTGTCATCTGCGTACAGATGGAAGGGATGTTGGCTCAGTTGAGAATGGCGGGTAAAGGGGGTCCATGTAGATGTTGAAGAGTGTGGCTGAGAAGACAGAGCCTTGCGGGACACCTCTGGTGACTGTAGTTGTGTCAGAGGTCATGTTATTTATTTTTATTTGTTGAGAGTGGTTCTGTAGAAAGGATGAGAACCAGCGTAGGACCACTCCTCCCATGCCGATTCTTTTGTAGATGGAGTCCAGTAGAAACTTGTGGTCGACCATGTCGAAGGCCGCCGATAGGTCTAGGAGGATGAGCAAGCAGCATCGGTCAGAATCAAAAGAATTGTGAAGGTCATCTACTATTTTTAGAATAGCTGTTTCTGTGCTGCATCCTTTTCTAAATCCAGATTGAAGGGTGGTCAGAAGGTTGTTGTGGTCTATGTTTTGGTTTAGCTGAGAGAGAGCACATCTCTCTAGAGTTTTGGCAAGGAAGGGTAGATTGGAGACTGGTCTGAAATTGTTGAGGTTGTTCAGGTATGCTCCTGTTATTTTAACATTGGCGTGACTTGACCAAGCTTGAGGCAGTTTGGTATCATGCCGGTCTGCAGAGATCTGTTAATGATCTTAGTCCAGATGGGGGTAAGAGTCTGGTTGAGTTTTTTTTGCCAGGGAGGCTGGGAGGGGGTCTGCCAGGTGAGAGGATGGTTTGGATGTGGCCAATAGTGCAGAGATGTCTGCCTCCAAGAGTGAGTTGAAGGTCTTCCAGCTTAGTGGAGTTGCCGTAGGTTCTTGGATAAGATGATATCCGTTGTTTAATTTTGGAGAGATAGATGGAAGGGAGTCTGTGGAAAGTGAGCAGTGTTTAATATTATCTTTTCCTGGGAGGTAGAATCTCCGTGGATGGCAGATTGTCATTTTCTAAGGGAGAGCTCAATCTTTGTGATTTTGTCATTGAAGAAGTTAGCAAAGTTGTCACATCATTCTTTGGAGTCTAGTGGGTGTATTTGGGGTGGTTTGGAAGTTTGTTGTTTGATGATGTTGAAAAGCTCCTTTGGACGGTTTTTGGCTCTAACTAGTGCATTGCTGAAGAAAGTGATTTTTTCATTCGTTATGCGTTTTTCGTAGTTTCTGCATTCTCTCCTGAGTTGCTCAAGGTGCGCTGTGGATGGGTCAGATCTCCAAAGTCTTTCAGCTGCTCTCAGTTGTCTTCTTTCGGTGTTTAGATCTTTATTGAACCAGGCTCTTGAGGGTGTGTTTCTCACTCTTTTCAGTTTCATAGGGGCTACTTGGTCCAGTATGGAGGATACTGTTGAGTTGTAGTGGGTGGTGAGCTCGGGTGTTGAGAGGTTATCGGATGGGGGCGGGAGAAGAGAACTGATTCTTTGTTCTAGGACTGCTATTGGAATTTGACTCATGTTTCTTTTCCATTGGAGAGATTTGTGCGTGTAGCTTGAGTGTTGGGATGATTTGTTGAGATGGAATAGAATAATGTGATGATCTGACCAGTCGACAGGGAGGATGTCGTCAATTGCAAGTGTTTCTTTCTGAGCTATTACAGCATCCAATGTTGAGCCCTTGTTGTGGGTTTGACCCTTGCAGAGCTGGGAGAGGTCTTTGCTGTGTAGGGGGTAATTTAAGGATTAGATTAGAGTATTAATTTCATCATTCCACTGAAGGTTGAGGTCCCCTAGGATGATGTAATTGGTGCACGAGAGTGAGCAGTGTGTTATTAGATCAGCCGGGTTGTCCCCAAAAGGGAGAGTGTTACCAGGAGGGTGGTAGAGCAGGCAACAGATCATATTGGTGTTATTTTTCATCCTTATGGAAGCGCTGAGATGTTCAAATGAGTTGTAGTTGAAAGTGTCTTTTATCTCTACGTTGATGTTGTTCTTATGAATAATGGCAATACCTCCACTGTGGCGGTCTTTCCTGTATTTTTTGATGATTGAAAAACATGGTGAGACTAGTGTGTCAATGATCGGTTGTGAGTATTCATTTAGTTTCTGTGATGAAAGCAATGTCAATGTTGTGGTTCAGGATGGCACCTGCTAGTTCCATAGCATGTTTGACTGCAGACCTGCAGTTAATGAGCATGCATTTGGTTTGCTTTCTGTTCTTAGGGTCCTGAGTGTCTGGGGTCAAGGGGACATTAATAAGGTTTGCTGAAGACCTCGTCGAGCTTGGTGGTGCGTGGCTTCGAACTAGTCCCATGATGACCTGGATTTTAGATGAGGGGTTAAATTTGGAAGGTTTCTGGTTGTACGATTGGGCTAGTTCCCCGGCTTCGCTCTGTGACAATGGTGCACTCGTTCTTTTCAGTCTTTGGGCTATGAAGTTGAGGGGCATGGAGGGCGAGCTGAATGGTTGGGGTCCAGCTCTGCCAAGGCATAGTGTGTTTGTGTGCTTCAGTGAGGAGTCAGAAATGGGTTTAGGTTTCTTGCGATCTTGTTGATGCCCTGTATTACTGCCTCGAGTTGGTTTTCCAGGTTAATTAGTCGCTTATTTATACTGAACATGGGTGTGTGATTTGAGGGGGGAGTGTGGATGTTTTGCTTCTTATTGTTCAGGAAGGGTTTTTCCATGGACCTCAAGTTTCTACCCAGGGGGTACCAAGAAAGCCCATTGTAACACAAACACCAGAGCACTCTGTAACAGTCATATAGGAGTTCACTCAAATAAGATCCGAAGTGTAAAGGAATCTTGATTTAATCCAAAAGTTAATGAAGTTCACAGCATTTTAGCAGCATTACAGCAGCTGACATGTGTTTCATCCTCTGGACTTTCTCAAGGCTGATTATGACTAAGAAACACTGATGGTTTTTGTGGTGGAGGGATATAATGCCAGTGTCTCTGAAACGATAATAGCAGCAGTCCAAATGTGTTAGAGGACGCCAAAAAAATGTGTTTAGCCCCCAGTAAACAATGGCGCCATTCTACAAACACCAGTTTGATGTCCAGCACTTCTCTTTCTGCCACTGTGTGGTTTTGCTCATCAAGAAGCAATTTCTTTGAGTAATAGGCTATGGGGTGGAGATGTCCAGTCTCAGGATCCGTTTGAATTAAAAATGAGTTAGAATATTGATGGAGATGTGAATTTTCTTTTATGGAGATGGAAGACTTGGTCTGCAGCATATGTCCACCAAACGATTTGTCCCTTTTTCGATAGCTGTGTGATTGGGGCCACAAGGTTAGAAAATAGAGGAATAAACCTTCTGTAAAAATTTGCAAACCCCAATACTCTTTGTACTTCTTTGACTTTTGTTGGTGCTGGCCAATTTAGGATGCCTTCCACCTTTTTTGGTTAAAATGTGATGCCTACAGGTGATTAATGATGACCTAACAATTCTACTGAGTGAACATGAAAAGAGCATTTCTCCAATTTGGCAAACAAAGCATGCTCTCTAAGGTGCTGGATGATTGCATGCACATGTTGTATATGCTCCTATTTGGTGTTCGCGTAGATGAGTATGTCATCAATAGGAACAATTGTTCACTCATCCATAAACTCATGGAGGACCTCGCTAATAAAATATTGGGAATGCCGCGGGACATTGCAGAGGCCAAAGAGCATTACAGTATATTCAAACAATCCAAATGTGTCCGAAAGGCTGTGCTCTAGTCATCCCTTTTCTTAACCCGTATAAGGTGGTAGGCTCAGCATAAATCAAATTTTGTATAGATTATGGAATTGCGCACCTGGTCTAGCAATATCAGAATTAAAGGAAGTGGGTACCTGTTTTGGATTGTGGCCTTATTGACTACTCTATAGTCTATACAGTCCTGTAATTCCCCATTCTTTTTGGATCAAAAAGAGAGGAGAGGATATGGGCAAAATGGAGTGTTGTATAAACGCTTACTCTAGGAGCTCAACCAGGTACTTGCGCAAATGTTGGATCTTAGGTTCTGTGAGAGCTTGTATGCTGGTACATGGGAAAGCAGCGCCAGTAATAGGGTCAACGTGACAATCAAATTCCTATTGTGGAGGTAACTGTGTTGCTTTGATAGGATAAAATGCATCCTTGTAATTATGGTATTCCTCTGGTAGTCCTTCCAGACAGTTGACGTGTATTGCAGCACAATGCAGTGATATGAGAGGGCCGTGTGCTTCTTGGTAACATGAGGTCATGCATTGTGGACAGATTAACATGACAGCGCGGAGTACCCAGTCTTTTGTTGGATTGTGCTGTCCTAACCACGGTGTCCTATAGATAATTCCAAACATGGGTGTGTTGATTAAAACAAATATGAGTTTCTCAAGGTGACCGTTTGCACAGAAAAGAGTCAGGAGTTCCATTTGGAAACGAACAAGACTCGATGGGAATTCTGACTCATCAACCATCTTTCCTTTATTCTGGTTCATCTTTGGGTATTCTCGGGATGTCTTGTCTGGCAGCTAGGGTTAAATCAAAGAAGTTGCCCGTGGCACCAGAGTCAATTAGCATAGGAAACACTTGGTTCCTCTGTGATGATAACTTAATCATTACCCTAATGATAAGATGACGTGGGATTCGATTGACTGCATTAGTCAAGTATTGTGATATTCTAGTTCTTCATTGCTCTCAACAAGACAATCTTGCTACTTGAAGAGAGTGTTAGTTTTCCTGCCCTTACTCTACTACATCAGTGCTAGTTGCTGTCTTTCTTCTCTTGGGTTTCACAGAACAATCCTGGGGAAAGTGCCCAGCCTTCCTGCAATGAAGGCATTGATTTAATTTATGACGTCTGTCGTTTTCTTCTGTGGACAGGGGTCTTTCAGTCCCTCCAATCTGCATTGGCTCTGACTCTGAAATCGTTTTTGCATCTACTTCTTTTTTATCTGCTTTCAAGACCACTATTCTGGTGTCAGTACACAGCCTCTCTCACCTACATACCACAAGTTTGTGGTCCAGTTTGATCACCAAATCTATAAATTCGGATCAGTCGTCCGGCAAGTCCACAATATGAGATGAAGAATCTTGTAAGATATTCCTTAGCACCCAAGAAAATAAGGATAGACAGTTTTCTTCAGGCCAATGGGTTTCAGCTATTAACCTATTAGAAGTGGTAACGCCAGGTTAGTAGGTCTTTTGTGCCTTGCCATAGATGAAGTAATTAATTGTCAGTGGGTTGAATAAAGACATGCATTTCAGACAAAGGGGTGATAGCAGCCCAAAAGGCTGCACAATTGTAAAGAATTGGATCATTAGTTTCTATAAGAGGTATTGACCAATTATCTGCTACTCCTCTTAAATAGGATATTATGAAGGCTACATTGGCCGCATCGTTAGTAAATACTTGTGGTTTGCACAAAAAAGAGTTGACAGTGGCTCATGAAGGCAGCAAATTTAGTGCTGTCTCCATAGAAGCGTTCTGGTGTACTGAGGTGGGTGTCATTGCTGTGACATGTAAGGGAGGATTGTGATCCATGTGGGAAAGAGATGGCATTTTCTGGTTAGTTTCTTCCAGCTTAGTAGGGTGCAGGGTGAGAAGATGTTCCTTACACTCCAAATCTCTTCACTGAGTACACATGGGTGTACATTGTGACAGTTCCTCTTTTAGTTCTGCATTCTCATCTCTAAGCCTATGCAATTCAAGTTGTAAGTTCTGTATGACCCGGCTAAATTATTGGGAACAGATATGCCCCCTGCCAGACCTTGGACGAGGTCCTATGTATGAACATGATTGTCCATGTCATCACTCAAAGGGAACAATCAATCAATCAGTTTTTGTAAAGCACAGCTACTCACCTGTGAGGGTCTCAAGGTGCTGGGGGGGGAGGGGAGAGGCCTAATCCAAAGGGCCATGTCTTGAGGTTCTTCTTGAAGATGGTGAGCGACGGGCTTTGGCTGGGGTGCAGGGGGGAGGTTGTTCCAGCTCTTGGCTGCGATGTAGCTGAAGGATCGTCCTCTGGTGGTGGTTTTGTGGAGGCGAGGGATGGTTGCCAGGGTCATCTGGGCAGAGCAGAGGTATCTGGCAGGGGTATGGAAGGACACGCGGTGGTTTAGGTAGGCTGGTCCTGCGTTGTGTATGGCCTTGTATGTGTGAGTGAGTAGCTTGAAAGTGATTGGTTCCTCGACCAGGTGTTGGAAGATGAGTTCTCAGTGTGGGAGGACCAGGATGAGTCTGGCGGCGGCGTTCTGGATGAGTTGTTGTTTTTTAATGTTTCTAATCGAGATGTCGGCGAAGAGGGCGTTGCCGTAGTCGAGCTTGCTTGTGATTAAGGCGTGGGTGACAGTCCTGCGACAGTCTGCTGGGATACATCTGAAGATCTTCCAAAGTTTGCACAGCGTGTGCCCGAAGGAGGAGGTGACTGAGTTTACCTGGCGGGTCATGGTTAGAGAGGAGTCGAGGATGATGCCTAGGTTGTGAGTGTGCTCAGTCGGTGCAGGGGGTTGCTGAGGGATGTGGGCACCAGGAGTCGTCCCAAGCTGAGGTGGCATTTCCGAAGATGATGAGCTCAGTCTCATTGGAGTTGAGCTTGAGGCAGCTTTCTCTAATCCAAGTGGCGACAGCTTCCATTCCTGAGTGGAAGTTCCTTTTGGCCGTGTCCAGGTCTTTGGAGAGGGAACACTAACTGCTGTGGCTTAGCCTTATGTCACAAGCCACTCACTTGAACTCCAGATGGTTCCAATGGGGTGACAATATTTCCCAAATGTCCTGAGGACTAATTCAGGTATCAGTTATTGCCTACACCGCACCAGAGGTGATCACCAAAGGAAAGGGGGGTTGGAAAGAGAGAGAGAAGTCAAGATGAGTAATGTTCTCTGGTACTTATCTGTATTACTGGGATGGATGTGGTCCACAGGAATCTGGTGCAAGGATGCCACAGGAGTGTCAGGTTACTGGGTGTCACAAGACCATTGGGTGCATGAGATCTATAAAGAAATTAGCACCATGTCTACAAAGTTAGGATAATATGGATACAGAGGTTTCATACAGAGGTACCTATGATTCTTCAAGAAACATTCCATAAGGGACTTGTCCATTTCACGTTTTTCTCTCATTCACAAAAGGGTTGCCTGTATATATTAAAGCATATGTAGGACACAACACGCACTTCGGTGCTTGAATGATACACTGGTAATGAGTTTTCGCAAGGCGCTAGTGCATTTAGGCTCAGAAACAGTCAAATGAGCTGCCAATGATGTTGTACTATGAGCGCTGGTATTTTAGAGTGACTGCCAAGTAGAGTCAATATTTCTCATTTCGGCGCACTTGTAAGGTTTCTGTGAATGTCTATTAGTGCTCCCCAAATGTCCTGCAGATCTACAAAAACACGTTTGTTTTAGCTTGTTTGTTGTGTTTGTTTTGAAGTGTTGCGGAGGAACTTTGCAAGCTGCAGAGCAGAGTACATTGCCTAATGGTCCTGTCTCTCAGTTTGTTTCTTTTCTTCAGGAGTGGAAGCTTCTGGCATGGTATGGAGCGGAAGCGGATGGAATATAGCAGGCCAGGAGTTCGATGTCTGGACCTCTGGAAAGTGGGAGAATCCAAAGAGGCTAAGCATTTGCAATCGGCAAGGGTGGGATTTAAATCAGAATGGGCACACATGCAATGGGAGTCATTGCCCAGCGGTCGATCGCACCTGCAGTTCCGACTCAGTACATGCTGCACTCGCACAAGGAACCATTTACACGTGCTTTATGTTTTCCTTTGCTCACAAGCCTACCACTGCCGCCAGGGATTGGCACAAGTTATTCCTTTAGTCCAATTAGTTATATAGAGTGCCTGCCACTGTCACCAGGGACCTGTGAAATGTAACTACAGTAAAACATAGTACAAAATAATACATATATCAGTTTCATTGGATGAAGAGGCCACTTCGTCATATACTATGATGTTATGAGCATGCTGAGGCGCAAGATGTTACAACAGTGAAGCATAACATAATACATACATCGCACAATGATGGGGAAGGAGGCCGTCTCTTAAAATACAGTGGTGATGTCCCTATGAAATCATGGGTGTACAGTGATGTGAGATGTAGCGGGGACCATGACACTGCTGTTTTGCCATGCCCCAATGACATAGTACCCTGCATTGCTTATCCATTTAATGACTAACTCGCATGTGTGTTATCTATATAATATTAACTCATTGAGACATGCGCTGTCCATTACTAAATCACAGTCCTGTTCCCATGCTCCCATGGGTAGAATCCAATAGGTTACCCTGAAAGGCCTGCTGTCAAGGAGTAATAATTCTACATGGGCTATTACCATAAAGCTTTGGTCATAAGAGTTTCCCTCCAGAGGCATAGCCCAATGTGCTGAGTCCTTTGAAATAATTCTGTTTGATGCCGAATCCGACCCATCATTATCCCCATTGTTCTTTTTCATATGTGCTGCTGACACACAGGACTGGAGAGGTCCTGTAAAGTTGGTAGGTCGTATCGGTTTTTCAATAAATGTACCATTTTTATATTGTGATTCTTGAAAATACCGCCCAGTCCAAGGAACATCAATGGACGGTTGAAGTTAGACCATCAATTCATTAAAACTATAACAGATTTTTTCTGCGTTAATAGTTTCTCACTTTTCCTGTGAGTCGCCTCTAAAGATATTCTGCATCAGACAGTGTTTTGGCCTCACTCTCCCTTACTTTGTAGGTGTTGTAAATTGCTTGAAAAGCAGGAGTAGCTGAGAGTATGTGCTGTTGTGGAATACTGCAACAAATGACTTTTGAGTAAACAGGATGCATTTTTCTTCTTGATAATACCTTGATGTGGATTATGGGCCCAATTCATGAAACTAGGTAGAACATATTACATCCAAGGCTGTTCTTAAGTAACGCCTGTTCGGATTAGTTACCAACCTTTCTTTCCAAACAGGTATAAATGATGACTGTTCTAAAGACCTGACCTAAGTTTATGAAATTAATTAATAAACCACCTAGGAATATTTCCACAACCTGTATTTGTGTTTCTTGTCAATATTTGTAGAATTTGCTCATTCATAATTAGAAATAAACAGATTTTTAAACTAGCTTTAAAAATAATTTCTTGTCTCAAATGTGTTCCTATCATTTTCCTTTTTCTTTCAACCCCCTGAGAACATTGAGATGATTGGTGTTCCACACCCGCACTTTCATCAGCAGTTACATCAGGCTTTTCCAGTTGTAGTTGAACTAAATCGTTCCCAAAGGTTAATGTGATCAAAGTTTATCTACCTTTATGCCTTTTATGCCAACCATGAAAGCACAAAGGCATTCCTAACAGGCACATCACGAGTGTGGGTCGCTCTGCCCTTAGTGCAGGGAAATCACCACTGGTAAATGCCACTGAAAAGGTTGGAACATGGTATATCAAAGAATGGTTTGTCTTAGAGGTTTGGGAACACCCACAACATGTAAATTAAAAGGCATTCCCAATTTCCCCTCCGTCCTCTTTTCAGTCTTGAAATGACTGGAGATTTACTCCAGCAGAGGGCTAGAATAATTCTCCTTCCAGGGAGAGGAGAATGGGTGACACCCAACCTTGGTTAGAGTGAAGGGAAAAGGCCTTATATGTGGAAAAGGTGAGTGTTTGCACAGAGGGCTCATTTCTTTCTGTGTGGATTTATTTCCTGTGGAGAATTTCACACACGGAGAATGGAGCTGATGAAAAAACTCACATGACATTCCCAGAGATATACCTGAAAACCTGAAGCTACCACAGTTTTCCAGCTGTACTTCTGGGAATGTTTTTAGTTAGTAAAAAACGAACGTAAAAGAATGTTGAAGGAACACTTAGGTGGAGGCATATTTTTGTGCACCTACTTTACTCTTTTTTGTGACTAGGGCTTTCGGTGTCCAGGTAGCTATGGAAACGTACTTAAAACGTCTGTAAAATTAAAGAAAGTGATATCTGACTGGGTGTGTACCACATTCGATTGACATTTCCTTGAACACTTTTCCTGTACATCCAGTACTGTGTTTGAGGTCAGGGCCAGTCCTCCAGTCAATGACCCCAGCAGAAGTTCTTTACTTAACGAATAATGTTTGACACTCTGTGAAATGCAAGCAACCTAAACCAAAGAATGACTCAACAAATATTTATTAACATGCTATGATGTAAATAAAGTGAATTTGTTTAAGTATTACATACATAAGACAATATAGAAAGAAGAAAAGAATAAAGTGAGGCAAAGTTATATTTTGGAGACTTCACACAACATTTTTTAATAATTGCACAATTTAAGTATACACTAGATTATTTTACACTCCACAAGCGGGTTTATTAAGATTTCAACTTGAACTCCAGCACAAGCACACTTATGTTTTGCCTGTTGTGCACCTCCCTTTTACAGTTTGAAGGAGCCCGATATAATACAGTATATCAGTGAGCAATAAATACCGCTGTCTCGGTCATCTGCATTTGTGACAATATTTCCCATTTTATCGTGGTTCCCTAATTTTTAGGACATTCCCGTCAGGTACAATACACCACGAAGAGGATGTATAACGTTTGTTGAGACTTACCTTTTTGTTTCAAGGAGATTTGAACGAGATCATTAGGTGTTTTTGTAAATGTTTGCATTTTTCATCTTAGAGAATAGGGCAGAGAGGGTTACCAAATAAACTACCAGGGTTAAACTACTTGCATGTGACTGTTACCACAAAGGCTATATTCACCGAATGGAGTTCATGTTCATCAACTGAGTACTATATTATTAATAAATACTTGTGGCCGTGACTAACATTTGATTGGATTTTGTAGCTATCATCATGAATGGTGAAGTGCATGAGATCATCAAGGATAATGTTTGTGTGGTTTATGGACCATATTACATTGATATGTGACATTGCTTATGATGTTGCCGTATATTTATTACTTTAAGTAAAAAATTGTGCCTGACTTACAATTATATATGTGAATTTGCAAGAGGTTTTAAGGTTCTAACGCAGGCTTTACTGGGATTTTTTTCCATCAATTGTTTTGATTATTTGTCAAATGTGTCATTGACTATTTTGAATGGCGTTTTAAATCAATACACTTCATAAATCTAATCTACTTACTTATGCAAATTAGAAACTCTTGGTTTATTGATTTACCCGTTTTTAAAAACGTTTGCAAGCTCAAATAACCACTACTTACAGGTTTAAGTCAGTCCTTAGTCATCAAATATTCTTTTAAAATAAACCGCAATGTGGGCTTCAGGCTTCTTTTAAGAGTCCTTCATTTATTAAGCAAAAAAAACACAGACTAGAATATGTAATGTGTATTACAAGGCATAAAGTAATCTTTCTCCTGTGTTAACAGAACAGCATTTGAAATCCCTGAAGCAGGAGTCACAGTGCTTTGGCTACCAAATGGCAACCCTGGCCTAATGATCCTTTCACAAGAAGCACAGATAAAGGTTTACAAGTTAATACAATTGGATAGACTGTTTGTGACAGTAAATACGTTGTAACAAGTTTTGTTATCAAAGGGATTGCCAATCTATAGACATCAGCAGTCAGAGCTTGCCATTTCTTAGTAGAAACAAGAATCTATTTTAATACATAATCCAACACATGTGCATCCTTTTCTTCCTGAAACTCTTTCCAATTAATACATGGACACATGAGGTCTTCTAACATCTCTTTTCATCTAAAGGCAGATGGCACTCAGTTGCACAAAGAAGAGATCTTTCCAAAAGAAAAAGCAGCCTTGGCACAGGCCTTCAGTCTTGGGTGTCACTCTAATTGAACCCATAGAAAACCTACTGGTCTCCCATCTCACTGCTCCAGATCAGCTTTGTACTGGCTGGATGCAACAAATCTATCCAGATGCTGACCACTGACAAAAGTTCCAATCCATCAGACTTTGGGGCATATTTACAAAAAAGTGGAGCATAATAGAAGATGCGCCACTTTTCTGGCACCCCCCACTGGCACCTAACAACACCGTGATTGCACCATATTTACAATACGGTGCAACATGGCAATTGTTAGCACAATAGCATCAACATTGTTGATGCCATTGTGACACTTTGGTACACTAGTGTCAATAATATTGACACTATTGCAGCAAAGCACAGGAAGGCCTATTGAAAATGTGTGTCATTTTAACACCTGCTCCGAGCAGGCATTAATAGTGACGGAAAAAGTGGTGCAGTGAAATGTTGTAAATTTCACTGCTCCATTATTTGGGCTCCCTGAGCCGGAACACCCCCTTGCATACATTATGCCTGACGCATACATAACGTGGCGCAAGGGTTTACATAGTGGCGTCACTTTGTAAATATGGAAGGGCAGAAAAGCCACCTGTTTTGCTTTCACTAATGACCGAGCTGACAAAAAATCTCTGGAATGCACTTCTTAGTTTAAAGTAGACATTTATTATGACTTCACCACGAGGTTCCTAAAAAATGAAGAGTAGTAGGTCGAAGGCACGCGTTTAAAAATAGTCACAGCAATGAAAGGAAAATATATCAAAATTATTCTCAACTGCAATGTACACAGCAAATATATGTGATTATATTATAGCATAATTGCAAAGCAAAGTATGAAGTAAAAATTCATCACCGTAGGGCCTGCCAAGCTCTTCATCTTTATCATGCCAGCAAGAAGACGACCCCTGTTCAACTGCGAGAAAGAGATCCTCACCCTCATGGGAAAATGTCAGGCATTTGATGTCCAATCCTGACAGAGGTCTCGGAAATTCCCTCGCTACTGAGCACGGCCACCTCTTTTATAGTTTAAACAACCATGGAAAGAGCCCTCTGAAATGCCCTCCCCTCTCAGATGGAAATATTCAAATATGCTGGCTAGTGTAGGTCCGAGTTGGAAGAAAAATGTTGAAAACTGGCCAGCCTTTCAAGGCTCTCCTTCCAAGGCCGCACCTTTCCCTGCACAGTAGAAAACAAAAAATACGTACTTTCTTATCAGAAACTGTTCGTGTTCGGTGAGAGAAATACAAAGAAACAAGCTTAGTTTACCATTTGGAAAAACACAGCTCATCTGCAATGTCTGAACTGCAATGTCTAATGCCACGATAAAGCCAATAGGCAGCTAAACTGAATACAAAATGTAATCTGCAACTGGTGAACACTGAACAACTAATATGCATAGTGGTGAAACAAAAAGTCAGTGGTCAAACATGCCTATTTTTACTACACCACCTTAGCATAAAAAAATGGGCTTGTAAATTTTCCCTTTCAAGCTTGACAAACGCCCTAATCTGAGTGCTCACAGAAAAGCCTTACTAAGAAGAGCCCAATTCTAAATAGGACTTTTTCCTGAAACCTTTTCCCTAGCAGAAGGTTTCATAAATGTGGTTCACTTTCCAGTCCGCACAATTAAAAACAGCTTTTCATTCCTGGCTCTGATAAAGCAGACAACTTCACTCATAACCTGGTCACTCTGAAATGGCTTCCTGTACAGGCCAAAAGCATATTCAAGTTTTCTTACATGGTACAACACTATGAACAAGGTATAGCAAAATACCTAGCACTATCACTGGTTACCTGAGAAGTCTCTTGTCACCGTCCTTTAGAAAAGTAAGTATTTCAAAGCAACCTAAATAAGGGAGTGCAAATCCATCCCACCTGTCATAGAGATGAATCATTCCTTTGTTAATTTTCGAAAGACACTCACATCTCTTTTTTTAACACCTCTAACACATGACGTGACACAGGTTTAACTCACCTACTCATAGCGATGCGTTATGTATTTTGAAACTGTACTTGAGTAGCTTTTCAATGCTGGTACATGGTGTATATGATTCTGCATTTTTTATTGTGTTTTCATTGGATACACCTTGTGTCATCACATAACTTGGAAGACACTGAGATGATATGAAGGCTGTCTATTCACTTAAGCCACTACTATCCCAGTTACTAAGTTTTCCTAAACATAATACTGATTTTTAAAATGTTTATACATATTTCTTGACCTTCCTGTACTTATGTGAAAAGGCACTGCTGTCCTGGGGCCCTGATATACATTGTACAGACTACAAATGAATACATAAGCATATGACATTTTCAATACTTAAAAACCAAACATATACATTGAAGAATTGGTACAGCAATTTTGACATCTAAATGTAACAGATCACTCCAGAACAGGTTGCAATATTATAAAGTCTCAGTGTATCAAAGACACAATACCTTTATCTTGCTAGAGCCAAGGGAATTATTGTGAGACTGGCCCTGTTTTGATGTCTTTTAAACAGTTGGTAAAGCTTTACACCTTGAGGCCCCAAACAGAAACCAAGGGTCACTCAGAATTCGTAAATACATCTGCGGAGGCCCAAGAGACAGTTATTACAGCACAACTTAGAATGTGAGACAGAGTTCCAATACATAGGAGCAAAGGGCAGTTCGGGAATCCAACAGCAGGTTTTCAATTGAAACAAATAAATCTAAGCCTCCCAGTTAGAAATGGGGTCTTTAGTTGGCAGTCAGGTTACCCCCTGTCCAAGCAAGGACCCTCATTCTAGTCATGGTAAGTCACACACAATTCAAATGACCCTGTGCCCACCCACTGGTAGCTTGGCACTGAATAGTCAGGCTTAACTTAGAAGGCAATGTGTAAAGTATTTGCGCAATAAATCATGCAATAACACAGTATAGCACCACAAAACTACACCACACAGTGTTTAGAAACATGTATAATATTTATCTGATAAGATGCAGGTCAAAACGATAAAAATACAATATGTATATGTTGAGATATCACTGTAAAGGTGATATAAAGTGTCTTTAGTCTCTTAAAAGCAATAAATGTCTCTTTCAAGCACAAAGTACCCGGTTCGCGTTAAAAATCTCTGCAAAGAACTGCAGAGGAGGAGATGCATGGAAAACAAGGGGGTTTGCGTCGATTTCTCAGGTTGCACATGGCGATGCGTCATTTATTTTTCACGTAGGGATGGCTGTGCGTCGATTTCTGGCGATCGATCATGAATCCTCTTCAGGTTGCGCGGTTTTCAGACGCCCCGGGGATGATGCGTGGATTTCCCGCGCTGACAGGACGAAGTCAGAGAGGCTGCGTCGATCCGGTGGGTGTTGTGTGGAAATTTCTACCGCATGGCAGGTGCTGCATTGATTCCTCTCTGAAAGTTTGGCTGTGCATTGATCCAGTGGGCAGTGCGTCGAATTTCCGATTGCTATGCTGGTGCTGCATCAATCTTCTCGTTGCGAAGTCAGACTGCGTTGTTCTGGTTCAGCGTGCAGTGAATTTTTCACCACGATGCAGGCTGTGCGTCGTTTCCGCCAGGCTGTGCGTCGATTTTCGCCGCACAAGGAGTCCTTTTGTAGAGATAAAGTCTGTTTGGTGCTGAGACTTCAGGGAACAGAAGACAAGCTCTATCCAAGCCCTTGGAGAGAACTCCTCAGCAAAGCCAGAGAGCAGCAAGGCAGCACGGCAGCAGCAAAGCAGCAGTCCTTCAGAGAAAGCAGTCAGGTGAGTCCTTTGGACAGCCAGGCTGCAGATTCTGGTTGAGGTTCTCTTCTAAAGGAAGTGTCTGAGTAGGTAGGGGCAGGGGACCTGTTTAAATAACCAAATGTGCCTTTGAAGTGGGGGAGACTTCAAAGAGTGGCTTAGAAGTGCACAAGGTCCCCTTTCAGTTCAATCCTGTCTGCCAGGGTCCCAGTAGGGGGTGTGGCAGTCCTTTGTGTTAGGGCGAGCTACTGTCCTTTGACATGTAAATGTCAGGCCCTCCACCCTCCCAGCCCAGGGAGACCCATTCAAAATGCAGATGTATGCAAGTGAGGCTGAGTATCCTGTGTTTGGGGGGTGTCTAAGTGAATGCAAAATGGAGCTGTCAACTGAACCCAGCCAGACGTGGATTGTAAGGCACAGAAGGATTTAAGTGCAGAGAAATGCTCACTTTCTAAAAGTGCCATTTCTAAAATAGTAATATTATATCCAACTTCACCAATCAGCAGGATTTTGTATCACCATTCTGGCCATACTAAATATGACCTTCCTACTCCTTTCAGATCAGCAGCTACCACTCAAACAGTATATGGGGGTAGCCCCAATGTTAACCTATGAAGGGAGCAGGCCTCACAGCAGTGTAAAAATGCATTTAGGAGTTTTACACTACCAGGACATGCAAACTACCCAGCTACATGTCCTGGCTTTTGCCTACACAGCACCCTGACCTCTGGGTTAGCTAAGGTATACCTTAGGGGTCACTTATATGTAGAAAAAGGGGAGTTTTAGGCTT
This sequence comes from Pleurodeles waltl, assembly GCF_031143425.1. NCBI lineage: Eukaryota > Metazoa > Chordata > Amphibia > Caudata > Salamandridae > Pleurodeles > Pleurodeles waltl. The sequence goes on from NC_090439.1 coordinate 780,936,322, forward strand.
GGCAAGTACTTTTAAATACCAAATCGAATTGGCAGTGAAACTGCACACACAGGCCTTGCAATAGCAGACCTGAGACAAGTTTAAGGAGCTACTCAAGTGGGTGGCACAATCAGTGCTGCAGGCCCACTAGTAGCATTTAATCTACAGGCCCTGGGAACATATAGTGCAAGACACATGACAGCCTGAGTGGCAATACACTAAACAAATGGTAAAAGTGGTTGCCAATAACGCCCAGAATCAGAGGTTGATGGAAGCTGGGCTAAGAACCTGGAGCAAGTCTTAACAGTAACCCCTACCAAAGGTCACCCAACAGCCCAGGGTTTGTTTGAGGTTTTTGTTGGATCTAGGGCTCTGTGCACTTTACTACTGCTAAACTGCTTGTGCTCTCTCCTATAAACATGATAACATTGGCTTGCACCTGATTTCCTAATTTAATGTACTTATAAGCCCCTTGTGGGGTGGTATACCATATATCCAGGGCTTGTAAACTAAATGCTACCAGTGGGCCTGCAGCATTGATTATGCCTCCCACTTAAAACAATTGTTCCAGGTCTGCCACTGAAGCCTGAGTTCAATTTTAAACTGCCAATTCGACTTGGCAACAAAACCCCTTTGCCAAGGATTAAACTGTCCTTTTTATTGCACATAAATCACTCTTAATGTAGACCCTAATTTAGGTCCACTATTGTGAGGCCTACCTCTTCCATAGGATACCACTAGGTTGCCTTACTACTAACTGCTAACTTTTGATTGGGAACAGGTAGCATTTCATGTTTAGTGTCTGTGAAGTTGTAATCAAAATTCTTCCTTATTGGTAAAGTCAGATTTTAGTTACAATGTTGAAAATAGCACGTTTAGAAATTTGGCATTTTCTTGACCTAACCTATTTGGTGCTTGCAACCTCTTCTAGATCGCATGACTGGTTATAGTTAGCTGGACTTTGTTTATTCCTCCCAGACAGCCACACAATAGATGGATTAAGTGTGCCTGGGTGGGCCATCAACTGCCAGGATGGGGGCTGAAGATGGCCTCAGCCCCACTTACAAATGAATAGGTTGTGCTGTACTTTCATACAAAGGTCTTGTCACCTTTGCATTGTTCATGCAGCTAGCTTGGAGCCAGAGGAGTCAGGAAACTTTAAGCACTTCAAAAGGAATTATCCAGAAACTTCTCCTACTTCAAATGAAGCACCAGGGAGGGATAAAAAGGGGACCCCCAGACACACTCTTTGCTTCCCTTTCTGGGCTTGCAAAAGGACTCTCAGAGGACAGCCTGCTGCTGTGGCCTGCTGTGTATTCCACAAGATTGCTTTGTTGCACCTGGGTGGATGGCTTTGCTTTCTAGAGACTGCCTTGAACCCTCAGAGACCTATCCTGCTGCTTGAACCCTGCTTCATCACTTGAACCCAAGACTACCAGGGTGGCTTTAAGGGCTAGTTGGTTGGCCTCTTGATCCGAGCCTCAGGGACAGAAAAGGCTCCAACCATCTTGAGCCCACACCTGGGCCTGGCCGGAGTGAGCCCTAACCCCCTAAGTGGTGCCACTCCAGTCCTGGACCTTTAGGGGCGGTACTAAAGATGCCCTGATCGCCAAAGTCCAAAACCTGGTCTTCAAGAGAGACTGGGCTCAGATTGCATGGAAACGTATTAGGGACTGGCTAGTCCTGATCATCAACACATCACAGAGACTTGCAGATTATATTACTATTGAGATGAATTTGATAGAAAATACTTTGAAAACAACTCTATCTCGCTCTGCCTTTCAGACACGTTTGGCGGAGATCAACACTGGGCTGAACGAAAATAAAGACTTTTTGACTCAACAAAAAAATCACAAAATTACAGAAAGGCATCAACAAATTTTGCAGAGAAAAAGTGTATACTTATATCAAAGATGAATACAAGGTTGACACATGGGCATGCTCCTCTGATGAGTCAGGCCCCATCCACAGAAAACCCTGCACTCACAGCAACAGCTCCTCATCTGATGAATGGAGTACAGATGAAGTGGATCACAGTCCTTTTACAACCCTTCACTCTACCCTGTTGTTAACCAACCACCTCCTTGGCATACTCCCTACCCTTTTTACCAACCACGCCCTTTTATGCCCTTCGTTCCTTTTTTAGGCCAAGGCCTGGGCAGAGGAAGAGGCAGGCGAAGATGAAGAAGACGACATGCACACTGGACCTGAGAGGAACCCCAAATGGTGACCAGGAGCCAGGGAAAGAACCAAACCCCAAGAATCTTGTAGTCAATCTGTCATTCAGACAGCTTTCCACAGATGAGCTTAGCGTTCTGAGCAAAGGATTGAGCTTCGTTCCCACCCCTTGGGAAGGCTTCTTTCGCCAGAACTGTGAACTTTCCCACTTTTTTAGAAAGATCTGGTTACATTTCTTTTTCAAGGATAGACACACTGAACCATGCCAAACAGGCCCTGGTCTTCGCAATCCATCTACTTTTATCCCTCCCATCTCCGCCATGCCCTGCGAATTACTCGCATTTGAGAAGGCGGTTATAACTGATGTGAAGAAACTACAAACCTAAACATTCCTTTACGAACATTTCATCACTTGAAAGAGATGCTCTCAAAACCTTGGCGCTTGACTCTAGTATAGTCATTAAGCCAGCAGACAAAGGCAGTGCCATAGTCATCCTTGACATACAAACATATAGACAGGGGTGCCTTTGCCTCCCAAGTGATTCCACCCATTATGCCCCTATTGTCCAGGATCCCACTGCAGGGTTACAACTAGGGATACGGACCATGATCAATGAAGCACTATCTAATGCCTGGATCTCCCTCAAGGAGGCGGAATTTTTAGATACCCTTGATCCACGCATTCCTTATTTTTACTGTCTTCCCAAAATTCATAAGGACATACTACCTCCTCGAGGACAAACTATCATCTCAGGCGTTGGTTCTATCCTTGAACAACTATCCACGTACTGCGATCACTTCCTCCAGCCGCCAATGCAGAAGACGTCCACTTTTGAAGGACACTAAAGAAGTCCTGAACCTTGTTGATCAGATCAATGCTACTGTACAAGTGCATGCTTTGATAACTTTGGATGTGGAGTCTCTATACACAAATATACCTCAGGAAGCAACACAACGGGTTGTTGAAGATACACTAGCCCATAATATATGGGATTCCCTGACTCCTATCTCTTTCATCATGCAGTGTGCATCCCTAGCCCTGACTGAGAATTATTTAAAGTTTGAGGAACAACTTTACCACCAAATACGTGGGACGTCAATGGAAAGCACCTTTGCACCGAGTCTGGCCTGTCTCTATATGTACCATTTTGAGGAACAATTTGTACTCAAAGACACCAACCCTTTTGAGACCAACATTAAATTGTGGCGTAGATACATTGACGACATCTTGATTGTATGGCATGGCCCATCTCAAACAGTTGGCTCATTTACTACCTGGATCAATGGACTGGACCCATTTTTAAGGTTTTCTTCCACTTTTTCCACTACTCAACTTCTGTTCCTTGACCTTTTGATTACTATCAACGTCGGCAAATTGGAGACAAGTACTTATTCCAAGAGAACTGACCGCAACAGCTTTCTTCTATATGAAAGTCATCACCCAAAAGCATTGCAGGACAATCTACCTTACGGTCAGTTCCTATGTCTTTGCCGGAATTGCAGCAACAATTCCTCTTTCGCATCTCAAGCAGAAGACTTAACTGTAAAGTTGCTCGATAGACACTACCCGCGCCAGATTACTAATTTAGCCCACAAACTGGCTTATAACAATAATAGAGAGTCTCTACTGGTGACAGTACTTAACCACTCTTAACCCCGACTGACGTGTGTGTCTACATATACCCCTCTGTCCAATACCATTAAAAGACTGATCAACAAACGGTGGTCTATCTTGTGCAGTGGTGGCAAGGTTATTCCGAAACCTCTGTTCACTTTCAAACGGACAAAGAATATTAGAGATTTAGTAGTTCACACTCCCCGCAGGACTTTGACAACAGAATCTAGACAAACAACGTTGTGGCAACTCGCACTGGTACAAGGTCACCACCCGTGTGGGAACTGCAATGTATGTCCTCTGACCTCATGTATAGAATCTTTGGGCTTACACCCTTTAGGCAGATGGCGTCTTCTCAAACATACTAATTGCAACACACGCAATTGCATTTTTATGATCACATGTCCCTGCCAGTTATGGTATTTAGGCATGACCACACGATCGGTCAAGATTAGAATGAGCATCGTAGTAACATCAGATGTGGACGCACTACAACCAAATTGAGCATCCACTTCCTCGAAACCAAACACAGCCCCAACTATTTATGGTGGGAGGTTCCTTAAGGCACTTGGCTGCTTACCCCATGGCTCCAAGAGTTTATTTGACAAAGAACAATGAGGGGTGTTTAAATTAGGGACCCATATTAATGGGCTAAACAATGAGATACCAAGAATGAGTTTTTTAATGGTCCCTAATTATCCCCTACAATGCTAATCCATTGTCACAGTTAGCGGATGTCTTTTTCTCCAAAATTATCACTGTAAATCTCTTGAATGATCCCCTTTCAAAATATAATTTGGCATTTCAAACCATTCTGACAGGTCCGTTTCCAGATCACCATTAGTCTCTTTTGCACAGTTTTGTATTTTCACTGTTGACTGTTTTTTTTGCTCATGTTTTCACTCTACATCGCATTGACTGTTTTCCTTTACAATAGCCCATGATGTTCTATTGCGTACATACAGCAGCTCGCCTTAAGTGAATACCTACGGTGTGACTGACTGTTAATTGATGAGCTCCTTTTCCCATGTACTGATTGGTCCACGCCGAGTGCCATGACGTTTTTTACCCAACGACCGCAGTCACCCCGTCACTTCCAGGAGTTCAGCTGTCGGGTAGGTCTCTAGCGTTGGACCGCATTTAAAATGTGAGTACGCTTATACGTCCATTGCTTTCCAGGCTGTGTGAATTGTATTTCAGCTTTTGTTTTCAATGTTATACTTACCTTTTGCCCTTGACCAGCCCTCTGTGTCTCATCACCAACAGGAGACTGATCAGTGATCTTTCTCAATATAGACGGGAGCTTGGTGCCGCGACAAATTTGCGGACCTCCACTCTGCTTCCCACGCGTACGGAGTGATTTCTTTTACACAAATGTGGGTTGACTTAGTTTTCAAGTTTTCATATTGTTTCCTAATGTATTTATCTTCTTCCTCGTTGCCTTTAAAAAATAGACCATTGAGTATCTTCTATATATTGGCCTTACCTTAGTCCGCCCTTTGGCAGTACTTTTCTTATCCTTTTGGACTTCACTTTTTTCAAATAGGTGCAACTGGTCACTACTATTAAATACATAGCATGTGTACATGTGTTTACCCCTTTTTTTGTTCTCTGTTGTCTGTCTTTGCATTATAACCACTGATACTTCTATGAGCCACAGAGAGTGACGTCAGGCCAGAGGCTCGCACCTTCCCAAGGAACCCAGTCCCCACTTTAAAAGGGTAAGGAACGTTTCATTGGGAGTTTGGTCACACGGAGTGCCACAACACTACTAGGTGTGTAATGCATTTTGACTTTATATATTGTATATACCTGGTCGTATATATTTTTTCTGTTCACAGGTTCTCACCTATTTAGGCCTTGAGTTGTATAGCATGTGATGTAAGTTACTTTATGCCCTTCATACTCAGTCACGGACAAGTATTGCAGCTTAGGAGTTCTCTGTTTAGGTCCTGATGAAGCCCCACTTGATTCGGATGGACTTTTTAGGCGTGAAACATGTTGACCTCATACTATAGCTAGAGAGAGAGTGTCCCTTTTAGCTCCCTTAGATTGTTAGAGTGGTGGAACATCAATCCTTTCACACTCTCTTGTGTTTTTAATCTTGACCAAGATCCTCGAAGCCCAAATTAAATGATGTTTTGTCGAGGTTCTTGAGCCAATTTTGTCTGTTTCTTCTCCTGCTCTTTTCCTACCGTAGGTTTACTTAATCCCTACTGCACCTATCACGGCACACACCTCATATTCAAGATCTTCAGCAAATCGCCCCTTTGTGGGGCCCGTCAAACACTGCAGCGCCAGTCTGATGAGGAGCTAGCCCTATGATGAAGCATGACATCCATTGGATGTGTGAGGGCTCTTGCTTCTAATTTTAGAAGTGTCTTGAGGACCCGTGTTCTGTTTTCTCCTTTCAGGAACAGTGTACCTTTTTGATTTCTGATACTGTTAGGGGGCCATACACTGGACCTTGTTCATCTCCCTGTCCCCCCCTCTTTGTTTTACTGCATCAATAGTAACAACTCAATAAATTTGATTTTAGATTACCAACCCTGGGAATAGCCCCTCTTCCAGTAGTGTAAAGCAAATCTGCCCTCTCTACTGCGTGAAAGAATCTAAAAGAAAATATGCACATTGGAATTAAAAGGCTATCCATCAAAATTGAAAATGTATAAAACAAAAGAGACATTAAACCCAAACAATTCCAAACAATGAACTTGCTGAGATATAAGTAGAATGTGGCATGCCTCAAATCCCACAAAGTAAGTCCAACAGTAAGGTGATAAAAAATAAAGCTATGAGCCAAACCAAAAAAGTGAGAGTGCCCCATATGGGATGAAAGATAAATGAAGACAGTACTTACACACATTAATTACATCAGTAGGGAGAATTAGATTAAACTATTACAAGATGGTGTATTGGTGAATTCGTTGGTATGGTACCATGTAATTGAAATTATACGGGAATCCCAGAAATGTTTTCTCAATGTAACATGAGAGGGAAGAGATATGTGAGAGGTAGGGGAAATGTGTTCTGTCATTACAAGGAATAGCCATTCCAAGGAATACTTTACTCAAACACATTGGAATGGGCATGGGCCTAAGTCTTTACCCCACCTTGGGAGACACCTGAAGCCATATTACACATACAGTACATTTTCCTTGTTTGCGGTGGGTGCACCTTTTAAAATGCACCGTATAAGCATGAATGCGCTGTCCCCAAGGCAGTCATGAACTCATGCTGTCCTGGGTGCAGCACATTCATGTGAAAAACGGAGCAGCTGCTTTAAAGCCGCTCTGTGTTTCACTGTGCAGGTGGCAACCCCTCTGCACTTTTAAGGGGGGGTTAAAGATCCCCTTGCAGACAGGTGCAGTTAGTGACTGCACCCACCAGCAACAGGATGTCTGGGGGTCCATAGGGCCTCCTTTCCCCCCAGAGGGCTGCCATCAGGGGGCACACTAACAGTGTGCCACCTTTTAGGTGGCACACTGTCAGTGCACCTCCTGACAGCTCCTTTGCCTCTGCGTCTATAGCTATGATACAGTGCTGGTACAGAGGCAAAGGGATACCCTCAGTCCCCCATGCAAATGAGGGAACACCCTCTGGTGATAGCTCTGGTGCTATATGTGTGCCAGTGCTATCTGTATTGCAGGAGGGGCTGCACAAGCGTCTGTCCCCCTTCTGTAACTCCAAAGTGCCCAAGGGGCGTGCAAAGTGGGCACAAACACCAGTTGTGCCCCCAGGGCAGTCTATGTAATATGACCCCTGTTTGTGGGATACCAGCTCTTAACGGCACCCCGCAACATCACAAAACAAAATAAAATGATGGACGGAGTGTTGAAACTTTTCAAACACTCTGCCCCAGTCACAGATCTGGGTTTAATCCATTGTTATTTTGCTCGTCACGTCACCCCAGTTTGGACCCAGCGATATGCAAATCAGTCTTGACCCTGTTCCCCACGCGAACATTCCAGCCCGAACTGCTAGGCTAGGTCCTCCCTGGACAGGAAACAAGCATCCTGTGACCGGTTTCAGGGTATCACTCTTCATCAGCCAGGCTAGCTTGAATCCAGTGGGGAACAGGGTCAAGACTGATTTGCATATGGCTGGGTCCAAGCTGGGGTGGCATGGTGAGCAAAAGAACTATGGATTAAACCCAGATCTGTGACTCAGGGTCAGTTGTTGAAAAGTGTTCAACACTCCATCCATCATCCTTTTGTGTTGCTAAAGTTGCCCTAAGTGGGAAGGGTATGTCCAGACGTGGGTCCCTTGCTCACTGGGCCACTGGATTCAAGCTAGCCTGGCTGATGAAGGGTGATAGCCTGAAACTGGTCCCAGGATGCTTGTTTCCAGTCCAGTCCAGGGAGGACCTGGCCTGGCAGTTCGGGCTGGAATGTTCGCGTGTTCCCCCATGGGGAACAGGGTCAAGACTGATTTGCATATGGCTGGGTCCAAGCTGGGGTGGCATGGTGAGCAAAAGAACGATGGGTTAAACCCAGATATGTGACTGGGGGTGAGTGGTTGAAAAGTTTAAGCACTCTGTCCATCATCCTTTTGTGTTGCTTAATTGCACCCCAGCAGAGGATAAGGGTGACTAGATACCAAGGACTGGCAAATGGGGGAAATGGGAGTGTCCAATACAGGGTTGAAAATTCTTCACTCCTCAATAATTGCCAGTCTATCCCTTCCCTCCATGTTGGTTGATTAGGGATGTTAATCCTAGTTTGACCCCATCCCCAATGAATTGCCTTCATTTATTAGCACAGGTCATATGCCAACTCTTACTTCAAACATGGTAACTAACTTACAGCCTTTTCCGAAGTTGCTAGGATATTCCTGTCTAATCCAGTTCCAGTGCTCCCAGGGAGTGGACAGCTCACTAAAAAGCTCAATGTATTTTTATTTTTTTTGACTGCCCTTTACCCGGGGACCCTTAGATAAATGTCCTGACTTCCCTCCAGTATCAAAGAATGCCTTGCCCCTTTCCCATAGGGTATTGAATTGATGACCCCCTGAAGGTCATTCCCCATAGGGCGAAAGAAAGCCACTTCCTGACACAGTATATTTTGCCCAATTGAAATACCCTTTCATTTTCAACACAGCCTCTCCCATGATTATTGCTGCCAGAAGTGCAGTAATCTTCATCCCTATCAATGGCATTAATAATTTTTGGGAGAAGTGGAGTTTTTCAAAGATGCCTGGTAATGAGATTGTTTTCTGGGTACAGACCAACATGGGTCCAAATACTACAGCCACCCCATAGGGAATTTTCCACCAGTTCTTTGCCTCAAAAATGCACTTGACATGGTTATGGTTTTTAATTTTTCTGTCCAGTATGGTAGACAACTTATCACAGGTGGGGTCCCTGTGTTATTGGGAGAAATGTGGCAATGCAGGATAGGGTGACAGTGGAAGTTTGCAAAATAAATTACTTCTTATTGGACACAAGTACCCGCTAAACAACCTTTTGTAAACATTCCTTACAACCAAATATCATTATGGATATATCAAACTTTTTGGTGGCACAAATCACACCTCCCCCTAAACTCAATTCCAATAAATTTTTTCAAGTGACGTTTGTTCAGTAACTATAAAAAACAACTTATATAACTTAATATAACAGTACATTACTTTTCCAGATCATCGTTCAATAGGATAGAAACCCTTTTAGACCTTCCTCTTTTTAAGTCTCAGCTAGGGACAGTTAAAAAATGTCATGAATTCTTTAGTGCAGTAGTCAGTGTATGGGTATGAAGAGAAAGAACCTACACTGATTTAAACTAGCCTAAACACCACAAAGCAAAATTAGTTTCAAGCTTAAATAGTTGAAACACAGCTGGACCCTCCAGCGCCTTCATTGCCTCTAAAATAGAGGCAACTTTGAAGTTGCTTTCCATTACCCATAAGGCATAATGGTCTTGAGGTCCAAACGTAACTATTAATGAACTACAAGACCTCTAATTTACTAAGAGCACCATTTGAGAACAGATTTACTCCTGCATCCTAATTAAGGAGGAAAACACTGACGGCCTGTTTCACAAAGGTTCACTTGCACTTCTGCAGAAGATTACGATTGTTTGGTATTCACAAAGGAATCTAAGAGTAGTATCTTTACAAGTGCAGAGTTTCTGCACATAAAAGATAGGACTGTCCCATCTTCTTATCTGTGAAATCTCTGCGACGAGTGCAGACTCAACAGTGGTAAAGTTATTACTATACCTTTGTGAATACGTAAAAATTGTAAACTTACACAAAATTGTAAATCAGGCCCTCCGTACATTAGGCTGAAAACGTGGAACAACCGAACCCCTGCACTTAGACAAAACCAAGACAATCTCAAGTTCAGAAGGGAAGAGAGGACCATCCAGTTCATACAGAACTTCACAGAGATCATGTTCAAATGGCTTGGCTATTCAACATGAAGTAATTGTGGTACCTAACCTACGTAGTGGACTGCTCCTTACTAACAGGAGCAAATCATACTCTTCTTATATTGGAACTCTTAAACTATTTTGATTGCTGGTGACTACTTAGATGATTATCCACCTTCCACAAAAGGAACTGGAAGGCTTTTTTCTAGATGTGTCACTGTTTCTGTTTATGGGATGCTTTCTGCCCCCAAAGCACTCCGACTGAGCCTCCTAGCAGCCGTTGGTGCTTTAGAATTCACCCATAAATAAATTATTAAATAAATAAATGGATAAATAAATACATAAATGCTAATAATCGCACTTAACTGTCTGAGACATGGATCATAGCTGTATAATCATCCTACAAGATATGTCTGTGTTATTTGACACCATGTTCAATTACTATTGTCATAGAAAACATAGCAATATCACCAGGTATTGTGGGGCATCTCTAAAGATGTTGTCTACTTTGTGCAAAGCAAAAAAAGCCAAGTAGGGTCCCTTCTTGTGAAAAATCAGAAACCTAACCTGCATGACAATTCAAGGATCACCGATTCACAAATGATAATAGAAAGATACATGCCTCCACTAAAACCCTCTATATTGTGTTGACAAGTATGCAAACAACACAAACCTCCATTTCACCTAGCAAGAGGACCCAGGAAAAAGGCACCGTGGCCCATGGGCTGTTTGTTTGTGCAATCTGAGTGAAACATGTTGATTTATACACTTGTATATTATGTGTTTGTGAGATGTAAAGAGCTCTGGTACGCTAAATTGGTATGGGTAGCGTTACTAACGAAATAAATAGACATGAAATAGGGGCTATGGAGAAATGAGGGACACAGTTTAACGGTTCTAGTGAGGTAATCTATGGAGAAGGAAGTTAAGCGGGGGTGGGGGCACCTACAAAGATGGTCGCACTGGGCGTCACATCCCTAAAGCCAGCTCTGGGTGTGTCTACTAGAAAGGGTCACCCTTTCATCAGACAAACAAAAAAAGTGAGTACATTGTACAGCCTTTGAGAACAGAAATCAGTCATAATTCACAAGTTAACTATACCTGCATACCTACAACCTCGATTTTGCTTCATAACGAGAGTACTCATCTTCTGCTCCCTGCAGCCTCAGAACGATAGCCTCAACTGTGCATCTAAACCTAACATTCTATCAAGCTGCAATAGGCTTGACGCACAATTTTACAAAGGACCACTGACTGTGTGTCACATATCAAAAGTGGAAGTAAACTGCGTTGTTTTCTCTTCAGTAGGCCTTATACTATGCAACAGGGTTTTTACTCAATACAGACTGATTGAACTTTTGGAATTATTTCTGTTGATGTGGTCATTATTATTATTATATATAGATATGTTGTTTTACTAAAAATCTTTTTGGGTACATTTCATTTCCTTTTCATATATGTGTGCATTGGTTAAAATACTTGTGGAGAAGTCATCTGTGATTGTTTCTACTATTGTACATTACAATACTAGCAGAGTGATTGAGTGCTAACTAATGATGAAGCAGAAAATGAAGGTTTTACATTTATTAACGCATAAACGTAGTGTGAAATAATCATGTGTGACTTTAACCGAACTAATAAAGATTGTACGGGGACAAAATGTGCCCTCAGAGTAGTTTGCCAACATTTATAAGCGTGCTTTATATAACGTGGTGTATTAGAATTGCACTAATCCGACATAATCATAAACGTGTGCTACGATTTGCTTGTTTGAAATGCTTTAGCTTAGCATAACTTTAGTGCAGGCTTTGGCCTAGTGGCCTGGTCTCACGGTTTAGATGCTCGTATTTTTCCACTGTGCTAATAAACGTGTATTTTTGCTTGAAGCTGTACTTTTCCACTGAGATCGCTCACATGCTTATCTTAAGGTTTCGTGCCAGCCTGGCATATTTTCTCTTTACTCCAAGGTCGATCTGCAGGTGCAGACAATGGAAGCTCTGAAAGTGAGTTAATTGGTATACAATGTTGCAACTTGCGTACCCATCTCCAAGGATAATGTATGCTTAAGTAAAAGCTTGAGAAACGTCGTTTTTGATTGGACAATTTGAAGCTAACCTATGAACCCTCCAATGGAAGACCCCTCGGAATTTGAACTGTTGTCTATAAAAACCAGGTGCACGAGAAGAAGGTAGCCATTGCGCTATTAACGGCCATTATCGGACATCCCGCCATTTTGTAGACTTCGTAGCTATTATGGCCCACTTTGCTGCAACGCCATTTTGAGAGACTTTGATTCTTTCTCTAATCGAGAGAAAGAGACTTTAAATGATTCTGGCCCTAGAGACTTTAACTTTGATTTGCCCTTTGCATGAAGTAATAGTTTTACCTTGCCGCCGTGAGGCAATTGCCCCGTCCACCCCTGCCCCTTTGCCCCGTCCCATGCCGATCAAAACGGTACCCATGCTGACCGAAGAACGGTACCTGTGAGACGAAGGCTTCCTTGTATGCTGATCGTAATTGGTAAATATGAAAGGAAATTGTACAATTGCATTGTGTTTCTTTTAGGTAACCAACTGCTGATTTTGATAAGAGCCCTAGTTAGGAGTTTTCTAAATTAATGTTGCTAAATTGTTTTCGCATGAAGTCCCACATGCCGATGCTAATTTGAGGTTAGACGAGGGTTCCATATGTTGCACGATGCAATTTGAGACCTTGTTATGCTGACTAAATGTATGCAATTAGCTCTTTACAGATTATCGTATTAGTGATTTGCATTGCTATTATCGAATGCCTTGTGATTCAGATGCTACATAGATTGCACTTGTTTCGCCGTCATGGACAGCTATTAATGTTCATTTACGTTTATCATTTGGTGTTGAGACACATCTATATCGTGCTAGCTTTGTTAATATAGGGAAATAAAATTCACTAACTTTGAATAAACTGGTGTGGTTATTCCTGACTGAAAGGTCAGGGTTCGCCGAAATGTATTCTGGATTAATTGTCAAGTGTTATGTTGATCAAGGTATTGCTTATGTTCGTTATTAATTATTGATTTAAGGAAATTGATCGATATAAGAGTACAGAGAGTTCCACTTAGTCAAAAGATTCATCGGCCTAAAGAGCGTCCGAAGACAGGTAAAATTATTAGTACGGAACGCTCTATCAGTAGATGGTAGCAGAGGACGGTTACGTTTTTTGGGACCTTGTACTCTTAAAGTACATGGTGTTGAATTAACGGTTATGCATTTTGAGACCCCATTCGAGAAGTTGAATTAGATTTTTCCTGGGTAAAACAGATTGACAGAATGATGATGGGCTAGGTCCACCGCGACTTTCCCGGGATCTCGGAGCTTGCGTATGGAGAGAACGGAGGTGTGGAATCAGCGTTGGCGGTACTAGTGATGGTATGAGTGAAGTTAGGGTTTTGCGCTTGCACAGCTTATTGCCGCAGGGTGTGTGAAAAGGGTGCGAGGGATTTTTTTTCTTTTAGAGGATAGCGGAGGTGCGACTCCGAGTGTAGAAGTAGAGAAGTCGTCGAACTTCACAGAAATAGCGGAGGTGCGGCTCCGAGTGTGGGAGTAGGGAAGTCGTCGAACTTCATGTGCGTGTGGCGCTTTGTGCATAAAAAGGTCCACGTGGTTGTTGTTGTTGAGACGGGCCCTGCGAGGTCAAGAGACTCCGGAGTATGTTGATCCATGTTGTGGTCTGGGCGGTTTAGTAGGTTGATCGGGCGTGGTCAACAAGTCGGTACGTGTGTTAGGGAGTGAAAGAAACTTCGACTTCGGGCTTTGACAAGATTCTAAGTGCACTAGAATAGATCATTGACAAGTTGAGAGTAGGTCTGCAGGTCAGATTTGCTTGCGAACGTGGGGACCGAGAAAGACGGAATAGCGGCCGAGGCTAGTGAAAGGTCCCTAAGGTCCTGAAGCAACTGTGTTACCCTTCCTGTAGTAAACCGACAGATCTGTTTTAGTTTTGGTAGCTCGCGATACATGCAAGAAGTTGTTACGGGAGGAGGTGAGTGAAGGAGGACTAGCCGCGAGGCTTTGTCAGCCGCAGTGTGTGTGAGTGTGACGTCACTAGGAGCCGCGCTGGGATAGGTTGGTTGCAGAGAAGGGTCGCGCACGGATTGGACGCAGTCCGTGGGGCTCGATTGGAAGGGGAAAGGCAAGCGAAGAGTATTCCGGGAATTAAAGTTACCTATTGATTACAAATTTTGTGAAATAAAAAGACGAGAAAATGAAATTCTTTAAAGCATTTAGGAGTGCGATGAAGGGGGAGTCTTATATTAAAGTGAGCGTAGGAGAGGAGACGCCGCCCGAAGGTACACCAGCTTACATTGTAATGGAAGAGAAGGGGGTAGCTCCGTGCCTTTGGCTAAAGCAATGGCACAAGTTGACAGAGAAACATGGGAGCGTAGCGTTCCCGATACATGGGACATTCAATATAAGGATCCTAGAGAATTTGAGATTCACGATGTACGACATGAAGGTGCCTCCAAGGCCAGCACAGTTTGAGGCTCTAGCGATTTGGGAACTAATGGCCAGACAGCAACAGCAGAAGAAGTTTGAGACCAGGATGAGAAAGGTAGAAAAGACACTAGCGGATGCTAGGTGGGATAATGCACAGAAGGTGTGGAGGTCAGATGTATTGCAGGGGATAAAATTGTTTCCCGCAATTACTAAGGAAGAAGGGGAGGCAGGTAAGAAAGCTACCTGTAAGACAGACAGGAAGTGTTCCAAGGATAGAGAGGACGAGGAAAAGTTGAGAAGAGAAGAGGAGTTAGAGGATGAGGAGTTAATAATGCAATTGCTGAACGACCGTCCACCACCTTATGCGGAAAATGGACAAGCTCCAAGTACCAGTTCTGCCCCTCCGGCACCGGTACAGAACAGTGAAACCCAGAGTTCAGGAGCGTCATCGGGATCTAAGGACCCGAGTTTATTGTTCACCCTGCAGATACCGCAGGTGAGGAGAATATATCCAGATGTGCCCATGCTGAAACCAGCAGAAAATTATCAGCCGCAGATGCCAGGGTACTACAGCAGTGACAACAGTGCAGGAATGATTATAGATCCAACCGTAAGGGGAGGACAGAATGGTCACAACCAGACATTGACACAAGCTGAATCAACTCAGTTTTTGATGCCTCAAAAGCAGATGCAGGGAGGAAACGCACATGCTCAGATGACGGGGAGTCAGATGGGCATGCCGGCAATGATGACCCATGGTGTGGGAATGAACATGCCTCAGAACATGGGAAATGGACAAAACCCAGATGCGATATCACTACCCATTACTGTAGGTCCACCGGTACCTCTGTATAGTCAGCCTAACCTAGGTATGAGCGGTCAAGGATCAATACTGCAGAATGGGACAGAAAGGAGGTGCATAGAGAACACTCCAGGGATAACTCCGATAGCGGCTCAGCCAACTGGATCTGGGTCCTTGATGGAGTTTAGTCCCATATGTGCTCAGTCAACACTGGTGAGGTCGAGCCCCCCACTGATAATACCTCTAACATCGAACACTGAAAAGTTGCCGCAACCATCAATGGCAGTCGATGTGAACGCTACGCTGATGGGGGTGAATGCGCAACAGCTGACACAGTGGTTCAACAGTCTGAATTCCACACAAAGTTCAGCCAGTGGGAAAGGAGAAGACTATATGAATAGGGTCAGGTTGAACATGGAAGCACAAGAATTGGTGGAAGGGACTATGGGTGTGAATAGGTTAGAGTCCTACACGGAAGAAGAGCTGAGGTATCTATGTCCCAGGATTACGAAGGAAGTGAACAAGGTACATAAGAGCTTGCAGGAAGCAGCTGACAGAAACGGGGTTGACATAGACAAGATGAAACACTTGAGCAGAAGCTACAGGTTGGATTTTGGGACCACAGATTTTGAACACATGAGGTCAGCAGGCATGAAGGCACACCTTAGAGAATTGCTGCAGAGTGCCCAAGTGTGGAGGTGTCTAGACAAGTGGGAAAGCAGGTGGGTAAAGAGAAAGGAAAAGAGGAGGGACAGCGCTACAGAGCACAATGAGAAAAGACCACAGAGCAGTGATACAGTAACTATGTTACCAATGAGGGAGACAGCAGGGGGAAAATTAATACATGTACCATGGCACAGAAGTGACATTCAGTCTTTTACGGATGATTTTCCCAAACTGAGAGAGAAACCGATTGAATGGTATCAGCAGACTGATAGGTTTGTGAAGCTTGCAAAATGTCTCTGGGAAGACTTGAATACTCTCTTTGAGATTGTGGTTCCAGCAGATTTGTGGGAGGATTGCAAAAGAGCGGTAGGTTGGCCGACAAGTGAACCAGAGAGAGACAGGGATACGGGTGCACCATCACCTATGGTGATGAGCCTGTACTATAAGGTGATTGAGCATTTGAAGACGAAGGTTGCCGCGAAAAATGTGGATTGGCAGAAGATCGTTCGAACTGCCCAAGAGGCTAAAGAATCGATTCATAGTTACTATGAGAGGTTGTTAAAGGCGTTTAAGAATTATAGTGGCACGGAAACAATCGAGGCGAAGGACATGCTTCATTTTGTGTTCAGATTTGTGGAAGGGCTGAGACCAGAGATAAGTCAGATGATAAAGTCGCATTTGATTTGTTGGCAATCGAAACCAATTGATGAGGTGTTGAATTATGCGAAATACTGTAGTGACGAAATTGAAGTGAAACAGAAAAAGCTGAAAGAGAAGGTGATGATGATGCAGCTTAAAGCAGCTCAGACAGGTTTGCAAGGTTTGCAAGGGATGCAAGGGTTCCAACAGCAGGTACCGCAACAGCAGCCGCAGTTGCAGGGAAACATGGCGTTTCAGCCACAGGCCAGAGGCAGAGGCAGAGGAGGTTTTGTGAATAATGGTCCGGATTTGAACACTGTTGTGACGGGTGTGCAGGCAATGAAGAAGGTGATGCCATGTCACGTGTGCGGAATTGTCGGTCATTGGAAACGCGAGTGCCCGATGGTGGTGCAGGAAGGTGCAGGTGTTGGTCAGCAAAACAATGATGTCAATGCATTTCAGACAATGAGGGGACCGAAAATGAGAGGTCCAAGCCCAAATTTTCAGACCGTAAATCAGTTGCAGGGATTGCAACCTATGCAGCCGCAGCAGATGCAGATGCCTCGTATGCAGATGACGCAAATGCAGCCAATGCAACAGCAGTTACCTATGGTACCTAATCAGCAAATGCAAATACCCTTGGCACCAATGAGTCAGCAGCAAGTGATGGTTCCTCCACAGGTCTCGGGTCAGGTAATGAGTACAAATGGCACCGTACAACAGTTCCCATTACACAGTGAGAGTGGAATAAACAATGTATGGGAGAGTGAAAGTTCAGAAGAAGAAGGAGATTGTGTGCTTGCAGCATCCTTGGAAGTTGATCAAAGGGGTCCGTACGTAGAGGGAAGAGTAATGGGTCATCGTGTCTCATTCTTGGTTGACACAGGAGCCACACGTTCAACTGTTAAGAGTAGTGAAGTACCAAATTTGCCACTCTCAGGGAGGACAGTTCAAGTGGTGGGAGTAGCAAACAGGCACCTGACGAACCCAATAACAGATCCGGTGCCAGTCAGCATCGGTAACTATCAAGGGGTACATCAGTTTGTGGTATGTGACTCAAGCCCGATAGCACTGTTAGGAAGAGACCTATTGTGCAAATTGGGTTGTTCGATCATGTGTTCGAACGAAGGAATAACAATACAGACGAGCAGTGATGGGGAAGAAGAGGACAGTGTAGAGGGGGATGAGATGGAAACGGTAGATGAAGAGTATCCTCTGATTTGTCTTTTCCCGATGATAACTGAAGAAGATATTCCAGCTGAATTACGGGAGACAGTCGGAAAGGAAGTGTGGGACATGACAGGGAAAGAGGTGGGATTGATGAAAGGAGTGGAACCAGTGAAAGTGACTGTAAAGCCCAATGCAATCTTTCCCCAGACCCCACAATACCACATGGCACAAGACACCCTCATGAAAGTTGCTCAACTTATTGACGAATTTGTAAAACAGGGGGTACTGAAAGAAGTGTTAAGCAGTCCATGTAATTCACCAATAATGGGACTAATAAAGCCGAGCGGAAAGGTCCGACTCGTGCAGGACTTGAGGAAAATAAATGACATCATAGTCAAATGCTACCCAGTAGTACCGAATCCAGCTGTGATAATGTTCCAGGTCCCTTGCGATGCTGAATGGTTCTCAGTCGTCGATTTGTCACAAGCGTTCTTCTCGGTGCCTCTTCATGAGGACAGCCAATTCCTCTTTTGTTTCAAATTCTTAGACAGAGTGTACAGTTGGTGTCGAATTCCTCAAGGGTTTTCTGAGTCACCGTCAATATTCAATCAGATCCTAAAGAAAGACCTGGAAGCATTAGAATTGCCATTCGAGTCAACCCTAGTACAGTACATTGATGACTTACTGGTTGCATCCAAGACAGAAAGTGGCTGCACAGCCGATACCATTGCTCTGTTGAACCATTTAGGGAGGAATGGACATAAGGTATCTCCTTCCAAATTACAGTTCTGTCAGAAGAAAGTGAAATACTTGGGTCACCAAATAGAGAAAGGGTCACAGAGAATAATGAAGGAAAGAATTACAAGCGTACTTCAAATGAGTCCACCAAAGACAAGGAGGGAGGTGAGGAAGTTTTTGGGAATGGTGGGCTACTGTCGCCAGTGGATCCCCAACTTCTCGACTCTAGCAAAGCCTTTACTGAAACTGACCCAGAAGGATGCCTTGGATCAAATTGAACTGAAAGGAGATGAGATGGATGCTTTTGTTGAATTGAAAGAATGCATGTGTAGGGCTCCAGCTCTAGGTATGCCTGACTACACAAAGCCTTTCACATTGTTTTGCCATGAACGTGATGCATGTTCTTTGTCTGTCTTGACTCAAGCCCATGGTGGCGTAAACAGACCAGTAGCGTATTTTTCAGCTACTTTGGATCCGGTCGCAGCAGCACTTCCAGGGTGTTTGCGCGCCGTAGCAGCAGTTGGTATCAGCCTCACTCAGAGTGAAGGAATAGTGATGGGACACCCAGTAACAGTCATGGTCCCTCACTCAGTTGAGATACTTTTGACCCGCTCCCGAACACAACACATGACTGGAGCAAGACTCACAAGGTATGAAATGATAATTCTGGGCTCACCGAATGTGCAGCTGAAAAGGTGCACTACGTTGAATCCAGCAACCTTGCTCCCTGGAGAAAATGCCGAAATTGAGAACGCTGAAGACGTCGAGCATGACTGCCTTCAGGTGACTGAATTTTGCACAAAACCTCGACCGGACATTAAAGATACTAAGCTTGATGAAAATGACCAAATTCTTTTTGTTGATGGGTCATGTCTAAGAGACGGGATGGGGATTTTGAAAGCAGGATACGCTGTATGTACTGTAACAGGGGTCTTGGAAGCGGGATGGCTTCAAGGAGTCTATTCTGCACAAGTAGCAGAACTTGTAGCCCTTACCAGAGCATGTCAACTGTCTGCATTGATGAAAGTCACCATTTACACTGATAGTCAATACAGGTTTGGGATTGTGCATGACTTTGGACAACTATGGTCACAGAGAGGTTTTCTGACTTCTTCAGGATCCCCAGTGAAGAACGGGGAGAGGATAAGGGAATTGTTACACGCCATTCAAGCGCCAGCCGAAGTTGCAGTGGTAAAGTGTAGTGCTCATACGAAAGGACAGGACTATGTTTCTCTGGGAAATGCATATGCGGATCAAGTCGCAAGATTTTGTGCCTTGAACTGTATATTACTCAGAGATGAATGGAATTCGATAAGTGAACCAGAACTCGAACCAGCTGAAGCATTTGCCTTGAAGGTCGTAGATACAATAGATGAATTAAAAGCATTACAAAATAATGTCAGGGAGGATGAAAGAGATTCCTGGATTAAATCACAATGTATAAAGAGACAAGACGAGTTATGGGTTTCACATGAGGGAAAATTTGTTTTGCCAAATAGTCTCTTATCACAGCTTGCGCGGTTCTATCATGGGCAAGCTCACCTAGGGAGAGATGCCATGATAAGATTGTTCAAAACTGATTGGTTTAACCCCAGATTTCGTCAAGCTGCAGAAGCAGTTTGCCATCGATGTGTCACTTGCCAGCAGATGAACCCAGGAAAGGGAACAGTTGTGAACGCGAGCCACATTGGTAGGGCAAGCGGGCCTTTTAGTCGAATGCAGATGGACTTCATTGAGATGCCTGTGCATGGAGGTCTGAGATATGTGTTGGTGATTGTGTGCATTTTTAGTCACTGGATTGAGGCATACCCCACACGTAGAAATGACAGCCTTACAGTTGCGAAGCTATTGTTGAGGGAGTTGATACCACGTTTCAGATTCCCGATCTCTTTAGAATCAGATAGGGGAAGTCACTTCAATAACGAGGTGATAAAGTTACTTTGCGAAGCGCTGAACATTGAGCAAAAGCTGCACTGTAGCTATCGCCCTGAAGCCTCAGGACTGGTGGAGCAGATGAATGGTACACTGAAATCGAGAATGGCGAAAATATGTGCATCGACAAATTTGAAATGGCCTGACGCATTGCCCTTAGTGCTAATGTCAATGAGAAACACCCCTGATAGAAAGACTGGATTGTCTCCGCACGAAATTCTCATGGGCCGGGCTATGAGACTTCCTGCAGTTCCCGCAAATGCGCTTTTGAATATTACAGATGATATGGTGTTAGACTACTGCAAGGGTCTGGCTGACGTGGTTCGCTCTTTCTCTCACCAGGTGGAAGCGACCACCTTGCCACCGATCCAAGGTCCAGGACACGCACTGAAAGCAGGTGACTGGGTCGTGGTAAAGAAGCACGTGAGAAAGTCGTGTCTGGAACTCCGTTGGAAAGGCCCTTTCCAAGTGATCCTGACGACAACTACCGCTGTGAAGTGTGCGGGGGTTCCCAATTGGATTCACGCCAGTCACACAAAGAAGGTGTTGTGTCCCACAGATGAGGAAGTTGAAGCGCTGAAATTACCAGTGCCTGGCAAAACAGTGCTGAGTGCTGAGACAGAGCAAAACCGAACTGAAAGCGAACAGGTAGAAACGGGAGAGAAAGAGATATTCTCAGAGGACGTGGAGACCAACTTGCTTGGGGGAGACCAAGGAGAAAGTTCAGACAGCGACGAAGCAGCTGAAGTTGACAGAGAACCTGAAGCAGCTGAGGGTAGCAAAGAGCCTGAAGCAGCTGAAGGTAACAAAGAACCTGAAGTAGCTGAAAGTGATAAAGAGCCTGACGAAAGCAACGGTGACGAAGGGCACGAAAAAGGTGAAAAAGCAGGAGAGCCTGATCAGAGGAGGGCTTTCCCAGAAGCAGACGATACAGAAAAAGAAAAAGAGAACGTGATTGATTCCCCAGAAGGAGGGGACAAGTCAGAACTGAACGAAAAGGTTCAAGATTCCTCAGGAAAGATCACAGGTCCATCAAATGGACATGGTGCAAAGAGAAGACTAAGCATATCACCAATAAAACAAAGGACTGAAGAAAGTTTGAACGAGGGAGGAAGGCCAAAAGTGAAAGAGAAAAGAAAAGAAGTAATTGTCGGGGCGTCATCCCCGAGTGAAGGAAAAGACTTGACAAAAGAGGAAAGTACCAGCGAGGCAGAATCGAAAAGGGAAGCCAAATTGAAAAGGAAAAGGATACCAAACAGGAGATATTCCGGTCCTGAATGGGCATATGCAGTCAATGACGATTGGACTGACGAGTTTGTATCTCTAAGCATCGAGAACGAAGAAGAAGAAGAGATACCAATAGAAAAGAAAAGTTTTATAGACTCTGTCGATTGAAAGAGTAATAAATGATATTGCTTGCTACAATCTAACGTGAAACAAACAACCAGCTGAGACATTGCTAAACCGGATGAGACTTGCTGAACTGATAAAGACTGAGTTATTGCCGAATTGAGACAAATGCTGCTAACCGATAAGTGACTGGCCTTTTGAAGAAGACGGTGTGAACATTGCGCTCGTTCAGCTTTGTAACTGAATTGCTAAATAGTTTTATTTTGTAGGTGCTTCCAGCTCTCTGATTCTATATAGATCATGACGCAAAACAATAGAAATAAATATTGTAAATATGTGTGTATAGGCTTGGTAATTACATGTGTACTAATAATAATGGCAATTGTGCTTGGAATGCATGGAAAGGGTGAGAATGAGAATATTGAGGCTTCTACTTTTGCTCCTGTTACTGTCACTGAACTAACCGCATTGAAAAGATTAGAAATAGATGAGAGGCTCTTGTATGATAGGAAGGAGCTTTCGTATAACGTTTTCTATCGCTTGCTAACAGAATATGTTGAGACTATGGATGCGAAGGATTGTTACGTGTGTACACAGATACCGACATCAGTAAAGGAAGGGGTGACTTATCACCACATGCCACTTACATACGGGATTACGTGTAGTATAGTAATGTCTAGGTTTTATAGTCAAACTAACATACAGTATTTTTATTCGAATTATGATGTTACCTTTGCATATGTTCCTATAATAGCGCAGCTAAGCCAGATTGCTAAAGATTGGGATGCTAAAATAATGAGGGAATTTTTCGAGCCAATGCAACCTTTTGAAACGGCTCACGCTCATAGGGAAAATCTTACCTGCTCACTCTCTGCAGTAGAAATAAGCTTTTTAGATCGCACAGATGATAGAAGGGCACAAATGAAGGCGAAATTAGAAAAAGAGCTACATAAGAGGACTTCAGTGGATAATTATGATTTTGCTGCAATAAAAACACAAGGGAGAATTGCTTTAGATGCTTGGCATGTAGGGAAATTTTGTATATATCGAGGTGAATCTTATTATGATAATATTTTTGTAGGAGCAAGTGAGTGTAAACATACGTTTATCTTTAAGGCCAAATGGACATTCATGATGAACGGACTTGACCCTGTCATTCCAGGTGTATATTACTTTTGTGGATATAATGCCTATTATCGTCTTCCAAAGGGATGGTGGGGGAGATGTTATTTGGGGATGGTGTTCCCAAAGGTTTATCAACTGGATGACCTATCGATGATTCAAAAGACATCTGGATCCCATCGTATCCAGAAAAGAGAGACCGCAGCTGCTGTGGTAGGAGATATATTTGGAGCCATGATTCCTTCATTGGGAGTTGTGCTGAACTCCATCAAAATAAGAAAGTTGTCTGCTATAGTGGATAACATGTTGACAAAGTTTTCAGGCGCTATAATCCTGATAGATGCTGAACTTGCAGCAGAAAGAGCTATGACTCTTCAAAATAGGCTTGCTTTAGACATTCTTTTAGCAAAGGATGGTGGCGTTTGCAAAATGCTTGGTGCATGACACTGTTGTACATATATTCCTGACAATAGTGTGAAAATTAAAACTATGCTTGCTAATCTAACAAAAGAGAGTGCAGATTTGAAGGAATTGAAAGAACCAGGAGTGTGGGAGAAGGTTGGAAAAGGACTTGCTTCAGTGGAAATTGGATTGGGGGAATTTGGAATGGAATATTGTTAAAAATAATAGAAGGAATTTTAATAGTGATAATTTGCATATTTGGAATTTGGGAAATAAAAAGGTGAATAATAATGATTATGGAAAGAATTAAAAGAAGAAGAGAAGAGAAAATAATGAAAAGAATGGCAGAAGAATACAAAGCGCAAACTAGGGGAATTAAAAGGAAAAGAGAACTGACAGAATTTTAATGGAATAAAATTTGTGGGCAAGATTTGTGTGATGACTAGTAGTCATCAGAGGAGGGATTGATGAAGCAGAAAATGAAAGTTTTACATTTATTAACGCATAAACGTAGTGTGAAATAATCATGTGTGACTTTAACCGAACTAATAAAGATTGTACGGGGACAAAATGTGCCCTCAGAGTAGTTTGCCAACATTTATAAGCGTGCTTTATATAACTTGGTGTATTAGAATTGCACTAATCCGACATAATCATAAACGTGTGCTACGATTTGTTTGTTTGAAATGCTTTAGCTTAGCATAACTTTAGTGCAGGCTTTGGCCTAGTGGCCTGGTCTCACGGTTTAGATGCTCGTATTTTTCCACTGTGCTAATAAACGTGTATTTTTGCTTGAAGCTGTACTTTTCCACTGAGATCGCTCACATGCTTATCTTAAGGTTTCGTGCCAGCCTGGCATATTTTCTCTTTACTCCAAGGTCGATCTGCAGGTGCGGACAATGGAAGCTCTGAAAGTGAGTTAATTGGTATACAATGTTGCAACTTGCGTACCCATCTCCAAGGATAATGTATGCTTAAGTAAAAGCTTGAGAACTGTCGTTTTTGATTGGACAATTTGAAGCTAACCTATGAACCCTCCAATGGAAGACCCCTCGGAATTTGAACTGTTGTCTATAAAAACCAGGTGCACGAGAAGAAGGTAGCCATTGCGCTATTAACGGCCATTATCGGACATCCCGCCATTTTGTAGACTTCGTAGCTATTATGGCCCACTTTGCTGCGACGCCATTTTGAGAGACTTTGATTCTTTCTCTAATCGAGAGAAAGAGACTTTAAATGATTCTGGCCCTAGAGACTTTAACTTTGATTTGCCCTTTGCATGAAGTAATAGTTTTACCTTGCCGCCGTGAGGCAATTGCCCCGTCCACCCCTGCCCCTTTGCCCCGTCCCATGCCGATCAAAACGGTACCCATGCTGACCGAAGAACGGTACCTGTGAGACGAAGACTTCCTTGTATGCTGATCGTAATTGGTAAATATGAAAGGAAATTGTACAATTGCATTGTATTTCTTTTAGGTAACCAACTGCTGATTTTGATAAGAGCCCTAGTTAGGAGTTTTCTAAATTAATGTTGCTAAATTGTTTTCGCATGAAGTCCCACATGCCGATGCTAATTTGAGGTTAGACGAGGGTTCCATATGTTGCACGATGCAATTTGAGACCTTGTTATGCTGACTAAATGTATGCAATTAGCTCTTTACAGATTATCGTATTAGTGATTTGCATTGCTATTATCGAATGCCTTGTGATTCAGATGCTACATAGATTGCACTTGTTTCGCCGTCATGGACAGCTATTAATGTTCATTTACGTTTATCATTTGGTGTTGAGACACATCTATATCGTGCTAGCTTTGTTAATATAGGGAAATAAAATTCACTAACTTTGAATAAACTGGTGTGGTTATTCCTGACTGAAAGGTCAGGGTTCGCCGAAATGTATTCTGGATTAATTGTCAAGTGTTATGTTGATCAAGGTATTGCTTATGTTCGTTATTAATTATTGATTTAAGGAAATTGATCGATATAAGAGTACAGAGAGTTCCACTTAGTCAAAAGATTCATCGGCCTAAAGAGCGTCCGAAGACAGGTAAAATTATTAGTACGGAACGCTCTATCACTAACGTGCTTTTATTAATCGGTCCCGTTGGTATAGATATAGAAGAGTTACGTCCTTGCTACAGCATTGGTGGGTAATGGTACTCTTTTAGCTTTAATCTTTTGCACACCCTAATTTTGTTATTGAAGGGCAGCCCCTTCATCAGACAAAAAAGAAAAGAGTACCTTGTCTGCCCCTGAAAGCAGCAGGAATGAGTCAACATTCACAAGTTAACTACACCTAGATAGAACACACATTGAATGAAGTAAAAAAAACAGAACATTGCACCTGGAATCAGTATGATTCTCCTTGCATTAAAACAATGCGTATTTTTGTCAATTTAACAATTAATTGTAGCCAAAGAATTACCTGTAAACTATATTTCACTGACTTATCAAATATGAATATCAAAATACTTTTAGCGATTGCAGTGGAAACAAAATGTTTGTACATTAACTGCGTTTCATTTAGCCATAAAAACCTTGTGCACTGTCGACATATTCAAAAAGCTATTAACAGCTAAACAAACCTTTGGATTCTGTCGTTTCATTTTATAATCTTTTTAGACATTACATGCCTAATGAGTTTCTACTTTCCAGTACCTCTGGGCGCACAGACAATGAGCTAATTTAATTGCTCATCTCCATAACACGAATTGTTGCATTCTGTGGCTAGGGTTTATGAATAGAAAAGCAGTATTGCAGATAAGCCGAATTGTTGTCTTCCATGAATTGAACTGCACTGGAATGTCTGCTCCTAGCAAGAAAAATAACACTTTTCCAGTTCTGTTTTGTTAACGAATTCATATGTGAATAAGGGCAAAACGGTTAGAAATGGACTTTCTATTCATGATGCCCATAAAATGATGGGCTGATGGGTTATGCAGGATACCAAAATTGTGGAGAGATGTTTCCACTTCATTACAGGACTTTTAATAGTTGTACGTTATATAGCCCCGAGTGGATATAGTTTCCTTTGTGTTTCCATATGATATATATATAATATATATATATATTCATACTTGCCTTTTCTTCTTCAAAAAAGGATTCGGCATTCCACAAATGCTCAAATTCAATTTATTGACACGCAAAGGAAAGTGTTTCGGCCTTTATGCCTTCGTCAACCTAGCGGTCGCCATATTGGTTTTCCCTTATATATCACATGATCAGTTCTTTGTACCAACTTCATTCTTTTTGCTTACTTATATATTTACAAATCTGCCAGTCTCCAAAATCAGTGGAGCAATATTACATCTCTCACATTATTTTACTTAATTTTTAAATTGTTTTACCACATATCTGGTATCCTTTGTGAAACCACCTAAACAAGACAACATAACAATATGGAAAGTTACACAATATTCATATTACTTTCATCACGATTGCAATAAATAAAAATTAAATAAATATTTCATCCTATATACCTTATTACTTAATGATCTCTAAGGTTCATTAATTCATTCATAATATCAATGATGTAATTTTTGATGTCCGCACTTATAATATCCATTTTAAATTACCTTAAATTTCATTTCATATAACTACCCAATGCATTTTCTTTTCTTAATCATAAACCATACTTCCTGAGTATGAATATTCAATTTGAGAGACATAAATGACATAGGACCTCATTATGACATTGGCGGTAAATCCCACTTACCGCCATGCTGACTGCCACCAATATACCACCGCAGATATCCGCTAACCATATTATGCCACACACACCAATCTGTCATTATTCAGCCACATACACATATCCGCGAGCCCAAAGGTCAGTGCTGAAGTGGCTCCCACACCGTTAAGCCAACAGAACAACGCCTATAACATTATGACTCATGAATCACCACGGCGGACATTCAATGGCGGTAACCCATTGGCGGCACATACCACTGCGCTCAGAATACACACACTCAAACAAAACAGCATCACATTGGACAATTTAAAAAACACACACCTGACACTCATACACTCAACACACCCACACACCCACACCACTATAAAACACACACCCACACTACCCACAACCCCTTACGACAACAAACAATTGCCAGCTGAGAGAGACAGCAAGAGCACTCACACAACCAGAGCCACATACCACCATCATCTATACACCACCCACGCACCTTACATCACACACCCCAACACATCACCCTACACATCCTCACCTACACCACACACACTACACCCATGGCACCACAACGACACCCCAGATTCTCTGAGGAGGAGCTAAGGGTCATGGTGGAGGAAATCGTCCGGGTAGAGCCACAGCTATTTGGATCACTGGTGCGGCAGATATCCATTGCTAGGAAGATGGAGCTATGGCGGAGAATCGTGGACAGGGTCAATGCCGTGGGACATCCCCCAAGAACCAGAGATGACATCAGGAAGAGGTGGAACAACCTACGGGGGAAGGTACGTTCCATTGCAGCAAGACACCAACTCGCTGTACAGAGGACTGTCAGTGGACCCCCGTCTCCTCCCCCACAATTAACAACATGGGAGGAGCAAGTCTTACCAATCATGCATCCCGAGGGCCTGGCAGGAGTAGCAGGAGGACTGGACTCTCGTAAGTCAATTCTGTATTACTATCTCCCCCAACTTCATGCCATCACATACCCCCACCTTCACTCCCATCACCCCACCACCTCCCACACACCCCATCATCACAACCCACACATCCCAATGCAAAGCCCTGCATGCCCTACCAATGCATGGACACAACTCACAGACCTGCATGGACACCTATCACTACAGCATGCACACTAGAGACAATCACCTAGCCCCCCAAATAGCAACTCACACAAGGAAAAGCTACCAGGGCAATAAGAACCATACAGGGCAACCCACCCACGCACAATATGTCACACACAGAAACAATAACACTGCATTTACATCCCCACAGGTACCCCAGCCAATGTCACTGGAGAAGAGGTGCCAACAACATCGAGTCCCCCCCAGAAGAGGCCCACAATGATGACAGCAGCTTTGGTCGCCTGGATCTGGATGACCAACCTGCCCCATATGGGACCTCCGGACAGTCGGTTACCCAGGCACAGTCTCACTCAATCACAGAGCCTCCCCCCTCAGGAAACACCTCCACAGCACCCACCCAGCGGGCCCATACCTCTGTCCCCAGGACACGTCAATCAGCAGTGTGTCCACCACTACAGGGACCCCAGGGCACACCACAAACCCAGGACAGTCAGGGACCTGGGGTCAGTGGGCACACGGTTCAGGGGACAGAGGAACAGGACAACAACTGCTGTGTGCCAGAGGGAGGACAGGCCCAGGGAATCTACTCTCCAGGAGGCACTCACCATGATCCTGGGAGCATACCAACATTCCCACGATACGCTGGGCCAGATCCTGGACAAGATGCAGGAGAACATGCGGCTGCAGTACCTGGGGATCAGGGAGGACTTGAAGTCCATTAACACCACCCTGGTCTCCATTGCAGGGGTCCTGGCAGACCTGGCCAACAGTATGAGGGAGGCAGTGGCACAACAGCGGGCCACTGACACTAGCCAGACTACCTAACAGCCCTCCACCTCTGCTGCTGCTAGTGGACAGGAGGCTCCGCCACAGGCCAACAGGCCACCAGCACCCCCCCCTGCAGAAGGAGAACCACCCCGCAAACGTTCCCTGCGATCCAGCCAGAAGCCAGAGACTATTGCCAAGACCCCGCCAGGAAATGAGACTCTCCTGATTGTCACACTTGTGTCCTACACAGTCACCCTGTCCACCTTGAACTGCCATTGCTCCCCTTCCTATGCCCCCTTGGGCATTGCACCTGTGCTACAAATAGACTGGACTCTGACCTGGGCTTTCTTCCATCATCACCCCAGCCCATTGCACTTCCTCTTTTCATCAGAGCACTGCAAGAAACACACTTTGAAAAAATACAAGTATGGAGTATGTCAAATGATTTCAAAATGTATTTGTTTAACAAGGTTCAAACATTGCAATTCAACTATACAGTAAGGTATACACAGGAAAGCCCTGTAGTTGGCTGGACTGAACACACCAGGAGCAATAATGGGGCACACACATCTGTAAAAAGAAATGCCGATGGGTACAGTGAGTGGGCATAGAAGTAGGAATTCACAGCCTGCCTGTGACAATGTCACATCCCAAACTGTCAATGAAAAGTGAAATAGCACTGTCTTACCTGTGTGTCATTGGAAGTATTGAGGAATGACTGCACTTCTGTTGTCTTCATCCTCATCCTCTGCCTCCTCATCTCACTGTCCACAGGGTCCACTGCTGCCACACGGCCATCTCCAGCCTCCTCCTCTTGCAGAAAAGGCACATGGCGTCGCAAGGCAAGGTTGTGCAACATACAGCATGCCACGATGATCTGGCAGACCTTCTTGGGTGAGTAGCACAGGGATCCACCTGTTAGATGGAGGCAACGAAACCTGGCCTTCAGGAGGCAGAAGGGCCTTTCTATTATCCTTCTTGTTCACCCATGTGCCTCATTGTAACGTTCTTCCGCTCTTGTCCTGAGATTCCTCACAGGGGTCAGTAGCCATGAGAGGTTGGGTTAACCAGAGTCACCTGCAAATATCGAGGAATAACTGTTAGCCACGCACTATCCTATATGGCCCACACCAAACCCATAAACCAACATCCACTGGGTGAGAACCAGGGCTCACCTATTAGCCACACCCTGTGCATCTGGAGTTGGCCCATCACATTTGGGATGCTGCTATTCCGCAGGATAAAAGCATCATGCACCGAGCCTGGATACTTAGCACTGACATGGGAGATGTACTGGTACACCAAACACACCATCTGCACATTCATCGACTGATAACTTTTTCGATTTCTGAAGACCTGTTCATTTTGCCAGGGGGTGGGGGGACAAATGCTATATGTGCCCCATCAATCGCACCAATGATGTTTGGGATATGTCCCATTGCATAGAAGTCCGCTTTCACTGTGGCCAAATCCTCCACCTGAGGGAAAACAATGTAGCTGCACATGTGTTTGATCAGGGCAGAGAACACTCTTGTCAGCACTATTGAGAACATTGGCTGTGACATTCCTGCTGCCAAGCTCACTGTCATTTGGAAAGAACCAGGTGTCAGGAAATGGAGCACAGATAGAACTTGCACAAGAGGGGGGAATCCCAGTGGGGTGATGGATAGCAGATATCAGGTTTACTCCATTTGGGCACACAGCTCTGTGATTGTGGCCCTGTCAAATCTATAGGTGAGGATAATGTGCCTGTCCTCCATTGTTGCCAAGTCCACCAGAGGTCTATACACTGGGGGATGTCTCCATCTCCTATTCATCCGCAGTGGTTGCATTCTATGGGGTAAAAGAGTGAGCAGGTGGTCATTACCTGTACATTGTAACCACTACAGTTAATGCATATTGTGATTCTTACAATATTTTGGTGGCATATGTCCAGAATGTGAAATTGTAAACTGTGACGCAGTTAGGATCCATGGCCTGCCCACCCTCCTGAAATGGCGTCCACCTGTCCAGTATGGAGGGACAGGTGGAAATGGAAGTGGTAATTCCGCTGGCATTGTGCGCCACTGCGGGAGGTGGTCGCGAACCGCTGTGCAACTCCTCATTGGTTATCATTGGGCCCTATGGTTTACAGTGGCCAATGGTGATGTACGCCGGCAGTGACGGTACGCACTGCCGCGGACATGACCGCCATTTTCCATCTGTCCACTCACTGGCTACCTGACCTTCAACTGGAGAAGACCCACATTGCATGTTCTGCTGTGACCTGTATCTGGAATCTACCATGGCGCGTGTGACTGGGGAAAGGGCCCCTGCCTTCACCTCGGTGGAGTTGGAGCGACTGGTGGATGGGGTCCTACCCCAGTACAGACTGCTGTATGGGCATGGGAAGGGGCATGGTGGGCCATGAGTGTAACAGGCAGGACGGTCTGACTAATACCTTTTCCTGTGTGTATTTCTCTGCAGGTCAGCGCAAATCAAAAGAAGAGCACATGCCATCACCAAGGATGTGTGGGCCCTGGGGGTCTATGGCAGGCGGAGCACCCACTGTCGCAAACGGTGGGAGGACCTGAGACGCTGGGCATGGAAGAAGGCGGATGCCCAGCTGGCGATGGCCTCCCAATGAGGAAGGGGTGCCCATCTAACCATGACCCCCCCTGATGGCCCGCATACTGGTGGTGGCCTATCCAGAGCTGGATTGGTGCTTGGGGGCATCACAGCAGCACCAAGGTGGTGACTACAGTGCCCTTTATTACAACTTACGCCTGGTGGGGTGGTATCCGGGTGGGGGATGTGGGCCTGTCGGTGCCCCATGCCAGGCCTGACATTGCAGAGTAGGTCCCATGTTCGGCAGGGTTCTGATGTGAAATTCCTCCAACCTAGCTAGGAGGCATCCACTATTGGGCAGCGCTGTGTGGGTCTCAGGTATGCTGCTGTTGGCAATATGTGTCCCTACCCATGGCCTAGTGACTAGCATTGTAACTGGTAGTGCATTGCCTAGTGCGTAGGTCTGCACCTTGTGTGTGAGTGTGTTGTGCGCGCCAACGGTGTTGTTGGTGCCTCCATTGACCAAGTGTGTTCTTTGTCTCTTCCCGCCTTTTTTTGTCATCCTGTCCTTATGTGCATTAGCATCATCTGGCGGAGAAGCAGAGGCACCGGCGACAGAGGGAGATTCATCCCACAGGACCCAGGAGGCCGAGTCAACTGACGGTGAGAGCACCAGTGGGACGGAGATCGAGGGGAGCACCACTGCGGAGACAGGAGGGGACAGTTTGGACATAGATACCTTCTCAGATGGAAGCTCCCTGGTGGTGGCGGACACCTCTGTGCCCATCTCAGCTACAGGTACAGCCGCCACCTCCCGTACCAGCACCGCCCTCCCAGCAGCCCCTCATCGAGTTTCTCGTGCCTGCTCACCCAGGAGGGTGGGCATCTTCTTCGCCCCAGGCACCTCAGGCCCTGCCCTAGTTAGTGAGTCAGGAGGCTATGGATCTCTTGCGATCCATCTCTGTTGGGCAGTCAACCATTGTCAATGCCATCCAGGTCTGGCAGCCAAAATGCAACAGTCCAATGCATTTCTGGAGGGCATTCACAATGGCTTGGCGGGCCAACAGAGATCAATCCAGGCTCTGGCCTCCTCTCTGATGGCAGCCATTGTCCCTGTTTCCACCCTCCTCCCTCCAACTTCCTCTACCCAACCCCATTCCCCTCATTCCCAACCTATCCCAAGCATGCAGGCAGAAGAGCATGACCACAGGACAATACACAAGAGTGGACATGGCAAACAAAAGTACCACACTACATCCCACAGGCACTCACACAAACACCATCCAGATGCAGACATACCAACATCCACTGCCTCCACTGTGGCCCCCTCCTCCTCATCCTCCGCCTCCCTCCCAGTTGCATCTACACTCACACCTGCATGCAGTACATCCTCATCCACCAGCACACCTATCAGGACACACACCTCACTGGCAGTCACCACCTCCACATCCATGCATATGTCCCCTGTGTCCTCTCCCACTGTGTCTGCACCCCCTCCTCCCAAAGTACACAAACGCAAGCATTCAGACACCCAACAGCCATCCACCTCACAACAGCATCCAGCCCATGCACCTGCACCCAAACACAGCAGACTGTTGCTGGGACTCAGTTGGAGTCCCCACCACCAACCATGATGATGCAACTGTCCAAGGTTGCAGGGGATGGGGTGGAACCTCCCCACCACCACCAGCTCCGCCAGCAGCACCGCCACCAGCACCACCACCAGCAGCAGCAGCCGCAGTGGGCAGCAGTCCGAGGCTGCAGGGGATGGGCTTGAGCCTCCCCCACTGCCACCACCAGCTCTGCCAGCAGCACCTGCACCACCACCAGCAGCAGCAGCAGCAATGGGCAGCCATCCGAGGCTGCAGGGGATGGGCTGGAGCCTCCCCCCACCACCACCACCAGCTCCATCAGCAGCACTGCCACCAGCACTACCACCAGCAGCAGCAGTGGGCAGCCGTTCGACGCTGCAGGGGATGGGCTGGAGCCACCCCCGACACCACCAGCTCCACCAGCAGCATGGCCACTAGCACCACCAGCAGCAGCAGCAGTGGGCAGCCGTCGGAGACTGCAAGGGATGGGCTGGAGCTTCCCCCCACCACCAGCAGCAGCATCAGCAGCCCCACCACTGAGCAGCAGGGGATGGGCTGGAGCTTCCCCCCGCCACTACCAGCAGCAGGAGCAGCACCACCATCAGCAGTGGGAAGCCTCTACGGCTGCAGGGGATGGACTGGAGCCTCCCCCCACCTCCAGCAGCAGCATCAGCAGCACCACCACTGAGCAGCCGTCACCGCCAGCGGACAGTCTGTAGACCTGCGTCCATGGACTGTTGAGCGGCCTGGCCCCTGAAAATCCAGTGGGTATGACACCCAGTTGAGAGACTGTGGCCTTGCACTCCCCTAGATCTGCATCACAGGGCATGATGCCCCCTCCAGAACCAGTGGAGATACCATCCACTCACCTCATCCTCCCCAGGATTAAGCTCACAGGGCACAATGCCGCCTCCAGAACCAGTGGAGATGCCATCCACTCACCCCATTCTCCCCAGGATGAAGCTCACAGGGCGCAATGCCCCCTCCAGAACCAGTGGAGATGCTATCCACTCACCCCATCCTTCCCAGGATGAGGCTCACAGGTCACGTTGCCCCCTCCAGATCCAGTGGGCAAGTCACCCACTTGAGAGACTGTGGCCTTGCACTCCACAGGATCAAGCACAGGGCATGTTGTCCCCTCCAGAGACAGTGGGCAAGTCACCCACTTGAGAGACTGTGGCCTTGCACTCTCCAGGGTCAAGCACAGGGCATGTTGCCCCCTCCAAAGCCAGTGAGCAAGTCACCCTCTTGAGAGACGGTGGCCTTGCACTCCCCAGGACAGAGTAATGGGCATGTTGCCCCCTCCAGGACCAGTGGCGTTGTACCATCTGCCGGCTGAGGTGCCCCCCACTCCCCGTCCCCCTGAGGTGCCTGCCTATTTTCGACCTGATGCCCCTGCAGTGTTCTCTCCGTGTTGTTGCAGGATTAAAGTGGGGCTTTGGACTTTGTAATGTGTCCCTGTGGCCCACGAACATTGAGGACTGGGCAGTGTTCCTACGTTTGTAAATATGTATATACTTTTTGATTTGGATGCACACATTTCTACTATTTTATCTTATTACACTCTTTTTACTCTATTGGAGTTGTCCTTGCATTATTCCTGAGGGGTACGGGGTAAATATGTTATGTTGCTGCATCTGCTTGGTGTTTGGGGTGGGGGTGTTGCGTGCGTGTGTCACTCACTTTTTCCTCCTCCCCTGTGTGCTAAGCGGCTATACTCACTGTGGTCGTATTCGCCATCGTTGGTGTTCGTAGTGGAGCAGCACGTAGAAGAGCATTGGAAAGACATGCAGCTCGGACTTCATGGTGGCGTGGTTGTTCCCTGAGTCTCCACAGGTGAGTCATTTTCCTTCTGTGCAGTGTTTCTGCCAGGCTTTTGGGGGGGGTCATTACGACCCCGGCAGTTGGTGTAATAGTGTCGTAGTACCGCCAACAGGCTGGCAGTACATACCACTATATTATGACATTGGCGGTTTGGCTAAACCGCCAATGTAACACACCGAACTCCACAGCGGTAATGACCGCCGGGCTGGAGACTACAATTTCCAGCCCGGCAGTTGTCAGTAGGCCACCCATGGCATTATGACCCCACACACCGCCATGGTTTCCGTGGCTTCTGTGCCGCCACAAAAACCATGGCGGTACACACTATTAGTGCCAGGGAATTCCTTACCTGGCACTGATAGGGGTCTCCCCTGCCCCCCTCCTCCTCCCCAGAGTATGTCCCACCCTCCCCCACACCCTCCTGACCCCCCAACATACACACACCTACATGCACATACTTACACACACGCATACCCACATTCACCCACGCATGCATACATTCATACACACACACAGCAACACTCACTAACATACATACTAGCACACACGCAATCACACGACACAACATACACGTACACTCACACCCATTCATGCACACACGCATTACACACGTCTCACACCCGCATGCAAGCATACAAACACAGTCATACCCCCCACACACACAACACCCCCACCACATATCCCCTGTTGGAGAATCTGACTTACCTGCTTGCGGGAGGTCCTCCAGGAGGAGACGGGATGGGACGCGGCGCTGCTGCCAGCAGCAGCGTCCGCCAGCAGAACACCAACAGGACGTATCATGGGTCATGATACAGTCGGTGGTGTTCTACTGGCGTGGCGCTGCTTCTGGCAGCAGTGCCACCTTACCGCCGCCCACCGCCATGACCGTATCTGGAATTCCACCAGCCTTCTTGCGGAATTCCGGCTACGGTCATATTTTAGTGGACGGTTGGTAGCCACGGGGACGGTATGTAGGCAGCTGTCGCCATGTAGGAAGGTGGCTGTTAGAAATGGGGTTTTTGGTTGGCAGTCAGGTTGCCCTCTGTCCAAGCAAGAACCCTCACTCTAGTCAGGGTAAGTCACACACAATCCAAAATCAGCCTGTGCTCACCCTCCGGTAGCTTGGCACGAGCAGTCAGGCTTAACTTAGAAGGCAATGTGTAAAGCATTTGTGCAATAAATCATACAACACCATAGCATAACACCACAAAAATACACCACACAGTGTTTAGAAAAATATATAATATTTATCTGGGTATCTTCAGGTCAAAACGATCAAAGTTGCAATATGAATTTGTAAAGATATCACTGAAAAGTGATATAAAGCGTCTTAAGTCTTTAGAAAGTAAACAGAGTCTCTTTCAAACACAAAGTACCTGGTTTCTGGTGGAAAATCTCCTCAGAGGGCCACAAAGGAAGAGGTGCGTGGAAAAAGGGTGTGTGCGTCGATTTCTCCCCAGCACACACAGACTTGCGTCGTTATTTTCCACGCGGGGAAGTCGGGCTGGCGTTTTCCGGCGCGCGGACAGTCTCTTTCTGTGGGTCGCGGGGATGACCAGATGTCCCGGGTCTGTGCGTGGATTTTCCTGCTTGTTTTCCGGCTGCGCGTCGTTCTGCGGGGCTGCGCGTCGAAGTTTCGATCTCACTGCAGGCGTCGCGTCGATTTCTCCTGCGGAGTCGGGCGGCGTTGTCCTTGCGTCAAAGTTTTGATCTCAAGGCAGGCGTCGCATCGATTTCTCCTGCGGAGTCGGGCGGCGTTGTCCTTGCGAGGCCCTGCGTCAAAGTTTTGATCTCACGGCAGGCGTCGCGTCGATTTCTCCCGGGAAGTCGGGCGGCGTTGTCCTTGCGAGGCCGTGCGTCAAAGTTTCGGTCGTCGCGAAGGCGTCGCGTTGATCAGCATTGGTGTGCAGCGTTTTTCTTGCCGCGGAACAAGCTGTGCGTCTAAAAGTTCGGCGCACGGAGCGTCCAAGAGGAAGAGTGAAGTCTTTTTGGTCCTGAGACTTCAGGGAACAGGAGGCAAGCTCTATCCAAGCCCTTGGAGAGCACTTTTACAGCCAGGCAAGAGTTCAGCAAGGCAGCAGGCCAACAGCAAGGCAGCAGTCCTTTGTAGAAAAGCAGACAGGTGAGTCCTTTGAGCAGCCAGGCAGTTCTTCTTGGCAGGATGTAGTTTCTGGTTCAGGTTTCTTCTCCAGCAAGTGTCTGATGAGGTAGGGCAGAGGCCCTGTTTTATACTAAGTTGTGCCTTTGAAGTGGGGGTGACTTCAAAGAGTCTCTAAGAAATGCACCAAGCCCCCTTTCAGTTCAATCCTGTCTGCCAGAGTCCCAGTAGGGGGTGTGGCAGTCCTTTGTGTGAGGGCCGGTCCCTACACCCTCCCAGCCCAGGAAGACCCATTCAAAATGCAGATGTATGCAAGTGAGGCTGAGTACCCTGTGTTTGGGGTGTGTCTGAGTGAATGCACAAGGAGCTGTCAACTAAACCTAGCCAGACGTGGATTGAAGGGCACAACAAGATTTTAGTGCAAAGAAATGCTCACTTTCTAAAAGTGGCATTTCTAGAATAGTAATATTAAATCCGACTTCACCAGTCAGCAGGATTTTGTATTACCATTCTGGCCATACTAAATATGACCTTCCTTCTCCTTTCAGATCAGCAGCTGCCACTTCAACAGTGTCTGAGGGCAGCCCCAATGTTAGCCTATGAAAGGAGCAGGCCTCACAGTAGTGTAAAAACGAATTTAGGAGTTTTACACTACCAGGACATATAACTACACAGGTACATGTCCTGCCTTTTACCTACACAGCACCCTGCTCTAGGGGTTACCTAGGGCACACATTAGGGGTGACTTATGTATAGAAAAAGGGGGGTTCTAGGCTTGGCAAGTACCTTTAAATGCCAAGTCGAGGTGGTAGTGAAACTGCACACACAGGCCTTGCAATGGCAGGCCTGAGACTAGGTTAAGGGGCTACTGAGGTGGGTGGCACAACCAGTGCTGCAGGCCCACTAGTAGCATTTAATCTACCTGCCCTAGGAACATGTAGTGCACTCTACCAGGGAGTTACAAGTAAATTAAATAGTCAATCATGGATAAACCAATCAGTAGTACAATTTACACAGAGAGCATGTGCACTTAAGCACTGGTTAGCAGTGGTAAAGTGCCCCGAGGTCAAAAGCCAACAACAACAGGTCAGAAAAAATAGGAGGAAGGAGGCAACAAGTTTGGGGATGTCCCTGTCAAAAAGCCAGGTCCAACATGACCCCCTACCAGCCTAAAGCCAGGGGAGAACAATCACTATCCTGATGTACTTCCCTGTTTGAGGTGACAGAACAAGGACCCAGGCCCACAACAGCAGGGGCATGCTCCAGTTCTTCGCCTTCCTGACTCCAATTGGATCACTCTGTCCATACTCTCAGGGCCCACTAAGCCAACCCATGGGGAACCTTTCTCCTTACCTGCGGATCCCATCTGTGCAGCACCTAACCTTACTTTGCTCACAGATGTATCCCAGGAGCAGGATAGTACCACCATGACCAACACAGTGGTGTTGCCCACTCTACCCCCGGGGTGTGACACTTGTCCCCTCCCCAGGGATAACCCTGTCCACCCGGACAGCAAGCCACAGTGATTACTGACAGCTGTCAGGGATGAGAGCCAGGCCCCAGGCCTCTCAAAGTTCTCCAACCACTGTGGCTGTGGAGAGTGGGGGGCGGTAGCCCCAGGTGCTGGGCACCCTTTAACCACTCTCCCTTCCACCAGGTCAGGGATGACAGCCTGAACCTGGTCCTCCCCTCTGGGGCTCTGTACCCTCCCTCCTGGAGCGGTACCCCCAGAGTCCAACATGGTCAGGGTGCTTACAGAAGTCGCCCTGTACCATTCCTCCACCAGTGCAGGGCTGTTAACCTGCAACTGGCCCTCCAACCTGGGGCCTGTACCTTCAGGTTGGACTAGGGCCCGGGGTGAGGCTTCCCTCCCCCTGCCCTCCCTTCTGGGGTCCAGCACCCTCCAACTAGGAGTGGCCTCCTCAGAAGACAACATGGTAGGGGCACTGTTATCAGTAGCCCCTCCCT
This sequence comes from Pleurodeles waltl, assembly GCF_031143425.1. NCBI lineage: Eukaryota > Metazoa > Chordata > Amphibia > Caudata > Salamandridae > Pleurodeles > Pleurodeles waltl. The sequence continues at coordinate 780,975,324 of NC_090439.1, forward strand.
CCAGGTCCGGGGGGACACACTGAACCTGGTCTTCCAGCCCAGGGTCTGTACCCTCAGACTGGATCACTGCCTGGCAAACCAGGACTTCCTGGGAGGCACACCTACCACCCACCAGGTCAGAGTTTAACCTCTGCACCTGACCATTCAACTCAGAGTCACCACCCTTAAGTTGAACAATTGCCTGGCACGCCAGGACTTCCTGGAGGGTACACCGACCCTCCACCAGGTCAGAGTTTAACCTCTGAACTTGGCCATTCAACTCAGAGTCACCACCCTGAAGTTGAACAATTGCCTGGCACGCCAGGACTTCCTGGAGGGCACACTGACCCTCCACCAGGTCAGAGTTTAACCTCTGAACTGGGCCATTCAACTCAGAGTCACCAACCTGAAGTTGAACAATTGCCTGGCGCACCAGGACTTTCTGGGAGGCACACCTACCTCCCACCAGGTCAGAGTTTAACCTCTGAGCCTGGTTCCCCAACCCAGGGTCACCACCCTGAGGTTGGGCAATTGCCTGGCACGCCAGGACTTTCTGGGGGGCACACCTACCCCCCACCAGGTCAGAGTTTAACCTCTGAACCTGGGTATCCAACCCAGGGTCACCACCCTGAGGTTGAACAATTGCCTGGCACACCAGGACTTTTTGGGAGGCACACCTACCTCCCACCAGGTCAGAGTTTAACCTCTGAACCTGGGTATCCAACCCACAGTCACCACCCTGAGGTTGGGCAACTGCCTGGCACACCCGGACTTTCTGGGAGGCACGCCTACCTCCCACCAGGTCAGAGGTTAACCTCTGAACCTGGTTCTCCAACCCAGGGTCACCACCCTGAGGTTGAACAATTGCCTGGCACGCCAGGACTTTCTGGGGGGAACACCTACCCCCCACCAGGTCAGAGTTTAACCTCTGAACCCGGTTATCCAACCCAGAGTCAGCACTCTGAGGTTGGACCACTGCCTGGTACACCAGGACTTTCTGGGGGGCACACCTACCCCCCAACAGGTCAGAGTTTATCCCCTGAACCTGGTTAGCCAACCCAGAGTCACCACCCTGAGGTTGAACCATTGCCTGGCAGGCCAGGATTTCCAGGGAGGCACACCTACCTCCCACCAGGTCAGAGTTTAACCTCTGAGCCTGGTTCCCCAACCCAGGGTCACCACCCTGAGGTTGGGCAATTGCCTGGCACGCCAGGACTTTCTGGGGGGCACACCTACCCCCCACCAGGTCAGAGTTTAACCTCTGAACCTGGTCATCCAACCCAGAGTCAACACCCTGAGGTTGGACAATTGCCTGGCACAGCAGGACTTCTTGGGAGGCACATCTACCTCCCACCAGGTCAGAGTTTAACCTCTGAACCTGGGTATCCAACCCAGAGTCACCACCCTGAGGTTGAATCTTTGCCTGGCATGCCAGGACTTCCTGGGGGGCACTCTCACCCCCCACAAGGGACACACCGTCCCCAAGGGCCACACAAGAGTCTGGTTGGCGCAGGTCTCCCGACCTCTGCCCAACCGGCAGAGTCTGGGTTTCCCCCAAACCAGAAACGGTTGTACCTGGATCATTCCTGGGGGGCTCTGCTCTCAGAGCTGTCCCCTGACTCTCAAGGTCCTCCACTGGGGTCTGCAACCCCCTCTCAACCCTATGTCTGGACTTCTGCACCCCCTCACTAGGAGGGGTACTGCCAGACACAAGAACTGTTGGGATGCTGGCTACAGTCACCCCCCCCAAGTTCTTCTGACACTGCGGGGCTTCCCTCATAAGGTGTCCCTACGGTACAGGCTAGGCTTCCCTCCTGGTGTTCCCTCATGGAACCCTCTAGGACCTGGGACCTACCTGGGACACTACAATCCTTTCCCACCACACTCGGTTGCGAACCACCTAGACCACTCCCTTCAGGAGCACCCCCAAATGCCTCTTCAGACTCTCTGGTACTCACCCAGAAGTCTGCCTCCATTGTAAGTTCCCTGGGGTCAGACAACTCACACTCCACCTGGTGTTGGCATAGCTCTGGAAAATAAGGACCAGACATATGCTCTCCAGCAATTACATCACTCTGCCCTTCACATGTATTAACCACAGTACCCTTCACCCAACCAACCAGTAACCCAACCTTGGAAAAGCACTCTACTTCACCCTCCTGAGACTGGTGAGACAGTATCTGTCTGTCCCTGACACTCAACCCATACTCTTCTGGGATGTCTCTACACTCTATATCCAGGACGTCCACCAGGGGGGAACCCTTTTCTCTGTCACTCTCTGCTAGAGTCAGTAAAGTGTCCCTCCCCCAGTAGGAATGTGACTCCCTGTGCCAGTTCCCCAATCCTTCTCAGGGACCCTGTGCATAACGGGAACTATCTCATACCCTTGAACCACCTGGGGTGTGTCAACTCCCTTCTTCAAGTTGGGCACCACATCTCTGGGCTTGTGCCCTTCTTCAGCAGTACTGGATGCAAGATTTTTGCTGCCACCATCTGAACTGGACTCAGCCCTTCCGGCCTCCAGTTTCAGCTCTTTACAGCTCAGCTCTTGAGCTGCAATCTTTTCTTCTTCCAGGGCTAAGAGACTTGCTGCCTCAGCCCTTTCAAGCTGCTCATCTAGCTCTTCCATACACCGCTCTAGAGCTAGGAGCCATTCATCTCCCACTGGTTCTCTTTCCTCATCTGAGTAGTCTTCCTCCTCATGTGAGCAGTCTTCCTCCTCATGTGAGTAGTCCTCCTCCTCATCTGAGGGGTACTTAGTCATTTGGTTTCTTGCTGCCGCTCTCTCTGCCCATCTTTCTTCCCCCCAGACTATGTAGGCATGTAGCATCTCCGCCTTAGTAGATCTCCTTGCTACAGGAAGGCCCCATTTTCTGCAAAGCTTCCTTAGGTCAGCCTTAGTGAGGTGGTCAGTAGGCACAAAGAATGAGTAGGTAAGCAATCTCATTGCTGACAAAGTCTTACTGGTAAGAACCAAAATCCAAAGTCCAAAATATCAATAGTATATCCAGGATATAGGAGAGAACCAAGAGCCAAGAACCAAGAACCAGGAGAGAACCAAGAGCAAAAAAAGATGAAAAATCAAGTTGACCTTCAACTGTGGGTAGGTAGTGAAATACTTAGCTACTGTATGTCACTGCACAAACACAAGTCCTATCCTCACCGCTGATCACCAATGTTAGAAATGGGGTTTTTGGTTGGCAGTCAGGCTGCCCTCTGTCCAAGCAAGAACCCTCACTCTAGTCAGGGTAAGTCACACACAATCCAAAATCAGCCTGTGCTCACCCTCCGGTAGCTTGGCACGAGCAGTCAGGCTTAACTTAGAAGGCAATGTGTAAAGCATTTGTGCAATAAATCATACAACACCATAGCATAACACCACAAAAATACACCACACAGTGTTTAGAAAAATATATAATATTTATCTGGGTATCTTCAGGTCAAAACGATCAAAGTTGCAATATGAATTTGTAAAGCTATCACTGAAAAGTGATATAAAGCGTCTTAAGTCTTTAGAAAGTAAACAGAGTCTCTTTCAAACACAAAGTACCTGGTTTCTGGTGGAAAATCTCCTCAGAGGGCCACAAAGGAAGAGGTGCGTGGAAAAAGGGTGTGTGCTTCGATTTCTCCCCAGCACACACGGACTTGCGTCGTTATTTTCCACGCGGGAAGTCGGGCGTCGTTTTTCCGGCGCGCGGACAGTCTCTTTCTTTGGGTCGCGGGGATGACCAGATGTCCCGGGTCTGTGCGTGGATTTTCCTGCTTGTTTTCCGGCTGCGCGTCGTTCTGCGGGGCTGCGTGTCGAAGTTTCGATCTCACGGCAGGCGTCGCGTCGATTTCTCCTGTGGAGTCGGGCGGCTTTGTCCTTGCGAGGCCGTGCGTCAAAGTTTTGATCTCACGGCAGGCGTCGCGTCGATTTCTCCTGCGGAGTCGGGCGGCGTTGTCCTTGCGAGGCCGTGCGTCAAAGTTTTGATCTCACGGCAGGCGTCGCGTCGATTTCTCCTGGGAAGTCGGGCGGCGTTGTCCTTGCGAGGCCGTGCGTCAAAGTTTCGGTCGTCCCGAAGGCGTCGCGTTGATCAGCGTCGGTGTGCGGCGTTTTTCTTGCCGTGGAACAAGCTGTGCGTCTAAAAGTTCGGCGCACGGAGCGTCCAAGAGGAAGAGTGAAGTCTTTTTGGTCCTGAGACTTCAGGGAACAGAAGGCAAGCTCTATCCAAGCCCTTGGAGAGCACTTTTACAGCCAGGCAAGAGTTCAGCAAGGCAGCAGGCCAACAGCAAGGCAGCAGTCCTTTGTAGAAAAGCAGACAGGTGAGTCCTTTGAGCAGCCAGGCAGTTCTTCTTGGCAGGATGTAGTTTCTGGTTCAGGTTTCTTCTCCAGCAAGTGTCTGATGAGGTAGGGCAGAGGCCCTGTTTTATACTAAGTTGTGCCTTTGAAGTGGGGGTGACTTCAAAGAGTCTCTAAGAAATGCACCAAGCCCCCTTTCAGTTCAATCCTGTCTGCCAGAGTCCCAGTAGGGGGTGTGGCAGTCCTTTGTGTGAGGGCCGGTCCCTACACCCTCCCAGCCCAGGAAGACCCATTCAAAATGCAGATGTATGCAAGTGAGGCTGAGTACCCTGTGTTTGGGGTGTGTCTGAGTGAATGCACAAGGAGCTGTCAACTAAACCTAGCCAGACGTGGATTGAAGGGCACAACAAGATTTTAGTGCAAAGAAATGCTCACTTTCTAAAAGTGGCATTTCTAGAATAGTAATATTAAATCCGACTTCACCAGTCAGCAGGATTTTGTATTACCATTCTGGCCATACTAAATATGACCTTCCTTCTCCTTTCAGATCAGCAGCTGCCACTTCAACAGTGTCTGAGGGCAGCCCCAATGTTAGCCTATGAAAGGAGCAGGCCTCACAGTAGTGTAAAAACGAATTTAGGAGTTTTACACTACCAGGACATATAACTACACAGGTACATGTCCTGCCTTTTACCTACACAGCACCCTGCTCTAGGGGTTACCTAGGGCACACATTAGGGGTGACTTATGTATAGAAAAAGGGGGGTTCTAGGCTTGGCAAGTACCTTTAAATGCCAAGTCGAGGTGGTAGTGAAACTGCACACACAGGCCTTGCAATGGCAGGCCTGAGACTAGGTTAAGGGGCTACTGAGGTGGGTGGCACAACCAGTGCTGCAGGCCCACTAGTAGCATTTAATCTACCTGCCCTAGGAACATGTAGTGCACTCTACCAGGGAGTTACAAGTAAATTAAATAGTCAATCATGGATAAACCAATCAGTAGTACAATTTACACAGAGAGCATGTGCACTTAAGCACTGGTTAGCAGTGGTAAAGTGCCCCGAGGTCAAAAGCCAACAACAACAGGTCAGAAAAAATAGGAGGAAGGAGGCAACAAGTTTGGGGATGTCCCTGTCAAAAAGCCAGGTCCAACATGACCCCCTACCAGCCTAAAGCCAGGGGAGAACAATCACTATCCTGATGTACTTCCCTGTTTGAGGTGACAGAACAAGGACCCAGGCCCACAACAGCAGGGGCATGCTCCAGTTCTTCGCCTTCCTGACTCCAATTGGATCACTCTGTCCATACTCTCAGGGCCCACTAAGCCAACCCATGGGGAACCTTTCTCCTTACCTGCGGATCCCATCTGTGCAGCACCTAACCTTACTTTGCTCACAGATGTATCCCAGGAGCAGGATAGTACCACCATGACCAACACAGTGGTGTTGCCCACTCTACCCCCGGGGTGTGACACTTGTCCCCTCCCCAGGGATAACCCTGTCCACCCGGACAGCAAGCCACAGTGATTACTGACAGCTGTCAGGGATGAGAGCCAGGCCCCAGGCCTCTCAAAGTTCTCCAACCACTGTGGCTGTGGAGAGTGGGGGGCGGTAGCCCCAGGTGCTGGGCACCCTTTAACCACTCTCCCTTCCACCAGGTCAGGGATGACAGCCTGAACCTGGTCCTCCCCTCTGGGGCTCTGTACCCTCCCTCCTGGAGCGGTACCCCCAGAGTCCAACATGGTCAGGGTGCTTACAGAAGTCGCCCTGTACCATTCCTCCACCAGTGCAGGGCTGTTAACCTGCAACTGGCCCTCCAACCTGGGGCCTGTACCTTCAGGTTGGACTAGGGCCCGGGGTGAGGCTTCCCTCCCCCTGCCCTCCCTTCTGGGGTCCAGCACCCTCCAACTAGGAGTGGCCTCCTCAGAAGACAACATGGTAGGGGCACTGTTATCAGTAGCCCCTCCCTCCAGGTCCGGGGGGACACACTGAACCTGGTCTTCCAGCCCAGGGTCTGTACCCTCAGACTGGATCACTGCCTGGCAAACCAGGACTTCCTGGGAGGCACACCTACCACCCACCAGGTCAGAGTTTAACCTCTGCACCTGACCATTCAACTCAGAGTCACCACCCTTAAGTTGAACAATTGCCTGGCACGCCAGGACTTCCTGGAGGGTACACCGACCCTCCACCAGGTCAGAGTTTAACCTCTGAACTTGGCCATTCAACTCAGAGTCACCACCCTGAAGTTGAACAATTGCCTGGCACGCCAGGACTTCCTGGAGGGCACACTGACCCTCCACCAGGTCAGAGTTTAACCTCTGAACTGGGCCATTCAACTCAGAGTCACCAACCTGAAGTTGAACAATTGCCTGGCGCACCAGGACTTTCTGGGAGGCACACCTACCTCCCACCAGGTCAGAGTTTAACCTCTGAGCCTGGTTCCCCAACCCAGGGTCACCACCCTGAGGTTGGGCAATTGCCTGGCACGCCAGGACTTTCTGGGGGGCACACCTACCCCCCACCAGGTCAGAGTTTAACCTCTGAACCTGGGTATCCAACCCAGGGTCACCACCCTGAGGTTGAACAATTGCCTGGCACACCAGGACTTTTTGGGAGGCACACCTACCTCCCACCAGGTCAGAGTTTAACCTCTGAACCTGGGTATCCAACCCACAGTCACCACCCTGAGGTTGGGCAACTGCCTGGCACACCCGGACTTTCTGGGAGGCACGCCTACCTCCCACCAGGTCAGAGGTTAACCTCTGAACCTGGTTCTCCAACCCAGGGTCACCACCCTGAGGTTGAACAATTGCCTGGCACGCCAGGACTTTCTGGGGGGAACACCTACCCCCCACCAGGTCAGAGTTTAACCTCTGAACCCGGTTATCCAACCCAGAGTCAGCACTCTGAGGTTGGACCACTGCCTGGTACACCAGGACTTTCTGGGGGGCACACCTACCCCCCAACAGGTCAGAGTTTATCCCCTGAACCTGGTTAGCCAACCCAGAGTCACCACCCTGAGGTTGAACCATTGCCTGGCAGGCCAGGATTTCCAGGGAGGCACACCTACCTCCCACCAGGTCAGAGTTTAACCTCTGAGCCTGGTTCCCCAACCCAGGGTCACCACCCTGAGGTTGGGCAATTGCCTGGCACGCCAGGACTTTCTGGGGGGCACACCTACCCCCCACCAGGTCAGAGTTTAACCTCTGAACCTGGTCATCCAACCCAGAGTCAACACCCTGAGGTTGGACAATTGCCTGGCACAGCAGGACTTCTTGGGAGGCACATCTACCTCCCACCAGGTCAGAGTTTAACCTCTGAACCTGGGTATCCAACCCAGAGTCACCACCCTGAGGTTGAATCTTTGCCTGGCATGCCAGGACTTCCTGGGGGGCACTCTCACCCCCCACAAGGGACACACCGTCCCCAAGGGCCACACAAGAGTCTGGTTGGCGCAGGTCTCCCGACCTCTGCCCAACCGGCAGAGTCTGGGTTTCCCCCAAACCAGAAACGGTTGTACCTGGATCATTCCTGGGGGGCTCTGCTCTCAGAGCTGTCCCCTGACTCTCAAGGTCCTCCACTGGGGTCTGCAACCCCCTCTCAACCCTATGTCTGGACTTCTGCACCCCCTCACTAGGAGGGGTACTGCCAGACACAAGAACTGTTGGGATGCTGGCTACAGTCACCCCCCCCAAGTTCTTCTGACACTGCGGGGCTTCCCTCATAAGGTGTCCCTACGGTACAGGCTAGGCTTCCCTCCTGGTGTTCCCTCATGGAACCCTCTAGGACCTGGGACCTACCTGGGACACTACAATCCTTTCCCACCACACTCGGTTGCGAACCACCTAGACCACTCCCTTCAGGAGCACCCCCAAATGCCTCTTCAGACTCTCTGGTACTCACCCAGAAGTCTGCCTCCATTGTAAGTTCCCTGGGGTCAGACAACTCACACTCCACCTGGTGTTGGCATAGCTCTGGAAAATAAGGACCAGACATATGCTCTCCAGCAATTACATCACTCTGCCCTTCACATGTATTAACCACAGTACCCTTCACCCAACCAACCAGTAACCCAACCTTGGAAAAGCACTCTACTTCACCCTCCTGAGACTGGTGAGACAGTATCTGTCTGTCCCTGACACTCAACCCATACTCTTCTGGGATGTCTCTACACTCTATATCCAGGACGTCCACCAGGGGGGAACCCTTTTCTCTGTCACTCTCTGCTAGAGTCAGTAAAGTGTCCCTCCCCCAGTAGGAATGTGACTCCCTGTGCCAGTTCCCCAATCCTTCTCAGGGACCCTGTGCATAACGGGAACTATCTCATACCCTTGAACCACCTGGGGTGTGTCAACTCCCTTCTTCAAGTTGGGCACCACATCTCTGGGCTTGTGCCCTTCTTCAGCAGTACTGGATGCAAGATTTTTGCTGCCACCATCTGAACTGGACTCAGCCCTTCCGGCCTCCAGTTTCAGCTCTTTACAGCTCAGCTCTTGAGCTGCAATCTTTTCTTCTTCCAGGGCTAAGAGACTTGCTGCCTCAGCCCTTTCAAGCTGCTCATCTAGCTCTTCCATACACCGCTCTAGAGCTAGGAGCCATTCATCTCCCACTGGTTCTCTTTCCTCATCTGAGTAGTCTTCCTCCTCATGTGAGCAGTCTTCCTCCTCATGTGAGTAGTCCTCCTCCTCATCTGAGGGGTACTTAGTCATTTGGTTTCTTGCTGCCGCTCTCTCTGCCCATCTTTCTTCCCCCCAGACTATGTAGGCATGTAGCATCTCCGCCTTAGTAGATCTCCTTGCTACAGGAAGGCCCCATTTTCTGCAAAGCTTCCTTAGGTCAGCCTTAGTGAGGTGGTCAGTAGGCACAAAGAATGAGTAGGTAAGCAATCTCATTGCTGACAAAGTCTTACTGGTAAGAACCAAAATCCAAAGTCCAAAATATCAATAGTATATCCAGGATATAGGAGAGAACCAAGAGCCAAGAACCAAGAACCAGGAGAGAACCAAGAGCAAAAAAAGATGAAAAATCAAGTTGACCTTCAACTGTGGGTAGGTAGTGAAATACTTAGCTACTGTATGTCACTGCACAAACACAAGTCCTATCCTCACCGCTGATCACCAATGTTAGAAATGGGGTTTTTGGTTGGCAGTCAGGCTGCCCTCTGTCCAAGCAAGAACCCTCACTCTAGTCAGGGTAAGTCACACACAATCCAAAATCAGCCTGTGCTCACCCTCCGGTAGCTTGGCACGAGCAGTCAGGCTTAACTTAGAAGGCAATGTGTAAAGCATTTGTGCAATAAATCATACAACACCATAGCATAACACCACAAAAATACACCACACAGTGTTTAGAAAAATATATAATATTTATCTGGGTATCTTCAGGTCAAAACGATCAAAGTTGCAATATGAATTTGTAAAGCTATCACTGAAAAGTGATATAAAGCGTCTTAAGTCTTTAGAAAGTAAACAGAGTCTCTTTCAAACACAAAGTACCTGGTTTCTGGTGGAAAATCTCCTCAGAGGGCCACAAAGGAAGAGGTGCGTGGAAAAAGGGTGTGTGCTTCGATTTCTCCCCAGCACACACGGACTTGCGTCGTTATTTTCCACGCGGGAAGTCGGGCGTCGTTTTTCCGGCGCGCGGACAGTCTCTTTCTTTGGGTCGCGGGGATGACCAGATGTCCCGGGTCTGTGCGTGGATTTTCCTGCTTGTTTTCCGGCTGCGCGTCGTTCTGCGGGGCTGCGTGTCGAAGTTTCGATCTCACGGCAGGCGTCGCGTCGATTTCTCCTGTGGAGTCGGGCGGCTTTGTCCTTGCGAGGCCGTGCGTCAAAGTTTTGATCTCACGGCAGGCGTCGCGTCGATTTCTCCTGCGGAGTCGGGCGGCGTTGTCCTTGCGAGGCCGTGCGTCAAAGTTTTGATCTCACGGCAGGCGTCGCGTCGATTTCTCCTGGGAAGTCGGGCGGCGTTGTCCTTGCGAGGCCGTGCGTCAAAGTTTCGGTCGTCCCGAAGGCGTCGCGTTGATCAGCGTCGGTGTGCGGCGTTTTTCTTGCCGTGGAACAAGCTGTGCGTCTAAAAGTTCGGCGCACGGAGCGTCCAAGAGGAAGAGTGAAGTCTTTTTGGTCCTGAGACTTCAGGGAACAGAAGGCAAGCTCTATCCAAGCCCTTGGAGAGCACTTTTACAGCCAGGCAAGAGTTCAGCAAGGCAGCAGGCCAACAGCAAGGCAGCAGTCCTTTGTAGAAAAGCAGACAGGTGAGTCCTTTGAGCAGCCAGGCAGTTCTTCTTGGCAGGATGTAGTTTCTGGTTCAGGTTTCTTCTCCAGCAAGTGTCTGATGAGGTAGGGCAGAGGCCCTGTTTTATACTAAGTTGTGCCTTTGAAGTGGGGGTGACTTCAAAGAGTCTCTAAGAAATGCACCAAGCCCCCTTTCAGTTCAATCCTGTCTGCCAGAGTCCCAGTAGGGGGTGTGGCAGTCCTTTGTGTGAGGGCAGGCCCTCCACCCTCCCAGCCCAGGAAGACCCATTCAAAATGCAGATGTATGCAAGTGAGGCTGAGTACCCTGTGTTTGGGGTGTGTCTGAGTGAATGCACAAGGAGCTGTCAACTAAACCTAGCCAGACGTGGATTGAAGGGCACAACAAGATTTTAGTGCAAAGAAATGCTCACTTTCTAAAAGTGGCATTTCTAGAATAGTAATATTAAATCCGACTTCACCAGTCAGCAGGATTTTGTATTACCATTCTGGCCATACTAAATATGACCTTCCTGCTCCTTTCAGATCAGCAGCTGCCACTTCAACAGTGGCTGAGGGCAGCCCCAATGTTAGCCTATGAAAGGAGCAGGCCTCACAGTAGTGTAAAATCGAATTTAGGAGTTTTACACTACCAGGACATATAACTACACAGGTACATGTCCTGCCTTTTACCTACACAGCACCCTGCTCTAGGGGTTACCTAGGGCACACATTAGGGGTGACTTATGTATAGAAAACGGGGAGTTCTAGGCTTGGCAAGTACCTTTAAATGCCAAGTCGAGGTGGCAGTGAAACTGCACACACAGGCCTTGCAATGGCAGGCCTGAGACAAGGTTAAGGGGCTACTGAGGTGGGTGGCACAACCAGTGCTGCAGGCCCACTAGTAGCATTTAATCTACCTGCCCTAGGCACATGTAGTGCACTCTACCAGGGACTTACAAGTAAATTAAATAGTCAATCATGGATAAACCAATCAGTAGTACAATTTACACAGAGAGCATATGCACTTAAGCACTGGTTAGCAGTGGTAAAGTGCCCCGAGGTCAAAAGCCAACAACATCAGGTCAGAAAAAATAGGAGGAAGGAGGCAAAAAGTTTGGGGATGTCCCTGTCAAAAAGCCAGGTCCAACAGTGGCATTTACTGCCAATGTGATATTGAGGGCCTTGATGTCGTTCTTACCACCTCGGAAAAGGTGGCGGATTGGTGTCTTAATACAGTGGGTGGAACATTGTCTTCCGCCTGACTGTAGGTGGTTACCACTGTGGTGTTTGTTGTTTCCACCCTGGCGGTCGGTGTGTTAAAGTGGCTGTCTGTCTGAGCTGTTTCCGCCATGGTCATAATTTGGTGGTATTTACTGGCAGCCTGTTGACAGTATTACCGCCACTTTATCACCAACCGCTAGGGTTGTAATGAGGGCCATAGTGTCCAATACCAAATCAAATTTTATCTGATTCCCAAGATACACAAAAATGACAAGAAACCTCCGGGCAGACCCATTGTAGCAATACAAGGTAGTCTGTTTGAATTTGGATCACAATATATAGAAGTATTTTTACATCCACTGGTAAAAAGTTTACTCTCATATTTGAAAGATACTACAGAGTTTCTACAATGAGTGTTTGATGTGAGTTGGGAAACTAATATGATCTTTATGACCTTCGATGTCACAACCCTGTATACCAGTATTCCACATCAAGAAGGAGTAAGAGCAGTAGAGCATTTTCTGAGGGCAAGACCCATAAGATTTTACAAGCATAGCAAAATGTTGATTATGATGATTAATTGGTGTTTAAAACACAACATTTTTTCTTCAATAATGACATTTTTGAACAAAGCTGTGGAACAGCTATTGGGACCTGTTTCACCCTGAGTTATGCAAACCTATATATGGGCTGGTGGGAGGAACAGGTGCTCAATAGCCCTTTGTTAGATTTATGGAATGACCACATTATTATGTGGCTGAGACGTATCGATGATATTTTTGTAATATGGAAAGGTGATGTGGAAAGTGCAAGAACATGCATTCTAGAGATTAAAGTAAGTGATTTGAATTTGAAATGTACAAGAAATATACACACAATAGATAGATTTTTTTAGATGTGAAGATTAGAATAGAAAATGGCAAAATGGAAACCACAGTATATAGAAAATCCACTGCATGGAATAGTATATTGCATGCAGCAAGCTTTCATCCTCAACCGTTAAAGGAGAATATCCCGTTAGGGGAGTTATAAAGAGCTAAGAGAATTTGTATCACTGAAAGAGATTTTGGGTTAGTACAACAAGATATAATAAAGAAATTGAAAATGAGAGGTTATTATGATACAACACTGGAAGTGGCTAAAAGAAAAGTGACGTCATGTCCTAGAGATTCCCTTTTAATATTTAATGTACAAGATAAGGATGGGAAAAATGGTAAGACAGGAACAGGTACTCATAGATTTATAACACTGCACATATGCAAATTAAAAGGATATTGCAAAAGCACTGGCATGTGTTGAAAAGTGATCCTATTATAGGTGCACAAATATCTATCCAGCCTCAGTTGACATATAGGAGGAGTAAATCTATGAGAGATGTATTGGTAAAGAGTGGCATTAGAAAACAAGAAATTGATAATACTTGGTTGAAACAACAGGATGGGTTTTATAAATGTTTTAAATGTAAAGCATGTAAAAATGGTGAGAGTATTAAATTGTTGATGGTAGGACATAAAACGGTACATAAAATTAGGGGACGATATACATGCAAAGTGATTTTGTAATATATACTTTAAAGTGTAGTTGTCCCAAAAATGTATGTAGGGAGTACCAAATTACAGGTACATAAATGGATTTGACAGCATTTGAGGGCTATTCAAAATAAGGATGAAACGTATCCTGTTGCTCGCCATATTCATGAAAGACATAATGGAAATCTGGATGAAATAAAATATAGTGTGATTGATGAAATAGCTAAAGATATTAGAGGTGGAAATAGAGAGAAAAAACTAAGAACTTTGGAATCTAGATATATAATTATGTTGGATACCAAAGAGCCTAATGGATTAAATAGTAGTGAGGAATTGTATATACATTTATAATGATATTTAGATGATTACAAGCACTGAGAAGGAGACAAGCAAATTAAATTAGAGAGTGAAGATGATAGACATTGATTTTTGATATTGGACACTATGGGGGTCATTATGAACCCTGGCGGTTCAGACTGGCATGTCAGCAGCGGGTTCAAAGACTGCCACCGACATGGCAGTCTGAACCGCCATATAATGAACACAGTCCTCCACCACCAGGCTGCTGCCAACAGATAGCCTGACGGTGGAGGGAATAATTTTCCGACAATCCGACAATCATTTTCTGACAGGGCAGAGCTGCAAGCAATGATTCCTTCTGCCACCAGCCTTTCCCTGGTGGGTTGCCCCACCAGAGAAAGGCTGGTGGAAGGGGTGCTCCGGGGCACCCCAGGGGTCCCCTGCACTGCCCATGCACTTGGCATTGGCAGTGCAGGAGGACCTGTGCAGTGCCCCATCGCGCAGATCACTTCCCGGTTTACGGGCAGTGATCTGCACAACGGGTGCAGCTGAACCCGCCGCACACTAACATTGGCCGCGGCTCCATTTGGAGCCGTTGTCAATGTTACACCCTTTTCCCCGCTGGGCCACGAGATCATAATGAGGGCCTATGTCATTTATGTCTCTAAAATTGAATATTCATACTCAAGAAGTATGGTTTATTATTAAGAAAAGAAAATGCATTAGGTAGTTATATGAAAAGAAATTTAAGGTAATTTAAAATGGATATTATAAGTGCGGACATCAAAAATTACATCATTGATATCATGAAGGATTAATGAACCAGAGAGATCATTAAGTAATAAGGTATATAGGACAAAGTATTTATTTAATTTTATTTATTGCGATCGTGATGGAATTAATATGAATATTGTGTAACTATCCATATCGTTATGTTGTCTTGTTTAGGTCGTTTCACGAACGATTCCAGAGATGTGGTAAAACAATTTGAAAATTAAGTAAAATAATGTGAAAGATGTAATATTGCTTCACTGATTGTGGAGACTGGCAGATTTGTAAATATATAAGTAAGCAAAAAGAATGTAGTTGGTACAAAAAACTAATCATGTGATAGATAAGGGGAACCCAATATGGCGACCGCTAGGTTGACGAAGGCATAAACGCCGAAAGGCGTACCTTTGCGTGTCAATAAATTGAATTTTAGCATTTGTGGAGTGCCGAATCTTTTTTTGTTTAGGTCGTTTCACGAACAATTCCAGAGATGTGGTAAAACAATTTGAAAATTAATTAAAATAATGTGAGAGATGTAATATTGCTTCACTGATTGTGGAGACTGGCAGAATTGTAAATATATAAGTAAGCAAAAAGAATGTAGTTGGTATAAAAAACTAATCATGTGATATATAAGGGGAACCCAATATGGCGATCGCTAGGATGACGAAGGCATAAATGCCGAAAGGTGTACCTTTGCGTACCTTTGCGTGTCAATAAATTGAATTTTAGCATTTGTGGAGTGCCAAATCTTTTTTTGAAGAAGAAAAGGCAAGTGAGATACCAGCACCACCGGCGTTCAGGAGCTGTGGGAAGTGACTGTATATATGCATTTACAAGATGAAGGATCACAAGAAAACAACAGCCCAAAGGATATGAATCACAAGAAAATGTAATACCCAAGAAAGAAGTGACTCAAACATATGGTCTCGCCAAAGAACAAAAATGCATTTCCACCACAAAGTTCTGGCTGATTTGTACCACAAGCCTACAGATGCTTCTTTGTATCTAAACTAGGCTTCATGTCACCCACGCCACACTAAAGTCAGCATCATCTACAGCCAAGCACTCAGAATCAGATGCATCTGCAACAATGATGACACCTGTAGATTTGCTACAAGAGCTTGTTACATTATTTAAAAAGCGAGGCTTGGCTCTGCATTTCATTCTGCAACAAAATGACAAGTCTTTGCAGTTACCCAGAGAAGTACTTATTTGGAATACCAACAGAAGAAACAAAAGTGATAGAATCCCATTTGTGGTTGAATATCATCCATCAGCCCTCAACTACAGAAATATAATACAAACAACTTTTCCCTTACTATCCACTTGTGCAAAATTGCAAAAGCTTTTTGCAAAACCACCAGTCATTGCTTACCAAAGAGCT
This sequence comes from Pleurodeles waltl, assembly GCF_031143425.1. Classification (NCBI taxonomy): domain Eukaryota; kingdom Metazoa; phylum Chordata; class Amphibia; order Caudata; family Salamandridae; genus Pleurodeles; species Pleurodeles waltl. Next base: position 780,991,024 of record NC_090439.1, read on the forward strand.
CCCAATGTACAATTGCTTATTGTGAGAGCTGAACTTAAGCAAGCTTTAACAAATGCAGGAGTTCATTGTTGTGATTTTAAAAGGTGCATCACATGTGAATACCTTTTACAAACAACATCAGTAACTATCTCTGTTACAAGAAGGACCTATGGAATGAGACAGCATCTTACATGTCGCTCAACATGCATTATTTATGTGCTTCAGTGCCATCGCCAAAGCTGTAAAAAATAATATGTAGGCCAACCAGTGAAAGACCTCGGTACATAATTCAGGAACCACAAATCAGCAATAATTAACAAGAAACTTGACCAGCCTGTAGCCAATCATCTTAACCTTGTGGACCATATACTATGAGGTTTGAAGATTTTCCCTGTGGAACAAGTCTTAAAGGAAGAACTACTGGACATCAGAGAAAACATCTGGATGTACTGTTTAAAATCACTTCATCCAGATGGACTGACCATCACTGACAATACCACTTCATTTCTGCATATCTGAAGAGTTCTCAGGACTGCATTGATTCCACATTCCAACTGGAATCTTCACTCATGATGCTTTTTGAAAATCCAGCAGTGTCAGCTGTGCAGCCACTAAGTAAACCATCTTGTACTACCCGAGAAGGCGGAAGCCAAAACTTTGTAGTAGAAATATATTTTTGTTCTTTGGTGAGACCATCTTTTTGAGTCACTTCTTTCATGTATATATATATATATAAATATATATATATATATCCAGGTGTTGTCACTCTGAGCAGTAAGGATCCAGGAACCAAGTGACCATCTATGAGGTGTTGTCACACCTTCAGCAGATGTGTGATTTCAGGAATTATCCACCACTATTAGCAAGCCCTCAGTCAGTAAAGCTATATTGCCTGCTGCTTCTTGGCATGATTTGGGGAAATGCAGATTGTGGTTTTTGGAGGACTCAATGACTGAAGTAGAAACTATGTTACCTGGAACCTAAAGGTAACTCATTCATTTAGGTAGAGGCATTCTGGGACCAACATAATGGTCCAGCCGATTGAGAAGTACTCTATGCAATTATACTTCAATTAAAGGAATTAGAAGAAATGTCAAAGCCTAAACTACATGCTTCTGCCTGAATAATGCAGGACTTTCATGCGTGGTTACACCATAACACTTTTATAATCCTGCACACACAAATCTGTGGTAGGCTTGAGCAGATGTTTATGGATAACTAGCAAATCTGCAAATATTTATCTGTCAACTATGGACCACAAATCATCAAGACTGATAGGCTGGATCCTGTAGTCCACAGCTTGATTTTTTTTTGCAGTTTGGCTCAAGCCATAGTGTCAAGGGTGCATGTCATATTGAAGATGATGTGAGCTAGTAAGGATGGATTCAGAGTCTGTTGAATAGATTTGCTTAATCTAGAAAGCATTGTCGGGCATTTCAATGTTTTCTTAGAAACTGTATTTGAGATAGGTAGGCAAGGTTGCTGGTACCAGGTTTATAAAATTCAGTTGGCTATGCTGATGGAGTGTTCTGCCCAAACCTTACTATACTACTAAATTCAATGTTTCAAGTTTATAGATGAACATGATGTCTAATATGGTTTACAGCAGCGTCCTTATGCTCAATTATCTACTGTCAGAAGGTATAACACTGGTTGAAGTCATCCAAGATCAAGACTTTGTGGGTTTTAGACTGTAAATGAAGTCTTGTTTGGAAAACCTCCTTCATCATTTTAGAGGAGTGACCACTGGGGCACAAAACACTTCTTCAATGAGAAAAGTATTAGGGCAGATGCCACAACAAGCAGCTATGCATTTGAATGGCTTTTATGCTGCAAATGTTGAAGAAGGTTATGGGTTTCAGGTATTGTACTGCTGCCACAGTCCCTCTTTTAGACTCTTTGTTCTTTGGGATGATTTGGGAGAAGTAGTTTGTTGATTGAGGCTGTGGGGCCATCTCCAAACCACGTATCACTATGTAAAACTATATGACAATTGAGTTTGAGGGGATATCATGGGTGTCCAGCAGATGCTTAACCACTTCGCTGCCAGGCCTTTTCCCCCTCCTGTGCCAGGCCTTTTTTTGCCTATTTGGGGCAGTTCGCGCTTAGGCCCGCATAACTTTTTGTCCACATAAGCTAACCAAGCCAAATTTGCGTCCTTTTTTTCCAACATCCTAGGGATTCTGGAGGTACCCAGACTTTGTGGGTTCCCCTGAAAGAGGCCAAGAAATTGGCCAAAATACAGGGAAAATTTTGTTTTTTTCAAAAAAATTGGAAAAAGTGGCTGCAGAAGAAGGCTTGTGGTTTTTCCCCTGAAAATGGCATCAACAAAGGGTTTGCGGTGCTAAACTCAGCAGCTTCCCAGCTTTCAGGAACAGGCAGACTTGAATCCGAAAACCCAATTTTTCAACACAATTTTGGCATTTTACTGGGGCATACCCCATTTGTGCAATTTTTTGTGCTTTCAGCCTCCTTCAAGTCAGTGACAGGAATGGTCATGAAACCAATGCTGGATACCAGAAACCTAAACATTTCTGAAAAGTAGACAAAATTCTGAATTCAGCAAGGGGTCATTTGTGTAGATCCTACAAGGGTTTCCTACAGAAAATAACAGCTGAAAAAGAAAAATATTGAAATTGAGGTGAAAAAAACATCAATTTTTCTCTACTTTTTACTCTGTAACTTTTCCCTGCAATGTCAGATTATCGAAAGCAATATACCGTTACGTCTGCTGGACTCCTCTGGTTGCGGGGATATATAGGGTTTGTAGGTTCATCAAGAACCCGAGGAACCCAGAGCCAATAAATGAGCTGCACCCTGCAGTGCGTTTTCATTCTATACCGGGTATACAGTAATTCATTTGCTGAAATATAAGGAGTAAAAAATAGCTATCAAGAAAACCTTTGCATTTCCAAAAAGGGCACAAGATAAGGTGTTGAGGAGCAGTGGTTATTTGCACATCTCTGAATTCCGGGGTGACCATAGTAGCACGTGAATTACATGGAATTTCTCAAATAGATGTCTTTTTTACACACACCCCTATATTTGGAAGGAATAAATGTAGAGAAAGACAAGGGGCAATAACACTTGTTTTGCTATTCTATGTTCCCCCAAGTCTCCCGATAAAAATGATACCTCACTTGTTTGGGTAGGCCTAGCGCCCGCGACAGGATATGCCCCAAAACACAACGTGGACACATCACAGAAAACAGAGCTGTTTTTAGCAAAGTGACTACCTGTAGATTTTGGCCTCTAGCTCAGCCGCCACCTAGGGAAACCTACCAAACCTGTGCATTTCTGAAAACTAGAGACCTAGGGGAATCCAAGGAGGGGTGACTTGTGTGGCTCGGACCAGGTTCTGTTACCCAGAATCCTTTGCAAACCTCAAAATTTGGCTAAAAAAACACATGTTCCTCACCTTTCTGTGGCAGAAAGTTCTGGAATCTGAGAGGAGCGACAAATTTCCTTCCACCCAGCATTCCCCCACGTCTCCCGATAAAAATTATACCTCACTTGTGTGGGTAGGCCTAGCGCCCGCGACAGGATATGCCCCAAAACACAACCTGGACACATCACAGAAAACAGAGCTGTTTTTAGCAAAGTGACTACCTGTAGATTTTGGCCTCTAGCTCAGCCGCCACCTAGGGAAACCTACCAAACCTGTGCATTTCTGAAAACTAGAGACCTAGGGGAATCCAAGGAGGGGTGACTTGTGTGGCTCGGACCAGGTTCGGTTACCCAGAATCCTTTGCAAACCTCAAAATTTGGCTAAAAAAACACATGTTCCTCACATTTCTGTGGCAGAAAGTTCTGGAATCTGAGAGGAGCCACAAATTTTCTTCCACCTAGCGTTCCCCCACGTCTCCCGATAAAAATGATACCTCACTTGTGTGGGTAGGCCTAGCGCCCGCGACAGGATATGCCCCAAAACACAACGTGGACATATCACAGAAAACAGAGCTGTTTTTAGCAAAGTGACTACCTGTAGATTTTGGCCTCTAGCTCAGCCGCCACCTAGGGAAACCTACCAAACCTGTGGATTTCTGAAAACTAGAGACCTAGGGGGATCCAAGGAGGTGTGACTTGCGGGGCTCGGACCAGGTTCTGTTACCCAGAATCCTTTGCAAACCTCCAAATTGGGCTAAAAAAACACATGTTCCTCACATTTCTGTGGCAGAAAGTTCTGGAATCTGAGAGGAGCCACAAATTTCCTTCCACCCAGCGTTCCCCCACGTCTCCCGATAAAAATGATACCTCTCGTGTGTGGGTAGGCCTAGCGCCCGCGACAGGATATGCCCCAAAACACAACGTGGACATATCACAGAAAACAGAGCTGTTTTTAGCAAAGTGACTACCTGTAGATTTTGGCCTCTAGCTCAGCCGCCACCTAGGGAAACCTACCAAACCTATGCATTTCTGAAAACTAGAGACCTAGGGGAATCCAAGAAGGGGTGACTTGTGTGGCTCGGACCAGGTTCTGTTACCCACAATCCTTTGCAAACCTCAAAATTTGGCTAAAAAAACACATGTTCCTCACATTTCTGTGGCAGAAAGTTCTGGAATCTGAGAGGAGCCACAAATTTCCTTCCACCCAGCGTTCCCCCACGTCTCCCGATAAAAATGATACCTCACTTGTGTGGATAGGCCTAGCGCCCGCGACAGGATATGCCCCAAAACACAACGTGGACATATCACAGAAAACAGAGCTGTTTTTAGCAAAGTGACTACCTGTAGATTTTGGCCTCTAGCTCAGCCACCACCTAGGGAAACCTACCAAACCTGTGCATTTCTGAAAACTAGAGACCTAGGGGAATCCAAGGAGGGGTGACTTGCGGGGCTCGGACCAGGTTCTGTTACCCAGAATCCTTTGCAAACCTCAAAATTTGGCTAAAAAAACACATGTCCCTCACATTTCTGTGGCAGAAAGTTCTGGAATCTGAGAGGAGCTACAAATTTCCTTCCACCCAGCGTTCCCCCAAGTCTCCCGATAAAAATGATACCTCACTTGCGTGGGTAGGCCTAGCGCCGGCGACAGGAAACACCCCAAAGCGCAACGTGGACACATCCTAAATTTTGGAAAAAAACAGAGGTGTTTTTTGCGAAGTGCCTACCTGTAGATTTTGGCCTCTAGCTCAGCCGGCACCTAGGGAAACCTACCAAACCTATGCATTTCTGAAAACTAGAGACCTAGGGGAATCCAAGGAGGGGTGACTTGCGGGGCTCGGACCAGGTTCTGTTACCCAGAATCCTTTGCAAACCTCAAAATGTGGCTAAAAATACACATGTTACTCACATTTCTGTGGCAGAAAGTTCTGGAATCTGAGAGGAGCCACAAATTTCCTTCTACCCAGCGTTCCCCCAAGTCTCCCGATAAAAATGATACATCACTTGTGTGGGTAGGACTAGCGCCCACGAAAGGAAAGGGCCCAAAACACAACGTGGACACATCACATTTTGTTTATAAAAAGCAGTGCCTACCTGTGGATTTTGGCCTGTAGCTCAGCCGACACCTGAGGAAACCTAGCAAACCAGTGCATTTTTGAAAACTAGAAACCCAGGGGAATCCAAGATGGGGTGACTTGCGGGGCTCTGACCAGGTTATGTTACCCAGAAACCTTTGCAAACATCAAAATTTGGCCCAAAAAACACTTTTTCCTCTCATTTCGGTGACAGAAAGTTCTGGAATCTGAGAGGAGCCACAAATTTCCTTCCACCCAGCGTTCCCCTAAGTCTCTCGATAAAAATGGTACATCACTTCTGTGGGTAGGCCTAGCGCCCACAAAAGGAAATGGCCCAAAACACAACGTGGACACAACATATTTTTTCACAGAAAACAGAGGTGTTTTTTGCAAGGTGCCTACCTGTGGTGTTTGGCCTGTAGCTCAGCCGGCCCCAGGGGGTGGGGGCAGAAATGCCCTAAAATAAATTTGCCCCCCCAACCCCCACCCTCCCCCGCCGGGAGCGACCCTTGCCTACAGGGTCGCTCCCCCTGCGTGACATTGGCGCCAAAAAACAAATCCCCGGTGCCTAGTGGTTTCTGCCCCAGGGGGGCAGAAATGGTCTAAATACAATTTGCCCCCCAGGGGAGCGACCCTTGCCTGATGGGTCGCTCCCCATCTCTAAAAAAAAGAAAGAACAAAAAAAAAAAACACAAAAAAAAAATTTGCCCTGGCGCCTAGAGGTTTCTTCCCCCCCTGGGGGCAGATCGGCCTAATAATAGGCCGATCTGCCCCCGGGGGGGCAGAAATGGCCTAAAATAAATTGCCCTCCCCCCCAGGGAGCGACCCTTGCCTAAGGGGTCGCTCCCTTTGCGTGAAATTCACGCAAAGAAAAAACTCCCTGGTGTCTAGTGGTTTCTACCCCCCTTGGGGGCAGATTGGCCTCATCAAAATAGGACAATCTGCCCCCAAGGGAGGCAGAAATGGCCAAAATATAATTTTCCCCCAAGGGGAGCGACCCTTGCCTAAGGGGTCGCTCCCCACCAAAAAAAAAAAAAATGAAACAAAAAAAAAAAAAATGGTCCCTGGTGCCTAGAGGTTTCTGCCCCCCCCCCTGGGGGCAGAAAAGGCCTTTTCAAAAAAATGCCCCCCCTGGGAGCGACCCTTGCCCAAGGGGTCGCTCCCTTTTGTCAATTTCAATGAAAAAAAATAAAAAAACCCTGGTGTCTAGTGGTTTCTACCCCCCTTGGGGGCAGATTGGCCTCATCAAAATAGGCCAATCTGCCCCCAAGGGGGGCAGAAATGGCCAAAATATAATTTTCCCCCAAGGGGAGCGACCCTTGCCTAAGGGGTCGCTCCCCACCTCAATAAAAAAAAATGAAACAAAAAAAAAAATGGTCCCTGGTGCCTAGAGGTTTCTGCCCCCCCTGGGGGCAGAAAAGGCCTTTTCAAAAAAATGCCCCCCCTGGGAGTGACCCTTGCCCAAGGGGTCGCTCCCTTTTGTCAATTTCAATGAAAAAAAAAAAAATCCCTGGTGTCTAGTGGGGTTTCAAAAGCCGGATTGCAAGCAATCCGGCTTTTGAAACCCTCGGAGGGACTTCAAAGGGAAGGAAATACTTTTCCTTCCCTTTGAAGCCCCTCCGGGCCTCCCAAGTGATTGAAAAAGAAATGCTTTTGCATTTCTTTTTCAATCGCGCTGGAAGCAGAGCTTCCAGCGCGACTAGGGAGGCCCCTGTGACAAATCAGCGCGCGCTCGTGCGCTGACGTCACAGGGGGGGTGGGGGGGGTCGGGGGTGGAAGGGGAAGGGATTCCCCGGTCAGCCCTGACCTAGGGGGGTGGGGGGGCGGCCCTCGGGAGGAGCGCTAGCGCTTCTCCCGAGGGAAGCATTCAGGACGTAATGGTTACGTCCATGGCGCCACACGGGCGCTGCCATGGACGTAACCATTACGTCCGTGGCGGGGAAGGGGTTAAAGATTGAGTGAGTATTCATGAGTCTTCTTTTATGAAATTATATTTAAGGTTCAGTGGTTAGAAGAAGTGTGAATAAGGGAGTTATTATGCTGAGGTCTTAGTTGAAGAGTGGTTTTCGCAGGATGGGGATGGTGGTAGAATCTCCTGGGGAGTGTTGATGACATGTGGCTGCAAGAGGACAGGCTTGGGATTTTCAGTGACCTTCTGCTTGATCAATTTGAACTGTTGGAATAACACTTCAAAGGCCTCTTATGTCTTGTTATTATCATGTATTATGAATGTTCCATTGTTATAAACGTAAATGGGGAGCTAGCAGTGTCACAGGAGATGGTAACCTATGGGGCCTGATTCACAAAGGTGAACTTGGACTTTTGGTCTACGTTTAGACCAAAAGTCTAAGTAAACAACTTTTTGGTATTCACAAAGGTGTTATGAGTAGTATTTTTACGTCCACACGTACACAGAGTACACACCAGGTGTGGAGATTCTGCCCCGAGTGTAGACGTAAAGATACTACTCATGAAATACCTTTGTAAATACTAAAAAGTCATAAACTTAGACATTTGGTCTAAAGTTAAACCAATAGTCTAAGTTTACCTTTGTGAATCAAGCCCCAGGTTTGGTGCTGAATGAATTTCTGAGACTCTGCTAACCACAGCCTTCAAAGGTTCAGTGTACACTACTGTCTACAGGCCATATCCATGAGGAGGTGATATGATACTCATATGCACAATAAGATATGAGTGGCTTACTATACACGCTTGTATAGATCAATATCGATACGGCATGGAGGTTCTCAACGTGTGTCACTTTTGTCACTTACAAACCCTTCCTTTCCTTATGTCACAATGGCGATGGTATCCAATTTGAGATGAGAGTAGTTGTACAAAATTTAGTTAGAATTTGTTCGGGACCTGAGGAGGAAAGCTGCTACATATGCAGCACTGACTAAACGCATGTTGGCTTGGGCATGTAAGATGGAAATTGTTTGAAGAAAAGGTTTTTGCTTGTATGAAAGACAGAAGATGTTTAAAGAAAGAATAAAACATAGACTACAAATGAAATTGAGTGCCCGGAGTGTCCTTTGAAAATTTGGAGTGTCTCAATTAAGGAAGACTGGGTGGCTCTTCCTCTCCGGGGTGCTACATACGTTGGATTTAACCTATTGACACGTATGAGAGAGTGCACCGTTAATCCCAGCTACCCCTATGATCTATTGCAAAATCATACAACATGTCTGTGGCAAGCACTAAAATGAGTCAGCTTGCTTGATCTCGCTGTGCAATGTGTATGTTGGTCTGTCTGAAAGCAACCACCTGCCACAAAAAAATCCCAATTCACGTTTTTTGTTACTAAAAGTAATCTGAGCCCATAGCATCTTTAGATTGTTAGTGACGTATATTGTGTAAGTGTGACATATTTCAAGAGATCTGAGAAATTACATGTGTGTTTCTTGTTTACATTTCAAAAATATATTCACACATCACTTCACACTTCATATGCTTCCTTTCACTTTAAATTGTAAGTCCGGTGAATGATGTAACAATACATCTCAAAACTCCAACTGACATCATCAAATAAAGCAACATTCTTGAATGCTTATTGTTGGTGAATGCTGGAAATCCAGAACTGGGTTAAATTGGCCATCCAGAGTAAAAAACAATCTGCCCTAACATCGTTCACCGGATGATCTCTTTAACAGCCCTGCCAAATTGCAGGAACAAAGAACGTATTTTGTACCATAATCTAGGCCATTTGGACTTAGAAACCTCCCTTTTCTATCTACTGTCATTCACTTTCACAAGATGGAACATAAACTTTATTCTATTCTATTTTATTCTACACATGATTACCAATGGAAAATCCCCTATTCTTTCAATATTCAAGTTGATATTTTGGCAGTTTATGGAATAACAACCTACGTAAAAGGCGTAAATCAGGCTGCTTGGTCAGGCAGTGAACCAATTAAATGCTAGCTATTGAATTAATGAGAGACGTCAGGAGAATAAACGGTGAAAAATCAGACAGGTAAGGAGGGATTGATAGCACTGAAAATAATGATGGGGGGTACTGAGAGATAGAGGGAGAAACTGAGCGAAGGAGTGACTGATTTTTGTACACATACTAAAAGCACATACATCACTGGTGGGACTGATCAGGAAGTGACAGGACATCAAATGCAGGCACTAAAGCGTTGAAAAAAAACAACGCGACTAAAGCAATGCATCCTGCGGATGCCCTCGAATAATGTGCTGGGAGTGCTCTGGCATCGACGGCTCTGAACCTGAATATCAACCCATGAATAAAGAAGGCGCTCCTAATGCCCTAAACGTGTATTTTTCTTTTTGCAAAGATCGTGCTACATAAATCTGGAATTACTACTTTTTAAATCTCATCTCTCATGACAAACAGTTATCAAATCATGGGCAATAGAATGGAGGTACCAAGGCTCACACAGAACAAAATAGCACAAAGAGATTTCTTATAGAGTGATACTCAATTAAAAACTTCAATTTTCAAAAATAATAGTGTGTCATTCTTGTTAGGTTTCTCGTTGTTCAGTGACAAATGTCACTGGATCAAGGACAGTCTAAATCAATATATTATGTAAGCAGCCATTTGCAATGCAGCCTCTCTCAATATGCATACTTATGAAAAATCTACGAGCTGCACGTGACAAGAATCAGACTGCAAAGTATTTGTTGAAAAATGAAAACAATATAAGGAAATGTATATAAAAAAACAAACGTTTAAAAAACACAGGCAAATGCAGTTTTGCCACTGAAAAGTCAATTTTATATTAGCCTAAAAAAGAAAAATAACATTTCGAAATGTTTTTTTTCTCCTTGCTAATTGGATTATACCACATATGCTTTGTTTATCAAATTGGTTCAACATTCCATCTGGAAGTATTTTACTGCACCGGTTCCTGGCACACTACAGAGCAGGAAAGAGCTCGGTGATGGGAATGCACTGTGCGATAGCAATATACAAAAAGAAATCCATATACACATACATAATTTATTGTATCGGTTATGTATGCATGTGTGTGTGAGACAGGTGGCTTGATGTATAGTCAGCATGCTACTTTGCCAAAGGTTTCACGGCAACTGCAGACCTGTTTCGCATACATCATCGAGGAAGCATACTCGCCTGCGCGGAACTATGCAAATGTTTCTTTGTTAACAGTTTTCAAAAGAATCATACAGACTACAAGTGTAGTCATCCTTCCCTTAGAAGGCCCATCAAAAGACTCTTACACAACAGTGACTCTTACACATAACCCAATACATAACACTCAAACCAAGAGCTGTGTTCAGTCTTTCCAGACACATGGTAATTCACCCCAGGGATGCACAGACTCATCACTCAGCCAGAGAGAAGAGCGAGTCAAGTATTCCTCCACAAATCCATACGCTCAGTTCATCAATTTTGTACACCTTCCCTGGCAGGTGTGGTATTGTATGGGTTATGAGGCACGCAGGATTGCCACACACGGGATTGCCACGGGGATGGTGATGCTTTTAAAACTAAATAGACCGGAACATGGAGAATGTAGAATCCAACGGGTGATTCTTTAGAAGCTAAATAGACAGGAACTTTGGGAATGTAGAATCCAACGGTATAGTAGGGGAAGACAGTTGACGAGGAAAGATGTATTGCTGAGGCTAGCGCAGGTGTATTATTAGACATGTATTAATGAGTTTTTATGTATTTTGAATAACAAGTTTATGTAGAAAATATGATAATGTAGCAAAATAATGCACGCATTTGAAATTGTGATTCCGAAGAATGGCCACCAATGTTAACGAAATGTACTTATCAATGATTTAATAATATGAAATGTTGAATATATGTTAGACTAATGCAGTAATATGTCATATAAGGTTATGAATTAAGATTTAGCTTTGTTAATTGTAGGCCTTAACTTAGCGAATGTTTTTGCCTAGTTGCCAGGCCTCATGTAAAAGCTGTATTTCTTAGCGTTTAATAAAGTTGCTGACCAGAGAAAATTAAACTGTGAATCTCTATTGTATTGTTAAATGTGCTCATAACTGAAGCTTTTCATGTGAACCGACTGCCAGGAGATGATTTACCTACTAATGCAACGTTTTATATGGAATGTGTGAGAGACTAACTTTCCCAGGTCAAGAACAATGAAGATACTGACTGGAGTAGAAGCTGCAACAATATTGTTCCCTGACAAGCCGGATGATGAGGACATCGCAAGAGAAACCAATCAACATGTGAAAGGAGTAATATTAGAATTCATAGATTTGGGACTTTAGTTTTATTGGACAGAGTGTGAACATACGATTAACTGACCAATAGGGATTTGGTGGGTAGTTTAGGTAACTTTGACTTAACAACACTTATTGCCCATATTTCCTGACCGAGAGGTTACTACTTTCTTATGCGTCTTGACAAGAGACGTGCTTAACTTTAATGCTTAAAGACTTTGCCCTTTTTAAATTCTGATGCTGAATCCTGATGCCTTGCTGATCGACTGATGTCCTGAGGACAAAGACTGATTCTGCTTTGCTGATCCACCCTGACGATAGGTGTTAGACCTGACAGCCTTAGGGTAGTCACCCCTAACTTTTTGCCTGCCTCCCTCCAATTTTTGGACACTGTTTTTGCTGGCTTCTAGACTCTGCGCACTTTACCACTGCTAACCAGTGCTAAAGTGCATATGCTCTCTCCCTTAAAACATGGTAACCTTGAATCCTACCTGATTGGACTATTAATCTACTTATAAGTCCCTAGTAATGTGCACTCTATGTGCATAGGGCCGGTAGATTAAATGCTACTAGTGGGCCTGCAGCACTGGTTGTGCCACCCACTTAAGTAGCCCCTTTTCCTTGTCTCAGGCCTGCCATTGCAAGGCCTGTGTGTGCAGTTTCACTGTCACCTCGACTTGGCATTTAAAAGTACTTGCCAAGCCTAAACCTCCCCTTTCTCCAGATATAAGTCACCTCTAATGTTGCCCTAGGTAACCCCTAGAGCAGGGTGCTGTGTGGGTGAAAGGCAGGACATGTACCTGTGTAGTTTACATGTCCTGGTAGTGTAAAACTCCTAAATTAGTTTTTGCACTACTGTGAGGCCTGCTCCTTTCATAGACTACCGTTAGGGCTGCCCTCATACAGTATTGAAGTGGTAGCTGCTGATCTGAAAGGAGTAGGAAGGTCATATTTAGTATGGCCAGAATGGTAATATAAAATCCTGCTGACTGGTGAAGTTGGATTTAATATTACTATTCTAGAAATGCCACTTTTAGAAAGTGAGCATTTCTTTGCACTTAAATCTTTCTGTGCCTTACAATCCACGTCTGGCTGGGCTTAGTTGACAGCTCCTTGTGCAGTCACTCAGACACACCCCAAACACAGGGTACTCAGCCTCACTTGCATACATCTGCATTTTGAATTGGTCTTCCTGGGCTGGGAGGGTGGAGGGCCTGCTCTCACACAAAGGACTGCCACACCCCCTACTGGGACCCTGGCAGACAGGATTGAACTGAAAGGGGACCTGGTGCACTTCTGAGCCACTCTTTGAAGTCTCCCCCCACTTCAAAGGCACATTTGGGTATAAAACAGGGCCTCTGCCCTACCTCATCAGACACTTGCTGGAGAAGAAACCTGAACCAGAAACTACATCCTGCCAAGAAGAACTGCCTGGCTGCTCAAAGGACTCACCTGTCTGCTTTCTACAAAGGACTGCTGCCTTACTGTTGGCCTGCTGCCTTGCTGAACTCTTGTCTGGCTGTGAAAGTGCTCTCCAAGGGCTTGGATAGAGCTTGCCTCCTGTTCCCTGAAGTCTCAGGACCACAAAGACTTCTCTTTTTCACTTGAACGCTCTGTGCGCCGAACATTTCGACGCACAGCTTGTTCCTTGGCGAGAAAAACACTGCACACCGACGCTGATCGACGCAACGCCTTCGGGACGACCGGAACTTCGACGCACGGCTTCGCAAGGACAATGCTGCCCAACCTCTAGAGGAGAAATCGACGCGACGCCTGCCGTGAGATCGTAATTTCGACACGCAGCCCCGCAGAACGACGCGCAGCCGGAAAACAAGCAGGAAAATCCACGCACAGACCTGGGACATCTGGTAATCCCCGCGATCCACAGAAAGAGACTGTCCGCGTGCCGGAAAACGACACACGACTTCCCCGCGTGAAAAATAACGACGCAAGTCCGTGTGTGCTGGGGAGAAATCGACGCACACACCCTTTTTCCACGCCTCTCTTCTTCTGTGGCCCTCTGAGGAGATTTTCCGCTCCAAACCAGGTACTTTGTGCTGAAAGAGACTTTGTTTGCTTTTTAAAGACTTAAGACATTCTTATATCACTTTCCAGTGATATCTCTATAAATTCACATTGCAACTTTATTCTTTTTGACTTACAATTATTCTGATAAATATTATATATTTTTCTAAACACTGTGTGGTGTATGTTTGTGGTGCTATATGGTGGTATTGTATGATTTATTGCACAAATACTTTACACATTGCCTTCTAAGTTAAGCCTGACTGCTCGTGCCAAGCTACCATAGGGTGGGCACAGGATAATCTTGGATTGTGTGTGACTTACCCTGACTAGAGTGAGGGCTTTTGCTTGGACAGGGGGTAACCTGACTGCCAACCAAAAACCCCATTTCTAACATTGGTGATCAGCGGTGAGGATAGGACTTGTGTTTGTGCAGTGACATACAGTAGCTAAGTATTTCATTACCTACCCACAGTTGAAGGTCAACTTGATTTTTATCTCTTTTTGCAAAATTTCGTTTTTTTTCTTCCTGACAATTTTCAAAAACTAAATCCTCACTCGACATGTCTCTGACTGGGTCTCAAATGGGAGACTTTGACCTAGTCCTGTTGGATACATATACGGTCAAACAGCTAAGAGCATTCTGCAGGGCAATGAGGGTACCCACCCAAGGGGCCTCCAAAAAGGAGGACTTTCAAGTGGCGCTGAGGGCCTGGGCAGAAGCCCATTTAGAAGAGAATGATGAGGAAGAGGAGCCAGAAAATGGCCCCTCAGAGGATTTGTTGCTATCTGTGGATGATGTTACCACTGCAATTGTGCCCCCTTCCAGACCAGGGAGCAGTGTCTCTGTGCAAAGCCTGACCACAGAGGAAAGGAGAGAGGAAAGGGAGTTCCAATTGCAAATGGCAAAACTGAAAATTGAGGCTCAACAGGAGGAAAGAAGGGCTGAGAGAGAAGCCAAGCAAGCTGAGGCTGAAAGAGCAGCCAAACAAATTGAAGCTGAAAGAGAAGCCAAACAAGCTGAAGCTGAAAGAGCAGCCAAACAGGTGGAGGCTGAGAGAGCTTTGGCTGAAAATAAACTATTGTTGGCTCATGAACTGAGTCTCAAGGAGCTGGAGATCAAGGCGAGACAGTCTGAATCCAGCAATAATGGTGGCAGCATACAGACAGGACCTGCTGGAGAAAAGAAGGTTCGTATACCCAAAAATGTAGTGCCCAGTTTTGTGGTGGGAGATGACATAAATAAATGGTTAGCTGCTTCCGAAGTGGCACTAAGGGCTCATGAGGTTCCTGAAGGGCAATGGGGGTTAGCTATGTGGGGTTATGTACCGCCATTGGGGAGGGACACACTCCTCACATTGGATCAACCTGATCAAAACACATACCCACTTCAGAAAGCCACTTTACTTGCCAAGTTTGGGCTGACCCCTGAGGGATACTGTCAGAGGTTCAGGGACAGCACCAAACAAACCACACAAACATGGGTAGATTTATTTGACTTCTCCAGTAAGGCACTGAATGGATGGGTGCGGGGCAACAAAGTAGATGAGTACAAAGGTTTATATGACTTGATTCTGAGAGAGCATATGCTTAACACTACTTATACAGAGTTGTGCCAGCACTTAGTGGATAGTAAGCTGACTGATCCCAGGAAGCTTGCTGAGGAGGCGGACCTCTGGGTTAGCACCAGAGTGTCCAAGAAGGTACCTGGGGGGGACACCCACAAAATGTGGTCAGGGTTCCCAACAGAAGAAAGAGGGGGGAGATAAACTTACAGATAAGGAACTCTCCAAAGGCCCCCAAAAGAATTCCCAGGGAGGGGGTGGCAACCCTTCCTTTTCCAGATTTGGGAAAAAGCCAGGGACTTATGACAGGTCAGGAAAATCCAACCCCAAATGCATGGAGTGTTACCAGTATGGTCACTATAAAGGCGACCCCCAGTGCCCCAAAAGAGCACCGTCCACTACCGGAAAGACACCTGGGTTGACTAGTGTAGCGCTCGGGGGGAGATGGACCCAGATAGCTTTGGGGAACAGGTAGAGATTTCCCTAGTGTCCCTGGGAGAAGGAGAAATGGTGCCCAAAGCCCACATGCCCCAAAATACTTCCAAGTACAGGCAGTGGGTCACCATTGATGGGCAGAAGGTGGAGGCTCTGCGTGACACAGGAGCCAGTATGACTACTATCAAGAGTCAGCTGGTGTCAACAGAGCAGATAGTCCCTAATACATTCCACCAGGTCATAGTCGCTGACAATCGTGAGAGTCACCTACCGGTGGCTCTGGTTCCCTTTGAGTGAGGGGGGGTCTCTGGTACTCTGAAAGTAGCTGTGAGTCCTGCCATGCCTGTAGATTGTCTGTTAGGCAATGATCGTGAGCATACTGCTTGGAAAGAAGTGGAGCTCAGGTCTCACCTGGAGATGTTAGGGTTACCTGAGTGGGTCTGCATGACCACACGGTCCATGGCTGACCGAGAGGGAAGTCAAGGGCGTCTGGAGCCTGGAACAATGGCCCAGAGAGCTGCCAAGAGGAGGGGCAAGGGGCGCGGGAAACCGGCCCCAGAAGTTCCCGCAGTGGCTGACGGGGCTCCTGAAGAGGAGGCTCCCAAGCCAACTGGGGAAGACATTGCCACCCTAGGTGACTTACCTGAGCTTGCTGGCTGGCAAGTTGAGGGTGGACACACCAGGGAGGAATTCTGCAAGGCGCAGAAAGAATGTCCCACTCTGGAAGGTCTGAGGAAACAAGCCTCAAACCAGGTGGCAGGTGAAGCCTCTGGCGATCACCACATATATTGGGAGAATGATCTCCTCTACAGTGAGCCTAAGGTTCCGGCCTTTGGGGCAGCGCGTACGCTGGTGGTCCCCCAGTGTTACCGAACCTTCCTACTGGGTCTGACTCACGACATTCCCCTGGCAGGACATTTGGGGCAAGGCAAGACCTTTAACAGGCTTGTCACCCACTTTTATTGGCCCAGAATGAGGACAAACTCAGATAAGTTCTGCAGATCTTGTCCTACCTGCCAGGCCAGTGGTAAAGCAGGAAAGAGGGTTAAAACCCCCCTGATTCCACTTCCTGTCGTTGGCATCCGCTTTGAAAGGGTGGGCATCGACATTGTTGGTCCATTGGACCCCAAAACTGCCTTAGGCAACAGGTTCATCCTGGTTTTGGTGGACCATGCCACCCGTTACCCAGAGGCAATCCCTCTGAGGACCGTAACTGCACCGATGGTGACCAGAACTCTGATGGGGATATTTACCCGTGTGGGATTCCCCAAGGAGATAGTGTCTGACAGAGACACTAACTTCATGTCTGCATACATGAAGTCTCTGTGGGATGCGTGTGGTGTAACCTACAAGTTCACCACACCCTATCACCCCCAGTCTAATGGTCTTGTGGAGAGATTCAACAAGACCTTGAAAGGCATGATTGGTGGCCTCCCTGAGGCCATGAGGCGTAAGTGGGATGTCCTCTTACCATGCCTTCTCTTTGCTTATAGAGAGGACCCCCAGAGGGGGGGTAGGGTTCAGTCCCTTTGAGCTTCTCTATGGGTACCCTGTCAGGGGACCCTTAAGCATTGTCAAG
The DNA here is from genome assembly GCF_031143425.1 of Pleurodeles waltl. NCBI lineage: Eukaryota > Metazoa > Chordata > Amphibia > Caudata > Salamandridae > Pleurodeles > Pleurodeles waltl. The sequence goes on from NC_090439.1 coordinate 781,008,258, forward strand.
GAGGGGTTGGAGAAAGCTCCAAAGGCACCCCCTCAGGATGTGGTCAGCTACATGTTGGCCCTCCGCAACCAGATGACCCCCTTCTGGAAAGAGGCCCAACATAACCTTGAGGCCAGTCAAGAGGTAATGAAACGCTGGTATGACCAGAAGGCCACCCTGGTAGAGTTTCAACCTGGAGACAAAGTGTGGGTAATGGAGCCAGTAGAGCCTAGAGCTCTCCAGGACCGCTGGTCTGGCCTATTTGAAGTAAAGGAGCGGAAAGGGGAGGCCACTTACCTAGTGGACCTCCAAACCCCTAGGAACCCCCTAAGGGTGCTCCATGTTAACCGACTAAAGGCTCATTTTGAGAGGTCCGAGATCAACATGCTTCTGGTCACAGATGAAGGAATGGAAGAGGAGAGTGAACCTCTCCCCGACCTCCTCTCTGCCCAAGAAGGTGATGGGTCAGTGAACGGGGTCATTATTTCTGACTCCCTGACTCTAAACCAGAAAGGAGACTGCTATGAGCTGTTGGAGCAGTTCTCCCCCCTGTTCTCCCTTACTCCTGGACTGACCCACCTCTGTGTTCATGACATTGACACCGGTGACAGTCTCCCTGTGAAGAACAAAATTTACAGGTTATCGGATAAGGTGAAGGCCAGCATCAAGGAGGAGGTCTCCAAGATGTTAGCTCTAGGGGTTATCGAGAAATCCAGTAGTCCCTGGGCCAGCCCAGTGGTGTTGGTCCCTAAGGCTACTGCCCCAGGTGCGAAGCCAGAACTCCGGTTCTGTGTGGACTACCGGGGTCTCAACTCAGTCACACGGACTGATGCTCACCCCATCCCCCGAGCTGATGAGCTCGTTGACAGGCTGGGCGCTGCCAAGTTCCTGAGTACGTTTGATCTTACTTCAGGGTACTGGCAGATCACCCTGACTGAGGGGGCTAAAGAAAGATCCGCATTTTCAACCACTGATGGCCATTACCAGTTCCGGGTGATGCCGTTTGGATTGAAAAATGCCCCCGCTACCTTCCAACGGTTGGTTAACGGGGTCCTAGCTGGCAAGGATGCCTTCTGTGCAGCCTACCTGGATGACATAGCTGTCTACAGTTCCAGCTGGGAGGAACACCTGCTTCACCTCAAGGGGTGCTTCAGGCCCTGCAACAGGCAGGCCTGACCATCAAGGCTAGTAAGTGCCAGATTGGGCAGGGTTCCGTGGTGTACTTGGGACACCTAGTGGGTGGTGGCAAGGTGCAGCCACTCCAGGCCAAGATTGAAACTATCAAGGCCTGGCAACCACCTAGAACTCAGACTGAGGTGAGAGCCTTTTTAGGCCTCACAGGATACTACCGCAGATTTGTCAAGGGCTATGGTACCATTGTGTCACCCTTGACAGAACTCACTTCCAAGAAACAACCTAGGTTGGTGAATTGGACAGAGGCTTGTCAGAAAGCCTTTGACTCCCTGAAGGAAGCCATGTGCACGGCCCCCGTGCTCAAGGCCCCTGACTACTCCCAGGAATTTATCGTGCAGACAGACGCTTCAGAGCATGGCATAGGGGCAGTCCTAGCACTGCTAAATGAGGAGGGCCTAGACCAACCAGTAGTCTTTATTAGCAGAAGGCTATTACCACGGGAACAGAGGTGGAGTGCTATTGAGAGAGAAGCTTTTGCTGTGGTCTGGGCACTGAAGAAGCTAAGACCCTACCTGTTTGGGACTCACTTCCGGGTTCAGACAGACCACAAGCCCCTCAGATGGCTCATGCAGATGAGGGGTGAGAATCCAAAACACTTGAGGTGGTCCATTTCCCTACAGGGGATGGACTTTACGGTGGAACATCGCCCAGGGGTTAACCACGCCAATGCTGATGGTCTCTCCAGATACTTCTGCCTTAGCGATGAGAGCTCCCAGGAGGTCGGGTAGCTCTCCCCACTTTCAGCTGGGGGGGACACATGTTAGACCTGACAGCCTTAGGGTAGTCACCCCTAACTTTTTGCCTGCCTCCCTCCAATTTTTGGACACTGTTTTTGCTGGCTTCTAGACTCTGCGCACTTTACCACTGCTAACCAGTGCTAAAGTGCATATGCTCTCTCCCTTAAAACATGGTAACCTTGAATCCTACCTGATTGGACTATTAATCTACTTATAAGTCCCTAGTAATGTGCACTCTATGTGCATAGGGCCGGTAGATTAAATGCTACTAGTGGGCCTGCAGCACTGGTTGTGCCACCCACTTAAGTAGCCCCTTTTCCTTGTCTCAGGCCTGCCATTGTGTGTCACCTCTAATGTTGCCCTAGGTAACCCCTAGAGCAGGGTGCTGTGTGGGTGAAAGGCAGGACATGTACCTGTGTAGTTTACATGTCCTGGTAGTGTAAAACTCCTAAATTCGTTTTTGCACTACTGTGAGGCCTGCTCCCTTCATAGGCTAACATTGGGGCTGCCCTCATACAGTATTGAAGTGGTAGCTGCTGATCTGAAAGGAGTAGGAAGGTCATATTTAGTATGGCCAGAATGGTAATATAAAATCCTGCTGACTGGTGAAGTTAGATTTAATATTACTATTCGAGAAATGCCACTTTTAGAAAGTGAGCATTTCTTTGCACTTAAATCTTTCTGTGCCTCACAATCCACGTCTGGCGGGGCTTAGTTGACAGCTCCTTGTGCATTCACTCAGACACACCCCAAACACAGGGTACTCAGCCTCACTTGCATACATCTGCATTTTGAATGGGTCTTCCTGGGCTGGGAGGGTGGAGGGCCTGCTCTCACACAAAGGACTGCCACACCCCCTACTGGGACCCTGGCAGACAGGATTGAACTGAAAGGGGACCTGGTGCACTTCTGAGCCACTCTTTGAAGTCTCCCCCCACTTCAAAGGCACATTTGGGTATAAAACAGGGCCTCTGCCCTACCTCATCAGACACTTGCTGAAGAAGAAACCTGAACCAGAAACTACATCCTGCCAAGAAGAACTGCCTGTCTGCTCAAAGGACTCACCTGTCTGCTTTCTACAAAGGACTGCTGCCTTGCTGTTGGCCTGCTGCCTTGCTGAACTCTTGTCTGGCTGTGAAAGTGCTCTCCAAGGGCTTGGATAGAGCTTGCCTCCTGTTGCCTGAAGTCTCAGGACCAAAAAGACTTCTCTTTTTCACTTGGACGCTCCGTGCGCCGAAAATTTCGACGCACAGCTTGTTCCGCGGCGAGAAAAATGCTGCACACCGACGCTGATCGATGCAACGCCTTCGGGACGACCGGAACTTCGACGCACGGCTTCGCAAGGACAACGCCGCCCGACCTCTAGAGGAGAAATCAACGCGACGCCTGCCGTGAGATCGTAATTTCGACGCGCAGCCCCGCAGAATGACGCGCAGCCGGAAAACAAGCAGGAAAATCCACGCACAGACCCGGGACATCTGGTAATCCCCGCGATCCACAGAAAGAGACTGTCCGCCACCGGAAAACGACGCACGACTTCCCCGCGTGAAAAATAACGACGCAAGTCCGTGTGTGCTGGGGAGAAATCAACGCACACACCCTTTTTCCACGCCTCTCTTCTTCTGTGGCCCTCTGAGGAGATATTCCGCTCCAAACCAGGTACTTTGTGCTGAAAGAGACTTTGTTTGCTTTTTAATGACTTAAGACATTCTTATATCACTTTCCAGTGATATCTCTACAAATTCACATTGCAACTTTATTCTTTTTGACCTACAATTATCCTGATAAATATTATATATTTTTCTAAACACTGTGTGGTGTATTTTTGTGGTGCTTTATGGTGGTATTGTATGATTTACTGCACAAATACTTTACACATTGCCTTCTAAGTTAAGCCTGACTGCTCGTGCTAAGCTACCAGAGGGTGGGCACAGGATAATCTTGGATTGTGTGTGACTTACCCTGACTAGAGTGAGGGCTTTTGCTTGGACAGGGGGTAACCTGACTCCCAACCAAAAGCCCCATTTCTAACAATAGGTATAGCCAGTTTGTGATTATTATGCATATTTGCTTTTTCTTTCTAGGTACCAACTGCACTGTTTTGATAGAGCCATAGTTAGATGTTTTTCCAGATTTGTGTCACTAAATTGTTTTGCATGAAGCCCAACATGCTGATGCTAATCTGACGTTAGTTTAGGATCCTCACTAATGAATTATAATAACAGGGACTAATGCTTGATGAATTTCTCTGATGTACTTAATTTCATTGACACAGTTGACTTTGCTATTGATTTGCACCATAACCTTAGAATGTTCAAGCTTTGATTAGATTGTGTTTCTTCCGCCGCTTTGGACAACCAGTATTGTTTCTGTACATCTTTCATTTGATATTGAGATCTACATGAACTTAGCATTGTTAATATAGGGAAATAAATATTCTAAACTTTTACTAACGGTGTGGTTATTTCATGACTGAAAGGTCATGATGCGTGACAATTAATGACTCAATTGATTATTGATTTTGCTGATTACTAATGATTATTAATTATTGTGTATTGATTATTGATTATGTACTGGATCTATGGTAGGAACATCTTAATTGCGAGTCAAAAGGTTCATCGACCTATTTGCGTCCCCTTGTAAGTTTACTTATTAAGGTCAGAAGCTCTAACACTGATGCCAGAGGTTGTGAGTCTTGCAATAAAGAAGTTGTTCTTTCAATATGTGTGGTTTATTGACTTAACAAAGTGGCAGTGAGTGACTCCTAACCCAGAGGACTCACCTGACTAATGGGACCACCCAGAAACCTACAAAGCTGCAAGGTAAATTTAAATTTTGGATTGCTGCACAGCTACCACTTTCGCCATCTGCGTACATTTGAAAGAATGCATGGCCATATTCTTAGTATGATATATTTATATAGTATGATATATTTATATTCCTTTTTGTAATTGGATGTTGTTAGCAATTGTTTCTATCCGTTATTGCCTCAAGTGCAAAGTATTACCTTGCCCTGCAAGGACAGTGTTTTGTGGAGTATTCCATGCTACACTTGCTGGTGCTCCTGTAGCTTCTGTGATTCAAATCCTCATTGCTGATGTAGTTCGTCACGGGGAGTTAAAAAGGAAGTAAGACCCACGTATAATCCTCCATGTAAGGCTGCCATATTTAGTGGCATATACTTGGCTTTATGGTGATACGCACACCAAAGAACTTTGCGTGTCAGTGATTTAAAAGAATAGACATCAATGCACCATTCTTTCACTCACGTCAGTTACACCTCAAGTTGAGTTATTTACGCATGTTGTTCTTGATAAAAGAATGGTGACACGCACACCTAATTCTAATGTGATTCTATGATTGGAAGATTAAGCTCACACACGTCAATAACATTCACACTTCAATTTTGAGTATGTATGCATGTAGATGTTCTGAACAGAATGGTGGCACGAGCACCTTATTTCAACGATCGGAAGACCACACACCTGATTTCAATGCAGGGAACAGTGATAATGCTTGTCCTTTTCCTCGCAGAATGATGAGATGCACACCAGGATTTCAAACTGATTAATTTTCAGGGATCTATTGTATGGGTAATTGTTAGACTTTCCATCCTTGGTGTGGTCTCCCCTAACTTTTTGCCTCTGCTTTCCAGGTTGTTAATGTGTGCTGCACTCTGTTTTTGCTATTTTTGATACTCTGGGCACTTTACCACTGCTAACCAGTGCTAAAGTGCAAATGCTCCTATGTAAAATGGAACCTCTGTCAAAGAGAAGAGCTGAGGAGAAGTGCTGCCCCTGCCTGTGACTGTGCTTTGTTGGGCTATCCAGCAGTTGCTACTTCTGCCTGTGAAATGGGATAAAGACTGGACTTTGTTGTGCATTTCTGCTTTTGAATAATCTCCAAGGGCTTCTACTGAGCTTTCCTCCTGTTTTGAAGTCTCAGGACCATCAAAGACTTCCTCTGCTAACACCTGGACTCTCTGCTGAGACTCCTGCCCTGCCAAGTGGTGTCCTAGCCAGTCCCTGGGCACTTGAAAGGTAAAGTTAGCAGACAAGAGCTGATAATCCACGCACAGAACGCCATGCAGGGCAATTTATGATGCACCATCTGCAAAACGGCTGATAAATGATGTGCTGCCGGCCTCCTGGCTAAAATCCACGCTCCACCTGCATCGCAGCTGGGAGATTGACACATCGTGGCTGGAGAAATGACATGCAAAACCTGCTTGCAGCTGCTGATAACGACACAAACCCCATGCAGTGTGGTTTTCTAACACTGCGCAACAGGATTTTCCATGCATTATTCCTGAGTGTCAAAGTCAACTCGACTCTGCGCGGAGCTGAGGTACCCCATCCGGAAATTGATGTATCGCTCTCTCATGAGGGAGAAGAAATGACACATCGCCAACCCGATCAGGGAAGAAACCGGTGCAAGGCCTCACTTGCAAGCAAGGAATCGACACATCACTGCCTTTTCTGCTGCAGGTGTGGCCTTATTTTTTACGTTAACCAGGTACATTGTGTAACAACAGAATTCTCACTGTTTTCTAAGGATTAAGACTCTTATTCTTTTGAAATTTCATAACCTGACTTGTGTATGTTGGATTTTTGTCATTTTGGTCTTGTTTGATTTAGATAAATGTTACCTATTGTTCTAAACTGGTGTGATGTCCATTTTGTGGTGTTTTCATTGTATTACTGTGTGTGTTGGTACAAATACTTTACACCTTAATTCTGAAGTTAAGCATGCCTGCTTGTGCCAAGCTACCAAGGGGAGGTTAACTGAGGGTGATTCTCCTTTACCCTGACTAGAGTGAGGGTCCTTGTTTGGCCTGGAGGCAACCTGACTGCCTACCAAAGACCCCAATATTAACAGTAATATACATTACTTCAATGACTGAAAGTTTATGGATATAATTTTAAAGTATTAATTGGAGCAATCTTTTGTAGTTATAATTATTTTTTTTTTTGTAAATTTAACTATACTATAGTATACATTTTGACACTATGGCTAAAATGAACTTACCTTCTCCTCAACCTTTCATGATTACAGAAGGAGAATCTACATTTAAATGGGAGGAATGGAATGAGTACTTTGTGAATTATATTTCCACATTTGATGAAGAATACCTTTCACCTGAAAAGAAAATAAATATTTTATTACATTGCCAAGGTCCAGAAGGTTTGAAAAGATACAATTGTATGGGAAAAAACATGTTCAGGATATGAAGGGGGTGTATTTAATCAATCCATTAGCAGATCTTGATGCATGCTTTATACCTATTGTGCACAAAGCTATTGATCGCTATCATTTTTATCATGGAAAACAAGAGGGCAATGAGAAATTTTAGGATTATGGGGCATATTTATACTCTGTTTGCGCCGAATGTGCATCAAAAAATTTGACGCACATTCGGCGCAAACCTTGCCCTATATTTATACTTTGACGCCCTACCCCACGGATATCAAAATTCCTCTGTGTGCGTCATTTTTTGGATGCGGGAAACCGCCTTGCGTTAATGACATGCAAGGTAGGCATTCCCGTCCCAAAAATGACTTTAAGGCCTGTGTGCCTTATTTATACTCCCGTGTCATTTTGATGCACAGGAGGGGGCGGCCCTTAAAAAATGGCGCCCAGCCTGATGTGCGCCGTTTTTTAACGCCTGGGTGAGGTCAGGCGTTAAGGGACCTGTGGGCTCACTTCCATGGTCTCTGACCATGGAAGCAGTTCAGAGGTGCCCTTCCCTGCTCCCAGGGACACCCCCTGCCACCCATGGATGGGGGGACCCATCCCAGGTAAGTACAGGTAAGTTGAGGTAAGTATTTTTTTTTAAAGTGGCATAGGGAGGGCTAATTTGGGGGGCAAGGGGGCATGAGTCCTGTCTTTGCTAAGACAGGAGTCATTTCAATGGGGGTTGTGCATAAAAAAATGGTGCAGGTCCGGTTTGAGTCATGTATTTTGCCTCAAACCTGACTTGCACCATTTTATGACGCACAAACCCCATTTTCCCCTACACCGGCACTGCCTGGTTAGAGTCATTTTTTTTTTTACTCTGAGCAGCTTGCAGCACCGGCTAAAGTCAATCCTTAAATAAGGCACCCACATGGTGCGTAGGAATGGCGTTAGCCGGCGGTAAAATCTTTTACGTAAACCAGTGCCGGCGCTGATTTGCATCAAAAAAGATAAATATATGGCCCTATGTTTCTACATTATGTTTCTTGCAGAGTTGGGTTTTGGAGGATTAAAAGCATCAGCACTTGAAAAGTAAGATTACTTAGCTATGCCAATGTTTGTTGTATCATGCAATTGAGCTAATTTTTTTAAAGAGATTATGTGCAAGAGCCACAAATGTTCTTAGGAGAATGCTGCTGATGCTGTCTACTACTGGCATTCCTCAGTTTTGCTGCTCCTGTCACTTCTATCATTCTGTCCCTTTCCCTGACATAGGACCTGATTACAAATTTAGCAGTCGTGCTGCCATTTGGCTGCGGCAGCGGTCCCAAGTACTACGTTGAGTCGGGGGTCTTTGACCCACCCTATTACGATGCATGCAGCCTGAACTACCAACGGCGTCGACGGACTGTGGCCTGCCTGCTAAGGGGTGGACTGCAAAGTTGGCTATTCCTACTATGTCGCCATCAGGGCCACGGGTTCCGGCCAAGCAAATTACAAAAACACAGTGGCACTGGCGGTCCTCTTGCAATGGTTCACGGACAGTGGGAGGCCGTCGTGGTATGAGCTCAGCAAAGCACCATAACATTGGCCATTGAATAGATACAAACACACCGGATGTCCATTAGCAAAGTGGATACACCTGCAAATCACACTATAAAATACACCCCATACCAGACCATGGTCGTTTGCCAATCCACTGCAGCACAGCTATTTGTACACAACATTTTGGTGAGTGAAGGCAGACCTTTTTTCCCCATCCCTATTAACATTCACCACGCACTTTGGCAGCACTTACTTTTTGTTATCCCTTTGTGTTTTTTTGTTGCACTTTTTTTCAGACGCAGAGTTGGCAGTCAGGGTGGATGAAATTATAAGATCTCACGAAACTGTAAAAAAACTTCCTGTCATGTTTGCCCTCAATCCAGCTTTTGCCACCATGCTGTCCAGCTAGTTTCCTAACCTGTAATCCCCAAAGTATCAGAGAGGTTGTTTTCTCAGTGTCAATATGTACTGTTGCATGTAAGATCACATGTATCAATTACTATCACATGCCACATGTTGTAATGGTGTCTGTAAGTGTAGTCCCACATTGCAGGACACATGATGTGTGTCAATAGTTAACTATAATGTCCATTCCAACTGCATTTTGTGAACAGATATGTTACAGTAACCCTTTTGTAAGTGTGTCACGTAGAGATTGTAAGTACTACAACTACCATGAGGCCCTGCTTTTGTAACTCTAAACATAATAAAATTGCTACTTTGATCATTGTCACTTGTCTGACATATCACAACTGAGGTCCTTTTCTCATGGAGTGAGCAATCTATATGAAATGCTCTACTCAGAGACATTTCTACCTAAATTGCTTTATGTTGTCCTGGTCTCCTCAACTGAAACAATGTATGGAATGAGTGACAAATACCAAGTGTATGGGCCAAATATTTGCAAGGCATGAAGTTAGCTCAGTACATTAGAAGCTGCAGGTCACCCATTAACTCTGCACTGCTCACCTGATGACTACTGCTAAATATACAACCAAGTTGTGTGATTGCCTGTTTTGTACACAGGTAGGCCTTGGAAAGTTCAAATACACATGTATCTCCCCATTGGGTTGGCTTGAATGTTTGGGAAATGTCATGTTCACCCCTCAATACAAAAAACAATATCTCAGGACATCTAATGAGCTCTTTAACTTAAGTATAGGTATTTAACGTCTACAAATGTCTTGTCTACAAGTTTAATTCCACTGAAATATATCACAATAGCAATCTACCTTTTTTGTCTTCTTCTAGGTTTCTCCTTACTGTGTCACAAAAAATTAGGAAGTAGATACCAGATTTCTACCAATAACAATGTTCTAGATTTTCCAACAGGTCTATCAGGCAGAGCACCTACCCCGAGCTTGGACACACAAGAGACACCCACTCCATCACAGGACCAAGCTTTCAGGGATGACATCACGCTTGGTGATGTGGATGAGGATGACGGTGCTGGTCCATTTGGTCAGCCTGGGCAGACGGCAATAGTGAGTGTTAAGAGGCCGACAACCACACCTACCACCTCAGCTGCAACACCTGAGCCAAGATAATCCACCAAAACCTGTGTACCTAGCACAGTAACAACCATCTTGTGACTCCTGTGCTGGCTCATGATGTGACAATCACCACCCTAGTTACAGAGGTGCCCGAGGTGCCAAGATTCAGTAGGAGTGAGCACCCTGGGCCAAGGGCACAGGCTTCTGGTGGTAGGGGTTGTGGGAGTACAACTGTGGGCTGGCAGAGTGAGGTTACTGGGACCACTCACACCCAGGACACAATTGGCCAAGTCTTGGGAGACTACCAAGAGTCCAAAGGCGTGATGGCCCAGGTCCAGCAAGGGCTCCCTGATAGGGGTGTTGATGGACATTCATATACATTTGTGCAGGGTTTTCCCAGCACCATCTACCTCTTCCTGTGGCCCAACTATATCAGGGCCAACAACATCTGCTGCAGCCCTGCTAGAGGAAGCCACACCTCCAGACACCCCTTCTCCTGCAGCTGTGGATCCCCCGCAAAGACAAGCGTGGACATTCCTGCAAGTTCCCAGGAGATGGGGATGGCAAGAACTTTACCACCAAGAAAATCTGAACCTAGTTTCCTCCAGTGGATGTAACACATTTACTATGTGGACTATTTCTGGCACATCTACCTTCATGATGGCAATATTATTTTGGACATTGGATTTCAAATAACCTAGCAGCTACAACTATGATTTCATTCATCATGACTGGAATTTTCACTTTTCATTTTTCCTGTTTTTCACAATGTTTCTTTTCTCTTTGTTCTCTGACATTTTCCACTAGTCTGAAACTAATTGCCTGCTGTTGTATATCTCACATCCAGCAATGTATGCATGTACTTCCATATGAACTTGACAATGGCATAACTATCTACTTGTGTAAGTATGGATATATTAGATATACACAATATCCAGCTCATGATCACAACCTGTCTCACTAAAACATACATACAAGTTTGTTCTCATATGCCATCTTTATTTCAATGCACCAACAATAGCCAAAAATTATGTCTGAAACAGCAAATCATGCATGACACCAGTAATCTGTGTCAGTGGTCACAATTTGAAGACCTTAAGAACATGGAAGGAGGGGATACATATGAAAATCTCCTATTGAATAGGCAAGATAAGATTGGTTTATGTCATCAACTGGAGCCATTTCGTAGAGTCCACAAAGGGAATCCCTCATCAATAACACCAATAGACAAACACATGGCAGTATTACATTTTCTGATCACTGGCTCATTCCAATCCATATTTCCAGTATCTGGGGGAATGCCACCAACAAATATCTGTGTCTTGCTACAAGCACCTTCCCCTGCAATTAAGACACAAATTAACAGCTACACACACATCACATACAATGAGGATTTAGCCAATCTGAAGGGAGAATAGCATGATTTGGCTCCACAAAAACATTTTGATGGAGCAAAAGATGACACACATTTTGTATTTTGGCCATCACATGACAAGGAACAAGTCTAATGGATTCCTTACAACTTCCATCCTATCACAGAGCAAGCTGTCTCGGTACAGGATTTGTATACCAAACGTTTGTATCTGTAATACCCAGGAACAACCATTGTCCCCATTGTATTTCCAAACAGCATCATATACCGACAAATGTCACAACTCTGAAATGTCCAAATGATGATACTCTGCTGGAGGTACCTAAAACAGAAAAGGAAAGAAAATTACCTGTCAAACCATACAGATAACATTAATTAAGATAGTCACCTCCTGGAGAACACAGTCCATGACAAAATTAAGAGCAAAACAAAGCAACACAAACATAATGACAATATTTCACAAACTTGATCAACAAACACCTTTCACCTGGATAAGCCAGAGCTTGCCCTTACTGATATTGTACCCTAACATACTCCTTGCATCATCACAACAAGAGTTGTTGTTATAGTCCAAGTTATGACGTTACCAATATACTTGCACTCATGAGAAGAAGTAGTTGATAAGATCTTTACGCAAGTCAGCTTCTTCCACTTCGCCACTAGCATCATTTGGCATTCCTTCCAGGATCCTCACCTGGTGGCACTTCATGGTCTCCATGATCTGCGAAATAAGGGATGTTGCGTGACAGGGCTAGGTTGTGGAGCATGCAGCAGGCCACAATGATCTGACACACCTTCCCGTGTGAGTAGAGGACAGCTCCCCCAGTTTTGTCCAGCCATCTAAATCTGGACTTCAGGGGCCCAAAAGCCCAATACACTGGCTGCATTGTCCTTCCGTGGGCCTTATTGAAGCAAACTTCCCCTGGAGTTGTTGGCTTCCTCAGTGGGGCCAACAACTATGGCCGGTTGTGATAGGCTGAGTCACTTAGATGGAAGACAGACATAAGTGCAACAATGAGGTACACACTTCCTGTTTCTACTTCTTGACATTACCTACCCAAAATTAGGTCAGATCATGCTTACCAACAAGACAGGTCCTCTTTGTTAGTAGTTGTGACATCAGCTGGTGTACGGTGCTGTTCTGCATGACAAAGGAATCACAGGCTGATCCAAGGAACTGGACACAGATGTTTGAAATATACAAATCAGGCAAGCAGACAACTTGGACGTTGATAGAATGGAAGCTCTTCCCTGTTACGTTACACCTGTACCCTGGCTTGCTGTGGTAGTAAGGCAATATGGGTGCCATCAATGGCTCCAACTACATGTTGTAGCTGAGCTAATCTATAGAATCCAGCCTTCACATTGGCTAAATTCTCACACCTGGGGAACTCGATATAGCTTCCAGGTGCCTCATCATTGCTGAAAGCATATCTTTTAGTACACAACAGAACAATGGTTGTGACATACCACCACACATTGCCACTGTGTATTGGAAGGAACTGGTTGCCGTAAACTTCAATACTGCCATAACTTTTACAGTTGGTGTGATACGTGTAGGATTGGTGTTTTTTGAGTCAGGAGATCAGGCTCCAACGGATGATATAGATCCAGAAGGTTTGCCTACTCAAACTTTCCAGATGATATCCCTTTTTTCCATGGTCTGAGGGTCTGGAAATGGGTGGTACACTGGAGGCTGTTCTCTCCTCTCTCTCCCGGGGTACCTATGTGTGAATTGAAAACAGTATATAAAGGTTTTTCACAATGTCCACAGTAAAATAGGTGAGAAGAGTAAGCCAAAACCCATGTGACAGTACATAAATGTTTTGAATAGCATCATACACATATTACTTCAAAAGCCTCTTTTGTGCAACATCCCTCACTAATTCCCAATGTGGTCTTGACATGTGTCTTGACTGTTAGACCTGACAGCCTTAGGGTGGTCACCCCTAACTTTTTACCTGCCACCCTCCACTTTTTGGACACTGTTTTGCTGGTTTTTAGACTTGGCACACTTTACCACTGCTAACCAGTGCTAAAGTGCAGATGCTCTCTCCCTATAAACATGGTAACATTGGATCATACCCAATTGGACTATTTAATTTACTTTTAAGTCCCTAGTAGAGTGCACTATATGTGCCTAGGGCCTGTAGATTCAATGCTACTAGTGGGCCAGCAGCACTGATTGTGCCACCCACTTAAGTAGCCCCTTAACCTTGTCTCAGGCCTGCCATTGCAAGGCATGTGTGTGCAGCTTCACTGCCAATTCGACTTGGCATTTAAGAGTACTTGCCAAGCCTAAGACTACCTTTTTTCCACATATAAGACACCCCAACGGTATGCCCTAGGTAACCCGTAGGGCAGGGTGATGTGTAGAAAAAAGGCAGGACATGTACCTATGTAGTTTACATGTCCTGGTAGTGTAAAACTCCTAAATTCATTTTTACACTGCTGTGATGCCTGCTCCCTTGATAGGCTATCATTGGGGTTGCCCTCATACATTGTTTGAGTGGTAGCTGCTGTTCTGAAAGGAGTAAGAAGGTCATATTTAGTATGGCCAGAATGGTGATATAAAATACTGCTGACTGGTAAAGTTGGATTTAATATTACTATTTTAGAAATGAGACTTTTAGAAAGTGAGCATTTCTCTGCATTTAAATCTTTCTGTGCCTTACAATCCTCGTCTGGCTGGGTTTAGTTGACAGCTCCTTGTGCATTCACTGAGACACACCCCAAACACAGAATACTCAGCCTCAATTGCATACATCTGCATTTTGAATGGGTCTTCCAGGGCTGGGAGGGTGGAGGGCCTGCTCTCACACAAAGGACTGCCACACCCCTTACTGGGACCCTTACAGACAGGATTGAACTGAAAGGGGACCTGGTGCACTTCTAAGCCACTCTTTGAAGTCTCCCCCACTTCAAAGGCACATTTGGGTATACAAACAGGGCCTCTGCTCCTTCCAACTCAGACACTTCCTGGAGAAGAAACTTGTAATCAGAACCTGCATCCTGCCAAGAAGAACTGCCTGGCTGCCCAAAGGACCCACCTGACTGCTTTCTGTGAAGGACTGCCGCCTTGCTGCTCTCTGGTTGTGGTGAAGAATTGCTCTCCAAGGGCTTGGATGGAGCTTGCCTCCTCTCCCTGAAGGCTCAGGACCAAGAAGGACTCCTTGTGTGGCGAAATCTGATGCACAGCCTGCCAGAAACGACGCATAGCCTGCACCCAGGTGAAAATTTCACCGCCGAACCGGAACAACGCAGCCCAACTTCGCAACAAGATGATTAATGCAGTGCCACCGTACCGACCGGAAATTCGACACATGGCCCACTGGATCGATGCATAGCTGAGGTGGAACAACGCACCCTGACTTCCAGAGAGGAATCAATGCAGCGCCTGCTGTGCAGTAGAAAATTAGACGCAATGGCCACCGGATCGACGCAGCTCCTGTGACTTCGTCCAGCCAGCACAGCAAATCCACGCACCGTCCCCGGGGTATGTGAAAACCACGCAACCGAAGAGGATCCACGACCGAGTGTCGGAAATCGTTGCACAGCTGTCCCTGCGTGGAAACTAAACGACGCATCGCCCGCCGTATGCGGCTCGAGAAATCGGCACACACCCCTTTGTTTCCACGCTTCTCCTCCTCTGCGGCCCTTTGCGGAGATTTTTCCCGCAAACCAGATACTTTGTGCTTGAAATAGACTTTGTTTGCTTTTAAAAGACTTAAAGCGGAGGTAATACCGCCAACATGCCGGCGGTAAAAAAAATTGAATTATGACCACAGCAGAAACAGCCAACACAGACAGCCACTTTAATACACTGACCGCCACGGCGGTAGCAACAAGCACAGCGGCGGCAACCACCAACAGCCTGGCGGAAGATAATGTACCGCCCACAGTATTCCAACAGGCCTATCAGCCACCTTTTCCAGGGCGGTACCAATGACATCAAATGCACGGCGGGAATAGTACACAGGACGGAAACGACTCACCTCTGGAGACTCAAGGAAGAACCATGACGCCATGGAGCCTGAACTGCAGGTGTTCCCCATGCTGGGCTACCACCTCCTACACCAGAAATTCAAACGCCAGTGACGATGACCACAGTGAGTACTGCCGTCTAGCACACAGGGGAGGGGGGAGGAAAAAGAGAGTGACACACACATGCAACACGCAACACCCCCACCCCCAACAACATACACACAACCACATGCAACAACATTATGGCCCTCCTTACAACATTGGCGGTAAATGCCGCTTACCGCCGTTCAGAAGACCGCCAACACACCGCTGCAGCAGTGGAATTCCACTACAGCTATCACGACCCACAGCTCGGAATCCGCCATAATATAGACACCCACACAAGTCCGCCACACCAAAGGTCAGTGATAAACTGGCAAAAACAAAACCTCCACCATCACGCCAACAGGAATATGCCCACACTATCACGACCCACGAATCCACGCGGTGGTCTTTCAATTCCATTGGCAGTACACACCGCCATGCTCAAAATACACACACATTTACAAAACACAACCACATTGGACAAATCGAAATACACGCACCTGATACACATACACACACCACTCCCACACACCCAATCCAATATAAAGTACACACCCACATCACCCACAAACCCTTACTACCAAAAATTCTGAAAGAAGGCGAGAGAGAGACACCACCAGAAAAACAACACTAGCATCCACAGACACACAACATCTTCACTCACACAACATCCATGCACCTCAAACAACACACAACACATCCCCTCACACATCACAACACACACCACCTCACACATCACCCACACCACATCATGGCACCACAACGACACCCCAGGTTCTCTGAGGAGGAGTTCAGGGTCATGGTGGGGGAAATCATCCGGGTAGAGCCACAGCTACTCGGATCACAGGTGCAGCACACCTCCATTGCTAGGAAGATGGAGCTATGGCGCAGAATCGTTGACAGGGTCAACGCAGTGGGACAGCATCCAAGAACACGGGATGACATCAGGAAGAGGTGGAACGACCTACGGGGGAAAGTGCGTTCCATGGTCTCAAGACACCAGATTGCAGTACAGAGGACTGGCGGTGGACCCCCACCTCCCACCCCACTACTAACAACATGGGAGGAGCAAGTCTTGCCAATGCTGCATCCTGAGGGCCTCGCTGGAATAGCAGGAGGAATGGACTATGGTAAGTCAACTCTTAACTATTATATCCCCCACCCTACCTGCATGCCATCACATACCCCCACCCTCACCCCATTACTCCAACACCTCACATATGTCCCACTATCACAACCCACCCATCCCAACACTAAGCCCTGCATGCAACACCAAAGCAGGGACACCCATCACCAAAGCCCACTACAAATACTCACACAGACCCCAAACCAAATATCACACAAGGACGTAGACAAGAATGCAAGCACTGGAGTACAGGGTCACTCACCAATTGCACACAATGGCACACACAGATGCAATAATCAAGTCTTTACACCCCTGCATGACCCCTACCCAACGTCACCGGACAGGAGGTTCCAGACATATCCAGTCCCCCCCCACAGAAGAGGCCCACAATGATGACAGCATCTCTGCACAACTGGATCAAGATGACCAGCCCGGCCTATCTGGTACCTTGGGACAGTCGGTTCCCCTGACACTGGCACAAGCCACCACAGAGCCTCCCCCCTCAGGAAACACCAGCACAGCACCCACCCAGCGGGCCCATCCCTCTGTCCCCAGGACAAGTCATACAGCAGTGTGTCCACCACTACAGGGAACCTAGGCAAACCCACCACCCCAAGAAAATCAGGGACCTGGGGGCAGTGGCAGTGGGCACACGGTTCAGGGGACAGAGGAACAGGAAAACAGGGGAACTGGGAGGACAGCTGTGCGACAGGGGGAGGACAGGCCCAGAGAACCCACTCTCCACGAGGCCCTCTCCAACATCATGGGACCGTATCATCATTCCCAGGAGATGATGGCAACGGTACTGGCCAACTTTCAGGAGACCCAACAGCTGCAGGAGGAACACTATCTGGGGATCAGGGAGGAACTGAAGTCCATTAACACCACCCTGGTCACCATTGTAGGAGTGCTGAAGGACCTTGTCAACATCAGGAGGGACACTGTTGCACAATAAGAGGCCCCTGACACTAGCCTGGATGATGAACAGCCCTCCAAATCCGCCGGCGCTAGTGGACAGGAGTCACTGCCACAGGACCACGACACCAGCACCCCACCCCCTGCAGATGGAGAGCCACCCCGCAAACAGTCCCTGAGATCCAGGAACAAGACAGAGAACATTGCCAAGACCCCTGCCAGGAAATGAGACCCCCCTGAATGTCACCCTTCTGTCCCACTTTGTCACCCTGTCCATCCATCAACTGCCCTTGCTCCACTTCCTATGCCCCTTTGGACAATGCACCTGTGAAACAAATAGACTGGACTCTGCCATGGACATTCCTCCACCATCACCCCTGCCCATTTTACACCCCCCTCCACTTATTTGTACAGAAATAAACACATATCAAGCACAAAACAATCTGGAGTCAGTCTGTGCTTTCACTAATGTGTAATTGCAATAACTATGGAATATAGCAATGTCAGTTTAATTGTCCACATACCGATGAAACACAGCTGCAGGTCTTGAGGGAATATAGCAGAAGGCACACAGTGGGACCCACATCTGTTAAATAGAAAGTCAAAGTAACAAGTCAGGGTCCATACCTTGGTTGAAAATGACAGACTTCTGATAGCTCAAACAATAGTATGAGATGTGTGAGGCAGTGACATCTTCTTACCTGTGTCTCACTGGAAGTATTGCTAGTTAACGTTGTTTCTGTTGTCGATATCCTCTCCTTCTGCCTCCTCTTCTTCACTGTCCACAGGCTCCACTGCTGCCACAAGACCTCCAGCTGGACCATCATCCTGCAGAAAAGGCACCTGTCTTCGCAAAGCCAGGTTGTGCAGCATACAGCAGGCCACGATGATCTGGCACACCTTCTTTGGTGAGTAGTAGAGAGAACCACCTGTCAAATGGAGGCACCGGAACCTGGCCTTCAGGAGGCCGAAGGTGCGTTTGATCACCCTCCTAGTTCGCCCATGTGTCTCATTGTAGCGTTCCTCTGCCCTTGTCCTGGGATTTCTCACTGGGGTCAGTAGCCATGACAGGTTGGGGTACCCAGAGTCACCTGCAAATTTCGAGGGACAACTGATAGACACAGACTAACCCATAGGGACAACCCCATACCCAGACGCCTATTCACACTTGTATAGGGTCCTTGTCCTCACCTATTAGCCACACACGGTGCCTCTGGAATTACCCCATCACATAAGGAATGCTGCTATTCCTCAGAATGTAAGTGTCATGCACTGAGCCTGGAAATTTGGCATTCACAGGGGAGATGTACTGGTCGGCCAAATACACCATCTGCACATTCATCGAATGATAGCTTTTCCGGTTTCGGTACACCTGTTCACTCCTGCATGGGGGTACCAATGCCACATGTGTCCCATCAATGGCACCTTTGATGTTGGGGATATATCCCAGGGCATAGAAGTCACCTTTCACTGTAGGCAATCCTCCACCTGAGGGAAAACGATGTAGCTGCGCATGTGTTTCAGCAGGGCAGACAACACTCTGGACAGCACGATAGAGAACATTGGCTGGGACATCCCTGATGCAATGACCACTGTTGTTTGAAAAGACCCACTTGTCAGGAAATGGAGTACTGACAGGAACTGCACTAGAGGGGGTATCCCTGTGGGATGGCGGATAGCTGACATCAGGTCTGGCTCCAACTGGGCAC
Organism: Pleurodeles waltl; assembly: GCF_031143425.1. Classification (NCBI taxonomy): domain Eukaryota; kingdom Metazoa; phylum Chordata; class Amphibia; order Caudata; family Salamandridae; genus Pleurodeles; species Pleurodeles waltl. Next base: position 781,027,571 of record NC_090439.1, read on the forward strand.
ACAGTTCATGGATTGTTGCGCGATCAAGTCTGTAGGTGACTATTACATGTCTCCCTTCCATTGTCGACAGGTCCACCAGCGGTCTGTACACCGGAGGATGCCGCCATCTCATCACCTGCCCCAGCGGACGTGCCCTATGGAGGAGAACAGCGAGCAGAGAGTCAGCCTACACTGAAGTATCACGAAATGTCATTTTCACACATTTATTAATCCGCAATGTGCCTGTTACTGTGTGTATGCAAGGCCTAGATCGGTGTGACGCAGTTATTATTAATGCCACGTGGCCCCCTGAAATGGCGGCTGCCTGACCTGTAAGGTGGGACAAGGGGATATGAGGTGACTGTGCTGGCGTTCTACATCATCGCGGTAGGCAGTCGAAGACCGTGGCGCAATCCTGCATTGGTTAACATTGGACCCTATGAGTCCGAGGTGCCAATAACGATGTACGCCGGCGGTGACAGTACGCACTGCCGTGGACGTGACCGCCATTTTCTGTCTGTTCACTCACTTGATACCTGACCTTCAACAGGAGAGGACCTACACTGCAAGTGCTGCTGTGACCTCAGTCTGGAAGCGACGATGGCTCATGTGTCTGGGGAAAGGGCCCCTGCCTTCACTTCGGAGAAGTTGGAGAAATTAGTGGAGGGGGTCCTCCCCCAGTACACACAACTGTACGGTCCTTCAGACAAACAGGTGAGTGCACTGTGTCCATGCTGCGTGGGCAATGCCTGTTTGGAGTGGTGTGGATGGAAGATACATGGGGGAGGACTAAAGCCTGCATGAGCCGACGGTGAGTGTATGTGCGTCAGGGCAAGGGTGGGAGCGTGGGCCAATGAGTATGACGGTCTGGATGGGTAAAGATCTTCTTTTTCCCCTGTACTATTCCTCTAGGTCAGCGCCCACCAGAAGAAGGATATTTGGCGTGCCATCTCCAAGGACGTCCGGACCCTTGGGGTTCACAACAGTCGGAGCACCCACTGCCATAAAAGATGGGAGGACATTCGCCGCTGGAGCAAGAAGACGGCGGAGGCCCAGCTGGGGATGGCCTCCCAACGTAGGAGAGGTGCCCGTCGCACCATTACCCCCTGATGTTCCGGATCCTGGCGGTGGCGTATCCGGAGTTGGATGGGTGCATGAGGGCATCACAGCAGCCACAAGGGGGTGAGTACAGTCACATTCATCTGACTCTGTGTGCATTAAGAGGTGTCTGGGTGGGGGAGGTGGGCAGTGGGTTCCCCTAGGCCAGGGCGAGCTTGGTAGGCAAGGTCCCTTGAGAGGCAGGTTCAGTGGAACCCCAACCCCACTAGTGGTTAGTGCCATCTACACCTAGTCAGGCTCCTGTGACTTCCATGTGTGCAGCAATCAGGCTTAGGCCTTGTACCCCATGGCAAGTGAATAATCTAGGAACAATAAGTGTATGGCGTAATGCAGAGGGCTGCTGTGTCTGTAGTGTCCGCCAACGGTAGTGGTGTTGCATGCACTGAACATGTCTTTCTTCTGTCTTCCCCCTACCCTTTTTGTGGTCTCCCTGTTCTTGTGTGCAATAGAATCATCAGGCGGAGGAGCAGTGGCACCGGAGTAGGAGGGAGCTGCATTCCACTTGGCCCTGGAGGGCGAAACAACTGAGTCAGAAGCCACCAGTGGGACAGAGGTCGAGGGGAGCTCCACGGCGGGGACACGAGGTGACAGCAGTAACAGAGACTCCTCCTCTGATGGGAGCTCCCTTGCGGTGGCGGGCCCCTCTGTGCCCCCCGCATCAACAGGTACAGCCGCCACCCCCTCTACCAGCACCGCCCTCCCAGCAGCCCCTCAGTGTGTGTCCCGTGCCCGCTCACCCAGGAGGGTGGGGATCTCCTTCGCCCCAGGCACCTCAGGCCCTGCCCCAGTCAGCCCTCTGTGAGGAGGCTATTGACCTCCTGAGATCCCTCACTGTTGGGCAGTCTACCATTCTGAATGCCATCCAGGATGTTGAGAGGCATTTGCAACAAACAAATACATACCTGGACGGCATTCATTCTGGCCAGGCAGCCCAACAGAGAGCACTTCAGGCTCTGGCCTCAGTCCTGATGGCAGCCATTGTCCCTGTGTCCAGCCTCCCCCCTCCAACTTCCTCCACCCAGACCCAATCCCCTGTACCTCAGCCTATCCCAAGCACACCATCAGACCAGCATGCACACACCTCAACACACAAAAGTGGCTCAAGCAAACATAAGCACCACACATCCCACAGGCACTCATACAAGCATCATACCCATGCAGACATACCAACATCCACTGCCTCCACTGTGTCCCCCTCCTCCACGTATCCCTCCTCCCTCCTAGTCTTGTCTCCACTCACACCTGCATGCACTGCATCTTCAGCCACTACCTCCACACCAGCACGCCCATCACCACACACCGCTCACGTGCACTCACCACCCCCACTACCATTCACACATCCCCTGTGTCCTCTCCCAGTGTGTCAGTGAGCCCTCCTCCCAAAGTACACAAACGCAGGCACACACCCACCCAACAGCCATCCACCTCACAACAGCCTCCAGCCCATGCACCTTCACCCAAATTCAGCAAACGTACACCTCCTACAACCACTACCTCTTCCTCCACTCCCAAACCCCCTCTATCTACCCGTCCCAGTGTGTCTAAAAACCTTTTCCTGGCTAATATTGACCTCTTCCCTACACCTCCCCCCATCCGTCCGTCCCCTAGGGCCAGGCTTTCCAGGTCCCAACCCAGCACCTCAGCCACCACATCCCCAGGCACAGTGGTGCCAGCAACTGCGGGCTATTGGAGTGCGACAACCATCAGGGCTGCCAGTGTGCCACGGAGCGGGGGCAAGGACATTCCGCCACCTGCCAAGCTAAAAAAGTTGCCCACATCCAGGAGGGAGAAGCAGAAAACACTTGCCACCAAGCGGTCAAGGAAAACAAAAGGGGATAGTAGTAAGACAGCTGTGCCATCATCAAAGGTGGCGAAGGGCCAGAAACTGAATGGCAGGTCAGGAGAGGGCATAGTGGCACCGACTGAGGGACCAGTGTCACATCTTCTTTCCATGTCGACGCCAACCTGTACAGCGAAGAATACCAGCACCTGCACTGCCACCTGCACTGCCACCTGCACTGCTGCCAGCACCGCTGCCACAGAGCCCGCAACCAGCACCGCTGCCACAGAGCCCGCCACCAGCACCGCTGCCACAGAGCCTGCAACCAGCACTGCCGCCACAGAGCCCGCAACCAGCACCACTGCCACAGAGCCCGCCGCCAGCACCGCCGCCACAGAGCCCGCAACCAGCACCGCTGCCACAGAGGCCGCCGCCAGCACTGCCGCCACAGAGCCCGCAACCAGCATCGCCGCCACAGAGCCCGCAACCACCACCGCCGCCACAGAGCCCGCAACCAGCATTGCGCTCACTGAGCCCGCAACCAGCACTGCCGCCACAGAGCCCGCTGCCAGTACCACTGCCACAGAGCCCGCCGCCAGCACCGCTGCCACAGAGCCCGCCACGACTAAGACCGCTGCAAGCACCGCCGCGACTGACTCCAGTGGCACCACCGCAGACATGGCTGCCATCCCCAATGGTCAGTCATCCGAGGCTGGTGGGGAGCTCCAGGAGCCTGGGCAGCTTCCATGAAGCATCACTTTTAGTGGAGAAAGGCATCCACTACCTCAGTCCTTGGCAGGATGAAGCACTCTGGGCACAAAGCCCCCCCCCAGAACCAGTGGAGAGATACATCCACTACCTCTGTCCTTGGCAGGATGAAGGACTCTGGGCACAAAGCCCCCTCTAGAACCAGTGGAGTATCACATCCACTACCTCAGTCCTTGGCAGGATGAAGCACTCTGGGCACAAAGCCCCCTCCAGAACCAGTGGAGTATCACATCCACTACCTCTGTCCTTGGCAGGATGAAGCACTCTGGGCACAAAGCCCCCTCCAGAACCAGTGGAGTATCACATCCACTACCTCAGTCCTTGGCAGGATGAAGTACTCTGGGCACAAAGCCCCCTCCAGAACCAGTGGAGACTGTTATCCACTTGAGAGACTGTGGCTTTGCACTCCCCAGGCTAAAACAGTGGGCAACCCACCCGCTGAAAAGACTTGTGGGACTGTGGCTTTGCACTCCCCAGGAAGAAGCAGTGGGCAACCCACCCACTGAAAAGACTTGAGAGACTGTGGCTTTGCACTCCCCAGGATGAAGCAGTGGGCAACCCACCCACTGAAAAGACTTGTGAGTCTGTGGCTTTGCACTCCCCAGGATGAAGCAGTGGGCAACCCACCCATTGAAAAGACTTGAGAGACTGTGGCTTTGCACTCCCCAGGATGAAGAGGTGGGCAACCCACCCACTGAAAAGACTTGAGAGACTGTGGCTTTGCACTCCCCAGGATGAAGCAGTGGGCAACCCACCCACTGAAAAGACTTGTGAGACTGTGGCTTTGCACTCCCCAGGATGAAGCAGTGGGCAACCCACCCACTGAAAAGACTTGAGAGACTGTGGCTTTGCACTCCCCAGGATGAAGCAGTGGGCAACCCACCCACTGAAAAGACTTGTGAGACTGTGGCTTTGCACTCCCCAGGATGAAGCAGTGGGCAACCCACCCACTGAAAAGAATTGAGAGACTGTGGCTTTGCACTCCCCAGGATAAAGCAGTGGGCAACCCACCCACTGAAAAGACTTTTGAGACTGTGGCTTTGCACTCCCCAGGATGAAGCAGTGGGCAACCCACCCACTGAAAAGACTTGAGAGACTGTGGCTTTGCACTCCCCAGAATACATCAATGGGCATGGAGCCCCCTCGTGGAGCAGTGGCGTTGTGCGTTCATCAGGCTGAGGTGCCCCCCCTCCCCCTCCCCCTGAGATGCCTGTTTCATTTTGATCTGATGCCCCTGCAGTGTTCTCTCCATTTCCAGTCAGGTATCTAGTGTGGGCCTCGCCCATGCATTTTGGGCCCAATGGTCCACGGACAATGATGGTGCACTATCCGGACTTGTGTATTTGGTGTACATAATTGTATATACTGGATTTGGAGTTTTGACTACTGGATTTTTATTGATTACAATCGTTCAAATCATTTCCTTTTGTCTTTGGGTTATTCAAGTGGGTAGGGGGGTGTAAATGTAATGTTGCAGCATGTATTTGTGTGTATGGTGTTATGGGTCAGGGTGGGGGTGGGGGTGTTGCGTGTTGCGTGTGTGTGTCACTCTCTTTTCGCTCCCCCCTGCCCTGTGTTGTAGGTGTAGTACTCACCTTGGTCGTCGCCACCGTCGTTGGAGCTCCTGATAGAGGAGCAGGAAGACCATCGCCGGCAGGATCTGCAGTTCTGGCTCCATGGCGTCCTGGTTCCTCGTGGGGAGTGGAGAGGTGAGTGATTTTCCCTTCTGTGTACTGTTTCCAATGTGTTTTTATTCGCGTTGGTTCCTGGCGGATTGCCGGGTTGTGATAGGGCGGGCGGTACATTGTCTTCCGCCTGTTTGTTGGCAGTTACCGCCGCGCAGTTTGTTTGTACCACTGTGGCGGTCGGAGTGTTAAAGTGGCTGTCTAGGTTGGCAGTTTCCACCATGGTCGTGATTCCATTTTTTTTCAGCCGGCCTGTTTGCGGTATTACCGCCGCTTTAACAACGACCGCCAGTGTTGTAATGAGGGCTTATACATTCACCCACCCCTCAGGAATAATGCAAGGACAAAATGATTTTCAGAAAGTGAGTGTAATAATATAAAATAGAAATACGTCCTCAAAAATCAAAACAGTATTTACAGATATACAAATGAAGGGACACTGCCCCATCCATAATGTCTGTGGGCCACAGGGCCATATCACATAGGCCAAGGCCCCACTAGACTCCTGCCTCAAGATGGAGTGAACACTGCTGGTGCATCAGGTCAAAAATACACAGGCACCTCAGGGGGAAGGGAAAAGGGGGCACCTCAGCCAGAAGATGGTACAACACCACTGCTCCTGGAGGGGGCTACATGCCCTCTGCGATGGCCTGGGGAGTGCAAAGCCACAGTCTCTTGAGTGGGTGGTTTGCCCACTGCTTGGTCCTGGGGAGTGCAAAGCCACAGTCTCTCAAGTGGGTGGTTTGCCCACTGCTTGGTCTTGGGGAGTGAAAGGCCACAGTCTCTCAAGTGGGTGGTTTGCCCACTGCTTGGTCCTGGGGAGTGAAAAGCCACAGTCTCTCAAGTGGGTGGTTTGCCCACTGCTTGGTCCTGGGGAGTGCAAGGCCAGAGTCTCTTAAGTGGGTGGTCTGTTCACTGCTTGGTCCTGGGTAGTGCAAAGCCACAGTCTGTTAAGTGGGTGGGTTGCCCACTGCTTGGTCCTGGGGAGTGCAAAGCCACAGTCTCTCAAGTGGGTGACTTCTTCCACTGGTTCTGGAGGTGGCTTTGTGCCCAGTGTGATTTAATCTGGCAAGGCTGCAGTGAGTGGATGCCTTCTTCCAATGGTTCTTGAGGGGGATTTGTGCCCAGTGTGCTTCATCCTGGCAAGGATACGGTGAGTGGATGCCTTCTTCCACTGGTTCAGCACGTGGGGAGTGCAAGGTCACAGTCTCTCACTTGGGTGTCAGATCCTTGAGATTTGCTGTGGGCAGGATGCATGACACTCCATGGAGGCAGGACTACAGTCCATCTGCCGGCGGCATCAGCTTTACAGGGGTGGCAGTGCCGATGCTGGTGGAGGTGCTGCCAGTGGTGGGGGGAGGCTCCAGCCCTTCCCCTGCAGCCCCAGACGGTTGCGCACTGGGGCTGTTGCTGCTGCCAGTAGTGCTGGTGGTGGTGCTGATGGCGGTGCTGCTGGCTGTGCTGCTGGTGGTGCTGCCAGTGGTGGGGGGAGGCTCCAGCCCTTCCCCTGCAGCTTGGGACGGCTGCAAACTGGGGCTGCTGCCAGTGGTGCTGGTTGCGGTGCCGGTGGCAGTGCTGCTGGTGGTGCTGCTGGTGGTGCTGGTGGTGGTGCTGCCCGTGGTAGGGGGAGGCTCCAGCCCTTCACCTGCAGCCTCGGACGGCTGAAGCTGCATGGTTGATGGTGGGGGCTCCGATCCTGTCACTGCACCAGGCCTCCTGTCCCTCCTGCCTGCAGGGGCAGGCCCTTTGCCCTTGCCCTTGGCAGCTGGTGGTGCCTTCTTGCCCTTGGCAGCTGGTGGTACATCCTTGCCCTTGGCAGCTGGTGGTGCTTCCTTGCCTTTGGCAGCTGGTGGTGCCTTCTTGCCCGTGGCAGTTGGTGGTGCTTCCTTGGCCTTGGCAGCTGGTGGTGCCTCCTTGGTCTTGGCAGCTGGTGGTCCCTTCTTGCCATTGACAGCTGGTGGTTGTTTCTTGGCCTTGCCCTTGGCAGCTGGTGCAGGCACACTGCCAGTGCTGATGGGTGTGTCCTTGGAGCCGCTCACACCTGCAGTAGCTGCAGAAACTACAGTGGCCGTGGACTGGGTTGCTGAAGTGCTGGCCTGTGTTCTGCCTACCCTGGCCCGAAGTAAAGGACAGGGGAGGGAGGGGCAGGGAAGAGGTCAAGGGTGGACAGGAAAAGATTTTTAGGAACACTGGGGCGGGAAGAGGGTGAAGGTTTGGGAGTGGAGGAAGAGGGAGTGGTGGTTGGAGGTGTCTGTCTGCTGTGTTTGGGTGCGGGTGCATGGGCTGGATGCTGTTGTGCGGTGGATGCCTGTTGGGTGTCTGAGTGCTTGCATTTGTGTACCTTGGGAGGAGGGGGCACAGACACAGTGGGAGAGGACACAGGGGACGTGTGCATGGATGTGGGGGTGGTGACTGCCAGTGAGGGGTGTGTAGTGATAGGCATAATGGTGATGGAAGTAGTGGATGAGGATGTAGTGCATGCAGTTGTGAGTGGAGATGCAACTGGGAGGGAGGTGGACGAGGAGGAGGAGGTGGACACATTGGAGGCAGTGGATTTTGGCATATCTAATTCTGGATGGTGCTTGTGTTTGCCTGAGCTACTCCTGTGTGTTGTCTTGGGTGCATGCTGGTCTGAAGGTGTGCTTGGGATAGGCTGGGGTTGAGTGGAATGGGACTGGGTAGAGGAAGTTGGAGGGGGAGGCTAGAGACAGGGACAATGGCTGTCATCAGGGAGGAGGCCAGAGCATGGAATGATCTCTGTTGGGCCACCACGCCAGAGTGAATGCCCTCCAGGAATGCATTTGTTTGCTGCAAATGCCCTGCCAGCCCCCGGATGGCATTCAATACGGTTGACTGCCCAACAGAGATGGATCACAGGAGAGCAATAGACTCCTCACTCAGGGCAGCAGAGCTGACTGGGGCAGGGGCTGAGGTGCCTGGGGCGAAGGAGATGTCCACCCTCCTGGGGGAGCGGGCACGGGATACATGCTGAGGGGCTGCTGGGAGGGCGGTGCTGGTATGGGGATAGCGGCTGTACCTGTAGTTGGGGTGGGCACATAGGTGTCCGCCACCAACAGGGAGCTTCCATCGGAGGAGGTATCACTGTCAGAACTGTCCCCTACAGACTCCGCCGTGGTGCTCTCCTCACCCTCCATCCCATTGGTGCCCTCACCGCTTGTGGAATCGGCCACATGAGCCCTGTGGGATGCAGCTCCCTCCGTCACTAGTGCCTCTGCCCCTCTGCCAGATGATGCTAATGCACAGAAGGACAGGGTGACAAAACAAAAAGAGGGGTGAAGAGACATAGGATACACTTGGTCAACGCCAGCAACAACACCACAGTTGGCGTACACAACACACAGGGAACAGCCCTATGCACTAGGCGATGCACTACCAGTCACAATGCTAGTCACCAGGCCATGGAGAATAATGCCTAACGCCAATAGCAGCATAACTGAGACCCACAGAACCCTGCCCAGTAGTAGATGACCACTAGCATGTTTGGGGGTGGAGTGCAACAGATCCTGCCTAACATGGAACCTACCCTGCAATGTTTGACCTGGCCTAGGGGCACCCACAGGCCCACATCCCCCACCCAGATAACACCCCACCACGCGCAATTTGCAGATTTGGAACCTGTACTCAGCCCATTGTGACTGCTGTGATGCCCTCAAGTGCCCATCCAACTCTGTATCGGCCACTGCCAGTATGCAGAACATCAGGGGGATCAGGGTTCGACGGGCACCCGTTCCTCGTTGGGAGGCCATCCCCACCTGGGCCTCCGCCGTCTTCCTTGCCCAGCGTCTCAGGTCCTCCCACCGTTTGTGACAGTGGGTGCTCTGTCTGTCGTAGACCCCCAGGGTCCGCACATCCTTGGCGATGGCACGCCATATACCCTTTTTCTGATGGGCGCTGACCTGCAGACAAATAAACATAGAAAAAAGGTATCAATCATACCATCTGGCCTGTTGCACCCATGGCCCACCATATCCCTGCCATCCCCTTACACACATACATTGACCCCCATACATGCGGCACTCTGCCCAGGACCCCTCAACCAGCTCCCCCTTACATGAGGCCTTCGCACACAGCACTCCATGCATTCATACCTCATGCATCATGCACACAGTGTACTCACCTGTTGGTCTGGAGGCCGATAAAGTAATCAGTACTGGGGTAGGACCCCATCCACCAGTCTCTCCAACTCCTCCGAAGTGAAGGCTGGAGCCCTTTCCCCAGAGACTCGAGCCATGGTCACTTCCAGACACAGGTCACAGTAGCACTTGCAGTGTAGGTCCTCTCCTGTTGAAGGTCAGGTAGCAAGTGAGTGAACAGATAGAAAATGTCAGGCACATCGGCGGCAGTGCGTACCGTCACCACCGGCGCACATCACCATTGACTACTGTACCCCATAGGGCCCAATGATAACCACTGAGGAGTTGCATGGCAGTTCTCGACTGCCACCCGCAACAGGGCACAACGTCAGCGGAATTACCTCATTTCCACCTGTCCCTCCACACTGGACAGGCGCCCGCCATTTCAGGAGGGGGGCAGGCCATGGTACATAACTGCATCACAGCAGACATAAGCACATTTAGGGACTACACGTAAAAATACTGTTTCTGTCACAACATGCAATGCATTTTACTCGGAGGGTATGTTTGAAAATGACCAGCTGCTCACTGTTTTGCCCTCCAGATTACAACCACTGAGTATGATTAGGAGATGGGGACATCCCCCGTGTACAGGCACCTGGTGGACTTGGCAACAATGGAGGACAGGCACATTATCCTCACTTACAGACTTGATAGGGCCACAATCCAAGAGCTGTGTGCCCAATTGGAGCCAGACCTGATCTCAGCCATCCATCAGCCAACTGGGATACCCCCTCTTGTCCAAGTCCTATCAGTGCTACATTTCTTGGCAAGTGGTTCCTTCTAAGCAACAGTGGCCATGGCATCAGGGATGTCTCAGACAACATTCTCCAACGTGTTGAACAGAGTGTTATCTGCCCTGCTGAAACACATCCATCTGACAGGTGGATCCCTGTACTACTCACCCTAGAAGGTGTGCCAGATCATCGCTGCATGTTGCACAAGCTGTCCTTGAAATGCCAGGTGCCTTTCTGCAGGAAGATGAGGCTGAGGATGGTCTTGTGGTAGCGGTGGAGCCTGTGGACAGCGAGGAAGAGGAGGCAGAGGAAGAAGTTACTTCACTTTCCATTGCAGTTTTGTGTTAGACATTGAACATGGCAGCCGGATTTCCCTATGTCTATGGCCACTTACTGTACCCTTTGGCATCTCTATTTTCAGATCTCTGTGCCCCACTCTGGCTCCTGGTGTGTTTACTGATGCCCACTACAGGTCATACCTATGTATATTTAACTGTACATTTGAATTGCAATGGTTAAAGCTTGTTAAACTAATACATATTTCAATCATTTGACAGACTCCATACTTGTGTTTGCTCCAAGGGTGTTTATTTATGTGCTAATAAGTGGAGGGGGTGTTGCAATGGGCTGGGTTGATCATGGAGGAAGGTCCAGGGTTTGTATCACAGGTGAATCGTCCAAGGGGGCATAGGAATGGGAGCAATGGCAGTACAAGGTGGACAGGGTGACAGAATGGGACACAAGGGTGACATTCAGGAGAGTCTTGTTTCCAGGCGGGGGTCTTGGCAATGTTCTCTGGCTTCTGCCTGGATCACAGGGACCGTTTGCGTGGTGGTTCTCCTTCTGCCGGGGGTGGGGTGCTGGTGGCCTGTTGGTCCTGTGGTGGGGCCTCCTGCCCACTAGCATTGGCGGAGGTGGAGTGCTGTTCTTCAGTGTGGCTAGTTTCAGGGGCCCGTTGTTGTGCCACTGCCTCCCTCATGGTGTTGCCCATGTCTGCCAGCACCCCTGCAATGGTGACCACGGTGGTGTATATGTCTTTCAGGTCCTCCATGATCCCCAGGTACTGTCCCTCCTGTAGCCGCTGGGTCTCCTGCAACTTGTACAGTATCTGGCCCATGGTCTCCTGGGAATGGTTGTATGCTCCCAGGATCCCTGTAAGTGACTCGTGGAGAGTGGGTTCCCTGGGCCTGTCCTCCCCCTGTCGCACAGCAGTCCTTCCAGCTTCCCTGTTGTCCTGTGCCTCTGTCCCCTGAACAGGGTGCCAACTGCCACTGACCCAGTGCTGATTGACGTTTCCTGGGGACAGAGGTATGGGCTCACTGGGTAGGTGCTGGTGTTTCCTGAGGGAGGAGGCTCTGTGGTGGGTTGGGACTGTGGCAGGGTAACCAACTGTCCAGAGGTCCCTGATGGGCCATGTTGGTCATCGTGATCCAGGCGTGCAGAGCTGCTGTCATCACTGTGGGCCTCTTCTGTGGGGGGACTGGATGTTGGTGGCACCTCCTCTCCAGTGATGTTGAGTGAGGGTCCTGTTGGGATGTAAATGCAGTGTTATTGTATCTTGTGCATGGATATGTTTCCCTCTATGGTTGTTATTAGCAAGGCACATTTGGGTTGTGTGAGATGTTATTTGTTTGGCTAAGAGATTGTCACTAGTGTGCATGCTGTGGTGATGGGTGCCCATGCAGGTCTGTGATGGGTGTCCATGCATTGGTGTTGCATGCGGGGCTTGGTATTGGGATGGGTGGGTTGTGATAGTGGGGTATATGTGAGGTGGTGGAGTGATGGGGGTGAGGGTAGGGGTAGGAGTTTGTGATGGCATGCAGGTAGGGTGGGGGATATAGTAGTAAAGATTTGACTTACCAGAGTCCAGTCCTCCTGCTACTCCTGCGAGGCCCTCAGGATGCATGATCGCCAAGACTTGCTCCTCCCATGTTGTTATTTGTGGGGGAGGAGGTGGGAGTCCGGCTACCTGGTGTCTTGCTACCACGGAACGCACCTTCCCCCGTAGGTCATTCCACCTCTTCCTAATGTCATCCCTTGTTCTTGGGTGCTGTCCCTCGGCGTTGACCCTGTCCACGACTCTCCGCTATAGCTCCAACTTCCTTGCAAAGGACGTCTGCTTCACTTGTGATCCGAATAGCTGTGGCTCTACCCGGATGATTTCCTCCACCATGACCCTTAGCTCCTCCTCAGAGAACCTGGGGTGTCTTTGTGGTGCCATGGGTGTAGTGTGAGTGGTATGTGTGAGGGTGATGGTGTTATGTGGCTCAAATTCAGTGGGTGCTCCTGGCTTGTCTCTCACTTAGTTGGCCATATTTGTTTTCATTGTAAGGGGTTGTGGGTATTGTGGGTGTGTGTTTTATATTGGATTGGGTGTGCGGGTGTTGTGTGTGTGTGCGTCAGGTGTGTATAGTTCGAATTGTCCAATGTGGTGTAGTTTTGTTAGTGTGTGTGTATTTTGACATCATTTTTGCAGTGATTAGTGGGTCATGATGCTGTGGGCGTATTTCTGTTGGCGTAACGGTGTGGATTTTGGTACTGCCAGTTTATCACTGACCTTTGGGCTGGCGGACTTGTGTGGGTGTCTGTATAGTGGCGGATTTCTCTGCGTGGGTCATAATACCCGTAACCGTACACCGCCGCGGTCACGGTATGTTGGCGGCCGTCAGCATGGTGGTCGGCGGTATTTACCGCCAGCGTTGTTATGAGGGCCATTCTGTACTACATCACCATTGGGATGTGTGAGGTGTGGAAAGCCCTAGTTTCCATTTGTGGTGCATGTAGATATCTATGCATGTATACGTTTCATGATACCTATGATATATAAAGTATTCAGATCATGCTAACTCTGCAAACACATGTATGGCTGTTACAGCATGGTCTGTGTATGTATTCTGGACAAAGCAGTTGAGGACGATGTTAGGAAGGTGTATATTTCCACAAATCATTCTGCCTAGTTCGGGGCTCATCAAAATGTTGTCTGTGAGCTAACAATAGCTCACAGCTCACAGAGTGGCAAACACCATTGAGCACACACATATTGAATTGGCCTCAAGTTGCAATCTGATATGCTTAACTGTTGGAAATTTGGTGTTCAGGTGGGATTAGTATGTTCTGCCTGCCTGACAATGAGTTGTGCCAAGTCATAACCATTGGCCAGGCTGTTGTGTGGCAATACAACTGATGCCCAGAGTATTTTCCCTGTAGACCTGTGGATCCTTGGTTAATCCTTGGATGAGCAATGAAAGAGTTTAAAGCCCTGATTGCTTTTACATGGAATACATTTGGAATGGTGGCTGGGGTGACCATACTATATTGTCAATAGTGTCTCATTTCATAATGACAGGCCTCTTACACCTATAGGTCTGTTTTCATTTTACCATAAGTAAAGCTTGCACTGACCAGGCCTTTTCGACATGTGACACATTAACAGTGCAGATAGTTGTTTTCTTCAGAAGAGGTTTTGAATTATGAATCACCAGTTGTTTACTTTCAACCAAACAAGGTATGTTATCATCCATATGGCAAAAGGTTTGTCCTGTGATGCCAGTGCATACTACACTAACTCTATCAGACGTAGAATGCTATTACATTAGGTTGTCCACATGTCCACACATCACCAGAGAGGAGGCTATCACAGGTCACAATGGAAGGGTTACCAATTGTATGTCCAAGTCTTGGAATGTAGTCTGTATTATGGTTCTCGCTGTATGGACCATATGCATCAAGTCAATGGGCCTGGCAGTAAAGGTGTCTATACAATAATGCAGCAATAGTGCACTCCTCTAAAGTTCACAATGGTGTGTGCCAGAGCTACATGATGTTAGTGTGCTGGCTTAGTCAGTGCAGGACATGAGCAGGGATGAGGATGTTCAGCAGATGACTACCTAAGTGTACATTCATGTCTTTGTAGTGCTCAACATGTGACAACTACATGTTATGTGTTAACTTTTGATTTATGCATGTGCTAGTTGTAGACAAATTGTGTAACAACAAAACAGAAATCCAATTAATTGCAGGGATGTACTGTTTTTTTCTTCTTCTATAGTGTCCATACACATCAACGACCATCAGAAGGGTACTATTTGGAAGGCCATTGCCCGGAAGGTGTGAAACCTTTATATTCAGGGCAGAGTCCATTGCAGGAAAAGATGGGAGGACCTGAGGCACTGGACCCGGAAGATCACAGAGGTCCATCTGGGGAAGTCCTCCCTACGTAAAAGGGGCGTGCACCGCAAGCTGACCCACCTTATTGCCGCATACTGGAGTTGGCATATCCGGAGCTTGATGGGCAGTTGAGGGCCCAACAGCAGCAACAAGGGGATGAGTCCTGGCCAGAGTTGTCCATGTTCCTTTTCAAACGTGTTGTATTAAAGGAAGCCATTTTCCCATCAACATTAGGGGTATGCCATGTCCGACACACAGGAAAAGATCTGGATTATGTAGGTCTGGTAGTAGGTGCGTTATGATGTGCTTTGCATAATGTCTTTATGATCAGGAAGCCAGCAGAGTCCCTTCCACTGCCAATTTGCTGTTTTGAGCAGATACACAGCTGAGTAAAGTCATGATCACCTCATGTTGTTTGATGTTCTGGGTGAAGGTTGTACCAAACAGACTACTTATCATCGTTGTGTCAGGATGACTACTGTGGCTATTGTCATGGTAGCCAGATTACATCTGCAATAACATACAGTACACTTTTGCTGCGGTGACTGGACTACAATTTCCATTGGTGACTTGGGATTCATCAGTAACATGAGTGTGCAATCATCACTGGTGGCATCAGCATTAGTGCCTACATGTTGCCCAGTGTACCTTTCCCTGTTGTAGTTTTGTCTACAATACTGTTTCGAGATTCATTCACTGACTGGTGACATGCATCAGGGAGTGAGATGAAGCAACTGTCTGCACTCAGTTTTTCAAGGCATTGGTGTTTTCAATACTAGATGATGTTGTGATGTGCCATCCCATTAGGAGTGAAGTGTGTCCACCTCTTCATGTCATTGATATTCACTAATACACAACAAACTTTTAAGCCAAATTGGCTTTTAGGAATGCAATCTAAGAATGGTGTTGTCACAGGTACCAAGCAGCATTGTACATGGTCACAGGGCCATATGGATTATTATGATGTGTGCATTTGTAGTAGATATCTCCCAATGCATAGGCCATGATTCTCTCCAACCTACTCTTCCATGCTACATGTGATATGTAGCGGAGCTACGTCAGTGCAACTTTCATTTTACTATCTTGTCAATGGAGATATGAGGAAGTATCAAGGGAACTGAGTGTGAACTGAGCGTTGGCATGTGACATGATTTCGGCTACAGAACTTATTGCAGCTACATAGAAAAATATACATTACTATGAAATTATGTAATAATTATTACAAATAAATTTCATATTCTCATAAATAATCAAATGAAAACATAATCCAATGCAATAAAACTACATAATGAAAACTATATCATAGTAAATGATAGTTTAAACTTTGATATAAAAATGTTATACTTAGCTTTGATATTTTTGCCCGTGATATTATGGTCAAACAAATTTTCTGAGTTGATATTTAGGTGGAACACCCCCATAATGGAGCAAAGTTGGGTGTAATAAAATAGCATACCTGGCTAGGATCATGGAGCATTCAAGGATGCTCTGAAAGGAGGCTTTGCAAACCTCTACCATAGCTCTGTCAAGTTTCTTCTTACATATGTCACATAATGTTCCTACCTTACTGTTAGACCTAGCATCCTTGGTGTGGTCTCCCCTGTCTTTTTTCCTCTGCTTCCCATGTTTTGACTGTGTACTGGACTCTGTTTTTGCTGACCAGTGCTAAAGTGCAAGTGCTCCTGTGTAAACTATATGTGTAATAATTGGCTTTTCCATGATTGGCACATTTGATTGACTAGTAAGTCCGTAGTTAAGTGTACTAGAGGCGCTCAGGGCCTGTAAATCAAATGCTACCAGTGAGCCTGCAGCACTGGTTGTGCCACCCACATTAGTAGCTCTGTAAATATGACTCAGAACTGTACACTGTGGTGTATCTGTGCACAGTTTTCAACTGCCAATTCAACTTGACAAGTGTGCCCACTTGCCAGACCTAACCCTTCACTTTTTATACATGTAAGGCACCCCTAAGGTAGGCCTTAGTTAGCCCCATGGGCTAGGTGCAGTGTATGTTAAAGGGGGGGCATGTACTGATGTGTTTTTCATGTCCTAACAGTGAAATACTACCAAATTCGGTTTTCACTGTTGCAAGGTGTATATCTCTCATAGGTTAACATGGGAGCTTCCTTACAATATTCTTAAAGTGGAGACTCCCTTTGAGAGCAGATGGAAATTTGGAGTTTGGTGTCTCTGAACTCACAATTCAAAAATACATCTGTTAGTGAAGTTGGTTTTTAGATTGTTAATTTGAAAATGCTACTTTTAGAAAGTAGGTGTTTTCTTGCTTCAACCATTCTGTGACTCTGCCTGTTTGTGGATTTCCTGTCTGGGTCAGGCTGGCAGTTGGGCTGTTTGTAAATCTCTTCTAGACAGTGACACAAAGGGAGCTGGGGTGTAGCCTGCATATCCTGATGATCCATCTGAGCTGGAGTGGAGGGAGGATTGGTCACGTACACCTGACTGGGCTGTGCCTTCACTCACATAATACAGTCTCCAACCCCCTGGTGTGTGTCTGGGGCTTGGCCTGGGCAAGGCAGGATTTTGTAAACAACAGAGACTTTCCTTTGAAGTTTGCCTACTTCAAAGGCAGAAAGTGGTATAAGTAGTGAACCCAAAACCCCAGACTTTTAGATCACTTCTGGAATCAAGAAGAACCTCTGTTAAGGAGAAGAGCTGAAGAGCTAAGGACAAGTGCTGCCCCTGCCTGTGACTGTGCTTAGTTGGACTATCCTGCAGTTGCTGCTTCTGTCTGTGAAAGGGGACAAAGACTGGACTTTGTTGTGCATTTCTGCTTGAGAGGTAGCTCCAAGGACTTGGAGTAGAGCTTTTCTCCTGTTTTGAAGCCTCAGGGACAGTAAAGTCTTCACCATCCAGTTTTGAGTCTACATGCTGTGGACTCTTGCTTCCCAGATGGTGCCATTTCAGTTCCTGGGCCCATGGAACTGAATTTGTAGAGAAATCCTGTGAAACAACACCGGACGACGTTGCTTGACTTCGCTAAGGACGCCGCTGCATGCAACCCGTGACACCGACTGTACCTGAAGCCATGGACCTCACAGAAGCGCTATGACCCCAATGACTCTGAAGGCCTCGCATCGCCACAGCCTCTGATCCCGTATGACTTTACTGAGATCTGAGTGTTGTAGCACCGATGTTTATGACACCTGACTCCGTTGCAGCGCCTGTGACCCCGTGACATGAGCACGACCCAGCGGGGTTGCCCTGCAGAATTGTGACTTCACCGGACTTCGTATCTGCCAGAGGTACCAAGGGACTGATATCTGCAACCAAAGCCACCTCACCTCCACCACTCTGCAGTAAGGACTCAACACCGCTGCACAACACCTCTGCCCTGTAGCACCGGAACTGATGCCGCATGGGATCCAGTGACGCATTGCTCCCCACCTCCGTGCACCGTCCTGTTTTCTACTTCTTTTACTAAGTTACTGTACCTCGGGGGGGTCTGCACGACTCCATAAATGGCACCAGCGGTGTCGCATTGTAGAAAACAACTCCGTTACGACACAGCTTAATATCAAATTGCAGCATTAAATGGTTTATTGCGGATTTTTATTGTATTTGGTCTTGTTTATTTAGATAAAATATTTACTATTTTTCTAAACCTGTGTTTTGTCATTTTGTAGTGGGTCACTGTATTACTGTGTGTGTTGGTACAAATACTTAACACATTGTCTCTGAGTTAAGCCTGCCTGCTCGTACCATGCTACCAAGGGGGAATGCGGGGGTTAACTGAGTGTGATTCTCCTTTACCCTGACTAGAGTGAGGGTCCTTGCTTGGACAGGAGGCAACCAAAGATCCCATTTCTTACACTTACTTTCTTTCTTCATGCCAAAAGCCGAACGGTGTTGAATAGTTGCTTATGCGGATATAAAGATAGATTACTTTTATCTTTCATTAGATGGGGAGGGCTTGTTCACTTGCTGTGACCTCTATTTTTTGTTGGCTGCCATTGCTGGTTTTTAACTCTATACACTGGGGCATTGCTTTCCAGGCACCAGTGTATGTGCTCTGTCCCCTAAAACATGATCAAATTTTACATATTTAACTTTATAGTAAGGCCATAGTTTATCGTGTAGGTAAGTATACCAGTGCCATGGAAATCAAATCATCGCCCTAGATTGCGGCACTTGGTGTGCCACCCACTACAGTGACAATTAAAGCATGGCATCAAGCCTACCTGTGTAGCCTGACCCCTCCAGCTTTTAAACCTGCAGGTGAACCTGTCAAAATAACCCTTTTTGACAGGAAAGAATCCTACTTTTAAATTTTAATATGTCACCCCTAAATAGGCCTTGAAGCACACAGGTGTGCCTAGTATTTAAAAGTGGTACTTGCAGAAATTTAGGGGCATATTTATACTCTGCGCTGAATTAGAGTAATTTGTTTATGCTAATACAGCGCAAACTCAATGCCATATTTAGATTTTGACGCTAGACCCGTCTAGCGCCTAAATATTGGTGTTAACGTCATTTTTTCGGGTGTGTGAAACCTCCTTGCATCAATGAGATGCAAGGTAGGCGTTCCCGTCCCAAAAATGACTCAAACCCCCTAGTGCCATATTTACCCACCCAGGCAAATATGACGCACGAGTGGGAGGCCGACCCAAAAAATTATGTTAACATCCATTTGAAGCAAAATTTAACGCCCGGGTCAGGGCAGGTGTTAAAATGAGGCAAACTCATCACTACTTAAGGAGAACGCACAGAAGCAACATTACCAACCCACAGGAGAAGATGGAGGTGATACTGAGCCAGCTTGTGAGGCGACGCAGAGTACAGCATCATCTACAGACTGAACCGGCAAGCCATACTACACCTGCTGCACCACATTGAGCCACAAATCACAGCTAGCCTGCTTGTGACAAAGCTGCTAGCTGTCCTGCACATGCTGGCAAGTGGCTCATTCTAAACAACAGGTGCCCTGGTTGCCGGTGCCTCATAGCCATCGTTCTCTGCATTCCTGTCAAAGGTGTTAGACACTATTATCTCCCTGACACCCTGACGCATTAGCTTCCCCAACACCGAGCAAAAGCAGCAGGAGAACAAACAGGGATTCTATAAAATCCATGGCTTCCCGTATGTGCTCAGTGCAATTGACTGCACCCATGTCCAGCTCGTACCACCTGCTGCAACTGAGCACTTGTACCGGAATCGCAAGCACACGCATTCCATTAATGAGCAGGCGATAGTGGACCACCGGGTACTATTTATAAACATTTTGACCAAGTATCCTGGGAGTGTCCATGATGTCTACATATCCCGGCACAGCAGGATCAATGAACAATTCCAGGATGGACAATATGGTAATGGCCTACTTGTGAGTAACTCAACAAATCTAGCAAGATACGCGCAACACACCAACCCTGTAGGACACAGATGACATACACCACTACAATAACACATGGCCAGGGTAACACAGATGTGCAGGTAACAACACATATGCACAATCAGTGCACACCACAAACACATACACCCACATGTACCAAACACACCCACAGCTTGACATGCACACCACGTGCAAACAACTATCCTTTGCTAACAGAAGAACTACACATACCGCTAGCAGAAGAACAACAGCTCACATGTTGCCCACTACGTACACTTCACACACAGTACACCTAACAAAGGATAGCTCAGCCATGTCAATGGCATAAACCATGCCATCGTCATGTAAGTTCCACATAGGCACAGATCCCTCAAGTCATGCCGTGCAAATCACTGCCAAAACAAACATCAAATACCAGACAACTGCTGCCTACACCAACTACATCTCATCAACACATACCTGACTTACCTGTAGTGTGCAGAGACATCAGCCTGACACATTGGCTCACACATATAGGAATACAATATCAATGCCATGACATACCATGTGCCAGATGTGTGAAAAGAGGTATCACACCTACTGTAGTGCCATCTCATGTGCAGCACCTACTGACTCACAATACCATCATGTCTGTACCAGATACAATAAATGGCCTACCATGGGGCAGAGTCACTTTCAGCCAGTGGAGATCATGGATGCCATGGTGGGACTCTGTAGCAGAAAATAGGACATCACTGACCTCACATGCACTGTGCCAAAAGACACATTTGCTAAGTAGCTGAGCTCCATCCCATAGCCTGCACTGTGCATGTGTTGACAGTATGAATGCTGATTCATGTTGGAAGATAGGAGAGACACTGGCAGTTGTGTTAATCATCCTGTAACAATGGGATACACACCCTTGGACACCTCATGGCTGCCACAAACATTAGCTGCCACTCTGGATCACCAAGGGACCTATGTAAAAGCTCACAGTGCCATTGTCATGACCTGCAATGTATGTACAACTTGGCAGATGACCATTTCATAATGACTTGAAGCCACATTGTAAACTGGCCACTCTCCCATGCTGTATGTAGTGTGGAAGGGGTGTGTAATGTGTGTTGCTGCAGGTCTTTCATCACACGATACATAGCATGATGATGCTGACTCAGATGTAGCTAGTACCTAAAACCTGAGGTAGTGCCAACAACAAACACCACCCCAGGGGTGCTGTATGCAGGTAGCAATAAGGAAGTAGGCTGTGCTTTGAACTCAGATTATTGTGCCACCAATGCATGCTGCATACTGCTGCACATATAGAAAGAGCCAATTGGCCATCAAAACAGCATATGTATAGGGATGTGTCCCTTCCTACACAGATACATCCATCTCCACAAGGCAGCTAGCCAAGTACCCCGGTGCAAGGTAGGTAGTGTAGTTGCACGGCTGCATATAAGCAACTGGCGCAGGGGACAAAAAAGGGTTGCCTAGTAACATGTCATACATGGGCCATTCTTGCATAGTCCAAATGTTGCAGGACAGTGCAGCCAATTTTGGAGACGTGTTGTGCATTGTCACTTTACAATTTTAAAGGCCCTAAGTGTCGCACATCATCTGCAATGACACATGGCAAAATGTATGGGGTGTCCAGGCTCTGTAGTGCTACCATGTTGCTACCACATCTGATCCCATTGTGTTGTGAGGATATGTCACGTGCCCTCTTGTGATAGCACACTGATACAAAGGTGCACTACACAACAAATGGTACATACATTATGACCATCAGTTTGGAATCCAAATCATATGTCCCAGGTCCTTGAGCCAAACACAAGATTGTCATGTCCAACAACCCAGTGCTGCGGAGACATTACACAAGGATAGGAGCTCACAGCATACCACAAACACATATGAGTCACAACCAACTAAAAATATCAACTGCCATGCTACATGATAAGCCTGTTGCAAGCCCTAACAACAACTTAATATTTTTTGCAGCGAATCCGGGTTATGGCATACAGCCATTGATAATGACCCCATTTCACAAAGTAAGCACAGCAGCAGAGCGTGCATATAATGAGGGACATCTGAGGACACAAACTATTGTGGAGAGGACATTTGGCATCCTGAAGTCCAGATTCAGGTGCCTGGACATCACAGGAGGCAGCCTCCTATATGCCCCACAGATTGTCTGCAAGATTATAATGACATGTGCTATCCTGCACAACATATGTGTGCGGATGAACGCCCCCTTATATGAGCAGGTTGATGACCTGTCTGAGGAGGAGGCGGATGGTGGAGAAGAAAATGAGGTGGAACAGCACAACACAGCTGTTGGGATACACCGCAGACTGCACACCGTTGACAACTTCTTCACTTAATAATCAGGTAACTCACCTTGTACATCTTGTCAATAAACACCTCACTTATTCACACAGTCCGGCTTTGGTCTCTTCAGTCTCCACAAGATATACCTCAGGATTGTGAGTCTAACCTCAGGGAGCATGTTACAAACACTAATCTGAAGAGTACTGTAGCAACATCACATGTGATGTGTAAGATTGAACTGCTACCATCATACACATTACAAACAGCCTCATCACTTGAATGTGACAACTGGAGGACACACTCTATGGACCACAACATATTATTTACATCCATGTTGCCAGGTTGTACAACAATAGCTCATCACACACAACTACAACATGACCAAATAGGAGGTAAACAAGGGCCCCACACATGAGGCAGTTGATGTCAAAATATGGTGAGACTGTAATGTTTGAACAGACCACTGACACAACTCAGTGTGTGAGTTGCAATGGCTGCATGGAGCATGTGTGACAAGATGGGGACATCATTGGTGACAATGGTCATCATGATTAGTCCAGGTATGACAAGCAATGGAAGAAGTTAAGCCTGCGCAGTACATCCATGGAAATCAGTCCTTCCACTGCCTTGGGGCCCAATTCTGACACAGGGTTCACATGACCTCACACTTTGCACGGACACATCTGTGGAATGCACATCAGAATGGATGAGAACATATGCAGCTAGGGCTGCAGGTCCACCACACAAACACAAAAACCATTGCTAAATGTAATGAGTTTAATCTGGCTTTTGTGTTCAAAACATGATATGGGTCGAATGTAGGCTGAGTGTGTCAATCACAGTATCTACCAAATATGTACACATGTCAGACATCTGTGTAGTCCACACACAAGTCACCATAAACTCAAGATCAACATATGGAGACAGTTGTCGGGTAACATTTCCTAGATAGCATTTATCAGCCATCATCAACAATGCCTGAGCTGTGTATGTCATCTAAAATGTTATGCTCTGTAAGACAACTACACATCATCTAAGTAAACACAATTCACAATCACATACCATAACTGTTGCATAGTACTGACTGCCATAAATATGTGGATACACTGTTGTCACACATGCATACATATGCATGACATGCAAATATTTGCATGCTGTTGATTCTGTAACACACACATCGGTGTAACAGACCAATCACACCCAAAACACATTGTTGCATGGACTACCACATGTGGCCATACACAAAATGGCACACTGCAGCCCAGCCCATTCCATTTGTATGTTGATACAGGGTGCATCCATAGACAATGGAACAAAATCATGCAATCAGGAATAGAGTAAAAAACATTCACGTTACTGCTTCGAAAACATCAAAACGCAAAGTATATGGGCCCTTGTCGTGAATTCCACCTTCACACTCATCTCAATGCTGATTTACTGTTAATTCGATGCATAAAGATAATACGTCAAAATAAAGGAATCAAGTAGGTCATGTGTCTGAGATACTCACGCACATATCACATGCGTCAAATAAATACACGCATGATAGAAAATGTGACGCACAGGGAGAGAAAATCCTGTTTACAGGCATGGTACAGTGGGTATACTTTCACTTTCTCTTTACAGTCTGTGCCTCTTTTGACTGTGTGATTGTGTCCTGGAGTTGGTGGTGTGTTCTTGCTCTAAATTGTATGTTGTGGTGTCCCTCCTGTTGTGTTCTTTGTATTTTTGACTGTACTTTGTCCCAGTGTTTGTAAATTTGTGTGTTTTTTGCATCTATCATTGTAATTGTACTGTGGAGTGTCTGTCCGGGATAGTTGTTAAGTTAGGTTAGTTAGGATTATTTTCTTTGGGCCTTAAGTTTCCTTAATTTTCTTTTTGTTAACATTCATCATTGTTGCCAACCAGTACCTGATAGACGTGTCTGGTAGGGGGAGGTTGACAAGGATGGGGCAGGAGGAGCTGGGAGGTTTTGTGTGGCTGGTAGTTAATGTCATTAATGTTAGAGATGGGGGGCATGTGATCCAAGGATACTGGACGGAGGCGAGGCAGTTGCGGTAGGGCAAGGTGCTCCACCACCTGAAGAGGGTGTTCCGCAGCAGCCACAACAAGCACCAGCTGGGCAGATCTGGTTGCCAAGGAGAAGGATCTGTTTGACCATTTGAGTGTGGTGATCGGTGGCCCTGTTGGTGAGTCTCCCACTGGCATGCTATTTACTGTTCACTGCTCCTGAATGATAGTAGCAGATGTGTTGGTGAGCTGCATGCAATGCTTGTGGACAGGTTGCATTCAACCAGAATGAAGTGTAACTGCACCAGTCTAGACATGGAGGTCACATGTCCTACCATTTTACCAACGCAGGTCAGATGTTTGGTGAGACATGCATAACCATCACTAAGTCACACATTTCAGGGGCCATGGCAACACCTGTGCCCCAGCATAGTTCTGATAAGCCAAGACACCGCCAACATACCATATGGAACTGGATTGTGACAACAAAGTAGGGCAATCCATGTATAGCGCTGCATTGTCATCATTTCACACACATGATCCCTGCCATTATGTTAGCAAACGGGGCATACCCGCCTTAGGAGGCACTGGCAATTGGGCATTTGATACCATCAGACAACTTTTACACATCAGTCATGGATTACTCAATGCATGATCATTGCAGACTAAAAATTGAGCCGCTTGCCCATCACAAAGTGCCTCTGTGTGCCTTGCAGGACAAGCCAGAATACCTGAGTCAGTTGTCTTGCAGAGCACCAGGGTAGTGTCATGTATTTGTCACCCAACTCCCCCTCATACCATGGAATTTAATCTTGTATAGATTGGCTACATGTGATTGTTGCAGAGTGCAGCACTACATGAATCTCAGACCCAG
Source organism: Pleurodeles waltl (assembly GCF_031143425.1). Taxonomy (NCBI): domain Eukaryota; kingdom Metazoa; phylum Chordata; class Amphibia; order Caudata; family Salamandridae; genus Pleurodeles; species Pleurodeles waltl. The sequence goes on from NC_090439.1 coordinate 781,052,498, forward strand.
TGTAAGTGTGCAGATGTGTGGCTCTCACGCACCTGAGTGTCAGTGCCATCATGAGTTTGTAGTGAGGTGTCTGTTGCACTGTCTTCAACCTCGATAATTAGCTCACTTCTCTAAAATAGTACACACTGTAACATGCTGTCCACCAGTAGTGACAGTGATATGATACTAAGTATGGTTTTCCATCCATATCTTACAGGCGGACCTGCCCCCTACACCATCGGTGAAGTGGCAAGATTTGAGGACCCAGATGTTTCCAGTAAGTGTGATAATGTCTGTCCTGTGTAGTGATTGAGGTTTGTGTGTGTGTGAGTCATGTGTGTTGCACGTAGAAGTGATGATCTGTCACATGATCAGTTATCAAAGTAGGCTGGATGGTGATATTGTGTCCCATTTAAGGGTTCTCCATGCACGAGCAGAGTCATATCTTGTGAGGCTTGTAGTGCTCAATGGGCAGCATCATGTAAACAAGGTGATGACAAGCCACATGTTGGCCCATATGTGACTTAGAAGTTCACTGCAGTGAGAATATTGGCACTGCGTCATTCTCACAACACAGTGATGCACCATTTTGAAGACAAATGGTGTATCCCTGTATTGTAATGTACATGTAGGACTGGGTGGGCAATTGTCCCTCAGCATGGGGCCCCATATTTTGTATTCCATTTTACTCATGTGGAATGTAATAGGAGTGCATGCAGGTCAAGGCCAGACATGTGCTGGCATGGATATGGGCGTGTGAGGAACAGTATTGGCAAATCAGGTATTGTTGCGTGTCTACACCTGAACACATGAATGTAGATGTGATAGACCTATGGATACCAGCTTCCTAGTTTGCAGCCCTCCTAATATATGGTCCAATCCCTGACTCCATGTATGAGTGGGCATGCCTTGGTGGATGACCTGGACAGTTGAGATGATGGATTGCATGGTCATCCTTACTGAGGCATGGGGGGTGAGGAACAACACATGTAGGTAGATGTGATGCTCACAGTGTAGGTGACATTCATTTTACATGTGTATCTATCAACACTGACCTCTTATGGTTACCAACTGCATCCCATACTCCCAATAACAGATCAAAGTTACTGGTGATGTATGGTTGAAAATTGGCACAGATGATGAGGAATAGTGGCCCTGATCTATGTGAAGTTGACGCTGCCTTTGCATTGTTACACATGGCACAAAATCAGTGCACACCTATTTTGGGCGGTCATTATGAACACAGGCGGTCTGGACTGCCATATAATGTTCATATGGAGACCGGCACAGGCGGAACTCCACCACTGCAAGGCTACAGCTGCCAGGCAGCCTGACGATGGCGGAGTTCCTTATCCGACAGGGCAGCGCTGCAAGCAGCGATGCCTGCCACATAAAGAGCCTGTGTCCCCCCAGCCTTTCCCTGGCGGTTTCTCCCGCCAGGGAAAGGCTGGCGGAATGGGTGCCCTGGGGACCCCGTGTACAGCCAGTCGCACATGTCACTGCCCGATTTACGGGCAGTGACATGCGCGACGGGTGCTGCTGCACCCGCTGCACTGCTACATTGATGACGGCTCCATGTGGAGCCGTCAGCAATGCCAGGCCCAGCATTCCACTGGGCCGGCTGGCAGAAACACTGTTTCCCCCAGCCGGCCCAGTGGAATGTTGTTTATTGGCCCAGTGGGGTCCTCAACAGGCTGGCGGTCTGTGTTTAGACCGCCAGCTCAGAACACGGGGGGAAATCCCGCCGAGTTCATAATGAGGGCCTTGGTTTGGTTCCTAATCTTGTTGTAGGTCGCTTTGGTGTCAATGAAATGATGCTAAGGCAGTGTTGCCATTTCATTTATCAGGGCCATTGTTTTATCCGGAATGTGAGTTGGAGTGCATGTGCAATTAGATGTAGAGTGTAAGATAATAATCTGTACATACTCCACACAAAGCTGACACTGATTGTTGCCTGTCTCAATTTAACAGCTGCCAACATGAACAATGAGGAACTGTGGGCTTTTCAAAAGAGGGCAGTCCGCTATAGGCACATCCTGGCAGTGGAATCTGGGTTCCAGAGGATGGCACGTCGCTATCGCACGGAACGATCCACTGGGTAACGGCGGGCATTCACCCGAAGAGGACCCACACTGGCCACACAGAGAGGACCAAACACCACAGCTGTGCAGGAGGACACAGCTGCCACCATCACAACAGCCCCAGCTGCTACACCCTCAACATCTGTGCCACAGCCCATCCCACCTTCTGCCATGGCCATGGATGCAATACAGGACCTACAGAGGGATGTGACATTGGTCCTCAAAAAGTTGAACAGTCTTGAGAAGGAGGTGGACACGAACACCAAGAGACTGAAATTCATCAAGAGGACTAATCTGTAATTGGCTTAATGACTCTCACACCAAGTTCAGCCCCCTCCCTCCTCATTTATTTTAATGTTTTATAGTTTTTTTTAGGTGGTTAGTGGCAGGTTAGATCAGGTTAGCAGTTTATGTAGGAGATGTAGGTTTGGGGGATGGGTTTTCTACTTTTTACATGTTACTTTGTGGGTGGGTGTGTTTATGGTGATGTTGGGGCATTTATGTTTTGTATAAAATATATATATATTAAAAATAAATACCAAAAAAATATACATTTGGTTGGATATAGGTAGTATATGTGTAGTTTAGTATATGTTGTCCTGCATTTGTCTCGTGATATAAGAGGATGGGGGCCAATGTTTAGAGTGTGTTGTTAAATGTGTTAGGGAAGTTTGGCATAGAGTAGTTAGGGTCAGTTGTTGGTTATGTACAGTTAGGATAGGTTGGGTTAGGTTAGAATAGGTGTTATTCATTATTTTTAGTTTAGTTCAATTCTACTTAAAAATCTTTGGGTACTCCTTTACTTCATGTGTCATATGCTTGGGTCTTCTGGTACTCCCAGCTGACGATTTTGCCCGAGAACTGTTTCACAGACATTCCTGCCATATGTAGTGGGTGAAGCATACATGTGTCCAACATTTTTGACATACTCAGTGAATTGCTAGTAGGGGATGAAACCAGCATCTGCGTTCATCATGTATGTACCTTGTACGTAGATATGTGCCCCCATATCCCGGCACTCTTGTACTGATACTCTGTGACTAAAGACATGTTACACACATCACAATACCTAAGCATAGTAGATGTGTCACAATACACAAAGACATGCTGGTTGTGTGGGTGGTGTTTATTTAAAAGTGTCATAGTGCAATATTTACAATGTCCAGGACTATGACCTAATTAGTGGAATTGGTATGGGTGTTCGTACTGACACTTTACCACTGACCTTTGGCGCAGCATAATGGTGTATGTGGCAGTATTCTGTCGGTTTGGTGTGTGTGTGTCATAATATGGCGAATGGATATTCGTCACCGCAGCGGTATGTTGGCGGCCATCACCGCATCAGTAAGTGGAATTTACCGCCAATGTCATGAGGGCCTATGTTCACTGAAAGGGGATTGTAGCTGTCCTATGAGAAAAAACTACAGTTCCAAATAAAATCCTAGCACTGCTAACTCTGATTTTAATATTTATTAAAATGCAATACAATGATGTAGTCAGAATTTTAATAAATAGGTAGGGAAAATAATGGCCCTGTCCTCCCAGTGCTTCCCATTAAGGAGATGTGAAAACTTCTCCCAGAGTGGGAACCAAGGTTTAGGCCTTTTCATAGGAAGACCTGACCATGATGTATATGATATATATCAGCTCAGGCAGGCCAGCCTAGGAGATTTCAGGAACTTCATAAACTTGAAAAGGACCAGGGTGAAGCCTATCCATTCATAGTTAAGTGTAAATGGGGTTATAGGGAAGAGAAGCCTTTTGTTCCACAGGCTCTCCCGAGCCAGTGGAGACAAGCTCACCTGGAGGGAGAGCTGGCCCCAGAATCAGCTTGGCATGGCTGAAGAGGAGGACATGCTCACTTCCTAAAAACACCTTTGTCTGGCACACAAACTTTCTTAAGAAGCAGAAAGAATTTGCCTTGCTGGAATTGCCTCAGAAGGGTGCACTGTGGGTTAGTTTGCAATAACGCAAACAGGATGTGCTGTTAACATGGGAAAAGGTGCCCTGGGAACTTTTTCTTCTCATAGTTAGGAAGTGTCCAGAAGTCACCCTGACCTCCTAGATAGTGGAACTCAAAACTGTCACCTCACCACAGCGCCTTAGATCACTTAGGGGACCTGCAGATGAACAGAAGTGCACTGGACCTGCTGTTTGAGACCTGTGTAGAGACTTCAAAGGTTTGACCTGTTCCTACTTGTTTCCAGGACTAAGACATAGACCCCAAGGGTCAGCTGACTGGCCTCCCCCTGGCTACGGGGGCACAATTATCTGCAAGAGGCTTTTTCCTGAATTGACCAGCTGACCAGTAGAAACTGGAAATTTACTGGGCTGTGCTGGTCGCCCATAAGTTCTGTCCCTGAGATCCTGGGAACCATTGAAGTGGCCAATAGGAGCTGCTCCAGAAATTACGAAAAGATGGAACTTTTAACATTTTTTGGATTTCAAGACCTTCAGAGCTTCAGTGGGCCCTCGCAGCAACAATGGCTGATTTTGAGAGGACTTCATCTGATACAGCTCTTGATTTGCCCATTTGGATGATTTGAACCTCAATAAAAAAGATTAAGGTCCTGACTTGGACTACTGCTTAAAGGATATTTCATCACAAAGGCAATGGAGTGCTCTTTCTACCATATTGGAGTTTGGTTTGCCTCATTTAGAGGCAGGTGGACCTTCACTATATCAGCAAAGACTACTCCATCTCCACCATTGACATACATCTCCAATGCCTGATGGAGTAAATGCCTCTAAAGGTTTGGCCATTTGATCACCCACCCGATTTAGAGTGGGCTGTCAATCAATCAATCAAGGATTTATAGAGCGCCATATTCAACCATTAGGGTCTCAAGGCGCCGGGGGGGAGATACTGGTCATAGAGCCATGTCTTGAGGCGTTTCCTGAATGTCAAGAGGTCTTGGGTCTGGCAAAGGTGGAGCGGTAGGGAGTTCCAGGTCTTGGCGGCTAGGTGAGAGAAGGATCTTCCTCCGGCGGTGGTGCGGTGGATGCGGGGGATGGAGGCGAGGGCTAGGCTGGCGGAGCGAAGATTGAGGGTGGGTGTGTGGAAGGTGAGTCTGTTGTTGAGGTAGGCTGGGCCTGTGTCGTGGAGGGCCTTGTCTGCGTGGATGAGGAGTTTGAAGGTGATCCTCTTTGATACTGGTAGCCAGTGAAGGTCTCTGAGGTGGGGGGAAATGTGGTCGCGGTGTGGGATGTCCAGAGTGAGGCAGGTGGATGCGTTCTGGATTCTTTGCAGCTTTGTTAGGAGTTTGGTTGTTATTCCTGCATATAGGGCGTTTCCATAGTCCAATCGGCTTCTGACCAGGGTGTGGGTGACAGTTTTCCTGGTTTCGACGGGAATCCACTTGAAGATTTTGCGGAGCATGCGGAGAGTGTTGTAGCAGGAAGAGGAGATGGCATTGACCTGCTGAGTCATGCTGAGTGTGGAGTCCAAGATGAAGTCTAGGTTGCGTGCGTGGGTGGTGGGTGAGGGCGCGGTTCCTAGGGAGGTGGGCCACCAGGAGTCATTCCAAGTTGAGGGGTTGGTGCCAAAGATGAGGATTTCTGTCTTGTCTGTGTTTAACTTGAGGTGGCTTGATTCCATTCAGCTGGCGATGGCGTGAAGTCCATTGTGGAGGTTGTTCTTTGCAGTTGTAGAGTCTTTCGTGAGGGAGAGGATGAGCTGAGTGTCGTCTGCGTAGGAAACTATGTTGATGTGGTGGGTTCATGCGATGTTGGCGAGGGGGGCCATGTAAACGTTGAAGAGCGTGGGGCTGAGCGAAGATCCTTGGAGAATGCCACAGATGATTCTGGAGGCTTCTGACAGCAAAGGTGGGAGGCAGACTCTCTGGGTTCTGCCTGAGAGAAATGACGAGATCCAGTCGAGTGCCTTGTCACGGATTCCAGCATTGTGGAGGTTTTGTGCAGAGAGTGTGATGACATACTGTGTCGAAAGCTGCGGAGAGGTCCAGGAGGATGAGTGCTGCTGTTTCTCCTTCGTCGAGCATGGTCCTAATGTCATCTGTGGCAGCAATGAGTGCAGTCTCGGTGCTGTGGTTTCTGCAGAATCTGGATTGGGAGGTGTTGAGTACCTTGCTGTCTTCCAGGAAACGGGATAGTTGGCTGTTTACGATTTTTTCGATGACCTTGGCTGGAAAGGGGAGGAGGGAGATCAGCCGGTAGTTCTTGGGGTCGTCTGGGTCTGCCTTTGGTTTCTTCAGCAGGGCGTTGATTTCTGTGTGCTTCCATCTTTCTGGGAAGGTGGCTGACTCGAAGGAGCTGTTGATGGTTTTGCAGAGGTGGGGGGCGATGATGATGTTTGCCTTATTGAAGATATGGTGTGGGCAGGGGTTCGATGGTGATCCGGAATGGATGGAGGCCATGGTGGTGGCGGTGTCCTCTATGTTGACAGGGGTCCAGGTGTGGAGGAGGTGGGTGTTGCTTGGAGCGTTGGGTTCTTGGGTGTTTGTAGTCAGCTGGTGGGTCTGGAGTTTGAAGCTATTGTAGATTTCTTCTATCTTTCGACGGAAGTGGGTTGCCTGTGAGTTGCAGAACTCCTGTGATGGCAGGGGTTCGTTGGAGCAGGTCCTGGGGGTGGAGAGCTCATTGACGATACCGAAGAGCTCTGTACTGTTGTGAGCGTTGGCGTCAATGCAGTTTTTGAAGTGGGTCCTTTTGGTGGTGCGGATCAGTTGGTGATGTTTGCGTAGGGCATCCTTGAAAGTGATGTGGTTGGAGTTGGTAGGGTCAAGATGCCAGGTTTTTTCCATTCTGCGACATAGCCATTTGGATTCCTGTAGTTCTGGGGTGAAACAGCTGGCCTTGATTCTGTGGGAGGTGTTTTTTTTTTTGAGCGGTGCGAGGGTGTTGGCGCTATCTTCTATAGAGTGATGCAGGTTGGTGGTGACTGTGTTAGGGTCCAGGGTACCAAGAGGTGGGGCCTGGGCGAGAGTGGAGATCAGTTGATCCGTTGATATTTTGCTCCAGTTGCGTTGGGGGGGTTGTGTGCGGTGACGGTGAGTGACTGGTTTCTGGTAGGAGAAGTGGATGCACCGGTGGTCTGTCCAGCTGAGTTCGGTGGTGTGGCTGAAAGAGACATGGTTGCTGGCTGAGAAGATGGGGTCGAGTGTGTGGCCTGCGAAGTGGGTGGGTGTAGTGACGAGTAGCCTTTGGCCGAAGTTGGCGAGGTTGTCGATTAGGTTGGTGGTGTTGATATCGTTGTTCTTTTCTAGGGGGAAGTTTAGGTCACCGAGGAGGATGTAGTCTGTTGAGGTGAGGGCTTGGGAGCTGATGGTGTCGGCGATATCATCGCAGAACTGAGGTCTGGGTCCTGGGGGTCTGTAGACCAGTGTTCCTCTGAGTGTGTTGTTGGCATTGATGTGGATTTTGAAGTGGAGGTGCTCGGCGGAGTTGATGGTGTCATGGGAGTTGGTGGAGACTCTTATTGTGTTTTTGTGGACTATGGCGATTCCTCCTCCTGGTCTGTTGATTCGGTCTCTTCTGGTGATCTTGTAGTTTTCTGGTATGGCTATGACTACGTCTGGTTCCGAGGCCAAATTCATCCAGGTTTCGGTGAGGAATGTGACGTCGGGCGAGTATGTGGTCAGGAGGTCCCAGAGTTCAATTGCATGTTTGTGGATGGAGCGGGTTTTAAGTAGGATGCATCTTAGGTGATTGTCTGTTCTGATTTGGAGTTTGGAGGTTAGGTTGCAGGTGAAATTGCAGGCTTTGCAGGAGAAGGGCCCTTTGGTGCGCATCGGTGTGGAATGGAAGCAGATGGAGGAGCGTCCTGGATTAAGGGCGTGGAGTTCGTTGGCAGTGTAAAGGTGTTCGGTGGTGCGGGAGGCGTGTTGGCCAGGGGGTCTGGCGCTGGACGCGGTCTTGGCGTGGACGGGCACAGATGGGCGCAGACGGGCTTGCCTTTGGCGCGCCAGCGGTGCGTCTGTGCTGCGGCTGGCATAAGAGGGGAGGTGGGAGGGAGTGGCAGCTGGGAGGAGGGAGGGAAACCTCCAATGGGAGTGCGGGGGCAGGGTCAGCAGGAGTCAGGAGCGAGAAGAGCTCGGAGGAGGAGGGTGGGGGGTGGGGCCTTCCGGGAGAGGAGAAGCCAAGAAGCCCAAACAAGCCCAAACAAGCCCAGACAAGCCCAGACAAGCCCAAACAAGCCCAAACCAATGTCAGCACCTACCGGAGCAGTGGTGAGGAGGAAGCTACCTGCCTGCAAGGATGCAGGGTCAGAGGTCCTTCTAACCTCGCGCTGTGGGCGGCATAAGAGGGGAGGTGGGAGGGAGTGGCAGCTGGGAGGAGGGAAGGAAACCTCCAATGGGAGTGCGGGGGGCGTGGGCAGCAGGAGTCAGGAGCGGGAAGAGCTCCGAGGAGGAGGGAGGGGGACGGGGCCTCCCGGGAGAGGAGACGCCAAGAAGCCCAAACAAGCCCCGACAAGCCCAGACAAGCCCAAACAAGCCCAAAACAATGGCAGCACTTACCGGAGCAGTGGTGAGGAGGAAGCGACCTGCCTGCAAGTATGCAGGGTCAGAAGTCACCTGTTTGCACTGTTCATCACTGCCAAGTAAAACCTGGCGATAAGGGGCAGTGAAAACTTGTAAATGATCCCCCCATTATAGGAGAGGGCCATTGCTTTTTTATTTTCAAAAATAAAATCCTACTTTCGGATTTTGTTTTATAAATAACAAAATGGAATGTTGCAATACTGGTCCATCATGTTGATGGAGCCGTCCGTTAATGCAGTTACAGGTACCACCATAATGACTGTTTCTGCCAATACAAAAAATATTCACTGGGGCAGCAAACATCTCTAAATTTAGCAGGTTGGCACACCATCAGGGCAACAAAGTGCTTTACTCTGTCACCCAAATGGAGTAAATACCTTCTGCCTAACTCTAAATTAAGTTCATAGCACGAAGGTAGAAATCTTGACTGGGCAAAGGCATGAAAAATATATGCCCCTTGCCAAGACTTTGGCAGCTGCAAAATTTGATTTTTCTCCTGTGTGGAGCTTTTCCCCATGTAACTCACCCAAACCTCAGTTTACTACCATGATCTCCCAAACAACCCTACTAAATTCTCCCTCATTTATCTCACCTTTGACTCATCCAAAACCCCTCCTGCTACTATGATCTCCCTAACCCTTTCCACGGACCCTTCCCTCCTTAATTCCTCCTTTACTCATCCCAAGCCTCAACCTATTACTATAAACTCCCAATGAACACTTCTGGATTCTTCCCTCCTCTACCCCTCCATTACTCTAATCAATCCAACTAACAAACTCACCACTAATTTCTTTTGGGTTCTGGAGTAGCGTGCTACAAGCCAAAAAGCGCTTTGACACCTTGTCAGGGGTAGTAAGCGCTATATAAATACTATTACAATACAATACAACCTAGGTGCGGAAAAGATGCCATCTACCGGTGCAAATTGCAGACATTGATTATGAATCTGTTGATATAAATGCCTAGAGCAATGGTTCCCAACCTTTTGACTTCTGTGGACCCCCGGTTTATCTTTACTGGAACCCGGGGACCCCCACTTAATCATTATTGGAATCCCAGGGCCCCCCACTGAGTCATTACTGAAAGCAGGGGACCTAATCTGTTAATATTTTAAATTTTCTAAGCAGTCGCGGACCCCCTGAGGAGGCTTCGTGGACCCCCATGGGTCCCTGGACCACAGGTTGGGAACCACTGGCCTAGAGAATAAATGAATGCTCTTAGAAAATCTGCAAATATGGCGGAGCTTCTGCAATCATAGGTTTAGGCCCTGGAGTAGGGAAAAAGGTAGTAGGGGGCCCATCAGAAATGTTGGGAAAAGGCCATTGTGGTTATTCATCAACATTGCCAATGCTTGTTATGCTTTTATGTATATACAAACAGAAACAAAAGTTAAGATTCACTAGCATATTAGCCATGAACCATGCCACTTTTCACTTGTATAAAGTTTCTAAGTTTAAGGTTGGGTACATTCATGAAAATCATAGGTTTTTCATGAATTTGCAAATGCTCTGCAGTTCTTGTGAATCTCACAACAAATGTGCCCGCTTCAACCTTAGGAATAAAACTGTTATCTATACAGTACTTAATTTTAGATCTGGCTGCAGATATATTTAGCTATCTAGAGACTTTCAAGTCTTCAATTCTTCAAAAGAAAGTGCACTAACAAGAAGTACAAAGAGAGGAAGATGACTGTGCAGCCCCCTTCAACCATTTGGTTTTGTGTGTTTTGTGTGGCCATAGACGTCTGTGGATGGTTGCATAGCCCTGCTTGTTTTCTAGTTAAACTTTGGTGACAGTTTACCAGGAGCTTTCTGTAAGGCTACAGATGCAGCATAAAGTTAGCTTGTAATTTAGGCCCTATGTGTGCTCTTTCTGTAGTTATTTAGCTGATCTAAAAGCTGTTTAATTGATGATTTACAGCATTTTTGTTTAGAAAGTGCATTCTGTTCAGGTGCCTAAGCCTATCATCAACACCAATGCAACTCACTAACTGCCTTTTGTTAGACATAACATACTGAGCATGATAACGCATCCCGACCTGGGTACTTTACTTACACAGGGACTCGTTTTAAGCCAACAAATCTTTTGACCCTGATTGGAGACACCTTAAGATGAGATCTCTATTCTGCATTGCAATCAATGAATCAATTACCCCATCAATATTCACAATAGCGATCAATCAAATCAATTAATAAGAATTGAAACACACCATGACCCTCCAGCCATGAATAACCACACAATTTTTGTAAGATTTTTGATATTTATTCCCTATTTGTTACACTCTACTAGCAAGTTTATAGTCTCAATACCAGAAAACACATCAACAATGTCACAATGTGGCAACTTGAATATGACTTAAACAAAGCAAAGATCATGAACATTAGAGCAAAGCACAACGTCAACATGAATCAACTTTAGCAGAGTATCATTAGCACGTTATTCAACTAAGCAAGATTCAGTCACTTGTCTATTTGCATCCGAATTAGTGAGTTCCTCGACTAACCTCTAATTACCATCCACATGTTGGGCTTCATGCAGAACAATTTAGTAACACAAATTTAGAAAACATCTAACTATGGCCTCTATCAAAAGAGCAGTTGGTACCTAGAAAGGAAAGGCAAACAGACAATTACAATTCATAATTACATAGTTACCATCTGGAATGGGTCAGCATACAGAATCAGTCTTCGTCCTCAGGACAGCAGTCGATCCACCATCAGCCAGGATAGAACAGCAAAGTCTCAGCAAACAGGGCAGAAAGCTCTTCCCTCATAAGGAGGAGAAGCAAGTATCGGGCAAGCCAAAAGTGAGGATGGTTTAAAGTATTAGAACAGCAAAGATTGAGATGGAATGTCAGAGTAACAGCAGGGGTGTCCCTCTAATGGCTGATTTTTCCTTGTTACATGTTGTTAAATCGAATTTGCCAGGCAAGTCTCTAATTTCCAATTGGTCAATGTTTGATGCGTCGATATCTCTGTCCAATGATCCGTTGATCACCTTACTAGAATTTTCGCCTAAAACAGTTCTCATGCAGTTTTTTGGCTCCTGTGATTTACGTCTTCAATGGGTAGAATGTCAGGTAAGAAAAGTTACACTCCTCGCTTCAGTCAGTAGCTCCATTGTCTTTACCAATTTAGGCGACCTTGTACCTGTAGCGAATTACACTGTTACATTCAGCAAGAATGTCTCCTTGAGCAAGTCGAGTCTCATGAGAAAGAATTTACTACGGTTACATGCACATCTCTAGCTTCTGGAAAAGTACAGTTTCATGTCCTTCAGGAAGACAGCACATTGCACGTTAGAAAAACACATTTAATATGAGACCAGGCAGCTAGGCCCAGACCCTTGCTAACCAAGGCCTAGTGAGTGATTTAGCAAAACCTTAACATATAATTCTTAGTGCTAATACAAATCATACATTAGTACACTATTAATTTGTTATTAGTCAATTTCATTAATCCTCGTATACATTAGTGGCCACTCCCCGTGGGCACATTTCAGACGCGCACATTAATTTCCTTCTATCACGTTTTCTGTGCAGCTTCATTATACATTAGTTTGAAAGCTTTTCATGTTAGTATTGAATATAAAAGCTACACTCCAACAAGCGTTATATTCACCCCGACTTTTTGCCTTAACTCCCCTGTTTTTTTTCTGAACTTGTTTTTGCAGACATTGGGCCTCTGTGCACTTTCCTCCTGCAAACCATTCGCAAGGTGCTTGTACTCTTTCATTTAAACATGGTATAATTGGCATACATCCAATTAACTCATTTAATTTACATATAGGTCCCTAGTACTTTGTACTACAGGTACCCAGGGCCTGTAAATTAAGTGCTACAAGTGGACTTCAGCACTCATTGTGCCAGCCACTAAACTCTGCCAATGAAAAATGCAGCTCACACCTAGACCTTCCTGCCCTTTGCTACCCTAGACAGTCAGGAGCCACACACAGAAAAGGTGAAGCTTAGAAAAAGGGGGCACTCTCCACCCAAAACTGGCACTGTTCATTACAACACTACTGGAAGTGTGAAAGAATCAGAAGAAAGCCTACTCTTTTATCTGAAGGACGAAGACTGGGCCAGCTTGCCTTGAATCCACACTGCCCAGAAGTGACTCCAAGAGTCAGTTGGCTGACCTCTTGTTTGAGCTACAGGAACACAACAAGCTTACAGAGGCCTTTCTGTAACTGTTAAGATGACCAGCACCAATTGGGCCTGCCTGAACCTTCCTGAGCCCTGCTGTAGAACTCAGCTGGAGTGAATCCTGATCCCAAAGAGGTGCACACCAGGTCCTGGATCCTTAGCTGGCATGAGAGTATTCTCCTAAACCTAAGGTGAAAATCAAGAGGTTTTGCGTTCCTCGTGACCATGAAGTGGGCTCTTCGTGCCAAACAATGACCAACTGCAACATCAGCTAACAGAAATATCCAGCATTAGCAGCTCTTCAACTCACCCACACAGTCTGCATCTGCAGTGACAGTCTACATCGACTGCCAACACAAAGCTCCAGCAGCAACAGACTCTTCGGGCTACAATGCTGACCATCTGCTGCACCTGGCGGCTTACTCAACCAAACAACGACCTCCTTGCAGCTTCTACTAGCTCAAACCTCCACCTGCAGCTCCTCGCATGGACTTGGGCTCAAAAGGTAAATGCTTTAGCTGCAGGAATCTAGTCCCCATAGCCAAGCCTCGCTAACTCTCATTTGGTCTAAACTTGTGACTTTACACCAGTGCAGTGCAACCATATAACCACTAATAAAACGTTGTGCTTTTTAGCATTAAATTCACCTAAAACTTTAAAAAACATAACTCTAGTTCTACTGATTGGATTTTTGTCTTTTTGATGTTTCATTTACAATTTACACTATTTTTCGAAATTGGTTTGATATGTTTGTGGTGTTGTGTTTTCACTTTATTTGTTTGAGTGCTGCATAAATGCTTCAAACATTGCTTCTAAGTTAAGCTTGACTGCTGTTGTGCCAAGCTACTAGCGGGTTAAGCAGAGGTTTTTTTAGTGACTTTTGTGGTTCAACCTTAAAAAGATTGTTGTGGTCATTCTGACCTCGGCGGTAAAAGGCGCCTACCGCCGGTCAGAAATCCTCCATAATTCCGCCGCGGTCGCGGTAACCCGCCACGGTCATTCTGACCCGCAGCAGCCAAACCTCCGAAAATCCGACAGCCACAACAGACCGCCAGACCAGCGGTCAGCGGAAAAGTGGAGGTGACCAAACCTCCACCGTCACGCCAACAGAAATACGCCCATGCCATTACGACCCACGAATCCACGCGGCGGTCTTTCAAACGCGGTTTTCCATTGGCGGGACACACCGCCGCGGTCAGAATACACACAAACGAACAAAACTCAGCCACATTGGCCGATTTGAATTCCACACACCTGATACACATACACACACCACTCCCACACACACAATACAATATAAAACACACACCCACATCACCCACAAACCCCTACGACCAAAAATTCAGAAAGAAGCACTGAGAGACACATCAGCGATCACAGAATACCATCACACAGAGGCACACTACACCATCACCCACACAATATCCACACACAAAACAACACACACCACCACACTCAACACACTTAACTACACATACTCCACCCCACACATCATACACACCACTCCATGGCACCCCAAAGACACCCCCGCTTCTCAGACGAAGAACTCAGGGTCATGGTGGAGGAAATCGTTCGGGTAGAGCCCCAGCTCTTCGGCACACAGGTCCAATACACCAGCATTGCCCGGAGGACGGAGCTATGGCAGAGGATTGTCGACAGGGTCAACGCTGTGGGACAGCACCCCAGAAATCGGGAAGACATCAGGAAGCGATGGAACGACCTAAGGGGGAAGGTGCGTTCCATGGTATCCAGGCACAACATCGCCGTGCAGAAGACTGGCGGAGGACCCCCACCTCAACCCCCACAATTTACAACATGGGAGGAGGAAGTCTTGAACATCCTGCATCCTGACGGCCTCGCAGGAGTCGGCTGAGGAATGGATACTGGTAAGTTGAAGCTTCAATACTGCTTCCCCCCCACCTGCATGCCAAATCATACCCCAACCCTCACCCCATCCTCGAACCCCACCCTCACCCCCACCCCATCCTCACCCCCACCCTCACCCCCACCACCATCCTCACCCCCACCACCATCCTCACCCCCACCACCATCCTCACCCCCACCCCCAGCACACCTATTCCCTGCCAATGTCTCACCATCACAACCCACACATCCCAAAACCTAGGCCTGCATGCGTCCACTAAGCATGGACACCCATCACCAAAGCATGCCCAATGCATATACACATCCCCCCCACAAGCCACCCTCACCAAAGCCCCCACACACAAATGCCAGCACTTGGGGACACGGGAACCCACAGATACACCCATATGCCACACATTGAAACTATAACCATACCTCTATACCCCTGCAGGACCCGACCGTCAACACACCGCCACGGAGGGCCCAGAATTCTCCACACCCCCCACCCAAGAGGCCGTCAGCGATGACAGCAGCTCTGTCGACCTGGACACTGATGACCAGCCCGGACCATCGGGGACCTCTGGACAGTCGGTTCCCCTCACACAGGCACAGGCCACTACAGACCCAAACCCCTCTGGGAACACCAGCACAGCTCCCACCCAGCGGGCCCATGCCTCTGTCTCCAGGGCCCGTCAATCTGCGGTGTGTCTACCACTACAGGGCACCCAGGAGAACCCACCACCCCAACAACAACAGGGACCTGGGGGCAGTGGTAGTGGGCACACCGGCCAGGGGGCAGAGGCCCAGGGAAACAGGGCAACTCGGAGGGCAGCTGTGCGACAGGGGGGGGACGGGCCCAGGGAACCCACTCTCCACGAGGCCCTCACCACCATCATGGGAGCATACAACCGCTCCCAGGAGACGATGGCGACGGTACTGGCCCGGTTCCAGGAGATCCAGGTACTGCAGGGGGAACACTATCGGGGGTACAGGGAGGACATCAGAGCCCTCACCTCCACCCTGGTTACCATGGTAGGGCTGCTGCAGGACCTCATCAACACCAGGACGGACACTCAACAACAACAAAGGGCCCCTGCCACTAGCCTGGACCAAGAACAGCCAACCACCTCCGCCGGCGCTAGTGGACAGGAGGCCCCCGCACAACAGCAGCCCACCAGACCCCCACCTCCTGCAGGAGAAGAACCACCCTGCAAGAGGGCCCTGAGATCTCGCAAGAAGACAGAGTAGGATGTCAAGACCCCCGCCAGCAAAGGATACCACCTGATGTCAGCCCACTGTCCCACATTGTCACCCTGTCCATCCTTGAACTGCCCATGCTCCATCTCTCCACAGGCCTCTGGACAATGCACCTGTGTGACTGTTACTCTGGACTCTGCCATGGACATTCCTTCACCATAGCCCCCACCCACTTGAAACCACCCATCCCATTTTGAGCACTGAAATAAACACCTATTTTGCACAAAACTATCTGGAGTCTGGCTGTGATTTCAAAATATTGTAATTGACATGACATTGCAAATATGTCCTTGTACATAGTGAAGTCAACAAACAGCTGCCACAAAGCTGTAGTCCATGGGGAAACGAAGCACAGGACTCGTAGTGGGGACCCCAGATCTGAAATAGGGAGGGAAAAGCCACAACTCAGTCATCATACACTGGGGCAAATAGACAGGCAGCAGAGATGCAGGAGAGTAGTTCACATTTACTAAATTATGTTTGAATTGTTACCTGTGTCCTATTGGAAGTACTGTTCAATGATTCTGTCCCTGTTGTCTGTTTCAGCACCGTCGTCTTCCTCCTCGTCACTCTCCACAGGTTCCACAGCTGCCACAACACCACCGTCTCGACCATCCTCCTGCAGGAAAGGCACCTGGCGGCGCAAAGCCAGGTTGTGAAGCATGCAGCAGGCCACGATGATGTGACACACCTTCTTCGGTGAGTACATTAGGGATCCCCCTGTCATATGCAGGCACCGAAACCTGGCCTTTAGGAGGCCAAAGGTGCGTTCGATCACCCTCCTAGTACGCCCATGGGCCTCATTGTACCGTTCCTCTGCCCTGGTCCGGGGATTCCTTACTGGGGTCAGTAGCCACGACAGGTTGGGGTACCCAGAGTCCCCCAATAGCCATACACGGTGTCTGTCTAGCTGTTCCATCACGTAAGGGATGCTGCTATTCCTCAGGATGTAGGCGTCATGCACTGACCCTGGGAATTTGGCATTTACATGCGAGATGTACTGGTCAGCCAAACACACCACCTGGATGTTCATGGTATGGTAACTTTTTCTGTTCCTGTACACCTGCTCCCTGTCTCTTGGGGGAACCAAAGCCACATGGGTCCCATCAATGGCACCAATGACGTTGGGAATATGTCCAAGGGCGTAGAAATCACCCTTCACTGTAGCCAATTCGCCCACCTCAGGGAAAATGATGTAGCTCCTCACGTATTTCATCAGGGCAGACAACACTCTGGATAACACCTTCGAAAACATGGGCTGACACATCCCAGAAGCAATTCCCACTGTTGTCTGAAATGACCCACTTGCCAAGAAATGGAGTACTGACAGGACCTGCACCAGAGGGGGAATCCCTGTGGGTTGGCGGATGGGGGACATCAGGTCGGGCTCCAGCTGGGCACACAGTTCATGTATAGTGGCACGGTCAAGCCGGTAGGTCAGGATAATGTGGCGTTCTTCCATTGTCGACAGGTCCACCAGCGGTCGGTACACGCGAGGATTCATCCGTCTCCTCGCCAAACCCAGCGGACGGTGCCTAGGAAGGACAACATGGAGCACAGAGTCAAGCAACCCACAGGTACGTACTCACAGCTTGCACAGTAAACGATTCTCTATGCAGTGAATGGCGTGTCTGAGTGGCTATGCAAGGCCTAGGCCTGTGTGACGCAGTTGAAATTGAGCCATGTGGACCCTCGAAATGGCGGCTGCCTGACCTGTGAAGTGTGACAATGGGATGTGAGGTCAATGCGCTGGCGTGGCACACCGCGGCGGTCGGCGGTCGAAGACCGCGGCGCGAAGCCGCATTGGTTAACATTGAAGCCTATGGGTTTCAGGAGGCAATGGCGAAGTGCGCCGGCGGTGGCGGGACGCACCGCCGCGGTACGCACCGCCGCGGGCGTGACCACCATTTTCTATCTACTTATTCACTCGCGACTTGAACTTTCACAGGAGAGGACCTATACTGCAAGTGTTGCTGGCGGGGATGGGGGGCATGTTGGGCCTGGCGGGGGGCCTGGCGGGGGGCCTGGCGGGGATGGGGGGCATGTTTGCGGGGGGCCTGGCGGGGGGCCTGGCGGGGGGCCTGGCGGGGATGGGGGGCATGTTGGGCCTGGCGGGGGGCCTGGCGGGGGGCCTGGCGGGGATGGAGGGCATGTTGGGCCTGGCGGGGGGCCTGGCGGGGGGCCTGGCGGGGATGGGGGGCGTTGGGCCACTGGCAACGAAATTGCAGACAAACTTGAACGTGGTATTTCTCCCTCCCTGTACGTGTCACATAGGTCCGCGCCCATGAGAAGATCGGGATTTGGCGTGCCATCGCCAAGGAAGTCCGGACCCTGGGGGTCCACCATCGACGGGGCACCCACTGCCGCAAGAGGTGGGAGGACATCCGCCGCGGGATCAAGAAGACCGCCGAGTCTCTGCTGGGGATGGCCTCCCAACGTAGGCGGGGTGCCTGCCGTCAACTGACCCCCCTGATGTTCCGGATCCTGGCGGTGGCCTACCCTGATTTGGATGGGCGCGTGAGGGCAGCACAGCAGACACAAGGGGGTGAGTACAAGCATTATCTACTCTGTTGTCGCGCAGTGGAGGTGTCTGGGTGGGGGAGGAGGGCTGTGGGTCCCCCTAGGCCAGGGCGATATCTGTAGGCTGGGCACCCCCGTAAGCCCCTGTGTCCCCAGCCACCACGCTCAGTAGTGTGTCAGTACAGCCATCCCTGGGCCGTGTCATCCATGGGTGCAGTTGTCAACTCTAGGCGTGTAGGGCATGTTCCACGGAATGCGTAGCGGACCCCAAGTGCGCAACTTAGTGCAGGGGGCATCTGTGTCTGTCATGTCCGCTAACTGTACCGGTGATCCATGTACTCAAAATCTCTTTATTTCTCTCTCCCCCCCCCTTTTTGTTTGTCTTTCTGTGCTTGTGTGCATCAGCATCATCAGGCGGAGGAGAAGTGGCATCGGGGCAGGAGGGAGCTGCATCTCACATGGCCCAGGAGGGCCATGCCACAGAGTCTGACTGGACCAGTGAGACGGAGGGCGAGGGGAGCTCCACAACGGGGACGACTGGACCCTGCAGTGACACGGACACGTCCTCGGAAGGGAGCTCCCTTGCGGGGGTGGCACCATCCGTGCCCCCCGCCATTACAGGTACAGCCGCCACCCAGCGCACCATCTCCGCCCTCCCAGCAGCCCCTCAGCGTTCGCCCCGTGCCCGCTCTGCCAGGAAGCCGGGCATCTCCTTCGCCCCAGGCACCTCAGGCCCTGCCCCTGTTACCCCCGCTGCCCTCAGTGAGGAGGTCATTGACCTCCTCCGAACGCTCATTGTTGGGCAGACTACCCTTTTGAATGCCATCCAGGGGGTGGAGAGGGAGGTTCATCGCAGCAATGCGTACCTGGAGGGCATTCATTCGGGTCAGGCTGCCCATCAGCGATCGTTCCAGGCTCTGGCCTCAGCACTGACGGCAGCCATTGTCCCTGTCTCCTGCCTCCCTCTACTAACTCCCTCCTCCCAGTCTCCTGTTCCTCTGCCTGTCCCACCCACACCATCAGACCAGCCTGCACACACCTCAACACCCAAGAGCAGCTCATCCAAACATAAGCACCACAGATCACGCAGACATTCACACAAGCAACATTCCGATGCAGACATGCCAACAGTCACTACCACCTCTGTGACCCCCACCTCCTCGTCTCCCTCCTCCCTCCCTGTGACGTCTACACTCACACCTTCATTCACCTCACCATCAGCCAGTGTTTCCATCACCAGCATACCTTCCACTACAGTCCGCACACGTGCAGTCACCACCCCCACTGCCATTTACACGTCCCCTGTGTCCTCTCCCACTGTGTCTGTCACCCCCTCTTCCACACCACACAAACGCAGCCACCCACCCACCCAACAGCCATCCACCTCACGACAGCCTCCCGCTCCTGCACCTGCACCCAAAGACAGCAAACTTGTCTCGCCTACAACCACATCCTCTCCCTCCACTCCCATACCCACTGTACCTACCACTCTCCATTGTCCCAAGAAAATCTATCTCTCTACTGCTACCTTCTTTCCTGACCCTGAGCCCCCCCTCCTTCTCGTCGGGGTAAAAAGAGCACCTCAGCCACCACCAGCCCTGCAGCCCCCTTGACAAGGGTGCAGGGGTATTGGAGCCCACCAGCCCGCAGGTCTGGATCTTCACCCAGCAGCAAGGGGACAGCCAGCCCACCCCCTGGGAAGAGGAGCAGAAGGCGGAAGGGCCGCCGCCGGAGCCCGGATTCGATATCCCCCCAGGACACTAGCCAGCCATCGTCAACAGCCACAGCTCCAAAGGGAGGAAAGGGCCACAGACTCCCGACTAAGGAGGGCAAGGGCAGCAAGGCGGAGAAGTCAGGCAGCAGGCCTGCTGCCCATGGAGGACCCGTCACAGCTGCCCAGGAGGAGCCCGCAACCCCCATAGCCGCTGCCCCGGGAGGAACCGGCACAGCTGCCCCGGGAGAGCCCACCACCCCCATAACCGCTGCCCAGGGAGGACCCAGCCCAGCTGGCCAGGAGGGCCCCACCAGACAATGAGCAGTTGGCCATAGAATGGCCGCCGTCTCCAGCACCGCTCCGCTGGGGTCCGCCGTCTCAAGAACCGCTGAACTGGGCCCTTCAAGGCAAGAACCGCTGAACTGGGCCCCGCCGTCTCCAGCACCGCTCCGCTGGGGACCGCCGTCTCAAGAACCGCTGAACTGGGCCCTTCAAGGCAAGAACCGCTGAACTGGGCCCTTCAAGGCAAGAACCGCTGAACTGGGCCCCGCCGTCTCCAGCACCGCTCCGCTGGGGACCGCCGTCTCAAGAACCGCTGAACTGGGCCCTTCAAGGCAAGAACCGCTGAACTGGGCCCTTCAAGGCAAGAACCGCTGAACTGGGCCCTTCAGGGCAAGAACCGCTGAACTGGCCCCCGCCGTCTCCAGCACCGCTCCGCTGGGGACCGCCGTCTCAAGAACCGCTGAACTGGGCCCTTCAAGGCAAGAACCGCTGAACTGGGCACTTCAAGGCAAGAACCGCTGAACTGGGCCCTTCAAGGCAAGAACCGCTGAACTGGGCCCCGCCGTCTCCAGCACCGCTCCGCTGGGGACCGCCGTCTCAAGAACCGCTGAACTGGGCCCTTCAAGGCAAGAACCGCTGAACTGGGCCCTTCAAGCCAAGAACCGCTGAACTGGGCCCTTCAAGGCAAGAACCGCTGAACTGGGCCCCGCCGTCTCCAGCACCGCTCCGCTGGGGACCGCCGTCTCAAGAACCGCTGAACTGGGCCCTTCAAGGCAAGAACCGCTGAACTGGGCCCTTCAAGGCAAGAACCGCTGAACTGGGCCCTTCAGGGCAAGAACCGCTGAACTGGGCCCCGCCGTCTCCAGCACCGCTCCGCTGGGGACCGCCGTCTCAAGAAGAGCTGAACTGGGCCCTTCAAGGCAAGAACCGCTGAACTGGGCCCTTCAAGGCAAGAACCGCTGAACTGGGCCCTTCAAGGCAAGAACCGCTGAACTGGGCCCCGCCGTCTCCAGCACCGCTCCGCTGGAGACCGCCGTCTCAAGAACCGCTGAACTGGGCCCTTCAAGGCAAGAACCGCTGAACTGGGCCCTTCAAGGCAAGAACCGCTGAACTGGGCCCTTCAAGGCAAGAACCGCTGAACTGGGCCCCGCCGTCTCCAGCACCGCTCCGCTGGGGACCGCCGTCTCAAGAACCGCTTAACTGGGCCCTTCAAGGCAAGAACCGCTGAACTGGGCCCTTCCAGGCAGGAACCGCTGGCCCTTTGGCAGACGTGGCAGGGCAGGATCTGTCTCAGGCAGGGCTGCAAGATGTCCTCAGGCCAACATGCCTCCTCCAGTGGCAGTGGAGTCTGTTATGGACTGTTTGGACTGTGCCTTTGCTCTCCCCAGGATGGCCCAGTGGGCAGGCCACCCACTGTATGGACTGTTTGGACTGTGGCTTTGCTCTCCCCAGGATGGCCCAGTGGGCAGGCCACCCACTGTATGGACTGTTTGGACTGTGGCTTTGCTCTCCCCAGGATGGCCCAGTGGGCAGGCCACCCATTGTATGGACTGTTTGGACTGTGGCTTTGCTCTCCCCAGGATGGCCAATGGTCATGGAGTCCCCTCGTGGATCTGGCGTCGTGTACTCAAGTGGCTGAGGTGCCCCCCCTTCCCTTCCCCCTGAGGTGCCTGTCCTTTTTTCTTTCTGATGCCCCTGCAGTGTTCTCTCCGTGGAGTTCTTGTCGTGGGACTGGGCCTTGCCCCTTTGCTCAGGACCCCTGTGGTCCACGGACAGTGGTTGGACTACATTTAGTAGCTGTATATATTTTGTACATAGTTTATTTATTTATTTGGATTACTGCTGTCCATTTTTCAATATATCTGCCCGTTTGAGATCTCTTCTTTTGGTCTTTGCATTATTTCGGAAGGGGGGGGTTTGTGGGTTGTGACAGTGATCTGTGGGAATGCATTGATGTGTGTGTTGTAGTGGGTGTGGGTGGGTGGGTGTGTGCCGGTAATCTTTTCCCTCCCCTGTGTCGTAGGTGCAGTACTCACCGATGTCTTCCGCGCCGCCGGGCGTGCTCCTGGTATAGGAGTGCGGGGATGACCTGCAACTCGGGTTCCATACTGCCGGAATCTCGCGTGGAGTATGTGGAGGTGAGCGTTTTCCTGTTCGTAGTCTGTTTCCGCCGTGTTTTTATCGGCGGTGCTCCCGCCCCGGAAAAGGTGGCGGATTGGTGGGTCGTGATAGGGTGGGCGGTACATTGTCTGCGGCCTGGCTGTTGGCGGGGACCGCCGCGCTGTTTGTTTGTTCCGCCGTGGCGGGCGGAGTGTTAATGCGGCGGGCTGTGTTGGCGGTTCCCGCCAGGGTCAGAATTGCATATTTTGGACCGTCGGCCTGTTGGCGGGTTGGCCGCCGCTTTATCACCGACCGCCAGGGTCAGAATGAGGGCCTGTGTTTATTACTTGAGTGGCGCTCTCCCCCTCTCAAATAACAATCTAATTTCTTACACATTGCACAGTCATTTGTCTTACTTTGCCTTTATGATAATATGTTGGTGAATTTGTAGATGTTTTTGTTTACAAAGTGAAGACATAAACCCATAGGGTTTCTTAAAGACACAACAAACAAGCATTTGCAATGCCTTGAGTCACGTATTTGCTCGAGTTAGAGCTATTAGCACTGTAAATTCCTACTGGACTTTTCTTGCCACGTAAATTGAAATTCAAAAGTAAAACAGTTGACACAAGCAAGTCAGTTCAAAGCTGCAAGGCCGCCATGAATGTGAGCGAGAGAGTTATTGGCTCCCTGCATGAATGTATAGAAAGGATTGCAGCTGGGATGAAAAGCAAACTGAAACTGGAAGAGATGCCATCACATGCTGTAAGAGGAGGAAGTGTGACGTAGTGTGATGGCCAACAAAAATGTTCACTTAGTGAAATCACCTGGGAGGGAACTCAGAACACAAAGGAGGGACATTTCACAAAATGCAGCAATAAAAATGAAGCATTTTAGACAAGCACAACAAAGAATGAATAGCAAGAGTGGGCGTGGTTAAAAGCCCACAGAAAGATTACAGCAGGTCAGAGCACTTGTTCACTCGACCCTAAAAACTATATAGTATGAACTATTTTGCTGTGTATGCCATACATTCAGCACTGACAATGCAAACTTCGGGACAAATGTGTGAAATGTTGGTGCATCTTGCTGAACTGCCCTGTGTCAAAAGGATAGGTCAGAAACAGCACATTCCCTTCCAACTGCTCTGGTGCCCTTTTAGCTGCCTAGCGCCAATGCAGAAACCCTGGTACCATGGTGCAAGGGTGCCTGTGTTGTTGGCAGGATTGTTTTTGTGCAGGAAGGAGCACCTTCCTGCACAAAAATAATCCTGGTAGGCATTTTATTTATCTCTTTCAATGTGTGCTGCAGATTGCAGCACATATGGAAAGAGGAAAAAATGAGAAGAAAAAAAAAGATTTCTCCCGTTATGCATCATCTTAGGAGGTGTAAGGTTGTGGCACATCCCCAGGTTGACATTGGTTTTGTAATTCTGGAGAAACATCAAAATCCATGTGTGTTGCGAGGGAAAACCCACTGCAACACCCATGGAACGCCTCCCTGGTGCAGAGGAAGGCAACGCAGTGACTTGCGCTGCTTTGCCTCACTCCATATCTACGAGGCCATGGAAAGTCATGCAAAGTGGCTTTGCTTGGCCCTACAGATATGGTTCAGAGGCTTCTGTCTGAGGAGCGTAAAAAAATGTGATGCTCCCATGGCGTTAGTCTCTTGTAAACATGCCCCTACATCTCCTGATGCCTTTAAAGAACAATCTGCTTTGAGGGTACAAGTACAGCTTAACTCTGATAATGGAGGCTGTTCAGCAGAGAAACCTTCCCGTTTCTATATTATTGAAGTGCAAGTTGTTGGTTTATTTTAGTTTTTTATTGCTATGACATATAGTGCACAATACACACAGTCACCCAATTATTAAGAAACAATGTCCCTTTAAACATTCTCGCCATTGGAAATGATTACTTTGTGTCTTGACCTTGGTCTTTGGTAGTGCATGGATGGCTGGACTAGGGCACATGAAAATAGGTTATTTGCTGGGTTCCTAAAACATGGCTCAGTTTTGGTCAATTGATTCGAAATGCGCTTGCAAGTCGATCCCAACTCCCCAAACTCCATGCACCCCTACTGGGTCGGACCCAGCTCACTGTGCTAGCTTAATGTAATATGGCCTGCTGGTGCACATTGTTTCAGGAAGGGGTGTAGGTGTTATTAGCGCTGCAGGTTCAGGTGG
The DNA here is from genome assembly GCF_031143425.1 of Pleurodeles waltl. Lineage (NCBI taxonomy): Eukaryota > Metazoa > Chordata > Amphibia > Caudata > Salamandridae > Pleurodeles > Pleurodeles waltl. The sequence continues at coordinate 781,077,123 of NC_090439.1, forward strand.
CACTGGACCCAGGACTGTGAGGACGCCACTGCTCTACTGATAATTGCTTTCAGTACCGAATCCCGGGGGAGTGCGGCCCGGGTTCTTTCCTTGGAATAGGGTTCATGTTCACCTTTCTACGTCACTGGTTCCGGGGCTGCTCCTTTTTTTGCATCTGAGCCTCTGAGCCCGTTTTCACCTCTTCAGTTTTTTCATAATCACTGTGGGGGTTTGGGGGGAGCAAAAGGGCTTGCCCTGTCTCCCCCCGGGCTTATCGGGCTGTCGTGGTATGATCCACGACCCCGAGCTGGGATTGGTTTGCCGGGCAGGATAGGGCGGTGGCTTAGGCAGGAGGATAAAAGGTAGGGGCTGGGTGTGGGCGGCCTCTTTGGCCATTGTCACACCCAGTAAGGCGTTTTGTCTTCGTGCCAAGGGTTTAGGTAGGCGTTTTGTTAGAAAGAGTAGGTGGTGTTTGCTGGAGTTATTGGGCGGAGTCTTAGTGTTTTGAATTGTTACAGTGTGGTGTTGCGATAATGGAACAGAGTAAGGTTGTTATGGCCTTAAAAGTATTGCAGGATGAAGGAAGGGAGGATTCGATAAAGGAGGGTGTGTTAGAAGAGGCTTGGGTGGGTTTGAGGAGGCCAAAGCGCCGTTCGTCAGGGGGTGTGTCAGCCGCAGTGGCGACATGTTCTTCCCCTAAATCGGGAAAGAAGTTTTAAAAGAAAAGTATTGAGGGACGGAAAGTCTCGCGCACACCTGACCTGGAGGTCGTAGGCGATTCTTCTAGGCCTTCGGGTTCCTCGGTGGTGTCACGGGGGAGACGAGGGGTCTGTTTGCCCCGGCGTCAAGGTTCCTCTCTTTTGAGGCGGGTTTCTGCAGGTGGGAGAGGCGTTCCTCTCAGGCCTGTGGTGGCAAGCGCGGGCCGCATGGGGGCGCGGGCCAAAGGTGCTCGATCGCCTATAGAGAGAGGCGTCAAGCAAGAATTAAGGGACGCTGAGGAAAGGACGTTAGTAGGCGCTTGCAAGATGGTGGCGCCCAGGTTTTTATCTCAGTCGATGCCGGCTTTTGGTGAAAAGAGAGTGGGCAAGCCAGCTATGGATGTAAATCCTGGTTCGCAGGTGTCCAAAGATGTTGTAATAATTTCAGATGATGAGGAGGAATTGCAGGAGGTTTCTACAAGGCTGGTGGACCCAATTTCAGGAGGTAAGTGGGGTTTTCAGGGTTCAAGGAGCAGCAAATTTATACAGTGGATCCCTAGGGTAGTTAGTCCAATGCTGCATAGGGTGCAGTCATGGGAAGTAGGTAATCAGGCTGCAGTTCAGTTAGGCGAGCAAGTTTATTTAGTGGATGACGGGGGGCAGTGTTTAAAGGTATAGTGTGTAGTGAAGCTGGTGGTTCTGGTGCGTTAGGTAGGGCGTATGTGAGTTTGGATTTTTGGCAGCCTGATAGTGGTGAGGGAACATCTGGTTGTGACACATCCCATGCTTCAGGCGGGCATGGGGTGCAGGCGATTTATCGGGAATCTGGGCGCATTGTCGGTGATCAGAGCTTGCCGGTGAAGGTCCTGGCGCCTTCAGAACATCGGCATGAAGGGAGGGTGTGATCCGGAGCGGTCCATCTGACTTCGAGGGAGTCAGCTGGACCGGCTGAGGCTCAGCCATCCACTAGCCAGGGCGCTGGTGCTGGTTGGGCTGATTTGCACGAGGATTTACTCGATTATGAAGATGAAGTGGAGGTGCCTGTCACGTCAAAGAAATGGGTAGTGGTGACAGGAGAAGTGCCTGGTGTGGTCCAGGGTGGCCATGTTCCAGCTCCTCGTCAGGAGATGTCCGCTGGCAACTTACCTAGAGGTGAGGAGGGATTTGTTGGGTCTTTGCGACGGCATGAAAGGTGGGATAATTTTGGGGATTCGAGTCGGGCAACTGTATCTAATGTCATGGGGGGTTCAAAGGAGATACAAAACAAGGTGGATGCGTCTATTCAAGTGATTGCGGTCATGGAGGCGGAGGGTAAGAAGGTGGTAAGTGCGGGTACGGATGATGGGTCATTAGAAAAGGTTGAATCAGGTGAAGGTGGTAAGTCGGGGGCGCTAATTCTTGTGGTGACGTGGCGGTGAGTGGTATCAAGTCGAAGAAGTTGCCTTACATGGGAGTGTCGATGCCTTTGGGGGCGCATCTCACTCTGAATTTGAAGGAGAAGATTTGGAAAGGGGAGTTTATTGATGTTTTTAAATTGCTCCATAGGGAGGTTCAAGTGAAAGAAGGGTCCAAAGAAGAAGAATGGAAGCTAGCTAGGAGGCCTAGAGTTCCAACTACGATAGAGAATTGGACTTCGGCTTTTCTGATTTATGCAAGTGTTTATAGCGAGAAGCATCAGGATTCTTGTGTAGCTTTATTAAAATATATGGACCTGGTTCGGAGAGCTCAAATGGATTTTGGAGGTTTTGGTTGGTTTAGGTATGACGAAGAATTTAGAGCAAGGAAGGCAATGGACTCATCTAAGTTGTGGGGAGAAATCGATAATGAATTATGGATGCAGTGGTTACGGACTGCACGAAAGGCGCCAACGACGCATACGGCGAGTGGTTTGCCAGTTCAATATAAGCCCTTTCAGGGGCGTCCCACCCACATTGGGGTGGGTTTCGGTCACAGGGGGCAATTACAAGCAATTGGGTCCTGTTGGTCTTACAACAGACGATTTTGTAATAGGCAACAATGTAAATTTAGACATGATTGCTCCAATTGTGGTGGGAGGCACCTAGTGTCTCAATGCTTCGGTGGGATTCAATGGTCGTGGCATGGGCAACCGTCAAGAGGAGGGGACAGGGGTAGAGGTTTTACACAGCAAGTTACAGGAAAAGGGCCCTACACCTATTAGATTGGAGGTCGTGGCTTATTGGTTGCAGTTTTATTCATGTGGGGAAGAGGCTAAAATTTTGTTTAGTGGTTTTATAGATGGTTTTAGGTTATGTTACCAAGGCCTGAGGTTGAGGAGATGGGCCAATAATTTGAAGTCGGCAAGAGAACATCCCGAGGTTGTGAGGGCAAAGCTGAAGAAAGAAGTGGATTTAGGCAGGATTGTTTGTCCTTTTTTAGAGTGGCCGCTGTCTAATTTGACTATTTCTCCTTTGGGTGTGGTTCCCAAGAAACAGGAGGGCGAATTTCGGTTGATACACCACTTATCCTGGCCGGCGGGGGCCTCCGTAAATGATTTCATTGCAGCAGAAGATTCAATGGTGCATTATGCGTCGGTGGATGAGGCCATTGCTTTTGTACGGAAGTGTGGGAAAGGTGCAGAGATGGCGAAGTCAGATGTGGAGTCAGCCTTTCGATTGTTGCCGGTTCACCCGGATGATTTTTCCTTATTGGGGATGCAATTTGATGGGGCCATATATGTTGACAGGATGTTGCCTATGGGTTGTTCAGTTTCTTGTTCCTTGTTTGAGATGTTTAGCTCATTTTTGGAATGGTGTTTTTTATTTCACAGCGGTGGTTCGTTGGTGACCCATTATTTAGATGATTTTTTCTTTGTTGGCAAACCCAGGTCTGGCGATTGTGGCAGAGCATTAAAGGATTTTGAGAGGTTGATGTCTCTGTTTGGTGTTCCGTTGGCGAGTGACAAGACAGAAGGGCCTGCAACATGCCTCACTTTTTTAGGTATAGAACTGGATTCGGACAGAATGGTAGTGAGGTTGCCTAGGAATAAAGTACAGCATTTGGTTGCTTTGTTATAAGAGGCCATTGCGAAACCAAAGATTGAGTTGCGTCAGGCACAATCGTTGCTTGGTCATTTGAATTTTGCTTGCAAAGTGGTTAGGGTCGGCAGGGCATTTTGCCGCAGGCTTGGTTTCTCCATGCGGGGAGCTGTTTTACCACATCACCACATTCGCCTTCGGGCATGTGTTATGGATGATTTGAGGATGTGGATTGAGTTTCTGAAGGATTTTAATGGTGTGACAATGTTGGTGGAAGATGAGAGCTGGTTTTGGGATATTCAGATTTTTTCAGACGCGTCTGGTGCTCATGGATTTGGTTTATTTTGGCACGGTTATTGGGCAGCAGAGGCTTGGCCTGCGAATTGGAAAAGGGCGAAGTTTAGCATTGCATTCTTGGGATTTTTTCCTTTAGTGGTTGCTTTGGCGACTTGGGGCAGGTTTTTGGCCAACAGGAACGTTGTTTTCAATGTGGATAATCAGACCGTGGTACATTTGGTTAATTCCCAGAAGGCAAAGGATGAAAAGGTGCTTAAATTGTTGAGGATTTTCTTGCTGAATTGTTTGAAGTTCAATATTTTGTGCCTGGTATTAATAATGACATCGCTGATGCCCTATCTCGATTTCGGTGGCAGAAATTCCGTGGTTAGGCGCCGGGAGCAGATGTGCAGAAGACGGTCATACCTGGGGAGTTGTGGGCACTAGGAGATTGAGGATGTTGGAGCTAGTTCAGCAATCTATAGCTCCGTCGACGAGGAGGACTTATTTTCAGCCATGGTTGGAGTTTCTGGATTCAGGTGCGGTAAGAAGATTGGGTGGGTTTGATGTGGTATCTAGGAGACAGGATGATGCGGTTCGATTCCTTATGCAACAGATTGAGTTAGGTTTGGCAGCAGTTACTATTTCGGGTACGTTATCAGGAGTTTCTTTTTATGGTAAGCATTTCTGGGGTTACGATCCGGTGGAAGGTGAGTTATGTAGGAGGATTTTAGCTGGCTGGGCTAGGTCGGGTGGTTTGAGGTGCAATTGGAGGCGTCCTATCACTCATGATCTGCTAAAGGCCTTGTTGGGGTGTTTGGGTGATGTTTGTTTTTCTGAGTGGGAGGTCAGTTTAATTTCTCTTTGCATGTCATGGTTGTTTCGTGGGGCTTTTCATATTTCTGAGCTTTTGGGGGTAAAGGGGAGGCAGGGACTCATTCTGGAGAATGTCCATGTGGGCGATCAGGGTGTCTGTATATGGTTACCTTTTTCCAAGGGGGACCAGTTGGGGAGGGGCCAGGAGGTGTTATTGAAAGCATTACGATCTAAGGACTGTCCAGTGCGTTGTTGGTTGTCTTTCATGGCACTGTGGACACATTCTTCCAGGTTTGTATTTATTCATCAGGATGGGTCGCAGTTATTAGCATCACAATTTTTAGTGGTATTTAGGATGGCGGTTGGGAAGTTGGGTTTGGAGCCTAGTAGTTACGATACACACTCCTTTAGGATTGGGGCTGCTACGGAAGCGAGGAGACAAGGTAAATAAGATCCGTCCATTAAGCAATTAGGTAGGTGGAGGTCAGGATGTTTTCAGAGGTATGTGCGCTCGTTTAAGCTGTAGGAAGGTATTTTTTGGGGAGTTTTTTCTGCTCATTGAAGTTTTTTGTCTAAGCTTTTTTCCTGACTTTCTATACCTCTTTTTTCTGCTCTTTACTATTCCGTTTTCTTTCTGCGGTTTTGCATGTATGTTTCAATATGTTCTACTTAACATATTTTTTCTTGTAGGTTGCGTCGGCGGTCCGGACAAGGTGTGCGCAGTGTGGATTGTAGGACACTCCTTTGTTCGCTGGACGGACAAGCAAGCTGCATCGCGGCATTTTGGGAGGCAATTGGGGCTTGATGGGGCCAGGATAAAACTTAGTTGGGTAGGAAGGAGTGGTATGAGATGGGGTGAGTTGCTGTACGTTTTGGCCAAGAGGATGGAGTGAGGGGCCTGTCCAGATTTATTGGTCTTACATTTGGGTGAAAATGACTTGGTTGCACTTTCAGGAATTGGTTTGTTGAAGGTTATGAAGTTGGATTCATGTAGGATCAAAGAACGTTGGTCAGGCACACATATTGTTTGGACGAGTTTTGTACCAAGAAGTGTTTGGAGGGGTGCCAATTCTTTTAAGGGGATTGAGAAACAGCGAAAAAAGGTGAACAGGGAAATTAGGTGTTTTTGTAAGTCTCAAGGTTTTTCGGTGCTTACACATGAGAATATTGTGGCTTCTGATGTTGAATTGTTTCGGCAGGATGGTGTTCACTTATCGTTTTTGGGTAATGAGCACTATTTGTTAGAGCTTCGGTTGTTGATTGCCGAGTTAATGGGCAAACGTTTATGGGATAGGTAAATAGGGTTGGGTGGGGCAGGAAAATGCCTGTGCGGGTTTTCCTGTGTGGCCTTTCGGGGGGGAAGGTGTAGATCAGCAAGATGAGAGGGCAGGGAGTTTGCACAGACAAGGGGAACTGGAGAAGGTGACTGCAAGACCGATGGGTTAATGGGTTGGTCGGGTCAAGGTGGGAATGGGACAAGGGGTAGTGCGTGGGGTCACTTTAGAGGGAGGGGGAGGGGTTAGGTGATGAATTTGTATTAGTGAGGTTTGGGTAGTTTTGTGAGGCTATTGTGCCAAGGTTGTATTTTGCCAGACCTGTACTATTAAAGCGGCCTTTTACCCCTTTTAAGTGAGTGTCATGGTCATTTCACGTTTTCAGCCCGATGGGGGCTTGGGGGGAGCAAAGGGCTTGCCCTGTCTCCCCCCGGGCTTATCGGGCTGTCGTGGTATGATCCACGACCCCGAGCTGGGATTGGTTTGCCGGGCAGGATAGGGCGGTGGCTTAGGCAGGAGGATAAAAGGTAGGGGCTGGGTGTGGGCGGCCTCTTTGGCCGTTGTCACACCCAGTGGGCGTTTTGTCTTCGTGACCGCCCGCCCTCCCGTAATTTTTCTTATATGTCATATTTTCTCTTTTGGGGAGGTGTTTTGGTTTTGATTATTATTGCTTTTTGTGGGGGGTTTTCCAGGGTTCAGCAGTTAGCTTTTTCGAGTTTTAACAGGACAGGTCTATTTCTGTTTTTTGTTTACGCTGAGGATTCAGGGAGCATTTTAGAATAAGGGGAGGGGTGTTTTTTTATTTTGCCGCTGATAGGCAGGTCTGGTTGGGGATTTTGGTTTGAAGTTGGCCTTTCGGGGGGGAAGGGGTAGATCAGAAAGATGAGAGGGCAGGGAGTTTGCACAGACAAGGGGAACTGGAGAAGGTGACTGCAGGACAGATGGGTTAATGGGTTGGTCGGGTCAATGTGGGGATGGGACAAGGGGTAGTGCGGTGGGGTCACTTTAGAGGGAGGGGGAGGAGTTAGGTGATGAATTTGTATTAGTGAGGTTTGGGTAGTTTTGTGAGGCTATTATGCCAAGGTTGTATTTTGCCAGACCTGTTCTATTAAAGCGGCCTTTTACCCCTTTTAAGTGAGTGTCGTGGTCATTTCACGTTTTCAGCCCGATTACGACCATTCATCACAGGATCAACGCCTCCATTCCCAAAGATTCAAAATGTCCTGAGTTTTCAATCAGGAAAGGGGACTGACTGCTATTTATTAACGATATCTTACTTTTGAGCAAGGCAAGTAATTGGCACTCACATTTCGTTGCTAGGACAGCAGAGACTTTAATGCTGTCCCCTAGCCTTTTCTAAAAACAGAAAGAAATCTGCTAACTTTCCGTTTTCCTTATCATTGATTGCACTTCGATTGTGTGCAGCATTTAAATTGCTGGGCAGACTCACAGGCAGCATCCCTGAAGGCAACAGTGTCAGTGCAACATCTCAGGGGAGCTAGCTGGAAATTGCAGCGTGTCTCAGCATTCGGCACAGGATGAGAAGGTCACACTAACTCCATCCCCTGATCGTGTCATCAATCAAGCCTGTGAATCCGGAATGGTTTCCACGTGGTTTCAGCCACAGGTCTCAGAGCCCCTCGGTCCCATCTGCTGTAATCTAAAGCTTTTATGTCCCTGGAAATAGAAGCAGAGACAGCTGTGACACTGAATTAAAACCGGTATTTAAACTCGGGCATGTTTCTACATTTCACTGAAAGCATAGCTTATATGACAAGGCGGACACAGTCTCAGCTCAAACGCGCACTCTGATGTGCGTCTGTCCTCTGTAAATCGTTGCTCTTATTTCGTAAAGCGGCGGAGTGTTATTATGGAAAACAGGACAACGTTTTTGTTAACGTAAACTGAATATCATGAACGGCCTCGTGTCATGTGCATAAAAGGCAGAGAATGACTGTTTGGGTTTGGTTATATATGTATTTATTTATCCGCCATAGTGTTGCTTGCAAGCCGCTCACGCCAAGGACAACATGAAGGTTGTATGCTGTATTACCTGCAAAGTTTGCCACGAGTCTGCCTGCGCGCTATGCGAGTGATCACATTTAATGTAGCATTTTCTGGACTAAAGACAAGACAGGCAAACACCTTTCACCGGTGCTCGCAAAACATTTGGTCCTCTTTACCACCTCAGTAGAAATGTGTGGGATCTCAGAGTGTTCAGCTCAGTTGTAAATGACTCAGCGCCTCTGCACGCTCGGCCCAAACATATTCAGAGAACCGAGAGGTCTCCCCTTACCCAATCTCCTACTGGGTTAGATGGATTCTTGCTAACACTTGAGTGCAATATGTCTTGTATTTTCTGATCCGTTTCAAGTATAACAACGGCAAAGAGAGGGCCCAAATGCCACTTGCGGTCCACAGTGGAGATCCATTTAGGGCAGCATGGTCATTCCACTTCCTTTGCTTGACATCCATAAAGGGCCCTGGACCCCATGCTGCGAATAAAGCTATGGGTTCCAGGATGATCCACACCCGCAAGACTACCAAGCACACAGATGCAGCCAAAAAAATACTCACTTTTCCCTTAATTTCCCAGTTGGGGGGGGGGGGGGGGGTAAAAACTCTTTTTAATGTTCCCAACTATGAGCTCTGAAGCTGTCAGTGATGTAGCTATTGTGAATCTCTATGAGTACTTTGGGTAGCATGTAAACATTAATGATCTGTTAGAATTTGATTATTATTTGGAATGGGGATTGCTCACCTCCAGGAAAAATCACAACTCTTGTCAGGGCAAATCCCTAAAGTCACTAACTTAACCTTGGCTCAACACCTGGTAGCTATGGCACAGAGCAGACAAGTTTAACTAAGGGCAATGTGTAAAGATTTTTGCAGCACCAAAACAGTAATAAAGTCGAATTGCAAAACAACAAAAATCCCAAACTGCATTAGAAAAATAGAGTAAACATAACTAAACAAAATTATATCATAATGGTAAAAATCCCATTAGTGGAACCAAAGATATGATTTTTTAAGTACAAATAGCATCAAGAAAAAGTAAGGAGCCCCATGAAAGTCCTAGTCGTGGTAGACCCGGTCTGAGGAGCAATTTCAGACCAATGGCAATGAGCCTGGGTCAGATACACCAAGAGGATTGATCCTTGATCCTTGATCCTTGTGAAAGTCAGGTTGTCAGAGAGTTCAAAAAAACATTTAAGTCCCACTTGTCTAGTAGGAAAAGGTTTCAAAAATTTCCAAACTTTCTTAATGTGCCCAAAGAACCACAGGAGTACACTTCTAAAGACCCTCCAAGGACCTCAGGTGAGATATTTAGAGCCTCACAACTGGGTATTTCCAGGAAAAGACCTCTTGCAGCTCCTTGTATCAATGTAGCCCCACTGGAGGCTAGCCAACCGAATCTTAGAGCCCACTTGTTTGTCCTGGATACAAGAGGGAGCAGGTCCAATCATTCAGTGCTCCTCTAATGTCAAAGACAGCACATTCAGTCCTCTTCTGATCTTCCACAGGTTCTGAAAGTGTTAAGTGGGTGTCTGCAGGTGCCACATTAATACCTGTTACCAGCTATTGGGTGTGGTGACTCCTAGCCACTTCATAAACAATACAGGAAAAATTCCCAATGTCAACCATACCCACCTTTTCAGTAGTTCCTGTTTGCCTTACTGCAAACAGGTCCAAAATGCCATGAGCCATGGTGTTTTCAAGGTAGTGAGAGTCTTAAGTAACACTAAGCATGGGCTGTGAGGGTTGTTTGTGTGTGTGCGTGCGTGTCTGTGTGTGTGTGTGTGTATAGTGTCATAGGGATACTACTAGTGCCCTCCCATTCAAGCTCGAAGCAGGCACTATATCAACAACAAGCCCAAACATAGAATCCTGGTGGTGCCCTTAAACAACCAGACAGGGGATTTGTTTTGCATCCTGTTCTCTTCCTTTCAAGTGTATTCCAAGTAATACATGTGGCTCAACTGACCTGTCAAGCAGGATTTGATAATGTGGTGTCACAGGATGTCCACATCCTTACTCTAAATTTTCTGTAGAGCTCAGAGCAGTCATCAGTATCCATTCAGATCAGCCTATTGTTTGCTCCTGAGATGCATTTTACACCTCTTTCACACCTATTCCTGGGGTAACTACAGGCTGGGAATTTCTGAATAGGTAATGCAAATTAGCCACCAGGAACCTCAGGCAGGGAAAAGGTAACTTTCTAAGTTACTTTTGCTCCATATGTATTAAAGTTCTGATATCACCATTGAATTAGATTTTTAATAACTATTAAAAATAGTGGTTTGAATAATTTTCTAGCTTGTCTTTTTTGAAGATACATTGTTAGTATTTGAATTGATTCTCCGGTGTTCTACGTAGGAAAGCTAGGCCTGACTAAGTGAAAAACACTTTTTGGGCCTTGTCACTGGAGGGGAAAGGCCTACATATGGGAATCCTACTAATATTTAAAAGGGAGGTTTGTACCTGCCAAAAGGAGTTATTGTAACAGGCCACACTGCAGGTTTTATCATGCAGCAGTCAGGCTATGCAGGGTAGGCCTGAAGCCATGTTTGCACTGATGTTATAGTGGATGTCAGAATGGATGCTGCAGTCCACAAGTGGCATTTATTCCAGGTCCTCGGGGGTCTTTTCACATGATATATTAGGGGCTTGCAGCAAAGTTAAATGTGTTAATTAGGACTATGCCAATTTAACCATGGTTAAAAAGGAGGCACGGGCACTTTACCTCTTGTTAGCAGGGTCAAAGAGTGCTAAAGCCATCAGAGATATAGGTTCCAGCAGAAAGCGAGCAATGAAGGTTGACCATGCAGAAAAGGTAGATTTTCTACATCAGGGAACTCCCTTTCAGTGTCAGCTGAAGCAGGTAGAAAGAGATCCAACAGATCACTGGAATATAGGGCTGCAGGCTCTGGCCAGAACTGACACCTTAGATGATTGGGATAATGAACTGAAATGTCATGAGGTAAAGAAAGCCAAGAGGCAAAACTGTGGTATCTCAAACTTTGAGAGACTGGCATGCCTCTGTAATAAAACTATGATGGGCTAGCCGTTAGAGACTCACTTTGAAAGAGGTTAAATATGTCATCAAATACAAATTCCCCTGTTAAGAATATATTCACCCATATTTTAAAGAAAACGCAATCAACACTTCCTTATTTGTGAATAAACAAATCCCCTAGAATAGTGTTTTTACAGACCTTACACCATATGTAATACCAGAGAATTTTAGACTCAATACAATCAAAATATACAATTAATGCATTTGTTTTTTAAAACAAAAAGTAAATGTCCCTGAAATGCTGTGAGGATTTGCTCAGTGTTGGGGATCATTTATTTGATTTTCTGTTTGGGAAAACTAGTACTTTCATGGCAGTCCCAAAGAGGGAAAAAAGTAAGTTGGAACATACACCCTAAACAGGATGTACTTTGACTGATGGACCAATCTGCGTTGAGCCGTCGGTCAAAAGTTTCCACCTGCAGAGACAGTGGAGGCTCTGCCAGCAGAAATATGACAATTCAACTGATTCTAAAGAGAGCAGGCGAACTGGGGTTTTCATGACCGGGCATTCTGCCACGTATGTGGTTGAGTACCTGTCAGCCAAACTATAAGGACCAAAATATCTTACTCTATAAGGATAATTTTACTTCAATTTCAATGAAGTTTGGCTAATTGTCAAAAAATACACTGTATCTCACAACAAAACTGGAGTGAATTGGAGTCACAAAGTTCATTTAGGGGGTCATTACGAGTGTTGGCAGTTTCACAGATTTTACAAGTTGAACAGCAGGACCACCAAAACGCAGGCAAAAAAACGACACCCCTAGTATTCTGGAAGGTGGGAAAGAGGCGGTCCCACCACCAGCACCACCAACCCGTCAAACAACCACCGAACCTACTACGACTCACAAATCACAATAGTGATTCTTCCATGGCGGACAACCAATGACGGTGTGAACAGCAGTGGTCACCACAGTAATACACAACACCATATTGGATAGTTAAAAAATTCCACACAGCTGATACACATCCGCACACCCACCGCACCTCCAAACTGCACAATAAAACACATCTTTTCACACACCACAATCCTTTGCAGCAAGAACACCACACATAGAAGCCAGAGCCAAAAAGACACACAGTACCATAAATTAGGCCCCTTACACACCTCACATAACACTCATCTCACACCCTCACAACACATCCACCACACATAATAGTACCTCAACACATCAAACACCAACCGTCACCCTCTCACAAGACAGCACCCACACCTCATCATCGATTTTTGCTCTTTCCTGTGTTGTTGACCACCACCATGTCACCACAAAAACATTCCTGTTTCACTGACGACGAGTTAAGGGTCATGGTGGATCAAATTATCAGAGTAGAGTCACACTTTTTTGGAGCCCACATTCAGCAAACTACTATTGCTCAGAAAATGGAAATGTGGCAAAGAATAGTCGACAGGGTGAATTCTGTAGGCAGCTATCCACGCACAAGGGAGGATATCAGTAAGAGGTGTAATGACCTTAGGGGGAAGGTGTATTCCATGGCTGCCAGGCACCAGCTGGTGGTCATAAAGACTGGCGGTGGTCTCCTACCTCCACTCCCAACATTCACATCATGGAGGAAAAGGTCTTGGCCTTTCTGCATCCTGAGGGCTTAGCAGGAATACCTGGGGGGTCGAGTCAGGTAAGTCACAACACAAAATATTGTCACCAAAATGTATTGCCATGTATGCTCACTGATCACCTTTTGCCACCTTAACAGCCAACCTGCTCACCACCCCTGTGTCCACGTGTCTGAATACTCCTGTCTGGCATCTCACATGTGAACATAACTCACCTGGGGGCACAGCATCCGTGTATGCCGCGGGTACAGGGACTGACAGCACTAGAACTCCCAGCAGGCACAGTTCCACCATTAAGAAAGCCAGGACAGTGTACCACAATGTCAATTGCCTTGCATGTCAACTAAACAATGGAGTAAACCCAACTGAATGCTCAACAATTGTACAGTCTGTGGCAGCAATGCTATGGGCATCTGCCAGTACAATACCACTAGCACACAGCTACAACTGTGTCCTCTGCTAAACTGTCTCTTTTACCTCCCCTTAACTATTGAATTGTCCTCACCTGGGGGGATCTCACATAAATGCACTGTGCTGTACTTGACACATATGGCCAGGTAGAATGGTTACTCCTAATTTGATAGCTAGGTCAGTGTCCACATGACATCGTGCTGCTGTCTGTTGACTCAATAATAAATTACTGCTAACTGGGAGGTACCAATAAGCAAATAAAGCTACACAGCTGCCACGTTTTGAGTCAATGAATACATCCAACTGCTAGGATACGCTGACATCCTGTACCAAGGTGACTCAAAAAGGAACTGTCTGTACCCCAAATGTCCGGTCTCCAATTTAGATTGCAAGTGTCACTGTACATGGCCCAAAACATATCTTCCTGTCAACTTTGGTACCACATGTTACAAGGCAATCTGTGTCTGTCTGTTCCACATCTTCAAAACATTTTCTAGCCACTTGAACCATGGAAAGCACACCTGAGACAGCCACTCCCCCCTGGGCGAAGCCCTCAAGTAGGAGAGCTCTCCTGGATGTGTGGACAATGAGGACGGCTCTGGCCCATCTGGGCTACCTGGTCAGACCACAACTGTCAGCCTCACCCTGCCCACATCGAGTCCTGCCAGTCTTGTTGCCTCTATGTCCTAGGTAACCAGTCGCCACCAATTCTGTGTCTCAAGGACAGTTACAACCATCATGTGCCCCACAGTATAGGTACCAGTCTCTCAACTCTAAAACCCAGACAATGAAGGACCTAGCACCAGTTGAAGTAGGCAAACTGAGCCAAGGGCGCAGGCACGTGGGAGTAGGGTGTATGGGAGGGATTGCTTGGGTCAGCGGCTTGAGGCTGCTAGGGATATATGTGGCCAGGACACCATTTCCCAAGGCTTGGGAGCCAATCTCAAGGTGTGATGGGCAAGATGTGATGGGGGAGATCAAGCAGCTGCAGAGGAACAACCACTAGGAAGTCGTGCAACAGTGGGTGGCCTTCAATGCCAACATGGTCTCCCTAACAGGGGTGCTGAAAGACATCAACACCAGCCTGAGCAGGGGATGTCCACAACACCAACCCATTCCATTTGCCAAGTAACAGCAGCCCCTTCAACATCTGTGTCAGCCAGTGGAATGGAGGCTCTGCCAGGGAAAGGACATTCCTCAGACACTCCTGCCTCTATAGCTGAATAATTCCCCTGTAAGCGTGGATGTCCACCCAAACAACCAGGGGGTGCAGGTGTGAAGACAAAAACCACTGCCAGGAAGAGATCCTGAATGATTGGTTCCTTTTTTAATACCACAGATGCACCCTGGTGACTCTTCTACATTCACTGACCAATTTAAAGGGATAGTAGGACACTGGGTGTGGGACTTCAAATGCTGTGGCAGCTACCCTAATGATAACATCCACCATGACTGAAACCTTTACTGTTGAACTTTATTGTTTTGCTCACATTGGGATGTTAGTTACTGCTCACATTCATCCTAATGTCCTGTGCACATGTAAATAACATATCTAAAACACAAACTATGTATGAGAGTCATTTGTCATCTGTGTTGAACACCTAACTCTTAAATATCTTGCATGCATGAATGACTCATATGAATGAAATGTTTGAAGGGACATGTCACAGGGACTGCCATGCCTGGGTCCAATACAAACACAATGACACAAGTGGAGAATTATCAAATCCCATTTATTGCACCGGGCTGCACATAGGCTGACCAAATATCAGGGATCTCATATGAAAGTAAGTCTTTACACCTTTTTGCATCTGCATAGGTGTCAGTAACTAAAGGCCAGATGTAGCAAGCAGTTTTGCCCATTCTGTGTCTATGGGAAATGTGTTTGTACATATGGCCCTAATATCCCATAGACCACTGAAGTAAGGGACATGTCAGACTTTGCCTATCCGAATAAGCAAACAGGTTGGTGGAAATTGTCATCAGCTAAACCTTCATCACATGACTATACCATGCCTACAAAATGAACATACCCCATAATACAGACAGAGGTTAGTACAACTGTTGCTGGTCGGGGAACCATCCACTTACCATGGTCTGTAGGCATGCTACTCATCCATGTCAGTCCTGAAACACATGCACAGCGGCCTGCAATGAGGGAACACAGTGGCAGCTACATAGAAGTCAAATAGTATATTTATCAAAACAATGTGAAGGTTGAGAGAATGGATTGCACAGGAAGACATGTATCAAAGACACATGATCACACACATGACTCAATTGGACCCAGATAACATAGCGAACAGGTCTATTGTGAAGAACACAACACTGCTATCCCACTGCCCTGGCAGCCTGGGCATGGGACTCATAGACCACCAAAATTATGTTACACAATACCTGGATTAATCCATGTCCTCTCCACATGTCAGACTAGCTAAACCACCCTGCTAGTGACACAATTCAGAAATGTCAACATGAAGATGGCATTGTGAAGAGATCTGGAAGGAAATAGTGGTGAACAAGGAGTGTAGGCAGGTAAAGGCAAACGTGACCTAGAAATACATGCTCCAAAGACAATGGCTTCTCAGAATGTGCATTTTGACTGCCCTTGACACAGGAGTATATCAGGAGAGTCACAACTCCATGTCCTAATTTGCCTGAAAACCTGAGCTGTATACTGCTAAGCAACAAATAACCTGTCTGATGGTCACACACAGATCCTTCTCAAATATTCACTGACCCCCACACTATCCCATTGAGTCAGTCAAATTACAGACTATTGCATACTTACACTCAGGTGAAGTACCTATTGATGAGATCTGCCCGGATGACTCTAGCTTCATCCTCATCACTGTCATCCTCACTTGGCATTTCTGCATTCTCATCCGGTGGAACTGCTGGCTCCCCCTCATCTGGGATGTATGGGATCTGATGCCTCAGAGCAAGGTTGTGAAGCATGCAGCAGGCCACAATGATCTGACACACTTTGGCGGGTGAGTAGAGGAGGGCACCACCAGACTTATAGATGCTTTGGAATCTTGCTTTCAGGAGGCCAAAAGTCCGCTCCACGACACGCTGTGTCCTTTCATGGGCCTTGTTGAAGCGGACTTCCCCGGGGGTGTTTAGGTACCTCACTGGTGTCAACAACCAGGAATGATTTGGGTAGCCAGAGTCCCCTGTAAGTAATTGCTACATGTGTGCAAACATTAGTCTAGGACATCATTGCATTTGACAGCAGACATAGCATACTAACACAAATTACATATGTGGCGTTAGGGCTGTTCCGCATGATGAAAGCATCATGGGCCAAACCTGGCTACTGTGCACATACTTGGGAAATGTAGAAGTCCACCAAACAGGCTACTTGGACAATTATGGAGTGAAAGTTCTTCCTGTTCCGATAGACCTGTTTATAGCCATGTGGGGGAACAAAGGCTAAATGGGTAGCATCAATGGCTCCCACTACTTGTGGCACGTGTGCCAAACCATAAAAATCAGCCTTCACTTGGGCCAAATCCTCAGGTTGTGGAAATTGGATGTAGCTGCCCAGGTGTTTCAACAATACCAGACTGAACATAGGCTGGGAAATCCCTGCAGTTTGGGCCACTTTATTTTGGAAGGAGCCTGTGGCCAGGAAGTGCAGAACTGACATGACTTGTACAATGGGTGGAATGCCATTTGGATGACGAATGGCAGGCACTGTTCTGGCTCTAACTGACACAGAGATCCATGATAGTCTGTCTATCTAGGTGGTAGATCTGAATCACATGTCGATCCTCCATTATCAGCTGGTCTGCTAGTGGAAGGTACACTGGAGGTTGTCTGCCCATTCTCATTCCAGGGTAACTATGAGGGAAAATAAGGTGGTATTTCTATCACTCAGTGTGTCATTTGTAAGTGTCAATACATACGTCTCATATAATGATGTGACATTCCATATGATATAGTTGACATACGGTACACAGCACATACCAATGGTAATAATTGCATATCAGTGATATGTCATCCCATGCCTCAATGATGACATGGAACGGATGCCTCAGCAAGTCTTTGTGATACTGACATATAACTATGCATTTCATTAAAATGTCACAAAAACTATCTTGCCAAATGCCAAGAGGGTGCTGACTGTGCCACCAAAGATTGCTGAATTTTAGCTAGACAACATTACAACATATCCCTTCAATCTGGACAATCATACATTATTGGTCAATGCCAGCACTGGATATAATGCGGTAGATATGTTTTCCATCTTGTGACGCATCATGGAATTAGCTTTTCTGACCATCTAAGGGCTTTAAAATGGCAACTGCCTGACCTACTATACTGGACAACAGGAAACGAGTGTGACCACCGGTGGATGTCATCATGGCGGTAGGCGGATACTACAGTGGTGGACATAACCATTTGAACATATGGCTGCCTTTGGTGGTCTAAGGCCAATGGCAGTGTCCGCCGGCGGTGACGGTCCCTTGCATGGGGGACATGAACGTAATCTTATACTTCATCTCTCATTTGATTCCTGACACTGCTGCCAGCAAGACCTCAACGACTTGAGCTGCTGTGTACTTTCTCTGTGAGCAATTATGTCATGTCCTACAGGGTAATAGGCCCTCAGCTTTCTCACCTGAGGAGCTGGAGAAGATGGTGAATGAGGTTCTACCTCTATATGGACAGCTCTATGGTGCGCCAATGGAGCAGGTAAGTGCACCATGTGTACCTATGTTTCTGTAGCTTGACTATTCTTTGATATGGTGAGCAAAGGCTAGTGGGCAATATTTTAGAATGTGTCCTTAAAGTCAGTTAGGTGCTATCATTATGATGAAATGGTTGAGTTCCCAGGCATGTAGCTATGTTTGGTCACAGGTTTAGAGTCCTGAGACATTGTGAAGAGTATGTCATGTATCTTCCCTGACCCACTTTGTGACTGTTGTACATGGTTAGTAGCGGTGTTATATCAAACTCAACCTGTAAAATCCCATCATCATATGTGCTTGATATCTGGTCATATTTTCTAACATGACAGTTGGTGTTGTAGATGTATGTTGTCTGCCTGTTCCTCATTTTACGTATCCCGTCAATGTATTTTCACATATCTTAGTGGAGAGGATGGTCAAGACAGTCTTATTTGGCTTGTTGAACTGTCTTGTAATTAACTCTGCCTGTTTTTGTGTGGTATTTCTGGACATTATTTCTTTCTTGTCTATGTCATCCATGCAGATCAATGCCCAACATAATATGGGGATTTGGCATGCCATCACCAAGAAAATGTGGACCCTGAGGATCCACAGCCGGCAGAGTGCCCACTGTCGGAAGAGGTGGGGGGGTCAGGAAATGCTGGGCCCAGAAGACTGCAGAAGCCCAGGTGGGGATGACCTCCCAGCAAGGACGGGGTGCCCGTGGGACCATGGACCTCCTAATGGCCCACATTTTGGCGGTGGCCTACCCTGAGTTGGATGGGCGTTTGAAGGCAGCACAGCAGCTACAAGAGGGTAAGTACAGACCTAGCTCATGTTTACTGGTTTACCAGGTGATTAAAGGATGTTAACTCTGACAATGTGGTAAGTGCAATGTGTCACAGATTTTCTTGATGTACAGTAGATATCTATTGGAAACAGGTGTGCAGGGACAAATATATTTTGACACATGGTACTCAACCATGGTGATCCCCCAGTCCTTTGGCACATAATGCAGCACTTATGACATAATCTGCTTTTTCTACCCTGGTGGATGTTATTTACCACCAACAGGTCAATCCTCCCAATGTCAAAGTAGAAAGGTGGGTAGGACCTTGCTCCCTGTCCTCTACTATGTATCAGGGATCATGTCTATGTGTGATGTAAAGTAAGGCAGGGGCAAATTATCTCTAGTATTTATTGGTTTCTGATGAGTGACAGCATCATGTGATGCTGTGATGTCCATCACACATGTCACATGACATAAAACAGTTAACACCTTCACACCTGTTGAGAGGTAATCCCCCTTGGTAAGTGAGGGATGTACATAGACAATTTTATTTTCCCATCAGAGTTGATAATATGCATGTTGAATACCAGTGAGATATTGCAACAATTCTACAGGAACACATATATTACTATCAGGTGTAGGAATGTGACTAACATGCTGATGTTCTGAAAGTAGAAAGTGGTCACATAGGCCCTCATCATGACATTGGCAGTAAATCCAGCTTACCACTGCGGTGATGGCTACCAACATACCGCCGCAGTGGCGAATATCCGTTTTCCATATTATGACACACACACACCAATCCGACAGAATACTGCCACATACACAAATCTGCCAGCCCACAGGTCAGTGTTAAAGTGTCCGTACCAACACCCATATTGTTACGCCAACAGAGCAATGCCTACCACATCATGACCCACAAATTACTATGGCGGACATTCAATGGCAGTAAACCATTGGTGGTACACACCAGCGAGCTCAGAATGGACACCCAAATACTAAACTACACTACATTGGCCAATACTAAAAACACACCTGACACTGATACACACAGCACACCCTCCCGCCCACAGCACTATAAAACACACACCCACATTACCCACAACCCTTTACAAATACAAATGTTTGCCACCAGACTGACACCGAGACCACTGCAACAACTAGACACACACGCCACATATACCCATACATCCCTCACGCACCCCACTTCACACACCCAACCACAGTACCCAAAAGCCACACACTTACACACACCACACAACACCCATGTCAATGCAAAGGCACCCCCGTTTCACAGATGAGGAGTTGCAGGTACTGGTGGAGGAAATAGTCAGGGTAGAGCCACAGCTGTTTGGAGCACAGGTGCAGCAAATATCCTTGCGAGGAAGATGGAGTTATAGTGGAAAATTGTGGACAGGGTGAACGCCATGGGCCAGCATCCAAGAACAAGGGACAACATCAAGAAGAGGTAGAACGACCTACGGTGGAAGGTATGTTACGTGACAACACTGCACCAGCTCACCATAAAGAGGACTGGCAGTGGACCCCCACCTCCTCCCCCACAGGTCACTGCATGGGAGGAGCAAGCCTTGGCAATACTGCATCCTAAGGGACTCACTGGAGTTGCCGGAGGACTGGACATTGGTGAGTCAACACTTACTCCTTATCACCCCCCATACCTGCATGCCATCTCACACTCTCCTCCTCACTCCCATCACTCCACTCCACCCCACACACTGCACCTACACATATGACTAACCCCAATGCCAAGCCCTGCATGCCATACCAATGCACGGACAGCCCTCCCAGCCCTGCATGTACACCCATTGCAAAAGCATGCACAGCATGGAAAGCTAACAATCCCACAATACATCACCATACACAAACAAAAGTGGCAGGACAACAGCAACGATAGAGGGGAAGTTAGGACTATACAATATGTTACATACATGAAGCATAATATATCACTTACATCCCCACAGGTGCCCTAGCCAATCTCAGCAGAGAGGAGGTGCCCCGACTAAGCAGTCCCCCAACAGAAGATGCCCCCACTGATGACAGTAACTCTGGACTTCAGGATGTGAATGAACTACCTGGCCCATTAGGGACCATTGGTCAGTCGGTCACCCCAGTTCACTCACAGTCAACCTCAGAGCCTCCCCCATCAGTATCCAACACCACAGCACCCACTCAGCGTCCGACACCTCTGTCCCCAAGACATGTCAATCAACAGTGTGCCCACCTGTACAGGAACCCCAGTCCACACCTCACACCCAAGACAATCAGGGACCTGCGGTGAGTGGCAGTGGGCACAGGGCAACAGGGACACTGGGAGTACTGCTGTGTGCCAGGGGGAGGACAGGCCCAGGGAACTGACTCTCTAGGAGGCACTCACCAATGTCCTAGGGGCCTACCAACAATTCCAGGGCACGGTGGGCCAGATCCTTAACAACATGCAGGAGAACAAGTGGCTGCAGGAGTAACACCATCAGGAGATCATGGAGGACTTGCAGGCTCTCAACACCACTGTGATCTCCATAGCAGCGGTGCTGGCAGACATGGCCAACATCATGAGGGAATGGACAGCACACCGGCGGGCCCCTACCACTAGCCAGTCTATTGACCTGCCCTCCACTTCCGCTGCAGCTAGTGGGCAGGAGGCCCCACCACAGGACCCACAGGCCACCAGCACCCCCCCCCTCAGAAGGTGGAACACCCCGCAAACGTTCCCTGCAACCCAGACAGAAGCCAGAGACACTTGCCAAGACCAAGACTACCGCCAGAAAATGAGACTCTCCTGAGTGTCTCCTTTGTGTCCTACCCTGTCACCTTGTGTACTTTGAACTGCCTTTCCTCCCCTTTCTATGGCCGCTTGGACACTGGACCTTTGCTACGACGAGACTAGAACAATACCCTGGACTTTCCTCTACTGTCACCCTTTTCCATTGCACTTTTCAATCAATTATTTGCACTGCAATAAACATCCTTGACCACAACTTGAGTGACACTGTTTTGTGTGTTGAAAATGTGCATTTCTGGGAACAGTCACATCTAGCGCAAATTATCTTAACACGGTGATAGCATACAAATAATGACCTGTAGCTGTCTGCAGTAAACACATCAGGACACTGTTGTCATATCACCAGCATCTGTAAAAATGGGAAGCCATAGGTGACAGTAAGTTGAGATGCAAAGGATGTGAATGCCTTCATGCTACATCCACACAGAAAACATCAATAGTCACAGTAATAGTCAGTCACTCTGTCTCACCTGTGTGTCATTTGAAGTTTGAAGTATAACTGATGTTCTGTTGTCCTCATCCTCATCCTCTGACTTCTCATCCTCACTGTCCTCCGGGACCACTGCTGCCACAGGGTCATCTCCAGTCCCCTCCTCCTGCAGAAAAGATACATGTTATCTGAGGGCCACGTTGTGCAACATGGACCATGCTACTACAATCTGGCAGACCTTCTCGGGTGAGTAGCACAGGGATCCACCTGTCAGATGCAGACATCTGAACCTGGCCTTCAGGAGGCCGAAGGTCCTCTCGATTATTCTCCTGGTTCACCCATGTGCATCATTATAACAGTTGTCAGCCCGACCTGGCATTCCTCACAGAGGTCAGGAGCCACAATTGGTTTAGGTAGCCAGAGTTACCTGCAAATATTGAGAGAAAAAATTTAGCCTTACACAAATCTATGGGTATAACACTTGAAGGCATACACTGACATACAGTGGGCAGGGACTCTGGCTCACCTATTAGAAACACCTTGTGCCTCTGCAGTTGGGCCATTAGATTTGGGATGTTGCTATTCCACAGAACGAAGGAGTCATGTACCAACCCAGGATACTTGGCAGTGACGTGGGGGATGTACTGGTCCGCCAGGCACACCATTTGCTCATTCAGTGAGTGGAAACTCTTCCGATTCCTGAACACCTGTTCATTCTGTCAGGGGGGGAACAAACGCAATATGTGTACCGGCAATGGCCCCAATAATATTGGGTATATGTCCCATTGCATAGAATCTTGCCTTCATAGTGCCCAAATCTTTCACCTAGGGGAAAGAAATGTAGCTGCACATATGTTTCACCAAGGCAGACATTACCCTTGCCAGCACAATTGAGAACATTGGCTGTGACATTCCTGCTGTCAAGCCCACTGTTACTTGGAAAGAACCAGTTGCCAGGAAATGGAGCACTGATAGAGCCTGCACAAGAGGGGGGATCCCAGTGGATTGACGGATAGCTGATATCAGGTCAGGCTCCAATTGAGCACACAGCTCTTTGACTGTGGCCCTGTCCAGTGTATAGGTGAGTATAATGTGCCTGTCCTCCTGTGAAGCCAGGTCCACAAGAGGTCTGTACACGGCGGTTTGTCTCCTCCTCCTAATTATCCGCAGCGGTAGGCATCTAAGGGACACAAGAGTGAGTAGGCTGTCACAATTTGAACAATGGAACCACCACCTCAGTGTGCATACAGCATTAATGTGATGAGACAGTGGGAATGGCAATGTATGTGCAATTTTCAGCAATGACACAGTTATGAAAGATCTGTATTTAGTCCACTACCATGAAATGGCGACCGCCTGTCCTGTATTTAGGGACAGGTGGAAGTGAGGTAACTCCGCCGACGTTAGGCTTCGTGGCTGAAGGCGGTCTTGCACCGCCGTGCAAGTCCTCATTGACTTATATGGGACTCTATGGAGTACAGTGGCCAATGGGGATCAGCGGCGGCGGTGATGGTGTACACCGTCGCGGACGTGACTGACATTTTCTGTCTATAACCTCACTTGACTCCTGACTTTCCACAAGAGAACACCTATACTGCGTGTTCTGCTGTGACCTGTGTCTGGAACCTACCATGCCCCATCTGACTGGAGAAAGGGCCCCTGCCTTTACTTCTGAGGAGTTGAAGTGCTTAGCGGATGGGGTCCTACTCCAGTACGGACAGCTGTATGGGCCTCCAGACCAACAGAACACCTTGGGCATGATGTATGTGGGAAGATTGCATGGAAATGTGTGTGCAGGCATCATGTCATTTGGGGGGATGTCTGTTGGTAATGTATATGATGTGCGCCAGGCGATGTGTGTGCCAATGGATTTGGAAACAGGATTTGTTGGCCATATGTGTGACAGGCTGGATTGTATGTGTAATGCTGTCCTCCTGTCTGTATTACCTCTGCAGGTCAGCGCCCAACAAAAGAAGGGATTGTGTCGTGCCATCGCCAAGGACGTGCGGACCCTGGGGGTCTATAGCACGTGCAGCACCCACTGCAGGAAACAGTGGGAGGACCTGAGACGCTGGGCATGGAAGACCGCAGAGGTCCAGCTGGGGATGGCCTCCCAATGAGGAAGGGGTGCCCATTAGAACCTGAACCCCCTGATGGCCTGCATACTGGCAGTGGCCTACCCAGAGCTGGATGGGCACTTGAGGGCATCACAGCAGCCACAAGAGGGTGAGTACAGTGGGCATTACTACAATAATTGGTAGGTGGCATAGGATCCGTTTGGTGGGTGTGAGATAGTAGATGCCAGGTCAGAGTTTGCAGCGGGGTCCAGCTCAAGGGTAAAATTCAGGTAGCCTAGCTCAGTTGCATTCCATGTCAATCATGGCTTTATGGGTCCCAGGAGGGGTGCAGTTGGCAGTGGTTGGGCCTCAACTTGCTGTGGCACCTAGCCAATTGAATGCCAGTGCAATGCATAGAGCTCATTCCTGATCCCTGTGTATGACGGTACTGTGTATGCCAACTGTGGTGTTGGTGCTGTAATTGACCCAGTGTTCCCTTTCTCTCCCTTCCGCCTTTCTCCTTCTGTCATCCTGTTCATGTGTGCATTAACATCATCTGGTGGACGAGCAGCGGCACCGGTGACAGAGGGAGCTGCATCCCACAGGACCCAGGAGGCAGAGCCCACCAATGCCAAGGGAACCAGTGGAACGGAGGGCAAGGGGAGCACCACAGTAGAGATCGGAGGTGACAGCACAGACTCTGATTCCTCCTCCGATGGAAGCTCCCTGGTCGTGGCGAACACCTCTGTGACCACCCCAGCTGCAGGTACAGCCGCAACCCCGTACCAGCACCGCCCTCCCAGTAGCCCCTCACGGAGTTGCCTGTGCCTACTCACCCGAGAGGGTGGGCATCTCATTCGCTGCAGGCACCTCAGGCCCTGCCCCAGTGAGCCCTGCTGCCCTGAGTGAGGAGGCTATTGATCTCCTGAGATCCATCCATCTCTGTAGGGCAGTCAACCATTGTGAATGCCAACAAAGGGTTGGCATCCCAGATGCAACAATGCAATGCATTCCTAGAGGGCATCCACAGTGGATGGGAAGCCCAACAGAAATCGATTCAGGCTCTGGCCTCCTCTCTGATGGCAGCCATTCTCCCTGTTTTTACCGTCCCCCTCCAACTACCACTCCCTAATCCCAGTCTCCTCAACCCCAACTGATCCCATGCACACATACAGACGAGCATGCACACAAGACATCACACAAAAGTGGCACAGTCAAACACAGGCACCACACTTCAGTCCACTCACACAAACACCAGACAGTTGCACACACATCCACTGCCTCCACTGTCTCCCCTCCTCCACCTCCCTCACAGTCACATCCACACTCACACCTGCATGCACTGCTTCAACAACCACCACCAGCATCACCACACCAAGCAGCACACACACCTCCACAACATCCATCCATGTGTCCCCTGTGCCCTCTCCTACCCTGTCTGTCCCCCTCCTAAAGCACACAAACGCAGGCACCCATCAGCCATCGACCTCACATCAGCACACTGCCCATGCACCTGTACCCAAATCCAGCAGACGTACTCCTCCAACAACCACTCCCTCAACCTCCACACCCTTCCCTCCACCCTCATCCCGCCCCACTGTCCCTAAGAAGCTTTTCCTTGCCCAACTTGACCTCTTCCCTCCCCTTCCCCCCGTCCTGCCTGTAAGAGCAGGGTCCCAATGACCCACTCCAGCACCTCAGCCAAACAGTTCAAAGAGACAGTGGAGGAGCCTCCTAGTCATGGAGGCAAGACAGTGAAAGATCCCACTCCACCAGCCATGTAAGGTGTCACAGTGTCCTTTCCTCGGGATCTGCACACTGCCAAAAAACAGGCCCACATTCCGGCATCACCAACTCAAAAAGCTATTATAGCACAGAGTTATGGTGAAGCCAGTTGGGGGTAAGGTAATTAGGGTACGGATCAGCAGGCAGAGAGATGTGAAAAGGAAAAATGGTTAAGCATGTATGTATATACTTGTTCATAACAGCATTAACATTCAACTATACATTTAGACAAAGGTGTCTCCGTGAATGCAAGTGTTGAGACCCTTATGGAATAAACAAAGGCGTCTCCGTGTGTGCAAGAGTTGAGTCCCTCGTGGAATAGACAAAGGCGTCTCCATGAATGCAAGAGTTGAGACCCTTATGCAATAGCCAAAGGCATCTCCATGTGTGCAATAGTTGAGACCCTTATGGAATAGACAAAGGCGTCTCCGTGGATGTAAGAGTTGAGACCCTTATGGAATAGACAAAGGCGTCTCCATGAATGCAAGTGTTGAGACCCTTATGAAATAGACAAAGGCGTCTCCATGGATGCAAGAGTTGAGACCCTTATGAAATAGTCAAAGGCGTCTCTGTGAATGCAAGCGTTGAGACCTCTATGGAATAGACAAAGGCGTCTCCGTGTGTGCAAGAGTTGAGTCCTTTATGGAACAGACAAAGGCGTCTCCGTGGATGCAGGAGTTGAGACCCTTATGGAATAGACAAAGGCGTTTCCATGGATGCAAGAGTTGAGACCCTTATGGAATAGACAAAGGCGCCTCCGTGGATGCAAGTGTTGAGACCCTTATGGAAAAAACAAAGGCATCTCCGTGGATGCAAGTGTTGATAGAATCATGGTACTTCAGAATGTCATGAACATTAAACAAAACTGGGTGTGGCCCTTCTCTGAATCATGGAACAAGAACAATTAGTAAAATCATGATACTTCAGGATGTCATGATCATCCAACAAAACTGGGCGTGGTCCTTCTCTGAATCATGGAACAAGAACAAGTAGTAAAATCATGATACTTCAGGATGTCATGAGCACTAAACAAAACTGGGCGTGTCCCTTCTCTGAATCATGGAACAAGAACAATTAGTAAAATCATAATACTTCAGGATGTCATGAGCATTAAACAAAACTGGGCATGGCCCTTCTCTGACTCATGGAACAAGAACGAACTGAGACCTCTGAACCTTGAGAAGGCAAGAGCTTGGCCCATGGACATACTCTGAACATCAATCATGCAACTACTATGCATTCATAAACATAAAACGTTTGGTCTCAGTCTAGAAATTCGCAAAGACTTAAATATATGTCTCAGATATCATCAAAGACTTAAATATGTCTCTCACAGATTATGCTTCCAAAAACAATGAAACTATGATTTGCTTATCTTTTAAATGTTTTCACATTTGCCACCTATTCCTGAAAGTTTTACTCATGTAAACTGAAGTGCCTTGATTATTGGACCAAGGGCACTTCACTCATGTAAACTGAAGCGCTTTGATTGCTGTGCCAAGGGCGCTTTACTCCTGTTAACTGAAGTGCTATGAATGTTTTGCCAAGGGCGCTTTATTCCTGCGAACTGAAGCGCTTTGAATGCTGTGCGAAGGGCGTTTACTTCCAGTGAACTCAAGCGCTTTGAATGTCGTGCCAAGTGCGCTTTACTCCTGTGAACTGAAGCACTTTGAATACCATGCCAAGTGTGCTCTACTCCTGTGAACTGAAGCGCTTTGAATACCATGCCAAGTGCGCTTTACTCCTGTGAACTGAAGCGCTTTAAGTGTTGTGCCAAGGGCGCTTTACTCCTGTGAACTGAAGCGCTTTGAATGCTGTGCCAAGGGTGCATTACTCCTGTGAACTGAAGCACTTTAAATGTCGTGCCAAGTGCGCTTTACTCCTGTGAACTGAAGCGCTTTAAATGTCATGCCCGGGGA
Source organism: Pleurodeles waltl (assembly GCF_031143425.1). Lineage (NCBI taxonomy): Eukaryota > Metazoa > Chordata > Amphibia > Caudata > Salamandridae > Pleurodeles > Pleurodeles waltl. The sequence goes on from NC_090439.1 coordinate 781,104,680, forward strand.
GCTTTACCAGTGTGGTCTGAAACGCTTTCCTCATTATGCTAAATGGCGCTTTACCTTTTTGAATTAATGACTTCCTTCAAACTTGGATTCAGCAAGGTCTTACCTCTACGAGTACGACCTACTCGTTTTTGAATGCACCATGGAAACAAGGATACTTCGGTTGGATGACACTCTGCCATTCAGGAACTCTGCTCTTCTCCAGAGAAATCCCCACAAGGTCTGGCGCATCGAAGTCTTCAAAATAGTGAGCAATGTGCTTGGGTGTGGCTGGGCTTTATAGGCCTACCACACCCCAAGATGGCTGCTGTCTCTAAAACATGGGAATTGTAGTCCCTTCATGGAATAGCAGTCATAAGTGCATCTTGTCCACCAATGACCGGAACCTGCAGCTCTATGAGCTTTGCCACAGGGCAGATGACATTGATGGCCACCTTTGGAACAAGAGGGGATGACAACTGGTGCGCCGAAAGCGCTGCAGAGCTGCGCAGCCGAGTTTCGGGCGGGACCTGGACCGCGCATGGTTCTATTCCTGACAAAAGGGAAGGATCCCACTGTCCCAGCCAGGAGGGGTAAGGTTCCCACTCAACCATCAATGACAGAAAAGGTTCCCACTCAACCACCAGTGACAGAAAAGATTCCCACTCAACCACCAATGACAGACAAGGTTCCCACTCTATCACCAATGACAGAAGAGGTTCCCACTCTACCAAAATGACAGAAGAGGTTCCCACTCAACCACCAATGACAGAAGAGGTTCCCACTCAACCACCAATGACAGGCAAGAAGCCCTCACCTCCAGCTGAGACACAGCATCCCTCACCTCCAGCAGTGGCTGCCCAAGAGATACCTCCCCAGCAGAGACAATGCACCCCTCACCTCCAGCAGATGCTGCCCAGGAGACATCTCCCCCAGCAGAGACAATGCAGCCCTCACCTCCAGTAGAGGCTGCCAAGGAGACACCTCCCCACCAGAGACAATTCAGCCCTCACCTCCAGCAGAGGTTGCCCAGGAGACACCTTCCCCAGCTGAGACACAGCAGCCTTCACCTCCAGCAGAGTCTGGCAGGGTACCACCAGCATCACCACCACCAATGGTCACGGAGCCCTCACCTCCAGCTGAGACACAGCGGCCCTCACCTCCAGCAGAGGACATGTAGGCAACCCTCCAAGGACTCTTGTACAAGGAGCCCCCTACAGGATCAGTGGGAAAGTTCTTCACCTCAGAGACTGTGACCTTGCACTACCCAGCATTGGGAAATGGGCATGGAGCCCCTTCCAGGATCAGTGGGCAAGTTCCCCACCTCAGAGACTGTGACCTTGTACTCCCCAGCATTGGGAAATGGGCATGGAGCCCCCTTCAGAACTAGTGGGCAAGTTCCCGACTTCGGCTGAGTTGCCCACCGCCCCCTTTCCCCTGAGGTGCCTGTCTACTTCTGTGATGTTGCCCATGCACAGTTTTGTGCATAGTTAGTCAGGATCAAGTTGGGGCTTGGACTGTGCCCTGTGGCCATGTGGGCCTGACGGACTTTGGACTGGGCATTGGCCCTTTCTGGGTAATTGTTTATGTATCTCCGTTATGAAATTGGTTCATATGGTGCCTTTTACCTTGCAATTTCGATTTCAGTACTGCCGACCTCTAGTCCTTGTATTATTAGGCCGTGTGTGGTGTGCCATTGGTTTATGTCTGCAGCTGGTTGTGTGTATGGTGTATGTGTGTGAATGGTGTGTGTCGTGTGTGTGTGTGTCACTTTCATTTTCCTCCCTCCCTCCCTTGTGTGCTAGGCAGCTGTACTCACCGTTGTCGCTTTCGTCAGCGTTGGTGTTGCAGGTGGAGCAAGGCGTAGAAGAGCATCAGGAAGACTTGAAGTTCTGGTTCCATGGAGGCGTTGATCTTCTCTGTGTCTCTATTGGAGAGTCTTTGGTATTCTGTGATGTGTTTCTTCCAGACTTTTGATGGCATTGGTCCCCCCCCGGAAAACATGGTGGTTTGCAGTGACATGATATGGTGGGTGGTACCTGGTCTTCCATCTGGCTGTTGACGGCTACCGCAGTGGTGCGTGGTGTTAACGCCCTGGCGGATGGTGTGGTATATTGGCTACCTATGGGAGTTATCACTGCCATGTTCTTAATTTGGTGGTAATTATCACCAGCCTGTTGGTGGTATTACTGTCACTTTAACAGTCACCGCCAATGTCATAATGACCACCATAGTTTTTTCATAGGCATACTGTAATAGGTATGATACATAAGCAATGGTAGTCCACTCATAGCTATGGCCCAGACAGTATTTTGCCAACATCATCTGTAAATTGAGAAGTTAATTAATGACTCAACATTGGAAGTTGTCATGTGTACCTGTTGTGGCTATGAAGGATATGTCAAATGAGGCCTGGCTGTTTGGGAACATCTTGTTTGACATCACACTTATTTGGTGCAGTTGTGATAGTTCATATACACCTGTGTGTAGGTTGGTAAGTGTGACCAGATTGTTGGGTTCCATCGTGGTTGGTGTACCAGTTATGTTGGCATCACTTATGCTTTGCCTCTACGAATCCTCCATAGACAAATGCCAGGCTCACCATATTTGATGTCTGGGTAGTGATGTTGCTTGTCATTCAGAGGCATATTGATTGACTCATTTTATAGTTTTCAAGTACTGTTTCTCTCCTTCCTGCACAGTACAGTAGTCTATGTGATACATACACATTATTGTATACTTTTGCATGTGTGTGGGACATTGTTGTGAGCCTACTTGGCCCTTACATGACTGATATTGTTCGTCTTCTGGACACTAATGTCCTAGATGGCTTGGACCTTATTGCATTGTCACTCCTTGGTATATCATAATTGGTGCATGGGTATGTGAAACATGTGTTCTGACCCCTTCACTAACATTTGGCAGGTGTAACATGTTGATGTGTCACATGTTGGTATGTGTCCATAGTAATTTGGTAGTAACTATGAAACACAACAAAAGTATGGCTTATTTGCACAAGGGTTGCCTGCCTTTACTTGCCTACATATGTTATTGCCTGGTACATGACATCAGGGTAATGAATTTGTGTGGTAAGTATTGGTTCTGGATATATGGTAAGCTATCTTACAATGGAAAACTATTGTTTGACTACTGCTTGACAACGTTATTCTGATTAGGGAACCTGTATTAAGTGGTACAGTCATCTAATCATGGTATGGTCAGCATGATTGTTCAACTTAAATTGTGGTATTGTATTTTTCTGTTACCTAGCTTTGCTGTGTGTTACAATTGTGATTTTGAGGGGCATATATTGTATTGTGTTGTAACATGATGTTGGCACTTTACTGACACTTCGAGAGGGCCCATAGACAGGATGATATGTGACATGTCTGATGCATGATGGAAGTGTTATCTTATGATTGTGATGATCCTACATCACTATCTAGTTTCATCAGCAGCACTGGCAAGTGAGGGAGATGGGAACAGATGATTGGGGAAGCTTCTGGCCACCACATACACAGAGAGACAACTCTCCTTAACACTCTTCAACAGAGAATGGGCATGGAGGGCACTGTGCTCAAATGGTTAGCCTCCTTCCTCTCTGATAGATCCCAAATGATCAAAATAGCGAACAGTCTTTCAGCTCCTTTAGCGGTCAGTCAAGGTGTTCCTCAAGGCTCCATACTTGCACCCACACTGTTCAATCTCTGTTTAGAACCGTTGGGAAATCTCCTGAGTAAATCCGGGATCCACTATCATCTTTATGCGGATGACACTCAGATTTACCTTAAGGTGGCCTCCAATCACGATCTCTCCTTCCTTAGCTCTACTCTCGACTCCATTCAAAACTGGATGTTAACTCATCAACTGATCCTGAATCCCTCCAAAACAGAATTCCTCCTCCTCTCCTCCTCACTTTCTCATCCCCCAGTGCAATCATGGATTGATCAGATCAATCTAATGAACAATAAGCCCATCATTGTCGAGAGCGCAAAATCCCTTGGTGTCATACTCGACAAAAAACTCAATCTACTCTCCCACATCGACTCCATTGCAAAGTCTGCTCAACACCAACTGCGCCTTCTTTGGGGAATTCGTCGCTTCTTCCCGGAGCACGACCTTAAAACCCTGGTCCAATCGCTGGTTCTCTCCAGATTGGACTACTGCAACTCTCTTCTTACTGGCCTTCCCAAATCCCACCTTTCCCCCCTGAAGTCTATTCTCCATTCAGCAGCTCGTTTCATATATGGGGCCAAAAGAAGCGACCACATTACACCCATTTTATCCACCCTCCATTGGCTTCCCATAGAGGCAAGATCTCTCTACAAAACTGCATGTATCACCCACAAAGCCTTGCACTCCTCCTCCCCTCGCTACCTGGTGAATAAACTGAAACTCTCTGGGGGCTTCAGACCATCACGTAATGCAGAAAAGTTATTGCTTGAACCTCCCATTTTCAAGAAGGAAAGATCGATGGCCCAATCCTTTTCAGGCAACGCGGTGAGAATCTGGAACTCACTTCCGCCTCAGCTTCGGACCACCACCTCTTCCCAGGCCTTCAAAACTGACCTCAAAGCTCTCCTCCTTCAAAGACACTTCCAAATTTAATTCAAGCCCTCTGTTTTCTGAAGGAAGTCCTTCCATTATTGAAAATTCTGTTCTCCATGCCTATAGAAGTGCCTTCCCAGGGTGTTTTTGTGTTTTGAGTGTCTGCCATTTAGTGCAGTCTTATACCTCTACCTGTATTTTGTACTCTTTTGTATCATGCACACGGCACCTTTCCTTTTACAACGTATCATTTGCTACCTCTTATATCTTGTTTGCTTTTGATACATGCACAACGGCCACCAATGCCTCATGTAACGTAACTATTGTTTTAGTGTTTTGAGTGTTTTTTTTTTTTTACCTCTACTCGTACTTTATTTGCTCTTGTAACCTGTACATGTCACTTTTTCCTTTCGTATTGCCTCATGTAGTGTAACGTTTGGTTTTGTAATAGGCTCACTTGTAATTCTTCTCCTCTTGTATCTTTACTTTGCCTATTGTGAAGCGCTCTGACACCTTCGGGTAAAGTCTGCGCTATATAAAAACGCATTAAATAAAAAAATAAAAAAAAAAAGAGACCAAGTGGCCCGGAGGGTGAGGAGAGTGCCACGTGGGGGACCGACTCTGCGACATCTTCATCAAATTCCTCCTCCAGTGGCCATTGTGTAGTGGTGGCTGACCCATCTGGGTACAGTCCAGTACCATCTCCGCCACCCCCCCTTTCATCATCACCTTCCGTGTAGCTCCTAGTTGGCCTTGCCTACCCATCCAAGAGGGCTGGTGTCTCCTTTGATGCAAGCACTTCTTCCGCAGCTCCTGTTCCCCCTGCTGCCCTCAGTGAGGAGGCTATTGACCTCCTGAGATCGATCTCCGTGGGTCAGTCCACCATCGTGAATGCCATCCAGGGACTGACAACGCAGGTCCAACAGACCAATGCATTCCTGGAGGGCATTCCCGGTCCACTGGCTGGCCTACATAGATCTTTCCAGGCTCTGGCCTCCTCTACCTTCCTCTTCCCAGTCCAAATCCCCCCTTCCCCGACCCAGCCAAAGCACACATACAGACAGGCATGCATCCATCTCAACATCCAAGGGAAGAACAGACAAACATAAGCACCACAAGACCCACCACCAGCATGCACACAAATGACATCCACCTGCAGACACAGCCACAGCGATGACATGCCCTGACACCCCAACAGCCCCACGGAATCACAGACACAACATCTGACACACCTGCAGACACCACACCAACATTCACTGATCCAGCCACCACACCTATTCTACCCTCAGACAACACCCCAGCAGACCCTCAGGCATCTATCCCAGTCACCACATCTGCAGACACTGAAACCAGTGACACAGCCATATGCAGCATATCCACCAGAACTGCAGTCATCACCTCAACAAACAGCCACCCACCCACCATGGCATCCCCCAGCACCTCTACCCCATCCAAAGACACATAAACGCCCTCACTCACCCACACAACAGACACCCACCACAAACAAGCACTCCTGCTACAAACAAAAGTTGAAGACATCCACACTGACACATCAGACAACCACTCCCTCACCCTCCACACTCAAACCCAGCTGATGATGACCCTCCTTTGGTGCCTAAAGATTTTTCCTTTCTAACCTTGACCTTTTCCCTACTATCCCCCAGTGACACCCCCAAAAGAACTGTTTTCCTCGCCAAGGACATCCCTTCCTCCTCTAAGGCCTCTCCTACTCCCTGCCAAGAAGAAGTCCATGCCTCCTAAAAAGGTCCACCCCCTCCCAAACTAAATCCAATCCCCCACCCAAAGCCCAAGCCCAAACCCCTTCTACCCCAACACTCCCCAAGAATCCATGAGGTGCCTGCCTGCCCTCTTTATGCCCCTACCTGTAGAGGTTACATGGCAGTCAGGAGTCACATTGGGGCACCATTTTGTGCCTTTGGTACAATACATTTTGTACTTATGGACTGCATGGACTTCTTGTCTTTTCTTTTATTTTGTGCTTTGTATTTGGCCTCATGTTCCTGTTATTTTGCCTCATTTGCCATAATTCTCTTGTGTTTTGACATTTTTCCTATCAGTTTCTGCTGCCTCTCTGCTCCCTCTTCCTGCCTTCTGGTAGCCCTACCCACCACCACCTACCCCCCCCACCTCCTCCCAGGACCTACTTAATAGAGCTGGCAGTGCGGCTGCAATGCTGATGTGTCAAAGGAATTCCTAAAACAAGACCATCTGCCCTAATCCACATCTAGACTGTGCCCATCACCAAAAACCTTGGTCATCCTCTCCCCACAGATACACCCCCATGGAATCCAAGCCCTGGACCCCAGACTCCACAACAACAACTGCCGCCGCACTTCTCCACAATCAACGGTGGGACCTTTCACCTGACTACACTGTCTCATGGAGCACCTGAAGGCATGACGACTACCACCACGCAGACTACAACTGCTTCAGAGCAACACAACTGTCTCCTCCTTAACACACGATCACTCTGCAAGCATACCACCCTCACCCTGACATCATCCTCACCGAGACCTGGCTCACCCCGCATCTGCTTCTGACATCGCTTCATCGACCCCAGATAGTTACAAGATAGCACAAAAGGACTGTATCAATAAGGACGGAGGTGAAATTGCCATCATCCACAAAGAAAACATCCACTGCACTACAGCATCACAGATAACACCACCCTGATCATGGGACACCTCAATTTTCAACTCCAAACAGATGGAAAATCCACCATTATGGGCATCCTCGCATACAGTCCGCCAGGCCCACAACTTAGTTTCTGCTATGCCAGTTCCAACTTCATCATCACACTCGCCATAGACTCCAAGGATTACGTCTTCCTTGGAGACCTCAATTTCCACCTCAATGACCTCAATGACACCAACACCACCATCCTCCTCAAAAGCATGAAAACATAGGCCTCACTCAACTAATCACCAGCCCCACACACAGTTCAGGACATACGCTTGACTCCATCTTCACAGCCAACAACAGAGTCAAGTAAAGTCATGTCACCGAGCTCACCAGAACAACCCACACCATTGTCCACTTCATCATTACCAAACCCTCAGCACCTCCCTGACCCACTCAGTGACCCAACTGCAGCTGGAGCAAAGTGTCAGAGAGCCAGTGAACCTATGACCTCAATATTTCCTACCCTGAATCACAACCAACCTGGCACAAGCTGTCAAGAACTTCACTACCAGGATTACTGACTGCACCAACAGGGTCACCCCCCCCATCAAGCCCAGCAAACACAAAAGATCCACCAAACAGGTCCAGATGGTACACAATAGAGCTGCGAAACGCAACTGCAAGCAACTAGAAAGAAAATGAAGCACCATCAAGGGATCTGCAGACAGAGCCACTTCCAAGACAGCCTTCAACCATTACCATTAGCATCAGCTCCTGAAGGAGATAAAAAAGAACACCCTTGTGGACCACATCGAGGCCAGCTCCAACCACAGCAAAGAACTCTTCAACATTGTTTGAGAGTTCTCCAATCCCTCAGCCACAGAAAACATCATCACCCCTTCTGCCCTGGTGAGATTTTTACTCAAGATCTCTACAATCTACAAGAACATTGGAGCCCAGCCCACCTCCCTCTGATCTCTTCAGACAGCTTGCTCCCATAGAAGCAATCCCAACCACCTTCTCACCACCTGGGACCATCTTACCACACAGAACAACCCAGCAATCTTGAACTCCATCCACTCTAGAGGCCCAACAGACCCCTGTCCTCACCACATTTTCAACCACGGAAGCAAGAAAATCAACAGCAAGGTCACTACCATTTACAATCCCTCCATTACCCCGGCCACCTTCCCTGAAGAATGGAAGCATGCAGAAGTTAAACCCCTTATCTAGAAACCATCCACCAACCATAGCGAACTCAAAAAATAGCATCTCTTCTCCCTCCACCCCTTCCACACCAAAGTCCTCAAAAGTTCTCAAAAAAGCCATCAACCTCTAACTCACAGAACACTTGGAGAACAAACCTATCCTAGACACCTCCCAATCTGTATTCCACACCAACCACAACGCTAAAACCACCCTGATCGCTGCCATCGACGACATCAGAACCATCCTCTACCAAAGATGAATGGCAGCCCTGATCCTCCTTGATCTCTCTGCAGTGTTGAATACCATATCCCACTACACCCTGATCAAAAGGCTACATTGTATTGGAACCCAATGAGACACCCTCAAGTAGATTGCCTCCTTCCTCACCATAAGAACCCAGACAGTCCGCCTACCACCATTCTCCTCAGAACCCAAAAAACATCATCTGTGGCGTTCCTCCAGGCTCGTCCCACAGCCCACTCTGTTCAACACCTACATGACCACTCTGGCCAACATCATCAGTGCCCATGGTTTAAACATCACATCCTATGCAGACGATGTCTAGATCGTCCTTTTGCTCTCAGGAGACCTCACCGCGACGACAGCCAACGTCCACAAGTGTATGACAAGCGTTGCCCACTGGATGAAAAACAACTGCCTGAAACTCGACACAGACTAAACAAATGTGCTAATCTTCAGCAAAAACACCTCCCCGAGGACCAACTCCTGGTGTCTCTTGGAACTAGCACCCTCACTTATACCAACAGAACATGCGCGTAACCTCACCATTATCCTGGACAGCAAAAACCCAGATTTTCACCTGGTTCCTCACTCTCTGCATGCTCCAGGCAATCCTCTAGTGGCTACCCATTAACACCGGAAACTCCATCACTCAAGCCCTAGTCTCTAGCCACCTGGACTATAGCAACACACTCTACACAATAATTACCACTCACGTCTGAAGAGACTGCAAACCATACAGAACTTCGCGACCAGACTCATCCTAAACCTCCCCAAAAGCACCACATCACCTCTCACCTTAAGAAACTCTATTGGCTCCCCACACAGAAGAGATGTTAATTCAAGATGCTGATCCACACCTACAAAGCCCTGCACAACCAAGGACCCGTCTACATCAACCACAACTTGAACTTCCACCAACCCTCCAGACACCTGCACTCTTCCTCCCTCTCCCTTGCGCACGCCCTCCTCATCCACCGAAGCAACAGTGAAGTAAAAACACCTTCTCCAACCTCGCCACTGAATCCTAAAACAACCTCCCCTTGCACCACTGGACCCCCAGCTCTCTCCTAGAATTCCAGGAGACCCTCGAGGCCTAGCTGCTAAACTGAACCCACCTAAAGCAGCAAGACGCTCAGCGCCTGGATACCTTCACGGGTGCTTTGCCACGCTTTATAAATCCTGCTTTATTGTTTGATGGCAAGCGTCAGAGACTGACTTTTAATAGACTAAAGTGTATTAAAAAACCTAATTCATTAAAATATGATAAGGAGTTGCTCAAATTTGAAATTTAGAGCTTCTAGGTAATCCAAGATGAGAAGGTCAATGGTATAATCAGGTGTTGCTTACCTATTGTACTTCTCCATGCATACAAATATAAAGCTCGTCTGTTTTTTTAGTTTAGCAGCAGTGAGTTATATGATGCTTAATTTTTGGGGCTGATGTTGACACATCATCTTAAGTTTTTAACACTAATGACCTGATTCACAAAGGAAAACTTACACATTTGTGTAAGTTTAAACATTTTCAGTATTCAAAAAACTGTATTTTAATAGAAAGTTTGTGAGTGCAGAGACACCACAGTCAGGGCTGGGAACTCTGCACATAAAAAGATCGGCCTGAATATTCCTGCTTTTATCCTAATTTAAAACATTTTCTGAAAACTTTACAAAGATGTGTAAGAGTACTGCTATAGCTACTCCAAAGTATGTAAAAGGTAGTACATAAAAATCCTACTGTAAATACTCCAAAATGTCTTTATGAATAGCCCACCTGGTGTTGAATTTTTTATTTAACATTCCTGCACTGACATAAAGTTAAAATTGTTATCTTTGCTTGATTTTATAACAAAAATCCAAGAGATGTATATTTCTTCTTGGACATGGGATATTATTTTGTATGGCCTATGAATAGTCCTGTAAAAAAGCTCCCATAGTTATTCATATTGTTCAAGTTAAAATGGTTTGCTTAAAATGTAAATATAAGACAGTGGCAAGTAACCTCATCTGTTTCTGTCAGTGAGGCCATTGACGAGATGTATAAACCACTGAAAATTACACCTTTGCTGTCTCTTTTGTATCCATTTGAAGTGGACTGGTTCGCTCGGCTGTCCATCACATTTTGCACCTGCCCACAGCATTTAGCAGATGTTTACATTTTCTGCATTTACTCTGAATGGGTGTGACTATTCAAAAGTAGTGTGTATTCATCAGCATTCCTGAGGATGCAAAACTCTTAAATCAACCAGCGTTAATCCAGCACAGCATCTTTATAGATGCATTTTCTTTATTGCCATTTCCAAAAGGCAAATAGCACAGAGCATTACTGCCAACAACTCAGAGGTCGGCAAGCAAGGTCAACTGATATTGAAATGTGTTAATTCGCAGTGGCCTCCCACCCACCCAACCCAACTCTAACATGTGTTTACAAATGATATGATCTGGCCTTCATCTTTGTGTCTCTTGAAGGGGCTTGGAAAAGGGACAAAATGAATGACCAAAATGACCATTAAGGCTGGACCTCATTTGGTGGCTGTGATATATGGACATCTTGGAGATATCGGGCAAGCTCCTTGAAATCAGAAGATAGCAATGTGAGAAAGCCCAACCTGATCGTAACTCTTTATTTGTGGGTTCCAATGTCAGGGTCAGCTGATCCATTTCCAACAGGGCCCATATACAGTTTGTTCAGTATCTATGTTCAGGAGTTCTATCTGTACAATAGAGTGAGAGATTCCCTTGAGTGGCTGCACAAAGAGCAAGTGCCATTTGTTTACCTTTAGTGGAGTGTAGAGGATATCTCAGCTTGTTTGGAAGACCCAACAAAACGTATGCCGGAAGACAGGGTATCTCCGTGTCCAGTATTGAGTCTACGTCATCCAGTACCTAGTGTTATGCCTGTCAACATTATAATGATCTTTCCCTAGGCATTTGGCCTTACTCCTCCTGTATTTGCTGAAATAAGTTTTGTGGTTAACTCTAACCAGTGCTAAAGTGCCTGTACTCGCTCCTTAAAACATGAAATTGTCCTGTACCCCTTGGCGCATTTAATTGACTTGTAAGTCCATAGTAAAGTGGTTCAATCTTTACCAGGGCCTGTAAATTAAATGCTTCTTGTAGGTCATCAGAACCAACTTATCCTGTTAAATTATTTACTGAATTTTACTCTATTTTTATAAATTAGTGTGTGATTTTTCTTGTGTTATGCTTTCACTTTATTACTATTTGGGTGCTGCTTAAATGCTTCGCACATTGCCACTTAGTTAAGCCTGACTACTTTTGTGCTAAGCTACCAGAGGGTTAAGCACAGGTTAAATGAGCGGGGGATCTGTTTTACCCTGACAAGAGTTTTCATTGCTTCTTGAGTAGGGTTTCACCCCTCTCAAACAGCAACCAAAATCCCCACACATTGTGAAAAAAAATAGTCCCATCGGGAGGGGATTGGATAGACAGTGAGAAAGAGAATAATACCAAGACATCTCTTCAGTGGGTTTCACGTGTGGATTTTTCTCTTTTACGCGTAGGTCTTTCCAGAAACGTCTTGGGGGGACTATTGACCTTTTTCTGCCTTGAGCCTTTCAGAGGGTAGAACACAAGACAACCTGCAGGAAAACAGTACTTCATCAGTTTAAGAATTATTTGTTTTGTTACCACTCTCATTTCCTAAAACCAGATTTCCCGATGACTGAACTATCGTATGGACTTTACTATTAGTTGCCTTGAGTTCCTTTCAAACTTCTTTCTCTATTTTAAAAATGGGAGAGATGCACAAGCTGTGATTATCACAGTTCAACAGCGGGCAGGAAAACAGATGAAAAGTCCGCTCACAGTGAGCGGGAGTAATTTTCTTGCTCCCTCCCATTGGGAATGGACTTACTGTTTGCTCTTGATTGGCAGGAGCTGTCAAAGCTCCTGCCAAGCAACAGCAAATACCTATGCCCCCAGGGTAGGCACCTCGGAACACAGGTCGCTAGCCCTGGTGTTGGCGGTCAATTAATGGCTCCAGGAGGGGGTCCATGCACCCCCCTTTGTTTGTTTAGGTCCAGCCCCAGGGATATGGTCGTCCCCAGACCCAAAAATGAGGCAGCATGGCCACTCTCCCACTTGGAAAATTGCCAAAGCCCTGGGGAAGTGGTGGTCTGCATGGCCAAATATGGCTCATAAGAGGAGTCCCTCCCCCTTCTTAATTTGTCCATGGCCCCAGGGAGGTGGTGAGTCCTGGGGCCTAAATTATGCCCATGAGGGGGATCTGCGCACCCCCATCTTTGTTTAAAGGCCCATCCCCAGGGAAGGGTGTCTTCACCACATTTGTGGTCTGCCCTTGGGAGGTGGTGGTTCCAGGGTCAACACTGGCCATGTGAAGGGGAGCCGCATGCATTCTCATTCCCAAATTATTATTTGAAAAATTCTCCCCTGGACCTGACCCGCTCAGGGGCCGAGTTTTAAAAAGCACAGGAGACAGCACTTGTTGTTTTTTTTCAATTTTCAATTGGGGTTTGTGGACCCTCTGTGATCTTTGCTGCGAAAATTAAAAGCTTTTATGGCACTGGTGGAGTCCCTGGGGGCCTCACCACCAGGCCTAGGGGGTTAGGATATTACTACTTTGCTCTCTTCTATTTTTTGTTACTTTTAATTTGGGCCTCGGCTGACTACGAGTCCCAAAAAAGCTGCTAAAACTTCCTGGTTGGATTGTTGGCAGCCAATCATATCTTAGCAAGAGATATGTTGAATACACGGAGGAAGCGCATCCCAAGATATCTATATATTTTCCTTTAAATATCTCAAAAAGTACTGAACAGATTTGCACCAAATAACAAAAAGAAATCATTCTGGACCAAGAACTACCTTTTTGCCAACCTTGGTGTAATTCTACTCATCAATTCGATTCAATCTTCTCAAAACCTTTAAAAAAAAGTTCATCTACCTCATCTCCTTCCAGGAAACTTTTGGGGTGATCCGTGGGGGCGAGAAAAAAGGAGGTCCTAAAATGCAAAATCCCCATTCGTTTTCCAAAGACTTCTTTATACATGGCTAAATGTAAAACTACTGAATGAAATTACAACCAATTCAGCAAGAAGCTATATGTTGGTCCGCAGATTGTGCTTTTTGTGATTTAATGTAAGTTTGTTTAGTAGTTTTTGAGACATTAAGGTTGTAAAATAATGTATCTTGATGGTTGGGTCTGCAAGAGTCTAGAGAGACTCTCACAGGAGCAGCAATTTTTAAATAGAGCTTTCTGATTGGCCCAGTGAGCTTTTTTTCCCTTGGGTCATCTCACTCCTGCTCTGATTGGCTGCTGGCAACATGAGAAAAATGTTTAGGTAGCCATTATAAAACTCACTTTGTCCCCTATCCTGAAGTTAGATAAAAATGAAATATAAAAGTTCAGGGTAGGGATACCATGACCCCCTGGGTCCCATGGGGATTGTTTTTTTCCTGAGCCTCCAGAGGCCCCAGGGAGCCCACCCCACGGCCAAAATACCTTTATATGGAGAGGGGTCCCACAGGGCCCTCTCCCTGAGCCTCCAGAAATCACAGAAACCCCACCCCCAGGGCCAACATTTCAGCCAGTTTTGCCCCCGGAGCCCCATCCCTTAGGGCCTAGTGTTATTTTTAGGGGAAAGGGGACACGTGCCCCACTTCTCTGGTCCAATGTCAACCCTTGGGATCCCATTCCTGGGACCCTGTACCCTTGTTGGTGGGTGCCTTGGTGCCCAGGTAGGTCATCTGCCATACTCTCATTAGGGGCCCCGGGGGCCTTGAGACTCCGCCCACACACAGCTGCACCTGCATTGCTCGTGCCACCAGGAAGCTCCTAATGCTGCTCCCTCTGAGTGGAAGCAATATTTTAATCTGTTTCCCTGCCCACTTCACTGCAGGCAGGGAAACAGATCAAAAGTCCACTTCCAGTGGGCAGGAGCATTTTTGAAGCTCCCACCCTCTGGGAGCAGACCTGGTGTTTGCTCCCACTTTGGGGGGAAATTCAAAATTGGTCCTGTCAAGTGAGAGCAAACACAGGTTTCCCTGTTGCGCTGCTATTGGCAAGGAAACCGCTATGTTCCGGACCCAAAATTCAGTGATGTTATCAATGATGTCATAGAAGATGTCAAGAGTGATGTAAGATGAAAGGTCATAAGCAGTGCATGGTGGTGGCACAAGTTATGGTTAGCTCTGCTAACTATAACTGCGGAATTTCTGTTTTTTCTTTAGTTAAAAATGTTAATTCTTCATTAACAAAATCATCTAACTGAAGCGTTGCTTTAACCTTTTAACCTTTGTTTTTTGCAGTGAAATTATATATGTGTGTGTGTTTTTTTTTTTTTTCATGAGGATGGATAACGCTTTCTCTGGGATAAACTTATAGATCAAATTCAAACACTAAAATTCAGTGAATAATTACAGTGTCAGCAAATAATGTAAATTTGGTAAAATATGTATGCATCAGTGAGAGAAAAGAATTTTCCCAATAACGTTGTCTGTTGTATATGCTTTCAGTTGCATGGTGCTAAGATGGGTCTTAGGGCCAGATGTGTGACCCAGAGTTTTGCGACTCGCAATTTGCGACTCAATTGAGAGTCGCAAATTGCGAGTCACAAAACCAAACCAAATCATTAATATTTATGAGGTAGGCCACAATTTGCGACCCCATTGGGAATGGCTGCACTCACAGGGATGGTGGCCTGCTGGGGTCAGCATACCACCATGTCTGTGACTGCTTTTAAAAAAGGCTGTTTTAAAAAAAAAAATGAAATGCATCCCGTTTTCCTTAAAGGAAAACGGCATGCATTCCAAAAACAAAAATTAAACGTTTTCTGTTTATTTTGTCATAGCAGGCAGTGGTACGCTACCATTCACAAAGGGTACCTTCTGCGAACTGGGCTGTTTGTGACAAGAAAAAAGCTACGTACATGTGGCCCTTAGTCCTTGCTGTTCCTGCTACGTGTGACTGCATCCCAAACACATCTCTTTCACAACCACTTTAGTATATGTAAACCACTCAGTTCGCTTACTATCAAATATATTCAAAGAAATAAGACATACTGTACATTTCTGTTTGAAATGTTATCTAATGGTACTGTTACCTAACTAGCTTTATATTGTTTTCCAACAGTTACAGAAGCTGTTCACATGATGTTTCTAAGATTTGATATAATTCATCTTGTAAAACAGAGTATCAAAATCTAACTAAACTTGAAAAGGTAATTCTAAAGAAAGAAGTGAATTTATAAACTTTAAATAAAATTGCACCAAAGAAGTGCATTTATAAGCTGGAAATAAAACTGCACCGGGAGCTCCCTCCCTGCTGTGGTTTTGCTGAACTTAAATAAAAGAAAAGGTTAGCCACATTGCTGGTTAAATGCCACAGTAACAGCACACTCTTCTCTGCTGGTTCATGCAACAGAATGACATTGTCTTCACTAAAGGCAGCATATGTCGGAAGTTAAAACAGGAACATTAATGCAGTAGACTTACAGCTGACTCAAAGAGTTTTTTAAATGCTAAACTAAAAATATTATTGTGTGCTAGGCTCAGACATAATAACGTGTTGAAGACAGGAATAGCATGGCCAGCACAGGCAAAGCTAAATTCAGAAACAAAATGACTGTACAGACACAAAATTCTAAGAGGATATTAAGCGAAAATGGTAATCGTGAAATGTTATGCTATTCATACGAAAAGTTGTTGGGGCATTGGTTTCATAATATGAAATGTTTTACAGCATTCCACTTGTTCCGTAGGGTAGGAAAGGATGGATTATATATAATCACAATATGACCTCAAAGCAAAATATGAGCATTACATGACTTAAAAACTTGAAGATGTACTATGGAATTAAGTGAACAATTCTGTAATTCTGCAAGATTGATGAAGCCAGAATCACTTAGCATGAATAATTTAAAAAGTCCACTAAAATTACACAGAAAATGAAGATAACGAACACATCTGGTCAAATCTTAATGACTGTACAGTCTTCTCCGAACCAAAGGGCAGTTAAAGTCCAAACATTATAAACATATATGCATGAACATGCACCAAAAGACAGCAAATACTGCAGTCAAGAAGTCATAAAAACTAAAGAAGCATGAACACATTTCAATTCTGACACATGAGAAGTTTAAATAACAGGATTTTATAGGTCACATTTTATAGGCCTGCCACCCAAAACAACAAAGCATCTCCACTGCCTATTCCACCGAACGCTGTAAAAACCAAAGGGGCAGGGCCTATTACCCTAAGAACTAGAGCAATCACCATGTATCAAACAACAATGGTTCATTGGGAGGGAGGGAGTGAACCATTGTTGTCTGATATCTATTCTGCCACAGGCAGCAGTTAGTTACTAACTATACAACCTAAGAAAGGAGACTTCCATATTACTGAAAAAGAGGATGCTCAAACAAGTCCTTTCCACAAAAGAAGGGTTGGGGTTGGGTGGGTGCAGATGCATCTATTCAAGATGTTTCCTTGTTCAGAACACAGACCAGCATAGAGATTTCAGTCCAGTCTTGGATATATGTATGGCCAACAAATGGATCAACAAGAAAAGAACTGTATGTTAGCCATCCCCCCTAATATTCCTCACCTCAGACAAGGATAATGGATGTGCACTGTGGCTCTGTTACTACCACACTAAAAAACTTCTCTCATCGAATACAAATAAATAATATATACATACCTCAAATATCCCAATAAACAAAATGCAACCTAAATGTAATTCAGTAAAACTACAAAAAAATACTTAACTAAAACACTTACACACTAAATAAATATCATGTACTACTCTAACTCCAACTTAAACCACCTTGGGAAGGTGTTAGACAGCAAAGGAACAGATACACAATTCCCACTCCAAAATAAATGATCTTGGGGAAAGTGTTGGATAGGGGGTCAGATTTAATATTCGTACTTCAAATTGCACATCTTCGGGAAGGTGTTGGACACTAAGGGGCTCATATTAGGATACCACTTCAAACTAAAATATCTTATGGAAGATGTTGGACACTAAAGATTTCATTGTCACGATTAGCACTCCAAAATAAAAATAAAAACATTTGCACAATATGTAAAACTGCAAATTAATTAATAACATATACTAACATCTGTAACCAGTTCATAGTAAACCAAGGTACAAATTAATAAATATAAAATACACAAACAACACTCAAACAAAACCCCAATTTTTTTAATGATAATTGAAAAGAAAATGTAAAAACAAAATATACAAATACATTTTTATGAAAAATAACACCAGATAATAAATATCAAAAACACAATTTCATTTTATGAAAAAAATAACATGCCCTCTATTGTTAATTACAATACCAGAATGTAACTATAACATATTTTTTGTTTTAAATTTTAAATGAATGAAAACAAATATTTATTGTAGTGAAATAATAAAAAATGTAGATATTAAAACATATATAAAATGTTATGTTAATAATACCTTTGAAAACATCTTTAAAACAAATATTAATAACCTGTATGAATTATACATTTTGTACTTAAAAATTAAATGTAAAAATATGTACAAAAATAATTGAGTCTGTAAAATATATCACTAAACACAAAAGATTAACAGATATCAAAATTAAAACTGAATTTCTAAAATATAATTTTAAATAAAAAACAAAATATTAGTAACTTGCAACCACAAAAATTATATCAGCTTTTTTTTTACTGAAAAAAACCATTGGTATACAAATATTAAAAATCACATCTTAACTAATACAGTAAAATGCAAAAACATCAATTCAAACAAAATAACAAAAATGTTGATGAAAAGCATATTACTAGCAACAGTAATGTTTACAATTTTATATTTAATTAATGATATTGAAAACATACCTAAAGAATTATATCCTCACCTGTGATATTCATGTCAATGATATTTCCTTGATCACAATATTCTTGCAACAATATTCTGGTACAACCAATATCGTTGTTCCATATTCTGGTACAACAATATAAAATAGATATATAGATACATTTTTTGTCCAAACACCATTGGAAGGTTTGGGGGGTGTGCTTGGATTGTAGTATTGGTTTGTGACTTTTTTGTTGTAGGTCAATGTCTCTGGAAGCTGTGGGATTGTGGGGGGTGCCCCCAGAAAATGTTCTTGTGCAGTTATATGTGTGGCAGGGTAGGGTGGCCCCGTATTCTTTCCTCAAACTTTAGGCATTTTGATCTTTTAGTACTATGAGCGAGGGCAACTATGGGAGGCTTGTGTGTCTCTGTAATATTACAATAGTGAATCCTTCAAATATTCATAAATAAAAAAAATAGTTTTAAGTTTGGTCCTTAGAACATTGGATCAGTGGTAATTAAACTCAGAAGAGGAAGTTTAATTCTCCAGTTTGTGACTTCTGTCACCTCATCATAGTCTATCTTGTCATTGATTTTCCAAGGGTAATCCTTATTTGAATATTTGATCCTTTCAAGCAGGTGTTTCTACTGATTGCCCCATCCACTGTTAGTTTCAACAATATCCCACATACTGAAATCAGTGTTGTGTAATGTTGTATTGGTATTATTTAAAATGCGTTGCTCGATTCCAGCACATGATCTGTGTGCATATGCTCGGCTGGTGTTCTGTAATCATCATTTTTAAGCTCCTTTAATGAGTCACTGTTTCAAACTGATTTGATTGTCTTTTATGACAGGCTCTTGGATGTATAACATCACCTCCTCAGATTTTTCCTTTAATTGCAAACATTTTATGCATAAGTCGGAGGCAGTATGGCACTCTGATTTCATAATTACATTGTGGGTATTTTCTGCTGTTGTTACTCTGAATAAGTAACAAGTAGGAAAATGAAATGTACTTACACTTCCAAACTGGGCTATCTGTAGCCAGAAATGCAGCACAGTAAGTTTTTCAAGATAATTACTGAGTGCCATTACCAGCAACTTCAAGAACACTTCCAGTGTGGTGTAGGTCAGGACTGTAAATTCGCCATTCTTCTGCAGAGATATACAAAGTGCCATACATAATTCACCCATACCAGTGGCTCAAATGTAGAAATCCATGCATCATTTTGTCAGAGCGATGATTAAGAAAATCATAGATGACAGGAGATTTCAAAGAATCAGTACTGGGAAGACAAAGAAGATGTTTTATCTGTGGAAGCTGAAATGTAGATTAGTGTAGATAAAGATGGAATCAGTTGTGAGGAGGGTACTAACATATATACACCATGTTTTCAAAAGTCCCCCAACTTCTCCAAGCCATCTTTCTAATAATGGCTGATTCCAGGAATGGACTTGTGAGAACTAAGGGAAACATAAGGCTAGCAGTGAAGTTTTGAGAATGCTCACTGCCTCTAGCGATGATGTAGTGATGTGTAATAATTGGAAGATATCCCGAGGCAGCTTGGTATCGTTGTGAGCTCCATTATTTGCTCCAGTAAAACATAACAGGTTACAGGACTACTAAATGTATACCTGAAAGCAAAATACCAGCAAAAGTTGGATGCCATGTCTTCTCTGAACAATGATTATTGTACCATAAAACCATTAAGGTCAGTTAGCACCATCAGGAAAACACATCCCTGGACTATGATGTTATTACCTTTACAGGAACAACAGCCACAGTCAAGTCTGGACCAGGTGCAACACTGAAATGTGTATGGGATGCAGGATAAATAACTTGGCAGAGGTGACCAATGAAGCCACCTGAAAGAACATCTGAAGATGCAGCAAGTTTGGATGGCTATTGTTTAACCATCTGAATTTATGAACCCTTTGGGTAACAAAGAAGATGATGATGGTCACACGGGCATACTTATAATCTGGGTGTAAAAACTCAAAGACCTGTCCCAAATGTGCATACAGCTACTACCTCAACCTGAGTCAAAAATGTAAAAACTTTGCCTTCACACTCATGTTCTGAGGGCTCTACAGGCAACACCTACATGGAAGTCGATTGTGGTCAAACAAAAAAAAACACTCAGAATCATCTGTTCAATTAAAAAACTAGGTGCCACCAAAATTACCCCAAATCCTATTCAGGTAATTGGAAACAGTCCAAAATTTTGATACATCATTTTCTTATATTTTCAAACTCGAAGGCTGGGGGTTCCTAAAGAATGCCACGGCCATTTGTTTCAATTATGTTTTTTATAGACTGGCATATTTTTCCATGGCCAAAGTGCTAGAGCTGTATAGGTCATTGGCCCCTCGTTGACTTGGTTTCATGCTGAAGTGCATACATTTTTTACCTGTCAGTGTAAATATGAAGTAGTGCAAGTGCAACATATTACAAGTGTATCTCTGCCCATTAAGCTGGATTCATGAGACTTTTCTCCAATACATTAATTATGTGCAGAGACATTCATGGCATCTGTCAGGATGCAACCACCATCATGTTTGGTATGAAGACATTGTGCAGAGCTGAAAACATCCCAAAGAAATTAATTGCCAATATTTTTCATTGGCTTCAACCTAGAGGCATAAGTGTTCCATCTGTGTTACCAAAAAAGGGACAGAATACCTAAAGCTATAATGTTGTCCTCTCATTTTCCAGAAATAGAAGCCAGTAGGGATTTTTCCTATTCTTTTATAAGTATGTTATCCATAAAAAGGACTTGTGCTTCTCATCCACATTAAGTTTAATGTTTCAACATTGGGGTTGCTCCTTCACCCACAACATGTGTTGCAGGTGTGTTCACCTTAAGGTCTTTGTGAGAGTATTTTGTGAGTGTGAGTGGATTCGGGAGTCAAGGTGGAAGGTTAAAATTGTGTCCTTTCATGGATGAATACCTATTTACTGATGCCTCTTGGGAACAAGTTAATAAAGGAAAAGTGAAGATTAGGGGCCAGATTTAGATATTGGCATATGGGTTACTCTGTCACAGTGGTGATGTATATCCCGTCAGCTGAAATCTAAATCTCATTATATCCTGGGATTTAGATTTCGGTGGATGGGATATCCATCACTGCTGTAACAGAGTAACTCGTCCGTCAATATCTAAATAAGGTCCTAAGGCTTTTAAAACTCTGAACCCATTTCCCAGGGTTTTCATTGCCATTGAAAAAGGAATTACCAATATCATGCAATTGCAAATGCATATTTCTGCTTGCCTAGTTTTGCACAGTGTTCCACCTTAATACCAACTCAGAAATAATAACTATATCACTGGATTATAATATTGTTTGCAGAATATCTTTATAGCCAAAACATAATGGAACATAATATCGAAGGTAAGGATATATACTTTGTTAAAAGTATTAATATTTAGAATATCATTTTCTTAAACGTTGTATAAAATGTTAGTTTAATTTTATTATTCCCTGTGTTTGTTTAATGTTGAATGTTTATTATTTTGTAAATTAGGTTTCAATGTTTGATTTAATGTTTTCTTAATATTATTACTAGGAAATACCTTTTTGTGGTCATCCCCATTTTTATGGGCGAGCGCAAAGCGCTCATCCATAAAGTAATCTCTCTTTGGGCTTCAAACCACGCCCAGGTCACGTCAGTCTCTTTCATGGGTTCCTGGGCTTGCTCTTTAAAATCTGCTTGCTTTCATTTGTGAAAGGCATGCATACGTCATGCCTTTTCCGGTGTTTAGCCTGCCTACTACACAGCACCGGTAAACTACTAGAAACAAACGAGGCTCGATGTTTTGAGCCTGGTTTCTGGGCTACTTTATCTGTTAATTTTCCCCGCAGCGCGATCGCGCTCCATTTTTTCATTTTCAATTTCAGCGCGATTGCGCTGCATTTTACATAGCGCGATCGCGCTGTGTTTTTTTTCTTTTAATTTGTGTGGCAAGAAAAGTTAGGTTAGGAATTTACAACGCAAATAGCTCCAACTCGAGCAAATACGAGCCCCCTTGCATTGAAAATGCTTGTTGTGGAGTGTTGCTGCTGGTACTTTAAATCTGCATACGGTGACACTGCTGACAAATCCCCAGTGTATGTGCTCTGTCTGACCTCTAAAAACATGACTGAATTGGCTAATCCATGATTGTCATGATTAACTTTAAATTAAGGCCATCAGTGATAGCTGGTGAATGCTGAAAATGATGGGGTGGTACAGCCTGACTCATGTTGGGCCAAGCAAACAAAGCAAGAACGCTCAGTCTCTTCTCATACTCCCTTACAAGGACATGTGAGCATAAAACGTAGGATAAACTGTTAGGTATGAGATTATCAGTGTGCACAGAGTAGTTGCAGTTTATCACTCCTATCAAACATATTCTATCTAAAAGCAAGGTTGAGCAGTGAGTAGGTGAGGGGCTCCTTGACAGGACAGTAAATGATACGGTTGAATAGAGTCTGATCTTTCGACTTGTAAAAAGGTTATGTGCCTGCACGGCGTCATAGGCCAAGGAGTGTGTATTTTATGGAATAGAGTATTCTTTGATGAGTTGGACAGAACATAGAGAATGCCAGCGAGATGAAAACCTCATCACTAGAAAGACACAGTTTACAATAGGAAAACAGAAAAAGGCTGACAGCCGATAAAAAGCTAATCCTGTTAAATTTCCTAAGAGTAAGTCAACCATTTTGCATTAGGACTACATTGTAGATGATGTGCACAAGAGAAACAATTGTTGTTGACTCAGACTTAAAATTTAGCTATATTTATTTTCTCCATGAAATGCTCTGTGTCTGACTTGCACAAGAATTGACTTTATATTGTTGATAGGATTGCTGCACTGGCTCTAACAGCTATTTTCTCTTCAATGCAGAGAGAGCACGTGTGCCAGCCCTTGTCAAGGAGTGCATGTCTAGACACTAACTTATGCTCTGTATCGTTGGCTCTAAGTTACAGCAGCCCTTATGAATATACCATGTAATTGTGACAGTTCTTCGAATGTATCCATCAGCGTGGTGACACACGTATTTAAAAACAACAAAGTACGTCTATTTGTATTTCTGGTCAACAAGCATGCATCTTAATTCAGGCTGAGAAGGGCACACAGTCCTTCGGGCGCACGCAGGTGCAGCACAGTTCAGTAACTGGCCTCGATGTGTTTTTTTACCATCTGTATGGCCCCGTTGTACCTGCTCTGAGGTCCTGGTGATTGTCACACCCAGGCCTCACCCTCTGGTGCTCAGTTGCTGCTCTAAGGCCACCCCCGCCTCCCTCCAAACTACTTCTTGTCATCAGTGCTGTTTTCACATAATTAATCAAAGGCCTACGTTGTGGTACATTACAGCTCCCACTCCACAGGGTAATTTTTAAATCCTCATTAGCAACACAGGCACGGTGTGTGTTACGCAGGAGAAAGGCAAGCCTTTAACAAAAAGAGGCTCTGTCCGACCTCTTTAATGGGAAAGTCTACACCAGCGAGAATGGTGGACAGCACGCACATTGAGTGGAAAACTTCACATTGCAGCACACAACACAGGAACCTGACCAATGACTGTAAAGGTTAAAAACAAAGCCACACAGTGATTGGCCATGTAATGTAAAAGTTGAGCCCCAGCACTGTTGATTGACTACAGGTCTACCACCTGGCACCCAAACACAATCCAGACTCTGCTCTCATGATGTTTATGTCGGTGAACTACATGAAAGCAGCACCAGGATGTTATAATGCATTATGTGCACTCCTGCATTGTTCTCTGCTCTGCTCTGAAAGTGTGTGATGTCATGGAATTGACACAAGAAGTGTGACAGTTAGAGAGAGTGGGCACTCTTTCAACCCACACTCATCCCAAAACAACAATTTATCATCAGGACTAGCACTACACGTTCACCCTGTACTGCCTACACTTACAGGCTTAAGAATATTCACCATCTGCTGCATTTTCTTACAGGACCAGGGAGTTCAATGCTACAAAGCCATACACATTCAAAACATGGACACCCTCAACTGCGCACTCCAGGGACTCAATAGCACAATTCATTGCAAGGAACACATATAAAAGTATTTTTCTGACAGCTGGACTCACCGCCAATGTGACCGCATCGGTCCAACCACCACATAGCAGAAGGTGGAAACGAACAGTATAAAGGAAGACAGTCACCTGCAGACAGCCATACACATCTGGAGCCACCGTGGAGCTGTTCCCATTTCATGCTACTGCTTGATTAAAGACAATGGATTCAATGTCAACATCAAAGACAGCAACTTTAAGTACTAACTCCTACCTGTAAAATTGGTACGACAAAAAAACTTGTTCAGCTAATAAACACATAATTGGAGTGGGGGATGCCACGGGCAGCAGTTACACCTAACATTCAACACACTCACATACTGCAACACAGACACCCACACATTCACAGCAAGGAAACCTCAGCCAGCACACACACACTGCATAGCAATACTACACATTTACTCATGGCTACACAGCACAGGCTCAGGGACACAGACGGCCACACAACATTCAATCACACAGCAACAACAACACAACTACTGCAAATATACCAATAGATTCCACATACTCACGCCCAATACTGGCCAGGGACTGGCCACACATACAACACATATACATCCATGTGCCAAGGGTAGTGGTTCATGTCTCCCCTCTCCTCCATAACCCCAGAACCCCCACGCCGAGTGAAACCCCCCTCCATTATGCTGTGTTGCGGCTTTATCAATATTAAATTATAACTTTAACGAAAATGGTTATGATTAATGTTTTAAAATAATTATTTACGAATAAGTGTGCAGCGGCGCTTGATGGCCTATTTAGTTGTCAAATGTCCATGTAATAAAAGTGAGAACTACCTTCTTAAGGATCACTTGGGGAGGGTTTGTTCATTTAGATTTTTAAGATGGCCGCCAAATTGGATTGATATTTCCTTGTGATGAATAGGTGCATAGGCTGAAGTAATACATCAAAGATGGCCACCACACTAGGACCAGCCCAGCGCGCTCAACAGATGCAGTACGGAGTGACGTTACTCACCGTCGAGCGCTATTTGAACGGGTTCCCGCACCAGGCCCGATTGTTTTCATGGAGCCAGTGGCGGGACTCGGGGAGGCACTGGTCCCTTGATGAGGTGAGAGGGGGGGTGAGAGGGGAGTGGGGGGAGGTCCAGTTTTGTGGGTAAGTGCAGGGAGTGGCCCTGGGGGAAGGGAGAAGTGGGGTGTTCAATGCACGCTTCGATAAATGAGAGTCTCTACGGAGATTACGTTAACGATGCTCTCTAACTAGCGACATGCTCTCTGATAACAGCGATAAAGGAAGAATGAGCAGCGAGAATTGCAGGGTGCGTATCTGTAGATTTGATGCAGACATGTTGGACTATTTGAAATGCAGTTGTTTCTCACAAAATTATGGCCCTCATTACAACCCAGACAGTTGGTGATAAAGCGGTGGTAATACCGCCAACAGGTCGGCGGTAAAAAAAATGGAATCATGACCATGGCGGAAACTGGCAACAGATACAGGTTGGACTTTAACACTCCGACTGCCACAGCAGTAGAAATAAACACTGCAGCAGTAACCGCCAACAGTCAGGCGGAAGACAAGGTTCCACCCACTGTATTACAAGGCACCAATCTGCCAGCTTTTCCGGGGCGGTACCAACGCCATCAAAAGCACAGCGGAAACAGTCTGTGGAACGGAAACCACTCACCTCTCGACACCCAACGAGGAACAAGGACGCCATGGAGTCCGAGTTACAGGTTTTACCAATGTTGGTTTACCTCCTCTTCTACCAGGAACATCAAAGACGGCGGCAATGACCACAGTGAGTACTGCACCTAGCACACGGGGAGGGGGGGAGGAAAACCACAGTGACACACACACGCAACATGCAACACCCCCACCCACAACAACAGACACACAAACACATCCAAATACATCACAGATACACCCCGTCATCCCTTGGAAGAACGCAAGGACCAAACAAAATGATTGTAATGAGTGTAATCATTGAGAATCCAGATAGGCCAAGATAACTTAAAAAGATTAGTATATACAAATATTTACAGCAAGTACACAAGTCCGTATACTGTTCCATTACATGTCTGTGGACCAGTGGTCCCAAAAAGCATGGGCGAAGCCCACACATGACACCTGTCTCAAAACGGAGAGAACACAGCAGGGGCATCAGTTCGAAAAAAACACAGGCACCTCAGGGGGAAGGGTAGGGGGGCACCTCAGCCGGATGACGGGACGACGCCACTGCTCCACGAGGGGGCTCCATGCCCACTGCTTGCTCCTGGGGAGTGAAAAGCCACAGTCTCTCAAGTCTCTCAAGTGGGTGGTTTGCCCACTGCTTGGTCCTGGGGAGTGCAAAACCACAGTCTCTCAAGTCTCTCAAGTGGGTGGTTTGCCCACTGCTTGGTCCTGGGGAGTGCAAAGCCACAGTCTCTCAAGTCTCTCAAGTGGGTGGTTTGCCCACTGCTTGGTCCTGGGGAGTGCAAAGCCACAGTCTCTCTAGCGGATGCTTTTCTCCACTGGTTATGGAGGGGGCTTTGTGCCCAGAGTGCTTCATCCTGCCAGGACTGGGGTAGTGGATGCTTTTCTCCACTGGTTCTGGAGGGGGCATGGTGCCCAGTGATGCTGCACCTGGGGTGTGGCAGTTCCCATTCCCTCACCTGGGTGTCTGAGCCACAAGATTTTCAGGGAATAGGTAGCGTGATACTCCATGGAGGCAGAGACCCACTCCACCCTGTGGGAACTCAGCCTGCCAACTGTTGGTAGTGCCAGTGCTGGTTGTGGTGCCTCATGTAGTGTGTGCAGGGTCCAGGCTGTCTCCGGCAGCCTCGGAAGGGTGCCCACTGGGGATGCTGCTGATGTCCGCTGTGGTTGCACTGGCTGGGCACGTCGCGGGGCAGGTGGCGGTGGCTGCGGTGGTGTCTGCGACGGAGATGCTGGCTGTTGTGCAGGTGTCTGCACCTGTGGAGGGAGACACCAGGCCGTGTCCTGCAGTCTCGGAAGGGTGCCCACTGAGGATGATGCTGGGGACTGTAGTAGAGGCAGCAGACATGCAGGTGGCGGTGCAGGTGACGGTTGTGGCGGCGGTGGCCACCGCCGTATGGGTTGCTGTTCTGTCTTGCAAAAGGGGTGACACCAGTCCCTCACCCGGAGGCTCCGTGCCCTGAGCTGACTTCCCTTTGCCCTTGTGTCCCTTCCCCACCTTGGAGGTCGCTGCTAGGACCTTGGCACTGTCCTCTTTGGTTCTGGAAGAGGCCTTGTTGGGTGGTTGGTGCAGCTTTTCCCATCGGCATGTGGGCCCCTTCTTCACCTTGGCAGGTGGCGGAATAGGGTGATCCTTGGCCTCACTAGGTGGCAAACTGGCAGCCCTGATGGGTGCCGCCTTTGCTTTTCCCGTAGTTGCAGGGACCACCGTGCTCGAGGATTTTGTGGCTGAGGTGCTGGGCTGGGATCTGGACATCCTGGCCCTAGGGGAAGGAAGTGGGGGAGGTGTAGGGAAGAGTTCAATGTTAGCTAGGAAAAGTTTTTTAGACACACTGAGACAGGAAGATGGAGGGAGTTTGGGAGTGGAGGAAGAGGTAGTGGTTGTAGGAGGTGTACGTCTGCTGAGTTTAGGTGAAGGTGCATGGGCAGGAGGCTGTTGTGAGGTGGATGGCTGTCGAGTGGGTGTGTGCCTGCGTTTGTGTAATTTGGGAGGAGGGCTCACAGACACACTGGGAGAGGACACAGGGGATGTGTGCATGGTAGTGGGGGTGGTGATTGCACGTGAGCGGTGTGTGGTGCTGGGCGTGCTGGTGATGTAGGTAGTGGCTGAGTATGTAGTGCATGCAGGTGTGAGTGGAGACGAGATAGAGAGGGAGGTGGAGGACATGGAGGAGGGGGGACACAGTGGAGGCAGTGGATGTTGGTGTGTCTGCATGGGTATGGTGCTTATGTGAGTGCCTGTGGGATGTGTGGTGCTTATGTTTGCCTGAGCCACTTTTGTGTGTTGATGTGTGTGCATGCCGGTCTGTAGGTGTGCTTGGGATAGGCTGAGGTAGAGGGGATTGGGTCTGGGTAGTGGAAGTTGGAGGGGGGAGGCTAGACACAGGGACAATGACTGCCATCAGTGCTGAGGAGAGAGCCTGAAATGCTGCCTGTTGGGCTGCCACACCAGAATGAATGCCCTCCAGGTATGCATTTGTTTGTTGCAAATGCCTCTCGACAACCTGGATGGCATTCAGAATGGTTGACTGCCCAACAGTGAGAGATCTCAGGCGGTCAATAGCCTCCTCACTGAGGGCAGCAGGGCTGACTGGGGCACGGCCTGAGGTGCCTGGGGCGAAGGAGATGCCCTTCCTGGGAAACCCACAGCCGTCCTTCCCCACCCAGACACCTCCACTGCGTGCAAAGTCAGCTGAATGAGAGTGTACTCACCCCCTTGTGTCTGCTGTGATGCCCTCAAGCGCCCATTCAACTCCGGGTAGGCCACCGCCAGGATCCTGAACATCAGGGGGGTCATGGTTCGACGGGCACCCCTCCCACGTTGGGAGGCCATCCCCAGCTGAGCCTCCGCTGTCTTCTTGCTCCAGCGGCGAATGTCCTCCCATCTTTTCCGGCAGTGGGTGCTCCATCTGTGGTGGACCCCCAGGGTCCGGACGTCCTTGGCGATGGCACGCCAAATATCCTTCTTCTGGTGGGCGCTGACCTACATGAAATGTACACAGGAAGAAGAGAAGTCATTACCAACTGCGCCATCAAAGTGAGTGGCCCCCATCCCTACCCTTGCCATGTGGCACATGCACCCACCATCTTTCATGCACGCAGAACTCTGCCCCCTTCCTTCTTACAACCAGCCCTCTCCACACAGGCATAGCCCATACAACATGCTCCCCGTGTACTTACCTGTTGGTCTGGAGGACCGTAGAGTAGCGTGTACTGGGGGAGGACCCCATCGACGAGCTTCTCCAACTCCTCCGATGTGAAGGCAGGGGCCCTTTCCCCAGACGCACGAGCCATTGCCTCTTCCAGACCGAGGTCACAGCAGCACTTGCAGTGTAGGTCCTCTCCTGTCGAAGTTCAGGTATCGTGTGATTATACAGATAGAAAATGGCGGTCACGTCCGCGGCGGTGCGTACCATCACCGCCGGCGTACATCGTCATTGGCTCCTGGGACCCATAGGGTCCAATGTTAACCAATGCAGCATTGCGCCGCGGTCTTAGACCGCCTACCGCAACGGTGTACAACGCCAGCGCAGTTACCTCACATCCCATTGTCCCACTTTAGAGGTCAGGCAGCCGCCATTTCAGGGGCCCACATGGCCTAATTTCCAAATGCGTCACACATACCTAGGCCTAGTCTCACCACACATACAGGCCACATTTTGTGTATGATTGGTGTTCTGTGTAGACTGTGGGTACATACCTCTGAGTTGTTTGACTCTGTGGTCGCTGTTGTCCTTCATAGGCACCCTCCGCTGGGACATGTGAGGAGATGTCGGAATCCTCCGGTGTACCGACCGCTGGTGGACCTGTCGACAATAGAAGAAAGAAATTTGATTATCACCTACAGGTTTGACCGTGCCACAATCCAGGAACTGTGTACACAGTTGGAGCCTGACCTGATGTCAGTAATCTGCCATCCCACAGGAATCCCCCCTCAAGTGCAGGTGCTATCAGTGCTCCATTTCCTTGCAAGTGGGTCTTTTCATGGCATCAGGGATGTCCCAGCCTATGTTTTACAACGTATTGTCCACAGTGTTGTCTGCCCTGCTGAAACACATGCAGAGCTACACTGTTTGCCCTCAGGTGGAGGATTTGCCTACAGTGAAAGGTGACTTCTATGCCCTTGGACATATCCCCAACATCATAGGTGCCATTGATGGGACACATGTGGCTTTGGTCCCCCCCACAGGAGTGAACAGGTGTACAGAAACCGGAAGAGTTATCATTCCATGAATGTACAGATGGTATGTTTGGCAGACCAGTACATCTCCCATGTGAATGCCATGTTCCCTGGCTCAGTGAATGACGCCTACATCCTGCGGAATAGCAGCATCCCTTATGTGATGGGTCAACTCCAGAGGCACCGTGTGTGGCTATTAGGTGACTCTGGTTACCCCAACCTGTCATGGCTACTGACCCCAGTGAGGAATCCTAGGACAAGGGCAGAGGAACGCTACAATGAGGCCCATGGGCGAACTAGGAGGGTGATCGAGTGGACCTTCGGCCTCCTGAAGGCCAGGTTCAGGTGTCTGCATATGACAGGTGGATCCCTATTCTACTCACCAAAGAAGGTGTGCCAGATCATCGTGGCCTGCTGTATGCTTCACAACTTGGCTTTGCGACGACAGGTGCCTTTTCTGCAGGAGGATGGTCCAGATGGCAGTGTTGTTGCAGCTGTGGAGCCTGTGGACAGTGATGAGGATGAAGCAGAGGAAGAAGACATGCAGAACAGGGACTCAGTGATCCAGCAATATTTCCAGTGAAACACAGGTGAGAATACATTCCTGCCTACTACATGTACTTTTACCCTTCTACCTCTATCCTGTCTGTCGTTTTCACCCAGTGTATGGTCACTGAGTTGTCACTTTCCCTTGCGGTTTCACAGGTGTGGGTCCCAACGTGTCTCATCTGCTTAGATTCCTCATGGACTAGAGCTGTGTGATATAGGTATGTTGACATTACTATTTCAAGATCATTTTGTCACTGTAATTGCAAATACACTATTTCAAAATCACAGACAGACTCCAGATCTTTTGGTGCTTTAGGTGTGTTTATTTAAATACAAAATATTGGAGGGGTAAGTTAAATGGTGAGGGGTGATGGCGGAGGAGTGTCCATGGCAGAGTCTAGTCTATTAGTCTCACAGGTGCATTGCCCATATGGGCATAGGAAGTGGAGCTGTGGCAGTTTCAATATGGACAGGGTGACAAAGTGGGACAGTGGGATGACAATCAGGGTGGTTTCATTTCTTGGCGGGGGTCTTGGCATCGTGCTCTGTCTTGTTCCTGGATCTCAGGGACCGTTTGCGGGGTGGTTCTCCCTCTGCAGGGGGTGGGGTGCTGGTGTGGTGGTCCTGTGGCAGTGCCTCCTGTCCACTAGCGCCGGCAGAGGTGGTGGGCAGTTCATCGTCCATGCTAGTGTCAGGGGCCCCTTGTAGTGCCACAGTGTCCCTCCTGGTGTTGAGTTCTTCCTTCAGCACCCCTACGATGGTGCCCAGGGTGGAGCTGATGGTTCTGAGTTCCTCCCTGAACCCCAAATACTATTCCTCCTGCATCCGCTTGGTCTCCTGAAACTTGGCCAGTAACGTTGCTATTGTCTCCTGGGAGTGGTGGTAGGCTCCCATGATGGAGGAGAGGGCCTCGTGGAAAGTGGGTTCCCTTGGCCTGTCTGCCCCCTGTCACACAGCAGCCCTCCCAGTTCCCCTGTGTTCCTGGGCCTCCGTCCCCTGGACTGTGTGCCCACTGCCACTGTCCCCAGGTCCCTGTTGTTGTTGGGGTAGTGGGTTATCCTGGGTTCCCTGTAGTGGTGGACACACAGCTGATTGACGTGTCCTTGGGTCGGAGGTATGGGCCCGCTGGGTGGGTGCTGTGCTGGTGTTTCCTGAGGGGGGAAGGTCTGTGGTGGCCTGTGCCTGTGTGAGGGGAACCGACTGTCCCAAGGCCCCCGATGGTCCGGGCTGGTCATCTAGATCTAGGTGAACAGAGGTACTGTCATCACTTTTGGCCTCTTCTGTGGGTGGAGTGGACATGTCTGGACCCTCCTGTCTGGTGACGTTGGGTAGTGGTCCTGCAGGGGTGGAAAGATATGATTATTCCATCTGTGTGTGGAATGGTGTGCAATGGGTGGGTGACCGTGTACCCCAGTGCTGGCATTCCTCTGTGTGAGCTTGTGCGATGATGGTTTAGGGGGGTGTATGGGTATGTGCAGTGGGCATGCTTTAGTGATGGGTGTCCATGTGTTGTTGTTTCATGCAGGGCTTGGTGTTGGGATGTGTGGTTTGTGATATTGGTACATTTGTGAGGAGTTGGAGTGATAGGGGTGAGGGCGAGGGTGGGGGTGTGTGATGGCATGCAGGTAGGGTGGGGGTTGTAATAGTTAAGATTTGACTTACCAGAGTCCATTCCTCCACCGACTCCTGCGAGGCCCTCAGGATGCAGAATCGCCAAGACCTGCTCCTCCCATGTTGTTAGTTGTGGGTGGGGAGGTGGGGGTCAGCCACCAGTCCGCTGAACCGCCTGGTGGTGTCTTGAGACCACGGAACGCACTTTCCCCCTTAGGTCGTTCCACCTTTTCCTGATGTCCTCCCGATTTCTTGGGTGTTGTCCCACTGCATTGACCCTGTTGACTATTCTTCGCCATAGCTCCATCTTCCTTGAAATTGAGGTGTTATGCATCTGGGATCCAAATAGCTGTGGCTCTACCTGGACGATTTCCTCCACCATGACCCTGAGCTCCTCCTCTGAGAACCTGGGGTGTCTTTGCCATGCCATGGAGTGGTGTAGGTGATGTGTGGGGTGGTGTGTGTGGTGATAAGTGTGGTGATATGTAGTGGTGTGTTGTGTGAGGTGCGTGGAAGTTGTGTGGGTGATGGTGTTGTGTGCCTGTGGATGCTAGTTTGTTGATGGTGGTGTCTCTCTCTGGCCTTCGGTCGTGAATTGTGGTCGTAGGGGTTTGTGGGTGATGTGGGTGTGTGTTTTATATTGTATTGGGTGTGTGGGAGTGGTGTGTGTATGTGTATCAGGTGTGTGTATTTCAAATTGTCCAATGTGGCTGTGTTTTGTAAGAGTGTGTGTATTTTGAGTGCGGCGGTGTGTACCACCAATGGAATACCGCGGTTGAAAGACCGCTGCGTGGATTCGTGTGTTGTGATAGTGTGGGCGGATTTCTGTTGGCGTGACGGTGTCGGTTTTGTTATCGCCAGTTTATCACTGACCTTTGGTGTGGCGGACTTGTGTGGGTGTCTGAATTTTGGCAGATTCCGAGATGTGGGAAATAATAGCTGTGGTGGAATTCCGCGGCCCCGGCGGTGTCTTGGCAGTCTTCTGCACGCCGGTAAGCGGCTTTTACCGCCAATGTTATAATGACCGCCAAAGTTTATTAAACCTCAAGAGGTGGTACTCCAGTTCAAACAGCACCCTTCGGTAATGTTTGAAGTAGCACACTGAACTAAGAGAGCGTGGTCCTTTTATACCCACGCGGGGGCTAAAAAGAAGGTAGTACAGTTATAGAAGCAAGACATATAAAGTCGTATGGAAATGCACAGTCGACAGGTAGGAGAGGCTAACAGTTTTAAAGGACTAGTAGACACATTACTGTCTGTTACTAATTACTAACAGCTTCAGACCTTACTGGGCATGTGCGAAAGTGGGGGATGCCAAATATAACTTGTCACTAGACAGATTTTCAAGAGTAGTTAACAGGAAGGTAGGACAGAGCACATGGCGAGCACATGGCAACATGTGGCAGAGAAAATGGCTGCCATGAATACAAATGGATTCTGCGAAATGTTCACAATGGTTGCTAAATACAAGATGTCTTCTGCTAATGCTTAATCTAATCGCTACTAAATTACAACAGATGGCCCTTTCAGCATTAGCTGAAGACATTCATCTTTCTGGGATAATCTAAATATTCATCTTGTATATTTATGCTCATCATTTCAGCTATTTCCTTATCTAACACATGTTGTGCTTTCATTTCTGTTATATCTCTTTTGGTAGGCATACGAGCAGTAATACACATGGAGCAGAACATTGGACCACACTGAATACAGATACAGCATGTGAAAAATATTGCAATCATTACACACAGGATAGTCAGTAGTTTCCAGCCCAAGCGGAAACAAGAGCCCAAAATCATCCAGAAAAAGTCCAAGTACCAGTCTCTGTGTGAATTTCTGCAGCAATTTTATGCAAATTAGATATTGCATCATATACTGAAGGTGAGTGATCTGGAATGAAAACGCAGCAACTACTACCGATGATGAGACATGCACTACCTCGATCAGCTCTAGTACCATATGATTTTGGAGCGCTACAACCCTCGGTAATATTCCCAAGTGCCAGAGCTGCCTGATTAGTAACAGCTTCCACAACCCTAGTCAATCGTCTCACTTTCCTAATGTTTAACGCAGCACCCACAAAGAAGAACAACCCTAAATTAAAATCAACATATTGTTGCAGGCTAGTGTCCGTTTGGTCTACCTCATTTGTACTTATAGTCCTTTTATATCTATTTTTAATAATTTCATTGAACAGTTTAAAATCTCGGTGATATAATGCAGGTGCCAAAAACACAGGGGGTAATAGAAAAGATACATAACACACACCTGACCACCCAACAGGTAGTTGGTAATATCCATAGTTACCACAAACAAAATATGTATTATGTGAAGCTGTAAAACTACTATTATTTACACCCTCAATAGTTGAAATCAAGGTACAATCGCTTATCCCCTCTGAAATTCGCCCAATGCTACGTATACATAAATCTGCTTTAGTTTTTGTAACAGAAATCACAAATTGGTCTTTCTTGTCAGAGTCTCTTATATTTGTGAAGACATATGGGGGGTCATTCTGACCTTGGCGGTCATTGACCGCCAGGGTCAACGACCGCAAGAGCACCGCCAACAGGCCGGCGGTGCTCTCAAGGGCATTCTGACCGTGGCGGTTTGGCCGCGGTCAGAAAGGGAAAACCGGCGGTCTCCCGCCGGTTTTCCGCTGCCCTACGGAATCCGCCATGGGGATTCCGACACCCCATACCGCCATCCTGTTCCTGGCGGTTCGGCTGCCAGGAACAGGATGGCGGTATGGGGTGTCGTGGGGCCCCTGGGGGCCCCTGCAGTGCCCATGCCATTGGCATGGGCACTGCAGGGGCCCCCGTAAGAGGGCCCCACAAAGAATTTCAGTGTCTGCTTAGCAGACACTGAAATTCGCGACGAGTGCAACTGCACCCGTCGCACCATTCCCACTCCGCCGGCTCCATTCGGAGCCAGATTCCTCGTGGGAAGGGGTTTCCCGCTGGGCTGGCGGGCGGCCTTCTGGCAGTCGCCCGCCAGCCCAGCGGGAAAGCCAGAATGGCCAGAATGAGGCCCATGGTATTGAAACATTGTCTGGTTGATACTCTTCCCATTCCCATTTAGTTCTTTTGGCTTGGGAATACCCATCTTTGTCTTGGTAGCATACTTTATGAAGGCGAAAAAGAAGTCCGCCCTCTGTACGTTTTCCAGATGCAAACAAAAGCGTATACCAAGCTTGACAAGAACCATTGTGTGAAATGGGAAGAGGAATGAAAGGTGTTCCTCCTTTCTTTTGATGCGCAGGTATCATTCCACATACCCAACAGTTAGTTGTATTTGTAGCATTATGAGTATGATGCAACATCTGAATGAAAGTATTATTGAAGTACGATTGACGGTGCTTCTGCTCATGATAGGGAAGCGTAAAGTAATAGTGATCCTCTGGTACTGGAGTAGTGGCAACAAAAAACTCACGAGCAGGAGCATCTTTTC
The DNA here is from genome assembly GCF_031143425.1 of Pleurodeles waltl. Lineage (NCBI taxonomy): Eukaryota > Metazoa > Chordata > Amphibia > Caudata > Salamandridae > Pleurodeles > Pleurodeles waltl. The sequence continues at coordinate 781,140,639 of NC_090439.1, forward strand.
AACAAACCAGGTGATTATTGCCATAACCACCAAAAGAACAACAAACCCCATAGTACTAATGATCACTTTGTTATTAATTTTAGCAACAGTGATAATCGACCCTGCCAGAAATTAATTAAAAACAATCGCTGGAGCTCTTATCCCTGGGCAGCCGCTGATCTCTTCACCACGGGCCAAGACGGGTGTCACTACTCTGATGCATGGCTGATCCCCCCCACCCCTTGCCACAGTGGCTCTCCGTTTCACTAACCTAGGGCGGTAGCTCAACCAGTTTTCTCCAGCACTACAGATTCCTTCCTCGGTCTCAAATTATATCGCAACACTCCAGAAATCGTATGGTCCGGGAAGAACTCCGCAGATTCGTCAGGTGATATAGCACGGCCTTTCTCCGTAGTCAAGATCTCTCGATGATCGGTCAGCACAGCAGGTTCCACCAAGGTAGGTAGCACTCTCTTGCAGTGAGTACTATGGATCCAATTATTTCGGTTCGTCACTCGAACTACTGTCCTCGTTGCAAGGAGCACCTGCTCTGGGCCTCGCCACCTTGGTTCCAAGCTGCTTGATCTTTCAAAGGACTTAATCATCACCTGGTCACCAGGTCGGAGTTCATGGCCTTCACCTGTAGATCTGTCAGGAAGTGCTTCTCGAACCTGTTGATGAATAGAAACCAAATTGTCTGTTAACTGTGCCAAATAATCATTCATCAGGATACAAGGTACATCATATACAGAATGTGGCTTAGGAACTCCCCAAATGTTCATTGGCCTTCCAAATACTATTTCATAGGGGGTAAGGCCTGTTCGAGAGTGTGGCACTGACCTAATAGACAATAATGCCAACGGTAATGCATCGGGCCAAGTTAAAGATGTGGAAGCCTGTATCTTCACTAACTTCAGCTTCAAAGTAGCATTATACCTTTCCACCAACCCTGCTGATTGTGGGTGGAAAACCACAAGGAACTTCTGTTTGATCCCTAATCCTTTCAGGACATACTTAATAACTTCCCCAACAAAATGAGGTCCATTATCATTCCATAAAAGTCTGCAAACATCAAACCTAGGGAAAAATTATTTCAAAAGCACCTTTGCTGTGGTAATGGCAGTATTATCCTTTGTGGGATACACCTCTATCCATTTATTGAAGGCACATACCACCACCAAGACATACTTTAAATTGTTGCAGCGTTCAAGCTGAATATAATCCATTTGTAGAACTTCGAAAGGTGCAGTTGGTGTAGCAAACCCTCCCGCAGGAGTTCATGTCCCTTTTCAAGGATTGTATTGTAAACAGATCAAAGAAGACTGTCTCTTAGCTGTACTGAAAATTTATGGATGGTCCCAAACTTATGTAAGCAACTTCGTTATTGTTGAAGCTCCAACATGTGCCAGCCCATGTGCCATCTGAACCATAGGTTGTACAAAAGCTATAGGCAATTTCCATTCATCCATCTGCTTATTCTGCCAACAGCCCTCATCATCCAATTCTCCTTCTTCAGACCATTGCTCACGTTCTTTCACAGAAGCAGATTTCTGTATATCTAATACGTCTTGTCTAGCATTATGCCAACGTTCAGCTTGTGACTTCACTACATACATAGAAGTAGTACTTCACTGCATCGCAGTCTCACGTGCTACGCGCTCCGCAAGGGCATTACCTTGCCCTATCTTATCGGTCACTTTCTTGTGTGCACTACATTTCACAATAGCTATTTTCTTTGGATATGTCAATGCAGTCCAGAGGTTATGCACTAATTCTCCGTGCATTATCTGCATCCCGTGGGATGTGAGAAAGCCTCTCTCCTTCCAAAGCAAACCAAAATCATGAACCACTCCCAAAGCATAGCGGCTGTCTGTATAAATGTTCACACATAAGTCAGTGCTAAGCTCACATGCTCGTGTCAAAGCTATTAGTTCAGCTACTTGAGCTGACTTCTGTGGTATATGAGCTGTCTCCACTACCGTGTGTATTGTGGTGATTGCAAATGCAGCTGAGGTCGTACCGTCTGGCAACTTCAAACAAGACCCATCCACCCATAATTCCCCGTCTACATCTTGAAGGGGTGTATCTTTCAAATCAATACGACCCTTTGTCTGTTCTTCGGTAAGGAATATACAATCATGTGTTTCTTGTGACTGAGGCTGAGTCACCGGATATGGCAACAAAGTGGCTGGATTTAGTGTTGCACATCTCTTCAGTGTAATGTGAGGAGCCAGCAATGTCAATTCATATCCTGTCAGGCGAGCGCTAGTTAAATGTTGCGTCTTTGTGTGATTTAAAAGAGCATCAACCGCATGGGGTACTAACACCAACAGCTTATGTGACAAAACTATCCCTTCACTCTGACGTATTGACACAGCTGTTGCTGCAACTGAACGAAAGCACCCAGGCAACATTCGAGCAACAGGATCAAGTACTGCTGAAAAATATGCACAGGGACGCTGCTTATCGCCATGTGTCTGTACTAAAACTGACAATGCACATCCATCTTTCTCATGTACGTAAAGTGCAAAAGGCTTCGTGTAATCAGGAGTACCTAACACTGGTGCTGAACAAAGGGCTTGTCGTAGCTGCCTGCCGGAAGCAGTCTCACATTCATCTGTGCATGGGAGGGGCATTGGAGTATCTTTAGTCAAAAGTGCTAGCAAAGGTTTGACAATGTGTGAAAACCCTAATATCCATTGCCTACAAAAAGAAGTAAGACCAAAGAATGCACGAACATCTTTCTGAGTAGAGGGTACTGGTGTGTCTAAAATTGCTTGAATACGATCTGATGTAAGTGCACGGCCCTCCTTAGACAAAAGGTGACCTAAATAGGTTACCTTTGGTCTACAATATTGCAATTTCTTTCGTGACACTTTATGATGGTGTGAAGCAAGAGAAGAAAGTAAGGACAAAGTGCACTTTTCACATTGCTCAGGGGTATCAGCTGCCAACAAAATATCATTGACATATTGTATGAGAGCCACACCTTCAGGCAAAACAAAAGAATCAAGTTGTCATTTTAACGCTTGACTATAAATACTAGGACTCTCAGTATAGCCTTGAGGAACTCCGCAAAATCTAAATGATCGTTTATTCAAAGTAAAACCAAACAAATATCGGCTGTCAGGATGACTAGGGATCGAAAAGAAAGCATTCTTCCAGTCTATCACAGAGAACGTAGTTGCTGTCAGGGGAACCAAAGTAAGAAGTGTTGTGATGTCAGATACCACAGGATATTGTGGTACCACAATCTTATTCACTTCGCGTAAATCAATAATGAATCAGTAAGTCCTTCTATCAGTATCCTTTTTCAGAATAGGAAGAATCGGACTGTTCCAAACATTATACGGAACTTCCTCAACAACTCCAACTGCAATAAGATCATGCACAATTTGTGTGAGTGCTTCTTCGCCCTCCTGTGAAATTTTATATTGAGGCAAACGTGGCAATACAGCTCCCTCCTTGACACTAATATGTCCCGGTGGAATAATCAGTTGTCCCACATCAGTATCTGAAGTAGCCCACAAAGTACTAGGGAGTGAAGCTAATGCAATATCCTCTTTAACAAGACAAACTCTTTCCATCACAGGATGATTATCATTCAAAATAACACGCACCCCTTCAGGAGAGCATCGCATTGTAGCCCTGAAATACTTGAGCATATCAAGACCCACAATATTGTCTGGTGTATTTAGAGAAAGCAAAAACGGACATGGAGCAGTAAATTTATCAACATGGAATGCAAGTGGTTGTGACAATGGGCTAGGGGAAGGTGTTCCATCAAAACCTATCGATGTAATGGTTAAGCCAGACAGGGGAGCCCTTGGAACCAATTGTTTAGACAAGGCGCTACGAGTAGCTCCTGTATCAACCAGAAACTGATCAGTAGAACCCAAAACATCTGCTGTAACATAGGGACCGCTCTGATCTACTGGAACTTCCACTGATTCCTTACCCCATCCTAGGCAATCCTATGCATAAGCAGTATCTTGGAAATCAGGCTGCACATAGTTAGACATCTGGTATTGGTTCCGTCTATCAAAAGTGTGAAACCTATCCTGCCCTCGTACGTTAGCATCAAACCTAGCATGATCATTCGTGCTTCTTTGAAGCCCTGAATATCCTGAGCGATTTCTCATTTGTCCCCAACCACGTGAACACTGCTGAACATATAGTGCTGGACAATCGGCAGCCCAATGCCCAAATTTCTTACAATACGCACACTCATCAACAGACAAATTCGAACGAGTGTAAGAAGAACCATTAGATCCACGTCCACCTCTATCACTACCTCTAAAAGGCGGACCATAAGCTTGAGCCAACATAACCTTCGTCTTTAATTCTTTAGCCTTTTTATCCTCGCTACCTGTTGCTTCTAATTCCTGACGTTCATAATACTGAGCCATGGTCAAAAGAGAAACTGGAGTAGAGGTAGTCCATGAACTTTCACTAGCTTTTAGACGACTAGCTATTCCTGGTAACAGATTTACGACATATTTATCTACGAACAAATGTCTGCCCGTATCATCTGACAATAACTGGCTGCTAAAACATGAAATGCTTCTTCAAAGCGTGTAAAGAAATCAGAGACCGATTCATCTGCCTTTTGCTTACAAGACGCTAAAACAGTCCAATCTATCTTTTTAGGGGGAATAATCGTTTTTAACTTAACTAATATAGCTGCGGGAAGATCTAGAATCAACTGATACAGCCCTTTCGCAGGTTCCCTATCCCTGTCCACCTGTTCTAAATCTTCCCATGACGCCCCAAAAGCTACATGATCATCAACTTTACGAACAGTTCTCCACATATCTGGCGGTAATATCAATCCGAAAAATTAATCAATGTCAGCCAAAGTCATAGTACAAGAACTAATTGCTCCCTCAACTTCCTCATAAAAGGCAGCTGGATTTTCCCACGGGTCAGGTAATGCTATTTTAAGTGCCATTACATCTGCCCTATTCCAAGGAGTATACACCCAATTATAAATAAAATAACCCTTAGCATCAACAGAAGTTTTATCATCACTTGTACCCAATCCTTTAGGAGGAACATACAAAGGCGTTGCCTCCCGCATTGGTTTCGTGTGAACTATCATAGTCTTATCTGTTCCGAAGATGGAAGCTTGCACCCCGCCGGTCTGAGATGTCCGTGCAACTACGTCCACGGCCTTTTTCTCCTCTCGCAAACGGACTGGCGCAACACATAATTTTACCAAACGCCTGATTGCATCAGCCACCTGGGAGAAAACGAAAAGACCATCACGCATTTGCTTACGATCAGCTGCTGCATCATCGGGCTCCAACTCATCAGAATATTTCTGAAATAGCTCAATAACTTCTGTGCCAAACGCCTCAGTATAATATAGCCGCTCCTTTTCCATCCACCCTTTCATGTAGTCTAAAAGTTCAGAAGCAGAGACATCGCTCCAAATTGTTTTACGAGCAATAGATCTAAGCTCAGACGCACGGTCAGCAGGCAACATAGAGCGACTGTCTCGTATCTTCTGTTGCTCCGAACCGGAGACCTCAGCTAACTCATGAGGGCAGAAGGAACGTCATGCGGAGGTGGAGGCCGATCTAGTAACAAAAAATCATTAAGGATAGGATAGAGAGGTTGTTGAACAGTGTATTGGCCAGTTACCTGTAATTTACATTCTTTCTCTTCTATCTCCTTTAAATCGTTTATTTCTTTCTTTCTCATTTCCAATGCTTTCACATATACATTCTTCTGCTGCTCTTTTTCAAGCAAGGCTTGCTCACGCTTCACTCGTCCACGCACTTCTTTCTCCCACATTCGTACACAGTCAAACATATCTTGCCTAGACCTTCGCTTACACATACATTGTTCCACATACTCAATCTTTCGCAAATCAAATGACCCATGCATAGGCCAACGTAACTCAGGATCCGCACAAGTGTATTTATTCCATAATGTGCTGTACATTATAGAAGAAAGACCATGTTTAACATACATATCTCTATTGGGCGTCCCCTCTGGGGGTGCCGGTTGCGATTCTTCCAGTCTAAAATTGGTACCATTACAAAAGCAACATATCCTACGAAGTGCGCTAAAAACGGGCATGCCAAAAATAGTGCAGAATATGCCTCTAGTACGATGTGCCGTTCAAATCAAAATTAAATTGGAGAAAATTCTCCTCATTACCTGCCTATATAAATTGCAATTTATATATAAATTCAAAGGACACAAATTGACTAGTCACCCAAAACACGAGAGCCACAGTAAGTGGTGCTAAACTCCATTACCAAACAAAGGCGTCAAAAACCCACTGCAAGTGCCGTAAAATGGCTCTTACTAAGCACAGGGCGTCCAGATTCCAACTACCAAGTTCTAAAATCGACCAAATGGTCACTGCACGATGAATGAACAAAAAGGATCTCAGTCGAGGACCAGCGCCACCTCGATGGTCAAATCAGAAAGAAGGGAAAAACGCCGTGGTTGGCAAGACTCGGGTCTCCTCAGGCATTGTCGTCTGCAGTGAGATCCAAATCCTTCATCGCGACCAATCCGTCGGGCGTCCGAGTCGCCGATGAGTCCCTGTTCGGGTGCCAATTTGTGGAAGTAAGCCTCAGCAAGGCCTACTAGTGCAAGGGGTTCGCCCTTCTCTGCACAAAGTCCTCAGGCCATATAGGAAGAAGTTGGCACAGAAACTGAAATAAAAGACAAAGTTTATGAAACCTCAAGAGGTGGTACTACAGTTCAAATAGCACCCTTCGGTAATGTTTGAAGTAGCACACTGAACTAAGAGAGCATGGTCCTTTTATACCCACGCAGGGGCTAAAAAGAAGGTGGTAGAGTTATAGAAGCAAGACCTATATACGTATAAGGTCATATGGAAATGCACAGTCGACAGTTAAGAGGGGCTAACAGTTTTCAAGGACTGTAGACACATTACTGTCTGTTATTAATTACTAACAGCTGCAGACCTTACTTGGCATGTGCGAAAGTGGGGGATGCTAAATATAACTTGTCACTAGACAGATTTTCAGGAGTAGTTAACAGGAAGGTAGGACAGAGCACATGGCGAGCACATGGCAGCATGTGGCAGAGAAAATGGCTGCCATGAATACAAATGGATTCTGTGAAATGTTCACAATAGTTGCTAAATATAAGATGTCTTCTGCTAATGCTTAATCTAATCGCTACTAAATTACAGCACCTGAGCCCCAGGTACTGTTCCTCCTGCAGCCGCTGGGTTTCCTGAAACTTGGCCAGTACCGTGGCCATGGTCTCCTGGGAATGGTGGTATGCACCCATGATGTTGAAGAGTGCCTCATGGAGAGTGGGTTCCCTGGGCCTGTCCTCCCCTTGTCGCACAGCAGTTCTCTCAGCTTCCATGTTTTCCTGTGCCTCTATCCCCTGAACCGTGTGCCCAATGCCACTGACCCCAGGTCCCTGATTGTCTTGGGTTAGTGGGTTTGCCTGGGGTCCCTGTAGTGGTGGACACACTGCTGATTGATGTGTCCTGGGGATAGTGTCATTGGCCCGCTGGGTGGGTGCTGTGGTGGTGTTTCCTGAGGGGGAGGTTCAGTGGTGGTTTGTGACTGTGGCAGGGGAACTGACTGTCCAGAGGTTCCTGATGGGCCATGTGCAGAGCTGCTGTCGTCACTGTAGACCTCTGGCACCTCCTGTCTGGAGACAATGGGTAGGGGTCCTGTTGGGGTGTAAATGCATAGTTATTGTATCTGTGTGTGCCATCTTGTGCAATGGGTGAGTTTACCTCTACTCCTGTGCTTGCAATATTGCCTTGGCCCATGTGTGATTGGTGATTTTGTGGCCTGGGTGAGTCTCTCTACTGGACATGCTTTGGTGATGGGTGTCCATGCAGGTCTGTAATGGGTGTCCATGCATTGGTGTTACATGCAGGGCTTGGTTTTGGGAAGTGTGGGTAGTGATAGTGGGGTATCTGTGAGGTGTTGGGGTGATGGGTGTCAGGGTAGGGGTAGGAGTTTGTGATGGCATGCAGGTAGGGCGGGGGGATGTAATGGTAAAGATTTACCTTAACAGAGTCCAGTAGTCCTGCTACTCCTGCAAGGCCCTCAGGATGCGTGATCGCCAAGCCTTGCTCCTCCCATGTTGTTAGTTGTGGGGGAGGAGGTGGGGGTCCACCGCCAGTCCTCTGTACGGCTACCTGGTGTCTGGATACCCCGGAACGCACCTTCCCCCGTAAGTCGTTCCACCTCTTCCTGATGTCATCCCGTATTCTTGGGTGGTGTCCCACTGCTTTGACTGTGTTGACAATTCTCCGCCACAGCTCCATCTTCCTTGCAATGGATGTCTGCTGCACCTGTGATCCAAATAGCTGTGGCTCTACCTGGATGATTTCCTCCACCATGACCCTGAGCTCCTCCTCAGAAAACCTGGGGTGTCTTTGAGGTGCCATAATGTGGTGTGGGTGATGTGTGAGGTGATGTTTGTTGTGCTGTGTGAAGTGTTGTGCTGGTGTGTGTTCTTTGAGGTGCGTGGATGTTGTATGAGTGATGGTGTTGTGTACCTGTGGATGCTGGTGTTGTGTTTGCTATTCTCTCTCTCTCTGTTTCTTCAAAAAATTGCATTGTAAGGGGTTGTGGGTAATGTGGGTGTGTGTTTTATGGTGGTGTGAGTGTGTGGGTGTGGTGTGTGTATGTGTATCAGGTGTGTGTATTTTGAATTGTCCAATGTGGTTGTGTTTTGTAAATGTGTGTGTATTTTGAGCACGGCGGTATGTACCCCCAATGGATTACTGTGGTTAAAAGACCACAGGGTTGATTCATGGGTTGTGATACTGTGGGCGTATTCCTGTTGGCGTGACGGTGTAGGTTTTGCTATTGCCAGTTTATCACTGACCTTTGGCGGACTTGTGTGGTTGTCTGTATTGTGGCGGATTACGAGATGTGGCCCGTAATACCTGTAGCAGATTTCTGCCCTGGCCACGGAATCTTGATGGCCGTCAGCACGGCGGTAAGCGGGATTTACTGCCAGGGTTGTACTGAGGGCCTATGTCTTTACCTTATGTTATCTAGTGTGTGACTACTGGGTGGTGCTCCCACTCGGCTCCATGTTTTTAAGAATGATGTGATGAGAACTCGGTGAGTGTAATATGCATCCGTTATTAAGATGACCAGCCCACTGGTCATGGTGATTTTACCTGGGTGATGGTGTTTACCACAATGTGATTTAATAGTGGTTAAGACACTACTCTGGAGATTGGGGGAACTAGTATATGCAACGGTGCCATAATAACATTAAAAATATATCTATAGATATAGATATCGGGATAGGGAAACAACGGACTGAATAACAACTAAAAAATTGGCAACTTGTAGTATGGACTCATATGTGTGACGTTTGTTTTTCTATTCATTATGTCACAGATATCCAGAGTGTGTATACGAATAGGGGTCAAATGTACCCAGATGCATACTGAAATAGAGGTCCTGACCCATTACAGTTAGGGGACATAAATGAAAAACTAAAAGGATCCAGAAGGTCCTGACGAAGGCCGAGTGACCCTGAGGGGCAGTTAAAGCGTCCGAAACATGTTGACTGATGAACAGGTAATGGGGGGAACAGGTAATAGTGTCCTGTATTTCACGACCAGTAGTTTAGTTTTAATCCTATCCAGGGGGTCTCCGAATAAAATTGAGTGGCCACCCGTGAGATAGTTTTATGTTTTGTGTTTCGTTCAGATCCCCGTTTTGTGGTGTACTTGTTATGTAACGTTTTTTGTTACCCTCCCTTACTGCTCCATTCTGAATGTATGCCACATAGGAATGTGTCAGCAGAAGCCCAATGATGAAGCATGCCACTATTAGTGGGTGAGGGCAGTTTTATCGAGGGAGGTAGGTCAAGATAATATTTCTTCTCACCCCTTCCTAAGTGTGCTGACACACACGACACCACCATCAAACAACCCTGCAATCGAGACACACACAACACACACACACACACACATAGCACAGCGGAAGCACAATGCCATGCACAATACACACAAAGATAAATAGACAAAAGACCCAAAGCTCACCACCACAACAAAACCTGCACAGCTGGGATGGGCACATCAGGACCATACATGGAAGAAGGCTGCACTGGGACACATATCACGTTGAACTGGGCCACAAACAACATGCGTGCAGGAATTGGCCCCAATTAGATCTCAGTGACAAGCAATACCAATACCAATTGTCATGCACAGTCACACAATGGCAATGGGCAAGGCAAAAAAGCACACACAACTCTCACTCCATAGGACATGCCCCTACACCAACCAGCTGCAAGGGACACACACCTAAATAGAAACATGCACATGCAAATGAAAAACAAATTAGCACCACTCAACACACTTCATGTCTGCACAGAAAAAACTCAAGAACACACACACCACACGTCAATAATAGCCATATCAAAGGGAACAGTCATACACCATACATGCTTACATCGTACAACACATAAAGAAACGCATACCACAAAAACACAACACAATGCAGTACCACCAACATTCAATCTACATATACATACCCATCACACAACACACATCCTTCCCTTGGGGGAGAACATCAGTGCACACACTCACATACTACATAAAACAACACATTGAGCAGCAAGCAGCCCAAACACACAAAACTACAGGCACACAACCAACGTCACTCAGGAACCACAGAAATCTAGGGAAGGAAATGTAGGCCAAAGGTGTATCCAAAAAACAAAAAAACTGGTTTGTTTATTAATAAATAATGTCCCTCAAGCAAAGTTCAAGGCCATAGGCCAGTCCAAAAAGCTTGGGCCTAAAGGCACAGTGTTGGGCCCCTACTTAACTCCTGACTGCCATATAACCTCCATAGGTAGGGGCATCAAGGGGACAGGCAGGCACCTCAGGGTTGATTGGGGAGGTGGGATGAGGTACGGGAGGGGGGGTTGGGTCTAGGTTTTGCAGAAGGTGGAGTCTTCTGGGGGTGAGCTTCTTCTTGGTGGGGGAGGAGCATGGGTGCTTGCAGGGGAGGCCTTGGAGGTGAAAGGGCTGGCCTTTGGGAGGCAAAAATCCTTTTGGGGGTGCTACAGGGGGCAAACAGGGGTAAGGTCAAGCTCACAATGGGAAACTTTCTTAGACACATGGGGACGGTCATCAGAAGGGGGTAGGGATTCGGAAGTTGAGGGAGTGGTTTTCTGATGTGTAGTAGTGGATGTCTTGGGTGCGTGTTTGTGGCGGTGTACTTGTGTGTGGTGGGTGTTTGTTGGGTGGGTGAGAGAGGGCGTTTATGTGTTTTGGGCTGAGGGGATGGTGTTGTGGAGGGATGCCGTGGTGTGTGGGTGAGTGTCTATTGGGGTGGTGACTGCAGGTATGGAGGCTGTGCTGCATAGGTGTGACTGTGGTTGTGGTGCCTGTGGGTGTGGTGACGGGGTGGGTATGTGAGAGTCTGCTGGGGTGGTGTCTGTGGGTAGGATGGGTGTGGTGGCTGTATCAGTGACTGTCATGTGTGTGATGCTGGGGTGGTGAGGTGTCAAGGCACGTTGTGACTGTTGCTGTGTCTGCGGAGTGGGTGTTGTCTGTGTGCATGCCAGTGTGTTTTGTGGTGCTTGCGTTTGTGTGCGCTACTCTTGTCTCTTGAGGTGGACGCATAAGAGCCTGTCTGTGTGCTTTTGGTGGGTCAGGGAAGGAGGTATTTGGACTGGGAAGAGGACGGTGGGGGGAAATGGAAGTCCAGGGGTGACTGGCTGTCGTCAGTGTGGAGGCCTGAGCCTGAAAAGATCTCTGTAGGCCAGCCATTGCACTGTGAATGCCCTCCAGGAAAGCATTGCTCTGCTGGATTTGGATTTACTGTCCCTGGATGGCATTCACATTGGCAGATTGATCCACAGAGATTGACTTCAGGAGGTCAATAGCCTCCTCACTTAGGGCAGCAGGGGTAACAAGGGCTGGGACAGAGTTGCCTGTGGCAAAAGAGACACCAACCCTCTTGGGTGAAGAGGAACAGCCAACTGGGTGTAAAGCAACACGGAGGGTGGTGATAGAATGGGGAGGGCGGACAAAAATGGTACTGGGGTGGTCCCCAATGGGTCCTCCACCACTAGGGACTGGCCACTGGAGGAGGAATCTGAGGATGTAGATGCAGATCCGGTCCCCGTGGTCCGTGGCATTGCCCTCACCCTCCGGGACACTGGGTCCCTCTGTGTCAGTGGTGTTGTGATCCCAGGTTCTGTGGCCAGATGCTTCCCCACTCGGCTCAACCCTATCTCCTTCACCTGCCAGTGTTATTCTGTCAAAATGAAGTGGAGTAGGGTCATAACATGGAAATGAAAACAGCTCAATCTCTACTTTGAGAGACACAACATACCATCATGTCAAGTGGTCCCCCCGCATGAAGTGCCAGAAAACCATGCAAGCCATCTGGAATGTATCAACAATAATAGATGTTGCTAACGAGATGCAGACGACACTGGTACAAACATCCTAGAGCTGGATTAAGAGATATGGAAACATCCATGTCACTATAGACACATCCCAACAATGTACAGTCTGACAAGTGATACCTGCCCAAAATGAGTCCAGGAAGTAGTAGCAAGGCCACTCAGACGTGCCCCACATGTGGTGTTGCAAAGAACAATAATGAAGTCAGCTCCTAAGCATCATGTAGAGATGTCTCCAAAATACATACAAGAATGGTCCTGTAAGGCCCAGGATAACCCCCACTAATGTCTCACATCCATTTCCTTGTTTACTCCTGAGTGTTTGAGTAGACAACTGTTCCCTGCAGGAAGGAGGGACACAGACCTTGCAAACACCAACTGAAGGACACCAAATAGTTGTACAGTGAGAAGCTACATCACTACCCACATATCAGACATGGCATGTATGGCATCTGTCTGTGAATGAATCCCTAAGCCCAAACACATGTGATGCAAATATCACTGCAAGTCAATCCATCATGCATCCCAAAAGTCAGTGCACAATTCCCTACCAACACACAGGTGCTGTGCACCTACACCCAACATTCCACATCAAGGGTACAAATGATTATGAAGTGGATCCACACCCTGGCCCTACCTGGCATCTCCATCATAGCTGCTGCAGTTACACTTGACTAATGACATACTATAAGGCATGGATGTATCTCTCTGACAACATATGATGGTGGCACAGTCCTGTCTGGAACATCACAGTAAATGGATAACAACTGCAGATGTACCTTCATGACAACAGGACCCCATGGACGTATATGTTAGAGATTCCAGACATCATCCTATCTGCATGGCCAGCACATGCCTACGTCTAATGCATAGTTATGTAACCTAGTGTACATCAATGTGTTCACAGGAGATCTGTGACACTTTGCACTTACCACATTGTCAGAGCAAACATCCTGTTCCCTCACTCAATCACCAGGTAAACGGGTAAACATAAACTAGGTATGTGCTTCCCCCCATGTGCCTGCTGTGCTACCCTTAATTTCCCATCCAACTCCGGGTTGGCCACTGCCAAAATGCTGGCCATTAGGGGGTTTATTGTCTGACGGGCACCCTTTCGTTGTTGAGAGGACAGCCCCAGCTCGGCCTCTGCGGTCTTCCAGGCCCAGCGTCTCAGGTCCTCCCACCTCTTCCAACAGTGGGCGTTCTGACGGCTGTGGACCCCCAGGATCTGCACTTTCTTTGCGATGGCTCTCTATATCCCCTTCTTCTGATGGGCGTTGACCTGCATGGATGCAAAGGACAAGACAGCATATTATGTCTACAAGTCCCATACAAATGGCTGAGTCACATACATGTCAGTGCACAAAGCTAATAACATCCTGTCTTGACCATCCTGTCCACCTGTGGCCCATAGCAGTAATTGGACACAGGGACATGATTACAAACACTCCCCAATAAGGTGCCCTACACACACCCCAGCTAGGCCCTGCACTGACCAGGTAGGCCAACTGTGAGTATTTGTGGGACATGAGCTAGCCACATGACATTGACCAAGAACACAATGGAACACATCACACAAGGTGCCAAGTGACATATAAACCACCCAGCAAAGAGCTTACACAAACATCCACTGTCTATGAATGTCACTCACTGCATACAGTCCATACAGGTCACAGTCAGCCCAAAAGACTGACCAATTGTGCTTGGACCACAATGAACGGAGTGACATGTTAAGGACACAAAGAGTCAAGCCTGTCCATGTATGGGCATGTGCAGATACAGATGCAGTCACCTTCTACTTCAGTGGTAGGGAGCTTGTGTGTCACATCAACATAACAAAACACACTTTCACACATGTGTATTCATGAAACCTAGAGTACAGTAAGAGAAACCTGGCCATTCATTTTACATGTTCTGCTTTATGCCCAAACCACAGAGTCTGATATCATGGCAAATCAATTATCAACACACTGTTTGCAGATGATCAATGTCCAAAATGCAAGGAGCAAGCACAGGACACATCAAAGAGAATGAGATGAAAGAGACAACAGGGCTGTGGGATCAAGGGACCTGCCAAGGGACCTGTCAAGGCTATGTGACACCTATTCTCAGAGTAGTCGATTTTTCAGCTGCAGATCGGAGTTGTGTTGATTATTTTCCCCGCAGGGTGGTCTGTGCGTGAATTCCTCACTCTTTTCCTGCCAGTTTCTCCTTTCAGGACCCCAGGAACTGGATGGGCACCACTTGGCAGAGTAGGAGTCTCAGCAGAGGCTCCAGGTGCTGGCAGAGATAAGTCTTTGCTGTCCCTGAGACTTCAAATAACAGGCGGCAAGCTCTAAATCAAGCCCTTGGAGAGTTCTTCACAAGAAGGAAGGCAACACAAAGTCCAGTACTTGTCCTCTAGCACAGGCAGAAGCAGCAACTGCAGGATAGCTCCACAAAGCACGTTCACAGGCAGGGCAGCTCTTCTTGCTCAGCTCTTCAGCTCTTCTTCAGGCAGAGGTTCCTCTTGGTTTCCAGAAGTGTTCTCAAGTCTGTGGTTTTGGGTGCCTTTCTTATTCCCATTTTGCCCTTTGAAGTAGGGCTACTTCAAAGCAAAGACTCTCTTGTTTGTGAAATCCTCCCTTGCCCAGGCCAGGCCCCAGACACACATCAAAGGGTTGGAGACTGCATTGTGTGAGGGCAGGCACAGCCATTTCAGATGTGAGTGACCACACCTCCCCTCCCTTCTAGCACAGATGGCTCATCAGGAAATGCAGACTACGCCCCAGCTCCCTTTGTGTCACTGTCTAGTGAGAAGTGCAACCAGCCAAACTTTCAAACTGACCCAGACAGGGAATCCACAAACAGGCAGAGTCACAGAATGGTTAAAGCAAGAAAATGCTCACTTTCTAAAAGTGACATTTTCAAACATAATCTTAAAATCAACTTTACTAAAAGATGTATTTTTAAATTGTGAGCTCAGAGAACCCAAACTCCACATGTCTATCCGCTCCCAAAGGGAATCTACACTTTAATCATATTTAAAGGTAGCCCCTATGTTAACCTATGGGAGGGACAGGTCTTGCAACAGTGAAAAATAAATTTCGCAAAATTTCACTGTCAGGACATATAAAACACATTACTATATGTCCTACCTTAACCATATACTGAACCCTGCCCATGGGACTACCTAGGGCCTACCTTAATGGTGTTTTACACATAAGAAAAGGAAAGGTTTAGGCCTAGCAAGTGGGTACACTTGCCAAATTGAATTTACAGTTAAAACTGCACACACAGACACTGCAGTGGCAGGTCTGAGACATGATTACAAAGCTACTTATGTGGGTGGCACAACCAGGGCTGCAGGCCAACTAGTAGCATTTGATTCACAGGCACCTCTAGTGCACTTTCCAATTGACTTACTAGTAAATCAAATATGCCAGTCATGGATGAACCAATTACATACACATTTTGTATAGGAGCACTTTAGCACTGGTTAGCAGTGGTAAAGTGCCCAGAGTAACAAAAACAGCAAAATCAGAGTCCAGCACACATCAACAACCTGGAAAACAGAGACAAAACATTAAGGGGGACCACGCCAAGGATGAAAAGTGCAAACACAGAAAGAGCTCAAATAGAGATCAACTGACACAAACAACATGCATTCACACCTCCTGCTTTAATGCATTCACATGCGACCACACGAGAAAATATTTTTATGGCAATAGTTGCCTGGGGATGGCTGTCATGACACCTCATCTAGTCATGCGCATTCAACACAATATGGGTCAGGGAACACCCAATACACCCTCACCACATTGTCTCAGGACTTCAAACCTGTCACTTGATATAGATACATGCCCAATAACTCAATCTTTTTTGCACACTGTCAGCCCCTACAGGGCTTTGAAGACACAATCTGACAAACTGGGCCTAGGCTGACGGAAGCTAAGATACATAGAGGTACAAAGAAAATTGTGCCCATGGGGCACTTATCTGCTCCTCTGGTGCACCATGGAGCTGTTCATACAGGGATAGGACCTCATCCACCAGCTTCTCTAGTTCTTCTGGTGAGAAGGCAGGGGTCCTATCGCCTGTTGGATGAGGCATGATTGTTCCCAGAGGTGGTACACAGCAGCTCAGGTAGCGAATGTCTTGCTGGCAGCAGTGTCAGGAGTCAAGTGAGGGATTCAGCAGAAGATGGCGGTCATGTCCAGCACATACACAACTGGCACTGTCAGCAGACACTGCCATTGGCCCAAGACAGCCACAGGCAGCAATGTTATCCTATGGCAAAGTCCGTCATAGTAGCATTCACCTACCAACATGACGACTTCCTCAGGTGGTCGTGGGCGGTTCCTAAAGTTCAGAGGAGTAGGTCTGGTAGCCGCCATTTTAGAGGCATACAATGCAATTTCACGCTATTTTAGTTGCGTCGCAATTTGGAAAAGTGTTGTCCTGGCAAATTGTGAGTGCTGGCCCTGTCCTTTCATGCAGGTAATTTATTTTTGCGAACACATAGGTATAAATCGATATTTCTATAGCACGGCTAATCATCCATGGGGTCTACAGGCGATGTTTGTGGGCATGATGCTCAATTGAAAAGCCAGGTCTTGAGGTCCTTCTTGGACTGCTTCAGTGGTGTGGTCTGTCTGAGTTTGAAGGTAGTGTGTTCCATGTCTGGGCTGTGAGATAGGAGAAGGATGTTCCTCCTCCTGTGCTTTTTTGTATCTTGGGAATGACTGTCAGGGTGAGCTGGGAAGAATGGAGTTGTCTGTTGGATACTTAGAAGGTGAAGCGTTGGTTGAGGTAGGCCGGTCTTATGTTGTGTAGTGCCTTGTAGGTGTGAATCAGAAGTTTGTATGTGATGCACTTGGTGACTGAGAGCCAGTGTAGGATCTCTGAAGTGGGAGGATATGTGGCTGTGTCGGGATGTCTAGGATGAGCATGGCTGCTGTATTCTGGGTTCTTTGTAGTCTGGATTGTAGTTTCTTGGTGATGCCGGCATAGAGTTCATTGCTACTGACGAGTGAGTGGGTGACTGTCCTCGTCGTAACGGTGGAGATCCACTTGAAGATCTTTTTCGAAGGCATTGAAGGGTGTGGACAACGAGACGGCGTTGTCTTAGTGGGTCATGGACAGAGAGGAGTCCAGGATTATGCCCAGAGTGCCTGCTTGGTCAGTGGGATCGGAAGTGTTTCCCAGTGTAGTAGGCCACCAGGAGTCATTTCAGGTGGAGGGGGTGGAGCCGAGTATGAGGATATCCATCTTGTCAAAGTTGAGTTTCAAGCAGCTGGCTTCCATCCAGGTGGCGACTGCTCTCATCCCATTGTGGAAATTTCTCTTGGCCTTTCCAGGGTCGTTGGACAGGGTGAGGATCAGTTGGGTATTGTTGGCGTAGGAGACAATGTTTAGCCCGTGTTGTTTGAAGATGTTGGTGAGCGGTGCCATCTAAGTGTTGAACAGTGTCAGGCTGAGTGATGATCCTTGAGGCACTCCATAGCATGTTTCTTTGGGTTCTGATATGTACAGCAGTAGTCTGACACTCTGTGTTCTTCAGGTGATGAAGTATCTGATCCATTCCAGTGCTTCATTGCAGATGCCGTCGTCGTGGAGTCTGGCGCAGAGTGGAGTGGGAGACGGTGTTGAACGCAGTGGAGAGGTCAAGGAGGATGTGTGCGGCCATGTCTCGGTAGTCTAGTACAGCAACGTATGTCGTAGGTGGCTGTTAGGAGTGCTGTTTTGGTGCTATGGTTGCTTCTCAATCCAGACTGGGATGGGTTTAGGACTGGTGTGTCACGAGGAATTCAGTGAGTTGCTGGTTGACGGCCTTTTCTGTTACTTTGGCTGAGAAAGGGAGCAGAGAGATGGGTCTGTAGGTTTTCAGCTCCCTTGGGTCGGTGGTGGGTTTCTTGAGTAGCGGGTTGATCTCAGCGTGCTTCCAGTCTGATGGGAAGATGGAGGTCTCAAAGGATCTGTTTATAGTCCGGCTATGGTGGCCATGGCCAAGTTGAAGATGTGATGAGGGCACAGATCAAAGGGTGCACCTGGGTTGATGGAGTTCATGAGTCTTTGGGTATCCTCTGTGGCAATGGGGGTCCAAGAGTTCAGGATCTGGTGTGATACTGGGTCGATGGTGGTATTTGTGGGCAGTGCAGGCGGGTTTTGGTTCTTGAAGCCTTCGTATATGTCCTGGATTTTCCAGTGGAAGAAGGTGGTGAGGTCATCGCAGAGGTCTTTAGAGGGAGGGATGAATGAGGTGGCTGTACCGGGGTTCATAAACTCTTTGACGATGGCGAATAGCTCCTTGCTATTGTGAGCGGTGGTGCGGAGGAGTTCTTGAATGGTGGCTTTTTTGGCAGCTCGGATATTCTGTCGATGCGTGGTGACTGCGTTCTTGTAGGTTATGCTGTCTTCCGTTGATTTGCTGCTCCTCCATTTAGGTGATTAGCTTTGTTGGTTTCCTGAGGAGGGGCTACGCTGTTAGCGCATTCCAATATCCAGCGGTGTAGATTATGTGCGGATTCATTTGCGTTTGCTGCGTCTGATGCAGGGGAGTGGCTCAGTGCGTTGTTGAGTTGCGCTTCTGTGACTTTGCCCCAGCATCTACCCGGGGGTGTGGGGCATAGTGGCGTGCAGTGTTATTTGTGAAGGTGAAGTGGACACACTTGTGGTCGGTCCAATAGTGTTCGAAGGTGTGAGAGATGATGATGTAGTTCCCTGCTGAGAAGAGAGGGTCAAGGGTGTGTCCGGCTCCATTGGTGGAGACATTGATAAGTTGTTTGAGGCTGAGTGTTGTGAGGTTGTCCAAGAAGTTTGTGGTGTTGGGGTCATTGTGGATCTCAAGGTGGAAGTTGAGGTCACTGAGTAAGATGTAGTCAGTAGAGGGGAGCGCTTGGGGGGTGACGAGGTCGGCAGTGGCTTCACTGAATTGAGGTCAGGGTCTGGGTGGCCTGTAGATGAGTGTGCCATGAGGGAGGAGTTGTGGTTTGTCAGGATCTGGAAGTGTAGGTGTTCATGGGTTGGCTGAATCTGTGACTTTTTGGTGGTTGTCAGGCGGAGGGCGTTCTTATAAACTAGGGTGATGCCTCCTCCTGGACAGTTGGTTCTGTCCTTGTGGATGATTTGTAGTTGTCTGGGATGGCCGTGGTGATGTCCGGGGCTGAGGCGGGGGTGATCCATGTCTCCATGAGGAAGGCAACATCCAGGGCAGTCGAGGCAAGGAGGTCCCAGACCTCTACTGTGTGCTTGACGAGGGCGCGTGTTGAGGAGTATGAACTTGAAGTGGTCGTCCGTGCTTGTTTGGGATCATGTGGTGGTCACTGGAGGGTGCAGGAGCATGTGCGACATGAGAAAGGTTCATGAGTGTTCCTCGGGTTGGCCAGGTGGCAGGCTGAGGTTCTTCCTGGGTTGAGGGAGCATAGTGTGTTGGAGTTGAACCGGCAGATGGAGCGAGGACCAGTGTCCATGGCGCTGTGCACAGTCCAGTAGCGGACGGGAGCAAACAGGCTTGCCTTTGGCACACCTTCGCGTCTTCACTGGTATGTGGTCAAGCACATATGACCATATAACACCCTGTCCCTTGCGGGCAATTCAGGATTTGGGGCATTAAATCACAGTCAGAGTTGCAAGGATGGTGCACATATTGTTTCTGTCCAGATGGAGATTGTGTACACATATGTTGAAAAGCAAGGGGGTAATGGGTTGCAAATGTGAAAATGTTACGATTGCTGTGTATCTTGTTTTCAGTGGCTCACATGACATGTCACAGTTCGTATATGATATGTATAATGCAATATGCAAGGGACACAATGGCAAACGGCCATAACTTCCTTTTTTCCTACATAGTTACCCTGAGATGAGAAGGATCAGACAACCTCCTGTGTAAGGTCCACTAGCAGACTTGCAGGCCATGGAAAACAGGCACGTTATCAAGATATACCGCCTGGATAGGCAGACAATCATGGATCTTTGTAGTCAGTTGGAGCCAGATATGATCCCGGCCGTCCGTCATCCAAATAGCATTACACCCATTGCACAAGTCATGTCAGTGTTGCACCTCCGGGCCCTACCTGCTGGCATGTCCCAGCCTATGTACAGTCTGGTCTTGAAGGATGTTCTCTCAGCAATGTTGAAACACTTGGACAGCTATAACCGGTTTCCTCAATGTGAGGATTTTGCCCATGTGAAGGCAGAGTTCTATGGTTTGGCACACATCCCACATGTTGTGGGAGCCATTGAGGGTACCCATGGTGCCTTGGTTCCACCGCATGGCAATGAGCAGGTCTATCGTAACAGGAAGAACTAATACTCCATCAATGTCCAAGTAGTTTGGCTGGCGGCCCTCTACATTTCCCAAGGGTATGCCCGGTACCCAGGTCCATCCATGATGCCTTCAGCATGTGGAACAGCGCTATTCCACAGCTGATGACATAACTGTACCCAGAAATGGCCTGGCTGGTTGGTTGGTAACTCACATATGTCATGTGTGTACGTATGCTATGTCTGAGACAATGCTTTGGACTCATGTTTGCACACGTCGCATAATCCTATAGAAGACTCAGCATACCCAAACCGTCCATGGTTGTTGACACCGGTGAAGAACCCAAGTACGCCATGGGAAGTCCCCTTCAACAAGGCACATGAATGAACATGTTGTGGAGCAGTCTTTGGGCTCCTGAAGGCAAGATTGCTTGCCATTGACAAGACAGGTGGAGCCCTCCTTTACTCACCCACAAAAGTGTGTAAGATCACTGTGGCCTGCTGCATGCTCAACAACCTTGCCCTATGAGAAACATCCCATACATCCTAGATGAGAGGGGGGCTATCAGGGCTACTGGGTGAGCCTACTGAAATGTCAAGTGAAGGATGACAGTGATGAGGATGAAGGTAGAGACATGCAGGCAGATCTCATCAATCAGTACTTCACTTGAGTGTAAGCATGTGATGTTATTTGATTAGTGTGACTGCATGGGGTACTGTAGGGGTCAGTATTTGTTGAGACAAGGCATCTCATGCTATGCATCATACAGCACAGGTTTGCTGGCTACATCAGGCTTGAAGATGTGACTCTCTTGAGGAACTCCTTTGTTTAAGGGAGTCACATTACACTGTCAGTGAGACAACTGAACTTTGAAATGAGGTTTGTGTCTTATGTATGCCTTTATCTGCCTAAACTCCTTGTATGTCACATATTCCTTCGGGGTGTCTTCACCATGCCATCCTCATGTGGGCATTGTGTCATTGGCAAGTGGCTGTTGCTGGTCTGACATGTGAAGTGGAAATGGATTGATCCAGGTACTATTTGTTGCAGATTTGGGGTGCATGAGTCATATGGCCAGGCTGCCTGGATATTGGGAGGGCAGGAATCTGAGCTACACAATAGACCTCTTTGCTGTGGTGTGTTGGTACAATGGTCTCATGTGTGTGATCATGTGGCCTTGTAACATGTCATTCTGTACAATCCATTCCTTGTACCTTCACATTGTGTTGACATTAATCCTGTATGACTTGTTAATGGCTATCCATGTGTCTGTGCATTGCAGGCCAGTGCGCCTGTGCCACAACACTGAAACAGGTTTGTGACATCCCACCAGGTGCTTGCTCATTGTTATGGGAAGGTCCTGGGCTCAGGTTCTGTTGTATTGCCCTCTGTCTGTGCCATGGTGTATGTTAATTTGGAGGCCTGGTTTTGGTATGTGATAAGGGTCAAACTGGAGAGAAAATCCCATACTCTCTTTGCTTAATCTATGGGACAAGTTCTTACAGGCCTTTCTGGTGTGGTCGGGTGTACGTTAGTGATAGGATATCTGGCCTGCCTTTATATGGCTGGGGCATTCTTGGCTATGACTGTGCAGACACTCAACACCTTATGTGCAATACAGTACAATAAAACGTTTGATGTGACCACACACCTGTGACATTGTGTTGCTGGTCATCCTCAGCATGACATTACCTGAGCTATCTCCCTCTATCCATTGTCTTATAATGTGTTAAGCATGAACTTTACATGTGGTTAGCATTAAACATTCCAGACGGATAAAAAAAGAGGTAGTAGGCAGTGTTTTACTGATGGGGGTGTTTGTTTACATCAAAACAAAAATGAATAGTGATACTGGATAAAATACAATACTTAAGGAGAAAGGATTAGTCATGGTGGATGCAATCAGTAGAGTGAAGGCCACAACATTTGGGGTCCAAGGTCCAGTGTCCTACTAGCATGGAATATGGAAAGTGGCTATGGAACAGTCAACAGAGTGAGTCCATGGCACGCAAAGGAGTGGCATCAGGAAGTGGTCAGTTGCTGGCAGTGGTTGGCGTCTTGCCACCCACACCACCTGGATGCTTGGCAGGATGTCCCCACTTGCGGCAGGCTCAGTAACTACAGAGGCAGGGGTGTCTCAGGCAGATGCTTCCTATCCCTGCTCATGGTACTGTTAATGTCCCTCTGAACCCCTGCTGGGAGGCCGTGTTGGAATTGTGGGCCTCCCACTGTTCCCGCATCTCACAATGGAAATCCCTCTGATCCCTCTCCTTGATTTCCCTGAGTTCATTCAGTACCTGGCCCATCTCGCTTTGGCAACGTTGGTAGGCACCCAAGAACTGGCTGATGGTATCCTGGCCAGGGGTATCACCAGAAGCCTCTGGCCACTGGGCCACACCATCCCTCCCATGCACCCTATCACCTCATGCCTGCACTCTTGGTGCAGCCTTCCCATTCCCCTGGTTCCAGGTCCACCATTGTCAGTATTCTTAGGTTGTGACCCAGGGACAAGATGTAGGAGACTGTTGTAGGGACGAAGGTCTGGGGGTGACAGGCTGTCTGCGATGTTGAGGCACGGGGCTCGGAGGAGTTGATGTGATCAGGCTGAGGCTGACAGGTGTCATCTCCCCTGGTTGGCCAGGTGGGCCAGAACCATCCTCAACATCCAGGAGTGTTTGTTTCACTCTGGACTTCATCCATGGGGGTAGTGACAGTCTCCTCTGTGGTGTCAGTTATAGCATTACCAGTTACAGTGACAGCACAACCTCTTGATGTGAAGAGATAATTTTAGTGGTTCTATTGTGACATCTACTTCCAATAGTTGACAGTGACTCTGGGCCAGGGCCATCTTCACATTGTATTTGCTGATTTCCCTCATGTGACAGGTACACATATTGTCATTTGTATTGAGCTGTCATTGCAGCCACATACAACTTTCTGTTCAGTGACATAGCCTCAGACTGACTGGAAACCTTAGCTGTTGGAGGGACGGTAATAGACTCATGTCTTGCCAGCAGTCCATTATGGGAAGTTCCTACCAGACAATCTGAGCTGTCCTTCCTGTATACACTATTTTCATCTTGGCATGTCAGCTCTAGACGGATCTGGGTGTTTTGCCACATCACAGGGTGTACCATGACCTGTATCCTTGTCCCTCCCAGGTGTGTCATGTTCATTGTGGGTTCAGGGTCTGTGGCACAATAGCATCTGGACAGTGGTCTGGTTTCTGGGGTTGCATGTCCTGGTCCTCCTTGAATTTATTCAGATGTTACTCTTGGCAGAACTCACAGTTCACATTGTCCATCCTCTGAGGTGAGTGGACTTTCATTACAAGTATTCCAACAGGGATAATTGGCCAAATGCAGAGAGGACTGGGTAATTGGATTGGGTTGACAGACCCTCCTGGCCTTAGCAGTCCTGTCATTGCTCGTCCTACCCACACACTATACAGTTGTGATCCCCTCAGGTGAGTACAGTTGTAAGGCAGTTTAGATGGAGAATGGTCATAGTAGCAGTGAGAGTCCCAGTGCCTCCTGGCCTTAGCAGTCCTGTCAGTGCTTGCACGACACACACACTATACTGATGTCATCCTCTCAGGTGGGTACACTCCAATGGGGATTTGACAGACAAGGTAAATTTGATTAGGCTACGGTGTTCTGGTTTTAGTGCTGGTGGAACAGTGCCTCCTGGGACTTGTGGTGCTATCAATCCCTGTACTACACCCACTATACAAAGATGCTGTTACCCCAGGTGAGACTACTTGATATGTTGGAGGCCAGACAAGGGTCTAAGGACAGATGGACACTGGGCTGTTGAGTGGTGTGAGATAGTAGGTGGCAAGGGGTGATCAGTGAGCATGCATGCCAATAAAGTATGGTGCCATATTTATTGTTGTGACTCAATCAATCAATCAGTTTTTGTAAAGTGCGGCTTGAAGTGTAGTGCCCCATCCAAAGAGCCACTTCTTGAGGTTCTTCCTGAAGATGGTGACCGATGGGCTTTGTCTGAGGTCTAGGGGCAGGTTGTTTCAGCTCTTTGCTGTGATGTAGGTGAAGGATCATCCTCCAGCAGTGGTTTTTCAATTGCGACTGATGGTGACCAGAGCCAGTTAAGCAGAGCGAAGGGATCTGGCAGGGGGGTGGAAGGAGATACAGTGGTTTAGGTATGCCAGTCCAACGTTGTGTATGGCTTTGAACGTTTAGGAGAATAGCTTGAAGGTGATTAATGTTTCTATTGGGAGCCAGTGGAGGGTCCTCAGGTGCTGGGGGATATGTTCTTGGCTTGGGAGGATAAGGACAAGTCTGGCAGTGGCATTCTGGATGAGTTGCAGCTTTTTTATGTTTCTCGTTGTGGTGCCGGCGTAGAGAGCGTTGCCGTAGTCAAGCTTGCTTGTGACTAAGGCGTGGGTGACTGTCCTGCGGCAGTCCGCTGGGATCCATTTGAAAATTTTCCAGAGTTGGGGGAGGGTGTGCCAGCAGGAGGAGGTGACTGAGTTTACCTGTTGGGTCATAGATAGGGAGGAGTCGAGGATGATGCCTAGGTTGTGGGTGTGCTCACCCAACCCCACTCCCCAGGTATTCCTGTCAAGCCCTCTGGATGCAGGACGGGCAAGACCTTCTCCTCCCATGATGTTAGTTGTAAGGAGGAGGTGGGGGACCACCGCCAGTCTTCAGGATCGCAAGCTGGTACCTGGACGCCATTGTACGAACATTCCCCCTGAGGTCATTTCATCTCTTCCTAATGTAATCCTTTGCTCATGGGTAGCTGCTTGCATAGCTCACTCTTTTGACTATCCTTTGCCACATTTCCATTTTTCTAGTGATAGTAGTTTGCTGGTCTTGGGCTTGAAACTATTGTGGCTCTACTCTGATCATTTCATCCACCATGACTCTTAACTCATCATCTGTGAAATGGTAATTTTTCTGTGGTGACGGTGCTGGAAATACACTTGAAATATAGATATACTAGTTAGGTGCTGTGTAATGAGGAAGTGACGGTGAGTACATGGAGTGTAGAGGTGCAAATATGTGTGGTGGGTGTGTGTAGAGGGTGTGAGAAATGTACTTAGTGTAAGTTGAGGGGTGCCTAATCTATGGTTGATGTAGTTTTTGGCCAGTTCTTTGGCTAGTGTTCATTTTGGGAGTTGCAAAGGATTGTGGTGTAGGAAGTGTGTGAATGTGTGTCAACTGTGCTATTTTCAAATCCATCCAATGTGGTTTTGTGTATTACTGCGGTGACAGCCGATCGCCACGGTTCAGACCGCAATGGTGGGAATTCCATCACGATTTTTGACTTGCAATAGGTTCGGTGATTGGATGATGGGATGGTGATGCCTGTGGTTGGACCGCCTATTTCCCACCCTCCAGAGTCCTGGCGGGTTCAGATTTTTGACTGGCTTTTGGCAGGCCTGCCTGTGTAACTTGTAATACGGCGGTCTGTATGACTTCCAGCATGGTGATCTTTTGGCGGCTGCCAACATGGCAGTCTGGCGGTCAGACTGCCAAACTTGTAATGAGGCCGTGAGTCCTGGCCTGAACATGATATCCCTAAAGTCCTGTGATCCTTAGAAATGAGCAAGAGGAACTCTGAAAAGGTGGGTTTTGTTTTGGACTTTCAAAACCTTCACACCTTCAGTGAGACCTCATGGTACAGGTATCAAATTGAGGACTATGTCTGATACAGCTTCAGGCTTGTCCCACTGAAGGATTTTGAATTCCAAAAATGAGATGAATCTTGACTGAGCAACAGTGTGAAAAAGTTCAGGCTGATTTGAGCATTGGTGGGTGCAAAATTAGAATGTTTTCTTTTGGAGCTTTTCCCACCAAAGCCTATGGCTTCAGTGGGAACCTGTCCAATGGCTATCTGACTTTGAGAGGACCTAGTTGGTTATAGTCGTCAGGGCCTGACTCAGAGTTTGTTGGATGGGTTACTTTATTACGCAATTGAGGGATATATCATCTGCCTTATTACAAGTCTCATGGGATATAATGCACTTGTAATAAGGTGGACTGGCTATCCATTTGTGATGGAGGAGCCTGTCCACCAAACTCTAAATCAAATCCTATATCAGAAGCTAAATAAAAATCACCGGGATGACCTACATGGTGTATCGCTCCACCACGCTTGGCCTGAAATGGTACCTATGAACCAGTCAACTGCAAACAGTGACTTCTGATTGACCCTTAATTTTCTTGGTGCTTTTTTCACTAAAAATGAAGGGTGGATAAAAGATTTTGCTCCACCGGTGGCGTTTGCAAAGTTTTGCCCACTCCATGTTCCACTTTGAGTGCTGAATTTCAGCAAAAGTCCACCAAACACCGTGCTGAAGGAATTTATTTTTGCACGCAGCTCACCAACCTAAAGATGTTGAGCATGAGTGAAAATTTGCATCTCCCAGTGCAATTTTCAGGTGCTAGAATGCCTCCCGGTGAGATTTATCAATGCGGGGAGTGACAGCAGGTCACTTGAGCAAAAGAAAGAAGCAGTACCCTTTGCAATGTTGCATCATGCCAATCGTGCTGATTTCACAGCATGGGACAAACTCTCAGAGTTATAAATCAGTTTGAGTAGTGTTAACATGTTCGAATTCCACCTGCGTGTGGAACTCCACAGAATCTGACTGAGTTTTTATGTAACTCCACTCTGTGGAGTGAAACTCTGCGAATTCCGTCTACCCTAACTGAAAATATAAAAATTAACATCTCTGGTTCCCCCTTTGAAAATGCAAATAATTTGGGGGCATTTTTCTAATTAATGTTTTCTGTGTTTTAAAATTTTAACATGGGATTATTATTCTGTTGTATTGACATTTTAATTTATTTAGCACTGCTAATTACTTTGCAACTTTGGACCCGATTTACAGAGGGACTTATGACTCATAAATGTACAGGTGC
Source organism: Pleurodeles waltl (assembly GCF_031143425.1). Taxonomy (NCBI): domain Eukaryota; kingdom Metazoa; phylum Chordata; class Amphibia; order Caudata; family Salamandridae; genus Pleurodeles; species Pleurodeles waltl. Next base: position 781,168,164 of record NC_090439.1, read on the forward strand.
GGAGTCTCTTGTGGCAGAATCTCCATACTCATAGCAGATTCTCAGCACTAGGGTGGGAATCTCAGACTGCAGTGTTCAGTGAAGAGATGCTGCCCGAGTGCAGCAATTCTGCCACAAGTGCTGAGATTCTTCACTTGTAACTTTACGAATTGTAAGTCCCTTCGTGAAACAGGCCATTTTTCTTAGGTGAAGAATATGGGGGTGATTCTGACCCCGGCGGTATGGGACCGCCGGGGCCAGGGTCGGCGGGAGCACCGCCAACAGGCTGGCGGTGCCCGGCAGGGCATTCTGACCGCGGCGGTTTGGCCGCGGTCAGAACAGGAAAACCGGCGGTCTCCCGCCGGTTTTCCGCTCCCCTGCTGAATCCAGCGCCGCCATGGGGATTCAGACACCCCATACCGCCATCCTGTTCCTGCCGGTTCGCCCGCCAGGAACAGGATGGCGGTATGGGGTGTCGTGGGGCCCCTGTGGGCCCCTGCAGTGCCCATGCCAATGGCATGGGCACTGCAGGGGCCCCCGTAAGAGGGCCCCACCAAGAATTTCAGTGTCTGCTTTGCAGACACTGAAATTCGCGACGGGTGCAACTGCACCCGTCGCACCTTCCCACTCCGCCGGCTCCATTCTGAGCCGGCTTCCTCGTGGGAAGGGGGTTTCCCGCTGGGCTGGCGGTCGCCCGCCAGCCCAGCGGGAAACACAGAATAACCGCAGCGGTCTTCTGACCGCGGTGCGGTATTCTGGAGGGGGAAACTCTGGCGGGCGGCCTCCGCCGCCCGCCAGAGTTAGAATGACCCCCTATGTGTTCTGTGCCATAGGTACCAGGGATTGAGCCCAGTTTTATTGGTTGAACTTGGGCACTGGACCTGACAAAATTTTTGACTTAGTGCTTTGGAAGGACTTATATCTTCCTCAACTAATAACCCCATGTTGTACACTGTTGTAATCTATTTGGCTGTTTTTGTTATATTTTGTAAAGATTTAGGGGGTTATTCCAACTTTGGAGGAGTGTTAATCCGTCCCAAAAGTGACGGTAAAGTGACGGATATACCACCAGCCGTATTACGAGTTCCATAGGATATAATGGAGTCGTAATACGGCTGGTGATAAATCCGTCACTTTTCCGTCACTTTTGGGACGGAATAACACCTCCTCCAAAGTTGGAATAACCCACTTAATGTAAATAAAACATTTTTGTGAGAAATGCCTTTTATTGTTTTAGCACTGCTAAATGCTTTGCAACTTAGGATCCGATTCACAAAGGGACTTACGACTCATAAATGTACAGATGTAGAGTCTCCCGATATGTGGAAGAATCTCCACACTCATAATGGAAAATGGTCATCGCTCAAAATGGGGAGTCATCTACCAGCACCAATCCAGCTGATACCCAGGTTGATCTAACTATCAACCCTTATACAGCAGCAGAAGTGACAAATGTGATAAAAGTTGGTCACAGGGATGGTGTGTCAGGCCCAAACGATATTCTGCTGGCTATCTACATGCATGAAGCCAATGTTGGGCTCAACATTTATCAGTTCTTTATAACGAGATGTAATTTACCCATACAATCCTTAGCAACTGGGGAGGGTCAATAATAAGCCCAATTTTCAAGGGTGGAGATCGTTCGAATCGGGCAAACTACAGACTAATTGCACTTATTGACGCAGAGGCAAAGTACTACGCCTCTCTAATTCTAGATGAACTGATAAAATGGTCAACCTCAAAAAATCTATTTCCTGTCAACCAGACTGGGTGTCATAAAGGCATCAGCACCCTACTAATATCTTAGCACTAGCACCAATAGCTGATAAATGCAACTGATCAAAGATCAAGTTGCATTTATGCTTCACTGACTTTAAAGCAGTACTTGACCAGGGGGACTGGAGCCCCTTACGGAAAAAATGTGAAAGTCGGTGCTCCCATCTAGAATCCTATGTGCTATATAGCAGTTATATTTGTGCACTTGGATGCAAATTAGATTGTCCAATGGCACTCAGCTGGCTGGGAAAATTTCCACAGAAGTTGACTTAAAGCAAGGGTGCGTGTTAGCCCAGTATCTAATCAATATGTTTGACGACTTATACCCTGGACTTGACCAGGCCAATTCCCGTTCTCCTTGGCTGAGCCATTTAAGTCTGACCCTTCTTTCTTATGCAGATGATATTGTTTTACTTATTAACATGAGAGTGGGTCTGAAGAGACTATGGGGGTCATTCTGACCTCGGCGGTAAAAGGCTCTTACCGCCGGTCAGAAGACCGCCATTCTACCGCCGCGACCGCGGTAAACCGCCACGGTCATTCTGACCCACAACTGCCAAGCCGCCAAAAACCCGACATCCACGGAAGCCCGCCTCATCAGAGGGCAGCGATAAACTGGAGATGACCAAACCTCCACCGCCACGCCGACACAAACACGGCCATGCCATTCCGACCCACGAATCCACGCAGCGGTCTTTCAACCGCGGTAATCTATTGGTGGTACACACCGCTGCGGTCAAAAAACACACCCAGCTCCAAAACACAGCCACATTGGACAATTTGAAATACACACACCTGATACACATACAAACAACACTCCCACACATCCAAGCAACTATAAAACACACACCCACATCACCCACAAACCCCCACTACTAGAAAATCGGAGAGAAGGCGAGAGAGGGAGAGAGAGAGAGAGAGCACAGCAATCGAAAAGCCCAACACACACAGGAACCCAACATCATCAACCACACCACACCTACGCACACATCACCACACACCACCACGCACATCACCACAAACACCACCCCACACCTCATCCACACCACCCCATGGCACCCCAAAGACACCCCAGGTTTTCGGACCAAGAACTCAGGGTCATAGTGGAGGAAATAATAAGGGTAGAGCCCCAGCTCTTCGGCACACAGGTGCAACACACCACAGTAGCCAGGAAGGCGGAGCTATGGCAAAGGATCGTCGACAGGGTCAACGCTGTGGGACAGCATCCCAGAAACCGGGAAGACATCCGAATGTGCAGGAACGACCTACGGGGGAAGGTACGGTCGATGGTCTCAAGACACAACATCGCTGTGCAGAAGACTGGCGGCGGACCACCACCCACTCCACCCGAATTCACAGCATGGGAGCAAGAGGTCTTGAACATCCTGCATCCTGCGGGCCTCGCTGGAGTAGGCGGAGGAATGGACTCTGGTAAGTCTAATCTCAACTACTCCCCCCCCCAACCACCAGCATGCCAACCCACACCCCCACCCTCACCCCCAACCCCCCAGCACACATCCTCCCTGCCAATGTCTCACCAGCAGAACCCACCCAACCCAAAACCAAACCCTGAATGCCAACACAAACCATGGACACTCATCACCTATGCATGACCACTGCACATACCCATCCCCCCCCACAAACCACCCTCACAACTCCTCCCACAAGGGACTGCCAGCACTGGGGGACAAGGGCACCCACAAATCGCACGCCATGGAACACACAGAAGCAATAACCATACTCTTTCACCCCTGCAGGGCCCGAACGCCAGCACACCGCCACGGAGGGTCCAGATATGTCCATCCCACCCCCAGAACAGGCCCCCAGTGAGGACAGCAGCTCTGTCGACCTAGAACCTGATGACCAGCCTGGCCCATCGGGGACCTCTGGACAGTCGGTTCCCCACACACAGACACAGGCCACACCAGACCTGACCCCCTCTGGGAATATCAGCACAGCTCCCACCCAGCGGGCCCATGCCTCTGTCTCCAGGACAGGTCAATCAGCGGTGTGTCCGCCACTACAGGGCACCCAGGCTGACCCAACACCCCAACAACAACAGGGACCTGGGGGCAGTGGTAGTGGGCACACCGTCCAGGGGACAGAGGCCCGGGGAAACAGGGCAACTGGGAGGGCTGCTGTGCGACAGGGGGGGGAGGACAGGCCCAGGGAACCGACTCTCCAAGAGGCCCTCACCACCATCATGGGAGCATACCACCGCTCCCAGGAGACGATGGCGACGGTACTGGCTAGGTTCCAGGAGATCCAGGCACAGCAGGAGGAACGGTACTTGGGGTACAGAGAGGAGCTCAGGAACATCGTCCTGGCCCTGAACCAAATAGTCAGCACATTGCAGGACCATGTGGCACCCCAAAGGGCCCCTGTCACTAGCCTGGACCAGGAACAGCCTACCACCTCCGCCGGCGCTAGTGGACAGGAGGCCCCCACACAACGACTGGCCACCAGAACCCCACCTCCTGCTGAAGATCAACCACCCCGCAAGAGGAACCTGAGATCACAAAGGAAGACAGAGTAGGATGCCAAGACCCCCGCCAGCATAAAATACCCCCTGATGTCATTCCACTGTCCCACATTGTCACCGTGTCCAACCTTGAACTGCCCCTGCTCCATCCTTCCACAGGCATATGGACAATGCACCTGTAAGACTGAGAACTGGACTCTGCCATGGACATTACTCCACCCCCACCCATCACCGTTTTACTTTCATGGACCTATATGTAGCACTTTAAATAAATCACTAATTGCACTTAAAACACTCAGGAGTCTGCTTGTATTCTTAACAAATGTATTACACATAACGGTTCAATAATGTTCAGTTACATTGTGATGACAACATACCAATGTCAATGTGCTTTACTCCATGGGCAAACAAAGCAGAAGTCACGCAGTGGGTCATACAGCTCTGAAAAGGGAAGGGAAAGTCACAAGTCAGTTGAAAGGAACTGGGGGGAAACACAGAAAGTACAGATGCAGGAGGCCTGAAGTAAATGTAAAATGGCGTGGGGGATTCTTACCCGTGTGCTACTGAAAATACTGTTGTATGACTGTGTCCCTGTTGCCTGTGTCGTCCCCGTCGTCTTCCTCCTCTTCACTCTCCACAGGCTCCACAGCTGCTACAACACCACCATCTGGACCATCCTCCTGCAGGAAAGGCACCTGGCGTTGCAATGCAAGATTGTGAAGCATACAGCAGGCCACGATGATCTGGCACACCTTCTTTGGTGAGTACATTAGGGATCCCCCTGTCATCTGCAGGCACCTAAACCTGGCCTTCAGGAGGCCGAAGGTCCTTTCTATGATCCTCCTAGATCGCCCATGGGCCTCATTGTACCGTTCCTCTGCCCTGGTCCGGGGATTCCTCACTGGGGTCAGTAGCCACGGCAGGTTTGGGTAACCAGAGTCACCTATTAGCCACACATGTTGTCTCTGTAGCTGTTCCATCACATAGGGGATGCTGCTATTTCGCATAACATACGCGTCATGCACTGACCCAGGGAACTTGGCATTCACATGGGAGATGTACTGGTCTGCCAAACAGACCACCTGCACATTCATAGAATGGTAATTCTTCCTGTTTCTGTACACCTGCTTGTCATCTTTTGGGGGTACCAATGCCACATGGGTCCCATCAATGGCACCAATGATGTTGGGGATATGTCCAAGGGCATAGAAGTCACCCTTCACAGTGGCCAAATCCCCCTCCTCAGGGAAAACTATGTAGCTTCGCATGTATTTCGTCAGGGCAGACAACACTCTGGCCAAAATCTTAGAAAACATAGCCTGAGACATCCCTGATGACATTGCCACTGTAGTCTGAAAAGACCCACTTGCCAAAAAATGGAGGACTGACAGAACCTGCACCAGAGGGGGAATTCCTGTGGGTTGGCGGATGGGGGACATCAGTGCTGGCTCCAGCTGGGCACACAGTTCATGTATAGTGGCTCGGTCAAGTCGGTAGCGAAGTATTATATGACGTTCCTCCATTGTCGACAGGTCCACCAGCGGTCGGTACACGGGAGGATTCATCCTTCTCCTCGCAAGTCCCAGCAGACGGTGCCTAGGAAGGACAACATGGAGTACAGAGTCAAGCAACCCACAGGTACTTAACTACAGCTTGCACAGTACACGAATCGCTATGCATTGAATGGCTTGTATGAGTGGCAATGCAAGGCCTAGGCCTGTGTGATGCAGTAGAAATTAAGCCATGTGGGCCCTTGAAATGGCGGCTGCCTGACCTGTGAAGTGTGACAATGGGATGTGAGGTCAATGCGCTGGCGTGACACACCGTGGCGGTAGGCGGTCGAAGACCGCGGGGCAAAGCTGCATTGGTTAACATTGAACCCTATGGGTTTCAGGAGCCAATGACGATGTGCGCCGGCGGTCGCGGTACGCACCGCCGCGGTACGCACCGCCGCGGGCGTGACCGCCATTTTCTATCTGTTTAATCACTCGAGACCTGATCATCCACAGGAGAGGACCTATACTGCAAGTGCTGCTGTGACCTCGGTCTGGAAGATACAATGGCTGCTGCGACTGGGGAAAGGGCCCCTGCCTTCACTACAGAAGAGTTGAAGAAACTTGTGGATGGGGTCCTGCCCCAGTATGCGCTACTCTACGGTCCTCCAGACCAACAGGTAAGTCCACTGTGTGCACGTGGAATGGGCTATGCCTGTGTTGAGTGGGGTGGATATTAGATGGTGGGCTGGGGGGAGAATGACGAGTGCAAGGCACGACAGATGAGAGCATGTACCACATGGCAAGGTTGGGGAGGGGGGGCCAATCATATCTATCATGCGGAATATTGAGGATATGTCCAATTCCACCCTGTACATGTCAAATAGGTCAGCGCCCATCAGAAAGTCGACATTTGGCGTGCCATCGCCAAGGAAGTCCGGAACCTGGGGGTCCACAACAGACGGGGCACCCACTGCCGCAAGAGGTGGGAGGACATCCGCCGCGGGACCAGGAAGACCGCAGAGTCACTGCTGGGGATGGCCTCCCAACCTAGGACGGGTGCCAGTCGTACCCTGACCCCCCTGATGTCCCGGATCCTGGCGGTGGCCTACCCCGATTTGGATGGGCGCGTGAGGACATCACAGCAGACACAAGGGGGTGAGTGCCAGCACATTCAGCTATCTTTACGTGCAGTGGAGGTGCCTGGGTGGGGGAGGAGGGCTGTGGGTGACATGAGGCCAGGGCGCTTTCTGTAGTGTAGTCCTCTCCTTTAGCCATGCCCCTGTGCCCCCGCCCCCCACCTCTGTAGGGTGACAAGTACAGCTATCCATGGTCCTGCATCACCCATCTGCGTGTTTCTTGTCCCTAGACATGTTGGCCGAGTCACAAGTACTGAGTAGTGTACCCCGATTGTGCGGCTTAGTGCATGAGGCTCCTGTGTCTGTCCTCTCCGCCAACGGTGTTGACAAAGCATGCACTCAACCTGTTTTTATTTCTCCCCCCACCCTTTTTCTTTATCTTCTTGTGCATGTGTGCATTAGCATCATCAGGCGGAGGAGAATTGGCACCGGAGCACGAGGGAGCTGCAACTCACAAGGCCCCGGTGGGCCATGGCACAGACACCGAGGCCACCAGTGATACGGAGGGCGAGGGGAGCACCACAACGGGGACCCGTGGTGACACCAGCGACACCGACACGTCCTCGGATGGGAGCTCCCTAGCGGTGGCGGCAACATCCGTGCCCCCTGCCTCTACAGGTACAGCCGCCACCCAGCGCACCAGCTCCGCCCTCCCAGCAGCCCCTCAGCCTTTGCTCCGTGCCCGCTCGCCCAAGAAGGCGGGCATCTCCTTCGCCCCAGGCACCTCAGGTCCTGCCCCTGTTACCCCTGCTGCCCTCAGTGAGGAGGTCATTGACCTCCTACAGACCATCATTGTTGGACAGTCTACCCTTTTGAGTGCCATCCAGGGGGTAGAGAGGGAGGTGCATCGTAGCAATGCATACCTGGAGGGCATTCATTCGGGTCAGGCTGCCCATCAACGATCGTTCAATGCTCTGGCCTCAGCACTGACGGCAGCCATTGTCCTTGTTTCCAGCCTCCCTCTTCTAACTGCCTCCACCCTGTCTCTGTCTCCTGTTCCTCAGCCTATCCCATCCACACCATCTGACCAGCCTGCACACACCTCAACACCCAAGGGCAGCTCATCCAGACACAAGCACCACAGATCACACAAACATTCACCCAAGCAACACCCAGATGCAGACATGCCAACAGCCACTACCTCCTCTGTGTCTCCCACCTCCTCGTCTCCCTCCTCCCTCCCTGTGACGTCTACACTCACACCTGCCTGCACACCACCAACAGCCAGTACTGCCATCACCAGCACACCCTCCAGTACAGTCTGCACACGTGCAGTCACCACCCCACTGCCATTTACACGTCCCCTGTGTCCTCTCCCACTGTGTCTGTCACCCCCTCTTCCAAGACACACAAACGCAGGCAGCCACCCACCCAACAGCCAACCACCTCACGACAGCCTCCAGCCCATGCACCTTCACCCAAGGACAGCACACCTGACTCTCCTACAACCACATCCTCTTCCTCCACTCCCATAACTACTACACCTACCCTTTACCTTGGTCCTAAAAAAGTTTACCTCTCCAGTCTTAACCTCTTTCCCTCACCTGACCCACCCCCTCCATCTGCTAGGAGTCCCAAAAGCGCCTCAGCCACCACCAGCCCGGCTTCAAGGGTCACCGTGGTGCATGGATTTTGGAGTCCCCCCTTTGCCAGCAGTGATACATCGGTCAGCAGCAAGGGGACAGCCAGCCCCCCACCTGGAAAGAGGACCCGTAAAGTAAGAGGCCGCCGCGAGAGGACTGACACGGCTGCCCCCAAGGACCAAAGTTCAGCCACTTCACTGCCACAGCATCCAGGGGAGGCAAGGCCCAGAGAGCCACATCGAAGGAGGGCAAGGGCAGCAGGGCGGAGAAGTCAGCCAGCAGGAGCGCGGAGCAGGAGGGCCCCACAAGCCCCATCCCGGGTGTGAGGGACGACACCCAAGGGCCCAGGACACCGTCACCGAAGGGTCCAGCAAATGCACGGTCGGAGGGCGACTGAGCAGGGAGTCTTGGCCAGGTCTGACTCCCTTGACTTACAGAACAAGCACCGCTGAACAGGACCCCGCCGTGCAGAAAATCACCGCTGAACAGGGCCCGCCGTGAAGAACAAGCACTGCTGAACAGGGCCCCGCCGTGAAGAAAGTCACCGCTGAACAGGGCCCCGCCGTGAAGAACAAGCACCGCTGAACAGGGCCCCGCCGTGAAGAAAGTCACCGCTGAACAGGGCCCCGCCGTGCAGAACAAGCACCGCTGAACAGGGCCCCGCCGTGCAGAACAAGCACCGCTGAACAGGGCCCCGCAAAGACAGGCACCGCTCCGCTGGGCCCTTCCTGTCAAGCACCGCTCCGCTGGGCCCTTCCTGTCAAGCACCGCTCCGCTGGGCCCTTCATCTCAAGCACCGCTCCGCTGGGCCCTTCATCTCAAGCACCGCTCCGCTGGGCCCTTCATCTCAAGCACCGCTCCGCTGGGCCCTTCCTGTCAAGCACCGCTCCGCTGGGCCCTTCATCTCAAGCACCGCTCCGCTGGGCCCTTCATCTCAAGCACCGCTCCGCTGGGCCCTTCCTGTCAAGCACCGCTCCGATGGGCCCTTCCTGTCAAGCACCGCTCCGCTGGGCCCTTCATCTCAAGCACCGCTCCGCTGGGCCCTTCATCTCAAGCACCGCTCCGCTGGGCCCTTCATCTCAAGCACCGCTACGCTGGGCCCTTCCTGTCAAGCACCGCTCCGCTGGGCCCTTCATCTCAAGCACCGCTCCGCTGGGCCCCGCCGTCTCAAGCACCGCTCCGCTGGGCCCTTCATCTCAAGCACCGCTCCGCTGGGCCCCGCCGTCTCAAGCACCGCTCCGCTGGGCCCTTCATCTCAAGCACCGCTGGCCCAATGACAGTGCCGGTTCTGTGTCGAGCTACTGTTCACGCTGCACTCGGGCCACCCTGCCTCCTCCATTGCCTGTGGAGACTGTTATCCACTTGATAGACTGTGGCTTTGCACTCCCCAGGATATGACAGTGGGCAACCCACCCACTGTAGAGACTTGAGAGACTATGGCTTTGCACTCCCCAGGATGGTACAGTGGGCAAGCTACCCACTGTAGAGACTTGATAGACTGTGGCTTTGCACTCCCCAGGATATGACAGTGGGCAACCCACCCACTGTAGAGACTTGAGAGACTGTGGCTTTGCACTCCCCAGGATGGTACAGTGGGCAAGCTACCCACTGTAGAGACTTGATAGACTGTGGCTTTGCACTCCCCAGGATACGACAGTGGGCAACCCACCCACTGTAGAGACTTGAGAGACTGTGGCTTTGCACTCCCCAGGATGGTACAGTGGGCACCCCACCCACTGTAGAGACTTGAGAGACTGTGGCTTTGAACTCCCCAGGATTGAACAGTGGGCATGGTGGCCCCTTCGTGGATCTGGCGTCGTGGACTCATGTGGCTGAGGTGCCCCCACCTTCCCTTCCCCCTGAGGTGCCTGTAGTTTTATCATCTGATGCCCCTGCAGTGTTCTCTCCAACGGACTCAGGTCTCCTGTGTGGGCTTTGCCCATGTGTTGAGAAACTTTGGCCCACGGACAGTTGATATTTCAGTGACTGTGATGGACTTATTTATCGGTTATGCAATGTTTATAGTTGATTTTTTTTAATTCCTTTTCATATTTTACCATGACTTCAATGAACATATTTTATGCATAAATTTAGTTTCTCACTTTAATTATATTGTTTCTTTCTTCCGGGGGGTTTGGGTGGTGTCACTTTGACTTGGTGCTCTGCATTGGTGTGTAGATAGTTGGGGGGTGGGTGTATTGCGTATGTGTGTGCCTTAACCCTTCCGCCTCCCCCCTCCCCTGTGTCGTAGGTGCGGTACTCACCGTTGTCGTCTGCGCCAGAGTTTGTACTCGTGGTAGATGAGCAGGTAGACGAGAGCAGGTAGGATGTTCAGTTCGGGCTCCATGCTGTCCTCCGTCCTCGTGGAGTGTGATGAGGTGAGCGTTTTCCCGTTCGTAGTCTGTTTCCGCCGTGTTTTTATCGGCGGGGCTCCCGCCCCGGAAAAGGTGGCGGATTGGTGAGTTGTGATAGGGTGGGCGGTACATTGTCTGTCGCCGGCCTGTTGGCGGTGACCGCCGCGCTGTTTGTGTGTCCCGCCGTGGCGGTCGGAGTGTTAATGTGGCGGGCTGTGTTGGCGGTTCCCGCCCGGGTCAGAATTCCATTTTTTGGACCGCCTGCCTGTTGGCGGGTTGGCCGACGCTTTATCACCGACCGCCAGGGTCAGAATGACCCCCTATATACAGAACTTGCAGAATAAGCTCAATAAATTAGAAATTAGTACAGAAAAAAACAAAACCATGTCTACTCATAGCAACTCTTGTTCATTCTCAAGAATTAGGCTTGATGATGCGATCCTAAAGGAAGTTAACTGTTGTGTATAGATAATAAGTGGACTTCTAAGGCCCATGAACAGTACACTGCTAACAAAGAAAATGCATATATATTTGCATTCTGTGCCTTAGCCAAAATTAGTCTGGCCCTTCATTTAAGACTCTCATGATGGTTATTTCTGCAAATCGCTTGCCATCAATCACCTATGCTAGTGTGTTCATGCTTGGAAGAGATGCCTGCTTCTGGATAATCTTCAAATCAGGGCGCACAAGCATAGATTTGGGCTCCCGAACAGTGCATCCCCTGAGCAGGTCAGATTGGAGTTCGACCTTGTGAATCAAACCTTGGGGAGAAGGTACTCTGCCATAAAAAGCGTTGCAAAAGGTAAAAGCAAGTCAAGATCAAGGACCTCATTATGAGAGCGGTGATCTTACAACAGTCACACTTGCAATGGCGGTCCAACCACCACATAACAACCCTGGCGGTTGGATCCCGGCAGTCTGGCGGTGGCAGAGATCCTAATCCAAACTCTAAATGGGTCCTGCAGGGAGGTAGCCAGTGTAGCGGCAACCTCCCCTTCGGAAGTTTGGTGGACGGTGAAAACTATTCACCAAACTCCTAATCAGGCCCCAAGTATTACCCAACGCCCTTTGGCAGTCAGTGGAGTTGGAGCTTAAGTCATCTTATAGGACATATCTGCATTCCGCACTGGTAGAAACAAACGTAACAGCTCTATGGAATTTGAATTTACCTCATCACGCATTCTGTCAAGCACTGAATAAAGCTGCAAAAATCCACTCTTTTTCAACAGACAAGCAAATACTCACAACTGGTACCCATGTCTGAATGGTTCTCCACTAAAACAGGAACTTTCAGCCAGCAGCATATTTAAGCATGACCTTTTTGTTACATCTAAAGAGAAAACTGTAGGCCTACAGCACTAATTGTGCTGCCGACTTTTGTATCCCTCTTAAACCTGCCTGAGCCCTATTATTGCAGCCTGTGCATCAAAATGAACACACCTGCATTAACACAAATGGACGGTCTTGGTCGACTCAGCGGTCTTTTTGGGATCACCGCCTTGGCTAAATGGCGGTCCCATCACCAAACTCGTAACTGGCCCTTAAATGTGTGTTCACTACTGCAAAGCCAACCTCCTCAAAGGATAACATTGGGTTATCCTATTACATTTAATAACTAATAACTTCCATTTGGGAGCAGGTAGGAATATAGGGCCCTACCTCTGCCCAAAGTGCAGACCTAAAGATAGTACTCATGAATGCCCTTTGTGAATTCCCAAAGTCATAAACTTGGATGTTTGGTATAAGTTTAGACTAAACATCTAAGGTTACCTGTTTTAATCAGGCCCAGAGAGATTGGTGTCCAAAGAATTGTAATTTAAAACCTTATTTCATAGCAGTCGGATTTTAAGTCACAAATCTGAAGATGCCACTTTTAAAAAGTTGGTATTTTCTTCTTCTAGCTCTTTGGAGCCTGCTGCCTGTATAGTAGGTCACATGACTAGGTGTAGCCGGCATTTGGTCTTTGTGTACTGCTCCCAGACAAATAGACAAAGGGGAAATAGATGTTGGCAGGATGGGACTTGATAAGTGGGAGGAGCTATCACCTAACACACTTGCACATCTCAAAGGCTCTGTCTGAGCACACTCACAAAGGATTTGACACTGGTCTTTTGTGACCCCAGACAAGCAGGGACCAGGGCAAGGTAGCAGGAAATTTCAACCACCTCTGGGGGTAGAAGCCTCCAGAATCTTCTCCTACTGCAAAGTGGGTACCTGCATAAATAGTGGAAACTGAGACTGAATTCTTCAGTATACCTCTGGACTTAAAGAAGACTCATAAGGACAGCTGTGCTGCTCTGCAAGAAGGACTGCTACACTGGTTCCCTGTTGCCCTGAATGACTGGAGTGGACCTGTATCTTGAACACAGGACCACCTATGGTCTCCTGATCAGAGTCTCAGGGACAGAAAATGTTCAATCCACCTTGAACTCAACACCCAGACTCTGTCTACTGTACACCCTACACCTCAGTGGTGCCACCCCAGTCCTGGACCTCTGAAGGTGCTCTGCTAGCCCAGCTGTGGTCCTGAGGCAGAACCAATGCAGTGCGATGTATATTATTGCACCTCAGCTTAAGAACCGCCACAGTGTGGCGCATCCCAAACGTAGACCTCAAATTAGTCTCCTCAGTGCAGGCCTTTGCATCTCAAGTCCTTTGTCGATTGTATCCTTGACGACGGTGCAGGACTTCACATTATAGCCCTGCAGCTTTTTTAGAACTGCCACTGTGCAATGCATCCTCGTCAAATGATTTCCAATTGCTCCACAAACCAGCAGTCAGCTTTGATGTGTGACTATGTACCAGTCCAGCACAACCAGATAATCACAGTTTTTGCCTTGTACTTCTCAGCACTGTTTTCACTTAAATCTTTCAAATTGCAAATCACCAGTTCTACTGAGTAAATTTTTGACATTGTGATCTCAAATAATTTATTACATTTCACCCTATTTTTCTAAATTGATGTGGGTTTTTTCTTGTACTGTGTCTTCACTCTATTTCTGTTTCAAGTAGTGCATATACACTTTACACATTGCCTCTAAGTTAACCCTGACAGCTTTGTGCCAAGCTACCAGGGGGTTAATCATGGGTTAATTTGGGGTTTGATTGTGTTTGACCGAGACAGAGATTGTGGTTGCTGCATTAGTAGGGGTTCACCTCACCCACCTGCCAGTAACCTAATTTTCTACAAATAGTAAATGTGAAGACACAAAAATTAAACACATTACCAATAGATACAGGGTTGGAGTTAGAAATTCCCAAATTTAACCATGTTCCTGAATGGGTGTAAAGTCTGAGAAGGAATAATACATTTGATCTCCCCAATTCAAATACTTTTTCTAAGGAGTATACAATAGAAGTTGCAACACTTAATCTGAACTCTCCACATTTACATAATTTTCCCAGTAGGCATGGGTTTGACAATAGAGTTGTGAATTTGAACTCTTCAACATAAAACACCTTCTCCAACAAATGTTTGTTTGGAATTAGAATAGTAAATCTATTTGCTGCTAAGTAAAACACTTTCCATAATGATTGTGAGTTTGAAATTAGAACAGTAAATCTGAGCTCACCAGATGTAAGCACTTTTGCTAAGTGTGAAGTTGGAGTTAGACTAGTATTTTAGAACTCCCCAAAATTAATTTGGAGTTAAAATATAAAATTTGATCATCCCAAAAATAAACATTTTTTGTGTAAGTGTGGGACTTTAGTTAAAATTATATTTAAACTTGCTAAGATGATTTTCTAAAAACAAAACTATGGGCCTCATTACGAGTTCGGCAGATGGGAAGACCCGTCCACCGAACTTCTGATGGGAAGGTTGCTGCCATGCTGGCTACCTCCCCGCTGGGCCCATTATGGCTTTCCCACTGGGCTGACGGGTGAAATCCAAAGTTTCCACCCGTCAGCCCAGCGGGAAAGTGACAGCAGCATTGTTGCCAGCTTGTAACCGAGCCGGTGGCAATGCTGCCGCAGCAGGGGGCACCAACACCCTCGCAATGCTCACTGTCTGCGCATGGGTAGTGCAGGGATCCCACTGTGGCCCCCTGCACCTGTTCTCTGCTAGCCAGTGATACTGCCATGAAATGGCCGGTGGAGAACCAAGTTGTAATCAGCAGGGCAGTGCTGCATGCAGCACCGCCCTAGCTGATTCCGACCTAAACCACCATCAGACCAGCGGGATCACCGATCTCGGCGGTGACAGTGGTACTGTGGCAGTCTGCCATGAAACGGCTGGCGGAGAACCAGGTTGTAATCAGCAGGGCAGTGCTGCATTCAGAGCCACCCTTGGCTGATTTTGACCTCCACCACTGTCAGCCCGCCAGGATCAGCAGTTCCCTGGTGGTCTGACACCAGGGTCGTAATGTGGTGGTCAGACTGCCACAGCAGCGGTCCTGACCGTCACCGCGAGGATGGCAGTTTCAAAACCGTCAGCCTTGTAATGAGGCCCCATATATGTTTACATCACTTTAGTGCTATATTTAAACCAATATTAATAACTATTGCATTAGATTAGATTTTGATTTATAAAGCACACTATGTCCTAAGGCATTAAGACGCTACCAACAGAAAAAGAAGCTACCCACAGAAGGAACAATTATAGAAGAGAGATTAAACAAATCTTCAATTTCTTACAGAAGGTCATGTGAGAGGTGAAACTGGCAATGTGGATCGGCAGTATGTTCCACAATTAAGGATCCTCTACCAAAAAGGCGCGGCCACCCCATCTCACTTTCTGAAACCTAGGAATAATCGCCTTCTGCAAAGAAGAGGATCTCAACTGCCTTTTAGGAGAATACCATTAGAATGACCTGAGGGAGACGGTTCCTGAAGGATGTAGCCCTAATGGGCCGTGCTAAGTACTTTGAAAATCACGTGCTTCCTCACACGTAGCTAGTGTTTAGAGTGCATGCCCTCCCACACTGACTGACATTTGGGTATATGCAATACCAAGTGGGCAGCCATGTTTTGAATAACCTGGAGTTTATGGAGAAAGGATTTTGCAGTAGTCAAGGTGAGGGGTAATCAATGCAATGACTACTGCAGTTCTATGTTCCCCAGGAATGAGAGGAAGGATCTTTTTATTAATTTAAATTGTAATGATGAAAAAGCATGTTCTTGTGGTCCAATTGACCTGAGCATGAAAAGTGAGTGTGTTATCAAAGATGACTCCTAGGTTTTTTAACAGAAGCAACTGGAGTAGGTAGGGGGCTACAAATCTCTAGACACCATAGCTCTGACCACACAGACTGCTGACGCCCAAAGACTAGGATCTCTGTCTTCTCTGCATTCAATTTCAGACGGTTCTCCTTCATCAATATCCCAATGTTCAACACACATAGTTTGAATTTCTCTGTCACAGATATCCTATTTTCAGATATTGAGATAATAATCTGGGTACCCTCTGCATATGACAGGACCTGGAAACCAAATGACCGCACCAGAGTTGCCAGTGAAGCCACATATAGATTAAACAAAGTGGGACTGAGTGAGGACCCCTGTGGCACCTCGCAAGGGAGCCGAAAGGCGTCTGCCCTGAAGTCACCACAGCTGACAATCTGGGTTATATTAGTGAGAAAAGACCCCAGGAAAGCCAGTGTGGTGTCCATTACCCCTGCCAGGTGCAATCTTTGCCCCAAGCAGGAGGGTGACACCGTATCAAAGTCTGTTGACAGATCCAACATTACCAGGATGGCTGTGCCACCCTGTTCCACCTGGCAGCAGATGTAGTCTGCTGCAGTGACCTAAAACCGTTTCGGCACTGTGACTGCTTGGAAACTATTCCGTAAGTGGTCCAGAAGATCCTGCACAAAGATAATGAAGATAAACTTGATCAAGGTCTGATTAAAATATCTTTCAAAGATTTTCACCAGTGCAGACAAAAGCTAAATTGGGTGCAGATTTTTAAAATTGTCTGACTCCCCATTCAGCTCCTTTTTTAAGGGAAATAACAAAGATCTCTTTCGAGATTCGTGTATAGACTCCTGTGTAAATTATCTGGTTATAGGCTGCTTCTAAAAAGTAGTAACCAAGCCAGGAACCAATTGTAAAACTCAGGGGGACAGGGGTTCTCTGGGAACTCTGATGTCAGGTGCATAAGTTGAGGATATGGGGTAAAGGTAGATAGAGTAGCAATAGGCTCAGAGTAGCAACAGGCTCCTTAACTGTGGAAGCCTCTATGTCCTCTCCAAGAGAGAAACTGTCCTCATTGACCTTAAAATCAGAAAATATGTTTCGTATTCTCTCTTTAAATTAATCTGCAATCTTGTTACAAAAGCTTTGTGAGTTCTCTAATGATTGCTGAGCCTGGGGGACGGGGGTAAAACTCTTTCACAACTTTAAAAAGTTCATTGGGGGTATTGCTAGTATATTGCTGGTATATTATAGAGATTTAGAATCAAATATGGTGTGTTTATATATCTCTATTAGCTTTTGTGTTTAATTTTCCAATGGGAGGACGCCTCCACCTATGTTCTTGCCTAAGGCATTGTCATCCAAGTTCCTTTAATTCATCTGAGAACCATGGCGCAGATGTATTGGCTCTTGCGTCTTAAATTTAAGTGGGGCCACTTGTTCAATGGCATGCGATACCCAGGTGTTAAAAGCCTCTGGCAAGGGAGCCTATGCACTGTTCTTTGTCACCCTTATATCATCTAGGGCAGCTTCCAGATCTATGTGGGAGATTGTGCTCCAACTTCTGTAACATACATGCTTACCCTGTATTCTTACATCTTCCATCTGTAGTTTAAGGGTAAAAGTAACTGCTAGGTGATCCAACCAGCAAAGTGGAAGTACATTCCCTATCTCCAAGGCTGAGTGATTCACAAAAATTCCATCAAGGGTGTGGCCAGCAGCATGAGTGGGAAAGTTACCCAATTGGGAGAACTCAAAATTCTTCATCAGTTCTAAAAATGTACTAACATCTTTACATTTCTGATCTTCCAAATGACATTTAAAGTCACCTAAAATGGTAAAATTAGGGCTAGCAATGAAGGGTTCAAGAACTTGGTCCCAAGTTTCAACATACTGAGTACAAGAGTCAGGGGGATGGCACACCAAAAGTCCGGAAAAGAGAAGCATTTTATTAGCTTTAAATCTAAACTATGCTATCTTGAGGATATCCTGTGAGTCAGACCCAATAGCTTGCAAGGTGCAGTTCAAAAAATGTCCTGAAATGATTGCCAGTTCTTCCCTCTCACTGCGAGAGGCATGAGCTAGTCTGACAATTGAATGCCCCAGAGGAGTGGCTTCTACTATTTCTGGTCTATTAATTCTGCTCCATGAAAATCTTTGTTAGAGAATAGTTATTTAATTTGAAATATGTGATAATATCTGTATTAGTATTTAAAGTATTTAATGATATATTAAATAGTTTAACATTTTATTGACTAATTTATAATTTTGTAACAAATTAAGTATTAATATACTTTCCAAGTAGATTTCATACAAAGTAGCATACATTTATAATGAGATACATTTTATTTCAGCATATATTTTTATTACAATAACCTGTACATTATCACTTAACCAGAAAGATTATGATAAATGTTAAACATTTGTATAATGCACAGTAAAACTGAACACAATTGTCAAATAGCTGTTTCTTTATTTAATTCCCAAACTAAGGTATATTACATAAAGGATAAGTTTGTTTGTTGTTATCATTTTATTGGCACGCTTTTAAAAAATAGAATTCATTATTAAAATATTCTTAAATTCAGAAAATAAATTTGCTTGTGATTTATTTAACAGTAGTTATTAATACATAACAATAACAAAGTTGTAAAGTTGCTGTAACAATGTTAACATTTATAAATAAAATATTTATATCTTGAAGACTTTTTTGTATTTAAATCATTTTTAGAAAGAATAGGTTTGTTATTTTTTTAATCTCCATTTCGCTGCCACTTTTTACTACTAACTGTATTGTGTAGTGTTTTTGACATCAGTATACAGCTTGATGGGTGTAGCAGTTCTTTTATACAGCTCTGCATTTCAGGTAGGTCATTTCTTTTTTGATTCTGAACCAATATCACTAGGTTGGGTGGGTGTACACTAATGTTAGTGAAGATTTTTTGATTTAGCTATAGTGGTTTGATTAGTTAGGTTGGGTAATTTATATTATTATGTTTTATAAGTACATTAGCTATCAGTATATTATGTAGTGATTTTTTTATTTATTGTATTCCATTGTCTGCTTGTGTTTTGCAGTATGCGTATTTCTGACATTTGTTTTGTGGGTGGGAATGTATGTTTCTTTGTGCAAAAATCATGCAGGGAGGTGCAGGGCCTTAAATAATGACTCTAAGCCTGCCTAGCACCATTATTTAACACCTAGGTATCGGCAAGCGTTAGGGGCCCTGTGGGCCTTTTTCCATGGTCAGAGACTATGGAAACAGCCCACAGGTGCCCGTCCCTGCCCCCAGGGACACCCCACACCCACCCACACCCACACCTGTAGGGCACCTAAGGACGGGGGAACCCATTCCAGGTAAGTCCAGGTAAGTATTTTTAATTTTTTTTAAAGTGCCATGGGGGGCATAACTTGGGCGCCCCTACATGGTACGGTGCCCAATGGCCATGCCCAGGGGACTCAAGTCCCCTGGGCATGGTCATTGGGCTGGGGGGAATGACTCCTGTCTTTATTAAGACAGGAGTCATATCCATGGGGGTTGTGCATCAAAACAATAACACTAGACAGGTTTGAGTAATTTTTTGGACTCTAACCTGACTAGTGCCATTCTTTCCTGCACAACCTCCAGTTTTCCCTATGCCTCCCCTACGCGGTTAGCGTCATGTATTTTGACGCTAGCTAGGCCTTGGCACTGGCTTGCGCCATTCCTTAAATATGGCGCACGACTGGTGCCCTGGAATGGCGCTATAATTTTTTACGCAAACCTGTGCTAACGCAGGTTTGCGTCAAAAAGTAGAAATATGGGCCTCACTTCCAAAATGGCCGCCACAGTTTTGTGGACTGGTCATGTGATTTTTAAGGGGTAAGGCCTTCCAAGCATTGGGTTAGGAGGGACTACTTGGCCACCAAGGTAGTTATGACTGTATACCTGTGTTTAATAAGCTCTGGATTCACTTTGATGTTTGAATGCATCATATTGTTGCCCATTTTTCTATGGAATGGTAGGAATGATCAGGAATTCAATAAGTTTGATTAAAGATATTCTGTTACAGGATGACCCCCGCACTTGTGTGGATAGGTCATGTGATTTTCTGAGGGGCTATGCCCTCCAGGCGTTTGGTTAAAAGGTACTGTTTGTTTGCGTGCCTGAGCTTGATGATTGATTTGAGCCCAGTGGGAGTTTATGTATCTGTGGTGAAGTAAGTAATATTTGTGTCTAATGGATTTATGCTCTACAGCGACTTGAACTTGAGTGTGTTTATGGATTGGTGTTTATTTTGTCTTCATGTAGATAACATTGTCCTTTCTTTATACTAGCGGTAAGCATGGTCCTGTGGGAGTCCTGCTGCTGTAGATCGGATGTTAGAACTTGAATCTTGACTTGGTATGTTTTTTGTTTAGTTGGATGTGCCAGACGAAAAGGATTAATCAGTGCTGTTCTAGGATGTTGATGTTGAAGCAAGTATTAATATGTTGTATTGCTTTATTTTTTAAATTAGTTTCAGTATTAGTTGGTTCACTTTGCTTGGGGCTATTTAACTTTTGTCAGTTGTTCGAGAAGCACCGGTGGGTGATTTTATTTTATTGTATATATATATATATATATATATATATATATATATATATATGCATATATATATGTATATACACTTTTTGGTGTAAATTTGGTGCTGCATGTTATGACGATGTAAAAATGCCTGTTTTACACTGAGGTTTGTGTAGGCTGTTTTCTGGGGTTCCTTGTAAGTGGACGATTCACTTGCATATACAGCGTGATTTGGTTTTCTGCTGCCTTTTACTGTTGTTTAGCGTTTTATTAATGTAGGTTATTTATTGTGTTGTAGAGCAACAATTATTGTGATTTAATCCACTTTGAAACATTGTCCTGAGGATGGTCTCATGGACAGTTTGAGCCTTGGGAGACCGAAACGTCAACCTTATACTATCCATGACGCAATTCTTTGCATGCGCTGCTGTAGTCCATTAGGAGTGATTTCTGATTGTTTGAAAGACTGCATAGAGGACTCAAAACTTTTGTGGTTGGAGAGTCAGGAGGGTTGGCGCGCTCCTTCTGACCCTTAGATGAAAAGGGATTGTGGACTCGAGGGGCCAGCAGTGTATTTGTATAACTCTAAACATTTTCTTTGTTGCTGTGCTATATTGATGAATATATTATTAGCGAATGTATAAAAATTCTTAATTTTTCCAGAAATGAATGACACACTGTTTGAATATTTATTTCTTCATAGAATTTGTATTTAATATTGCTGAAATATTTGTATGCTAATGATTCCTCCATGAACATTGTGTGCTTTAGAACTCACCATTTGGAGAGCATAGAGTTTGTTAATAAGACTCTGCTTTTGTGACATCATGCTCAGAAAAATAGGCAAACTTTTCTACATACGTGCTAGAACTCCCCACTGGTGGAGTTGGACAGTGCCCCCCTTGTGTACATTTGTAAACAGTTCTTAGGTGCTGGTTTTATTTATAAAGTGGGGTCTGTAATGATGTTAACAGAATATTTCTCCCTAATTTGCTGCTGTTTGGTAAACATCTTCACTTTCAAACACAGCATAATATTCAAGCTCAGAAACCAAAGAATCAACTATTTTCACATCCCAATCATCAGAAGCCCCCTTAGGTGTTATTAAATCATTCATAGAGACTTTGAATACATATGGAATTTGAATCCTTTCCGTCAGCCTGAATATATCAAATGATACTTTATCCCAAACCATCCAATCAGGAATCAGTATCGCTGCAATGTTCCGTAGGGACACGTCTCTGCGGACCTTATATGAGGACAGGTGATGCTTCAGAACCTCATCCACCAGTTCAGCAGCAGAGCATGGAAGAAGATAATGATCATGTATCGGCAGAAAGAAAACAATGACAAACCCAATACAGAGAAGGAAGGCATGCACAGTAAGAGAACCAAGAGATGATTCCATTGATGAATCAGACAGTTAGTTTTAAGCCAGTTGAATAGCGTATGTGCTCTTGATACAGGTGCAGTTGAAGATGCTGATGAATTTGAAAAAGAATCATTTATGTTGGCAAAATATACAGAAGCAGTTTGTGCAAACACTGGTGCCAGGGTCGGAGAAGGAGAACTGGTAAACATGTCCCTTGGTGGTTCGTAGTAAATGATTCAATCTGTTTGTGTTGAATTTGAGTAATATTTCTCAGACCTTTTGGCATTTCTTGTCATAGATGTAGTGACAGGTACCTATAAAAGTTAATTTTCCACCCTCCCCAGGTTTGGGGAAGTCTCATCACTGTTGGTTACATTTTGAAGAGGCACATCCTGACTGGCAGTAAAAGGGGTTTGGGAACTGTGCAGGATTCTGTGGTGAATCAATTTTAGTTCCTATTGCGGCTCAGAGGTTTAGCTTAGCCTTTTGGCTTGCAGGCCTGTGTCCCTGTCACCTAGTGACTTTTAACCTACTTAGCTTGCTCTGTTTTATTTAATTTCTTTATTATTTCTTCTAAGATGGCTGCCATTGTTTATATTTCATAAAGATTTTTTGATTTGCATTAACAGTGCCACTCTGAGAAGGCGTCATTATCAGCATCATGATCAGTGATGCATGTAGGTATTGTTATCATGTTCCTTTCTCACTTTTTGGTGATAGGAAAATAATGTACACTTGTTGGGGATTGTTGATTAAATTACCGCCACAAGTCTGCCTCCTTATCAGTTGTTTAGGAACATACTTGCGTCAGGGATCCTACATGATCTGTATAAGTACATCTCACATGGACGAGGTCCTTAGAGGGGTGCCTTCCAGATGTCATCTACACTGCACGTCAACTTCCTGCAGAACTTAGCCTTTGTGACACCATGGAATCTGGCCTATAGACCTCATTCCAAGGTAACAAGGGTTGGGGAGCGCTTCTCATGGACATGGTACTGGCATATTAGGTTCATCATACCTAGCTCTCAGTAGGTTAAATATTAGGCTCTCTTTGCTAGGAAATTTATATCTCATATTTAATGTAAGATTGTATTTTCCTGTGTAAGGTAGACCATGTTCCCTTTGGACTACCGTACCCTGTAAATAATGTGGACAACCTTGGGTTGAGCAAGGTAGGTAAAAGGGCTCAGGCCTCAGGCCCAGAGCCAAATAATGTGCCCGTGTAAAATGCTAAAATAACCTCACAACACAGGAAAGATGTTCCATAGTGGATAGGCTTCTTCTTGGACCATCATATCATTTTGGAATAGTGGGAGTCCAGGTTTCCCTTACCCTAAAGGAAAGCTTTTAGGTCCAGAGATTGAGGGCAGAGAAGGAGTGTGATCAGCAGATCTCGGCCCCTGCCAGATTAAAGAAATACTTCCAGTAAATAGCTTTCTGATGGTTGTGTGTAAAAATAACATTATCTGACATGAATATTGTGTCCCACACATAGTTTACAAAATATCCCACAGGTGTAGATTTTGGCTACAATGTTCTAGTATCATAAACTTCTGTCATCTTTTTTCCTCCCAAATAGCCACCAATCGTGATAGTGGTTGCAACAAACCCCACTGTGATTGACACATTTTATGTAGAAAATTAAGTTACATTTCATATTATTTTGGAATAATGGGAGTCCAGGTTTCCCTTACCCTATAGGAAAGCTTTTAGATCCAGAGATTTGAGGCAGAGAAGGAGTCTGATCATCAGATCTCGGCCCTTGCCAGATTGAAGGAATACTTCCAGTAAGTAGCTTTCTGATGGTTGTGTGTAAAAATAATATTGCCAAAAATATTATCTGACATAAATATTGTGTCCCAAATATAGTTTACAAAATCTCCCACAGGTGTAGATTTTGTCTACAATGTTCTAGTATCATAACCTTCTGTCATCTTTTTCCCTCCCAAGTAGCCACAAATCGTGGTAGTGGCTGCAACAAACCCCACTGTGATTGACACATTTTATGTATAAAATTAAGTTAAATTTCCCACACACCCCTCTCCTTTCTCACAGTAAAAGTAATTAGTTCCTGTTAAAGCTGAGCACCTAATGACAATACTTTCTTCCCCAATTTTACATGTTGGTGGAGCTCATCTTTACCCATATTTCTCTTTCCATCTCCCATCCTCTTCCATGACCAGCCTTCTCTGCCCCTTCTAGGACAAAAGCAGAATCCTTTTTCTTGAAGTTAAATCTGCTATTCAGTTCTATGTCAGAATATGGAATTCATAAACATACAACTGCAAAATATAGACTGCCCAATATGAATTGCCACTAACACTTTGTCATCATGATAAGAATGTACATACTGTATATATATCTATCTATATATCTATCTATATATATATATATAGATAGATAGATCGATCGATAGATAGATAGATAGATAGATAGATAGATAGATAGATAGATAGATAGATAGATATATGCATAGGGTCTTCTGAATACGATTTGGTCAGTGAAAAAAATATCACACATCCTGCCAGACCTGAAGCTTCTCCTTCTTGCACGTGTCTCCCTCCCTCCTTCATGGCATTTTTCTCCCACTTCCTTCAAAGAACCCCTGCATGCCTGACGAAAACAAGAGGACTGTTCTACACGAGGTCATGCAATCTTTCTATAAAAGTCATTCTCTAGTTTCCTTATTAAGGCTGAGATGTGACTTCATAATGCCTGCATCCTGACCCAGCAGCCAAGTTGAAAGTTAGGTCATGCATCATCATTATAGTTGCAGTTTAAACAATGGAAATGTGAAGTGGCTTTTCCTTCTGATCTGTTTTTTGTAAATTAACAGTGATCAGCAGAAACAAGATATTTATGGTAAAATGTGTATTTATTCCACTACTACAGCTTATTACAGGAATGATAGAATTGCTGCATATTTTCACGTTATAACTGCAATATTGTATTTAATCTGACACATTAAAGTGCTTCTAATATATTTTGCAACAATTTTTTAACTGTTATTATGTGTGTTTACTTTTGCATTACAGATTCCACATTTATTTTGTCATATGAAAGAGAAAGGAACCAATGATTTAAGTGGATTGCAGGAAGGGTGATGAGGAGGGTCACCTATTAGTATGGATTTTGCAACTCACCATGACCATAAAACAGAACCTGACCTTCAACCTCATTCCCCTATATGATCACCGGACTGCTCAGCATATAATTCAGATATTTCACTCCACCACCCAACCCTAAAACTTCTCAATTCAGGACCAATGAGAAGCATTTCTGAAGGAAAGGTCTCAGAACAAATCCCTAAAAACATCTGTTAACGCAAATATTTCAAATTGAAATTATTAATGAATGTTTATAATGAAATACAAAGTAAAATGATTAACGTAGAAAAATAACGTGCACGTTTAAAATTGTGACCTCAGAGAGCGATCACCAGAATTCACAAATTATATTAAAAGAGCAACTAACATATCTGAAATATTGAATATGTATTAGATTAATGTAGTAATGTGTCATATTGAGAGATATAACCTATGTTTTGTATTGTATTGTACGGCTTAACTTAGCAAGAGTCTTGGCCTAGTTTGCCAGGCCTCATGCAGGATCTGTATTCCTTAGCGTTTAATGAAAAATGCAGAGAAACTGAACTAACCGTGAACTGCTCATTGTTTAATAAAATTTGCTTAGCTGAAACCTTTGCGTGAACCGACGGACAGGAGATGATGGAACTAGAATGTAATAACTAACGTCTAAAGCACACTGAGTGTATTTTCCCAGGACTCGAAAAATGAAGACACTGACTGGAGAAGAAGATGCAAATTTTCGATACCTGACTAGCCGAATGATGAGGACATCGTAAAGTGAACCAATCAGCGACATGAGAACTGTGTAATATTAGAATTCATAGATTTGAGTTACGAAAATTATTGGGTAGAGAAAAATCGTATGATTAATTGACCAATTAGGAATTGGGGGAAGAGTCTGGGTGACTTTGATATAACGACATAACAAAGGGAGAAAACTTGAGATGGAGACAGATGTTAGGTGCAGATGTTAGGG
The DNA here is from genome assembly GCF_031143425.1 of Pleurodeles waltl. Taxonomy (NCBI): domain Eukaryota; kingdom Metazoa; phylum Chordata; class Amphibia; order Caudata; family Salamandridae; genus Pleurodeles; species Pleurodeles waltl. Next base: position 781,194,090 of record NC_090439.1, read on the forward strand.
GAGCTCGACTGTGAGATTGTAGAAGAGATTCGAGATTCTGTCATTGGGCTCATACTCTCTCTCGAGGAGAGCCTGATGTGATGCTGATCGACTGATGACCTGAAGACGAAGTCTGACTTTGTTGCTGATCCATTCCGAGGATAGGTAGATATGACAATGTGACTGAATTACCTTTTGTGTCTTTTTTTTCTAGGTACCAACTGCGCTGTCTAAATAGTTTTCTCTTAGCTAGATGTTTTTCAAATTCTTGTTCTTAATTGTTTTTGCATGAAGTCCCACATGCTGATGCTAATCTGGGTTAGGTGAGGTTCCTACTCTATGACACTGACAAAATTACAGAGACAAATGATTGACGTATTGATTTGCTGAACTCTGTTACTTATGTTGACTTATTCACCTTTGATTCAATTGATGACTTATGCTAATCCTTTAGAGTGTATTATAATGCAAGTTTTGGTTAGGCTATGCTTTTGCTGTCTTCTAATGAATTAATGAGAGAATTGCTCGAATTGAATAAAGTTTGACTAATCTCATGACTTAGTATTGTAACTAGTAGGGAAATAAAATTGCTAAAATGTATACAGAGTTGTGGTTATTCATGACTGAAAGGTCATGGTGTGATGATTATTAATTGCTGATTAACAAATAGACTAATGGTTATTGAATTTTGTGTATTGATTATTGAGAAACATTGGTCACATCATAGCTAGGATACTCCATGCTAATCAAAAGGTTCATGGACCTATGCACGTCCCCTTGTGAGTTTACTTATGAAGAATCAGGCGTGTCAACAGTTTTTGGAAGCAGCTTGATGGTTAGTTTCCTTGGAGAACTAGTTATGTGGTGACCGATGGTTATGGTGGTAGTTTAAGCTAGATTAGTAGTTCATTATTATTGTGATTTAGATTTTGCTTTCGAAATGGCAATTGTAGCAAGAATGATGTCCCCTGAAGCCCAGAAATGACTTTCCCAGATCCTGAATCCTGCTAGTAGAGTTGGGTATGTTTTTGGCATTCTAGTGATAGGATGAGAGTGATAGGTTGCAATTCCAAAGCTTATGCAAATCGCAGGTGAATTGTGACATATGTGAGGGAGTCTGTGTGCTCCAGATGAAGTTTTAGTAGGAGTGTGCGTACTCCGGAGTATGAGAGTAGGGAAGTCGTTGAACTTCATATGTGTGTGGCGCTTTGTGCTAAATAAATTTCAACGTGGTTGCTGTTGATGGACGGAACCTGCGTGTTCTAAGACTCTGGAGTATATTGACAAGTGTAGGATACACTTGGTTATATGTTGTAATCTGTCTGGTTTAAGTAGGTTGATTGGGCGTGGTCAATAAGTCGGTGTGTGAGTTAAGTGGGTAAGATGAAAATTTCAACTGAGATTTGGCGAGTTCTATGTGCACCAGGACAGACCCATTGATCAGTTGAGAGTAAAATTGCAGGTCGAATTTTGCTTGCGAATGTGGGAGACTGAGAAAGAGGAATAGCTGCATGAGCAAAAAGGGCCATCAGGTAAGTCCGTAAGGTCTCTGAAGCGATTGTGTTATATTCCTTTAGTAAACCAGCAAATTAGTTTTTGGTTTGGTTTTTGATTGGTGCTTGCAATATTTCGCCTTAGTTGTGTGAATTGGAGTTTAGAAGGATGAGCCGCAAGACTTTGTCAGCTGCAGTGTGTGTTAGTGTGAAGTCATTTAAGCTGCTCTGGGATAGGTTGGTTAGCAAGAAGAGTCGCACACGGATTGGCAGCCGTCCGTGTGAGGCAATTGGCTGAGAAAGCGTGTGAAGGGAATCTTGGGAGTAAAAATCATTTCCTGATTTGATTTGAATATACAAAAAGTAGAAAAGATGACGTTTTTCAAAGCATTTAGGAGTGCCATGAAGGGAGATACAAACATTAAGACGACAGTGGGGGAGCCTACCCCACCGGAAAATTCTCCAGCTTATATTGTGATGGAGGAGTGAGGTGTCGCCCCATGTCTTTGGTTAAAGCAGTGGTGAAAACTGACAGAGAAACAGGGAGTTTTAGTGTTTCCTGAGCATGGATCATTTAATTTGTGAATTTTGGATCAGTTGCGGATGGCCCTGTATGAGACAAGGAGCCTTCCGAGACCAGCACAGTTTGAGGCATTAGCAGTTTGGGAGCTGATAGCGAGACAGCAGCAAGAAATAAAGTTTCAGAGGAGAATAAGAAAAGTGGAGAAGTCCTTAGCAGAAGCAAGATGGGATTGGGAACAGAAGAAGTGGAGAACAGTGACATTACAGGATGTTAAGTTGTTTCCTGCTATTACGAAAGAAGATGAGGCAGAAGGGAAAGAGGCGAATAGCAAAAGTGATAAGAGTTAGTCTGGGAGTAAAAAGAAGAAAAGGGCTTACATAGTAGAAAAAGACTCGGATGTCGAGGTTCTTACTACACAGATGCTGAGGGACCGACCTCCACCACATGCGGTGCATGAGGGGGGTCCGAGTACCAGTTCTGCTCCAACTGCCCCAGCACAAGTGTCGGGGACAGCGGGACCAGTGCAAGCAGATAATGGACAGGTACAAGGGGTAGTGCAGAGTACTCCTAATGCATTGACTGCTTCGGTAGTCCAAGCACAGATGCATCCACCACCAGTACAGATAATTTATCCTGAGATACCAATTCTTGAGACAACTTCAAACTTAGTGGTACCCATGGAGCAAGTGGTTTTGAGACCATTGTTGGTCCAGACTGAGCCGACTCCGATGTTGATGCCTCAGGCACAGTCACAGGGTTTGCCGAAATTTACACCACTGACAGGGACACAGTCAGATGTGACTCCAGTTATGAATCAGAGTATGGGAGTAGCTCTTCCACAGAATGCGGGTGTCAGAGCAGCCCCAGATGCAATAGCGCTGCCAATTACTGTTGGTCCAGTGGTACCATTGTTTGCGCAGAAGAAGCCAATCACAGGAAAGCAGGGCGAAATGTCACAGAGCCTCGTGAGGGGGTAAGAAAACATGTGCAGGTAGGTTCGTCTATGGGTCAGACCTATGATGGATCAAGGTCACTAATGGATCTTAGTCCACTCGTTGCACTTCCAGATGCCGCAAATGGCCCGAGTGTAAGTCAAAGCTTGAAGCTTTTGACACCGCCAACTCCAGGTGCAGTGGTACAACAGATGCCATCGCCAAATGCAAGCAACATTACGTTACAGGGATTGACAGCACAGTAGCTGAATGAGTGGTTAGATAGTCTGAATACTCCACAGAATGTGTCCCAAAGTGAAGGGCAGATTGATCGCGTGAGGCTGGCTACAGAAATAACTGAACTAGTCGAGGGATCAATGGGAGTGAATAGATTAGAATCCTATAATGAAGAAGAATTGAGATACTTATGTCCGGGAATCATGAGAGAAGTGGGCAAGATACATCAGAGATTGGCAGACTTATCAGAAAAACATGATATAGAAATTGGGAAAAGGAAGCATTTGAAAAGAAGCTACAGGTTAGATTTTGAGGCAAAGGATTTTGAACACATGAGGTCAGCTGGGATGAAAGCACATACTAAGGAACTATTGCAGAGTGCACAGATTTGGGGAGCACTAGAGAAGTGGGAAGGCAGATGGGCAAAGAAGAAGGATAAACGGAAATGAGATTCACAAGAAGGGTCTGAAAGTGTTCAGAAAGAAAAGGATCCGGTGAAGGTTCTACCAATGAGGGAAATTCCAGGAGGGCAGTTTGTTCATGTTCCTTGGCACAGGAGTGATATTCTGTCATGCACAAATGATTATCCAAAGCTGAGGGAGAAACCGGTTGAAAGGTATTAGCAGACAGAGAGATTTGTGAAACTTTCGAAATGTCTGTGGGAGGACCTGAATACTCTGTTGGAGATAGTTGTTCCGTCTGATTTGTGGGTTGAATGCAACAGTAGATTGGCCAACAAGTGAACCAGAAAGCGATAGAGTTACAGGTGCACCATCACCTGAAGTAATGAAACATTATTATAAAGTGATTGAGTTCCTAAGGATGAGAATTTTGCCTAAAAAAAATTGACTGGCAGAGAATTCATAGGACAGTGTAGGTGGTAAAAGAGTCAATACATGAGTACTACCAGAGATTGTTAAAAGCGTTCAAGGAGTACTGTAGCAAGGAAGCGAACGAGCCGAAAGACATGTTGCATTTTGTGTTCAGTTTATTGGAAGGACTGAGACCTGAAATAGATCAGATGATTAAGAGCCATTTGATTTGTTGGCAAGCAAAGCCGATTGATGAGGTGTTGCAGTATGCGAAATACTGTAGTGACAAGATTGAGTTGAAGCAGAAAAAGCTGAAGGAATAGGCGATGGTGATGCAGATTAAGGCAGCTCAATCAGGAGTACAGGGAACTTTAGTACAACAGGTAACGCAGCAACAGGGAGCTGTTATGTTTCAGCCTCAGGTGCGAGGTAGAGGTCGTGGAGTCAATATGAATTGCGGACCGGATTTGAGTACTGTAGTTGTTCAGAATGATGTGCAAGGAATGAAGAAGATGTTACAGTGTAACATTTGCAGAGCTGTGGACATTGGAAGCGGAAGTGTCAGACGATGGTGCAGGAAGGTGTTGCTCAGCAAAGTGTTGATGTCAAAGCATTTAAAAAAGTGAATGTCCCAAGAATGAGAGGTCTTAATACTAATTTTCAGAATAGCATGAATCAGATTCAGAATTTCCAACCCATGCAGCAGGTGCAAATGCCTTGTGCACAAATGACACAGTTGCAACCAATGCAGCAGCAGGTTCCTATGGTATCTAGACAGCAAAAGCAGATACCTCAAGCCCCGATGGAGCAGCAACAGATGATGCTTACTCAGCAGGTCACGGGTCAGAGACAAGACAGAAGCAGTGACACAGTGCACCAATTCCCATTACATAGTGAGAATTAAATAAGTGGTGAATGGATGAGTGATAGTTCAGATGAGGAGCCATGTATGCTTGCAGCCTCATTGGAGGTAGATCAGAAAGGACCTTTTGTGAGAGGGAAGGTAATTGGTCATAATGTCTCATTTTTAGTGGACACGGGAGCTACACGCTCTACAGTGAGGAGTGCAGAAGTTCCGAACTTACCTCTTTCAGGAAGAACAGTTCAGGTTGTGGGGGTAGCGAATAAGCATTTAACAAATCCGATCACAGATCCAGTTCAGTTTGAGATTGGCAACTTTCAGGGACTGCATACGTTTGTAGTTTGTGATTCAAGTCCAGTATCCCTACTGGGAAGGCACTTATTGTGCAAGACCAAGGGGGTTATTACAACTTTGGAGGAGGTGGTAATCCGTCCCAAAAGTGACGGATATACCACCAGCTGTATTACGAGTTCCATAGGATATAATGGACTCGTAATACGGCTGGTGGTATATCCGTCACTTTACCGTCACTTTTGGGACGGATTAACACCTCCTCCAAAGTTGTAATAACCCCCCAAATGTTTGATTACTTGTTCAACTGCTGGAATAGAGAATCAGATGAATAGTGATGATGAGGAAGAACTAACTCCAGAAATTGAGAATGAAACTACTAATGAGAAATACCCATTGATTGAGTTTTTCCTGATGTTTACAGTGAAAGAGCTTCGTGCAGATTTGCAGGGAACAGTACAGGAAAACGTGTGGGACCTGACAGGTAAAGAAGTGGGCCTGATCAATGGAGTGGAGCCAATTAAGGTCACTTTGAAGACGGATGTAGTGTTTCCGCAGCTTCCACAGTACAATATGGCACAAGATGTTCTAATGAAAGTGGCACAAATAATTTGAGATTTCCTGAAACAAGGGGTTTTGAAAGAAGTGCTGAGTAGCCCATGTAATTCACCGATAATGGGTTTGAAGAAACCTTGTGGGAAGTTGCGAATTGTACAGGATTTGAGAAAAGTAAATGACATGGTAGTCAGATGTTGTCCCGTGGTGCCAAATCCAGCAGTACTAATGTTTCAGATTCCATGCGATGCAGAATGGTTCACAGTGGTTGATTCACCACAAGCTTTCTTTTCTGTGCCTCTACATGAGGATAGTCAGTTTCTCTTTAGTTTCAAATTCCTAGACAGAGTCTACAGCTGGTGCAGGCTTCCTCAAGGGTACACAGAGTCTCCGTCTTTATTTAATCAGATCTTGAAAAAGAACTTGGAGTCATTGGAATTGACAAGTGTAAGTATGACTTGATTGCCCTATTGAATCATTTGGGAAAGTTTGGACATAAGGTGTCACCTTTAAAGTTGCAGTATTGTCAAAAGTCAGTAAAAGATCTGGGACACCAAATTGAGAAAGTGTCAAGGAGGATTGCCAGAGAAAGGATTACAATGATATTGCAAAGAAGTCCCCTGACTTCACAGAGAGATGTTAGAATGTTTTTGGGAATGGTAGGTTATTGTAGTCGTGGATTCCAAATTTTGCTGAAATTGCAAAGCCATTGCAGCAGCTGACACATAAGGATATTACTGATCCCATTACATTAGACCAGGACCAGATGAAAGCGTTTACTGAGTTGAGAGAGAGTTTGTGCAGAGTTCCAGCCTTGGGAATGCCTGATTACACAAAGCCATTTACATTGTTTTGTCATGAACGTGATTCTTGTTCATTGTCTGTCTTGACACAAGTCCATGTAGGTGCTTATCGCCCAGTAGCCTATTTTTCAGCTTCCTTGGACCCAGTTGCAGCAGCCTTACCGGGTTGTTTGCATGCAGTTGCCGCAGTTGGTCAAAGCCTCTCACAATGTGAGAGAGTAATGATGGGATACCCTCTGACGGTAATGGTCCCTCACTCAGTAGAGATTTTACTGACAAGAACGAAAACACTGACTGGTGCCAGACTGACAAGGTATGAGACGAGCATTTTAGGTGCTCCAAATGTAACATTGAAAAGATGTACAGTGCTGAACCTGGCAACATTACTTCCAAGTGATACTATTGAAATTGAAAAAGAGGACGACATTGAGCATGATTGTCTTGAAGTAACAGAGTTGTGCACAAAACCAAGACCAGATATCAGAGATACACGATTGGAAGAAAATGACCAAATTGTCTTTGTTGATGGTTCATGTATCAGAGATGGTACAGGAATACTAAGAGCAGGATATGTTGTGTGCACAATTACAGGTGCTTTAGAAGCTTCCTGGCTTCGAGGAGTATATTCCGCACAAGTAGCAGAATTGGTTGCTCTTACTAGGGCATGCCATGTGTCTGCTAGACTGAGAGTCACTATCTATACAGATAGCCAATATGGATTCAGAATTGTTCATGATTTTGGTCAATTGTGGTCCCAAAGAGGTTTTCTGACCTCTACTGGTTCACCAGTAAGGATTGGTGACAGAATAAAAGAATTGCTGTATGCGATACAGTTGCCTGAAGAAATTGCTGTGGTGAAATGCAATGCACATCTAAAATCACAGGACTACGTGTCACTGGTATTGGATATGCGGATCAAGTCACAAGGTTTTGTGCATTGAACTGTGTATCATTCAAAGACAAGTGGGAGTTGATGTCTGAAGAAGACACTACATGTACAGGTTTTGCATTAAGCGTGATTGACACAACAGAAGAACTGAAAACCTTGCAAAGCAATGTTGACAAGGAAGAAAAGAGATCGTGGTTAAAGATGAAATGTGTCCAGAGACAGGATGAGCTATGGGTATCAGAAGAGGGTCAAATGGTTTTGCCAAATAGTTTGCTGTCACAAATGGTGAGATACTACCATGGTCAGGCACACATCGGGAGGGATGCCATGGTTTGTTTGTTCAAAATCGATTGGTTTAACCCTAAGTTTAGGCAGGCAGCAGAAGCAGTATGCCATAGCTGCATTATTTGTCAGCAATTGAATGCGGGGAAAGGGACAGTGGTGAATTTGAGCCACATTGGAAGAGCAGGAGGTCCATTCAGCAGAATGCAATTGAATTTCATTGAGATGCCTGCATGTGGAGGTTTGAAATACGTGTTGGTGATTGTGTGCATTTTTAGTCACTGGATCGAAGCGCACCCCGCAAGAAGAAACGATAGTCTCACAGTAGCAAAGTTGTTGCTTAGAGAGTTGATACCACGTTTAGGTTTTCCGATCTCTTTAGAATCAGATAGGGGAATGCACTTCAATAATAAGTTGAATAAACTTTTGTGTGCAGCACTAAACATTGAGCAGAAGTTGCATTGTCGTTACCACCCTGAAGCATCAGGACTAGTGGAGCGAATGAATGGTACTTTGAAATCAAGAATTGCCAAGATGTGTGCAGCTACGAATCTGAAATGGCCAGATGCATTGCTTTTGGTGTTAATGTCAATGAGAAATACACCTGACAGGAAGACAGGACTGTCCCCCCACGAGATCCTTATAGGTAGAGTGATGATATTGCCAGCAGTTCCAGCAAATGCACTTGTGAATATTACAGATAATATGATGTTGGACTACTGCAAGGTCTGACTGACGTGGTTCGCTCTTTCTCTCAGCAGGTGGAAGCCACCACACTGCCACCAATTCACGATCCAGAACACAATCTGAGAGCCAGCAACTGGGTCGTTGTCCGAAAGCATGTTCGCAAGAAGTGTTTGGAACCACGTTGGACAGGGCCTTACCAGGTGATTTTGACAACTACGACAGCTGTGAAGTGTGCAGGACACCCGAATTAGATTCACATGAGTCACACAAAGAAAGTGGCATGTCCACTGGATCATAAAGAATCATTGTTGGGAGCACAAACAACTGCAAAATAGGTTGCAGCACCTGAGCCAGAAAAAGAACAAAGAGAACCTGAAATTGAACAAGAGCTTGTGGAAGATGGTTCTATCACCCCTGTAAGAGACGAAGCTCAAGAGTTACAGGAGGGTGCTGGAGAATCAATTATGACAGACACAGCAGGAGAGCCTAGCACAGCAGGCGTTCTCCCAGAAGCAGACGGTGCTGAGAATCATACTGAGCAAGTGCCAGCCCAAGAAGGGGAGGGAGTTGAGACAGATCAAAGTCAAGGTGATCTGACTCCTCCTGAGCCTGTTGCGGGTCACTCAAGAGAAAACACCACAGAGAAGGAAAGAGTCCAGTCCTGAAAAGAATATTGACAGAAGGATCGAGAAAAGGAGACAATTGGCTTGAATCGCAAGTAGAGAAAAGGAAGGAAGTGGTTATAAATGAAACAATAGAGGAAGAAGTAGATACTACGAGAAAGGAAGAATTGAGTGGAGGAGAATTGAGTGGTGATCGAAAGTTGAAGAGGAAGAGAATAGCAAGTCAAAGATACACAGGTCATGAATGGGCGTATGCAACTACTAATGAGTGGCAGCATGAGTTTATGTCTTTTTATATTGATAGGGAAGTTCTGAGTCAGTATTTTAATGTAACCTAAAGGTGATCAAGCAGTTGAACCAATCTGAAAATATTCTGAGTAAAGAGACTGTCAAATTTAAACTGAAAAATACATTGATGTCCTGATTTACATTGAAAACCGGATTTGACAATCTGCTAATCGATTTTGACAAAAGAAAAAGGGTTCCTGAATGAGAAACTGAACTGTTAAAAGAAGAATGGTCTATTTTTGATGCACTTTTCAAAAGTTACTTCTGCTTTCTGATTCTTTACAGATCAAGGCTGAGTAAAATAATCAATTTAGGGATGCTAGATGCTGTAAATATATAACCATTGGATTGGCAATTATGTATGGGATTGTGTTTATAGTGGTGATTGTGGGAATGTCTGTTCTTGATGTGAAAGGAGCCAATCATACTTCTGCTTCTGAGGCTACAACACTAACAGCTTTGGAGAAGTGTAAGTAAGATGAGAAGCATTTGCATGATTATACTAATGCTCAAGGAGAACTTTCTTCTAATGTCTTCTATCGTTTATTAAGTGAATATGTTGAGGCGATGGATGCAAGTGATTGTCTTGTCTGTAAGCAAATTCCTTCATCAGCTGAGGAAGGAGTTACGTACCCTAGTCTTCCACTATCTTTCGGGATAAATTGTAGTCTGCTACTAACAAGATTCTATGACCAAGAGTATATTCAATATTTTTTATTCTAACCATGACGTAGTGTTTTCGTTTGTTCCTATTATCAAGTATTTGAGTAGAGTAGCTAAAGATCATGACATAGTATTGGTTAGAGGATTCTTTGAGCCTACACTAACGTTTGGGACCGCATATGCTAACAAAAATAATTTGAAATGCTTTCTTAAACCATTAGAGACGAGCTTCTTAGGTCATACTGATGACAAGAGAAAGGCATTAAAGGAGAAATTAGAAAAAGGCTTAGCGAAAAGAACTTATAAGAATGATTATGCTTACACTGCAATTAAGACTCAAGGGAAATTAGCTTTAGATGCATTACACGTAGGGAAGCTTTGTATATATAGGCCAAAATCATGCACTGACACTTTATTTGTGAGTACGAGTGAATGTAGGCATGTGTTTTTGTTTCAGACTAAGTGGACTTTTATGTTAAATGGACGGGACCCTGCAATTCCGGGGATTTATTATATTTGTGGACTTAATGCTTATTACCGTCTTCCAAGAGGATGGTATGGGACATGTGATTTGGCTATTGTATTCCCAAAGATTTATCAGATAGATGACTTGAAAAAGTTTCCAAAATTAACTGAATTACATCATAAGCGACAGAGGAGGGAATCCTATTCTGCAATAGTGGGCGATATATTTGGGCCGGTGACTCCTTCATTGGGAATCATCCTGAATGCGATTAAGATACGAAAGTTGTCTACTATTGTGGATAACATGCTGACAAATTTTACAGGGGCAATACTCCTGATAGATACTGAATTGGCTGAGGATAGACCTATGATTCTTCAAAATCGTCTTGCTTTAGACATCCTTCTAGCGAAGGATGGCAGAGTCTGTAAAATGATTAACTCTAGGCATTGTTGTATATATATCCCTAACAACAGTAAGGAGATAAGAGATTTACTTACTAACCTGTCTAATCCAAGTAAGGATTTAAAAGAATTAAAGGAACCAGGTGTTTGGGAAAAGGTGGCAAAAGGATTTGCTTCAGTGGGAAATTGGCTTAGTAATATTTGGAATGGGGTATTATTAAAAATCATACCGGGAATATTAATCATAATTGCTTGCATATTAGGATTATGGGGTTCTTGTAAATTGTGTCAAAAGATTAAATTAAGAAGTTCTAAAAATAATCAGAGGAGGGGAGAACGAAACAGGGAAAGAATCTATAGAGAAGTTTTGAGAAGAAGACAAAATGCCGAAGAAACTGAGTTATGAAACTGTTGATGGTAAAAGTAGTGTGATGACATATTTAGTCATCAGAAGAGGGATTGTTAACGCAAATATTTTAAATTGAAATTATTAATGAATGTTTATAATGAAATACGAAGTAAAATGATCAACGTAGAAAAATAATATGCATGTTTAAAATTGTGACTTCGGAGAGCGATCACCAGAATTCACAAATTATATTAAAAGAGCAACTAACATATATGACATGTTGAATATGTATTAGATTAATGTAGTAATGTGTCATACTGAGAGATTGTCAACACCAGGACAGTGCGCACTCTACGGGCGACTAGAATGCAAAAACCCAACACTCTCAAGATATTGTAACTTATGCATTGTACTGATATGTCATTGATTAACCTTTTCCAATGCAGAATTCAATCCAGAAGATTCATTCTTAAGGTGCTTATAAATACTGTTCATTTGCAATGTACTGCTGCAGGCTTTCATAGTGAGTCAGGGTGTGGTCCCTTTCCAGGGCCTTCTAGAAGATTTCCCTGCAGCATGCCTGGGTGTGGTTGTGGGCTGGGCCAAGACTCTATAAAAGGGAGTCAGCTCAGTGCCACGTGCTCATCATTCAGAGGTCCTGGTGCAGAGCAGCAGCAACTTCCAGAGCTCCTGTTCCGGTGGCCTACCTTGAACTTCCAGGCCTCTGTGCTTTATTCTTCAGTGGTGATTCTTAGTCAGGGCGGTAAGGCGGAGTTTGGGCTGGGCCCCCGACCCCGTATTCGGAGACGCTCTAATTCTTGGGCCTAATTCTCGATGTTAATAACATTTTGCTCATGCGCTTGTAATTGTGCATTTAGACTTTTCATGGCATCTGTATGCACGCATTCGAATCGGCAAGACGCGCGATTCCTTCCTTGAGATCAATTCATGTTATTAATTGTGCGCTACCATTCCTTGACAGTTTCATGGTAGCATTCAAATCGGCAACGCGCGCAATTCTTTCCTGGTGTGTAATTCTTGATATTCACTGTACGCTACCATTTTCTTGGCAGTTTCATGGTGACATTCGAATCGGCAACATACGTGATTCTTTCCTTATGTGTGATTCTTGATATTCATTGTACGCTACCATTTCCGAGGCATTTTGATGGTGGCATTTGAATCGGCAAGACGCACGATTCTTTCCTTGAGTGCATTTCATGTTATTCACTGTGCGCTACCATTTCCTGGCAGTTTCATGGTGGCATTCGAATCGGCAACACGCGCGATTCTTTCCTTGTGTGTGATTCTTGATATTCATTGTACGCTACCATTTCCAAGGCATTTGAATGGTGGCATTTGAATCGGCAAGACGCGCAATTCTTTCCTTGAGTGCTTTTCATGTTATTCATTGTGCGCTACCATTTCTTGGCATTTTCATGGTGGCATTCGAATCGGCAACACGGGCGATTCTTTCCTTGTGTGTGATTCTTGATATTCATTCTACGCTACCATTCCCGAGGCATTTTCATGGTGGCATTCGAATCGGCAAGTTGCGCGATTCTTTCTTTGTGGTTAATTCATGATATTCATTGCGCGCTACCATTTCTTGACAGTGTCATGGTGGCGTTCGAATCGGCAAGATGCACGATTCTTTTCTCCTGTACAAATAATGTAAATTACTGTGCGCTACCGTTCTAAGACATTTCCTTGGTAGCATTTCGAGTTGACAAGTCGCGTGATTTATTCCTTGAATCTACATTGTGTGATTTCCTGGAGCACAATCCTTTATGGTGTTTAATACACATATAAAAACCTGCAATGTGCGCAATTCGCTTTCCAATGTTTTTTTAGAAGAACACAACAAGACCAGATTTCTAGATGTAATGCTGTGTGTTCCTGATATGTATTCTTAAATGGAGACTCATATGATTGTTTAGAAATTGCTCAGAGAGTTTCCTGATTCTCGTGCTAAAAAAAGTACTTGAATCTGAAAGTTCTATTTAACTTTTCTTGTTTCCTCCTCAGGTATTCGGTCATCTAAAGCCTAGTCAATTTTAGGACTATTCTAGGGTTGTTCATGTTTTCAGAAATGACAAGGCTTAGAGTTGTAGCATGGTACTGATTTCATGAGATGTAATTTTGATGTTGTGTTTTAACCTTGTGCTTCCTACAGGTCTCCTTCCCTGCTGTTCCCTTCCTAATCCCCTTTTCCCCACTTGGACTCTCTTAGACTCTGTGACAAAGCTAATCAGAGTATTGGAGCTGTCTTGTGGTGGAAGTGTTGGGAACGTGCACAGACTCCGAGGATCTGGTGACTCTGACAGAATAGTGAGCTCACGAATTATTATCCTCCTGGTTTGTGTGTGTTCTCAATATGGCCACGCTAGACGAGCTAGTCAAGGCTATCACGCAGCTCCAGTCAGAAGTAGTATCATCAAAAGATTTGACAAATAGCCTAGCTGAGAGAGTGAGTCAGTTATAGGATAAGGTAGAGAAGAAGGAACAAAGTCCCACAGGTATGTCTGGGCCAGGTACTTCTTCTCAGACTTCTGGAGGTAATCCGACAAACATTTCCCTCAATGTTCCTTCAGCCATTCCTTTAGCTCCCCCAGAACGTTTCTCAGGTGACCCCTTGAAAGCGCAATCTTTCCTGGTTCAAGTGGAACTACACTTCACCTGCAGACCACATACTTTTCCCGATGCCCAGTCCAAAGTGGCTTTCTTGTTGTCATATCTGTCTGGAGATGCAGCTACCTAGGCTATTCCTCTTGTACGTAAAGATAGTCCCCTGTTATACAACTGGAGAAATTTTGTTTGGGAGTTTGAGCGAGTTTTTGATCGTAGAACTGTAACACTGTCAGCAGATCGTGAACTATTAGACTTACGCCAGGGGAATCAGGACTTAGTGTCATATTTAGCCAACTTTAATCGGCTGGTCGCTGAGACATACTGGCCAGAGGAAAAACAAACGGCCTTGTTTTACAAAGGACTCAAAGAGGAGTTAAAAGATATCTTGGCGCAAATCGACCCGCAACCTACAGACTGTCAAGAATTAATAAACCTTGTCTTGAGGCTTGATCATCGTTTAACTGAGCGAAGAGGAATGCGTAAAAAGACAGAAAAATATTCCTGGCGTGTTCATGATAACAGAGACTCAAGAAATCCGAAAGAAAGAACGCCTGAACCGATGGAGATTGGAACCATCAGGAGACCTTTGACCAAAGATGAAAAGGACCTATGCAGAAAAAATGGACAATGTCTCTATTGTGGGAGGAAAGGTCATTTCATCAAAGACTGTTCAATCAAACCGAAGAACAAGCGAGGTCCAGTTCAGAAGGTTGCAGTCAATGCATCAGTCGAGTCGGAAAACTAAAACACCCAAGATGCAGAGAAGGGTTGCTCTTGGGTGTCACCGTGGACCCTTCACAATATAGACATCTCAAACTAGGAATAAGAGTTCAGGTTAAGAAAAAGACCTATTTCAAGAAGGCTCTAGTCGATTCTGGGGCTACCAGGAGCTTTGTTGACGCCCAATTGGTTCGTGCATGGGGGAATCCCATGTATTGAAAAGAAGACCCCAGAAATCATCTAGGCAGTCGATGGAAAACTCTTGACTGGAGGTCCGGTAACTCTTCAGACTGTCCCCTTGTTAGTGATTTGTGAAGATAAAAATCAAAGAAAGAAACATAAAGAGAAACTTATCCTTGACGTCATCCATGCTCCCCAGTATGGGATCATCCTTGGCTTGCCATGGTTAACTCATCACAACCCAGAGATTAATTGGGCAGAACGAAAGGTCGTGTTCTCATCTGTGCTATGTAAAGAACGATGTCTCCAAAGGACTAAAGAATCGGAAGCTCGCAATTCTTACATAGCTACTGCCGCAGAGAAAGAAGTTCAGTTGCCCAACCAGTATTCATCTTATGAAGATGTATTTGATGAGAAAGAAGCAGAGAACTTACCTCCTCATAGATATTATGACTGTCAAATTGATCTAGTACCAGGTGCGATACTTCCCAACTGTTGGGTGTATGCCCTGTCAAAACATGAAAATCAACATTTATGAAAATACTTGGATGAATTCTTGGAGAATGGTTTCATCCGCCCCTCCAAGTCTCCCGCAGCTTCTCCTTTGTTTTTTGTTCCGAAGGCGAATGGAGAACTTCTAGCTTGTATCGACTATAGGGGTTTGAACAAAATCACCATCAAGAACAAATATCCTTTGCCCTTAATTCCATTCTTACTGGAACAAGTAAAGAAAGCAAAAATCTACACGAAGCTTGACCTTCGGGGTGCTTATCGTTTGGTCAGAATGAGAGAGGGTGACGAATGGAAAACAGCATTCAAAACAAGATATGGCCTTTTTGAATACACCGTCATGCCTTTTGGTCTGTGCAATGCTCCAGCAGCATTTACATTTTTCCTAAATGACGTTCTTAGAGAGTACCTCGATATCTTTGCCATAGTCTACATTGATGACATTTTGATCTACTCAGGCAATGAAAATGAACATGTTGAACATGTCAAGAAAATTCTGGCAGCCCTTCGTAAACACCATTTATATTGCAAACTAACTAAGTGTGAGTTTCATGTTACCACAGTTGAGTTTTTAGGGGTTATCCTTACCCCTCAAGGTATGGTGATGGCAGAGAAGAAAGTAAAAGCCGTATCTGATTGGCCCACCCCAAAGCCTGTTTGTGATGTACAATGTTTCCTGGGGTTTGCAAATTTTTACCGGAGGTTCATAAATCATTTCTCCCAGACAGTGGCTCCAATTACTAAGCTATTAAGAAAGAAAGAAAAATGTGTATGGTCCCCTGAAGCCGATCAAGCCTTTTCAACCTTGAAAGAAGCTTTCTCCACTGCCCCAGTCGTGACTCATCCAGATGCGGATCGACCTTTCATAGTGGAAGCTGATGCTTCTGATGTGGCGATAGGAGCCACAACGAAACAAAGACACTGGTCAGCTTCATCCTGTATCTTACATGTCTCAGAAGTTGAACGAAGCCGAACAAAACTATGTAATTGCTGAAAAAGAGCTTCTGGTGATTTGTGATGCCTTTAAAGAATGGAGACATAATTTGTTGGGTGCCAAATATACTGTCACAGTATATATTGATCATCGCAATCTTCAATTCATGAGTTC
The DNA here is from genome assembly GCF_031143425.1 of Pleurodeles waltl. Lineage (NCBI taxonomy): Eukaryota > Metazoa > Chordata > Amphibia > Caudata > Salamandridae > Pleurodeles > Pleurodeles waltl. Next base: position 781,210,374 of record NC_090439.1, read on the forward strand.
CGCCAGACTTTTGGCTCCTCGGCAATTACGATGGATGCTATTTTTTGCTGAGTTTGATTTTGTGGTAACCTTCCGGCCTGGTAAGGATAATCGCAAAGCTGACGCCTTGTCCCGCCAAGAGTCTACCACATTGCCTGCAGTTCAAACCTCCAGAGCTTTCATTGCTCCTGACAAGGTCCTATGTATCATAAAAACAGAAGATTTCTTTGAAGACATCCGCAATTCATTCACTGTTGAGAAATGGCAGACGTGGGCCCAAGCAGATCCCAAAAGGTCAATCAAGCAAGGATTAACCTTTTATGACTTTCATTTGTTTGTGCCCACTACCAAACTTCGCAAGATATTGTTTCATTAGTTGCATGTTATAGCTACAGCAGGTCAACCAGGTACTCCTAAAATTTTTGAATTAATCCAATGCTACTTTTGGTGGCCTACCTTAACAAAGGATGTAAAAACAATGGTAAACAACTGCGAAGTCTGTGCTCGCACTAAAACAAGTCATTCAAAACCGAAAGGTTTGCTACACTCACTCCCAGCTCCAAGTCGTCCGTGGGAGCACCTTTCTTTAGACTTTATTACAGGTCTGCCAGTGGTTCAACAGCATTCAGTAATTCTGGTGGTAGTAGATAGTCTCACAAAATATGGACATTTCATTGCCTGTAAGAAATTGCCCACCTCTAGTGAACTGGCAACTATATTATTGAATAGAGTGGTTTGTTATCATGTACTGCCAAAAGTGATCCTCTCCGATCGGGGGTCGCAATTTGCCTCCAACTTCTGGAAGACATGGTGTAAAACACTTCAAGTGACATCTACACTATCTACTAGCCACCATCCTCAAACAGATGGTCAAACGGAGAGACTAAATCAGACACTGAAGCAATACCTACGTGCTTACGCTGAAAAGGCACTTCATTCTTGGACATCAATGCTCTGGTTAGCTGAGTTAGCCTACAACAACTCCTTCCACACTTCTACTGGCGTTACACCCTTCTTTGGTTTGTTTGGCTATCATCCTGACACCTTGCCCATCACAATTCCTCAAGAAAGTTCTCTTACTCCGGCTGTGTCAGAAACCATTCAACATTTGCATCAAACCCAGAAATTGATTCAACAGCATTTAGAAAAAGCCAAACAGAAATACAAAAAGCATTATGACAAGAAACATTGTGAGGGACCGCAGTATCAACCAGGTGACAAAGTGTGGCTTTCCACAAAACATATAGACTTCAAAAAGAAGCACATGTTCAACCCTAAATTTATAGGTCCTTACACTGTTCTTCAGCAAATCCTGTGACCTATAAACTGCAATTGCCCAGATCATTACGTATTCATCCAGTGTTCCATACTTCCCTCCTAAAAAAGGCAGTCCAAAAGGTCCGCCCTCATCTAGCTCCTGTTCTAGTACAGGGGGAAGAAGAATACGAAGTCAAGAAAGTGTTGGACTCTAAATTGAGAGGGCGTAACCTATGGTACTTAATCTCATGGAAAGGTTATGGTCCTGAAAGTAACTCATGGGTTTCCGCATCTGATGTTCATGCTCCAGTACTTGAGAGACGCTTTCATCGTCTCAATCCAGACAAACCAGGCCCTAGAGCGCGCCTGGGAGAGGGGAGTACTGTCAACACCAGGACAGTGCGCGCTCTACGGGCGACTAGAATGCAAAAACCAAACACTCTCAAGATATTGTAACTTATGCATTGTACTGATATGTCATTGTTTAACTTTTTGCATTGCAGAATTCAATCCAGAAGATTCATTCTTAAGGTGCTTATAAATACTGTTCATTTGCAATGTACTGCTGCAGGCTTTCATAGTGAGTCAGGGTGTGGTCCCTTTAAAGGCCTTCTAGAAGCTTTCCCTGCAGCATGCCTGGGTGTGGTTGTGGGCTGGGCCAAGACTCTATAAAAGGGAGTCAGCCAAGCTCCACATGCTCACTATTCAGAGGTCCTGGTGCAGAGCAGCAGCAACTTCCTGAGCTCCTGTTCCGGTGGCCTACCTTGAACTTCCAGGCCTCTGTGCTTTATTCTTCAGTGGTGATTCTTAGTCAGTGCAGTAAGGCGGAGGTTGGGGTGGGTCCCAGACCCCGTATTCGATGACGCTCTAATTCTTGGGCCTAATTCTTGATATTAATAACATTTTGCTCATGCGCGTGTAATTGTGCATTTAGACTTTTCATGGCATCTGTATGCACGCATTTAAATCGGCAAGACGCACGAATCCTTGCTTGAGATTAATTCATGTTATATATATATATAGTTTATTCGGTCTGAAATTAGACCAGTAAAAAGCATAAAAATGAACCATACATACAGAGGAAAAAAATAAAAATCATAACCATCACGAAAAAAAGAAAACAATAACAGTTAATACACTGCTTGTCCAACGGACCAAATGTTAGATAGAACTCCTCAGTTGGTGCCTCCTAGCTTATTGGATACCATTTGCCAAGACAGTTTAAAAGAAAAACAGATAGTATACCAAATCTTTTCTGATGTTACCTATAAAAACTATTCTAGAGCAGGTTATACTTAAAAAAAGGTTCATATTACTTCGTAAAATACTTCATACTTGCGAGAGTTAAAAACCAGACATTTAAAAGGGTGCCATAGAGTTAGCCTCATGTCTTAAGTAAATTGTTCAGGGGAATTAAATCTTACCATGTTCAAAGTACTATGTGCTAAGATACTATGAATCGGTTTACAACAGAAAGTATAACAAATCTTTTCTAATATTACCTATAAAAACTGTTCTAGAGTAAGTTATACATAAAAAATGGTTCATAATACTTCACAAAATGCTTCATGCTTGTGAAAATTAGAAACCAAACAGTTAAAAGGGTACCATAGAGCTAGCCTCATGTCTTAAGTAAATTGTTCAGGGGAATTACATTTTACCATTTGCAAAGTGCTAAGATACTATGAATCGGTTTAAAAAAGAAAACCTGCTAAAAAACACAGACAAGAGTAAAATCTAATATCATGAATAGATCAACACAGATAATTATATTTAGAATCCCTAACTATCTGAAAATCCTCGTCCACTAACTGCTGGACCTCTCTTCAGCCAGTAGACTAGGGTCTAGAATAGTCCTACTACGAATTGTCCATGCTGCTGACAGATATTTAGAAACAGAGCTTACTATCAGCGTGGAAGTATCATATTTGCATAATCTGTAGGCACTGATTCCGTTTTGTAATAGCAATACCTTGCACAAGGGAATAATCCACTTTCCTCTATGACATTTATACAAGGGGCAAAAAAATAGAACATGCTCAGGAGTTTCCTGGCATGAATGGCAGTTTATGCATTTATCAGACATAGGACTGTTGGTCGGCCAACGGGCCGTAAAGCTGTTAACTGCTAATGTTCCGTGTCTGAACTGGAGGAACAAGGCTCGGGCACGTGCTGGTATGGGGAGATCCAGGAAATTTTCGGGCCAGGGTTCGTGCTTGACCAGCAGAAACTCTGCTGTCAGCCGACCTGGCCCATTACAATAAAAAGACTCCTCGTAGATTTTTCCCCAGTATCGTTCTTTAGTCAGCAATTTGGCATTAGCAGGAATCATCTCAGGATTTTCCCAATAATGGGAGAGGCCCAGCTTAACCCAGGCTGATTTCATCTCCCTCAACCAGCTAACTTTTTCCCATCCCTGGAATGGTGGTATAAGATCTTTGATTGCTGTCCTGAAGGGCTCGGGCTCTTCCGTTTTCCATAGTCGAACCCAGTATAGAAGTGGCCTTAAGCTTGCTGTATCTTTGATGCTATTTATACCCAGGTCTAATCTTAGGGGAATCATCGGCGTGCCCTTCCCTTGCTTAGATATGTGTCTGAAAAAGTTGTTTTCTTTGGTTTAGAGGGTGTCCAGTTGTCTGTGTGAACCCCAGAGTTCCGCTCCGTACAAGGCAGCAGCACGGATTTGGACTGCAGTGTTAGCCTTTCGTTCTAGCACTCCACTTCTTTGGCTAATAATGAGTGCCCCTTTTTTTATGGCTGCATCCCAGCTGCCCTTATCTGATAGTCTAATGCCCAGATAATCGTACTCCGTTACCCTCTCCAAAAGGACTGAATCCATCATTATATTTGCTTTTAACTTCTTTTTCGGGGTGCTATATATCATAAGTTTTGTATTCTTGGCATTGATATCCAGCCCGTAGTCTCTACAAAATACACAGAACTGATTGACCAGATTTTGGATTCCCATGGATGTTTTGGCCAGCACGATAGTGTCATCCGCATAAAGCAGGCATGGTACTTTATTCCCGGCCAACTTAGGGGAGTCATTGGTGCAGTTTGCTAAATAGTTAATGCAATTGTTTATATATAGGAGGAAAAGGGTAGGGGCTAGGACACAGCCCTGTCTGACTCCTCTTTCGATGGCAACTGGATCTGTTAAATCGCCATCCTTACCACTCCTAATTTGTGCATAAGTGTTCTCGCGTAGTCGGGCCATAAGTTTCAAAAGACCATTTGGGATGCCCACGTTGGCTAATGTCAGCCATAGCTGGTTCCTGGGGACCAGATCAAATGCGGCTCTAAGGTCAATGAAGACCACAAACAGGTTACCCCCTCCTACTTCCACAGTCTTCCATTTGATTGTTAGGAATCTTAAGACTTGATCTATGGTGCTAACTGCTGGCCTAAACCCTGCTTGCAAATTGGAAATGGCATTAGTTTCTAGAATCCATTCTTCAAGATGAAACAGGACTTGCTTTGCAAAACATTTTGGGAAATTATCAAGTAAGGAGATTGGATGGTAGTTGGCAGGGTCAGAGGGGCTGCCTTTCTTGAAGATGGGAACTATCTCCGCTCCCTTCCAGGAGCTCAGGACAGGCGCTCCTGCAGCTACTGCGTTAGAGACCAAGTTCAGGTATGGGGCCCATATATCCGGACTTGTCTTGTACAGGTCACCTGGGATTTTGTCAAGGCCTGGGGCCTTTCCCCATTTCAGTGAAGCAATCGCAGCCTTGGTTTCTGCCAGGGTGAACTTGATTGGGGGGGTCTCAGAGGTCATAATATGGTTCAGTTCCCTGGCAGTAACACCTGTATTCCCTGTATATAATCGGCCAAAGTGATCTATCCACTCTACAGGGAGTATTGAGGCACCAGGCAAACGGTTAGGTTCTTCACTAGCATCGGCCACCAGTTTCCAGAATTTCGAGGTATCATTAGCTTTTGCAGACTCCAGAAGAGAAGCCCATCTAAGTTCGTCCCATCTCCTGCGGGCTCTACTGAGTTCCTGTTTGTAATCTTTCCTTGCTTGCCTTATATGCTCTGTCTGGCCCCCTCCTAGAGCTCTCAATAGATTGTGCTGTGCTTCCCTGCATGCAGTACTAAACCACCTGGCATTACATTTTTTTTTGCTTTGCTGGCAATCTCTTTGGTGAAAAGGTATTTTAAAGAATTAAATAGTTGTGTGTGGGCTACTATAAGCCCTTCACCATCTTCTAAAAGCAGGTGCATACGCTCCATATGGTCAGCCAACTGGCTATACACAGATATCATAGTACCTGAGTCAGTGCTCGCAAATTCCCATTTGACATTGTGTCTATTGTTTGTCAGTGCAAGCTGCTGCTCGTAAATCTTGGGGCAAGGGGCTTCAAGTAGAGGTAATAGACTCCTAACCGATAAAATCAGTGGCTCATGATCACTTTCCTCATGTTCTACAATCTTCATGTCAGCCATATGACCCCACAACCGAATATCAAGCAAAATATAATCTATCTGGCTCTTCTGGGTTCCACGCCTAAATGTAGGATGAAGGACAGAGTCCGAGCGGGAACGACCGTTACAGGCCCGAAGACCATGTGCCAGTGTGATGTCCACAACTTGATGTGTTAATCTGTTCATTCTCGGTCTTTTGCTTGCCACCAGTTGGGGGATACCCCAATAAGCGTCCTCTTCTTTATATAGTTCCTGGGCCAGCGAGTAGGGCTCGAAAGTAACATTAAAATCCCCTGCGATAAGAATGAAGTGGGAGGAGGTTTTGCTGGAAAGAAAACTATCCAAAATAGTCAAAGCATCTGACTCATATTTACTACCCAGGCTCCTGTTGTAGATGTTGATTATTAGGAGCGGTTTCTCCTTAAGGGATGGTATTGATAAACCCATCAGATCGGGACAGCCCATATCTACTATTTCAACCCGGCATTTGAGGGAGCTGCTAAGCCATATGAGCCTGAGGGCCTCCCGGAGTTCGCCTTACTTGCTGGGACCCAATAGCTTTTGAAACCAATTCTATATTTGGGCTCCAAAGCCCACGTTTCTTGAAAAAGGCATATTTTGTGTTCATCTATAAATTTGCCCCATTCAGGGATACTCATTTTATTCTCCAGCCCTGCAATATTCCAGCTAAGAACTGTGTCTAAACCGTCTATTTTATCTTGGGAAGCTTTGGCCGTAGAGTGCCCTCTTGCAAATGAAGTGCCATGGGAGAGTTTAATACCCCTTTCAATCATAGCTAGACTAGCCTCAGTTAGATTTTCCGCTACATTGTCACCCATTGTGTTACTCGCCCCATTTGGATCGGGGCCTGGCATAGTCGGTTCAAATGCCCGGACAGATGAAGTGGACCCGCGGTTACTGGGACCTATTAAATCCGGGGCTGGGTTGGTCTCATATGCCTTACCCTCCTTACTAGCTCCCCAAATACAGGTCTCCATGCTCTGATCACAGAGGGAAAGAGGGGGACTATTTTCCATCCTAGAAAGTTCTATCTGGGCTGGTGAGGGGATTAGTGTGGGGCCTCTGATGTCTACAATAGGAGTCTGATCAGCCTCAGGACTGCCTATTCCTAATCCTTGTGTTTCAATAGTTCCAGCTATGCGATAATTCTTATCCCGATTTCTAGTTCCTTGGGGCTTAGGTGGACCATGCGCAGGGCTGATTTTTAGTCAATCAATTTCAGAAAGAGATGGTGAAAGGGAGCTATGTCCTGACTGGGGGGCAGGCTGCATCTGAGAACTAGTAAAACCTCTAAGTGGCATTGGCGCCCCCTTAATAGCTGGTGAAACTTTATGAGGGTAGAAAGGCTGGAGTCTACACAAAGATACTTCTCCCCCTAGAGGGTTGGATTTGCACACGTTCAAAGAGAGCTGCTGGACAAGGGTGGGTGAATCAAAATTGATAACAATACAATCCCCCGTGCCGGGGTTCTTAAGTGGACCCACCCAACCCACCCTCCTCACCATTAATATTGAGGAAGCCATATGGAATGCAAATCTGGTGTTACTATGTAACCAATGTATGACCTTATTTTTCAGTTCTGTGAATGATTCAGAAATATTGGTTTTAAGCTTAGGAACACTCATGATAACAAGAACGTATGGGCAGGATTCCAGCGGTAGATGTAAAGTTCTCGGGTTGGTTCCTTCATCCCTATACATGCGATCTGTTGGTGAATAGTTCGGATCGGGGGTATCTTTGTAGGATTTTGTTCCCATGTTATTGGAAGAAGCAGCTCCTCCATTCCCCCTCGGAAAGGGAGTGGCAGTCTTAGAGCACTTGTCCTTTGAGGCGATAGCCAGCCTAGCAGTTGAAGCCCTCGCTGGTTGGTACAGAGGATCAGGGCAGTTCATAGAAGGGTTGTGATCCATGCCCAATGGAAGGGGGAGGTTACTGGCGCTGTTGCCTAGTAGGCTCGAGGGGAGAATTTGGCGGGAATTCTGCAAGTCCGGTGAGAGGGGGGTGATCATCTGCTTGGACTTGATAAGACCTTCTAGTTTCTCCTCAATGGCTTGTAGGCGAGTTGTTATAGGGTGTAGCCTTTTGGAAAGCTCGTCTTTTATGTGTTCAATTATATAATCAATTGCTGGACGATCATCGATAGAGGCCTGAGCTGATATATAGTCCTTATTCCGAGTTGGTGCGCCATGGTTGGGGGAGCTCAAGATGCGAGCCCGTTTGTTCCTTAGATTTACCTCACCTCGTTTTCTTTTACCCTTTGTGTTGTGCTCTGAATTGGGTACAGACCTATCTAAGAGTGGCTGTGAAAGTTCTGATGGCTGTGTGGCATTTTCCTGGGTCTCCACAATAGACTCTTGGGTAGTTAGAGGTAAAATAGCCGGGGCAGACTGTAAACCGGGTGGATGCAGGGGTTGTGTTGGAATTTGCAGTAGAGATAGGGATGGGCAGTTAACTACCGTCGAAGGGGGGGCGGTTAGACGGCGCTCCACCATTTCAATTTCCTTTTCTAGTGCTCCAACCGCTTTTTGGAGAAATCCATCTAGGGTCTTGTTGTTACCGGCCTTTTCCAAGAGTACCCCCCCTTCCGTCTGCCCATCTTGACTACTTAGAATCCTTTTATCCAGAAGGTATTTTTGGCCAGCCTTTGACTATAGGCACTTTTCCTCCCCTGTTCCCACCCTATTTCCACCCCACTGGGGCCTTGTTGAAAAAAACTAGAACGTCAGAAAGGTACAAATGATGCTCACCTATAGTGGTGTGTTATCCTCACGACTACGATGGATTCGACCGCTGGTTACCGACCCCAGAACCAAAAAGAAAATAGTATGGCCCAGCCCAGCCTCCTCCGGTCGCCGACGGGCGCAGGACGGGCCCGCCCTTGACCCGAGCTTTGCCCGGACACGTCCCGCGTGCATCCCGCGAAGCGGGCGCACAAACGTTGTCAAAGGGGCCTTGTCCCACCCCTGCCACCGTCAGCACAAAGTGCGTCCCGCCTGGAAGCGGGCGAGCAAAAGTTTTCAAAGGGGCCTTGTCCTGCCCCTGCCGCCATCAGCACAAAGCGCATCCCGCCTGGAAGCGGGCGCGCAAAAGTTTTCAAAGGGGCCTTCTCCCCCCGCCGCCGTCAGCACAAAGCGCGTCCCACCTGGAAGCGGGCGCACGAAAGTTTTCAAAGGGGCCTTGTCCCACCCCTGCCGCCGTCAGCACAAAGCGCGTCCCGCCTGGAAGCGGGCGCGCAAATGTTTTCAAAGGGGCCTTGTCCCGCCACTGCCGCCGTCAGCACAAAGCGCGTCCTGTTATTCATTGTGCGCTACCATTCCTTGACAGTTTCATGGTAGCATTCGAATCGGCAAGGCACGCAATTCTTTCCTGGTGTGTAATTCTTGATATTCACTGTACGCTACCATTTTCTTGGCAGTTTCGTGGTGACATTCGAATCGGCAACACGCGCAAATCTTTCCTTGTGTGTGATTCTTGATATTCATTGTACGCTATAATTTCCAAGGCATTTTAATGGTGGCATTTGAATCGGCAAGACGCGCGATTCTTTCCTTGAGTGCATTTCATGTTATTCATTGTGCGCTACCATTTCTTGGCAGTTTCATGGTGGCATTCGAATCGGCAACACGTGCAATTCTTTCCTTGTGTGTGATTCTTGATATTCATTGTACACTACCATTTCCGAGGCATTTGAATGGTGGCATTTGAATCGGCATGACGCACAATTCTTTCCTTGCGTGCTTTTCATGTTATTCATTGTGCGCTACCATTTCTTGGCATTTTCATGGTGGCATTCGAATCGGCAACACGCTCAATTCTTTCCTTGTGTGTGATTCTTGATCTTCATTCTACGCTACCATTTCTGATGCATTTTCATGGTGGCATTCGAATCGGCAAGATGCACAATTCTTTCTTTCTGGTTAATTCATGATATTCATTGCGCGCTACCATTGCTTGGCAGTGTCATGGTGGCGTTCGAATCGGCAAGAAGCGCAATTCTTTCCTTGTGTACAAATAATGTAAATTACTGTGCACTACCATTCTAAGACATTTCCTTGGTAGCATTTCGAGTTGACAAGTCGCATGATTTATTCCTTGAATATACATTGTGTGATTTCATGGTGCACAATCCTTTATGGTGTTTAATACACATATAAAAACCTGCAATGTGCGCTATTAACTTTCCAATTTTTTTTAGAAGAACACAACAAGACCAGAGTTCTAGATGTAATGCTGTGTGTTCCTGTCACGTACTGCGCTGGACTTCTCACCTCTGGATTTCGGATTGACGAATACACCAGGTCTTCTACAAGTCCTGGATACTCCCAGATAAGGGCGACCCCTTCTAGTAGCCACAGTGCCGCTTGACAGGCTACGCCAAAGCAGACCGTACCCTCCAGAAGGAGTCCCAGAGGGAAAAAAAAACAACACTGGGGAAAAAACCTCTAACAAGAACTCCTGGAGGAAAACAAGAAAAAACAGGACTTGACAACAGGAAACAAAAATAGGCAGTATCCAGGGTAAAAGCCAGGAAAAAAGGAACAGGTAAAAATCTCCCAAGGCAACGCAGGAACAAAGAACAGGCAAAAATCTCCCAAGGCAAAAGCAGGAACAAGGAACAGGCAAAAATCTCCCAAGGCAAAAAAGCAGGAACAAAGAACAGGAGCGAACAGCACAACCAGAAGGAAGTGTTTGCAACGCAGGGAGGAACAAGACTGACTGACTTATATACTGAGAAAAGGGAAGTGACATCACAGGAAAGGGAAGTAACACCATCTTGGATTGGGAAAAGCCCATAGACCAGTATAGGAAAAAGGAAGTAGTATAAAAGAAAAACAGAGCATGCTGGGACAAAAACACGAAGAAGACAAGATGGACACAACATAGATAGAGACAGACAAAAGGACCAACAAAAAGCCCACCACCAACAACAAAGAAGAAAAAAAACGACAAGTAAGTGTAGTGCGTCCGGAAGCGAAATATATGCTTCCCAGAAAGCAAAGTCAAAAAACGTGGGGAACGGCGCTCCGAATATCGGTAGCGCGTTCCACCCGTGAGGACAGAAAGAGACGCCGCGTCAGAGCGCGGCGTTACAGTAGGTCCCCTCCCCGAGGCACCAGGTTTGTCAGGATGAGTGTCAAAAAACAGGCGAACCAAACGGGGAGCATGGACGGAGGAAGCATCCTCCCAAGAACAGTCACTGAGGGGCTATCCTTTCCAATGGACCAAAAACTGTAGCTTGCGTCGAAAAATTCTGGAATCACAGATCTCCTGGACTTCATACTCAGGCTGTCCGTTGATAGACAGAGGAGGTGGACGTTGGAACTGACGATGGTAAGGATCAGGAACAAAGGGTTTTAACTGGGACACATGGAAAACAGGTTGAACCCTCCAGGTATGAGGTAAGCGGAGACGCACAACTACAGCATTCAGGATGTGCGAAATTCGAAATGGTCCATAAAAACGTGGTTTGAACTTATTGGTGGAAAACCGGGATGGTAGAAATCTGGAAGAAAGCCATACCTTGTGGCCCACTTGATACAAAGGTGCGGCTTGCCGATAACGATCCGCCTTTTGCTTCATAGCTTGTTTCGAAGCTAGGAGAGTTGTGTGAAGTAGGCCCTGGATTCGACTGATCTGTCGTGAAAAAGAGGTGACTGCAGCAATAGAAGAGGATGTTCGAGAAACAGTAGTGAAAGTCCTCGGATGAAATCCATAAGTACAATAAAAGGGTGTGGTCTTGGTCGCACTATGTATTGTGTTGTTATAGGAGAACTCGGCAAGAGCAAGATATTCCGACCAATTGCTTTGTGTGGCATTACAGTAACATCTCAGATACTGCTGAAGTTCTTGATTCACTCGTTCAGTTTGCCCATTTGTTTGTGGATGGAAACCTGAGGATAAAGAAATCTCAGTGTTAAAGAAGGCACAGAAGGCTCTCCCGAAACGTGATACATATTGAGGCACCCTGTCCGAAATGACCTCTTGAGGAAGACCATGGAGGCGAAAAATATCCCGTAGAAAAATGTGACTCATTTCTGGGGCCGTTGGTAGTTTCTTCAAGGCTGAAAAATGGGCCATCTTGGTGAATGAATCTACGGTCACCTTGATTACTTGGTTACCAGAGGAGGTAGGTAGAGAGCATATGAAATCCGTGGATAGAGTACACCAAGGAACTGAAGGAACCGGTAAAGGTCTTAATAAACCTGCCACCTTAGTTCCGGGTGTCTTAGTCTGGGCACAGACTGGGCATGCTGACACATAGGTTTCAGTGTCTGTCTTTAGTGAAGGCCACCAAAAAGATCACTGAAGCAGCTCCTGGGTCTTCCTGATACCCCGATGACCGGCTTTAGGAGAATCATGGCACATTTTCAGGGCTTCTGTCTGCACTTTCTTGGTAGGTAGGAAAAGAGCATGTTGATGATAGAAGTAGTTGTCCTTCTTCTGCAAAAAAGGAGTCACTTTATCCCATTCTGAAGCAGACAGAAACTGGTACTCAGATTGAATGTGTTCTTGAAAAGATTGAGTAGCTCCAATGATCCTGCTAGCCTCAATAAGATGTGGAGAGGAGTTCTGGGCTATGTCAGGATATCTGCGGGATAAGGCATCTGCCACTAAATTCTGGGAACCAGGTATGTACGTGATCACAAAATCGTACTGGCTAAAGAAGAAAGCCCATCGAGCCTGACGACTGTTGCGACACTGAAAGCTCCGAAGACACTGGAGATTACGGTGATCAGTCCTAGCTTCAAAAGGCTCTCTGGAACCCATCAGGAAATGCCTCCATTCCTTACAAGCTACTTTGAGAGCGAGTAGTTCACGTTCCAGTACAGAATAATTTTGTTCCGCCTCTGATAGAATATGAGACAGATAAAAGATAGGATGTTCCAATCCATCATTGTCTTGCTTCTGCAGCAGAACTGCTCCAATAGCTCTTTCTGAGGCATCAATCTCGACAATAAATTTCTTGGTATTGTCAGGATGACGCAACACGGGTGCTTGGGTAAAGGCTGTCTTTAATTCTTGAAGCGCGCGTTCAGCCTCCTTGGTCCAAATGAAACCCTTCTTCAGGTTCTCTTTCTTAATTGTTTGTGTTCTGAAACTTTGTAGGTGGGCAAAGTTGTGAATAAACTGCCGATAAAAGTTTGATAAACCAAGAAAACATTGCGTATCTTTAATGGACGTTGGAGAAGGCCAATTTAATATGGCACTGACCTTGTCAGGATCCATGGATATTTCGTGTTGATTAATACAAAATCCGAGATACCTTACTTCAGATTTATGGAACTCACACTTCTCAGGTTTACAAAACAATTGGTTCTTCTTGAGTCTTTCCAGGACTTGCAGGACATGATCTACATGGTGCTCAGGATCACGGGAATATATCAAGATATCATCCAAATAAATGACTACATATTGATTGAGTACATCAGAGAACACTGAATCCATAAATCGTTGAAAAACAGAAGGGGCATTGGTCAGTCCAAAGGGCATAACACGATACTCATAGTGCCCAAAAGGGGTTCGGAACGCAGTCTTCCATTCATCTCCTTCCTTGATCCGAAGGAGATGATAGGCACCCCGTAAGTCTAATTTAGTAAATATCTTGGCTCCTTGAATGGCATCCAATATATCTCTGATTAAAGGCAGTGGATATCGATCCTTAATCGTTATTCTGTTGAGCTCACGAAAGTCCACACAAGGACGCAGATCCTTAGTCTTCTTTGGGATGAAGAAGAGAGGAGCCCCAGCGGGGGATGTGGAAGGAGCAATCAAACCATTGTGTAAGTTGTCGTCTAAATATTCCCTTAGCACCTTCTTTTCTTGGTCTGTCAGAGAATACATTCGACCGAAGGGGACGACTTCATCAGGAATCAAAGGAATAGCACAGTCATAACTGCGATGAGGTGGCAAAATAGGATTACTAGGTTTCTGAAAAATCCTGATATATTCCTGATAACAATCTGGAACCCCCTGGATAATATTGATAGAGTTAGTGTTATCCTTAGTTGACTGACAGGACCTTTTTGGAGTCCAATAAGAAGTAGTGGAATAACAATTCTGTTGACAAAATGAAGACGTTAGGGATATAGTTTGTGTTTCCCAATTGATATAGGGGTTGTGTCGGGCTAACCAGGGAATTCCCAAAATCAGGATGTGATTTGGTGAGGCTATAAGATCAAAGGCAACGTGTTCTTGATGCCCCCCAAATGTCAAACAAAGAGTAGGAGTTGAGGCCACCACAGGTCCTGAGGTTAACGGAGAGCCATCCACTGTGTGAACCTGCTCAGGAGTTTCTTTAGGAATGCAGGGAATTCCTTTACTCGTAGCCCAGGTCTCATCCAGATAGAGTCCACTGGCTCCACAGTCAAGGAGAGCCAGAAGATGTTCTTCTTGATCTTGTGAACTTTGTAACTTGACCGAGAGGATAAACAGGGTGGACATGCTTTCTTTGGAGGAACATATTGATGGTACTTCAGCTCCTCCCGTCTCCTTCCTCCTTACAGGGGACAGGAGCTGGCATTTCCCGCAGGCCTGTAGGGACGTACCGGACAACTACGGATCAGGTGGCCAGCCTTACCACAGTATAGGCAAAGTCCCCTTCGTTGTTGTTCCTCCCTTTCTGACTCCGTCAATGGCCCACGAACCAGATCTATCTGCATGGGCTCTTCATGGGGAGGTGGAGAGGCTTCAGATGGACTATTTTCCGTTCGCCGACTGCTAACACGGAAGGTACCGGACTGGTATGGAGCTCTAGTTCTACGTCTTTCCATCTTGCGCTCTCGAAGTCTATACTCGATGTTCATAGATTGATCCATTAATTCTTTCAAAGAACAAGCTGGAGAAGAGTGTACAAGCTCATCTTTAATTTCTTCACGCAGGCCTCGGCGGAAAAGGGTTACGAAGGTGCGTTCTACCCAGGAGGTTTCAGCTGCCAGCTGTTTGAAGCGGGTTATATACTGCAGTACATCCTGATTACCCTGCTGGATGTCACATAAGGCTTCTTCAGCTGCTGCTTCTACCCCAGGTCTCTCAAACATTTGTTTGAAAACAGTCAGGAAAGCGGAATAGTTGGCCAGGACTGGGTCATTTGCAGAAACCAGAGGAGTCGCCCAAGCAAGCGCTGGACCAGATAAGGCGCTGATCAGATAGCCCACCTTAGCCTTATCCGAAGAAAACTGGAGTGGACGAAAAGCAAAGAAAACCGTCAGGGCGTCCAAAAATTCCTTCATCTTTAAAGGATCTCCGGAATATCGAGGAATAGTAGCAGATTCGGGTGGTATGTCCATTGATCGGGAAGACAAAACCTGTCGTAGCGCAGTGTTCTCTGCCCGTAACTGTTGTAACTCTTGGGCTTGTTGTTGGACAGTCTGTAACATGGCTTGAGCATTTTCTGACACCTCTCCCTGTGGATCTTCCATGGCGCTTTCGCAACGCAGAATCTTTTGGCGTTGCAATCTGTCACGTACTGCGCTGGACTTCTCACCTCTGGATTTCGGATTGACGAATACACCAGGTCTTCTACAGGTCCTGGATACTCCCAGATAAGGGCGACCCTTTCTAGTAGCCACAGTGCCGCTTGACAGGCTACGCCAAAGCAGACCGTACCCTCCAGAAGGAGTCCCAGAGGGAAAAAAAAACAACACTGGGGAAAAAACCTCTAACAAGAACTCCTGAAGGAAAACAAGAAAAAACAGG
Organism: Pleurodeles waltl; assembly: GCF_031143425.1. Classification (NCBI taxonomy): domain Eukaryota; kingdom Metazoa; phylum Chordata; class Amphibia; order Caudata; family Salamandridae; genus Pleurodeles; species Pleurodeles waltl. The sequence continues at coordinate 781,225,755 of NC_090439.1, forward strand.
ACTTGACAACAGGAAACAAAAATAGGCAGTATCCAGGGTAAAAGGCAGGAAAAAAGGAACAGGTAAAAATCTCCCAAGGCAACGCAGGAACAAAGAACAGGCAAAAATCTCCCAAGGCAAAAGCAGGAACAAGGAACAGGCAAAAATATCCCAAGGCAAAAAAGCAGGAACAAAGAACAGGAGCGAACAGCACAACCAGAAGGAAGTGTTTGCAACGCAAGGAGGAACAAGACTGACTGACTTATATACTGAGAAAAGGGAAGTGACATCACAGGAAAGGGAAGTAACACCATCTTGGATTGGGAAAAGCCCATAGACCAGTATAGGAAAAAGGAAGTAGTATAAAAGAAAAACAGAGCATGCTGGGACAAAAACACGAAGAAGACAAGATGGACACAACATAGATAGAGACAGGCAAAAGGACCAACAAAAAACCCACAACCAACAACAAAGAAGAAAAAAGGCTACAACTAAGTGTAGCGCGTCCGGAAGCAAAATATATGCTTCCCAGAAAGCATAGTCAAAAAACGTGGGGAACGGCGCTCCGAATATCGGTAGCGCGTTCCACCCGTGAGGACAGAAAGAGACGCCGCGTCAGAGCGCGGCGTTACAGTTCCTGATATGTATTCTTAAATGGAGACTCATATGATTGTTTAGAAATTGCTCAGAGAGTTTCCTGATTCTCGTGCTAAAGAAAGTACTTGAATCTGAAAGTTCTATTTAACTTTTCTTGTTTCCTCCTCAGGTATTCGGTCATCTAAAGCCTAGTCAATTTTAGGACTATTCTAGGGTTGTTCATGTTTTCAGAAATGACAAGGCTTAGAGTTGTAGCATGGTACTGATTTCATGAGATGTAATTTTGATGTTGTGTTTTAACCTTGTGCTTCCTACAGGTCTCCTTCCCTGCTGTTCCCTTCCTAATCCCCTTTTCCCCACTTGGACTCTCTTAGACTCTGTGACAAAGCTAATCAGAGTATTGGAGCTGTCTTGTGGTGGAAGTGTTGGGAACGTGCACAGACTCCGAGGATCTGGTGACTCTGACAGAGATATAGCCTATGTTTTGCATTGCATTGTAGGGCTTAACTTAGCGAGAGTCTTGGCCTAGTTTGCCAGGCCTCATGCAGAAGCTGTATTCCTAAGTGTTTAATGAACAATGCTGACAAACTGAACTAACCGTGAACTGCTCATTGTTTAATAAAATTTGCTTTGCTGAAACCTTTGCGTGAACCGACGGACAGGTGATGAAGGAACTAGAATGTAACAACTAACGTGTAAAGCGCACTGAGTGCACTTTCCCAGTACTCAAACAATGAAGACACTGACTAGAGAAGAAGATGCAACATTTTTGATACCTGACGAGCCAAATGATGAGGACATCGTAAAGTGAACCAATCAGCGACATGAGAACTGTGAAATATTAGAATTCATAGATTTGAGTTACGAAAATTATTGGGTAGAGAAAAATCGTATGATTAATTGACCAATTAGGAATTGGGGGATAGTCTGGGTGACTTTGATATAACGATGTGACAAAGGGAGAAAACTTGATATGGAGACAGATGTTAGGTGCAGATGTTAGGGGAGCTCGACTGCAAGATTGTAGAAGAGATTCGAGATTCTGTCATTTTTCTCATACTCTCTCGAGGAGAGCCTGATGTGATGCTGATCGACTGATGACCTGAAGACGAAGACTGACTTTGTTGGTGATCCATTCCGAGGATAGATAGATAAAACAATGGGATTGAATTACCTTTTGTGCCTTTTCTTTCTAGGTACCAACTGCGCTGTCTAAATCGTTTTCTCTTGGCTAGATGTTTTTAAAATTCTTGTACTAAATTGTTTTCGCATGAAGTCACACATGCTGATGCTAATCTGGGTAAGGTGAGGTTCCTACTCTATGACATTGACAAAATTACAGAGACAAATAATTGACGGACCGATTTGCTGAACTCTGTTACTATGTTGACTTATTCACCTTTGATTCAATTGATGACTTATGCTAATGCTTTAGAGTGTATTTTAATGCAAGTTTTGGTTAGGTTATGCTTTTGGCGTCTTCTAATGAATTAATGAGACAATTGCTCGAATTTGAATAAAGTTGAACTGATCTCATGACCTAGTTTTGTTACTAATAGGGAAATAAAATTGCTAAAACGTATACTGAGTTGTGGTTATTCATGGCTGAAAGGTCATGGTGTGATGATTATTAATTGCTGATTAACAAATAGACTAATGGTTATTGAATTTTGTGTATTGATTATTGGGAAACATTGGTCACATCATAGCTAGGATACTCAATGCAAATCAAAAAGTTCATCGACCTATGCGCGTCCCCTTGTGAGTTTACTTATTAAGGACCAGGCATGCCAACACATCCTTCCCTCCAAAACAACAGAGGGTTGTCACTTGTTACCTGATGGAGTAGAATATATTTGTTACTTGCTGTCCCTTTTTTCTTTTTGCTATGATTGGTTGCCTTGGAGGAGTTCCTCCTTGAATCCCCACACTGTTTAGCAAGCCTTCCCTCCTCTTTCTTCCCTATGTTCAGAGTTTGACACAAAAAATGATGTTCATTTTGCCAACCTGATATCTTAGTTAGGTTGACCCTCCTCCATAACTGAAGAATCTGTGAGTAGGGTAATTGTATGGGCCGTAGTAGCCCACTGGTCAACTCCTATTTCATTTGTACACCACTACCATCCTGCTATGGAGGCAAGCAGCAGATAATATGAGCTATTCTCCAGGGAAGCAGTCCTGTTTCAAAATGAACCTTTATGTGCTGGTGGTGTGTGTGACCCAACAGGGCATAGGGCTGGGGATACCTCCCTAAAATCTGTGTCTTTGCCAGAGAGTTTGCCAAATGGTCTTAAGTGTTTTTTGGATTGCACTGGGTTGACAAACTTGTTTGGTTTTCTGCATGAGGATTTGCCATAACAAAAGCAGATCTTATACACCCCTTTCAAGTTGTACATGTTTTAACCCTCCTTTATGAAGCGTCCTCCCCAGGGCAGGAGCATGCAAAGACCACACCACACACTTTATTAGATGCCTTTATTCCTGCGCATAGAATCAAACACTGAATCACTGATTACACCATAACTGTTAATAACCACACCTTAACACCTCCAAATAGGTTATGCTATCTCTCTTCCAAGTCTCTCCAGAACCGTGAGGGTCCTAGCACACCTTGTCTTGCTTGCACTTGGGTCGTCCTGTCAGAGAATAGGCGGTAAGTTGTTGCCCTCTCTCTTGACAGTAAGGTCCTAGTGCACCTAGTCTCACAACACTACACTGCACAGCTGTCTAGAAGAGCAAATTGAACTTCCTTTTTATGAAATAACCACTGAAATTACTTTTTAGTATTTTTTTTCTGAAATGTAGAAGCTGCTTCAAACATTTGCTCTGAACTTCTACAAAGGGAACTAGCTTTTTTTTAGATACACAGTATGAATAGATCAATCACTCAATGTTTATAATCTAAGCAAGTAGAACAAAAGGGATACAAATGCAAAGCATTTAATGAATAAACTGCAATATTAAAATGAAAAAAATGTAAAAAACTGAAAAATAAACAAATAAATAAGGGATATATTTCCCAGCAAATATCACACATTTGTCACATATGTGAGGGAGGCATATGCATATATGGATGCATATATGGATGAATCATGGTTGTATTTGACATGTGTATGATATTCCACTCTTCTTGAAAAGAAAGTCCATAGATATAAGCACATTGGTTATGGATGCTTTTACAGACTTGTTTTAATCACCACTGATGTTTCTGTTTCTATTATACTTAATAAACAAGGCCATCATCAGGACTGCATCACCTAGGGTATCGTTAATAGACCACAAAGTATTTATAAGTAGAAAATAAACTGTTATATGTAAGCATAATATCAAAAGTGTTAAAATGGTGGTAAATCACTGCAAGTGTGAGCAGGACATGTGCAGAGCACAAGAATATGAGTGCATGCAATGTTCACACAGCAAATAAATACTTTTTAATTAATAGCTCACAGTTGATGTGCAAGAAGAAGGCTCAAAGATTTGAAAAAAAATGTAAAGATGTGCAAGGGACTATCATTGTGGAAAAAGGGTGTTTTTAGTGAAAACTCATCACGTACCATTTTAGTTTTTAAAAAAGTAGATCAATTTGTTGGGTGCCAAAGTCTGGTTCTATGTTTCTATTTAAAGCAAACATCGGGTAATAGTATCATTATTTAGCAAATGTCAGTGTTTCAGAATTACATTCTTGATTGTGTTTCACAAGGTACCAGAGGTTGAAACACACCAGGTGATTCCTTTAGGTTTCTCTTTAATTTGTAGCAAAAATTCTCTGAGTTTGTACCAGACTATCTTTATTGATCTCATAATTAAGTTAGGGTAATGGTGGGTTTTATGTATGACTTTGCTAACAAGATATCCCATACAAATCCAGCAGTGCCAATGGGTTGGATACAGAGATGATTCTCTCTCGTTATGGCAGGGTGACGTTTCTTTAGTCCTGAAGTGCCATGGATGGCTCAACTCCCTCAATACAAATGTGGCATTTACCATTGAATATAATTCTCAAACTGTCAACTTTCTTAATATCAATATTATAGAAAATCGTGGTTCACTGTGTATTTAACTACATACAAAACCTACAGTCAAAAACACTTTGATTAAATACAATAGCCATCAACCACAAAAGCCTCATACATAATCTCCCATTCTGGTAAAATGTATGTTTTAGACACAATTGAAGCAAAAAAGGGACTACTCTCATCATGCTAAAAACACTGTTCATAAGACCGAAAGCCCATAGTTACCCTAAAGGAGTCGTGAGAAGATCAATGAAGAGAGCCTAGTACAATTCCAGAAAATCTTTGCTACAGATTAAGGAGAAACCTAAAGAAGCCAGACTTGCCTGTGTTTCAACGTTGAAACCTTGTGAAACAAAATCAAGAATCTGATTATGAAACACTGCCATTTGTTCAATAATGATACTCATTTTTTTACTAAAGCCATGTCTGCAATGAAGCGCAGCTCCAATTTAGGAGATAGACTGGTTAAAGCCTATTTTGAATCACTACTATCTATTTATCAATGTTTCAACCTGCAACCTATAATAGCCTACGTTTTTGCAGGAACATAATGGCATGTACCCGTTCTAGTGTTTTTGAGTTATTTAGGGTCAATGATCTCACTTTTTTCCATCAATCAGTTTTCCAACTGCAATACAAACAACATCATTTACTCTATTTTTGCTACTGTGTTCTCCGTTGTATTAGGAAAAACAACACAAGAGATCCACAAACGCATTCTACAACATCAATCCAGTATCAAAAGCCACATACAACATGCCTCATTGGTTGGCCTTCCTTCACAAAGATACACTGCAAGGAAATTTAAATAGCGGTTTACAGAAGTAATAAAAGTGACAGTACAAATGACAGTACAACAATGTTGATCACCATATGAGAACAGATGGATTTGAAGGTCTTAATATTGTGGTTGAATGGTCTTCATTAGCATTACTGAAACATTATTCACTTCCATCAATTTCGAAATCTCTGTGATCGAATGTACCCCGTTTTGCTTAATATGTCTTTTGCTGATCAAAGCATTTGAATGTAGGTATGTTACTTTAATTAATTTTTGCAACAATGTACTTCACTGTCTTTATAACTTGTTTTATAATAATGTTCATGTAGCTAAATGTAAACTATGTTTTTCTTCTTCACATTGTTTAGACCCACTGTTGTAAATTGTTATCTGTGTGGAGCAATGCTCTCAAATATATATTTTTTGACAACTAGTAACACTCCAATATGGCCACGGCTTTTGCCATGAACTGACCTGGCACTTTATGGTACACAGTCCTCCAATTTGTGTGCAAGCCTTGCCTTTCCTAATATTCATAATGAGACAACAGTCTTCCTATCAACAGCGTTTTAATACATCATAATATCAAGCATAACATTACGAAATCCATTGCACATACCTTTTGGACACCCTGGGCCTCATTATGACCCTGGTGGTCTTAAGACCTCCAGGGCCGTGGTGGCTATTGGACTGCCACCAATGAGGCAGTCTGACAGTCACAATTATGACTGTGGCGGTTGCGCCACGGTCGGACCGTCAACACCACCACTTCTCCTCCACTGGAGGGGCTCGCAGTCTTAATCCACCAGGGCAGCACTGCAAGCAATGCTGCCTTGGGGATTAGGACCCCCCCGCCAGCTTTTACATGGCCAGCCCCATCACACTTTTCATTGTCTGCTTTGCAGCCAGTGAATGGCCCACGGGGTGCTGGTGCACCCTACGCACTGCAACATTTCCTTTGGCTTAATTATGACCCAGTGTCAATGTTGTGGGCTGTTTACCCCTAGGCCAGCGGGAAACTCATTGTAGGGGCTGCAGGAAGGGGACCACACTGGCGGTACCCTGACCGCAGGACCTCGGCGGACAGCCTATTCCGTCCTCCAAATTCCTAATTAGGGCCACAGTCTCACCAGATCACTATATTACTCCCTAACATAGCAACCACCAAATAAAATTGCTGATCCAGTTTTTTACCTTTTGTAAGGATCATGTTTTCCAGTGCAGAGATCTCTTTCTCATTTCAGTTTTAAGATGTGTTATTGAACATGTAACAATTGATGGATTGCTATCTTATCAAATGCACATTTCTGGCATGTTTACTCTAAAGGTATAATGAATATCTCTGATAAGCAACATCATTCAAAAACACATCCAGAGATAATTTCGTAACTATTTAGCTTAGCAATTATTCCAGCAATGTCATAAATATTGACTGTTTCTCTCCATAAATGTGTTATTTTAAAATCTTGCTTTTAGTCTTATTTCTTCTATTTTTAGGTTCTGAAACACATACAGGACAGGTTCCATTTTAACTATAGTTTCCATTTGAATTAGCCATCCCAGCTTGTTTACCTATGTAGGCCTTTACTCCATCTTGACTAATGGAGGTCGCCATCTACTTCGTTGCAGTTCCCTGTTTTTGCAGAATCATTATCATGTCTGTAAGTTAACACCGTTTTCGCCAGATCTTTTCTTTGTAAGAAATATGAAATTGTCCAACTCATTGATAAATGACATCGATACAATTTCAAGGTGACATTCATCTAGGACAAATGTTGATTCTCCATTAAGTCAAGGATAACTAACAACTAATATAGATATTTCAGCAAAGGAGTGTAGTCTGAATTGACATATTTCTCCCCTATATAGCCTTAAAGAAGTCAGAAGTGTATACATTGCATCCATAATCTACATCGAACATTCCAATCGCTGATAAGATTCAGTACATAAGGACTGTCACCTGATCACTTAGGAGAGAAACTTCATCCAGGTCACAGACACAAATGCAGACGCAGACCGCAGATCCAGATGAGCACAGCGCCAGATTCACAAACTGTTGACAGAATGGTGTTCTCTCGTAGAAACAATCTCCTAGCTCTAGGCTTTGTGCTCGAAATAGCTGACAAGCTACTCTAAACAGAGAGAAAACCCTGATGCCCATCTATGCACAACACCTCCAAAACAAACTCAAGCTTTTTATTTATTCATCTGCTAGAGCCAGCATAGTGCTTAAAGATAGCACAGTGGGGTGTAAGGGCTATAAATTGTGATGTTACAATTTTTCCCTTTTTCCGTTGTTATTGAAAAGCTCAGATGCTTTTTATTATCTTCTGTGTTGCTACCAATAGTATGTGCACTAGATTCTGGCATTTTAAAATAAGTATTTTAAAATAAATATGTTGAAATACATATTGCATTTCTAGTGATCTTGAGTGTGTAAATCATTAGTGAACGATTGTTTGGGTTATCACTGCTTCCTGTTAGTAACCCAAAAGCATTGACACCAGGTAATTTATATTTTGGACGGAGTTCTGAGGTGCTACAATAACCTGTGTTTCACATCAGCGCAGGTGCTTTGAACTAAATTCACTCATGTCACCCGTAGATGAGAAAACAAAGCTTGTAGGACTGAGCCAAACACCCAGTTTACACAACATTCCCTAGTGTGTTCTTTGTGCGTGCCCCAACATGGCCACCATAAATGATTGCCTGTCTAGTAGGTTTTATTTTCAAACCACTTTTCAGTGCATCTTTCTTATTAAATACAGAAAATCCGCTTTTACATTGCCAAGGATCCCGAACACCCAAGCAGTGTTGCCGTGGTATCCAGATGTGGTTTTAATCATTATCACTAACCTGCTTTCAAGTCTCTACAAAGAGTGCCTCACACTGCAGTAAATTTTCAATTATTAACTTTTTTGTCAATTCTTATTTTCTATTTTGTTTAGCAATCTTAAACTGTCTAATTTAGTGCTTTTTCAAACAATTCCGAAACCTGATGCAGAGTACTAATTAAACACCCTATTGTGAGTATTTTTCTACCATCACGAGTTAGTATTCTTATAAGCATGAACCTTCACCTGCTAAATGTTATACATTTTTTATAAGATCTGTTGTACATCCAAAATTGATCTACTTTTCCCCAAACTATACTAGTATGTGTTCAGTTTCCATTAAAGCCCCTTTTTTCACTAGAACATCTTTTGCACATCATTGAACATGTTTTCAAATCTTAGTTCCTTCTTCTTGCATGTCTTCAATGAGCTATTAATTAAAATGTGTTAACTGAATGTGTTAACATGAAACTCGTTGTTGTAAGATATACTTATGCTGCTAAAGTATGCAGTGTTATCACCATTTTAAAAGTCTTAATATTAGGCATACATATAATTGTTTCTTTTCTACTAAGAAATAGTTAGGGGCCTTTATTTTATTTCCTATGCAATGCAGTTCTGAGGATGGTCTTGTTTATTCATAAAACAGAGACCCAAACATCAACAGAGATTTCACTTCTTATCTTGATATATACAACTTTGAAGCAGCATCCATAACCAATGTGCTTTAGTCTGTGAACCATCTTTTCCATAAGAATTCAATATCATACACATATTAAATTCTTCCCAAATTCAGCCAAATGCTTTCCTCTCATATTTGACAAGTATTAGATGTTTGCTAGAAAACAAACTCCATGGCTGTTTGTCTGTTTTTTCATTTTTTTCAATTTCATTCGAGTTTTTTGATTAAATGATTTTGCAAACCTATTGTTCTACTCATCTATATCCTAAACAATGATTGATTCATTCAGTGTATCTGAATATATTGATACACAAAAATCCCCTATTATTGTTAGATTAAACTAATGATTCCCTTGTTGGCTATTTACCTCAGTAGATACTGACAGCCAAGCTCTGAAAGAGTTATTGGGTCACCCTTTTTTTTTTTCTATGTGAACTTATACACTACACTGCTCTTGAAAACAGCACTGTACATAGTCTGCCAGGGTAGGGTGGGCGGCGGTTCTACCACTACGTGCTTCTCTAGTGGGCTGCAGGCTAAGGGATTCCTTTCATAAATGAATGAGCTGCCATGACCCAATTATTAAAGCACCCTTCGTCTCATTCAAAGTGTGGAGTCCCGCATTGGTGGGCTATTTTGGACATTTTGTCAAGAGTTGATTTGGGGTTTCAGTCTGACAGTGGGTTCTGCATTTTTTGGTAGCAATCTTTAGATGATTTTACCTGTGTAGCCCCCATGAACGTCATTTAGCGACCCCCTGACACTCCCTTGGCGACCCCTGGTCTGGGGGGGGCAAGATCAATGTCTGAAATGGAGCAGCAGCTTGTCCGTTGGGGCACCATTCTCCTTGTTTTCTATCAAGGTTCTATTACACTAATAGTGAATAAAATTACATTTGTCATTATTATTGTAATAGAAAGGGAGTACAATTGGCTGGAATAGGACTTTCGCTGGCAGCTGAGGTAAGTAAAAATGCTTTTAGATGCATGGCGTGTGCGTGTTTGCAGGTGAGATTGTGTTTATATTAGTGTGCATGTGAAAGTGAAGATGAAAGGGTGTGTGATGACACTTCCATTACCCCTGGCATTTTGGCGAACTGGCGTCCATGCTAGCCCCTCCAGAGAACAACATGTAATAAGCTGCACGATTTAAAAGTGTACGTACTCGCGAAGTGCATTCTGCTGAAACAGTACATTTCATTGGTATACTACGGCTGAACCAATGAACCCGTAAATCGCAAACACCGCCTTAAAAATTGACTGCCTCTGAGTATCTCCCTCTTTCAGTCAGACTACAGTGTGGATTCTTTCAGAGGAAGCTAATAGCCACGAGTTCTTGTGAGAGAGCTTCTAGCCGGGGTACATTAAGGTGCTCTGAGTGTTTGGCATTGCTAAACCCATATCATTTTGTGACTACTAAAATTTGCAAAAACATTTTAATACCAAAGCTAACCCAAGACGGACTAGGATAAAAGAGACAGTATAACAATATATATTTTCTTAAGCGACGATCCTATTTAATTACTGGCTGAGTATAAAACAAATGCCAACAAAAATATGCAGGGTGATGTGATGAATTATGAAAGGATTAGACCATTATTACACTAATATAAATACATCGAATTCGCCATATTAGGTTTCATCGTGCCTCCTGCAGACCTTTCACAGATGGTATCGCCTCCCACTCGGCTGCATCTCCTTGTCAGGCAATCAGGGTTTGTGCATAATCAGTAATCAGGCTGACTCTAAGAGGCTCGTGGCTGACTTACTCTGGGAATGTATGGGAACCAATCCATTTGCTGAAGCTGCTGTGTGCTACATGGACGAACCCAGTTGAGGAACATATCTGGAGGGTTTCTCACAATATATTTTGACTATGATCGTAATTATCATAGTAGTTAGTTACAAATAGTTGCAAGGGCAGAAGTAGAGGAACTGTGAGTGAGAATCAGTAATATTACACATTATTATGAGTTGCCGTCATACCATGACAGCTCATGCATATTTGTGTTCTAAATATTTTATTAGCATTCAAAGATAACATAAAGCACACAAACACTAAATATAAATGTAGCCGTAACTAGCATAACATACAATCAGAATATAAATCTATTACCATTTGGACTTGTCAGAGGTTAAAATGAAAAAAAAAAAAAAAAGAGCTCCCTTAAGTATACAGAACAAAAGGAAGTAAGTAAAGGATTATAAATCGGATATCCAGCAGCAGCACAGCAAAAACCTTTCACTAAACGTGATGCAAATCCTTGCTCTGGACAAATGTTGTCCTTTGCTGAATCTGGAGTTGTATAGCTACAAGGAGGTAACGTGCAACACAATCTTGTTAGCATCTTTGCTCACCATATGTAACTGAAGACAAATTGACAGCATCGAAACCTAGCAGTTTCGATAACAACTGCTATATTGACAAGTTGAAGGTTGCTTACAAAGCTTATAAAGTGGTAAAGAATTTCCCTTTCTGGTGCGAATAATCCAAAACCACCATGAATGTACAGAAAGTAATTTGCCATCGTTCCAACTTATGTACTTGATTTGATGGCAGAAGAAATAAAAAAAGCAAAATAATGGTATTTGTGCTATGGGTAAGGAAACGAAAAGTGCCTTAAACTTGCAAATGATCAGCTTGGAAAGATATTATCAGTAATAAGTAACATTTTATCAATACATTCCATACTTCTTTCCAGAAATTAAAAATGGCTTGAGACAAGGGTGGCAGAACAAGGAACTTTCTCTGCAGTCCAGTTCGGTTTTAGAAAGGGCCTCTGGACTGTTGAGCTGTGATCGAAATTGCATCTATTATTAGCAAATATACGTTGGCTAAAACGGATCATCTGCACCTACCATTCATTGATCTGAGCTCAGCTTTTGAATGTATTAGCAGAGGGTTGCTTTGGGGGAAAAAAAACAAATATGGGGCTGGAGGCTTGATTAAACGAGTTGTGAGACAAGGTTGTGTACTTGCCCATTCCTTTCCTTGCTTGTACATTAATGACTTGGATGCAAGCCTGTCTGGTGTGGAGGCAGCTGTGCCAAGGGTGGGGTCCAGAAGTATTCCTACAATGCTATACATGGACGATTGTATCTTGATCTCAAGAACAACTATGAGTCTACAAAGGTTGCTTAATAAATTTGTTTCATTAATGAATGATCTTGTCCTCTTGACTAACTTCGCTCTGACACACACTTTGGTATGTGGGCTCCCCTGAGTAATTATCTCAGTTTATAAATGGTACCCCTGCTTGGTGTATTTGAGGGTGCCCTTTGATTCTAAATGTACTTGGTCACCCCTTACGAGGATAAGAAAATCTCAGTTTAATAAAACGATTGAAGCAATCTTCAGGTTTGAGGGGAAGCTGGCTTCCAAAGCCCTTGGATGCGCTGATCAACATTTATAAGGTCCGGTGTTGATCTGTCTGTACCTATGGAGCAGGAATTTGGGGGTATGCCAACAGACAAGTGAGAATGTGTTCTTGAAGAGATTCTTATCTGTTCCTCCTTGGGTGCCTACTTATGCTTGTCATGCTTGTCAGTCCTCAATACTTAGAGATTTGTGTTAAGTTAACTCTACTGTAGCTGTGGCATTCCATCTGGTCCTAGCAGTAAACTCAATTGAACCAGGATACAATTACTGACTGCCTGTGGTTACATTATGTTCATCATGTACCATGGCTTAGCTACATCAAAGGACAATTTACCCAGCTCGGGTGGCCAGATTGTTTTCATAGTCCCCCCTTTCTGGTGCAAATAAAAATCGTAAATAATGTTATTTGTGCTATGGGTAAGTAAAAGAAAAATTAATTAAACTTACAAATGATCAGCTTGGAAAAATATCATTGCTGCTCTATCAAGGAAACGATTAAAGCTGATTTCCTCTCTGCTAGGCCAGAGAAGGGACACTCAACACCTCAGCAAACAGAGCATGGCAGCCTATCGTTTATTAGCAAAGACTGATCGTAAGGAGCTTTATTTGTCTGTTCTACCAGATCTTCACCAGTGTTTTTATTTGCTTAGAGCTAGATTCAGTATAGAGCACTTTCTAGTACAGTATCCCAGGCGCACATACACTGACTCAGATTTGGATCTATCCCTATGTGCCTCGAATTTAATCAATCCATGATACACTTTTTGTTCTTCTGTCAACTGTATGGTGTACCTAGTTAGCAATTTCTTATACCACTGCTCAGGTCCTTGAATATCAGAAAGTGCTGACCAGCCCTTTAAAATTTGCAGTTATTGCAATCTGAACATATTTGCATGATGATACGTTTTTACTGGCTGCTACTAGACTAAGGAATATTGTGGAGAAATGTTATTTCTATGCAGGTGTCACCTCAATATTTATTGTTTTTGGTATTTTTAAATATTTTTATTTTATGTACTCTGGGTTTTTTGTTTCAATCATTGTACTGTATGTATTATACATTGTTGGATTTTATCTGCCATGTCCTATTATGGTTTTTCTCAAAGCAGAATAAAGATTTAGTGAAATGAAAAAATGGAATAATAGAAGGTGACATTGTATCTGTGTTATTACTTTTCGAAGTAAGAACAGCATTCAGTCTCTATCAGAGACCTCAAAGAGGAAAATCAACCCGGGATAATGCACATTGAGATTCAGGCAGGACAGAAATGTCACTCTGTTCTATTTTGGGAAGGGAAGTTAAGTGACTTAAATTTCTGGATAATAGTAGTCAATTATAAAATATGTAAATTAATTGTTTTTGGAAAATTAAGGGGCCATTGATGAATGGGTTTTGTGTTTTTAAAGAAGACTTTCAATATTGTACATACATCAACGGTCTGAATTTACCTGGTGACAATCTATGTAAAAGGAAGTCATGAATAAGTTTAAAATCACTACACTCTTTTAGGGACACATAGCCTAAAGGAACACTTTCTGACATAACATCTCTACAAAAAATGGGCTCATCAGCAGGTGAACAATATATATTTATTAAATGAAGTATTAAATGAAGCTTAACTTTAACATATCAAAATCATATGTCAAATATGGGTGCACAACTTCTTTTAGAAAAAGAATAGCAACTCAATGTTTTTTACCCTTCACGCTTAAAGAAACACTATTACCACTGTAACCTCTAGTTACCATAGACAGGATTTTATAATTTATATGTGCTTCTTGAAAAAGGTATATGTCAGATGTATGCCTGCTAAATAGTTTACCCTGTTAATTACCTAAATGTCTTACTAAATAGACCTATCTTTTTCCTTTTCACAGAGTGTGAGAAACCCTTCACATCAACTGAAACAATTTTGGAATTCTAGAATTAGGTCATAAGATAGTGAAGAAAAGAGAAGAAAAAACAAGACATGTAGTGATAGTAAACATTGACTGATAACGATAACATGTAACTCCTACAAAAATGTCAAACAAAACTGACAATAAATAAAAAGTTCCTTAAGGGGAACTATACAGATAGAAATGCAAAACAAAGAGAGGCAAACCAAGAGAACAAGATAACTGACTCTTGCCAGCAGTGCTATATACGAGATACTCATAGATCATCGGTATCTTGGGAATTCATTGAAAAAGGATCATGCTGATCAAGATTACCAAAATGATCCCCAGTAGAACGATATGGAGGTGTTAGTCTTCCATAGTCTCACAGTCAATGGATCAAAAGGCCATATTTAAATCCAGCCTCTCATAGTAACATTCTTTACAGACAACAACTATTTCTTTGGCGAAATTCGGTTGTTGTATATTTTGTTTTCACCAATGTTGTGTATGAGTAACTTTTCCTTGAATATGAGTAAATATAATGAGATTAATCAATTTCTAATTTTTAAGAACATTTTGAATTAAAAGTTTAGGCAGCTAGTTGTCATTTATAGATAGCACATTTTCCATTGAAATGGTCACTAAATGTTTACGGGCATACAGATTTACTGATGAAACTATATTACACACATGATGATGTGTGCAGGTCGAGCTTCGGTGGATATGTAATATTTGTGCATTACTAAGTTTAGTGTCCAGCTTTGCTTTGATCTATTAAATCACACTTCAGAATTTCAAAAAATGAGCTTCATTTGTGCTTTCCTAGCCGCTGAATGTGTACTGTTCATTTACAGGTATTCACATTTTACTGTGTGTTATGAGCAAATTACATTCTATAGTCTTTTCATTCATATTTCATCTACTCCAGCAAGATTGTCACATTTTTCAGTTAACTTTCTCTGACTGCAAAGGGAGAGGAGTCTGTAAATACTAGTCCCCATGTTCAATAAAATAGACATTAGAAAATATAGCCTGACATTTGACCTCTGTCTTTGAAGTACAGCAAATATGACAACATAAATACATAATTTAAAGGCAGCTTTATATATTACTTGGACTTTCATGACCCATCAAATATCAGCTAGCAACCCACCAGTGGGTTGCAACCCATAGTTTGGGGAAAACCGGCATAGCACAAACATTTTTGGGACATCTTGGGGGAAAAAAGGTGTGAACTAGTTGATTAATGATCTATTCTCATTCATTTAATTTCTTTATCAAAGTGTGTCATCTAAAGTTCAGCAAAATGATGTTGGATAGTCTTATAATCAACTGTATTAGTATTTTTTTTCTATGAATGGTACGAATTTCCTTCAACATCTCCCCTAAGGAAGGTTCCTGTGATGTAGGAATTTAGGATTTGAGCTGAGGTATTTACATTACATGTTTCTTTTTGTTAGCTATAAGTAGGTTGCATGACAGGCACCACTGATGCAACATCAGAAAAATAAGTAGGAATGAATTAATATGAAAAAATATTGTAAGAACCTATAGGAACAGATTAGCAAGTACGATAATATACAGTGCAGCAGACCACTAAATATCCTGCAAGCAGGATACAATGAAATAGGAATACTGTCATATTAAGAAAGTTGAGAAGGTACTCCTTGTTGTTATTTAGCTACTTAAGTTTTTGAGAGGTGTATTTTATATCTTCTTCCCAGAAAAAACAGCCCACAGAAAGATAATGCCTCTTTTTCAATGAAGGTGTGAGGAATTGGGTTTTTGATTGGGAAAATGAAAACCCTTTGTAAACAACAACCACAATGCTTGTCAGGGTGAACCACAAATGTTTTAGACTAACCTGTGCTTGGTAGGTTCAAAAGCAGCAAGGCTTAATTTAGAGGCACCGTGGAAAGTATTTATGTAGCACTCAAACAGTAATAAAGTAAAAACACAACACAAGTCAAATCCCACACCAATTTAGAAAAGTAGGGTAAAATGTATTAAATAATTATAGACCAAAACAACAAAAATCCAATCAGTTAATTTTTAAAGTTTAAAATGAAAAATAACTTAAAAAAGAACAAAGCATCAACTGTGAGCATCTGGTTGCATGAGACCGGGACAAAGTCGAAAGTAGGGACTGACTACGATGGAGCATTGTTCACCTACATGGAGTGGATTGGGTCCAATCTAGGCTTTCCTTCAAACTTAGAAAAAATTTGAAAGAAAAATGTATGAGAAGGTACAGTTCAGTGGGGGAAGGCAGCTGGTGGTGTCAGAGGAGGAGGAGTCATCATCAGGGAGCCACTGGACGAAGTCGCAGTGAGGATTTCTACATAAGGTATTTATCACTTTTTTGAAGTTGAAAATCACCAGTGGGAGGAAGCTGCAGGCTGTACCCAATGAGGAACCCATGAGGCTGAATACCCCTTTCAAGAGAAACCACTGATAGGAAAGCTGAAAAGAAGGAAGCAGAAGCTACCCCAAAGTCAGGCCAACATGTGATGCACTGCGATTGAATCAGGAAGCAGGTAGATCCTGGCCTCATGTCAAGACTACTTATTGGTGAATTTTTTGGTTTATGTCTGTTTGGGCACATTTAGCACTACGTCCAAGGGTTCAGGACTGGGTGGGCACTACTTGGAGGGTAGGACTCATTTCAGACAGGGTCTATGTGAATAGTTCCTGTTGTTGTAGATTTTTGTGTCCCTGTAGCTCAGAAAAGGATGCCAGCCATGCAGCCATTAGACACACTCTGGTAGTTCTGGGATCAAGCAGCAAGGCAGGCCTCAATCAGCAGGTTTGTCTTCTGAGGGTAGACATTAGGCTTCAAGCAGCATGGTAGACCTCTGGTAGCAGCAAGTCAATCCTCTGAGGTGCAAAGCAGCCCTCAAGCAACATTGTAGTCCTCAGAAGTACAAGACAGTCCATCTAGAGTCTTCACAGATCCAGAGTGAACTGAAGAGTTGGCTTGAGGGTCCAATTTATACTTGGTGCCAGCCTGTGAAGTGGGAGAAACTGCTAGGTATTTCTGCCATCTGGTTTTAAAATGTCCCTCTTTCTCCTGCCCGTGTCCCAAGAGGTCTAGGGTGACAAAAGCCTGGTGTCAAGTTTTTTGTGATTGTGCTGACGTAGCTTCTTTGAAATGTAAGTCGGAGCAGTTCTGCCCCTCCTTCCTGGCAGGATGGCCCATCCTGCTAACACCTATCCTTTCTCTCTCTCTCTCTCTCTCTCTCTCTCTCTCTCTCTCTCTGGAAGGAATACACAAAGGCCAACTGCCAGCTACATCTAGTCATGTGGCATAGGACACAGGCTGCAGGAACCAAATGGTCAGGGCAAGACAATTAAAACTTTCTAAAAGTGATATTTTCAGAATTTTGATTTAAAATCTAACTTTCCCATTAAAGTAGATTTTAAATTACAATGCTTTAGAGACCAAATATGATGCTTCTACTTGTTGCCAAACAAAAGTTATTACTTATTAAATGTAATAAGGTAACCTAATGTTATCCTATGGGAGAGGTAATCCTTGCATTAGTAAAAATCTAATTTAAGAGTTTTCCACTACTAGGCGATGAAAACGCAAAGTACATGTCCAACTTTCTAAGGGCCTCATTCCGACCCTCAAAAGACCGCCGCTGTTATTCTGGGTTTCCCGCTGGGCTGGCGGGCGACCGCCAGAAGGCCGCCCCCCAGCCCAGCGGGAAACACCCTTCCATGAGGATGGCGGCTCCGAATGGAGCCGGCGGAGTGGAAGGGGTGCGACGGGTGCAGTTGCACCCGTCGCGATTTTCAGTGTCTGCATGGCAGACACTGAAAATCTTGGTGGGGCCCTGTTACGGGGGCCCCTGCAGTGCCCATGCCACTGGCATGGGCACTGCAGGGGCCCCCAGGGGCCCCACGACACCCCATACCGCCATTCTCTTCCTGGCGGCCAAAACCGCCAGGAACAGGATGGCGGTATGGGGCTCGGAATCTCCATGGCGGCGCAGCAAGCTGCACCGCCATGGAGGATTCCCCAGGGCAGCGGGAAACCGGCGGTGCACCGCCGGTTTTCCGTTTCTGACCACGGCTGTACCGCCGCGGTCAGAATGCCCATGGGAGCACCGCCAGCCTGTTGGCGGTGCTCCCGCGGTCGTCGGCCCTGGCGGTTTTTACCACCTGGGTCAGAATGACCCCCTAAATGTACTACACCCTAACCTAAGGGCTGGTTAGAGCCTACCTTAGGGATGACTTCTGTACATTAAAAAGGAAGGTTTAGGCTTGGGAAAGATGTTGATTTGCCAAATCGAATTGTCAGTCTAAAACTGCACATAGGCTTCAATAGCAGGCCTGAGACATATTTTGAAGTGCTAGTGAAATGGGTGGCACAATAAGTGCTGCAGGCCCACTAGTTCTATTTAATTTACAGGCCCTGGGTACATGTAGTACCATTTTATGAGGTACTTGTAAGTGAATTAAATATGGCAATTAGGCATAAGCTAATTTTACCATGTTTGAAGGAGTGAGCACAAGCACTGGTTAGCAATGGCAAAGTACACAGAGTCCTAAAGGTCAACAAAAACAAGTTTAGAAAACAGGAAGGGTGAAGGCAACAAGTTTAAGAGTAACCATTCAGAAAGGGGCAAGTCCAACGGTGTGGCTGTGCCTGTGACAAAATGACGACTTACCTTATAATGACACATCAGAGCTTGTTAAATAACTTGTGCTGGTAGACACAGGACTCCAAAATGTGCTCCATTCATTCTACAAAATACTGGAATCCCCGCCTCCAAAAGGTATGGAATAAAATCATACTAATTAAATAAACTGCTGCAGGAGAATAGGAGAACAGGAGCCTTCAAATCTGTCACTGTATGGGTTTATGTTATTTAAAAAAAAAAAAAATAGATTTTTGTCATTATATACATATGAAACGCATAAACATAGCTCCAATGCGTGCTGCATACAGTAAGACAAATCATATGTTCTGCACAGTGCCGTTATCACGAGCTCCAACATTCTGCTCACACAATGTTGTGACACACATTGCCTGTTCAACCCAAACTTTTAGGACACATCTGGGACCGTCAGTAGGTAGGCAGTAAGTGGACTGCAAATATCCTTGGGCCTCGAGGGCAGTGACATTTCCTCAGCAAACAGTTCCAGTTATTCTCTGCAGTACACCATATCATTAAGTCACTATTTTATTGTTGGTGCAGCTCGTTCGCCCCAGTGTATGGCCACTCTCCTTTTTGCCATTAGTAAAGCAACTGCTACCAGCTTGCAATGTCCTGGCTTTAAATTTTTAACTAGTCAAAGCAAGCACATTCAGAGGCTGCACTCCTTCGATTCCATTGCCATGACTGACAAGACATATAAAACTTGTGTCCAAAATTACCAAATAGGAGCGCACATCCAAGCTAGTGTATGAAACCTGCTTCCATTGCTCCACAGCGCAAGCAGGTCACATCCCCTCTCAAGCCACATTTAAACAGTTCACATGTGTATAATATATTTGCTGTAAATATTTAAAGTGAATAATGCATACATTTTGATTGAGTTTGAGCAAGCCTGTAAGTGTATAACAGAAAACCCAGTCCGCTTAATCCAGTGGCATGTCAGGTATTGTATTCCACTTTTAAGCACCGGGTTTGAGACTGTTGGCCTATCCTCCTGCACTGCGCTGTACAATTTAGTAATAAGGCTCCTGTGCTTAGTGCTAAAGAGTAAAGTTTGGAGCACACAGAGTGCAGGGGACTCCTCAAGGAACTGGGTATACAGTTCAGCATCACCCATATACTTCAACCCCGCCTTAAGTATAGCTAGTGCTCCAGCCTCTTGTGTGAACGAT
Organism: Pleurodeles waltl; assembly: GCF_031143425.1. Classification (NCBI taxonomy): domain Eukaryota; kingdom Metazoa; phylum Chordata; class Amphibia; order Caudata; family Salamandridae; genus Pleurodeles; species Pleurodeles waltl. The sequence goes on from NC_090439.1 coordinate 781,245,742, forward strand.
ATGGCTGGGTGGAACAGTGCAGGAAGTGCAGGAGCATACCTGGGATCCTTTTTCGCTCATGCACCAAGCATCCTCCAGGCCCTCATGGTGCAGTGAATGGTATTGATCTCCATGCAAGATACATCTGCACACCTGTGTGGCAGAATGACTTTGAGAGGAATGGGATGTGCGTAATCCTATTCTACTGCCAGTGTGGCTTGTAGTTGTGAGGGTGACAGCAATAGTGTGCAAACTGTGTCTGGGCACACAAATAATATAGATGCAAGTCTGGTGCACCAAAGCCCCCTTGTGCATGTCAGAGTATGAGAGTGCTCCAACTAATCCTGTGTTGCTTCCCCGTACACGCCAATATCATCATGTTTGATTGTAGTATTTTGAAAAAGTATTGTGGCAGAGCAATAGAAATATTAATGAATAAATAAAGAGATGTGGGTAGCTCTCTGTGGATCCAGGTGCCCAAATATTTGACAGGGTCTGTACACCACACCAGGGGAAAGTCCAGTGTTTGTGACCTTTTGCTTGGAATCACAGGGAAAATGACCAACTTTGACCAGTTAACAATTAGGTCTGAGTAGCGCTCAAACTGAGTGTCTTCCCGGATTACTGGTGCCAGATGTGTGGTAGGGTTTTGGACACACAACACCATGTCATCTGCATATAGAGAAATACTTTGAGGCCTTAGCTGGAATTGCAGCTCAGAAGTGCATTCCCTGGTGAATCACACACAATAAGGGTTCCAGTGTGGTGGCAAATAATAACGGTGACAAGGGACAACCTTGTTGCATGCCCCTGTGGCTGTACAGCACGTCAGATGTGTTACCATTGTTACGTACCCAAGATGCCGGGTTGGTGTATTACAGGTGTATCTACCGTAAAAATGTCTGGAGGATCCCCATGCCATTCAGAATTGCACACATGTATGTCCACTCAATGGAATCAAAGACTTTAGCGGCATCCAGAAGGACCGCCACCACCTTCGTAGAGGGATTACATTGGTGCATTAACGCAAAAAGAGTTCCCAGATTATGGATTGTTGAGTGAGTAGGAATAAAGCCTGACTGGTCTGGTAGGAAGAGATCAGTGAGCAGTAGCTGTAGAGTGGTCACTAGTGTCTTAGCTAGGAATTTTGCATCAGTATTGACTAAAGCAAGTGGTCTGTAATACGCACAGTATTTGGGTGCTTAGGCAGGTTTTAATAATGTAATAATTAAGGCTTCCCTAAGGGAAGGAGGCAAGATCTGCTTAACATACACCTCCTCATATACCTTATGATGGTGTGGTGCCAGAATGTCCATGAACTCCTTGTAAAATTCACCTGTCAGACCATCCCTGCCTGGAGCTTTGCTGTTGGTGAGTGAGTTTATGGCATCTTTGACCTTTTCGACTGTAATGGGCTGTGCCAGATAATCCCGCTGACCAAGGGAGAGCAACGCCAGGGCCACATCATCTAGGTATTCAGCTATCTCTGCCTCTGAAGCTGAACTGCGAGCATCGTATATATATATGTGTAGAAGTCAGTGAAAGTAGGCAGAATGCCAGGTGTTAGAAATGGGGTCCTTGGTTGACAGTCAGGTTACCCCCTGTTCAAGCAAAGACCCTCACTCTAGTCAGGGTAAAAGAGAATCACCCTCAGCTAACCCCTGCTTACCCCCTTGGTAGCTTGGCAGAGCAATAGGCTTAACCTCAGAGTGCTAGGCGTAAAGTATTTGTACCAACACACACAGTAACTTAATGAAAACACTACAAAATGACACAACACCAGTTTAGAAAAATAGGAAATATTTATCTAAACAAAGCAAGACCAAAACGACAAAAATCCACCATACACAAGTCAAGTTATTAATTAAAAATCAAAAAGAGTCTTTAAGTAGTTTTAAAAACACACTAGCGCTGCTAGAGTGAAAATGTACGTGGTGTGCGTCAAAAATAACCCCGCACGGGCGGGTGTGCGTCGAAAATAACTCCGCACGGCGGTACTCGAGTCAAAAATCCAGCCGCACGATGAGTTGAAGATCCCGCCGCGCAGGTTGCGATCTCCCAGCCTCCGTCAGCGATGCTGCGCGTCGTTTCTCCTGCTCCGTGTGTCGATTCTTCGGTCGCGTTTCCTGCGAGCGTCGTTTCTCAGCTGCGGAGCTGGCGGCGCGTTGTTCTTCAGCCGCAAATCGGATTCGCGTCGATCTTTTCCCCGCACGGCGCTCTGTGCGTGGATTTTCTTGTCTTTAGGCTGCCAGCTTCTCCTTTCAGGGTCCCAGGAACTGGATGGGCACCGCAGGGCAGAGTAGGAGTCTCTCCAGAGACTCCAGGTGCTGGCAGAGAGAAGTATTTGCTGTCCCTGAGACTTCAAACAACAGGAGGCAAGCTCTAGATCAAGCCCTTGGAGATTTCTTCTCAAGATGGAAGGCACACAAAGTCCAGTCTTTGCCCTCTTACTCTGGCAGAAGCAGCACTGTAGGAAAGCTCCACAAAGCACAGTCACAGGCAGGGCAGCACTTCTTCCTCAGCTATTCAGCTCTTCCCCAGGCAGAGGTTCCTCTTGGTTCCAGAAGTGTTTCTCCAGTCTGTAGATTTGGGTGCCCTTCTTATACCCATTTTAGTCTTTGAAGTCACCTTTCTTCAAAGGGGACTCACACCTACTTGTGAAATCCTGCCTTGCCCAGGCAAGGCCTTAGACACACACCAGGGGGTTGGAGCCGGCATTGTTAGAGGCAGGCACAGTCCTTTCAGATGAGAGTGACCACTCCACCCCTCCCTCCTAGCAGAGATGGCTAATCAGGAAATGCAGGTTACACCCCAGCTCCCTTTGTGTCACTGTCTGGGGTGAGGTGAAAAACAACCCAACTGTCAAACTGACCCAGACAGGGAATCCACAAACAAGGCAGAGTCACAGAATGGTTTAAGCAAGAAAATGCTCACTTTCTAAAAGTGGCATTTTCAAACGCACAATCTTAAAATCAACTTTACTAAAAGATGTATTTTTAAATTGTGAGTTCAGGGACCCCAAACTCCACATGTCCATCTACTCTCTAGGGGAATCTACGCTTTAATCATATTTAAAGGTAGCCCCCATATTATCCTATGAGAGAGACAGTCCTTGCAACAGTGAAAAACGAATTTAGCAGTATTTCACTGTCAGGACATATAAACCACATTACTATGGCCCTCATTCTGACCTTGGCGGGCGGCGGAGGCCGCCCGCCAAAGTCCCGCCGTCAGGTTACCGTTCCGCGGTCGAAAGACCGCGGTGGTAATTCTGACTTTCCCGCTGGGCTGGCGGGCGGTCGCCTTCAGACCGCCCGCCAGCCCAGCGGGAAAGAGGCTTCCACGATGAAGCCGGCTCGGAATCGAGCCGGCGGAGTGGAAGCTGTGCGACGGGTGCAGTTGCACCCGTCGCGTATTTCACTGTCTGCGCAGCAGACAGTGAAATACATGTAGGGGCCCTCTTACGGGGGCCCCTGCAATGCCCATGCCAGTGGCATGGGCACTGCAGGGGCCCCCAGGGGCCCCGCGACCCCCCCTACCGCCATCCGGATCCCGGCGGTCGGACCGCCGGGATCTGGATGGCGGTAGGGGGGGTCGGAATCCCCGCGGCGGTGCAGCAAGCTGCGCCACCGTGGAGGATTCAATGGGGCGGCGGTACACTGGCGGGAGCCCGCCAGTGGTGCCGGTCCGACCGCGGCTTTACCGCCGCGGTCGGAATCCCCATTGGAGCACCGCCGGCCTGTCGGCGGTGCTCCCGCGGTCCTCCGCCCTGGCGGTCTTTGACCGCCAGGGTCAGAATGAGGGCCTATATGTCCTACCTTATCCATACACTGCACCCTGCCCTTGGGGCTACCTAGGGCCTACCTTAGGGGTGCCTTACATGTAAGAAAAGGGAAGGTTTATGCCTGGCAAGTGGGTACACTTGCTAAGTCTAATTTACAGTGTAAAAATACACACACAGACACTGCAGTGGCAGGTCTGAGACATGATTACAGAGCTACTTATGTGGGTGGCACAACCAGTGCTGCAGGCCCACTAGTAGCATTTGATTTACAGGCCCTGGGCACCTCTAGTGCACTTTACTAGGGACTTAACAGTAAAACAAATATGCCAATCATGGAGAACCAATTACGTACACATTTTAAACAGGAGCACTTGCACTTTAGCACTGGTTAGCAGTGGTAAAGTGCCCAGAGTAACAAATTCAATAAAATCAGAGTCCAGCACACATCAACAACCTGGGGAACAGAGGCAAAAAGTTAAGGGAGACCACGCCAAGGATGAAAAGTCTAACACGTGTCCCCCCCAGCTAAAAGTGGGGAGCAACTACCCAACCTCATGGGAGTTCTCATCACTAAGGCGGAAGAACCTGGACAGACCATCAGCATTGGCGTGCTCTGTACCAGGACGATGTTCCACCGTAAAGTCCATCCCCTGTAGGGAAATGGACCACCTCAACAGTTTTGGATTCTCACCCCTCATCTGCATTAACCATCTGAGGGGCCTGTGGTCGGTCTGAACTCGGAAGTGAGTCCCAAACAAGTAGGGTCTTAGCTTCTTCAGTGCCCAGACCACAGCAAACGCTTCGCGTTCTATGGCACTCCACCTACGTTCCCTGGGTAGTAACCTCCTGCTAATGAAGGCTACGGGTTGATCTAGGCCCTCTTCATTAAGCTGTGAGAGTACTGCTCCAATACCATGCTCTGAGGCGTCTGTTTGCACAACAAACTCCTTGGAGTAGTCAGGTGCCTGCAGCACAGGTGCTGTGCACATGGCAGCCTTCAGGGCATCAAAAGCGTTCTGGCAAGCCTCTGTCCAGATCACTTTCTTGGGTTGCTTCTTGGAAGTCAACTCAGTTAAGGGGGTAACAATGGTACCATATCCCTTAACAAACCTCCGGTAATATCCTGTGAGACCTAAAAAGGCTCTCACTTCAGTCTGGGTCTTGGGAGGCTCCCAAGCCAGAATCGTATCAATCTTAGGCTGTAGGGGTGCCACCTGGCCACTCCCCACCTGGTATCCTAAGTACACCACAGAACCCTACCCTATTTGGCACTTGCTCGCCTTAATAGTGAGGCCTGCCTTCTGCAGGGCCTCTAACACTCTCCAGAGGTGTTGCAGGTGTTCCTCCCATGTGGAACTAAACACAGCAATGTCATCCAGGTAGGCGGCACTGAACTCATCCAGTCCTGCCAACACCTGGTTGACCAACCTCTGAAAGGTGGCAGGGGCGTTCTTCATCCCAAAGGGCATCACATTGAAGTGGAAGTGCCCATCTGGGGTAGAGAATGCTGACCTCTCCTTTGCCCCCTCAGTTAAGGCAATCTGCCAGTACCCAGATGTTAAATCAAACGTACTGAGGTACTTGGCAGCTCCTAACCGATCAATGAGCTCATCAGCTCGGGGGATGGGGTGTGCGTCAGTCTTGCTGACCGCATTGAGACCCCGGTAGTCCACACAGAACCTAAGTTCTGGAGTGGCACCAGGAGCAGCAGCCTTTGGGACCAAGACCACGGGGCTGGCCCAAGGACTGCTGGAGTGCTCAATAACCCCTAGGGTTAACATTTTGGAGACTTCCTCCTTAATGCAAGCCCTGACCCTGTCAGTCACCCTGTAAACCTTATGTTTAACAGGTGTACTGTCCCCAGTGTCCACATCATGTGTGCACAGGTGTGTGCCTCCTGGGATCAGGGAAAACAGCGAGGCGAACTGTCCCAGCACGTGGCGACAGTCCCTCTGCTGTTCCTCAGTCAGGGAGGGGGAGAGGATCACTCCCTCCACAGACCCATCTTTCTCTCCTGCAGACAGGAGGTCAGGAAGAGGCTCACTCTCTTCCTCCACCCCGTCATCTGTCGCTAGGAGCATGGATAGCTCAATTCGCTCAAAGTGTGGTTTGAGGCGGTTGACATGGAGGACCCTCAAAGGGTTCCTGGGGATTGCAAGTCTACCAGATAGGTGACCTCGCTCTTTCTTTCCACCACCTCAAAAGGCCCAGTCCACTTATCTTGGAGAGCCCTAGGCTCCACTGGTGCCATGACCCACACTTTTTGTCCAGGCTGAAACTCAACCAGAGTGGCGTTCTGGTCGTACCACCGTTTCATATCCTCCTGGCTTGCTTCCAGGTTCTCCTGAGCGAGACTCCTGAAGCGGGCAGTCTGGTTTCTTAGTGCCAGCATGTAGCTAAATACATCCTGGGGTGGTTTACTAGGAGCTTTCTCCAAAGCCTCCTTCACCAGACTGAGCGGTCCCCTCACAGGGTGGCCATAGATGAGCTCAAAGGGGCTAAAGCCAAGTCCCTTTTGAGGCACCTCCCTGTAAGCGAACAGAAGGCATGGCAAGAGAACGTCCCACTTACGCCTCAAGGGCTCTGACAGACCCTGAATCATGCCTTTCAAGGTGCGGTTGAATCTCTCAACCAGACCATTACTTTGGGGGTGGTAAGGGATGGTGAACTTGTAGGTTACCCCACACACCTTGCACAGAGACTTCATATAAGTGGATATGAAGTTTGTACCTCTATCAGATACCACCTCCTTGGGGAACCCCATGCGGGTAAAAACCCCCATCAAGGCACGTCCCACCACGGGGCAGTGACCGTCCTTAGAGGAATGGCTTCTGGGTACCGCGTGGCATGGTCCACCAAGACCAGGATGAACCTGTTGCCCATGGCTGTCTTGGGATCCAGAGGCCCCACAATGTCAATTCCTACCCTTTCAAAGGGAGTACTGACTACAGGTAAAGGTTGGAGGGGAGCTTTGCATTTCCCCCCACTCTTGCCACTTGCCTGACAAGTCTGACAAGACCTACAATAAGCAGCTGACTGCTTGTGCATCAAGGGCCAGTAAAAGTGGGAGACAAGCCTCTTATAGGTCTTGTCCTGCCCTAGATGTCCTGCCAAAGGCACATCATGAGCCAAACCCAGTAGGAAGGCCCTGAAGCACTGGGTACCACCAGCATACGAGCTGACCCAGGCTCAGGAACCTTAGGCTCACTGTACAGGAGGCCATCCTCCCAATAAATCAGGTGAGTACCTGGCGCCTCGCCAGCCGCCTGGGCTGCAGCCTGCTGCCGCAGCCCCTCAAGAGTAGGGCACTCCTTCTGCGCTGTGCAGAATGCTTCCCTGGTGGGTCCCCCTTCCTGCTGCCACTGTGACAGCTCAGGGACCTCCCCCAGTTCAGCCACCTGTTCCCCTGTAGGCTCCGGGGCATCACCCTCAGGCTCTGCCTCCTCCCGGACCGTGGGAACTTCTGGGGACGGTTTCCCGCGCCCCCTACCCTTCCTCTTCTTGGCGGTCCCCTGGGCCACTGTTTCAGGCTCCAGGGGCTCTTGACTACCCTGATTGGCTGCCATAGACCGGGTGGATACACATACCCACCCAGGCAGACCCAACATCTTCAAGTGAGACCTGTGTTCCACCTCCTTCCAAGGGGAATCCTCCAGGTCGTTACCTAGCAAACAATCAACAGGCATGGTTGGACTCACAGCTACTTTCCAGGAACCTGAGACCCCCCCCCATTCAAAGGGAACCTGCGCCACTCTGCAGAGGCGCTCAGAGTTGTCTACCGCAACTACTTGGTGAAGTACCCGGGGATCAATCTGCTCTTCAGACACCAGGTGACTCCTCACTGTAGTCACACTGGCTCCTGTGTCTCTCAGAGCCTCCACCCTCTGTCCATTGATGGTCACCCATTGCCTGTACTTCTTAGTGTTATCAGGCACTAGGTTTCTCTGGATTATCTCACTGTCCCCTAGTGAGACAAGGGTCATTTCTGCTGGTTCCCACCCACCTAAAACCAACTCCTCCCCAAGCGCTACACTGGCCAAACCCTGGGACGGTGCACCAGTGGGTGCCGGTGTACTTTTGGGGCATTTGGGGTCCCCCCTCACATGACCCACCTGGTCACAGGCATAGCACTTACGTGGGGGACCACCTGCCACTGGCTTCCCTTTGGACAACCATGGCTTCTTTTCACTGGGGGGTTGGGAATCCTTACCCTGGGAATCAGTTCGGGGCCCTTTAGAGAACTCCCCCTGTTTGCCCTTACCCCCCCCTTTCTTCTGAGAGGGACCCTGCCCACCCTTGGCGTGGTCTCCCCCATACCTCTTTTGGACCCTGGTGCTCTCCCAGCGGTCCGCTTCCTGCGCAAGCTTCCTGGGGTCAGTCAGCTTGCTGTCAATGAGGTGCTGGCGCAGCTCTGGAAAACATAAACTGTACAAGTGCTCCCAAGCAATTAAATTGTAAAGCCCCTCATACGTGTTTACCTTACTGCCCTTCACCCAACCATCCAGTGACCTGCAAAAAGAATCAACACATTCCAACCATGTTTGGGATTCGTTTCTCTTGTAGGATCTAAACTTCTCCTTGTACTGCTCAGGGGTGAGACCATACCTGGTAAGTAAGGCCTCCTTCATGACAGGGTAGGTGAGATCCTGAACATCCCCTAAGGCTGTCAGTGTGTCCCTCCCCTCTGCCTCAAAATGCTTCCACAGGGCTGCCCCCCAATGAGCTTCAGGGACCAAGTTCATGTGGAGAGCTGACTCATAACCCTTGAACCACAAGTAGATATCATCCTCCCTCTTATAATCCCTCACAAGGTCTTTTGGGATGTGTACCTTTCTCTCAGGCTGCACTGTAGGATTGCTGCCACCATCTCTACTGGACTGGCTTCTATGATCTATCTCTTTCAAGCTAAGCTCATGAGCCATTGTTATCTTCTTCTCCTCAAGGGCTAGCCTTCTCTGCTCCAATTGGTACTCCCTTTCTGCCTGTCTGTCCTGTAACTCTTCAGGTGTCAGACCCTTGGAGGATACACTGCTACTTGCCCTAGAGACTCTTTCCCTGGAAATAACAGGCCCCCCCACTATACCATTATGTACTGATTGCTCTCCCTCCTCATCCTCATCCTCCTCTTCATCCTCAGTGTGCCCTCCAGTGCTTCTGGTTGTCACCCAGGCCCTCAGTGCCTTTTTCAGCTCATCCTTCTTGGAAGAGCTCTTAATGGGACAACCAAAATTTTTACAAAACTGCTTTAGCTGAGCCTTGTTATAACTATCCAATTGCTTCAGGTCAAAAACAGCTTCAACTGGTGCATCTCCAAGTAGAGACATGATAAAAGGTTAAAAGAGTGCAAAGTTCCAAATGCAGAAAAGCAAGTTCTCAAATGAAGTTCCAGAAAAGTCAATCACCGGATCAGCGAAAAAGGAAACTGAATGCAGAGCAAAAACAGTCCAAATAGAGAAAAACAAAAATCACAAGACTAGTAGTATGTGGTCACGTAGTGGTCTGAACTCAAAACAGTAGTGTACACTTAATCACTGTATGTCAAGTACAAATACAAGTCCAAATCCCAACCGCTGATCACCAATGTTAGAAATGGGGTCCTTGGTTGACAGTCAGGTTACCCCCTGTTCAAGCAAAGACCCTAACTCTAGTCAGGGTAAAAGAGAATCACCCTCAGCTAACCCCTGCTTACCCCCTTGGTACCTTGGCAGAGCAGTAGGCTTAACCTCAGAGTGCTAGGCGTAAAGTATTTGTACCAACACACACAGTAACTTAATGAAAACAATACAAAATGACACAACACCAGTTTAGAAAAATAGGAAATATTTATCTAAACAAAGCAAGACCAAAACGACAAAAATCCACCATACACAAGTCAAGTTATTAATTAAAAATCAAAAAGAGTCTTTAAGTAGTTTTAAAAACACACTAGCGCTGCTAGAGTGAAAATGTACCTGGTGTGCGTCAAAAATAACCCCACACGGGCGGGTGTGCGTCGAAAATAACTCCGCACGGCGGTACTCGAGTCAAAAATCCAGCCGCACGATGAGTTGAAGATCCCGTCGCGCAGGTTGCGATCTCCCAGCCTCCGTCAGCGATGCTGCGCGTCGTTTCTCCTGCTCCGTGCGTCGATTCTTCGGTCGCATTTCCTGCGAGCGTCGTTTCTCAGCTGCGGAGCTGGCGGCGCGTTGTTTTTCAGCCGCAGATCGGATTTGCGTCGATCTTTTCCCCGCACGGCGCTCTGTGCGTGGATTTTCTTGTCTTTAGGCTGCCAGCTTCTCCTTTCAGGGTCCCAGGAACTGGATGGGCACCGCAGGGCAGAGTAGGAGTCTCTCCAGAGACTCCAGGTGCTGGCAGAGAGAAGTATTTGCTGTCCCTGAGACTTCAAACAACAGGAGGCAAGCTCTAGATCAAGCCCTTGGAGATTTCTTCTCAAGATGGAAGGCACACAAAGTCCAGTCTTTGCCCTCTTACTCTGGCAGAAGCAGCACTGCAGGAAAGCTCCACAAAGCACAGTCACAGGCAGGGCAGCACTTCTTCCTCAGCTATTCAGCTCTTCCCCAGGCAGAGGTTCCTCTTGGTTCCAGAAGTGTTTCTCCAGTCTGTAGATTTGGGTGCCCTTCTTACACCCATTTTAGTCTTTGAAGTCACCTTTCTTCAAAGGGGACTCACACCTACTTGTGAAATCCTGCCTTGCCCAGGCAAGGCCTCAGACACACACCAGGGGGTTGGAGCCGGCATTGTTAGAGGCAGGCACAGTCCTTTCAGATGAGAGTGACCACTCCACCCCTCCCTCCTAGCAGAGATGGCTAATCAGGAAAAGCAGGTTACACCCCAGCTCCCTTTGTGTCACTGTCTGGGGTGAGGTGAAAAACAACCCAACTGTCAAACTGACCCAGACAGGGAATCCACAAACAAGGCAGAGTCACAGAATGGTTTAAGCAAGAAAATGCTCACTTTCTAAAAGTGGCATTTTCAAACGCACAATCTTAAAATCAACTTTACTAAAAGATGTATTTTTAAATTGTGAGTTCAGGGACCCCAAACTCCACATGTCCATCTACTCTCTAGGGGAATCTACGCTTTAATCATATTTAAAGGTAGCCCCCATATTATCCTATGAGAGAGACAGTCCTTGCAACAGTGAAAAACGAATTTAGCAGTATTTCACTGTCAGGACATATAAACCACATTACTATATGTCCTACCTTATCCATACACTGCACCCTGCCCTTGGGGCTACCTAGGGCCTACCTTAGGGGTGCCTTACATGTAAGAAAAGGGAAGGTTTAGGCCTGGCAAGTGGGTACACTTGCCAAGTCTAATTTACTGTGTAAAAATACACACACAGACACTGCAGTGGCAGGTCTGAGACATGATTACAGAGCTACTTATGTGGGTGGCACAACCAGTGCTGCAGGCCCACTAGTAGCATTTGATTTACAGGCCCTGGGCACCTCTAGTGCACTTTACTAGGGACTTAACAGTAAAACAAATATGCCAATCATGGAGAACCAATTACGTACACATTTTAAACAGGAGCACTTGCACTTTAGCACTGGTTAGCAGTGGTAAAGTGCCCAGAGTAACAAACACAATAAAATCAGAGTCCAGCACACATCAACAACCTGGGGAACAGAGGCAAAAAGTTAAGGGAGACCACGCCAAGGATGAAAAGTCTAACACCAGGCATGTCATATCAGGTTATACCCTCGGAGGCAGTTATTATTACAATATGTGAATGTGCTGAGGCTGTCTTCAACTTGGTAGCTAAACTGCATCCTGGGCATCCTCCCTCCTCATGTGCCCTTGGTACCTGATGTCTAGACAAGTGGCGCAGCTCCTGTGCTGCCATGTTAGTAAAGTCTGTGATTTGCTCCCCAATGAGAGCAAGCACACTAGGACAAGGCGTAGATTCATAGTCATATTCCAGGTTCTGCAACGCATGTTCTAAAGTCGGCAACGGTGTGCATATTGCCTTCAAGACACCTGCTTGTATGCCAATACAAAATCCCTGATCGTGACTTTAAACACCTCCCAGAGTGTATCTGCCCCTCCACAGAAACCAAATTTTTTCCAATTTTTTTTAGAACAGCTGAGTGCAACCCCTCTAAGAATACTGGGCCTAGCAGCTCTGGCACTTGAAATTTCCATGTGGACTGTGTAGTGGTGTGGGTAGGGATTGAGACTACTAGTTTCACTGGTACATGATTGTATAGCGTTCTGGGCATATGCCGCACATCCACAGCCCAAGCACTTACTCCTGGGTTACCAGCACATAATCCACTTGGGACCATGACTCATACATCGAAGATGTGAACGTACTGTTCTGTCCTGAGGGATTCCCTAATCCATCATGTATAACTTTGGCAAAATGTTTGCCATGCCAGTCTGCCATGGCTGATCAGTCAAGTACTGAATCTAAACATGTTGAGATCCCCACCCCATAGGATGGTGATCGGTTGAAGAGTATGCAACTGGGCCAGAGCTTTATGTAAAATTCAGGGTCATCTATATTGGGCCCATAGGAATTTACAAGTGTCACCGGGTTGCCGCAAGGACTGCCCTGTGCTATTACATAACAGCAATGATCATCTGTTTCAGAGTGGGTGACCCTGAAGGGTTCTTCCATTTTGACCAAATGTTACTACCCCTTTAGAGTTGGAAGAGGCTATCCTAAATATTGTCCCATGAGCACCTATAGTATTCTCTGTGTGGCTTGTTAAGTGCGTCTCTTACAGGAGTGCAACTGGTATATTATGTCTGACGAAGTAGGAGAGCATCTGTTGTGTTTTATGAGGGTTGGTAAGCCCCTGCACATTCCAGGCTATAAGAGATAGGCATCCCTGGGTCGGGCCATTTCAACATCTTTTTGATACTAATCAAACTGTATGTCATTACAAGTGATACACAACACCCCAGTTATGAACAGCAAGGAGCAGCACAATGTTGGCAACAAAAACAATTAACAGGGAACCTCTCCATCCACTTCAGCATCCCAAACATGCAAAAGTCATCCTAGTAACTTGAAAGAAAAAGATTCATAAATGAATACATTAAATTACATTCCACAGTGTCTGCTTTTGTATCACACTGTGAGAACATATGAGGAGCACCCTCTTGGGTGGGGCAGAGTTCCAGTGCTCCTCCAGATGATTAGAGGTGGCCAGAAGGGACAATATTGTACCAGCTAGTTCAATTACACACAAGTTAAATGCAGGATCAGCTGTGGAAAGGAGACCGACAGCAGCACTATTGGGGGCCCACTCAGTGTAGATCTAGACAATCAGCAGTTCGGATGTTTCATATGGCTATACAAAGTCCATATCTATTGTACTCCATTATCATGCAGGTGAGTCTGGTTATCATGAGTTCATCAGCTTCAACTGGTGTGGGTATTGCCGTATTCAGCTAGTTGCAGGGGCACCTGCAACCGTAGAAAACCAATTGTCATCATCTTCCATATCAGTTTCTGACTGCTCATGACGGCGCGGGGTAAGTTTCTTGACAAACTCCATTGCTGCTTTAGGTGTCACAAAGCTTGTCTGAGCTCCTCGATGATCTATGCACAAGCCAGTCCGGTAGAGCATGGCATAGGATATATCAGCCTTCTGTAACCTCTTTTAGACAGGCAGAAATTATTTGTAGGCCACTAGTACCACTACTGTGAAATCCAGGAAGAAAACTATACTGTTACCCTAATAGTTTATGTCCCTCTTCTCCTGTCCCAGGCATAGCACCGCATCAGAGGCTCTATAGTTTCATAGTTTGGCTAATGTAGGGGATGTGTGTGCTTCCAGAGGTGCTTGAGCCTAGAGGGATCGGTGCGCTCTCTCCACAACTAACAAATGCATCAAATTTTCAGGGCAAAATAGTGAGCTGAGCACATTTTCCAAATAACATGCCTGTGTTTGTGGAGTCAGGGATGTCAGTAATGCAGTATTTGTTACAAAGTGAGACATCCCCAGCTCTTCATTTTAGGCCTGTATGACTGCAAGAACTTTCTCCATATTCAGACAATTAGAGCTCAATGACTGTAAGTCGTCTTCTTCTGTAGCGATGCGCTGTTCCACCATTGTGATGCCTGCTGTCTGCTTATCTAGTTTTGCTGGTGGGTGGTCCATGTGCAGGTTCAGCATGTCAGTTTCCACACCCATAGACTACAGACTTTTCTGCTTGGCTATAAGTCGGGTCTAAAGCACGGTCTAACTCTGGGGCTGCGTATCTTGTTCTTGGCCTGAGATAGTGTCTGTCTGAGATTTAGTACTGTGCTTTGACTCAAATGTGAGACAGGTTTTGCTTCTGTCTGTTTCCCCATTCTTGTCAGTATTCTCAGCGTAATGGTTTAGAGAGCAGGGGTGACCCACCTTCATGCATACACCCCAGAGGCAGCACTATCAAGAGACCAGGAACATAAACCACCTCAGTGCCAACAATCACAGGAGTTTTAATGGGACCGAACTCAAGCACAAACTGCAGTGTCAGGTTCTAGATTCTCAGGAGAGTTTGGCCCAAATCTGGCCCAGTTTACAGTAATGGCAGCAGATATTGTTACAGGGAATGGCACTGAGTCCAAAAGTGTGCAGCAAACATGAGGGTGCCAGCGCTATCGCATGTCAGGGCTTTTTGGTTAATACTAACTCGGGATACAGTCCCCGGCTGGCTCATAGGATCATGCATTCCCCACTGCAAGCTCCACAACGCTATCTGCAAGCCCATACATTGTGCAGGCTCACTTTAGCAGGATCTGCCCCAGCAGGGCCTCTGTAAGGAAATGCCTCCTTGGCATTGTTACCCCCTGACTTTTTGCCTTTGCTGATGCTATGTTTTGAATTGAAAGTGTGCTGAGGTCTGCTAACCAGGCCCCAGCACCAGTGTTCTTTCCCTAACCTGTACTTTTGATTCCACAATTGGCACACCCTGGCATCCAGATAAGTCCCTTGTAAGTGGTACCCCTGGTACCAAGGGCCCTGATGCCAAGGAAGGTCTCTAAGGGCTGCAGCATGTCTTATGCCACCCTGGAGACCCCTCACTCAGCACAGACACACTGCTTGCCAGCTTGTGTGTGCTGGTGAGAACAAAATGAGTAAGTCGACATGGCACTCCCCTCAGGGTGCCATGCCAGCCTCTCACTGCCTATGCAGGTATAGATAAGTCACCCCTCTAGTAGGCCTTACAGCCCTAAGGCAGGGTGCACTATGCCATAGGTGAGGGCACCAGTGCATGAGCACTGTGCCCCTACAGTGCCTAAGCAATACCTTAGACATTGTAAGTGCAGGGTAGCCATAAGAGTATATGGTCTGGGAGTCTGTTTTACACGAACTCCACAGCACCATAATGGCTACACTGAAAACTGGGAAGTTTGGTATCAAACTTCTCAGCACAGTAAATGCACACTGATGCCAGTGTACATTTTATTGTAAAATACACCCCAGAGGGCACCTTAGAGGTGCCCCCTGAAACCTTAACCGACTATCTGTGTAAGGTGACTGGTTCCAGCAGCCTGCCACAACCGAGACATGTTGCTGGCCCCATGGGGAGAGTGCCTTTGTCACTCTGAGGCCAGTAACAAAGCCTGCACTGGGTGGAGATGCTAACACCTCCCCCAGGCAGGAGCTGTCATACCTGGCGGTGAGCCTCAAAGGCTCACCCCTTTGTGCCAGCACCGCAGGACACTCCAGCTAGTGGAGTTGCCCGCCCCCTCCGGCCACGGCCCCCACTTTTGGCGGCAAGGCCGGAGAAAATAATGAGAAAAACAAGGAGGAGTCACTGGCCAGTCAGGACAGCCCCTAAGGTGTCCTGAGCTGAGGTGACTCTGACTTTTAGAAATCCTCCATCTTGTAGAAGGAGGATTCCCCCAATAGGGATAGAAATGTGACCCCCTCCCCTTGGGAGGAGGCACAAAGAGGGTGTACCCACCCTCAGGGCTAGTAGCCATTGGCTACTAACCCCCCAGACCTAAACACGCCCTTAAATTTAGTATTTAAGGGCTCCCCTGAACCTAAGAATTTAGATTCCTGAAACTACAAGAAGAAGAAGACTGCCGAGCTGAAAAACCCCTGCAGAGGAAGAACAGAAGACACCAACTGCTTTGGCCCCAGACTTACCGGCCTGTCGCTTGCCTTCCAAAGAACCCTGCTCCAGCGACGCTTTCCAAGGGACCAGCGACCTCTGAATCCTCTGAGGACTGCCCTGCTTCAAGAAAGACAAGAAACTCCCGAGGACAGCGGCACTGCTCCAAAAGAACTGCAACTTTGTTTCAAGGAGCAGACTTAAAGACCCCTGCAACGCCCCGCAAGAAGCGTGAGACTTGCAACACTGCACCCGGCGACCCCGACTCGACTGGTGGAGAACCAACACCTCAGGGAGGACCCTCCGGCGACTCCGAGACCGTGAGTAACCAAAGCTGTCCCCCCTGAGCCCCCACAGCGACGCCTGCAGAGGGAATCCCGAGGCTCCCCCTGACCGCTACTGCCTGAACTCCATTTCCCGACGGCTGGAAAAGACCCTGCACCCGCAGCCCCCAGCACCTAAAGGAACGGAACTCCTGTGCAGCAGTGACCCCCAGGAGGCCCTCTCCCTTGCCTAGGTGGTGGCTACCCCGAAGAGCCCCCCCCTTGCCTGCCTGCGACGCTGAAGAGATCCCTTGATCTCTCATTGAAAACCATTGGAAACCCGACGCGTGTTTGCACACTGCACCCGGCCGCCCCCGCGCTGCTGAGGGTGTACTTTTTGTGCTGACTTGTGTCCCCCCGGTGCCCTAGAAAACCCCCCTGGTCTGCCCTCCGAAGACGCGGGTACTTACCTGCTGGCAGACCAGAACCGGGGCACCCCCTTCTCTCCATTGCAACCTATGCGTTTTGGGCACCTCTTTGACCTCTGCACCTGACCGGCCCTGAGCTGCTGGTGTGGTAACTTTGGGGTTGCTCTGAACCCCCAACGGTGGGCTACCTTGGACCCAAACCTGAGACTTGTAAGTGATTTACTTACCTGACAAAACTAACAAAAACTTACCTCCCCCAGGAACTGTGAAAATTGCACTGTGTCCACTTTTAAAACAGCTTATTGTGTTTTATGTAAAAAGTATACATGCTAATATAATGATTCAAAGTTCCTAAAGTACTTACCTGCAATACCTTTCAAATGAGATATTACATGTAGAATTTGAACCTGTGGTTCTTAAAATAAACTAAGAAAATATATTTTTCTATAACAAAACCTATTGGCCTGGATTTGTCTCTGAGTGTGTGTTCCTCATTTATTGCCTGTGTGTATGTACAACAAATGCTTAACACTACTCCTTTGATAAGCCTACTGCTCGACCACACTACCACAAAATAGAGCATTAGTATTATCTCTTTTTGCCACTATCTTACCTCTAAGGGGAACCCTTGGACTCTGTGCATACTATTCCTTACTTTGAAATAGTGCATACAGAGCCAACTTCCTACAGCCTCTCTCTGCAAAGCTGTTCTATTTTCAGCAGTGCTGGTGGGTGTCACCGGCCCATGCGTTCCTGCGCTCCTGTCAGTCAGGACCCCTGCTGCTTCGCCGTGCAATCTCCGATATTGCTGCAGTCTCCGAACGGCACTACCTGAGGCAGCAAGCCACAGCAATGATTTCTTAGCAAGCATAGGGGCATCGCCTCACCCAGGTGCCCAGCAGGTGCTTCACTCAGTCAGCCACCCATGAGGTGGAGCCCTCACAGGCCCCGGTTGCTCTCGCTCCTTGCCCCTGAGCTCCAATTTTGGGGCGTACCAACCCCCACTATATTTCTGGACACAAATCCCCCAGAAAACAGGACAAATGTACACCGGCTGGCATGATACTTAGTGGATTTTGGCTCCCAGCCGGAAGATCTGCACTAGGCGGTGGCCATCTTTCCATGGGCTCTCTAACATCTCCTGGTATTTAAAAAATATTTAAATATGTTGCGAGTCTCCCCAGTATTTTTATGCTTTTTTCCATGCTGTTGAACCTGGCCCTCTCTGCATGGTCAGCCCCAAACATTTTGTCTTTACCCTCAACCTTTTTGCTGAATTCGATTTTGCTGGCCCAAGGACTCTATGCACTCTACCACTGCTTAGCAGTGCTGAAATGTTTGTGCTCTCTTCTCTAAACATGGTAAAAGTGACCTGGAAGGGCCATGACTGGCAGGATGGGATGGTGGTGTTGAGCACAGCTCCACCGATACTTGCAACAGCTGTGTTCTGCCTCTGCATAACCCATGTAGTTTTTGGATGTTGAATTTTTTATTGCCAACGGTAAGATTCAAAGTAGGCTTTTCCGTAAAGCCACAGCATGTAACTCTATCTTACACGCTAAGAGTGCACACCACAAACATCAGATTGTATATATTCACTACGGAGAACTGGTGAGAGCACGACGCAATTGTAGTTTGGATAATTAATTTTTGTGTCATGTTGATTAGATGGGTAAGAGATTTGAAGTACTGGGCTACTCTAATAATGTGATTAAGAGGGCACAACATCGGACTAGACAACCTTTGAGAAGTGATACTTTAAAGGTCAAGGATCAAAACAATCTTGTAAGGAATCTAACAAAGTTCGATTTGTAACAGATTATAATAATGCTTCTTTGATTCTGAAGAAATGTATGATGAAACATTGGAATATATTACTTCAAGATGAGTCATTAAAGAATGTGATACCAGAAAGAGTGCTTACATCATATCGTAGAGGTAGAACTTTGAAAAATATTTTAAGTCCTAGTTTCACTACCATTATGCCCACTAGTACATGGTTATCTTTACGAGGGGAAGGGTTTTTCAAGTGTGGACAGTGTGAGGTATGTCGTTGGGCATGCCATAATATTAAAGTGTTCTCTACGTTCGGGCAGCAAATTTATACAATTAAGTCAACAGTTGACTGCAATACTTCATTTGTTATTTATTTGATACGTTGTAAGTGTACTCGGATATATGTGGGGAGCACCATACGTCCACTCAGAATTAGAATTAGTGAGCATGTTAGAGTACTTAAAAACTGTGATGTAAGATATCCTATTGTGGCACATATTCTAACATGTGACTCACAAGGTGCTCACAAAAGCTTTGAATTTTTTGGTTTTGAACATGTCCCTAGGAATCCTAGCGGGGGGCAATAGAGAATTGTCCTTACGCAGAAAAGAGGCATTGTGGATAATGAGATTGAGGGCGATGGAGTTGGGACTCAACTCTGATAGAGAGTTGGAATATTTTCTGGGGGATTGAATGGTGATTTCATTGTAACACAGAGTAATAATTTGATGTTATTCATAACAATATTTGTATGTAAACTTATACAATTTATTTGGGTGTTGTATGATTTGTTGGTATTATTAATTAGGCCTCACCTCTTCTTGGGTCACTTGAGAGGACAACCAAAATTCTCCAATATAGATATATACTTTTATAATTTTTCATGTTGTGATGTGACTTCAATATCACTGTGGTCATCCATATGTGTATCGATTTTTTGAATTTTATTTTTATTTCATGACTTCTTGGATTTGTCTTACTCTTCTTCATATCTTTCCGTTTTTGCATCTTTATTATTGTCTGGTTTCTTTTCTTTTTTCCCCCTATTTGTTGTGACTTTGTTGGTGTCAATAGACCTTCAGTATGATGTTTTTGTTGTTTATGACGATATATGGGACATTTGGATTGTGACATTAGGTAGACTATGGTGGTTGTTTAATATTTTTTTCTTTTTCTTTTTATTTTCACTTCACCCATCAGTTTGAATGCATAGTTTCAATTGAAATATTTGTAATTTTAATGGGAGTTAGGGTTTATATTTTTCGAATGTTACGCTCTTGCGGAGTGTTTGGTTATTGATTGCCAGGTTGTGGCAACAATTGCCATTGGTTTTGCAGGAGAATACAAGATTAATGGTCCTATTTTTATGTTTAGGATTTTTGTCCTTTCTTTGTTTCTATGCTGCTCGTAGCATTCGTAGGAATTTCCGGGTTTAGTAACCGCGGTCAGCGTACTCGTGGCTGTGGTGTGTGGATTAGGAGACGCCTGTAATGGGTTATATCGTAAACGGTGAGTTGCTTATCACGATGTTGTGTGCATAAAGAGCGGATATTTGTTTTATTAGCGCCTAGGTTTATTACTTTGGGAATTTGGTCTCTCGTAATGGAATTATTTGGGGTTTTTCTTTCATAGTTTTTCGGGTCAGCGATTGGTGAACATTTAGGACATTGGGATGTATTCATGGAGATTATGATATAATCACAGGGAACTCGAATAAGGTATTTTGGACTTTGTATTTATACTATTGATATAGGACTGTTTGACTTGGCAAACACTATGAGTTTTTTTTTTTTTCTGGCGTTTGATAATACCACTGATTACGTGTGTGTATTTACTTTTCAATCAGATTTGGACCTTGTTGTTTATGAATAACGGATAGTATAGGAGCATTACCTGCATGGATATCGACCTATGAGTGTTTTGTACTCTTTTGTCAATAAGGTAATTTTAATTGGCTTTCGGTAATCACATATGGTGCTATCACGATCATTTTTCTTCACATTAATCTATAAGTGTTGACACCTTATTGTCTTTATTGTAAAATTTTATTTGGCTTAGTTTAATTGTATATGGTTTGGTCACGATTTCTTTCACGTGATGTCCTGCATGAGTTTAGTGGTCACTGGATTGGGACAGGGTTCTTGAAAATTAACCCCCGTGGTGTTTACTCTGTTTGGTGAAGTGCTTTATTGGAAGTCTTCAGTGGTAGCTTTTTCTTTGTGTGGCGTTCAGGAATGTTTATTGGGGATACTTTCTTCTTCTTTTCTTACTATCTCTATGTTCCTTGGTCTTATCTTGTAAATATGGGTCTTTAATACCCAGTTTATTATTTGAGCATTTTGGTTTCTGAATTCAAGTGATTTATTTACAATTTTCAGCTCTGAAGAAGTCGTTGGGGTTATTTCCCCGTGATGAAACACGTGTTGGCTTGGTTTTCTCCTAGAATACTATGTGATTCTCCAGTGAATGGACTGGTGGGATTCCAGCTTTTGGAAGATTTTCTTCAATAAATCACGTGGATTGGACTACATATCAAGAACTGATTCTTGGATGTTTATTGAAATCTACTGTATAATACTTCATTGTAATTTTGTGAATGTATGTTCTGTAATTCAATTTTTTGAGTGCCTCACGTAGGTGTTCTTTTAAAGAGGTGGGGTGTCTAGGCCTCCCTTCCAGTAACTGGCACCACTGAAGAAGGGCTTGATGTTGATTGGCCAAAGGAAGGGGTAGAGTTGTGTTATAGAGCCCTGCTCAGGGTGGTGTTTATGTCCCTCATCCCCTGTTAGAGAGGCCATGATGGTGTTGTGAACCTTTCACTGTTCACGCATGAATGTCCCTCTCTACCTATTTTTTTTTCAGGACCTGGCCCGTCACGCCTTGAGACTCCTGATAGAACCCCAAGACTTAGCTGATAGTGTCCTGACCTAGCATCACCCTGCTGGCTCACAGCATCCCTCCCATGCACCCTATCCCCACAGCCCTGTGCCCTTGCCACAAGGTGCCTCTCCCTTTGGGTCCTGGACCTTCATTGTTGGAAGTGTTGCACTGCAACTCAGGCTCCAGGACTGGGGGGCATGAGATGGTGGACACTGTGCTTGGTACACAGGTCGGGGAGTGAATGGTTGCCTGTGATGCTGAGGCAATCAATTGGGAGGTGTTGATGTGGCCTTAGTGACACTCACTGTTGGTGTCTTACCAGGTTGACCAGATGGACCTGAACCGTCCTCCAAGTCCCGACCTCCAGCAGTTTTTTCTTCACTGGCAGTCTCTTCTTTGGTCTCTGTGTGCACAGTGGCAGTTGAAACAGTTGATGTGAAAGATACAATGTTACTGGTTGTATTGTGACATCTACCTCCAATAATTTAGTGTGACATTAAGCATGGACCTTGTACAAAGTTATTTTGCACTTATTCTTATTGTGGCAAGTAGCCATGACATTGGCTGTATTGACATGACATTTATGGAGCACTCCAGATTTTTTTGACTGAAGCAGCTGCTGAGATGTACTGATCATTAGTCCTTGGGGGGATGGCCTGGAAATGTCAACTTGCCGCCAGTGCAGGCAAAATAGTATCTTGGCAAGATATGACTTTGCCTACTTTGATGCCTAGTTAATTGTTATGGAGACAGACCCAGGATTTATTTTGTTGTATATGTGACTGTAGTCATCCTGTGGTCAGTGCATTGTGAATGTGTCTGCTACCAATACCAACCTGGTGATGCAGCTTGAGGCCTTAGGAATACATGTTGCACAAACTGGGTGAGGTGTTATTCCTGTCCTCAATAGTTTCATCTTGGTTAGCTGGTGTCCAGACACATCTTAGATTTGAGCATGATCTGTATCGTGGTCCCTCCCAGGTGAGTAAGCTTCATATGAGAGTTAACAGGGGTATTTGGGTATGAGAACACTGGACTTTGGAGTTGGACAGACTGAGCCTCCTAGCCTTGGCAGTCATGTCACTCTCTCTACTTCATACACATGATAAATGTCACCCCCCTAGGTAAGGACACTTCATGTGTTATTTACCAAACATGAATCTTTGGAGAAGAGGACACTGGACTGGTGATTGGACTGACATAAGAGAGCCTCATGAGAGCTGCAGTCATCTAACTCCTGTACTACACATACTATACACATATCATCTTCCCAGGCAGGTGAGTAGACTTCAATCATGAGGTACCAAACAAGGGTATTTGGACAAGTGAACGCAGGTCTGGTGGTTGTCAGAGAAACAGTGCCTCCTGGGAGTTGCAGTCAGGTCACTCTCTGTAGTACCCACACTTGACCAGTGTTCTCCCCAGGTGAGTAAACTTCAGTTGAGAGTTCACCAACAGATGTATTAAGGCATGTGACCACTGGTCTAGTGTTTGGAGTTACAGAAACAGTGCCTCCTGGGAAATGCAGTCCGGTTGCTCTCGCTACTCCCTAATACCTGACAAATGGTATCCCCTCAGTGACAAGCAAGGGTATTTGGAGAAGAGAACACTGGGCTGGTGTTTGGAGTTAGAGATACAGGGCCTGCTGGAAGTTGCAGTCAAGCCACCCCCTGTACTATACACACTATACAAATGTTATCCTCCCAGGTGAGTCCACTTCAATTGAGTTACCAAGCAATGGTATTTCGACAAGAGTGCACTGGGCTGGTGGTTGGTTTTAAGGACACAGGGCCTTTCTGGCCTTCAGTAGTCATGTCATTCTCTCAAATGGTATCCTTTCTGCTGAGTGTGCTTACCTTGTGAGTTGCCAGACAGTGGTCTTTGGACAAGTGAACACTGTTCTGGTGTTTGGATTTGCTGAAAGAGTGCCTCATGTGAGTTGCAGTCATGTAACTCTTTCTAGTACACACACTTGACAAATGTTCTCCCCCCCAGGTGAGTCCACTTCAATTGAGAGTTCACTAACAGATGTATTGTAGCATGTTGCCACTATGCTTGTGTTCATAGTTACAAGAAGAGTGCCTCCTGTGAGTTGCAGTCATGTCATTCTCCATAGTGCACACACTTGACAAGTGTTCTCCCCCCCAGGTGAGTCCACTTCAATTGAAAGTTCACTAACAGATGTATTGTACCACTGTACTAGTGTTTGTAGCTACAGGAATAGTGCCTCCTGGGAGTTGCAGTCAGGTCACTCTCTCTACTTCCTACACTTGGCAAATGGTATCCTCCCATGTGAGTGAAGTTAATTTGTGATTTGCCAAAGAGGGGTATGTGGACAAGTGACCAGTGGTTTGGTGTTTGGAGTTGTGGACCAGTGCCTTCTGGGAGTTTTAGTCATGTCAGTCCCTGTACTACACACACTATACAAATGCCATCTCCCCAAGAGAGTATACTTCAAATGTGGGTTGCACAATAGAGGTCTTTGGACTAGTACACACTGGGCTGTGAGTGGAGTGACAGTAAAAGCGACAAAAGGTGAGCTGTGGGCATGCATGACATAGCATTTTGGTAGCATTTTAGTGTTGTGACTTACCAAACTTCACTCCCCCAGGTATTCTAGTCAAGCCTTCAGGATGCAGGATGGCCAAGACCTTCTCCTGCCAGAGAAAGAGATGTAATGGGGCACTGGAAGGGCCACTGACAGTCTTCTTTGCCTGCAGTTGGTGCCCAGAGACCAGGGAACAGGTCTTGCTCCTGAGGTTGTTCTACCTCTTCCTATTGTCCTCCTTTGTGGGCAAGGTGGCACCAACAGAACCACCTTTTGATGATCCTGTCCCACATTTCCATTTTCCTACTGAAAGAAGTAGCCTGGACTAGTGTTCCAAACAGTTGTGGCTCTACTCTTATGATTTAATCCACCATGACCCTTAACTCTTCATCAGAAAAACTGGATTTTTTTGCACATGACATGAGGGGGAACATGTGACATGGATGTATTAAGGAGAAGGAAGTACAAAAGGATGTGACTGGACAAAAGTGTGTGCTTGGTATAAAAAGAGATGGTGAGAAAAAAGCAGAGCCTAAAATCTATTCTGTGTTCACAGGTCGCTCTGGCATCAGTGTTTTGAGTTTGAGAGGCAAAGGATTGTGGTGTGTGAAGAGGTGTGTTTTATAGTGTCCTTTGCAGGCGTGTCCAGTGTGGAAATGTGTGCCAGCTGTGTTGTTTTCAAAGTCATCCAATGTGCAGTTGTGTATTACTTTGCTGACCTCAGACTGCTGTGGTTCGTACTGCCATGGGTGTTCGCCATTGTAACTGTGTTCTTGTAATACGGTCAGTGGTTGGTCATGGTGCTGTCGGTGCTGGAGGTCAGACCATTCATTTCCAGGTCTCCGCACCGCTGGTGTTCTGGCTTTTTTGGTTGGCGGTCCTGGCTGTATAACTCGTAATAGCTTGGTCTGAAAGACCATCAACATGGCGGTATTTTTAGGACTGCTAACATAACGATCTTGCGGTCCTACTGCCAAACTCGTAATGAGGCCCCAGGTTTTTAGGAGCTGGGGGAAATATCAAGATTGCCTAAATAGTTTCATCTATTATGATGTCACCAGACGAAGTTGAGAGAAAAACAATGCATGATAGTAAAATCATAGGGACATGGGTGAAACCTCACCATACTCTTTGGGCTGCTGGAGAAACTGTATCTTACTCAAGGCTTCCTATAACATCAAATAAACTTCTGCCATGAGGGCTGTATCTTATAAAAAAAAAGCCACAGTGAGAGAAAGAGGAATACAGCAGAAAAGATACAGGTACCTCGGCAGGATGACCATTTGGATAAGGTTACACCGACAGATAAAACCCAAAGGAAGATGATCCCACTTACTAAACACATTGGCTGTATGCTGATAAAGTTTCCCAAAATTTATTTTGACAATCTCCTCCATACAGACTGATAGCTCAACCCCCAGATAGACAGCTGACTGAACCCATCTCTCATCCAGGGCGAGAGGAGTGAGATTAGATAGGACCTGTGTTTTATCAGAATTGAGTTTGCTTATAGTCTGAAACGATACCAAAGGAGTGGAAAGCACCTCAACTGCCTGTAAGGCCCTAGCCGGGGTTGAGGTTAAAACCACCACATCCTCAGCACACGCTAGGACCTTAACCTCAAACTGATGTATCCTCAGAGTCTGAATAGTCTCAGCCAGTGTGAGTGATTGAATGTACGGCTCAATGTATAAAACAAGCAGAAGAGGAGAAAGGACACTGTTGTCTGGTACCATGGGTGATAAAAATGGGATCAGATAGAGAACCAGAACAACGGATCCTAGCAATCAAATTGGCATAAAGTTGCTGAACCCTGGAGACGAAGCCCAACCAAAGTCCTGTGTTCTCCAAGACCACCCAGAAGAAAAGCCCAAGAGTCCAAATCTAAAGCCTTCTCCAGCAAAATCATGCCAACTGGATCAGCAACTGAGGTGGCTTCAGTTATTGCCATATTGACATGTGCAGTCGTATCGCATTCCAGGATGAAATCATGCTGGCTTGGATCGACCAGATGCGTGATAACCTCTGCTAACCGGTTGGAGAAAAATCTGCGTATATATCTTTGAGTCGGTGTTGATTGGAAATATTGGGTGTTACGAGCCTCATAAGGTAGGGTCTTTACCTTTTTTTGAGAAGATAACAATATTGGTTTCACCTCAGGACCTCAAACTTAACCAGATGCCTGAAAGGAATTGAACATAGCCCATTAAACAGGGACCAGAATGTGCGAAAAAAGCAACATAAAATTCCAAAGAGATCTGGTCAGAGCCAGAAGGCTTACCCTTATCTAGAAAGTTAATAGCAGCTTCAACCTTCAAGCAGGATGTGGGTATTTCTTGAGTAGCTTGCTGGATATAGCTCAGCTTACAATGGAGATACTTCCCAATGAATAGATAAGTGGCATCAGCAAAGAAAGCAATCCTCCCAAAAAAGATCCTGCTAGAGCTTTCGGACAACTTCTCCAATCGCAGCCGGTTCTGCATATGCTCTCCTGGGCCCAGATTCTGAAAGGTGTCACGCAGCTCAGTAGAGCAGCCACAAATGCTGTGATGTGCTGCGTGATATGGAGAGAGCAGGAGAGCACCATAATCACATAGAAATGAAACTCTCCTCCCCTCTCCCTAGCACCTGCACTGATTTCAGCTGCCGTGCACCACGCACACATCTTAACGCCATTTTGCAAGTGTGTTTTTTTAGTCTAGCATAGGTTTTGTAGAGGAAGGTTATCCTTCCTTCACAAAATACTACGCCTTGACAACTGGAAGTGCTTTTCCTACTTTGTATGTGTGTTGTACAGTGCAGCACACATGCAAAGTCAGAAAAGCAGGGAGAAATTAAAATATTCAACGCCTGCTTTTCAGTAGGGGTTAATGTTTGGTGCTAAATTCTTTCTACTGAGTATACCCATATACCCCCTATGTAATGCCCCCCTAACGTAAAGTAATGAAAAGCAGCATTTCACACTGCTTTGGGTTACTTTGCCATGAAAACCAACACAAATACCAACTTACGTCAGTTTGTGAATCCCCCCAATAAAGTTTAGTGTTGGTGTAGCAATACAAAAGTAACGCTAAACTCACGCTAAACCTTTGAGAATCTGGGCCTCGATCTGCTGGATGGTGTTAAGGCTAGAGCTATCCTTTACTGTGAATGAGAGCAACCAACCCATCTATTCACTATTCTTGAAGCTCAGCTTTTGCCTAGCACGACAGTTTTGAACTGTCTGGTCTGGTTTGCTACCTAAGAGAGACCTGAAAAGTGGTCATCCTTTCCACCACAGCTTCCGACTGATGCCAATCCCCAGCAATTATTCTATGTCCTAAATTGCCCTCTGGAATGCTAAGAGTTCAACAGGTCTCAGTCTCCTCCACCATTTCCATCCTTCATTGTCGAGCAGCAAACTGGGGCATATGTCCATGACAAAAGGCCTTAAGTGCATCCCAAGCAAAGGTGAGAGCTGCTGAGCTAACATTAACCTGGAGAAGCTCAAGCAGATGGAAGTTCATAGAGCAGATATACTCCTCCTCTAAAATGAGTCTTTGCTCAGACATCCATCCCTGGGACCCCAAAGCCTGGAGGGCAACGCTAGATTGAATAAACAAAGAAAAAGAATTATGATGGGATATAATTCTAGGGTTAAGCAACAACCTTGAAGAAGAGAGCAACATATAGCAGACTACAAACATATCTAAACATGAAAAAGAATTATGAGTGGCAGAGTAGAATGTAAAAGTAGCCTCGCTAGGTCGCTCTAAATGCTAAAGATCAACCAACATGTACAAATAGTTAGGTTAGCTGCATCAATGGTTCCCCTAAAAAAACGGGCTCCACTGGCCGCAGGCCTGAAAAGTCTAATCTTTATATGGGGATAATGTTACATTAAAGTCCCCACATACAATAAGGGGGGATGGCCAGAAAACAAGCTCAGGCAACAGGAGGTCTATGATTGTTTGGTCATCTTTATTTAGTCTGTAGACTAAACAGATAGTGAAGTATCTACTATCCTTGTGGATAGTAGTGAGGAGCTTACTACCCCCGGAGTCAGTCTTCTACCTCAGGACACCACATTTGCTGTCCTGATTCAATAATGCAACCTCCTTCTGAGCAGAAGTAAAACAAGAGCTACATCAGACTCTGTAGTCAATATCCCTTAACGAGGAGATTTCCACATGAGATAAATGCATCTAGTGGAGGCAGATTATTTGTGGTTGAAAAGTCTTGCGCTTATGTGACGACTGCCAAGCACTAACCTGTTCGTCCCACAGAGACACAATGCTGAGCAAAGTTGCTTGTTACCAACTCCACCTAGATGTTGCTTGCCTCCCACTTACTTGTACATGATCGGCATGGGAACATTCCCGGTGGAAGGGGATGGATGAGAGGGAGAGAGAGAGAGCAACACGGACGTTGCCCGCCAGGATCAGGATGGCTAGCAGTGGTCTATGAAGAGCAGATCTCTCCTATGATAAATTCAACATTTAGTCAAATAACACTTTTAATGTAACCAACATACTAAAACTACTCTTTGCCAATTCCCACAAACTAGGTGTACCTGTAAGGGTCTCCTTTCCCGCTTTTGGTGGCTCTCCCCTCTCTCTAGGAATCTTCAAGAAACAGTATGGAACCTGCAACCAGATATAGGGGGTCATTCCGACTCCCGCCGGCAGCGGTAACCGTACGCCCGGCGGGAGCCGCCGAATGACCGTACCGTGGTCAAATGACCGCGGCGGCCATTCTGGCTTTCCCGCTGGCTGGCGGGCGACCGCCAGAAGGCCGCCCGCCGGCCCAGCGGGAAAGCGCCTTCAACGAGGAAGCCGGCTCCGAATGGAGCCGGCGGAGTTGAAGGCGTGCGAAGGGTGCAGTGGCACCCGGCGCGATTTTCAGTGTCTGCTTGGCAGACACTGAAAATCAATGTGGGGCCCTGTTAGGGGGCCCCACGACACCCGTTACCGCCATCCTGTTCCTGGCGGTGAAAGCCGCCAGGAACAGGATGGCAGTAAGGGGGTCGGAATCCCCATGGCGGCGCTGCTTGCAGCGCCGTCGTGGAGGATTCCCTGGGGCAGCGGGAAACCGGCGGGACACCGTCGGTTTCCCGTTTCTGACCGCGGCTGTACCGCCGCGGTCAGAATGCCCATGGAAGCACCGCCAGCCTGTTGGCGGTGCTTCTGCGGGTGTTGGCCCTGGCGGTCGGTGACCGCCAGGGTCAGAATGACCCCCATAATGTTTAGCCTTCTATATTATTTACATGTATGTCCACCTTGTTCCCAAGTCAACATGGGCCCATTGGAAGACATACCTGAAGTGTTCCAGAAATTCAGTGTACGTCTTGCTAGTTGGATCTTGATGAGACTTTCTAAAACACAGTCACACTCATAACCATATAACAGGCGATAAAGAATGAAAATCACTTCTTAAGTATTTAGATTTCTCAATTTTTCAGGGATTAATCAGCATGCATGTTAGTATTGGATAGAACACAGTTCAGTGTTTTAACCACATTGAGAGCATAGGGTTAATATATTAAAGCTCCTTTTCGTAATGTAATTGGTGTCATCAATGTTACATCACAGTGACAATTGAACATGGAAATACAGACCTACGATTCACGTTTTGAATCTAGTGTGTGCCAAGCACTGAGTATTCTTTATTATAGGCAATTATTGGTATAACAAAAATGCTACATGAAACTCAACTATAGCAAAAATGTCCATAGTACATTGTTAAAATCACAATTGTCCAACACGCGCTCAAATCGGTACTGTCATTGCAAGCTACGACAATGACCGTTATTATTCGGCTGTGGGGGTCATACTTTGTTGCTGGAATGTAGGCAGTGTGCTCCCTCTCTTTGAAACTGACTTTTGACGGCTCCCTTGAGCAACGGCTGACGAGCCTTGGGAGGCACCTGTGCGCCATGAGTGGTACTTAAACCTGAGAAGACATTTGGCGGCATTCCAAGCAAGCCCCTAGTCCACGCTGCTCCCTGCTGATGACGGGAAAAACCCAGAAACGCGTGTACAGGGATATACAGCACTTGCTGCACCTACAGAGGTGAAAGACTCTTTTTACTTTTTGAATGGACTACGAATTGACTGCATTTACCATGATGCTTTGGGGTTATACTTTGCTGCTGGAGTGCAGGCAGTGTGCTCCCTCTCTTTGAAAAAGACTCCAGGGATGCCTCTGTGGTCTCTTCTTTCTCATAGCAAGTTGTACCACTCAGAGCAGTTCAAGTGGAAGGAGGGAGAGGGGCAATAAAAGTGTCTAGTGTCTGCTGTGATTGAAGAAGTGTACCCCACTGCCCCAGCCCACAGGAGCCTGACACAGATGCGGATAGAGGTATAGCAGTATCATTAAGGTTGATAGAAGAAACTGTGTCGACCTCCAGACCTTGAGACTTATCTGTCAACCTGGTCAGATTGGGGCCACCCTATCTTGATCCAGAGCAGCCACTGACAATTTCCTGGGGCTTCTGGCCCCTCCAAAGCCCCTGCAGCTGTTGTGGATGTTGTCGCCCTGCTTTCTGGTAAGAAGGTGTTTCTTGCCATGCTTTGAGGCAGAGCAAGCACCAGGTACAGTGAGTTGCCCCCCTCTCTTCACTGCCCCCTTTGCCCACATCCTGCTCAGTTCACACCTAATAAGAGCAGACATGATCTGTAGTAGGTGCAAAATCTCATTTGTGGATACCATATTCTGAGTCCTCAGCTCCTGCTGACAAGAGTGCACTTCAAATACTTGGAAAAATATATCCAGCCAACAACATAGCCAGCAGCTACCCAGGTCCATCAGGCAGACAGATACAATGTAGCGGGAGCAGGAGAGAGAGCTCTCCTGAGGTGTTCTGAATGATTTACAAAGTGGGTGGGGTCGGTCGTACCACTCCTGAGTATGCAGCCTGGACTCCCAATACCTGGAGATGAAGACAATGCTCTTACCTCTCCAGGGAACATGGGAGAATGCCAGCTGCCAGCCGCTCCACCAGAGTCGCCTGCTCTACACAGTGCTCAACCTCTGTAACTCCTTGGCTCCGTAGCCCATGAAGCCAAGGCGCTCATATGAGCAGCAACATGCCCCGCATGCGGGTGAGTAGGCACTACAGTAGTAAGGCAGGAGGTCTAATGTCCAGTAGCCATCACATTTGCGACTTCTCCATAGGGCCCAGACCCATGGACCGACTGTGCAAACTAGGGACCACCATCTTCAGCTCATCCGGAATTGTCATTGCGAAAACCTGAGGAAGCAACATCTATCATTAGTTGAGGACACATCAAAAGACCTGACCTTTACAGCCAGCCACATTACAGGCGCTACACTGGACAAGGTGACTGAATATGAATCACTTTCATGAGTTTTTTTTACAAATGTGTTGTTCTCCTCCATTGTTTTACCTCCTCTCACCAACCCACAGTTGTAAGCCAGTAGCATGAGGGCAACTATAAATATAAAAGTTTAGCACAAGGGGAAACAGGCATAAACAGGCAACGAGTTATTTGACTTTATTTATTGTTTTTACAAGTGATTTAAGCAAGACTATGGGGCATATTTACAAGAAACTGGTGCATCAGTGCTGATGAGCCAGTTGTCTTGTGTCGTCCCTGCCCCACCTAAGGACACCATGGCTGTGCCATATTTACAATACAGTGCACCATGGCGGACGTTCGGTCAATAGCGTCAACATTTTTGACGCTTTGCTACAGTAGCATCAAAAATGTTGACACTAGTGCAGCAAAATGCAAGGAGGCCCGTAGGTTTCCATGGGTGCATCATTTTAATGCCTGCTTTGAGAAGGAGTTAAAAATGATACCAAAAATGGTGCAGTGAAATCTTGTAGATTTCACTGCACCATTTTTGCAGGCCTCCTACCTCTGGCGCTGGCATCATGTGGCGCAAAGGGGTGCAAAGTGGTGCAATGCAAACACTGTGCCACTTTGTAAATACAGTGCAGCAAAAAAAGCCTTCCTAACGTCACATTAGTGTTAAAACAAATGATCTAATGTGGCACAGGAAGGTGCTAGGGATTTGTAAAAAAAATATGCTAATAAGTACTTGAATTGCATTTCAATAGTGCAAGACATCACTTTTGAAGAACATATTTCAAAGTATTTTGAAACAGAAGAAAGAGCTGACTCAATTCCACGCTTGGAATGTTTCCTCTTGGCACTGCGCAATGTTGTTTCTCCAGTGCTGTAAAATCTGTGCAAATGGCATCACGCAGAGCGCCAGAGGGTGCTAACTTCTTTTTGCCACTCAAGTATATTTTCTACTGGAGCAGTAGCTTCCTCAACACGAGTGGCAGCTTTCTCCTTGTGAGCAGGCACCGCCTACCGCGACCGCTCACATTCAGAAATCTTGCTTGCCAACTTAGCGATTTCTCTTGCGCTCACCACAAAGCATCACTTTTCCTACACCCTTTAGTGCCCCTCTAACGCCACCATGTGTGCACGGTGTTTAAAATACGGTGCACCATGGCGCAGTGACGGGGACAATAGCATAATTTTAATTTTTATGCTGTTGATGTACTCTGCAGGAGTAATGCCAAAATGTTAGCGCTACTCCTTCAGAATACATAGGGGGCTATTGTATTTAATGGTATGCCCACTTTTAACGCCTGCTCTGCGCAGGCGTTAAAAGTGCCAAAATGAATGACGCAAGGACATTTCTTAGATTTCCTTGCGCCATATCTTCGTCATATTTGCGGCCCGCCTAATGGGGGAATGCATACATTACATACCTGGCACAGGCATAATGTAGTGCAAAGGGTTACAAAGTGCCGCAAATGCATGCATTGCACCACTTTGTAAATATGGTGCAGCATTTTTTGCCTTATAACTCCGAATTAGCATTAAAAAATTACAGTAATGTGGCATTAGAATGGTGCTAGGGGCTCCTAAATATGCTCCTTAGTGCCTTAGAGTCTGCTCATCCTCTATTACAAAACTATTAGAGCCTTGTTATTATTAACCTTGATGTGTTTTTTTCTTTTAACTGTTTGCCTTCCATACTCCTATTTTGCTGACTTCGTTTTTGGTGGCGTCAGTACTCTGCACACTTTACCCCTGCTAACTATTGCTAAAGTGCTTGTGCTCTCTTCCTAAAACATGGTAGAATAGTCTTATACCAACCGGCATATTTAATTTTCTTGAAAGTCCCTTGTAAAGTGTCACTACTTGTGTCCAGGAGCTAAGAATTAAATGCTACCACTAGGCCTGCAGCACTGATTTAGCCACCCATTTAGGAAGCCCTTTAAACATGCCTCAGGTCTATCATTTGAGCCTGAGTGTGCAGTTATAAATTGCAATTTCGACCTGGCAAAATAAACCTTTTGCCAAATCCAAAACTTCCTTTTTATTACGCAGAGGCTGACAACCTGCCCAAAGAACAACTAAGAGACCGCCATCAACTGCTGGGGCAGTTTGCCTCTCTCTCCCCTTACCCCAGGAATAACGACATGGTGCACCCATGGCAGTGATACACAGGACAGTTTGCCTGTGAAAAGTAAAATCTATAAGATATTTGATAAGGTGAGAGCCAGCAAAAAGGAGGAAGCCTACTCCTCCAAGTACCATCCCAGAACTTCTGTTCTGTGTGGATTATGCAGGGCTCAATGCAGACACCAAGACTGATGCACACTCTATCCTCAGAGCTGATGAGTTTATAGATTGATTGGGAGCTGCTAAGTTCCTCAGCACATTTGATGTAACATATGGGTACTGACAGATTGTGTTAACCAAGGGGGCAAAAGAGAGGTCTGCATTCTCTACCCCAGAAGGACACTTCCAGTTCTGGGTAATGTCCTTTCGGTTAAAGAACACCCCTGCCACCTTCCAGAAGTTGGTCAAACAGGTCCTGGCTGGATTGGAGAACTCCAGTGCCTCATATATAGAGGACATTGATGTCTTCAGCTCTAGCTGGGAGGACCACCTAAGCCACCACAGGGAAGTGTTTCCGGCTCTCAGAGGGCAGGCCTGACTATCAAGGCCAGTAAGTACCAGATGGGCAGGTTTTAGTGGTCTACTTGTGACAACAAGTGGAAGAAGGCAAGGTGCAGCCCCTCCAGGCTTAGATCAAAACAAATCTGGCTTGGTAACCCCCTAAGGCCCAGTGAGAATTTTCCTAGGCCTCACAAGATACTACAGGAGTTGCCCCATTGTTACACCCTTGACTTAACTGACTCCTAAGAAGTAGCCCAGACAGGGGATAGGGATGGAGTTGTGTCAGAACACTTTTGACATCCTGAGAAGGCCATGTGCACTGAAACCATGATCAAGACCCCTGAGTTTTGCAGAGAATTTATTGTGCAGGCAGATGCCTCAGAGTTTGATATAGGGGATGTGATCTCACAGCTGAATGAAAAGGGCCTGGATCAACCTGTAGCCCTCAATAGTAGGAGGTTATTTCAGAGGGAACAGAGGTAGAGGGCAATAGAACGGGGAGCCTTTGCAGAGGGCCCATAATAAGAGGGAGGGCCTTTAAAAAAAGTATTGCCCAGTGCAGAAGAGCTACAAAGCTATTCCCCCCAACAGATAGAAACAGAAAGGAAAATGTCGAGATGTTGGAGCAGAAGGTTTATACCAGCCATTATTAGCTCTGAACCACTGCTACATCTTTAATGGAGCTCCCAACATTCCAATGTTATGCTACACATTCTGATTTGGTGAGCCAATCAAATTATTTTATGTTAAGTGCTAATTAAAAAACAAATTCCCAGAATCCTCCGAAAATGTTTGGCCAAGATTTTGCCACAATATGGAAATACTTACCCTGCAATAAATCTGTGCACTCCTGGGCATTCATTTGTTTATTCATTTTCTGTTTTAAGACCAGTCTTGTATCCTTTGTGCCTGAGAGTCAGTCTGCTCTTTCTCTATTACACAACTGTTAGTCCCAGCATACTTGGTGTGGTTTGTTCCCCTAACTTTTTTGCCGTACAGCCTCATGTTTTGCTGAATTTGTTTTTCCTGGTTTCAGGACTAAACACACTTAACCACTGCTAACAAGTGTTAAAGTGCTTGTGCTCTCTCCCTAAGACATGGTAGAAGAGTCTTATACCAATTGGCATATTTTATGTCCTTGTATGTTTCTAGCAAAGTGTACCTGTACCCAGGAGCTGAAAATTAAATGTTATCTGCAGGCCGGCAGTACTGATTGTGCTATCCACTTATGAAGCCATTTTAACATATTGCAGCCTGTGTGTGCAATTTATAACTGCCATTTCAACCTGTCAAAATAAACCTTATGTCAGGCCCAGACCTTACTCTTTAATAATGTAAGTCACACATAGGGAGGGCCTGGACAGCCTAGATTGCAGGATGAAGTATATGTAAAACGTAGGATATGTGCATTTTAGTTTTGGATGTCCTGGTAGTGAAAACCTCTTAACTGTATTGTTCACCACAGCAACGCCTATCTCTCCCATAGGCTAACATTAGAGTTACCTTATTACATCTAATGGGATAATTTCCAAATGGGAGCAAGTGAGAAGTTCAAGTTTGGTGTCTCTAGAATTGTAATGAAAAATTCTCTATCATGGTGAAGTTGGATTTTAAATTACAATTGTGAAAATGGCACTTTTAGAAAGTTGGCATTTTCCTGTCTTAGCCATTTACTACGTGTAGCTTGTCACTAGATCACATGACTGAGTGTAGTTGGTAGTTGGGCTTTGCGCACTCCTCTTAGACAGCACCACACAATTGAGAGATTAATTGTGCCAGGATGGGTAATCACAGGAAGGATGGGAGGATGGGGCTGGGTACATCCTTACTTACACTTTAAAATATTGTGTTCTGTGTCCACACAAAGTCTGCAGGCCTCCTGTATTTAGTCTGGAGCCAGGATATGGAAGGAAGGATGCCTGGTGGACTTCAAAGGGAAACCTCTAGAAGCCTCTTCTATTTCAAATGAGGGCCCAGGAATATATATTGGACCCAATACACCAATTCTTCAGTACTCCTCAAAACCTGTGGATAATCTCAAAGGAAGAAGGGCTGCTGTGCTGCTGAAAGGACTGACACTCTGCTAAACTGCTGCTCCGAAGGACTGCTACCGTGTTGACCTGCTGATTTATGTCTTCTTCCTTGGGTGAGAAGGACTAGACCTGCATCTGCTGAACTCAGGACCCAAAAGTGATTCCAGTTGGCTGTCCTCCTAGCTAGAGCCTCAGGGACAGAAGGTCCTAAAAACCTTGAACCCAGTCACTGGACTCTGCCATTTGTGAATTCAAGTGATGCCACCACAGTACTAGAACATTTGAAGTGGGCGTAAATGTTCTCTGTCACCCCACCTGGGAATTCAATAAAACGGACGGTTCTCCTCCGCTGCGTGACGCAAACCAGAGCAGAACTTATACGTCGCCTCTGCTGCAAGGACAAACCCGAGCAGCAGCTACACATCACCTCTACTGCAAGGATTCTCTCAGCACAAGTACTCCACATCGACCTTGCAGCCCACATCGGAACTGCCGCTGTACAAAGCTTCCCCAATGCAGACCATTGCATCGCAAATCTCTTGTCGATGGCATCCTAGAAAGCATCGCAGGTACTCACATTGAAGCCTCGCAGCTGTTCGGAAAAAATGCATCACCACATAGACACAACACATTCTAGACTTTGTACTGCAAGCCCTCGTAGAGGGGATCCTCAACAACAATGTAAGCCCTTGCATCACAAATCCACAGCTCTTCGAAACCAATGCATTGCCTCAGATGTGCAGCCACCCTCAATGCAGGATTTCGCAACGCTGCCCACCCAGGATTTATGGTACTCTTGCTCAGGAGGCCTACCTGGGTCCCTGTAGCCAACCCGTGCTCCATCACTGTCGGCCTGAACTTGTGACTTTTTCCCAGTCCAGGGTGACCAGATGTTCTCAGTTGGCACTTTGCTTTTTTGGAACCATTTTCACTGAAATTTTTAAATGTGCATATCTCTAGTACTATTAAGTGTATTTTTGTCGCTTTGGTCTTGTTTTCTTTATTACAATTTACTTCATTATTCTAAATTGGTGTGGGAGTTTTCTTGTGGTGCATTTTCACTTTATTGCTGTTTGAAGTGGTGCATACATACTTTACACATTGCCTCAAAGCTAAGCCTGACTGCTGTGTGCTAAGCTACCAGAAGGTTAAGCACAGGTTAATTTGGGAATTTGCTTGCTCCTCGCCCTGACAAGGACCATGGCTGATACTTGAGTAGGGTTTCACACACCCCAATCAGTAACTATTTTCTTCCAACTAATCTTTTTTTCTTTCTAGCTTTGTAAGAATGAACTCTTTGGGTCTCACTCTACCCTAAGATCTAGAAGAAGCTACACTAAAGAGTTTAATACAAGAAGACTTATGAGATCATAACAAATATCCTGTACCTCCTTGGGCATCATCTTCAACCATCTCAATCATAAAATATATCCTTGACTCCCTTGGACATCATCTTTATGCACCTTGTCTTGCACATCCTACTAAGGGCTTTCCTCCTTGTCTCTGCAGTACTTGTAACCTCCACATTTGTTTCAGGGCTCTTTCAAAGAATAACTTTGCTTTAGATAGAGTCACAAGCAAAACGTATTTTAATGAACGGCACCTCAATATTTTGAATCGCTAATAAATACAGACTGCACCTAAGCGAACCCCTAACGTATGAGTAGTTCCATGGTCAAGCATGTCCACACGACATGCATCTGCAGGCAAGTAAATAGTCAAATAGCCACTTGGCTTATGGCAAGAGACTTGTTTGGAAAACATTGGAAAGAATCTGAAGACATCCTTTTATTAGGAAATGTGCCATCCATTTCCAACTAGAGTTGTTGTCTCTAAAATTAGATGTGATTTGGCATCAACCATTGCAAGAATATAAAGCCTACAGTTTGGAAACAAGCAGAGTGACTTTGAACATTTGAAAGACAATAAGGACTGTGAGAAAGAAAGTTAACACTGAGGGACACAATAGATCTGGTGCAAGAAGGGTTTAAGCAAAGACTGTGGGAGAAACTATTGCAAACTATTTCAAGTGTTGATTACTGCAGCAAAGCAAATTAGAGCACTCCAGATTACTAACACTGTATTATAGGTATAATATAAGGCATCACTGCAGACTACAAATGCCAAGTACAGTGATACCAACTACTACTCAGCATCAGTCGTTTGAAATATAAGTACAGAAGCAGTAAAACCAGGGTTTGTAGATACTGCAATGACTGCAATGCATAACTGGGTTTTTCAGTGCACAGATCTAACCACTACCTGTGTCTCTATTTTCTAGGTCACCCAGCAGAACTGGGTACTGAGGACATGATTTTTTTATTTCTTGCATTCTTCCTTTTCTCTTGCTGCTGTCTGAAGGAGTCAAAATATATGGGGGGTTTGTGTCAGTGTTTATATCATGTCAGTGTCCTGATATATCACAGTGTGAAGATGGGTGGCCCTAATTTGAGTAACAGTGGAGGTATGCAGGGGTGATTTTGATCTGTAAAGTCTATCCGATGGCATCTATTCTGTGGTTAATCTCAAGAAAAATCTTTTACAGGCAGTTCAAAAAGCGTCTGTCAGTAACAGATCTTCCACCTAGCAAATACATCTCCCTTCATGAGCTGAACCCCAGATCTGACTTCCAACAGTCTCACGCACACAAACGCCTGTCAGCATTCCAATACAAATCCCAGGAGCATACCCTGATCCTTGACACCGCCAACACAATTTCTTCAGTTTAAATAACCTCCTCTGAAATGTAACTTACCAATGTATAACTCCAAATACACTATATGGCTGTTGATGCAGAGCAATTTTCTGTACCTTCAGACTGTGGTGTAATCATCAAACAGATTTAGGCACTGATTGCATGAACCATTGGTTGTTTGCTTTATGTGTATTCTGGGAGCTAACATCAGTGCATCAATTTCAAATTACAGTGAAACCTATTTGGCTCCACAAAAATGACAGAGTGGATGGCTTCAAACCATGAAGGTTTATTAGCAAATTAGTCAAAGTTTCAAGTTTTATTAATTTAGTAAATCAATATATCAAGCAAGCATATAATTAAACATTGTTACCCCCTTCCGTGCCGCAGACGTAATGGTTACGTCCTGCGGCACAGTGCTGCTGTACCCAGGACGTAACCATTACGTCCTGGGCACACAGCCCAGAGGGAGCACTAGCGGTCCCTCTGTGGGGTTCCCCCCCACCCCACCAAGTCAGTGATGGAAGGGGAAGCCCTTCCCCTTCCGCCCCTGACCCCCCCCACCCCTCCTGTGATGTCAGCCCGCGAGCTGATTATCACAGAGCCTCCCCCATCGCGCTGGAAGCTGAGAAGAGAAATACTTTGCATTTCTCTTCCGATCACGTGGGGGAGTCCGAGAGAGGCTTCAAAGGGAAGGAAAGTTATTTCCTTCCCTTTGAAGTCTCTCTCTGCGTTTTGGCATCCGGATTGAAAGCAATCCGGCTGTCAAAATGCCCACTAGACACCAGGGATGTCTTTTTTTAAATGAAATTGACATAGGGGAGCGACCCCTTGGGCAAGGGTTGCTCCCAGGGGGGGCATTTTTTTTAAGGCCTTTTCTGCCCCCCCTGGGGGCAGATCGGCCTATTATTAGGCCGATCTGCCCCCAGGGGGGGCAGAAACCTCTAGGTACCAGGGATAATTTTGTTTTTTTTGTTTTGTTTTTTGTTTTAGAGGTGGGGAGCGACCCCTTAGGCAAGGGTCAACCCCATAGGGGGCAAATTATATTAAGGCCATTTCTGCCCCCCTTGGGGGCAGATTGGCCTATTTTTATGAGGCCAATCTGCCCTCAAGGGGGACAGAAACCACTAGACACCATGGAGTTTTTTTGTTGTTCGTGAATTTCACGTAAGGGGAGCGACCCCTTAGGCAAGGGTCGTTCCCCTGGGGAGCAAATTTATTTTAGGCCATTTCTGCCCCCCAGGGGGGCAGATCAGCCTATTTTAATTAGGCCAATCTGCCCCCAAAGGGGGCAGAAACCACTAGGCACCGGGGATTTTTGTTGTTGTTGTTGTTTTACAGATGGGGAGCGTCCCCTTAGGCAAGGGTCGCTCCCCTGGAGCGGCAAATTGTATTTATGCCATTTATGCCCGCTTTTGGGGGCAGATCGGCCGATTTTAGGTCAATCTGCCCCGAAACCACTAGGCACCAGGGATCTTTTTTTTTGCGCCGTCACGCACGGGGAGTGACCTTGTAGGCAAGGGTCGCTCCACGGGGGGTTGCGGGGGCAAATTTATTTAAGGCCATTTCTGCCCCTCCTGGGGGCAGATCAGCCTATTGGTATTAGGCCGATCTGCCCCCGGGGGGGGGGGCAGAAACCTCTAGGCGCAAGGGCAAATTGTTTTTTTTAGATTTTTTTTTTTTAGATGGGGAGCGACCCCTTAGGCAAGGGTCACTCACCTGGAGGGGCAAATCAGCTGATTTTAGAAAACCCCCAAGGGGGCACAAACCACTAGGCACTGGGGATCTTTTTTTTTGCGCCGTCACGCAAGGGGAACGACCCCGTAGGCAAGGGTCGCTCCCCGGGGGGTGGGGGTCCCGGGGGAAAATTTATTTTAGGCCATTTCTGCCCCCCCTGGGGCCGGCTGAGCTAGAGGCCAAAATCCACAGGTAGGCACTTTGCAAAAAACACCTCTGTTTTCTGTGAAAAAATGTGATGTGCCAATGTTGTGTTTTGGGGCATTTCCTGTCGCGGGCACTAGGCCTACCCACACAAGTGAGGTACCATTTTTATCGGGAGACTCGGGGGAACACTGGGTGGAAGGAAATTCGTGGCTCCTCTCAGATTCCAGAACTTTCTGTCACCGAAATGTGAGGAAAAAGTGTTTTTTTGGCCACATTTTGAGGTTTGCAAAGGATTCTGGGTAACAGAACCTGATCAGAGCCCCACAAGTCACCCCATCTTGGATTCCCCTAGGAGTCTAGTTTTCAGAACTGTGCAGGTTTGCTAGGTTTCCCTTGGTGGCTGCTGAGCTAGAGGCCAAAATCCACAGTTAGGCACTTTGCAAAAAATCAGCTCTGTTTTCTTTGTCAAAATGTGATGTGTCCATGTTGTGTTTTGGGGCATTTCCTGTCACGGGCACTAGGCCTACCCCTACAAGTGAGGTATCATTTTTATCGGAAGACTTGGGGGAACGCTGGGTGGAAGGAAATTTGAGGGCTCCTCTCAGATTCCAGAACTTTCTGTCACCGAAATGTGAGAAAAAAGTGTTTTTGGCCACATTTTGAGGTTTCAAAGGATTCTGGGTAACAGAACCTGATCAGAGCCCCACAAGTCAGCCCATCCTGGATTCCCCTAGGTGTCTAGTTTTAAAAAATGTGCAGGTTTTGTAGGTTTCCCTAGGTGCCGGCTGAGCTAGAGGCCAAATCTACAGCTAGGCACTTTGCAAAAAACACGTCAGATTTCAATGTAAAAATGTGATGTATCCATGTTGCCTTTCCTGTTGCGTGCATTAGGCCTACCCACGCAAGTGAGGTACCATTTTTATCGGGAGACTTGGGGGAACACAGAATAGCACAACAAGTGTTATTGCCGCTTGTCCTTCTCTACATTTTTTCCTTCCAAATGTAAGACAGTGTGTAAAAAAGACGTCTATTTGAGAAATGGCCTGAAATTCACATGCTAGTATGGGCACCCCGGAATTCAGAGATGGGCAAATAACCACTGCTGCTGAATACCTATTCTTATGCCCATTTTAGAAATACAAAGGTTTTCTTGATACCTATTTTTCACTCTTTATATTTCAGAAAATGAATTGCTGTATTCCCGGTATAGAATGAAAACCCATTGCAAGGTGCAGCTCATTTATTGGCTCTGGGTACCTAGGGATCTTGATGAACCTACAAGCCATAAATATCCCTGCAACCAGAAGAGTCCAGCACATGTAACGGTATATTGCTTAAAAAAATCTGACATTGCAGGAAAATGTTACAGAGTAAAACGCTGAGAAAAATTGCTGTTTTTTTCAGCTCAATTTCAATATTTTTTTTTCAGCTTTTATTTTCTGTAGGAAAACCATGTAGGATCTACACAAATGACTCCTTGCTAAATTCAGAATTCTGTCTACTTTTCATAAATGCATAGCTTTCTGGGATCCAGTATTGGTTTCACACCCATTCCTGTCACTAACTGGAAGGAGGCTGAAAGCACCAAAAATAGTAAAAATGCGGTATGTCCCAGTAAAATGCCAAAATTGTGTTGAAAAATGTGGTTTTCTGATTCAAGTCTGCCTGTTCCTGAAAGCTGGGAAGATGGTGATTTTAGCACCACAAACCTTTTGTTGGTGCCATTTTCAGGAAAAAAAACACAAGCCTTCTTCGGCAGCCCTTTTTTCCCATTTAAAAAAAAAAAACTTTTATGTGTATTTTGGCTAATTTCTTGGTCTCCTCCAGGGGAACCCAGAAACTCTGGGTACCTTTAGAATCCCTAGGATGTTAGAAAAAAAGGAGGCAAATTTGGCGTGGATAGCTTATGTGGGCAAAAAGTTATGAAGGCCTAAGCCCGAACTACCCTAAATAGCCAAAAAAGGGCTCAGCACTGGGGAGGGGGGAAGGCCCAGCAGCTAAGAGGCTAATAAAATCTGTTTACAACAAAAAGAAAATGTGAAAAAATATTTCAAAATCTGTGGAATGTTTGCAATAAAA
Source organism: Pleurodeles waltl (assembly GCF_031143425.1). Lineage (NCBI taxonomy): Eukaryota > Metazoa > Chordata > Amphibia > Caudata > Salamandridae > Pleurodeles > Pleurodeles waltl. The sequence continues at coordinate 781,288,092 of NC_090439.1, forward strand.
CATGTGCATCTGAGGCCTCATTGCAGTTAGGACAACTTTAAGAATGTGCATTCATTTAATATGAATATACTGTAAAATAATGATTATACTTCGGTTATATTACTTTTACGTATGTAGCCACACTTTAATACACAGATTAAAATATGATAAATAAAGATTATGGAGCATAAGATTTACACTGCTCCATTGTTAACCATGGTTTTCTCTTCTGGTCCCCTTTATTAGAGTGAGCATGTCTGCCACATAGCCATCATTTATTTGTAGTCATCATGCCGTATCAGAGGGACCACTCATACTTCACTTTTACATTGCTTGTACATTTTCAGGTTTTTTTTACTTGTTTGTCGGATGGTGTGGTATGTATATGAGTAATACTATTGTGCAATGCTCATTCTATGTGCACACCTGTTCTTTTATATATTAACACAATTTCAAGCCTGAACACATTAAAGCGTACAACCTCAGGACATGTATGTCAATCACTTCTAAACATGGCTTTAGGGGTCACCACCCCATATAAATTGTAGGCTCTGCATTTGGACTTATTATTTAGGCGTCCTGTGACTAATGGCACACTGTGACACTGCCTCAAAGTATCTCCAAATTTGTATCCTCAATGAAACGTCAGGATAAAATGAGTGAGGCATTTTGTACAGGCAGATGCATAAAGTTATTTCTGCTGTTACAACTATCAAAATGTATGCACTAAAACACTAAGGCCCGTATTTATACTTTTTTTAGCGCCGCATTTGCGCCGCTTTTTGACGCAAAACGGCGCAAACCTACAAAATACAATGGTATTTTGCAAGTTTGCGCCGTTTTTGCGTCAAAAAACGACGCAAATGCGGCGCTAAAAAAGTATAAATACGGGCCTAACTCACCTCTCATGCAATGCCACCTATCATGCTTCACAACTATGTTTAAAGGTTATCTGAAAGCAGGTCCAGTTGTCTGTCCCATTACACTACTCCATTCATGGGTAGGAAAGTACTTAGTGCATAGTATTCAAAACTTGGTTTGTTGTGATATTGGCTGATATTATTTGTGAGAAAATGACCATTTTTGCATGACCATCTCCCCTTTTTTGCTGACTGGTATATAGACTCCAGCAACACAAAAGGATGATGGAGGGAGTGCTGAGCAATGCAAACACACTCCCCCCGTCACATATCTGGGTTTAATCCATCATTCTTTTGCTCACCATGCCACCCCAGTTTGGACCCAGCCGTATACAAATCAATCTTGACCCTCTCCCTCATGGGAACAGTCCAGCCCGAACTGCCAGGCCAGGTCCTCCCTGGACCAGTAACAAGCATTCTGGGAACAGTTTTAATGTATCACCCTTCATCAGCAAAGCTAGCTTGAATCCACTGGCACAGTGAGCACAGGACCCCGTCTGGGCATACCCTTCCCACTTAGGGCAACTTTAGCAACACAAAAGGATGATGGATGGAGTGCTGAACAATGCGAACACTCACCACCAGTCACAGATCTGGGTTTAATCCATTGTTCTTTTGCTCACCATTCCACGCCAGTTTGGACCCAGCCATATGCAAATCAGTCTTGACCCTGTTCCTCATGGAAACATACAAGGCCGAACTGCCAGAACAGGACCTCCCTTGAACGGAAACAAGCATCCTGGTATATGGACTCTACACTTTGGGACAGTGCTGCTCATTGTATGTGCTTTCACCACTAAAACATGGTAAATATGGTAAAATTGTCATATTAACCTTCCTAATAAGACCATTGTATATGGTGCAGGACATACAACAATGGTATGAAAAAGTTAAACGTCACCTGTGGACTACAGCACATGTTGTACTATCCACTAGGTTCACAAAGGAAAAATGGTTTAAGGCTTACCTGTGTAGCTTTATACCTGCAGCTCTTTAACCTCTAGGTGAACCTATAGAAACAATGTTTATGCCTGGAAAGAAGCCAACTTTCAAATGATAAACATCACCATAAGTAGGATTTGTAGTCCGCATGTTAGAGTGCGTTGTATTTAAGAGGGATGTTGACTCAAGTGATTCCCAACCAACTTTCTCGGCAGTTACTTTTCTCAGAAGTCCTTTCTGGTTTCAAACAGAATGTGTGCATGCCATAGCAAAGCTACCAGATGTCCCTCCACAATGTACTATGAAGGAAGTCATGTCGATACGCTTCTCAGTGGGTAAAATGAAGCCTGGAAACTAAAAATATTAAGGACAAATTTAATATCCTTCCATTTGCTTCTGGACTATGCTAAACATAGGCAATCAATAAGCGAGAGTCTGCTACTTTAATCCTGCAAACCCACTTGATCAGATGAGCAGGGACTCCTATTTAGTTTTGAAAAGAACCAGTAAACACTAATACTAGTCAGTGGCATGCTTCATCATAGGGTTCCCAAATGAGATGTCTAGTTCATCTGGGGGTGTTTCAACACCTGATTTACAGCAAAGCGGTTTGTTGATAATTTTCGGGGATTAGAATAATTAAAATTGCCTCAAGGTTATGGTGAACATATAATGAAATGAATGGAAACAAGGCTATGTAATGAACCAGTCTGGAGACAAGAGATATGAAATATAAACCCCAATGTCACAGAATTGAATACCAGAGAAAATTAAAAAGATGACATGCTAAAATACCTACCTAAACTCTTATAAAAGCTCTTTAATATCAAATTTGCTGAACCCCTAAAATTCCAGAAAACACACAATATCTGCACCAGAAATACTGCTACATCGATTCGGCCCATCCTAGCAACACTAACATAAAACGGAAATTATTTCTGGCCTTTTGGAGCCTTTAACCATGATTATACATAGTAGAACTACATAATACACTGAATCAGAGGCCCTGTAAAAATATTCTACTCCCTCAATGGCATTGCAATGAATGTTTTTCTGCATACCCAACGGTCATTCTAGATCGCACTCCCTTGTGTGCACACACCTCCACGTCAGACTCCTGAGCTGCTCAAAAAGTCAACAAATGCAGATCACCAATGAAAGACCGCACCTCAAGTGGGGTGAGAAGAAGCACAGAGGCCTGTCTAATAATGCTTAATCACACTGTAATAGAATTTCCTCCTCTTGTATCATTTTTCTGCTTTGATATTTACCATACTACACCCTCCCTTCTGTTGAATCTAGTATTATAGCCTGGATAATTTGGGGTTCATATTTATGACACGAACAGGGCTATTCACAAAGATATGTTGTGAGTAATTTGCATGTGTAAATGATTCCAGCACTTTTGAGCAACTTTAATACTTTTAGCTATTCACAAAATCCAAGTGTAAAGTTACTCAAAAGAGAAAACTTACACATCTCCACCTACAGAAAAAGGGAATGGAGCCTAACCTCCAAGTGTAAAAATAGTAAAGGTATCATCAGGTGTGGGCAACCCGTGGTAGTGCACCACTCTCCCATAGAAAATAATGGAGTCAGGGAGTTAAATTGTACCCACTTAGGAAATAGAAAATAATGGAGTCAGGGAAGTACATTGTAACTTCTTAGGAAATAATATTACATTAATTCAGTTATTTTAAATAGTTAACAAATAAAGAAATACTCAAATAAATGTTAAAAAATATTACATGATTTAAATTTGCTCATGAAATATTTTAATATTTTTGTTAATGTAAAATGTAATAAACGGTACGTTAGTAAATATAAATTTGTTACTTATGATTATTTCCTGTCACTTTTAGTAATTAATAATCCATAATATATGTTTTCCAATTTTATTTAACCTTGAGAAAAATAATTTTAGTTTAAATAACTATATTTTAAATAATTTAACTATTAATTCAAAACGTAGGTAAAATCAGTGGTGGCTGGTTTGATTTACGGCGGAGGTTGTCTGGGGTACAATAATCACATATATATATATATATATACATATATATATATATTTTAAAACAGAAAAGGCACTTATCTTATGGAGGTGCTCTCTCCTCACAGCGTCCTCCTCTCGTCATAGCTCCAACATGGCCCGGGAATCAGGCACTGGTTTCATTCTGGTAACCAGCATGAAACCAGCATCTGGATTGGTGGGAGCAGCCTCTCTCAGTATTCACCAGAGCACTGGAGGCATGTGCTTTCTCTAACCCAGCTGTCCTAAGACAGCTAGGTTAGAGAAGTTAAAAGTTATATTCAAATAATTTACATTAATATTTTAAATAGGAAATATTTTAACAAACTTTTTCAAGATGACCAAGCAATTTTACCTCTCCCTATACTCTACGATGTAGAGATCTCTGCTCTGACTGTAAAGTATCCCTACGGTAAAGAAAGGGGAAAGTAAATAGGTTTATTTAACCTGGAAAAAGTTTGTTAACTGAGTTATTATTTTCTAAGTGTGTAGGCTTCCCTCCCTGGACCCCTTCCTCAACCCCTCGCTGACCATTTCTTAACCTTTCCTTACTCCTCCCTATTTTCTCTCCCATTTAGTAGTCAGTGTTCCCCATTCTCCAGCCACTCCCCTATGTCCCTCCCACATTTAGTGCTAAAATGTATATTTACATGTGAGGAGAGATTCAGCAATGGGGCGAAGAGCTCTGTAAAAATAAAAGATAGGAGAGACTCCGCATGTAAGTTTGTGAATAGCATTTAGTAGCACATTTTTTGGTACTACAAAACGTACTACAAAGTGCAATGTTTGAATGGGTCACTATCCCTATTGCACTGATGTATACTTGATGTGAGGGAATGCTGTTACTTTGATGTTCTTTAAACGTTATTCTGATACATTGGTATGCCATCATACTCCATTCAGGGGCAGGGGAAGAAGGGAGTATACCATTGCTACATTCTGCCTCAACTCCTACATACTTTATACCCCTCATTACGATTTTAAGCTAACCTTTGATCCCTGTGAAGCATGTGTTTACATAGGGATCATAATTATTAGCAGTTTTCCTCTGTGTTAGACTTGGCATCCTTGGTGTGGTCTTCCCTATCTTTTTGCCTCTGTTTCCCAGGTTGTTGATGTGTGCTGGACTCTGATTTTGCTGTTTTTGTTACTCTGGGTACTTTACCACGGCTATCCAGTGATAAAGTGCAAGTGCTCCTATGTTTTAGTCCCAAGAGCTGCTGCTCCTGGTGCCACCCCTGAACTCTGGTTCTGCGTGGCCGTGGACTACCGGGGTCTCAATGCGGTTACTAAAACTGATGCACACCTCATCCTCTGAGTTGATGAGCTAATAGATCGGTTGGGAGCTGCCAAATACCTTTGCACGTTTGATTTAACATCTGGGTATTGGCAGATTGCCTCGACTGAGGGGGCCAGGGAGAGGTCTGCATTTTCTACCCCAGATGGGCACTTTCAGTTGAAAGTGATGCCGCTGGGATGAAAAATGCCCCTGCCACCTTTCAGAGGTTGGTCAACCAGGTGTTGGCTGGGCTGGACGAGTTCAGTGCCGCCTACCTGGATGGCATGGCTGTCTTTAGTTCCACATGGGAGGAACATTTGAAGCACCTCTGCAAAGTGTTGGAGGCCCTGCAAAAGGCAGGCCTTGCTATTAAGGCAAGCAAATGCCATATAGGGCCGGGCTCCGTTTCGTATTTGGGACACTAGGTATAGAGTGGCCAGGTGGCACCCCTACAGCCAAAGATTGATACCATTCTGGCTTGGGAGCCTCTTAAGACCCATACTGACATGAGAGCCTTTTTAGGCCTCACTGGCTACTACAGGAGGTTTGTCAAAGGGGTATGGCACCATTGTTACCCCCTTGACTGAGTTGACTTCCAAGAAGCAACCAAAGAGGGTGATCTGAACAGAGGCTTGCCAGACCACTTTTGATGCCCTGAAGGCTGCCATGTACACAGCACCTGTGCTGAAGGCACCTGACCATTCAAAGGAGTATGTTGTGCAAACAGACGCCTCAGAGCCTGAAATAAGAGCAGTACTCTCATAGCTTAATGAAGAGGGGCTAGATTAACCTGTAGCCTTCATTAGCAGGAGTTACTTCCCAGGGAACGTAGGTGGAGTGCCATAGAGCTGAAGCTTTTGCTGTGGTCTGGGCACTGAGAAGCTGAGACCCTACGTGTTTGGGACTCACTTCTGAGTTCAGACTGGCCACAGGCCTTTCAGATGGTTAATGCAGATGAGGGGTGAAAATCCAAAACTGTTGAGGTGGTCCATTTCCCTACAGAGGATGGACTTTACGGTGAAACACCACCCTGGCACAGAACATGCCAATGCTGATGGTCTGTCCAGATTTTTCCGCCTTAGTGATGAGAACTCCCATGAGGTTGGGTAGTTGCTCCCCACTTTCAGCAGGGGGGGACACGTGTTAGACTTGGCATCCTTGGTGTGGTCTCTCCAAACTTTTGCCTCTGTTTCCCAGGTTGTTGATGTGTGCTGGACTCTGATTTTGCTGTTTTTGTTACTCTGGGCACTTTACCACGGCTATCCATTGCTAAAGTGCAAGTGCTCCTATGTAAAATGTATGTGTAATTGGATTTCCATGATTGCCATGTTTGATTTACTGGTAAGTCATTAGTACAGTGCACTAGAGGTACCCAGGGCCTGTAAATCAAGTGCAACTAGTGGGCCAGCAGCACTGGTTGTGCCACCCACATTAGTAGCCCTGTAAACATGGCTCAGACCTTCCAGTGCAGTGTCTGTGTGTGCAGTTTTAAACTGAAAATTCGACTTGTCAAGTTTACCCACTTGCCAGGCATAAACTTTTCACGTTTCTTACATGTAAGAAACCCCTAGGGTAGGCCCTAGGGAGCCCCAAGGACAGGGTGCAGTGGATATTTAAGGTAGGACCTATACTAATGTGCTTTATATGTCCTGACAGTGAAATACTGCCAAATTCGTTTTTCACTGTTGCAAGGCCTATCTCTTTCATAGGTTAACATGGGGGCTACCTTTAAATATGATTAAAGTGTAGATTCCATTTGGGAGCAGATGAACATGAGGAGTTAGGGGTCTCTGAACTCACAATTTAAAAATACTTATTTTAGTAAAGTTGGTTTTGAGATTGTGTGTTTGAAAATGACACTTTTAGAAAGTAGGAATTTTCTTGCTTAAACCATTCTGTGACTCTTCCTGTTTGTGGATTCCATGTCTGGGTTAGTTTGACAGTTGGGCTGTTTTCTCCTCTCTCTAGACAATGACACAAAGGGAGCTAGGCTGTAGCCTGCATATCCTGATGATCCATCTGTCTAGGAGGGAGGGAGGGAAGAACCTGAAAGGGCTGTGTCTGCCCTCACACAATGAAGTCTCCACCCCCTGGTGTAAGTCTGGGGCCTGGCCTGGGCAAGGCAGGGTCTGACAAACAAGAGAGACTTTCCTTTGAAGTAGGCCTACTTCATAGGCAGAACTGGGTATAAGAAAGGTACCCAAACCCCTGAAAATTAGATAACTTTTGGAAATCAAGAAGAACCTCTGCATGGAGAAGAGCTGAAGAACTGTGGAGAAGTGCTGCCCTGCCTGTGACTGTGCTTTGTGGAGCTATCCTACAGTTGATGCTTCTGCCTGTGCAAGGGGACAAAAACTGGACTCTTACCCTGCCAGCACCTGGACTCTCTGCTGAGACTCCTGCCCTGTCAAGTGGTGCCCTATCCAGTTCCTGGGGCCTTGAAAGGTGAAGCTGGCAGACCAAGACTGAAAATCCATGCAAAGTCCGCCATGCGGGGAAATTTTCGACTCACCTCCTGAGACGCGGCAGAGAAACGACGCACTGCCGGCCTGGCGGCTGAAATCAACGTTCCACCTACATCGCGGCTGGAAGATCGACGCACGCGGCTGGAGAAATGACATGAAACACTCGCTGATGGGGGCTGATAACGTCACAACCTACATAGCGTCGTTTTTCTGATACCGTGCGGCAGGATTGTTGACACAAACCTCGCTGGGCGCGGAAAAATTACACAAAGCCTGCCTGGAACCGAAGTGCTTGTCCGGATTTATGCATTGGTCTCCTGTGGAGAGAAAAAACAACCCACGCCTACCTGCCCGGAGGAGGAATGATGCACTGTCTCACTTGCGAGCGAGAAATCAACGCATTGCTGACCTTTTCCATCGCACACTCACTCCTGCGGTGTTATTTTGATGCAACCAAGGTACTTTTTCACACTAACAACGTTAGCACTGTTTTCTAAGGATTTAAGACTCTTTCTTGCTTTTTAATTAAAAACTTGACTTGTGTGTGGTGGAGTTTTGTTGTTTTGGTCTTGTTCTGTTTCGATAAATATTACCTATTTTTCTAAACCTGTGTTGTGTCATTTTGTAGTGTTTTCACAGAGTTACTGTGTGTTTTGATACAAATACTTTACACCTAGTCTCTGGAGTTAAGCCTGCCTGCTTGTGCCAAGCTACCAAGAGGGTGAGCGGGGGTTAACTGAGGGTGATTCTCCTTTACCCTGACTAGAGTGAGGGTCCTTGCTTGGATAGGAGGTACCCTGACTGCCAACCAAAGACCCCATTTCTAACACTCTGGTCAAACCTGCCAAAATGTATCAGTAGAAATGGACCACAAAAATTTTAAAACATGGCGTGTGAAAAAATATTTCTAGATGACATGCCTAGCATTCTGTTTAAAACTTGGAATAAGACATATGTACTACAAGTGGTAAACACCTCACTCTGTGGTAGTAGTATTTAACACATGTCAAATACCTCACCCAATTCCGACAAACCTGTAATGAAGGCCTATACATTTATAAATCTTCATTGCAGAATTATCACTCTTGCCATGGGCCAGAGGGGTATTTGGCTTGGCAGCGCTTTGGGCTGTGGAAGTGAGCTCAAATATATTGTTTCAGAAATAAGAATAGCCATTTTTGATTATCAATTCCACGAACAAATATTTATTCCCCACAACTTCATTGCTGACGTATTCTTCTCTCTTTGCATTCTCTCCCCATCTTCTCATCTGGCCCTAACTAATTTCTACCACCTAAATACTCAAACCTCAAACTATGAGCATGTTCCAGTTCACACATATGTCAGTGGTAACACTCACTAAATGTAAACGGTATGGTTCACTTTGGCAAAGAAAAAGTGCTAGAGACACTCTTTGCCAAATAGAGTCTTATGTACATTGACTGACTATGATGGAAGGTAATCTTTCATTAAACGAAAAACATTGAACACAACACTGCTAGTGGGATGCGTTTATGCATACAATGGTAGTAAGAAAATCGGCTCACCTCCTGAGACGGGTCAGAAAAAAAACGCGCAGCCAGCCTTGCGGCTGAAATCAACGCTTCACCTGCATTGCGGCTGGAAGATCGACGCACGCGGCTGGAGAAAGGACACGCAACACTCGCTGATGGGGGCTGATAACATCACAACCTACATAGCATGGTTTTTCTGATACCGTGTGGCAGGATTTTTGACACAAACTTCGCTGGGCACGGAAAAATGACACAAAGCCTGCCCGGAACCAAGGTGCTTGTCCGGATTTATGCATTAGTCTCCTGTGGAGAGGAAAAACAACCCACGCCTACCTGCCCGGAGGAGGAACGACGCACAGTCTCACTTTCGAGCGAGAAGTCAACACATCGCTGACCTTTTTCATCGCACACGCGCTCATGCGGTGTTATTTTGATGCAACCAAGGTACTTTTTCACGCTAACAACGTTAGCACTGTTTTCTAAGGATTTAAGACTCTTTCTTGCTTTTTAATTCATAACTTGACTTGTGTATGGTGGATTTTTGTTGTTTTGGTCTTGTTCTGTTTAGATAAATATTACGTATTTTTCTAAAAATGTGTTGTGTCATGTTGTAGTGTTTTCACAGAGTTACTGTGTGTTTTGGTACAAATACTTTACACCTAGTCTCTGGAGTTAAGCCTGCCTGCTTGTGCCAAGCTACCAAGAGGGTGAGCGGGGGTTAACTGAGGGTGATCCTCCTTTACCCTGACTAAAGCAAGGGTCCTTGCTTGGACAGGGGGTAACCTGACTGCCAACCAAAGACCCCATTTCTAACACTCTGGTAAAACCTGCCAAAATGTATCAGTAGAAACAGACCGGAAAAAATGTAAAACATGGCGTGTGAAAATATAGTTCTGGATTACATGCCTAGCTTTCTGTTTAAAATTTGGAATAGGGCATATGTACTACAGGTGGTAAACACCTCACCCTGTGGTAGTAGTATTTAACAAATATCAAATACCTCACCCAATTCTGACAAACCTGTAATGAAGGCCTATACATTTATAAATCTTCATTGCAGGATTATCATTCTTGCCATGGGCCAGTGGGGCATTTGGCTTGGCAGCGCTTTGGAATGTGGAAGTGAGCTCAAATATATTGTTTCAGACATAAGAATAACCATTTTTGATGATCAATTCCACGAACAAATATTTATTCCCCACAACTTCATTGTTGACGTATTCTTCTCTCTTTGCATTCTCTCCCCATCTTCTCATCTGAACCCAACTAATTTCTACCACCTAAATACTCAAACCTATGAGCCTGTTCCAGTTCACACATATGCCAGTGGTAACACTCACTAAATGTAAACGGCATGTTCCACTATGGCAAAGAAAAAGTGCTAGAGACACTCTTTGCCACATAGAGTCTTATGTACATTGACTGACTATGATAGAAGGTAATCTTATATTAAACAAAAAACATTGGACACAACACTGCTAGTGGGATGCGTTTATGCATACAATGGTAGTAAGAGAATCTTTCTTTCCTTCCCCAGCACATGTGATACTAATAGGTGACTGCATTTTGCTAATTAACCATCTCCTAAATAAAACAGGCCTGGTCGATCTCTACAACAATAATAGGGCAATCCTAAGGGATTTCATGTCTGACCATTCCTAGCTGAGCATATGGAGACTCCAGGCTAAAAGATACAGGGTCTGATTTAGAACCTGGCAAATGGAATACTCAGTCATAAACGAGACGGATATCCCCTCTGCCGTATTACAGTCCCCATAGGATATAATGGGATCGTAATATGATGGACGCGATATCCATCATGTTTTGATACGAATATTCCCCTCCACCAAGTTAAATATCAGGCCAATAGCCCTTCTCTCCTCTAAACATGCCACAATGCATAGACAATTTTCTAATGCAACACCATCTAATGGCTGGGATCACATAGTGCACTTATCAGATCACTCCATGATACAATTAAACATAGGCCTGGTAAACACATCTCTACTTTCCTTGATGTGGCGCATGCAAACTGATAATATATGCTTGAACAACGTAAAGGTTATTTAACATCACACACTTCTATTCACAGAGGAACTAATGCTTAGGTGATAGGGGCATCTGGAAAGTCAACATAACAGGCCATTTAATTAATGATTACCCAATATGCATTCATGAAGGTAGACAAAAACAATGCAGACTCAGTATGCATTCATAAAGGTAGACAAAAATAATGCAGACTCAGGGCCTCATTACGAGTTTGGCAGTTTGACTGTCATCGGCTTGGTGGTCGGACCATCGTATTACGAGTCATGTGGGCATATGGAGCAAAGACCGCCATGGCCTTGCTGCCACCACCAGGCAGCACAGACTGCTGTGGTGACGAGGAAGGATAAATAGGCCGGCAGAGCCTGTTTCTGCCAGACACATAATGAGGTTGCACATCACCAATGTGACCATGGCGGTTCAACCACCCTATCTCAGCAGGGGAAACAAAGAGTGTAAAGGGAGGAACTCACCTGCATACAATGTTACAAGTGCTGTGCCGCCATGAAGCCTATCACACATTTCCTGCCGCTGTTGTTGCTAATCAAAGGTGTCCAAAATCCAGGCAACCAACTGGAAGTACACACACCTACCTGTGTTATTATGCTCAACAACTGATTGTCGCGCCATCACTCACATAAGATAGGGGTCACGGTATAGGCACCAAGTACACTTGCCATTGTGTACACAGTCGGAGTAATTCACAAAGAAGGATACAGTCACAGCCATTAAAAGCCCCCTTTGTTCAGGTCACTCACACTGCACTGCAGCACTACACAAAAACACACATCTGCACATCTTAGGAACGGTGACAGTGAAGTGTACACAACATTTTGTCACACAACACCAACAACATAGCAACATCACATCTACCAATACAACTGGAACCCTCACATTGCACACATTTCATGGACTGTCATCAGATTCATCACACATATGTATGCATGTTTCATGGTACATAAACACCCCTCCCATGAAACAGACCTGTAATGGACCCACACTTCACCCACATTGCAACACGCTGGAAGGACAATGGAATGCACAATAGTCAGAGAGACAAATATCCAAAGTTCACTATGCAAACAATACCTGCACAATAGGGATGGGGGCATCAGGAGCACTCAGGTAAGGATGCTGCACTGGGGCACATATCACTTTGCACACACCCCTAAAACAACATTTGCACAGGACCTGGCCCTATATGTATCTCAGGGTCAAACAATAGTAGAGACAAGTGACATGCTTATCCACATAATGTGGAAGTGCAAGTCAAGAAATCAAATAGAACTGGGACTGCATGGGACATACATCCAGATGAAGTAGCTGCAAGGTACCCACAGCAAAATGGACATATGCTCAATCAATTCCAAAGGAAGCTAGCACAATTGAACAACCACCATGCCTGCACAAAGAAACCTAAAGCTGCCACACATGATATGGATCCACAATCCATATCAGGGGGAAAATTCTAACAATATCCATGCTGACATTGGACTACACTAGATGACATACTTGTAGGAGGCTGGGTAGGTTTGTAGTGGGTACTAAAGGAACTTATACCTTGTACCAGGTCCAGTTATCCCTTATTAGTGAAATGTAGTCAGTGACTTGAAGGTATGCTGTCGAGAGATAGCTGTAGGCAGAGCAGCCAAGGCTGGACAAGGAGACATGCAAAGCCCTTGCAATGCCACTGTAGTCACACAGTACTCACACACATGAAAGACAACACTCAGTTGTTAGACCTGACAGCCTTAGGGTGGCCACCCCTAACTTTTTGCCTGCCTCCCTCCACTTTTTTATACTGTTATTGCTGGCTTTAAGACTTTGCACACTTTACCACTGCTAACCAGTGCTAAAGTGCATATGCGCTCTCCCTTTGAACATGGTAACATTGGATCATACCCAATTGGACTATTTAATTTACTTATAAGCCTATAAACATATAAACTTGTCAGTAGAGTGCACTATTGAGCCCAGGACCTCTAGATTAAATGCTACTAGTGGGCCTGCTGTGCTGGTTGTGCCACCCACTTAAATAGCCCCTTAATCTTGTCTCAGGCCTGCCATTGCCAGGCCTTTGTGTGCAGTTTCACTGCTAATTCGACTTGGCATTTAAAAGTACTTGCCAAGCCTAAAACTCACCTTGTTCTATGTATAAGTTACCCCTAAGGTATGCCCTAGGTAACCCATAGGGCAGGGTGTCCTGTAGGCAAAAGGCAAGGCATTTACCTATGTAGTTTACCTGTCCTCGTAGTGTAAAACTCCCAAATTTGTTTTTACACTGCTGTGAGGCCTGCTCCCTTCATAGGCTAACATTGGGGCTGCCCTCATACATTGTTTGAGTGGTAACTGCTGATATGAAAGAAGTAGGAAGGTCATATTTAGTATGGCCAGAATGGTGATATAAAATCCTGCTGACTGGTGAAGTTGGATTTAATATTACTATTTTAGAAATGCCACTTTTAGAAAGTGAGCATTTCTCTGCACTTAAATCCTTCTGTGCCTTACAATCTGCATCTTGCTGGGTTTAGTTGACAGTTCCCTTGTGCATTCAGTTAGACACACCCCAAACACAGGATACTTAGCTTCACTTGCACACATTTGTGTTAGAAATTGAGTCTTTGGTTGGCAGTCAGGTTACCCCCAGTCCAAGCAAGGACCCTCATTCTAGTAAGTGTAAAAGAGACTCACCCTCAGCTCACCCCTGCTTACCCCCTTCGTAGCTTGGCACGAGCAGTAGGCTTAACTTCAGAGTGCTAGGTGTAAAGTATTTGCAACAACACACACAGTAACTTAATGAAAACACTACAAAATGACACAACACAGGTTTAGAAAAATATGAAATATTTATCTAAACAAAACAAGACCAAAACAACAAAAATCCACAAGACACAAGTCAAGTTATCAATTAAAAAGCAAAAAGAGTCTTCATGTAGTTTTAAACACACACTGACACTGTTAGTGTGAAAATGTACCTTGAGTGCGTCAAAAATAACCCCGCACCGGTGAGTGTGCATCAAAAAGGGCCTGTGATGCGTCAATTTCACTCACAAGCGAGACCTTGCATCGTTTCTCCTTTCGTCGGGTCAGGGCTCGTTGTTTCTTCTCTCTGCAGGAGAGCGATGCGGAAATCCAGTCATGACTCTCGGGTCCGGGTAGGCCTTGTGTTGTTTTTACACACCCAGCGGTACTTGCATTGGAAATCCAGCCGCACGATGATCTGAAAACCACGCAGCATGGGTTGCGATCTCACCAGCCTCCTTCAGCGATGCTGCGTGTCGTTTTTCCAGCTCTGTGCGTCGATTCTTCAGTCGCATTGCAAGAAAGCATAGATTTACAGCTGCAAAGCCGGCAGCGCGTCGATTTTTCAAATCAGAGTTGCAGCGATCTTTTCCCCACACAGCTATCTGTGCATGGATTTCTACCTCTTAGGCTGCCAGCTTCTCCTTTCAGGGTCCGAGGAACTGGATTGGCACCACACGGCAGAGTAGGAGTCTCTACAGAGATTCCAGGTGCTGGCAGAGAGAAGTCTTTGCTGTCCCTGGGACTTCAAACATCAGGAGGCAAGCTCCAAATCAAGCCCTTGGTGATCTTCACAAGATGGAAGGCACACAAAGTCCAGTCTTTGCCCTCTTACTCTGGCAGAAGCAGTAACTACAGGATAGCTCCACAAAGCACAGTCACAGGCAGGGCAGCTCTTCTTCCTCAGCTCTTTAGCTCTTCTCTTCAGAGGTTCCTCTTGGTTTCCAGAAGTGTTCCAAAGTCTGTGGATTTGGGTGCCCTTCTTATACCCAATTTCTTCATTGAAGTAGGCCTACTTCAAAGCAAAGACTCTCTTAAATTTGAAAATCTACCTTGCCCAGGCCAGGCCCCAGACACTCACCAGGGGGTTGTAGACTGCATTGTGTGAGGGCAGGCACAGCCCTTTCAGGTGTGAGTGACCACTCCTCCCCTCCCTCCTAGCACAGATGGCTCATCAGGAAATGCAGACTACACCCCGGCTCCTTTTGAGTCACTGTCTAGTGTGAGGTGCAACCAGCCCAGTTGTCAAACTGACCCAGACAGGGAATCCACAAACAGGCAGAGTCACAGAAATGGTATAAGCAAGAAAATACTCACTTTCTAAAAGTGGCATTTTCAAACACATAGGTGGTCATTATGAACATGGCGGGAAAGACAGCCGACCGCAGTGGTGAACAGAATTCCGCTGGCGGCGGCGAATGGAAACCCGCCATATAATGAACAAAAAACCCAACCCCGCCAAACATTCCCACACCACCACTCCCCGCCAGGACCCGGTCGGCGGGAATCCAGGCCCACCCCACCCCGCCACCGCCAAGCACACCCACATCCCACATTCCAAATAATGATGCGCAAATCACCTCAGCGGACAGTGGAGGCCGGACGACCACTGGCGGCTGCAACCGCCACAGGCGGCAAGTGGGCCCAACAGCAACCAGGGCACACATTGGCTAGGCTTAGCACCCACACACCTGACACACACCCAGAACACCATAAAACACCCCCAGACACACCCCACAATCCCTTGCAAGGAAACCAGGACCAGAAGACGGAGAGCACCAGAGCCAGACCGAGAACGCCAGCAGACAGGACACGCATGGCGACCCACACAGGAGCACCCAAACACCGTCCCCAGTCCCAATACCATCCACCACCCTCACCATTTACCCCCCAAAAATCCACACTTCACTGAAAGGGATTTAAGGGCCATGGTGGACGAGATCCTAAAAGTGGAGCCACAAATGTTCAGTTCCGAGGTGCAGCACACACCCATCACCCGGAAAATGGAGCTGTGGCAGACCATTGTCAACAGGGTGAATGCAGTGGGACACCATCCATGCACCAGGGATGACATCCTCAAGAGATTGAACGACCTGCGGGGGAAGGTCCGGTCCATGGCATCCAAGTACCACATAGCAGTGCAGAAGACTGGGGGAGGACCGCCACCCACACCACCCGACTACACCGACTGGGAGGAGAAGGTACTCGCCATCCTGCACCCAGAGGGACTCACTGGACTCACTGGAGGAATGGATTCAGGTGAGTCGTCTACACTTACCCCATATACACCATACCTGTAATGCATGCACCACCCCACCCCACACCCACCTAGACCCACACCCCTCCCAGCCATTACCCACCACATCCACCACCCTGCATCACCCACAACTCACTACCAGGCCCACATCACTCCCGCTGTGCACAGCCACCCACCCCTGCACGTACCCACAATGGAATAATAACCTCCACCACAATGTAACGCCACCACTGCCACTGTCACCCTCAGGCTCTGCCTCCTTCTGGACCGTGGGAACTTCTGGAGCTGGTTTCCCACGCCCCCTGCCCTTCCTCATCTTGGTGGTCCCCTGGGCCACTGTTTCAGGCTCCTGGGGCTCTTGATTACCCTGACGGGCTGCCATTGACCAGATGGTTACGCATACCCACCAAGGCAGACACAACATCTCCAAGTGAGACCTGTGTTCCATCTCCTTCCAAGGGGAATCCTCCAGGTCATTGCCAAGCAAGCAATCAACAGGCATGGTTGGACTGACAGGTCCCTTCAAGGATCCTGAGACCCCCCCATTCAAAGGGAACTTGCACCACTCTGCACAGGTGCCCTGAGTTGTCCACTGCAAGTTCTTGGTGAAGTACCCGGGGATATATCTGCTCTTCAGACACCAGCTGACTCCTCACTGTGGTCATGCTGGCTCCTGTGTCTCTCAGAACCTCCACCCTCAGTCCATTGATGGTCACCCACTGCCTGTACTTTTTAGTGTTCTCAGGCATGAGGGTTCTCTGGACCATCTCACTGTCCCCTAGTGAGACAAGGGTCATCTCAGCTGGCTCCCACCCACCTAGAACCAACTCCTCCCCAAGAGCTACACTGGCCAAACCCTGGGACCGTGCGCCAGTGGGTGCCAGTGTACTTTTGGGGCATTTGGGGTCCCCCCTCACATTACCCACCTGGTCACATTAATAGCACTTACGTGGAGGGCCACCTGCCACTGGCTTCCCTTTGGAGAACCATGGCTTCTTCTCACTGGGCGGTTTGGAATCTTTACCCTGGGAATCAGTTTGGGGCCCCTTAGAGAACTCCCCCTGTTTACCCTTCCCCGCCTTTCTTCTGAGAGGGATCCTGCCCACCCTTGGCGTGGTCTCCCCCATACCTCTTTTGGACCCTTGTGCTTTCCCAGCGGGCCAATTCCTGCACAACTTTCCTGGGATCAGTCAGCTTGCTGTCAATCAGGTGCTGGCGCAGCTCTGGAAAACATAAACTGTACAAGTGCTCCCAAGCAATCAGATTGTAAAGCCCCTCATACGTAGTTACCTTACTGCCCTTCACCCAACCATCCGGTGACCTGCAATAAGAATCAAAACATTCCAACCATGTTTGGGATTCCTTCTTCTTGTAGGATCTAAACTTATCCTTGTAGTGCTCAGGGGTGAGACCATACCTTGTGAGCAGGGCATCCTTCATGCTAGAGTAGGTGAGATACTAAGCATCCCCTAGGGCTGTCAGTGTATCCCTCCCCTCTGCCTCAAAGTGCTTCCACAGACCCGCCCCCCAATGACCTTCAGGGACCAGATTCATATGGAGAGCGGACTCATACCCTTAAAACATAAGTATATGGTGTCCTCCTTTTATAATCCTTCACAAGATCTTTAGGAATGAGTACCCTCCTTTCAGGATACACTGTGATGTGGCTGCCACCATCCCTATTAGACTGGCTCCTCTGATCCAGCTCCCACAAGCTGAGCTCATGAGCCAAAAACAGCTTTTTCTCTTCAATGGCCATCCTCATTTCCTCCAGCTCCCTCTGGTGCTCCCTCTCTGCCTTTCTGCCCTCCAATTCTACAGGGGTAAGACCCTTAGATGAGACACTGCTACCTGCCCTGGAGGCCCTCTCCATGGACATAACAGGCCCACCCACAATACTATTGTGTATGCACTGCCTTTCCTCCTC
This sequence comes from Pleurodeles waltl, assembly GCF_031143425.1. Taxonomy (NCBI): domain Eukaryota; kingdom Metazoa; phylum Chordata; class Amphibia; order Caudata; family Salamandridae; genus Pleurodeles; species Pleurodeles waltl. The sequence continues at coordinate 781,306,249 of NC_090439.1, forward strand.
CTCATCCTCCTTATTCTCTGTGTGCCCTTCAGTGCTCCTGGCTGTCACCCAGGCCATCAGCGCCTTTTGCAGGTCCTCCTTCTTGGATGAGCTCTTAATGGGACACTCATAACTTTTACAGAACTGCTTTAACTGAGCCTTGGTATAGCTTTCCAATTTCTCCAGGTCAAAAGCAGCTCCAGCTGACGCATCTCCAGACTGACACATGATGAAAAGTCAACAAAAGTGCAAAGTTCCTAAAAGCAGAAAACAAGTTCCCAAATGAAGTTCAGAAGTCAATAGAAGATTACCACAAAAATGGATGTAGGGAAAAATCACATAGTGGTCTGCACTCAAAACAGTAGTGTACAGTTAATTACTGTATGTCAAATGCAGATACAAGTCCAATCCCAACCGCTGTTCACCAATGTTAGAAATGAGGTCTTTGGTTGGCAGTCAGGTTACCAACCTGTCCAAGCAAGGACCCTCACTCTAGTCAGGGTAAAAGAGAATCACCCTTAGCTAACCACTGCTTACCACTTTGGTAGCTTAGCATGAGTAGTAGGCTTAACTTCAGAGTGCTAGGTGTAAAGTATTTGTACCAACACACACAATAACTTAAGGAAAACAGTACAAAATTACACAACACAGGTTTAGAAAAATAGGAAATATTTATCTAAACAAAAGAAGACCAAAACAACAAAAATCCACAATACACAAGTCAAGTTATCAATTAAAAAGGAAAAAGAGTCTTCATGTAGTTTTAAACACACACTGACACTGTTAGTGTGAAAATGTACCTTGGGTGCGTCAAAAATAACCCCGCACCGGTGAGTGTGCATCAAAAAGGGCCTGTGATGGGTCAATTTCACTCACAAGCGAGACCTTGCATCGTTTCTCCTTTCGTCGGGGCTCGTTGTTTCTTCTCTCTGCAGGAGAGCGATGCGGAAATCCAGTCATGACTCTCGGGTCCGGGCAGGCCTTGAGTTGTTTTTACACACCCAGCGGTACTTGCATTGGAAATCCAGCCGCACGATGATCTGAAAACCACGCAGCATGGGTTGCGATCTCACCAGCCTCCTTCAGCGATGCTGCGTGTTGTTTTTCCAGCTCTGTGCGTCGATTCTTCAGTCGCATTGCAAGAAAGCATCGATTTACAGCTGCAAAGCCGGCAGCGCGTCGATTTTTCAAATCAGAGTTGTGGCGATCTTTTCCCCGCACGGCGTTCTGTGCATGGATTTCTACCTCTTAGGCTGCCAGCTTCTCCTTTCAGGGTCCCAGGAACTGGATTGGCACCACACGGCAGAATAGGAGTCTCTACAGCGACTCCAGGTGCTGGCAGAGAGAAGTCTTTGCTGTCCCTGAGACTTCAAACATCAGGAGGCAAGCTCTAAATCAAGCCCTTGGAGATCTTCACAAGATGGAAGGCACACAAAGTCCAGTCTTTGCCCTCTTACTCTGGCAGAAGCAGTAACTACAGGATAGCTCCACAAAGCACAGTCACAGGCAGGGCAGCTCTTCTTCCTCAGCTCTTTAGCTCTTCTCCAGGCAGAAGTTCCTCTTGGTTTCCAGAAGTGTTCCAAAGTCTGTGGATTTGGGTGCTCTTCTTATACCCAATTTCTCCATTGAAGTAGGCCTACTTCAAAGCAAAGTCTCTCTTAAGTTTGAAAATCTACCTCGCCCAGGCCAGGCCCCAGACACTCACCAGGGGGTTGTAGACTGCATTGTGTGAGGGCAGGCACAGCCCTTTCAGGTGTGAGTGACCACTCCTCCCCTCCCTGCTAGCACAGATGGCTCATCAGGAAATGCAGACTACACCCCGGCTCCTTTTGAGTCACTGTCTAGTGTGAGGTGCAACCAGCCCAGTTGTCAAACTGACCCAGACAGGGAATCCACAAACAGGCAGAGTCACAGAAATGGTGTAAGCAAGAAAATACTCACTTTCTAAAAGTGGCATTTTCAAACACATAGGCGGTCATTATGAACATGGCGGGACAGACCGCCGACCGCAGTGGTGAACAGAATTCCGCTGGCGGCGGCGAATGGAAACCCGCCATATAATGAACAAAAAACCCAACCCCGCCAAACATTCCCACACCACCACTCCCCGCCAGGACCCGGTCGGTGGGAATCCCGGCCCACCCCACCCCGCCACCGCCAAGCACACCCACATCCCACCCTCCAAATAATGATGCGCAAATCACCTCAGCGGACAGTGGAGGCCGGACGACCACTGGCGGCTGCAAACGCCACAGGCGGCAAGTGGGCCCAACAGCAACCAGGGCACACATTGGTTAGGCTTAGCACCCACACACCTGACACACATCCAGAACACCATAAAACACCCCACAATCCCTTGCAAGGAAACCAGGACCAGAAGACGGAGAGCACCAGAGCCAGACCGAGAACGCCAGCAGACAGGACACGCATGGCGACCCACACAGGAGCACCCAAACACCGTCCCCAGTCCCGATACCATCCACCACCCTCACCATGTCCCCCCCAAAAATCCACACTTCACTGAAAGGGATTTAAGGGCCATGGTGGACGAGATCCTAAAAGTGGAGCCACAAATGTTCAGTTCCGAGGTGCAGCACACACCCATCACCCGGAAAATGGAGCTGTGGTAGACCATTGTCAACAGGGTGAATGCAGTGGGACACCATCTATGCACCAGGGATGACATCCTCAAGAGATTGAACGACCTGCGGGGGAAGGTCCGGTCCATGGCATCCAAGTACCACATAGCAGTGCAGAAGACTGGGGGAGGACCGCCACCCACACCATCCGACTACACCGACTGGGAGGAGAAGGTACTCGCCATCCTGCACCCAGAAGGACTCACTGGACTCACTGGAGGAATGGACTCGGGTGAGTCGTCTACACTTACCCCATATACACCATACCTGTAATGCATGCACCACCCCACCCCACACCCACCTAGACCCACACCCCTCCCAGCCATTACCCACCACATCCACCACCCTGCATCACCCACAACTCACTACCAGGCCCACATCACTCCCGCTGTGCACAGCCACCCACCCCTGCACTTATCCACAATGGAATAATAACCTCCACCACAATGTAACGCCACCACTGCCACTAAATGCAATGTCCACCTCACAAAGGCACCCCTGAAGGCCACTGAAAGGCACACCAGCACTAAATTGCACAGTGCAGTCCACCTCAAACCCTCATGCATATATAACAAACATTTATATGTCCCCCAACAGGCACCACCACCCATGCAAACCTGATGGAGGGGACAAGGAGTGCCACAGCATTCCAGGGAGACAGAGGCACATCACAGGACACTGGTGAAGGATCCCTGGACACTCTTGAGCAGGTAGACCCCTCACACAGCCCTGGATGCTCACCATGCAGCAGCCCTACCTAGGAAAACACTGTCACCCCTAACACCCTGTCAAGACCAGCAGGCCAGGGGAGGCGTGCCCACACCAGTGGACCCAGGGCACAAACAGGTAGAACACAGCAACAGAGGCCACATTCTCCCACCCTTAACATGCAGGAAGACGAGGACCCCAGTACTAGTGGCAAGTCAAGACCTGCGCAGGGAACACAGGCACAGGGGGCCCAGGGCAAGGTCAAGTGGCCCAGTGGGTCAAGGGGTAGGGCACCGGATAGATGCAGCAGCCCAGGACATCATTGCTGAGGTATTGGGGGCATACCAACATACCCAAGACAGGTTGGCACAGATTGTAACCACCCTGGAGCAAAGTCAGAGGATGCAGCTAGAACACTACCAACAGGCCATGGAGTAGTGGAAAGAATGCAATGCCATAATGGCCACCGTTGCTGGAGCACTGCTGCAGTTGGTCAACAAACCCTCAGACACCCACACTGAACAAGACGCCCCCACAACAGCCTTGGACAACCAGCAACAGTTGTCCCAAGCAGCTGAAACAGCACAGGAAATACCCTCCCAGGAATCACAACATATCTCACCTGTAACACTGTCCCCTGTCTTCAATGCTGAACAAAGTGGAGTGAAGGGGGGGCACTGTGTGTGGAATGGTCCTTCTGGCCAGGGTGGCCAGAACCCAGCCCAGCACCTCAGCCACCAAGTTGACGTCCGCTGTGTTTCCTGCAGCTATCAGAGGCTCAAAGGGGGCAACCGTCAGCGCAGCTAGTGTGCCACCAACCCCTGCCAAGGCTAAAGCCATTCCGCCACCTGGCAAGGTGAAGAGGTGGACAGCATCCAGCAAAGGGAAGGAGCCACAATCACCCAGCAAGGCCAGCTCAAAGACTCGAGCTGCCAGACCCAAGGTCACACCACCATCTGCCAAGGTGAGGAAGGGGCAGAAAACACCATCCAAGGCACTTCAGCCGTCCAAGGCTGCAGGTGAAGGCCTGGTGGCTACCAGCACAACAGCCAGCACCGCCACCTGCACCGCGCCCAGCACCGCCAGCAGCCCCGCCGCTAGCACCGCCACCTGCACTGCCGCAAGCACCACTACTGTCAGCAGCAGCAGCCCCAGTGGGCAGCAGTCCGAGGCTGCAGGGGAAGGGCTGGAGCCTCTCTCCACCACTGGCAGCACCTGCACGATGGCCAGCACTGCCACCTGCACCGCCGCTAGCACTGCCACAGGCACCGCCGCAAGCACCGCCACCTGCACCGACAGTAGCACCACTACCAGCAGTAGCAGCCCCAGTGGGCAGCCGTCCAAGGCTTCAGGAGAAGGGCTGGAGGCTCCCTGCTTCACTGGCAGCACCCCCACCAGCACCAGCACTACCACCAATTTGCAGCTGTAGCCACCGCCGGATGGAGTATAGCCCTGACTCCATGGACTATCATGCAACCAGGGCCCTGAAAAACTAGTGCCTCAGACACCCAGGTGAGGTATTGTGAACTGTCACACCCCAAGTGTTGCATCACTGGGCACAAAGCCCCCTCCAGAACCAGTGGAGAGATATATCCACAACCTCTGTCCTTGGCAGGAAGAAGCACTCTGGGCACAAAGCCCCCTCCAGAACAAGTGGAGTAAGGAATCCACTCACCCTATCCTTGGCAGGGTGAAGAACACTGGGCACAAAGCCCCCTCCAGAACTAGTGGAGAAAGGCATCCACTCACCCTATCCTTGGCAGGATGAAGCACACTGCGCACAAAGCCCCCTCCAGAACCAGTGGAGACTGTTATCCTGGGGAGAGACTGTGGCTTTGCACTCCCCAGGATTGAACAGTGGGCAAACCACCCACTGTAGAGACTTGAGAGACTGTGGCTTTATATTCCCCAGGATAAAGCAGTGGGCAAACTACCACTGTAGAGACTTGAGAGACTGTGGCTTTGCACTCCCTAGGATTGGACAGTGGGCAAACCACCCACTGTAGAGACTTGATAGACTATGGCTTTGCACTCCCCAGGATTGGACAGTGGGCATAGAGCCCCCTCGTGGGTCTGGCGTTATGCACTCATCCGGCTGAGGTGCCCCCCCTTCCATTCCCCCTGAGGTGCCTGTTTTATTTCTATCTGATGCCCCAGCAGTGTTCTCTCCGTCTTTTTCGGGTATCTTGTGTGGGCCTCGCCCATGCATTTTGGGCCCAGTGGTCCGCGGACTATGATGGTGGAATCCCTTGGACTTGTATTCTTGATGTATGTATTTGTTTATAATGTGAATATCTTTGTTTATGTATATATTTTTGATTCATGTCTTTGAATATATTACAATCATTCCTCTCATTTCCTTTTGTCCTTGCATTCTTCCAGGGGAGGTTGGGGGGTGTAACTGTAGTGTATCATGATGTAATAGTGTGTGTGTTGTCGTGGGTGAGTGTGGGGGTGGGGTTTTTGCGTGTTGCGTGTGTGTGTGTCACTGTTTTTTCCCTCCTCCCTCCCCTGTGTTGTAGGTGCAATACTCACCGTGGCCTTCGCCGCCGGCGTTCGTGCTCCTGGTAGAGGAGCAGGAAGATAAAGGCTGGAAGAATCTGAAGCTCGGGTTCCATGGCGTACTGGTTCCTCAATGGGATGTGTAGAGGTGAGCGTTTTCCCTTCCAAGTCCTGTTTCTGCCCTGTTTTTGTTCACGGTGAATCCACCCCGGAAAAGGTGGCGGATTGGACTGTTGTAATTCTGTGGTCGGTACATTGTCCTCCACCTGTCTGTTGGCGGTTACCGCCGCGGTGTTTGTTTGTACCGCCTTGGCGGTCGGAGTGTTAAAGTGGCTGTCTATGTTGGCGGTCTCCCCCACAGTAGTAATTCCATTTTTTTTCCGCCGGCCTGTTGGCGGTTTTACTGCCGCTTTAACACCGACCGCCAGGGTTGTAATGACCACCTTTATATCCTTTTTACAGTGATATCTCAACATATACTTATTGCATTTTCATCGTTTTGACCTGCATCTCACCAGATAAATATTATTTATTTTTCTAAACACTGTGTTGTGTATTTTTGTGGTGCTATACGGTGTTATTTTTTGCACAAATACTTTACACATTGCCTTCTAAGTTAAGCCTGACTGCTCAGTGCCAAGCTACCCGAGGGTGGGCACAGGATAATTTGGATTGTGTGTGACTTACCCTGACTAGAGTGAGGGTCCTTGCTTGGACAGGGGGTAACCTGACTGCCAACCTAAGACCCCATTTTTAACATCAGTGTTACAAAAAAAAAAGGTACTTTATTTTAGTGACACAAGGCCAAAAAATACTTTGGAGACTATACTCCCTTAGGAGGTAAGTAAATTACACAATATATACACTAGTAACCAAAAACAGGTAAGTACACAGTAAGAAAACAGAGCAAATAGTAAAAATCACAATAGGATGCAAAGGGCCTAGGGTGAACACAAACCATATACTAAAATAGTGGAATGCAAAAGTCAGTTTCCCACCTAGGCAAGTGTAGTGTGTGGAAGGGCACTGGGAGTGTAAGAAAACACCAAAGGTAAGTAATAGCCCCCTCCCCAGAGCCCAGGAAAGCAGGAGTAAAACACAGCAAGTTTCCTAAAACACACTAGAAGTCATAATAGAAGATAATGCTAGAAAAAGAAAAGACTGCAAGACACCAGTGATGGATTTCTGGACCTGAAGACCTGTGTAAGAAGGGGACCAAGTCCAAGAAGTACTGTAGAGTCCAGGGAAAACAGGAGCCCCTGCTAACCCTGATGAATATGCAAAAGAAGAACCACCGGTGAGAAGACAAAGGGGGTGATTCTAAGTCTGGCGGGCGGCAGAGGCCGCCCGCCAGACTTCCCCCTCCAAAATACCGCTCCGCTGTCGGAAGACCGCTGAGGGTATTCTGGGTTTTGCACTGGGCTGGCGGGCGACCGCCAAAAGGCCGCCCGCCAGCCCAGTGCAAAACTACCTTCCCACGAGGACGCTAGCTCTGAATGGAGCCGGCGGAGTGGGAAGGTGCGACGGGTGCAGTGGCACCCGTCGCGAATTTTACTGTCTGCAATGCAGACAGTGAAATTCTTTGTGGGGCCCTCTTACGGGGGCCCCTGCAGTGCCCATGCCATTGGCATGGGCACTGCAGGGGCCCCCAGGGGCCCCACGACAACCCATACCGCCATCCTGTTCCTGGCGGGCGAACCGCCAGGAACAGGATGGCGGTATGGGCTGTCAGAATCCCCATGGCGGCGCAGCGAGCTGCGCCGCCATGGAGGATTCAAATGGGCAGCGGAAAACCGGCGGGAGACCGCCGGTTTTCCACTTCTGACCGCGGTCAAACCGCCGCGGTCAGAATGCCCAGCGGGGCACCGCCAGCCTGTTGGCGGTGCCCCCGTCATTTTAGCCCTGGCGGTCTTGGAACGCCAGGGTTAGAATGACCCCCAAAGTCAATATTGCACCAAAGAAGACAGATGCAGGTTCCTGGTGGGTGCAGAAGATGTCCCACGCCGGATGGATGAATACAGTCTGGTTTGCGTCGCTGGATTCTGCCAACATGCCTTGGCACACGCAAAGCTTGCGGTTAGTGGAAAATGGCACTGCCTGGGACCAGGAGGGACCTGGTGGCCTCTACCCTGAAGGAGGAGACAGAGGGGACCTCTCAGCAACTCAGAGAGACTTCAGAAGACCAGGCAGCACGCACAGGAGTCCCACAGACCGGGGACAAAGAAGATGCAAATGGAGGCCCACCCAGCACGACACAAAGGATTCTTACACCGCCGAAGAACCACTCAGGAAACTGTGTGTTGCAGGATGGAGTGCTGGGGGCCTAAGCTGTGCTGTGCATGAAGAACTTCTTGGAAGGATGCACACAAGCCATGGCAACTGCAAGTCATGCGGTGCACGGGGTCCTGTCTTGCGAGGGGATGCAAGCTCCTACCTGCCCCAAAGTTGGACAGCTGGACATTGGGACTGTCGGAGTCACTTTGGTCCACCACCCGTGTGGCTGGATCCACGCCTGTCATCTGGAGGGGGGACCCAAGCCACCGGTCATCGCTGCAGAGAGATGCCTGCTGAAGCAGGGAAGTGACTCCATCACCCCACGAAAGATTCCTTATGTGTTTCTGGTGCAGGCTGAAGACAGTCAGTCCTTGGAGGATGCACAACCTAGAAACTGTTGCAGTTGCTGGCAGGAGCTGAGAGTGCCCCATCACCTTGGAATCCTAGATGGCAAAACCCAGGGACATTCTAGAGGAGTTCTGGGTACCACCCCTGGGGTGGTGATGGACAGGGGAGTGGTCACTCCCCTTTCCTTTGTCCAGTTTCGCACCAGAACAGGGACTGAGGGTCCCTGAACCGGTGTAGACTAGATTATGCAAGGAGGGCACTATCTGCACCCTTCAGAGCATTTCCAGAGGCTCTGGGAGGATACCCCCTCCCATGCCGGTAACACCTATTTCCAAAGGAGAGGGTGTAACACCCTTCTCCCAAAGGAAATGTTTTGTTCTGCCTTCCTGGGATTGAGCTGCTCAAGCCCAGGAGAGCATAAGCCTGTCTGTGAGGTGTCACCAGCTGGGGCTGCCTGGAAAACCTCAGAAGACTGGTATGGCAGTACTGGGGGTGCATAGTGGACCCCCCAGAGTGCATGGGATTGTGCAACCAATACTGGAATGAATATTGGGATAAAAATTCCCAGTTGTTAAACACCTTACATGGCCATATTCAGAGTTACCATTGTAAAGCTGGACATAGGTATTGGCCTATGTCCAGGGCACACATAAAATGGCATTCCTGCACTCACGAAGTCCAAGAAAATGGGTCTGGATGATGTGGGGGCACCTCTGCTAGTGTAGGGGTGCCTTCAGGGTTGGAATACCTGATATATATGTGACTTATAAGTGACCTGGTGCAGTGAAAATGGCTGTGAAATACTGCAAGCACTATTTCACACAGGTTTCAATGGTAGTCCTGTAGTGGTCTTTGCATGGGCTCCCTGTAAGTGTCAAAAGAAATGCTGCAGCCCATAGGGAGCCCCTGGAATCTCAATGCCCTGGGTACCTAGGTACCCTATACTAGGTACTTATAAGGGGGGACCAGTATGCCAATTTTGAATGAAATATTGAGTTACCAGTATGTAGTGACATATTTAGAAACAGAGAGAGCATGAGCACTGGGGTCCTGATTAGCAGTACTCCAGTGACAATTTAGTAAACAGTGAAACACACTGACAAGCAGCCCATAAACCATAAGCACTGGGGCCCTGACCAGCTGGATCCCAGTGACACAGCCAAAAACACACTGAAATCAGGATGAAATTGGGGGTAACATGCCAACAAGAGGGTACTTCCCTACAATACTTACCATACCAAACATGACACAATGCAATGACACCACAATTGAATTAAAAAACACATATCCATACAGTCAACATCTACCCTTGCCTCCGGCGACACCAGCACAGCCCACAAAGTCTGATGTTGCAAACAACAGCAAAAGGAGGAGCAGTCAGGCTGAAAGAAACGCAACTGTAGGCAGACAACACATATTACTCTGGAACAACATAAAGGTAGAAAAAGAATTGCAGGACAAATGTGTACCCAAAAAATAACTATTTGAGTCTATTAAGCAGAAAATGCATAGTAGCAAAGGCCATTGGTCAGTCCATGTTACAGTCTGTGCACAGTACTGTGCCCAGGCTTGACTCCTATCACTTCCAGGGAACCTCCACAAGAAGGGGTATCAAGTGGGCAGACAGGCACCTCAGGGATCTTCCTTGTGGGGTCAGATTTGGGGTGAGTGGGTTTGGGTTTGGGAGGGGTGAACTGTTTCTTAGAAGAGGAGGGTTTCTTCTTGGGGGGTATAGGTTCTTGCAGGGGGACAGGTGTGAGAGGGAGGATTTGTATGTGGAAGGGGTGGTTTGGGACGTGGTCAGGCCTCTTTGATTTGGGAGGGAGTATGGAGGGAACAGGAGAAGGGGTAAGCTCGAAAAGCAAACTCTCCATTGGAACATGGGGACGGTCATTAGAAGGGGTTGGGGATTTAGAGGTTGATGTAGTGGTCATAGGGTGTGTGGATGTAGATGTCTTAGGTGTGTGCACCTGTGAGGTATGCTTCTGTTTGAGTGGTGTCTGTTGCATGTGTGAGTGTGGGCATTTGCATGTCTTGCGGGGCTGGGAGGTGGAGGTGCTGGGTGATAAAGTGGTGGATGTGTGTGTGTCTGTTGGGGTGGTGTCTGTGGGCATGCTAGATGTGGATGTCTGTGTGTCTGTTGGGGTGGTGTCTGCTGTTATGCTGGTTGTGGTGGATGTCTGTGTGTCTGTTGGGGTGGTGTCTGCGGGTATGGTGGCTGTGGTGGATGTGTCACTGGCTGTTGTGGTGGGGCCTGTGGGTATGCTGGATGTGGTATGTGGGGTGGTAGGGGTGTCTGCTGAAGTGGTGGCTGATGGTGTTTGTGGGTGTGTGCTGAGTGCCTGCGTACCGGTGTGTCTTATAGTGTTTGTGTTTATGTGTGCTACTTGTGTGTGTTGAGGTGGGTGCGTGTGGATGTGTCTGTTTGATTTGGATAGGTAGGGGAATGGGGGATTTGGATTGGGAAGAGGGAGGTGGAGGGAGGGATGGAAAGTGGGGGGTGACTGACTGCCATCAGTGAGGAGGACAGAGCCTGAAAAGATTTCTGCAGGCCAGACATGGGACTATGAATACCTTCCAGGAAAACATTGGTCTACTGAAGTTTGCTCGCTAACCCCTGGGAGGCATTCACAATGGCAATCTGACCCAAAGAGATGTTCCTCGGGAAGTTAATAGCCTCCTCACTCAGGCCAGCAAGGGTAACGGGGGTGGGTTGGAGATGCCGGCAGCAAAGGAGACTCCCACCCTCTTGGATGTGCAGGCATAACCAACTGGATGGGGAGCAACAGGGAGGGTGGAGATAGAACTGGGGGTGGTAGACAAAGATAGTATATGAGTAGGTCCCGATGGGTCCACCACCACTTGGGAGTGGCCACTGGAGGTAGAATCCAATGATGAGCTTGTAGCTCTGGTCTTCTCTGTAGTACTCCCTTCACTCTCAAAGCCACAGGGTCCTCCATGTCAGTGGTGTCTTGACTGGACGTACTGTGGCCAGATACTTCCCCACTTGGTTGTGCCCTCTCTCCTTCAGTTGCCTGGGCTGATGCTGAAAATACAAAGAGGAAAAGGGTCACCACATGTTCCTGATCACACTTGAATACCAACTCTGATTAGCAAACATTGCCATGATGTCAAGGAGGCCCCAGCCTAAAATTCCACCTAAGTGCCCCCTACATGTACCATACCATATGCATGCATGCAATCTGAACTGTCAACAGTTGCCCACAAGAAAATCAGGATCTCAGACTACTACAATTGCATGGCTAAAGTTGTGCGATCACAGTAACCACTGAACAAGTAGGAGACCACATCACCTTCAGTGCTTTACCTCATGGAGCATACCTCAGTTACCTGTTGTCATACAATAGTAACCAAATGCCAACTTCATTCCTTCAAGTCAAACACAAGGTCATGCAGACATTTATTTGTCATATACTCAATAACACAACAATGTGAATCATGCTCCCAAACATGCCATGTTTCTCACAACAGTACAGTAGCCCTGAGATGGTGACATGGATTTACTCATGTCACACTGGAAACATATCACCAAGTGAACTTTGTCCCACTGGAGTCATGGAGGTAGTACTAATGTTGTTCAGATATTCCACACATTTGGCATGGAAATGTACACTAGACATCAAGTGCAAATTGACAGGTAGATATATCCCTAAAATCCATAATACAATGAATCATCAAGCCCCAAGAAAATCATCACTGATGTCTGGCATCTCTTACAATTACATACTCTCATTGCATCAGTAGACCCCCATTAGTCCTTTGGGTGTTCGAGAGGCCCAGAGATTTGTGAGTACTTGTAGAAAGTCCTCAACATGTTGCCCAATGGGAAACTATATCACTGACTTAATTTTTGTCCTCCAAACCCAGATGTCTGTGAATGAATGGTTGTACCAAACACATGTGATTTTAACATAACTGCAAGTCGCTCCTTGATGCTTGCCAACAGTCAGGTTACAAGCCTTCCCCATTACCCATGTGCAATGCATTTTGCTACATGATGCCATATTAATGGCTTGGAAATGCACATTTTGGCTTGAAAATCAAGTGAAACACATCTTGTCCCTTATTGCTACTGCAGTTGTGCATGCCAAATTCCATGCAATGACGGTTGAGTGCACCAACAATCAATGGTGACACACTCCTGTCTGTGGCACCACATGAAATGTACCCCATTGCAAATGCCCTATCCCCCAATCTGGTTGGCTTGCACATATATGTGAGGGAATACAGAAATCATCCCATGAACACAGGTAGATCATGCATGAAACAGTAGTGTACAAATGTTGTCAAAACAGAAAGGGACACATGCTAACATGTAGGCACAAGGAATGTTGGCAACAGCAATGGCAAACAAATCATGTCAATCTGTAGCTGCACCCAAAGAAAAATGTATGTTCTATCACATGCATAATGAACATCTTCACATTACAGACAGTCGTGAGGCACAACCACTTGTCAAAGGCTGAAGACAAGTAGCTTCTGGCTGGAAGATGCTAATATACTCATTTGACCAGACACGTGTCTGAGGACAGTGATTCATCACTTCCTTTCCTTTGGCCTGTAACACTGAGGAGTAGTGGTCTGTTGCATAGAATTTACACCCACTACAGCAACAAACAGTACTTGATTGATCAATGTACACAGCCATATGGTGTCCCTGTAGAGCAAATTGTTTGTGGATTTTACACAGTTGTGTCCCAGGTCCCTGGGCCGATAGGCAAGGCACATCACTATTCACCAAATTACACTTCTACACAAGCGGTAACTCATCTGCTGTTTGACACATGGCTCATTCTTAATCATCAGGGGGAGATATCAGAACCTAACAGTTTAACTTTGCAATGTGGCAGACAGGAATATGCCCTGTACTCACCCCCTTGTGGCTGCTGTGTTCCCCTCAAAAGCACATCAAGTTCTGGGTAGGCCACCACAAGAATGCGGGCCATTAATGGGGTCATGGTCCGACGTGCACCCCGCCCACATTGGGAGGACAGCCCCAGCTAGACCTCAGTGATCTTCAGGGCCCAGCGTCTCAGGTCCTCCCACTTCTTCTGACAGTGGGCACTGCGCTAGTTGTGAACCCCCAGAGTCCGCACTTTCCAGGCAATGGCTCTCCATATCTCCTTCTTCTGATGGGCGTTTACCTGCATGGATGCAAAAAACAAATCAAGAGATTACAATCACAAGTTTTGGCACAAATGATTGAGTTACACTTGTCAGAAACACCAAGCTAGATATTTTCAATTTGTTAACATACCACAAGTGTAAAGCACACAAGCCATTAAGAACAGGGGCATGACTACAGACATTTATATCCATCTGCAGACTAACCCACTACCCTGTTCAGGGCCCTCGATGACTAAACAAGCCTACTGACGTCAGATAGCTCATGCTCCAGCAACATGTACTGTTATGTGAGCCAAAATGAAACACTACACACATATGTGGCTTCTGAAGGGTGAACTCCTTAGGCCTAAATGGACCAACACATCACACTCAGCGAGACTGACCCACTGCATAAAGTCCCTAAAGGCAACTTTCATAGTACAGAATTCACCATTATACTTGAGTGATAATGAAGCGACTGGCATGGTAGATAGAGAAAAGTGTCTTCCTTGTGCATACGTGTACATGTGGCCTACCAAATGCAGACTCATGCCACTTCAGGGGGTGGGTTCTGTGATATGTAGCTGTACCACAGAACACACCTTTGGACATATGTGTCTATCCTACAGAGATGGCGTACAACAAAAAAAGGTATGCAAAGTACAATTTCTGCTATGTAACCAAGGTACTGGCTGACATATCATGGACTTCCAGGAATCAATACCCTGTCTGCACTGTGGGACTGTCATTTGTGCAATAACCCTATACCAGACAAATATGACTTATGTGAATGTGAAAATAGATCTGTGGGAGTAAGGGACCTGTCATGAGTCAAAGACACACATTGATAATGATGTAAAATGCACATATGGACTACTTCTGGGACGTACCTCAGTACCCATTGATAATCTGATCAATGGACTGAGGCAATCAGAGCAAGTTTTGCCACTAGAGTATCATATTTTCCACATGCCAGGATCTGATGATTTTCAGGGAGTAGGCACAGTGCCACACTTGCATAGCCACAGTGACTCTCCCACAGCCTGGAATAGGTCCCATACTGGGAGATACATTTGACAGGCCCTAGTCTCTGCAGGCTGAACATACAGAACCTACATGTCACTCACATTTCCATTACTTCCATGCATGACAGTATATCATGTGGCCATCAGCAATTTGGTATGTGGTTTGTGTGGCAACCTGAAGAGCAGAGTAGTCAGTCAGGATATGGATTCCAGATAACAGTTTGGCAAGGCCAGATGAGGGGTTGAAAGATCTTTGGTACTGTACACATTGGTTATGTTGGACCTGGCCCTTGTGCAGGTTCATCCCCTGACATTTTGCCTCCTTCCTCCTATTTGTTCTGACCTCTAGCCATTGGCTCTAGGACTCTGAGCACTTTATCACTGCTGATCAGTGTTAAAGTTCAGGTGCTCTCCCATCTAATGTTGGTATGATTGGCTTATACCTTATTGGTTTATATAATGTACCTATAAGGCCCTTGTACAGTTGTATCTCTATACCCAGGGTCTGTACTAGTGGGCCTGCAGCACTGCTTGTGCCACCCACTGAAGTGCCTTTCAAACCTGTCTCGGGCCTGCTAGCTCAGGGCCTTTGTGCACAGTTTTCTGCCACAGGGACCTGGCATCTAAATTTACTTGCCAGGCCCAGAACTCACCTTTTACTACATGTAAGTCACCCCTAAGGTAGGCCGTAGACGGCCCTATGGGCAGGGTGCTATGGATGTAGAAGGCAGGACATGTGCCAGGTTGTGTGGCCTGTCCTGGTAGTGACAAACAGCCTAACTTGGTGTCTCACTGCTGTGAGTGTTGCCTTCTCATAGGATTGCATTAGAAATGCCCTGCCTTATGTGTAGGGGGTATTGTCTGATTTATGAGGGGTAGCGTAGGCATGTTTGGTATGGTTGTAATGGTGATGAGAAATGCTGCTTACTGGTGTAAGTGGATTTTGTATTACTATTACAGAAATGCCATTTCTAGAAAGTAAGCATTTCTCTGTGCTTATGACTCTGGTGTTTTGCAGCTTGATTCCAATCCATGTCTGGGCAGAGTGACAGTTGGGCTTTGTGCATACTTTTCAGACAGCCTGTACACAGGGAGGGTGGAGGTGTCACTGAGGTGCATCTGCATACTGAATGGTCTTCCTGGGCTGAGAGAAGGGAGAGGCAGGGCACACCTGCATTTGTAAAGGCTGTGCCCTGGCCTCACACAATAGGGTCGTTTACCCCCAATTGATGTTTGGAGCCTGTGCTGGAGGAGAGAGGAGGCACTCCCAGAACCAGTTGTAACTGGTTGGAACCTCCTCTCCCCTCCCTTTGTAACACATTGTACTGAGTATAAGTACATGGGAATTTTCCCCACAATCTGGTGACATTTTGGAACAGGACTCAGAATGCTGGAAGGGCTCACCAGGAATCGCCATGGACTGCTGCTGCTGTGCTGACCTGTAACCTGCTTGGTCACTGTAAGGAACTGCCTGCATCCCCCCTGCGCTGGCCTGCTGCAGGGCACTGCCCCCTGTGCTCCTTTTTTATTAACTTTGTTCCCCAGGGGCAGGGTGCTGTGGCCCCTGACCCCTTCAACCACTTAAAGCACGAGGATTGCTTCATTTCGCCCATAGCGCCTGGAGGGCTCTTTTGCTATTATGCCGTCAAGGGCCTTGAAAGCTCTTTATTTTGAGTGCCTCTACCACTTGAAAGTGCATTGTTCTGCAGCTGGATCTCACCGCCGTGACCCAGGTGCCATAAATGTCAATCGCGCTGAAGACGCAATGTCCTCGGTGCACCTGGGGCACGAAGAAAAACAACTTGGCATGCTCCTATTGGTGCCCCTGGGGCAAAGTATGCTCTGAGGAGTGCCCCCAGGGCACCAACCAGCTGGATTCAAGTCACAGATGCAGCCTGGGAACCACGAGGAGCACTTACGCACCAGGTCAGGTGCGAGTGAGTATCGGCGGACCGCCCCAGAAGAGAGGGAGGCCTCATCGGAGGTACCCTTTACCCCTAGGCCCTTCCCATGGCCTGCGACTTGGCAAGGACGCCCTGGTAGGAGACGTGTTGCCTCCAGTGTGCGAGAGGCAGCCAGAGCCTCTCCTCTCCTGTCGGGAAGCAGGAAAACCTCCTCAGAGGTCCCGCCCGGCAGGACGATCGTGCCCATAGTACTTTGGGCCCCAGACAAGCAGGACACGGGAGAGTGAGGGTGAGTCTCTCTCCCCCGGTCGTCGCGTTTGGAGCTGGAACGCTCCTGGCATGTTTTCTGGCTCCTGTTGTATCGTGGGCATTGATTTGTCCCCCCCCCCAGATTGGAGAGCCAGTGGAGGCCCGGGGGCCACCAGAGATCGTGGGCCCCAGGAGGGGCCTGTTATGTAAACCAGAGGTGGTGCAGGTCTTCCCCCTCCCATCAAATTAGCACAAGGCCCGCGTGTGGCGCAGAGGAGCGCTGAGGTGCCCCTTTTTGGAGCATTCTGGGCACTGTAAGTGCTTCTCATCAGGACAAACAGGTACTTTAAAAGTCATCCCTATCACTTATGTTCCTAAGATGGACTTTATGGATTTATATGCTAACCTGTTTGCTTTAAGATGTGTTACAAATATGTTTTCTAAGATTCCTTTTTGGTATAACATGCTAATATGTTTTCCTGATTTGCCATATGTTTTATAATGCTCTTGGTACAGGCATTTATAATACTTTGATGCAAAGTGCTTTTATGTGATTCCTGACTACTGCTTATGTTGCAGAATATTAAGTAACCTGTGCGTTATATGTGACTACTGCTGGGACTTCAGAATAACTAATGTTTAACGTTATGACAACTGCTAAGGTAGCAGGATATTACTGACATGTTGTGGTTGGTCTAATAATTGCGTTGTGTACAATACAGTATATTTTCATAGAACTTGGTGTTGTTCTCCCTTTGTGGTGGGGATAGTGTGTCCCGTGTCTTGGGTTTGTTGTGCAAATGCTTCACACATTGCCTCTGGGATAGGCCTGAATGCTCATGCCAAGCTACCAAGGGGGTGAGCAGGGGTTATCTTGGACGTGTAACTCCCTTGCCCTGACTTGAGTGGGTGGGTTCTGCTTGGCTTAGGTGCATACCCTAGCCAACCAGAAATCCCATTTTTAACAGTTTACAAGATCCTCAAATGACTCATACAAGGTGCATACAGAGCTCATGCTGTTATGCATGTTGTCCAACATTTACAACAAACATGAAGAAGGAGATTTCATTGGATTGCAGAAAAGTCTCCTTTCCTAGTTATGTGCATCCAACACAACACAATGTGACTGAACCTAACATATAGTACTGACCATCGATACCTACACAATGTACATCCCATTAATGACACACTGATTGCAACAACAGGCACACAAGAAGTGTAATTGGTACACAGAGGCAATTTGTAGCTTGTGAGGAGGGAATGAATGGGATTGAACAGAGCCAATTATGCCAATCAGGTACTTACCTGCTCCTCTGGTGAGCCATAGAGCTGTTCATTCAGGGTTAGGACCTCATCAACAAGCCTCTCCAGCTCCTCTGGAGCCTGCTAGACGTGGCATAATTGTTCCCAGAGGTGGCCCACACCAGCTCAGGTAGTGGGGGTATTGCTGGTACAGCCATTGGCCCGCGACCACCACAGGCAACAACGCTAGACTATGGCTGTGTCAGCCGCCATTGGAACCGTCTACCACTTTGATGACTGCCACCGGCTGTCGAGGGCGGTTCCTAATGACCAGTGAAGTAGGTCAGGCATCTGCCATTTTGGTGGCATGAAATAATGTGTTTGACGTTGTAATCTGCATCACTCCTACAATATTTGTGTTGTAGCATCACAAACATGCTTATTCTGTCTTGCCATGTGGGCCCTTCTACACTACCATCAACGTAGTGTGTTTCAGGGCACAGATGGCATTTGATGAAGGTGCATGGTCCACCTCTGCTAACTGCTAATTTTGGTGGTCGGAATATACAGTCACATTTCAAGGGGCAATTGTGTAGAACATCTTTGAGTTTCGTAAAATCCATGTTGTGAACATGATTTGACAACCATGGGGTCCACATGTGACACTTGTGTAATTGCTAGCCGTGATGTGTACTGGGTGTCATATCTATACAGTCAGAAATGCTTTGTCTCATTACATTATTCACATGTGTCATGTATGTTGCTGTGGACACACTGACTAACATTACAAATCATGTATTGTCACACATAGGTAATCTGGGAGAGGGAGGATGCAACAACCTCCTGTTTACCATCCACTGCCAGACCTTCAGACCATGGAGCAACAGCATATAATTGTGTTATACCACCTGGATAGACAAACAATAATGGACTTATGCTGTCAGTTGGAGCCAGATCTGATGCCAGCTATTAGATATCCAACCTGTATACCACCCATTGTACAAGTCATGTCAGTATTGTATTTTCTTGCCACAGGGTCATTCCAACATACAGTGGCCCTATCTGCTGGTACATCCCAACCTATGTTCAGTCTGGAGTTGAAGGATTTCCTCTCAGCAATGTTGAAACATATTTACAGCTATATCAGGTCCACCCCTATGTGAGGATTTAGCGAATGTGAAGGCTGACTTTATGGTTTTGCATGCTTTCCACATGTGGTGGGGGCCATTGATGGCACACATGTTGGCTCTGTACCACTGCAGGCCACTAAATAAGTCTATCGCAATAGAAAGAACTTCCATTCCATCAACGTGCAAGTTGTCTGTTTGGTGGATCTCTACATCTAATAGATCCGTGTCCATCATCCAGGATAAGCCCATGATTCCTTCATAATGTGGAACAGCACCATACCCCAACTGATGTCATAACTGCACCCAGAGAGGGCCTGGTTCCTTGGTAAGTTATGTCTTCCCTGATAGTGTGTGTGCCATGTCAGGTGCTACATTCATGAAGTGAGTGACCCATTGTTGCACTTATGTCCCATTCCTTAACAGGAAACTCCACATAGCCAAATCAACCTTGTTTGTTGAAGCCGCTGAGGAATCCAACTACACCAGGGGAAGTCCACTTCAATGAGGCCCATGGAAGGACACAGCAGCCAGTGGAGTATCCTTTTGGGCTCCTGAAGACCAGGTTTAGGTGTCTGGACAGGACTGGATGAGCCCTCCTCTACTTATCCGGAAAAGTGTGTCAGATCACTGTGGCATGCTGCATGATCCACAGCATCGTCCTGCAGAGGAATATCCTGTACATCCCAGAGGAAGGGGAGCCTGCAGTGCCACCAGGTGAGACTCCTGAAATTCTGATTGAGGATGACAGTGGTGAAGAGGAAGGAGCTTACTTGCAAGAAGATCTCATCCACAGGTACTTCTCATGAGTGTAAGTATGTCAAGTTGCGCGATGACTGTGATCTTACAATGATCTGTAGTTGTGAGAATGTGTGGAGTTGAGTGTTTTGGGAACACGTAGGGAGCTGATAGCTTTTGACACATCCCCACCTTGATGATGTTGCTTTGTTTGTGTGAGTTTTGTTGTTGCAATGTGCAATGTTTTCCAGTTGCTTGCTATGTGACTTGTGTCATAGGTATGGTTTGGCGTCTCTATTCCTTGATTTCTTCTTTGTTCAGATACCTTCACCATGACATCTTCATGTGGCCATTTCAGAGTTGTGACATGGGCAGGTATCTGATGCTGTCCTGACAGACAAAGTGGACATGGATTGTTCCAGGTAATGTAGGCAGTTGAGTTTGGATGTATGAAACCTGTGCCAAGACAATTTACACAGTGTTGGTGTGGAGGTACAGAAGTGCTCATTGCATTAGTTTTTTGTGTTGTTGTGGGCCTGATGTATCATGTGTGTCATCTTGTGGTGTGAAAACATGTAGTCCTAGCTTTTGGCCAAGTCTTTTTTCTTTCGGATTGCTTAAATGCTCTTTTTGAATGACCTGTATGTAGCTGTAGATGTGTTTTATCATTGAAGGCCACAGTGCCTGTGCCATAACAATGACATATGCTTGTGTCATACCCTCAGATGCATGGAGATTGCATTATGATGGCTCTGTGATCAGGGGATGTTGTACTGCCATCTGCCCTTATCTTGGATTATGGGATGTTGGATGACTTTGGTGTGGTGTGTGATAAGGATCAAGCTGATGACCTCAACCACCGTAATGTTTGCCTATTCTTTAGGATAATGCCTAACAAATCCCTTCCTTCCATGGTCTGGGGGTCTGTACCTGTAAATATGTTCATTTACTCAGTATGCGTCAGTCATTCTTGATTTCCAATAGTCATAACATATTGACAGCCTATGTGCTGAACACTGTAATAAAATGTTTGGTTTGAAGAGACACTTGTACTATTGTGTTGGTGTGTAACGGTTGTAATCCTGAGCTAGACACTGTGTACATGTAACACATCCCTGCATGCACAAGTAGCTTGTATATTCATCAGGTGGTTCACATGGTCTTGCACCTCTACATAGCTAAATGTGAATTTTAAGCAAGGAGACAATGAGTTTGTGATGGGTGAATTTATTACAATGGTAATACCGAAAATACTTTTTGGACAGAAAGAAACAAAAATGTAAAGTGGAGGTGTGAGTCATGGTAACTGAAATCATTGGAGTAGATGTCTCATCATTGGACTCCAAGATCCAGAGTACTCCTCCCATTGGAACCAGTAGGTGGTTCAGAATCAGTCAACAGAGTAAATGTGTGGCTCACAAAGGAGGTCTTTTAGGAAGAGGGCACTTGCTGGCAGTGGTGGGTGTCTTGCTATCTACACCTCCTGGATTCTTAGGTGGAAGTAACCGCTGCATGGAGGTGAGTTCTGCTGCTACAGAGGCAGGGGTATCTGGGGTTGGCTCTTCCTCTGGCAGGGCCTCCCTTCCAGTGGCTGGCACTGATGTTGATATGCCTGGTGTTGATGAGCCAAATGAAGGGATAGACTGTTGTTGAAAAGCCTTGCTCAGGGTGGTGTGTATGTCCGTCAGCACCCCTGTTAGGGAGGCCATATTGTATTGTCGGCCTCCATCTGTTACCACATGTCTCTGTACATGTCCCTCTGTAGTTGCTTGATTTCCCTGAGTTCGGTCAACACCTGGCTCATCATGCCTTGGGACTCACAATAGAATCCCAAGATGTGGCTGATGGTGTCCAGGCCAAGAGCAGCCCCAGTGGCCTCACCCAGCTGGGCCACAGCATCCCTCCCATGCACCCTACCCCCACAGGCCTGTGCCCTTGCCACAGGGTGCTCTCTCCAACTTCCTCCTGGACCCTCATTGTCCAAATATGTGCAATGCAACTCAAGATCCAGGACTGGGGGGCACTAGATGGTAGATACTGTGCTAGGTACACAGGTTGGGGTGAATGGTTGCCTGTGATGTTGAGGCAACCGGGCTGGGAGGTGAAGTTGTGTGCACAATGAGACTTGCTGTCACCGTCTGTCCAGGTTGCCCAGATGGGCCATAACTGTCCTCCATGTCCAGACATCCAGGAGTGTCTTCTTCACTGAGGGCTTCAACCAGGGTGGTAGCGGCAGTCTGTTCTGTGGCCTCTGTGTGCCCAGCCTCAGTTCTACCTGTTGATGTAAAATGTACGTCACTGGTTGTATTGTGACATCTACCTCCAACTGTTTTGGGTTACAGTAAGCAGACACGTTGTACAAAGTTAAGTTGCAGTTAATCCTATTGTGGCAAGTAACCATGGTATTGGGTGTATTGACATGACATGTGAAGCATACCAATTCATTTTGACTCAAGCAGCTGCTGAAATGTGCAGATCATTTGCACTTTGGAGGATAGCCTGAAAATTACATCTTGCCACCAGTGCAGGCAAAACAGTGGCTAGGCAAGACATGGCTTTGCCTATTTGGAGGCCTAGTTGAGTGTGATGCAGGCAAACCCTGGACTTTGTTGTATATGTGACTGGAGTCATTATGGGGGTCATTCCGACCCCGGCGGGCGGCAGAAGCCGCCCGCCTGGCGGGAACCGCCAAAAGACCGGCGGTCATTCTGACTTTCCTGCTGGGCCGGCGGGCGACTGCCAGAAGGCCGCCCGCCGGCCCAGCGGGAAAGCCCCTTCAACAATGAAGCCGGCTCCGAATGGAGCCGGCGGAGTTGAAGGGGTGCGACAGGTGCAGTGGCACCCATCGCGATTTTCAGTGTCTGCACAGCAGACACTGAAAATCTTTATGGGGCCCTGTTAGGGGGCCCCTGCACTGCCCATGCCTGTGGCATGGGCAGTGCAGGGGCCCCCAGGGGCCCCACGACACCCGTTCCCGCCATCCTGTTCCTGGCAGTATTTACCGCCAGGACCAGGATGGCGGGAAGGGGGTCGGAATCCCCATGGCGGTGCTGCAAGCAGCGCCGCCATGGCAGATTCCTTGGGCCAGGGGTAAACCGGCGGGAAACCGCCGGTTGCCCTTTTCTGACCGCGGCTTTACCGCCGCGGTCAGAATGGCCCTGGAAGCACCGCCATCCTGTTGGGCGTGTTTCCACAGTCCCCGGCCCTGGCGGTCATGGACCGCCAGGGTCGGAATGACCCCCTATGTGTCTAAGGCAGCATGAATGTGTCTGCTGTCAATACCAATCTGGTGAGGCATCTGAGGCCTTATGAATACTTCTTATACACACTGGATAAGGTGTCATTCCTGTCCTGAAATAATTCATATTGGGTTAGGAAGTCAAGATAGAGCTATGTTGACAGATATGTATCTGATTTGGGCATGATCTGTGCTTGATCATTCCTAGGGGAGTATACTTCATTTGAGAATTGACAAACAAGGGTATTTGGACAAGTGGCCACTGTGCTGGTGTTTGGAGTACGAGTAACAGGACCTATTGGGGTTTTGCAGTCACTCCCTCTACTTACCAACACTTAGCAAATGGTATCCTCCCAGGTGAGTACACTTCAATTGTGAGTTAAGGAACAGGGGTCTTAGGACAAGTGAACACTGATCTATGATCACAGCATTCACTTCAATTGTGAGTTAATGAACAGGGGTCTTAGGACAAGTGAACACTGATCTGGTATTTGGGGTTAGAGAAACAGTGCCTCCTGAGAGTTGCAGCCAGGTTTGTCCCTCTGCTTCACACACTTGACAAATAGTATCCTTCCAGGTTAGTAAACAGCATTTGAGAGTTACCTAACAGGTGTATTTAGATAAGTGAATACTGGTCTGGTGTTTGTGGTAACACAAACAGGGCATGCTGGGAGTTGCAGTCAGGTCAGTCCCTCTACTTCACACACTATCCACATGGTATCTTCCCAGGTGAGTACACGTAAATTGAGAGTTGAGGAACAGGGGTATTTGGACAAGTGAATACTGGGCTGGTGGTTGGAATTACAGAAACTGGGCCTCCTGGCCTTAGCAGTCATGTCAACCCCTGTACTACACACACTATACAAATGTTATCCCCCAGGTGAGTACACTTAGGGCCTGATTCTAAGCTTGGCGGGCGGCGGAAGCCGCCCGCCAAGCGGGAACCGCCAGAAGACCGTCCCGCGGTCAAAAGACCGCGGCGGTCATTCTGGGTTTCCCACTGGGCTGGCGGGCAACCGCCAAAAGTCCGCCCGCCAGCCCAGTGGGAAACACCCTTCCCACGAGGAAGCCGGCTCCGAATGGAGCCGGCGGAGTGGGAAGGTGCGACGGGTGCAGTTGCACCCGTCGCGAATTTCAGTGTCTGCAAAGCAGACACTGAAATTCTTTGTGGGGCCCTCTTACGGGGGCCCCTGCAGTGCCCATGCCATTGGCATGGGCACTGCAGGGGCCCCCAGGGGCCCCACGACACCCCATACCGCCATCCTGTTCCTGGCGGGCGACCCGCCAGGAACAGGATGGCGGTATGGGGTGTCAGAATCCCCATGGCGGTGCAGCAAGCTGCGCCGCCATGGCGGATTCCCATGGGCAGCGGAAAGTCGGCGGTACACCGCCGGCTTTCCGCTTCTGGCCGCGGCTGTACCGCCGCGGTCAGAATGCCCGGCGGAGCACCGCCAGCCTGTTGGCGGTGCTACCGCCAACCCCGGCCCTGGCGGTATTTACCGCCAGGGTCAGAATGACCCCCTTAATTTGTTAATTAACAAAGGTATTTGGATAAGAGAACACTGTGCTGGTGCTTGGAGTTACAGAAACAGTGCTTCCTGGGAGTTGCAGTCATGCCATTCTCTCTACTACACACACTATACATGTGATATCCTCCCGGGTAAGTACACTTCAATTGAGAGTTGAGAAACAGGGGTATTTGGAGAAGTGAACATTGTACTGGTGTTTGGAGTTAAAGAAAGAGTACCTCCTGGGAGTTGTAGTTAAGTCACTCTCTCTACTACACACTATACACATGGTATTCTCCCAGGTGAGTACACTTTAATTGAGTTAAGGAACAACTGTATTTGGAGAAGAGAACACTGTGCTGGTGTTTGGAGTTACAGAAACAATGCCTCCTGAGATTGCAGTCATGTCACTCTCTCTATTTTAATATACTACAGAGGTGTGAGAGGAAATGTTTTTCTGCCCGACCTCCCTGTAACTATATAATCCACACTAGAGGACAGAAAAATATATAACTGGTGTAGAAAACCCAAAGGGATTAAACACCTGTGTATAAAAAACAGCCCTCACCCACACAATGTGGCATGCCTCATCATAGGGCCCCGCTAAAACACTCCAAGACATATCCACTTCGGAGTGGAGCAGCAAGGGTAGGGAAACATGAAACACATCAGACGTAACCAACAAAATAGCAGAGAGACCAAAGACGAACAACAGAAAAACATAAAACTGCCTCAGGCCGATCTCTCCTTCTATTTTATTCTAGTGTCACCTGGACAGAGTTAAAATTTATCAAAGGTGGTGTTACCAGGAACTAATTACCTATACACCTCAATGTCTGTGAATGGTCAACATGTTTCGGCCATTTAGGGTTGCCAACTAGGGTCATTAGGCCTTCTTCAGGACCTTCGTCCTGTCCCGTTATTTGTGTGTGCCCCTACCTGTCCTTTAGTCAGGAGACTTAGGTGGTCATTACAAACCTGGCGGTCAGTGTTAAAGCGGCGGTAAGACCGCCAACAGGCCGGTGGTAAAAATTTGGCAATTACGACCGTGGTGGAAACCGCCAACAAAGACAGCCACTTTAACACTCCGACCGCCACAGCGGTACAAACAAACAGCGCAGCGGTCACCGCCAACAGACAGGCGGAAGACAAAGTACCGCCCACAGTATCACAACCTGCCAATCTGCCACCTTTACCAGGGCGGATTCACCGTGGATAAAAACACGGCGGAAACAGGATACCGAGGGAAAACGCTCACCTCTACACACCCCACGAGGAACTAGGACACCATGGATCAGGAACTCCAAATTCTCCCTGCAATAGTCTTCCTGCTCCTCTACCAGGAGCACGAACGCCGGCGGCGAAGACCACAGTGAGTACTGCACCTACGACACAGGGGAGGGGGGAGGGAAAAAACAGGGACACACACACGCAACACCCCCACCCTCACCCACTACAACACACACACTAATACATATTGATACATCACAGTTACACCCCCCAAAAACCCCCGGAAGAATGCAAAGACAAAAGGAAATGAGTGTAACTATTGTAATGTATTAAAATCAAGTAGGCAAAAAAATATATATACACCATTTACAAAATATACACCAAGCATAGTAGTCCAGGTAGTGCTCCAATTAAGTCTGTGGAACACTGGGCCCACACGGTATGGGCGAGGCCCACACAAGATCCCCGACCATGACGGAGAGAACACTGCAGGGGCATCAGAGAGCAACAAAACAGGCACATCAGGGGGAGGGAAAGAGGGGGGCACCTCAGCCGGTTGAGTGCACGACGCCAAGTCCACGAGAGGGCCACATGCCCACTGTTCAATACTGTGGAGTGGTAAGCCACAGTCTCTCAAGTCTCTACAGGGGTGGGTTGCCCACTGTTCCATCTTAGGGAGTGCAAAGCCACAGTCTCTCAAGTCTCTACAGTGGGTGGGTTGCCCACTGTTCCATCCTGGGGAGTTCAAAGCCACAGTCTCTCAAGTCTCTACAGTGGGTGGGTTGCCCACTGTTCAATCCTGGGGAGTGCAAAGCCACAGTCTCTCAAGTCTCTCCAGTGGGTGGGTTGCCCACTGTTCAATCCTGGGGAGTGCAAAGCCACAGTCTCTCAAGTGGATAACAGTCTCCACTGGTTCTGGAGAGGGCATTGTGCCCAGAGTGCTTCATCCTGCTAAGGACAGAGGTAGTGGATGGATCTCTCCACTGGTTCTGGAGGGGCCATGGTGCCCAGAGTGCTTCATCCTGCTAAAGACAGAGGTAGTGGATGGATCTCTCCACTGGTTCTAGTGGGGGGCATGGTGCCCAGAGTGCTCAACCTGCTAAGGACAGAGGTAGTGGATGGATCTCTCCACTGGTTCTGGAGGGGGCATGGTGCCCAGAGTGCTTCATTCTGCCTGTGACGGACTCAGTAGCATCAGTGCCTTTTGCGCTCATGGGCCAGCGTTGCTTGAGATGGCGGTGCCCTGTTCAGCGTTGCTTGAGATGGCGGTGCCCTGTTCAGCGGTGCTTGAGATGGCGGTGCCCTGTTCAGCGGTGCTTGAGACAGCGGGCTCCTTTGCAGTGACTAAGCTGCTGGGGGTCCTCCATGGCCCAGCGGGGCTCATGCTGGCGGTCCTCTCTGGCCCAGCGGGGCTTGTGCTGGCGGTCCTTCATGGCCCAGCGGGGCTTGTGTTGGCGGTCCTCTCTGTCCCAGCAGGGATGATGGCAGTCACCTCCTGGGCAGCTGGGCTGGTGCTGGCGGTGGCCTCCTGGGCAGCAGGGCTGGTGGCGGTGGCCTCCTGGGCAGCTGGGCTTGCGCTGGCAGTGGTCTCCTGGGCAGCAGGGCTGGTGGCGGTGGCCTCCTGAGCAGCTGGGCTGCAGATGGCGGTGGCCTCCTGGGCAGCAGGGTTGGTGGCGGGGACCTCCTGGGCAGCAGGGCTGGTGCTGGCGGTGGACTCCTGGGCAGTGGGGATGATGGCGGTCTTCTCAGCCGTGCTGCTCTTCCCAGACTTGCTGAGTTTCTTGTGCCCCTTCCCCACCTTGGAAGGTGTCGCAGCTGACTCCATACTCCCACCTGTACCCCTGGGAGCGGCTTTGGTGGCTGGAGTCTTCCCACTCTCCCGCCGGGCACTGGCCAACTTCTGATGCTTCACAGGTGGGGGACTGTCTGTGTTGTGGCTCCGTGCCACACTGGCTGCCCTGGTGTGGTTGTAGGAGGTGTTCATTTGCTGACTTTGGGTGAAGGTGCATGCGCTGGAGGCTGTTGTGAGATGGATGGCTTTTGGGTGGGTGTGTGCCTGCGTTTGTGTATCTTGGGAGGGGGCGTCACAGACACACTGGGAGAGGACACAGGGGACGTGTGAATGGTAGTGGGGGTGGTGACTGCACATGAGCGTGGTGTGGTGGTGGGTGTGCTGGTGATGGTAGTAGTGGCTGTAGAGGTAGTGCATGCAGGTGTGAGTGTAGATGAGACTGGGAGGGAGTAGGGGGACGAGGAGGAGGGGGACACAGTGGAGGCAGTGGATGTTGGTGTGTCTGCATGTGTCTGATGCTTGCGTGAGTGCCTGTGGGATGTGTGGTGCTTATGTTTGCCTGAGCTCCCTTGTGTGTTGACATGTGTGCATGCTGGTCTAGAGGTGTGCTTGGGATAGGCTGGGGTACAGGGGATTGGGTCTGGGTGGAGGAAGTTGGAGGGGGGAGGCTAGACACAGGGACAATGGCTGCCATCAGTGCTGAGTCTGAAAAGCTTGCTGAAGGACCGTCTGACCAGATTGAATGCCCTCCAGGAATGCATTTGTTTGTTGCAACTGCCTTTCTACACCCTGGATGGCATTCAAAATGGTAGATTGCCCAACAGTGAGGGACCTGAGGAGGTCAATGACCTCCTCACTGAGGGCAGTAGGGGTGACTGGGGCAGGGCCGGAGGTGCCTGGGGTGAAGGTGATGCCCACCCTCCCGGGTGAGCGGGCACAGGGCAAAGTCTGAGGGGCTGCTGGGAGGGCGGTGCTGGAAAGGGGGGTGGCGGCTGTACCTGTAGAGGGGGGGCACAGATGTTGCCGCCACCACAAGGGAGTTCCCATCAGAGGTCGAGTCCGTGTCACTGGTCTCAGCTCCTGTCCCCGCCGTGGAGCTCCCACTGGTGAAGTCCGAGTCCGTAGTGTGGCCCTCTATGGCCATGTGGGATGCAGCCCCCTCGTGCTCCAGTGCCACTGCTCCTCCGCCTGATGATGCTAATGTACACAAGAACAGGGAGACCACAAAAAGGGGGGGGACGACAGAAGAAAGACATGTTGAGTGCATGCATTACCGCTACCGTTGGCGGACACGACAGACACAGAAGCCCCCTGCACTACGCCGCGCTCTTGGGCTCCACTGTTCAATTCCTGGGAAATGGCCTACTAGGCTATGGACGACATCTGCACACATGGATGACACAGGGGCATGACTAGGTGTACTTGGCACTCTGCAGAGGTGCGGTGGGGTGCCACATGGCCTGCTTTATGGAG
Organism: Pleurodeles waltl; assembly: GCF_031143425.1. NCBI lineage: Eukaryota > Metazoa > Chordata > Amphibia > Caudata > Salamandridae > Pleurodeles > Pleurodeles waltl. The sequence goes on from NC_090439.1 coordinate 781,335,352, forward strand.
GGACCTTGCCTACGGAACTCGCCCTGGCCTAGGGTAACCAACAGCCCACCTCCCCCACCCAGACCCCTCCACTGCGCGCAAAATCAGCAGAATGAGAGTGTACTCACCCCCTTGTGGCTGCTGTGATGCCCTCAAGCGCCCATCCAACTCCGGGCATGCCACCGCCAGGATCCTGAACATCAGGGGGGTCATGGTGCGACGGGCACCCCTCCCACGTTGGGAGGCCATCCCCAGCTGAGCCTCCGCCGTCTTTTTGCTCCAGCGGCGAAATGTCCTCCCAACTTTTCCGGCAGTGGGTGCTCCGTCTGTGGTAGACCCCCAAGGTCCGGACGTCCTTGGCGATGGCACGCCAAATATATTTTTTCTGGTGGGCGCTGACCTACATGATTTGTAGAGGGGGAAGAGAAAATTATTACCAACTGCACCGTCACAGTCATTGGCCCCCATCCCTACCTTTGCCATGTGGCACATGCACTCACTGTTGTTTCATGCATGCCTCAATCTCCCCCCCATCTTTCATCCACCCACTCCACACAGGCATAGCCCATACAACATGCTCCCAGTGTACTTACCTGTTTGTCTGGTGGACCGTAGAGTAGCGTGTACTGGGGGAGGACCCCATCCACGAGTTTCTCCAACTCCTCCGATGTGAAGGCAGGGGCCCTTTCCCCAGACACTTGAGCCATTGTCTCTTCCAGACCGAGGTCACAGCAGCACTTGCAGTGTAGGCCCTCTCCTGACGAAGATCAGGTATTGAGTGATTGAAGTGATAGAAAATGGCGGTCACGTCCGCGGAGGTGCGTACCGTCACCGCCGGCATACATCGTCATTGGCTCCTGGGACCCATAGGGTCCAATGTTAACCAATGCAGCATTGTGCCGCGGTCTTCGACCGCCTACCGCGACGGTGTACAACGCCAGCGCAGTTACCTCACAACCCATTGTCCCACTTTAGAGGTCAGGCAGCCACCATTTCAGGGGCCCACATGGCTTCATTTTCAACTGCGTCCCACATATCTAGGCCTAGACTCAACACACATACAGGACACTTTTTAGATTATGATTGGTGTTCTGTGTAAGCTGTGGGTACATACCTCTGAGTTGTTTGACTCTGTGCTCGCTGTTGTCCTTCATAGGCACCGTCCGCTGGGACATGTGAGGAGATGGCGGCATCCTCCAGTGTACCGACCGTTTGTGGACCTGTCGACAACGGAGGAAAGACATGTGATCATCACATACAGGCTTGACCGTGCCACAATCCAGGAACTGTGTACCCAGTTGGAGCCAGACCTGATGTCAGCTATCCGCCATCCCACAGGAATCCCCCCTCAAGTGCAGGTGCTGTCAGTGCTCCATTTCCTTGCAAGTGGGTCATTTCAAACAACAGTGGCCATAGCATCAGGGATGTCCCAGCCTATGTTTTCCAACGTGTTGTCCAGAGTGTTGTCTGCCGTGCTGAAACACATGGGGAGCTACATCGTTTTCCCTCAGGTGGAGGATTTGCCTACAGTGAAAGGTGATTTCTATGCCCTGGGACATATCCCCAACATCATAGGTGTCATTGATAGGACCCATGTGGCTTTGGTTCCCCCCCACAGGAGTGAGCAGGTGTACAGAAACCAGAAGAGTTATCATTCGATGAATGTACAGATGGTATGTTTGGCTGACCAGTACATCTCCCATGTGAATGCCAAGTTCTCTGGCTCAGTGCATGACGCCTACATCATGCAGAATAGCAGCATCCCTTATGTGATGGGTCAACTCCAGAGGCACCGTGTGTGGCTATTAGGTGAGCACCTGGAAGCAAAACAGTGAGAATGGTTGTCTGGGTCTGGGGTTATCCCTACAGGTTAGTGTGTGTCTAACAGTTCTCCCTCACCATTTGTAGGTGACTCTGGTTACCCCAACCTGTCATGGCAACTGACCCCAGTGAGGAATCCCAGGACAAGGGCAGAGGAACGCTACAATGAGGCCCATGGACGAACTAGGAAGGTGATCGAGTGGACCTTCGGCCTCCTGAAGGCCAGGTTCCGGTGCCTCCATATGACAGGTGGATCCCTATTCTACTCACCAAAGAAGGTGTACCAGATCATCGTGGCCTGCTGTATGCTTCACAACTTGGCTTTGCGACGACAGGTGCCTTTTCTGCAGGAGGATGGTCCAGATGGCGGTGTTGTTGCAGCTGTGGAGCCTGTGGACAGTGAAGACGAGGAAGCAGAAGAAAAAGACATGGACAACAGGGACTCAGTGATACAACAATATTTCCAGTGAAACACTGGTAAGAATACAAACCTGCCTACTACATGGACTTTAACACTACTACCTCTCTACAGTCTGTCGTTTTCACCCAGTGTATGGTCACTGAGTTGTCACTTTCCCTTACGATTTCACAGATGTGGGTCCTACAGTGTGACATCTGCTTTGTTTCCTCATGAACTAGAGCTGTGTGACATAGGTATGTTGGCATTACATATGAAAGAGCATTTTGACAATGTAATTACTAATACACTATTTCGAAATCACAGACTGACTCCAGATTGTTTTGTGCTTTAAGGGTGTTTATTTTAGTGGTCAAAATTGGAGGGGGTAGCAAAATGGTGAGGGGTGATGGCGGAGGAATGTCCATGGCAGAGTCCAGTCTATTAGTCTCACAGGTGCATTGCCCAAATGGGCATAGGAAGTGGAGCTGGGGCAGTTTAAGGATGGACAGGATGACAAAGTGGGACAGTAGGATGACAATCAGGGTGGTCTCATTTCTTGGCGGGGGTCTTGGCATCATTCTCTGTCTTTGTCCTGGATCTCAGGGACCGTTTACGAGGTGGTTCTCCGTCTGCAGGGGTTGGGGTGCTGGTGTGGTGGTCCTGTGACGGTGCCTCCTGTCCACTAGCGCCAGCAGAGGTGGTGGGCAGTTCATCGTCCAGGCTAGTGTTAGGGGCCCCTTGTAGTGCCACAGTGCCCCTCCTGGTGTTGAGTACTTCCTTCAGCACCCCTACTATAGTGCCCAGGGTGGAGGTGATGGTTCTGAGTTCCTCCCTGAAGCCCAAATACTGTTCCTCCTGCACGCACTGGGTCTCCTGAAACTTGGCCAATACCGCTGCCATCGTCTCCTGGGAGTGGTGGTATGCTCCCATGATGTTGGAGAGGGCCTTGTGGAGAGTGGGTTCCCTGGGCCTGTCCGCCCCCTGTTGCACAGCAGCCCTCCCAGTTCCCCTGTGTTCCTGGGCCTCCGTCCCCTGGACTGTGTGCACACTACCACTTCCCCCAGGTCCCTGTTGTTGTTGGGGTGGTGGGTTAGCCTGGGTTCCCTGTAGTGGTGGACACACTGCTGATTGACGTGTCCGGGACAGAGGTATGGGCCCGCTGGGTGGGTGCTGTGCTGGTGTTTCCAGAGGGGGGAAGCTCTGTGGTGGCCTGTGACTGGGTGAGGGGAACCGACTGTCCCGAGGTCCCCGATGGCCCGGGCTGGTCATCTAGATCCAATTGGACAGTGGTGCTGTCATCACTGTGGGCCTCTTCTGTTGGTGGTGTGGACATGTGTGGACCCTCCTGTCAGGTGACGTTGGTTAGGGGTCCTGCAGGGGTATAAAAGTATGTTTATTACATCTGTGTGTGCCATGGTGTGCAATGGGTGGGTGACCGTGTACCCCAGTGCTTGCATTCCTGTGTGGGACCTTGTGTGATGATGGTTTAGGGGGGTGTATGGGTATATGCAGTGGCCATGCTTTAGTGATGGGTGTCCATGCTTAGTTGTTGCATGCAGGGCTTGGGGTTGGGATGTGTGGTTTGTGATGTTGGGACATTTGTGAGGAGTTAGAGTGATGGGGTGAGGGTGAGGGTGTGTGCTGGCATGCAGGTAGGGTGGGGGATGTAATAGTTAAGATTTGACTTACCAGAGTCCATTCCTCCACCTACTCCTGCGAGGCCCTCAGGATGCAGAATCGTCAGGACCTGCTCCTCCCATGTTGTTAGTTGTGGGGGAGGAGGTGGGGGTCTGCCGTCAGTCCGCTGAACCGCCAGGTGGTGTCTTGAGACCACGGAACGCACCTTCCCCCGTAGGTCGTTCCACCTATTCCTGATGTCCTCCCGATTTCTTGGGTGCTGTCCCACTGCATTGACCCTGTCCACTATTCTTCGCCATAGCTCCATCTTCCTTGCAATTGAGGTGTGCTGCACCTGTGCTCCGAATAGCTGTGGCTCTACCCGGACGATTTCCTCCACCATGACCCTGAGCTCCTCCTCCGAGAACCTGGGGTGTCTTTGCCGTGCCATGGGGTGGTGTAAGTGATGTGTGGGGTGGTGTGTGGGGTGATAAGTGTGCTGATATGTAGTGGTGTGTAGTGTGAGGTACGTAGAAGTTGTGTGGGTGATGGTGTTGTGTGCCTGTGGATGCTAGTATTGTTGATGGAGGTGTCTCTCTCTGGCCTTCGTTCGTGATTTTTGGTCGTAGGGGTTTGTGGGTGTGTGTTTTATATTGTATTGGGTGTGTGGGAGTGGTGTGTGTATGTGTATCAGGTGTGTGTCCAATGTGGCTGTGTTTTGTATATGTGTGTGTATTTTGAGCGCGGCAGTGTGTACCGCCAATGGAATACCGCGGTTGAAAGACCGTCGCGTGGATTCATGTGTCGTGATAGTGTGGGTGTATTTCTGTTGGCGTGATGGTGGAGGTTTTGTTTTTGCCAGTTTATCACTGACCTTTGGTGTGGCGGACTTGTGGGTCATAATAGCTGTGGCAGTTTGCCGCAGTGGTGTGTTGGTGGTCTTCTGCACAGCAGTATGCGGCTTTTACCGCCAATGTTGTAATGACCGCCTTAGTCATCCGTGTTTCGGAGACAATTTCTCATGGATCAACACACTCTGTTATCCGTGGAAATAGAAACATATAAAGTATCAAAGTTCAATATATGTGTCCTATTTCTACTATAATAAAACAGGGTATCTAAGTTTGCTAATTACTCCTAAACGCATAACCCTTTCGTGTGGGCAAAAACAAACATTATTAAGGATGTGCACATAATTCTCTAGTGTAAGTATATCTATAGGTGGTCTGAATAAAATCTATCAGACCCCCCGTGCTCTCTGGTCATATGCCCAAGTCCAAGACCCCCACCAAATCAGTGGGTAAGGAAGAGATAGTAAATGTTTATACACTTACTGAGTTTTCATTATTACTCGCCTTTATCAGTGCCGGGTGGGAGCACCACCCTGTAGTCACACACTGTATAAGGATAAAAAACACAATTGTTTTAGTCATAGGAAGTAGCTGTACAAAAATATATCTATGGCGTGTTCTCCCACTCCCCCTTCAGCCCACAAGGGTCCTGTGCTGCAACTGTTGTTGCTCAAAATTTATTTTCATAAAAGGTGGGTGTATATGTGCTATTATCATCCATAGTGAGGCTGTACATGTCTTGTAGATCCATTTCTGAGTGCCTGTTTTTACTTCACCCTGGAACCCCACGAAGGGTGCCCATTACATCCTCAGTGCGAGGCTGAGCCTATGTATTCCGCCCGCCTGCCCTCCCGGGTTATACTGATGTTGTTGTTCACATGGCCGCTCATATCTTGTAAGTCAGTTTTTAATATACATCTCACTAAGGCCCCCCCCCCCCGGGGATTGATGTCCGTTCACTCCTCGTGACAAGGCTGGCCTATATGTTCCGCCCACCGGCCCTCTCAGGTTCTACTGTTCTAATCCAAACCCTTGTGCCCTCCGATCTATGTGCCGAGCGTGTAGGGCGACTCACCATAAATCAGGTGATCGCCTAACTACTTCGATATTGTGCCTGTACATATACGTGCCCCCTTTCTGATCTCCCCCTTGCGCCCTCTCCCTACTTCGTCAAGGGCATGGTGCTGCTTTTGTGCCACTCCCCGGCTCCGTGTAGAAACTTCGAGCGGGATGGGGGTTCGAATGAGAATCCTTTCTGGAATGACGTGAATCCCATCATGCCCCCACGGATAGGCTGGAGCGTCAATTCCCACCTCACCTAAATTGTGGCGGCCATCTTGAGAGGGTCGGAAATCGATCCTCCCTATAATGTAGAAAAACACTTTTAAAACGGACCAGGGCGAGAAACCTGATCCGAAAATAGAAGCCATATTGGGGGAAGAGACTTCCTCAATGTTAATGAATGGGTGAACGAACAAAAAAAAACAAATAGTTCATTAAAGTTTAAAAGGGGGATTTTTAGGGGAAAGTTATGATTGTGAATGAATATTACTAGGGTTTGTTTTTGTTTTAGGGATACTGATCAATCTATTTATCGTAATATTAACTCCAGTTAACCCTCAGAGTGCTTTTTTGTCGTCTGTTGGCACTCTATAATGGGAATGTTACTGATTATTCAAGTGAGTCCACTGTATGTCGTTGTTTAACCCTTGAATGTGACTCTTAATACAATAAATCCATTGTTGTTCATGGTGGAATAGAAAATCCCCTATATTGGTGCCATTGTTTGGTGGCGTAGGTTTATCTAAAACAGTCCAACTTAGATTGTCCATTCTATGGGCCTTATCAACAAAATGTGCTGTCATTTTGGTGTTGGTTCTTTTACATCTAATGTTGCTCCTATGCTCCATGATCCTGATCTTCACCTTCTGAGTAGTCATCCCTACATAAGGAAGTTTACATGGACACCATGGGTCGTATTTATACTCTGGTTGCGCCGAATTTGCGTCGTTTTTTTCGACGCAAATTCGACGCTAAACTAACGCCAACTAACGCCATATTTATACTATGGCGTTAGACGCTTCGGGCGCCAAAGTGCCCGGAGTGTGCGTCATTTTTTAGCGTGAACCCCTTCCTTGCGTTAATGATATGCAAGGGAGGCGTTCCCGTCTTAAAAAATGACTCCCAGGCCTTTACGTGGTATTTATACTCCCGGGCAAAAATGACGCCCGGGAGTGGGCGTGGCCAAAAACGGCGCATTTGCGCCGCTTTTTAACGCCTGGGTCAGGGATGGCGTTAAGGGACAAGTGGGCTCAAAATGAGCCCAGAGTGCCCTCCCCTGCCCCCAGGGACCCCCCCTGCCACCCTTGCCCACCCCAGGAGGACACCCAAGGACGGAGGGACCCATCCCATGGACATTAAGGTAAGTTCAGGTAAGTATTTTTTTATTTATTTTTTGTGGCATAGGGGGGCCTGATTTGTGCCCCCCTACATGCCACTATGCCCAATGACCATGCCCAGGGGACAGATGTCCCCTGGGCATGGCCATTGGGCAAGGGGGCATGACTCCTATCTTTACAATGATAGGAGTCATGTTGATGGGGGATGGGCGTCGTAAAAAATGGCGCAAGTCGGGTTACGACGATTTTTTCGACGTAACCTGACTTGCCCCATTTTAAGACGCCCATATGCCATTTTCCCCCTACGCCGGCGCTGTCTGGTGTACGTGGTTTTTTTCCACGCAAACCAGGCAGCGCCGGTCTGCTTGCGCCGGCTAACGCCATTCCATAAATACGGCGCCCGCATGGCGCTTCAGAATGGCGTTAGACGGCGCTAAATTTTTTGACGCTAAACTGCGTTAGCGCAGTTTAGCGTCAAAAAGTATAAATATGGGCCCATATCACATATGTGACCTTCTCCGTATTACAATTAGTGTGTTTCATCTGCACCCAGGGTTTTTCCAGCCCTATATCAATTGTCTTTGTATTCTTCCGTATTCTTCCGTAAGATGGCACACACTACAAAAGTCACATTTTGTGTGTTCTCTGACCGGTGGTATATCTCCTCTCATAGAACGATTATTCACAATCCTTTGTAGTGGTCTAGTGTGTACCAAAAGATTATGTAGGTTCGCACTCTTCTTAAAGGAGAACAGAGGTCTCTCTATGTTCAGGCCATCACTGTTTAAAATTCGCCAATTCCTATTTATGATGCTTTTCACTCTGTTGGAAACTGTATTAAAGGTAGTAACACAAATGGGTTGTTGATTTGGTGTTCTACTCTTTTCTTCTAAAAGGGTATCCCTATTACAGTTTCTGGCTCTTTTCTGGGCTTGCTGGATTATTTTCAGTGGATAATCTTGTTGTATCAATTTACGTATCAGAATCTCTGATTCCCTCCTGAAATCTCTTATTTCAGAACAGTTCCCCCGAATCCAGAGGAACTGTCCGTAGGGTAGATTTTCTCGCAATGCTTTCGGATAGAAACTATTAAAGGACAGTAAACCATTCCTGTCTGTGGGTTTATGATAGACCTTGGTAATAAGTCGGCCATCCCCAGGTATGATTTCTACTCTGCCAGGATAAGTCATTCTGGAAGATAAGCTTTTGTTCAAAATCTGACACATACAAGCATGCTAAACTCGATGCAAATGTACTACCCATTGATGTACCATGGGTCTGTAGATAAAGTGTTCCTTCATATTCAAAACATTTTTTTGCAAGAGCTAAACGTGCTAAATCGAGGATACCAGATCTGTTGGTACAAAATATCCTCAACCACCCTCAATGTCTCGGTCTGGGGATATTGGTATATAGAGATTCTATATCTAACCCCACCAAAAAGTCTTGTTCTTCATTAAAGTCCAAATTTTTTATCAGGTTTAACACATCTTGTGTGTCTTTTACATAGGAGGGGCTCCTCCATACTATTGGTTTCAGGAAAAAATAACAAAATTGTGATAAAGGTTCAAGTACTGATACTATTGGTCGGCCCGGAGGGGGTCTACTAGACTTGTGAACTTTAGGCAAAATGTAGAAGTAAGGAATAACTGATCTCTTATTACATAGGAAGCTTCCTTCTTTCTCTGTCACCCACCCATTATTAGTTGCTTCCTCCACCAGGATATTAATCTCCCTTTGAATGTCCTGAGTGGGATCGGAACTCAAGATCTTATAGTTCCGGTTATTCGAGAGGAGCCGAGTACACTCTTGATGGTATACCTCCCTATTAAGGATTAAAATGGCTCCTCCCTTATTAGCTGGTTTTATTATAATGTCTGGGTTTGAATTAAGTTCTTCCAGAGCCTCTTTTTCCAGTCTAGACAGATTCATAAAGGAATGTTTTTCTTCTTTACCAAGTTCCTCTATTTCTTTTATCACCGCCCTCTCAAAAACCGTGACCTCTTGGGGTAATTGAGCTAAGTTTGGAGTAAATGTAAATTTTGGCCGGAAGACAGTGTTGGGAGGTCTCTTTGTTCCCATCAAAGAATATCCTAAGACGGATACATCTGAAAAATGCAGCTAATTCCTGTCTCATTTTGAAATTGTCCATCCTATTTGTAGGGACATAACCCAGTCCTCTATTGAGAACTTGTTCCTGTGCTGCTGTAAGAGTGATATCGGATAAATTCATACTCAGATCTAATCCTTGCTGGTCCCTGGTAGGAATTCCTGGTACATACTCCTTGTGACGCGTTGATTTAGGTCGTCCCATTGTACCCTTGGATCAGTTTTTTGTCTGTTTCATCCTCTTGTCCTGCCTCGCCCTAAAAAAGGGTGGTTACCTTGTTGGAATTGATAGGGTGGGTAGGTGTGTATGGGTGAAAAAAAGGGTGGCCAACCAAAACCCTGGCCCAACTCAGGGGGTTGCTGTGGGGTGGAAAATTCCCATGAGTGCGTGTATATTCCCTCTGTGTAAATCTCCCCCTGCCTCTACCCCTCAGTCGGGGTCTGAAACCAAAATCACTGTCCTCACTCCCTGAACTAGAGGGGTCATCCTCTTTCTCACTCTGTCTAGAACCCATTTTATTCTCTAGTTCCTTTTGTTTCACATACTCATCAGTAATGTATGGATAAACTTTCTCCTCGGAGATCTTTTTCAAGTCCTTCTATAATTTGTTGATTTTAGATTGCATCCAAAACTCTTTGTACTCAGCTACTTCCTTGTTGGTTTAATCTAGTTTCTGTTTTAAAGGATTGTTCACTCACTTGAATTTGGATTAGCAATGTGTCTGAGATCTTTTTAGCTGTGATTAAAATCAACCAGTCCCTAGTACACTTCCACGCAATGAGTGACCAATCCCGCCTAAACTGTGGATCCTCCAAAAAAATAAGAGGTTCATTAGTGACTACATCAAACAATATACACATGGTATCCTTCCAGGTGAGTACACTTCAATTGAGAGTTGAGGATCAGGGGTACCTGGAGAGGAGAAAACTGTGCTGGTGTTTGGAGTTAGAGAAACAGTCTCTACTGTAAGTTGCAGTCAGGTACCTCTCTCTACTACAAACACTATACAAAGGTTGTATGCAGACTGCATTTAGGTTTGGGCATATTTACCTGTTGAGATATATCATGAGTCCTGGGAATATTATTGTATATTGAAAAACGTACAGGCTCTATTTGGACCAAAGGCATGTGATGGACCTCAGTAGCTGTGATGGTATGGGGCCAACAATGCATATTGACAGTGTCTACACTAAGATAGTTTTGGTATTGAATGTTGGTGGGGTACATGAAGAAGATATTGGCAAAAGGTGAGCTATAAGCATACATGACATGGTATTTTTGTGACATTGTTGTGTTGTGACTTACCAGGCTCTGCTCCCCAAGGTATTCCTGTCAAGCCCTCAGGATACAAGATGACCAAGACCTTCTCCTCCCAGGGACCATGATGTAATGGGATACTGGGGGGGCTACCACCAGTCTTCTTGGCCTGAAGCTGGTGCCTGGAGACACTGGAACAGACCTTGCCCTTGTGGTCATTCCACCTCTTCCCGAAGTCCTCCTTTGTGCGCAGGGTGGTGCTGCAGCATTCACTCTGTCAACAATCCTGTCCTGCAATTCGATGTTTACATTGAGAGGAGTATGCTGGACTTGTGCTCCAAACAATTGTGGCTCTGCTCTTAAGATTTCATCCGCCATGATTCTTAACTCATTTTCAGAAAAATCTGAATTTTTAGAATGTGACATGGTGGAAAAAAATGGGTGACAGTGATTTACTTAACATGGGAAGTGAAAAAGGGTGTGATTCGACAAAAGTGTGTGTAGGGTTTTTTATGGAATGTTGAAAAAAATAGGAGTGCCTAATCTATGGAAAAATGATAAAAAGGTGGTCAGTGTTCTTCATCGTGATGTGTAAATGCTTAATATTGTGGTATGTTTTATAGTGTCGTTATCAGGTGTGTCCACTGTGGCAATGTGTGGCAGCTGTGTTATTTTCAAATTCATCCAATGTGCAGTTATGTGTTACTTTGCTGATCGCGAACCGGCATGGTTCGGACCGCCATGAAGGGACTGCCACAACAACTGTCTGCTTGTGATATTACTCAGTGATTGGACACAGTGTTGCTTGCACTGGAGGTCGAATCCACTATTTGCAGGCCGCCACGCAGCTGGCGGACTGACATTTTTGCTTGGCGGTCAGCAATTCTGCCTGTGTAACTTGTAATAGGGCAGTTTGAAAGACCGACAACATGGAGGTCCGACCGCCAAACTCGTAATGAGGCCCTCAGTTTGCATTCATGAAGGTAGACAAAAATATTGCAGACCAGACACAACATCATATCTATCTTCCCTGGCTGACCTGAGAAACAACCCAGAGATTACAAAATTCTCCCTTTGTTCATTCCTTATAGCCAAAGCAGAGCAGCTACAGCAAAGCATAAATAACGACACTAGAAAGGGGAGATAAGGTGGGTATGATATTAGCATTAGGGTTGTATGAAAGGGATGCAAAAATGGCCATTCCTGCCATATGAAGGCTGACTACAAACCCATCTCAAGGACAAAGCCAAGACATCTGTCTCATACTTTGCCCATCTTTACATTTCAAACTAATCCATCTCAAACGATTAGGAAAGCACTTTTCTTGATGGAATGAAAATATCCTCATTTTCCCCTGAGGTCAGAGCACTGTTGGATGTTGAGATCTCAGCAGGTGGAATATCTGTAGGTTTTGTGACCTACTGACTTTCAAATCAGTAGGTGGTAAAATCTTACCTGGAAAGGTATTTTAAATCAGAACCACACATTCTAGATGGCATTCAAGGAAGCAGAATCTTTGGATACCCTAAGCCATCTTTCCATTATGACTATTATATCCCTTCTTCCTAAGTAAGGGAAAGATCCACTGGAAGCACTTTCACCATAAATATTTTAATAATATAGATGTCAAATGATTTGCCACAGTTTTGGAAAAGGCTCAGTAACGTCATTACATTGCTGCTCCATGATTCACAAATTGGCTTTGTTATGGATTGCTCTTCTCACTACCTTGGTCCAGTTGCTATGGTTAACAAAAGACAGTCCACGAAAAACCATTGCTTTATTCATCAATGTGAATGAAGCCTTAGACCCAGTGGAAAGGTGGTAGCATTTAGAGGCTGAAAAGTGTAGGCCTCAGTACAAATAGATCTCTAAAATTGAAAGGTTTTACAATGCACCAATAGCAGATATACATTGTGGGGGACATCTATAGCATTGAAATACAATTAAAATATGTATGCATCAAGGCTGCTCACTTTCACCCATTCTATTTCTCCTAGCTTTAGAACCACTATGGGTGGCACTTTGATTCTCCACATATATAACTACCTAACATATGTCCCAAGGGACAGTGAGGTAATTTCTTTATGTAGATTACATCCCTCTCACTCTAACTATCCCATAATTCACTTTCTTTTCATTAATATTGGCTTTTCCAGTTTTCTGAATGAAACATCCATTGACCCTACTTGTGCCCTATTTGTTATGCCAAAGAACATATCACTGACTAAGCCAATACAGGGTGAGAAGGATACCGCAGGTCTTAGATGTTTGAGGGTTCTCATTAACATGGAGTAGGAAAAACAGTAAAAGAAAATCTGGCACCCTGATCTTGAAGACTCAGCATGACTTTGTCTGTTGAACATAGCTCTAATTCTCCCAGTGGGACACTGTCCAAATCACAAAAAACGATTGTTGCAGTCCATTACAACTAGCGTTTTATGAGTGCACCCCTGCTTGTACACTTCTCCCACAATTGACCTATTTTTTCACATGAACCACATACCTATTGGATGTTACTGGAATGAGAGGCATTTGTTGCCATAGAAGGCATGTCCTCATAGTATTGGCCTGGGTCACAAACTTATTTTATACTTTTGAGTAATTTACACTTTTAAATAAGCTTACTACTTTTTGTGTATTCCGAAAATCAAAATATAACTTACTACTAAAAAAACAATAGTAAGTTCAGCACCTCTCATGGCCAGCCATTAGTACTGCAACACCCTCCCACAGAAACAACAAAGGTAGGAAATTAAAATATAATTCCATTGGGAAAATGTTAAATTAAATTATTTAAAATAGTTAAACATATGAAGAAATATATAATTATAAAATATGTTAATACCCTATTCTGAGTTATCAAAAAATAATTAAATTAATTTTAGTTCATTCTAAAAATCATTTTTGATTATTAATAATATTTATTAAAAGTAGCATATTTTTTTTAGGGGCACATGTATTTTTTTATTTAAACTTCAGAAAGATCCTTTTAATTTAATTTATTTTGTTCTCCAATTCTTTATTGGTTAACAAAAGCATCACAATACATAGCAAGGGGAAAAATTTACAAGAAGAAAACATCGAAGGATATCAAAGGATAATTACAGAACAGCATGGTGCAGCATCAGAGTTTGGAACTATAGATGGTCGTATGCTATAGGGTTTCATATGCACTTATAGTATAAAGTTCCGTACATATGTTAGGGCTAAGACTGAAGGACGGATTAGAGAATGTATCCCTCGGGCATACCCCTAGTATAACAGCTTTGTTGCAAATGTGAGGTTTTTCTGGGCCAAATGGAAGGAAACGAAGGCAGAGTGACAGCAAGGAAGGGGTTGGGGTATGGTCTATGTCAGGTTGCCCCCTTCATCATCACTGGGAGGGAGGGCGACTGGATGGGAGGGAAAGGTGAGGTGTTGAAGACACAGGAGAGGTGTAGATGTGGTAGGGGGCAAGGGGTAGGGAGAGGAAGAGAAGGGGGAGGGAAGATACTCTGATGCATCTGTGCATATATGTATGGCCTTGGGGGGAGGCTGGGGGCATATGGATGGGCAAGAAGGCATATAAGGGGGGGGGGTCTTGTGATTAACACACATCATCATGGAGGAAGGGTGACCAGGTTTGAAGAAAGATGTTGGTTCTATCCTGTAGGTTATATGTGATTTGTTCATGAGAGGCTGTTTGGTACATTGCCGTGAGCCATTCATCATGTGGGGGGGGGTTGAGCACCAGTGTCGGAGGATGCACAGCTTCGCTGTGGTGAGTGCTGTATGCAAAAGGCGAATTTTTGATTGAGAGAGATCAGGGACCTCCCTGTGTCATGTAAGGTGATTAGTGGTAGAGAGAGAGGGGACGGAACTGGGATGGTTTCCCTTATCGTGTTCGCCACCACATCCCAATACGGTTGGATGGATGGACAGTCACATAGGATGTGTGTTAGGTCGCAGTAGGATGAGGACAACACCAACTGCTCACATGAGGCAGTAGTCCAGTAGCCTTCAATTTCATGGGTGTCCAGTGCCATTCATGTAGGGTTTTAACAGGCAAGATTTCATCCAAGCCTCTTGTACGTCACAATCGTGTGCCTCCACTAAGTCGGCCCAATCCTCCATTTAGTAGTCCATCTGTAGCTTTGCCTGCCACCATGTGCGGAGAGTGTTTAAGATAGGCAGGGAAAATAAATGGCGGTTCACTAGGTTATAGAAGTATGACATCACTCCTCGGAATGTGCCCCATGTCCTGAGTTAGGAGAGCATGGAGGAGGACTGGAGGGTCAATGGGCGAGCTCCCATGCGGCAGTTAAGGCAGTGCTGGAACTGTAGATACCTCCATGATTGTGAAGGACCAAACTCATCACAGAGGGATGTAAAGGACTTAGGGCACTGTTAACAAAGAGCTCACCAGGGTTGGAAATGCCAGCCAATTGCCAACTGTCCCAATTAACTACCTTGCCCCCATTAGCAAATTGGCATTGCCCCAAATTAGTGCATGGTCATAAAGGCGGGGAATTCACCTTAAAGAGATGGGGAGCACGGCACCAAAATGTTATCATTGCAGGGCGTATTGTTATTCCCCTGTCGCCGTTGAGCAGATTAATTCCTTGGGGACTCTGTAGTAGTGTCACAGTGTCCTTTCCTCAGGATCTGCACGTTGCTGAACAAAAGGCCCACCTTCGGCGTCACCAACTCAGAAAGCTATTATAGCACAGATTTATGATGAAGCCAGTCGGGGGAAGGGAATTAGGGTAGGGAATATCAGGGAGAAAAATCTGAAAATTAAAGGTTAGAACAAATATGCATTTACTCTTTCATAGAAATGTAACTCATCAATAGAATCTTAACTAAATGCGTCTCCGAGATATCAGATGGAGACCCCTTTTACAATGAGGGCAAAGCCCCGTCTTTGAAACATGGAACAAGGGTAAACTACGACCTCAGAATCAAGAGAAAGCAAGAACTTTGGACTACGATTATACTCAGAATATCAATCCTGTAACAACAACAAGTGATGGACGGAATGCTGAACATTGTCAAACACTCACCCCCAGTCATAGATCTGGGTTTAATCCATCGTTCTTTTGCTCACCATGCCACCCCAGTTTGGACCCAGCCATATGCAAATCAGTCTTGACCCTGTTCCTCATGGGAACAGTCCAGACCAAACTGCCAAGCCAGGTCCTCACTAGACCGGAAACAAGCATCCTGGGACCGGTTTCGGGGTTTCACCCCTCATCAGCCAGGCTAGTTTGAATCCAGTGGCATGGGAAGCACGGGACCCACGTCTGGGCATACCCTTCCCACTTGGGGCGACAAAGCAAAAACAACAAGTGATGGACGGAATGCTGAACATTGTCAAACACTCACCCCCAGTCATAGATCTGGGTTTAATCCATCGTTCTTTTGCTCACCATGCCACCCCAGTTTGGACCCAGCCATATGCAAATCAGTCTTGACCCTGTTCCTCATGGGAACAGTCCAGACCGAACTGCCAAGCCAGGTCCTCACTGGACCGGAAACAAGCATCCTGGGACGGGTTTCGGGGTTTCACCCCTCATCAGCCAGGCTAGTTTGAATCCAGTGGCATGGGAAGCACGGGACCCACGTCTGGGCATACCCTTCCCACTTGGGGCGACAAAGCAAAAACAACAAGTGATGGACGGAATGCTGAACATTGTCAAACACTCACCCACAGTCATAGATCTGGGTTTAATCCATCGTTCTTCTGCTCACCATGCCACCCCAGTTTGGACCCAGCCATATGCAAATCAGTCTTGACCCTGTTCCTCATGGGAACAGTCCAGACCGAACTGCCAAGCCAGGTCCTCACTGGACCGGAAACAAGCATCCTGGGACCGGTTTTGGGGTTTCACCCCTTATCAGCCAGGCTAGTTTGAATCCAGTGGCATGGGAAGCACGGGACCCACGTCTGGGTATACCCTTCTCACTTGGGGCAACAAAGCAAAAACAACAAGTGATGAACGGAATGCTGAACATTGTCAAACACTCACCCCCACTCATAGATCTGGGTTTAATCCATCGTTCTTTTGCTCACCATGCCACCCCAGTTTGGACCCAGCCATATACAAATCAGTCTTGACCCTGTTCCTCATGGGAACAGTCCAGACCGAACTGTCAAGCCAGGTCCTCACTGGACCGGAAACAAGCATCCTGGGACCGGTTTCGGGGTTTCACCCCTCATCAGCCAGGCTAGTTTGAATCCAGTGGCATGGGAAGCACGGGACCCACGTCTGGGCATACCCTTCCCACTTGGGGCGAGAAAGCAAAAACAACAAGTGATGGACGGAATGCTGAACATTGTCAAACACTCACCCCCAGTCATAGATCTGGGTTTAATCCATCGTTCTTTTGCTCACCATGCCACCCCAGTTTGGACCCAGCCATATGCAAATCAGTCTTGACCCTGTTCCTCATGGGAACAGTCCAGACCGAACTGCCAAGCCAGGTCCTCACTGGACCGGAAACAAGCATCCTGGGACTGGTTTCGGGGTTTCACCCCTCATCAGCCAGGCTAGTTTGAATCCAGTGGCATGGGAAGCACGGGACCCACGTCTGGGCATACCCTTCCCACTTGAGGCGACAAAGCAAAAACAACAAGTGATGGACGGAATGCTGACCTGGCCTAGCAGTTCGGGCTGGACTGTTCCCATGGGGAACAGGGTCAAGACTGATTCGCATATGGCTGGGTCCAAACTGGAATGGCATGGGCAGCAAAAAAACGATGGATTAAACCCAGATCTGTGACTGGGGGTGAATGTTTGACAATGTTCAGCATTCCGTCCATCACTTGTTGTTTTTGCATTTTTTGCCCTAAGTGGGAAGGGTATGCCCAGACGTGGGTCCCGTGCTTCCCATGCCACTGGATTCAAGCTAGCCTGGCTGATGAGGGGTGAAACCCCAAAACCGGTCCCAGGATGCTTGTTTCCAGTCCAGGGAAGACCTGGCCTAGCAGTTCGAGCTGGACTGTTCCCATGGGGAACAGGTCAAGACTGATTTGCATATGGCTGGGTCCAAACTGGAATGGCATGGGCAGCAAAAAAACGATGGATTAAACCCAGATCTGTGACTGGGGGTGAATGTTTGACAATGTTCAGCATTCCGTCCATCACTTGTTGTTTTTGCATTTATCAATCCTGTAACATCTATGCCTTCACAACATAAACCTTTGATCATGACTTAGAAAATCTCAAAGAATTAAAAATGCTTTTCACATCTTAAGCTTTTCAAAGAACAATGAAAACTATGATTTGCTTATCTCCAGAAATACTTTCACATTCACAACAATAAATGCCAAAAGTTTTACTCATTGAACTTAAAGCGTTTTACTTAATAATACCAGGAAGTGCTTTTACTCAAGTAACCTGAATCACTTAGATTGTTGTGCCAAGAACCTTTTACCTCTGTGAACTGAAGCGCTTAAATTGTTGTGCCAAGAGCGCTTTACATCTGTGAAACTGAAGCGCCTGAATTGATGTGCCAAGAGTGCTTTACATCTATGAGCTGAAGCGCCTGAATTGTCGTACCAAGAGCGCTTTACATCTGTGAACTGAAGAACCTGAATTGTTGTGCCAAGAGTGCTTTACATCTGTGAACTGAAGCGACTGAATTGTCGTGCAAAGAGCGCTTTACATCTGTGAACTGAAGCTCCTGAATTGTCGTGCCAAGAGCGCTTTACATCTGTGAACTGAAGCTCCTGAATTGTCATGCCAAAAGAGCGCTTTACATCTATTAACTGAAGCACCTTAATTGCTGTGCCAAAAGAGCGCTTTACATCTGTGAATGGAAACGCTTTGAATTGCTGTACCCAAAAGCGCTTTACATCTGTGAACTGAAACGCTTTGACTTGCTATGCAAAAGAGCGCTTTATATCTGTGCTCTGAAATGCCTTTTTGATCATTGCGCCAAGGCCACTGTACTCTAGAAACTAGAAACGCTTTGCTCGTTATGCTAAGGGGCGCTTTAACTTTTGGAAGTAATGACTTCCTCCAAACTTGGATTCAGAAACTCCTTACCACTACGAGTACGACCTACTCGTTTATTAATGCACCATGGAAACAAGGATACTTTGATTGGACAACACTCTGCCATTCAGGAACTCTGCTCTTCTCCAGAGAAACCCCACGAGGTCTGACTGCATCGAAGTCTTCAAAATAGTGAGCAACGTACTTGGGTGTGGTTGTGCTTTATAGGCCTGTCACACCCCAAGATGGCTGCTGCCTCTAAAAACATAGGAATAGTAGTCCCTTCATAGAATAGCACTGATAAGTGCATCTTGTCCACCAATGTCCTGAACCTGCAGCTCTATGAGCTTTGCCACAGGGCAGACGACGCTGATGGTCACCTTTGGAACAAGAGGGGATGACAAGTGGTGGGTATAAAGCGCCACAGAGTCGCGCAGCAGAGTTTCGGGCGAGACCTTGACCGCACCTGGCCTTATTCCTGACATGTGTGTGTGTTCCGTCCGTACCCACATTGGGGGGTCTTATATCACAGGGAGCATGTAAGCAAGCTGAGAGACGTGAATAGCTAGTGCATAATGCTCCACTGAAGGTAGGCCCAGTCCGCCACACGTGCGTTGGGCTATGAGTTTGACATGGGGTAGGGGTGGCCATAACAATCCGTGTACAAAGGAACATATGCATTTGTCCACTGATCGTAATGTGGAAAGGAGGACCAGTAAGAGCAACATGCCAAGGACATAGGTATATCCTGGCAATGTCACCATGTGTACCGCCTGCACTCTCCCCCACAGAGATAGGACTAGGTGTGAACACTTCTGGAAGTCTTGCTTTGTGTGGGTAAGCAAAGGGTCAAGATTGTCTTCCAGAATGCGGTCTAGCCCTCTATTGATGTACAGCCTCAGATATTTGAAGTTTGACGGTTTCCAGCGAATCAGAAATTCCGCTATAGTCACACACGTTGTCATATGGGAGAAAAGTAATGCCTCACTTTTGTCCCGGTTTACTTTGTAGCCCAACAGTGTTGCGAAATCGGTAAGAAAGATTCACAACACTGGAAGTGAATGGGTGAGCTCTGTGAGGTTGATCAATGTATCTTCAGCATAGAGGTAGGTTGTGGACATGCAACATGGTATGAGGACTCCAGACATGAGTGGCCAATGTCAGATGGAAGCTGCCAGTGGTTCCATAGCCAAAAAGAACAAAAGCAGTGACAATGGGCAGTCTCGTCAGGTCCCACTTTTTATGGGTAATGAGTCAGACAGGAATCCCTCACAGTTTGCCTGTGCCATAGGTGAGTGGCAAAGCCAACAGACTTTGGTTATGAAGTCGTCTCCCAGACCCGGGTGTCGCAGGGTCTTGAAGAGGTACCACCACTCGATCCTGTTGAACCTTTTTCCATGTCAAGGGAGAGGGCTAGGGCTTCATCTTACAGGTCTTTGGGGGACCATAGGGTGTGTGCTAGGGTACGGAGGTGATTCCTGGATGAACGACTGGGCACAAACCCCACCTGAGTATGATGGACGAGGGACGGATACACCTTTCTGAGGCGGGCCTCCAGGACTTCTGCCAGATTCTTAATATCCACTTTGTGTAGGGAAATGGGCCAGTAGCTTCCACAGAGTAGCGGATCCTTCCCCGGCTTTGGCAGGACCGCTAGAGATGCCCTATTATAAATGGGGCCTAGGGAGCCCGAGCGTTCCGCCTCACAGAAGTCCGTGTATAAAAATGTCAACACTTCTTTGCCTGTCCATTTACAAAATTCTGCCAGGGGCCTTATGGTATGGCAGTTTGGAAATTGCCTAAGCTATCTCTTCTTTGCTTTATTTCTCCCTCTAGCAAACTTCTGCGGTCAGCGGTGGGGATAGGTATGTAGATGCTAGAATGTGGCAAGTCAGGTGGGATCTTCCCCTGTCTCTGGGGTGTATATGATCCAGTAAAATTTCCCGAATTTGCAGGCAATATCTTGTGGGTGGGTGAGGATCGTGCCGTCTGTAGCCTGGATCACCGGAATAGCTAATGCTGCCTCTTGCTGGTGCAATTGAGCTGCCAGGAGGGAGCAAACCTCCTCCCCTTGCTCGTAATAGCAACCTTTTAGCCGCTGAAGGGCATATTCTGCCTGAGATGTGTATAGACCATTGAGCTCTATTTTAGCCTGTTCAGGACAGAGGCGCACGGGGAGAGAATGGGTCAAAGTATAATCACGGGTGTGTGTCACTACTTGGCCTCAAGGTTCTTTTTTTGGGAGTGTCTTTGGATGTTGTAGAGGGTGGCGTCCCTCATAAGCTGACCCCATACGGTCACTTTTGCAGCCACCCACAGGACCTGGGGATGAGGAAACCAACCCTTTATTGTTGTCTAGGTAGGTGGAGACGTGGGAGCACAACTGGTCTTTGCCTTGTCGTGTGCTGCACCACAAGATGTTCAGAAGCCACGGCTTACATCCTGGGGTGGCAAGTTCCAAGCTAAGTAGAACAGGGGAGTAGTCCGAAAGCGCAGCTTCCAGGATCTGGGATTCCCTGACTGGGGCAATTGTTTGGTGTGTGGTTAGGAAATAGTCGTAACTAGGTTGGGAGCAATGGGCCTGAGACATGCAGGTGTATTCTCGGTCAGCCAGGTGCGAGAGACGCCAGTTGTCTATAAAGCCATGGTCTGACAATATGTCCTCCAGCAGGGCCCTATCGGTGTTGTTGCTGACATCCAATGGGCCAGTACAGTCAAGTACAGCATCATGGGTCAGATTCCAGTCCTCTCACAAGATAAAGTGGGAGATACCTATCTCCATGAGGAGATGGTTGAGTTGGAGCAAGAAGAGGTGTTTCCTGCCCAATTGGGGCATATATGGAGCAGAGACATAGTATGCGGTCAGCAAGTTTGAGTTTAGCGAGGTTGTAGAGGCTGTCTGGGTCAGACCAGGTCTTAAGGACCTTGAAGTATTGTGACTCCACATTTTCTATATTTACCAGGTCCCACAGGTGATGGTGGGGGCAGTTACTATGGGGCATCCGACCCACCCAATTGGGGCACACTTTCTCTAATTCTAGCTATGAGAGGTGGATTTCCTGCAGGAGGACCACATCTACTCATTTCGATTGAAGGTATGACAGTACCTTCTTCCGCTTAATATAGTGCATGAGGCTGTTGACGTTCCATGAGATGGTCCGCAAAGGAGAGGGGGTCACTGGACCTGGAGCGGCCATCTGCGTAAAGGAGGGGTGAAGCAGTGAGGGTACGTGTTGTGTTTTGCAGAAGGAAATTTGAAGCAACAGGGATTGGTGTGGGAGAGGGAACATGTGTGGGGGAGGGAAAAGGAGACAGAAGTGGGAAGGAAAGTCCTGGGAGGAGGTGTGTTGTGGTGGAGCCCCTCGGTCATGTGGGAGAGGGGGACGGTAGATCAGGAGATGATGAGGGGGAAGAAGAGAGGAAAAGAAAAGGAAAGAATGAGGAGAAGGGAACAGGGGAAAATACAATTTCTATAGGGTTGGCGCTAAACCAAGAGGGACCTCGGGAGGAGCCGAGAGCTGTTGACTGTGGGTCTAATCTTGCGTGGCTAGCGCGTTGGACACGTTCCATGAGGTGGGGGAGCAGACAGACAGAGTACGTGGTGATGAGCCAGGTCATTAAGGGAGCCCGGTGAGAGAGAGCGGGAGAGGAAAGAGTGGAGGGCTTGCCGGGGTCCATTCCTTTCGGGGGATGGGGGAAACCCAGGGAAATAGTGTGTCAGAGGGTGCACTAGGGCTCGGAGGTTTGGTTGGGGGAAGAGTGTCAGGGGGCGAGTGATGAATCTACAGTGATCAAGCAGCTATCCTTCTTCACCATTAGGCATGTAGTGTTGTGTGTTGTGGTGTCCTTAAGGCATTGTTGTGATACTCCACTGCTGACAGGTGGTGGTGTTATGTGAGCAAAGATAGGATGGAGGGTGGACCCAGTGTGGACCTGTCTTATTCCCCCTGGGTTGTACGGTTAATGGTATGGGGTACCCTGGAGGTGAGTTGGGAGCCCCTCATATAGGATATGGGAGTGGGAAGATAGGTGTTGCCAATGTGGGGCAACAGGCACCTAAGTCGCATGAGAACATTTTCCACAAGGCTACTTAAATTAACACAATCATGGTCATGGAAGCTTAAAATAGAATACAGATATAGAAAAGAAAAAAGAACATTCTGCAGGCCATCTTGAATCATTGTGATTAAATGGTGCTATGTTTGGCATGAAAAAAAGCAGTGTGAGATAACCACATATAACTGTACAGAGTACAAGGTTACAAGCCCCGGAAACGGCTAAGGTCACATTTTAATACAGAAATACAAACATTCTTTACATCATTGTTTAGACATTATTCAATGACAGGGTAAGTATTAACAGTCTGATTAACTGTGTGATTAAACAGTTGCAACATTAGAAATGGAGATGCAAAGGATATTCTTAGAGATTTATCTCTTCCCTGGCCCTGATTAAGGGTCGCCACTGCCTGGATGGCTGTGACCCCACCGTCTTGAGATCTTTGGAGACGTTAAATGGTCCTGCCCCGTTTCTAGTTCCTGAAGGGGATCTGGTGGACACATGAGGTGACCTGGAGAGATGAGGTGTCCGTGGATGAAGGGGCAGTCATTGTATCCATGGGTAAATGGTCCATTGGCTGGTCCGGGAGGTTTTCCAGATAAAGGCTCAGTTCATCTGGGTCAAAGAAGCCCTTGGAATTGCCATTCTTCGTTATACACATGTGGGCAGTTTTGAACAGTCCAAATTTGATATCCAGTTTCCATAGTTGGGGGTCGAAGGGCCAGGAATGCCTTGCGTTTATCATTGGTTGCTCGGGAGAAGTCAGCCGCTATGCGGATTTCATGCCCCACGAAGTTGTACCGGCCACAGTGCATTCGTCAGTTAGCAGCTGGCGCATTTGTTCGTGTCTAAGGAAGCATGCTATTACGGGGCGTGCTTTCCCTGAAGTGCCTTTGGGAAGTGGACCCAGCCTTTGGGCCCATTGGAGCTCAAGGGGAGGGTGTAAGGCCAGTGAGGCTAGGTAGGAGGTCCCTGAGGAAGGATCTGATGTCTGTGCTCTGCACTTGTTCAGGGAATCCGAAGAAGCACGCATTGTCTCTCCAGCTTCTGTCTTCCAGGTCTGTGAGTTTGTTCCAAAGGAATAGCAGTTCCTGGTCCCTGTTTGGTATGGTATCTAACCTGACTTCTACGTTTGTGAGTCAGTGATCTAACTCCATCACTCTGTCCTGGAATCCAGCTATATCTGTCCAGATAGATTTGGACTCTGCAGCCAGGTCCGAGATCTTGGAGTCCATGCCCTCCAATCAGCAGCCCACTGCAGTAATTTCCTGTAGTATGCACTCCATGGTGATGTCTGGATGAAAGCTTGCAGGGGCTTCAGTTGAACCAGAGTCAGTGGGACCTTGCAAAGAGGTCATGCTGAGTTGTAAGGAGATGGCTTCTGAGAAAAGTAACTGGCAGGCATTTTTGCAAGAGAATTTACCAGTGGGTATTGCTGTGTTAGGAACTTGAGGAATGGGGTCTGGTCCCCTGGGGTTGGGGTGGAGGGTACGTGAGATTAGCATACTCACTTGCCATAGAGTGCAGAAAGGAAGGGGACATCTCCTAGGGCTGTGGTCAATAAGAGAGAGAGCAGGCTGTCCTGACACAGAGGAGTGTTCTGATGGTGTGGGTACTGTCAGTGCTACAGGTCCTGTGTTCCCAGCATAATTGCTGTATTATGTTACAGTGTTGGAGTGTGGGTGACCCCCCCTGCTGTGGTATTGGTGGGAAGGAGGTAGGGCAGAGCCACTGGATCACAGGGAGCACCATGGTGGCGGGTGAGAATTCGACATGCAGGGAGGGTACCTGAGAGATGTTTAGCTAGGCGTGAGGGTATAGTATGTGGCCCAACAGTGGTCGCAACTTCTCTGAGGATGAGTGTTATTGCAGGCTGGTAGAGTAAATTAGAGTTGGGGGTCAGGCAGTGCGCAGTAGTCTTCTGGGTGGTCCCCGGTTGACTCCAGTGAGGGAGTTAGATGGTGAGTTATAGGCTTTCACTAGCCATGGGTGGTGCATTGGGGCTCAGCCAGATGCTGCTCTTTAAGAAATAGGTCTGCTTGCAATGCAGGGGGCCCAAGCTTGTGCCAAGTGTTGTTGTAAGGTGGAGTGCGTTGGGCTGATTCCCCTTCGGTTCCTATGTCCAGCTCGCTATGGATGGAGTCAAGGGCGTTGTGGATGACACACTCTGACGCGAGGGGTTAGCTCAACCGATAGGGACGGCAATGGAAACTCGTGGAGCTGTGGCCGCAATGCAGTTCTGGGATGCCGCCTGCAGGGCACAAAGTGGTAGGCTATTCTCCTGGTGGGAGGGGTGGGCCCCTAATCTTATGAAATTGAGCTGTGGCCCCTGTCACATCATGGTACGGCTTTTGTACCAAGGGGTATAGTTGCAGGCCCCGGCTGGCTGCTAATGGGTCTGTCACATGCGGCCTCCCTCTCTCCTGGCAGTGGGTCATACTTCGGAAGGTGCTGCTGTCCAGGGGAGGGGGTATATGGGGAGAAGCCCCATGACTCTCTTGCGCAGTGTAATTTAATAGGGCTGCTCACTCATAGCTTGCTGCAGAGGCAGAGGCAATTGAAACAGTCTTGGGGCTTGAAGCTGGCCGCTGGTTCTCACAGCTAGAAGAAAATCGAGCCTGCGGCTGTTCACGTTGCCACAGGCCCAGTACTGCACTGGAGGCCGAGGCGCGCACACGTGCCGTGACTGCTCAGGTGATCTGCTTCAAATGTCCGAGTGTTGCTGCCGCTTCAGGGTGATGTGGGGAACAAAGGTATGAGTGCCCCAAGTGCTCCATCAGCTCCGCCTTCGTCCTTTAGTTGCACACTGGAGCCCCTTTAGCAAGTGGCCATTTCTCTCTGTGGCCAGACATGCCCCTTTAATTTAATTTAAAATATTTCAATTGAGTAAAGGTTTATTTCAATCTTAAGTTAATAGGGCTATAGATGTTTTTATTGTGTCCTACCTTTAACATAAATATGATAAATGAATTTATGTCAACATGTACCATGAAAATATTTAATATTTATTCTTGAGTAAGATCAACATTTTTTATTTTCGTACACTTTAGTATGCAAAAATATTCACCCTGACAACAGAGTCTACCCATGGTAAAATATAGAGAAATAAAAACAAATTAATGTAACTCTTGGGACCTACCTTAATGGCAAACCAACCTTGAGAGGACTCCCTCAGATACATACTGCAACCATGAGCTACTGGAGGATTTTGACTTTCATTTCAGAGGCTAAGCCCTAAGATAAAATCACCACCTGGGGTGATCCTGATTAGTGTATATGACCCATGATCTATCATGCTTGGCCTGAAATTGTGTTGTAGACTATCATTGGTGCTCACTGCTTTTTGATACTATTTTTCCTCAACATTTCTAAGAGTCATATCACTGGTTTCCCCTCATTATTTTTTTGTTGTTTTATTGTCATTTTGCATAATAAATGTTACTATATTTTTCTAAATTGGAATGGGATTTTTATTGTGTTGTGTTTTCGACTTTTTAGATGTTTTGTTCTTCTAAATGCTTCACACATTTTCTTTAAGGTGTCTGTCTGTTCTGTGTAATAGCTATCAAGGTTGAGCTGAGGTTTAAATGACTGAAACCTTTAACTGGACCTAACGAATTTGTGAATGCACTACTTGTGGTAGACTCCTATCCTCTCCAACTAATACTACATATGTTTTACACAGAAACTGAGAACTGAGAATCTCAATAAAGAATTGTTACAGAAATCATTCCGCATATTCAGATTAGTACCGTAACATGGTGATTCTTTGCTGCATATTCAAAGTTACACAATAACAGGGTAATCCTTACTCTCTGTTCAGATCTGCATAATCACTTTTTAATCCTAAATGAATGTTCAAATTTGGACTGTGATGTTTACTCATTAGCGCATGTACTGATCTGCACCATCATTCACTGATCCTATGTACGTACCCACATTTTCACCATCATTCAGTAATACCCAATGTTTGCTTGTATTTCTACTATCGCTCAGAAGTCTTGACTGTACGAACAGATTTGCATTAGGCCTAGGTGAAATTTCAGCTACGCTGGTGTAATTTTTTTGAATCTTTTGCTATGCTAACTATGTGAAATTCACACAAATATGCTATTATGCCACGTCTCATAAATATTCAGCTATGGAAAAATGTTACTGCAAGTACACAGGACTGATGCAAGCTTCCAAAGATTAAGCGGTTGTGATGCTTGTGGTGTTTGCACTTTTTTTGTCCAAAATATCTCCTTGCATCAAAAATGGCTATGAAGATGCGATTTTCTCTAAAATATAGAACCTACTGCCGGTTTTGAATTTCACCTAATTATGCATAATTTCGCTGAATTGCCCAGAAATGTCATGTAATTACTCAAATGCAAATTACACAAATTTAGAACACCCATAATATACATCATAATTGTTTTGTTTTCAAACCAGTGACCTTCTGGATTGTATGGTCAAGGCCATGTTCTCCAAATTAATCAAATGCCTAAGAAACCTCAGGTCTGTCACAAATGGTGCCCTGTAAATGTTACGATGAAACCCAGAACCAGTATCTTTCCCAGATTCTAAGTGATTTGGTATCTAGCTCCAGACGCATTCTGCTCGCATTCTCTCCTACCTTCCTGTGGCAGGTGGTCACAGCTATATCAAAATCCCCACACACTGAAAGGCCCTTGTCAAGCATCCTCCACGTGGCTGCTCTAGTGCCAGCAGAGGTCCGGAATGAGTGAACATACCACATTGCTGATTGCCTCCAGACACAAAGTACAGAGTTCTTCGCTTCCAAAAATAGGCCCGGCTGTGCTCTGTGGTTAGTGCCAGGTTCTGAGCCCAAGCCCCTGTGGGCACCCATCCCCTACTGCAAACTACCTGTGGCCAAGCCCTGGCCCCCTCAGTTAGCCAACTACCCCTTGATGGACAACACCCCACACTGTTGTGGCTGGACAATGCCCCACATTGTCGAGCAACCCTCCTCCCAGGATTCCCACCACACATTTTCCACTTTAGTTTTATTTTGCAGAGCACAGTCATACCATTGCACAAGCAGCCCTCCAAGGTACTGAGGACAGTGCAAGCTTCCCTTTCTAGTGCTTGCACTTTCCCACTATACCTCGAGGTACTCTCACTGGTCAGACTTTGCGGGGCCCCCAACAGTACAACAGACCTGTGGCTCAATTTGTTTTAAAATTGTGGCCCACAAGGGTCAGAGCGTCAGGTTACCTTTATCATGCCACCTTGTAGCTTATGTTTTTTAAACTAAGGACATGGGGACTGAGGGGGGCATTTTGACCCCAGTGGTAAAAAAGCCTACCGTCAGGGCGACAGCTGCCAAAAGACTGTCGCCAGGGCTACCAGTCATCAGCAGGATTATGACCACAACTGGAAGGATGGCGGAAACCTGGCTGCGGCCATGCCGGCGGATGGTGGCAATGTGGGTGGGGAAGACCCCTATCAGTGACCATGGCAGTAGGCGGGGGTCATAATCCCGCAGGTGGGCAAGTGACGGCCACTGGGCTGGAGAGTGAAGTCTCCAGCCTGGCTGTCGTTACTGCCTTGGCGGTCGGTGTGGTACATTGGCGGCTTGGCTTTAGCCAAACCGTCAATGTCCTAATATGGAGAAAACTACCGCCAGCCTGTTGGCAGTACTTTCCTCCATATTAACGCTGTCCGCCGGGGTCATAATGACCCCGAGTCTCCAAGTCCTAAAATGGCAGCAGGAACATTTCTGTTCATGTTGCAGTCAGCCAATCAGGATCTTTGGTACCACTAGACCACTATTCAACTGGAAAAAAGCCCTCTTGACCAATCACAACTATGTGAAACTAAAGTATTTCTGGGCAGGACAAACATAACCATAGAAAGGTAAGACACTGAATCAAGAGTAGGCAAGTGAGAAAGACTGCAAAGCCCTCTATTTATCAACAAGGGAATGATCCAAAGCACACTCTATGTATATTGGAAGCAATAGGTCTGGCCACCATAGAGCTAATGCTGTCTGTAACAGAGACTTAAAAAGTAGCCCAGTAAACTCAGAGACGTTTAAAGGCAGGAGGGAAGTGGGCAGTGGGCCCAGGGCCCCAGCCATTCAAGGAGTCTGTTCTGCACAGAGTCTTGTCCTGATTACCTTGAGTAATTCTTTAAAAAAAAATTTAATGACCATTTTCCTCTAATTTATTTTTCATGTGGGTGCTGTGTGAGAGTCTATTATGAGCATTTTGCAGTGGCATGCCAAGTTTATGTTTCGTGCAACATCCATAAAAAAGTTTTTAGATCAAAGCAGGGCCTCACATATGAGAAATGGGGGGGCAGCACAGAGATTATTTGCAGTAATATTAGTGAGCTGCTGCTGTGTTAAATATTGAAAATACATGTCACCATCCTTGAATATTAGATATAAACACATTTAAAGTTTGGATGAGTGTGTCTGTGCACTGACAGTGACCTCGCCAAAGGGGGCACGAAAGACCTATAACTTCAAAGCTGTTGTGAACAGGGGCCTCCAAAACGTTTGGCCCAGGGTCCCCAAAATCCTTAAACGATTTCCTGAGTAAACCGTCTCATTAATGCATGTGAGTGTGTGATTATGTTATGTCCCGGCTGTCAATACTATCTGCATTCACTGGGATTGGTTGCATTCCCTGTCGGCATGCGTTCCTTGTGTAACTACAATCGTTTTAATTGCATGTCTGTGTGCCCTTAGATTTCTCTTCTATTTTGCTCCTGTCCGATTATCAATATCATTACCAATGACGTTTGTTCATGAGTTAAATACTACAATAGAAACAATAAAACAAAGCAAATCTCACTGAAATAAGACCAGACATATGTGCACTGCTAACAGTTATTGGGCCTTCGGTTGCAGCTAAAGAGAATCTCAAACAGCAAAATATTATAAAGGTAAGTATTAGTGAGCATTGAATTAAATAGAGAGTGCTATCAAGACGGTAGTTGACGAAAACGGTAATTAAAGTAGCAACGGGAACTAGCTTTTGAATTTCAAAAGTACAGCTCTTCTAGCATTCTCTTTTTGTGATTAAATGCATATGTATGACCCCCAATGCAAAACGTGCCTGCACAATTAAAAGTAAAGGTTTTCTTGAAGAAGACCCCATAGTTATTTGGTGCAATTATTAATCTCCCATTACACAACCCAGAAGTGCTTAATTTGTAAATAGAAAGAGGCCGGTGCCCAAAGCTCTCCTCTGAAACACGCGGTGGATACAATTAAACGTGTGGGAACAGAATAGGGAGGCAGCGTAAACCTGAAGCCATCTCGGGCCTCTTTCATCCATTTACAACCACCCCCTAACCCTTCAGCTCGGTCTTGCAGGTTTCTGTTTTCTCCCTTTGTGAAGATTTTTCGTTTTTCTCTTCCCCCGCCTTTTCTATATGAGGCTTTTGCTCGCAGTTAATGATAGAGGCAGCAAAATAACTGCCGGCTCTCAAAAATAAGTGCTGTACCCAGCACCGGAAACCACAGGCTGAAATTAAGCCCTGCAAACCGGCCTTTTCTGGGTATCTCAACATCAATGAAAACCTTTTAAATCGCTGGAATCATTTTGCAACGGTCTAGCTCCAATCCAAAGAGTCCTCAGCAATTTCATAGTCGGTCAAGCTGATGAACAGGAGTTCACGGATGTAAACTGCGCATACTGATAGGCATCTTTGTGAACTTTTCTGTCGAGTCCGCATCTTTTCCAGTCTTACTGGCTCCCGGGTGCATAGCTGCTTTTTCATATTCTGATTTATTTTAGTTTGTGTTCACCGCTGAATCAGAAGAAATACAACCCTCTCGATCAATGAAAGCTTTAAAATGTAGCTGTCAATAATGTGTGAATCATCTTGCACCGCGCAAGGCCCACTAATGAAGCTATTTGCTGGCAGTCTGCCACATGAGCTTCAGGGGAAATCATTGTAATAGTTAATGATCCAAAGGGGGGCTTAATGCGCAGTCACACAGAAATGCACACATGCAAAAGAGAAGCATCTTAAAACCAATTTGTTAGTTCTTCGTCGCGGATGAATACGATATATATGTGACGAGGAGGTAACTCATATTGGTTTTCAGTATGTTATTTTTTAACACACACACACACACACAGTCTCTCTCTCTTTTTCTCTCTCTCTCTCTGTTTCTCTCTCTTTCTCTCTCGTGGTTGACCCTGTGTAGTCATATTTAGGTGCTAGTTACCAGATGAATAGTGACTTTTGAGTTGCTAACAACTTTGCAGCTGTTTGATGAATCTTACCGAAACTTGCAAAAAAAGATTATCCACCCTGGCTTCTTCCTTGAAAGTTTTGAGATGATCTGTTAAGTGGCGGAAAGAGAAAAAGGGGGTCCCGCAACTCAATTTTTCTGGGGTTTTTCAACAGTGTTAAAGCCCAAACAAACGTCTGAAAAGAATTACACCAAATCTGGTAGGAGCTACATTTTTGCCCAGAAAGCATGCCTTTTACGATATACTGTAACTCTTTCAATTGTTTTTTTAGAAATCAAGATTAAAAATGTATGTATATCTTTATGATTGGGATCGCGATACTCTCGCTGGAGTCCAGTTAGCACGCAACTTCAAATAATAGAGCAAAATGATTGGCCGAAAGTACCTCTTTCCCCTTTGGCCGTCACACATAATTGCCTGGCAGAAACATAAGGAGAAATGTTGCAGCTGCCATTTTAGGACATGGGGACTTGGTCCCCTTGTCCTGAAAATTAAATTAAAAAAGGTATAAGGGAGCTGTGTCGGGGTACCCTGACTTGACGAACGTGTGAAATCTGTTTTCCACTTGTGATATATATAAAAAAAATCTAGCTCTCAATACATTTAGGCTAACTTTGTTCTGTTGTCCTTCCTGAATGTGACATCATAGTGTACCACATAATTTTGGCTGTTGATATTATTTTGGTGTAGTACAGGATCTTAGGTTTACTGTGAAAAGACTAACAGTTTCACAGCCAAACCGAATGAAATGTACTTTCCCAAGGCCAACTTAAACTATCTCAGACTAAATAACATACTATGTAACAAGTTATGTACAGACTCTGGAA
Source organism: Pleurodeles waltl (assembly GCF_031143425.1). Lineage (NCBI taxonomy): Eukaryota > Metazoa > Chordata > Amphibia > Caudata > Salamandridae > Pleurodeles > Pleurodeles waltl. Next base: position 781,366,873 of record NC_090439.1, read on the forward strand.
ACACCCGAGTCTAATGTATTAGATAGATGAGAGAATCACTGAATGTATTCTGGAATAAATGTTTCTTTTTTGCTTGCTTCTTATTGGTTAAGAACCTTGTATTCCTTTCTGTAAAGACCTATAAAAGGAAATTATTTATATATGAAATGGGGACCCCTTTTCCCTCACTCCTTATGATTTGTATGCTGTAAGAAATGGGGTTGTTAGTTGAAGAGGGTGACCCCTATGCAAGCAACAGCCACAGTCCCCATCAGGGTGAACCACAAAATTCACTAAATTAACCCGTTATCAACCGTTTGATAACTTAGCACAAGGCAGTCAGGCTTAACTTACAGGCAATGTGCAAAGTATTTATGCAGCCCACAAACAATAATAAAGTCAATATCCAACACAGGAAAAAACCCACACCAATTTTAAAAAGTATAGTAAATCTTAATGCATTATTTGACCCAAAAATGACAAAAATTCAAACAGTAGAACCGGAGTAAAGAATTTTTAAAGTTTCAGGTAAACAGACCAAGACCAAAACGCCAACCAATGACATCTAGTCATGTGAGACCAGGTCAAAGTTGAATAATATAGTTAACTGCGATGGAGAGTGGGTCTGATACAAAAAGTGGATTGTGCCTGGTCAGCGCTTACCTCTGGACTTGGAAGAAATTGCTAAGAAATTGATAATATAAAGTTCAGCTGGAAAAGGCTGCAGGCGGTGTCCAAGGAGGAAGTTTTGTCGCCGGTAAGCCACTGAACGAAGTTATGTTGAAGATTTCTACCTTTGGACGTAGTCACTTTTTTGGAAGTTGAAAATCTCCATCTGGATGAGGCAGGAGGCTATAGCCGACAAGAGTTTTGTGAGCCAGATACCTCTTTGGTGAAGGACTGCTAAACAGCATTTGCTGCTGCAGATAAGAACGTAGTGGGAGCTGCAGAGAAGTCAGGCAAACCGATAATGTACCTTGAGCGCAAAGACGAGCAATTTGGTCCCAGTCTTCTCTCATTCTCAGAGAAGTTTTTAGCCAAAATGTTTCAAGTTTTGGATTTTAGTTAGGTGGACGCCTTTAGCACCATTCCCATGGGCCCAGGACTGGAGGGGCACCACTTGAGGGCTAGGACTCATTCAGCTTGGGTACTGAGATGAGTTCAAAATGAAGGGAGCCTTTCTTGTACCTGAGGCTCTGAACAGGAGGCCAGAAAATTAGCATTTGGAGTTACTCTGGTATTCCTGAGTGCAGGTGGTGAAGGAGGGCTCAAGCACAGGGTAAGCCTTTGAGGGATCAAGGCAGGCCTCATGCAGTAAAGCAGTCCTTCCAGGTGGTGCAGCAAAGGAGTCTTGTGAAGTACACTGGAGGCCAGATCAGCAGGCAATACTCATAGAGTCCTTCTTCAGGTCCAGCAAGTGGACTAAAGAGTGGGTCTGAGGTCCCCCTTTTTACATGTGGTGCTTTCTTTGAAGAAGGAGAGGTTTCTAGAGAATTCCATTTGAAGTGCTTGTATTTTCCTGACTTCCCTCTCCTAGATGCATGAACAGTGCAGGGGTGACAAGTCCTTAGTGTGAAGGCAGAGCACAACCTATTCAGTTGCAAGTGGGGCAGTGCCCTGTTCCGTGCCTTCCATCCTGCCAGTTGATGGCTCATCCAGGCACATCTAATCCCTCTATTGTGTGGCTGTCTGGAAGGAATAAACAAAGTCCAACTGCAAACTACACCCAATCATGGTTCCCAGGATTAGCTGCAGGCTTCAAATAGCTTAGGGCATCCAAATGCAAACTTTCTAAAAGCGGCATTTTCAAAATTGTAACTTAAATTCTGACTTTACCATTAAAGAGGATTTTTAAATATAATCCCACGGACACAATACATGAAATGCTTACCTGCTCCCAATCAAAAGTTAACACTTATTAAATGCAACAGGGACTCACAGTAGTGAGAAATAAATTTAAGATTTGTTCACTACCAGGACACGTAAATGTTAAAAATACACCTCCAACATTTTAATTACAATGCAATCTGCCCTGTTGGCTACCTTGGCCCTATCTTAGGGATGACTTATATGAAATAAAAGGGGAGTTTAAGGCTTGGCAAGGGGGTTATATTGCCAAGCTGAATTGGCAGTTTAAAACTGCATTCAGACTGCAATGCAAACAAGAGACATGTTTTAAGGAGCTGCTTTAAGTGGATGGCACAATAAGTCCTACAGGCCCAGTAGCAGCATTTAACTTACAGGCCGGGGTATATGGTATACCACTCTACAAAAGATTCTTAAGTAAATTAAACATGCAAATCAGATGCAAGCCAAATTTATCATGTTTAACAGAACAAGCATGAGCGCTTTAGCATTGGACAGCAGTGGTAAAGTGCAGAGTCCTAAGGCCAACTAAAACTAATTCAGCAACAATAGGACAGAAGAAAGCTAAATGTTTAGGGGTGATCTTGCAGAGAAGGCCAAGTTCAACATATCCATATTGAACTGATTAATTGATGACTCAGCTTATGCATTTCTGTAACTGATATTCTTTAACTAAACTTTTAAATCATAGTCCTTGTCTGTTGTTCCTAAATGGCAATGTTTCCATTGTCCTATGCACAAGATTAAATTAAGGAGAGAGATGGATCTGATGGGGAACACCAGAGTCTGATAGGGACTACAACACTCTCAATCCAGGCCAGTGGCGCATACAAGATGATAAATGAGATACAGGTTTACATGCTAACAAAACTTGTGGGCAAATTAAAAAAAAAAATGTTTTTTTGGTTGCTGCATTCCTGTGGGACTCTTGCAGGAGCCAACAGTTGGTCTCTGGTCCTGAGAGAGTCCAACAGGAGCACAAGGGCTGCTCTTGCGAGAGTTGCAGAACATTGTAAAACCATTAAAAAACAAAAAAGGAGGGGCACAAGGGTCTGTGGTGGGTTAGCAGCATATGGGCTGAAGTTCATTAGCGGCGGGGGTTGGGGATAGTTATATACAGTAACAACATCTTACTTTATGCTGAAAAAAAGAGAAGTTACTGAAAAAAACAAAGGTTAAAGTGACATAGTGAGATGGGAAATTTAGTTTGAATGTAGCATTTGAAACAAAAAAACAGTGAAAATTCACCAGTGATAGTTATTTCAAGTAACTATAACTTATAGCAAGGCCGTCCGCGTCCGTCCGCTTCCATACCACGCCCAGCGCCAGGACCCCTGGTCCCCAAGACCACCACGGCCAGCAACGCCATTACACCACTAGCACCCACCACACACTCAACACTGGACGAGCACATGCCTGCTTCCTGGCCTCCCCTAAGCACACCCATGGACCCTTCACCTGCCGGAACTGCAGCCTCACCAGCCTCCAAATCGCCAAACCTCCTGCCGAGCCTGACCGGAACTACCTCCGATGCATCCTAATTAACACCCGCTCCGCACGCAAACACGCCATCGAACTCTGGGACCTGCTCGACACCTCCAACCCGGACGTCGCCTTCCTGACGGAGATCTGGATGAACGCCTCCTCGGCCCCAGACATCGCCCAGATGGCTACAAGATCACCCACAGGGATCACACCAATGGAGTCGGAGGCGGAATCGCCATCATCCACAAGAACATCATCAGGGTCACGACCTGTACCAACGTCACCCTCAGCACCACTGAACACCTGCACTTCCAGATCCACACCAACACCACCCTCAGAAGAACCCTCATCTACAGATCCCCCGGTCCATGGCCTCAGTTCGGCGACTCCATCGCCGACCTCGTAGGCAGGCACGCCCTAGCCTCCACTGACTACGTCCTCCTCGGCGCATTAACTTTCACCTGGAGAATATCAACAACCCCAACTCTACCACCCTAGTCGACAACCTCGCCACCCTCGGACTCAGACAACACGTCACTACCTCAACACACTCCGCTGGCCACACGCTGGACCCCGTCTTCTGCGCTAGATCCCACGTCACCTTCAGCCATACCACCGAGCTCCCATGGACTAACCACCGCTGCATCCGCTTCACCTTCCAGAAACCCACCACGCACCACCGCACCCAACAGATCCCCCGCCGCAACTGGAGCAAAATAAGCCAAGACCAGCTGAACACCAGCCTCGTCCGAAAACCACCCACCAAACCCACCAATCCCGACTTTGCAGCCTGCAACCTCTGGTGCTGGATCGACGACTGCACCAACAATCTCGCCCCGCTCAATAAACCTTCCAACAGAGGTGCCAACAAGAGAGCCAGCTGGTTCACCTCGGACCTTCGAGCCTCCAAGCAAACCTGCCGGAAACTGGAGAGAAAGTGGCTCCTTGAACAGACACCGGACAACCATGCCGCCTTCAAGAACGCCATCCGCAATCACCATCACCTCATCAGATCTGCCAAGAAAACCTCCTTCAAAGACCACCTGGACAACAACGCACACAACAGCAAGGAGCTCTTCAACATCGTGAATGAACTCCCCTACCCCAGCTCCAGCACAAATGACATCCCACCTTCACAAGACCTGTGCAACTCCCTCGCAGCCTTCTTCCACCACAAGATCACAGACATCCATGACAGTTTCAACAGCCAGACCACCCCAATCACCGACTCCTCAGACTTTCCACCCACCTTCAACTACGACCCCCTGATCGCCTGGGCCAACGTGAACAAAGACGACACAATCAAAACCATGGGCACCATCCACTCTGGATCTCCGTCAGACCCATGCCCGCACCACATCTTTAACAAAGCAAGCGCCACCATCGCACCCCACCTCTGCAAAGTCATCAACATCTCCTTCAAGAAAGTGACCTACCCCGGGAGCTGGAAGCATGCTGAGATCAAACCCCTACTCAAGACACCCATGGCGGACCCAAGAGACCTCAAGAACTTCGGTCCCATCTCCCTGCTCTCATTCCCCGCCAATGTCATCGAGAAGATCGTCAACAGAAAACTGACCCACTACCTCGAAGGAAACAACATCCTGGACCCATCCCAGTCAGGGTTCCGGAGCAACCACAGTACCGAAACCGCCCTCATCGCCTCCACCGACGACATCAGGGCCCTGCTTGACAATGGCGAAACCACGGCCCTCATCCTCCTGGACCTCTCGGCCGCCTTCGACACTGTCTGCCACCGCATCCTACGCACACACCTCCACAACGCAGGGATCAGGGACAAAGCTCTGGAGTGGACCACCTCTTTCCTCTCCGGCAGAACCCAGAGCGTCCGCCTCCCCCTTTCCGCTTCGAAGCCTCCAAGATCATCTGTGGCGTTCCCCAAGGTTCGTCCCTCAGCCCTACACTTTTCAACGTCAACATGGCCCGCTCGCCCGCGTCACCCGGCTACACAACCTCAACATCATCTCCTACGCCGACAACACCCAACTGATCCTCTCCCTCACCAAGGACCCCCTCACCACCAAATCCAACCTCCATGAAGGAATGAAGGCCGTAGCCGAATGGATGAGGAACAGCAAACTGAAGTAGAGCTCAGACAAGACGGAGGTCCTCATCCTCGGCACCAGCCCCTCAGCCTGGGATGACTCCTGGTGGCTGACCACTCTGGGAGCACCCCCAACACCCACCAACCACGCACGCAACCTGGGCATCATCCTCAAATCAACACTCTCCATGACCAAGCAAGTCAGCGCTGTCTCCTCAACCTGCTTCAACACCCTCCACATGCTCTACAAGATCTACAGATGGATCCCTACAGATACAAGCCCAAGCCCCAAGCCCTCATCAGCAGCAAACTTGACTACAGAAATGCCCTTTATGCAGGAGCCCCGGCCAAACTCCTCAAATGACTGCAACGCATACAAAACGCCTCCGCACGCCTTATCCTCGATGCCCACCACCACAGCCACATCACTCCCCTTCTGGGAGACCTACACTGACTCCCCATCAACAAAAGGATAACCTTCAAGCTCCTCACCCACGCACACAAGGCGCTCCACAACACCGGTCCAGCCTACCTCAACAGACGACTCACCTTCTACACCCCGTCCTGCCAACTCCGCTCAGCCGACCTCGCCCTCGCCACCGCCCCCGCATTCGAATAGCGACTACCTGAGGCAGATCCTTCTCCCACCTCGCCGCCAAGACCTGGAACACCCTTCCCTTGCCCCTATGACAGACCGAAGACCTGCTGACTTTCAGGAAGCGGCTCAAAATCTGGCTATTTGAGCAGTAGCAGCACCCCCACCCCCTCAGCGCCTTGAGACCCTCACGGGTGGTAGTGCACTCTACAAATACACTGATTGATTGATTGATTGATTGATATAACTTTTGTCCTCGCCATGCACTGCTTGTGACTTCACATATTACAGCACTCATGACATATTCCATGACATCGCTGGTTACATGTATATATTTACAAAGCTTAAAGTGACAATCTAAGATGCTAAGATTTAGGTTACACAAAAAAAAAGCTAGAAATGGATGAATGAATAAATGAATGATGGGTTTTGGAATGTGAACAGGTACTCCTAGGAGTTTCTCCCAGCGAAATTCATTAAACAAAACTAAAGGTTAAAGTAACATTAGAGTAAGGCATGTCATCAGTGATGTAATCAATAATGTCATTTTATATGTCATGAGTGATGACCACAGTTTGTGCATGGTGGAGGCAGATGTTAGAGTTAGGTCAATAAACTAACTATAACTGGGGAATTTCTTTAGTTTTTTTTGTTTTTAAAATGTTTTTTCATTTAATTTCTCGTGTTTGTTTAACATAAGCTAAGATCCGATTACCATACCTTACCTACCCCACTTCAACCTCTAGTTTATCAGTGAAGTTTAATTTTTGTTTAACATAAGGGAAGATTTTATTACCATACTTATCTATAACATTACTTTAACTTTGTTTTTTTCATTGAATTTCTGGGTTTTGATGATATTTAGTCAACTTCCCATTTGCTCATGGCCTTTGCAGCTAAACATGCCACAGGCTGTGCATGGCCTTTGGTCGTGTGGTGCAGGGGATAAGTCACAGGACCTGGCCTCCAGTCAGGACCTGGCCTCCAGTCAGGCCCTGCATCCACCCCTTCACAGGTGTCCAATCTCCTACTCCATTTGGTCATGCACAGAGGGAGGTGGCCTCATGGTCTGGCCAGTGGCCAGGCCCTGTACCCAACCCGTCATGAATAGCCAATACACTTACAAGTACAAGGGAGCAGGGTGGCCATACCCTGATGCCTAATAATTATTTGGGAAACATTTTCAGGATATGGGGACCAAGTCCTTAAATCACTCGATACCATGGTACCGGTCCTGGGATCACAGAACTGAATGGCTGATGGGAGAAAAGGCTCCCTCAACCAGTCAGTGGGCCCTATGTTTTTTTTATTTTTAGACACCACAGGACTCCCACAGGACTCTCTTGGGACTAGCCATGTAGATATGCCTACATCATGATGACCCGAGCACCAATTTAAACATGAAAGTCTCAAAAAGTGCTGAACAGATCTACACTAAATCACAGAAAGCATGCTTCTGTGCCTTTCCCATTGATTTTTTGGAACATTTATATTTTTAAGTGGCTTTCTGATTTTTTTCTGTTAACATAAGCTGAGATCTTATTGCCATTTTTCTGAAGGAACCATGACAAATGTAAAATATTGCACACTCAAGTGTGAAATATAGAATTCATTATCATAATGTAAGGCCCAAATCACTCTGCAGTGCTTTCTCTTTGTCCGGGCTACTAGGATTATGCAGTAAGGATAAAAATGGTATAGATTGGAGTGTGCAACACTTTCCCCAAATTGGTATAGTTTGGAGCATGAATAGGAAGTGACACCCTTTTTGTGTTCAACACTTTCCCAAAATTGGTTTAGATTATAATGTGAATAGTAAATATCACCATTTATTGTAAATCACTCTCCACAAATTGGTTAAATTTGGAGTGGGAATAGTACATATCATCCCTTTAGTGTCCAACACTTTCCTCAAAATGTTTATGTTGGTGTGTGATTATTTAATGTTATAATTTTAGTCTGGAAATCCTTTGTTTTATTTGTATGTAGTAGAATTAGTTTGTTTAATTTTATTAGTATTGATAATGTTTTGAAATATAATTAATGATAATGATATTGGTAATTATGGGCCAGATGTAGGAAGGCATTAGCGCCTCGTAAACAGCGAAAAACGCCATTTGCGAGGCGCTAATGCCCTCATGCGATGCTGAAACACATATTGCGAGTCGGTACCGACTCGCAAAATGTGTTTCAGACTTGCAAATAGGAAGGGGCGTTCCCTACCTATTTGCGAGTCACACCGCGATGTAGGGTTGATTTGTGACCGCAAAAGCGGTCACAAATCAACCCGCAGTTATCATCCACTTGAAGTGGATGGTAACTCATTCACAAAGGGGAAGGGGTCCCCAAGGGACCCCTTCCCCTTTGTGAATGCTCCCAATAATATTTTTTCAGAGCAGGCAGTGGTCCTATGGACCACTGCCTACTCTGAAAAAACCGAAACAAAAAGGTTTCGGTATTTTTTTCTATTTGCAGCTTGTTTTCCTTTAAGGAAAACGGGCTGCAAAGAGAAAAAAAAAACTGCTTTATTTAAAAGCAGTCACGGACATGGTGGTCTGCTGTCTCCAGTAGGCCACCATCCCCGTGAGTGCCTAGACTCGCTATGGGGTCGCAAACTGCGACCCACCTCATAAATATTTATGAGGTGGGTCTTTGCGACCCCATAGCGAGTCGCAGAAGGTGTCTGAGACACCTTTCTGCATACCAACTCGCAAATTGGTTTCTACCTACATCTGGCCCTTTATTCTTATAGAATAAAGACATGTAACATATTTTCTAATTGTATATGTTTTTAAAGTTTTATTAACATATATTTTTGCATTACTAAACATGTTTATCAACTTAAGAAATATTTAAATAAGGTTACATAATAAAACATTTTAATGAATATGTATTATTAAGTAAAAAATGTGAATTATATTTAAATAATATTGTATGTTGTACATTTTCAACTTCTTCCATTGTTTAATTTTTTTTAAATTGTTTTACAAGCATATATTTAACATTAATTTAACCTTCGTTTTTTCAGTATACCTTAAATAATTGTATATTTTTCTTATTATTATTTAATTTATAATTTACAATTGTCTAACATTTTTTACAATATGTTTGACATGTTTTACGGTTAATAATTGTTTTACATTTTTTCATACATTTATTTAACGTTTTTACATTGTTTCCCATTCAATAATTTTTTTTCCTTCAATTTACCAGCCATTTTTATTACCAATACCTTCTATTTTTCAATCTATTTCTGTAATTTGTAGTCTATTTTCCCAGTTCTAGAGCGTGGTAAGGTGCTACTGTGTGTCAGAACAGGTAAGTCATTTCTCAAGGATTTTTTAAGGGATTTGAAGGTCAGGGAGTGTAGGGGGAAGGTCTAGAGGTTAGTTATAGTGCTGCTTGTGGGTTTTGGGTAGCTTTAGTGGTATTAATAGTAGTTTTATTCACTAGTCTGTAATTTAGAATTTTCGTACACTGTTTTAGTAATGTATTGTAAAGTTATGCTAATCTGTGGTATGTTATTTATATTTTAATGATTAAGGGCCTCATTATGAGTGCGGTGGTCCGATGACCACCACACTCGCATTGACGGTTGGCCTGCCGCATTATGGGCGGTCCAACTGCCCAATTACAACCCTGGTCAGCAGACCCGCCAGGGAACTGCTGTTCCCGCGGGAACATGGTTCCTGATAGCATCAAGGCGGTCAGAGTTGTACTCAGCGCCGTCTGGCTGATTACAACTCCTCTCACTGCCAGCCTTTCCATGGCAGTCTGACCGACTGGCGGTGAGGGTGTGCTGGGGCTTACAGGGGGGCATGGGCAGTGCAGGGGACTCCCTGGCCGGCACCCTCAGAATGTGTACTGTCTGCTTTGCAGACAGTGCGCATTCAGAGGGTGCTGGTCAGCCCTCTCTGTGCTGCAGGATAGCACTTGATTCCTTTAAGGGAGCCAAGTTCTATCTTGTAGCACTGTTCCTGCTGGTCTGACCCCCGGGAACTCTCTATTGCAATGTTCTTGCTGATCAGACCGGCATGAACAATGAAATAGGGCAGGAGGGAAGCTATGACGGTGGCGTCTTCCCCCGCGAGTTTGGCGGTCCCGCAGCGGGACCGCCATACTCATAATGAAGCTGTAAGTGTGATATATATGTATTTTTAGGAATGTAATGTATGTTGATGCTGGGTTTTCTAGTTTACTTTACAGGTTGTTGTCTTTGAACGTGTCCTGTGGTCATTGGGAGTTTCCATTTTTGTTTTAAAAGGAAATCATTTCTGATTCATAATAAACCAATACTTTTTACTCTGGTTAACTTTTTTTGGCTTCCTGGAGTGTTTCTTTTTTTTAACACTTTTTCAGGTTTTCCATGGTTCATAGATACTTTGGAGTGCCTCGAGGGATCTTAATTGAATTCATTTGATTTCTGCATGTTTTGGTGAATTTTTGGACAACATTTTTCCAGTTTTTGGTGGATTATGATTTATGAATTTATGTCATATTCAAGTCATATTTGTTTCATTTCTTTTGGGTGGGGAATGTATGACTTATTGTTTGTGTAAATATGTGATTGTTGTTTGGTATTGGGTGGTTTATGTGTTGTATTATTGTATGTAATGGATTGAATTTGTTCATTAGTTTTTTAGTTGGTGAGGTTTACATTTTCTGTTTAAATAATTTATGTATATAATGTATATATTATTTTATAATCTCAGTTTTAACATTGGAGTTTGATTTCATTTTTTAGACTGATGTAATAAACTATTATGTCTATTATTTATATAAAAAATATGTGTTATGTTGGTTTAGATTTTATCACATTTTTGGGACTTTGGTAGGTTACTATTTATTTTATAGTAGGATTTTCTCCTTTGTTGTTTAGGAGGAGTTTTACCTTAAAATGTAGCTTGTCATACAATGTTATGCTTTGTTTGCTACATTTAGGTGCAATTTGGCTAACAGATTGCTCCATTCGTAGCTGTTGGTAGCTTTGCTTTTTTGTAATGCTTTTTTAAATTTATAAAGTGAGGTTGGGTTCTGTCTAATGTGGATTGGAAGGCATTATGCCATCGTTCCACTATGTTGTGTGGTTTGGCTTTCTGTACCAAGGTGCAGTCACAGACATTCCACCATGGCATTTGGAATTTGGGTTGGCGTCTGTGTCCAGAGTGATGCATTCTGCCAACCCAAGTGTCTTTGAAATAATCAATTAGGGGGCTTAGTTTAGCTCTGTTAGGGCTTTTGATTAGTAAATTGTAGTGGTTAGATTCCTTTGTGACATGGACATAGGCTAGTGCTATCATTTCTTTTATTTCAAAGGCAAATTGGCTGTTTGTAGAATATTCTACACTTAGGGCCTAATTACGAGTTTGGTGGTCTGGCCTCACTGCTGGCAATCAGACTGCCATGAGATAGCTGCCACCACCAGGATTGTGGATCTCAATGGGTTAGTGGCGGTCAAAGTCATGGTCAACCACGGCGGCGCCGAGTTCAGCATCGCTGTGCTGATAACAACTTTCCTTTATGCCAGTCTTTTCATGCGGGGTCCCCACAATGAAAAGGCTAGTGGAAAGGCAGTGCTAGGGCCCACAGGGGGGGCCCTGCACTGCCCATGACCATGTCGTGGGCAGTACAGGGGTGCCCCTGCCCAGCACCCTCAGAATGGGCACTGTCTGCTCCGGCAGACAGTGCGCATTCCGAGGGTGCTGGGGGCACCCTCTGTGCGACGGCATTGGCATTGGCCTCGGCTCCCTGAGGAGCCAAGGCCAATGCTGCTGCACTGTTTCCACTGGGCTGACCGGTGGAATCCTTCTAATACAGAGGTTTCCGCCGGTCAGCCCAGTGGAAACATTGTAGTTGGGCCAGGGAGGAGACCTCCAGCCCTGCAGTGGACTCCTCCCCATGGTACTGGCATGTCAATGGTCAGTCCCCCAAACTCGTAATCTGGCTATTAGTGTGGATTGTTAGAGGTGTCTCCTTATGCTTTGATTTAAATGATAGTGGCAGCGGTGTATGGCTGTGTGTGGGTACATTTTTAAAATGGTTTGTATCATGGCTTGCTTAAAGTCTATGATTATTTTTGTGGGCAGTAATTATTTGTTTTATGTTTAATATGTTTTAAAATATGGTAGTAAGTAGTGCTTTGTTTATTGATAGTAGGACATATATAAAAGAGATGTTTGTGTTTTGATATTCACCATGTATGATATACATCTGAGTGAATGATTTGGGACACATTTGAAAGGTCCCATCCATCTTCCAGGTTTGACAATGGCTTAGTTTAAATATGTTATTTATTGTATGGAATATTAGGATTTGTTTCTCATTGTTTAGGTTGTCATATGGAAGGAAAAGTCCCTCATTATGTGTCATTATTATATGCCCATGAATTTCTATGTTTTGGTATCTTCTAGGGGCAGGAGGATTAATGTCGGTGGCTCTTTTAGTTTGTGCAATTAGGTGTTTTAAAATGGGTATAGTTGGTGGTTGGTTTTGATGCCCTTTGGGACTTTAGACAGTATGGGGGTAATTTTGAGTTTGGCGGGCGGAGAAGCCCTCCCGCCAAACTCCTGCAGTCAGGTTGACACCAGTGCAGCCGCCTTCCCGCGGGACCCATTACTAACTCTCTGCAGGGTCAGCGGGCAGAAACAGTGTTTCTGCCGTTGGCCTAGTGGGGAACAGCCCACAACATTGACGCCAGGTCATACTGGAGCCTGTGGCAATGTTGCGGTGCTTAGGGAGCAACAGCTCCCATTGCGCTTTTCAAAACGTGATGTGACTCTCCATGGGAGCCCCTCCACTGCCCCTGCCAAGTGCATGGGGAGTGCAGATTAGGACTGCACCACCGCCAGTCTCTCCGGTGGAAGGAAACTGGCGGTGCTGGCGGTCTGACCGTGGCCGAACCACCACGGTCATAATGTGATGGTCTGACTGCCGCCAAAGCAGTCAGACCACCGCTTTGGCAGCAGTCAGACCGCCACTGCGGTGGTCTGTAGACCATCAGGGTCGCAATGACAGCCTATATCTTTGCGGATTTTAGTTGTGGGTTCCTGGGAGCTAGTGCTTTCTTCTCTTACATCCTGCAACACCGCCCTTACTTCTATTTCTGATACATTTGAGGGGTGGTTGTTTTCTCTTATATGAATAACAACATCATATTTTGCAGTGGCCCTCCCATAGAAGGCATTAGAATAATATTTGGTACCTTTCCATTTCACATTTTCTGTTCATGCACTTTCTTGGTTGTAGGTTTAGCCCATGTGACTTAGTATTTGCTTTCCTTTCTGCGATGTATGTATTTGGCTCTCTCTGTTATTGTATCTGAAAGTAGTGTAATAGCATATATAATATTTTAAAGTTTGTGTGCTCGTTTTTTTCATGTCAAGTTATGCAGCTAATTCAATTTTGTATACTTACAGCTCTGTTGTTTTTAGATGTTTCCCAGTGTTTGCAACCTTCCCTTTGTGGTGTTCCTTGCAGCAGGTGCTTTCCTTTTTTTTGTATGAAAGTATCAGTTTATTTTTAGAAATTAATTTGTTGGTAGGTTTTAGAGGTCGAAGTCTTTTGGTTTATTTTTACTCGTTGTTTGGGTGAGTTTATATTTTTTATTAATTTATGTATACCTACTTTGTTATTTCTATTTGCTGTTTGGGATAGTTGTTTTCTCTCTGACAGTTTCTCACTTTTCCAAGTTATAGGGCATCATTTTGAGTTTCGCGGACTGGGATAGCCCATCCGCCAAACTCCCAACAGGGTGGCTGCCGCCGTAGTGGCAACCACCCCGCCAGACCGATTAGATGCTATCTGCTAGGCTGATGGGCAGAAAAAAAGGTTTCCGCGCATCAGTCTAGCGAGAAACAGGCGGAAGCATTGTCTCCGGCTCGTAATCAAGCTGGTAGCAATGCTGCTGCCCTGAGGGTGCACTAGCACCTTCGCAATGTTAAATGTCTGCACAGCAGACAGTGAACATTGTGATGGTGCTGGATAGGGGGACCACTGCACTGCCCTTGACAAGTGCATGGGCTGTGCAGGGGCCCCTATGAGCCCCCTGCACCTGTTCTCTACCAGACTTTTCATGGTGTGAAACCGCCATGAAAAGACTGGAGGAGAACAAGGTCGTAACCCGCAGGTCAGCTCTGCATGCAGCGCTGGCATGGCGGACTGTGACCTCCTAAAGTAGATGGTGGAACCCTGGCGGTCGGACCACCAGTGTCTTAATGTGACAGTCATAGCACCACAGCAGCAGCGGTCCTGACGGCCACGCCAAGGCTGGCAGTCTTAAGACCGCCAGCCTTGTAATGAGGCCCATAATGTTTTCTTTTAGGAAGTACATGTAAAGAGATAGAAGTTGGAGAGTGTTATATTTACTATTTCACATCTTTAGTTTTTATACAAGTAAGGTTTAGTTTAAATATCAGTTTTACTTACTTGGTTAGGTAGTTGTGGAGATATAAATATGTATATATTTCTTTCTTAATGGTCTGGTCAGAGAATCCCACAGAGATTCCTTGTAGAGTTTGTTGTTTTTTAAATATTTGGTTATTTAAATTAGTGTGCCTGTTATACTGTTGGTTTAATTGTTAGTCTGATTTTATTAGTCGCCTTAGTTTTAGTTTGAAGTTTTTTTAATAGGATTTTTTTCTTTTCTGGTAAATGCTAATTTAGTTTTTATTTAAAATGTATTATATAATTTGATAGATTAGAAAATATTTTTATTTATATATTTTGTAATATTTTGGCTGTTGTCTAAATGTTTTTAGTTCCTGTTATTTTTTCTGGTTATATCGTTATGATTTCAGTTATAGATCAGATTGGGGTGAATTGTAAATATTTGGGTGATATAATATATATATATTTAACTTAAAAATGTGTATGAAATATTTTAAGTTTATTTCATATAATTGTTTTACATAAAAAAGTGTTTTTTGTATTTCTTAATGATAATATAATTACTTTTGAGATATTATTGTAACTGATATTGTGTGAATCAATATTTTTGGCATATGTGTTTATTTAAAGGTGATGATATTTTTGTTTTCAATGTGTGTTTTCAAAAAAAGAAAAAGTTGAAATTATTAACGACGATATTTTTGCTCTAGATATTTGTGGTTTTACTAGGTAAATATAGGAACTCAATATTTTTGTGAATGGTATTCGTTTTGTAATATTTTTGTGTTTCGATATTGTATGCATAGATAATATGTCAGTGATCTCTGGGGGGGGTATCCTGGCAGTAGTCTTGTAAAACCTAGGGCCTAGTGGTATCACTCGAAAAAGCCAGGTCTTCAGCTTCTTGCAGAATTTAACAAGTGAGGTGAAGACTCACTCGTAGCAGCAGGTCATTCCACGTTTTAGGAGCAATGTAGTAAAAAGCTTGACCACCGAATCTGGTTTTCCACATGCGTGAGATGTGTGTAAGTAGGAGTCTGGATGAGTGAAGGTATCTGGGAGGTTTGTGAAAGCAGATGTGATTGCTGAGGTATACTGGGCCAGTGTTATATATAGTGCCTTGAAAGTGAGAGGGAGGAGTTAGAATTATGCTTGCTTGTGTATAGGAAGCCAGTGAAGCTCCTTCAGGTGTAGTGTGATGTGAGTGTGGTGTGGGACGTTGAAAGTGACTCTGGCCACCGATTTCTAAATGTTTTTTGTTGATCCTTGCATGAAGGGTGTTCCTGTATTTCAGTTTGCTTCTGAAAAATGTGTGTGTGGTGATTTTCCAAGTGCTGATTGAGAGCCATTAGAAAATCTTCTTCAGCATCTCCATGGTATGGAAGCATGAGGCATGATGATGATGACTTGGGTAGACATCTCCAGTTTGTTGTCAGTAATTATCCTGAAGTTCTTGGCATTGTCATTCCTAGCTCTGTTGGTCACCAAGTGGAGCCCACGGTGGAATGCTCATCCCGAAAATCATGATTTAGGGCAGTCAGTGTTCAACTTCAGACAGCTGGTCTTCATCCAGTCCAGTCTTAACCATCCAGTGGGCAGTTTCAGGCATGCAGGCATTGAACTCGATCCAGGTCCTGGATGTTTTGCCTGTGAAGGAGAGAATGGTTTGCGGGTCATCAGCATATGAAAGGACTTTGATGTTTTGAGAGTGGATGATTCTGGCTAGATGGATTATGTATGTGTTGAAGAGGGTCAGGCTCAGAGAGGAGTCTTGCAGAACTCTACAGGTGAAGTTGCAGGCATCCGAGGTGTATGCTAACTGACTGTGTCCTACCAGTCAAGAAAGAGCAGATCAATTGAGTGCATGCCCTTGGGTTCTGATGTCATGTAGATGTTGGATGACTTTGAGGTATGAGATCATGTCAAACACTGTGGAGAGGTCCCGGAGGATGAGGGCCACAGTGTTTCCTCTGTCCAGAATCATGCAGATGTTATCCGTGGTGGCGATGACGGCAGTTTCCATGCTGTGGTTGGATCTGAACTCAGACTGAAAGGTGACAAGGATTTTGTGGTTTTTGAGGTATTCAGTTAGCCAGTACACAAACAGATGACTGGAACTGATTTAACCTTTCCCAGATGGGATAAATAGAGGTAATTGTAGGAGGCTCAGACTCCCTTGGTCCATAAGGGAACATCATGCCTTTTGAATTTTCTTTTGGAAAAATTATTCACATAGATTAAGCAGGTCAGAAATCCCTTGCCCTCCTCAGGGCAGGTGATCCCTTTTAGTTGGAAAGTCAAAACGTAGGCCCACCACTTGGAGAAGCCTTATTTTATGGGATTTCTTTCTAACTTAGAAAGAAAGAAAGAAAGAAAGAAAGAACAATTAGCCAGAGACACTTTTAACTAAAAATAGATACGTCTGATCTTGGAATAACAGAAAATGACTAGTAAGGCTTTAATGGTCTCCTAAAAAATGTAAAACAAACCATAACATACTTGTTCATTTGGTGGAATCAATATGAAAATTTAAAAATATATTGTATGTATTTATCTGGTATTTAAAAATTATTGGACCTAGGTAATGTGGTTAAATATCAGATAGAGCTGTGCATGCTTGCAAAACATGTAAAAGATCTTCGTTACCTCCTTAACAGAGATCATAATTGAAGGAATCACTGATTTGCCCTGCGCATCTGCCTAGCAAGGATTTTAGAGGCATATTTCCTATTTGCATTATCATTATCAATCGCCTTACTCTGTGTCTAATAAAAAGTGAAAGATAAGGCTGGACCTGATCAAATAGTGCAGTATCAGAAAAGGTTTTGTAAATCTTTAGTCTTGCATAGTAGTCTACATTGAGAATATGTCTCCCCTGTGCAATTTGGGTTTTCAAGAATAGCCACAGGTGTCCTGGGGTCCATGTTTGAAGTAATTCAATTTTGCCTCCAAACTTGTCTAGTGCAAATTGTACACTTGAAGAAAAAGTATTTAGCTTCTTAACAGATCCTCATCTAAAGCATCACTCAGAGATCCCTCTGAGGCATGTAGTAAACAATATCACCATTGTATGTATGACTGTAGAACGTGATTGGATATATGAACTAGATGATCCAATATGAAGATGGTGAGCATTCTCTCTGTAGAGATCTGCTGCTTGAGGAGCCAGGTCCAGCCAGGAGCCAGGAGGGTAGTTCCCAGCTCCAACTGCACAGGGCTTGTGAGTAGGAGCCAGAGGGGCTTACCGGGGGCCAGTCAAGGTGCAGCAGTGTGGTTCGTAGCAGTGGTGGTGCAGTGCAGCTTGTGGTCGGTGGAGGCTCAGATCCTAGAGGTTCCTCATTAAAAAGTATTTCATGTGAATTTGATGTAGATGTGATGCTACTCAAGCATCGGAAGGAGAGAAAAACTGTGTATTGTCACTGGAATTGAGAGTTTAGCAAATAAGACGGCACTGTTGGTCTTAACCATCATCCACACAATTGTTATTGTTGCATTATCTTCCAAATCTAATAACCTGCACCAGGGCTGGGCCTAGTTACTGGGCCACTAAATCCATAAAACCCAAGAAATAGGGCTGTACTGGCGGTATGGTCAGGAAAGCCCAGCCACACAGGTCACTTCCACACCTTAGATAAAGCCCTGAAAGCCCGAAAGCCCTATAGATCAGATGAACAAATGAAAGAGGCCAGAGAGCGAGGCAAGTCAGGAAGGCGGCATGTCAGGATGCGGAGGCTCAAATTATAAGGAGAAGGAGTTTCTTTACCAATCCCGGCTCCACAAATGTAAACCCACTCAGATTTTTAAAGATAAAGACGGCCACTAAGTACTGCCTCCTCTTGCCTGGATGCACCCGCAGGACCCATTACACAAAGAGAGAGAGGCAGCACCGATTTTTAAATAGCAATGTGGCTCGTCTCGAAACCCTGCTGAACAAAGAAATAATCGGGCAGTTACTTAAATACAAGACTCCTCACACCACAGTAAGACATAAAACATCTTTAAGGTGTGATGAAATAGTGTATGAACTAAACACAGTCATCTGTGACCTTGTCCATCATTTAATCCCATTCAAGAGTGCCCTTGATCATAGAAATCTTAAACGTTTAAAATGAAATTAACTCCATGTGTAATCACTAGACTTTCAGGCATAATTATTCAATTCAGTCACTCTTATTGTCTTCTTGTTCCCGCTCTCTGTTGGCAGAGATGATATTTAATGAAAATGCGATTCCGAAATTATCTTGGCCTATCATGCTAACGACTAGACCTTCCCAACATTAGTTAAGGATCTGCCACTTCATTTACCTTCAATTTATGTTTTACCACCGATGTTTATATGTGGAAATGTTTGTGTTGCACTCTGTAAACCTAGTCACGTGCCTTGCCTGATACTGAAAAGCAAAAAGGACTGTATCCACTGATGCGCCTGTGACTCTGGGAGACACCCCCTGCTGCAGGCTGTCAGCATGCAGTGCCCACGGATAACGAAGCTTTCCTTGGAAGGCTTCGGCTTTCAAAGGGGGGGGGGGGAGTCGGGTCAGCTGGAGCTGAACCCTGCATCCCCCTGGAAGAGATCTGCCGCCCACGTGTTTACAGATCTCCATTGAAACGTTTCCGATGAAACTGTAATCCTTTACATGCGCTATCTCATTTTTACTGGGTACCTGAGTTGCACATCAAGTAGCTTCTAGATTGTAAAAACAAAGATGGATTTTTTTTTTTCTTTATTTAAACATTTGACACCCAGGGTCAAAGACCTGCAGTTCTCTTTACAGATGACATTGTAATCTTAGTAGAACTAATATGAATGCGGGATACACAGTGGTGTGTGGGATCCGGGTGAAACACAATTTACCGTTTTGTGAATGTGTTAGGTGGATGGGGGTAATTAGGACCATTCTCTGTACAGGTGTGTTTTTTTTAATAACGGCATACACAATATAAATATGAAAAATGTTATTTTTATTTGATTACTTAGCATCCAGAAGATAAACAATTATATAATAATGCATACATTTGATCATAAAATAGGAAAGACAAAATACTAGCCGTTTTATATATACATCACTGCCCATAAACAAAGTAGACCTATCGAATCGTCCTATCTTTGAGTCAATGTGAGTCTCTCAAATATGCAACTAGTATGTTTCGTATACAGTAGGTGCACCATTGCACAACAATAGTATTACAGTAATTCCTTTAGCATTAAACCATTGTGGAATTGACTTAACAAAATGTTTTCCATTAGAACACACCCTCAAATAATAGTGCAGAAGGAAACTGAAATGAGTAATTAGGTGTGGGACATATCAAAAGGTAAGTTCATCTAACTGTTACAATACCTTTAGCATTAACAACAATAGTTAAAAGTTATATTCTCTTATCTAATCATAGCTATGGCAGAAGAGAAACAAGCATGGCAATTATGAATGAAAGTGCCTTTTGCGTCACTTCTGGGTTTTGACACTCAATAAGTCACGGTACATGTACTCTGCCATTCATCTTTGCACTCATGCTTCCATTGATCCACCCACTAACTCATTCTTGCATTCAACCTCTGACACAATTTCATTAAAACACACAACAACATATGCAAGATACATTAAAAGATTACAAGGTGAATAAATAAAACATGCTGCCATCGAAAGTAAACATAGCAGTTGATGTCCACGTTGCAGAGGTATTGTGAACAGTCTATTGTTTTTTAAGGTTCTATCATGGTTGCCACATTTAGAACCAGTGTGATGGCCATTTTGAAATGGTAAAACAATAATACACTATGTACACCAGCATTTCATAATGATGTATTTCGAGGAATTGGCCACATGGGATGCGGCGCTCTGAGGATGAAATAAGTAATAAGCAAGTGACCCATTAGCACTGCCTGGAGAGCTGTAGTATTGTCTATGAAATATTACAATAAAGAGAGGAGAAGCAATGAAATGAAAGGAGAACTACAAAAGAAGAAAACTGAAAACAAAAGGACTGGCAAGCCAGCCCTATAACCGAAGCGTACTCATTGTCTGATGGATGTACACATGTTATCAGAAAATGTCATTATTCACAAGTTAAGAGAGCCACTTACTGATATGAACTGAACAATTTCCCCATGCAGTAGGCTGTCATGGATGGAGGCAGATTTTAATGACATTCAAACAGACCAATGGCATAAAAGAGCTCAATCAAAGGCCCTCCATGTATCTTTATGGCCATAAAGCTATGTAGCTTTATGGGTATATACATATATAGAGAGAGAGAGAGCACGAGAGAGAGAGAGAGAGAGATGTATTACAAGGTCCTGGAAGTCAGCTAAGAAAAATTCTAGCAAACATTATTTCAGTGCAAATCTTCTTCCCCTAAGATTTGTCAGAATTAGTAACCAACACCAACATTCGTCCCTACAAATGCAATCTGCGAGATTTCATTTAGCAAAATACTTTATCAGTAGGCTTTAATACACAGAAATAGCAATCCACCCTTAAATGTCTTTTGACTTTAACATGCTTTTTGCAACCAATATGGCAGGCCTACTGTGTTTATCATAACTTTTCATGATAAACAGAACAGATATATGTCATCGGAAATATTGTTTCCTTCTGATCCAACCAGGCCTCTAGCTGTTATCAGTGGCTTGTCTCCATAACAAACTCAGACATACTATGTTGGTTATAAATCTCCCACAAGGCAACTATCAGTTATACCATAATATAATTACGAAGTTGTACACAATGTAGTTGTCAAAACAATATAACATCCCTACTAATAGGGCCTAACAAGGAATAACATGGTGCAAAACCTCCATTCCCATGATTTGTTTGGTTGGGTCACTTACACCAAAACCCTCTCCTACCAAAGTAATCTGTGTGATTCAATGTACCAAAATAATTGCTTTCAGGCTTTAGCACAGTGTAATAACAATTCACCCTTATAACCCTATTGTCTTTTACAGCTGCTTTTCACAATAGTTAAGAAGGCCTACTTGGTTTGTCATAACCTTTTCTGATAAACAGATCAAACCTAAGTAATCCTTCATAACATTTCCTAGTGTCCTGTTAAATCCTGTAGTGCTTACATATCGCTTGATACTGTATACAACACAGAGTTACTGAAGTGCTCATAAAGTCACAACCATCATGCATACATTTGAAAAATTAAAAATATGTATAAAATTACAGTTGGCAAAACAATATACAACTTCTCTCAATAGGCCTAACAAGAATCCTCATTTCTGAGAAATTCTGCTCCCAGGGTTTGCCAGAGTGGGAGACAAACACCAAAACGCTTGCCTACTATGGTAATCTCTGTGATTACCTGTAACCAAGTACCTTTCTATGGCCTGTAACATAATGTAACAAAAGTCAACGGTTAGAGAGGCCCATTGAATTTACATAACAAATAAACCAGACCTTCTGCCCTTGTAGTAACATTTCATGATCAACATGCCAGACCTATAACATCTGGCATAACATTTCCCTGCACACCAATCAAGCCTAAAAACCCATCTATCTGTTATCATTAGCATTTCACCATAGCCAACTAAGGGCCTCTTTATGAGTTTGACGGATAGGATAACCCGTCTGCCAAACTTCCGATGGGGAGACCATGCTGGCTACCTCCCTGCCTAGCCTATTATGACTTTCCCGCTGGGCTGACAGGTGAAAACCAAGGTTTGTGCCATTCAGCCCAGCGGGAAAGTGGCAGCAGCATTGTCACCTGCTGGTAATCGAGCCAGCTGCAATACTGCCACCACTAGGAGCACCAGCACCCTCACAATGCTCACTGTCTGCACAGCAAACAGTGAGCATTGTGAGGGTGCTGGGCAAGGGGACCCCTGCACTGTCTATGCCAAGTGCATGGGCAGTGAAGGGCCCCCCTGTGGCCCCTGCACATGTTCTCTGCCAGCCCTTTCATGGTGGTGATACTGCCATGAAAAGGCTGGCAGAGAACCAGGTCGTAATCAGCAGGGCGGCGCTGCATGCAGTGCCGCCCTGACTGATTCTGACCTCCGCCACCATCAGCCAGTCAGGATCACTGACTGGCTCTGGTACACTGGTGGTCTGGTGGCCAGGGTCGTAATGTGGCAGTCAGACCGCCACAGCAGTGGTGGTCCTGACTGCTTGAGACCGATAGCCTCATAATCAGGCCCTCAGTGCTACTGTACTGAGTGTAACCTTATCCCACAAGGCAACTATCAGGCATACAGTTGCAAATGTATACAAATTTACAGTTGGTTTGGGAAAATACTATCTCTTCTAACTATGTTTGACAAGGATTGTCACATGGCAAATGTTCCATACCCATGGTTTGTCAGAAGGAGTAAGCACAACCAAAACCCTTGTCTACTTAAGCTGTCTTTGAGATTCCATTTAATAAAAAATCTGTAGGCTTTAATTCACAGCAATATAAATCCACCTTTAAATGCCTAATAATGTTAACACAGACTTCCCACAATCAATATACCAGGCCGGCTGCCTTTATTGTACTTATTCATAATAAACAATCAGGCCTATGGTCACCGAAACCAACTGAAGCCTACTGTACTGATCACAAGGTGCCCACAAGGCAGCCACTCAGCATACTGTCATAAAAGTACAAATGTATGCAAAATAACAGTTGGCAAAGCAAAATACAATCTCTGCTAAGAGCCTAACAGGGAATATTGTAGTGCATACTTTTTTTGTTCAGGTGAATCACCAACACCAAACCCTTTGCTTACCATGGTAATCTGTGAAATTCCACGTAAAAATCTGCCTACATGTTTTAGCATGTTGTATTAATCCATCTTTGAAGGCCTGTTGTCTTTAACACATGTTTTTCACAATAAATTGTTAACGTCTTTTGGCTGTGTTATAACATTTCACAATATACAGATCAAACCTTTTAAATTAAATAAGGCATGACTTTTCCCAATGAACTGATTGAAGCCTCTTCCCTTTACTACTGGCTTTACACATTACCCAACAATGATCTACTCAAGTGCACATAAACTGGCAACCATAATGGATACTGTTAATAAATCAAAATACAACCCCACGCAACAGGGCCTAACAAAAATCATCACAGTGAGAATAAACTTCGTGTGAGTGGGAGACCAACTCTGAAATCCTTGCGTTATCTGGTAATCTGTGAGATTGCATGTAACAAAATACCTATCAGTAGCATTTAATATTGAGCAATACAGAGTAAAAACAATCCCTGCTCAAATGCCTATTTACCTTTTACATATGCTTTTTACAATAAGTATATCAGCGCTAGTGCCTTTATTATAAAGTCATAATAAACAGATCACACCAATAGCTATGATCTTTGGCTTGCCACAATAACTAATTCTATTCTGCTATAACTAATATAAACTTTACCACAAGCCGAAAAGCACCATACAAGCATTCTTTTTAGGAAAAGCACAAAATCCAGCCCAATCAATTCCTGTGTTTAGGAAACCAACACGTGGATGGAGCCTAAGCTCATCTCTCAGTAGTATTCTGAAAGTTCTTTCTTTATCACATATGTTTAGTCAACAATTACAATTTCAAGACAGACCTAAAACTCCCTGAAGATTAGTGTAAAGCTGGGCATCCCATGTTGTTCTCAAACATAAATCTTTTCTCTGTAACCTAAAGTTAGTGATGGAAGGGGAAGTTGACAGAGACTGCAATACACTCCTCAAATCTGCTCTCTTATCATCTGTGCTGCTGCCAGAGAAAGACAAACACAGTAAATTATCTAGCTGTTGAAGACACTTTAATAGCATTGCAGTGTTGTGTGTGCCTCTGAAAGTTCAAGCTCAAGTAGTGGGATAAATAAACAAACTAATCACAACTGTTTGGAGGACAAGGACTTTTGTGTGGAAGCACACAACTTCTGTCTAATCAAAACATGTTCTCCTGGCTCCCAAAGTGTGGGTGTAGCAAAAGCCCCTCTCTTAGTGGTTCTCACTTAATTTTCTGGCAACAGCTCCGTTATTAAGCCACACCCTAAAAAGTAGTACAAGATGTATGTATTCTTGTAATGAGCTACAGGCAATGAATTTTATTAGTCACCCCCTTTCAATCTAGTGAGTAATGCTCCAAGAGGGAGAGTTCCCAACTTAAAGCACAAGTACAATTTCCTTGTAGCAGGGACATTTTCATACTGTTAACACCCACACATTTGTTTTGCTTCCAAATGTTACTTGCCAAATATGATCAGGTCAGAGCCCTGATGTAGAAATAATTGCCTTTGTGCATCGAACCCTGGATTTTTTATTTTTTATTTTTATTGACCCGGATTGGTTGCATTTTTGACTGCTGAACAGTGACAAGATATAACTCTCACTGCACGTGCCCTTTCTCTAAATATTTGACAACCTTGAAATAACTTAATTTGCATATTTAACTTTAGTGTGTAATATAATTTCTCAAAGATGAATGTGTAGGTCGTATGAAATTCAAATACAATATGAGTTCAATGTTATCATGATCTCTGCTGCAAGTACTCATTAAATGATTTGAAAGTGGTGGCTCTGAAAGATAATCATATTCTCTTTGCAGAGCCTAATCCACCACCACCTCAGCTAATATCTATGCCAGTAATAACAGTTAAATATATCTTGCTGAATGTGAGATATGCACAGAGGCAATAGGAAGAATCCAGATCGGAGGAGCCTTTGACTTGGGAGACTGCAGCCTGACTTTCACTTGTCTCCTTGTTACTGAGGCATTTTACCACTTTTGCCATGCCTGGGCTGGGACTGAGACTAAAACTACCAGGAGGCACTGCGGCAGGCGGCCACAGGTGAGCCTTTCTGTCACGCATATTTCAAGTCTCACAACACACCACAGAATGCATAGAGGGCATGGGGCAAGGCAATTATGGATGACCTGCTTGCAGCAGCCAGAGTCAAAGACACCAAACTGTTCTGGAATTTGCTAACACACAAGAGTAAAATGGACTTTCAAAGACCAGATTCAAATGTTTTACTCAGCGACTGGGAATCTCATTTTGAGACATTGTGTTCCTGCAAAGAGGAGTGTCCCTCTTCATCTCCTATAGTTCCCTAGAGTCCTTGTTTAAACCATGCCAATCCATTCTACTGTTCATTGCCACTGAGACCGAAGCAGTCCTAAACTCACAAAAAAACTGGAAAGGCCCCAGGCCTTGACAAAATCCCAGTAGAGCTTTATCATTTAAATCCTGATATATGGCTACCTTGTATTACCATCCAAAGTATTGTGATTCTTAAGGTGTGCTGACCTCAGATACTTGGAAAGGTGCAGAAATTGTACCTATTTATTATTCAAGAAGAATTCAATGAAGAATTCAATAAATGTCCCTGTTAACTACCACCGATTAGTTTACTAGATAATCTCCAAAAAAGTAAACATGTTTTAGACAAACTAACAGGCTGGAATGTGGAAAATGCCACCGTAACCAAACTCCATGCCAGCTTTCAACAAAAAGTACAGTTGATCAAGTCTTCTTTCCCAACTAATTAGTGGGAAAGTGGTGCTGGTAGGTAGGGGCAGCCTGTACATTCCATTCATAGATCTACATGCGGCATTTGACCTCATCCCAAGAACTAAGCTGTGGGAAGCCTTGTCTCCTCTAGGAATTCTTCAAACTTATTATCAATTATTTATTTAGTTGCATGCAGATAACTATGCTAGAATAAATTGTGGCCCACAAGGGGAACCCACGCATAAAGTAGATGTCAGTAGACAGGTGCAAAAGGGGTGTGTGCTGGCCCGACATCATTTTACCTGGTTGTTTAGATTCCCTGTTGAAAATTTAAAATGACTCGCCCATCCTGACAGGGAAGAAAATACCAGTGTTACTATTTGCAGATGATACCCTTTTGATTTCAAAAACCACTAAGGGGCCTGCAATCCCTGGTAGATGAATTTGACCAATTTTGCAAGAAAGTGGCCTGGAGATAAACACTTCTAAGGCAAAGTTCATGACTTTTAATGTAAAAAAGCCTAACAGGTGTAGAATGACTGTGGATACTAAACCCTTGGAATAAGTCAAGGTGTTTTATTATCTGGGTATTAGACTGGCAGAAAGAGAAGACTGGGGAAAACAAACGACCTGGAGAATGGCTTGCTTAACACATGGGACATCTGTTATCACCAAGTTCTTTGCAGGGATCGAAAATGTCTCAGTCTCCCCAGGCCTTGAGGTGTATCGAGCACAGGCCCAAGTGCAGCACTATATAGTGCCCAATTGTGGGGCCATGGTCAAAGTGAGGGTTTACTCTTGTCAGAGAACTGATTTATGAGATCGTTGTTAAAGCTCCCTACGTGCTCCTTGCTATTACCCCTGTGGGTGGATCTGAACCTGCAGAAGATAAGTGATAAAGCAAGACTAAAGTCCATCCTCTTTCGGCTGAGGATTTGGTCTATGAAAGAATTGTCCCACTCTAGGGATGCCTTAAGTGATGTAGTCAATAGACCACAGACATCAACTATCCCTTGGTTCAGACATATCCAGACTCTCCTAACTAAGATGTGTGTAGGCAAGGTTTGCCTGGAGCCTGACTTAATCACCTCTAGCTCTGTCCCATAACAAACAATACTGAGAGCCACTGCATGGATCGTTAGTTAACACCTTCCTGACCAACAAAATGGACATTGAGTTTGAAGAGTACCTTAATTACCTGGAGGTCCCATTCCAAAGGAACCTTTATATTAAGCTACAGTTGGACACCCTCCCTTTGCAGTTGTTTACAAGTACCGGGTCTAAGCTCCTTTTTAACAAAGGCATTTGTCCAGTGTGTAATGCTTCATGCAGAGACGTCCAACATGTCCCTTTCTTTTGACCCACATATAAAATAGCTTGAGAAAAGTGGATCAGGCCACTCTGCTTAAATATGGGGATCAAACATTATCAAGAGGCCCTGCAGATTTGCCAAGCTGACACACACCCAAAAGTAATGTCTTCCATATCTAGCTTCATGAGAGCAGCTTGGTTTGTAAGAAGTAAGCACCTGGCTGTCCAAAAATTGCATGCCTCCTAGCTGTATGAGAACGCAAGAGAGAAATCCATAGAACTATAGCACTTATTGAGTATATGCACTTAAAAAAATAAATCTTACTGCTGTTATACTTTTAACTAATTTTAATGTATATATTTGTTAATATTGAAAAGGTCGGTGTCAATGTGCACAATGATACGTTCATATATATAAACAAAATTGCATCACTATTATCTAATTCACCCATTATGAAGTTTCCATCAATCCTGACTCAAAAATACAAGGCCAGGCAGGCTCTGAGACCTAGGCCTGAGGTTACTGATTGACAGGTCACAGGTGGGCTGGCAAGTAGTTGGCAGACAAATGCTGGAACAGGAAACTGAGATCAATACCTCAGATAGACGCAGCAACACCACAATGGTCCCAGGAAATTGGCCCCAATAAAGCACTCATGGCCAGTGGGGTGCAAGAGTTCCGATAATGCCATAAAGTCAGATACCACATGACGTTAGGAACACACAGCCAGTCAGAAAATGACACACACAGTAACACGCTGCGACCACTCGCCCCTCATGCAGGACATCTGGACACGTTACCCACTGCCCCTCATTGTGTCCACGCAAGGTCGAGGCCCACTTGTATTTGTTATCAAGGACCTATATTATGACTCCAAGGCAAAGGCATGCATTCTTTACCTAAAAAAGAATGCTGTAATTTCTTTATGATGCCCAAAGGAAATGTGTAAAACACCACTCAGATCGATTGCACTTTGAGACAGTTCTCAGACACCATTTCTGTAACTAGTCTTCTGGTCATAGTGTTTACTTAAACCAACTGTTCCTGTTTTGCCAAAAGCCTCTTTTCTTTTGTTTGTAGGTGAATTCACATTAGAGCAACATTTTAGTGAGCAAGCTATGAGATGATTCGTACAATGGATCTGACTGCGGCGAAAGGAAGGGGGCTCTGCCCGGACAAAGTCACATTTGCACAACTAGGAAGGTAAGCAGAAGCCGCAATTAAATGGAAGTTCTGCTGAATCCACAGGACTGAGGGCCATCCTGAAGCCACAGTCAGAGGTTAAGAGGCAACAAAAGAGCCTCAGTCCCAGTATCTGGCATATGGCAAACTAGGAAGTAGTGTAAAAATTCAACCTAAGTGCCCTGCCACTGACAGAAATCTTGCATGTTGCACGGCGACCTCCGAGGCGGTCCTGCGGAGGTCACCTTTTCTTGATAGTCAGCACACTAGGGAAGGTGAATGTTGTTTGTCACTTGGACCGCTGGGAGTAACACAGATGGTATGCTTGTCCCCTGGGTATGACACAGGGTTGGGGCCTCACTACTTGGAACACAGATGGTGCGCATGGGCCCACGGTGTGATATAGGGCCGGCACCCCAATCTCATTTTATTAGTCTAAAATGGTTTTCTCAGTGCTACCAGTTTCTTAACACTGTTGGTATCTGAAAGAAGTGAGAGGTGTAGTTTGCTTGGACTGCTGGGCTTTACACAGATGGCCAGAATGACTTCCTAATAATACTAAGCCTGACATTTGAGGGTGATATATTGACACATGGCCCTTTTCATATAGTGTAGAAACTATTTCCCATTTAGCTCTACATGACTATCATATACTACATAAAGATAGTTCAGAAGTCCAAAAAGTTGGATAGTCACAATCTCTAACAATGCCTTCATTATATCTCTTATTTCTTTGCCTAAAAAAATGTGAATGCTTTGATTGGGTGTCACATGCTGTAGAGGACCCTATATAGTTTTAATGGGAATCAGGAGTTTAGCTTTGCCTTCTGGCTTGCAGGCCTGTAACTCCGTCACCCAGTGACTTTTAACCTACTAAGTTTGCTCTGTTTTAGCACATTTATTTAATTATTTCTTCCAAGATGGATTCCTACCAGATGCCAGCAATGCTATTTATGCTACATGTCACCTTGATGCAGACCCAGCCTTCATGTCCACAAGGAGTCTGATCTAGAGACCTCATTCCAAGGTAAAGAGGGTTGTGGGGTTGTATTTACTGCCTCTCAAAGGCACACTCTAGATACTATTTTCACTAAAAGTTCTGATATTTCATTCAGTCAAACATAGTCATGCATCTGGAGACACCTCCAATGGATTGACTTATGCCTGCAATAACCTTTCACCATTAACCCTCCAAAATTTGCTGATATACCTGTGACAAAATGTCTCAAAATAGCTTTGCATCATTGTTGAGACAAGTTCTCTCACTTGAAGTGTTGGTCACAGCTTTTTGGGGCTCATGCAATTTAACATTTGATTTATTTTCCAGACATATACATTTTACATCAAACTCAGCCACTTACTCAGGCAAATCCAAGATTCACACTTCTAAGAACCCTGGTTACATATCCTTATAAAGAAAATACAAGAGGCGAATATGAATTTTCAGGAGTAAACATTCAGCACCCATGCTGATGAAGCAGGTTAATGGTGCCTTGTGAAGGAGAAAAAGGTAACCATCAGAGAAGCTAAAATACACAAATCTGTAGATTTAACTGCAGTTTCTGATTGTCACCTTTACGTACTCTATAAGCTGGTCTAAGCTGCTACCTTTACTTCTCAATGTTACTTTGTCATTTAGCCCTCTTCTCAACTGTATGAAGAGCTCAGCTTTTTCTGGAGAAAATAAATAAGATAGGGTGGGCTGTCCACATTTGCCACATCTTGCTAAATTATATTGATAGTCATACTTCTTCCCAGATCTTCTATGTCCCTTCAATAGATCTGCACATTTGCATATGACTGGGTCCAAACTGAGATGGCATAGTGGGCAAATGAACAATGGGTTGGAAAGCTACCTCAAGCAATTGGTAGTGGTTAGACAAATTGCAAGCATTTCTCCCATTACATTTTGTGTGTTTTAGCTAAGACTGTTCTTTCCAATCAAGAAGGTAATGAGAAAGCCTGCAGAGTCCAAACCTCTGATCTTCATCTGTGGGGATTACAACAGTAAAATGGGATGATTAGCTAATGATTCCAATCACAGTATCTCAATTAAAAATGCACTAGTTATCTTCTTGATCAGTCACATCTATCTCAAGACAGATGCAACTGGCCTTCTCTTAAACATTTCTGTGCTAGTGAAAGCCTGATTTATTGGGAAAGAGGATACCTTAGCTCCTACATATAACACATGAAGATCTCAAACACTCATTCACTATATCTCTTTGAAGCCAAAAATAGAGCAAGTGCAATCTATTGTGGAGATTTGAGAGTCAGTCACAATGCCCTTCACCTTGACATCAATGGTATGAATCTCACGGATATTCCAGTATCTTAAGAATTAAACCATTCATGAGAGTTCAGTACTAAAGTGAGAGAGACATGGAATCAGGCGCTAGAACCCAGGTTAGAGGAATGGAGAAAAGATCAAGATATCCAAAAGTCATTTATGATGCTGGATGAAACAGTCATCCACCAGGATAACTGTCTGGCCTGTTATCAAAACCTCCAGGACACAATAACACTGTTGGAATCTAGACATCCATGCAGAAACCCGCCATGAGGTGCAAAAAAAGAAAATAACCATGATTTAGTGATACCTATAGACATGTTAAAGAGGAATTGAAAACTCTAATCTACTCAAAGGCTCATGTGGAGGAAATTCAAATGGTCAGCTGTGGGTGCGTCCTACCTTATATTTGTTTTGATAATTAATTTATAAGGGGACACGTGAGGGTAAACAACCATCTACCCTCTTGAGGTCGAATGAACGTTTGGACTCAGATAGGTATGAGTGTTTGGCTCTGGACAAAACCAAAGTCAACAATAAACAAAACCATACAATGCCATCATTAATCAACATTAGAGTCAGTAATTTATACACACCATTGCCTATTTGGTCATGAATCACCACACCAGTTTAGTAAAGTTCAAACATTTATTGCCCTTTAGATTAACAATGCTAAAATCAACTAAATCTAGAGGAAAACTAAATTATAATGATACATGAGTAACACAGGTTGACCAACCCTTCTAAAGAATCTCAGCTTTGACAGAATATGAATTATTAGGCACTCAAGAATCACCATGCAGAATAACAGCAATATCAGATGCACATTTGAAATTGAATACATTGAGTTAGCACAGATGTATTATTCACAATCAGTTATTGTTAGCAGCCAAATTCAGAATGTGACATTCTAACTATTACCCTAATTAGATTAAACATTTTGGGCTTCATGCAAAAAGAAAAAGAAGACAAAAACGAATTTGGAAAACATCTATCTATGCCACTAGCAAAAATAGCAGTTGGTTTTTTAGAAGAGAACATGAAAACCTGCAAGAAAGACAAATGCACATATCTTTGTTATACCTCTCCTTAATCTGTTCAGCAGGCAGCGAAATCTTCATCAGTTGAGCATCTTCTGGTCATCTTCAGTGGAAAGTGACATATAGGGAAACAGTTCAGTAATATTTGACCTTAATGCATCTGAACTGTAAGTGACACATAGCACATTATTTACTAGCAGAAATAAATGCACATCCCAATACAGCACAGACAGTAACTGCTGCTGAAATAAGTCTGTCTTTAGCAGGAAAGAAAGACTGCACTTGAGCAAAAACAATAAATCTGTCTCAACAAAAAGAATAAGTCAGACTAGCATCACATAAACATTGCTATATTAAAGCCCCAGAAAATAACTAGCGACTCTACCACTGGTCAGGCTACAAGGTGGTTATGACAGCACCAATTACATTAAAAGACTGTTTTTTCCTTGCATTCTTGTTTTAATTTTTCTCCATTATTGGTTCAGTTTCTTCTACTGTCCTCACCAGTTTTCTGTTGCACAGATAAAATGTTTCAACTATATAAAACTACTGAAAGCCATTCTTTTCTGTGGAACATTATCCATTAGGAAGCTAAATAAAATATTATAAATGTTACAACACAAGAACATTTCTCTCTGACATTCGATCATCACATAGGATATTACAGAAAGGACAGAACAGTAGCAGTGACTTTCCATTTACATCAGCAATTTCTAAACATCACATTAGTTCATCTGAATTAGCTTAACATAGGCCGTTTCAAAAAGGCACAGTGTACCACAGTTCATAAACTCAAACTATTTTTTTTCTGAACATGTAATTATTATTTATTCATTACTCACATTTGATTAGAAAGTGAATTATTTTCATTTTCGAAAAAATCTGTGCCAATTATCAGTGTAGACCTCATTTTCATTTCAGCCCTGCACTTTTAAACCCACGTTTTCTTCCACTTTTATTAGTTATTTTTCTCACTCTAACACAAACAAGACTATAAAAATCTTATAGCCACAAGTAGGCATTTCAAAACAGGTGGAATGCCTTGGAACATGCAGCAATAAAAAACAATTTCAGAAACTTCTGGAGGAAAACTGGTGAAGTGCTTGACACCAAAAAAAACAGTATAGAGGCTACCATCTTAGAAGACATTTGAATAAGTTGTTTCAAACAAATATTCAGTCAAGAAAACTTTACATCCACTGAACTGTGTAGTGTAACCTCTTAACCATTCCCTCTCCCAAATGAACCAACTGCTGACATTCAAAACAACAACAGAGTCATCTATAAAGCAGTCTTCATAGAGGAGAAAATAAATGTATCCACAAAGAGCTCCCAAGGGGGAAAGGCCTGCGGTCAAAATATGATTCCCTTTTAGGTCTTTGAAGTATCCCCAGAAACGTGGTCAAAATACTAACCACAATTTTTCAAGAAGTCACAAACACTAGAACCTGACCTAGACCTTGGTTGTTTAGTGTCATCCATCCCCAAGTCAAGAATGTCATACAGACTGATCAGTTGGCTGCAAAATGTATACAGATGTTTTGCTCAATGCCATAGTAGACATGATGGAAAAGGAAAACATATTAAATCTGATTCAAGCCGGATTTAGAGAGGGTCTGTCAACAGCTGACCATGTCTTTGTATTCCTTCATATCATCCACAAATATATACATCAAGAAGATTAACTATGTTGCATTTCTGCTCTTTACTTTGGTCTTTGATTTATTCCCAAGGCTAAGGCTAAGGATGAATCTCACTCTTCTAGACCTTGACCCAGCCCTAACCTCACCGAAAAAAACATGCTTATTCCAACATGGCATTACAAATTAGGCTGAATCAACAGGGCTTCTGGTCAGAACGTTTACCATTGAATGCGGGTTCAAATGGGTTGACTTCTCACCCTATTACTGTTTTCCCTTTACACTAACAACTTATATGATGAGGTCCTAAGAGCCTCCCAAGATCCCTCAATAAATAACTTTGAGATATCTGCACTATTGTATGTGGACGATTCCATCTTGATCTCTTTTATACAGCCAGAGCAATCATGAAGCAACTTTGAGTAATGGAAAAATACTACAAAACAAATGGACTCAAAATTAGCAAACAAAAAGGCAAAGATAGTGGTCTTCAGGACAAAACCAACAACTGAAGATATTGTTTGTCACTGAAGGCACGAGGACAGAATGAGTAATCTCCTACTCTTACCTAGGACGTATCTTGTAAGTACAAAAGTTGAATGAGAAATATGAGGTCACATTGATCTCCATTACAAGAACTGCCTGCTCACATGGCCACTGTTTCTCACCTTGTATTGATCAAGCCATTTAAGCCAAAATAGGAACCTATATTGGAAATGGAGCATAATTTTGAACCCTAACAAAATTACAATCAAAATCGGAGTTCAAGAAAGGATATTTTGCTAATCAATTTTTAAACTTGTCTTCAGTTGCTGTGAAATGTTACATCAAATTAAACTCCATCCAGAATAGGTGTCAAATTTCACCTTTTAGGTAGAGATTAAAGAGGCTGAAAATAAACAGGAATGAGCTTGTAGACAAAGCTTGGAGAGAATGCTTCAAAATGCAGAACAGATCTGCCTCTGCAAAGTCTTGGGAGAAAGTAAAAAATGCCTAGGGTTCATCCTGGCATCTAACAACCATAACCTGGGCTTCCTCTTTTTAATTGTTTATTTCTTAGTTCGGCTGGTGTGATAACATAACATGAACTTTAGCAGAGTCTTACAGTCAAATACAATACTTAGTCAAATTATAAAAGTCATCCCATTGTATTCCAATTACATCCCTTGAGAAAAGCATATCATTGTCCATAATACCAACTACCTACCCCTATATTATTGATGAATCGCTGGTTTTTCCCCAAATCCCGTCAAATTTGCGCATAGCACCTATCCGCTGAGCATATAATTTCTCTTTCATCTTAGCTTCCCATGTTATGTAGGTAGGAAGTACAGGCGACTTCCAGGCTCGAAGAATCAATGTTTAGCTATAAGTGATGCAGTAAACATAATTTGTTTTGAGCGAGTTGACAGACCTGGGTGTCGTGAGATGCCAAACAAGGCTATAGGTGGCCCTGGAGTAAGAGTAACTGAGATTGCGGAGCAAACCCATTGAAATATTTTTCCCAAAATACTGCCAAATACTTGCAGGTGAAGCTTAAGTTAAGCCAATCCCCCTGGTTCGCCTGGCAGAGTGGACAGGAGCTGGACTCCTCAGGGTATACTTCCTTCAGTCTAGCTGGTGTGTAGTATAACAACCATTTGGAATAAAATGTGTTTTTTTTTATTTGCCCCTCTGATCGCTTTATGTGATAGGATATTATGGTTTCTCCAATGCTGTAGGTCGATCTTACAGCCTGTTAAATTCTCGGCTTTTCTAAAAAACTGAGAAATCATTTCTGACGAGAGCCGAGAATGAAGGATTTTGTACCAGCTACCTATACCTCGTAAATTGCTATAAAAGGCCTGAAATATAGTAGAGCTGGATGCATCTGTTGCTCTCTCGACCTTTAGGAGAAAATGCTGGATTTGGGTGAAGGAGAACCTGAGATCATCTGAGATAGTAATCCTCTCAGTTTGACACTGGACCCATGTCTTAATTTGGACATCTAGTAAGAAATCTGAAAAACTCTTGACACCCGCCTGTTCCCAATTTTGAACATACACCTGGTTTAAATCTAAGCTTAACATCCATGAACTTGGGCTTCCTGACAAAAACAGGAATCAACATACCTTTATCAAACATCTTATGAAAAATTCACACTGAAGACAAGAACAAAGAATTGGCGATGTTTTTATACAGTGGGCCTCTTTTTTTCTGTTTGCCCTCTCCCAGCACCCTCATCCACAACTAAAGATTTCAACAAACCTCAGAGAGAAGAGCTTATTCGCCATGGCGCGTTTTATAAACAGAAGTATTATCCCATTTCTTGATAAACTGTCCTTTTTATGAAATGCTCAGAAGAAATAAGATCTGTGTTGTGTTCAGCAGCTAAAATACTTTGTCGGACAGTAGTTGGTCATCATTGTTTTCATTGTCTGGCGGTGTTCAAATTCAAACAATATTCAAATGAGACTTCATCAAATACTGGTGGAACTTCTGCATCACCATCTTCAGAGGAACACGTGAAAGTTTAGTACGTTCACTCTCTGAACTTCCTTTTTGACATTTTGTGATCGGAGCAGTTTTTTTTCTCCCTAAGGAGTTACTTCTTATAGCCTGTTGTGGACATCTTACTCCTGTTGCTGCTGCTTCCTCTTCAGTATTTTGATCATGGTCAGGACTTTGGTCAAGATGATAATCAAAATATTTTTATAGGGAAAATGTAGGCCTTTGAAAGGATTATGTGAATGCACAAGCTGGTCATTATTTTCAGCTACATCCATCTGGTCATTGTTTGATCATATATTGTTCTGCATAAAATGTATGAACGTGTAAGAGACATTGTTAATGATATATTGCCATTTTGACATTCCTGCCTCAGTTCCAGACCAAAAGTAAAGGATGGGGTGCTAAAAATGAGGGCAAGTGTATTGATGTTCGCTAAACCAACAGTGACTGTAAATAAAAATGTCAGGTTGGAAGGTAACAGAAATTGGCCTATCCTCTATGAGGTTGATTTTAGAGTAGGCAAATGTTGTTTACATTGACATCACTTTTATATCTCCTCGTGATACCACGTTATAAACATTCATGGGAAAGCTGTAGATACCAACTGGATGCTACACGGTGCCTGTAACATTGCCAAATCATGTTCGCAGCCTGCTCATTGTGGCACATTTTTGCAGTAGTGTAAGCACCAGCCTTATCAGCGATTCACCACCCACAACTTGCCACCTAATATCTCTCCTTGATTCTGGACAGTAAGCACCACCAACGTTTTCCGAAATTTTCAGCATTGTGTTTAACAATCCCCATTGCATGTCAGAGTGCATTGACACCGGGATTTTAAATGAGTAGCGCTTGAATGGCAGAATAGTATTTCTGAAAAAGTTAAGCTCTTGTGAAGAACATTCTGCATTTCTTTTGCAATATGTACTTATGTCGAAAACAGTAAAGGGGGAAATGTAATGTTGAGGAAAAATTCCAATAAATAAGCATGAGTAATCAAACATGTAATTTTAGATATATAATGCTAAATAAAGGGACATATGGAAGTTCAGATGGCGATGTTGTAGTGCAGGTGTAGATATAGGAGAATACCAACAATAGCAATTTCAGACAAAATACAGACCTTCTTCGATCAACTTTGCCCATTTGGTGTCAGATATCATACTTAATCTGTCAGTGCTGTTGCAGAATTATACCCACTGGGCCTCAGGGAGTCCAAGTAACCTGAGTTGCTGAGAGTGTGTGCTGATCACACAGCAAGCAGTCCATCTGTGGGACAAGTGGAGTCCCATGGTTATTGGCTCAGAGCCAGCTGAGCCACTTCGGCCCTCACAAGCACATCACCGCAGTCAGTGGGTGTACTTTGGAAGCATAAGTAAGGAGAGTAAATGTCAGCGAAGGAATGATATTGTTCACATACTCTGCTTTCCAGAAGTCTTTATTTCTCTCATAAATTATCAAGTTATTACGTCTGAATAATCTTTATTTAATGTCGACATTACCTTGTGATTCAGTTAGGACAGTAACCCTGCATAAATTACTGTATGACTCACCCTGCCTCGCGCTCAGGCAGGGTTTCCCATATGCACTGCCTCAGATCTTCTTCTCACTGGGTCCGTGTCACCACTGCGTTTTCCCAAAGTACTCTCACGGTTAGTCAGTGATATTAGTCAGGAAACAGTTATATCCTCAAGCACAAAACTGTATTTGAATCAAACCTTTGCTTTGTCTTTTAGTCAACCTTGCACACAGTAACTGTTTTCTTCCCAGAAATCATAACTTTTCAATTCATTTAACTAATGCTCTGTTTTCCAACATGAAACTATGAACTGCTTTCCATTACAATCTCTGTTTTTTCGTGCCCTTTTTTTTAATAGTCTGACACTAACAATTTCAGTTTTTGTGTGCTCAAAACATTATCACTCTAGTAATTGAGACTGGGGGTTAGATTCCTAATAAAACCTCATGGACCAATAGCAAACGAAACCACCTTCGAATTAGGGAGATGCATGCTTTTTACCTCATTCACATAAGGCTAGGCGTACTCCAAAGAAAGCCAATATTGTCATGGGATTGTCACCGGAGTGTGTGTTTTGAAATTATCCTGGACCTGAAGCATCATAGCTATTTTTTTTCTTTTTCATCTTCACATCGAGAATAATTGCCATTGGGTATGTCTCTTCTCCTGTGCATCAGAAATGTGGGTGCACCATGTACTTTCTCACTTTTATTTCACCACTTCATCAATTTTTCCTCTGTGACAAAATGAGATCTATCTTCACACCCCAGATGAACTCTTTTCATCTGGTACCCTTGCTTCAAGATGACAACAGCATTCAAGGAACCACCCTGACCTGCTATCCCACCATCAACCACACATATCCACCACTACATTGCAGTCCATTCATTCACAACCACTGCCCACTTTTCGCCTTTGGAAGAGGACTCAGACCCTTCTGTACCACCCTCACCCTGAACCTCGATGACTCCCTAATCACAGTTACCTTTACATACCCCTAGAAAAATGTCACTATTCTGCCACTGCTGAAGAAAGCTACAGCAGGCCTGTCATCAACAGCTAACTATAGACCCATTTTTCTGTTACCCTTACCAACAAATGTCTTAGAGAAACTCATCAACAAAAAACTAGCAAACCATCTGGATAAAAACCACGTCCTGGACCCATCCCAATCGGGCTTCAGACCAAAACACAGAACCAAAATCATTCTCATCTCCTCAACTGGCGACACCTGGACCACCATGGGCCATGGTGACACAGTGGTGCTTGACTTCCTCGACCTCACTGTGGCTTTTAATACCTTTCCAGTCCCAGTCCTCATCCAATACGTTCACAAGTCAAGGATCTGTGGAGCACTCCTTCAATGAATCTGCTCCTACATCACAGGATGCATGCAGAAAGTCAGTTTACACCCCCTACACCTCTGAACCCAAAGAGGTGATATGGGGAGTCCTCCAGGGTCATCACTCAGCCTCACACTCTTCAATATCTACATGGCCTCACACACCAACATTGTGTGAACCTTCGAATCAACATCATCTTGCACGCCGATGATACACAACACATCCTCCCTCTTACTGAGTGCACTGGCAGCACTCAAGCAGGGTTCATCAAGTGCATGTTGGAAGACACACTCTGGATGAAGTCCAACTACCTCAGACTAAGCTCAAACAAGAAGGTAGCACTCTTCAAGAAGGGCCCTACTCTATGGTCTTTGGCCTGGTAGCCATCTGAACTCATTCCCTCACCAACCCCATCAAGCCAAGTCAGTAACCTTGAAATCATGTTTGACAACTATCAATGTCCAACCAAGTGAACTCAGTTTCCTCTTCCTGTTACCATAACCTTAGGAATCCCAAGAAAATATTCAGATGGCTTCCTCTTGCCGAACAATCACCGAGGCACTTTTCACCAACAAGGTAGATTATGTGTACGAGAATACGCACTACATCGGAATCTCCGCCCAGCTCAACAAAAGGCTCCAGATCATTCAGAATACAGAAGTCAGACTTACATTCCGCATCCTTCCATGAACCCATATCCCTCCTCACCTCAGAGACCTCAACTGTCTGCCCATACAAAAGTGTGAATTGTTCAATTTACTCACCAACGCATTCAAAGCACTACACAATTTAGGCCCCACACACCTGAACAGCCACATCAGTTTTCACACCTCCACCAGACACCTCTGCTCAGCCAACAACCTCCTTCTGCTCGCCACTGTCCGCCCACATGCCAACACCTAGAGCTGGTGGCTGAGCCCTCTCATACCTAGCTTTGAAAGTCTGGAACAAACGCCCCTTCACATTAGAGCAGCTAGCTCAGTCTTAGAACTCAGGAACACATTGAAAATGTAGTTCTTATCCTCAGCCCTTGACAGGAGAAAAACTCCTCTTCTCTTCAGCATAAGGATACCCTTTCGGGTAAAATGCATTACAAGTACTCCTAACATAACAAAACACTTGCTATTCTTTGGCAAGTCATAAAAATCCCCAGAAGTATTTATGGGAATCAGTGCAAGATGTGATTTTTCATGAAATAGTCTTTCTCTTTTATGCTTAATATGCAAGATTCATGCACAAGCAAATAACATGTTTTTTAATTACAAGAAAGTGCACCTTTAGAGAAAGTCCTCTGCTACACTACTTTGGAAAATGGTGGTGTTCTCTTTCCTTTAACACCATAGAAACACATTTGCCCCATCTACTTAGGAGTGCTGTTATGAGTCAGGATTAGAAATGGCCATGAAGAACAGTATAAGACACACAGCATCACAACTTTCATATTGCCACCTTCCTACCCCAAAAATCACTCTTTGCTGATTCCAATCACAAATTCTGTTCCCCTGGACATCAATATGTTCTCAAATGTTCCCTGGTACACAGTTTAGACATTTGTAACTGAATTCATTATCAGAAGTATTCTGTAACATTGTGTAATAATTCTCACAAGAATGACTTACTGTTGAAGAATCTCAATCGTCTGTTAGAATGACATTCTGGCTTTGAGATTATATCTACATTAATAGGAGCCCCAGTATGAAACAAGCATTGGCAAAGGCAATGGGTCTGGGTTTAACTTGCTAACATGTACAGTATAAGCAAATTAGAGTGAGATATCCCGAGGGAACCAGCAGCAGCGAACAAAGAGGACTATAGATGTGAAGTAGTCCCTCATGCAGATCAATGCAATCACTTGAGTAGAAAAAGGAGGATGCTGTCAAACAGCCTATCGTTTTCAGTGAGAGATGAGTACTCTAATGGGCTGAGGCAAGACATGACTGACAAAGTCTCACACAAATTACTTAAAGAGGCTGGTTGAAGAATACCAGTGGTTGAAAGGGGCAGAACCAAAAGTCCACTCTATGTATATTGTCATAGTGTGTTTGTTTGACAGGTGCATTATTAAACCCCTGAATTAAAACTGCTGTACTGCCTTTAGCCCCTTTGTCTATACTGCTGTTCCTTAAAACAGTCTACAGGCAGTTCTACTGTTTATCTAGTGTTTTGGGAAGGATATAAGTGCACTTACATCCTAAGGTGTTTTTGACATATGTGAGAAGCTTTCAACTGCAGAATGGATGGTTTAATGTCTGACAACATAGAACACTAGGAACTGTTTTATCTCCTGTTGTTATGGCAAACAGACCTAGGCTTAGTGTGGTGTGGAAGCATTGCAGTTCCTACCAAAGAGATAATTGTATAGAAGGCCATTGGTAATGGTGAAGCAGGGAGATGTGGCAAGCAGACTAGAGACAGCAGTGAAATAAGCTCCAGCCAAATCAAATAGGCCTGGCTTTCATGTGGCAAACAAATACATACACAAACACAGTAATGGTGATAAAGATGTGTGGCATAAACTATGACTTTGGTATAGTCCTACCAGAGTTGCTCTTCCACCCACAGGTGACACAAGTGAACCTGGTTCAATGCACCAGTGCTGAATGTGAAAGGCAAGTTATTGTAGCTCTGCAGAACCCCATCCAATACATTGTTGAAGTACAGTTATTGCTTTCTGGTTACTAACGATCCATATAAAGGTATCAGGGGCACCATGGTAACAAAAAAAAGCATATGGCCTGATCTATATTTCAGCAGACGGGTCACTCCATCACAACGGTGACAGATATCCAGTCTCACCGTTGTGAGAGAGTAACTCACCTGCCATTATCTAAATCAGGCTCATATTTTGATATTCACAGAATCACACACACACACACTGCACTAAGAAGAATAGACACTTATAAATAATGCATTTATGACAACAATAGCCAGTTTTTCAGTATGTATTAATTGTGCTATTTTGTAACCCTTTGCACTACATGCATGTATGCAAAAGGGGCATTCCCCTATTAGAGGGGCAGAATAAATGAATCTAAGAGATTTCCTTGCGCCATGTTTTTTGGCACTTTTAACGCCTGCTCAGAGCAGGCATTAAAAGGAGACATGCCATTGAATACAATGGGCCCTTATGTACTCTGCAAGAGTAGCACCAAAATGTTGGTGCTACTCCTACAGAGTACATTAATAGCATCAGGAATTTTGATGTTATTGCCCCCTACCCTGCGCCATGGTGTGCCATATTTTAAATACAGCACACACTTGGTGGCAAGTAGGGGGCGCTAAGGGGTGCAAGGAAAGTGGTGCTGCACGTGGTGCACCACCACTTTTCTTAAATCAACCCCTAAAAGAGCACAGAAAGCAGAGCAACTTACAGTCTCAAGTTTCTTAGGGGCAAGTGATGCACTGCATACTTTATCGACAGCAAGAGCTGTCATTATTAGTGAAGACATGAAGGCAGTGTTCCTTGCGAAGGGCAACCATGTCTGCAGCAGCAGCCTACCTCCAGATCTCAGTTGTAACAGCACTGGGCGAGATGTAGCATATTCAAAGTGCACGGGTAGTAGGTGAGACTGCCTTCTGTCAATATTTTGAGCGAAGGACCACTTCGTACTAGTGGTCAAGTAGCAATCCTCTATACTAAATCTTATCAGAGATTAGAATTTGTGACATAAGTTTAGGAATGCATGACATATATTATGTGCATCAAGGTATGTGTCCCAGATGTTTCTTTATGAACATATAGGGTGAGAGGATGCCAACTCAGAATACACTATTTTGTTTATTTTTCTGTACTTGCTCTTATTCGACCTTGACATGGTTATAAGTAGACACTTGTCACAGACTGATGTTGCATAGCGTGTCATAAGTATGACATTAGCCAAATGACATGACACTTTCACAGTTCTTGGAAAGATAAAGTCAGACAACATCTGCATCAAATGGCAGACATGACACTGATTCTGCTTAAACTGAGAAATGTGGTGACCTCTATTGTCTAAAGGTGGTGACTTCCATTATCTAAAGATGGCAGCTTCCATTGTCTAAGATGGCACCTTTCAATGACTAAAATGGTGCCTTCCATTGTCTAAACTAAACCTTAGAGGCCTTACATTAGGTGGAGGGGATAATGGTGGAGTAGTTACAGACGGTGGAAGTGGTGGTGGTAACCATGATGGCAATAGTAGTGGTGGGTGTGTAATGATTGTGGCAATGGGGGTGGAGTTGGTAATAGTGGTATTATCTTATAGTAATGGAGATGGTGTGTTAGTGGAAATCTGGTGAAGGTGGTTATAGTGGTGAGAGTGATGGTGATTGTGACGGTGGTGGTGGTGGTAATGGTTTACATATAAGGTCTGACAAAAGCATTAAAGAGCCTACTGCAAAAAAACAATGTTGTGTATACTATGTATGTATGAGATAAAGAATTGAATCTGTGATGAGTCATTGTATTTTTCAGATGTAAGATAGTTCCTTATGCATAGCAATCAAGCACTCCATAGAAGATGGAATGATTTACCAAAAAGCAACAGTATGAGGCAAGAAAGTATTG
Source organism: Pleurodeles waltl (assembly GCF_031143425.1). Classification (NCBI taxonomy): domain Eukaryota; kingdom Metazoa; phylum Chordata; class Amphibia; order Caudata; family Salamandridae; genus Pleurodeles; species Pleurodeles waltl. Next base: position 781,410,049 of record NC_090439.1, read on the forward strand.
CTCTTCTGTGTTGAGCTAAACTCACTATTTGTAAGTTAAAGAAAATTGCTAGAAATACATCTTGAAGACAACTGTGTCATCAAGCCAGACAAAAAACAAACTCCAGTACCAAATGCTAAGCAGGAATAATCTGTGATAGGCAAGCAGCACCAAACAGCACATGAATGCAGTACTTTCTCCCTCCCCAACTATAAAAATTGAATGGAAAATTATAGCGGTGGAACAAAAATCAAGGAAACATACCTTCTTTCAACATACAGCTGAAAATCAAAGCTTAAAAGTGAGCCACCTCGAAACCACCAGATGAAGATGAACCAAAAATATCCATCATAGTTAACAGCAGGCAAAACACAAAAAGCATCCTGTTCTTCAAATCAGACACCTGAGAATTGATGGAAATCTTTGATTTATACCTTACAATAGAACAAATAAAGATGTTTAAGGTCATAAAAGTAAAATAGGAGGAAATACATCCAAAACAAAGCTCATTACAAACATTTACCACGGAAATACCATGATCAATGAAAGCTGCACACATCTGGAGTCCTTCTAAGAATTCTTAAACAGTCTAAACCTGAAAAGAAACAACATGACACAAACACACAGAACATTAACAAAGAACCAATTTGAAAATAAACATTAAAGGGTGTTATTTCCACCTAATAAAAAGTAAATCCTGCACCCAAGGAAAAAAATAAAATTATTTAACTATGTTTTGGATGGGGGGCATGGCCACCAAGATGGTCGACAGGACACGCGCCTGAGAGGCTCCCGGCTGGCCTCACAATATCCTGCAAAATCCTGAAGTATAAAGCCACCACTGACATAGCAACAAAATCTCAAGCCTGACAACAAAGTTGAGCAAACAAGGGCTAGTCGCAGACGTGCTGCGGTGACCCCGAGCGATCGAAAATGTGAGACGATTGAAATAGGGCCCTCTATGAGATTGTGCCGCGTAGACCTGTGATCGGGATTGGGCGGAGGTGAGTCCTCTGTGGACACCCGAGCAGGAACGGAGGAGGATTGGGGACTGGACCTGGCCGGCTGGGGTTGGGGATTTTAACTGTATGTTAGATAGAGATCAGGATCGTCACCCTCCTAGGACTGGCACCAAACCCCACATGTATGGAACTTTAGAGAGTGCAATGGACAATCTAGGACTGATAGACGGGTGGCATGGAATACACTTGCAGATCAGATACACACAATACATTTAGCCAATTGGACTGTTTCCTACTGGGGGCTGGATAATGTTCAAATAGAGGCTTTAAAGCACCTGGCACAATACCTGACCGACCACTGTCCTGTCTTGCCGATGCTGGCGTGGAGTGCGAAGACATATGGAGTGAAACCCTGGCATATGCCAACACACCTGCTGAGCGACACAACCTGCAGATCAGGATTGTGAGAAATTATAACACACTACATGTCCACAAAATGGAGTACGATAAATACCAGGGCAGTCGAGTGGGAGGCCCTTAAAGCAGTTGTAAGAGGTGAATGCATTGGCAAGGTTAGTGGGATACGCCGAACACTCCTGGCAGACCTGAAAACAAAAGAGGACTGATTAGCTAAGCTTCAGAGGACGGTACCACATACAGCGGAAACACAAGTAGAGATGCTAACAACACACAGGGCGATTCACATGCTGGAAAAAATTGGACTTAAATAACTTAATGCATACCGCCAGAAGCTGCATAGAGATACAGAGCTAAATCAGGCAGACTTTTTGCCTGGTTGCTTCGTAGGGACAAGGAGGTGACCTCCATTTTAGCTATCCGTAATAGGCAGGGACAACTCCTGTACTGGCGGTGTCATCTTGCTGGTGCTGCAGAAATACTTTGGGACAGTGTATGAAGCAAGACCACAGGTTGATGAGGCTAGGCTAGAGGGATTCCTGGCACGGGCAAGACCACCTTGTCTGACTAGGGAGGAGGCCCAAAGTCCTGAAGAGGACATATCTATTGAAGAGGTGAATGATGCCATAAAAGTGCTCACAGCTTGCAAAGCACCGGGAAACAATGGTTTCGATTTCTACAAAGCCTTTGCGCCCACCATGAGGGACAAACTGCTGGAGGTCTTCAGGGAGGCAAGGCAGATCGGGGCCTTCCTGCAGACAATGAGAGAAGGGGTGATATGCCTAATGCCGAAACCAGGGGGTGACTTATTGGATCCTGCCACCTTTAGACCTCTCACCATGTTAAACACGGACCTTAAAATACTCTGTAAAATATTAGCAACAAGCTAGACCGGGGTGATTCAGGGATTAGTACACGAGGACCAATGTGGTTTTATCCCGACATGCAGCACCACACACAATCTTCGTAGGCTGACACATGTGCTTCATGAGACAATGGAGTGAGGAGGAGAGCACCCGTTGGTCTCATTGGACCTCGAAAAGACATTTGATATGGTTGAGTGGGCCTTCTTGAGGGCGGTGCTACGGAGTATGGGGTTTTGTCCTGTTTTCTGCTCATGGATACCCCTCTTATACACTGACCAATCAGTCCACAGTAAGGTGGGAGGTGAGACCTCGGATGCCTGGCTGGTGGGACGTGGAACTAGGCAGGGGTGTTCTCTGTCACCCCTGCTATTCGCCTTGGCGTTTGAGCCACTAGCATTGTTGCTAAGGGTGGAACTGGCGCCGTGGGGTATTGAGATAGGAGGCATAACCCATATCCTCTCCCTGTATGCTGATGGTGCACTGGTCTATATACGGACACCTGAGGTGTCCGTGCCTATTCTGATGCAGTCACTGGAAGACTTTGGCAAGGTTTCGGGCCTCTGAATTAACAAACATAAGTCGCTGCTCTTCTCTTTGGGAGACCTAGTGGGGAAGCAAAAACACAACTGCCGATTGTGGGGCTATGATGGGAACTATGCTAAATTGGAGAGCGTTGCCAGAGACATCTGTATGGGATTCCCCGTGGCTCCTAAAACTTCCACGGTATTGGAGGGGCTAGTTGACTGAGGGGAGACACCTTCTAACTCTGTTTTACATGGCCATTCAAACTGATGGGCCACCGTTCCAGTACCCCGCATGAACCATGTGGGAGAGGGATCTGGGTGTACCTATCTCGGATGCAGAGTGGGAGAAAACGCTGGGGTTGGTTCACAAAGTATCCTGTGATATTAGGTTCAAACTTCTGCATTTTCACTACCAACATCGTACATATGTTACCCCACAACAACCAAATAAAATAGACCCCACGAGACGAGCCTCCTGCCCGCGATGTGGTATGGCTGACACTAATTTCATGCACTTGGCATGGAGGTGCGCTTTGGTTCAGGTTTATTGGGGACAGGTTGTGGAGCGTATAGAACTAGCCACAGATATGCATGTCCCACAGACACCACTTGTCTGTCTCCTGGGGCTGCTGGAATGCCCCAGTGGACACACGGTTCACTGTAAAATAATCCAACTCGATTTGTTACTGGCCAAAAGGAGAGTGACCATCGGTTGGATGAATACACGGATACCACTGTTCACAGACTGGCTCAGAGACATTCTGGAATGGGGGCAGCTGAGGAGAACCATGTGAAAATATCACGCACAAATAGGGGGGCAGTAGCAGCTTTCCAGCTTTGGGTTTATTTACTGGGAAGGTTCCCCGAAGAGGACACTACATCAGTGGAGGACTCTGCAGCGGAGGGATAATGGCTGGGTGGGATGCGCACCGACACCAGACTGGATGTGACTCACAGACTCCAAGAGTGCCTTCAAGGTTGTGAAGGTCAACGAGTTGGGCAGGGCTAATAAGTAAGAAGTGCTTTGAACTCTATGCTCAGAACTCTTAAGGTACAGGATACTGGTAATTGATGTTATCTTTACATGGCTTGACCTCAGTACAATCCATGCCGATGTCAAAATATTGTATGACAAGTTGCTGATGTGCACTGAATGTATAAATATGGTTTATCTTACAAAAACTAAAAAAATAGTTTTAAAAAAAACACAACTATGTTTTGGATGGTATCTTACAATGCACGTCTTGCAAAGATTTACCCAAGCACACCAACCAGTTGTTGTAGGTGATGCAATGACTATTGTGATCTACTGCACATCGGTTGGTCATACTATGTTGCTAACACATTGTGGCACCTCGGGGATTATCTCGGTGGGGGAATCAGATATGGGAGGTGGGAGTTTGGGTTTGAGCTTGGGAGGGGGGCTCCTTTTTGGGAGGGGGGCTGTGTCTGTGGCTGTTATGGTGGTGTCTGTAGGTAGGCTTGATGTTGTGTGTGTGATGCTGGGGGTGTTAGGGTGACAGGGAAAATAGTGACTCTTGCTGTGTCTGTGGGTGGATGTTCTTTGTGTGCATGTGGTGGTGTGTCTTGTGGTGCTTGTGTGTGCTACCTTTGTCTGTTGAGGTGGATGCCTGAGGATCTGTTTGTGTGCTTTGGGTAGATAGGGTAAGGGGAGGATTTGGACTGGGAAGAGGGAGGTGGAGGGGGATGGATGGTGGAGAGTGACTGGCTGCCGTCAGTGTGGAGGCTAGAGGCTGAAAAGATGTTTGTAAGGCAGCCACTATACAATAAATGTCTTCCAGAAATGCATTGGACTGTTGGCATTGACCTGTCAATTCCTGGATGGCAATCACAAAGGTGGACTGACCCACAGAGATACTTCTCAGGAGGTCAATAGCTTCCACACTGATGGCAGCAGGGCTAACAGAGCCTGGGACGGAGGTGCCTGCGGCAAAGCAAAAGTTCAGTATTCTAGAGTATATGAAATGGAAATACCCATGTCCTAATCGACACATGTAAATAATGTACAGATCTAAAAGTGGCACCTGCCACAACAGAGACAAGGAGGTACTATCAGTGTCACACAGAGAGGTCTAACCTGTGTCAATGAAAGGAACACCATTGACATCAAGTTCAATATGTCAATGTCTCAAGGATACACACAACAAAGTTTCAGTAAGCCCCAGGATAATGACCACTAATATCTGACACCCATGACAAATGCAACATCTGAGTGTGTCAGTAGTACACATCTGTTCCTTGAATATTGTAGATACACAGAACTCACAGTCCAATGAGCATTCCACCCACATTGGGAGGACAGCCCCAGTTCGGTCTCTGTGATCTTCCGAGCCCTGCATCTCAGGTCCACCCACCTCTTTCTGCAGTTGGCAGCTGTGGACTCCCAGGGTCGACACCATCTTGTGATGGTTCTGCAAATCCCTTTCTTTTGATGGGCATTGACCTGCATGGAAGCACCATCACAAAACAGGAAATTATGTCCCAAAATCACATACTAAATGGCAGAGTTACAACCATGTCAGTACACATTGCAATGAAAAAACAGTTAAGCCCAAAATGACCCAGTGACATACTAGTCACTGAGTACATGGACAAGACCACAAACATTTCCCAATCTGCAGACCAAACCACCACCCTGCTCAGACACTCCACCAACTAGACTGGTGAACTGACATCTTGAGGGATATGCCCTGGCATTCTGACAGAGATTTTAAAAAGTATGGGACATAACACAACTCTGCGGCTTCCTAAGCCACAGTGACTGCAGCTCCATGACTAATACTACAAATTTTGGCACACATGGCCACAATCTAGATTGTGAGGAGGGAATATATGGTGAATTACAAGGAAAAAGAGTGATATGATACACCTACCTGCTCCTCTGGTGCATAATATAGCTGTCCATATAGGCGTAGGACCTCCTCCACCAGCTTCTCCAGCTCCTCTGGGGAGAAGGAAGGGGCCCTATCACCTGTTGGACATGGCATGATTGCTCCCAGAGGCGGTACATAGCAGCTCACATCATGGAGGGCGTGCTAGCAGCAATGTTGGCGGTCAAGTGAGGTATTATTCGGAACATGGCGGTCACGTACGCGACGTACAGGGCCGTCACTGCCAGCGGACAAACAAATTGGCCCAAGACTGCCACTAGCAACAACATTAGCCTATGGCTGTGCCCACCGCAGTTGCAACCACCATGCCCACTTCACTGGCAGACGTGGGTGGTTCCTTGTGTCTAGTGGAGTAGGTCAGGCACCCGCCATCTTAAAAAAGAATTTGTGGTTTTTGGTTAATAATGAATGTGTCACAACTCCAAATAATGGTCTAAACAACTGATAAGTGCTAGTTTTTTTCTGTCATGTATGTCCTTCTACTTGGACAGCATTTTCATCCATTGGCACATATAGCAAGAATATTTTGTCCACAGACACCCCCCTTGGTAATTTCAAATTTGGGGACGTATGTCACACTTGTCATCGAAAAATGAGTTGCTGCCCAGATAGGTGATGTATAGAAATTTGTGGTAAAGCACTGAGGACACATGTTACTTCTGTGGAATTGACATTGGTAACATGTACTGAGCATCATGGCATTTAAATCATGGTATGGTATGCGTCTACTTGTCTACTGTCCAGTGCCAGACCTTCAGACCATTGAAGACAGACACATCATCCAGATTTACCTTCTGAATAGGCAAACAATTGTGGATCTCTGCCGTCACTTGGAGCCAAATCTACGGGCTGCCATTTCACATCCAAATAGCATATTACCAATTATACAAGTTATGGCAGTGTTGCAGTTCCTGGCCACAAGGTCCTTCCAAAATGCAGTGGCCCTATCTGCTGGGATGTCCTAGCCTATGTTCAGTCTTGTATTGAAGGATGTACTCTCAGCAATTTTGAAACACCTGGACAGCTATAAAAGATTTCCTCAATGTGAGGATTTCGACCCATGTGAAGGCTGACTTCTGTGGTTTGGCACACATCCCACATGTGGCAGGAGCAATTGATTGCACACAAGTTGCCTTGGTTTCACCGCATGCCAGTGAGCAAGTCAATTGGAACAGGAAGAACTTCCATTCCATAAATGTCCAAGTTGTTTTTTTGGCAGACCTTTAAATCTCACAGGTCTGTGCCCGTTATCCAGGTTCAGTCAATGATGCCTTCATCATGGGCAACAGCGCAATTCCACAGCTGATGTCACAACTGTACCCAGAGAGAGCATGGCTGGTTGGTAAGTCACATATGACATGTGTGTTTGTATCAACTGTGTGCTGCAGAAGAAACAATTAGAGGGACTAATTATTGCACATTTGTCCCATTCCATTACAGGGGTCCCTGCCTACCCAAACAGCCCATGGTTGTTGACACCGGTGAAGAACCCAACTGTGCCAGGGGAAGTCTGCTTCAACAATGACCACGGAAGAACACTGAGAGGAATATTTATATCCCATTTGTGCCACATTTGTGATTTTTTTTTTAATACATATCTTTCCAGGAGTGCAGTAAAGACAGTGGCTGGGCAGGATGTGGTTTAGGTCAGCTTAAATCCTAGTTGACTGTTATGCAGGCAGATCCAGAACCTTGTTGCATATGTGATAGTTGTCATCATGTGGTCTGTGCTTTGGGATCATGTGGGCTACCAATACCACTCAGATGATGCATTTTGGTGCTTTTGATCTGTCTTTAATGTTTTGGTACATAGTTTGAGCTGTTCTTCATGTCCACATTTTAGGCATCTTGGCATAGCTGACCAAGATGGATTTAGGTGGTTAGCCACATCATAGAGTGTACCATGATCTGTATCTCTGTCACTCCCAGGTGGTTAAACTTCATCTGTGAGTTCACAGGCAGATACACATTGTCATAAGGGCACTGGCCTGTTTTTTAGAGTTACAGGGACAGGCCCTCCTTGGATATACATCCATGTTACTTCAAGATGTACACACAATATAAATGGGTCATCCTCTCAGGTGAATATAGTTTAATGGTTGAGTAGAGGGGAAAAGGCCATAGTGGCAGAGGAGAGTGTTGTGGCTGAGTAGAGAGAGAGTAGCAAAGCACCCTGGCCTTAGCATTGCTGTCAGGGTCTCTCATACACAGAGACTATATAGATGCCATGCTCTCAGGTAAGTACAGTTTATTAGTTGAGTAGATGGAGGTCATAGTGGCAGAGGACAGTATTGGAGTGAGAGTGGCAGTGCCTCCTGGCCTTAACATTGCTGTCAGGGCCCGTCATACACACAGACTATACAGATGTCATCCTCTCAGATGAGTACACTCCAATGTGGAGTTTGCACTAAATGTAACATTTGAGTAGGCTACACTGCTCTGGTTTTAGTGGTGTTGGAACAGTGCCTGCTGGAATGTGTAGTGCTGTCAATCCGTGTACTACACCCACTATACAGAAAAGTAGGTCCCACAGGTGAGTCTAGTTCACATGTTGGAGGCAAGAGAGGGGTCTGTGGACGGGTGAAAACTGGACTGTTGAGTAGGGTGACAGTGAGAGTAATAAAAGGTGAGCCGTGAGCATGCATATTTATTGTTGTAACTTACCTGACTCCACTACCTCAGGTATACCTGTCAGGCCCTCAGGATGCAGGATAGCTGAGACTTTCTCCTCAAGTTGTAAGGGAGGAGTTGGGGGGCCACCACCAGTCTTTTGGACATGCAGCTGGTGCCTGGATGCCATGGAACAAACCTTCCCCCGGAGGTCATTCCACCTCTTCCTGATGTTGTCACTTGTGCACACCATGGGGCCTACAGAATTCACTCTGTCGACAATCCTTTGCAGCATTTCTATTTTCCTAGCGGTAGTAGTGTGCTGGACTTGGGCTGCAAGGAGATGTGACTCTACTCTAATGATTTCATCCACCATGATTCTTAACTCATCTTCAGCTAAACTGGGATTTTTCTGGGGTGACATGATGGTGAAATGCAATAATAAATTGTTGGAAATGGCCTTTCTGCAGGGTCACCCCCAAACCTTTTGCCTTCCTCCTCTTCTTTTTCTGACCTCATGTTTGCTAGCATTAGGACTCTATGCACTTTACCACTGCTAATCAGTGCTAAAGTGCATAGACTCTCTCCCTTAAAACATGCTGAAATTGGCTCATACCCAATTGGCATATTTAATTTACTTGTAAGCCCCTAGTAAAGTACACTGCATGTGCCCTGGGCCTGTACATTAAATGCTACTAGTGGGCCTGCAGCACTGATTGTGCCACCCACATAAGTAGCTCCTTAACCATGTCTCAGGCCTGTGATTGCAAGGCCTATGTGTGTAGTTTCACTGCCACTTCTACTTGGCATTTAAAAGTAATTGTTAAGCCTTGCACTCCCCTTTTTCTACATATGTCACCCCTAAGGTAGGCCCTAGGCAACTCATAGGGCAGGGCCAGGCCATATACCTATGTGTTTTATATGTCCTGGTAGTGGCAAACTCCTAAATGTGTTTTCCACTACTGTGAGGCCTGCTCCTTTCATAGGTTAACATTAGGGCTACCCTCATATATTGTTTGAGTGGTAGATTCTGATCGGAAAGGGTTAGACAGGTCATATTTAGTATGGCCAGAATGGTAATACAAAATTCTGCTGACTGGTTAGGCTGGATTTTATATTGCTATTTTAGAAATGCCACTTTTAGAAAGTGAGCATTTCTCTGCACTTAAAATCCCTCTGTGCCTTACAGTCTGTCTCCAATCTACGTCTGGGCTGGGCTGGTTGACAGCTCCCTTGTGCATTTCACCCAGACAACCACAAAACAGGATGCTCAGTCACACCTGCACATATCTGCATACTGAAAGGGTCTTCCTGGGCTGAAAGGGTGGAGGACCTGACACTTACATTTCAAAGGACAGTGGCCTGCCCTCACACAAGGACTGCCAAACCCCCTACTGGGACTTTGACAGACAGGGTTGTACTGAAAGGGGACCTTGTGCACTTCAAAACCACTCTTTGAAGTCTCCCCCACTTCAAAGGCACTTTTGGGTATATAAGCTGGGTCCTTGACCATATCAACTCAGACACTTCTTGGGAAAGACTATGTACCAGAACCTGCAACGTGCCAAGAGAAGCTGACTGGCTGCCCAAAGGACTCACCTGGTCTGCTGTGCTATAAAGGACTGCTATCTTGCTGTTGCCCTGCTGTCTTGATGGCCTCTGGTTCTGCTGAAAAGTGCTCTCCAAGGGCTTAGATTGAGTGTGCCTCCTGTTCCTGAAGTCTCAGGGCCAAAAAGACTTCAGCTCTGCAAAGAAACTTCTTATGTGGCGAAAATCGATGCACAGCCTGCCAGAATTGACACACAGCCTGTCCAGTGGTGAGAAAATCACTGCCAAACAAGAATGACACAGCCCGGCTCCCAGAGTGGAGATCGACGCAGTGCCAACATTGTGACCGGAACTTTGATGCACAGCCCACAGGATCGGCGCTTCACCGAACCAGAATGACGCAGCCCAACTTCCTGCAAGAAGAATCGATGCAGCGCTAGCCATGTGGGAGAAATTCAGCTGCATCACCCACTGGATTAACGCAACAGCTGTGACTTCGTCCCACATGCCCAGGACAATTGTTGCTTTTAAGAAGTAAAGACTCTTCTTATCATTACAAAAGTGACATTTCAACTTTTGATTATCAAATCTTGATTGTTTTTACCTTAAGTTAACCAGATAAAGATCTTATATTTTTCTAAACCTGTGTGGTGTCTTTTAGTGGTGTTTTCACTGTGTTATTGCATGATGTATTGTACAAATACTTTACACATGCCTTCTAAGTTAAGCCTGACTGCTCAGTGCCAAGCTGCCAGAGGGTGGGCTTAGGAAGATTTGGATTGTGTGTGAATTACCCTTACTAGGATTGTGATCCCTATTTGGACAAAGGTGTGTACCTCTGCCAGCTAGAGATCCCATTTATAGCATAAATGATAAGATAGGGACTTGGAACTGAGAAGGTGATGGGTAGTAAATGGAGTGGAAGGGTGCAAATGGGTGCGATGTGTATGTGTTGAAGGTGTGGGATCTTTGTTCAGTGAGAGATGGAGGGGTGCCAATTAAATTGAGAATTTCCTTTTTTGGACGCTGTGGATGGTGTATTTTGTGTGTGAGTTGCAAAGGATTGAGGTGTGTGAAAGAGTATGTTTTATAGTGTGGTTTGAAGGTGAGTTGAGGGTGTGAATGTGTGCCAGCTGTATATTCTTTTTAACTCATCCAATGTGATGTGTATTACTATGGTGGCTGCAAACCGCCGTGGTTCAGACCACCATTGAAGGATCGCCACGGCATGACCACCACTGCAATTTTGAACTTGTAATAGGCTCAGTGGTTGGTTGATGGGCTGTTGGTGCTGTTGGTGCTGGTGGTCGGACCACCTATTTCCCGCCCTCCAACCTACTGGTGGTGTTTTTTTTGGCTGGGTTTTGGCGGTCCTGCCTTTGTGATACGCAGTATGTGTGTCCGCCAACATGGCGACCTTTTGGTGGCCGACACAATAGTGGTCTGGTGGTCCAACCACCAAACTCATAATGAGGCGGTGTGTGTGGGGCCTGCTAACCCAGATATAACCCAGTAAAAAACTTCTGAGTTGATCACTTGTTTACAGAGACCAATGCTTGTTTGTATAGACCAATGCTTGTTGGAACTAATATATGTTAGAAACCAATGCTTGTTTGGGAGCATGTGTTGCACAAGCCTCCAGCATCCCTATGAATTATACTTGGTGTGGCTCCCTATGACTCAGACTGGGTCTGGCTGGATGCAGCAGGTGTTTAAATCACACCGGGCCTGAGTGAACTGCTTGCTGTAAAGGTCACCAGCTTCAGAGAAGGAATCTCTGCTCCTCTGCTTTTGATCTTTATGTTCTGTTGTATCAAGCATCTTGGAGGACGCTTTTGGAAGAAGAAGAAGAAGAGACCAAGGGAATTGACCCTTAAAAAGGCGGTAACACGCTGGACATGATTTAAGAACATTTATTGCTAAAACTTGATACTTGCTGACTTGAAACTTGATAAGCGAATACTCCAGGATGCGATGTGCCTAAAACGGCACATCTTTGGGTTTTAAGGTCATTGGGATGTTCGCCGCTCGTCTTGCTATAGCGCTTATTGTAGTTGCTTGCATTATACCACAGAAAGGAGTTTCTATTGAACAATTATTATAAAAATGATATAGAGTGAATACGTTTATTTTCGCTAGTTTAATGTGGCATTACTATTGTTTTTAGCGATATGATGTACTGTGAATATGGCTATTACTGTTGAGTTCAAAGTGGCATTTGCAATATTCAAATTGTTGCTGGTGATGCAGAACATTCTGTGTTTGGAGCTTAAACAAAGTTGAAGCTTATCTTTGTCATGCTCAAAATTACTCTGTGATGTAACAGTGATAAGCCAGTTGTTCATGAAGTTGAACGCTATTGATTAACCCTATGTTTTCATGGTAATACAATGCGTATCATAATCCTTGATATTAACCCTATATTTTCAGTGTGATTTCAACACTGAATTGCGTTCCTCGCAGTACTAGCAAATGAGATGCACGCACCGTTTAGGTGGAATTGGGAACATGCAGCTTGGTCAACATTGTGTCTCCGTGGAACAAACAGGTTAGCGATTGACACTGTGATGTCAAAAATACATCTTTTATTTATATACATTATTATATATCTGATTATAGTTGCACAAAATATTGTTTTTTAATTATTTAGCTCATTTATTGTTTTATTCGTTTTTGTGTTACAAGTTGTTATTATTTTGATGTTAGGGAAGTTTAATTATTTTTTCTTTTGTTTTGTTTTTATTATTTGGTGATACATATAGAGTTTTAGTTTATTTTATTTCAGTTTATTTTGGTAAGTTGTTGGGTTTGTAGTGGAATAGGCTGTAAACGATTTTAGATATTTATTTGTTAGTTGATTTTAAGTTATTTATAGGTTATAATTAATTAAGAATTGGTTAATTTGATTATTCATTATGTAATTTAAAAAAAAATTAATAGATACATTTTAAAATATGGTAATCATTTTTAAGAGTAGATTGGTTGATTATAGAATTGATTGTTAATTATTTGTAAATAATTTTGATAGTAATTATTTATATTTGGTTTTAGGTTTTTAAATTATAATCAATTTTATATTGTTTTTAAATAATGTGTATTATTTTTTCTGTCATTAATTTCATGTATTTTTGTGGTGCTTGGAATTTTAGGGTACTAGGAAGGGAGGTGTATTAATTCTGTTTTTGCTTACATTTTGCTAATCAGTATAATGTTTAATGTAATTGTATGTAGCATTTTATATGATAATTTGTTGTTTCAATTTTTTAAATATTTATCTTAATTATATAATGCTAAAATATGTTCATATGTTTGTGAACAAATCACAGTAGTATTTAAGAATACATGAAGTAGTACTACAGGAGTGCTACTTCAAATACTCATGAGTGCATGTGTGTGTGGCCCCCAAAATCAACGTCTGGTTGCTGTCCAAGGAATACAGCGACAAAATGATTAATACATGCACCTGTGCAACATCTCAAGGTGACATCTTGCTGGCTGTATTAAAGCTAGTGAAAAACCTGAGGCAAAACATTCTGCAGCAAAGAAGCAATGTTCTGGATTCTGAGAACTACTGTATGTATTGGTATGCAGATAGTACATAAAAGATACAAGGCTAGGAGTAAGACAGACTGAGGAGTCAAGTATTACTCAACAAAAGAGAACAAAAATAAATGCACAGGTAAACAAAAGTATTATGTTATATGTTATTGTTTTTGTTAATTTCATAGCACAGTATGGCATCACAATTTGAACATATTGTTATACTAAGAAAACATTTACAGCAATTAGATGTAAGTAATATAACATCCTACTTCTGAAAATATTGATTATTAACAATGATGCAGCATTTAAGGAATCATTGTTACTTGCAGAGTAAAGTGTTGCTAATTCTATTTCTAATTATGAGAGGCTAGAAATGTATCACTGCCTCCTGCTAATGCAACATTCACATTGACCAACACAATAATGTATCTAAATATTAGGCATTTTACATTTTGTTTGGTAGTGAACAGTATGTAATAGAAATTTCTTGACCTGCTTTTGCTTCACTCATCTTATTTGTGCAAGAGACGTTGAAACATTTCAGACCACAGTTCCTGGTTGATTTCCCCATGTTTTCTGGTTGGAGACACGCTGTGTTCGCTGATGTTCAGATTGTTTTTCAACATATATGTGTGTACATGTTATTTGTATAGCGTGAACCTAGCCAAAAGGCAGTGGAGAACTGAACAGGATCAAGGGCAACAATGCTGTGAAAGGGTGATTGGAGGGGTAGATGCATTCTGAGAGTGGAGATAAACTTGTATTTATTAGTGATGTTGTGTTATTTAAAGAGGGTGTCTTCAACTCTTTCTGAAACTTGAGTAGGGTTCTGATGGCCCTGGTGGACACAGGGATGTTGTACAGATACGGGGTGCCTAAACAGAAAACTCCTTGTGTCTTGTGTATTTGATGTACAGGTTGATGAATTCCTGGCTACCCGTGAGCCAAGAGCGACACTATGATGTCAGTTATGATGACTTTTTTTGGTTAACCTGTGGATGGGTATTCATGAAGGGCACTATTGAGAGCTCTGGAGTAGAAGCTCAAGGCTGCACACGTGTCTTACACTTCCATTCAATGGTTCATAAGGATGATCAGACTGAATGCTCTTCCAATTTTTGGCCTCTCCGCACAGCGCTTAGAATAATGGTCATATTTGTGCCAATTGTGATTGCCATTCTGTGTGAAAAAGTCTGAAGACAGCACACACAAAGTTTGAAATATTGACAGCACCATTTGTGTTATTTTCTTACTGAGAAAAATTGCAGAGGACAGTGGTGTGAAGGGGAAAACTTTAGTTATTAGTACAGTCCAAAGACTACACCCATTCCCAAAATGTTAGTGATGTTTAATTGAAAGTCTCATACTTTCAGAATTCAAATGTTTTCTGTTCTAATCATTCATAACAAAATCATTGTTGTTGCTCATTTATCTGACATCGCCAACAGGCACTGTAAAAAACTGTGGCCCTCATTATGACCCTGGCGGTCTTAACCACCAAATTATGACTGCAGCAGTAGCGCCATGGTCAGACCACCTGTATCACCACTTTTCCACCACAGGATGGACTGGCAGTGCTGGCGGTCCTAATCTGCCAGGGCAGCGCTGCAAGCAGCGCTGCCCTGAGGATTATGACTCCCCTCTCCGCTAGCAGTTTCATGGCAGTAGCACCGCCATGAAACCACTGGCTGAGACGGGGGGCCCAAGGGGGCCCCTGCACAGCCCATGCACTAGGCATGGGCAGTGAGGGGCCCCTCTGGCCAGCCCCATCACAAAGTACACTGTCTGCCTTGAAGACAGTAAACTTTGTGACCGGTGCTGGTGCACCCTAATACAAGCCAGTGATAATGCTGTAGGCTGTTTCCCGCTGGGCCAGTGTGCAGAAACTCTATTTCCGCTCTCTGACCCAGCAGGAAACTCGTAATGGGTCTGACGGGGAGGCGGCTGCACTGGCGGCAACCTACCCATCGCGACTTTGAAGGACAGGCTTTTCCGTCCGCCAAAATCATAATCAACCCCAATGTGTCTGGCTTGTTTTAAGTGTTTATTTGTTTTTGATATGTCTGAATGCACTGAATGCAGTCATGGAAACTCACATAAAGGCACTCAAACACTGGACAGGGGACACCAAGTCTGAAGCACAGGATTTTAGTTCACACATTTTGCCCTGAACAGCAACAAGAACTATATAAACATTGGCGAAGCCAAAATGTCCCACCTTTGAGACCTATTGGCTTTGCCAATGTTTTTTAGGGATGCTGTACAGCTTCCTCGATGCTGTGCATTATGGTTAAAGATGAAAGAGACAAAGCAATGTAGAGTGTGGGTGCAGTGGCAGAAGCACAAGCTTGAGAAAGCATGGAGAAGCACACAAGGGATAACTCAACACAGAGGGGGCAGGGGAACACACAAAGACAAGAGGCAGCAACATGGAGTGTGGCAAAAAGGGAAAGAGGAGTACACAATGGAGACAACTGGAACAAACATACATTCTCATAGAGTGCTTAACCAAAAGGAATAAAGTAGTGCCTGAAAAAGAATCAGTGAGGGGCACACATATGATAAGGACATGTTCCAGGAGAGAGACAATCATGACAAGAGTTAGGAAAGCCTTGCAAGCTAACAAATAAAAAGTTAGCAAATGAGATTGATGTCAAAGCCAACCAATGGTAATGTTGACAATGATTGTCTTCGCAAACCAGACTATGGCCCTCATTACAACCTTGGCGGTAAATGCTGCCTACCGCCGTGCTGACGGCTACCAACATACCATGACCGTGACGGTAATCCTACATGGGTATTATGACCCACACATAGAAATCCACCACTATACAGACACCCACACAAGTCTGCCAGACCAAAGGTCAGTGATAAACTGGCGATAGCAAAACCCACCCCGTTACGCCAACAGGAATACACCCACAGTATCACGACCCACAAATCACTGCGGTGGTCTTTCAATCGCGGTAAACCATTGGCGGTACATATCGCCGCGCTCAAAATACACACACACTTACAAAACAACACCACATTGGACAATTAAAACTACACACACCTGACACACATACACACACCACACCCACACACTCACACCACTATAAAATACACACCCACATTACCCACAACCCTTCCACGAAAAAAAAGATTGCGAACAGAGAGAGAAAAGCAAGGAGCACCCACTCAATCAGAGGTACAGAACACCATCACCCATACATCATTTATGCAAATCACAGCATACACCACAACACATCACCCCACACATCACCCCACACATCCTCACACATATCACTCGCACCACATCCATGGCACCCCAAAGACACCCCAGGTTTTCTGAGGAGGAGCTAAGGGTAATGGTAGAGGAAATCATCCGGGTAGAGCCACAGCTATTCGGGTCACAGGTGCATCAGACGTCCATTGCAAGGAAGATGGAGCTATGGAGGAGAATAATGGACAGGGTCAACGACGTGGGACAGCACCCAAGAACCAGGGATGACATCAGGAAGAGGTGGAATGACCTGCGGGAGAAGGTGCATTCCGTGGTTGCAAGACACCAGATTGCTGTACAGAGGACTGGCGGCGGACCCCCACCTCCTACCCCACAACTAACAACATGGGAGGAGCAAGTCTTGGTGATCATGCATCCTCAGGGCCTTGCAGGGGTAGCAGAAGGACTGGACTCTAGTAATTCAAATCTGAACTTTTTCATCCCCCCACCGTACCTGCATGCCATCACTAACTCCTACCTTCACTCCCATCACTCCAACATCTCAAATATACCCCACTATCACAAGCCACCCACCCCAATACCAAGCCATGCATGCCACACCAATGCATGGACCCCCATCACAGGCATGCATGGACACCCATCACCCCAGCATGTGCAGTAGAGAGACTCACACGCCCACAAAATCACCACTCACACAAGGGCAAGCCGACAGGGAAATCACAATCATAGATGGAAACACACCCATGCACAATATGGCCCACGCAGATACATTAAAAATGCATTTGCCTCACCACCGAACCCCTACTCAACGTCACCGCAGAGGAGGTGCCAGCTACACCCAGTCCCCCCTGAAGAGATCCACAGTGACGACAGCAGCTCTGCACGCCTGGATCACGGCGACCAACCGGGCCCATTATGGACCTCTGGACAGTCGGTTCCCTTGCCACAGTCCCAACCCACCACAGAGCCTCCCCCCTCAGGAAACACCAGCACAGCACCCAACCAACGGGCCCAGGCCACTGTCCCCAGGACACGTCAATCAGCAGTGTGTCCACCACTACAGGGACCCCAGGCAACCCCACAAACACAGGACGATCAGGGACCTGGGGTCAGTGGCAGTGGGCACATGGTTCAGGGGACAGAGGCACAGGACAACAGGGAAGCTGGGAGGACTGCTGTGCGACACCGGGAGGACAGGCCCAAGGAACCCACACTCCACGAGGCACTCTCAAACATTCTGGGAGCATTCCACCATTCCCAGGATACCATGGGCCAGATACTGGCCAAGTTGCAGGAGACCCAGTGGCTGCAGGAGGGACAGTACCTGGGGATCAGGGATGACCTAACAAGAATTTACACCATCCTGGTAACCATTGCAGGGGTGCTGGCTGACATGGGCAAGACCATGAGGGAGGCAGTGGCACAACAAAGGGCACCTGACACTAGCCAGACCGAGGAACAGCCTTCCACCTCTGCCGGTGCTAGTGGACAGGAGGCCCCGCCACAGGACCAACAGGCCACCAGCACCCCACCCCCTGCAGAAGGAGAACCACCCACAAATGGTCCCTGCGATCCAGGCAGAAGACAGAGAACATTCCCAATACCCTCACCAGGAAATATGACTCTCCTGATAGTCCCCCTTCTGTCCCACTCTGTTACCCTGTCCACCTTGAACTGCCATTGCTTCCCTTCCTATGCCCCCTTAGACAATGCACCTGTGATACCAAGAGACTGGACTCTACCCTGGACTTTCCTCCATCATCACCCCAGCCACTTGCACATACCCTTATACTTATTAGCACCTAAATAAACACCCTTGAAACAAATACCAATCTGGAGTCAGTCTAATGATTCACAAATATATTAGTACAACATTATCAAAGCATTGCAGCGTATATGTACAGTGAAATATACTACAGGATGACCTTTGGTGGGCAGCAGTACATATAGCAGGAGCCCGAATGGGGCACAGAGATCTGAAAATAGAGAATCCAAAGGGAACAGTCTGTGGCCATAGACATAGGGTAAGAGGCTGCCTTGTACAATTTCCACAGATTACTGAAATGTTAAGTGGAGATACAGTGTCTTACCTGTCTGTCACTGGAAGTACTGCTGTTTTATATTTGTTCTGGTGTCAACATCTTCTTCCTCTGCCTCATCTTCTTCACTGTCCACAGGCTCCACCGCTGCCACAACACCATCTCCAGGCACATCTTCCTGCAGAAAAGGCACTTGGCGCCTCAAGGCCAGGTTGTGCAATATGCAACATGCAACATGCAAAGATTATCTGGCACACCTTCTTGGGTGAGTGGTGCAGGGAGCCACCTGTCAGATGGAGGCACCGGAACCTGGCCTTCAGGAGGCCAAAGGTTCTTTCTCTAATCCTCTTTGAACGCCCATGTGTCTCATTTTAACGTTCCTCTGCCATTGTCGTGGCATTCCTCACTGGGGTCAGTAGCCATGAGAGGTTGGGGGTAACCAGAGTCACCCGTAAATATAGGGTGACAACTGTTAGACACACACTAACCATTAGGGGCAAACCCATACCCCTACATCAACATATACTGGGTGGGGACCGTTGGCTCACCTATTAGCCACACCCGGTGCCTCTGGAGTTGGCCCATCACATATGGGATGCTGCTATTCCTCAAGATAAAAGCGCCATGCACAGAGCCAGGATATTTGGAATTCACATGGGAGATGTACTGCTCCGCCAGACACACCATCTGCACATTCATCGAGTGATAGCTTTTTCTATTCCTGTAAACCTGTTCCTTTCTCCGGGGGGGGACAAATGCTACATGTGTACCATCAATGGCACCAATGATGTCGGGGATATGTCCCAGGGCATAAAAGTCAGCCTTCACGGTGGTCAAATCATCCACCTGGGGGAACACGATGTAGCTACACATGTGTTTCAGCAGGACAGACAACACTCTGGTCAACACGTTGGAGAAAATTGGCTGAGACATCCCTGAAGCCATGGTCACTGTTGTTTGGAAGGAACCACTTGCCAGGAAATAGCGCACTGACAGGACCTGCACTAGAGGGGGATTCCTGTGGGCTGGTGGATAGCTGACATCAAGTTTGGCTCCAATTAGGCACACAGTTCTTGGATTGTGGCACGATCAAGTCTGTATGTGATGATAATGTGTCTGTCCTCCATTGTCGCCATGTCCACCAGGGGTCTGTACACCGGAAGATGCCGCCATCTCACATGCCGCCTCAGCGGTTGAAGCCTATGGAAGAGAACGGTGAGCAGAGGGTCATATTTCCACATCTTTTGCACTAATGTTGAATAATTTACTTTACAGAAGCAGTATGTCAACCCGAGAGTCAGTTGATGTGCCAATGTCTGCTGTGACCAGTTAGGTGCCATGCCCTGTACCCCCCTGAAATGGCGTCTGCCTGACCTGTGAGGAGGGACAAGTGGAAATGAAGTAATTGGGCTGGCGTAGTGCGTCGTCGCGGTAGGCGGTCAACGACCGCCGCGCAACTTCGCATTGGTTATTATTGGACCCTATGGGTTCCAGGAGCCAATGGCGATGTACACCGGCGGTGACGGTACGCAGCGCCGCGGACGTGACCGCCATTTTCTAACTATTCACTCACTTGCTACCTGACCTTCAACAGGAGAGGACCGGCACTGCTAGTGCTGCTGTGACCTGTGTCTTGAAGGGACAATGGCTCATGTGTCTGGGGAAAGGGCCCCTGCCTTCTCTGCAGAGCAGTTGGAGAAACTGGTGAATGGGATCCCACCCCAGTACACATTACTCTACGGTCCTCCAGACAAACAGGTGAGTACACTGTGAGCATGATGCGTGGGCCATGAAAGTATGGAGTGCTGTGGATGTAAGCCACTTGTTGGGGTGATGCTGAGGCATCCTGACCAGAGTGCAGCATGTAAGGTGGTCATGTATGTGCATCAGGGCATGGGTGGGAACTGGTGGGCAATGAGTATGACGGTCCAAAGGGGTGAGTGATTTCCTTTTCTGCTGTCTTTTCCCTCCAGGTCAGTGCCCACCAGAAAAAGGGTATTTGGCGTGCCATCACCAAGGAGGTGCAGACCCTGGGGGTCTTTCACAGGCCTCTGCCTCTACCCACTGCCGCAAGAGATGGGAGGACCTGCGCCGCTGGTCAAAGAAGATGGCGGTGGCCCAGCTGGGGCTGGCCGCCCAACGTGGAAGGGGTGCCCGTCGCACCATGACCCCCCTAATGTTCTGCATCCTGGCCGTGGCCTATTTGGAGTTGGATGGGCGTTTGAGGGCATCACAGCAGCCACAAGGGGGTGAGTACAGATTCAGAATCATGACTGTGCACGCGTTAAGGTGTTACCCGGGTGGAGGATGTGGGCTGTGGGTGCCCCAGCCCACGGCGAACATGGCAGGGTAGGTCCCTTGTTGGGCAGGCTCTGGAACACTCCTACCCCAATAGTGTAAGTGGCCATCTACTACTGGGCAGGGTCCTGTGGGTTTCTGGTGTGCAGATGCTGGTGTTAGGCATTGTACCCCATGGACTGGTGACTAGCTGTGTAACTGGTAGTGCATGGCCTAGTGCATGGCAGCTCCCTTTGTGTAGTGTACGCCAACGGTGGTGTTGTTGCTTGCATTGACCAAGTGTATCCTCTGTCTCCCCCCCTTTTTGTTTTGTCACCCTATCCTTGTGTACATTAGCATCATCTGGCAGAGGAGCAGAGGCACCGGTGACGGAGGGAGCTGTATCACATATGGGCCTGGAGGCCGAATCCACCAAGGGTGAAGGCACCAGTGGGATGGAGGGCGAGGGGAGCACCATGGCGGGGATAGGAGGGGGACAACAGACAGCGACTCCGCCTCTGATGGAAGCTCCATGGCGGTGGCGGACACCTCTGTGCCCACCCCAACAACAGGTACAGCCGCCACCCCCCCTACCAGCACCGCCCTCCTAGCAGCCCCTCAGCGTGTTTCACGTGCCCACTCACCCAGGAGGGTGGGCATCTCCTTCGCCCCAGGCACCTCAGGCCCTGCCCCAGTCAACCCTGCTGCCCTCAGTGAGGAGGCTATTGACCTCCTGAGATCCCTCTCTGTTGGGCAGTCAACCATTCTGAATGCCATCCAGGGTGTAGAGAGGCATTTGCAACAAACAAATGCATACCTGGAGGGCATTCACTCTGGCGTGGCAGCCCAACAGAAAGCATTTCAGGCTCTGGCCTCAGCACTGATGGCAGCCATTGTCCCTGTGTCTAGCCTCCCCCTTCCAACTTCATCTACCCAGTCCCAATCCCTCAACCTCAGCCTATCCCAAGCACACCTTCAGACCAGCATTCACCCAAATCAACACACAGAAGTGGGTCAGGCAAACATAAGCACCACACTTCATCTCACAGGCACTCACACAAGCACCATGCCCATGCACACACACCAACATCCACTGCCTCCACTGTGTCCCCCTCCTCCTCATTGCCCACTTCCCTCCCAGTATCGCCTCCACTCACACCTGCATGCACTACATCCTCATCCACTACCTCCATCATCAGCACACCCATCACAACACACCCCTCAGTGGCAGTCACCACCCCCACAACCATGCACACATCCTCTGTGTCCTCTCCCAGTGGGTCTGTGACCCCCTCCTCCCAAAGTACACAAATGCAAGCACCCACCCACCAAACAGTCATCCACCTCACAACAGCATCTAGCCCATGCACCTTCACCCAAACTCAGCAGACAGACACCTCCTACAACCACTCCCTCTTCCTCCACTCCCAAACCCTCTCCATCTTCCTGTCCCAGTGTGTCTAAAAAACTTTCCCTGGCTAACGTTGACCTCTTCCCTAACCCTCCCCCCCGTCCTTCCCCTCGGGCCAGGTTGTCCAGATCCCAGGCCAGCCCCTCAGCCACCAAGTCGGCGTCTGCTGTGGTACCTGCAACTCCCAGAGGATCAAAACCCACCCAGCAAGGCCTCCTCCAAATCCCAAGCTGCCAGTGCCAAGGACCCAGCAGCATCTACCAAGGTGAGGAAGGGGCAGAAAAGCCAAGGCAAGGCACTTCAGGCCTCGGAGGCTCCAGGTGAGGGCCTGGTGCCCACCATCAGAACCACCAGCCCCGCCACCTATACCGCGGCAAGCACCGCCACAGGCACCGCTGCACCGCTGCAAGCACCGCCATAAGCACCGCCACCTACCCCCTCCAGAACCAGTGGAGATTCCACCCCCTTGAGAGACTGTTTCTTTGCACTCCCCAAGCAGTGGGCAACCCACCTACTTGAGAGACATGAAAGACTGTGGCTTTGCACTCCCCAGGAGCAGGCAGTGGGCAACCCACCCACTTGGGAGACTTGGGAGACTGTGGCTTTGCACTCCCCAGGACCAAGCAGTGGGCAAACCACCCACTAGAGAGACTGTGGCTTTGCACTCCCCAGGAGCAAGCAGTGGGCAACCCATTCACTTGAGAGACTGTGGCTTTGCACTCCCCAGGAGCAAGCAGTGGGCAACCCACCCACTTGAGAGACTTGAGAGACTGTGGCTTTGCACTCCCCAGGACCAAGCAGTGGGCAAACCACCCACTTGAGAGACTGTGGCCTTGCACTCCCCAGGACTAAGCAGTGGGAAAACCACGCACTTGAGAGACTGTGGCTTTGCACTCCCCAGGACATCGCTGTGGGCATGGAGCCCCCTCGAGGAGAAGTGGCGTAGTACCATCTTCCGGCTGAGGTGCCCCCCACCTCCTCCATCCCCCTGGGGTGCCTGTGTGTTTTCGACCTGATGCCCCTGCAGTGTTCTCTCAGTATTGAGGCAGGAGTCAAGTGTGGGCTTGGCCCATGATTTTTGGCCCAGTGGCCCATTGACATTTGCAAAGGACAGTGTACGGCCTTCTGTATATATTGTAAATAATTGTATATACTGTTTTTCGATTCATTAGATATCTACCTATCACTAAAATATCACTGATTTAACTAAATTCCTTTTGTCCTCGCGTTCTTCCAGGGGGTAACAGGGTGTAAATGTAATGTTGAGGCATGTGTTTGTCTGTATGGCGTTGTGGGTGGGGGTGTTGCCTGTGGCGTGCGTGTGTCACTCTCTTTTCCTCCCACTCACCTGTGTGCTAGGTGCAGTACTCACCATGGCCGTCGTCGCCGCCGCCTCCTGTGATATTCCTCGTGTATGAGGAGGTAGACCAGCATGGGGAGGACCTGCAGCTCGGGTTCTGGTCCTGGTTCTTCGTTGATTCTCGGAAGGTGAGTAGTTTCCCTTCCAAAGACTGTTTCCGCCGTGCCTTTGATGGCGTTGGTACCACCCCGGAAAAGCTGGCGGATTGGCGGATTTTGATGGGGTGGGAGGTACATTGTCATCCGCATGTCTGTTGTCACTGACCGCCACGGTGTTTGTTGCTACCGCCGTGGCAGTCGGTGTGTTAAAGTGGCTGTCTGTGTTGGTGGTTTACGCCGTGGTCGTGATCCCATTTTTGTTACCGCCGGCCTGTTGGCGGTATTACCGTCGCTTTAACACGGACCGCCAGGGTTGTAATGAGGGCCTATTTGTGCTAGGTAGGCGAGAACCCCCAAACAAAAAAATACACCAGGAGCGACTGCCCCTTCTCCTCCATAACAGAATGAAGAGCTGTTATCACTATTTTCTAAAAGACATGAATCCATAGAAATTGTATCAGGACTCTGCTTGTCATGCATTAAAATCTCTGGGGTCTATTTGTGAGCCGGATTGCGTCACTCCTGCACCACGCAATGTGGTGCAAGAGAGATGCAAACCGTACATGGCATGGTCCTGAGTAGGCCCCTCTGTCTGCAACATGTTTCCCTATAATAGTCCTTTCTGACTGGAATCACGCATAAGAAAGCAGTGACAGGGCTTTCCCTCCCCCACTCGGCGCAGGCAGTCGGAAACGGTGGCTTTGTCAGCTGTGGCCACGCAGCCTTTTCTTCACCACCGGCGAGGCTGTGAGGGGGTGGGCGGAATCCTCACCCGCTAGGATTTTGTAATGAAGCACATTTACAAATAAAGTAGGCTGTTCTCTTCACAATTAAAAGCGAGCAGAAAATCACAGATCCGTTCCACATAAGCGAGATCAGAATGTGAAGCAGCCAGCTTTCTGTATTGTTGTACTGCTAATGAAATGAAGCAATGGCATTTTGAAAATCTCCTGCATGCTCTCGTGACTGTAGGCACAGCGAAACTGTTGTATTATATTGGGATTCAAGAAAAACTCACACATCCACAAATATTATTAATCAAAAATTGAATTAACTACCAGCACTTTCCTTTTCCTTGTCGATGCATGCGCCCTGCTCAGCCACGGGAGAGCGTCGGTGGGACGGTGCTATAGGACGGCTGGGGCAGGATTCAGTTAGTACTGTACTGCTTCATGGCGTCTTTGGGAGGGGGATCAAGGATGGCTGACCAACCCCCACTGGGAGCCTGTGCTCGAGCTTCACGCTGGCCACAGCGCACAGCTAAATAGACAAGGCATGGCCGGTGGCCCTCGAATGACTAACAAGGCCCCACAGTTGGCCTGTGCTCTTGCTCCAGACTTGCCACAGTGCACAGCTAAAGAGACACGGCATCGGCCGGTGGCCCTGGAATGACTGACCAGCCCCCACTGTGGGCCTGTGCTCCTGCTGCACACTGGCCACAGTGCACAGCTAAAGAGACCCAGCGTGGGGGCGGTGGTCCTCGAATCCTGTTTTCTCGGGGCAATGAGCAGAGCGGGGACTGGCACTGTTCTTGTAAAGACGATTCGGGCTCACAGGGGACACTTTAGCACAACCTACCAATGTCCTCTCTGTTCCCAAGGGCCAGTGACTGCGCATTGACCCTCTTACCTCTGCTCACCTCTTAGCCACTGCACAGAGCACTGTCTGGATGCCCATGCAGCACCAGTGGAGCCTTTGTCCCTATAATTAATGTGCAAGTCGCCAAGTTTATCCTTTGCACAATCCGTAGCTTCCCATTCAGATTTCTTCCTCACGGAGTTGCCCCCACTCGTCGGTGGCCATGTTTTACTGTGCCTCGCGACTTACATATGTTTGAGGTTTTAAGATTTCAGAATGTTATTTGCTTTTTAGAAAACGACCTTCCAGTGGCGTCCTACTTAGAATTTACAAGCTCAGTTAGCTCACTCTTCACCCCCTCCCCTCCGCCCCCCTCCCCCCCCCCCCCCCCCCCAGGTCATCAAAGCAGCCTTCCGCGGAGCAGACGTTCTTTAAAGCAGTATCACTGAACCAGTCACTTCCTACTCTTGGCGAACAATGGCCAGCCCCCGAAGCAGCCAAATCCACCACTGCACGTGAAAACCAGATGACAAAGTGAATTGAAAGAGTCAACGGGTCGGAAAAGCATTACAAGCATCTGTGTTTAAACTTCAAGACTTAATAAGTGTTATGTGTTTTGCCAACCAACCCGTATTTAAACATGGAGTGTTTAAATAGTAGTTTCTGGGAAAAATTAACCAATTAAAAAAAATGAACAGAGAGAACCGTGCAAGAGCAGAACTAAGGTTAACTAGGCCTGCCCCCTCAGGGTCTCATACCTGGTCGCATTTCAAAACGGACATTCAAAGTGGTCACTATCAGGCCCTGTATTTATGTCCTTAAATTTAGTGATGAAAATACTGATCTACTTCTGAACAAGGAGTGTAAAAACGTTACAGTAATCCACGTCAGCAGTTTAGTTCCTCTATATATTTCCCAGGTTTTCTTTAATCTTGCATTCCTTAAAAGACAGCTATTGGCAGGATAATGTGTCCAACACAATGTAGTTTTTTGCATTCATGCCACGCCCCAAATTACACAGACCATGACCTTTTTAGAGACTCCCCACTTCTTTCATGCTACTTAAAGCACTGCTTGGCTCTAAAAAGCCGTTCAAGTGCCGATCCTTGAAAAAATGTGACTTGGAAATCATGTGCAAACATCATATAAAAAAATATACATCTTCAAAATTAAAAAATTGTAGGTCTTTGACATGTGGAAGAGTTTTGCATTAATACATCAGGTGATATTACTGCATTAAGAGCTATCTATTAAAAGTGATAAACATGAATTTAGAAACATTCCTGATAGCCATACATTCCCCGCCCTTAAGACAGTAGCTTAAGACAACGCCATTAGTGAACTAAAAGGCGCGTCAGACCTTATGTGTACCCTATATGTGGCCTAGATTCTTATTATACATAGAGCAACATTCTAGCCTGTTGAATCATCAAACACAAGAGGTTTTGTGAGGCATTCATCCTAAACTAAACTGTTTTTGAAGGTGCTATCATATGTGATAAAAAAGAGAAAAAGAGATTCAGTGTAATACAATCACGCAACTTGGTGAGGAGGGGAAAGCCGGGAGTGATCCTAGGTCTTCTAGTTTCACACTGTACATTTCAGTCACTAAATAGGTATGTCTTTCTCTTTTCTGTTCTGCATCAAAGCTTTTTGCTGTGCCTTTAATTCTTAGTGGTGAGATTGGAATTTGGGTGGCAGGCTGAAGTCACATGAAAGTTCGACTTGTTTTGTCCTCGATGGTCCAACAGGAGCTCGAGCTAAACCTGAACCAGGCCTCTGACTCGAGCTTTCAATTGCTCGCCCACCTCTATCTAGAACAAACGTCTTCTGGCGCTCTTCAATGCTTTCCGGCAGAGTTACTGCTGAATCAAAGATCACTTTTTTGATATTTATAGGTGTGGTTCAATATCTAATTCTTCAGGAGCTCCTTCTCAAGCAATTGTCCTCTTTAAACTAGATTGGTGCTGCATTCTTCCCAAGGAACAGTCATGTGACTGTCCTGCCCTTCTCAACACTCCACTGTCACTTTGTCATAGAATCATATCTTCGCACTTGTGGGATTGCAACATTCGCTTCTTATAGCATGCGCTGATGCCCTTCGCTGTGCTGAATAAATGGCATTAGACAAAATTCAAAAGGGTATTCAGTTAGTCTGCCTGTTGTTTTATTCGTGAGAATGGATATGAGGGCATCTACTGTTGCAATTCCGGCAAGGGGGCCCTCTTCCCAGAAACAGCGTCTTACACATCATAAAGGACCACTTCATATGCTCCAGATTCTTTTGCCTTTCTGAGGAAAGAGTTGAAGTGTGATACCATGGCACTACCACCAGAGTCCAGTCCCAGGGCATCTCAAAGGCTAGCTGAGGGCAACACTTATGTGACAGACTGTTTAGATCCCACTGCTGGTGACCAAACCACACAGCATGTCACCACATAGGACAATTCTGTGATCTTCTGTATACCAACTTAAATCTTTAGCTTGTCCACCATCATCATAATCACCTGTCACTATGACCCTCCTTTCTCTCCTGCCATGCCCAATCAGGACTAAAAGGTAGCCTGCATCACACCCGCTTATCCTTTGCAACTGTAGTATTTTGGGAGGACACTGGTGCTAAGAGCAGCAGTTGCAACTGTAAGGGATTTACACAAAACTATCAGTCAAAATGGCCTTCAAGTGTGCCTTAATATGAATAGATTGTTGTTTATGGATTGTGGCCCCAGTGTCTGTTTCTCATGTTATGTCAGAACTGTAGCTCTGATAGCCCTTGCCCAACAGTGGTAATCTGAGCTCCGACTAAATTATAGCTAAACTAAAACTTCTGATTGCCAGTGGATAGAGCAACTTTTTGAGAGAGGCCCATGCCTCAATTTGTTTCCCATGAGATTCAGCTGTCATTTCGATGTATGCACATAAATCGGTCTTAGCCTCATTCTTCCGAGGTGTGAACATTACTGAGGTAATTTAGTGTATGTGTTTTATTGCACATTTGTGCCTCTGCACGAACATTAATTAAGCCTTTCTGATTCTCAGAGGACCCAATTCACAAAGAATAGGTTTGCCTTTCTTCTGGCTTACCCCTGAACTTCTAAGAGTAAGTCCCATCTACTCATGGACAAGTTATTTGTGAATCAGGTCCACTGTGTTTGGTATGACCTTCAGTAGGATGGCGCAGTGGTGCAACAATATTCATATTTGGTTGTTTATAAGTTGAAGGACTCATGAAGGAGTGTGGAAAGATTATTTTAATTAAACGAAATATTGGGTGAAGAATTAAGCATGTAGAAATAACGTGTAGGCCTGAAAATGAGAAGAAATGCATTTATTTTTTAATTTCTGTGCTTTCTTAGCAGTCAAAAATGCTCAAGGCAACAATATCTGTCGACTTTAGTTAAGGAATGCCACATTGACCACATATTTTTCTTGGTTGTCATTATTGACTTAGGTCAACAAAGTATTATGAGTAACTGTTAAATTTATTAGAAACATTTAACAATAGCTCATGATGAAAAATATATTCCTTTTAACCTTCACAGGTTCATAAGTTCATTGAATGAATAAAATATTTGGGCCTTGATTTATGGTGGCCTCATGCCATTCTAACGCCACATTAGCGTAATTTTTTTTACCCTAATGTGACATTGGAAAGTCAAAAACGCTGTGCCATATTTATAAAGTGATGCAGTACTTGCATTGCGCCACTTTGTAACCCCTTGCTTACATTATGCCTGTGCCAGGCATAATGTAAGCAAGGGGAGCGTTCGGGCGCTAGGGAGGGAGTACAAATAGCTCAAAGAAATCTATGAGATTCCTTAGTGCCATTTTTGTCAGCATTTTTTAACACTTGCTAAGAGCAGGCGTTAAAAAGAGGCTCCCATTGTGTTCAATTGGCCTCTGGGTGCTTTGCAGGATTAGGGTCAACATTTTTGATGCTGTGTAGGAAAGTACCATCTTGCCTTGCATGTTACCCCCATTTTTACTTGTTTGTCAGTTTGTTTTTGCCTGTGTCACTGGGATCCTGCTAGCCAGGACCCCAGTGCTCATAGTTTGTGGCCTATAAGTGTTCTCTGTGTGGTGCCTAACTGTATCACCGAGGCTCTGCTAACTAGACCCTCAGTGTTTATGCTCTCTCTGCTTTTAAAATTGTCACTGCAGGCTAGTGACTATTTCCACCAATTCTAATTGGTACACTGGAGCACCCTTATTATTCCCTAGTATATGGTACCTAGGTACCCAGGGTATTGGGGTTCAAGGAGATCCCTATGGTCTGCAGCATTTCTTTTGCCACCCATAGCGAGCTCAGACAATTCTTACACAGGGCTGCCACTGCAGCCTGAATGAAATAACTTCCACGTTATTTCACAGCCATTTTACACTGCACTTAAGTAACTCATAAGTCACCTATATGTCTGACCCTCACTTAGTGAAGGTTAGGTGCAAACGTTCTAAGTGTGAGGGTACCCAGGCACTAGCCAAGGTGCCCCCACATTGTTCAGGGCAATTTCCCCGGACTTTGTGAGTGCGGGGACACCATTACACGTGTGAACTACATATAGGTCAATACCTATATGTAGCTTTACAATGGTAACTCCGAACATTGCCATTTAACATGTCTAAGATCATGGAATTGTCCCCCCAAGCCAAATCTGGTATTTGGGTGCCAATCCCACGCATCCCCGTGGCTCCAGCGTGGACCCCCGGGTACTGCCAAACTAGCTCTCTGGGCTTTTCTCTTCAGCTACCGCTGCTGCCAACCCTAGACAGGTATCTGCCCTCCTGGGGTCTGGGCAGCCCAGTCCCAGGAAGGCAGAACAAAGGATTTCCTCTGAGAGAGGGTGTTACACCCTCTCCCTTTGGAAATAGGCGTTAAGGTCTGGGGAGGAGTAGCCTCCCCAGCCTCTGGAAATGCTTTGAAGGGCACAGATGGTGCCCTCCTTGCATAAGCCAGTCTACACCGGTTTAGGGATCCCCCATCCCCTGCTCTGGCACGAAACTGGACAAAGGAAAGGGGAGTGACCACTCCCCTGTGCATCACCACCCCAGGGGTGGTGCCCAGAGCTCCTCCAGTGTGTCCCAGACCTCTGCCATCTTGAATGCAGGGGTGTGAGGGCACAATGGAGACCTCTGAGTGGCCAGTGCCAGCAGGTGACATCAGAGACCCCTCCTGATAGGTTCTTACCTGGTTAGATAGCCAATCCTCCTCTGAGGGCTATTTAGGGTCTCTCTTGTGGGGTTCTCTTCAGATAACGAATGCAAGAGCTCACCAGAGTTCCTCTGCATCTCTCTCCTCGACTTCTGCCAAGGATCGACCACTGACTGCTCCAGGAAGCCTGCAAAACTGCAACAAAGTAGCAAGAAGACTACCAGCAACATTGTAGCGCCTAATCCTGCCGGTTTTCTCGACTGTTTCCTGTTGGTGCATGCTCTGAGGGCTGTCTGCCTTCACCCTGCACTGGAAGCCAAGAAGAAATCTCCTGTGGGTCGACGGAATCTTCCCCCTGCTAATGCAGGCACCAAACTTCTGCATCACCGGTCCTCTGTGTCCCCTCTCGTCTTCAGGAGCGTGGTCCCTGGAACACAGGAGCTGGATCCAAGTGACCCCGACAGTCCAGTGGTCCTTCTGTCCAAATTTGGTGGAGGTACGTCCCTGCCTCCCCACGCCAGACAGTAATCCTGTGTACTGCGTGATCTGCAGCTGCTAGGGCTTCTGTGCACTTTTGCAAGGATTCCTTCATGCACAGTACAGCCCAGGTCGCCAGCACTCTGTCCTGCATTGCTCAACTCGCTGAGTTGACCACCGGCTTCATGGGACCCTCTTTTGTTGTGTTGAGACAACCGCTGTGCTCAGATTTCTTGAACTCCTGTTCAAGTGCTTCTGTGGGTGCTGCCTGCTTCTGCATGGGCTCTCTCTGTGGCTGAGTGCCCCCTCTGTCTCCTCTTCCAAGGGGCGACCTCCTGGTCCTTCCTGGACCAGGGCAGCACCCATTATCTTTTTTGCGGTCTTTCTGCGTGCAAACAACTCAGTATCCTCCAGCACGCCGTGGGATGTCTTTTGACCAAAGGAGAAGTTCCTGGCAACTTCCGTTGTTGCAGAATCTTTGGCTTCTTCCATCCGGAGGCAGCCCTTTTGCACCTTCGTCCGGGGATTAGTGGCCTCCTGCTCCCCCTGGACACTTGCGTGACTCTTGGACTTGGTCCCCTTCCTTTGCATTTCCTCAGGTCCAGGAATCCGTCTTTAGTGCTTTGCAGTCAGTTGTTGCCTTTGCATAATCCCCTATCTCGACTTTACTGTCTTTCTGGGGTAGTAGGGTAACTTTAATCCTGCTTTTCAGGGTTTTGGGGTGAGGTATCTTGGACACCCTTAGTGTTTTCTTACACTCCCAGTGACCCTCTATACACTACACTAGTCCTGGGGTCCATTCGTGGTCCGCATTCCACTTTTGGAGTATATGGTTTGTGTTGCCCCAAGGCCTATTGTGTCCTATTGCATTCTATTGGGTTCTACAGTGATTGCACTACTTTTCTTACTGTTTACTTACCTGATTTTAGTTTGTGTGTATATTTTGTGTATTTTACTTACCTCCTAAGGGAGTATATCCTCTGAGATACTTTTGGCATATTGTCACTAAAATAAAGTACCTTTATTTTTAGTTATTGTGAGTCTTGTGTTTCTTGTGATATAGTGCTATATGATATAATTGGTATAGCAGGAGCTTTGCATGTCTCCTAGTTCAGCCTAAGCTGCTCTGCTATAGCTACCTCTATCAGCCTAAGCTGCTAGAACACTACTAATAAGGGATAACTGGACCTGGCACAAGATGTAAGTACCACAAGGTACACACTATAAGCCAGGGCAGCCTCCTACATGCTAGACCTGCAAAGCGCCAGGCTAGCGTAAAAAATGATGACACTAGTCTCCTTGACTATCACCATGGTGCACTGTATTTTAAATACGGCGCACACATGGTGGCATTAGGGGGACGCTAAGGGGTGCAAAAAAGGTTTTCATAAATCTGGGCCTTAGTTTGAAATCATAAAATCTGTTTCTTTATAAGTAAATTATATAGAAAAGGAGCGTGGAAAAGGAAATGTGATGTGCACATATACATTATACTACCCATTAACTTTTTCTCCTCCATTTTCTACAACTGTGAGAACCGGCATCCAATGGATAGATTAGTTGCAATGGTATAACACCATAACATGTTTCATAGTTGCTTTGTTAGGATAGATTAGTCAATGGAAGTTGTTCTGTTCCCATGAAGACATCGATGTTTGATTGGCTAAACCGGTGATGGAGACAAAGAAGAAGCTACAAGTTAAGTTGTTTGTTTATTATAAAATGCATGTTCCTTAAGAAGTTATTCCATTTATAACACAAATAGATCTCTCTCACACAGATACTCTCTGAATAATTTGAGGGTTTGCAGACAGATACTCTCTAAGACACTTTTTGTCAGACTCACTATGAGCTCCTTTAAAAGTAACACTTAGAAGCATATTTATACTTGTTTTGCGCTGAATTTGCATCATTTTTTGGCGCAAATTTAGTGCAAACCAAACTCCATATTTATACATTGGCGCTAGACCCGCCTAGCGCCAAATTTATGGAGTTAAAGTCATTTTTGGAATGTGGAAACTTACTTTGCGTCAATGTGATTCAGAGTAGGCTTTCCCGTGCAAAAAATGACTCTATGGTCCTAGCGCCATATTTATCCCCGTGCTAAAATCACACATGGAAGGGAGGAGGGGTCCAACAAAAACTTAACACCTGGATCAGGGCAGGCATTAGGGGACCTGTGGGCCTATTTCCATTGTGGAAAACCATGGAATAAGCCCACAGGTGCCCTCGCCGGGCCCCAGGGACACCCCCACCCACACCAGAGGGACAGAGGAGGATGAGGGACCCCATCCCAGGTAAGTATAGGTAAATATAGGTAAGTACAGGTAAGTATTTGTTTCTAAAGTGCCATTGGGGCCCTGAAATGGCACCCCCTACATGGCACTGGGTGCAATGACCAGGCCCATGGTCCCCTGTGCTGGCAATTGGGGTGTTGGGTATGACTCCTGTCTTTTTTAAGACAGGAAGCATGTGGTATTGGTGGTTTTGCATCAGAAAATGACTCTAGGCAGATTAGAGTCATTTGTTTTTTTACTTTCACCTGGCTAATGTCATTTTTTGGTGTGAAACCCCCTTCTTCCATACCGCCAGCCCCACCCGACTAATGCCATTTTTTTAACGCTAGCCTACCCTACAGAAATTGTGCAAGCCAGTGCTAAACGTTTTGGTGCAAAACTGCATTAGAACAGTTTTTCACCAAAAAGTATAGATCAGGGCCTTAGATTCATTCTATGACTCTTTTTGCCTGGAACATATTTTGCTTCAGACGCTTCATTGAGTTTCTTAACACTTTCACATCTCTGATTTACAAACTCTTTATGGATTCTTCTAATTAATTGATTGATTTCTTTACAAAACCATCCTTTGGGTTAGAGTAGGGAACTTACTGTATGAGGGCTGCTTTATGCATTGTCCTGTTTACTGTTTATTATTTGATCTTTGATTATAAAATTAGTTTTGTGTCAATAAAGAATAGATACTAACATTGATAGTAAATATATTAAACTTCTTTCAACTCTCATCATTGACTCTTATGAAGAAAAGTCATTGATAAATTGAGAATTTTTAATGTTTTTGATTTGGAGCTTCTCTCACCACAAAGTTTCACTACGTAGAATCCAGTAGTAAGCAGAGATTTTTAAATGATTTATTTCAAGACTCCACTCTAACACTTGTGTAGGAAGATTATAGTAAGATCAGTATGCATAAATACAGCAGAAGTTCAATGAGCTCTCTAGCAAATAGCCTTGAAGATACACCCAACTTCCATAAGCTAGCCATCTTTTAGAACACTGATTGGGTCACTGTTAAAGTGAGATAGAGTGTGTCTGTTTTATAGTCTTTTCATAGCAGCACAAATAGAGCTGCCTTCTTATTGTACTTACTCATCCCCTTCTTTACTTCTGTACTATTACTATACCTTTCAATAGGCTTCAGATAGTTTCCAAAGCATTTCTTCTGATTGCTCAAGCAGTGGCAAAGCCCATAGGCTTCACCTATGCAAGACCTATTGACATTGTCAAAGTTTTTTAAAGATGTTGCACAGCAGCACGGGCTGCTGTGCAACATAGCTTAAAGTAAATAAAAACAAAATGCTATGGTATGGCCAGCATGGACCGATTCATAGTGCTTTGGAGCATATTTACAAGCCCCTTGAACCACCTTGGTGCCACTATAGCATTGTTTGTTTGACACTAAGGTTGGCTTTCACCCACACCAGATTTACAAAGTGGTGAAATGCATGCATTGCATCACTTTGTAACCCCTTGCGCCACATTATGCCTGAGCCAGGCATAATGTATGCAAGGGGGGCATTCCAATGCAGGGAGGCTCGAATAATTTGGGGCAGTGAAATTTACTTGATTTCACTGCACTATTTTTTCTGTCATTTTTAATGTCTGTTCAAGTCAGGAATTAAAATGATGCACCCATTAAAATCAATGGGCCTCCCCGTGCCTTGCTGCACTAACGTCAACTTTTCTGATCCTAGTGCAGCAAAGTGCCACAACAGCATAAAAAATTCTCATGCTGTTGTGGCAACGATCGCCATTTTGTGCTGTATTGTAAATATGGTACAACCATGGTGTCATTAGGTGGGGCAAGTGCGATGCAAGAGAAGTGGTGCATCAGGACTGATGCGCCACTTTCTAATAAATATGCTCCTTTGTTTTTTTATTTACTTTAAGACATGCTGCACAGCTGCCCATGCCACTGTGCAATTTGCCTTAAACCAGTGTACGAGTTTGGTAAGCAACCCTCTCTTTTGTGGAGAGAATGTGGCATAAAGGCCAGAGCTGCTAACTGGGGCTCATGGTTCACGTCTCGGCATTGGCTCAACATCCTGTGATTTTGGGAATGTCACTTAATCTCCCTGTGCCCAAAACCAAAAATGTATGTATTCTTGTGGAATGTAACTGCTGCTGATGTAAAGCACTCCAGTACCTTCAATTCAAATTAGTGCTATATAAACCTGGAAAAAAATCAAGAAAAGGGAGGAGGATGGAAAATAAGTTGGGAGGTGAGTAGGTTAAAGAGAATGATGGGATGGTGGGGTGCTCAGTAGTTAAAAAGAGTACCTGAAGTGGTCTGTGGCCAGTGGAAAGAAACTAGCCACAGGAAGCAGTACTTGGTCCATGCTCCCAGCAAGTACTAGGAGACTGAAGCCCAGGAGGAAGCCGGAGGTGAGGAGGAGGCATCAACCAATAGGAATCAAGGAAAAAAGGGTGACATGGGATCTAATCAATGGTAAGTAAAGGTAAGTAATTAGCAGGCTCCTAGCCCCTCTTAGCAGTTTTTTTACAAACGATTTTGCATGCGCAGCACAAGTGCTGTGCAGGCAAAACCTAAACAACAGTCTAAAGACTTGTCCAGGCCTCAGCGTTTTCCAGTTTTTTCTTCTGTAGCTTGACAAACTCCAAATGTGTAGGGAGTATGCTCTGTGAATAATGTGTGGACGTTCTGGTGGTCCTTTTAGGCCTGAAACAAACCACAGAGATAAAAGGACAACCCCATTGTCGAGTCAAAAATCATAACCTTCTTACATCCCCTGCAGGGCTGTGTTTTAAGGTGAATGGAACATTCATGCATTTGTTAGAGTGTGCATCATGGCATTCCCCAGAGCAGCCTGGTTTCAGTGTGTAGATACAGTTCATGACTCCGTTCGTGTATGAAAAGCTCATTTACTGGGCTCACTAGGATTGTAGAGGGAGAATGTCAGTCATTATGTCCCCTTTTCAGGCACTTCTCTACACATTATGCTAGAATGAGCACATAATATTTCTGTTTTTTTGTTCATTCACCCACATTGTATAAAGTATTATCCCACTTGGAACGTATTTTGCTATCATATTGTATCTTATTTACTATACTCATCTCATAAATTATAAAAGTCTATAATAACAAAACATTACACTAATGACTGACAGTTGTTCCTTGAGTATTCAGTTACTCACTCAATGGAACACAAAGGGCATCATTACGACTTTGGTGATATTTTGGAAAAAACAAAAGACTGCAATGTTGGTGGTAATCCGACCACGGTGTTAAGAGTCACATTGTGAAGTCTGCCCAAAAACAGCCAAAATTAAGAAACTGCCAGGACACTCGAGGAAGGAAAAGAGGCAGGTCTACCACCAGCACTGCCAGGCCAACATAATTTCACCCACCAAATTACGATCCACAAATCACCACAGCGGTTCTTCCATGGTGGAAAACCATTGGCAATCCGAAAACGGCGGTCACCACTCACTTCAGTCAGAGCACATCACCACAGTGGATAGTTTGATACCCCACACCTGACACACATCCACACACCAGACACACCTATTCACAGCACCATATAACACACCCCTACATAACCCACAACCCTTTGAATCCAGAACACATACACATACACTGAGAAGCCAAAATTATAAGATTTAGCTCTTGTACACCATAGGCACATCAGCACAACTATCACAATACACACATCACTAGCACACACAATCTGCGTTGACCCTCTCCACCTCACATCGCAGCACCTACACCTCACCAATTACCCAACACTGCACCCTTGCACTCACTACACCCCAAACCGTCTACACAACCACAACCATGTCCCCACAAAAACACTCACATTTCATTGATGACGAGTTGAGGGTCATGGTGTATGTAATTGTTAGGGTAGAGCCACACCTGTTCGGAGCATAGGTCCAACAAACATCTATTGCCAGGAAAATTGAGTTGTGGCAAAGGATAGTCGACAGGGTCAAATCTGTAAACAGTCATCCTCACACAAAGGATGACATCGGGGAGAGGTGGAACAACCTACTGGAGATGGTGTGTTCCATGGCATCCAGACACCAGCTAGCCATACAGAAAATTGGCGGTGGGCCCCCACCTCCTCCCTCTACTTTTACTTCATAGGAGGAGAAGGTCTTGGACATACTGCATCCAGAAAGCCTCACAGGCATACCGGGGGACTGGAGTCTGGTAAGTACCCACAACGTTTATGTCACACAATTGTCTTGCCCTGCATGCTTCCATACCATTCAAACCCACTCAAATAAACTGCTACACCTCTCACCAAATCACCTTATACCCCTTTCTGGTATGGCACCTCTCCACTGAGCCAAACTGCCCTCACAGCCCTTGAAAATGGCATGTTCACTACAGGCTAATCATATCACTACAACTCCCAGAATGCCCCAACCCATCATTGTGAAAACATGGAATGTGCACAACACATCACATGTAATGCATGTACAACTCAATTACTAGCTACACCATCTAGATTGTTCCAGAGAGAACCAGTACAATGCAATGACCGCAATGCAATGGCACACTCAACTTAGCAGTCAAAGCAAAATACGTCTACAGCTGAGTGACCATTCCTACTGGCCACAGATAAAATATCTCAAACCAAAAATAGAAAGGAAGAAGGCTGAGTCGATTCACATGCACAACATATAGATACAGTACAATTTCCCTTGCATACCTACGTACTGTGTGGCTTTGATGTGTGACATCTAGCAAGCCTGACTGTTCACTAGGCAACAGAGGTGATGAGTCATGGCAATAATCAGATAAACAGATCCCATCTGCAGTGAAATTTGTACCATCCTAGTATAATGACTCCAAACTTGGACTATGGAAATCAAGTCACAGAGTTGTATGTAAAATGAAGGTATCCTGTGCAGCAGCTGTCAATGCCTTTGCCGGACATCGTGTTAGGTCACTGTGTGCATCTTACACAAATGCAACTGAATACAATGTATACTGAACTCTGTCTCACTCCCTCCAAGGGTAGCCTTGCCACTGCCACAATGGAGAGGATACATAAGACTGCCAGTCCCCCTCAGGATGAAGGCCACAGTAAGGACACCAGCTTTGGATGTCTGGACACTGACAAACAACCTGGTCCATCCGGGACACCTGGTCAGTCGACAACCCTCAGCCTCACCCTGCCCACAGCAACTCCCCTCAATCCAGTTGCATCAACATCACAGGCAACCATTCGCCCCCGAACCTGTCTCTCACGGATTGTACCATCTATTGTGTGCCCCACACTACAGGTACCTGAGTCTCACCTTGCCACCCCTGATAGCGCTGGACCTGCAACCACTGGGAGTGGGCACACTGTGCCACAGGCACAGACACGTGGGGTTAGGGTGTGTGGGAGGGATATTGTAGGCCAGAGGATGGGGTCTCAAAGGGACACCACTGACCAGGAAGCCATCTCCCAAGTCTTTGGAGCATACCAAAGTTCCCAAGACAGGATGGACCAAATCATCACTATGTTGGGGGGAAATGAAAGGCTGCAGAGGAACCACCACCAGGAAGTCATGCAGCAGTGGCAGGCACAAAATGCCTTCATGGCTACCATTGCAGGGGTGCAGAGGGACATCTATACCACCCTGATTAGTTTTGCTACATAACATCAGACACCTTCCACTAGCAATGTAACTTCTGTCCCTTTAAAATCTGTGGTTGCTAGTGGAATGGAGGCCCTGCCAGGGGAACTTCCTGCCTCAGACACCCCTCCCTTTGTAGCTGAAGAACCCACCACAAACGTGGACATCCACCCAGACATCCAGCAAGAACAGATGCCAAGAGTAAACCCACTGTCAGGAAGTGAACGTATCCTGATTAGTCCCCCTTCTGTTTCACAGATACACCCTGTTGATTTTTCTGAAACCTGGACAGGACACTGGACTTGTGTTACCAACTGGTGTAGCAGCTACCCTGATGAAATCATCCACCATGACTTCACCCATCACTGTTATGTACACATATATTAGTATTATGGTTACAGGTTACTCTTTATATGCACAACAAAACACACTTAAACACAGGTACTGTGTATATGTCATTTTAATCCATGTACAATAGTAATGCATGGCTAATTTTGTTGCAGTAATTCCCCCCTACATCCCTGTATCGAACAGGCATTGTAATGGATATCAGATGGAGACACCTTAAGTAGAAGACTCTTTACAACAGGAATGTTACAGGACAGATGTTAAACAGGTTGAAATCCAGGTCAATACAAATGTATAGTCAGTATTGCAATCAGCACATATAGCGTGACAGAGAGTACCATCAGGATGTATGCAATTGTGTCATAAAATGCATAGACACAGGATACAGAAGTCAGGCTCATGATAATCTAACTACAAAGCAAGGTCACACCAATAGGTCCTCTGTATTACCTGGTATAGGCTCTTCATAAACCCATACCATAGTTTATAATTGACATATCCCATGGAACATACAAAGATCAGAACAGAGGAATCCAGTACTGAAAGCATACACTAACATTGCTCCCATACCTGCAGGTGTGTCACTCACCTATGTCAGTCTACAGTGACATGCAACTTGGACTGCAAAGTCAGAACAAAATGACAACTAGGTACAATGGATGTCACTATTTACTCCACCTATTGTGAAGTGAGAGGCTATGATCCAACCTTAGCCCATGTGGCAGACACTCCTCCAGACACCATTTGACATCCTCCTCTACCCCACATCAACCTTATACCCCAATTACAATAAACTTATATCACCAGGTATCAGGTATCTGTCAAGTACACCTCTCATGTCTGTCAGCAATTTCCAGCTGCTTCTGACACAGTATTCTTCGAGTCAAGGTTGCAGAGACAAACAGGATCTAGGCAAATCTGTGTGTGAAAGGGAAAGAGGATAGGACATTGCACATACCATACTTCAGATCTGAGAATTCAGTACCAAAAGTGTAACTTAGCATCTGCTACAACAATACATGTGAATGCAGAATGATCTACCCTGTACACAATACAATATTCCAGTCTGCATTCACAACTCACTCATAGGCATTGGAGCTCATTACACCACCACAGAAGAAGCAAGTAAGGAACTGTGATGCCACCAATCTACATCTGGTTGTATATTTACATCTGAACAATAGCTCTATTTCACATACCTATGTGTCAGTTGAAGTACTGATTGATGAGATTGGCCCTAGAGTCACCTGCTTCATCTTCCTCTGGCTCTTCATCAGTTGGCATATCAGCATTACAGCCACAGCTTCAGCTGCCTCCCCCTCATCTGCTATCAATGTTATCCGATTTCTCAGGGCTAGATTGTAGAGCATGCAGCAGGCAACTATTATCTGACATACCTTATAGGGCGAGTAGAGGAGGGCTCCCCCAGATAAGTCCAAGCACCTAAATCTTGCCTTCAGGAGCCCAAAAGTCCACTCAACTACACACCTTGTCCTCCCATGGGACGAATTGTAGTGGACTTCCCCTAGCATGGTTGGGTACCTCACTGGTGTCAACAGCCAAGGATGGTTTGGATAGCCGGAGTCACCTGTGACCACACTGTGAAAACAACACAAACATGTATGTGTGACATGCTACAATTTGATGGCAGGAGACGTAAATCACAAACACACAGTTCCATGGTAACTTACTAACCAGCAAGGCTCTCTCTGTGTAGAGTTGTGTCATTAGCAGTGGGACATTGCTGTTTCTCATGATGATTGAATCATGCACAGATCCGGGATACTTGGCTATAACTTGTGAAATGTACTGGCACACACCACCTGAACGTTGATTGAGTGGTAGGTTTTCCTGTTCCTATACACCTGTTCATTTGTGCTGGGAGGGACCAAGGCTGCATGGGTGCCATCAATGGCTCCTACCACATGTAGAATGTGTCCCAGCTCATAAAAGTCTGCCTTCACGTAGGCCAAATCCGCTCGGTGGGGAAACCTGATGTAGCTGTCCAGTTGTTTAAACAATGCACACAGTACATCCTTCAAAACCAGACTGATCATGGGCTGAGATATCCCTGCCGTAAGAGCCACTGTATTCTGGAAGGACCCTATGGCCAAGAGGTGTAGAACTGATTAAACTTGAATGATAGAAGGTTTGCTATAGGGATTGTGAATGGCAGGCATCAGATCTGGCTCCAACTGATCACATAGATCCATGATGGTTTGACAATTCAGACAATATGTCTGAATGACATGCCTGATGGTTGTCTTACTCTCCTTATGGCAGGATAACTATGTGAAAAAAGTAAAAATAGTATGAAAAATGCAGAATGCACATATCTATTGCAGCTATTTATATTCCTCACACCTAACAGCTGAGGAGACCGGCTACAACATCTAAGATATGCAGTACCGCACATAGCTATTTATCCTATTTGACCCTCCTTGTTGCACATTGCCAAATATAAGAATGGGATATAACTTTTGTATCTACTGTAACTGTCAATGTGTTAATGACTTAGCACGTATACATATATCTCACATATTGTTGGACTTATTTGTTTTATTCTGACAAATAGTAACCTCCGAGTAGCTGTACAGAGCTATCACCACATGTCTTCACACAACACAGCTTATATTGCACATATGCACAATATGTCACCCAAGCATGAGGGCAGTACGTACAGATGTACAGCACAAAAGGGGGTAAAATATATGATGCAGATTTGGAAACAGCACCATACATGAAATGTGCTCAAACTGGCAGGTGCCTGACCTACTGTACTGGACAGGTGGAAGTGACCTCAGTCTGCCGGCGGAAGTCGCCATGGCGGTAGGTGGTCACAACCATGGTGCAATTTGCCATTGGAAGACATTGCTACCTTTGGCGGAGAAGGGCTAGTGGTGATGTTCGCCACTGATGACGGTCATGTATGTGGCGGCCATGACTGCCATCTTCTGCAGTATTGCTCACTTGACTCCTAACACTGCTGCCAGCAAGATCTCCACTACCTGAGCTGCTGTGTATTGCCTCTGGAAGCTACCATGCCATGCCCTGCAGGTGAAAGGGCCCCAGCCTTCACCCCAGAAGAGCTTGAAAAGTTAGTGGAGGAAGTCCTACCCCTGTATGAACAGCTATATGGAGCACCAGAGGAGCAGGTGAGTCCAATGTCATAGCAATGTGTGATAGGTGATGTGTTAGACGGTGTACCGTTGATGTGAACTTGTCAAGTAGTTGATGCATGAAGATGGACTATTGTGGAGATGTGAGACCAGAGAGGATGGTTATGTGTGCCAACTCGCTGTTACTGATGTGTACTGTCCAGTACTATTGGTATAGTGCATGTGGACACAACTTTCTCCTTTTGTCTGTGTCATCCATCCAGGTCAACGCCCATCAGAAGAATGCCATTGCCAAGCAAGTGCGGATCCTGGGGGCCCACAGACGGTGGAGCACCCACAGTAGAAAGAGGTGGGAGGACCTCCAATGCTGGGCCCAGAAGACCACTGAGGCCCAGCTGGGGATGTCCTCCCTATGTGGGAGGGGTGTCTGTCGGATTCTGACTCCCCTAATGGCCCGCATTTTGGCAGTGGCCTACCCTGGGGTGGATAGGCATTTGAGGGCAACACAGAAGCCACAAGGGGGTAAGTACTGACTGAATCCATGTACTTTACACTGAATAGGTTGGTGTAAGGTGCCTCAGTGTAGCTGCAGTGACAATGTGGTAGGTATTATAGGTATGTTGACTACTGTGAATACATAGTACTCCAGTTGCCATTATAAAATATGGTGATCTTGCCTTTGGGTTGTGCGTGGAAACATGTGGATCACCTGTGTCCAGCAATATGTATGACTGCATGTGGAGATGCACATGCGACTGAGCAACATGTGTTACTCTACCCAGCCATATATATATGTCTATAAGGTGCAGTATCACCCTTCCCATTTAGTGTTCCCAGTTCCAATAATACTATTAGTGTTTCATGTACCTCTAAAGTGTTATGCCACTCCCATTACAATGGATCTGCTCTATGTGCAATATTCGGCTTGAACTATTAGTTGCAGGGCCAAGTTATCCAGTGTCCTGAAATAGCTGTATACTTCATATGAAGCAGGCATCCCATTCAAGCAATTGGTATGGCCAATATAGTACTGTCCATATGTGTTTTGAGGAGGTGTCTCCATTGTCAACTCAAAATCATACAATGGGGTATGTGAAGTTTGTAATGGATGGACATCCAACAATGGGGAACTCATGTTGTGTATTAGCCCTTTACATTTCTTGATATTACATTGACATGTGGACATATAAATTGTGTCCCAATTCCTTTGTTCTAGATAAGGTAAGTAGCTAGGCAGTTTTACCCTCAGCCAATGTGCTTTGTCCATGCTAGATATGTCAATGCCATATCTATAAGAGTGCTACATATGGTATAACCTGCCTACATCATGTCTCAAAGGATACTTGGCATCTGATAATGTATAGTGGGCTATTCATTGCCACACCTACTTTAGATGATGTGTGCTGTTTGAACAGGATTTGGTCTTGGCTCACATCTATTGAGCCACATTTAATAGTTTAGCTGTACTTCCATTTCACAAACACATGTTGTTGTGGGATATGTTGTCAGTTACATAGCAGTCATGTAGGTGCATGTGTCATTCATTTGTAAGTAGGTTTTCAGTGTGTAAGTGTTTTGTCAGTACTTTTCTTGTGGGTAGCACAAGTCAGGACAGCTGTAAGTGAAGTATGTGTACATATGTCGTTATGTTGTGGCTCTGATTCAACATGTCAGGTGGAATGTTATGAGCCCTCATGAAAACTTGTGGGATCTCCATGGTTTGTTGTTGTAACTATGCTCTCTGTGATTGTCTGTGGATGTATCATGGGTGTTAGGTAGCCCACAGTTGCAGTACATGGAGTCATGGTGTATTTGGCAATGTCTATCAATAATGACTGTAGAAAATCCTGTCAGATTTAGTACATGTATTGACATAGCTGTTCTCCAGCCACGGAATAACAAATTGAGATAGCTACTATGTGGGACTGCACATGTTGTGTATTCATCAGTGTATGTTGCCAGTGTGTCAGGTATGTGCAGAAGGATCAGCTAGGCGAGTGTCAAAGCCCAGCTCACCTGAGTCCTTGTTCAGTTCTGATGGAGGTTGAAGACAATCCGACCCCACCCTGAAACTGCTTGTTCCAGCACACTAGTTTTTAAAAACAGTGCACTAAGAACAGAAGCTCAAGGGAAGGGGGGAAGTGGATAAAATAAAATAAAGAGACAACACCGTTCTTGCGTTTCCACTGTTGAA
Source organism: Pleurodeles waltl (assembly GCF_031143425.1). Taxonomy (NCBI): domain Eukaryota; kingdom Metazoa; phylum Chordata; class Amphibia; order Caudata; family Salamandridae; genus Pleurodeles; species Pleurodeles waltl. The sequence goes on from NC_090439.1 coordinate 781,454,578, forward strand.
GTGCTGCACAAATCTGCGGCCCTCTCTGACTTCTGTAGAAACTGGTGCCTAATGAAACATAAACAAAGAACAGATAAGTACAACCTATTCCTAACTGGGTTCCTGACTATCCCTTTATTTATTAGAAATTTTCTTCTAAAAGTACCTCTTGGATCCTGGTCTCTAGTTTCCAGGTTTGGAATGTGTTACTGCTCTGGGATGTGCTTTCTATTACTCTAAAGCTTCTAAAACATTAAACAAATACCGTTATCAGAATTACCAATATCAAACATTCATCTTAATATAACTAAAGCCTAAATTCCCAATAGCAGACTCACTTTTCCCATATTTCCAGAATCTTTTATAAAACAAATACTGTACTTTTACGTCAAAATACAGCATGTAATTTGTGCAAGTCCTTGATTTACTGTTTGCCTTGCTGTTAATGGTTTCCACGGTTCGATTCTTAAAAGTTCCATAAAAAAAAAAAAAAATGTTTGCTTCACAAAGTTCCGCAAAGTATTCTTGTAACAAAGAGTTTGAATCACAATGTTCGTGGAAAGTATCTTGTTTCAAATTGTCTATACACGAATCCAGAAATTGTTGTCAAAGTTCTTTCAGGTAATAAAAGTTTTGCACTTACTTGTTGCTGGCAAGAGATACTGATCAGTCTAACCTTGTCTTCTTTCTCTTTTGCAGGTTGCTTGTAGGAGAGAGGCTGAGGCAAGGAGGAACCGGAAACCGGAAACCGGAAGAAGGAAGAGCCAGCAGCTGCGCCCATTGAAGCCAATGAAAGTCTGTAGAGAGCAGGAGTGCCAGCGCCGAGGGATCTGTCCTCAGGTAAGCGGAAGGTAGACGAGCACAAGCACTGGGTGAGGCTCGGGGGCTGCCTTTTATAGACAGGGCTGGGTGTGGTCCTCACATGCTGCACATGTTCTTGAAAGGTGTGCAGAGCTGGGTGTGGTTTGAAGAGCTGGGTGTGGTCCTCACATGCTGCACGTTCTTGAAAGGTGTGCAGAGTTTCAGTTATTATGCAAATGAGTTAAATTAATACATGGCCTAGAGAGGAGTGTTTTAAAGAAACCTTGGTAAAAGCAAGGCCCAATGTGTAAACAAAACAGCACATTAAACAACATACACAGAAGCCTAGGGGGGGGGAGGGGGGGGGAAGGTGAGATAACAAGAAAGGCTTTCAATAGTAAGTTTAAAAGGGAGCTATTACAGAACCCACTAGTGCAGTGAGAGGGGACATGCTCTTTGCTGTGCACAAACCCTAACAGTTGCCCCCCTCAAAGGCCCTCCTACAGGACGGGGTTTTCCTGGATTTTTTAAATAAAACCGTCTAATCAGCTGTGGGGCATGTACATATGATGCTGGTTCCCATGAATTCTCAGATTCATCATATCCTTTCCATTCTACTAAATAAAACAGACGTCCACTAATTCTTTTTGAGTCTTTTATGCTTTTCACTTCATATTCTAGATTTCCCTTAATTGGTATGGGTGGAGGTGGTGGTTCAGGTCGGGTTTTTGGATTGTACGGCTTAAGCAAGGACACATGGAATGTAGTATGTACTGGATATTCTTTTGGTAAATCTAATTTTACTGTTACCGGGTTTACTATGGCAGTTATACTAAAGGGTCCAATGAAACGTGGTTGCAGCTTTCGGGATCCCTCTATGTTTAGGTTCTTTGTGGAGAGCCATACCTTGTCACCCATTTTATACATTGGGGCCTCAGATCTGTGTTTGTCTGCTTGTCTTTTCATGCTTTCCTTGTACTTTAATAAATGTTTCCTGGCTTTGTCTTGTATGTCACCTAACCTCGTTAGTCTATCCGTTACTGTAGGTAACAGAGAATCTTCTAACAAAATGGGTATAGCTCTTGGATGATACCCCTGCAAGAAATAGAATGGTGAGCAAAGTAGAGCTGAATGCTCAGTATTATTATAAACAAACTCCGCTACAGGGAGAGCTTCCAACCATTCACTAGAATAATCAGCCAATAAACAACGTAGCGTTTGAAGTAAGGTTTGGTTCAGTCGTTCAGTCTGTCCATCTGTCTCTGGGTGGAAAGCAGTGGATAATGCCACATCTATTTTCAGTTTTTTTACATAATTTTTTCCAAAATTTAGAGTTGAACTGGCTCCCTCGGTCTGACACCACTTTGCTTGGCAAACCATGTAAACGCACAATTTCCCTTATAAAAATATCGGCAAATTCTGCCGCCGTGGGTAAATTCCGTAATGGTACAAAATGTGCCATTTTAGATAAAAAATCCACTATAACCAACACTGTTGTGAAAGATTTTACAGGTGGTAAACCTACAATAAAGTCTACGCTCACAGTGTGCCAAGGTTGTTTGGGTGTTGGCATTGGTATTAACAAGCCGTCAGGGGCCTTATGAGAAGATTTATGTCTTGCACAAATTGGACAGGTAGTGACAAATTGCTTAATGTCCTTTCTTATAGTGTCCTACCAAAAGTGTTTTTGCACATTTTCCAGGGTTTTTACCCAACCAGGATGACCTGCCAATGGTGAGGCGTGATGCCAAATTATCACCTGTGTTTGTAATTCAGAGGTGGGCACTAACAGCATGTTGTCGCGATACAATAAACCTCGTTGTATGGTGTTATGGGAATCCTTTAACCAATCCTGAGGTGCTATTTGCATGTGTGCATTATATAGATCTGTGATGAAATCCTTCTGTTGTACTGGTGCCAAAAACTTTTGGGGAGGAATAATGGGTTCTCCTATTTTCTTTTTCCTCTGATGTGAGTGGACCTCTGAGTGTCCCTATTTGCATAGGCTCAGGTTCAGGGAGTTTATTATCTGGGTCTTTCTTCTCGTGTCTAATAAAAGTTAACCGTGATTCCAGTTTGTATTTATCTCCCTTTCTTTCTCCTAGTCTATGTTCTAATTTCACAACTAAATCTACAAAGTCTGAATAGTCTTCTGGCAAATCAACGATATGAGCCAGCGCGTCTTTTAACTCGTCTCTCAAGCCTTTATAAAAAAGGGAGACACGCTTTTCTTCTGGCCACTGTGTCTCGGTGAGTAAACGATTAAAACTAGTGAGATAGGTCAATAAATCCTTGTTACCTTGTTTAAGATTTAAAAGCTCATTATCACTTGCCTGCATGAAAGTGTGTTTTGCAAAAAGGCTGGTCATGGTACGTTTAAATTGATTCCAATTATGGAGGATGGGATCATCTCTCTCCACGAAAGGAATTGACCAATTGGCTGCTGTGCCACCCAAATAAGACAAGACGAATGCCACTTTCGTAGCATCAGTAGGGAACTGTTGTGGCTTACAAACGAAGTGTAATTGACATTGATTGATAAAAACATGGAATTTGTTACTATCTCCATGAAAACGTTCAGGTGCTGCTAAGGGCACAGCATTAGGAACATTAACAGTGACCTCAACTGGGGGAGGCAAAGTTGTATGTTTTGATGGCGCCCCTGTCTCTGAGGAGGTTTTAAACAAAGGCGTAAAAGCTGTGTTCCACTGAGATACCCTAAATTTATACCTGCTTAAATCCTGTTTTAAAGAGGTATTCTCCATCTTTAATCTCTCTATTTCCTCTTGCATATGTTGCAAGATGCCAGACACTGATTCATTATGAGCCAAGTCCTCATTTAGGGCCTGCGCCATATCCGTGACGTCAATGCCCTCTATTTCTTCCCCGATATTCATCGTCCACCAGAACTGAAATGTTTTTTTTTTTTAAGTTTTTTTTTAATGCTTGTGCTTCTGTCAAAGCCCAGCTCACCTGAGTCCTTGTTCAGTTCTGATGGAGGTGGAAGACAATCCGACCCCACCATGAAACTGCTTGTTCCAGCACACTAGTTTTTAAAAACAGTGCACTAAGAACAGAAGCTCAAGGGAAGGGGGGAAGTGGATAAAATAAAATAAAGAGACAACACCGTTCTTGCGTTTCCACTGTTGAAGTGCTGCACAAATCTGCGGCCCTCTCTGACTTCTGTAGAAACTGGTGCCTAATGAAACATAAACAAAGAACAGATAAGTACAACCTATTCCTAACTGGGTTCCTGACTATCCCTTTATTTATTAGAAATTTTCTTCTAAAAGTACCTCTTGGATCCTGGTCTCTAGTTTCCAGGTTTGAAATGTGTTACTGCTCTGGGATGTGCTTTCTATTACTCTAAAGCTTCTAAAACATTAAACAAATACCGTTATCAGAATTACCAATATCAAACATTCATCTTAATATAACTAAAGCCTAAATTCCCAATAGCAGACTCACTTTTCCCATATTTCCAGAATCTTTTATAAAACAAATACTGTACTTTTACGTCAAAATACAGCATGTAATTTGTGCAAGTCCTTGATTTACTGTTTGCCTTGCTTTTAATGGTTTCCACGGTTCGATTCTTAAAAGTTCCATAAAAAAAAAAAAAAATGTTTGCTTCACAAAGTTCCGCAAAGTATTCTTGTAACAAAGAGTTTGAATCACAATGTTCGTGGAAGGTATCTTGTTTCAAATTGTCTATACACGAATCCAGAAATTGTTGTCAAAGTTCTTTCAGGTAATAAAAGTTTTGCACTTACTTGTTGCTGGCAAGAGATACTGATCAGTCTAACCTTGTCTTCTTTCTCTTTTGCAGGTTGCTTGTAGGAGAGAGGCTGAGGCAAGGAGGAACCGGAAACCGGAAGAAGGAAGAGCCAGCAGCTGCGCCCATTGAAGCCAATGAAAGTCTGTAGAGAGCAGGAGTGCCAGCGCCGAGGGATCTGTCCTCAGGTAAGCGGGAGGCAGACGAGCACAAGCACTGGGTGAGGCTCGGGGGCTGCCTTTTATAGACAGGGCTGGGTGTGGTCCTCACATGCTGCACATGTTCTTGAAAGGTGTGCAGAGCTGGGTGTGGTTTGAAGAGCTGGGTGTGGTCCTCACATGCTGCACATGTTCTTGAAAGGTGTGCAGAGTTTCAGTTATTATGCAAATGAGTTAAATTAACACATGGCCTAGAGAGGAGTGTTTTAAAGAAGCCTTGGTAAAAGCAAGGCCCAATGTGTAAACAAAACAGCACATTAAACAACATACACAGAAGCCTAGGGGGGGGGGGAAGGTGAGATAACAAGAAAGGCTTTCAATAGTAAGTTTAAAAGGGAGCTATTACAGAACCCACTAGTGCAGTGAGAGGGGACATGCTCTTTGCTGTGCACAAACCCTAACAGCGTGTGATTGGAAGGCTAGGTGTTGTCTCATACTCGTATGTGATGAGAAATTACATTCCTTGCATGGAACATGACTTTTGGTGATGGACTTGGCAGGTAGTCGGAGTAGCCATGAAATGGCATTATTTGTCAACTGCATTTCCTTAGACAGATAAATTGAAAGACAGTGATGAGCTGTATGGTGATGAAAAATGTGCTTTAGCTAGGCCATAATGCGGATACTGCCTTTGAGTTACATATGAGTTGATGGGATGGTCAAGTAGTGTTCAAATACTTGGCTTATGATGTCGGTGAACATTTGACAAATGGGGTAGTTTGAAGTATCATATTTGGACATGATGTGGGATCTGAGGGTTTTAAATTGCGACTTCCCTGCCAGGAGATGTATACCTACCGTTGTGCATGTTGTAATGTGTATATGTGAAGAATGTGATGACCCTCTCTCTCCCGCCCTCTCTGAGTACATCAGCATTGGTAGGTAAATGAGACGGGGCACAGGTGAGTGGGGATGCTGCCGGCCATGGGACCTGGAATGCTGAGAGCACCTACAGCGAGGGACCCAGTGGTCCGGAGGGCAAGGGGAGTGCCACGGAGGAGGCAGGATCTACATCATTATCCTCAGAATCCTCCTCCTGTAGCAACTCCCTGGCAGTGGTGGACCCATCTGGGACCAGCACCATCTTTGTCCACCACCTCCCTTTCTACTCCTGCCCTCCCTGTAGTTCCCCACCCAGTTGTCTGTGTCTGCTCACCCAAGAGTGTGGGCGTCTCCTTTGCAGCAGGCACCTCTGCCCCTGCTAGCTCTGCTGCACTCAGTGAGGAGGCTTTTGACTTCCTGAGGTCAATCTCTGTGGGTCAGTCGACCATTGTGAATGCCATCCAGGGACTTGCAACTCAAGTGTAATAGCGCAATGCATTCCTGGAGGGCATTCACAGTGCATTGGTGTAGTGAATCCTAGTTTGTTTTAATGGGATACAGGAGTTAGCTTAGCCTGTGGCTTGCAGACTAGTGCCCCGGTCACCCAGTGACTTTTACCCTACTTAGCTTGCTCTGTTTTAGGGCATTTATTTAATTAAATCTTTTAAGATGGCTGCCTTGTTTTGAGTTAGGCCAATGTTTTGATTTGCATTATCAGTGTCTCCGCGCTAAGGCATCAACATCAGGTGACAAATACAAACAAACTGTGGGTGTTTACTTTAGGTACTTTCCCTCAACATGCTTTTGAGGGAATTGTTTATATTAATTCCGTCCCAAGCACCCATTGTTATCTATTGTTTGGGAATAAACCTACGTCAGGGGTCCAAGTAGATCTGTATAAATACTCCTCACTTTAACAGATAGTTAGAGGGATTCCGACCAGATGCCATCGCTGCTATCGATGCTGCACGTCACCTTGACGCTGACCCAGTCTTCGTGTTCCTATGGAGTCAGAGATAGAGACCTCATTCCAAGGTAACGAGGGTTGGGGGCTCTTCTCATGGACATGGCATTGGCAGATTGATGTTTAACATACCTAACTCTCTTCTAGGTTAGAGGTTAGACCTACATGCTAGGGTATTAGGACGTATCACACACTTCATGTTATTTCATGATATTGCAAGATGGTGGGAGTCTTTATATTAATGACTCTTTACCATTTTATTTCTTGCATTGTTAATTATGTTAATCATTGCAGCCCATGCAAGTTATCGCAGATTGCAGTTTTGCTAAAATGAAACCCATTGAAACTTTACAGCATCTTCTTCATTGTGTGGGTGTGACTGAGATATGTTGTTAATGTCAGAAAGGGGTAATCTCCATTTAACCACAATGCTCCCTGAGATGTCACACTCTTGAGTACATGCGTAAAGGCTGCCACAAATCACCTTTGACTGTCTTGGGTTTTTGGTGAGGTACTGCTTGTGAACCGAAAGGGTTGGGATGACAGTTGTGTTCTGTTGTAGGATTGGCATAGTCTCCTATATACATAAGTACTGTCATCCTTAAACCACCAATCTTGCCTAGAGCAAGAGTCCAACTACGACACTGGCTGGCCTACAGAGATCTTTTCAGGCTCTGGCCTCCACGCTGATGGCAGCCAGTCACCCTTTGTCTTCCATCCCCCCTCCACCTTCTTCTTCCCAATCCCAAATTCCTCTTCCCCACCCCAGCCAAAGTACACAAACAGACAAGCATGCATCCACCTCAACATCCAAGGGTAACTCTGACAAACACAAGCACCGCAGGACACACCACCGGCATGCACACAAGCAACATCCACCTGCAGACACATCAACAGTAGCAACCTGCGCTGACACCGCCACAACTCCCAGCATCACAGACACTACACCAGACACACCTGCAGACACCACACCAACATTCACAGATCCAGTCACTACACCTATCTTACCCACAGACATCACAAGAGCAGACCCTCAGACACCCACACCAGTCACCACATCTGCAGACACCACAACCACAGATATGCCTACATGCAGCACATCCACCATACCTGTAGTCATCACCCCAACAGTCAGTCACCCATCCACCACTGCATCTACCAGCATCTCCACCCCCCTTCCCAAAACACATAAAAGCCCACACTTACCCACCCAACAGACACCCACAAGCATACCTCACACACACATGCACCCAAGACATCTACAACTAGACCTCTTACAACCACTCACTCTCCCTCCACACCCAAACCATTTTGCTATGACCATCCCTGTATTTCAAACAATGCTTTCCTCTCTGAGTTTTCCCTTTTCCCTACTCCTCTCCCACCCTGCCTAAACGTTCTGTGTCCCTCTCCAACTCTGGCCCTTCCACCTCAAAAACTTCCCCTGCCCCCGCCCCCCTGCTAGTACCCATGCCCCTCCCCGCCAAGAAGTCAACCCCTCTCAAGAGGTACCAAAGCCTCCCTAAAGCCTTGACCTAAGCCCCGCTCCCATTCCTAAACCCAAAGGTCCCCCTCCCAATCCAAAGAACAACCCTCCTGCCTGCCTGCCCCCTTGATGCACCTACCTGTGGAGGTTACATGGCAGTCAGGAGTCAAGTTGGGGGCACAAACATGTACTTTGTGTGCATGCTGCACACATATTTGTTGGACTGGCCTCTGGCCTTGGACATTGATCTTTCATTTATGCTCATAATATATTAGGACCAACCTGTTGTTGGTCTCTAAGTTATATCTTTGTCCTACATTTCTTTACTTAGTGCAGTTTTGGTCTTGGCTGACATTTTTTGTGTGTAAGCATTTGTTTGTCAGTGGTGGTTGTGCTACCTGTTTTTATGGGGAAGCATGTGTGGTTGTGTGCATTGAATTTGGCCATGTGGGATGGCCATGTGTATGTTGTGGACATGTTGTAGTGTTGGTATTGTGTGGTGCAGTGTTGTGTGCCTTTGTGTACTTGGACTGTGAACATGAGTGTGTGTGGAGAACAGTATGTCAGATACATTGTAAAGTGTGTTTGCTGGGTATGTCATGTGCTGCGTTTTTTGGATGTGTGGTTGTGTGTCTTCATTCCCTGGTGGTATTACTGGGTGTTGTATGTATGATTTGTCAAGGGGTAATGTCTATTGTGTGTCCTTGACAATGCTTTTACGATGTAGCTATTGTGCTGTACTTGTGTCGTTTGGTGCTGTTGTTGTGTGTGACTGTGCTGTGTATCAGGGGGTTGGTGTGTGTTTCAGACGTCTGTATGTGTGTGTGATGGTCATAGGGTGTGTACCATGTATGTGCGGGTGTGCATGTGGCTGTGTGTGAGTGTGCATGTTGATGTGGGGTTACGTGTGTGTGTGTCACCCTCACCACCCACTCCCGATTTGTATGTTGTGTGTACGTAGGTACTTTGACAATTTCCAACAGTGATAGGTAAGTGTGTTTACTGATGGTTGCTGTCGTCTTTGCTGGTTCCGAAGTCATTGGGTGAGTAGGAGCAGCGGGATGAGGTGTAGTTCTGGTTCTATGGCGGCTCTGGAGGAGTATGGCTTTCTGAAGGTGAGTGTCTCCTTTTATACAGTTGGTTTCCGCCTGTGTTTCCATGGTGGTACGACCACGGCGGAAAAATAGGCAGTGTGCAATCTCGTAAACTGCCCGGCAGAAACATGGTGTCCGCCGGCCTGCAGGTGGCTACCGTCATCCATGGCGGCCTGACCACACTGGTGGTGCCGGCAGTGGTTTGGCTGTATTCTGTTGGAAGTACCGCCATGGTCATAATTTGGCAGTCTCCTCAGCCAGCCTGAGGAGGTGTTGGCTGTTTGACCGCCACCACCGACATGGTGGTCTTGGAACCGCCAAACTCGTAATGAACCCCAGAGTCTCCATTGGGATCCGTGAGTCATTATTCTCCTCACACGATTATAGGGTAAAGCCTAACAAGAGGGAAAAGAGTAAACCCTGTTGTTCTAACCCATTTCCCTAGTCTAGGAGCTATGCATGAACATGAGGTATGAGTTCAGTCTAACTGGTATTGTGGTAAATGCAACAACAGACGTTTCAAGTGAGGGAGAACTCGGCCTTTCCAAATGTGGTCCCAGATTGAGAAGTATGTAAGAGATGAACTTCTTAACACATATAGGATGACTTCTACTTTATGCTTGGTCCCTCCGTCCCTTCCACCCATCTATTAATTTGTAAGATTGTATCTAGTTACATGAAGCAACCCGAAAAAAGTTTTACATCATGGTTCATTGACACGCCCCTTCCTAATACCGAAACGGTATGTTGTCGCAATTCCAATTTGCGATTTGGTAACAAGTTACCGAATCGCAAATTAGATTTGTTACATACCAAAATGCAGTTTTTGCGATCGCAAACAGCTCAGCGCAAAAATGTTTGATACATCTGGCCCAACGTGCCTTGTCCCAGAAGGCTACGATTACCAAGGCCCAAATTACTATCATAGAAAATGATGCTGATAAGATAAGGTAATCCTGCTCCAAATGTAGATCTATCAGGGAATCCGTACCTTTCTGTATATAATTTTAAAAGTAATTCATGAGAAGTACCAATTACCAATATTCAATCATAAAAAGTCCTAACTGACCCCTCTGCATATTCTAGAGTTCAGCGATTGGAACTGTTCTAAAAGGACTTTAAATTAGTCTTTCTCACTGAAACCTGCACCCAAAAGCTAATAACAAAGGCTTGATCACTTCTGCAGAATCAAGAAGCAGCTGTGAAAGACTTCCTCTGATCTGAGTTCAGGACCTAAATGTAGCTCCATTTTATTGTGCCATGGGCTACTGTCCCTTTAAAGGCAGAGAACTACAAGGCCACTTGACGTAAAAAATGAGGTTTCATAATTGATCTGGGTATGACCCTGATTGAATACAGACAAGGAGGAATACTGTTGTAGCTCCCAGTCCTCGAAGTGTGCCAGGACTATAGACAGGAGCGCTGCACTGAAATATACATATTTTCAGGACCGATCGACAAGAGAATACTCTTCATGGCTCGATATCAGGTCAAACATTGGTGGTGACCAACAGGGTTTCCCAGAAGACAATGTATTGTCTCTATCAGCAACTCATGTGAGAGATGTGGAGGATCCATTGTGAGATCTACAGAAATTGACTTGTGTCCTTGCATGATTTCATAATAAGTCAACAGGCCTTCTGAGAGATCCGAAAGATGTTTGATCCACCAAATTCGGATTTGTTCAATGAAAGAACGAAGGCATAACTGCAGCAATGGCAATACAGACTATTTCCGGTACTTCCAATAATGTACTAGTAATACAAAGGGGGATGCTATCTTCACTAAGGATGTGAGAAGAACTGTCAGTTTCAGTGCTTTATGGTATTGCTCATGGTTTCCTTTCTCTGAACACTGAAGACAGCGCCAGTCAAGAGAGGTTCTTTCTTGTTCTGCCCTTTCTTTTATCAAGTACCAGTTCTACACAAATGTCTAGTTTCTGATTGGTAGTACTGAGGGTGAGTAGTCCTGAATGAAGAAGTAGGGTGCTTTCCAGAAGAAGGCTTTAATACAGTATTCAAAAACAGCGTTGAATGCATGGGACCTTACCCACAGCTTGGTGTTCTTACAATCCTGGTCTCTGGAAAGAGTGCTGCATTTATACAATGTGGTTTGCTTGGGAATCAGAATTCCTTAGTGAATGGTTTTCAAAGGGGTCTTGCAATTCCTACATCAAAAGTGTAATGGGTAGCCACTAAAGCATTCTGTCAGCACTTGGTTAATGAAAGCAATGGAAACCTAAGTCACAGGATTATTGATCCTTGGGCTTGCAAAAATCCTCCTTTAAACCTCCAGAAGAGATTTAACCACAGATATTGACTTGTCGCACCTTTTTTTTAGCGCAAGCATCATCGTTCAGCAGCATAGTGAGTGGGCTTTGATTGCAATCCGCCATTTCTATTGATTTTGCCAGAAGCTTTCACCATGAGACTGGGACAAGTATTTTTGCAAATGATGTGAACTTTGTTTCACTTTGGACCAAGACATAACACTTCCTGCATGTGAGAGAGTTAATCTAAACTCAGAATCCTCAGTCTGAGGTATGGAGCCGTATTTCTCCTCCAGAGAATGGCATGTTGAAATCCATGGATCATCTGTCCAAGAATTTTGGGCAGGGAAACGATTTTATTTCAACCAAGACCCACTCAATCGCTTAGGCCATTTTTAATGCTTGTTCTTGTGGTTGTGTAGAACAGCTGAAGACATTGGATGGTAACCAAACAACACGTGCATCATTGTCACGAGTGAGAGCAGGAACGTGCTCTTGCTATATATTTGTTAAGCAGCAACGTGGGCTTTAGATTCGTCGTTTGTGCCACAGTTCAAGATTTATGGTGGTAAGGGATCAGCATTAGCAGTGGAACTGATAGGACCTGTATGGTATCACAATAACCGGCTGTTTCACTTTCTAATGAAAAAGTTCAGCTGTTTAGCAATGGACATGTTGCTATGTACAGTTTGAATTTGCAATTCACTACGTATGCACCCCTTGTACAAGCGTTTAGATCAATTTCGAAATTAAGGAAGGGGCCAGTAAGAAGAGATTATACAATGGTTACCTATGGTAACGTCCTTTACGGAAAGGGTATGCTATTGTTTCTCCAATGGGCAGGTTAGTGATGGGGTTGCTAACTTGGGCAAATATATATAATGCATTTAATCTTCTAGGCTTGAAAAAATAAAGTATCAAACTGTTGGTTATGGAAACAAACAAGGGACGCTCTTCAAGAAAGGCGATCTGACAAAAAGGACAATAAAATATGATTTAGTGCAGTGGGTGTTACAATGAGGAATCGTGGGATTTTCAAAGGTTCATCTGGCACACAAGTGAAGGTAACAGCAGCATCTTTGATGCAATTGGTTTCTGTTTCTTACGGTGTATAATCGGGGCACAACTAGACTCAAACTTCGGGAGGGGCCAGCACTGGTGGCAAAGGCATTGTGAAAATCCGAGGTACAATTACATGTGTTGGGGAGTGGTCCCTTCTTTTGTGTTGTACTAGACTGCATACCCTGTGGAGACTTTTTTGGACAATGGCCAGTGGTACATTTTTAAGGACACTGGGTCAACTCAGGGTGCATTCATAAACACACTGTGCATCTTGCCTTGGTCTCATTGTATTACACTTTTGAAACATTTATCTTATATTTGGGCATCCTTCTCTCAAAGTATGCTTTCAAATATCAATAGAAAAGCGTGCGGATCAGGAACATTTATTCAATTAATAGTCTGTTGCAACTGGATTTCCGAGTACACAATACGTTTAAATTAATTCAACAATGGGACAACTCCTTTCCTAACTGGGGGAAGGGTGCATCATGTTCAGGCTCCATAGCATATAGAATGTTGAGGCTTCCATCCAGTGCTGGCTATTGGCATAGGTGTGCTGGGCCCATGCCCATGGCACCAATCTTCAGAGGGGTTAAAAGAATTGTCTGCATGAAGGTCCTGTAAATAACAACACCCCTCTACCTTGGTTCCAGTGATTTCGTTTAAAATGCTTCCAATTGTTTTTAAACATGCTGAATTCACTGTATTAGCACCCTATGGGCTCCCTACCTTACCCTCCTATCTACCTCTCACCGCCTGAAGCCACACATCAACACCCCTTTACCTCTCCAACAAACAACTTGGAACCAGACAGATTGAGCAAAGTCGTGGGTGATCCAGGTGAGCTAAGGAAGGTGCAGCGATATGTGTTCAGAGTCAACTGACCAGTAGTAGAGAGGGCAGCATATTTCCTTACACCCAGGGCATTATTGAAGCAAGGACAGACTCTGCTTCTATCCATGGTATTACATTGTAATCTGGGGTTCCTGCATCTAATAAATATCCTCAACTTTAATATGATTGGGAATTCCTGCAGCCTGAAGTGCCACCCAAGTTTTAACAGATGGGTGCACTAATAAAACAAATAAATGGTGCTCAAAGGGTGATGGTCCATGGTGTCCCCACAGTACAGATAGGGCCCATTTAGTGGTAACCAGTGTTAGCAGCTTCTAGATCAAGCTTAACATTTGGTAACTCTGCCAATGCTCTGCATCCCCTAGACTTCAAGGTCATGGAGGCAGAGGCATGAAAAGAAAAGAAATGTTGCTCTCAGCATCATTTTCCTCTAGGTATATAGTGGGTAGTAAGGAGGAATATGTTTAGAAGCTAGGGGTGAATCCAAGGATCAAGCATATAAAACTGTTGGTGGTCACAGTGTGAGTGATGGCATTTCCACAGCGCCTGGCATTTTCGTGAATTGACATCCATGAAAGAATAGCACTGATACACACACATGTATAATACCTTTGAATATCAACAGCAGAATAATGTTCAGAAGGACTTCAAAAAAGCCTTCATGAAAATATTTAGCAACTGCACTTGAAGAATTACTACTGCAACCTTTGTCTGAAATTTGCATGCATGTGTTCATAGATTGCTTCTTGAGTATGTTTAAGTGGATTGTCGTTTCTTGAGGGAATTTTCGTATTAGCATAACAAAGATCTTCCAAAAACAACAGTAAATGCATAAAAATGGACTGGTTTCTAACATGAATGATGGGCTGTATCAGAACACTTGAAAAAGGTTTTTGATAAACTAGAATAATGTGATAAAAGGGCTGAGGTGTAGACATACTACTGTCTTATGTGTTGCAGCAGGCCGAAACTTGGGTTTAAAAGACAAGTATTGCAAACGTAACACCAAACTTGTATGATTTTCAAAGGTAGATTATTCCCTCTTCTCATCAAGAAGCTTAGCCTGAGACAGTAAACACCCCTCCACTTAATCTAGCCATCTATCACCTTAAAACTTGTTAAATCCCTAGCAATTGTAACTCTTATGGCCTCTTTCCTGCCATTATCCCAGCTCCCCTGCCCACTCTTCCTCTTTAGCAGTGGGCAAGCAGTTACATGAAACTACTAGGAGTAGGGTCTGGAGCAGCTGGACAGTCTCCTGTTTCAAAAAGGTCTCTCTGTTCTGTCTTGCCATCTTGTGCTCTGGTAACACTGCATAACTCCTGGATGATGGTCAGGCCTCCAGAACCCCTACTAGCATTAGAGGACAATTAGCCACAGGCATACAAGCAAGTAAACATTATAGTGACATATTTAGCCTTGCTTACAGATGTGATGTTTAGCGAACAATGATGAAGGACTTAATAATTTAAACATGTTCTTTTTATTCATTTTTAAGCACTAATATCATGTGGATGCCTTTGTAGAACTCATTAAAGCACAAATAGTTCAAAATTGTTTTATCAAGCTTAAGCAAACTATGCATCCACATATTTATTTATCATTGTTGTGTTTCTAAAGCACATTTATCCACACCACTTTCAAAATTACATGAAGGTGGTATATAAGTATTTAGTGCAGAATTGATAGATAATGTGTCATAATTAAGAAAAAAAGGAAGCAAAGGTAACTGAAATGATGCACAAATCCACAGAGAAAGAGAAAACAAGTGTGATGAGCCAGTTGAATATTGTTAGACCTTGCATCCTTGGCGTGGTCTCCCGTGCCTTTTTTTTTTTTACCTTTGCTTCCCATGTTTTGACTGTGTGCTGGGCTCTGTTTTTGCTGTTTATGGCACTCTGGGCACTTTACCACTGCTGACCAGTGCTAAAGTGCAAGTGCTCCTGTGTACAATGTATGTGTAATTGGCTTTTCCATGATTGGCACATTTGGTTTACTAGTAGGTCCCTAGTAAAGTGCACTAGAGCTGCCCAGGTTTTGCCACCCACATGAGTAGCCCTGTAAACATGTCTCAGACCTGCCACTGCAGTGTCTGCAGTCTTGCACTGCCAATACGACCTGGCAAGTATACCCACTTGCCAGGTCCAAATCTTCCTTTTTACTACATGTAAGTCACCCCTAAGGTAGGCCCTAGGTAGCCCCATGGGCAGGGTGCAGTGTATGTTAAGGGTGGGACATGTACTGATGTGTTTTACATGTCCTAACAGTAAAATACTTTCAAATTCTTTTTTCACTGTTGCAAGGCCTATCTTTCTCATAAGTTAACCTGGGGGCTGCCTTTAAATAACTTTTAAGTGCAATTTCCCTTTTGGAGCAAATCGAAATATGGAGTTTGGTGTCTCTGAACTCACAATTTGAAAATACATCTTTTGGTAAAGTTGTTTTTTAAAGTGTCAGTTTGAAAATATCACTTTTTGGAAAGTGGGCATTTTTTTACTTAAACCATTCGGTGACTCTGACTGTTTGTAGATTCCCTGTCTGGGTCAGACTGACAGTTGGTCTGTTTGTGAATCCCCTTTAGACAGTGAGACAAAGGGAGCCGGGTGTAGCCTTCATATCCTGATGGGCCATCTGAGCTAGAGTGGAGGGAAGAGATGTCATTTATACCTGAATAGGCTGTGCCTGCTGTTGAGACAACAACCAGAAGTCTTCTTTTAAATCTGTTTATTTGTATACATTATTCTGATACAGCCCTGGCTCTGTTAACCTCCATCTCCTCCTGTTGCCTTTCTCACTCTGGCTCCACACCACATTCTAAATTCCGTATTCCACTGTGTCATACGTACAACACATTCTAAACAAACATAACTACCCATGTATGTAACACATCTCACCTTCATAGAAAAACAGACACATTGCATAAATAGTCAAAATAACAATTAAAATAATACTCTCTTAGGAACATGTACTTACTAACATATTACTATATACAACTGAAACCTATGAAAACAAAATTACAGAAAGATATTAACAGAAAATCATTTACACATTACATTCATAATCTTTCAACCTTTTAGGTCTGATTCTTTTCCTACCATATTTACTGACATCGGTGTGAGCCCTTAACCTTCCCTCTTCACTGCTAGCAGATTGAACACCAATACCAGACCCTTGTTTTTGCTGAGTAGAATCCTGGGTTATGTTCCCTCGCATGTCACTCTCCTTATCAGTCCTCTGTATCTCCTGTGCCTTACTACTATTCACTTCATCCCCCAACCAAGTAATTTCCTGCACCCTTTTTATTTTTCCACCTTTATATGGTGCTACCCTACTCACGTGCCATACTCTTCCATCACTTAGTAAAACAGAGTTCCACAATTTGTTTTTAACCATTAGAGGTGAATACAATGTTCCTTCTCCTTCACCTTTAAAACCAGGAATCTTCACTCTAACATAATCTCCTGCACATACTTCTACTTGTTTGCATTCATGTTTTGCATCATACAATTCCTTAGTATGTTTCTGTTTGATGCTTATATTTCTCTTGACAACATCTGGGGACCAATCACTCCTTCTAGACCTAGTCATCCAACCTACACTATCATTACCCAACCGAACTCTCCCTCTAGTTATTTCGAAAGGACTACGCCCTGTGATATTACTAGGTGTAATTCCATATGACCATACTGTTTTCCATTTCTCTTTTTCTCATGATAAATTCACGCTGTTGGCTAGCTGAATGGCATTTTTAGGACCCTGTTGAAACGTTCTACTGTTCCATTTCCAGCTGGGTGATACACTGATGTGGTATTGTGTCTTATCCCATTTCTTTTCATAAACATCTCAAAATGTCCGGACATAAATTGAGGTTCATTATCCATCAGGATAACCTTAGGTAGCTGTTCTCTAACAAATAAATTTATCCCAAAATTTCACAATAGTTGAAGAGTCAATTTTTGTTGTGATCTTTATCTCTGGCCATTTTGAAAAATGATCCATTAACACCACAATAAACCGGGCATCCCCATTCTCATAAATTGGTCCTGTAATACCTAAACGTACCATCTCCCAAGGCATTTCAGGACATGTTAACGGACAGAGGGGTGATTTAAATGTTAACAAATAATTTTCTGATTCATTGCATAAAACACAATCTCTCACTTTCCCCTCTATTGCCACATCAATTCCAGGCCACCAATATAACACTTTTACTCAATTTTTCATTTTAAAATTCCCAAGTGCCCTTCATGGCAGATGTCTAACAATTTGTCCTTAAGAATTTATGGTGGAACAAGTCTGCCACTGCATAGTATCATATTATTATCTAAAGATAATTCTTGTTTTAACTCTCAAAATATGTGTAGATTCCCTTCTAGTTCATCCTTGCTAGGCCAATCTTCCACTATCAGGGAATGTACCTTCATCAAAATGTGATCCTCCTTTGTAGCCATAGACCATTCTTCCTCTGAAATTCCCTGTATACCTTCCATAATTTCTGCTACATACTCACCTACAGTTTTATCCAAGGTAGATCCATGCGTCTTTAGTGGTATTCTACCTAAAAAATCTGCAATAATGTTTTTCACTCCTGGAACATATTGAATTTCATATTTGTAGTCTAAAAGTTTTATACATAAATGTGCTATTTGCAGGGCAGCTTTAAGCAATCCACTCGTTGTAAGAATCTTTGTGAGTGGTTTATGATCACTGTGCAAAATCACTTTCATTCCCCAAATGAATTGTCTGAAATTCTCCAAACCCTATACACACGCCAAAGTTTCCTGTTCGATAACAGAATACCTTTCTTCAGTTTTGGTTAGTGAATGAGAAGCAAATGTAATCACACACTCCTTCCCATACGAATCAACTTGTGCGAGCACCAACCTTATACCTTTGTTGCTTGCATCAGTTGTCACAATACTCTGCAAACTGCAATCAAACCCTTGAAGGGCTGGGGCACTTATGACATCATCTTTAATCCTGGTGAAAGCTTCGTGGCAATCTTCTGTCCACTCAAATATCAATTTGTTTTTTAATAATTACCTGATGGGGTATGTTTTACTGGCAAAATTCTGTGCATACTTAGCATAAAATTCTGCCAAACCTAAAAATGCCCTAACCTCTTCCTTGTTTGTAGGAATTTGTGCTCCTGTTATAGCCTCCCCCAATTTTGTTTTAGGCTTAATTCCTTTTGCATTTATCTCATAACTAAATATGTAACCTAATTTCTTGCAAATTTGCATTTTGAATATTCAGCAGTGATACCATAATCATTGAGAATTCCCAAAATCTATTTCAATTTAGCATCATGTTCTATTTTTGATTTACCCATGACGAGTATATCATCTTGAAAAAACATAACACTTTGCACATCTTTAAATAATTCAGTGTTTGAAACATGGCCTCTGCCGACGCCAATCCAAAAGGTACTCTTACAAATTGGTAGCAGCCAAATGGAGTAATGAATGCAGTAAGCCTGTGACTATCAGGATATAAAGACATGTGATGGTAAGATGACGTTAGGTCTATCGTGGTGAATCAATTCATACCTTAAGCTAGTGCAACTATCTGATTAAGTTTTGGTAAGGGAAATTGATCCACCAAGATATTTTTATTTAAATCTCACAGATTTACACATAGCCTCAACCTGCCACTGGCCTTCCTCACCACCGCCGAAGGAGCAACCCAGTCAGGTGCTTCAATTTGTTCAATGATGCTTGCCTGCAGTCATTTCTCTAACTCCTTGCATACTTCAATTCTAATACCCATGGGAATATTTCTAGCTTTGTGTGTGACTGGTATAGCATCATCTTTCAACACAATCCTATGTTGAAAACCAGTTAACTCCCAATTTCACCTGAAATCACTATATGATACATTAGTTTGATATTTTCTCCATCCAATATTTCCTCCTGAACCCCAGAAACCGGTTCAGACCTATTAGCCGGTTCAGTCCTATTAGGGTTCAGCATAAGGCTTGGTCCCACCACCCTAAAACTGATGGTCCGGACTTTGAAGCATACAATTTACACTCTGCTTCTCCAGTTTTGGACACACAACATTCTTTCCTATACCCTAAAATGTCTATCCTGTGAAACTCTTTGGAGAAATGTCTGGAGGCTCTAACTTGTCTCACAATTTAGGTTCAAGTTTATCCAACCATACCACTTAGTTGATGATGGTATATGGAGAACCGGTATGTGCTATGATAGTAACCACTACTCCTTCTGTGGACAGGTCACACTTGGGTTTTTTCCTTGGTGTATGAGAACGTTCCAAATCAGATTGATCTCTTATATTGAACACACACATATTCAAGTTGTCTTCATCTGAAATTGAAGATTCTGAGTCCAACACACATATTCAAGTTGTCTTCATCTGAAATTGAAGATTCTGAGTCCAACAATTTTATGGTTTTCTCTTTTTTCTTTTTTGCATACTTTCACAAAATGACCTACTATCCCACTTCCTGAGCACTTCTGATTATCTGCTGGACACCTCTCGTCATTCACATAATGACCAATAAGACAGCATCTATAACATTTCACAGTGGATTTGTATTCTTCATTTTTTTTAATTGCTGTTTGCAAGACTTTTCTTGTAGCGTAAGATTGTCTCATAAAGTTATTATATTTTTCGTACTACCTTTAATTTTGTTAATCCTTTCTCTATCCTCACTCTCCTTTTTGTTTTCAAGCAGTACTGCTTTTGCACATCTGCCTGTAAGTTCTGCTCGTTTCACTACTTCTACAACTTCTGACAACAAGCCTCTTCTTTAGCCCAACGGCAGTCTTGTATAGAAGAATTTGTAGCATCCATTACAATTTGGTCACTGATCATTTCATCGTGTAGAGCCACAAATTGACACATCAACGCTAAATGTTTTAAAGCAGACACGTAGTCTTCAACTGAGTCTTCCTTTAATTGCTTCCTTTGATAAAAATGTATATCTATTGATCCCAACGCATACTGTCTGTGCATAGTATTTTTCAAGGTCTTCAATTGCATTGGTAAAAACATAATCTTGACCATCTAGTCTTGTTTTTTTTCTATGCAATTATAGATTTTTAAACCTTGAGGACCTTGACAATATAAAAGTATTTTCTTCTTCTTTGCCGGTGTGAAATCATTTTCCTCATCACAGGTTGCAATATAATTTAGAAAGTATGCTTTCCATTCTTGCCATTTTATAGCATTGTCCCATCTCACGGATTAGAACGGGTGTGGAGGAGGTAAATTTAAAGAACCATTGGAAGCTATTAATATTGTATAGATTTAAAAAAAAAAAAAAACTTTATTGTAGTAGAACAATCCATTATTGTAGTAAAAATAGTGGTCAAGTTTGAAATGTACTCGTTTTCCCTTGAAAGTAACTTTTTTCATGCGCAATATATGTCAGTTGCAAACCGCATATTGGCCTTTGAATACATGGTCTGTTTTCTCTGATGTGCGCACTAGTGATTATAATGGACGCACAAAGTAAAAATGTATTACATCATTGAAGCACATGGCGAACATGATGGATGGAAAGATAGAGCATTCGCACATGCTATAACAGCAACCGTTGCTTCAATGTATTTCATACATACACTCCGGTGCGTAACTTGTTGTATTTGTATATATTTTTCTTTATTTGTTCACCTCAAAGTATATATAAAAAATTGTAAAACGTTCTTACAATTTTTCAAAAGTGCGTTAAAGTGCCGCAGTTTCATGTGTCTTAAGCTGGTTACACTGCTGCCAAGTTTCGGGTTCTGGTGTCAGGGCTTCTTGCTGTTCAACTCTACACTAAATTTGTTGAGACAACAACTAGAAATCTTCTTTTAAATCCATTTATTTTATTCTGATGTAGCCCGAATCTGTTAACCTCTGTCTCCTCCCATTGCCTTCCTCACTCCGTCTCCACACTACATTCTACATTCCTCATTCCACTTCATCATACATACAACACATTCAAAACAAATGTAACTACCCATGTATGTAACACCTGCCCTCACACAATGCTGTCTCCAACCCCCATGTGTGTCTGGGGCCAGGCATGGGCAAGGCAGGATCCTATGAACAACTGAGACTTTCCTTTGAAGTTTGCCTACTTCAAAGGCACAAAGGGGTATAAGTAGTGGATCCAAAACCCCAGATTTGTAGCTTACTTCTGGAGTCAGGAGGAACCTCTGCCAAGGAGAAGAGCTGAAGAGCTGGATGAGGAGTACTGCCCCTTTGCCTGTGACTGTGCTTTTCTGGGTTGGCCTGCAGTTGCTGCTTTGCCTGAAAGAGGACAAAGACTGGACTTTGTTGTGCATTCCTGCTTGAGAAGAATCTCCAAGAGCTTGAACTGAGCTTGCCTCCTGTTTTGAAGTCTCAGGGCCATCAAAGACCTCCTCTGCCAGCACCTGGACTCTCTGCTGAGACTCCTGTCCTGCCAAGTGGTGCCCCATCCAGTCCATGGGCCCTTGAAGGTAAAGTTCGCACAACAAGGACTGAAATCCACGCACAGAATTCCATGCGGGAACATTTTCGGCGCTCCATCTGCATCACGACTGGGCGATCAATGCATCGCAGCTGGAGAAACGATGCAACACCCGCTTGCAGTTGCTGATAACGATGCAAGTTCTACTTAGCTCGGTTTTCCAACACTATGCGACCAGATTTCTCGCCCAGCATCACTGATTCCCGTCTGGAAATCGACACATCGCTCTCTTGCAGGGGAGAAAAACAATGCCTTGCTGACACGACGGAGAACAAACAACGCATGACCTCACTTACAAGTAAGGAATTGATGCATCGCTGACCTTTCCGACGCACATTTTTATTGTTTTCCATGAAGTAAGACACTCTTATTCTTTTGATAAACTCATACCTTGACTTGTGTATGTTGGATTTTTGTCGCTTGGGTCTCGTTTGATTTAGATAAATATTGCCTATTTTTCTAAACTGGTGTGGTGTCAATTTTTTTACAAATACTTTAAACATTGCCTCTGGGTTAAGCCTTTCTGCTCGTGCCAAGCTACCAAAGGGGTGAGTGGGGGTTAACCAGGTGTGTTTCTCCTTTGCCCTGACCAGAGTGAGGGTCCTTGCTCGGACAGGGGGTAAGTGTCAACCAAAGGCCCCATTTCTAACAAATATAAACATTCACAAGGAGTTATACATCCATCTCTTTTCACCAAATGAAAGATGGGGTGAAGAGTTGAATCTTGACAGCTGAAAACCTGGGAGGAATGTCAGCAGGGTGCACTTTCTAAATGGAAAAGGCAGACAAGGCTCAAAGATAGAAAGACTTAGAGTCATCAATAACACTGCAGTAGAATTACCCAAGTAGTAGCAGATGATAAGTACTCCTCCATCATCCCAAGCTTTTCAAAGTGTAAGACCTAGATGTCACAATATCTAAAAGACAGGGAAACCATTGCAGCTCCCGATGCACAAGAGGCAAACTTATATGACATCTATACAATGAGCTCTGTGTAACCAGAGAAGTCCTTTGCACTTCAGTAAACTCCAGAAAAGAGATTCAGCAATTTCTCAGGCACAAAACTTAAAAGTACTGGACTTGAATGCCAGCAATAAGATAGGTAGACAGTGAAAATGGAAATAATGGGTGTTGGAACAGTAATTGCATGACATACAGGTGTGTTATTCTGCCCTGAGTGCCTGACTAATCAAAATTAGATATTCTTTTATTTTGGCCCCGGTGCCACACTAATCTAACATATACAGAAGGGTTAGGCCTGTTCCCAACAATGTGAGATCCTGGACCTGCCTTGTGACCTGGAGGGATGCACCCATCAAGTCCTCACAGAGAGAGTGGACGGATACCCTCATCATTGGTGTAGCACAGAAGGGTGTGGTGACTGCAGACTGTGTTTTGTAATTCATAGTATGATGAGACCTTTATTTGTATGTCAGGGGAACATGATGTACTGTCCACTTTGAAGTAAAGTTACACTTTTGTGTGAGATTCAGAAACTTGCACTGACATCCATTATGCATTGTAAGTAAGTGTATACAGTGAGCAAATAATGCATACACAGTAGTAGGCGTGTGTGTGTGTGTGTGTTAGTGTCTGTCTGTCTGTCTCTCTGAGTACAAATGCCAGTGGGATCCATTTCAGATGCCTCTCGACTGACATGGCATAAAATAGAAGATGATAGCAGCTTTTCCAGATAGTGGGCATCAGTTGCCTGCATTTCTGGCTCAATGATGGACATCTAGACACTAAAGTGAGGTGGATTAAGAAAGGGCTAGCTATACTTTGCAAGCAAATGACTGCTGATTAGTTCTTCTTGAGCACTGCCATTTGGGTGATGGCAGAATTGAAGGGCAGGACTGAATTTGCCATTGTGCAAGATGGAGAAGTTTCAAAGTCAGGCATGCCTTTTTGTCTACACCTGACTAGTGTTCAGAAAGCCTGGTGATAAACAAATGAGAAACATCGCAGATCACTGTGTTCATGTTGTGGGGGCTTTTACTTTGAGACTGCCCCATTGCCCCCTGCTTTGAGAAGCATCACTTCACACAAATGCTGAGTTGAGAGAGCAGCAATAAAATGACACCTTGAAAAAAAAAACAAGTCAAACCCATTCTGAAGGTTAAGTTAGTGGAACCACATCACCGGTCTGGAAGATGTGTATAAAAGTGGAAACCACCCCATGTTGTTCCAATTCCAAGTTCTTCAGGATGAAGGAGGGGAAAGCACTGCAGAGTACTCAAAGGACTGTGTGATTAGGGCTGGTGTCTGCCTGAGAGCCAGTTACCAGAGGTGCAGGATATTACCTGAAGTCTGCACTTTATGCTGGTGGTGCTGGGAGTCTGCCTAATATGTAGAAGTCTGCCTGCCTCTTGAGACAGAGAAGGAATATATCTGGCAGTGAAGGAGAAGACGCCCAGCATGTTCTTGGCCTGAGGAACACCCAAAAAAAAGTGGACTGCCTAAAAGGGTAAACACCTGAGTGACCCTTTCTGCAGTTGGGCTCCTGGTCTGTCTCTAGGGTTCCCATTGAGAACTGCACCAAAATACTACTGAAGCTGATGGAAATCTGATAGGCCTAGGAAGGCTGCAACTGCCAAGAACATACATCAGTCTGCACTAGTCTGGAGATGGGCTACAACAACCATGCCATGGGACATACCTGCACTGGCTAGGAGGTGGGCTGTGTAGGAACTTAGGTTACTGGTTGGGGGAGGGGGATCAAAGACTAATCAAGTGGTGACCACAGGTCCTATTAGGGTGAAGTCAAAAGCAATCCCCATATTATGCTGTGCTCAACCATTTGAGAGCTTAGCACAAAGCAGTCAGGCTTAATTTAGAGGCAATGAGTAAAGTATTTGTGCAGTATTTCAAATAGTAATAAAATGAAACCACGGCACAAAAAACACACACCAATTTAGAAACACAGAGTAAAATATAATACATTATTTGAGACCAAAACAACAAAAATCCAATGAGCAAAATTAGGGATATGCAATTATAAAGATTTAGGTGAAAGTAATGCCTAAAAGCACAAAGCGCTGACTATATTTATCTGGTTGTGCTGGACTGGGACAAAGTCAAAAGTTCAGGCCGACCACAATGGAGCATGGGTTGGGTACGGGGACCACGTCATGCCTGTTAAACAAAGTACCTAAGATACTGATTGCAGAGTTTTGCGAGATCCCACATCGAGATACTTTGCATGGCATCGGTTGCTAGGAAGTTGTGGGGTTACGATGCAGAGTCCTGCATCATCCTCTAGAATACTGTTGACGAGGGACTTGCAATGTCAAGGCTTTCATCGAGGATGCATCGTGAAGCAGCAGATCTCATGAAGCTGCAGACTGTAATGCAAGGTCTTACATCAGAGATGCGCATTGCAGTGGTGGTTCCAATGCTGCTGCAAGGAGATGTGTCACGTCGCATTGTTTCTGCTTACAGGACCAGAGCTGGGCCCGTTGAGCACTTTTAGGCCCACTTCCAAGGCTCCAGCACTGGGATGGCATCACTTGAGGGGCAAAGCTCACAGCAGACAGAGTCCAGGTGCTAGGTTGAAGGTGGCTGAAGCCTTTTCTGTCCCTGAAGCTCAGATGAAGTGGACACACAACTAGCCCTTGGAGTCACCCTGATGGTCCTGGGTACAAGATGCAGATCCACTCCTTTTCATTCGGGTAGCAGGGCAGCAGGGTCAGCATGGCAACAGAGCAGAAGTCCATCTTGCAGCACAGCAGTCCTTCTGAGTCTTTCACAGGTCCAGAGGTGTACTGAGGAGTTGGGTCTGAGGATTAAATATTTAGACCTGGTGCCAGTTTGGAAGTAGGAACAAGTTCTGGAGGTTTCCACTCACAGAGGTGTTTGAAGTTTCTTGCCTCTCTACCATGGCCTTGTCTTGTCTGGGGGCACAAAAGGCTAGTTTAAAACCCTTTGTGAGTGTGCTCAGGCAGAGCCTTTGTGATGTGTAAGAGCAATAGGTTTCAGATCCTCCATCTCATCAAATGAGAGATGGCCCATTATGTCATCACACTGCAAGCTACACTAGTCATGTGACCGAGAAACAGTTTGCATGTGCCAAATGGTAAGGAAAAGAAAATGCCAACCTTCTAAATGTGGTATTTTCAGAATTGTGACTTAAAATCTAACTTTACCTTTAAAGAGAGTTTTAAATTACAATTCTTAA
This sequence comes from Pleurodeles waltl, assembly GCF_031143425.1. Classification (NCBI taxonomy): domain Eukaryota; kingdom Metazoa; phylum Chordata; class Amphibia; order Caudata; family Salamandridae; genus Pleurodeles; species Pleurodeles waltl. The sequence continues at coordinate 781,480,547 of NC_090439.1, forward strand.
GATACCAAACTTGAAATTCCTAGTTGATCCCAATTGAAAGTTATCACTTATTAATAAGGTAACCAAATTCTATCCTATGGGAGAGGTAGGCCTTGCAGTGGTGAAAAACAAATGTAAGGGTTTTTCACTACCAGGACATGTAAACGTTAAAGGTACATGTCCAACTTTTTAAATACACTGCATCCAGCCCTGTGACTCTTAGGGCCTACGCTAGGGGTGACTTATATGGACTTACATGTATTAAAAAGGAAGGCGTAGGCCTCACAAAGGGTTTATTTTGCCAGGTTGAAATGGCAGTTTAAAACTGCACATACAGTCTGCAATGGCAGGCCAGCAACATAGCCTGAGTTAGCCTATTAAATTGGTTGGCACAATTAGTGCTACAGGCCCACTAGCAGCATGTAATTTACTGGTCCCAGGTAAACGTAGGGCCAGTTTACCAGGGATTTACTAATAAATTAAATATGCCAAATGTATGTAACCTAATTTTACAGTTTTTAAAGAAGAGAGCACAAGCACCTTAGTACTGGTAGGCAGTAGTAAAGTATGTAGAGCCCCTGGGCCAGTAAATCAAAGTCAGCAAAAGCAGGAAGATGGAAGGTACAAAGTTGGGGAATAGCTATGCCAAGCCTTGCCTCTGGAATCCATCTACACTGGCCTAAAGGTGGCCTGTAACAACTTTGGCGTAGGATCCACCAGCACTAGCATGTAGGTGAGTTACAACTGCCTTGCATCTGAGTACACTGCACCTGCCAAGAAAAGGGGCTCTGACTGCTGAAGACGCCAGATCTCTACAAAAAGGCCCCATCGAGTTCTACTTGTCTGTTCCAAGGAGGCCACATATGCTGAAGAGACAGGCTGTGACTTATCTTCCCTGCACCGGCTACAGGAGCAACAAGCAAGTACGCTGGGCCCCCACATACAATCAGGACAAAGCAAATTCAACACGCTCATGGAGAGCAAGAACGTACGACTGTTTCACCCTGCAAGTATCACATGGGTCAGAACAAAACAAACTGATTGCATATTTTAGCTTATTGCAGACATATTCTGCACCTGAATCTGCTCCTGTCTGTCCTGTGGCTCCCTGAACAGTGTCTGGCAAAGGGAATAAATATCCAGAAATCAGGTCAGTAACCTGCAAAAATGAATATGTGGAATATAGTCATGGATCATCGATAAACGTATAGAAGCAGTTGCTTCTGCGCATTTGGACCAAAAGAGAACAAGAGTTAAATACATCAGCTAAGGTGCTATTTATTAAACCACATCATATTAGTACACAAAGGCCCTCATTACAACCGTGGCAGTAAATGCTGCCTACAGCCATGCTGACAGCTGCCAACATACCGTGGCTGTGGCGGTATTCTGCTACGGATATTATGACCCACACTGAGAAATCCGCCACTATACAGACACCGACACAAGTCTGCCAGACCAAAGGTCAGTGATAAACTGGCGATAGCAAAACCCACACTGTTATGCCAACAGGAATACGCCCACAGTATCACGACCCATGAATCACTGCAGTGGTCTTTCAACCACGGTAAAGCATTGGCGGTACACACCGCCGCGCTCAAAATACACACACTAACAAAACTACACCACATTGGACAATTCAAACTACACACAGCTGACAAACAAGCACACACCAAACCCACACATCTACACCACTATAAAACACACACCCACATGACCCACAACCCTTTCCATGGAAAAAAAGATTGCTAACTGAGAGAGACACGACCCACCCAGCAAGGCATCCTCCAAAACTCCAGCTGACAGAGCCAAGATCACAACAGCATCTACCAAGGTGAGAAAGGGGCAGAAAACTGTAGGCAAGGCACTTCAGCCAACGGAGGCTGCAGGTGAAGGCCTGGTGCCCACCAGCAAAACCGCCAGCCCCGCCACCTACACCGCGTGCAGCACGGCCAGCATCCCGCAGGCACTGCCACAAGCACTGCCACCTGCACCGCCACTGCCACCACTACTGTCAGCAGCAGCATCCCCAATGGGCAGCCGTCCAAGGCTGCAGGAGAAGGGCTAGAGCCTCCCTCCACCACTGGCAGCACGGGCACCTGCACCACAGCCAGTACCGCCAGCAGCCCCACTGCAAGCACCGCCGCAAGCACCGCCACCTGCACTGCTGACAGTAGGACCACTACCAGCAGCAGCAACCCCAGTGGGCAGCTGTACGAGGCTGCAGGAGACGGGCTGGAGCCTACCACCACCACTGGCAGCACCCCCACCAACACCGGCACTACCACCACTTAGCAGCCTTAGGCGCCGCAGGATGGAGTCTAGCCCTGCCTCCATGAACTATCATGCTACCTGTTCCCTGCAAATCTTGTGCCTCAGACACCCAGGTGAAGGAATGTGAACTGGCACATCCCAAGTGCTGCATCACTGAGCACAAAGCCCCCTCCAGAACCAGTGGAGACATGCATCCACTCACCCTATCCTTGGCAGGATGACGCACTCTGGGAACAAAGCCCCCTCCAGAACCAGTGGAGAAATGCATCCACTCACCCTATTCTTGGCAGAATGAAACACTCTGGGCACAAAGCCCCCTCCAGAACCAGTGGAGAAAGGCATCGACTCACCCTATCCTTGGCAGGATGAAGCAGACTGGGCACAAAGCCCTCTCCAGAACCAGTGGAGAAATGCATCCACTCACCCTATCCTTGGCAGGATGAAGCACTCTGGGCACAAAGCTCCCTCCAGAACCAGTGGAGAAAGGCATCCACTCACCCCATCCTTGATGGAAGGAAGCAGACTGGGCACAAATCCCCCTCCAGAACCAATGGAGAAATGCATCCACTCACCCTATCCTTGGCAGGATGAAGCACTCTGGGCACAAAGCCCCCTCCAGAACCAGTGGAGAAATGCATCCACTCACCCTATCCTTGGCAGGATGAAGCACGCTGGCCACAAAGCCCCCTCCAGAACCAGTGGAGATATGCATCCACTCACCCTATCCTTGGCAGGATGAAGCACTTTGGGCACAAAGCCCCCTCTGGAACTGGTGGAGGAAGGCATCCACTAGAGAGACTGTGGCTTTACACTCCCCAGGACCAAGCAGTGGGCAAACCACCCACTAGAGAGATTGTGGCTTTGCACTCCCTAGGTCATCGCTGTGGGCATAGAGCCCCCTCTAGGAGCAGTGGCGTAGTACCATCTTCCGGCTGAGGTGCCCCCCCTTCCCCATCCCCCTGAGATGCCTGTGTGTTTTCGGCCTGATGCCCCTGCAGTGTTCTCTCCGTATTGAGGCAGGAGTCAAGTGTGGGCTTGGCCCATGATTTTTTGCCCAGTAGCCCACGAACATTTGTGAAGGACAATGTACCGCCTTATGTACATATTGTATATTTTTGTAAATACTGTTTTTCTATTTATTACCTATATCTGCCTATTTCTAAAATATCACTGATTTGATTCCATTCCTTTTGTCCTTGCGTTCTTTCAGGGGTTTACGGGGTGTAAATGTAATGTTGCTGCATGTGTTTGTGTGTGGTGTTGTGGGTGAGGGTGGGGGTGGGGGTGTTGCATGTTGCATGTGTGTGTCACTCTCTTTTTCCTCCCCTCTCCCCTGTGTACTAGGTGCAGTACTCACCGTGGTCGCCGCCGCCGTCTTTGGTGTTCTTGGTAGATGAGAAGGTAGACCAGCATGGGCAGGACCTGTAACTCAGGCTCCATGGCGTCCTGGTTCTTCGTTGAGTGTCGAGAGATGAGTGGTTTCCCTTCCAAACACTGTTTCCATTGTGCTTTTGATGGCGTTGGTACCGCCCCGGAAAAGGTGGCGGCTAGGCCTCTTGTAATACAGTGGGTGGAACCTTGTCTTCCGCCTGACTGTTCGCGGTTACCGCCACGGTGTTTGTTGCTACCGCTGTGGCGGTCAGAGTATTAAAGTTGCTGTCTGTGTTGGCGGTTTCCACCACAGTCGTGATCCCATTTTTTTTACCGCCGGTCTGTTGGCGGTATTACCGCCGCTTTAACACCGACCGCCAGGGTTGTAATGAGGGCCAAAACCTTTCATTCTGACTGACCACCAGACGTACTTCACAGCACACGGCGCGACTCTGCATTATTTAGGAAGAGGTATAATGCTTTGGTTTTATTTTTGGAATAAAATTACTCTAAATGGTGTGCTTTTGTGCTTTTGAGACATTTATTTGGCGCTGTATTCTATTCCTGTTTAACCTTGAACTTTGTGTGTACCTTTGATTATTCGGTTGAAAAATATATAATTTTGTTTTCTCCTGGGCACTTGCCACAGCACAATTTGCAGTTTCACAATTCTGTAAATGACAAGTGTTGTCAACTCAATGTTATCTATTATATTGATCTAAGAAGGATGAATGGCAGAAATACCCTGCTAAGAATCAAAAATAGAGCATTTTAAAAATGTTTGCAGAGTGTACTAGCCGCACCTATAGCTACTTGAATACATTGCATATCATGTATTCAATATCACTATCGGTAGAGTATCTCATTTTCATGTTTTACCCTATGCAAGAAATAACGATAGCTTCCGCTCCGCATTGTTCATTATGAATGACATCATCACAATTTAAATAAACAAAAGAAACCACTGCTGCAGTATGTTAACGTGTGCAGTTTAACCTCATATACTTTTCATTTGGAAACCAAAAATTATTCAGCTTCCTGTAGCACTGACTGCCTTTGGACTTTTTTAATTAGAGCTTTTTATTTGTCTTTTGTTGTAGGGCACCCTTGTTGTTTTTATTAAAATTATGAGGTTTGGACCCTGCTGTGATTTTACACTTGTACCCTGGTCACTTTAAATATGCTAAGTTACTGCTTGTTATCTCTGCACAAAAGGAACTGAGTTGAAAAGAAAAGGACTGCAGGCTTGATTAAGCCTGTAAAGGACACTAGCAGTACATGCAGAATGTTAGCTGAAATTCCGACCGGCAGCATTAGCCTAACCAGCCCTACCCACGGAAACTGACGGGGGCGGCTAAAGCCCCCTTCTCCAAGTGGGCGTTGTGCGCCTGTGTATAATTGTGAGGCCGTTGATGGATGCATGAGAGGCTCCATTTTCTTGCAAATAGCAAGGCTAAAACTTAAGGGCATATCTCTGTGACGTAAGGCCGGAAAGTCAGTACAAGACATTGTTTTAGAAATTATTTATTTATTTCAGTGACACACCTTTAATATCAGGAGACATGCTTGCATACATTATTTTTTTTTGTTATTCTATACATCTTCACTACAATCAAGGGTTCTCTGTTGAAATTATGTAAAACGTTCACTAGCTTCACTATGTTCGTATCATTTCGTTTCTAGGTAGCACCACTTCCCAGGCACAGGATAGTGGATGTGTTCTACCTATACTACTTTGAACTAATTACGACTTTGTTGTATTAAAATGAGACAGATAGGCAATATGACGATGACACACATTAATTCAGTCCTGGCTCACAATCTAGATAACAGCATATTTGAACCTCATCACCCACCTTTTCAATCATCTATTAACAGGTCATGCTTTCCTGGTGCTAAAGAAACGAAATGCTAAACATAACAAAGTAGAACAGTTCCAACCTATTACTGGCCTCCCATTCCTTGTCGAATTGCTTGAAATGTGCTTTACAATTCTACTTAAAGGCCATATTGACAGTCACTACATTTTGACTCATCCCAAATCTGCTTGATAGCCACAGTACAGAAGCCTCCTTCCTCATGATTGCAGATGACACTTTCTAGCTCTTCAATGAAGGAAAGGTTTGTCTGCTACATCGATTGTCTGCATTTGACACAACTGATCACAACATTGTCCTAGCACTTCCACATGGTAGGATTGTAGTTGAAGACAAGATCCTCAAATGTTCAAATCATACCTCACCAACAGATCCCAGACTATAAGAATTACAACTCCTTCTTCAAATGGACTCCAATGGCTTTCGGAGTTCTGCAGGGATTAATTCAGGCCCCCATACTTTTTACATATACATTGCTCCTTTAGACGAGCATCTACACAAGTTTGGATTATCTGTCACTGGTACATAGATAATACTTAGTTGTACATGAGATGCAATTATTGATAAGATGTAAGATATTGAGGCTCACCACTTAATTTTTGATCATCTCTCCAAATCCAGGAAACAGTTTCCACCAGAGGCTGTATTACAGAAAGAGGTCCCGGGAGTGGCACAGGTGTTGGGCAGAATCCTTCCATCCACAGGGCACTTTGCTTTTATGGAAGGGGGCGTTGATGATTTTCAGCCCCTCTTTAATAATGATCAAACCAGTGCACTTTTTGTGCTGGTACAATCATAAGGGGGCATGCCATAATTTGCATGTAGTCTCGATTAATGCAAAAGAGGGAACTCACTGTCAGTGCATCATGTAAAAGACAGAGGCATTGTTAGAAACTGGGTCTCTAGTCGGCAGAGGAATGCACCCTGTCCAAGTAGGGACCACAAGCCTAGTTAGGGTAAGTCACAACACAACCATAATTATCCTGTGCTCACCCTCTGGTAGCTTGGCACAGAGCTGGAAGGCTTAACTTAGAAGGTGATATGTAAAGTATTTGTGCAATAACTCATACTGTACCACAATAAAAACACAACACAAAAAACTCCACATATGGTTACAAAAATAGACAGTATTTATCTGTGTAAAAATGAGACCAAACTGATGAAAATCAGATGACTACTTCTCCAAGTATTACACTCAATGCACAAAGGAATCACAGTGCAAAATCTGTGTTTCAAAGTGTTCTCGATCCCAACCTGGGATTGTTTGGGGCACACTGCACATGTTGTGCCCATACAGCACCTGTTGAGGGTCTGCACAGGTCCGAGGGACAGGTTCATGCAGGAACTAACTTACCCACAAGTGTGCAGGCAAGCACACAGATCTCTCACTCAAGGTCAGAATCTCTGTACCTTTCCAAAGTCACAGGGGCTTGCGTTGCTTTTGTTGGTGTTGGTGCACAGCGTTGAAGCTTCTCACGGGGGTAGGCGGCACTGACACGCTTACCCGGAAAGACACACAACAAAGGATTCTCCCGGGACTGCGAAATCAAGGGTAACAGATGTGGGAGGTGTTACCGTAAAGGTGTACTCGATCTTTCAGTTGTGCTGGATCAGTGTGGAGTTGTTGATGCTTGATTCCAGCACAAGGAACCAGCTCAGGAGAGATGTAGATGCAGGATTATGTCATACTCCCCGTAGAGTGAAGTCCCACTGAAGGAATTTGAAGTCTTTGATGGCCCTGAGACTTTGGGGAACAGGGGGCAAGCCTACAAGCCCTTGGAGATCACTTGGAGGGAAGGCAGAGTCCTTCCAGCAGAGTCAGGGAGCAGCATGCAGCAGGGCAACAAGCAGAAAAGCAATTCTTCCAGAAAAGCAGTCCAGTTGAGTCCTTTGAGCAGCACAGCAGAGCAGTCCTTCTGACAGGGGTTTAGTTCAAGATCTAGGAGTGTTGGTTTTAGTGGTGGCTGAGACCCAGTACTTATACCCAAATATGACTTTGAAGTGTGGGAGACTTCAAAGGGTGGTTATGAAGTGCACTAGTAGCCCTTTCAACTCACTCCTGTCTGCCAGGCTATTTGTGTGGGGGGGGGTAATCAGTCTTTTGTTTGGGGTCAGGACACTATCCTTTGAAGTGTAAGTGTGAGCCCCTCCCTTCCTACCAGCCAAAAAGGCCATCAGTATGAAGATGTATGTAGATGGGGGCTCAGCCACACCTAACATTCCTGTGTGTGTGTCTGTCTGGGGGAATGCACAAAGTGTAGCTGTCACTCAGTCCACATGTGTATTGGAGACAGCCTGGAAGGCACAAGAAGCAGCAAGAGCAGAGAAATGTCCACTTTCTAAAAGGGGTATTTCTAAAATAGTAATGCTAAATCCAACTTTACCAGTGAAGAGGATTTATCATTACTATTACAAATATATGCAACATGATTTAGCTACTGCTTTCTGATCAGGAATTGCAGCTTAAAAATATATTAAGGGTCTCCCAATGCTGGCCTATGAGAGGAGCAAGCTTCACGTTACTGAAAAATGCATTTGAGAGTTTTCCCTACCAGTATATGTAGAAGGTAAAGGTACATGTCCTGCCTTTTAAACACACTGCATCCTGCCCTGTGGGCCACATAGGGCTTACCTTAGGCACAACATATGTAATAAAAGAGAGCTTAAGGCTTGGCAAGGGGTTTTAACTGTCATGTCAAGGTGGCAGTGAGATGCACACACAGGGCTTGCACTGTCAGGCCTGAGACATGGTTAAGAGGCTACTTATGTGGGTGACACAATCAGTGCTGCAGGCCCACTAGTAGCATTCAATCTACAGACCATGGGCACATGTAGTGCACTTGACTAAGGGCTTATAAGTATATTAATTATGTCAATTGGGTAGGAGCCAATATTTCCATATTTAGGGGAAATAGTACAAGTACTTTAACACTGGTCAGCAGTGGTAAAGCATTCAGAGTCCTAAAACCAGTAAAAACAAGTTCAGAAAAATGGAGGTAGGCAGGCAAAAACGTTGGGGGCTGACCACCCAAACCTGTTAGGTCTAACAGGCATCATGGCCAAGAAGTCCTCAGGTGTGCAATGATAGTATGCCACATAGAGGTGGCACTAAGATAGTCCATCCCCACAGGATGCTCCATGGGAGGGCTTTATGGAGATCCCATGTACTCCTCCAGAAATCCCCCTAGGTGGGTGAATTAACACACTGCACTGGCCTGCGAGAGATCCCTGCTTCTCTTCCAAATTGAAATTTGTTTTCCTACCATAAAAGACACCTCTACTGAGGTCAGCATATTTTTGTGTGCAATCAGGTGAACTGCCTAATAGCTAAGGGTGTGTGCAAACAGGGACAGTGCACCCAAAATGTAATTTGGGCTCAGCATGGAAAGATATTATGCATAATATAGGCTTGTCTCTTACGATATTTGCTAATAATTGTAAGTAATTGGGAATATCAAATAATTCCTCCCAAAATCAGACCTGATGTGTGAATGGAATGTGGGAATACCATGCTCACTGGACTTCCTGTGAAAGAACTTCCTCCTCTTGGAGCCGCATGGCACTCTTCAAGAAATATGATCACACACCATCAGTCTTGGTGAGCTTGAAATTGCTACCTCTTGATGCTTGTATACATTTAAGATAGCTTGTATCATGAACAGGGCGCTGTATTTAGGCACTCCTGAATACTCTACAAACACAGGCAATTTACCTGAAAGAAGCAGATCGTCCAGAAGCAAAGCACTTCTGGACTTAGAAATCCTGAAATTCAGGAAACATTGCACCAAGAGTCTTCTCTAAATCTTCACAGAATGAGTAGGTGCATCTATTTCTCTTATGCATTTCACTGTCTTGCAGGTTCTTCTTTTAGTACTTTTTTTTATCTCACTGTTTTTTAATAGCTTGTAAAAACGTCTTGTATCTTTGCTCCTTTATCATTTGTCTTTGCCATTTGACTTCCTGTTTGACTGTTTTAAAGCTCATTGTTATACCTACTGGAGTCCGGTGTGTCATATAAAAACGTTTAAAAAATCCATTATATAATCATGCGTGTAAGAAAAACACTGAAATAACCACTGTGTGACACTTTGGTGCCACTTCAATAGCGGAAACATATTTTTAGGCCTGGGATTTCCATTATAAACCTGGCTGTACAAGAGGCAGGTGTCAGCAGCGGTCTGTGTATATAAAGGTAGCATCTTAGCCTAAACCCAAAGTATTACAAGGGAAAACAGCCATGCGATGTATCTTGATGTGCACAGTGGAAGGGGTCAATCTTCATACGTTTTCAAGATACTCACTGATTATGTTAATAATTTTCATTTATATGTGTTGCGTTCCAATGTATAGATTTTGGTTATCCTGAATTCTCCCATAATTCCTTCCACAGAGGGTAAACAGGGGCAGCCCTAAAACTCTTCTGTGTCCTCCAGTCTTGCAACCAGCTGACCCTCATCTGCTTCTCCTTAACTGTCCTGCACAAGGATTTAGATTGTGGACAGATCTAAGGATGTATTCCTTAGGCAGTTTCATCTAGGTTTCTAGGTTCTGTCCCTTAGGAAGAATTGGCCTGTGAACCGAATACATCAGAAGGCATATCACAGTGCGCAACCCAATGGCCACTCCTGATGGGTTCCCTTTGAGTTAGCACATTCTAGACTGGAACTATGAAATATGGAGGCCAGGGAAAGACTGCCTGATGAGAGCTCAAAAATTGCATTTGTCGACATGGAACTCAATCCACGCACAAACAGAAAGGAGATGTTGTGGGTTCAGGTGTTCGCTATAGCTCATATACCACCTTGTATCTCTTGTAATGGGGAAACATTTTCTCCTATGGTCCACATTCCTGTATATATGACTCGGTGGATAAATTAGGGTGGCAGTGTAGACCAAGGCCCCTCCTCCCAGTTTTATCACCTACTCGACAAACAGATGGAAAAAAGAAAAGCATCGATTTAATCCTCATGGGGTTGGGGGGGGGGCGCATCAAACATGGAGCTCCAGTGTCCATATAAATTAGGAACTATGTGTGGGGAGCTAATGAAGGGGAAATGCTTCTGAGGCTTCTCAGTTTTCCATTTTACTGTTCTTGGTGCATCAAATAGAAATATCATGTATTCAAAGTCCTATTACCACTAAAATGGAGGATCTTTTCCTTCAGGCCCCTGGTTGTGTGGGAATAGCCTGAGCACATGTTCTCTGCGTGTCTGCTGCCCAGGCTGCAGTCTGTTTCTTGAGAGGTGTGAAGGGTGCGGTGGCGCAACATACGCTGCTAGAACAAAAAGCCTCATTAATGGCCCTCAGAGACAATGGCAGTTCGGGAGGCCGGTATCAAGAAAGATCTCCTCCTACAGCTCGAACACATTCAAAAAATGCTCCATCTCTGGGATGTTTTCGTTCTCATGAAATGGGGCTGATGTGACAAAAGTATGCGAGGAGCTTGAAATATAGACGCATCCTGTAATTTCTATTCGATTGTGTACTGAACTCTGCTAGGCCCAACCGGTACTGAAAAGACTCACATTAGTGAATTGTCTCCTAAATGCACGGCCAGGCTGTGTTTTCGCACCTCCCTGCTGCAGCTGCACCAGAAGCGGCGGAGGGCCCGGTGCTGAGCCTCTGTTAGCAGGCTGCAGTATGCGGCAACGTTTCGTGTATGGGGAGCTCCTGACTGGTTGCTGCATTAACAAGGGGCTGGGTTCAGCACCATGGAAAGCGCCGGAAAGCCTTTTCCTGCCACAAACACATGCAGTACCACGGTCTACGAAAGTCTTTGCACCCCAACAACCGGTTCCAAAACGTCGCCACACTCTTTTTAAGTGTCTCAGTGAAATAAAGTGGTATTTAAGAATGTGTTTATTTAATGGCAACTTGCTGAAAACCATCACATCAAAATGAGTTTTCAATGCAACGAACTTACAGTATTTGATAGAACATGAAACGGGGGTGATGCACCCTCTCTTTATCGACGTAGAATAAGATGTTCAGGAGGGAGCCGCGTGCATGGGGTTCGAGCGCCAAGAGCCCCTTTCAGTCTCTTTAGGAGCTATGGCCATTTCGGTCTACTTGGGGGCTGATGCCATTTCACACGGCCTGTACCACTGAAGGCAGTGGAGGAGGTTATTGCAGAAGATGCCGGTTTCACACGGCTCCCTGACAGACTAGTCCCCCGCCTCTTGCCTCTCCCACCACCCATACCCCCCTCCCCCCTCCCCACCTTCCAAGGGGGTGGCTGAAGGGGAGGGCTCAGCTTTGCGGGCTTTGTGGCTGCCGTCGAGGGAGCGCAGCAGCCAATCTACGCCGGCGGAGCCACGCTGATCATTCACAGCCACCGCCCCTTCCCCTTCCTCCCGCACGGCCCCGCTCTGCTGACTCAGTGCCTTAGTCAGTCGCCCACCTCTCTCTCTGCCTCCACTGCCGCGCACGGACCCCTCGACTCCTCCAGCTCCCGGCACCGCTCAGCTCACCATGGCGAAGACAGCAATGGGTAAGAGTGAGCCTCCCTCCTCATCCTGCGGGGCCGGACCTGCCCGGCCGGAGCAGCGGGGGCCCAGTGCAGGATCAACGTTGACCTTGGGGCAGGAAGCCCCGCGGAGCCGCAGCCCGGCCCCTGCTGGAGCTCTGGCACTGCGGTTTCAGCTAGGCTAGCGCTATATAGCTCCTTCGCACAGATACAGAATTGTGTGCAGCCGGGTAGCTCCCCCACCGCCGTCTGCTTTAGATGGATCCCTCCTGACCCTCTCCTCACTCTTCCTTCGTGGAGGTACCTGGGTTGAGACTGCAGTAAAATGTGCCCTGGCTCTGCCCTGTCAGAGGATGAACACGCCCCAGGCTGCCGTTTGCCTCCCTGCTACAACCATGATCTGTCTTTCGCCATTTTAAGGAATATGCGTTTTCACTCAGTTCCAATGGTGATATTTTTCTTCCTGCTGTTTTGTGTGAGAATCCTGTCGGTCCACGGTCTCTTGCAGTGCCAGAACCTCCAGGCACCTGCATAGCTGTGTGAACTGAAGGCAGCACAATGCAGCGACCCCACCCATATGGCTTCAGCAGGGAGGGCGTCCGTGCGCGTCCCCCCTGGGAAGGGGTGTGTTCACCCATGTATTAATACTCAAAGCATGATTGCAGTTCAAATATATATTACTATACAGCTGCACGAGCTGGAGTTTGTGCGTATTTTAAACCAGTAAATTACATATTAAATGTGCAAGGTAGAAACACCTGTTAGTTATTCATTTAACCTCGTGGTTTGGTTCACAACTGCTCCCATTCGCAGAATAGCCTGTTTTCTCATAATGTGGATGCGGGACGGCGTCCTCTGTGTGTCCTGTCCACGGTGTGTTAAGGCATCCTACTGGTAGCTGGAGGTTTTCTGTTTCTTTTTAAGTCCGCGGAAGAAGGGAAACTCTGTCCTTGTGTTTTATTCTCGAGGCATTGTCTGAAATGTGCAATATAAGCCGTGGTAAAATGTGCCCTCTCCGTTCAGCACCACGCCCTCCACCGCATACAGCAGTGCGCCAGCTGCGTGCTTTGGTCGAGATGCGAGCCTCAGATGTTTTGCTGAGGAAGCGGCGCTATGTGAGTTGGTCTGTGATGTCTGTGTGCCTTGGTCGGACCTGTGTGTATCTATTTTGTGGGGATATGTGTGTGTTTGTACCTCCAGTGAACGGGTGTGTATATCACTGTGTCTCTTTTCATGGGTATGCACGTGTGTGTGTGTCGGTGTAGCTTTCTGGGCAGCGTTCAGAGTCCATGCTTTGGAAGTGTATGTGTGTGTGTCTTTTCTCACAGTCTGCAGTGGGCGTGCGTGTAATGTTGGCTTTAGGGCTGTCTTCCTTTATTCTAGTTCTGGTGTGTCTGGCTGTGTGATTTGGAGTGCAGTCTGAGTGGTCGTGTGGTGGCTTAATGGGCGTCTTCGTGTGCCTGTCGTAGCTCTCGGTGCAGTCCGCAGTGGCAGCGCGTGCAGTGCTAGCCTTAGGGCTGGGCCGGAAGCGACCGAGGGGTTTCAGCGAGGGGCTTGAGAAGTGTCATTAACACATACAGGCTACCCTTGTGCCAAATAGCAACTGGGATTATCTGTCAGGTGGTTTGTGCGGTCGCTTCTGCTACTTGCTGAGTCGGTCGAAGTACCAAAATGGAAAATGCTCTACGCCCTGGGGGCGGGGCGGAGATGGTAGTCAACAGGTCATTTAGATTTGACAGAATGGCAATCTGCATGTGTTTTTAAATACATTGGTGGATATCGTTGTTAATCAACACATATCGACTCGTGAAGCTCCAGTGACTGGAGGCCAAGGCTCTGTCAAGTTAGGGGATACCAAGCGATGGCAGATATTTGAGAAAAAGTGTGGCATTTTATTTGACACCGCACCCTGAGTGGGAGCAATAGCCCCTAGTATCTGTTTCTGGCATTTTCTCATTTGGAACAGCTATATGTATCTGGAAATAACACGCATGTGCACGCCAGGCAGCAATAAATACTAGGGTATACATATATTTACACGCATACCACTAGTAACATATTACTGCATTAATTTAGAGAAGAGGCGAAAGATCGCGCGTGCATGTGATAGGGAGGGAGGGCTAGAATGCCAGACCGAACGAGACAATGCGGGAGAGAAAAGATCAGCCAGAAATAACTTATAAAGAGAGCAGGGAATGACTGTGAGGAGGCAGCCAGAGAAGACAGCAAAAGAGACGGAAGTAAAGAGTAAAAAAACTGAGAGAAAGCGACCGAGAGAGAAGAGAAAGGGTAGAGGAAAAAAAGACGGTGACAGAGATGGTGGGTCCAACAGAAGGACGATAAATGACTATTTCTTGGAAGTCTTTGGTGCATGACAGAATATTGCCTTTTCTTTAGGCGCGCCCTCCACCTCTGATGGGCAGACATGGCCACTCCCTGCCTGGGAGTGAGTCCCTTGAGAGAAGGCCAAGAGGAGACAGCTGCACGTGCACATTTTCTTCAGAGAAGTGCACTCTGGGAGTCTGGCCAGCCCTGCAGTGCCGAGTACGCCGCCCGGCCCCTCCCCAATGCAGCACTCTGGTAATCAGTATTGATCATTGGTCGGCAGCCAGAGAATGATGGCTGCTGAAGGCAGGCCCCTGTCAGCGCCCGGCAAGGGCTCTTTGAGTCTGATTAATGACCGCGCACAGCGACAGATAATCAGGGAGGCGATCGGGACAGCAGAAGTGTGCCTGGGATCACTGTCTCTGCACTGCACCCTTCCATCTGCCCATCGATCCCATTAATTACATACCACTGAGAGGCGGCCTAGGCCTGCCAGGCACTAGTACACACCCTAGTGAAATGGATCGCCTGGTTTATACTCAGTCATTTGCTCTATTCGACAAAGTAAGTCATGAAAGCGCATAAAGCAAAGGCATACATCAATTAACCGCCCAGTTTGCATTATTTCAAACCAACCAGTAGTTTTTAAAAATGCAAAAAAAATGTCTTCGTAAAATAAGCAAATCCTATATTTGACGGTATTTTCCACTGTACTTCTATAACACACCCCTGCATTTAACCCCTGCTTTTCGCCCCTGCACCACGAGCACTAAAGCACCTCCTTGTCACTGTCTCAATTTCCTCCTATGGTCTCCTAATTCACTTTCAATCCAAATGTGATTTCTTTCACTTCACTTCGCAGCATTAGCAGCGCGGATTGTACGGCCTCAAAGAAACGGTGTTACACCGGTTGTGCCGCGATACCTAAAGATGAGGCGGGCGCGGACTTGTTAGCAAGACTCCCCAAGGCGTGCGTGCAAGTTAAAAAACACACAGCATGCTAACATTTAGAAGTAAAACAACAGTGGAATGCGGTGTTCCTTTCGCTGTTTCTATTGGCCGACATTGTACTGAGTCGGGCGCAGTTGTACATGCAGAAATCTCTTTCTTTCCACACAGGGCCCAAAAGTCTTTTGTTGTGCAACATTCAGCGAGAGCACAATAAAACTTGTAACGTTGCCAAAGTGTTCTGCTGCTTTACATGTGTTAACTATGTTGCAATATAGGATAAATGTGACCATCCTTCTGTATGACTGCCTAACCTAGAGTCCATCTTTTCCCAGAGCATCCTAGTACCAACGAGTTTATTACTCAGCCCCCACATTTCAAGTGAGTGATTATACTTTATCCCCGAAGAAGCTTTCTGGCCTACCCAATGATCTGATGTGGAGAGCAGGAGTGGGCTGTCGGATGTCAGACTTGTCCTGAAGTATTACCCTGTGAGACCCCAGCGTAGGTAGACCATTCCCTGCTTAATCTGTAGAGCTAATATATTTAATTTTACTTTAATTTTGTTTGCTATTTCTCACCGGTGCAATTGAGCAATTCCTTCAAAGAGCTGTAGAAACATGGTGCTGGTGGGAGTGAAAAGAGAAGACATTGGCTCCTAGATCCTGAACAGAGTGAGTTCCAAGGGGCTGAATTTAGAGGTGGATCTTCACATGATTGAGAATGTAGTTCTTGAGTTAGCAGGTATTTTTCAGAAATGGGGTTTTTAATTCGGGAGGTAGCAACCCTACCAATTCAATAAATCCACTCTGATTAGGTAAAAACACAGTTCTGAGAGAATTACTTGCTCAATCCCTGGAAAATATGGAACAAAGAGTTGGAAGAAATCCCTAGTGAAGTGCATGCTAGGTTCAAGCAGTAACAACAATTTTAAAGTAAAGAACATAATGCAATAAAATTCCCAACCCAATTTTGAAAAATAGAGAAAAACTAAATGAGCAAATAGATCGAGAAGCAGAGATATGCATTCTCAAAGTTTTATAGTAAAACGCCGTAAAGCATGCCAAGCTTTTTAGAGAAACAACAGCTGGCAGCGGACTATGACCTAGGTGCAATTTTAGGCTGATCACAGTGGAGCGGAGGTCGGATACCACATGGAGGTTGTCTTGATCAAATTTTTACCTTTAGATTTAGTCTCCAACAGCTGGGAGAGCTCCTTCCGTTCAGTACTGCAGCCCCAAGCTCCTCAGGAGCAGGGTTTTAGGAACCAGGTCTTTCTCCAGCCATGCCTCTTGTAGGATCCAGTCCTCTTTAGTCAGCTAGCCCCTCCTGGAATCTGGAATCCTTCTGCTTTTTGTGTCCCTGAAGAAGTTAAACAGGTTGTTAATCACTTGACCATTGGAGAGCAGTTCCCTGGGTTCCATCACAATTCAAGAGTCCTCTTCAAATGGAGTCTTCGGACGTCCATGAAGGAATTGAAGGGGTGGTGGTTAAGATGCCAGATTTATTGTGTGCGCTAGCCACTGATTGGAGAAAATATACCACCCAATTATATTTTCTTGAGGTCTCCTACCTTTTTTGCAACACTTCTTCTTGATCTTACTATAAAATTACCCAGGATCTTCTGTTTCAACATGGCAGACCCCAGCTGCCACCAGACAGGCCCATCTTCAACCTGATGGCCACTCCCATACCTGGCAGGGCCAAAACCAGATTTCCCTCCTATTGTGGCAGGAGCCTGACTGTCAAGGGCGTCCTGTGAATGAAAATAATTCCTCCCTGACATCTCAGAGTCAAAAAAGGTTTTATTAAAACTGACTTTAGGAAATTGGGTTGTTGGTTGAGGAGGTGATGAACCATTCTCAAGCAACAACTACAATCCCTATGAGTGTGAACCTCAAAAATTCTCTAAACTGACCCATGCTTAACCCTCTGGTAGCTTGGCATAAAAGCAGCCAAGCTAAAGTTAGAGGCAATGTGTAAATTATTTATGCAGCACTAAAACAGTAATAACATGAAAACCCCACATAACGAAAACCCCACACCAATTTAGAAATGAAAAGAGTACTTTTTAATGAATTATTTGACAACAAAATGACAAAAATCCAATCAGTAGAACCGGAGTTATGAATGTTTAAAGTTTAAAGTGCAAAACAGCACTTAGAGCAAAGTGCCAACTGTGGACATCTAGTCATGTAAGGCCGGGGCAAAGTCAAAAGTTATGACTGACTGCAAGGGAGCGCAGGTTTTTTTACAAAGAGGATTGGGCCTGGTCTCTGCTTACATTCGGTCTTAGATGAAATTGTAGAAGAAAATGTCTCTGCAGGTAAAATTCAGTGGAGCAGTGCAGCTGGCGATGTCCGAGAAGGAGATGTTGTCATCAGGTTGCAGCTGGACGAGGTTGCAATGAAGATTCCTTCACTTGAACTTAGTCTCTTTTTTGGAAGCTGAAAATCTGCAAGAGGAAGAAGCTGCAGGCTGTAGCAGGCTAGGGCTCCAAGAGGCCGAATACCCCATCTGTAGGTCCTGGTCTCCAATCAGTATTCGGACCAATTTTTAGTGGAAAAATCTCTAAATACCAAGTTTTGGTTTTAGGCTGTATGGACACCCTTATCACCAATTCTAAGGGTCCAGGACTGGATGAGCACCACTTGGGGGATAGGGCTCACTTCAAGCAGGGACCAGGTGCAAGGTTCAAGCTGGGTCCCTGTAGCTTAGAACAGTAGACCAGCCAACTAGCCCTTGGAGTCACTCTAGTAGTCCTGGGTTCAAGCAGCAAGGTAGGCTTCCAGCAGCAGGGAAGTCCTCTGAAGTACAAATCAGGCTTCAAGCATCAGAGCAGTCTTCTGAAGTGAAGGGCAGGCCTTCTGAGTGTCCTCAGAAAGTCCACAATTAAATTGAAGAGTGAGTTTGGGGGTCCTATATTTATACCTGATGCCTGCTTTGAAGTGGAAGAAACTTCTATAATTCCCCCCCACACACAGATGGTTCTCGAATTCTCTTCCTCCCTGCCCAGGTCCCAAGGGGTATATTGTGACAGGCTAGTGTAAAGTTCCTTGTGTGTGCTAAGGCAGCTCCTTCCAAAGGTAAGTGGGGTAGGGACCAGCTCTGCCCCCCCATCCTGGCAGAATTGCCCATCCTGCAAACACCTAGTCCCCCTTTGTCTCACTGTCTAGGAGGCATAAACAAAGACCATCTGCCATGCTACTCACAGCCAGGTGACCCAGGACAAAGCCTCCAGACACCAAATGGTTAGAATAAGGCATTTTAAAAATTGTGACTTAAACTGCAACTTTACTATTAAAGACAATTTCAAATGATAATTCTTTTGTGCCAAAATATGATATTTCTACCTGATTCCAAATATAAGTTGTCACTTAATAAATATACTAAGGTAATCCAATTTTATCATACTGGAGATGTAGGTATCACAGTAGTGAACACAACAATTTGGGAGTTTTTTTACTACAAGGGAATACAAAACTTAAATGCAGGGTGCATATATTTTTAAATACAATGCACCCTGCCCTGTGGGCTGATTTAGGGCCTACCCTAGGAGTGACATATTTGTATAAAAAATTGAGGTTTAGGCCTGGCAAAATGTTTATTTGCCAGGTTAAATTGGTAGTTAAAACCTGTGCTTTAAATGGGCCAGTACTGTCCCGTACTGAGTACTGACACTTTTTTATTTTGCGAGGGAGAGTACATGTACTTCTCAAGAAAAAAGTAATACTCTTCATTGGAGAGTACCGGCACTTTTCAGAAAGAAGCAGGTACTCTGGTACAGAGTACCTGCACTTCTACTTCTTGATTTCAAGCACTGGTTTAAATTGCACACAGGTACAATGGCAGTCCTGAGACATATTTAAAGGCTTGATAAGTGGGGATCACAATAAATGCTGCAGGACCATTAGTAGCATTTACAGGCCTTGGGTACATTTTGTACCACTTTACTAGGGACATATAAGTTAATTACATGTTACAGTTGGGTGTAAGGCAATTTTACAATGTTTAAAGGAGAGAGCACAAGCATGTTAGCACTAGTTAGCAGTGGAAAGGTGCACAGAGTCCTAATGCCCTCAAAAACAAAATTCAGAAAATGGAAGGGGAACAAGCAAAAACGTTTGGGAGTGACCCTGGAGAGAGGGCCAAGTCCAACACAACTCACCCTCCAGCCAAAATCTAGGGGAGACTAATCAATACCTTGATGGACTTCCCTGCTTAGGCCTTGAAACATGGACAATGGGCCTCTATTGCAGATGTCCTTGCCACTTCAGTACACCTCTGAACCTCTCCCGAGCTCCTGAACTAACTCATGGAGAACTTACTGTCACCCATGGACCCCTTCTGTGAAGCACCTAACCTTAACTTGCTCAAAGATGCATCTCAGTAGGCAAACAATACCACCATGGCCAACAAAGTGATGTGGCACATTCCAACCCTTTGCTCAGACACTTGTACCCAAGCTGAGGAAAACTCTGTCTATAAGGACAACAACCAACAGAGGCCATTGACAGCTATGACTTCCAGGTGGAGGCTCTAAGTGGGGACCTTTGGTTGGCCAGACTTCTAGCCTTTGGGCTAGCAAGGATATCCCTAACTGCTGTTGACGGCTCTCTTACCTTTGACGATTCTCAGAGTGGGGCTGACAGCCCTGGGTGTTAGGCACCCTTCTTCCACTCTCCCTCCCACCAGTCCTGGGATGGTAGCCTGAGACTGGCTACTCAGCCCAGGTTCTGTAACCTGAGGCTAAACAGGGATCAGGGATGAGCCTTTCTCCCACCTCTCTTTCTAGGCTTCTGTACTTTCTGTTTGGGAGTGGTACCTCCAGAAACCTGAGCTTTCAGGGTGTTCTGGGCAGCTGCCCCTCTCAGCTCTTCCAGTACTGTTGACAACTCACTTCCCCAGAATGCAGTCAATGGGCATCTGGGGACTAAGGCCCTCATTCTGACCCTGGCGGTCTTTGACCGCCAGGGCGGAGGACCGCGGGAGCACCGCCGACAGGCCGGCGGTGCTCCAATGGGGATTCCGACCACGGCGGTAAAGCCGCGGTCGGACCGGCACCACTGGCGGGGTCCCGCCAGTGTACCGCGGCCCCATTGAATCCTCCGCGGCGGCGCAGCTTGCTGCACCGCCGCGGGGATTCCGACCCCCCCTACCGCCATCCAGATCCCGGCGGTCGGACCGCCGAGATCCGGATGGCGGTAGGGGGGGTCGCGGGGCCCCTGGGGGCCCCTGCAGTGCCCATGCCACTGGCATGGGCATTGCAGGGGCCCCCGTAAGAGGGCCCCTACATGTATTTCACTGTCTGCTGTGCAGACAGTGAAATACGCGACGGGTGCAACTGCACCCGTCGCACAGCTTCCACTCCGCCGGCTCGATTCCGAGCCGGCTTCATCGTGGAAGCCTCTTTCCCGCTGGGCTGGCTGGCGGTCTGAAGGCGACCGCCCGCCAGCCCAGCGGGAAAGTCAGAATTACCGCCGCGGTCTTTCGACCGCGGAACGGTAACCTGACGGCGGGACTTTGGCGGGCGGCCTCCGCCGCCCGCCAAGGTCAGAATGAGGGCCTAAATCTGACCTTCCTCTGGATCATCTCTCTACCCCATTCCAAGGAAACCAGAACCATAGGGTGGGAGAAGTCCTGGTCATGGGCTTGAGACACCCACACACCTGTCCGAAGTACTGATCTGGGAAAACAAGACTACCTTGGTCTGACTGGCACCGGTATCCCTCATAGCACTGACAGGGATTCCATTTATTGTGACCTGGTAAAAGTGATGGCTCCAACCCTCAGGGAACACAAGCTCACCCTTTGAGTTTATCTCCCAACTAATGGAGACTAGTGCATGTCCTAACACTTGCCCCTGGGGACTACTTACGCGTAAGGCCATATTGATCACCACCTTAGAGATCCTACCAGTGGGTTTTTCCCTAAGACAGAGCAACCCTGCTTGTGTCGTAACTCAGAACAATCAAAGCACTGGAGCGGGAAATGGGGTGCCATGGGCCATCGCCCACTGCCCACCAGAACATACCCCCTCTTTCTCAGAAGGGGCTCGGAACCCCACCCCCACCTTATTAATTGAATTGTCTGTGTGAATTTTGATGCCCCCTCACTCTGCTGCAGGGAATCTGAACCCAGGTACCTTCTTAAACACTTTGGTACTAATCCAGAGGTCATCTCCTTTGCAATCTCTGTGGGTTCAGTTAGCTTGCTGTCAATTGGGTGTTGACACAACTCTGTAAAGCAAGTACTGAGCATGCACTCGCAAAAAATAAGATGATACAGCCCAATACAATTACTCTCTCTACCCAACTACTCAGTGCCTTACTAGAGTAGTCTAAGAAATCCACCAAAGACTGGTTTGGCAATGTATGACTGTCTTTGAACCTGATGCAATACTTCTCAGCGATTAGCTTAAATTTGGCAAGTAAAAATAGCTTTAATGGGAGCGTAACTCATCTGGCCCCCTACTTCCAAAATATGAAGAGTATTCCTACTCACTAGGGGCCTGTGGTTTGACAGGCTAACTCCTCAAGCCTCCTCTAGGGCCCTGTGCATCCTCAGAGCTATTTCATATGCAGAAAATCATTTATCTATGACACACCCACCACATAGCTGGGCACCACATCTTGGGGTGTGTAGGCAATCACCTCTATGCTGCCATCACTACTGCTGGATTCTGTTGCTTGTTTAGCCTCAAGGTATGGCTCCTTCATACTCATCTCATGAGTCATTTTACTTTCTTCCAGGGCCAGCTTCCTCTCTTCTAGGACTCTGTCTGCCCCGGCCCTTCTTTCCCCTGCATCTCTCTGGACAGAGGTCTCTTCCATTTTACGTTTATCCATCTACAGTCTGAAATCCCTTTCTGCTTTCCTTCCTGCCAACTCATTAGAGGACAGGCTTTGTGAGGACACACTACTCCCTGCCTTTTCAGGGGCTCCATTTCTGTCACCAAGTTGCCATCCTCTTCGTCCTAAGTCTGCTGCAGCTCAGGATCTGTGGCCAGGCCCTCCTCCGCCTCCTCTAAAGTCCATTTCCTCTTCCCCAATGTGGTCATCCTGTAGCTTCTCTGGAGTGGACTGCATTCCGTTGACCTTCTCATGACCACAGAGGGCTAATTGGACTTCCACCTTTGTGTCCTCCTTCCTGCATTCAGCTCCTTCTCTTTCTTTACCTCTGCAGCTCAGCCTTGCTGAGGTCATCCATCTTGATCAGCTCCATCTCCATTGCAGCAAAAAGGAGGTGAAGTAAATGTAAATTTGAATTAAAGAGGAAACTAGCCCGAACAAAATCTAAAGATAATTTTTAAAAAGGTCAGATCTGGTATCAAATTATTTTGGGGATTTCTATTGTTGCACAACATGGTACTGCACAGACACAAGTACTAGATCCCCCCACTGAGCACCAATGTAGGAAATTGGGGTTTTGGTTGAAGGGGGTTTGGACTTTTGTCAAGCAACAACCAGAAGCCCTCTCAGGGTGAACCAAAAAAAAAATTTCACTAAATTAACCTATGCTCAACTCTCTGGTATCTTGGCACAAAACCAGTCAGGTTTAACTTTGAGGCAATGTGTAAATTATTTACGCAGCACTTAAACAGTAATAATTTGAAACAACCACACAAGAAAAATCCCACACCAATATAGAAAAATAGAGTACAGTTTAATAAATTAGTTGACACCAAAATGAGAAAAATCCAGTCGATAGAACCAGAGTTATGAATTTTAAAAGGCTTTGGTACAAACTAGCACCTAAAAGATCAAAGCGTTAACCACGGACATCTAGTCGCATGAGAACAGGGCAAAGTCAAAAGTTATGTTCAACTATGATGGAGCACACAAGGTGAAGTCGCAGTGAGAATTTCTATAATCAAGCTAAGGGCCTGATTTAGAACTTGGAGGTACTAAGTCACAAATGTGACAGATATCCCGTCCACCAAATTACAATCCTCATAGAATATAATGGGATTGTAGTACAGCAGACAGGATATCCATCACGTTTGTGGCAAAGTATTACCCTCCTCCAAGTTCTAAATTGGTCCCTTAGTATCTTCTTTGGAAGTCAGAAGTTTACGGTGTAATAAAGCTATAGGCTGTAGACAACAAGGGCTCTATGAGGAAGGACACCTCTCCTGAGAGGAGCTGCTGAATTGGGTGTGCTGCTGTAGAGAAAAATATAGCGGGAGCTACCGCAAAGTCAGGCCAACCAGCAATGTGCCTTGGACAGATCATCAAGCTGGTAGGTCCTGGTCTCCTGTCGGATCACTTTTTTGCTGAAAAATATTTAACTTCCAAGTTTTGGTTTTAGGCTGTTTGGGCTTCCAAGGTTGCTGAACTGGGTGGTCACCACTTGGAGGGTAGGCCAAGGGACATGGTTCATGTTGTGGGAGATTTTTGTGTCTCTGAAGCTCAGAAACAGGAGGCCAGCCAACTAGCCCTTGGAGTCACCTTGGTAACACTGGTGAACCCCTTTTTAATAACCACTGATTTGCCTTATCATACAAAAAATACATGAAGGTTGCTATCATTTTGCTGGCATAATTTCTAGCAATAATTTCCTCTGATTTGTAACAGTAAAATAACAATGAAAATGGTGCAATTTTATTTTAAAAGTACAGCTAAGCAATGTTTCAGTTTATCATGGATTTTGGAATCACTGGACCATGTGTAGTGAGGGACTGGGTAGTTTGTATTGTAATTGTTTCTGTGAAATAAGGATTGACAGTGCCATGGGTCAATTTAAAGAATACAGAACATGATTTGTCAATGTCCTTGTTACAAGAAATGAAATATGTTGGTGAACAATGCAAGGCAGTAGTGCAGTGAAGGAGTTTATACCTGATTGCATGTGGGGGTTAGAGTCTTGGGTGATTGGGTGACAGAATGGACCTGGCAGATACTGCACAGGTTAGATGTAGCAGACATACTTGTTTCGGTGAATTGCATAACCAGTAAGACAGGGCATTGGACTCATGCTTCTACTGTAGAGAGCTGGTTTTAATCAGAATATCATATGTTTCAATCACAGTGAATCAACTCAGCATTTCATCCTTTTGAGGTTGACAAAATAATTCCATTGAGTTGTGTAATAATTAAGAAATTGAGATTCGGTTTCCTATCATGGTAAAGTGGAAGGTTGCAGTGTGATGGAAAGGAAACAAGTTATCAAGGGTAATTTGTGATAAGAACAGAATTGTTTTGGGTGCAGTAGAAGATGGGAAATATTTGTTTTCATTTTCAATGTGTTCCTGCTTAGTATAGCACTACACAAAACAATGAGCGAGAGGGAAGTGGAAGTCCGAACCTTGGGTCTTGATTGAAAAATTGAGGAGTGGGAATGAGAAGATTTGTGTGACTTCTACTAAAGGTTGACTCTTCATTCATTGGAAGAAATCGTGGAATCACAGGCAATGCGATATATAAATACAAGAATAAGGACACATACAGAACATTAGAGGATGCTTATTTGGGGCTGAGTGAAGCCTGAATTGCTTAAAACATGAAGTTGCTCCTGCCATCAAGAGAAGCAGTCCCCGATCCGCCATTGTTGAAAAGAGGATATTTCAGTGAATAATAGTGAAAGCATCGCAGCATAAACATTATGAGGGCAGATGAGAGGCCGTTGTATAGGATGCTGAGGATGACATTAGTGGTGTGTGGGGATACAGCATCAGTAGAGTGCATTTTGTGGAAGCCATGCTCCTGCCAGACGTTTCGGAAATTGTTGGCAAAGAGGCAGTGGGTGAGTCAGTGTAGGATAATCCTTAATTAAATCTTGAAGGAAATATTGAAAGAGGGATATGGTGAAAGGTGGAAGGAGAGCAGCTGGCAAAGGGGGTGACAGAGCTTTGTTTGAGTGGAGGCATGACTACTGAAGACTTGAAACAGGGAAGATAAGTGCCAGTGCATACTAGAACTGTTTCCCAAGCTTTGAATTAGTAGACATCTCATTTAGCGCTGCCACCAAGTATCACATTAAGAAAATATATCACCTGTCTAAGCCATGCATAATGCATGGTTTCATTAATTGCTTTGCTTTTCACATAATGTTATTTTATACAGCACAACTTGTTTAGCAGAGCAGGTGATCAGTTAAGCTTGTCTCATCCTTCTTAAGAATAAGATCCTGGCTGGTCCTTTCACAGGCTTCTCTCTAATAAAAAAAGAAGAAACAGAGCTAAAAGTGTATTTTCTCGGTTCTCTTATCAGGAATGCTACATTGGCATTCAGGGAAGAACATGTCACTATCAATGTAAATCCTTCTTAAAATATGTTAAAATCCTTCTTAAAATATGTTAGATCCAATGAAAACATTAAGAACCATCATTTTGAGGCTCAAGACCTATTGACACACTTCTTCTTTGTAACTTTTGACACCTTATTATAAATTCTGTCTGACAGAATGAACTCTGCATTTACAAAAGCTACCACATAAAATGATAATTCACCCTAAACTTTACCCTTACCAGTTGTACTAATCGTGGCTGCTCTGTATGCTCACATTTCATAATTTTTGATAAAGGGATTAATCTGCCCTTCTGCTTGTTTGAATATATTAGGTGACCATTTTCATGCAGCTAAATCTAACCCCATTTCCTTAATCAATCTAGAAAGCAAAAGTTTTAAATACCTCAACCTAGTTCTGCATCTTCTGTGTCCCAGAAGATGCGCTCATGGGAGACATCCAATGGGAGTGGACATTACAGGGAAACACAGCCTGTTGGACCCAACCAGGTTATGAGGTCACAAAAGACAAGACTAAATATACAAGACCTAGGGCCTGATTACAAGTTGGGTGGTTGTTAGACCTGTCAGCCTTAGGGTGGCCTTTCCCCAAACTTTTTGCCTGCTTGCCTCATATTTTTCTGATTTCTTTTTGTTGGTCTTAGGATTCTGAGCACTCTACCATTGCTGACTAGTGCTAAAATGCACATGCCCATTCCTTAAATATGGCCTGATTGGTACATCCACAATTGGTCTACTTAATTTATGTTTAAGTCCATAGTAATGTGCACTTCATGTGCCCAGGGCCAGTAAATTAATGGGACTGCATCACTGCTTCTGCCACCCACTCAAGTAGAACCTTACACATGTCTCAGGCCTGCCATTGCAGATCAAGTATGTGCAGTTTTCACTGCCATGTTGACTTGGCATTTACAACCTCTTGCCAAGCCTTCAATTCCCTTTTTATTACACCTAAGTCACTCCTAAGGTAGGCCCCAGGGAGCACATAGGGCAGGGTACTATGGAGTTAAAAAGCAGGATATATACTTTTGAGTTTGACATGTCCCAGTAGTGAAAAACGTCCAAATTTGTTTTTCACTACTGTGAGGCCTACCTCTCTCATAGGTTAGCATTGGGGATTCCTTTTTATATTTAATAGGCTGTAATTCCTAATTGAGATGGTATAAATATGTAATGTTTAGTACCTATGAAATTATAATAATAAATCATCTTTCACTGTAAAGTTGAATTTATTGTTATAATTTTGAAAACGCCACTTTTAGAAAGTTGGCATTTTCCTGCTCCTGCCCTGTGTGTCTGCAGCTAGTCTCCAATAAACATCTGGGGTGGGGTGACAGCTGGGCTTGTGCATTCCTTCTAGACATCCACATGCTAAGGGAGCTTAGGTGTTTCTGATGAGTCATCAGAATCCTGATGGGCCATCCAGGCAGGCTGGGAGGGAGGAGCAAGGCACAGCATCATACTTATACCTGAATAGGTAGGGTTCTGTCCCCACACAAAGTACTGCCTACCCTCTGCCTGTAGTGAGTTTGAAGCCAAGGCAGAAAGAAACTACTTCTGTGCATTTCAAATGCCCTTCTTTGAAGTCACCCCAACTTCAAAGGCACAACTGGGTATAAGTACTGGCCCTCTGACTCCACCAACTCAGTACACTCTAGACCTGTGAAGAACTTTGCCAGGAAGAAGGACTGCTGTGCTGCTACATGGCCTGTCACTCTGGACTGCATTTCTGGAACAACTGCTTTTCTTCTATGCTGCCCTACTGCCTGCTACCCTTTGAACTGCTAAAGAAGGGTTGGACCCATCTCACTTGAACCCAGAGTGACCCAAAGGGCATGGTGGCTTGCCCCCTGTTTTAGGTCTCAGGGACATCAAAGACTTTGCATCATCCCACAACAGCATCTGGGCTTTGCTTGCTGCAAGTCTTGTTCTGCCAAGTGGAGCCAATCAAGTCCGAGATCCTTGGAAGTAGGTGTAAAGTGCTGCAAATACCAGAACCTGTGCATCAACGCCATTGTGGTCGGAACCGGTGCACCTCTCCCAATGCCGATGCATCACTGCTGCCATGTGTATCGAGGTCACCACATCGCCGACTGCGCGGTGCATCGTCTACAGCTTTGGATGTATCTCCAATTTTGTGCGTCTTGGAATCGATGAATCACCTACATCTGAAGGATCGATGACAACGCATCACCTCCTCTGCTATCTGCATTTTGGCTTCGTCATCGACACATTCAAGAGCCAAGGTACTTCTTCAGTGGGCCAAGGCACATCTCATTTGGATTTACCCCAGACTAGTGTGACCTGAAAGCATGGTTGGTACATTAAGGTTTTATTTACAACAAATTTCATTTAGTCTTTAAAACGTCATATCTCAAGTTCAAGTTCTACTTACTGGATTCTTGTTGTTTGGATCTTGCTTTGTGCATAAAAATATAATCTATTTTTCTAAACTGGTGTGAAGTCTCTTTGTGGTGTTTTCACTGTGTTCTTGTTTGAAGTGTTACACAAATACTTTACGCATTGCCTCTTAAGTTAAGCCTGCCTACAATGTGCCAAGTTTCCAGATGGTAAGCACAAGTTAATTTTTGGTGTATATCTGACTTACCCTGATGAGTACTGCAGTTCCTACTTGGACATGGTGCATACCTCTGCTAACCAGAAATCCAATTTTTAACTGTGGTTAATTCCATCCAATGCGTAAACCCATTTGTGCACAGGATGAAATTATGAGTTTGGATTTATTTAAGGCACCCAATAATTATCTGATGTGTTAGATAACCCAACTTTCATTACATTTCAGCAGGTCAAACCTGCCAAAATTTATAAATGTAGTATTAACCATAGCATGCAGATTTTGGTGTGTTATACACCAAATCTGCGTTATTCCCCATAAACGTATAATAAGTGTTATTTATTTTACCTGATAAATAATGTACCTCATGGTATTGTTATTTATCAGGGGTGAAAAATAATGCCTCAACTTGTAATGAAGCCGTTAATGATTATTCAGAAAAAAAACTTTATCCGTCACCCATCCCTGTAGTTCATTAACCACCCATTTAATAAGAAAGCTCTCCCACCACCAGTTGATAATGACCACAAAGCTGCCTTTATATGTTTGCCACCTACAATGCACACACCAGTAGATCCTGCCCAGCCATTTATTAAAACGGGCAAGGTTGTTAAATGTAACACTGGACTTTTTAGCGAGTCCTTTCTGTTGTAATTAGAAACAATAGGTTTACAATGACATCATTCTATGCACATGAGTCCTTCATGAACATTTTGCAACTTAAAATATACATAAATGAATGGACTCACATCATCGCAAGGCACAACCTTGAGCACTATAGTTGTGTAGATAACATCCAAATCCACTTCTGGTCCCAAGCAGAATTTGGGAAATGTTCCAACATCTTTGAATGCTGGAGCACATATTCCCTTTGGTAAAGGAAGCCATCTTAACCTAGAACGATACAGATTTTGAAGCATTTTCAATGGGGACGCAACTACTAAAACTCAGTCCTTATGAAGCCTATTCCTGGGACATATCCTGGTCCCAGGAGTGAGAACAAAAAGTGACAGTTTTTGTTCTCTTGCTGACATATACACGTTACCAGTAAAATTCTGTGGTTTAAGGAGCAAAGACAAGTATCATTGTTGTGGAGGATGTGCCTCTTAATCTAGGCAGCCCATTGGCCAAAACGTAGCAGATGCTTTTGTCTTATAATTACGTGACTTTTGCAATATTATACGTGTGCACTTTCTCCAGGCATATATTTGAGCTAAGGAGTATAAGGAGTCAGGTAAGCAGGATGTGACTAAAATTGAAAAAGCATATGACTGCAGTATCCACCAAGAAATGCTTCAGTTGAAAGCCAGTTAACCAAAGAGTACATTTAAACTTGAATTTACATCACATAGGGCCTTCTAGAGGAGGGCTACAACTACTTTCAGAAAATAGTCCCTTGCTAAATATCTACCAGAAATCTGACTTTCAGTCAAACAACCCTTTTATACTGCAGCCAGATGATCTGGAAAATGTTTGGTTGATTTATCTTCAGTGTTCATGTTTTGGAACAGCATGTTTATGAAGCTGAGAACCCAAGCAATAAACTATAAACCATAAGTCAAGGAAAACTCAGAAAGCCATCCTTTTAAAGCAAGCATCACACCCACCTTTATTGTGTGGACCTAGTCATGTGAACTGCAATACATTCTAAGCATTACTTGTTTCCCATCTTGCCCATTAGGATTGAAGAACAGTACCATTTTACATCAGGATCGTGCAATGAGAGGCTACTTGATCATAGGACCCATTGCCGGACCAATGGTTATATGGCAGAATATGGCCTACCAAACTATTTTCTGACATGAATACAGTGCCCTAATTATCATTTACAAATATCTCATCTCATTGGATGTAGGTTTTCTGTTTTTAACCCTGGTGAGATGATATTTTTGTAAATTATATTTTAGACAAGATATTCTTGACATCAATAGCAACTGCCAGTGGTCGGTACCCCTGCCCTACTGTACGCACCTGATATGGACTGGAGGTCAACACACACAGTAATACAGAGAAAACACTACAAAATGGACACAGCACTAGTTTCGAAAAATAGTCAATATTTATCAAAATCCAACAAGACCAAAACAACAAAACTCCAACATACACAAGCAACGGTATGAATTTTCAAAGATTAAACTTCAATATAGCGCTTAAAAACACAAATGCTTCAATTGGTTGATATCATGGCGTCTTGATGTAGTTGTTCCCAACAATCCAACGCCAATGGCGCCAGTCACAGAGTCGCATGGACCCCCAGGTACAGTACCTTGTGAAAATGAGGAAACAAACCGGTGCACGGAGTCAGGGATCGAGGGGTTGCTGGATCCCGTGAGGCGTCGGTTGCGGTGCTGCAAAGCAAAGGAGCAGAGGCATCGGTGTGAGGCATCAGAACCTTGCTGCGGAGCTATGGAGATACACAGCAAAGTCCAGTCTTTGCTGTTTCTAAAGCAGAGGCAGCAACTGCAGGCCAATCTAGCACAGCACACACAGCAAAGGGGCAATACACCTTCTCCTGCTCTTCAGCTCTTCTCCTTGGCAGAGGTTCCTCCTGATCCAGAAGTGTTCTAAAAAGTCTGGGGTGTTGGGTCCACTACTTGCCCCCCTTTCTGCCATTGAAGTACACAAACTTCAAAGGAAAGTCTCTGTCCTTGGCAAGATCCTGCCTTGCCCAGGCATGGCCCCAGACTGGAGATTGCATTATGTGAGGACCAGCACAGCCCTTTCAGGTGTAAGTGACAGCTCCTTGTTCCCCACTCTAGCCCAGGAGACTCATCAGGATATGCACGCTACACCCCAACTCCCTTTGTGCCACTGTCTAGAGGGAATTCACAAAAGCCCAACTGTCAGTCTGACCCAGACATGGAATACACAAGCAGGCAGAGGAACAGAATGGTTAAGCAAAAAAATGCCCACTTTCTAAAAGTGGCATTTTCAAATTGACAATCTAAAAACCAACATTATCAAAAAGTTTTTTTTTTTATTGTGAGTTTAGAGACCCCAAACTTCTGATCTCTATCTGCTCCCAATGGGAAACTGCACTTAAAATATATTAAAAGACAGTCTCTGTCTTAACCTATGAGAGAGATAGGCCTTGCAGCAGTGAAAACTGAATTCAGCAGTATTTCACTGTCAGGACATGTAAAACATATCAGTGCATGACCTACCTCTAACATACACTGCACCCTGTCCATGGGACTACCTAGGGCCTACTTTAGGGGTGTCTGTTATGTACAAAAATGGAAGGTTTGGGCCTGACAAGTGGGTACACTTGCACAGTCGAAATGGCAGTTTAAAACTGCATACACAGACACTGCAGTGGCTGGCCTTAACCACGTTTACAGGGCTACTCATGTGGGTGGCATAATTAGTGCTGCAGGCCGACTGGTAGCATTTGATTTACAGGCCCTGGATATCTCTAGTGCACCTTACTAGGGACTTACTAGTAAATCAAATATGCCAATCATGGAAAAGCCAATTACACATGCAGTTGACCCAGCGAGCACTTGCACTTTAGCTCTGGCCAGCAGTGGTAAAATGCCCAGAGTACCAAAAACCAGCAAACACAAAGTCCAGCACATAGTCAAAACATAGGAAGCAGGAGCAAAAAGATAGGGGAGACTACACCGAGGATACCAGGTCTAACACACTCTAAGAAGGAAATTCAGTTTAGCCAGTAGAGAAAACAGCTAGTTTTGGGATGATCCATTGAACCAAGTTACAGTATACCAGATCAAACATGGGAAATGGGCTTCTTTATGAGTGGCGTCAGGCAAGTCAAGCAGGGGGCAATGCATTCACACACTTGCACACATTCACCCACCATTCACAAGCGTGTGCACCCATTTACAGCAGACATTCATAAATACACATACATTAATACATACATACACAAGCACCAACTTTTTTTTTTAAATAACACTGGGCCACAGCATTGATCTTGGGTGGCATAGGAAAGAATTGGTGGTTCCTGAGGATTACTACTGCTATCTTCTCTAATTTGCTGACCTTCAGCCAAGGAGAGGAGCCAGCAGTCCCTTGCATGACACAGAGTGGAATGTGGTCAGTGAGACTGCTGACCCACCCTTCTCATTGACACGCCTCACTGATATTCACTTGGCCCAAGGCAGGTCAGGGCTTAAACTTGAAGAGCCCATGCCTGAGGCTTCAATGACACTCCCCTTTATCATGGAAGGAAGGACCACAAAGTCTTTTGCCAGGCTGAAAAAGGTCACACTTACAGGCCTGTGACATCTTCAGCAAGTCAAAGTTCACCCAAGGCACCCAGGCTCCTGTGCATTCAGCGCAAGTACATCGCCTGGCTGACTGACCTGAACATGAAGAGGGTCTGTCATGCTGAACTTTGTTTATCCAGATGGACACTCTTCACACTGGAAAAAGGGTGGTGGGGGTGGAACACCTCTGTCCTTAAGGACAGGCTGCGGCTGTTCTATATTTTCTCTCAATATTTATGGAACATGCAGGTTTGGATGCATGGGGTGACTGACATATTATACTATACTATCTTTAATTCTGCCTTTGATTGTGAAATAGTTAGATGTGCCTAATAAAGCTAACTACTTCATCATACATGTTAAGCACTGGCGGATTTCGCTTCAGTGACTACTGGTTCCAAGATGGGCTACTTTCTTGAACATTTGTCATGAGTCCCCAGCATGTATGACGGGTTTCTTAAAATACAACGTTCATGCCAGTAGCTGTAAGCTGTTTATTTTTACCTTTAGTTATCTGCGTTACCATCAATAGATTTTGCCTTGTGCTCTCATTTTTTATGGGCGAGCGCAAAGCGCTCGGTCCATTATGTAATATCTCTTTGGGCTTGAAACCACACCCAGGTCACGTCAGTCACTCACATTGGTTCGTGGGCTTGCCTTTTAACATCCACTTGCTTTCATTTGTGAAAGGCATGCATACGTCATGCCTTTTCCGATGTTTAGCCCACCTACACAGCACCGGTAAACTACTAAAAACACGAGGCTCGATGTTTTAAGCCTGGGGTCCGGACTACTTTATCTGTTCATTTCCACGCAGGGCAATCATGCTGCATTTTACATAGTGCAATTGCGCTGCGTTTTTTTCTTCTTCTTTACAACGCTAATAGCTCTAACTCAAGCAAATGCGAGACCCGGTGCATTGAAAATGCTTGTTTTCCTGGTCTTGGGGTGAGACCATTTGCAAGGCCGTGATGGTAATCACCATGAAACACCGTGTTTCGACATCAAATGAGCCTTGTTATTTCATTGCTGCATCCTACTTTGCCTTACCATAGTGTGAAGATACTGGTGGATCCTTTATGTTTTTCCTATTTTTTAGCTGCAGTTGTTTTTTGTATTTTATTACCTGACATGCAAGTTTCACAGTGCTCCTGCTCTCATTGCAGCCCAATGAGGTCCAGTGGAGTTAAGAGCTAAGTAATCATATGTGCCTACTCTTGTTGTAGCCGTCTTAAGCACCCATTTGTGTGCTCAGGTCCTACTATGACTTGAATGGGCACTATACACTTCCATCCGTAAGGCAAGGTCTCCGTTTCTTTGTTTTAGGAGGAGTGGTAAAAACTTTAGGCTCCACAATAAGCAGTACGTATTGTACATTGTTAGAAATTGAGTCTTTGGTTGACAGTCAGGTTACCCTCTGTTCAAGCAAGGACCCTCACTCTAGTCAGGGTAAAAGAGAATCACCCTCAGTTAACACCTGCTTACCCCCTTGGTAGCTTGGCAGAGCAGTAGGCTTAACTTCAGAGTGCTAGGTGTAAAGTGTTTGTACCAACACACACAGTAACTTAATGAAAACACTACAAAATGACACAACACCCGACATACACAAGTCAAGTTATGAATTTTTAAAGATTAAATAAAAAAATAGCGCTTAGAAACACAAAATGCTTCGATGAGGTGTTAACACCGCATCATGACGGAGTCGTTCCCAACAATCCGACACCAGCGGTGCCAGCCACGGAGTCACGCGGACCCCCAGGTATAGTACCTTGGTGAAGAGTGAAAACAAGCCGCTGCGCAAAGTTGGGGATCGCGGCGTCCGTGAAAAACGTTGAATCCATGCACTTCGAGCGGCATCGGTCACGACGTGGTGCGGCGACTTCCACGGAGCCACGGACTTCGGCAGGGCTGCAGCGGTGTCAGGCCTGCGAAGGTCGTTGCGTTCCAGCGAAGATCACGGAGTCGGTTGCAGGCAGCATCACCGGATTCAGCAGCGGCGGCGGTCCGGAGTTGTCCGAAGTTGATTTCCTTGAATTTTCACCAGCTTTTCCTTTCAAAGGACCAGGGACTGGACAGGGCACCACTTGTCAGGGTAGGAGTCTCAGCAGAGAGTCCAGGTGCTGGTAAGGGATGTCTTTGATGGCCCTGAGACTTCAAAACAGGGGGCAAACCCAGTCCAAGCCCTTGCACCGTCCTTCTCAAGCAGGAATATACCACAAAGTCCAGTCTTTGTCCCTTTGTACAGGCAGAAGCAGCAACTGCAGGAT
This sequence comes from Pleurodeles waltl, assembly GCF_031143425.1. Lineage (NCBI taxonomy): Eukaryota > Metazoa > Chordata > Amphibia > Caudata > Salamandridae > Pleurodeles > Pleurodeles waltl. The sequence goes on from NC_090439.1 coordinate 781,515,108, forward strand.
AGCTCCACAAAGCACAGTCACAGGCAGGGCAGCACTTCTCCTCAGCTCTTCAGCTTTTCTCCAGGCAGAGGTTCCTCTTGATGTCCAGAAGTGATCTAAAGTCTGTGGTTTTGGGTGCCATTCTTATACCCAATTTCTCCTTTGAGGTAGGCCTACTTCACAGTAAAGTCTCTTTTGAATGTGAAATCCTGCCTTGCCTAGGCCAGGCCCCAGACACTCACCAGGGGGTTGGAGACTGCATTGTGTGAGGACAGGCACAGCTCTTTCAGGTGTAAGTGACCACTCCTCCTTTCCCTCCCAGCACAGATGGCTCATCAGGATATGCAGGCTACACCCTGGCTCCCTTTGTGTCACTGTCTAGTGTGATGTGCAACCAGCCCAACTGTCAAACTGACATACACAGGGAATCCACAAACTGGCAGAGTCACAGAAATGGTATAAGCAAAAAAATGCTCACTTTCTAAAAGTGGCATTTTCAAACACACAATCTTAAAATCAACTTTACTAAAAGGTGTATTTTTAAATTGTGAGCTCAGAGACCCCAAACTCCTCATGTCCATCCGCTCCCAAAGGGAATCTACACTTTAATCAGATTTAAAGGTAGCCCCCATGTTAACCTATGAGAGGGACAGGCCTTGCAACAGTGAAAAACAAATTTAGCAATATTTCACTGTCAGGACATATAAAACACATTACTATATGTCCTACCTTAACCATACACTGCACCCCGTCCTTGAGGCTACCTAGGGCCTACCTTAGGGGTGTCCGACATGTAAGAAAAGGGACGGTTTAGGCCTGGCAAGTGGGTACACTTGCCAAGTCAAATTTACAGTTAAAACTGCACACACAGACACTGCAATGGAAGGTCTGAGACATGATTACAGAGCTACTTATGTGGGTGGTACAACCAGTGCTGCAGGCCCACTAGTAGCATTTGATTTACAGGCCCTGGCACCTCTAGTGCACCTTACTAGGGACGTACTAGTAAATAAAATATGCCAATCATGGATAAAGCAATTACATACAATTTACACAGAGAGCATATGCACTTTAGCACTGGTTAGCAGTGGTAAAGTGCTCAGAGATCAAAGGCCAACAGCAACAGGTCAGAAAAAATAGGAGGCAGGAGGCAAAAAGATTGGGGATGACCCTGCATAAGCAAAAAAGTCCAACAACTATCATCTGTGTATTCAAGTAGAACATTCCGATTTTTACTTCTTAAATATCCCAATTGACTGTACTGCAAAGCAGTTTTTATTTGTTAATTGATAGTGCACATTTTTCCTCATTGAGAAAGGCCCTTCTCTTCAGTCCCTGAGCGTCTAGTTCTCTTCCGATCCCCAGTCTATCCGATAGGGGGAGTTATTCTGACTGTTGGCTGGAGATAATCTCCAACCATCTCCACAGTGGAAAGAGGTTGGAGAATAGTTTGAAAATGTGGTGATACCCAAACATTCAAGGCAAACACATTTTCAAACACCCATTTACCACCCCTTATGTGGGATTTACTAATGAAGGTTTCTCAGCACCTTTGGTGGAGCGATCCATAGTAGTAAATGTTCCTTTATGAATTCCTGGCATGCAAACAAGTAATTTCAGTGTTAAAATTGTGTTTACGGCTATATTTACCTCTATAAATTGGGTCATATTGTGTAAGCTTGATCTAGTTTGAACCTCTGTCAGCATTTCACCTGGGCTTTGAAGATCAACATAGGAGAGGCTGACATTTTAGACCACATGATGCAATTTGCACCATTAGAAACAGCTTTGTGTGTTCAGTGCAAAACTAAAAATCCTGTATTTGAATAGAACAGAATCATCATCGAATGAATGTCTTTAGCGAAATTCAGCATTCAATACAAGATGAACACGAGCTACACATCTGTCCAGGGCTATCACAAAAGGGTAGCTTTCTAGCAATTATTATGTCAATAGACATTAGTAGCACTTATGCAACATTACTGCCTGGCTGGAGCATCTGGAGAGTTACTGTAAGAAGAACAACGCAAGGATAATCAGTACAATTGAGGAAATAGAAACTAGAAGAATACCCCACTTCTTATGCAAATCTGTTGCCCAAACTAATTTTATTGCTAATGTGTCTAATGGAGGTTTACGTTATTTTGACTGACACAAACCCGGATTTTTCCTTTCATTCTAATAATCTAGTTTGAATCCTTGACATATTGCTACATCATAGTATTGTGTGTTGCAAAGATGCATTCAACCCTATAGGTCAAGGTACTCATATCCCAACAAGCTGGATGGCATCTCTTTATGTACTACAGAAACAATCTTTTACATGCTCTAATATGACTTTGTGAACCACCGGCTCATTATAGGAAAAGTGGATAGAGGGTGTAGGCCTTTCTATTTGTACTAACTACATATGAATATCTCCATGATACTGTAATTCTATTCCAGTTTTATATGTTATTTGGACAATTCACAAAGGCATATAAGAGTATGTAAAAGAGTATTACAAAAGTACTACTTTATGGACACCAAAAATGCATCGTGAACAAGCCCCTCTAAATGCCCTAAGGATTCCAAGCAAAATGCATTTCTTATCTCTTACAGCTCTGATATTGTGCAACAATTTACCACATAAGTGCTGATCCTTGGTTCAGACTGGAAGTTTTTTGGGTCAACCTTAGGGACTTACACGTTTTCTCACACAGTTACAGGATTTCTAGTAAAAAACACGTTTTAAACCCCCTCCCATAATTTGGATGAAAAGTAATCTTTATCCAAGCTACTTATAAAGAATCAACTATTGTACAATTTCCATAAGGTACAGATAAATTACTAATCCACAATAATATTTTAATGCCCATGAAAACCAATTTTATTCTGAGTACTTCTATATCACTGAGGGACATGTGAGTTAAATGTGAAAGCAAACCCTTAGTTTCTTTCTAGGTTGTACTGATTATTTTGCCACGTTGGTCAACTATCTGTTTATTTACTTAACTCTGTAAAGTAGATATTGCATGAGGAGTGTACATTGCCTTTCTCTGGACCCTGCAAAGGGAAACATTTTTTGAATGTTAGCTTGATTACTGTTCCCTACACGAGGGTACACGTATTGTGAAATTTAATGGTATGTCACATACTTTTAAAATTCATCCAATGGATTTAGTCGAATTATTCCAACGATGTATATAAGCCAGAATTCTGCATTGTTTGCAAACGTTAATGATTTTGGTGTGTAATATAGAGTAAGGGATTATTGACTATCTTATGCAACCACTTCCGCTGGTTTTCTCTTTTGGAATGTATGTTGATTTTGTCAGAGCTAGTCTTAAAAGGATGGATGATAACTGGCATTTGATCAACTAATAGATATGTCACAATTGCCTTTGCATAAATGATGCCTAAATAATTCAAATCAATTTTCATTTGTTTTCTCTTGTTTATATGTGTGTTTTTAAAGAAGTATAACAAACTGGTGTAGTACTGCTTTTCATGCTATGTTTAGATTGGCTGTTTGTTGCTTAGGCATGTGTTTTCATACATTGCAATTTAATTATTGTAAGGCATTTGGTCAATACTAACACTATTTAATCTTTAAATATGTGAAGTCTTCTAGGCATGGTGGTATTGCACCAGTGTCATTGAAAATGTTGATTCCCTAAGCAATTCCTGAAAGTCTAGTTTTACCTGAGCTTTGCCACTGGTTTCCCAGGTTGACCTCGGTTCTTTTGTGAATTTGGTATGCTGGAAATGTTAAGACATGTACTTTTTTCTGTGAAAGATACATGTGTGCAAGTACACATGTACAGCTTTTTTTACAACAAAAGTTGACTAAGTTATTTCAATTGAAGTGTTCAAAGCATCCTTTTATGTGCATATATGAGCTTGGTCAATGAATGTGCAGCCCTCCTCCGCTTGTAATGAAACTGTCTCTGCTGATTTAGAAATTGAAAGATGTCCAATTCAAATTTGTATTCTGTGATGTAGACCTTTAAGATCTGGAGATCCACATCCCTAATGTAATTCCTTGAGCCATCATTTTCTTTGGAAGTGAAGCTTGTCCCAGTGTAGAAGGGTGGATAGTGTAGGAAACAAATTAGTCCATATCTAATGGGGAAAGTGTCAATGTTGAAAACAATAACACATATAATTGAAAAACAGTTGTTGTCATCTACACAGAGATGACTTTGTGGCCGTCCTGGTTACTGGTGGTTTAGATTGTAGAGTGTACGTATTTGAGCTATTAAACCATCTTAATGTAAAATGGAAGTCTCCACTTAAACTTCCAATTATTCACAAATAAATGTGGCATAATCTATCATCATAGATAAGGTTCTACATGAATAAACATATTTATATCCTATTTGGGCAAAATATAATTTTATGGTTGTATCCTGTGAAGTGAAAGTGTTTCCAGGGCATATACCATATATTCCCTTTTCTGTTTCTATTTAGTGCACTCCACATTACAGAGGTGTTACTCTCAATTGTGAATATTATTGTTATAGTAGCCAATACCCAAATTAAAGTATAGAATTTAAAAAAGACAGTTCAGGAGATAGCAGTGTCAGAGCAGTGAGGTGCATGTCATCTAATGAACTAGCACTCAAACTATGAGTCTTATCAGCCAGATACTCATTAGTATTTTAAGGGTAACTCCTGGACTGTGATCTCAGAAATCCAGAGACGGAAATCTACAGTGGTTGCACTTGAATTGTTCTGCAGAAGATTTGTATATAATACTCTGAATGGAGCATGGTCTTAGTATCTTCATGCCAGGCAATGCAAATGTTTGATCAACGTTCTTGAGATACCATCCAGCATTTGGGATGTGGAACTCTTTTGAGTAATCTCTCAGTATCGGTAATGTTTCTATTGTGGTGGTCTCAGATATGTTACGTCTCCTTAAAATCCGGGAGTCACCCCAGACTCCCTTTTATCTTCTGGCTTTATCTTCACTATATTTCAGTTCCTGTTTTGTTTCTTCAGTTTTAAAATATTTATATATTTATAGGTTTCGTAAAGTGGTACTTTTATAGTTTTATATATTTTCACGTAGTGTAGGTACTTTACACACATATATATATATATATATATATATATATATATATATATATATATATATATATATATATGTGTAATGGTTAGAAAGATGTTGTGGAAATGGATCTGTGTTGAAGTTTCATAAACAAGTTTTGAAAATTTAAAATATTGACAGGGGGTGTTCTTAATTACATATGGGGCTGTCTACATAATATCTGGCCTCTTGGGTATGCAAGGCTTTACAGCACATTCACACAGATCTTGTGGGCACACTTACACTTGGAGTACAGTGGGTGGTCCCTACCGCCTACAGCCTGTCACGCTTTACCTTTGCAGAAGGGAGTCAGGTTTCCCAGCCGAGAAATGCATCAATAATGAAATATCATTATTTCATTAAAACCAAGCTTTATTTTTTCTTTTGTTTGTGAAAGACCATCATGATGAGAGCGCATCATTTGATGGTTTGTACTGTCTTCCTCCTCTTTGGGACATATTTGAATGTAGCTACTATGTCTTCCTCTTTGACTGATGTAGGCGCCATGTTTGGCACCAGTGCAATTAATGAGAAACATAGAGTTACAAGTGTGGGATCTTTCAGAAATTGCTTTCAGCCATTCTTGGGCCAAATTTGCAATTCTTTCGTACCAGCGGTTTTGCGATGCCCTTGCAACACAAAGCAGTGCAAATGGCATTGTCTATTAACTTTACTAAAGAAAATCTTTTTGCACTAAAAGGTTAGCACGAGGGCACCACAAATCTGCACCATGAAGTGCTAAACATCTGTTACTGTACGAGAAAGATCACAACAGCAAAAATTAGGCGAAAGAAAAATAGTACGACGTTCCTACGCGTACTGCGTATCATTTCTGTAAAATAACACTCAGAACTCCGTTTCCCTAAATTTACGCACACATTTGCACCGGAGGATGTTCTCTTCGTGATAAGACAGTTTTTTTGCACAGGCTTTACCTAGACATCGGCGGCGGGCAAACGCAGCGCTGCAGATTTTTCGGCTGCATGAATGCTTGTAAACCTGGGCCATGGATCCTTAGTGTTGGGTATAAAACTCCGAGGATCGCCTCTGTTTCACTGTCAGCCTGAATTGCTCTTAGCTTTCCGCTAGCTGTGACCATGCAGCTTCGCTTCGCTAAAAATCTGGAGAAATCAAAAACAATGCAGTCTAAAGCAAATGACTAAGAGACGTGCTTTCTCCTTCAGTCAGTGAAATCGATTTTGAGCAAAATGGCTATTTATCATCACTAATCGAGATCGAAATAAAGCTCAGGCACAAAGATATACGAATTACTGTGATTTAAAAATATTCTACCAAGATTAACCAATTATAACAGTAATGTATTGCAAAACCTATTCTTCAAAATACATTCCTTAGTAGGCTGATTTATGGGTACTCTGCAACATAACATATGCTATAAAGATGAAGAATGTCATTTCGCTATTTTTAAAGAAAATATTTCCCTTAATCAAATACTTTATGATTAATGTTACATATTGGTAAATTGAACTTGCTAAAATATAATTTCTAAATGATTGCATTTCATCACAGTGTCTTTGCAACAAAAAGGGACATTAAAGGATTGCAGTATATACAATTATAGTAGTTGGCACTTTTGCCAAAGTTCGGGATGACAGGATGAGGTCTAGAAAAGTAGCTTATGCTGCTTTTAGTATGCTCACCTTGTAGAATTTTAGAATTAAATACACTAGAGGCAGTGTGCCGAATGGTCTCCCAGAGATGTGACTTTCTCACTGAGAAGAGCCTTCCTACTTGTAAAACTAATGTAAACCCTAGAGCGATGATTTTACCAGGTCAGTATTCTCATGCGTTTAAGGGGTGATTCATTTGAAGGAAGCCATGGTATGGTAACCAAGGCCTCGAATATTAGTTTTCCAGTAATGGAGAAACACCCACGTACTCTGCCTTGTTCACTTTTGACCGAGAGCAGTGGTTCCCAAACTTTTGACTTCAGTGGACCCCCACTTTCTCATTACTGGAACCCGGGGACCCCCACTGAATCATTACTGGAATTCGGGGACCCCCCACTGAGTCATTACTGGAAACCAGGGACCCCAACCTCAACATTATTAATGATTTGAAGCGCAAACCAATACACAAAAAAATACGGAAACAAGCATTCATCAAACACATACACAAACAAGCATTTGCAATGCAATAGGTCTTGCATTTACGGGAGTTAGAGCTACTGGCATTGTAAATGCATAACTGGACTTTTCTTGCCACATAAATTGATCAACTCTGCAACTAACAACCATTGACAAAGCCAATAGTCCTGACTTATGTAGGTGTAATGTTACTTAGTCTATTGTATCCCTGGATGCAACGACAGAAAGAAGTAGCAAAAACACCGGCGGCACACTATGCTAAGCAAAGATTTGTAACTTATGTGTTTTTAAACCAGGCCCATAATTCTATTGGCCACCCTTTTTTGAGACACCCCCAGTTTTTTAATCCCACTTCAAGCCCTGGGGTTGGGAACACAGTTTGATGCGATCGAGGTTAGGAAACCCGATGCAGTCTTAGTGATGGGCAAGCAAGGACTGGGGTAGAGGATGAGGGGAAGTGGACAGCACACAGAGAAATAGCGAGTGGCAGGGCAAAGCAGTAGCAGGAAAAACAAGTGGGTATGATTGGTGAGCTTTACTTAAATCATGAGTGGGAGTTCACTCCAGCATAGCGCTTGCCTGTTCGCCCACTTCTTTGGCTGGAGTGAGGGCACCGGTATCGATCGGTCACAGAAGCTGCTGGCAGTATGAACATGGAGAGAGAGCCGTGCTGGAGGCGGGGAGGAGGTGGAGGGGGGACGAGGGATAGGGGGCCATACCGTGTGTAGGAATGGCAAGGGAGTGTGGAAATTCCTCATATTGCTGCATTGTACCCCAAGCTCTGCTCTCTGGTAGACGTTTCTTAACTGATGTGACATGGGCATGGTTTGAAGCCCAAAGAGAGATTACAGCATGGACTAAGCACTTTGTGGTTGCCCATAAAAACTGGAAGCGCCATATTTCTCGCATTGTAAGATGAAAAAAAAGAAAACACGATTGGCTGAATGTGTTAGACTCGAGAGTGGTCATTTCAAGAACTCTGGAGGACGTTCCTTTGAGATTCTAAACTGTTCAGAAAGTGTTTAGACAGTTTGCTGCAGCAAGGACAAACCCTTTGAGCTATCTTAACACACTACTGCCCCCTTGTATTCTTACATCCATGTTTCTGCAAGATAGAGCCTGATACTCTGGTGCAGCTGAACAGAAAAAAATAACCCTCCACTTCTGCCAGGCTTTGTCTGTCTGCGTTAATAGGGACATCACTCGACCTCCACCCCTGCTGCCTCCACCTGAGCACGCTGTCAAGTAGTTATCAACACAATAAATAGACTCAGGTATGATAAATCGCCACACCCTTCTGCTTCGGGAAGCCAGGGTTGTGTACTTTGGCAGTGATAAAAAGCTAAGCCCCAGCCTGCAACATTGTAACACCCAGCTAGTCACAGCTGCTAACTCGGGTCTAGTGATGGCTCACACAGTCAGGCATTGGCTGGGCCCTGGCTCCTGAAACACAACCCAGCAGCTACAGAGCAAAGACCATGACCCCACCCAACCGTCCTGTCCCCGTGATAGTGCACGATCCACCGTCGGCCTCGTAGAAACACACTGCGTCCAGTATGTTTTCTCATTTCCCAAGGTGCGGAACTTCTCGCTCGCTATTTCGTTCTAATTTATTCGTTCAAGGAATGTAAATAGAAGCCGAGGCGGGTCGCCCGAGTGAGCTGGAGACGCGTGTGATGCAAGCACCAAACAGGAAAGGCAAAGGAGACGCTTGGCAGTAATTAAAGATGCAAAAGGAGTCAAATCAACTTAGCAATGTCTCTGTATAATGTTTAGACAAGAGAATGCTGTGGATGTTTCTGTAAAGAAAAGAAAACACGCATTTGGAATGCAATGGTCTCTTGTTTGCTTGAGTTAGAGCTCTTAGCGTTGTAAATTACTGACCGGACTTTTCTTACCACACACACTGAAAATAACAAGAGGAAGAGAGCGAGCTGGCCCTGGAAAAGCCCCCTACTGCTGTATGTTTATGTTTACAGAGGGAGCGGGTGGGGAGAAGGGGCTGATTGTACACCCACAGTGTCAGACAAACAGGACAATACTGAAAAAAAAAGTCCCAGTCAGAAGAGATAAACAGGACATAGCGTAATTACACAGTACTTTTTGCTGCTCCCAAAGAGAAAAAAAGCAGGACAAAGAGGCAGAACTGACCACTAACAAGCTAGGATTTTTGAAGGACTCTGCAACTAACAACTCAAAAAGCTCTGTATCACAGTATTGGTATACTAAAAGTATACAACACGTCGAACGCTAACGCTCGACCTTAAAATAACACATTTTATGTAATTTGCAAACAAATATAAATATATATATATATTTTAAATAACTTTAACATGAAGGTTGAATCTATTCTAAATTCAATTGATGCCACACATCGTCCATACTATATTCTGTTTGTTGCACCTGCATTGCTCTGGTGACTCAATCTGAGGATACTAATTTAACCTACAATTTCAAATTCCTTGACATTTACAGTACATTTTAAAATGTTCCATTGTACGTTTGGCCACTTTATTTATATGCACTTTATTAATCTGTTTATAATATTTAATTATCTAAGCAGTCCTGGACCCCCTGAGGAGGCTTCGTAGACCACAGTTTGAGAACCACTGACCTAGAGATATGCAGGAAATGTGTTTGTGTGTGTGTGCGCGCACGCTCGTGCAGGTACACACAACAGAGTTTACCACATAGCTGAATTGTGTAGTTTGTGAAAAGACCTTGCTGCTCAGTCTGTTGTAAGTGTCAGCAAACCTGCCATCAAAAGCTGTTTAGGCATCATGCTCTCCAGTAGATCAACACCTAATGCAATGTGATTATTATTCAACCTAAAATCTCACTAAGACTATTTAAATATTTTATAGTGATTGCCATTGGTCCATTTCCACTGTTAGAAAGAATCGTACCACCCCAAAATTATGCTAAGGGTCTAACCAGTTACAGGGATATGGGCAAAAATTGTTAACAAAACCGAGCAGTTTATTCAAATAGATTCAGCTTTTGCAACATTGTTATCATACCCACTCACCTGTGGACCTTGGTCTGTGGTCACATGGGCCTAGCGGTGGAAACCTTCTGACTTAAGGTGAGAAATGATTTTTCTGGTCCCTGGCAGATTTGGAACACTTTGGTTGTTTTAAAACTTGACCATGGCCAACTTAGCTTTAGTGTAGTCAGTTGCAACTCCCTCAGCATGTTTCACATGTTGTAAAACTATGCACATCTGGATTTGCCAGTGCCATTCCAGTGCATAGATTGTTTGGCAAATGGACTACTTTAGCACCAGAACTAAACCTTACATTTGGGTTTCTGTCTTTAGCTCTCTAATATGCTTTATTTGTTCACAATGATCTGGATTCTCCATGTAAGCAAGATAAACTGTCAAGTGAATTTGTATTCAATGATGTGTTAAGTGCCATGGTGATGAGGTTGGCAGTTTTGCATCTGCTCAAAAATGCATTATGCAAGATGTATACAAAATGCACAAAAGGCACTGCACAACAAAGGAGCAACCGCTGCCTTCACTTTCACCAACCCACCACACTCCTACGCTCAACCTCACTGTCCCATGCACACTCACTCCATACCTGAAGTAGCAGAAGGGGCAGCCTAGGTTTCTCCTACATCACACCCAAAACATGGAACAAACTACATCCACACATCAGGGTCTTCTCCTCGCTTCTTGATTTCCACAAGTTGCTGAAGACCTGGATCCTCAACTAACGTCCGGCAGACAACCTACACACCTGTTCCAGTGCCTGGATACCCTTTGTGTGATGTTGCACTCTACAGATACATATAATATAACATGTGAAGGATAATAGAGCATAGTGATGCACATAGTGGTAGTGTGAAAAGCATAATCAGAAGGCATTCTAAGATGACACACAGAAGGATGTTGTTTGTCTTCTGGGTGACCAGACCACTGGCAGGATTAGTTTAGTCTCAAGGATGTTTGGAAACGTATCTATAAATTTGAAATTAGGTGTGAGAATGAGGCGAAGAGGCATTGCAAAGGGGTGTTGTACCTTGAGACTGAACATTATCATGGTGTTGCACCTTGAGACTGAACATTATTATTATTGTTATTATTTATTTGTCTAATAAAGAGAGATAGATTGAGTAGAGCCAGTACATTGGTTTTCCTCCTGATGCTGTGTAGTATAAGTAGCAATGCAAGGTATAATGAACCTAGTGAAGAGAAAATCTGTATATTTGTTGGTCGAAGTCTTCCACATAAAGGTGGTGTGTGTAATACATTGCAAAGAGCTTTGTTACACAATTGTATTTTAGCTATGAGTGTAAGTATGGAGAAACTGATGTTTGACATGAATAGCAGGGCACCATCTTAACATGCAGATTTTTGAACTCTTAATCTATCTTTTTATTAAATTGGATATGAAGTATTTTCTTAATTTATAACACGAACATTTGAGAGAAAGGGTAAAGAGAATAGAGTGAAATAAGCAAATCTGGCTGATGCATTAGATGCCTGTGATACAATCCTGGTTCTCGAGTGTGATAACATATTTGTTTGACGGAGCTCCCCAGACCTCTTATTATAGTGTCACTAAACTTCATACATGACAGTTCTGCAAGTAACTCTGGCAGGTGCCCCTTTGGAGTGTTTATGGGTGCAAAACTTATAGGGCTAGATCATGCAGTTCGGCCTTTACCACATCCAGGCACATTTAGATCTTTCACTTAAAATAATTAGGATGATGACCGCCGTGGACTTGTACATAGCAGCCCTGCCCTTCATTAACTTTATTTGTCAGGTTTCATAATCTATGAGCGAGTTGTGGGAATTAAAAGTTTATAAAATACTTCACAGTAAATTAGTTTGTTTTTTATCTTTTTATTCGCCATCCCACCGTTCAGTTTATTATTACAATATCACTGTCAGAATATGTCTGAAAATAAATACTGTATCCTTAATATCAACCACAAATATATCTTTCTAGTAGAGTTAATAATTGAAAGTCAGACCCCACTATGACGATATTTTTGTAAACAATATTTTGGAAATAATATTTATGTCTGATTATTTTCAGTATATGATATTCCAGAGCACAACCCACTCACATTAATGAATCTACAGTTGTGAATAGAGAAGTAGGAATAGGTTATTTCCAGATCTGCATTTTCAGAGTACATTTTGCTGGAGCACTATCTCTCATAAAAGGACCCAAAGGTGTCAAAATGTTGAAGTCCTTAATCTACTGGTAAGCAATTTAATTCATAATAGCTCTCATTTTTCATTTCTCTACATCAAGGTAGTGTGCCTACCAGAGTTGTACATTAGCCTTGTTAATTATAAATTTCTGATTTGCTGCTCGAGCGTGTCTGTGATTAAGTGAACATTGAGGGAGAACTTCAGACACTGTGGTGCCAGTCTTGGTCTCAAGCAAAGTGTTCTAGCACAATATCAAAATTATAATATCGACCTCCACTCATACTGACTCCACAATATGGACTATCAACATATCACCAAGGTGAGTAGATGTGGATGTAAGTATAGTAAATCTGTACTTTCTTACATAAACACCCTGCAGATATGTTGGTTATCCACATTGTAGAGTCAATATATTCGTGTCTCAATATTATTGACCTCAGTATTGGAAATGCAATCCTCAAATACTTTATTCTATGCTTTGGTTGCATTTTGAAAGTTTTTTTTGCTGTGAAGTTAATAAGTTTACCCCTAAGGGTGGCCTTGTATGCAACCAGAATGTTTCTGCTCACAGTTCTCAACCATTGGGGTTGATGAACAATTCTTTTGTTAACCCGAAGATATGTGTTTTCGATTTCAGAGTGCTTAGCAAGAAGGGATTCTGTGGCCTTCTTGTAGGCTTACTTTGGCTGTTTTAAGCATCAATGGTGTTTGATATAGGGGCATCGTCTGAAAGAAGATAGGCCCAATATTGGATACACTTTACAGGTTCAATACAAAAAATCGACTCTAGAGAGAGAGAGAGTAATAGGGTGTCAATATAGGGTGATTTACATATCATCAACGTTAGCCTTGTTGCAACTGGCTAGCACACTCTGGTTTTAGGTGCTGTTCCAATGACCTTTTGAGCTTTAGATGAGACATGTCAAAACTTTGATATGTAGTCGCTGATTGGTTTTAGACATGTATTGCAGTAATCACAGACCTGAGGTAACTTTGAGATGAGTTCTAAGATACATATATATACGAATATTTTTGGTGTAAATTTCGATAACCGTCTGCTTCCATCTTCCATATTTATATTTTATAGATGATGAACAGTGTTTTATGGTTTTGCAGATTAGAATGATAATGTAACTTTTTTAATTATAGCAGTGACCTATTTTAACCAGAGTTTGACTGATTTGTGAGTCTCTTGTAGAATTGCAGCTTGGTTTTAAGGATTTTGGGGTGTATTAAGATGTTCTATTTCTTTACTGCATGGTTTGCTATTTTAAATTCAGGGTGTACTTTTAGGTGCAGCAAATACATTTCTGGCTCTGCCTCTTTACCTGCAGGGCATTTTGGTAAAAGGAGTAGGTAGGGCAAAGAAGGAGTCTGCCTCCTGGATTCCAGGATATTCCTGCAAATGTTTAAGACAGATATGTGATGAAGGAGAGATCACTTTAACAGAGGCAAAGGTAGAAATACGCTAAAGTAATAACATTAAGGATGTAGAAGACAGTCACCATGAATCCTTAAACACAGTTTAAATGAGCATATCAAGTTGCAGGAGATGTCTGAGACATGTGGATCTTTCAGTCAGTGAATGGAAGTCTAAAAAATTGCAGAAGAACAATGACATCGAGCATTTGATGGAGTAAAGTGCCTCTTTGTGGTTTTGTAGGTAGGTATGTGGTTATGAACGCTTTTAACAACCTAACTATGCATGTCAGGCACTAGTCCTTTTGATCTGGGTGGTGAAGGGATGTACTGACCTGCTCTGGCCGACTACAATCTACCCCATACTTCCCCTACTTTATTTATAGTTGGGGAACCGCCATGCTTCTGGTCACGCAGGTTCTGGTGGCCAAGCCTCCATTGGCTGTGCAGATGGAAATGTTTGACTGACAGCCCAGTGGACATTGGCCCATTGGTCCCTGGACATCAGAGCATCCACTCTATTGCTTTATCGAGGGTGGGTGTTCATGTATCAATTTGTTCTGCTCTTGCCTGCCAGAGAAAGCATGGTGGTCCCGAACAGGAAATCAGATAAAAAGACTCCCACAGAGTCATAAAAAAGAAATCCCAGGGTTCTAGTGGCATTTATTTTTTGTTTTTCAAAAACAAATTCCCACTATGGGCATTTGTTTTTAAAAAATAAGCATTTTACTGTGTGGGCACACTGAACAAGGAATCAACATCTTTACGAGGAGCTGCTGCTGCAACAGTTCTTCAGAAGGTGCAGATAACTCGGCGTGTTTCGCTACCTTTTGAAAAACTCTAAATATGGACGTGGGCTCTTCGGTGCAGTACGCACTATGCCATTTGATCAGTAGGCCATGCCAAGAGTATGAGTGAGTGAAAGTGAATGTGCTACAGCTTCCTAGATCAATTGACTGTGGGATTGAATGTGGCTTTATGTATGGGAGGCAGAGTCTCACGGTGAGACAGGCATTTTTCTAGCAGACAAGACCCTTCTCTTCTGAGCAATGTGAAAACTAGCTACAAACTCAAGGTGTGGAATTGTGGCTCCGCGTAAAGGTTATACCCACAGTCCATGTCGATTTTCTAGTCATCCACATCACGTTTTCACCAGAATGACAAACAAGATAAAAACTACAATGGTGTATGGGCAAAGTGTTTTTTCTAGTTTTAGGAAATTTGGCTTGAGTGATGGCCTTCAATCGGTAAGTGCATATTCTCTGTATGCACCAAAGTCATTACTTAAACTTCATCTCTCTTAGTTTTCGCACTTAATACAAGTGTAGGCACCGTGAAGCGATTGCCAAGAATTCACTCAAAACTCTTTTCTCTTTAATTTAGCCATAAAATACTCAAATAATAACACCACGTTCCATGTTCTCATGGTGCCATTTTGTCCTAATGGATAAAAGAGCAGTTTACCTTTCTAGAATGACTTTCTGCATTTCAATATTTCATACAAAACTGAATTTGTCAGAAAAGTAAATGCTTTGAATGAAGAGCAAACCAACCGTTTGGTTTGTATTTTCTATTTTTTCAAATGCTTTAAAATAAAAAAACAATAAAAGAGGCTGTATTTTAACTTATGATTACGCAATATCCAATTAACACAGGAGCAGCTCCTGGAGAAAAACGGATGCATTTTTGATCTACTTTCCAAATTGAATTTCTCTTAAAAATAGATGTAAGGAGATTTTTTTCTACTAAGTTGGATTGGTAGAAGCCGTGGCATATCGATTATTAAAAATCAAAAGCCTGAGAGGATGAAAGAAAGTGATTGGTGCCGATTCTAATCTTAATGCCAGCTGTCAGTTCCATTATCTAAATGTGTGACTTGATGTTTTCACAAGGAGAAAAAACTGCAGGAGAAGGAAAACGAAGCAGTAGGGGGCTGTACAAGCTGGGCCTTTTAACAGGATCGATCCCCAGGTGGCTCAACAGTTATTAATGTTCTGTCGCACGCAGCTGCCATCGCCATTTAGCACAAGTCTGCCAGAGCAGAGCATTAAAACGCGGTGGCATTGCTAATCCAAAGCAGCCATGGCAACGAGATTTAGAAATGAAAAGAACAAGGGGGTACATCTTGTGAAAGCTATCTAGGCCCTGGCACTTTAAGGCACTTATTATCTTCCATCAAGTAAATCAACATATGAACAATTTTGAAATAGCTACAAAAATACACTTATTCTAGCAATGCTTTAATTTACACTTCTGCCTTCGGCCCTAGCGCATGTGGGGGGGGAGGCGTGAGGGGGATGGGCACTTTACGACAGGATCGCTACCTTCTTTTTATGCAGCTACGTCGGTAAGTAGATATGTAGGCCCATATTTATACTTTTTTAGCGCCGCGTTTGCGCTGCTTTTTGGCGCAAAAACGGCGCAAACTTACAAAATATAATTGTAGGGCCATGTTTATACTTTTTGATGCAAAACTGCGCTAACGCAGTTTTGCGTCAAAAAATATATAACGCCGGCTAACCCCATTCCAATGCGCCAACCGGGCGTCATATTTATGGAATGACGCTAGCCGGCGCTGCTGCCTGGTGAGCGTAAAAAAAAATGATGCGAACCGGGCAGCGTTGGCGTAGGAAACAATGTGTGTTGTTCGTCATAAAATGGTGCAAGTCAGGTTAGAGTCAAAATTATGACGCTAACCTGACTCGCATCATTTCATGACGCACAACCACCATGGAAATGACTCCTGTCTTAGCAAAGACAGGAGTCATGCCCCACTGCCCAATGGCCATGCCCAGGGGACTTCTGTCCCCTGGGCATGGCCATTGGGCACAGTGGCATGTAGGGGGGCCCAAGTTAGGCCCCCCTATGCCACTTAAAAATTAAAAAAAAAATACTTACCTCTACTTACCTGTACTTACCTGGGATGGGTCCCTCCATCCATGGGTGTTCTCCAGGGGTGGGCGAGGGTGGCAGGGGGTGTCCCTGGGGGTATGGGAGGGCACCTCTGGGCTCCTTCCGAGCCCACAGATCCCTTAACGACCAGGCGTTAAAAAATGACTCAAATGCAGCTGCACGTCATTTTTTAAGGCCAGCCCCCTCCCGTGCGTCATTTTTGCACAGGAGTTTAAATAAGGCGCAAAGGCCTTAGAGTAATTTTTAGCGTGGAAACGCCTAACCTGCATCTCATTAACGCAAGGTAGGTGTCCACGCTAAAAAATGATGCTAACTCCAAGGATTTTGACGCTAGACGGGTCTAGCGGCAAAGTATAAATATGGAGTTAGCTTTGCGTCGGATTTGCGTAAAAATAAACGACGCAAATCCGGCACAAACAGAGTATAAATATGCCCCGTAGTTTGTAAGTTTGCGCCGTTTTTGCGTCAAAAGCGGCGCAAACGCGGCGCTCAAAAGTATAAATATGGTCATTAGTACATGTCCTTATTATTGCATCAAATATTTTTGTAGACATTTGTGTCCTACAGATTGCTGAAATTATGACTGGATATTGATGAAACTAGCATTAAACAAACACTGCATATCACAGTCATAGCTGTTCACAATTGTGCTACGGTCACGTTGTTGCCAGCCACGGGGTGTAGTTTGTTCCCTATTCATATAAATTGATTCACACCACACTAAAATATTGTTGATTACCTTAATTCAACTGAAAATTTTCAGAAAGACCTCTGTTATTCTAGCCTGCACAGCACTGGCACGTTTGCCATACAAATATAATGTTTCAATAAGATTACAGATAGCCAGAACCACTGGAATTATGCATCAGGGAAGGGCCAAATTATGTGGCTGAGTCAACAGAATGATGTGGCAAGAAAAAGCTAATTGTGTGCGTAATGCGGCACATTTTATGATAGTGTTAGCTAATTATTCTGTGATTTTTACACTTGTTATCAATGTCTGGGTATAGGCTGCACTTATTACTGCCAGTTAAACAGCCAGATATAGCAATAGGCAACAGGAATGTAGCCAATAAATCTTTGCAAAGGGGCTTCCATTGCACAGCTGCATGTTCTAGTAACATTTGAACAATTTGAGCTTTGTTTTGTAAAATCTGCAGATTATGCATCAGATGATGGATTATGCAGCAAATGTGGCAAATGCATAATCATGGAAAAAACACAGCGATCACACAATCATATAACTCTTTTGGCCCTGCAGATAGCGTGCCCTAACAAAGATCGCTTTGATTCAGTGTGTGCATGTACACTTCAGCTACATACAATTTCCAGACTCTCCTTTTAACCCCAAGAGTGCATGCCTGTGACTGTGAGACTGTGCAGACCTAGGACTCTCTCTTTACAGTGCAGGGAGCAGCTGAAGAAAGGAGACAATTATAAAACAGGGGATTGAGAAGTCATAATGTGACACTTACAAAGTATGGAGCCTAGAGATAACTGGGGGATAACACACATCACAACCCATTGCTGCTTGTCTTCTTAACACAAGCAGATGCCTTTTCTCGGCCTATTCGCCTGCCAGGTCTTTGGAGAAGTGATAAATAGGGCTGCACAAGTCATTGATATAGATGAGAGCTCACAAAGACAATAAACACAACTACACCTTTGGAAGGCAACCAGTCTCACAATTCAAGCCATGACGAAAGCATTGGTAAGAAGATGTTTGGAATACTCCCTATGCCAGCTATTAATGCAAGTCAAAAGCACACAAGGAGCCTAAGTATCCACAGTAATAGGCACTTGGGGCCAGATGTATCATTATTTCAAATAGTGATTACCTAAGTGCGATTCTCTGCAAATCATAATTAGGTAATCGCTATTTGAATGTTTGAAACTTCATGAGTTTGATTTAGCATTTTCTAATGAGTCACAAATCGACCTACTTCATTATTTTAATGAGGCAGGTCGCAATTTGAGACCCATTAGGAAATGCAAAAATCACAGATATGGTGGCTGGCTGGGATCAGCAGACCATCACTTCTGTGACTGGTTTCAAATAAAGCAATCTTTCTTTTTAAATGCAGTCCATTTTCTTTAAAGGAAAATGGATGCCTTTAAAAAGAAAAATGAAAAAAAATATTTTCATGTTTTTTAAAAGGAGGCATTGGTCCATGGGACCACTGCCTGCTCTTAAAAACGTTTTTGCTACAAAGGGCAAGGGGTCTGGGAAGGGGTTCCTTGGGAACCCCTTCCCCTTTGCGCATAGGTTACCAACTACTTGAAGTAGGTGGTAAAATGCAAATGTTTTGTGACCGCATTTTGGTCACAAAACATTCCTACATACTGCTGCGATTCGGTATTAGAACAGGATGCCCTGAACACGCCTCTTCCTAATACTGAATCGGTATGTATTCAAAATTCCAAATTGTGATTCGATAACATGTTAGCGAATCACAAATTTGAATTCATGCATACCAAAATGCATTTTTGCAGTCGTAAAAGGCCCGATCGGGCAGTTTGTGACCGCAAAAATGCATAAAACATATGGCCCTTGGCTTGAGAATGAACTTCACTGGCAAGTTCATATCTCATGTTCAGGGGAAATTATCTGTGAGATTGTTTGATGCAAGGTTGCACAAGCAGGACCGGCTTTGGGGTGTTGCAACTTGTGCAGCTGCACTGGGCGCTGACCTGCATAGGGGGCAGTGACCTTAGAGAGAGCTCTGTGTTTAGCAATAACTTACAATTTATGTGGATAGCTGAGTGGATTAGTAAACATAGACAACCAGTCTGCTCATTCACCCACCCATGGCGGTCATCAATTATCTAACCTGCTATATGCGGATGGCCTGATGCTGCTTAGTAACACCAGAATTGGTATGCACAAATTGATGAATAATCTAGGAGGGTATGCAAGAACAAATAACTTGGAAATAAACTAGAGTAAATCAAAAATGATTGTCCTCAGCCGTAGACCCTCTAACCGATGTAAATAGAATCTGAATGGTAAGAATAGAGAGGAAGTGGCCTCTTATAGGTACTTAGGGGTCATGACAGACACAAGGGGCAATTATGCATGCCACAGAGAAGTGATAAAAACGAAGCACAAGCACTCATTCATGCATTTGGAACCCTAGCAAAGACCATCCGCTGACATACCCTTAAACTGCAATAATGAGAGTAAAATTACTACCAACGCTCGCATATGGAACTTAAATAATGAGGGGGATGCAGGAAGCTCTCCTGGATAAACTCTTGGTAAAAACCTACATGCGTGTTTTCCAGCTACCTGGATCGGCATCACCGAACCAGGTTAGACTGGAATTTACGCTAGTGAAGCAGTCATTAGCTAGACTTGCGGCTTTTATTAAATGTTATAAAATGAGGCATGCCCCAAAAGGGACGCTGGCTAATTTAGTATTGCAGGAAATCAATCTTGAAAGGGGTAATAGTAACTATAAAAAGTATTTGTAAAGAAGCTCAAATCATTCGGAAGTAGTTGATTTATGGGACCAGACGCTGTCTAGTCCAGCATTTAAGAAAGAAGTGAATAAATCAAGTAAACAACACAGCTGGCTAGAAGACAGGGTGGAACTGGCTAAAAGGTCTCTAATTGTTGGTTGGTTCTTAGCTCATATAAAACATTTAAAGAATCACCATTGATGGCTGCTCCCTACTTATGGAAAATTAAACAACGCTTTCTAAGGCTAAGGCTAGGCGATATGCCATCGCTAGACCACATGCCAAAATTGAAGAATGAGTCACAAAGACCTAATTAGGAATGCTTTTTATGTCATCTCGGGGTGGGAACTTTAGGGCACGTGGCCTGCATTTGCTCAGCTTTGGCTATTCAAAGAAGAAAAATGCCGAAGAAAGAATTTAATGAATTAGGGGTCAGAATATGTAGACAAGCCCTAATTGAGGCACTTCACCCAAGAAATGAAATATTGAACATTAGGCTGGTCCAATTTCTGGAAACTTTTATTTCCCTAACTGCCCTCTGAAAACTTAGGGACTCCAGCAAGCGAATAAGTATTTAGATAATAGCACCCGTAAAGGAATTGAACCAGGAGGTGTATACCATGGTTAAGAGGTAACTATCCAACACCTAATTAGTACCCAGACATCGGCCGAAAAAAGGTTATGCTCTTTTTGGCCTAAATTGCACTTTAATCCTAAATTAGCAAAGTTAAGTATTAGACGTCTAAAAACTTGAACTAAGGCCAGGTGCATCCCCCCTCCCCAATAATTTTAGCAGATATGAACAATGCCGGCGGCGTTAATCCACATAATATTATGACTTTAACGATCTTTCATATGCTTGAAAATAGCTTAACGGGAGGTAAATCGGTATGAGGGAGGTAGGGTGGGTAATCATGTAGCTATGTGTTTTATCATGCTTTTAATTAGGTTTTATATTTGTAATTGGAGCCAAGATGGGTTAATGTGTTTATTGCACTGATCATGTCCTTTGTCGCTTATTGTATTATTAATGTTTTGCGTGAATTTATGGAGATGGAACATTTTATGGTTTTGTTAACTAATAAAATACAAATTAAACTTAAAAATGTAAGATTAGTAAAGCCGGCCCTTACCATTGCTTTAAAACAATGAAATATATGTGAGTGAGGGGTTATGCAGAGATGAGAGGAACTTGTGCTGGGTAGTAATGAGAGAATCCGAGGAGCAAATCATGGGGTTGGGGGGTCCCAAAAAAGATTGTCGCACCAGGTGCCACCAGTGTTAAAGCCGGCCCTGTGCACAAGTGTGCAGCTGACTAATGGGCACAGGAAGGTTAAATCAGCACGCCCAGTGTAAAGAAACAAATTGGCAAACTTTGATTTTTCCAGTCATCCTGTGTCTTACAAACCCACTAAAATGTATATTGATCAGAGGCTGCAGACAGACCGTTTTTTTATCGCGACACTTTCCCGGAGAGACATACCAAGCTCAGCACAGGCCGTCTTCTCGTCCAGTGTACGTACTGTGATTGACAGGTGATTTATTCTGAGCGTCTGCTGCCAGATGTCGGCCACACTTCTTATCCAGCGTGTTTTTTTCCTGATTTCATTGGATGCCTTGAGGTGGAACATTATTTAGAAGCGACCATTATTTTTAACAATCAAATCACAGTATAAAAATAATACCTGCACAAATTAAGGCAATGCACATGATCATCCTTTAGAAAAAAAAGGAACATATGGCATTTCAGGAATGTGATTATTTATTAACACCACAATATTTCTCTTAAGGCATCAAAAATCGTTGTAACTCGTAGGTACATGGCTGCTATATGCATCTCCATAAACATAGCAATTCGTATTATTTATGCTAAACTCGTGTCTCGGAAATTAAACCACATGATAGGATTTGAATTGGATGAACTGATTGGAACTGAATTGCATTAGTTTACAGTATTATAAATGCTTACTCTCTTTCGAACCAATACTCTCCTCATACAGTACTGAGCACTTTTACTTTTCACATTCGAAAATCAATATTTTTCATGAAAGACTCCCAAGTAGATTAAGTGTACTAGCTTTTGTAAGGTAATGAGAGTAATGGTAGGTCGAGAGTGCCGCATTCTGTTCATGCAAGTGACTTAGATGAGTACTTTATTTCAGTAAATTGGAGTAAACGATTCTTCTCCGTAAAAAGTGACAACGAAGCTAATATATTTCTAAGCTAAGTAACGTGGGTTTTTCGAAAACAGTGTGGTTGAAGTTTATGGTAAGTAAATCATCAACATTTGTGGTTCGAGCTCCGTTTCGTGCCCTGTGTTTTACATACTGAACTGAGTAGTAAACGATAGAGGAATCAAAAAATCAAATCCTTTCTAAAAGTGGACATAGTTCTGAAATCGGGAAGTGGGTGTGTGCTTTTCTCCTATACATACTTTCACATAATCAACAAGAGCTTAAAATAGTACTGAAAATACGTTTGATAACATGAACAGTGTGCAGTGTTATTTCTGCACCTTTAAGTTTATATATTAATGTATTTCAGTAAAATATACATATACTTGTGCGCCCTTCTAAGAATCCTACAAAAACCGAACCAAGGCCTAACCTTTTTATTGAGTACTTATAACCTTTCATTTGTGAAAGAAAAGGAAAAAAGGTTGTTTTTAAAGCTAAAAAAGCCACACACTTCTGTAAATTAGAAAACCGTAGGGCCATGGGGATATGCCATATTCCACAAAACTTGTACTATGGATATTGCCATGTGATTGCAGAGCAGTTTGACAAAGTATGGTCCACCCATACGTGTAGAGAAAGACACTTGTCAAATTACAGGGATAAAAAGTGTGCCAGATATTTTTAATAAAAGTAAATCCACGTAATCTACTCATTCTTTCTGAGAAGAAAGCTCACACCCCTAAAGCGATAAGAAATAAAAATCACAATCGTTACAGAAAAACTGCACCACAAAAATAGATTCTGAAAAGATCAAGTGCTAACCAAATGCCAAAAACTACAGCCTCGACACGCCTGTTCCATCAACCCTTCACCTGTATGGGCTTGAGTGGGGATTGTCAGATCAGTGCAACCAGTGACATTCGAATGCATATACCTGTGACACCTGGACAACATGTCCCTAACCCACACTCAGTAATCAGCACCACAATGCCACACCAGTTACTGATGTGCGCTCTGTGAGAACCAGATAGCATAGCATAATATAACGTATCATGACATAACAGGTCATAACCCTATATGATGCATGCCCACATTACTTTTGATTTGACAGTGAGTGAATTTATACAAGTTAATGGTTGTGGAAGGCAAAAAACTGCAGTCAAATCAAGGCACATTCAATTTATTGTATTCCCAAGGTGATGGAAGTGTTGCTTCTCACCACAGTAAGCTTAGCACTACTGGGCGCATCATACATTTATAAAAACACATTTCAGATGAGAATAAGACATTATTTTTTTCCAGCCATGTGCAAACCTGAAGAAAGAGCACTGCATTGCTAGTATTGACTATTGTAATCGCTTCTCATGCCATTAAAATTTAATAGTTCAACAAAAGAACTGCAATTATGAAAAAGTCGTTGAAACCAAAATATTTTAATACAAAATTCACATACTGAATGACTGCAGCATCCCTTTCACAAGAATGCTGCAACGAGTAAAAACAATATGACACTGGCCGTTTGTGGAATTTAATCAAGAACAAGATTCATGGACTATGCATGCCGCTGATGGCGAGGGGTGGGTGACGCTCCTTCGCCCTAATGGAGGAGCCGCCCCTGGACCCACTACGAATTGGTATTTTTAAGAACCAACCTATTAATACATAGGCCTGTTTGCAAAATGCCAATGGATTCGTTAGAAGTTGACACTTAAATTTAGACCACTTCTAACACATCCATTTTTATACATTCCATGTAAGGAATGGCACATTGTGAATCATTATTTGTCGCCATGTCACAATTTATGATTCCTTAAGTAGAATCTTCATATATGAGGATCTAAATGTTTAAATCAGCATGTGGAATTTCGAATAGGAAATTATCTTTTGCACCATAAGTTAAATTAGGAGAATGAAAACCTCTGAGAAACAGGTTAATTCAATTCACCCTGATCTGTCAGTTTAATCAAAAAACAAATGAATCTGTATCTTGCAATACTATGGTGCTATTTTGAATCTCACACAACATATGGCGCAAGCTGCTCGTATCAGAGAGACTGTGAACATTAGTTGTGAATTTGTTACTGCCATGCTGTCACTAGTTAGCCGTTTGCCAAGCAGAGTCCAGGTAGTAATGCCGTGTGACGCACGTTCTTCTGCTCAGACTTGCTTTAAAGTCCGGCATTTCCTCACGATTGAGTGGGGAAGTGACAAGGGAACTTTTGTAATGCTCTCTTTGTATTTATTCACTTATAGGTTTTTTTCTGGTGAGACCTTTTGAATATCAGCCGCTTGCTGTTGTCTCTCTATCACCCAACTTATTTTGTGAATGTCTTACTTTTAAGTCAAACTTCTCCTTCATTTCTCCATGTTGTCTTTCCACTTTTTCGACACTAGACTCTACCCATCCACTCTTCCTTTATGCTTCCCCGGGAACAAAGGCTCCGTTCTCTACGTTCTGATCATCTCTGGGCGATAAGAGAATTGATAACATAATCTGATGCTCGCAGCCCCTCATCACTCTCATATCTGCATTCTAAATATAGGCAACTCTCCAAAGTGCCATGGAAACCTACTGACTCCTGGAGTGCCTCACGCTCATCGTGTGAGCACCATATGCCTTTCACACCTAATCATCCAAGTACTCCCCCTGCCCCTCTTTAAATTCCACTCTTTCTTCCAATGACGATGCTGCTCTATTTTTATTCCTTCGCATATGCCTTGGCTTCCCAGTGCCTTTCTCTTTCCATTGGAACATTTCAGCATTCTTCAGCCTCCCAACACTTGGCTTTTCAGAAAAAACATGCTATAGGCGCCTTCTCTAACGATCCTATTATTTCCCACCTCATTGTTTTTTGAATCACCGTGAGATTTGAATGCATTCCCGATGCTGTGATTACCATTACTCTCTTTCACCTCTAATGTAGAACTTGCCCCCCAGTCTCTACTACTAAATGTCACTTAAAAAACCCCTTTCCTTACCCTGCAAGACCTCCTTGTGGGAACGTCCTCTATGTGTGATCCCCTTCTTGGCTACATCAGGATCTCCTTCCGACTGGTGGACTTCTTAACCCTCATGTTTCACCTTCTTGGTTTTGTGGGCAATATTTACTTTTACTCTTTCCACTTACTTCTCATGTCTTTAAATGCTCAGTTCCTCTTCTCAGTCTGCTCAGTTCCACTGCTTATTTATTTCATTTTTTTCTCCACACATCTCCCCTTTCATCACTCTGCAACCCCTACACTGATGACCCAGACGTTTCCATCTCCTCTAGTCCTCTGAGTAAAATGCAAGGAGGGCACACTCATTTCTCCTTGTACTAATTATGCACGAATATTCCCATTTTATCCTCATTTTTTATGTTTTGGGAAAATTCATAAAGAAATGTGTACACAAAAGAGTACTATGGGAGTACTAACTTACATACTCCAGACTGCCACCGTGAATAGGAGCCAGAGTCAGCACTTAACAATATATGTTCTATGAGTGTACACCCACTACAGCATACCTATCACACAATGATATACTGTCGTAGAGACCTAACAATTTGCAGACAAAACGCCTTCAAATATGTTTGTGATGGCTTCCAATTAAGATAAGCAAAGCATCATTGGCTGATAAGCTGTTAATAATGAATTTTGAGAGTTAGGATGTAACACACCAAATCTGAATAATTAACTTGCAGCATTTTGCACTTTGTGGAAGTTTAGCTGTAGACGCTCTTTCTATTACAGATCTTGTCAACAAGTGACGTCCAGTCAGCATCATGAATTTGTTTGGTAGGGAAGCAAAATGTCCACATTATATGTGAATGCGTTCCTGGAACGCTGTGTCCATATGTCATTATTGGAGTTTTTACTATTGTTAACTAGAATTACAAGCATCCACATAATTAACATGCGATGGCGTTGGGATACAGAACAGCTAACATATGAGGGATACTGAGCTAACAGCAGCCTAAAACCTGGGCTAGTCATCCAAATATACATTAAACTATAGAAGGGTGAGGACGACTTAACCGTGTCTCTGGTCAATATCAGCCTTACTATTGACAAACAGAAAGCAATCTTTTGTGTTGTTTATTTTACAACACATGCCGGAATAGTACTATATTCATATATGCATCACCTCTGCCCATAAACTGCAGTTGCTCTCATTATATACATGTGTATCAATTGTACAAAAAGGACCTTTAAACTAAACAAAATAGCAGTAGCTACCGCTTCGCTAGGCTAAATACGTCAAAGCCACACCCTGAACTAAATTGCACTGAGATGGTCTGAAGCCATTTTGATCCAAAGGAAGATAACTTTTTTCAATGAACCATTTTGGTAATTTGTTCGGTATTCATCAGTGAGAAGGTACATCAAGAGAAATGCAAATGGGACAGCTGCAGCACTCTTCCTAGATATTCTCGTTTTCTGTGGGCCAATTCAGCCCACTCGAATGTGGCTGGCACATTTTGCATTAATTCTTTAATAGTACATTCTAGATCGCTTAGTTATGCAAAAGGGACCTGAGGCCCACTTTCTTTTACTACCATAGCAGCCGGTGCTTCCTTGTGGAAGACGCACTTAACGCTGCAGTTTTCTTCAGTGCAACCACTATTCCCAAGCCAATTGAGTACTGCATGGTCCCTGCAAATGTCATCACCCTTGTGTTTTAAATGCCTCACCTGCGCTGCTCCTGGTGATACAGTCACCAAGTAATCATTTAGCCAAACCCTGCAGCACTCCGGAATGTTTCAGTCCACACCTCTCTGCTGCATCAGGCCCAGCTCTCAGCTGTGAAAGTCTGAGAGCGGCTACTAGCTCTCCTTGACAGTGTCCTTACAAAGGACCCCGTGGGTTAGTGAACAAGAGAAGGGCATCCCCAGATCGTAGCTTCATTCACTTTAAAAGAGACTTATTTGGAGAGAACCTCATATCCGCTGACAGTTCAGCAATTGAATGAGGGCTCCTGAAATTGAGCTGCAACAGGCCTTGGTAAAGAAACTTTTGGTTCTGACTGCCTCTTACCAGTATTTTTATAGCACAACTTGCTTTAAAAAGCGTGGTTCGGTAAACAGAGAACATATTTTGAAATCAGTAATTTGCACCAATCATGTTGGATGGAATTGATCACTTATAACATACACATTAATCACTGTAATGCAAAAATAAAATACCACCTAGATAAAAGAATGTCATTATTACCTAAAAAAAAGCATTTGAATTGCATACAAGTGTGTCATGCGAAAACAACATTCATGGTAAGTAATAGAATTCCAAACATTGAACACCTAAATGAAAATGGTTTGGACTACCAATACCTAACTTCCAAAGAATGGTGCGAAGCCTGGTGTCTTTGAGTCCACACTGCAGTCTGCAGATGAACATTGTCCTTGCATATCAGCCTCTGCAGACATTGTGAATTATATCCCTGAAACCTATATTTATACGCTTGAAGATACTCTACTTATTTAGACAGAGTTAAAAGGTGGCCCCTGGATAAATTTGTATTGTAATTTCCAAATAGATTTCTTCTAAATCAGATGCCCATGCTCTTTTAGTAAAGCCCTGTCAGAGCATTTGCGTTCGCTCAGATTTAATAACAGTGGGATGTTAGACTGCTGGTGATTTTTCAAGGGATTAGTTTTGCCACATAGCTGAAACCGTTCTGGTGAGAGAACCTAGCTTCAGTCAAAAATATACCCATCTATCATTTGTAGCTTCCTGAATACATTTCATGGCAGGATCAATTCACTTAGGGCCTCATTACGAGTCTGGTGGTCTTAAGACTGCCAGACCCGCAGTGGCAGTTGGCCTGCCACATTCCTAGCAGTCCGACCGCCAGATTACAACTCTTGCGGTTGGGCCACCAGAGGACAGCCGCCACCACCAGCAGTATGGTTCATGATGGGGTGACGCCGGTGGGAGTCGTGGTTAGCCACGGCAGCGCTGAGTTCAGCACCGCCATGCTGATCATGAGTCCTCTTTCCACTGACCTTTTCATGGCAAGGTACCCACCATGAAAAGGCTGGTGGAAAGCCAGTGCTGGGGGCCACGGGGGACCCCTGCACTTTTGTACCTATAGCATGGGCAGTGCAGGACCCCCTTCCAGCACCCTCAGAATGCGCACTGACTGCACAGCAGACGGTGCACGTTCCACGGGTGCTGGTGTGCCACGGCATTGGCCTCGGCTCCCTTATGGGCACTTTTTCTGCCAGTCAGACCTGCTGAAACATCGTAATACGATGTTTCCGCCCATCAGCCTGGTGGAAAAATCATAATTCTACTTGGGGGAGGCCTCTGGTATGACAGCAGCCTCCTCCCTGTGACTTTGGTGGTCTGCTCAGTCTGACCTCCAAAGTCGTAATCAGGCCCCTAATCTTTTTTCTCTTTTTTTTTATTATGTTTCACTAGGTAGAGAAGTCAAAGATGATGACAAACTGTAAAAATATGGCAGTACATTTCATTAAAAAAATTCAATACATCTGTATAATGAAGCCATAGACTTCACAAATGTATTATTTTCTTAATTATATTTTATAATCCAAACCATATATCTAATATAAGCATTGTAAATCACATTGAGGCATTGACTTTTAATTTCTTATTTCACAATTCATAGTTCACATAACTCTACAGGGCATCAGTATGCTTCTACTTCTACTGCATTTACTTATTTATTCTGCTTATAATAAACTATGCATGCATTTTCCTATTTTCATTTTGCCTTACATTCCACCTTTCTCGCTTCTTACATAAACACCCCGTTCAGCCCATATACATTTATACACTAAGACACCCATTCACCAGGAGGTGACAACATTCTAGAAATTTGACCCCTGTTGATCACGAATTGCACTAAGCCATCAAAAAGCTCCACCTCTGTAAAGATGTTT
Source organism: Pleurodeles waltl (assembly GCF_031143425.1). Lineage (NCBI taxonomy): Eukaryota > Metazoa > Chordata > Amphibia > Caudata > Salamandridae > Pleurodeles > Pleurodeles waltl. The sequence goes on from NC_090439.1 coordinate 781,544,300, forward strand.
TGTGATCTGTGTTAAAAATAGTATCCTCAAAGCCCATAGCTGTAATAAGATCTTTTAATCGTGCTTTATTTTAATAGTATTTCAGCTGTGATCCAATTTAACAGGCTATGCATTTAGCATACAAAAAATTATGAAATAACAAGCTTTCTTGTCCAGAGACAAACTGGTTTCCAAAAAATAAAAGATGAGTACACTGAACAAAATGCATATGTATTGTCTTCCCACAAACCTACCCGCTAACGTAAACAGTTCCAGTCAATACCCAGTTAATTTGGGATAATTCCTAGGTACGTAGAATAGTCTGCAAGACTTGGTGGATAAATTTATGAACTTAACAGACAATCATTTTAAGAGTAAAAAAGAACCTGTGAGTAATCTTATAAACAATTATCTAATTGATGGTGAGTGGTTGTCTTACATAGAGAAGTGTGACATTTGTATGTTTCAAGAGACGTGGGCCACAGAGAAAATATTTTTTAATGGTTATCACCAATTTTGCATAGAGGCCAAGCCACCAGAGAAGATTGGGAGGGCTAGCGGGGCCTTGCTGAAGAATGATTTACTTAGCCCCTGCAAGATCATGCATATAGACTCTCCTGATGTTCTGGGTATCATTATAACTTTCTCTTCTGGAGTTCGTATTGCTTTTATTACTATATATGTATGACAGCTTGCAGTGAGTAAAGATTCTCCAACCTTATTTTCTCTGGAGGAGGCACTAGAAACTGTTCACTCTGATGTAAACATCATCATAGCAGGTGATTTCAATAGTTCATTTGAACCCTCTCCACTTTTGAGTGAGGTCACTACCCTAGAGTATAAAATGTGGAACATCCCCTCTGTAGCGGGAAAACCACGTTGTAATTATACAATTACCACTCTTAAGATTGTGTCATTGATCGTTAATAGGGGTTTAAGAGCTTGTAATGGACGTACAATATCTGATCCTCGGAGGGCTATTATCTTTAAGAGGGGCAGCCACTCTAGCATCATTGATTATATTTTATTAGATGTGAGATTGTGGGCTCTCCTGAGCAATATGAAAGTTGAGAATCGCTCAGATAGTGACCGCAATCCCTTGATCTTTTCCTTAACCGGGAAGCATTGAAGAAGGAGAATAGTACCTATGTGGCGATGGTTCCTGGACTCTTGTGGCCAACTATGGACGCTACCTTTCTTGGCCTACAGTGATGTAAAATCAAAATCTGTATTCAAAGATTTATGATCTTTTTGTATCTCAGTACTGGAGATATGCTGGGTATCCGCCATCAGACATCCCCACTTTGAATCTACACAATAAGTTATTCATAGGATTGAAAGAATTGTTCTGTAAGGAAAATCATAGGAAGGAGGGAAGCAGTAAAACAGTTAGATGATTTAATGCAGGCTGCAAAGCAGCCAAAACACCCCTGGAACGGCTATAAGAAAGGGAATAGTGGTAGCCAGGCGCTATTATGGTACAGCTCTTAATAATGCAAAAAAAGAGTGGGATGATTCGACTTGGAAAGATATGTTAAAAGCAACAGGTAGGAGAGGCATGCGGTGTTTCTGGAAGTTGGTGGCTACAGCAGGATCTGATGGTGGGAATCCCCATCACTACCATATCAATCCTGACAGTTGAGTCTCCCACTTTACCCATTTGTATGCCCCTGAGGGTTTATCCGAACTTGAATGTAGCAAGGACGAGGTACTTATTGAGGATCCCGTATTTGAGCACAAAAGAAGTAGCACTGGAGGTTCAGTATTTTTAGTCTTAATGATACAGTTAATGGCAATTAAAAATGTTGTGCCAATTGTTATTGAATATGGGGGTTCCCTTAAACTTCCTTGAATTGATTGTTAGGCAATATCTGAAGAATTACACCCAGGTGCGTTGGACCAGTAGGGGGAGAACTGACTGATAGGATTGCCATCAGATATAGTGTATGCCATGGATGTGTGCTAGTGCCCACACTATTCATGCCTTATATGAATGATATGGTGAAGGAACTCATTGACTGTAAAAATGATTCCCCTATTGTGAATAATGTAAAAATCCCCATATTACTTTTTGCTGATGTCTCCCTTCTAATATTTAAAACACCAATGGGGGTGCAGGTGCTCATTGATAATTTTATGAATTGTTGTATAACCAAAGGACTGGAGTTAAAAGCAGGGAAGACTAAATATATGATTTTTGGTCAGAGGGGAGCTAGGAACATGCCAATCCACATGGGCTTCGTAACACTAGAAAGGGTTATTTCTTTTGACTACTTAGGGGTTAAATTAACCAGTGATCTCAAATGGTTGCCCCAGCTAACTAAGTGATTCCCTAACTGTAGAACACAGATTTAATGCCATCATCAGGGTAAATAAAAATACTAACTGTCAAGCTGTCGCTCCAGCTTTATTTGGCCATAGTAACACGAGATGCTTAGTTGCTGCAGAAAATAAATGTAAGGAAGTTGTTAATACTACCTGCAAGCACTCCACTGACCCCACTTTATTTAGATCTTGACTTGCGGAGAATTGCTGATTTGACTGCTTTAATGCCTGTGGTCTATTGAGTTCATCTGTGGTCTACCAATGAAATGAGCTATCACAGGGATTCCTTAAGAGATTTGATACCTTCAGAAAATGTCAATCGTATTCCCTGAGCGAAGTCAGTGTATGACTGGTTTTGCAGATTGAGCTAAGGGAGGTATTAGGATGAGCCAGAATTACAACGTAAAGTTGATATTAATTACTTAAGAACCACTACTGGGAATATATAAACGAGCAGCGCGTTTTAGTTGATGACCATGGTTCTTTGACATGAAAGATCTTGGAAATTAAGCTCTTACCAAGTTTTGAATTATTCCTTGATAAGATCACTCCTGCCCTCGCCAAAAACTTGTATATTAGGTTTAGGGTTGGCACACTCCTGTTAAGAACCCTCACTAGTAAATGACACAGGGGCACAAGTTTGAGTGTGTGTTCCAAATGTGGCTTAGTGAATAAAACCGAAGCCCATGTTTTATTTTTTTGCCATGGTTACAGAGGATCATGTAGAAAATGGATTTGTCCAATTTGTCTGTGCCTAGACATATCACGCTATTTGCAGTCCTTAAGGGCCTTAAAACATGATACAGCAGAACTAACTGTTTTTGCAGTAAGCAGATTTTTAATGGCAATTTGGCATAGGCGCCATAAACTTTTAACATCATCTGATTACTAATAACTTTTATTGCATCTATTTATTTGACCTGACATTGTTGTATTCCTTGAGTTAAAACACGATGTATTTTTATGAGGGTTCCAGGCAAATAGAAGTAACTCGATCTATTGGTAGGTAGAGGTCCTAGGATATTTTAAGATTTTTTGAAAATCACAAATGTGAATTAGTGAAATTATCTGCTTTCTTGGGGATTGATCTCTTATCAAATATTTGTTCTTATTTTATAATGGCTGAAGTGATTTTAAATAGTTTTTGTATTATTTTCTTTTTTCTGTGTTTTATTTGCATGCAATGAAATGTTGTTTTACTTTGATTGTTGGTGACGACTGCTTAAAGGGTTTATACTACTTTATAATACAAGGAACTATTTTTTGTGTGAGGATAATAGTGCTATATGGATCTTGCCTTCAGTGTTTTTTTAAGGAATGTTTCAGTTTCTCATGATCCAAGGTTTATCATATTTCACATTTTGGGTCACTTTACAGAAATATAGAAATAATGATATTCAGCATTAAAATCTATGTTACACGGCCTTCTAAAGGATAAGCATTTTGTAATGGCATATCTGGGTCAGCATTCAGGAGAACTTTCACGCTCCAGTGCTCAATCGCATAAACAGATCCCAAAGGTAATTATATTTTAATACCAACAATACTGAATTGCTGATAGCGCCTTTAGGTTTAAGGCACCTAGCATGACACACATGTATAATGAATTAATTGAATCAGCAAATTGGAAACCTATAATTACCTTCTGCATGAAAGAAAATATATGTTTTTAAACTGAAAATCTTTCTGATGTCAATGAAAATGTAGTGTGCAAATTGTTATACTGCATATTTTCTGACAATTCATTTCAAATTCTTCAGTTGTGCATATTTTCCATATGTGTGTGTGTTTGTGTATACATAAATGTTTGTATACCTATATATGTATATATATTTATAAATATGTATATATATATATATATACATATATATATACATGTGTATGAATAAATACAAACACACACATATAGACAGACAAGAAAGTTAATGAGCCTTAGCCCCGTCTCACGCCATCTCATTGGCCCTTATCATGAGTAAAAAGTACTTTTTCAGTTTCCATATAAATACCCATTGATTGTATCGTAGTGCCACCATTTTTAATCTACTTCAAATGGTTTATGTGATTTGTAGTCTGTTTGGTTAAAGCAGAATCAACATTTGTGGATTCCATTTACCCTCATGATTCTATTCTTAGATTTTGCAGTCTAGTGGGCTACTCTTTAAAACTTCTTAGTTCACAGTCACTTTATTTGTCCTCCATTTGATTTTTGTTTAGTCCTTCTGGGAGACCAGCCCAGAGTCATTTTATCATGCATAACAAGATGGTTATGCTTATATACGGAGCAAGATGCAGGCACCAAATGGTTAGGATAAGAAAATGCCAAATTATAAAAGTGTCATTTTCAGAATTGTGACTTAAAATCCAACTTTACCATTAAAGTGTGTATTAAAATTTCAATCCTTAAGAGATCAAACTCAAAAAAAATCCTACTCCAATCGAAAGTTATCACTTATTAAGTGTTATAAGGTAACCCAATGTTATCCTATGGGAGAGGTAGGCTTTGCAGTAGTAAAAAAAATATTTAAGAGTTTGTCACTATCACGACATGTAAAACTGAAAGGTAAATGTCCAACTTTGGAAATACACTGCACCCTGCGCTGTGGGCTCTTTAGGGTTTACCCTATGGGTGACCTATATATATTAAAAAGAAAGGTTTGAGCCTGGCAAAACATTTGTTTTCCCAGATCAAACTGGCAGTTTAAAACTGCACACACATGATGCAGATGGCAGGCTTGAAACATATTTAAAAGACTACTTAAATGAGTGGCACAATAAGTGCTGAAATGCACTAGTACCTTTTAATTTAAAAGCCCTGGGCACATGTAGTACCAATTTACTAGGGCCTTGCAAGTAAATTAAATGTGACACTTGGGAGTAAGTGAGAGAACAAGCACTTTATCACTGTTTATCAGTGGTAAAGTGTGCAGAGTCCTATATATATATATAGATATATAGATATACATCCAAACACACATAGATATGGGACCAGGACACCAAAAAACAGGAATAATAAATGAGTGGCAGGAGGAAAGGAGAAGCTCGTTTATTATTTACTGCTCAAGAAAGGAGTGCCACAGAATGCCTCGTGAGGCCTTTTTATTTAAATGTTTGGATCCCTAGAAGAGGCAGTTAATTTGAGCTGCATATCTATAACTACCTTCCAACACACTGCTTGTGATTTAAAATTAGACATTACACATCAGATTGACATTATGAAACTACTGATACTGACACTGGTGACATTATGTATGATGTGACCAATAATTTAATTATCACTAGAATTATTACATAGACTAAAAATCTTGCAGTCCAGAGCAGATGTGTTGCAAACAGAATGCACATAAAAAGGCTGCAGCAAAGCTGGTGTTAACAGCCCTTCTTACACATGCAAGGTGGTCATGAAATGCCAATGAACATATGAATGAATGGCTTTGAAAAGATTCTATGGAGTTGTACAGCAGCAGTTTCACAGTGACACTTTCCACGTTGTCCTTCAATACCAACACACTGCTAAATGTACCTTAAATGCAGTCTGGGTTAGTAAATGTCTGACTCTTTTTGAGAATGAGGCCTAGAGGCATCGAGGGGTTGAATATGAGTTCCCGTAGAATTCTGATACGTGCAGTAATTTGGCACATATTGAAATTGCAAATCATACAGTCTTTCGGAGAAGTTGAATTTATATGGTTCATGAAAAATCTCTCGCCTGCAATTTTTCCCAGGTCACTTTCAACAGGGAAAAAACCAAACCTGCTGAAATTTAACGGGGATAGTGTGTGGCAATTACTAGCACATTTGGATTTGGTGTCAATCTTAAGCACCATTTTAGGGGTATGGGGCAAATCCAGACGAGGTGACACTTTTTGCAGCTAGTAAATTCCAACCCTTCTTATTGCTGGTATTTTTAATGGGTACAATAAATATTGACTCCCGATCTGGCGCATTCGTACTCATAAATGCGTAACATAAACCTAGAAAAGAAAGGCGGCTCTTAACCTAATGCTATATTCACAATTTCAACATGTAGCAGTGGTTTAGTTGATTTTCAGACAACCTACAGGATGAATATCAATCTCGAACTCTGTCTTCTCTCATGGCATTACACTTCTTCCCACTCCCCCTCCCGCCTTCCTCACATCAATGTCTTTTCTCCCTGGGGAATCTCACCCTGATAAAATCCATTACAGCATTTTCACTATCGATCTCTTGGTAAATGCACGTCTTCAGTCAGAAAGCAGGACTGCATTATGGCAGCTCCCGAGTGCTTTACCAGTCATCACAACAATTTGTTTCTGGAGCGAAACCATTAAAAGCATCCTTTAAAATGTGGTCTCACGAACTCCATAAAATAGACACATTATCATCTATTACCAGTGCATATACAGGGAAAGATTCTGGGCTGCCAGTGGATTTCTGTTAATTGTGCCCTCCTCCAATGTGCAGCTTTAAAAGCTGTATAAAAGGTAGCTTCGCCTTTCAGAACAATGGTTTGTATTTGTAACCTCCAAAGATCTCGGGTTCATGTAAAGTTAGTTCGACGTGTAGCCTACATGAATAGTGCATACAGTATATGCACATAGATTCTCCATGAAGAGTATTGTATTACCTCTGATTCTTCTAGAGCTTTCACCACCGGCCACAGACGCCATCCCATCGGGAACTTAGCATTAGTGCAGCCTCCTCCTCATTGAAGGCATCACGAAGTCTTCAGGGCACCCCGAGCCTCCTGCCAAACAGCCCCTGGAGGGCACACTAAATGTCAGCCACCCCCTCTCAGATTTTCAGTACGTCCCAGGGTAGTGGTTTGACTACATGCGTACTTCATTGACGGGAGAAGGCAAACAGGCAAAATAGCGTCCCTTATTGTGGCACACCCCGTGCACATTATGTAATACCCTCTTTTGAATGTGCTGTCCTTACAACAGGTGAATCGCGTTAAGTGTTTGGTGAGGAGCATCTAGAACTGCTCAGCCTTTGGTGTTCTAAATCTATCACCCAGTGGCATAACAAAGGCCCCCAACAGTCCCCGCGGTGCGGGAGCCCTCCCAACTCCACGAAGCCTCCTTAGCACAATACCCTGTCCCAAGACCTCCTGAGTGAATCCGGATGGGGGCCCTCCAAGTACTTTGCAGGAGAGGAGGGGGGCTCAAGTTTCTTTATGCCGCTGCTATCACCTGTTCTGTCTGTTGGAGACTTCACACACATAGACCAGGAGGATTTTGGGAGCAGTGGGTCCACACAGCTGTATAACAACTACGTTGATCCTATCACAGTATGCGTTCAGGGCAGATGGTTGGAGCAGAAAATTGATTCTAAGGCAGTGAAGACCTGGCTGTTCCCAAGATGACCTCACAACACACAGACTGAACCACCTGCCCTCTCTAGGAGGGATGGACAACACCAGTCTTAGGATCACACTGGCCCGGAACTGAATCAAATCAGCATAAAGATGATAGTCACAAGCACGTACCTATTTTCACCTTCTTGCTCCAATAGATTCTTAAGTGTAACTACACCACATTCTGCCATGCATGTGTAAAACCTAAACTCTTTCCACACTGGCCACTCCTTCATTATGTTATGACATGTTATTCATACAATTTTTATCAGCCCTTACAATAATGATTGCTTCGCTTGTCTACAGGCCAAGTTGCAATGATAAAAACACAATAAGCGCACAGCTCTGGAGCCCATGAATGACATGAAAACACTACAAAAACACTGCACGTGAAAACACTACAAAAAAGTGAAACCACTACAAAACCTGCTATGTCATAAACACACACCATCTCCTCCTAAGCACTACCACAGAGTAACATGACAGCTGTGTTTCAGTGTGTTTAACTGGCTATGGAGAATTATTTTAGAGCAACTATAATATATCATAATGCAGAAGGGAGCTTGCGAACTAGAATTAACGACTGGTCAGGGCAACAAACACTGTATGTGGACATATTTCCTGTAATGAGCCAGCCTACAGGTGTGTTCTTTCTGTAGAAGGGACACCTGTTAACAGAATTGTCAGTACAGTCACAACAGAAGCAGCGCACCTTCACTGTGAGGCCTCTTTTCTAGGTGCGTAGGCTGGTCAGTAAGATTACGGGTGTGTGACAGTACTTAATTTGTGCTTGTTGTTTCCGATGCTGAGCACCGGCACTTATTTTTCAGGGCTGGGGCTTATTCTTCTGCCTCAAGCATTTGCTGAGAGCAAAAGACACATTTGGGAAAGACGGGGGAAGAGAAAAACGGAAAAGCGTTACAAAGGAAGAAAGTAGAAAGCTGCTAGAGTGCGCTGAAGGGGCAGAGAGTGGCTTTAAATAGATTAAAGAGGCCCGAGATGGCTTCAGGGTTACGCTGCCTCAGTATTCCCTGCCCGCACATTTAAATGCAGCAGCCGCGTGTTTCAGAGGAGGGCTTTGAGCACCGGCACGTTTTAATTTACAAATTAAGCCCTGGTGTGTGAGCTTCAGGTTTTCCGACAACCATGCTTGTATATCATGTTAAAATACATTACAAGAGAAGCAGTACAGAAGGAGAGTTCAAATGATGGTGAAAAGAGAGTGAGTGCAGATTGTAGGGGTACTTAAAACGTAATATTTGGTAGAATAATCAACATAGTTGAGAGACAGTGTGTGTGTGTGTTTGTCTCTGTGTGTATGTAAAACTTCCACGTGAAATCTGGCAGACTCCTCACAATGACCGACTAAAAACACCTGCACCCAAATATTTTACTAGAGAATAGATTTAGTAGGGGGTGAAGCACCTCAAACACCCCCCACCCTGAAGCTACTCCCCTTCTGTTATCAAAACTCTGAACCTGGAAGCCAGCATCTGGACTCTGAAAAACCAGCAGTGTGCAGAAACCCATTTCAATCTCCCTAATAGAAATGTAGAATTATGCTGGTCTATTACAGGATGAGGTGATCCTCATCATGTTTCATCAGAACACTGCAAATCTTCACTCAGCTTTGAAAATCCAATTATATGACATAAAAAAGACTGAGCCTAATATTCAAAGAAGTTGCATTGCCCTTAGAATGACCGACATCCAATTATGGAGCCAAGCTTTCTCTCTGTGTAGCACATCAAGAATCAATACTAACTAAGTTAACCTTCATAATGCAACAAAATGGGGTTGTCGATGAAACCTCAAAGAAATCAATGTGAATGTAATTACTGTAGGCTTAAGCGATGTACGGTAGGTGCCGTATATAGTGCATGCCATGCTCTGGTTGGTAATCTTCAGTTACCCTTAACTACATACAGTATGGTTGACCCATCAAGCAGAAAATATGATTGACCTTAATTTCAGCTAGTTAGGTAAATTATTACCAGCAGCATGATGTGTTAACATAACAGCATAACATCTATGCATCTTCCCTTCTTTTGAAATCTTACTGCTAAAGCCTTTCAGGACAAAGGATAATTTCAGCCCGGCATTGACAAAGTTATACAAAAGCTAGCTTTAAAGAGAAGTGATTAATGCAAGGGGTTCTTTAGCCAAGCCTTACAGTACTTACCACATTACAGATCCTCTAACTCCTGTTTTCCGTCTTGCCTTTGGAATGACCTATTCCTTGCATGCCTTGCAGTTTCTGCAGAAAATAGGTCAACTCCCAAATGGTTTCTAAACTCTGCAGCTAGATCCTACATTTTTGTAGATCATAAGTATTCCATTTTCCTTACATGAAATATGCATACTAAATATCATTTTGAATGTCTTTTTTAATTCTTCTTAATCTTAAACAATGCTTGCCCATTGTCCTGTGAAGCTGTCTCCTTCAACTGTAGGTCAGAATGACACACTGCACCAACCATCTCCATGTCCGCCCCCATGACCGTAGCCGGAATTCCGCCAGCCTTCCGGCGGAATTCTGGCTACGGTCATAATATGGCGGACGTTAGGTAGCATCTGCGACGGTCTTTTGGAGGCCATTGCCATGGCGGTAGGTGGCATTTACCGCCTAGGTCATAATGATGACCTAAATGTCTTACTGCAGGCCCAACCTTAATGTAAGACTTTCATGGCTCTCTGAGAGGAGTGCTGCAAACCTCTTCTCTGTGTAAGAGTTACAAAAGTCCGACATCTCTAGATGTGAGGTATATTGCTGGGGCCTAAATTTAAATCAGAAGCATGCAGCACCCTCTGTCGTTGGATGAGAGGGTACCTATAGCCCCAAAAATAGATAAAATGTATACTCAAGATATTCACCACTGGGTCAGTGGTATACTTTGTTTTTCTCTCTTTGGGAAATACGTGATGTGATTAATGCCCCCCCTTCCCCCTTTCGAAGAAGTAGTACGCAGATAAATAATCCACAGGAAAACGTATTTCTTTTTGGATAAGAAGAAAGCTTTCAGTCTCACTCTAAAGTAAGTTTTCGTTCCAAATACCCCTCTCTAAACAGGCAGCACACTGTAGACCCTCAGCTCTGGATAGAATACATTTACTTAGCTGTATATATGAAACACTTTCCAGAGCTTCATTACCTGGATAAAACAAGCAAGCTGCATATATTTCCTATTGCAAGATAAGAAACAAGTCTTCTATTTTTAAAGATGAAGCATGGATCCCAAATTTTGGAAATGAAGCAAGCTACCAATATCTTGTATCTGAATATGAATAATACTACGGGTGCTCTATCTCAAAATATGAAGGATAGTACAAATCTCCTATGTCTGAACAAGAAGAATGCTCCATTCAACTTTCTCCAAAACTCTGATAATGTGTGTTGGGGAGGCTTATCCACTCCCTTATTGCCTGACCTGTAGTTCCTGTTTGAATACCAACACACCATTCCTCACAGCTGATCATAAGTCACCAGAAACCCCTGGGCAATGCAGGTATTTAAATTGAGTAATATATCTGAGATCTTCCATTGTGCATTTGAAGTTCTAATTAGAACATTAGAATGTTGAGTGCTCCATTGAAGACAATGGAGTGCTCCAGGCTTTTATTGTCTGTTAGGAGCCTGTAGCACCAATATTCCAATGTTTCCCTTTCACAGCTGTTGTTGTGAACAAAGACCTCATGGAGACCTAGAGGATTTCACCCCCTTCCATCTCTGTGAGGCCTTTGTTTTACTAATTAGAACATTCTGTCCTGTATGGGTGAAATTTTCTAATAGCCTTACAGCCTGCTGTAGCTGGGCTATACCTGCTATTAAAGGCCTGCTCCCTTGTTAAAGGCCCGAGCTGAACATTTAACGGCTGATCTAGCCCACTACGGCAGGCTGTAAGGCTATAGTAAAGTTGGTACAAGTTTTCATTCATTCAATCTTACTTACAGATTTAGAACATAAGAAAATACGTTCAAAGATGGCCACTGAGGATGATAGCGCATCTATGGGGGACATCTTTGAGTGAACTTTCTTATGCCTTACGGAAATCCATTCAAAGATGGCTGCAATGAATGCACGGGCATTGGCCGCAGGTATGTTTGAATGGATTTTCTTAAAGCTTATGACAATTCATTGAACAATGTCATTCATGCACACCTGTTTATGTGTGCAAATGGATGGAAATGTTAAAAAAATGTTCTCATGACCAACCTCCAATACAGAGGTAGGAGTTGCTCAGAGCACGAGGAGCTGGAAGGGGAGTGTAAGTGGCCACTGGTGTTTGATTTTATTGCAAAGGAAGGATGAGTAGGAGGAGTAGGAGCAGGGAGGGACAGAGAAGGAGATAATATTGTCCTTCATATGCATTGCAAAGCAAGGTCTGGTTTTAACATTAGAAGAATCTGTGATGTCCAATCAAAAAGGGCCTGGCCAAAATGCTCCTTGGTCATGGCAAACCCAATAATAGGAATGAAAATCATCAAATCAGGAGCAGGAAAGAGAAATGGACATGAAAGTCACTAACTACGAGTATGAGGGTAACCCAAAGCCCATTCTATATATTGTACTGTTACATATAGACCTAAAAAAACTTTCACACAATGCTGAAGACAATGATAAATATAGGGAGAACAGCATCAATGGCATGTATAACATGGATACAAATTTGCAACAGTATAGATTTCCTAGGTCTTTCCTTCCAATACAATGCGACCCAGACTCTTACTTTGTATTTAAAAAACGAATAGAAACTACTGTATCTAGGAACACCTCTTATATTCACATGGATTGAGGAATGCCATCAGCATTCATGAATTATATATCATTTGAATAAATGGATGTCACTGCATTATTCATAGATCAGATTCCGCCTTGGGTGGAATTTAGAGTGCATCACAGGGACTGAGCGGAGGATTCACAATATTAATGCAGTCGGCAGGTGTCTCATGCTGCAGAAAGGACGGCATTATGCAAAGCAGTCTCTGCATCTCAAACCCTGGGCTTTGATAGCTTTAATGCTCATTCGCTGTGGCTGTGTGAGATGTTTGTATAATGCATCGCTATCTCGCCCCGCTCTCTAAATAAACCTCCTCTTCAATGAGGTGAGATCAGGAACAAATCTGGTGTTCTGCTTTTTTGTTTACTTCTCAGAAAAAAACGCACTTTGTATCATGTAGTTTGAAGTGCATACAGTATATTTTATGGTTTGAACTGCATATAGTATATTTTTACTCTAGTCTGAGGAGCTATAAAAAATGCCTGAGGGGATACAGTTACTCCCAGTAACCGCACAGTAAAAACATTTCCATTTTCAAGGAAGCTCACAAATCACAACTGGAATTGATTATTTTATTTTATTTGTAATCGGAAAATGTGCACACTGTTTTCTTTTAGACTCCTCAAGCTTGTTGCAGAAGTGGCATTCAAGAGACAAAATGAATGATTTTTGTCTTTATTTTGAGTGCAACCCTCCAGTTCATTAACTGTACTTTACAAGTTTGACAATCTTGCACACAACTGATTTAGAAAACAGCTATCAGTATTGAAAGATACACCCAGCTGATCTGTATGGGGGCCAACAGTGCTTAATTTGTAACAGAATAAGTACTGGTTTCAGAAGAATTTCTCAACTCAAAAGCCAGCGGCCGGTGCTATCAAATGTCCAGGGTACCAAATACCAAAGCTGGGTAGTGTTGATTCTACCTCAAGCTTCTTTCACCCACCGCCAGACCCTCGCTGCTCACGTCTCTCACTCTTTCAAGTCTGTTTCCATCCTTGCTTTCTTTGTCAATGTTATACAGGCGCAAGAGGACGCCAAGAGACCATGGCATTGTGCCATGCACTTACCACCTAACATAATATAACATAAAAGCTGGACGCAGCCAGACACCTTTTATGAACAGGTCTACAGAAAATAATGAAGAAAAAGAGTATTTAAATAATGTGCATCTCTGCATTCTCAATGGATGGACACGTCATTATATCATGGAATAACCAATTAATAATTCATCTTTAATGATATGTATGCAATGCAGGCAGGGCTGAGTGTTCTGGTAGCACAAATTTCACGAGTACATGCAAATATCTTCATTGGAAAGTGATAATTCATAGCAGTATTCTGAACTAAATATTGCATTTTAAGCCTCACTTATTTCTGTGGCGATGACCGTGGGTTTATGCTTACCTTCATTTTAGAAACCCGAATCTATAAATACGTTTATTTATGTGGAGCACATTTCTTGGAAAATACAAGTCCTTATGACTTGCTGTGTGTCACCTCTGCCATGCCCACTGCCGTGTGGCATCACAGTCTGAACTATTAAACCATGACATTATGGCCGTTCGATTCTTCCTATCATTGTGTTCATGGAGGTGTCCACGATGGATGAAAGAGGCTGAAGCCATGCCAATTTTTATCACAGTCACATGAGATAAATTACCCAAATAATCTTCACAGCCACCATTGTGGTATGGAACATCAAAACTAAAATAATGTCTTAACATGGCTAACAGGATATGGAGGGACGAAATATCAAACAGGTAAGTACACAGAGGGAGGTGTGGATTTACTATTCTTAACTCTAACTCTAAGCACCTTGAAGTTTTATATATCGCCAAGGAATGTACATGTGGAGTTAGGTGTAGAAAATCTCAACAAACTAGCCTATCGATATTTCCTCCCTCGATATTCTGATCACAGTATTGTGAACTTTCGATATTCCAGCCCACACTCAAAGTCACTAGTGTTCCTGACAGTGGCTTGGTATTTGTGGACGAGTACCTGCGACACAACAATGATGCACGTGAAATGCTTGTTCAAAGCTCCTCTCCACTCCTGAATCATCCTTCTTGTCAGAGGTTATTAGGCTCTAACTGAAAACACAGACATTGTAGATATTAAGGAGATTTGGCCTAAAGTACAAAAGCTTCAAAACAGATTCAAAACCGACTTGCCATTGCTAAAGGTGTGAGCACAAGAGCATTACACAATCCACCAGTTTTTATTTCGTCAATTAAAACAGTGCGCTGCTGTGACTCATTTTGACAAGTATGAGCAATGTTCCGGTAACATCCTCCGATAGCGCGTGGCAGCGGTTGCTAGGAAGTAGACATTGTCCTAATGCAGATGGAGTGCAGTGATGCTTCATAGGCTTCACCTTGGCTCATCTTGATGACAATACCCACTTACCAGGCAGTCATAGCTCATGGGAGTCTCGCAGGCATTATTTCTGGTACATACTTCTTAGCAGGCAGCCTCCTTTACAAAAGTAGATTTTCATAGAAGAGTTCTTTTCAGAACATAGACTTCTAGAAACCTGGACTAGGCCGCCATATTTGGGCTGTCAGGAGTCCCAGTGAGTCAGTGTTCCTATTACCTCTGCTTCAGGAAGCGAGAACGCATTACCTCTGTGCTTTAGACTGGTATAACTCCCTCCTGACTGTTCTAGTTTGATTTGTTTTATACTGCTTGGCAAGTCCCGAGGAAGATATGTTGTCTGCATGAGATATGGTGTCTAACAGAGGAGATCAACTGGTAGGGTGAAAATGGTACAGGCCTCCCTGATGTTCTAAAACACATAAACACAAAATCATTCTTTTGCAGTTCTAAAAACGAGTTATATAATCAACATAAAATTAAATTTAAAACGCCAGAGCAATTGGGTGGAGAAGGCAATGCAGGGGCTGCTGGGTGGGGAGAGAGGATGGGTCAAGGAGACACAGAGGTGGAGTGAAGGAGAGAGCGGGTAGAGTCCAGGTTGGGTTCAGGGGCACAAAGGTAGGAGTGTTTGGGGAACAGATACATATGGGGACTGAAAGGGGACGTGAGACGGGAACAGAGTAGGGCAGTGTGCAGTCACAGGGAGCAGAGAGTGAAAGGGACAGCCATGATGGAAGCCGGGGTCGGTGGGTGGAGAGGGGTGGGCAGAACAATGGAAGACGGGGCCAGCAGGAAGCAGACGGTCCTGGGGAGTAGAGCAGGAAGCAGTAAGGCACACAGGAGATGTAACAAGCACAGTCAAGGGGAAAACAAAGCACAGTTTGGTTACTGACTGGATTCCCTCAGACACATGCAATATTAACTTGGCAGTAGGGCTAAACCTGGGGAAAAGGAAGCCTGCCTGTCCTATCAAAAACCATTATTGTGTCCCAAAACCAAAATAATTACAGGCCCCACATTTGTTCTTCATAGCTACTGATTCTTTTGGTGAAATAATCATTGAAGGGGCCCAACATTTTTAATACAAGCCCGCGACCAGTGCTGCCAAATGCCTAGTAATAACTCCACCTCATGCATTATTCCTCCACAGGCCTACACATCTTACCCAGTTTACTTACTACCTTAGACCATGTTTTTACGCCTTTCTTTCTTCTTCCTTTACTAGCATTCTGTCCTCCTTTTTCTCCCTGTGCAGCCTATTGTGCTCTGGACCAAAGTCTGATGAAGAAATATAAGTCCAGGAGCCAGAAAAAGAGTGCTGGTGCCTACCACCCACAACCACTCCCACAAATTAAGCACTGCAGCTGTCTCATGGGTTAATTAATGCCCTCTCATCCCAAGGCTGGCGCTTTGCCTGCACAATACCCTTGGTAATGGAATCTTAACCCTAGATGTGACTGTTCATGGAGAACTCTGAGCTCGCAAGCCTCTCAACCCAAATACCACATGGCTACAGTTTTACTAACATCCGACACATAAAGGAAAAGAACCTCCCATCAGTTCCACCAAACACTTGGGATTCTTTAGCAAATACATATATAATACTTCATGTATCCCAGAAAATTGAGATTTAACAGTTTCTTCTTTTGCTGTTTGTAAACAATTTCACAATTTTGTGAGCGATCAAGTGGACTGTGCATTAGGTGTTTTAAAATGTAGGAAATTCATTTTTAAAATATACATTATACAATTTGAATGTTAACATTTTATACCTGCTTGGACCATGTTTTGAATGGTGAGATAGCTCAGTGGGCTATGCATCCACTTTACAGGTTTGTGTGTAATCGGTATGTCCGGGGATTGAATCCTTGGGTGACTTCGTACTCATCATTCTGACATCTATAAAATGAGTGCAGTTGACCATAGGACCAATAGGACCACCCACGCAGTAAAGGCAACCTGTTTGGCCTGTCAATATGCTCCAATACTTATAGAAGTGCTCTACCCACAAAATAGAATCATGAAAAAAATAAAGTGATGGGTTGAAATCAGAAAGAAACTCCAAGGCCGGTTAGATCAACGTTTTCATTAATGCTAGAAAAGAACACAGTCCTAAGTATTTTTCATTGGACTTGAAGTGAAGACGCTGCTATAATTAACTTATTTTGTCCATTATTCATAGAAATTAAGCAATTGTTTTCAATCGTATTTTTTATAGCGATTGTCCTGTTATGTTTTTTAGTCATCTTGTCCATAGTAGGGAGGCATATTAAATGAACTACTTTAGAAAAACGCCCTTAGCGATGCTGAACATACTGAACATGTGTGTTTGTTTTTCCCTTAGCCTACAAAGAAAAGATGAAGGAGCTGTCCATGCTGTCGTTGATCTGTTCTTGTTTCTATCCTGAGCCGCGCCACCTCAATATCTATACATATGATGGTAAGTGAATACAGCTAGGAGAAGCTGCCTTCTTACATACTGTACCCCATGGACTGGAAATGATTCATTTTGCTCTTACCTTCAAAAGTGATTTGGTCACTCCTCTACAGATTTAGCAATCGACTTGTTTGTTGCCGGTAAATATTATTGATTTAGTGCGGCCCACAATGTGGAATGATTGGTTTCTAAGGACACATTACGTTAGTGAAAGATCTATGACTGGCCTCGTAATATACGCTGGGCAGGAAATGCTGACAGTTAGGAATGACAGTGTCTTGGGAACTCAAGAAACAGGCTTGTGTTAGGGCCAGATGTGAAAACTATGTTGCACATGTACATTGAATTTAGATGTGCAAAATGACATTTTTGTAAAAGAAAATTCCAAACCATGTTTCATACAAATGGGATTGGTGTTGTTTTATGTGTGCAAGGTGCTGAATTATTGACATCATCTTTGTTTTTCTAATTCTTAAAATGTGTACAGGAGTGGATTTGTGGGCATTTGTATATGTCCTGCCTACAAATCCATACATTTTTGAACGTTCACATATCTCTAGCAGATAGTTTCCCTCTCTGGAGATGCATGCACATTTAGGCCTGGGATAAGTAGGAATAAATCATTTTTAGGAGAGAAAGTAGAAGGAATTTCCTCATTTTTAATTATATGTAGTAGAAGGGATTTCTCCATAGAGAACAAATATGTTGTTAATGGAGAAACAAAAAAATATTTTTTAACTGTGCAAATGATAATTTCTGTGAGGTTTAAATATACACATTCTCCCAATACGTAGATTATTGAAAGAAATCTACAACTGTACAGATTTCTACAGTACTCCTCAGATCTCTTGTGAATCCCATGAGCAGTAGTACCAACTACTTGGGGGAAAATAATCTTTAAGACCCCCCCAACCCAGGAAGACAAGTGAGGGCCTGCCCCCTCTTGAAGGGAAGGAAGGTCTGGAGACCAGCTTAATCCCATAAACAGCGGCACCGACTACATGGGGGCAAAATAATCATTGACCATCCTCCTCCCCTGAGGAAGACCATTGGGACCCTGTTTTCCCTGGAAAGGAAAGGAGACCTGCAGACCAGCTCTTGATATCTGCAGGCTGGCCACAACTCACTCTCTGTTTTCAGCATGCAAGGATGAAGCCATAAAAGAAAACCCAAAGAGTGTGTGATTTTTTTTACACTCCACAGCAGCTTCTCACCTTTCAGTCCTATCATGCCCATAAAACGTGAGAAAGGTATTCAGCTGCAAGTAGAATGACCAGATGTTCACAACCAGAAATGTGATATGTGAAAAACATTATTTTAATAATATAATTATGTATCAATGCCAGTAACACATTTATTAAAGGAGGACTCTAACTACAAGTAAAAGTACACCTTTTATTTTATTCTTTAAATTACATTTTAAATGCCTAGGAGGTAATCAGCAATTTTACATTTTAATTGTACTGCAGGTTTTGAGATAGAAGGGATTCGAACAGCTTGAGATACAAGCAATTGTCTTCCAGTGTGTTTGTTTTGTTTCATATGAATGTATAGTAGGTTAGCAATCATTTATATAGAAAAGTGTACTGCAATCTGCTCTTTTGGTCAGGCTGCTTGCCACACTACCCATTCATGCTCGCTAAATGTGCTCCTGGGGAGAATCTACCCCCAACTTACTCCCAGTATTTAGTGCTATTTTCTTAGTGGAAAATGCCACCTTTGCGTCCAACCTGGGCGCAAGAATGCATTTTGCACTAAGAAGACTGAGGGCCTGATTTAAATCTTGGTGAAGGGGAATACTCCATCAAAACATGATGGATATGTTGTCCACCATATTACTATCCCATATCCTATGGAGTTCAAAATCAGGTGAATGGGATATCCGTCATGTTTGTGACGGAGTATACCCTCTGCCAAGATGTAAATCAGGCCCAGAATGTGCTGTTGGAGTAGGATTTCCCCCCAACTTAGTCTCAGCATTAAGCACTATTTTCTTAGCAAAAAATATGCCCTTGCATCCAAAATGGACATGATTTAGCCTTGCTGAGACACAAACCTGTGAACTACATGTCACAGCAGGTATCTGTGGTGAGTATTAACTTAATGTTTCCTGTTATTGGCATATCAGAAAGTTGCCGCTAATCACCACTGAGCCAATGTTAATCAGGTGTGTAGGTGACAGAAAAGTCAGGCAGTAGATGACTTCAACTCCTGGATCTCCAGCGCCGCCCACCTAGTCGCACCCAACCAAACTGGCCAGAATGCACAAATTGAACAAATGATCCAGCTGGGTCACACCGGATCTTAGCAACGCAAAACGCCAATGCAAACAAGTGGAAACAAAGTGGTGAACCAGTAGAAGCAACACAGACCAAGCCACCTTCAAGACAGCCCTGAACAACTACCACAGCCAACTCAAAGCTACAAAGAAGGAGGCCCTGACACATCAGATTGAAACCAAGGAACTCTTCACCATTGTTAAAGAGTTCACCTGCCAGTCAGCCACTGAAAACATGATCCCCTCCTCACAAGAACTCTGCATGCCCTTTCCTACCATTTCCAACAAGATAGCAAACATCCATAAAAACTTCCATCCCCAAACTACCAACACCCTCTACATCCTATCCACCACATCAGCTGTCCACCGGCTCACTTCATAGGAACAACTCAGTACAAAGAACACAGAACCACTGAGGAACACCATCCACTGTGGCGCACCCACCGATCCCTGCTCCCACTAATGGTTCAACCACAGAAGAGAGAAGATCAGCCACCAGCTTACCACCATCCTCAACAACTCCATCACCAAAGCTACCTATCTGGATGTGTGGAAACACACAAACGTCAGACCCTCCTCAAGAAACCCTTGGCACACCGTGGCGAACTCCAAAACTATTGTCCTATGACCCTGCTCTCATTTCCTGACAAAGTCCTAGAGAAGGCCATCAACCTCCAACTCACAAAACACCTGCGGATAAACAACCTACTACACCCCTTGCAATCAGGTTTCAGAACATACCACAGCACTGAGACAGCCCTTATCACTGCAACAGACGACATCTGCACACTACTCGACAGAGGAGAATCAGACACACTAATCTTGGTCGACCTCTCCGCAGCTTTTGAGACTATCTCACACCGCACTCTCATTAACCAACTGCAACACATAGTAGTCACCCACGGCACGCTCAAATGGATCACCTGTTTCTCTTGGGATGCACCTCTCAACCCAAGCACACCATCTGTGGCGTCCCATGAGGCTCCTCCCCCAGTCCTCTTCAATATCTACCTGACACCACTCGCAGACATAGTCAGAAAACCCAACCTCAATATACTCTCCTCCGCAGACAACACTCAGCTCATTTTCTCACTCTCAGTGGACCCCACTATGACAAAGACCAACTTCCACAACCTCATGAAGAGCTTCTCAGCCTGGATGATAAACAACTGCCTGAAGCTTAACACAGACAAACCGAAGTACTGATATTTGGCAGACATACTTCCCTCTGGAATGACTCCTGGTGGCCAGCAGAACTTGGACCCACCCCCACTCCTAAAGACCACACCTGCAACATCTGCATCATCCTGGGCAGCAAACTCTCCAAGAAACGCCAGGTCAATGCAGTCGCTTCATCATGTTTTCACACCCTCCACTTGCTCTGCAAAATCTTCAAGTGGCTCTCCCTCAGCACAAGGAAAACTATGACGCAGGCACTCATCACCAACAGACTGGACTATGGCAATGCACTATACGCCAGCACCGCCACTGTACTCATAAGAAGACTACAGATGATTCAGCCTGCCAAGGAGGACCCACATCGCCTGGCACCTCAAAAACCTCCACTGGCTCCTGTTGGACTTTTGGCCATACGCATGGTCATCCCTAGTCTTTTTGCCTCCTTCCTCCTGGTTTTTCTGACCTCTCGCTGTTGACTCTAGGACTCTGAGCACTTTATCACTGCTGACCAGTGCTAAAGTGCAGGTGCTCTCCCATCTAAAGTTGGTATGATTGGCTTATACCTAATTGGCATATTTAATTTACCTATAAGTCCCTTGTACAGTGGTATCTCTATACCCAGGGCCTGTAAATTAAATACTACTAGTGGGCCTGCAGCGCTGCTTGCGCCACCCACTGAAGTAGACTTTCAAACCTGTCTCAGGCCTGCTAGCGCAGGGCCTGTGTGCGCAGTTTTCTGCCACAGGGACCTGGCATCTAAATTTACTTGCCAGGCCCAGAACTCCCCTTTTACTACATGTAAGTCACCCCTAAAGTACGCCCTAGCTAGCCCTATGGGCAGGGTGCCATGTATGTAGAAAGGCAGGACATGTGCCATATTGCATGGCCTGTCCTGGTAGTGACAAACAGCCTAACTTGGTGTCTCACTGCTGTGAGTGCTGCCTTCTCATAGGATTGCATTAGAAATGCCCTGCTTTATGTGTAAAGGGTATTGTCTGATTTATGAGGGGTAGCGTAGGCGTGTTTGGTATGGTTGTGATGGTGATAATAAATACTGCTTACTGGTGTGGGTGTATTTTTTATTACTATCACAGAAATGCCACTTCTAGAAAGTGCGCATTTATCTGTGCTTATAATTCTGGTGTTTTGCAGCTTGACTCCAATCCACGTCTGGGCAGAGTGACAGTTGGGGCTTTGTGCATACTTTTCAAACAGCCTGTACACAGGGAGGGTGGAGGTGTCACTGAGGTGCATCTGCATACTGAATAGTCTTCCTGGGCTGAGAGAAGGGAGAGGCGGGGCACACCTACATTTGTAAAGGCTGTGCCCTGGCCTCACACAATAGGGTCGTTAACCCCCCACTGATGTTTGGAGCCTGTGCTGAAAGGAGAGAGGGGGCACTCCCAGAACCAGTTGTAACTGGCTGGAACCTCCTCTCCCTGTCAGTGTAAAACACTGTAAAAAAAGGACTATAAGTACAGGGGAATTTTCCCCACAATTTGAATATTCTTGGAACTTGAAACTGGACACAGGACGCTGATGAATGGACTCACCAGGAAACCGCCATGGACTGCTGCTGCGCTGACCTGTGACCTGCCTGGTCCCTAGGAGGAACTGCCACCATCTGCACCCCTTGTGCTGGCCTGTAGCTGGGCCCACCAGCCCTGTACCTTCTCCTTGCTTATTGTTCCCAGGGGCAGGGTGCTGTGGCCCCTGACCCCTGCACCGATCTTCCAATGATATTGCCTTAGCGCTTGGGGGAAAAGCGCTCTGGTGGATAAATGCTGCAGAAGATCACCGCCGCAACCCGGGCGTAAAAGAGGACCTCGGCGCCTCCCTAAAGCGCTTTTGTTGTTGGGCAAAATCACCGCCGCAACCCAGGCTTAAGGGAAGACCTTTGCGCCCTCCCCAGTGCTTTTGTTGTGGTGTAGAATCACCGCCGCAGCCCAGGCCGCCTAATTGTCGTCGCGCTGTGAAAAGCGCTCGATGAAAATCACCGCCGCAGCCGGGTTCGGAAAATTGCCCTGAGCGCGAGGTCCGCGCTCAGCACTGTGCCCCCAGGGCACGAAGGAAACCTCTGTTTTATTATAAGGAGCAAGCGTGCTCCTGTTGGTGCCCCCGGGGCGAGCACTACTCTTGGGAGTCCCCCCGGGGCACCGGAAGGCCCTGCCTTGGACCGGAGAGCCATAGAGGCGGCGGGAGGAGAGGAGGACGCCTCTCTCCCGCCGGGAGAAGCCTCGGAAGGCTTCGGTGGCCAGGGGGAACGGGCAGCAGCCTCATCGGAGGCTCGCTGCACCCCCAGGTCCCTCGGGGCCCCTGCGAGGGCCAGCTTTTCAATAAAGGGGTCTCCCTTGGTGAAGGGGCCGACGGAGGCCCCGGGAGACCCCAGGAGTTTGCGGGTCCCCGGAGGGGCCTGTTTCTCAACCGGAGGGGGTGCGTGGCGCCCCCCTCCCCACCTCAAAAGTTTCCCTGACCGGGGCGCCCCCCTCGAGAGGGCCGGTGGAGGCCTGGGGGGGCCCCCAGCGTTTACGGTCCCCCAAGGGGCCCGTTTTTCGTTAAGGGGAGGTGTGTGCTACCCTCCTCGCTCCCCACATTGTCAGGGGCCCCCATTTTGCGCAGAGGAGCGCTGGGGCCCCCTTTCTTCTTTTTCTTCAGGCACGGAGGGTGCCTGCTTCATCAAAACAGGTACTGTCTAACATGGACCAATATGCTGATAATTTAAAGTTCTTTCTACAGACTTTATTCATTATGATGTATTGCCTACCTGTTCCCTGATGCTTTGACATATGGGTGCACATGTTCCTTTTATGGGCATGACTTGCTAATATGTTTGCTTAACTTGCCATAGATTTTCTAATGTTCCTACTATGGGCGTTTTATGATATTCTTATGACAAGTGTTCTAATGTAATTACGTGTTTCCTGACTACTGCTTATGTTGCAGAATACTGAGTAACCTGTGTGTTATGTGTGACTACTGCTAGTTTGCAGAGTAACTAATGTGTAACGTTCTGACAACTGCTAAGGAAGCAGGATAGTACTGTTATGTGATGTTGGTCTAATAATTACGTTGTGTACAATACAGTGTATTTTCATATAATCTGGTTTTGTGTTTCCTTTGTGGTGGGGATATTGCGTCACATGTATGTGTGTGTTGTGCAAACGCTTTACGCATTGCCTCCGGGTTAAGCCTGACTGCTCGTGCCAAGCTACCAAGGGGGTGAGCAGGGGTTATCTTGGACGTGTAACTCCCTTGCCCTGACTAGAGTGGGTAAGTTCTGCCTGGCTGAGGTGCATACCCTAGCCAACCAGAAACCCCATTTCTAACATTGGTGGCAGCGGTGGGATAGGACTTGCGCTTGCACAATACCATTGTGACTCATTATTTCACTACAAGGATTGCGTTTAGACCATCCCATTTCTAACAGCTCCCCATTCAGAAAAGATGTCACACATGCCTACAAAGCCCTCCACAACCTTGGACCCGCCTACTTGAACCAGCACCTGAATTTCCACTGATCCCCTAGAATCCTCCCCTCCTCTCACCACGCCATTGCCCAGATACCACACATCTGACGCTGCCTCACAGGATGTCACTCCTTCTCCTACCTTGCCACCAAGTCCTGGAAAGACTTCCACACTGCACCCTCACTGACCTACCTCAGAAAAGGACTCAAATCCTGGCTCTTCGACTGACACAGCAGCACAGCACCTGGAGACCCACCAGGGTGAGGAGCAGCACTATAAAAATACTAACTGATTCATTGAAGAGTGGGGGGCAACAGAGGACCAAGAAAAGAATGTAAAAGGAGATGGTAAAAATGAACGAAAATAGTGCAAAGAACAAGCAATTGACAGGGTTTAGTAACGATAACAGATAACTGAACCAGGAGAGAAGCACGGAATAGCTTGTTGGAGGTGAATATAGTGAAAGAAGGAAGAAAAGAGGTAGAAAAGATGAGAGGAAGGAAAAAATGAGGGCTGAAGCAGTAAGACTTTTTTGAGAGGGAGCAGGTTGGGATGACTTTCTCATCACCTCTTATGAGTTAAGCACCAAGCTCCACTAAAAGATGTAGGGGCCGATTTACAAACATTTTACACTGGTGTTGCTTCACAAAAATGATGCAAACCTGTGCACATTTTATTTTTGCATTTACTTTCCACTGCAAATCTTGTCTTGCGCTGAAAGGTTGCTTGAACGTAATGCAAAGCAGTGCAAAACACGTCTTTTCTTCACTCTATGTCAAAGGGGCATTCTGTCAGTGGTACATGGAAGTTATTTTGCAATCACCCATGGCTTTGACACATTTCTATCTACTAACAATAGTAGACAGCGTTTTGCATGAAAAAATAACACTACTTGAAAACAGGCATTAAAATAGTAGAAAATGTTTTTATTTCTCCTAATATTTCCCACTTTGCATGTGTGCTACACTGTACAGCACACAGACATGTGGGAAAAGTTTTAAAGTTAGTTAAAGCATAGAATTTTTTTACTGGAAGTGTATCCTTCCAGTACCTAACATATGCCCTGCTCACGCAGACATCTTTGCACTTTGCGCACAAGTTTGTGTGTGGCTTTCAGCAGCCTAATTGCGCACCAGCACAAGGGAGAGAGCCACACCACCTTATCTTAGTAGATATGGCGCTTTCCTGTTCTCTCCTTGTCACACAACACACCATAGCAATTTTGGGTGCTCCCCGGCATGCTGTGACGGTTTTGGAAATCTGTGCCTCAGTGTCATTTTTGACTTTAAATGGCTGAGTCTAGGTGTTTTGGGAACTGTAGTACAATTCTCAAAATCTTCAACCACCTATTTTCTGTCTGTCCAATGCCTCTCTCATTGCTCTTTATAACAGTACTCATGGCGATGCCAAGTTATAACTGTTGTACTTTACAACTCAGGCCATATTTGGAAGTTGTCTTGCCTGCCCTTAAGAATACAATAGTATCTCCTAAAGGAAAGATGCTTCTAGGAAATATTCCTTACTCCTAGAAGCATTTTCGAGAACTACCTGGAAAAATAGCTAAATAAAAGAAATGCATGTTTTCCCATTGTTGGAATGATCTGTTAAGTATTTTATGCATTTTCGTTGGCCCTTTATTTACAGTCTGTTTTTCGTGTTCTTAAATTAGTATTTGATTTTACACGGAAGTTGGTGGGAGATGCAGTGTCTGAACATCGCAAATATCTACATATTGTTCGACACACAACATGTATTCAACAGACATTATGGGTCACATTTGCACCTATGACTCTTTGTAGACATGGCTGAGCAGTCACAGGCTTAAGCTAAGAGAGATGTTTAAATACATGTCTCCGCAACTCTTTCAGTGATGAAACGTATATTATTACACATATACAGTATAGACAGAGTCAAATAAAACTTAAAATACGAAACAGAATATTAAGCACAATACCTATATCAGACTATACAGTAATATAAGCTAGCGATCCCACTTTGAGAAGAGCAATCAGAAAGGGTTCCACGCACACCATCAGAGAAGGTATAGCAACAAAATATGTTCATGAAAGCTCTGCCCCTGACTGAATATCTACAATATCTGTGAACAATTCGAATGTTTGCCCAGCCCTACTCTTAATGAAGCTCCGAATGTAGCTGGAACCGAAAAGGCACCGAACTAATGCAGTCAGTGCGTGTATGAAATTATAAGGATCACAAACTATTTTTCACAACTGTCTAAGGATATGTGCACTGCTCCTTATAATGAAGGATCTTACCCTTCTAGCCAACGAGTATATTTCCTATGGCTGCTGTATTTAAAGAGTGTCTGGAAACCTACATGTAACTGAACATCTAACAACACAACAGAAAGCAAGCACAACATCATTGACAGTGTCAGGGAGACATGTAAGGCAAGAAAAGAGTGTCATGAAGTTCATGCACATATATGGGCTTATGGTGGAGATACGTCAGCCACATGGGGCTGTAGGTAGACCACAATGGCCAATGCATCTAGCTAGCTGGCTGGACGACAGAGTGATGGGCACCAGGAACATGGAAGGTCAAAGGGCTGACCTCTGACTTCCTTCTGACTCTTCCCATGCCATGAAGAAAGAAAGTTCTGCCCTGAGTCCTCTTATATGACAAGACCTGGCGGGGAAGTTGGATGGAACACAAGGCTCACTGAGGACAAGTAGGAACTGGGGAAAGAGTGCAGCGAGATGAAGATTACAGGTGGTAGAAGACTGACTCTCTGAAGATCAGCAGCCCAGCTGGAACACATGCTCCGTAGTAGATGCAAAAAAAAACAATGCTAAATCCGGTTGTGGATTTGCAGGAGAGGTACATGAGCCCAGTGTGAGAATCATCACTATTTTGACTGATACCTTACTCATACAATGTGGTAGTGTAGGTATTATAGACTTAAGAGTTCTAGCATGTAAAACCTAATGTAAAATATAATCCCTAGTCTTTCAAGGAAAGGGAAATGTCACAGTCAGCTGAATCCTATATGTTGGAGAAATACCCAAGGACTGAATATTTTAAAGTTGACTAAGGCATCAATAACCTGCATGGTCAGAACGCTATGGTAAATGAGACTGTGCCTGGCCAATGTCAAACCACATTCCTTCCAGTGAAGGATGAGCCATTAGCTATGATGGAATCTCCATTACTCTTTATGATTCACAGACAGGGTCATACTGGCCTATTTGGCAATCAGGCAGTGCCCTACAGATCAGTGTGTGGGTATTTTTGGCTGATTGTGGGTCTGTTTTATCATCTACTGGTCTGGTTTTACAAGTTGATTTCCCAGATAGTAAAACAAACATTGCCTGCAGAAAGCTCAAATCCATGTAGTCTTCCATATTTACTGTACAAAACGTTTACACAGTGTGTCTTCACGAATCCATAATTGCCCCAATTTTGCTCCACTTTGCAAACATGAGCCACATTTGAGCTATCTAATTCACTAATGGTGGCCACTTTTATTATGGTGCCCCAGTCTGACCCCATCCACTGAACGATGGATGTGAAAGGAGCATAAACATCTATCTAAGTCAGATATTGTGCGGTATCTTTGACAACCTTTCCATAACTTTTTAGTAACCTTCTGGAGGTGTCCGCTTGGAGGTGGTGGGCTGACTTTAGTAATACCCTTTATTCACAAGCAGATGGTACAGAAGCTAGCCTGGACAGTGGTAACGGGGATGGTGAGAGGAGAGTGATACAAGATTCTGGGTTTTAGATTTTAGGTCAGCACTATGCCGCTGCAGAGCAGGAAGACCTTCCCATCAAGTGAACAGTAATGACATATGTTAATACAGTATGGAAAAGCAAGACCCTCATTATCTGTTGCTGTACATTCTTTAATTTCACAAGGTATTTTCTTTATGAGGCGATGAATCTTTATATCCTTGGTAAAAATGTGAGCACTTATAGTTAGCATAAGGCTGACGTATCTCACAGGCTACAAACCTGCAGAAGACAGTAAGAATCTCAGAAGGAACATGTGGATTTGATCCTAACACGAATGTGATTGTTGTGATGCAAGTCCCAGGGCTGTGCTCTGCCATTTCTGAGCACATAATGAGAAAATGAATGGATGCAATAGATGTGCAGCTATTAAACCAGTGTATTTATTTGTTCTGTGATGTGCCCTCTGTCACTTAGCCCAGCTTCTTTCCAATGAGACAGTTTACATTGGCTCATTTTGTTTGGACCAATGTACCAATAGGTCGAAATATGCAGATTGCACTACTCCCTCTGTGATTTAGTGCCGGAAGTGTGTCTCGTACTGAAACATCCGAACCAATGGCGCCACACCATTCTAAGTGATTTTGCTGTCACTCAAGTAGAGAATTTACTCAAGAAGCAGTCCTCTGACAGTACCCATGACTGCCTGTGTTAGAAAATCTGACTAGAAATCCTTTTAGTGACCAGATGTTGTGCTTTGGGATTCCAAATCTCATTCACGTTTGCCAGTTTGCATTTCTGGAGCCTTACCGGAGAAAAAAAATTCCACCACGCTGCGATTGGTGGAATTTTGCTGGAACTCTGCATTACAAGAGTTATGCAGGGTTGCCAGTTCCGCCAATTCCACAAGCAGAATTGACTTGTCCATCAAGGCTTAATGAGCACCCACAAACTGAAAATTCAGGACAAATGAACATGGATTTTGCCTCACTTTTGCCTGCTCATCCACTTGTATAAATCACACCTTTATTACAATCTTAAGCAGTGGGTTGAACTGGTTTAGGAATCTTTGGACATCAATGTGGGCACCAGTCTGTATGTCATGAGGGAAGAATGGATACATTTATTGACTACAGATGCATACATTAAATACTATTGCTGCTAGCATAGTAGTTAAACTCGTTCCCACTGCGTCTATTAACGCAATCGAATCATTTGTTTGCAATTGCTTCGTTTTAGCAAGATTACGAAATGCTGGCATTGTGTGACTTTTCTTAATGAGTGTTGCTCACACAGTTACAATAGCAATTGTAGTAATGAACGGCACAGTCCCATAGGGATTGACCCTCAGTGATCTAAAGCCCAGCAAGCCTTACTTTCACAGGAATCCATAGGGGAATTCATGTAAAAAACAGTCAGGTATGTTTGCATTTGGTACTAGTACCTACATCACACTAACCTAGCAGCTAAGCAGGGAAAATGTTATTTGTGTCGATTAGGAGACGATACACGATCAAGTAAACCAAGCTTAGTTTTACACATTTGGGTTACACAATATTATTCGAGACACTGGCCTGTTTGGTAATGTTCTGTTGTCCTCTTCTTCATAGAGGTAGTCAGGTATACATGAGAGTAAGCGTTGTCCACCTATTATTGGCAGAGGTAGCGTGTGAACATTGAAAGTGGTGGGGTATAATGCCCACCTCTAATTGCCAGAGTGAATGAGGCGTTGGCCAGGATTTTCCTTCTGATAAATGTTCAGAAAAAAGGGGGCCAAAGAGGGCCAAATGGTGAATTTTATGGCACAATTTCCATATTACTTGTCACAAAATACAGAGGTTCTGAAGGTGTTCTAATAGAATGTATCAATGTTATTTTATGAAGGGACAGACAGACATTCCCCTAGCCCAACGCCTTTGGGGGTTCACCATGTCCAAGTAAACATTAGAAAATTATGGCAGCACAGTCTACCTAAAATGCTAAAGAGCTTCATAAATTGAAATCAGTTAACAAAATATCCATTATTATTTGCCAATAATTTCTTGACATAAATATAACATCACTTTATAAATCAGACATTGTCGAAAAATTGTACTGTTTATTTTACATTATTCCTAGAATGGGCAGTGGTCTCTGTTTGTTCACAGATCCTAGGCTTATCAACCATACCATACATCAAAACACAACACATAGGACTAACAATGAGGTTTACAGCAACATCAATACTGCTTTTCCATCCCCTTTCCACATTCAATAATGTGTGACTATAATCCTTAAAGGTCCTGTTCACCTTTCCCAAAGTCCTGAGAAGGCCCACAAGAGATAGGGGGCAAACTGAGTTGACAATATATGTTTGGAGGAGTCACATGATTTATTACATGAACATACGTAGGAACCAATGGAAGAATGTGCCTCATTCTGTGAAACGTTCCTATGACTACCTTCTGAGTGGACTGTATTAGGAATAGGGATTACAACCAGTGAACAGTTACATTTTTCACTTTGGTAAATTTTTGTATACAATTTCTCTCCAAAGTCCTTTTTATATATACTTTGTCTTGTGTCCAGGCGTATTGGGGTCACTTGGGCTTATCTATCTATCTATCTATCTATCTATCTATCTATCTATCTATCTATCTATCTATCTATCTATCTATCTATCTATCTAACGGAAAGGGAAAGGGAAATAAAATATCAGCCATAAGCAACCAGTGACATAAAATGTTACAATAAAAATTAATCAGTATTAAAACATTATGAAACATATTAGGAGGAAAATGCAAGGTTAAAAACATTGAAAAAGAGAAGAATTAAAAATGTAACCTTAAATCTCAACAGAGAACAAAATATTGAAAATAATGAAAACTTTCACAAGAAAAATAAATGCAACAAAGGTACATCAAAAACGTCACCAATTGGAAAATCAGGAACAGTTAAAATGATGATAAAGTAAAAATAGGACTTTCATAACGTTGACTGGGAACTATGCACCCCCAATTGCTTCACTCAGCAGCACATTTGGTGTTTGTTTTGCAGAACTGAAGAATTTTAACTTCAAACTAGGCCTTTTTATTTAAGACACAAAAATGTAAAAGACCAACCGGAAGGCGTTCATCTATTTTGAGTTCTATAAAGACACATCGCACACCACGTGGATTCAATAATCTGGAAAACTGTAGCTGGGCAAAGCCCCGAACTGGCCAGTTGTATTTGGGCTAATGGTCTTCAGTACAATTTGTAGGCGCTCCCCATGGTCCACAAAAAAAGAATCACAGTTCGGATTTCAAATTGGGAAAAATTGTATATCCCTTTGCAGACTTCCGGGTAATACACGATCAGCACGTGGTTAAATTACACCTCTGGATTCAACATTCCAAGTTAACTTTCTATGAGCACAGGTCAGGCGCTTCTTCTGAATACTGCAAACTATGCTCCAATTGTTAAAACTAAGGGCAGCAGTCCTTCGTCTAATTCTATCATGGCGGGTGTTTGGTGAGCCACGAGTTTCCTCTCTCCAGCTACAATAAATAATTAACTGCAGTGTCAAATCATTGCTCAGAGCTAGCTCCGTTCTGTACCAAATGCCTACAAATACGTAAGAAGATCCCGCTGCAGCCCCCGTGTACATTACACCTTCACTGGACCTGCAACCTCAAAGTATATTGTAACATATACTGATAAATACACTGGTCCTCTCGTCCAAACCAACTTTACGATGAGCATGTTACACAACACATGACTCGAAGTTTACAGTCATTCACTCTGCTTTGTATACAATTATGCATAACCAGCCCATATGCACCCAAATGTAAAGACTGCTGCTACTGAAGACCGTCTATACAAAAGTATACAAGTCTGATATAAATGAATGCTGCCATAATTAATTAAATATTAATAGTATCAATGATGAGGTTCCCTTAGGTTTGCTTAGAATCTTCAAATCCACATCCTACCTTCTGTAACATCCGTTGTATCTTTGGAAAAGCTGTTTGATTAGTTACGTTTTCATTCCATTTATGCATGTATAATTGATATATTTTCAATGCATGTTTCTAGTAGTATTGCAAACATCGTTTTTATCCTGTTAAACTTTATTTGATCAGATATGGAAGTAAAACAGATCAACAAGCGCGCCTCGGGTCAGGCTTTCGAGCTGATTTTAAAGCCGCCCTCACCAGTCTCGGAAGCCCCACGGACCCTGGCATCTCCAAAGAAGAAAGACCTGTCCCTTGAGGAGATCCAGAAGAAGCTAGAAGCAGCAGAGGAGAGGCGAAAGGTAGAGTCTTTCCTCCAATTTTTAAAATGCGTTTAGTTTATTAAAACAGCTGAAGATATGGTGGTCGTCTTCACTAAAACTGTTGGTGCGGATGGCATGACAGAAGAGTGGAAGTGGTACATTCTAGCCTCTGCATAAGCGAGAAATTAGAGGCGAATCATCTAGGAAGAATCGCAGCTTGTGATTGTAGAATTCTTACAGTGTGCTTTACATTTTCAAAGACCCCGCTAAGCTAATATTCTTCCTCCTTCAGTCAAAAAGAGAAGAGTGACTGATTGCTATGAACTAATGCTGAACCAAGTTCAGCAGAAGTTCCAGTTAACCGGGGCCGCCACCATTTTCCAGTCAGATGCCTTCATTCGCAATCTGTGACATTCTGGTAGTCAAATACTTCGATCACCTTAATAGATCAACTCATCTGATTGCAATGGTTTAAAGAGAAAATACTGAAGTAGAACATGGTGCCCATGGAGAATCTTGAATGCAAAAATATATCTAGTCATGTTGCCTTGATCGCCCTCTGTAAAGTAGGTTTACCACACAGCGTACGTTACTATGTCAGCTCCCTTGCTTGGATCCACCATTAGTTTTAGCCCCAACCTTTACACTGAAATAATCATTACTTCAACCCCTTCTATATAATACAGTATCCCCTTACACTAAATCAGTATACTTTTCTAATTATATATATATATATATATATATATGTATATATATATATATAGCTCCTGACTTAACCCTAACAACCTCATTACTTACCCGTGCAATATGTATTTAGTAACGTAGATTGAACTAAATGTAATTAATTGTAATTCATTTAAATTAGATTATATCAGAAACGACTTTAATATTGTTGATAAGTACATATTCTTATCTTAAAATTAACTAAATCAATCAACTTGTCTTGTCTCTAAACATAAAGGTGCATACAATCCACTGTAAAACATTTCATAAATATACAACATTCAAAGCAGTTAAAGTACACATTACAAAAATTATTTAAAGAATCAGATAAATTCCTGTAAAAGACAACCCTCAGATTAGAAAAATTAGGAGAGCAAAAGCCAATCACATAGTTAATCAGGCATGGAATTTCTTACTCTCATTTCAGCTCTTAAAAAGCGAGACACTTTAAAAGTAATGTGATTATCAGATAATAAGTGAAGAAACAACAGAGCCGGTCAGGCTTGCCTAAAGTTACGGGACTTCAATAAAGGCTTAATAAACTTTTTTTCCAGGACCAGTAAAGTATCTGCAAAACAACATGAAGTGAAGGGTGTACTGTGAAGACTGGTAGTCGCAACCACAGGGACCCAAAGAACCCAGGGAGCTCCAGCCCCTCGGCGACGCAAGAAGATGATGTATCATGATGAATCTAAATCTGGTCAATAAAACTCTGTCTCTATCACTCCTCACACTGAGCAGATAAGGTTCCATGGTCTTTAGCAGCATTTGCCCCCTTGCCCTGGGTTTCAACAGTTCAGTCTGTTCTCTATGTGGTGACTTGCATTCTAAAATGCATCTCTAACCCATTTTACCTCTGTAATGCTCATGGATTGAGGCCTACCCAGGCTACTACAATCACCTTTGATATATGCAATCCATAGAATCTTAGTGGTATGATCTAAGGATAAGCAGTCCTTGAGAATCAACTTAGTCAGCTGGGATTCCCCTGTCCCCCACACTTTGATCCAGCATATCAATGGCCTAAGAATAATCATGTCACCTACGCACTCCTAATTCATCATTGTTAGAAATGGGGTCTTTGGTTGACAGTCAGTTTACCCCCTGTTCAAGCAAGGACCCTCACTCTAGTCAGGGTAAAAGAGAATCACCCTCAGCTAACCCCTGCTTACCCCCTTGGTAGCTTGGCAGAGCAGTAGTCTTAACTTCAGAGTGCTAGGTGTAAAGTATTTGTACCAACACACGCAGTAATTTAATGAAAACACTACAAAATGACACAACACCAGGTTAGAAAAATAGGAAATATTTATCTAAACAAAACAAGACCAAAACGACAAAAATCCACAACACACAAGTCAAGTTATCAATAAAAATGCAAAAAGAGTCGTTAAGTAGTTTTAAACACACACTAGCGCTGCTAGCGTGAAAAATGTACCAGGAGAGCATCAAAAATAACCCCGCACGGGCGGGTGTGCGTCAAAAATGACTCCGCACGGCGGTACGGGTGTCGGAAATCCAGCCGCACGATGATCCAAAAACCCCGCAGCGCAGGTTGTGATCTCCCAGCCTCTGTCAGCAGTGCTGCGCGTCGTTTCTCCTGCTCCGTGCGTCGATTCTTCAGTCGCGTTTCCTGCAAGCATCGTTTCTCAGCTGCGGAGCCAGTGGCACGTCGTTTTTTTCAGCCGCAGATCGGATTCGTGTCAATCTTTTCCCCGCACGGCGCTCTGCTCGTGGATTTCCTTGTTTTTAGGCTGCCAGCTTCTCCTTTCAGGGTCCCAGGAACTGGATGGGCACCACAGGGCAGAGTAGGAGTCTCTCCAGAGACTCCAGGTGCTGGCAGGGAGAAGTCTTTGCTGTCCCTGAGACTTCAAACAACAGGAGGCAAGCTCTAGATCAAGCCCTTGGAGATTTCTTCTCAAGATGGAAGGCACACAAAGTCCAGTCTTTGCCCTCTTACTCTGGCAGAAGCAGCAACTGCAGGATAGCTCCACAAAGCACAGTCACAGGCAGGGCAGCTCTTCTTCCTCAGCTATTCAACACTTCTCCAGGCAGAGGTTCCTCTTGCTTCCGGAAGTGTTTTCTAAAGTCTGTGGTTTTGGGTGCCCTTCTTATACCCAATTTCTCCTTTGAAGTAGGCCTCTTCAAAGTAAAGTCTCTTTGGAATGTGAAATCCTGCCTTGCCCAGGCCAGGCCCCAGACACGCAGCAGGGGGTTGAATACTGCATTGTGTGAGGGCAGGCACAGCCCTTTCAGGTGTGAGTGACCACTCCTCCCCTCCCTCCTAGCACAGATGGCTCATCAGGATATGCAGGCTACACCCCAGCTCCCTTTGTGTCACTGTCTAGTGTGAGGTGCAACCAGCCCAACTGTCAAACTGACCCAGACAGGGAATCCACAAACAGGCAGAGTCACAGAAATGGTATAAGCAAGAAAATGCTCACTTTCTAAAAGTGGCATTTTCAAACACACAATTTTAAAATCAACTTTACTAAAAGATGTATTTTTAAATTGTGAGCTCAGAGACCCCAAACTCCACATGTCCACCCGCTCCCAAAGGAAATCTACACTTTAATCAGATGTAAAGGTAGCCCCCTTGTTAACCTATGAGAGGGACAGGCCTTGCAACAGTGAAAAACGAATTCAGCAATATTTCACTGTCAGGACATATAAAACACATTACTATATATCCTACCTTAACCATGCACTGTACCCTGCCCTTGGGGCTACCTAGGGCCTACCTTAGGGATGTCTGACATGTAAGAAAAGGGAAGGTTTAGGCCTGGCAAGTGGGTACACTTGCCATGTCAAATTTACAGGTAAAACTGCACACACAGACACTGCAGTGGCATGTCTGAGACATGATTACAGAGCTACTTATGTGGGTGGCACAACCAGTGCTGCAGGCCCACTAGTAGCATTTGATTTACAGGCCCTGGACACCTCTAGTGCACTGTACTAGGGACTTATTAATAAATCAAATATGCCAATCATGGATAAGCCAATTACATACACATTTCGTAACGGAGCACTTGCACTTTAGCACTGGTTAGCAATGGTAAAGTGCCCAGAGTAACAAAAACAGTAAAATCAGAGTCCAGCACACATCAACAACCTGGGGAACAGAGGCAAAAAGTTAAGGGAGACCACGCCAAGGATGAAAAGTTTAACAATCATGCACAGATAGTGCTTGTGCGCTGTGGGGAACAATCAACACTCTCCTTAAAATCACATTTTTCATGGACTGTCCTGAATACTGTCAACTCTCATGTATTCCCACACCTCACTGCAATATAGGACCTTGGAGGCACACTTGGCCTGATGCACCTTGATTAAGGTATTGGGCAGGTGGGAAGGCACTCCCTGAGCAAATCTATAAACAGAGGCGCCTGAATGAGCTCCATTTTATTATTTTCAACTAGGGCCTTCAAGTTTCTATGACAATCAAACTCAACCCCGGCGTACGAAAAAACAGGGACCATGGCTAATGTGTGAGAGCCTACCTTAAATGTTTTTAATCTAGTATTTCTCGGTCCCCAAGACCATTATGTAAGATTTAGTGACATCAACCATAAGATCCAAGCTGGCCATAAAATCAACAAACATGTCCAGTAACAACTGTGTGCCCACTGTAATCCTTGCCATGAGGAGTGTATTGTCTGTGTACAGTAGAACCAGTGGTGATCTTGACCCCACCTTTGGGCAGTCAGCCCCCACAGACAGGAGAGTAGTTCCATAGTTAACAAATAGCTTAAACAAAAAGGGAGCAAGACTACATCCCTGACACAACCCTCTGCTAGTACCGAAGGGCAGAGTGCAAGCCCCTCCCTGAGAATATCTAACAAATGCTATTATGCAGGCATGTAGGTCACTCAATATATGGACAGTATTAGGGTCTACCCCCAAAGTAAGAAGCAAACACTACAATTTCTCTCAGTTGACCCTGTCAAACGTGGACGCTAAGTCCATGAAGACAAGATGGATAGATTCAGACATAGCAATAGCATACATATTTATTATTATCAAATATAGATTAAGGCTTTGTTCCTTTGTTGATCTTCCCTGCCTGAAACAATATTGGACATCAGAGATTTATATTGTGCACATCCACCCACCCCATCAGCCTCTCAAGCACCACCATGCCATGACCTATACCACTGCATCAATCAGGGAGATAGGTGGATAACATTGAGGGTTATCTTTTCCCACTTCTTGAAAATGGGAAAAAATATAGCAGTAGCCCACGTTGACAGGGACACAGTTTCACTGCAGCATTTACAACCATTGTCAAAAGAGAACCCCAGAGCTCAGCATTGTCCAGAAGAAGATCAATGGTCATCCTATCGGACCCTTGGGCCTTATTATGTGATAAGGCCCAAATACCATTGCTCACTTTCTCAAGTGTAAAAACAAGGTTCGGTCTTCTGTCGACGAGCACTCCCACAGCAGAGTCTGCTCCCACCAGCTCGCCAATGTAAATCCCTTCAAAATGTGCCACTAACTGGCCCTCACATGGATGATGGCATACAGCGGGATCATTGTCGCTAACAGGACCGGGGCAGTTTAATACCTGCCAAAACAGAGTGCTATCCCCAACTTCAGAAGCTTGGCTAAATCGTCTTAGGCTCTCTCTCTTAGCCTGAACTTACGATCTGTAAGTTCCAGGCCCTTCGGCAGGCAATAACAGAGTCCTTGTCTCTTGGAGCCATCTTTAAAGCTTCCTTCAGTTTTGATAAGGCCTTGATGTATTTGCTATCCAACCATTTGGCCTCATAGGGCCTGTCCTGCCTTTAGGGGGCCACCAATAATGCAAATACCTTCTGTGATATACCCTCAAAGGCACTTAAAATTGACCCACTCAGGGCACTTAGATCCAGGATCGTGAGAATCTGATAGCTACACTCTGAGAAAAGTGATTTTTTAAACTGAATGAGCTCAACTTGTGACCATCTTATACGCCTACCTTGGTCTTTATGGTAGAACACATCCTGAGTCACATGTAGGTTGCTGGGACTGCTACCTATCCCATTGAGCACTAGCGAGAGAGGATTGTGGTCACTGAAAGCACAATGCTAAAGTTAAAGATAAAAAGAAACAGGGAGTCTGACACAAAAATAAAATCAATTATGGAAGCACACACCCTGCCCCTAAAGGTGGGTAAAATACTGGGATTGATGGAACTTAAAAGTTTTTCCAGAGAAAAGATCAAATAATGGTCAAAGTCTAGTTTGTGAATAATTATTTTAAAAGTGTTTCTAATTTATAAATGACCTTTAAAGTTGAAATCAAGATCAAATGGCGCAAGCAATGGTAGCCTACGTAACAGCAGTCAAAGAAATTGTACTGGTTGAAGTAATTAATTAATAGTGATGGTACTAACGTACTCAAATTATATGCATTTGAACTCATTGATTTATTACTAAAACAGGCAAAATGTTTTGCTTTAAATGTTTATTCAATTTGATTTGAATGCAACATGACTCTCTAGGTGTAATAAAATGAGTTCACTTGAAAGGGAATAGTGTACAGGGTTCACCGTGTGTTTTCTACACCCTGGCAAATACCTACATATCTCCCTAACTTGTTGCTTTTAGTTTTAAAAACAATGTTCACAAGTTACTAGCAGGTGAAAGCGCAATGGTTACGAGGATTACAGGTAAAGCATAGGAGAGCAATATTGGTGTTGCAAGAATTTTAAAAATGATGTGCATTTTAGGTCGGTTTATTGATAACATTTCACATAAGTTGGAAAATATACTCTGGAGTGTTGGTCATGTCCGTTGCAGTGATGAGGCTACAGCTAGCTTGAATTCCCTTCTCGCCTTGAAACTGAATATGGCTCTTCATTTCAATGAAAGTCTCAGCCAAGCTCGTGTCTATCTCTCACAAATCCCGGGTCTTGTTAACTTCACAAAATATTCATGGTATTACCATGGGATCCAAACCAATCAAAATGTGTTCAGAAGAGCCCTGGTGAAGCCATGGTTGGACTAGGTGATGCTGCGATGACAGTTGCACTTTGCCCAACATTCCTCCTAGAGCACACTGCAACAAGACCGTTTGTCAAACCTCTGGGCTCTCCATAGGGTTGTCAGAACCCTACAAAGTGTAGCTGGGTGGGAGGGAGCATCAGATAGAAATCATAACCAAATGAGTGCAGTTTAAAGTGGAGATAGCAGAGCCATGGCTCTGTCAAGCTTGGCTACTAAAGAAAAGTGTGTTTACTCCAAGGAAGATGTTCTAAATCAAGACTAGATTTGAACCAGCACCAGAAAAAAGGGATGGAGGTCATTGGGTTGGGCAAAAGGAATTAGAGGTGTAACAGAAAACATAGATGTGGCATTAATTAAATATTTGGGAAAATGAAACACCAGAGTTATCTGAAGAATATCATCACCAAATATGCAAACATACACGCATGCACGCACCAAAGATTAATTAACAAAAGAACACACACGTACCTGCTGCTCTGCCTCAGAGGTCCCAAGAGGGGTGGGACAGCTGCCTTCACTCAGCCAATGAGAGAAGGCAGCACTCCCAATCTAGTCACAAAGTGGGATGGGGTCAGTGAGACTATTGACCCACCCCACTCTGTGACAAAGTGTCACTGATAGACACTCGGTCCTGGGTGTTTCAGGTCTTTCAACTGAAGTTGCCCAGGTTCGAGGCAATGAGTGACGCTACCCCTCGTCACAAAAGGGGAGGGCCCGAGGACCTTTGCTGAGCTGAGTAGGTCATGCCTACAGTAGCTGTGACATCCTCAGCCAAGCAAAGATGGGGCTCAGGCAGCTAGAAGCCCTCACATTTAGCACATGTCTAGCTTCTGGCTTCCT
Source organism: Pleurodeles waltl (assembly GCF_031143425.1). Lineage (NCBI taxonomy): Eukaryota > Metazoa > Chordata > Amphibia > Caudata > Salamandridae > Pleurodeles > Pleurodeles waltl. The sequence continues at coordinate 781,583,946 of NC_090439.1, forward strand.
GACCTGAACGTGAAGAGTGTCTGGCAGGCTGACCTTTGCTCAGCCTGACAGACACTCTACTTGAAGGGGCAAAAGGTGAGGGGGTGTGGCCCCTCAGCCCCAATGGACCAGTCAACACTGTAAAGTATTCATTTTTTAGAAGCCACGTTGGTCATTTTTGAATTCTTGCTTACAAGTGCCAAAAGAAAGGCTGAATATGTCAGAAGAACGAGTACAGTACAGGCCCAAGTTCCCTATGGGGACACAAAATGCCTCTGATTGAACAACATGGTGTTTTCTTTAAAAGCAATATAAATCTGCATAAATAATTTAAAAAGGGCAAAATTAGTTAATAATTAATTGTGTGTCAAAACGCTCAGATGACCAATTCTGGTTATGGTTTATGGCATCTAATTGTAGCTTACAGCTAAGTTATTTTACATTTATCTGATGTGTGAAAGATACTGGAGGTCTGCTCTCGTTTTCTTCTGAACCAAACTATCGAATATGCAATTTGCAATTTATTTTAATGAACTCAGATCATAATTTATTGATGAGAATTGCCTTTTTGGAAAGCAACATCATTATTGACTTCACACTATTTTGGTATGAGACGCAACCTTGTTAATTATATCGCTCTTAATTAGAAACATGTAACATTTGTGTAAAACCCCTAGAGCCACACTTTCTGTATGACCTAGTTCCTCGGCACTCCATTTGCTGCGGTGACTTTGTTTTATGTCCATGTGGTTCCTCGTTTTTTACCAGTGTTTTCACTCAATCTCCTCTATCTCTTAGCTCGCACCATCTCCTGTTATTAAAATTGTTGGTATTATAAAAAGTATTCCAGCTTTGAAGATATGTGGCTGTTGCTTCTGTTTACAGTGAATTCTTACCAAAATGGCGACGCTGAATAGTGAGTGTCGCCCTGAAGCATTAATTCCAATCACTAGAAATGTTCTCTCTGACAAGTATATCATACAATTACAGACACAGCTGAATGCTGCTGATGTCATTTTTGGGACTTTTAGGCAAAGCATTGGCAAAGCTAATAGCTTTACAGCATTAGCACTCGTGCAATTTAAAACATTATTTTTCATTTTTAATTTGCCATTCTGAAATGGCCGTCAGCTATGTTCTAATTCTAAATTCAATATACAAAAATGGCCACCACTGCTTCCCTACGCATACCCATGCACGAACATGGTGGTCACCTTGGAGCGCTTTTTTTTTTAGAGACGTAAGCAATGAAAAAGACCAAAAGGAGCCAAATAATTTCTCGGCTTGTCACTTTGGCAAGCTGATTAAATGCAATATTGATTTCTGATTAGTAAAGTAGTATCTTTAGGTGTGGAGCTTTCAGCACCTTAAGCATGGGTCTAGGACCCAGAAAATACATTTTGGCCCTCATTACAACTTCGGCGGTCTTACAAAAAGACTGCCGAAGCTGCATGCGCCACTATACCGCCAGTGCTGGTGGTATTTGTAGCTCTCTATTATGACTTTTCTGCTGGGCCAGCGGACGGAAACAGCGTTTCCGTCTGCTGGCCCAGTGGAAAAGTCATATCAACATTGAAGCTGGCTCATAATAGAGCCGGCAGCAATGTTGATGTGCAGCGGGTGCAGCAGCACTCGTCGCGCATTTTGCAGCCTGAAATTCAGGCAGTGAAATGCGCGATGGGGCTGTGCCTTGGGGCCCCTGCACTGCCCATGCCAAGTGCATGGGCAGTGCAGAGGTACCCAGGGGCACCACAAGTCCCCCTTATCGCCATCCTTTCCATGGCGGTGTTTACCACCATAGACAGGCTGGCGGTTGAGGACTCATAATCTCCAGGGCAGCGGTGCTTGCACCGCTGCCCTGGAGATTATGACCGCCTGCCGGAAGACTGGTGGTCAGTTGCAGGGTCCGGCGGTATGGCCGTGGCTAATGTGCCAAGGTCATAATACGCCGGCCGCCAGGGTCGTAATGAGGCCCGATGTGTAGTTTGTGGCAGAAGTGTGAGAAAATATTGTCATGTTTTTTATCCACAGGCAACGTGTTCGGTCATGTTATGTCACAGAAAGCTAAACATGGCTTGAAGCTAATAAAATTGTTTATTTAAAACACTGCATATATTTCCTCCTTTTTACTTGTTCTCCTTAAACATTTTGTTGATGCAAACCAATTTTCCAATATAGTAGACCTTTATTAACCGTGGTTCCAAAATATAACTCATGGAAAAGCTAATTTGATCTTTGTGCTTGGCTTACACAAAAAGACAATTGTTATACACCCCAAATTTGAAACCGGGTTTTTCACTACTTAATTGAAACCGGTGCACTGGTGGGCCATCATTCACCAGCTCCCCTGAGGCTCTGCAGGCCTGAGCAAGTCACTGAAATATGGATGTGCTTATTTTGGCATCAGCGTTTTTCTCTGCTGTCAACTGAGGGTCAGTGCAAACCCACAGCTGACAGGGAAATCCAGACCACACTGCCACTTTGGTGCTGGTTCTCCCAGAATGCTGCTTCAGGTTGGATGGAGAAGAGAACAAGTAGAGGATGGTGTTCAAGAATGGCAGGATACCAAATACTTATTTTTTATAAAAATATTGAGATACTTTTTTCTGTAGCTAGATGAGGGTAGGGGACTACCAAGAGTGGTGAGTGGGGTAGTAATAGTCCATCTTTAAAAAAAAAGAAGTTAAGGTAGCAGACAGTAGTGAATGATTGGCAGGACAACATTTGCACAATTGTTTTTAAATATGACTATGTGTAGGGGACCTGAGGGAGGTGAAGCCTTACTGTTCAGGACTCCCCAACAACACCATTGGATCAGTTGAGCGGACAAAGATGATTTTGGTGCTTGGTGCCCAGGGGTGACATTTATGTCTGGCACTAGCCTGTGGATGAGGGAGACACCTGGCCCCTCCCTAACAAAAAGGGAAAAAGTTTTTTGGGGTAACCTCTGTGTGCCCTACTGCAGCCAATCCCACAGTGTCCACTCTACCTACAACCAAGATGGCAAAAACATTCTTCCCCTGTGTAGAGCTCCTGTGCCCAAACCATAGGTATGGCTAGGGAAATGAGCAACCCCTCCTCAGTGCCCACTTCAGACCAATTCTAGGGGCAGGCTCTTCACCCACTGGGATTAGTCCCTACCTGAATAGGTAGACAAATAAGAGCCCTCGTGGAAATGTCCTTCAAGAGCTTTAGGCATGGAAAAGGTAACTTTCTAAAACTATCCTTTCCAAAATGTGTATTAGAAAATTGATTCTAACAGTGAATAGGGCTTGTAATATTTTAAAAAGTTCAAGAGTGAATTTTGTAGCTGTTATCTAGCCAGAGATGACATTAATAAATGCAACATTGTATCCTAATACTTTCCTATGGAACAACTAATCCATCTACAGTGAAACTAGCATTTGAGACCTTTTCACTATAAGGACATGTTTAATATTAAGTTTTTACGTGCCCTATCTTTAGATACCATGCACCCTGTCTTATGGACATTAAGGCCTACTAAGGAGTGAATTATTCATATTTAAAAGGCGGGTTTAGGCCTGTCAAATGGGGTTATTTTGACATGTTGAATTTGCAGTTTACAACTGCACTGCCAGACCACAAAATGGTAAACCCTGCTGTAGTAATGGGTGCTGCAATCCTAATACTGTAGCCTGTCTCTGCAGTTTTAAAATTCTGCTAATGAGACCCCTGTGCATGTGCTCTAATCTCTAAAACAATCTGTCCTAAATGGCATATCTGACTTCCATACAAGACCTAGTATACAGCACAAAGACTACCCAGGGCCTGAAAATTAAATGTCACTAGTGGACTGCAGCATCCATGTGCCACCCATTACAGTGACAGTGCAAACAGGACTGCAGGCCTACCACTGTAGCCTATGTGTGCAGATTCATAATACAGCACAGACAGGCTACAGTGGTATCCATGATATCATTTAATGATATTCATATGAGGTAAACTATCATGCTTTGAATCTAAAGAACAGAGTTCATTGCTCAACATCCCTAGTGAATATTTTTCTTGTCTCTCCCGTGGATTAGGGTTTAGAGATTAGTCAACATTTCATAGTTATGGTTTGTGCTGTAGACTAGAGAGCTGAACTCTGGACCTGAAATGACATCCTACAACTATGTGCAAATTGTTTGCAGATAAGTTATCTCATTGCACAATCAGATAAGATCTTTACAAGATTTGCAGCACAAATTGATTCGAACATAAATCTAGAATGAACTCCGGACGTCTATGCTATGTTTTTATTATTATTGATATGGGTATTGTCATAATCATTTGTTCTTGGCCACTGAAAGGCCAAAAGCTGTGACTTTAAAACATCCATTAAAAAAATTATGTTTAATAGTGACCATCGTCCCGGCACAGAATTTAAAAAAAATCCTGAGAGACTCTATCGTATTTCTGGAGTGCCTTAGATGGTTTTCAAAGATCTGCTATAATATATACTGTTAACGACGTTGTGTACGAGTTTGCATGAAGTAAATATTCACAATGTGACAAGTAGCCCATTGTACGGTGGATTTTCATTTTGAAACTGACACTAAACCTATTTGTACATAAAAAACCAACATTGCTGTCTTAGCACATAAAAACATACTGTTTTCCATGGTTACAGTTTTAAAATAACTTATCCTTGAGTCATCTGCAAATTTGTATTCCACAATTTACGGTAACAGGATGATCATCTGTAGCCAAAAAGACAAATATTCCAATAAATATTTATTTTAGAACGACTTTGATATGCTTTTACGGGAAATCAAACCGCAAAATTATTGTAATTAAATGTTGGATAAACTCTTCAACAGTCTATAAATTATCTATTTTGCGGAACACACAAAGGTTTCCACTCTGTGTAATAAGTTTACAGGAATTGTAAAAGGCACCACATGAATAAAGGCTGCAGTACTCAATATGGGAAAACAAAGGCTGCTTAACTATGAAAAGACCGAGGCTCTAAAGAGAGGCTTCAGAAAGAAGTAGGCTGACTGCTGATATGTTTCTGTAAATTGTATTGCAGTGTAAGTGCATTTATAGTGCTGCTGGGGCGCTGAAGCGCTGTGTATCACGAAGCCTTGTGTTGAATCTAGGCTGAGAGTTGAGCCCTCAGCTATTCCACTCTGGACATTTGTATTACTTTGTGGCTACCACAGATTACTTCAACAGGGTAACTACTAGTAAAGGGCTCAATGAATAGATGTGTGGCCTCCTCTAGTGGTTATCCTGGCTTATTCATGAATTTCAGGACTAAGCCAGGAATACTCTGGGCTTACTTACTCCTGGAATTCAGGCGTATTACAAGAGTCACAGCAAAGTCTCTGAGCATCGGGCCCATAGTTCCCATTGCATACCACAGAAATGGGTAACTAAGGCAATCTTCTTGAATTGGATTTACAGAGCTACGTCTGAGCAACCAGCATTACATTCAGTTTTACGCACGCTTCAAAGAGCCTAGACCAGACAATAAAACAGACTGGTCACATAGAACAGCAAGTGAATTGTACTAACAATCTCTCTCTTTGTGCAACCATACATTTACTTCTAAATTGTGGCACGAATTAACTGGTGAAAAATGCAAAAAGAGGGACATGTAAAGGTCTACAGGCAGTTGGTGCTTTCACCCACCCACATACACAACAAAATGCAAATACAGCTATTTCGGTTAATGACTTATAAAAGATCTTTGAATTGTATGGAGATATCCAAGCATCACAACTATAGAACTTACAAATGAATATATCAGACATGAAGATATGCTATCAAACCTAACGCACTTCAAATAGACACATTCACAACATACAGATTGACATTTATCCATTTCCAAATATCACGATTTGTGGTCAGATTCATGTAAGTATAATATACACTGTGCAGTATGGAATTATGTAGAAGACAATCAAACCTCAATGGAGAGAAATTTGTGGGTGTATATTGGGATCACTGTTGATCTCAGTACATTCGCCCTCCTTTGCTCCATAAATAACCTTAGGTTTTGCTTCAGGTTGTGGAATCAGACTCTATAGCTACGAGTGGCAAATACCAGAACGGGATCAGGGAATAGCCAATAAACCCATGCTCCTGCAATCAATATGTGCAGTACATCGTGGATTCAGAGAATCGTCACCCAAGCGCAACAGAGTAGAATGAATACTAAATCTGTTCATGCTCTATGCAAGAAATTATATCCTTTTATATTATTTTCCCGATTTATAAATTTTGGATTACAGTGAATTTACACTGCTGCTGTAAACTGAGGACTATTAAAGAGGCCCAACCTCCTTCAACCTGACCTTTCAGATTGCTGTGCTAAGGTGGGAACCTGCCTGCCTGGAAGAGCGTTTACCACTCTTGCTTGGGTATTTTTCCTCCAGGAACTGTTTCCAAGAATTTGGAAAGTCAGGCCCAGATTTATACTCTGTTTACGCTAAATTAGTGTCATTTTTATGCAGCGCAAAACTAACTTCATATTAATAATTTGACGCTAGACTAGTCTAACATCAAAATATTGGAGTTAAAGTCATTTTTTGGTAGCGGGAAACTACCTTGTGTCAATGAGATGCAAGGTAGGCTTTCCCGGGCAAAAAATGACTCTAAGGCCCTGGCGCCTTAAATATCCTCCTGTGCACAAAATGGTGCACGGGAGGGAGGCGGGCCTAAATAATGGCGCTAAGCCTGCTTAGCACCATTATTTAAAGCCTGGGTCATGGCAGATGTTAGGAGTCCTGTGGGCCTATTTCCATGGTGCAATACCATGGAATAAACCCACAGGTGCCCTCCTCAGGCCCCAGGGACACCCCCACCCACACCAGAGGGACAGCAGAGGATGGGGGACCCCATCCCAGGTAAGTAAAGGTAAGTAGAGGTAAATATTTGGTTTAATTATTAAAAGTGCCATTGAGGGCCCTGAAATGGGCACCCCTACATAGCACCTGGTGCAATGGCCAAGCCCAGGAGACCCTTGTCCCCTGTGCTGGCCATTGGAGTGGTGGACATGACTCCTATCTTTTCTAATACAGGACTCATGTGGTATGGTAGATTTTGCTTTGAGGAAAGACGCTAGGCTGGTTAAAGTCATTTTATTTTACTCTAACCAGCCTAATGTAATTTTTCAGTGCAAAACCCCCTTCCCCCATACTGCCAGAAAGTAGCATTGTTCAGTGTTAAAGTGTGTTGGGTGATTTTCAGCAATCTAGATGTTAGTCCTGACATTAGGATACATTTCATAAAAAGTGTCTCTGACCAAAACTCCTACAACAAAACTCCCACAATGCCGATAGACAAAATCACCTCAACCCACCACCAGTAGGCACATTGATTCCGAGCAGCTGATTAAATACTTGGGCGTAATTCTACAGGTATATTTAAGCATATGTGTACTTTTCAATTTAATTTTAATTTAATTTAAAAAATGGATAAAGTGCATGGCTACCCAAAGGCTTCCCAGCGCTGAAGGAGTTAGACTTTGACAAGGTTTATGCTGTGAGCAATAATGCAGATTCCAAATGTTCCTGCTGGCGATCCAGAGGAAGCAAGTTCCAGAGGTACGCAGCTCTAGCTGAGAAAGAACTACCTCCCCAAGTTACTTTCTTGAAATGTGGTATGATCACCCATGAGGCAGATGAAGACCTAAGTGACCTCTGAGGGATGTAGGGTGTAATACTCTTCCTAAGAAACATAGGACCTTTGTTATGAAGGGATTTGTGTGTCATACAGATGGCCTTGAAGTTAATTCGTTGTTTAATTGGGAGCCAATGAAGAGAGGCCAGTGCAGGTTTAGCCAACAAATGTCTGGGTGTGTTCATAAGCAGGCATGCAGCGGCATTTTGCACAACCTGCAGTCTTTTTATCACATAGTTTGGAGAACTAAGGAAAATGGAATTGCCATAGTCTAGGCGAGACAAGATCGATGCTTGGATGATAAGCCTTCTGGCCATAAATGGAAGAATATTAAGAATTTTCCTGAGAGATCTCAAAATGCCGAAACAAGATGCGGCCAGATTTGTAGATTGACAATCCATCCTGAGGCGTGAGTCTAGCCAGAAAACCAAGCTTTTTATCTTTTCTTTGGGTGAAGGAAAATTTTTAAGGTTTTCAAGAGCCAGAGAAGGAGATTTAAGCAGGGCTTGGTTCCCAACTATCATTACTTCAGATTTCTCATTGTTCAATTTAAGTTTAGAGATAGTCATCCATCTGGCGCTATCCAATTAACAAGGGAAAATGCAAATTCCCTTCATTTACAACGCAATCTCCTCGAACCTTTCTTTCTGAAAATGTAATGCTCATTCATATTAATGATTGCCTCTATAAAAGTTTGTTTAACTTATAGTAATAGAAAAACTTCATGTGTTCTATATGTCACAACTGTGTTTTTATTTGGCATCTCAAACATCAATAAATTTAGGATGTGCACTTGTGTTTAGAAAAAGAATAGTCACCACCTTTTAATTTTTCATAATTCATTTTATTAAATGGACATTATAAATACAATCCTTCATTGTACTTGCACTTCAAGAAACCTGTTTCACTGTCTCTGAGGTGTGCACTTTGTACTTAATAGCTGTTCCTAGCTTTCTGACGTGGTGACCCTTCACTCAATTCTGATGCCAAAATTCATTATTTTTAATGCAGCTATTCATCTGGACACACATTAAAATCATTTACCAGTTCAAGAAGGTTACTTAGAATGTTCATCAATCAGGTTTTAAGGCCTTTTTTTCAATATCATGAAGGGGAATTCATGGTCTATGGCAATTGAATACCACAATTAGCACTGTGCAAATTAGTGACAGTTACGCTGATGGATTAAGACATCAGGCAGGCTTGCACCAGGGGTAGTCTTTCAGTGCTTACACCTAATGACTGTGGCAGTCATAAGCTGTGGCAAGGGATTTTCTGTTGAAAATGTTCGAAATGACCTACAGGTTTTAGACACTTTGAGTTTTCCATAGCTATTTGTCAATTACTAATATTTTCAAGGAAGTTACTTGGTGAGTGTTGCAAGTACAGGCTCATAACCTCCAGGACTGAATCTGCCAATCACTTGTGTGCTCTTATGGGTGCAAATGCATAGTAAGGGGCTGAATCATATCGTAGGAGGATATGAGGATCCTGGCACCGGGAGACAAAGAGGTCAAAGAAAGATGTTGGTGAACTTAACATCTGGATAACCCAAGTGATGGCTCAATAGAATTTGACCGAGCTGAACAAAGATGACATATTCCAGTTAGCTTGCTTCATGAATATCCAGGAATACTGAAAAAAATCAATATAGTGATAGATAGATAGATAGATAGATAGATTTTGCTCATTTAAAAAAAAATCTTACCTCCTACCCTCCCCTTCTCCATCTGACTCATCCTAGACCTTCTGACTACTATGAGCTCCCAAACATCCTTCTCAATCGTTCACCCCTTCTTTTCAGCCATGCCACCCAACCAACAGGCACACACGACCATTACTTACAAAAACAACTCACTCTTTCCCCTTTTCAAATCCACTCATATGTTTCCAACACTCCCCAAACTCTACTAAACACACAAAATCAAGCATATCTAGGCACATGGAAAAAGCAAAACAAAAAACATGTTACTAATCTATTATCTACTAATTTTGGGTTCCAGTGTTGAGTGCTACTCACTGAAAAAACTCTTTAGTGCCCCATCAGGGGTCGTTAGCACAATATAAATACATTTACACTTGCAATTAGAAGAGCATGATGGGTAGGGTAGGCCCTGGGCCAGCGGGAGGAGCGTTTGATGTCCCCCCCATGGTGTTGTGGTTGATCTGCTCGGGCTAAGTGTTCCCACAGCCAGTACTTCTGGATGTAGACACACCAGGCCACCTGGAATCAGTCTGAGTGGTACCCTCAATGATACTGCTCTGAAAAACTCAAAATCGGTCCCTTGGTAGTGAAATTTACAACGCACAGTGTTAGCTCGTCAGACCTTTATAAGTATACTTACAAGGGGACACGAATAGGTCAATTAACCTTTTGACTCGCAATTGAGAAGTTCTTACCATAGTTCCAGTACATAATCAATACACAATAATCAACAATCATTAGTAATCAATAAAATCAACAGTCAATGGAGTCAGTAATTGTCACGCACCATGACCTTTCAGTCATGAATAACCACACCTTTAGTAAAAGTTTATTTCCCTATATTAACAATGCTGGAGTCATGTAGATTAATCTCAAAATCAGATGAAACACATACAAAAACAACACTGGTTGTCTGAAGTGTCGGAAGAAATGCAATCTAATCGAAGCTTGAACTACAATACATTCTAAAGTTATGGTGCAAATCAAGAGCAGAGTCAGCTGCGTTAACGAGATGTAATACAGGTAGTTAAGCAGATCACTAGTCACTTTCGTCATAAATTAGAATCCTCAACTAACACCAGATTAGCATCAGCATGTTGGGCTTCATGCAAAGCAATTTAGTAACATCAGTTTGGAAAACATCTAACTATGACAGAGTCATAGACAAAGCAGCGCAGTTGGTACCTAGAAAGAAAAAGCAAAAATGCATAATAATCACATTTTTATCGTGTTATACCTATCCTCGATATGGGTCAGCAAAGCAGAATCAGTCTCCGTCCTCAGGACATCAGTCGATCAGCAAGGCATTAGGCTCTCGGTCAGGGAATATTAGCCCAATGTCAGAATGAATGTCTCTCTCCTAAAATCTGTAAAATCTCTCATAATCTGAATAAGTCTCTTCTTCTCCTAAAGCATCTCTCTCTGAAGTCTCCTCCCTCTGTGGCGTTGTTATATCAAAGTCACCTAAACTATCCCCTAATTCCCTATTGGTCAGTTAATCGTATGCTCACACTTTGTCCAATAATTACTATACCAAATCTATGAATTCTAATATTTCTATGTTCTCATACAGTTAATTGGTCTATCTTACTATGTTCTCATCATCCACCTTGTCACGTAACAATATTGTTGCAGCTTCCACTCTAGTCAGTATCTTCATTGTGCTTGTCCTTGGAAAGTCAGTCTCACACACATTACACATAAAATGTTACATTAGCAAGAACATCATCTCCTAGCAGTCGGTTCACATGGAAAGTTTCCGTTAAGCACATTTAACAATACAATAGACATTTCACAGTTTAATTCACTTGGTCAGCATTTTTATTAAATGCTAAAAAAATACAGCTTCTGCATGAGGCCTGGCAAAATAGGCCAAGACACTCGCTAAGTTAAGGCCTACAACTTATAAGCTAAAGCATACTTCGTAACCCTTAATATAATATGTTACTGCATTAGTCTAGCACATATTTAATATTTCATAAGTATTAATCATTAATTAGTAAATTTCGTTAACATTGGTGGCCATTCTTAGAGGTCACATTTTCAAACGCATGCATTATTTTTCTACGTATTTCATTTTCTACATAAACTCATTATCCAAAATACATAAACACTCATTAATAAAAAAATTTAAAGACACCTGTGCTAGCAACAGTAACGTGGTAAATTATAAATAATAATTTCCAAAAATATGATTAAGTAAATGATGTCTGAATTAACCAAAAAGTTTGAAAGTAAAAGTGTTATTAATCAGATGTATGTTTACAGAGTTTTTGCCTTTTGCACTTTTAAGGATTTTTGTGTCTTATTTTTCAGTCAGCAGCTATAGGCAGCATGCATAGGCTCAATAAATGCAGTAGATGTTGCTGGCAGACAAATTATTCGACTCACAAGATGGCCTCACAGAATGGATTATTAATCCAAGGGTATTCATGTGTTTCAGGTCCAGGAGGCCCAGATCTTGAAGCAACTGGCAGAAAAGCGGGAGCATGAACGAGAGGTCCTTCAGAAGGCTGCGGAGGAGAATAACAACTTCAGCAAAATGGCAGAGGAAAAGCTGATCCTGAAAATGGAACAGATTAAAGAGAATCGTCAAGCCTATTTAGCTTCCCTGATGGAGCGCCTTCAAGAGAAGGTAAACACAGCTACTATATCGCTCCTTGTCTGAAGCGAGATAAAAATGGAATAATCATGACCTGCCATAAGATAAGCAGTGGGTGGACAATTCATGCCATTTCAATTCCACATCCATTATGAACTCTTGTGATGTACCAGAAAAGCAAGTACTACAATTTTGCACAGGCTATGGAAAGGGTCAGTTTAACTTTTGAGTATGGTGATCTACTCCTACCTGCACCTCTTAAGGCATTTAACAATTAAGGGAATTCAGACCCCTTAATCCCTATTTCTCTGTGTACTCCTGGTTGACTTCCCCTGCAGTGTACACAGGTGTGTTGAAGCAGTCAATCAGTCAGTATTTGTAGAGCATTGTACTATCAGCACTGAGGGTGTCTGGGCGCTGGGGTGCAAGGTCTCTGTCAAAGAGCCAGGTCTTGAGTTTCTTTCTGAAGTCCGTGATGGAGGGTGCAGTTTGGAGGTGGAGGGGCAGGTTGTTCCAAATGAGGCTGCGATGTAGGAGATGGAACGGTCACTGCTGTGGCTGAGATTCAGGGGTAGGGAGGGGTGCTGGGTGACGGGAGGAGGGAAACAACAGGAAGCTTGCATGAAGCTGGCGGGAGAGCGAGGTGAGTAAAGAGGCAATAAAGGCATGGAAAAGGCAAAAAGAGGATCTGCAATAAAAAGACTGCAGTAATGAGACAGCAGAAGAGAGACAGAAATCAGCAGGAGAGCTTAGCAGGGAATGCGGGCACTACACAGTAGTTTCAGAAGATCTATTGCACGAGGAGCTGGCAGGAGGACCTGCTCAATGGGGTTGGGATCTGTTCTCCATTAAGTAGGCCCTGGTGGTAGGGAGGGGAGATGTGTGGCAGAGGCGGGAGGAGGGAAATGGCAAGAAGCAGGCTGGAAGCAGGTGGGAGAGTAGGAGAGCAAGGTGAGTAAAAAGACACTAAAGACAGGAAAAGGCAAAAAGAGACAATAAAGAGCGTGAAGAGACACTAAAGACAAGAGAAAGCAAAAGAGAAAAAAGAGCCCAATGACGCAAGAAAAAGGCAAAAAGAGACAAAAGGAGCGTAAAAAGACTATAAAGGCACGGAAATTAGAAGAAGATGATTTACAATGAAGAGTACACAGTAATTAGACAGCAGTAGAGAGACAGAAAGGCAACAGCAGAGCTTAGCTGGGAATGCAGACACTGTACAGCAGTGTCAGGAGACCTGTCGCAGGGAGAGCTGGCATGAGGACTTGCTCCTGTTCATACTTTTTCATGTCCACGCTCTACTATTAGCGGCCTGTGATCACTGGGAGTTCATACTGAAAGTGGTACTACATTTTGGAACACATATCAGTCTTGTAAATGTCAGCATAAAATATATCACTTCACAAGAACATCACCCCTAAGTAGAAAGATAATATCCTTGGTTTTCAGAACATTGCATAGTTATCCATTCATAATGTTAAAAAGGTGGCCTGAACAAATGTCCAAAAAAGAGGCACTCAAGCCAGGAAATGCAATATATATATATATATATATATATATATATATATATATATATATATATATAATGCATAATTAAGCTATATTAACACATCTCTGCCCAAAACAGTTGTTGATTGTACCAAGGGTTTTATATCTGCTGCCCAGGTTTACTTAGGAACAATGAGTTACAAGAGATCCCATTATCAAAAAGTAATCCCTGTACACTTCGAAGGAAGACTCCCTTCCCATTGATCTCAACTTTGTTAAACGACTACTCCGTGAACATTCCTATCTATCCCATTCCTCAGTTCTATATGCTCATCTCCTTAAGTAGTTAGGGGATCTAGCATCAACATTTTTTACGCTAGTTTGGAGCATTGCAGGATTAGTTTAAAAAATGTTGATGTAATTCCTGCCAAGCCCTTTGAGGCCCATTGAAAACAGTGGCATGCCTCCATTTAATGTCTGCTCTGAGCAGGCTTTAAAAGTGCTGAAATAAATGATGCAAAGAAATCTTTTAGATTTCTTTGTGCCACTTTTTCTGCCCACCTAATGGGGGAACGCCCTCTTTGCATACATAATGTATGGCGCAGGCATAATGTAGCACAAAGGGTTACGAAGTGGCGCAATGCAGGCATTGCATCACTTTATAAATTTGGCGTTTCGATTTTGGCCTCGTTGGGCCACATTAGCGTCATTAAAAATAATGCTTATGTGGCACAGAGAGGCAGTAGGGAGAAGCACTGGGTGCAGTGCCACTTTTCTTAAATCTGCCCCTATGTATTTTGTTTTGTTTTTGTATTCAGAGTCAAAGTGTGGCTTACCAATCTATTTCAGGGGTAAGACTTACTTATGGAAATAAACCACTGTGACTCACAAACCTTTTTTAACCTGAGTAAGCATGTTCCTCTCCTGGTAGTGCATTACTATGCCAAGACAAAGCTTGGAAAAGGGCACAACTACTCATAGGAAATCATTTGTGATTCAGGCACTAAAAGTGCTAAAAAGCAGGAGTTTTCTAGATTAAAAAGTGTCACTCATACTTTTTCTTTCTACGGTGATATGCATTCGTTGATCGTGTACTTTTTTGATCATTTGAAAGCATTATACCAGCATGCATGCATTATTTTCTCTCCACTGACACTTCCCAACCTTCTTTTCCAGGAGAGACATGCTGAAGTGGTCCGCAGGAACAAGGAACTCCATGTGGAACTCTCTGGCTGAGAAAGGCAATGGTTGATGTGAAACGTCTCCATCATTAGTACACTCCCTGCCTATATTATTATGGATCATGCGATATCAGTATGAAAAAATGTATGACATGGTTTAAAAAAAAAAGAAAATCGAGAACTCATTATAAAAAACACAAAAAAAGAATCAAAAAATGCAGTCTCTTAGCAGAATGATTTGCTTGATGTTTAAAAATCTTGAATCTTATTTTGTAAATACTTACATTTTTGTTAAAAAAATACGAGTATTGCATTATGCAAGTTATTTCATAATTTTACATGTCCTGTAACAGGCTTTTGATGTTGTCTGTCCCCACTACGTTAAATTTGCTAAGTCTGTTCTTTCCAAGTTCCCTTGTCTAATGCCAATCCCTGCAGTTTTCAGTCTAGCAGAACTATGAGGGCAGGAGGTCTGTGGTATTAGAGACTCACTGCCTCCTCATTTTCTCAAATTGTACAGGAATCCTCAAACTTTGTTAAAACTATAAACAAAAGATCATAGATGATGTGGATAAACCCATGACTGCCCACATCCATGCAGCTTTCCTGGTGTGTCCAGCACACATCATTCCTTGTGGTTTCCACAGCACAATACCTAATTAAAGTGCCACGCCCTTGTGGACGAGTCAGGGTTCATTCTAGACGATGTCATCTGCATTGGGCACAAGTGAAAATTTAGGTAGTACTACTGTGTGTAGCCCTTATATATAAACCCTACACCTATAGACCGAGTAGCAGGCTGAACAGTCATAGGGAAAAGGATGGATCGCTTACCATCGCCAGTAGTACCAGCTTAGTCACTGGCTGGGTCATAAGAATTTATATGAATGAAAAGGAGACCAATTTTAGCGATCTGTGGCAACACTGCAACTATAAAATATAGTGGTAGGAATGTAAGTGTAAATGACATCGTAACCATACACGCACTGATCCAAGTGAATGATACATCCTTGGTTTAGACCTTTTTGATCCTGTCAAAATGTAATCCTCGAATGTGGTTTTATCATCCGGGCAAAAAGCAGAGTCTTATTCTTTGCAAATGGTACATAAAATACTTAGTGACATTTTTTTAGGGGGTATGGTCTGGGACCTCTGTGCTGGTTGTTCCAATTTTTAACATTACTGATGTCTGTTCAAGCTGATTTTTGTTCCTTTGTGGTAGATCCCTCTAGCTAGCTTAATGGCATCTAAACGTATGAGATCTAAAGCACTGGAAGTCGCTCAAATGGGTGAGTTTTCCATGGACTGATCACTGACAAGCAAGTCTACAGCAGATCTCAAGCATAGTTGCAGTTTTGAAGTTGTCCCATGTACTAAAGGGTGCTGCCTGCATACTCTACTCTTCCTTCCTTAGTGCTATTTTCCTGTTTGTCATTGTGAGCAAGCTGTGATTAATAAAGAATTGGGGTTCTGTGAACTGAAAAAGCTCGTTTTTTCATCGTTTGTCGTAATTTCTTAAGTGAAAATTAACAGTGTGGAATGTGGTGTGATATGACATAGTGGGTTTCCTTGCAGTGCTTCAGCGATTAACAATTATATTTCCTTAAAGATTGCATAGTCTTCTGCTGAGTGCCCACTAGATCACCAAAGGAAAGATTCAGAATCACAACTGAAGAATTGGATCTAGAATGAAGATCCAGTTGAATCATGACTCTGGGGCCAGCATTCTTTGGTCGCTACTACTGTGAGATATCTTTGTCCCTGGGAGACCAGCCACAGTCAGGACCTCCTTAGAGCAGTCCCAGGGCTACTTTTCTAATTCCAACAGACATTTCAAGAGGCCTCTCTAATGTGATTGGAGTTCCAATTCTCGTTTGAGACTCAGACTGCACCATGTACAGCTAATTCATTGCTTAGCGGTCCTAAGATGTGCCTTACCTGCCAGAGAATTGCCACTATTTGTTAGATTCCCTTATTATTCAGGTTTACCTTATGGTGTTTTACCAGACCTGTGAAATAGTTTGTAAATGATCCCAGCTGGGGACATTGGTCTCAGAGAATTCCTAATATGTCCTAGGCTGGTTGAATGTCAGAATACTGAGTACAAAAATATTGACATGCCAAAATATCATGGCAAAAATATCGACTAACAGCATATCGTAAATGTTTATGTATACATAGGTAACTGTAGGCTTACTATTCTTAACTCCACATTTTCACAAATTGAAGATATACATTTATAAGTATCATCAAAGTACATTTATGCGCAGATTAATATAATAAACCTGTACTTACCTATATGCACTTACCTTCACAATATTCTGGTAGTTGATGATTTTGTCACAATATTTTGGAAGGTCAATATTAAAACCTTATTTTTATGATACCCAACATAATTGTATAACGTTTCATGATTAGCCACACCAGCCAGTGCCATTATTCACAAAGATTCCATGACTGTCCATGATGTCTTAAGATTTTGAAAACAAATATGTAAACAAATATATAATGTGCAATCAATTATAAAGCATGATTGAGGATAAGGGCTTTTCCTACATGAGTTTAAAGGAAAATCCGGTTCGAAAAGCTGTTTAGGTTTGTGCAAAAACATGTAAATCCCTGTATTACTGAAAATAGGTTACTATAGAGAACTGAAGCATGCACAATTGATCAAGCAGCATTGAATTCCATCCTCAGTGAATGATGCTCACAAAGTTGTTGCTGCAAATCAATTTAGCACCTGTGAATGCAAGACTGAGCATTAGCATGAGATACGTGCCCAACCCTTAAGTTAGGGTAGAGAATTGAAGAACACAGCTCCTAAAGAGGCACATTGGCCAATTACTACATGATAATGTCATCTCTACAGGCGACTTGTGATAGTAGAACGTGCTCGTGGAGATCAGCCTGGCTGGCAGAGGACCTTTTTAAAGCATGTTCTGCCTGTCTCTATCCCACCTTGGATGTTCTGACTGATTCTACTTGAACGAGAAGCACATGCTTATGTGCACAGTTCCTTCAGGACATGTCATTCACTGTCAACAACCATCTGGGGAAACTAAGAAACGAATAATCTACTACCAACAAAACGTCTGTTGCCGATGGGGCACAGGCTGCCACACTCAGTGGCTGCATTGTCATTCAGTGTGAGCAGCTATTCCATGACAGAGGGGTAATGTTGCATTGGTACACCCTCATGATGTGATGTAATGGTGGAAGGAGTGTGGAGCATCAGTCTCAAATGATAGTGGCTGTCATTCAGTAAAAGCAAAAGCCATTGATTAAGGAGCATGCAAGTCACCTACTATCATTTCTTGTACACATTTATAGGATCCTGGCTGATTAGGTGAAGTCCATCGTTTTGCATCTTGTTCTAATGTCTGTTAAACCAAAGATATTCATTACCTTGATTCTTTGAAAAAGGATTTTTTTTTCTGGTTGAAACTAATCTGCAGATTTCTAAATATTTTTTAAACGTCCCCACAAAGTGAATGGAGACATGGCAGAGAACAAAACAGAGTTACTACCAATTATAAACCGACAACAACCAGAGACACGAGCTGGAGCCGGACATCAGAAATCTTTAATGGCTGCCATTTTCATTCATTCTAATGGAGAAGCTATCACTCTCCACAACACATCTGCCAACTTTGTTCATTTGAAATAACTGGAGAAGTGAAGCACATCGTGCAGTCTCTATAACTATCTATCAGGCTTAGACTGGCTCCCATCCCTTTATCATTGCTATCAAATGGTATATAAGATTTAAGATTGTTCCTGAAGATCTTCAAAGCAGGGACGCAGGAAATTGTGTTTATGGCCCATTTACATTTCTTTTGCTTGAGAAATAAAGTTTCAAAATTCACATTTTTCTTTAAAATCCCTGTTAAAAGTACTGGATTACTAAAAAACATCTGCATAAATGTTTAGCTTGAGTGGCGGTATTTAATAAAGTAGAAAAAGGAGAAATAACCTTGCTGGAAACGCAGTGTCCCACGTATTTTCTTCCTTCCAGATCTCACATTTATCAAGGCTGAAAGTTTCCCCTCGTTTATTAAGAACTGCAAGAACTTTCTCATGAACTTGATTGGGTGTTAACATACCTGAACCAAGAATTGGAAAGTAATCTTGGAATGCACTAATCCCCAGTATATCTTTAAATAGATAATAAAGTAATCTTTGAAATATTGATGCAGCTGAGGCTAGGCCAAAAGGCATTCAACAAAAACCGCTTCTGGGTGATGAAGGATGTGAGGTGGGTGCATTATTTGAGGAGTTTGATTTGGTAATAAACAGATCTCATTTCAAGTTTAGAGAATATGCTGGCATTGTTGATTTGTTCAGCAAGTTCTCGTGCATGGTAACAGAACACTATCCACCCATATTGCCTAATTAGCCCATTTCAAGTCAATGTACGCTCTTAAATTACGATTTTCTCCTCGCTACTGCTAATTGGTGATGCCCATAGTGACGAATTAATGGGTTTCTAAAAGACCTTCTAGAACCATGGATTCTAGCTCAGCCGATAACTCTTTCCTAACACTGAGTAGTACATTTCACAAACGATCCTTGTCTGGTGCACAATTCTCTTTAGCTGTATTGGTGTGTGCAACACCTCGCAGTTTCCCATATTTAGTGTACCAGAAGGAATTTAGATAAAATACTGTGATTTTTCTTTACTGTATTAATTTGCTTTACAAAATTGTTGTCTTGTAGATTTTCCTGGTAAATAATGTGCTCACTTATTCCTTCTTTATTCTCTGGAATATCTAGAACTTCCTCTTGTGCACCTATTTTTAGGATAAGTTTAAGCTATCCTAGGTGCACCCAACCAAGGATATCAATACATTTTTCAATAACATACACCATTCTTTCAATTTCTGAAACAAAAAAAGCCGCGTATTTAGCCGATGACCTCCACAGGCACTGATATGTATTTTACTTGGAAGAGGATGATTCCCATAGACTATGAAAGAAAGTGCCATCGGATAATGTGGTGAATTTAGAACCAGAATCAAGTAGCAGATTTACCTTTAATCATGTATGTGAACATTAATGTAAGGATCATTGTAAACAATATCATCATTATCTATATCAGAACTATCCATGTTACCACCATCATCAATATTGCTATAAAGATCATTTTGAGTGTCCTTTATAGATACAATTGAAGTGTCAATGGAATCAGGTAATTCATTAGTCCTTTGTCCATTTGTAATAGCATTCACAATAATGTTAGAAGATTTGCAAAACACAGACAACATGCCCTCTCCGACATCAATTGTAACAGTCAATATCAGACTCCCAAGACCCAGACTGAAGTGAGAGCCTTTTTAGGTCTCACACGATACTATAGGAGGTTTGTCAAGGGGTATGGCACAATTGATGTTCCCTTAAATGAGTTGACATCCAAAAAGCTGCCCAGAAAGGTGATCTGGACTGAATCTAGCCAGATGGCTTTTGATGCCCTGAAGGCTGCCATGTACACAGCACCTGTGCTGAAGGCACCTGACTACTCCAAGGAGTTTGTTGTGCAAACAGACGCCTCAGAGCATGGCATTGGAGCAGTACTCTCACAGCTCAATGAAGAGGGCCTAGATCAACCTGTAGCCTTCATTAGCAGGAGGTTATTTCCCAGCGAATTTAGGTGGAGCTCCATAGAACGTGAAGCTTTTGCTGTGGTCTGGGCGCTGAAGAAGCTAAGACCCTACTTGTTTGAGACTCACTTCCGGGTTCAGTCCGACAGCAGGCCCCTCTGATGGTTAATGCAGATGAGGGGTGAGAATCCAAAACTGTTGAGGTGGTCCATTCCCCTACAGGGGATAGACTTTATGGTGGAACACCGCCCTGGCACAGAACACGCCAATGTTGATGATCTGCCCAGGTTCTTCCACCTTAGTGATGAGAACTCCCATGAGGTTGTAGTTGATCCCCACTTTCAGCTGGGGGGCACACATGTTAGACCTTTCATCCTTGGCGTGGTTTCCCCTAACTTTTTGCCTCTGTTTCCCAGGGTGTTGATGTGTGCTGGACTCTGTTTTTGCTGTTTTTGTTACACTGGGCACTTTACCACTGCTATCCAGTGCTAAAGTGCAAGTGCTCCTGTATAAAATGTGTATGTAATTGGTTTTCCATGATTGGAATATTTGATTTACTGGTAAGTCCCTAGCACAGTGCACTAGAAGTGCCCAGGGCCTGTAAATCAAATTCTACTAGTGGGCCTGCAGCACTGGTTGTGCCACCCACATTAGGAGCTCTGTAAATATGGCTGAGACCTGCCACTGCAGTGTCTGTGTGTGCAGTTTTAAACTGCCAATTCGACTTGGCAAGTGTACCCACTTGCCAGGCCTAAACCTTCCCTTTTCTTACATGTAAGACACCCCTAAGGTAGGTCCTAGGTAGCCCCGTGGGCAGGGTGCAGCGTATGTTTAAGGTAGGACATATACTAATGCGTTTTATATGTCCTGACAGTGAAATACTGCCAAATTTGTTTTTCACTGTTGCAAGGCCTATCTCTCTCATATGTTAACATGGGGGGGCTACCTTTAAACATGATTAAAGCGTAGATTCCATTTGGGAGCAGATTGACATCTGGAGTTTGGGATCCCTGAGCTCACAATTTAAAAATACATCTTTTAGTGAAGCTGGTTTTGAGATTGTGTGTTTGAAAATGCCACTTTTAGAAAGTGGGCATTTTCTTGCTTAAACCATTCTTTGGCTCTGCCTGTTTGTGGATTCCCTGTCTGGGTCAGTTTGACAGTTGGTCTGTTTGCACCTCGCTCTAGACAGTGACACAAAGGGTGCTGGGGTGTAGCCTTCATATCCTGATGAGCCGTCTGTGCTAGGAGGGAGGAGAGGAGGGGCCACTTACACCTGAAAGGGCTGTGCCTGCCCTCACACATTTCAGTCTCCAACCTCCTGGTGTGTGTCTGGGAGTTGGCCTGGGCAAGGCAGGATTTCACAAACAAGAGAGACTTTCCTTTGAAGTAAGTCTACTTCAAAGGCCAAAATGGGTATAAGAAGGCCACCCAAAACCACAGACGTTAGATCACTTCTGGACATCAAGAGGAAGCTGTGCCTGCCGAGAGCTGAAGAGCTGAGGAGAAGTGCTGCCCTGCCTGTGACTGTGCTTTATGGAGCTATCCTGCAGTTGCTGCTTCTGTCTGTGCAAGAGGACAAAGACTGGACTTTGTGTGCCTTACAGCTTGTGAAAAAATCTCCAAGGGCTTGTCTTGAGTTTGCCTCCTGTTGCTGAAGTCTCGGGGCCATCAAAGACTTCTCCTGCCAGCACCTGGACTCTCTGCTGAGACTCCTGCCCTACCAAGTGGTGACCTTTCCAGCTCCTGGAGCCTTGGAAGGTGAAGCTGGCAGATCAAGACTGCAAATCCATGCACAGACTGCCGTGCAGGGAAAAATGTGACACACCTTCCGAGACACGGCAGAAAAACGACGCATCGCTGGCTTCGTGGCAGAAATCAACAATCCACTGGCATCATGGCTGGAAAATTGATGCACGGAGCTGGAAGAACGGCACGCACACCCGCTGACGGAGGCTGTTAACATCGCAACCCACATTGCGTGGTTTTGCTGAGACCGTGCAGCAGGATTTTCGACGCAAACCTTCCTGGGCGTGGAAAAACTACGCAACACCTGCCCGGACACGAGTGCTGCCTGGATCGACGCATCGCTCCCCTGAGGGGAGGAAAAGCAACGCACTCTGACCCGACCTGAGAAGGAGAAACGATGCACGTCTTGCTTGGGGTGAGAAATCGACGCACTGCTTACCTTTTTCGACGCCACTCGCCCGTGCGTGTTATTTTGACGCTACTCAGGTACTTTTCAATGCTAACAGTGTTTTACCTGTTTTCTCAAGGATTTAAGACTCTTTTTGCTTTTTAATTAATAACTTGACTTCTGTATGTTGGATTTTTGTCGTTGTGGTCTTGTTTTGTTTAGATAAATATTTTCTATTTTTCTAAACCTGTGTTGTGTCATTTTGTAGTGTTTTCAATAAGTTACTGTGTGTTTTGGTACAAATACTTTACACCTAGCACTCTGAAGTTAAGCCTGCCTGCTCGTGCCAAGCTACCAAGGGGGTGAGTGGGGGGTTAGCTGAGGGTGATTGTTCTTTACCCTGACTAGAGTGAGGGTCCTTGCTTGGACAGGGGTTAACCTGACTGCCAACCAAGATCCCATTTCTAACACCATTTAGTGAAGAGGACTGTGTTGTAGAAATCATCTGTAAAATCACCTGTAAAAAATGGAGGTCTAAAATACGACTACAAACAAGTTTGATAGTGCCTCCTTAAGCCACCTACACTATAGAAAACCCACCAGTTTCAGGAATAAATGATGACACAAAAGTACTTAAACATACTATCACTAAGGTGAAGTATGCCCTAGCAGCAGAATCAAGTCTAACATTTTGCTGAAGCAGCAATATTGAGAAGACAAGATCACCAAGAAACACTGACACTGTCAAGGAAGAAAGTTCACAAGATAAGATCAGCTGCACCACTGCACATTGAAGATCTCAAAGGTTTAGGGTCGGTTTAGCGTTGCTTATGTAACGCGAAACTTGTTTGTGCATTCACAAACCAGTGCAAATAGGTATTTGCATTGGTTTGTGTAGCAAGGTAACACAAAGCAGCGCAAAACACTGCTTTGCATTACTTTGCATCAAGGAGGCGTTACATGGGTGGTACATGGGCGTTCCCATGCTACCACCAATGCTTTTTGACACTTAACCCTATGCTGGAAAATCAGAAGAAAGGATTTAGCACCAAAAATTAACACCTTAGAAAAGCAGGCTCTAAAAAGAGAAGTGTTTTTATTTCTCCCTACTTTTCCAACTTTGCATGTGTGCTGCACTGTACAGCACACATACAAAGTAGGAAAATCATTTTCACTTGTCTAGGCATAGTATTTTGTACAGGAAGGGTACTATTCCTGTACAAAACCTATGCAGGACTCATGCACACACCCTAGCACTGTGGCGCTAAAGTGTGTGTGTGAGACATGGCAGATTAAATCAGTGCCGGCGCTAGGGAGAGGAGAAAGCCTTATCTCTGTGAATATGGCTCTCTCCTGCTCTCGCCTTGTCACGCAGCACAGTGCATCTTCTTTGAGTGTTGCACTGCACTGCGTGACACCTTTCAGAATCTGAGCCCTAGTCTGAAATGCTAGGCCTAGAAGAAGGACGAAATGCCCCTAAGTACAAGTAGAGGTCAGAAAGATGGGCGGAATGCCCATTAGCACAAACATTACCAAAGAGGAAGTACACACCCAGACAGACGAACAGAAGAGGTTAAGTACTGGCACAGCTGGATCAATGTCAGATTTCTGGTGACCATGCAGGTGACCCAGCAGCCAGCACATGGTTAACAGGTAATTGACTCTAAGAAAAAGTGAATGGAACCCGGTTGTTAAGCTCGAATAAGGAGCTGAGTAGACAAGAATAAAAGAAAAGCATACATGAATTGGAGGTCAGGAAAAAGTAGATGCAGTGGTGATGAATAGAAGAAAATCACAAAGGTGAAGGGTAGTCCAATCAGTTTCTTCCTGATGCATAGCAGTCTTCAGATCATGAAAGGTCTTCAGACTTCACCAATAGCAGTTCAATGGTAAAATCGCAGTGCGAGCAAACAGTGACACCATAGGGTGTCAACTTAGAGGTCATACAGAATGTTACTGGTCTGACGTCGGACAATAGTAATTTGCTTAAACCACCTGTGCAAAATGTAGAAGACTGGAAAGTAGAAATATGGCCATTGTCAGTGGGAAAACGGTGCATAAAGTGTGAGAAGGTCAGAGAGGAAAAAGAGAGAGGGGTAAAAGAGAGAGAGAGGGGAAGAAAGAGTGTGTGTGTCTGTGTTTCTGCATAGAAAATGACATTACTGGTGTCCTGACAAAGCTGTCTTCAAAAGAAGAAGCCAAAAGGACTCATTTCCATCACCCATCTGCACAGTAAGTGACATTACTGTATTTTCCATCATCTTCCTGCATTAGTAGTTACATCAATGGATTTTCCATCATCCATCTGCACAAAAAGTAATATCACTCATCCCCGCTCCCAGTAACTACTTAAATGGTGGGTGCATCACAGACACGCAGTGGATGCGCTCAGCGTCATAATCACTGACGAGCCAAAGGCAAACTTGTCTGTGCCTTGACCACACCCAGTGCCAGGAACCCAGATCCTCCCCCAGGCCACTACCATGCTGCATCCTTGCATGCCCTCAAGCCCACCCACCATGCCCCACACTGCTGCCTAACCGCACCATACAACACCCAGTGAGTATTCTCCTGCGCTTCCTGAAAGTTTTTATGCACTTACCCACACTGAACACTAACCGCACCTGTACCAACAGCTTCCAACACCCCACTCACTAGCACTCCCACAGCCCTGCATCCACCAACACAACACTTTACACTCACATTTATGATAATCAACACCCTCTCACAAAACTTGCTCCAGAGGTCTGAGGCTACAACTCCTTGGATCTAGTTTTCCTCACAGAAACCTGGATGAACCCCACTTCAGCACCTGACATTGCCACAATCATCCCCTGGCTCCAGGATTGCCACGCAAGACAGACTTCCCAAGCCAGGTGTGGAATCACCATCAACCACAAGAACACCATCAGCTGCACCACCTCTATGGACATGTCCTTCTCCAACATGGAACTCCTGTTGCTCAAGCTCCATTTCACAGTTAACTTCCCCCTAAGCGGCATATCCACAGGCCATCAGGACTGCACACCAACTTCACTGACACCATCAGAGACTCTGTCACACCACTCGCCTGAGACTCTAGCAATTACATCCTACCCAGAGACATGAACTTCCACCTGGAAGGTCACACCTACCCCAACTTAAAAGCAGTCATTGGAAACTGTGGTAGCATGGGCCTCACTTAAAAAGTAAAGGGACCTATCATTGTCACCAGATAACTTCTGGACTTGGGCTCTATTTTTACCACCTTCTACAATATCTGAGTCAACAAGCCCACACCAGTATCCTGGACGGACCATGCCCTCAGCAATTTCAGCACCTCTATTACGGTCCAAAGCACATGTCCTACCACCAGATGGGCCCAAAGAAACTGGAACACCATCACTGACAAAGGCTGGAACACCACTCTCAGTCTCAACACCCTCCTATCCAAACATAGAAACAGCCTCCCCAAAGCCATCAAGATCTTCAACAATAGGATCACGTCCTGCACCAACTCACCATCCCCCCTCAAATAAAGAAATGCATCAATATCTAAACCCTAGGCGAGTTGGTACATGAAGGACCTTAGACTGATGAAATGCTACTACAGACAACTGGAGCAGAAATGGAGAATGAGCCAGAACAATGCAGACCAAATGATCTGGACCACCAAACAAACCAGTCTTGCACCATATCGATGCCAGCACAAACCTGAAGAAAAGAAACCTTCTCAAACATGAAGGATATGACCAGACCAGTGGCTACTTTCAACTCTATCATCCTCTTGCAGGACTTCTTCACCAATCTCTTTCAATCCTTCAACATCAAAATCACTGCCAATTACAGCAACTACAAGCCGCAATCCAACCCAACAGACTTTGCCAAATGCATCTCAACCTTATCAAAAGGACCAGTGCTAACCACATGGTCCCTCATCACTCCATGTGAAAGCACTGCAACCACGAAATCTGTCAATTTCAGGAACCCTCTCAGACCTCTGACCCCCACCATGCCTACCACTGAAGATTGCAACCCATAGGCACCAAGCTCATACCCATTCAGAATGCCTCTACCTCTTCCCCAACCTTCCCAGATGCTTAGAAACAAATAGAAGTCCTCCTGTTTCTGAAGAAACTCTCTAGGGACCCTTCAAAAACTTACCAACTACAGACCAATCTCCCTGCTACAATTTGTGGCCAAGATTTCAACAAATACCTCACCAAATACTTCAACAGCCACCAATTCCTTGACATCCACTCATTCTGGTTTCAGACAAAACCGCAGCATGGAAACTGCTCTCATCACAGCAATGGATGAAATCTGCATGTATCTGAACGGAGGAGACATGGAAGCCATCAGCCTCCTAAACCTCTCCTCAGTGTTTGACACAGTACCCACCACATCTTCATTGAAAGCTCCTTCTTGACTGGAAGGACCCAGTCAGTTTGGCACCACACACCTCGGATGCCCATGACCTCATCTATGGAGTTCCACAAGAATGCTCCCTGAGTTCGACCCTCTTCAACGCATACACGATCCATCTAGCCAGCAGCATCCACTCTCATGACACCAATGTCCACTCCTATACTGATGACATGCAACTGAGGGCCAGATGTATACTTTTTCAGAGCCGCATTTGCGTCATTTTTTTACACAAAAGCTGCGCAAACGTGCAAAATATAATTGACTGTTGTAAGTTTGCACCGCTTTTACGTCAAAAAATTACGCAAATGCAGCGCTAAAAAGTATTAATCAGGCCCTAAATCTTTCCCTGCCAGACGAGACATCCAGTACCTGGATCAAGTTCAATGCCTGCATAACTGAAATCACAAATTGGATGAAGATCAACTTTCTCAAGCTGAACTCTAACAAAACTGAAAATGTGATCTCCC
The DNA here is from genome assembly GCF_031143425.1 of Pleurodeles waltl. Taxonomy (NCBI): domain Eukaryota; kingdom Metazoa; phylum Chordata; class Amphibia; order Caudata; family Salamandridae; genus Pleurodeles; species Pleurodeles waltl. The sequence goes on from NC_090439.1 coordinate 781,611,138, forward strand.
AGAAGAGAACTTCACTGTGGAACTCCCTCTGACGTCCAACAGAGCTAGAACCAACACTCACCCCCACAATCTTGGTGTTGTCATCAACAGTAAGTTTGACCTGAGTGCCCAAGCTTGCATACAATGAAGATGTTGAGGAAAATTTTCAGATGCTCCCCATCAGCACCCACAAAACAGTCATTCACGCCCTTGCCACAAGCAACCTGAACTACTGGAACACCCTCTACCATAGGGTCAACAAGAATCTTACCAGACGGCTACAGATCATTCAGAACTCAGCAGTCAGAATCACTTTCAACCTCTATGGCACTTTCACATCACAACACACCTGAAGGAGCTCCACTGGCTCCCCATACACAAACAAGCACAAATCAAACTCCTCACCCACACTTTAAAGCTTTCAAGGCACTATATAATACTGGCCTAGCATACCAGAACAGTTGCATTGACTTTCACAAAGGTTCCAGTGACCTTAGCTCATCCAGATTCCTAATTGCACATATCTCACACATATGGAAAACCAGATCTGGTGGTCAACCCTTCTCCTACATTTCTCATAAAGCATAGATAGATCTGTTCACTTATTGAATTCTGCAAAAAACTGAAGACCTTGTGTTGAAGATGGCCCATGGGAGAGGATTTCCCTGAAATGTTTGCTTTTTTCTCCCGGTCCTTTGCTGACTCTTTCTGCGTGGCCTTCGGACTCTGGCCACTTTCCCACTGTACTGCAGTGAGTAAGTGCATGCTACCGTCCTGCACATTCAAGGAAGGGGCGCTTACGTGAGTGGTTGAGGTGGTGTACCTCTGAGTGCCCTGTACAAAGGTACACCACATATCTGGGGTGGGTACAGCCCTGGCTATAAGTGGGACATTGCACTGAGTGTGCCACCCACTAGAATGGCATGTTAAGCATGTATTGGGCCTGCTAATGGAGGCCTGTGGAGGCACAGTTTCATTTGGGCTTATGTTGGAACTACTAATTTAGTAGCCAATACTGAAGGGGGCCTCTGCTACCCCTCGAACGCCCCCTGAGGGGCAGAGAAGGTGGTAGATGGAAGGCTGGGCATATACATATGGGTGTCTCATGCCTGGTAGTGAAAAATCCCCATGTGGGGTTTCCCATAGTTTTGTGCTGATTCCCTACCTAGTAGCCTTAGGGTCCTAGGCACTTTCCCCTGTTCATATAGTGTAAAAGTGAGTGTGCATTCCTGAATATATAAGGAAGTGGTCCTGGCCAGTGTGTGCGCACATGCCCACTGGTGCTCCACATGCGTGCTGAGCCTCTCATAGCAGGTCTGTGCCTGCACACTTGCACCTATGGTGTTTTTAAACATGAGGCCAGCCTGTCATAACAGGCCTGGCTGTGCGCACTAGCACCTATGAGAATTCTAAATATGTATCAGCAAGTCACAACAGGCCTGGGTGTGTGGACTAACACCTATGGTGTTTTTAAATATGTATCTGGCCTGTCATAACACGCCTGGGTTTGCGCACTAGCACCTATGGGGTTTTTAAGTATGTCTCCTGCCTTTTGGTAGGTATCCACTGGGGACAAAGAAGCGAGAAATCTTACAAACTTCCCTCAGACAGTTAGAGGTAGATTTTGTGGTACAAGTTAGGATCCATGCCGATTTCCAAAAATACTAACAGAATACATGAATAAATTAAACTTCAGTGACTGTTCATAGGCACACTGTTGCTAGCTAAACCTTACTAGAGAAAAGCTTGAAAAAGCATTAACAATACCCAAGCGGCATTAATCTCATTTCTGGAGATTCTTTGTGGTGATTATAACTATTTCTTGGCAGGGGCTAGCTTGCAGTGGAATTGGCCATGGCCAGGACAAGAGGTATAGCAGACAGAGATCTTTCACTTGAGCATCTTTGGAAATTACTTGTCTAACTCTTAGGGGCAGATTTATACTTTTTTACGCAAACCCGAGTTAGCGCAGATTTGCGTAAAAAAAGTATAGCGCCAGCTAGCTCCATTCCATGATGCCGGCCGGGCACCATCCAAATGGCCAAGCCCAGGGGGACTAATGTTCCCTGAGCATGGCCATTAGGGCCAGCGCTGTGCAGGGGGCCCCAAGTCAATGCCCGAGCGGTGTTTGGCAAAAAAAATAAAAAATACTCACCCGGACTTACCTCTGATGGGTCCCCCATCCGTAGGTGACCTCCTGGTGTAGGTCGTGGTGGGTGGTGGTGTCCCTGGGGACAGGGAAGGGCACCTGTGGGCAATTTCCATGGTTTCCGACCATGGAAATCTGCCTACAGGTCCCCTTACGCCTGCCCTTACTGAGGCGTTAAATAATGGCTCTAATAAAACTTAGCACCATTATTTAAGGCACCCATCCTCCGTGCTGGATTTTAGCATGGGGGATAAATATGGCGCAAAAGTCATCTTGTCATTTTCTGGACAGGAACCCCTATCTTGTATCTCATTGACGCAAGGTAGGTTTTCTCCACCAGAAAACGACGTAAACTCCATTACTTTGACACTAGATATGTATAGCGCCAAAGTATAAATATGGAGTTAGGTTTGGGCTGAATTAACGTTAAAAAAAAAGACGCTAGTTCAGCGCAAGCCAAGTATAATAATGGGACTTAGTCTCATAGGCTTAATGTTCGAAGTCATATTACTGTTGTGTAGAAAAGCATGAAAGTACCACTGATGCTCCAACATGGCATCCTGTTTATCAGAATCAATAGATGCCAGATCGGTGAAGGCTCTGTTGCCAACCTTTGCAGTAACAGGGTATAGCCTCACCATGCCAATATACAGTTTGCTGTAACTATTACTAGAAGACCCAGATTCAGACAAAGTTCATAGGTCACAATTGGTACTGAAGGAACTTTGGTTTTGTGAAAATATTCCGAAACGTTTTGATGATTGGTCAATTAGACCTATGACTGTTAGAAGACTTTTGAAACCATTGAAGAGATTCTCCCTGGGCCTCACTGCCACAGGCACCAGACCATGGCCAGAAACGTATCATCCAGATGGACCGGAGCCTTGCTGTCTCACCTCGATGTAAATATTTGCTCGGTTTAGTTACAAGATATTTCTGAATGTGGAACTCTCCTACACTCCAGTGCTTTGTGTGAATCATATTCTACAACCATATTTGTGTGATAAAATGACCTCAAAACAAATAGATATCCTGCTAGTCCTAGGACTTATCACCACTGGTAGTAGTAATAGACGTCATGTAGAGGCCAAACCCGATTTGGCTCTGCAATGCCTAGCACTGTGCTTGTGACCCCTGGCCTCTGACTAAAGTAGGAAACTTGAAACAAAATCATTTACTACTGCAAGTGGTGCAGGTGTCAAATAGCCAAGAGTCAGAGAGAGGGGGAAGAATGGTGATAGAGGATTACACTATGAGTGATGTCATTCAGAGAAAGATGAGAAAGAGATAGCGAGAGAGAAACAGAGGGATCGACAGGTGTAAGAAAAGTAATGAAGAGACAGCTGGTAGGAGACTACGTAGAGGCAGAAGGAAGCAGGTGAGAACTTGTTGGAAATGGACGACTAAGAGAAAGAAAGAGGCAGCTGCTCAGAGAGAAGGAGAGGCAGACAGATAAGAAGGCAGTTAAGAGAGGTGATGGATACGATGCTGTGTGAGACTGTTCAGAGAGAAGGGTTTGGGAGAGAGAAGCAAGATAAAGAGGCAGGTTAGAAAGGCAGGTCAAAGTAGTAGGGAGGTGGACAGGTGCAAAAGTGATTGCTGAAAGAAGGAAGAGGTGTGATAAAGTGCCAAAGCTGACTAGTATACAAAGGTGATTATGCAGTGTACAGAGGAACACAGACAGGTCGGACAAAACAGCTAAGCAAAAGAAAGGGAGGAGGAAAGTTGATAGATTTGAAGAAGGTATTGGACAGAGACAGGTGAAACGGAGACAGACAAAGGAGCACAAGAGATGGGAGAAAGGTTAAATAGATGTGAAAAAGAGAAAATGAGATCAGTGACGAAGACAGTTATGATAGACGGGAGGGATAGAGAATGAGACAACAGGTGAGATAGACAGGTGAGAGATAATACAACTAGTTCACAAAGAGGAAGTGGTAGTGGGGCACATTTCATACCATGTGACTTCCTATGATGTCATTGGGGTCAAAGAGGATGTAAAGTCACTTCCACTACCCCTGGCATTTTGGTGAATTGAAGCCCATGGTGGTAGCTGCAAACACAAATCTGGAAAAATGCTGGCGTAGAGTACATAAAATAGGAAAAATAGTTTTTATAGGAGTTAATCTCCAGAAATCATCACTTGAAGTACTTTTAGTGCAAATGCACTGGAGAGTTGTTATTTTTGCTCTCAGTTTGACACATACAACCCATACCTGTGAGGTTTCAGCTCCAGGGCAAAGTTCCTATCAATCCAAATGACTGTATGACTTTGGCAGCCATTGCTGCTCTCTTGTCCTGTACCAAAATGAGCTGAGCAAATGCTAATCAATGCAAATTCCATCTAAGGGCATGGAGTCCGGTATCAACTGACAAAGAATGTTCAGCTTTGCGAGGTTTTCTGATGAATCACCTACCAGAGGAATCCAATCGTTGGATCTAGTAATACAATGCTCCTCGTTTGGCACCACCCTCCCATCTGTATCTCTTTCCAAGGCAAACGCTATCTATAATGCCACAGGTAACGTGGTTGCAAATTCTAGGTGTCTAAGATACTGCCTGCATTCCAATTTTGTCTGCAATGTGCTATCCAGCAGAGGGATAATGACCCCCTTTCAATGTCACTGACTTTATTTGTTTCTTATCCCTGTTCACCGGAGCCACTCGATCAGCACAGCCAAATTCAAGGAGGTTTTTTCAGATCAGATCTTAAGAAAGCCTCCTCTGGAAGGGATTTATTTGTATTAAAATATCTAGGACTGAAGGAAGGTTCATCTTAGGAAAAGTTCCACTAAACACTGTGCGTTTGTGAGCCATTGTGACTTTAAGGTATTGTAACTATGCCACAGTTACATACAGGATAACATTAGTTTACTTAGCTATGGGTAATCAGACTGCAGAGGATACAAGAGATTAAGCAAAGAGCCGTGATGTCCACTGTTCAGGTGCTCCCTCAATGCTAGCAGATGGATCGACATATGTAAATGAGCAGCTCCTTGCCTTTGGTATACTGGTCCGAATGTGCATGTGGCACAACTCACATCTGGGAAGGAGCATTCTGCTCCGGGATCTTATGTATACTTGCAACCGGACAGACAATGGTTAGCTTCAAGTAGGTTAGGACAATTTGGCATTTTTCAGCGACAGCTGGCAGACCTCTCATGTTAACTAGCGCTGCACGGATAATCAAAATATGCATTTTTAAAATCACGTACGTGGGTGAGGCCCAGAGAGATCTTACAAACCAGCAAAAGACAAACTTCATATATCCAAAAAACAAACCTTCTGGCACAACCCTGAACCTTGGCGATCCCTGGCAGTTGGCTTCCATTGTAATGTTTTGTTTGGTAGACTCTAATTGCGATGAAAAGAGCTGCTTATCTTTGATTTTCTTTCATCTATTTTTCTCCAGGTTTTTGTGGTATTTAGGCATTAGTTTTTACTTTTTTGAGAACTTGGGGGCATATTTTCTAAACTTTCACACAAAGCAGGGTCACAAGCAAAGTTGCTGAGCTCAGTTGAGTGAAAGGGAGAGTGCGGAAATGTGCAATATTTACACAGAAAGATATAGAGCATTTCTTCTCTCTCCTTGTGCAAGCACACTTCAGGCAGCCTAGTGGATAATGCAGGCATCCTTGCACCATAGGGCAAGGGTGCCTGCGGTGCAAGAAGAATTGTTTTTGTGCAGGAAGGAACACCTTCCTGCACAAAAACGATTTCTTGAGACATTTTCCTTTTTCTCTGTGTCCTGCTGGTCGCAGCACACAGAGAAAGAGGAAATAGCAAAGAGAAAAAATATTTAATCTTCTGGGAGGCATAACAATTTCACGCAATCAATCAAGAACATTAATAATCAATGACATTAGTAATCAATAAGAGTTAGTAATTGTCACACACCATGACCTTTCAGTCATTAAAATCCACACCTTTTAGTAAAAGTTAGAACATTTATTTCCCTATATTAACAATGCTAATGTCACGTATGATAATCTCAAAACCAAGTGATAAACATACAGAAACATCACTGGCTGTCCAAAGCGGTGAAAGAAACTCAATCTAATCAAAGCTTGAACTACTACACATTCTAAAGTTACAGCGCAAATCACCAACAAGAATAATTGCGCAAACGATATCACATACATTAGATTCAGCAAGGAAATACATCAAACATTACTCCCTATAGCAAATTCTCATTAGTGAGGATCCTTATCTAACATCAGATTAGCATCAGCATGTTGAGCTTCATGCAAAACAATTTAGTCAACACAAATTTGGAAAACATCTAACTATGGCTCTATCAAAACAGTGCGGTTGGTACCTAGAAAGGAAAAGCATAGATATTCCAAGTCACATTTGGTAATTGTATACCTCTCCTCAAATTGATCGGCAAGCTAAGATAGTCTTTGTCATCAGGACATCAGTTCAGTCCACAAGGCATCAGGATTCAGCCTCAAAGTTAAAAAAACACAAAGTCTTTAACATTAAAGTTAAGCACCTCTCCTGTCAAGATGCTCAAGAAAGTAACGTCCCTTCAGCAAGAAAGAAAATAGGCAAATGGCTGTCTTCCATCCGTGCAGTCTGGCTAAGTTAGATTTCCTAAAACTACTTCCCAAGTCCCTATTGGTCAAGGGATCGCATGTTCACATTTTGTCAAATAAAACTAAAACTTCAAATCTATGATTTCTACTAGTACACGGTTTACATGTGGCTGATTGGCTTCTCTTGTAATGTCCTCATCATTCAGCTCTTCAGGTAACAATATTGTTGCAGCTTATACTCCATGTCACTTTCTCTATTGTTCTCCTCCAGAGAATGTCAGTCTTACACACATTACATTTACATTGTTACATTTAGCAAGAACAGCAACTTTTAGCAATAGGTACTCATGAGAAAGACTTTTAGCTACAAGCACCTTAGGACAGTACAGTGGAAAATCACAATTTAATTTTCTAAGCAAACATTTTATTAATCGGTTCAGAAATAGAGCTTGACATGAGGCCGTGCACCTAGGCTAAGACCTCTGCTAAGCTAAGGCTTACAATTAATAAAGCTAATACTTTATGCATAACCCTCATAAGTAATATGATGTATTACTACATTAATCAAACAAAAGCTCCATGTTTCATATTAATAAGCCATTAACAAGTATACTTTGTTGTAGGAAAGTCCTCCTTTTTGCTCTGGTCACCCCCACATTTTTTGGACAGGTACTGGTGGTTACTGACTCTCGGCTGTGCCCTGGGTACTGCTTACCAGTCCCAAGGTCAGGTCTCTGTGTAAAGTGATATGCAAATTATGCTAATTATAATTGGCTAAATTAACCTACCTATAAGTCCCTAGTATATGGTAGGGGATGTAGGTTTAGGGACCAAAGCATAGGTAGCGCACTGCTGAGATGCCCAGTGTCATTTTAAAGACAGGCCTGCCTTGCTTGCTGCTTTTAAATTAAAGTTATATGCAAATTTGACTTTGGAATTAAAAGTAGTTCCAAAGCATTAAACAACCTTATTTTTACATATAAGTCACCCCTAAGGTGTGCCCTATGTGCTCCTAGGGCTGGGTGCCATGTAACTATAAGCAGGGACCTTATAAAAATAGTTTTATAAGCCCTGGTGAGGTAAAAACAGCCACATTCATTTTTCCCTCATTGTAGTGAATGGCCTTCATAGGCTAGAATGGGGAGACTTTATTTTAATTTTAAAAGTCCCCTTAAATGACAGATTCAAAGAGTTTGGTATAAAATGAATTGTTATAATAAATCCCACAACTTCCAGTTGTTGGATTTAATATAACTTGTTCAGGTAAAGAGTTTTAAACTTTACCTGAAAAGTTGCCAATTTCAGCCCTGCATTGTATTGTCTGCTGTGCTCTGATTGGCCAGCCTCTGGCAGCCTGACCAGGCTGCCTTGATGAAGTGTGAAGCGGTCTGGCTTCACACAAAGAGATGTGCCTGTGGGAGGGAATCTCCTCTCAGCAGATGGTGAGGCAGGAAGGGGGAGGGCTGCCAAACTCGTTTTCAAAGGCAGAGAAGGACATTTGGAGCAACCCAGCAACACCACCACATCCTGCAACCCCAGACAACTGGGTGCCCCCGTGATTAGATTAGGAGAGGGTAGGAGAGAGGTGTGTATATGATTTTTAGCCACACCAGTGGGTGGGCTCAGCCAGATGTAACCTCCAAAAATCATTTTCAGCCATGATGGATTTTTGAAGAATGTTGCCTCCTGGGATTGATTTTTGCCACACTTCCCAGGAAGTGGTCATCACAGGGGGAAGGACCCTGCACCTGATTGGAGAATCAGGCCACCCTGTTTTTCACCCAGGAGCAAGGATAAAACTGGCAGACCTGCACCCACACCTCAGATCCCCGTCAGATTCCAACAAGGAAGAACCAAAGGAGAAGAAGGACTGCCCTGCTGGTCCCCTGGCCTGCACCTGGAACCTGCACTAAGAAAGACTGCACCAGCTGCACACTTGGGCTTCACCACAAGAAGGACTTTGCCTGGCTTCAACTGGTTCATTGAGGGACTCCCTGTTTGCTAGAGGTGAAAAATTGCTAACCAGGGTCCCCTGCACCAACTCCTGAAGAAATCAACCAGCTGACCCCTACCCAGTGGCCAAAAAGGATTTTATGCCAGGTGCATTCTGGGAGTTGTAGTCCACAACCCCAAGGATCATCTCAGAGCTTCTGGACCCTTGCGGTGAGCTGTGGACCCCAAAAGAACCTTAAAAGAACATCTGGGAGAAGACCCGGAAGTTTGGAGAAGTTTGGAGAACTTTTGAAAAAAAGATCCATAAAGGGACTGACCCGCCGCGGTAACTCTAGCCAGCTTGCCTCAACCGCGACGCGGTCTGATTTGCAGGTTCGTCCCGGTGAAGAAAATCTCTAAAAAAGAGACTAAGTCAGAACGGGGACCTCCCAGCCAGCGTATCCGAGGAGGGCTCCAAGGACGTCGGATCAAGATCCAGGTTTACCCTGGTCAAAGGATTTTCGCCCTGAAAAAATGACTACGTCCGAAGGTAAAATTCTCCACCGAGGATTCCCGTGACGGGTATCTGGAGAAGGGTTCCAGGAGGTTGGCTTGGACTGGCAGGTTCGTTCCGCTGAAGAAAATCTTCAGAAAAACAACTAAGTGCGAAGGTAAACTTTTGACCGAGGCCTCCCGCGGCCTGTAGCCGAGCCGGGCTCCATCGCGGTCGGACTTAAACTTTGACTTTGCCCCGGTCGAGGTGCAACCAGATGACCCGATTGGCGCTTTTTGTTTCTAGGCGCTAAAAAACAATAATTCTTTTAAAAATTCACATCTCCGGTTCTCCTTATCCGATTTTAGTCGTTTTTGTGTCATTTTAAAGATAAAGTTATAATCTATTTTATAAATTGGTTTTGGATTTTTAAATTGTTTCCTGTGTTTTATTTAATTACTGTTTTGTGATATTTGAACGCTTTATACTCTGCCTAAGTTAAGCCTTGTCACTCGTTGCCAAGCTTCCAAGGGTTCAGCTGGGTTTAATTTACTGAGACCTAACTGGACCTAAGTGGAGGTTAGTGGCCTATTGTTAAGTGTAGGTACCTACCTGCCCTTACCAATAACCCATTTTCCAAAATTTTTGGTGGGCAGTGGTGGGATCCTGTACTTGTGTTCAGTATCACATCACAGTTTTAAGTAAAACAAATTAAAAATCCTTTAAATTGTCCTAGTGCAAAAATTGCTTTCAATTTTTAATTTGGATTAATTTCAATTATTGAATTTTTGTGATTTTTCGAAATTCTTGTTTCCAATTTTTGCAAAACGTTTTTGTTGACACAAAACTAGGGAACCATGGAGCTTGATCTGGCTAGATTACCCACACTGACAGTAGTCCAGCTTAGGGGATTGTGTACTGAAAGAGGGTTGCCTGCAAACACTGACCCCAGGAAGCATGCCCTGATCAAATCCCTGACAGCATAGGCTGGGGCCCAAGAGGTAGACTCGGAGGAAGCTCCAGAGGAGGAAGTAGCAGGGGAGGATGCTAGCTCCAACCACTCAGGGGAGGGAGGGCATCTGAGCCTAAGTGAGGAGGAGGAAGACAGGTCCTCACTGCACACAGTTACTAGTGTCATACCCAAAGCTAGTTGGGGGAAGGGGGTCTCTTCAGGAGGAAATAACCTGTCCCTCAGGGAAAGAGAGCTAGAGGCCCAGCTAGCATTTATAGCTTTGGAGGCAGAAAAGCTGGCCCTAGAAAAGAAAAAGTGGGCAAGGGAAGAGAAAAGAGATGGTGGCAGTGACAGAGAAGCTGAGGTGTCAATGGGTGGAGGGTTTTGCCCCAGATTACCCAAGGGGGTGGTTCCTGCCTATGTAAAGGGGGGTGACACAGACAATGGGCTGAAGGCCTTTGAGAGGGCCCTGCAGATGAGGAGAGTCAAGCCTCAGTACTGGGGTTCACTTCTTTGGGAGTTGGTCCCCTACTCTGGGAGGGGTAGGCTCCTAACCTTGAGGGGGGAGGAGGCAGATTCATACCCCAGTATGAAGAGATGCTTGACTAAGAAGTTTGGTATTACCCCACAGCAGTATAGGCTCAAGTTTAGGGACACCCAAAAGACAAGCACCCAGTCCTGGGTAGACTTTGTGGACATCTCAGTTAAAGCACTAGAGGGCTGGATACAGGGCAACAAGGTAAGTACCTTTGAGGGACTGTACAATTTGATTATGAGGGAGTACCTTCTAACCAATTGTGTCCAAAAGAAGCTCCGCCAGGATCTAGTTGACTCTAAGTTGACTAACCCCAGAGAGCTGGGGGAGGCAGCAGATGACTGGTTAAGAACTAGGGTTAACCAGAAACCCCCAGGGGGCGATCAGAAAAAGGGAGGACATGGTTCTTCTCAGGGGAAGAACCAAGGGAAAGATGATAAATAGCCCAAGGAGTCCTCGCAAGAGTCCCGAAAAACTTCTCAGGGTGGGGGAGCCCTGAGCCATTCCACTTCTAAGGGAAGGGGTATCAGAGGAAACATTATGATCCTGTTAAAGCAGGAAAGTTTCAGGAGCTTGCTAAGGCCGGCAAGTGTTTGTGTGTCATCAACCTGGACACAAAAGAGAAGATGCTATCTGCTCCAAGAAGCCCCCCACTGGTGGGCAATCCCAGGGGATTGCTAGTGTAGGGTTGGGGGTGGAAGTTGGCCCAGGGCTGGGATCAGGGTACACAGAGGTCACCGTATTATCCATGGGTCGGGTGGACATTGCAACTATGGCCACCTTACCTCCCAGCATGGAGAGGTATAGGCAGAGGCCTAAAGTCAATGGGACTGAGGTGGAAGCTCTGAGAGATACAGGAGCCAGTGTGACAATGGTCACAGAGAAACTGGTTTCTCCAGGACAGGTCTTACCTGGTGTCTTCCACCAAGTTACATATGCAGATAGCAGAACCCAACTCTATCCCATGGCCATGGTGAGCCTGGAATGGGGAGGTGTGACTGGCCCTAAAAATGTAGCTGTAGCTCCTGCCCTCCCAGTAGAGTGTCTGCTGGGAAATGATTTCAAAGCATCTGAATGGTCAGAAGTGGAGAGAAGGGTCCATGCACAGATGCTGGACCTCCCTGAATGGGTGTGTGCTGTGACCAGGTCACAGGCAGCACAACAAGGAAGTGCTGGACACTTGGACCCTGGAACAATGGGCCAAGCCTCCAAGAAGAATAGAAAGGGCACTGGGTCTGGCTTGCCAGCCCCTACAAGTACAGAAGATCAGGAGGAATCCAAACCTGAGGGGGAGGATCTGACCTCTGAGGGAGGGCCACTTCCCCTGCAAGCTCTGCCTGACTTGGCAGAACTGCAAGGGGCAGGTGGGCCCACCAGAGAAGAGTTGTGCCAGGGACAAAAAGAGTGCCCCACTCTTGCAGGCCTAAGGCAGACTGCTGTCAGGCAAGAACAAGGGGATACCAGTGGGACCCACAAGGTTTACTGGGAGGATGGAGTTCTCTACACTGAGCAAGGGACCCCAAACCAGTGGCAACTAGGAGAGTAGTGGTCCCCCAGAAGTATAGAGAATTCCTCCTTACTTTAAGCCATGATATTCCCTTAGCTGGACACTTGGGACAGACCAAGACCTAGAACAGGCTGATTATCCATTGCTATTGGCCCGAAATGTCAGAAAAAATCAAGGAGTTTTGCAGCTCCTGTGTTACCTGCCAAACCAGTGGCAAGGCAGAGGGCAAGCCAAAGGCTCCCTTGATACCACTGCCAGTGGTTGGGGCTCCCTTTGAGAGAGAGGGTGGGGATTGACATTGTTGGTCCCCTAGACCCACCAACTGCCTCAGGTAACAGGTACATTTTGGTAGTTGTAGACCATGCCACCAGGAACCCTGAGGCAATACCCCTCCGGACAGTCACTGCCCCCACAGTGGCTAGGGCCCTACTTGGTGTGTTCACCAGAGTGGGGTTCCCAAAGGAGGTGGTCTCAGATAGGGGCACAAATTTTATGTCTGCCTATCTGAAAGCCATGTGGGATGAGTGTGGTGTTACTTATAAGTTCACCAACCTCTATCATCCACAGACCAATGGTCTTGTAGAAAGATTTAATAAGACCCTGAAGGGCATGATCCTGGGTTTGTCTGACAAACTCAGGAGGAGATGGGATGTTCTCCTCCCATGCAGCTGTTTGCCTACAGAGAGGTGCCACAGAAGGGGGTCGGATTCAGCCCCTTTGAGTTACTGTTTGGGCACCCTGTAAGAGGCCCGTTGTGCTTGGTGAGAGAGTCTTGGGAGAAGCCTCTCAAAGAGTCCAAGGAGAATGTGCTAGATTATGTGCTGGGCCTTCGGTCACGCATGGCTGAGTACATGAAGAAGGCAAGCAGAAACCTGGAGGCCAGCCAAGAGCTCATGAAGCTCTGGCATGATCAGAAGGCTCCCATGCCTGAGTATCACCCAGGAGAGCTGGTGTGGGTTTTGGAGCCCATGGCTCCTAGGGCACTTCAGGCCAAATGGATGGGGCCCTATCCAATTGTGGAGAAAAAGGGTGAGGTCACCTACTTGGTGGACCTTGCACTCCCAGGAATCCTCATAGGATCCTGCATGTTAACAGGTTGAAACCCCACCAGGAGAGGGCAGACATGACCATGCTGATGGTCACTGATGAAGGGAAGGAGGAGGAGAGTGAACCTCTGCCACACCTCCTGCCCTCAAATGAACAAGATGGGTCAGTGGAGGGAGTGGCACTCTCTCCCAAGTCGACAGACAAGCAACAAAAAGACTGCAGACAAGTGTTTGAGCAGTTTGCTAGTCTGTTCTCCCTGACCCCTGGACTCACTAATTGGTGTGTCCATGACATTGACACTGGTGACAGCTTACCTTTCAAAAACAAGCTATACAGGCTGTCTGACCAGGTCAAGGCCAACATCAAAGCTGAAGTGGCTAAGATGTTGGAGCTCAAGATAATTGAGCCCTCTGACAGTCCTTGGTCTAGTCCAGTGGTACTGGTGCCCAAACCTAATCCCCAAGGTGGGAAGAAGGAATTGAGATTCTGTGTGGACTACAGAGGTCTAAATGCAGTCGCTAGGAGTGATGCTCACCCCATACCTAGAGCTGATGAGCTCATTAATAGGTTGGGGGCTGCCAAATTCTTGAGCACATTTGATCTGACCTCGGGATACTGGCAGATTGCCTTAAGTCCAGGAGCTAAGGAGAGGTCAGCATTTTCCACCCCAGAGGGCCACTTTCAGTTCAAGGTGATGCCCTTTGGCCTGAAAAATGTTCCTGCCACCTTCCAACGGTTGGTGAACAGTCCTGTCTGGGTTGAAATCTTTCAGTGCAGCTTATCTGGATGATATAGCTGTATTCAGTTCCACCTGGGAGAACCACCTGGTCCACCTGAAGGAAGTGCTTCAGACCCTGCTTCAAGCAGGCCTGACTGTCAAGGCAAGCAAGTGCCAGATGCTCTGTTGTGTATGTGGGCCACCTTGTTGGTGGAGGCCATGTACAACCTCTTCAGCCCAAGATCCAGACTATCCTGGAATGGGAGGCTCCTAAAACCCAGACTCAGGTCAGGGCCTTTCTTGGCCTGACTGGGTACTACAGGAGGTTTGTTCAGAATTATGGGACCATAGTGGCCCCTCTGATTGAGCTTACCTCCAAGAAACAACCCAGAGTGTCAGAAAGCTTTTGACACCCTAAAACAGGCTATGTGTTCAGCACCAGTGTTACTGGCCCCTGACTATAGCAAGGAGTTTATAGTGCAAACAGATGCTTCAGAGGAAGGGATTGGGGAAGTGTTAGCACAAGAGGGCCAAGATCAACCTGTTGCCTTCATCAGCAGGTGACTACTCCCTAGAGAGAAAAGATGGAGTGCCAATGAGAGGGAGGCCTTTGCTGTGGTCTGGTCCCTGAAGAAGTTGAGGCCATACTTGTTTGGCACTTACTTACGTGTACAAACTGACCACAGACATCTCAGATGGTTGATGCAAATAAGGGGGGACAACCCACAATTGTTAAGGTGGTCCATTTCCCTACAGGGGATGGTCTTCACAGTGGAGCACAGACCTGAGACTGCCCATGCCAATGCAGATGGCCTTTCCAGGTTTTTCCACTTAGCTGATGAGGACTACCAGGGTGTAAGTTAGTACCCATCACCTTTCATCTGAGGGGGGCAGTGTAGGAAAGTCCTCCTTTTTGCACTGGGTCACCCCCACACTTTTTGGACAGGTACTGGTGGTTACTGACTCTTGGCTGTGCCCTGAGTACTGCTTACCAGTCCCAGGGCCAGTGCTCTGTGTAAAGTGGATATGCAAATTAGGCTAATTATAATTGGCTAAGTTAACCTACCTGTAAGTCCCTAGTATATGGTAGGGCATGTAGGTTTAGGGACTACAGCATAGGTAGTGCACCCATAGGTGCACTGCTGAGGTGCCCAGTGTCATTTTAAAGGCAGGCCGCCCTTGCTGGCTGCTTTTAAGTTAAAGTTATATGCAAATACGACTTTGAAATTAAAAGTAGTTCCAAATTCTTAAACTACCTTATGTTTACATATAAGTCACCACTAAGGTGTGCCCTATGTGCCCCTAGGGCTGGGTGCCATGTAACTATAAGCAGGGACCTTATAAAATAGTTTTATAAGCCCTGGTGAGATAAGAACAGCCAAATTCCTTTTTCCCTCATTGTAGGTAGTGAATGGCCTTCATAGGCTAGAATGGGGATACTTTATTTTAATTTTAAAAGTCCCCTTAAATGACAGGTACATAAAGTTTGGTATCAAGTAAGTTGTTATAATAAATCCCACAACTTCCAGTTGTTGGATTTAATATAACTTGTTCAGGTAAAGAGTTTTAAACTTTACCTGAAAAGTTACCAATTTCAGCCCTGCATTGTTTTTGCTTCTGTGCTCTGTTTGGCCAGCCTCTGGCAGCCTGGCCAGGCTGCCTTGATGAGGTGTGAAGTGGCCTGGCTTCACACAAAGAGATGTGCCTGTGGGAGGGAATCTCCCCTCAGCAGATGGTGAGGCAGGAAGGGGGAGGGCTGCCAAACTGGTCTTCAAAAGCAGAGGAGGACATTTGGAGCAACCCAGCAACACCCCCACATCCTGCAACCCCAGACAACTAGGTGTCCCCCATTGATTAGATTAGGAGAGGGCAGGAGAGAGGTGTGTTTATAATTTTTAGCCAAACCAGTGGGTGGGCTCAGCGAAATGTAACCTCCAAAAATAATTTTCAGCCGTGAAGGATTTTTGAAGAATGTTGCCTCCTGGGATTGATTTTTGTCACACTTCCCAGGAAGTGGTCATCACAGGGGGAAGGACCCTGCACCTGATTGGAGAATCAGGACCCCCCTGTTTTTCCCCCAGGAGCAAGGATAAAACTGGCAGACCTGACCCACACCTCAGATCCCCATCAGATTCCAACAAGAAAGAACCAAAGGAGAAGAAGTCTGCCCTGCTGGACCTCTGGCCTGCACCTGGAACCTGCACTCAGAAGGACTGAACCAGCTGCACACTTGGGCTTCACCACAAGAAGGACTTTGCCTGGCTTAAACTGGTTCAAGGAGGGACTCCCTGTTTGCTAGAGGTGAAAAATTGCTAACCAGGGTCCCCTGCACCAATTCCTGAAGAAATCAACCAGCTGACCACTGCCCAGTGGCCAAAAAGGAGTTTGCGCCAGGTGCATTCTGGGAGTTGTAGTCCACACCCCAAAGGATCATCTCAGAGCTTCTGGACCCTTGGGGTGAGCTGTGGACCCCAAAAAAACTTAAAAGAACATCTGGGAGAACACCCAGAAGTTTGGAGAAGTTTTGAAAAAAGCTCCATAGAGGTACCAACCCGCCGCTGTAACTCTAGCCGGCCTGCCTCAACCGCGACCCGGCCTGATTTGCAGGTTCGTCCCGGTGAAGAAAATCTCCAAAAAAGAGACTACGTCCGAACGTACAAAGTTGACCGGGTCCTCCCAGCCAGCGTATCCGAGGAGGGCTCCAAGGACATCGGATCAAGATCCAGGTTTACCCCGGTCGAAGGATTTTCACCTCGAAAAAATGACTATGTCCGAAGGTAAAAATCTCCACTGAGGATTCCTGCGACGCGTATCCAGAGACGGGTTTCAGGAGGTCGGATTGGACTGGCAGGTTCGTCCCGCTGAAGAAAATCTTCAGAAAAACGACTAAGTGCGAAGTTAAACTTTTGACCGAGGCCTCCCGCGGCCTGTAGCCGAGCTGGGCTCCATCCCGGTCAGCCTTAAACTTTGACTTTGCCCCGGTCGAGGTGCAACCAGATGACCCGATTGGCGCTTTCTGTTTCTAGGTGCTAAAAAACAATAATTCTTTAAAAATTCATATCTCCGGTTCCTCTTATCTGATTTTATTCGTTTTTGTGTCATTTTAAAGATAAAAATATAATCTATTTTTATACATTGGTTTTGGATTTTTGAACTGTTTCCTGTGTTTTATTTAATTACTGTTTTGTGATATTTGAATGCTTTACACTCTGTCTCTTAAGTTAAGCCTTGTCGTTCGTTGCCAAGCTACCAAGGGTTGAGCAGGGTTTAATTTACTGAGACCTAACTGGACCTAAGTGAAGGTTAGTGGCCTATTGCTAAGTGTAGGTACCTACCTGCCCTTACCAATAACCCATTTTCCAATATTCATGAACACTGATGGCCACTCACCGTGATCACATTTTCAAATGCGTGCATTATTTTTCTCTATATTAATACATTTTCTACACAAATCCATTTCTCAGAATACATGAATATTCATTAATATTTTTATTCAAACACATGCTTCAGCAGGAACGCGCAGGTTTCGGCCATGTAATGCCTCCCACAATGAAATTTAACACAATGCAGCGCATACTTAACAAAAATAACACAGATATCAATGTCAGAAATATCATCAAAAATATCTGAACTTAACAATATCAAACACACAAATATTGAAACACAAAATATATTCTACTGTTTAAATATATAAATAATAAAAAAACATTGAAACACAATATTGACTACAATAATTCTACAATAATATTGCTACAAATAAGGAAAATAAGGACAAAATATTATTTGACATCATAAACAATATTTGTTTTCGAAATTCTGTTCAAACACCTTGAGTACATGGAATATTTGGTGTGATTCTTTCTTGAATGGGGACAGGATGCGGAAGCACAGAACCACAGGATCTTTCAGCGTGCTCAGAATGTTACAATACATTGCATTGTTTCCTTGTTCTCACTGGTAATCTGCACATAGCACAAGAAGCCTCTGTCTGCTTCATTCCAAATAAGAACATGCAGAACTGGAAAACAGCTTTGGACCATGTCTTAGGTAGATCATTTCAGTAAACTCTCTTCTCATAAGATTAATACTGATGGCGCGGGGATCTTCATATCTTAATCTTCGGGTGTAATCATTAAACATCCCTCACCACTGGTCATATGGACCTTTGTTCGTCAACAAAGAGAAATTAAAAGGAGCAATCTTCAACATCAAACACTATGAACAGTGAAGACCATTGGGGGCTTCATAATAATCAAATAAAAGAATTGATGTGAATTAAAGGTTTCTATTAACAATCCTAATAATTTTTATTTCTTTTATTCAACAAATATTATTAATCTTTAGTCATCATTGTTACATATTCAAATATTCCATTGGTCGATATTTCAAAACAAGATAAAGTACTTTATTAGTAAAGATGTCAAATAAAATAGAGGTGATACAACAAGTGTGTTCCGCAAAGCAATTTCCCTAATCTAAATTAAGCATTAAGCAAAGGTGCCACTTCAGGGGCCAGATGTACGAAGCCTTTTGCATGTCGCAAACTGTGAAAAACGCAGTTTGCGGCATGCAAAAGGCCGAACGCGATGCTCATCCCCAAATTGCGAGTCGGTACCGACTCGCAATTTGGGAACGCGACTTGCAAATAGGAAGAGGTGTTCCCTTCCTATTTGGGACCGCATCGCCATGCTGAGTTGCTTTGTGACCACGAATGCGGTCGCAAACCAACTCGCAGTTACCACCAGTGTCACACTGATGGTAACTCATTCGCAAAAGGGAAGGGGTCCCAATGGGACCCCTTCCCCTTTGTGAATGCCGAAAAAAATATTTTTTCAGAGCAGGCAGTGGTCCTATGGACCACTGCCTACTCTGAAAAAAACGAAACCAAATGGTTTCGGATGTTTTTTCATTTTGCAACTCGTTTTCCTTTACGGAAAACGGGCTGCAAAATGAAAAAAAAAATGCTTTATTGAAAAAACAGTCACAGACATGGAGGCCTGCTGACTACAGCAGGCCACCATCCCTGTGAGTGCAGGGACTCGCTATAGGGTAGCAAAATGAGACCCACCTCATGAATATTGATGAGGTGGGTCTTTGCGACCCCATAACGAGTCGCAGAAGGTGTCTGAGACACCTTTCTGCATTCCATTTTGCGAGTTGCAAATTGCGAGTTGGTCAGACTATCAATTTGCAAGTCGCAAAATTTTTGTTTACTACATCTGGCCCCAGAAACCTTATAAAGTGCTCTGATTAAAAATACAGAAGCATGAAGTCTTGCCCTTAAGCTAAATAATTTTCATCTAGAAAGTCTTCTCAGCTATAAATCAGCAGGCATCTTCAGAAAGGAAAACAAACTAAAATGGAAATCTATAGAAGCGATATAACTCCATGGATATCAGTCCAAGAAGTCAGAGAGAGAGTTTGGGGGTCTGAATGCCTGAGCACCTAGGAGTCATACTGTCTGCTCTTGGAACATGCACTAACATAAATTTACAAAAACGCATGATGAAACATTTTTTAGATTCCCTGTTCTCGGTGTCCAACACGATTTCAGGAAGACCAAGGAGGAGGTAAACTGCCTAGTTTCTCATGTCTTCACAACAGACCACAGAAATAAGTCCTTGAAAAGATACTTTGGCCCATATTTATACTTTTTGATGCAAAACTGCGCCAACGCAGTTTTGCGTCAAAAAAATTAGCGCCGGCTAACGCCATTCTGAAGCGCCATGCGGGCGCCGTATTTATTGAATGACGTTAGCCGGCGTTAGCCGGCGTTAGCCGCCGGCGCCGTCTGGTGTGCGTTAAAAAAAACGACGTACACCAGGCAGCGCCGGCGTAGGGGAAAATGGATCTTGGGCGTCAAGAAATGGGGCAAGTCAGGTTGAGGCAATTTTTTCGCCTCAACCCGATTTGCGCCATTTTTTACGACTCCCAACCCTCATAGAAATGACTCCTGTCTTAGCAAAGACAGGAGTCATGCCCCCTTGCCCAATGGCCATGCCCAGGGGACCTCTGTCCCCTGGGCATGGTCATTGGGCATAGTGGCATGTAGGGGGGCACAAATCAGGCCCCCCTATGCCACAAAAAAATAAAAAATAAAACACTTACCTGAACTTACCTAAATGTCCCTGGGATGGGTCCCTCCAGCCTTGGGTGTCCTCCTGGGGTGGGCAAGGGTGACAGGGGGTGTCCCTGGGGGCATGGGAGGGCACCTCTGGGCTCCTTCAGAGCCCACAGGTCCCTTAACGCCTGCCTTTTGCAGGCGCTAAAAAACGGCGCAAAAACGGCCGTACGTCATTTTTTTTGACCCGCCCACTCCCGGGCGTGATTTTTGCCCGAGTATAAATCCCACGCATATGCCTCGGAGTCGATTTTTTAGACGGGAACGCCTACCTTGCATATAATTAACGCAAAGTAGGTGTCCACGCTAAAAAATGACGCTAACTCCATGGACTTTGGCGCTAGACGCGTCTAACGCCAAAGTATAAATATGGAGTTAGTTTTGCATCGAAATTGCGTTAAAAAAAACGACGCAATTTCGGCGCAAACGGAGTATAAATATGCCCCTTTGTCTACATCTTGTGGTTAACACAGTTCTTCCCATAAGTCATATTTTCTGGAATCTCCTTCTGGTGACAACCTCACTATCAGCTGTCTAATACATAACAAATGCCTATTCACTAACTGACAAACAGCTTCTGGAATGTTACAGCATCTGCAGTGGGAGAGAGCAAGAAAAAACATCTTGTGCAAAAACAACAGTTCCTGTGCAAAACAACATGAAAAACAGGCCTTTCAGTGCTGATAGAGAATTCAATGTTGAAATGGCATCAGTAGTTAAGCTAACTTAAGTTAGTACATTATTTTATTTCATTTGTATGCTTGCAACAGCTAAATATGAATGTGCACTACAAAATTTGCATATAGTATATATGTACAATTTTGCATAAACATTTGAACTTTTCAGCTAAATTCATTTTTATTACAAAATTAAGGTAATTCGCTCTCACAACCTCCCCTCTCTGATGGGTAGAATAGCCATCAAAATTGTATCACAAATGAATCTCTAAAGTGCACCTTCCCTTTCTGTCGAGTCACTTATTTTTCCTTTTAAAGTTTCCATCCCTTTCAGCTTCTTATATGCCTTATTCATTTTTTCTTCCATTTCCATTTCTATTTCCTCTTTTGCTTTTCTCTGTCTTTATTTTTCTTTATTGTTAAACATCTAAATCCTTTATACAAAGCAAATTAGCATATTAAGCAAATGCCAAGAATTAACATCGTTTTTAATATGACTCCTAAAAATCCATTACCAATTGTTCCAAACCAATTACTTATAGCAGAAGCTCCTTTATCTAAGGTTCCCACCAAACTAATTTTCAATAATGGATCTAATTCAATTTTAAGTTTAGAAATCTCTTTACAAATCACATCACTCTCATCAGCATTTTAAAGACCTGCCTTTCTCTGCAAATAATATATCTAAAGCTAATAGATCCTGTAGAACCATTGACCTAATGGCTACTAATTATGTGTTAAGTACTAATAAGGTGCCAGAATTGCTAGTAACCAGCTTATCTACTAGTGTAGGGAGTTTTCAAATTTTCTTGTCATTTACAACTACTCCTACTGGAGAAATGATTGCCCTAAAAATATTTCCAACTAATTGTGTCCCATCATGTTTGTGGGATAGAGTCATTGTTAGAGCATGGTATTTACATGATACATCTTAGAGAATAATAAAGGTAAATAGCAAACACCCTCCCAAACACAAGGCAACTGCAAATATGCATCTTGCCCACAAACAACATAGGCCCTCATTACAACATTGGCGGGCGGCAACCGCCGCCCGCCAAGTTGTAACCGCCGTGCGGCCGCCAGCGGTGCCCATTATGACATCCCCGCTGGCCCGGCGGGCGGAAACAGAGTTTCTGCCCGCCGGCCCAGCGGGGATGTGGGCCGCAACATGGGAGCCGGCAGAGCAGACAGTGAAAAGCCGCATGGGGCCCTGTCAGGGGGCCCCTGCACTGCCCATGCCAATTGCATGGGCAGTGCAGGGGCCCCCAGGGGCCCCGCGACTCCCCATACCGCCAGCCTTTTCCTGGCGGTTCAAACCACCAGGAAAAGGCTGGCGGTAAGGGGACCCGTAATCCCCTGGGCAGTGCTGCCCTGGCGGATTACTACCGCCGGGGCCATTGTGGTGGGAAACCGCCGGCCCCGGCGGTGCGACCTCGGCGCTTCTGCCGCGGTCGTAATGACCCTGGAAGCACCGCCAGCCTGTTGCCGGTGCTTCCATCATTTCAGCCCTGGCGGTCCTTTCCCGCCAGGGTTGAAATGACCCCCATTGTGTCCAGGAATAACTGCTTCTTCTCCAGGGAATATTTGAACAAGCCCTCCAAGAACTTCAAATGTATGTTCATAGCTGCTTAACCCAATGTGTATTTTCCTGAACTGATTTCTCCTTCTATAAGCACATAATGTGCCTGTCTGTTGTCTAATATTAACTTTGTAGATATAATTTTCTTTTTGTGTTTGTCTTCCTCTTTCTTCCAAACATTCTTTAGTACATCTTCTTCTTTATTTGCCTTTTGAAACACATGAGCTCTCCTTTCTTCTAATTCTAGGATACATTTATTTTCTAATGATCTCATTAAACATGTCAGATTTCATTTCTATGCTTTCTGTCTATCTCTGTAGGGGAACTAAAGAAATACCAAATCACTTTCGTATCTCTAGCTTGTAAATGGGCGTTAATTTTTTTCTGTAGGAGAGCTTTAGAAAGGATCGTGTCATAGTTGGAAAAGTAATATTCAAAATGTTCCTCTCTATAAAACAAACTAAGCAATATACTACATGTAGCAGCATATGAAAGCACAATATGATGGTATGTTACATCTTTAGTAGCTGAAAAAGGCAAATGTGCAAAAACATAACAATCTTTTGCATCAAAAGCTTTGATATATTTGTGACCTAATCTAGAATAAGCTTTGGATATGAATGCTCCATTTGAAGCATCTATAAATGGAGTCCCATATTTACAAGAATCTGAGGTATCAGTACTGATACACCAGATTTCTTGCATCGTCCACTCCCACCGCCACCTAATGGCACCGTCACCATGGCACAGGTTAGGCCAATTGCATCCCGGTTTTTGATGCTATTGTGGCACTTTGCTGCACTAGGTTCTGCAGCAAAGTGCAAAGAGGCTCATTGATTTCAAAGGGTGTGTCCTCTTAATGCCTTAAAGGCGTTAAAAATTATGCCAAAAATGGTGCAATTAAATCTTGTAGATTTCACTGCACCATTTTTGCAGGCCCCCCAACAATGAAGCACCCTCCTTGCATACATTATGCCTGGCACAGGCATAATGTGGTACAAGAGGGTCAAAGTGGCACTGTGCATGGATTGTGTCACTTTGTACATCTGGTGCTTTGGATATTTCCTCGTTAAGCCACATTAGCGTAAAAAAAATGATGCTAATGTGATGCAAGGTAGCGCTAGGGTCTTGTAAATCTGGCCTGGAGTATTTAACTTTCTCTCATCTATTGTATGTACAGTTGAGGTAGATGCAGGTGTAGATATATCTGTTTCTATCTCTGTGCTATAACTCATACCATCTAAAAGAATAACAAATGCTAACATAAGAACTATTAATGTGACTATACTACAATTAGCCTTTGTATGGAAATGTATGTTTGTCTACAGGTCAGACTTTCAGTTGAATAAAGAAGCAGGCAGATTTAATATTCTATTTCTGCAAATTTGAGCAAAATGTTTGATGTGTTAATGTGTTATTCCTACTCATCTACTGAAACCGTGGCCCTAGGAAAATGTTTTAGATTCTTTTGATTTATGTTTGTTAGAAAATAGTTGGCATGATCATTTCTCACAGTCTTTTACAGTTTGATTTATACACAGTTCAATATT
Source organism: Pleurodeles waltl (assembly GCF_031143425.1). NCBI lineage: Eukaryota > Metazoa > Chordata > Amphibia > Caudata > Salamandridae > Pleurodeles > Pleurodeles waltl. The sequence goes on from NC_090439.1 coordinate 781,634,915, forward strand.
TGAAGAATCAGATTTTGTTGACCAGTTCAACAGTTCTAGTTCAACTAGATGTCAATTGTCAAATCTTATTTTTCATTTGTCTCATAGTTTGAATTAATGCTGTCTTAGTGCTGCATATAACACAGGTTTAATTGATTTTGATCTCAATTATTTGAGATCTTAAACAGTTGCATTAAGTATATTCTCTGCGTAGTAAGCCCACTTGGGTGCTGAATACCTACGACAAGGTCTTCTCGTTCGCTTGGATCTTCTTAGCATCGGTTGATCTTCCTCTGTGTCACTTATACCACTGGATTCTGCTTCTGCAATGATGGTTTGTGGTATGCATTCAACTGGCACACTAGGGGGCATATTTATACTCCGTTTGTGCCAAATTTGCGTCGTTTTTTTCAACGCAAATTCGGCGCAAACCTAACGCCATATTTATACTTTGGCGTTAGACGCGTCTAGCGCCAAAGTATGAGGAAAGAGCGTCATTTTTTTGCGTGAACGCCTTCCTTGCGTTAATGAGATGCAAGGTAGGCGTTCCCGTCTAAAAAAATGACTGCGACGCAAATGCGTCGTATTTATACTCCCGGGCAAAAATCACGCCTGGGAGTGGGCGGGGCAAAACACCCCGCATTTGCGCCACTTTTTAACACCTGGGTCAGGGCAGGCGTTAAGGGACCTGTGGGCTCAAAATGAGCCCACAGCTGCCCTCCCATGCCCCCAGGGACCCCCCCTGTCACCCTTGCCCACCCCAGGAGGACACCCAAGGATGGAGGGACCCATCCCAGGGACATTCAGGTAAGTTCAGGTAAGTATATATATATATTTTTTTTATATTTGTTTTTGGCATAGGGGGGCCTGATTTGTGCCCCCCTACATGCCACAATGCCCAATGACCATGCCCAGGGGACATAAGTCCCCTGGGCATGGCCATTGGGCAAGGGGGCATGACTCCTGTCTTTACTAAGACAGGAGTCATGTAAATGGCGTCTGGGCGTCGTTAAAAATGGCGCAAATCGGGTGGAGGCGATTTTTTTGCGTCAACCTGACTTGCACCATTTTAAGACGTCCTAACGCCATTTTTCCCTACGCCGGCGCTGCCTGGTGTACGTGGTTTTTTTCCACGCACACCAGGCAGCGCCGGTCTGCTAGCGCCGGCTAACGCCATTCAATAAATACGGCGCCCGCATGGCGCTTCAGAATGGCGTTAGCCGGCGCTAAACTTTTTGACGCTAAACTGCGTTAGCGCAGTTTAGCGTCAAAAAGTATAAATACGGGCCTAGATCTCAATTGTCTCCTGTTAGAAATGTGGTTACTTGCTGGCAGGAGTCATAGCCCTGGTCAAGTAGCAACCACAATCCTAGTCAGGGTAGGGCACACCCCAAATTAACCTTTGCTCAACCCCCTAGTAGCTTGGTCCAGAGCAGTCAGGCTTCACTTAGAGGCAATGTATCAAGTACTTGTGCAACGCTTCAAACAGTAAAACAGAGAAAACACCAATCAAAAAGAATCCTACACCAGGTTAGAAACATAGAGCTGAATTTGTTAAATAAAAAAAAGACCAAAACAACAAAAATCCAAAGAGTAGAACTGGAGTGAGAATTTTTAAAGAATAAACTGTCAATAGTACCTCGAAACAGAAACCGCCAACAGCCCATCTGGTCATACTGGACATTCAGGGCCGTATTTATACTCTGGTTGCGCCGAATTTGCGTCGTTTTTTTCGACGCAAATTCGACGCTAAACTAACGCCAACTAACGCCATATTTATACTATGGCGTTAGACGCTTCGGGCGCCAAAGTGCCCGGAGTGTGCGTCATTTTTTAGCGTGAACCCCTTCCTTGCGTTAATGATATGCAAGGGAGGCGTTCCCGTCTTAAAAAATGACTCCCAGGCCTTTACGTGGAATTTATACTCCCGGGCAAAAATGACGCCCGGGAGTGGGCGTGGCCAAAAACGGCGCATTTGCGCCGCTTTTTAACGCCTGGGTCAGGCATGGCGTTAAGGGACAAGTGGGCTCAAAATGAGCCCAGAGTGCCCTCCCCTGCCCCCAGGGACCCCCCCTGCCACCCTTGCCCACCCCAGGAGGACACCCAAGGACGGAGGGACCCATCCCATGGACATTAAGGTAAGTTCAGGTAAGTATTTTTTTTTTTTTTGTGGCATAGGGGGGCCTGATTTGTGCCCCCCTACATGCCACTATGCCCAATGACCATGCCCAGGGGACAGAAGTCCCCTGGGCATGGCCATTGGGCAAGGGGGCATGACTCCTATCTTTACAATGATAGGAGTCATGTTGATGGGGGATGGGCGTCGTTAAAAAATGGCGCAAGTCGGGTTAAGACGATTTTTTCGACGCAACCTGACTTGCCCCATTTTAAGACGCCCATACGCCATTTTCCCCCTACGCCGGCGCTGTCTGGTGTACGTGGTTTTTTTCCACGCACACCAGGCAGCGCCGGTCTGGTAGCGCCGGCTAACGCCATTCAATAAATACGGCGCCCGCATGGCGCTTCAGAATGGCGTTAGACGGCGCTAAATTTTTTGACGCTAAACTGCGTTAGCGCAGTTTTGCGTCAAAAAGTATAAATATGGCCCTCAAAGTCACAAACATTCAGGCCGACAGCAATGGAGCGTGGGTCACATACAGTCCCAGTTTAGTCCCGCTGTAGGTTTACCTTCTCAAGTTTTGTGCTGATTCCTGTGCGCTTTAGAGAGGGTCACCGGGATCAAGGAGACTATTGTGGGTGGTAGTCAGCATGGCACTAAGAGCAGGCTGGGTGCCGTGGGCGAGCGGGGTGGTGCCTTACATTAGCGGTCCTCCACATGATCCATGCTGGCTTTGCGAGGAGACGAGCGGCGGCTCGCAGTGGATTTCCATGCTAGTGGCATGGTTCTGGTCTGAAGAGATCTGAACGCTTCCACAAAGTGCCCAAAAACGTGATTTAAGAGCCCACTGAGCCGCACCAAGGGTCCAGGACATGGGGGGGTACCACTTTGGGGTCAGGAACTGGCTCAAGAAAGGTCCAGGTGCTGTTTGGGAGCCTCTTATGTCCCTGGGGATCAAATCAGTTTCGCATGGGCTCTCATTAATCTTATGAGGCTGCTGGATTTGGGCAGCAGCATCACCTGAATTGTGAGGAACTGAGGCCTGTCCCACCCCATGTGACAACTGTAGGCATAATCCGTTTCCAGCCAACTAGCAGTGCCTCATCTCTGCCCAAAAGCAGGAATGATTTGTGGCAACCCGGTGCATGACAATGACTTCTCAGGGAAATCGTGTTGTATCAGATCTCATCCTTTTCTCTCAGTTACATTAGTTTCATACACGCAAGAAAGAGGCAGAAAATGGTTCAATAAGATTTATTGAATGAGCTGTGTATTAGATAAAATGGCATAAATTGCAATAATTAGAATGATGAAACACGCTAGAAGCAAAATGGTGTGACGGAAAGTGACACACTGGAAAAGTCCCACCATACTGTCACTATGCGTTTCACATATGTGGCACCCACCTAAGCTATGTTAGAGCACGGCATGATAAGGCCTAATTTGCACTTCAGGACCCGCCTGGGAAGACATAATCCCCCATACCTGAGCAAGGAAGCCTGTTATCTATAAAGACACCATCCTCAATTAGCAAGAAGTCGTGGTCATCTGGCTGGAATCTCCCTCTAACGTGCATGGGACAGACAACAGCTGATGTTCTGGGAAAATGTCCCGATTTAAGGATATCTGTGTTTCTGTGAATGGTGGAGAGGCAGTGTACCACTTTGCCGGCAACCCTTTCTCGTTGCAGCCTTGAAGAAAGCACAAAGTGAAAATAATGTCTTGCTAAGAAACGCATGGCTTTCCTAGGCGAAATAACAACTAGATAAAGAAAATAAAACAACGCAACGAATGTGGCTGACTCTGAAATAATAAAATTAAGCCAAATAAAATATAACTAGGCTAAAGGGCACGAGCAGGAGGACTAGATGCTAAAATAACGTGCCCAAAGACAGTGTTAAAATGGCTATACAGCATCAGAAGGCCAGCAGACTAGCATTTTAAATCACTGTGGGGTTCTTGGTTCAAGATGGATATGCTGGTCCAGTTCTTCTGCCCCAAGCAAGAGGCCAGCAGGCAGCTGGTCAGCACAACATGGCACCTGTTCCTTGTAGAGTAGCAGTCAAGCAGGGTTGCAGTGCAGTCCTTACAGCAGCACAGCAGTCAATCTTCCTGGCAGAGTAGCCAAAGGTCCAAAAGTGTACTGATACACAGTTTAAAATGGGGAGAAGATTCTAGGGGCATCCCTTTGAAGTGCACAGATGCCCAGTCTTCCTGGCCCTGGTTCCAGACTCACTACAGGGGGTATGCAGCCCTTTGTGTGGAGACAGGGCGCAGCCTATTCGGGTGTAAGTGAGCCTGGCCCCAGGTCCTCCCTCCCTCCCGTTTTGTGAGTGATGGCCTATCCAATCACAATAAAACTCCCATTGTGTGTGGCTATCTAGAAGGAATATTCAAAGCCCAACTACTAACTAGGCCCAGTACTGTGGCCAGAGACAGGCTGCAGGCACCAAATGGCTAAGGGAAGAAAATGCCAATTTTCTAAAAGTGGCATTTTCAGAATTTTTATTTAAAATCCAACTTCACCATAAGTTATGATTTTAAATTAGGATATCAGAGACACCAAACATGAACAAGTTATCTCTTCCAATATGGAACTAACACTTATAAAATGTAATAAGGCAACTCCAATGTTATCCTATGGGATAGATAGGCCTTGCATTAGTGAAAAAAATTTAAGAGTTTTTCGCCAAGACACATAAATCTTAAAAGTACATGCCCAACTTTTGAAATACACTGTAACCTCCCCTTGGAGCTACCCAGTGCCTATCCTTGGGGGTGACTCATATGTATTAAAAAGGAAAGTTTGGGCCTAGCAAAAGATTTATTTTCCCAGGTCGACATGGCAGGTTAGAACTGCACACACAGGATGCAGTGGCAGGCATGAGACATGTTTAAAGGGCTACTTAAATGGGTGGTGCCAGTGTTGCAAGCCCGAGTAGCATTTAATTGACAGGCCCTGGGCACATGTAGAGCCACTTTACTAGGGACTAGAAAATAAATTAAATATTCCAGTTGGGTATAAGCCAGTTCTACCTTGTTTAAGAAGCAAGCACAAGCACTTTAGAACTGGTTAGCAGTGGTAAACTGCACACAGTCATACAGCCAACAAAAACAAATTCAGCAAAAGGTGGAGGGCAAAGGCAAAAAGTCTGGAGATTGCCCTGCAGAAATGGCCAGGTCTAACATATCCTACTACTTGGCCATTCCAATCGCAATTGTAATCAACAGCTCCCCTCTTTTCAGTTCTCAGGCCTTTGACTTCAGGGGGATACTTCCACACAGCTTTGTGAGATTTTGGGAAATTGGACAGGTGAGGAATTCTGATGAACATCACGCCTCTCTGATCCTTCAGGGTGTATGGACACAGAAAGTCTCAGACGTGGCAGGAATGTCATCACTTCATCAAGCAGACACCTCACTCTCTGGGCATGAGAGGCAAGTACCCAATTAGGTATCTCAGCGCACTTCACATCAGTGTTGGTGGTTAGAATCACCTTCCACCTTGGCTTCAGGCAGGATTTTCAAACTTGTTGTTTACAAGAACCCAATTACCAAGGTTAAGGTCGTGACACTACTCCTGGCTTGGAATGGCAGTGACAGCTCTAACCTGGTGAGAAACAGAATGCGCCACATTAGCTAACCCCTTGAAATTGTCGAGTTTGATGTCATCTGTGATATTTACAAGCAGATTTTCAGACACAGCAGGCAATCACACTGCATAGCCTATGAGTATTTTGTGAGGCAATAATCCTGTCCTTCTGTCTCGAGTGCTTCGGAGACTCATCAATATTAATGGCAAAGCATTTGGCCATTTTAGAGATGTAGATTCACAGACTTTAGCCAACCATAATTTCAGCGTCCCATTTAACTGTTCAACTATATCTGAAGCTTCTAGATGATAGCTACAATGCAGCATTTGGTCTACTTGAAGTACAATACAACATTCTAAGGACCGCATTGTGAAAGTATACCCTTCGGTCTAACTTTAGAGAAACCAGAAATTCAAAATTCATTATGAGTTTGCAAAACAGCAGTTTGGCTACAATGACAGTGTTGTTTCTTCATGTTGGGTAGACTTCCGCCCATCTGGACACTGGCGTGTCTCACACCTGTGGTATAGTTTCTCAGCTACTATTCTAAATCGGGGATTAAACCAGTTCTGCTGAAATATTCTCACCATTACATCAACTTCCAATGTGCGAAGGGCCATGATCATTGGAAACAACAAGCATACCGTGACACAGGTCTTCCATCAGCTGAAGCCCAAATGTCATTGGCATTTTTAAAACATCCTTACAGAGCTGGGGCTTGGATGTTGTAATCACAAAAACTTAACTTGTCTTCACACTCGTGTTTGCGGCAGGGGTGGCATAAGCAATACATGGATGGCTTGCTTGCTCACTGCCTGTCACCTATTGCAGGAGATACACAGCTGTTATTCAACAGCGGTGAGGGGCTTGAAAATATTTAGCCACTCTGGGCAGCATGCCAGGAACCACTGGGTGGCTGGTTCCACCACTGCTCAGCCTGCCGCCACCTCGGTTCAACAGCAGTGAGCGGACTTAGTTTCACCGTCAGTGCAGCTGGCCCTGTGGTCCCATTCCTGCCCCATTCCCAGGCCTAGCGAGTGCCAAGAACCTGTGGACTAACAGACATGAGGCACGGCAAGTGGAAGCCAAAAGTTAAAGCAAAAACAAGTGATAGTGAGGAGCACTTGAAACCACTTGAACCTCAGAACGTTAGCCAATCCAGCCAAAACAGGTTAAACGTACAACATACGCTAGGAGTACCAGCAGAGTGGGGGACGTGGGGCTAGGGTTGAGCTGATGCAGAGCAGAAGTAGCCCGGCTAGGTCCAGTTATGGCTTGCTCAATGCTGTGTGTGTCCCGCCACAGTCCTTGAAAGCTGACCTACTCTTTCTTTGGATTACTCCCTGGATTACTCCAGCCATTTGCCATCCTCACATCACTAGATTACTCCTTTTTGCCCACCTTCCAAAGAAGGTGCTCTAAGGGTCGTCCACCAGTAAGAATCCCTTACCACTAGCTGTCCCGCCCGCTGCATTATACCGCTAAAAAGGTGGGCAGTGAGTAAGGGTGAGGGCAAGTGAGTGCACTCTTCTTTATGCACCTACATATCCTCATACAGGCGCCTCACTAGATGTCCCACATGGCACCTAACAAAGGAAGGGTTCAATACTCACAGATGTCACAGAACTCCCACAAACTCACTGTCACATTGGTTGATGAGGCAGGAAAGTGCAACAATGCAGAACAATTTAGAAACGGGCAAGGAGACCGTCACAAAGCGCAATTCAATAAAGGCAGGGAACCAAACCCAACCCATCCAAACTAGGCAGCTTAGATGCCCTGCAAGTCCGAGTTGCTCACCACTGAATCTGCCCCCCGCAGTGCTGAAAATGGTGGACATGGTGGGAAACTGTCTGAGCTCAAACACAGTTCTGCTAAAAACAATGCCCCAAATAAGAAACAACAGACACTTATTTTAAAGTACCACAGGAGATGCTCTACCACTAATCAATGTGACATGGCAGTATTTTCACCATCATCGCCCACCTTCATCCCTAGACCTCTAATCAAAGAACAGGACACTAAAGAGTCAGTCAAAGCTTCATATGGTCACACACCCAGCCCACCTTCCCCACCTCCGCCTCTGGGCTCATCAGGGGTCCAGGGAAACCACAAACTCACCTACATCCACAGGTAAATGGTGCCTTCCTATAGTGATACCTCATGAAGATTAAGGGGTCACCACCGCAGAATTCACCCAACTTAATACCCCAGGCCAGGCACCCTCCAAAGGTTCCACCTCCAGGACCCTGCATCCAAAAGCAATAAAATCAATTCTGGTATATCCAGGAATGATACACCCATGTGATTCTCCATCGATCACCTCACAACTTGAGGCGCACAGTAAACCTGCCAGCACTGATGACAAAGTAGGCACAGTAGCAGGAACATTGACACCAAGGGCACCCCCCAACCTAGGATCTACCGGACTCTGTCAACCAACAACAAAAAACACCAAGGTGCACAGGAGCAGCTGGGAAGCCCACCTTCACACATTGCAAGAAGTAGTTTCAGTGTTAACATTCCACTCCGTAAAATTAGAACGTCAAGTTGATCTCTTGATCACCTTAGCCGTGTTTGTGACTGGCATTGACTCAAAATTGGAGGCCCTGAACAGCTTAGTTAGAAGGGCATAGGTAACCAAGGGGCCCACTCACCACTGTGGCAGTTCTCCACTCATCGATAAAATGAGTGAACTTCCATTTTGTATGACAGCGATAATATCGCCATTGAAAACAAGACCCATTAATCCTTTCCAGGCCACCAAACAAGACATGTATATCACGCCTCTCAGCCCTATTATCAAAACACCAAAGGTAATAGAAGCGGGCCCTGTCATGCCCATCAATATTACGGTACTCCAGCAGCGGAAGCAACCTGTACATCCACCACCATACCTACAGTAAAAAGAAGATATTACAAAAAGCATTGATAAGCCATTCCTTACCGGAGTCACCACACTCCCAGATGAATACATGATACCCCTAACTAAAAGGGGAAACTGCGGAAGAGGAAAAATTGAATAAAGGAACTGAAATCAAACCTTTGGCTCCAGAGTTCGCAGGTGCAGAACTCTTTCCCATATTCACTCTCAAACATACCATCAATCTTGGCACAAGGCCAATGCAAAAGCGACAGTGCCTTTAAACTCTGAAGATCCCCCAAACAATCTGTCAATAGCTGCCTATAGTGCTGGCGTAAACAGCACTGATAACACCTGGAATCAAGGTAAAGCCACAAAACCAACCTCACTGCTTCCGTAAGGAGCGGCAAAGGCATAGAGCAAAGAATGTCAACAATCTCAACCTGTCCTGGGCAATGAGGAGTGGCAAGAGGGCACCCCAAGGGAAGAGCAGCGTGAAACCCAGCTCTGTGGTAACACAGCCCATCGCATTTCGGAGCCTGCAAAATGCTGCTACTTCAAACCATAAAACCTAAGGGGCCAAAAATCACTCATCAGCAGTGCCAGAAGAACTACAGCACCTAGGCATCAAAAAGCTGCTAGGCCAAATAAGCAGCCTACACAAGTCTTTTTCTATCCAGAATATGAATCCAAGGGCCTCCAAGAAATTTTAAATCGAAACAACATCCAAAAACTGCTACACGGACCTGAAGCTCATTATAACACACTAGATCCAATCAGTACAATTCCTATTGAGACGTGGCAAACAGGACAAAGAACCCAACTTAATTACATGGGCTTCACCCACAGTGGCTACTCTGGCCCAGCTGTCAAGATCCATCTCAGTGACTGTGGAAATAGGGTAATAGTATACAGTATCAATGTCTTACCCACCCCTTTGGCATGGAGTACAGGGGAAAAGTACGATAAAGTGTATGATTGCCACCTTGCCTCCTTGCATATGGAAATAACCCACCCACACTCTATACTAGAAGGTTCTAGAGGGGCACACCCACAATCAGTATCAATTAAACCAACATTACAGTTGAAGATTACCATAACCAAAGAAGCAAATAGTAGAAACACCAGCTCACCATATCACAAGGGTTCTCAACCTGGTCAGTCTCAGTGTATGAAGGTCTCCCTGCTGCTGATAATGTGTCAAGTGACAACCCCCTGCTCCCAGACCACATCCTGGCTATCATCAGCCTTGTTTCCATCCAGAGAAGACTGACCCAAAAACCATGGGGGAGCTGACAATCTGCTAGTGGTCTGAAGACAACTCTATGTGATAGCAAAGGCATACCGTATCTCCAAAAATTTGACAAACTGATCTTTCAGGAGACTTGGGCAGTTGAGTCCACGCTGTTAATCAGATTCATTAAACTGTTTACCCCAGCAATTAAGAGCAATAACAAAGGTAGACCTAAGGGAGACCTCAGGTCTCATCCAGGATATCTTAAAAAATCACCAGATTGGAATCAACCGTCAGTTGGGTGCGACAGGTGCTACAGAAAATGGGCCGCCCTTCAAACTTTTAATCATGAACATCTATGTAAATCCACTGAGAAAACAAAAAACAACTTTGTTCACACCTTACAATTAGCAATTACAGAGACAACAGCAGACCACATGGACTCTTATCAGTTGATCTAAATATGAATCTCTTCACCTCACTTATGTCGGTTGAGATGTTAAATATTCATGACTCCCACTGGGAGATAACCCCCCAAGTTAAACCAGAACATGCCAAAAAAGACAGCTTAAGTGAATCGTTCTTAAATCACTGTGCCGTTCACAGTCTAAGATTCCATAATGGCTGAACAAAGGATGATCAGCGCCCATGTCCCACACATTGCACGGCCAGCTCAAAGATGATTTTCAATTAATCACATGTGAATGGGCCACCCTTTCCTCTTGTTGATGTGTTCAAAATAGGCTAGTGTACAGAAAGTAACCACTTTCCACAACACATTAAACTCAATCTTAACATTCAAATGCATAAAGCAGTCCAGAACCTGGGATCTACTCCTTATACAATAAACCTTAAGAAGCTAGTCTGGAAGGACAATATAGCAAACTCAGTTGAGTCAGTACTTGAAGTCTTTTTAGCCTTACTTCCAGCACATCCCCAAAATCACATAACCATATGGAAGACTTGGGTAACAACCATACTTGCATGCCAAAAACCAGCAAAAGACAAGGTCCATCAACTGACCCTTAGTCTGGCAAGGCCACACAGTCTGCTGCCGGACTTAGGCCCATATTTATACTTTTTGACGCTAAACTGCGCTAACGCAGTTTAGCGTAAAAAAATTTAGCGCCGTCTAACGCCATTCTGAAGCGCCATGCGGGCGCCGTATTTATGGAATGGCGTTAGCCGGCGCTAGCAGACCGGCGCTGCCTGGTGTGCGTGGAAAAAAACCACGTAGACCAGGCAGCGCCGGCGTAGCGGGAAAATGGCGTTAGGGCGTCTTAAAATGGGGCAAGTCAGGTTGAGGCAAAAAAATCGCCTCAACCCGATTTGCGCCATTATTTTCGACGCCCAGATGCCATTTAAATGACTCCTGTCTTAGTAAAGACAGGAGTCATGCCCCCTTGCCCAATGGCCATGCCCAGGGGACTTATGTCCCCTGGGCATGGTCATTGGGCATAGTGGCATGTAGGGGGGCACAAAGAAGGCCCCCTATGCCACCCAAAAAAAAATTAAAAATATAAAAAATTATACTTACCTGAACTTACCTGAATGTCCCTGGGGTGGGTCCCTCCATCCTTGGGTGTCCTCCTGGGGTGGGCAGGGGTGGCAGGGGGGGTCCCTGGGGGCAGGGGAGGGCACCTGTGGGCTCATTTTGAGCCCACAGGCCCCTTAACGCCTACCCTGACCCAGGCGTTAAATAGTGGCGCAAATGCGGGGTTTTTTTGACCCGCCACCTCCCGGGCGTGATTTTTGCCCGGGAGTATAAATACGACGCATTTGCATCGCCGTCATTTTTTTAGACGGGAACGCCTTCTTTGCATCTCATTAACGCAAGGAAGGCGTTCACGCAAAAAAATGACGCTATTTGCCCATACTTTGGCGCTAGACGCGTCTAACGCCAAAGTATAAATATGGCGTTAGTTTTGCGCCGAATTTGCGTCGAAAAAAACGACGCTAATTCGGCGCAAACGGAGTATAAATACGGGCCTTAATATCCTAAAAGAGGGAACTAAACAGGGAGCTACGACTACTATCAGCATAAGAACAACCATGCTGATAAATGTTGGTCCTAATTGCTTGTGGCCTGCAACAATCATAGGTTTAAAATATTCTGGGGGATCATAAACAATATTGAAAGAGGATAGGTAGACACAATCAATGCCAACATCTCAGAATTTGTCTGGGTCTCACATTTTCAATGGTCGATACAGTCGAGGGTCTCTGGGACTCAACTCAAGCCTGCACCCAGCCCTCTTGTACGAGCTCATCGATTCCCTAGGCCGAATCAAAAATAGAGTGCATTATCAACAAAAGTAAGGCAGATGGAGCTCCAGGCCCCAACAGCATTCCACAGGCATTACTCAAAGCCAAACCGCTAGCATGGGCCAAAATTTTAAATTCGCTTTATAACCAAGCGCTCTTGAGTAGTCACATCCCAGACTCATTTTGTGGGGCCATCATGCATCTGATCTTCAAAGACAGAGACCCCCCAATCCCGGGAAACTATCAGCAAGTTTTGTTGCTGGACAATGATGAAAAATACTATGGGGGTCTCCTCCTAGAGGACTTTGAGGCTTGGGTATCCAATAATGACATCTTACCACTAAACCAAACTGGATTCAGAAAAGGAATGGGTACTATCACCAACCTGTTCCCCATCGCACTCATGATTGAAAAGATAAACCTAAGCCACTCCCTTCTCTATGTTTGTTTCGTAGACTTCAAGGCAGCCTTTGATTCAGTCCCAAGAGCTCTTCTAGAGGCAAAACTAACCACCCTCTGGATCCCACAACACTTACTCAATGCAAAACAGGAGCTCCATACCAATACCTAGGTGCGCATAAAGATAGGAGACGGGAGCACTGCTCTGTTTTAACATCTTCTTGCAGACCTGGCAATCACCCAGAGTCCGCCCACAGGCCAACGGAAAGGCCCAACCCGCCCATCAAATAATGAACCACTAAACCACAGCCAGTTCCGGGGCGGTAACCACCGCCACGCAAAGTCAGGCGGAAATGAACCAAACATAAGGAAACACTCACCGAGGCTCACACAACACGCTGAAGCAGACATGGATAGAGAGCTGCAGATCATGCCAGCCCTGCTCCTTGCCATATACCTCCATGACCGAGACCGCCAACGAAGATGACGACGGTAAGTACCGGAACCTACTAAACAAGGGAACAAAGGGCACAGTTACATACCCACCCACTCCACCCACAATGCAATGCTCCCACAACCCTTCACAACAGCACAAACCATAAATCCTACTGCAAGAGGTACTTACCCGACACAAGGTAAATCCAACCTGCCCATTGTACCTGCAAATGCCCCACACCCACCAACAATGAAACGAGAGACTAGGGTTCAAGAGTGTGCCACCAAAACACAGGCCACACATAAACGTTTAATGCAGCTCACTGAGCAAACAATTCACATTAAGGCTAATGGCCAGTCCATAGTGCCAGACTTTTTTGGGCTACAATGGCCCCAACCTGACTTCCAAAAGTGCTACGGTACTCCACCTTACAGGGGCAACAATGGGGCATCCAGGCACCTCAGGGAACAGGGGCAGGGGGTTGTGGGGGTGGGGATTTACGACGGGGGTCGGCCTTGGATTTGCGTTCTGAAGGTGGAGGGGGTTTGGGTTTGGCCTTGGAAGGTGAGGGAGTGTGCTTTGACCGGGTGGAGCCAGATGGAATTGGCTCTTCACGGGGCTTCTTCCTCTCTGGGGAAGGGGCATGGAAATGGGAAGGGCGGACAGGGGAGGGCTGTGAAGTGCAAGGAGTGGAAAGGGCAAGGATGTGCGCACATTTAGGGACAAGACAAGGTGGGCCAGTGGGCTAAAAGAGGTCAGCACAGGAGAGGAAATGTTTTTTGGGAGCAATTGGGTTGGACCTGGAGGAGGGGTGGGAGTTGAGGCAGAGGGTCTGGACGTAAGTGGTGTAGGGGTGCGTGTTGTGGGTGCAGGTGACTGGACAGTATGCTGAGGTGTGGTGGGTGTGTGATGGGTGGGTGTTTTGGTGCGTTTGTGGAGGACAGGGGTGGACACAGTGGGAGAAGACAGGCTGCCAGTGTGGATGTATGTTGTGTGGGTGTCTGCAAGTCTGGTGAGTGTGCTGCATGTGTCAACTACAGTAGTTGTGGTGAGTGAAGGTGTGGTGTCTGGGGTCCATGTCTGGATGTGCGCTATTGTGGTGAGTGCAGGAATAGGCTCAGCAACAGTGACTGAAGGTGCAGTGCCTGGGGGTGTGCATGTAGAGGGGACAGACAGGGAGGCGGAAGAGGTGGGACACTAGGGGAAGTGGATGTTGCTGTGTGTGCATGTGTATGTTGGCTGTGTGAATGCTTGTGGTGGGAGGTGTGGTGCTTGTGTTTGGAAGTGTGCTTCTTGTGTGTTGAGGTGTTTGACTGCGTGTCAGATTTTGTGCTTTGGACGGGTGAAGGGAGTGGGGTGCTGGAAGGGGTAGAGGAGGTTGGAGGGGGGACGGAATGACCAGGGAAACTGGCTGCCATCAAAGAGGAGGCCAGAGCCTGAAAAGATCTCTGTAGGCCAGACACAGCACCGTGAATGGCATCCAGATAGGCATTGGTCTGCTGCATCTCTGATGCTAGCCCATGGATGGCATTGACGATGGTTGTCTGCCCTACAGAGATGGTTCTCAGGAGGTCAATAGCCTCCTCTGTGAGGGCAGCAGGGCTGACTGGGTCAGGGGAGGAGGTGCCTGGGGCGAAAGAGATGCCCACCCTTCTGGGTGAGCGGACACGTGCAACTCGGTGGGGAGCAAATGGGAGGGCGGTGATGGCATGGGGGGTGGCAGAAGATGATACCGTAGGGGTGTGCCCAGTAGGGTCTGCCACCACCAGGGAGCCCCCATCGCAGGAGGTATCGGAGTCACTGCCTCCGGTGGGAGTGGCCTCCCCCATGGTACTCCCCTCACCCTCCAACCCACTGGTCCCCTTGGAGTCGGATGACTCTGCCTCCAAGGATCCGTGGGCCGCTGCATCCCCACTCGCCGGTGCCTCAGCTCCCTCGCCAGATGATGCTGATATACATAAACAACACAAGAGAACAGGGATGGGGAGACAAAACAGGAGACACACCTGTAAATAGCTGAAAGGAGTGAACATAGTGGTCATACATACACCCACCCAGAAGACCCTCTAAAAGGCAGCACCTTCCACTTTACCCATGGCCATGCCCCTGACTAGTGACCAGAACCCTGCTCTACACCCATTCCCTAAACAACCTAAAGACCCAACGTGTAGGAGACCTGACCCAAGCACCCCTACTCCCTAAGTGAGCCATCATGTAGATGGACATCAGTCAGAGTCCTTGCAACTAATCAGAATAAACCCGAAGGCACACACAGACATCCATCAAGGGTCAAAAATGTGGTATGTGTACTCACCCCCTTGTGACTGCTGTGCAGCCTTCAAGCGCCCATCCAGGTCTGGGTACGCCACCGCCAGTATGCGTAGCATGAGGGGGTCAGTGCCCGATGGGCACCCCTTCCCCATTGGGAGGACTTCCCCAGCTGGGCCTCACAGATTTTTCGCGCCCAGCGCCGCAGGTCCTCCCACCTCTTCCTGAAGTGCAGCTCTGCCGGTTGTAGACCCCTAGGGTCCGCACCTCCTTGGCGATGGCATGCCAAAGTGCCCACTTCTGGTGGGCGCTGACCTAAAAGGGACGCACAGAAATTTAACACTGAGGTCAGGCACTTGGAAAATATATACAGCTGGCTTGACGTCCACTATGGGACAGACAGTGCTAACAGACTAACAGGACATACGCATGCAGCATGTCATGAACCATGGCCCATGCAGGGTCAGAGGTGCACACATATGTACTGCCAACACCATCCATTACACACAACCATTGCCCACAATCCCCTGACTCACCTGTACCTCTGGCCGTCCGTAAAGCTTGGCGTACAGGGGCAGGACCCCATCCACTAGCCTCTCCAATTCCTCCTGGGTGAAGGTTGGGGCCCTTTCCCCTGCAACACAAGCCACTTCCATGACCAGACGCAGGACACAGCAGTACACACAGTGGAGTACCTGCTTGCACGAGATCAGGGAGTCAAGTGAAGTTGGAGTGACGAATTTGTGAATGTACAGCGGCGGTGTGCATCATCACCAGGATTCCCCATTGGCATCCATGTTAACCAATGACTGTGCAAATGGCGGTAAACACCGCCTTACGCTGTTACATCAACCGCTAACGGTATGAGGTCACTCCCACCACAACAGTTCTGGATTACAGGAGGCAGACATTTTGGCCTTAACTATGCATTAATAATAATGCTATCTGCACAATGCAGGCCCTATTGTTCACCTAACACACCTATGCATGTGACCATGAACAATACCACACATGGCAAACCCTGATCATTCATTAGGGTCTAGATGATCTTCTGTCAAAAACATTTAGCATTTGAGTCCCTACAATCAAGTCAGCAGTGCTCAATGACTGACAATGTGTGCCTATGTCTGTGTGTTCCTCACACGTGTTTCAAATCCCTCCTAGGTACAGACCATTGTGGCGAGGAAGGGCCCCATCAGTGTACAGACCACTTGTGGATATGCGGACCATGGTGGAGCGTCACATCATAATCAATTACAGACTCACCCGTGCAACTATTCTCGAACTTTGTGCATTACTGGATCCTGCACTGACTCTGGCAAATCGTAATCAGCATGCCATCCCTACTGAAGTGCAGGTGCTCTCTGCACTCCATTTCCTGGCCACAGGCTCATTTCAAGTGACAGTGGGCATGGGTGCTGGATTTATACAGCCAATGTTCAGCATGATACTGACAAGCTCTCTGAATGCATTTGTACGACATCTGCAGTCCTATGTGAGGTTTCCCCAAAGTACTGACCTCCCTGCCATCAAGTCAGACTTCTATGCGTTTGCCAACATAACCCATGTGATAGGTGCCATTGATGGCACCCACATACCTATCATACTCCCAAGAGTCAGTGAACAGAAACAGGAAGACCTTTCACTCGATGAACCTTCATTTGGTATGTACTGCAGACCAATACATCTCACATGTGAATGCCATGTTCCCGTGTTCAGTTCATGATTCCTTTGTGCTGAGTAACAGTAGTGAGCCACAGAAGATGGAACAACTACAAGAGGACAGAGGGTGGATCATAGGTAGGTGTTTCTGTCACTAACTCTCACCTAGCAGACAGCCAGGCTGTCTGTCTCTGAGGCTTGTCAATGGCAGTTCTGTTTTGCACCTTTTTCTAGGTGATTCTGGCTATCCCAACTTGTGTTGGCTCCTGACACCAGTGAAGAATCCTGGGACAGATGCAGAGAGGAATTAGAATGAGGCCCATAGACGTACTAGGAGGGTAATAGAGCACACAATAGGTCTCCTCAAGGCTAGATTTCGTTGTCTACGTATCTCTGGGGGTTCCCTGGCTTATGGGCTTGAAAAGGTGTGTAGAATAGTGGTGGCCTGCTGCATGCTGCACAACATGGCAGTGAGAAATTATATCCCCCTCTTGCAGGTGGATGGTGCTGTATATCCAGGCCAGCTTCCTCAGAGAGGGGACGAGAGTGATGGTGATGATGAGAAAGTGGAAGATGTCAATTCCAGGACCCAACTGAAACAACTCTACTTCCAGCAACTATGTAGGACTAATGGCTGACATTGGTGTTTGTGAAACATACTGTCAGTGTGCCTTGTCATCTAGGGGGGGTTGAATGTACTAATTGCAACCGTGTCCAGGTCTGCATTGGACACAATACAATTTAGTGGTTCTTTTTATTAACATATTTAGGCACAACAACATGTAAGGTGAGTGTGTACTTTCATGCTACACAGGTACAAATAAAGTAGTTATCAGCCAGTTGCATCCATACTTCACTTTGTTCACACATTATGACAGGGGACAGTGTTACAGGTGTGATATGTGTTTTATTTGGTGCAGGGATTGATTAGTGCAAATTACAGTGATGGCAGTTGGTCATGGGTGGTTGTCCTAAATTCCAACATGGTGGCAGCCCTGTTGTAAGTATTGATAGGACCATCAATGCTTACAGGACTTCTTATTGATTGTTAGCACTGTTTGGTGGTTGATTGTGCGTGATAGTAGGTGGACTGATTGTTGCAGAGTCACTTCTTTGAGGGGGCCTTGTTTTTGGCAGGGGTTCCAGTCCCATATCTTGGCCTGAGGGTCAGTTTGTGCGCCTGCTGTTGACCTATAGGGGATGACATGGTTGTTCCTTTTGTTTCCTCTGAGGGTAGTTTGTGGAATGTTGCTGCTGATGCTGTCATTGTCAGGTCTGTCTCCTGTGCTGTAGTGGGGGCCTCCTGTCTCAGACTGGGTTTGTACAAGCTGGAGCACTCCTGCGATGCTGGTCATTGTGGCGTTGTGCATTTTCCACTGCTCCATGGCCTCTTGGTGGTGTTCCTGCTGCATCCTCTGACTCTGCTCCAGGGTGGATACTATCTGGGCCAATCTGCCATGGGTATGCTGGTAGGCCCCCAGGACCTCAGAGATCACGTCCTGGGCTGCAGCATCCATCCTCGGCCAGTGATGCCCTCCCACTGGGCCTAGCCCTCTGTGTCCCCTGCACAGGTTTGGCGGTGCCACTTGTACTGGGGCCATCGTCTTCCTGCCTGTTGGTAGGGGGTGACTGTGGCCTCTGTACTTGTGTTCCACCAGTCTGTGGCCTGGATACACAGGTGTGTGGACGGTTGCCCTGGGCTGCTGTTCTTGCCTGGGTAGTAAGGGTGTCAGTGGTATCCTGGGTGGGGCTGCTGGATGGTGACAGTCCAGGACTGTGTGAGGGGCCAGCCTTCTCATCAGTGTCCAGGGTACCATCCCCAGTGTCCTGTGAGGTGCCTCTGTCTCCCTGGGGGTCACTGGCACTCCTTGTCCTGTCCGTCAGGGTGGCATCGGTGGTGGTGCCTGTTGGGGGAAATGGACATGTCTGTTACAAATGCATGATCGGATGGGGTGCACAGGGCTGGGCTGTTTTGTGCAGGTTTTACACTTTGGGGCCATGCAGGGTGCCTTTGTGAGGTTTGCACTGCATTTTGCTTAAGATGTGGAGGTGCATTGTGGGTGGTGCGGTGCCATTGAGATTCCTTGCAGGTGTAGGTGGCTGTGCACAGGGGAAGGGATGTGGGCCTGTTAGTGGGTTTGTGAGCATGCAGGGTGACTGGATGTGGTCAATGTGGGCTGGGTGGGGTAGTGGTCCTGGTGGATGTTGGAGGGGTGGGGTGGTGCATGCATTCCAGGTGTGATGGATATGGGGTAATTATAGACGACTTACCCGAGTCCATTCCTCCAGTGAGTCCAGTGAGTCTCTCAGGGTGCAGGATGGCCAGTACCTTTTCCTCCCAGTCAGTGTAGTTGGGTGGTGTTGGTGGAGGTCTTCCCCCAGTCTTCTGGACTGCAATGTGGTGCCTGGATGCCATGGCCCTGACCTTCCCCCACAGGTCGTTCCATCTCTTGCGGATGTCGTCCCTGGTGTGTGGATGGTGTCCCACTGCATTGACCCTGTTGACAATGGTCTGCCATAGCTCAAACTTCCTCGCGATGGGTGTGTGCTGCACCTGAGCCCTGAATAGTTGTGGCTCCACCTTCAGGATCTCGTCCACCATGGTCCTTAGCTCCCTTTCTGTGAAGCGTGGATGTTTGGGGGGTGACATGGTGAGTGTGGTGAATAGTGTCAGGGTGGAATCGTGGTGAGGGTGCTCTTCTTTGGTTCGGAGTGAGTCCCGTGTCTGCTTCTGGTGTTCTCTGACTTCGTTGGCCTACTTTTGTTGCAAAGGTTTGTGAGTGTTTTATGGTGTTGTGGATGTGTGTCAGGTGTGTGGGTTTCTAACTTATCCAATGTGTGCACTTCTTACTGTTGGGTCCACTTGCCGCCCATGGCGGTCTGCACTCCCAATGGTCGTTCGGCTTCACTGCCCACCTAGGTGACTTGTGCATCATTATTAGGAGGGGGGATGTAGGTGTGCTCGGCGGTGGCGGGGTGGGAGGTCCAGCATTTCCGCCGACAGGGGGATGGCAGTGACTGGTGGACTGGTGATTTTTAGCAGATTCTGGTTTTTGGTTTATTATATGGGTTTCTGTTCACTGCCAATGGTGGTCTTCTGTTCACCGTGGCCACGGCGGTCAGCGGTGTTTACCACCGTGTTCATAATGACCACCATGGTTCCTGAATGGCAGTAAGATTCCCAAAAACAAACACATATATATACCTTGACATCCAAATTGAAATAAGAGGATCCTTCTAACCGCACAAAAAGTACATTCATAACAGAGCAGGATCTCTCATACATGCCTTAGGAAAACTGGCAAACCATCTGCCCAAGGCTGTCTTAAAGCCCCTTATGGAGGTAAGCAGGGCAAAGCTTATACCAATGATTACATATGGCTTAGAAGCCCTGTATAGCAGGGATGTGCAGCTAGTTGTCACCGGGTTCCTAAGAACATATTGGAAGGTCTTTTCATTACCTCCTGGGGCATCCCTGGCCCATATATGCCTGGAGTTTGTACTGTCCAGCCAAAACCGAATGTGCTAGGGGTTGTTTGTAAAATTTTGCCACAGTCTATGAAGCTTGCATCCTGACACATTAAATCAACTCCTACGGAAAGAATTGGAGATCCAAGGAGCGTCTTTTGTATCTAGAGAATACCTGGATGAGGCAATAGTAAATATACAACTGGGGTACCATGGAGCTAGGCAACCTCGTCCCTGGCCTTCAAAACCATAGTATATAAATCCTTGCAGCACCTTTCTTTCATCACAAACAAGAGCATGATGGCAAAGGAAACACAGGCCTACTTGTTTATAAACAGCTACAAGGCCCTGCACTTCCACGCCTAACTAGCATCTGGCCTCTCTGCAACAATAAAATACCAAATGATCATACATGAGCTAGGAGACCTCCAGCCTGGCCCCAAGATGGTGGAACCCGTACGGCAGGATTAACTCGTGGCTATGCAGCTTCCTCCAGGAATCAATCGAACTCATAGCATGCGCTTGTCTTGCCCTCCAGACAGGGTGCAGATACTGACTCACATCAATCCTCCTAGCAGGAGGAATCAGAAAATGTAGAAGAGGTGATTGAGTCCCTGCTAGCCACTAACCTCAGACTAACTGCCCACTTTGTCAAATTCCTCGCATGTGTAGCAAATAGGCTAAATAACTAAATAGAGTTCAAGAGTTCTCCATAGAAAACATGAGAACAAGAGTAACTTTATTGGCATATCTGTTTCCAACAGTGACATTGTCACTTATACCTCTGTGAGCTGCACATTTAATTGCTGCAGTTTCTTGTGGCAGTTGTAATGTTTCAAACAATCTCAGTACAAACTTTCCATTCTGAAACAGAGATCCGGATAAAGTAATGAATCCCCTTTGTGACCATAACTGTCCTTAGTCATGGACCACACAAAAGCCATACAGACTCTCTGTGAATATAGTCACTCACAATTGAGCTGTAAGATAGCAGGCTTGTTTAAGAATGATCAGTTCTGCCACATGTGCACAGGCAAATATTTGAACCCAGGAGGACTCCACCACTTCCTGAATTGTACAAACAGTGTAAGCTGCTTTCAGAGTCTCCTCATTGTCTCTCAGGCATGAATCCTCTACAAAGATTTTATAGTCGGGCTCATCAAGGGGTTCAACTTTAATGTCAGGTCTCAGCTTGGTGGATAGATCCGTAACATTGAGACAGTCATGCTCAATCTCTTCTCCATCAATTTCATTTTCAGGCAATGGTAGCAATGTAGCTAGATTGAGAGTTTGACATCACTTTAATACCACATTGTCAGCTGCAATGATCAATTATTCATATTTTGTAAGTCTGTTGTTGGTCAAATATTGGGTTTTATTAGTTGTGAGCAAAGTTTCTAAAGAATTAAGGACCATCACTGTAAGAGGATGTCCCACAACTATGTGTTTGCTTCTCAGCCGGGCAGTCCTACAGCAAAATGGTTAAGGGTAGTTGAAAAATATGCCACAGTTTTGGAGAGTCTCTATGCAATAGAACAAGAGAATAAAGCCCTCCATCTCACTGCAAAACAAAGTGAACATCTTCCTCTAATCAGGCCTTCCCAATGCTGGAAATGCTTTTAATTAGTTCTTATCCCATGGAAGCAGAGCAGGCACATCCTTGTGCAACAGCCTCAGTAAATATATGACCTCTTTCTGGCATTATTGTAACTTGTTTGGGAACACTTTGGCCCTCATTACAACCCTGGTGGTCGGTGATAAAGCGGCGGTAATACCACCAACAGGTCGGCGGTAAACAAAATGGAATTATGACCACGGCGGAAACCGCTCACACAGACAGCCACTTTAACACACCGACCGCCATGGCGGTATCAACAAGCACCACGGCGGTAACCACCAACAGCCAGGCGGAAGACAATGTACCGCCCACACAATTACGACAGCCCTATCCGCCACCTTTCTGGGGCGGTACCAACGACATCAAAAGCATGGCGGAAACAGAACACAGAAGTCAAAGGACTCACCTCTGGAGACTCAGGGAACAACCACGATGCCATGGAGCCCGAGCTGCACATATTTCCGATGCTCGCCTACCTTTTCCTGCGTTATGAACACCAACGCCAGTGAAGACGACCATGGTGAGTACTACTGCCTAGCACACAAGGGAAGGGGAGGGAAAAAAAGAGTGACACACACACGCAACACACAACAGCCCCACCCCCAACACCATACACACAATCAGATGCACAAACATTACATATCCACTTCGTACCCCTCAGGAATAATGCAAATACAAAATGATTTGAAGAAAGTTAGTGTAATATTGATAAAATAACATGAATAAGTGCATCAACATATAAACATACATACATATTTACAAATGTAGGGACACTGCCCAGTCCTAAATGTCCGTGGGCCACAGGGCCACATCACATAGGCCAAGGTCCCACCTCACTCCTGCAACAGCACAGAGAGAACACTGCAGGGGCATCAGGTTGAAAATGCACAAGCACCTCAGGGGGAGGGAGAATGGGGGGGCACCTCAGCCGGAAGATGGTACAACACCACTGGTCCTGGAGGGGGCTACATGCCCTGTGCGATGTCCTGGGGAGTGCAAGGCCACAGTCTCTCAAGTGGGTGGTTTGCCCACTGCTTGGTCCTGAGGAGTGCAAGACCACAGTCTCTTAAGCGGGTGATTTGCCCAGTGCTTGATCCCGGGGAGTGCAAGGCCACAGTCTCTCAAGTGGGTGGTTTGCACACTGCTTGGTCCTGGGGAGTGCAAGGCCACAGTCTCTCAAGTGGGTGGTTTGCCCACTGCTTGGTCCTGGGGAGTGCAAGGCCACAGTCTCTCTAATGGATGGCTTCTCCTCTGGTTCTGGAGGGGGCCTTGTGCCCAGTGTGCTTCATCCTGGGAAGGATGGGGTGAGTGGATAGCATCTTCCACTGGTTCTTGAGGGGGCCTTGCGCCCAGTGTGCTTCATCCTGGGAAGGATGGGGTGAGTGGATGACTTTTTCCACTGGTTCTGAAGGGGGCCTTGTGCCCAGTGTGCT
The DNA here is from genome assembly GCF_031143425.1 of Pleurodeles waltl. Lineage (NCBI taxonomy): Eukaryota > Metazoa > Chordata > Amphibia > Caudata > Salamandridae > Pleurodeles > Pleurodeles waltl. The sequence goes on from NC_090439.1 coordinate 781,658,252, forward strand.
TCATCCTGGGAAGGACGGGCTGAGTGGATGACTTTTTCCACTGGTTCTGGAGGGGGCCTTGTGCCCAGTGTGCTTCATCCTGGGAAAGATGGGGGTGAGTGGATGGCTTCTTCCACTTGTTCTGGAGTGGGCATTGAGTCTAGTGTGCTTCATCCTGGGAAGGATAGGGTGAGTGGATGGCTTCTTACACTTGTTGTGGAGGGGGCCTTGTGCCCAGTGTGCTTCATCCTGGGAAGGATGGGGTGACCCTTGTGCCCAGTGTGCTTCATCCTGGGAAGGATGGGGTGAGAGGATGGCATCTTCCACGGGTTCTGGAGGGGGCCCTGTGCCCTGTGATGCAGATCTTTGGGAGTGCAAAGTAACAGTCTCTCACCTGGGTGTCAAACCCACAGGATTTGCGGGGGCCAGGATGCACAACAGCCCATGGAGGCAGGACTACACACTGTCTGCCGGCGGTGATGGCTCCTCAGTGGTGGCCGTGGCGGGGCTGGTGTCGATGCTATCAGTGGTGGGGGGAGGCTCCAGTCCTTCCTCTGCAGCCTCGGATGGCTGAACCACCATGGTTGGTAGTGGGGGCTCAGAATGAGTCCCAGCACCAGGCCTCCAGTCCTTTCTGCCTGCTAATGCAGGCCCCTTGCCCTTCCTGTCAGCAGCTGGGGATTGGCCCTTGCCCTTCCCTCCTGCAGCTGGTGGTGCCTCCTTGCCCTTCCCTGTCGCAGCCGGTGGTGCCTCCTTGCCCTTCCTTAATGCACCTGCTGCAGGCACCCTGTCAGTGTTGCTGCCTGGTGCCAGGGATCCTCTCCCTCCTGCAGTAGCTGTCGACACTACTATGGCCATGGACTGGGTGGCTAAGGTGCTTGCCTAGGTTCTGACCACCCTGGCCCGACAAGAAGGACGTGGGGGAGTGATAAGGAAGAGATCAATGGTGGACAGGAAAAGCTTCTTAGGGACATTAGGGGGGAAAAGGGTGAAGGTTTGGGAGTGAAGGAAGAGGAAGTGGTTGTAGGAGGTGTCTGTCTGCTGTGTTTGGGTGCATGGGCTGGATGCTGTTGTGAAGTGGATGGCTATTGGGTGTCTGAGTGCTTGAGTTTGTGTACTTTGGGAGGAGGGGGCACAGACACAGTGGGAGAGGACACAGGGGATGTGTGCATGGATGTGGGGGTGGTGACTGCCAGTGAGGGGCGTGTAATAATAGGCATGATGGTGCTAGTGGATGAGGATGTAGTGCATGCAGGTCTGAGTGTAGACGCTACTGGGAGGGAGATGGACGATGAGGAGGAGGGGGACACAGTGAAGGCAGGGGATCTTGGTATGTCTGCATCTGGATGGTGTTTGTGAGAGTGCCTGTGGGATGATGTGTTGTGCTTGTGTTTGCCTGAACTACTCCTGTGTGTTGTCCTGGGTGCATGCTGGTCTGCCTGTGTGCTAGGGATAGGTTGGGGTTGAGGGGAAAGAGATTGGGCAGAGGAGGTTGGAGAGGGGAGGCTAGAAACAGGGACAATGGCTGCCATCAGGGAGGAGGCCAGAGCCTGGATTGATCTCTGTTGGGCCGCCATGACAGAGGGAATGCCTCCAGGAATGCATTTGTTTGTTGCAAATGGGCTGCCAGACCGTGGATGGCATTCACAATGGTTGACCGCCCAACAGCGATGGATCGCAGGAGGTCAATAGCGTCCTCACTCTGGGCAGCAGGGCTAAATCGGGCAGGGCCTGAGGTGCCAGGGGCGAAGGAGGTGCCCACCCTCCTGGGTGAGCAGGCACCGGAAACACGCTGAGGGGCTGCTGGGAGGGCGGTGCTGGTACGGGGGTGGTGGCTGTATCTGTAGTTGGGGTGGGCACAGAGGTGTCTGCCACTAACAGGGAGCTTCCATCGGAGAAGTTATCACTGTCAGAACTGTCCCCTCCACTCTCCGCCATGGTGTTCCCCTCGCCCTCCATCCCACTGGTGCCCTCACCGTCGGTGGATTTGGCCTCCTGGGCCCTGTGGAATGCAGCTCTCCCCGTCGCCGGTACCTCTGCTCCTCCGCCAGATGATGCTAATGCCCATAAGGACAGGATGACAAAACAAAAAGGGGGGAGAGACAAAGTATACCCTTGGTCAATGGCAGCAACAACACCACGGTTGGCGTACACAACACACACACACACAGGGAACAGCCCTACGCACTAGGCAATGCACGACCAGTCACAATGCTAGTCACCAGCCCATGGACAGGGATACTTAATGCCAATTGCAGCATACCTGAGACCCACAGGCACCTGCCCAGTAGTGGATGCCTACTAGCTTGGTTGGAGGAGGTTTACATCAGACCCTGCAATATCCGGCCTGGCCTAGGGGCACCCACAGGCCCACATCCCCCACCCAGATGCCACCCCACCACACTTAAGTAGTATATTGGGGCAATGTACTCACCCGCTTGTGGCTGCTGTGATGCCCCCAAGCACCCATCTAGCTCCAGATAGGCCAACACCATTATGCGGGCCATCGGGGGTCAGGGATCGACAGGCACCCCTTCCTCGTTGGGAGGCCATCCCCAGCTGAGCCTCCACCGTCTTCGTGCCCAGCGACTCAGGTCCTCCCACCGTTTGTGACAGTGGGTGCTCCACCTACCATAGATACCCAGGGTCCGCACGTCCTTGGTGATGGAACGCAATATACCATTTTTTCGATGGGTGCTGACCTGCAGAGAAATACACATAGGAAAATGTATCAGTCAGACCGTCCTGCCTGTTACACTCATGGCCCACCATAGCCCTCACATCCCCTTATGCACAGACATTGCCCACCATACATGCAGCATGCTGCCCAGGGCCCTTCCACCAACCCCCCTACACGAGGCCCTCACACGCAGCACTCCATGCATTCATGCCCCATGCATCGTGCTCACAGTATACTCACCTGTTGGTCTGGAGGCCCATACAGCATTGGGTACTGGGGTAGGACCCTGTCCACCAGTCTCTCCAACTCCGCAGCAGTGAAGGCAGGGGCCCTTTCCCCAGTCACACGAGCCATGGTCGGTTCCAGACACAGGTCACAGCAGCAGCTGCAGTTTAGGTCCTCTCCTGTTGAAGGTCAGGTAGCAAGTGAGTGAACAGACAGAAAATGGTGGTCACGTCCACTGCGATGCGTACCGTTCTGCCGCCGTACATCACCACTGGCCACTGTAAGCCATAGGGCCCAATGGTATCCAATGAGGAGTTGCACGGTGGTTCTCGACCGCCTCCTGCAACGGCTCACAACATCAGCAGAATTACCTAATTTGCACATGTCCCCCCATACAATACAGGTGGATGCCATTTCTGGGGTGGACAGGCCATGGCACATAACTGCGTCACAGTACACATAGGCACCATTTGAGCCTATCCAACAATATACTGTTACAGTCACATCATGCAATGCAGTGCAGTGTTTGGTAATATGGAATACTGACCAGCTGCTCACCCTTTGCCCCCTAGATTGCAACCACTGCGGATGAATAGGAGATGGAGACATCCCCCAGTGTACAGGCCCCTGGTGGACATGGCAACAATGGAGGGCAGACACATTATCCTCACCTATAGACTGGACAGGGCCTAAATCACAAAGATGTGTTCCCAATTGGAACCTGACCTGATATCTGCTATCCATCAACCCACCAGGATCTCCCCTCCTGTGCAAGTCCTATCAGTGCTCCATTTCCTGGCAACTGGCGCCTTCCAAATGACAGTGGGCTTGGCAGCATGTCACAGCCAATGTTCTCAATAGTGCTGACCAGACTGTTGTCAACCCTGATTAAACACATGCGTAGCTACATATTTTTCCCCAAGGTGGAGGATTTGGTCACAGTGAAAGCTGATTTCTATGCAATGGGACATATCCCCATTATTGGGGCAATGGATGGTACACATATTGCATTTGTCCACCCCCCCCCCGGAGAAATGAACAGGTGTTCAGAAATCGAAAGAGCTTTCACTCCATCAATGTGCAAATAGTGTGCCTGGCGGACCAGTATATCTCCCATGTCAATGCAAAGTATCCTGGGTCTGTGCATGATGCCTTTATCTTGAGGAATAGCAGCATCCCATATGTGATGGCTCAACTCCAGAGGCACTGGGTGTGGCTAATATGTGACCCCTGGTTCCCACCCAGTAGGTGTTGGTGTATGGGAATGGTGTGGACCCTAAGGGTTAGAATGTGTCTAACAGTTGTCCCTCGATATTTTCAGGTGACTCTTGTTACCCCAGCCTCTCATGGTTACTGACCCTTGTGAGGAATGCCAGGACAAGGGCCGAGCAACGTTACAATGAGGCACATGGGTGAACAAGAAAAATAATAGAAAGAACATTCGGCCTCCTGAAGGCCAGGTTTCGTTTCCTCCATCTAACAGGTGGATCCCTGTACTACTCACCCAAGAAGGTGTGCCAGATCATCATGGCATGCTGTATGTTGCACAACCTTGCCTTAAGTCGCCAGGTGCCTTTTCTGCAGTAGGATGAGGCTGGAGATGGGCATGTGGCAGCAGTGGACCCTGGTGACAGTGAAGATGAGGAGGCAGAGGATGAGGATGAGGACAACAGAAGTGCAATAATACGACAACACTTCCAATGACACACAGGTAAGACACTGTAAATTCACTTTACATTGACAGTTTTGTGTTTGACTTTTTCCCACTTCTATGGCCACTTACTGTACCCTTGAGCATCTCTATTTTCATATATTTGTGCCCCACTATCGCTCTTGGTGGGTTGACTGCAGCTAACTACAGGTCATTCCTATTTATATATTACTGTACAGTTGTATTGCAGTGTTTAAAGCTTGTTAAATGACTACATAGTTCAATCATTTGACAGACTCCATACTTGTATTTATTCAAATGGGGATTATTTCAGTGCTAATAAGTAGAGGGGGACCTGCAATGGGCTGGGTGATGGTGGAGGAATGTCCAGAACAGAGTCCATTCAATGTAGATCACAGGTGCATTGTCCAAAGGGGCATAAGAAGTGGAGCAATGGCAGTTCAAGGTGGACAGGGTGACAGAGTGGGACACAAGGTTGACAATCAGGAGAGCCTTATTTCCTGGCAGGGGTTTTAGCAATAGTCTTCTGCTCCTGCCTGGATCACAGGGACCATTTGCAGGGTGGTTCTCCTTCTGCAGGGGGTGGGGTGCTGGTGGCCTGTTGTTCCTGTGGCGGGGCCTCCTGTCCAGTAGCGTCAGCAGAGGTGGAAGGCTTTTGGTTGGTTTGGCTAGTGTCAGGGGCCCGCTGGTGTGCCACTGCCTCCTTCGTGGTGTTGGCCATGTCTGCCAGCACCCCTGCAATGGTGACCAGGGTGGTGTTGATGTCCTTCAAGTCCTCCCTGATATCCAGGTACTGTCTCCCCTTCAGCTGCTGGGTCTTCTGCAACTTGGCAAGTATCTGGCCCATCGTCTCCTGGGAATAGTCTCTGAGGATGCTGGTGAGTGCCTCCTGGAGAGTCAGTTCCCTGGGCTTGTCCTCCCCCTGTTGCACAGCAGTCCTCCCAGCTTCCCTGTTGTCCTGTGCCTCTGTCCCCTGAACTGTGTGCCCACTGCCATTGACCCCAGGTCCTTGATCGTCCTGTGTTTGTGGTGTGCCCTGGGGTCCCTGTCGCGGTGGACACACTGATGATTGACGTGTCCTGGGGACAGACAAATGGGCCCTCTGGGTGGGTACTGTGCTGGTGTTTCCTGAGGGGGGAGTCTCTGTGGTCGTATGGGATTGTGCCTGGGTTACCGACTGTCCGGAGATCCCTGATAGGCCAGGTGGGTTATCCATATCCAGGTGTCCAGAGCTGCTGTCATCACTGTGGGCCTCTTCTGGGGGTGGACTGGATGTTGATGGCACCTCTTCTGCAGTGACATTGGGTGGGGGACCTGTGGTGAAGTAAATGCAGTGTTATTGTTTCTGTGTGTGTCATATTGTGCATGGGTGTGTTGCCCTCTATGGTTGTTATTGCCCGGCCAGCTTTGCCTTGTGTGAGTAGTTATTTTGTGGGCTAGGTCATTCTCTCTAGTGTGCATGCTTTAGTGATAGGTGTCTATGCAGGTCTGTGATGGGAGTCTGTGCATTGGTGTCACATGCAGGGCTTGGTATTGGGAGGGGTGGCTTGGGATGGTGGGGTGTGTGTGAGGTGGTTGAGTGATGGGAGTGAGGGTAAGGGTGGGGGTTTGTGATGGCATGCAGGTAGGGGGGATGATAGTAATAGAGATTTGACTAACCAGAGTTCAGTCCTCCTCCTACTCCTGCCAGGCCCTCAGGATGCATGATTTCCAAGACTTGCTCCTCCCATGTTGTTAGTTGTGAGGGAGGAGGTGGGGGTCCACTGCCAGTCCTCTGTACAGCTTTTTGGTGTCTTGCTGCTGTGGAACTGTAGGTCGTTCCACCTCTTCCTGATGTCATCCCTTGTTCTGGGGTGTTGTCCCATGGGGTTGACCCTGTTCATGATTCTCTGCCATAGCTCCATCTTCCTAGCAATGGATGTCTGCTGCACCTGTGATCCGAATAGCTGTGGCTCTACCTGGATGATTTCTTCCACCATGACCCTCAGCTCCTCCTCAGAGAATCTGGGGTGTCGTTTTGGTGCCATGGGTGTAGTGTGAGTGGCGTGGGTGAGGGTGTGGGGGGTGCTGTGCTGGGGGTGTGTGATGTAAGGTGCGTGGATGGTGTATAGGTGATGGTGGTGTGTGGCTGTGGTCTTGTCTGTGGTTTTGCTATTTCTCTTGTGACAATGTTTTTTAGTCGTAAAGGGTTGTGTGTTATTTGGGTGTGTGTTTTATAGTGGTGTGGGTGTGTGATTGTGGTGTGTGTATGTATGTCAGGTGTGTGTTATTCAAATTGTCCAATGTGGTGTTGTTTTGTTAGGTTGTGTGTATCATAATATGGGTGGCGGTAATCCGCTGCTGCAGCAGTATTTTGGCAGCAGTTAGCATGTCATAAAGAGGTCATTTTTGTACATTCTCAGCCAAATTATTCAATGAAGCAATTTGTGTCCTGTTTAAAAGCTTCTTGTATACTTGGGCCCATATTTATACTTTTTGACGCTAAACTGCGCTAACGCAGTTTAGCGTCAAAAAATTTTGCGCCGTCTAACGCCATTCTGAAGCGCCATGCGGGCGCCGTATTTATGGAATGGCGTTAGCCGGCGCTAGCAGACCGGCGCTGCCTGGTGTGCGTGGAAAAAAACCACGTAGACCAGGTAGCGCCGGCGTAGGGGGAAAATGGCGTTAGGGCGTCTTAAAATGGGGCAAGTCAGGTTGAGGCAAAAAAATCGCCTCAACCCGATTTGCGCCATTATTTTCGACGCCCAGACGCCATTTAAATGACTCCTGTCTTAGTAAAGACAGGAGTCATGCCCCCTTGCCCAATGGCCATGCCCAGGGGACTTATGTCCCCTAGGCATGGTCATTGGGCATAGTGGCATGTAGGGGGGCACAAAGAAGGCCCCCCTATGCCACCCAAAAAAAAAAAAAATATATAAAAAATTATACTTACCTGAACTTACCTGAATGTCCCTGGGGTGGGTCCCTCCATCCTTGGGTGTCCTCCTGGGGTGGACAGGGGTGGCAGGGGGGGTCCCTGGGGGCAGGGGAGGGCACCTGTGGGCTCATTTTGAGCCCACAGGCCCCTTAACGCCTACCCTGACCCAGGCGTTAAATAGTGGCGCAAATGCGGGGTTTTTTGACCCGCCACCTCCCGGGCGTGATTTTTGCCCGGGAGTATAAATACGACGCATTTGCGTCGCCGTCATTTTTTTAGACGGGAACGCCTTCCTTGCATCTCATTAACGCAAGGAAGGCGTTCACGCAAAAAAATGACGCTATTTGCCCATACTTTGGCGCTAGACGCGTCTAACGCCAAAGTATAAATATGGCGTTAGTTTTGCGCCGAATTTGCGTCGAAAAAAACGACGCTAATTCGGCGCAAACGGAGTATAAATACGGGCCTTGATGCCACATGTAGGTCATCGTTGTACTGCACAAGAATTGAGTTGCAAGGCATTTGGAAAATCTCAAGATTGTTTTTCAATATGTAATTAAAGATTGAAGGGCTTTCTGTATAACCTTGTAGAACTCAGCACCATGCCAAAACTCTATGTATGAATATAAAGGAGAACAAGAATTGACTCTCCTCATGCAAAATGGATTACATAAAAAGGCCGGCAGAGATCCACAACAGTAAACCATTTTGCATCACAGGAAATTTGAAATATATTGTAGCTGGATTCGGTACCGCAGGATAACATGGGACAACTATACTGTTAATTTTCCGAAGATCCTGTACAATTCTATACTTGCCTTTGGGCTTCGGTAAACCTATAAATGGTGAATTGTGAGGAATTCCAACAATTCCAGAACCCAAGAATGAACTGTGACACAAAACTCCCTTCTTTGGATTTTCGTGTCTGCTGTGCTACTTGAAGACCTATAACAATCATTCATAATAGGCATGCACTGATGCTTTAGCTTCCTGAGTAGTTCTGTTGACCTTTAACCAATCAATGTCCCTCACTGGAACCTTTCCTTTCAAAAAGGTAATCACCTCATTGTACAGGCAAAGGTTTACCAGTACATGCTTCTCTAGGTGGCTGTATTTGTGGCCATTGCACAGCTATCCTACATTCAGCACATAAATAACTTGATACCACAAAATCAAAAAAGTGCTCAAGTCTGTCAATAAAACCTTTGAAACTTTAACAAACCTATCAAACTTTCCATAACACTGGGCAGGATTCTCTCTCAGTTTTAGAAAGTTGTTTGTGAATGTCTCTGCTTCATGGTACGTGAAACTACCCTCCACCTGGTAACTCCCTCCTAGGGAAAGTTCAAGCCTCATCTTCATCAAGGAATATTGGTGGTGGCTTGCCATTCACCTCTGCAGTATCTGATTGTTTAATTTTACCCCCTTGTTTCTTTACCCATTTACTCTCTAATCTGTCAACATCACTCCATTTCCAAATGCACTACACCAATTCAAGACAGTGCAATGTCATTCCTGAGGATCACATGGTCCCACTTGCTTCATCATCTAACTGTGGCCTGAAATGTTTCTGTATAGAGATACTCTTAAAGAGATCTATCTTGTAATTACCTGCCAATTCTGTCAATTGTTTGTGTGTGACACCTGCATGTCTTGTGATTTCCTTACTCAGGTATATCAACTCATTCTCCTAATATTGATACAGACATTAAATATCTAAACATCCCCTAATAATTTCTTCCAATTTCACCTTCAATTTTGGTACTTCTAGGGGTGTTACTGTTTTTTGACTAGTAAATGTTATCTCTGGATCTCCTCTTCTTTTATCATCAGGAGTTTCCTCAAATCATAAGGGAGGGGGAGAATTCCATCATCAAATGATACAGGATCTCCAAGTGCAACTGGAGATGTAAAAACAATCCTTCTCTTAATGTTTGAGCATTCTGGGGTGGGGTCCAGTCAACAATCTGTGAGGTTTTTGATGCTGGAATGAACCCTGTGACAGCTACTCCTCCTACAGCATCTGGAACAACATGATTCTGAACAATATTAATAGGTACAGTTGCAATAGGAATTGCTAATGTCTGAGCTGATGCAACTTGTGACACAGGTGCAAGACCAGTCACTATCCAAGCTGTAACATCTGGATAAATTACAGTAGTGGCTGTTTCAGCAGGTGTAGCTGTAATCAAGTGTTGGAGGTGATCCCCCAATCTGAATTACATTCAGATCAACATGAGCTGCAGACCATTGTTGGTTGTAACACCTTATGAACTTGATGTTGAAGCTGCATATGGGGGTGGGCGTGAGGACAACTAAGCAGTTAAAATATAACTCCCTGAATCACTATCTGTGTCAGTTTTCCTTGTGGACTCCTCATCTTCATTTCCCTACTTTTGGTTCGTTTTATGTTTTTTTATTATTATTGCTGGGTACATTCTAGCTCCCTCTGCTACACATCCATCTTTGTTGTTCTGTATCTAACTTAGCATCTACATACCTACCCACTGGGCTTGTTTCTGTGTTCTAGTACCTTTCTTTCTCTTTGGCATGAGCTGCTCGCTCCCAAGCATTTCATGCTTCATGCTGTGTAGGTTTATATGGTGGCTTCATTTCATATAGGTTTTCCCTTAAATTTTCAATAATCTTTAAATCGAAAGTGCATTCTTTTACAGTGATCTTGTGCCTAGGCGAGGCCACAAGCATGTATGTAATCCATTCCTACACTTATTGCCATTTAATGACCTGGTGTACCTTCTTGTGAAGCCTCATTGTCCTCTCAGATAGAGACTCGCACATCACCTCTCATTAAATCTCCAAGGACCTTATAGCATTTCATTATTAAAGGAATAAATGATCATATCAATCACAACAATTTATTGTAATCCCTATCTCAATTGTGCAGTCAAGAGAACCTCACGAACCAGAACCACTAAACCTCAGCAGACAAGGAACACCACAACTTATTACTCAACAGCAAATGCATAAGCACAACTAACCCATAAACATTACCGAAACACAAGACACAATATCGTGAGCTCAGAACACAGATGCTTGTTTGTCCCTTTTTAAAATGTAGACTGCATTTGTGCAGCAAGAGAATGCACAACAAGAGGAGACTTTAGGCTGAGGAAAACATGATGTGTACTGAAGGGGAAACTAAGTTCTGATTTATTGACAGCTTCAGGGTAGTGAAACGTTGTGATGAGAGTAAAAGTGGAATTCTAAATGCAAAGTTAGTTATCTGCAGTATTGCCCTTCTACATAGGGTGTATTGCATAGGGAGCCATGATGAAGGGTTCATGCAAGAGACCATGGGCCAGATGTACGAAAGGATTTTACCCATTCTGTGTCTATGGGAAAAAGCTTTCGTACATATGGCTCCATGTGAGGTATTTACAAAAGTCACTGTCTGGCGTAATGTTGGTGAAGCTGTCACTGTAAACATTTGCAAACATGAACATTTTGATCTTGTCAATTGGAGTTAAAGAAATAAAATACGTAGCAGAAAAAAGGCAAATCCATCACAGCCAATAGCACGCATCATAGGGCAAATTTCTGACCTTCAGACTCCAAAGGTAGATAAACGATACAATGCTGTCTTTTGATGAAATATACATAAACATGAAACATGAAACAGCGTATTCCCTTTTTTAAAAACCATTAATTGAATGAAATAAATATCACTTCAATTTCATAGATATTTACCACACATAATGCACAAAAGAAAAAATATTTAACTAACTGTGCCCATAGTTTTTAATGGTAATGCACTACAGAGGAAATGCCTGGAAATATGGATCCTGGAGGAAAAGTGATTACTTTCCTGTTTTCAAAGTGTCTCACTACTGCATGTTCCTTTTCTCTAGCCTAGTTCTGTGTTCAATGAGGACTCTGCATGTGTATATATACTGACCGTGGCTAATTAGGATGTTCTGCTTATAGCATCGTGGCACTGTGAAGAGGACAAGGAGGTCTTGCTTTCTGTACCTGAATCCTTCTCACCAAGGCAAAACTTGAATTAAATGTAGATGTTCATGCTTATGAGTAACTAACTCTTTCACTATAACGTTTTTTAAAACTCAGTTGCAGTATTGTGTTCCTAAGTGAAAAAATTGTCAGGAAACAGAACAGGAAGCTGGATTTGTGGCTTACGTTCAGTGGGGGTAATGAAAAGGTTATCAATGTCCTCACCACAATGCACTAGGGCCCATATTTATACGTTTTTAGGGCCGCATTTGCGTCTTTTTTTTACGCAAAAGCAGAGCAAACGTACAAAATACAATTGTATTTTCTAAGTTTGCGCCACTTTTGCATTAAAAAGCGGCGCAAATGCGGCGCTAAAAAAGTATAAATATGGGCCTAGGTGGTCATTACATGCTGGGATGATACTGGCAACATGCTCCTCCCACCAGCCCATGCAGAAATTAGTATAGCTGGGGTGAATCAGGTTCCCTTCATAGTGTCCAGGGTTTGTTTCTAAAGTTGTTTGTTAAAAATGAAAAAGTTAAGGGTAAAGCAAAACAGTATCATGTCCAAAATCATCTCAGCGTGCAACAACATAAACAGTGATCAGCCACGCATAAAGTGAGGGTGTGAGAAAATCACCCTTTTAGCATGTTCCACCTAATGCTTCTGACTAATACTGGTGGTAACTGAGCCTGACTGTGCCCTAGGTTGTGCTAAATAGGCCCAGGGCCAGTGCTCTGAATAGAAGACATATGGTCAAATTGTACAATGTTATACTTCCAATTGGCAATAACAGACCCTGTAAGTCCCTAGTAGATAATAGGGCAAGAAGGATTTAAAGGACACATAAGTTCCTAGTATATAATAGGGTAGGGAAGATCAGAGGTCCAGTGATGTCCTACACTGGAGTGTGCAATACTATGGTTCCTGTTATCCTTTTTAAAGACAGCCCTGCCTTGCAGACTGTCTTTAAAAAGTAAAATGTGTTCAAATTCGTCTTGGGGATTTAAGGTACTTCCCAAGTGCTAAACTACCTTACGTCACACCCACCTTACATATCTCACCCCCAAGGTCTCCCCTAGTTGCCCCAGGGGTGGGATGCCATGTAACTATAAGAAGGGACTTTATAAAATATGTTTTATATTCCATGGTGAGGGAGAAACTGCACTTTTAATTTCCCCTCATTGTTGATACTTAGTTCCATAGGATAAAATGGGAACATTTATTGCTAGGAAGGAGCTAAATGTGTCATGAAAAGACTCAAATGAATGTTAATGATAAATCCAACGTGCCTGTGTTGAATTTGTGCTAAATGGTACAGAAAAGATGTTATAAGACTTTATTTTCTGTAAGCCAAGTTCCAGCCTGCTAGTGGTCTCTCCTCATTGGCCAGCCCTAACAGGATTGGTCAGGCTGCTTTGATGAGGTGATAAGTGGCCTGCACTTACCAGAAGCTACCAGATGGGGGAGGTTGGCAGATGCGGAGGCCAGGCCAGGAAAAGGGCTTTGTAAATCAAGCTGATGCTTCAAAAAGAAGCCAGTCAGAAAGGGATGCAGCCAGGCCCACCCTCTCACCCTGTACCCCACAGATAGATAGTGGGCTTAGGAAAGGAATTTGCAGGTGTCCAGAGGGGGAGCTACAACAGTGAGGTGGTTTAGCAAGGTCTTGTTCCTCTGGAGGAAAATCACCAATCTTGGAATGTTAAAGTGCAGTGCTTTATGGGACAAGAAGATGCCACACTTTGGAGGCAGTTGTCATGCTTCTGGGTGGCACTGTGCAGCTCATTGGACAAGGATGTCCACTGACTGTCCCCCAAGATGATTCAATAAAAGTGGTTGATCTTCATTTGCAATTCAGTTCTGCTGCCTGAAACCACAAGAAGAAGAAGGACTGCCCTGTTGGAACCCTGTTCTGCAATCCAGAGGACTGCATACTGAAGTATTACTTCTGTTGCAGATTAGAACAACAGCCCAAAGGGCTTTGCCTTGCTACTAAAAGGACTCAGGAGTGGATTCCCTGAAAGCAACAGATTAAAAGAGCACCAGCTTCCACAAATGTCCCCACCCTGGAGTGCGTCCACTGGACCTGCAAGGATTTGACCAGATACATTGTGGGAATTGAAGTCTCAAACTTCTAAGAACCATCTCAGGGCTCCTAGATCATTGCATTTGTGTTTTGGACACTTTGAGACCCAAAGAAGAGCTTCCGGAAGGACCTCCAGATGTTTGGAGAAGTTTGTAGCAATGTTTGGAAGAAGATCCATAAGTGGACTGGCTCGTCCTCGTGAGTCAAGCTAAGCTGACTACATTCGACCGCGACCCGGACAGGATTTTAGGTTTGTCCTGGTGAAAGCTCCAGAGCCCCAGACTTTCAGGATTTGAACAGGGCCTTGTGGAAAAGCAATCCGACTACTGCACATTGAAATCAGCTTTCTGAGGAGGACCTCACGATGTTGAGAGGGAAAAGCTATAGAAAAGTTTCTAAGTGCAAAGGTAAAATTTTGACCGAGGCCTCCCACTCAGTATATCCAAGCAGGGCTCAATCATGGTCAGCCTCAAACTTTGACTTTGTCCCGGTCAGGCTCAACAGGATGTCGCCAGTTGGCACTATTGATTTCTAAGCACTAGAAAGCACATTTTTTAAATTTAATCTTTAAAAAATTATATCATTGGTTCCCTATATTAGAGTTTTGTCGTTTTGGTGTCATTTTAAAGATACAATTATTTACTATTTGTATAAATTGGTGTGGGATTTTTATTGTGTGTTTTGACTTACTTATATACTGTAGTGGTCTATTTAAATGCTTCACATACCTGTCTCCTAAGTTAAGCCTGCCTGCTTGTTGCAAAGCTTCCAGGGGTTGTGCCAGGGGCTACTGCGTGAGACCCCGACTGGACCTAGTACTGTCTGTGGGCATTATTGCTCGTGGTAAGTGCGTACTTGCCTCTACTAATAACTAGCCTCCAACAAACGGCATGCCTTGCTGTCCGAATCATTCTTAATACATGTGTACAGACTGCAACCATCAATGGTAAGCAAGATGAAATCACTTTCCCAATGTACACTCTCAATAATCCTTAAAGAGCCCCTACTATCCTAAATATATTATGGCAAGGCTTCTACAAAAGGCTTAAAAAATCTATGTATCTTGATGTATTTGCCAGAGAGCATCCTATGGAAAAAAACAATAGGTCTAGCTCATGGATTTACAAGGTCCTTCTGGCAATTAAGTACTTAACAGGTGTTTGAGGGTGAGTGCATCATAGGAATTTACATTCTTCCCACTAAGTCCTTGGTCTTTTCATTCCTCAGGTTTGTCTCAGTACATTTTGTAGGCTTGCATGAGTCTGAGTTTGTCAAAATTCTGGTAGCATGCTAGGTCGAACAATTGCCTATGCCCCTACTCTAGATATTTATCCTGAGATATGATAATGATGTCACCACCTTTATCCGATTAATGGGTAACAATATTTGGCAAATTTTGTAGTATAATTAGAGCTTGCTGGTGCTTCTGCCTGCATGAGATTGCACTTGTTGTATTGTTTGTCAGATCTAAGTTTCTTCAAATCCTTAATTACACCCCTTTCAAGCACATCAATGACCTTATGTGGTAGTACAGGAAGAAAACTAAAATTGGTTTCAAGTCATTAGACAGCACAAACCCAGTGGTATATTCAGACCGACCACATTTATTATTGGATCTTCACTGAAAATGGTCTAATTCAGATAAGGTATGAAGCAACTCAATATCACTAATCTGAAGCTTGCCAACCCCAGGTGTGTGTGGTATACTGTCACTCTCTTTGTTTGGTTTTTATGGTACCATTTTCTTTAATTCAATTTCCAAACAAAGTGTGATACTTCCATTTTACTCAATATGTCATCTAAATTATGTTTTGGGCAAAATAATAGTACCAAGGCTAACAATTCTATTTCAGTATCACTCAACTCGCTTTGGGATAAGCTGATCACATTGCATTTAATATAGTTAATTTTGTCTGTTTTCGTCCTCTTCTTTTCATTACCACTGTCCCTCCTAGATTCTTCTTTTCTTCTAGATCTTGCTTGGCTGTTCCTCGTTTTCCTCTGCCTCTTCCTTTTGGATGATCTCTTCTTGCCCATTTTCCTGTCCTTCCTATGTTAAGTAAACAAAACTCTAAAAAAAAATGATTCCTTTTCACTGATGTGTCTGATCTTGTAGAGACGCTACTCTCAGAAACATCACTCTCCGCATAGGCTTTCCAAGTAGATCCATCAAGTTTGCTGTTTTGATTTAAGATAGTCTGATTACGTTTCTTCTCTCTATGTCAGCAGTCATATTTTTAGGGTTAGGCGCACAAGCCCCTGTTGTAATCTCTCTTTGGGCTTTTAACCACACCCATGTCACTCCTGTCACTTTCATTGGTTTGTGGGCTTGCCTTTTAAAATCCGCTTGATTTAATTAGTTAAAGACATGCATATGTCATGCCTTTTTCTGGTGTTTAGCCCTCCTCACGTGCACCAGTCAACTATTGACATATGAGGCACCATGTTTTCAGCCTGGTTTCTGCACTACCTTATCTTTTTATTTTCCACGCAGCGGGATCGCGCTGGGTTTTACATAGAGTGATTACACTCGTTTTTTTTCTTTCAATTTATGTGGCAAGAAAAGTCTGGTTAGGAGTTTACAAAGCTAATAGCTCTAACTCGAGAAAATGCGATACTCCTTGCATTGCAAATGCTTGTTTATTAAAAGGCATCACCAGCCCTGATTTATAGTCATGGTAATCTCATAGAAATTATCTTTGTTTTTTCAGTCTTGATTTCCTCTTCTGCTTTATCCAGTCTTTTTGCATTTTATGTAAGCTGTCCCCTCGAACACTTGTTGTGTGCAACTATCTGAATTATGAGCTCATTTGATCAATGTCACTAAGACGTTTTTCCTGTCTTCCCAAGCATGTTTCACCAATATATCTAGCATTTTAATTTAAAAAGACATTTTAATTGTCTGCCAATTCCTGCAACATTTATGGGTCAGGGATTTCAAAAGTTGGGACTGTCACAATTTGCAGTCCAGTGAATTTCTCCCATTGCCTGTGTACTTTTGAAGGGGTATGACCTCCCACCATTAGGTCATTTTGAGTTTGCCTGGCACTTCCAGTTTCTCATACCATTGTTGTTTATTGTATGTCTGTATGTTTTTGGTGGTTCCATTCCCCATCTCCAACAGCTCTCCCATTGGTAGTGTATCTGCTGCATTTTGCCTCCTAGATTTGCTATTTGCAGCTATAATCAGTTGCTGTGTATTCAAGTAGTTGTCAATTATCAACGTAATCAAAACCATGTGGCTCCTATTTGCTTTGCACTTTTAAAACCATGCCCCAGTTTCTGGAAACTGTTGTCAGTTTGTCCCAAAATTTGGTCAGTAAGGGGCTCCGTTTGTCCAACCCATTCCACAGTAGCCCATTGTGCTGGGCTGTGCTGTAACTCATAAAAACTCTTAGCCAGCTTGCAGAGAGCCCATGTTCGTACTCTTTAACTCAGCCTGTTTGATCTCCTAGTACATGTTCTCGTGAGGCCTTCCCGGTCCCACATTGGCTCTCCATTTTAGCTTAGCTTTATATTTTAAATTTTACACATTTTAGCTGACATTGCTTTTAGCAGTGACATTTTACGCATTTAGGCTTGCACAATAATATTCCAAGAATAAATTGTACATGTTGCTTGTTTTTAGTTAGCCTTTCTCGACATGTAATCTGTACACTCTGTTCAAGGCTAGCAACACAATACAAGATACCCTAGAGCTTGCATTGCCTGTTCGGAGACAGCTTCTAACATCTAATCATTGTATCAGAGCTGTGCCTCTAACACAGTGTGGCTTTTATTATATAAATGATGCACTGACCCACGGAGGGCAGAGGAGCACTCCAGCTGTGACAGTCTTGGGATGAATGCTGTGTTCGACATGCAGCTCTCTTGGCACTGATCAGCCAGTTTGCAGGGAAGGATTGTCACCTATGTCACAGACTGATTTTCTGGTTCAGTTCTCCAGGTATGGGGGCTAAGGTTATCCTCTTGGATCGGGTGAAGGCAAAAAGGTAAATTTACTATGCTCTCAGCATAGAGTTAGTAATAGGAAGGAATAGCTAGAAATAATTTGCCATGATTGGACTGTTTATTCTTTTTACCATGTTCATAATGCTGATGACGTTGCTCTGTGTCTTCTGCCTAAGTATTGCAGCTCATTCTCAAGACTACGATTGTTTCAGTAAATTTAATGAAAAATTATCTTGTATCTCTCTTATGTTTCGCCTGGGAATGCATGAGTAAGACAACAAAGGGGTAAGATCTGTTTCCAGAAATCCTTTGGGGATCACAGTGTCATATTCAGGTTACCATAATCACCTTTCATACCTGTAAGCTTAGGGGCTTGGGTGAGGCACTGTGAGCTAGCCAGGAATTTGGCTGACAGCTTCTGATGGTGTGGACAGACTCAGTCCCTACATTCTGGAGTTCTGTAATCCTAATTCGCAGTCCTATTATTTTAGTAGGAACTGTATGACATGGCGTCACCAACGTTCATAGGTAAGGTACTTTTTTAATGGATCCCCTGAGTACTTTCTTGTGTGCCCAAGATCCTATCTTCACCTTAAAAGGAGACGTCCCTGGTGCTGGGGCGAAATCCTCTTCAGCATTATAGGAAGCACCTATTTTTGTCTGTAAGTTGTTCAAGCTTGAACATTTCAATGGATACCTCACCTTAGTAATTCCCTCTCTCAATTCCATATATTAAAATAGAATGGAATTAAAATTCCTGCTAATTGCAGGCCTGCTGTTACAGCACATTTTAATTTACATGGGCGACCTAATAAGGGTGAAGATGTTACCTTCATAATTGAGGCTCACGAAGCATACAAAACTGAAGTATTCATGGGTCACAATATTAATACAAACACATTCCACACATACACTGAAGCTAACGCACCAAGCCAATACAGAGCATATGATGACTTAGAAATACCATTAACATTACAGGAACATAAAAATTGGTTCCAAAGTGCCCTACCATACATTTTTAGAAAACCTTAGATTGGGTCCCTTCAGTAATGATGGAGACACATGGACATTTCTAGCCAGCTACACACCAGATCCTAATATACAGCAACTAGCATGGGTGATTAACAGCCCTACTATAATAATCTAATTACGCAATACAGGCGTTTAATTTTGTTTGTTATGTGCACCATACCAGCTGCCCTTTAGCGAGCTGTTCAAGCTGTCTAACCACAACTGTAACTATCAATGTCATTATGGGTAAGATAGCCACCACACTGGAGGAAATTCTGTTCTGGACACCAAAAAACACAAACCAGCTCAAAGCAATGTTTCCCCATATGGGATCCTAAGATAATCATAGAAATATCACCATCTGCTTGCCACTTGGGACAGTTCCCTCCTTTGATGACTGTGCCACATGGGGTTACAGTCTTTGCTGCAATATAAACCATAACCCATTGCACACAATCACTTACTATTTTGCCAGATGTGCTAAAACAGATTCGGATTGAATACAGAGCCACCCTTGCTCTGGACTGGCGGATGAAATTAATTGGCAACTTTGCCACAGTATCCTCAATTATTTTAGGAAATATTAAAGGGGAAGACACAGCATTGACAATATGGCAGAGACTGGTGCAGGTGGAGGTAGCAGACCAAGAGAGCGAGTTACCAAAAACTATTGTGGACGTCTGTAGATCTATAGGTTGAGAACATTTGAGGGCCAGACCAAATAAGTCACAGCTTCAGGGTAGTTCTGACAAGGACAATACCAAGCAAGCACCTGAGTCTTCTACAAAATGCTGGGAATAAACAAAAGAATAAAGACAAAGTAAAATCACGGGGAGAATCTCCACAACCAGAGACCTCTGACAAACTTGATAATTTACATAAGAGTGATACGTCAAAACTGCATAATAGGCATCAGTATACTGATACACGTCCTTCTCGTTCCTTTGAGGAGTCATCTGACAAATGGTCAGACAGAGGGAGGTGTTCAGAGCGCAGACAAGTAGATTATGTAAAACCAAAAACGGACTCACAAAGGTCGTCTGACATCGTAATAAAAAAGGAAGAGAAACTTCCACAACAAAAACCCCACTTCAAGAAGAAGAAAATTGTGGGAATTTCTGCAAAAAAAGCCGCACATATTGAGAACTCTCCTTCAGAACAGGATGTGGCCAGTGACTCTGCTAGACAGTGCAGTAGAGGTCACAATAATTCACCAGAATCTTGAGGAGCTTTTGGATGCGATAGCAACTAACAACATTTCAGAAGTTGAAACCCCAGGCCAGGGCATCAGCCCTCCTGATGGACTCCACAAATAAAACCTACAGATTGAGGGTGAGATAATGTAAACACTTAAAGTAATATTCTTTGAAATTTTAACACTTAGCTATGATATTCTTTTGGCTGAAAAAGATTGACCACTGGAATTTGTTCGAACAGGGAAGATGTAATGCTACCATCTTTCTCAGTTCATGTTCCTGAAGAAGTTAAAAAAGTGCATGCCACAGAATGGGCTCCTGCACAAGCCCCAGCATCATACCACAATCATGTAGGCTGGGATAATGACTTGTCTTATTATGTAATACCCATAAGTTCCAGCCCACTAGTACAACCACACTGCCCAATTAAACACAAAGCGAAAGCTTCAGTAAGAGAAATTCTCAGCTTGAGTACCAAGGAGTACTTGAACCCCGTGTATCTCCTATGAATAACCTTTTGTTTCCAGTAGCTAAACTAGATCACTCCATAAGAATAGTCTTAGATTAGAGACATCTAAACAGTCATACACGCACATTTGCAACACAAAGTTCACACAGTACAACTTTGATGAATAATATTGTCCGTAAAAATATAAAACAACCTTGGATATCTCCAGCATTTTGTATTTCAGCCAAAACATAGCACCTGAAAGCAGGGATTTAACCACTTTTTCCACACTCTGCTCTCGGTCCCATTTTTGTCAGCTCCCTCAAGGGTATAAGAACAGTTCTGGATTGTTTGCTGCCCGAGTAACATCAATTTTGCATGATATTGATTCAGAACAACTGTCCTATGGTGATGATATTTATCTCTTTGATGATGACTTTAAAACTCACTTAGCCAGAGTACGTCACATTATTATAGGATTTGCTTAACATGACTAAAAATTAAATAAAAAAAATATATATAGCTTTTCTCAGTGTCCTATTTTCAGGATCTGAGTTTTTAAATGAGGGAAAGAGCCTAGCACCACTCTTACTAGAGATGTGTGCCCTATTACAACCACCAAACACTATAAAGAAATTGTTAGGACTTTTCAAACTGGGCACAATATACTTACCAGATTATACACAATGCATAAATCTTTGTACGATTTACTTTATCCAGATTTTTCCAGTGTACATTGGACACCAAAAGATACAAAAATACTACAATCATTACAGATTGACATGCTTATAGCACGTCACTTGCATACATGTGTCAACAAATCAAATTTGGCCATCCGTATAATACCGGGTGCCATTAGTTTCACGTATGTCACATTCAATGAGGGTGGCACTGTGCCAATTGTATATAAATCGCATCCATGTTCCAATGCAGAAATGTGTTTTGCATCCACTATAAATAATGACTTCAGTTCAGGTAGCTGTCATAAACGAAGGACCACTGGCGCTAGGGAAATGCATATCTGTGGTTACTCCCATTCCAGCCTTAGAGGCTGTTACTAAGGCCAGCGTTCTAAATGTGAAAGCCTTATATCCTAGATGGATACAATCGGCCATTTCGCTAATGGCTACTGATGTAGACTATGTATTTGATGGTGCTTTTCAAACTGAAGGATTTCCTCAGTATGAACAAGAGTTTATGAACAAAAGTTCCCCATTCCTTGTAATATATTGCCTCTTGTTGTACAAGCATACAAAACAATATGTCCTTAGCTGTGACATTTGCCAACAAATTAAAGGTTCCACCAGTACACGACCACTACAGACATTCCGCTCAGTTTCAAACAAACCACTGTAATGCATGTATCTAGACCATTTCAGCCCCTTAAATTCGGATGGTACATTCAAATGTATTCTACTTGTTGTAGATTTTTGCTCCAGATTCCTCTCGGTGTGGCCACAGCAATCAGCTGATACCCGCACTGTTATTAAAGCTTTACAGGCCTTCATCGGGACATTTGGGACATATGTAGTGACTGCATTCCACTTGGGACAGTGCCCTGCTTTTGCCTCTAAGCCGAACAAGAATTCTATGGAGCCCCTGGGTGTAGCTGTGCATCATTGCTCACCATGTCATCTTTAGGGAAATTCAATTGTGGAGCTAAAAAACCAAGACTTAAAGCAATCCTTAACAGTACTAGGGTCAGGTCCTAATTGGATCTATCACCTGTCATGGGTCCAGAGAGCACTAAGCAATCTGCCAAGATGACCTTTGGGTGGTCAGATCTCATACAAGGTCCTGTTTGGCATCCAGATGTATGTTCAAGATCTTAACGGTCCTGGCGCAGTTGCCATAGACATACCTTTTGACATAAATGAACGTTTTGCTGTCTTACAGGATCTCCAAGACTTCAGGGATGAGCATTCTAATAAATATTCTGCTACTGATGGATGAAGGAGCAATCAGCACCTTCCAGCTGTATTCCAAAGGTTAGGGATCTAGTTCATGAGAAGATTTAAGTAAAGAAGGAGTTTGGCCCATCATACCTCACACCAGTGCCTGTCCTTGACATTCAAGGTCCCAGAACTTTGATTTTGCCACCACTTGCTGGTTGGAAAGACGAGTGATTTGTTTCAATTAGTCAAGTAAAATTGTATCATGTGGCCAATCCTACACAGTAGGCCACGAGGACTCCTGGGTAGTCCCCTCACTCCTGTCACTACCCTACAGGGAATCCCTCTGTAAGTTTGGAATAACACCAATATTGTTTCCCCCTGGCTGGGAAGGGTGGAGAATGAACTTTTCTTGATTCCTGTTACCGTTGCAAATGTAAGAAACACAACATACATAGGTCTACAGTTTTCTATTGATACTCAAAGCAACAGAGTTTTTAATGATGAACCACCTTTGGAGGTGTCTTCCATTTCTCTTTTACCTGTTGAGGCTCCTTTCTTCACAGAGACTGCTTCTAGTTATTTTGTTGACATTGTGACCTCTCTACTGATTCATTTCACATTTCACTCCATGGTGCACATGGTTTTCTTTGCTGGTTGAAACACACTTATCTGATCCCTCCATGGTCCTACTTGTGGATTATAATGTAATTGCTTTCTCTGCTTCAGTGGATTGGATTTGTGACCATTTTCTTCTTGCTTATAATGGACATCATCTCACAGAATGCTCTACTATAGAACTGGTAGATTAGGTATTAAAACCTAATTTGTCTTCCCACAAAGTGGGAAGAGGCCTGTCCCTTGTGAACAGTTCTGCTTTACCAGTTTCCAATGGAACTGTGTGGGATAAGGTCTCATGTGATATTTTTGGTCCTACAGAGACTCAAAAAATTCCTTATGTTTTTAAATTAGCAATGGATGACAGAATAACCAGGTGTTATTTCTGATGAATGGTATGTTAAGAGAGTGACTTCAACGCTTTCTGAGCTTGAATATTATACTGTGTTTGAAAGTGAGGACATGTACATAAATTCTGCTAATTATGATGAAATGTTCTGTTACCATCACTATGCCCACCACTACTAACATGGAGCTAGAACTCCATGTACAGTTAACAATTATACACAATGGAAACACTGCCCAAAACATATTCAGAGAAATTTGCATACTTTTCTGGGCATGATATCAAGGATCCTGTTTCTTATTATTATAAATGAAAACCTTCAAAAGCGCGGAAACATATTCTGACCCAGATGAAATTAGTTTATTCAAATCCATTTGTATCCCAACTTGCAATTAAAGGCTATGAATATTGCAAAGAAACAATTGACTTAAAATCAGTTTGCGTAACAAAACATTGGCAAGTGCAGGGCATGTATGCCTTATTTAAAGTCTGTCTATTTCCAGTACAAATGATTTTTCTGTATGGCACAGTGGAGCAGACCACTTGCTTCGGTCTAGCAAAAACGTAAAAAAATAATGTACTCAGTATTCCCTCTATTGCATGTTTTGAAAATTTGCAACACTTGGGCCCATAATTATACTTTTTTAGCGCCGCATTTGCGCCGCATTTGCGCCACTTTTTGACGCGAAAACGGCACAAACTTACAAAATACAATTGCATTTTGCAAGTTTGCGCCGCTTTCGCGTCAAACAAATTACTCAAATGTGGGGCTAAAAAAGTATAAATACGGGCCTTAGTAAATTACACTGAAGGACAGATCAATGGCATGGTAAAGAATGGTACATTAAAGTCTACACTTGTAGGTCTTAACAGGTGGTTATTGGGACCAGTGGACACAAATGGTTGTCATGAATGGTTTTTAAACTCTTCACTGGGTTTTCAGACCGGACTCTTGTTTTGTCCAGTCCCAGCACTCAAGGGTGGTCATGACCTATAGCGTGGGAAAGTTATGCCAGCAATGGTGATAACATTCCACTTTATCTGCAGTAAAAGAACACCTCCTCTCTCCTCTCCGATGACATGGACTTACAGGATGTCTTATTAGGTCCTGGGTCACCATGTTCCAAAAGATTTCTTTATGCTATTTACTATGAAATATGAAAGTTTTCTCAAATGCAAGATGCTGCTCCATTAAGGCAAATAGATCAGGCTAATTTGGAAAAAGCATTGACTGTAATTGATAAAGGAATGTATACATTGTCCACTTGTACCTACACATTGAATAACTGAATCATCTGCAATTGATATTATACAAAATGAGATGTCTTGTTAAACATGGACAAAGTCCGTTTAGATCTATTATGCACCTGAGTTGGACATTGCAAGTTTTAACATCAAACCAGGTGCCCTGGAAGCGTGTGAACACAACAGAATTGGTTTTGCCTTTTAATTTGACACATAAACAACAAATAATGGCAAAGAAAGATGCTACGTATATAATGTTGAATACTGGGAGATTAGAAAAATTGCCTTTTATAGTAGGTGAAACAACATCAGCAGAATGGCTCATTCATAGGGTAATCACACTGCCAATTTCAAAGTTTCAGTTCACATCATGCGTAAAACATTTTCCAATAGGCAGATATGAAGCTTTGGGGGAGAGTTTAATTCACTATGCGTGGGAATTACCCTTCGATTACAGATATATGAGTGGAAAAATATAGGTTTTTCTTAGCAGAAACGTATGCAAAACGTTTCTAAGCCACTCCATGACTTGAAAATAAATAATATTGCATGTGGCATGTATGCTTCTGTTGCCAATCTGGCGTGTTACTTGAAGGAAGTATCAGTTTCCTTGATTCACCCAGTATTTCAATTACTTTCGAATGGAAGTTATTTAATGTTGAACTATCAAGGATGTTGTGGGATATGAGCAGGGTTCCCTTATGTATTTTCTGTTGCTCAAATAGTGATCTGCTGTAATAATGTACTATGTCCACTCACGCATGAGAGTACAGTAGCTTGCTTGTGGCCTTCCATTCCGACGCTTAATGTTAATTTTTACAAGCTGAGCTATCTAATATCCTTATTATTTCAAAAGAATGTGGCACTCACATTTGCCATTGAAGCATTTGAACTGCAAGTTGCAAGGTCATCCTCTGAAATACAATCGCTATACATAAACCTTCTCTGACATTTCAGTGAGCTTGTGAGTCACATTTTTAATGCTTTTAACACCGCTGGTGTTGTGTGCTTTTTTTAAAGCAGTTGGGTCTGGCATTGTCAATACATTCCAGACTGTTATCAGAGTGATACCATCTTTTATATGCTCCTTGTTTTCAAGTGTATTTGGAAGCATACCATTTGTGTTATTCCTAATTGGTGGTATTTTGGTTCTATTTTTGCTTCTCCACAATGGATGCCCCACCTCGATGCCAAATGGTGATAGAACTACTACACGTTCAGCTGTGTTGTGAACGCAGGATACAGGACTTTGGAATACCTTTAATGGAGGAACTAAATGAAAAGTTGTCTGTATCTTTTCGGCCAATATGGTTTTACATAGCTGACAAGTTTTCAGATTGCCTATGTGTGAACCTTCTATGGTTTCAGTGCACTTATAAATGACATTCGACTGCAAAATGTGTGACACTAAGAGTGACACCTTTTCACAAGTAAAACTAAGCCATTAAGTGCACGGAAAGATATAAATAAACCTCTTTTCAGCAGTGAAGTTCTAATGGACCTGTGACCCCGCTCCCACACTCACAGACATTGCCCCCATTGCACTAACCTTCAGTGAGTGTTTCTTGCTGGATGCACCTGTACCACCAGAAGTAAGTTCTCCCTGCGGTGACAGGGTGAGGTAGAGAGCATCTCTGGTCATTTTTCTTGGACAGAAGGGCCAGTAAGGTCACTGGCAGTAATGCTGTAGACTGTGGCTGTAGCTCACTGTCTCACAGTTCCACTCTGGTGGTTAGCATTTATTTTCGATATCAAACAACTTGCCTCATAGTATTTTGCCTCCCAAACCCCATTAATTCAGAAGGTAGAGGCAGAGCCCCATGATGGACTTTGTGGTCCCTATCAGCATTATGTTTTATTACAATCATGCTTAATTTAGACTTCTTCTCTGCGTACTGACAATGCATACAGCTTGTTTGCCTTTTGTCTTTTAGAGTGGTACGTGGCATTGTCCCATAATACTGGTCTTTAAAATTAAAAATGTGTTAAATGTTGCCACGAATATTATGGATTTGTCTCATTTCCATTGGGTGTCCTATGCATAATTTTAGTGTACTTATATGTGACATTTCAGTGACGATGAGTGGCATTTTTCGCAAGAAAATTCAAGCGAAAAAGACAAGGGAACCAAATAAATAACATAATATATTGAGAATCCTATACCTCCCGTTGTACACCCACACCACCTTGTGGCCTTTGATAAACACTACTCAGAGCTTACTTAGCAAAGTGAGAAACTGGATCTAGAAGGATTAACTGGAGTTCAGGGCACGGTTCTTTTGCATGACAATGTCAGGCATTGAGGTAATGCGTGAAATTGACCAAAATGCGTTATTCTAATGCGAGATGCGTGGCACTTGGCAAGACTGGTCCCATGACATCTTACACTGCCTCTCAGGCAGCGTGAGCCTGGTTGCTGAAAACTAAGGCTTTCTAGGGGCCAGCCGGTGACACAGAAGTGTGCATCATGTTGGCTTCTGCAGCTGCTCATTGATTGAAATACTTCCAGTCCTGTCATGTGCAATGTTACAAACACAGCCTTCAACCAATCCCCTTCAACTCTGCAATGGCTGCTAATTTGTCACATTCACCCTGCATTTGAGTTATATTAGTCATAATGTCCTACACTTGAAAAACACTATTACGATATTAGAATGTGGACAGTCAGACAATGAGTCATTAACACTGCATGCAATAAACAAAATCCACTCTACTAGAAAATTCACATGATATAGAAAACACCTCCTGCAAATGCCCCTATGTTAAAATTAAGCAGGTGTAGCACAAGCAAAATGCTGAATAAAGCACAGGTAGAAAACATGCGGATCCTGAAGTCCCTGAATTACAAACATACACCACAAAAGCTAAATCAGCATTCCTCAGGGGTGGCATACATGGCAGTTTCTTTATGAAGAGCACTCTCAAAGAAATTATTGAAATGTCTCCCCTGCATTATGGACAGGTGCCACACATGCGCCACAGCATGCTTTATAGGTTCTTTTCATTTTGCGCCACACAACTGACTCCTCATTAAAAAGTTTGGAACATGACAGACAGTGTTTTAGGGCCAAGTTGGCACAAAATTGAATCTGTGCATTACAAAGAGATGGCATGGGAACTGGTTTCATGATCTGGTCTCTGTACTAGAGAGAGGTGGAATCAGGGGTGGCTCCTCCGCTATGCAGCAGCTACTGCAAACCTTTGACAATAAAACCAACTTAGTTTATTATGGTTCTATTGTAAAAGGGTGGGCCAAGGACGATGACAGGGACGGAGGGGGATTGCACAGCACACCCCCTCAGTGCGCATATATGTTTAGCTGGCCGTGTCGGGCCGGCCAAACACACATCCACACAGGGCTCTCTCCAACTGGGCACTGCGTTGCCGGGTTGGAGAGAGCAGGCAGAGGCTCCCACTCTGCCTCAGAGAGCCCAGCCAGGGAGCTCCGTACAATCCTAACGCTGCCGTCACGCTGCCAGCAGCATGAAATCAGCATTGGGATTGGCCGCTGAGCAGAATGAGAGCCTGTGATTGCAAGTACTGGAGCCAGAGGAGTGGAGTGCGGTGCAGAGCGGCAAGGGAGGTTAGTTTTCTAAAACATATTCTTTTTTTTGTCGTCCCCCCACTGCCACACACTGCGCCGCCCCTTCTTCTCCACCCCTGCGAGCAGTGACTGGCTAGAATAAATGCCAGACCAGTGCACCCGAGTGTGAGAGTAAACAGACCTGCCCTCCATGCAGTGCCTGGAGGAGGAGAAGTCCACAAACTAAGCCAAAATTTGTTGACAAACACAATAAATGTATATATCTGGGGCCACCTAACCTGCCAGAAATGTGACCATGTTTGGGAGGCTACGAGTCCAGGATCAATGGGGAGCTATTTGATTCTGCTATCTGGGCTTTGGTGCCGAAAAAACATACTGTGCTGCACGACCCACAGCGCCTCTTCCACAGGGGCATACAAAGGTCTTCTTGTGCAAAAGCGCCACCTTGTCTCTGCAGGCAAGTGATGGTGCTAGAGCCTGGATAATCACAACTGCAGGCCTGTCTTCAAGTGAAGCTGGGTCCGGCTGTGGCGTTTACTGTTGTCAGGTATTTTATTTTCTAGTCCTTGGATTCTCATGGTCCACAGAGTTTAGGCCAGATCAGTTTTGAAAAAAAAAGATGCATCAATGAACAAATTAACAAAGTATCGAAGATATTTGCAATCATAGGAGCATCACTCCAGGCCCAGGCGGTTGTGTGGAATTGCAGTGGTGAACTAAGACAGCAGTATGGTAAGTTCAAGCCAGAAGCGAGGAATGATTGCAGTGTCTCATTGAACAAAATGAGACAGAGGAGCTGTAATTAAGCGTGACAAATGTGGCCACCAGCACTAAAATGCTTCAGTCTAACCCATGATGTGTGGTATTTGGCAGGTCTTGTTCTATTGTCTGCAGCCTGTGTTCCGCTGTGTTTGGTGCCCTTTTGAGTGTGCGCTCGACATCTGTCTTGCAGTGCAATTCGTACACTCTATAGACATGGATTTGAAGTTAACCCCGCTGAGGGTTTCTTTTCGGTGTTGTCCCATGAGACCGACATTGCTTCAGGATGCTCCATAGAATAGCCATCACTTTTACATTCTTTTAATTGCATATATTTGAATTTGTTGCCTCTTTAAAAAAAAAAAAAAACTTGCTGAAACTTATTTACTGAAAGCCAGAAACACAAGGGGGAAATAATGTTGAATTGCTGATAGTTTCTCTGCTCTGGTCCTTAGGGTTGTTTGTTGTTCAACCTGCTGATTGGTACTTTGTAGCCAACAGTACAGTTGCGCTTAGAAACAATGGGGGGAATAAGATGTCAGGCTATTCTGTAGCTGCTTCTTCCCTTGCCACTCTCCACTTTATAGAGGTATTCAGGACGCATTTAGACAAACTAACCTGACTCTGCTGCCATTAAGCCATTACAATCTTTCGCACTTTAAGCACTGTGCACTTCATTGGGGGCACTATCAGATCTATTTTTTAGCATTGCTAACCGGTCATTGATGCGGAGTGCCATTTTTACTCCATCTCCAGAGCCATTTCTGGGTGCAGTTTTATATTGGAGAGAGGTCTAGTTGTAAGACTTGCTCCCAATCTTCTACATAAGGAGACCCACGCCGCAAACGTGCAGCAGGCTCCTGAGAATAGTCTGCACCTTTAAATTGTTTCAATTGTACGTGCTTTAATTTGTTGCGAAAAAAAGCTTGCTGAAACTTATTTACTAAAAGCCAGAAACACAGGGCGGGAATAAAAGTGAATTGCTGATAATTGATCTGCTCAGTTCCTTAGCTTTGCTTGTTTTAAAAGCTGCTGATGGATACTTTGTATCCAAGAATATGGTTGCCTCTAGAAACACTGGGGAGAATAAGACTGAAATGCCACTAGCTGAAGCTGTCAGAGTATTCTGTAGCTGCTCTGTTCCTTAGTACTCTGCACTTTATCGGGGCATTCAGGGCACAATTAGACAAATTAAACTGATTCTGCTGCCATTGGACTCTTTTAGCAGTTTAGGCACTGTGCACTTTACTGACACATTATTAAATCAGTTTTGGGAGCATTTCTAACCATGCATTGACACGAAGCAGAGCACCATTTTTACTCCATCCCCCAGGGCCATTTCTGGGCACCATTTTAGAGTGAAGGGCTGTCTAGTGTTTGTAAGACCTGCTCCCCTTCTACATAAGGAGACCCATGCCGTGCTCGCTCAGTGGACGCATGCAACCAGTGTTCTGCCAGCACACCGAAGGCATGCCAAAGGGAAGCTCATGTGCACCCATCCGTGTGGCACCCAGCACAGCCATTCTGCACTGTCGCCCCCACTCAGGTAATTTCTTTCAAAAGAGAAGCACCTTTATCTCTGAATTGTGGCTCTTGCACGCAAGCTTTGCTTATGATCGTTGTGGATGGGATGCTCAAGAAGGACATGAGGATGGCATACCTCTACCCACTACAGCACCTTAAGGAATGGTGGGCTACAGAGCCTGCCTCATTAACTTCAGGTCCCTTTTTAAGCACTCCTCCGACTTACAGCTCCTACTATGTGACAACATATGGGACCTTCTGTTTCTGAGCAAAACCTGGCTCAAAGAAGAATCGAATCCAGACCTTGTCCTGGCCATCCTCCTGGGCTATCGGATCATATGTGCTAACCGTGGAGGAGACAATATAGGAGATGGCTTAGCCATTATTTTCAGGGATACCTTTGAAGTCATCCTCAATACTGGGTCAAATCAGGAATATTGAGGGTCTTATCCTCCGTGTCAAACTTACCTCCATATTCTGCTTCACCGGGTTGCTAATCTATACGTTCCCAGACCTACCCAAGAGCTGTCTCCCACAGTAGTGTGATGCCCTTGGTCAATTATCATTACACTATACCATCTTCACAGTCCTAGGAGACTTTATTACGCACATGGGTATCCGAAACTTATCACAAGCATTGCATTTGATCCAGACCTTGGTAGGCCTTAACTTGACACAACAGATTGCGTCCCCCACTCATATAGCTGGCCACACATTGGACTTAATGTTTTCCAATATTTTGAGTCTTCAGGCTAGTGCCCCTGTTATTCTAGTGTAGACAGACCATTTCCTTGTCCAGTTTTCATTTCATGGTCCATGCAATCAGCTTCAAATTTAATCCACTCCACAAAAAAAGAGAAACTGACAGAAGGTCATGAAGGGGTCCTTTGTAGCATCCCTGGAATCCACTCTCCCCACATTTACAGACATCCAGACAGTGATGATATCCTGTTTAACCAACGGATCTCCTCAGCATTGGATCGTATTGCACCCCTTAAATTGCACTCTGCAAAAAAAGCCAAGTTGTCAGCACCTTGGTTCTCTCCTGCTCTAAGAACACAGAAATGATCCTGCAAAACACTTGAGTGCTGTTAGAGAAAGTCCTATGATCAGAGGCTAAGCAGTCATCTAAGGCAGCTCTCAGAATGTTCTGAAAACTCACTCTGAATTCTATGAGGGAGCACTTCACACTGCAGATTGCAACAGCCACCAATTCCTCCAGAGGAGTCTCCAATATTGTTAAATCCTTCACTTCCCCTGATGAGATTAAAAGCACCATCCTTTCTTCACTTGATCTCTGCACTGGGCTATCAGATTTTATTGACTAAAAGATACAAAAATCTACTCTACCTTCCCGAGATCTGCTGGCACAGTTGACCCTCCGACACTGCCCACCAGTCATTTACCCATTCAGCGTTTTATATTATACAGGAAGATGATTCTCTTGAGGAACTGAGAAAATGCTAATCTTGTTTCCCACAAGGCCCTTGCCCCCTGCTATTCCCAGATTTGCTGCACACTTGTTAAATCCTTATCTCAATATGATTCAGAGCTCCTCTTTGAAATACAACATATTCCCGGTCATATGGATACAGGCGTTACTGCTACCACTTTTAAAGAAAGCAAATGTGGATCTGAGCGTGCTCAACAACTTTAGGCCCATCTCACTTCTGACAACTCCCCCAAAGATGTTGGGGAAATCGGTATATCAACAACTCTCTTCCTTAATTGAGGCAAATGATCTGCTGCATGACATTCAGTCCAGTTTCCATGCTGGATACAGTATGGAGATCGCCTTGTGTCGGAATCTGTCAGAGAATCGGTTGCCAATGCCTCCGCTGCTATGGTGGTGTTGTTAGACTTAATAGCAGCGTTCAGTATGGTGGCACACTCCACCTTGCTCAATAGGTTAAGCCTTTTTGGCTTTCAGGGCACAGTTCTGTCCTGGATATGATCATTCCTGTAAGAGCTCTCCCAGCAGGTATTCGTCCACCCTTTTTCCTCCTATTTCAAACCTCTGGTCTCTGGGGTACCTCGGGGCTTAGTCCTCTGCTCTTCAACCTGTACTTGGCCCCTCAGTCCACCCTCATTGAATCTCTGGGAGCGAAGGTAGTATTCAATGTAGACAACACATAACTGGTATTCACATTTCGAGAACACTCTGAAGCAGCCTACGTCAAGTTTAAAGACTGCCTAAAAGGCATAGTCAAATGAATGGATTCAAACTTTATAAAGTTGAATACTGATAAAACTGAGTTTTTTTTCTTCAACCAGAAGACCCCCCCACTGCTAACCGATGGTGGCTGGCCAAATTGAATCCCCCCACGGAACCGGACTCTTCGGCCAGAACCGGTTTGACTCCGAGCTTAACTTCACCTCCCAAATCAGGCAGATCTTTTCGATCTGCTTCCTGAAGCTCAGAGCACTCTCGAAGTTGATACATCTGCTCCCGGTTGAGACCCAGAAAACTGCAATCCAAGCTTTCCGTGACATCACGTTTGGATCACTCAAACAACCTTTATTTGGCTGTACCCAACTTTCTGATCCACAGGTTTCAGATCATACAGAAGGCAGCCGTAAAGCCTATCAGATGGGTACCTTTTTGCCATCATATCTCGCTCCATCTGAAGCAGCTACATTGTCTTCCAGTGGCAAAAAGAACATAGTTCAAGGCTCTGAAATTTGGCATCCACAGCCCTTGCTGGCAAGGCCCCTCAATAGTTAAGGAATAGCGGTACCAACAGGAGAGATCGCTGAGATCAACCCCCCTCTGACTTATATGCATTCCAGATTTGCCAAACTACATCAGGACGGCAGGTCTTTCTGAGTGCTGAACTTTGGAACACCCTTCCAATTACCCTCTGTGTGACCGAGTCAGAGCACTGTTTCAGGAAATAATAATAAACCTGGGTCTTTGACCAAATCTAGATTTGAATGTCCGGCCTTTACTCTCCATCCCTTTGCTATGAGCACCGGGATGCTTCTCATGAAGCAGCCATGCGCTGGATAAATGCTGTTGATTGATTGATTAATGCTTTCTATGAGCTATTCTATCCTTTGGAAATGGACACTGAGGCACCAAGATGCCTACATGTTTGCTCTCCTACTGCAGACACTGCACAGGATGCAACAACCTTTGCATCAGCTGAGGGCACTGACCATGTTTGTTCCTTGAGCCCACTGTGGATTTGTCATCTGTGACAATGTGGATGACATTTGTAAGCCTGCTTGAATTTTTAAAATTAGGCCCTTGTTTTTCTTAAGTTCTTTTAATTGGTTTATGTTTTAAATTGACATATTTTAATGGCTTGTTGGCTTTGCTTGTTGGGATGAACATGTTATCCCTTTTTAGTGCAGTCTTGTTAGAAAGCATGTCTTTTCATGGCCAAGAGGAGTGTTTTGTGAGGCCTTCCTGGGCCTACATTGGTTCTCCATTCTAACTTAGTTTTACATTTTACATTTTACTCATTTTAGCTGGCATTGCTTTTAGCAGTGACCTTTTACACATTTAGGCTTGCATAATATTTTCCAAGAATATATTGTACATGTTGCTTGTTTTTAGTTAGCCTTTCTTGCCATATAATCTGTACACACTGTTCAAGGGTAGGAACACAGTGCAAGATATTCTAGTGCTTGCATTGCCCATTCAGAGACAGCTTCTAACATGTAAATATAATATGGCATCAGAGGTGTGCCTCTAAAACAGTGTGGCTTTGATTATATAAATGATGCACTGACCTGAAGGGGGGGCAGAAAAGCACTCCAGCCACAACCGTCTTGGGACGAATGCTGTGTTCGATATGCAGCTCTACTGGCACTGATCTTCCAGTTTGCAGAGAAGGATTGCCATCTACACTATGGGCCAATTTCCTGGTTCAGTTCACCAGGTATGGGGGCTAAGGCTATCCTCTTAGATCGTGTGAAGGCACAAGGTACATTCACTATGCTCTCAGTATAGGGTTACGGATAGGTAGGAAAATCTAGAAATTATTTGCCATGGTTGGATTGTTTAATCTTTTTACCATGTTCATAATGCTGGTAATGTTGCTTTGTGTCATCTGGCTATTTATTGTAGCTCATTCTCTCTGTTCATTACTACAATTATTTACATAAATGCATTGAAAACTTACCTAGTATCTCTTTTGTGTTTCGCCTAGGCATGCATGAGTAAGACAACAAACGAGTAAGATCTATTTCCACAATTGCCTTTGGGATCAGGGTGTCAAATTCATGTTGCCATAATCACCTTTCATCCCGGTAAGGTTATGGGTTTAGGTGAGGCACTGTGAGCTAGCCAGGAATTGGGCTGACAGCTTCTGACAGTGTGGACTGACTAAGCCCTCACATTCTGACATTCTGTCATCCTAATATGCAGTCCTATTACTTTAGTAAGAACCATATAATAATGTTGCAGTCACGGAGACTGTAGATTTGGGACTTTGTAATGGACGGTGGGCAGGTAACATTCCTTTCTGGTCCCACTGACCACAATGACGGCAGTACATGTGCAAGTGGGGAACACACATTATAAGCAATACTATCTCCCTGAAACGCCAACAGAAATAAGTACATACACTTTGCACTTTGTTGCTGCAGTATCAATAGCAATTAGGCTGCAAACCCTGATGCATTTTGGCCTGAATCTTATTCACAGGTCAAAGAGCATACCATTCAATGAATTACCACTTTTCTTATAATTGTATAGTTGCAAAACTCAAAGTGAACATGTCATGTCCTTTGGTTTGATATCTATCAATCTATCTATCTATCTATCTATCTTCATATATATATATTCACACATATATATTATATATCTATATAGCAATAAATATTTTTTCAAGCTTATTGTGCTGCATAAAGTATGAAAAAAGGAAGCAAGGAACTCTAGGTACTCCCCAAATTCAGGTAGAGAGCTGCTCCCTTATACAGAGCACCCTACAAGAACACCAACACTCTGAATCCCCTCATCTCAAATGTCTGTTTCTCCAGCAGAGTTCTTAAGCATATGTATAGCACAGTGCCCTCCACATCATACTAAAGAGTGGCAAAGCCTTTTGCCATTTTGACAGCAAAATCTTTAAGCATAGGATTACCAAGTGCCATCCAAGCCAAGCAGAATTGCCATCAATTATGTCATCTCTGATGTTGCAGTCATGCTATCAATGATGTCACAGATCATGTCATGAGTGAAGTAATATATGGGGTAATTAGCAGTGGATGGCAAGGGCGTGAGTTATATTTATATTTACTTTAGGGCATGAGTTACAGTTACACGCCATAACTGTAACTGAGGAATTTCAGAGGGTTTGTGTTGGAGGTTGGTTATCAGTAGAGGTAAGTACGCACCTACCACTAGCAATAATACCCTCAGACAGAGTTAGGTCCACTCACAGTCTCAAAAATATCAGCCCTAGGCTCAACCCCTGGAAGCTTGGCAAACAACAGGCAGGTTTAACTTAGAAAACATGTATAAAGCATTTATATACACCAAAATAGTGAATAACTAAGACAGAAAACATAACAAAAATCCCACACCAATTTATAAAAATAGTTAATATTTTTATCTTTAAAAGGACACCAAAATGATAAACATATAATATATGCAACCAGAGTTATGAATTTTTAAAGACTAAATTAAAAAAATATGCTTTCTAGAGCTTAGAAATCAATAGCGCTACCCGGGACATCTGAAATCATGGCTGGGTCGCGGTTGAAGGTAGTCGGCTTGACCCACAACAGCGAGTCGGTCCATACTTACTTATGAAGCTTTTTCCCAAAGTTGCTCCAAACTTCTCCAAACTTCTGGAGGTCCTTCCAGAAGGTCTCCCTTGGGTCTCATTGTGTCCGAAATACAAACCCAAGGGTCTAGGAGCCCTGAGGTGGCCCTTGGAAGTTTGGGGCTTCAATTCCCATAATGCACCTGGCCAAATCCTTGCAAGGCCACTGGAAGCACTCCAGGCTGGGAATTTTTGTGGAAGTTGGGGCAGGGAAGCCCATTTGATCTGTTGCTTTCAGGGATTCCACCCACTCCTGAGTCCTTTGAAAAGCAAGGCAAAGTCCATTGGGTTGTTGTTCCAGTGTGCAATAGGAACTTGGGGCCAGATGTAGCAAAATAAAATTTTGCGACTTGCAAATAGCGAGTCATTGCGACTCGCTGTTTGCAAGTCGCAAAATGTTATGCAGAACGGTGTCTCAGACACCGTCTGCAAGTCGGTATGGGGTCGCAATGACCCACCTCATGAATATTCATGAGGTGGGTCGCAAATTGCGGCCCCATACCGACTATGGGCACTCGCAAACATGGAGGCCTGCTGTAGTCAGCAGACCTCCGTGTTCGTGACTGCTTTAAATAAAGCAGTTTTTTTTTTTTTAAGTGTAGCCCGTTTTCCTTAAAGGAAAACGAGCTGCACTTAAAAAAAAAAACGAAACCTTTAGTTTCGGTATTTTTTCAGGGCAGGGAGTGGTCCCTTGGACCACTCCCTGCCCTGAAAAAATGTTTTTGGGTCCAGTCACAAACTGGAAGGGGTCCCATGGGGACCCCTTCCAATTTGCAAGTGGGTTACCATCCACTTGAAGTGGATGGTAACTGCAACACCATTTGCGACCGCATATGCGGTCGCAAATGGTATTGCATACCACTAGGAATCGCAAATAGGAAGGGAACACCCCTTCCTATTTGCGATTCTGAAATGCATTTTGCGAGTCGGTCCGACTCGCAGAATGCATTTCTGCATAGGAAAATGTGATTTGCAACTCGCAAACGGCAGTTTTTGCCGTTTGCGAGTTGCAATTCCTTTCCTACATCTGGCCCAATATTTCAGTATGCAATCCCCTGGCGTTCAGACCAGGGTTCCAACAGGGCAATCTTTCTTTTTCCTGTAGTTTCAGGCAGAAGATCTGAATTCCTATGCAGATCAGCCACTTTTATTCAATCATCTTGGAGGGACAGTCAGTGGCATCCTTGTCCAATGAGCTGCAGGGTGCCACCCAGAGGCATGATAACTTCCTCCAAAGTGTGGCATCTTCTTGTCCCATAAAGCACTACACTTTAACATTCCAAGATGGATGATTTTCCTCCATAGGAGCAAGACTTTGCTAAACTAACCACTGGTGTAGCTCATTTCCATAACCCTTTTTGACTGGCTTCCTTTTAAAACCTCAACTTGATTTATCCAGCCACTTTCCTGGCCTGGCCTGGCCTCAGCATCTGCCAACCTCCCCAAACATATAACCTCTGCCCAGTGCATGCCACTTATCATCTCATCAAAGCAGCCTGGCTAATCCTGTTAGGGATGACCAATCGGGAGAGACTACAATGGATGCCCCACCTCGATGCCAAATGGTGATAGAACTACTACACGTCCAGCTGTGTTGTGAACGCAGGATACAGGACTTTGGAATACCTTTAATGGAGGAACTAAATGAAAAGTTGTCTGTATCTTTTCGGTCAATATGGTTTTACATAGCTGACAAGTTTTCAGATTGCCTATGTGTGAACCTTCTATGGTTTCAGTGCACTTATGAGTGACATTCGACTGCAAAATGTGTGACACTAAGAGTGACACCTTTTCACAAGTGGTGGAGAAGTGTGGCACAATGGTTAGAGCAGCAGACCCTGAAGCAGAGATCTGGCTCAACACCAGGGTTCAAGTCCCACTTTGGCAGGTCTTGGGCTCCATTCCCTTGGACTAGATAATTCTCGCCTCTGTGCCTAATCTAATTAATGGGTCCCACTCTGGAACTCTGGGCAATAGCTTGCTTAATCTCCACAACGGCCCCAACAACGCTTGGATGCCTGGCTTCACCCTGGGGGTGCCCAGGAGTGGGCACCTCACAGGGAAAAGCCATGAGGGGTTCCATTGTGGTATGAGTACAGCGCCTTGAGACCCTAACAGGCGAGTAGTGCGCTATACAAGTGCAAAGTTTACAGTTTACACAAGTAAAACTAAGCCATTAAGTGCACGGAAAGATATAAATAAACCTCTTTTCAGCAGTGAAGTTCTAATGGACCTGTGACCCCGCTCCCACACTCACAGACATTGCCCCCATTGCACTAACCTTCAGTGAGTGTTTCTTGCTGGATGCATCTGTACCACCAGAAGTAAGTTCTCCCTGCGGTGACAGGGTGAGGTAGAGAGCATCTCTGGCCATTGTTCTTGGACAGAAGGGCCAGTAAGGTCACTGGCAGTAATGCTGTAGACTGTGGCTGCAGCTCACTGTCTCACAGTTCCACTCTGGTGGTTAGCACTTATTTTCGATATCAAACAACTTGCCTCATAGTATTTTGCCTCCCAAACCCCATTAATTCAGAAGGTAGAGGCAGAGCCCCATGATGGACTTTGTGGTCCCTATCAGCATTATGTTTTATTACAATCATGCTTAATTTAGACTTCTTCTCTGCGTACTGACAATGCATACAGCTTGTTTGCCTTTTGTCTTTTAGAGTGGTACGTGGCATTGTCCCATAATACTGGTCTTTAAAATTAAAAATGTGTTAAATGTTGCCACGAATATTATGGATTTGTCTCATTTCCATTGGGTGTCCCATGCATAATTTTAGTGTACTTATGAGTGACATTTCAGTGACGATGAGTGGCATTTTTCGCAAAAAAATTCAAGCGAAAAAGACAAGGGAGCCAAATAAATAACGTAATATATAGAGAATCCTATACCCCCCGTTGTACACCCACACCACCTTGTGGCCTTTGATAAACACTACTCAGAGCTTA
Organism: Pleurodeles waltl; assembly: GCF_031143425.1. Lineage (NCBI taxonomy): Eukaryota > Metazoa > Chordata > Amphibia > Caudata > Salamandridae > Pleurodeles > Pleurodeles waltl. The sequence continues at coordinate 781,697,043 of NC_090439.1, forward strand.
CTTAGCAAACTGAGAAACTGGAACTAGAAGGATTAACTGGAGTTCAGGGCACCGTTCTTTTGCATGACAATGTCAGGCATTGAGGTAATGCGTGAAATTGACCGAAAATACATTATTCTAATGCAAGATGCGTGGCACTTGGCAAGACTGGTCCCATGACATCTTACACTGCCTCTCAGGCAGCGCGTGCCTGGTTGCTGAAAACTAAGGCTTTCTAGGAGCCAGCCGGTGACACAGAAGTGTGCATCATGTTGGCTTCTGCAGCTGCTCATTGATTGAAATACTTCCAGTCCTGTCATGTGCAATGTTACAAACACAGCCTTCAACCAATCCCCTTCAACTCTGCAATGGCTGCTAATTTGTCACATTCACCCTGCATTTGAGTTATATTAGTCATAATGCCCTACACTTGAAAAACACTATTACGATATTAGAATGTGGACAGTCAGACAATGAGTCATTAACACTGCATGCAATAAACAAAATCCACTCTACTAGAAAATTCACATGATATAGAAAACACCTCCTGCAAATGCCCCTATGTTAAAATTAAGCAGGTGTAGCACAAGCAAAATGCTGAATAAAGCACAGGTAGAAAACATGCAGATCCTGAAGTCCCTGAATTACAAACATACACCACAAAAGCTAAATCAGCATTCCTCAGGGGTGGCATACATGGAAGTTTCTTTATGAAGAGCACTCTTAAAGAAATTATGGAAATGTCTCCCCTGCATTATGGACAGGTGCCACACATGCGCCACAGCATGCGTTATAGGTTCTTTTCATTTTGCGCCACACAACTGACTCCTCATTAAAAAGATTGGAACATGACAGACAGTGTATTAGGGCCAAGTTGGCACAAAATTGAATCTGTGCATTACAAAGAGATGGCATGGGAAATGGTTTCATGATCTGGTCTCTGTACTAGAGAAGGTGGAATCAGGGGTGACTCCTCCACTATGCAGCAGCTACTGCAAACCTTTTACAATAAAACCAACATAGTTTATTATGGTTTTATTGTAAAAGGGTGGGCCACGGACGATGACAGGGACGGAGGGGGACTGCACAGCACACCCCCTCAGTGCGCATATATGTTTAGCTGGCCGTGTCGGGCCGGCCAAACACACATCCACACAGGGCTCTCTCCAACTGGGCACTGCGTTGCCGGGTTGGAGAGAGCAGGCAGAGGCTCCCACTCTGCCTCAGAGAGCCCAGCCAGGGAGCTCCGTACAATCCTAACGCTGCCGTCATGCTGCCAGCAGCATGAAATCAACATTGGGATTGGCCGCTGAGCAGAATGAGAGCCTGTGCCTGCAAGTACTGGAGCCAGAGGAGTGGAGTGCGGTGCAGAGCGGCAAGGGAGGTTAGTTTTCTAAAACATATTCTTTTTTTTGTCGTCCACACACTGCGCCGCCCCTTCTTCTCCACCCCTGCGAGCTGTGACTGGCTAGAATAAATGCCAGACCAGTGCGCCCGAGTGTGAGAGTAAACAGACCTGCCCTCCATGCAGGAGGAGAAGGCCACAAACTAAGCCAAAATTTGTTGACAAACACAATAAGGCCCGTATTTATACTCCGTTTGCGCCGAATTAGCGTCGTTTTTTTCGACGCAAATTCGGCGCAAAACGAACGCCATATTTATACTTTGGCGTTAGATGCGTCTAGCGCCAAAGTATGGGCAAATAGCGTCATTTTTTTGCGTGAACGCCTTCCTTGCGTTAATGAGATGCAAGGGAGGTGTTCCCGTCTAAAAAAATGACAGCGACGCAAATGCGTCGTATTTATACTCCCGGGCAAAAATCACGCCCGGGAGGTGGCGGGTCAAAAAACCCCGCATTTGCGCCACTATTTAACGCCTGGGTCAGGGTAGGCGTTAAGGGGCCTGTGGGCTCAAAATGAGCCCACAGGTGCCCTCCCCTGCCCCCAGGGACCCCCCCTGCCATCCCTGCCCACCCCAGGAGGACACCCAAGGATGGAGGGACCCACCCCAGGGACATTCAGGTAAGTTCAGGTAAGTATAATTTTTTATATTTTTTAATTTTTTTTGGGTGGCATAGGGGGGCCTTATTTGTGCCCCCCTACATGCCACTATGCCCAATGACCATGCCCAGGGGACATAAGTCCCCTGGGCATGGCCATTGGGCAAGGGGGCATGACTCCTGTCTTTACTAAGACAGGAGTCATTTAAATGGCGTCTGGGCGTCGAAAATAATGGCGCAAATCGGGTTGAGGCGATTTTTTTGCCTCAACCTGACTTGCCCCATTTTAAGACGCCCTAACGCCATTTTCCCCCTACGCCGGCGCTGCCTGGTCTACGTGGTTTTTTTCCACGCACACCAGGCAGCGCCAGTCTGCTAGCGCCGGCTAACGCCATTCCATAAATACGGCGCCCGCATGGCGCTTCAGAATGGCGTTAGACGGCGCTAAATTTTTTGACGCTAAACTGCGTTAGCGCAGTTTAGCGTCAAAAAGTATAAATATGGGCCTAAATGTATAAATCTGGGGCCACCTAACCTGCCAGAAATGTGACCATGTTTGGGAGGCTACGAGTCCAGGATCAAGGGGGAGCTATTTGATTCTGCTATCTGGGCTTTGGTGCCGCAAAAACATACTGTGCTGCACGACCCACAGCGCCTCTTCCACAGGGCATACAAAGGTCTTCTTGTGCAAAAGTGCCACCTTGTCTCTGATGGCATAGGCACAGAGCACAATGATGGTGCTAGAGCCTGCATAATCACAACTGCAGGCCTGTCTTCAAATGAAGCTGGGTCCGGCTGTGGCGTTTACTGTTGTCAGGTAGTTTATTTTCTAGTCCTTGGATTCTCATGGTCCACAGAGTTTAGGCCAGACCAGTTTTGAAAAAAAAAGATGCAGCACTGAACAAATTAACAAAGTATCAAAGATATTTGCAATCATAGGAGCATCACTCCAGGCCCAGGCGGTTGTGTGGAATTGCAGTGGCGAACTAAGACAGCAGTATGGTAAGTTCAAGCGAGAAGCGAGGAATGATTGCAGTGTCTCATTGAACAAAATGAGACAGAATAGCTGTAATTAAGCGTGACAAATGTGGCCACCAGCACTAAAATGCATTAGTCTAACCCATGATGTGTGGTATTTGGCAGGGCTTGTTCTATTGTGTGCAGCCTGTGTTCCGCTGTGTTTGGTGCCCTTTTGAGTGTGCGCTCGACATCCGTCTTGCAGTGCAATTGGTACAATCTATAGACATGGATTGGAAGTTAGCCCCGCTGAGGGTTTCTTTTTGGTGTTGTCCCATGAGACTGAGATTGCTTCAGGATGCTCCAGAGAATAGCCATCACTTTTACATTGTTTTAATTGTATATGTTTGAATTTGTTGCCTGTTTAAAAAAAAAAAAGAAAACTTGCTGAAACTTATTTACTGAAAGCCAGAAACACAGGGAGGAAATAATAGTGAATTGCTGATAGTTTCTCTGCTCTGATCCTTAGGGTTGTTTGTTATTCAACCGGCTAGAAACACTGGGGGGAATAAGATGTAAGACTATTCTGTAGCTGCTTCTTCCCTTGCCACTCTCGACTTTATTCAGGTATTCAGGGCACATTTAGACAAACTGACCTGACTCTGCTGCCATTAAGCCATTACAATCTTTTGCACTTTAAGCACTGTGCACTTCATTGGGGGCACTATCAGATCTATTTTTTTAGCATTGTTAATGGTGCATTGATGCGGAGTGCCATTTTTACTCCATCTCCCAGGGCCATTTCTGGGTGCAGTTTTAGATTGGAGAGAGGTCTAGTATTTGTAAGACTTGCTCCCAATCTCCTACATAAGGAGACCCATGCCGCAAACGTGCAGCAGGCTCCTGAGAATAGTCTGCACCTTTAAATTGTTTCAATTGTATGTGCTTTAATTTGTTGAGAAAAAAAGCTTGCTGAAACTTATTTACTAAAAGCCAGAAACATAGGGCGGGAATAAAAGTGAATTGCTGATAGTTGATCTGCTCAGTTCCTTAGCTTTGCTTGTTTTAAAACCTGCTGATTGATACTTTGTATCCAAGAATATGGTTGCCTCTAGAAACACTGGGGAGAATAAGATTGAAATGCCACTAGCTGAAGCTGTCAGAGTATTCTGTAGCTGCTCTGTTCCTTAGTACTCTGCACTTTATCGGGGCATTCAGTGCACAATTAGACAAATTAAACTGATTCTGCTGCCCTTAGAAACTTTTAGCACTTTAGGCACTCTGCACTTTATTGACACATTATTAAATCAGTTTTAGGAGCATTTCTAACCATGCATTGACACGAAGCAGAGCACCATTTTTACTCCGTCCCCCAGGGCCATTTCTGGGCACCATTTTAGAGTGAAGGGCTGTCTAGTGTTTGTAAGACCTGCTCCCCTTCTACATAAGGAGACCCATGCCATGCTTGCTCAGTGGACGCATGCAATCAGTGTACTGCTAGCACACCGAAGGCATGCCAAAGGGAAGCTAATGTGCACCCATCCGCGTGGCACCCAGCACAGCCATTCTGCCCTTTCGCCCCCCACTCAGGTAATTTCCTTCACAAGAGAAGCACATTTATCTCTGAATTGTGGCTCTTGTACGCAAGCTTTTCTTATGATCTTTGTGCTGCACCACGGACTTTGTGTCAAGCAACGCAGTTTCACCTGCAAGGGTGGATGGGATGCTCAAGAAGGACATAAGGATGGCATACCTCTACCCATTACAGCCCCCTAAGTAATGGTGGGCTACAGAGCCTGCCTCATTAACTTCAGGTCCCTTTTTAAGCACTCCTCTAACATACAGCTCCTACTATGTGACAACATATGGGACCTTCTGTTTCTGAGCAAAACCTGGCTCAAAGAAGAATCAAATCCAGACCTTGTCCTGGCCATTCTCTTGGGCTATCGGATCATATGTTCTAATCGTGGAGGAGACAATATAGGAGGTGGCTTAGCCATTATTTTCAGGGATACCTTTGAAGTCATCCTCAATACTGGGTCAAATCTGGAATATTGAGGGTCTTATCCTCCGTGTCAAACTTACCTCCATATTCTGCTTCACCGGGTTGCTAATCTATAAGTTCCCAGACCTACCCAAGAGCTGTCTCCCACAGCTGTGTGATGCCCTTGGTAAATTATCATTATACTATACTAACTTCACAGTCCTAGGAGACTTTATTACGCACACGGATATCCGAAACTTCTCCCAAGCCTTGCATTTGATCCAGACCTTGGTAGGCCTTAACTTGACAAAACATATTACCTCCCCCACTCATATAGCTGGCCACACATTGGACTTAATATTTTCCAATATTTTGAGTCTTCAGGCTAGTGCCCCTGTTATTCTAGTGTAGACAGACCATTTCCTTGTCCAGTTTTCATTTCATGGTCCATGCAATCAGCTTCAAATTTAATCCACTCCACAAAAAAAGAGAAACTGACAGAAGGTCATGAAGAGGTCCTTTGTACCATCCCTGGAATCCACTCTCCCCACATTTACAGGAATCCAGACAGTGATGATATCCTGTTTAACCAACGGATCTCCTCAGCATTGGATCCTATTGCACCCCTTAAATTGCACTCTGCAAAAAAAGCCAAGTTGTCAGCACCTTGATTCTCTACTGCTCTAAGAACACAGAAATGTTGCTGCAAAAACTTGAGTGCTGTTGGACAAAGTCCTATGATCAGAGGCTAAGCAGTCATCTAAGGCAGCTCTCAGAATGTTCTGTAAACTCATTCTGAATTCTATGAGGGAGCACTTCACACTGCAGATTGCAACCCACCAATTCCTCCAGAGGAGTCTCCAATATTGTTAAATCCTTCACTTCCCCTGATGAGATTAAAAGCACCATCCTTTCTTCACTTGATCTCTGCACTGGGCTATCAGACTTTATTGACTAAAAGATCCTAAAATCTACTCTACCTTCCCGAGATCTGCTGGCACAGTTGACCCTCCGACACTGCCCACCAGTCATTTACCCATTCAGCGTTTTATATTATACAGGAAGATGATTCTCTTGAGGAACTGTGAAAATGCAAATCTGGTTTCCCACAAGGCCCTTGCCCCCTGCTATTCTTAGATTTGCTGCACACTTGTTAAATCCTTATCTCAATATGATTCTGAACTCCTCTTTGAAATACAACATATTCCCGGTCATATGGATACAGGCGTTACTGCTTCCACTTTCAAAGAAAGCAAATGTGGATCCGAGTGTGCTCAACAACTTTAGGCCCATCTCACTTCTGACAACTCCCCCAAAGATGTTGGGGAAATTGGTATATCAACAACTCTCTTCCTTTATTGAGGCAAATGATCTGCTGCATGACATTCAGTCCAGTTTCCATGCTGGATACAGCATGGAGATCGCCTTGTTGCAAGTGTCGGAATCTGTCAGAGAATCGGTTGCCAATGCCTCCACTTCTATGGTGGTGTTGTTAGACTTATCAGCAGCGTTCAGTATGGTGGCACACTCCACCTTGCTCAATAGGTTAAGCCTTTTTGGCTTTCAGGGCACAGTTCTGTCCTGGATATGATCATTCCTGTAAGAACTCTCCCAGCAGGTTTTCGTCCACCCTTTTTCCTCCTATTTCAAACCTCTGGTCTCTGGGGTACCTCGGGGCTTAGTCCTCTGCTCTTCAACCTGTACTTGGCCCCTCAGTCCACCCTCATTGAATCTCTGGGAGCGAAGGTAGTAGTCAATGTAGACAACACATAACTGGTGTTCACATTTCGAGAACACTCAGAAGCAGCCTACGTCTAGTTTAAAGACTGCCTAAAAGGCATAGTAAAATGGATGGATTCAAATTTTATAAAGTTGAATACTGATAAAACTTTTTTTTTTTTCTTCAACCAGAAGTCCCCCCCACTGCTAACCGTTGGTGGCTGGCCAAATTGAATCCCCCCACCGAACCGGACTCTTTGGCCACATCCGGTTTGACTCCAAGCTTTCCTTCACCTCCCAAATCAGGCAGATCTTTTCAATCTGCTTCCTGAAGCTCAGATCACTCAGGAAGTTGATACATCTGCTCCCGGCTGAGACCCAGAAAACTGTAATCCAAGCTTTCCGTGACATCACGTTTGGATCACTCAAACAGCCTTTATTTGGCTCTACCCAACTTTCTGAACCACAGGTTTCAGAACATACAGAAGGCAGCCGTAAAGCTGATCAGATGGGTACCTCTTCGCCATCATATCTCGCTGCATCTGAAGCTGCTACATTGGCTTCCAGTTGCAAAAAGAACATAGTTCAAAGCTCTGAAATTTGGCATCCATAGCCCTTGCTGGCAAGGCCCCTCAATAGTTAAGAAATAGACTGGGTCGGTACCAACAGGAGAGATCGCTGAGATCAACCCCCCCTCTGACTTATATGCATTTCCAGGTTTTCCAAACTACATCAGGATGGCAGGTCTTTCTGAGTGCTGAACTTTGGAACACCCTTCCAATTGAACTCTGTGTGACCGAGTCAGAGCGCTGTGTCAGGAAATAATTAAAAACCTGGGTCTTTGACCAAACCTAGATTTGAATGTCTGGCCTTTGCTCTTAATTGCTTTGTTTTGAGCACTGGGGTGTTTCTCATGAAGCATCCATGCGCTGGATAAATGCTGTTGATTGATTGAATAATGCTTTCTATGAGCTATTCTATTCTTTGGAAATGGACACTGAGGCACCAAGATGCCTAAATGTTTGCTCCCCTACTGCAGACACTGTACAGGATGCAACAACCTCTGCATCAGCTGAGGGCACTGACCATGTTTGTTCCTTGATTTGCTCACTGAGCCCACTGCGGATTTGTCATCTGTGACAATGTGGATGACTTTTGTAAGCCTGCTTGAATTTTTAAAATTAGGCCCTTGTTTTTCTTAAGTTCTTTTAATTGGTTTATGTTTCAAATTGACATATTTTAATGGCTTGTTGGCTTTGCTTGTTGGAGTGAACATGTTATCCCTTTTTAGTACAGTCTTGTCAGGAAGCGTGTCTTTTCATGGCCAAGAGGAGTGTTTTGTGAGGCCTTCCTGGGCCTACATTGGTTCTCCATTCTAACTTAGTTTTACATTTTACATTTTACTCATTTTAGCTGGCATCGCTTTTAGCAGTGACCTTTTACACATTTAGGCTTGCACAATATTTTTCCAAGAATATATTGTGCATGTTGCTTGTTTTTAGTTAGTCTTTCTTGCCATATAATCTGTACACACTGTTCAAGGCTAGGAACACAGTGCAAGATATTCTAGTGCTTGCATTGCCCGTTCAGAGACAGCTTCTAACATATAAATATAATATGGCATCAGAGTTGTGCCTCTAACACATTGTGGCTTTGATTATGTAAATGATGCACTGACCCGGAGGGGGAGTCAGAAAAGCACTCCATCCGCAACTGTCTTGGGACGAATGCTGTGTTCGACATGCAACTCTACTGGCACTGATCTTCCAGTTTGCAGAGAAGGATTTCCATCTACATTATGGGCCGATTTCCTGGTTCAGTTCACCAGGTATGGGGGCTAAGGCTATCCTCTTAGATCGTGTGAAGGCAGAAGGTACATTCACTACGCTCTCAGTATAGGGTTACGGATAGGTAGGACAATCTAGAAATCATTTGCCATGGTTGGATTGTTTAATCTTTTTACCATGTTCATAATGCTGGTAATGTTGCTTTGTGTCATCTGGCTATTTATTGCAGCTCATTCTCTCTATTCATGACTACAATTATTTAAATAGATGCATTGAAAACTTATCTAGTATCTCTTTTGTGTTTTGCCTAGGCATGCATGAGTAAGACAACAATCGGGTAAGATCTGTTTCCACAATTCCCTTTGGGATCAGGGTGTCATATTCAGGTTGCCATAATCACCTTTCATCCCGGTAAGGTTACGGGTTTAGGTGAGGCACTGTGAGCTAGCCAGGAATTGGGCTGACAGCTTCTGACAGTGTGAACTGACTCAGCCCTCACATTCTGACGTTCTGTCATCCCAATTTGCAGGCCTATTACTTCAGTAAGAGCAATATAATGCTGTTGCAGTCACTGAGACTGTAAATTCAGGACTTTGTAATGGACGGTGGGCATGTCAACAGGGGCTCCATTTCGAATTCCAACAAACATTCCATTCTGGTCCCACTGACCACAATGACAGCAGTACATGTGCAAGTGGGGAACACACATTATAAGCAATTCTATCTCCCTGAAACGCCAACAGAAATAAGCACGTACACTTCGCACTTTGTTTCGGCAGTATCAATTGCAATTAGGCTGCAAACCCTGATGCATTTTGGCCTAAATCTTATTTACAGGTCATAGAGCAAACCATTCAATGAATTACCACTTTCCTTATAATTGTATAGTTGCGAAACTCAAAGTGAACATTTCATGTCCTTTGGTTTGATATCTATCTATCTATCTATCTATCTATCTATCTATCTATCTATCTATCTATCTATCTATCTATCTATCGTTTTATCTATCTATCTATATTTATATATATATTCACACATATATATTATATATCTATATAGTAATAAATATTCTTTCACGCTTATTGTGCTGCATAAAGTATGAAAAATGGAAGCAAGGAACTCTGGGTACTCCCCAAGTTTAGGTAGAGAGCTGCTCCCTTATACAGAGCACCCTACAAGACCACCAATACTCTGAATCCCCTCATTTCAAATGTCTGTTTCTCTAGCAGAGTTCTTAAGCATACGAATAGCACAGTGCCCTCCACATCAAACTAGAGAGTGGCAAAGCCTTTTGCCATTTTTACAGCAAAATCTTTAAGCATAGGATTACCAAGTGCCATCCAAGCCGAGCAGAATTGCTATCAATTATGTCACTACTGATGTTGCAGTCATGCTATCAATGATGTCACAGATCATGTCATGAGTGAAGTATTATATGGGGTAATTAGCAGTGGATGGCAAGGGTGTGAGTTATATTTATAGTTACTTTAGGGCATGAGTTACAGTTACACGAGATAACTATAACTGAGGAATTTCAGAGGGTTTGTGTTGGAGGTTGGTTATCGGTAGAGGTAAGTACGCACCTACCACTAGCAATAATACCCTCAGACAGAGTTAGGTCCACTCACGGTCTCAAAAACATCAGCCCCTGGCTCAACCCCTGGAAGCTTGGCAACGAACAGGCAGGTTTAACTTAGGAGACATGTATAAAGCATTTAAATACACCAAAATAGTGAATAACTAATACACAAAACATAACAAAAATTCCACACCAATTTATAAAAATAGTTAATATTTTTATCTTTAAAAGGACACCAAAATGATAAACATCTAATATAGGGAACCAGAGTTATGAATTTTTAAAGACTAAACAAAAAAATATGCTTTCTAGAGCTTAGAAATCAATAGCGCTAACCGGGGACATCTGAAATCCTGGCTGGGTCACGGTTGAAGGTAGTCGGCTTGAGCCACAACAGCGAGTCGGTCCATAATTACTTATGAAGCTTTTTCCCAAAGTTGCTCCAAACTTCTGGAGGTCCTTCCAGAAGGTCTCCTTTGGGTCTCATTGTGTCCAAAATACAAACCCAAGGGTCTAGGAGCCCTGAGGTGGTCCTTGGAAGTTTGGGGCTTCAATTCCCATAATGCACCTGGCCAAATCCTTGCATGGCCACTGGAAGCACTCCAGGCTGGGAATGTTTGTGGAAGTTGGTGCAGGGAAGCACATTTAATCTGTTGCTTTCAGGGGTTCCACCCACTCCAGAGTCCTTTGAAAAGCAAGGCAAAGTCCCTTGGGTTGTTGTTCTAGTGTGCAACAGGAACAATATTTCAGTATGCAATCTCCTGGCGTTCAGACCAGGGTTCCAACAGGGCAATCTTTCTTTTTCTTGTGGTTTCAGGCAGGAGATCTGAATTCCTTTGCAGATCAGACACTTTTATTCAATCATCTTGGAGGGACAGTCAGTGGCATCCTTGTCCAATGAGCTTTAGGGTGCCACCCAGAGGCATGACAACTTCCTCCAAAGTGTGGCATCTTCTTCTCCCATAAAGCACTACATTTTAACATTCCAAGATGGATGATTTTCCGCCATAGGAGCAAGACCTTGCTAAACTAACCACTGGTGTAGCTCATTTCCATAACCCTTTTTGACTGGCTTCCTTTTAAACCCTCAGCTTGATTTATACAGCCACTTTCCTGGCCTGGCCTGGCCTCAGCATCTGCCAACCTCACTAATCATATAACATCTGCCCAGTGCATGCCACTTATCATCTCATCAAAGCAGCCTGGCTAATCCTGTTAGAGATGACCAATTGAGAGAGACTACTGGCAGGCTGGAATTTGGCTTACAAAAAAGAAAGTCTTATAACTAATTTTCTGTATTAGTTACAATATATTCAACAAGGGCAAATTGTTGGGTTTATCATTACTATTCATTTGAGTCCTTTCATGCCATTTTAGCTCCTTCCTAGCAATACTTATACTTATGAAAAATATTTCCATTTTAGCCTATGAAGCTAACTTTCTACAGTGGAAGATAATGAAAGGTGCATTTTTTCCCTCACCAGGGCATATAAACCATCTTTTATAATGTCCCTGCTATAGTTACATGTCACCCATTCCTGGGACATAAAGGGTGAGACCTTGGGGGTGACATTTATGCAAAAACAAATTAGATTACCACTTTGGAAGTGCCTTTAATTCCAAAGTCGAATTTGCATACATTTTACTTTTTAAAGACAGTCTGCAAGGCAGGCCTGCCTTTACAAATGACAGTAGGCTCACAGCAGTGCACAGTACAAAGCAGGAAATCTACAGGGCCTCTAAACTTCCCTGCCCTATTATATAATAGGGACTTAGAGGTAGTTTGAATCTCCCTTGCCCTACTATCTACTAGAGACGTACATGTGTCTGTCTTCGCCAATTGAACTTATAACATTGGATCAGATACTTTTTATACAGAGCACTTGCCCTGGGCCTTTTTATCAGAGCCCACGGCACAGTCAGGGTCAGTTAACCTCAGTATCAGTCAGACATGTTGAGGTGAACATGCTGAACGTGACTTACTCATAGTTTGCTTATTAAAAATGGTATGTTTTAACTGACATTTTCACCTAACTATAATGTTACTTTAATCTTCGTTTTTTTTTCACTGAATTTCACGTTTGTTTTTAATGCAGAATAAGATATAATTACTCAGCGAGGTCTTCCTACCGCAGGGAGGACTCCCTTGTCAAGCTAATAATCCCCTACATGAGGCTCCGACAGGAGTCTATGGCATATGGCTGATCTGGCCTTGAAAGCACCTGCAAAAAGCATAGGCTACATCTTGTCCTTTAAGGAATGCACTGGGGAGGCTGGAGTGATTCTGTGGGAGGAGGCAGGAGTGGCCACCTAGGGACTTATTCCAAGTCAGTACCCGAGTTCCATTTGCACAGCTGTGCGATGACAGAGAGCTCCCAGTCGGCCATCTTTTATCCCACAGGTGCCTAACTGGGAAGCTCAAAGACTATGGTAAATCACTGACACTGAGCCCACTACCTACCGAAATGTACAGGCACTGCACATGATGAACACTCGTCGCAGCCTAATAACAGGGCTAAACTAAGCTTTTTCCCAACATACACAAGAGCCCCTGCTCCCACTCTGCAGAGTCGGGCAAGAAGAAAGAGCTCACTCAAAACGAATGGGATAGAACCCTCCCATATCTGTGGAAGGTGTCACGAAACACCAGTTTCCAATGCATTCAGTATAATATATTGCATAGAGCCTACCTCACCACGGCTAGACTCCACAGACTCTTCCCTGACACGTCCCCCAATTGCCCTTGTTGCCTGGGACCGAGGGCTGATATAATACTTATGTTTTGGGACAGTCCCATAGCGCACAACTTGTGGCTATTGGCAACGAGCAAACTGACAACCCTCATGGGTCGAAGTGATCTGCATACTATGGCCAGCTATCTGCTTGAACTGCAACTGCACAGGAAGAGGTGAACATAAGGAGTCACTCCATGTTTCAATGACCTAGTGATGCTCACGCCTCATAGACTGATAGCTATGCACTGGAAAGCCAGAGCGTTGCCAGGGGTAGATCGATGGAGAGCAGATATGCTCTTATGGGATAAGGAGGAAGCGACAGCACTGCGATGAGAAGAGGCCTACAGAAATAACTTATAGCGGCAGACTTGGAAGAACTGCTGGAGGGTCTACAACCACCTGTAGGTGACTAAAGCCTATATCTTTCTGTGATGCTTCCCAAGAGCGTAATCTATTTACTTGGATACCTGATCATTCAGCATGGGGTGACCGTGAGCATGTGCCAATGCCTCCAGTGGTGTGTGATATACTGTCAAAGTAATGAAGTTGGGGTTGTGGGGAGTGAGGGTTAGGGACTTCATTATTATTTTTTGTGTCAACTGACTATGGGGAGCCTTGAACATGGCATTTGCGGGCTTAGCTAATTGTTCTCTTTTACTGTTTTACTGTTTTTGTTATCTACCACCTTGAGAGTACATGACTCCTGTAAGTGCAAACATGACATGATACCATGGCAGTTTGTGTACCGATATATATCATACATATTCTGTATTGCACATCCGGCTAGCAATTGCTAGCACTCATTTGTTAACTATGAAAATGCTAATAAAGATGGTTTAAAAAAAAGAGTAAGATATAATTACAACACCTAACTGTGGTCAGGCCCTGTTCCCAAATCCACGTGTGTAGACAGCCCCGCACTGCATTGAGTTGCTCGCAGGGCATAGCTGCACTCAGCCACACTTGCTGACTTTGTCAAAGAGTCACAACAACCAAACCTATAAAGTGGGCCTATTGGACTAATCAAGGGGCGAGCATATCAATATAAATAAAGCAGATCTATCATATTTCTCCCAAAATTACCAATTTTTTTATCAAATGTATATTTCAGTAATTTATGCAATGTAATGTTTAATTGTAGTGTTTATTATAAAAATGTTTAATAAAGTTTCAATAAACAAATTCAACATTTCTGTGATTTGTTTCTTTTTACATTGTTTTTGTGATTGCATTTTTGTCATGACTATGACCGGTGGCTGTAGGGGCCTACTGACCAGACCCACTGTCCAAAGTATTGGTGCCATTGTCACACACATTTAAGCCATTCTACGATGTAACCTATGCACCTGAGTATTATGTCTCTTTCAGTAATATTTCGGGGGAAATTTAGGAATTACACCTGTATATTGTGCCTTTCTTGATGCCAGGAACCTTGTAGCAAATGTAGATATCTAGATCGCCATTGGACATTCTCCCCGTATCATTCAGGGCTGCTTTCATGCATGGAGTACACTAGGCAACTACATCTCCCAGATGTCTGAGCATAGCTGCCCTATTGAGAGAGGCTCTAGTATAAAAATAAGCCCACGGGCCGCTGTCGGCTCACTAGTCTGGGTCCAGCAATTTTTTTGTTAAGTGGGGGCCTCAGTGCCCACCCAGGACACCCACAACTCCATCTTTGTTTGGGGCCAGCAGGGGAACCTCAGTGCCCCTGCAGTCCCTGCTCGCTCGCCTGGTGGGAGCTGGCCACTTGCATTGTTGATAGGTGCCTCGGTGCCCAACCAGGGCACCCAAAACACCCCCCACATTAGTGGTTTCGGGGGAGCCCCAAGGCCCCCACGGTCCCACCTAGCTCCCAAGACAGCACCATACTGTGTGCTGGTGGGAGGAGGCTCCATTACTTTGCTTTCGCTTGGGCTGGACAGTTGTCAGGGCACTCATGATCGTATAATTGAAGGTTAGTAATTATTGGAATCTTCAGTGTGGAGTAACACCATAGAGAGTTCATATATTATTTATTTCTTGACATACAAAGTCCACCTTGATACAAGAAAAGCGTCCTTGAATTTCAATAATGTATACAGCAAACAAAGCCAACACGTGTTTCGTCTTATGAGAATGTATTCTCACAGACTTCATCAGGGCTTAAAATCAAGTATGTCTTATATGAAAACTACTCATTTCCAAGCATTATCTAGTAGAATCTTAATTAAGTGTATATAGTCCTACATTAAGTCATCTAATTAAGGAATCTTGTTGTATTCCCTATCAACCAGAAAGTCTAAAAATCCAAAGGAGAACTCCGTGGTGCGAATGTATCCACGGCGTTCCCAGTATCTGAAAGTCTAATCGATTAGAATACAAGAAGATTCCTTAATTAGATGACTTAATGTAGGACTATATACACTTAATTAAGATTCTACTAGATAATGCTTGGAAATGAGTAGTTTTCATATAAGACATACTTGATTTTAAGCCCTGATGAAGTCTGTGAGAATACATTCTCATAAGACGAAACACGTGTTGGCTTTGTTTGCTGTATACATTATTGAAATTCAAGGACGCTTTTCTTGTATCAAGGTGGACTTTGTATGTCAAGAAATAAATAATATATGAACTCTCTATGGTGTTACTCCACACTGAAGATTCCAATAATTACTAACCTTCAATTATACGATCATGAGTGCCCTGACAACTGTCCAGTTCATTGTTAGTTTCCCTTGAAACATTGGAGGATTAAGGAAGATCCTCTTGCCAGGAGCACCGTGCCACATTTGGATTGTTAATGTGATTTTATGGACTCACTGTGAGCGCCCATATCCTATGACTTGCTTCCTATGTGCTTTTGTCTTGAATTTTTGTTGCTTTCGCTTGGGGTTGGGCAGCATTTTTCACTGCTCCCTCCCAGGCAGGAGCAAAGTTTTGTTTCCTGACCAGAAGACTGTGAAGAAGGTTGTTCGTTTTTATATGATCCCTTTCCACACAGGATTAAACTCATATGACTGGGGGGTAGTCCTTTAAGTCATTGATATAACAGTCCATGTTTGATCTGTGCTTTTAACATTGGTTATTTTTTTTATATTTGTTTCCGGGGCCCTATGTGTGTATTGGAGTTACTTGAGGGCCATATAAGCTTATGGTTCCATTTCTGATGACGTTTTGTTTTTGAAAAATGAAAAGATATATATTTTCAATACCATACAATACAGGAAAGAAAGGGCCATTGATTTTGTTACATTTCTCTTAATTCGTTTTTTTTCATATTTGTGCGTTTTTTCCAGTACGTCATCATAATGTATGGATGCATGTTTTAATAAATAATATATTTTGTATGTCTGTTGTATATTTCATTTTCTGCACAGTTCAAACATGGTCTACAGGGGCATGTTTTTCAACTCTTAAGTGGAGTTTTCAGTAGTGACTCAATCCATTCCTTTGCACCTCCTAAAAACATTTTTTGTAGGTCCATAGAAAGGTGCTGTAATTTGGGTCAATGTGGGTTACATTTTTTAAATGTAAACTTACCACTTTCCCAGATGATCAGACACAAACAACACAATCTTTATCAGGACCAGCTTTACTTTCCAGATTTTGAATTATCACCAGTGCAAGAAAAGTAGCAAACAAGGCTTTCTACTTGCCCCAGACTTATGAAACTTATATACCTGGTCAAAACTACCTAGGATGGCTCAAGAGTCGGACCACAAAAAACATTAATATGATATTTGGAAGATTCATTCTTTGTTACCAGAACTCCAAGTGCCACGAGATACATACTAGATGCAGATGAAAATTATTTTCCACATAGTTAATCAATAACTAAAATAAATTAAGAGAGATCGTGCTGTCCCTTGTTGAATATGCTTTCTATCTACACAAGAAAAAGATGGCAACTGCCACATTTTTCCTTTGCTTTGTCATGAGGCTAGCTAACAACTGTTCTTGGACTAAGCACCTAGACAACATTTTCATACAGGCTT
This sequence comes from Pleurodeles waltl, assembly GCF_031143425.1. Lineage (NCBI taxonomy): Eukaryota > Metazoa > Chordata > Amphibia > Caudata > Salamandridae > Pleurodeles > Pleurodeles waltl. Next base: position 781,713,762 of record NC_090439.1, read on the forward strand.
AGAAGACTTAAGATTTTCATGCAAATTCAGCGCACACTTAACTCCATATTTACATTGTGACGCTAGACCCATCTAGCACTAAAATATAGGGCTTAACGTCATTTTTTGGATACGTGAAATCTCCTTGCGTCAATGAGATTCAAGGTTGGCATTCCTGTCCAAAAAATGACTCTAAGCCCCTAGCGCCTTATTTATCCTTCAGTGCAAAAATGGTGAACGGGGGGAGGCGGGCCTCAATAATGGCGATAAGCCTGCTTAGTGCCATTATTTAACTCCTGGGTCAATGCAGGAGTTAGGGGACCTGTGGACCCATTTACATGGTCAAACACCATGGAAAGAGCCCACAGGTGCCCACCCCAAGCCCCAGGAACACCCCCACCTTCACCAGAGGGACACCAGAGGATGGGGGATCCCATCCCAGGTAAGAAGGGTTAGTAGAGGTAAGTACTTTAAATATGTTTTTAAATTGCAATTGGGGTCCCTGAAATTGGCCCCCCTACATGGCACTGGGTGGAATGGCCATTACCAGGGGACCCTTGTTCCATGTGCTGGCCATTGTGGTGGTGGGCATGGCTCCTGTATTTTATAAGACAGGAGTCCTGTGGTGTGGATGGTTTTGCATCAGGAAATGGCGTTAGGCTGTTTAAAGGATTGATTTTTGCCTCTAACCAGCCTAGCGTCATTTTTTGGCGCAAAACCCTCTTCCCCCATACAGCCATCCCCCACCCGCCTAAAATCATTTTCAGAGACGTAAGCCAATCCTTTGCGTTGACTTGCAAGATTCCATAAATTTGATGCCCAGCTGGCGCTATGGAGTGACTTAAGCTGGTGCTTGCGCAATTTTACATCAAAAAGTATAAATATGGGCCCAAGTTCTCCAACTTCTCTAGAAAACAAACCTCCTGTCCAGGCCTGTATCCTGTCAGATATGGTTTACCCTAATCTCTCTAGTTCCACTTCATGGGCCAACACTGAAGACATATGTTGGCCAATGAAAACATATGAGTTGAAAATGGGGCCTGCTAACCTATGCCATCATGAAAGCAACAAATCTTACTAGCAACAAAAACAATGCAGGAAGTACTGATTGTTGAACATGCATTGAAAGAAATACAAAAGAAGTGAAAATCTTTGGTGTTTCAGAAATCTTCAGACCCATCACAGATTTCACATTATGCTCAAACATATTACTGATTATTGCCAAATGAAACAAATATAGGTTGTCACTGCAAGTACAAAGGAAACATTGGCAAATCTCAAAGGAAGAAACATTTTTACTATGATGGTTATGCAATTCCTTAAAAGCAAGCTTTGAGATCCAAGGAAGATCACAACTTATTCTTGAAAGCAGGAAATAATTTGCCACTGACAGTCGGGAATCAACAACATTAGTGCATCGTCACAAACTAGGGACATGACTCCGAGTATGACGTTTCTCAATTTGGCTGTTCTCACTTTGTTGATTTATTCTGCCCAATGCTGCTAGTGAGGGTATTGGAGCTGATGATAAAGTCAATTGCTGCAACTTAGAGGAGCATGGTAGTGCCCAGCGGCAAACAGAAGAACACAACCCTCCCTTTTCTGGCAGTGTAGCACCACAAGGCACCTAAGACTGTGAAGCAATGATCAAGAGGCTGATTGCAGCTCAGATGTGGTAAACAATCCCCCCCGTATCCCCTTCACCTGTAAAACAACCCAGATCGAGGATGGTACATGAACAATGGGGCAAGTTCACGATTTGCTAGAGGGGATTCCAGGCAGTGTACAGGGAAGTCACTCAGCAACAAAGTACAGCACATAACCCAGGTCAAATGAAAGCGGGTCTGTGTCACTACTCTTTAGAAGAGGATCATGAGCATAGTGACAGGAACAAGTTGAATCTCCTGAGAGCAGACCTTTCCATAAGTAGACCACTGCATAATACAGGAGGCCATACTATAAACTTTTTGGGGATGTGTTGTGACTTGTGCAGCTCTGCTGTCATTTTAATGGAGGCCCTCACTTAGAGGAAATAGCTGAAACTTTAAGTATAAAAGTACAGGTGAGCCTTGAGAAGAAATCACTAGCAAAATCAGCACTGAAAATAAGGTCTGAGAAATAAAGTGAGCTCTTTCAAAGTTTACATACTTATGAGATGGTGGTCAGTCACTAGATGCCCAGCCACGATATATGCCTGTCACTGAGATGCATAGATTAGAGGCTTATGTCTACAACAGCTTGGCCCAGTACCAATGTTGTAGAAAACGCATACACAAAAGGATGTGGATTTTCTGGCCGTCTTTGCACTTAGTCTTCAGTCATCAGTCTGGGAGCAAGCGGCCTGCTTACGAAGCCACAGCACACGCAGGTACACATAAACGAAGGAAGGCCCTCATGAAAATGGAACTACTCAACAACCTGGCCAATGTCACAAGAGAGCTCTGGGGCAATTTTAAGGAAGATTTGGTAGAGGGATTTCAGGAATTATGTGTTAATTTAGGACACAAGATGGATACCTTTAGAAAGGGTGTTGACTCCACTGGTGAGAGAGTGATTTATCTGCTGACCAAAGTTGCTCTGCAACAAACCCTAAAATCACATCTGCTGCTGAATCAGAATTCACAGAAAGACAAAATATGCCTCTGAGGCTTGGCGGAAGGTGCAGAAGGCCCAAACTTACAGTATTCATGGTGGGAATGTTCTCCTCCGTACTGGGAGATGATCACGGGCAATAAGACTAGACAGAGTACTCAGAATAGGAGCTAGACTAAAACATGCCCACAGAAACCCGAGCTATTTGCTCTTTTGAGAAAGAGGACATTTTAAAATAGAAGTAGACAAAGACCAGATCGCCTTTGAAGACGCCTCTTGTTAACTGTTTTAGTATGTCTATTGTTGTCAAAAAAATTAAGCGACAAGATTTTTGTTAGCAATGTAGTATAGTTTTTATCAAAATATTTTGGGGAGGTAAGAACAGCTCAGTGGAACTGAAACTGAACTCAAACTGTAACAAGCAATGTCTTACATAATCTCAGACCCACATGGGTTTGTTTTCACTATTGCAAGGCCTATCTATCCCTCAGGGAATCATGGGGATTGCCTTGAAATATCTTTCAAGTGTAAATTCCTATTGGGAGCAGATAGAAATGTGGAGTTTGGGGTCTCTGAACTCACAATTTTGAAAATTGTTTTTTAAATTGTAATTTTGAAAATGCCACTTTTAGAAAGTGGGCATTTTGTTGCTTAACCATTCTGTGCCTCAGCCTCTCTGTGTAATACACACCTGCGTCAGGATGACAGTTGGACTGGACTCTAGACAATCACACAAAAGGAGCTGAGGTGTGCCCTGCAAATCCTGATAAGTCTTCCAGGGCTAGAGTGGTGGGAGGAGCTGACACTTGCACCTGAATAAAGCTGTGCCTGTCCTTACACAAAGCAGTCTCCAACTCCCTGGAGTGTGTCTAGGGCCAGGGCAGGAAAGGCAGGATCTTGTGCACTACAAAGACTTTTCTTTGCGGTTTGCCTACTTCAAAGACAGAGATGGGTATAAGAACTTGACCTCTGACCCCACAAAGTTAGGATCCTTCTGGACTGAGGACACTCTGCCAGGAAGAAGATGTGGATGCTGTGAGAGGAACTGCCACTCTGCCTGTTGATTTGCTGTGGTGGCCTGCTGCTTGCTGCTCCTGTCCTGGGAGTGAAAGGCCTGGATTCTGCTTTCTACATCCTGCTTTCCAAGGTTCTCCAAGGGCTCGAACAGAGCTTGCCTCGTGTTAAGAAGTCTCAGGGACATCAAAGACTTATGCCCTCATTTCGACTGTGGCAGTTGGTGATAAAGTGGCGGTAATACCGCTAACAGGCCGATGGTAACTACCGCCAAATTATGACCATGGCAGAAAGATCTCCGATAGACAGCCAATCTACCACATCGATCGCCAGGGCAGAAACAACAGCTACCATGGCAGTAGCCGCCTACAGCCAGGCGGAAGTCAATGTTTGGCCCACCATATTATAACATGCCAAACCACCACCTTTTCCGGGGCAGTACCAACAATATCAAAAGCCTGGCGGAAACAGAGCTCAGAAGTCAAAGGCCTCACCATTGGAGACACAGGGAAGAACCACCCCACCATGGAACCTGAACTGCATGTCTTCCTGATGATCTTCTACATTCTGCACCACCATGAACACCAATGCCGGGGAAGATGATGACGGTGAGTACAGCCGCCTAGCAAACAAGGGAGGGGGGGGACAACAGTGACACACACACGCACCACACACACCCCACAACACAACTCATACACAATTATGACCATGGCAGAAAGATCTCCGATAGACAGCCAATGTTCCACATCGACCGCCAGGGCAGAAACAATAGCCACCACAGCAGTAGCCGCCTACAGCCAGGCGGAAGTCAATGTTTGGCCCACCATATTATGACATGCCAAACCACCACCTTTTCCGGGGCAGTACCAACAATATCAAAAGCCTGGCGGAAACAGAGTTCAGAAGTCAAAGGACTCACCATTGGAGACACAGGGAAGAACCACGCCGCCATGGAACCTGAACTGCATGTCTTCCTGATGATCTTCTACATTCTGCACCACCACGAACACCAACGCCGGGGAAGACGATGACGGTGAGTACAGCCGCCTAGCAAACAAGGAAGGGGGGAGGAACAACAATGACACACACACACACCACACACACCCCACAACACAATTCATACACAAAACCAGATGCATTAAAAAAACAATTTTACCCCTTCACTCAGCTGAATAATGCAAGGACAAAACGATTTTGCAAAAGTGAATGTAATGAGATCAACACAGTATGAAAAATAAGTTAGGCAAGATAATAGAAATATACGTATGTACAGAAAAAGGGACACAGCCCAGTCCACAATGTTCGTAGGCCACATGGCCACATGCCAAAGTCCACGACCACACATGTCACCTGCTTCAACATGGAGAGAACACTGCAGGGGCATCAGTTGTATATAGGCAGGCACCTCAGGGGGATGGGGCACAGGGGGGCACCGCAGCCGTGAGATGTAACAAGACCAGTGTTTCTGGAGGGGGCAACATGCCCTGTGCTTGATCCTTTGGAGTGATGGGCCACAGTCTCTCAGATGGGTGTCATACCCACTGGTTCTGGAGGGGGCAACATGCCCTGTGCTTGATCCTGGGGAGTGATGGGCCACAGTCTCTCAGGTGGGTGTCATACCCACTGGTTCTGGAGGGGGCAACATGCTCATTGCTTTGTCCTGGGGAGTGCAAGGCCAGAGTCTCTCAAGTGGGTGTCTTGCCCACTGGTTCTGGAGGGGGCAACATGCCCTGTGCTTGGTCCTGGGGAGTGATAGGCCACAGTCTCTCAGCTGGGTGTCATACCCACTGGCTTTGGAGGGGGCAGGCCGCACAGCAGCCCATGGAGGCAGGATTACATACTGTCCATTGGCGGTGACGGCAGCACAGTGGTGGTGCTGCTGGTGGGGGGAGGCTCCTGCCCATCCCTTGCAACCTCGGACGGCTGCACAGTGGTGGCGCTGCTGGTGGGGGGAGGCTCCTGCCCATCCCCTGCAGCCTCGGACAGCTGCACAACCATGGTTGGTGGTGGGGGCTCCGTCACAGTTCCTGGCACAGGCCCCTTGGTCTTCCTGCCTGCTGGTGCAGGCTCCTTGGTCTTCCTGGCTGCTGGGGCAGGCTCCTTTCCCTTCTTGCCTGCTGGGGCAGGTTCCTTGGTCTTCCTGCCTGCTGGTGCAGACTCCTTTCCCTTTAGGCTGCCTGGTGCAGGCTCTTTCCCCTTCAGGACATGTGGCCTGGATCCCTTTCCACCACGAGTGGGTGTGGTGACGACTGGGCCCGTGGAAAGAGGTCAGTGGTGGATAGGAACAGTTTATTAGGGACATTGGGGCGGGAAGAGGGAGAAGGAATGAGAGTGGAGGATGAGGGAGTGGTTGTTGGAGGTGTCTGTCTGCTGCTTTTGGTTGCAGGTGCATGGGATGTATGCTGTTGTGAGGTGGATGACTGTTGTGTGACTGAGTGCTTGCATTTGTGTACTTAAGGGGGGGGCAGACACAGTGGGAGAGGACAAAGGGGATGTGTGCATCGCTGTTGTGGAGGTGTCTGCCAGTGAGGTGTGTATTCTGCTTGGTGTAGTGATGCTGGTAGTGGATGATGATGTAATGCATGCAGGTGTGAGTGTGAATGGAACTGGGTTGGAGGTGCTGGAGGAGGAGGAGGAGGAGGAGGAGGGGCTGACAGTGGAAATAGTGGATGTTGTTGTGTCTACAACTAAATGGTGTTTGAGTGAGTCCCTGTGGGATGAAGTGTGGTGCTTGTGTTTGCCTGTGACACTCTTGGATATTGTCTTGTATGCATGCTCATGTGCCTGTGTGCTTGGGATGGGTTGAGGTTGAGGAGAATGGGACTGGGAAGTGAAAGTTGGAGGGAGGACGGTAGAAACAGGGACAATAGATGCCATCAGAGAGGAGGCCAGAGCCTGAATTGATCTCTGTTGGGCCACCAATCCAGTGTGAATGCCCTCCAGGAATGCATTAGATTGTTGCATCTGGGCTGCCAGCCCCTGGATGGCATTCACAATGGTTGACTGCCCTACAGAGATGGATCTCAGGAGGTCAATAGCCTCCTCACTCAGGGCAGCAGGGCTAACTGGGAGAGGGCCTGAGGTGCCTGGGGTGAAAGAGATGCCCACCCTCCTGGGTGAGCGGGCACAGACAACTCGATGAGGGGTTGCTGGAAGGGTGGTGCTGCTACGTGGGGTGGCGGCTGTACCTGTAGCAGGGGTAGTCACAGAAATGTCCGCCACCACCAGGGAGCTTCCATCAGAGGAGATATCTGTGTCAGAACTGTCCCCTCCAGTCTCTGTCGTGGTACTCCCCTCGCCCTCTGTCCCACTGGTGCCCTCAGCATCGGTTGACTCTGCCTCCTGGGTCCTGTGAGATGCAGCTCCCTCCGTCGCCGGTGCCTCTACTCCTCTGCCAGATGATGCTAATGCACATAAGGACAGGATGAAAAAACAAAAACGGGGGGGAAGAGACAAAGGATACACTTGGTCAGTAGCTGCACCAACACCACTGTTGGCGTACACAGCACCCTCACACACAGGGAACAGGTCTACGCAATATGCCATTGCACTACCAGAGAAATAGTTTCCGGACAAGGCATTGGGAGGGGAACAACACCGCTAAATGCAGCACACCTGGGACCCTCGCAGCCCTAACCAATAGTGGATGCCTACGAGCTACGTTGCAGGATTTTCCCTTCTGAACCCGAGCCAGCAGGGGACCTACGCTGCAACGTCAGTCCTGGCCTAGGGGCACCCACTGACACACATCCCCCACCTGGATACCACCCTACCATGCGTAAGTTGTAATGATGAGCACTGTACTCACCCCCTTGTGGCTGCGGTGATGCCCTCAATCACCCATCCAGTTCAGGATAGGCCACCGCCAGTACGCTGGCCATCAGGGGGGTCAGGGTTCGACAGGCACCCCTTCCTCGTTGGGAGGCCATCCCCAGCTGGGCCTCTGCCGCCTTCTGTGCCCTGCATCTCAGGTCCTCTCACCGTTTGTGACAGTGGGTGCTCTGCCTACCATAGAACCCCAGGGTCCGCACCTCCTTGGCGATGGCACGCCATATACCCTTCTTTTGATGGGCGCTGACCTACAGAGGCAATACACACAGGAAACTAGATTTAGACAAACAGTACTGCCTTTTAAACATATGGCCCATCATACCCATTTCCATCACCATTTACACACACATAGCCCAGCATACAACCAGTACACCTCCCAGAGGACATCCACCCACCCCCCTTACACGAGGCCTTCACAAACACCACTCCATGCATTCATTCCACATGCATCGTGTCCACAGTGTACTCACCTGCTGGTCTGGAGGCCCATACAGCAGTCCGTACTGGGGTATTACCCCATCCACCAGTCTCTCCAACTCCTCTGAAGTAAAGGCTGGGGCCCGTTCCCCGGTCACACGGGCCATGGTAGGTTCCAGACACAGGTCACAGCAGCACATGCAGTGTAGGTCCTCTCCTGTGGAAGGTCAGGCAGCAAGTGAGGAATCAGATTGAAAATGGCAGTCACGTCCACGGCGGTGCATACCGTCACCGCCGGCATAGATCACCATTGGCCACTGTACCCCATAGGGCCCAATTATAACCAATGGGGAGTTGCACGCCGGTTCCCGACCGCCTCCCACAATGTCACACAACGTCAGCGGAATTACCTCACTTCCACCTGTCCCTCCACACAGGACAAAAGGATGCCATTTCAGGGGGGAGGGGCAGGCCCTGGAAGAATTCTCCATCATTGGAGATATTAGGACATACTGGACAAATCACACTGACCCATTACAAGTTTAGAGTATGCAAAGTTCTTTTGTAGCTCCATTGTTCAGTTTGTGACCGTCTCCTCACTCTTGTGTCCCTTAGATTCCTACCGCTGCCGTAGTAGATGGACACATACCCCCGTGTACAGACCACTGGTGGACTTGGCAACACTGGAGGACAGGCACATAATACTCATCTATAGGCTGGACAGGGCCACAATCACAGAGCTGGGTGCCCAATTGGAGCCTGACCTGATATCTTCTATCTGTCATCCCACTGGGATACCCACTGTTGTGCAAGTGCTATCAGTGCTCCATTTCCTGGCAACTGGTTCTTTCCAAGTGACAGTGGGCTTGGCAGCAGGAATGTCTCAGCGAATGTTCTCAATAGTGCTGACAAGGGTGTTGTCTGCCCTGATTAAACACATGTGCAGCTACATTGTTTTCAGATGGTGTGCCTTGTGGACCAGTACATCTCCCATGTCAATACTAAGTATCATGGGTCGGTGGATGATGCCTTTTTCCTGAGGAATAGCAGCATCCGAAATGTGATGGGCCAGCTACAGAGGCACAGGGTGTGGCTAATAGGTGAGCCCTGGTTCCCACCCAGTATATGTTGGTGTATGGGTATGGTATAGGCCATATGGGATAGTGTGTGGCTAAATGTTGCCCCTCAATATTTCATTTGACTCTGGTTACCCCAACCTATCATGGCTACTGACCCCTGTGAGGAATGCCACGACAAGGGCAGAAGAATGTTATAATGAGGCACATGGGCGAACCAAAAGGATAATTGAAAGGATCTTTGGCCTCCTAAAGGCCAAGTTCTGGTGCCTCCATCTGACAGGTGGATCCCTGTGCTACTCACCCAAGGAGGTCTGGCAGATAGTGGTGGCATGCTGCATGTTGCATAACCTGGCCCTCAGACACCATGTCCCATTCCTACAGGAGGAGGAGGCTAGAGAAGCCCGTGTGCCAGCAGTGGACCCTGTGGACAGTGAGGATGAGGAGGCAGAGGATGAGGATGAGGACAACAGAGCATCTGTGATCAGACAATACTTCCAATGACACACAGGTAGGACAGTGTTACTTCATATTTCAATGGCATTTGTTTGAATTTCTGTGGCACTGGCATGCTGATATTTCCCACTTCTATGCCCACGTACTGTTCCCTGGCAATTCATTTTTCAGATGCTGGTGACCTCACATGTACTCCTGGTGTGATCACTGCAGTCAGATAGAGGTCATTAATCTATGCTCATTTTCTGTACAGTTGATTTGCAATGTTTGTACCTGTTACAATGAATAGATAGTTGATATACATGACATACTACAAACTTCTTTTTTTTCCAAGGGTATAGAAGTGCTAAAATATTGAGGGGCAAGTGCAATGGGATGGGGTGATGATAGAGGAAAGTCCAGGGTATTGTTCCAGTCTGTTTGTAGCACAGGTGCATTGTCCAAGGGGACATAGGAAGGGGAGGAATGGCAATTCAAGGTGGAAAGGGTAACTGTGTGGGACACAAGAATGACAATCAGGAGAGTCTCATTTCCTGGCGGGGTCTTGGCAAGTGTCTCTGGCTTCTGTCTGGATCACAGGGAACGTTTGCGGGGTGGTTCTCCTTGTGCAGAGGGAGGGGTGCTGGTGGCCTGTGAGTCCTCTTGGCAAGTGTCTCTGGCTTCTGTCTGGATCACAGGGAACATTTGCGGGGTGGTTCTCCTTGTGCAGGGGGAGGGGTGCTGGTGGCCTGTGAGTCCTGTAGCGGGGCCTCCTGTCCACTAGCGGTAGCGGAAGTGAAAGGCTGTTCAGATGTCTGGCTAGTGGCAGGGGCCCGCTGTTGTGAGGCTGCCTCCCTCATAATGTTGGCAACAACACCCCTGCTATGGAAACTCAGGGTGTTGTTGATGGCCTGCAAGTCCTCCCTGATCCCCTGGTACCCGACCCTCCTGCAGCCGCCTGTTCTCCTGCACATTGTCCAGGATCTGACCCATTGTGTCCTAAGAATGTTGATATGCTCCCAGGATCTCTGCAAGTGCATCCTAGAGAGTCAGTTCCCTGGGCCTGTCCTCCCCCGGCGCACAGCAGTCCTCCCAGTTTCCCTGTTGGCCTCTGTCCCCTGAACCGTGTGCCCACTGCCACTGACCCCAGGTCCCTGATTGTCTTGGGTATGAGGTGTGGCCTGGGGTCCCTGTAGAGGTGGACACACTGCTGATTGACATGTCCTGGAGACAGAGGTGGGGGTATGCAGGGTAGGTGTTGTGATGATGTTTCCTGATGGGGGAGGCTCTGATGTGGTGTGTGTCTGGGCCTGGGTAACCGGCTATCCAGAGGTCCCTCATGGGCCAGGTAGGTCATCCAGATCCTGAAGACCAAAGTTCCTGTCATCACTGTGGGCCTCTTCAGTTGGGGGACTGGATATTGCTGGCATCTCCTCTCCACTACCATTGGCTGGGGTATCTGTGGGGATGTAAATGATGTGTTATGGTTTCTGTGTCTGACATATTGTGCATCTGTGGCTTGCCCTCTTTGGTTGTATGTGCCTGGCAGCTTTCACTTGTGTATGTTGGTGTATGGTGGGATAGTTAGTTCTCTATAGTGTGCATGCTTTAGTGATGAGTGCCCATGCAGGGCTGTGAGTGGTGTCCATGCATTGGTACAGCATGCACGGCTTGGCATTGGGATGAGTGAGATGTTATGGTGGGGTGTGTCGGATGGAGTGGAGTGATGGGAGTGAGGGTGGGGGTATTTGATGGCATGCAGGTAGGGGGTAGTAGTAGTAGAGAGTTGACTTACCAGAGCTCAGTCCTCCTCCTACTCCGGCCAGGCCCGCAGGATGCACGATTGCCAAGACTTGCTCCTCCCAGGCTGTTAGTTGTGGGGGAGGAGGTAGGGGTCCACTGCCAGTCCTCTGTACAGCGGGCTGGTGTCTTGCTGCTATGGAAAGTACCTTCCCCCGTAGGTTGTTCCATCTCTTCCTGATGTCTTCCCTAGTTCTTGGGTGCTGTCCCATGGCGTTGACCCCAGTCCACGATTCTCCGCCATAGCTCCATCTTCCTAGCTATCGATATCTGCTGCACCTGTGCTCCAAATAACTGTGTCTCTACCCTGATAATTTCCTCCACCATGACCCTTAGCTCCTCCCCTGTGAAACGGGGGTGTCTGTGGTGCAACAGGTGTTATGTGAGGTGTGTTGGTGAGGGTGTGTTGGGTAATGTGTTGGGGTGTGTGATGTGGGGTGCGTGAGTGTTGTATAGGTGTGAATAGTGTGTGGCTTTAGGTGTGTCAGTGGTCTTGATATCTCTCTGCTGACAATGGTTTCAAATGGTAAAGGGTTGTGGGTAATGTGGGTGTGTGTTTTATAGTGGTGTTTGTGTGTGGGTGTGGTATGTGTATGGGTGTCCGGTGTGTGTTGTTTGAATTGTCCAATATGGTGTTGTTTTGTTTGTGGGTGTCCATTTTGAGTGCAGCGGTATGTACCCCCAATGGTTTACCGACGTTGAATGTCCGCCGTGGTGATTCGTGGGTCATAATGTGATGGACGTTGTCCTGTTGGCGTAACAGTGTGGGTTTTGATACTGCCACTTTATCACTGACCTTTGGGCTGGCAGATTTGTGTATGTGGCTGAATACTGTCGGATTGGTGTGTGTGTCATAATATGGTGAACAGATATCCGCCGCTGCAGCGGTAAGTTGGCGTCAGTCAGCGTGGCGGTAAGTGGGATTTACCGCCAATGTCATAATGAGGGCCTTAATCTGCCAGTGCCTAGGCTCTCTTGCTAAGAGTCTTGACTTGTTATGTGGTGCCAAATCCAGTTATTGGATCTTTGAAGGTGAGCTCTGGTGCAACTAAGAAGAAACTGACCACATCAACTCCAGAGGAACTTCGGAACTCTGTGTCGCCACCTGCACTGGAGCCGTGGTCCTTGCTGAGTGCAACAGCTGCGACCTGCAACACAGGTTGACTCCATGCAGTGCCTCCAAAGTCCTGCTACAGCATGAGTCCCAAAACCTGTGTCACTGGTGTCCGTGACACCAGACTCTGCCACAGTACCTGTGGCCCCGTGGTGTGATTGCGACACTGCGAAGCTGACGCCTCACACCTTGACCTGCTGGACTCATCGACCCTGCCTTGTCATAAGGAACCAATACCTCGCCTCCAACGCTCATAACCTCCCCTGCAAATGTAAAGAACTGACACCTCCCCTGCCTTGCAGTAAGGAACCAATGCCACACCTCTCCGGAAACAGTAAAAAAAGACACCGACGCCGCACTGGCTCCAGCGACGCTTCACCTCCCAAACTCCGTGCAACATTATTGTTTCCTCATCATGCTCCAGGGTACTGTACCTAGGGTCCATGCGAGTCCGTCCCTCGCGAGCGGTGTCGAACTGTTGAAAATGACTCTATCAAGACACTGTGATAGCCCCAGTTGGAGATATTGCGTTTCTAACTGCTATACTAAGATTTAATCTTTGAAAATGTGGAACTTTACTTGTGTATGTTGGATTTTTAGGGTCAAGCCTGCATCGCATGCGCTCGCACATGCGTATCGCTAGCGAGACGCTTTAGGTATTAGAAAAGGGCTCGGAGCCCCTACTACGTCACGTCAGTGTCTTTCATAGGCAAGTTGGCTTGCCTGTTAGAATCTGCTTCTTTTGATTAGTGGAAGGCACGCATACGTCATGCCTTTTCCGGTGGTTAGTCCTCCTTGAGCGCAGCGACCAAGTACAATAAACATGCGAGGATCGCTGGGTTTGTGGACTACTTTTTCTCTGTTTTCGCAGCGAGATTTCGCTGGGCAGAAGTCGAGCGCTTTGCATACTATCGACCTTGTTACACAGTTAATTGCACTTTTGCCGGTTACGTTCATAATTGCACTTTTGCCAATAGGTATTATTACGTGTGAATTGTAGCAGCTCGATCGTTCTGTTTTTTTTCTTTTAATGCAAGAAAAGTCCAGTTGGGAGTTTACAACTGTGAACAGCTGTAATTCCGACAAATGCGAGATCCTAGTGCATTGCAAATGCTTTTTGTTGAATTGGTCTTGTTTTATTCATATACATTTCTGATATTCTTCTAAACTGGTGTGGAGTACCTTTTTGGTGTTTTCACTGTGTTACTGTGTGTGTAAAAATTGCCTCTGAGATAAGCTTGTGCCAAGCTACCAAGGGGATGAGCAGGGGTTTCCGAAGCTGTATGACTCCCTTACCCTGACTAGAGTGAGGGTCCCTACTTGGACAGGGTGCAAACCACTGCTAACTAGAGACCCCATTTCTAACAACCACATACAGTTCTGTATAACTTAGCAATAGTGGGCCTTCGCTCTTTTCTACATTCTCTATAACATTCCCCCCTTTTGTTGATCCTTGAACTATTTCCTCACCTTCCTTTTCACTTTCGTGCATTAAGGTATAGATATTCTCTTCAACATCCTGCTTTTTATTGACCAATTTAGTGGTAAACATCCCTCCCTACTTCTGGCTAACATTTTTGCAGCATCCTATCGCTAACTCAAAGGCTCAATACATCAAGAGCACTACTACAAGTAATGGCAACAAGGCCCTTATTGGTCCTGACATTCAGGATGGTATCCAAGTGAACCACTGGGAAAACCACTCACTGGAGGCACCCCTCCCAGTCCACCATCGTCTTTTGCAAGGGTATGCAGGGTTTGTATGGCCTCAATTAATGTTCCATTGTCCACATCATTGGCTGGGACATACGTATGCAGGCACTTCCAAGCTTGGAACAAACTCCCCCCTCCATGGCCCTCATCAAGTCCAGTACATACCTATGTTGCATGAGCATTACTCTCCTAGATCGTAACTCTTCTTTGACTGCATTAAAGCCGTCTTCAGTGGTGTTGATCAATTTCATGAGTTCCCAATGAGTTATTTGCAACCAACATCAGGTCATTTTTGCTTGGATGAATGGAAGGATGCTTCCAGAGAACAACTGGGCATTGTTGAACAACCTGTGCTCCTGAGGGATGTCTTTCCAAGTTGCAGTGCCAAAATAGCCTGCAGATCTCTTCCTCCAATGATGGTGCAGAAAAGTAGTTGAATGGCTCATGGGATGGTGTTGTAGCTTTGAAATGTCCACTCCTGGAATCACCAGGGAAGGGGTGTGCATGATGACCAAAGAACAGAGACCACTCCGACCTGAAGGACGTTGCATATACAGCCACTTTCTGCAATGGCAGTAGTAGTCCATTAGGCTGGAGGTGCCCCATTGCATGTCAGCATTATTCATTGTGGTATTGCTATTAATGTTGTTCCCGATGAGACGGGTCCATTACCCCTGAAACATATATAAAAAAGAATGGGTTTTCTACCTGCTCGAAGAGTTGTAGGTGTTTCTATCCAAGTTAATCTAGATATGTTCTCATCCCACACTGCCTGACACTTCTGTTGGGTGCTATTGTCAGTCTGGTTTCTCCTCCATAAAGAAAGAGCCAAGCATCCAAATATGGCACTATGGTGTCAGTGCCCACAAACGTATTCTGATCCATTTACTCAGAAATATGACCTCTCTTGACTATTGTGGGGCTGAGGTGTAGCAGAGTAATTCTTACAGAAAAGTGTAGGTCGTTATACCCCTAAAAAACCCTGTTGCAATATCTTAGACCTCCACATTTCATCCTTGTACCTCATAATGTCTTGGCCATTGCATCTAACTTCACTACTAGTTCTTTACGTTGTGTTAGGATGTTCATTATATCTGTGAACTCTTTCTCATATTGCGTGGTGTTTACTAAGAATGTTTCCTGTTTGACCTGCAAGGGTTGCAGCTATGCTAGTATTCTACAAAGGAACAGGTGCAATAGACACAAGGTAATATTTAGGGCTACCTGCTTGGACAAGTGTAACCTGGCTGAGTCAGTGGCATGAGGAATCAATAAACAAACAAAATATGAATCACTAGAAATCTGCATGCCTGTCTCCGTCATAGGTTGGTACCACATATTATCTAATAAGCTAGCATGGATACTATGGGATACATTTTTGTGCTCGGGTTCTGCTCCCTGCAAGCACATGATATTTTGACATAGCACCATACACAAGTTAAAATACCATTGCAATGTATCTACTAGCATGAGAAGACATAAAAAGAAAAAGAAAATTATTATCAACTATTTGATGGTGTGTTGAATGGTGGTCACTTCCTGGCTAATTTCTGAAGGCATATAAAGCTAGGTGTAGGCAATGCAGCCACTTCTTGTGAAAGGTGGCCCCCAGTTTACTTATTTTATTTTTTAGAAGAGCATTGAGGTGCTCTACAATGCCAGGACTTTGGGGGTGATAAACAGAGGGCAATTGATGTTTTATTCCTAAGGAAGTACAAATGTGCTGAAACATTGCATTAACGAAGTGCGAGCCGTTATCTGAGTGGATCACTTTTAAAACTCCCCACCTGGGTATTACTTTCTTTACTAAAAAAAATTGGCTGCTGCTTTAGCATCATTGTGTACTCATGGTCCTGCCCCAATCCATCTTGAAAATGGACAACTAACTACTAGAAAGTTCCTTTAATTGTTAAATCTCTCAATCATGTCAACAAAATCTAAATGTAAATGTGTAAATGGACCTGTTGGATGTGGTATCATTGAGGTGATCGCTTTCAATGTAGACTTAGGGCTATACTGTTGGCATACTGCACATTCTGAAATGTACATAGTGATCATTTCAGATAGTTGTGGAATTAACTAATCTGCCTGTAATGTAGCAAGGAGATATTCCTTTGCAGTGGGTGCTGCAAGATGCAGTTGCTCTAGAGCCATGCACAACATTGTGGCATTACTGTCTTGCCTGTGCTCTCTTGCTGTAAATGAAATCTGTTAGTGAATGTGTGGAGCCTCGCTGTTCCCGATGCTCCCTTTCATGACGTAGTGCTTGTTCTTGCAATTCATGTAAATGTAATTGTGCTGCCTCTGTATATGGGGGTGCAATTCAGTAGCAATATGTTGCCTGATTGTCATAATTTCTTATGTGTGTTCATCATGTTCATTATAATTTGGGGATCCTTTAGCTGCTTCTTCTGCTGCCCAATCTGTCACAGCATTACCCTGGAGATAAGGTCTTGCTGATTGATGTGCAGTGCATACTTTATCTCTGCTACTTTGGATGGAAGAGTTAGACCTTTTAGTAATTGTGCCAATAAATCTTTATGCATCATGGGGCACCCATCAGATTTAAGAAATCCCCTCTTTTCCCAACTGTGAATGCTAGAATGCATAGTGGTGGTGATTTATGCTGAATCTGAGTAAATGTTGACCTCTAGTCACTCAGCTCACTGTAATGCTTCAGTGCTTGCCACTATTTCTGCAGCCTGCGCTGAAAAATGAGAAGGTAGTGGCATCTGACTAATAATTTGTAATATAGCAGACTATCCCTGCTGTTCAGCTCTTACAACTGCTGCTCCACAATGCTAATCCCAGATTCCTGATCTATGAAAGAGGATCACTCAACTAAGAGTGACATGCTCCATGGAATGGGATATTCTCCCACCTTACTTCTTTCACCTGGTATGTAATTAGAACAGTCATGTAACTGGGTGGGCAAAGAATGTCACTGGATTAACTGTGAGTGACAGAGTATTTCTTCATATCTAGATGAACTCCGAGTTGTAAGGGTGCTCTTGACTCTTTGTAAGTTAGCAAATACTGCATGCTCTACATACACTGTTAAAGGTGATCCCATCACTATGGTGGTGCATTTTTGGACTGCAAATGCTGCTATAGCCAGCGCTTGCCCACATGACGGGATCTAGCAGCCCACTGTAGTAGGTAATTGGTTTGTATCCCATGGATGTCTTTTGAGTTAGTACTGCTGTCATTGTAATTCCATTACAATGACAGAAGAAGTAGACTCTTTTACTGTAGTCAGGTGTACCTAACAGTGGAGCATCTATGATTGCTTTATTCAGCTCCCAAAATGCTGCCTCTCTTTCATCAGTCCAGTTTATTTTGTTCTCATTGGCATGGGATTCTTTTAGAATGGTCAAAAGTGGTACAGTCAGGGTGGCATAATCAAATACTGTCTCACGTAATTGCAGAATCCTAGGAACTGCTGCATTTGTTTTGTGGTGGAGGGCTTTGGCATGTTTTCTGCATATTGACATATTGCAATTTGTCTTCTGCCAGCATGAAAAGGAGGCCAATGGTGTCATGTCTACATATGTTGTCAGTGGGGCTACATACCAAAATGTCATCCACGTACTGTTTGCATCTTATGCTTGCTAAATCCAATTTCACCTTCCTGTTAAAGATGTTCTGGAGCTCACAATAGCCTTGTGCGAGCCTCACATAACAATAATGAGTTTGTCCATATATAAACCAGGTTAAATATTGACTGTCCGGGTGCAATGGAATGATGAAAATACCTTTTTCAAATCAATCAATGAAAAGTGTTGGTATACTTAGGAATGTTTGTCAGTATGACTGACGGGTCTGGTACCACTGGAACCTCTGGTATTACTACATCGTCCAGGGGCTGGAAATCTTGAATTCTCCTCCAATTCCCCCCTTAGTCTTTTTTATGGGAAAATCAGTATATTACATGGTGATGTTCTCTCATATATTACTCCCTGCTCGAGTAACACCCGAATTGTGGGAAAGATAACTTCTTCTGCTTCTTTGGACAGGGATACTGATGTACCCCAGGCACTATGCCCCAGGTTTCGTGTTATTTTCACATGCTCAGCTACTTTAATCAGTCCCACATCATGTGGACCCTTTGTCCACAGACCTTCTGGTACCACTGTCAAATCCTTTTCTCTTACAGTACTGTCTTGTGCTTGTTTTGGCACAGTCTTGTATTGAAGCTGTACTCTAATGGTGATATCCATTTCAAATACCACTGTCTCAACTGGTGGGCTGTAGTCAAACATTTCTTCATCTGATATATCTCTCAATTTGACCCCTCCATCCGTAAAAACTATTGATGTCCACATTTCCTGTCTCCTTGTCTACTATCAAATGCTATCAACAATGCTTTACCTTGGCCTTATTTCAGAGGCTGATATTTCAAATATCATATCAGGTTCTTCTATTGGATCCACAGGCCTGTCGGGTCTGAACAATAGTTCTTTTGGTATCTGCACTGTCTTCCCCAGCAGCGCTGGTGTGTGCTCTCAAAACATAGAATCCATGCAAAAAGGCATCTCTGTCAATAGGAATTGCTCCGACCTGTTGTCCCAAATCGCAATGAGCTATGAGTAACAACTTCCTGCCTGGTGTGATACTGGGTGTGTGACGTACCATCAACCCATTTTCCAAAAAGGAGATGGTCATATTCAACTTACACATAAGGTCTCTTCCAAGAAGGTTGACTGGTGCCTCTAGGGAATATAACAATGGTTTTCAATTTGTGTGTCTCCTACAGTGTCATGCTCACTGATCTAGTAAAAGGAACCCCCTGACAGCCCAAGAAAACCCCTGTGTGTCCACTGACTTGTGAGAAAGTCATAGTGCTCCTTCCTTTATACATGATTTGGTGGCCCCAGTGATGATTAGACAACTATAGAGGCGACCTTCTATGGCTACCATCACAATGGGCTCCTCATCTGACCTGTGGGTTACCTGTAGTATCGGACACATGGTGGTTGTCTGTAGGCTCTTTTATTGAGTATAATTGTTGGTTGTTATCCCTCCGGACATTTGCTGTTGTGCATAAAAGGGATTGCCTCGTTTTACCATTACTCCTCCCATCTGGACCTGTGTTGGTCCTCCTGTAGAATTTCTGACAACCTGGAGAACACTCTTAGGTAATGGCCTCTGTTGAGCGGTTCACTGAATCTGAGGGATCTGCAGGGGTCCCTGTGTTACTTGTTGTTGGGGCACCATTGCATATATTGCAGCCTCACATGCCTCTGCGGGTGATCCATCCTTGTGCTTGCTCATCGTTCTTTTTGTTCTACATTCCCTTGCAAAGTGACCCATATTGCCATAAGGAAATAATAACACTGCTGTCTTACCCTATATCCTCCTTATCTTTTTCCTTGCGCTGGCCCTTGGCCTGCCAAAAAAATACTCTAGTCCCTTTACCGTGTTTCTTGCTGCCTGCCCTCCTGGTGCCAGCACCTTCATTGGCGTTGCAACAGCCATTTGTGGTGCTGTCACAAGTGCCCCTTCTGCACTTGTTTTTTAAAGTTTCTGTTGCACCAACTTAGCTGTGGCCCTCTCTGCCTGTTCTGTCCTCTCATTATCCCTCCCTTGTTTTTGCTTGAAAAAGCGTATTACATGGGCTTGTATTTCTATCCATGGTTTAGCCTCTATTCCCACTACTCCATCTAGTCTTTCTTGTTTAATCGTGAGTGGGTCTCATTTCAATACATTATAAAATAAAATTCCATTCCTGCCCTTCTTTTCCCAGTTACACCCTATTTCCTATATCCATCATTCTTTCATTCTGGTGATGAATTCTGCAACGTCCTCAGTTGGTTTTATGCACTCTGCCATAAGGGCCTCAAACTCTGGTGTGCCTAGGTATGTCCGTCAGAGCACATCCCAGATATATTGACAGACATTGTTGAAGGATGACCCGCCAACTGTGTATTGATCAATGTTATTTGAGGGAAACCTGCTCTGGTAAAAATGGTATTTACTTCTCGCCCACTAGTGAATTTAGCAAGCATTTAACATCGCCCAAGGCAAGGTTCATTCCAACAGTGTGTTTTTCAAAGCACCCTTTCCATTTTCCTACACCTTCAGACAGCAGGGGCAATGACCTCTTTATATTCTCTTTATCCATCTATGACCACATTACGTATGTGGGTACTTGCTCTGCCTTGAAAATTAGGGGTAACTGAGTTATTTGGTTTAGGATTTACTGGTCTCGGGCCTAAACTGGATCTGGTCTAGAACTTTTGATTGCTTTGGTTGGTTTGTCTACAGCATACTGCTCCCAGTCCCTGAGGCACTCTTGCATTTAGGGGTAGTTCCAGTCTGGGTCGCCCTGTCCCTGCCTTGTACAATCTTCTGCAGTTGCTAAGTCGAAGGGTTGAAAAGACTCTTGTCGAGGCCATGGCTTTCACCCCTCTAATTTAATCCACCTTGCCACTTCATCCGAGAAGGGTTGGCAATATTAACTACCCTCCTTTTGTTCTATTATATCTATGAGTGTTAAATCTGACCTACTCGTTTTTAGGATTGAGTTCTATCTCATGTCTGAGGTGTCTCTTGCTGCCATTAGTAAACCCCGCATAGGTCGGAGTGAAAATTATATGGTCTCTGCTTAGTTTCCTGCTCACCTGCACCCCTGTTAGGCCTTTCTTCCCACTCCCCTTCTTCCTGTATCCCTGCTACATCTTAAAATTCAGGAGTTCATTATATTGTGTCTCTATTTCCCTGTAGGATTCTTCTTCTTCTCTTACCTATTCCTCAGCTGCCTCTCTCAGAGTCTCTGCAAAAGTGTCTCCCAGCCTAAGAACAACATGTCCGGTAGTCCACTGTCCTCAAAGGGAGGTAGGACTTCTTGATCGTTCTGCCTTTCTTACAGTGCGCTGCAATTATTTATCAGTCTGTCTCTTCGGTCTGGTTCTGGGCTGGCCATAGGAGTTGTAGGGGTGGGGGTCCAAAGTTGCCTTGGGTCCCTGTGATTCTTGTCTCTCCTATCTAGGAAGAAACTCTAAAGGGATCCGGGTACTCTACAACTGGCAGAAAGGGATAAAGACCATAAGACGGAGGCTCCTGTGAGGGCTTCTCTGGGGGTAGAGTTTTCACCTCTTTGAGTGCTGTTGGTTTCATGTTTGCTTTTATGGCACAGAATACCCACCATAATAACACGGTGGCTTCCTTTTTCTGTCTTTTCTTCCTTTTATACTTAGAGTGAATGTAAGTCAATGTATGCTCAGTTATGTCTTTGTCAAATGCCCCTTCCTTTTGTCATGGCTGAGTGTGACCATTTGTGCCATCGTACCATTGTATCCTCTTATTGTCTGAAGGGAAAGTTTTTATCATGTGTTCCAGAGAGATCTCCATGGTCCCCTGAGGAGCTGTGTTTAATATGTGTAGTTGAAGTGCCGCTTTTAATCCCCCATTTATTTGCCCACTGTCTTATGCCCCTTTTGGACTTCACCTCCTTTACTGACATATTTATGATTATGAATATCACTAACCTATGGCAGTGGTACCACGTGTTGATCTCATGCAGTGTTACCTGACTTCACATATATTGTCGTTAGACCAAATCCGTGAACATCAGGCATGATTATTGTTAGTCTGTGTAACACTTCTTCTATGGTTATACCTGGGGCGGGTGCATTTATGGGAGGTCTAAGTGGATTGGTGCCTGTCGCAATACATGTCACAAAATGATCATGAATTTAAATAACTATTTGCGGTACTCGGGGATGTAGTCTCCCACTCATGTCATAAACTCCTGAATTGTGAATTTCTGTGAGAAATGCATCAAGGAGGGCCTCTCTTATGATGGTGACTCTTTTATTGTTTCTCAAACTGAAGGGTGTTTCATGAACACCGGGGTTCTCCATGGGCCTACTGAAATATTAATTTTAATTCAATATCATCTGTTATCTGCCACAGCAAATCATTAGTCTCACTCATAGAGAATTATTGTTAAACTTTGGACTTGCCTTTGGATATTTTATTTTGGTTTCACACTTTTTCTTCATCTGAAATTGTGTTTCCCCACTTACAGGACACTTTAGGTGTAACTATTGGAATATCAAAAATTTAACAAAGATCTTGCAACCTTTCTTACTCGCTATTTTCAGACTGTATGAAAACTAGAGGGACCCCTGTCACTTGTTTATATTTTGCCCCTTATGACTATAAAATTTTGTACTGTTTATGTCATCCTCCTTATTCATGGAGGGATTTCTACTTGCAACTACTGAGCTTTTCGGGTTCAGCACCAAGGGTGCAACCATGCTCAGGGTAGAGTGAATTGACACCAACCATCTGGTTGTCCCCTTACCTAAATGTCAAACTCTTCAGCTGATGCCTCAGTCTTGGTCGCTCTTCCTTAAAGACGCCTTCCAGATACCCTAATTCTGGGAAATTCGGAGGCAGGTGTCTGACTTATTAAGCTATATTACAAACAATCTTGATCCTCAAGGGGAAGCATGGCCCTTGACTCCCTTGGCAGTACTTTATCAATCTCTCAATCTGAACAGATTGTAAATCAAACAATTTACTGCATACATAATTCCATATTGGTTCATAATCAAAACACATTATATTCATTCAACCAAGGTGCTCCTAAAATTGTGGCACAGTGAAAGTGATTAAAGTGAAAAAATAATAAAGTGCACCAGTATTATATACAATATTTACACAAATGTCGCTAAAAATCATCCAAGTGGTCTTGGTTCAATCCAGGTGTCTGGAAGCCACTACCCCATAAATAAAAAAACACATTTAACTTAAGTCGATGTTTTAACCCAACCTAAAGACTCAATCAACTATGTGTCATCATCAGGACGCAGTGTTTGTTGATGGTAGCACCTAAAATAAGAGAACCATATATCAGACTCTATGATTGGAGCATATCTCTCTTTACCTACATTAATGCATTATCCAAATGTTGTTCATTACGTTACAACAAAAATGTCTGAGTTGCACTACATGTCCAAAAGGACAAACCTTTCTCACTCTTCAATTCTCAATTAATAGCAAGGTGAAAAATACTCATCATCTTCATTTTTGAATCACCTGTCAACCACGAATACCATGTATGGCATATGTAAATTAAAAGTAAAGGCTGAAGGTCTACTTATGATTAAAACTTGCCCTCAACCTTAACTTAATTAATTCACATCAGCACTTCCATTACATTTCAGAAACCGTCTGTTAACTCACCAATTAATCTCAAGTGAGAACAGACACGAGTTGAGCAACAGCCTCAGGGCTGCTACAGACCACTTCTATCTCAGTCTATGTGAAGAATCCCTATTGTAAAAAAAACATTTTAAGTAAATGACTATCTATTAAAATTATGAGTTCCTAGTATTATAAAATTGTACAACAAACAACAAACAATGTGTATGTCAATAAAATCCTAATCCCAAAACCAGGCCACCTTTACTGAAAGAAACAGAATACACATTCCTCACATTAGGGATTAGTGAGCAGGGAGATTAATACAGATTGAGTGAGATAGGAGATTCGCCATGAAACAATGGCTGACAGAAAGCAGATTACTCCAATATATAAGAGATTTCCTTGCACCATTTTTTTGCACTTTTAACTCCTGCACCGAGCAGGCATTAAAAGAAGGCTTCCATTGATTGCACTGGGCCACTGGGTGCTTTGCAGGATTAGCAACAGAATTTTGGACGCTAATCCTCCAAAGGGCCAGACTAGCGTAAAACATTCTGACACTAGTCCCCTAACTACCTACATGGTGCACCGTATTTTAAATATGGTGCACACATGGTGACATTAGGGGGGTGCTAAGGGGTGCAAGAAAAGTGGTGCTGCACTGTGTCCAGCGCCTCTTTTCTTAAACATGCCCCTAGGAGCTCATCATTTTACATTTTGGTTTAGATATTCATAAAGTAATCTTGTTTACAGACGATGGATACTCTCTTGACCCTGATAGTGAAATGCAGATCTTCCAAAACCTAGATGTTTTTAAAATTAAAATGAGGGAAATCTAAGATATTGAATCTCACAGCAGCCAGATACCTTGTGGCCCACCTGAAGGAGAGCTACTTTTCCAATGGGCCCCTAACTACTTTCAGTATTTGAGGACTAAAAAAGCACCAATCATATCCAGTCTCTTCAGGGATAACTTCCATCCTCTATTCCTAGAGATCTACAAAGATCTTGGGAGATGGCTTCCCCTTCTTGTTTCCTGGTTAGAGTGGATTAAACACACTACAGATGTTTTTACCTCTTTCAGTCACTTTCAGTTTAAGCTAAATGTGTTTGCTAAATTCAATAGAAATAATGTTAAAGATGCACCTGCCCCCCCTAGAGATTGAGCAATTTCTGAAACACATTATTCTCTTTTCTTCTTTGTAGCAAGTTGCCTTTTCTGTGTGATCATTTGAGGTTGTTTGTCTTTTGCTGCACCATTGTTTTGCTGGCATTATGTCTGCACTGTGAAACTGTGTACTCATTAAAACTATACTGTGCTGTTGACTTCGCCCAATTAAAATGTTTACCTTTCTAGTAAGGCCATTGTAAATTAGTGCAGGAATTGCACCAGTGGAGTGGAGAGTGGAAGTTGAAGGTCATATGTGGCCTAATTTACGTCACTCACATATATGACAAATATTTATGGCTTCAAGAAATACCATTGTACTCTGATTGCACTACAGTTTAAAGGCAGTGTGCTATGAGTGGGCTAAAGTTTAAAAGACACCTGGCAAAACAAAGTGTTTTTTCCATGTAAGAAAACCTAATTTTGTATTAAGGCTTGCCTCGCTGCCACTTTCCCCTATATTGTGGGATAGTTGCGACATTGAAACACATATGGAAAACAGAGAATGATGAACTTTCTGCCCACAAGGGGCTGGAAATAATTGCCATCAGGCTAATTGTGAATTAGACACTTTAAGAAGAAAGTGTGCAGAAGACATAAAGAGAACCATCAGTGAAGAGGACTGTGACCTCATTCTCAGAAATGCCATTGGATCTCCAGCAATACCCACTTCAAAGTCATTCCCTCCTCTCTCTCTTTCCCCGTTCCTCCACCCTTCTACTGGAGGTTGTAATAATAGGAATGAAGAGAGTAGGCAGTCCCTAGGTCCATGCGTAATGAAGTGATTATGCAATTGCTCATGCACGCCACACAAGTACTCAGATTTCACAGTACTCTGAGAAACCCCAATTGCATTTACTATTGAGTTTATGTATTGTTAGTGCTATGGTAGAAAGCTAATAGAGCCATGGTGATCACAAATGGCTCACAATAAAATGAATAAGCCAGGTGGACTAACTTGACGGACAGAAAATAACAATGAGGGATTCAATGCTTAATACACTGCAAAAATGCGATTAAACCAAAGATAATTAGCATGTGTGAAAATATCAAGTCTGGGAATGTTGTACATGGTTCAAAATGCTGCATGGATCATTGTAATATATGTAACATGATTAAAATCCAATTCAATGTGCTTAACGTAAGAAAAAGTGTGCAACGTATTTAGTAATAACAAAACAAGTCCAAACAAAAAATAATAAAAATCGCCAAAACAAGTCCTAACAATAAAGAATATTTTAATTAGAAAGGTTACAAAACTTATTAAAATCCAATAAGGGGAGCCGAAGATATGAATTTTTTAAAGTTTTTAAAGTTTTAGGGCAAAAAATGCCAAGTAAAAGTAAAGTGCCAATTAGAAGTAACTACTCACATTGACCATGACCTAGCTGCAATTTCAGGCAACAGCAATGAAGTGGAGATCAGATTCCCCAAGCGGGTCATCCCAGTCAAAGTTTTCACCTTCTGACTTAGGGTCTAATTTAGAGTTCGGCGGAGAGGTTACTCTGTCACAGATATCCCATCCCCGAAATTTAAATCCTGTACTGTAAATCCTATGGGATTTAGATTTTGGAGGATAGGATATCCATCATTGTTGTCATTGTTGTGATGGAGTAACCCCTCCGCCTAACTCTAAATAAGCAATTAATAATTTTTTTTATTTTTTATGAAAGTCAAAAACCTCCATGGGCTTTATTACAGAAGTGCTCCGAGGAGCAACAGCCATTGGGAACCACTTTGCGTGGCCTTGGGGCACTTCGGTATTACAGTAAGAGCTGCAAACAATTGTGCCACTCCTTCTGTAATACAGATAGTGCTGGTGTACATGTAGTGCCAGTGCTATTATTAGAGTGTGTTCCCTCAGTTGCATGGAGGCATGGCCCCATGCAAATGAAGGAATCTCTTTGTCTCTGTGCCATTACCACATTAACGATGTGGGCACACAGGCAAACATGCCCTTGGGAGATGCTCTGAAAGTGCACCAGAGAAAGGGAGTGCACTTTCACTGCGCCTCCGAAAGGCAGCCCTCTGGGGGGTAGAAAGTTGGTCCCAGACATCCACTTGCAGTAAGGTGAAGTCACTCACTGCACCCACCTGCAAGGGGATCTCTAATCCCTCTTAAAAGTGCAAGCGGGTTGCCGCCTGCACAGAGAAACACCGGGTAGCTTTTTAACAACTGTTCCATATTTCTCTTGAAAGGGCCGCTCTGGGGGCAGTGTATGTTTTTGGCTGCCCAAGGGGTGGTACATTCAACATATTAAGGACCACTTTCACTTTTTCCATCTGCGGCACTTGCTTAAAACTGCACCATCCTGCAAACAGGAAAAGTGTGCCCTACCTGTAATAGGGCCTCAGGTGGGCAAGGATGCAGGCTGAATCCTGTGAAGTCCTCTCAAAGTGAGATAACCATTGGAAAGGGTCTTGCTGATGCTCTTGGTTTTGGCAGGAAAAGCTTCAAGCTGGAAAATTTTAATTTGGTGCCCGCTAAAGTCCTCTCAACAGCTGAATACTTTTTCTACTGCTGTCCTGTCAAGTTGTCTACCCTCTGGCTTAGGGCCTGGTTTAGTATTTGCGGGACAGGTTATTTGTTGCAAATGCATTGGAGTACACTGTCCATAAAACCTGTGGTCCTCCCAGCACATTTAGAGTTAGGAGGACAATAAGTTTTCCATCAATGGAGCTTCTGTTGGGTTCATTGAAGAAAAACTTCCTTGGACTGTCCAAAAGAGCTGGGGCCATCAGAGGTAGGACACTACATAGCCTGCAGTATTTGCGGTGGACAATGTTATGTCTTTTTTTCTGATGGTCCATAATAGGAAAAGCCTGGCGGTGAGGGACAGAAAAAAAAATAACAATCCCAAACCCTGAGCGAAAACTCCTTGAGTGTGGGGGTAATTAATTTTTGTTGTTCAGAAACAAGCCCCGACTATGGGAGTTTGGATCTGAAAAAACAAATACTTAGAAAGAGTTTGGTGAATGGCCATCAAAACCAATGATAGGTGTCCACCAAACGTTTTCTATACCAGAATGAAACGCTGTGACAGCGGTTGCTTTCCATGTATAGAGATAAGCGCTGTGTCAGTGATCATTTTTTAATTTGATGGATGGTAGTCAGTCAGGATGGCAGAAGTAATGCCCTCCGCCCTCCTGGTGGATGTTGTACTGTCCATCAAACCATAAATGAGGCCCTTAGTCTCATTTTTTGAAGCTCAAAATTCTCCAGTGGGATATGCCTGGAAGTCGCATTCAAAGAAGTCCTTTCGAAGTCAGTCCAAGTGGGCCATCTGATGCCCTGTAGGTGTAAGAATTCCAAAAATGTTCCAAGTCCCAACTTTCCAAACTCTCTAGAGCAGCACCTCTTGGTCTCTTTTAAGGCTCCCAAGAACTCAGAGACAGCACTTAAGGGCCAGGAGTCACTTCAACAGAGGAAGTAATCAGGGTCCAGTTCAGGTTTAATTGCTACTGGTCAGCTGGTCACCAGGGAAAAGACATCTTGTAGCTTGTTGTGTCCCTCTGGCCACAGAGGTCAGTTATTGGAGGCTTGGAGTCCATGTGTTAGACATAGTCATAAGTGAAAGCAGGTCCAGTCCCTGAGGTATCCACACAGGTTACAAAGAGTAGGTGCAGTCCTCTTTTATTCTGCCACAGGTCCAGATGTGTTGTGGGAAGCTGGAGTTGAGGTGCGATTTTTGTAGGATTTACTAACCAGTTAGTGTGGGTGACTTCTGGGCAGAAGCTAACCAAAGAGAAAATGCCATATTTTGTTTACTCTTTAGCCATGTTGCACAACATTGTGGATTCTGTACATCAGTGGTTCCCAACCTCTGGTCCCAGGACCCCTGTGGGTCCGCAACTGCATAGCAAATTAAATAATATTATCAGATTAGGTCTCCAGGTTTCAGTAATAACTCAGTGGGGGTCCCCGGATTCCAATAATGATTCAATGGGTGTCCCCGGGTTCCAGTACTGATAAAGTGTGGGTCCACAGAAGTCAAAAGGTTGGAAACCACTGCTGTACATCATTGCTAAAAAACACTGGCAAAGCCAATAGGTCAAGAAATTTCAGCTTTGTCGATGCTAGTTGGGTGGAGTAACTTTAGATGTGCAGTATGTGAACAGCAATGGGCTTACTCTTTTGTGGGTGTGTGTTTGTATTTGCATGTCCCTCTCTAAACCCCTACTTACTTCAGTGTTTAACTTGAGCCAGAGGTTGCCGGTGGGGGGTACGGCACTTATCTTTGGGGACCGGCACTTATGTTTTTTCATCGGGTATTTGTTTCGAGCAAAAGACACTAATGGGAAAGACGGAGGATGAGAAAGACAGAAAAGGGGAACAAAGGCAGAAAGCAGAACGCTGCAAGAATGAGCAGAAGGGGCAGCTAGTGGCTGTAAATGGATTAAGGAAGCCTGAGATGGTTTTAAGATTACGCTGGATCAGTATTCTGTGCTCGCACATTTCATTTCTGCAGCTGCGTATTTCAGAGGAGACCTTTGGGCACCAGCACGTTTCTATATAAAACTTAACCACTGACTTACTCCCTCCCTAATCCCATCCCATTTAGTAATAATGATCTTCCATTTTCCAGCTACTCAATCAGGTTCCTCCCATATTTAAAACTAAAATGCATACTCTAATGTTTGGAGATTTCTGCAACAAGGGCAGAGACCTCTGCACAGAATGGGGGATTGGGAGGAGATGGGACTTGCCCGGTCTCCCCCCGGGCTGATCGGGCATCGGTGGTAGTATCGACCACCTCAGGAATTTTATTGGTTCAAGGTAGCGGGCAGGAATTAATATGGGTTTATACATCGGGGTCAAGGTGTGGGCGGACAGTTTGGCCATTTTGTCACACCCAGACATAGTTTGTAGATTTAGAGGTGAGGTACGCCTTATATCAGTTTGGCACCGGTTGGCTTTTTATAAGAGATAGTAGTGTTTTTTATTAGGGCAGGTATTGATAATAATAACAGAGTTGTGCAGGTTTTCTAAATTTTAAAGGAGGAGGGTAGGGTGGATTTGTTGCTTGAAGGGGTGTTGGAGTAAGAATGGGTAGGTTTGAGGAGGCCAAAGAGGGCATCGTTGAAGGGTGTGGCGGCAGCTGTTATAGCATGTGCGTCGCCGCAGCAGAAGAGTAAAAAATGTAGACAGAAAAGTATAAGGGAGAGAAAGGTTAGGATTTCGCCTGTGCATGAGGCTGTTATAATGGGGGATGTGGAAACGGGCTTACCTGCTCAAGTTGCTGTAGCCAAGAGAGGTGGTCTGCGGTTTGTGTGGCGTTAGGGGGCATTGTTGCACCAACATGTATTAGGGAGAGGCTGAGGTGTGGCTGTGTAGGGGGTGGTGGCAGCACGAAGTCGCATGGGGGTCGAGACATCCGACGCGCATGCTTTGGCTAAGCACGCATCATGAGGGGAAGAGCAAAACAAGCTCTACTCCCTTCAGAAACAACCCAGGAGCGAGGAGAGGCTCCATTAGAAGAAAGGCCTTTAGGGGCAGCATTTAAGATGGCGCCACCCACAGAACTTCATCAGACCATGGTAATTATCGTGTCAGATGAAGAGGAAGAATGGCAGATGGCTGCAGAGGGTCCCAATTCTAATTTTCAGCTATCAGAACAGCCCTTGATGGTACAGGAAGGCAGAATGCTGCACATTATTCCCAGAATAGTTAGCCCCATGTTGCACAAAGTACAGCAATGAGATGTTAATAATCAGACATTATATAGAACAGGGCAGCATATTGAAACTAAGTATAAGAGTGTGTTAGCTATGAGAGGTTTGTTGTATGGCGAAACTGATGTTGGTGGTCAGGCAGGTATGACACAGGTTAGATTGGCATTTTGGCAGCCAGGTGCAAACATCCCTCAGTCTGGGTTGGCCGTGCTCATACACAGGGCGTGCATGAGGAGCAGGCCTCATCGCTGTGGCTTGGGTGGTCGGCAGGCAATCAAAAAGTGATGGTGGGGGTCAGGGCACCCTCAGGACTGCGTTTAGAAGAGAGGGGGGGATCCGGAACGATTCACATGACAACAATGGCACAACTTGGACCGGATTTTCAAACGATATTGAAAGAGACGTCTACCAGCCAGAGCGCTGATTTTATAGAAGAGAATTATGCCCTACAGGAAGGGGTTTTAGATTATGAGGAGGATGAACCAGAGGAAGGGGAGATTGTTCAGCACAGGGAGGAAAGGAAAGATTATGGTAAAAAGACTGGATCTAATGGGATTTGGAGTCTTGGTGTTTTTCAGGAAACTACTTAGTAGGAGGTCCGAAGCCATCATCGAGCCGGGACGAGGAAGAGAACTGTTGTGGCTGTACACCTACCTAGAGGTGAGATTAGAAGGGAATGGTTATTAAAAGGGGAAATGTTTCAAGGGGTACGGACTGAAATTGAGAAGAAAGCTGTGGAGAAGGCTCTGGGGATTCAAGCGGTCATGGGGTAAGAATGTGATTTTGGAAAGGACAGTTCAAAACAACAAGGATCAGGTATTGTAGAGGTTGGAGGTAAGTCAGCCTCGCTTCAAGAGGGAAAAAGGCAGGCGCCAGAGAGTGGGTCGGGGAATGAGGATAATCGTGGAAGTGTGAAGAACAAAAAGCTGCCTTACATAGGAGTGTTGATGCCTTTGGGGTGCATCTCACTCAAAATATGAAAGAAAAAATGTGTAAAAACTTGTAAAGTCGAATTTGTTAATGTTTTTAAACTACTGCATAAGGAAGTGCAGGCAAAGAACAGTTCAAAAGAAGAAGAGTGGGAATTAGCGCGTAGGCCGAAAGTACCTACCACTATAGAGAATTGGACTTCAGCCTTTTTGATATATGCGAGCGTTTATTGTGAGCATTATTCAGAAAGGTGGGTAGCTTGTTTAAGTACATGGACATTGTGAGAAGAGCCCAAATGGATTATTGTGGTTTTGGTTGTTTTAGGTACGATGAGGAGTTCAGGGCAAGGATGGCTATTCACCCGGACAAGGAATGGGGAGAGATCGACAATGAATTATGGAAGCAGTGGCTTAGGACTGCTAGGAATACGCCAGTAGTGCATACCGCTAGTTCTTTTGCCTCTACAGTATAAGCCCTTTCAAGGTTGTCCCACCCAATATGGGGTGGGAAATGTGCAAAAAGAACAGCTGCCTCAGAACGGGGCATGCTGGTCGTTTAATAACGGAATGTGCACAAGACAGCAATGCAAGTTTAGCCATGATTGCTCCATTTGTGGGGGTAGGCACCCAGTTTATTAGTGTTTCGGTGGCATGCAGTGGGGATGGCAAGGAAACCAAGATAGAGGCGGTGAGAGAAGCAGGGGTGCCATGCACCATGTGGCAGGTAAAGGGCTCTACTCCTATTAAATTGGAGACATTGAATTATTGGCTGTAATTTAATCCTCAGGAGTCTGAGGCAAGGACTTTGTTCTGGGGTTTTTGCAGAAGGTTTTCATCTATGTTATCAAGGCCAAGGAATACGGAGATGGGCAAGAAATTTGAGATCTACTATGGAGCAACCAGAGGTGGTTATGGCTAAGTTACATAAGGTATTGGATGTGGGGTGAATTGTGGGCCCATTTGATTGTTGACTGTTGCCAAACTTGACAATTTCACCACTGGGTGTGGTTCCTAAGAAACAGCAAGGTGAGTTTAGGTTGATACATCATCTGTCATGGCCTCTAGGGGCGTTCATTAATGATTTTATTGCTCAGGAGGACTCTGTTATTCATTATTCACCAGTTTATGAGGCAATTGCATTATTAAGACGCTGTGGCAAGGGGGCGGAAATGGCAAAATCAGATATTCAGTCAGCATTTAGACTCCTTCCTGTACACCCGGACGAGTTTTCCTTGCTAGGCATTCAGTTTGAGAACGCCATTTATGTAGATAGAATGTTGCCTATGGGTTGCTCAGTTTCATGTACACTGTTTGAAACACTCAGTTCATTTCTGCAGTGGTTTTATTAGTCACGAAGTAGATATAAGTATTTACCCCACTATTTGGATAATTTATTTTTGGTGGGTACCGCTGGATCAGGTAAATGTCAGAAAGCTCTGGAGACTTTTAAAGATGCCATGATTGAAATTGGTGTTCCGTTGGCACCGGAGAAAACGGAGGGTCCCAAGACTTGTTTACATTTTCTTGGCATTAAGTTAGATTCTGTGAAAATGGCGGTGCGTTTGCTAAAGAAGAAGGTGCTTTCTCTCATTGCATTATTAAGAGAAGCAGTACAGAAACCTAAGTTGGAATTGAGGCAGGTGCAAATTTTGCTGGGTCACTTAAACTTTGCTTGTTGGGTGGTGAGTGTTGGAATGGCCTATTGCAGGCAGTTGGGTTTTGCACTAAACGGAGCAGTGTTACCTCACCATCATGTTCGGATTCAGGCCAGTGCTTAGGCGGATTTGAAGTTATGGATTTCCTTCTTGCAAGATTTCAATGGTGTATCTATGTTTTTGGACAGTAAAGATTAGTTCTGGCAAGTTCAAATTTTTTCAGGTGCTTCTGGTTCACATGCTTTTGGTTTGTTCTGGGATGGACATTGGGCTGCGGAGGGTTGGCTGAGTTCATGGAAAGAGTCTTGGCATAGTATTGCCTTTTTGGAGTTCTTTCCCTTGGTGGTGGCATTGTCACTATGGGGGCAAGCAGTCGACAGTAGGAATGTGGTCTTCAATGTTGACAATCAGACAGTCATGAATTTAGTGAATTCACAAAAAGCTAAAGATGAGAAAGTACTGAAATTGTTAAGGGTGTTTCTTTTGAATTGTTTGAAGTTTAATATAATGTTTAAGGCTAAGTATGTTCCAGGTGTTAATAATGACATTGCTGATGCACTATCTCATTTGCATTGGCAGAGATTCCGTGGTCTGCACCGGGAGTGGATGCGCAGAAGAAAGCCGTTATTTGTTCAGTATGCGAGATAGGAATATGAGGATTTTGGAGCTGATTCAACAGTCCATAGCTCGTGTCTATACAAAAAAGTTATGATCAGGCTTGGTCAGAATTTTTGAAGTCAGGTGCAGTTCAGAGGTCGGGTAGACCTTTTGTTTGTAGAGAAAGACAGGGAAATGCAGTTTGTTTTATTATGCAGCAAATTGAGTTGGGGTTGTCTGCAGTCACCATATCAGGTAAATCGTCTGGTATCTCCTTTTAAAGTAAGTATTTTTGGGGTCATGATCCACTGAAAGTGTAGATTTACAGAAGGATATTGGCAGGATGGGCTAGACGAAGGGGTGCAAGGTGTTATCAGAGACGCCCAATGACGACACATTTGCTTAGAGATATCATTCTAGCTGTTAGAAATGAGGTCTTTGGTTGACAGTCAGGTTCAAGCAAGGACCCTCACTCTAGTCAGGGTAAAAGAGAATCACCCTCAGCTAACCCCTGCTTACCCCCTTGGTAGCTTGGCAGAGCAATAGGCTTAACTTCAGAGTGCTAGGAGTAAAGTATTTGTACCAACACACACAGTAACTTAATGAAAACACTACAAAATGACACAACACCAGTTTACAAAAATAGGAAATATTTATCTAAACAAAACAAGACCAAAGCGACAAAAGTCCACAATACACAAGTCAAGTTATTAATAAAAATGCAAAAAGAGTCTTTAAGTAGTTTCAAACACACACTAACGCTGTCAGCATGAAAAAGTACCTTGGGTCCGTCAAAAAAAACCAGCACGGGCAAATGCGTGTCAAAAAGGGCTTGCGAGGCGCTGATTCCACTTACGAGCAGGACTGTGTGTCGTTTCTCCTTTTGCCGGGTCGGGCGCGTCGTTTCTTCTCTCCGCAGGAGAGCGATGCGTCGATCCGGTTAGCACTCTCAGGTCCGGGCAGGCCTTGCTTTGTTTTTCCATGCACAGCGGTACTTGAGTCAGAAATCCAGCCGCACGATGATCCGAAAGCCCGGCAGCGCAGGTTGTGATCTCCCAGCCTCAGTCAGCGATGCTGTGCGTTGTTTCTCCTGCTCCATGCGTCGATTCTTTGTTTCTCAACTGAGGAGCCGGCGGCGCATTGTTTCTTCAGCCGCAGATCAGAGTTGCGTCGGTCTTTTCCCCGCACAGCGCTCTGTGCGGGAATTCCTTCTCTTCAGGCTGCCAGCTTCTCCTTTTAGGGTCCCAGGAACTGGATGGGCACCACAGGGCAGAGTAGGAGTCTCTCCAGAGACTCCAGGTGCTGGCAGAGAGAAGTCTTTGCTGTCCCTGAGACTTCAAACAACAGGAGGCAAGCTCTAAATCAAGCCCTTGGAGATTTCTTGTCAAGATGGAAGGCACACAAAGTCCAGTCTTTGCCCTCTTACTCTGGCAGATGCAGCAACTGCAGGATAGCTCCACAAAGCACATTCACAGGCAGGGCAGCTCTTCTTCCTCAGCTCTTTAGCTCTTCTCCAGGCAGAGGTTCCTCTTGTTTCCAGAAGGGTTTCTAAAGTCTGTGGTTTTGGGTGCCCTTCTTATACCCAATTTCTCCTTTGAAGTAGGTCTCTTTTGAATGTGAAATCCTGCCTTGCCCATGCCAGTCCCAGACACTCACCAGGGGGGTGGAGACTGCATTGTGTGAGGGCAGGCACGACCCTTTCAGGTGTGAGTGACCACTCCTCCCCTCCCTCCTATCACAGATGGCTCATCAAGATATGCAGACTACACCCCAGCTCCCTTTGTGTCACAGTGTGAGGTGCAACCAGCCCAGCCGTCAAACTGACCCAGACAGGGACTCCACAAACAGACAGAGTCACTGAAATGGTATAAGCAAGAAAATGCCCACTTTCTAAAAGTGGCATTTTCAAACACATAATCTCAAAATCAACTTTACTAAAAGTTGTACTTTTAAATTGTGAGCTCAGAGACCCCAAACTCCAAATGTCCATCCGCTCCCAAAGGGTATCTACACTTTAATCAGAATTAAAGGTAGCCCCCATGTTAACCTATGAGAGGGACAGGACTTGCAACAGTGAACAACGAATTTAGCAATATTTCACTGTCAGGACATATAAAACACCTTATTATATGTCCTACCTTAACCATAGACTGCACCCTGCCCTTGGGGCTACCTAGGGCCTACCTTAGGGGTATCTGCCATGTAAGAAAAGGAAAGGTTTAGGCCTGGCAAGTGGGTACTCTGCCAAGTCGAATTTACAGTTAAAACTGCACACACAGACACTGCAATGGCAGGTCTGAGACGATTACAGAGCTACTTATGTGGGTGGCACAATCAGTGCTGCAGGCCCACTAGTAGCATTTAATTTACAGGCCCTGGGCACCTCTAGTGCACTGTACTAGGGACTTACTAATAAATCAAATATGCCAATCATGGATAAGCCAATTACATACACATTTTATAAAGGAGCACTTGCACTTTAGCACTGGTTAGCAGTGGTAAAGTGCCCTGAGTAACAAAAACAGTAAAATCAGAGTCCAGCACACATCAACAACCTGGGGAACAGAGGCAAAAAGTTAAGGGAGACCATGCCAAAGATGAAAAGTCTAACACTAGCCTTAGAGGAAATTTGTTTTTCACCATGGGAGGTGGTTTTTATGTTTAATGTCACTTTGCATGTCATGGCTTTTTCGTGGGGCCTTTAGAGTCTCTGAACTGTTAGGCGTCAAAGATAAGACAGGCATTCGGCGTTCTGACATTTTGGTCAGCATTTAGGGTGGGACGGGGCAAGAATAAAGGTTTACTGGGTGGAAAAAAGTGGCATGAGGTGGGGACAATTGTTATATGTCCTTTCCAGGAAATTAGCTTAGGGGTTTTGTCCAGGCTTACTAGTGGTAAATTTGGGGGAAGATCATTTAGTGGCTTTGTCAGGTGTTGGTCTCTTGAAGGCTATGAAGATGGATCTTTTAAGGATTAAACAGGAGTGGTCTGGGAGACACATTCTTTAGACTGAGCTGGTGCCTAGGCAGCTTTAGAGGGGGCAAGATCTTTCATGGGGATTGAAAAGCAGCGGAAAAAGGTGAACAGGGAAATGAGAGGTTTTTGTTACTTGCAAGGCATTTCGGTATTACATCATGAGGAGATTGGTTACAAGGACGTAGAGCTTTTTAGACAGGATGGGGTTCACTAATCTTTTTTAGGTAATGAGAATTATTTGTTGAATCTTAGGATGCGAATTGCAGACCTCTTAGGAGAACATTGGTGGGACCGGGATCAAGATTAATTTTGGTGGGGCAGGAAAACAACTGGCAGGCTTTCCTGTGTGGCAGGTTTTTTATAGACATGCTTTGGGGGAAAGAGTACGGTTGTACAAAGATGACAGGTCAGGGATTTTGGAGAAGGAACAAAGGGAGGAAAAGGCAAAAGTAACTACAGAAGGTTGACAGCAGGACAGAAGGGTACTGGATTGGTCAGGTCAAGGTGGGGATGGGAAGGGGGTATTGATGCCAGGGAAGTTCATTAGAGGGTGGGGATGGGGTTTAGGATGTTACATGTATTAGTTAGGAGGTTTAGTTATGTAAGGTTTAATGCCAAGGTTAATGTTCCAGACCTGTTCTATTAAAGCGGCCTTTTACCCCTAGTTGGTGAGTTGTGGTTTATAAGCTGTTTCGCCCGATAGGCGAGGCAGAGGTCTCTGCATTTCGTTTTGTGAATAGCATTTTGTATTTCATGAGTAGTACTACTGAAGTACTATAAACAAACTACAAAGTGTATTTTGTGAACAGGCCCCTCTCTGTTGTAATGTTGACTGCTGTTCTGAAAGCAGTAGTCAACATTGTGCTTTTCTACATCTATTTTAATTTTGCTTTTGATTTCTTCATTGCATTCTCCTGTGCTATTGATTTATGTGCTGGTTCGGGTTACGAATGGCTACAATTTTCTATTCTACCAATTTACTTTACTGTACTTATTCGACCTATTCATTCACTTGGTTCAATCCAACAGTCCATCAAGACACCACGTTTTTGATTTGGCCTTTAATGAGTCAACTAATGATTTCATGGGTGTTACTTGTTTTGTTCCCAAAAGGTCATCTCCTCCTTGCAGTGCCGTCTTTAGTACAGTTATCATGTATTGCATGGCTTATTACTGAGAGTGTCTTTTTGGCCTTTACAACCATCTTATTTCAAATATTTGTGATGTTTTTACGCAATCAAGTTACATAACCACATCTTCTACAAATTCTGCCAATCTGTTAGCGACAAGGTGATAAAGTAACAGGCCAATATTTAAGAAAAAGTGGCACATCAGAGCTGATACGCCACTTTTTCTGCGCCCCACTAACGGCACCTAACGACTCCATGATTTATAATACAGCACACCATGGCGGTCATTAGCACAATAGCGTCAACATTTTTTACGCTCTTGCGGCGCTTTGCTACATACTATCAAAACTTTTGAAGCTAGTGCAGCAAAGTGCAAGGAGGCCCATAGGTTTCTATGGGAGAGTCATTTTAACTCCTGCTCTGAGCAGGCGTTAAGAATGACATCAAAAGTGGCACAGTGAAATCTGATAAATTTCACTGTGCCATTTTTGTAACCTCCTAGCACCAGAACGCCCGCTTTGCATACATTATGCTTGGCGCAGGCACAATGTTGTGCAAGTGTTTACAAAGTGGCGCAATGCATGCATCACGCCACTTTGTAAGTATGGCGCATGGAAAAGGGCACTTTAGTGCCGCCTTAGCGTAAAAAAATAACACTATTGCAGCGCTAGGGGCTCATAAATATGCCACTGAATGAGTTCTGCAGTAATGCTGTACATTTTCACGCAACTTGGCCCACCGGTTAAGCCAGTGGCCAAAGTGACAAACAGACCTTTCACAACCGGTTTCTGCCCACTCACAACGCTCTTCAACCGATTGTCAGTTTGTTGTGCGCCACACAATGACCAGCTAAAACGAACCAATGGCAAGCACAAAATGCAAATGTGTACCACTCTGAAAGCGAAGACAACGGCCCACCTCCGGACTCACACAGGCCAGGTACTGTGGTGAGGGGTCTCCCTGGAGCTCAAGGTCTCCCCCCCCCCCCTTCGCCACCCCACCCTCCACGCACCGCGGGGGCCTTTGTTACGCCCCTGCGTGTACTCCGAAATCAGGCACACTCTGAAGCAGCCAAACAAATTAAGATCAATTAAGTGACTGGTTTCGGTAACGAGAGCCGAAGGAGCCACTATGAGACTTTTAGCCACTAGATGGCAAACTTTACTCAGAAGTTACACGGTATACCACGCTTTGTATTATTCGGGGCACTTTTATCCCAAGCCATGATGCCTATGAACAAATATACAATTTATCATCATACAAAAGGATTTCGAAGCGATATCGATGTAATTACTAAATGACTGCATATCTGCATAAAATGGGTAAAGGTTCTTAGAAGGGTCATCCCAGTGGATGGAATAATCGATTTCTATTTGAAAAAAAATATTTGTATTGATTGTTTTTTTTGCAGGCATTAACATTCAGTGGCGTAGCTCCTGTGGGTGGGAGGCGTTACACCCCCCTATTTTTATTTTATGATAAATAATTCGGTGCAGGTGCCTTCAATCGGGTATGGTGAGGTGTCTGTCGGATTTAACCAGGAATTTTATACACACACAGACAAAAATTCACACACCCTTCTCCCCCTCTCTCTCTGTTTTAGAAAGTCACAAATGTTGGTCATATCACAAAAATAATGTGCTTTCTCTTTATGGATGTCAGTTCACCAAAATGCCAGGGGTAGTGGAAGTGACATCACGTGCCATTTTTTCTTTTTGTTTTCACTCACAGGCTTACACATACACACACATTCACTTGTACACATACTCTCCATTACATAAGCACACTGTCACCCACAAGCATGCACACAGCATATATTTAAAAGTGTTTTACTTGCCACAGCTCCCAAGGAGGGTCGTAGTCTGGCTAATTGTACTCCATTTTCTTATTACAGTAATAGTGAATAACATAATATTATTTGCTATTAGTGTAATAAAGAAAACTGACTGAAAACAAGGAAGTGGAGCCCCCACCAACATCCATAAGGCTGTGCTGCCACTGTGTTCCTGGCACTGATTTTGCAACCTCTGAGGCCAGGGTTCACAAAGGCAGTTCCAGGGGGTCACAGGGTTCAAGCTAGGGGTTGCAGCTGTGACCCCTGGCAACCCCTAAATACCGTCCATGTTTCTCTCACTTACTACACCTACCAATCGGCATTGCTCTTCCTTTCCACTGCCTCTTGAGACCCTCCTGTGCACCTTGCTTGCCATATAACATATTTTAACATCAGGTGCCAGTGTGATTGTTGGAAAATCTGAAGCTAACAACCCCTAGTCATACCGACCAAACTACGCCCCTGTTAAAATTGCAAAGAAGCAACCCACATTGTCAGGGAAAATAGCCAAAACAAAGACTCAGAAGCATATATAGCATTGCGACAAGAACCAAAACCTCCCAGCATCCAGCC
Source organism: Pleurodeles waltl (assembly GCF_031143425.1). Taxonomy (NCBI): domain Eukaryota; kingdom Metazoa; phylum Chordata; class Amphibia; order Caudata; family Salamandridae; genus Pleurodeles; species Pleurodeles waltl. The sequence goes on from NC_090439.1 coordinate 781,753,424, forward strand.
CAAGTTAAAGACACAGAGGGAAATGAAAAACACCACCAAGTATAACATAACCATCTCTGTATGGGGTAGAGAATCATGGGGAGCAAGCAAAAATTAGAAAAAAATCTAGACGGGACAGTCCTGTGCATCAGCCATGCCCACCAACCAAACCCAAACCGGATCCCAAATCTGGCTCAACTTGTTCCTTTGGGGATCAGTCTCAATTAGTACCATCTCCAGCCTGCTTATATTAAGAAATTCCTCCCACCAGATCCATGGATCCCGAGAGTCCCTGGATAACCAAAACTGTGCAAAAATCAGTCGTGCTAAGGTAATAGAAAAAAGTATAAGCCCGAAAAATAAGAAGGAAGGACATGTGAATGACCCAACGTGATAAGCTTGGGATCTGGTGAGATCACCACATTTGAGACCCTAAACAGCTTACCAAAAACACATTTTGTAGAATTCAGTAGAAGCGTAGAGGTGCAACGCAGAGCATGAAGCAAAAATGTGAACCACATTAGCTCCTGCAGATCCACATTGAAAGCAACAATCTGTCAGCTGCATCTTCATAGAAAAGAGGCAGTGCGGTGTGTAATACCAGTTGTTAATTCACTTCAGGTGATGAACCTTAATGCGGGAAACATTTTGAGCCACGTGTAGCAAAGTATTGCTGCATCGGAGGTCAGCAACCATTACCTCTGAGTTGAGCAAAGTACTCCATTTAATATCCCTCAACAGAAACGGATCCTCGCCCTTATTATGAACATTTGAAGATAACCAGCCTTACGTTTCTCTTCTGTGGGGCCCGCTTAAGGAGACTCAGACAAGGGTTATGGAAGCAACTCAAATCATTGTCCTTAGGACTAAAGATAATGTGTCACATCAACAAATACCAAAAAAAGCAGAATGAGGAAGAGGTACCTGTTGTTGTAGGTTTACAAATGAAGAAAAAACATTCCCAACGAAAAATTGTCCAAGGGTCAGGAAATTAGCACTTCCACATATCTCTCTAAAGCCTTCATAAATGCTACAAGGGAGATTAGGGCTGTAACCCAAATACGTGAGTGGATTCAATTTAGTAATGCCAGGAAATACTCTCTTAAAAGAGTGCCAAATAAGATGGAAAACTGTAAGTGTGTTAAAGCGAGTTCGCTTAAAGTACATTGTGTTGACGTTATGCACCCCAGAAGTTATTGATTCGCCCGAGGAAGAAACGTTGTGAACATGTACCCAGAGGCCACCCCACCCAGCCCAGCACCATCTGTAGATGGGAAAAAATATACTAAATAATAAAAGCGAAGTATCGGAAGTGAGTCTCTACTATCCTCCTTGGGCTGTTGCAGGAACTGGATCTTGCATCGAGGATTCCGATAGCTCCAGACAAACGTCTGCCACAACACCTTAACCTGGGTGAAAAACGCCAGAGGGAGTAATAATGGAATGCAATGAAAAAAGAAATATAACATGGCAGAATGACCATCTTAATTAGATTGCAATGACTGATAAGGCCTAGATGAAAGTGATGCCATTTAAGGAAAACAACCGCTGAGTGTTGGTACAGCTTCCCAGGTTATTCTCCAGGATCTCTGAGGTATTAATAGATAAGGTGACCCCAAGATACACCAGGGACTGTACCCACCTCTCATCCTGACAGGGCGGTCTCACATTGGATAGGATCTGAGTCTCATCAGAGTTTAACTTGGACCCTGCTTCTACACCAAATGACTGTGCAGCATCAACCACTCTCAATCGGAGAAGGGGTCAGGATGATAATATCCTCTGCATACGTCAAGATTTTTGTTTTACTTCATAATGGAGCAGCCTCATGGGTTGTAGCTCCTCCATTCTCTTTAACAGTTGAATAAACGGATCTACATATAGCACAGAAAGCTGACGGGAGAGAGGTCATCCCTGTTGGGTACTGTGGAGCATAGGAATAGGATCCAAATGCACCCGAGCTGAAAATCCACGCCTTAACATCTGACTAGAGTCTCCTAACTCTAGAGACAAAGATTGGGCCTAAGCCAGCAGAGTCTATGACAGCACCCCTCCCCACCTCACAGGAAGAGCCATGAAACCTGGTTGAAGGCCTTCTCTGCATCCAAACAGATCATACCGATAGGACCCCCACTCACCTAGGCGACCTCCAGGGCTGCAATAGCCATATTGATATGCAATGTTATACATCGGCCTGGGATGAAACCATTCTGGTTTGGGTCGACCAGCTCTGAGATAACAGTACCCAGTCAATTAGCTACAACCCGTGTATAGAGCTTAGAATTGGTATTGATTAACAAGATTGGCCCTCCACGACTCTGGGACCCTATCAGAAAAATCAAAAGAATTAAAGAGGACTCTTAGAACAGGTGCTAGAATTTGAGGAAAAATACCATAAAACTCTAAAGATATCTGCTCGGGACCCGTAGTCTTCCCCCCTGGTGAGGCAATCTATGGTATCTTTTACTTCAGTTAGGGAAATAAGTGCTTCCAGCTTAGGCCGCTGAAAAGGAATCACTTGATGGTCAAAGTGTTGCTGAATAAATCTGGAGATTTCCTCAGTAGGAGAACAATCCTCCCTGTAAAGATCCCGATAGAACCTACGGAAAATCTCACAGATTGCAGCTGGATCAGAGATAAAAACACCATTCTTATCTATAATTTGCTTGATGATTTTAGAACTAAATCTGTCCCTCACCCTGAATGATAGAATTTGCCCCATCTCATCACTGTTTTAAAAAAAGACATCTGCCGGGCCCTTCCTTTTTTGACTGCTCTATCCCAGATGTGTTTTTTGAGAGAATCCTGGAGGACAGTGGACTGCTCCATCACCTAGCCCAAAGCCCATCCTTCACCATAAAGCTGTGGCCCAATTCCGATTCCAGAGAGCTAAGAATCTGTTGATTCAAGATTTCCCCCTCAATAATCATTCTCCGTTGGTGGTAGGTAAATTGGACGGTTTGTCCATGACCCGACGTTTTGAGAGAATCCCACACCACCCACAGTGGTGCTGATCCAATATTAAATTTGAGGAACTCCCTTAGGTGGGAATTCGTAGAGTTGACAAAACTGTCTTCCAATAAGAGTCTGGGCCTCATTAAGAGACTGGCGGTCAATAGACGCCAGACTCGCGGTGGCGGTCTTGTCAACTGACGGTTTGGTGATCTGACTGCCAAATTAAGAGTTTGGCAGCCGGAGCGCCAAACGACTGCCGTCTCTGCTCTGAACTCAGCGCCACCCTGCTGCTTACAACCTGGTTCTCCCCTAGCCTTTTCTTAGCTTTTTACCACCATGAAAAGGCTAGCAGAGAACAGGTGCAGGGGCCAAAGAATGGCCCCTGCATCACCCATGCCCCTACCCAACATCCTCGTAATGAGCACTGTATTCTGTGCAGATAGTGTGCGTTATGAGAGTGCTGGTGCCCCTGCGGGTGGCAGCATAGCTGTCGGCTCGATTACAAGCCAGCAACAATGTTGCCGCCACTTTCCGGCTGGCCTGACGGGCGGTAACTTTGGTTTCCATCTGTCAGCCCAGTGGGAAAGTCGTATTAAGGCCGGCGGGGAGATCACCAGTAAGGCGGCAACCTCCCCGTCAGAAGTTCGTCGGACAGGGAGATGAGGCCCTCTAAGTTGAAAAGTCAAATTCTGAGTGCCACATGCCTAGGTGAAATCCCCGAGTTGAATAAACAGTGAGAGAGAGATATGATACAACCGGACCCCTGGACTGAGTACAGTCCTCGAGGATGGCACCAGCATATTGCTGACCAGAAACATGTCTAGCCTCAAAAGGAGTCTGTGAGCAGCAGAATAGGAGGTACATCCGGGTTACATGGGATGCCTAAGATGCCAAATATCTGCCAAAGCTTAGGAAGAGATTAATTGAGGGACCACCCTCTGAAGCCGATATTTACCCTGATGATCCTGATCATAATGGAGCTGATGAGAGGACCCCAACTGAGATGCAATATCAATTCTGGGGCTCAACATCACATTAAGGTCCCCACAAACAATATAGAGTGGAGGCCATAGATGCAACTAGAAAATCGAAGACTTTCAGGTCATCTTTATTTGGCCCATACACAACACAGACAGTGAAACAGTCCCTGTCCGTCTGTAAGGTCGCCAGCAACCACTGCCCCACTAAATCTGTCTTTTCTCGCAGGACTGCTACCTTTTGTCCCATGCCAACAGCACAATCTCTCTCTGTGAAGAAGTAAATCAGGAAAGGGATAAGACCCGGTGCCCGAGATCCTTTAACAATATACCCTCGCTCTGAGAAAGATGCATCTCCTGCAGACAGAGAATTTGTAGCCGAAGCGTATATCATTGTTCCCGAACGAGTTTGCACTTTTGTGGCGATGTTAACACCGTTGATGTTCCACAAGAGAATATGCAGCTACTGGCCAGGACTGCCGCCATTGCTAGTAATTACCATTACACCACAATTCCCATGGGCTACTCCACCACCTAACAGGCTGAAATAAACCAATTCCCTGAAATTGATACTGAGCCAGGATGCACACACTTCCTTTATCAAAAGCCACCATTTTCAAGATCACAGTTCCAGAAGAACAACCCCAAATGCCCTGCAAAAAGAAAAACAGTGAACCCAAACCAAACGTGCCTGACACTGGAACCTGACCCCACCCCAACCCATGGTCCCCATGTATGCCAGATCAACCCCTCTGCCTACACTCACTGCCCGGTAGGGCTGAGGCCAAGGACAACGGCCCCTACAACCAAGAAACAATTAAACAAAGAGGCTTGTTGCCACATCCATGGGCAGCCCAATCTCCCACCCACCGAGACAGAGGAAGACTGAGCGGGTCAAGAAAAAAATAAACCACTGACCTAGGGAAATGAACAAAAAAACTATTGCAATCCCAAAAAGAAGACCCAGAAGGAAAGGATACCACTTTATAAAAAAGGGGTAACCTACCCATCCTGTACCCCACCACAGAATCCCAAAACCAGACGGCAGGCAGAATCCAGACACCCTTCCTGGCCACTTCCCAGAGGTGGTTTCTCTAAGTCCAAATTGAAAGCCACAGTACTCAATAAAAAAATTGAAGGCTTCAGTGAAAGAACCACACAGAACTCAATAAAAAGATCAATAGAAAGGGCAGCTTCAGGTTCCGGGTTGCCACTTAGTAGTTCCTGGACCTTAAAAAATGTTCTGGACATCCTTTTGTTTCCTTAGCGTAGCGGGATCCACGAGGGAGACAAAGGCCCCCAGCTTCTGTAGCTCCTGTATTATCTCCTGCAGCTCCCAGCGTCTCACCACCGTTTTATGGCACTAATCCAAGTGAACAAAAAACTCAATGCCACAGGCTTTAACCGGAGACTTAGGTGTTGCAATCCAAAAGACCTCTTGTCGAATAATGACATTTCCAACATAGATCATTATAGCCCGAGGGTACCGGGAAGGATTAATAGGAAGTCAAAAAGGGAAGTGATGTTCACACTGGATCATAGAATCCATATCCCAGTCACTCCATGCAGAGAATGCCTCATGGAATAGGCGAACCACAAAGCCATGGGGGATCATCGCCCTCAGCCCCTTCAGAGATCCTCAAAACCCGCAAGGTGTTACCATGGGACATATTCTCTAAATCTTCAACTCTTTTTTTTTTTATTTTTTTATTTTTATTGAAGATGCACAGTGTACAAATACCAAAGCAGAAAGAAGGCTGAATAAATACAATGAACACATTAAATAAATACACATCATTACATAAATTCATTTCATCAATCTACAGCAGACATCAAGACCACTGAGAGGGGGCGTATGAAATAGCCTGTTCACGACCATTAGAATACAAATAAAGTGCCAAAGTTGAGCATAATTAAATAAATGAATAGATCCCCTACGAGCCTGATTCAGTTATTACCTAGCCACTGTGCAAACGGGGCCCAGATAGCTTCACCCAACCGTCTACGCCCGCGGCCCTTACACGCATAAGCGCACATCTCTAAATAAAACAATGAGCACATCCGAGCCAGCCAATGGTTAAAAGTTGGTGGAGTTGACTCCAACCAATCAGATGCAATACAGCAGCGGGCCACAGACATGGCTAGAAACAAAAACCTCTGTGAATATTCTGGGGATCCCACTCCATCAGTTCCAAGTAATACTAATTGCGGTGAAATTACCACCTCCCGATGGGTTAGCCTAGTTAAAAAGTTAGCCATATCAGTAAAAAATTCATTTAGCCTGCTGCACTTAAAAAACATATGTACCAGGTCGGCCGATACACTCTTACATCTGGGACACACCACCCCCCTTGAGCTGCCCCAATTAAATAGCTTAGCGGGAGTATAATATAAGTGAAAAATAGTTTTATAATGTTGGGCTTGTGGCCCAGCAGATAATATAAAACACAGTGCCATATCTAAAGAAGTACATACTGCCACTTCAGAAGCTCCAATATTCCGAGCCCACCTCTCCGCCTGTTTACTCAAGTCATCTGGCATTAAGTTCAAGAAGAGCGGATAAAGCGAGCAAACCCGCCATCTAGTGGAATTATGAAGAACCTCCATAACTGGGATTCTATCCCCCACCTGGCCAGATGCTGATCTAAAATTTACCCCCAAAAAATGTCTAATTTGCAAATATTTAAAAAAATCCTTGGTGTTTAATGAAAATTCACTTGTCAGTTCTTCAAAAGATTTAAGGTGGGTATTCCCATAGAAATCACCAATACACCGAACACCAAGCTGTGCCCACCTGGTACAGTATTCATCCTTAAAAATGTCAGGAAGTACCGACAAATTCAAAATTGGGGTGTAAAAATTGATCCGGCCGATTCAAATTTTTTTTTTAACATTAGTCCAGACCTTAAATGCATCCCAGACAGTCTTGAACTTAACTTTTTTAAAGTAACTAGGCTCCACTGTTCTCAAGAAAGCTGCATTGGCATGACTTCCCCAAATCATATTATATATAGTAGGACAAATTTTGCCAAAATCTCGATTATCAGCCTGTCGAATAATGAATGGTTGGATATATTGCAGTGCAGATACCCAGTAATAAAAAAGAAAATGAGGGGCCGCCCACCCCCCCCCCTTTCTCTGGGTAGCACTAAATACTTATATGCCCGCCGTACTTTTTTAAAAGACCAGATAAAACTAGTCGCTAAACTCTCCATATGCTTAAACCATTCTTTGTTAAATTCCAGCGGGATAGTGCGGAAAAAATATAGGACCCTAGGTAAAAAAATCATTTTAATAAGATTGCATCTACCAATAATTGTTAAATGCAGATTGTTCATATGATGCAACTCTTTCCTGGTTTTAGCTAAGACAGGAGCAAGATTGCTCTCTACTATCAAGTCCAAATTAACCGACAATCTGACACCTAGATAGGTCACTTGATTAGCCCTCCTGTTGTCTTCAATAATGGCCCACTCATTGCCCAATATTTGGCATTTACTCCTATTTAATGCCTAGCCTGAGATTTGGCCAAACTCCGCAGCTAGTTTCTCTATTTGTTCGATCGCCTTCCCTGGTTCAGGAGTAGTGACAGCTATGTCATCAGCATATGCCAAAATTTAAACCTGCCCTCCGCCATTACCATAGGCGAGATCAATGTACTTTGCAATAACTTCTGAATCAAGGGGTCTATATAGAGTGCAAACAATAAAGGGGAGCAGGGGCAGCCCTGCCTAGTTCCTCTTGTAATATAGAAGAGTTCTGAAATTGCCCCGGCTAATTGAATTCGAGCAAGGGGCTTCTGATATAAACCTTGTATAGCCTTAATAAAACCAACCCCTATATTAACTTTACTGAGCACTGTCCATAAGTATTTCCAATTGACCCGATCAAAAGCCTTTTCGGCATCTAATAATATTAATGCCATAGGGGCCGCCATAGCCTGAGATGCATCTAACATGGTGATAACACGCCTAACATGATCGGCGGTCCCCCACCCAGGAATAAACCCATGTTGCCAAGGGGAAACAAGCCCACCAATAACTCGGCTAAGCCTAACCGCAAGGATTTTGGCATACCATTTGGCATCCGCGTTTATCAATGAGATAGGTCGGTAGGAGCCTGGTAAAAGTGGGTTCTTCTCTTTTTAAAAAAATATAACAATGTTAGCCTCCAGCCATGAGCCCGGCGCCCGCTCTCCAGCCTGTACTGACATAAAGAGTGCCATGATATCATCCTTTAATTCCTCAAAAAACGTTTTAAAGAATTCTATTGGGATCATATAAGGGCCAGTGGCTTTCCCATTAGATGTAGCAGTTAGAGCCGAGATAATCTCATCCAACTCAATGGGGGCAGTCAACTGACAGCCCTCCTCTTGCGATAACTTTGGGCACGACATATCACTCAAATACTGAGCAATCTTATCGTCTCTCTCATCCGAGAAGAGATTTTCCTGCTGGTACAATGCAGAATAATATTCTTTAAACACCTGTAATACTAACGTATCTCCATACACAATCTGCCCCAGCCTATCTTTAATTGCCAAAATGGCACTCCGAGCCGCCTTTTGTCTAGTCTTATATGCAAGCACCTTGCCCACCCTCTCACTAAACTCATAACATTCCTGCGTACGAATCTGGGCTTTAATGATGTCTTGGTCTAAATACAACTGAATGATCTTGGCCTTGATGACCGTCATCTTATCCAAAGTATCTTGTATTGGAACATTATTCCTTGAAAGCACCACTATCTGACTCTCCAAAGAAGCCAATTTAGTCTGGGCCGCAGATATAGCTAGGTGCCGTTGTTTCTCCCGCCTAAGGGCGTAGCTCAGAGTTTCCCCGCGGATAGCAGCCTTTAAAGCATCCCACAACATCCCCGGTGGAGCCGTACCCCTGTTAAAACCCCAAAACTCAGTTAGCCATACTTTCATCCGTGACACATAAACTGAGTCAAGCAGCAAGCCCCGGTCAAAAGACCAGGGTCTCAGATGTCGCTCCTTACGCAAGTCCGAGAGTTGTACTACCAAGGGATTATGGTCAGATATGACCCTAGGGAATTTTTCCACCAGAATTCCTTCGCATAACGATGAAGACAGAAAAAAGTAGTCTAACCGGACAGACTTTCGGTGGGGGTATGAAAAGAAAGTGTAACCAGGATCCATAGGCATAAAATGCTGCCATGCATCCACAAGACCATGAGTCTGCAGCAACATTTGTAAGGCGCGAAACACCTTCGGCTTTCGTCCGACGTATGAACCCTGATTCTGTAAGGGGATATTAGTCTCAGTATGTATATTAAAATCCCCACATACAATAAGCGGTAAGGCCCAGAGCGCAAGTTCAGTATTCAACATATTAATACCAGCCGGATCATCAACATTAGAGCCATAAATAGAACACACAGTAAAATTCAATTGTCCCATAGCACACTCTATTATCACCCATCGGCCCATGTTATCAACCTTTTTCTTAACCACCTTAAGAAGGTCTCGCCGTGTAAGTACTGCAACCCCTCTAGTGTTCGTATTTTGGGTGGTGTATGCGACTAATTGGAAACCAGGAAAATCCAACAAATACTTTTTAGCCGGGGTAACATGCGTTTCTTGCAAACAAATTATATCTGCCCTTAATGTTCTAAGCTCATGAGTGGCAAGATGTCTTTTCTTAGAATCATTTAGCCCACATATATTTAAGGTGGCTACCCGTAAAACATTACGGTCCCCCATTGAAAACTGTAACAAATACACCCAAACTTACATCTTGTTTCATCATACACCTAATAATCTCCTGTGCCTTCAAATACATATTTCTGTGCATCTCCCATGCAAAACCTACCCAGCCCCAACCCACCCCACCAATCACCTCCCCACCCACAAAAGGAAATCCTACCCCCCACCCACCCCCCACCAACCAAATGAGGCTTCCAGACTGTGTCTGTAAGATGTACAAGCAGCCCTCCCCCCTTGAAGGGCTCCTGCAGCGACTCCTAGATTAAGAAAATTGACTAACCAAAGAAAAATTGTTTCCCCTAAAAGACTAGACCCCCACAAACCAGCCATTTGAATAAGAGCACCCCTCCTCCTCTTCTGCTCTCCCCAGGCTACCCACCACTATCACCCGCCCCTTTCATTTTTCCTTTTTTTTTTTTTTTTTTTTAACCATGTATCAACAGTTAAGTCAAAGACTGCAAGTACTCCTTGGCTTTGATCTCAGATGCAAACACTCGTATCATCCCATTATATATAGTCTTAAGTCGAGCCGGGGACAGTAGATAGGCTTCCACTCCCTTCTCCTGGAAGGGGCTAATCAGTTGTCTCAAACGCCATCGTCTCTCTACCGTAGCATGGCAGAAGTCAGGGCGGGAGAAGAATGTACAGCCCTCACAGCTAATCCTAGCATCAGGGCGGGCTTTCTCAAAAACTATTTGGCGCAACAGATAATTGCCAAAACTATAAAGGCCCTAGGCTGTTGCTGGGCTGTTCCACTTGCTCCTGTTAATTGTTGATTCCTCAGACGTAGTGGAAACCAATGGGCTCTCTGTATTTTTTTCTCCCAGTCCCATCCAGTCTGCTCCGGGAGTGCTGCTTTAAGCAATCTAATTATAAAGGCTCTTGAGTCCTGCCCTTCTACACCTTCTTGTATCCCAATTAAGCGCAAGTTGTTACGACGTTGCCGGTTTTCAAAGTCCTCTACTTTCCACTGAATATCAGAGAGTTGACTCTCATGCATAGCGGCTTGTTTTGTCACTGCACCCAAATCTGATTCCAGTGCGTCCGCCCGGCACTCAATAGCAACAATCCGCTCCCTAATTTCAGAGCATGTCTTCGCAACCTTACTGATTGCCACTTGTAGTTGCTTCGTGGCCACCCTGGCTTTCTTGCTGTCCCTCTGCGTTTGCTTATGCTGTGACGTGATGGTCTGATAAATAAGGTGCAGAGAAGGGGAAGGGGGCGCAGACTCTACATTCAGAACATTAACCTCTGTTTGAGCTGGAGCCACTGAAAGATCACCCATACTATGTAGCAGTTGTTGTGTTTCTGTGTAGTCCCAGGACATAGCTCTCGTCCTAGACACCTTCTTCCTTTTTTTTCCCCTCTTCTCACTGGACTCACCAGCTTTGTCTAGTCTTGTTATCTCAGTCTGATTTGATTGACGTTTGACTGTGGTGCCCCTCAACACAGAAATAGGGGTTAAAGGCGCTGTAGAACTATCACAAGTCTCTGAGTCTATGGAGGGGCAGGTGCTGTCCTCATCCGAATCTTGAGATTGATCCGACAGGGAAAAAAAATTCTCCCCAACTTCACCCTGAGCTGATAAGTCCACTCTACCCCGCCGGTAATCACGGATCGCCTCCAGAGTACAAGCCGGAGCTGACGGGTCGGTGCTTGGCAATAAGCATACTGCTGCTGCTGCTACTTGCTCGCAGTACCCTGCCCCTGACACTACTTCTTGTGCCAGCCCTACATTGCTTTGAGTCCCAGGGGCATATAACGGCAGGTCAATTTCCCCCTCAGATGCAGCTGCAAGCCCATTACCCCCTACACAAAAAACAGAAGCCTGTGGGGATCCCCCAGCACTGCAACTTACAGTTTGATGTACATCCAGAAAGCGGCTACCAACATTGGTTTTCACCTGAAGCGACCCTCCACTATCTGAGGAAGCCAGACGTCCGGGACCAGTGCTGTCGCCATCCCCAGCCAATTCTGCTGCACTTCGTATAGGTCCAGTATCAGAGTCCTTTACAGTAGTGCTGCCCCCCGTATGGGCAGAGTTATGAAAGGCTTTAAACATCCGGGGTATAGTCACCACTTCCTCCTTTTCTCCAGTCTGTTTTGCGCCATTCTTTGCCTTGTACATCTCCCCCAAAGCCGCAGAGTTCCCTAGGGCTGGCTGCCTGCCCTCAGGCACATTCTCACCACTGCCGGTGTTTCCAAAGCCGCTGTTCCTGGTGATCCCCCCCCGAACGAGGGGCTGGGGGTCCAGAGGTCGTCGTTCCTGCGATCCTGGTTTTAGCCGGCTGCCGCATGCAGCTTTCGGGGCCATCCGCCGCTGTTTGCCGCGAGGGGGTAAGAAAATAGCAAATGTCCAAATGAGGAAGCCACGGCCGTTATGGCCGAAATCACCCAGGGAGCTCCTAATAAATCCGTCGATTCCGCGCGCAATACTGCTCGGCAGGTGATTACCGCAGATGTAAGCGGGAATGCCTTCATCTGAAGCCGCCCGCATAATCCTCCCCGCGGGGGAAACAAAAACGCCGCACAGGAGCCGGGGGGAAGGAGAGATTTCTGACCGCTAGCAACTCGCGGCCGCCATCTTGCCTCGTGAGCCGTCTCAAATTTTCAACTCTTGATGATAGAGTAATAAGCTGTATTTCCTGCTGAGTGATTCATGCACTATTTACTTTGACTTCCTTTCGCATAGCTGACTAGTAGGCTTCCACTGCCCCTATTTGAAACTGAACAATGTCCATATTTTTGACAATTTCCAGAGAACCACTTAAGTCTTGAGATGAGCAGACTCCAAGGTCAATGAGTCTTTGCGATAATCCTCTCTATGCCGCAGGAGAAGATGATATATGGCACCCAGAGTAGGGGCATCCTGAGTTGTACCAGCAGGCAGAGGTCTAGATGAGAGCAAAGGGTCTCCACCAACAGCCAGATCAGCAGGTAAGGGTTGCATGGCAGGAGGTACCCCCCCTCTCGAGGAGAGGAATTTTGTTGGTGTCAACTCAGTGCCTTCAGGATCCCATAACAACTCATCATCCTTTGCCAGTATCCCTACCGGGTCTACTGGGTCTATTGCACCTCGGTTCAGATCTGCCGGGATCAGACCCTGCTTGATCAGCTGTCAGTCCACCATGCCTGGTCTTTGACTTGGATGAAAAAACAGACCTGACAGAAGTCTCCCTTACAGAATCAGGGCACCTGCCAAAAGCATTAGAGGCTAATATAGACTGATCTGCTTGATCCAGACCCGTATCCCAGTCACTATCCAATAGGTCTGAGAAGGAGAAAATTGCCTCCTGACCATCCCTACCTGTTAAAGCTGGTTCCAAACTGCCGGGACAAAGAGGCTGAGAGTCCTGGAGGGATTGCGGCGCTAACTGAAGCAGCGAGGTCAGGTGGACTATGGAAGGCCCTATTGCAGGACACAGAGGATTTGTTGTGACCAAATGCCCCTCACCCTGTTTGGACTGGGTGGACGACATTGAAATGGAGGGAGTTGACTCCTTGCTGCCAGAAATGACCCCCATTGGGTGAGACTGAGGCTGATGAGGAAGATCTGCAGCAGGTAGGTCAAATAAATCCCTTATTCCCAAGTCATCGCTGCATTCCATAGATCCCCCAGGCATGGACTGCAGTGGGGCCATAGTAAGAAACAAATACATTGTACATTATGACCCGGGTGCCAAGCCATCCCTCCAAGTACCGGCCGGACCTATTGAGGTGATGTCCTCCAGCGCCTTCTTAGTCTTGATCTGAACTGGTTCCCGACTATTCATGATGGGGGAATCTTCCACCTGTTTGCGTGAAGTTGAAAGACCGGTGGCGGGGGGACCAGTAAGGGGAGCAGCGGGGGGCATATGAGATCTTGCTCCCCACTGTCTTTGAGACCATGAGTATTCCTATTGCCATTCCTTGTCTTGACAGGCAGCATGTGTTTTTTATTTGGGAAAGTATGAGAGATGGCCACATATGATTGACCCCCCCTCCTCAGGCCAACCCTGGCAGGCATTCCGACCTGGACCTGAAGCCTAGCCAAGAGCATGCAAAGTGTGTTGTAACAGGAAGAGGAGACTGTGTTGACCTGCTGAGTCATGCTGAGTGCTGAGTCCAGGATGATTCCCAGGTTCTGTACTTGGGTGGTGAGAGTGGGTGCGGCTCCTAGGGAGGTAGGCGACCAGGAGTCGTACACACACACCTCAACACACACTAACATACCTAAAAGCACACACTCATTCACACGGCACAACATACAAGTACACTCACACCCATTCATGCACTGACACAAACCGCCAATGTACCACTCCGTCCACCAGGGCGGTAACAGCCGCCGGGCTGGAGACTTCGGTCTCCAGCCAGGCGGCCGTCACAATCCCACCCTCAGGATTATGACCCCTCCTACCGCCATGGTTTTTGTGCCAATCTTACCGTCACGAAAACCATGGCGGTAGGCAATATCAGTGCCAGGGAAACCCTCCCTTGGCACTGATAGCGGTCTCCCCCCCCTCCCTCCCCAGGGTCCTCCCCCACCTCCGACCCCCCTAACATACACACACCTACACACACAGACATACACATGAATACACACATGCATACCCACAGTCACCCACACATGCATACATTCATACACACACACCTCAACACACACTTACATACATAAAAGTACACACACATTCACACGACACAACATACACGTACACTCACACCCATTCATGCACACATGCATTCCATACACCTCACACCCGCATGCACGCATACAAAAACAATCTCACACACCCCCACACCCCCACACAACACCCCTACCCCCCTTCCCTGTTGGAGAACCTGACTTACCTGCTGGCAGGGGGTCCTCCGGCAGGAGACGGGACGCAGCACTGCTGCCAGCAGCGGCATCCACCAGTGGAACACCGCCAGGCCGCATCATGGGTCATGATACGGTCTGCGGCGTTCTACTAGCGTGGCGCTGCTGCTGGCAGCAGCTCCACCTTACCGCCATCTGCCGCCATCTGCCGCTTTTGGAGGCCGTTGCCGTGGCGGTAGGCGGGATTTACTACCAATGTTATAATGAGGCCCATAGTCTTGATGAAGCAATGATTCCCTTAATTACAGTTGACCCGGGACTCAAAAACTAAGTATCCAAAGTATCCAGCAGTGCACCAGCCCTGAAACTGAACTGGTGGTGTAAGTAATGTAAATATTGTGTTGATAGTCCTGCAACAAAGCAGATACGATGTACTGCAGGCACTCTTCCCCTCCCTTTGGGGTGAGAGGAGCAGTTTCCCCCAGCCACACTAAGACGCTTCCTCTCTGGGCCATGTTTCTCCTGGTAGTCGTCATTCAAGACAGGGGAAACAGCTCGGATGAATTCCACTTCTCCTGGACATGGCAGGCAGGCTCTGGCCACAACCAGTCCCCGCCTCAACAAGGCAGCTCCAGAGACAGCGATCAGCGACCTGGTTCCCCAAATGGACAAACAGACATCCGGCGACCAGCAACCGGAAACCAGGAGGAAGCCAGGAAGCAGTCAAGTTAGTAAACACAGGGAAGAGGGGGGGATGAGCTTCAGGGTCTAGGGTCCAGGGTCCATCTCCTGTATTCGGCGGTGGGCCTAGGTCAGGGAAAGGCTGAGAATGCTTGGTGGATCAGAGGATCTGGCCCCACAAGCTGACTCAGCCAAGCGCCACCATCATGCTCCACCCCTCCCAGATCATCTCTCTCTTCTGATTTGCATTTTTTTAATAAACTGAAAACAGTAAAGGGCCCTGATTCCCAAAGAAAATCTGCACCTATAAAGGTACATTTTTAATTTGTTTTTGTTTAACAATTTTGTTTTACTTATTTTCCCCACTAGGAAAACATGTTTCTCCAAGAAGAAACCTTTTTTCCTACATATCCAAGTTTGGAGATCATCCCTTCACCTGTCAACCATGGAAAGAGAGATAGAGGCTTCAGCCATTTGGCTGATCAAAGCTGTATGTCCCAAGAGGGAACGGCTCTGATTCAGTTTGTGAATGGCCACAATCTCACAGGTTTGTATACATTCACAAACTCACAAGGTAACATTTCCAGCTCAGTAGAGCAGGATCACTTGCAGAAGCTGTAGCGCTATACACACATTTATTCCAAGATACAGAAACATTAAAGTAGAAGAAGATCACTCTACAGCTCGAAGACACAGTTCAGCAAGTTGCTACCCCACATCATTGTATTCCTTTTCTGCTACTGAAGAGGGTACATGGAGGCAGAGCATGAAAGGCTAGAGAAACTAGACTTAATAGAAACTAGAATGAGCATCATCAATTGTCGTCACACCCAAATTCAAGCATCCTGGAGAAATCCACATATATGTTGGCATGTGTATGCCAAACAAGGTCAATCATAGAAAACAGCCTAGCTCTCAAACCCTAAAGTCATCTTGGATAATCTAAGTGGAGTGACTGTGCTTCAAAGCTTGATTTCACACCTGATTTTTTACCAACAAGAACATGTTCCAGCTCCCCACACCCATAACAAAGTTTTCAACACACCTGGGAATATGTTAGTATTATTGTTTATCATCAGTGGTGTGAGTTTTTCGAAACACTAATCGTATAGTGTTAAGTGACCTAATCAGTGTACTAAATCTTGGTAGATGTTGCAAGCATGCATAAACATTGAAAATTTCTGAAAGCACTACTAAAGGTGATCCAAAAGGCAGAACTAAGGGCCTGATTTAGAGTTTCGCTGAAGGGTTATTCTGTCACAA
The DNA here is from genome assembly GCF_031143425.1 of Pleurodeles waltl. Lineage (NCBI taxonomy): Eukaryota > Metazoa > Chordata > Amphibia > Caudata > Salamandridae > Pleurodeles > Pleurodeles waltl. The sequence goes on from NC_090439.1 coordinate 781,769,802, forward strand.
ACGTGACAGATATCCCAGACGCCGTATTATGATTCCAATATTTTCTATGGGAATCGTAAAACAGCGGACGAGATATCCATCATGTTTGTGACCGAGTAAGCCATCCCCCAAATTCTAAATCAGGCCCTTACTCCTAACAAATATATGTGGGAGCTATGCAATAAAAGTAGTGAGTATGATAGCAGATGGAATATCACCTGAGACATACAAAGTACAAAACATTTACAGTGCAGCAGACCCAAAGACAGACATGAAAATGAGGGGTTTCATAGGCTGGTAAACACTGTGATAGGTTTATAGACCATCTGTGATAGGTTTCAGACCATCATACAACCTCTCAGAAAGTTAACTAAAATGAAGACAACTTAGCAGTGAAGAGGTGGTTCAAGGGATGTTTGACACAGAGCCTGATTCACAAAGGTAAACTTACACTTTTGTGTAAGTTTACTCTTTTCAATATTCACAAACTATGATTTAATAGTAACTTTATGAATGTGGAGACTCCACAGTTGGAGCAGAGAACTCCACACATAAAAAGATAAGACAGGCCTAATGTCTACTATCTACATAAAAAAAATTCTGTGGTTGGTAGGTTTCCATGGATGGTAGCCTACCACAGACCCAAATACCACAAGTATCCCTATAGCTCATCTCTTCAAGTAGCGTTTTAGAGCCTTATGTGTTGTTGTCTCTTGACCGACACAGACACATAGTGTATCGTTGTTATCAGGAGACAAGACGGAACTGTGGGTGGTGTAGTGTTGTGTTAGTATGGATGACAAAACCCTATTGGCTCCTGAAGGACTCTGTAGAGCTGTGATGTAAGTGTTAGAACACGGTGAGCTGAATGCAGGTTTAAGAGTTTGAGGTTACACGCAGACGAATAAAGACGAGTAATATATTGCTCTGTGTGTGGCATATTCATTGGTGGGTACTCAGGCTGGGGAAGACATGACAACTGGTGATGAAATAGAGGACACAAAACCTGAAGATCAACAGTGCTCTCCCAGAGAGTTTGCTGTGTTCTAAGCAAACTGCTTGTCCATGTCATGTGTGCCTCCTTTGAAGTGCAGAATCGACGATTGGTGTATTTGGAGTCTAAGAGCAACTCCAGCCAGTGTGAAGTGTGTGAAGATAAAGAAAACTTCAGAGAAGTCTATGCATCGCTGGTCAAGAACCTACTAGCAAGGCCATACAGAGAGGTATGGTACTACTACGAATATAAAACTATGCAGTACACAGAGCACTACTAGATACAACCAGGTTTTGAAAGTGCAGCAAATAGTGACAACAAATTACACAATAACATTGTGGGGGTCATTCTGACCCTGGCGGTAAAAGGCTCTTGACGCCGGTCAGAAGACCGCCATCATCCCGCCGCAGCTGCGGTAAACCACCACGGTCATTCTGACCCACAACTGCCAAACTGCCAAAAACCCGACATCCACTGAAGCCCGCCTCATCAGCGGTCAGCGATAAACTGGAGATGACCAAACCTCCACCGTCACGCCAACACAAACACGCCCATGCCATTACGACCCACGAATCCATGCGGCGGTCTTTCAACCGCGGTATTCCATTGGCGGTACACACCGCCGCGCTCAAAACACACACACCTTTACAAAACACAGCCACATTGGACAATTCGAAATACACACACCTGATACACATACACACACCACACCCACACACCCATCACCATATAAAACACACACCCACATCACCCACAAACCCCCACAAATCGAAATTCAGAGACAAGGCGCAATACACAGAGAGAGAGAGCACAGGGAACGCAAACCACAACACACACAGGAACCCAACATCATCACCCACACCACATCTACGCACAAAACAACACACACCACCACACTCATCACCACAAACACCACCCCACACCTCATCCACACCACCCCATGTCACCCCAAAGACACCCCAGGTTCACGGACCAAGAACTCAGGGTCATGGTGGAGGAAATAATCAGGGTAGAGCCCCAGCTCTTCGGCACACAGGTGCAGCACACCACAATAGCCAGGAAGGCGGAGCTATGGCAAAGGATCGTCGACAGGGTCAACGCTGTGGGACAGCATCCCAGAAATCGGGAAGACATCCGAAAGCGCTGGAACGACCTACGGGGGAAGGTGCGGTCGATGGTGTCAAGATACAACATCACTGTGCAGAAGACTGGCGGCGGACCCCCACCCACTCCACCCGAATTCACAGCATGGGAGCAAGAGGTCTTGAACATCCTGCATCCTGAGGGCCTCGCTGGAGTAGGCGGAGGAATGGACTCTGGTAAGTCTAATCTCAACTACTTCACCCCCCCCAACCACCAGCATGCCAACCCACACCCCCACCCTCACCCCTAACCCCCCAGCACACATACTCCCTGTTAATGTCTCACCAGCACAACCCACCCAACCCAACCCAAACCCCTGAATGCCAACACAAACCATGGACACCCATCACCTAAGCATGACCACTGCACATACCCATCCCCCCCCACAAACCACCCTCACAACTCCTCCCACATGGGACTGCCAGCACTGGGGGACAAGGGCACCCACAAATCGCACGCCACGGCACACACAAAATCAATAACCATATTCTTTGACCCCTGCAGGGGCCGAACGCCAACACACCCATGGCTCCAAAGGAAATTTTCCTCTCTAAAGTGGACCTCTTTTCCTCACCTGACCCACCCCCTCCATCCCGTAAGAGTTCCACAAACACCTCAGCCACCACCAGCCCAGCAACTGCAAAGAACGTCGTGCCTGGTTTTTGGAGTCCGCCCTTTCCTTGGGCTGGGACATCGTCCAGCACCAAAGGCACAGCCAGCCCCCCCCCCCGGGAAGAGGACCAAAAAACTGAAGGGCAGGCGCGACAGGCCTGATACGCCTGCCCCCAAGGAGGGTAGCCTTGCACCGTCACCTGCCACATCGGGTAAGGGAGCCAAGGTCCACGGACAGTCTGCCAAGGAGGGCAAGGGCAGCAAGGAGCAAAAGGCAGGGAGCAGCCGACCTGGCCATGAGGGCCCCACCAGCCCCATTCCGGGGGTATCGAAGGAGAGCCAGGGCCCCAGGACTCCATCACAGGAGGGCCCCGCAACGGAAAGTTCCGATGCAGACTGAGCGACAAGTATTGGCCAGGTGTGGTTCACTGGAAACACAAGACAGGCACCGCTGAACAGGGCCCCGCCGTGAGGAGCACCGCTGAACAGGGCCCCGCCGTGAGGAGCACCGCTGAACAGGGCCCCGCCGTGACCAGAACCGCTGAACAGGGCCCGCCGTGAGAAGCACCGCTGAACAGGGCCCCGCCGTGACCAGAACCGCTGAACAGGGCCCCGCCGTGAGAAGCACCGCTGAACAGGGCCCCGCCGTGAGGTGCACCGCTGAACAGGGCCCCGCCGTGACCAGAACCGCTGAACAGGGCCCCGCCGTGAGAAGCACCACTGAACAGGGCCCCGCCGTGACTAGAACCGCTGAACAGGGCCCCGCCGTGACCAGAACCGCTGAACAGGGCCCCGCCGTGAGGAGCACCGCTGAACAGGGCCCTTCCTGTCAAGCACCGCTCCGCTGGGCCCTTCATCTCAAGCACCGCTCCGCTGGGCCCTTCCTGTCAAGCACCGCTCCGCTGGGCCCTTCCTGTCAAGCACCGCTCCGCTGGGCCCTTCATCTCAAGCACCGCTCCGCTGGGCCCTTCCTGTCAAGCACCACTCCGCTGGGCCCTTCATCTCAAGCACCGCTCCGCTGGGCCCTTCCTGTCAAGCACCGCTCCGCTGGGCCCTTCATCTCAAGCACCGCTCCGCTGGGCCCTTCCTGTCAAGCACCGCTCCGCTGGGCCCTTCCTGTCAAGCACCGCTCCGCTGGGCCCTTCATCTCAAGCACCGCTGGCCCATTGGCAGTCCCGGTTCTGTGTCGGCCAGGCCTTCACGACGCACTCTGCCCACCATGCCTCCTCCATGACCAGTGGTCTCTGTAATCCACCTGATGGACTGTGGCTTTGCACTCCCCAGGATGTAACAGTGGGCAATCCACCCACTGTAGAGACTTGTGAGACTGTGGCTTTGCACTCCCCAGGATGCCACAGTGGGCAATCCACCCACTGTAGAGACTTGTGAGACTGTGGGTTTGCACTCCCCAGGATGGCACAGTGGGCAATCCACCCACTGTAGAGACTTGTGAGACTGTGGCTTTGCACTCCCCAGGATGGCACAGTGGGCATGGAGGCCCTTCGTGGATCTGGCGTTGTGGACTCATGTGGCTGAGGTGCCCCCCCTTCCCTTCCCCCTGAGGTGCCTGTCTTTTTATTTTAGTGATGCCCCAGCAGTGTTCTCTCCAATGGACTCGATCTCGTGTGTGGGCTTTGCCCATGTGTTGCTGCACATTGGCCCACGGACATTTGGACTTTGAATGACTGGGCCGGACTTTTGCTACTTGTATGGATAGAGTTCTAGATGTGTATTCATTCTTCATATATTGCTAAGGTCGCTATACTTTATTGTTGCAATAATATGGTTCTACTTTTACATTCATTGCCTTTTGTCTTTGTTTTTTTTGGGGGGGGGGTTGGGGGTGTCACTCTGACTTTTTTATCTGCATAGGTGTGTAGGTATTTCGGTGGGGGTGAGGGTGGGGCTGGGTGTGTGGCGTATGTGTGTGCCCGTAACCTTTCCTCCTCCCCCCTCCCCTGTGTCGTAGGTGCAGTACTCACCGTTGTCGTCTGCGGCAAGGTTCGTGATCCTGGAAGAAGAGCAGGAAGGCAATGGCTGGGAGGATGTGGAGTTCGGGTTCCATGCTGTTCCGATTCCGCGTGGAGTGTGTCGAGGTAAGCGTTTTCCATTGGAGATGTCTGTTTCTGCCGTGGTTTTATCGGCGGGGCGCCCGCCCCGGAAAAGGTGGCGGATTGGTGGGTCGTGATAGGGTGGGCGGTACATTGTCTGCCGCCTGCCTGTTGGCGGTGACCGCCGCGCTGTTTGTTTGTACCGCCGTGGCGGTCGGAGTGTTAAAGCGGCGGCCTGTGTTGGCGGTTCCCGCCAGGGTCAGAATTCTTATTTTTAGGCCGCCAGCCTGTTGGCGGGTTGGCCGCCGCTTTTACACTGACCGCCAGGGTCAGAATGACCCCCTGTGATCAGAAGCACTGCGAGGCAGAGATCAACCAGGTGTCAAAAAGCACAAAGGAACACCTGAAAATGCAGCAATTCAGAAACAAGGAAAGGTCATCTGCTTACCAGAACTGATTAAAGAGATTCATCATACAGCAGCACTGGGAAGTTCCCTAAGGAGAAGTGCCCAGGGTTGTGCGTAAAGTGCCATCCATACCTGAAGCGGCGGTCGGAACATTAGAAGGCTGTTCTTCCAATGGATACCAAGAAAAAGGCCACATTTCCCACAAGTATAAAAGATGACCCAAAGGCCAGCACGTCACAGGGCCTGACTGATGGTATGAATTGAATAGGTCCTGATGGACAGCAGATAAAGCTGGAGAGAACTCCGATATCAATGTCAGTAAGTCCCATAAACAGTTATAATGCTGCCACCTTCCTGGAACCACCACTACCATTTGATACCTCCAGAAAGCAAAATATCAGTGATAGATCTCTTACCTGGATAGAGACATTTGATGAGTTCAATGATGCATTAGAAGAAACAAAAATATTATCAAATACCTGATGAATCTTGCTGGTGAAGGTGTGAAAGAGGTCATAAAGAAAATCCCTCAAGCTGATGAAGTTATGTACTGTCAAATTGAAGAAGCCTGGAATCTCAAATTCATTCCATTGCCGAATATAGATTATGAAAGGTACATTTTCGGTCAAGAGCAACAAGGAGTTGGTGAAACCATAAACAAATCTGTGGATACGCTCATCAAACACTGTAAGTTCAATTAATTTAATGATGTGGAAGCAGTACGTCTCCGAGTTATTGACGGTTGCCTGTTATATTAGTTCAAATGCCGAATGCTGAGAGAAACTCTTAGTCTGGAGCGAGTACTTATGGCTGCCAGAGCTGAAGAGCATGTCGATCAACAAGCTGCTGACATGGAGGACGGAGGTGCCAAAAGTGAATCAGTCATGAACATGAAAAGCAAGCAGAAACACAAAGCTGAACGACACAAGGCGATCTCTCGGAGGAAAAAGAAGTTGTGTTTCAGGTGTGAATTGTCATTTCCACACAAAGGTAAATGTCCCGCCATTGTACAGATTTGCAGAAACTATGAGAAGGAGAACTATTTAGTAATGGTTTGCATGGCAAAGGAAAAAGTAAGTGCGTCATGGTGAGAAGATAAAAATGGCTGACCAAATGTTCCCAGAAGCAACGTTCGACGCACGTCCACAAGGCCAAGTGACAACATCAGTTGAGACAAATCAACACCAAACAAAGTCGATCATCATCAAAATCATCAACAAAAGTTTAATCAGAATCAATATCAAGTGAAAGTGAAGAAAATGAGTGTGCAATGTTGATATTTACCTCAGATAAATGTGCACATGTTGGACTGGCCGAGTGTGAAGAGAAATACCAGTCAAAGAAAAGTAGATATGAAAAAGCACCAAAATCATTTAAGTATTGTCCAAAAATTACACTGAAAGTAAACTGTTGTTCAGTACCTTTCATTGTCTATAGTGGTGCATCTATCAACATTATGCTTGAAGGGAAATATAACTATCTTTATAATCGTGACTGGTGCCATCAAAAATGAAAGTATATACATGGGTTGCATCAGCAACATTCAAAAGTAAAGGTTAACTTGTAACAACAATGAAACACAAGAAAACAAAAGCATAAGTGCCCATTCATGGGCTTAACGGTACGGTGTCAAGTGCCTGTTTACTCAGTTTTAGCACAGTTACTGATATGGGGCTAATCTCAGTGAACTACAACATGAATGTTCATCATGAAAAGTTCTCTTCTTTTCTTATGGATTAGGAAAAGTTAAGACTATGAAAGTCCTATTCCAAATTAATGAAGATGTCCATCCTATTGTTCAAAGACACAGAATAATTGTTATTTGCAAGAAGCTGTTGAAAAGGAACTTGAATCATTTCTTAAACATGATACCATTGAGCATTCTATTGGTCCAAATCCATGGGTTTTTCCCATAGTGGTAATGCCCAAAAATAGACAGTGAAGGAGCTGTGCACATCTGCATGGATATGTGTCAAGCAAACAAGGCAATTAAAAGAGAATGACATCCCAGTCACACATTGCTGACATGATAACACAACTGAATGGTGTGAAGGTCTTTTTGCCTCTTAATTTAAATAAAGGATATCATCAGATAGAATTCAAGGAGAACTGCAGATACATTACAACCTTTTCTACACATGCTGGTCTGTTTCTTTATAAAATACTATGTTTAGGTGTGTCATCAGCTGCAGAGACTTTTCAAGATGTCATTCAACTTATCATACAGCCTGTCATGTATGCCTTCAACTATAGTAATAACATATTGGTTTTCGGACCTACACAGAAGCAGCACAATAAAGCTCTCAGGGAGTGTGTCCTTTACTTGTTGATGCAGGTTTAACGTTGTATGCTGAGTAATGTGAATTCAATAAGACAAAGCTAATAGTCTTTGGTCATATCTTTTCTGATGGGGGCATGACACCAAATCTAGCTAAAGTACAAGCATTGTTAACTGCCAGTCCCCTACAATTAGTGCTCATTCCTAGGCATAACCAGTGTGTTCCAGATGCATACAAGATGTTACCACTGTGATTGCTCCATTGAAAGAGTTGAAGAAAAAGAATGTTTCATTTCACTGGTCACATGAATGCAACCACAGTTTTAAGAGAATCAAACAAGCTATTGGAAATGCTACGGAAATGGCATGTTTCATTTCAAAGCTCCAAACAGAATTTGGTGTGGATGCTAGCCCTGTCGAGTTAGGCACAATCCTTGCACAGCATAGTGGACACCTAAATGCTCGAAGACATATTGAGCCATATGCAAGCAAAAGATTGTCCCAGACTTAGGCCCATATTTACACCTTTTTTGCACTGCATTTGCGCCATTTTTTGATGCAAAAGTGGCGCAAACGTACAAAATGTAAATGTAGTATTATGAGTTTGTGCCACTTTTGCATCACAAAATGGCACAAATGTGGCACAAAAAAAGTATAAATACGGGCCTTGATGTGCTTATTCACAACCTGAAAAAGACAGTTTAAGAGTGGTGTGGATTTGTGAACATTTCCACATGTTCCGATACAGAAAACCTTTTACACTTGAGACAGATCATCAAGCACTGCTGACCACCTTTGGCAATCCAAAGGCCAAGATGCCTCCTTGCATTGAACGTTGGGGTCTATGATTACAGGAGTGCATCATTCAGGGAAAGATCAAAATCCTGCCAACTATTTCTCCAAAGTGCCTATAGAGTGTCAAGGTATCCCTTCTGAGACTGTTAAAGCCCACATAAATTTCCTAGTGAAATCAAAACGGCTGCTGCCACAACATGAGAACAAATTGTCACTGCCATGAGTTAAGATACTGACATGTTAAAACTGAAAGACATTATTACCCATCAGTTATGGAACCAACATACTCGACTTCTTACCAGTAACAGTGAATACTAGATGTTTAAGAATGTCAAAGATGAACTGTCATTGACACAAGAAGACATTATCCTGAGGGGTTCGAGAATTGTCATTCCAGAGAGTCTGCGACCATAGATAATTGAAGTGGCTCATGAAGGACATTGTGGAATTGTTGCCACAAAACAAGCTCTCCAAGATCGACTTTGGTTTCCTCATCTTGATAAAAGAGTTGAAAGAGAATTGAAGGCATGTCATCTATGCAACTGGCTCTCATCCAAACCACTCAACACCCCTTAAGGATGTCAGAGTTGCCAAAGCATGCCTTGGTAAGAATTGCTGTTGACTTTTTCGGGTAACTTGACAATGGACATCACCTAATGGTGATTGTTGATGAATACTCCTGTTTTTCATTAATAGAAGATCTCTCATCCATCACTCAGAATAGAGTCATTGAGAGATTAGATAGCATCTTTGAGACATGGGGTAGTCCTGTTATTTTCATATCTGACAATAGTCTATCCCTTCTCAACAGTGAAGAATTCAGAGACTTTCTCAATCTGCTTAATGTGAAGCATCAGAAGACCACACCTCATTGGCCACAGGCTCATGGCCTTGATGAACTTGTCATGAGTACATTAAAGAAAGCTGTTGAGTGTGCTGCATTGGAAAAGCTCAACCTCAAGACTTTCTTGAATGCTACCCTTCAAGCTTCCTGTTCGACTCCTCACTCAACTGCAGGTGAAAGCCCTGCAATGTTGATGTTTGGGAGAGCAATGACAACCACGTTACCTCAATAGGCCAGCACAAGATCAAAGACTGAGGAAGAAAATAGTATAAAAGACTTGGAACACAAAGAGAAAATGAAGGCTTTTGCAGATAAGAGATAACATGCAAAGGACATTGTCTTCACAAGAGGAGCTCACGTGCCTGTATGTCAGCCGAGAAAACGCAAGTCTGATGCTCCATTTGATGCTGAGACATTCCATGTTGTAACCAGCAAAGGACACATGGTGACTGCCAAAAATCCTGGAAATCCATTACACAAGATTTCTCACATTTCAGACATGTGGCTCATCACTCATCAGATACTGATGTCAGTGTAGAGACTGGATCAGAAAAGGCAATTGAAAAATCCCAGACTGCTTTTACTCCTGCACCGCCAAAGCAGATATTGGACATTCCTGTCGCTGATTCCCAGTTTCTGAAGACATGACTGGGATGAGTAATCAGAACATGAAGAAGGTTCATTGAAGAGCTATGATTGCGTATATGATTGTAAAAAGTTGTAATTTTTTTAAATTTAACAGAGTGGGAGATGTAGTGTTGTGTGAGTATGAATGGCGGAACCCTTTGGGCTCCCAAAGGACTCCGTAGAACTGTGATGTACATCTTTGAATGTGGAGAGGTGAATGCAGGTTCAGAATGTTGAGTTTAAAGCTGCATGCAGACGTATAAACAGGTGTAATACATAATTCCATGTGTGGTGTATTCACTGACAGATATCCGGGTGGAAGGAAATTTATAGGCCCCCACAGATTCCAGAACTTTCCTGCACTGAAATGTGAGGAAAATGTGTGTATTTAGCCAATGTTTGAGGTTTGCAAGGGCTTCTGGGTAAGAAAACCTGTGTGAGCCATGCATGTCATGCACTTTGCTAGGTGTCTAGTTTTCAGAAATGTGTAGGTTTGGTAGGTTTCCCTAGGTGCTGTCTAAGTTAGGACCTAAAATTCACAGCACACAACATTACAAAAACCATTTCTACTGGGAGATATGTGGTAACAGAGAATAGTAGAACATTTCTTATTGCCAACTGGATTTCTTTGTATTTACGCCTTACAAATGTGAGCCACTATGTTAGAAAGAAAACATTTTGCAAAATGCTCTCTGAGTCGCATGCTAGTATGGGTAGTCGCAAATTCAGAGATGCACAGATAACCATTGCTCCTAAACTCAGTACCTGGTTACATTGCAAAAATAAATAAGTTTCCTTCACTTTTCACTCTTACAGCTTTCCATACTTGACTTTGTGTGAATGCTTGGCTTTGAGTGACTTTCATCTTAATCATCTGGCATGTGTTAACAAGCAATGTCCTTGACAATGGTTTGTAGCTATGCTATTCAGCAGAGCAGATGCTTTGCAGTGTGGCTAAAACTAATTTTAAAAAGCACTATGACAGAGGCAGGGCTAATGCGTTGATCTATGAATATTTTTAGCCATGCTGCAGAGCAGCCATACTGCTGTATGGCATGGCTACAGATCACTGCCAAAGCTGGCAATGCCCATACTCTATAGTATTAAAAAAGGGCACTGGAAGAGACAGTAGTCTCCGAGTGAGACCTATTGGCTTTGTCAATGCTTGTTAGTTCTAGGCACAACACCCCTGGGATTACAAGCAAATTGGTTAATCTCCCCTTGCATGAAAAAAAAACATATATGACATTTGGCAAAATATACCAACACACAAAGAAAACAATAGCGCCCATGTCTTCGTGAAAATACATCTGGAAGTAGATTGACATAATAAAAGCAGATAACATCTGCAGTTTCAAAGGAGAAAAGGGCTTAATGCTATGCATGTGGCATAGTAAAACATAGCTACAAATGGCAAGAGGTTCATTAATAATGACAAAGAAGAAAACAAAAGCTAATACCTCAATCAAAGCGTAAGGTCAGCAATCAAGCAGAAGCAATCAGTACTTGGTCTGTGTGCCAGCAAAGAAGAGGAAGTCAAGACAGCATGTGCTACCCTATTAGACAGCGGTGGCTCCTCCAAGGGCATCACCCCACTGCTGAGAGCCAGCAAATGAAAAATAAAATGATAATAAAGCAATTCTATCATCATTTTATTTTCCATTGACTGGGCCGAGTCTAGGACGTATTGGGGCCATCCTCTATGGAGGAGGAGTAGTGGGCACTGTAAGTGCACATGTCGGTTTGGCCGGCTCACTGAGCACTGCCAAACTCACAGGCACACCTAGATTTCTACAACCTCAACTGTGTTGCACAGCCAGGTGGAGAGGAAGCACAGGCTCCCTGTCCCTGTGCAAGCGGCAAAACAGCCTGCTCTGACCAATCCCGGCACATCTCTCATCTTGGGTAATAGCATTACCAGAATGGAAGCAGTGTCTGGATTGAGTGGAGAGACTGTGCAATGTGACACATGGACTGCCAGGAGCAGACGAGGTGGCAAGTAGTAGGTAAGTAATTTGTTTTCTCATAATCTTCCCCCATGCTGCCCCACTACTTTGTTTTGGCAGTAGCTGCCACCGCTATTAGAAGGCAGCAAATAAGAGTGACAATGAAGCCAATGAATATCAAGCAATGGGCAAGATGCGAGTCCCTTGCACACAACATCTCTAGCAAGCAAGAGCGCATGCAGCTCATCTCCTGACACACCAAGACCTAACAAGCATTTGCAATGGAATAGGTCTTGCATATTTTGAACAAGTTAACTGTCATCTTTTGACAACTGTGCCTACGAACAAAAACAAAAGAGAATGTGAGAAGAAACTGAGAAAAAAAGACTTGGCAAAATACCAGAAAGTTAGCTTTAAAAAATAAAACTTAGCAATTTTGTGCCTGCTGGGCACATTTTTGCCAGTCACAAACCTTCTGTTTGCAGGGCACTACAAGTTAAGGAACAGCAGACGAGCACTGATTAAGCTGAAATCAACTAGTCCTTGATCCCTGCTCCACACAGAGAAATGGAAATTATGTCAGGATTGCCTTGACAAATTACGAGGCTGTTAAGACGAATGCCACGTAAACCAACAATGGTGAGCAACAGACGGGCTCCAAGCCCTTTACGGAACACAAAAGAGGCCCAGATTCAAGAGGACCTAGCGCCTCCTTGTGCCACATTAGCAGAATTTTATTTTTACAATAACGCGGCGCAACGAGGCCCAAATCGCCACACCAGATTTACAATGTGGCGCACTGCATGCATTGCGCCACTTTGTACTCCTTGCGCCACGTTATGCCTGTACCAGGCATAAAGTATACAGTGGGACATTCCCCCATAGGGTGGCTGAAAAAATGGTGCAAAGAAATCTAAGAGATTTCTTTGCGCAGTTCTTTGCAGCATTTTTAACGCCTGCTCAGAGCAGGCGTTAAAAGGTTGCACACCATTCTTTATAATGGGCCCCTATGTACTGTTCAGGGTTAGTGCCAATATTTTGGTGCTAACCCTAAACAGTACACCAATAGCATCAAAATTATTGACGCTATTGCCCCCTACTCTGTACCATGGTGCGCTGTATTCTAAATACGGCGCACACATGGTGGTGGTAGGGGGGCGCTAAGAGGCCCAAGAAAAGTTGCTCTGCGCTGGGTGCAAAACCACTTTTCTTAAATCTGCCCCACAATCTCGCGGAAACGCATGCGCCAGCGCATGCACCCGCAGACTCGACCCTAAAAATGTGTCACTTATTCTGTATCCTTTCGACAATGATGACAAAGCTATGTTCTTGTAGTTCTAAGAATCATACACTAGATGGTAGTATTAACACAAAGTTCAAAATAAAATAAAGCCTTCTTCAATCACATTTCAGCCAGAATACACTGCCGTCTACGGTTTTTTTAAGTTGCTGTGTCGTTCCCCGTCACCCTATGATTAACGCGTCCTGGTAAAATTATTGGTAATTGTAGCAAATAAAAACAAAAATGTCCCCAAAAACTCCCACGAGCTCCCTATCAAGAGTGGCCTATATTCATGCAACCAACAAATGGCAAACATTTGCAGACAAACAAAACTAAATCGAATACTCTGCACTTTACAGTATTGCTTTCCAGAACTGCCACTTCTGGGCTATTTATTTACGGTTTTAGTTCTTCGAGTTTTCTGCCTACTATGTTACGATTTCAGAAAGAAAAGTGAAGTTGCAACATAGCCTGTTCTAAATTAGATTCTCACATGTATTTACTCGGTTTATTTTCCCATATAAACCAACTTGCAGACCACCCGTATATAGCGTTTCATACCAAATCCCGGATTGCAAGACTTGTAACAGTAACACTTATGGAGGGGTCTTATCTTACAGACAGTAAAAGGGGGAGTTGTCATTCTTGGTTATACAATTCCCATGAGTAAGCATTGCTACTCTTCAGTGTTCCTGCCTAACCCTCTTGATGGATGGGTGAAAGTGGTTTATTAGTTGGGGTGGATTATCTTCCACCACAAGTAATAAAGTCACATTCTTGTTAGGTCCAGTTATAGGTTTCAGTAATTTAAACCCGAGCTCTGGTAGAAATGGCACAGAGCATTCTAGCTAATCTTAAAGAAAATGTGTAAAGCATTCAGAAGTACCAAAACAGTTAACATGTCAAAACACAACAGCATTATAAAAATCTCACATCAATTTATAAAAATAGAGTGACACGTAACAAACGAAATGATGCCAAAATGACAAATATCAAATAAGGGGACCCAGGGATGTACATTTTTAAAGAAATAAGAAATCATAGGGCCTCATTTACAAGACACTGGTGCACAGTGTCCACAGCTGCGTCGCTGTGGCACTAAACCATAGCATTCCTGGACTAGCGTCAAACATTTTGACGCTAGTTTAGCAATGTTAAGGGGGGCACGTTGTAAACAGCACAGCATCACTTTATCTCCTGCACTGAGCAGGCATTAAAAAAAAACATTGTGAAGGCACAGAATGGCGCAGTGAAATCTTGTAGATTTCCCTGCACCATTTCTGCAGCCCATTTTGTGGGGTAATGCCTACCTTGCAAACATTATACTTGGTGCAGGTATAATGTGGCATAAGGCTTTACAAACTGGTGCAGTGGTCCTATTGCACCCGTTTATAAATGTGGCGCTGTGTAGGGAATTGTTTGTGCCACCATAGCATTAAAAACAATGACACTACGGTGGTGGAAGGGGCTTGTAACTATGCCCCATAGTGCCATAAAGCACAAAGAGCCAATGGTAGTCAATGGTTGTGGTAGACAAGGATCCAAGCATGATTTCAGGGAAACCGTGATGGAGCACGTCTCACCCTGGTTCAACCCAGTTTGAGGTTTTACATTGGGACTTTCTCTTTTCTAGAAATCAAAATACTTCAGGAGGGCAGGCAGCAGGCTGTGCCCAAGGAAGTCATCATCACTGCTTACTTTGTGTCAGTGTGTACTGGTGCTCAGCACCAGCACTTAATTCTTAAAACTTGCACTTTTTATGACAGTATGCCACATGGAGGTGCTGTCTGCCTGTTTTTGACAGAACACGTCTCTTTAGCAATGCAATGTGCACTAGAAAATGGTGACAGTGCATTCACAGGCCTTTAGTATTGGCATTTTGCGACACTGGCAGTGCAATGTATAATGCAATTATCTGTTGCATCCTTTGTGACAACTTGGCCCTGACACTTATTTTTCTAGAAATTAAACACTGGTCTTCTCAAAGTTAGATAAGCGTTGGACAAGGTCCTGCTGGAGCCATTTGTTTTGGCTGCAAAAGGTCTGAATGGGAGAAATGAAAATTTTAAGTCCAGTGAAGACCTCTTGCCGATTGGATATTTTTGGCGCATTCTCCCAGTCAACATCTTTACTTTTGGACTGAGTCTCTTTTTTGGAATTCAGAATTTTTTAGCAGGGCAATACTTTGGCTGTATTGGACGTTTAGTTCAACAAGGCCAAATACCTTATTGCCAAGGGTCTGATGGATTGTATTTGCTGCGGCAGTGAAACTCAGAGTGGGAGAAACCTGTTTTCTCAGCCCACCAAGGTCACACCTTGATCAGAAAGATTTGCATGAAGGATACCAGTCGTCCAGAAGTCCAAACATTTTCTTTCTAAGTCTCAGGTTTCAGGATTGGTAGGCTAAGTCCAGTTAGCCACAGCCAAGGGTCCCAGGACCTCAGAAACAGCTCCTGGGGGTCAAGACTCACTTCATCAGAAGCCCAGCTCAGATCCAGTTGGTACTTGTCAGCTAGGTGTTTCAGGAAAAAGGTCTCTTGCAGCTTTTTGTAGCCCTGCAGCCACACATGTTGTCAGACAATTGACCCTTGAAGTCTATTTCTTTGTCCTGAGCACAAGAGGGAGCAGATTCAGTATTCCAGAGCTTCCCATAGGTCACATACTGCAGGTCCATTTTTATTCTTTTCTTGTGTCCGTCCAGAAAGTGTTCTAATGAGGGTGCCTGGGTATGCCACATTAATGCTTGGAACTAGCTAGTGGGTGGAAGACTCCCGGTTCCTCCTTAACCAATGGGATAAAAGTTCCCTGGGGTACCTCTACCCTCTTTGTCAGCAGTCCCTATTAACCTTCTGCAAACAATCCCACAGTGCCTCTCCCTCAAAAGGCAAGAAGGAAAAACCTGTCAGTCCTTGTGCTTATCCTATGGGCACACCCATAGCTTTGGCCAGGGTATTGAGCAGTGCCCTCCTCCTTGGTCACTTCAAAACAGTTCTGTAGACAGCTTTCCCCCTAATGGATTTGGTGCCTGCCTGACTGAAAAGAAAGAAAACTGCGCCTTTTCCAGATGTCACCTAAAGTTTGCTTCTGACAGGGAAGGCCTCTTTGAAGTAAATTACTTTTCCTTTATATTTTTTAAACATCCAACTTCACCACTGAGTTGGGTTTTTAATAAATACTAAAAAATAATAGTTGTTTATTCATTTTTCGAGTTTGTCTCTAACTGGAAATAGCAAAATATTTAATATACCTTACATTCCTAATGTTTCTCTATGGACCAGCCAGACTTGCTATAGTCAATATGGCTATTGGGTATTAGTCACTGTAAGGACATATTAATTACATGTCCCACTTTAAAATACCATGAGCTCTGCTTTGTGGGCTATAAGGACTACATAGGGGTGACATATTCATATTTATAAATAAGGTTTTCTCCTGTCTAAAATGGTTTATTTTGACAGGTTGGGCTGTAGGTTTTAAACTGCAGCAGCCAGGCTACAGTGGTAGGCCTTGCACAGAAGTGTTGTGTTCTAAATGTAACATTTAACTTTACAAGGGTGTATTGTGGGCACCATATTGTATGGCCTTAGAGGAAAATTAAACATGTCAATTTCAAGTTAGTCATCAGCATATTTAAGGGTCAGATCTCTGGCACTGGGGCCTGGTGAGAAGAATCCCAATGAACAGAGTAAAAAAACCAACAGCACCAGTCAACACACTGTGAGGATGACCATGTAAAAAGAGGCTCTTTTTCACTCTGGGTAACACTGCATACTGGTGAATTCAGAGAAAGCACTAGGTAAACTAGGGACATGTCAAGAGCAGCACCAGTTGGGGCAGTGGCAAGATCTAGTCAGAGCCCAGTGGGTCTCAGCAATGCAGCTACATTGGTAATTGTAGGGTCTCTTCTTTTACTTTTACGCTGTGGCATGTGTGATCAGCAAATCTGAGGAAGCTTATGAGGAGGTACACACTTTCCATGAGTTTTTTGCAGCCTGTTGAAGTACAGCTGACAGCAGACTTGTTCTCTGAGTAGGTGTCCCAGGAAGCCTCATTTTGAGAAGCCCTGCAGCAGCTTAGTACAGACTGTGAGCTCCTCACAGAGGATGGTGGGGTGTTTTGCACTCCCTCCACATCACCTCTGCTGCTCAGTGATATTTACTCTTGCAAGCTTCCATGCTTCATAGACTAAGGTGCTTTGAGTTCAGTTGACTGGCCTCTGGCCATCCTGCTTTTGTTAAGCAGAGTATACCATGTAGTGAGCCTGGTGGGGTTAGATGCAGAGTAATAGTAGTAGAAGTCTGTTTTGTAGAGGGGAAAAAGGTATGCACATGGCAACATATTTTCATTTATACCATGGTGGCAAATATTTGTACAGCAGTCCTGGGGCTGCGTTCATCTAGAACAATATAAAACATATTCTAATAAAAGGTAATGAATTTGAGATCCCTGAATGCTGGACTGCAAAGACAAAAGTCCTAAACAGCATGCACCATTTCCCCTTTGCCATTGAAGCTTCCCCTGCTTTGGATTAGAGTTTGAGGGGCCCTTCATGTATTGGGGCCACCAAACTGAACATTGATATGCTCCACGATTTTCCCCTAAGAGGGAGAGCCCCATTGGCCTCACCACCTTCTGTCCTAAGGGGGTAGCCTCACTTACCGCCCTTTGACCAGGTCCTTGCTTCTAGCAGTTGTTTAATAGTTTATGTAGTGCCAGTTGCGCCAAGATAGTCGCCCATGTAAGTTGACCAATATGGCCCGCTTCATGTTTATTTTTGTAAATAAGTGTAATGTTTGTGAACAATAAGCAGTTATCACTTTTATAATCCTTTGTAAGCATTAGTGTGAGCAAAGGTCTGTTTGCTTGAGAGACACAATGCCAAACATTTGTTCATCACTTCCAATTTTTCGATTCAAGGAAAATATTGCTGTGCAGGCAAAAATTAATTGTGAGTCATCTGAAGCTCAGTTTGATTGAGAACATGTACAAATAGCGTAATTCATCTTTGGTATCTTTCCAAAATGATCTGACTATCATAAAGGAAATACATCCAGAGAAACGAATTTGCCATGAGTTTACCGTTCTCTGTACCCAAGCCACATTCATGCTCCCACAAGCCCATCATGAGGATTTAAAATACTAGAACAAATTCACAACCCTATACAGTCGTGCACATTTGCAGAAAAAAGGCTTGACAAAATATGATATAATTATGCAACAGTGCAAAGTTCAAAAAGTTGAGTATCACAATGGAATGCTACATCAGACCTGCTGGCCTCTGTTTAAAAAAGCAATTGCTTCAATTCCATCATTTTGGATTATGTCTGTATACAAAACAGTTATGCCTAATGTAACTACTCATATATCCATTTGCCATGATATATTCTCTAGTATCCCTAGAGCGTCTTTGGTGTCCTTGACCAAGGTAGCCAAAGTTCCAAAAAATGGAAGAATAAAGTTGTTCAGATATGCTGAGAGGTTCTCCTCTATGCAGAATTACATTCTGCGAAAAAGGATTTGAATCATTTTCTGGAGCAGTCTATGATGTGTTCTATAAAATGGAGATGATGTAGGTCCATTGTAATAAAAGTGAAAGAAGGATTGAGGTAGCCCAGGGTGGTGAGTGAGTGCTGATTTGCCGCATCACACTAGACAGTAACTATTGAGGTTTCTGTCTTGTGTTTGGAGAAGGTAGATTGGTTTGTAGCATACAATAAATTTCTATAGAAACCTGGATTTGGGCAATGACAGCCTTCTCTATGATCTTACAGATCCAGATGAGCTGCAAAATTAGGTGTCGAGTGTTGCCTTTTTTGATGCAAGCTTTGCTCAATGTTCGAATTCAACTTTATGGTTGTAGGGACATGTTAGAGATGTGACTATGGTAGCAGCGTGTTTTGCGTTAACGGCAGCAGGGCTTAGGTCTCCTGAGACTTTATCTTTGCTGACGGATTTTATCAGGGCAATGACTTCTTCAAACTTGGTCTTCAAGGAATAAAACCTATTGGGAGGCCCTAATTCATTGGAGCAGTTTAATTAAGATGGTGCCTCGAATGTTGCATAGTTTTTTACTTTGAATGCTGGCCAGTGTAGTACAATGGAAGAATTATAAAAAGAAGGCTTAGACATTTTAGCTGTTTCAAGAGTTCATGTAGACTTTTATTTTGCTCTAGGCATCTTCTCAAGAATTATTTTTGTGTTTAAAATTGCTGTGTGGTATGGGCTGTGTGGGCTAGTGCCAAATGAGAGGAGTAACTTGTGCCTAACAGGTTTTAGGGTACAACATTCTTCCTTTATTTTGTTCAATGTGTCTGTGCTGTGCAAGGGCAAGAGGAAGGCCGAGACTAGGCCAACCTCCAAAAGTGATGGGACCAAGGCACATGCAGAAACAAGTCATCCCCACCCTGCCAGTGAACCCACATACTTCTCAAGCATGGAAAAGACCCAAAGAGCAGTGGAAGGGAGAGTACATGCTTCACAGCCCACCGATCTCTAGCATGGAGGAAGAGATGCGGGAGGCCTTGTCACCATACAAGAATGCCTATTGATCCCTGTACCTGCAGGTGAGTTGGTATGAGGGAAAAAAGAAGATGGAAAGCCAGAATGATAAGGTGGCCCCTTCCCCTAACATCTGCACCGGGTAGAAAACTATTACAAGATGTTAGGACTCCCTAAAAGGATCAAATATATGAAAGAAACATCTTATTTTAAAGGACTTCAGATGAGCTTAACATTATAACTTCTGTCCTAGAAGTCTTTCATTTTAAGCAGATTTCAAGTATTCATGTTCGAACATAGTTAATGCAGTTGGCCAGGATGTCACATTGAGCATGAGTGTCATCTACTGTGATGAACCTGGATGTCACAGACGTGGGCACAAACTGCAGGCCGCTAAAGGGATCATATAGATAGGCAGATTTCTGTAAAAAAAAAAAAATAGGGGAGATCTCTTTAAAACTCTACTGCACAACTTGGACACTTCTAGTAGCTTGGATCTAGAAATACTTTCTGTGCATTATTTTTCAGAAATGTCCCACTCTACTACAGTGATACCGGAGGGACCTTAGAGCTCAACATTGACTAGATTTTTCCAGACATCAAAATACATCTTTCATGCTCAGTTCAGCTTTTATTATATTAATATGTCGTCAGCTTTGAGAGTGTGTTTTCAAAATTCGTCTGTAAGGCCTACAAATATTATTTAACACAAAAGAATATTAATATTAAACTAGAAAGTGGCTGTATTTTAATTGGTAAGACTGGTGTAGCTTTGTTCTGTTTAAATCTTTAAGCTATTCAAACCTTGAGTGATGAAACTCCTGCATGTGCCTTTAAAATATGCCTAGGTCTTTAGTGAACAGCCTGATATTGTGAATCTGTTCAATCTATTATCTTTCCATTTTACCCCTTCCAATGAGGCTTTCAGTCAATTGATATTTTTTTTGACAGGTACTATGGAAAAAAGAAGTCCAGTGAACGGTAGAATTATAGTTAGAATTTACATCCCACCGCTTTGGAAGATCGCCAACCACCACTGACAACAGTGTGAAGCTCTATATTACAGAACAAATGATTATTTTCAACAATGTTCTCCTTAAGATCGGAATTTGTAATCGTCTTTGTGCGGATCTCCCTGCAGCATCTGTAACAAGAAGCAGAAGAATATGGCTCCTGACCAATACTGATAGGGCGCTCTTACCAGACCCTTACACAATCAACACACAACATCAGGCTTCAGAAAATGACCAAACATGTCACATCTCTCAATAGATTCTGTACGTAAGTATCACTGTCCTGGCTGCTTTCATCAAGGCTATGACCGAAAACGTAATTGGGTCTCCAGAGAATTCGGACTGAAAACAATCCCATGCAGTTTAGCACAGCACATTAATGGGGTTGGAACTGAAGGTGAAACTTCAGGGTCATACATTTAAAGGGTAAATCAGCAAGAAGTGGGAGCTGAATAGATTAAACCACAATGCCAGAAAAGTACCTCTCTTGATTGTAATTCTTTTAAGGTAATTATGAGGCACTACAAAGGCATAGACTTACAATAATAGAGTGCTAGGAAAGCATCATCTGGGCTGAACCATGCTTCCAGCGCAGGATGATGTACATGGCGTGATGTCCGGATGAAGAGCCTTTGAATAGCTCAGTGTGTATGTTTCTTCAGTCAAGAGGAAGCTATCAACAACAAGAGGACATCCTGTACTAGTGCTGAATGGCTTTTCTTCGGTTACTTCCTTTCTTGTGGGAATTTTCTAAACTCTGGGAACAGAATGGGACTGCTGAACCGCCTTTGAAAGAGGCTGCCCACGGCCATAAATCTGTGCTTTTTGCCTAATAAATATGGCATAGGGTTTGGGGTCCTTCCTTTAACAAACTGCCCCCCAGTCATTCGATCAGTCATATATTTATTGCTTTTGACACTGGGTTTTTCAGAAACAATGAGGGCAATAAATCATCTGCAGCAGGGATAACGATGCCTTAAAACAGCAACGAACTACGATTAAAATAGAATATGCATTAATAATACTAGTTGCAATAGACTCCAAATTACTGAGCACGGATCCTCATGGGTTAACGTCCTCTGTCTACACTGATGGCCTGGGATAACTTTGGGGGACAGAATAGCAGATCTGGAAAAGTCGAAGTGCAGTGCAATTCTGGAGTACTACAAAATAATTCTACATCAGATAAACATTAGCAACTGTGAAAAAAAGAGAAGATGGCTTGATCGGCTAACCTTGGGATGTATTATAATGGTTAGCTAGAGTAAGGAAATAATAAATACCTACTTTGCCACATCTGCACTGCCCTGGATTGCACTCCATCCTAGGAGTGCTAACCAACCAATAGTGCAGGCCTGACTATGGGGTGAGAGCCCTTGAAGCATGCGGTGGTGTCAGACACAGGGCCGAAAGGATGCAGAGTTGTTACAATTAAAGCCAAGCGAGGTCGACACCAGGCAAGCTGGCAAGACAGCTACGAAACCGCATGGGCAGGCTGCCACCTACAGGATGTGGTTGAAACTACCTAGCAGAGCCACCCTGGAGTGCTGGGATCTAGACAGAATGAACTAAGACACCAACAAGGCTTGGGATCTTCAAGCAATGGTGTGGATTAATGCAACAGTCTGGCAGTCTCTCGGGACCGGGGCTCCCACTAAAGCTTGAATGGGAAGGTAAAGAGCTGCCTCAGGCCCTCCCTGGTGAAGCAGATAGATACAGGATGCCAGCCTGATTCGGAGGGCAGTGTGCGCAGTGACATAAACTGAATGGGGAAATCAGTGAGTTCGGAATTTCTCTGCCCAGGAGTGTGCTGTGGTAATTGTAATTGTATTTATATAGCGCTTACTACTCCCTCACAGTGAGCCCAGACAAGTCGTTCTCCTCGGGGGTCCGTTCAGACTAATGAATTCGGCCTCCAGGCATTCCTCTGAGTATCACAGATGTACGCCTTCCTCTAAGTGCCGTTTCCAGCTTTTCAACTTCCAGGGCTCTATTTGGGCTTCTGTGCCCAGGTCTTTCTAGTGGCTTTTGACACACAATTCACGCACCTATATCTAGTGCCAAAAAGCCTGCAGGGGGAGAGTAATTTGCTGAAAAAAAGAAACAAAAATCCAATATGTCATTGCAGAGTAGCCGAATGGGTTCTTTCCTATGGAAAACACATGAGAGGTAAAGAAACAAGAGTGTTTTGTGCATTAAGGCATACTTTCACCTCACTAACCCCTGACGATTATCCCACCCTGTGCTCAATTTGCAGGTTTCATTAATCATGGAAAAGGTGGAGGAGCATGCATTGAAACATATGGATTGTGTACATTTCCATGCATATTACCAGGGTTATGATAGTTGCCTTTCCCAAACTTTCTTTGCGCAACTGGATTTGAACATTTGACTGCAGAGTCATAGCGAGTGCCTGACTAGATAGATATCAGCTATCATACACCCCATCACCTTCAGCTCCACCTTTGAAACTTGAAGGGCCACTGCTCCATCCTGGGTGTTAAACCTGCACTTTCCTGTCAGAGTGGGCTAATTGGCTGTCATCTGAGGCAGGAGCTGAAGGTGAGGACTCCAATTACAGGCCGCGCCGCCACCTGAAGCAGGTTCCCTTTGAAGACAGGCGGATGTTCGGCGCAGGCTGTGCGCATGTAACTTCTATTCAGGTGTCAAAGATGCTGTCCAGGATGGATCAGCCTCTGGTCACAGCCAGGCGTTCCTTGTCTTTAAAAAAATAAAATAAAAATGCAACTAAAGTGGATCTTTGAAGGGAACCATGATTATGAAATAAACACGTGATGGCGACTTTTGGACTAAATAGCCGTGTTTTACTTTTAGAGTCAGGAATGACGTTAATTGCATTGAGGTGTAGCAGCTTGGAGCTCGCAAGGACCTATGACGCAGTGCTTAATTAACTGTTTTATGATTCACCTCTGCGTGAGCAGCAGATGTATAATGGGTCGTGGCAGGGGGAGCACATAGCAAAACAAGGCTGCTAATTTAGCCAAAGTTTTAGCGAACCTAAATGCACTCATTGGTCGAACGTACAGAGCTTAATTTGTAAAAGAATGAGAGCCAATCCCAAAGTTTTTCTCAGAAGCCTGCAGCTAGTGCTGCGGAATGAATGGATTACTTATAGGTGATCTTAATTACCATAAGATAGTCCTCCTCATCATAGCCATAGCCTATGAGGCCGCTGCGCCTCTCGACAGGGAAACACTACCAAAGCTTTTCTCTATTTCTATTAAAGCGGACTTCACAAGTAGGGTAAAATTCAGATTCTTTAAACACCTCCTGCAAGTAATTAAGCCACACACAATTGTGTTCAAGAAAGGCTAGGAGGGCTGGAAGCTGCTATGACGAGGAGGGCTATCGTCAGGGTAATGAAGATCAGCAGTAAGTAATCCATTCATTACCCCTACATTTGTCCTCCTCATCATAGCAAAACCCTATGACAATTTATTCAAGCAATGAACAACAGACAGTATTGCATAATACAAAAAATAGAAAAGGTTTATTTCCAGAATCAATGTAAAGCTGACTTAAGCACTGGAAACCCAAAGTTATCAGTGTCTAAAGAGAACATGTCCAACTTACAGTGGGTAAGAAAAGTATGCGGCGTAGTCCAGGTGACAGCACAGTAAATTCCCTGCAGGGAAACACCCCCAGCCTCAGTCCAGGAGGCTAAGACTGCTCTAGTAGACCTGGCCAAAACTTTTCTGTGTAATGGCAGACCCAGAGCACCACTGGACTTATTAATGGCCTGATGGACCCACCCACTGATGGTAGGGGTAAAAGCTTTCTTTCCCTTGGAAGCCAACCCGTAAGAGACAAAAAAGGACTGAGAGGTTTACTCTTATCCCCAAAAAACAAGCAAGGCCTGCTTCACATCCAGAGAAGATGAACATTCTGTCATGAAGTGAGAACCAGAAGAACTATCTCCTGAGCTGTGCAAAAACTCGACAGGATTTTTGGCCTAAAAGCTGGATCCAGACACAAAACAACTTTGTCCGGAAACAACTTTAAGTAAGAGTAAGTAATGATAAGGGCTGACAACTCACCCAACCTCCTAGCTGAAGTAATAGTCAATTAAAAAATGCTATCTTAGCCGATAACCAAGGTAGGTCAGCTTGCTCCAATGGCTCAAAAGATTCCCTCTGCAACCCTCCAAAACCACCAAACGATCCTAGGAAAGCAGAAAGGGGACATGACAGGTGTCATAACTCAGAAACTCTTAAGAAGTTTCTGAATGAGAGGAAGACTATACAAAAGGTCCCTCTTAGACCACTGGCAAAATGTAATGGCTGCCCATTAGGAGACCAAGGTGGAAGGAGCCAGACCTTTAGCAAACCCGTCCCTCAAAAAATCCAAGATTCAAAAAAGATCACCAGACACAGGATCTAGATCCTGAATTGAGCACCAAGAAGAAAAATGTTTCCAGTGCTTCGCATAAGATCTTAGCGTGGAATTCCACTTTGCTGACTGGATATCACAAGCAACTGCTCTATAGCAAGCTAGATCTTGCAGCACAGACCTCTCAACCTCCAAGCCATCAAATTAATCTGCTGGATTTGTGATAATCCGAGATCCAGGAATCAAAGAGGACTCGGAGAGAAAGGAAGGTGAAGACAGGGTCTGGAAGCCAGCTGCATCAGAATTGGAAACCATGGTAGTCATGGCCAGAACGGGGCCACAAGAAGAACAGTGACTGTCTCCCATAAAATCCTCTGAAGCAGCCTCTGAAGGAGGGGAAAAGAAGGGAAGTTGTACAGCACTTCCTGTGGCCATGGGAGAGTCAGAACATCTGTGCCCCAAGCCTGAGGACACAGAGCTTCTCTGCAGAACAGACTGAGGAGAGCATTTGATGGGGAAACAAAGAGGTCCAGAACTGGAAGATTGAACAGCACTGTCACCAACCGGAAAGCCTGTGGAGAGAGATAGAATTCTATGGAGGATGGAATATTCCAGCTGAGACTGTCCGCCTGGGCAGTGAATGACCCCCGAATGTATACTGCTTTGGTTGAGTGCAGATTCTTCTCTGCTCAAGTCAGGATATCCTGGGCTAGAGAAGCAAGATCTAGACAACTTGTGCCCAAGTCTGTTTATGTATGCCTTCGCCACCTGGTTGTCTGTCCTGACCAAGAGAGGGTGTCTCATTAGGATAGCCACAGAGGCCAACAGTGCTCTCTCTATTGTAGCTAACTCCCTCCAATTTGAGGAATTGAGGCTCATTGATTCTGACCATTCCCTCTGTACCTCTTGAGAACCCAGAATCACCCCTCCCAACCTCATTGACTGGCATCTGTTGTAAGGGTTAAGGGAAGGGATCAGACGTAGGAGTCCCTTGCAGAAAGTCCGGGTGGCAGCCACCACTGGAGATCTACAATGACAATGATATCAGGTGTAAATGGGATCTGAACATTGTAGGCTAGGGAAGCAGAACACCAGTAAGCTACAGCATGATGGATCAATGTTTTGAGGTGGAAACGTGACCAAAGAACAACTGCTGTGCAAGTGGCCATGAGACCCTGTAGTTTCAACCATTGCCTGGGAGTAGCTGTAGTCTGCTGCAACAAGTGATGGAGTTTGGCTGGAGAGTGTCCATCCTGTCTTCTGGCAGGAAAACCCTCACCTTCTCCAAATCGAACAACATCCTGATGAACTGTCTCTGATCTACAGGGAGTAGATTTGATTTCTCCTGGTTCAGAAGCAGCGCCAGAGATGACAGCAATTGAATGGTTGTGTGAACATCTTCCTGGGCTTTAGAAAAAGAAGATGCCACAGTTAACCAATAGTGTAAATATGAAACAAATGAACCCCAAGCAAATGCAAGTGAGTGACTACCGGAGCCAGGACCTTCGCGTAGATTCTCGGGGAGGACGACAGGCCAAAAGGTAGCACTCTGAACTGAAAATGGGGGTCGGCCACCATGAAACAAAGGTAACTCTGAGAGCTTGGATGACTAGGGATGTAAAAATAAGTGTCCTGTAAGTCTACGGTGGCCATCCAATGTCTTGCGGGATCACCAGGATGATCTGCTGCAGTGCTACCATCTTGAATGGAAGGTATTGTGTAAACGTGTTGAGATTTTTCAAATCCATAATGGGATTCACAGCTTTTGGATGAAACTCAGAGCTGACCATTCATAAATTTGGTGGCCAGAGTGGAATGAGGAGTGACAAACAGGGAAAAGAGGGACAAAGTTGAGGGGGGAATCAGAGGGAGGTGCAGACAGAATGAACAACACACAAGGAAATTAAGGAATAACACACAGGAGAAAGTGAGGAGGGTAGGAGGGAGGAACAAGAGGGAGCTGCGGGCAGGAACAATGAAGAGAAACACATATGACAAAGCCAGAAGGATGGGAGTAGAGCAACACAACAGGGAAAGGAGGAGAGGATAGAAGGAGCAACCACGAGCAAAGGAGGTAAAAGTGAAATGGGTGGGAACGGGCCAAAAGGAGCCAACAAAGAGGTCAGTAGTGTAGAATAGCCCATCATGCTTCTCATTGCAGGCACTCCCATGTAAGCAGAAATAGCATCAGATGGGACAGCATTACATTTTTTGAATGAGCCTAGAAGTGATTGAAAAAAATCATAAGGTAAAGGCTAAAAAGGTTAATACCAAAAGCCAAAACTGAAAAGCTTTTGAGCACCACGGCATACCGTGAATGACTATTTTTTAGTATTTATGAGCATCCTTAATCCTTTTTCCTCTTCGCCCCAACTGATCTCTTGATACACTAAGGCCCTCATTATGACACTGGCAGTAAGCCCCGCTTACCGCCACACTGATGGCTGCCAACTTACCGCTGCGCTGGTGGAAATCCATTCACCATAATATGACACACACACACCAATCTGACAGAATACAGCCACATACACAAATCCGTCAGACCAAACGTAAGTGATAAACTGGTGATCCCAAAACCTACACTGTTACGCCAACAGAACAACGCCCAACACATTATGACCCACAAATCACCACAGTGGACATTCAACAGCAGTAAACCATTGGTGGTACATACCGTCGCACTCACAATGGACACCCACAGACAAAACAACACCACATTGGACAATTCAAAAAACACACACCTGACACCCATACACACACCACACCCACACCACTATAAAACACCCACCTACAGTACCCACAACCCCTTTCGAGTACAAATCATTGGCACGAGACTGACACCAAGACCACTGCGACAACTACACCCAAACACCACTCACACCCATACACCCCTCACGCACTCCACATCACACACCCCAACACATTACCCAACACACCCTCACCAACACACATCACATAACACCCATGGCACCACAAAGGCACTCCAGTTTCACTGAGGAGGAGTTAAGGGCCATAGTGGAGGAAATAGTCAGGGTAGAGCCACAGATATTTGGAGCACAGGTGCAGCAAATATCAATAGCAAGGAAGATGGAGCTATGGCGGAGAATCGTGGACAGGGTCAACGCCGTGGGACAGCACCCAAGTACAAGGGACGAAATCAGGAAGAGGTGGAACGACCTACAGGGGAAGGTACGTTCCACTGCAGCAAGACACCAGCTCGCTATACAGAGGACTGGCGGTGGACACCCACTTCCTCCCTCACAACTCACAGCAGGGGAGGAGCAGGTACTGGCAATACTGCATCCGGAGGGCCTGGCCAGAGATGGAGGACGACTGGACTCTGGTAAATCAACTTTCAACAATTATCACCCACCATAACTGCATGTCATCACACACCCTCACTCCCATCACTCCACTCCATCCCACACACTCCACCATCACATCGCACTAATCCTAATGCCAAGCCCTGCATGCTGTACCAATGCATGGACACCCCTCACAGCCCTGCATGGACACTTATCACTAAGGCATGCACAGCATAGGGAAACTAACAATCCCACCATACACCAATATACACAAGTAAAAGCTGGCAGGGCAGCACCAACGACAGAGGGGAAGCCAGGGATGTACAATATGTCATACACATGAAGCATAATACATCATTTACATCCCCACAGGTACCCCAGCCAATGTCACTGTCCATTCCCCCAACAGAAGAGGTCCACAGTGATGACAGTAACTCTGGTCTTCAGGTTCTGGGTGATCTACGTGGCCCATCAGGGACCACTGGACAGCCGGTCACCCAAGCCCAGTCACAGACCACCACAGAGCCTCCCTCATCAGGAACCAACATCACAGCACCCACCCAGTGTCCCCAAACCTCTCTCCCCAGGACACGTCAATCAGCAGTGTGCCCACCTGTACAGGGACCCCAGGCCACACCTCACACCTCACACACAATACAATCAGGGACCTGGGGTCAGTGGCAGTGGGCACACGGTTCAGGGGACAGAGGCACAGGCCACCAGAGACACTGGGAGGACTGCTGTGCGCCAGGGGGTGGACAGGACCAGGGAACCGACTCTCCAGGAGGCACTCTCTGAGATCCTGGGAGCCTATCAACATTCCCAGGACACGATGAGTCAGATCCTAGACAACATGCAGGAGAGCAGGTGGCTGCAGGAGGAACAGTATCAGGGAATCAGGCAGGACTTACAGGCCATCAACAACACTGATCTCCATAGCAAGGGTGCTGGCAGACATGGCCAACATTATGAGGGAGGCAGTCTCACACCAGCGGGCCCCTGCCACTAGCCAGTCATCTGAACAGCCCTCCACTTCCACTGCCGCTAGTGGCCAGGAGGCCCTGCCACAGGACCAACAGGCCACCAGCACCCCTCCCCCTGCAGAAGGTGAACCACCCCGCAAACGTTTCTTGCAAACCAGACAGAAGCCAGAGACATTTGCCAAGACCACCGCCAGGAAATGAGACTCTCCTGATTGACCCCCTTATGTCCCACTCAGTCACCTTGTCCACATTGAACTGCAATTGCTCCCCTTCCTGTGTTCCCATGGACAATGCACCTGTGCAACGAGCAGACTGGAACAATACTCTGGACTTTCCTTCATCATCACCCCATCCCATTGCACTTTTCCCTCTATGTGTTAGCTCTACAGTAAACACCCTTGGATAAAATTCAACTTTGAGTATGCCATGTATTTCAAATATGTATTGATTGAAACAGCTACACCCATTGCAAATGAACAGTACATAGAATGAGCATAGAATTAATAACCTGTAGCTGGCTGTTGTGATCACATCAGGAGTATTTGTCAAATCACCAAGATTTGCAAAATGAATATCCAGAGGTAACAGTAAGTAGGCAAAGAAGTGGGAAATACCAGCATGCCAATGCCACACAGAATACAACAAAAGTCATATAAATGTAAAGTTGCACTGTCTCATTTGTGTGTCATTGGAAGTACTGACGGATCACAGATGTTCTGTTGTCCACATCCTCTGCGTCCACCTCCTCACTGTCCACAGAGTCCTCTGCTGCCACAGGGGCATCTCCAGTCTCCTCCTCCTGCAGAAAAGGTGCATGGCATCTGAGGGCCAGGTTGTGCAACATGCAGCATGTCACTACTATCTGGCAGACCTTCTTGGGTGAGTAGCACAGGGATCCACCTGTCAGATGGGGGCACCTGAGTCTGGCCTTCAGGAGGCCATAGGTCCTTTCAATGATCCTTCTGATTCGCCCATGTGCCTCATTATGACGTTCTTCTGCCCTTGTCCTGGCATTCCTCAGAGGGGTCAGCAGCTATTAAAGGTTTGGGTAACCAGAGTCACCTGCAAATATTGAGGGACAACATTTAGCCACACACTATCCTATATGGTCAACACCATAGGCATACACCAACATATAATGGGTGGGAACCAGGGCTCACCTATCAGCCACACCCTGTGCCTCTGTAGTTGGGGCATCACATTTGGGATGCTGCTATTTCTCAGGACAAAGGCATCATGCACTGACACTGGATACTTTGCATTGACGTGGGAGATGTACAGGTCCGCCACACCATCTGCACATTCATGGAGTGGAAACTCTTATGATTCCTGAACACCTGTTCATTCTGGCGGGGGGGCAACTGCTATATGTGTTCCGTCAATTGCACCAATTATATTGGGGATATGTCCCATTGCATAGAATCCAGCCTTCACAGTGGCCAAATCCTCAACCTGGGGGAATGCAATGAAGCTGCACATGTGTTTCATCAGTGCAGACAACACTCTTGTCAGCACATTTGAGAACACTGGCTGTGACATTCCTACTGCCAAGCCCACAGTCACTTGGAAAGAACCAGTTGCCAAGAAATAGAGAACTGATAGCACTTGCACAAGAGGGGGGATCCCAGTGGCGTGACGAATGGCAGATATAAGGTCAGGCTCCATTTGTGCACACAGCTCTATGATTGTGGCCATGTCCAGCCTATAGGTGAGGATAATGTGCCTGTCCTCCAGTGTAGCCAAGTCCACCAGGGGTCTGTACACAGGGGTATGTCTCCATCTCCTATGCATCTGCAGCAGTAGGTATCTAAGGGACAAAAGAGTGAGGAGGCTGTCACAAACTGAACAATGGAGCCATAACAGCAGTCCGCAAACATGTTATATGACAGTGTAATTTGTGAAGTATGTGCCTATTTATCCTGTGACGCAGCATTAATCCATAGGTCTGTCCCCCCCCCCGAAATGGCGTCCGCCTCTCCTGTGTGGAGGGACAAGTGGCAGTGAGGTAATGCCGCTGACGTTGTGCACCATGGCGGTAGGCGGTCGTGAACCGCCGTGCAATTCCTCATTGGTTATAATTGGGCCCTATGGGGTAAAGTGGTCAATGGTGGTCTACACCGGCGGTGACTTTATGCACCGCCGCGGACGTGACCGCTATTTTCTATCATATTCATCATTTGCTTCCTGAACTTCCATAGGAGAGGACCAACACTGCATGTGATGCTGTGACCTGTGTCTGGAACCTACCATGGACCGTGTGACCGGGGAAAGGGCCCCAGCCTTCACTTCTGAGGAGTTGTAGCGACTGGTGGATGGCATCCTACCCCAGTACGTACTGCTGTATGGGCCTCCAGACCAATTAGGTGGGTACACTGTGGGCACGATGCATGTGGCATGAATGCATGGAGTTGTGTGTGTGAAGGCCTTGTGTGGGGGGGGTGGATGTCCTCTTTGCGGCGTACACGTTGTGTGTTGGGCCACGTGTGTGTAAATGGTGATGGAAACAGGTATGATGGGCCATATGTTTAACGGGCAGGACTGGTTGTCTAAAACTATTTTCCTGTGTGTATTGCCTCTGTAGGTCAGCGGGATATGTGTGTGCCAATGGTGATGGAAACGGGTATGGTGGGCCATTTGTGTTACTGGCTGGACTGCTTGTCTAATGGTGTTTTCCTGTCTGTATTGACTCTGCAGGTCAGCGTCCATCAAAAGAAGGGAATATGGCGTGCCATCGCCAAGGACGTGCGGACCCTGGGGGGTCTATGGCAGGCAGAGCACCTACTGTCAGAAATGATGGGAGGACAAGAGACGCTGGGCATGGAAGACTGTGGAGGCCCAGATGGGGATGGCCTCCCAACGAGGAAGGGGTGCCCGTCAGACCCTGACCCCCCTAATGGCCCACACACTGGCAGTGGCATTTCCTGAGCTGGATGGGCACTTGAGGGCATCACAGCAGCCACAAGGGGGTTAGTACAGTGGCCATCATTGAAGCTCACGGCTGGAGGGGTGATCGCCGGGTGGTGGTTGTGTATCAATGGGTGCCGCCAGGCCAGACATAGCAGCGTAGGTCCTCTGGTGGCTAAGGGTCTGAAGGGGAAATACTGCTTACCTAGCTTGTTAGTATTCACTACTGGTCAGGGCTTCATGGGTCCCAGGTGTGCTGCCGTTGGCGGTGTGTACCCCCTCCTCATTTCTTGTTGAGTAGCCATTTCACTGGTAGTGCAATGCATAGTGCGTAGGCCTGATCCCTGTGTGTGAGGGTGCCATGTACACAACACAACGGTGGTGTTGGTGCAGTCATTGACCAAGGGAATCCCCCCTTTCTTGTTTTGTCATCCTGTCCTTATGTGTATTAGCATCATCTGGTGGAGGAGCAGAGGCACCGGTGACAGAGGTAGCTGCATCCAACAGGACCCTGGAGACAGAGTCCACTGACGGTGAGGGCATCAGTGGGACGGAGGGCGAGGGGAGCACCACGGCGGAGATTGGAGGGGACAACACAGACTCTGATACCTCCTTCGATGGGAGTTCCCTGGTGGTGGTGGACACCTCTGTGACCACCCCAGCTGCAGGTACAGCCGCCACCCCCGTACCAGCACCGCCCTCCCAGTAGCCCATCAGCAAGTTGCCTGTGCCTGCTCACCCAGGAGGGTGGGCCTCTCCTTCGCCCAAGGCACCTCAGGCCATGCCCCAGTGAGCCTTGCTGCCCTGAGTGAGGAGGCTATTGACCTTCTGAGATCCATCTCTTTAGGGCAAACAACCATTGTGAATGCCATCCTCCAGGGGCTGGCAGCCCATATGCAGCAATCTAATGCATTCCTGGAGGGCATTCACGGTGGATTGGCGGCCCAACAGAGATCGATTCAGGCTCCTGTCTGCTCTCTGATGGCAGCCATTGTCCCTGTTTCTACCATCCTCTCTCCAGCTTCCACTCCCCAGTCCCATTCTCCTCAACCCCAACCCATCCCATGCCCACAGCCAGACGGGCATGCACACAAGACAATACACAAGAGTGTCACAGGCAAACACAAGCACCACACTTCATTCCACAAGCACTCACACAAACAACATTCATTTGCAGTCACAACAAAATCCACTATTTCCACTGTTACTGCTCCAACTCCTCCACTTCCCACCCAATTAGGTCCACACTCACACCTGCATGCACTACATCAATATCCACAACCAGTATCAGCACCAAACCAAGCAGAACACAGCTCACTGGCAGACATCTCCACAACATCCATGCACATGTCCCCTGTGTCCTCTCCCTCCGTTTCTGTCCCCCCTCCGAAAAGTACACAAACGCAAGCACTCAGACACCCAACAGCTATCCACCTCAGAACAGCATACACCCAAATCCAGCAGACAAACACTTTCAACAACCACTCCCTCATCCTCTACTCCCATTAATCCTCCCACTTCCTGCCCCAACTTCCCTAAAAGCTTTTCCTTTCCCAGATTGACCTCTTCCCTTCTCCTCCACCCACCATCCTGCACGTATGGGCACAGTAGCAAGGTAGCCAAGCACCTCAGCCAAACAGTCCACGGGCCCAGTGGTAGCAGCACCTACTCATGGTGGAAAGGATTCCAGGCCAACAATACTGACGGGGAAGGAGCCTGTACTAGCCACGAAGAAGGGGAAAGAGCCTGCACCAGCCACAAAGAAGGGGAAGGAGCCTGCAGCAGCCACTAAAAAGGGGAAGGAGCCTGCACCAGCCACAAAGAAGGGGAAGGAGCCTGCACCAGCCACAAAGAAGGGGAAGGAACATGCACCAGCTGCAAAAAAGGGGAAGGAGCCTGCACCGACAGCTGTCACAGAGTCTCCACTGACAGCCATGGTTGTGCAGCCATCAGGGAGTGCAGGGGCAGGAGCCTCCCACAACCACCACCACACTGCAGCCATCTGAGGGTGCAGGGGCTGAGCAGGAGCCTCCCACAACCACCACCGCAGTGCATCTATCGGAGGGTGCAGGGGCTGAGCAGGAACCTCCCACAACTACCACCACAGTGCAGCCGTCACCGTCAGCGGACACCATATAGTCCAGCCTCCAAGGGCTGCTGTGCGGCCTGCCCCCTCCAAAGCCAGTGGGCAAGTCACCCACTCATGAGACTGTGGCCTTGCATTCCCCAGGACCAAGCAGTGGGCATCTTGCCCCATCCAGAACCAGTGGGCAAGTCAACCAGTTGAGAGACTGTGGCCTTGCACTCCCCAGGACCAAGCAGAGGGCATGTTGCCTCCTCCAGAGACAGTGGGCTTGTTTACGCATCCGGCTGAGGTGCCCTCCATCATCCCCCTGAGCTACCTGCCTATATACCAACTGATGCCCCTGCAGTGTCCTCTCCGTATTGGGGTAGGATTTGAGTGTGGCCTTGGTCTTTCCCCTGTGGCCATGTAGGCCCTGTGAACTATGGACTGGGCAGTGTCTCTTTTTATGCACGTGTACAGATCTGTTTAATGTGTAAATTGAATTGTTGAATTTATTGCTGGACTGATTACAATCATTTTTGTAAATTCCTGTTGCCTTTGCATTATTCTGCAGATTTTCATGATCAAATTGTTTTTGTAATGCATATGGTTGTGTGTATGGTGTATGTGTTGGGTGTGTGTTGTGCATGTGTGTGTCACTTTCGCTTTCCTCCCACCCTCCCTTGTGTACTAGGTGGCTTTACTCCCAGTCGTCATCTTCGCCAGCATTGGTTTTCGAGGTTGAGCATAACATAGAATATCATTGGGAAAACTTGCAGTTCGGGTTCCATGGAGGCGTGGTTCTTCCCTGTGTCTCCAATAGTGAGTCCTTTGACTTTTGTGCTCTATTTCCGTCAGGCTTTTGATGGTGTTGGTACCGCCCCGGAAAAGGTGGCAGATTGCAGGGTCAAAATATGGTGGGCGGTACATTGTGTTCCGCCTGGCTGTAGGCGGCTACTGCCGTGGTGCCTGTTGTTTTCGCTCTGGCGTTCGGTGTGGTACATTGGCTGTCTATCGGAAATATCACTGCCATGGTCATAAGTTGGCGATAGTTACCACCAGCTTGTTGGCTGTATTACTGCCAGGGTCGTACTGACGACCTAAGTGTTGTCTTATCATTACTTGAACTGATAAACTGGCACTATGCATTTTAGGCCCTCCCAACATTACTAGGGGCGACCTGGAGGACCATTGACTAGATAACATATCCAATCATTGCTTTTGAATGAAACTAGGAGATGACCATTCATAAATCTGGTGGCTCGTTCAATCAATAAGTATTCACCTAGGTATCCCTCATTACATAAATGTTGAAATGTAGGTTAGGAAATAGCCCATGACGACGTTTTGAACAGATTGGCTTCCCTTTTATACTGTTTTTACCTATGATCAAATCTCGAACTGTATTATGGTGATTGTATGCAGTTTTTAGATATTTTTTAATGCTACCTGATGCTATCAATGTTTGTATTCATTTCTTCTTTCATGTATGGTTTTAATTTAAGTAAGACATGAATAAACATTACATTACGATACACAAAAGCCAATAGTAAAAGAAGGCGGACCCAAACTCATCTCTAAGTGTATCAAAGGCAATGATCTGTTTGACAACTGTGCTGTCAAAAGCCAGAACTAAAATGAATGGGGTTAAAATTATAATCTGTGTTTGCGCACTAAATTATTGTATGCATGAAGTTTTTAAAAAACTACTGAATATTTGATTGTGTTTGCTTGACTGGAATAAAAGTGAATAAAATGAGGCCCAAATGAACCGCCACAATGGTATAGTCCTCTGTGGTTTCTTTGCAACACTTGCACATTTAAATCCCTGAAAAGAAAGGCTGTTGTAAGCTTATTGTCACTACTGTTTGTTAGCTCACGTGTCTGTTTGCAGCAATGGTGTATGATGCTTCCTCTTGTCTCCTGTATTAACTCACAATTTCACAGGCTTTCCAGAGAAAACGTCAGCGACCCATTCTCTTCATTCTACCACAATGCAATCTGATCGCTTCATGCTGGTCAAGTGATGCTTACGAAGTAACTAGATACTATCTGCTTGCACAAACCCCGTCACCTGTGTATCAGCTATTGAAAATCGTCCAACAAAGAAACAGAACTCTGGATGATGTCTGTGTGCTTACCTCACTGATGCACAGGCATAAGTACAAAATGATGCAAACTAAGTCAATAAATAGATCGTAAATCAAACAATTCTTTTGTACTTTGGTACAAAATCAATACACATGATGCAATATACTGTTAAATTGTCCAGTAAATCAGGATTTGCGTTGGAAAGTTGGCTAAAGTAACAGGAAGGAGAGCTATGTGCTACTTTGCAATAATTTGCATGAAGGAAGCATTCCATGGGTGATGTATGGCATTCCCATGCAACTAAACATGGCTTTTGATGCAAACCCCTATCTACTAACAATTACAGATATTTGCGCCAAAAATGTGCTCCTCTTTAAGACAAGCATAATGGAGGAGAGATGGTTTCATTTCTCATTACTTTTCAAACTTTGGATGTGTGCTGCATTGTACAGCACACAAAGTGAGGAGAGCAAGAAAACCCGTGCAGTACACACCTATGCTTGACAGAACTCACACACCCTTGCACTATGATGCATAGGTGTGTGTGTGTTAGCACATGGCAGCCTACAGTGTGCCAGCACCCAAAAGAGAGAAAAACAGTGTCATTTCTTTGTAGATATGGTGCTGTTTCCACTCTCGCTTTGAAACATTGCAGCATAGGAACTTTGGTTGCTGGGCTGCGTTGCGTCACATTTTAGTAAATGTCCATCCTCTATCCCTTATGAAGATAGTGCTTTTGTGTCATAGATATTCTGAAATGCCCATGTGATGTGCCTTATAGGCACTGCATGCTATCTTCTGTAGGCTGCATTCTTCAAGTGGTGGCAAGCTTAAGGAGGCTAGAACTGGGGTAATGAGATCAAATAACTTGTTTTCATAGACGAGTAGGGCAGTAGAGCGTAGAATTTTTTTCAGAGGTGCAAGTCAATCCTTGAGGAGACTTGTGACCCGGACAATCAAATATTCAATTGATGAAATGTCAGTTACTTGCAAAATGTTCTTTCTATCCACTCTTGGGTGAGATGGTCTGTCTATACATTAAACGTTCCTTATAGAAACCTTTGAACTAACATTTATTTGGGAAAACATATGTATTTCTAAATATACAAAAAGCGTGGCATCTTCTGTCATTGAAGACTGGAGTATAGCATGAGGCCAAGGAAAATGAAAATGATAAACCAAATCACCGATTTATAGCATGCTACATGAAGTAACTCCATTTAGAGCAGTTCAGAAAAGCAAAGTGAAAACGAACTGCTTACCAAAAGGTTTCCTCCACATCAGTGAACTGCTGGACCCTGTCAAAAGGCAATGATATGTGTGTGTGTTTGTTTAACTCTGAACTCTGGGATATGCCAGTCAGAAGATGAAGTATATTGTGTGGTATAAGTGGATAGACAAGTCATTTTTATCTCCTTGGAACCCAAAATATTGGAAAAGGCACAATTTAATTAATATTGCCAAATTAAACTTGGTTTTTATCATCAAGAGTGGCAGACTGAGTTTCAAAACATTTTGAATGTTCATGAAAAGTGCAGTCAAAAATTTTCAGCTAGCGTTGCAGAATGCATAGTAGGTATAGTGGTGGCAACCTTTATAGTGTCCTATGTATTTCGCAATGACGAAGTCAACACTTACATCATGTAACATTATATTGTTTATGTTATATACATACTATGTACAGAATACAGTAATCAGATACAAAATACATAATCAAACTCTGAGTGCACCCCTGAGCCTAACCCTAGCCCTAACCTTTACCTAATATTCATCATAATATTAACCTGATTATATAAGTGCTGAAAATATTTTGCCTTTCAATGTCTTTTTCCTGGTGATATGATGGCCACAATATCTTTATTGAAATGTATTTGGCAGTCAGTACTGTAGTAGTAGTGCACCTGTGTGGACAGGTCCATTCTGTTCCTCCGTTTAATATCAGTTTTGAACATTTATATCGCTTATCTAAAACCTTTATCATATTTAGCATGTATGAAATTGATACTTAGGGCCTGATTACGAGTTTAGCAGTCTTGGTACTGCTGTGATGGCAAATTTACCGCTGCAGTGTTGGTGGTCCGACCACTGTAATATGATGCATGCGGTAACAGAGACTAAAGACCGCCACGGTCCTGCCACCACCACCAGAAAATCTTGACTGCGGCGGCAGTGGGATAGGCCGATGCATCTGTCAGAGGGCGAACCGCCAGTGTTACTGCCAGACCAATTACATAGTGCCTTCCCGCCGACGTGACTGTGGCGACCCAACTTTCACATCTGAGCTAGCGGAAAGGGAGGGAAATAAAGGTAGAAACTCACCTTTACTCAGCTTCACACATCCTGTACCACCATGGAGCCAATCGTACATGTACTGCCCCTGCTTGTGCTGCTTCATGATGCCCAAACCTAACACTGTTGTGGACGTAACCGACTTTAAGCTAAACTCTTACCCGTTTCCATCAACTCCACAGCAAATACATGACCCGCCATGGACCTGGCAAGGAATTTGTGGGCCCCAAGCAAAAAATATTTCATGGGTCCCTGTTTGGAATTGTTCCCAATGTATGACCCAATCACAGCTCTATGATGCCATCTTTAGCCTGGTCACTGACTGCATAGGCACACTCTACAAAAGTCGATATGTGTGCACATCTCATATTCAGGGTTAGTGATGTGTGCATTAAATTGTGTCACACAACTGCACCTCCTCATCCATATCACTCCTATTAATCTAAGTGACACCCTCACATTGTTTGCATGCTAGGTCCTCTTGAGATGTCAAAGATACATCTGTATGGATGTGTCATGAAACTGAAACACACCTTCTCTGCTAAAACTCTGTAATGGACTCTCACATATCACCCACATTTCAAGATAATGTTAGGTAAATGGGATTCAAAATTATCACAGTGAGAAACATTCAAAGGTCACAATGTAAAGACTCCCTGCATAATAGGTTTGCCCCTACCTGGGGGGACTCCTGGAATGCTGGTGCGCAGGGCCACAATCCACTTTGCACATGCCTCAAATCCTCTATTTGCACAAGACCTGCAGCTTTAAATATGTCTGAGACAACCAATAGCATAACCTATTGCCTTGCATAGGTGGGAAATGTGTAAGTGGAAGTAATGAAAGCAAAGACAGCAGTAACAGCATTTGTCACACATTTGGTTAAAGTAGGTGTAAGGTACACACACGACAATTGACACATGTCCATTAAAATGCATACCAAGGCATGACAACTAAACCCCCTGCATGTGTGGATAAACAAATCTCTAGCTTGCACTCATTAAACACATATCCAACCTACATCATAGGTAGAAATGCAACCCAAATGATGTTGACATTGGCCAAGCCAAGATGTAATACATACCATATGAAATACCACCCAATGCAATGTCAGCCTCAACTGGACTACTTCCCACATATCCATCCATTGAACATTTCCCCTTGTCCTAGGTGACTCCAGCACTGATTCCAAGGTCAGATCGTACCAACCGTATCAAATGGATCATCAATCAGGGTGAAACAAACACAACTGTATTCATACATCCCAAAGTAACCATCAACATCAAAATGGTAGAAAAGTAATGTCAGGACTAATGTGTAATAGAACTAGTAATGTTGTTTTATTTTAAACAATAAAGACATGTAGTAAAGTAAAGGCCAAAGGCCAGTCCAAGATAACAATGTGTAGTCCAGCACACTGCTGTGCCACTAAACCTGCCTCTCATGACACTGCCATGGGAACCTCCTCAAGAAGAGGCATCCAGTGGGCAGTCCAGGCACCTCAGTGATGTCATTTGGGAGGGGTGGGTTTGGTTTTGGGAAAGTTGTGTATGGGTTTTGGAGGGTGGGCCGGACTTTGTGAGGGTGTCCTTTGTTTTGGGAGGGGTGGTCATGTATTTGGGAGGGGTGTCTTTGGTTTTGGGAAGGGTTTTGGTTTTCTGTGGGGTGCAGCTGGTTTTAGTGGTGTGGGCAGCAGGTTTCACAGGGGAGGACTTGGATGTGAAGGGATGTGGGAGAGGTCTTTTGACTTTGGGAGGTGGGGGTGGTTTTGACAGGAGTAAGGGCAAGGGCAAATAACAAACTTTCCTTGGGAAATGGGTAGTATGTCCTTGAGGGATTAGGGGTTGGGAAGCTGAAGTGGCCGGTGTGGGTGGGTGTGTTTTTGGTGCTACTATCTGTTGGTCTGAAGGATCATGTTTGTATTTTGTAGGTGTTTGTTGTGTGTGTGTGTGTGTGTGTGTAGGCATTTGTGTTTTTTTGGTGTGTGAAGTGGAGGAGCTGGGTATGTTGGGGTTGGTGGATGGGTTTTGTGGTGTGAGTGTGGTTTTTGGGGAATGCTGGGGTGGTGGATGGGTTTGTGGGTGTGGTGTCTGGGTTAATGCTGGGATGGTGGATGGGTCTGTGAGTGTGGGTGTGGGTGTTGTCTCTGGCAGAATGCTGCAGGTGGAGGATGGGTCTGTGGGTGTGGTGTCTGAGTTAATGCTGGGGGTGACAGTTGGGTCATTGATTGTGGGTATGGCATCTGGGGGTATGTTTGGGATGGTGTATGGGTCTGTGGGTGTGGGTGTCTGAGGTATGTTGGTGATTGGTGGTGGTGGGGAGAGGGAGTGAGTGTCTGGTGATTTTTCATGGTGTTTATGTTTGTGTGTGCTGCTTGGGCTGTTGAAGTGTGTGTGTGTGTGTGTGTGCTTATGTGTGAGGGTACTTCAGACAGGCATGGGAATAGAGAAATTGGATGGGGAAGAGGCAGGAGGTGACGTGGAAGCTTGGGATGGGCTGCCATAAGGAAGGAGGCCAGAGCCTGAAAATATCTCTGTAGGGCTGTGGATGCCTTCCAGGTAGGCCACTATCTGTTGCAGAAGGCTGCACCTGGATGGCATTCAGTAGTGCCATCTGACCCACAGAGGTATTACTCAGGAGGTCAGTAGCCTCTTCATTCAGGGCAATTGTGGCAACATGGGCATTGGGTGAGGTGCCTGCAGCGAAGGAGACGGCACCCATCTTAGGTGAGTGGGCCCAGCCAACTGGTTAGGGAGCTACAGGGAGGGCGAAGAGGGTAGTGTGGGTGGTGGACAAGGATGCTGTAGGAACTGGTCCTGTATGTGCCACCACCACTAGGGAGTGTCCACTGAGCTTGACTCTGATGATGAAGACGTGAGTCTGTGTCCTCCGTGGCACTCCCCTCACCTTCAGGGCCACTGGGTCCCTCCGTGTCTGTTCTGTCACAACCAGAGATACCATGCCCAGTTGCTTCACCACAGATGTCGGCCCTGCCTTCTCCGCCTGCCTGTGATGATGCTAAAATGCCAAATACAAATAGGTTTTTTGCATGTGCCAGAACACACTTGACCAACAGCTTTGATCACAGAACATACTAAAATTCACAGAAGACCCCAGCTACAAGGTCCACTAAAGTGGCTTCAGCATTAGCTAGACCACATGCATGCTACATGACCTGTAAACAGTTGCTCACAGTAAAGTCATAATCACAGACAGCTCCAACATCATGAGTGAAGCTGTTTGATCACAATACTCATGTATCAAGTAGGAAACGTCTTCACCTTGAATTGTTTGGCTTTTGTAGTATACCTTAGTAACCTGATGTTATCAAATAGTATGGTAATGCCAAATTCATTCCAACAGATTCCACACAAGGAGCTGCAATCAGCAAATGTTCATATACCTAATACCACATCATGATGAAATGATGGTCAGCTATTTTGCAGCAATATGTATAGTAGCAGAAATAAGGTGACATAGAAAAACTCACGTCACACTGTTGAATCTTCCCATCAGTAACATCCTAATATGTCTATTGTCAGAATAGTCGCATGAAAGTTGTACTTATGTAGGTTCACTATATATCACACATAGCACAGACAAGTAGCCTGTAGACAATCTGGGCAAAATGTCTGGGAGATTTGTCTACAAAACTCCATAGCATAATGATTAAGCTAGGCCTAGGGAAATCCCCAGTCCAGATTGGTAATGGTGAGAATACCATTCTCACATTGCATAACTAAAAGCCAATAGTCCATTGAAGGTTGTTGAGGCTCAGGGGATCTCCATTACCTGAAGAGGTGGTTTAATCTGTTTCCTAATGGGAAGGCACATCACTGTACCTTTTTGTTC
This sequence comes from Pleurodeles waltl, assembly GCF_031143425.1. NCBI lineage: Eukaryota > Metazoa > Chordata > Amphibia > Caudata > Salamandridae > Pleurodeles > Pleurodeles waltl. The sequence goes on from NC_090439.1 coordinate 781,812,110, forward strand.
TGTAAACACAAATTCCATTGTATTACTGAATACAGACACTCACATATGATTTTTAAATTTCTGCATGTCGCTCTCTGATGCATGTCAACAGTCAGTGAATGAACCTTCATAAATAAACATGCAAATCACTTAGCTAAATACTTTCACATCAATGGCCAGCAATTCACATTGTGAGAAATTACTGTAAATCTACCTATCATATTGTTCATTGCTTCAGCAATTGGGCCTGACTAATGACATTGAGTAATGGCTAATCGAGCAAATTCTGGCAAAGGGAGTTTGATGAGGAAGGTTTTGAGACATGCTCATTTTGTTAATGATGCTTTCTTTAGGTCAGATTTTTGTCATGAACTGCGTTCTCCCAAGGTTTGCTATGTGAATTGTGTCATATGTATGGTTTCATAGCTAATCTCTTTGTTTTTTTAGTTTTTTTAGGTACCATCATCATGGCATCTTCATTTGGACATTTCATAGTTATGACATTAGCAAGTATATGATGCTGTTGGGACATACAAAGTGGACATGTTTTTTTCCTGGGAATGTATGTCACAGACTTTGGGTGTACAAAACACCCAAGTACCAAGACAGCTTGCACAGTGATAGGAAAGAAGCTAAGGAGACTCCATTAGACCTGTTCGTTGTCGTGTGGTCGTCATGATGCATTATGTGTGTCATCTTGTGCTCAGACAATACATAGCTCTAGGCCCAAATCATGCTAGTTTCCCTTCACATTGGCTACTACTTATTTTGTATGAACTGTATGTATCTGTTGATGTGTTTGAACACTGTAAGCCAAAGTGCTTGTGGCAGATCACTGAAATTTGCTTGTGACATACCACTTGATGCAGAATCACTGGATTGTAATGACCCTGAGATCAGACACTGTTGTACTGCCATCTGTTTGAGTCTTGTCTGAGTCTTGCTTTAAATGATGTAGGAATCCTTTTGTGAGGTAGGTAATATGGGTCCAGCTGTTGACACCAACCAATTTTGTTTTAGCCTATTCTACATTACAGTATCTAATATATCCCCTTGTTCCATGTTCCTGAGGTTTGTGCCTGTAAATTTGATCACTTACACAGTATAACCGAGTATATGATTTGCTCTATGTGGAATCTTGCCAGCCTATGATTGGAACAGTGTAATAAACATGTTATAGGACAAGACACTTGTATGTATGTGTTGGTGTGACATGGTTGTGATCCTGAGCTAAATATTGTGTATATGCAACATATCCATGCTTATACAAGTAGCTTGTTTTGTTATTGTATAGTTCACATGGCATTACATATCCACATTGCTAGATGTGAAATTTAGTACAGCAGACAATGCATTGGTAACTTGTGAATTTATTAAAGTGGTAAAGGTGAAGACATACTTAGTGCAAAAACAAACATAAAAGAAAAGTGATGTAGTCAGTCATGGTGAATGAAACCATAGATGTAGATGCCAAATTATCTGAAATCCAAAATCCAGATTACTCCTCCCATCAGAAATGGAAAAGTGTCCAGAATTAGTCCACAGAGTGAATGAGTGACACACAATGGAGGAAATTATGGCCAAGGTTTCTTCCTGGCAGTGATGGGTGTCTTGCCATCTGCACCTCGTGGATTTTTACATGATGTTCCTGCTTGCAAGGGCAGGGGTGTTCTGCTGCTGCAGAGGCATGGTGTCTGAAGGTCTTTCTTCCTCTGGCAGGGCCTCCCTTCCTGTGGCTGCCACAGATGTAGATGGGCTTGATGTAGTTACATTACAGGAAGAGGTAAATGGTAGTGGAAAAGCCCTGCTCAGGGTTGTATGATTGTCCATCAGCACCCTTGTTAGGGAGCCTATGTTGGATTTATGGGCTTCCATCTGTTGATACATGTCCCTCTGCAGCGGTTTCATTTTCCGGAGTTCAGTAAGTACCTGGCCCATCATGCCTTGGGACTCCTAATACACACCAAGACATTGCTAATGTCATCCTCAGTGTGAGTGTCCCCAGTGTCTCACTCTATCAGCCCACAGTATCCCTCCCACTGACCCCATCCCCAAGAGCCAGTGCCCTTGGCCTAGGGTGCCTTCTCCAACTGGGTCCTGGTCTCTCTGTGTCAGGGCTGGTGGTTTGCTCTTCAGTATCCAGGACTGTGGGGCACAAGAGTGGACTAAATGGGCTAGGTACACAAATTGAGGGGACTGGTGTTGACTGAAATATTGTTGCAGCTGGGGTGGGAGGTGTTGGTGTGGGCACAGTGAGACTCACTGTTGGCATCTGCCCAGGCTGACCAGATGTGCCAGGTCCGTCAGTGTGGAATCTACATTCAAATGTTTTGTATCACAGTAAGGAGAGACCTAGGAAAATCTTAATAGGTAGGGTTTCCTATAGTGATCATTTTCCATTTTACTGAACTTGTTAACAAGACATTTGCAGAGGTTGAAAACTTGTAATATAATTGAGCAGCTCACTTGATGTGCTGATAAGTTGCATTTTAGATTAAGGAATGGACATGACATCTAACAAACATTTAAGCCAACGGAGTGGAGAAATAACATGTGTATTTGACCATTCCAAGGCCTTGTTGTGTACGATACAGGTGAGCACAAAACTTGGTAGTATATGTCGAATTGGTCATCATGTGAGCAGTGCAGAGTCAATGAGTTACCTGCCACTTCCAATGAGTTGAAACAGCTAAGTGCCTTGCAAATAATTGATGTACACATGTGGTATGGTGTCACTCATGCCATCAATAGTAGCAGTTGAGAAGAGCAGGACAACATTAAGCTAAATAGGCAGACATGACTCTGAGTAGAGCATTATATGTACATTGCTCAGTCCATGAGAAGTAAACATCAGTTGTGACATAGCAAACAAGTGAAAAGGGCAAGAGCACAATAGCCTCTTGTTTTTGAGTTACAGAAACAGCCGTTCATGGTAGTTGAAGTCATGTCACATTTTAACTCCCACGCTAGACAAATGGTAAACTCCATGATAACTGAACATAGTTGTGACATGGCAAACAAGTGGAGATGGGCAAGAGGACAATAGCCTCTTGTTTTGAGTTGTAGAAACAGGCCTTCATGGTAGTTGGTGTCATGTCCCTTTCTAACTCTCAACACTAGACAAACATGAACTCCATGATAAGTGAACATCAGTTGTGACATGCCAAGAAAGTGAAAATGGGCAAGAACACAATGGCTGCTTGTTTTGAGCTACAGAAACAGGCCTTAGTGGTGGTTGTAGTCATGTCACTTTCTAACTTCCAACACTAGACAAATGGTAAACTCCATGTCAAGTGAACATCGGTTCTGACATGGCAAACAAGTGAAAATGGCAGGAGCACAATAGCTTCTTGTTTTGAGTTACAGAAACAGGGCCTTTATGGTAGTTGTAGTCATGTCACTCACTACTTCCCAACACTTAACAAATAGTTAGTCTTACATAATTGTTGCCAAACTGCAGGTAGGCTGGACCAAACCTTTATATTTTGAAACATACCATGGGTTCTGGGATGATATTTTACTAGTAACACACTTACACAGCCCATTCCAACATATGGCGTGTTCTGGAGATTGATACACATGATCTTATATACAACAATACACATTGACAATCAAGTGTCTCTGATACTTTGGATAATGCATGTTAGGAAAGTAGATATACAACACAATGGCAAAAGCTGAGATGACAACATACAGGACATTTAAGTTTTGTGACAGTTATTGATGTGTAACTTACTAGACTTTGCTCCCTCAGCTATTCCTGTCAACCCTTCAGGATGCAGGATGGCGAAGATCTTCTTATCCTGAAGAAAGAGTTGTAATGGGGTGCTGGGAGGACCACCACCAGTCTTCTGGGCCTCCAAGTGTTCTTGGAGGTCAGAGAACACACCTTCCACCTCAGGTCATTCCACCTTTTCCTAAGTTCCTTCTTTGTGCGCAAGGTGGTGCCTACAGCATTCACTCTTTCGACTATCCTTTGCCACCTTTCCATTTTCCTACTGGGAGGAGTATGTTGAACTTGGACTCAAAAGAACTGTGGCTCCACTCTTATGATTTCATCCACTATGACTGTCAACTCAGCCTCAGAGTTTTTGAACTTGACATGACTGTAAATTAAAGTGTGTGACAATGACTGAAAAAACAAGGCAAGTGATATTAGGAAAAGTGTGTGAAAGTGTTAAATGGGAGAGGAAAAAAGGGCTGCATTACCTCAACAAAAATAAAACAATGATATGTGGTCTCTGTCTTGCTGTGCTGCAGTGGAGAGGCAAAGGATCATGGTCTCGGATGGGGTGTGTTTTATAGTGTGATTTGCAGGTGTGTCCACTTGGCTAAGGGATGCCAGCTGTGTTGTTTTTGAGTCCATCCAATGGGCACTGTTCTGGTGCTTTGCTGAGAGCATACTGCAACAGCCTATCATCGTCAGGAAACCACAGCAAGGCAGGCACCAGTAAAACTATATTTTTATAATCGTCTCTGTCGTTAGCAGTGGCCCTGATGGCAATGGAGTATGCACCGGCAACATTGCAGCCTGCCGCGCCGCTGGTGGTCACCAATCTGTCGACTTAGTCGTGGATCAGGTTGCATACATCATAATACAGCGGGCGAGAGACTGCTGGCTCAGCGGTCTTCTTGGGACTGCTGCCACGGTGGTACGACAGTCAAACTCGTAATCAGGCCCTTAGTTTTTCATATCAGCTACTTCTGGAACTCTGCATACCCTGTCTTGCTGTGTGATTGTTGAAAAGGAATTATGGATTGAGTCAGCAAACCAATAGTTGAATGCTGAACAACCACAATTAAGTTTTTCTTTTCATTATTAATGATATTCTGCTCTTACGAGTTGTGAAGAATGCATGGATGTTGAAAGAACTATTACATTATACTAAATTTGACCCCAGCACCACACCACAAAGACCAAAACATTCCCCAATGTGACTAGGTTTGGAGTTGGAATAGTGAATACAAACCCCTCAAAGTCCAAAACCATCCCCAATCTGGTTAAATTTCAAGGTGGAATACTCAATCTGGACCCACGAAGTCTAACACTTTCCCCTAGGTGTTTAAATTTGGAGTTGGAATAGGGAGTCTGACAGTCCCAAAGCACCACAATTTCTTCAATGTCATTGTGTTTGGAGTGGGAATAGCAAATTGTAACCCACCTCAAAGTGGAATACTTTTCCCAATATGGCTGTTTTTGATTTTAAATGTAATAGCCACAAACTGTAAGCATTTTTTTGTATTTGTTATTTTGCACATTAAACATTTGTACTCATTTATAGTATAACTTGTTTATTTTCTTATTGATACAGTTATATGGTATCACTTTTTTTTACATTTTATAGCTATGTTATGCATTCGTTTTCAATCATTACAAGTTTTGTGGAATTTTTGTGTTTGAAAGAAAAAGATTTACCTTACTTTATTTTACCTCTGAAAAATTACAATGACACATCTGTTATAGTTGTAGTATTCCTACATTTAAAGTTTAGGTACATTTTTAACATGTTGTACAGTAATGTTTAACAACCATGCAATTTTATATTTTTTATATTTGTAAACATTCTAGTATGTTAAAAAGTACTGAAAAATTAGCTTATATTTGTATCAATATTTTGTAATATATATTAACACATAAAGCATTTTGAACATTTTTTTCAACAAAAAAGTTTTAAACATTTTGTACAGTGCCAGGATAAGCTCCCGGGTGATAGTGCACTCTACAGATCTGCATAACATATCATACTATGGTGTTTATTATTTTATAAACATTAATAAATAAAATGCTTTTTTTAACTTTGACTTCTATGGAAAGGAAGTTTTTTTTAAAATTTGTAACCTTTTATGTCTTTCTTTCCAGTTTCTTTCTTGACATTTTTGGGCTGGTGTTTGAGTTTACCTTTGTGTTTTCCCATTGCTAGTCTCCAGTTCAGATAAGATTATTTTACATTTATTATCCAAGGGTTTAGTTTTAGGGGAACATGTTTAGATTAAGGAGGTCATTCTAACTCTGGCGGGCGGCGGAGGCCGCCCGCCAGAGTTCCCCCCTCCAGAATACCGCACCGCGGTCAGAAGACCGCTGCGGTTATTCTGTGTTTCCTGCTGGGCTGGCGGGCGACCGCCAGAAGGCCGCCCGCCAGCCCAGCGGGAAACCCCCTTCCCACGAGGAAGCCGGCTCCGAATGGAGCTGGCGGAGTGGGAAGGTGCGACGGGTGCAGTTGCACCCGTCGCGAATTTCAGTGTCTGCTGAGCAGACACTGAAATTGTTTGTGGGGCCCTCTTACGGGGGCCCCTGCAGTGCCCATGCCATTGGCATGGGCACTGCAGGGGCCCCCAGGGGCCCCACGACACCCCATACCGCCATCCTGTTCCTGGCGGGCGAACCACCAGGAACAGGATGGCGGTATGGGGTGTCTGAATCCCCATGGCGGTGCAGGATTCAGCAGGGCAGCGGAAAACCGGCGGGAGACCGCCGGTTTTCCTGTTCTGACCGCGGCCAAACCGCCGCGGTCAGAATGCCCTGCGGGGCACCGCCAGCCTGTTGGCGGTGCTCCCGCCGACCCTGGCCCCGGCGGTCAAGGACCGCCGGGGTCAGAATGACCCCCTAAGTGCCGAGGACCACCGTATGATGCATGTTTATCCATAGAGGAAAGACCGCCGCTGTCCTGCTGGCATTGCCAGGCAGCGCAGACTGCCAGGGTCGCGAGACAGGCCAATGAGGCCAGCGTTTCTGCCACACATATCATGATGTTGCCTTCTGGCAACATGACAGTGGCATTCCAACCATCCCATTCCAGCAGGCAGAAACGGTGAGTATAAAGGTGGGAACTCACCTGCAGGCAGCATCACACACCTTGTGCTACCATGGAGCCGATCAAACATATGCTGCCACGGCTGCTGCTCATGGATGGAGCCCAAATTCCATCCCGCTGTCGACGTAATCAATGGTAAGAACATACACCTACCTGTGTCATTAAGCTCAACAACAGATCATCAAGCCGTCATCCACCTGATATGAGGGTCTCACTACGTGGACCAAGTACATCTGTCATTGTGTCCCGAGGCGGAGTCAATCACAACGAATGACACATTCACAGCCATAAAACGCCCCCTTTGGGTAGGTCACACTCCACAAAAGCATAAGTGTGCTCATCTAAGTCACAGGGACAGTGAAGTGTACAGAACATTGTATCACACAACATCAACACCACATCAACACCACACATAATTCAGCTGACATCCTCACATTGATAACATGCCACCAACTGTCATCCGATTGAAGACACATATATGTGGATGTGTCGTTTAAGACAAATTTCCCTCCCATGAAACATCCCGGTAATGGACCCACACATATCACCCAGATTGCAACACAATGGAAAGTCAATGGGATGCACAATATTTTGTGAGACAAATATCAAACAATATCTGCATAATAGGGATGGGGGAATCAGGAACACTCCTATAAGGATGCTGCCCTGGACAAATTTCACTATACACATGCTCCAAACACCATTTGCACAGCAAATGGCCCTTCATGTATCTTAGGGACAAACTATAGTAGAGCCAAGTGACATGCTTATCTGCTAAATGGGTAATTGCAAGTCAAGCAAGCAAATACACCAGAAACAGCATGGGCCATACATGTAGATACAGTAGCTGGAAGGTACACACATCACAATGGATGCATGGTCAGTCAAATGTAAAGGAAGGTAACACAAATGAACACCCTTTATGTGTGCAGAAACAAAACTCCAGCTTGTAAACATGAGACGAATGAAAAATCCATATCAGGGGAACAACTTCAACACTATACATGCTGACATTGGCCAACCCAAGATAAATTACTTACAATATCAAACATAACACAACACAATGGCACACCAAATGGATCAACAAACACATATCCATACAGTGAACATCTACCCTTGTCCTGGGTACACCAGCACTGCTCACAAAGTCAGATTTAGCCAAAAACTGAAAATGGATCAGTAATCAGGGTGAAACACACACAACTATAGGCATATAACACAAATTACTCAGGAACAACAAACAGGTAGACAAGTAATGGCAGGACAAATGTGTGCCAACAAAAAATCAATTTGTGTTTATTAACTGCAAAAGCTGAAGAGCAAAGGCCATTGGCCAGTCCAAATACTAGATCATGCACATGACTGTCCCCAAGCTTGACTCCAATGACTGCCAGGGAACCTCCACGGGAAGAGGAACCAGGCCTGCATGCAGGCACCTCAAGGATCATGCTTGTGTGGGGTGGGTTTGGATTTGGGATGGGTGGGTTTGGGTTTGGAATGGGTGGACTGTTTCTTTGGAGGGGTGGGCTTCTTCTTTGGATATATGGGTACAAGTGCTTGCTGGGGGGAGGTGTGACAGGGGAAGACTTTGATGTGGAAGGGATGGGTTGGATTGTGGATGGAGGCCTCTTGGGTTTGGGAGGGGGTTGAAGGTAACAGGGCAAAGGGCAAGGTCAAAAAGGAAAGTTCCTTTGGGAAAATGGGTAGGGTCATCAAAAGGGATTGGGAATATGGAGGTTGAGGAAGTGGTGGTCTTGCCTGTACGTGTTGATACCTTTGGTATGTGCGTGTGTGAGGTATGCTTGGGTTTGGGAGGTGTCTGTTGTGTGTGTGTGGGCGTTTGAATGTCTTGGGGATGTGAGGTGGAGGTCATGGTTGATGTGGGAGTGGTGGATGTGTGTGTGGCTGTATATGTGTGTGTTGGGGGTGGTGTTTGTGGGTATGGTCGATGTGTTTCTGTGTGTTGGGGTGGTGGCTGGGGGTATGGTGGATGTAGTGGATGTGTCTGTGGGTGTTGTGGTGGTGTCTGGGGGTAAGGTGTCTGAGGTGTGTGGTCTGAGGGGTGTGAGGTTTTGTCTGGATATATGGTGGTGGATGTGTCACTGGCTGTTGTGGTGGTGTCTGTGTGTATAGTGGTTGTGGTGTGTGGGTCGGAGGGGGCGGTGGGGGTGTCTGTGAGAATGGTGGCTGTTGTGGTATCTGTGAGTAACTGCTGAGTGCTAATGCACCAGTGTGTCTTGTGGTGCTTGTGTCAATGTGTGCTGCTTGTGTGTGTTGAGGTGGCTGTGCGTGGAAGTGTCTGTGTGCTCAGGACAGATAGGGGAATAGGGAATTTGGATTTGATAGAGGGAGGTGGTAGGGAGGATTGTGTGGGGTGGATGCCTGCTGTCATTGAGGAGGCCAGAGCCTTAAAAGATCTCTGTAGGCCAGACATGTCACTGTGAATGCCTTCCAGGGACGCATTTACCTGCTGAAATTGTCTGGCCAAAACCTGGATGGCATTCACAATGGCAGTCTGCCCCACATAAATACTGCTCAGGAGGTCAATAGCCTCCACACTCAGGGAAGCAGGGGTATCAGGGTCTGGGGTGAGGAGTCTGGGGTGAAGGAGACACTCACCCTCTTGGGTGAGCAGGAATAGCCAACTGGGTGGGGAGCAACAGGTTTGATGACGACAGAACTGGGGGTGGCAGACAAGGATGGTACAGGAGCAGGTCCTGATTGGTCCACCACCACTAGGGAGTGGCCACTGGAGGTAGAATCAGATAATGACAAGTTTGATCTTGTGTCCTCCATGGCACTCCCCTCATTTTCCAGGCCACTGAGTCCCTCAGTGTCAGTGGTGTCATGACTGGAGGTACCATGGCCAGATGCTTCCCCACTTGGTTCTGTCCTGTCGCCTTTGGATGCCTGGGATGATACTGCAAATTCAAACAGAAATAAGGTCACTATATGTTCCTGATCACACCTCAAAAACAGCTGTGATTAGCAAACATTACCGAACTCTATGAAAGTGGCGTCTACATTTACCACACTATTTGCATGCATGTCCCATGAACTGTCAGCAGTAGCCGACAGGAAAATCTGAATCTCAGACAACTCCAATTGCATGGGTCAAGTTATGCAACACAGTAACCATTGAACAAAGTAGAAGGCCTCATCACCTTCAATGGCTTGCCTCAAGTAGCATACCTCAGTTACCTGTTGTCATACAATAGGTCAATGCCAAGTTCATTCCTGCAGATCCCGCACAAGGTTATGCATACATCTATTTGTCACATACACAATCCCACAATAAAAATAATTGATGGTTCAAAATCCTGTCATGTAGCTGACCATGACATATGTGCAATTCCAAACACATGTTGGCATGCACACATGTGTGAGGGACTACAGAAATCATCCCAGGAAGACAGGTAGACCATAATGAAACAGCAGTCAAATAATTTGTCAAAAGTGAAAGGAACACATGCTATCATACAGTCACATTGAATGGCAATAGTGATGTAAATAGACATTCCACACTTACCTAGGGAAAGTATTGATCTGTTGCTGCACCCAAAGAACAATATATACTCTGTCACATGTATTATGGCCACCTTCACATGACCGATAGTAGTGAGGCACCAGCACTCATAACACACTGAAGACAAGTAGGCTCTGGGAGGCAGATGCAAATGTACTCACTTGAGCAGACACATGGCTGAGGACAGTGATCTATCACTTCATTTTGTTTTGGCTGTCACACTGAAGAGTAGTGGACTGTAGTATACATATTACACCCACAACAACAGCCAACATTACTTTATTGATCACTGTACACAGCCATGTGTTGTCCCTGGAGAGCAAATTGTTTGTGGACTGTACTTTGGTGTGTCCTGGGTCCCTGGACTAATAGGCAGGGCACATCAGCATGCACCAACTTCCATACCTATACAAACAGCTACTCATCTTGTGTGTCACACATGGAAAATCCCCAATCTCCAGGGGGCGATGGCCAAAACTAACACATCAAATTGGTAATGTGACTGACAGAAATATACCCTGGACTCACTCACTTGTGGCTGCTGTGCTCTCCTCAAGCCCCCTTCAAGCTCTGGGTAGACCACTACCAGAATGTGGGCCACTGGGGGGGCAGGCTCCAAAGAGGGACAGCCCGAGCTGGACTTCAGCGATCTTTCTAACCCAACGTCTCAGGCCCTCCCACCTCTTCAGACAGTGGGCGGTCTGCCGGCTATGGAAACCTAGGGTCCGCACCTTCCAGGCAATGGCTTGCCATATTCTCTTCTTCTGAAGGGCATTGACATGTATGGAAGCAAGAGACAAATCAAAATATTACAAACACAAGTTTTTGCACAAGTGGTCATGTCACACATGTCAGAATCACCAAGCACTAAATTTGCAACTTGTCAACATACCACAACTGTAAGGCACACATGCTGATAAGTACAGGGCATGACTACTTACTTTTGGAGTTATCCAAAAACTAACCTACTACTCTGTTCATGGCCTACAATGACTAAGCAAGCCTGCTAACATCAGTCAGCCCAGGCTCAAGCAATACGTCCTGTGATGTGAGCCACAATGAAACACTATACACCATTGTGACTTCTGAAGGATAAACTCCTTGGGCCTTGCTGGACCAACACATTTACAATCTGCAACATTGACTCAATGCATACAGTCCCTACCAGCAACTACCATAGTACAGACTTCACCCTAAAACTTGAGTGACAATGAAAGGGTTGGCATGGTGGGCACAGAAAGTCTATATCCTGTGCATGTGTGGACATGTGGCCTACCAAATGCTGACTCATGCCACTTCAGGGTGGATTTCTGTGATATGTACCTGAAGCACAGAACACACATCTGATCATATGTGGCACACCTAGAGAGATAGCATTCAACATGCAACATACAAAGTATGTTTCGTTCAATTTCTGCTATGTAACCAAGCTGCTGAGTCATATGTCATGGCCACCCTGCACTGTGGGTTTGTCAATTGTGCCTTATACCTGTACTGGGTAAATATGACTTATGTGAAGGTGACAACAGAGCTGTGGGAGTACTGGACCTGTCATGAGCCAAAGACACACACTGATAATGATGCAAAATGCACAAATGACCTAGTTCAGGAATTTACCTAAATACCCATTCCTAATCTAGTCAAAGTACTGAGGCATTCAGGGCGACCAGTCTGCCAACCAGTCTGCCTGCAATTGAGACTTACAGCCCTATCTATGCCAGAGGTGAGGGCATAGCTGCATTATGCCCCTACAGTGTCTAAGTCTATTCTCAGACATTCTAAGTGCAGTGTGGCCATATTGAGTACGTGGGCCGGGAGTTTGTCATTATGAACTCCACAGCTCCATGATGGTTTCACTGAAGTCTGCTAAGTTTGGTATCAAACGTCTCAGCACAATAAACCCACACTGATGCCAGTGTTGGATTTATTGTAAAATGTACCCAGAGGGCATCTTAGAGATGCTCCCTGTAATTTAACCAACCATTTAGTGCAGGACTGACCAGTCTGTGCCAGACTTCCACTAACAGACAGGTTTCAGACCTCATGGGTTGAGAGCCCTTGTGCTGTCTGAGGCCAGGAAGAAAGCCTGCTCTGGGTGGAGGTGCTTCACGCCTCCCCCTGCAGGAACTGTAACACCTGGCAGTGAGCCTCAAAAGCTCAGGCCTCCTGTTACAGTGCTCTAGGGCATTCCTGCTAGTGGAGTTGCCTGCCCCCGGACCAAGCCCCCGCTTTTTGTGACAGGTCTGGCAGGAAAATTAGGTAAAACAGGGAGGAGTGTTCACTTCAGCTAGGACCACCCCTAAGGTGTCCAGAGCTGAAGTGACCCCCTCCCTGCAGAATCTTCCATCTTGGTTTGGAGGACAGGGGCCAATAGCATTAGTACTGTGTCCCCCTCCCCAAAGGGAGTGGGCACCGGAAGGATATAGTCACCCTCACGGACAGGAGCCATTGGCTACTGCCCCTTGGCCCCTGTAACACTGCCTAAATTTAGGATTTAAAGGATCCCCTGAACCTAGCTCACTAGATTCCTGGTGACCTCACAAAGATAAGAAGAAAGAAGAAGGACTGCTATACTGACCCCCCAACCGAGAATATTACAGACATCAACTGACTCAGCCCCAGCCCTACAGGGCTGTCTGCAGCTTTAGAAGCCCTGCTACAAACAGACAATGCATCCTGCAGGACCAGCGACCTCTCCAAACCCCCAGAGGACTGCCTGTCCACTAGATGACCAAGAACTCCAGAGGACAGCAGTCCTGTCCACAAGAAACTCCAACAAGGACTCCAGAACTGCCCCCAATCAGCCAGTCCTGCCCACTCTGCACCAAATGGCCATGGCCCGAGTCCAGGTGGCCCACTGGTCTAGAGCAGGTCCCCAGGTGATTCTGACCTTGCTTCCACCCTGGGTTTACCCCTCCTGGCCAGCACAACAACATCTGTAGCCTAAATCTGAAGGAACCCCCCTCCCCAACCATGAGAGAACCGGACGAAGATTCCCGAAGCCTCAAGGTAACCCTGCACCGCAGCCCCCTGGCCTTGGGGAATCCGACCACCAGTCCAGCAAAGTTCAGCAGACAGCCCTCCTCCTTGTTCAGCCTGTGATTTTCTGGCACTAAACCTGTGTACCCAGCCTGCAGCATCTTTGTGACCCCTGGGGTCCCCGTTTGAAAAGCACTGGAAGCCCGACCCTGTGTTTGCACTCTGCACCCGGCGCCCCTGTGGGGCTAAGAGTGTGTGTTTGATGCTGACCTGTGCTCACCTAAACCTCCCAGGACTGCTCTGTGAAGTTGTGGGTACTTACCTGCTGGCAGATCTATTTCTGCGTGTCCCCAGCCTGCAGAGGATCCCATTCGAAATCCGACAGTAACTTTGACCTCTGCACCTGTGTTGCTGGTGGTGTGCGTTTGAGGTTAACTTGAACCCCAACCAGTGGACATCCTAACCCCCGGAGACTGGAACTGTAAGTTGAGTACTTACCACAAAACTAGACTAAAGCTTCTCCCCCCCCCAGAACTGTGTTGAAAATTGCGGTGTCAACTTTTGAAATAGAAAATTGCTACTTACTTGTAAATCGTTTTCTTTGCCAAATATAAACAAGGTGGTGTTGATACATATGCTTGATACTTACTTGCTAATGTACTTACTTGCAACAAGATCTTCTTGGTTCTAGAAATAAAGTAACAAAATATATTTTGTGATAAAAACAATTGGCCTGGAGTTAGTCATTAAGTATGTACCTCATTTATTGCCTGTGTGTGTACAACAAATGCTTTGCACTATCCTTGGATAAGCCTTACTGCTCGACCACACTACCACAAAAAAGAGCATTAGTATTATCTCATTTTTAAATATTATATACAGAGCCAGCTTCCTACAGCAGGTCTACAGGGAGTAGGCACAGTGCCAAATTTGCATGGCCACAGTGACTTTCTCACAGCCTGGAGTATGTCCCGTACTGGGAGATACATTTGACAGGTCCTGCAGGAGGAGCATACAGAACCTACATGACACTAAAATTTCCATCATGTAGCCATCATCAATGTGTCTTGTGGCTTGTGTGGCAACCTGAAAGGCACTGTGAGTAATGCTATGCCTCCCAAACAACGGTTTGGCAAGGTCAGACGTGGGGTGGAAGATCTGTGGCATAATACAAATTGCTTACAAGATCCTCAAATGACTCAAACAAGACGCATACACACCTCATGCTGTCATGCACATACATGTTGTCTGACATTTTCTACCATCATATCCAAAGAAATGTCATTGTATGGCAGTGCAGTCTCCTTGCCTAAATATATGATTCTAACACAAGGAGGATCTAGGCCTCATAACACATAACACATCACACAACACAATGTGAGTGTCCAAAACATGTAGTACTTTACACCAATACCTCCACTATGTACACCCCATTGATGCCTCACACAAACTGTGACAACAGGGGCACAAGAAGTATGAATGGCACATGGGGCAAATTGTAGCTTGTGAGGAAGGAAAGAAAGGTATATAACAGAGTCAATTGGTGCCTATGAGACTCTAACCTGCTCCTCTGGTGAGCCATAGAGTTGACCATGCAGTTGAAGGACCTCGTCCACAAGCTTCTCCATCTCCTCTGGAGAGAAGGCAATCAATCAATCAGTCGCATTTATAAAGCGCGCTACTCACCCATAAGGGTCTCAAGGTGCTGGGGGGGGGGGGTCAGTGCTCGAAGAGCCAGGTCTTGAGCTGCCTTCTGAAGGGGAGGTGGTCTTGTATGGCATGAAGGTGACTGGGGAGAGAGTTCCAGGTCTTTGCTGCTAGGTAAGAGAAAGACCTGCCTCCGGCGCTGGCTTTGCGAATGCGAGGTACGGCTGCCAGGGCTTGTCCGGTTGAGCGTAGGGTGCGAGGAGGAGTGTAGAAGGAGATGCGGTGGTTGATGAGTTTTGGTCCGAGGTTGTGCAGGGCTTTGTGTGCGTGGGTGAGGAGTCTGAAGGTGATCCTCTTGTTGACTGGGAGCCAGTGGAGTTTATTCAGGTGTCCGGAGATGTGGTGGTGGCGGGGTATGTTCAGGATAAGTCGTGCGGCGGCGTTCTGGATTCGTTGAAGTTTCCTCTGTAGCTTGATGGTGATGCCGGCGTACACAGCGTTCCCATAGTCCAAGCGACTGGTGACGAGGGCGTGGGTGACGGTCTTCCTGGTGTCGGTGGGGATCCAGCGGAAGATCTTGCGGAGCATGCGGAGGGTGTTGAAGCATGCTGAGGTCACCGAGTTGACCTGTCTGGTCATGGAGAGGGAAGAGTCCAGGATGAAACCGAGGTTGCGTGCGTGGTCGGTGGGTTGGGGAGTGCTGCCTAGGGCGGGAGGCCACCAGGAGTCGTCCCAGGCGGTTGGTGTAGGGCCAAGGATGAGGACCTCCGTCTTCTCTGTGTTCAGTTTAAGCCGGCTGTCTGTCATCCAGTTCGCTACTTCCTTCATGCCTTCGTGTAGTCTGGCTCTTGCTGAGGCGGGGTTGTTGGTGAGGAATAGGATGAGCTGGGTGTCGTCTGCGTAGGATATGAGGTTGAGTCCGTGTTTGCGTGCGATGTTCGTCAGGGGGGTCATGTAGATGTTGAAGAGGGTGGGGCTGAGGGAGGATCCCTGGGGGACGCCGCAGATGATCTCCGTAGCTGTGGATCTGAAGGGGGGTAGGCGGACTCTCTGGGTTCTTCCGGAGAGGAAGGAGATGATCCATTCCAGGGCCTTGCCTCTGATGCCAGCGTTGCTGAGGCGACGTATCAGGGTACGGTGGCAGACCGTGTCGAATGCTGCAGAGAGGTCCAGGAGTATGAGGGCCACGGTTTCTCCTTTGTCGGTCAGGGATCTGATGTCGTCCGTGGCTGCGATGAGGGCGGTCTCGGTGCTGTGGTTGGCTCTGAAGCCGAACTGTGAGGGGTCGAGTGAGTCGTTGTTTTCCAGGGCGGTGGTGAGTTGAGCGTTGACTATTTTCTCAATCACTTTGGCGGGGAACGGTAGGAGCGAGATGGGCCGGAAGTTTTTGAGTTCGGTGGGGTCTGCTGTTGGTTTCTTTAGGAGGGCGTTCAGTTCGGCGTGCTTCCAGTTCTCTGGGAAGGTGGCGGTGGAAAAGGATGTGTTGATGACGTCTCGGAGGTGGGGTGCGATGATGTTGTCGGCTTTGTTGAAGATGTGGTGCGGGCAGGGGTCGGAAGGTGATCCTGAGTGGATGGAGTTCATGACGCGGGTGGTTTCCTCTGTGGAGGTTGGGTTCCAGGTGTGGATGGTGTTGTTGTCGGTGGCGGGTTCCGGTGGAAGGCTCGTGTTGGTTGTGGTGAAGCTGTTGTAGATGTCGGTGATCTTGTGGTGGAAGAAGGCTGCGAGGGAGTCGCAGAGGTCCTGTGAGGGAGGGATGGAGTTGTTTTCGGCGTCGGGGTTGGAGAGCTCTTTGACGATGCCAAATAGTTCCTTGCTGTTGTGGGCGTTGCTGTCTAGTCTGTTCTGGAAGGCTGATTTTCGTGCTGTGCGGAGGAGTTGGTGGTGTTTGCGGGTGGCGTTTTTGAGAGCAGACATGTTCTCGTCGGTCTGGTTGAGGCGCCAAGTTTTCTCGAGGGTGCGGCATCCTTTTTTGGAGTCCTTGAGGTCGGGGGTGAACCAGGAATTTTTCTTGTGGCTGTTTCTGTTTGCTTGGGTCTTCAGGGGGGCCAGGAGGTTGGCGTAGTCTGAGATCCAGCTCGTGAGGTTGTTGGCGGCTTCTTTGGGGTCTGTAGTGCTGGTGGGAGGGTTCTGAGAGAGGGTCGATGCGAGTTGTTCCGAGGAGATTCGGTTCCACTGTCTTCTTGGTGGTTGTTGGGCGTGGTGGTGTACGTTGGTCTTCTTGAAGCTGAAGTGGACACAGCTGTGGTCTGTCCAGGAGAGTTCGGTGGTGTGGCTGAAAGAGATGTGTTTGCTGGAGGAGAAGATGGGGTCGAGCGTGTGTCCGGCGTAGTGGGTGGGGGTGTTGACTAGTTGTTTTAGTCCCAGGTTGGCGAGGTTGTCCAATAAGGCGGTGGTGTTGTTGTCGGTGCGATTCTCCAGGTGGAAGTTGAGGTCCCCTAGGAGGATGTAGTTGGTGGACGGGAGTGCGTGTGGGCTGATGAAGTCTGCGATGTCTTCGCTGAACTTTGTGCATGGTCCTGGTGGTCTGTATATGAGGGTGCCTCTGAGGGTGGTCTTGGGGTCGCTGTTGATTGAGAAGTGGAGGTGCTCGGCGTCGGGTAGTGAGTTGTCGGTGTAGGTTGTGATGCGGATGGAGCTCTTGTGGGCGATGGCGATGCCTCCTCCGGTGCGGTTGGTGCGGTCTTTCCTGATGATTTTGTAGCCGTCTGGGATGGCTATGGCGATGTCGGGTGACGAGGAGGGGTTCATCCAGGTCTCGGTGAGGAAGGCGATGTCCGGGTTTGTGGAGTCGATGAGGTTCCACAGTTGGATGGCGTGCCTGTGGACGGATCTGGTGTTGACCAGGATGCAGTCGAGGTTGTTTCCAGGCAAGTCGTTCCTGTTGGGTGTGGTGTGGGTTCCTAGGCAGGTGAAATGGCAGTTGCGGCAGGTGAAGGGTCCGTGGGTCCGCTTCGGGGTGGCGCGGCAGCAGCCCGGCGTGCGGCCGGGGTTGAGAGCGGTGAGGGCGGCGGAGCTGTGGGTCAGGCGGGGGAGGTGGGGGTCGCGGGGGCCAGGGGTTGTGGCGCTAGGCGCGGTCCAGGCGCGGACGGGCGCAGACGGGCTTGCCTTAGGCGCGCCTTTGGCGCGCCAGCGGCGCGGCCGCCATTTAAGGGTAGCCGGGGAGGAGGGGTCAGCTGGGAGGCGGGAGGCGGGCGGGCGGGGGAATCTGGAGGCGGGAAAAGAAAAAGAGGCAAAAAAGGCGGCAAAAGAACGGCGGCAAAAAACGGCGAGAAGGCCAAGAAAACTCTAAAGGGAGGGGCTGAGAAAAGAGGAAGAGCGGCGGGAGGGGGCACACAGCACTCAGGGGCACACGCACGGGATACACGGGGAAAAGGAGGATTCCGGTCAGTCCGTCAACACAAGCACTCGGGGTACACGGGTAAAGAAGGAGCACACTCGCACACACTCACAGGAGGAGAACGGTGAGGAGGGCAGTCAGGGACTGGTGGCGCTGCGTGAGCAGGGGAGCGACCTACCCGAGGGTCAGTGGTCGCTACCTCTGCCTCGCAGCGGCCGCCATTTAAGGGTAGCGGGGGAGGAGGGGTCAGCTGGGAGGCGGGAGGCGGGCGGGGCGGGGGAATCTGGAGGCGGGAAAAGAAAAAGCAGCAAAAAAGGCGGCAAAAGAACGGCGGCAAAAAACGGCGAGAAGGCCAAGAAAACTCTAAAGGGAGGGGCTGAGAAAAGAGGAAGAGCGGCGGGAGGGGGCACACGGCACTCAGGGGCACACGCACGGGATACACGGGGGAAAGGAGGATTCTGGTCAGTCCGTCAACACAAGCACTCGGGGTACACGGGTAAAGAAGGAGCACACTCGCACACACTCACAGGAGGAGAACGGTGAGGAGGGCAGTCAGGGACTGGTGGCGCTGCGTGAGCAGGGGAGCGACCTACCCGAAGGGGCCCTTTCAGCTGCTGGCCGTGTCGTGATTGCTTCCAGAGGTGGGACACAGCAGCTGAAGTGGTGGAGGTGTTGATGGCAGCAGTGTCAGGAGTCAAGTAACTGATTTTGCACATGCGCCACGTACACGTTCATCACCACTAATAGCCACAGCCATTGGCCTGCGACCACCACAGGCAACAACGTTAGCCTATGGCTGTGTCTCCTGCGGTTGGTAACGCCCGCCACGCGGATGACATCTGCCAGCAGCTGTGGGTGGTTTCTGATGTCCAGTGGAGCAGCTTAGGCATCCGCCATTTTGGCATTTGGAAATACGGCACATGGCCCTGTTAAATGTCTCACAACAACAATATATGTGTCAGATCATCAGAAACATCCTTAATCAGTCTTGTTGTGTAGGTCCTACTACATAATCACCAGTATAGGGTGTTGCTGGCCACATATGGCATATGACAGTAGCACACTATCCACCACCGCTGTGGTATTTTTGGGGGTTGACTGTCAGATTTTGAGTGGCAAATGAGTAGCAGACTAAAACCTTGGTGTGGACACATGCGTTAACAATCATGGGGTCACATTTGACCCTTGTGTAGTTGACAGCTGTGATGTGTACTGGTTGTAATGTATTTCCAGTCAGAAATGCTTTGTCACATGATTTTGTTTGTATGCATCATGTATGTTGATGTGGGCACAGTGACTAAAGGTCCAACTCATGTATTTTCACACATAGGTACCCTGGGAGAGGGAGGATGCGACAAGCTCCTGTCTACCGTCCATTGCCAGACCTTCATACGATGGAGGAGTGCCACTTAATTGAGCTGTACTGTCCGACTAGGCAAACAATCGTGGATTCATGCCGTCAGTTGGAGCCAGATATGATACTAACAAACAATAATCCATGCTGCATACCACCCATTGTTCAAATCATGACAGTATTGCATTTCCTGGCCACGGGGTCCTTACAACATACAGTGGCCCTATCTGGTGGAATGTTCTAACCTTTTTTTTGGCATGGTGTTTAGAGATTTCCTCTCAGCAGTGTGGAAACACATTGTCAGCTATATCAGGTTCCCCAACGTGAGGATCTAACCAATGTGAAGGCTGATTTCTATGGTTTTGCCCACCTCCCACATGTGGTGAAAGCCACTGATGGCACACATGTTGCCTTGGTGCCTCTGCAGGCCACTGAACAAGTCTATCTGAACAGAAGAAACTTCCACTCCATCAACGTGCAAGTGGTCTGTTTATCTGATGTCTACATCTCAAACGTCTGTGCCCATTTCCTTGGATCAGCCCATGATTCTTTTATAATGCGGAACAGCACTATACACCAGCTGATATCACAACTGCAACCAGAGAGAGCCTGGCTGGTTGGTAAGTCATGTCTGCCCTGACTGTGTGTAAGCAATGTCAGGTGCTACAATCATGAAGTCAGTGACTCATTGTTGCACTTATGTCCCATTCTTTAACAGGAGACTCAGCATATCCAAACCTTCCTTGGTTATTGACGCCACTGGGGAATCCAACTACCCCAGGGGAAGACTGCTTCTATGAGGCCATGGAAGAACACGCCGGGCAGTGGAGCGGGCTTTGGGGCTCCTGAAGGACAGATTTCACTGTCTTGACAGGACTGGCGGAGCTCTCCTCTACCCACCCGGGAAAGTGTGTCAGGTCACTGTGGCAAGCTGCATGCTCCACAGGTGAGTACACTTCAATTGAGAGCTAAGACATAGGGGTATTTAGGCAAGTGGTCACTTGGCTGATGGTTGGAGTTACTGAAACAAGGCCTCGTGCGAGTTCCAGTCAAGTCACTCCCTCTACTACACACACTATATAAATGGTATCCTCCCAGATGAGTACACTTAAATTGAGAGTTAAGACGCAGGGATAATTGGGGAAGTGAACACTGGGCTGGTGGTTGGAGTTACTGAAACAGGGCCTCCTGGCTTTACAGTCAGGTCACTCCCTCTGCTTCCCAACACTTGACATATGGTATCATCCCAGATGATAAAAGCTCCATTTGGGCATATGGAATGTGCTGGGCCATGGCAGCTGTGATGTTGGGTCCAATAATACACATTGACAGTGTTAAAACTCAGGTACTCTGGGTATTGGATGTCAGTGAGGTACATGAACAAGACAGTGGCAAAAGCTGAGCTCTGAGCATGCATGACATTGCATTTTTGTTGCAGTTGTTTTGCTTAACAGGGAAAGTGCAATAGCGAGTGAATGAACAAAAGTGTGTGTAGGGTGATCTATGGGATGGTGGAAAAAGGGGTGCCTAATTTATTAAAAATTCAATAAACGGTGGTCGAGGTTCTTTGGCTCCCTGTGAAAATGCAAAGGATTGTGGTCTGTGAAGGAGTGAGCTTTATAGTGTGATTTGCAGGTATGTCCAGTGGACCAATGTATGTCAGCTGTGTTGTTTTTTAATTAATCAAATGTGCTTTTGTTTTGTTACTTTGCTGGACGCATACTGCAGTGGTCAACCACCATTGGCTTACCACCGCAAGAAGACAGCCACGGTGACTGTGTGTTTGTAATGTGCTTGGGGCGGCCGCTCATGGCGCTGGAGGTCAGACCTTCTAGATACAAGCCGCTGCGCTGCTGTCAGTCTGCCTTTTTATCTTGGTGGGCAGAGTTCCAGCCTGTTTGAATTGTAATACGGTGGTCTGGGGACCGCTGGCACAGCAGTCTTTTTAGGAATGCCAACAATGAAGTCTGACAGCCAAACTCATAATCAGTCCTAAGGTCCTAATTATGAGTACAACAGTCGTAAGACCACTGTTCTCGTGGTGCTGGTTCGACCACAGTAATCTTGGCACTCCGATCACCAGATTATGATGTTGGCAGTTGGACCACCAGGAGACCACCACCACTGCCATGATCATGAATCCCGATGGGTTGGTGGCGGTGCAAGTCGTGCTGATCATCACTTACCTTTCCACCAGCCTTTCCATGGCAGTGGAAAGGCTGGTGGAAAGGCAGGAACGGGGACACAGAGTGGGGTCCCTGCGCTGCCCATGACCATGCCCATGACCATGTTGTGGACAGTGCAGGAGCCCCCATGTCAGCACACCTGGAATGCGCACTGTGTGCAGACAGTGGGCATTCCCAGTGTGCTGTCAGCGCCGACAGTGCAGCAGCATTGACATCGGCCCTCAGGGAGAGCCAAGGCCAATGCCGCTGCACTGTCAGTGCTGGCCAGCCCAGTGGAGAAGTCATAATACGGCAGTGGGGAAGCCGACGGTCTAGTGGCTGCCTTGTCACCGCCATATAAGCTGTCTGGCGGTTGCACAACGCGGATCATAATTAAGCCCTTAGGCTAGCCTTTGAAATTTGATGTTGTTATAGCATGTTTTTGTGTAGCATGTGTGAATTTATGGCATTGTGGCAGGCCTTATTGTGAAATGTAATGTTTATTTGTATTTTATATGTGTCTTCTATGTGTTTAACATTGGGCTTGATGCTTTTACTGTGCTTTATTCTCTACTGGGGTTGCAAAAGTTTTTGATGGGTTTTATATGTTTTTTTCCTCACAGGTTTTTATTTTCAGATGTCAGGCTTCAATTTTAATGTGCACACATTTTTATTTTTGTCAAGGAAAAAGAGTAAATAATGTTTATTATTTTAAAACATCTCCTTAATTATTCAGAACTCCTGTAGTGTTTGTTTATTTGTTTTCTAATTTGTCAGAGTTTGGATGGATTCCTGAGTTATTGGAGTTATTATGGATGTTCTATTTTTCTCTGGTTTAGTATTTTCATTTTCAGCCTCTTTTTTATTGATTTTTTTGTTCTATTTTTTTTTTATCACCAGGTCACTGTCTAGGACTTCAGCTACGAAACCATAAGTGACATTGTGCTTTATTTTTTTATGTTATTTAATGGGTAGTTTTAATTGTTCTGATCTTATGTTTGTTTACTTATTCCTATATATTATGTATATTCTATACATGTGATTTTTATGGTGTTAGCATATTTTTACACATAGTAGAAAATTATTTGTTTATTTAAAACAATGTTAGTTATTTTGCATTGCATATATATTTACGTTTAAATATGTATTATAGTAAATTCTAATTATCAGTATGAATGTTTGCTGTTTAAATTGTTTTATTCAGATTGGTATTTTGAATTTGCTTTAATATTATTTAGAAGTAAAAAAATATATTACATGAGTGTTTGTGTTTTAGGGAGGTTAATTATGTTGTTGTTTACTGTGTTTTTTCAGTTGGGTTCTGCTATTGAGACTGTCCTGGATTGTTAGTAAAGATTCTTTCTTTGGATGCCAGGAGCTTATGTATTTCTTTAGTGTGTTTGGATATTTTTGGTTTGAATTGTGCTAGTGATTGTTCCATTCTGAACTCTGTGTAGCCTTTTTCTTTTTTAAATATTTCAAGGAATTGGTAGAGTGTAGGGTAGATTCTTCAAAGTTATCCTTGAAAGGAATTGTGCCACTTTCAATTGTTTCATTTGTCTTTGCTTCTTGAGATATGGTGTTTTCATAGATGTTCCACCATGGACTATGGTCAGATGTAGCATCTTCCGCATTTCAGATTCGGAAATTGCGAGTCTGTGCGACTCGCAATTTCCGAATCGCAAATGCGGATGCAGAACAGTGTCTCAGACACCGTCTGCTACTCGCTATGGGTTCGCAAAGACCCACCTCATAAATATTAATGAGGTGGGTCGCATTTTGCGACCCCATAGCGAGTCCCTGCACTCACAGGGATGGTGGCCTGCTGAAGTCAGCAGACCTCCATGTCTGTGACTGCTTTTTAAATAAAGCAGTTTTTTGATTTTTTTATTTTGCAGCCGTTTTCCTTAAAGGAAAACGAGTTGCAAAATAAAAAAAATAACGAAACCATTTGGTTTCGTTTTTTCAGAGTAGGCAGTGGTCCATTGGACCACTGTCTGCTCTGTAAAAAACTTTTGGGCAACATTCACAAAGGGGAAGGGGTCCCCTGGGGACCCTTTCCCTTTTGCAAATGAGTTACCACCAGTGTGACACTGGTGGTAACTGCGAATTGCTTTGCGACTGCATTCGCGGTCACAAAGCAATTCTGCATTGCGATGCGAGTCGCAAGTAGGAAGGGAACACCCCTTCCTATTTGTGAGTCGCATTCACAATTTGCGAGTCGGAACCGACTCGCAAATTGTGAATGTGCATCGCAGAAGACTGTTTGCATGGCGCAAACTGCGATTTCCGCAGTTTGCACTATGCAAACAGCGTACTACATCTGGCCCTTAGATACTTGACTGTGGCCTACACAGTGGATGTGACCAGTCAAAGTATCCTTAAAATAATAATCCATTAGTGAAGCTAGTTTTGTTCATATTGTTGATAACACGGGGATTCTATTAGTATATCATAATGTTTAGTGAATTCAGTTACTAGCTATTAAAAAATGTTCATGTACAAATTCTAGGTTAATTGCATAATCCATACTCCAGGTGGATTTCTGTAGGTACACAATACTTTCTGGTTATCATGAGAGTGGACCTCCTCAATTGCAGTGTGTGGGTGGATGTTAAGTATGGTAGAAATCATTACCTTCTCAAAATCTATGATGTTTTTGCGTTATAGTTGTTTCAGTTTTTTGTTTGATACATGTTAGCATTTCTTTGTAATTTGTAAAACAACTTCTCTGTGCCGCTCTTGGAGCCCGGGAGCAACCCCTGACTGGGGCTGGTTTGCAGCATCAAACTGACATGAATTCTGACCTGGTAGTTCTGCCATGAAGCCTCTGCAAACTATGGCCAAATGGAGGGTTTTTATAGCACCTAAGCACCAATTTTCACCTCATCTGTATAATTTTGGCTACCATAAAGTCACAACAAGAGAAACTAAGTATGGTGATAAATGTGTTATCTTGATTTACTTGTAGAAGTTTTAGTCTCCACTGCAAGCTTCCATATCAACATAGCAGAAACTATAACCTAACATACAAAAAATGTCACCCTTTATAGGAGGTGAATATGATGCTAAAACGTCTGTATCTGTCTAAAATTCATACTTTTTAAAAGAAGGAAATAAAAGAGTCTACGGGCAAGCTGATAATAAAAACAGAAGAGACGTAGCTGGGCTCTGTTACAGAGTTCATGACATTCCAGGTAGTTAATTGAGATAGTATCATTTAAAGAACATCTATAAGACCATAAATTGCAGCTAATACTCATATGGCTACTGATAGAATAAAATACGTTATAAAGTGATGAATAAAGCCATGGGACAAAATCTCATATACAACTCATAAAAAGTTGCATAAAATATTGTGTAAAATATTGTACATAAATATTGCTTAAAAACGACAATATATATGATCGTATGTGCGTTGATAGATTAAAAGGAAATCAGGCTTGGCATTGTATCTATAACTGATGAAGCTAGGTGCATAAAATAAAAATAGGAGAAGAAAAAAATTGATGCAAGTGTCCCTTTAGCACACTGTTTGTCATTTTGTTTCAGAAAAGTAGGATCAGCCTTTTTTCCTTCTACACTAGAAGCGAGGCTTGAACTTAGTTAATTTTTTTCCGAATTGGCGATGGGGTCATATAGGCCCTCATTTAGACTTCGGCGGATGGAAAATCCCATCTGCCGAAGTTTTGATGGGAAGGTTGCCGCCAATGTGGCTGCCTCCCTGCTGTGGCCATTACGAGTTTCCCACTGGCCCAGCAGGAAATGGCCTACTGCATTGTCTCCGGCCCATAATAGAGTTGGTGGCTATGCTGTAGTGCATATGGTGCACTAGCACCTGTCTCAAAGTTCACTGTCTGAAAAGCAGACACTGAGCTTTGCGATGGGGCGGGCCAAGGGGGCCCCTGCACTGCTCATGCCAAGTGCATGGGCAGTGCAAGGGCCCTCCTGGGGCACCCTGCAACACGACTCCGCCAGGTGTTTCATGGCAGTGCTACCGCCATGAAACAGCTGGCAGAGAAGGGAGTCGTAATCACCAGGGCAGCGCTGTTTACAGCGCTGCCCTGGCAGCTTAGTACCGCCAGCACTACCACACTGTCCTGTGGAGGAAAAGTGGTAATACTGGCAGTATGACCGCAGCGATAATGTGGCGGTCGGACTGCCACTGAAACCCTGGCGGACTTAAGACTGCCAGGGTTGTAATGAGGACCATAGTCTCCTTAAAACCCAGGGGTCTTTGCTTTTCCCTGTAAGGATGAGGCACCTGAAATGGCATAACTGTTTCTTGTGTTGTTTCTTTGCCTTGGGTTTAGCATCAGATGATGAAGGAATTGAGTATATACACTGGAAAATCTCTTGTAGATACAGAAAAACCAAGGAAGGTCGAATCCCTTATGTATTGGCTCTTAATGGCATTCCTTGTTCAAGTTGTTGGATGCTCAAATGTTAGAAGAGAAGTTTGCCCATCATATTGTGCACATATCACAAAAGTGATGGAATTGCAAAAAAATGATTGAAATACAGGTTTTGAACATGAATGCAGAATTGTGTCGAGTGTAACAGGCAAATTCCAAGGGGTAACTCCCAAGTGTGGTAGAGAAAACTGTTGTGCATTTTTTGATATCACCCCATGGACTTATGTTCCTGATATGTGGATATAGGCTATCATTTTGAGGTGTAACATTGTCCAATTATAGGTACCATTCTGGATGACTTAATTTAGTTCAGAGCCTGTACTGTTTTCCTTTCTTTTTCATTTTGGAAACTGGATCAAATTGACTTTGGATTTGAAGGTCTCTTGAATCCCTAAATGGACTAAATCCCAGACATTGGAACGTGTTGAAATCATAGTCAAATGTATTCAGTTATTAATACAGATAACATAATGCACACATAAAAAGTTTCACTGAGAACAATAATATAAATAGGTACACAGTTAACAGATGAAAAATTCACAGAGTTGTGAAACGTACTGCGCATTTAAGAAAATACCCCACAGCAAACAAACAGAAACATTGGCAACCATATGCAAGAAATGAAATGCAGGTCGACATTGTAAAAATGCCTCTCTTGTTAAGTCTTGTTTCTGAATGACTCAATCTAGTTCAGAGCCTGTACTGTTTTCCTTTCTTTTTCATTTTGGAAACTGTGTCAATTTGACTTTTGGATTTGAAGGTCTCTTGAATCCCTAAATGGACTAAATCCTAGACATTGGAACGTGTTGAAATCATAGTCAAATGTATTCGGTTATTAATACAGATAACATAATACACACATAAAAAGTTTCAGTAAAACAATTATATAAATAGGTACATAATTAACGGATTACAAATTCACAGAGTTGGGAAACATAGTGCACATTTAAGAAAAGACCCCACAGCGAAGCAACCTGAAACATTGGCAACCATACGCAAGAAATAAAATGTAGAGCAACATTGTAAAAAGGTCTCTCTTGTTAAGATAGGAAGTAAAAATCTACACCTAAAAGGTGCATAACATTTACAAAAAAGTGTAAAGTGCAATAAGGTCTGCAAGAGACACCATCACAGGAGCATACAAGAATGTGTTTTGGACCAAACTGGCCTAGGGGGAAACATAGGTTACACCTGATAGAGCCCAATCGAAATCTTGTAAGGAGCAAACTTTCCCTCACTTTGATAACCTGCAATAAACAGGGATCAACCCCTTGATTCATCTTAATCACAACAAGCTCCTGCACAGATGATTTCTTCAATACACTTGCTTCTCTTATAGCCATGGTCTGTTTTTTAAATTCATTCTCAGCTGAAAGCTTCTCGGGCTTACTCAATGTCTACGAGGAAGTAAATAGCTGTGGCCGACCCAGGTCAATTACAGTATTCCTGATATAGTTTAGCCAGGGAATTTTACAACCCAGGTCATCTGACATACAGTGTATTATAACTTCCCTATGAAGGGCTGCATGCTCGTTAGTCCAAATAGACATTCAAAGGAGCAAAGGCGCAAGCTTGATATCACCCTCAACGTAGCCAGGGCCAAGCTCCTCATGCACACTAAAGCACAGACTGCTGGACCCAACTCCCACCGGCCGTCTGCAAAATCTGTCCTCTTCCATTTGCACTGAAGAGGTGTACCAATAACCCCAGATTGGTGCCCCATACTTTAATACTGTAGACATTTTAACCGATACACCTCAAGCAAGGGTAGAATCTGTTTATTGCTAACCCTAGATGAAAATTCGAAAACTGAGCCAACTGCCACATTAAATCGGGAACAGCGCTTAGCTATGCAAGATAGCCAAATCCCTTTATCATCAAATGTCACAGCCAAGGATGGGAACTCATGAACACGGCTAATAGCCTGACCTTTAATTCTCACCAACCCCAGTTTACTCTGAGGCCTACCACAGACCATATCATGTGATTTTGTGATATTAACTTTCAGGTCTAGATCATCTATGTATTCCACGAAGGCATCCACTGCCCCCCTGTAGTTTGTTCATGGTTTGCAACATTAAAACTGCATCATCGGCATACAAATAAAACTGGCACACTGTTCCCATTTACAACTGGTGTATCCTTACATGTATCTACTAAATAATTATACAGGTCATTGGTAGAGAAGAGAAATGAAAGTTGTCCTAAAACACATCCCTGACGCACCCCTCTAAAAAGATTAAAAAATGCAGTTCATTCACCTTTCAAACCGTACCTTACAGAGGCTTTAGTTCCAACATGGAGTGCCTGTACAAAATCCGCAATAGAATTGAGTGCACCCATCTTATATAGTGATCCCCACAACTTGGAATGCTTGACCCTGTCAAAAGCATTACTAAGGCCCATGAAAGCTTGGTATAGGGTACCTTTCCTAGCAAACTTATATTTGCCAATTAGCAGGTTTAAACACTGCTCCTGGGTCCCCAACTTATCTCTGAACCCAAACGGACCTGATCAGGCTCTTAATAGTCTGTTCCTCTACCCAGATCTCGATTCTCCATAGAATAATGCGGCCCAGGATCTTAACCTTTGAATCTAAAAGAGAGATAGGGTGATAGCATTTAGGATCACACTGATTCCCTTTTTTAAACACAGGTACTATACTCAATGACTTCCATGAGGGGGGGATCTCATGCCTTACAGCAGCATTTAAGATCTTTTCAATAATCGGAGTCCAAAAATGAGCATTTTCTTTATAGAGGTCTATGGGTATGCCATCCGGCCTAGGCGCCTTATTTGCTAGGCTCTCCTTAATAGTAGCAATCCACCTCATCAAGGCAGAATGATGCCTATGCTATGGCAGGGTTCAGCCAAGTCCTCCTCTTCTGCCCTAGGTACCCCGTGAGAATAGATATTGCTAAAATGATAAGTCAGCTTTCCAGCGGAATATTACACCCCATCCATTCAGTAGTATCCGTTGCAACTTATTTTATTAACAATACTCCAGAACATCCCCATCTTCCTAGAAGGGCAGGCTAGGATAAGGTTTTCCCACTCCTCATCTTTCATCTCCCGTTTTCCAGTTTTAATTAGTGACTTGCACTGTGTCCTGGCCTCGATGACTCTCCCTGCCTCTGGGGAGCAGGTTCAACTCCTCGAGCAGACCCTTTCTAGCAGCTTTGCATGATTTGCCATAGCAACCACGCCGACCTTTAATTGATGTTCTACCCACGCCATTAATAATGGCTCTAATAGAATTATTCAGCTTATCCGTGGCATCCATAACCTCAACAAGAGGTGGATTTTATAACAGAAGTACATCAAAAAATCAAATTTAAATGATATTTCATTAGGGGACACAAAAACAGATGAAATATTGACACATCGCCAGCTTACCCTAAGACCTTGGCTCATAATTACCATACCCCTGGGCCCCATAGCAGGAGGTAAGCACCTGGTGATGGGCAATTCAAAAGTTATCACAAGAGGTTTATGGTAGCTATACTACATCTCCTGTACCCCACCCAATTGTACAACATGGCTCACTCTACCCACAAAGACCGGGGCCTGCCCAACAGGATTATTCAACAGTTCAGCAGTATTTATCAACCCACAGTTCAAGAGAACATTAAATAATTCCCCCCCCTCTGAAATCCATGCTCTGGTCATCAGTTAAGCTGAAATCCTTCCTATTAAAAGGATTAAGCATGGTCAAGTTAGTACAAATTTTAGCGTTGAAATCCCCTGCAACAATAATACAAAAGTCACTGGGCATTGACTCCATTCTTGATCTAAACATGGCTAGGACAGAGGACAAAGCTTGAATTTGACAGCCCTGTTCCCACACCTCATTGTAAAAATTGACAACCAGGATAATAAACTTAATAGAAAAGACGACCCACACAATTAGGATACCCTCGTGGTTACAGCTAATTTGATAAGCATTACCAGCCCTCCCCTGGGGCTCTGACCAGCAGCACGAACAGTAGGAACAGACAACCTCAGGAACCCATCCCACACTGTCTCCTCCTGTGATCAAGTCTCTTGCAACAGTACAAAATAAAATGCAGAAATGTACTCCACCCATTTAGCAACCTGTAGCTTGGATTCATGCCCTGCAATGTTCTAACAAAAAAGCTGCAGCAAGGAGTCCTCCCCCTGAGATTCATTGACAGTTTTATGAACATTTCCCCCACTTATAATGTTTGGCCACGACTCATCGCATAAGGTAATACTGACAGAATTTACAAATCAGTCGTCCTCCAAGCCAAATAGGACAGAAAAAGAGTTGCTAAGACTGATAGGTGGCTGGGTGCTGGGCAGCCTAGGATCACAAAAAGTTTGTAAGGTACCCAGTGGAGGTAGGTGCCTATAGAAAAACACCAATGGAACTAGCCTAATTTTATCACCCGTAGAGTTATAGTACATACAAGTGGAGATTAGGCGTTTGGCCATTCTTGGGTACCGGCAATTGATAACAATGCAGCCCCCTTTCAAATTATTTACTGACAGGCCCCCACACCCAATTCGTCTCACAAATAAAATATTCTCAAGTTCCCTGGGGTGAAGTGCACAGCTCTTACCCTAGCTGTAGGAGGCTGGCCTGGTTTGTAGTGGTACCAAGGGGTACTTACACTCTGCACCAGGTCCAGTTATCCCTTATTAGTGTAGAAGAGGTGTCTAGCAGCTTAGGCTGATAGAAAAGGTAGCTTAGCAGAGCAGCTTGGGCTGAACTAGGAGACGTGTGAAGCTCCTACTATACCACTGGTGTCATATGCATATCATAAGAAAACACAATACACAGATATACTAAAAATAAAGGTACTTTATTTTTATGACAATATGCCACAAGTATCTCAGTGAGTACCCTCAGTATGAGGATAGCAAATATACACAAGATATGTGTACACAATACCAAAAATATGCAGTAATAGCAATAGAAAGCAATGCAAGCAATGTACAGTCACAATAGATTGCAATGAGAGCACATAGGTATAGGGGCAACAGAAACCATATACTCCAAAAGTGGAATGCGAATAATGTATGGACCCCAAACCTATGTGAGCTTGTAGAGGGTCGCTGGGACTGTAAGAAAACAGTGAGGGTTAGAAAAATAGCCCACCACAAGACCCTGAAAAGTAGGTGTAAAGTGCACCTAAGTTCCCCAGAGAGCACAGAAGTCGTGATAGGGGAATTCTGCAAGGAAGACCAACACCAGCAATGCAACAATGATGGATTTCCAGATGAGAGTACCTGTGGAACAAGGGGACCAAGTCCAAGAGTCACACTCAAGTCGTGAGTGGGCAGATGCCCAAGAAATGCCAGCTGAGGGTGCAAAGAAGCTGCCACCGGATGGTAGAAGCTGTGGATTCTGCAAGAACGAAGAGAACTAGGAACTTCCCCTTCAGAGGATAGATGTCCCACGTCGTGAAGAAGCTTGCAGAGGTGTTTCCGTGCAGAAAGACCGCAAACAAGCCTTGCTAGCTGCAAGGGTTGCGGTTAGGGTTTTTGGATGCTGCTGTGGCCCAGAAGGGACCAGGATGTCGCCAATTGCGTGAGGAGACAGAGGGGGTGCCCAGCAAGACAAAGAGTCCACTCAGAAGCAAGCAGCACCCACAGAAGTGCTGGAACAGGCACTACAAAGAAGAGTGAACTGGAGCTCACTCGAAGTCACAAAGGAAGGTCCCACAACGCCGGAGGACAACTCAGGAGGTCGTGCACTGCAGGTTAGAGTGTCGGGGACCCAGGCTTAGCTGTGCACAAAGGAAATCCTGGAAGAGTGCACAGGAGCCGGAGCAGCTGCAAATCACGCAGTACCCAGTAATGCAGTCTGGCGTGGGGAGGCAAGGACTTACCTCCACCAAACTTGGACTGAAGAGTCACTGGACTGTGGGAGTCACTTGGACAGAGTTGCTGAGTTCCAGGGACCACGCTCGTCGTGCTGAGAGGGGACCCAGAGGACCGGAGATGCAGTCTTTTGGTGCCTGCGGTTGCAGGGGGAAGATTCCGTCGACCCACGGGAGATTTCTTCGGAGCTTCTAGTGCAGAGAGGAGGCAGACTACCCCCACAGCATGCACCACCAGGAAAACAGTAGAGAAGGCCGCAGGATCAGCGATACAAGGATGCAGTAGTCGTCTTTGCTGCTTTGTTGCGGTTTTGCTGGCGTCCAGAGCAGTCAGCGGTCGATTCCTTGGCAGAAGGTGAAGAGAGATGCAGAGGAACTCTGATGAGCTCTTGCATTCGTTATCTAAAGAATTCCCCAAAGCAGAGACCCTAAATAGCCAGAAAAGGAGGTTTGGCTACTTAGGAAGGAGGATAGGCTAGCAACACAGGTAAGAGCCTATCAGAAGGAGTCTCTGACGTCACCTGCTGGCCCTGGCCACTCAGAGCAGTCCAGTGTGCCAGCAGCACCTCTGTTTCCAAGATGGCAGAGGTCTGGAGCACACTGGAGGAGCTCTGGGCACCTCCCAGGGGAGGTGCAGGTCAGGGGAGTGGTCACTCCCCTTTCCTTTGTCCAGTTTCGCGCCAAAGCAGGGCTGGGGGATCCCTGAACCGGTGTAGACTGGCTTATGCAGAGATGGGCACCATCTGTGCCCATCAAAGCATTTCCAGAGGCTGGGGGAGGCTACTCCTCCCCAGCCCTGACACCTTTTTCCAAAGGGAGAGGGTGTAACACCCTCTCTCTGAGGAAGTCCTTTGTTCTGCCTTCCTGGGCCAAGCCTGGCTGGACCCCAGGAGGGCAGAAACCTGTCTGAGGGGTTGGCAGCAGCTGCAGGGAAACCCCGGCAAAGGTAGTTTGGCAATACCCGGGTTTGTGCTAGAGACTCGGGGGATCATGGAATTGTCTCCCCAATGCCAGAATGGCATTGGGGAGACAATTCCATGATCTTAGATATGTTACATGGCCATGTTCGGAGTTACCATTGTGACGCTGTACATATGTCGTGATATATGTATAGTGCACGCGTGTAATGGTGTCCCCGCACTCACAAAGTCCGGGGAATTTGCCCTGAACAATTTGGGGTCACCTTGGCTAGTGCCAGGGTGCCCACACACTAAGTAACTTAGCACCCAACCTTTACCAGGTAAAGGTTAGACATATAGGTGACTTATAAGTTACTTAAGTGCAGTGGTAAATGGCTGTGAAATAACGTGGATGTTATTTCACTCAGGCTGCAGTGGCATGCCTGTGTAAGAATTGCCAGAGCTCCCTATGGGTGGCAAAAGAAATGCTGCAGCCCATAGGGATCTCCTGGAACCCCAATACCCTGGGTACCTCAGTACCATATACTAGGGAATTATAAGGGTGTTCCAGTATGCCAATGTAAATTGGTGAAATTGGTCACTAGCCTGTTAGTGACAATTTGGAAAGAAATGAGAGAGCATAACCACTGAGGTTCTGGTTAGCAGAGCCTCAGTGAGACAGTTAGTCATCACACAGGGAACACATACAGGGCACACTTATGAGCACTGGGGCCCTGGCTGGCAGGGTCCCAGTGACACATACAACTAAAACAACATATATACAGTGAAAATATGGGGGTAACATGCCAGGCAAGATGGTACTTTCCTACACAACCCCCCCCCCCCCAAACGAAGGACAATAAGACTAGCCATGACCTGATGAGTCTTCATTGTCTAAGTGGAAATATCTGGAGAGTTCATCTGCATTGGAGTGGGTACTCCCAGGTCTATGTTCCACTGTATAGTCCATTCCCTGTAGAGATATGGACCACCTCAACAATTTAGGGTTTTCACCTTTCATTTGTTTTAGCCAAAGTAGAGGTTTGTGGTCTGTCTGAACAATGAAGTGAGTGCCAAACAGGTATGGCCTCAACTTCTTCAGTGCCCAGACCACAGCAAAGGCCTCCCTCTCTATGGCAGACCAACGCTTTTCTCTAGGGGTCTACCTCCTGCTGATAAAAGCAACAGGTTGATCCTGGCCCTCAGAATTAAGTTGTGATAAGACTGCCCCTACCCCTAATTCAGATGCATCAGTTTGGACAATGAATTTTTTGGAGTGACAGTGGCTTTTTAGGACAGGTGCAGAGCACATGGCCTGTTTCAGCTCCTCAAAAGCATTCAGACAGCTAGCTGTCCATAATACCTTATTAGGCATTTTCTTAGATGTGAGGTCATTAAGAGGGGCTGCAATGGAGCCATAGTTCTTTATGAACCTCCTGTAATACCCAGTGAGGCCTAGGAAGGCTCTCACCTGGGTCTGAGTTGTAGGGGGAACCCAATCTATAATAGTTTGGATTTTCCCCTGAAGTGGTGCAATCTGTTCTCCACCTACCAGGTGTCCCAGATAAACCACTTTCCCCTGCCCTATCTGGCACTTTGAAGCCTTGCTAGTGAGGCCTGCCTTCTGCAGGGCCTCCAAAACTTTCCACAGGTGGACCTGGTGATCATCCCAGGTGGAGCTAAAGACAGCTATATCATCTAGATATGCTGCACTAAAAGCCTCCAAACCTCGCAGGACTGTATTCACCAACCTCTGAAAAGTGTCAGGTGCATTTTTCAACCCAAAAGGCATTACTGTGAATTGGTAGTGCCCTCCAATGGTTGAAAATGCAGTTTTTGCTTTAGCGTCCTCTGATAACTTGATCTGCCAATACCCTGCAGTCAAATCAAAGGTGCTTAGATACTTGGCAGATGCCAGTGTATCTATTAGCTCATCTGCCCTGGGTATAGGGTGAGCATCAGTTTTAGTTACCTGGTTGAGACCCCTGTAATCTACACAAAATCTAATTTCCTTCTTTCCATCTTTGGAATGAGGTTTTGGTACAAGTACCACAGGAGAGGCCCATGGACTTTCAGAGTGCTCAACCACTCCCAGTTCAAGCATTTTCTGAACCTCTTGTTTTATGCAGTCCCTGACATGGTCAGGCTGCCTATAGATCTTACTTTTGACAGGCAAGCTGTCTCCAGTATCTATAGTGTGCTCACACCAAGAAGTGGTGCCTGGCACAATAGAAAAGAGTTCAGAAAACTGACCCAGGAGATTTATGCAGTGGTCTTTCTGCTCAGCAGTAAGACAATCTGCCAGAACTACACCTTCCACTAGATCATCTTGTTCTGTGGAAGAGAAAAGATCAGGGAGAGGGTCACTCTCTTCTTCCTGTCCTTCATCTGTTGCCATGAGCAGGGTGAGATCAGCCCTGTCATAGTAGGGTTTCAGGCGATTGACATGGCGCACCCTAAGGGGACTCCTGGCAGTGCCTAAGTCAACTAAGTAGGTGACTTCTCCCTTTTTCTCAACAATAATGTGGGGACCACTCCATTTGTCTTGGAGTGCTCTTGGGGCCACAGGCTCCAAGACCCACACTTTCTGCCCTGGTTGGTACTGAATCAGAACAGCCTTCTGGTCATGCCATTGCTTTTGGAGCTCTTGGCTGGCCTGAAGGTTTTTACTGGCCTTTTTCATGTACTCAGCCATCCTAGATCTTAGGCCAAGTACATAGTCCACTATGTCTTGCTTAGGAGCTTTTAAAGGTTGTTCCCAAGCCTCCTTCACAAGTGTTAGAGGACCTCTCACAGGGTGTCCAAATAGGAGTTCAAAGGGGCTGAAGCCCACTCCTTTTTGGGGTACCTCCCTGTAAGCAAAAAGGAGGCAAGATAACAGGACATCCCATCTCCTGCGGAGTTTTTCAGGGAGTCCCATTATCATTCCTTTGAGAGTTTTATTAAACCTCTCATCCAGTCCATTTGTTTGTGGATGATAGGGTGTGGTGAACTTGTATGTCACACCACATTCCTTCCACATGGCCTTTAAGTAAGCAGACATGAAATTGCTTCCCCTGTCTGATACCACCTCTTTTGGGAAGCCCACCCTGGAAAAGATTCCCAGGAGGGCCTTTGCCACTGCAGGAGCTGTAGTGGTCCTTAGAGGAATTGCTTCAGGATATCTGGTGGCATGGTCCACTACCACCAAAATAAACCTATTGCCTGAAGCAGTAGGAGGGTCAAGGGGGCCAACTATGTCAACCCCTACCCTTTCAAAGGGGACCCCAACCACAGGTAGTGGAATAAGGGGAGCCTTTGGAGTGCCACCTGTTTTGCCACTGGCTTGACAGGTTTCACAGGACTTTCAAAATTCCTTTGTGTCCTCTGACATTCTAGGCCAATGAAACAAGGGGACAAGCCTGTCCCAAGTTTTCATTTGCCCTAAATGTCCAGCCAAGGGAATGTCGTGAGCTAGAGTTAGGAGGAACTCTCTGTATTGCTGAGGAATCACCAATCTCCTGGCTGCTCCAGGTTTTGGATCCCTTGCTTCAGTATACAAGAGGTTGTCCTCCCAGTAAACTCTGTGAGAGTCACTGACATCCCCATTTTGCTGTTTGACAGCTTGCTGTCTTAGACCCTCTAGTGTGGGACAGGTATGCTGTGCCACACTCAGCTCCTCCCTGGCAGGCTCCCCTCCACCCAAAATCTCAGCAGTGTCTGCTTCCAGCTCCTCTGGTGAAGGTTCTGCACAGGGTGGAAATTATTCTTCCTCAGAAGTTGAATCCACTGTAGAGGGAGGGATAGTAGGTAGGGTTTTACCTTTACTAACCCTAGCTTTAGGTAGCACTTGGTCCATTGTTCCAGGATCCAAGTCACCCTGTCCTTTTTGCTTTTTGGCCTGAGCCCTTGTCAAAGCAAAAATATGCCCAGGAATGCCCAGCATTGCTGCATGAGCCTCCAACTCCACTTCTGCCCAAGCTGATGTCTCTAAATCGTTCCCTAGTAGCCAGTCTACAGGTAAATCCGAGGCAACCACAACTTTCTTTGGACCAGTAACCCCCCCCCCAGTTGAGATTCACAACAGCCATGGGGTGGCTAAGAGTGTTGTTATGAGCATCAGTCACTTGGTACTGGTGACCAAGTAGGTGTTGTTCAGGGTGGACCAGTTTCTCTATTACCATTGTAACACTGGCACCTGTGTCCCTGTAGGCCTGAACCTCAACACCATTTATTAGGGGAAGTTGCTTGTACTTATCCATGTTAAGGGGACAAGCAACCAAGGTGGCCAAATCAATGGCACCTTCAGAGACTAACACAGCCTCTGTGGTCTCCCTAACAAGACCAACCCCAACTAAATTACCAAAAGTGAGCCCAGCTACTCCCTTGGATTGGCTATTAGTAGGTTTGCTCCCACCACTACTGCTATTACTAGGGGCACTAGGTGTAGCAGTAGGGGTTGTGGTAGTGGGAGGCTTGGTGCTTTTCTTTGGACAACTGGGATCTGTTGTCCAATGGCCTTTTATTTTACATAAATAGCACCATGGTTTCTTTACTTGATTTTGATTTGAAGAGGATTTGGGCCCACCACCCCCACCAGAGTGTTTTTGTGGGCCTGAAGAAGACTCATTTTTAGATTTGTCCCCACCTTTGTCAGAAGACTTACCATCCTTCTTCTTGCCATCCTTGTCACCCCCTGTATGAACTTTTCTATTCACCCTTGTTCTGACCCATTTGTCTGCCTTCTTTCCCAATTCTTGGGGAGAGGTCAGATCTGAGTCCACTAGGTACTGGTGCAACAAATCAGACACACAATTATTAAGAATATGCTCTCTCAGGATTAAGTTATACAGGCTTTCATAGTCAGAAACTTTACTGCCATGTAACCACCCCTCCAAGGCCTTCACTGAATGGTCAACAAAGTCTACCCAGTCTTGTGAAGACTCCTTTTTGGTTTCTCTGAACTTGATCCTGTACTGTTCAGTCGTTAAGCCATAACCATCTAGGAGTGCATTCTTAAGAACTGTAAAATTATTGGCATCACTTTCCTTCACAGTAAGGAGCCTATCCCTAGCCTTTCCACTGAAAGATAGCCATAGGATAGCAGCCCACTGCCTTTGAGGGACCCCCTGTACAACACAGGCCCTCTCAAGTGCAGCAAACCACTTGTTAATGTTATCCCCCTCCTTATAAGGGGGAACTATCTTGTGCAGATTCCTAGAATCATGCTCTTTCACAGGATTACTATCTGTAATACTGCTGCTGCCACCATGGGGTCCAAACCCCAACCTCTGCCTTTCTTTTTCTAAGTCAAATGCTTCCCTGTCTAGATCCAGCTGTTGCTTTTTCAGCTTCAGCCTGGACTCTTCCACTCTCAATCTATTGAGTTCCCTTTCTAACACTCTGTCATCAGGGTGGGTGGGTCGGGCATGCTTAGACACAGAAGAATGGTGTGAATGAACAGAGGGAGACCTGTCCCTAACAGATGGCACTCTAACAACCTGGCCTAAAGGAGTAACCTCTCTACTGTGATGAGAACTCACATCAGTACCAGCCCTGCTAGGTGGCCTACTAAGGGGCAGGTTGGAAAGAATACCATCTAACATTCTTACTGGAGCCACCCAAGAATCAGAACGGGAACCATCAGATAATTTGTCACCAGATGTGCCAGCTAAGGCCTTATCATTTTCTATGAGCATATTAACTCACAATTCTCTAGAGGGATTCTTCCCTACCCCTAAACCTCTATCAATGCAGAGACTCTTTACACCTTTCCAGTTAAGGTGGTCATAAGCTGTGCTGGCCAGATCCAGAGTTTGACCTGTACCAGACATGATAGAAAAGAGTTTAAGGGATAGAAAAAGAAAGAAAAGGTTTCAGGACTTTTTAAGGAAACAGAAAAAACTTTTTCAACTTTTTAAGAACTTTTTGAAAGTTTTAAAGGTAATTTTCAGCACTTAGCAATAGAGTAAGGAGAGAAAAGCAAAACATTTTGGTTAGGTGTACATACACTGAACTTGTTTTGTATATTTTTCTCTTATGAAAAGTACAAAATGACAAAGTGGTAAGTAGTTGCAAGTACATATCCCACCGTTGCACAACCAATGTAGGAGGCTGGCCTGGTTTGTAGTGGTACCAAGGGGTACTTACACTCTGCACCAGGTCCAGTTATCCCTTATTAGTGTAGAAGAGGTGTCTAGCAGCTCAGGCTGATAGAAAAGGTAGCTTAGCAGAGCAGTTTAGGCTGAACTAGGAGACGTGTGAAGCTCCTACTGTACCACTGGTGTCATATGCACAATATCATAAGAAAACACAATACACAGATATACTAAAAATAAAGGTACTTTATTTTTATGACAATATGCCACAAGTATCTCAGTGAGTACCCTCAGTATGAGGATAGCAAATATTCACAAGATATATGTACACAATACCAAAAATATGCAGTAATAGCAATAGAAAGCAATGCAAGCAATGTACAGTCACAATAGATTGCAATGAGAGCACATAGGTATAGGGGCAAAACAAACCATATACTCCAAAAGTGGAATGCGAATAACGTAAGGACCCCAAACCTATGTGAGCTTGTAGAGGGTCGCTGGGACTGTAAGAAAACAGTGAGGGTTAGAAAAATAGCCTACCCCAAGACCCTGAAAAGTAGGTGTAAAGTGCACCTAAGTTCCCCAGAGAGCACAGAAGTCGTGATAGGGTAATTCTGCAAGGAAGGCCAACACCAGCAATGCAACAATGATGGATTTCCAGACGAGAGTACCTGTGGAACAAGGGGACCAAGTCCAAGAGTCACACTCAAGTCGTGAGTGGGCAGATGCCCAAGAAATGCCAGCTGAGGGTGCAAAGAAGCTGCCACTGGATGGTAGAAGCTGTGGATTCTGCAAGAACGAAGAGAACTAGGAACTTCCCCTTCAGAGGATAGATGTCCCACGTCGTGAAGAAGCTTGCAGAGGTGTTTCCGTGCAGAAAGACTGCAAACAAGCCTTGCTAGCTGCAAGGATTGTGGTTAGGGTTTTTGGATGCTGCTGTGGCCCAGGAGGGACCAGGATGTTGCCAATTGCGTGAGGAGACAGAGAGGGTGCCCAGCAAGACAAGAAGCCCACTCAGAAGCAAGCAGCACCCACAGAAGTGCCGGAACAGGCACTACAAAGAAGAGTGAACCAGAGCTCACCCGAAGTCACAAAGGAAGGTCCCACGACGCCAGAGGACAACTCAGGAGGTCGTGCACTGCAGGTTAGAGTGTCGGGGACCCAGGCTTAGCTGTGCACAAAGGAAATCCTGGAAGAGTGCACAGGAGCCGGAGCAGCTGCAAATCACGCGGTACCCAGTAATGCAGTCTTGCGTGGGGAGGCAAGGACTTACCTCCACCAAACTTGGACTGAAGAGTCACTGGACTGTGGGAGTCACTTGGACAGAGTTGCTGAGTTCCAGGGACAATGCTCGTTGTGCTGAGAGGGGACCCAGAGGACTGGTGATGCAGTCTTTTGGTGCCTGCGGTTGCAGGGGGAAGATTCCGTCGACCCACGGGAGATTTCTTCTGAGCTTCTAGTGCAGAGAGGAGGCAGACTACCCCCACAGCATGCACCACCAGGAAAACAGTCGAGAAGGCCGCAGGATCAGCGATACAAGGTTGCAGTAGTTGTCTTTGCTACTTTGTTGCGGTTTTGCAGGCGTCCAGAGCAGTCAGCGGTTGATTCCTTGGCAGAAGGTGAAGAGAGAGATGCAGAGGAACTCTGATGAGCTCTTGCATTCGTTATCTAAAGAATTCCCCAAAGCAGAGACCCTAAATAGCCAGAAAAGGAGGTTTGGCTACTTAGGAAGGAGGATAGGCTAGCAACACAGGTAAGAGCCTATCAGAAGGAGTCTCTGACGTCACCTGCTGGCCCTGGCCACTCAGAGCAGTCCAGTGTGCCAGCAGCACCTCTGTTTCCAAGATGGCAGAGGTCTGGAGCACACTGGAGGAGCTCTGGGCACCTCCCAGGGGAGGTGCAGGTCAGGGGAGTGGTCACTCCCCTTTCCTTTGTCCAGTTTCGCGCCAAAGCAGGGCTGGGGGATCCCTGAACCGGTGTAGACTGGCTTGTGCAGAGATGGGCACCATCTGTGCCCATCAAAGCATTTCCAGAGGCTGGGGGAGGCTACTCCTCCCCAGCCCTGACACCTTTTTCCAAAGGGAGAGGGTGTAACACCCTCTCTCTGAGGAAGTCTTTTGTTCTGCCTTCCTGCGCCAAGCCTGGCTGGACCCCAGGAGGGCAGAAACCTGTCTGAGGGGTTGGCAGCAGCTGCAGGGAAACCCCGGGAAAGGTAGTTTGGCAGTACCCGGTTTTGTGCTAGAGACTCGGGGGATCATGGAATTGTCTCCCCAATGCCAGAATGGCATTGGGGTGACAATTCCATGATCTTAGACATGTTACATGGCCATGTTCGGAGTTACCATTGTGACGCTATACATATGTCGTGACATATGTATAGTGCACGCGTGTAATGGTGTCCCCGCACTCAAAAAGTCCAGGGAATTTGCCCTGAACAATGTGGGGGCACCTTGGCTAGTGCCAGGGTGCCCACACACTAAGTAACTTAGCACCCAACCTTTACCAGGTAAAGGTTAGACATATAGGTGACTTATAAGTTACTTAAGTGCAGTGGTAAATGGCTGTGAAATAACGTGGACGTTATTTCACTCAGGCTGCAGTGGCAGGCCTGTGTAAGAATTGCCAGAGCTCCCTATGGGTGGCAAAAG
Organism: Pleurodeles waltl; assembly: GCF_031143425.1. NCBI lineage: Eukaryota > Metazoa > Chordata > Amphibia > Caudata > Salamandridae > Pleurodeles > Pleurodeles waltl. The sequence continues at coordinate 781,853,800 of NC_090439.1, forward strand.
AAATGCTGCAGCCCATAGGGATCTCCTGGAACCCCAATACCCTGAGTACCTCAGTACCATATACTAGGGAATTATAAGGTTGTTCCAGTATGCCAATGTAAATTGGTGAAATTGGTCACTAGCCTGTTAGTGACAATTTGGAAAGAAATGAGAGAGCATAACCACTGAGGTTCTGGTTAGCAGAGCTTCAGTGAGACAGTTAGTCATCACACAGGGAACACATACAGGGCACACTTATGAGCACTGGGGCCCTGGCTGGCAGGGTCCCAGTGACACATACAACTAAAACAACATATATACAGTGAAAATATGGGGGTAACATGCCAGGCAAGATGGTACTTTCCTACAATAGCCAACCTTGTTTTTCAACTGAGCTGTAGATTCCCTGACTCCCAGTAATACCAGAGGCACATTTGTAAGGACAGTGACATAAGGGCCACATTTTGGTGGGAGATTCAGCCACAAATGGGAACTATATTGGTCACTAGCAGGCATAGGCATTTGGTGATCATCCTGAGGGGGCCCCAAATGAGCCAGCATATTGAAATTTCCATTTTGCAACCCTTCCAAGATTGTTTGAATGAGATACACCGGAAGTAGGTCTGACTATATCCATATGAGCCATACACGTCTAGATGAATTGTCTGTAGAAGCTTGAGCAGGGGGCAGAAAGTTCTCTATTACTGAAGAATTTCCAAAGGTAGGATTAGTGCATGGACGATGGGGCCTATGCCTAGAGGCCAACAGAGTGACTGAAGCTACCAGGGACCAGAGTTTTTGCTTCAGAGGGACCAAACACAATTCCACCAAGGCCTTTATCTGTTCTAAAAAGTTGTCTGCAAGGGGCTGGCAATCCTGATCATTATAATCAGTAGAAAACAGGCTAGGGGGGGTTACCAAGACCTCATTCGATGTCTCAGAAATAGTGCCTACTCTGCCGGTGGCTGCTTTTTTGCAGATTCTTTTTGATTGCCGCTTCCTTTTCGCCAGCAGGCTTCCTAACTAGGAGGTAAGATTGGCAGATTTATATGTCCACCTGCAGCACTGTAACACTCTGCGCCTAACTGGGAGTTGTCATTCTTGGCCAGGGGGTCCTGGAGTGCCCACCAAAACTAAAGCAGCATTCGGTCCTCCAGATGGCTCATGACAGGACAGAACCATTAAAAAGGGCTCTTTGACAATCATTTAGCCTTCTTTCAGCCAAAACAATCTCCTTAGATACAACCCCTACTGCTCTGGCCAGAAAAGAGTCAAGAGTTGTACTAAGGGGCTTCCTGCATGCCCCTGACTGGTCCGCAGCAAGTATCCTGCAGGAGAGCACAGCTGTAGAAATAGCAGGCGACTCCAGGAGTTCGCTCAAGGAGGAAGTCCAAGACACAAGCTGAGAGCTTCTTGGCCATGGAGTCCTTGGTGCCCCTCCACCTCCTTCCAGGCAAGAAGCAGTAAATTTTCTGTGCTGCTGGACAGCACGGCCGTACAAGTAGCAGGAGCCTCCAGGCGTTGGCTCAAAGAGGTGGTACAAGTTGCAAGCTGAGGGCTGCTGGGCAATTGAGTCCTCAGCACCCATCCACCTCCTCCCAGGCAGGTAAGCAGCAAGTAGCCTGTGCTGCGGTAGAGCACTGCAGTAGCAGTAGCATGGGGTATTTTTGTTTTGCACCAATTGCAGGTTGTGCAGAGCAGTCCTTTATAAAAGATGCTCTTATAGGCCTCTATCAGTAGGGTATTAGAAGTTTGTGGTATATTTTGTGTATATTGGAGAAATTCTTGAGTGTGGATTGTCTACTCAAATGTTACCTCTACTGCACTTAAAGATGCAGCCAGTTGCACCCAACGCAGAGGTAGAACATACGCACAGGGAATGCTTACTTGTGTCACAACTTCTAGGAGAAAATATAATTATGAGTCCCCCTTATGCCAAAGGGAGATCTTCATAATGGTCCTATGAACTGCAGTAAGAATTTTTTCTAAGGGGTAATTGGGTGCATAGTTGTGGAGAAGAAATTAGGGGCCTTATTTATACTTTTTGGTGCAAAACTGCACTAAGGCAGTTTTGCCCCAAAAAGTTTTGCACCGGCTTGCACCATTTTTTAGCACCAGCTGGGCACCATATTTATGGAATGGTGCAAGCCGGTGCAAAGGGTAGGCTAGCTTAAAATAAAATGACGTTAGGCAGTTGTGAGTCAAAATAAATGATTCTGACTAGATTAGCATCATTTTTTGACGCTAAGGGGCATATTTATACTCTGTTTGCACTGAATTAGCGTAATTTTTTTTAACTCTAATTCAGTGCAAAACTAACTCCATATTTATACTTTGGTGCTAGACCCATCTAACACCAAATTTATGGAGTTAAAGTCATTTTTTGGAAGTGGAAAACTACCGTGCCTTAATGAGATGCAAGGTAGGCGTTCCCGTGCAAAAAAATGACTCTATGGCCTTAACACCATATTTATACTCCCATGTAAAAATGGTGCAAGAGAGGGAGGAGGGGTCAAAAAATGGGGCAAAGCTTGCTTTGCCCCACTTTTTAAGACCAGGGTCAGGGCAGGTGTTAGGGGACCTGTGGCCCTATTTCCATGGTGGAACACCATGGAATAAGCCCAGAGGTGCCCTCCCTAGGCCCTAGGGGCACCCCCACCCACACTAGAGGGACTGCGAGGATGGGGGACCCCATCCCAGGTAAGTACAGGTAAGTGCATTTTATTTTTTAAAGTGCCATAGGGGTCCCTGAAATGGGCCCCCATACATGGCACATGGTGCAATGGCCATGCCCAGGGGACCCCTGTCCTCTGTGCTGGCCACAGGGGTGGTGGGCATGACTCCTGCATTTTCTAAGGCAGGAGTCATGTGGCATGGTAGGTTTAGCACCATAAAATGACGCTAATCTGGTTGAGTCATTTTTTTTTTTACACTAACCTGCCTAAAGCCATTTTTTGGTGCTAAACCCTCTTCTTCTATACTGCCAGCCCCACCCGACTAAAGTCATTTTTTTAAACTCTAGCCTACCCTTTGCACCGGCTTGCACCATTCCATAAATATGGTGCCCGGCTGGTGCACAGAAATGGTGCAAGCCGGTGCTAAACTTTTTGGTGCAAAACTGAGTTAGTGCAGCTTTGCAGCAAAAAGTATAAATAAGGGCCAATATTTTGTACGTTTGCGCCACTTTTGCGTCATAAAATGTCGTTAATGCGGTGCAAAAAAAGTTTAAATCAGGGCCTTGGTGCTAGATGAGTCTAGCACCAAAGTATAAATATGGAGTTAGTTTTGCACCGAATTAGAGTAAAAAAAAAATGACACTAATTCGGTGCAAACAGAGTATAAATATGCTGCAGAGTATAAATATGCCCCTAAATATGGCGTTAAGGCCATAGAGTCATTTTTTGCACGGGAACGCCTACCTTGCATCTCATTAAGGCAAAGTAGGTCTCCACTATCAAAAAATGACTTTAACTCCATAAATTTGGTGCTAGAGGGGTCTAGCACCAAAGTATAAATATGGAGTTAGTTTTGCACCGAATTAGAGTAAAAAAAAATGACACTAATTCGGTGCAAACAGAGTATAAATATGCCCCTAGATTTTTAAGCAATAGGAACTGTCTGTCCTTCACTGTAAGCTATGTTGGTGCAGCCCAAAAGTGGCAACAATTCTAACAACTAAGGGCCATATTTATACTCCGTTTGCGCCGAAATTGCGTCGTTTTTTTTGACGCAATTTCGACGCAAAACTAACGCCAACTAACGCCATATTTATACTATGGCGTTAGAGGCGAATAGCGCCAAAGTTCCCGGAATGTGCGTCATTTTTTAGCGTGAACCCCTTCCTTGCGTTAATGATATGCAAGGGAGGCGTTCCCGTCTAAAAAATGACTCCCAGGCCTTTACGTGGTATTTATACTCCCGGGCAAAAGAGACGCCCGGGAGTTGGCGTGGCTAAAAACGGCACATTTGCGCCACTTTTTAACGCCTGCTCAGGGCAGGCGTTAAGGGGCCTGTGGGCTCAAAATGAGCCCACAGGTGCCCTCCCGTGCCCCCAGGGACCCCCCCTGCCACCCTTGCCCACCCCAGGAGGACCCCCAAGGATGGAGGGACCCACCCCAGGGACATTCAGGTAAGTTCAGGTAAGTATAATTTTTTATTTTTTATATTTTTTTTTGGTGGCATAGGGGGGCCTTATTTGTGCCCCCCTACATGCCACTATGCCCAATGACCATGCCCAGGGGACAGAAGTCCCCTGGGCATGGCCATTGGGCAAGGGGGCATGACTCCTATCTTTACAATGATAGGAGTCATGTTGATGGGGGATGGGCGTCGAAAATAAATGGCGCAAGTCGGGTTAAGACGATTTTTTCGACGTAACCTGACTTGCCCCATTTTAAGACGCCCATGCGCCATTTTCCCCCTACGCCGGCGCTGTCTGGTCTACGTGGTTTTTTCCCACGCAAACCAGGCAGCGCCGGTCTGATTGCGCCGTCTAACGCCATTCCATAAATACGGCGCCCGCATGGCGCTTCAGAATGGCGTTAGACGGCGCAAAACTTTTTGACGCTAAACTGCGTTAGCGCAGTTTAGCGTCAAAAAGTATAAATATGGGCCTAAGTTTGTTTTGCTATCACTAGTCTATACATATTACGGGCCTGATTACGAGTGTGGAATTCGAACCAGCAGTCCTCCGTGACAGCAGTAGGGAGAACGCCAGCAAGCCAGTGGCATCCCGACCACCGCATTATGACGTTCCCAAAGGGCTGGCGGTGTGTCAGCAGCACAGAAAAGGCGGTGCATGCTTTGGCTCTAGGAGAGAGCCTGAAGCCAATACCGGCTACACTGCTGCGCCTCCAGCAAGTGGGGCACTGTTTCCATTCACCATTTCATGCATGGCCAACAGTGTGCGCACCGACATTGCAGGCATAGGATGGAACAACATGGGCCCAGCTTAATCCAGGTCATAATACACACAGCGGTGCCAATGCCAGCACCGCCACCATTGATCACCGATGTTCCTACCGCCACTGCCGCCACCGCAGTAGCTTAAACATCTGTGGTGGCGGTGTTCTTCTGGTAGTCCCACGACATAGATGGTAATCGAGCAGCTGGACCGAGGAGGGGGTGGTGGTCAGACTGCCATGACGGTACAGAAGTCCTAAGGCCGTCAAATTCGGAATCAGCTCCTTGGTCTCTAACATGCCTTTGACATGCCTACTTGGAGTCCATGCAAGATAGATGTGTGTTTTCAGTCCAATGCCTTTCCGAACATGTGGGTAAACTTTGAGTGTACAAGGGTTTCTCTCGCTCAGTATCATACAGCAAGTAAGTCCTTCTGAAGTTAAGAATCACATCAGGGCTTGTACATTTCTTAACATATTTGCAAGCTGTAAGGTGTCAGACTTCTGTAAGAAGTCCTGTGCCAAACAACTACCACTGCTGAATAATTAATATCTGAGGAAAAGTACATTCAAGTAAGTGATTTTATATTTTTTTAAGTTAAAAAAGTGTAGTCAATATTGTCACTACCTGGTCCACCATAGTCAGATGATGTTCTACATTAAAGTCTGTGATGTCAATGTTGTCAATCTAAGCACCTCAGGATTTTCAGGTAAGATCCCCATAATGCATGCTGTAAATAACCCAGGATTATTCTTAGAGCACAGTGGCAATCGTTTAAAACAGAATTGGAATCTATTAAATGTAAAAGTCGGTAGATACTCACTTTTACGAGCTATGGTTTGACTGAAAAACCTATTTGAGGTTTTCTGCACCAGGTTTGTCGTGAGACCTGTGCTTTGAGCATTTCGTACAGCATATGTGTGTGTGTACAACTTTAAATTTATTTTGTCCAATACTAATCTATATGATCTATCAAGTTTTAAAACCGGAAAAAGAGCCTTTATTGGAGCTAAGATACCCTTATACAATGTTTTGCTTCTGGCTTCAGACCATATTGAGCCTATATTTGGGGCCACACTCAGTATAGGAATGACATGTGGAATAGATTTTAATTAAACCCTGCATGGTTTCTGTACTGTGCTAAAGTTTGCGGTAAAGCCCACTTGATTGCATAGTTTTTCCCAGACGTCTTCAGGTATGAAACAGAAAAATATCAACATTATTACCTCCTCTTCTTGGGCGCATCCCTTATAGAGTCTGGAGCCCAGTCTCCCTCTGCAAGAATGACATCGTAAGCATCTGATAAATGCATAATTGTGAGTGGGTTATTCCTCTCAATTTGTATTTTTATATTGCATTACATTATAAACCCCATCTGGAGGGTTTACATGTTCATCAATACCAGAAGCTCTCAAAGAGTCTAGCACACTATTATCACTTCTACTACCCTATCCAACAGCGCTGTCACCAAAACCCCATTCGGGAGAAGTATGCTTAATTTGCGGGACGTGTTATTTAGCTAATCCAGCTACTTTCACTTTTTCTTTTAAAGTAAGTCTTGGAATTAAGACCTTTCTCTTCCTTCTTTACACTAATTTCAGCTTCATCCCATATTCAGTTTTCTGTGGGGTGTTCTTATAATTTCTGTGGTATTCAGTTTATCCATTTTTTCTGCCTTTTTACTGTCAAAGTCCTAAAAAGAATGGGAAGAACAGCTTTCAGAATAGTGACACTAATCTTGCTTTGCTATTTTATACCAGTTTCTCTAATTGTAACCACTACTGCTGGACATCTGAGTTGACAGAGATCCAATCCTTTTCTTTTGTTTTACTCCTTGTTTATTTTTAGTTCCAGGTGCAGTTTTTCCTTACTAGAGCCCTCAGTCTTATCCTTTGTTTTGAGATATGGTTGGACTACTCGTTAATCCCAGGCTATCATGGCCCACAGATATATATGTTTTAGAAATTACTTAGTTCCCATTCAAGCTCTTTAACAAGAACTGCTGCAAGCCTTTGGTGTATGACCAAGGCTCACAATGATTGAGAAAACCATTTCAAAATTCCCCAATAATTTCATTCCTAGATCTAAAGCAGTTGCAGGCTACATGCTCATTTTGTACTAGTCTAAGTACATCAGGTAGTACTGCAATAAGGGTGTGCCATGCATTGTAGTGTAGATACATGCAAATATACTTCCCTAGGTGTTTTCAAATCTTTATAGAAAGCACCATTCCAAGGGGAAGACACAGTGAGAATTAAATGCTTCTCTTGGGGTGTTGCATGGGGATAGACTACTTTCAACTGGTTGTCAGAAGGCAATTTCATAGTATTTTACAGACACCTTGCCCATAATCATGTTTATAGCCTGTGAACTGATTGCTTGCATGGCAAGCTGTGCCTGTGGTTAAGTTTTTACTGGAACTGCTCTGTCTGCTATGCTTTGCAGTACATACTGTCTGAGTCACTTATAAAAATACCACTATTTGATTTATTAACCTTACTATTGCCGCAGGCTGTAATTTGGCTGGATTTGGAAAAGGTGTATACCTGGCCCACAAGGACCAAATAAAGAAGGAAAAAACTGTTTAGCTATTCTCTATCCAGTCTTTGCATGGTAATAATATGCAGTGCAGGCTAAAGTCTACTTTTCTCACCGCTCCCCAATTCACAGAACAACCCCCGACTGGGGCTAGTTTGCAGCAGCAAACTGGTGTAACTTCAAGTCTGTCAGTTTAGTCACTAAGGGCCAGATGTAGCAAAACTCCAAATTGTGAGTTGCAATTTGCGAGTCCCAGCGACTCGCAAATTGCAACTCGCAATTTGGAATGCAGAAAGGTGTCTCAGACACCTTCTGCGAGTTGCTATGGGGTCGCAAAGACCCACCTCATTAATATTAATGAGGTGGGTCGCAATTTGCGACCCCATAGCGATTCAGGGCACTCACGGGGATGGTGGCCTGCTGGAGACAGCAGACCACCATATCCGTGACTGCTTTTAAATAAAGCAGTCTTTTTTTTTCAAAGTGTAGCCCGTTTTCCTTAAAGGAAAACAAGCTGCACTTTGAAAAAAAAACGAAACCTTTAGTTTCGGTATTTTTCAGGGCAGGTAGTAGTCCCTTGGACCACTGCCTGCTCTGAAAAATTACTTTTTTTTCCAGACACAAAGGGGAAGGGGTCCCATGGGGACCCCTTCCCGTTTGCGCCTGGGTTACCATCCACTTCAAGTGGATGGTAACAGCGCTTTCATTTGCGACCGCAATCGCGGTCACAAATGAAAATGCATAGCATTGCGAGTCGCAAATAGGAAGGGAACACCCCTTCCTATTTGCGAGTCGGAAATGCATTTTGCGAGTCGGTTCCGACTCGCAAAATGCATTTCTACATAGCAAAGAGGCTTTTGCGACTCGCAAATGGCGATTTTCGCCGTTTGCGACTCGCAAAACCCTTGCTACATCTGGCCCTAAGTCTCTATGGCCAAATACAGGGGTCTTTGCAGTACCTGATCACCGATTTTTATTTCATGTTTATAAGTTTGGCGATACTAAAGTCCCAACAAGACAAAATAAGTCTGGCTATAAATGCATCATCTATCTTCACATGCAGACATTTTAGCCTCCACTGTAAGCGTCCATATTAGCATGGCAGCGACCATAACGTAAATTACTAAAATGTAGTAGCCTAGATAAGAGGCGGCCATTATTGTAGCACTCCTGCACGTGTCTAAACGTCACACTTCCTATTAGAAAGAGATAAAAGAGTGCCCATGTATGCTCATGATAAAAATAGAAGAGATTTAAAGGAGCCCTGTCTCAGTGTTCATGGCATTCCTTGTGGCTCTGAAAGCATTTGGTGTGTTTCATTTTTATCTTCGGTACACTGACTTCCAATCATGTTTTCATACCTTTACGTCAGTTTTCCTCATTTATTTTAATCATTTAATTATGTGGTTTTTAACTAAATTCGCTTGGGAATTTTAATGTGGTGTTGTTTAGTAGTGCAGTTCAAGTGTTGCATGCACATTTTTCTGAAAAAGACCTTGCTTCTTGACCCAGTAAGCTCGGGATATCCCACAGAAACCTGCTTTTTAGATTTATGTGCGAAATTGTTTTTACTGTGTGGGAAAAAAGAAACAGCTCAGCTCAAGACTTTGACCTCTCTTCTGAAAAGTCGAACAATGTCAGATGTAGTTAACTTTTGGTTTTCTTTGTGCAATTGCTTAATTTAGCCTGTGAGGATCGCCGTTTCCAGCACTTATCACCCCAAGCAAGCAGGAGCTATGTGAACATGAGTAAATTATCCCTTCACTCCACACTCATTTAACTAGGAATTTTCAAAGTGTTTGTTAGCGGATAGTTCCTTTCTTTTATTTTCACTCTTCCAAATTCAGTGTTAAATGATGTGTTTCGTTTTCATAGATGTTATCAACTGAATATGAGGTGTTTCCACTTTGGAAATTGAGGGCCATATAAATAAGTCTCCTTTAATCCGGAGGACGTAACAGAAATGAGGAAACAAAAGAACTATCATTTAGTTGTGACAAGCTAAATGCTCCCACACAGAGGCAGTCATAGCTATGGCTGCTAATGATGAATGGTAAAGCAACAAAACATTTTCAATCTACTTACAAATTAACACAGAATGTCCCGGACTACTGTGAGATTGACAAAATGTTGTTAGACATTGCTTCTACCAATGGTCCCACCGGTATAACATTACACAATGCCCATAGAATTTAAATGTTTGAGTTTCCAATGATATTCACAGGTGACCTTTGCAAAGCTAATGTCAAAATAAACTGCACTATTTAAAAATAGTACGTGTCCCATCTTTGAGTGGAAAGCTTATTCGTGGTAATGCTTATGTACATCAAACTTTTATTTACTTAATTTGTGAGCTTTTCATTTTATTTAATCTTTAAATGCATTTCATACACTTCATGAATGGAATGAAAATAAATATTTGTTAGCAAATAAGATGTTTAAGCTTTAAATGATGATGCTTTCTGTGACTTTGTATCACCAGGGTTGGAGCCTCTTATTGGAGCAGGGTGACCAGGGTTGGAGCCTCTTATGTGAGGCAACCAAATATACCACAAAATAAATACATTTTAAAGACTTTAGCTTTACAAAAAAATATGGGTACAGTCAAATCAAATTGGATATTTGTAATGTCGGTATCACTACATTAATATCAATTTACGTGTTCATTTTTGTGGGCTAAATCTTGAGGAATTAGAGGTCTGAACTTTAAAAATAAAAGTGCAAAAGAGTATCCCTACTCAACGACTAAGCCCAAACAATGCTTGACTGAGACATAAACATGAAGTTATTGAAAAACTGAATGGACATTCCACATTTTGGGAGTGAAGCAAGGAATGCCTAATTACAAGTTGTGGCTTTAGGCAATGTGCGACTTCCAGATGCAAAGCTGCTTTGCTCTCAGGGACATCAGGGCCGATATTTATACTTTTTTAGCGCTGCATTTGCGTCGTTTTTTGACGCAAAAGCGGCGCAAATGCGGCGCAAAAAAAAGTATAAATAAGGGCCCAGATACATGTAGCTTTTCTTTTTGGGTACAATGTTAGACTAGATGAAGGGTTCTCTAGCCAATTCCATACATACGGTGGTGGTAGATAGAGACACAGGATAGGTGTCCAGCAATAAACCACTTGATCTGTAGAATCATTCCTAGAGAGATTGGGCAAATGGAAGTCTGATGAAGTCTCAACAGAAGGCTGACCCATGCCATTAGTATGTTAGAGGCCTGATCATGTACAGCCTTTCTTATTCTTCAGGGATTGAAGAAAGGCTTCAGTGTCCAATAAAGAGACAGCAGAAAGTAAGATGTTTGAACTATTTTTGCATTATGTGTTATATAGGCTGTTCACAATCCAAAGTCACCTGTGTGACTTGGCATTGGCATCTAATGTGTGGCAATTGTTACTGTGAAAACACCTTTGAAGGACATTGGGTTACTGGTTGCGGGGGGAGGGGGTGAAGCCCTACTCAAGCAGCAAACCTTGTCAAGGTGAAACACAAGCATACCTCAAATTAACCTCTGATTAATCCTCTGGTAGCTTGGCACAAAAGCAGTCAGGCTTAAATTACTGGCAATGGAAAGAATTTATGCAGAACTTCAAACAGTAATAAAATGAAAACACCAGTGGCGGAGGGGCCACGCCCCCCAACCTTTTGTCCCCCATGAAGAGTGTCTGTCAGGCTGAACAAAGGTCAGCCTGACAGACACTCTTCATGTTCAGGTCAGGCAGCCAGGAGCAGACATGTGCGATTTGCGCAGACTCCTGGCTGCCTGAGCTGAACTTTGCTGGGCTGAGGAGATCACAGCTCCTATGAGCGTGACCTCCTCAGCCCAGCAAAGGTGCCTCGAGGCCCTCCCCTGGGTGACGAGGAAAGCAACACCAATTGACACTCTCCCTGGGCACTTCAGTTTAAGCCCTGACGTGCCATGGGCGAGTGTCAATCAGTGACACTTCATCACAGAGTGGGGTGGGGTCAGCAGTCTTACTGACCCCATCCCACTCTGTGATGAGGCTGAGACTGCTGCCTTCCCTCATTGGCTGACCTGAGGTCAGCCATTGAGGGAAGGCAGCAGTCCCAACCCTCCTGGGACCTGGAGGCCGAAGGTAAGTGTGTGTGTGTGTGCATGTGTGTGATGTTTCAAATTGAATGTTTGGTGCATGCATGCATGTTTGAATGGTATGAATGTTGTTAATGGATGTGCGTGCGTGCGTGTGTGAAAGAATGAGTGTGCGTGATGTTTTAAAATGAATGTTTGGTGCGTGCGTGCATGTTTGAATGGAATGAGTGATGTTAATGGACGTGTGTGTGTGTGAAAGAATGAGTGTGTGTGTGTGTGTGCCCCGCCTGCCCCCCTCCCTCCTAAAGCTGCCGGCCGCCACTGGAAAACACAACACAAATAAATTCTCACACCAATTTAGAAAAATAGATTAAAAATTAATAAATTGTTTGAGACCAAAATGACAGAAATCCAATCAATAGGACAGTAAGTGTGTGATTTGAAAGATTTCACTGAAAACACAAAACGCCAACTGTGGTTATCTGGTCATGCCAAACCGGGGAAAAGTCACAAGTTCAGGCCATCTGCAATTGAGTGTGGGCTGGATACAGGGACCAAGATAGGCCCACTAAACAAAGTACCTTAAATCCTGGTTGCATAGCATTGTGAGATCCCGTGACAAGGACGTGTCGTGCAGTGGCTGTTCCATAGGGTGCAGATGGCAATGTGAGGTCCTGGGTTGAAGATACATCATGCAGCGGTGGTTCAGAGAAAGCCGTTGATGTGGTTTATGATGCAAGGCCCTGCACCATCATCAAGGATGCTATCGATGAAGACTTGCAATGCAAAGTCAGGTGTAAAGGTGCATCGTACAGCGACGGGTATGTAAAGCTGCGGGGGAGGTCCTGCATCAGGACGGTGGCGCGCAGCAGTGGCTCCGATGCAGAGATGCATTCTGCTATGTCGGTTCTGCCCAAAAGACCACAATTGGACTGGAAGAGCACCTTCAGGGCCACTTCCTAGGGTCCAGGACTGGGGCTGCACCATTTGGGGAGCAACACTCACGACAGGTAGAGTCCAGGGGCTGGGTTCAAGGTTACTGATCCTTTTCATTCCCTGATGCTCTGATCAGGAAGCCAGCCAGCTAGCCATTAGAGTTACTCTGATGGTCCTCAGTTCAAGATGCATATCCAGTCCTTCTCACTCAGTCAGTAGGGCATCAGGACACCAAGGCAACACAGCAGCAGTCCTTCCTGCAGAGCAGACTTTTTTGAGTATTCCAAAGGTCCAGAGGTGTATTGAAGGTTGGACTGAGGGTCCAATATTTAGACTTAGTGTCAGCTTTGAAGTAGGAGAAGGTTCTAGAGGTTTCCACCCCAAGAAGTGCTTGGAATTTCCTGTCTCCCTGCCCTGGCGCCAGCTTGTCTGGGAGCACAATAGACCAGTGTCAAACCCTTTGTGAGTGTGATGAGGCAGAGGCTTTGTGATGTGCAAGTGTGGTAGGTGTCAGCCCCACCCCCCTATCAAGTCAGAGATGGCCCATCCTGTCAACACCTATGCCGCCTTTGTCTCACTGTCTTGGAGCAATCCACAAAGGCAAACTGCTAAACACACCTATCACATGGCCCAGATATGGACTACAGGCACCAAATGGTTAGGACAAGCAAATGCCATATTTGTAAAAGCAAATTGAACATATGATGGACAGAATGATGAACAATGCAAACATTCTCCACCAGTCACAAAGATCTGGGTTTAAATCATCATTTTTTTGCCCACCATGCCATCCCAATTTGGACCCAGTCATATGCAAATCAGTCTTGACCCTGCTCCCCACGGGAACAGTCCAGCCCGAACTGCCAAGCCAGGTCCTCCCTAGACTGGAAACAAGCATCCTGGGGCCGGTTTCAGTGTATCACCCCTCATCTGCCAGGCTAGCTTGAATCCAGTGGTGCAGTGAGCACGGGACCCATGTCTGGGTATACCCTTCCCACTTGGGTGACAAAAGCAAAAAGTACATATGATGGATGGAATGCTAAACAATGCAAACATTCAGCCCCAGTCACAAAGATCTGGGATTAATCCATCATTTTTTCCAACCATGCCATCCCAGTTTAGACCCAGCCACGTGCAAATCAGTCTTGACCTTGCTCCTCATGGGAACAGTCCAGCTCATTCTGCCAAGCCAGGTCCTCCCTGAACTGGAAACAAGCATCCTGGGACCAGTTTCACGGTATCACCCCCTCATCAACATTGTTCAGCATTCCGTCCATCACTTGTTTTTTTGCCACTTTCTAAAAGTGGCATTTTCACAATTGTGAATTAAAATCGGACCTTACCGTTAAAGAGGGTTTTAAATTACAATTCTTTAGACACCAAACTCAAGGTCTATACCTGCTCCCAATTGAAAGTTATCTTTTATTAACTTTAATCAGGTAACCTAAAGTTATCCTATGGGAGAGGTAGGCCTTTGTTCTGTGCAAGCCACTCACCTGCATTCCAGGCGCTCAGATGGGGCGATATCAATTCCCCAATCAATCCCGGTGAGGACTAATGTGACCGTGATGAAGAATACATTGCCCTCTCATTAGTCCTTAAGGGGGAAGGGGGATTGGGAACAGAAAAAGAGAAATTACCAGCTTCTGCTTCGTGGACTGCAGAATCAGACTGCTGGACCCTGTACTGTGTGTCGTGTTGGGTGTCAAGACCTCTGATTTCTCAAAATACTGGGTTGTTGGTTTTTAGGATTCTGGGCTGCAAAACAATTACTTCATTAATACATTGAATTTGCATAAACCATTGTGGAAATATACATTTCATCAAGTCCGTTATTGTTGACACACAGTGTGTTCTTTACATATGTTTCTATTAGGCTGAACCAGACTCTTCCTCTTCTTACAATACTTTCACAGAGTCTCTGAAGCAATGCCCAAACTCAAAAACACTCAACTCAACTAAAGGGCTTCTTTGTGCTCTAGCGCAATCTTGTGTCAATAATAGTTTTGATAAACGTGCTCTATTTCCGATCTCCTGATTTGCAGGGGAGCGCTTGTTACAGGTAATACGTCTTTTCTTTATGTCTGTGTAGTGGTATCTTGGATTCCCACCCAAACGATAAATCACACTAGTTCGTGTTGTCATAAATTATTTAAAAGACAGAGCTCTGTTTTGTTTCATTGATTTTAGTGCAGCACGCATTAAGCGAGTAATCTTTCTTAACCTTGAAGTTAAGTTACTTGCTAGAACACTTCAGAAGAACCCAAACTGGGTTTTTTCAACTTTCTTATTTTCTCTCTTTTATATGAAATATGGGAAATTTGGCAGACGAAGGAAGAGGAAAGCCAGGACTCCCCAGGAAGCTGACCGGAGAGCGAGGATCACTGGAACTCGAATGGAGGCTTTCCAGAAGACGATAAATACTGGAGCTCGAGTGGAAGCTGATCGGAGAACGAGGAACACTGGAACATCACTGGAGGCAGGCCGGAGAACAAGAAACTTGACTTGCACTGGAACTCGACTGCAAGCAGGAACTTGACTTGACTGGAGACAGGTGAGCGGGCGATGGGTATGAAGCCAAGCAAGCCCTCAGACTCACAAGCATCCTTGAATAATCAACTGTTCAGATGTGCCTTTTGGCAGTTGATTGCTTGCTAAGGAAATGAGCCATTATCCTCCTGATCATGGCACATGTTCAATATAGAACACTTTGTGGTGAGCACATGTTTTGGCAGTTACAGTTGGAGCAGGTGGAAGGCAGTTGGTTGCTAGTTAAGGAAATTAGCAATTATTCTCCTGATTGTGGCACATGCTTATTGCAGGTCACATAGTGAAGAGCATGATTTGGCAGTCACAGTTGACATTAGTTCAGCAGGTGGCATAGAATGTGCATGGTCAACAAGCATTGGTTGTAATTAAGAGACATTTAACAAGCATTAGTTATTGCAAGCTTGATATTCAAGGATGTGATGAATAATCCCAAATAAGTCTGAAAGTTGCAAGCACTTCACCTTACTGTAATTGAGCTCTTGGACGTGCTAGTGTACCCTCAATGGCCTTGCAGTAGTGAAAAAGAATGTTAAGAGTTTTTCACTACCGGGTCATGTAAAAGTAAGAAGTACGCATCCAACTTTTCAAATACAATGCGCCCTGCCCTGTGGGCTGTGTATGGCCTACCCTAGGGGTGACATATGTATTAAAAGGGTATGGTTGGGCCTAGCGAAAGGTTAATTTTGCCAGGTCGGAATTGCAGTTTTAACTGCCCATGCAGGCTGCAATGGCAGGTCTGAGTCATGTTTAAAGGGCTACTTATGTGGGTGGCACAATGAGTGCTGGAGGAGAACAGGCATTTTAGCACTAGTTAGCAGTGGTAAAGTGTGCAAAGGTGCAATACCAGCAAAAATGAAGTCAGTAAAAATCTGAGCATTGAAGGCACACAGTTGGAGAAAACCACACCAAGGATGTCAGATCTAATAACATTCATATACATAAAGAAGAGATAAGAAGTAGTTGAGCAAAACTTTATCTGCAGGTAGATCTATCTAGCAGCTTTAACACAAACATAAGATAATGACCACACAAAGCAGGTCTTGTGATTTACGTAACTTTGGAACTGGTATCAGAGCATTATTATTCATGGAAAAATTACTTTGGCATAGCAGAAGGCAAATAGATGTGCCTTAAGCATGCAAACGTTCAAGTTATTCTCAGTGTAAATATTAAGGCCCATCTTAATGGATGGTTAGCGTCGCTTTAGCTCCATTTATCTTGGTGCTAAAATGGCACTAACCTAATTCCATATTTATATTTTGATGCTAGACCCATCTAACGTCAAAATATGTAAATTAGCGCCATGTTTAGTATGCGCGAACCCACCTTGCGTCAATGAGATACAAGGTAGGCGTTCCTGTCCTTAACACAATGCTAACCCCCCTAGCGCCTTATTCACCTCCCGGCGCAGAAATGACGTGCAAGGACGCAGACCTGAACAATGGTGCTAAGCCCGCTTAGCACCATTACCTAACGCATTGGTCAGACCAGGGGTTAGAGTGCAGGTAGGCCCATTTCCATGGTGGAACACCATGGAATGGGCACAAAAATGCCCCCAGCAGCCTCCAGCAACACCACCACCCACACCACAGGGACACTGCAAGAGGCAGGACCCTATCCCAGGTAAGTTTAGGTATGATTTTATTTTTATTTACTGCCATTGGGGGGCCCTTACATGGGGTCCCCTGCCTGGCACTGGGTATGTAGAACTTGCCCAGGGGACACTGGTCGTCTGTGGTGGGCATTGGGGGGGTGGGCATGACTCCTGTCTATACTTAGACAGGAAGCATGTTTGTGGCTGCGTGTGCGTCAAAAAATGACGCTAGGCTGATTAGCAGCAGAAATGTTGCCGCTAATCAGCCTAACGTAATTTCTCACCCACTAGATCCATTCTCCCAACGACATCCCCCCGACTAGCGTTTTTTTTTTTACGCTAGTCATTCCTTAGTGCCATTGTGTGTTGTTACTTAAATATGGCGCACGGCTGATGCTATGGAATGGCATTGGCTTGCGCTAAATAAGATGACGCCCAACTGAATTAGCGCAGTTGTGCGCCATTTTCTATAAATATGGGCCTTAGACTGCAAAGTAAGGAAGTGGAGCTATTGGAGGCAATAATAAAAAGGTTTCAGGGAGGAGATGGTATTATTTATAAGATTTAAGCAAACACTTAAGGCGAAAAATAGAGATACCGAGCAGGTGCAGCTTTAGGCTAGTTGCCAACTACTGGGCATGCGGCACCCCCAAATTTTATGTTCATTTACATTTTTTTATTGTATTTTGTTTTTCTAAATTGGCAACCCACTTCATTTGGTGTGAAATGGATGAGGCGCCTTTGATAATGAGGGATTGTTTTTGAGATCCGTATGAATACAAGAGCAGAATGCCTTAGTGGCTAAAAGAAGTGAGTCATAAGCGCTGCAGGGGTTTTCCCGGCTGCCAAGCAGTGATGTTTTCAATAGCCATCAATGCTTTCCTGCACGTCGGACGGCTTGTTTGCCGGTTCTTAGCAGTGATGTGCACTTCTTAGTAGTGATGAGCATCAGGGCACAGCAGGCATCATTGCTCCTGATAATTTTACGTGATGGAGCAGGATTCATAATTCTCCATTGTTTCAGAAGACTTTATATTGAAGCTTCGCACCGCCAGGTATTGTTTGCGAGCCACACAACTATAGCAGGGCAACTGTAACTGAATTAATATTGGCCTGCAATTCAAAAAGAGTATAATTAGTAAACTTGATATCTTATTTTGACCAATTATAAGATCCTTAAAAAGGGAATGGGAAAATATTAAGAACAGATGATTCCATCTAACATTGACCTTTGACTAAAGCCGGCTGAAAATGAAGAAATGGTTATAGGAAGAATTTCACTGCTCACACCCACAAATGTATTTCGGTATCAATGAGTGTCATTTTTAGTGATTGGAAAAATGTTAGTCTATTTCTGGCGTAGTTTAATCTTTTTCTATACATGGTGGAAAAGAATCTACATTTTCTGTTAAACAACCCGGGTAATTGTAATCATCACAAGCTTGTGTATTGGCTCAGCGAGAAAAGTCTCTGCTGAGATTTATGTGCAAGACAATTGTTTCAGTCCCAGTAGAGCTGATTTAGCCCTTCATCCTTCAGAGGCTGAATAATACAGCAGCTTCGAGTAAGAGACCTGTGATTTACATCACTATGAAACACTATACAAGCGCTATGTAAAAACAAGACAATATATGTACACTCTAGCACTACTGTCATATCCAACCTGTTAGAGCAATGTTGTCACATTTTATAAAAGGTTTGCTTAATTGTTGATGCGATTTATGACTGTGTGCTATGGTGCAGACTGTGCAGCGTTTCTATGCCAAAAAGGGGACAAACGAAAAAAACCGGGACAAATGCTTCCTTGCATTATTGTTGCAGCTTTATAATAGGACAATGCACATCGCATAACGATTTTGGCACTATGGTGAATAAATGAGCAAACTGAATTTGAGGCCAGCACAGTTAACACGCGTTAAACACGCTGGATCACAAAACATTTCTGACAGGCGCCAATAAATATGCTTGGTGGTAAGCAAAATTATATAGGTGCTAAAGTGAGACAAGAATATGTTTTGTGTTGCTTTTTATCGAGGCAGTGGTGTTGGGGTTTTGTTTGTATTTACGGCATTATTGCACTGGGTTACTGTGTGGTACTGCCCCTGTGTTGACATCTGTTTCAACTGTTTTTCTATGTCGTGCGCTGTTATGTTTTTGTTGTGTTGTTATTTTATTTTGTGTTATGTTATTGTATTGTTTTGTGTCCTGAAATTTCTTTAGGGATGTCAACAGATGCTGATATATTTCCTCCCAAAATCCGGTAACTTCTCTAGACATCCATTTACCACTGTGTAAAGTGATAAAAGGCTACTCAAGACCTTCAACTATTGGACACTGGTCTGCCAGATCTGTCTTAACCCCTTCGCTGCCAGGCCTTTTCCTCCTCAGGTGCCGAGCCTTTTTTTGGCTGTTTGGGGCAGTTCGCGCTTAGGCCCTCATAACTTTTTGTCCACATAAGCTACCAACGCCAAATTTGCGTTTTTTTTCCCAACATTCTAGGATTCTAGAGGTACCTAGACTTTGTGTGTTCCCCTGAAGACCAAGAAATTAGCCAAAATACAGCGAAAATGTTGGTTTAAAAAAAAAATGGGGAAAAAGGGCTGCAGAAGAATGTTTGTGGTTTTTTCCCCTGAGAATGGCATCAACAAAGGGTTTGTGGTGCTAAAATCACCATCTTCCCAGCTTTCAGGAACAGGCAAATTTGAATCTGAAAACCACATTTTTCAACACAATTTTGGCATTTTACTGGGACATACCCCATTTTTACTATTTCTAGTGTTTTCAGCCTCCTTCCAGTTACTGACAGAAATGGGTGTGAAACCTATGCTGGATCCCAGAAAGCTAAACGTTTCGGAAAAGTAGACACAATTCTGAATTCAACAAGGGGTAATTTGTGTAGATCCTACAAGGGTTTCCTACAGAAAATAACAGCAGAAAGAAAAATAATATTGAAATTGAGGTGAAAAAAACAGCAATTTTTCTCCACGTTTTATTCTGTAACTTTTTCCTACGATGTCAGATTTTTGAAAGAAACATCCTGTTACATTTGCTGGACTCTTCTGGTTCCGGGGATATATAGGGCTTGTAGGTTCATCAAGAACCCTAGGTACCCAGAGCCAATAAATGAGCTGCACCTTGGAATGGGTTTTCATTCTATACCGGATATACAGCAATTTATTTGCTGAGATATAAAGAGTGAAAAATAGGCATCAAGAAAAACTTTGTATTTCCCACATGAGCACAAGATAAGGTGATGAGAAGCAGTGGTTATTTGCACATCTCTGAATTCCGGGGTGCCTATACTAGCATGTGAATTACAGGGCATTTCTCAAATAGATGTATTTTTTACACACTGTCTTACTTTTGGAAGGAAAAAATGTAGAGAAAGACAAGGGGCAATAACACTTGTTTTGCTATTCTGTGTTCCCCCAAGTCTCCCGATAAAAATGGTACCTCACTTGCATGGTTAGGCATAATACTCGCGACAGGAAACGCAACATGGACACATCACATTTTTACACTGAAATCTGAAGTGTTTTTTGCAAAGTCCCTAGCTGTAGATTTTGGCCTCTAGCTCGGCCGGCACCCAGGGAAACCTCGCAAACATGCGTATTTGTGAAAACTAGACACCTAGGGGATTCCAAGATGGGGTGACTTGTGGGGCTCTCACCAGGTTCTGTTACCCAGAATCCTTTGCAAACCTCAAAAATTGGCCCAAAAAAATGTTTTTCCTCACATTTCGGTGACAGAAAGTTCTGGAATCTGAGAGGAGCCACACAGTTTCTTCAACCCAGCGCTCCCCCAAGTCTCTAGATAAAAATGCTACCTCACTTGTGTTGGTAGGCCTAGTGCCCGTGACAGGAAATGCCCCAAAACACAATGTGGACACATCACATTTTCCCCAAGAAAACAGAGCTGTTTTTTGCAAAGGTGCCTAGCTGTGGATTTTGGCCTCTAGCTCAGCCAGCACCTAGGAAACCTACCAAACTTGCGCGTTTTTTTAAAACTAGACACCTAGGGGAATCCAAGATGGGGTGACCTGTGGAGCTCTCACTAGGTTCTGTTACTCAGAATCCTTTGCAAACCTCAAAAGTTGGCCAAAAAACACTTTTTCCTCACATTTCGGTGACAGAAAGTTCTGGAATCTGAGATGAGCCACACATTTAATTCCACCCAGTGTTTCCCCAAGTCTCCCGATAAAAATGGTACCTCACTTGTGTGGGTAGGCCTAGTGACATCGAAAGGAAATGCCCCAAAACACTATCTGGACACATCAAAATTATCAAATACAAAACTACCTGTTTTTGCGGGGGACACCTGCGTTTTTGGTCCTGGGCTCAGCAGCCATCTAGGGAAACCTACCAAACCCAGATATGTCTGAAAACTAGACACCCGAGGGAGTCCACAAAGTTGTGACTTGCATGGATCCCCCAATGTTTTCTTACCCAGAATCCTCAGCAAACCTCAAATTTAGCTAAAAAATCAAATATTTCCCACATTTCTGTGTGGGATCACTGCACCGGGACAAAGTTCCTACCACTCAATGTTCGCCTCAGTCTGCCAGTAAAAATTATACCTCACTTGTGTAGGTGGGCCAAGTGCCTGTGACAGGGAAGAGCCAAAAATATGTCGAAATTGAGGGGGAACCAAAGCGGATCCAAAAGGGCAGTTTGAAAAAAAACAAGTTCAGCAGAATTTTGAGCGGTATAGGTGAGACAATGCTGGGTGCTAGGAATTTTGTGGATTCCTGCAGATTCAGGAAGATTCCATCAAAAAAATGTGGGGAAAATGTGTGATTTCCAGCAAAGTTGGAGGTTTGCAGGGCATTGTGGGAAAGAAAATGGTGCGGGGTGCATGTGAAGCACACCACCATGAAATCACCCAGATGTTTAGTTTTCAGATGTGTCTAGGTCTTGTGGATTTTTCTAAATGGCAGCGTCCCAAAGTCCAAAAAGTGCAGCCCTCACCATTCCAGATTTTGAGAGTTAGCCAAGCTCTCATGGCCCAAATGTAAAACCAAAACCCCAAATAATCAAATGTCCTCTTGCTTGCTGTGGGATAAGATGTTTTAGTGTGCGGGGGAGCTGAAAGACTGTTACCCCCTTCAGTTGGGGTAGGGGCATAACCAGGCCCATACTGGTTGGTAGCCACCACCCCACTATTTTTTTTATTTTTTATTCTCTGGCATCTAGTAGACTTTCTGCCCCCTTCCCTCGAGGTGTGGATCAGGGGTAATTGCCCCATCTGCCCACTGGAGGGCAGAACAACTTTGGACCCATTTACATGGGGCCAAATAATTGCCCATGATTTTTTTTCAAAATAAGAGGGTGGGTGTACAGCCATATCCCCACCCTCTAATTTTGAAAAAAAAATCATCCCTGGTCTCTGGTGGGCTTTCTGTCCCCATTGGGGGCAGACAGGCCTTCCAGAAATAGGCTGATAGGCCACCATTAACGTGCCCCCCATGGGGAGCGACCCTTGCCCAACGGGCTGCCCCCCCAAACAAAACACACACATACACACACACCAATCCCTGGTTTCTAAGTGGTTTCTGGCCCCCCTGCCCCCCCCTGAGGCAGATCAGCCCAAAAGAAATAGGCTGATCTGCCCCCAAAGGGAGCAGAAATGGCCTAAAATAAATTTGCCCCTCCACGGGAGCGACCCTTGCCTAAGGGGTCGAACCCCTTGTGTGAAATTGGCGGAAAAAAATCCCTGGCGTCTAGTGGCTTCTGCCCCACTTGAGGGCAGATTAGCCTAGCAAAAATAGGCAGCAGAAATGGCCTAAATACAATTTGCCCCCAGGGTAGCGACCCTTGCCTAAGGGGTCGTTTCCCATATGTAAAAAACAAAAGTAAACATAAAATATATATATATATCCCTGGTGTCTAGGGGTTTCTGCCCCACTAGGGGCGGATCAGCCTAATTATAATAGGCCAATCTGCCCCCAAGGGGGGCAGAAAAGGCCTAATAATATTTCCACCCTCCCCCCGGGGAGCGGCCCTCCCCTCATTCAATAATATAAAAAAAAATCCCTGGTGTCTAGTGGTTTCTGCCCTCCTTAGGGGCAGATTGGCCTAATAAAAATAGGCCGATCTACCCCCACGGGGGGCAAAAATGGCCTAAAAGTAATTTTGCCCCCCCCCCCGGGAGTGACTCTTGCCTAAGGGGTCTCTCTCCACATACAAAAAAAATATATATATATCCCTAGTGTCTAGGCGGCTTCTGCCTCCCCTGGGGGCAGATCAACCCAATTAAATTAGGCTGATCTGCCCCTAGGGTGTGCAGAAATGGGCTAAAAATAATTTGGCCCCCTGGGGAGCGACCCTTGCCCAAGGGGCCAGTCCCTCTGCCACTAACAACAACAAAAATTCCCTGGAGTCTAGAGGTTTGTGCCCCCCCCCTTGGGGACAGATTGGCCTAATAAAAATAGGCTAATCGTTTTCCCCAGGGGGACATAAATGGCCTAAAATTAATTTTGCCCCCCCGAGGAGCGACCCTTGCCTAAGGAGTCGCTCCGCACAAATAACAACTAAAAATAAACAAACAAAAAATGTATCCCCGGTATCCAGCGGGTTTTCTCCACCTATGAGCCGGTCCCAGGACGTAACGGTTTCATACTTGGCGCCTCAGCGTCGCAGCCAAGGACATAACCGTTATGTCCTTGGCTGCGAAGGGGTTAAATAGCTCAGTTCATATGATACATCTCCTTAACTCAACTTTGAAACTCGAGTTTCCTGGTAGTAAACTGGCCAGATCCTGACCATTGTTCCAATACTGCATGGACGCCAATGTATACTTTCGCCAATGTGCACTTTCAAGAATTGAAGGGATGATATTGTTCCTGCAGGATATTAGCACAGAATTTTTCATATGCAAACATATCATTTAGAAACCAAGATTGCCTCCCTGCTTGGCATTATTCCGAACTCCACATAAACTTCTTGTTCCATTGCAAACCAAAACATATTCTCAGTAGAAAGACCTAAACGAATAATATTTTGGCTTTGTTAACTCTTTTCTCACTGCACCTTAGTTTTGGGAAAAGTCAAACTAAATTTTTGGTGCAGAAGAAAAGTAAAGGGTTTTATCAATTTACGTAGAAATGGGACATAGCGTTCAATAAAACTAATGTCATACTTTGAAACCATATGTCGCAAAATCAACTTTCAGGCTTTGTAACTTTGCTGACATGTTTTATTTAACAAAAACACAATAGTTGGTTACACCGGCGGTTAGAGAGACAGCTTAAACCAGATTGAAGCCACTATAATGTTGTAAAGGGGCTGAATAAAAGTTTGGCAGAGAGGGCACCCTCTCCTCCAAACAGATGGTCCTTCCACCTCACTTAGAGACAGGCAGACCTTCATTGTGTTGGTGGCAGAGACTACTCTTTTTCCTCCACTGACATAAAGCTCAAATGGCCCAACAGAGTAAAGGCCCGATTTGGAGTTTAGCAGATGGGTATTCACTTCATCAGGGAGATTGGGTAAAGTACTCCATCACCCTGACTTAGTCCCCAGCTGTGAAATTCCGAGATGTCCGCCAGCTCTGCGGACAAGTGTAGCATGTACGGGAATCGCTGTCATGGTAGTTACCGTCAATGCATTGTACGTTTGACGGGCAGCTCCATCAACATGATAATGCCCTGCAGCAAATTTACAAAGATTTTTATCATCTTCCCTAAACAAAAACCCGAAGAATTAATTTATTTTGGAAAATAAAAAAATCAATGCCTCCCTCACCATGGAAGGTTTCTTCCAAGGTGTTAGACCTGACATCTTTTGTCATGTTTCCCCTGTCTTTTTGCCTTCGGACCTCCTGTTTTATGGTATGCTGGTTTATTGTCTCTAGGCACTGTACCACTGCTGATCAGAGCTAAAGTGCAAGTGCTCCCTAGGTAAATTGTATTGGTGATTGGTTTATCCCTGATTGGCATATTTGATTTACGGGTAAGTCCCTAGTTAAGTGCACCAGAGGTGCCCAAGGCCTGCAGATCAAATGCTACTAGTGGGCCTGCAGCACCAATTGGGCCACCCACATGAGTAGCCCTGTGAACATTTCTCAGATCTGCGACTGCAGTGTCTGTGTGGGCAGTTTTGCACAGCCAATTCAACCTGGCAAGTGTACCCACTTGCCGGGCCCAAACCTTCACTTTCAGTACATCTACGGCACCCCTATGATAGGCCCTAGGTAGCCCCATGGGCGGGGTGCAGTGTATTTTAAAGGTGGGACATGTACTGATCTGTTTTACATTTTCTACCGGTGACATACTGCCAAATTCAGTTTTCACTGTTGCAAGGCCTATAACTTTTAAGTGTAGTTTGCCTTTGGAAGCAGATAGAGACATGGAGCTTGGGGTCTGGAACTCACAATTTAAAAAATACATTGTTTTGCAAAGTTGTTTTTTAAATTGTCTGTTTGAAAATGCCACTTTTAGAAAGTGGGGATTTTCTTTCTCAAACCATTCTGTGCGTGTCTTTGCCTGCTTGTGTATTCCACATCTGGGTCAGACTGACAGTTGGGCTGTTGTGCATTCCCTCTAGACAGTGACACAAAGGGACCTGGGGTGTAGCCTGCATATCCTGATGGGCCATCTGGGCTAGAGTGGAGGGAGGAGTGGTCACTTACACCTGGAAGGGCTGTGCCTGCCCTCACACAACGCAGTCTCGCACCACCTGGTGTGTGTCTGGGGCCAGGCCTGGGCAAAGCAGGATCTTGTCAGCAACAAAGACTTTACTTTGAAGTTTGCCTACTTCAAAGGCAGAACTGGGTATAAGCAGTGGACCCAAAACCCCAGACTTTATAAAGACTTCTGGATCAAAAGGAACCTCTGCCAAGGAGAAGAGCTGAAGAGTTGGAAGATGAGTACTGCCCCTTTGCTGTGTATTCTTTGCTGGGTTGGCCTGCAGTTGCTGCTTATGCCTTTAAGAGGGCAAAGACTGGACTTTGCTGTGTATCCTGCTTGTGAAGTTTCTCCAGGAGCTTGGAGTAGAGCTTGCCTCCTGTTTAGAAGTCTCAGGGATATTAAAGGCTTCAGCTTCATCTGTCTACAGCACCGGGAACAGTGTGTTTTGTGCTACAACAGAATAAAAACCACAGCAACGCTGTTAACGATGCCGCTGCCTGCACCTTGACCTGATGGCGCCTCACGGAGCCGTGGCCCACGTCGCACCTCAACCCTGGTCTCACTGACACCGCCACCTGATGCCATCACCGAGCCGCTGCTTGCACTGTGACCTGTGGGCCCTGCACTCCGCATCGCCTTGCTCGCACCGCAGCCTTGGCATCTCCGACGATGGCGCTCCATGCTGACACCGACGCCTGCAAAGTGGCCTATGGACACTGCTTGGGAGGTACATGAAGCACCATCCCATCCTGCACTGCAGCCCCGGTCCACCAACGCCAGTGCCATTGATTCCAGTGTCATCAACTGACATTGGTGTCTGCACTGTGACTCGTGGGTGCCGCATGGAGCCTGCCCCGTGCAGCACCGCCATGTTGGGCCGACGATGACAACACATCAGCAATAATGATGCAGCTACCTGCACTGTGACCTGAAGACACCGCACATCGCACTGCCCCACATCACACCACAGCTCTGGTCTCACCGATGCTGCAGGACGCCGTCACCGAGCTGCTGCCTGCACCGTGACCTGTGAGCACCGCACGTCTCATTGGCCTGCTTTGCACCGCAGCCCCCACGCCATCCACACCAGCGCTCCTTACTTTGTCATCAGCCTGGAGTTCGATCTGCAACGCTTGTGGCTTCAAGGGCCCAATGACCTCCCGCGCCCACCTCTGGAACCAATGCCTGCGACACCTACGACACCGCACTCTGGATCTTATTGTGAGGATCACAACACCCTGCATTGTCAAAAGGACTGTTTGTAGGTCTTCCCTACACCGTAGCTGGCCCGCGATGCCAAGGCCGGCCTGAACTTTTGGATTTGTTGTTCACGACGTAGTGATAGCCCCAGACAGAGTTATCAACTTCAAGGAACTGTATTTTTAATGAATTCTTGCAAAATTTGTATCTTTATTACTGTATGTTAGATTTTTCTCGTTTTGATCTTGATCCACAGATAAAGATTGGCTATGTTTATAAAACTGGTGTGGTGTCTTTTTGCAGTGTTTTCACTGTATTACTCTGTGTTATGTGCAAATTCTTTACACGTTGCTTGTGAGGTAAGCCTGACTGCTCATGCCAAGCTACCAAGGGGGTGTGCAGGGGTTATCTGAGCTGGTTGTCTCCCTTATCGTGACTAGAGTGAGGGTCCCTACTTCACAAGGCAAGGGGTGCATTTTGTAGTTTTCACTCCTTTCACCATCAGGTTTTACCTGGTGGTGACGGACAGTGAAAACTTGCCATGTGTTTGCCAGCTCTAAATCGGGTGAGTGATCACATGACTGAACCTCTGATGGCCCTTAATCTGTTGGAGGTTAATGTCAGCAGCAGAGTAGTGTCTGCCGTCAATATAATTAAGGTTTGCCCATCTCTAAATTAGGTGGAAGAACCTTCAGTGATGGCTCATCTCTCTGGGTTTCTCGCCTCTGTGATTTTATCTGAATTAGGAATGTTTGTGACATTCGGTTCCTTCACTGTGCAAGTGCAAAATCATTAGATTGGATCCTTTTCACTCCATCTCTAGTTTGTCAATCTCCTTTCTCTGATTCTTACCAATGGCCACAAGGTAAATCAAATACATTAACAGGACTGAGACTACATTCTCAGTTTTTACATGTGCTAGTATGACCAACCGTCCCACCATTAATTGAGTTGCCTTCCTCAATGCTACTTCACTTAAGACTGTGGCCGTAGATTGGCGGATGTGACAGGCTCAGATAGTTACTTTCTAGATGCCCTTCTTATCACAATTTTTTCTATTGATATTTTCCAGTAATATCTGCACTTTTGTTGGTTTCATGGAAAAGTGGAATAAAAAAAGTATAGAACACCCCTGGGGGCCAGATGCACCCTTTTTACCGCCCCATCCTTGAGCTATGCATGTTTTGACAAAAAATGTGAGCACTCCAGCCCACACTGTGTTCCTCCCCCACTCCCCACAGCAAACTCATGGAAGTTGCTCCATGCATTCCTCATTTGGCACTACAGTGAACAATTTGCAGAATATGTCTTTCACCTCTAACCAGGCCGGTGCTTGTGGTCAGGCTTGCTGTTAGTATGGCCTGAAGTAATTCAAAGGTGAAGGACTACTGAGCATGCTATTTTCATAACATGGCTCTGGAGCACTAGGCGCGCTGCCAGCTCCCAGGCAGACTTATTCAAAATCATAATAGAAGAAATATCCTTGTGAGTTTGGGCCTTGATTATCTGAGAAGGCAGACATAGGCAGTCATTTTCACATGAGAAGCATCTGGAAACATTCCCTAATTCCTTATTTCCCCTAATTAGCCCTTCTGTCCTCCTTGAAAATGAGACTTCAAGAACTAGACAGTATGGGCTGGTCTAGATCAACCAAGATAGCAATGTCCTCTTTGCTCTATTGATCCTGCAACCAACAAGATCTGCCTTTAACCAGTCCCTGATCACTGCAAAGTTTTGAACTTATGTTTTTCAATGGGCCTTCAAGAGCGGTGTTAACTGGAGGCTAACTGATGTCATAGACTTGACCCTGTAACATCTCTATACCTTAGGCATTGATTTTTTGACTGTTGTTTGATCTAGTAAGAGGTCTGGAACAAGGAGAATAAATCTGCAGTCAAGAGCCTCTAAACTAGTCCATATAACCAGAGGAATAGCATTACTGTTAGATGCCTAACCCTGCAAGCACTCTGAAACATGAGGAAAAGCTCTGCTGTCAGAGCCTTTGGATTTTAGATCTTAGTGACAGTTCTCCTGCCAGGAGTTTAAGCCTTTAGAGTGGGTGCAACTTGAAATAGCTTGCTCATTTAAGACTCTATACTGTACAATCTCTAGGCATTGAGATAGGTTTGCTGTGCAAAGCTGTTGCCTCTACAGTATTTATAACTTCGGAGACTTAAGTCAGCAACATTTCTGTAATTTGGAGATGACATTGCTTTTAGGATTTTGTGGACAATGCCGGTGTTCAATGCCAGAGATGGAAAGATGTTCACAATTTGAGGGACACCATTGCTGTTTGGTCCCTGAACATTTATGAGAAAGAGATCTATAACCTGAAGGCTCAGCTTTCTGTACCCGGTGCATAAGGTTCTTTGAAAGAAACATGTAATGTGAATGATAGTTCTGCTGCCACATACCTGTGCCAGAAAGATCTATGCCACCAGAGCGCAACCACAGGGGTGCTTTAGCTGTCAAATGCCTGAGCTTGCAATGGCTATGTCCTGTGAGTGATAGGTCTGCTAGGACAGGGCTGATCCAATACGATATTTGTTACCTGAAATATATTTTCACTGTCAAAACCTGAGGGTATGAGGTCATTATACCTGGACGATAGCTTTACTGTCAGATTCAAGAGTCTGCAAAGCCACTGTATGATATCTCTGTTGACATCAGCCAAGGCCTGTGTAACATCTGACTCTGTAAGATTTCTATAAACTCAGAAATATAAATTTTGTCAAATTCATGAGCCTCTAAGGTGTATGTAACATGAGTTCAGCTTTCCTGTTCAAGATCTGATTCTGAACGAGATGTGCCGGCTATAGCAGAAAAGACCAGGCCTGGTCTTCCAGAATTGCTGCATGATGATGGCTGTTTATTTGGTCTAAGGCATTAGTTTGTAAGGTGTCTAGAAAGAGGGCAACATTTGCTGCTGTCCAACATGTAATATATGCGTTATCTGGAGGCGACTTTGCTGTCAGATATCTACTCTTGCAAGAGCAATGCATCTTGAAAAATGAGCATGCTTTCATACTCCTGAAACTGTAGGACTGTGTAATCCAATGGCTAGGTCTTGTGTCAGACAGAGATCTGTACCTGCAAGATCTGTTTAATCTGAGAGACTGTTGTGAAGTCTGAGTTAAGTGCCTGTAAAAGTAGTATTATATGATGGGTACATTTGTGGTCAGATGTCTAAGCCTGTAAGAGCTGTGCCCTATGAGAGATAGATTTGCTATCAGAGGCCTGAGCAATTAAGTATCTCAAATCTAATACGATCTGTATTGTCTGGGCCTCAGATAATAAAATCAATGTAACCTGAATGGTAATTTTCCTTTCATGTGCTGAGCTCATAAACCCTTTATAATCTAAGTGGTATTTTTTCTTTCATAGGGTTACGTTTGTAATATTTATGTAATCTGTGGAGTAGCTTTGCTGTCAGAATCATAAACCTGTAAGATCTGTGTAACCTGAAGGATAACCAGGTTTTCAGATGCACAATTTTTTGTAAGATCTGTGTAGCCTGAGCGTAGCCTTGCTGTTTGAGACCTGATCCTATTAGAAATGCATCAGCTAAGGTGTAGGTTGTTGTCCGAAGCCAGGCACAGATATGGTTTACATGACAGCTAGGCATGTAATGTCTATATATTGAGGTAGTTTGATGCTGCTCAAATCCTGTAAATTATGTATTATATGAGGGATAGTTTTGCCGGCAGAAATATGAGCTTGAACAAGCTTTAGTAGTAAATGCTTGAGCAAGCAAGAGGTATACAATCTGAGAAATATTTCTGACGTCAGAGGCCAGTGACTGCAGGGTCTATGTGTAATCTAAGGAGTAGCATTGCTGTAAGATACCTAGGCCTGCCTAGGCATTTTCTGCTGTTAAAGGTCCGAGCCTGTATGGTTGGCGTAACGCTGATGGCACCCGGTGAGACAATCTTTTTTGGCACCCCCCAATGACCTCCTCCTCGAATTGCCTCACTACCACATAGCATAAGTGCCCCACATCTCTCCATAGCCCCTCTCTTGCATACATTACATTTGTTTTAAAGCGCTGGTAAAGCTGGCTTTACAAATCCACTCAGCTATCCACATAAAATACAGATCTTTTCTTTGCATCAGGCATATTAAAAACTGTCACTAGACAAAACTTTGATCTCTCTCTCTAGCAAGAACATTAATCACAAGAGTTATCTTGACATTTTTATTACTGCCTGAAAGCTGGATCCACAAGGAACTTTTAAACTATAAGTTATTGATAAAAACATCACCCCCACCCCGAAGTCAGTGCTCCTCTTCCAG
Source organism: Pleurodeles waltl (assembly GCF_031143425.1). Lineage (NCBI taxonomy): Eukaryota > Metazoa > Chordata > Amphibia > Caudata > Salamandridae > Pleurodeles > Pleurodeles waltl. The sequence goes on from NC_090439.1 coordinate 781,884,475, forward strand.
GCCGCATCAGTCGCACTGCGTCACCAGTCGCACCACCCTAAAGTCACCCTAAAGCCAGCCCTGGTGTAAGCTACAGAAAACCTCTGCTGATAAAAGCCTGATTCTTGCCCCACCTGCAACATCCCTGCACCCAAATGCTGTCATTATCTAGAACTTGTAAAATGTGCAAATGTTGAGAGGTAGCTTTTCTGTAAGAAGTCTGACATTGTACGATCTGTGCTGCCACAGACCTGAAACTGTAAGATCTCTGCTGCCCTATAAGATCTGTGTAGCGAGAGCCGTGGCTTTACTGCCAGAATCATGAGTCAGCAACATTTGTTACTTCAGAGTTTGCTATGCTCTCACAGGTGTGAGGCTTGTAACATCCGTGTAACATAAACTGTTCTGCTGTCAGATTCCTGGCACTGTAAGATATCTTTAACCTAAGACGTAGGCCTTCAAACTGTGGGGCGCACTCCCCTGCAGGTCCATGGCTGTGTTCCCAGCGAAGCGCAAATGCCTCTGCATTTACTGGTAAAGGGAACTAGCCTGGAAGCATCACTGGCGCGTTTCCATGCTATGCAAGAGCTGAAGGGTAAAAAGGATTAGGGCCTGTAATATTTAGTGCCAATGGGGCAGGGCTGTAAGTGTTGAGATGGAGTCAAAGAGGTGGCTTAAAAACACCAACATATTCTGCATGTTGTTGTTTTTACCTTCAGCTAACTGCATAGGAATGAACACGCCAACACCTAAAATGAAAAACAAATGAAATTTTGATAGGGAATATACACTTTTAAGTTATGAAAGCTCTGTGGTTAATATGATCACTACAGATGGCTGTGTGTGTGACCAGGGAGTCTCAGAATTCAATCCTGATTGGTACAGTGAGGAATATTGCCTTGTTTATTTATAGTGCTATGAGGTCCAAGCTGGTGACTGGCAAATAACATATTAGGTCCGCAGCTTTCAGAAATGATTCAGTGGGGGTCCCTGTATTCCAATAATAATTCTGTGGTGGTCCCCGGGTTCTAGTAATGATGAAGCGGGGGTCCACAGAGGTCAAAATGTTGGGAACCACTGCTATATACTATTGTGGGAAAGAAAAGGATGCAGGTCTACTGACCCTAGCAACATTTGCCCACTCTGCCATCTGTCCACTAAAGAAAATGTTAGCATGTTTTGTTTTCTTGCCCTGCTTATTCAAACCCGAGTGGTAAATGGATTTGTTCATTATGTTTCCAACTAGGCTTCAGGTGCCACCATGATGCATTAAGGGCATTGAAGGAACATACATCCACTGATACTGTGTGTACCTTGAGCAAGTAGTTTTTTTGCAGTAAGGCTATTGTGGAAACAAAAAGATCTAAAGTTTTAAAGTCCTGTTGTGGCATTTAAGCTTGGTATCAATTTTAGATTTTTAATAAGAAATTGATTTTAGTGAGTACACTAGTTGTTTGTGACTAGCTCAATTGAATATCCTCTGATTGAGCATAAGGCAGCCATGCGTTTGTTCCTTCATACGCTCATTAGTCGTGTATGTGTAAGATTCTTAATTGTTTAACATGGATTGAATAGTATTGATTGCACTGTTCTGCACCATTTAGCCTAAACCTGCTACATCTTTATCTTAAAAACTATATTGTATGTGTAAGTGTTTTTTATTGTGTAATATATATTGAATAGTATTGACCCCACTAGCACTTTACTTTGTACACCATTGACTTTAAAGCTGCCAGACCTATATTTTAAAACTGGACCAGTCTCTCCGGTCTGACGGCAGATTATAAATCTTTTAAATGTTTGTATCAGTCTATATTGAAATGTATGATGTTGTATGTTTTAGGAATGCAATTTCTGAAATAGATTTGTACTACTGCTACTGCTTTTGTAATAAGTAATCAGACTGTATCTACTGCAAACATTATTTAGGTGCCCATTAAAAGACCACTCTACAGAACTCTGCTGATACCATCTTTATATAACCTTTCAAAAAAAAAAAATATTTCTCACAGTAAAGCTTCAAGTAATTCCATCAATAAAGGTCTATGCTGGCTCCAGAGCATATTTTGTGATTAACCAATTGCACACATTTACATTTCTTTCATGTAGTGGTGAGGAGGTATGTTTCTTTTTTAAATCTCTATATGTCTCTCTGCTTCACATCACAGGAATCCCTCCAACCTGCCCTACTATGAAAAGGGACTTGGTGGCTCATTTTTCTTACTAGCATTAGGGCCCATGCCACCCTTGCAGTGCATGGAACAGGGCCCAAGCAACAGGGGTGGGGGCATTTTAGATGTGTTTTTAGGTTTTGTCTGCGTGGTCTGTGCTTGTGAAGTCTTTTGTTGATAAAAAAAACTCAAGAGGGACTTTGAACTCGCCCCCATACATACCATTCATAGGCTTACATGTCACCTGCATTTTCTGGCTTCTGATCAGCCGCAGCCCATTCTTTGGGGCCAAGGGGCCATGCCCCCTCACCTTTTGCCCCTCAAGAAGAGTTTCTGTCAGGTTGAGCTGGACACTTATTTTCAGGTCAGTCAGCCAGCAGCTAGACATGTGCTATTTGTGCAGGCTCTTGGCTGCCCGAGCTGAACTTTGGTGGGCTGAGGAGGTCACGAGTGGTAGTGTCACTCATTGCCTCTGACCTGGGTGCTTCAGTTTTAAGAACTGAAGCACCCAAGGCGAGTGTCAATCAATGACACCTCATCACAGAGTGGGGTGGGATCAGCAGTCTTACTGACTCCATCCCACACTCTGACGAGGTTGGGACTGCTGCTTTTCCTCATGGCTGACCTAATGTCAACCAATGAGTGAAGGCAGAAGTCCCATCTGAATTATAGGTAACTGTGTGTGTGCTTTTTTTGTAATGAATGGTTGGTGTGTGCATGCACCTATGTTTGAATATTTGGTAATGAGTGTTGTCAATGGATGTGCGTGTCCATGTGTCCATGTGTGTCCCATCTGCTCTCTCCCTCCTACAATTACTGGCCGCCACTGCTTCTAATCGGTCAGCAGCTTCAGGGGTCATGTCTTTAAAGTTCATTTCCGCTTTCTCTGCTGTTCCTTGGAGCCTGTACAGTTTCCAGCTGGAAGTCAATGGTAGGCAGTCAGTCTCCTTCCACGACCAAATGCTTCACAAGATATGCTTTTTTTTATTACTTTCTAGCACTTCGTAAGTGTGCCTGTGTTTTCAGTCTCCCCTCCTTCATCACATTCTTTCCGCATAGTTGTTCCTTGTGTTTCAATAGGCACAGTGAGATTAAGTAATTTGACCAGAATCACAGGATGCTGAGCTGACTCCGAGACTCCAATGCAGCGGCTGGACTGGCTCTCAAGGCCTAGATTTTTTCAGCCCACCAACCCCACGCTCCCCCTCCTCAATTCACTGCCTTCCTCTCAGAGAGTGTGGGTCCAAGGCCCTCTGACCCCTCCATAGATCACAGACAGGACCAACACTCGCAGGAAACCTATTATAGAGATGTGCTCCATCAAAAGTGGTGCCTTCGGCGACAGCACATTCATAAATTATCCCATTCAACAGAGCAGGGTAGGAGTGGGCTTCTTGGATGCTGGTCCCGAATCCGGCCTTCTCTGTCAGAACCAACCACAGCCTTTTTAGGGGTCTGTGAAATGTGGGTATTACACCAGGCCTTACACACCTGTCCCTGGACAATCTGTAGTGTATCATGGTTTAGCGCCAAGAACCCTTTGGTGAACGAGCGCTCCATGTACACATTATACTTAACAGTTTATGTGTGAAACTAACTAGTTTCTTAAGACTTCATTCCTTGTAGCTTTGATGAAATGACAGATTAGTTTAACATATTAATGTACTTGGTTCGCTGCAGTCACCAACCTATTAAAAGTAACACGTGACCTTCTAAATTATTGTATCACTTATGGATGGCTATCCCTATTTAATGCATATTAATTACTTGTGTTATTTTGCAACCAAATATGTTCCTGCTAGTGCCTTCTCATCCCTCACCTGTACATTGGATTTCTAACAGATTGACAAAGGTTCTGGCTGTTTTTCTTTCCTCTCTAGTATAAACTTCAGAAAGTGCTGGTCTGTCGTCTAGGCACAGACTGCAGAAAGCACGGGCCGGGACACCTGCCAAGCACCAGCGAATGTCCCATCTGCTCATTTTATATCACATTGAGGCCCAGTAACTGCTGCTTGGGGCACGTCCCGCATCCGACCAACTCTAAATGAAGCTCCAAGCCTCTGGTGCATTTGTAAACTCCTACTCTGTGTGAGTATGCATCTTAACTGTCCTTGGCTATAAGAACACAGAATGACCTTTGGAAAGAGGGTCAGTGAAGGTCATGCTTGTTCACGTGCCATGGCAGCAGCACGTGCACAAAGGCAGAAGAGAGCGCTGTGCTAACATCAGGGACAGTTCTGTAATGTATGGAATGAAGCCTACATAGCACCCTCACACAGTCCACACTGTGTTAAATGAACAGTGCCTTGCAGTAATGACAGCTGCACTCTCGGCACTGCACAAAGCATCACTACCACACTCACTAGACACAGTGCCTAGAGGCAGTGGCCATGTCCAGTGCCTAGTGGCAGCTACTCGGTCACAGCGTGCACTGCCAACTTACAAATACACTGCAGTGCACTGCATCAGCTGCCAGATATCACTAGTGCAGCTATAAGCACTGTACTGCTGCTGGTCTTTGAGGTGCCTAGGCTTTGGCATATGATGTCACTCAGTCGCACTCTTCCTCGCATTCAGTCTTCTCATTCTCTCCCCAACACTTTTCTCTTATTCTCTCTGTCAGTCTCTTCCCCTTGTCTCTCCATTACCCCTCCACCCCTGCATTGCTTGGCCCTCCTCGGTTTCACACCTCCTCACTCTCTCTCTTTTTCCCATCACAGTGCTTGTATGTGGACCTACCTTTGTGCACCTTCCGTGTTCTTCCTTTCCTGTCCTACCTTCCCCTCACCCTACCTAAACCTCTCTTTGCGCTTTCTCCTCATCTTCCTTTCACATGTGTCCGCCCTTCTCCCCAAGCTGAATACAGGGAAGGGGGTTCTCACTCCTCACTAGTCAGAGGTCAGTGAATGACTGGCACCACAGTCTCCCACAACCCCCTGGAAGCCTAGAGGTAGTAACTACATGGCCTAGTGCTGTGTGAGCCCAAGGTTACTGCTGCAGGCACTTTAAAAAAATACGTTTTACCATGCAGTCTGTCTCCCCCGGCAACTCCTTTGTGTTGCTTTCCCCCTCCCCCTCCAGCTGTACATTGTGCTGCTCCCTCCCCCGGACCTCCCTTGCATTGCTCAGCCCAAATGTTTTGTTTAGACATATTACACAGCAGCACAGGCTGCTGTGCAACATCACTGAAAGAAAACAAGCATTGGCAAAGACAATAGATTTCACCTATGCAAAATGCACTTATAAATTGTACATGACCTGGTATTGAAAAACTCCCGAAGTCATTCACTACTGTGAAGCCTGCTCCTCTCATAGGACAGAATTAGAATTTCCCTTACACGCTCTTAAGCTCTAATTTCTGATCTGAAAGGAATAGACTTGTCATGGTTGGGGAATGGTAGTGAGAAATCCTACTAGCTGGTGAAGTTGGATTCTACATTGCTATTTCAGAAATGCCACTTTTAGAAAGTAGGCATTTCTCTGCACTTACTGCTATCCGTGCCTTAGAGCCTGTCTCCAATCCACATCTGGTCTGTGCTGGTTGACAGCTCCCCTTGTGCATTCCACCCAGACAGCTATAAACACAGGACACTCAGCTAAATCTGCATTAATCTGCATACTGATGGGTCTTCCTGAGCAGGAAGGTTGGAGGGGCTCTCACTTACACTTCAAAGGCGAGTGGCCTGCCCTCACACAGGACTGATAAACCCCCACAGGGCTCCTAGCAGACAAGGCTGGGTTAAAAGGGAAACTTGTGCACTTCAAAACCACTCTTTGAAGGATCCTCCACTGCAAAGGTACTTTTGGGTGTGTATATATACTGGGTCTGTGACCCCCCCAAATAAGACACTTCTGGACCTAAAACTGGGATCTATCAGAGGGACTGTCTGGCTGCCCAAAGAACTCATCTGGACTGCTTTGCTGGAAGGGCTGCTGGCCAACTTGTTGTCCTGCAGCCCGCTGACCCCTGACTCTGCTGGAAGGACTCTGCCTTCCTCCACAAGTGCTCTCCAAGGGCTTGGATTCACTTTGCCTTCCTCCACAAATGCTCTCCAAGGGCTTGGATGGAGCTTGCCTCCAGTTATAAGGTCCCAGAGCTATCAAAGACTTCACCTGAGAGAAGAAAATCAGGAGCGTTGAAAATCTACGCAATTCTTGCAAAATTTGATGCAACGCATACCGGATTGACACAACGCCTGTCTCGCGGCTGAAAAATCACTTCATCACCAGCTGGATCGATACAGCACCTGTTGCATCTTCTCAACGCATTCTGGATTTTCCCCACATCATCCCTGGGCGTCTATATATCCCTGCATCATAGTGAAGAACCAAGGCTGCACTCCCAGAAGCCAACGCATCGCCTTGCAGCTTGGAAAGAAACAACGCATCACCTTTGCCGACCTGGAACAATCAACATATCACTTTATTTTTCGACGCATCTCCTTCTCTGCAGCCCTTTGCATCACTATTTTTGACACATCCCAGGTGCTGTGTGTTAAAAGGATACAACCACTGATTCGTAGGGATTGAGACTCATCTAAACGTTTAAAAAGTGTCGTTTTGGTCTTATTTCATTCAGATAAATAGTATCTATTTTCCTAAAGTGGTGTGGAATGTTTTGTGGTGTTTTCACTGTTTACTGTAAAAGTTATTGCACAAATACTTTACACATTGCCTTCTAAGTTAAGCTTGCCTGCCCTGTGCCAAGCTACTGGAGGGTGAGCACAGGATAATTTAGGTTGTGTTGTGACTTACCCTGACTAAGATTGTGGTCCCTACTTGGACTGGGTGCATACCTCTTCCAACTAAAGACCCAATTTCTAACACATGTGGGCTCATTTTCTTTGCTAGCACTACAATAGAGGGCGCCCCTGCTTCAAAGGAAGGGGGCAAGATGTGGGACCTCATCATTTTTATGGAAAGTGGCAGACAGCATGTTTCATGTTTGAATGGATGGCTCGGCATTGTGTGGAACGGGTGAAAGAAGAAGAGGTGATAGCCTGCTTCTAAGGGCCATCATCATTTGTGCAGCAGCTACAGTTGCATTGGTGCCTAGGGTGCTCAGATAAGGGGATCACAGCACCCCGGTTATGGGGAGTAGTGTATTTGATCAATTCTGTTTTTGCTTGATGTATTTACTCTTTCATAAGTCTTACATACAGCGTGGATTATTAGCAAAGGAAAAGCACCCCTGAAATCATCTCATAATCCCTGCCCCTGTATGATCAGTCAAGCTCCTCCCACTTCCCCAATCATTGCCATTACGTTTTGAGGGTGGGTGACTTTAAAACACTTTGCTTAGAGGATGCTCAGTGCAAAAACGTTTGAAGATCTCTTACCTAAGAGATGGTTTTGTTGCCTGAAACCTGGGTTTTTGATAATATTGTAACATTGTGGATGGATCTTCCACCTGAGTCCCTGTCCCGAACATCTAATGAAGAAGGAGAGTTAATGGCAAATCTCCAACAATACTTTTGCAGTCCACCTCTCCAAGGTGACTTGTATAATGGGGGTATGCAGAAACCTTCCCTTGTAGACACAGTCTCCCCAAGAAAAGATATTCTACCTCTCAAGATTTACTGGTGGGCTAGGTCAAGACTGGTCAAAGTACAATCTCTTACAAAGAAAGGACTCATCCGCATAGGTCAAAATAGACGTGTATGCCTACTGAGGATACAGTGAAATGCAACAAAAGAAATTCACAATATGATATTGTAATTGAACAAACATATTTAAACTAGGCCGCCCTTGACTTACTTGATGCTCCAGTTAGACAGCTGATGGTGACCCTTAGAGAGTGGACTGACTTGCAATAATGTCTTATATGTTTGTGTAATTTCTAACAATTATTAAATATAAAGGATCTACAAATGGAGAGTCCAAAATATGTCTGTCCAAAGGGCCTCATAAATCCCTTAGAATTCGCCTGTTAAACTATTTGCTGCATTAAAAAGGGCCGTTGAAGCAATTCCGTTCAGATTATTGAGATATTCATGATGGGAATACAGTTTATCACAATTTAGTAGAGGTACAAAAGTGTTTACCTTTAAGGCAAAGTGTTGTGAAAAAGATATATGACAAATTCAAATGAATGTGTACATACGTGTGGGTCAGCCATTTCAGCCTGGGCCACGGTGAGTGTGTATGTAATGTGCTGGTTGGAAACTGATTACACACATCACACTGCCTTCCAGTGGTCATTTTGGGGGTCTTGGTTATTGTGTGTAGTTGGTTACTGTTTTAATCCATATTTGCGTCATTACGCAGGAAATGATAATTTTCTCCTGTCGTAATTCAAGAATGCATTTTTATGTACTTCCAAAATGTGATAGGGCATGTGGTGAAGAGGTCGAATATTTTGATACTCGTTTTGACAGTATAATTAATCAGTTTGCCATTGTGGATTTCTCATCGAATTTATTGCTCAGACTAGAACTTAAAGAATACATCTGGCCATCCCGTTCTTTCTCTTGGAGGCAGGAGACCAAGTGACATTTCGGATTCATTTGGTTGAATTTACAAATTCAAAATCTTTTAAATAGGTTCCATGGACACGTAGGATGACTGTGTTGGATTTCTTGAGGTAGTTATAGGCTTACAATCCCCTTCTTATTCATTGATGTATACTTCGTGTACATTGCAAGAGTTATTCTCCTTTCTCTTACATCTACTGGTCATCTTGCTGAGGAGGTGGCAACAAGCTACTAATGATTCCAAGCTGTACCTCTGAGATAAAAGGATATGAGGATGCGGCAGGTGAGGTGGGTGGAAAAAAGCTCTTAGCCAATTGTGGTGCTTCAGGCTCATAGGTGTAGCTTTAATAGGATAGCAGCAGATCCTGACATACCTCGGCTGTATGTTTAATGCTGATAGGCATGGGGGTGCCTCTGAATTGATACTGTCTTTGACAGGTCACCACTAGGGAAGGGCAAAAATGCATTATGCCTGCATAGTTTTGTGAACTTGGGTAACTGCACTTTGCTGTTTGCTGTTTTGCTGTTTGCCTACTTTTTTGCTACTGCTATAATTGTGCATTTCTGCTTACCCTCTTGTGCTCCATATTTGGGCTCGCTGGTAAGAAACCCCACTCAGGTTTCAGTCAGCTCTCATCCTTCCAGAGTAGCTCTTTCACACCTTTGGGGATGGATGAGTCGAAGATGGCAGGCGCATAGGAATATTGTGGGCACTCTGCGTGGTAGTGGGGGTTGCAGGTTTGGCAGGATTTCCCAGCTCTTGTTTCTCTGCGGTGCCACAGTGAAAACAAGGATTGTCGTCATATTTCGCTTGCCAAAGGTTGCTGAAAAATTCTGAGATGATGCGCATCAGTGGTGTGTTCATTGTTGTATTATCACATTTTCCACCAGATATTTAGAATTTACCCAAGTTTCTTCCACCCAGGGTTGGTCTGAGGCCAGTGCAGGTCAGCGTCCACTACCCAGTGTTGGTAAGAGCTTCATGCCTTGAGGCCGCTCCCTCTCTATCTCTGTGATGACTTTGGGGCCAGAATGCAGTTGTAGGTTTACAAAGTAAAGCTTGGGAAGGCAGGTAGAGCAGCATGGGTATACCGCCACAGCCTGACATGGAGTTCAGTGGTTGTATTCACTGCGGACTTTGCAACAATTGACGTTTAAATAGCCAGATATATCATCTCAAGTGGGTTATCTTTTTGGAAACTGTGAGGGTCACGGCTATGAGTATTCTTGTTACAGTGCCATTGCCATGATAACTTCACTAAGATTTAGCCATCTTGTTCGTGCAAAAGCTATGGTGTCTCTTTGATCAATTCTAAAGACTGTTTAAGAACTTTTTGACATTTATATTGTTCAATACATTTATTTTATCACGCATGTATTATTGCTGTATAGAAAGGGAACATACATTGGTATCATGTCAGGCATCCGAGCCCCTATAATAATATCAACGAGGAGACTTACAGGCTGACTTTCAACTGTTTGGTATGCAGTTCTTGAGATAGATCCAGCTCCAGCATGCTCTGGGCGCGCACCTATCCCGCACCGACTCGGTGCCGGAATTCAGCCCACTAAAGGCTAAGCTGCTCATGGGTAACTTGGGGAAGAAAGGTGTATCCCAAATTTATAAAATGTTAATTAATAATGCTCCGGGCAACCTAAACTAAATTAGGAACAAGTGGGAGGACTGGTTGGGACCCATTGAAGAGACTGACTGCGTGGAGGCACTTATGGCACCTAGAGCATTGGCGTGTCGGCGAGGCTTTGTGCGGTGCAGTTATATTTCTTACACGGGGCTTACCTATCTCCTGACAGACTGCATCGGCGGGACTTCGCCCCTCCGCTCAGTGTCCGCGGTGTACAGGGGACCCAGCTGATTTCTTTCATATGGTTTGGTCATGTCCGTTTTTACAGGCCTATTGGGGTAAGATAAACTGAGTTGAATGTTGTGCTGGGACGGGAACTACAGTTGTCCCCAAGACTGGTTTTATAGGGCACTATGAAGGAGCTAGAGGTCACAAGATCAGACCGAACATTTGTTGGTACGGCCTTGCTAGTGGCCAATAGAGACATTGCAGCTGCCGTCAACTCTCCCACAGGATCGTCCCTCCAGAAATGGAGGCACGGAGTGGACTGGTGTGCGCACCAGGAAAAGTTGCTTTACGAGTCGAGGGGCTGTCCCCATAAACATGGGAAGGTGTGGGGGAAATGGCTGGGCCTTCTCCCATGAACTCAATATGTATGTGTGCTTTCACGTGGTATAGCAAGGTCTGGATCTGTCATCTGATTCAAAGAGTCCTTCACTGTAAATGTAATTTGAAGCTGGTTGCACCAGAACTTACCTGTGCAGGATGCCTCGTTTTTCCTTTTTGCTCTCCTCTTTCTTTCCTCCTCAAAACCAATAAAAATGTGTTTATAAAAAAATAATATCAACGAGGATTTGTTACAATATAGAGAAGAAATAATCCCTTCCTTAATGTATTTGTTTCCTCAAATACTAGGCGTATGCCACTACAGGATTCATATTGTGAGGCACGTAAACTGCATTAAGGCCGGTCGGTGTGCCTCGAGAAAAGAAGGGTGCAAGGTGTGATGCCGTACTGTTCTGAAAGGGTTATTCAGTTTGTTTGGTTTTCCATGGTTCTCTGGGACCTCTTTTCCTGCAGGGAGGTTTAGTGACAAAGACTGATGCTCTGGGCATAGGGCCGGTATTATCATTAGTCTATGGGCTCTTATAATTAGGGACTCACAAATTGTCACCTAAGCCCCAGAACAATATTGTAATACAGAAGAGCCTTCAGATGTTTATGCAGCCCCTTCTGTAATATTGATTGCACCTGTAAAATGTTAATACTCGTGCAATTTAAAGTTTGGGGTTCCCTCATATATAAGCAATCAAGGTCGTATGCAAATGAGGTAAGGTATTTCTTTGTGCAACAACATTCAATTACTATTGGCTCAAAACATGGGTCTTTTCAGGCGCCCTTGCTAATTAATCTATATTTTCTAGACCATTTGCTTATTAAGCCTGGACTAGTGAACAAATATAAACTTTTTCCATCCACTAGTCAGTTTATTGTCATTTGCGTATTGCTTCTACCCACCACTATATACACATTGTAGCAATATGTCCCCCACTTCAAAAATTGGCTCTCTAATAGGGTGAGTGATGCATTTCTTCTGATCAGCTCTGCATATTAGACCAAACCGTAATGCACTTTAGTGCCAATTCTAGTGTGCCAATCTCTTTTTTCATTTCGTCTTGTTAATAATAGTTTTTTTTACCTTTAATTCCTGTTGCTTATGCTTGAATTAATAGGAAAACAAATTGCACACTTGCTAAGGCCAAAACTGCTGGATCCAGCCAACATTGTTCTGATGATGCAAACCACAATATGTTTACAGTGGTCCTACATTCCAAAGGAAACTAATACGAATCTAGACAGTCTCAAGAAGACAAATTTAAAAATATTTTTTGTTCTATTATATGGTAAAATTAGTTAATGGAATGTTACCTTTACTTGAGTGTTGCATTTGATTACAAATTAAATTAACACTCAGCTTTTGGGGCAGGGGAGGTATCTGTCAAGATGACTCGCATAAGAATCATATTGAATTTCTTTATGGTTGTGCCTACTAATGTTTCTGGTTATCTTTCTGGTTGTAGATGAATTTTTTTTTTTTTTTTATGTCAGTGCTATCTGAAAAGCCGGTTCCCACATAGTACCAATTGGATGTAGAGTGTAGAAATGTGACAATGTTCACTGCTGCAAAGAATATTTGAAATATAGGGCCTTATTACGACCTTGGCGGATGGGATACTCCAACACAAATGTGCCAGACATCTCGCCCGCCGTGTTACACTTTCCATTATATCCTATGGAACTTGTAAAACAGCAGGCGGGATAGCCATCACATTTGTGACGAAGTATCCCATCTGCCAAGGTCGTAATCAGGCCCTTAGACCATCATCACAACTTCAAAACACCAGTGCTGGCGGTCTTAAGACTGCCCTAATACAACTGATCTCTGGATTCCCCCCTCCAAGATTGGGTGGAATTCCAAGACCAGTCGTGCTCGCTGTCGGTGGTGCAGAGGCAGTACAACCCATAATACTGTGTGGCGATGACCAGATGGAAATGCGCTGCCGGTGGTGGAAGCACCAGGACCCATCCCCTCCCGGATGACCTCCTCAACAGACAAGGTAAGTGGATCGTCCGACAGAGGAGGGTGGGTGTGTGTGTGTGTGAGTGCGTGGGTGTATGTCATGAATGCGGAGGGAGGGAGCAGTGTTTGTGGGTGCGTGTGTGAGTGATTGTGTGGGGAGGGGTATGAATGTTTGTGGAAGTGGATGGGGAGAGCGAGTTAGTGCGTGTATGCAGTGCAGGGGGTGTGCGTGTGAATGTATGTATGCGCTTGAGAGGAAGGGCAGAGTGGAGAGGGGGTGAGTGCGGGTTTGAGCAATTGAGTGCGAGTGCGATTGAGTGGATGGAAGGGGTGAGTGCGTGTATGCGTCTGCATGTGTATGTAAGTGGACTGGGAGAGGGATGAGTGTTTGTGTAAGTGGACGGGAAGGGGAGTGAGTGTTTGTGTGAATGAACGGGGAGAGCAGGTGAGTTCGTGTTTGCGGTGCAGGGAGGAAGGTGGGTGTGAATGTATGTATGCAGTGCAGGGGGTGTGAATGTATGTATGCGGTGCAGGGTGAAGGTGGGTGCGAATGTATGTATGCAGTGCAGGAGCCAGGGGAGTGTGAATGTATGTATGTAGTGTAGAGGGAGGAGGTGAGTGTATGTATACGCATGGGGGAGGGTGGAGTGAATGCGTGCGTGTATGCGGTGTTTGTCAGTGTGAATGGGTGTGCATGTCGCATTTGTGTGGGTAAGTGGGGGGTGTTTGTGTGTAGAAGTGCGTGAGTGCATGTGTGCGGTTATGTGAACGTGTGTGTGAGTGTATCCTGGCGACAGGAATGCTTATTTCTTTTGTCAGGGTGCAAAACCGCCAGAAAAATGCTGGCAGTCTCCCCCCTCATGATACCACTAGCGGTATCACGCCATCCGATGTGCTGGAGGTGCTCACCTCCAGCCCGGCAGAATGTGGTAATGTGGCAGGATGGTGGAGGCTCCGTGGGTTAGCTTTGGCCAAAACACCAAACTCCTAATTAGGTGGTATTTACTGCTGGCCTGTCGGCGGTGACACCACCACAGCTGCCCTGGTGGTCTTCGGACCACCAGGGTCGTGAGGCAGTCCTTAGTCTTTAACCCTTGGGCCATTTATGGACAAATGCAAATCTGAACAATCTTCCATGTCCGAAGTAGTTGCAGATACATTTTAAAATTGATTAATCCATTTGTATTATTTTGAAAAGCAGACAAAGCACTCTAGTAATGTATGACAAATGTGTAAAGAAAAGGGAGAGGATTGATTGAATTACCTCAGATCAAAACATTGCATTTTGTGAAAATTCGGAAGCCAACACTGTTCTGAGATATTTGATCAAGATTATGAACCATAGTGTAGATTTTCCTAGTAATTTACGACGGAAAGTCTTAATTTTATTAAAGACACGAGGCGAGTATTATGCGTTCTTTTCTTATTTTATTTTAAACAGCAGCAGTCAAGAAACTACAGCTCCCAGGGGGATTAGCGCCAGACTAACCAATGGGAGTAAAACAGTAACTAAAACTGAGCCAATCAGCATAAGCCATCAACCATAGAGAGTACCCTTAACTGCAAACAGCCCTCTTTTCTTGAGCGAGTAAGTTAGATAGAATTATAAAACAACGGGTAAATAAGTCCGACAATTGCCAATGCCAAGGAAACGGAACAAAACTCTTGGACCACAGCGATGAAACGAGAGGCGGATGAAGGAGGCAGGAGGTCCTGCGAAGGTTTGCGATGATGCATCCAGAGATTTCTTCTTGAAGGGAGAGAGTGTGGAGCCAGCGGCATTATCCGGAAGCTGGAGGAAGTGCTGGAGTCGCTGGGAGGGAGAAAAAAGTACATATTAGTAGAAGTACTGTGGTGGGATAATATTTGCCTCTGTGTCTTTAATAAAATTAAGACTTTCCGTCATAAATTACTAGGAAAATCTACATTTTATGACAAGACCGGAGGCTCTATTATGCAAGTTTAAAGCTTGTCAATAACAATTGAAGAAGCAGATCTAACAGGTTTACAATAGAAAGTTTTAAACACATTGTCATTGGACCAATCTGCAGACCTGAGAATGTCCTCTAAACTGGAACCCAGGGCAAACGCCTTGGAGGCCATGGCTCCCCTGGACGAATGTGCTCCAAAAACGGAGATATCGATCCCCGCTAAGGACATGATCCATTTAACCCAACGGGCTAGAGTTGCCGAAGACACCGGCTTGTGGGGTTTACGAAAGGAGATCAACAATTGATTGTAAGAGGACGTTCTCAGGTTAACAGTTCTCTTTTCGTATTCTTTTAAACAAAGGCCCACACATAGTTTTGGTTTGTCGGGGAAGAAAGGGTAGAAGACAGAATGTAAGTTAGTTTTCGTACGTTTGGAAATGTGAAACAAAACCCCAGAGGGTAAGAATTGGCGGGCAGAGACGTCTAGGGACTTAACGTCCGAAGTCCTTTTGATAGAAATTAAGCATAGTAACATGGTAAGCTTAGCCGAAAGCATTTTAAGCGAAAGGCTTACATTATCCGGCCAAGAAAGTAGTAGGTTCAACACTAGGGAAACGTCCCAGAGATGAGAATATTTGGCAGAAGGGGGTCTGGAGAGTTTCACGCCTTTTAAGAGGCGACAAATCAAAGGATGGATCCCGATAGGGTTGCCATCTATAAGTGAGTGGTTCATGGATATAGCGGATCTGTAAAGATTTATTGTCCGATAAGACTTGCCTAGACCAGCCTGGACGGCTAGAAAGTTAATAATTAAATTTAGATCTGTTGAAAAGGGATTGGCACATTTTCCCACACACCAGCTTGACCAAAGAGTCCAAGCTGATGTGTATGCTCGCCTTGTACCGGGTGCCCATGCATTATTGATGAACTTTGAAGCCTCTGACGAAATAGCGAAGGATTGTTGGATAGACCGGAAATGTGCCAGACTGACAGGGTTAATGATTTGTTGAGAATCAGGTTGTGAGGACATCCGAAAGGGTCTAGGAGGAGTGACGGAAAAATCGGGAGAAGGATTGGGAAGTCCACCGCGAGTTCGAGTAGGGGTGGAAACCAAACCTGTGATTGCCAAAAGGGGACCAACAGGACGAGGGACGCCTTTTGACGTCTGACCTGATTTAAGACTCTGTTGATTAGGATAAATGGAGGGAAGGCATAGTTGAGAGATCGAGACCAGTCTTGGAGGAAAGCGTCTGTAGCTAAGGCGAGAGGATCCGGACGCCGGCTGAAAAAGTGAGGAAGTTGGGCGTTGAGTCTGGACGCATTGGAATTCAACGAGCCTGGGAGATATTCGGCTATGAGGGAAAATTTGTGGGACAGACAAAATTCCTAAAGGCTCTTGGCCAGTAGCGCAAGAGGCTTGGATCTGGTGCCTCCTAAATGGTTGATGTAACGTACCGCTGAAATATTGTCCATGCGGAGCAGGATAGAACATCGTGCTCTGTTTTTCGTAAAGCTTCTGATCGAAAAGGAGCCTGCAAGAAGCACTAAACAATTTATGTGCAATCTGGACTCCTCTGCGGACCATGTACCGCCAGTCGATATCGAACCACAGCAGGCGCCCCAGCCTGTGAGACTTGCATCTGATTCTAACACAAGATCGGGCACAGATGGGAAGATGGATCTGCCGTTCCAGGCCTCTAAATGGGATATCCACCATTCAATTTCCATTTGGGATTCTTGATCTACAGACACGAGGTCGGAGAAGGCCAATCCTCGCCGGAGATGAAGAATTTTGAGGCGCTGGAGAGCACGGTAATGAAGGGGCCCTGGGAAGATGGCCTGGATCGAAGAGGAGAGAAGACCGCCGACCCTTGCGAGCGCTCTGAGTGAGATAGAGTCTTTTTGAAGAGTTAGAATCAACTCTTTTTTGATCGCAGAAATTTTGGAATGAGGAAGAAGCAGAGAGGCCGACACCTAATCTATCTGGAAGCCTAGAAACTCTATCTGTTGTGAAGGAAGGACCACAGATTTTTCGTGATTTATAAGGAAACCAAGATCTGTGAGAAGGGTGGATGTTAAGTGAAGATGGTTCAGCAGGGAAGACTTGCTCTGGTGCATGATCAGAATATAGTCGAGATAGATAATAAGTCTGACGCCCAAAGATCGGAGATAGGTCACGACCGGTTTCAGTAGTTTTGTAAAACACCAGGGAGCGGAAGACAGGCCAAAAGGGAGAGAGGAAAAATTAAATGTTTTTGAATTCCAGTGAAATTGTAAAAACTTCCTGTGAGAAGGATGGATAGGAATGGTTAGATATGCGTCTCGCAAGTCTAGTCTGACTAGCCAATCGAATTGGAGTAAAATATCCCTGAGATGGATAATGGTTTCCATCTTGAAATGGCGATAGACGACGAATTGATTGAAAGATTTTAGATTGATTACTGGTCTTAACTTTTTGTTCTTTTTGTGAACGAGGAAGATAGAGCTGACGAAACCTGAAGGGTCCGGAGCGCAATAGTGGATAGCCTCTTTTTCTAAAAGGTATTGGATCTCTGAAGAGATTAGAGAGGACATTTCGAGAGAAAACCTTGGGAGGGGAGGAAGATAGGATTGGGAGGGGGGAGAAAGAAGTTCGATCTGGTATCCCCGAATAGTGGAAAGGACCCATAGGTCTGTTGAAATTGACTTCCATTTTTGGAGAAAGAAGCGAAGAGGACCTCCTACGGGAGGGCCAGAAAGTTGGCTTACCTTGATTATTGGACGATCTGGAGTAGCGTTGACCACGATTGCGGAAGCCCCTTGATCTTTGTGGGTAGAATTGGGGTTTGAATTCTTGTGGATAGGTGTTGTATGAGTTTGAGTATCCTCTTGAGCCTTGATTTCTGTATGGGCGGCCGGTAAAGCGGCTCCTACCTCTACCGGCCCGGGCAAAAACACGTTGGTTGAAGACCTTTTTTATTGATTGTTGGGCTTTGTCTAGAGATGAGAAGGTCGAAACGAAACGGCTAAGGTCTTTAATGAATGAAGCGCCGAAGAGGTTACCGTCGGCCTGGATGTCGGGGTCCCGAGTGGCTAAATTAGCCAACTTAGGGTCCATCCTCAGAAGAAGGCATTTGCGTCTTTCATGGATAATGGCGGAATTTGCGTTGCCTAAAAGACAGAAGGCTCTTTGGGTCCAGAGAGAAAGATCTAAGGGGTCAATAGGAGCGTCCTCTAGTCTGGCTGATTCGGCCAGATCAAAAATTCTAGCTAGTGGACCGACCACGTCTAAAAGTTTATCCTGGCACGTGGTCCAGGCCTTGTCCACCCCTTTACGGGGGTCCTTGCCAAATTAAAGAAGGTGATGAGACTCTCATCAATAGTCGGTGTCGCAGTAATGTTGGAATCCAACGATGGTCTAGGGCATTCTGATTTCAGTTTGGACCGTGTTTGTTTGTCCAGAGTTAAACATAGGCGGGAAGAGATATATTCGCCTACATGATCCAATGGGAGCCACTCTGTTGAGTTAGGGTGATGAATGAGGGACGGATCGAACATAGGAACGCCCTCGGCGTCTACCACACTGGTGGAGGGGCCGCTTGAAGAAAGTTTAGTACGTTTATGGGGGGGGGAGAGGAATGGGAGAATGAATCGTCAGGATTGTCAGACTGGGATGAGTTGTCCATTTCATCATCATCTGTGTCCAATATTTTCGAAATCACAATCTTTTTTGGCGCAGGAATATGCTTTGATTTTGTTTTACATTTTGAGGGAGGTGTCGAATTTTTAACGGAAATCTCCTCCTTGGAAGGAGGCCTGGGAGGAATCAAGTGCTCAGTCTGGTGTGAGGCAAGCTCACTCTCTGTGTGTGCGCCTTTACGTGATTTAATTGAAAATAGTTTTTGTTTCCTGCTTTCCCCGCAGAATGGGCCATAGTATTGGACACCATGGACATGACTGAGTTTTCAATGTTCTTGGACATATTATCCATTGATGCTTGTAAAGCACTTTTCACTGAGGAATGAATAAAATCATTTAAATCTTGTTTGAAGGATTCCTCATCCTCCCCAGAGTCTGACCTTAAAGGAGAATTACAATCCATAATGGAAAGAATTTTATAAATGAAATACCAATTAACAGAGTGTTTGGGAAGCTAAGGGTTAATGAGGGAGCAAGACGCTCCCTGGGGCACGATATGGCACTCCCCCAGAGGCGGGGACAAAAGGAGGAGCCGGAGAAGGAATCCAATAATAAGCGGCACGTCGAGAAGTGAAGCTGTGTGTATACGCGGGAGGCCGGAGACTCGCAAGCTGCCGAAACCCTGCTGCCGAAGACGCGAGATAAACTCCTGACAGGCGCGTGTTTGAAATGCAGCGCGCGCTGGCTCGACGGAGCCGATAGGAGCAAATAGAACGCAGCGGTTGGCACGCGTTAGAAGTGAACAGCCGCACGAAGGAGGGGGTGGAGGAGGGCGGTAAATAAATATGTGCCGAAACGGCAGAATTAGCAGAATACAAAGAAAATACTCGGATATAAACGATATCAGGTTATAACATGGAAACATTTGAAACAAATATCAGAATATACGAACGACCAAAAGAGAGTACTTATCTTGACTGCGAGCAGCAAGAAAAGAGGGCTGTTTGCAGTCAAGGGTACTCTCTATGGTTGATGGCTTATGCTGATTGGCTCAGTTTTAGTTACTGTTTTACTCCCATTGGTTAGTCTGGCGCTAATCCCCCTGGGAGCTGTAGTTTCTTGACTGCTGCTGTTTAAAATAAAGTAAGAAAAGAACACATAATAGAGCCTCCGGTCTTGTCATAAAATTTATAGGTAAGCTTTATCAGATTCCACTTTGAATATCTTCCTTTACTTGCCATCGAGTATTGTGATGTAATATGTCTCCCAAATGTAGATACTTCATGTCTGCTTATAAGTATCTTGACCACATTCACATTTTATGTTCATATTTATTTTGTAAAAAATGTTGTTTTATTTTAAAGTAATCATTTATTTTTTATGTCCATAACATTGTTTTAGGTTTTATATAGAACTACGTGTGAAAACTGGTAAATAAACTAACATTATATTTACTTTGAGTGATTTAGTTCAAGGCTCTGGGCCTTACTAAGAGGCTGGCAGATGGGTTACTCCGTCACAAACTTGACGGATATCCCGTCCGACATATAACGATTGCCATGGGGTATAATGGAATAATATGGCAATCATGTGTGTAATGG
The DNA here is from genome assembly GCF_031143425.1 of Pleurodeles waltl. Classification (NCBI taxonomy): domain Eukaryota; kingdom Metazoa; phylum Chordata; class Amphibia; order Caudata; family Salamandridae; genus Pleurodeles; species Pleurodeles waltl. Next base: position 781,904,412 of record NC_090439.1, read on the forward strand.
AGTAACCCCATGCGCAAAACTCTGAATCAGGCCCTAAGTCTTTTAAAGGAATCACCTGCATGCGTCCAATTTTCAAGCGAACCCTAAGTTGTAAGCAGATTTCATCTGAAAACTGACATTTACAGCTAAACCCATCTAGTTTACCAGGATTAAGGCCTAGACATTAATATCAGCATTCACATGCAACACAAAATAATAAAATGAAGTGAGTCAGGAGAGCTCTCCCTCCTAACTCCTCATTTTTATTTGCTAACCAACCCCCTCCTTCGTTCTATACATACCTGCAGTCTAGGCGCCACTGTATACCAGGCAGCTCAAATAAACAATTGTCACTCCATGTTTAAGAAAGGTTTAGCACACAGCAGCCTCCTTTCGACAACATCAGATGCCTTCACCAGAACTATAAATGAGATGGACACCTTTCTGGTTTCCCCTAACTTCTGCATGGTTAGGTCTTTATAGTGCCAACTGAAAAGCACAAAATCTCTTTCAGGGAGACCAGATTCAAGTCTCAGCAGTCCAGCGTTTAATTTGTAAAATGAAAAGTTCCAGGCTCAAAGGTGTTTGCAGAAATCCATTGCTGTTGCTGCCAAATGTCAGGCTTGCCAAATATCAAGGCTGTCTAGTCCTAATTGCACTGCGTGCCTCTTTTGCCCGCCTCTTTTGTTTACCACCACACACTCCCTACCCTTTTATTTCACTCCAGGATCTTTTTTGGCCCTGCTTTCTCCATTTGAGTTTCTGACTGCCTCGGCCTCTCCCCAGTTTCTGCCTTTCTCTCTCTAGACCTTGGTCAAAGTCTGAGGATGAAAATAAGTCACAGTCCCCAAAAAGTAGTGCTGATGGGCCTCACCTGCAACCACTGAGCGTGCAAGCGCATTGACCTGTAAGTGTTCTGGGCTTTTAACCACGGCTATCTCACACCCATTACTTTCACTCATTCGTGGGTTTGCCTTTCAAAAATCACTTGATGTCATTGGTAATTGCTTTACGTTTGTCCTGCCTTGGGGCTGTATTTTTTCACGCCTTGAGGACTGCCACTTTTACATGGATTATTGCACGATTAGTGATTTACTTCAGCGTAGGTGAACTATTTCTCTTGTCTCTTCCCTTCGTTGTGCATGGTGGCCATGACGCTCACAGCACGCAAAGGCACAACAGCGTGAACTTGATCAGCGGTATTGAAGCGCTGGTCATATTGTTCACAGTTTTCTAATCAGAGTCTTTTTTTGTGGCTCTCCCCTTAAAAAACTTGAAATTAGTAAATGCTTTACTAAAACAGAAATCCTCAAACCGAAAGTGTATCTCGGCACAGCGGGAAAGTCAATACTACAGTAGTCACTGCACTCGAGAAAACTCAACCCGTGACATTCACAACATTTTTGCCCATAACTCAGCCTGTGGTGGTCCTAGGACAATGGGACCACCACCAAGCGTTCAGAAAAATGTGCTTTTTCTGTCTAGGTCATCTCCGGGTACCCAAAATAATAACCCCTCCCACCATGCAGTATCTTTTTAAGCATTCTTGTGGATGGAACTTTTGTTTTCCAGCTGGGAATAGCTTGTGTTTTAAGGGCCTTGTTTGTAATATCATTGCTACAGGCCTGCTACCCCTGAAAATATGTAATGCACTATGTCCTCTAGGGGCTACACATATGGTTACTCTGCATTATTTATTACCATTTTCTTTTTGTGTGATTATGCCCTCTAGGGGCTAACTATATAGTTACATGACCATATTTCTGACAAATGTTTCTTACAAATGCTATTTTAGTTACATGACCATGTTTTTTACAAATGCTATTTTCCTTGTGTTTTCCTCTAGGGCTGTTCTAAGCATTACTGCCATATCAACATATGAAAATATTTGTTGCATGAAAACTTGCCCCATAATGCTTTGCAGGGCATTACCTTTGCTATACATGTTGCTCATATGTCAGCCTGTAGTGATCCTAGGGCAATGGGGTCACCTTCAAAACATTGACCACAAAGTGCTCTTTCTGTCTATATCATCTCTGGGTCCCCACACTATATAGTGGGAACTCCAAAATAATAGCCCCTCTCAATATACAATTTCTTTTAAGCTTTCTCATGGCTAGAACGTTTGTTTTACAGCTAGGAGAAGGTTTGTTTTAAATGCCTTGTTTGTAATATCATTGCACTAGGCCTGCTAGTCCTACAAATGCCCTCTCAGGGCTATGTATATGGTTATATGACCATCTTTCTTACAAATGAGGTTTTTATTATGGTGTTCTCTAGGGGCTGTTTTGAGCATTACAGTCTAATGCCAAACGTTTATTTCTGATAAAGGTTGAAATGATAATTGTATATGTTTTCATAATTTCTCCTTATTACAATTATGACCATAATTCAGGCCTATTTAACATCCTTCTTACACTATGACTGCTTGAACACTCTTCATATGTTTGGGTGGCTCCACTAGTTTATTTCTACTCTGTGGCTGTCTTGTGTCTTTTTTGGGTGGAATTGTGTTAGCCAGTCAGCAACTCTGATGGTGGGGTGGTGAAAGTGGTATTCTACTGGAATTAGCATGGCAGATTTAAATTAGGATGAGAAACAGCAACATTTAAATTTTTTGCTGCAGATAGAGGAAGAAGGTAAATGGAAGTGTTTCAGTTATATGCAGTGCCACTGGGGTTATATGGCAGGAAAATATTAAATTATGAGGCAGGGTTGACAAATTTATGTGGCAAAAAAAATCCAGTTATGAATTTACAATGCCAATAACTCTAACGCAAGCAAATGCGAGACCTTTTGCATTGCAAATTCTTGTATGTTTTTGAGGGTGGTCCTGTCAGGCAGTGCTCCCAGAGGGAACACACCTTCGCTGCTTCTAGCTGGGAGGCGGGCACTAGCTTTGGTGCCTGAAGAAGAAGCAGGTGAGGGTTCTCTCCCAGTGCTTTACTGTCCACCGAGCACACTATTACTACGAACATTATTTCAACCAATGTAGTCCAGCACTCCAACCAATCAAAAATGAAATACTTTGGAGACTCGTAGCAATCACAGAACAGCCATAATTTCCTCCTAGTCATCGATCACACCCACATACACCTGTCCTACACTATACATATTTTTATAACACACACAGCACACTGATCCTTGAGTGCAAAAAGTGTGACTCGAGTGCGCAGTATTTACCGCTATTGACGCACCTTAAAGCTTTTAGATCAGATCAAAGATTCTGGGTGTTGCTGTAAAAATACACTCAATTTTGATCCAAAAATAAACACTGTGGTCAGGCTTATTTACTAATTGTAGCACCACGCAGAGTGATGGAGAGATTCCCAGGAAGGTAGAACAACCACACCGTCAATATGAAAAACTGGCACGGCATTACGCAGCCCTTGCCAAGAGCAAGATTTCAAGACGTAACAGGGAATTCTCCTGCTTGTGGTTTGTGACACAATTTTTGCCCATCACTGACAACTTGAGTATTTATTATTCCCAAAATACTTTACAACTTTAGTTTCTTTCAGTAGATTGAGCCTCTCCTCAGTAAGTGGATAACAATGTGAAGTCCGTGCAGGAAGCCAGCTGTGGACACCAAAGGGTTTAAATCTTGTGTTTGACTAATGAAACTCCTCAGGTACATTACCAGAGGTTGCTCCTGCACATGAAGCTGAGACCACCTTTTTGGATGACTGCTTATTGGGAGATTCTAGCTCTAACGTCGTTAATTGTTATGCGATGTGCCTGCTGCTTTCTTCGGCCTTGGTGCATTCCTATTTTTGCTGTGAATTTTTAAGAAAACAATATGGGCCTATCTGAGTTGGAATGTCAATGTATTTGGCCTCTCCTAAAGTAAGGTCTTTATGTTGGCCAGCTCGAAAATGGCTAGCATCTATCCATTCTTATTTTAAGTTACCAGAGCGTAAGTTTGCCATGGTACATATCTGAGTTGCTTTCTCCTTTCCTTTTCCTCTTTGCTTTCTTTTCTGGTTTACCTTGGTTTTATACTATGGGGGTCATTCTGACTTTGGCGGGCGGCGGAGGCCGCCCGCCAAAGTCCCGCCGTCAGAATACCGCTGCGTGGTCAAAAGACCGCCGCGGTAATTCTGAGTTTCCCGCTGGGCTGGCGGGCGACCGCCAGAAGGCCGCCCGCCAGCCCAGCGGGAAACCCCCTTCCATGAGGATGCCGGCTCCGAATGGAGTCGGCGGAGTGGAAGGGGTGCGACGGGTGCAGTTGCACCCGTCGCGATTTTCAGTGTCTGCTTGGCAGACACTGAAAATCTTGGTGGGGCCCTGTTAGGGGACTCCTGCAGTGCCCATGCCAGTGCATGGGCACTGCAGGGGCCCCCAGGGGCCCCACGACACCCGTTACCGCCATCCTGTTCCTGGCGGGGAAACCCGCCAGGAACAGGATGGCGGTAAGGGGGTCGGAATCCCCATGGCGGCGCTGCTAGCAGCGCCGCCGTGGAGGATTCCCTAGGGCAGCGGGAAACCGGCGGGACACCGCCGGTTTCCCGTTTCTGACCGCGGCTGTACCGCCGCGGTCAGAATGCCCATGGATGCACCGCCAGCCTGTTGGCGGTGCATCCGCGGTCCCCGGCCCTGGCGGTAGACAACCGCCAGGGTCGGAATGACCCCCAATATATTGGAATATTCTTCCTGGAAAATGCGAGCTTCCTTCAGCCGTTCACTTTCCGTATCTATGGAATGCTTCAAATAATGATTAAAATGAAGGTTATCCATACCTAAGATGAAATCTTCAGGTAGCTTTGAAATTATCCAAATTTAGCCTCTGTAATTTGATTTCTCATTTGAAGTGGGATCTTTGTGGTGGGAAATTACTTCTGGTCTTTTCATATACACAGGTCATTTTAATACCTGGTTGATTTTTTATTGGAGTCGGATCTACTTTGAATAGTGGGCTGCTGACAGCCAGTATCTATTAAGGCTTTCATGGAACTGCAGTTGCCCCCCTAGGATACTGTAAGAAAAAAACACTTTTTGTATGGTCATCCGCATTTTTAGGGCGAGTGTGTAAGCACTCTAGAGTCTGTTGTAATATCTCTGTGGGCTTTTAACCACGGCCACTCTTGCTATTCATTCATTGTTGTGCTTGTCTTACATGCTTCATTTTTATTGGTGCATTTTGTGGAATGTCCCTCCTTTGTGTGCTGAGTTCCTCCCTGGCGTATTAACTAAGTGAACATTCCTGAATATTTCTGTTGGCCATTACACTACGACACGCTTCCTCCGGTTACAGCGTGTGATGGCCCCTCCTCCGAGTTCATTTGCCTTACATCCCAGCCGTGATCCTTTCGAGAGATTCAGGCATGGGAGCTAATAACTCTTGCGCTAATGGCGGCTATGGTGCTTTGAATCAGCTTGCTTCTGTCAATTGTTTTACACTTCATTTTCAATTCATGTGGCAAGAAAAGTCCAGTTAGGAATTTTCAATGCCAAATGCTCCAACTCGAGCAAATGCGAGACCCGTTTCATTGCAAATACTTTTTTTCTGGAATGCTGCTGCTTGTTTTTGCTGGTAATCAGGCCCCAGTACATCTGCTCTGACCCCTCAAACATGTCAAAGTCGGCTACCCTCCCAAATGGCACAGTTAAATGGCCTACAAGTCATTAGTACATGGTACAAAAGTGTACCCATGGCGTGCTAGTTACATGTCACTAGTAGACTGCAGCATATATTGTGCCACCACTAAAGTGATCAGGCAAAGCATGTCTCTAGGTCAGCCCCCGCAGCCTGGTTGGACAGTTTTAAAGCTGTTATTTTGACTGGTAAAATAAACCTTTGCCAGGCCTAAGCCTTACTTTTTAAAATATATATCACCCCTAAAGCAAATCCTACATTGCCCATAGGGCAGGGGACATAGTATTTAAAAGGTAGAGCTGGGTACTTATGTTTTGCATGACCTGGCAGTGAAAAATCTCCAAAGTAATTTTTTCACTCTGGTAAGGTTGGCCCTCCCATAGAAAAGCACTGGTTTACATTATAACACTTTATAATGCACAACTTCAGTTTGAGAAAAGCTAGAAAAATGATTCAATTACTAATTTTAATAGTAATTTAAAATCCAACTAATGGTCGAGTGGGACGCTATATTACTATTTTGAAAATAGCTCTTTTAGAAAGTTGACATTTTTTTTTGCCTGAGCCAAATGTGGCTTTCTTCTAGTGTTCAGTGTCACCTGATTGTTAATGGCTCTCCTGTGGTGAAATGTGCATTGCTTCCAGACAGTGGACAAAGGGCTTGGGTGTGGGGAGATGTTTTTCTCTGTGAGCAGAATGGCCTAGGGCTGTGCTCAGCCCCTTCCTGAGCTTCAAGTGAAGCCTACCCTGTTACTGGCAAATGTAGCTCACACCTAAGCCTGCCTCACTTTTGTCCTCACAGACAGCCTGTCTCTAAACTCAGTGGGCGGGAAAGCTGGATTGAAGTGACCGCATAGGAGGGTTTGCCAATCATCATAGCCACTCCTGTGAGTGGGCACAGGGAGCTCAGCACACAGAAACAAAAGGTCCTGCCATGTTGATTTTAGGTAGAGAGGGGCGCTGTGGGACAGGTTTGCTCAAAACACATAGAACATGATGCAAACGTGGGTAGGGTCACCCCTAGGGAATTTTTACCCCATAGTGAGTGGCCAAGAGTTTTTTTTCCATTCAAAGGATGACACCCAAATGTGACTTCCCCAGTACCCTCTTCAGAACATAACAGGACCTGTGCATCATAGGAGAACAACTGCTTAGCTGTTGTGCTCAGTGAGGAGACCCCTGAGGGCTGGACCTGCCCTCACTTGTACCCAGGACAAAGAAGTGTCCTTCAAGGGTAAGTTGGTTGATTTCCTGTTAAGCTACAAGGACACAAAAGCAGCAAGAGTCCCACTTTCCTGAAGAGCCCAGGTGACCAGTGCCAACTGGACCTGCCCTGGACCCTGCTTGTGGCTTTTACTGGAGTGAATCCTGACCCCAAAGTGGTGCCCCTAAAGTCTGGGAGCCCAAAGATACATGTCAAAGTGTGATCCTTCTGCCTAACCCTAAACACTGGTATTTCATTTCAAAACTTTTCTGAGCCTTTTTGCCCGGAGAACCAACAAAAGACCCTGACCAATCTACCAAGCTAATCTGCAGTGACTAAACCGTTGGTGTGCTTGACATCACCATAGTGCCCATCACATTCTCTGCTCGATGTCTAAATCCATCAACTCTGGGGCCACTCCCAATGAATTCTGCAGCTTCCTCAATGCTGTCATTGATGAGAACTCAATCAAAGTCAAAGACCTCCGGAGCACAGAAACCCTGTACTTTTCCAGCCTTCATTGACAACTGCAGAGGGACCCCGTCCTCCTGCAACCCATTGCCGTCGAGCCCTGCATCAGCCTCTGTCTGTTGCCTTCTGCTTATAAGAAGGCAACAGACAGGGTGACCCAGTCTATTGTGACCAGTTGGCGCTTTGCGCTTTTGGGCCTAAAATATAATTCAACCTTAAAAAAATCATATCTCAATCTCCCCTTACTGGACTTTTGTCATTTTGATCTCAATTTGTTCATTAAAATATTTTCTATTTTTATCTATTGGAGTGGGATTTTTATTGTGTTGCATTTTTGACTTTTTAAATGTTTTGGTACTTCTAAATGCTTTACAGATTTTCTTGAGTTAAGCCTCTCTGCTCGTGCCAAAGCTAGAAGGGGTTGAGCTCAGGTTTAAATAACTAAGGGCCAGATCTATCAAAGGATTTTGTCCATTCTGTGTCCATGGGAAAATGTGTTCATACGTATGGCCCTAAACTCTTTACTGGACCTACCAGGTTTGTTACAGTACTGTGCTTGTGGTGGACTACCATCCACCCCAACTAATAATTCACTTTCTCACTGATAGCTAAAAGTTTCCTCAGATTTTCTAAATCAATGTATGGGCTCAGCAACCTGCTTCTTAAGGTAATTACCAGCAAAAAGTTCCCATTCCCCACAGTCAAAAACCTAAAAGCCCTGGGAAATATTTATGGGAGAATTCAATACAGAAAGAGTTCCCTAGCCTTTTCTGAAACTACTTTCTATTTTCTCATGTACTTCTCTCTCTGCATTTTTCCTCAACCCAAGGCTTTTCTTTGGCTTTCTAATGCACTTAGTTTAAATCTCCAATCGTGGACTTGGTGAAATGCACAAGCTAATGTAACATACTCTGATAAACTAAACTTATGATGTGTTTGCAGCCATTTCTGCATATCTGGGGGCAGAAGCTAAAAGTGAAAAAATTTAAAAGCTGTTCAAAATAAAATTTAATCACTATTTCTTCTTTAGGAGCTGTTTCTGGTGACAACCATCTATCCCCGAATCCAGTACCAAGTTATACAAACTCTGGGAGTCGCCCCAAAAGCACATTTTTCCTTTCAAAATGTAAATCAATACTTTTTGGCATCTACTTCTAGCCTTTCGAGTATTGCTTGCTTTATTTCCATATAAGGAGTATTCCCTTCAAGATTTGCTGCCTGATAAGCTGCCTGCAATTTGCCTGCAAACATAGCTGCAATATTCTATCCTTGTCTTTCTGGAGGCAAAGCTGGGTTTTGTGCAACCCTCTAAAAATCAGTAAACAAATACATTGGATACTCTCCTGGGACACATTTTTGTCACATCACTAATACTTCACTGGGGTGTTCTCTAGTGTTAGCTATATAATTGGGTTGTCTCGCTATTGCATATTCTTGAGTGGCAGGATTGTGAGCCAGTCTATTGTGTTGTGGCTGTATCACTTGCTGGAGATTAGTACGTTCTTGTTCATGGGTTGATGAAATTGTTAAAATGTCAGTTGGTTATGTAGTTGACCTTCTTCTGGATGATCGATCAAAGCTTCCATCACAGAAGCAAAGCCGTAGTGTCGGGGCGGGGTGTGTTTGGGGTGTTACATATCCCTAATAAATATATTTTCTGGAAAACAGTTGGGTACAGATGCTTTCAGTTCAGTATGGTGAGGTGTCAGTCTTATTTCATAAGAAATGTTTACACAAACACAGACAAAAACCCATGGACACTCTCTCCATCTCTGCTCTGAAAGTGTTATAAATGTTGATTATTTTTCAAAATATTGTGTTTTTTTCACATAGTACCCCTACCAATCTATATTTGTGTCCCTTTCCACTGCCCCTTTAGTCCCTCTCATGTGTCCTACTAGTCATTTCATGTATTTTGACATTGTACACCAGCGTGATTGTTTAGAAATCTAACTCTCACCCCACCCCAGTCTTACTGACCACACTACGCCCCTGCAAAGAAGTAAATGTATCCCACATCTGACACCAATTGAAGGTGGAATTCAAAAGAATATCACAATAATTTTCAGAGTCTTGCTAAGTCTTTACTCAAAACCCTTTATTTATTTTTCCTTTAGATTATGGCTTTGTTATACTATTTTTGTATCATTCTCTTTCTCATTATTCCATATTTCCTTTTCTTCACAACAGTCTTGGCATGATATGACCAAAATCGTTACTTAATCTAGAGGTCCGATGCACCTCAGACTAACACAGGTAAGAGTAAATGAAATGAATAACTGATTTATTGTTGGCAGACAAAAAAATAATTGTTGGTTTGTCTTCTGTAGTCCTACTTTCATTTCTGTGGCTTTTATTTTCTTCTTCATGTTTCATACTATGCCTGTTGACATTTCTGTTGTCTCTGTGTGCCAGCCCTCCAGCTCCTACAAGGGATTGAGTAAGTAATGGGACTGTACATGCTCTTTATTTATTTTTTGCAGAACGGAGTGCATACACTTTCCATTTTGTGGGTAATGTCCACTAAGATTTTCTTATGTATTGAGGTATCAAGTCCGGATGAATTCATTACACAGCTTTCTTGAAAAATGGAAGAACACAAGAAAATATGCTCTTTTACTAATAAGGGGGACTTGGGGATCAGCCAACCACCGTGAGGTCTCCCCCTGGGTTAGTTTGGGGAATGGCGTAGTCCTGGCATGCACCTTGGGCTTTTGGGCTGTATTTGGGCTATAGCTGGGCTTTGGAGTATTTATGCAGCCACTTTAGGGCGGCCAGCCACCATTTTATAATAAGAGGTTTGGTGACTGACTGTAGTTGTAGGACCTGTTTTTTGTGATAGTGTGGGTGGTTCATTGTGCAGCATATTAATAGCTTAGTTGGTCGTATTGGCTAGGTGTAGCATTACTCACTATAATGGCATTGATATGTGACGAGCGGGTGGCACTGGCCTTTCAACTGCTTTGAGAGGCTGGGTGCTTGGATCTCCTGGTTTGGGGAACCGTGGATGCAGGTCACCCAATGCGGAGGGCGTCTGTGGGGTGGTGGAGGCGGTGCAGGCTGTGCACCGCTGTGCAGCCTGCATGCTCCTAAATGTGAGGTAGGTTCTCAGGCCACTCATTCTCATGTAGAGTGGCCCCTGCGGCGCGAATAATGAAGAGGGGAGGGAGGCCTGCGGTAGTGGTGGGAGGTATGCACGAGGCCTGCCAGGGCCTCGCAGAGTATCAGCAGGGTGATGGGAGGCCCCGAGGGAGGAGTTAAGAAAGCAGGGTTACAGCCAGGATGGTTTCTGGCCAAGAATTGCACCAAAAAGTCAGCGAGCAGCACCAACAGCGCGCTGTTCGCTGCCAATGATTGAGTGAAGGAGTGGGCGGGCAAAGGGGCCAGCGGTAACATGAGGGATATGGCCCCTAGAAATAGGATGATGGCGGGGCGGCAAGGAGGGTGGTAAGGGGAGGAAATTATATTAAGTGGGGAAGGGGAGGAGGGTTACATGCCTGAAGACATGGTAGGGAGCAGGCAGGAGAGTCCACCATTTTGACAGGGGGCACGCAGGGGAAGGGTAGGATGAGATAATATGGGATGAGGACCCACAGAATGATAGGGAGGAGATGGCAGAGCAGTGGGGGGAGAGCCTTTTGTGGAAGAAGGGATGCTTATCTAGGGTGCCGGGGGAGGAGTAATTAGCCCTAAACATATTACAAATGCCCTGGATTAGCCATTCAAGTAGTGTTGCGAGAGGATACTTACGTCGATTGGAGTGGAACTATGAGGATGAGTAAGGTGGGTGACGGAACCAGTCTAGTGGAGGTGATAATAAGGGGGAACAAAGAAAGACAGTGGACTGATGGTTGATCCTTTGAAAATTTATGCCAGGAAGAAGGCGGCGCAAGGCAATAGTTGGAATGGGGGGGGTCGATGCGGCGAGCAGGGTCATGCATAGGGACAGAATAAAGGAGGAGACATGCCCTGTACGGCACAATTTGACAGCTAGTGCACCGGATCTGACCCTTGTTTTTCAGTCCCCAGACGGCTATGGCAACATGGACTTGGAGGCACTCGGTACTGCCCCAAGACCCCGAGAAGAAGGGAAGGTGTGGCCCCGCACGGCCAGCCGTACACCTGCGAGGTACATCACGATCAGTGCTGCACGAAGGCTTGTATGACCTCGGCAGTTCACCGGGTTAGGAAGCATGGTACAGCTCCTGGCGAGGACCACCACGATCGACCCCAACAGGTGCCAGTAGATAGGGAGGGAGGGCAAGATACAGCCTACCCCCATAATGAGACAAGCAGCGTGGGAAGTGTGTTTCTCTCAAGGCTGCAGTGGCAGGTGGCACACGCTACCACAGTAACAGCATATGAGCCTGGTGGAGAAGGGATCATGTTAGATTATGAGGAGGACAATCTGGAGGAGCGTGAATTGGTTGAGGATGAGGGACAGGAGGGTGAGGAAGAAGCCTGGTGGGCACAGGGCACACAGGGGGGGCTACTCTCATGGCTCTTCAGTTCCTATGTTACAGGATGGACAGGCGACAGAGGCCTCTACACAGGAGCACATACGGAACGCTAGATTGAACCAGATAGTGAAGAGGAGTGCTCCAGTACGGGCACCGATCCTGATGCCAGGTAAGACCGGTGCAGAGGCACACAAAATGGCGGTCATGTTGTCAATCGCGGTGGATGCTACTCAGTGGAACGAAGGAAAAATTAAATTACAAGTGATAAGTATGTGACAGACATAGGGGTAGGCATGGAGACCCATGGGGCTCAGGAGAGAGTCATGGGGGTCAAGGATCAAAAAGACAAGCCGAAAGTAGGAACGACTAAGGGGAATGCAGGGGCAATGAACAAGGATGTGAAGGGGACACCACAAAGCAAGCCAGATGAGAAAGTGGTTGAGGGTGAAGGAGCGCAGGAGCAAAAGGACCAATTGGTACCACTCAAAGAAAACAAGGAGCTCAAGGTTAAAAAGCTGCCATATATGGGGGTATCAAAGCCATTGGGGCCACACGTCATGCAAGCAACCAAAGAAAACATTTTAGGGAGTATGTGGAGATGCTGAAACTTCACCACAGGGAGTTGAGGGCAAAAGAAGGATCAAAGGAGGAAGTGTATGAATTGGCTAAGCATCCGAAATTCCCTTGACGACTGAGAACTGAACTGTGGCCTTTTTGATTTTGGCAAGCGTGTATTGCAAAAAACACCCAGAGAGTTGTGTCGCAATTTTTAAATACATGGACACCATTGAGAAAGCTCAGATCAATTATTGGGGGATATGCACAGGTGAAATACCATGGCGATTTTCACGTGAGAATGGTGGTAGACCCCGACATCCAATGGGGGGAGGCTGACACTGACTTGTGGCACCACACAATGGATCCGGCCAAGTAAGGAAAGACCATCTTCACAGTCAGCGGGTTGCCGTTGTATATTGACCCTTTCAGTGGCGCCCCACTCAGGGAGGGTGGGGAGCACGGAAAAGGTCAGGCAAAAAGGGTGGGGCTTTAGAAAAGGCCTCTGCACAAGGGAATATTGCAAGTTTCAGCACGAATGCTCTAAGTGCACGGGTAGACATGCCTGGGTACACTGCTATGGGGACGGGGAGGGCACTCATCCATAGCATCGGACCACTGGCCTCAATCACAGGGTTTACCAAGACATCAGCAGGATCAGCAATCCATGGGTTTCAGGGGATATCACAGAGGACAAGATCTTATTCCCAATAAATTGGACAGACTGAGAGCCTGACTAGCTCATTATTACAGGACAGAGGACAGTAGTATTTTGGAGGATGGTTTCACTTGAGGTATGATGGGCCCAGAACCTAGAGGTGGGCCAATAATTTGAAGGTCGTAGCACCCATGAAAGAGGTGGTATGAGAAAATCTAATGAAGGAGGTCAGGGAGTATAGGATGGCAGGCCCATTTGATGATTAACCCATGCCAGACTTGATAGTCCCATGGGGTGGTACCTAAAAAAGAGGGGGGAAAATCCCATCTGATTCAACATCTCTCTTGGCCCACAGGGCAATCAGTCAATGATTATATTGCAGGGGAGCTATCTTCAGTCAAGTATTCTTCGGTGGATGTAGCATTGGCCATGGTGGAGAGAGTGGGAAGGAGAGCCTTGATGGCAAAAAGTGACACCGAGCCTTCCTCTTCTTGCTGGTGCACCCAGAGGACTTTCAGTTGCTCGGTATACAATTTGATAATCAGTGGTATGTGGATAAGGTGCTTCCGATGGGATGTGCCTTGTTTGAGCGTTTTAGCACATTTCTGCACTGGGCCTTTACATGGGTGACAGGCCATAAACAGGTGACACACTATCTGGATGACTTTTTCTTTGTGGGAAAGTCAGGGACGACCGAATGCAAAGACATGTTGGCTACCTTCCAAGACATCATGGGGGATCTGGGAGTCCCATTAGCACCAGGGAAGAAGGCAGGAACGAGCACGGTGCTGTCATTCCTGGGCAGTGAGATTGATTCAGGGGCCATGGAAACTTGTTTATCAATGGAGAAAACAACTGACAATGCAGTTGCTACTGGACCCCATGTTCAGCAAAGACAAAATGACTCTAAAAGAAGTTCAAGTACTACTAGGGCATCTCAACTTTGCGTGTCGGGTAGTTAGAGCAGGGAGGACATTCTGTAGGAGGCTGGGGTAGGCATTGTTGGGCAAGGCTTTACTGCACCATCATATTTGACTATCAGCATGAACCAGGGAGGATTTGCGAATGTAGGGGGTCTTTTTGGTGTCTTTCAATGGAGTACCACTCTTGTCCCTAACGGAGCTCACTTGAAATGTGCAAGTGTACTCGGATGCAGCTAGGGGGATTGGTTTTGGGCTCTATTGGCAGGGTCAATGGTGCGCGGAAGAGTGGCCCAGGGCATGGATGCGCAGGGGAGGAGTATTGCTTTTTTGGAATTTTCTCCTCTGGTAGTGGCGGTGACAGTGTGGGGACATCGGCTAGCACATAAGAAGGTGCTATTTCACATTGACAATGCCTGTTGTACAAGTAGTCAACAAACAATCTGTCAGGGATCTGTAGGTCTTGAAGCTAATGAGGATTTATGTATGGTAATGCCTGTAACATGACATTACACTTAGGGCACTACACATAGCAGGTGTGGACAATGATATCACAGATATATTTGTCTTGTTCACAGTGGGACAGGTTCAGTGGGTTGGACACAGACACAGAGAAGGTCGGGAACAGGATGCTACCAGAACTGTGGACGGCCAGAGACAGAGAATGCTACAACTGGTCGTAGACTCCTTGGCGGAGTCGACAAGACAAGCGTACAGTCATGCTTGGCAGGAGTTTTTGGAGAGTATGGCTCATTGGAGGGGGGTGTGGGACAGATCGGAGGATGTCACCCAATTTATCTTGACATTAATTGAGAAGGGACAGTCTTGGGTGACCATTGCTGGTAAACTAGCAGGTATTTCATTTATGGGCAAGCTACTTTGGGGATATGCCCCATCAGCGGGTGAGCTTGGAGCAAGCATATTGGAGGGGTTGGCTCGGGGATGGTGTTACCAGGGACATGAATGAAAACCATTGACCTGGGAGCTGTTTTGTTCAGTACTGAAGTGTTTGCCAGCGACGTGCCATGGGGAGGATGACGTGATTTTATTTTCCACATTGATGGAGTAGATGTTTTTTGGAGCATTTCGGATGGCAGAATTGTTGGGCAATACAAAGAACAGAGTGGGAGGAGATGTCTTTGGGTGAAAGACTGCGCAAGTCAAAGATGGATCAGAGGGGTGAGGAGGTTGTCTTGTGCTCCTTCCCAGCGGAAGCCTTTTGCCCGGTAAGGTGGGCCTGTTCCCCTTGGGAACAGAGTCAAGACTGATTTGCATATGGCTGGGTCCAAACTGGGGTGGCATGGTGAGCAAAAGAATGATGGATTAAACCCAGACCTGTGACTTGGGGTGAGTGTTTGAAAGGTTTCAACACTCTGTCCATCATCCTTTTGTGTTGCTAAAGTTGCTCTAAGTGGGAAGGGTATGCCCAGACATGGTTCCTTGCTCACTGTGCCACTGGATTCAAGCTAGCCTGGCTGATGAAAGGTGATACCCTGAAACCGGTCCCAGGATGCTTGTTTCTGGTCCAGGGAGGACCTGGCCTGGCAGTTCGGGCTGGACTGTTCCCATGGGGAACAGGGTCAACACTGATTTGTGTATGGCTGGGTCCAAACTGGGGTGGCATGGTGAGCAAAAGAACAATAGATTAAACCCAGATGTGTGACTGGGGGTGAGTATTTGAAAACTTTCAACACTCCATCCATCATCCTTTTGTGTTGCTAAAGAATCAGGTTGGAGACAGCATGCTACGGCATGGAGTGGCGACAGAAGCAGCGCGGAAGGGTTTGGGGATACAGGGGCATTAGGAGGCTAGGGAGGTGGGCATCAGGCTGCTTCCAGCGTTATTTACAGGGGGAGGAGGAGTGTTAGTAAGGAGGGAAGACTTACATTTGGGATTGTGTATTTTAGGTGCTGTGCCTGGCCCAGATGTGTTGGTTCTCTTGGTTTGGATCGTGGGCCATTCATTTGTAAAATGGGCGAAAAGACAGGGGGAATAATCATGGTGCCAATTTGGAATTTAACACAGCAGGACTCAATGTTTGATGGCATGGAAAAGGAGGCATGAGATGGAGGGAACTCCTGCTGTGTTTAAACAGATTGATGATTTGGGGCTATGTTCTGATTTGTTGCTAATATACCTCGGAGAGAATGATCTAGTGGGTGAGAAGGGAGTAGCACTGATGCAGGGAATGAAGGACGACCTCCTAGAAATTCAAAAACAGTGAACAGGGACCCATATAATTTGGACCAAGCTTATTCTGCACACAGAGTGAAGGGGAGCTGTCAAACC
This sequence comes from Pleurodeles waltl, assembly GCF_031143425.1. Classification (NCBI taxonomy): domain Eukaryota; kingdom Metazoa; phylum Chordata; class Amphibia; order Caudata; family Salamandridae; genus Pleurodeles; species Pleurodeles waltl. The sequence continues at coordinate 781,920,545 of NC_090439.1, forward strand.
CACTGCCATAGAGAAGACCAGGCAGAAGACAAATAAGGAGATGAGGACCTTTTGTAGGAGGAAAAGTGTAGGCAAAATAGTGCACAAGGATTTGACATATGGTGCAGTGGAGTTCTTTTGGGGGGATGGAGTACATCTATCATTCATGGGTACGGACCTGTACCTCTTGCACATTCGGGATGTGGTAGCTCAAACGTCGCGCATACCTTAGGTGGTTCCAAAGTAGGTTAAGAAGGTCACATGTTCAATAAGTCCTTCAGGCAGGTAACAGCAGAGAAAGGTGGGAAGTGAGGGCAGAAAAGGGGGAACAAAGCTTCACTTTTTTTGTGGCGGTTTCGCAGAGAAGTTGGCATGGGTTAGTCAAGCTTATTGTTGGCAGTGGCGATCCAAATGGAGAGGAAAGGTGTAGGCAAGAGCACGCCTGGGCAAGGCAGACAGTTTAAGGTTTGGTAACAAGTTAAGTTAGTTACAGGTTTAATATTTACAGTTAAACAGGATGGGAAGATGAAAGCCTCAAAGGAGGAAGTTTAACCCAAAACATGGGTATAGCTTTGCAGTTTAATTTGTGGGGGAAGGGACTTTTGGAGGGGACGGGGGAATTAGCTAATCCAGTGTATAATGAGGTTTTAGTTTTGTAAGGCTGAAGGCCAGGTAAATGATGTGATGTGCACCTGTTTCAATAAAGCGGCCTTTTTCACACATGGTGCCAGTAGTCTGTGCTGATCCTCTATTCCCCAAATACTGTACCTGTTTTTTTAATATACAGTAACGTTTAGGTGCTGAATTCAGCACTCTTAACTACGCCGCATTTTGAATTATTCAGGATTTCACCTCAGTGCAGGGTACCGTACAAACACCGTGCTGATTTCAATATAAGGCTCTCCTGGAGCTGGCACTTAGAGCAGCAGATGCTCTTCTCTGAATGAGGAATCAAAGACTGGGCTGCATGTCTTTAACCACTATCATAGACTGAATTATTATTTTTGAGGAGAATTTTGAAGAATCTGTTCAAATAGGAATCCTTAGCACTGCCTTAGTTTCCAGGTTGCAGAAGTTCCTGTAGGGAGTACTTAATTTGTGCAGGTGGCTGCAGATTGTGGGCAATGGCCCTCATTTGTGGGGGTCAGGACTTATTTCTTATCATCAGACTTTGACTCAGGGCAAGAAAGAGAATGGTAGAAAAAAAGGAGGTACAGAAAGAAGTCAACACAGTGATGAGGCAAGAAACCAGTGAGGAAAGAGAATCTTCAAGAGTGAAAAAAGATTGACAGGAATTGAAAGGTGGTGAAAAAAAGTGGCATGAGATTGTATGAAGATTAGGTTTTCACAAAAGTAATAGTATGATTCACAAAACAACATGGAAAGAAAAACTCAAGGAGCCTGAGATTAGTTGTGTGGGGAAAGAATGTTATGCTGTGGGCCAGAGATTTGGGTGACTTCAATCAACCTCTCAGAAGCAGGATGCTTGGATGGGAACCTCAGCATAAAGATATTTGGCCTCTCTCAATCAATTACTACCTCTCCTCTAAAACGAATCTTGGGATATGTGCATATGAATGACAGAGCCCAAACACTTCCTCAAATATGCTGCCAGGAGGACATTCAGTTCCACCAGCCTCTGGATCAACTGTGCTTGGGATGAGACTGTGCCACTGAAAACCCAACAATGATCCACCTAAGAAAAGGCTGGGTAGCTTAAACATGGAACAACTGCTAGATGCAAGACCAAGTTCCAACCTAAAAAAAAAGGTCACATCCCTTCCTAAACAACACTACATGAAGGAAGAACTAAAGAAAGGACAAAAAATAGAACTCAAGTCCAAGAAAAGCATTCCATGGAAAGAATATTCTTCAACCACATCATAGGCCAGCTACTTGTCTACAGGTCTATCAGTATCACAAAAAGATTATATTTTTGTGACCCACAACAACACCCTGTCCTTGAATGCACATTGGGCCAGGAGACACAAAAGTAAGACCCCAGCATGCCCTTACAGTGGCTATCACTGGGCATCCATAATTCATGTGTCTGCTTTTATACAGATCACACTTTAAAGCCCGTATAAGAATTTAAGAGACATTTATGAGGAAATCTGGACTGTGAATAATACAACTAATGGCAATCCACCCCCTGCACAGGAAGCTTCTTAGATATTCAGCTACTACGTCATCTATACGACTTTACGACTTCTTCCATTCTGGTTATTACAGTGAGATACACCTGTATTGTCTTTTAGGAGACTTATTCGCTCGTTCCTTTTTCTGTGTAGATAAAATTCCAGTTATTACATGTTTGTTCTGGGTTCTCTCTGGTCCCTCATGCCACCTGGATACATCTGTACTTAGAGGACCTATCAGTTTCAATCTAGGTGCACTATTGTTATGATACAATTAAGAGATTCATTTCCTTATATGCTTATAGCTTACCGGTCTGTACTTGGTACCTTTGTATGTTGACATAACAGTGGCATGATTCCTTACAACCGGATCTAGAGCTTGCAATTACTGCTCTGGCATTAGCAGGGCCGTAGCTGTTACAACCCCCTAATAAATGTATTTTGGGGAAGAAGGACACCACCACTGCACCTTGTTGTGTGTGTAAAAGGGTGCTTTATTGGAAACAGGTGCACTTACAAACAGTAATAACCCTTGGCCTAATGCCTCACAAAACTAAAGCCTCTCTATACATCGAGTTACTTATCCCCTCCCCCTCCCCTAACCTACCCTCCTCCCTCCCTTTCCCTTAACCACATAGCCTCTCATTACCCTTTACATTGTAAAGCTTCTTTTGTGAAACCAATTGTCACGTTAATAGTCTCCTGCTGCTCCCTACACCTTGACGTGTAACTCCCCAAAACCCTTAATGGCCACTTATACCCGTCTGAGTTGTCCTGCTGTCGTCCAGTCCTTTTCTCACTTGATAATGTCTTGTCGTCTCTGCTGTCCCTCCCTGTTCTCCTAGTTCTGCGAACTGTCTCAGTTCCCCCCACCAGAAAAAGGAGGGGGAGGAGGGGAACCATACCTCTCCCCTTTTTCTGCCCCCTGCGATTGTCATACTCACCTCTCGCCCAACAGGGCTTTCAAGACCTCTTTCAGCTGGAGCAGGTACAACTCCATGCCCATAAAGGACAGGTGTACTCCGTCGCCCCTAAAAAATTTCCAGTCCTCATACCGAAGGTCTACATGCTCCAAAAACGTAACCCCATGTATACCGCAAAAAAACCTTCATCTCCATGTTAAGTTTCCTTCTCGCTTTTTCAATAGCCCCTGGTTTGCGTGCCCCTCTCCATGATCTGCGCGGCACAAAAGCCGTCCATACTAAGTGGCAACCATACCATTGCCGAATAATGTCCTGCAAATCTGATTTCGTGTCCTTTAGCACATCTAAACCCGTCCGCCGAACCACATCATTCTCCCCTAAATGTATCAACAGAACAGGGCCCCGTCCTCTCTGTGTCTACAAGGTCCGCAAAAGCTCCGTCCAATGTATCCCCCCCTTTCCCAAACCAACGCACTTTATATCTTTCCCTGTCCAGTCCCAAGTTATCGCCAATTGCCGTTTGTCCCGCTTGCTTGTATGCCCACTTGACAAAGGAGTGTCCGACGACCCATATGGAGAGGAGTTGCGTCTCGGGGCCGGGCACCGAACCTGCAGCAGGATAGAACACATGTTTATACCTTATACCGCGGCTCCCGAACCCCCTTTCCTGACATAGCGCTTGTAAGCTTCTGATTTCCACCTTCCCAGCTGCATTATCCTCTTAACCCCCCCAACCCCGCAAACTCGCCTCTGTTGCCATTCCTATACGAAATGAATGAGTGCCAAAACTAGCTGGATTCTGCCCCACTGCCTTAAGACCTGCTCGTAGCACCGCCAAGAACTGATGGGATGATACCCTTGATCCCCCTCTATGCTGGAAAACTGCCTCCTCCGGGCCTGTACCTCCCCCTTGCAAAGCCCTGCCCAAAAGAACGGGGCAAATGTCCTCGACAGGATATGTCCTCATAACCACGTGTACCCCCAAAGCTTGTTGGTCCTTCTTGGAACTACTAATTCGCAATGTTACCACCCTGTGCCTGAAATGTACATCACCCCACTTCACCCCCGCTCTCCTCCCTGACCCCAACAGTTCTGACACCCTGAAAGCCCAGAAGAACATCCACAACATCAACGCCTTGAAAAGGCGGCACTCCGCTCTGTCATAGCAAATGCCTCCCATGGCATGAATAAGCTCCTTCAGCAACCCCAGCGACACAGGCTGTCTGCATAAGGCTCTCCTCCCTTCTTCTTTTGCCCATCCCTCCAGCAAACACTGTCCCAGTTCCCCGGGTGATGAAGCGTAACCCCAGAAAAACTTGCCCCAAAAAGCAATGCCCGCCAACTTGCCCGCGATTGTGATACGAGACTGCCTCTTCTGTACCAACTCAATAATAAAACGCACAACGTCGTCTACCCTCCCTCGTGCATCAGTACGCAAACGAGCCCCCGAATGTACAAACTCTCGCCAAGCCTGAACATACGTTTCATGTGTAGATGGGGCCAGGGAATTCAGCACCAAGCGGATCATCCTGTTTCTCCCACTGTCCACAGGGTGACAGGCATCTGCGTCCTGGATAATGGTTATCCCCCAACTAGCCCATGGAATCTCTCCCATTGCGAACGAGACAACGCATCCGCAATGTCATTGTTCACCCCGGTCACATGCCTTGCCCTAAATAAAATGTCACACCGCAAACATTGAAGCACAACCACTCGCAGCAGCTTCAGCACCTGCGTGTCCCGAGCCGATTGTCTGTTGATCACCTGAACCACTGCTAAGTTGTCAACCCTTAATAGGATTTTTTGATGTTCCAACGGATTTCCCCAAATAAACACTGCAAACACCAAGGCAAACAACTCCAAGAATGCAATACTCCTTCCCCCCATGGTCCACGCCACCGGCCAAGTTTCGGCACAATATCTGCCTTGCCAGTATATTCCGAAGCCTGAACCCCCCCAGCCGTGTCTGAGAAAATCTGCACGTGCCATTCATATACCTGCCAGGACCGTATGGGAATCCCGTTATATTGGTCCAGAAACATGCACCACATCTGCAAGTCCTCTCAGACTACAACCGCACATGATGGTGAGGCAAGCCCCGTCCTGCCAGCGCGAGTCCTAACCGCCGACAAAATGTCCGTCCCGCCGGAACTACCCGACAAGCAAAATTGATATGTCCAAGAAGCACCTGAACATCCCGCACTGTGACTTTAGGCTTCCTCACCAAGTCTGTAATCTTGTCAATCATAGTCCTCTTTTAGTCCTGTGGCAGCCGCGCCACCATCCTTACTGTGTCCAACTCAATACCCAAAAAAGTCAAAGACATGGCGGGCCCTACCGTCTTTTCAGGGGCCAGGGGCACACCCAGGTCCCCCATGATACACTGAAACCACCACAGGATTGCCGCACAATGGTCAGATCCAGCTGGCGCCACAAAGAAAAAGTCATCCAAGTAATGTGTTACCGCTTTGTGTCCCATCTGGCATGTAAAAACCCATTGCAAAAAGGTGATGAATTGCTCAGAAAGAGAGCAGGAGATGGAGCAGCCCATAGGCAACACCTTGTCCACATACCATAGACCTTGGAATTGGATACCCAGTAACTCAAAGTCGGCAGGAGACACCGGAAGGAGGCGAAATGCCGACTTGATGTCCGTCTTTGCCATCAGTGCCCCTTCCCCGAACGCATCAACCATGTCAATCGTGACGTCCACCGATGCATATGAAACCCTGGTCAAGGCTTCAGGTATAAAGTCAATAACCGAGGCTCCCGCCGACCACGACAAATGGTGGATAAGGCGAAACTCCCCAGGTTCTTTTTACGGCACATCCCCAATGGGGGACACAATGAGGTTGTCCAAAGGCCAGTCTGTAAATGGTCCCTCCATCCTACCCTCCGCCACTTCCTTATCAAGCTTCTGCTGCACTACTGCCTCCTTTCCCCTGACTGATTTCAAGTTGTCAGCCCACCGATGCACCCGCGGGCCCCGGTACTGAAGCCGGAAACCCTCAGAAAACCCAGTCAGTAAAGTCCATGCCGCCGTCCGGTCAACGTACTGGTCAAGCCAGAAACGCAACATCTCCAGCCTAGCCGGAGTATGAGCCTTTTCCCAAAGAACCTGCCCAGTCCTATATTTTGCGGCACCCTGGTTCCCTGAATTGTTTCCCCCGGAAGTCTGAGCCTGCCCAGATCCGGTCGACCCTGTAGGCATTGATGCATAGCAGTGTAGCACCACATGTCTCCCCGCACAGCGGGAGCACTCATGCCGAAACTTGCAATATTCTCGGGTGCACAAACCCTTATTGTAGTCCCAGCATGCTCCTGACTTAACTGTCCCTGTCCCACCTGTCCCGGCGAAACCCTTGGTGTTTGCTCCCGCCCCACCTGCAGTGCGACAATCCCAAAAGGGCTGATACATAATAGGGAGCCCACTGGCTGTGAATATCGTTTTGCCAAATTTTGCACGGCCCATTGTATGCTGCCATAAATCAGCATCGATTTCACCCCATAATACCGAATCGTCCGCTGGTAACTGTGCCCTAAACTCCTCATTGTATTGAACCCAGGCGTACCCGCCATAGTTCAACTGCGCCTTCCGGATAACATCCATGTATTTTAGGAGCGCCACCGCCCTCTCTGGGAAGTGCTCACAATATACACTGGCGTAAATCAAAAAGGCCGCCGTCCAGTTTTCAATCGTAATTCCTCCTCTTTAGAACCCTCTTTTGACCTCACTTCTCTATGCAATAATTTTAGCATTTCCACATTTTCGCCTTTCCATATCTTTTTCTTGGTGCTCAGCATCAGATGGGACCCCAGTGACTTTACCGTGCCCATGTAAGGAAGTTTTTTTACCTTTGTCCCCTCGCAGCACACCTGTTTCTGTTTTCTTCTCTTCCTGCTCCCAGGACCCTGTGCCCTGCACCCCACTGTCCGGTCCAACCCCTAAGTCCGTCACATGTACCCCTTTGTGCAAACGCTCGGTCACCACATCCTTCACTTCCACAGCCACAGACACCGCTGCGTGTGTCCTCTTACCTGGAGTCAAGGACCGGGGCCGCTCCTGAGCCACTCACCGTGGAACTCCGCCAGACCTCCGGTCAGTCTGTAAAGACTTAAAAACATCATTAGACTCCACCCCTTGACACCCTACCACTCCTCCTCTGCCCCCTCCCGAAGCTCCCATTCTTCCATGCTATCCTCGTCATAGTCAAGATCTTCCATGTGGTGTTCCATACCCCCAGGCAGGGAGCTCCCCCTATCCCTGTCCTGGGCGTCCCAAATCCTACCTCCGGGGTGCTCCATTCTCCGCGTGAGGGCCCGGCTCCTTCCATTGTCTCCCGGGTAGGCCGCCGCTCCCGGGGTGCCTCTGCATCAGGGGGCGCAACACCCACTCCACTACGCAACCCCTGCAGCCTAACCCTGGCCTCCACCTCCTCTTCTTCCGAGTCCGTCCTCGGCACCATCCAGCTGGCCACCCGGGGCCCCGCCTTCTCTTCCTCCCGGGGTACACAGCCCGTCCGTGCCCATCCCGGGTCCTGCTGTCCCTATGTCACACCCTGCCATGACACAGCCGGAGCACTGGTTAGACGACCCCTACTGCCCCAACGCTCCCCAACCCTTGCTGTCCCTGTAACTCCCCACGCCCCCTTTCCCTCACCCCCTCAATGCAGTCCCCCACCTGCCCGCTCAAACCTGCCCCTTTTCCATAGGTCCTGTACAGGGGCCGAACCTTCAAAGTTATGCCATCCTCCTCCACCTCACCCCCCTCCTCCCCTTCCTCATCGCTCCAATCCCACCTAAAATGGGGGTGATACTCTGTCCCTCCCCAGGGGGCATCTGCCTCTGTGGAGTCCCCTGAGCTAACCCAGGGCCCTTCCCCCGCTCCCCTTAACATAAACCCCCCCTGTAGTTTCCTCAAATAGCGTTGGCCCTGCTGCCTGGGCCGCGCTAACGCTCGTCCCCTCGCCACTGCTAATTGCCAATCTCTGCCCCCAAGGCTTCCCCGGCTCTGAAGCTCCGACTCCCAATAGGGGCGGAGTCCCAGGCCGTGCCCTGCCCTCCCCAACCTCCCTCCCTTTCGGCATATTGCTGAAAGGCCCCAGGCCTTTCATTCTAGCTCGGCGGCCCTCCCCGCGTGACACGCCTCTCCCTCGCCCCTCTTCCTCCACGGCATCCGATACGCCGAGCCCCGAGCTGCTCCCTTTCGCTCGGGGGCCCACCCGCAAGCCAATTCCCAGCACTTTGCGCACACGGCGGGCAGGGATTCCTCGCCCCCCGCCCAGACTCGCTTCTCCCCAGCCCCTCCCCCCACGCCGCACACTCACCTCCAGTTCCTTGGACAACATGCGGCGCTGGGAACTGTAAACTGTAAACTTTGCACTTGTATAGCGCACTACTCACCCGTTAGGGTCTCAAGGTGCTGTACTCATACCGCTATGGAACCCCTCCTGGCTTTTCCCTGTGAGGTGCCCACCAGTGGGCACCCTGGTGGGCACCCCCAGGGAGAAGCCAGGCATCCAAGCGCTGTTGGGGCCGGTGTGGAGATTAAGCAAGCTATTGCCCAGAGTTGCAGAGTGGGACTCATTAGTTAGATTAGGCACTGAGGCGAGAATTATCTGGTCCAAGGGAATTGAGCCCAAGACCCGCCGAAGCAGGACTTGAACCCTGGTCTTGAGCCAGAACTCTGCTTCAGGGTCTGCCGCTCTAACCATTGTGCCACACTTCTCCACAAAGAACAGGCCAAAATGGTCGCTGCCACCCCGCTCCGGACACGGCGCATGGAGCGCCTCCTCCCTCACCATGTCCAGGCGGCCCGTCTCCAGCAACAGTCGGAGGGCCTCCTGCACCTTCGCGTCGGATGTCATCCTGCCGCAACCCCACATGCTACGCAGTCTCCGGTAAGTGAAATACCGCCGGACACTGTAGTGTGTATCCCCACTACCCCAAGCCACTTAACTACTCGCCAGCAAGCCTAAACACAAACTCCCTTTTTTTTTAGGTTTTTTTTGGATTGGCACGTCGCTGCCCCAAGCCGACAAAAAAATTGCCAACCTGACCGGTCACTGTGTCCACTCAAAATGGTGACCGGTATGTAAAAAGGGCCGAGTTAAATACCCTACTGCGTAGCCCAAAGAGCGCCCAAGCGGCGCCCGTGGACTGCACCACTTCCCCAAACTCCCCAGTGGGGGGAGACCCCGAGGCTCGGCTATCCCCCCACGGGAACTCCTTCAGTAAAACAGCTGGGTACAGATGCTTTCAGTACGGTATGGTGAGGTGTCAGACGGATTTCACAAAGAATTTCTACATATCTACACAAACACATACACACACTATTTCCCTCTCTGCTTTGAAAGTGTTCACAAATGTTAGTTATTTTATAAAATATTGTGATTTCTTCACTTAGATCCCTACCAATCCGTATTTGTTTCCCTTCCACTGCCACTTTAGTCCCTCTCATATGCCCTGCTAGTTGTTTAATGTATTTTGACTGTACATGAGCATGATTGTTGGGAAACCTGAAGCTCACCCCCCAGGCTTACTGACCACGCTACGCCCCTGGGCATTAGTTGCTCCTTGTTCATATTAATGATAGTTTGATTGCTTACAGGCTACTTTAGCCTCTTCCCTTGATATGATTATCTAATTAGTCAGAATTGTTGGTGCTTAATAGCTGGTAAGATTTAGACTCACATGCAATTGGTGTGCATGCTGCCGCTTTAGCAAAGATATAAGCTATCCCTCAATAGTTTCCATTTTTAGATCGACCATAAGCATACGACCTTGTGTATACTTTAGTATACTTCTCTTGTGGGCTTAAAGCATCATTTGTTTGTTTCAGTGTCGTTTAAAAATCCTTGCAAGCTAGTAGGTAATCTGTTTTATTTGTCCCTCCTTTTTGTAACTTTTTCATTCCCATGGAGCAGCGCTGCATTACTTGTAGCCTTCCAGTTGGTGCAATATTACTATCTGCTTAGGGGCTATTTTTCTCTTTCTCTAACAGCATTTCACACAGCACTCGATAGATTCAGTGGCTCTGAGACACGAGGGCTCGATGTTTTCAGAAGCTCTCGATGTTTTCAGTGGCTCCCGTTGTCTGAACAGGGCTGTAATTCCTGTTCTTATCTCCTTACATGGATTGTCAAAAGAGGGGCTGCTTTAATTTAGTTTCTTCACAATAAAAGTAAAAGGATTTCCCCTGTACCACAACCTCTTCCCGCTTTGCTGTTTCAGCTGTCCCACCATCCCCTCCCTTGTGTGCATGCGTTTGTAGTCTTAAATTTATGACTATTGCCTGAAAAGCCATGGGCAGGAAGTGCAGCTTTGTTCAAATACCAGGCTCCCCACTCAGTAGAACCGTGCATGCAGAGACTCCAAAAGTGCTGCCTGGCTCAGTTTCCACAAGGGCGTGGTCTACTCATTCACAGAAATGACACACTGTACCCTTTCCCAGGGATGTCCTGCATGCTTTCGGGTCTGCTGCAGACAGACAAGAGTGCTTCCCAACTCCACCAGCACAGGTGGTGAAGAGCTGTGTCTGCTGCTCCCCTGGTACAGAAGTGCTTTTTCGGTGTTTTGATTTGTCATTGCATGGAGACCTGGACCTACTTGTACCCAGGCAGCTACAAAGATGTCCGACCGCACCCACATCCTTAGAGCCCGAGGCATAGGGCCGTGAGCTGATGAAGCAGGCAAGCCCAGGGGAATGCAGGGCGGTGGTACACGGTGGCTGCACTGTGGAGCGTGTCTCAGACTACATAGGGGCTTGTCAGTGCTACACAGATGAGCTTCCCCATTAGCATAGTAAAGGTTGCAATGCCACCATCTGTCGTCATGGTCTCTGACATAACGTGCTCCTTATAGGTCTGTCTTATGTACAATCACCCATTGTGGGAAAACCGGGATGAGTGCAGAAACCCCCTCACTTTTTGTCTCCATTTTCCACTCATACTGGTGTTTTCCCGACTCTGATGGTGCCCTGGGCACTGCTAAACAGTCCCAGGGCCTGTGCTAGGATTAAAATGGTGTATTCAAATTAGGTTAAGTATAATTGGCTGTACCAACCTACCTATAAGTCCCTAGTATATGGTAGGACATGTAGGTTTAGGGGCCCCAGAAGAGATAGTACACCCATGTCTCTCCATTGTAGTGAATGGGCTCCATAAGTTACCATGGAGAGACTTCGGGCCTGATTTATGAAAAGATTGCGCTGCCTTTTTGTCATTTTTTGACGCAAAGGCATCGCAAATTGATAAAATACCATTGTATTTTATCAATTTGCGTTTTGCCCCACTTTCGCATCAAAAAATTACAAAAAGGTGGCGCAATCTTTTCAGAAATCGGGCCCTTTATTTAAAAATAATAAAGTCTTATTTTCTATAGGAAGGAGCTAACTATAGCAAGTTTGGAATCAAATTAAAAGTTATAATAAACAACTTGCCACTGTTGACTTTAATATAACTTGAACAGGGAAAGAGTTTTAGAAATCTTGCTAAAAGTTACCAGCTTTTAATCTTTAAAAATTCATATCTTCCCTACATTGGATTTTTGTTGTTTTTGTGTCATTTTAAAGATAAAAATAGAATCTATTTTTATAAATTGATGCTGGATTTTTATTGTGTTTTGTGTTTTACTGACCTTCTGTTTTCTTGATATTAAATGCTTTACACACCTGTCTCCTAAGTTAAAAGCCTAACTAGGATTGAAGAAATTGTATTTAATCAAGCGAATGGTCACCGCCATCACTCGGCCAGTTTGCCGCAGCTTTAGCTTCTGTCCTTAGGGTGATCAGGGCCCAGCTTTTGGATTCTTCCCACTCATTACGGACAGGGGCAGCAACCCTCGTGGCAGGGGCACATTTTTTCCCATCAGGACATCAAGCGAATTGAGCAGCGGTCTTCTACATGTTTTAAATGCTACATCCACCCAGAAATATTGTAAAAATGTGTCTTGACGCTGCTTCTGCTAACTTGTCTCCTTCTCGTTTTGTTTTAGTAGTTATGTCTTCCAAAGTCATATGGGTCCTCAGTCACTTCTGTGTGTGTTGTGCTGCTTACCAGTTGCAGCAGCTCCGTAGACCGAAGCTGCCAGCTTTGAGAAATGTCTTCTTCAGATGGTGCAGAATGGGAGGACCATGGAAGATGACGGGGACACAAAAGGCTGCGAGGGACTACAATTTGCGGACCTAATTGTCATGCATATGATACAGGTGGGCTGGAAGGAAGTGAGGGAACCCACTCTGAATGGGTTTTCTTGGTTAAGTTGGTCATTTCTTGATGCTTTTATTGCGTGGTCTCACAATACCTCATCTCAAGTTGGGTGAGGGCATCAGACCAAGGGCTATCAATGTGTCTGTGCAGCAACTAAATGCAAAAATGGCAAAACTATGTCCGGGACCTGGCTGCCTCAGGAATAGTCCTCAAAAACTCATCCTGGGTGAGTAGATGTTCCATCGTGATGGTTTAACTCAGGGACAAACCTCTTCATCAAGGACATTTGGGCATTCACAAAGTCTCTTTTTTGGTTGGTGAGGCAAAGGTCCTCATTGACCGGATCGCTCTTGTGGCAGACTATCAGCATGCAATGCCAACTCCTCACAGGGATAGAAAGTTTTCTACACCAAAATACCTCCTAGGACAGCACTGAGCAATCCTTAGTTCTGCAAGGGGACATCCACACCAGCTTACTGACATATACTGTTGTGAGCATAGAGCAAGGGGCTGTTGCCCCTGTTCTCTCAGTCTGCTCCATTTTACAGCTTGGTGTGTGGGGGGCTGGGACCATTACAGGTGGTCCAGAGTGCAGAGGACTGGGACCGCCAGCCAAGGAGATAGGGGATTTCACCTGTGTGGTCCATGCAAGGATGCAGAAATATAGGATACTTGGTCCTTAGTTCTGTGACATCTCAGGAACTGACTCAATTGTAAACAGGTGTTTGGTACAAACACTGCTATTGTTTACACATTTTCTAGACTGATTATTCACACAATTTCCTTGTATGATCATTAACTATTACGATGATTCTCAAATTGTTTACATTTGAGGCTTAAATGTTATGCTTATGTTTCTGTGCGATTGCGATGAAAACTTATCTTTTACCCATGGCCAAGTAATAGTTTCTTGTCATTAACGCAGTTGAGTTGGCAAGGGCATGGTCCAAGCTGGGGGAGGGGGATCTCCGGCCACTATATACGAACACACATACATACTAGCTATCAGTTGCTGCAAATGTGGACACTATTTATAAATGTAGCTGGGCATGTGAAGGGTATCTGTTGAAGTGCATATGTACATTAGCATTACCTGTTGCTTGGTATCTGGATTTTAACAACCCTTTAACAAAGCATGTGAAGTCTTAGCATACATGTAGCTGACCATCAGGAGACCGACATTATATATGTCCGAGCAAGCGGAGGTTAGCACTACACAACGCCTGGCATGAAGATGCTTGCCATCCCTGTTGTATCATTGAAGGGGTTGTGGAGCGTGTTCATAACTGTTATTGCACTTTTTGATGCAGGTTATGTTGGTTGGTGGGTGCCTGGAGGCTTGCCATACCTGTTGCAGGGCTTCTAGAGAATTAATTAACCTTTTATTTGGGAAACGTACAAAACACCCAGTAATTCCAGCAATGTACTCCTTTTATCAAAGTATATCTTTACCACAGTTTTGTCCCAATCTGCTTAACAAAGCACAACTTTTCAATAATTTTCAGAAATGCAGCCCTTAGTTACTTTTATCCTATATGTTTCTAGGTGGGAAACCCCTGATCCACAGATGATGTGCCTTAACCATTTAATATTCTACCAATAAGACAGACCCAAGAGTGCCTTTACAGTGGTAGATTGTTCCGGTTTTGCGGCCGAGCCCGAGACATGCGGTGATCTGCAGGTCTCAAGTTCATATCCCAGCAAGGCTGACTCGGCCTTCCATGCTTCTGAGGTCGGTAAACGGAGTACCCATATTTACATAGTAAAAGTGGTTGAGGACTGAAAGCCCCACCCTCATTAAAGCAGGAAGATTTTTTGGGCAATGGGGAGAGGGCCTGGACAGTTGCTAATGCTAATGGTTAATGTGGCCTTCGGTCAAAGGAACCACCATGCATTGTTTTTCTTGCACCAGTAACACTCGGAGTGCCCCCGCTTTAAAGAAAAGCGGCATTTACCCTTGTTTGCTGAGGAGCATTGGGCTAGACCCCAATTGTCTGAACGGGACAAGAGATATCACCCTAACGTCCCAGAAAGTCCACCGATCAAATCCTGCACAACTGTATAGGAAAAACGTTCAAATAAATTCGGTACAACCACACACCTGCAATGTGAATTTGAAGATCCCAGCTGTAGAACGGGTTCAAGGCGAGATTTCTTGTGTCTGAACTACTGCAAACTCCAAATCCATGGGCACTTCTGATCACTGGGTGGTCAATGCTCCAGTTAGGTTTTTAACACAGACAGGAAAAGTAAAAAGTACACACCCAAAATGTTTTACATGGAAGCAGTTAGACTTAAAAAATAATAATATTTGAATTGACATCCTTATAGCAGGACAGATTTGAAGGCTACGTCTCCAAAGCCGTTTACAATCTCTGGCTATGACTTGTCCACGATTGTGACCCTTTGTCTGTATTGGGGGTTTTAGAATTACCATCAAATAGTAGGATGCAGAAATTATATTAATACCCAACTTAAGCTCCTAACAGACTGGAGCTACATTAAAGGGCGCTGGAACTAGTAGTACTTTTAGTAGAGTATCTACTATCACAGGTCTCAATCTGGACAGGTGTTTGGTCATAATTCACGAAAGAGAGAATTCTTTCCACCGAAGAAGATCAATCATTTTCGGGAAGTGAGCTCGGCTTGACGGAACCCCCACTTGGAAGCTTAATTCAGAACCGCTTCTTAAAATACGCTCCTTTGTAAAGTACACTTCATCTTAACCTTTTGTAACAGAAACCCTTCAAATGCTTTCGGTTTGATGCAGAAATACAATGTTGCAGACAAAGGAAAAGTAATTGAAACAATCACGGCAGTCGGTCCTTGGCCGACCCCTGTAGAGTGCTTGAAGGCCGCTGTGACGCTACCCTGGATTTGAAACACTATAGCGCTCCCACCAATCAGAGAGGAGCCCAACCCCTTAACAATATGTAGAGCAGGGTCGGGGACTGGCTGGGTTCCTAGCTTAGAAAACACGGGGTCTGCGCAGCTCACGAGCTCTTTAAAAACAACTGGTCCGCCTACAAATCACCCGCAATGCTTATTTGAAGGTCCTCTGGGTACAACGGGACACCGCTGCTCGCACAGCAGCACGCATGCCTCCTCTTCAGAGCTGCGTGGCACTGGGTGAAGCGCTCAAGAGGGCTGCTAACGCACATCAGCCACTCAACAGCGTCACTTGACCAGGCCTAGCAACGGTTAAAGCGCCCACGCACAGCCCTGCCAATGTTCCCAGTTCCCTGCGTGATGTGCTGCTCCTTTTCAGGTTTTTTTCCCTGTGAATTCTGGGACTTGTAGTATTGTTCTTTCCATTATACAACAGGGCTACAACTCCCAGAATGCCAAGAAAAACCCTAGAGGGGAGCAACACATCACACATGGACCCGGGAAACCTGACAGCAATGTAAGGACTGTCAGGATGACCGTGACTAGACGTCCTTTGCGCCTCGGGGGTTATAATCTTAAGGAAATCAAACAGCAGTCTCGTACCAGACCCTAAATTATGTTTGCCGCTTTATTCGCGAAATCCCGACCAGCGCGCTTTTCGCAATGAATATTCATGCTTAAATTCACAAATCAGGCCCTCTTTTAGTGTTATGGAAGTACATAAACAGACTGTTCTTTCCTCACAACCCCACGTATGCTCCAGTTAGTATCCTTCTTGTGGGTACACACTTGTAAGATGAACCCCTAACGTATTCAAAATCTGGCCATAGTATCCCATTACTCCTTCTGTTCAATGTTACAATTGGAGCATATTGTTACTTTCCTTGTCATTGCTAAAGAACGGCTTCTATGTGTACTTCGCAGTACCAGAATAGAGCCTCGCAGGTTAAATGTGTTTACGTTGATCGGTGCCCCTGAAGAAGTGGCAGTTTTCATAACGAACAGTGCACGGGCAGAGTTAAAAAAAAAAAAAAAAAAAAAAAAAGAGTAAAGCAACTCAGAAGCGATGTCCACTTCTTTTACATACTGGAGTACCGGCGTCTTGCGGTGCCCCTCTGTTATTTTCTATAACGTTTAATATACTTTGCGGGGTCAATATAGTGTACAAAAACAGGAAGAACTTCACAGACCTGCCTGAAGTATGCTCCAGGTGTTGTTTATAGTGAAGTGCAATAGGGATGAATATTTAGTTTACACTGGTAAGATGTGAGGGAAAGATGAGAAGGGATTCACCAGGCTGGCAAGAGAACAATCAGTGGTGCAGCACTTTTTTCAGTTGGACAACATTTTACAAGGCAACAATGAGATTAATAATGACACCATTTTAGGGTATTATTTACAGGAAAAGTGTGCCTTTTGGAGGACAAGATCCTGATTTGCAGAACAAAGATATCAAGTCTGCATCTAGGGAGTGTTTGTTTTAGCCAATTCCTACCGGGACAACTGTCATGACATTAGTGTTGTCAACACCACTGAGAACCTGTGAAAAATATTAACTAAAACGTCATTGGAACTCTGCGTTTTTTATGTATGTAATAACAAACTACCAAGTGTATTCATACACATACCCAAAAAACATAACATACCACTCCATAGCACACCTATTCACAGGAATAAAACAAGAGCAGCTAATGGTGAACAGATCTTTTACTGGGAACTGATAAATTTGATTTGTCAGCGCTTAAGTCAGAAATATAAAATTCAAAATATACTTTAAAAATCAATAATTTTCTTCTGATAAAACATCTTTTAAAATATTAAGAAAACAACATTCCAAATTAAGCTTTAACTGCGGTGGTCACCAAAAAGGTAAGACTAAAGATAAGCTCTCTAGAAGGCGTGACATGTCCGGGAAGAAAATAACCTGGCAAAAAAATGGCACAATTGAAATGTCTGAAAATAAATTCAAGCAAGTTAAATAAGGAAGATAAACCTAAGTCACATACGTGTTAACATTCACTATTGCAGCTGTGAACATTTTAGCAACTAGTTAAAAAAAACCTGCTGCTTAAGAAAGAAAGTCATATTTAAGATGTGTTTACAAAAGTGTGTTGAACATTGTACCATCACCCTCCTTTCCCACCACAAACGTCAGCAGTAGGAAACACATTAAAATCAACCCAGCACAGCTGGATTTTATAATCCCTCTCAGACTATAAACCGGTTACAGAAGTGCTCAGAAAGCCCCAATTTCCGTTCCCCATGGTCTGTAGGGCTTGCCAATGTTTGATGACTGCGCTGGTCCAGACGGGCTCAGTACATTTGGGGATAACAAGTGGAAAGAGCCAAAGGAAAAGGGGAACGCAGATAAGGACGCCATGGAAGATAAGAGCGGGCCAGAAAGTTTTGAAGAGGCAACCACCGGCAGCACGGACGCCAGGCTGCCATTAGGGGGCACTCTTAGAGAAGGGGTGTCCGGGTGCGAGGACTGGGCCACCAGCCTACTTTGGTGATGTGCTTCTGTGGAGGGGGCTGTCGTGTTACTAGTGTTGAGGCAGTTCTGTGCCAGCATCAGTGGATGGGCGAGATGAGGGTGGTGTGCAAACCCGGTGCCACCCCATGGGATGTGTCCGATGCCTGTGTGCGCACTGCTAGCTGCTTCCCGCTGAGAGGCGTAGTTGTTCAGGTGGGAGACCAGGCGCACCCTCATAGGGTCAGAGGTGTCCAGCCCCTCGATGATGCTGAGATATCGCGCCACTTCAGCCAGGCACTCTCTGAATCCCAAACTGCGATAGTCCATTGCCAGAGCGTGAGCATCGAAGTAGCCTAAATAAGAAACGAGAAGCTCTTGTTAAAAACAACTCCCTCCAGAGCTAAAGAACAAAAATCTGAAAACAGAAATGAGAATCCTTCCAGATATTCACAGTGTAAGAGAAAGTATACATAAACACATTAAAAGTGACCAACATACTGAAGGCAAATAAGGAAACGGCAGTAAAATACCGATTTCAGAATACTTCGGACGGCGGCTGTGGCGTCACCAGACACTTGCATAAAGCAAGTGACTGGGTGATTATTTAAACTAGTGATGAATCTGTGAGCTGTTTTTATTCTCCAAAATTACACAAATATATTTGCAGTGCAGAGTAACTGACTATTTCTCTTTAAGGAGCTTTAATAATAACAATAAAACAACAAGTGTGCGTATTTGTTCTACGCTAAAATGTATCTAGTCACCAATAGTTAAGGTACAAAAATGGCCCATAGCTACCGGAATGACAACTTGGCAGTGACTTGGTTGTAAAATACATAAATGTAGGTCACTAACGTTATCTGCTCCATGCGTCGACACTCTTACTTGGCAAGTTCCTACGAGTACAAGTGGGAACGTTGGGATATTAGTCTCGCTCTAACTTCTCAAAAAAAAGGGACCCGCGGGCAAACGAGACTTGATTTACCTCCAGTATGAACAACAGTAGCAACTAAAGAAAAAAAAAAAAAAAAAGAACTCACCCTTTCCGCCCGCTGCATGCAGCATCTTCAGGTGATCCACGGTCATCTGCAGGATCTCTGCCTTTTCCAATTTGGCGGAACCCTTTGAGGAAAACGTGCAGAAAGGTGAGATTTAAAATAAGTGAGATTTAGTACATGCCATGACCATGAGCCGCATGCATCATTAGTGTTATGTGTCCAGTTGTCAGGCTTAGTGCCCCTGAACCCTTACCTGTTTCTCAAAAGCACTGGGCACTAATCTTCTTAATTCGGACAAACTGTTGTTTATTCGATCTCTGCGACGTTTTTCTATGACCTGGAAGTAAATAACAAGAGATGCCGCTTAGTTGCAGAGAATGCGCTGGGAGCAGATGTGCAGGAAAGTGAACAGCAGTGGCGTCTGAAGATACTCACCCCTCGTCGCCTCTTCCTGGCCAAGACCTGGGAGGAGGTGGAAGGAGACATAGAGCCCGGGAACGAACTCAGGTTTCTGAAATCAAAACAAACGCGTCAACTTTGTGCCCTGCCTGTGAGTGTAACAAGTAAAGACAACTGAACAAGATCGACAGTGACTAGAGGTGCAAGGGGCAGTAAGACACGGGTAGCCTCCTGGGCAATGGTCTCAATACAAACCGCTGCCCCAGGCCACGATCCCTTTCAGACAACTCTTCATTGATTTGAAAGGGTGGTTATCACAAATAAAGAATTTTCAATAGGGGGCTCTGACACTTCCCAGTAGCGGACAGGCCTGTTTGTATCAACATTTCCTAACTTCTATTTCAAGCACGGGACACTTCCATGCGGTCCGGCGTCATTCACATTCTAGGCGCTAACAAATGAAAAGATGCGAGTGCCTCCTGCACCTGCCAAAAAGAGTCAGCATGCTCAAGTGGGGAGCACATAAGATGCCGCTAATACTATGTACCCGGACCGGTGCAAGAGCAAATAATGCTTAGTGGGGAGTATAAAAAAAAAAAAAAAAAAGAAGAAGAAGGAGCACTGTTGGAGCAAAAGAGGATGCTAGAGCACTTTCTTAAGAAGGATTATGTTCCAACATAGGCGCGCGCACAATTAAACAGAGTGTGCTTTAGAAACTAAAAGAAGACATTGTCGGTGGACGTGCCGTTTATTGTGTATGGGTCCCGTGAAAAGTTTGCACCAATCCACTTGTTCACCCAAGATTGAGATCCTGATTCGTGAATAGACGTGGCCATTTCATTATCGTGAGGACCGGGAGCGGGCGTCGAAGGTCTGGCCTCTAAGCACTGGGTAAGGGTCACCTGCGAAGTGAGCAATAGAATACCCCAAAGTCGCCTCTACATTCCGATGGGGAATAAACTCTCCAAAGAGGGCAAATCGGATGGTTAATGGATGGAAACCCGCTAAAGTCAATGGAGATTAACCACTTGGGAGAATGATCACATTCCTGTAGGGGGTGATCCACTTTTAGCATAGAGGGCTTGTGATTTAAGGAGGCAAAATGTGATCATTAACAAGAGGACAGCCTGCAAGGGTTGACAGGCTGACGGCATGTCACCCGCTATCCCCGCGACCCCTCAGCTGGAAGGCACCCCCGAGCTGCAGGTGCGACTCACGCAGAGTGAACACGAGCCCTCTTACCCATTCTCGTCCGCGCTCTCCTTCTCCACCTCGATGTTCTCGTCCAGGTCGCTGTCGGAAGAGCTGTAGTCGTGCGTCCTCTTCATGGTGCAGGTTAAGGGTGGGCAGGGGGGTAAAGCTGCTACTGGGCTAAAAATGCCCGGCGTCTGCAGTTCTGTTTCGGGGGCTCCCTCCTTGTCCCTGCGGCGCCACTCGCACTCTGCACCTCCTCGGGCTCTGCCTCCGGTTAAAGCCCGGCCGCCGCTTTCCCACGCTCCGCAGGATGGCAGGCGGGGCGCGGGGGCCGGCGCCGCACTATAATTACTCCATTGTGCGCCGCCAATTGTGCTTCCCTTTCCTCCTGATTGACGCCGTCAGATCGGCCAATGGCGGCACGTGGGCACCAGGGCTCTGGAGCACACCCCCTGCTCGCGGCAGAGCGGCGGCGCTGGAGGAGCAGCAGTAGCGCAGGCTTCGGATACCCGAAACCGAAGAAGGACAAGCCTCGACTGCACCGAAGGCAAGCAGGTCAAGGTATCATCCCTGGGCCCACAGAGTTCAGCACTTCTGACTGCTGTGCACGGAAATCGCTTCACCCCATCCTTTCTGATTAGAAAGTATGCGATGCCTGAAGTGAAGATTCCCGTTTTAGTGATGTACATTTAATATAGGCAACATTATAACACGTTCCTACTAGTATGCTTACCTTATAAAACTAGCATCTTATTGGCGAAGAACAATACGGGGGTTGTACTTCCCAAACTATGGCGTTCCTGTAATCGATTGAGCATTATATATAATAAAACATATGAGTTTTAGAGGGAGTGCTTTGAGGACGTGAACGTATCTTCAAATGGAGACCAGAATACTTTGTGTTTTCTAAAACTTTACAGATAAACATACGATCGCAAGCTGACATTAAAACGTAACTTATATTTTCAGCCCCCGTTAAGGTGCCGTCCGTTTTCTATGTCGTTAGCCACAGCCGGGCTTCTGATAGATTGACGTTCCCCGCCCACGCTTACGGTGGTTGGTCGGGCCGCGGGCCAGTCAGAGGAGTCTGCGGGTCGGCTGTTAGCACGCGCGGGCCGTGGGAAAGTTGCTTGCAGGCGGTGGGAAGGGGGCGGTGGCCGGCGGCGCTCGGATGAATGGAGCAGTTGCCTGCTGAGGGCGGGTGGCGGGCGGCCTGTGGCTCTACCGTGTGAACCTGTAATCCGAGCGCAGGCAGCGGCCCCAGGGAGAGTGATGTGCGCACAGCGCTCATGCAGGAGCTGGCTGGCTTGGGCATGGCTGGTTTAGAAAATCACAGGCGTGTCGCAGTATTGGAGTCCCTGCCACGCACCAGCGCAATGGAACACACGTGTCACCGATGTGTCCCCCCATCATAGAGACATGTTACTACTTGATAGCTATGTGCTGCGTGACACGCAGTGCTTTAATATACGGATTTCCGGCACTCTGATGCTTTGTGCCGTAAACTGGGAAGCATAATTTTGTATTCCATGATATCGTGGCACACGATGGTGCACGTCTAATGTTTGTAGTGGGATACAATAAACTTAGTAGGATTGATAGGATGCTTAGCACAAGGGAGTTATAGGTGTTAGGTAAAGTTGTCTTAATACCTCAGGCGACGTATTGAGTTACCACAATGAGGAGGCTGCACATCACTCTTCGCATGAAGGTTTGCAAAATCAAAGCCTTTATAAATATACCTCTAATTCTTAGTGCACAATTTGCTTAAATGAACGGTACTAGACAGATGTATTATGGGGAGACTGTTTAGCTGCAGCATTTTTGTTTTGTTGCCAGTGGTGCAGTCTGCCACATTTGGCTTCTACACTAGTTGTTGGTAATATGCACTTTTTTGGAAATAAGCTAGTTTCAGTTCTGATGCACACTTTGTTATGTGAATTTTATGGTTTTACTTGATATTTGGCGACACGTTTTTATACAGATTCGGCAGACAGTCCCGTTGCATGTCCTGAGGCCACATTGTAAATGGTAAAGCACTAATGTCAGGGGCGTATCACAGGCCTCTGGCCTAGGAGGGCGGGGTCGCCCTTCTGAGGACTTTTATTCAGCACTAAGTCTTTGAATATCTGTGAGATACAGAAGACTTGGTGACCCTTCACATTCTGCAAGAGGACCCCATCATTCTCCATTACGCCACTGATTGAGAGAATCCTTGCAGAAGGAAGAGAACAACAAAAACATACAATGTACGTTTGCTGAATGTTCTGTTACTACAAGCCTGCATATGTACTCATTTTTATTTGTGAATTTCTACAATTTCCCAAAAGGCCTTTTAGAGTGTTGCATAGTTCTACCCTGGTGTCACCTTTTGCACATTATTTCTGGCAATACAAGGATTACTTGCACGTTTATGTTGACGCATGTTAATGTAAGTACCAGTAGTTTGTTGTCTTCTAGTAGTTTTGCAGCACAATTTCAACTTTTCAACTTTTATTTGGACTATTGAATTTTCGGTGCTCTCCTGCTGTTGCTGTGCCTTATGAATTGCTGTATAGCAGAATACTTTGAACTTCACGAGTCAAGCTGTTGAAACCTGTACTACGATTTTGGAGATACTTTTGAAACAATGTTCACTTCTCTTTGGGGCACGCTCATTGAATCACAGTACAGAGTACGTAGGGCACTATTCTAAAAAAGGTTCACTGCAGGTTCTTCAGTTCACTAGCATTTTTAAAGCATGCTATTCACCCGTAGGGTCTCAAGGCGCTGTGGGGTAGGTCCTCAAGATTTAGTCGAAGAGCCAGGTCTTAAGGTCCTTCTTGACCTTTACATGAAGTAATGCATCTAATGATTGCCATAAAAAACACTCTTCTAAAAGGAGACATAAATCAAAGTCTCAAACTAGAGAATTTGTTTAGATTATTTCTGAGATTGCCAATTTTTTTGATGGTATTATTGCCAGCACAGTTCTAAGTAGTAAAGAAACTTGATTCTCTCACACAAATATAGGTGTATTACCCATGGAAAAAATGGTGGGTCACTGTTATGCCACATAAGGATTGTTTACATGTGTTATCCTTCATTCCAACAATGGAAGATTACCTCTAGGAGCTGCACGATGCATTTTCGGAAACTTATACAAGTTAACAGAGGAGGGTTACAAGAGTACCCTGACTCATACGGAAATGCCAAAGGTCTTGTACTTTTTTGTGTAATACACAGCTTCTGTTGTACTAAAAGTAAGAGCTGGGATTAGAGGTTCTAGTGTTTGCTGCACTTGGCTTCTGACAATTTTTAAAGAACATACGGAAACAACCTTTTCGTGGCAGAACAGTGACCCTGCACTTTTTACACCGTTACCATTTGTTTGTTGTTTGGTTTCTTTTATTGCAAAACCTAAACCAGGTTGCACCTCTGATAAACGAAATTGTTTTTTTAATGCTTTCCTGTTGAAATATATTTCTACTCTTCACTCCAACAATGTTGAGCTCAGAGCTTAAAAATCATTGCACTAAACAATTTATGTTCCTGATTTGATTCTGGTTGATCTTACTGCATTCTTTGTATTTGGCCAAAGAAACTTGATAGATGCCTGGTAATCATTTTGTTGTAACCTTTCACATTGTACACATAACTGTGTTAGATAAAATGTAGGTACAGAACCTGTTTTTAGATGCTATAGGGATTTTATCCTTTTTTAGTAATTCAAATTTTAACTGTATTTTAATGCTACTTCAATTCTTTGTTAGTTAATATTGACTATTTTACCAGAAATTTGTATTTGTTTTTTGCTTGTACTTCATGGCATATTACCAAAGTAAAGTGTTGCAAGACATTCTCTTAAATGGTTTGCCTCCTCCAGATTCAGAAGTAATAGGACCGCACTACTTATTTGTGTCATTTTTTTTCTTTGTGAAACAACAGTATATCAAATAATTATCTCCTAGAACAGTCGGACAATGCTAAAGCAAGTTCAGAAGGGTGCAGATTAGAAAAAAAGCAAGTCTGTCTCCAGAAGGAAGTTTTTTTGTTTTAATGAGTGATGTCACAGACATTCCAGTGCACTGCCAGGCTTTTTGAAAGAACATGTGCTGTTGATTTGTGTCCAGACTTAGTTGGAATTGATACCACACATACACCTTTGAAAAAGATTTTCTTGTACTTCACAGACCGGAACGTTTGACCACATTTTGTAAGAACATAGTCGCAGCTGCATAATTGAAGGGTGTGTTCCATTAAATATCTTTCATATCTGTTAGCGTTTAAAATTCATCTAAAGCTGTTTATTGCACCCTAAGTACTCTACATAGAACTACTAATTGAAAAGAACATAAAAACAACACTGAACTAAGGAAAATCATGCACACCTAACAAGTATTACCTTTAGAAGCACATAAATACAGCCCACACCCTGGGTGCTTTCCTCTTACCCTTTTAATTGCATGACATTGGGGATAACAGAATCCAGCTCTAGCCTCAAGGACACAGCCAATTCCATTCAAGAGGAAGAGGAACTTCACTTAGAATTAAGCTGACATTGAGGATTGCCAAATCCAGCTCTAGCCTCGAGGACACAGCCAATTCTATTTAAGAGGAAGAGGAACTTCAATTAGAATTCTATGTCAAGACCGGAGTCTCATATCATGCTTATTTTTCTTGATTTATTTTGAATAGCAGCCACAGTCAAGAGAAAACTACAAATCCCAAGAGGCCAGAGCAGCACTCAGCCAATGGGAACGAAAAGAACCAACAAAATGAACCAATCAATGTACAGTACTGCTATGATATACCTAACTTGACTGCAAGTAGCCCTCTTTTCTTGCTGCTCGCAGTCAAGATAAGTATATTTCTGCTTGCTTTAATTTTATTCCTTGTATTACAGTACATTTTATCATTTGATGCAGTGGTTCCCAACCTGTGGGCCGGGGACCCCTTGGGGGTCCACGAAGCCTCCTCAGGGGGTCAGAGGCTGCTTAAAACATTTAATAATATTAGGTCCCAGCTATCAGTAATGACTCCTCAGGGGTCCCCTTGTTCCAATAATGATTCAGTGGGGGTCCCCGGGCTCCAGTATTGATAAAATGGTGGTCCACAGAAGTCAAAAGGTTGGGAACCACTGATTTAATGTAATGATCAACAGGATTCTTTGTCAAGTACAGCGTCAAAAAGCCATTCTTTTTCTGGTAGTTCCCCTCTGGCAATTTCAGGTATGGTATACTCCTCTCCTAGAACTTGTGGTGGACTTTCCGGTTCTTCTCCCAGTTTTTCCTGATCTCCTTCTCAACTCAGTAGGGCTCCCACACAACCTGATCCTTAACAGTTACTACTCATATCAGCCTGGAAGGTAGTGGGACTTCCCAATCTTATCCAGGAATTTGGAAAGAAGTTTTGGAATACATCTCCAAATCTTGGTCTCCTGGTACCACAAAAGCGTACAAATTAGCCTGGTCTCTATGTGTGGGAAATCTTGCAATAACTTTTCAGCAGATATCTCCTTAATTGCTTATTTCTTAGCAGCCCAGGCTAGTTCAGGTAAGTCTTATAGGACTATCAATCTTTATCGTTCAGCAGTTTCTTTCAATCATCCTCACATCAACTTGAAACCGGCTGGAGATCATCAACTCATATTTGTCTTTTGAAGAGAGTAAAGTTTTCTAATCCACCTTCTCCGAAATATAGCGAATTATGGGATGTCAAAGTTGTTTTACAGTTATTCCTCTCCTAGCCTGAAAACTCCTCTTTATCACTTAAAATCCTTTCAGCCAAACTGACAATGTTATTATGTCTAATTTTCATTAAACGACTGTCAGATGTCAAAGCCTTAGACATCTCTGCATGTCATTTCACTACCACAAATATCCTCTTTAACCCCTTCGCAGCTAAGGACGTAACGGTTACGTCCTTGGCTGCAGTGCTGAGGTGCGGCTCAGCACCCCCAGGACAGGGATGACTGGGGAATCGCTTCCCCTTCCACCCCTCCCCCTGTGGCATCTGATGCCACCCCTGGGGCCTACCCCCGTGCTGGAAGCTCAGCTTCCAGCGCGAATCGGAGGAGAAATGCAAAAGACCTTTCCTCTCCTTTCATGTCTCTCTCAGCATTTCTGCTGCCCGATCGCAATGCCACTAGACACCAGGGAAATAGTTTTTTAAAAATTATTTATTAAGGGGGCGGCTCATTGGTCAAGGGCGCTCTCGAGGGGGGCAATTTATTTTTAGGCCATTTCTGCCCCCACTGGGGGAAGATCGGCCTATTATAATTAGGCCGATCTGCACCCAGGGGGGGGGGGAGGGGACAGAAACCCCTAGACACCAAATATCTTTTTTGTTTGTGTTTATTTTTTTATACGTGGGGGAATGACCCCTTAGGCAAGGGTTGCTCCCCTGGGGGCAAAATTAACTTTAAGCCATTTCTGCCCATCAGCCTATTTTTATTAGGCTAATCTGTCCCCAAGGGAGGCAGAAACCACTAAACACCAGGGATTTTTTTTTTGTCTGTTTCACATGAGAGCCGTGACCCCTTAGTCAAGGGTCGATCCTGGGGGGGGGGGGGGGGGGAATTTGTTTTAGGCCATTTCTGCCCCCCTTGGGGGCTGATCCACCTATTGTAGTTAGGCCGATCTGCCCTAGGGGGGTGGGGGGAAGGCAGAAACCCCTAGACACCAGAGATTTTTTTTCTTTGCTTATTTAATTTTTTTATATGTGGGGAGTGACCCCTTAGGCAAGGGTTGCTCCCCTCGGGGAAAATTGTCTTTAGGCCACTTCTGCCCACCTTGGGGGCAGATCGGCCTATTTTTATTATGCCAATCTGCCCCCAAGGGGGGCAGAAACCACTAGACACCAGGGATTTTTATTCTTTTTGCGTTAATTTCACGCAAGGGGAGCGACCCATTGGGCAAGGGCTGCTCCCCGGGGGGGGGGGGGGGGACTGTTTTTAGGCTTTTTCTGCCCCCCATCCCCCCCCCACACCCTGGGGGGCAGATCGGCCTATTATAATTAGGCCGATCTGCGCCAGGGGAGAGGGGCAGAAACCACTTAGGCACCAGGGATAGGTGTGTGTTTATGTGTGTGTTCCGACCTGGGAGGGGTCAGCCCCTTGGGCAAGGGTTGCTCCCCATGGGGGCACATTACTGTTGGCCATATCTGCCCCCCTTGGGGTCAGACCAGTCTATTTTTGAAATGCCCATATGCCCCCAAGGGGGCAGAAAGCCCAGCAGAGACCAGGAAAGATTTTATTTTCAAAATAAAAGGGTGGAGGTGTGGCCTTACCCCCACCCCAAGGAAATAGGACCAAAGTTGTTCTGCCCACCAGTGGGCAGATGGGACAATTACCCCCGATCCACACCCTGGGGGGGGGGGGGGGGCAGAAAGTCTACTAGATGCCAGGGAATTAAAACAAAAACAAAAATTAGTGGGGTGGTGGCTACCAACTAGTATGGGCATGGTTATGCCCCCACCCCAATTGAAGGGGGTAACAGTCTTTCAGCTTTCCCTCCACACACTAAAACATCTTATCCCATGTCATGCAAGAGGACATTTGATTATTTTGGGTTTTGGTTTTACATTTGGGCCATGAGAGCTTGGCTAATTCTCAAAATCGTCCCACTTGGAATAGTGAGGGCTGCACTTTTTGGACTTTGGAACGCTGCCATGTAGAAAAATCCACAAGACCTTGACACATCTGAAAACTAAACATCTGGGTGAGTCCAGGATGGCGTGCTTCACATGCACATGCACCATTTTCTTACCCACAATGTCCTGCAAACCGCCAGCTTTGCTGGAAATCATACATATTTTCCTCATTTTTGTGATGGAACCTTTCGGAATCTGCAGGAATCCACAACATTCCTACCACCCAGCATTGTCTCATGTATACCGTTAAAATTCTGCCCCACTTGTCAGCCTAGATTTTTTTTTTTTCAAATTGCCCTTTTGGACCCGCTTTGATTCCCCCTCAAT
Organism: Pleurodeles waltl; assembly: GCF_031143425.1. Lineage (NCBI taxonomy): Eukaryota > Metazoa > Chordata > Amphibia > Caudata > Salamandridae > Pleurodeles > Pleurodeles waltl. Next base: position 781,948,706 of record NC_090439.1, read on the forward strand.
TTCAACATATTTTTGGCTCTTCCCTGTCACAGGCACTTGGCCCACCTATACAAGTGAGGTATCATTTTCCTGGAAGACTGAGGAGAACCTTGGGTAGTAGGAAATCTGTCCTGGTGTGGTGATCCCACACAGAAATGTGGAATAAATGTGATTTTCTTTTAGCTAAATTTGAGGTTTGCGGAGGATTCTGGGTAAGAAAACACTGGGGAATCCACGCAAGTCACATCTCCCTGGATTCCCTCAGGTGTCTAATTTTCAGAAATGTCTGGGTTTAGTAGGTTTCCCTGTATGGCTGCTGAGCCCAGGACCAAAAACGCAGGTCCCCCCCCCCTTGCCCGCAGAAACAGGTAGTTTTGTATTTGATAATTTTGATGTGTCCAGATAGTGTTTTGGGGCATTTCCTTTCACGGGCACTAGGCCTACCCACACAAGTGAAGTACCATTGTTATCGGGAGACTTGGGGGAATGCTGGATGGAATGAAATTAGTGGCTCCTCTCAGATTCCAGAACTTTCTGCCACCCAAATGTGAGGAAAAAGTGTTTTTTTGGCCAAATTCTGAGGTTTGCAAAGGATTTTGGGTAACAGAACCTGGTGAGAACCCCACAAGTCACCCCATCCTGGATTCTCCTAAGTGTCTAGTTTTCAAAATTGCGCAGGTTTGGTAGGTTTACTTAGGGGCCGGCTGAGCCAGAGATCAAAATCCACAGCTAGGCACTTTGCAATAAACACGTCAGTTTTCAATGTAAAAATGTGATGTGTCCATGTTGCGTTTCCTGTTGCGGGAGTTAAGCCTACCCACGCAAGTGAGGTACCATTTTTATCGGGAGACTTGGGGGAACACAGAATAGCAGAACAAGTGTTCTTGCTCCTTGTCTTTCTCTACAATTTGTCCTTCCAAATGTAAGACAGTGTGTAAAAAAGACATCTATTTGAGAACTGCACTGTAATTCACATGGTAGTATGGGGACCCGGGAATTCAGAGATGTGCAATAAGCTCTGCTTCTCAACACCTTATCTTGTGCCCATGTGGGAAATACAAAGGTTTTCTTGATACCTAGTTTTCACTCTTTATATTTCACCAAATGAATTGCTGTATATTCGGTATAGAATGAAAGCCCATTGCAAGGTGCAGCTCACTTATTGACTCAGGGTATCCAGGGTTCTTGATAAACCTACAAGCCTTATATATCCCCACAACCAGAAGAGTCCAGCAGACTTAACGGTATGTTGCTTTCACAAATCTGACATTGCAGGAAAAAGTAAAAATGGGGTATGTCCCAGTAAAATGCCAAAATTGTGTTGAAAAATGTGGTTTTCTGATTCAAGTCTGCTTGTTCCTGAAAGCTGGGAAGCTGGTGATTTTAGCACCGCAAACCCTTTGTTGATGCCATTTTCAGGGAAAAAACCTTCTTCTGCAGCCCTTTTTCCTATTTTTCGGGGAAAAAATGAAGTTTTTGCTGTATTTTGGCTAATTTCTTGGTCTCCTTCAGGGGAATCCACAAAGTCTGGGTACCTCTGGAATCCCTAGGATGTTGGAAAAAAAGGACGCATATTTGGTGTGGGTAGCTTATGTGGATAAAAAGTTTTGAGGTCCTAAGCATGAACTGCTCCAAATAGCCAAAAAAAGGCCTGGCACCTGAGGGGGAAAAGGCCTGGCAGCGAAGGGGTTAAAATTAGCAGAAGCACCAAAACAAACATTTCCACTTTTTTATCCCTATTTCCCTAATCAACAAAATTTATGTGTAGGAAATTGTTTAAAAATTGTGAACAAAAGACTATCCGTCTCAGAACGTCCTCAAAGTTTACAACTTCTCATTTCCTTCATTAAACCTCATAAGCCAGTTTCCTCTCCCACTCTAGTCTGTTGGTTTAAGTGGATGATGTCCCTTGCTGTTATTGATACTTCCATATTTGGTGCTCATTCATACCTGGAGCCATGGCCTCCAAAGGTTTTTGGGCTGGCTCTCCAATAGAGGATTTTCTGAGATCGGCTGATTGGTCAAATTATGTCATTTTTTGTACCTTTTATTGAAAACCAGTAATACAGTTTCTTCTTCAGTGATTGAAATGCTTTGAAGAAGCATAATATGAGCCTCCGGTCTTAACATAAAATTTAGATTTTCACAGTAAATTATGAATAGTGCTCCTGGTTTTATGTTATTTATTTTTTTAACAATTCCATCTGTACTTATCCATATTTATTTTTTTGGTAATTTTATATGTATTTATCCACATTTTATTTTGTCGCATGAAATAAAAAACGCTGCATCTACTATTTTTTCAAATGTATTTAAATAGGCAATGCGCTCTTGGTTGTTATAGGTTTATATATATTTATGTAGATGGGTAAATGAATTACTGCTTTTAAGAAAGAGATTCTTTTGTTACTTGCAGTTAATAATTCCAATCCTTCTAATACAGCACAGTGAGCTACGAAGGACCTTGTAACCCCCACGGTCTTATATAACATATCCTACACATTGATTTGCACACAAATGATTTATTGTCAAATAACGTGTGATGTAAGCGATGTGAAACCCTAAATTGGGATGATTAGCGCTATAGTGGTAGAGAGTGAACAAAGTCAAAAACATGCCTCTCTTAAGTATCGGGGAAGTGTTAACCTGCGTGCATTGTTTTCCCTCAATTGGTTTTAGGTGTGTGTATCCTCCTACCCCCTCATAGCTCCAAGCCAGGATATTCAAACAAAAGGATGCTTTGACCTTTGTTATTGGATCAGATGAAATTGGATAATCCATCTCCCTGCCTGCACTCGGAAAGGCTCATCTTCTCCTCACAAACAGCAGCAAAGTTAAACATATTTATTGGCATTTTTCAGTTTCTATTTATAAATACAGACAAAGAAAACATATTTTTCCATCTGTATTTATATGTAAAAATCAGTTTAAACAGAAAACCGGGAGCCTTAATTATGAAGGAAAGTCTTAACTTTATTGAAGACAACGAGGCGAGTATTATCCCACCGCAACAGCATATTAAATATGTTTTCTTCTCCCTCTTGACAGTTTCATCTTCCGCTACATCATCAGGCAGTTGAAAAGGATCAAGCTCTTCGAGCCGCACTCCCGGCATCCGAAATTTCCAGGACATCTTCCTGAGGCGACTCCTCACCAGGACTGTTTCCGTCCACTTTTCCGGGGCTTCTCTGGATAGACTTTATACAAAACTGTTTTTCTCTAGTTTTGGCTATTTCATTAATAGGTTGCATTTTTCCAATGTTTAATACTTACTCATAACTCTCCTCGCACAAGAAAAGAGGCTACTTGCAGTCAAGTTAGGTATATCATAGCAGTACTGTATATTGATTATTTCATTTTGTGTGTTCTTTTAGTCCCCATTGGCCGCTTGCTGCTCTGGCCTCTTGGGATTTGTAGTTTTCTCTTGACTGTGGCTGCTATTTAAAATAAAGCAAGAAAAGTAAGCATTATACTCGCCTCTATGTCTTTAATAAAATTAAGACTTTCCTTCATAATTTACTGGGAAAATCTACATTATACAGAATCTATTTTTAACTTTGCTGTGGTCCACTACAGGGAACTACTCTGTCACCACATGCCTTCAGTGGAGTGGAGAAGGCAACCATGTGACACAAGGTTATCTGGAGTGTGAGCCATTGGGATGGAGGTATGCTCTGTGAGTGATTTAAAAAAAGACAAGATGAGAGGAGGCTGGTGAAGGACAGGTTTTTCAGGACATAGGTGGTAAAAACTGGTGGTGATGTGATATGGAATATGTGGACAGAGTGAGTGATATGACTGCAGATGCATACGATATTTAGAATTGCGTATTTTGCATGGTGTCGTGGCGATGCAACAGTGATGTCTCAGAATGGCAAATAGTGACAGTGATGTAGTTCACCGTTCATCTTTGACTCAACTCTGTTAAACGACTGAGATGCTGCAACCATACTAGTAGTTTAGGAGAAATGTGAAAAAGTTACTTGTTCATGGACCTGCAGAGCTTGACTTCTGGGCTGTGGCCCATAATAGGAATCTGAACAGGGACGTAATTCAGAGATAAGATCTGCATTTAAGCTACATCACATGGCAGTGTTGTGTAACACACAACGGGCTACTCTAATTTTGCACACTACTATGGAATGCTAGAGCACCCCTCTAATGTGAGCAAATTATTTGATGCATGGCATGTGGATGTCAACAGTGTGATCAGTGACAGCTTCAGTACATAGTTGTGTTCTATGTTATCTCCATTCATTTAATTTGGGGATCAGCAATGGATGAGTGCAGAGAGAGACCATACTCAGAATCATCTGCAACAAAAGCATGTTTTCTTGTCTTTGTAGTTGGATGTGAATGCTGTAGTCATTGAATACATGCATGCAAGCAATGTTACTATCACAAGCAAATTGGTATGGGGGTAAAGGTATGAATGAATATCTATGTAATGCCATTTCCCATGTAAATGGGTAGTTTCAGCTAAATTTACCGAGTAGCCATGTGTCCCTGAAATCTCCAGCAACAAACTGGTTTGCAGTAGGCAACTGTTGGAAAACATTTCTGCTGTACACACTTGTGAAATGCAGCGTACACACCAGTGAAGCATCCCCTAGAATCGCAGACTTGTTGCATTTTGATGCACTGACAATGATGTCTGTTGCAGCAATACTGCTCTCTGTGGCAAGGTAGCTAATGTGCCATGTGTGTGCAATCAGCATCAAATACTCGAGAGAAATGGGCAGTGGATTACACTTTCCATTCCACCCGTTGCCTTTCCCCCACTGTCTGTGGCGTGATGATATACTGGTGCATTTGTTGGGTTGTGAATCCACATAACTGCTGCAAACACTTTGACTAGGTGGCTGTGAGATGTCCACTGAGTCCCTAGTGCCCTCTGTAAAGATCCAGTGGCCGGAAAGCGGAATGCAGCCAGTCTTGTGACATGTCCATGTGTGACCCAGAAGTGGGTTGTAAGGTGAAGTTGTCACTTGCTCACAGTTTGCAACTAAGCCAATGATAACATAAAAAAAGGAACATTATTTTACTACTATGGCTTCCCTGGACATACCAAAGATGCCCATTTCTGCTTGTAGATGCCCTCTTTTTTTTCAAGTAATTGTTCCACAAAATTAGTGGCAAGGCAACAAACAAAGTCACAGAGATGGTAAAAAATGTTTTTATGGCAGTGACATAACATCTTAAGTAGGCAGGCTGTGTGTGACTGGTTGATGGTGCACTAAGTTTTACCTGCTGATTAGTGTGGTGGTAGAAGAACTGATGACCCCCCTGCGTGAGTAGGTGTGTTGAATGTGAATGTAGCCTTATAGTTATATTTGCATTCTACTCTTGCTGAAGTAAATATTTCTATCTCAGATTACTGCTGAGAATGTGTTTTTAAAAGGCATTTCTCCATCTATAGAAATATTTTCTTAAAATATTTTAAAATATATATGTATATATTTTTCTCTCTTTCTCTCTCTCTCTCTATATATATATATATATATATATATATATATATATAAAGAATATATATTATATATATATATATGAATATACAGGGAGTGCAGAATTATTAGGCAAGTTGTATTTTTGAGGATTAATTTTATTATTGAACAACAACCATGTTCTCAATGAACCCAAAAAACTCATTAATATCAACGCTGAATATTTTTGGAAGTAGTTTTTAGTTTGTTTTTAGTTTTAGCTATGTTAGGGGGATATCTGTGTGTGCAGGTGACTATCACTGTGCATAATTATTAGGCAACTTAACAAAAAAAAATATATACCCATTTCAATTATTTATTATTACCAGTGAAACCAATATAACATCTCAACATTCACAAATATACATTTCTGACATTCAAAAACAAAACAAAAACAAATCAGTGACCAATATAGCCACCTTTCTTTGCAAGGACACTCAAAAGCCTGCCATCCATGGATTCTGTCAGTGTTTTGATCTGTTCACCATCAACATTGCGTGCAGCAGCAACCACAGCCTCCCAGACACTGTTCAGAGAGGTGTACTGTTTTCCCTCCTTGTAAATCTCACATTTGATGATGGACCACAGGTTCTCAATGGGGTTCAGATCAGGTGAACAAGGAGGCCATGTCATTAGATTTCCTTCTTTTATACCCTTTCTTGCCAGCCACGCTGTGGAGTACTTGGACGCGTGTGACGGAGCATTGTCCTGCATGAAAATCATGTTTTTCTTGAAGGATGCAGACTTCTTCCTGTACCACTGCTTGAAGAAGGTGTCTTCCAGGAACTGGCAGTAGGACTGGGAGTTGAGCTTGACTCCATCCTCAACCCGAAAAGGCCCCACAAGCTCATCTTTGATGATACCAGCCCAAACCAGTACTCCACCTCCACCTTGCTGGCGTCTGAGTCGGACTGGAGCTCTCTGCCCTTTACCAATCCAGCCACGGGCCCATCCATCTGGCCCATCAAGACTCACTCTCATTTCATCAGTCCATAAAACCTTAGAAAAATCAGTCTTGAGATATTTCTTGGCCCAGTCTTGACGTTTCAGCTTGTGTGTCTTGTTCAGTGGTGGTCGTCTTTCAGCCTTTCTTACCTTGGCCATGTCTCTGAGTATTGCACACCTTGTGCTTTTGGGCACTCCAGTGATGTTGCAGCTCTGAAATATGGCCAAACTGGTGGCAAGTGGCATCGTGGCAGCTGCACGCTTGACTTTTCTCAGTTCATGGGCAGTTATTTTGCGCCTTGGTTTTTCCACACGCTTCTTGCGACCCTGTTGACTATTTTGAATGAAACGCTTGATTGTTCGATGATCACGCTTCAGAAGCTTTGCAATTTTAAGAGTGCTGCATCCCTCTGCAAGATATCTCACTATTTTTGACTTTTCTGAGCCTGTCAAGTCCTTCTTTTGACCCATTTTGCCAAAGGAAAGGAAGTTGCCTAATAATTATGCACACCTGATATAGGGTGTTGATGTCATTAGACCACACCCCTTCTCATTACAGAGATGCACATCACCTAATATGCTTAATTGGTAGTAGGCTTTCGAGCCTATACAGCTTGGAGTAAGACAACATGCATAAAGAGGATGATGTGGTCAAAATACTCATTTGCCTAATAATTCTGCACTCCCTGTATATTCTTTTTTTCCCTATTTTTCCCTTAGTACTAGTGGTGTTATTGTTCTCCTCCATTGAGAGGTACGCTGTGTGACTTACACCAAGACTTGTAGATTTAAGCCTCTTTAGGGAGTAATATCACTGAAGTAGACCTGAGTGTAACTAAACTAATAGCAATGGATTCACTCTTTTGCAGGTGTGTTTTTTTTAATTTTTATGTCCTTCCCTGTGGCCAACCCTTATTTTCTCTTTACTCTTCCCATTTTGAAGTGTATTTTCCATATTTATCAGCCACTTCCCTTTGCCCCACCAATATTTCCTCTAATCTGCATGTGGGAGTTGTCTACGCTTGCGTTGGAGAACACCTCACATACAAGATATGGTGGCATTGGCAAAGATCTGTCTAACATTAGTGAATAGCATTTGAATGTCAAGTATATTACAGGAGAACCACTTTAGATACTGAATAATGCTTTGGTAAATAGAGCCCTATATTTTGATAAATATTTTCCAAATGTCACCTGAGGTATACTATACCCACGAGCTGGGCTTAAGTCTCTTCTCAATTATCTCTGCTTGACACCACGATTCCTTAAATGTTTTCTGAACCCATGTTTATTTTTCAAAAAATTGTGTTTGACCTCCATTTTTGTAATCATGCATGTTTAATGTACTTTAAGATTTCTAAATATTTTGGTCACATGTTTCATGTGGTAGATATTTATTTAGCTTTGTAGCAATATTCTGTATAATGAGTACACAATTAGCAAACAGTACATTATATCTGGTATGTACAGAGTCATCTGATATGAAGTCAGTTTCTGTTTGAAGATGAGTACAGCTGGTCAAAATGAGGTACAATTTTGTTGCTTGTGTTTCTGTGTAAATATGATTTACTACACCAACAGATTCAGGTTGTTGGGTTCAAAAGATGCAGTACATGTACTTCTTTGTCCTTCGTGACCTAGTGCTTGTCTACAACAAATCTTTTACTTTCTTCTACAGGGAGTGCAGAATTATTAGGCAATTGTATTTTTGTGGATTAATTTTATTATTGAACAACAACCATGTTCTCAATGAACCCAAAAAACTCATTAATATCAAAGCTGAATATTTTTGGAAGTAGTTTTTAGTTTGTTTTTAGTTTTAGCTATGTTAGGGGGATATCTGTGTGTGCAGGTGACTATTACTGTGCATAATTATTAGGCAACTTAACAAAAAACAAATATATACCCATTTCAATTATTTATTATTACCAGTGAAACCAATATAACATCTCAACATTCACAAATATACATTTCTGACATTCAAAAACAAAACAAAAACAAATCAGTGACCAATATAGCCACCTTTCTTTGCAAGGACACTCAAAAGCCTGCCATCCATGGATTCTGTCAGTGTTTTGATCTGTTCACCATCAACATTGCGTGCAGCAGCAACCACAGCCTCCCAGACACTGTTCAGAGAGGTGTACTGTTTTCCCTCCTTGTAAATCTCACATTTGATGATGGACCACAGGTTCTCAATGGGGTTCAGATCAGGTGAACAAGGAGGCCATGTCATTAGATCTCCTTCTTTTATACCCTTTCTTGCCAGCCACGCTGTGGAGTACTTGGACGCGTGTGATGGAGCATTGTCCTGCATGAAAATCATGTTTTTCTTGAAGGATGCAGACTTCTTCCTGTACCACTGCTTGAAGAAGGTGTCTTCCAGGAACTGGCAGTAGGACTGGGAGTTGAGCTTGACCCCATCCTCAACCCGAAAAGGCCCCACAAGCTCATCTTTGATGATACCAGCCCAAACCAGTACTCCACCTCCACCTTGCTGGCGTCTGAGTCGGACTGGAGCTCTCTGCCCTTTACCAATCCAGCCACGGGCCCATCCATCTGGCCCATCAAGACTCACTCTCATTTCATCAGTCCATAAAACCTTAGAAAAATCAGTCTTGAGATATTTCTTGGCCCAGTCTTGACGTTTCAGCTTGTGTGTCTTGTTCAGTGGTGGTCGTCTTTCAGCCTTTCTTACCTTGGCCATGTCTCTGAGTATTGCACACCTTGTGCTTTTGGGCACTCCAGTGATGTTGCAGCTCTGAAATATGGCCAAACTGGTGGCAAGTGGCATCGTGGCAGCTGCACGCTTGACTTTTCTCAGTTCATGGGCAGTTATTTTGCGCCTTGGTTTTTCCACACGCTTCTTGCGACCCTGTTGACTATTTTGAATGAAACGCTTGATTGTTCGATGATCACGCTTCAGAAGCTTTGCAATTTTAAGAGTGCTGCATCCCTCTGCAAGATATCTCACTATTTTTGACTTTTCTGAGCCTGTCAAGTCCTTCTTTTGACCCATTTTGCCAAAGGAAAGGAAGTTGCCTAATAATTATGCACACCTGATATAGGGTGTTGATGTCATTAGACCACACCCCTTCTCATTACAGAGATGCACATCACCTAATATGCTTAATTGGTAGTAGGCTTTCGAGCCTATACAGCTTGGAGTAAGACAACATGCATAAAGAGGATGATGTGGTCAAAATACTAATTTGCCTAATAATTCTGCACTCCCTGTAGAGATAAAGCTTGAGCTGAGGAACATAATTATCTTGAGGGTCTTCCTGTTGACTCCACTATGAACTAAAAAGTTTATAGCCCTTATGTTCTTTAACACGTGTAGAAGCTACTTTAGGAGACATTTGGTGAACTTTGGAGGTGGTGGAGTGCAAATAATTTACTCAAATTGAACCGAGTGAATCGTGAATACATGGCCACCTTCACAGTGGTCAAATGGAAATGTTTTAAAAAGCCAAGTGGTGCATTTTACAGCAGTTCTCATTTAAAATAGCTAGAAGGCATGATGTTCTCAAAGGACACTAACCCATGGTTGAACTTTTTTCATGCAGCATAGCAAGAGGCCACATTCCTCTCTTCTGGACTCTAAAAAGAGTCCTATTATTCTGAAATAGTGACAGTTTGACCCATGCTGGCAGACCTCTCAGATTTAAAGCTATCTTCAAACCTTAGAAACAAGTCAGTCACTCAGAAGTCCATCACACCGTAGGTGTTGCTGAGTTCCACAGCAGCCAGCTACCAAATGTGTACAGTTATGTGGTTTACTTGAGGGCAAACCAGACAATCCATAATGTCAGACAGCCCATCACTATTTTTCAGATGTTTAGCTTTGACAGTTCCCTTGGCAATAGTTCTTTATTCGTATGTTGCCTCTGCACAACGAACTTTAAACTCTTCATCCTTTTTTCCTAAAGCCAGACGTGCTAGAGACAATTACTGTCTTCAGGAATATAGGCCACTTTATACAGTAATCTTTCAAGTCTGTTAGTATTCCCAAGGCACCACATGCTCGAAGCAGTCTGTCAAAATACGATCCTCCCAAGAAAATAGAGCACCAGCTTCACTCTGCGATACTGTCTGTAATGGCCATTTGCCACCCAGAAGACCTATGGTTCATTTAGATGGGGAATTTCTTTTGCAAACAAGTAGGATTTTAACCTCTGGTTGTCATAGTAAAGGTTAAGTCTCTTTTTCTATTGTCTCTCAGTTATTTCTGGATTGGAGAAAACAAATTAAATTCACTGGATAATACTGGTTCATGTTGTTTCATTTTGCTTAAATGGCACTAAAATCCTTGTCAGAAACCTTTCACTCCATGGTCAAGGGTCTACTTTATTATTGCACCTAAAGCGCAGGGGCTCCTTGACCAGTGAAAGGCCTTTTGACATTACATAGTCCATTTGATTTTTTTGGAATGCTTCTTAGATTGCAAGTGAAAGACATATGGTTTCAGTTCTCTTTAACAAAAATGTGGTAATGCCCAGCTTGTCCTAGAAAGGCCCTGCTCTGGATCCCGTTCTTTGGAATCTCCCAGTCGAACAAAACTTGGATCTTAGCCTCACAATTCTGGATCTTCTCTCTGCCCCTCTAGTTCTCGAGGTAGACTAGCTTATTCCAGTCTGGCACTTGTCTGACTTGAACATAGGCTATGATCTCTGCAGCACTCGCGCAACCCTATTTGGGTGGTTCAGGTGTTTTTTTCTCTCTGGCCCTGAAGACCACTATGCTGTCTGATGGGGTGACTCAAATCCTCCAGGCCAGCAAGGATTCCATGTCCCATCTATTGAAACGTGGTCAGGCAGTCTTCAGCCTATATGGCATGTCCCATATCTGGTGACGTTCTGTGGGGGTCCCGACGACAGTATCTCACTAGCGCGATGGGTAACCATGATCTGCCATTAGCCACTGGTATCCACCTTGTTCACAAACTCATCTGTCTGAGCAACTGAATGGACATAGATTATGATTCTCGTTGAGGCCCAGTAGTATATATGTGCGCGGTACCCTACTTGGGAACCAACTGCACTGTATTTTTCCATAGACTGATTTGTGACTGACTATGAGGGCATGCATCTTGGGCACCTCTGCCTTGATGCAATTGTGTACCTTATCCACCATCCAGTAGACTTTGCCTGTCACGTGAAAAGTGTCTTCAGTATCATCGTTGTGTGGGCAAGAATTGTCTCTCCAATCACCCTGTTGCACAGGTGTAATATAAAAAGGGATTACCTCCATCTACAGTGGCATTGGTGGAAATGTGCTCTTTCTTGCAAGGTCACTCCAGATTTGTGTGCCTTTGTGTGAGCTCTATTTTTGCTGGCTATAGAACTCTGTGCACTTTACCCCAGCCAACCAATGATAAAATACTTGTGTTCCTCCAAAACTGCATTTTGATCTCCCGCTTTTGCCAGCCCATAATTAGCATTTAAATGTAAACAAAGGATGTGAATTTGCTCCCAGGAGCAAACAATAGGCTGGCTTAAATGGGCAGAGATGACCTACCTTAACCTTATCGAATATGCAATGTAAGGCTGTCAGTATCATATTTGGCATTAAAGTGTGTAATTTTGCTTGAATGTCACGTTCCTGCTTGACAAATCTGCTGTGGGTATTTTTCATATGACACTTGGGGACACTTCAAACAGCCATGCCCTGTCACAGGCAAATGTTAGCTGACAGTTGAACAGCACCCCCCACCAAGCCAGACAGCTCCCAGTCACATTGGGTTTCTGTTTGACATTACAGTGTTAAATCCTGTTTGACAGGTCTGCTGGGTTTACATATTACATATGGGAGGCACTTCAAAGAGTGAAGACAGGATGCCAAAACATTCTTGTGTATCCCATGTCTGGTTGCTAAAAACTCAGATTTGTTGTACCAAACGTCTAATCTCTGCAGTTGTTGTTGGTACAGGGACTGCCTCAAACTGGATTTTGGTGTTAAATGTGGCAGGGCACTAGGATTATCATACCAAACTCATCACACACAACCCCAGCCCTCAGAACCCAAATTTAGCATTGCCGTTGACCTCGCACCCACTAGCTGTGCCATGCATAAATGGGGCATCTCCATTCACCCACTTCAGAAAACTCTTGGACCTGTTGAAGATCAGAAGTAGACTGGACATGCTGTGCGTGACCTAAAGGACTAGATCTGCTCTCTGTCTTGTATCAAATATAAAGAAGTGTACTCCAAGGGTCATATGGCTTAGCTCCTGTTCAAGGTACAGAGATACAACAAGCTCCAAGAGGCCTTTTCTGCATTATCCCAGCTGAGCAGTGGCAACTGGACCTGGATTGACACTGTGACACTTGTGAGTCTCTAAGTGTCTTCCCTGCAGTCCCAGGAGCTTTAAACGTGTACTCCTGTAGGTAATTGGTACTTAAAGGACTGAAGTCAGAAAGTAAAATCTTTGACCAGGATGGTGTATCCGACCTGTGCTCTATCGCTGTCGGTGTCAAATCACACCTAGGTCTGGGTCTGCATGCGGCCACTGACTACCATTGGCACTATGTGCTTCTTGGTGTTACTTTTACATAAAAACAATTTAATTATTTTTTCCGGTTTCCGTTATTGGATTTTTTTCATTTTGTTTATTCAATTTGACTTTATTTTTCTAATTAATTTTGGAATATTTATTGTTATGCATTTTGACATTAATATTATTTTATGACTGCCTGAATACTTTACACTTTGCTGCTAAATTAAGCCCACCTGCTGTGTGCCATACCTACAGTGGGATTGAGCTCAGGTTTATATAGTGGTTAACCCTGTGAAAGATTGTGGATATTACCTGAGGCGGGTACCTCCCCTTCACCTAATAAACCAATTTCTTACAGGCATTGTAGGCGTCTTCACAGTTGGGGCGGGGCTGAAAGTTCACCTCAGCTTTCCTCCTACCATGTTGATCACTGCAGTTTTCACACAAGAATGTTAAGGTGTAAACTTGTTCACTTGATACACCTTGTGTGATTCACAACCAGCACCCAAATCAGCTATTTTTATTCTCACATCGTTGCACTTGCGTTTTACTGAGGCTGGAATTTGTTCATTTCCCATTTTGTTGTGCTTCTGTAATCCTTATTATGGGTATATAGTGTGATCTTTGCATTCAGTTGTTACCCTAAACTTTTTTTGGATTTTTGTTTTCCTGAGAAGCACTGTGAAAGTTATTGAGACTAGTTCTGTCCAACTGCTCTTACCTTCATGACAATTTGCACGGGAGAGTTTATGTACTGAGATTCTTACAATTAGTAGCAGAGACTTCTGATAATTGTACCATCTGAGATTAAAAAGGCTATTACGGGGGAGGTAAAGTTTAGAACCGGGCCTATTGCCCGAAATTGCGCAGCATCAGGGCTGGACAAATGAGGCACTGGTATTTGAAAGGCTGCATTACATTTACAGTCAAACCGCTACATTGCTCATGTGCCTTTTCTCATCCTTACCGGCACAAAGGCCAAAGACAGCCATGAGGCCACAATGCTGAGGTGAGACTTGTAAGAGACGAGGCACCCTCTAACACATTCACCAACATTGACACTGATTATCTGAGAGGACCTGACTCAAAAGTAGGGGATGAAGAGCATTGCCTTCAGGACAGCCCAGTGCACAAGTGTGGGAAAGATGAAGTGGGCGTGAGGCTGTCTACAGGAATCCCCACAAAGGACAGTTGTTAGATGGATGAGGATGATGATATTGTTTAATTTTAATGGGCACCAACTAAGCCTAATGTGTGTGTGTGTGTGTGTTATGGGCCCAAAGAGGATGAGGAAGAAAATTGGTAGAAAAAGTGGATTTGAGTACTAAAAAGACTGCACCCAACAGAAATCAGGGCTTTCAGTAGCATATGAGTGACACTAAAGAAAGATTGAAGTCAGCAGAAAACAAACTGTACTTTCTGAATGGGAACAGGATCTCTGGTACCAGAGAAAGAAAGCCATTGTTTTGTAACAGATGTACCAGAGAAAATGGAAAGGGAACTTTTCTGTGCCTTGGAGCAACCTTTACCCATGTGCTCTCATAGTTGAACTTTGAACTAACACTGCAATTATAGAGGGCTCAAAGGGTGAGGGCAAGAGTCACTGGGAAGAGGACTGGCCCACTTCGAACTATGGCCTCCCTTCTGAGACACCGTCAGGTGAGGCCATAGCCGAGTAGCATGGCCCTTACTTCCATCGTACACACAATGGGCCTGTCTCTCCCGAACTGAACAAAAGGAAAAATGACCCCCACAGCTTAGGAGAAAAGTCCCAAGGGTGTCAGGGTCTTTTATTTTTTGTTTTTCAGCTCCCACTTTGAGAGTTTCTATTTAGAAAACAAAAATATTTGATAAGTGGGCACCTAAAATATTGCAGTGCTATCAAAACTTTCTGTGCTTTCAGAGGAAGGCACAGGCATCTCTGCAGGACAGGCGGATAGCTCAAAATATGACCATTGGTAGTCCAGCAAGGGTGGCAGAGGAAATAAAAACTGCCACCCCAACAGCCAGATGACTGCCCCGCTATAGTCTGTATGAGTTCAGTAGACTCCCCCTTTGACACCAATACTAGGAGAAAGATGTTTCTAGCTCTGGCACCGTGTCTGAGTGGGACAATCGTTTTCTCTTATTCAAGCCAGCTATTAGATTAATTACATCAATAGCCAATATAGGGAATTTTGGGATCTTTATATTTTAGGGAGAATTATTTGACAATTGGCAAGCCAAAGCCTTGGGCATGTTTAACACTCTGCCTGAGACCACCACCACGCCTGATGGCCCTGAGAATGACAGCTAGCTTCACTTAAGATGAAGGCAGTCATACGTGAGTGGGCGGGCAATGAGAGGACCAAAGATAGAACGTGTCGAGGTGCCTGAAACCAATCCAGATCAGCGGTAAACAAAGTGATGCAAAACTGTGTTGGCTGGTCTAACACCTACTACCCTCTTGTCTTGAGACAAAGACCCAGGTTTAGAAACATTTTGCGATGGGTTTGTGTGACATAAGTCACTCAAACCTCCTCAAGACTTTGTTTTGAGTTTACTACCAAGTGTAAAACCTGTTTTGCACTGTAAAGGTACCTCAAAGTAATGCGAAGCAGTGCACAGTGTTGCTGTGCATCAAGAGGGCGTTCCATGGGTGGTGCATGGGAGTTCCTATGCAATCATCCATGGTTTTTGATGCTCACCCCTATCTACTAACAATAGTAAGCAGGGTTTTGTACCAAAAAAGTCACCACTTTGAAACTCGTGCTAGAAAGAAGAAATGCTTGTCAGCTGCGGCTCCTCTGCTGTGGTGGAGGAGCATCGCCCCTCATGAGCAGCAGCAGCTGCAATGCTTTAACAAGGAAACAATAATAAACTGTGTTAATTATCATTTCAATGTTAAAGGGGCAGGGCCATGGGGGATGATGGGGAGTGCGCTGTGCAATCCCCGGAGTGTGCACATGTGTTTGGACAGCTGTCTCAGACAGCACATGCACACTGTGCTCTCTCCAACCCGGCACTATGTTGCCGTGCTGGAGAGAGCAGGCACAGGCTCCCTGGCTGGGCACCTCAGCCAATCCTAACGCTGCTCTGAGCAGCATAAAGGTTGGTCGCATGGCAGGCTCGGAGCCTGTGCCTGCCTGCAGTGATCAGGAAAGAGGAGCTGCATGTCAGCGGAGCCGGTAAGTTTTTATTTATTTATTTTTTAATTAAAAGTTTTTGTCCCCGCTCCCCACTGTGCGCTGCCCCACTCCTTTACCACACAGCGAACCGCGACTGTTGCTTGTACTAATTTTCCCACTTTGCATGTGTGAACACTGTACAGCACACATCCAAAGTTGGAAAAGTTTCAAGATTAATCTAAGCATATTATTTAATACTGGAAGTGTATCATTCATTCCAGTACAAAACCTATGGTAGGCATGAAACAACCACCTTTGCAGTATGGTGCAGAGGTGTTTGTTTGGCGCTAGGCAGTCTGATTATGCACTAATGCTAGGGAGAGAGCAGGATAGTGCCATATTTTATATGGCACTTTCACGTTCTCCCTCTAATGCAAAACAGTGCAGCAACTTTGGTTGCTGCGTTGCGTGACACTTTTGTAAATCTGGGCCTAGGAGCCAGCATTAGATGGTTATGAGGTCTGCGCTGATCACTGACACAGAAGTATTAGTTGTGGTTTTGATTTGTTTCAGAGAACTGAAGAGCTATTGCAGAATATGGGGTGGGCCAAGCAAGATGGCAGACAGGATGCGCCTGTGAGCAACACGTAGCTGGCCCTGGAGAGATCCTAAAATATCCTGCCTGTTGCCACATGTTACAACCCCCCTCACCCCCCCCCATTGTATACAGAGGCTGGGGGGGTTAGCAGCTGCCCCAGTGACCTTTTTCCACTCTAGAGAGACATGCTCGATTGGGGCTGATCCTAGGTGGGCTGTGAGTGTGGCACAGACCAGCTGAGGGGATTGGTGGCTACGGAGTGCTGCAGACCTTGAGCTTTGTCTGTGGGAGTTGGTTGCGGTGTGCAGGGGGTGCCGCCCTCGATTGGTGGGGGCAGCCTGTGATGATCTGGACTGCGGCCTGTGGTGCTGTGGTGGAGCAGGGCTCAGCCCCCATCCCCCCCTTCATTCCTGGCTGCCTGAGGTGGGGGCTACCTATGATGGCAGAGGACTGGCTTGGGCACGGAGCCCTGGGCACTTACATCAGCCCTGAAGGGGTGGCCTGGGGCAACAGGGCTCTGTTGTCCTGCATGGTCATATGAGGAGGAGAACGGTGCCCAGCTGGTGTCAGCCACATGACATGGCCTGGCATCTTCAGCTTTGAGCACTTGGGTGCCACTTGAGAAGGACAGATGGAGGTAGGCAAGACTTTGCTGACCTGGAGATGACAGCCCTCCTCCATTGGACTTAACCCCCTAGCCCTGGAGTGGAGCTGGTGCTCAGGGGGGCCCTAAAAGTGGACTTGCAGTTTGGGGAGGTGGGTGGGCTTGGAGGCACACTGACCTGGCCATCAAGAGGAGGCCCGTGTCAGGTTGCTGCATACCACCTCCCTTTTTTTCTCTTCTTGTTGTTCGGCTTTACAGCAGGGGCACATGGTGATTGACTGGATACCAGGGTGCCATGCCTTGTTGAGTGTTGCGTCTTGGGACAGAGGACTTGGATCAGGAGCCCATCATGACATCGGTATAGCACTAGGGGGCACAATAGCGGCAGTGCTTAGCAGGATGGACTTTCGCCCCCCCATTGGGCTCTACTACATGTGATAGAGGTTCTCTTTGTGCTGCCGGCACCATGGGAAGGGCAAAGCCACAGGCCTCATGCAAAGGAATACGATGGACCACTACAATACCCAGATCCCACTGTCTCAGAGGCAGATTCAGGGGGGTGCCCACACTGATCATGCGTCAGAGCCACACTTGTGGGAGCTGACCTGCTTGGACATCCATTCAGCAAACCAGGGCTCATGTGTGGCATTGGAGGGGAAGATTGAAACTGTCTCCATTTAGGTAAATCTCTAGTCGGATTTGTGGAAAGTGTCTGACAAGGTGAATGCAGAAGAGGGGTTTATTAATGAACTTAAGGTAGAGGTGGTTGCCTTGAAGAAACAGGTGACTACCTTGAAATCCAAGATCCTGGAGGCACTGTCCAAGGACGTGGAGGGGAGGTCTCCCTACAATAATATATGCCTGCTGGGGTTCCAAGAAAAAGTCGAGGGTGGCTCAACAGAAAAGTTTGTGGAATGGTGGATCCGTGACTCACTGAGACCTAGTGGTTTGTCTGCTTTCGTCGCTATCGAGAGGGCACACAGGGAGGTCATTCTTCTGCTGCTTCCTGGATCACCAACCCGGGCAGTCATTGCTCAGGTATTAAACTATAAAGAAAGATACTGTGTCCTGCGTGCAATTTGAGAGACTGACACTGCCCAATTTGAAAATCACAGGATTTCCATTTACCCACACTATACCCAGAAGGTACAAGGGAACAGAAAATAATTTTTGGAGGACAAAAGAAAGTTGAAGGACATGTACCTCAAATACATGCTGTTGTACCTGGTAGATTGTGTTTGATCTCAGAGGAAAGTCCCATTTCTTTGATTCAACTGAAGAAGTATGGAGGTAGTTGGAGATGTGGGCAATACCTAGAGACAAGGTGGTGTTCTGGAGGCAAGGACCCCGTAATGGGGGAATGATGTCACACAGTTGTGTTTTGAGGGTCCAAGAAGGCACAGCACAATCAGGTGGCAGTGGAGACAGTGCCACCGGAACCCCAAGAGTAGCGATTCAGGGGGATGGCATGATGGCACTCAACGCCGGTCCCCGTGTTGGGGGAGACGGAGGGTCCTCTTGCCCCAACGTTTGATGTAGAGATAGGGGACATACTAGACTGATATGAGGGTCCTATGTCCTTGATGCTTGCTAATGGGAAGGATGGGATGGTGATTGGGACACAATGTCGGTACTAAAGCAGCTATTGTTTACATTTTTGCTAGCCTGTGTGAGGTCTCACAGGCATTTATGACATGGGCTCATGCATATGTAGGATGCAACAGGGCACAGATGGGTTACTCCCACATGTTTTGTGGTAGGCTTTGTTCATTTTAGGGACGATTTCAGCTGCCGGTCCTTTTAGCATTGCTTTCATGGGCGAATGAGACGGTTTGTTGTGGGGATGTTGTTGAGTTTTGTGCCTCATGTTCCAGAGGTAATTTGGTAAAGTGTTTCAAGTTGCTGCATGCTGTGCAGGGGAGCTGAGAGTGGGATCATCCCCCCACATGTGGACTGGTCGAAGGCCCAGTGGTGGAAGAACACTTTCCAAATGCTAACTATACCAACATAGTGACCTGGAATGTCCGGGGTTTGCAGGCTATACTAAGCAATACAGGGTCCATTCATTTCTGAGGCGAAGTAAAGTACAGATTGTATGCCTACAGGAGACTCATCTGAAGGGAGAAGAGGCTTAGAGCTTAGCTAAAAATTGAGGGGCCATCTCTGTTCGGCTACATATTTCTCGCATGCTAGAGGGGTGGTTACATGGATGACCCGTGGTGTGCCATTTCATCATATCGACAGTAAGGAGGGTATAGAGGAGTGCTATTTATCACTCCAGGGCACATTGAATGGTAAAGGGATCACTACTCTAAATATCACCGCACCCAATGGGGACAATAGGGAGCTTTTTGGAATGGTACAAGGGCTATTGGGGGGGAGCATGGAATCCCTGATTATTTGGGCCGGTGGTTGGATGGAGGCAGAAACCCGCACCCTCAGTGATGGGGGACAAAACCACGTATGACAGGGTCTCTATCGAAGGCCATGCAAAATAAGTTTTTTTTAGACAGCTGGAGGTTCCTTCATCCGTAGAAACAAGTGTACAGCTGTCACTCATTGATGCATAATACATATAGCTGCCTAGATCGCCTACTGGTAGCTGGGGTTGACACATAGATGCAGCACTCGGTGGATCATTTGAGCAGATACATCTCCAACCATGCACTCATACCTCAGTGGACCACAGGCTGATAGGTGCTGGTGCATGCCCCCAGAGATGCTGACCGATACCAAGTATGAGGAATCATTGGCAGCTGCATTGACAGAATGTTTAGTGAATAATTGGGGTCCTACTGCTACTAGAGCCACCAAATTGGAGGCCCTTAAGGCAGTCTCGAGGGGGATATGCATAGGATCTGCCTGCGGTGTGAGGCAGTGGCTAGAAGCAGACGTTAAGCTGCAGGAGAGGTGGCTGGCTGTCTCCCAGAGAGGTGATGCAACATAAGTGACAAAACAGGGGGAGGTGATGAGCGCCCAACACTTACTGAATGTAAGGATGCTCTGGACAAATACATCCTTAACATGTATATACAACGCTTAAACAGGGTGTGGGACCAATCAGGGAGGCTTCTGGCCTGGATATTAAGACAAGAGCCGGAACACCACCCATCCTACACATCTGAACCCCAGGGGGAAGGTTGGCGACAGGTCATCAGGAAATCCTGGATACTCTGGGGTGTATTTTTGTGACTTCTACCAAGCCGGAAGTGGTCAGTTGAGAGGGCACGGTAGAGGTGTTTCTTGAGGGGTTAGAACTGCCCCGTCTGTCCATTGAGGGGGTGCAGGAGTTAGGCAAGGACATCACCTTAGAGGAATTGAGGTTGGTGCTAGAGGCTCTTAATAAACTGAAATCCCCTGGTGGGGATGAGTTCCCTGTGGAGTTCTACCAAACATACACTGCTCTCTGAGCGACTTCTGGAGGTTTTTCAGGGGGCCCAAGAGGCAGGAGTCCTTCCCCTTACCATGCGTAAAGACATTATTTGACTTATGTTGAAACCAGGTGGAAATGCCGAGGTCCTCCTCCTCCTATAGACCCTTACCATGATAAAATCTAATGTCAAGATACTTTGTAAATTATTGGCATCCAGGCTGTGGGAGGTAATATGGTAACTGGTACACAAGGATTAATGCGGTCTTTCTGCCTGCATGCAACACTGCTTTTAATCTTCTTGGACTGACCCATGTATTGCACGAGAGCGCAGGATCAAATTGCGATGTGGCTTTAGTATCAGTCGACTAGGAAAAGTCGTTTGATACCATAGATTGGAATTATTCGATGGAGGTGGTGCGGGGATGGGTTTTGGGATGGCCTTCTGGAAATGGGTAAAACTCCTATATACAGACCATAGGTCTGTCTCAAGGTAGGGAGCACGTTGTTAGAGAGCTGGGCAGTCAAGAGGGGCACCCGAAAGGGATATATCCTTTTACGGCTGTTGTTCGCCCTGGCCCTTGAGCATCTAACGATCCTGATTCATCGGGAATTCATCGGGAATTCATCTGGATTCATCGTGGGGCATATGGGTGGGAGAGTCAAATCAAATAATCTCCTTTTGTACGAATAGTGCCTTGTTCTGTGTCCGTTCCCACAGAGAGACAGTGCCACAGTTGAGGCTTTTGACTGAATTTGGTGCGATGTCTGGCCTCAGGGTCAACACCTGGAAGACTGTTATTTCCATTGGGGGGACGTGTTGACACCTCATGAGCAGCTCCCAGATCTCTGGATCTGGTGGGAGTTGGATAGCTTATGTTATCTGTGGGTCATGGTCACTCCCAAGGTGGCTCAATATCTTCAATTAAATATTAGAGTTCTGCAGGGTTTCACTGGGGCCCATAGGGTTTTGGAATAAGCTACCCTTTTCAGTCATGGGCCACGGCAGCCATTGCCAAGATGGTTTTACTCCTGTGATGCTTGTATACAGTACAGAATTCGTTACACCTGTTGGATCTCGGAGTCTTTCAGAAATTGCATAGCTTGTTGACATCTCTGGTGTGGACGGGGAAGTGGATCAGAGTTGCCCTGCCTCAGTACTGAAAAGAGATGTGGAGGAGGGAAGCTTAGCTCTCCCGCTATGCAGCTCCATTACTATACAGCACATCTGCATCGCACGGCCTGGTGGCTGGCCAAATGGGATAACTGTGAGAAAAGACTCCTGTGGGGAATGTTGGGAGGTGATCATTGGCATGCTTGTTGATGAAGGGGGGATGCTCGGAAAACTTGGTCTGTACGGGTGACAGTGGTAAAAAAATACTCCATAATGCTCCATTTGACAGTTAGAATTGTGGGACCTTGCATTGTTTCACCAGATAGACATTGATATGTCCCTGGATCATTGTAGAGCTAGGGGCTTCAGGCTGGGGACTTTTACCCAGGACTTCAGGCTGGGGACTTTTACCCAGGGGAGGTCTTCATCAATTTTCAGGATGCAGAAGAAACCCTTCAAGTGGGTCAGGACATTTCTTGCACTATGCCAAATTAGAACGATCAGCCAGGGAGGTGTGGTGTGACTTCTCAACAGCGATGCTTAGATGGAGGAAGGCAGGCTTCTGATCAATCTTTTCTATAAGGCACTAAGGGGACACATTATGAATCCACCTTTCAGAGCCCATGGGCATTGAAGTCAGAGAGAGGGGTACCCTTTACAGACATAGACTGAAATCATGCTTGTTCATTGGTTCACACGGTTTCCTCTAATAATAGGTTCAAATGTTTACATTCCAATTGCACTAACTTCATCGGATGTATGTGACACCCCATGTCCTAAATAAGATTGATCGTACCAGGGAGGCAAAGTGTGCCTGCTTTTTGAGAGGAGGATGCCTCCTTTTTATATCTTGCCTGGCTATGTGATGAGGTCCTTGGGTTCCAGAGGGAGGTGGTACTGAGAGTGGAGGCGGTCATGGAGATTGCAGCCCGATTCTTTCCTGGGGCATGTTTACTGGGGATAGTGAAAAGGCCCAAAGAGCAGAAGATGCCTTGTAGGTTTTTGCAATTTATGCTTTACTTGGCAAAGAGGCGGGTTGCTGTTGACTGGCTGGCTGCTTGTGTGCTGCAACTAACGCAATGGGTTAGAGATGTACCTAAATAGGGGGTGGCGGAGGAGCAACATATGCACCTGTCTGAATCACATGAGAAAGCGTTGTAGGATATAGAAATTTGGGGATCACTGATAGCTTTCACAACCTTGGAGAACAGGATACTGATCCAGAGCTGGAGGCAGCGGAGACGTAGGTGTCCTGGGTGTACTGTTGCTTATAGCACAGTGAATACAAACAGTTGTTATGATGTGTACACTCTAGGATGGCTTGTTGACTTGTTTCAAAATGTATCATGTACCTTGGCTGTCAGTGGGCAGCAAGAAATATAAATGCTCTGTGGGGCACATGTGGTGGTTAACATGCATTGCCTGCTTTCATAGTTACATTGGAAATTTGAAAAGCTGAAAATATATATTTAAAAAAAAAAAAAAGATATTGCAGCATATATTTAGAAAACTTTACATTTAGAAAGTACAGTGAGTTTGAGCCCACCATAAAAAAGTTCCAAAAGTCTCTGATGTTAATCTCAAGTATATGATACTGATCCATGATCCTATTATATTGCATGTCTTTCCTATTTGGAAATTAGTTTCACGTGTATTTTGCACTCCATTAGGGTAAATCCATTCAGTCACTTTCACTTTAAACTCATAATTTGCAATTTGTTATGACAATAGTATCAATATGTAGCAAATCTCGGACATTGGATTATAGATTTACCCTGATACATGTTATTAGTAACACAACCCTACTAAATAAGAATGATGGTGGTGTCCGCCTGTGATACATATTGTTCAATAATACCTGTGGAAACAAAACTGACTAGTATTGAGATTATGTTAATTTAAAGCTAAAATATCAACAAAGTGGGCTATAGATTGGGCAGATTCTACTGCGCTACCCCAACTGTTGCCTGGGTTTGATATTTCTCACTCACTTCTTCCCCCATCATGATGCTCATCCCCAACCCCAGTAATTCTAAGACCTGCATTTTCACCTGATTAGAATAATGACCTGTCATAGGCAGTTCAGTTGGGGAGGTTGCTCAACTACTCACCTGTTAGTCTTTTCATCCTTGGCGTGGTCTCCCTTAACTTTTTGTCTCTGTTTCCCAGGTTGTTGATGTGTGCTGGACGCTGATTTTGCTTTTTTTGTTACTGTGAGCACTTTTCCACTGCTAACCAGTGCTAAAGTGCAAGTGCTCCTTTACAAAATGTGTATGTAATTGGCTTATCCATGATTGGCATATTTGATTTGTTAGTAAGTCCCTAGTACAGTGCACTAGAGGTGCCCAGGGCCTGTAAATCAAATGCTACTAGTGGGCCTGCAGCACTGTTTGTGCCACCCACATAAGTAGCTCTGTAATCATGTCTCAGACCTGACACTGCAGTGTCTGTGTGTGCAGTTTTACCTGTAAATTCGACTTGGCAAGTATACCCACTTGCCAGGCCTAAACCTTCCCTTTTCTTACATGTCAGACACCCCTAAGGTAGGTCCTAGGTAGCCTCAAGGGCAGGGTGCAGTGTATGGTTAAGGTAGGACATATAGTAATATGTTTTATATGTCCTGACAGTGAAAAATTGCTAAATTAGTTTTTCACTGTTGCAAGACCTGTCCCTCTCATAGGTTAACATGGGGGCTACCTTTAAATATGGTTAAAGTGTAGATTCCCTTTGGGAGCAGATGGATATGTGAAGTGTGGGGTCTCTGAGCTCACAATTTAAAAATACATCTTTTAGTAAAGTTGATTTTAAGATTGTGTGTTTGAAAATGCCACTTTTAGAAAGTGATCATTTTCTTGCTCATACCATTTCTGTGACTCTGCCTGTTTGTGGATTCCCTGTCTGGGTCAGTTTGACAGTTGGGCTGGCTGCACTTCACACTAGACCAGAGGTCTCCAAACTTTTTAATGGCGCGCCCCCCCATTTGAAAAATAAAAATCATTGGGCCCCCCTTAGAATTTTTCACAATTATTTTATAAACATGGCAATGTTTAAATATGTCTAAACCTATTTAAACATTGCAGTTAAGTACTGTTAGCTTTTTAAAACTGCAATAACATGCTTCTGCTTAAAACAAAGGCCTGTTATCTGTATAATATTTATTTTGGCCAGAGTCTGGGGCCCCCCCTGGGATCACTTCAGGCCCCCCTAGGGGGGCCCACCCCCCAGTTTGAAGACCTCTGCACTAGACAGTGACACAAAGGGAGCTGGGGTGTAGTGTGCATTTCCTGATGAGCCATCTGTGCTAGGAGGGAGGGGAGGAGTGGTCACTCACACCTGAAAGGGCTGTGCCTGCCCTCACACAATGCCGTCTCCAACCCCCTGGTGAGGGTCTGGGGCCTGGCCTGGGAAAGGCAGGACTTTACATTCAAGAGAGACTTTGCTTTGAAGTAGGCCTACTTCAAAGGAGAAATTGGGTATAAGAAGGGTACCCAAAACTACAGACTTTAGAACACTTCTGGAAACCAAGAGGAACCTCTGCCTGGAGAAGAGCTGAAGAGCTGAGGAATAAGAGCTGCCCTGCCTGTGACTGTGCTCTGTGGAGCTATCCTGCAGTTGCTGCTTCTACCAGAGTAAGAGGGCAAAGACTGGACTTTGTGTGCCTTCCATCTTGTGAAGATCTCCGAGGGCTTGATTTAGAGCTTGCCTCCTGTTGTGTGGTCTCAGGGACAGCAAAGACTTCTCTCTGCCAGCACTTGGAGTCTCTGGAGAGACTCCTACTCTGCCCTGTGGTGCCCATCCAGTTCCTGGGACCCTGAAAGAAGAAGCTGGCAGCCTAAGAGGAGGAAATCCACGCACAGAATGCCGTGCGGGGAAAAGATCGGCGCAACTCCGATCTGCGGCTGGGAAATCTACGTGCTGCCAGCTTCGCAGCTGAAAATCGATGCTCGCCTGCAACGCGACCGAAGAATCAATGCACGGAGCTTGAGAAACTACGCACAGCATCGCTGACGGAGGCTGGTGAGATCGCAACCCGCACTGCGTGGTTTTTGGATCATCGTGCGGCTGGATTTCCGACGCAAGTACTGCTGGGCCTGTAAAAACAATGCAAGGCCTGCTCGGACCCGAGAGTGTTGACTGAATCGATACATCGCTCTCTGACCTGACAAATGGAGAAACGATGCAAGGTCTTGCTCGTGAGTGAAATCGACGCATCGCAAGCCCTTTTTGACGCACACTTGCCCGTGCAGGGTTATTTTTGACGCACCCAAGTACATTTTCACGCTAACAGTGTTAGTGTGTGTTTTAAACTACGTAAAGACTCTTTGCTTTTTAATTGATAACATGACTTGTGTATTGTGGATTTTTGTAGTTTTGGTCTTGTTTTGTTTAGATAAATATTTCCTATTTTTCTAGACCTGTGTTGTGTCATTTTGTACTGTTCCCATTAAGTTACTGCAAGGGATAACCTGACTGCCTACCAAAGACCCCATTTCTAACATCACCCAATTAACGTTTTGACCAATAGTTTGCTTTAGCCAAATCTGAGCAACTTCTCTTCTTCACATTAGTTTACTGTCCCCATATGCAGACAGATATGCTCCCCCATTCTTCTGTTATAAATATGTGATGGAGTGATCTTTCTGATTTGAATGCATCCTTCCTATTTAATTCGTGAAAAGTCCCTGTAGTTTAAAGGTGAAACAAGGGGAACCTGCTACACCCCCACCCGCCTTCGTTATGGAACCACAGAATTTAACGACTGCAGTATACCTTTCAATCTCTCTCCCTCGTCTCCAATGCTGCTACCTTTTGTTTGCTAAAGCTCACATTTAGACTCCATATGGCGTTTGTTCATTGTGCTTGCAAGTATCTTATCCTAAGCAACAGTGTGAATGGCTGCCTCTATCTCCAACCCCTCCTTGATACTGTCCCTTAATGTAAATTGGGTCACCCATACATTAAGAGAAAAAATTCAAAGTAATCTTTGTATGTAAAACCGTAGAATCTCCCACTGAAACGACTGCTGCAGCGATGAAGGGTAAAGGGCGAGTGGTGATTTTGATTATTAGTAAATCCCTTTCAGTTTGAATCTTGCAATTTTCAGTAGATCCTATGGGTTGATATATATTTGCCACACCCAGTACTTAACATGAGTGGTAGGCTTCATATGCACTCCAGGTGGTGAGAAGAGAGCCTTTCTCTAGTCTCTCAAGGGTGCTAGGGTTCTAGAAAATACAGAGGTGGTGTGAGACACTGCAATTTGACCATCAACGTGATTCTAGACAAATCAGGTAGGCTCAATATGAGAAGCAACCAAGATAGTAATCTCATACAAGATGTGTTGCATGACCACACCCTGTTTGAACCTTGCCATCCAGTCCATTCAAGAAGGGGGACTATACTTTTGTCTCTTGTGTTCATGAAACATGCTCCTTCTTAGATTTTGTTTCTCCTACATAAAAAGGTATCAAACCAGGCAATACCAAGTAGTGTATTAAACATGACCAAAGTAAAATTGTGATAGCTCCCACATAGATAGCACTAAGACTGAGAACCTATGGATGAGTTCTTCCCACTATAAATTTCCTGTTGACAAGAAACAGCTATGTTCCTCCTTCACATATTTGCAAATGTTATGGGCTGCAGTGGAAAATTACAGGTGAAATTTTGCAAGAAAAAAGGCAAAATTATCTAAGAGGCTACTAGAAAATAATTTACAGACACACAGCCACTTACAATGAAAGTGCTTCCCCAATCACACTAAGCTCTCTGATGAAGATGAAATACAACCCCAGTTCTTTACTCCCATCTCAGGCGGAGTATGCCATTATGCGCCTCACACAAAGGAATTATGACTGGGGAGAAAGCCGGCAGATTGATGTCTGCACCATTACATAGAAAGAATCTCGGCACACTATATCAGTAATCCAGAAGTAGCAGAGAATACTAAAGTGTGCAGCAGTGTTCACTTCTTTTAAGACCTGTTCCCATCTGGACAATCGATAGAATCAACTTTCGAGTCAAGTCTTTACCTGCCAAAGTGAAATGATGTGAAACCCTACATAGTGGGGGATATAAACGAAGAGGAAATTAGCAAAGCCTAAAATGACATGTCCACGGGGAAGGCCACTGGGGATGATGGATTTTTAATCAAGTTTTTAAAAATGGATAACTCTATAATAGTCCTTTTTAATGTTTAGGGTTTTTAAAGATGCAAATGAGTATAATGGTGATGAAAATTCATACTATACCTGGTATACGGGTTTTATATAAGTTTTCACCTGGCTGCCTTTCTAGTGCAGGGGAAGGACAACACTGATGATAATAAATCACTGTTTTTATTTAATGTCTGAAAATGATTTGATTGCGTGGAATGGGGTTACAAGTTTAAGACATTGGGAAGACCAGATCTGGAAGTGGACTTTATCAGAAAATGGGTTGGCTATATGATGGCCCCATTACTGCAGTAAATTGTGGAAGGTTTTTTTTCCAGCCCTTTCAGGTGCTGAGAAGCACAAGCCAGGACTATCTCATTGCCCCTTTGCTGTTTGTGGTGGCACTGGAGCCTCTGACAGTTACTATTCACCAGAACACTGGTTAAAGAGAGATTACGACACAAGCAGGAGAGCAGAAAGTAATGTTGTACATAGATGATTTATTGGCGATGTTAAGATCCCGCAGAAATATTAGTCCCAGTTCCGATTTCCCAGATTTAGTTCTTCTGAAAACTCTTGAATTACAGGATAAATTGGGCAAAGTGTAAAGCTATGCCAGTGGCCAAATGCAGTACTGCTGCCTTTAAGCTATACACCCTATCCAATTGCTGAATTTCCTTCTGAAACACTTGGGTTGTAGGATTATTTGTGGTTTAGAGAACGTGATGTGAGATAACGTAATGCTGCCAATAGCTAGACAGTCCAGTCTGAAGTTACAGACTTCCATGTGGGGCGCAGTGCTGATCATCAAAATTGAAATGGCCTCCCCATTTCCTTATTTGCTATGACACGCCTAAGGGTCCAAGCTGATATACTAAGTAACCTGGGTGCAGAAATCAACGTTCATGCAGCATAGTGCTCACAACAAAACCGAAAGCATCTAAGTTCTGTGTCACCACTGGTGCTGGCAGCCTGCATCTGCCTCACATACAGTCATTTTGGATTATTCACAAGCTCAACTTTGCAGTATATATGTTCAATGTATGTAGAGAATCACCAGGGACGGCTCGTCTAAACATGATTCTCCTCAAGTGCAGTTGTGACCCACATCCTTTGATTATGACAAGTTCTACAGTAGACTCATGAATATGTGCATGCATTAGAGCTCATAAAAAAGTAGAAACGAACATAGCAGAGCATATATTTGGCAGAAAGGGACAATACTGGTTGATTCTCTGGAAAATATGGAAAGGAAAATGTATTCTGGCAATTGAGGATTTGCTGTCAAAGGATGCTATACAACCATTTATGGAACTCAAAGTAGAGTTCCAGGGTTCCACAGTTTCAATTCTTATAATAGCAGTAATTTTCATATTGTTTATGCAAGGTTCTAGGTCTGCTATCAGCGTCTTTGCACCATTCTGCTAGAGTGTTTACGTACCTAGGGAAGTTCAAGGCCTCTATGAATCTCTGGTAAACAATCTATTCTTTTGCTGTATGGCTAGGCATCCAAAAAACTGGATGGAAAACTGATTGGCGATACAGTGTTCAGAAGGAGATTGAAATTATATCATTAGGTGCCATGACAAAGGGCTGAGAAAATCTTACATCAATAGCACTGGTCTTCATCTAGGCTGCACATAGCGAAGTCCAACCAAAGTTTGCGGGAAGTGCTCTCAAACAGGATGTGGTATTGTTCTTATTTAGTAGGAATATTTACTGGTGAAAAATATTGATCACTCATTTGGGACATTGTGAGAGGGAATTTGGGATCAGAGGCCTCTCGCCCCGCATGAACAGCGCTACTTCATGACACCTATAAAGTCCTTGAATTATGACTTTGTTTAAGATTTTCGTTCTAAACTTCAATTTCAGTGGTTAAAAGTGGCATCTTAAACCTTTGGAAAACCCCAATCCCAAATTTTGACAACTGATTAAGAGAACTGTGGACTATGGATTGATACAAATTACTCATAAACTGAATGATTAACTAGTGAAATTCAAAGAGATGTGTGGCCACTTTCTACAAGATGAATCAGGATGATCCCTTTCTCATGTTATAGTGTTGACCTACTATGTACTGACACGTACAGACTTTGGCATCCATAGTCTTTCTTTAGGTTTTCCAAGGCTTTGCTACTCTTTTGTATACGTAGCAGGTAGCAAAGGGTGTGATGGGGTCGGGAGACAGTGGGTGGCATTTCAAAATGTTGAAATTATATTTGAGATGTTATGGCTATTGTTCACTGTCCATGCCTGTATTGCTAAAACGACACTCTTGTCCAGTGCTATTTGAACCAAGAAGTGTTTTTATTTTCTTGTTATTATTCCAGTATTAGTTTAATGTGTCAATAATACTTTTTTAAAGAGTGTATTACTGGCTTTTACTGGATAACTGATTGCTGTTATACCAGCAGCTCTATTGTATTCTAATAACAATTTAAATCAATGTAAAGCACTCTCTTACAACTCTATTCTGTCTGCAGCTGCTTTTCATAGTGGCATATAGAATAATGTAAAAGCTTGCTCTAATTCAATATGGTCATGGTTCTACTATAGCGCAGGTGGTTGGTGTGAATCTGTAAAGACTGAGTTGTTCTCTAACAACAAAATAGCCTGATTGAAAATGGATGCCCCTTAAATTAAGGAGATAGCCAAGGTTAATAGCATTCCTTCAAATGCGAGATCAACCTTATACTGGAGGGAAGATGTGCAAGCACTTGGCAAAGCATGCTATAAACATTGACTGGAAATTGGAGTTGACAGTAGGCCTGGGAATGCTGACTCGTAGTGCACCACTCTTGCTTTGAACTAGGAGGTAGTTGGGGTTGGAAACGCAAATACAGCATTGATAGTAAGTAACACATAATAAACTAAAGTTCCAGTCAGAGATAACTTTAAATCAGAATAGAACTATTATTAACAGGTAAGCAAAATATGGAAGGCATACAGAAGATCTGTACAAAAACGGCATTATGTGCTAGCATTTTTGGGGCAGTAAAACAAACTCCAACTTGTTTGTAGTGTTTATATGTTAGGATCTAGATTTAAAAAAAATAATCATTGTTCCATAAAGCCAATGGTACCCTTCTGGGGAAGCCTTTAAGGGTTCTTGTGGCCAAATTAAACCTATAGGCAGGTGACCAACTGAAAGCTCAAGCTGAGTTTGAGCCAGAAGTCTGGCTGTAGCTCAGCTCGAGGCCGCAAGGACATAATATGCCCTTTCATGTGGCTTCTGCTTCCTCCAGCCCAGGAGAATGTGGCGTTACATTCAGAGCTACAAACTGTGGAAATGGGGAAACAGGTTTGAGTCTCAGCGTTGGCTCAACATCCTGCGATTCTACTTAGGCCCTCAATACGAGTTTGGTGGACTCAGGACTGCAATGTTGGGGGCTGTGATTGTACAGCCAACGGCCTGGTGATGAAAGCCGCCGAATTATGACCATGGCGGTGTTCCCAACAGAACAAAGCCGAACTACAGCCAGTGTGGACAGGCCTCCGCAGATTGCGGTAGGCACCTTCAGACCGGCAGGGAGCATGTTACCGCTGGACACATTACTAGGCTGCACACCCCCAGGCTTTCCGCTGCGGTTGTATGGCCACCAAAGCCCTGGTGGAAACAAACTCTATAAAAGGAAACCCTCACCTTCAGGAACACATACCTGCCTGGAGCCGCCATGGAACCAGAACTCGAGGTCCTCCCACTGCTCCTGCTCGCACACTGACTCCTGAACCAGCGACAGTGACAAATACAACAACCATAAGTACACATACCTAGCACACACTGGAGGGAAAAGAATTAGTACACATGCACATACAACACAAATCCGGGACAGGTTGCGACGGACACACACACACATAACCACACACCCATATGAACACACATACACACATGCACACACAAACTACACACATGCACACCCAAACCACACACACCACAGCCAACACACATGTGCCATACACACACCAACCCTCACACACACAGCACTGCCACTGTCTAACCCAATCATACACAACACCACCGATTCACACAGCGACATCACAACTGCAACTATGCAAATGCTTTGCCAAGCACTCTGACTGCAGACCTCCACACGACAGCACGCACATACATACAACAGTACGTAACAATACCACACAACCAATCTACACAATCACACTGCCATACAACAAACGATTTGTCGCACCACACACAACACATATGACATGGCCAACAACACACACACGAACACACAACAACCACACAAGGACACACAACACCACTGTTACACATGCCAACACAAACTATGCACAGTTTGGCTACACACATGCATGTACCAAACACAAACACATACAACACACAAAACACAGCAATGACAACTGGACTAATGGCAAGGCCACACACACACACATGCAGCTGAGGCACAACAGCTAGCACAACCAACACACACACACATCTCACACAAACAAACCAAAACCCACAAACACTAGCCATGTAGAAAGAAAGGCTGGACACGTATGTTACCATTGAATACATCACCAGGTTGGCCCAGATGTATTAAAATATTCAACAAATAAACAAACTATATACAAATAGAAGGCTATTGGCCAGTCCAAAGTCACAGGTGCCCAAGGCACAAATGGCAACTCACTGTGCCCCTACTTAACTCCTGACTGCAAAATGACCTCCACAGGGTAGGGGCATCAAGGGGGCAGACAGGCACCTCAGGGATTAAGGGGGGGTGCAGTGGGGTTGGGCGTGGACTTGGGAGGGGGGTCCTTGGGCTTCAGATGGGGGTCTTTGGGCCTGGGTTGTGGGAGGGGTAGACTTCTTTGCAGGGGGAGGGGCATGGGCACTAGCAGGGGGGTAGGTGAGAACTTGGTGGTGGAGGTGGAAGGGCCAGACTTGGGCAGGGACACAGCGCTTGGGGGTCTCACAGGGTGGGAACAGGGAAAACACTGCGAGGAAATGCTTCGTAGACACACAGAGGCGGTCAGGGCAAAAGGGTTTGGGAATGGAGGGATAGGGAGTGGTTGTCAGATGTGTAGGTGTGGATGTCTTGGGTGCAGGTGAGTGTGTGGAATGGTTGTGGGTGTGGGGTGTCTGTTGGGTGGGTGAGTGCAGGAGTTTAGGTGTTTTGGAAAGAGAGAGGGAGGAGGTGCTGGGCAATGCCTTGGATGGGTGACGATCTGTTGGGGGTGGTGTCTGCAGGTATGGTACATGTGCTGCATGTGGGGTGTCGGTGGTTGTGGTGGCTGCAGATGTGGTCACTGGGGTGGGTGTCTGCGGGTCTGCTATAGTGCTGACTGTGTGTAAGATGGGACTGGTGGCTGGATCTATGCGGTGTGGTGGTTGCAGGTGTGTCTGTTGTAGTGTCTGTGAGGGAGCGGGTGGCAGAGAAGTCAGTGTAGGGAGTGGATGTTGGTGTATCTGCAGGTGGGTACTGCTTGTGTGCATGCCTGTGGTGGGTCTTGTGGTGCTTGTGTTTGTCTGAGCTACCCTCGTCTGTTGAGGTGGATGCATGGTTGTGTGTATGTGTGCTTCGGATGGGTATGGGGAGAGGTGTCGGGGATTGGGAAGAGGTAGTTGGAGGGGGCGGAAGACAAAGGGACATTGGCTGCAGTCAGAGTGGAGGCCAGAACCTGAAAGGATCTCTGTAGGCCAGCCATGGCACCGTGAATTCCCTCCAGGAACGCACTGCTCTGTTGGACATGAGCTGCCAGTTCCTGGATGGCACTCACGGTGGTCGACTGACCCACAGAGATCACCTCAGGAGGTCAATAGCCTCCTCAATGAGAGCAGCAGGGCTGACCATGGCAGCGGCAGAGGTGCCTGTGGCTTAGAAAGTGCCCACCCTCCTGGGCGAGCGGGCACAGGCAACTGGGTGGGGAGCTACAGGAAGGGCGGTGCTAGTAAGGAGGGTGGCGGACAAAGATGGAGCTGGGGTGGTCCCAGATGGATCCGCCACCGCAAGGGAATGTCCACTGGAAGAGGAGTCCGAGGATGAGATGTTTGATCTGGTCTCCCCCATGTCACTCCCCTCGCAGTCCATCCCACTGGGTCCCTTGGTGTCACAGGGGCCACCTCTCTGGGTCCCATGGGCTGCTGCTTCCCCACTCGCCTGTGCCCCTTCTCCTTTGCCACAGCTACACATGTACATCTGTCACAATACATATCATGGCTAGGCCATCGCATTTGCCAAGACACATTACCTACATCATGTCATGACATGTCACTACTACCCACACCTGACTGCCAAGCCTCACACCTACAGCAATACCTAGATAGGGCTGCAATACTAGGCTCATCCCCAAGGTGCCAACCGAAGCCCTTTAGCTTGCATAGCATGCTCTGGATGCAGTAGCAATAGTATTCCTGAATACACATCTTACCTCTCCATACCCCTTTAACCCATTGGATGTGCAGCTGACTAGACACAACACATCAGTCCTCCACAGTCACAACACCTGATTAGTCCACGTCCTTTGTAACATGTCCATTACAGTGACGGCAACTCCACTCACAGACCACACAGCACCTACTTGTCATTTTACATGGCTGCCCACTCAGTACACTGATGCCATCATGGAGGAGAACTCAGATTTAGCCAATACTAGTCAGACACCCAAACAGTTCACATCTGATGTGTTCTATGTGAATCTGTGGTATAGCCGTGAGTAGTCAGACACTATCTCAGAGCCAGAGCAGGTGATCCACAACACATATTTCACTACCCAGCATACTGCTAAGTGCATCTGCAATAGGCCATGTACCACATGTAAAACATCCAAAAACATCCACTGAGTGCTGAGTGCACTGTCACAACAGATGTACCTCTGGAACACACAAACCACATCATGGACTACTTCCAAGAGCACCACACATGCAGGTACACCAGTTGGACTGCGCACCATGACAACTCCAACCTCGCGCACACCATTCCACAAATGGCAAAACCTGTCACAAAGCCCAGACAACACACATCTCAGGGGGTACATACTAGCATGCATTAGGCACACGTGGACAAACACCACTGCCAGTACACCAAATACACATCCCACTACCACATAAGCAGCCTGAGGAAATTGAATACAAAAGTTCCTTCGCATTAATACGTCATGTGTCATGCAGTACCCAAACCATTCCTAATCTGCCAGTACCTAATAGCCAAGGCAAGTTGTAATAGTCACAGGCCATAAGATGTGCCCCTAACTATCCATGACCACATGATGTAGGCAGTCAGTCAGCAATGCAGCATAGGACTTGCGAGGACTTTGTCCTATATGCCATGTACACACTATGGTTACAAATAAGTGATCACCCAGGGCACTTACCATCTCCAGTACCAGCCCATAGGTTGGAAGGCCACATCCCCACAAGTATAGCTCCCAGGAGTGCATTGTTTGTGCCATCAGACCTCACCAATTCGCAATGTTACAGTATCCCGGGTTGGCTACCTACACATACCCTACAGTCAGCAGATCACCTGTGTATTTGTCTAGTCTGCCAATACTCATGTCCCATGAAGGCTAGTTCTGTGGTGGGACTGTAATGGCAGCCCCACACATTGTCAATACCATTACTAGTGGATGATTAAAATAGTCGCAGTGATATCAGGAGTGTGACACAGTCCCATATACAGGATAGGCTACACAGATGGGAGTGGACTGACACCTCAGAGCCACTAATGCAATTGTCTGGAACTGCTCATACACAATGCTTGGGGTGATACAAACACTAACATCCACTATATGGCCACGATGAAGTCACACATGTGCCCATGACATTAGTGAATCTCCACATTACAGGAATGGAAATGGGAGATGTACATCCACTGACAGTAAAGCATGGAGACACATCTACAAAATATACTCTTCCAGGGTGCCTAGTACCCATTTCCAATTGTTGATACACATGTAGCATTAACTTCGATGTCACTTTGCAGCAGTGAGGCACCTATTGCCATTTAAGGCCAGTCAAGTCCCAGGATGCAGTCAGTACTCACCCTCTTGTGGTTTCTGTGCTGCCCTCAAATGCCCATGAACCTGAGGGTAGGCCACAACCAATATGCGGGCCATTAGGGTGGTCAGGGTCAGACGGGCACCCCTCCCTCGTTGAGAGGACATCCCCAGCTGGGTGTCGGTGGTCTTCCGGGCCCAATGTTTAAGGTCCTCCCACCGCTTTCGACACCGATCTGCCGGGCACAGACCCCCAGGGTCTGCACTTGCTTAGCAGTGGCATGCAAGATCCCCTTCTTCTGACGGGCGTTGACATGCATGGGTGACACAGACAGAAAGAGAAAGTTACATAGACTGGCACCATACTAACAGTGGACTATAAACAGCAGACCCACCAAATGCCCACCCATGCCCATCCCCATGTTTCACATGCCTAAAAACCATGCCACCTGCATTCATGTATTCCCTGATCGGAACATGTATCCCATTCACCCTTACACACACCCCTATCACACATGACTATGGTATTGGGCTCACCTGTTCCCCTGGTGCCCCATACAGCTGTCCATACAGGCGTAGGGCCCCTTCCACCAGCCTCTCTAGCTCTCTGTGGGTGAAGGCTGAGGACCTATCACCTGCAGGACATGGCATGATGGCTCCCAGACACAGTCCCCAGCAGCTCAGCTGGTGGAGGTCTTGCTTGCAAGAGTGTCAGGAGTCAAGTGATCAAGGCTACAGAAAATGGTGGTCACAGCTGCTGCGTACAGGACCGTCACCACTGGCGGTGATCAGCCGCCTACCTCCATGATGACAGACTCCTGCGGACTTAAGTCATTTCTATCTGTCCAGTGCTGCAGGACAGGCAGCTGCTATTTTATGCTCATATCATGCCTTGAAGCATGAAAATAAGTGCGCCATACACTTTTTTCATGTGAATGCGGAGTAGGTCTATGTTGTGGCATTATGGTTTGGCTTATACATGTGACATGCATGACACAGTGGCCTTATATTGCTGGTTGTCATGTGACGTGCATATCCAGATACACGACGGCCCAGAGGCGGTGTAACCATATAGGTAATTAGCATGACTACATACATGCTCAGTGCAGGACAGCTCAGTGTACCACATATGGAACCTATCACATTTAATGTATGTCAGAAACTATTGATCAGGGGCAGCAATGTGCAGCTAGGATGGAGTCCATGCCGCTTCAGCATGGCTAATGTAGTATGTGTCAGCAATGAGTGGCATGTCTACAATGTTAGATGCATGCAATAATTATATGTTCTGCTAACATGTGTGGAGTGCATATCACATTGTACGTTCTCTCATCTCTATCCTGGATACCCTGTCATGAAGATATTAAGACATTCACCAGTGTACCGTCCGCTAGTGGACCTTGCAACCCTGGAAGAGAGGCATATCATTCAGACCTATCGTCTAAATTGTCAGACCATCATGGATCTATGTACCCAGTTGGAGCCAGATCTATTGCCGTTCATATGTAGTCCCTATGCCATCCCTTCCACAGTTCACGTTCTGCCACTGTTACAATTTCTTGCCACACACTCCTTTCAGATTATAATGGGCTTGGCAGGAGGGATGTCACAACCCATGTTCAGTCTTGTGTTGAAGGATGTACTGTGTGCTTTATTGAAACACATGGATTGCTACATCAGGTTCCCCCAACGAGGGAATTTGGCCTATGTGAAGGCCGATTTTTATGATGTG
Source organism: Pleurodeles waltl (assembly GCF_031143425.1). Taxonomy (NCBI): domain Eukaryota; kingdom Metazoa; phylum Chordata; class Amphibia; order Caudata; family Salamandridae; genus Pleurodeles; species Pleurodeles waltl. The sequence continues at coordinate 781,986,230 of NC_090439.1, forward strand.
GGGCACATTAATCATGTGATAGGGGCCATAGATGGCACCCAGATAGCCTTGGTCCCTCCTACTACCAATGAACCAGTGTATAGGAACAGGAAAAACTACCACGCCATCAATGTTCAGGTGGTGTGTGTGGCAGACCAATATATCTCCTAAGTGACAGCCAAGGTTCCTGGATCTGTGCATGAATCCTATATTCTGAGGAACAGCAATGTCCCCCACATGATGGCACAACTACAGAGAGAGAGGGCTTGGCTCATTGGTATGTATGCATTTGGATGTATGTCTCTGTTATGTCACCTGTCATCACATTATTCCCTGTGGCTGTGCCTGTTTTGTACAGGTCCTACCTCTGTGCACACAGGTGACTCTGGCTATCCTAACCTTTCCTGGCTATTGACACCAGTGAGGTATCCTGCCACTGAAGGGGAACTCCATTTCAATGAGACCCACAGCAGGACAAGGCGTGTAATAGAAAGGATATTTGGCCTTCTGAAGGCCAGATTCAGGTGCCATCACAACTCTGGAGGTACCCTCCTCTACACTCCCCAAAAGGTATGCCAGATCATAGTTGCATGCTGCATGCTCCACAATCTGGCCCTGAGATGTCAGATACCCTTACTAGCTGATGATGACGAGGCAGCTAGACCAGTAGCTGGTGATGCAGAAGTGTAAAGTGATTAGGAGGCAGATGAGGAAGGTGCAGCTGACTCTAGGGCTGAGCTCACCAATCAATACTTCCAGTAACATACAGGTATACTGTGTGTGTATTTGCATGTGTACTATTTCAAAGTAGTTTACTGTCAATGGACCTCCTGATTTGGATTTTCAGTGGTGGTGTAATGTGTTCCTATCCCTATGTGTGTGGCGGGGGAGGTGACTAAATGCATGTAATGTGCTGACTGAAAATGTATCATCTCCACCATGTGTACTCTCTGCAGGTTGCAAGATTCCCATCTCCTGTGGACAGGCCTGTATTGTGGTATGTGTCCTGCATTCTCCTGTTCTCATGTCATTCCAGCAGAGTGACTGTGTACTGTTAATGTTTGGCTCTCCTACCTATTGCTTGTGCCATCCATGTTCATTAGCCTTTGGTTACTGTTCACAGAGTAGAGTTTAGTGCATGATAGATGCCAGCTACAGTGTTTTGTGATGTGTTACCTGAGACTGGTGATGTAGAAGTGATATCTGTTGTGGCCTGTTTAGATCTACACTGGATGCAACAACTACGTACTATATATGTGCTTTGTGTGGTACCATGCCTTCTATCCTGATGGTAATATCTGTCATGGTCTTTTTACAGGTTGTATAAGTGGATATACTCTGGTGTTTGGCTGTACTAGTGACTCCCTTACATCTACCCTGGGACATATCTGTTGTACTGTGTCTCCTGCAGAGTTGCCTCCCTCTGCAGTCCATTACACTGCCTGTTGGATCAGGGGGGCATAACCACATAACATATTGCAGATCAAACATTTGTATATGTACAAATAAATACACAAATGCAGTATCTGTGATCTATAGTGTTTATTGTGCACACATTTGCAAACAGGTAACAAATGGGGTCGTGGTAGATGTAATCCTCAGAGTAGGTGGCACAACTGTAGGTAGCACAGGTCCAGTGTCCATGGTCCATTGGAAAATGGAGAAATGTCATTGAACAGTCAACAAGGTGTCTCAGTGGCACACAAGGGAGAGTAATCAGGAAAGGGTCACTTCCTGGCAGTGGGTTTGGTCTTGGCATCTGCTCCAGCCAGATGTCTGGGTGGACGTCCACATTTGCAGGTGGTTCTTTAGCTACAGAGGGAGGGGTACCTGAGGCCTGGGGTTTCCCTGGGAGGGCCTCCATTCCACTAGCAGCCACAGATGTAGAAGGCTCTGATATGATGGGGCTAGTGAAAGGGGCCCGCTGATGGGTAGAGGAAGCATGCAGGGTGGTGTTAATGTCCTTGAGCACCCCTGCAATGGAGGCCATGGTGGCATTGTGGCCCTGCCACTGTTGCCTGACCTCCTGGTGGTATTCCCTCTGCAGCCTCTGGTTTTCCCCCAAACATGGTTATGATCTGGCCCATCCTGTTCTGGGATTGTTGATATGTACCCCAGACTTGGGAGATGGCTTCCCGGTCAGTTGACTCCCTTGGCTACCTTATTCTCTGGCCCACAGGTCCCCTCCCACACCCTCTGCCCCCATGTGTCTGTACCCCTGGCATGGTGTGCCCACTTCCATTGCAGGCAGGACCTTCATAGTCTTTGGTGTGAGGGGGGTGACTCAGGTCCCTGTACTGTGGGGCATACAATTTAAACAGTCCTTAGGGCACAGGTTTGGAAATGAAGGGTTGGCTAAGATGGTGGTGCCACAGGGTAGGGGAGGGGGTTTGATGTGGGCAGGGTGAGACATGGAGTGGTAGACTGACCAGGGGTCCCAGATGGGCCTGGTAGGTCGTCACAGTCCAGCCATTCAACGGCATTGTCCTCACGGGGCCTTCATCCTGAGGAGGGCTGGCTATTTCTGGTATCCTCTCCTTAGTGGCAGGGGTACTTGTGGATGGAGTGAGAGAGGGTTAAATGCTGGAGGTGTGATTGGTTGTCTCTTTCTCTGATGCATACAGTGGCTTGACTTGACTCCCAGCAATGTCAATGACAGGAGCAGCAGTGCTAACACAGTTTGCAGATAGTGGATTGTGACATATGTACCATGCTCCATAGGGGTTGTTGTGTATCAGGCTTGGTAACTTTAGCTTGGTAAGTGGGTTCTATTTCTGTGTTATGGTTCACATGACAGGTGTGACCTGTTATCTGGTAGCCATTCTGGCTTGCTAGATGTGAGTGGGAACGGCTGTATATTGCAGCAGGGTGTCCAGTTGGGAGGAGGGTATGTGTGTGTGCAAGGTAGCTCACCCTGTCTGTGCATGGAGTGTACCTTCTTATTTTCATGCCCATGGTCAGTCCATTTCAGGGTTGCTGATCTGGATAAGTGGCCCTTAGGTTTGGTGACAGTGCTATGTCTGTGTCTGGCGTTGTTTGGCATTGTGTTGTGCCATTGCATTGCTGTCATTGCCATGTAGTGGTCCTCAGTCAAAGCATCCTTTTGTTGTAGCTAGAGCAATAGTTATACATGCAAGAGATGTGATGTGAAGTGCACATTGCAGGTTTTGATGTAGATGGGCTAGTGTATTGTGGGTGTCATAGTGATATTAATTTGTTGTGCTATCCATACACTTGGCATGGAGTGTGTGGTCATTGGGGCAGGGTAGTGGTGTGGCATGCAGGAGAGGGGCATTAGATGATTAGGTGGGAGGTGTTTGGTGGTAAGGAAGCATGCTGGACAGATCAAATTAGTGCCAGGACAGTGGTAGTTACTCACCAGAGTCCAGTCCTCCGGGTATTCCAGTCAGGCCCTCAGGATGCAGGATGTCCAAGAACTTCTCCTCCCATGATGTGAGCTCTGGGGGAGGAGGTGGGGGCCCACCACCAGTCTTCTGCATGGCTATTTGGTGTTGTGTAGCCATGGAACACACCTTACCCCTAAGGTCATTCCACCTCTTCCTGATGTCCTCCCTTGTGCGTGGATGGTTGCCCACTGAGTTGACCCTGTTGGCTATTCTCTGCTATAACTCAATTTCTCTGGCTATGGAGGTTTGCTGTACGTGTGCTCCTAAGAGTTGTGGCTCTACCCTGATGATTTAATCGACCATGACCCTCAACTCATCGTCACTGAAGCATGGGTGCTTTGGGGGTGACATAGTGGTTGTGTTGTGGGTGGGGGTGGGTGTTGTGTGTGTATGGTGCAGTGTAGGGTGCTTGGTGGCGTGGGAGTGTTTGGTAGTGAGTGCTGGTAGATAGTGGTGTTTGTGTGTAGTTATGATGTGTGTATAGTGTTGTTCGTGCGGTTGTGTGGTGTGTGGTGAGTGTGAAGTGTAAATGTGCCTATGGTGCATGAGTGCTGAGTAATAAGATTTTGGCTTCTCAGTGTACGTAGTGTTCGTTTTTGACACAAAGGATTGTGTGTTGTGTGTGGGTGTGTTATATAGTGCAGTGAGCAAGTGTGCCTGGTGTGTGTATGTGTGTCAAGTGTGGGGTATTCAAACTGTCCAATGTGGTGTTGTGTTCTGACAGAAGTAAGTTCTGAGCGCTGCAGTTCAGACCGCCACTAGTTTTCCGCCATGGAAGAGCCGCTGTGGTGATTTGCGGGTCATAATCTGGTGCGCAGAAGGTTGTCGGCGTGACGGTGCTGGTGGTAGGACAGCCTCATTGCCGTCCTCATGTGTCCTGTCGGTGTTGGATTTGTGGCTGCTTTTTAGCGGTCTTCACAGTGTGACTCTTAATTCGGCGGTCAGATTACCGCCAACATGGCAGTTTTTTGGCGACTGCCATTGTGGCGTCCCTTAATCTCCCCTGCCTATAAACAATGCGTGTGTCCTCACTTACTGTAACTGGTGCTCATGTAGAGTGCTCCAATACCTTGTAGTCAAGTTTGTACAATATTTCAAAAAGTGCACAAAGAAGTAAAAACAAAGCCGAACATAAAGAAGGGAAAATAGATACCCATTTACTGGTTTATTTGTACAAAGTGAACACAGAAAACCAGGATACATTTTGCTTAAATTGTGTGATCTTAGGCAAATATTTTATTTCACCAAAACTCTTTTTTTCTTTGTTATCCATATGAAGGCACTTTCAAATATGTGAGTACAGACTACCAGTTGTACAGAACTATCACTCTTAATAAGTATTCCACAGTGCTAGGCTATCATATGCCCTATTATTGTCAAATATTCCATATATGAAAGAAATATGCTTTTTCATTTTTTATTAGACATTATTATATTTTACGTGATGTTTGTTGCATATTTTGCATAGCAAACATTTTCAGGGCTCGGCTCATGACCTGGCTTAAAGATTCAAGCCAGACCCTTGGCTCAGCTCTCCCTGTTAGTTTGTTGACTCAACCACCTCTATTAAACATAGTAAAATGTTAGTAAACAGAAATTAATCAATGGGAAGGAGTGACAGAATACAGGATACAAAGTAGATGGATTGCCACAGTATGTCGGACCATTTGACTGACTGTCTCTCGCTCTAGTTGCCAGGCTTGATAACTCAGTCAGTTTGAGACTTTGCTGTTTAGCATCATACTAAAAAAGTCCACAATTTCTCACACCCAAAAAATGAAAACAAAGGTCCTACCCAAGAAAAAAGTGTTAGCTTTAGAGCACCAAAGCTATTTCAGAGATTTAGACTCCAGTTTAACTGGGCTACAGGAGTACTGACAGTCAATGCCTTTTTGGGGCATATTTCAGGATTACAGTAGCTAAGCACCTAACTGATCTCATACTCTTCAGTACTTTCAGAGAAGAAATAGGCCTGGAGTTGGGTAGCACCCAAATACCATTTCACTGGGATATCACTTTCTGGTGTGGGTACCTTGAAACAGGCTTACAGGAGTAATGTTTGTTGCTGGTGGGATTCACCTGAATATGGGGACACTGACTGGACCCAAGCATTACTAACTGGGATTTATTATATGATTAGAACCTAAACATGTTTTAAAATTCAAAATCGTTTGAACTGTACAAGCTAGAGAAGTCATTTGACTGACTATGAATCATGGCAAGGGTCACAGAGCATAAGCCAAGTGACAGAAGCAAAGAGGAAGCACCTCTGTGTCCCTTTGGAATTGGTAGAAGCAGATAAAGGTCCTGAAAGTCCTGGGGAGGTGGTGGTCCCCCCGCATGTTTAAAAATGAAAGCCCTAGGGAGGTGGCGGTCCCCAGGGCAGCGGGGGAGCTGCGGGAAATGCACAGTTCTGATTGGCCGCAACACTTCAAACCAGGAAGTGTTAGCAGCCATCGCCTGAAGCTCAACCTAACCAAGACAGAATGTGCGTTATTTGCCAAGAACAAGAAACATTGCAAGCCTAGCTTGACATGAGCCTTGATGACTTTGAACCCATCTACCACTGAATGGCAAATCACCTTTATTCATCCTGGACACCAACCTTTCTCTCAAAGAACATGTTCCAAAAAATAAGGATGGCCTTTTACAAGCTCCTCCTTCTAAAGAAAGTGAATCTGTATTATCCAGAAAACTACTTCAGAACTCCTGTTCAGGTCCTCATACTCTTGCCTCTGTATGGAGGTAACACCCTGCTTCATGGCCTCCCAGACTCCACACTTACACTCCTTAAGGGTATCCTACATGCTGTATTACATCTCATACAGGGCATGAAGAAATATGATCACATCACCCTAATCCTGAGGGAACTCTTCTGGCTTTTCATGCTGGCCCATACCATCTTCAAAACCAGCTGCATCATTTTACAAAGCAATCAGGATCAGCATCCCTGCTTATCGTGCAGACAATCTCACCATCTTTGGTGGTTCTCAGCATGCTTGAGCCAGGACACCATCAGACTTTGAGGTGTACAAAAGAAAAAAACTAGGCAGTAAGCTTTTTCCATCAATGCACTAAGATCTGGAACAACATCCCTGTATCCATCAGGACTGCCCCAAGGCAGCTCCAGTTTAGGAAAGGGTTGAATACTCAGCTCTTTAAACAACACTACAGTGCAATGCATTAACCGTCCTCAACCCACCACGTCTCCTATTACTTGTCAACTTTATGCTTGTCTTTGGTTAGGTTTACGCTATAGAAATACAATAGAAATTCATAAATTGACATTATCAGTTCAGTCCCTGCCAAATATTCTAAAATATATAGCATGAACATTCCTGGTAACTTTCTGATGCAGTGATTGACCACTGTGACACTGTTATGTCAAAACCCACACCCTCCCCTTCATAAAATGTTAGTTTTACTTTATTGTATCACTCACCAGGATTGGTGGCTTATGAATTTTGTGAATTCATTAATCATAAATTCCGATTTTAAATTTGGATTATAAATGAACTGATAATCAGGAGGGTGAATTTCTCCAGGTATTATAACAGGGTGAAAATGCTATGTACATGTGAATCACAGTAGTTTGGTGAAAAGTATCAGAAAATCCAAATTCGAGAACTCATGAACCATATGACCAGTTCAATTTTGAACCTGCTGTTTTATACTGTGCTGTCCCTGGTCGTTAAAGCCAAAATTAATCTGATAATCCCCTAAATGTAAATGTGTTAGCCTGGCTTACTTGGACAGCTTTTAGAGAACTTGATACTAGTTTACCTTTTAATTCATATTTATGTTGCCTGTTAAAGAAAGTGTAGGTTCACCTTAATCTAGTCTAATGCCTTTCTAACTGTCAATCTTTAAGCAGAAGTTCACAGCCCAATTGATGTGCCTATTTTTAGATATTGCTGTTGTTGAACAAAATCTATTGTGTACAGTACCAATACTTAAAGTAGGCAGTAAGTCAACCCACTACTTATCATTAGTTGGTTTTCTTGTCAGTCTCATTTGCTTGTTTCTTATTCAATGGTTTCCCTTCCTGCCTGTGTGTTTGTCCCTCCCCTGAAGCATAGCTGTTTTACAGTGTTTCTTACTGGATGAGACGATCCTTCAGCTGCTTATAATAATGAAACTATTTTTCCTTTTAAATGCACTGACGTTTCAGATCTCCTATCACATTTTTGCTTTCCTTTAAATGTGTACATTTTCAATTGCTTTTCCACTCCTCCCTGCTCTTCCATTGCTTTTCACCCCCACCCCTCCAATTCATCCGGTGGTCTCCCAGCCTCCCCTGCTGCTACACTGCCTGTTGTCTCTCTCACCCAAACCCTCACACCCAGTAAACAGCAGGTTTATTGCAGTGCCACAGCCGGTTGTATGACATCTGAGCCTCAGCTCCCCTCATCTTCCCCCACAACTCCCACTCCATTTTTTAAATTGTTTTTTAAATATTTTTTGTTACGTTCTGGTAGCTGCATTCTGCTCCCAGGCTTCTTGCTTTCCCTCTGGCACGTCAACATGTGCACATATATTTTTTACTTTACCATTTTGAGGTGGCTGACTGCCAGTTTGGAAGGTATATTAAGAAAAACTAAAATAAATCACAAGATCACTGCCACGTATGCATAACCACAGCACCACAGAATGATAAAAACAAAAGAAACATTGCGCGAGTCAATGTGTTTCACAAGTGTTAGACCTGGCATCCTTGGCGTGGTCTCCCCTGTCTGTTTGCCTCTCCTTCCTTTGTTGTGACTATGTGCTGGGCTTTGTTTTTGCTGGTTTGTGATACTCTGGGTACTTTACCACTGCTGACCAATGCCAAAGTTCAAGTGCTCTCTGGTTAAACTGTATGTGTAATTGGTTTTTCCATGATTTGCATATCTGATTTACTAGTAAGTCCCTAGTAAAGGGCACTTGAGGTTGCCAGGCTTGTAAATCAAATGCTACTAATGGGCCTGCAGCACTGATTGTGCCACCCACATGGGTAGCCCTGTAAACATGGCTCAGACCTGTCACTACGGTGTCTGTGTGTGCAGTTTTAAACTGCCAATTCGACCTGGCAAGTGTACCCACTTGCCAGGCCCAAACCTTCCCTTTTTGTACATGTAAGGCACCCCTAAGGTAGGCCCTAGGTAGCCCCCTGGGCAGGGTGCAGTATATGTTAAAGGTACACATGTACTGATGTGTTTTACATGTCCTGACAGTGAAATTCTACCACATTTGTTTTTCACTGTTGCGAGGCCTATCTCTCTCATAGGTTAACATGGGGACTGACTTTAAATATCTTTTAAGTGCAGTTTCCCATTGGGAGCAGATCCAGATGTGAAGTTTGGCATCTTTGAACTCAAAATTTGAAAACAAACATCTTTTGGTAGTTGTTTTGTAGATTGTCAATTTGAAAATGCTACTTTCAGAAAGTAGGCATTTTCTTGCTTAACCATTCTGTGCCTCTTCCTGCTTGTGTCTTCCACGTCTGGGTCAGACTGTCAGTTGAGCTGTTGTGAATTCCCTCTAGACAGTAACACTAAAGGAGCTGGAACGTAGCCTGCATATCCTTATGAGTCTTCTGGGCTAGAGTGAGGAGGGAGGAGCTGACTCTTACACATGAAAGGGCTGTGCCTGCCCTCACACAATGCAGTCTCCAATCCCCTGGTGTGTGTCTGGGGCAAGGCCTGGGCAAGCCAGGATCTTGTCAACCACAGAGACTTTCCTTTGACGTTTGGCTACTTCAAAGGCAGAAAGGGGTGTAAGTAGTGGACCTAAACCTCCAAACTTTTAGAACACTTCTGGATCAGGAGAAACCTCTGCCTAGGAGAAGAGCTGGAGAAGGAGTACTGCCCCTTTGCTGCGTGTGTTTTGCTGAGTTGGCCTGCAGTTGCTGCTTCGGCCTTAGAGAGGGCAAAGACTGGACTTTGCTGTGTATCCTGCTTGAGAAGATTCTCCAAAGGCTTTGACTGCGCTTGCCCCCTATTCTCAAGTCTCAGGGACATCAAAGACTTCCTCTACCAGCACCTGGACTCTCTTGCTGAGACTGCTGCTTTGCCAAGTGGTGACTAAACCAGTCACTGGGCCCTTGAAAGGCGAAGCTTGTGACCAACCAAGAAAAACTAAGTGCACTCCCTGGACAATGCCCGGACTGACCCCGCTGCCAAATCCCACGATGCCGCCTGCAACTGAAGCGGTGCGATGACCCCACAGGACCGACGCTGCAGCCTTGCTGAAGTCCACGGCTCTGTGAGTTCTGAAGTGCTGTGTCACTGACCAGATCTGCTGCGGCGCCTGCAGCCTCATGGTGTGACCGCATCCCCATGAGGTTGCCGCACCACGTGGTGAGCAGTGGATATCGACCCCACCGAAAGTGCAACTTTGCACTGACTCCGCCTCACCTCCACATCTCCAAAGCAAGGACCTGACGCCTCACATCGATGCCTCTGCTCCTTTGCTCCGCAGCACCAGAACCGACGCCACAGCGGATCCAGCAAAGTTCTGATCCCCAACTCAGTGACCCATCTTGTTTCTTCATTTTCACAAGCTACTGTACCTGGGGGACCGTGCGACTCCGTGATCGGTGTCATTGTTGTCGAATTGTTGGGAATGACTCCATCACGGTGCTGTGATATCACCAATTCAAAGCATTTGTGTTTCTAAGTGCTATATTGAAGTTTAATCTTTGAAAATTCATAATCTTGCTTGTGTATGTTGGATTTTTGTCATTTTGGTCTTGTTTTTCTTACATAAATATTGGCTTTTTTTCTAACCTGGTGTTGAGTCCTTTTGTGGTGTTTTTACTGTGTTACTGTGTGTGATTGTACAAATACTTTACACATTGCCTCTGAGATAAGCCCTACTGCTTGTGCCAGGCTACCAAGGGGGTTAGCAGGGGCTATCCTAGGTGTATATCTCCCTTACCCTTTCTAGAGTGAGGGTCCCTGCTTGGACACAGTTAAGCTGGTGTAACCAAGACTGAAATTCGTGCACGGGAGCAGTGTGGGATAAAAATCAACGCTGCACCGGCTTTGCAGCTGAAAAATCGACGCACAACCTGCATCGCAGCTAGGAAATCAACGCAACTCCTGTGTGTGAATGTGAAAATCGACGCATCACACACGCAGCACAGCTCTTTACTACAAGCACCGGAATTTCACTTGCATCATTGCTGGGCGTCAAAACCACAGTGAATCTGGCCGGACCTGAGGTTGCCTGTCTGGAAATCGATGCATCACTCTTCTGTGGGAGAGGAAATCGACACATCACCTACCTTACCAGAGAAGAAACAATGCATGGCCTCACTTGTGAATAAGGAATTGGCGCATCACTGACTTTTCCGATGCACGCTCCCTGTGCGGCTTTATTTTTTACACAAACCAGGTACTTTGTATAAAAACAACGCATCCATTGATTTCTATCGATTAAGATTCTTTTTACTTTAAACTTCATAACTTTGCTTGTGTATGTTGGATTTTTGTTGTTGTGATCTAGTTTGATTTTGATAAATATTGGCTATTGTTCTAATCTGGTGTTTTGTACATTTTATAGTGTTTTCACTGTGTTACTGTGTGTGTTGGTCAAATACTTTACACATTCCATCTGGTGAGCATGGGTTATCCTAGGTGTGTATCTCTCTTACCCTGACTAGAGGGAGGGTCCCTGCTTGGACAGAGTACAAACTGACTGCCAACCAGAGTCCCCATTTCTAACAACAAGATGATGATGTTTATTTAGGGAATATGGCCTACTACTTCCTTGATAACCTATGTACAAGGTTTAACTGCTTCCCAGAACTCAAAGATGCCAATTGATATAAAACCAGTCTTGACAAAAGTAATGACTTCTCACTTATTATAAGAGAAAACTCCTGCTTGTAAGAAGACCCTTTTCAAAGGTTTGACTGCTTGTGAGATAAAGAAACATCCTAGAGAGCGCTGGGATAAAGCAGTAGTGTGAATAATAAACCTGTTTATGTGGGAAAATAATTTACTGTCTATCACAGTTTATCTGTATGTCATCAGATAAGGAGATTTATTCCAGTTTTCAGACAAATTATAAAGCCTTCTGTCTCTATGGACACGTAATCACAGACTTTAAGTGAGGAATTTAATGAGATGTATGATTACAGCCAACATGTCTTTCACAACATAATCGCTTCTTCAGGGTTGTTTGAAAGGACAAACAATACTACTCAATATATTCACAATAATAATAATGTTATACATAATAGTACAAAATACTCCAAATTGACAGTACCTGACAGAATTTCAAAAGAGCACCCAAATCGCATTTTTAAATTAGACTTTCCAAAACTTAAACATTAAACATTTATAAAGTCTTTACAGAGATCGTCATCATTGATAAAAATTTGTATTCACCTAGTTTCATTGAATATTGCAGATGAACGCTTTACATTTCTTTCCTCCAAGTTTATTTCCTTCAAATGATGTAACATGATTCCTTATTAAATAGTGTGAAACAACCTGTTTCTTATTGAATGATATAACTTGATGTTAAAAACCTATTTGCATACCAAGTAAGCATGTATTGAACTAGTCCGCCATGCTGTAGTAAATGCATTCCATGCATTAGCTTTCACACTTGATAATTTGCCACTTGGAAAACAAAAACAATTGAGCTGAATAAAGTGTCCAGACCAGCGTCGGCTCTTCCGCTATGGCAGAGGAGTGTTCCCCGCCACCCCGGCGCCAGCAGCAGCAGCTGCAAAACTTGAAAAATAAAACAAAATAAAGCATGTTTATAATCGTTTTATTTTTCTAAGGGGCAAGGCCGTAGGGGATGACAGGCACGAGGGGAAATGGTGTGCACTGTTGACAGTGCGCATGTGGGTTTGGCAGGCCATCTCAGGGCAGCCAAACCGATGAGCGCACTGATCTGTCCCCAACCTGAGCTGCATTGCTGAGTTGGAGACAGCAGGCACAGGCTCCCACTCTGCTTGGGAGCGCCAATCAAAGGTGTTCAGGCCAGTCCTGACGCTGCTCTCAAGCTGCCAGCAGCATGAGAGCAGTGTTAGCATTGGCTGCAGGGCAGCCTGAGAGCCTGTGCCTGCAGTGGAGCCTGAAGGGTAGCGATGCGGCAGGAAGCAGGTAAGTTTTCTTGGGTTATTTTGTTATGTTTTTGTTGTTTTTTGATTTGTGTTCCCTGCAACTTTGCCTCGACCCAGCAACAACTGGTCCAGGCGAGATAAATAATAGTAATGGCTGATGATGACTTCTTATAAAGAACTGATCCCATAATATTTTTGGGGTCGAAACACAGTTGGATGGTAGCTGAGTGATAGAGGCATTTTTAGATCACTTTCTCACTTTCACTGCACTTTTCAGTATTCTAGTTCACAGATCCCTAATAGTTTCCTGGACTTATGTGGAAACGATCCCCTTGGTTAGGGGGAAGGAGGAGTCTCCATGATGATGCTATTAGCTATGAGTACACCAGAGAAATAATATACTTGTGGTAGGAAATAGCTGGTGAGGGTCTCCCAAAAGAAACTAGAGGGACTGCTTGGTGAATACTGGGACAAGTGGTTATACTCCTGTTGTTCTTAAAACATAAATATCAAGCCCTACTTCTCTCTGGGAGACGGGGGTTTTCTCCTCCAAATATATATAGATGGAGATTTATTGGAACCAAATTGTTCTTTTAACACTATATTTTCCTAAAGAAAATGGCTAAAACGTTATAGGTTTTAAAGGCACATTTGAGAGGCATTCATGATATGTTCCAGTGCTCCAAGGGCTCCTAAGACATTTCTTTTGATGTTCCCGTCATATGTTGTTAAATGTTTTTGAAGCAGTTCCTACTATTACAATTGTGATGCTAAAAAACACGTAAATAAGAAGGTATGATATTACCTATTAAAGGTATCATGGTGCACTTTTGGAATTCGCACTGCAGATCATATACATTTGTCAAAATTGAAGGTATATCTCATTGAACCATCCTGCCAACTGTTAGCGCAGGTGCTTTTAATAAGAAATTATTAATGAGTGTTTATGTATTTTGAATAGTGAGTTTATGTAGAAAAAGAAATAACATAGAAAAATAATGCATGCATTTGAAAATGTGACCTCGAAGAATGACCAGCAATGCTAACGAAGTGTACTAATCAATGATTAATACTTATGAAATATTGAATATATGTTAGATTAATGAAGTAATATGCCATATTAAGAGTTAAGAAGTGTGCTTTAGCTTTATTAATTGTAGGCCTTAACTTAGTGAGTGTCTTGGCCTATTTTGCCAGGCCTCATGCAGAAGCTTTATTTCTTAGCATTTAATAAAAATGCTGACCAAGTCAATTAAAATGTGAAATGTCTATTGTATTGTTTAAATGTGCTTAGTGGAAGCTTTTCGTGAGAACCGACTACTAGGAGATGATGTTCTTTCTAATGCAACATTTTATGTGTAATGTGTGGGAGACTGACTTTCCCAAGACAAGAACAATGAAGATACTGACTAGAGTGGAAGCTGCAACAATATTGTTACCTGACAAGCCGGATGATGAGGACATCGCAAGACGAACCAATCAACAATATGAGAACAGAGAAATGTTAGAATTCATAGATTTGGTATAGTAGTTTTATTAGACAGATTGTGAACATACGATTAAGTGACCAATAGGGAATTAGGGGATAGTTTAGGTGACTTTGATATAACAATACTCATTTTGAAGAAGGCATGCATTCCGACATCCTGAGATATTCTGCCCCATTTTCCTGACCGAAAAGTTATTACTTTTTTATGCGTCTTTACTAGAGACATACTTGACTTTAATGCTTAATGGCTTTGCCTACATGTTTCCTGACTGAGAGCCCGATGCCTTGCTGATCGACTGATGTCCTGAGGATGAAGTCTGATTCTGCTTGCTGACCCATACTGAGGATAGGTATAAAATGAAATGTGATTATTATGCATATTTGCTTTTCTTTTCGAGGTACCAACTGTGCTGTTTTTGTATATGACTTTATCATAGTTAGATGTTTTTCCAAATTGGTGTTACTAAATTGTTTTGCATGAAGCCCAACATGTTGATGCTAATCTGGTGTTAGTTGAGGATTCCGACTTATGACGAAAGAGACTAATGCTTGATGGATTTCTCTGCTTAACTTCATGTATTTCATCTCGTTGATGCAGCTGACTCTGCTATTGATTTGCACCGTAACTTTACAATATGTTGTAGTTCAAGCTTTGATTAGATTGTGTTTCTTCCACCGCTTTGGACAACCAGTGTTATTTCTGTATGTGTTTCATTTGATTTTGAGATTTATCTACATGACCTTAGCATAGTTAATATAGGGAAATAAACATTATACAATTTTATTAAAGGTGTGGTTATTCATGACTGAAAGGTCATGGTGTGTGACAATTACTGACTCCATTGATTATTGATTTTATTGATTACTAATGATTGTTGATTATTGCTTATTGATTTATATACTGGAGCTATGGTAAGAACTTCTTAAGTACAAGTGGTTCATTGATCTATTCGCGTCCCCTTGGAAGTTTACTTATTAAGGTCTGACGCGCTAACAGTTATGGTAGCAGACTGATGGTTAGTCTCCTTAAGAGCTTGCCATAGATGTCCGGTACAGAGTGTTATCAGAGACGGAAAAGAGGCTGATGGTTAGTCTCCTTAAGAGCTTGCTATAGACGTGCAGTACACAGTAACAGGTGTTCCCAGAGATGGTAGCTGTTTGAAGTTGGTCCTTTGAGAATGCATTATTATTGAGTTTTGGATTTTGTTTTTCAATTATGATCATTAGAGAGAAAATGATGTTCCCTTAAGTCCAGAAATAACTTCCCCAGATCCTGGATCCTACTAATGGTTGTTTGAGGATGTTCCCGGTGTTCAAGTGTTAGAGTGAGTGAAATAGGTTGCACTTGCCTAGCTTATGCAAATCGCAAGTGAATTGTGAGGTTTGCAAGGGTTTTAGAGAGTTTGTGTACTCCAAATGAAGTTGTAGTAGGAGTGTGCGTACTCTGCAGTGTGAGAGTAGGGAAGTCGTTGAACTTCACAAGAGTGTGGCGCATTGTGCTAAAAAATTGTCCACGTGGTTTTTGATGTACGGACCCTGCGTGGTGTAAGACTCAGGAGTATATTGAAAAGTGTATAAGACACTTGGTTATATGTTGTAATTTGTCTGGTTTAGTAGGTTGATCCGGCGTAGTCAGCCAGTCAGTGTGTTCGTTAAAGTGGGTGAGAGAAAATTTCGACTGAGATTTGGCAACTCCTATGTGCACCAGGACAGACCCATTGATCAGTTGAGAGTAAAATTTGCGGGTCGAATTTTGCTTGTGAATCTGGGAGACCGAGAAAGCGTAGTAGCTGTAAGTGCAGAAAGAGCCATTAGTGAAAAATCTTTATGTTTTCTGAAGCGATTGTGTTACCTTTCCTGTAGTAAACCAGCAAATTTGTTTTTGATTTCCTTGGTTTGTGATTAGTGCTCACAATATTTTGTATTAGTTTTGTGTGAATTGGAGTTTAGGAGGACAAGCCGTAAGAATATGTCAGCTGCAGAACGTGTGAGTGTGAGTGTGAGGTCATTGGAGCCGTACTGGGATAGGTCAGTTAGTGAGAAGGGTCGCGCACGGATAAGCAGCTGTCCATGAGAGGCAATTGGTTGAGAACGTAGGTGAAAGGAATCTTGGGATTAAAAGTCACTTCCTAATTTGACTTTGAATAAACAAAAAGTAGAAAAGATTACGTTTTTCAAGGCGTTAAAGAGTGCCCTAAGGGGAGATACGTATATTACAGCAAGTGTAGGCGAGGCTACACTACTGGAAGGTACACCGGCTTACATTGATAAATTGAAAGATGGGAACTTAGCGTTTCATAGAAATGGGATGTTGAATTTGAGGGTTTTGGAGCATTTATGGATGGTGCTATATGAATTGAAGCCCCTTCCAAGACCAGCACAGTTTGAGGCATTAGCGATTTGGGAGCTGGTAGCCAGACAGCAACTGAAATTTGAAAGGAGGATGAGAAAGGCAGAAAAGACTCTAGCGGAGGCTAGATGGGATTGCGTTCAGAAGGTATGGAGAACAGAGACTTTGCAAGTAATTAAGTTGTTTCTGGCAATTACGCAAGAGAATGAGAAGGAAGGAAAGAAAGCGGCTAGGAAGACTAATAAGAGTCCATCCGAACGTAAGGGAGCTAGAAAGTCCTCAATAGTAGAGGAAGAATCGGACGATGATGAGTTCCTTACACAGTTATTGAGAGATCGACCACCACCATATACAGTACATGAGAGTGGTCAGAGTACTAGTGTTGATCCAACAGCCCCGACACAGGTTAATGGGACAGCGAGTCTGGTGCAGATTAATGGGAACCTGACACAGAATGCGGTGCGAAGTGGTCTTAATGTGCCCACTACTCCTGTAGTGCAAACCGGGATGCAACCGCCACAGGTACAGAGAGTATATCCTGATGTGCCCATTATGGAAACAACTTCGAACTTAGTGGTGCCCATGGAGCAGGTAATTCCGAGACCAATACTGGTTCAGACTGAATCAACTCCGATTTTGTTGCCCTGAGTGCAGCTGCAGGTAATGCCAAGGTTTACGCCAATGACAGGGGCACAGTCAGACATGACTCCGATGATGAATCAAAATATGGGAGTTACTCTCCCACAGAGTGTAGGTGCCAGAGCAGCCCCAGATGCTATGTCGCTACCAATTACTGTTGGTCCAGCGGTACCATTATTTGCACACAAAAAACAGACTCTAAGTGAACAGGGAGCAATGACCCAGAGCCTAATGAGGGGAGGGCATAAAGAACATGTTCAGGTAGTCTTTCCTGTGGGTCAGACTTTTAACAGATCAAGATCATTGTTAGACTTTAGGCCACTTGTTGCACTTCCGGATGCTATGACAGGAACAAATGTTAGCCAGAACTTGAAGTTATTGACATGGACAGGCTGGCGGATGGGGACTCGTAATCCCCAGGGCAGCGCTGCTTGCATCGCTGCCCTGGTGGATTACAACCGCCGGGACCGCCAGGCTGCAGGATGGTGGCAGCCTGGCGGTATTTGCGGTAGTACCGTCGCGGCTCTGCCATGGTCATAATGTAGTGGTAAGTACCACCAGCCTGTTGGCGGTACTTCCGCCACATTTTCACCACCCGCCGGGGTCATAATGACCCCCAAAGTGTCTCTGCTGAAATTGCAGTACTATCAGAAAGTAGTGAAGTATTTAGGTCACCAGATTGAGAAAGGGTCGAGAAGGACATCCAGAGAAAGGATTACAACGATATTGCAGATACGTCCCCCAACCACACAGAGAGATGTCAGGATGTGTCTAGGAATGGTGGGTTATTGTTTCCAATGGATTCCAAAGTGTTCAGTCATTTTAAGACCATTGCAGAAGCTGACTCTTAAGGAAGTCACTGATCCCATAGAGTTAGACCAGGATGAGATGAAAGAGATTGATTTGAGAGAGAGTTTGTGCAGAGCTCCAACGTTGGGTATGCCTGATTACACAAAACCTTTCACATTCTTTTGTCATGAGCGTGTTGCATGTTCTTTGTCTGTCTTGACACAGGTCCATGGAGACGTAAACCACCCAGTAGCCTATTTTTCAGCTACTTTGGACCCAGTTGCAGCAGCCTTACCGGGTTGTTTGCGTGCAGTTGCCACAGTTGGTCAAGGCCTTACACAGTGTGAAGGCGTGGTGATGGGATATCCCCTGATTGTAATGGTTCCTCACTCTATTGAGATTCTACTAACAAGGACGAAAACCCAATACTTGACAGGTGCGAGCTTGACTAGATATGAAACAAGTATTTTGGGGTTGTCAAATGTAACATTGAAAAGGTGTGCAATGCTGAGCCCGGCAAGCTAACTTCCGAGTGAAAATGCTGGAATTGAAAAAGAGGAAGATGTTGAACATGATTGTCTTGAAGTAACTGATTTGTGCACAAAACCGAGACCTGACATTAGAGATACACGATTGGAAGAAAATGAACAAATTATTTTTGATGATGGTTCTTGTCTGAGAGACAATACAGGGACACTGAGAGCAGGATATACTGTGTGCACAATTACAGGGAGCTTGGAAGCTTCTTGGCTTCGATGAGTATATTCTGCCCAGGTAGCGGAACTGGTAGACCTTACTAGAGCGTGCCATGCTTCTGCTCAGCTAAAAGTTGCCATCTACACGGATAGGCAGTATGGATTTGGAATAATTCCTGATTTTGGTCAATTGTGGTCACAAAGAGGTTTTCTGACCTTTGTGGTTCACCAGTAAGAAATGGTGAGAGAATTAAAGAGTTGTTGCATGCTATTCAAATGCCTGAAAAGATTGCCGTGGTGAAGTGCAGTGCACATCTGAAGTCGCAGGACTACGTGTCATTGGGAAATGGATATGCGGATCAAGTCGCAAGATTTTGCGCATTGAACTGCATATCGTTCAAAGACAAGTGGGAACTGTTACCCTGAAGAAGATGAAACTTGTACAAGCTATGCATTGAACATAATTGATACTTTGGAAGAATTAAAATTGTTCCAGAATAATGTTGACAGGGAAGAGAAACATACATGGAAGCCAATTGAAATGAGTACAAAGACAAGATGAATTGTGGGTTTCTGAGGAGGGTCAATTGGTTTTGTAAAATAGCCTGTTGTCTCAAATGGCAAGGTACTATAATGGTCAAGCACATATTGGGAGGGAACCATGGTTTGTCTGTTCAAACATGATTGGTTCAACCCAAAGTTTAGACAAGTTGCTGAAGCAGTTTGCCATTGTTGTGTTATTTGCCAACAGCTAAACGCATGGAAAGGAACCGTGGTTAATTTGAGCCACATTGAAAGAGCAGGAGGTCCATTCAGCAGAATGCAAATGGATTTTATTGTGATGCCTGTGTGTGGAGGTTTGTGATATGTGTTGGTGATTGTTTGCATCTTTAGTCACTGGATTGAAGCGTGCCCTACACGAAGAAATGATAGTCTCACAGTAGCAAAACTACTGCATAGGGAACTGATACCGCATTTTGGGTTTCTAATTTCTTCAGAATCAGACAGGGGAAGTCACTTCAACAATGAAGTAGTCTCATTACTGTGTGCAACATTGAACATTGAGCAGAAGTTGCATTGTAGTTATAGCCCTGAAGCATCAGGACTAGTGGAACAGATGAGTGGTACCTTGAAGTCAAGAGTTGCAAACATGTGCAGCTACGAATTTGAAATGGCCTGACGCGTTGCCTTTAATGTTGATGTCAATGAGAAATACACTTGACAGGAAAACAGGATTGTCGCCCCATGAGATCCTCATGGGCAGAGTAATGAGGTTACCAGCGGTGCCAGCAAATGCACTTGTCAACATCACAGATGATATGGTGTTGGATTACTGCAAGGGTCTGGCTGATGTAGTACGTTCTTTTTCTCAGTAGGTGGAGGCCACCACATTGCCACTGTTCCATTACCCAGGGCACAACCTGAGAGCTGGGGATTGGGTTGTCATCCGAAAGCACGTGAGAAAGACGTGTTTAGAGCCTCGTTGGAAGGGACCCTGTCAAGTGGCCCTGACGTCTACCACAGCTGTGAAGTGTGCTGGAGTTCCGAACTGGATTCACGGCATGTCACATGAAGAAAGTGGCATGTCCATTGGATCATGAAGAAGCGTTGTTGAGAGTACTAACAACAGTGAGACAAGTCTCAGGTTCGGAAGGAGAACAAAGAGGACCTGAGACTGGATCTAAGCTCGTTGAGGATGGTTCAGTCACTCCTGTGAGAGACGAGGGAGGAGACCTCCAGGAGGGTATCGGAGAGCCTATCTCAACTGAAGCAGCAGGAGAGCCTAGTCAGAGAAGGGCTTTCCCAGAAGCAGATGATTTTCAGAGACAC
Source organism: Pleurodeles waltl (assembly GCF_031143425.1). Classification (NCBI taxonomy): domain Eukaryota; kingdom Metazoa; phylum Chordata; class Amphibia; order Caudata; family Salamandridae; genus Pleurodeles; species Pleurodeles waltl. The sequence goes on from NC_090439.1 coordinate 782,006,472, forward strand.
ACAGAGCAATTGCCAGACCCAGAAGGGGAAGGAGTTGAGGTGGATCAAAGTCAAAGCGATCTGACTCCTCCTGAACCAGTTGCAGGGCCGTCAAGAGAAAACACCACAGAACAAGGAAAAGGTTCAAGTTCAGTCTTGAAGAGAATACTGACAAAGGGTCCACTGAAAGGAAATAAGTGGCCGGAATCGCAAGTGGAGAAAGGGAAAGGTGGTTGTCGAACCAACAATCGAGGAAGAAATAGATACCACAAGGAAAGAACATCTAAGTGAAGGAGAGCTGAATGGTGATCGAAAATTGAAGAGAAAGAGACTAGCGAGTTGAAGATACGCAGGTCCTGAATGGACGTATGCAACTACTAAAGAATGGCCGCAAGAGTTTTTGTCTTTTTTTATTTGATAGAGAAGTTTTGGGTCAGTATTTTGGCATGTGAAGGAGATTAACGAACTGAACTGTTGGAACAAACGGAGAGAGATTTTTGAGAAAAAGACTGTTGAAAGTAACTGGAAGAGACATTGATAACCTGATTTGAATTTTGAAACCTGATTTTGACAAAGCTTCTAACCCATTTTGACAAGGCTTCCTGGAAGTGAAACTGAACTGCTGAAAGAAGAGTTGTCTATTTTTAATTTTTGCTGCAAGTTGTTTCCTAAATTTCTTCTGCTTTCTGATTCTTTTCAGAACATGAGTAACATTAGCCAACAAGGTAGGGGTGCTAGGTGCTGTAAATATATAAGCATTGGTTTGGCGATTATGTGTGAGCTATTGTTTGTAGTGTTGATTGTGGGTATGTCTGTTCTTGATACGAGAAAAGCCAACCATACTTCTGCTTTTGAGACTACTACTGCACTAACGGCATTAGAGAAGTTTAAGTTAGATGATAAATATTTGCATGAATATACTAATGAACAGGGAGAGCTTTCTTCTAACATTTTCTATCACTCTCTAAGTGAGCATGTTGAGACAATGGATGCAAAGAATTGTTTTGTGTGTATGCAGATTCCTTCATCAGGCGAGGAAGTAGTCACATATCATAGCTTACCTTTATCATACGGGATAAGTTGTAGTCTGTTACTAACAAGGTTTTATAACCAGGAGTATATTCAATATTTCTATTCAAATCATGATGTTGTGTTTTTGGTTGTTCCTATAATTAGGTATTTGAGTAAAGTAGCTAAGGATAATGACATAGTATTAGTTAGAGGTTTCTTTGTACCTACATTGAAGTTTGGCACAGCTCATGCGCATAGAAATAATTTGACATGCTTGCTTACACCTTTAGAGAAGAGCTTCTTGGATCACACAGATAACAGGAGGAAGGCATTAAAAGAGAAATTAGAAAAAGGCTTAGAGAAAAGGACTTACAAGAATGATTATGCTTATACTGCAATTAAAGCGCAGGGGAAATTTGCTTTAGATTCGCAACACATAGGGAAGCTTTGTATATATAGGCCTAAATCGCGCACTGATACTTTTTTGTGAGTACGAGTGAATGTAGACATATGTTTTTGTTTTAGAGTAAATGGACTTTTATGTTGAATGGGCAGGACCCTGCTATTCCAGGGATTTACTATATTTGTGGACTTAATGCTTATTACCGTCTTCCAAGAGGATGGTATGGGACATTTTCCCAAAGATTTATCAAATGGAGGATTTGAAGAAGTATCCGAAAGTGACTAAATTACATCATAAGAGACAGAGGAGGGAGTTCTCTTCTGCGATAGTGGGAGATACATTTGGAGCGGTGATTCCTTCAGTGGGAGTCATTCTGAATTCGATAAAGATTCGAAAGTTGTCTACTATTGTGGATAACATGTTGACAAATGTTTCAGGTGCCATACTCCTGATAGATACTGAATTAGCTGCTGTTAGAGCTATGACTCTTCAAAATCGTCTTGCTTTAGACATTCTTTTAGTGAAGGATGGTGGAGTCTGTAGAATGATTAATTCTAGGCATTGTTCATATCTTCCAGATAACAGTAAAGAGATAAGAGACTTACTTACTATTTTGACTAATGCAAGTGCTGATTTGAAATAATTGAAAGAACCAGGGGCCATATTTATACTTTTTGACGCAAAACTGCGCTAACGCAGTTTTGTGTCAAAAAAATTAGCGCCGGCTAACGCCATTCTGAAGCGCCATGCGGGTGCCGTATTTATTCAATGACGTTAGCCGGCGTTAGCCGCCGGCGCTGCCTGGTGTGCGTGAAAAAAAACAACGTACACCAGGCAGCGCCGGCGTAGGGGGATATGGAGCTTGGGTGCCAAAAAATGGGGCAAGTCAGGCTGAGGCAAATTTTTCGCCTCAACCCAATTTGCGCCATTTTTTTCGACTCCCAACCCCCATTGAAATGACTCCTGTCTTAGCAAAGACAGGAGTCATGCATAGTGGCATGTAGGGGGGCACAAATCAGGCCCCCATATGCCACAAAAAAAAAACAAAAAAAACTTACCTGAACTTACCTTAATGTCCCTGGGATGGGTCCCTCCAGCCTTGGGTGTCCTCCTGGGGTGGGCAAGGGTGGCAGGGGGTGTCCCTGGGGGCTTGGGAGGGCACCTCTGGGCTCCTTCCGAGCCCACAGGTCCCTTAACGCCTGCCCGGACCAGGCGCTAAAAAACGGCGCAAAAGCGGCCGGACGTCATTTTTTTTGACCCGCCCACTCCCAGGCGTGAATTTTGCCCGGGAGTGTAAATACGGCGCACATGCCTCGGAGTCAATTTTTTAGACGGGAACGCCTACCTTGCATTTCATTAACGCAAAGTAGGTGTCCACGCTAAAAAATGACGCAAACTCCATGGACTTTGGCGCTAGACGCGTCTAACGCCAAAGTATAAATATGGAGTTCGTTTTGCGTCGGAATTGCGTCAAAAAAAACGACGCAATTCCGGCGCAAACAGAGTATAAATATGCCCCCAGGTGTTTGGGAAAAGGTTGGCAAAGGGTTTGCTTCAGTGGGGAATTGGCTCAGCAACATTTGGAATGGGGTTCTATTGAAAATACTGCAAGGGATATTAATTGTTGTGGTTTGTGTATTGGGGATATGGGGATTATGCAAATTATGCAAAATAATTAAATTGAAAAAGTTAAAGAATAATCAGAGGAGGGAAGAAAAGAAAAGGGAAAATGCTAACAGGGAAAATTCAAGGGGAAAATTTAATTATGAAGGGATTGGATTAAAGAGAAATTTAACTGATGAGAAAAATTGTGGGTAATAGTGTAATGGCATATGTAGTAATCAGAGGAGGGATTGCTAACTCAGGTGCTTTTAATAAGAAATTATCAATGAGTATTTATGTATTTTGAATAGTGAGTTTATGTAGAAAAAGAAATAGCGTAGAAAAATAATGCACACATTTGAAAATGTGACCTCAAAGAATGACCACCAATGTTAACGAAGTGTACTACTCAATGATTAATACTTATGAAATATTGAATATATATTAGACTAATGCAGTGATATGCCATATTGAGAGTTATGAAGTGTGCTTTAGCTTTATTAATTGTAGGCCTTAATTTAGCGAGTGTCTTGGCTATTTTGTCAGGCCTCATGCAGAAGTTGTATTCCTTAGCCTTTAATAAAAATGCTGACCAAGTCAATTAAACTGTGAAATGTCTATTGTATTGTTTAAATGTGCTTAATGGAAGCTTTTCGTGAGAACCGACTACTGGGAGATATTTTTTCTAATGCAACATTTTATCTGTAATGTGTGGGAGACTGATTTTCCCAGGACAAGAACAATGAAGATACTGACTAGAGTGGAAGCTGCAACAGTATTGTTACCTGACAAGCCGAATGAGGAGGACATCGCAAGACGAACCAATCAACAATATTAGAACGGAGAAATGTTAGAATTCATAGATTTGGCATAGTAGTTTTATTGGACAGAGTGTGAACATATGATTAACTGACCAGTAGGGAATTAGGGGATAGTTTAGGTGACTTTAATATAACAACGCTCATTCTGAAGAAAGCATGCATTCCGACATCCTGATATAGTCTGCCCAATTTTCCTGTTTACTAGAGACGTACTTGACTTTAATGCATAATGACTTTGCCCACATTTTTCCTGACTGATAGCCCGATGCCTTGCTGATCGACTGATGTCCTAAGGACTAAGACTGATTCTGCTTGCTGACCCATACTGAGGATAGGTATACATTGAAATGTGATTATTATGCATATTTGCTTTTCCTTTCTAGGTATCAAATGTGCTGTTTTTGCCAATGACTCTATCATAGTTAGATGCTTTTCCAAATTGGTGTTACTAAATTGTTTTGCATGAAGCCCAACATGCTGATGCTAATCTGGTGTTAGTTGAGGATTATAATTTATGATGAAAGAGATTAATGCTTGATGGATTTCTCTGCTTAACTTCATGTATTTCATCTCGCTGACACAGCTGACTCTGCTATTGATTTGCACCGTAACTTTAGAATGTGTTGTAGTTCAAGCTTTGATTACATTGCGTTTCTTCCACCGCTTTGGACAACCAGCGTTATTTCTGTATGTGTTTCATTTGATTTTGAGATTAATCTACATGACTTTAGCATTGTTACTATAGGGAAATAAACATTCTAAACTTTTACTAAAGGTGTGGTTATTCATGACTGAAAGGTCATGGTGCGTGACAATTACTGACTCCCTTGCTTATTGATTTTATTGATTACTAATGATTGTTGAGTATTGCTTATTGATTATTGATTTATGTACTGGAACTATGGTAAGAACTTCTTAATTGCGAGTCAAATGGTTCATCGACCTATTTGCGTCCCCTTGGAAGTTTACTTATTAAGGTCTGACGCGCTAACACAACTCTGTATGTATATTCCCAGACACCCATTTCAGGTGTTTCCATCATATGCTCAAGTAGGCAATCCCATCATTTTTCAACTCCTCTTCAAGGGTAGTAAGTGCTATATCAATGCAGTTTCAATGTGCTAGGGATCCACATCATATACCCAAGCATTTGCACCACACATGGATGAACGCTTGTTGCTACCACACGCACATACATGCACACATAACATTAACTAAACACACTTACACATTTAGAACTACGCGAATGTGCACTCACCAGAAATTGGCTTCCACCTATTTGCGTGTTTGTCCTGTGGATCAAGACACAGTGGCTGATTTCCCTGAGGCCTATATAAGTTTTTCGAGTAGCTTACTTCGAAAGCTGCCAGGCAATGACCACAGTGCAGAGTGGTTTCAATTGTATTTTCTGAGCCACGGAAACCAGTGGAGGTATTTGAGGGATGGCATGTCTGAGCTGCTTTTTTAGGTTGTTTGGTCGAGTCTTGCTGCATGGTTTTGCAATATCTCTAGATTCGTGATCTCTTTCTTTACCCCACTGAGCCCCATCTCTTTAAAGTCTCTCTCACTCTCACACACACGGGTATACATCAGTCATGATGCTATCCGAAATGCGAAACAGACCTCTCACAGTGGTAACTCCACACACAGTTCACATGCATCCCAGCTTTAGTTTCAAACCCTTCATCACATAGTAAAAAAACAGCAGCGTTAAGGTGGTTTTCCGACAATTTAACCAATGTCATCAGTGAGATATAAGCGGGCCTCTCCCTGGATAATCGAATGTTCTTGTTCCAGTGAAGTTGCTGCTATGAACTCCAGTCGTTTTCGCTTCTCCGTAGAAAACGTGCAACTCTAGCTTGATGTCATTGATGTTTCCTTTGAGCCGACATGACAGTAGGTGCCGATGCCTGTTTGAAGAGCGAATAATTTAAGTTCCATGCACACTGGTTGAACTGATGACGGTAACCATGGCAGCAGTCCGTTTCCGGGACTCCTTCAGAACAGAGCTCCTCTTGAAAGCAGATGCCTCCTGGGAGAGGAGATCTAAAGGCAGAGGCCCTGATATAATTCGGCACCAGGGCTAGCACAATGGTGCCACAGGCGGGTGACTGGTTTATGGAACCCAGCAGAGACAATAAACAGACAGCAGCTTTACTGTGAGAGGTCAGGCATCACAAAAAAAGGCATGGGAATGCCTGTACAGGCCAACATGAAAGAGCAATCAATGTTCATATGTTTAAAAAATCCCGCCATTCATAACCGACGGCTGATGAGGCATTTATTGTTGTCAGAATATTGGCTAATCTAAATATCTCTCCTAAAATCTAGCAGACAATAGTATCGCCTGATGGAGTTAGGAAAAAAATAACATTCACTGGAAGATATGTCTGTAAATGATATTGGGGGCATAATAGTTATGTCAGACGATAATTCTCACAAAAATAAACCGGCATAGAACCTGAGTCCTTTAGTCCATTTAAGAATGTATTTATTTATTTTAATTTCCAGGTTGACTTTTTTCATTTCAGAGTCCTCTAAGTATCATGTCATTGCTTCCTACAACTCCCGCCGATGTGCTCTGAAAACAGGTGATGGATGTCCTCTCCCAGACTTTCAGCTGCACGTGCTGAAGATGTGGGAAATGAACGGGCACCTCGTTGTATAGGCCAAGTTTTCGAGCTCCTGCGCTACCATCAGTAAGGCAGAGGAGATAGACCCGGCCGCCATCTCAGGACGTCTACTGTAAGCGTTGGTCGTTTGCCTTCTGTTTTAAGCGATCTTTACCAGAGCCCCAGATTCCTATGTGGTAGCGATGTATAAGTATTGAAGTACAAATTATGAGGTCATCGGCTGGCTCACAGGTCCGAGATTCTCCTCTGCAATTCTACGTATGTTGAAAAGACATGGCAACCCCAGGCAGGGCCTCTCTTAAGAGCTCTGCCTGTCCGCACACAGACTTGAAAGTCATGACTTCCACGTGTTACCTCTTGGAAACATGTCACACTTTGAACCTTTTCCGGGTGTGTTTGATTGCGACGTTGTCTGTCGCACACTGATCGCTCACTCCATCTGTCACATACCGCGAGCCACTGCAGTACGTTCCCATGGTTATGTGTTGCCAGGGTATTTAATAACAAATATTCTCACAAAACAACCTTAGCTTACAGGGTCCAAACACATTACTCTTGGGAGCAGCCCGTCTCCCAGATGGGGAGGGTGGGAAGAACAAGAGAGGCTCCTACTTTTCACATGATGGACCTTTAAGCTGTGTTTGAAGTGCAGTTGGAAGAGGGGAGGGGGCTGGGGGTGTGAGGGGAGAGGATCGCCCTGTGCATGTCTGCAATTAATTTATTTTTAATTGTTGTTAATATAGCGCAAACCTTAGAGGTGGGACGTCGCTGTGTTCTTATCAATGCACCTTCAGATAGCCCCGCTATTACAAACAACCTCCCTCTCGCCCATCTGCTGGATAACAAGGGACACCCTATTTACAGGGACATCCTAACCACATTTAATGCCCGTGGCCACCGTGTGCACCAACGCTGTCCCATGCATGATAAATTGCTGAAATATATACCACACATGCTCGGCGACAACTCCCAGTGTGTGAGTGCCATTGTTTTGTTTTTTCAAGGACAATGTTCTCCCCTCCTTTGGGTTGGGATCTAGTAAGCTGCCAGGGCCTGACTGGCCACCTATTATTCCACCAGAGTTTTTTCTGTAAGTTCATCTGCTGTGTTGGTGGTTGCACTTCCAGTAACTATACTCTGCCAGACAGTTCAGTAACTCTAGTTTCGGTTGGGCCACCACCATGGTTGCACTGGGATGCAAAATAGGCCCAGGCACCCTAAAAAAGTGGCCCACAATTACGGATTGTGCATTTTCACAAAACACTGCTTCACTGTTTTAAGTGTTATGAAAAGAAGGGGAGGGTTGTCTAAAAGAGGCCTATTTTCTTAACTTCACGGAGGTAAAAAAAAATGCAAATGCTGCCAGTACTCCGTGTGCACGGATTAGTTCACACTGGTGAAACACACCTGAATATAAGTGAGGCCACTTCTGCTCAGGCCCCCTGCCTGCTCAATCTGTATACATTAATGGGTGGGCCGGCCTGTGAGAGACTGGGAATGATACCTGTGCTCTTATGTAAAAGGAAGATAATAGAGTCTCATCTGCCCCTGGTAAGGCCACTCAGACCCCCACTGGGTCGCTGGTGGCATCTGAACAGCACAACACAAATCGGCCTCCACGCTGCCCAGAAATCGGCCCACAGCTGGAACTCAGATACCGGCCCATCGCTCATTGCCTGAGTGCCCACTTGTTTCTGGAGGTAAAAAAAGGGTAGATGGGATCAAATATTTTTGCATTAGAGATAAACTAAGCAGCAGAGTGTAGAATGGCTTAAAGAGGAGCAAGACATCATACCTGTTCACAAGTCAAGCATGACTAGGACAGCTAGCTATAAGTCTGCCTTTGAAAGAAAAGATCTTGGATTTTATAGTAACTTATTTTTAATTAGTTGTTATTAACCAGTTGGTCTGAGGTTGTTTGTCAAATTTGTGAGTTGAGCATCAGTATGTAGGATGGAATCTAATGTGAAGAAGAGGGACTTTGCATTAGTGGCAATGGTAGGGGCAAGCCTAAGAATATTCTGAATCTGTGGGACAGGTGGCCAATGTGGGAGGACTCTCCTTGAAGCTGATCTTCAGTTAGAGCTGAGTATCATCTGCAAAGTAGATCCCTAGTTTTGTCAATGTCCATGAAAGGTTAAACTTCAAGGATGATTGGTGAATATCAAGGACCCATGATCACCAAAAGGTACTAGGGAAGGTTCATGATTGTTTCAGATCATTAATTACATTTAGAGGTCTGTTTCTCAGATAAGAATTAAATCTTCATCAAAAAGGTGTAGGGTGAAAATAGGACTCCAGAGTACAATGGTTTCCGTTCTGTGGCTAGAGCAGAAATCTGAGTGAAACTCACCCAACAGTCGGTTCTCAGTGGTGTAGTCCACAAGCTGGTTTTTAACACATCGTTCTAGTAGCTTAGCCAAGAGGCAAGGCTACCAATGTGTTAATAAATGTTCATCCGTTTGGGGTCAGCAGCTAATTTCTATTGAAATTAGCAAATGCAACCTATTTAAAGATGGTAAGATACAAATCCATGCAATGTTAGAAATGGGGCCTTTGGTTGGCAGTCAGGTTACCCCCTGTCCAAGCAAGGACCCTCACTCTAGTCAGGGTAAAAGAGAATCACACTCAGCTAAACCCTGCTTACCCCCTTGGTAGCTTGGCAGGAGCAGTATGCTTAAGTTCAGAGTGCTAGGTGTAAAGTATTTGTACCAACACACACAGTAACTTAATGAAAACACTACAAAATGACACAACACAGGTTTAGAAAAATAGAAGTTATTTATCTAAACAAAATAAGACCAAAACGACAAAAATCCACAACACATAAGTCAAGTTATCAATTAAAAAACAAAAAGAGTTTTCATGTAGTTTTAAACACAACGCTAACGTTGTTAGAGTGAAAATGTACCTTGGTTGTGTCAAAAATAACCCCGCACAGGCGAGTGTGTGTTAAAAAGGGCTTGCGATGCGTTTATTTCACTCACGAGCGAGACCTTGCGTCATTTCTCCTTTAGTCTGGTCCGCGTGCATCGTTTCTTCTCTTCGCAGGAGAGTGATGCATTGATCCAGTCAGCACTCTCGGGTCCGGGCAGGCCTTGCATTGTTTTTACACACCCAGCGGTGTTAGCGTCGGAAATCCAGCCGCACGATTATCTGAAAACCACGCAGCGCGGGTTGTGATCTCACCAGCCTCCGTCAGCGATGCTGTCCATCGTTTCTCCCGCCCAGGGTGTCAATCTGCGGGTCACATTGCAGGCGAGCGTCAATTTTCAGCCGCTAAGCCGGCGGCACGTCGATTTTTCAGCCGCCAATCGGAGTCGCTTCGATCTTTTCCCCGCACAGCTTTCTGTGCGTCGATTTCTCACTCTTGGGCTGCCAGCTTCTCTTTTTGGGGTCCCAGGAACTGGATGGGCACCACTTGGCAGAGTGGAGTCCCTCCAGAGAGTCCAGGTGCTGGCAGAGAGAAGTCTTTGCTGTCCCTGAGACTTCAAATAACAGGAGGCAAGTTCTAAATTAAGCCCTTGGAGATCTTCACAAGAAGCAAGGCAACATACAGTCCAGTCTTTGTCCTCTAGCACAGACAGAAGCAGCAACTGCAGGATAGCTCCACAAAGCACAGTCACAGGCAAGGCGCTCTTCTTCCTCAGCTCCTCAGCTCTTCTCCAGGCATAGGTTCCTCTTGGTTTCCAGAAGTGTTCTAAAGTCTGTGGTTTTGGGTACCCTTCTTATACCCATTTTCCCATTTGAAGTAGGCCTACTTCAAAGCAAATTATCTCTTAATTGTGAAATCCTGCCTTGCACAGGCCAGGCCCCAGACGCTCACTAGGGGGTTGGGGACTGCATTGTGTTCGGGCAGGCGCAGCCCTTTCAGGTGTGAGTGACTGCTCCTCTCCTCCTTCCTAGCACAGATAGCTCATAAGGAAATGCAGACTACACACCACCTCCCTTTGTGTCAGTGAGAGGTGCAACCAATTTCTAAAAGTGGCATTTTCAAACACACAATCTTAAAATCAACTTTACTAAAAGAGTCTTACATGTAAGAAAAGGGAAGGTTTAGGCCTGGCAAGTGGGCACACTTGCCAAGTCGAATTTACCGTTAAAACTGCGCACACACACACACTGCAGTGACAAGTCTGAGACATGATTACAGAGCTATTTAGGTGGGTGGCACATCCAGTGCTGCAGGCCCCCTAGTAGCATTTGATTTACAGGCCCTGGGCACCTCTAGTGCACTTTACTAGGGACTTACTAGTAAATCAAATATGCCAATCATGGATAAGCCAATTACATACACATTTTGTAAAGGAGCACTTGCACTTTAGCACTGGTTAGCAGTGGTAAAGTGCCCAGAGTAACAAAAACAGCAAAAACAGAGTCCAGCACACATCAACAACCTGGGGAACAGAGGCAAAAAGTTAAGGGAGACCACGCCAAGGATGAAAAGTCTAACAATGCTAGAGTAAGCATTAATAATTCGGAGCCAGAGCTCACTGGCAAGATGTCGTGGACGTTGGTAAACTCTGTATGATAGTTTGTTGTTATCAGTCACTTTCATAATGACTTTGTGATGGGTTTTAAACCATTCTTTTAAGCTGTTTTATAACTAACAAGAATATTATGTCATTTGAATGGGGGAAAACATCTACTTCTGTTCTAATTTTGTGTTTTTTTTTTAACTGAGCTGTTATTGTACTTGTAGTGTGGCAGTGCATATGATGTACAAGTGAGGGTAGTGGGAATGTTTGCTTCTGCTGTATCAGGCTGTAGGTGTGGGAGAGAAATGACAGATATGGTCAGCTTGAGAAAAATGCATACCCGGACAATGTGGGCCGGATGTCGAGGGTTATTTAGTAGGATGGAGGCAGCATGAAGGCCATTTAAAGTCTACACAGAGGTGAAGGTCTTGCCTGAAGAAGGGGAGAGGTGAGCAGCCTCAAGGGAAGCTTTAGGCTTTTCGAATGTATACATTGAATGAATTAATTTTCAAGAGGGAGATTCTTTCACAACATGGATAGAAGAATGTCTCCCACTTTATTAACAGACTACCAAAGTATTTCTGGTTTTCAGATAAAATATTTTTATTCAAGGTAACCCTTATCTTGACTAACAGCCTTTAAAAGCTTATTTTATCCACGGGGTCATTTTATGTATTTTACATCAGTATACTATCAAATGTAATTTATGTTGCTGAAAGAATTGCAGCTATGTGCTCTACATGCATGTCAAAATACTACTTGAGTCCGAGTCTTTGGGAATCCAGATGCTTTTTGTTGCGCTAGCTATATATCACCCTGTGGTACGTTATTTATTGAGTGCCATAAATACAATCTATTAAGATTTTCTGGGGAATCACATGAAGAATTTAATGCTTATGGCACTTAAATCCACATGGTACAGTTAATACTGTACACTTTCACTCTGTTAACTTCTGTCAGGTTTCACCTACCGAAATATAATGAAGGCTGAGACATTTAATGCACCCGATAATTGCTGGATGTAGTAAATACCAGCCAACTTGAAATTCTGACGCCTGCACAAACAGGTGTTTACATAGGATTCGGAAAACATTGACACTGTCTTAATCAGGGCCTCAGTCTCTACATTATCTCCCGAGTCAGCACGTTTGGAGTGTTCCTGGTGTTATTGTATCATTCTTGTGATGCATTAGAGAGCACTGGGAAGTACCGATCTCTGGAGTGCTATAAGGATACCAGCAAATACACTGGGAAGATTGTGTAAAGAGTTTGATGTTTCTACAGCATGAGCAATAGTGAATGTTGGTGTCATAAGAAGTGGCATAAAGTACGAAGAGTCAAAGCTTTTTGTTTCACTGCTTGATTGAAGGCCAAGAGTTAGCTGTTTCTGTACCTCCGTGACTAAGGTGGCAATCTGAGGCTGGCTTGAGAAATCATAAAGTATACTTCCTAAAGCTTGCATCTATTTTGTATGCAGATAATCTTAATAACCACAAGTGAACATGCTGTGTTGGGGTTCTTGTTTATTTTAACCAGTTTTGCCTACAATGGATTTGCTCTGCAATTGTTCCAAGAACAGCAATCCTTCATCATTGGTTCAAGTCATCGTAGTGTGATTTGGCAGAATCTTGAACAAATTGTACAAGGTGGAATTACGAATACAATGTAATGAGGTTACAGCATGCACCTAGAGAGCTTGGAAACAACAGGTTGGTTTATTGCCATTTAATAGTTATCAAAGTTGCAGTTAGATGGGGTGGGGCGTGCTGGGAAAATCCTATTTTAAGTGCCACGACTTATCAAAATACCAAGCACTAGCAAAGCCACTAAGTCTAGACCTAGCAAGCTAAATAATGAAATAACAGCACATGTCATTCCCCATTTCAAGATGCATGAACAATGCATGTGAGCTATGTGCTCTGTCATTTTAGTACACATTATAGCCCCTTTGATTATGGCATTTTGCTTCCTCATAGAATGATGTTAAAGGTTTGGGGGTCCAACCAGAGCAGTAATCCTATTAGTGTGGGTGGTGCCACCCTCATGCCCAGGCTAGAGCACTACTACTGATGGGTGGCAGCTAAATTTAGTAGTAGGATTCAAGTCGTCGTCTTTTATTTGAACCTCAATTGGGACATTTCCTATTGGCAGTCTTTGATAAATCTAAGTAGTAGGTCATAACTGAACCCTGCCCCTATTGTGCCTGCCTGTGAGTGCTTGAATAAACATGAAAGGAATACCGAATTTGTGGTGTCTTCTGAAAGTATGAAGCACCTAAGTTGATGGAACTCTCCATTGGGTGAGTGGTTGTCAAAGATTGCTGTCTCCTCTTTCTCCCAGCACATTCCCCTGTGCTGCTCCATTATCATTCCCCATGCTTATGGTTTTCAATATCCATTCCCAAGAAGGACCTTCTATGTTCTGACTAAAATTGAAAACAGGTTCCACCTGGTCAACATGTGAACTGAGAGTGAACACTCCAACAAAGACTTTGAAGCCTGCGAGTGGTAACCTGGCCAGTGGCATGTCACCACTGTGCACACCCTGCAATCTGACCAGGCTGTACCTGAAAGCCTGCATACCAGATGTGATGCAGAGAAGACATTGACTCCCATGCGCACCTGCAACTATCATATAGGTGAGACTGGCTCTCCACCTGCTGTACTCTGCCTCCACCATCTGGCTCTACTTGAACTAGACGGTCTTTCCTCACCCCAGCCTCCAGTAGTACGCCTTGATTGTGCAACCATCATCAAGGCCAGATCGATTTTCTGCTAGATGCACACTGCAACCACAATCAGACAGCTCAGTCACCTAAACTAGAAGTTCTACCCCTCCCCTAACCTCCAAGGCGTGACTCTGCAACCCACCATGACAACCTGAAAGTCAAAAGTTAAAAAAGGAGGCCCTTGGCATTTCCAAGGACAGTGGCAATACTTGTTGGAAGTATTGCCTAACTGATCCAGATGTTGGGCACGCCTCAGAAAACGAGTGTGACAGTGATGCTGTACTCAGCATATTATTATCTGTGCTTCTCAGAATATTCTGCATTGATATTATATTCTGTTCTGAAACATTTAATTATTGCAGTGCAGTCTTTTTCCTAACCTGCCTGTTTGTGTGTTAATTTTAGTGTTCTTAGCGACTGTTATGTTATGTGGATTTGTAGACCCCAGCTAATCACCTGGGAGGGTATCCAAGTGCTGAGGAGGGCAGGCCTGGGGGGAGGATGCCTTTTTCACCTGGAAGAGCCATGTCCTTAGGTTCCTTCAGAAGTCCATGAGGGCGGGGGAGGTTCTGAGGTGTTGTGGGAGGTTGTTCCAGTTCTTGGTGTGAGGTATGAAAAGGAGCATCATCCACATCTGGCCTTCTTGATGCAAATGAGGTGTGCTCTTGCCTGGAGCGCAGATGAAAGGTGTCTGATGGGTTGGTAGAAGTTGAGGCGGTGGTTGAGGTATGCTGGACCTGTGTTGTGGAGCCCTTTGTAGGTATGGGCGAGTAGCTTGAACACATATCTTTCCTGGGCTGGGATCCAGTGGCGATTGTTGAGGTGTGGAGAGATGTGGTTATTTCGCAGGATGTTCAGAATGAATCTGGCGGTGGCGATCTAGGTGGTGTGGAGTCTGTGCAGAACATGGGTTGGCGTTTCCATTGTCAAGTCTACTTGTGATATGAGCTTAGGTGACTGCTCATCTGGTGTTAAGTGGGATCCATTTGAAAATTTTGTGCAGCATTGGCAGTACGTGGAATCGTGATGAGGCAACAGCTTTTATCTGTCTGCTCATGGAGTGGTTGGTGTCCAGGATGATCCTGAGGTTCTTGCCATGCTCTGAAGTGATGTGGGAGGCATGTTTGGAGGGCCACCAAGAGGTGCCATAGAGGGAGTGGTTGTTGCCAAAGATTAGGACTTCAGTTTTGTCTGTGTTGAGCTAGAGGCAGTGTTTTTTCATCCAAGCAGCAACGTTGCTCTTGAAGTTAGCAAAGTTTGCTTTGCTCACTACTTTTGCTTTCTAGAATCTGTTTGAATATTTATCCCATCCCTGCAACATTCTCTAAGATCAGAAAGTGGACTTCCATCCTGAAGCATTTCTGTCAACCAGGTGCAGCAAGAAAAACAGACTGCAGAGAATAAGTCTTTCTGCTATCTCCCCTAAAATAATATTTGTGCTTACATTCCCTTTTCATGGAGTCTCCATTAGTTTTCTGGTCTCCTAAGTCTGTAAATGTACCAACAGCCCTTTCTGTCTCCTCTTTCTCCTCGTGACTGTGATGCATTAGGTATTATCTTTCCTCATGTGTGCTTGTTAAACCCATATGTCCTCTCTTTCTTTGTGAGAATCAATCCCCAATAACCGCTCTGCCTCTTATATTAGTTTCTCATGTGTACCAATCAACACACATATAACATACTGCTCTTTTGCCTATTAGCATCCCTTTCTCCTTTGTTTCCACGTGGTCATTGACCCATTTT
The DNA here is from genome assembly GCF_031143425.1 of Pleurodeles waltl. NCBI lineage: Eukaryota > Metazoa > Chordata > Amphibia > Caudata > Salamandridae > Pleurodeles > Pleurodeles waltl. Next base: position 782,021,870 of record NC_090439.1, read on the forward strand.
TAATCTTTGTTATTCTCATTAGCTACAGTGACCTATTTCTGTGCCCATAATTCACCTATTTAAGGTATGCTCTCACTTGAAAAAACGCATACAACCCTGTATCGTCCCCTTTTATATTCATCAGCCTTCATATCTCCCCTTCCCTCTTGAGACCATTAGCCTCCATGTTTACCAGAAATCTGTGTCAGTGTGCCTTGTACGTTCTTCACTAGTGTGTGAAACAATTCCAATTTCTTCTCCATTCCCTTTTGCCAATGAATCATTTTGGGCCAGATGTACAAAGCCGTTTTGTATTTCTTAACAGTCCGAATCATTTTTTCGGGCCGTTAAGAAATGCAAAATGGGCTTTTCTACAAAGCCCTTTAAAGAATCGCAAATTGCGATTTTTACCCTGTAGAAATCTCAATTTGTGATCCCCTGAATGGGAAATCATAAATAGGAATTACTAATTTGCGGTTCCTATTCAGATGTACAAATCATTGCCTAAATGCGAATTGGACATTTAGGAAATGCAATTACCATCGACTTTGAGTAGATGGTAACCATGTGCAATGTAAAAAAAGCACCCCAAGATGCTTGTTTTAAATTGCAATAGAGCACACACATGCCCATTGGGCATGTGTGTGCTCTACACGTGCACCACTATTTTTGCGGGGCACCAAGAGGGCCTCTTGCCCATTGCCATCCTTGGTTTTGCAAGGAAAGCTCTCATGCAGTGGTATAAGAATCCAATAAATCTATGGTTGTCACCGTTTTGTATTACCCCCGACTTCAGAAATCATTGGACAATTAAGTGAATTATATTTATTTTTAAGTTCTGTTCCATTTGATTCATATTGTACTCTATTGGGTTTTCTAAAATATATATGTTGGAGCAGTTTCTAAATAATTAGGAACATATGTATTGTTATTAATACAAAACAGACTTCATGCCTTGTTGATATAAAAACTGCCATAAAGTAACTGGTTGTGGTTTATTGGTGTAGTTAGACCCTAATTAACATATGTGTAATAAGTGATAACGGTGGAGAATTACATTACGTGTCCCCTTTCTAAAATGAATTAAAAATTCTATCCCTCTAAAACCTATTTTTGATTGCTTGAACCTATGTTCCAAGGAGTTACATGTTTCCCCCTGTTTTTATACAATCACACACTCACACACATGGGGAGCCAGCACAGCGGGGGGGTCTAGATCATTATAGTGCTAGGTAGCTTAATTGTTCAGCTGAAAGCCATCCCTATTTAAAGATGATCAATGGTCATTTCAGATCAAAAGGTATGATAGTAATGCCTAAATGTTTGCCTTTTCTGCGACATGAAGATAGTACTTAACCTGTCTGCAAGATTTGGGCGAAGCCCCCACCTTTATTTTCCCCATTTGGCCAGTGGTGTAGTGGGTTGCTCTTTCACCCTACAAACATACAATGGGACTTTGAGGTATTTTAAGGTTTGTGAGATGGTAGCTGTGGTACATAGAACTGGAACTGCAGCTGTCCCTTCTGAAGCTGTGAAGCCTGTTGTTTCATTCTACCCTGGGCGCTGGTGACATGAGTGTCTTTAGTTTGCGGGATCTACACTTCCATCTTCCCACCCCCAGACTCTTCACCTCCTGCTCCTAACTGCAGGAACAAACACTGCCCTTCACAAATGGGGTACAGTTGTTCAGCAAATGAGCCAAGAAATCAAGGAACACACATTTTGAAATTCCCACCCGGGATAGGTATGACACTTACAGGTAATGCAAGAGTGTACTGCCTTGGTGGTGTTCACCTTGGGCCTGGCCCTATTTGGACATTTACATGATAAGTAACTTCTCACAAGCATTTACAGATTATTCTTTCATTCTGATTTTATTTTAGATTCGCTCAGAAAAGTTAAAAACATGTTATTTTCAGCCAACATTTCATTTGATGATGTAACCACATTAAAACAATATTTCCTATTTTAACGTATTAATATGTTTTTGATTTTCTCCGGTTTTAACCACACAGCCTGAATCTACAGTCCAGCTTAATTCTTTTTTTTTAAAGACGTTTTTTATTGAGTCAAAAACAAGAACATTAACTTAACATTGCCAGAACAGAGATATGCAGTTGTGGTTATATATATGAATAAAGAATATTGGCCTTCATTACAACCGTGGCGGTAGGTGTTAAAGTGGCGGTAATACTGGCAACAGGCCGGCGGTAAAAAAAAAAAATGGGATCACGACCATGGCAGAAACTGCCAACACAGACAGCCACTTTAACACTCCGACTGCCACGGCGAAAGCAACAAACACCGCCCGGGGCGGTACCAATGCCATCAAAAGCACGGTGGAAACAGAACACAGAAGGGAAACCACTCACCTCTCGACACTCAACAAAGAACCAGGCCGCCATGGAGCCCAAGTTACAGCTCCTGCCCATGCTGGTCTACCTCCTCATCTACCAGGAATACAAAAGGCAGCGGCGACGACCACGGTGAGTACTGCACCTGGTACACAGGGGTGGGGGGAGGAAAAAGAGAGTGACACCCTCACGCAACACACTACTCCCCCACCCCCGCCCTCACCCACAACACCATACACACAAACACATCCAATAACATTAGATTTACACCCGTAACCCCCTGGAAGAACGCAAGGACAAAAGGAATTGAGTTAAATCCGTGATATATTAGAAATAGGCAGATATACGTAATGAATAGAAAAACCGTATTTACAAAAATATACAATATGTACATAAGGCCATACATTGTCCCTTCCAAATGTCCGTGGGCCACTGGGCCAAAAATCATGGGCCAAGCCCACACTGGACTCCTGCCTCAATACGGAGAGAACACTGCAGGGGAATCAGGTCGAAAACACACAGGCACCTCAGGGTGACAGGGAAGGGTGGGTACCTCAGCCGGAAGATGGAATAACGCCATTGCTCCTCGAGGGGGCTCCATGCCCACTGCTTCGTCCTGGGGAGTGCAAAGCCACAGTCTCTCAAGTGGATGTTTTCTTCCACTAGTTCTGGAGGGGGCTTTGTGCCCAGTGTGCTTCATCCTGCCAAGGATAAGGTGAGTGAGTGCCTTTCTCCACTGGTTCTGGAGGGGGCTTTGTGCCCAGTGTGCTTCATCCTGCCAAGGATAGGGTGAGTGGATGCCTTTCTCCACTGGTTCTGGAGGGGGCTTTGTGCCCAGTGAAGCAACACTTGTGGTGTGGCAGTTCACATTCCCTCACCTGGGTGTCTGAGGCAAGAGATTTGCAGGGAACAGGTTCCATGATAGTCCATGGAGGCAGGGCTAGACTCCATCCTGCGGCGGCTAAGGCTGCAAACTGGTGGTAGTGCTGGTGGGGGTGCTGCCAGTGGTGGTGGGAGGGTTCAGCCCTCCTCCTGCAGCCTCGGATGGCTGCCCACAGGGGCTGCTGCTGGTAGTGGTCCTTCTGTCAGCGGTGCAGGTGGCGGTGGTTACGGCGGGGCCTGCGGCGGTGCTAGCGGCGGTGCATGTGGCGGTGCTGGCCTTGGTGCTGGTGCCGGTGCTGCCAGTGGTGGAGGGAGGCTCCAGCTCTTCTCCTGCAGCCTCAGACGGCTGCCCACTGGGGCTGCTGCTGCTGACAGTTGTGGTGCTAGCGGCGGTGCAGGTGGCGGTGCTTGAGGTGGTGCCTGCGGCGGGGCTGCTGCCAGTGTTGGCTGCAGTGCAGGTGGCGGTGCTGGCAGTTGTGCTGGTAGCCACCAGGCCTTCACCTGCAGCCTCCAGCGGCTGAAGTGCCTTGCCTGGTGTTTTCTGCCCCTTTCTCACCTTGGCAGATGGTGGTGTGACCTTGGGTCTGGCTGCAGGAGTTTTTGAGGAGACCTTGCTGGGTGGTTCGTGCTTCATGGCCTTGCTGCATGCTGTCCCCTTCTTCACCTTGGCAGGTGGTAGAATGTTTTTTTCCTTTGTAGGGGTTGCTCGCACACTGGCTGGCCTGACGGCTGCCCCCTTTGAGCCTCTGTGAGTTGAAGGTACTACAGCGGATGTCGACTTGGTGGCTGAGGTGCTGGCCTGGGTTCTGGACATCCTGGCCCGAGGGGATGGATGGAGGGTGGGGGGGGGGGGGGAGCAGGTCAATGTTTGCCAGGAAAAGCTTCTTAGACACACTGGGGCGGGGAGAGGGTTTGGGAGTGGAGGAAGAGGGAGTGGTTGTAGGAGGTGTCTGTCTGCTGAGTTTGGGTGCAGGTGCATGAGCTGGATGCTGTTGTGAGGTGGATGGCGGTTGGGTGGGTGGGTGCTTGCTTCTGTGCACTTTGGGAGGAGGGGTCCCAGACACACTGGGAGAGGACAAAGGGGACGTGTGAATGGATGTGGGGGAGGTGACTACTCGTGAGGGGTGTGTTGTGATGGGCTTGCTGGTGATGGAGGTAGTGGATGAGGATGCAGAGCATGCAGGTGTGAGAGTAGATGCTACTGGGAGGGAGGTGGACGATGAGGAGGAGGGGGACACAGTGGAGGCAGTGGATGTTGATGTGTCTGCATGGGGATGGTGCTTGTGTGAATGCCTGTGAGATGAAGTGTGGTGCTTGTGTTTGCCTGAGCCACTTTTGTGTGTTGATTTGGGTGAATGCTAGTCTGAAGGTGTGCTTGGGATAGGCTGTGGTTGAGGGGATTGGGTCTGGGTAGAGGAAGTTGGAGGGGGGAGGCTAGAGACAGGTACAAGGGCTGCCATCAGTGTTGAGGCCAGAGCCTGAAATGCTCTCTGTTGGGCCGCCACACCAGAATGAATGCCCTCCAGGTATGCATTTGTTTGTTGCAAATGCCTCTCAACACCCTGGATGGCATTCAGTATGGTTAACTGCCCAACAGTGAGGGATCTCAGGAGGTCAATAGCCTCCTCACTGAGGGCAGCAGGGTTGACTGGGGCAGGGCCTGAGGGGCATGGGGCGAAGGAGATGCCCACCTTCCTGGGTGAGAGGGCACAGGAAACACACTGAGGGGCTGCTGGGAAGGCGGTGCTGGCAGGGACGGTGGCAGCTGTACCTGTTGTTGGGGTGGGCACAGAGGTGTCCGCCACCACCTGGGAGCTTCCATCAGAGGAGGAGTCGCTGTCTGTGGTCTCCCCTCCTGTCCCCGTCGTAGTGCTTCCCTCACCATCCGTCCCACTGGTGCCCTCACCGTCGGTGGATTCGGCCTCCACGCCCATGTGTGATGCTGCTCCCTCCGTCGCCGGTGCCTCTGCTCCTTCACCAGATGATGCTAATGCACACAAGGACAGGGTGCAAAACAAAAAGGGGGGGAAGAGACAGAGGATACACTTGGTCAATGCCAGCAACAACACTACCGTTGGCATACACAACACACAGGGAGCGGCCCTATGCACTAGGCCATGCCCAACTATTTACTAAGGTAGTAACCAGCCCATGGGGTACAGTGCCTACTGCCATTAGCTGCACACCTGAAACCCACAGGACCCTGCCCAGTAGTAGATGCCCACTAACACTATTGGGGTAGGAGTGCTTCAGAGCCTGCCCAACAAGGGACCTACCCTGCCATCTTCGCCCTGGCCTAGGAGCACCCATAGCCCACATCCCCCACCCAGGTAACTCTGAACGCGTACAAAGTCTGGATTCTGAATCTGTACTCACCTCCTTGTTGCTGCTGTGATGCCTTCAAGCACTCATCTAACTCCAGATAGGCCACCCCAAGGATGCGGAACATCAGGGGGGTCATGGTGCGACGGGCACCCTTTCCTCATTGGGAGGCCAGCCCCAGCTGGGCCTCCGCCGTCTTCTTTGCCCAGCAGCGCAGATCCTCCCACCATTTGCGGCAGTGGGTGCTCCGCCTGTCAAAGACCCCCAGGGTCTGCACCTCCTTGGCGATTGCGCGCCAAATATCCTTTTTCTGGTGGGTGTTGACCTGCATGGAAAAGACAGCAGAAAAGTGAATTGGTCAACCATCCGGACCGTCATACTCATGGCCCACCAGATCCTTCCCATCCCATGACGCACATATACTGACCACCTTAGATGCAGCACTCTGGCCAGGACGATTCTGCCCCCCCCTACATGTGGCTTACACACACAGTACTCCATACATTCATGGCCCACGCATCATGCTCACAGTGTACTCACCTGTTTGTCTGGAGGACCGTAGAGTAACTTGTACTGGGGTAGGACCCCATCCACCAGTTTCTCCAACTCCTCCGCAGTGAAGGCAGGGGCCCTCTCCCAAGACACATGAGCCATTGTCGCTTCCAGACACAGGTCACAGCAGCACTTGCAGTGTAGGTCCTCTCCTGTTGAAGGTCAGGTAGCAAGTGAGTGAACAGATATAAAATGGCGGTCACGTCCACGGCAGTGCGTACCTTCACCGCCGGCGTACATCACCATTGGCTCCTGGATCCCATAGGGCCCAATGATAACCAATGCAAAGATGCATGGCGGTCTTCGACCGCCTACCGCAACGGCGCACAACGCCAGCGGAAATACCTCATTTCCACTTGTCCCTCCTCACAGGGCAGCAGCCGCCATTTCAGGGGGGGGCACAGGGCATGGCACCTAACTGCGTCACAGTGGACATTGGCACAGCAACAGATTGTCAGATTCGCATACTGGTTCTGTAAAGCAAAGTAATCATCATTAGTGCAATAGTGTGTGAATATGACCCTCTGCTCCCCGTTGTCTTCCATAGGCTTCAACCACTGAGGCTGAATATGAAATGGCGGCATCCTCCGGTGTACAGACCCCTGGTGGACCTTGCGACAATGGAGGACAGACACATTATCATAACCTACAGACTTGATCGTGCCACAATCTAAGAACTGTGTGCCCAATTGGAGCCAGACCTGATGTCAGCTATCCACCAGCCCACAGGTATCCCACCTCTCGTGCAGGTCCTGTCAGTGCAAGTGGTTCCTACCAGACAACAGTGGCCATGGCATCAGGGATGTCTCAGCCAATGTTTTCCAACGTGTTGACCAGAGTCTTGTCAGCCCTGCTGAAACACATGCACAGCTACATCGTATTCCCCCAGGTGGATGATTTGGCCTCAGTGAAAGCTGACTATTATGCCCGGGGACATATCCCCAACGTCATTGGTGCCATTGATGATACACATGTAGCATTTGTCCCCCCCCCCCGAAAAATGAACAAGTTTACAGGAACAGAAAAAGCTATCACTCTATGAATGTGCAGATGGTGTGTTTGGCGGACCAGTACATCTCCCATGTGAATGGCAAATATCCTGGCTCTGTGCATGACGCCTTTATCTTGAGGAATAGCAGCATCCCATATGTGATGGGCCAACTCCAGAGGCATCGTGTGTGGCTAATAGGTGAGCCCAAGGTCCCCACACAGTATAAGTAGGTGCCTGGGTATGTGGTTGTCCATAAGGGTTAGTGTGTGTCTAACAGTTGTCCCTCGATATTTGCAGGTGACTCTGGTTACCCAAACCTCTCATGGCTACTGACCCCACTGAGGAATGCCAGGACAAGGGCAGAGGAACGTTACAATGAGGCACATGGGCGTACAAGGAGGATTATTAAAAAGGCCTTCGGCCTCCTGAAGGCCAGGTTCCTGTGCCTCCATCTGGCAGGTGGATCCCTGTACTACCCACCCAAGAAGGTGTGCCAGATCATCGTTGCATGCTGCACAACCTGGCCTTGAGATGCCAGGTGCCTTTCCTGCAGGAGGATGTGCCTGGAGATAGTCTTGTGGCAGCGGTAGAGCCAGAGGACAGTGAGGAAGAGGAGGCAGAGGAAGAAGATATTGACAACAGAAGCAATATAATTCAGCAGTACTTCCAGTGACACACAGGTAAGACACTGGAACGACACTTTACTTTTCAGTTTTATGTTGGACATTGTACATGGCAGCCTGTTTCCCTCTCGCTATGGCCACTGACTGTACCCTTTGGCATCTCTATTTTCAGATCTCTGTGCCCCATTCTGGATCCTGCTATGTGTACTGCTGCCCACCAAAGGTCATTTCAAAGTAAATTTCAATGTACATTTGACTTGCAATGCTTTGATAATGTTGAACTAATACATATTTGAGTCATTTGGCAGACTCTGGATTAGTATTTGTTCCAAGGGTGTTTATTTACGTGCTCATAAGTAGAGGGGAATGTGCAATGGGCTGGGCTGATGGTGAAGGAAATTCCAGGGTAGAGTCCAGTCTCTTTGTATCACAGGTGCATTGTCCAATGGGTCATAGGAAGGGGAGTAATGGCAGTTCAAGGTGGACAGGGTGACAGAGTGGGACAGAAGGTTGACAATCAGGAGAGTCTTATTTCCTGGTGGGGGTCTTGGCAATGTTTGCTTCTGTCTGGATCGCAGGGAGCGTTTGCGGGGTGGTGCTCCTTCTGCAGGGGGTGGGGTGCTGGTGGCCTGTTGTTCCTGTGGTGGGGCCTCCTGTCCACTAACGCTGGCGGAGGTGGAAGGCTGTTCATCGGTTTGGCTTGTGTCAGGAGCCCGTTGGTGTGCCACTGCCTCCCTCATGGTGTTGCCCGTGTCAGCCAGCACCCCTGCAATGGTGACCAAGATGGTGTAGATGTTTGTGAGGTCCTCCCTGATCCCCAGGTACTGTCCCTCCTGCAGCCTCTGGGTCTCCTGCAACTTGGCCAGTATCTGGCCCACCGTCTCCTGGGAATGGTGGTATGCTTCCAGGATTTTGGAGAGTGCCTCGTGGAGAGTGGGTTCCCTGTGCCTGTCCTTCCCCTGTCGCATAGGAGTCCTCCCAGCTTCCCTGTTCCTCAGTCCCCTGAACCGTGTGCCCACTGCCACTGCCCCCAGGTCCCTGATCGTCCTGTGTTTCTGGGGTTGCCTGGGGTCCCTGTAGTGGTGGACACACTGGTGATTGACGTGTCCTGGGGACAGTGGCATGGGCCCTCTGGGTGGGTGCTGTGCTGGTGTTTCCTGAGGGGGAGGCTCTGTGGTGGGTTGGGACTGTAGCAGGGGAATCAACTGTCCAGAGCTCACTGATGGGCCAGGTTGGTCATCCTGATCCAGGCGTGCAGAGCTGCTGTCATCACTGTGGGCCTCTTCAGGGGGGGACTGGATGTAGCTGGCACCTCCTCTCCGGTGACGTTGAGTATGGGTCCTGTGGGGTTGCAAATGCAGTGTTAGTGGATCTGCGTGTGCCATCGTGTGCATGGGTGTGTTTCCCTGTATGATTGTGATTTCTGGGTGACACTAGGTGAGTGTCTCTACTGGGCATGCTGTGGTGATCGGTGTCCATGCAGGTCTGTGTTGGGGGTCCATGCATTGGTGTTACATGCAGGGCTTGGTATTGGGATGGGTGGGTTGTGATGGTGGGGTATGTGTGAGGTGGTGGAGTGATGGGTGTGAGGGTAGAGGTAGGAGTTTGTGATGGCATGCAGGTACAGTGGGGGGATAAAGTAGTAAAGATGTGACTTACCAGAGTCCAGTCCTCCTGCTACTCCTGCGAGGCCCTCAGGATGCATTATTGCCAAGACTTGCTCCTCCCATGTTGTTAGTTGTGGGGGAGGAGGTGGGGGTCCACTGCCATTCCTCTGTACAGCTACTTGGTGTCTTGCAATCACGGAATGCACCTTCCCCTGTAAGTCGTTCCACCTCTTCCTGATGTCATCCCTTGTTCTTGGATGCTGTCCCACGGCGTTGACCCTGTCCACGATCCTCTGCCATAGCGCCATCTTCCTAGCAATGGACGTCTGCTGCACCTGTGATCCGAATAGTTATGGCTCTACCCAGATGATTTCCTCCACCCTTAGCTCCTCCTCTGAAAACCTGGGGTGTCTTTGGGGTGCTATGGATGTGGTGTGAGTGATATGTGTGAGGATGTGTGGGGTGATGTGTGGGGTGATGTGTTGGGGTGTATGCTGTGAGGTGCGTGTATGGTGTATGGGTGATTGTGTTCTGTGGCTCAGATTGAGTGGGTGCTCCTGGCTTGTGTCTCTCTCTGTTTGAAATCTTTTTTTTTTCGTTGAAAGTGTTGTGGGTAATGTGGGTGTGTGTTTTATAGTGGTGTGAGTGTGTGGGTGTGGTGTGTGTATGGGTGTCAGGTGTGTGTAGTTTGAATTGTCCAATGTGGTGTTGTTTTGTAAATGTGTGTGTATTTTGAGCGCAGCAGTGTCTGCCGCCAATAGTTTACCGCAGTTGAAAGACCGCCGCAGTGATTCGTGGGACATGATACTGTGGGTGTATTCCTGTTGGCGTAACTGTGTGGGTTTTTGCTATCACCAGTTTATCACTGACCTTTGGTGTGGCGGATTTGTGTGGGTGTCTATATAGTGGCAGTTTTCTCAGTGTGGGTCATAATACCCATAGCGGAATACCGCCGCGGTCACAGTGTGTTGGCGGCCATCAGCACAGTGGTAGGCGGCATTTACCGCCAGGGTTGTAATGAGGGCTATTGTACTTTTAAATGCATACTAAACATGTAAATGAATTAGGCATAGACAGCAATATAGTATCAAAGACTCCAAGTTTGAATAAAAAAAGAAGAAAGAGAAAGGGAGAGGGAGAAGAGCTATAAGGATAGAAAAGGGAATCAAGTGATAGCCATGTGGAGAAATAAGTAATAGACAGTAGTTACAGCAAATGTAAGATGAAATAAGTATATATAAGATGAAAAATAGGAAATATATTGACATTTTTTTAAAAGGAGGAGAAAAATCAATTTCCTTCGCAGTGCGTGAGATATAATTACCTAATGGCAACCTTAGCTGATGACGTTTGAAGAAAGTTCCTGTTGAATCAAGCTTGTAGCTGTCAAGCCTATGATGATAACATTCAGAATTCCACCACTGTCTGAGAGTAATGTTCTCCGAATAGTTCCAGTGAGAAGTAATAATAGAGATTGCAATAGAAAGCAAGAGGTCCACCAATTTTCCAAGAGGCTTGAATGAACTCCAAATTTTGTGTATGCCACCCAATAACAGTAACTCATATGACACTGGTAAGGAGATCTGAGCTATTGCTGAAATGTGAGACCATATTGAGGACCAAAAAGTCAAAAAAACATGTGAAAGTCAGTACCCTGCTGAGTGTGGCAGTGCCAACGATTGTCATATTGTGTTAGTCTGAGTTTGTAAATGCGTACAGGAGTGTAGAAAAGTCTATTACAAAAAGAAATCCATCTTCATTCTACTATATCACACTCACAAGTGCTGACAATTGATGGTGTCGCGTAGGCTCTCATTATCCTAATGAGACTACTGGATTTTGAGCGGCAAGATCGTCCACAGTATGGGGGACTGAGTCTGACCCACGGTGGATGACACTTGTCACTCTAAATCCGAGTTTTGCTCCGGCTAACTAGCAGTGCCTCATCTCTCCCAAATGGTAGAGACATTTGGGCAGCCGAGTGCATGACATCTTAATACTTCTCAGGGAAGTTGTGGTCACTCAGGTCACAACCGGTTCTCTCATACACAGTGCAGTCTCATATATAAATGACAATAGAAGCAGTGTAAGTTTTAAAGATTGGTTTAATAAAACAACTGCATTTTAGATAGCAAAGCGTGAGCTGCAATAACCAGAACTACACAACACAGTAATATTAAAATAGTAACGATGAGAGTGAAGAACAAGAATAAAGCTATCATAGTGCCGCTAGGTTATTCTCTCTCTAAGTTATATTTTCAAGCACAGCCTCTTAAGCTCCAAGCCTGCCTTTCAGGTTCCCCCGGGAGGACATCGACCCTCATACCTGAGCAAAGGCCTGTAATCTGCATCATCATCTGCAACGGGGCATTCAGCATACAGTTGTGGATCCCTGGCTGGAATCTCCCTCTTGACGTGTACTAGGACTAGAAAGTGTTTTTATAACTAACATGCAGATGTTCTAAGAAAATGTCCCTAGGTAAGGATATGTATTTTCTACGAATGCTGGAGACTAAACTTCTACCACGTTTACCAGCAATGTACCAGACTGTAGCCTTGACTGAAGCACATTTTGATCAAAAATGCATTATTTGAGAACACAGTGCTGAACTAAGCTAAACAGTGTGATAGTGGAAATTAAAACAAGACCGTAAAAACTGGTTATTGTAAAATAACAGTGCGACACTGAATAAAATATATCTAGGGCAAAGTGCACAGCGGCCTAGTATGTAAAACTAACGTGCATGAATCTATATTAAAAATGGCTACACTACAACGGAATGATAGAGCCTATTACTGAATCATCGCTTTAAAGCAAAGAAAAAAGAAGTAATCTCTAATTTTACACAGAGATGTTCTTTAGATATAGCAAACCTGTAAGGGCATAATAATAAAGATATAATACATGTTGTTAAGTTTAGAGCGGTACTATAAACACCACTTAACAACCACTTATACTTGAGGGTTCTTGCTTACTAAGATCCATGCAGCATGATTGATTTCATAAATAAATTTCAAAGAGGCGGTTACAGATGAGTACTCCAGTGGTACCACAAATGTAAAAAACAAAGCATGCTGATTGGCAGAGAGGGCTTTTTTTCCCCCATCGGCCCCTTCAGTACTGTGGGAGCTGTACCAGCCCCAGAGTTCCAACCTGATTGAGGGATTGAATGGATAGAAAAGGAAGGAGTAATAGAGGTTTGGGAAATTTGAGTGAAAAGGGTGGGAAAGATGTGTAGGAGACAGTGAATGAATGAAAATGAGAGTAGATGGGCAGAGTGAGTGGATGGTAAAGGAGAGGCTAAAAACAGATGGATGTAGGAGAAGAGGGTAGGGAAAGGAGTGAGTGTATGGGAGGTAGAGTGGGAGTGGAAGGGGGTAACATTGAGGGGCAAGTGCAAGACTAATGAGAGTATGTGAGAGAACAGATGGAGAGGGCATGGAGTGATGTTAAGGAGTCGGGGGAGTGGTAGTAGTTGGTGTGAGACAGCTGATGGGAGGAAAGTGGGGATCGAGATCAATAACTTAATAATTTCATCAGATATGTGAAAGATGTCCCCCCTCAAATCTGGCCTTCTTTATATCTATCTCTCTCTCTATATATATGATATTATATATATATATATATATATATATATATATATATATATATATATATATATATATATATATATATATATATATAAATATATATATATATATATATATATATAAATATATGCTGCAATGCTCCAAAAAGGACACCCACACTGTGGAGGGTAGAGCCAGTAGGACGGCAGAGGAAAACTGCTTATAAATATCCAATCCAAAGTCCTAAAGGAAACGCTAACCTGGAATATTGATGCAACTAACGCTTTTCAGCGTATCTATTCACTAAAAAAACAAAGGTTGCAGAGACGTTATAGTTAGCTTTAGATTTTACAAGCACAAAGCCATAGAAATTCAGCTGTCAACCAACAGGTAGGTTACAAACGTGGGGTGCTCGGGGACATAGGTGCACCTTTGGTGTTGGGTTTCTGTGTCGGCGAGCCCTCGTGGTTGAGTTGTCCTGTGGTCTGAGGCAGCAGGCATCATTGGGGAGCCCGGGAGGGGTGAAACCACAGTGGACTCGAGCTCAGGAGAGCTGGGAGACTTCATTGACACCACAGGCCCACTTCAACGTGAACTGGAGGCAACAGTTGCAGTGATTGTTTTAGGTGTCTGGTTTCTCTCACCACAGAGGCCACAGGAGAAGGAGCCTGCAGTCAGAGGCTGCAGGCGATTTCAGGGAGTCCAGGAAGGGTGAAACCACGATGGACTCAAACTCTGGGGAGCTGGGGAACCTTGTTGGCACCGGTGGTCCATTTCACCTCGTGTTGGAGATGGCGACTGCAGTATTGACTTCAGGTGTCAGTTGTTGGCAGTTCCAGAGGTTTCAGAGTCCTTTCTTACGAGGTTTTTGGTGAACAGGTTCGCTGTTCATGGGATGTCTTGAGTCTTTATTGGAGGCAGGCAGTCAGGTTTTAGGAGTCACAGCTACTAGGCGATTCGACTTTAGCACAGATTTTGATGAGGGATGCAAACAGACTGGCAGGGTTGGTACCAGGTCTGCTGCTTCTTTTCTCTTCTTCTGCTGTTGTGGCTCTTCGGTGTTCTTTATCTTCTTAGGTTGTCAGGATCTGCTTCTCTTGTGCCAGGGGCTCACCTAAATACTGAATTTAGGGGCATTAGGGGTGTGTAGGGTAGTAGCCAATGGTCTACTGACCCTTGCGGTCCCTTGCCCCCAACATGACAACTTCCTGTGAGAAGTAGCCATATCCCTATCCCAGAGGTCCTAAGTATGCCATCACAAAGATGGCTACTTCTGAAAAATGGTGTCCACCTCACAGTAGCTCCACCGGGGGTGGCAGGCCTACATGACTAGCTAATTTTACCACCTGTCCAGGTGCCAAATGGTCCCTGGACAGGGTGGGTGGCTTCCTTCCCTGTGAGGGGAGCCAAATTCACATTTCAAAGGCGGCAGCCCTTTGAGGCTTGCCACCTTAGGAAGGCTAATCAACATGTCATCCTATGGGAGGGGGTGTTACACCCTTCCCAGACAGGTTTTTGTTCTAGGGCTCCTGAGAGCAAAAGGCTCTTGCCCTAAGGGTCCATAATGGTGTCTCGGGTGGCAGGCTGGTACAAACCAGTCCATGAGCACACCAAAGGCTGGTAGAGTTTCAGGGGCATCTCTAAGGTGAATATAGTGGTAAATCCATCACTGGCATCAATGTGGGTTCACCAATATGAGATGTTTGATACCAAGCATCCCTATCTTCAGTGAAGCCATCATGTAGCTGGGGAACTCATTTTCACCAATGTCCAATACATGGTTTAAAATGGCTTCTCTGGTCACTTGCACTGCAGTAATGGAACTGGCCAGCACAGGGACATATCTGCTCATGCAGGTATGCCCTCACATGTAATATTAAGCACCATGCCTTAGGGCTGTCAGTCATGCTATAGGGTTGACTAAACATATTACATGCAGTGATAGGGATGTGGAACACAGGGATGTGTGACATGTTGTGTTTTCAGTTTTGGTTGCACCAAGACACACAGCCTGCAGTGGCAGTCTGTCATGTGCTTGGTGAGGGGTGCCTTAGGGTGGCACAATTCATGCTTCAGCCCTCAGGGACCCTCTTTAGTACCCCAGGTCCTGGCTACCAGGGGTACCATTTACTAAAGATTTATAGAGGGTGCTAAAGGATTTGCCAATTGGTCAGTTTTGGGGCAAAGAACACTGGTACTGGGGACCCAGTTGGTAGGGACCCAGTGCACTTTAGTCAAAGTTACATCAAGTACCAGACAAAATGTGTCAGGTACTGCAACAAAAACCAAGTTCTCTATAGCCTTACACTTTGCATACATGCCATGTGAAGGATTGAGGCACGTTCTGTTTGAGGAGTGTGTATGAAGTAATGAAGACCATGGCACCTTGTTATTGTTCAAGTGTGTGAAATAAGGTTGTTGGTTGAGGGGGATGAAACTCTATTCAAGCAATACCCACTATCCTTGTCAAGCTGAACCACAAGAAGTCACTAAACTAACACCTACGTAACCCTCTGGCTACTTGCACAAAAAGCAGTCATACTTAACTTAGAGGCATTGTGTAAAGTATTTATGCAGCACTGAAACAATAATAAAGTGAAAACACAACACAAGAAAATCCCACACCAATTTAGAAAAATTTAGTAATATTGAATAAACCATTTGACACCAAAGTCACAAAAATCCAATAAGTAAAACCGGAGATATGCAATTTCAAATATTTAAGGTAAGTATTGTGTTTAAAGCACAAAGCAGTAGTGCTAACTGTTTGTGCAAGTCCATGTGAAAGTCACAAGTTCTGGCCGACTGCGTTGGAGTGCAGGATGGATACACAGACCAGGTTAGTCCCACTGAAAATGTTGCCTTCTAAAGTCCAGAGCAAAGAGTTCTGTTTGCATTGGAGAAGGTCCCAAGCAGTAGGGAGAGCATCACAGGTGGTCTCTGCTGTAGCAGGAAGAGCAGGCTGGGCATCATGAATGGTTGTCATTGTAGCTCGAAAGTTCTGTTGGGTGTCACAGATGGTTGTTGCTGGAGCTTCACATTGATGGTCATTGCGACCTCTTGATGCTGTAGCACAATGTGCAGATCTTGCCTTGACGGTCGCCTCTGATGGTCGCTATAGTGCAAAGAGTCAGGTTCACCGGAACTTCTTCTTGACGATCAGAGCGGGTGACAAGATCTTGATGTGAATGGCCCATTTTGCGGTTTTAAAGAGCCCATCAGGATTTCTCCTTTTCTTTTACTACTGCCACACCAAGGGCCCAGGACCTGGGAGGCACCTCTTGGGTAAAATGAACTCACTCCATCAAAGGCTAGCAGGGCTCTGGCAGGTGCAGTACAGCAGGTGAGCTGGCAGTTGCAGAGACGTCTCTGGATCTTGTTGTGTCCCTGTAGCTCAGAACAGGAGGTCAGTCAGCGGACCCTCTGAGTCACTCACCTGGGATGAAGGAAGCAGATCCAATCTTCTATCTCAGCAAGCAGGGCAGGCCTTAAGAAGCGGGCAGTAGGGCGCCCTCTTCTGTAGTATCCACAGGCCCAGGAGCGTACTGAAGAGAGGGTCTCAGGATCCTCTTTTTAAACCTAGTGCCCACTTTGAAGGGGGAGAAGCTTCTGAAGTTTCCCCCCAACTGAGGTATCTGGCATTTCCTACCTCCCTGTTGTGGTACCACTCTCTGTAGTCACATAATAGTATAGTGTGAAGTCCTGTGTGTGTGAACTTGGCCAGTGCCTTTAAAGTGCAGGTGTGGTAAGTGACAGCTCTGCATGCCCATTAAGCCCATCCTACCAACAACTACACTCCCTTTTGTGATGCTGTCTGGGAGAAATACATAAAGGCCAATTACACCCAGTCATGCGACCCAGGATAAGGCTGCAGGCACCAAATAGGACAAGAAAATGGCAACTTTCTTAAAGTGGTAGTTTTATATTTGTGACTTAAAATCTGACTTAACCATTAAAGAGGGTTTTAAATTATAATTCCCCAGACACCAAACATGATATTCCTACCTGCTCCCACTCAAAAGCTATCAGTTATTAAATGTAATAAGGTAACCCAGTGTTATCCTATGGGAGCGGTGGCCCTTGCAATAGTGAAAAAAGAATTTTTGCGTAATTCACTACAGGACATGTAAAACTTAAAAGTGCATGTGAATCTTTCTAAATACGATGCACCTGACCTACGGGCTTATTAGGGCGTACCCTGGGGTGATATATATATTAAAAAGGAATGTTTAGACTTGTCAGTCAGGACTGCAACATTTTTTCGAAGGGCTACTTAAGTGGATGGCACAGTAAGTGCTGCAGGCACACTAGTAGTGTTTTTATTTACCACCTCTGGGTATATGGTATACCACTTTACCAGTGAATTACAAGTAAATTACATGTTACAAATTACAAGTAAATTAAATGTGCCAATGAGGTGTAAGCCAATGTTACCATGTTTAAGGGAGAGATCACAATAAAATTAGCAGTAGTTAGCAGTGGTAAAGCGTGCAGAGTCCTAAAGCAAACAAAATCTTGTTCAGAAAAGAGGAGGAGTGAAGGCAGAAAGTTTAGGGATGAACCTGCAGAGAGGGCCAGTCCAACACCACAGTATTTCTCTCGATCATACTAGCTGTGGGTGTTCAGTGCTAAGTGAAGAGTAAAGTACTCTTATAACTTTGTATGGCTCACCTGAATTCCTCAATGACCCTCATAACAAATATGTCATCTTTGTGAATATGTGGCACTTTCTGATGCTCCAGGACAGCCTTGACGGCATATGGTACTTAACACTACCCACTAATAAAGAAACATTTAAGTGAATTAATAGATACAATTAAGGTATGTGAGTGTTGCAAAGCACCCCTGGATTTCATTTAGGGGTCGCTTGAGGTCGCTGCTGCGACCCCTGGCTTGCCCCTTGTGACCCTTGTCACTTCCTTTGCGACCCCCAGCCTCAGAGGTGGCAAAATTAGTGCCTGTGGCACGAGGGCCAGCTCGACTAATGGGCTTCAGTTGGAGGTCCACTTACCTGTTTTTTTGTCAATGTTTTTATTACACAAAAGGTGAATAATATGATTCACTATTTGTGTAATAAAAATGGAGTACAAATAGCTGGAATATGACTCTATCTGGCAGCTAAGGTATGCAAAAAATGCTTTCAAATGTATGTAGTATGCATGTTTGCAGTTGAGAGTGTGTATGAAAGAGAGTGTGTGAATGTGTGTACATGTAAGTGTGTGTGAATCACAGTAAAGGTCAAGTGGCATCTAATGTCACTTCTGCTACCCCTGGCATTTTGGTGAATTGACGCTCATAAAAGCACAATCAAAGCACTTGTGTTTATGTACGCCTGCATAAAGGCGGTCTCTAATATGGGAAAGTGAGTGCTCCAAACTGTAATAATTCAACTAAAATATTAGCTGCCATGACCGAATAAGCGCGGTTTCATTTATGAACCCTCAATTATCACTTTTAGCAAAATTTCCTGCTTGGGTACAATCCAAAGGCAAAGCAACGTAGGAAAGTGTCCGCCAACACTAGTTAAGATTGTTGTTCATAAACCAAACTTCTCTCCATTCATTAGCGGACGTCCTGCTTTGTGTTTGCGCTGATTGACTTCATTTGCAGTTAATGTCTGCCACGTTATCTGCGCTGCCATTTCTGTAAGTCGTGAGAAAGCAGGCGCTATTCTAGTCGCCCTTCAAACGTGTTTGATTCCCACCCCCCTCCATAACAGCTCTTTCAAACTCTCTGCCTGGATCTGTGATCTGCAGGGAGGGGAGCGGGAGGGGCCGCTTTGCACGTATATAATGTGCGCAAGCTTTTCTGCCTGGCATGAGGACAACAAGCTACAAATGTCACCCGGGGGCCCATCGTGCTGACAGCATGGCACATGTGCTTGTAAACTGTCTCAAGGAGGATATTTGATTGCCTCCTTTCTTCTCTGCTCTGGTCCCAGACAAAGGAGGGCTGACCTCTTACGTGACCTGGCAAGTGCTGAGATTCCCGAAACACATTTCCCTGTTGTGTCCCACCGCTTAACAAAACGAAAAAGAAGCAGCCTCTGTACGCTTGAATGATGAGATGAAAATAACTGCTGTGCTGGTCGTAGAGGGTGCCGAGTTTCACCTCAAAGTGCGCCCCGGCAGTTTCTCATGCTGCCCATATGATTGTTGCTGGTTATTTTTATTTATTTATTTTTAGAGGGGGGTTCTGTAATTGCCATGTGCACTGTGTTCCCACGCTTCTATTGTTTGTTCCTTCGAGTTTCCGATGCCTGTCACGTGTGCTAATTAGCTGAAGTGGCTGGATGACTGTAAAGACGTGTGTCCCCTCCCAAAGGGCTACAGGAGATAGTTTGGTGTAAAAGAACAGGGAAATCTATGCTGTGTGTATGTGTGTGTGCACGTGTGTGTGAGTGTGCCGTCATGTGGCCTCCATTACCTTCACGTGGCTCCACTGCCTTGAACGTCCACTTTTCTATGCTTTGGTGGATTGAGGGGATGCAACTATAAGAGACTTGTGGTAGCAGTATAGTGGACCCTTCTCTGTCAGGGTGGGAACAGGCTTACGTCACTGGTCATGACTTGAGTTTTAGCGTCAGACCCCAGTCACCTGCCGGGCTCCTTTAGCTGCTAAAGCAGGGGCTTCAAGATGCCACTGGCTCTGTGCATGCATGGATTGGAGGAGGAGGTGCTCTGCACATGGTTTGCATTCCATCCTCCTCTTGCATATAGAGATGAGCTAATGGTACCAACTTTTCCAACACCAATTATTACCTTTTAATATTTTTTATCAGTGTGTGACTGAAAAGGACACCGTCCCCTTCCCAGACTAGGATGCGGTATACCCTACAATACAGGATAAGGGATAGCTTTATTCATTTTAGGAGATAGTGGTTGCCCTCTTAGATATAATTGTTTCAAAGAATAGCACTTTGAGATATAAGTAGTCTATAGGTCTAATCCATGTTCGTTGTATGTGCAGATTTTCTCATCTATCACGTGTGTTGATTTGCAGTGATTTGCAATGAATTGGCACTGGTCTGCCCACAGCACAGTTAGAAATAATAATCCCATATAAAGATGTCTGAATTACTATTCTTAGTTTTCATAATCTGTTTTATATCCCCATGGGTTATTTTACCAGAATTCACACTCATGTAGGACTCACCTGGGTGTTACTGTTAGAAAGAGAATATCACTCGGCATTTAGATTAATCTGGATTCCCCTTTTGTCCAGTAGTTTATATATAATATCTCCCTCCTGTCAGGGTCCCCCAGGAAGTCGAGTCTGCCCTGGTAGCACTGTCCTACCAGGGTGGGGTGAGGTCGCGGATGATAAAAACATGACACAAATACATGTATGAGGTCTCCGCTTCCATAAGAATGATCTTCCCTTGAGCAGTGCCTGGACAGAAGTTCTGTGATGTCTATTTCAGACACAGACCTATTTACCTGCACCAGGAAACAGGTAACTGTTTTTCTGTGTATCACCTACCATGGCTGTTGTGATTGAGTGTTAAAAATCACATTCACACTCATTCTATGTGGGTTCCCCTAGAAGGCATGTTGGATGGAGGGTAGGTACAGTGATTATACCTCCAGTGCTGATGTCAATGAACTGGTCTTTGGGTTCCGAACAAAGGGCACTGACCCCTGACTAAAATTTGGTAGTGAGCATTGGAAGCTTTATCAGCCTGGGCATATGCTCGTTTAAGGTAATATGAGGACAAAAATATTGAAAAAAAGTGTCTCTTCAGTATGAAGTAAAGATGAGTCGGGGAAACGAGAAGAGAGACAGCTAGAACCAGAAACAGGAAATGTGATTTTGACGCCAAACATTCAATAAGAACTGCCTTGTTTTCTGGTAGTGATTGGATGAACATTTGTACACCAGTGGGCCACGCACCATGGTCCAAATCCACTAAACCCATAAGTACTGTAAAACATTCAAGAATGACATAAAACACTAAAGATGGCAGGATCTAGAACAAAGGTTGAGTGTCCTTGTATCAAGTGGCTATGGATGACAACATGCTGAGGAGAATGGAAGGTGTGTCTTATAAAATTGTACACAATGTCAGAAAGGGTGAATGTACTTACAATCCTCTACTAAGGGCTTAAAGAAAGACTCAGCGAATAATGTGTAAGCCAGGATTCTTAAAGGACTATGGCCCTCATTATGACATTGGCGGTAAATCCCGCTTACCGCCATGCCGTCTGCTGCCAACATACCGCTGCGGTTTCCTGCTACCCATATTATGACCCACACATAGCAATCCGTCACTATACAGACACACACAATTCCGCCAGGCCAAAGGTCAGTGATAAACTGGTGATAGCAAAACCCACACTATTACGCCAACAGAACTATGCCCAGAGCATTATGACCCTCGAATCACCGCAGCAGACCTTTAACCGTGGTAAACCATTGGCAGTACATACCACTGCGCTCAAAATACAGACACACATACAAAACAACACCACATTGGAAAATTCTAACTACACAGACCTGACCACGTACACACACCACACCCACACACCCACACCACTATAAAACACACACACACATTACACACAACCCTTTACAACTCAAAAAAATTGACAACTGAGAGACACACCAAGAGCACCCACAGAACCAGAGCCACAGAACACCATCACCCATACACCAACCCACGCACCTTACAGCACACACCCCAACACATCACCTCACACACCCTCACACACACCACACACACTACACCCATGGCACCACAAAGACACCCCAGGTTCTCAGGGAGGAGCTAAGAGTCATGGTGGAGGAAATCATCCGGATAGAGCCACAGTTATTCGGATCACAGGTGCAGCAGACATTCATTGGTAGGAAGATGGAGCTATGGCAGAGAATCATGGACAGGGTCAACGCCATGGGACAGCACCCCAGAACAAGGGATGACATCAGGAAGAGGTGGAATGACCTACGGGGGAAGGTGCGTTCCGTGGTAGCAAGACACCAGATAGCTGTACAGAGGACTGGCAGTGGGCCCCCACTTCCTCCCCCACAACTAACCAATCAATCAATCAAAAAATGTGTATAGCGCGCTACTCACCCGGAGGGTCTCAAGGCGCTGGGGGGGAGGGGGGACCGCTACTGCTCAAACAGCCAGGTCTTGAGTTGTTTCCTGAAGGAGAGGTGGTCGTGGGTCAGACGGAGGTGGATGGGGAGGGAGTTCCAAGTCTTGGCTGCCAGGTAGGAGAAGGATCTTCCTCCCATGGTGGCTTTTCTAATGCGTGGCACGGCGGCGAGGGCGTGGCTGGTCGATCGTAGCTGGCGGGTGGGAGTGTAGAAGGTCAGGCGGTTGTTGAGGTACCTGGGGCCCAGGTCGTGGAGGGCCTTGTGTGCGTGGGTGAGGAGGCGGAACGTGATTCTCTTGCTGACGGGGAGCCAGTGCAAGTCTCTCAGGTGTCCGGAGATGTGGCTGTGTCGGGGGATGTCAAGGATGAGGCGTGCGGAGGCGTTCTGGATGCGTTGGAGTCTTTTCTGTAGTTTGACCGTGGTTCCGGTGTAGAGGGTGTTACCGTAGTCCAGTCGGCTGGTGACGAGTGCCTGGGTGGCCGTCTTCCTGGTTTCGGTGGGGATCCATCGGAAGATCTTTCGGAGCATGCGTAAGATGTTGAAGCATGATGAAGAGACGGCGTTGACTTGTCTGGTCATCGAGAGGGAGGAGTCCAGGATGAAGCCCAGGTTGCGTGCGTGGTCCGTTGGTTTGGGTGCGCTGCCCAGGGCAGGGGGCCACCAAGAGTCGTCCCAGGCAGAGGGTGATGATCCAAGGATGAGGACTTCCGTCTTGTCTGAGTTTAGTTTCAGGCGGCTGTTCATCATCCACTCGGCTACGTCTTTCATCCCTTCGTGCAGGTTGGTTCTGGCGGTGGCTGGGTCGTTGGTGAGGGAGAGGATCAGCTGGGTGTCGTCGGCGTAGGAGATGATGTTGAGGTTGTGATGGCGTGCAATGGCTGCGAGGGTGCTCATGTAGACGTTGAAGAGGGTGGGGCTGAGTGAGGATCCTTGTGGTACGCCGCAGATGACTTCGGTGGCCTCGGATCTGAACGGGGGAGGCGAACTCTCTGGGTTCTTCCGGTGAGGAACGAGATGATCCACTCTAGAGCCTTCTCTTGAATTCCGATGTTGCTGAGGCGCTGCACTAGGGTGCGGTGGCAGACCGTGTCGAACGCTGCGGAGAGGTCCAGGAGGATGAGGGCCGCTGTTTCCCCATTGTCGAGCAGGGCTCGGATGTCGTCAGTGGCTGCGATGAGGGCGGTCTCGGTGCTGTGGTTGGCTCGGAAGCCGGACTGTGAGTGGTCGAGGGATCCATTAGTCTCGAGGAAGGCGGCCAGCTGTCTGTTGACGGTCTTCTCGATGACTTTGGCAGGAAACGGGAGGAGCGAGATGGGGCGGTAGTTCTTGAGGTTGGTGGGGTCTGCTGATGGTTTCTTCAGGAGGGCGCTGAGTTCGGCATGCTTCCAGCTCTCCGGGTAGGTGGCGGTGTTGAAGGAGCAATAGATGATGTCCCGGAGATGGGGTGCGATGACGGAGTCGGCCTTGTTGAAGACGTGGTGGGGGCATGGGTCGGTTGGTGATCCGGAATGGATAGTGTTCATCGTATGGATGGTGTCTTCGGTGCTGACCGGGGTCCAGGCGCGGAGGGTGGTGTTGGGGGGCGTCTGTTTGGTGGTTGGGTGCGTGGTCTGTGCGCCGAAGCTGTTGTGTATGTCGGCGATCTTGCGGTGAAAGAACGAGGCGAGTGAGTCGTAGAGGTCTTGTGAGGGGGTGATGTCGTTGTTTCCGGCGCTGGGGTTGGAGAGCTCTTTGACGATGCTGAAGAGTTCCTTGCTGTTGTGTGCGTTGTTGTCTAGTCGTTCTTTGAATGCTGTCTTCTTGGTGGTGTGGATCAGCTGGTGGTGTTCACGGGACGCGTACTTGAGGGCGGTCATGTTGTCTGTAGTCGGGTTTTTTCGCCAGGCTCTCTCGAGGGTGCGGCAGTTCTTCTTGGAGTTCTTGAGGTCGTTGTTGAACCAGGAGGCTTTCTTGCTGTTGGGCCTGATGGGATGGGTTTTCAGAGGTGCGAGGTTGTCAGCGCAGTTGGTGATCCACTGTGTAAGGTTGTTGGCTGCTTGGTTGGGGTCCGCTGAGCTGGCGGGAGGGTTCTGGCTCAGTGATGTGGAGAGCTGGTCGGTGGTGATCTTGTTCCAGCTCCTGCGGGGAGCCTGTTGTGGGTGGTGGTGAGTCGTGGTTTTTCTGAAGCTGAAGTGGACGCAGCTGTGGTCTGTCCAGTGGAGTCCGGTGGAGTGGCTGAAGGAGATGTACTTGCTGGAGGAGAAGACTGGGTCAAGCGTGTGTCCGGCGTAGTGGGTGGGGGTGTTCACCAGTTGCTTGAGTCCGAGGTTGGCGAGGTTGTCCAGCAGGGTGGTGGTGTTGTTGTCGTTGTTGTTCTCCAGGTGGAAGTTGAGGTCCCCTAGGAGGATGTAGTCGGCGGAGGGGAGGGCGTGAGGGCTGATGAAGTCTGCGATGTCTTCGCTGAATTGTGTGTGGGGTCCTGGGGGTCTATAGATGAGGGTGCCTCTAAGTGTGGTCTTGGGGTCGGTGTGAATCTGGAAGTGGAGATGTTCGGCAGCTGTGAGGGTGTCGTCGGAGTTGGTCGTGATGCGGATGGTGTTCTTGTGGACAATGGCGATGCCTCCTCCTGTCTGGTTGATGCGGTCCCTCCGGGTGATCTTGTATCCGTCCGGGATGGCGATGGCGATGTCGGGCGCTGAGGAGGCGTTCATCCAGGTTTCTGTGAGGAAGGCGACGTCTGGAGATGTGGTGTCGAGCAGGTTCCAGAGTTCCACGGCGTGTCTGTGGATGGAGCGGGTGTTAAGCAGGATGCACTTCAGGTGGATGCTGTTGGTGCTTGGTTTGGCGGGCGCGGTGCGGGTCTGGATGCAGGAGAACTTGCAGGATTGGCAGGTGAAGGGTCCGTGGGTGCGTCTTGGGGCGGCACGGCAGCACCCGGGGATCCGGCCGGTGTTGAGTGCGATGAGGGTGGCGGCTTCGTAGGTCCGGCGTGTAGGCTCGCAGTGGTGGGGGCCAGGGGGTCTGGCGCTGGGCGCGGTCCAGGCGCGGACGGGCGCAGACTGGCTTGCCTTTGGCGCGCCTTTGGCGCGCCAGCTGCGCGGCCGCTGTGCGGCCTCCATATGAGGGGAAGAGGGAGGGAGGAGCAGCTGGGAGGTGGGAGCGGGGCGGCCAATGGGGAGCAAGGGGGCGGAGCTACCGGAGTGTAGCGGCGGGAAACGAACGGGCGGCGATGGGGTGACGCGACGAGGCTGGAAGAGAGAAGAACACGGTGAGGGCAAACAAGGTAAAAACAATACAATACAGTGGAACAATACCAGGGGCACAGGCACTCGGGGTACAGAAGAAAGAGCGGACACAGGCACTCGGGCACAACGAAGAGGGCGCTGGCGCTAGGTCACTGGAGGCGGGAAAAGGCAGTCAGGGCACAGGAGCACAGGGCACAGGAGCGAGAGCGGTCACGCTGGAGGCTGTGAGGCGGTGAGGGGAGCGACCTGCCTGAGAACCAGGGTCAGAGGTCGCTCTCTCTATCGCTGCGCGGCCTCCATATGAGGGGAAGAGGGAGGGAGGAGCAGCTGGGAGGTGGGAGCGGGGCGGCCAATGGGGAGCAAGGGGGCGGAGCTACCGGAGTGTAGCGGCGGGAAACAAACGGGCGGCGATGGGGTGACGCGACGAGGCTGGAAGAGAGAAGAACACGGTGAGGGCAAACAAGGTAAAAACAATACAATACAGTGGAACAATACCAGGGGCACAGGCACTCGGGGTACAGAAGAAAGAGCGGACACAGGCACTCGGGCACAACGAAGAGGGCGCTGGCGCTAGGTCACTGGAGGCGGGAAAAGGCAGTCAGGGCACAGGAGCACAGGGCACAGGAGCGAGAGCGGTCACGCTGGAGGCTGTGAGGCGGTGAGGGGAGCGACCTGCCTGAGAACCAGGGTCAGAGGTTTGCTTCTCCCCAACTAACAACATGGGGAGAAGCAAATCTTGGCAATACTGCATCCTGAGGGCCTGGCCAGAGTAGCAGGAGTACTGGACTCTGGTAAGTCAAATCTCTATTACTATCACCCCCCCACCTGCATGCATCACATACCCCCACCCCTATCCTCACCCCCATCTCTCCACCATCTCACATACACCCCACCATCACAACCCACCCATCGCAATACCAAGCCCTGCATGCACCACCAATGCACGGACATCACTCACATCCCTGCATGGACACCCATCACTAAAGCATGCACATTAGAGAGAATCACCTAGCCCACAAAATCACTACTCACACAAGGCAAAGCTGACAGGGCAATCACAACCATACAGGGCAACACACCCATGCAGAAGATGTCACACACAGAAACAATAACACTGCATTTACATCCCCACGGGTCCCTCACACAACGTCACCAGAGAGGAGGTGCCAGCAACACCCAGCCCCCTCACAGAAGAGGCCCACAGTGATGACAGCACATCTGGTCGCCTGGATCTGGATGTCCAACCAGGCCCATCAGGGATCTCCGGACAGTCGGTTACCCAGTCACAGTCCCATACCACCACAGAGCCTCCCCCCTCAGGAATACCACCACAGCACCCACCCAGCAGGCCAATTCCTCTGTCCCCAGGACACGTCAATCAGCAATGTGTCCACCACTACAGGGACCCCAGGCAACCCCACAAACACAGGACGATCAGGGACCTGGGGTCAGTGGCAGTGGGCACACGGTTCACGGGACGAAGGCACAGGACAACAGGAAAGCTGGGAGGACTGCTGTGCGACAGGGGGAGGACAGGCCCAGGGAACCAACTCTCCACAAGGCACTCACCAACATCCTGGGAGCATACCACCATTCACAGGAGATGATGGGCCAGATACTGGACAAGTTGCAGGAGACCCAGCGGCTGCAGGAGGAACAGTACCTGGGGACCAGGGAGGACCTAAAGGACATCCACACCACCCTGGTCACCCTTGCAGGAGTGCTGGCAGACATGGCCAACACCACGAGGGAGGCAGTGGTACATCACCGGGCCCCTGACACTAGCTACACCGATGAACAGCCATCCACCTCTGCTGCCAGAGGCCCCACCACAGGGACAACAGGCCACAAGCACTCCTCCCCCTGCAGAAGGAGAATCACCCCGCAAAAGGTCCCTGCAATCCAGGCAGAAGCCAGAGCACATTGCCAAGGAAATAAGACTCTCCTCATTGTCACCCTTGTGTCCCACTCTGTCACCCTGTCCACCTTGAACTGCCATTGCTCCCCTTCCTATGCCCCCTTTGTCAATGCACCTGTGATACAAATAGACTGGACTCTATCCTGGACTTTCCTCCACCATCACCCCAGCCCATTGCACATACCCCTCTACTTATGAGCACTTAAATAAACACCCTTTGAAAAAATACAAGTATGGAGTATGTCAAATGAATGAACTATGTATTTGTTTAACAAGGTTTAAACACTTCAGTACAACTGTAGAGTATCAACTGGCCCATCTCCAGTCTCATCCTCCTGCAGAAAAGGCACCCAGTGTCTCAAGGCAAAGTTATGCAACATGCAGCCTGCCACGATTATCTGGTTCACCTCCTTGGGTGACTAGTACAAGGATCCACCTGTTAGATGGAGGCAACGAAACCTGGCCTTCAGGAGGCTAAAGGTCCTCTCTATAATTCTCCTTGTTTGCCCATGTGCCTCATTGTAACATTCCTCTGCCCTTGTCCTGGGATTCCTCACAGGGGTCAGTAGCCATGAAAGGTTGGGGTAACTAGATTCACCTGCAAAATATCGAGGGACAACTGTTAACCACATACTAACCCTTAGGGCCCATACCATACCCATGCACCAACATCCACTGGGTGGGAACCAGGGCTCACCTATTAGCCACACCTGGTGCCTCAGGAGTTGAGCCATCCCATATGGGATGCTGCTATTCCTCAGGATATAGGCATCATGCACAGAGCCAGGATACTTTGCATTGACATGGGAGATGTACTTGTCCGCCAGGCACACTATCTGCACATTCATCAAATGAAAGCTCTTTCCATTTCTGAATACCTGTTCATTTCTCCAGAGGGGGGACAAATGCAATATGTGTACCATCAATAGCCCCAATAATGTTGGGGATATGTCCCATTGCATAGTCAGCTTTCACTGTGGCCAAATCCTCCACCTGGGGGAAAACAAAGTAGTTGCGCATGTGTTTAATCAGGGCAGACAACACTCTGGTCAGCACTATTGAGAACATTGGCTGAGACATTCCTGCTGCCAAGCCCACTGTTACTTGGAAGGAGCCAGTTGCCAAGAAATGGAGCACAGATAACACTTACACAAGAGTGAGGATCCCAGTGGGCTGACAGATAGCAGATATCAGGTCAGGCTCCAATTGGGCACACAGCTCTGTGATTGTGGCCCTGTCCAGTCTATAGGTGAGGATGATCTGCCTGTCCTCCATTGTTGCCAAGTCCACCAGGGGTCTGTACACAGGGGATGTCTCCATCTCCTATTAATCCACAACGGTTGTAATCAAGGGGGCAAAACGGGGAGCAGCTGGTCAGTAGACCACATTTCCCAACACTACACTGCATTGCATGTTGTGACTGTAACAGTATGTTTTTGGATGGGCCCAAATGGTGGCTATGTGTAGTGTGATGCAGTTAGGTGCCATGGCCTGCCCCCCCCAAAATGGCGTCCGCTTGTCCTGTGTGGATTGACATGTGGAAATGATGTAATGCCGCTGACGTTGTGCGCCGTTATGGGAGGCGGTCCAGTACCGCAGTGCAACTCCTCATTGGTTGTCATTGGGCCCTATAGGTTGCAGTGGCCAATGGTGATGTATGCCAGTGGTGACGGTACGCACCGCCGTGGACGTAACCACCATTTTCTATCTGTTCACTCACTGGCTACCTGACCTTCAACAGGAGAGGACCTACATTGCAAGTGCTGCTGTGACCTGTGTCTGGAACCAACCATGGCTCGTGTCACTGGAGAAAGGGCCCCTGCCTTCACCGCTGCGGACTTGGAGAGCCTGGTGGATGGGATGCACTTGGCTGTGATGCAGCACTTGGGGAATGCAAGGTCACAGTTTATCACCTGGGTGCCACACCTACAGAATTTGCAGGGTCCAGGACGCACTACAGCCCATAGAGGCAGGACTACACACTGCCCACCAGCGGTGACGGCTGCTCAATAGTGGCAGTGGCGGTGCTGGTGCCAGAGATGCCAGAGGTGGGGGGAGGCTCCAGCCCTTCCCCTGCAGTCTTGGACGCTTCACACTGGGGCTGCTACTGCTGCTGGCAGTGGTGCTGGTGGCAATGCAGGCAGTGGTGGGGGGGAGGCTCCAGTCCTCCAGAACCAGTGGAAGAAGCCATCCACTCACCCCATCCTTGACAGGATGAAGCACACTGGGCACAAGGCCCCCTCCAGAACCAGTGGAAGAAGCCATCCACTCACCGCATCCTTGCCAGAATGAAGCACCCTGGGAATAAGGCCCCCTCGAGAACCAGTGGAAGAAGCCATCCACTCATCGCATTCTTGCCAGGATGAAGCACACTGGGCACAAGGCCCCCTCCAGACTGTGGCTTTGCACTCTTCAGGACCAAGCAGTGGGCAAACCACCCACTAAAGAGACTGTGGCTCTGCACTCCCCAGGACATCACACAGGACATGTAGCCCCCTCCAAGACCAATGGTGTTGTATCATCTTCCAGCTGAGGTGTCCCCCATTCTCTGTCCCCTTGAGGTGCCTTTGTATTTTCGACCTGATGCCCCTGCAGTGTTCTCTCCATGTTGTTGAAGGAGTCAAGTGGGACTTTGGCCTATGTGATGTGGCCCTGTGGCCCACGGACATTGAGGACTAGGCAGTGTCCCTCCATTTGTATATATGTATATACTGTATTGATTTTGAAGCACAGTTTTCTAGTATTTTATCTTATTACACTCACTTTAATCAATTGCTTTTGTCCTTGCATTATTCCTGAGGGGTACGGAGTGAATATGTAATGTTACTGCATCTGTTTGTGTGTATGGTGTTGGGGTGGGGGTGTTGCGTGTGTGTGTCACTCTCTTTTTCCTCCTCCCTCCCTTGTGTGCTAGGCAACAGTACTCACTGTGGTCGTCTTCGCTGGCGTTGCTGTTCGTAGTGCATGAGGAGGTATACAAGCATGGGGAAGATGTGCAACTCGGGGCTCCATGGCATCGTGGTTCTTCCTCGAGTCTCCAGAGGTGAGTCCTTTGCCTTCTGTGTACTGTTTCCACTGTGCTTTTGATGCCGTTGGTACCGCCCTGGAAAAGGTGGCGGATAGGCCAGTTGTAATACTGTGGGCGGAACATTGTCTTACAGCTGGCTGTTGGCGGTTACCGGCGCAGTGCTTGTTGCTACCACCGTGGCTGTCGGTGTGTTAAAGTGGCTGTCTGTGTGGGCGGTTTCCGCCGTGGTCATAATTCCATTTTTTTTCTGCTGGCCTGTTGGCGGTACTACCGCTGCTTTATCACCGACCGCCAAGGTTGTAATGAGGGCCTATGTGTAATACTATATGAACCAGCATTAGGTAACTTTTTTTCTTATCGAGTATGATACTTACGTATGCTGATATTCTTTAGTCACTTATTTTCACCCTTTCCTATTTCTTTCCCTTCTAGGTTATTTTCTCCAGTTTTATGATTTTCTTCTTCCTCCTGTTCATCATGAAATGTCTCTCTTAAAAAGGGTAGGAAGTGTGGTGTTTTGGGGTGGAATCTTGGCCATTAGAACCTAGGGGCAGGAAGGTTAACTGTGTCACTCGGGAGGATATGTGGTGGTTGAAGTCTCTCAAAATAAAGCTCCTGTTTCAAACACTTATATGCCACGCAGAGTTTTAATTATATAGCTACTGTAGGAAATCTGCCATTTACGTGTAGTCACACTATATTTTTTCCCTTTTGTTGGGCTCTATTATTTGCTGGTTTTGGAACTCCTACTTCTGCTAACTAGTAGTAAAGTGTCTGTGCCCCCGTTAATGTGGTTAAATTGGCACATTCCTAATTGGTATATTTAACTTACATATAGGTCCCTATTATGGGGTATAAAATGTACCCAGGGCCTGTTAGTTAAATGGCCTTAGTGGAATGCATTCCTTATTGTGCCATCCACTACAATGACAGCGTAAAATAAGGCTTCAGGCCTATGACTGCAATCATATTGTGTCAGTTTAACCACTATAATTTGATCTGTGAGAATAAAACCTTTTGACAAGTCAAAAACTTCTTTTTGAATCCTACTAAGCCACTCCTATCTATAGCTTGCCACCCACAAGGCAGGGCTCAAGGTATTCAAAAGTGGGACATGGAGAAACCTAATGTTAACATGACTTCACAGTGACTAGCACCCAGAAGCTGTTTTTCACGGTGGCGGGCCAACCTGCCCTATGTAGAAAACCAGAGTACAGATAAAAACTACTAATAGTGTATCTCTAGAATAGGACTAGCTTGAAAAAGAATTGAACAACTATCTTAATAGTTATTAGAAAAAGTGACTTTTAGAAAGTTAATGTTTTCCTCCCTGAAGTTCCTGGAGGCTAAATTTGTATTTGCCCTCCCGTTTCTGACAACTAGTTATTAGCATTTGAATAGGTGTGAAAAAAGTTAGGAGTTCTTCCCAGGAGCAAAAAATAAACTGACCTGAATAGGCAGAGATGATCACTCTGACCCTGACACAATATGCAGGGTGGGACTGTGACTATCCTTCTTGACAATACTGTGTCAGGTCCTGCTGGATTATCAAATTCTGCTTGGCAGGTCTGCTAGGCTTTACATATAATACGGTGGGCACAACTGAAAGGAAGGATGCAAAAACAATTTATGTGTATTCACTGTCTGGTTGCTGGAAACCCCTGCTTTATTCTACCAAACGTCTGTCTCTGGGTTTATTGGGAGTACAGTGCCTGCTCCCAAACTGGATTTTAGTGTTAGGAGTGGGAGGACACTAGGGTTACTATAGTTCACCCCCAAAACACAGCCCCAGGACTCGAGCCCAAGTTTTGTGTGGCTGAAGACTTTCGCCATCTTAAAAATGCCCAAAGTGTGTAAAGTTGGCCCATGGAACTGTTCCCTCATTGGTTAGAGTGTGCTCACAAGTCATTCTTGCCCACTAATTTGTGCTGGGCATAAATGTGGCACTGTCAAGCCCTCTACCTCAGGGCACTCTGGGATTTGAGGAAGAACAGAAGAGCACTGGACCTGCTGTCTGTCACATGAAAGAAACCCTAAATGACTGAACCTTCTACCTCTTGTACCCAGGGCAAAGAAGTGGAGACTCCAAGGGCCATATGGCTGACTTCCTGTTCAAGCTACAGTGATACAACAAGCTACAATAGACTTTTCCTGCAACTACTTAGCTGGCCAGTGGCAAATTGACCTGGACTGGATCCTGCTGTTTTGCCTCTGCCTGACACCCTATGAGTATATGAAGTCCTTGGAGACTTTTGAAGTGTACTCCTATGGTGAATTGGGACTTAAAGGACTAAAGTCACAAGGTAAAATCTTTGATTTGGATAAACCTGGTTGGTGTATTCAACACGTGCTCCATTGCGATCTGAGTCAAATTGCGCCTAGGTCCCAGTCTACTGAGACTATTGACTGTCATTTGCAATTTATGTGCTATTCCTCCTTAAATCTCTAAAAACTCATAGCTCTGGTTCCCCTTATTGGATTTTTGTTATTTTGTTTATTAAAATGTACTCTTTCTTTAAATTTGGTTTGGGAGTTTTATAGTTCTTCGTTGCGGCTATCTTACTGTTTTCGTACTGCATAAATATTTTACACAGTGCCCTAAGTTTGGCCTCTCTGCTCTGTTCCATAGGCACCAGGGGGTTGAGCTCAGGTTAATTTAGTAACTTCAAGAGTGCACCCTGACAAAGGTTGTGACTATTCCTTGAGGTGGCTAGTCATCCACCCCAAATAATAATATATTTTTTTATAGATACTCTTTAACATCTATAACTCTGCCATTTCGAAAACTTTAATCCATCTCACTCGACATAGGTTTGTCTATACTAGAGCATAGTAATGTCCGGATCACATAGGGTCATTTTCATTACATGAAGTCAATTTTTTCTTGTCACAGTACTTACTTGTATAGGCACTATCTAACAGAACGAACTGCTGTGATAAGGAAAATAATTTGGTAGACTATTTGCAAACATTCGGCCCAACACCTTTTGGGTGTTTGATTGCCAGTAGGATGCCTGGAAACCTGACACTAAAGCATCTCTTCAGGCCAACTACTGCAAATGTTTGTGAATCCCAAATACTACATTTGCATCCATTTAAGTGGTACTACTGTGGTTACAGATTTATTACTTTTTTGGCAAACCAGTTACTATACAATATATATTTATGTTCCTGATCTAAAAAATTAACAATGTAAAACTTATTTTTAAAATCAGGAAGACAAGAAAAACTGACACAGACATAGCAGACCCACGCAAAGGACCCCTGGCCCAATTACCAGACTAAGAATGCATTTATTTGTGGGGGGTGTCCCATCCTAAACAGCCCTCTGGAGCTACACCCCTGACGGTATTCGTTTTGAAAATGCATATCCACTTTCTGTCCCTTCCTTATGTCGAGTATAAATATCTTGCTCCGCCAACTTCCCCTCAGATGTTTCTTGTCCATAGTGTATCCTAGACAGGCATCTGAGATCATGGGTGGACAGTGCTGATGCCAGAGTAGGGGCAACACTGTTGTGTTGACCATGATAGCTCATACCTGTTTGAATTGCCCTTTGGGGCCAATAAATTGTCCAGGTCCCAAAGAGCATGTACAGTGAAGAGGATAAACAGGCCCCAATTCCCTCCATCTTACAAACCCCTCATTCCCCCCTGATAAGGAGTCAAAAAAGACATGACAAAATGAACAAGCATTTGCAATGCAACAGGTCTCGCATTTCTCCGAGTTAGAGCAATTAGCAGTTGTAAACTCCCAACCGGATTTTTCTCGCCACATTAAATGAAAAAAAGAGCGTGATTGCGCTGCTACCATTCACTCGTAGTGAAACCTATCGGCAAAAGTGCAATTATCTACGTAACCGGCAAAAGTGCAATTAACTGTGTAATAGGGTCGATGTCATGCCAAGCGCTCAACTTCTGCCAAGCGAGATCGCGCTGGGAGAAAAGATAAAAAGTAGTCCACAAACTGGACGGAAAACAGCGAGCCTCGTATGTTTTCAGTACTTCGTCGCTGTGCTCGAGGAGGGGTAACCACCGGAAAAGGCATGACGTATGCATGCCTTCCACTAATGAAAGCAAGCAGATTTTAAAAGGCAAGCCCACGAACCAATGAAAGACACTGACGTGACAGGGACGGGGCTCCGAGCCCTTTTCTAACTACTAAAGCGTATTGCAAACGATACGCATGCGCAAGCACATGCGATGCAGGCTCAACCCTAAAAAGCAGCAGCGCCCTGCATAACATGACCGAGCGATGAACATTCTCTTTGTCCATTATCCCCCAGCCTTTGTCCATTATCCCCCAGCCTTTCCTCTGGAGGTAAGGAAGCGACACGTGCAGAACTTAGAGGCACAAATACTTAAACTTGTCAAGATTGTGGAAAATTTGGCATACCTAGAAGTCGTGCAACGTTATAAGAAATCCAAACAATCTGGGATTCCTGAAGTGTGTAAGGAGATTAATAGTGAGGAAACAGATCCAACCACAAACTCTTTTCCAAGATTTGTGTCGAGATCGCATTTGCTCAACGGTAACTCTCCCTCACAGAGACAGTAGATACTGTTGTGTGGCCTGTCAGACCCACTTTTCATTGCAGAATATCAGCTCACTGGGCTCTTTGTGCCAGAAAGGTGCACTCATTCCTGCGCAAGTCACACAGAAGAGCCCGTCTTCACAGGTCATACACCAGATACCATCTTGCACTGAGGGCAAATGAATATGCTGTTTATATCATGCTGCCCATGATCTCTGAGCTGCAGGCTCTTTTCAAAGCCATGGAGGAATGCTAAACTATTCTTAAGGTAATGGAGAATAAGAGGGATGGAGCAGCCGTAATGGCAATTGCAGAGGAGACAGCCTCAGATGTGTCTGGCGGAAAGGATTGTTAGATGAATCATTAGAATACAGCGCATTGAAGCCCAATTTGGGCTGAGTGAAAAGGAACAGCCAAGTCAAGCCTCTCTGTCACTATTTTGTTCCCTGGGCTCAGCCTCGGGAGCCTCGTCTCTCTAGGGGTATGAAGCATTACAAGATGATGAGCTGATGAAGGCTTGGTTGTGCACCTTAGCTTTACTCATATTGTCTGTTACGTTTCTGTTGTGCTCTGCACAATGCCTTAAATTAGCCTATTAAGCAGGCGAAGCAGCCTCAGGATCCCTGCAGTTGTTATTATATGTCTTCCTATGATTGTTATCAGGACTAGGTTAAGAATTGACTCTGTACAGTTTTCTGCTCCTTTTTGGTTAGATTTACGCAAAAAAAAGTCCTACATATTTTTTGGGCGTTTTTTATGAAGCACAAACTTGACTCGTGCTTTACATGAACAGCAGTTACATTAAACAGGTTTGCATTCATTTTTTACCCATGGGGAGATTAAGGGGGTCATTCTAACTCTGGCGGGCGGCAAAGGCCGCCCGCCAGAGTTCCCCCGCCAGAACACCGCTCCGGGGTCCGAAGGCCGCCGCGGTGATTCTGTGTTTCCCGCTGGGCTGGCGGGCGACCGCCAGAAGGCCGCCCGCCAGCCCAGCGGGAAACCCCTTCCCACCAGGAAGCCGGCTCCGAATGGAGCCGGCGGAGTGGGAAGGGTGCGACGGGTGCAGTTGCACCCGTCGCGAATTTCAGTGTCTGCTAAGCAGACACTGAAATTCTTTGTGGGGCCCTCTTACGGGGGCCCCTGCAGTGCCCATGCCATTGGCATGGGCACTGCAGGGGCCCCCAGGGGCCCCACGACACCCCATACCGCCATCCTGTTCCTGGCGGCCGAACCGCCAGGAACAGGATGGCGGTATGGGGTGTCGGAATCCCCATGGCGGCGCAGCAAGCTGCGCCGCCATGGAGGATTCCTTAGGGCAGCGGAAAACCGGCGGGAGACCGCCGGTTTTCCCTTTCTGACCGCGGCCAAACCGCCGCGGTCAGAATGCCCTTGAGAGCACCGCCAGCCTGTAGGCGGTGCTCTCGCGGTCGTTGACCCTGGCGGTCAATGA
This sequence comes from Pleurodeles waltl, assembly GCF_031143425.1. Classification (NCBI taxonomy): domain Eukaryota; kingdom Metazoa; phylum Chordata; class Amphibia; order Caudata; family Salamandridae; genus Pleurodeles; species Pleurodeles waltl. The sequence continues at coordinate 782,058,003 of NC_090439.1, forward strand.
CCGCCAGGGTCAGAATGACCCCCTAAGTGATTTGCCCAGAATCACAGGATGTTGAGCCAACACCAGGACTAAAACCTGGTTCCCCATTTCCAAAGTCTGCATGCCTGGTCGCAAAGCCATATCCAAATACATGCATACATGCATACAAGATTTGGCTACTCAATGTGAAAAAAATAAACACAAACTGTGCAAGTCACTCAGCCAAGAGGCCCTTTTGTGTGGTAAAAAGGTGATATACAAAACCCTAACATAGCATAATCTCTTTTGACATGTGTGTTCACACATACTCCTCACCTGACCTTTCATCAGTAGTTTTGACGCACAGTAACCCACAAAAGACGATTTATATTTTAGTCTTTCGTATTTACTTAAACAGTCACATGAGTTATACCAAGGAAAATTCAACCTAATTGGAAAAAAAAGAAAAAAGTTGCTCCAAAATATTTACAAACTGCAATATATTTACAATTTAGGGAGATAGAATGTTGGCCCTCTTTCCAAATTGCATTTAGAGTTTGGCAAGGCCCATCCAATATAAAGCTGTGGTTCCTGCACTTATTTTGAGGTGGGAGAACCCTCAGGATTTCAATGGCAGAGCCATAGGTGGCTCCACTTTCAGGAACTTTTGAGCAGCGAACCATCCAACACAGGGCCAGCCACTACCTCCTGGATGCCAAAAGCCCCACCCTGTCTAGGGAAGACCTTCCGCCATACATTTTTCTTGTCCAAGACCACTAAGTGAAGAAAAACAATCAATGGGCCCCACCTGCACGGGGAAAACTCCTTGTGCATCAGGGTCTGTCTACGATTCTTTTTAGCAGTTGTTCCTGCAGGATCGACAATAGCATTTTTTTGTGAAAAAGGCCCGCCAGAACTGCAGTCTTCTTCAAATATAGTGGCTGGTCATCTAAAGAGCAGGATGTATAAGTGGCATTCACCACCCTTACAAGTTATTTTTAGTTTAAAATGTTATGTTTAAACTGGCACTGTCACCTAACTATAACCATTGATGACTGTATATGGCGGGGCAAGTTCTCATCTTCTGTTACAAGTCCAGTGCCCCAATTCTTTGCACCTAATCCTGTTGGTTATGGTGCTGCCCACTCATGTGGCTCAGCTTGCTCTTTTCTCACTTAGCTTGTGTTGCCATCCAGCCCATGGAGTTTCTCTTTACTTCATACATTTCTATGGTAATGGAAGGTTCTGTCAGAGGTTTCTGGTCAAAACTCCCCACCAAGACCGAAGTGTGCACCTACAGACTGGTCTGTTGGTAACTTGGTAACTTGGAAACTTGAAATAGCTACTCTCGCAGCACCCATCCCTAGAGGATCGGATATCGGAGGATGTGCAAGAGTGCATCTATATACATATATCTGGTTTAGGGAGTTCACTCCCCCATAAAACTATAAATTAATTTATAATTACCTTACCTTACATAAACTTACCATAATCTAACTGCCTTCAAGGTAATACTGAGGCATTAACCTGATTCCCTAATCCTACACGGTTCAATGGAGCCCCTAGCCATGACTGCATGCAATGGATTAACTTCCTCTATCCAGCAGAAAGAGAAATCAAAAGCCTACTATAAGGCATATCCCAGAACATGAAGCATGCCTCTCACAGAAAGGGACCTGTCAAACCAAGAGGTTTATGGCTAAGTAAAGCTCCAAACTAACATCTCTGGTCTGGTGCTCTGAGCTTTGTCTTTTTGTACAATGTTAGAACAAGAAGTTATTGTCCTGGAGATGGGACTCTTCTTTACTTACAGGAGGTGGCTGAGAACGAAAGCTGTGGATTCTTTCCACAAAGCACCTAAAAAGATGTAAGACAGTTGCTAACGATCCTTCCTCTGTGGATGTTTTCATGTGAACATTGTAGCCTGTATGTCTCTATTAAAACAGTACAGTATGTACCACCATTGTGTGGTTTTGGGAGCTCTCTGCAGTGCACCTCTAAACTTTCCCAGCTCCTTTGCGCTATGCAGGTAGCTCATTTCAGCAAAATATTGTTATGCACAGAACATCCTACAGTCAACGCGAGACTGCCTGTAATAGGCATCAGGTGTTTCCCTGGGGGGCTGAAAGGGTGGGGGCTGCTTTTGGTGGGGGGGGGGTGGTTTTGTGGCAGTGCAACAGTTTTAAAAGCACTGCAGACTTCCTTGTTTGTCCAACAGATTACAGACAGCAATAAAAGGGCCTAGATAACTCTGTTTATTAATGTTCCTGCTGGAGAGAGGTCAGAGTTTTGTATAGTGTCAGTTCTGACTCATTTAAGGTAGCGCGGAGGGTTAATATGCCTGCTGCAAACAAAATGTACTATGCAGATTACAGAACAGTATTTTGTGTGAATAGCTCAGTGAGATACTGCTTTTGTCACAGAGATTATTTTGTTACTGTGCAGTTATAAAGTCACAATCATAATCTAGCACAGTGAGCTAAGAACTGCCACCAAAGAGCTGCATGCAACCTGTATGGTATAGGTTAGAAAGTTATGTTTTTTCCCAGTCTTTGATTATCCTAATTTTGATAAAAAGGCTTTGTTTTGGTAGAAATAAATTAGTCAACCCTAACTATTCTGTTACATTCTGAATCCTACGTTTATGCTTCCCCAGACCAAGCATACTTATATTTTGCCCACCAGTATGGATGACATGTGAATCCAACACCTTGTAGTCCCCCTTGTCTTATATAACATGTTCTATACACTGATTTGCACACGTATGATTCATAGTCTCTGTATGTGCGTTTGATATAAAGTGCTCCAACACCTTACACTGGTAAGAGAGGTGCTATTGAACAAATTAAATTCATGTGAGAGAGGGTCTATGGAGAGATGTGTGGCACTGCTAGAGGGTGATTGTGAGGGAATCCTTAAAGAACCTCATTAAAGATAGCCGTATCCTGGTGCACCATAAGTGCTTTGAAAACTAATACAATTTAATAAATAATGAAAAATGTGTTGTAGAATGCACCGTTTTTGCAATTTTTCCATATTTTTTTGGGGAAGGGACAAGCCCTATTGTACTGGTCAAACTCGCTTGCTAGGTACCCTATAGAGGCTGGTAGGACACAATTTGCCAGGGCTGCTTTGAGTTCCCAGTCCGGTCCTTCCTACAGTACTTTCAGAGAAGGTTGATCGTGTTCCCAGGAACACCGATATTTTACACGGACATCAACTCCCTTTTTAGAAAAATCCCTCACTATCATATTAAAAATTCTTGTACGTGACACAAAATACCACTTCTTCCATAAAGAAACACACTGAGAAGCCCTGATTTTACAGAACACACACATGTTGATGAAAGTTCTACATGTTTCTTCCCACACCTTCCGCGTGTGGAAATCACGGTCATAATGTCAGCTGACCATCATGCGTACACTCCCGGTCTGGGAAACGATTCCACGTTGTGTTGTCTGGGTGGGCTAATAAGTGGCCTCTGAGGGCTCGCGTGAAATACCCCATGCCCACAGGAAGGAAGGCCCTGCGTCAGGAGAGTACTGCTGACTGACCTAGAGGAAGAAAGCCAAGCGATGCTCCCTGGGGGAAGGCCTGGACCAAGCCGCCTAATTGTTAACATGTTCTGGTGTGAAACAACTTCCTCGTTGCTTAAAAATCGGAACCTGATGTCTTTGCCTTTCTGATTTACTGCAGCCAGTTTATTTGCTTTGAAGGAATAATTACACAGAACAACTCTGCCGTGGCCAGAGCTTTGTTTCTCCCGAAGCGCATCAGAGCAGAGCGTATCATGTAACGTTCCCATCTGCCCCGACGCACGGGGGTAGGGTGGTATTCTTGGCAGGATCTGACGCGGGTTTCCCGCGCGCTTCTCGAGTGATCGCGTGCTTTGTCCATGCTAGACAAGGGCCTTCTTATACTGTCACTCATCTTAGCGTAGGTTGACTCAGAGCAAACCTCAAAATGCAGACGTTTGAAATGCAGCAACCTCACAGAGGGTCGTGTAAGGTGAAGGGCACCCACTAATTACGTGGCGCATACACCTGGTATGGCATGGCACTAATCAATTTCCAGCGCCTCATGGTCTCGCCCAGGTTACCTTCGAAACTCCTCAGCTGTTTCTCTCCCTTCAATAAGCTATCCCAGTATTAACGTAGGTGTTATCAATTGTTTTATTTATCCATTCATGTATTTATGTGTTTTTCCGTAGTGCTAGCGGGTCACCTTCCAAGTTACAACGCTAGGCCCATCTATCCTATGCTGTTTGGTCAGTCTCCCATCTCGATGGTTAATTATAGGGTGCCCCACCAGCCAGTGAGGTGGTAGGGAGAGTAGTAAACTGTGGGGTTTGGTCTATTCTCAGAGAGATTAGGTTGGTTCTGATGGGCTGTCTTTTGGGGCAGGAGGATTTGTTCCATTCCAAGGGTAGGTCGCTCCCCCTGCCGCTGCAGCTCCTCCAAGTTCCTGAGTTCCTGTGTTCCTGAGACCCACCTAACTGTAAGTACCCCCCTCCTCCCAGCCCCTAGCCCTGCCCCGCGCCACTCACCTTCTCTCCTGCTCCTGCTTCTTTTCCTCCTCTCTGTCTCTTCCTCCTCGCTCCCCCTCTGCAATCTTCTTCTGTGTTCTTCTGTTCTTCTCTTCTGTTCTTCTGTTCTTCCCTTCTGTTCTTCTGTGTTCTTCCGGTCTTCTGTGTTCTTCTTCTCTGTTCTTCTCGGTGCTTCTGTGTTCTTCTTCTGTGTTCTTCTTCTCGGTTCTTCTCTGTTCTTCTCTGTTCTTCTCTGTTCTTCTGTTCTTCTGTTCTTCTGTTCTTCTGTTCTTCTGTTCTTCTGTTCTTCTGTCTTCTGTCTTCTGTTCTTCTGTCTTCTGTTCTCCTGTCTTCGGCTCTTCTACCTCCTCCGTCTTCTTCCCCCGAGCCTGCCCTCCTGCTCCTTCCTCATCCCCCTCCCTCACTCGCCTCCCCCTCTCTCACCCCTAGCTAACCCGTTCGCTATCTACCTCCCTCACTCCTCCTATCTTCCTATCTCTCTAGCTCCCTATCTCACTATCTAACTCCCCCACTCTCCACCTCCTCCTACCTACCTATCTGTCTATCTATCTATTTCCCTATCTATCGACTTCTCTATCTATTTTCTCTATCTATTTCTCTATCTCTCCCCCCCTCCCGCCACCCCCTCTACTACCTATCTCCCTATCCTCTCACTCTACCTCTCTCCCTCACCCACCTCTACAACCCCCCCTCCCCTATCTTCACAACCCTACTCCTATCTCTCTCCCTAATCTCCAAACCTCCTAACACTCACCCTCCTCCACCCTAAACCCCCTCCCCCAGCTCCTCTCACTCTACCTGTCCCCCCCCTCCCTCGCGCTTTCCCGCCGCGACCTCCTGCACGCCCCCGCCCCCCAGCTCCCATTCGCCCCCAGCTGACCCCTCCCCCCCCCTCCTACCTCTTATGGCGGCCGCTGCGCGACAGTGGTAGCGACCCTTGACCCAAGGGTAGGTCGCTCCCCCTGCCGCTGCAGCTCCTCCAAGTTCCCGAGTTCCTGTGTTCCTGAGACCCACCTAACTGTAAGTACCCCCCTCCTCCCAGCCCCTCGCCCTGCCCCGCGCCACTCACCTTCTCTCCTGCTCCTGCTTCTTTTCCTCCTCTCTGTCTCTTCCTCCTCGCTCCCCCTCTGCAATCTTCTTCTGTGTTCTTCTGTTCTTCTCTTCTGTTCTTCTGTTCTTCCCTTCTGTTCTTCTGTGTTCTTCCGGTCTTCTGTGTTCTTCTTCTCTGTTCTTCTTGGTGCTTCTGTGTTCTTCTTCTCGGTTCTTCTCTGTTCTTCTCTGTTCTTCTCTGTTCTTCTCTGTTCTTCTGTTCTTCTGTTCTTCTGTTCTTCTGTTCTTCTGTCTTCTGCTCTTCCGGTCTTCTGTTCTTATGTCTTCTATTCTTCTGTCTTCTGTTCTCCTGTCTTCGGCTCTTCTACCTCCTCCGTCTTCTTCCCCCGAGCCTGCCCTCCTGCTCCTTCCTCATCCCCCTCCCTCACTCGCCTCCCCCTCTCTCACCCCTAGCTAACCCGTTCGCTATCTACCTCCCTCACTCCTCCTATCTTCCTATCTCTCTAGCTCCCTATCTCACTATCTAACTCCCCCACTCTCCACCTCCTCCTACCTACCTATCTGTCTATCTATCTATTTCCCTATCTATCGACTTCTCTATCTATTTTCTCTATCTATTTCTCTATCTCTCCCCCCCTCCCGCCACCCCCTCTACTACCTATCTCCCTATCCTCTCACTCTACCTCTCTCCCTCACCCACCTCTACAACCCCCCCTCCCCTATCTTCACAACCCTACTCCTATCTCTCTCCCTAATCTCCAAACCTCCTAACACTCACCCTCCTCCACCCTAAACCCCCTCCCCCAGCTCCTCTCACTCTACCTGTCCCCCCCCCTCCCTCGCGCTTTCCCGCCGCGACCTCCTGCACGCCCCCGCCCCCCAGCTCCCATTCGCCCCCAGCTGACCCATCCCCCCCCCTCCTACCTCTTATGGCGGCCGCTGCGCGACAGTGGTAGCGACCCTTGACCCAAGGGTAGGTCGCTCCCCCTGCCGCTGCAGCTCCTCCAAGTTCCCGAGTTCCTGTGTTCCTGAGACCCACCTAACTGTAAGTACCCCCCTCCTCCCAGCCCCTCGCCCTGCCCCGCGCCACTCACCTTCTCTCCTGCTCCTGCTTCTTTTCCTCCTCTCTGTCTCTTCCTCCTCGCTCCCCCTCTGCAATCTTCTTCTGTGTTCTTCTGTTCTTCTCTTCTGTTCTTCCCTTCTGTTCTTCTGTGTTCTTCCGGTCTTCTGTGTTCTTCTTCTCTGTTCTTCTCGGTGCTTCTGTGTTCTTCTTCTCGGTTCTTCTCTGTTCTTCTCTGTTCTTCTCTGTTCTTCTCTGTTCTTCTCTGTTCTTCTGTTCTTCTGTTCTTCTGCTCTTCTGTTCTTCTGCTCTTCTGCTCTTCTGCTCTTCTGCTCTTCCGGTCTTCTGTTCTTCTGTCTTCAGTTCTTCTGTCTTCTGTTCTCCTGTCTTCGGCTCTTCTACCTCCTCCGTCTTCTTCCCCCGAGCCTGCCCTCCTGCTCCTTCCTCATCCCCCTCCCTCACTCGCCTCCCCCTCTCTCACCCCTAGCTAACCCGTTCGCTATCTACCTCCCTCACTCCTCCTATCTTCCTATCTCTCTAGCTCCCTATCTCACTATCTAACTCCCCCACTCTCCACCTCCTCCTACCTACCTATCTGTCTATCTATCTATTTCCCTATCTATCGACTTCTCTATCTATTTTCTCTATCTATTTCTCTATCTCTCCCCCCTCCCGCCACCCCCTCTACTACCTATCTCCCTATCCTCTCACTCCACCTCTCTCCCTCACCCACCTCTACAACCCCCCCTCCCCTATCTTCACAACCCTACTCCTATCTCTCTCCCTAATCTCCAAACCTCCTAACACTCACCCTCCTCCACCCTAAACCCCCTCCCCCAGCTCCTCTCACTCTACCTGTCCCCCCCCTCCCTCGCGCTTTCCCGCCGCGACCTCCTGCACGCCCCCGCCCCCCAGCTCCCATTCGCCCCCAGCTGACCCCTCCCCCCCCTCCTACCTCTTATGGCGGCCGCTGCGCGACTGCGCAGCGGGCACGCCGCTGGCGCGCCGGAGGCGCGCCAGAGGCAAGCCCGTCTGCGCCCGTCCGCGCCTGGCCCGCGCCCAGCGCCACGACCCCTGGTCCCCAGCTCCCCCAAGCTCCGCTGATCCGCTACGACCCCACCACCCTCCACGCCCTCAACCCAGGGCGCTCCAAAACCTGCTTCCTGGCTCACCCCAAATGCACCCATGGACCCTTCGCCTGCAACTCCTGCAAACGCATCTTCCACCACGCAACTACCACGACCACAAGCCCACGCGCCATCAACCACCTCAAGTGCATCCTGATCAACGCTCGTTCCGTCCACAAGCACGCCGTTGAACTTTGGGACCTCCTGGACTCCACAGCCCCGAACGTCGCCTTCATCACGGAGACATGGATGAACGCCTCCTCTGCTCCAGACATCGCTACCCGCCATCCCCGAAGGCTACAAGATCTCCAGAAAAGACCGTACCAACCAAGTAGGAGGAGGTGTCGCCATCATCTTCAAAGACTCCATCAGCGTCACCACCTCCACCGAAGACCCCCCCCTCGCCGCTGAACACCTGCATTTTCAGATTCGCACCGACCCAAGGACCACCCTCAGAGGATCCCTCGTCTACCGTCCTCCCGGACCTCGCGCCTCTTTCAGCGACGCCATCGCCGACTTCATCTCCCCGCACGCCCTCGCCTCACCGGACTACATCCTCCTAGGCGACCTCAACTTCCATCTGGAACAAAACAACGACCCCAACACCACCACCCTGCTCGACAACCTCGCCAACCTCGGCCTCAAACAACTGGTGAACACCGCCACCCACATCGCCGGACACACGCTCGACCCTATCTTCTCCGCCAGCAAACACGTCTTCTTCAGCCACATCTCTGCCCTACACTGGACCGACCACAGCTGCGTCCACTTCACATTCCGACGCGAGACCTCCCACCTCCGCACTCAACCCACCCCTCGTCGACAGTGGAACAAGATCCCTGAAGAGCAACTCTTCTCCGCTCTCGCCGCCAACCAACCCACCCTCACCACCGACCCCAACAACGCAGCTCTCAACCTCACAAACTGGATCTCCAACTGCGCTGACAACCTTGCTCCCCTCAAACGCACGCATCGACAGACCAACACCAAAAAACCTCTCTGGTTCTCTGACACCCTCAAAGAATCAAAGAAAACTTGTCGTGCCCTTGAGAAGGCCTGGCGCAAGGACCACACCGCGGACAACATGACCGCCCTCAAGAACGCTACACGCGAACACCACCACCTGATCCGCACTGCCAAAAGGAACTTTTTCACCGACAGACTAGACAAAAACAGCCACAACAGCAGAGAACTCTTCAGCATCGTCAAAGAGTTCTCCAACCCCAGCGCCAGCGCCAACGCCGTCACGCCCTCACAGGATTTGTGCGAATCCCTCGCCACTTTCTTCCATCGCAAGATCAGCGACCTCCACGACAGCTTCGGACACCAGACCCAACCATACACCACTGAACCCGCTTCCCCGGACATCACCCTCAACAACTGGACCCACATCAACACGGAAGAAACCAAATCCATCATGAACTCTATCCACTCCGGCGCCCCTTCGGACCCCTGCCCGCACTTCATCTTTAACAAAGCCGACGACATCATCGCCCCGCACCTCCAGACCGTCATCAACTCTTCTTTTTCTTCTGCTACCTTCCCCGAATGCTGGAAGCACGCTGAAGTCAACGCCCTACTAAAGAAACCTACGGCTGACCCAAGCGACCTGAAAAACTTCCGCCCCATCTCTCTTCTACCTTTCCCAGCCAAGGTAATAGAAAAGACCGTCAACAAACAGCTGACCACCTTCCTGGAAGACAACAACCTGCTCGACCCTTCACAAACCGCATTCTGAACCATCCACAGCACGGAAACCGCCCTCATCTCAGTCACAGACGACATCAGAACCCTGATGGACAACGGTGAAACAGTCGCCCTCATTCTCCTCGACCTCTCGGCTGCCTTTGACACCGTCTGTCACCGCACCCTAATCACCCGCCTACACTCCACCGGGATCCAAGGCCAGGCCCTGGACTGGATCGCCTCCTTCCTCGCTAACCGCTCCCAAAGAGTTTACCTCCCTCCGTTTCGCTCAGAACCCACCAAGATCATCTGCGGCGTACCTCAAGGCTCATCGCTCAGCCCGACACTCTTCAATGTCTACATGAGCCCCCTCGCCGACATCGTACGCAAGCACGACATCATCATCACCTCCTACGCCGACGACACCCAACTTGTACTCTCCCTCACCAAGGACCCCGCCAGCGCCAAGACCAACCTACAAGAGGGTATGAAGGACGTCGCAGATTGGATGAGGCTCAGCCGCCTAAAGCTGAACTCTGAAAAAACGGAAGTCCTCATCCTCGGCAACACCCCGTCCGCCTGGGACGACTCCTGGTGGCCCACGGCCCTCGGCACCGCACCGACCCCCGCAGACCACGCCCGCAACCTCGGCTTCATCTTGGACCCTCTTCTCACCATGACCAAGCAAGTCAACGCCGTGTCCTCCGCCTGCTTCCTCACTCTCCGCATGCTCCGCAAGATCTTCCGCTGGATCCCCGCCGACACCAGAAAAACCGTGACCCACGCCCTTGTCACGAGTCGCCTGGACTACGGCAACACCCTCTACGCCGGGACCACCGCCAAACTCCAAAACCGCCTGCAACGCATCCAAAACGCCTCGGCCCGCCTCATCCTCGACGTACCCCGCAACAGCCACATCTCCGCACACCTGAGACACCTGCATTGGCTCCCAGTCAGCAAAAGGATCACCTTCCGTCTTCTCACCCACGCACACAAAGCCCTCCACAACAAGGGACCGGAATACCTCAACAGACGCCTCAGCTTCTACGTCCCCACCCGCCCCCTCCGCTCCGCTGGCCTCGCACTTGCTGCCGTCCCTCGCACCCGCCGCTCCACGGCGGGTGGGAGATCTTTCTCCTTCCTGGCGGCCAAGACCTGGAACTCCCTCCCCACCAGCCTCAGGACCACCCAGGACCACTCCGCTTTCCGGAGACTCCTAAAGACTTGGCTGTTCGAGCAGCGATAACCCCCCCTTTCCCCCCTAGCGCCTTGAGACCCGCACGGGTGAGTAGCGCGCTTTATAAATGTTAATGATTTGATTTGATTTGATTGCGCAACGTCGGAGGAAAAGGCTTCCAACAAGAGTTTTCTATAGGCTCCGCTCTAGCTGGGGAATGAGAAATTCATTATCCCCTTTGGGCTATGGAGATCTAACTTTGTGTGCCCCCCTCAACCAATTTGGGCATTCACAGCTAGGTCTGGGCATACATTTAATTTCACCAGAGGAATTGCAGTAATATGTTAAAACTGTGGTCTGTCTTGAAGTCTACTTACTTCAAGCATATATCAGAGTTGAGATTTTATAATTCCCTGAAATTGAAATCCTTTGATTCCTACTCTCGGATTGTGAAATAAAAAAAAAAAAATAAAAAAAAAACTGTGTTCTGCAAGTTCTGCATAGTTACCGATCTTAACACCATGATGGCACATTGCATAATGTTTCTTCCTTTTAGTGAAAATCTTACCGCAAGAAGCAATGAAACAAAGAAATAATGAAATAGCAAGAACTCTTGTGTTCTACATCTTTTGGCAACTATGATCTTGTGAATGCAATCAGTATATTGAGCAGGTTCTTCAAATGTGAGCTGAAAGTCTTTAAAACAGATCGTCGTTGTTCAACATTTTAGATAGATTTATTACCCAAATGGCCAGAAAGTCAACTCTACATGCATTTTCGAACAGACCATTTGGGTATTTTTTACAGCACAAAACACAAATTTATTTATTTTTAACAGGAGGGAAGTGCAATAGAGACTGAGGGGGTACTGTACACACAGTAGCAATGTCCTCCCTGTGCTTTCTTCAGCCCCAGGTCACTTTGGGTTTTGATTTGGAAGGGTAACTATTGCTCTCTTTGGCTGCAATGTTTGCCTCGTGCACACCCTTGGAACCGTAACCTTTTTTTGGAAAAATCAAATACGTTTAGTGCAGCATTTTGGAAATGTTTTGTTGTTGAGGGAGGGGGTTCCACCAGTATTTTTCCCTTTCATTGTTTTTTTGTTTTGTTGTATTTTTTGTCTTCGTTGGTGGTTGGCCTGGAGTTTAGATTGAATAGGTCCCTTGGGGGATTAATGTGTTTTTTAACAGAAAATATTTGCACTTTTTGATGATGGAATCCAGGATTTAAAACTACTTCTTCTGCATCGTGTGTGGTTTTTGTGAATTGTGCACTGATTTGTTCATCATTTTACTGTGGTGTTTTACTTTTTGGAGCCTAGTCTGTCCTACGCAAGGACTATTTGTCACATTCTCACTGCTATTGTGCTATATGTTTTCTAAAACATTTAGGGGCTTATAGCTAGCCTTAGATTAAATATAACATCTATGTTATTAGGTGGAGGCTGCAACTTTTATTGGTAGGAATACATATCACAAGCAAGAGGGCATGCATAGCTTGCGCTCTTGCTCGTGAGATGTTCTGTTTACAGTACAATAAAGTAGTATGAGCCCACCCATTGCTTACCATTTGTTGGCTTCAGTAACACTCCTCGTCCTCCTAATTGGTCACCACAGGTCAAGCATCTCTTCCCTTCTTTTCTGGGGAGCACGAACCAAGCACAGATTGATTCAACTTAATTAGTGCCCTTCCGCTGCTCATGCTGAGAAACTATTTCTTCTTCACCCAGCCCACTCCTCCCTTTGCACGATGCTCCTATTGGCTACCCAACTGCTCTGTGTTGCTGCTCCTGATCTGGTGTTTCCTCATCCTCCACCCTTCCCTCATTTAGATTTTCCCATATCCCCTGCTTCTACTGTCTGCTATTGTTGCTCCCTGCCCTGCACCTCCCTGATGTTGCTTCCCCGTCCCACTTTTTTAAAATATCTTGCAGTGCAGGCTGCTGTACATCATGCCATCATTGAAAAAAAGAGTGCTGTGACGCAGTCAATGCTTGTCACGTCATAGCACTTTTTTTCTTTTTTAAATTAAGGTCGAAACACAAGCACCTCCTCTCCACTCCACCCTTTGGAATGTCATTCCTTGTCTTCTTTTCTCTTGTGCCGTTTGTCTCACTGCATCTTCTGTCAAGTGTCCGGAGGCCGCAGGTCTGGCCATGGAGTCTGTGAACCCATGTCCCTCCCACTGGTTCAGATCTCTGCAAATGTAACTTATGTAAGGTCCTTCTCAAAGGTATCATTGTGAACACAATAGATTTAAATTCTTCTTTTACTGTTACTGTGCCATTTTTACTTTCACTTCTGTTAAAACTGTGTATAAATTAAGTGCTGCATACATGGCAGGTATCCTTGTACATTTGATTCAGATGAAGTTTGACATAGTCACGGCATGATCACAGTTCTCTTCAACTCTCTTTATTTGAGAGTCTTATTGTGTTGATCTTGTATTTTATGTGGTTACTTCAGAGTTCAAGGTGAGGAATACAACAGTGTTCAATCAGAAAAAAAGAATTGGCAAAGTAAATAGGTCTCACTTATGCAAGATCTATTTACTTTCCTAATTTTCAATGTTTTTTTAGCCAGTTTATACAGTAGCGCCACTGTTGTGTAGCATGGCTGAAAGTAAAAAAGAAAGGTGCTATGATGTGACCTGCACTGGCTGTGTCACTACTTTTTCTTTACTTTTGGCCTTGTTGCATATTTGTAATCCATGTTTCACCACACTCCTGTGTAACATGGCTTAAAAAAACGTTGACAAAGTCAATAGATCTCTCATAGGTGAGGCCTATTGGCTTTGTAATTCTTGTTTTTTGTTTGCCTGTGTCTGTTGATTGCTAAGTTTGGGGTGGCCCCTGGGATCCAGGCACAGGTAGCCAGACTTTCCTTTTTTCTCAAAAACCTTCTTGTTCCCCATGTGCTGGCCCACCATTTTTTCTGTATGTGTATGTTTGGCATGGTTGATATATTGCAGTTGGGGAATTTTTAAACTTAATTTATTTTTAATTTTTGGTATTGCTGATATAATGTTGGTGGGCAAAATGCATTAGCATGTGTGGGTCCAGACATATTGGCCCTCATTACAACCCTGGCAGTCTGTGATAAAGTGATGGTAACACCACCAACAGGCCGGCGGTAATAACTGTAAAATTATAACCACGGCGGAAACAGCTCAGACAGACAGCCACTTTAACACACCGACCGCCAGGGCGGAATCAACAGGCACCACGGCAGTAAGCGCCTACAGCCAGGCAGAAGACAATGTTCCGCTCACTGTATTATGAGACAGGAAACTGCCACCTTTTCCGGGGCGGTACCAACGACATCAAAAGCCTGGCGGAAACACTGCACAGAAGGGAAATTACTCACCTGTGGAGACTCAGGGAACAACCATGCCACCATGGAGCCCGAAATGCATGTCTTTTCCATGCTCTCCTACGTGCTGCTCCACTACAAACACCAATGACGGCGAAGACGACCACTGTGAGTACTGTCGCCTAGCACACAGGGGAGGGGGGGAGGAAAAAGAGAGTGACACACACACGCAACACCCCCGCCCCCAACACCATACACACATACAGCTGCAGTAACATAACATATTGACCCCGTACCCTTCAGGAATAATGCAAGGACAACTACAATAGAGTAAAAAGAGTGTAGTAAGATAAATATGACAGTAATACGTGCATCCAAATAAAAAAGTATATACATTTTACAAATCAAGGGACACTGCCCAGTCCTCAATGTTCATGGGCCACAGGGCCACATCACAAAGTCCAAGGCCCCACCTCACTCCTGCAACAACACGGAGAGAACACTGCACGGGCATCAGTTTGAAAATAGCCAGACACCTCAGGGGGACGGGGAATGGGGGGGTAGCTCAGCCAGAAGATGGTACAACGCCACTGATCTTGGAGGGGGCAACATGCCCATCACTCTGTCCTGGGGAGTGCAAGGCCACAGTCTCTCAAGTGGGTGACTTGCCCACATGCTCTGAAGGGGGCAACATGCCCTGTGCTTGGTCCTGGGGAGTGCAAGACCACAGTCTCTCAAGTGGGTGACTTGCCCACATGCTCTGTAGGGGGCAAAATGCCCTGTGCTTTGTCCTGGGGAGTGCAAGGCCACAGCCTCTCAAGTGGGTGATTGGGTGACTTGCCCACATGCTCTGGAGGGGGCAACATGCCCTGTGCTTTGTCCTGGGGAGTGCAAGGCCACAGTCTCTCAAGTGGGTGATTTGCCCACATGCTCTGAAGGGGGCAACATGCCCTGTGCTTGGTCCTGGGGAGTGCAAGGCCACAGTCTCTCAAGTGAGTGATTTGCCCACATGCTCTGGAGAGGGTATTGTGCCCAGTGAGCTTCATCCTGTGGAGGATGGGGTTAGTGGATGGCATCTCAACTGGTTCTGGAGGGGGCATCGTGCCCAGTGAGCTTCATCCCGTGGAGGATGTGGTTAGTGGATGACTTCTCCACTGGTTCTGGAGGGGGCATCATGCCCAGTGAGCATCATCCTGGGGAGGATTGGGTGAGTGGATGTCTTCTCCACTGGTTCTGGAGAGGGCATCGTGCCCAGTGAGCTTCATCCTGTGGAGGATGGGGTGAGTGGATGTCTTCTCCACTGGTTCTGGATGGGGCATCGTGCCCTGTGATGCAGATCTTGGGGAGTGCAGGGTCACAGTCTCTCAGCTGGGTGTCATACCCACAGGATTTGCAGGGGCCAGGCCGCACAACAGCCCATGGATGCAGGACTACACACTGTCCGCCAGCAGTGACGGCTGTTCAGTGGTGGCAGTGGTGGTGGTGCTGCTCCTGCTGGCAGTGGTGGGGGGAGGCTCCAGCACATCCCTGCAGCCTCAGACGGCTGCCCACTGGTGCTCCTGCTGCTGGTAGTGGTGGGGAGAGGCTCCAGCCCATCCCTGGCAGCCTCGGACGGCTGCCCACTGGGGCTGCTGGCGGCGGCGCTGGTGCTGCTGGTAGAGCTGGTAGTGGTGTGGGGAGGCTCCAGCCCATCCCCTGCAGCCTCGGACGGCTGCCCACTGGGGCAGGTGGCGGTGCTACTGGTGGAGCTGTTGGTGGAGCTGGTAGTAGTGGGGGGAGGCTCCAGCCCATCCCCTGCAGCCTCGGACGGCTTCCCATTGGGGAAGGTGGCGGTGCTGGTGGCGGTGCGGGTGGCGATGCTGCTGGTGGAGCTGGTAATGGTGGGAGGAGGTTCCAGCCCATCCCCTGCAGCCTCGGACGGCTGTCCACTGGGGCAGGTGGCGGTGCTGGTGGTGGTGCTTCTGGTGGAGCTGCTGGTTAAGCTGGTAGTGGTGGAGAGAGGCTCCAGCCCATCCCCTGCAGCCTTGGACGGCTTTACCACCATGATTGGTGGTGGTGGCTCCGATTGAGTCCCAGCACCAGGACCCTTGTCTCTACTGCCTGCTGTTACAGGCCCCTTGCCCTTCCTTCCTGCAGCTGGGGCTGGCTCCTTGCCCTTCCTTCCTGCAGCTGGGGCTGGCTCCTTCCCCTTCCTTCCTGCAGCTGGGGCTGGCTCCTTGCCCTTCCTTGAAGCACTTGGGGCAGGCACCCTTTCCGCCTATCTGGCTGGTGGCCGGGATCCTTTCCCACCTGGATTTGCTGGGGACACTACCTTGCCCATGGACTGGGTGGCAGAGGTGCTTGCCTCGGTGTTGACCACCCTGGCCTGACGTGAGGGGTGCGGGGAGGGCTAGGGAAGAGGTCAACAGTGGTGAGGAAAAGCTTCTTAGGGACATTGGGGTGGAAAGAGGGAGATGGTTTGGGAGTGGGGGAAGAGGGAGTGGTGGTAGGTGGTGTCTGTCTGCTGTGTTTGGGTGCAAGTGCATGGGCCGGATGCTCTTGTGAGGTGGATGGCTGTTGGGTGTCTGAGTGCTTGCGTTTGTGTTCTTTGGGAGGAGGGGGCACAGACACAGTGGGAGAGGACACAGGGGACGTGTGCATGGATGTGGGGGTGGTGACTGCCAGTGAGGGGTGTCTACTGATAGGTGTGCTGGTGACGGTGGTAGTGGATGAGGATGTAGTGCATGCAGGTGTGAGTATAGACGCTACTGGGAGGGAGGTGGACGACAAGGAGGAGGCCACAGTGGAGGCAGTGGATGTTGTTATGTCTGCTTCTGGATGGTATTTGAGTTCCTGTGGGATGAAGTGTGGTGCTTGTGTTTGCCATGTCCACTCTTGTGTGTTGTCCTGGGTGTCTGCTCGTCTGCCTGTGTGCTTGGGATAGGGTAGGGTTTAGGGGAATGGGATTGGGAAGAGGAAGTTGGAGAGGGAGGGTTAAAACAGGGACAATGGCTGCCATCAGAGAGGAGGCCAGAGCTTGGGTTGATCTCTGTTGGGCCGACAAGCCAGTGTGAATGCCCTTCAGAAATGCATTGGACTGTTGCATTTGGGCTGCCTGCCCTTGGATTGCATTCACAATGGTTGACTGCCCAACAGAGATGGATCTCAGGAGGTCAATAGCCTCCTCACTCACGACAGCAGGGCTAACTGGGGCAGGGCCTGAGATGCCTCAGGTGAAGGAGATGCCCACCCTCCCGGGTGAGCGGGCACAGGAAACTCGATGAGGTGCTGCTGGCAGGGCGGTGGTGGTACGGGGGTGGCTGCTGTATCTGTGGATGGGGTGGGCACAGCGGTGTCCACCACCACCAGGGAACTTCCATCAGAGGAGCTATCCGTGTCCGAACTGTCCCCTCCTGTCTCTGCCGGGGTACTCCCCTCGCCCTCCGTCCCACTGCGGCCCTCACCGTCGGTGGATTCGGCCTCCTGGGTCCTGTGGGATGCAGCTCCCTCTGTCGCCGGTGCCTCTGCTCATCCGCCAGATGATGCTAATGCACATAAGGACAGGGTGACAAAACCAAAAGGGAGGGGAAGAGTCAAAGGATACACCTGGTCAATGGCGGCACCAACACCACCGTTGGCGTACACAACACACTCACACACAGGGAACAGGCTTACGCATTAGGCAATGCACTACCAGTCACAATGCTAGTCACCAGCCCATGGATAGGGACACCTAACGCAAACTGCAGCATACATGAGACCCACAGACCCCTTCCCGGTAGTAGATGCCTACTAGCTTGGTTGGAGGACTTTCACATCAGAACCCTGCCCAACATGGGACCTACTCTGCAATGCCAGGCCTGGCCTAGGGGCACCCACAGGCCCCCCTCACCCGGATACCACCCATACCAGGCATAAGTTGTAATGTAGGGCACTGTACTCACCCCCTTGTTGCTGCTGTGATGCCGTCAAGCGCCCATCTAGCTCAGGATAGGCCACCACCTGTATGTTGGCCATCAGGGGGCTCAGGGTTCGATGGGCACCCCTTCCTCGTTGGGAGGCCATCCCCAGCGGGGCCTCCACCGTCTTCCATGCCCAGCATCTCAGGTCCTCCCACCAGTGGGTGCTCCACTTGCCGTAGACCCCCAGGGTCCGCACGTCCTTGGCAATGGCACACCATATACCGTTCTTTTGATGGGCGCTGACCTGCAGGGAAATAGACACAGGGAAAGGTATTAGTCTGACCGTCCTGCCTGTTACACTTATGGCCCACCATGCCCCTTCCCATCCCCATTAGCGCAGACATGGCCTAGCTTACATGCTGCACGCTGCCCAGGGCCCATCTACCAACCCCCCCACATGAGGCCTTCACACACAGCACTCCATGCATTCACGCCCCATGTGTCGTACTCACGGTGTACTCACCTGTTGGTCTGGAGGCCCATACAGCAGTTGGTACTAGGTTATGACCCCATCCACCAGTCGCTCCAACTCCGCCGAGGTGAAGGCAGGGGCCCTTTCCCCAGTAACACGAGCCATGGTCTGTTCCAGACACAGATCACAGCAACACATGCAGTGTAGGTCCTCTCCTGTTGAAGGTCAGGTAGTAAGTGAGTGAACAGATAGAAAATGGCTGTCACATCCGCAGCGGTGCGTACCATCACAGCCGGTGTACATCACCATTGGCCACTGTACCCGATAGGGCCCAATGATAACCAATGAGGAGTTGCATGGGGTTTCTCAACCGCCTCAAGCAAAGCACACAACGTCAGCGGAATTACCTCATTTCCACCTGTCCCTCCATACAGGACAGGCGGACACCATTTCAGGGGGGGTTGCAAGCCATGGAACCTAACTGTGTCACAGTACATAAACTCACATTTTGGACATATCCCACCAAAATAATGTTACAGTCACAATATGCATTAAACTGTAGTGGTTAAAATGTACAGATAATGACCAGCTGCTCACTCTTTTGCCCCATAGATTGCAACCGCTGCGGATGAATAGGAGATGGAGACATCCCCCCACGTACAGACCCCTGGTGGACTTGGCAACAATGGAGGACAGGCACATTATCCTCACCTACAGACTTGACAGGACTACAATCAGTGAGCTGTGTCCCCAATTGGAGCCTGACCTAATATCTGCTATCCGTCACCCCATCGGGATCCCCCCTCTTGTGCAAGTCCTATCAGTGCTCCATTTCCTGGCAACTGGTTCTTTCCAAGTGACAGTGGGCTTGGCAGCAGGAATGTCACAGCCAATGTTCTCAAAAGTGCTGAAAAGAGTGTTGTCTGCCCTGATTAAACACATGTGCAGCTACGTTGTTTTCCCCAAGGTGGAGGATTTGGCCACAGTGAAAGCCGACTTCTATGCAATGGGACTTATCCCCAACATAATTGGGGCAATTGATCGAACACATATTGCATTTGTCCCCCCTCCAGGCGAAATGAACAGAAATCGAAAGAGTTTTCACTCCATGATGTTGGGATGGTGTGTCTGGCGGACCCGTACGTATCCCACGTCAATGCTAAGTATCCTGGGTCTGTGCATGATGCCTTTATCCTGAAGAATAGCAGCATCCCAAATGTGATGGCCCAACTCCAGAGGCACAGGGTGTGGCTAATAGGTGAGCCCTGGTTCCCACCCAGTGGATGTTGGTGTATGGGTATGTTGTGGGCCCTAAGGGTGAGTGTGGCCCTCAATATTTGCAGGTGACTCTGGTTACCCCAACCTCTCATGGCTACTGACCCCTGTGAGGGATGCCAGGACAAGGGCAGAGGAATGTTATAATGAGACACATGGGCGAACAAGAAGGATTATAGAAAGGACCTCTGGCCTCCTGAAGGCTAGGTTTTGGGTGGATGCATCCCTGTGCTACTCACCCAAGAAGGTCTGCCAGATCATCGTGGCATGCTGTATGTTGCACAACCTTGCCTTGCGATGCCATGTGCCTTTTCTGCAGGAGGAAGAGGCTGGAGATGGCCGTGTGGCAGCAGTGGATCCTGTGGATGGTGAAGATGAGGAGGCAGAGGATGAGGATGAGGACAACAGAAGTGCAGTTATTTGTCAATACTTCCAATGAGACACAGGTAAGACAGTGTTATTTCACATATAATTGACAGTTTGATGTGTGGCATTGCCACTGGCAGGCTATGAATTCCTACTTTTATGCCCACTCACTGTACCCTTTGGCATCTCCTTTTGCGGATGTTGGTGCCCCACTATTGCTCATGGTGTGTTCTGTGCAGCCAACTACAGGTCTTTCCTATGTAAACATTACTGTGCAGTTGAATTGCAATGTTTGAACCTGGTTAAACGAATACGTTTTGAAAACATTTGACATACACCATACTTGTATTTTATCAAAGTGTGTTTCTTGCAGTGCTCTGAAGAAGAGGGGTTGTGCAATGGGCTGGGGTGATGATGGAGGAAAGTCCAGGCTAGGCCCCAGTCTATTTGTATCACAGGTGCAGTGTCCAAGGGGACGTAGGAAGGGGAGCAATGGCAGTTCAAGGTGGACAGGTTGACAGAGAGGGACACAAGGGTGGCAATCAGGAGAGTCTTATTTCCTGGCGCGGGTCTTGCCAATAGTCTCTGGCTTCTGCCTGGATCGCAGGGAACATTTGTGGGGTGGTTCTCCTTCTTCAGGGGGAGGGGTGCTGGTGGCCTGTTGATCCTGTGGCGGTTCCTGTACACTAGGGGCAGCGGAGGTGGAGGGCTGTTCAGTAGTGTGGCTAGTGTCAGGGGACCGGTGGTGAGCCACTGCCTCCCTCATACTGTTGGCCATGTCTGCCAGCACCCCTGCAATGGAGACCAGGGTGGTGTTAATGGCATTCAACTCCTCCCTGATCCCCAGGTACTGTACCTCCTGCAGCCGCATGTTTTCCTGCATCTTGTCCATGATCTGGCCCAGCGTACCCTGGGAATGTTGGTATGCTCCCAGGATCATGGTGAGTGCCTCCTGGAGGGTCGGTTCCCTGGGCCTGTCCTCCCCCTGTCGTACAGCAGTCCTCCCAGCTTTCCTGTTGTCCTGTGCCTTCGTCCTGTGAACCGTGTGCCCACTGCCACTGACCCCAGCTCCCTGATCATCCTGTGTTTGTGGGGTGCCCTGGGGTCCCTGTAGTGGTGGACACACTGCTGATTGACGTGTCCTGGGGACAGAGGAATGGGCCCGCTGCGGGGGTTCTGTGGTGGTGTTTCCTGAGGGGGAGGCTCTGTGATGGTGTGAGACTGTGGCTTGGTAACCGACTGTCCGGAGGTCCCTGATGGGCCAGGTTGGTCATACAGATCCAGGCGAGCAGACCTGCTGTCATCACTGTGGGCCTCTTCTGGGAGGGACTGGATGTTGCTGGCACCTCTTCGCCGGTGACATTGGCTGGGTTACCTGTGGGGATGTAAATGCAGTGTTATTGTCTCTGCGTGTGACATATTGTGCATGGGTGTGTTTCCCTCTATGGTTTTTATTGCCTTGGCAGCTTTGCCTTGTGTGAGTTGTTATTTGGTGGGCTAGGTGATTCTCTCTAGTGTGCATGCTGTGGTAATAGGTGTCCATGCAGGTCTGTGAGGGGTGTCCATGCATTGGTGTTGCATGCAGGGCTTGGCACTGGGATGAGTGGGTTGTGATGGTGGAATGTGTGGAAGGTGGTGGAGTGATGGGAGGGAGGGTGAGGGTGGGGGTATGTGATGGAATGCAGCTAGGGGGGTGATAGTAATAGAGAATTGACTTACCAGAGTCCAGTCCTCCTGCTACTCCTGCCAGGCCCTCAGGATGCATGATTGCCAAGACTTGCTCCTCCCATGTTGTTAGTTGTTGGGGAGGAGGTGGAGGTCTACCGCCAGTCCTCTGTACAGCGAGTTAGTGTCTTGCTGCTATGGAACGCACCTCCCCCCTAGGTCGTTCCACCTCTTCCTTATGTCATCCCTTGTTCTGGGGTGCTGTCCCATGGCGTTGACCCTGTCAACGATTCTCCGCCATAGCTCCATCTTCCTAGCAATGGATATCTGCTGCACCTGTGTTCTAAATAGCTGTGGCTCTACCCGGATGATTTCCTCCACCATGACCCTTAGCTCCTCCTCAGAGAACCTGGTGTGTCGTTGTGGTGCCATGTGTGTGGTGTGAGTGGTGTGGGTGAGGGTGTGTAGGGTAGTGTGTTGGGGTGTGTGATGTGGGGTTCGTGGGTGGTGTATAGGTGTAGGTTGTGTGTGGCTCTGGTCTTGTCTGTGGTCGTGGTGTCTGCCTCGTGCCAATGGTTTGTATTCGTAAAGGGAGGTGGGTGATGTGGGTGTGTGTTTTATAGTGGTGAGGGTGTGGTGTGTGTATGGGTGTCAGGTGTGTGTTGTTTGAATTGTCCAATGTGATGTTTTTTTGTTTGAGTGTGTGTATTTTGAGTGCGGCGGTATGTACCGCCAATGGTTTACCGCCATTGAATGTCCACCGTGGTGATTCGTGGGTCATAATGTTGTGGGTGTAGTTCTGTTGACGTAACGGTGTGGGTTTTGCTACTGCCAGTTTATCACTGACCTTTGGGCTGGCGGACTTGTGTGTGTGGCTGTATAGTGACGGATTGGTATGTGTGTGTCATAATATGGTTAGCGGATATCTGACGTGGCAGCAGTATGTTGGCGGCAGTCGGCATGGCGGTAAGTGGGATTTACCGCCAATGTCATGATGAGGGCCATTGTCTCCTTATTTATCTGATTTTTGCCAGTCTCACCTTGCTAACCATAGAGTCCTCCCAGTTGTGGGGGGACGGGGGTGACACAGGCAATTATTTAATTTATTGTTCTGATTTTGCCTGACGCCCATAGAGCCTTTATGGACCCTGGAAGGCACCAGCAATTATTTTATTTACTTATTCTATTTTTGGGTGCCTCCTCCCCCTACCTCCCATAGAGTCCTCATGGGTCCTGGAGTGGCGCCAGAAAAAAATGAGTTCATTTATTCAACTTTTGCCTTTCTCCCATGAAGTTCTCATGGCCTTGTGGGAGGGTGGGGGAGGGCAGAAGCAACTACTTAATTCATTTATTTGTTTTTTCATTGTCTCCCCTGCCTCCAATAGCGATCCCATACCCCTGCCGGACACCAGCAATTAATTAATTCATGTATCCAATGACACATTGAATGGACATCCCTTTAATCGACATCAGCAATTATGTAAATCATATATTACTTTTCCCTGTACCTTCTGCCTCCCATAGAATCCCATGGGGCCTCGGCGTAGCAGCAATTATTTAGTTTATTTATGGGATTTTCGCCTGCCACCCCCTACCTCGCATAGAGCCCCCATGGGGCTGGAGGGGCATCAGCCATTATTTAAGGTATTTATATGGATCCCATGGTCCTGGATGAACACCAGCAATTAATTAATTCATTTATTCATTTCCCACAGGGGACCCATGGGGCTGGATGGGCACAAAGTAATCCTTTCATCTAGAATTTTGTCATGAGAAAAGTATATAGGTTATCCATGGTTTGGGTACACTATTCTTAAGTATTTGAGATGAACATGTTAATGATGATGATTGCTTTAGTTGTCTTACATTGGCTTGATTCTGACACATTTCACTGGCATTTTCAGTTGCTTACAGACATGACACACAATACTAATACAGAGAGACACCTGCCAATTAGCTGACAGTGATAGCTGAGTCCTCCCCTGCTAAGTGGCAACTGCTACTGCTAAGAAAAGGGCATCAAAGATGGAGGTTCCTGCCTAGAAAGTGGCCAATGGGGAGAAGAAGCCTGTTGCAACAACTGGCATCAAGCCCTCATCCTTTTTTGGAAGCTTGACAAATCGTCTGCACCCTCATCTGGGCAAGAAAAGACAAGGAGATCACTCCTGCATGAACAGCACCACCCCTACCAAAGTCTAAGCTCATATCTCAGTGCTGCAGTGACTGCAGTCATGGAGAGCATTGAATCCGAAATGGCATTGTCTGAGTCGCAAACCAAATCATTTCAGGAAGGTTGAGAAATGGAGCCACAGTCAGCAACAGATCTTCCACAAGTAGGAGCAGAACAGGGGGTTGAGATTCCTGTTAAGCAAGATGTTGCTGAGAAGACTGCTTTCCCCTACCAGCTTCACAATCTCCAGCAAGAAAAAAAGAGTACTTCTCCATCTTCTCAATGACCACTTATGATGATCTGAACATGGATTGGGCCCCGGGTGACCCCAAGACCTACCACGAGAGAAGAGGGAAAAGGAAGGTTGTCGAAAGCCTTGCACATGAGGAAGGTGGTTATGATGATAATGATGAGCCAGTGATGTTCAGTACAGAGATTGGCATAGATTACCTGCTTAGAGGCATGTGGTTCAACCAACATCACCAGCACCCATATTTGCAAGACCCCAGTTACTTGCAGCCATTACCACCTTTACAACAGTCGCTGCACACCTCACAGGAATGCAAACAGCACAACCACATAACTTTACCTCCACAATAAGGAAGCTTTCCAACCCAGTTTGGGACTTCATTACACTTAGCCTGCATGAGAATAACAATGTAATATGCCCCATTTGCCATAAGAAGGTTCATCATAGTAAGCCAGGTGGGCACAAGGTACTTGAGTCCAACTGTCCAATTTAAAAAACAAGAAATAATCCTGTGGGTAAGAGCACCTTAATAACATATCTGCTGGTGGTGAGAGATAAGAAGCAGCTGAAGTAATAGAAGAAGATGGTGATGAGGAAGAAGAGGAGGCCAGCATCAGCATCACGCAAAGCAGCCCGGTGAGTGTCCCCCATAGTGCGCAGTGCTCACCCACAACAACCTCTGCATGGCACAAGGTACATCAGGACACAGTGGCTTCCACCCCAAAGCATCCAGGCAGCCTACCTACTGCTGGTACCCGTAGGGCACTTGTGGCAGTAGTGCGACAGCAAAAACAGTGCAACAAAAAGCTGGAACAAATGTTAGCACTTGACCTCCTCCCTTATTCTTTTCTGGAAGAAGTGGACTTTCTGGAATTTGTGGAGCCCTCTGTCCAAAATGGAAGTTTCTCAGTTGGACTTATCTTGCCACAGTTGTTGTGCAAGGGCTGCATTGTGAAGCACTGCAATTAGTTGTCAAAGGTATGAAGCAGAGTGGTGTTCAGTCCATCCACCTCACAACAGAGATATAGACCAATGTCAAGCAACAGATGACTTGTGCAACACTGAGGCGGTCATTCTGACTGCGGTCACCGCCATTTGGCCGCTCCGCGGTCAAAAGACCGCGGTGGCCATTCTGGCTTTCCCGTTGGGCCGGCGGGCGCCCGCCAAAGGAGCGCCCGCCGGTCCAGCGGGAAAGCCCCTGCAACATAGAAGCCGGCTCCGAATGGAGCCGGCGGTGTTGCAGGGGTGCGACGGGTGCAGTTGCACCCGTTGCGATTTTCACTGTCTGCTAAGCAGACAGTGAAAATCATGCTGGGGCCCTGTTAGGGGGCCCCACGACACCCGTTCCCGCCATCCTGTTCCTGGCGGTAAAAACCGCCAGAAACAGGGTGGCGGGAAGGGGGTCGGAATCCCCATGGCGGCGCTGCTTGCAGCGCCGCCATGGAGGTTCAGCCCTGCCAGGGCTATTCCAGCGGGGAACCGCCGGATCCCCTTTTCTGACCGCGGCTTTACCGCCGCGGTCAGAATGGGCACTGAAGCACCGCCAGCCTGTTGGCGGTGCTTCCGTTGCCCGCGGCCCTGGCGGTTTAGGACTGCCAGGGTCAGAATGAGGCCCTGAATCTCTTTCATGGGAGATAAGCATATTCTATCTGCAGGTCTCACCACTGATAATGGTTTTCTTGGCATTCAGTGGGTTGCAACAGTTGAGATGTTCTCCACAGATAATTCCCTTACATCTGCCAACATCTTGGACATGTTTAATGCCAGGGTCTGTGAATGACTTCACCCAGAGGTCTCAGAATTTGTTGCCATTGGCAATGGCAGCAATATAGTCAAAGCAATGGCAGACAGTGGCTATTTCAAACTCCTTTGTTTAGCGCATTGCATCAACCTAATTGTGCTGGACTATCTCAGAATATTAAACATAGTCAGCAACATATTGGTCCCCAGCTGAAGCATATGCACCCATTTCTGTCATTCTTCATGATTCATGTGGTGGTGGCTGGAGGATCTGGTAAACTAAACTTGATAATGTCATGTTAGGGGGATCATTCTGCATCAGTGCTTGCTTTTCACATTTTACTGGAATATATTTGCTTTCAATTTCCTTTTGTTAAATTAAATCCATCCTTTCTAGGTTCTTCTGAGTCCTGACAATTTATTTAAAAATTTATTTAGAGACTACACTGATCATCAGATTCTTTTCATTTTCTTATTCAACACTACAGGTCTATTTCTTTCAGGTGGAATCTCAGAATACCTTTGACAGAAGAACAGCGTCAGTGGGAAACAAGAGATTTCAAAGAGGTGTTAAGAGAAGTGTGTTGATTAGAAATATACACAGTAGAGACTTAAAGGGTAAACTCTGATTTGGTGATTGTGGTCTGCTTGACTAAACACATGATGGACACAGCAAAATGTTGTTATTGTTAGAGTGATCAGCTGGGCACATGTAGCTAGTTGTCTGGGATTAGTGGTACATGATTGTCTACCTCACTTCTTAGTTGATGACACACCACCGCACCAACCTACGATCCACTTTCTTACTCTTTATGGACCATAATGCTTACCTTGACTCTCAAATACTGAAATTCTATTTGTGCATTCCAAGTAACACTACATAACGCTCTTATGGCCAGATTTAAGGAAAAGTGGCGCAGCACCAAAATTGGCAGCGCCGCACTGAGTCACTTTAGAAACGCAGTGATGCGTGTATTTAAGTGAATACAGCACACCCCTGCATTTCCCCTTGTGTTGGCTGTAAATTTAGCTGCCAGCGCCAAAATCCTTGCATCATCGTGCAAGGATGTCTGAATTGAGGGGTGTGATTGTTTATGTGTGGGAAGGTGTCCCTTCCTGCACATAAACAATCACTAATGGCGCTTTGGCACTTCTGTGTGTGCTGCACAAACAGAAGTGCCAAAGTGTCATTTTCAAATTATTGTTTATGTGCAAGAAGGGACACCCTCTCACTCATAAACAGTCATTTCTGGCATTCTGTTCTTTCTATGCATGCTGCAGAATGCAGCACGCATAGAAAAAGCAAAAAACTAGGAGGAATAAAAGTATTGCTCCTTGTTGTGCCCTGCTAAAGCCACCCCTGTGGGTGGCGTTAGATTTTGGTTTTTCCTCATGTTTACGAAATTTCATAAATCTGAGGCAGCGTCAAAATGCAATGGGTGTTGCTGTGCCACGCCAACAGCAACACCCATTGCACGCCCCTTCCACGTACATTGTTGCGTGGGAAGGGGCCTTATTTACAAGGTGGGGTTAAGCCACAAAAAGTGGCTTAACGCCACCTTGTAAATACGGCGCAGTGCTTAGCGCAACATGAGCGTCACATAAAGTGACGCTCCTGTGGCGCTAGGGGCCTGTAAATACAGCCCTTACTTTGCTGTTTAGTCTTGCACCTAAGACAGCAATGTCAGAAGAATACAGCTACACCATACATTTGTACACAGTAAAATGTTTCTTTTCCTAACTAGAACTATTTTTTAACTGAGTTGGTTCTCCCTATTTTGTATTTTCAAGCCTGGTTAACAAATTGATTAGATAACTTGGGAGTCTGGAGGCTGAAGGACTGTTTGCATTTGGTAACTAAACTGTCATCTTAAAATACAATACAAATTATTCCTTCAATGAGTGCCAATTACAATAACTTATTCTATATTCTATAACATATTCTATATCTATATCTAGTCAATATACATGTGTACATTAGTTTAAATAAGTCAAAGGAGGGAAGACATTCAGCATGTGTACATCTTTCCCAGGCAAACTGCCCTGTATGTTTAAACAAGCAAAAATGTATATCTCCACTGGCCTAGTCGCAATGAACCTATATCACATTGTACACAATCCCACACACATCGCTGGACACATCCTAGATGTTATTTTTGCTAAGCTTGAACTAGTTACCATTCATAGCATCATGCATATCACATGGTCAGACCACCATTTGATAACTTTCCGACATAAGACACCACAAATCAACACAAACCCACAACTACTTACATACATGCACCTATCGACCCTGGATCAAACTCAATTTTGAAGATTTAGAAACACAACTAACAGCCAACACAGGTCTAGATACAATTAATTATGTTCCAAAACTTTTTGAGTGGCTACAGGAAGCTTTTGATATCCTAATACCACTCAGAAAAACTAAACAGGACAAAAGAAAACCAACACCTTGGAAAAACACAGAACTTAAAAAGATAAAGCAACAAATCAGAAGATTGCAGCGGACCTGGCTCAAAACAAACAAAGTTCAAGACAAACTGCAGCTACACATACTTAAGAGAATATGCAAATCATCAATCAAAAAAGCTGAAAAAAGGTGCTACTCAGAAAGAATTCAAAATGCTAAATCTGCAACCAAAGAATGCTATAAAATTCTAAATGAATTTCGAAACCCTAAATGCATTGAAGGAAGTCATCCCACTACTCAGGATTTCACAAACAAACTGGCAACTCATTACACAACCAAGGCAGACACATTGGACTCATTTAAAACAGAAGACACCCATCAGCACCAACCCCTTTCCTAAAATCCCCTCTAAGAATAAAGCAACCCATCCTCTACAGACCTTCAAACAAATATCACAAGGTGAATTTATAGATTTGGCCAAAGCTAGCAGGCCTTCCGGTTTCCCTCCTGACCCTTGTCCACCACACATCTTCAAGAACATTCTTTTATCTACTTCTGCTGCCACACCTGTAAGAAGAATCATCAACAACTGTTTAACTACAGGAACTTTTCCTGAAGACCTGAAAAAGGCATACATGTGCCTGTTATTAAAGCAAACAAACCTAGACCCACAGACCTCAGACCCCCAAAACTACAGACTAATCACAAATGTACCTTTGCTGGGCAAACTGATAGAAAGAGCAGCATTCACCCAGATGTCACAATTCATTGAAGATAATTCCATACTTTCAGACCCCCAAACTGGAATCCGCCCAGGAAGAGACACTGAATCAGCACTCATAGCAATCTGGGATGATCTTAAAAACACAGTCTACCGCAATGGACTTGCAGCACTCCTTCTCTTGGACCTCTTGGCTGCCTTTGATACGGTTGACCGTGACACCCTCATTCAAAGACTCCACCAAGCCGGCATAGAAGGGACTGCTCTCGACTGGATTACGTCCTACCTTCAAAACTGAACTAATATTTTCTATTCTCCCCCTTCTCGTCCAAACCGTACCTTACAAAAGCAGGGATCCCCCAAGGATCAATCAACCCACCTCTGCTTTTCAACATCTACATGATACCATTACCAGAACTGATCAATGATTTTCAACTCACATGCTACAACTATGCAGATGACAGAGAAATATTACTTAAATTGGAATTCCCCAAAGACTTTGAAAACTCACCAATCTCCAGTTGCCTCAGAGCTGTTGATCAGTGCATGACTTGGAACCATCTCAAACTAAATGCTTCTAAAACAGAAATACTCACATGCAGTGACTTGAAAAATTATGACCCACTGTGCGCCTGGCATGACGATCTCGGACTAACTACTCAATTATCCAAGGAAGTTAAAAACCTTGGAATTACAGTGGACTCCAAGATAACAATGAATGCCCAAGTGGACAAATTAGCACAAACAAGCTTCATCAACTTTAAGACTCTGCAACGCATCTTCCCCACCTCGGATTACCACACAAGGTGCAGGCTACTATCTCTCTTGTACTATCCAAACTGGATTATGCCAATGGCCTCTACCATGGACCATCTCTATTTATTATGAGAAAACTACAGCATATTCAGAAGTCCACTGCCAGGCTACTATTACATGTGAAGCCACAAGCCCACATCTCCCCTGCCTTAAGAGCACTACACTGGCTACCGCTTACCAGAAGATCCACCTTCAAGCTGCTTTGTATCACCCACAAAGCTGTACATGGAACGGGACATCTTTTTATCAGAAACAAAATAACAAAATACATTCAACAAAGAAACCTCCACTCAAGATTGGCACCCGGCCTTAGAACACACCAGACAAGAAAAAGAGCATAGGTAGTACATCCTTCTCCATTCAAGCAGCCAAACTATGGAATTCATTACCCCAAATAAAGTTCCACGGATAACTATCTTGTCTTCAGAAGACTACTCAAGAGTTGGCTCTTTCCTTCATAACCACCATATTCAAACAGCAATGGACTGCATATGTCTGTGTTGATAAATATTTTTAATCTGATTATGTGTATATTCTAGATATGCATAGTTCTTAAGAAAATATGTATTGCTACTATGTCATAAGGATAAATTACACACATACTCTTTAAACCTGTTTGACAGATGTATATTTACTCATGGTTGGGTATGTGTGTGTGTGTATATATATATATAGATAGATAGATAGATAGATAGATAGATAGATAGATAGATAGATAGATAGATAGATAGATAGATAGATAGATAGATAGATATGTGTGTATGCATGTGTGTATGTATTTATCTGTGTATGTATACATATACATGTGTATCTTATTCTATGCTTAACATGTTCATAGGTTATTGCATAGCTCCTAGTTAAGTTATTATATTAAATACTTATGAATCCGTGCTCTCGTTTTTATGTCACACTGATCAAATGTTTTATTATCATAAGCATTTCACTATTCAAAAATAGAGGAAAGATAAATAAATGTTAGAAAAGTACACTTATTAATTAACTTCAAATATTACAAATCTTGAAAGTCTGTGTTTCTACAATACTACTTTTCTTCTCATATTATTATACCCATTATTATATTCCTTGAACATATATTCCCTTACGATGTATTTACATACCTATTTATTTATTACTCTTGTCCTACAGTACTGGAGAAAAAAAAAATAAGAAAAAAAAAATAGAATCTATAAATAAAATTCAAACTATAAATAAGTAAATTAAAGTAAAAAAATAATAATGATAATGAATAAATAAATTAAATAAAAACAATAATTCCACCACTAATTCCTCTTGGGTTTCGGAGTAGCGTGCAACTTGCCGAAAAGCGCTGTGAAAGGTAGTAAGCGATATATAAATACTATTACAAGTACAAGTACAAGAGGTGATGTCCTCATGGAACTGATGAATGTTGTTTGTCTATCTCTCACCTTTCCCCAATTTCCCCTACCCATCCATTCATAAAACCCCTAATACTCTTTCCCCAGGCTATATGTCTAGTTTAGTTGTGCTTTGATTTATACCATCAACAGAACTCACACTTGGCAGGGTAGTCAAGTAACCTTCTGAGACCAGACGCCTGAGACTTGAGGGCTCCTTTATGCTTACTTCAGTAAATAACTCAACACTAGGCTGCTAGTTGGTTTGTCATGGTGGTCTTAGTCTTGGATTGACCCCTTACTCTGTGTTTGTATTTAGTCTAGTTGCCTGTGATGCATAATCAGAATCCTTTGGTTATTTTGGTTAGTTCACCTCACTAGCATCTTTCAGAATAAAAATAATATTGTATTTCCTGTGATGTCTTCCCTGCTCCCACTGGGCCACCACCATGAGCATTAAGGAGGCCTTTTGGAAAACCCTGCAATGAGGTATGGGCCACTTGGGAAAGGTAGCAGGCATTGTTTAATCTATGCAGGTAGGAGAAGAAATTCTTAAGGGGAATTGTTTGTTCGGCATATGTTGATAGACCCCATTATCAGGCACTAGTTATAGAGAGGGAAAGGGCAGTAAGTAGGTAGCATACAACTATGACTGATTGGAGAATGGAAGATAGCGAGGGTCCCCTCTTGTTATAAAGAAAACCAAAAGATATTTTTTAGTGAATACTTCACAACACAATTATATTGCATCAGTTCCAAAAGAGATCACAACAGTCTTGGAGTCAACTAGTTAGGTTGATTGATGAATCCACAGTCTTTTTATTCCCAATCTGATTCCCATTGCATAGTCTGTGATCCACAAACCATGATCCTTCCAGCCAACACGTGTTTCGTCATTGGGAAATAATATGTCCCCTATGACTTCTTCAGGGCTAGAAATCATAAAGTAAATATAACATGATGAGTTGAAACTAAAATGCTCAAACGTCCACTGCACAGTGTGTAAACACTCCAAAAACCCAAAGGAGGTGAAATTTAAATGTAAGCACCTGGAACAAATGATCAAGCAAGTGAAATCAA
This sequence comes from Pleurodeles waltl, assembly GCF_031143425.1. NCBI lineage: Eukaryota > Metazoa > Chordata > Amphibia > Caudata > Salamandridae > Pleurodeles > Pleurodeles waltl. The sequence continues at coordinate 782,090,143 of NC_090439.1, forward strand.
ATCCAAAGTCCAACTGACTAAAGTGAAATCTACTTAACCCCAATCAACCATAGCTCCCAATGAATCTCTAAAAGTGAAGACACCCACATCATTACCAATCTAATGCCGAGCTGGAGAGACCCCTAAAGTGCACAAAAATTACCCAAATCCAAAAAGTGCAAAGAAAGAATATATACCTTCTCAATTGAGGCACTATTTCTCAATAATCAAAATCGTTAATGCTTTACTCCAAATCGTAATCCATTACTCCGGTCCTATTTCAATGACTGCCATAATAAAGAAAATTCATTAATTACTAATATATAAATAAAAATTGTATCGTTGCTAATCATCATAAACAATTTAAGTACGTTAAACCAGTACAAATATGCCCGGGGTCAAGCTCCATCACAGCCAAAACTCACCCTATTATTCCGCAAGGTCTTCTTGAAGGGCTACGGCGTCTAACAGTAAAAGACGCTTCGCGAGTACGCTGCTCGCGCGCAGCCGAACCCGGAAATAAATACGTTTCCGGGTTCGCGCTCCTGAGTCCGGGTTGTCGTCATAGAAAACGGACTACTAATACGAGTATGGATGGAATGAGTAATTGAAAAACGCTCAAAACAAAACAGAAAATGCCTAAATAGGTGTTCCTACTAGTACGTCATCAAAGGTGTTCATTACTACCCAAACAACACACCAACAAGGTGAAATAAATAACTTAATTCAGTTCACAGTGTTACCACCGGAATATAGTTAGAAATAACATATTGCAAATAACCAAACTGTTTAGTTAAGTAGGTTTGAAGAATAATTATAAGTCAGCAGTATTATTAAGCAAATGAACTACACTATATTAATAATTCAGCCACCGCCTTACTCCAATTTCTTTCAATATAGTCAAACTCAACAACTGAAGAATAATACTAGCGGGGAAGTATGTCAATGAAGTACCCAAATAAATCCTTCAAAATTCTGGCGTTTGAGAATTTTAGTTGAATCACTCATGACAACAAAGACTTCTTTATGACATCATATCTCATACAATGTTTTTATAGAAAACAACGTTAATATATATATACAAACAATGTGTGACACGAAGATATACAAGGCTAAACAGAGTCCAGATATTATCATATAATTTATCAATCGCCCAGAAAGAATTCCAATTCTTTGTCGGAATTTAATCCTGTCTCTACAGCTCTTAATTTCATTATCCACATGGCTTCTTGCCTGCGCAGACAGAGTTCCCTGTTGCCCCCCCTAGAATCCTGGGGGATGTAGTCAAATCCAAAAAATTCAAAACTCTTCTGAGTTGGTTGTCTAACACAAGACACAATATGTGCCACCACGGGATATATGATATCAAGATTCTTCAATGCCCGTGCATGTTCACCTATTCTGATTCTGAGTGGTCGTATAGTACTGCCCACATAGATCTTAGAGCAGCTACAGCGTATAATATACACTACATAATTGGAATTGCAATTCATGGTGAAATGAATTGTAAATGTCTTGCCATCATGAGAAAATTCTTGTAACTTATGACACGCCAAACGGCAAACCCCACAGCACCCACATTTGTAGAAGCCCGCTTTTTTACTTTGTGATAACCAAGTTTTTTTAGAGGAGATAGTGGTAAAACTAGGACTTAAAATGCTCTTGAGAGTTCTGCCTTTGCGAAATGTTGTCACCAAGCCCCCAGTAATTACATTTTTCAATGATTCATCTTGCGTTAGGATATTCCAATGCTTGTTCATATATTTTTTCAAGGTCAATGAAGCATCATTGAAATCCATTATAAACCTTACCAGGTTGGACGCTTCCTTAATATCATTTCGTACTTTAAGTTTCAAAGTATCCTTTCTGTCTAAATGTTTAACTCTATGCCTAGTTTTTTTCATGATTTTGTGGGAATACCCACGTGCCAAAAATCTCCTTTCCATGTCATTTATTTGAGAAATAAACTCATCATCAATACTGCAATTTCGTCGCGCCCTCATGAATTCACCAAAGGGAATTGATGCCACCTGATGTCTCGGGTGAGAACTTCGCGCATGTAAAATAGAATTGCATGCAGTTGCCTTACGAAACAGTCTACTATGAATTTTGTCATTGGAAATAAAAAGTTCCACATCCAAGAACTCAATTTTGACAGCACTAAATTGAAAAGTAAACTTAATGTTTAAATTATTAGAATTGATTAAATGGCAAAATTCAATGAGTTTCTCCTCACCTCCTGTCCAAATCATTAGACAGTCATCTATGTAACGACCCCAAAACAGAATAAATGTGTGCCACGCAGCGGCATCTGGGCCCCAAATGCATGTGTGTTCGAACCAACCCATAAACAAGTTCGCATATGATGGAGAAAATTTGGAGCCCATTGCCACCCCTTGTTTCTGTCGAAACCACATGTTATTGAATAAGAAAAAGTTGTTAGTTGTAATTATATCAATCATATCCAATAACATCAAAGTATGGTCCCATAGATTTGCTGATCTCTTGTGAAGAAAGAATTTTAAGGCTTCTAAGCCTAATTCATGTTTAATGCAGGTGTAAAGAGATACCACATCTAAAGTTACCAGAAGCATGTTGCTATCCCACTCTACATCACTGAGAATACTCAGGATATGTGTGGTATCTCTAATGAAAGATGGAAGATTAAGTACCAGTGGCTGTAGAAAACAGTCAACAAACTCTGAAAGCCTTTCAGTAGGCCCGAGAATGCCTGAGACAATGGGTCTCCCCGGCGGGAAAGACAAACCTTTTTGTATTTTAGGAAGAGTATACAAACACGGATAACGAGGGTGATGCACTTTCAGATACATAAATTCATCTTTGCTAAGTAACCCTTGATGATGCCACCCCACCAATTTGTTGTTGATTACTTGTACAAGGTTAGAGATAGGATTATGTGCAATTTTTTCATAACAAGACAAATCTGTTAGTTGAGATAAAATTTCATTATCATAGTCCACTTTGTTCATAATAACCACATTTCCACCTTTGTCAGCCTGTCTGATAACAATGTCTTTATTCAGTTTTAGTTCCTGTAATGCGGTTAATTCCTCAGTGCTTAAATTATTCGCACCATGACAACATTTCTTCTTTGCTAGATAGTTATCATAGTCCTTGCAGACCAAATAAAAAAAATTGTCTAGAGAGTTGGAACGGATGAAGCACAACCTTCTGGTCAAGCCATAAAGGGTGGAAGGCTTGTATGGTCATATTCCATTTTGTGTTTTAGCCTGGAGAGGTACACTGTGACAATTACTTTGCAATGGGACAGGTGTGGAGGACAGCATCTCATCACTAACTAGTAATGGAAACACATATATTCAAGTAAAAAATCTAGCCCAGTTATTAAGAAAAAATAAACACCTACCTTCTCCTCCCACAACTGACCCGCCCCTCACCCAGGAAACCCAAAAGACATAAAAACAAGTAACCATTCTCCAATCCACAATTGTCCTTCCCATCTCTCCTCCCACAACAGGCCCATCCCTCACCCTAAAAAACACCAAGAAATCCTAAAAGTTCAAAACACGAAACTATCCTGCTCCCACTCTCACCTCTCACAACAACAGTTCCACCCTGTCATCCCTCTAAAAAACTAAGCATTCAAAGCCTCCAATCACCTTGAAAGGTCCTTCTGGCCCTTCCTCAGTTACTTCAGATCCTATGTGAATTTTAGGCTGATGGTTGAAGGTGGTAGTGGTGGTGTTGCACAGGGGCTGGCTTTGGTGGCTAGGAACCTCGGCTGCCTGTGGGGGTGGCAATGGCATTGCTAGGGTCCATCCAACTGATGGTCCAATGCAATGGTTGCTTCCCCCAGGAGCACTAGCCATCGGTACGCCACTGCATTTGCATTCGAGCAGGCCCCTGTGGCAGGTTCTCTGGCAGAAGTAGCTAGATGATCCAAAGAAAGAAAAAAGAACAAAAATGATAGTATTCAACGCAAACACTTTATTTTATACAGTCATATAGTAGCAGAATATTGCTGGTTCCCTAGGGTTGTTGCAAAGTTTTTTTACTGTGGATCTTGGTCACAGGCCTAAGAATTTTCCCAAACATACTTCACATAATGCAGTAGCAGTGTGTGTTATGATTTAGTCCATTACCACCACCTTAATCAAAAAATTGATTTGTTTTTTTATAAAAATGATTAAAACATGAAGTGATTTTTATGTGGTTACACTTGCAACGCATACTTAGGCCCTCATTATGAATTTGGCGGTCACAGGACCGCCATGTTGGCGGTGGCAGTCATGGTCATACTGGCTCACTGGTGAAGTCAAATTATGACCATTTCCGTATTCCCAACAGAACACAGCCAAACTACCGCCAGTACCGCCAGTGAGGGGAGACCGCCGCGGATGGCGGTAGGCACCTTCAGACCGGCGAGGACCATGTTTCCACCAGACACATTACAAGGCTGCACACCGCCAGGGTTTACACCACGGTTGCACCGCCACCAAAACCCTTGCGGAAACCAACTCTATAAAAGGAAAAACCCACCTTCAGGAACACAGACGTGCCCGGACCACCATGGAGCCAGACCTTGAAGTCGTTCCACTGCTCGTTCCACTGCTCTTGCTCGCACGACGACTCAGGAACCCGTACGGCAATGAAGACAACAACCGTAAGTACACACACCTAGCACACACTTGAGGGAAAGGCCTTAGTACACACCCACACACAATACACCCATCCGGAACAGCTTGCGACAGAAACACACACACACACACATTACCACACACACCAATATAAACACACAAACCCCTACATACACACATGCACACACATACTACACACACGTACACCCAAACAACCCACACTGTGATCAACACACACGTGCGGGTTGGTACATACACCAACCCGCACACGCACAGCACCGCCACTGTTCAACGCAATGATACACAACTCCACTGACTCACACAACCACATCACAACCGAAATTACACGAACGCTTCGCAAAGCACTCTCACTGCACACCTCCACATGACAACACATACATACAACAACACATAACAACACCACAATACCAATCAACACAATAACGCTGCCATTCAATGAAGAATTCAGCACACCACACAGACAATGCATGGGACATAGCCAACACCACACACATGCATGCACACACAACAACCACACAAGTACACACAACATCACCATCACACATGCCAACAATTACTATATACAATTTGGCTACACACATGTATGGAACAAACACAAACATATCTAACACACAAAACACAGCAATTACAGTGGGACCAGTGGCAGGGCCACACACACACACACACGCATGCAGCCCAGGCACAACAGAAAGCACAACCAACACACACACACACACTCAAATCACACACAAACATACCAAAGCCCACATACACTAAACAGCCATGTAGAAAGAAAGGCAGGATAAGCATGTTACCATCGAATCCAACAACAGGTTGGCACAGATGTATTCAGAAGGTCAAATGGATTAAAAATGATCAACTATATACAATCATAAGGCCATTGGCCAGTCTAATGTCCTTGCCTCCAAAGGCACAAATGGCACTGCACTGGGCCCCTACTTGACTCCTGACTACAAAACGACCTCCACAGGGTAGTCGCATCAAGGGGGCAGGCAGGCACCTCAGGGATTGGGGGGTTGGGTGGAGGGGGGGGTCTGGCCTTGGGAGGGGGGTCCTTGGGCTTGGTTCTGGGTTAGGATGGGGGGGTCCTTGGCCTTGGGAGGGGCAGACTTCTTGGCAGGGAGAGGGGCATGGACACTACCAGGGGCAGGAGAGGACTTGGAGGTGGAAGGGCTGGACTTGGGGAGGGACACAGAGCACTTGGGGGTTTTACAGGGTGAGAGAGGGGTAAGGAACAGGGCAAACTGCAAGAGGACATGTTTCTTTGACACACCGGGGTGGTCATGGCAAATGGGTTTGGGACTGGAGGGAGAGGGCGTGGTTGTCAGATGTATCTTGGTGGATGTCTTGGGTGCAAGTGCATGCGTGGAATGCTTGTGGGTGCTGGGTGTCTGCTGGGTGGGTGAGTGCGGGCATTAAGGTGTTTTGGGAGGAGGAGGTGCTGGGAGGTGGATCAGTGGCTGTCTGTTGGGGTGGTGTCTGCAGGTATAGGTATAGTACAGGTGCTGCATGTGGGGTTGTCAGTGGTTGTGGTGGGTGCGGATGTGATGACTGGGGTGGATGTCTGCAGGTCTGATATTATGCTGACTGTGGGTAAGATGGGGCTGGTGGCTGGTTCTGTCAATGATGATGTGGTGGCTACAGGTGTGTCTGGTGTAGTGTCTGTGAGGCAGGGGGTGGCAGGGGAGTCGGTGCAGGGAGTGGATGTTGTTGTATCTGCAGGTGTCTGGTGCTTGTGTGCATGTCATTGGTGGGTCTTGTGGTGCTTACATTTGTCTGTGGAACCCTTGTCAGTTGAGGCGGATGCATGCCTGTGTGAACTTGTGCTTTGGATGGGGAGATGGTTTGGATTCGCGAAGAAGTAGTCGGAGGGGGGACGTTAGACAAAGGGACACTGGCTGCCGTCAGAGTGGAGGCCAAAGCCTGAAAGGATCACTGTAGGCCACCATGGTACCGTGAATGCCCTCCAGGAACACATTGCTCTGTTGTACTTGAGCTCCCAGTCCCTGGATGGCATTCATGATGGTCGACTTACCCACAGAGTTGGACCTCAGGAGGTCAATAGCCTTTTCACTGAGGGCAACAGGGCTGACTGGAGTAGGGGCAGAGGTGCCTGTGGTGAAGGAGACGTCCACCCTCCTCGATGAGCGGGCACGGGCAAGGGCAACTGGCTGGGGAGCAACAGAGAGGGTGATGGTAGTAAGGGAGGTGGCTGACAAAGTTGGTGGTGGGATGGTCCCAGATGGGTCTGCCATCGCCAGGTAGTGTCCACTGGAGGAAGATTCCGATGAAGAGGTGGCAGATCCAGTCTCCCCTGTGGCACTCCCGTTGTCCTCCGTCCCATTGGGTCCCTCAGTGTCGCTGGTGCCAGCTTCCTGGGTCCGGTGGGCTGCTGCTTCCCCTCTCGCCTGTGCCCCTTCTTTGCAAGACGATGCTGATACACACAAGGAGAAAGAGCGGGAGAGGGGGAGAGAGCGAGAGAGAGGTAAGGGGCAAAATGGTTAACATATACCTCCCATTGACACAGGTAAACATGTACATCTGTCACAATGTATATCATGGCTAGGCAATCACATTTGCCAATACACATTACCTACATCATGTCATGAAATGTCACCACTACCCACACTTATGTGCCAACCCTCACACCTACAACAATACCTAAGTAGAGCAGCATGACTTCACCCATCCCCATGATACCAACCAATGCCCTTTGAAGGTGGCACAGCATGCCATGAGTGCAGTATCAATACAATGCCTGATTACACATCTTTCCTCTCCATACCCCTATCACCCATTGGATGTGCAGCTGACACAACAAAACACAGCAGGCCTCTACAGTGACAACACCTGATTACTCAATGTCCTTTGTAACAAGTCCATTACAGTGAAGACAACTTCACTCACAAACCACACACCACCTACCTGTCCTCAGACATGACTGCCCACTCAGTATAGTGATGCCATGATGGAGGAGAACTCAGGTTTAGCCAGTACCAGTCAGACACCCAAACACTTCACATCAGATGTGTACTATGTGAATCTGTGGTATAAAAATATGAGTAGTCAGACCCTATCACAGAGCCAGAGCTGCTGACACAAAACATATATATCACTACTCTGCAAGTGCATCTAGAATGGGCCATGTACCACATGTTCACCATCCTAACACATCCACCGAGTGCAGTGTCCCAACCAATGAACCACTGGAACACACATACCACATGACGGACCACATCCCATGCCACCATACATATGCAGGTACACCAGTTGGAATAGGCACCATGACAACTCCACCCTCAAACACACCATTCAGCAAATGTCTAAACCTGTCACTAAGCCCAGACAACACACATCACATGGGGTAAACACTTGCATACAGTAGGCACACATGGGCAAACACCACTGTTAGTACACCTAATGCCCTCCCCACTAACACTTAAGCAGTCTGAGGAGACAGAATACAAAATTACCTTCACCTAACCACACCATGTGTCATTCAATACCAAAACGACTCCTAGTCTGCCGCTACCTGATAGCCAAGGCAAGCTGTAAGAGTCACAGGCTATCAGAAGTGCTCCCAGATATCCATGTCGACATGATGTAGGCAGTCAGCCAGCAATGCAGCATAGGACTAGCTAGGGCTTTGTCATACATACCATATCCGCAGCATGGTGACAAATAAGGGTCCTCTCAGGGCACTTACCACCTCTAATACTAAACCATAGTTTGGATGGCCACATCCCCACAATTATTGCTCCTATGAATGCATTTTCTGTGCGATCAGACTTCATCATTTCAACATGTATCAGTATCCCACGTTGCCTACCTACACATTCCAATCATCCAGCAGATCACCTATGTATGCCCAGTCAGCCATCAGGCCAATACTCCTGTCCCATGAATGCTACTTTTGTTGTGGAACTGTAATGCCAGGCACACAATCTGCCAATGTCACACAGTTCCATATCCAGTTAGGCTACACAGATGGCAGTGGACTGACACCTCAGAGCCATTGATGCAGATGGCAGGAGCTAGTCAAACACAATCATACTGACACTCACATCAATTGTATGGCCAGGAAGGAGTGACATATGTGCCTATGTTATTAGAGCATCTTCACATTACTGACATGGAGGGACATGGATCAGAGAGATTTACATCCAATGACTGTGATGCATGGAGACACATCTACAAAATACACCCTGCCAGGGTGCCAATTTGCCATTTCCTAATGTTGATACACATGCAGCATGAACTACAATGCCACTCTGCCAGGAATGAGGCACACAATCCCATTTAAGGCAAGTCCCAGGATGCAGTAATTAATCACCCCCTTTTGGCTGCTGTGCTGCCCTCAAATGCCCATCCAGCTCACTGTAGGCCACTGCCAAAATGCGGGCGATTGGGGGGGGTCAGGGTCCGATGGGCACCCCTCCCTCATTGGTAGGACACCCCCAGAAAGGCCTCTGCAGTCTTCCGGGCCCAGCGTCTCAGGTCTTCCCACCGCTTGTGACAATGGGTGCTCTGCCGGGCATGGACCCACATGCTTGGCATTAGCATTCCAGATCCCCTTTTCTGATGGGCGTTAACCTGCATGGGTGACACAGACAAAAGGAGAATGTCATGTAGACTGGCACCATACCAACAGCAGTGGACTATAGACATCAGAACCACCAAATGCACTCACATACACATCCTCATGCATCACACACATTAATTCCATGCCCCTAGCATGCATTTATCTGCTGACTGGAACATGTACGCCATTCACCCTCACACCTACCCCTATCACACATGACTATAGCATTGGGCTCACCTGCTCCTCTGGTGGCCCATACGGCTGTCCATACAGGTGTAGGACCCCTTCAACTAGCTTCTCAAGCTCTTCTTGGGTGAAGGCTGGGGCCCTATCACCTGGAGGATGTGGCACGATTGCTCCCAGAGACACTACACAGCAGGTCACGTAGTGGAGGTCTTGCTTGCAGGAGTATCAGAGGTCAAGTGAGCAAGACTGCAGAAAATGGCAGTCACAGCAGCTGCGTACAGGACAGTCACCGCCGGCGGTGATCACCATTGGCCCCAGTCCCCCATAGGCAGCAATGTTAACCAATGAGAAGTTGCACGGCGGTTGCAACCGCCTTCAGCCATGATGACATACGCTGGCGGACTTAGGTCACTTCCATCTGTCCAGTGCTGCAGGACAGGCGGCTTCAATTTTATGCACATTTCATGCATTGATACAGCTAAATACGTGTGCCATACACTTTTTAATAGTTAACTGCAGAGTAGGTGCCATCTTGGTTTGGCTCATACATGTGACATGTATAACACAGTTACCTCATATGACTGGTATGTCTAAAGTGTTAGGTGTGCGGCAATGATATGTAGTACTAACATGTGTGGAGTGCATATCACACTGTACAATCTTTCCTCTCTATCCCAGATACCGTGTCATGAGGATATTGAGACATGCACCAGTTTTCCATTCACTAATGGACCTTACAACTCTGGAGAAGAGACATGTCATTCTGACCTATCATCTGAATCATCAGACCATCATCGATCTCTGTACCCAGTTGGAGCCGGATCTATTGCCTGCCATATATAATTCCTATGCCATCCTTCCCACAATTGAAGTTCTGTCAGTGCTACACTTTCTTGCCACAGGCTCCTTTCAGATTACAGTGGGCTTGGCAGCAGGGATGTCACAGCCCATGTTCAGTCTTGTACTGAAGAATGTACTGTGTGCTTTATTGAAACACATGGACAGCTACATCAGGTTCCCCTAATGAGGGGATTTGCCCTAAGGCAGACTTCTATGATGTGGGACACATCCCTCGTGTGATAGGGGTCATAGATGGCACCCATGTAGCCATGTTCCCTCCCAATACCAATGTACAGGTTTATAGGAACAGGAAAAACTATCACTCCATCAATGTTCAGGTGGTGTGTGTGGCAGACCAATACATCTCCCAAGTGACAGCCAAGTGTCCTGGATCTATGCATTACTTCTACATTCTGAGAAACAGCAATGTCCCCCACATGACGGCATGATTACGGAGAGAGAGAGCTTGGCTCATTGGTATGCATGCAAATGGATGTGTGTGCCTCTGTTATAGCACCTGTCATCACAGTCTTTCAAGTGTCTGTACTTGTATTGTGACAGGTTCTACATCTGTGCACACAGGTGACTCTGGCTAGCCTAACCTTCCCTGGCTGTTAACACCAGTGAGGTACCCTGCCACTGAAGGGAAACTCAGTTTTAATGAGGTCCAAGGCAGGTCAAGGCATATAATAGAAAGAACATTTGGCCTCCTGAAGGCCAGATTCAGGTGCCTGACATCTCTGGAAATGCCCTCCTCTACAGTCCCCAAAAGGTATGCGAGATCATAATTGCCTGCTGCATGCGCCACAATCTGGCCCTGAGACGTCAAATACCCTTACTAGCTGATGATGAGGACACTGCAAAAGTGGAAAGTGATGAGGAGGCAGATAAGGAACGTGCACCTGAGTGCAGGGCAGAGCTCATCAAACAGTACTTCTACTAACATACAGGTATAATGTGTGTGTATTTGACTTTGTACTATTTCAACATACTGTGCTGTCAATGGTCCTTCTGGTTTGGATTATCAGTGGTGGTGTCAATATTTCCTATCCCTATGTGTGTGTTGTGTGAGGTGACTGAATCCATGTACGCTGCTGAATATGTATCTTCTCTACCATGTGTACACCCTCTGCAGATTGCAAGATTGACATACCTATGGACAACCCTGTATTGTGGAGCATGTCCTGCATTCTCCTGTTCTCATGTCATTCCAGCAAGTGACTGTGTTCTGTTTATCCTTGGCACTCCTACCTATTGCTTGATTCATTCATGTTAATTAGCCTTTGGTTACTGTTCACAGAGTTTACTGCAATACAGATGGCAGCTACAATGTTTTGTGATGTATTACCTGTGACTGGTGATGTGTAAGTGATATCTGTTCTGCCTTGTTTAGATGGCTATCTACACTGGGCAGGAAAACTATGAACTGCATATGTGCTTTTTGTGATACCATGCATACAAGCCTGATGGTAGCCTCTGTCATGATCTTTTTGCAGGTTGGATATTTGGATTTACTCTGGTGTGTGGCTGTACTGGTGACTCCCTTACATCTAACCTGAGCCATTTCTGTTGTACTGGTTTTCCTGCAGAGGATGCCTCCCTCTGCAGTCCATTTCACTGCCTGTTGGATTAGGGGGTCATACCCACACACCATTTTGCAGATCAAATATTTGAATGTGGACAAATAAAGACACAAATGCAGTTGCTGGGTTCTAAAGTGTTTATTGTTCATACAGTGGCAAACAGATGATAAGTGGGGTTATGGTAGATGGAATCCTCATAGTAGGTGGCACAGATGTTGGTAGCACAGGTTCAGTGTTCATGGGCCATTGGAAAATGGAGTAATGCCAGTGAACAGTCAACAGGGAGTCTCAGTGGCACATAAGGGAGTGTAATCAGGAGAGGGTCACTTCCTGGCAGTGGGTTTAATCTTTGCATCTGCTGCAATCGGATGTCTGGATGGATGTCCACATTTGTGGGGTGTTCTTCAGCTACAGAGAGAGGGTTGCCTGGGGTTCCCCTTTCAGGGCCTCCATTCCTCTAGCAGCCGCAGATGTGAATGCCTCAGATGTGATGTGGCAAGTGGAATGGGCCTGCTGATGGGTGGAGGAAGCACACAGGGTGGTGTTGATGTCTTTTAGCACCCCTGCAATAGAGGCCATAGTGGCATTGTTGGCATACCACTGCTGCATGACCTCCCGGTGGGATTCGCTCTGCAGTCTCTGGTTTTCCCCCAACATGGTTATTATGTGGCCAATCCTGTCCTGGGATTGATGATATGCTCCCAGGACTTGGGAGAAGGCTTCCTGGTTAGGTGGCTGCCTTGGCTGCCCCGTACTCTGGCCCAAAGATCCCCTCCCACGCCCCCTGTCCCCATGTGCCTATGCCCCTGGCATAGTCAGCAGGAACTTCATTGTATTGGGTGTGAGTGGTGACTCAGGTCACTGTACTGTGGGGCCAACAATTGATTGTACAGTCTTTGGGGCACTGGTTTGGGGGCAAAGGGTTCGCTATGATGGTGGCACAGGGTGGGGGGGGGGTTTATGTGGGCAGGGAGTGGTAGACTGACCTGGGGTCCCAGATGGGCCAGATAGGTTGTCAATGTCCAGACGTCCAGCGGCATTGTCCTCACTGGGGCCTTCATCCTGAGGAGTGCTGGCTGTCCCTGGTATCCTCTCCGTGGTGGCAGTGGTAGGGGTACCTGTGGATGAAAGGGTTAAATGGTGGAGGTGTGATTGGTTGTTTGTTTGTCTGATGCATACAGTGGCTTGACCTGATTCCCAGCAATGGTAATGACATGTGCAGCTGTGCTAACACAGTTTGTGCATGGTGGATTATGACATGTGTACCATGCTCCATAGGGATTGTTTAGCATTTTGTAGTGCTATTGCATCACTGTCATTGCCATGTCATGATCCTCAGTGGCGGCATTCAGTTGTTGTGGCAAGTGCAATAGTCATACATGCAAGTGATGTGATGTAGAGTACACAATGCAGGTATTGCTGTGGATGTGCTAGTGCATTGTGGGAGTGGTAGTGGTAGCTATTGGCTGTGCTACCCATGCACTTGGCAGGGAGTGTGTGAGCATTGGGCCAGGGTGGGTGGTGTGGCATGCAGGGAGATGGGGTGAATTGGGGAGTGTTTGGGTAGTGAGGAAGCACACTGGATAGGTTGTTTTGTGCCAAAGGAGTGGTAGTTACTCACTAGAGTCCAGTCCTCCAGGTATTCCAGTCAGGTCCTCAGGATACAGAATGTCCATGGCCTTCTCCTCCCATGATGTGAGCTCTGGGGAAGGAGGTGGGGGCCCACCACCAGTCATGTGCATGGCTATCTGGTGTTGTGAAGCCATGAAACGCACCTTCCCCTGTAGGTCGTTCCACCTTTTCCTGATGTCCTCCCTTGTGCGTGGATGGTTGCCCACTGAGTTGACCCTGTCAGTTATTCTCTGCCATAACTCAATTTTCCTGGCTATGGATGTTTGCTGCATCTGTGCTCCAAATAGTTGTGGCTCAACCCTGATGATTTCATCGACCATGACCCTCAACTCTTCATCACTGAAGCATGGGTGCTTTTGACGTGATATGGTGGTTGTGGTGTGGGTGTAGGTGTGTCTTGTGTGTGTAGTGTGCAGTGTGTTATGCTTGGTGGGGTGGGGTGGGGGTGTTTTGTTGTGAGTGCTAGTTGATTGTGGTGTTTGTGTGAAGTTGTGATGCTTGTATACTGTTGTTCATGCAGTTGTGTTGTGTGTGATGAGGGTGAAGTGTAGATGTGCCTATGGTGTGTAACTGCTGAGTAATTGGATTGTGGCTTCTCATGTATATGGTGGTTGTTTTAGTCACAAAGGATTGTGGGTTGTGTGGGGGTGCATTGTATAGTGCTGTGAGTAGGTCTGTCTGGTGTGTGTATGTGTGCCAGGTGTCGGGTATTCAAACTGTCCAGTGTGGTGTTGTGTTCTGGCAGGAGTGTATTATGAGCAAGGCGGTTCGGACCGCCAATGGTTTTCCGCCATGGTAGAACCGCTGTGGTGATTTGACGGTCGTAATCTGGTGGATGGAAGGTTGTCGGTGTGACAATGCTAGTATTCGAAACGCCTCTATCCTGCCCTCCTGAGTCCTGGTTTTGTCAAATTTGAAGCTGTATTTTGGCAGATTTCTTAGTGTGACTCTTAATACTGCGGTCGGATTACCACCAACATGGTGTTTTTTTTACACCCGCCATCACAGCGGTCTTGCAGAAAGACCGCCAAAGTAGTAATGATGCACTTAATATGTGTTAAGACATCAATTTGCTGCCAAATATAAACATACTGCCATTAAATTTATGCTGCTCAATTGACTAGACTATATATGTGCAACATTAACTGAGCCATTCTGTAGGGCAGCATGTATTGTTTGCGACACCTACAGGCATGTCATCGTACATTTCAATGGCTTGCCCTCCTGAGTTCACACTGAATCCTATACTGCACACTGTAACACCAAATAATGTTATATAAAAATATTTGCCTTAGCCGTGGTGTGCGAAAGTGTAGGGTAATGTTAGTTATAAACATTAAAGGGCTTGAGTTAGACAAAGGTTTGGCTATGGACTTGTTGGGGGTCACACTCATCATGTGCTAGGCTTAGTTGCATGATTATTAAAAGGTAGAAGATAATTGGAAGCCATGAAAAGTAGCCACTTAAGCAGAAACTGGGGGGAAATGTGGCACATGCCAGGATTGTAATTTTTGGGCTTACTGGCACAGAAAGAATGAGGGGAGTAATAAATGAGTGGGCAGTGGGCACCGCACATTTGCCAATTCAAAAGGAGAAGGAGGAGAAACAAGCATAGGAGGTAGGACCATTTATAATAGGAGTGCTAACTGGGCTTGGAAGAAAGGAAGGAAAACCTTAACAGATGTGTAATTGTCACTGAGAAAGAAAAGTAACTTACCACTTGTCATAGACGGTAATCCCCCCTCCCCCTCAAAAGGATGGTGGTCACCTCTGCTGCCCTTCTCAGGAGCCTGGAGTACTTCTGAATCTAAGCAAAAACATAACACACATATTTATATGCTTGTACAAGATACAAAAACATTACCTAACTAGTCTTAGGTTATTCGTATGTATCTTCTATCAAAATATCAATTTGAAAGGTGTACTCGACATTTTTAAAACCAAGTTGTCAAATATTCAATGTTATAATAAGTTTTTTTTATACTGGAGGGGCATTGATATGAATTGATCCAAAAAGCAATGATGGGTTGGAAGGGAATGGAGAGAACAGATGGTTTTTGTTGTTCTAAAATGAAGATGAATAAAGAGGAGCCCAAGTTATTAGTAGTTATTCTCTAAAAAGGGCATTTTACAGACAAACACCTCTACTTCCTGTTTTAACCCTAGAAAAAGAAGGTCCAGATTTCCCTCCTGTGTGAATGCCCTACAGAGGATAGTTGGTGGTGGGAACTCAAATAGGGGGTATGGACCGGATTCCCCCTCAGAGAATAAGAATCCACAACTGGTTGAAAATGAGAACCCACTTTTGTGGGTTCTCATTTTCAACCAGTTGTGGACATCTACTGCCTGACTAAGCAGTCCTTTCCATCCCTTCACTTCAACCCTAAAAATAAAATAATTCTGTCTTATGCTCAGTTGCCTACAAATTATAATGCTCCTCCACTCGCTTTAACAGTATTGGTTTTTTTCTCAATCTGAAAGCTATGCATATTCACAATATCTTTGTTTACTGCACTGTGCAGAAATAGAGAGGGGATATGTATGCATGTATGAGATGGGGAGGGAAAGGTTTCTGCCACCATAACAAAAAGGAGTGGGTAAAAAATGCTAAAACAGGGACTTTAGAAAATACAAAGAACTGTGTGAAGATAATGACCATTAGGTCACGGGAAGCTGGGAAAATGGAAGATATCAAAGGACACAATACACACTAGGTGGGAATAGTTAAGCAAGAAATGAAATAAACATGATGGCTTAGCAGCAGGAACAGCTTCAGAGGTCAGCACAGTGCCTGCAGCATCATTGCCTTGGACTCTGGCCATGCTGCTGCTGTTGCATTTGGTGGTGGCGGCACTCTTCCTGCTCTTGGTCTGCTGCTTGTATCAATTCAGCTCTTTGGAAATGAGTAAGATAAAAATAACGAGGATTAATTCTGTAGTACTCCCTTCAAAAGGGGATTTTTTTACAGGCATTAGATAACATTGTACTGCTATTCCTCTTGAGTCATACTTTTTCTATTGATGGTCAAAGTCAGCCTCCCTTCACCACTCGCGCTTCACAGAGATGGAGAGTGTATTAGTGACATATGAAAAAAATGAATAAACCCGAGTTTTCTAAAGTTTAACATTTCCCCTTCTATTGCTTATGCTGTAGTGCTAATAATAGTTCTGAATCCCACTTCAGCATAAGCAACAGAAGGAAAGATATTAAACTTCAGAAAGCTTTATTTTCCCTGTCCTAAATTAATAATAAATAAATTACATATATAAAAAAAATAAACATACAAAATATTTGCATAAATATATAAAAAGAAATAACCTTATAAAATGTATACAAATCATTAAAAATATGAAAGTAACATATATAATTATATGTAAAAAATAGATGTAAAATAAATAACTCCATTTTGTCATAAAAGTTTGTAAAATTTCAAGAAACACACAACTTCCTACATTCCTAACGCAGAGAATCATATTACAAAATATATTAAAAACTAACAGCAGTATAAAATTGTTATGCAGAAAAATTTAACATAATATAATTAATTAATATCCAAAAAGTATACCCAGTTACAAAATAAATATTTAAAAACTTCCCACCCACTTCCTCTACAAATCAACAACCTGCAAAAAAAGTAAAAAATGATATAAAAAATAAAAAAAACTTAAACTATGTTACCAAATAAAGAACACACTGAAAATAACTAAAGATACTTAAAATGAAAAAACAGCTTATAACTCATAAACTAATAAAACTCAATGAAATAATAAAAAAATGATAATATGTTTAACTATACTTTAATAATGATATGAAAGACTTTAAAAATAGTATTGTTGCCTTTTTCCTTTTGTCCCACAATGTTTTTGACATCACAATAATTGTGACATAATATATGTGTCTTGCGATCTTTTTAAACAATATTTTGACAGAATATGAAAGAGTTTGTTGGGGAAACAACATAATTGGTTATGAAATTAGAAAATTGCCATATAGAAAAAATATGTGTTGATCTCATAGATGCCTCTACATTTACAGTGATTTTAGGAACCCAGTGACTCCGAAAACATAATCTCCAGATTGATTGGAGAGAACAGAACCTTGTTTTTCCTTTCCAGTACAATGGATTTCCACAACTAAGTTTGAAACAAGTGCTGTGCATAACATATGATGTGTTAATGACTGAATTGCCTTCCTTGCTTATCCCAGAAGTCTGCCAGGAATTAAAAATGTATTCAGTAAAAAAGAGTGCAAGCCACATCGACTTTATGATTGTCGATGAATCTCCTTTCTGTAGCTAAAATCCCTCATAGTTTTATTTAACCATGAAAGATGATGAGGTCCCACCTGACTATTTAATGGAAAATCTGCAGAAGGGATTACCCATTACACCTCACCGGTTGGTGCTTCTGTCTTCTTCATACCAAATCCAGGATGGGAATATCGCCCAACCATTGACTGCAGAGAAATTAATGCAATGACAATGCGTAATAGATATCTATTACAACTCATATCTGTTCTGTTATACCAAATAGGATCAGCAAAGATATTCACTACATTGGATTTGAGAAGTGCATACAATTTGGTGAGAAAAAAGACAACAAAGAAATGAGTGGAAGACAGCCTTTAATATTCAATATGGACATTTTGAACCCTTTACAATTGGTCTGTGCAATGCCACTGCAATATTTCAACACTTTGTCAATTACATTTTTTAGATATATGTGTTCATTGACCAGGATAAAATTTTAATATTTTCTGAGAGTCTTGAAAAACACTGGAAGCATGTCAAGGGGTTATTTTAAATGCTGCAGAGAGTCTTTCTTTGCCAAGATGCAAAAATATCTATTTGAATTTACTGAAGTACATATTTGGGGGTTCAAAATCTCTGACAAAGTAATCTGTATGGATCAAGACATTGTCAAGGTGGTACACGAGTGGCAGTTCCCCAAATCAGTGAAAGAGATTCAGTGGTTTCTTGAATTTGCTAATTTCTATAGACAGTTTGTGCAAGGGTTTTTGGAGTTGTGGGCCTATATTCTGACTTTACACAAGGGGCTCCCATTTTATTGTACAAAAAGAAAACGCTTATTAAGGACTTGAAGAGGCCTTCGCTATTGCCCCCATTTTGAAACATCTGGATGGTGAGTTGCCATTTTATCCTTGAGACGGACACTTCAGCTTATGCTATTGGGGTGATACTATTTGA
The DNA here is from genome assembly GCF_031143425.1 of Pleurodeles waltl. Lineage (NCBI taxonomy): Eukaryota > Metazoa > Chordata > Amphibia > Caudata > Salamandridae > Pleurodeles > Pleurodeles waltl. The sequence continues at coordinate 782,108,791 of NC_090439.1, forward strand.
AAAAGGTCCAGAAACTGGAGCTGTATATCCTGTAGCGTATTTTTCTAGAACCCTCAATGCCGCAGATATTATGAATCTATGATAGAGAATGTCTGGCTATCAAAGACACTTTAGCCCATGGGTGACACTATTTGAAGGGGGCTCAAAATCTGATTACAATCTGGATGGATCATAACAATTTATGATATCTAAAATGAATGAAGTGCGGGGACCCAAGGCATGTTAGATGATCTCTCTTTTTTCTTATTTACCTATGTGATCACCTATAGACTAGGTAGCAGGCATAAAAAGCAGATGGATTGTCGAGGCAAGGAGAGAGGAGAAAACTAACCATCGGTTCTCCATCAATATTGGAAGGACAAGTTCAGATGCTGAAAATCTTTTGAATTCCTTAAAAGTACAACATCAGATCCTTAATGGAGCAGAATGCTTTGCAGAAAGTCCTGAGCACTGAAGGTTAGAGAAAGAGCTTCTGTGGCACAAGGGAAGGATTTTCATCCCAGAGTGTCCGCTACAAGAGCTAATCAGAAGATGGGGGCATCAATCCCCCATAGCAGGACACACACAAATGAATAAAACACAACAGCTGTTCACCCGTCAATTTTAGTGGTTTCAAATGAGGTGGGAGATTGACAATTTTGTGAGATAATTTATCATCTGTGCATAAGTGGCGGTCCCCTGAAGAAACCTAGTCGGATTGCTACAATCCTTGCCAACCCCTCTGAAAACCCTGGTCACACATCTTGAAGGATTGTATAACACATTTAGCCTCCTCAGAAGAAACGATGTGTGTTAGATGTAATTGAATAGCCCACTAAGATATGACACTTTATTCTGATGGAAAGTTTCCCCACTGCTCCTACACTTGCATCAGTGCTCCTCAAAGAAAAAATCACATTACTTGGACTTCATCATGGCACCACTGCAGACAGAGAATCGCAGTTCATGGCTTGATTTTGGAGAACATTGATTGTTGGAAATAGCCCTTCCTGCAGGACTAATCCCAAAAGTTTTTGTCTTTCTCCTCCTATTTTTCTGCCCCTCTTTTTGTTGGGTTTAGGACTCTGGGCACTTTGCTAAATAGTGCTAAAGTGCATGTTCTCTCTCCCTGAAAACGTGGTATGATTGGCTTACACCAGTTTGGCATATTTAATTTACCTATATTCTCTTGTAAATTGGTATACCATATACCCAGGGCTTGTAAGTTAAATGCTAGTAGTGGGCCTCCAACGCTGGTTGCGTCACTCACAGAAGTAGCCTTTCAAACTTGCCTCAAGCCTGCCACTGCTGTGCCTACGTACGCAGTTTCCTGCCATATTGACTTGGCAACTCAAACTACTTGCCAAGGCCTGAACTCTCTTTGTACTACACCTAAGTCAGCCCTAAGGTAGGCCCTAGAAAGCCCATAAAGGGAGGAGGGAGTGGGTGCTGTATATATAAAAGATAGGACATATATTTTTATGTGTTACATGTACTAATAGTGACAAACAGCCTATTTAGTTTGAAGTGCTAATCAATTACCCCCTACTGATGTGTGGCGACATGGCTGGGGCGAAAGTCTGTTGTGATTCACTTGAAAAGGTTCTTTTGAAGTTTCCTACTGAGAAACGCCAGTATGGGAGTATAAGTACAGGGGTTCTGGCCCCATGATTTTTAGAGCACTTTTGGAACTGGGAATTAACTTCTGCCACAACAACTGCTGGACTGCACAAGGGACTCATGTGGACTGCTCTTCTTTTGTTGTTCTGCTGCCTGGTGTCTGCAGGGTGGCAAAAAGTCTCAATTGGATTGCTTTTCTGCTTGTTGCCTGCTCCCTAACTCTGGACCTCCAAGGCACCACTGGACTGCCAGGAGAAACCATCCTTAATTGCCCTTATGGTGCTTGCCTGCTGTCCTCTCTCTGTGTCCCATGTGCTCTCCCCTGGTTTGTAGGAATCCCAGGGTCGTAAAGGATTCCTCCTGAGTGCTATTGTGGCCTCCTGAACACGTTGACATGCATGGGGAGTGTGTTATTACTTCTCAGCTCGTGAGGAGATGAGTGCATGCTGAAGCACTTTTGACTGTCCCCCAGCATGTGGATCTGTCCTGGAATTATCGGCACGTGTGTGGGCCTTTATTAACATGTGTTGAAGTGCTGCTCTACTGCTTTCCCAATAGCGCGTATCAAGTGAGGTGGGGGATCGCCCCCTCAAGAAGCGCAAACATTACCGTAAATCTGCTAATAGAAGCACAGGCACTCATGTGCCCCAATTGTTCATTCAGGACCCCAGCATAGTTGTCTTTTCACATGGCAGTTCTCATGCTTTGATGCCTATGCCATGCTTTTACTGGGAATTACTGCATTGTGCACATGTAACTCTACCATATTACCTTTTTGGTGCCATGCAGGGAATCATGTACTAGGGGGATCAATAGTAATGCATATGTACTGCCCTACAGCTAACATGCATTCCCTACCGTAGGCCTTCACTGTTTTTTTGGCGTAATTTCCCTGTACTGCTCAGTATAACAAGCCCTTTGGAAATGACTGTCTCAAATGCACAGTAATGTTTTCTTCCACAATGTTTTGCAGTCAAATAGTAGTTTCCTTGTTGCACTCATTGTAATGTTTGTGACAGTTGCCTAGTGTCAAAGTAGACACTGATTTATGTCATTTTATTCTATGATTTATGTATAATATATTTCATATTTTTATATAATATTGTGTGAAGTCTGTTTTTGTGTTGTATTTATTGGGTCACTGGTGTAAGTGTGTTGCTCAAATGCTTTACACATGACCTCTGGGGATAAACCTGACTGTTCTGTGCCAAGATACCAGGGGTGAGCACAGGTTATCTTTGGTGTGTAACTGGCTCTCCCTGAGTAGTGGTACGTTCTGCCGCCTGGCTGAGGTGCATACCCTGGCCAACCAGAAACCCCATTTCTAACACTGATGAATACCTTAGAGCAGAAACTGTTGTTTAACTAGTTACTATCCTCAGAGAGATAGACCAATGGAAGGAGTGAATCAAACTGCTGAACAATATTTAAGATATTTTTAATGTCCTTCAGAACAATTTTCATACATAATACATGGCACATGTCTTGGAGATATACCCTTTTTTCTGTTCCACAGGAGTCTATTACCACATTTGACTACTTACCCTGTCCTCCTCCACATTCTCTTCCATTCAATCTCTACTCCAAAACATGTAGGAGCCAAGATTTGTGATTAGCTCATTTAGGAAGGACTAAAGCTCACTTTAAAATGTTTGTAGACTGTAAACACAGTGCAAGACTAGTGTTTTAGTCATATGAGAAGGTCTGGGCATCTACCTATTACTTGACCATTCTAGGGTCAAATCCCAAGATAGACCTGAGATTTGGAGGACCTTTTCCCATAGTCAGATTAATAGAGAAGTCTGCACTAGTATTAAGGCTCCTGGATCACTGGAAGATGCAGCAGGTGGCCTATATCTCCAGAATAATGACAGCACAAAGTAGAGGAACTACTAGATTCAAGATAACATAAAGTACAACCACAATATCAGGTAGCATGGAAGGGGTTTGATGTATCTGATAAATCCTGGAAACCAGCAGCATTTGACATTTCTCTGAAATTGGTAACAGGATTTTATAAGAGGTTTCCCCACAAACTAGGAGGAAGGGGCCTTTGGAAGGGAGGTACTATGAGGTTTTGGGGCAAGACACCACATAATTGAGTCAGGAAATGCACCACATGGCGATGGATGATGGGGCAATGGAGACTACAGTCATGGTGGGCAATAGCTTCCAGGATCGGGTCTGAAACATGTTGCACAAGCCACAAGGGCCCAGGGGTTCACTTCCAGGTCAGAGATGGCTGAGTCCCAGAAAGAGTTTGTGGTTGCTAAAGCTGTGTCTGGCAATATCGATTGATTCAAAACTTTAGTTTTACATTATAGTTTGCCACCATCACTCCTTTCCCTCCTGTCATTTTTCACTCTTTGGTTCCCTCAGTTTTCCTTCTCCTTATTCCCTGTACTGATCCTTGTATTTTTTTGGACTGATCTTGGTATTCAACTCAGCTGCAATTTGTGTATCTGCTCCAGATATCTCCTGTGATTTGGTGTTAGGGACTAAGACCCTGCTTTTTGACACTGGCTTCTCATGTCCCATTTTTTTGTTTGGTGACTATGATTCTACCTTCCAGCATAGAGGTATGCTGCTCATCCTCGGTTGATGGGGCAGTTTCCAGGATGCCTGGGGGCTACTCACAGTGACAACTCCTATTACATGTGTAAGCAGCATCAAAGCTTTTACATAGTATTTACATGTTATAATAACCCTTCTTCTGTTATCCGATACTCACTGTCTTCTGTTTCTTCCCTTGTCAGTGAGTTATATAGGCCCTGATTTATACTTTTTGGTGCAAAACTGCACCAACACAGTTTTTCACCAAAAAGTTTAGCACCGGCTTGCACCATTTCTAAGCACCAGCCAGGCACCATATTTATGGAATGGTGCAAGCCGGTGCAAATGGTAGGCTAGTGTAAAGAAAATGACGTTAGCCGGGTGGGGCTGGCGGTATGGAAGAAGAGGGTTTTGCACCAAAAAATGACGTTAGGCAGGGTAGAGTAAAAAAAAAAATTACTCTAACCAGCCTAGCGTCATTTTCTGACGCAAAACCATCCATACCACATGACTCCTGTCTTAGGAAAGACAGGAGTCATGCCCACCACCCCAATGGCCAGCACGGAGGACCAGGGTTCCTTGGGCATGGCCATTGCACCCAGTGCCATGTAGAGGGGCCCACTTCAAAGCCCCCAATGGTACTTTATAAAATAAATACACTCACCTGTACTTAGCTATACTTACCTGGGATGGGGTCCCCCATCCTCCGCTGTCCCTCTGGTGTGGGTGGGGGTCTCCCTTGGGCCTGGAGAGGGCACCTGTGGGCTTATTCCATGGTGTTCCAGCATGGAAAAAGGCGAATAGGTCCCCTAACGCCTGCCCTGACCCAGGCATTAAATAATGGTGCAAAGCAAGCTTTGCACCATTATTTGACCCCTCCTCCCCGTGCGTGATTTTAGGACAGGGGATAAATATGGCACTAAAACCAAAGTCATTTTTTACATGGGAACGCCTACTTTGCATCTCATTGATGCAAAGTAGGTTTCCACATTCAAAAAATGACTTTAACTCCATAAATTTGGTGCTAGACGGGTCTAGAGCCAAAGTATAAATATGGAGTTAGTTTTGCACCAAATCTGCATAAAAAAGAAAATGACGCACATTCGGTGCAAAACATGTATAAATATGCCCCATAGTGCCTTAATTTACATATGTTAACTTATGGACTGTCTAGTAATAGTTAAAAAAATGGGTAAAGAAAACAGTTAAAATACCGCTCAAAAAGCTATCCACACTGAAATGATGAGCTATTACACCTCCATGTACACCTCGACTGCACCCACCAGCTCAGATACCATTGGTTCCTTTTTAACTTCAATACCCTAACCCACCATATCCCCGACCACGGCTTGAACTAGATGGCACTGTTACCCCATTCAAGATCCATGAGGCCATACAATCCCTGGCCACAGGAAAGACCCAAGCTCTGTATGATCTAAATACCAAATTATATAAGGCATTTGCCCCACTTCTGGGCCACTACCTGCAGACGCTATACGATGAAGCTCTGTAGGCTGCCTGCTTGCCACAATCACTTTGGCAAGGCATTACTCATCTCCTTACCCAAGCCAGACCGTGACCCCTCAGTCTTAGGTCCATACCGCCCTCTCACATTACTCAACACAGGCTACAAAATACTGGTCAAAATATTAGCGGACCACTTGGCCCTTCTGGTGCCTGCACTTATACACCCTGATCAATACATGTTTGTCCCAGCCCAGAACACTTTGCTTAATTTGAGGAGATTCTTCAGAGCTCTGAAGCATGGCCTCCGGGTTTGGCTTCATTCCTGTTGACTGGTGTTGGACTTGGAAACGTCATTTGATTCCTTAGAGTGGGACTTCCTGTTCGCAGTCCTACCTCACCACAGACTGGGCCTTAGATTTATTAGTCTGGTAAAACTACTCTATTCCCATCCTCTATAGAGGCTGAATACTGGAGCCCTGTTCTCCACCCCCGTTGCAATCCACAGGGGTACCCGATAGGGATGCCCATTATCACCTCTGCTTTTCTCCCTGGCCATAGAACTGCTAGCAGATGTCCTTCGTGTACATGGACAGGCCTACTGGAAGATGGACTGCACTTGGTTTCACTTTACGCCAACGACCTGCTCCTATACCGACTGAGAAGTACACACAACCCCATCGTACATAGCACCCATATTTAACAGGTTCACAAAGATCTGGATGAAATTATGCCTTTACTCCTTAGTGCTGCAGTCCCAGATTCTGTCTATCATCTCAGAGGTGCCCTCCTGACAAGGTAACCTGTGATGTTCCTATATTTAGGCATCCACGTTTACTGTGACCCTGTTGACCTGTTTGACAGTAATCTTACCCAGATGGTGTCCTTTGTATGGGCACAATCAACATTTTGGAAATCACTCCCATTCTCCATAGCAGGGAGGATAGCCCTTGTTACGATGGTCACAGTACCCCACTTACTGGTTTGCCAATCTCCCACATACGTCCCTAAATATTTATTTCATATGCTCAATAAACTCACAAGGGACCTCTTTTGGCACAATACGCACTGTGGGGTTGCACTCCAAAAGCTCCACTTGCCGACTACTGAAGGGGGCAAGCTGTCCCCAAATTTGAACACTGCTACAATGGGTGGCCATATGGCTGGCAGGACTCCAACTATCGGACACTGCTGCGGTGGCTCCAGCCTGAAGCCAGCATCACATTTTACATCTATTTCACATTGTACCAAGCAGCCATCCTCATCCCCTGCACTAATATGTGTGTCACACCAGTGTTTTAAACAACTCTATTTACCACTAAAACTAACTAGCCATATGCCCCTGTGCTTCCACTAATAGGGACATCTAGGGGAGTCCGGATCACCTCCGTGAGGGAACTCACCACCTAGCATGAGGAAGGCTTGCATACACTGGGGGATCTTTACCATGAAGGCTCTCTTATACCATTTGAGACTTTAAAAGCTACAGAGGGACTCCCACCCGGTCACTTCCTACCACACAACTCCATAATTGGGGCACTTGACGCATCCTGGGGCGGCATGCCACAGGAACCCCCGATGCATCTCACTATCCAATATCTTCATGTCATGGGCACAGGCCGTCATCTGATGCAGTGGTTTGTTGAATCGCTGCATACATGTGCTGCAGTCCCGTTGACCCAATTTTGCTGCCTCTGAGAAACAGATCTGTGCCGCCCCTGCGCAGACTAATAGTGGAGGGCCATGATTGAAAATCCTACACTTGTTCCGCATACTGCACGATTCCGTCTTACACAACAATACATACTCCACAAGGCCTACCTTACTCCTGATAAGATAAATCACTACTACCACCATACTGTAGCTGCCTGCAACCATTGCTCCCAACTTGATGCTCGCCTGGGGCACATGCTCTGGGAATGTCCCTCTCTTCACCAATGCTGGCTAGGCGTGACCTCTCGATCAGCAGGCTGAACAGAAAGGCCCGTGCCTCACACCTGGGAGGTTCACTTGCTGGGCCTTACTCGTAGGGGAAAAAAACACAAGGTCACCACCAGGTTTATAGATCTGGACTAGCTGGTACACCATCCTGACTGATGTTGAATCTGCCCTAAGGGCAGCTGATACATCACCTGAGACCTCCTCCAACCCCCCATCACCAGTCTGTCATCTGGTGAGCCTGTTGTTTACCCTTGAAACCCCACAACATGGCAACAGTTGACACCTTCCTCATTCAAACTGTTTCTCTGTAATGGTGCTCTTTTGTTCTTTCCTCCTGTTATAAAATGGCGAGGACCCCAACATTGATGTTCTACACTTGGTTAAACTTGTTGACGTTTCTGATCCTTTTGCCTATTGCAGTGATGTTTTCTGCTGCTAACGATGTGTATTTTACATGTCAAGCATCTGCTGCATATGTAATGCATGTACACAAAAACTGCAATAAAAAAAGATTCAAACATAAAAAAAGAAAGCAGTTAAAATACAGTTGCTTACTATTTAAAAATTAAAAGACTGTGGCCCTCATTATGACATTGGCGGTAAATCCCACTTGCCGCCACACTGACTGCCACCAACTTACCACCACTGCGGCGGATATCCGTCCACCATATTATGACACACACACACACCAATCCATCACTATACAGCCACGGACACAATTCTACAAGTCCAAAGGTCAGTGATAAATTGGCAGTATCAAAACCCACACGTTACGCCAACAGAACAACGCCCATCATACTATGACCCACGAATCACCACCGGACATTCAATGGCGGTAAACTATTGGTGGTACATACCGCCGTGCTCAAAATACACACACTCAAACAAAACACCACCACATTGGACAATTCAACACACACCTGACACCCAGACACACACCACACCCACACACCACACCAATGTAAAACACACACCCACATTACCCACAACCCTTCACCATTACAAACCATTGGCACGAGACAGACACCACGACCACAGACAAAACCAGAGCTACACACCACCTACACCTATACACCACCCACGCACCCCACATCACACACCCCAACACATCACCCTACATACCCTCACCTACACAACTCACACAACACCCATGGCACCACAAAGACACCCCCGATTCTCAAAGGAGGAGCTAAGGGTCATGGTGGAGGAAATCATCGGAGTAGAGCCACAGCTATTTGGAGCACAGGTGCAGCAGATATCTATGGCTAGGAAGATGGAGCTATGGCGGAGAATCGTGGACAGGGTCAATGCCATGGGACAGCACCCAAGAACCAGGGATGACATCAGGAAGAGGTGGAACGACCTACGGGTAAAGGTACGTTCCATTGCAGCAAGACATCAACTGGCTGTACAGAGGACTGGCGGTGGGCCCCCACCTGCTCCCCCACAACTAACAACATGGGAGGAGCAAGTCTTGGCAATCATGCATCCTGAGGACCTGGCCGGAGTTGGAGGAGGACTGGACTCTGGTAAGTCAACTCTTTACTACTACTAACCCCCTACCTGCATGCCAGCACATATCCCACCCCCACCCCCACCCTCACCCTAACCCTCACTCCCATCACATCACCACATCCCACACACCCCCACCATCACATCTCATTCATCCCAATGCCAAGCCCTGCATGCCATGCCAATGCATGGACACCACTCACAGCCCTGCATGGACACCTATCACTAAAACATGCACACTAGAGAGAATCAGATATCCCACCACATACCAACGTACACAAGTGAAAACTGCCAGGGCAAATACAACCAAAGAGGGCAAGCCACGGATGCACAATATGTCAGACCCAGAAACAATAACACAGCATTTACATCCCCACAGGTACCCCAGCCAATGTCAGTGGAGAGGATTCCAGCAATATCCAGTCCTCCCTCAGAAGAGGCCCACAGTGATGACAGCAACTCTGGACTTCAGGATCTGGATGACCAACCTGGCCCATCAGGGACCTCTGGACAGCCGGTTACCCGGACCCAGTCACACACCACCACAGAGCCTCCCCCATCAGGAAACACCACCACAGCACCCACCAAGCGTACCCATACCTCTGTCCCCAGGACACATCAATCAGAAGTGTGTACACCTCTACAGGGACCCCAGGGCACACCTCATACCCAAGACAATCAGGGGCCTGGGGTCAGTGGCAGTGGGCACACGGTTCGGGGACAGAGGCACAGGACAACAGGGAAACTGGGAGGAGTGCTATGTGCCAGGGGGAGGATAGGCCCAGGGAACCGACTCTCCAGGAGGCACTCTCTGAGATCCTAGGAGCATATCAACATTCACAGGACATGATGGGCCAGATCCTGGACAATTTGCTAGAGAACAGGCGGCTGCAGGAAGGACAGTACCAGGGGATCAGGGAGGACTTGCAGGCCATCAACACCACCCTAGTCTCCATAGCAGGGGTGCTGGCAGACATGGCCAATATTATGAGGGAGGCAGTCTCACAACAGCAGGCCCCTGCTACTAGCCAGACATCTGAACTGCCTTCCACCTCCGCTGCCACTAGTGAACAGGAAGCCCCACCACAGGACCAACAGGCCACCAGCACCCCTCCCCTTGCAGAAGGAGACCCACCCCGCAAACGTTCCCTGCATTCCAGACTGAAGCCAGAGACACTTGCCAAGACCCCTGCCAGGAAATGAGACTCTCCTGATTGTCACCCTTGTGTCCCACACAGTCACCCTGTCCACCTTGAACTGCCAGTGCTCCCCTTCCTATGTCCCCTTGAACAATGCATCTGTGCTATAAATAGACTGGAACAATACCCTGGAATTTCCTCCATCATCACCCCATCCCATTGCACTTGCTGCTCTTTTTCTTAGCGCTTCAATAAACACCCTTGGAAAAAATAGACATATGTCAAATGTTTCAAATATGTATTCATTTAACCAGGTTCAAGCAATGCAATTCAACTGTATAGTAAATGAGCATATGTTAATGACCTGTAGCTGGCTGCAGTGATCACACCAGGAACTATTGTGAGGTCCCAACATCTGTAAAATGAATTGCCAAGGGCTACAGGAAGTGGGCATAGAAGTGGGAAATAACAGCATGCCAGTGCCACAGAAATTAAAAATAATTGCAATGAAATGTGAAGTAACACTGCCTTACCTGTGTGTCATTGGAAGTACTGTCTGATGACTGCTGTTCTGTTGTCCTCATCCTCATTCTTTGCCTCTCATCCTCACTGTCCACAGGGTCCACTGCTGCCACACGGGCATCTCCAACCTCCTCCTCCTGCAGAAAAGGCACATGGCGTCTCAGGGCAAGGTTGTGCAACGTGCAGCATGCCACTATTATCTGGCAGACCTTCTTGGGTGAGTAGCACAGGGATCCACCTGTTAGATGGAGGCACCGGAACCTGGCCTTCAGGAGGCCAAAGTTCAGTTCTATAAACCTTCTGGTTCGCCCATGTGCCTCATTGTAGCGTTCTTCTGCCCTTGTCCTGGCATTCCTCACAGGGGTCAGCAGCCAAGATAAGTTGGGGTAACCAGAGCTACCTGCAAATATTGAGGGACAACATTTAGCCACACACTATCCTATATGGCCCACACCATACCCATACACCAACATGTACTGGGTGGGGACCAGGGCTCACCCATTAGCCACACCCTGGGCCTCTGTAGTTGGCCCATCACATTTGGAATGCTACTATTCCTCAGGACAAAGGCATCATGCACCGACCCAGGATACTTAGCATTGACATGGGAGATGTTCTGGTCCGCCAAACACACCACCTGTACATTCATAGAGTGGAAACTCTCACGGTTTCTGTACACCTGTTTATTTTGACGGGGGGGACAAATGCAATATGTGTTCCATCAATCGCCCCTATTATGTTGGGGATATGTCCCATTGCATAGAACTCGGCCTTCACTGTGACCAAATGTTCCACCTGGGGAAAAACAATGTAGCTGCACATGTGCTTAATCAGGGCAGACAACACTCTTGTCAGCACTATTAAGAAATTGGCTGTGACATTCCTGCTGCCAAGCCCACTGTCACTTGGAAAGAACCAGTTGCCAGGATATGGAGCACAGATAGAACTTGCACAAGAGGGGGGATCCCAGTGGGGTGATGGATAGCAGATATCAGGTCAGGCTCCAACTGGGCACACAGCTCTGGGATTGTGGCCCTGTCAAGTCTATAGGTGAGTATTATGTGCCTGTCCTCCATTGTTGCCAAGTCCACCAGGGGTCTTCACACGGGGTAGCAATCTATGGGGCAAAAGAGCGAGGAGCCAGTCACAAACTGAACAATCAGGCTACAACAGAACATTGCATGGTGTTAATTTGAAATGGGTCAGTGTGAATTGTCCAGTATGTCCAAATTTAAACAGTGACACAGCAATTATCCAGTGCTTGCCCCTCACCCCTGAAATGGGGTCGCTTGTCCTGTGTGGAAGGACAGGTGGAAGTGCAGTAATTCCGCTGACGTTGTGCGCTGTTGCGGGAGGCAGTCGGGAACCGCTGTGCAACTTCTCATTGGGTAACATTGGGCCCTATGGGTTACAGTGGCCGATGGTAATTTACGCTGGTGGTAAAGGTGTGCACCGCCGCGGACGTGACTGCCATTTTATATCAGATTCCTCACTTGCTACCTGATTTTCAACAGGAGAGGACCTACACTGCATGTGCTGCTGTGACCTGTTTCTGGAACCTACCATTGCCCGTGTGACTGGGGAAAGGGCCCCTGCCTTCACTTTGGCAGAGTTGGAGAGACTGGTAGGTGGGGTCCTACCCCAGTACGGACTACTGTATGGGCATCCAGACCTACAGGTGAGTACACTGTGGGCATGTGCTATGAATGCATGGAGTGGTGTGTGTGAAGGCCTCATGTAAGGGGGGTGGGTGTATGTCCTCTGGGCGGGGTATTGGTTGTGTGCTGGGCCATGTGTGTGCAAATGGTGATGTGAAGGGGTATGATGGGCCATAAGTGTAACAGGCAGGACTGTCTGACTAATACTATTTTCCTTTGTGTATTTCCTCTGCAGGTTAGCGCCCATCAAATGAAGGGTTTATGGCATGCCATTGCCAAGGACGTGCGGACCCTGGGGGTCTACGGCAGGCAGAGCACCCACTTTCGGCAACAGTGGGAGGACTTGAGACACTAGGCACCGAAGACGGCGGAGGCCCAGCTGGGGATGGCCTCCCAACGAGGAAGGGGTGCCCGTCGAACCCTGACCCCCCTGATAGCCCACATACTAGCGGTGGCCTATCCAGAGCTGGATGGGTGCTTGAGGGCATCACAGCAGCCTGAGGGTGAGTACAGTGCCCATCATTACTACTAACGCCTGGTGGGGTGGTATCTGGGGGGTGGATGTGTGTTAGTGAGTGCCCCTAGGCCAGGCCTGACATTACAGCATAGGTCCCCTGGTGGCTACGGTTTTGAAGGGATAGTCCTGCTACCTATCTCGTAGGCATCCACTACTGGTCAGGGCTGCATGGGTCCCAGGTGTGTTGGATTTGCCGGTGTGTGCCCCTCCCAATGCCTTGGTGGCTAGCAATATCACTGGTAGTGCAATGCATAGCGCGTAGGCCTTTTCCCTGTGTGTGAGGGTGCTGTGTACGCCAACGGTGGTATTGATACAGCCATTGACCAAATGTATCCTTTGTCTCTTCCCCCCTCCCCCCCTTCTTCTTTTGTCACCCTGTCCTTATGTGCATTAGCCTCATCTGGCGGAGGAGCAGTGGCACCAGCGACGGAGGGAGCTGCATCCCACAGGACCCAGGAGGCAGAGTCCACCGACGCTGAGGGCACCAGTGGGATGGAAAGCGAGGGGTTCCCCAGGGCTGAGACTGGAAGGGACAGTTCCGACACAGATACCTCCTCCAATGGAAGCTACCTGGTGGTGGTGGACACCTCTGTGACCACCCCAGCTACAGGTACAGCCGCCACCCCCGTACCAGCACTGCCCTCCCAGCAGCCCCTCATCGAGTTGCCCGTGCCAGCTCACTCAGGAGGGTGGGCATCTCCTTTGCCCCAGGCACCTCAGACCCTGCCCCAGTGAGCCCTGCTGCCCTAAGTGAGGAGGCTATTGACCTCCTGGGGTCCATCTCTGTAGGGCAGTCAACCATTGTGAATACCATCCAGGGGCTGGCAGCCCAGATGTAACAGACCAATACATTCCTGGAGGTCATTCACACTGGCTTGGCGGCCCAACAGAGATCAATCCAGGCTCTGGCCTCCTCTCTGATGGCAGCCATTGTCCCTGTTTCCACCCTCCCCTCCAACTTCCTCTTCCCAATCCCATTCTCCTCAACCCCAGCCTATGCCAAGCACACAGGCAGACGAGCATGCACACAAGACAACACACAAGACTGGTTCAGGCAAACACAAGCACCACACTTCATCCCACAGGCACTCACACAAACACCATCCAGATGCAGACATACCAACATCCACAATTTCCACTGTGTCCCCCTCCTCCTCCTCCTCCCTCACCTCCCTCCCAGTTCCGTCGACATTCACACCTGCATGCACTACACAATCATCCACTACCAGCATCACCACCACACCTAGCAGAACACACACCTCACTGGCAGACACCTCCACAGGTCTCACTGGCAGCCAGGCACACATCCCCTGTGTCCTTTCCTACTGTGTCTGCCCCCCCTTCCAAGGTACCCAAAGACACCCAACAGCCATCCACCTCACAACAGCGTCCAGCCCATGCACCCCAAATCAGCAGACAGGCACCTCCTTCAACCACTCCCTCTTCCTCCACTCCCAAACCTTCTCCCTCTTCCAGCCAGTGTCCCTAAAAAACTTTTCCTATCCACCATTGACCTTTTCCCTACCCCCAAACGCAGCCAAGCACCTCAGCCACCCAGTCCACTGGCCCAGTCGTCACCATACTCACTTGTGGTGGGAAAGGATCCGGGCACATGTCCTGAGGGTGAAAGAGCCTGCACCAGGCAGCCTCAAGGGAAAGGAGCTTGCCACAGCTGCCAGAAGGAGCAAGGAGCCTTCCCCAGCTGCTGCCAGGAAGACTAAGGAGCCTACCCCATCTGGTGCCAGGAAGACTAAGGAGCCTGCCCCAGCTGCTGGTAGGAAGTTAAAGGAGCCTGCCCCAGCTGCTGCCAGGAAGACTAAGGAGCTTGCCCTAGCTGCTGCCAGGAAGAGCAAGGAGCCTGCACCAGAAAGCAGGAAGAGCTAGGGGCCTGGGGCTGGAACTGTGATGGAGCCCCGACCATCAACCACCATTGAGCAGCCCTCCGAGGCTGCAGGGGATGGGCAGGAGCCTCCTCCCAGCAGCAGCACCACCACCACCAATGAGGAGCAGTCCAAGGCTGCAGGGGATGGGCAGGAGCCTTCCCCCACCAGCAACAGCACCACCACCACCACTGAGCAGGTGTCTGAGGCTGCAGTTGATGGGCAGGAGCCTCCCCCACCAGCAGGAGCACCACCACCACCACCACTGAGCAGCCGTCACCGCCGGTGAACGGTATGTAGCCCTGCCTCCATGGGCTGCTGTGCGGCCTGCACCCTGCAAATCCAGTGGGTATGACACCCACTTGAGAGACTGTGACATTGCACTCCCCACGATCAAGAGCACATGGCATGTTGCCCCCTCCAGAGCCAGTAGTGTTGCTCCATCTGCATTCTGAGGTGCCCCCGTCTCCTGTCCACCCGAGGTGCCTGTCTATTTCCAAACTGATGCCCCTGCAGTGTTCTCTCCCTGTTGAGGCAGGTGCCATGTGTGGCCTTGGAATTTGGCCTGTGGCCATGTGGACAACATACATTGTGGACTGGGCTGTGTCCCTTTTTATGTACATATGTATATATCTATTATCTTGCCTCACTTATTTATCTTGATGTGTTGCTCTCATTACATTCACTTTTTCTAAAACATTTTGTCCATGCATTATTCATCTGCGGTACGGGGTAAAATGTTTTACTAATGCAGCTGATTGTGTGTATGGTTTTGGGGGGTGTTATGCGTGTCTGTGTGTCACTATCATTTTCCTACCCCCTCCTTTGTATGCTAGGCAGCTGTACTCACCGTCGTGGTCTTCGCAGTCGTTGGTGTTCGTGGTGGAGCAGCACGTTGAAGACCATGTGGAAGACATGCCGCTCGGGCTCCATGGCAGCGTGGTTGTTCCCCGTGTCTCCAATGGTGAGTCCTTTCCCTTCTGAGCTCAGTTTCGGCCAGGCTTTTGTTGTCGTTGGTACCGCCCCGAAAAAGGTGTTGGTTTCCTAGGTCATGATATAGTGGGTGGAACATTGACTTCCGCCTGGCTGTAGGCAGCTATTGCTGCGGTGGCTGTTGTTTCTGCCCTGGCAGTCAGTGTGGTACATTGGCTGTCTATTGGAGAGAACACTGCCATGGTCATAGTTTGGCAGTAATTACCGCTGGCCTGTTGGCGGTATTACTGCCACTTTTGCACCAACCGCCAGGGTCGTAATGGCCTGTGTTTGTTAACGAAATATTTACCAACTGCTTGAATGCAATTCTATCCTAATTTGCAAATCTTTACAGTAATTAGCAAGGAACTGTAATCTTTGCTCCTGTCCTCTTTAAGAATTAGCATATGCACTCTTTGTTTACAAAGGATTAACAACGGACCGCAGCAATACATAGCACCAATATTAACTACATGACAAAATGCAATCTGGACTAATGCAATGGCATTGTTTTATTCTTCAGACACAGCTAATATATGTTAGGGGTTATATGCAATTTAAATCATTTTTGACTATTTAAACAATTTTTATTGTAGTTCTTCATAATTTACAGTATGCAAGAAAAATACAAAATACAATAGAGGCTAATGTGACTTAATTTGGTAAGGCCCCATTTGGTTTTCATATGGCCCTGAATGTCCATGAACATGTTCTGGACCGCTGTCCTCTACTGAGTCTCCTAAAACAGTGACAGTGTCTTCAACCCAAGCTTGTGAAGAAGCACTACAGTCAGCAGAGATGCTGACTTAAGATGTCTGAAGAAGGATGGGAACAAAGGTGTGCACTAGTTGAGGATGTTGCATTGTGGAAAATGATCAAATGTGTGCAGTACTGAGACATTACTTCAGTATAAGGTGAAGTGGGCTATCAGCTTTTTGCAGGATGCTGAGGAGAGAAGAGCACAGAAAACTATTAGTGTCATGAAATTGGAAAACTTGGATGAAAATGTTTGAAGTAGTCAGTAACAGATGGATTTTCATATGCGTCAATTGCTCCCAACCCAAACACACTGAAATCACACACTCACTACCTCCTCCCTTGCATGACCTCTGACTCATGAATCTGCAACTGCCCTTCTTCACCTTTGCAACCTTTTTTGTAAATGTGGGAGCTATTTTAGTTTTCTGGCCACTCTTGCATGTTTATTTTCACATAATAAATCATGATGCCCGTTGCCATTATTGCAAAGTAATTACATAGTAGTTCATGCTGATTTATGGGATACAATCAGACAGAAGAATGTGAGGGCCTCTTCCTAGAGCTGCTCTCATCAAACTCACAAGCTGCATCAATATATCCTGGACCATATCACAAAACATTTGCGGCTAGCCACATTGCAAGCTCTTGGTGGTAAGTAATGCAGGACTTGGAGCCAGCAGCTGTTATCACCATGTTTTAAAAGAAGGTTTGAAGAAGTGGTCATGTGTAACATGAATATTTCTGTACATCTTGTGTTGCATTCTGGTGAGTTGCTGATGTGGTATGTTGTTTTGGTCTGCTTGTGCTTCTATAGTGTAGTTTTGTGTTGGGTTGTTGTATTGTGTTCTCTTATGATTGTTTCATAGTGTTTTAGTTGAGTTGTAGTTGCTATACTCTGGTTATTTTAGAGATGTCAACACATGCTTTAACATTTCCAGCTAAAAGCAACACATTACTTTACACTTCATTACCAAAGAACTATTTGCTATTGTCTATGGTGGTAAAATGCTGCTGCTTCAATTCCTCAAATATTGAATACACCAGGCACCCCACAAATATTGCAGAGGCAGTGCCTAAACTAGCAATCCCAGTGTTCTCTTTATGTGTTAAGATACCCGCTGTTTTCAGTAGTAAGTGGATTTCTTAAAACTTGTCAATTTATCTGTTACATATAGGGAGCTTACAATCTAAGATTTAAAATTCATGACCAATAAGACTCAGGGGGTTTGGTAGTTAACAGTTGTATGTGAACTCTCCTCAAGTCTTGTTCAAGTTGGAGAAAAAAAATGATGGGCAAGCAGTTTGACTAGACTTGCATGAGGGCTAGGCCTGGAACACCCAAGCAATACTAGTCTTGAAGTTGGAGGGATAATATGCTTTATATCATATATGCTAAAAATTGCCCTCACTTGGAGACTGGTACAGAATCTATATAAGGGGTACTCCGGTTAAGTTGTAAATGAAGAACAATTACAAATCTGAGCAATTCCTGGTGGACTGAATGACGCAGAGGTTCAACCAGCCTGTGATGGGTTGTTCACCATACAAATCTGTTTGTTAATTTGCAAATATGTTTGTCCTCTGAGCTTCCCCAGCCACTGCGTCCCCTGCAGCCCCTCCCGCCTCCCCCCTCCACCTCACCGTTCCGTTCCCTTTGTCCTCTGAACTTCCCCAGCCACTGCGGCCCCTGCGGCCCCTCCCCCCAGCCTTCCCATTCGTCCAATCCTCCATCCTCCCAGCTGCCACTCCCTCCCCCCCATTTATGGAAGCCGCGGCACGGTCGCACCGCTGGCGCACCGAAGGTGTGCCAAAGGCAAGCCCTCTGCGCCCATCCGTGCCAAGACCGCGCCCAGCGCCAGTCCCCCTGTCCCTCGCAGACAAGCTTACTCCCCCCTCATCCTCCACTCACTTAACCCAGGCCCTTGCCCCACCTGCACCCTTTCCAGCCCCACACACACTCATGGCCCCTTCACTTGCCACACCTGTCATTTTTCCTGCTCCTCCTCCCCCACACCACACACCAACCACAGCGACCCCCCTGACAACTCTCACAACACCCCCAACGCAACACACACCTGCTCTGCCCCACCCCCACCAACCAGCCCCGCAGCACAGCACCCCACAACCACAACCAGAACACACCCCACAACAACACCCTCATGCACCACACCAACACCACCCACCACAACCACCTCAACTGCCTGCTCCTCAACACCCGCTCCCTTCACAAACATGCCACAGGACTCTGGGACCTCATCACATCACAATCACCCGACATTGCCTTCCTCACGGAAACCTGGACCAACCCCTCCTCAGAACCTGACATAGCCATCGCCAGCCCCCAGGGATACAAACTCCAACGCAAAGACCGCCTCAACAGGCCAGGGGGTGGCATCGCCATCCTACACAGGGACACCATCAAAATCACCACCAGCTCCCAAGACACTATTGACAACACAGAACACATGCACTTCCTAATCCACATTAACAACAACTCCACCCTCAGAGGTACACTAATCTACAGACCACCAGGACCACGCCCCGCCTTCTGCGACACCATCGCCGACACCATCAGCTTGCACGCCCTCACCTCCACAGACTACATCCTCCTCAGTGATTTCAACTTTTACTTGGAGAACCTACAAGGCCACAACTCTTCATCCCTCATAGACAACCTCACCAACCTCGGACTCAAACAACTGGTCACCGCACACACCCACTCAGCAGGACACACGCTCAACGGAATTTTCACCTCAAGCCAACACATAGCCTACACCCACACCACTGAATTCCTCTGGACTGACCACCACTGCGTCCACTTCTCCTTCCCCAAACCCCCCGCACACCACCATCAACACACCACACCCTCCCGCATGTGGGACAAGATCCCCACAGAACGCCTGAACTCCCAACTGGCTCACAACCCCCCCACACCAATGACCCCAACACAGGTGCCCACAACCTCTCAAAATGGATCACCACCTGCGCAGACACACTAGCCCCCCTCAGAAAACACATCACCTCCCGCAACATTAAGAACGCCCCATGGTTCACCCCCGAACTCCAAAACTCCAAGCGCAAATGCCACCAAGCAGAGAAAATATGGTGACAAGAACCCTCTACAACCAACTTCTCCACCCTCAAAACCACCATTCGCACCCATCACCAACTCATACGCACCGCCAAAAGAGAGCACTACAAGACACGCCTTGACAACAACTCTCAAAACAGCAAAGAACTCTTCACCATCATTAATGAACTAGCCAAACCCAAAGCCAGTAACAAAGACCCTTCACACACACAGCCCCTATGTAACACCCTCTCCAACCACTTCCACCACAAAATCCTGGACATCCACAACAGCTTCATACCACACACACCCACCACACACACCCCTCACTCACCCAACTCAACCCCAACTCATGATCCCCCACCACACTCACCACCTGGGCCCCCACCACACACGAAGAAACCGAAAAACCATGAACTCCATCCGCTCCGGATCCCCCTCCGACCCCTGCCCACATCGCATCTACAACAAAGCCAGCCCAACCATCGCCCCCATACTCCGCGACATAATCAACTCCTCCTTCGACTCCGCCAGCTACCCAGACCCCTGGAAGCACGCGGAAATCACTGCTCTCCTAAAAAAAACAAAGCTGACCCAGAGATCCTCTCCAACTATTGCCCCATCTCCCTCCTCTCCTTCCCCACCAAGGTCGCCGAGAAACTAGTCAACACCCGCCTATCCCACTACCTCGAAGAAAACAACACTCTTGACCCCTCACAATCCGGGTTCCGCAAGAACCACAGCACGGAAACCGCCCTCATCGCATGCACTGACGACATTAGAACCAAAGTCGACAAAGGCGAGACCGTCGCACTCATCCTCCTAGACCTCTCCGCAGCCTTTGACACTGTCTGTCACCACACACTCCGCACACGCCTTCACAACATAGGAATTCACCACAAAGCCTTAAACTGGCTCACCTCCTTCCTCACTGACCGGACCCAGAGAGTCCGCCTCCCACCTTTCCACTCCACTCCACCACCACCAAGACCATCTACGGAGTCCCCCAAGGGTCCTCTCTCAGCCCCATACTCTTCAACATCTACATGATCCCCCTAGCCAACATCCTCCGATCAGACGGAATCACTATCCTCTCCTACGCAGATGACACCCAACTCATCCTCTCCCTCACCCACAACCCCATCACCGCCAAAACCAACCTACACGCAACTCTCGACACTGCCAACTGGATGACAACTAACCACCTCAAGCTTAACTCCAACAAAACCGAGATCATCATCTTCGGCCCCAACAAAACCATATGGGACGACTCCTGGTGGCCCACCGCCCGAGGACCCACACCCACCCCCGCAAACCACGCACGCAACCTCGGCATCATCCTGGACTCCTCCCTCTCCATGACACAGCAAATCAATGCTCTTACCTCCTCCTGCTTCCTCACACTCCGCACTCAAAAAAAATCGTTCAAATGGATTCCCCTAGAGACCAGGAAGACAGCCACCCATGCACTCATCAGCAGCAGACTAGACTACGGTAACGCCCTCTACGCTGGCACCACACTCAAACTCTCACGCAAACTCCAGAGAATCCTGAACACATAGCCGTGGGCCTCGTCCATGGCCTCCCCCACCACAAACAAATCTCACCACACCTCAAAACCCTTCACTGGCTCCCCATAAACAAGAGAATCACATTCAAGATCCTCATCCACGCACACAAATCCCTCCACAACACCGGCCCTACATACCTCAACGAAAGAGTGAACTTTCACACTCCCACTCGCAACCTCCGATCAGCCAACCTCGCCCTAGCCACAGTCCCCCGCATCCAACGCACCACCACAGGAGGCAGGTCCTTCTCCTACCTCGCCCCCAAAACCTGGAACTCCCTCCTCACGAACCTCTGCAAAACCAAAGACCTCCTGCTCTTCAGATAGAACCTCAAAACATGGCTGTTTAAACAGTGACCCTCCTGCTCCAAGCGTCTTGAGACCCTCACGTGTGAGTAGTGCGCTTTATAATTTTTTTGATTGATTGATTGATTAATTGTTTCATAATACAGCCAATATCTTTGACCTCATCTGGTGTCCTCATGGCAAATTCTTCTCTAAATTCACCAGGTGCTGACCCTGAACATTTAACCAGTTTTCATGGAACTTCAGTTTCTGGAAATGTTGCTCCATATAGGTGATCTGCATACCAGTGTGGTTATTGTGAGTACCACACAATGATCTCAGGACTAGTCCTGAGTTTTGTCGATGGTGAAGTGCAGATTTTTTTTCTTCCACCCAGTAGTACCACTAGCCATAGAATCTCCACTGGTGCTGATGAAATATCTTGTCAGCCCAGAGACATTGGAGGGTGAAGGCTTGAATCGAGCTAAAAACTTTGTTAACACCGTACATACAAATTGGCAGTGGTGATAAGATAAACAATGATTCAGCAAGAAGAGGTGGAAGGGTCAGTTAAGTGCCCAGACTCTCCAAAAAAAACGTCGGGACAGTCTGAATGCACTCCAACGGAAAGAAAGTGATTCAGGATGTATAAGATCCTTGGGATGTGTAGTTCATGCCAGTGTTGGACTTATTGACACACTGAATAGTACAAACTAGTTGTGTCTTCAGAATGGCCAAAAAGTCAAACAAACTCCATTCAAATGTATTCTATGTAAAACATTTGCTGTCTCTGTTTCCCTGTTTCTCACGTTGGGCCATTAAATAAGACAGTAAGTTTATTTTGTCAGTGCAGACACAACTCAAACAGGACTTGGGCCAGTATGGCAGATGGTACTGCATTTCAATGCATTCCTAGTTCCACAGCATTACATTACAGAAACACAGCCAAATACCTATGCCTCACCTTGTATGTATTTCCTCATACATTATGAATTCGCAGTGATCAGTTTTCTGAGTACTAACCTTTGGGATTGGAGATACAACATGTGTTTTCCACGTTTTCCCTCTTTCTGGCCCATTTTCATCAAGAAAATTTAACCAGCGATTACCTCGTGAAATGAGTACAGGGCTAAATCAAGGATACTAGCTGACTACTCAGACTCCATTAGAATGGAAGAACTACTATACCATGACATATGTCCACGATCTCCGGGAAACCTAACAAACAGAGAAAGAACACGCAAATGAAAAAACTAGATCATTGCCGACTAGTCAAACAGAAGTTTTGTAGTCAACTTCTGAAATAAAATGGAACGGAGCAGGTCTTCCAGGCCAATGTGGCAGACTCTGTGTCATATTTAGTTTTAGGATCAGTGTACATGGTGCCTGGCAAAATGGAATAGTGAGGAGAGAAGGATTTAGGTATTGATGGTCATTAAACAGCAATATTCAGAAAATAATAAAAAACTCAGAAAAACAATTGTATGTGTCTTTTGATCTAACGAACCTATATATTGTCATATAGGCCAGGAGTTTCAGTATTAGAGAGGCAAAAACTACTCAATATACAAACAAAATCACAGTCCAGAGCCATTTTGAAGCATGGTTTCATACTGCATACCCATTTGTGTATCCTTGGATAGGCCTCTCTCATCCAATGAACCAGTGCTTTATTTATATTTTTTTTCTTATCGAAGATGAGTTGAATGTTTGCACTAGTCCATTATTGATTCCTTTTCCTAGCACTCCGACGGTTCTTTTTTTCTAAATGTGAGCCTTGAATTCTTCCAGTTGGGTCTATTCAGTTTATGCCTCTGCAGTGCTGGTGCACTGTGAGATGCCCTTTGATAGATCTGACAGCTGAATACGTTATGTTGTTGTGTTTTTGTAAAGTGTTCAAGCCATTCAAAGTATTTCTTGTCTTTTATTTTTGGTCTCCGTGCTCACGAGTCGGAGTATTTATAGGTGTGCTAGGCAAGTGAAATCCCAGAGGTTCTTGCAAGGAATTGTATGCATGGACCCTATATCTTGCCAGATTGTAGGAGTTTATGGTCTATGACAGTTGCCAATTTTTCCATGCCTAGTAAGTCCCATAGTTTATGTAGCCAGTCAGTATGCATCGGTATCGTCTCTGTGCCCCACTCAGACAAAATTACTTGGTTAGGTGGCTAGAGGGCTAGGAATATCGCCTTCTGGGTTGCCGAGCATCAAGGTAAATCAGGGTGTCGGGGAGCCCTAGCAGGATGTCGCTGGGAAATGTAGGGATATCTGTTTTCTATATTTCATTAACATCAGCTTTCACGTTAGGGCAGTGCCAAAGAAGGTGAGTTTGCATACGTGAGTGGCCGCAGTTGTACCAACAGCTGACATTTCTGGAGGATCTCCTTTTTGGAAGTACTACAGGCAGAGGTGCGGGTCCTGTGTAAAATGTCAGACCACTCTTTAGAAGTTAGGATTCACTCGCACTCCAATACCAACCTTTTCTAGACTGGAGATTTATTAGAAACCAAGGGGATGTTCAGTAACTTATAGATATCAGAAAGAAGGCCCTTGTCATTGTGGCAGGTGAGGAGCCACTTTTTTCGAAAGCCGTAGAGCTCTGCTGGCAAGCGAGCACGATTGGTGGGTGTGTCACCCAGTGTCAGATGGGAACGTAGCGCGAGTACTCACTAGCTGGCACCCCGTAGGTTTTACTTTGGGTGAAGTTCCTAAGGCTGCAGTGATCAAAGAAGTCACCTATCCTTTTACAATTAGCACCTTGCCATGTGAGGAACGCCATACCCTGCATGGTGGGGGGAAGTCAGGGTTCCCCATAATGGGTGTTTGTGGTGAGATGAGGGTGGAGGTTTTCTTGGCCAATTTAATCTTATCCCATGTCCATACGGTTGCCCTTACCATTGGATAGTAGGCTTTTTCTTGGCCATTGAAGCCCTCTTGCCATCCCAGTTAAAGATAGTCCCAGAAATAGGTTTCAATCAGTGTCTGGAGTTTCGAAAATGATGTGTAGAGGTTGTAAGGGAAGGGTTTGCATGATATAGAAAATCTTTGCGAGGAGGGTCATACTAATTGGCACTAACCTACCCAGCCAAGAGATTGGGCTGCCCCTCCAAGACTGCATGTTGGAGCAGCCGGTCATCAACGAGGCAGCATAATTGCAGTCAAATGTATTTGAAGGCCTAATTACGGGACCCCTGTGTAGCCCATGGGAACATGAAGTGACGCTCTAGCTGAAGTTTGTCTCTCTGCTGGATGTTGAGGGCTTGGAGTTTCTGCAAGTTAACCATGAAACCAGCAACTTTGCCAAAGGCCTCAAACTTCTGCAGAAGTTGGGGTATGGAGGTGTAGGGCTGCATGAGTATGATCATTACATCTTCCGAATATAATGAGAGTTTATGTCCCTGGTGGCCCATGGTGATCCCCCGCAAAGAGGGAGTGTTTGTGGATCCGTTCAGCAAAGAGTTTCATATCAAGGGCAAACAAGAGTGGGGATAAAGGCAGCCCTGTCTCATTCTTAAAGAAAGGAATGGGATTCGGAGGATTAAAGGTCCAGTGTATACCCTCCTGTGGATACTACTATATAATGAAACACACTGTTCCAAAAAGAAAGACAGACTATGGAGTCCTAATTATTAGGAGCAAGAGTCCTCACACACCCTATTGGGTGTCATGCTTCATAATCGGACGTGCTCCTCGTCAGACCGGCGCTGCAATGTCTAACGGGCACCCCCCGTAGGGGGGCTCTTCGCCGGAGATCTTTTCTTGATGATGCCACAAACCCCTAGAGTGACTAAGGAGAAAAAGAGGAGAGAACAACAGAAAAACTAAAATTAGCTCAAGACCGTAACTGAATACTAAGTTTATTTGTCTGTGTTGGGTGATGGCCAAGATAAAAAATTTAACAAGGGAGTGAAATGGAGATAATACTCAACCACTCCTCTCATTTTATTTTGTGATATTGCCTTGTGCGCCCTAAGTTGCTAGAGTATTCCCAGATGTGGATCCCTTGCTTGCTGCACCACTGAATTCAAGCTAGCCTGGCTGATGAAGGGTGATACCCTGAAACTGGTCCCAGGATGCTTGAATCCTGTCCAGGGAGGACCTGGCTTGGCAGTTCAAGCTGGACTGTTCCCATAGGGAGCAGGGTCAAGACTGATTTGCATATGGCTGGGTCCAAACTGGGGTGACGTGGCAAGCAAAATAACAATGGATTAAACCCAGATCTGTGACTGTGAGTGTTTCAACACTCCGTCCATCATTTTATTTCGAGATAGGTTTCTCTATAGGCTAATCTGCTGCAACGCAGTTTTGGGGTCGGGCACAATCTCAATTCCCTGTCATTACCTGGTCCACAATGAGAGGGGCTTGTCGGGGGTCACCCAGGAGCATGGGAGGTATGTGAGGAGGGGCCTGTCCCGCTGAGCTTTTTATGCCTCATTGTCCACTTCCCTCCCCCTGCTTCTATCTGTATCAAGTGGCCACCACCTGCTGGTAAGTCTAAAGCTTCTCTCTGCTGGCCTCACCACAATGTCCAGATGTTCAGTCTGCTGCCCGCCTGGCATTTACAGGCCATCCCCAGCTTTGTGTCCTCCTGGGGCTTCTAACCCTAACGCTAGCTATCGCCACCCCAGAGCTGCTCTGTAGCACCTCCCGCTCATGCATGGCCCAGGATCCTGGCAGTAGCATCCCCGATGAGGCCCCCACATGTGCAGGTAGCCCAAGCATTGAGGGTCTGAGCAGGCCTGTGCCACAGTCCCTGCTCCCTGCTCTTTGCACGGGGATCGTGCCTTTGAATTATGCTGTGGTGTCTTTGCATCCGGAGACTTCTTTGATATGTCCCCTGCAAACCTAAGAATTCTTAAGGGTGCGGGGAACAGCCAAATTCGCCCTGATTGCAGTATCAGGCAGCCGAGCTCCATATGGGTGCTCCTATACAGGCACCATGTTGGACTCACCCCAATACATCACTTTTATTAATTTTTAAATTAAAAATATATTTCATATTTTATGTTTTTTAAATTTAGGCTTCAATAAAATAAGTTACTTTAGTTTAATATATTAAAAAACAAATGTTTTTAAATTGTTATAAATGCTGTAACAGTGTTCTTATTTTACTCTGCATATAAAATAAATATGTAAACTTAATTTACAAACATATTTAACATATTTTTTTTTACTATGGAAGTTTAATAAACCTTTTAACTTTACCATACTGAGATCTCTGCAACTGGGGCATATATCTCGCTCTAACAAAGTATAGGAAACATTTAAAAAGTTTATTAAAATTGAAAAAATAACTCAAAATATTTTATGTTAAATATTATTGTTAATAATATAGATTTGTTTTGAATGTACAACACAATAAAACAATTCTTCAGCACTATGAAAATAATTTTAAATGAAATGATTAAATCATTGTAATATTATAAATTCTGAATAAAATTAATTAACATTATGGGCCTCATTATGAGTTCGGCGGATGGTTTAGACCCTCTGCCCAACTTCCGAAAGGTAGATTGCCGCCATAGTGGTTACATTCCTGCCGGGCCCATTAAGAGTTTCCCGCAAGGTTCCCGCAGCATTGTCTCCGGCTCGTAATCGAGCCAGCGGCAATGCTGTAGGATGCAGGACCAGCACCCTCACAATGTTCACTGTCTGAAAAGCAAAGCAGACAGTGAACATAGTGAGGGTGCTGCCAAGGGGAATGCCTGCACTTCCCACGCCAAGTGCATGGGCAGTGCAGGGGCTCTCTTGGGGCCCCCTGCACCTGTTCTCCGCCAGCCTTTTTTTATGTTGGTGCTACTGCCAAGAAATCACTTGCATAGAACAAGGTTGTAATTCCCGCCTTGGTGGATTAGGACCGCCACAACGGCCAGACAGCCAGGATCTGGGATCCTGGCGGTGCTAGCGCTCCCACCGCAGCACGGCCTCCGTAGTCTTAATATGGCGCTCGGACTGCTCCATTGGCGGTGGTGTGACCGCCACCACGAGCCTGGCAGTCTAGTGACCACCAGACTCGTAATCAATGAAGATATATTCACAAAAAATCCTACCTAATGTAATATGTTGAGACTTTTTTATTATGTATTAAAAATTGCAAAACGTTATTCATAGGATTAATTTAAATTAACTTCATGTTTTACAAATTAAAGTTACATTCATTTTTAAATAAAAGGTTATTAAAATATATTATAAAATAATATATTGATTATATTTAAATTTTTAACATTAAAATAATTTTATACATATGTATTTAAAAAGTGAACATAATTTAATTTAGTCTAATATTATTTCCTAAGGATTCTATTTTAAGTCCTTACCTCCATTATTTTCTTTGGGTGTGTGTCGTAATTTCAGAAGTTGGCAATGTGTGGTGTTAAACCTACTGCTGTTCCTCTTTAGCAGTAGTAACTGTACAATCATGCATTTGGCTGCACCTCCTGTTTCAGGGGTGGCGACATATAAGTCTAAACCTTTGAGTAACTTTACACTCTGAAGTTATTTAAAATGTAAGAGTACATTTACTAGTAGTAAATTTATGCATGTAGATTTACCTTGTGAATAGGCCCCACTGTGGCCAGTCCTGAACTTTTGTGTTATAGACTAATGCTTCTTGGCTGTTGTAGTTATATTTAGCTTTCATTAAACTAATTAGACTAATTCAACTGCAACTAATAATTTGTAGGTTTAACGATCAGGACGGGAAACAGTGTCCGTAATGACCTGTAATGAGGTGGTCACCCTAACAACTAGTCTGTAAGTGTAGTGTGCTTTTCAGGTTTTTACAGAAAAAGATCAGCTAAAGCTAGAGCTTTCAAGACTGATTGCGACCAAATTATTACGTAAGATACATGGGGACTGACCATCTGAGGTTTTGTGAACCTTGCAGAGGATCTTAAACAAACAGCCTCACTTGTAGGGGAAGCTTAATGCAAAGATTAGATAAACAGTGTGATTTAAACTAGTAGCATCAGTAGCCAACCTAGCAGCATTATTTGTGTCAGGTATATCCATACATTAGTATGCTCATGGCACACAGTCATATCTAATGGTGCATCGCTGGCTAACATCTGCAATCTCCATCGTTGCCTGTTTGTGATTGTAGACAGGTTGGCTGTAGCAAACATGAAATTATTAAGAGAATACACACTGGTGATAAATCTAAAGAAGCTTGCCGTCACAGTACAAAATGGAGATGTTGTCCCACATGCTTTGATTTTCAGTGGGATTTCATAAACTCCATTAATCTTCAGGTTGCATATCTATAGGTCCCTTTCTAAATCAATCACCAGTGATTTGTAAGGCCCTGTGAAACCGGCACTTCAGTCAGAATTCTACCCCTCAAATATTTACCAAACAATTGGCTACCTAAATGGCAAGACTTCACAAGAATAATGTAATGGTTCATCCTCATTTAGACAACCTCCTTGTGAATGCCTCAGTCATGACCTAGCAGTTCAGCTTGCATGGTGGATGGTTGAGTTTCTCCAAAAACATGGATTCCTCCTCAACAGTTGAAAATCCAAAATCCATCCATGTCAGAATCTGGTGTGCCTTGGTGCATGGCTATGCCCTGACTTCAGAATGTAATTCTTTCCTCTGGCACACTTAGCTGAGCTGAAGTCCCATGTGTGGCTCTTCTTGATGAAGGACTGGATGACAGATAGGAGTTGATCCAGCTTCAGGGGACATTGTAAGTAACACCCTAAATTGATTCTTCATCCTCCTTCAGCTGGGCTTGCATTGTATGATTGGCATTTTGATGTCCTTAAGTGAGGCTGCCTGTATCCTGTTAGTACCATGAGCCCCTCTGCACCTTGGCCAAGCCTACACCATTGCAAAGTGACATTGATAGACTTCAATGCTCTCCTTCCGATGTGGGAGGGTGCCAAAGGAAACTATTGTGGTGAATGTTGCATGCTTGTCTTGCTGTGAGCACCCTCCTCAGTCCTCCTCCGACTCCGATTCTCAACACAGGTGCCTGCAGATTAGGGTGTATTGGATGCTGCACTTTACCTCTTGGTTAGGGATGTTTGGTATCCCATGATCTAAACCATTCCTTCAGGGGCGGAGCCTGGCTGTCAACAAAGATGGGCGCCTAATACCCTACCTCCTGACTGCAGTGGGTTACCAGAGAGCCTGCGGTATCATCTGGGCAGTACCTGACCATATCCTGTGGCACACCTTGACCCTCACTACCCAGGGAGTCATCTGATGTCTCCAGTAGCCTTCTCTGAGACTTTAGAGGTTGATGGACTGAGCTAGCTGCAGCTCTCCTGGGAGGGGAGTCGGCACTGTTGAGGCCTCCCTTGAGTGGAGGACTGCTTCCACCCTTCGCCCGGTGGTGTCTTCGACCCCCGAAAGCCACCCACTGCATTCCAGTACCCTCACGAAGCCTGACTTACATTGTGGGAATACCGCAGCCTCTTTTGACAGCCCCTCCCAATCTGGCCACAACGACCAGCTGTACATGATGTCTCACAGCTGCCTTGGACTCGGAGGGGGTGCAATCCCAGCTGGGGCCTCTCACGCTCACCCCCACCTACTGATTGGAGGGAGTCCTCCCATTTATTGCAGTTGGGGGCCTGTGACTCGTTGAGGGTGGAGCCATTCTCACTAGGCCTGTGGATTGACTGAGGCTCACCCTTCCACCATTCCACTCCTTGAGGCTACATGTTCCGGCTTGCAAAGCAGGATCCTCCTGTCAGGTCCCACGGATGGCCTGTGGCTGCAAACGCAGTGGCAAGTACTGGACACTCTGGACCTGAGTCCTCTCATGTGGAAGCCATCCCTAGCCTGTACCGGACCCATCTCTGGGGGATGGACTAGACTTAACAGAGCACCCAAAAGCAATCAGCCAGTCTGCTCAGATTGCCCACCTCAATTAATTAAGCAGACATTATTTACGCTCCCACCCCAATCTCCATGCGATGCTGATGGGGTGAACAGCCCGGCCTGCCCTAGCACCACCTACCTGTTATCACCTGCCCCTGGCTTGCCACCACTGTTTGCCCAGTTTGAGTCAGGTGCCTCTCCCCTCTTGTCTGTGCCAGGGACAATATCCTCCTGCTCAGCCAGCCAGATTTCTTGCACTCTCTGACATTCCACCGGGCTCCCTTTGCAGCTTGCCCTTGATGGCCCCTCTTCTGGAATCTGCAGTCTCCCTACACCTTGCTTCCCTGTCAACCTCCGGTATGTGTCTGTCCAGCAAGGGTAGGTTCCTCCTTTGCCCCCGCCCCCCTTCCAATGGAGGAATGGGATCGGCATCCGTCCGCCTACAGGCTTGCCCTGCCTAGATTCTCCTGGACTACCTACTGCAGCCCCTACACTCTTACGGGCACTGTCTCACTGTGGGGAACTTGACAAGAACAGAACTTTCACTTGACTATCACTATTCATGCCATCCAGGAGAGCTTCCCACCAGCTGCTCTTCACTGAGGCTGTGGCCATTACAAAACGTCAATGCTGGTCCCACCAATACACTCGGACCACCCAATGGATAGCATCCTGCAGTAAATGACAGTGGTATGCCACAAACTTGAAATATTGGATGCCAAGATCACAGATCTCACCACAGATATGAAATCCATCAGGACGGAAATTGGGGTTTTCCGTGGCCTACTGAATGGAATGGAAGACTGATTCACTGTGCTGGAGTCACGAGTGATGAGCACAGAGGAATGAGATTTTGACGTTTGGCACTGGTGCCACAAGGATAATCACCTAGAAGACAGGAGCCAGAGAGATAAAATTTGCTTTTTTGCCTTTCGGGAGAAGGTGGAGCAGGACAACATGGGTGCTTCCTCTCGGAACTCCTTCCATGCCTCATGGGGCTGTTTTTTACCCAACCCATTGAGATCCATCTGCCCCATCACATTTATACTCGCAGGCTGGCAAGCCTGAACCCGCTCATAGCATGCTTCCTGAGACACCCCCAGGTCAGGCAAATTTTGACCACTGTCCCTACGACTACGATGGGCAGGAAATCCACATCTGGGGTTTTCTCCAGGAAAACAATGACAAACGGTATGCCTTCCTAGCCCTCAATCCATCGCTACGAAATGGAATAGCAAATAAGGACTGCTTGAACCAGCTTGCATATGGATCCCCATGGATGGCAAGTCCAGAGACTTCCTAGAACCAGAGAATTTCAGAATTTTCTTGGACTCCCTGCAGGATGCTACCATGGACCCGCCCCCTTCACTGTTATCAGTGGGACACCCTGACGACAATCCCAGTGAGTAGGCAGACCAAAGGAGTGGAGTCTCCACCTCAACTCCCACATTGGGAAGGGCAGAGCTATCAGAGAGGTGATGAAACTCACCCAGGAGTGGGGAGAGACATGTCCTGCCCACCACTGAAAGCATCTGAGATCTTCTGACCTGGCTGATGAAGGCCACTGAGCACCCCCCTCGACATCCTGCGCTGCCAACTGGATGAATACCTTCTTTTTGTCACTGCATGTATGCAGCCATGCTTCCCACTCCCATTTGTTCTTTGTTATCAGCTGAGCTATGTTGTTATGTAACACTTTCAATGGGATGATAAGATGTTCCTTGTTGTTCTCATTGTTTATATTATATTGAATGGACATGACAAGGTCTGTCATTGGGTCCCACTTACCGTGCGCCCTCCTCCGGCTGACTGGGCTGCCTGCCCGGTCCACCCTCTGGCCTCAGATATGGACCCCTGTCACAGCAGACTGAGAGGGCTGGAGCCCTGCCCGGAATTGGGCTTTATGTCAGTCTTACTGGGGAAGGGGACTGGAATGTAGCTGTAGATGTTTTTTCAACCAAACTGACCTGATAGAGTTGCCAATGTGGACAGAGCCATTCTGCATGGCATTTGGGAGAATCGTGGCCTTTTTGACATCTGACACCTTCTTCATCTAACTGATAAGTCCTACACATGCCTATCATAGGGGCATGGCACCCAGTCAAGCCTGGACGATTTTCTTATCTCCAACTCCCTTACACCAATGGATTTGGATGTCCATCTCTTAAAAGGCTGACTCTCTGATCATTTCCCGGCCAGTCTTCTGCTAAACCTAGGCCTAATGCAAATGATTCAGAAGCCGTGGAGGATTAGCACCTCTTATTATTGGTTGCCTGAGAAGAAAATGCACCTCCACTCTCACATATCTTGCCAACAATAAAGGCTCGGTAGCGTCGAACGGATGCTTTATTTAGGCTGATGCGAAGGCCAACCTAAGGGGCCAGAGCATGCGGGACACAGCTCTCCAGAGTAAGCAAAAGGTGGCACAACAGGCCCCTGGACGTGCCTATGTGGTACTTAACCCAGCTATATTCCTCATGCACCACTCACTCTATATGCCAACAGCCAAAAACTCAGATATCATCATAAGAACAGTGAGAAACAAGAGAGATTACTTGCAACTCAGCTCTGGCAACGTGACATAACTGCCACCATCCTGGCTAATAGAGACCCATCACACACCCCTAAGGGATAGCAGATTCTTTTATGGAATACTATAGACACCTCCACGCTCTGGAAGTTGCTAGCGACAAGTCATGCGTCAACTGCTTTCTCAGTACAGTATGTCTCACACAGTTTAATGACAAAGGAAGAGACCTACCTACTCTCAAAGAGGAATTTGCTCAAGCCATCTCCACTGCTCCTTTCAGCAAAGCTCCCGGGAAAGACAGCATCCCTGTGGAAGTTTACAAATTGACCTCCACTGACGTGGGGGAGCCTCGGAGAGGCAAAAGAGTTGGAATTCTTGGGACTGATCTCCAACAAGGCCCTCTTAGCAGTGTTCCCCAAACCAGGTAAGGACCCGCTGTCCTGTCCTGCTCAGCTCCCAACACATATTGCTCTTGAATGGAGATGTCAAGATCTTGGCCAGCATTTTGGCAAATCAGCTAAAGAAACTCCCACATACACTAATACACCCCACACAGTTCGGCTTTGTTCCAGACCGAAATTCTCATAATCACCGCAGCACCTTGACTTTGGTCCTCTGGCTGGCTAAAAACATACCGGATGAGGCACTGGTCCTGTCTCTAAATGCTAAAAAAGGCATTTGACCGTATAGAGTGGGAATACCTTTTTGCGGTCCTTCATAGGTTCAGTCTGAGAGACTAATTCATAACTACGAGCAGGCAGGAAAAACATAAAACTACAGTTCCCATAAGACCTTCAACCAATTAGCCAATGGGAACAAATGTAGTATGATAATACATCAAGCAGAGTTACACCATACAGTACATACAATATTATGACTGACAGAAAGCAGCCCTCTTTACTTGTACAAAATGCGGAAGTAAGTATTGTGAAATAATAGTGCAATAAAAACAATGGAAATAGCCACCGAAAGAGAAAAAGTTCTTGGAGCAATTCTGTGAAAGGTCTTTTCCTTGCAGCTAGGTATGTGAGGCAGCCACAATAACATCATGGACTGAGGAAAATTACTAGTTTACAATAAAAGTTACGAAAAGGATTATCATTTGACAAATAAAACAATCTGAGAATGTCCTCCAGTTTTGACTATGGACAAAAAGGCGGTGGAAGCCATTGACCCGCTTCAAAATGGGACACTATCCGCCAGGTACATAATTCATTTGACCCATTGTGCCAAAGTGGAGGAAAAAACTAACTTTTGGGTTTACTGAATGAAATTGGAAGTTAGGAGGCAGAAGATATTCTCAGATTACTAGTCTTCTATTAGTAGTGTTATTACAGGTTCTTACCCTTTGGTCCGAGGAGCACTGGGGGTCTGTGAGGCCTACTCAGGGGGTCCTCGACTGTTACAACATGAAATACCATTAAAATGAATACACTCAAATGAATAAACTATGTTTGAATAAAGAAGCAAAATTAAGCATGAACATTTTTTCAGTATTTAATTTTGAATTGAAAGTATTTCAATATTTAAACATTTATTTAGTGTATACTTGCTTTTGTATTTTTGTATATTGTTTTGAAGTTCAAATCATAGAATTTGTTTGGACTGGGAGCCCAGCTTCAATAATGTTTCAGTGGGGGTCCTCAACTTTCAGTAATGATTTAGTGAGGGCCCACAGAAGTCAAAAGGTTAAGAACCATTGTTTTACAGCATTCCGCACACAACTTTGGATGGTTTGTAAAGTATGAAATAAAACACTCATCGTTCTTGCTCTTCTTCATATATGAAATTACACCCCAGTAGGAGTAAACTGTCTAGCCGATATATCAAGTGCTCTTTCACAAAAAAGGCACTTCATGGAAACTAATCACAGCAATATTGTCAATTTTGCAGAAATTTTGCAGAAAACATCTTCAGTGACTAATATGTAGCTGGCCAACAAACATGTTAAGAATAACATTAACATCCCATAGCTAACTGTACTTATGAAGAGGAGTATTACAGAAACGTACTGCCTCTATTATATGGCAGAACAATGGGTGTTCATCAGCCATTGTATCATTCACAGGTGAATGGTTCACAGGAATTGCTTAAAAATAAGTTAACCATTTGTAAATTTGTACTTTGACTGGCCTGAAAAGCTATAAAGTTTTCAATCAGGGTGACATCTCCTAAAAATGGATTGTCAGACCTTCCTATACACCAGTTTGACCAAAGCAACCAAGCCCAACAATAGGCCTTAGAGCTTTCTTGGGTCCTAGATTTTCAGATGTGCTGTGCAGTTTCTGCCAATATTCCTGCTGTCCTCCAGGCTGGCCTAATATTTTCTAAAGTGTCAGTAACAAAGTTTGATTCAGGACCCAATTGTCCCTTTGTCCTTGAGGATTGAAGATAAGTCTGGGGAAGGACAGAATAAGGAAAGGACAGCCCAAAGTTAGTTCTAGAGGCTTCCCTACCAAGTTTGTGATTGTCACATGTGAGCTACTAGCTGAACTGTTATAACAACCAGGTGATCATTATTGCTGTAGTGTTTTTCAGAATAGGTCAAATATGCAAATATTGGGAGAAATTTGTTATGAAGAACTTTAGTTTTAATGATGCATAGAGTCATAACTAAAGAATTGATGAGATTGTGCCTGAAACTGGATGTTTAGGTCATATAGAAGTCTAGACCATGCTATGAACAGTTAGGCCACATTTCCGTGTTATACACAACTTATATTAAACTGTGTGCTATTTTTGTGTTCTATTTAACTGCTCATTCCCATCCCAGTGAGGGTCACTCTGCAAAAGCCATCTATCTTCTTGTTCCATGGAGAGTTAGGATTATGATGTAAATTAATTACTATTGCAGATGATACCATGTTAGAAAGTGTGTATTGTTAATGAGACTTTAATGATGTACACAAAGCATAATTTTCAAGGGCTTCCGCTGGAAGTCTTGCAGAAAACATGTGAGTTATATGAGCCGTTGTTTAAGAAACGTTTAATTTGTGTTACACATCTCAAGATTGCAGTTGCTGAAGAAGCAATTGAAGATTTCTCTTACCTTAGGAAAGGGTTAGTCTTCAAATAACTGCATAGTTGTAATTATTTTGTTGTTGTTTCTGATTTGTCGAATGAAACCCTACCCATGATCACGCTGTGCTGAATTTATTAATAGAATGTGTGGTTTTGCTATAAAACCTTCTGCGTTCTTGTGTTTGTGAAAGATGATCATTATTTTGGCCATGAGATTTCTGTGAGCTTTAGCCTCTTTTTGTCATAGATGGGGATACTTTGCCATGTTCAGATATTCAATTGAACTGTCAGTACTCTTCATGAGGGGACACTTGTAATTTTTGTTCAAAGTATTTTATGATTTTGCAATATTTCCCTGTAATTTCTGCTCTGACCCTTTAATGATAATATCTGCTCAGCCTTTATTGTATCATCCTTTACTTTTTCTGTAATAAAAATATATTTCGCCTATTTTTAAACTGGAACTCAGTCCTTTATGTATGTAATATTTTATTCTATTTAATTCTGCTAAAGTATTGTTTCCCTGTTGAGGAGTGTAGTCTCTACACGCAAGATCAATTGAGAATTTCTGGAGCTGAAACAATTTGGTAACTATCAGGGTGATAAAAATATTGGGGTTCAGATAGTTATTGGGATTTGACTCCCACAAAATGAAAGAAGGGAAGGCATAATTGAGTCCCTGAGACCAGTCCAATGAAAGCATCTGTTGCTGCCAGCTGATCTGGCCTCCAGCTGGAAAAAGATGGGAGATACAGGTGCAGACAAGAGGCACAAGGATCTGTAAGAGAAGAACGCCATCTGTAAGAGAGATTTCTGGATATTGTAGGATGAGTTCTCAACCTGCTGTAATCTTGGAAGTTGAAACCAATATGAGATTGCCAAGGAGATATTCTGCTCACACAGATAACTTACGTTGAAGGCTAAACTCCCCAAAACTCATTGCTAGTTCTTCCAACGGTTTAGACTTTGGGGGTTATTCTAACTTTGGAGGAGGTGTTAATCCGTCCCAAAAGTGACAGAAAAGTGACGGATTTACCACCAGCCGTATTACGAGTCCATTATATCCTATGGAACTCGTAATGCGGCTGGTGGTATATCCGTCACTTTACCGTCACTTTTGGGACGGATTAACACTCCTCCAAAGTTAGAATAACCCCCTTTGTACCTCCTAGATGGTTTACTTATCTGACAGCTCTCACATTGTCCATGCAGAGTAGCATGGAAAAACGTACCTTGTTCTTTGTGAAACTTCAAATTACAAAGGAGTTGGAAAGCATCTCTAAACAATATGGCCCTCATTTTGACTTTGGCGGTCAATTTCCCTGACCATCAAAGCCAAATCTGCCACTAGACCACCAGTGCTGGCCATCTGCGGCCCCCCTACTACGACTGCTGGCAGCCGTCCAGCATACTTGTGGTGGAAAGTCGGCAGCAGTCGTGCTTGCAGTCAGCGGTGCAGAGGCAGGTGCATCACTAGCACCGCCACGGCAGCAGGACTCCGCCCATCATATTACAAGCTGTAATACGACTTGGCAGAGTCCTGCTGGCCTGGCGGTGCTGGCAATGCAAGACCACCAGGACCCATCCCCTCCTCAATTTCATCCTCGACAGAGTAGGTAAGTGGGCATCCGAAAGGGGGGGAGGGGCCATATGTGTGTTGGTGCATGTGTGCGTGTCAGTGAAGGTGGATGGTGAATGCGTGGGTCTGTGTGGATGAATGCAAGTGAGTGGGGGTGTCTGAGTGCATGTATGTGTATGCTAAATGAGTGTTTATGTTAATGCATGAATGCGTGAAGGGGTGGGGGGTGTTTGTGAGTGTATGGGTGGGGAAATGTGTGCATGTGTGTGGACATGTGTGCATGTGTGTGCCAGCGACAGGAATGGAGATTCCTGTCGCTGGGTGCGTGACCACAAGGGTTTTTGTGGCAGGGTGACCACCACGGAAAGGCTGGCAGTTTGCAGCCTTGTAATCTGGCTGACAGGCTGAGGCCAACCGCCGAGTTGGTGGTGCTCACCTCCCGCCGTGGTGGCGCAACCGTACCAGCGGGCCAGGCGGGTTTGTGGAGGCCTGGAATCTACCAAGCCCCACAACTCTTAATGTGGCGGTCCTTACCGCCGGCTCTGCGAGCTAGCCTCATAATGAGTGCCTATATGTGCATTAACAACTTTCCTTTTGACCATGTGTCTCTAGTCGAGAATTGACCACATTGGGTGCCCTAACCTGATAGACTTGCCTCTGAATATAATACTAGATCTGGTTCAGAAGCAAATATGGTTCTTTCACTGAAATCACCTAAATGGTATTTGAGGTCTAATTGAGAGGCTGGCTCTAGGGAAATTACATCTGAGTAAGCCAAACTACTCAAAGATGATGAATTTCCAATATCTGCAGGCCCAATATTGCGGAGGGCCTGAAAATTCTTTCTGCATTGAGAAGGAAAGAAGACCCACTATTCTTGCTAAAACTCTGAGGGAATTTGAAGACTTCTGAAGAACCTGCAATATCTTTGGTTGTAATGTCTGAGGTTTATCACTGGGTGCATTTATATGGTCTTCTTCTGATCAAGAGCTTAGCAAACCGGGATGATGTAGCCAAGTTGCTTGAATTGGCCCTTTCAGTTGAAAACTGTGTAAATGAAAATTTGATATAATGTTTCACCAGTTTTTGACATATTGCTCAATACATATTGCTCAATCAAGTGCCGTTAAGCACCATCACTAACTTTATTCACGTGCAATTGTTTATAAAATGTCTGAGCCTTAAATGCCGTATATTAATTTCTGTGCATAAGAAGCAGAAGACTGATAAGTGAGAATATAGAGCTGAGTGCTTACATAAAGCTTCTTGGGAGTTGAGGGATAGTAACTGGTATGCATCTGGAAGAGAAAGCCTGATACTTGTGTTTCAAGGCACTCCTGATGCAGTGATACTTCACCTGGAAATTTTGAATGTATTCAGTGGTAATTCTGTGGTATGGTGTTACCCCTCAATTAGGATACTGCCACGGAGGAATGTAGAATTACTGATGATATTGGTGTTTTCACATTTCTGCATTTAATTTTGACACTCTGGGCTATCGGCCTGATTTCAGAGTACGGGTTATCCCATATACCGAAATAGAAATCCCATTATATCCTATTGGATTTAGATTTCAGCAGACTGGATATCCATCACCGTTGTGACAGAGTAACCCATCCACCAATATCTAAATCAGGCCCTAAATTACATGGACTAATTTGCCAGGTGTTACCTGGTGAAAAATGCCCTCCACTTCATTGGGGGTGCGATGCTGCTGCGCCCCTTAAAATCAATATCAGGGAGGGAACTCCAATGTATGTCCACAATGGAATACACAAGTGGGCTAATGTTTCATTATTTTGCCTTGCCATCTCACATGAGCTCAAAAAACCTGAACAAAATGCAGTAGAACGGCAGACATTAGGCCAGTGATTCTAACGCAGACGTCGTGTCTATGGACATTGTCACAGTTGTCCACACAAGTCAAACCTTGTTTTGCCTGTTTTAAAACGAGGTTAATAGAGGTCATAGGACGTTCTGAGAATTTGAGGTTTGCTGAAACCGAGGCCTGAGCTTCCTGCGTCTCTTCCAGGTTTTCAACCTTATCTGGTTCGGCTGCCTCTGGCTCTTTGTGGTCACAGAATGCCACTAAACAAAGGCCTCTTACAGTGGATGCTGAGTGGCGAGTATAGGGTGTCGGCGCTCCGAGGGCACAGGACACAAGGCTGTTGAAGTAAAAGTGCAGGGAGGGGGGGATGAACGCCACGGACCCGGGTCACGAGCGTGTTATTGCTGCAGACAGTCTCCGCATCCTGGCCGGTTGACATTGTAAACCTAGACACAAGGGTTGTTTGAGGGGAGCCTGCCAGATTGACAATGTAAATGTGTAACACACACACAGCCTGAGAGAGGAGGTTGTCGGCGGGTGGGAGAGCGCTGTCGCAGGGTTGGTCACACGGAGATTGAGTTTCGTCTGAATTAGATCAGAGCTGTGGGAAACGGCACCTCCCAAACACACACTCGCACACACGCACACACGCAGGGGGTGGGGGAGGACGCGGCCGGGCAGCTGTGCTGCAGTATTAAGGGCATCTCGCAGGAGCTAACTGCTAACTTAATTACTGTATAACTCACCGCAAGATGCATGCCAGCATTTACTGTCTCCAGCGCCTACGATTAAAAGGCTCCACCGGTCATAAACTATTTTAGGAGAGGGAGTAAGAGCTGACGGACGTCAGCAGGTTCCTATTCTTTTCCGTTTAAAGTGCCCCAAAGACTTTGAGGAGGTACAGACAAGGGAGTATAGTTTCTCTAAAACATTTAAAGAAACACTAGGGTGTTTGGTGGCACAATATAAACTAGTTAATTAAACCTCTCGTTTAACTCTGCTCTGTAGCACCAAAACAGGACGGCTTCCAGTCTTCTCACACAACCTTGTTTGTAATGGTGAACAGGCTTCCAGAACAGCAGGGCCTCACCAGCAGTGTGAACGGGTGGGTGGGAGCGGGCCTCTGCGAGTTCACGCCGCGCACTAAAGCCTCTGTTAAAAAGAGGAGGTGAGTTCAGTTGCCTTTGAACATGAACTCACCCAGCAGGAGCAAAGAGGCCACTGCTAAGGAAAAGCAGGAACACATCTGTTTCTGGGATGACCCTGCAATACAGGATGCATGCGTTTTGAGGTGTAATGGTGCCTCGGCCATACGCTGTCCTTCCCAGAAATAGTGGTATTTTATTTCTATTATGTCCCTATTGTACTTACACAGCATGGAGTCTTTGATGTCCCTTAGGGGTCGGCGGGGTCGCACCTGCGACCCCTGTCTTACCCTTTGCGACCCCTGGCACTGCCTTTTCGACCCCTGGCCTCAGAGGTGGCAAATTCA
Source organism: Pleurodeles waltl (assembly GCF_031143425.1). NCBI lineage: Eukaryota > Metazoa > Chordata > Amphibia > Caudata > Salamandridae > Pleurodeles > Pleurodeles waltl. The sequence goes on from NC_090439.1 coordinate 782,149,514, forward strand.
GGGCAGGAACACAGATGCAGCTCGTCCTTACTGAGACTCCTCTCTCTGTGTTCTGTCAATTTTGTATTACACTGATAGTGAATAGTAAGATATTATTCACAATTAGTGTGATAAAAGTGGAGTACAATTAGCTGGAATATGCCCTTTCATGGCAGCTGAGGTAAGGTAAAATACTTTTAAATGTATGTTGTGTGCGTGCTTGCGGATGAGTGTGTGTTTATGTGAGAGTGTGTGTGTAGGGTGGGTGAAGTGGAGGTCAAAAAGCATGTGGTGTCACTTCTGCTACCCCTGGCATTTCGGTGAATTGAGGTCCACGCGTGCATAATGAAATTAATCATCTTGGGGCAGTTGGCCTAGTTTGGTTACACACACTGGGCTTGATTCACAAACTGCACTTTGTAGTACGCTTTGTGGTGCTACAAAGCACAATACAAAACATACTACAAGTAGTTTTCCTATACTTACATGTGCAGAGTTCTCCACCCGACTGCGGAATCTCCACACATGTAATTATAGATTTTAGCTGTAAATGTGGAAGGGACACATGAAACTGGGTGGATGAAGGGGCGACTTAACTACCAAAGGGGATGAGGTTAGGGAGGTGTAAGAGGAGTTTAGAGGGGATCACTGAGGGACGTCAACCACAGACACAAGAGAAAGTCAATTGCATTACTCAGGGTGTGGCAACATATAAATTACACTTCTGAAGCAAGTTTACACCCAGAGTGTAAACTTACTACAAAGTGTAAACTTACTCAAAAGTATAACTTAACTTTGTGAATCAGGCCCAATGTCTTCAACGATGAAATAGGACTAGTACTAGTTTCACAGGTTTTACTCTACAGGTTAGCATTGGTGGTCCAACTACTTAATCGTGGACCTTGGAGAAGAGGAGGCCTTTTGTGATTATGGTCAGAAATGAAGAGTGCCAGTCTATCTCAGGTCCTAGGTTTGTAAAACGACTTAGAAGTGTCAGAGGCACTGGAGCTGGAATCATTTCCAGATAAGAGGTTCTTACTATTGATGTCAGCTCTTTAAAATCACAAGGGTTTTGATCATTTCCAGTGTTACTGCAACAACAAGCATAAAAACGAGCCTTACTCCTCCCCTCTTGAGTGTGTGAGATCTCCCCAAGGCATTTTTTAATCAGGGGGTCCAGGGATGCATTTTGAAGTATCTGAAACATTTTCCTACACATATGGGTAAAACGGTATATATATACAGTACAATAGTGTCTGCTCACTAAGAGTGAGCACTTTCGCCATCATGATGGCACCTGGGTGCAAGACAATCTCTAGAAATGTGTGCAACAACGTTTTAATGTTTACCACACATCAAGGTATTTTTTTCAGGGCAAGTTTGATAGGGGCAAGTAATAGGTATAATTTTCTTTAAAAAAAACCCAGATATATCAGTCCACAGCAGCTGAAATAATCTTTCGGTTACATATTATATGTTGTTCCCAGTTAAAAGCATGGATGCACTGCCAAACGTTCAAAGTAATTATTTGTCTCTTTAAAACATCTAAGATATCGATCCTTATCTTTATAAATAACCTCACTGGGGCAATCCTGGGAAAAAATGGGCATACAAATCTGTGCTATGTTTAAATAAAATCCCCAGTGGAGCACTGATCGCGATGTATGTTGCCCTAATGAACATTCTGCATCCAGTTGAAATAATGCCCCAAAGTAGCACTGTGCCTTTGATTGGGACATTGCCCCTCAAAATATTGGAACAAGACCACACCCTCAAATTACTCTGTCACAGAATTTCGCTTCAGGGTATTGAATGGTACAATAAACACATCAACCTTCCATGGTTTGATGCTGATGCGAGGGCCACCTATTCGAAGTTTCTGTATAGAATGCATCAGTTCAAAATATATCTTGAGATCTTAACGAGACTCTGATACATAAGGATAGGCAGTGATACACAATCTCCTCATCAAACATGATTTCGTAAAAACAATTGGCCCAGGATGTGGGCCAAAGGGATATGTCAAAATACTGACCATTCCCTATATAGATATTCCTAAATCGCCCTGGGCTCAGCATTTTGAATCTCAGTTTCACTGTCAGCATGATGGGGTAATCATAGAGATAGCTCCTTACAGCCCTACCCAAATAGACATCAAATTCGATGTCGTTCTGTGCAACATTTTTTGGGATGAAGAACTCTAGGGCACTTAGACCTAATGGAAAGTGTTCCTGTGTCTATAAGTGACACATTGACTGGTGGATCCTCATGCTGATAGCGTTATTTAGGGACATACTTGAAACCCCTGCTGTCCAAATCTAAAAGTAATTTCAAATTCTATTATCAGTTCTCTATCCATGCATGAAAGTCTTTTCCAAAAAACCTAATGACAATTCTGCATGAGTAACTTGAGAGCCAAAGAGTTTTCCATGCTTTTCAAACTGTATTCCATGCTGACATTTCTGGAATTGCTACAATGCACAATGCAGTTCTAGGGCTAGAGGCAGGAGGTGCCACATATAAGAGCATTGAGCCACTGCAAGGTGCAATTGTGGTGCTTTCCAGGCCTTTCACCTCCATAGACAGAAGCATGCTGTGGAAGAAAATGTTTGCTAGAGGTACCTCAAAGTAATTTTTAAATATTATTAGTGAGATGTGCAGGGATACATATGCTGTGCTGAGGGTAGCCACTGGTCTTCATATGTACTCAAACCCATGAGCTGTCATTCTGGCATGGGACTGGGCTCTTTGTCGCCCAATCCTCTTTAGTATATAAGAGTGATGTAGCCAGGGAGGGACAGCTCAAAATTTCCACTGATGCTTGGTAGCAAGCACCTACACCCATTGATCTGTGTTGAGAACATTGTATTAATGGATAGGGTTCTTGTGGGGCTCTAGCCCAATCTCAACCATCTGAAAACCTGTTTAATGACCAACAATCTCAGTTATTCTAGATAAGACAAACAAAAGGTGATAGGATGAATGCTTGCACTAGCAATCGCTGTGGGTAGCATTCCAACCCATCCATTTTCACCTCTGTGCTACTCTAAAATGAGTCCACATTCAAGGCTCACGCTGAAGTACACAATAAATCATATCCTGTTCTTTCTTTACAGGTTTTCAGAGGAACCAAGATCCCCATCAATATATCTTGATTAAGTGCAATATTGGTACGTATTGAGTACAACACTTTAGTCCCTGAATATGGTTCAGCCAGTATTCTAAATTTTAATCCAGTAAAATAAAAATAATTTTTCCAATCCTTTCGTATTTGCCAGATGGTAATTTCAATTTTGACTCAGCCAACTTGTGTTTCGTCTTGGGAAGTGACCCAACAACTTCATCAGGGCTAAAAACATCTTTAAAAAACATAATAAATCCCATTACAAATTAAGAAATCACAAGTACAGCAGTTTAGTGTTCCATCACCAAACACCCTGGATATGGAAACCAAAATGCTTCCAAGCCCCCTTATAGTACATGATTCAGAAGTAAACAAAATTAGTGTGCAACAATGATAAATATTTTCAATAGCATCATAGTTATGTGCCCCTTAGTAAACTGCAACATAGCACAATTTGTACAATAGCAATGTCACATTAGTTATCCGTATTATATAATGCTTAACACCTCCCATGTGAGTTATGTGAAACATCATGCACACACATGTGCAACAGAACATGGTGAGTATAAAGAAAAAGAATACTATCCAAATGCTCTACCTGATAAGTACCAATGTTTAACAACAAAATGTTAGGTCCGGTTACCTCCTTTTTATAAGTTCCATCATACATCCACAAATCCCATATAGCTGTCAAGAAAAGAAAGGGCATATGTCTGACTCATAGTGCCAACCACATCTTAACACCACTAAGAAATCAAATTTCCTTTATATTATCCATCTTTTTTTTTTACCCTCCCGGTAAATCACTAACCACTGTTGTCGCAAAGTTATTGAATAGTCCTCAAATTAACATCAGTATCGTAAATAAAGATTTACATGCCCAAGAATAGTCCACGCAATTACAGCAAAAATCCAACTCCCGAAGAGACTGTGAGACTTAAAACCGCTTAACCATTGACTACTGAAAGAGTATAATATGTATATTCGAGTAGAAGGACGTGCCATGAGTACGCTGACAACCACCTGCATGCAGAGTCTCCCCTTATATCATCATAGAAATCGACAAAGGACTAAATAAATGCCATCTGGTGTCCGACAACTTTAAATCATTGCCATCCCTAAGTCTAAAGTCAACATACATCTAAGGAGAGTACAAATCGTATGTCTAGAAAACCGTATTCAGACCCACACCTGTGCTAAAGATATAATCAGAATATGATGGCGGTGGTTGCAGGTGGGCCCACCATCACTCTTTTTTTGGGGACCAAGAGTTATTTTTCATCATCAGCCTTTGACCCAGAACAAGGGACAAAAGGCAGCAAAGTGGGAAAGGAGGAAAAAGTGAAAAGTCAGACAGCTACACAAGTAGAAAGCAGGAATGACAACAAACTGCAACAGTAAGAGAAAAGGGTAGCATAGAAGTACAAAGCATGAAGTGTGGTCAATACTAGGCAGCCTCGGTATCCAGCACACTGACATTCTGCAGCAGGGGAATAGAGTGGCAAGTTATTTAAATAATACCTTTTGTTTAATTAATTTTTAGGTTTGGTAAATTGTTAATTGTATATTAATTATGTACATTGTGTAATTGAATAAATAATATTTTAGTGTATTTTGTGACTTTCAATGTACATTCACTATGATATGTGAGACCAGACCGGCGAAAAGGCCTCTCCATTTTATTAACAATAATAAGGTCTCTCAGTTTGCCTCTTTTTTCTAACTTAGGAGTCCTATTTTATGACAAATAAATAGGGACACCTATGCTATAAAATAGGATAGCTCTGTTTGAGAACTCTATCATTGGTTTGCAAGGATTCTGCAAAACATTGGGCTCAAAAACCTGGCAAAGAGCTATTAACAATATATGCCAGTAGAAGTGTGGCAATTGCTTCCTATGGGGCAGGTATCTGGGGCATGATAGATACACAAAGGATTCAACAGGTAGAAAGTACTTTAATGAAAAATGTACTGGTGATTCCACAAAGCTGTGCCAACGCTATCTGCCATGCTTAATTGGGTTTAATTCTATCCCATATATTGTTAATAGAATTAAACTAGCACGGTTACTACTTTGGCGTTCTATTTGGATAAGGGATAGAAATATTTCTCAATAAGGTAATGAAGGAAAACATGATGGTGATAATAACAAACCATATGTAATAACATATAACCTGGTGCATATCCATGATGGCCTTCAATATTACCTATCACTTATCCATAATAGACAACAGCGATTTGTCCTTACAAAATTCCATTTTAATCTTTTACTTCTTTTGGGAGATCCAACTAATTATTGCACTTTATCAGATTTGAGCCCTTGCCCGTGCAATGACTTATCCTCTCAGACAATGTTCTGTTGCTCCATAAACCAGACGCCCTAAAGGAAATTTTTATTGCCACTTTTTAAAGCTTTTAAGCTTAGTCAGTGCAGACCTGCCTGGCAGTTTTTACAAAAGCTTCGTAGCCCTCTGATATGCTGCTCTGTGGACTCTTTAATTTGGCAGATTTTAAAGCTAAGGAAATGTGCATTAACATAAGGCCATTACGCTCAAGAAAGTTTGTACAGCTGTTTTAGTATCTATGCTGGGTTGGATTGATTCAAGTGCTGTTTTAGATGTGTTTTAGATGTGTTATTGGTATTGTGCTATTGATGTATCAGTATATAGGCTGAGCTGGGTGGGTTCAAAGGATGTTTTAAATATATGTATTATTTGTAATGTGTTCATATTTATTTGTTGGACTTTTATGTTACAGAAATGTAGAGTATAAAGATACTTGACTGATTGGCTGACTTTTATTGTATATTTTATTTTTCTATAGTTTAATGGCTACTTTACAATTTAGAAGTAGATTGTTGGGTTTCTAGGCGAGTAAAGTGGGAAGTTACTTAAAATATACATCTTTTTACAAATTCTTTTTTATGTAAAATAAATATTGAATTGATACTTAATTATGTAAATTATTTAATTGATGATTTGGTATGTAAGTTCCCTTTTACATATTAAATAACTGTTAATATATTGATAGGTGTATTTATAAATATGCTTTATAAAACACATTTTATATGTATTATTCATTTTAACTTTGTTTCTTTTATTTAATTACTATTTAAATCTGCAAAATATAAAAGGGAGCATTCTGCCTCACACTCCAGCATGCAGTCAGCCCCAATGCATCATGGTAAATGGAGTACAAGTTTGTTTTGTATCCTTAAAGTACTCTGTAGTTTTTCACCTTAGTAGGTGCAGCAAGTGCTGTAAACCTCTGGACACGTGTTTCTGGGTTCAGCTCTTCATCAGCAGAGAGCAGCTTTGTCTGTGCTAAAAATGCTGCCAAAAGTCCTCTCAAGTTGATGTACCACTCACTGGCGCGCAGGTGCTTCAACCAGAGCTCGTCAGCTCGTTAGCTCTAGGGAGCCTTCTTAAAAAGGCAAAATATAAAAGGGAGCACTCTGCCTCACACTCCAGCATGCAGTCAGACCCAATGCATCATGGTAAATGCAGTACTAGTTCGTTTTGTATCCTTAGATTAACCTACTATTTAAATCTTACTAATGTTTTATTTCTGATTTCCTGGGGTGTTGGTTTTTTGGGTAGGAAGGAAGAAAGCATATGTATTGCAAAGGTATTTATTTTCTTTTTATATGTTCAATGATGTATTTATTCAATTACATTTAATTTTATTTCTGTATGAAGTATATATTTATTATTTTGAATATATTTTAATAACGTTATGTTGTTGGGTATTTAAATGTTTTTAAAACATTATTAGGAATTGGAAAGATATAGCTAACCCTTCCTAACTTCCACACTTTCTCTGCTTATGCTTACATTGGAGTGGGAATAGTAAATTTAACCTCTCCATTGTCCAACACTTTCCCTACTGTTGCTTAGGTTGGAATGGGAATAGAAAACCTAATACCCCCAGAGTCGTACACCTTCTGTTCTGCTGCTTACTTTGGAGTGGGAATAGTAAACTTAACCCCTCCAAAGTTAAACACTTTCCCTACTTTTTTCATGATGGAGCAGAAATAGTGAAGTCAGCCCTTCCAATGTCTAACACTTTTCCTACTTTTGCTTAAATTGGGGCTACAATAGTCATTCTGATTCCTTTAAAGCCCAACACATTTGCTAGTATTGTTTGTTTTTTATTATTTTTAAGTATTTTTTTTTATTTTCTTTGAGGTTTATATTAATAATAACACAAATACAAATATTATTTAAAATGTATTTTTATATCCATTTTATTTTTTAATTGTGCGATATTCATTTTTGTTAACATATTTTTACGTTTTAAATTACATTTTATTGTGAATAATATTTAAAATGGTGTAAATATTGTTTCAATATTTTATTTAAGGTTTAAATATAGTTGCAGTATTCTATGTTTATATTAATTTTAATATTCAAATTATATTACATATGTTTTAGTTTGATATATATATATATCTGATATATATATATATATATATGTGTTTGTACATGTATGTGTGTGTGCGCTAATTTTTACTTTTAACTTCTTGTTAATATTTTTGATTTCATGTTTTGTGTAAAAGTATTTAGTTGCTGTTCTTATTTTGTTTAAATATTAATTTGCATTATTTATAAAAACAATTGTATTTATATTGTTACTATGTAGCTTCCTGCAGATCCTATTCACACTTTTGAAAACTTAGTCATCAACTATTTTAAAAAATGGCCACCAAAAATAACTGGCAGAAAGACAACCTGTCTAAAAATGAGAGGGTGGCTTTAAAAGCATTACAACAAGAAGATAGAATTGTCATCAGCCATCGGGAAAGGGCAGCAATGTTGTCATCTTTGCTGAAGAGGATTATTTAGAGGAAAGTATAAGACAGTTGAATAATGTTGAATGTTATGAGAGGGTTTCCAAAGGTGACATTGAAGCATCCTGTATAAGATATTGTGAACTACTTGTGAATTTGAGGGAAAGGGGGCTTATTGAGTGAGAAGAGTACTCTTTCTTACTCAATAAGTCACCAAAATACCTGTGTTTTATCTATTGCTGAAATTGCACAAAAATCCTTTACATTCCCCTGGCGGGCCAAGTGTTTCCTCTATTGGGTCCCTGTAAGAAAACACGTCTAAATACATAGATTATCTTCTAAGACCGTTTGTATCATCCCTCCCCTCCCACATCCAGGACACTAGTTTTTTTTTTTTTTAAAAGAGTGTATGATACACCGGGAAAATGGCTATCCTTTGATTACTTTGGCTGTTTACATTATATACACTAGCATCTGCCATGAGGATGGCCTACAGGCGTGCCACCACTTTTTAAGGGTAGGATCACTTTCCCTTTTCTTTCAAACGGAAATGATCCTAACAATGAGCGAGTTCTGTCTGACTAACAACTTCTTTATCTTTGACAAATGTTTTTATAGACAGGTTCAAGGGACAGTGATGGAAATCTGTTTTGCTCCCAGTTATGCCAATCTTTTGATGGGTTGGAGGGAGCAGCAGGTGTCCGTAGCCTTTGACGAATTCAGTACACATGTAGTACTTTGACTGCGGTTCATTGATGACCTGTTCCTGATATGGAAGGGAGATGAGGAACAGGCATTAAGATTTATCACAAAGCTAAATGTTAACAGCCACAATCTAAAACTGAAGGGACATATCAGTAAGGAAAGAGTTGATTTTTTGGATAAGAGTAACAGTTATAGACAACAAATAGCAACTGCATTATATTGTTAAGAAACAGTATGCAACACAGTTCTGCAAGCACAATGGAGTTTATCCCAGGAAGCTGATAAATAGTATCCCATATGGGGAGTTCTTACTGGCTCGTAGAAACTGCAGTACTAATTCTGCTTTTCATAATGAATGCTCAGAAATATTTTCTCGGTTTTGTGAGCAGTGGTATAAAGAGGGAGTACTGAAGGATGCAAAAGCCCAAAACGTTAGAAGAGAGAGTCTTTTAATCCCGACATTAGTTAAAAAATCAGATTAATTACGACCTTTAACAATAGGGCTGGAGACATAGGACACACACGCTCAACAAACAGTGGGACGTATTGAAAACAGAAGATACATTGACAGACGTCCTAGATGACTATCCGGATATTACTTTCAGAAAAGGAAGTGCTCTCAGCGACAGACTATGCAGGAATGTGATTACAAATAACGTTAAAAGATAATTGTACAAGCTTTTTGCAAGTGTGGCACTTGTAAAGCTTATAAATTCAGCAACAATGTAAAGGAATATCACTGTCCTCTTAGCAACATATACAAACAGACTGAGAAACACCTCACGTGACACTCTGATTTATGTGTGTATTTACTCATTTTCCCTTGTGAAAAAATCTTTGTTGGCAGTACGGCATTTCCAGTAAAAAACACATGCGGGCCATACAAAATAAGGACAGACAATTCCCAGGGGCATGCAATTTTGAGTCTACACATCAGAGTAACAGGGGTCTTTTACAGTTCTTTGCCCTAGCTAGTATATTGGTTTCTGCTGGAGGGGGGAACCAAATACATACATTTGAGAGAAGATTCATTTTAGAAGTTGATAGTAAGAGGTTTAAATACTGATGAAGAAATGTCAACCCACTTGTGTGACTAAGGGGCTAATTACGAGTCTGGCGATCTGCACTCAGCACCGCCTTGCTGATTACAATCTGGTTCTCATGAAAAGGCTGGCAGAGAACAGGTGCAGGGGGCCACAGGGAGGCCCTTGCACTGTACCCCTGCCCTGCACCATCGGAATGCGCACTGTCTGCTGTGCAGACACTGCACATTCCGAATGTTCTGGTGCCCCGCGGGCGGCAGCATTGCCGCAGGGTCAATAATGAGCAGGTGACAATGCTGCTGCCACTTTCCCACTGGGCTGACCGGTGGAAACCTTGGTTTCTGCCGGTCAGTCCAGTGGGAAAGTCTTAATGGGGCCAGCAGGTAGTCACCACTACAGTGGCGGCCACCCTCTCGTGAGTTTGGCGGACCGGTGTTCCCGACCGTCAAACTCATAATCAGGGCCTAAATCTTGACATATTGTTCTAATGAATCCTTACATCTTGGTGCGTAAACAAGATTGTGGGATCCTAGTTTTACTCTCAGTTGATACAGTTATAATGTCTTCTCATAGAGTAGACACAGGCCCACATAGGAAGTTGTATTTATGGTTTTTATCATTTCACATTTGACTGTTTCTGTATTTTAACACTTGCATTTTATGTTTTCACACAGGGGGACACTGATGCAGCTGATGGAACATGTCATATCTACGATATATAATATCATGTTTTGATTTGCCTGTAATACTGTATTTGACTTTTCTACATTGCCGTGGGAGCTGATTCTGAAAAAGAGCTAAGCTATCTTTATCTACTGTTTTGACTCTCAAATTGACATATGGTGACATACCTTGGCTAGTCATTTAGTGTGTTATTTGCAATTTATCAGGATTATTGTTTAGTACTCACAGTTTGAACTTAATATAATCATCTATACCGACATACTTTGGTCAGTCATCAAATGTATTATTTGTCTTTTAACAGGATTTTTCATTTAGTATTTACAGCCCAACTACATTATATGCATGGTGTTTTGACGCTCAGTAAGACCATTTAAAAAGACATTTAGGGGCTGATTACGAGTTTGGAGGTTAGAGGTTTGCAATGTTGGCGGTGGCAGTCCGACTGCCAACGGGCTGGCAAAGCAGACCACCGTTTTATGAGTTTGGCGGGTGAGCAGATAGAAGACCACCAGCGGTCCGCCACCACTGCCAGGCAGCACAGACCACCACGGTCTCCTGGAAGCGCAAACAGGCAGATGGAGACCATGTTTCTGCCGGACCGATTAGGAGGTTGCACATCGCCAATGTGACCGTGGCGGTGCAACCACCAAGTATCAAGAGGCGGAAACCGACAGTATAAAGAGAGACACTCACCTGCAGACAGCCATACACGGCCAGAGCTGCCATGGAGCCATTCCTAAACGTCATGCCGCTGCTCCTGCTCACTGAAAGACAACAAAATCAATGCCAACGTGGACAACAGCAACCTTAAGTATACACATCTATCTGTGTTATCGCTATTACAAAAAACTTGTATAGCTAGCAAACACATCATTGGGTAGGGGGATGCCATGGGCAGCATCTACACCTAACATTCGACACACACTCACATATTGCAACACGGACACCCACACATTCACAACACGCACACTTCAGCCAGCACACACACACACTGCATGGCAATACTACACATTTACGCATGGCTATGGAGCACAGGCTCAGGGACACAGAAGGACACACAACATTCACACACACAGCAACAACAACACAATGGCTGCACATATACAAATACATTCCACACACTCACACACAACACTGGCCACACATACAACACACATATACGTCCATGTGCCATGGCACACACACACAACACCACCATCCCTGCAATCGACACACACATCACACACATACATAGCACTATGGAAGCACAATGCCATGCACAATACACACAGAGAAAAATAGACAAAAGACACAAAGCGCACCATGACAACAATACCTGCACAGCTGGGATGGAGCATCAGGACCATATATGGAAGAAGGCTGCACTGCGACACATATCACGTTGAACAGGGCCACATACAAACATGCACACAGGAATTGGCCCCAACTGGCTCTCCAGGGCAAGCAACACCAATACCAACACCAATACCAATTGTCATGCACAGTCACACAATGGGGAAGGGCAAGTCAACTAAGCACACACAAACTCAAACTCCACGGGACTTAGCCCTACACCAAGCAGCTACGAGGGACACACACACACAAATGAACACATGCACACTCAAATGCAAAGCAAACTAGCACAACTCAACACACTCCATGTCTGCACTGACAAAACGCACACACCAAATGTAGATAATAGCCATGTCAGGGGGACAAGTCCTACACCATACATACTCACAATGCACAACACAAAAAGAAACAGAAACCACAACAAACACAAAACAATGCCATGACACTAACATTCAATCTACATACACATACCCATTACACAACACACACCCTTCCATTTGGGGACAACAGCACAGCACACACACTCACATAATGCAAAAAACACCACATGGAGCAGCAAGCAGCCAAATCCACACACAACTACAGGGACACAACCAATGTCACCCAGGAACAATGGAAAGCTAGGAAAGGAACTTCAGGACAAAGGTGTATTCAACAAACCAACAATGGGTTGGCCTTATTATAAATTAATGTTTTGTAACTAAAGTCCAAGGACATAGGCCTGTCCAAAATCTTTGGGCCAAAAGGTACAGTGTTCGGCCCCTACTTATCTCCTGACTGCCATGTAGCCTTCACAGGTAGGGGCATCAAGGCCGGCAGGCATCTCAGGGATGATCTGGGGAGTGAGGGGGGGGTTGGGTTTGGGCTTAGGAGGGTGGGGTGGGGTGGGGTGGGTTTGGCTATGGGCTTGGGAGAGGGGGAGCCTCCTTGGGAGGGGTGGGCTTCTTCTTGGTGTGGAGAGGACATGGGTGCTTGCAGGGGGGCAGTGGAGGTCTTGGAGGTGGAAGGGATGGCCTTTGGGAGGGAAACAGTCCTTTAGGGGTTGGTATGGGGAGCAATCAGGGGTAAGGTCAAGCTAACAAAGGACAACTTTCTTAGACACACGGGGATAGGAATCAGAAGGGGGTTGGGATTTGGAGGTTGAGGGAGTGGGTGTCTGACATGTAGGTTTGGGTGTCTTGGGTGTGTGTTTGTGGGAGGTGTGCTTGTGTGTGGTGGGTGAGTGAGGGCGCTTGTGTGTTTTGGGCTGAAGGAGGGTGGCGGTGCGGGCAGATGCAGTGGTGTGTGGGTGTCTGTTGGGGTGGTGACTGCAGGTATGGTGGATGTGGTGCATGTAGGTGCATCTGTGTTTGTATTGTCTGCGGGTGGGGTGACTGAGATGGATGTCTGAGGGTCTGCTGGGGTGGTGTCTGTGGGCTGGATGGGTGGGGTGGCTGTATCAGTGACTGATAATATGTAGGTGTGCCAGATGTTTTGTGTGTGATGCTGGGGGTGGGAAGTGTCAGGGCAAGTCGTCATGACTGTTGCAGTGTTTGTGGGTGGATGTTGTTTGTGTGCGTGCGGGTGTGTCTTGTGGTGCTTGTGTTTGTGTGCGCTACCCTTGTCTGTTGATGTGGATGCATGTGAGTCTTCCTGTGTGCTTTAGGTGGGTTGGGGAAGAGAGGATTTGGACTGGGAAGAGGAAGGTAGAGGGGGGTCGGAAGACAAGGGGTGACTGGCTGCATCAGTGTGGGGGCCAGAGCCTGAAATGATCTCTGTAGGCCAGCCATTGCATTGTGAATGCCCTCCAGGAACACATTGCTCTGCCGGACTTGCCTTGCCAGTCCCTAGGTGACATTCACAATGGCGGACTGACCCACAGAGATCAACCTCCGGAGGTCAATAGCCTCACTGACGGCAGCAGGGATAGCAGGGGCTGGGGCAGAGGTGCCTGCGGCAAAGGAGGAAACCACCCTCTTGGGTGAGCAGACACGGCCAACTGGGTAGGGGGGCACAGGGAGGGTGGTGACAGAATGGGGGTGGCAGACAAAGATGGTACTGGGGGGCCCCTGCTGGGTCCACCACCATTAGCGAGTTGCAACTGGAGGAAGAATCCGAGGACATAGATGGAGATCCGGTATCCCCCGTGGCACTCTCCTTGCCTTCTGGGCCACTGGGTTCCTTTGTGTCAGTGGTGTCTTGACCTGAGGTCCCGTGGCCAGATGCTTCCCCACTCGGCTCGGCCCTGTCTCCTTCACCTGCCAGTGATGATGCTGCCAAAGAAGTGAATTAAGGTCATAACATGGACATGCAAACACTTCAATCACAACTCTGAAAGACAAAATACTATTGTGTCAAGTGGCCTTCCGCATGAAGGGCCAGCAAAGTGGCACCATCATGTGCCAATATAAAACCATGCATGCCATCTGGAACTACAAAGGTAACACATGAGCAAATCTTGGTCTCGGACAACTACAATAGGATGAAGTCTAGCGAACACACTAACCATACGGATCCCATTGTAAGGTACCCTACCAATTTCATAGACACAAGCCTACTCACACATCTAACTTGCACTGATGTAATGGATCAACAATAACAGATGTTGCTAAGGAAATGCAAACAACACTGGTACAACCATACTATACCTGGGTTAGGTGACATGGAAACATCCATGTCACTATGGACACATCCCAACAATGTACAATTCTACAAGTGACACCTGCTCAAGATCAGTCAAGGAGGGAGTAGCAAGGTCACTCAGACGTGCCCTACATCTTGCGTTGCAAGGAACAACAATGAAGTCAGGTCCTAAACATCACGGAGAGATGGCTCCAGAATACTCACAAGAATGGTCTGTAAGGCCCAGGATAGCCCCCACCAATGTATCACACCCATTTCCATGCTTACCTCTGAGTGTGTTTGTAGTAGACAACTGTACCGTGCAGGAAGGAGGGACACAGACTTTGCAGTCACTAACAGAAGGACACCAAATTGTTGTACAATGACATGCAACATCACTACCCACATCTCAGACATGGCAAGCATGGCATCTGTCTGTGGTTGAATCCCTGACCCCAAACATGTGTATGCAAACATCACTGCAAGTCAATCCATGATGCATCCCAACAGTCAGGGCAAAATTCCCAATCAACACACAGGTGCTGTGCACCTACAACCAACATTCCACATCAAGGGAACAAATTAACATGCAGTGGATCCACACTCTGGCTCTACCTGCCATACCTATCATAGCTACTGCAGTTTCACATGATTAATGACATACTATGAGGAGTGAATGTATCTGTCTGACAGCATATGATGTTGACACAGTCCTGTCCGGGGCATCACTTTTAAATGGACAACCATTGCACATGTACCTTAACAACAACAGGACCCCATGGATTTATATGTGAGAGATTCCACACATCATCCCATCTGCATGGCTAACGCATCCCTACATCTAATGCATAGATATATATCCTAGTGGGAATGGAGCACATGCAGACACATAGGCAGAAGGAATGTTAGCTACACTGATGAAACATCACCCATGACAAGCAAATTCCACACTTACCAAGGGAAAGTAGTTTGTTACAGCTGCCAAGATATTGCCATGTATGTCATGTCACATGTATGATGGACACCCATGCATTATAGACTGCTGTGAGGCACCAGCACCCGACATACAATGGAGAAAACTTGTCCATGGGTTGCAGATGTCCACCTACACATATCCCCAGACACATGGCAGAGGACAGTGAGACACATCCTACCTACCTTTGTACTGTGACATTTGGGAGGAGTGATCTGTTGGTGGAAACTAACACCCACCAGAGGAGGTAAAGCAGAATATGTGTACACTAAACACAGTTATATGTGCTCCCTGCTGTGCAATTGAACTAAGGGTTCTCCACAGTTTAGTCCTAGGTCCCAGCACCAAAAGAATGAGCACACCAGTTGGAATCACATGGTCAGTCTACACCAATTTGATTCCAGATGATCTGTGGCACATGACAAATCCCACATTGTCAAATGGAGAAGTCTGTCCCTCACTCAATCACCCCCTTGTGGCTGCTGTGCTGCCCTCAAATGCCCATCCAAAACTGGGTAGGCCATTGCCAAACTGTGGGCAATTAGGTGGGTCATGGTCCGACGGGCACTCCGTCCTCTTCGGGAGGACAGCCCCAGCTGGGCCTCTGCGATCTTCCGGTCCCAGGTCCTCCCACCTCTTCCAACAGTGGGATCTCCACCAGCTGTGGACCCCTATGGTCCGCACCTTCTTGGCAATGTCTCTCCAGATCCCCTTCTTCTGATGGGCATTGACCTGCATGGATGCAAATGACAAGACAGCATATTATGTCCACAAGCCCTTACAAAATGGCTGAGTCACATACATGTCAGTGCCCCAAGCTAATAACATCCTGTCTTGACCATCCTGTCCACCTGTGGCACATAGCAGTCATTGGACACAGGGACATGATTACAAACACTTGCCATTAGGGTGCCCTACACCCCCCCAGCTCAGGGCCTCCACTGACCAGGTAGGCCAACTGTGACTTTTGTGGGACATGAGCTAGCCACTTGACATTGACCTGGAACACAATGGAACATGTCACACAAAGTGGCAAGCGACAGGTAAACCACCCAGCAAACAATGCACACAAACATCCATTACCCATGAATGTCACCCGCTGCATACAGTCCCTACAGATCACAGCCAGCCTACAGAGTGACCCATTGCGCTTGGACCACAATTAAGGGAGTGACATGTTGAGCACACAAAGAGTCAAGCCTGTCCATATGTGGACATGTGCAGATACATATGCAGGCACCTGCTACTTCAGGGGGTCTGTGTGTCACATCAGCATTACAATACACACTTCCACACATGTGTGTTCACTAAACCTAGAGTACCTTAAGAGAAACCTGACCATGTATTGTACATGTCCCGCTTTATACCCAAACTACAGAGTCCAATATCATGGCACAGCAGTTGACACACACTGTTTGCAGATGTGCAATGTCCAAAATGCAAGGAGCCTGCACAGGTCACATCAGAGCTCGATGAAAGAGACAATAGGGCTGTCGGATCAAGGGACCTGTCAAGGCTATGTGACACACATTGTCAGAGTTGATAAGAGCACATCAGTCACAGATCACCACCCTTCCCCCAATGCAATTCCCATAGTAATCAGTGGACAGAGGCTCGGGAAGCAGCATATTGGCAGTGAGACGTGATTTGGCAACATCACATGCTGTGCAGGGATACAGGGAGTGGGCACAGTGTCACACTTGCATTACAAAAGGGAATTGACACTAGCCCGGATTTTGACTTTTGCTGTGAGTAACGATAGACAGGCCCTGGTCTCTGCAGGCTGACCAGACAGACCTACACAAAACACAATATCTGACCAATCACATGCACCGCAGTACATCATATAGCCTGTAGCCAATTGCCATTGGGTGTCTATGTGCAAAGCTGCTGGGCATAGTGATTCATTACCTGGCTTCAGAACAACAGTCCAACAAGGCCAGATGTGGCCAGTGTTCACTGTGCAAACACAGACAGAGCTCAAATAGCGATCTATGGTCACATACAGCATGCATCCACCCCTCCTGCTGTCATGCAATCACATGCGACCACACATTAAAAACATCTACTGGCAAGAGTTGCTTGGGGATGGCTATCATGACACCTTACCTAGTCATGTGCATTCAACACAATGTGGGTCAGGGAACACTCAAAACACACTCACCACATTGTCTCAGGACTCCACACCTGCCACTTGACATAGATACATGCCAATTGACTCAACCATTAATCCACACTGACAGCACTTACAGAGCTTTGAGGACACAATCTGACAAACTGGGCCTAAGCCTAGGCTAACTAAAGCTGAGATAAGCAGAGGTGCAGAGAAAAGTGGGTACATGGGGCACTTATCTGCTCCTCTGGTGCACCATAGAGCTGGTCATATGAGGGTAGGACCACCTCCACAAGCTTCTTCAGCTCTTATGGCAAGAAGTTAGGGGCCCTATCACCTGTTAAGTGAGGCACAATTGCTCCCAGAGGTGGTACACAGCAGCTCAGGTAGCAGAGGTCTTGCTGGCAGCAGTGCCACAAGTCATGTGAGGGATTAAGTAGAAGATGTACGCCACCGTCACCACCGGCAGACACTGCCATTTGCCCAAGACCGCCACAGGCAGCAATGTTATCCTATGGCAAAGTCCACCGCAGTAACATTTGCCTACCGCAATGACGACTTCCCCCGGCAGTCGTGGCAGATCCTAATGTCCAGTGGAGTAGGTCAGCATATGCCATTTAGAGGCATACAATTTGTGTAAACACTGTTTTTGCTGAGTCACAATTTGGAAAATGTTGTCCTGGAGAATCTTGAGTGCTGGCCTTGTCCTGTCTTGTAGGTCAATCTTTTTAGTAATCATATTGGTATGTGGTCCAGCATGTATGACAACATAATTGGGGCACAGCCACTATCCTCTCCCCCTTGGGGCATTGAATCAGAGTCAGAGTTGCAAGTTAGATGCACATATTATTGCTGTCGAGATGGATGATGTGTACACATATGTTGAAAAGGAAGGGGGTAACTTGTTACAAATGTGTAATTTTTAATCTTGATTTGTGCTGTGTATCGTGTTTTCAGTAACTCACATGACATGTCACAGTTTGTATATGACATGTATTATGCAAATTGCAAGGGACACAATGAATGACAGCCATATCTTCCTTTTATCCCACAGTTACCCTTGGAGAAGAAGGATCAGACAACCTCCTTTGTACTGTCCATTAGCAGACTTGCAGGGTGTCAGTTGGAGACAGATCTGTTGCCAGCCATCTGTCATACAAATAGCATACCACCTATTTGCACAAGTAATGTCAGTGTTGCACTTCCAGGCCACAGAGTCCTTCCAAAATACAGAGGCCCTAACTGCTAGGATACCCCAGCCTATGTTCAGTCTGGTCTTGAAGGATGTTCCCTCAGCTATGTTGAAACACCTGGACAGCTACACCCGGTTTCCTCAACATGAGGATTTCGCCGATGTGAAGGCAGATTTCTATGGTTTGGCACACATCCCACGTGCTGTGGGAGCAATTGATGGTACCATGTAGCCTTGGTTCCACCGCATGGAAATGAATAGGGCTATCTGAACAGGAAGAACTTACATTCCATCAATGTCCAAGTAGTTTGTTTGGCGGATCTCTACATTTCTTAAGTCTGTCCCCGATACCCGGGTTCAGTCCATCATGCCTTCATCATGCTGAACAGCGCTATTCCACAGCTGATGCCACAACTGTACCCAGAGAGGACCTGGCTGGTTGGTAAGTAACATATGTCATGCGCGTTTTTGTATGCTATGTCTGCTGCAAGTGAGACAATGCTTTGCACTCATGGTTGCACACATGTCGCATTCCCTTACAGGGGACTCTGCATACCCAAACCGTCCCTGGTTGTTGACACCACTGAGGAACCCAACTATGCCAGGGGAAGTCCTCTTTAACAAGGCACATGGAAGGACACTGCGTGTCATGGAGCGGGCTTTTGGGCTCCTGAAGGCAAGATTCTGCAGTATTGACAAGACAGGTGAAGCCCTCCTCTACTCACCTGCAAAAGTGTGTAAGATCATTGTGGCCTGCTGTATGCTCCACAACCCTACCCTGAGGAGAAACATCTCATACATCCCTGATGAGGGGGAGCTGGCAGTGCCAGTGGGTGAGCCTCTGAAAAATACCAAGTGAGGATGACAGTGATGAGGATGAAGGTGGAGGCATGCGGGCAGATCTCATCAGTCAGGACTTCACTTTATTGTAAGTATGTGATGTTCTGTGATTACTGTGACTGCATGGGGTACGGTAGGGGTCAGGATTTGTTGTGAAGGGTAGCTATGTCCCCACTGAGACAGGGCATCTCACTCTAAGCATCATACAGCCAAGGTTTGCTGGCTACATCAGACTTGAAGATGTGACTCTCTTTTGTTTGGGGCAATCACATTGCACTGTCAGTAAAACAACTGAAGTTTGAAATGAGGTTTGTGTCTTATGTATGCCTTTACCTGCCTATTCTCCTTCTGTCACTTTTCCCTTCCAGGTCACTTCACCATGCCATCCTCATGTGGGCATTTCAGAGTTGTGTTATTGGCAGATGGCTGTTGCTGGTGTGATATGTGAAGTGGACATGGATTGATTCAAGTACTGTTTGTTGCAGATTTGGGGTGCATGAGTCCTATGCCTAGGCAGCCTGGACAGTCAAAGGGCAGGAATCTGAGCTACACAATAGACCTGTTTGCCGTGGTTTGCTTGTCCAATGGTCTCATGTATGTGATCATGTGACCTTGTAGCATGTCATCCTGTGCAAACCATTCCTTCTACCTTCACATTGTGTTGACATTGATACTGTATGATCTATTAGTGGCTGTCAATGTGTTTCCTCATTGCAGGCCAGTGTGCCTGTGTCATAATACACCAGGTGCTTTACACCAGGTTCTTGCTCATTGTTATGGGAAGAGCCTGGACTCAGGTTCTATTGTACTGCCCTCTGTCTGTGCCATGGCGTATGTTAAGTTGTCAGGCCTGGGTCTGGTATGTGATAAGGGTAAAACTGGAGACAACATCCCATACTTCTTTGCCTAATCAATGGGACAAAGTCTTACAGGCCCTTTCTGGTGTGGTCTGGTGCATGGTAGTAATAGGATATCTGGCCTGACTCCATATGGCTAGGACATTCTTGGCATGTTCTTCTGTATGTGCATTACAGTAGTATAAACCATTTTATGTGACCAGACACTTGTGACATTGTGTTGCGTGTCATCCTCAGCATGACCCTACCTGAGACATCTCCTTCCATCCATTGTCTTCTAATGTCTTAAGCATGTACATTACATGTGATTAGCATTCAACATTCCAGACAGATAAAAAAGAGAGGTAGTAGGCAGTGTTTTAGTGATGGGGGTATTTATTTACATTACAACAAAAACCAATAGTGATACGGGATTAAAAAAAATACCTTAGGTGAAGAGATCAGTCATGGTGGATGCAATCAATAGAACAGAGGTCCAGAGTCCAGTGTCCTACTACCATGGAAAATGGAAAGTGGTTAAAGAACAGTCAACAGAGTGAGTCCGTGGCCCACAAAGGAGTGACATCAGGAAGTGGTCACTTGCTGGCAGTGGTTGGTGTCTTGCTGGATGCTTGGCTGGATGTCCCTGCATGCGGGGAGGTTCAGTAACTACAGAGTCAGGGGTGTCCAAAGCGGGTTCTCACCCTGGCAGGGCATCCCTTCCAGTGGCTGACAACGATGAAGGGCCTGGCATTGATGCGCCAAAGGGAGGGGTGTGATGTTGTTACCTATCCCTGCTCATGGTACTGTTAATGTCCCTCACCACCCCTGTTAGGGAGGCCATGTTGGAATTGTGGGCCTCCCACTGCTCCTACATCTCACAATGGAAATCTCTCTGTAGCTCCTTGATTTCCCCGAGTTCGGTCAGTACCTGGCCCATCACGCTTTGGGAAAGTTGGTAGGCACCCAAGACCTGGCTGATGGTACCCTCGACAGGGGCATCACCAGGAGCCTCTAGCCGCTGGGCCACACCATTACTCCCACACACCCTATGCCCATGTGCCTGCGCCCTTGGTGCAGCGAGCCAACTTCCACTGGTTCCAGGTCCATTATTATTAGGGTTGGCAGGTTGTGACTCAGGAATCTGAACTGGGGGGCACAAGATGTTGGAGACTGTTGTAGGTACGCAGGTCTGGGGGTGACTGTCTGCCCGCAATGTTGAGACCAAATGGCTGGAGGAGTCGATGTGGTCAGGCTGAGGCTGACCAATGTCGTCTGGCCAGGGTGCCCAGATGGGCCAGAACCATCCTCAACATCCAGTGGTCCAGGAGTGTTCGTTTCACTGAAGACTTCGTCCATGGGGATAGTGGCAGTTCCCTCTGTGGTGTCAGTAGCTGCAGTACCAGTTGTAGTGGCAGCACAACCTGTTGATGTGGAGAGGCAATGTTATTGGTTCCAATAGTTGACAGTAACATTGGGCGAGGGCCATGTTCACATTGTTTTTGCTGATTTCGCTTATGTGACAGGTACACATATTGTCATTTGTAGTGAGCTGACAATGTAGCCACATGCCAACTCCTGTACAGTGGCCTAGCCTCAGACTGTCTGGAATCCTTAGCTGTTGGAGGGATGGTAATAGACTCATGTCTTGCCAGTAGTGCAGACAGGACATTGGCTGGGCAGGATGTTGTTTGAGTCATCTTGAAAGCTATTTGTTTGTCATGCAGGCATTGTCAGAATCTTGAATGACATGTGATTGTGGTCAGTGCATTGTGGATGTGACTGCTGCCAATGCCATACAGCAGGCACATTTTGTGGCCTTTGATCTGTGTAGGTAGACAGTTCCAGACATTTTGAGCTGTCCTTTCTGACACACTATTTTAATCTTGGTATGTCACCTCTAGATGGATCTGGGTGTTTGCCACTTCACAGGATGTACCATAGCCTGTAGCCTTGTCCTTCCCGGGTGTATTACATTCATTGTGGTTTCAGGGACTGTGGGACAATATCAAATGGACAGTGGCCTTGTGTTTGGGGTTGCATGACCTGGTCCTCCTTGAATTTATTCAGACGTTACTCTTATCACAACTCACAGTTCACATTGTCCGTCCTCTGAGGTTAGTGGACTGGGTAATTGGATTGTGCAGACAAAACGTCCCGGCCTCAGCAGTCATGTGAGTCCCTGTATAACTCGCAGTTTTTCAGTTTGACTCTCCCAGGTGTGTACAAGTCATGCGAGTGTTTCCAGGTAAAGGTATTTTGGCATGTGTACAGTATACTCTTGCTTGAAGCGTGAGTAAGGGATCCTCCTGTGAGTACTAACCAGTTCACTCCCTGTATTCCACACACTGTAGGGGTGTCCATTTGTCAGTTGAGTACAGGTCAAAGGCTGATTAGAGGGAGAATACTCATAGTAGCAGAGAAAACAGTTGTGACTGAGTGTAGTGAGCGTCCGAGTGCCTCCTGGCCATAGCATTCCTGTCAGTGTCTGTCCTACCCACACACTATACAGTTGAGATCCCCTCAGGCGAGTGCAGTTGAGTGGATGATTAGAGGGAGAATGCTCATAGTAGCAGAGAACACAGTTGTGGCTGAGTGTAGTGAGAGTCCCAGTGCCTCCTGGCCTTAGCATTCCTGTCATTGCCTGTCCTACCCACACATTATGCAGATGAGATCCCCACAGGTGGGTACACTCCAATAGGAAGTTGACAAACAAGGTAATTTTGATTATGCTACAATATTCTGGTTTTAGTGATAGTAGGACCGTGCCTCGTGGGACTTGTAGTGCTGTCAATCCCTGTACTACACCCACTATACAAAGATGTTGTTCCCCCAGGTGAGTCTACTTGATATGTTGGAGGCAAGACAGGGGTCTGAGGACAGGTGGATACTGGGCTGTTGAGTGTGATGACATTATAGGTGGCAAGAGATGATCAGTGAGCATGCATGGCAATATATTTTAGTGCCATTTTTGTTCTTGTGACTTACCCGACTCCACTCCCTGAGGTATTCCTGTCAAGCCCTCAGGATGCAGGGTGGCCAAGACCTTCTCCTCCCATGATGTTAGTTGCAGGGGAGAAGGTGGGAGACCACCGCCAGTCTTCAGGACCGCAAGCTGGTGCCTTGACACCATGGAACGAACCTTCCCACCTCTTCCGGCTGTCATCCCTTGTGCGTGGGTAGCTGCCTACAGAATTTATTCTGTTGACTATCCTTTGCCACATTTCCATTTTCCTAGCAATAGTAGTTTGCTGGACTTGGGCTCCAAATAGTTGTGGCTCTACTCTAATAATTTCATCCACCATGACTCATAACTCGTCACATGTAAAACAGGGATTTTTCTGTGATGACATGGTAATGGAAAACAAGAAAAAAAATGTAATGGTTAGACGCTGTGTAATGAGGAGGTAACAGGGAGTAAATGGAGTGTAGTGGTGCAAATGTTTAGTGAGGGTGTGTTGAGGGTGTGGGATATGTGCTTAGTGCAAGTTAAAGGGGTGTCTAATCTATGGTTGGTGAAGTGGGCAGTGCTCTGGCTTGTGTTCAGTATGGAGATGCAAAGGATTGTGGTGTGTGAAAGGGTGTGTTTTATAGTGTGGTTTGTAGGTGTGTGGAGTGTGTGAATGTGTGTCAGCTGTGTTGTTTTCAAATGCACCCAATGTGGTGTGTATTACTGTGGCGACAGCTGACTGCTGCAGTTCGCCCCATCATTGGAAGACCACCATGGCAAGACCGCTATCATAATTTTCAACTTGTAGTGGATTCTGTGGTTGGTTGATAGGCTGGTGGTGGCACCACCTATTTCCCACCCTCCAGAGTTCTGGCGGGGTCGGAGTTTTAGCTGGCTTTTGGTGGGCCTGCCTGTGCAACTCGTAATACGGAAGTCTTAGAGACTACCAACATGGCGGTATTTGGCGGCCGCCACCATGGCGGTCTGGTGGTCCATCCGCCAAACTCGTAATGAGGCCCTTAGTCTTACATTGGACTCAAGCAGAATTATTAAAGGGTATTTAGTCTGGTACTTATCTATGAGTATGAAGTAGCAGCACAACTCTGGGCGATACTTTATTCGCCATCAGCTCTTCTAAACACTATCCTGCACAATATTATTGTAATAGCATGGTCTGTGCAGATGTGTTGGTATGACAGGTTCATAATTGCTATACTGAACATGTTTTCATTCTTATTTTTACACCTTAGAGGTAGGATAGGTGGATATGTGTGCACATATAATATGATAAGTAAATATATTTTTGAGGATATAACATAAATCTGATTGTGATTTGCAAATCAGTTACATCTGCATTTATCTGCATACTGATGAGTCATTCTGGGGAGGAGGTTGGGAAGAGCTCACATTTACATTTCAAAGGGTAATGACTAGAGTCCCCAAAAAGGGGCTGATTACCTCCCACTGGCAGTCTGGAACTGAGACTCGCCTGACAGGGGGACCTGTGCATTTCACAAGAACTCTTTTGTAGTCATCCCCCACTTCAAAGGTAATTGTCAGCAAGTACTGGGTCTCTTGACCCACTCAGACAGTTCACTCCTGGATTAAGAAGAATCTCTGCTGGAGCAGAGGCTGCTGCACCAGAAGGATTGCCAATCTGCTGTCCCCAGGGACTGATGCCCTGCTTCGTGAGCCACCCTGCTGACCTCTGCCAAGCACAAGGAACCCCTTAAGCCAACTCCAGGGTGGCTCCAGGGGCTTGCCAGCTAGCACCTACCTGAGGTTGTATGAGCGATCCCTCCCTTGTGACCGCAAACTGTTCCTCCCATCGGGTCGCCAGCATCGCCGTAAAGACCTGCCGAGACGTGGGACACACTCCATCTCCTCTGACTCTGAGCGTAGCCGCAGGACACCTTCTCACCTTGTCAGCCATACTGTGCTCAAAACTGCTCCCCGGCGGGGCTGTCTACAAGTGCCAGAGGAGCGGCACCACTCCTGCCCCACTTTGTGCTGAACCACCTGTGGTTCGTGCTCCCCTCCAAGCTACTGAGCATGGGCGCGGCACTCATGTGACATACACCAGCCTGGCTCTAGCATTACGACTTCTGCGGGCGGGGCAATGCCCTAGGATCAAGCAGCCCGCCCCTCGACTCTGCAGCCAGAAACCTCCACCGTTACGGCCGAGGCAGTACAACCCCAAGGAGAGGCACACTCAGCATCGACATGGGCCAGGGCAAGGAGCCGTTCCGCACCTGCACCATATATTACTACCAAAAGGACTGCATACTTCGCCTGCTGACATTGTGGTACCATATGCATCCTGATAGAGGCACCCACAGATTTGCCTCTCACAAGTTCCCTTTTGTTTCCATAACATTGCTCCACCAGGACAGCATGAGGTCCTCAAGGAACGTTCCCCTAGACTACCCCAGCGTTTCTGCTTCTCAAAAGTACTGAAACTATTTGGGAACGCTCAGCTTACTGAAGCACTGCTTTGATTATATTACCTGAATTATTGAAAGTAATAACCCAAAATGTATTGAGTGGATCTTTTTATCATGTTGGTCTTGTTTTAAATAGATAAATATTGACTATTTTCCCCTAAAACAGTGTGGAGTCTTTTTGGAGTGTTTCACTAGGTCTGTGTGTGTGTGTGTGTGTTGCACAGATACTTTGCACATTGCCTCTTAAGTTAAGCCTAACTGCTCTGCAACAAGTTACCAGAGGGTTAGCCCATGTTGATTTAGGGTAAGTATCTGACTTACCCTGACTAGAGTGGCTGGTTCTGCCTGGCGGAGGTTTACACCCTAGCCAATCAGAAACCCCATTTCTAACATAAAATATATATATACTTTTTTTTTTTACTATATCCTAGTCCACAATATTTTTGATACAATATTTTGGTAGTTTACATTCAAAGTTTGTAACATGTAGACAATATTTTGACACAATATTCTGGTATGTTGATAGTATTATTCTCTATATTATGCCATACAGCCAATGAGGTATTACCAGTTGAGTGTAAATTGACTTTGTTTGATTAGGAGGGAGACACATAATACTGGGGTATGGTGTATACTTTTTATATGCTGCAGATAATTGACTATGTAAATTTAGGATTACTCAAATCACAAATTTAACTCTTAATCTGCGGAAGGTAGCTATTGACACTTAAACACCTTTTGTAGCCCTTTCTTTAATCAACCTCAGAGTGGTCAAGGCAAAGATTACTATGAGTATACCATTTGACATAGTAGAATCAGTGAATTGTAATCTTGCTGATTATAAAATGGAAGAATATTCTCTTGTAGATATCCAAACCCCCACAATACAGGTTGACACATACAGGAAGATCAGGTGAGCTGAAGACATCCAGTGTCTCTGTTTCTCTTTCACTTGTCCCATTCCCTTATCCCCTGATCTACTGCCGACCGCCATACTAATTGTTTACATGGTCACTAGTGGATACAGGAAAGTATGTATATTAGTATTGCTTCAGTAGATCTGAGAGGTCTCCTAGATCTTGAGAGTAGTGGGCAGGTTGCCTGCAGAAGTAAATGAAGACCTCGTTGTGCCAGAAGGGTCAGTTAGAGCAAAGAGGTTGACATCCACAGAGACAGAGGCTGCAACCCGAATATGCAATCCTCACATCAAGGAAGAGATGATGGGGAGATCAGAGAACACCTCAGGGTGCAAATGAATAGGCATCAGAAAGAGCTACATGCCAGTGCAGATCTACTGGTCCAGGGTTGACACACCAAAGAAGGAAACAGACAATCACTAAAAGCAGTTTGCCCTCAGGTGTGGGACTGCTGGAGGATGAGTGACAATCCACAATCATTGCCATGTAGTAGACAGCATTGAAGCAAAGGAGATGAGAACAAAAAGGGGACATATGCATGGCAAGGTCACTGAGACTAGGGAAAAGGGGCAAAAGAATGTAAATCAGAGGAAAGCTAGTGATGGCACAGGAAGGAAGAAGGTTAATGTGCCACCACTGAAATTGGACACAAATAAAAATGGTAAGAAAGGCAAACATAAGTGAAATAACATAATTCAACAGGAACTCTTTTGATGTGTAACTCAAGAAGACTAGTGTATGATAGTAAACACACAATGGCAAAAGGAGAGATGTCAAGGGCAGTTCTTACTACCGTCAGGTGTAAAGGCAGTCTGCAAAGTACTGCAGGTTGGCTAAGGGGAACCAAGAGAAGAGAGGTGACTGTGCTACCTACCTCAAGAACACACTGGTGAAAACAAAGATAAGTAGCAAGAAGGACTTGGGAGAGGCGAGTTTAGCATTAGGTAAGGCCGGACCTAGGATGAAATACTCTAACCTGGACAGGTTATTGGCTGAACTCTATGAAGAGGAAGTGTCACCAAGAGCAAGTGGGAGAGGCCTGTAACACATGGAAGTGGCCCAGTTCAGACTGAGTGGCTGATTTCGAAGATACACCAAGGAGTTGGTTGAATGTTCCACTGGTGATGAGAGCCTGGAGAAAGGCTAATTGGATAGGTCAAGGGATGAAAGTAGGATGCCTGAAAGGCATGGATAGGGATGGTGAACCAAGAGTCTGTGGATGTCCCTGTGGATGGCAAATAGAGAAAGAAGGAACTCTGTATAGTTGTCCTTCAATTAACAGGTTATCAGAAGTGTAGTAATAGTGAGCCCCATGTGTGACATTAGAAGTTGGCCAATGAAGCACAAAAGGCTTCTGTGGATGGGCTGCATAAGCAGGAGGAACATAGTGTGGTAAATAAATGAGGTGGATAAGGGAACCATAGAACAGTGAGTATAAGAGAACATGTTGAGGAGCTTTAAATGGGGATGAGTCATGGGACAACTGCCAATGGACTTGAAAGTGGATGAGCCTGCCAAAGTAAGGGGGAAGGGGCAAGACAGACTATTTCAAAAGGTACCAATTGGCATAGTGGGTCTTTTAGAATAATACCTTGAGAAGAAGTGAAAAATCCGAAATTTCAGGCAAAAAGAATTACTAAGAAGTGGGAGAACTGATGCTGTTTTTGGGTGTGAATAAAGGGATTAGGAGTGATGTAACCATCTTGTGAGCTTAGGGCAGAATTGTGACTAATTTTATGCAAGGCACCTCAAGCACAGTCTAAGTCTTAGAGAGATCAAAATGAAACAAATGGGTAAATCCACCAAAATGCATGACACAAATGTGCCCTATATTGACATCTCAACGCCATTAGCTGCAGACTTGTTAAAGAGCATAAAAGATAAGATCATGTAATGGTTTATATAGTGGGTGATATAAGCACATAAGCAAGTGCCAAGCAGAGGTCCAAATAAACAGGTTCTGTTATGTTTCATTTACATGTATTGCCATCTGTTAGCGCTTCTGACCCTAATAAGTAAACTTACAAGGGGGCGCGAATAGGCCGATGGACCTTTTGACTCGTAATTAAGATGTTCCCACCATGATTCCAGTACATGCAGATCAATAACCAATATCCAATACACAAATATCAATTATCAACAATAACCAATAACATTAATAATCAATAGAGTCAGTAATTGTCACACACCATGACCTTTCAGTCATGAATAACTACACCTCTTAGTAAAAGTTTGAATATTTATTTCCCTATTTTAACAATACCAAACTCATGTAGATTAATCTCAAAATCAAATGATACGCATACAGAAACAATACTGGCTGTCCAAATCGGCAGAAGAAACACAATCTAATCAAAGCTTGAACTACGACACATTCTAAGGTTATGGTGAAAATTAATAACAAGGTCAACTGCGGCAATGTGATCACATACATTCGAGTTCAGCAGAGAAATTCATCAACCATTATTCCCTATTAGCAGAATTTCATTAGTGCGGATCCTTAACTAACACCAGATTAGCATCAGCATGTTGGGCTTCATGCAAAACAATTTAGTAAATTTGGAAAAGCATCTAACTAGGGCTCTATCAAAACAGTGCAGTTGGTACTTAGAAAGAAAAAGCAAATAAGCATGGTAATCAACAATCTAATTTATAATACCTATCCTCAGTATGGATCAGCAAGCAGAGTCAGTCTTTGTCCTCAGGACATTAGTCGATCAGCAAGGCATCAGGATTCAGCATCAAAGTTCAGAAAACGCAAAGGGCCTCATTGTGACCCTGGTGGCCGGCGGTAAGCTACTGCACCCGCTGCACTTCAGCATTGCCGCCGGCTCTATTACGAGCCGGCAGCAATGTTGATGTGACTTTTCCGCTGGGCCAGCAGACAGTAGCACTGTTACCATCCACTGGCCCAGCGGAAAAGTTGTAATAGAGAGCCAGAAATACTGCCAGCACAGGCGGTATTCTGACTCCCGCAGCCTCGGCGGTCTTTTCAAAAGACCACCGAGGTTGTAATGAGGGCCAAAGTCTTTAAGCAATAAAGCTAAGCACGTCTCCTACCAAGACACAAAAATGGGCAAGAATTAGCTAATGGTAAATGCGTAATGGTTAGGGCAAAAATGCATAATGCAGAATTCTGATTTCCTTCCCAGTGCAGTCTCATTACCTTGAACTCACTAAAACTATTTCCCAAATCCCTGTTGGTCAAGGGATCGCATGTTCACACTTTGTCCATTAAAACTAAAACTCCAAATCTATGATTTCTACTATTACTCCGTTCACATGTCGCTGATTGGTTTTCCTGCAATGTCCCCATCATCCGACTCGTCAGGTAACAATATTGTTGCAGCTTCTACTGCAGTCAGTGTCTTTATGGTTCTCCTGAGAAAGTCAGTCTCACACACACATTACATATAAAATTTTACATTTAGCAAGAACAGCATCTTTTAGCAGTCGGTTCTCATGAGAAAAGATTCTCAGCTACGAGCACATTTACACAATACAATGGAAAAATCACAGTTCAACTCTCTAGGACAGCCATCTATTAAACGTTAAGAAATACAGCTTGACATGAGGCCTGGCAAATAGGCCAAGACCTTTGCTAAGTTAAGGCCTACAACTAATAAAGCTAATACATAATGCATAACCTTTAATATGACGTATTACTACATTAGTCAAACATAAAGCTCAACGTTTCATATTATTAGATTATTAATAAGTACACTTTGTGAACATTGGTGGCTACTCATCGTAATCACATTTTCAGATGTGTGAATTATTTTTGATGTTATTATATTTTCTACACAAATCCATTATTCAGAATACATGAACACTCATTAATACATTTTTATTAAAACACCTGCGCTAGCACAGCTGAACTTAAAATGTATTCCAAGTTACCATGCAAACAGAGACATTTGCACAATATCAAATGTAGACATAATTTATATAACATATAGATAGAAATTGCTTACATATATAATGTATGCAACATTTATCTATAAATGAAACAGGAACTCTCATGTCAAGTGCTAGTAATTTGAAAACAACTCCCAGAAAATTGAAGGGACTCGTTATGATTTTGGTGGTCTGAGGACTGCCACACTGGCGTTGACGGTCAGACCGCCGCACTCCGGGCAGTTCGACCGCTTAATTACAACCCTGGTGGGTGGACCTGACAGGAGACCGCCGTCCCTGCTGGGAACATGGTTCCCGACGTGGTGATGTCGGTCTGAGTTGTACTCAGCCAGGACGGCACTGAACTCAGAGTTGCCTGGTTGATTACAACTCCTCTCACTGCCGACCTTTCCATGGCAGATTCTCTGGCATGGAAAGGCTGGTGGTGAGAGTGTGCTGGGGGTCACAGGCCCAGGAGCCTCCCTGCCTAGCACCGTCAGAATGTGCACATTCCGAGGATGCTGGTCGGCCACCTCTGTGCTACGAGATAGTACTCAGCTCCTTTAAGGAAGCTGAGTGCTATCTAGTAGCACTGTTCCCGCCAGCTCTATTATAATGTTCCCACCGGCCAGACCAGCAGGAACATTGGAATAGGGTGGGGAGGGACAGTGGCTTCCTCCCCATAAGTTTGGTGGTCCTGCATTTGGACTGTAAAACTCGGAAAGAGTCCATAAGACTGATAACCGATTTGCTTCCATCAGAAAGGCCATAAAACCCACCTTTTCAGGTTAAACATAGATACCGAGATACGACCATACGTGTAACTATTATCCTTGCTCCTTCTCAAAAATTAAGTCCACTGGTATCTGTTACTTGTAAAGTACTTGTTGTCCTTGCGAGTAGGTTTGAGCTATATAAATACATTCAAATAATAAATAATTAAATAATAAATACATAAATATATGTATGAAGTAAAATTGCTTTTAAATAATAAAGGTAATAGCAAGAGAAATCCATTTACAGCGCAGTATTACATTTTTATAAATTATCTTTATTACATGTTAGCTCGCCTTTGGAATATTGCAATGCTTTCCATACTCATCTGAGGCCAGTTAAACTAGCAGCCTTCAAAGGGTTGTATGGTCATATTTTGAGACCGTAGTGAAGGTTGTCTGTAGACATTTCCCACAGAATATGATTATGAATGATCTTTGTGTATTACACATCTGAGCCTTTGACAAAACAAGTATTGGTCAGCTAATCAGCACAGTCCTCTTCTTTGTTCAGAAGCCTAATTTTCCTAAAATTACATTAAAATCATGATTAGCCATGGTGGTTTCACCCTGATATCTTGCATGTTGCAAAGTCATCCTATGTTCAGGCTCACAAATGACTGTCAGGGACTGAAGAATTCTCAAAACATTACACAGTGCTTACGAATTTCTTTTAAATGTGTTATCTTGGTGGAGCGTCTATCAAAGTGAATAGCCACTAAGATATGAAGTTACTTAAGGGATAATACTGCTCTCAATGACCAAAGAATTCACTAGTTTAATATATCAATTTGGTTTGAAGGTTTCTCCTGCTGATCCGTGTCTTTGTATTGTGGTCTTTGGTCTTCGCTGGTCTCTGCTCCTGGTGTGTGGATTCCTGTGGCTACCTGCTGAATCCTGGGGTCGAGTCCTATATGGGGCTTAAAAACAGGGACTAGTGAATCTGACCATTAACAAAAACGGTAATGCTCGACACTGATGTAAACGCTGGAAAACAATCCAATCAAGAGTAGCTAAATAAAAAAAAATACACATTATGAAATGAAATTGTTTTGTTTTCTTTAACAATTCAAGTGTTGGCGTGGGGTTATTTTTATTAATGTGTGTTTGAGGTTTTCCAGCCAATTAGCTGTCAGTTTCAGCTTGCTAAGTATCAAATCAATAGATTGAAATTCGTAATTGTCTCTAATAAGTTTCCTATATGGAAATAAAGTAATCTCCTACTCATAGGTAGGTATACAAATGTCCAAGAATGTGTTCCGTGGCAATTGTCCATTGTTAATGACCTGAAGTAATGAGTGCAACAAACTTTGCCAGTTTACTCCTTCTTTTAAATAAACAATGTAGACGTCTTCCATGCATCTTTCAACATTCATTTAGCTGTTTGTTCGAGTAGCTCTCTCTCTGTTTGTTGCTGAGGAAGATGTGTTTATGTTTCAAGATGTGCAAAGGATAGAGGAATATATGTGTGGATGTGGGTTTAATATGGCCTTGGCTTTGAAAGTTGAATGTGCATGAGACTGCATTTAATTATAGAAAGGAAGGGCCACTCCAATTGGGATAAAGTAACCTAATTAATTTTCTACTATTTCTTTGAAAAGAAAGGCATGACTGGATTTTCATGTATGAAAAAATGTAGTATGGTTTCCAATGCTGATAATTCATCTTCTGGTTTCAAGAGTGGTGGCCCACTGGACTTGGGAGTTACCCTGCTCCTTTGGCCACAGTGGGGAATCTCAGCTTTCTTTTAGATGGCAAGCAAGATTGTTAATTTCAGCCGAAATTGGCAAATTAACTTTCAGTAGTATATTTCATCCGAGATTTCTGACTATTCACTCAGTGTGGGATCGCAGCTTGACTATTACTATGCCCTAGGCCTGCCGCTTTAAAAACTTTAGCTTAATAATATTTTTAGCTGCAAGACCACTGATGGGACTTCTTCGCTGGGCCCCCTTCCAACATTTCAATCAACTTCGCTAGTGTTTGATAACCAGACGAGTTCAGTTTAAGAGCCTACACATCTCCCACAAGTCCTATGTTTATTCACAATCTAGTTACTCGCTACCAACCCTTTAGGGCTCTTGCTTGCTTTAGCATGCGTCTTGGCTATAACTAATTTTAAGATTTAAAGGACTGGATGCGGATCTTTCTCGTATTAAGCTACTAAAGCCTGGAATTTACTTCTAATTTATCTGTGCCTGATCCCTGAGCATTTGACATTCAGGAAATCATTAAAATGTATCTTCTCAATGTTTAATCGTTCTCTGATACCACTATTTTGTATTGATTATGCCTTCTCTAAGTGCCAGGATACCCATAAATGTAGTAGCGCGGTTATAAAACTTTTTACAAAATGACCGTTTGCTGATTTGTCTTATAATAGGCACATTGCGTTTTTGTTATTGTGATTTCTGTCCCAAAAGAAATATGCTTGAGGCTGCTCTAGTGTTATGAAAATAAAATGCGGCAATTGATCATGCTTACAATTGATCATGCTTATTTGAACTGTTGTAATAAATTAAAGCGCCTATTTTTCTTTTACAATGCGTTGTTTGCCAGAGAAATATGCATCGTGATGATTTGACTGGATAATGAAATACATTGCAGATTTTAATTCAGAAGATACTCTGCTTATCTAGTGGTTTTGCTTTCTGATTCTGTACCTTTCCAAATATTGACGATTCCGTGAACAAAATTAATGTATTTTATTCAGACAAAATGTATACATGATCAGAGACAATGCTGCTGTCTGTTTCCTGCCGGGCTGATGGGCAGAAACTGAGGTGTCCACCCGTCAGCCTAACGGGAACCACCTAATAGGTCCGGCGGAGTGGTCATCACTACGGTAGCAGCCACCCTTTTGGGAGTTTGGCGGACGGGCTATCTCGTACACTAAACTCTTAATTAGGCTAGTAGTATTCTTGTGACCCAGTGTTGGAGGTGATTTTTTCCTCCCCCCTGCTGCTGTTTCTTCCACCCATATGCCTGTTGGAATTCTTATACCTGATTTTTCTAATTTAATGATCTCAAAATACCACTGTTGCTACATTTCTGTTTTGTAGTGCTCACTCTCAAAGAAGAGCTTAGCTTCTTTTTTACAGCCTAAGGGCCCAATCACAAGTTTGGCAGTCTTGAGACTGCCAAACCCATGGTGGTAGACGGACCTCCGCACTCCTAGAGGTCTGACTGCCAGATTATGATCCTGGCAGTCTGACCACCAGGAGACAGCTGCTTATTCTGGGATCAGGGATCCCGACGGGTTGGCGGTTGGCGGAGTCGTGGTCAGCCACAGCGGTGCTGAGTTTTGTCACTGCCGTGCTGATCATGACTTCCCTTTCCGCCAGCCTTTTCATATGAGGGTCCCGCCACGAAGGGGTGGCGGGAAGGAAGTGCTGGGAGTCACAGGGGAGCCCCTGCACTGCCCATGACCATGTCGTGGGCTGTGCAGGGACCCCCCTGCCAGCACCCTCCGAATGCACTTTCCGAGGTTGCTGTGTCCGACTGAATTGGCCTTGTCTCCATAAGGGAGTGGAGGCCAATGCCACCGCACTGTTTCCACCTGGCTGACCGATGGAAACGTCCCCCAACAGAAGAGGCCCACAGTGATGACAGTAACTCTGGTCTTCAGGATCTGCATGACCTACCTGGCCCATCAGGGACCACTGGACAGCCGCTTACCCAAGCCCTGTCACATACCACCACAGAGCCTCCCCTATCAGGATCCAACACCACAACACTCACCCAGCACACTCACACCTCTGTCCCCAGGACACGTCAATCAGCAGTGTGTCCACCTCTACAGGGACCCCAGACCACCTCTCGCACACAAGACAATCAGGGACCTGGGGTCAGTGGCAGTGGGCACACGGTTCAGGGGACAGAGGCACAGGCCAGTAGGAAAACTGGGAGGAGTGCTGTGAGCCAGGGGGAGGACAGGCCTAGGAAACCAACTCTCCAGCAGGTACTCTCCGAGATCCTGAGAGTCTACCAACATTCCCAGGACACGATGGGCCAGATCCTCGACAACATGCAGGAGAACAGGCGGCTGAAGAAGGGACAGTACCAGGGGATCAGGGAGGACTTGCAGGCCATTAACAACATCCTGATCTCCATAGGAGGGGTGCTGGCAGACATGGCCAACATTATGAGGGAGGCAGTCTCACACCAGCGGGCCCCTGCCACTAGTCAGACATCTGAACAGCCTTCCACTTCTGCTGACGCTAGTGGCCAGGAGGCCCGCCACAGGACTCACAGGCCACCAGCACTCCTCTCCCTGTAGAAGGTGAACCACCCCGCAAACATTCCCTGGGATCCAGACAGAAGCCAGAGACACTTGCCAAGACACACACCAGGAAATGAGACTCTCCTGATTGTCACCCTTGTGCCCCACTCAGTCACCCTGTTCACCTTCAACTGCCATTGCTCCTCTTCCTATGTGCCCTTGGACAATGCACCTGTGCTATAGACTGGATCAATACCCTGGACTTTCCCCCATCATCACCCCATCCCATTGCACTTTCCCCCTACATGTTAGCACTTCAATAAACACCCTTTGAAAAAATCCATTTGGAGTATGTCATGTATATCAAATATGTCTTTTTTGAAACAGGTACACACATTGCTAATTAACTGTACATAGAATGAGCATAGATCAAAGACCTGTAGCTGGCTGTAGTAATCACTCCAGGTGTATATGTTGTCAAGTCACCAACATCTGCAAAATGAATTGCCAGAGGGAACAGTAAGTAGGCATAGAAGTGGGAAATATCAGCATGCCATTGCCACACAGATTACAACCAACGGCATTGAAATTTAACGTTACACTGTCCTACCTGTGTGTCATTGGAAGTACTGTGGTATAACTGATGTTCTGTTGTCCTCATCCTCATCCTCATCCTCTGCCTCCTCATCCTCACTGTCCACAGGGTCTACTGCTGCCACATGGGCATCTCCAGTGTCCTCCTCCTGCAGAAAAGGGACATGGCGTCTAAAGGCCAGGTTGTGAAACATGCAGCATGCCACTACTATCTGGCAGACCTTCTTGGGTGAGTAGCACAGGGATCCACCTGTTAGATGGAGACACCGGAACCTGGCTTTCAGGAGGCCAAAGGTCCTTTCAATGATCCTTCTGGTTTGCCTATGTGCCTCATTATAACGTTCTTCTGCCCTTGTCCTGGCATTCCTCACAGGGGTCAGCAGCCATGATAGGTTTGTGTAACCAGAGTCACCTTCAAATATTGAGGGATAACATTTAGCCACACACTATCCTATATGGCCCACATCATACCCATACACCAACATATACTGGGTGGGAATCAGGGCTCACCTATTACCCACACCCTGTGCCTCTGTAGTTGGCCCATCACATTTGGAATGCTGCTATTCCTCAGGACAAAGGCATCATGCACCGACCCAGGATACATAGCATTGACGTGGGAGATGTACTGGTCCGCCAAACACACCATCTGCACATTCATAGAGTGGAAATTCTTATGATTCCTAAATACTTGTTCATTCTGCGGGAGGGACAAATGCAATATGTTTACCATCAATCATCCCGATTATGTTGGGAATATCTCCCATTGCATAAAAATCACCCTTCACAGTGGCCAAATCTTCAATCTAGGGGAAAACAATGTTGCTGCACATGTGTTTTATAAGGGCAGACAACACTTTTGTCAGCACTATTGAAAACATTGGCTGCGACATTCCTGCTGCCAAGTCACTGTCACTTGGAAAGAACCAGTTGCCAGGAAATGGAGTACAGATAGCATTTGCACAAGAGGGGGGATACCAGTGGGGTGACGGATAGCAGATATCAGGCCAGGCTCCAATTGGGCACACAGCTCTGTGATTGTGGCCTTGTCAAGTTTATAGGTGAGGATAATCTACCTGTCCTCCAGTGTTGCCAAGTCCACCAGGGGTCTGTGCATGGGGGTATGTCTCCATCTCCTATTTATCCGCAGCAGTAGGTATCTAAGGGACACAAGAGTGAGGAGGCTGTCACAAACTTAACATTGGAGCCACAACAGGAGTCTGCAATCTGTAAACTTGTAATGGGTCAGTGTGATTTGTCCAGTATACAGGCTGGACTGTTTGTCTAATGGTGTTTTCCTGTGTGTATTAGCTCTACCACACCAAGCAGATCACAAACCTCTCTGGCAGACACCTCCACAACATCCATGCACACGTCCATTGCGTCCTCACTCACTGTGTCTGCCCCCCCTCCTAAAGTACATAAACGCAAGCACTCAGACACCCAACAGCCATCCACCTCACAACAGCATACAACCCATGCACCTGCACCCAAACCCAGCAGACATCTCCAACAACCACTTCCTCATCCTCCACTCCCATTCCTTCTCCCTCTTCCTGCCCCAATGTCCTTAAGAAACTTTTCCTATCCACCATTGACCTCTTCCCTTCCCCTCCCCCCTGTCCTGCACGTTTGGCACAGCTATCACAAACCCAGCCAAGCACCTCAGCCATACAGTCCACGGGCCCAGTTCCATCCACACCTACTCGTGGTGGAAAGAATTCCAGGCCACATATACTGAAGGGGAAGGTGCCTGCACCAGCTGGCAAGAAGGCCAAGGAGCCTGCACCAGGAGGCAAGAAGGGCAAGAAGCCTGTACAAGCAGGCAAGAAGGGCAAGGAGTCTGCCCCAGCAGGCAAGAAGGTGAAGGAGCCTGCACCTGCCACCTGAAAGGGCAAGGAGCCTGCACCAGTAGGCAAGAAGGGCAAGGAGCCTGCATCAGCAGGCAAGAAGGTGAAGGAGCCTGCACCTGCCACCAGAAAGGGCAAGGAGGCGGCACCAGCAGGCAAGAAGGAACAGGAGCCTGCACCAGCAGCTGTCACAGAGCACCCACCACCAAGCATGGTTGTGCATCCATCCGAGGGTGCAGGGGATGTGCAGGAGCCTCCCACTACCACCAGCACCACCACCGTGCATCCATCCAAGGGTGCAGGGGATGTGCAGGAGCCTCCCACCACCAACACCACAGTGCAGCCGTCACCGCCTGCAGACGCAATGTGATCCTGCCTCCATGGGCTGCTGTGTGGCCTGTCCTCTCCAGAATCAGTGAACAAGACACCCACTCAAGAGACTGTGGCCTTGCACTCCCCAAGACCAAGCACAGGGCATGCTGCCCCCTCCAGAACCAGTGGGCTAGACACCCACTCGAGAGACTGTGGCCCATCACTCCTCAGAACAATGCACAGGGCATGTTGCCCCCACCAGAACCAGTGGGCAAGACAGCCACTCAAAAGACTGTGGGCCATCACTCCCCAGGACAAAGCACAGGGCATGTTGCCCCCTCCAGAATCAGTGGGCAAGACACCCAATCAAGAGACTGTGGCCCATCACTCCCCAGGACAAAGCACAGGGAAAGTTGCCCTCTTTAGAACCAGTGGGCAAGTCACCCACTCGAGAGACTGTGGCTCATCACTCCCCAGGACAAAGCACAGGGCATGTTGCCCCCTCCAGAACAAGTGGTCTTGTTTCCGCCTCTGGCTGAGGTGCCTACCCTCCCCCTGAAGTGCCTGCCTATTTGCCAACTGATGCCCCTGCAGTGTTCTCTCCGTATTGATGCACGTGACAAGTGGGGCCTTAGACTTTTCCCTGTGGCCATGTGGCCCATGCGAACTGAGGACTGGGCAGTGTCCCTTTTTCTGTACATTTGTAGATATCTATAACATTGGCTAAGTTATTTTTATACTCTGTTGATATTATTACACTCACTTTGGTACATTCATTTTGTTCTTGCATTATTCAGCCGATTTAGGGGGATTAACTTGTTTTCTTGTGCATCTGTTTGTGTGTGTATGGTGTGTGTATGGGATGTGCGTAGTGCATGTGTATGTCACTCTCTTTTTCCTCCTCCCTCCCTTGTGTGCTAGGCGGCTGTACTCACCGTCGTCTTCTTCGCCGGCATTGGTGTTCGTGGTGGAGTGGAACGTAGAATATAATCGGAAATACATGCAGTTCGGGTTCCATGGTGGCGTGGTTGTTCCCTGTGTCTCCAATGGTGAGTCATTTCACTTCTGTGCTCTGTTTCCGCCAGGCTTTTGATGTCGCTGGTACTGCCCCAGAAAAGGTGGCGGTTTGCAGGGTCTTAATATAGTGGGCAGCACTTTGACTTCCACCTGACTGTAGGTGGCTACCGCTGTGGTGGCTGTTATTTCCGCCCTGGCGGTCGGTGTGGTACATTGGCTGTCTTTCGGGGATCTTTCCGCCACAGTCATAATTTGGTGGTACGTACCGCCGGCCTGTTGGCAGCATTACCGCCACTTCATCACTGACCACCAGGGTCGTAATGAGGGCCTTAGTATTAGTGAAGGTCAATAGATTTAGCATAAGTGAAGATAACAGACTTATCTATGTTTAATTAAGGTGAAAGCTAGTGCAGTTTAGCTCTCTCTTTATAACATTAAAAATGGATAGTTTGCTAGTATGAATTAAATTTAGAAGTTATGGGACATGCCAAAATGTCATGTCAGTCTAATTTCTAGCTTGTTGACTGATGTTGTTGCCTTCACCTTCGTTTTGTAGTATTTTCAATTAGTTTCCATTAAAGATATTGCCAACCCACTTATTGAGCCCTGCAGCCCTGAGATTTAATAAGATCATCGTGCCAAGCAACTTGCACAGATAATATGGCCCTGGAATTCTGGAGGAATTTGGAATCATTTTGTCTGTTTAGCTGGTTTCTAATGTGTTGTATCTGTTTAGTAAGTCACTGTCATCCATTTTTTTTCCACCATGTCAGGTTCTAAATATCCATGTTTTTCAGAATATGAGATAAGGGTCATGGCGAATGAAATCATAAGAGTATAGCCATAACTGTTTGGAGCACAAGCCCATCATACGCCTCACAGTAGGAAAATGGAAATGTGGGACAGGATTGTTGGCTGAGTGAATGCTGTAGGCACCTCCCTGGGCACAAATGAGGACATAAGGAAGAGGTGGAACGACCTCAGGGGCACGGTCTATTTCCTGGTCTCCAGGCACCAGTTGCAGGCCAATAAGAATGGTGGTGGCCCTCCCAGTGCCCCAGTGCCTCTCTTACCCTCGGAGGAGAATGGCTTCACTATCCTGCATCCTGAGGGCTTGACAGGAATACCTGGGGGATGGGAGCCTGGTAAGCTCCCACACAAACAATGTCACCAAAATGTCACGTCATGCATGCTCACAGCTCATCTTTTGCCACTGTCTTGTTCATGTACCCCACCAACATTCAATACCCATAGTAAACGCTGTCAATCTATATTGTTGGACTCTACAGCACTTGCCATTGGTCCAAATGGGGACTATAAGTCTTTCAATGTACAATAATAATTAGACCTGGGAGGAGTTCACGGAGTTCCACTCTGCGGAATTACACAGAGTTGATAGAAAACTCTGTGAAATTCCGTGGAGTCCTGGTTAGCCAGGCCTGAACCTGCTTAACACGTACGAGATTGGGAGCATTCAGGCCAGGGCCGTAGGCAGCAAAAGCTGCAGATTCAGGCCTCTGGTGCACAGGCCTGCCCCATGTGCACTGCACACAGCGCTCAGGCCTCTTGTTCACCAGTGTGCGCTTAAGAAAAAACGAGGACTTACCTGGGTTCTCCCAGGTGGTCCTCATTGCCAGTACTGCAGCCTGGTTCTCTGCCTCCCTCTACCCCCTGTACCCGAATACATTCTGGAGCTTCTGGCAAGCAGCTCCATCGATGTCGGGTGAGTGTGCATTACAGCCCAGTTATGGGCTGCACAGCGCAAGTGCAGACAGTCTGCGCTTGCGCTGTGAGGCCCATAACTGGCCTGCAGTGCTCACGCGGTGAGCTCCACTCCACTGGTGGGACTAGCAGAGGTTTTGGTTGAACTCCACGCTCCAAGCAGAGTGCCAAAAGCTCTGTTAGATCCGCCAGCAGAGCGGAGCTTGCCGCCCAACCCTAATAATAATACCAGGACTCATGGTATGTCTCAACAGGTAAAGGTATCCCCAAACACAGATGCAGCCTGCATACAGATGTATAATACCCAACATGTGTATAGTGTCTGTAGTAGAGAGAGTTACCTGATTGCAACTCCTTAGAGGCACTATTTCTGTAACTCCAAACACCAGCCCAGTGTTCACTTGTCCAAATACCTCTGTTCCTCAACTCTCAATTGAAGTGTACTCACCTGGGAAGATAGCATGTGTATAGTGTGTGTAGTAGAGAGAGTGACATGACTTCAACTCCCAGGAGGCACTGTAACTCCAAAT
This sequence comes from Pleurodeles waltl, assembly GCF_031143425.1. NCBI lineage: Eukaryota > Metazoa > Chordata > Amphibia > Caudata > Salamandridae > Pleurodeles > Pleurodeles waltl. The sequence goes on from NC_090439.1 coordinate 782,190,953, forward strand.
GCCAGCACAATCATCTCTTCTCCAAATACCTCTGTTTATTAACTCACAAATGAAGTGTACTCACCTGGGGGGATAACATTTGCATAGTGTGTGTAGTACGGGGATTGACATGACTCCTAAGGCCTGTTACTGTTACTCCAACCATTAGCCCAGTGTTCTTTTCTCCACATACCAGTGTTTTCTATCTCACAAATGACGTGTATTCACCTGGGGGGGCTAACATTTGCATAGTGTGTGTAGCACAGGAATTTACATGACTGCTAAGGCCAGGAGGTGCTGTTTCTGTAACTCCAAACACCAGCACAGGGTTTTCTTCTCCAAATACCTCTGTTTGTTAACTCACAAATGAAGTGTACTCATCTGGGGGATAACACTTATATAGTGTGTGTAATACAGTAATTTGCATGACTGCTAAGGCCAGGAAGCTCTGATACTGTTGCTCCAACCACCAGCCCAGTGTTCTCTTACCCAAATATCCCTGTTTGCTAACTCTCAATTGAAGTGTACTCACCTGGGAGGATACTATTTGTCAAGTGTGTGTAGGAGAGAGAGTGACATGGCTGCAACTCCTAGGAGGCCCTCTTTCTGTACTTCCAACCACCAGCCCAGTGTTCATTTGTCCAAATACCCATGTTCCTTAACTCTAAATCGAAGTGTACTCACCTGGTAGGATACCATCTGTATAGTGTATGTAGAAGAGAGAGTGAAATGAATGCAACTCCCAGCAGGCCCTGTGTCTCTAATTTAAAACACCAGACTAAGGTACACTTGTCCAAATACCCCTGTTTGGCAACTCCCAACTGAAGTTTACTTACCTGGGAGGATACTATTTATCAAGTGTGTGAAGTAGAGGGACTGACGTGACTGCAACTCCCAGCAAGCCATGTTTCTGTTACTACAAACATCAGACCAGTGTTCACTTGCCCAAATACACCTGTTAGTTAACTCTCAAATGCTATTTACTTACCTCGGAGGATACTACTTGTCAAGTGTGTGAAGTAGATGGACTGACCTGACTGCAACTTCCTTTAGGCACTGTTTCTCTAACTCCAAACACCAGACCACTGTTCCCTCGTCCAAAGACCCCTGTTTCTTAATTCTCAATTGAAGTGCACTCCCCTAGGGGGATACCATTTGCTAAGTATTGGAAAGTAGAGGGAGTGACCTGACTGCAAAGCCCAATAAGCCTTGTTACTCTTACTCCACACTCCAGCACATTGGCCACTTGTCCAAATACCCTTATTTATCAACTCTCAAATAAAGTATACTCACCTGGGAGTGATCAAGTACATATCATGCCCAAATCAGACCCATATCAGTCAACGCAGCACCATCTTGACTTGTTAACCCACTATGAAATATATGAGGACAGGAATGACACCTTGCCCAGTGGGTACGACTTTTCATAAGGCCTCAAGATGCATCACCAGAATAGTATTGGCAGCAGACACATTCACACTGCACTGTACACATGACTCCAGTCACATATACAACAAAGTCTAGAGTTTGCCTGCTTCTCACTCATCTAGGCCTCCAAATGGGCAAAGCCATAGCTTGCCAAGCCCCTGTTTTGCCTGCACAGGTAGCAAAATGTCATTTTTCAGGCCATCCTCCCAAGTGCAAATGATCTGCACATTTCAGCAGCTGTTTGAGTCAAAGTTAATTGACATGCTTCACACGTCATGTCAATACACCCAATACCAGGGTCATTTGCCACAATAGAATGAACTGCAACTTAACTTTGTACAAGGTCTGTATTTACTGTAACTCCAACCACAGAGGCCACACAACAGACTGCCACTACCCCCTTGATGAAACCCTCAGTGAAGAAGACACTCTTGGATGTCTGGACGTGGAGTAGCCTAGTCAGACAGCAACAGTGAGTCTCACTGTGCCTACAACTTCACCTCCCAGCCCAGTTGCCTCAACATCACATGCAACCATTCGCCAACCCCCAACCTGTGTACTTTGCACAGTGTCTTCCATCTCATGCCCCCCTGACCTGGATCCTGAGATGCAGCGCAACACTTCTGACAATGAGGGTTCAGGAACAAGTTGGAAAGGGCACCCTTTGGCAAAAGCACAAGTCCATGGGAGTAGGGTAGGTTGGAGGGATGCTGTGGGCGAGTGGTGTGAGGCCACGGGGGCTGCTCTTGGCCAGGACACCATCAGCCACATCTTAGGGGTCTATCAGGAGTCCCAAGGCATGATGGGCCAGGTGTTGACCAAACTACAGGTAATCAAGCGGGTGCGGAGGGACATGCACAGAGACATGCGGGAACAGATGGAGGCCCACAATACCAACATGGCCTCCCTAACAAGGGGTGCTGAGGGACACACATACTACCCTGAGTAGGGCTTTTCAACAACAGTCTACCCCTTCCTTTGACTGATCAACACCAAGTACATTAACATCAGAGCCAGCTGCTGGAGGGGAGTCCCTGCCAGAGGATGAACCAGCCCCAGACACCCCTGCCTCTGTAGCAGCAGATCTTCACCTACCCCATGCAAGTGGAAACGTCCAGCTAAGAATCCAGGTGGTGCGGACGGCAAGATACCCACCACTGCCAGCAAGTGACCCCTTCCTAAAGGATCTCCTTTGTGTGACACATTCACTCTATTGACTGATCCTGAACCACCTACCAATTCCAATGGGAGGAATACTTTGGACTCCCATGATTTGACATATACTGCAATGATTTAATTCACCATGACTGACCCCTTCACTTTACATTTTTGTTTCTTTCTGTCTAAAATGTATTTACTGTGTTAGCATTGTAATAAATGTACACATCACAAACTCGTTGTCTGCTTGCTTAAATTTCACATTTAGCTATGTAGAGATGTAAGACCATGTGAACCATAAGATAAAGATGGAAGCTACTGGTGCAACAGGGGTTTGTTACATGTACATAGTGTCCAGCCCAGGATTACAACCATTACACACCAACAGATTAGTACAAATATCTGTTTAAAATCTTTTTAAGATAATGTTGAGCACATCGGTTGTCAATACGTCAGCACTATTAGAAATCAAGAATGAGTGACTCATACTGAGTAAATTAACCTATTTACAGGTGCAGACGACAGGAGGAAGGAATTTGTCAGACATTATTCTGTAGAATAGGAAAACATTACAGTGGCTGATATTATCAGCTTGAGCCTTGTCACATAGCCCACCAAAGTAATCCAATATCACATAATCCAAAATACACACCAATGGCAGCACCAACAGTCCCCGATCACAGGGCCATCATAATCCAATTCCCATGCATCTGGTGGTATAACACAAACATATTTGAGTGTCGGGGCACAGGCATTGTGGCCTGCAATGATGAAACACTTCTACAGCTATCTATAGGTCATAGAAAAAGAGTGTTTAGCCAATGTGAAGTAAACTTGGTCAAAAGCTAGAAGTACATATTTTCTGAGCCCATTATGACACACATGATGCACCAGACCCACCACAACACACAAAACAATTGTAATGGGCACTTCGATATCTCTACCAAAACAACTGTCTCATATAGGTCTCATACACCCAAACTCTGTGACCTACATTACCCTGAACAATCCATGTCCACTTTGTATGTCAGAACAGCATAAGATACCTGCCAATTTCACAATTCTGATATGCCCACATAAAGATGTCATGGTGAAGGTACCTGCACAAAGACCTAAACAAGGAGTATAGGCTTGAAAAATACCTATGACCCAAGTCACATAGCAAGCACCTGGACAACAAAGTACATTGCAAGGAAACTGACACAAACAAAGCAACATCATGAAGGAAGGGATGTGTCAAACGCTATCATATGAAACAGCCTTTGGCTGATTAGTTATAGGAAAGTACCATCTTGCCTGGCATGTTACCCCCATTTTTACATGTATGTCATTTTGTTTTTGCCTGTCTCACTGGGATCCTGCTAGCCAGGAACTCAGTTCTCATAGTTTGTGGCCTGAATGTGTATACCTGTGTAGTGACTAACTGTGTCACTGAGGCTCTGCTAATCAGAACCTCAGTGCTTATGGTCTCTCTGCCTTTAAGCTTGTCACTATAGGCTAGTGACCACTTTTATCAATTTCAATTGGCACACTGGAACACCATTATAATTCCCTAGTATATGGTACCTAGGTACCTGGGGTATTAGGGTTCCAGGAGATCCCTATGTGCTGCAGCATTTCTTTTGCCACCCATAGGGAGCTCAGACACACCTTTACACAGAACTGCCACTGCAGCCTGAGTGAAATAACGCACATGTTATTTCACAGCCATTTTCACTGCACTTAAGTAACTTATAAGTCACCTATATGTCTAACCTTCACTTGCTGAAGGTTAGGTGCAAAGTTACTAAGTGTGAGGGCACCCTTGCACTAGCAAAGGTGCCCCCACATAGTTCAGGGCCATTTTCCCAGACTTTGTGAGTGCGGGGAAACCATTACATGCGTGCACTACATATAGGTCAATACCTATATGTAGTTTCACAATGGTAACTCTGAACATGGCCATGTAACATGTCTAAGATCATGGAATTGTGCCCCCATGCCAAATCTGGTATTTGGGAACCAATTCCATGCATCCCCGGGGCTCTGCTATGGACCATAGATACTGCCAACCGAGCTCTCTGGGGTTTTCTCTGCAGCTACTGCTGCTGCCACCCCACAGACAGGGTTCTGCCCTCCTGGGGTCTGGGCAGCCCAGTCCCAGAAAGGCAGAACAAAGAATTTTCTCTGAGAGAGGGTGTGACACCCTCTCCCTGTGGAAATAGGTGTTAAAGGCTGCGGAGAGGTAGCCCCTCCCAGCCTCTGGAAATGCTTTGAAGGCCACAGATGGTGCCCTCCTTGCATAAGCCAGTCTGCACCGGTTTAGGGAACCCCCAGTCCCTGCTCTGGCACAAAACTGGACAAAGGAAAGGGGAGTGACCACTTCCCTGTCCATCACCGCCCCAGGGGTGGTGTCCAGAGCTCCTCCAGTGTGTCCCAGACCTCTGCCATCTTGGATCCAGAGGTGTGAGGGCACTTCGGAGGCCTCTGAGTGGCCAGTGCCAGCAGGTGACGTCAGAGACCCTTCCTGATAGGTGCTTACCTGACTAGGTGGCCAATCCTACTCTCAGGGCTATTTAGGGTCTCTCCAGTGGGTTTTTCCTCAGATAACGACTTGCAAGAATTCACCAGAGTTCCTCTGCACCTCTCTCTTCGACTTCTGCCAAGGATCGACTGCTGACTGCTCAAGGGCGCCTGCAAAACTGCAACAAAGTAGCAGGAAGACTACCAGCGATATTGTAGCGCCTAATCCTGACGGCTTTCTCGACTGTTTCCTGGTGGTGCATGCTTTGGGGGCTGCCTGCCTTCATCCTGCACTGGAAGCATTGAAGAAATCTCCTGTGGGTCGACGGAATCTTCCCCCTGCTCCAGCAGGCACCAAATGTCAGTGTCACCGGTACTCTGGGACCCCTCTCATCCTGACGAGCTTGGCCCCTGGAACACAGGTGGTGGACCCAAGTGATCCAGACTATCCAGTGGTCCAACTGTCCAAATTTGGAGGAGGTAAGTTCTTGCCTCTCCTCTCCAGACAGTAATCCTGTGCACTGCGTCAACCGCAGCTACAAGGACTTCTGTGCACATTTCCACAAAATCCTGCAAGCACAGCCCAGCCTAGGTCCTCAGCGCTCTGTCCTGTGATGCTCAGCTCCCTGAGTTGATCTCAGTGTCATGGGACCCTCTTTTGTAGTGTTGAGATGACTACTGTGTTCAGTCTTCTTGAACCCGTTTTCAAGGACTTCTGCGGAAGCTACCTTCTTGTGCATGGGCTTTCTACATTGCTGAGGGCCCCCTCTGTCTCCTTTCCCAAGTGGCGACATCCTGGTCCTTCCTGGGTCTGGGCAGCACCCTTTTTCTTCAACTGTGACTCTTGCAGCTAGCAAGGCTTGTTTGTGTTATTTTTCCAAGGAAACAACTCTGCATCCTCCAGCACTCCATGGGACATCTTCTGCATGAAGGAGAAGTTCCTAGTATCTTTCGTTGTTGCAGAATCTTCAGCTTCTTCCATCCAGAGGCAGCCATTTTGCACCTTCATCCAGAGTTTATTGGGCTCCTGCCCCCTGGACACTTTTGTGACTCTTGGACTTGGTCCCCTTCCTTTGCAGGTCCTCAGGTCCAGGAATCCATCTTCAGTGCTTTGCAGTCTGTTGTGGTCTTTGCAAAACCCTCTATCACAACTTTAGTGTGTTTCTGGGGAAATGGTAGTACTTAACTCCTACTTTCCAGGGTCTTGGTGTGCTGTATCTTGGACACCCTTAGTGTGTTCCTACACTCCCAGCGACCCTGTACACACTACACTAGCCTAGGGGTCCATTTGTGGTTTGAATTCCACTTTCTTTCAGTACATGGTTTGTGCTGCCCCTAGGCCTATTGCATCCTATTGTATTCTACAGTGTTTGCACTACTTTCTGACTGTGTTACTTACCTGATTTGTTTTTCTGTGTATATTTTGTGTATTTTACTTACCTCCTAAAGGAGTATATCCTCTGAGATATTTTTGGCACATTGTCACTAAAATAAAGTACCTTTATTTTTAGTAACTCTGAGTATTGTCTTTCTTATGATATAGTACCTATTTGATATAAGTGGTATAGTAGGAGCTTTGCATGTCTCCTAGTTCAGCCTAAGCTGCTCTGCTATAGCTACCTGTATCAGCCTAAGCTGATAGAACACTAATAATCTACTAATAAGGGATAACTGGACCTGGCACAAGGTGTAAGTATCATTGGTACCCACTATAAGCCAGGCTAGCCTCCTACATTAGTGCAGAGTATCATCTCTCTAGGTGTTTCCAAAACACTCAACTCTACACATTCTTGAAACTACAGTTCATTGTACAGTCACAGGCATTACATCACATGGCATACTTACACTCATGAGAAGTATCTGTTGATGAGATCTTGCAAGTCAGCTCCTTCCTCTTCACCACTGTCATCCTCACCTGGTATTTCAGGAGTCTCACCCATTGGCACTGCATGCTCCCACTCCTTCCGGGATGTACAGGATATTCCTCTGCAGGGCGATGTTGTGGAGAATACAGCATGCCATAGTGATCTGACACACTTTCCCGGGTGAGTAAAGGAGGGCTCCACCAGTCCTGTCCAAGCACCTAAATCTGGCTTTCAGGAGCCCAAGAGACCACTCCACTGGCTGCTGAGTCCTTCCATGAGCCTCATTGAAGTGGACTTCCCCTGGCATAGTTGAATTCCTCTGCGGCGTCAACAACCATGGATGGTTTGGATATGCAGAGTCTCCTGTTAAGGAATGGGACATAAGTGCAACAATGGGTCACTCATTTCATGAGCGTAGCACCTGACATTGTACACAAACAATCAGGACAAATGTGACTTACTAACCAGCCAGGCCCTCTCCAAGTACAGTTTTGACATCAGCAGGAGTATGGTGCTGTTCTGCATTTTGAAGGAATCTTGGGTTGATCCTGGATAATGCGTACAGATGTTTTTGATGTAGAGATCCACTCAACTGACAACTTGCATGTTGATGGAATGGAAGTTCTTTCTCTTGCGATAGACTTGTTCAGTGGCCTGCAGTAGCACCAAGCCAACACGAGTGCCATCAGTGGCCCCACCACATGGCGACATTCAAAACCATAAAAGTTAGCCTTCATATTGGCTAAACCCTCACGCCTGGGGAACCTGATGTAGCTGTCAACGTGTTTCAACATTGCTGAGAAGAAATCCTTCAACACCAGACTGTACATAGGTTGGGGCATACCAGCAGATAGGGCCACTGTATGTTGGACTGTCCCTGTGGCTAGGAAGTGCAATGCTGACATGACTTGTACAATGGGTGGTATGTAGGTTAGATAACTAATAGCTGGCATCAGATCAGGCTCCACCTGACGGCATAAGTCCACTATTGTTTGCCTTTCCAGGCGGTATAACATAATCATATGCCATTGCTCCATGGTCTGAAGGTCTGGCAGTGGATGGTAGACAGGAGGTTGTCATATCGTCCCTCTCCCAGTGTACTTATGTGTGACAAAACAAAATTTCTAACATTAGTTAGTGTGTCCACAGCAACATACATGATGCATGCCAGTCACACCATGTGACAAATCATTGCTGGCTGTATAGATATGACACCCAGTACACATCACAGCTGGCAACTACACAAGGGTCACATGTGAGCCCGATGGTTGTCAACACATGTGTCCACAACATGAATTTTGATGAAACTGCCAAAATGACGGTCTGTGGTGGTGGAACAAGCAGCGCCATCAAATGCCATCTGTGCCCTGAAACACACTACACTAGTTGTTGTGTAAAAGGACATACTTGACAAGACATAATAAGAACATTTGTGATGCTACAACACATATATTGTAGTTGTGACACAGTTTACAAAGCCAAATACAGTATGACATGCCCCAAAATGGGGGATGCCTGACTTACTCCACTGGACATTATGAATCACCTGCCACCACCGGCAGAAGTCATTACGGTGGTAGGCAGTTACAACCATGGCATACACAGCCATAGGCTAACGTTGTTGCCTCTGGCGGTTGCAGCCCAATGGCTATGTCCGCCGGCAGTGATGACCACGTACGTGGTGGACGTGACCACCATGTTGTGCACTTTCACTCACTTGACTCCTGACACTGCTGCCAGCAACACCTCCACTACCTGGGCTGCTGTGTGCCATCTCTGGGAGCAATCATGCCATGTCCAGCAGGTGATAGGGCCCCTGCCTTCTCTCCAGAGGAGCTAGAGGGGCTTGCTGATGCAGCCCTGTTCCTGTATAGACAGCTCTATGGCTCACCAGAGGGGCAGGTAAGTACCTCATTGGCACAATTGACTCCCTTCAACCCCATCCTTTCCCTTCTCACAGGCTACAACATGCCCCTGTGTGCCACTTAGTCTTCTTGTGTGCCTGTTGTTGCAGTCTGTGTGACATCAATGGGATGTATATTGTGCAGGTATTAGTGTCCAGTACTATATGTTAAGTTTAGTCACATTGTAGTGTGTGAGTTTTTTGGTGTCCTAGATCCTCCTTGTGTTGGATGTACATTACTAGGTAAGGAGACTTTACTCCCATCCAATGACATCTCTTTCTTTATAATTGTTGTAAATGTGGGACAACATGTATGTGCATGACAGCATGAATGGTGTATGCATCTTGTATGAGTCATTTGAGGATCTTGTATGCAATGTGTATAGTACCACAGATCTTTTAACCCACATCGGGCCTTGCCAAACTGTTGTCTGAATTCCACATCCTAACTCATTCTGTCCTTCAAGTTGCCACACAAATTACATGCCAAATTGCTGATGGCCACATGAATTACTGTCATGCATGGAAGTGATGGAAATGTGAGAGACGTGTTGGTTCTGTATGCTCAGCCTGCAGATATCAGGGCATTTCAAATGATTCTCCCAGTATGGGACCTATTCCAGGCTGTGGGAGAGTCACTTTGGCTATGCAGCTGTGGCACCGTGCCTACTCCATGTACACCAGCAGATCCCGGTATGTGGACAGTATGATACTTTAGCGGCAAAACTTGCCCTGAATGCCCTAATCCATTGGTTTGATTAAGAATGGGTACAGAGGTACATCCCAGAAGTAGTCCATATGCGCATTTTGCATCATTGTTAGTGTGTGTCTTTGACTCATTTCAGGTCCCTTAATCTCACAGTTCTGTTGTCACCTTCACATAAGTCATATTTTTCCTGTACAGTTTTATTGTACAAATGACAGACCTACAGTACAGACAGTGTTTTGATTCTTGGGTGGCCATAATATGTGAGTCAGTACCTTGGTTACATAGCAGAAATTGTACAATGCGTACCTTTGTATGTTGGGTGCCATCTCTGTAGGATAGACACATATGTACAAAGGAGTTTTCTGTGGTACAGGTACATATCACAGTACCCACCCCCTGAAGTGGCATAAGTCTGCATTTGGTAGGCCACACATCCACACATGCACAAGGACGGCACTTTCTGTACCCACCATACCAGTCCTTTCATTGTTACTCAAGTGTAATGGTAAAGTCTGTACTATGGAAGTTGCCTGTAGGGTCTCTATGAGGTGAGTCAATCTTGCAGAGTGTGAACATGTTGATCCATTCAGACCTAAGGCGTTTACCCTTTATAAGCCACATATGTGTATAGTGTTTCATTGTGGCATATATCACAGTACATGTTGCTGGAGCATGGGCTACCTGATGTCAGCAGTCTTGCTTAGTCATTGTAGGCCCTGAGCAGGGTTGTGGGTTAGTATGCAGATGGATATAAATGTCTGTAGTCATGTCCCTGTACCTACTGGCATGTGTGCTTTACACTTGTGGTGTGTTAAAAAATTGAACATTTCTAGCTAGTTGTTTCTGATGTGTGTGTGACTCACCATTTGTGCCAAAACTTGTGATTGTAAACTCTTGATTTGTCTTCTGCATCTATGCAGGTAAATGCCCATCAGAAGAAGGTGATATGGAGAGCCATCGCCCGCAAGGTGGGACCGTGGTGGTCCACAGCCGGTGGAGTGCCTGCTGTCGGAAGAGGTGGGTTCAGCTGAGGTTCAGCTGGGGCTGTCCTCCCATTGTAGGCGGGGCATGCATCAGACCATGGCCCCCTCTAATGGCCCGCATTCTGGCGGTGGCCTACCCTGACCTTGATGGGCGTTTAAGGGGAGCACAACAGCCACAAGGCGGTGAATACAGGGCATATTCCTGCCTGTCACATTGCTAAGTAATGTGTTAGGTTCTCACATCTCCCCCTTATCATTAGGGAGGAGCCATGTGTGACACAGTAGGTGAGTGACTGTTTGTGTAGATATGTATTGTGGCGCATACTGATGTGCTTTGCCTATTGGCCCAGGGACTCAGGACACAACTGTGTACAATTCACAAACAATTTACTCTCCAGGGACAACATATGGCTGTGTATATTGATCAATCCAGTACTGTTAGACCTGGCATCCTTTGGCGTGTTTCCCATCTATTTTTGCCTTCTGACCTCCTGTTTTTATGGGACGCTGGACTCTGTTTTTGCTGGTTTATTGTCTATGCGCACTTTACCACTGCTGATCAGTGCTAAAGTGCAAGTGCTCCCTATGTAAATTGTAATGGTGAGTGGTTTATCCTTTGATGGCATATTTGACTTACTGGTAGGTCCCTAGTAAAGTGCACTATGTGTGCCCAGGGCCTGTAAATCAAATTATACTAGTGGGTCTGCAGCACTGATTGTGCCAGCCACATGAGTAGCCCTGTAAGCATGTCTCAGGCCTGCCACTGCAGTGTCTATGTGTACAGTCTTACACTGCCAATTCGACCTGGCAAGTGTACCCACTTGCCAGTCCCAAACCCTCCCTGTTAGCGCATGGAAGGCAACCCCAAGTTAGGCGTTAGGTAGGCCCAAAGGCAGGGTGCAGTGTATGTTAAAGTTAGGACATGTACTGATGTGTCTTACATGCCCTAACAGTGAAATACTGCAAAATTTGGTTTTCAATGTTGCAAGTCATTATCTGTCTCATAGGTTAACATGGGGGCTGCCTTTAATATCCTTGAAGTCCAGTTTCCCTTTGAGAGTAGATAGAAATATGGAGTTTGGGGGTATCTGAACTCACAATTTAAAAATACATCTTTTAGTTAATTAGTTTTTTAGATTGGTAGTTTGAAAATGCCCCTTTTAGAAAGTGGGCATTTACTTGCTTAAAACATTCTGTGCCTCTGCATGATTGTGTATTCCACATCTGAGTCAGACTGAAAGTTGGGCTGTTGTGAATTTCCTCTAGGCAGTGACACAAAGGGAGCTGGGGTGTAGCCTGCATATCCTGATGGCCACTTGGGCTAGAGTGGAGGGAGGGGTCATTACTTACACCTGAAAGGGCTGTGCCTGCCCTCACACAATAAAGTCTCTGATCCCCTGGAGTATGTCTCTCAGCAAGAGAGACTTTCCTTTGCAATATGCCTACTTCAAAGGCATAAAGGGGCATAAGTAGTGGACCCAAAACGCCAGACTTTTAGAACACTTCTGGATCAAGAGGAACCTCTGTGAGGGAGAATAGCTGAAGAGCTGGAGTAGTACTGCCCCTTTGCTGAGTGTGCTTTGCTGGGTTGGCCTGCAGTTGCTGTTTCTGCCTTAAAGAGGGCAAAGACTGGACTTTGCTGTTTATCATGCTTGTGAGGTTTCTCCAAGGGCTTGGAGTAGAGTGTGCCTCTTGTTGGAACTCTCAGGGATATCAAAGACTTCCGCTTCATATGCCTACAGCACTGGGAACTGTGGGGCATATTTATACTTGTTTTGTGTCGAATTTGCATCATTTTTTTACGCAAATTCTGTGCAAAACTAACTCCATATTTATACTTTCGCGCTAGACCTGTCTAACGCCAAATATATGGAGTTAAAGTCATTTTGTGGCCGTGGGAACCTACTTTGCATTAATGAGATGCAAAGTAGGCTTTCCTGTGCAAAAAATTACTCTATGGCCTTAGTGCAATATTTATCCCCCAAGCTAAAATCACACACCGTTAGGGGGGGTCAAATAATGGTGCAAAGCTTGCTTTGCATCATTATTTAATGCCTGGGTCAGGGCAGGCATTAGGGGACCTTTGGGCCTATTTCCATGGTGGAACACCATGGAAGAAGGCCACAGGTGCCCTCCCATTCACTAGGGACACCCCCACCCACACTAGAGGGACAGCAGAGGATGGAGGGCCCCATCCCAGGTAAGTAAAGGTAAGTACAGGTAAGTATTTTTTTAAGTGCCATTGAGGGTCCTGAAATGGGCCCCCCTACATGCCACTAGGTGCAATGGCCATGTCCAGGGGACCCTGGTCCCATGTGCTGGCCATTGGGGTGGTGGGCATGACTCCTGACTTTTCTAAGACAGGAGTCATGTTGCATGGATGGTTTTGCATCAGAAAATGACGCTAGGCTGGTTAGAGTCATTTTTTTTTACTCTAACCTGCCTAACGTAATTTTTTGGTGCAAAGCCCCCTTCTTCCATACCACCAGCCCCACCCGGCTAACGTCATTTTTTAAAAAGCTATCCTACCCTTTGCACCGGCTTGCACCATTCCATAAATAAGGTGCCGGCTGGTGCTCAGAAATGGTGCAAGCCGGTGCATCACTGTGTTAGTGCAGTTTTGCACCAAAAAGTATAAATCAGGGCCTGTTTGTTTTGTGCCTGCAACAGAAGAAAAACCACTGTGACGCCATCAACGACGCCACTGACTGCACTGTGACCTCATCAACGACGTCACTGACTGCACTGTGACCTGATGATGCCACATGGAGCCGTGCTGGTCTCACCGATGCCGCCACATGACAGCCACTGAACAGCTGCTTGCATCGTGACCTGTGGGCCTCGCACTGTGCATCGCCTTGCTCACACTGAAGCCTTGGCATCCCCGTCAATGACGCTTCATGCTGACACCGGCACCGCTGTCTGCACCGTGGCCTGAGGACACCGCTTGTGAGGTACACAGAGCACTGTCTCTTCCCACATAGCAGCCCCAGTCGACTGACCCCAGCGCCATCGACTGCAGTGTCATCAACAGATGCCCCTGTCTGCACCACGACCTGTGGGCGCATGCGGAGTCCTCCCCATGCCGCCATCTTGGGCCTATCGGCGACAGCGTTTCAGCAACAATGACACCGCTGTCTTCAATGTGACCTGGAGACACCACACATTGCACCGCCCCGCTTCACACCGCAGCCCTGGTCCAAACGACGCTGCAGCACACTGTCACCGAGCCGCTGCCTGCACTATGACCTGTGGGCTCCGTACGTCGCATTGTCCCGCTTTGCGCAGCAGCCCCTATGCCTTCCACACCAGCGCCCCTGATTTCATCATCAGCCTGGAATTCGATCTGCAACGCGTGTGACTTCAAGGGCTCGACGACCCCCACACCGACCTCTGGAACCGATGCCTTTGATGTCGCACTCCAGATCTCATTGTGAGGATCACAACGCCCTGCATTATTAAGGTATTGTTTGCGGGTGTTTCCGAAACCATAGCTGGCCTGCAATGCTGCAGCCGGCCTGAACTATTAGATTTGTTGTTCTTGATGCCATGATAGCCCCAGACAGAGCTATCGATTTCAAGTATCTGTATTTTTAAGTTAATTCTTGCACAGTTCATATCTTTATTATTGTATGTTTGATTTTTCTCGTTTTGGTCTTGTTTTACATAGATAAATATTGCCTATTTTTCTAAAGCTGGTGTGGTGTCCTTTTGTAGTGTTTTCACTGTATTACTGTGAGTTATGTGCACATGCTTTACACATTGCTTCTGAGATAAGCCTGACTGCTCGTGGCAAGCTACCAAGGGGATGAGCAGGGGTTATCTGAGCTGGGTATCTCGCTTATCCTGTCTACAGTGAGAGTCTCTACTTAAATAGGGTACAAACCGACTGTCAACTAGAGACCCCATTTCTAACAAATACTGTTTGTTGTTGTAGTGGGTATTAATTCTATGCAACAGAACACTACTCCCCAGTGTTACAAGCCAAAGGAAAGAAAGTGATGGATCACTGTCAGCTATGTGTCTGGTCGAATGAGTCTTTTGGCACCCCTCCACCCAGAGGCTATCTGTCTTCAGGTGCTGGTGCCTCACTACTGTCTGTAATGTGAAGATGGACATCATACATGTGACAGATCATACATTGTTCTTTTGGTGCAGCTAAAGATCAGTACTTTCCCTTGGTAAGTGGGGAATGTCCATTGACATGATTTGTGTGCCATCACTGTCGCAAGCATTCCTTGAACCTACATGTTCGCCTGTGTCCCTTTCTCTTTTGGCAAAATTTGTACACTGCTGTTTCATGCATGGTCTACCTGTGTTCATCGGATGATTTCTGTATTCCCTAACATATATATGCATGCCAATCTGTGTATGGAATAGGACATTTGCAATGGGGCTACATTTCATGTAATGCCACAGACAGAAATGTGTCACCATTGATTGATGGTTGACACATGCCTTCAACCGTCGTTGCAGGTCATTTGGCATGCTCAATTGCAGTAGCAATGAGGGACAAGATGTGTATGACTAGATGTTTTGGCCACAATGTGCATTCCCAGGCCATTGATATGACATCATGTAGCAAAATGCACTCAACATGTGTTATGGGGAATGTTTGTAACATGACTGTTGTCATGCATCATGGAGTGGCCTGCAGTTATGTTGGAATCACATGTGGTTGGGTACAACCATTAATCCACAGACATCTGGGTTTTGCAGGACCAAAATGGAGACAGTGATGTAGCTTTGCATTGGGCAACGTGTTGAGGGCCTCCTACAAGTACTTTCAAATCTCTGGGCCTCTCCAACATCCAAAGGAATAATGGCATTTACTGATGCAATCAGAGTATGGAAATTTTAACTGATGCCAGATATTAGTGGTGATTTTCCTGCGGCTTGCTGATTCATTGTGTTGTGGATTTTAGGGACATATCGCCCTGTCAATTTTCACACAATGTCTACAGTGTATATTTCCAGTGCTAAATGTGTGGCATATCTGAGCAACATTAGTACTACCCCCATGACTCCATTGGGACAGTTGGTGAAGTGTGCATTGTTGTTATGTTTCCAGTGTGCCATGAGTATTTCCACGTCACCTTCTCCAGAATACTGTACTGTTGTCAGCATCATGACATGTTCTGGGAGCATCATTTTGCATTGTTGTGTTATTGGGTACATGACAAATAAATGTCTGCATGACCTTATGTACGATTTGTGTGATTTGTGGGAAGGAAGTTGGTTTTGGGCTACTATTGTATGACAACAGGTAACTGAGATATGCTCCATGAGGCAAAGCACTGAAAGTGATGTGGTATCCACTTGTTCAGTGGTTACTATGATTACACAACTTCAAAATGCAGGGGTGGAGTTGGTTGCTGGGGCCTACTTGACATCATGATAATGTTTGCTAATCAGAGCTGTTGTTCAAGTGCGATCAGGAAAATGTGGTAAACCTTTTCCTCTTTGTATTTTTAGCATCAGCCCAGGCCAGCTAAGGAGACAGGGCACAACCAAGTAGGAAACATCTGGCCACGGTACCTCCGGTCAAGGCTCCATCGCCACAGAGGGACCCAGTGGCCCAGGCTGTAAGAGGAGTGCCACGGAAGAGACCAAATCTACATCCTCATCATTGGATTCTACCTCCAGTGGCCACTCCCTATTGGTGGTGGAGATCTCATCGGGAACTACTCCTGTACCATCTTTATCTGCCACCCCCAGTTCTATCTCCACCCTCCCTGTTGCTCCCCACCCAGTTGGCTGTGCCCGCTCACCCAAGAGGGTGGGGGTCTCCTTTGCCACAGGCCCCGAGTGAGGAGGCTATTGACCTCCTGAGGAACATCTCTGTGGGTCAGACTGCCATTGTGAATGACATCCAGGGGTTGGCCAGCAAAATTCAGAAGACCAATGCTTTCCTAGAAGGCATTCATAGTGCCATGTCTGGCCTACAGAGATCTTTTGAGGCTCTGGCCTCCTCACTGACAACAGCCAGTAACATTATGCCCCCTCCACCCCCCTTTTCCTAGTCCAAATCCCCCTTCCCGTACCTATTCCAAGCACACAGTCACATCCTCAGGCACCCACCTCATCATACACAGGCAGTACACATAAGCCCAAACACTACAAGACACACTGGCAAGCAGACACACAACGTACACCCACAAACACAACATCAGCTACCATTTTAACAGACACTCCCACTGACCCCTCACACAATATCCAGCACACCCACAGGACCCAGATAGAAGCATACCTCACACATGCACACACCCAAGACATCTACTCCCACACACCGGATGACCACTCCTTCAACCTCCAAATCCCTAATCCCTTCTAATGACCATTCCTGTGTTCCAAAGGAGAGTTTCATTTTTGAGCTTGCCCTTTCCCCTGTTCCCTCCAAACCCCATTCAAATCCAAGAGGCCCAACCCACCCTAACCCATCCCTTCCACTTCAAAGACCTCCCTGTCACACCTGCCCCCCTGAAAGCACCCATACCCCTCCCCAAGAAGAAGCTCGACCCTCCTAAGAAACAGTCTACCCCTCCCAAGCCTACCCATCCTAAATCCGACTGCCCCACAAGGATGATCACTGAGATGCCTGCCTGCTCACTTCATGCCCTTTCCTGTGGAGGTTCCCTGGCAGTTATAGGAGTCAAGTGTGGACACAGTACTGTGAAGAGACTTTAACATGGACTCGCCAATGGCTTTTGCTATTATGCATTTTTTGTTTAATAAACCCAAATAGTTGTTTTTTGGGTACACATCTGCAATTCCTTTTCAACTTTTATGTTGTTCCTGAGTAACTTGTGTCGTCTGCCTACAGTTGTGTGTGTTTTAGCCTGCTTGCTGATCCATTTGATGTTGTTTGCAATATCTGACTTTGTGGGCAGTGCTGGTGTCACCCAGGACAAGGGTAGATGTTGACTGTATGGGTATGTGCTTGTTAATGAAATTGTGGTGTCAGTGCATAGTGTCATGTTTGATATGGTAAGTATTTCATCTTGTGTCGTCCAATGTCAGCATGTATGGTGTTAGACTTATCCCCCTGATATGGATTGTAGATTCATCTCATGTGTGGCACCTAGAGTTTTCTTTGTGCAAACATGAAGGGTGTTCAATTGTGCTGGATTCCTTGACAATTGACTGTGCATGTGTACATTTTGCTGTGTGTGTCTTGAAACAACTTCATCTAGATGTCTGTCCCATGCAGTTGTATTTGCTTTCTTGACTTGCAGTTCCACATTCTGCAGATAGGCATGTCACTTGTCTCTACTATTGTTTGTCCCTGAGATACATGTAGGGCTAGTTCTTGTGCAAATGTTGTTATAGGGGGGTGTGCAAAGTGTAATGTTTTCCAGTGCAGTACCTTTCCATGAGGACTCCTAATGCCCCCATCCCTATTGTGCAGGTATTGTTTGCATTGTGAGTTTTGGATATTTGTCTCTCTGATTATTGTGCATCCAATTGTCCTTGCATTGTGTTGCAATGTGGGTGATGTGGGGGTCCATTACAGGGTTCTTTCATGGGAGGGGTGTTTGTGTTCCATGACACATCCATACATATGTGTGTTGAATTCAACAACAGTCCATGACATTTGTGCAATGTGAGGTGTCAGCTGTGTTGGTAGATGTGATGTTGCTGGGGGGCAGGACAAAAAGGTCACGAGGACGAAGAAGGGAAAACAATCAAATAAAAAATAACAACAAACAGAACTTTCCTGTCTGACACCAGCTGCCTTACTCCTCTTCTTCCCTCCAGATGATGTTGGTGTCCCAGGACTCACTGAGACACCAGCACAGGCTCCCCCATGCAACCCCAGCACTGCTGTCATGCTCTACCTAGCATGAGAATAGCGCCAGGATTGGTCTAAGCAGCGTGTTCTGCCACTCAGACAGTGCATGGGAGTCAGTGCAGTTTCTCCAACCCGGCTGTGCAACACAGCCGGGTTGGAGAAACCTAAGCGCACATGTCTGTTTGGCAAGCTAAGATTGCCAGACAAACAGACATGTGCACGTAGTGCACTCCACTCGTCCTTTCTCCTTCCTCCTCCTAGTGCCCAGCCCAAGCCATTCCCTCACATGTTTGATGAGCCAGCAGCTGAAAAATAAAATGATAGTAAACTATTGTTTTATTTTTCAGCTGCTGGCTCTTAGCTCTGTATACTATTACAGTAGTCTGCCATTGCACACGAGCCACCCCTGCACGCTGTGTTTTTGGTGTTGTGTGACACACTGTTGTGTACACTTCACTGTCCCTATGTCTAAGATGTGCAGAGATGTGTTTTTTGTGTAGTGTTGCAGTGCAGTGTGGGTGACCTGCCCAAAGGGGACGTTTAATAGCTGTAGATGCGTCCTTCTTTGTGAATAACTCCGACTGTGGACACAACGACAAGTGTACTTGGTGCCTGTACCATGACCCCCATCTCATGTGGATGACGGAACGACAATCTGTTGGTGAGCGTAATGACACAGGTAGGTATGTGTGTGTGTACTTACCGTTGGTTCCATTCACAGCGGCATGGATTTTGTGCACCTTTGATTAGCAACAACAGCGGAGGACGTGTGGGCTCCATAGCGGCATAGGAAATGTAACGCTGCCTGCAAGTGAGTTTCTCCCTTTATACTCTCCGTTTCCACCTGCTGAGACATGGTGGTTGGACCTCCACGGTCACTTTGGCGGTGTGAAATCCCATAATGTGTTCGGGGGAAACACAGGTTTCTCCAGCCTGTTTGTGCTGCCTCATCAATGGGGTGGTCTGTGCTGCCTGGCAGTGCCAGAGGGACTGTGGCGGTCTTTGCTCCATAGGCCCACATGACTTGTAATACAGTGGTCCGACCACCAAGTTAATGGTGGTCAGACCGTCACTGTCGCCATGGCAGTGCACGGACCGCCAGACACGTAATAGGGCACTTGGGGCCAGATGTACAAAACCTTTTGCACGTCACAAACAGTGATATTTGATGTTTATGACGTTCAAAAAGCACATCGTGATGCCCAAGCCTCGTTTAGCGATTCGGTAACCTGGTTACCGAATCGCAAAACGGGACTGCGAGTCGCAATTAGGAAGGGGTGTTCCCTTCCTAATTGCGAGTCGCAGCACAATGTTGTATTGTTTTGTGACCGCGAACGTGGTCGCAAAACAATCGCAGTTAGCATCCATTTCAAATGGGTGCTAACCCATTTGCAAAAGGGAAGGGGTCCCCATGAGACCCCTTCCCCTTTGTGAATGGCATTAAAAACATTTTTCCAGAGCAAATGTTTCATTTTTAGTTTTTGTAATGCATCTCATTTTCCTTTAAGGAAAACGGGCTGCATAAAAAAAAAAAAAAGCTGCTTTATTAAAAAAGCAGTCACAGACATGGTGGTCTGCTGTCCGCAGCAGGCCACCATCCCTGTGAATGCCGCCACTCACAAGGGTGTCGCAAATTGTGACCCACCTCATTAATATTAATGAGGTGGGCCTTTGAGACCCCCTTGCGAGTCGCAGATGGTGTCAGGGACACCATCCTACATTCTGAATTGCGACTCGCAAATTGCGTTTGCCCTGACTCGCAATTTGCGGGTTGCAATTCAGAATCAATTCAGAATCTACCTACATCTGGCCCTTAGTGATTGCTTGTGGGCCATTCAGAAATAGATGAACAAGAACTCCCTGAAATTCAATGGTAAAAAACCCTAGCTTCTTGTGGGGAACAGTGCGGATCATTAGGACAATACTCACCTTCTAGGATGCCCCTCTCTCCCTGCACCTACTGCTCACTAAGGTGAATTAAATGAATGTCATTCTTACCCAGAAGGTTCCTGAAAATTAAGGTCAGTGACCCTTACTCCAGTTTATTTCACCTACTTCCTACTCTAAGAACGATTTTGCCACGCTTCTGAAGAGGCACATGCTACAGTCATTGCCTCGAGTAGCTCCTTGAGGTTATACTATTACAGTAGTCTGTACCTTGGTATACAAACTCATCAACTGACTCTTCTAAGGAGATGGCAACATGTTGCAATGAGGCTTGGGCTTCTGAGGCATGAAAAGCCTGCATTGGCTGCCTGCAAGACAGCAGGTGAAATTTACATTTATTTGCGGGGTTATAACTCCTTTTATGTCTTTGAGGTTTTGGAACTTGCAAACTATTTCTGAAAATACACAAACTAGCTAGAGCTCTCTGGTTAGAGAATGTCTTCCTGCTCTGGGTTCTGTAAATCCTCATGGCTCTCTTTTTGATATCCAACCCCCATCTTATAGAGCAATTTTCTACTTCATACTTACAAGGTTGACAATCATGAAAGTTTTACGGAATCCCTAAAGGCTTTCCAGTTTCTTTTCCTTTTCTGTCATTGTTGGCCTTTCCAGAATATAACTGAATTTGTCACAGTGCAATAAAGCCATTCTTAATGTTGGAGCTGACAAACAAAAGATCAGAAGACCAGAGAGGTTCACATCCCAATATGTAGAATGCGACAAAATTGCTGGGGATCACCTAACTACATGACCCCCAGCAAAGGTATTTACATCCTTCAAATTGAGCCAAATGAGGCAATTTTAATGACTTTGAGATAAATACATGACAATCAATCTTTGAATTACTTTAGTGTAGTACATTCAGTATTCCTCTTGATTAGTCCCACAGGATTAGTGTTTTGTTTGCTATTATTACCTTGGTCCCTCTGAGGAGATAGGGCAGGAAGTCTGCCTTTTCTGCATGGTCACCCAAGATTTTTCACCTTTTGCTATGCTATTTTTTTGTGGCATTAGAGCTCTCTGCATGTTAACCTTGCTAACCAGTGGTAAAATTCCTGTGTTCCCCCTTTAAACATGATTGAATTGGCACACTTCTAATCGGTATATTTAGCATGCCTATAGGTCCCTAGAGAGTAGTACAAAATGTACCCAAGGGGTTGGAAGTTAAATTCCATATGTCATTAGCGATCCACTATAGTGGCAGTGCAAATGTGTCTTCAGGCCTACCACTTAGCCTGACTGTAACAGTGCAAACATGCACTGCAACCTTTCAAAATAAGCCTTTTTAAAATATTAATGTCACCCTCATGCAGGCCTTGTAGCACCAAATGCAGGGTGCATGGTATTTAAAAGTAGGACATGTAGAAATGTAATATTAACATCCTTACAGTGACTAACTCCCAAAAGCTATCTTCACTGTGGTACGCTGAACTGTCATATTTAGAAAAACAGAGTGTAGATTAAAATTCTAATACTGTATCTCAGTAATGTCACCAGCTGGAAAAACAAATTAAATAACTGTTTTTAAAGTTATTTAAACTCCACATCAATGGTGAAGTCAGGTGTTTAATAAATATTAGGGAAAGTAGCTTTTAAAATGTTACCTTTTTCCTGCCTGAAGTTCCTGGAGGCTAATTTGCACTGGCTCTCCAGCTTCTCTCAGTCAGTATATTAGCCTTAAGTAGGCCTAAAAACAATGTTAAATGCTTCCCAGGAGCAAACAATGGACTGACTTGAATAGGCAGAGGTGACTTATCTGAACTTGGCAGACTATGCTGTATGGAGGCTGTGGGCATCTTTTTTAACACTACAGTGACATTTTAGAGCCTGTTTTCAGTAAGGCAAACAAGAACTGCTGTAAAGGTGGGTAGAATTAATCCCAGAAACTTTTTCCCCATTGGTTAGGGAGTGCCCAGAAATACTTCCCACCAACAAGCCAGTGACAACCATAAATCAGGGACCTCCAGACACCTACTTTAGAGCAATTTCTGGACCTGCAGAAGAATAACAGAGGACTGTGCCGATGTCTGCAATGTGAGAGGAGCACTGAGGGACTAGACCTGATCCCTCTTGTATCCAGTACAAAGAAGTGGACTCCAAGGGTCAGTTTGCTAACCCTTTGAGTGGCTGCAGCCAGAAAAAAGGCTGCAAGAGGCGTTTTCCTGAAAGTACCCAGCTGACCAATGATAACTGGATCTGGACTGGTCACTGCAGTTGCCTTTTGTCTGACACACTGTGAATTTCTAAGTACCTCCCCTGAAGTCCTGAGGGCCTTCTAATGGGTGGGATTGGGACTTAAATGACTCAGGGTGTGATTTAGAAATTGACAGACGGGTTACTCTGTCACAATGGCGGCGAATGTCTTGTCAGCCAAAATCTAAATCCCATTAAATCGTATTGGATTTAGATTTCGACAGATGGGATATCCATCATCATTGTGATAGAGTAACCCGTCTGCCAATAACCCTAGGTCCCAGTCTCCTATTTTCCCTTAAATCAGTAAAACCTCACATGCCTGGTTCCCTTTCTTGTTTTTTTTGTTTCATTTTGTTTATTAAATATAACTCTATTTTTCTGATTTGATTTGAGGAGTTTATTGTCTTGCATTTTGTCTTTATTACACTTTTGCATAAATACTTTACACATTGCCTAAGTTAAGTCTGCCTCTCTGCTCCATGCCATAGCTACCAGGGGATTTAGATCAAGTTAATTTAGTGACTTTCCGGGATCCCCAAGACAAGGGCTATGCTTGTTCCTTGAGGTGGGTAATAATCCAAATGGGATGGTAGAGGTTTCATTGGAAAGGGGAGAATCTCCCTATTCCAATGGTACCCTTCCCTAGTGGATCCCTCCCTGGGGATCGCTGCAGGAGGGTGATACCCAAGCAGGGATCCACCCACTAGGCACCAGGTAGAGGGAAGCAGCCCCCTTCCTGACCCATTCAGTCTTTCTCCCCCCCTGAGGAGTAAATGTGGGTCATAGCCCCAAATCTGCCCATTCCGGGGGGGAGAGAGGGCAGAAAGCCCACTAGGCACCAGGGATTTTTATTTAATATTACATAGGGTGGGGGCTGCCCAAAATGAGCATACCAACTATTAGTCTTTTCTGCCCCCGAGGGTTGCATTACCTATGCAATGAGCTGGCTGCATTTAGGTGGGTCAGATTTGGTTTTTATCTAATAATTTACATAATTCTGTAGCAAAATAGATATATAGCCATGTATCACCCAGGCCTCCCGCCAACCCCTTAAATCCACTCTCCTGCGTGACCCAACATCACCATTAGTAAAACAAAAAATCACATTTTCTGGGGTTAGAGATCATAAACTCTTGGCCATATTTTATTTACAACAAAATCATAAATCAGTCATCAATCAACACAATTTACGCAATAACTCCCATCATATTTACATGTTAATCTACATTTGTAGATGTCTAGCCTTAACAGAGTACGCTAATACATCTGATTTCCTAGCATTAACTAAAGTCCATTCTTGCTTATCCAATTCAGTGACTGCGGATGTGATCATGACTGAATCCTAAGGTGACACCCCAGTCCCTATTCCTCCCCACAGCTAGGTAGCCCTCGGGTAGGCCCTCCATATGGGAGCACCCTACCCTCCCCTTTAATCTTCTTAGGAGTATTTCCTGTGCAAGGGGACCTGACTACCTGACAGGATACTTACCTCGGGTGCCCCTCCACCCTCAGCCTCCACCCCTCCCCAAGGGCCAGTGCTAGCTTCAAGACCTTTGCACATGCATGGGTGGTTGACCCTCGGGACCAGATGCCAGGGACCACTCGCAACCCCCCACACTCATGGATATCATCTTTAATTCCCAACCAGCACCCCTTGAAGGGTCCCATTACCTTGAGGTACTGCTCAGGTAAGAAAAAGGTAAACCTAATTCTCCCACCAATCATGATCTTGCCCCGCCACAGGCCAGCATAGTAGACCGACTAGCCGGCCTCCTCCCTCCCGCAGTCACTCTTCTACCAAGGGCAGTGGATTAAGTAAGCCAGAAAGTTTTCCAGAAACATGCCATTGCTAGCCCTCGATAGGTGCAACCCACCCTGAAGGAAGAAATGCTCCCCTGGCATGTAGCCATGTGAAAGGACATCCAGCCTTGGTGGTCTGAATAACTTGGCTGCCTTGTAGTCTAGCCTTTTCACACAGTCATTAAGGGGAAGATTTGTGGAAAGTGGTGTTGCACTGAGTGCAGCTCCACTTTCCCTGTGCCGCTTTGCTCCCCCCTACCACCACTATGTTTGTATTGTATTTAAAATACGGCACATCATTGCGCAAGGTAGAGGGCAATAGTGTAATTTAAATTGAATCTATTGATGTACTCTGTAGGGGTAGAGCCAAAATATTGGCGCTACTTCTGCAGAGTACACAGGGGACCATTAAAAATAATAAGAATCCCTCTTATAATGCCTGCTCTGAGCAGGCGTTAAAAGTGCCATAAAAATGCCCCTATGGGCCTTGACTGTTATGCCACCCCTCCACTGAAATCAGGGGATGATATTCAACTAAGCGAGCACTGCATTCAGAAACTTTTTTACCAACCACCCAACTTCCAAGACCACCAGCTCAATAAGCTGCCACTGTCAAAGGGAAACCAAGTCATTGCCCTCTAGATGTAAAATGATGAGGCCCGATGCGAGCACCCCTGAGGCAGCCTCGAGACCACCACCAGCCTCAACTGAGTAAGGCAGAGCCCACCACGACTGTAGAAACCAATGCAGTATCCTGCCTTTAATTCGTGTGACGCAAAGGCACTCCTTACAGACAGTTCATCTGCGCATCGCACATAAGAGTGGCCGATGACCCAAACATCCATGGCCATTGCAGCTCCTGCATAAACTGGAACCCTCGGGACTTCCAAAAGACCACAAAGGCCACCTAAGGGGGAGAGCAGGATAGGACAAAAAAGTAAGAGGCGGGGCACTCACAGCATATACAGTCTCACATATCTCTTGTACAATCCCAAAACCACCTGCCAATCTTCCTGACTACTGAACCTGAAAGCACCATTGCCACAGCCACTGTGGCAGCCCCAATCCTAAAGGAGTGAGTACCAAATTCAGAGGCATCAAACACCCGATGCAGATAATGCCTGCTTGAGTATTTGTGAAAACTGATACATGGCCAGCAATGTGCCATCCGCGTGCCACTAACCCTGGGGCCGCTGAGCTAAGAAGACCTCCAAATTATAAACCGGACAGCACACACTACCCGGAGCCCTTCGCAACAGTATGTGGTCACTCTTTACTTTTTGATCTATCTTAGAACGAGGGATGTTGATTGTCAGGGCCCTCGCCCCATCCAACCAATGAATGTCTGCTAGCTGTAATCCTGTTGCACCATCCCTCTTGTTTCTGGCCACCAGCTTATCAAGTCTGAGCCCCCTATAGAAGGCCAAGGTAAAAGCCACCCTAAAAAAGGCGGTCTCCACCACAGGGTTACATATACCCCTGAAAGTCCCCAAGATAGCTATTAGCTTTACCACACCAATGGGACACCTAGGATCCAGTCTGGCACCCTGAAGCAGCTGCAAACACTTCAGAGCCCTCCTTACCAGGAAAGATTTCATCCCATCAGGTGTCCGCGCAGTTGAGCAAAGAAAGATATGGAGGCGGTGTAGCATCTGGTGCATGCGACCGATCTCCCCTCCTCTCTAAGGGTCCCCAAAAAATCCATAACTGACGATGCATCAGACCAGCTAGACAGGCCTACTTGCCCAAGGAATTTTCAATAGGCTGCGAAAGCTCCCTCATAGGCCCTCCTGGTTTTGTGTCTAAACTGGCTGCTACGAGGTCTGGTAATCTTGGGCACCAATCTGCCACAGTTGCTCCAGGAAGGGCATTGGGAATTCCTCCACTTTTGGGTGGTGGAACATGAAAAAATGGGAGAGGTCATCAGTGGCATTATTCAAAACACCAGGCATATGCTTAGCTCTAAAAAGTGCATTCAACCGCTTACACAGAAGCACCATTTTTTTCAGCAGTCTCAGGATCATTCTGCGCTTGGCAGCTTGTTGATTTATAAACTTCAACACCGCCATATTGTCTGACCAGAAAATCACAGACTGGTTGCTGAAATGCTCAGGCCATACTGACAAAGCCACAAGAATCAGGAACAGTTCCAGAAAACCATTATTAGCTACTAGGCCAGACTGAATCCACTCCATAGGCCACCACTGCGCACACCAAGCCAGAGCAAATATGGCCCAAGCTCTTCACTGCCCACTGCATCTGTAAAGAGACCTAACTCCTCATTGGACCTAGGCTGACTCGGCGACACAACTGCCCCATTAAAGTCATTCAGTAATGACTCCCAAATCCTCATATCCTGTTTGATTGTGCTGGAAAGTTTTGTATGGTGATACTTTACTTTCAACCCTGACATGGCCTGAGCAATGGACCAAGAGAAGGGGCACCCCTTGGGAATGATCTGCAGAGTGAAATTGAGTTGCCCAACAAAGCTTTGCAAACTGATGGAGCGTGACTTTCGTAGCCCTAAGACATGCTCGTAAAGTCTACTAGAAATCATTGACCTTGCCCATTGAAAGTCTGGACAACCCTGCCATAGAATCTAATTCTATAGCTAAGAACTCAATCATGATGGAGGGGCCTTGCCCTATGCTAGTGGGGCAGAAAATCATCCAGGTGATGAAGCACCCACTGGTGTCATGACTTGTGTCTAAAGATACAGTCAAGAAATGTACAAAATTTCTCAAAATAGAAACAAGACACTGAGCAGCCTATTGGCATACACTTGTCAACTTGACCACAGAACTACCCAGTTGCTCCCAGACATTACATTCCTCCGAGATAGAATAATCGGAAGAAACAGATAAACGTCAACCGAGCAAACCAACCTTACATTTTTACGAAGAAGTCAGAAGACATCATCTTGGCAGGACACAAGACAGTCACACAAAACCACCAGGTACCACAATAGAGGAGCCAAAAACACCAGGTATACAGACAACAACACTCAGCAAGGAAGCCAGACACAGAGATCAAATAAAGAATTAATTGTCAATCTATCAGATGGACTTGGTCCATCTAGTCATACTTTCTACATAATTATCAATATGGCGGCCAACTAGAACGCTGCGTTTTTGACCTCAGGATCACTCCTGGGATTTCGGTATTATACAAACGGGTAAGGGATACCAACTGTAATTACAACTGTGACAACTAAAGTAGGACTTGGTCCATTTAGTCACACTTTCTACATAAATAGCAACACGCTCACCCGCATTTAATATGGCGCCCAACTAGAACGCCGCATTTTCGACCTCAGGATCAATCCTGGGATTTCGATATTATAAAACGGGTAAGGGATACAAACCATAATTATAACTGTACATAAGCATTTAGATTATATTGGGAATGTTTTTTAACCCTTCAACAACACTGAAACTTGATTGTCACTGTTGACCTACGTCTGTAGACATAAACACTGCTTGTAAGAATTACGAGTAGTGTCTATGTCAGAAACACAACCATTTTAATTTCATGTTGTTTCAATTTATAACTTTCTCTGGACAATTAATAAAACCTCTTCTGTCATTCTTACTTGGGGTAACTAAATTATGTGTGGTACATCCATATACATTCTCTGTTATTCTCATTTGACAAAGAATTATGCACTTTTATAAGAAATGTCTTAGGACATGTCCTGCTAATTACACCATTACTAGGTCTTGCTCTGCCTTTCTAACCATTTCAAAGTGCAGCTAATTAATTTGTTAGTAAATGTACCATCATTCAATTTCTTGTATTTAGATCGCCTGCATTTGAAAAAATGAACTACCTCTGATGAATAACTCAATGGTACAATTTTCTTTTCGATTATGATTATAAAGACCTTCATGACTGACTAACTTATGATGACCACCTTGAAACACTCATGTGATTCCTTCACCTTATCACGCAGTGCCAGCGCCAATTTTACTCCATCACTGATTTTGGACTTTCTAACTTCACTATTGAATGGACCTTTTTTGATACTTCTTTAATTTGATTAACCCCCAATGTGTTTTTGACAATTACTACTTCATTTTCTTCTCTTCCACAACTTTTCACTAGGCTATGGGACTATTTCCTAGTTGAGATCACTACTCATTATTTTCTTCCTCTCTTCTCTCCTTCTTCCTTAGTTTACCTAAAATTGTGCACTCATGGGTGATATCTATGCATGATCCCCACCATCATTCTGTTTCATGAATCCTACAAATTTTTGTAATCTGATCAGACCCCCTTTCATTATTTGCAACCTTGTAAAAGCCCTAGGTGAACACACCACAAGGGGCGAAACACGTATCGGCGGTCTCTTCTTGCAACCTTCAGAATATTTTCCTATGCCGGGATGCAATAAATGCACCTGAATCAAATAATGTGGATTTGATGTATTATTGTCTGCATGCAACCTGAAATTATACTACAACTCTCAAAATCATCCAAGTTGGTTCTCAACTTTAGTACTTCTAAATGCTTGTTTTTCCTGGGGAAAACTGGCCCAAACCCCCACCTGACTTCCCACTTTTCAAATCAACATTTTTGGGCATTCCTGAGGAATGGAAATCTGGAACTTCTTCCTTACTGTTTGTACTGTGCAAAGTCTCCGTCCCATCAAGCCTGACAAATTATCTATTCTTTGATATTTTTATTCCCAGACTAATATGGTGAATTATGCAAGCAGACGAGAACAAAGAAGTAGCAGACTCGACCAAGTATTCAATATCTCTGGTGCTGGCCTGAATCGATCTAACACTACAAACTTATCTTCTGCAAAAAGTACTTTTCTAGCTCTAGAACGAGCCGTCAAAAAAGAAACATCAAAATGGTGGGAAGCAGCCTCACTTAAAAAATATCTTGAACATGACCTGATACCACGGGGCTTGAGAATCTTAATCTTTCCTCCAGTTGACACTCCATCTCAAGAAAGACTTCAACAGTGGGAAGCTAACTTACAATTGGCTTCTAACAATATGATACGACAATTAATAGATATAGCTCAAGAAGAATATGAAAAACATCGACAGGAAGTAGATACTTTAAACAAACAAATTGAGGAGGCTAATTGGGGT
The DNA here is from genome assembly GCF_031143425.1 of Pleurodeles waltl. Lineage (NCBI taxonomy): Eukaryota > Metazoa > Chordata > Amphibia > Caudata > Salamandridae > Pleurodeles > Pleurodeles waltl. The sequence continues at coordinate 782,220,320 of NC_090439.1, forward strand.
GATTTTTCTGTGAAGAACTATGATATCCTCAGCAATGTCATAGAGCAATATGAAGAGGACATTATTCAGAGAAAAAACAGGAAATTTAGACGCGATTTAACCGACTCACAACTTGGAAGAGTTTACACTTTTGGCAAACAATATAACAACATAAAGGCATCCAACTTGACCACAGAACTACCGAGTTGCTCCAAGACATTACCTTCCTCTGAGATAGAATCATCGGAAGAATCAGATAAAGTCAACCCAACAAACCAACTGTAAATTTTTACGAAGAAGTCAGAAGCCATCGTCTTGGCACGACACAAGATAGTTGCACAAAACCACCAGGTACCACAATAGAGGAGCCAAAAACACCAGGTATACAGACAGGAACATGCAGCAAGGAAGCCAGACACAGAGATCAAATAAAGAATTAATTGTCAATCTATCAGATGGACTTGGTCCATCTAGTCATACTTTCTACATAATTAGCAACACGCTCACACGCGGCTTTTGCCACGTTCAGTATGGCGCCCAACTAGAACGCTGTGTTTTCGACCTCAGGATCACTCCTGGGATTTCGATATTATATAAACGGGTAAGGGATATCAAACATAATTACAACTGTGACAACTAAAGTAGGACTTGGTCCATCTAGGTGCACTTTTTACATAAATAGCAACACGCTCACACACGGCTTTTGCCGTATTCAATATGGCGCCAAACAAGAACGGCGCGTTTTTGACCTCAGGATCACTCCTGGGATTTTGGTATTATAAAACGGGTGAGGGATACCAACTATAACTATACCTGTACATAAGCATTTGGATCATAATGGGAATGTTTTTTAGCCCTTCAGCAACACTGAAACTTGATTGTCACTGTCGACCTACGCCTGTAGACATAAACACTGCTTGTAAGAATTACGAGTAGTGTCTATGTCAGAAACACAACGTTTTTCATTTCATGTTGTTTCGATTTATAACTTTCTCTGGACAATTAATAAAACCCCTTCTGTCATTCTTACTTAACTAAATTATATGTAGTACATCCATGTGCATTCTCTTTTTTGATACTTCTTTAATTTGATTAACCCCCAATGCGTTTTTGACAATTACTACATAAATTTCTTCTCTTCCACAACTTTTACACTAGGCTATGGGACTATGACCTATTTGAGATCACTACTCATTACTTTCTTCCGCTCTTCTCTCCTTCTTCCTTAGTTTACCTAAAATTGTGCACTGATGGGTGATATCGCTGCATGATCCTCACCATCATTCTGTTTCATGAATCCTACAAATGTTTGTAATCTGATCAGCCCCCCTTTCATTATTTGCAACCTTGCGAAAGCCCTAGGTGAACACACCACAAGGGGCGAAACACGTATCGGCTGTCTCTTCTCGCAACCTTCAGAATATTTTCCTATGCCGGGATTCAATAAATGCACCTGAATCAAATAACGTGGACTTGCTGTATTATTGTCTGCATGCAACCTTAAATTATACTACAACTCTCAAAATGATCCAAGTGGGTTCTCAACTTCAGTACTCCTTGATACTTGTCAAAATAGTAAGCCCCCTCAAACCCTGAATTGAAAACCCAGAAGATGGAAATAGTCCAGGTGGATGGGTAGCAGCCTAAAGGCAGATTCACTATCTGATTATGTCATGAGAACCCCAGGCCTCATCTTCCTGAACATCTCAATTGCCGGAAAAAGCTACTCATACCTGACTGGGCATAAAGCCCCATCAATAGCTTCCTTCACGTACGGGCCCTTTGACCCTGACAGGTTATGGATCAATCTGAACTCCCATGGATCTTTCTTAGGGAACAGACATAATCTTACATGGGGACTAGGTCAAAGTGACCCGCTATGAAAGCCAAATTTACCTCCTGGAGGAACTTTGCCTTGGTCACCTTTGGGTTGGATCTCAGAGATTGCTGGTTCCTACAGTGGGGTAAGCCTACACAGCCTGAACCGGGATCTTAAAACCGTCCTTGAAGCCCTCATACAATAGCTGTGCAGTGGCATGGTTGGTGTAAGTATTTGACCAAAGGACCACAGCCAGCAAGTTAATAGGGGAGGGAGTCTTGCCAAAAACAAAGTCATCAATCCTGTTTCTTGCTACCTTTATCTTGTGATTTTTTTAAGCACTTGAATCTGGGGTGGGAAGCCTGATCAAAGAATGAACAGCAGTGCTTGAAACGACAGGTCCCAGGGGGCTAGGAGCATGTGCACCGGGTAAAATCCAAACAGACCCCCTTTTCATGCTGCCCCACCACCATGCCCGAGACAGCTCCTGTCCCTGCCCGAAAGTGATGACCGCCGCACCCTTTGGTCGGCTTATATGTCACAGCCAAGCAATTACATCAATCTGGTACCACCCTAGGGTGGACCTATTGGCTTTAATCCTCTTAAATACTTTATGGTAATCCTTCCACACCATGCCACCATACTCATCATGCGCACCCACAATTCTATTCTGATGACAAGCCAGCTGAGCCCCCCATATCATTGACACTCTCCACCAGAATGGCCTGATATGTCGAGAAAGCCCTCACCCAGTTGACCCAATGATTCTTCAACCTTCTTCTTCTGAGGCCAACGGGCGCATTGCCTACAGCACGCACATTCCTTACAGCGCTTAACCCCCTCTTTGTCTGATTTGTCAACAACTAGATCAAAATTTGAACAAAAGCCCCCTTCCAAATTTCCTCTTTCACCTCCATTGGCACATGCAGTCCTAGGCTCTCATGCTCGGAGCGAATCTCTCCTAGGCCCATAGGGGGCAAAGAGGGTCCAGTCCTGAATTTGCCATTCCCTGGGCAGGAGGAGATATCAGTGTAGTCACTGCTCTCCCAGGTCCGGCGATGCTCACTGTAGTGCTCACTGCTGCAGGCGCTTCGCCTGAGGGCTGGGCGGGTGTCACTGGCACATGGGCAGCCTGACTTTCCACTAGGACTGATGAGAAGGGGGCAGATAAGTTTTCTTTGCCCCCATACGGGGCCCAGGCCCTACTATGCTTCACTGTGACCCCAAGCACCCTTTGTAGTACCTAATTGAGAAATCAGGCACCAAGCTCTTTCTGTAACATCACCCTCACCAGTACCTGCTAGTGAACCCCCAACTAGGCTACTTGTGTTCAATGGAATTCATCACAAGCTACTAGCAGTGATTGCTTCAGCGCATCAGGCACTATTTCTCATAGTAACGTAAAGACAACTTTGTAAGTGTCAAATGCCTCTTCGTGATTAATACACAAAAGCCACCACTGCAATGCTCCCTGCACAAAAGCATTAAAATTAGTAATAAGCCTCCCCAATGCCTCATGATGTATCACTGAAATAACAGCTTTACATTTATTTTGAAAGTCAACCCATTATCTTCAAACACCAGCTAATGACTTCTGAAAATACACACATTCTTGTCTTGAATTTTGATTTTGGGAAACAAAGATTTGATTTATTCAGACAGCCAAAATATTCTCATTTAGTAGGCTGGACTGCACCCAGGAGAGCTACTTACAGGTAGCAGCAGAATGTCATTCCTCAAAATATTGGTGCCAGGTGATTCCTCAAATATGGTGCAATATTTTCCACATCAAGTCAATGATAAATCACAGTAGGTGTCACCTCATCTGCAAATAAAAACACAAATAAAAACAAATGTTTTTAACATTGTTTACAATATGTGTTCCCATCCCACTTCACCACTGGGACTTCTAAGCCTTCTTTGCAGTTCCATTAGTGGAAACATAAAATATTTTTAAACAGTAGAAGGGAAGCCAGCAAATATTGTTATTTCTGTGGTGGTCGGCAGTCATTCAACTGAGTTTTTAAAACAGTTGCGGGTTGGTGTAATTACATCCAACGTTTGTCTGTCTTTAAACATCTAAAGATACATTTCCAGAATCTCATATTCCAGTTGCCTTTGAACCATACATGGTGAAGGTTCAGCTGGTCACTGATGATAGAAGTCAGGGATTCATGGCTTCAATATAGATGAGTGAAACACGTAGAAAATCTTCCAAATATAAGAAAACATCAGTTGGAAGGTCACAGGATTAAGATGATGTGCTATCACAAATGGACCAAAACTTGACCGCAAAGTGTGGACAGGCAAAAAAACAAGAAGACAGCGAAAACGTCTCTCCAGGAGCAAAAGGAGAAAAAAATTATTGTATTTCATTAACATCTTCTTCCCACTTGACTTTTGAATGACACAGAGGCCCATATTTATACTCATTTTTTTTTACGCAAATCCGGTGCAAACTTAACTCAATATTTATATTTTGATGCTAGACATGCCTAGCATCAAAAATATGGAGTTTGTGTCATTTTAAGGATGCGTGAAACCGCCTTGCGTCAATGAGATGCAAGATAGGCTTTCCCGTCCAAAAAATGACTGAAACGCCTTAGCGCCATATTTATCCAACAGGGCAAAAATGGCGCACGGGTGGGATGCGGACCCGAAAAATGACGCAGAGGCCGATTTGTGTCAAATTTTAATGCATGGGTCAGGGCAGGCATTAAAATTAGGCAAACACACCACTACTTCAGGAAAACACACACAAGCAACATCATTGCTCAATAAGGACAACATGGAGGTGCTACTGATGCAGCATGCCAGATGACGCAGAGCACAGGACCAACTGCAGCAGCCACCACCACCCCAATGTGGCCCCCAAAGGCAATGCTGAAGGAAGGAGAGAGTCTTCAGGACCAGACAACCCTCCAGGGCCTCAGGGGACAGGATATCATCTGGAAGTATAGACTCAACTGGCAAGCCATACAGCAGCTGCTGCGCCAAATTGAGCCACAAATAACAGCCAGCCTGCAGACACCACACTATATACCACCGGTGACCAAGCTGCTAGCTGTCCTGCACATGTTGGCAAGTGGCTCTTTCCAAACAAGCAAGTGGCTGTGGCTCTTTCCAAACAAGCAAGTGGCTGCTTCCTCACCCTCCGCATGCTCCGGAAGATCTTCCGCTGGATCCCCGCGATACCAGAAAGACCGTGACCCACGCCCTCGTCACGAGCCGCCTGGACTACGGCAACAACCTTTACGCTGGGACCACCGCAAAACTCCAGAAACATCTGCAACAAATTCAAAACGCCTCCGCCCGCCTCATCCTTGACCTACCCCGCAACAGCCACATCTCCGCCCACCTGAGACACCTGCACTGGCTTCCCGTCAGCAAAAGGATCACCTTCCGTCTCCTCACCCACGCACACAAAGCCCTCCACAACAAGGGACCAGAATACCTCAACCGTCGCCCCAGCTTCTACGCTCCCACCCGTCCTCTCCGCTCCACCAGCCTCGCTCTCGCCGCCGTCCCTCGTATCCGCCGATCCACGGCGGGTGGGAGGTCTTTCTTCTACCTGGCGGCCAAGACATGGAACACCCTCCCCACCATCCTCAGGACCACCCAGGACCACTCCGCATTCCGGAGACTCCTCAAGACCTGGCTCTTCGAGCAGCAGTAACCCCTTCCCCCTAGCGCCTTCAGACCCGCACGGGTGAGTAGCGCGCTTTATAAATGTTAATGATTTGATTTGATTTGAAACAACGGGTGCCCTGGTCGCTGAGTTATCACAGGCCTCATTCTCCGTCTTCCTTCCCAAGGTCCTAGATGCCATCATCTCCCTTACACCCCGCCAGATCACCTTTCCCAACACCCAGCAGAAGCAGCAGGATATCAAACAGGGGTTTCACCAAATACATGGCTTCCCGCATGTGCTTGGTGCAATTGGCTGCACCCATGTCCGGATTGTACCACCTGCAGCAACAGATCATCTATACCCGAACAGAAAGCACACCCACTCCATAAATGTGCAGGCCATAGTTGACCACCAGGGATTGTTTACCAACATCTTGGCCTAGTATCCTGGGAGTGACATGATTCCTTTATCTTTCGCCACAGCACCATCAATCAGCACTTCTAGGATGGACGATATGGAAATGGTCTTCTTATTGGTAAGTCCATAAACCTAGCAATATACACACGCAACCCTGTAGGACACACAATACATACACCACTGCATTGACACACGGGCAGGAAGACACTGAGGTGTGACACAGGTAGTTATGTTGTACACCCTGACACAATGGGATATGGACAAATGACGGTTGCCAATAACAATAGATGGCACTCTAGAGCTACAAGGGACCAATGTCAAAGCACACAGTGACAATTACATGGCCTGCACTGGAGGTACAACTTGGAAGATGAACCATTTACTATTACATTAGGCCACATAGTCAATCCCACACCTTCCCAAGCAATAAGTACTGTGGAACGGGTGTGCAATGTGTGTTGCTGCAGGTCAAACACCATGAGACACATAGCATGATGATGTTGACTCACATGTAGGTGACACGGGAATACTGAGGCAGTCCCAACATCATACATCACTCCTGGGGCGCGGTTGCCAGGTACCTATAAGGAAGTAGACTGTGCTACGAACACATATTGATGTGCCACTAATGCAAACTGCACACTGCTGTACACATTGAAAGAGCCAATTGTCACCAAGCCAAATCAACGAGCTTCACTGATGCATTTCATCTGCAACGACATATGTCTAATTGGATGGGATGTCCAGGCCATGTACTGAAACCATATCAGAATCTATTGTGTGTGTGGAAGTATCATGTCCCCTCCAGTGAAAGCACACTAAAACATAGTGCTCACTACACAACCCATGGTACATACATACTGACCAGCAGTTCGGAAACAAAATCATAGATACCAGGTCAATAAGCCAAACACAAGTTGTCAAGTCAAACAACACACTGCAGAAAAAAACTCACAGAAGCCCAGGGTCTCACACAATACCACAAACACATATGAGTCACAGACGATGCAAGATACCAACTGCCATGCTATATGACATTCCTGTTGCAAGCACTAACAAAACACTCACTCCTATTTTCTTTTTCAGCTGATCAGGGTTACGGGATTCAGCCATGGATCATGACCCCCATTCCGCAACCCAAGCACAGCAGCAGAGCGTGCCTATAATGAGGCACATCGGAGGACACGCACCATTGTTGAAAGGACCTTTGGCATCCTGAAGTCCAGATTCAGGTGACTGGACATCACAGAAGGCAGCCTCCTATATGCCCCAGAAATGGTCTGCAAGATCATTTTGACTTGTGCCATCCTGCACAACATTTGTGTGAGGAGGAACATCCCCCTATAGGAACCCGAGCAAGAACTGCTTGAGGAGCAGGAGGAGGAGAATAGTGTCAGGGAAAGTAAGGGGGGACATCCAAATACAGCTGCAGGAAAGGGTCGCAGACAGCAGATTGTTCAAAACATTTTTCACCAATAGTCACTCTAAACACATTGTTAGGATATGTAATTAAACATCTCACTTTATCACAAAATCCTGCTCTGGTTATTTATTTCTCCATCACATGTTCTTTAGGAATGTGAGTATTACCTCAGGGAGCATGTCACAAAGACAGATCTGACTAGTTCTGATGCAAAATCACATGTGATGCGTATGATTGTACAGCAAACATCACACACATATAAAAAATAAATCTTTTGAATTTCACATATGAAGGACAAAATCATAGGACCACAGCATATGACACACATCCACATTGCCAACATGGTCTACTGTAGCGCATGACACACAACTATGACATTTCCAATCATAAGGTAAATAAGCGCCTTCTACATGAGGCAGTGGATGGGAAATATCAGTGGTCACAGGAATGTATGAATAGACCCCTGACATTAGTAAGTGTGACATTTGCTATCTCTGGAAGGAGCTTGTGTGACAAGAGGTGCATCATTTCTGAAAATGGATAGCATGAGTGTCCCAGGTATGACAACCAATGGTCACAAAACATGCTCTGCGCAGTCCATCCCTGGTTATAAGTCCTGCCACTGCCATATGTTAAGTTTCAGCTCTCTCATCTCTAGGGGGCACTGTTAATTGACTATCTGTACCCTGGGAATCATCATTAACACTCACCCAGACTCATATTCTGACTCCTGTTTGCTTCCTTTTTCCACATGGCATGCTATAGAAGAACTGCATTAGCCTACATGGACTTCAGGTCCCATAATGCACTACTTGGTAGTCGTTAAGACCTGTAATCTCCTGTCCATTGCTTCCGATGGGAAAAGTCTGGTTGTCCCTTTATACTGGATTCTCTCCTCCAGGACTTCTGAGCGAATGAAGCTGCACACACCTGTGACCTCTCTCGTACAGCCCAGCCATGTGACTCTGCCCTGGCCTTGCTGCTGCCTGGAACTGCTTAGAAGTGCCATTCCCTGAAGCTCCTCGTCGTGCATTGGAGTACAATTAATTTGTGTACCAGAGCCCTTGCTGGATATTGTTACAGTCCTGATTACGCCTGAACATGCTCTCTGTTTACACAGTGCTGTTCCTGCTTGTTCCAGTTAGACTCTGCTCCGTGTTTCTCAGCCTTGTTCATGTTTGTTTCTGCCAGAGACTGCTTTCTGTTACCCAGACCTGTTCCATCCTTTGCATCAACCAGACCCTGTTTCCTGTGCCTGGCTTTGCCTCCTAGTTGGTTCCCTTGCCTTCTGTTTCCTCTTGGGGTATCGTGTCTGGTAAGTGTCCTATCAGTCCTCACCTGCTTAGAAGTGTTTAACTTTGTATTTGATCTGGCACCGCATTTCCAGGAGGCTAATCCAGCCCCCACCCTTTGTCTAGGGTTGCATGCAGTCATTAGTGCCTAACAGTGACAGTGTGCTATGACTGTATTCCAGGATTTGTTACTGTGTCTCCAGCCCAACAAACAAGGGCTAGTCTTGTGTATGTAAGGACAATCCTTGTTTGCGCTCTAAAGGTCCAGACACAGATTCACTTCAGCTGCCACCTTTCTACGGGGCGTGTGTGGTGACTGGCTATGAGATTAAACTGCACAGAGGCAATGAATTTCCCTGTTGCTGTGGGACGTTCTGAGCCCTACCCTGTGTACAATCATAGTGATAAGCCCTGCGTGTTTGTTCATTACTGACCCATTCCACATTTGGCCACACTAAGGTTGCTCTGTATTCACTCTTCTGTATTATCTGCCTTACCATTGCTGCCCTATCCCCTTGTATGCCTTTAACTGCTCTTCTGCTTTGGTACACTTCTTCCTTGCAAGATACTCTGTGAACTCAAGGGTTGCCCCAAAAGACTCCTGACTAGACCTGCACGAAACCGTAACACCATGGAGCCCAATACTGACACAGGGTACACATGCCCACATACTTTAACAGGACACTTTTGTGGAATGCACATCTGAAAATATGTCAACACATGCAGCCAGGGCAGCAGGTTCACCACAGCAACATGAGTAACATAGGTAATTTTCATTAGTCAAACTGACGTGTACATAACAATTTTATGAATGGAATTAAGGCACTGTGTCGCAAACACTGTACCTACCAAACCTGTGCAAATGGCCGACATATGGGTAGTTCACACACAAGTCACCATAAAGTCGTTGCCAACAATTATTGACATATGATGGGTAACATATCCGACATAGCCCTCATCAGCCATCCTCAATCATCCCTGTCTCTTGTTTGTTGTGGGAAATGTAATGTCCCCAAAGTCAAACAACTACATACATCAAATGAGTCAACACATATTACAAACACATATCATGACTGTTGTACATCACTGATTGCCATCTGATGTAGATACCCATTTGTAACATATTCATAAATGAGTATTATGTCAAACGTATTGCAGTTCATTCACACACAAAACAGCCAGGCCATGACTTATACTTTTGTAGCGCTGCGTTGCCATCATTTATTGATGTAAAAGCAGCGCAAACTTAAAAAATACAGTTGTATTTTGTACGTTTCTGCTGCTTTTCATCAGAAAATGAAGGAACTGCAGCACTAAGATAGTATAAATGTAGGTCGTAGTTGCATGCTCTACCAAATGTGGCCAACCACTGTACCAAGAACTGCAGGCCATACCATTGTATCTTCATCTTGATACAGGCTGCATGCATGTTAAATAATTAAAAATCATGCAAACGCAGTTTGAGTCAACAATTTTGACGCAAATGTATTGAAAAACAATGAAAATGGTAACTAAACATACACTCCCTTAGCGTTAATTCCATAAGCGCACCCCACGCATGCAGACATCCATCAAAAAAAAGTTTCTCTGTAATGGGTGATATTTTTCCATGCATGTAGCTTATGCGTTGAATATATTCACACAAACTATGTATGCATCAAAACAAATACATGCAAGACGGAAAATGGGCCGCAAAGGGGACAGTAAGTGATGTAATAGGAAATCCTGTTTACCAACATAGTACTGTGGGTGTACTTTCACTTTCACTTTACAGTCTGTGTTTTTTCTTGACTGTGTGGCTGTGTCTTGGTGTTGCTTGTGTTTGGATTGCGTATATTGTATCTTGTGGTGGCTCTCTTGTGTCTTTTTGTGTATTCTATTTGTATAGTGTACCTGTTTAAGTGTTTTTGTGTATACTCTAGTGTTTTTTGGACTGTATTTGTACTATTGGGTGTCTGTTTGGGGGTTAAATTAGTTGGGTTAATTAGGGTTTGTATTTTGGGTTGTAAGTTTTCTTTTTTCAGATTTATTTTCCTTCCTTTTTCCCTTTTTGTGTTTAAATTGTTGTGCACTAACATGTCTGGAAGGGCGAGGCTGACCTTGAATGGGTGAGGAGGAGCTTAGGGGCTTTGTGTGGCGGTGTGCCACTTTCTGCTGATGATGCTGGAGTTGGGTGGGTATGTGATACAGGGGTATCACACAGTGGCAAGGCGGCTGCGTTGGGGCAAGGTGCTCTACCACCTCAAACATGTCTTCAACACATCAAGGAACGAGCACCAGCTGAAGCATCTCTGGGCTGACCTGGTGGACCGAGAACAGGACCTGGTGGGCTACCTGGGTGTGGTGATCAGTGGCTATGTTGGTGAGTATCACATTGACATTGTTCTGAGTAACAGTAGCAGATATCTTGACGTGTTGCATGCAATGTTTGTGGCCATGTTGAATTGAAGTAGAACAAACTGTTAGTGTACCAGTACTGAGATGTATTCCACATATTTATACATGTTAAGAATGAATTCCTGAGCTTTGTTGAGTCGTGTCCGACTATTACTTAGGGCCACATGTACCAAGCTATTTATAATTCTCACAAATGCACACCCCCAATTTTGCCATTCTGCTATCACATTGCCCAATCACAAAACAGGGTTTGCTACTGGCATTTAGTGAGGGGCATTCATATCCTATTATCGAGTCGCAGTCCGCTGATTGATTCTTTCATGGGCACCAATGCTGGCACTAAACAATTGCAGTTACCTCCGTTTCAAGTTGGTGCTAACACATTTGAAAAAGGGGAGGTGTCCTCATGGGATCCCTTCGCCTTTGTGAATGCATGCCCAAAAATTGTTTCTGAGCAGGAAGTTGTCCCACAGACCACTGACTGCTTCCAAAAAATTATTTCAGTCATAATATTGGTTTTTGAAATACTTTCTGTTTACCCCTGCTGAAATAAGGCTGCAAAATGTACATCCCTATTTGAAAGTAGTCACAGATATGGTGGTCTGCTGAGCCCAGCAGGCCAGCATCCCTGTGAGTGCCGTCATTCCCAAGAGGTTTGCAAAATGAGATCTACCTCATCAAAATTCACGAGGTAGGTAATTTGCTACCCCATTTGTGAATTGCAAACAGTGTCATTGACAGTGTTGTACCTCAGATCATCCTACTTGCCAACTGCTCGTTGCTAAGTCTCGCAATGTGTGATTCACAAAACCTGATCTTGGTACTTGTGGCCCTGAGTAACACATTTCAGGTGCAATGACAACACCTGTGCCCATGCATTCTTTCAATGATGTTCAGCTAAGACACTGTCAGCATACCACATTTCACTGTTTTGGGACATCAAAGTGGGCTATCCATATTTAGCGCTACATTTGTATCATTACACACATATGATCCCTGCCATCATGTTGGCAAAGGGGGCATATACGGCTTAGGGGACACTGTCAATGGGGCATTTGTTACCTACATACAACTGTGACACATCTGTTACGGACCACTGAATGCACAATGATTGCAGAATAACCCACATGTCCATCACACAGTTAATCATTGTCCCATGATGCACAAGCCACAATACCTGAGTCACTTGTATTGCAGAGCACCAGGACAGTGCCATTGAAATTGTCACCCAGTTACAAATCATGACATGGAGTACCATCTGAAATGGATGTGTGCATATGTGTGTCTATCTCTCACTAGAATGTCAGTGTCAATGTGAGTTTGCACTGGTATGTCTGTTGGAGAGTCTGCATGCAGGATCAGCAGCTCACTCATATAAAATGTTACACACTGTGATATGTTGTCCACACATTTGTACAGTGATCAAACATTGAGCATATATTTTTTTTCACTGTCTTACAGGTGGACCACCCCCCTATGTGGACCGCCCCCCTATACTATCAGGGAAGTGGCTCAATTTGAGGATCCAGACATATCCAGTAAGTGTGAAAATGGCTGTCCTGTGTAGTGATTGCAGCTGTTGTGTGAGTGACTATTGTGTGTTGCACTCATTGCAAGTATGATGAGCTGGCACTTGATCTGATATATTACTTGACTGGATGCTGACATGGTGTTCCATGCAAGGGGTAGAAATTCAAAGGCAGAGAGTCATATATTGGGAGTCTTGTGCTGCACAATAGGCAGCAGCATGTGAACAAGGTGATTAGTAGCCATATGTAGGCCCACGTTTGACTTGGAAGTGCTCCAGTGCCAGAATATTGTCAGCAAGTCATACCCTCATTTTCACAAGACAGTGATGCATCAGTTTCCCACACAAAATTGTGCATCCCTGTATTGTAATGTACATGTAGGACTGTATGGGTAACTCTCCTCCAGCATCTGGCCCCATATGTTGTACTCCATTTAAGTGACACTTATGTGGTATGTAATCGGCGTACATGCAGGTCAAGGACAGACATGTGCTGTCATCAATGTGGGTGATTTCAGAAATGTGTTGGCATATCAGGTGTTGATGGTTGTCCACATATGGAAACATGAATGTAGATGTGATTGACCAATGGATACCTCATTCCTAGCTGGCAGCCCTCTTCACATGTGTCCCACTCACTAAATCCATGTACAGATGGACAGGGTTTCGTGGTTGTCCTCGAAGGTTGTGATGATGTATTGCATGCCCATCCCCCCTGATGCACAGGGTTAGGGGGAGAACATATATGTAGGTAAATATGATGGTCACAGTGTAGATGACAGTCATCTCATTCAAGCATGCTTGTGTCCCAAACAACACTGACCCCTTATGATTAGCAACGGCATACCGTCCTACCAATTACATATACAAATCACTGGTCTTGGGTCCCTTGAAGTTGACTCAGATGATAAGGATAAGTCGGCATGGCCCATGTTAAGTACTTGCTGCATTTGCATTGTGACACATTGCACTACATCAATGCACAGATCACTTTATTTGAGACACCTCTTGTTGTGCTTTGCTGTGCTGTTAAATACTTGATGGTTAGGCAGCGTTGCCATTTCATTCCTCAGGGACAATATATCATCTGTACTGTGATTTGGACTGCATGTGCAATTTGAGGGAGAGTGTTAGATTATCATCTGTACATGCATCCCACAGTGATGACACTGATGGTTGCCTGTCTCATTTTTACAGCTGCCAATATGAATGCAGTGGAGATCAGGGATTTCCAGAGGCAGTCAGAGAGGCGCAGTCACATCTTGGATGTCGAGTCTGGGTTCTGGAGGATGGCAAGACACTATCGGAGAGAGAGAGACACCTGCTGCACCCTCAACACCCACCACACCTGCTGCACCTTCCCTTTCAGCACCACCGACCACCACACCTGCAGGAGCAACTACGTCTGGAACACAGACCACCACATCAGTTGCTTTGGACATGGCCGCCATTTCCCAGCTCTAGAGGGACATGCAGAAAGTCATGAAAAAGCTTGACACTCTCCAGCGGGAAGTGGACAGAAATAGCCAGAGGCTAAAATCTATTAAGAAAACTCTGACAAGGGCAAACCTCTTAACTCCTACCTTCCCTCACCCCTAATTCCGTCCCCTCCCTCCTCTTTCCTTATCCAGTTTTTACTGGTTTAGGGGGTTTAGTGACAGGTTAGAGTAGGGTAGTAGTTTAGATAGGATAAGTAGGTTCATATTATTAGATGTTAGTTTGTGGGTGGGGGTTGATGTTGAGCATTTGTGTATTCCAATACAATGTACAGATATATATATATATATATATATATATATATATATATATATATATATATATATATATATATATATAAAACTTTAAAAAAATACAAAACAAAATATATTTGTTTAGTTTTAGTTAGTATCTGTTTAGGTTAGCATATGTTGTCCTACATGTGTCTCATCATATAAGGGGGGTAAGCTTAGCATAGGGTAGTTAGGGCTAGTTGTGGGTAATGTATAGTTAGGATAGATTAGGTTAGTAAAGGTGTGTGAAATAGTTTTAAGTTCTGTTATGTACATAGTTATTAAAGTTTTAAGTACTCCCTTACAGTATGTGTCATATGCTTGGGGATCTGGGTCTTTGCATGAGTGTACAGTGCCAATTTTCTGTTGGCTTGTGTATTCCACCCTGCATCCACATCCCACTCTTGACATGTTAATTCCCACTTCCAACTGAGCTGTCACATTGGCAGCTACAAAAAATCTAAATCTCAATGCATCTGCCATCCATTGTACGCACCACTTAACTTGACTATGGTTCCCATGTATTGGACAGGCAGGTGTGGTTTTAAAGCTGTCATCGTTTGGGTTCTGTGTTGGAATGTTGGCCACTGTGGGATGTCTGCCTGCAGCATGATGTTCATGTGAACACTGCTAAACTGAGTAGTGTCTATTTCTGATGAGGGCAAGTATACAAAATTCACGCCTATGTGTTTTAATTGTACTCCCAGTTGGCGTTTGTGGCCAAACACTCTTACACAGCCATTCCTGCTGTATGCCGTGGGTGAGGCATGTATGTTTTGAAGCAAATGTCACTTACACAATGACTTTCTTGTAGGGGATATGACCAGAATTGAATTTCAACCTGTAGATACCTTGGCCCAGAAATATACTATTATTACACTGCATTTGCCTAATTTTTTAACCCAACAGCAGCGCAAACTTAGAAATTACAATGATATTTTGTAAGTTTGTGCTGCTTTCACTTCAGAAATGAGGCAAAAGCAGCACAGAAGAATTAGAAGTCATGGCCCTTGTGCGAAAACATTATTTCTGCACACTGGTATTGACACTCTGTAACCATGGACATGTTACATGCATCACAAATCTCCAGCAAAGTAGATGTGTCACATTACACAGAGACAAAGTGGTTGTGTGGGTGCTGTTTACTTTAAAGTGCTGTAGTGCAATATTTACATAGGCCAGGTTTGTGAGCCCATTAGTGTAAAGCATTCTGTTGTGACGCAACACAAGTGCAAAGCTGAGGGACATGTCATTGGACATGCTGAGATGAAGTGCCATTCAGTGCAGAGGAACATGAATTGCCAATTGAGTAGTGAGAAACAATTGCAGTCCATAGTGGTAAGATTAACAGTGTGTCAGTGAAGAGTGCATGTCATCAACTGTAGCAACACTGGCATGCTGTCAAGCATGCGACAAAGGAAAAAAGGAAAATCAGTGCCCCTGGGGCATGGGCTGGTGCTACCGGGTCCTCCTACGGGTGAATATGATCTGTTCCACATCTTCATCCTCTGATGTGTGTGTCATCTCCTCTGCCCTTGAAGGTGGTGGTGGTGGGTTTGAGGGGGCAACACACACTTCAGTGGTTGGAGAAATGGACTCTGAATTCCCAGCAGCTGCCATCTGTGGAACTAGATATGGCATTACTGCAGCAAGGAGAAGCTGCTGATTATTGAGTATGGCAGCAACATTCCTGTGGTGGGCAGCCATGTCTGCCCTGAGGGAATCCAGCTTGTTGTCATGCATGCAGCTGCAAGATTGGGAGGGCAGGTGTTGTGGGGACTCCCTCACAGCAGTGGTGAGGTCCCCCACACACTGTTGGACTCCTTGCAGTAGGGATTGTGTGACTTGTATGGCTGCTGACTGTTCTGTGGATGTCATCATGCACATGAGCACCCTCTCAAGGCTGGCTGCCATAGTTTGCATCCCCACACGCACCTCCTTGGCCTGCTACCGCTGTACTCCTACTACTGTCCTCTCAAAGGTGGTCCCAATGTCATCAGAGTCCTCAGCTGTGTTTGAGCTGGCAGGTCGTACTATTGGGGTGGTGGGTGGGTCCTCTGGTATGGGTGCTGCATGTGTGCTCCTCCTTGCAACTGGAGGTAGTGTCTGGAGGGTTCCCAGGACATCTTGGAGGGTTTCGTGGCTGATGGTTGTCAGCTGGTCATCCAGGTCATAAGGGTAGTCCAGGACAGACAGATCAACAGGAGAGCCATCTTCCACTGCAATGAGATATTGTACAATTAGTGTGTCTGTGTTGTGGCAGTTGTAATGTGACATCACTGACTTCCTATTGGTGGTACTTGGTCATCTTGGTTTCCATGCATTGTTCCTGTCATTAATGTTTGCAGTCTCTCAGGCCTATGCCCCACCTGCATGTCACATGTAGTGTGGGCATTTTGGGTAATTGTCTGCGTCACATCTTCTAGGTGTGGGTCCTGTCCAAATTGTGGCTTGCCACCTTCTTATCCTAATCAACCTTCCCTCTGCTTCTATTTGCATGGTGAGGCCTTGCAATGATTGTTGGTGTGCTGATGCCACTTGCACACACATAACAATGTGACCCTGTCCCAGTCTACCATTTTCCACATACACCTATATGGTGCTGAGACCTAGCACCATACCATGTCTTGCATCTCCATGAAACAATACAGGTGTCACCACTGGTGGTCTCTCATGTTGATGATTGCATATGTGTGCTACATTGCATTGCACTGATGGGCATGGCAGAGTTCCATTTCTTTTTATGACTGTGTGGGTGTGTTTGCCTAGCTACACATATATGTTCTCCCCCTCAATGCTGTTTTCTTGGCACTATGATACCTGAGATTTTACATGGTGGCATTGCAGTTACTGTGACACAGGCACAGGGGTAGACCCAGGAATGGGCAGCACAGGTATGAGATTACTGCTGTGTACATCATAATGTATGTGACAGTGCCTGATGTTTATTGAGTCTATGGACGAGCAATTGACAGGAGTTGCATTTGGATAGGGATTGATGGGGATTGATCCCTCATTTTGAGTGTGTTTGTGCCATGGGCACCTAAGTGCCATTTCCTAATTGACTAGCACACACAGCACAAGTAGTAGTGGCAAGTGTTGTCATTTTAAATGCCGCTTGAGCCAATGGCCTGAGACTGAGCATTCTCCTCTAGTTTACATTCTGACAATACCAGCTGTCCTGTGACACCAGACACGTTTTACGTTCTACCCTACCCTCCTGGTCTGCTTCAGTATTTCCAGCAGCCTTGACATGGTGGTGTACCCCCATGCAAAGGTTGTTTGTGTTGTGTTGTGCTGTGCCCCTGGATCCCCCTGCACAGCCCATGCACCTGTGCCATGCCCCTTTGCCCTTTCAACTGCCTGATTTTCTGGGCTGACATGCATTGTGTAGTAGGTATGTGCCTCATCCTTCTTGCTCTTGACATTTAGGCATTTTTGTCCCCCATGCAACTTACCCTGCATATGTGTTGTTTCCTGGTAGTCTGCGCTGTCCTGCGATACCAGTGACAATTTCCTCCAGGATGACAATTGCAACCATCTCCTCCACCTCGTCCGGGTCCTCTTGTGGTGCTGGATGCCCACCTCCGGTCTGCAGTGCTGCCTTCCTGTTCCTTGCCATTTTCTCCTTTGTCCTGCACTTACAGTCATGCCAGCATTTCTTGCACTCAGTGACAGTTCTCCCGACCTCTGCCACACTGTTATTTACATCCACAATATATTGCCAAATTGCCTCTCTTCTCCCAATTGGCAATTTAGAGGTGATGAATAGTTGATGCTGGTGCTCCGTCACCTCTCTGACCAGGATTTCATGCTCCTCTGCACTGAAGCAACACTTCATCTTCTTCTTGCCTCTCCCCTGGGTCTTGTCTGTGTCCTTCTGGCTGGTTCCTGGTTGTGTGGGGTCTCTCCTGGCTTCTGGGATCCATTTTGGGGCTCCTTAGCACTGTTTGCTGTCGCTTTTTGACGCATATCTGTTTTGCGACGTTTTTCCATGTCACAAACCGGATTAGAGTAATTTTTTCCTGCGTTAACGTCATTTTGTCTTACGACAAGGTACAATGGTTAGCGTCAGGAAAAATGACTCTAACCTGTTCTTAGTGCCACCGTGCGTCAAAGTATAAATATGACCCATGGGTGGCATTAAGAAATGACGCTATCCAGCGCTAAAAATTTTGATGCAAAACTGCGTTTGTGCAGTTTTGTGCCAAAAAGTATAAATCTGGTCCCATGTTTCAGAGACAAGTTGCCTAAGCTTTTGTAACTGATTCTAACAGCTTTTTTAATTGATTCCTACAATCAGCTATTGTGGAAACCAAAAGATAAACATGAGAAGAGGACGGAAAATCCCTTGGGTGAAATATTTGCACAGAGAAATGGTGAAACCATGTTGACACTATAAGATGGATTGTTTTTAAAAAAATTCACAACTGGCAAGTTACAGGCTCAAATTTCTTGAGTAGCATCAAAATGGCAATGCAGAAATTGTTCCAGACTTTGATTTGTTCACAGTGTTAACCCGTTTAACTGAGGATGGCAACCAGTATAAAGGGTTAGTTGAACACCCAATGTATACACAAAGCTCTTCAAAAGTGTGAAAGATACCGATCACTTTTATCAGAAATGACTGTATAATAAGGTAATCCATGAAGTTATAAAATATCAGCCAAAAACACCATTTCTTCAGCTGCTGTAATTTTGGGCAGAGGAGCAAAATGTCTAGATAACCATTATCGCATGATATCCATCTAAGGATGGAAGATCCGTTATAAGATCTGTAAAAATTGTATGCCTAGTTTTGGAGCCACAGGTAAAGGTTGTAAACATCCAAATCATAAAGGCCCATATTCATAGTTTTTTAGCGCCAAATTTGTGTCATTTTTTTATTCAAAAGCGGTGCAAATGTACAAAATACAATTGTATTTTGCACGTTTGCGCCACTTTTGCGTTAAAAAGCGGCGCAAATGCAGTGCTAAAAAAGTATAAATATGGGCCTTAGTGTTACGTATGCCACTTAAATCTGTGCATTCTAGTATATGTTTGCCAATGTGTATTACGAAGGCTCTTATCTCTTTGTCATTGTATCATTAGAGAAGTAATTTAGGTTGGGTAGACACTGCTAATCCGGGTTGATTATTTTCTGGACGACAATTTTAAAAATGAGGGATGTGTTGCAGTGATGATGTAATATTTCAGGACCCATGAACCATAAGACCATATACTTCATTTTCGTGTCAAAACATAGGTTTTGGGGGTCAAGTAGTCTTACAGAGAGAGACAGTAACACCTCAGAGCAACCCTTCTGCCATTTTCCAAAACTGCAGCTCTATACTGATGTGTTGTAGCCATCTTATTATTTTAATATTGTTTTTGTTTCAGGTTTTCCGTTAATTCAAGTTCATGAACATGAGCGAAGCAGGCGGTAGCAGAGGATCTTTACCTCCTGACAGAGTATTGCTAACTACAAAATCTAAGGACTCCTTCAAAAAGAAAAATGTGTCATATGCCAAACTAATCTGAAAGAAAAGCTAGCATCAACTGCAGCTGGACAGAAGAGAGTTTGAGATGCTGTAGAAATACAGCAAGACGAAGTTCACAAACGACTGAAACTGATGGGTGAAGAGGATCAAATATTTTATCACTGTAATAACAAGTGCTACAAGGTGTATACAATGCAAAAACATCAGGAAAAAACTGTCAAAAATAGAAGAAACCAGTGAATCACAACAAAAATCCAAGGCCCACATTTAACAGAAAATTACGGATCGTAACGCTGCTCCAAAATTGACAGCACCGAGTTCCGTCCTTTTCACAATGCAGGGATGCGCCATATTTAATTGAATACACTGCACCCCCGTGTTGTCCCAAGCGCCGGTGCTAAATTTACAGCCGAGCGCCACTGCAACCACCGTTGCGCCATGGTGCAAGGATGACTGCGTTGAGGGGGGAGATTGTTTTTGTGCAGGAAGGGACACACCTACACAACAACAATCTTAAATGGTGATTTACTCTTCCTATGTGTGCTGCATAACCCAGCACACATAGAAAGAGCAAACAAATTAGGAGAAATAATAGTATTTCTCCTTGTTGTGCCTTGCTAACGCCACCCCTTTGGTTTTAAGTTCAAAGCCACTCTTGAGTGCTGGCTATGGGTTCACACTGAGTGAGATCAAAAAATAATGGTCAACATTGATGAAACTGTGTTAATCCATAATAATGAAATTAAGAGTTTTCTGGTGAGAACGTACAATGACAGAATTCATTTTGTCAGACTAACAAAAAGAATGAGCCACTTATGGTGTTCTCAGCTGATTTGACTTTTGAAGTTCTTGCTGCCAAAATAAGATCACAGGATGCAGTAAAATCAGCAGGAACCATTTTAAGAAATGTCCTGAAAGATTTAAATTGTGGACTTAATGACATATTTTGTGATACCCCAGAGCTCCGCAAATCATGGGAGTCAACAAGAATGCCTGACATTGTCTTAACACTTTTTACATTAATATCAGGAAAACAAAATAGTTACAAACTAAAGTTCTTGAGTTCGGAACAGAACCCAACAACATTGATGACGGCTTTGAAGATATAAGCGAACAAGTGGAAGACAAACACATGAACTGACCAGCATATGCTGTGCAGATGTACTGTCTTTTGCAAATCATATTTTATTAATTACACTGCAGCAAAAAGAAACCTCAACTACAAATGATGACTGTCCAAGCAATCTATGACAAGTGCAAAAGTAGAGAGCTAATCACTTCAATTAATAGGATTGGTGTGTCAAAAGTTATAATGACATAGTACAGAAAAGGAACTTCTTAGCAGCTCAAGCTGTAAAATCTTTTTAATCTGATATCACGCCACTTCCAAGAATTTACAATTTCTGCTCTTGATAATTTTGATTTTTAAGTCAGCTCTTATTTGTCTGGAATATCTAGCATATGTGATACTGCCATGGTGCTATGTGATACTGCCATGGTGCTTTTTCAAGGCTGTATCAATGAAGAAGGTGCTGGAAAACAAGCTGTGTCAGCTGTAGGCATGAACAAACAAAGCTGCAAACTTATAACCCAAATGGCTTGCCAATGTGTGCCAAATCACTACAAGTCCTCAACATGTCCCAGTCTACCAGAAAGTTTCAAAGTGGCTGAGGACGTGGACCTTCTTCTACCGGATGCTGTGGTTCGCAAACCTGATTTAACTGAATTTATCATATCACTTATTTGGTGCGGACTGAGGGATGACGAAAAGCCAGTTCCTCTGGGGTCTGGAATTCATGCTCTGATCTTCCAGAATACCATCCCACTGAAGAAAGTTGGGTGTTTACCAGTAATACCACCTCCAGTAACAAACTACGCAACAGTATATGCATCTCTAAACAATTTCCAAAATGTGCATGCTCAGCTTGAAGATCAGCCTATCCTGCCACTTTTCTGCTGTAACGGTGTTTTCTGTATTGTAGCTGACATTTTACTGAGCAAACTAGTAGAATTTGATGATCTTTACTCAATGATGGGGATTTTCCACATGACAAAAGTTGCATTGCGGTGTGCAGGAAGTTACCTCAGTGGATGTGGCATAGACAGTGTACTTACTGAGGCTGAAATCTTTGGAAGCAAAACTGTCCAGTCAGTATTGTGCAGAACTCATTGTTTGTTCATTACAAGGTATGCTCATCATGTCTGAGGCTATAGAAACATTGCATTGGAATGCTTTCTGGAACAAGAATGACATATTAGGTTTTTGTTGATCTTATCTCAGAAGTGAACAAGGCACAGCGTGCACTTCATTCAAAAGACACAATGCAAAGCCAGGAAATTTTCAATACACTCAGTTCAAAATCAGAAAACCTGACAACCAAGTACGTAAAGTTTGTCAAAGAATGTGAATTAAAATCAGAACTTTGCAAGCACTGGGGAAATATTTTACACTTGATAGCTCTAGTGAAAAACTTGGTACGTGCTGATCGGGAAGGTCATTGGTAGCTGCACGTGAAGACTATGGAGTCACTGATTACTGTGTTTCACAAATTCTAGTGCATAATCTACCTGAGGTGGTCCTGGTATTTGGAAAGAGTGAAGAAGCTAGAGGTGGAAAAATCATACCTGTATAGAGTATTCATCCGAAGAAATTTTGTAGTAAAAGACAGAGAGGGAAGTTTCAATGCTGTGGCTCCAGATATGAAACTGGAACAGATGATCCAGAGATCACTGAAAAGCTCCAAGGGAATTCTTGGTCAGACATGTAAAAGTGAATATGTTGCTCAATGGCATAGTTTACCATGAAGTCCTTGCTATTTGCAAAGTTTTCAGAAAGATGACAAATTCAAAAATAATGGACCACTGTGAAACTGTTCCTCACCACAAACGTGTGGGAAGAGAATGGAGTTTTTTAATAAACATGTTGACAGCCTTCTTCATTTCATGCAGCAGCAAGGAAACCCCTTTGAAATGGCTGAGCCTGTGCAGCAACACAACTTCGTGACCAAACAATATGTGGATAACGACATAAAGACATGTCTACTAGATGTCCTCAACTTGGATTGAAACTATACACAGAACTGAAGCAGGAGAGATTTGTATTGTAAGAGAAAAAGCTATTTGACATAATCACTAAAACTAATCTTCCATGCGATGATTGCCATAGTAAGAGTTTTGTCCAACCAGCCACTACAAAACAGGTTACAAAAAATCAACTTTCGCAAGCACATAGAGAGATGGATGTAGCAAAAGAAAGGGGGAAATTTATCAAGGACATTCTGTTGCATGATCTTCTTCCAACAAATGCATTATTTGATGGAGATGCTAGAACCAAAACAGTGAAACACAAACATGTATAAAAGCTTGAAAAAAAACTTTCACCTGAAGAATTTAAATTAAAAAATGTGTCCTCATTGAAAACTGCTGTTGTTGTGGACTATGTCATAGTTGCAAATGGTAAAAAATTCATCCATGCAAAACTACGACAGGTCATTCAGACCGTTCTACAAATATCAAAGTCAGTGTGCACCTTGCAAGGGGAAACATCACTAGCAATGCAGTCAATGCAACGCTATACATTGACCACGCTCCTATTACTACATATATGCATTTACTACGCATGCATTTAGCACACATACCTTTACCACACATATGCGTGGTAACGGCAGAGAGAGCACTCTGGGCGGAACAGGAAGAAGTAGCGACCAGAGAAGAGAAGTAAGTTGGCCCAGTTTTGGGAGGAGTTTGAGGGGGGTAGTTTTTAGGGAAGGGTAAGAGGGTCAGATAGTTTTTAGGACAGGGTGGGGAAGGTTTTAGGGTTCAGGGTAGTTTTAGGACAGGGTGACTTTTAGGGTTTAGGGTGGGGGCAGAGGGTTGGGCTATTTTCTTAAGTCAGAACAGGGTATGGTTTAGGGCGGGGATCGGGGTAGTTTTTAGGACAGGGTGGGGTAGTTTTTGGATAGGCAGGGTAGGTTTTAGGGTGGGGACAGGTTCGTTTTTAGGACAGTGCCTGGTAGGTTTTAGGACAGGACAGTGTAGCTTTTAGGGTGGGGGCACGGTATTTTTTAGGACAGGGCGGAGTAGGTTTTAGGACAGGGCAGGCTAGCTTTTAGGGTTTAGGGTGAGGGAGGGGTCGTTTTAGGACAGGGCAGTGTGGGTTTTAGGACAGGGTAGATGTTAGGTTTTAGGGCAGTGGGGTCAGGGTAGTTTTCATGACAGGGTGGGGCAGTTTTTTAGGACAAGGTAGGTTTTACAGTTGAGGGTGGAGTGATGGGGTCGTTTTTAGTACAGGGAGGGGTAGGTTTTAAGACAGGGCAGGGTAGCTTTTATGGTTTAGGGCAGGGGTTGGGGTAGTTTTTAGGACAGGGTGGGGTAGATTTTAGGACAGGGCAAGGTAGCTTTTAGGGTTTAGGGTGGGGGTCGGGTAGTTTTTAGTACAGGGAAGGGTAGGTTTTAGGGTTTAGTGCGGGGTAGTTTTTAGGACAGGGTGGGGTAGTTTTTAGAACAGGGTAGATTTTAGGTTTTAGGGCAGGGTGGGGTGGGGTGTCAGGGTAGTTTTTAGGACAGGCCGAGGTAGTTTTTAGGACAAGGTAGGTTTTAGGATTGAGCGTGGGGTGATGGGGTCGTTTTTAGTACAGGGAGGGGTACATTTTAAGACAGGGCAGGGTAGCTTTTACGGTTTAGGGCAGGGGTTGGGGTAGTTTTTAGGACAGGGTGGGGTAGATTTTAGGACAGGGCAAGGTAGGTTTTAGGGTTTAGGGTGGGGCAGTTTTTAGGACAGGGTGGGGTAGTTTTTGGAACAGGGTAGGTTTTAGGGTTTAGGGCAGGGTGGGGTTGGGTGTCAGGGTAGTTTTTAGGACAGGGCAAGGTAGGTTTTAGGATAGGGCATGGTAGCTTTTATGTTTTAGGGTGGGGTCATTTTAAGGACAGGGTAGGTTTTAGGGTTTAGGGTGGGGGGTCGGGTGGTTTTTAGGACAGGACGGACCAGGTTTTAGGACAGGGTAGGTTTTAGAATTTAGGCCGGGCTGAAGTAGTTTTGACGGGGTAGGTTTTAGGACAGGATGGGGTAGCTTTTAGGGTTTGGTGCGAAAGCAGGGGGAAGGGTAGTTTTTAGGACAGGGCAGGGTAGGTTTTAAGGTTCAGGGTGGGGGCGGAGGGTCGGGGTAGTTTTTAGGGCAGGCTGGGGTAATTTTTAGGACAGGGTAGGTTTTAGGGTTTAGGGCAGGGGATCGGGTTGTTTTTAGGACAGGGCAGGATAGGTTTTAGGACAGGGTAGGGTTTAGGACAGAGTAGGTTAGGTTTTAAAATTTAGGGCAGTGGTGGAGGGGTCGGGGTAGTTTTTAGGACAGGGTGGTGTACTTTTTAGGACAGGGCAAATTGGCTTTTAGGGCAGGGGTTGGGGTCATTTTTAGGACAGGGCGGGGTAGGTTTTAGGTTTCAGGGTGGGGTTGGGGTTGTTTTTAGGGCAGGGAGGGGTCGTTCATAGGACAGGTAGGTTTTATGGTTTAGGGCGGGGGTCGGGGTAGTTTTTAGGACAGGGCAGGGTAAGTTTTAGGACAGGGGAGGGTAGCTTTTAGGTTTTAGGGTGGGAGCAGGGGTGTGGGCAGTTTGTAGGACAGGGCAGGATAGGTTTTAGGGTTTAGGGCGGGGTGGGGGGGTCGGGTAGTTTTTAGGACAGGGTAGGTTTTAGGACAGGGCACGGTAGGGCAAGGGGTAAGGGCTCAGGGCAGGGGGCAGAAGGGGCAGTTTTAAGGGCTTGGGCTGTGTGTGGTATGGTGTCAGGTGTAGGGTGCCGGGGAAGAATTCACCACGCTTGTTCCTTTACCAAACATGCTTTTACAACAAATTTAGTTGTAAATGCATGCATGGTAAAGGCATGCGTGGTAAAGACACGGTCGTTGTAGAGACCGCGTTGTAAAGACATGCGTTCTATATGCATGCGTTGTTCCATCATACATCCCTTGCAAGAACTGCACATTGTCTTTGACAGTTATCTTGAACTAGCTGTCAAAGAATGTGAGAGAATCAGACCAATGTCTAGAAGTGGAACAATTGACCTTGCCTGCATCAAACATTCAACACCTATACCTGTACAACTTGATAAATTCTGATCATTAACATCGAATAAGATGAACTTGGAGATGTTACCTTGTCAAAACATTGCTGATACTTCAGTGAACACTGAATTTCCAAATATTGTAATTGGAATGATTGTCAATGAGGAGTTGGTGCCTCCAGAGATATATTCAAAAGGCAATGACCATATTGTTAAAAAAAAATTAACAGCAAGTTGGAGGAAGCTGACCTTTGTGTTGTGCCACACATTGAGTGGGCTGTTCGAAATGGTTCAAACTGAGTATTTGTTCTGTCAAATGACACAAATGTTATTATTATACTAGCTTGATTTGTTGCAATGTTCATAAGTTAAGGACTGTCAGAGTTATGGATACCTTATGGAACAGTCTTAAAAAGACATATAGGGGGTCATTACAACTTTGGCAGTAAATCCCGCTTACCGCCGCGCAGAAGACCGCCAACACACTGGGCGACCGCAGATTTCTGCCACAGTTATTACGTCCCACAGCTCGGAATCCGCCAAAATGTAGACACCCACACAAGTCCGCCACACCAAAGGTCAGTGATAAACTGGCGAGAACGAAACATCCACTGTCACGCCAACAGGAATACGCCCACATTATCACGACCCACGAATCCATGCAGCGGTCTTTCAATCGCGGTAAACCATTGGCGGTACACACCGCCGCGCTCAAAATACACACACTCTTACAAAACACTACCACATTGGACAATTCCAAATACACACACCTGATACACATACACACACCACTCCCACTCACCCACACCACTATAAAACACCCGCCCACATCACCCACAAACCCTTACTACCTAAAATATTGACGAAGGCCAGAGAGACAGCACAGCAAAGACAACACCACCATACAGAGGCACACAACACCATCACACATACACATCCATGCACAAAACACCACACACCCCTAAATATCACCCCACACATCACAACACACACCACCTCACACATCACCCACACCACCCCATGGCACCGCAAAGACACCCCAGGTTTTCTGAGGAGGAGCTCAGGGTCATGGTGGAGGAAATCATACTGGTAGAGTCACAGCTATTCGGATCACAGGTGCAGCACACCACCATAGTTAGGAAGATGGAGCTATGGTGCAGAATCGTGCACAGGGTCAATGCAGTGGGACAGCACCCAAGAACACGGAATGACATCAGGAAGAGGTGGAATGACCTACGGGGGAAGGTGCGTTCCGTGGTATCCAGACACCACATCGCTGTTTAGAGGACTGGCGGCAGACCCCCACCTCATCCCCCACAATTAACAACATGGGAGAAGCAGGTCTTGGCTATACTGCATCCTGAGGGCCTAGCAGGAGTAGCAGGAGGAATGGACTCTGGTAAGTCAAATCTTAACTATTACATCCCCCACCCTACCTGCATGCTAACACATAACCCCACCCTTACCCTCATCCCCATCACTCCAACTCCTCACATATGTCCCACTATCACAAACCACACATCCCAACACCAAGCCCTGTATGCAACACCTATGCATGGACACCCATCACCAATGTATGTCCACTGCACATACTCACACAGAGCCCTAAACAATTAGCACACAAGGTCCTCCACAGGAATGCAACCACTGGGGTAAGGGGTCACCCACCCATTGCACACCATGGCACACACAGATACTAAAACTATGCCTTTACACCCCTGCAGGACACCTACCAACGTCACCGGACAGGAGGTTCCAGACATGTCGACTCCCCCCACAGAAGAGGCTCACAGTGATGACAGCAGCTCTGTCCAACTGGATCTAGATGACCAGCCCGGCCCATCTGGGACCTCGGGGCAGTCGGTTCCCCTCACACTGGCACAAGCCACAACAGAGCCTCCCCCCTCTGGAAACACCAGCACAGCACCCACCCAGCGGGCCCATACCTCTGTCCCCAGGACACTTCAAGCAGCAGTGTGTCCACCACTACAGGGAACCCAGGCTAACCCACCACCCCAAGAACAGCAGGGACTTGGGGGCAGTGGCAGTGGGCACACGGTTCAGGTGACAGTGGCCCAGGAACATAGGGGAACTGGGAGTGCTGCTGTGCAACAGGGGGAGGACAGGCCCAGGGAACCCACTCTCCATGAGGCCCTCTCCAACTTCATGGGAGCCTACCACCATTCCCAGGAGACAATGGCAACGGTACTGGGCAAGTTTCAGGAGACCCACCGGCTGCAGGAGGAACAGTATTTGGGGTTCAGGGAGGAACTCAAATCCATCAATACCACTCTGGTCACCATTGTAGGGGTGCTGAAGGAACTCGTGAACACCAGGAGGGACACTGTGGCACAACAAGGGGCCCCTGACACTGGCCTGGACGATGAACTGCCCACCACCTCCGCCGGCGCTAGTGGACAGGAGGCACCGTCACAGGACCACAACACCAGCACCCCACCCCCTGCAGATGGAGAACCACCCGCAAGCAGTCCCTGAGATCCAGGACAAAGACAGAGAACAATGCCAAGACCCCCGCCAAGAATTGAGACCACCCTGAATGTCATCCTTCTGTCCCACTTTGTCACCCTGTCCATCCATCAACTGCCCCAGCTCCACTTCCTATGCCCCTTTGGACAATGCACCTGTGAAACAAATAGACTGGACTCTGCCATGGACATTCCTCCACCATCACCCCTGACCATTTTACAACCCCCTCTACTATTTAGCACTTAAATAAACACCCTTAAATCACAAAACTATCTGGAGTCAGTCTGTGCTTTCACAAATGTGTATTTGCAATAACTGAGGAAAATAGCAATATCCATTGTATTGTCAACATACCTATGTCACACAGCTCTAGTCCACGAGGAAACATAGCAGAGGTCACACAGTGGGACCTACATCTGTGAAATTGAAAGGGAAAGTGACAAATCAGGGTCTATACACTGGGTGAAAGTGACAGACAGATGAGAGGTAGAACAAGTGTGTCAGATGTAGCAGGCAGTGATGTCTTCTTACCTGTGTCTCACTGGAAGTATTGATGAATCACAGTGTTTCTGCTGTCAATATCCTCTTCTTCTGCTTCCTCTTATTCACTGTCCACAGGCTCCACAGCTGCCACAATACCTCCTTCAGGACCATCCTCCCGCAGAAAAGGCACCTGTCATCGCAAAGCCAAATTGTGCAGCATACAGCAGGCCACGATGATCTGGCGCACCTTCTTTGGTGAGTAGAATAGGGAACCACCTGTCATATAGGGGTACCTGAACCTGGCCCTTCAGTAGGCTGAAGGTCCTCTCTATAACCCTCCTAGTTCGCCCATGTGCCTCATTGTAGCGTTCCTCTGCCCTTGTCCTGGGATTCCTCACTGGGGTCAGTAGCCATGACAGGTTGGGGTACCCAGAGTCACCTGCAAATGTTGAGGGACAACTGTTAGACACACACTAACCCTTAGGGGCAACCCCAGACCCAGACAACTATTCACACTGTATAGGGTTCATGTCCACACACGGTGCCACTGGAGTTGCCCCATCACATTAGGGATGCTGCTATTCCTCAGAATGTAAGCGTCATGCACTGAGACAGGAAATTTGGCATTCACATGGGAGATGTACTGGTATGCCAAACACACCATCTGCACATTCATAGAATGGAAACTCTTCCGGTTTCTGTACACGTGTTCACTCCTGCGGGGGGACCAAGGCCATATGTGTCCCATCAATGGCACCTATGATGTTGGGGATATGTCCCAAAGCATTGAAGTCACCTTTCACTGTAGGCAAATCCTCCACCTGAGGGAACATGATGTAGCTGCGCATGTGTTTCAGCAGGGCAGACAACACTCTGGACAACACGTTGGAGAACATAGACTGGTACATCCCTGATGCTATGGCCACTATCGTCTGAAAAGACCCACTTGCCGGGAAATGGAGTACTGACAGCACCTGCACTAGAGGGGGTATCCCTGCGGGATGGCGGATAGCTGACATCAGGTCCGGCTCCAACTGGGCACACAGTTAATGGATTGTGGCACAGTCCAGTCTGTAGGTGACAATTACATGTCGCTTTTCCATTGTCAACAGGTCCACCAGCGGTCTGTACACCTGCCCCAGCGGACGTGCTCTATGGAGGAGAACAGCGAGCAGAGGGTCAGCCAACACTGAGGTACGAAAACACAACTTTATTGCACACATTTTTCAATCCGCTATTGGCCTGTCTTAGTGTGTATGCAAGGCCTAGATATGTGTGTCGCATTTAAAAATAATGACCTGTGGCTCCCTGAAATGGCAGCTGCCTGACCTGTAAGGTAGAACAATGGGATATGAGGTAACTGCGCTTGCGTTGTAGACTGTTGTGGTAGGCGGTCCAAGACCTCAGCGCAATCCTGCATTGGTTAACATTGGGCCCTATGGGTCCCAGGAGCCAATGAAGATGTACGCCGGCGGTGACGGTACGCACCGCCGCAGACGTGACCGCCATTTTCTATCTGTTCACTCACTTGATACCTGATCTTCGACAAGAGAGGACCTACACTGCAAGTGCTGCTGTGACCTCAGTATAGAAGCGATAATGGCTACAGTGTCTGGGGAAAGGCCCCTGCCTTCGCCACGGAGGAGTTGGAGAAACTAGTGGATGGGATCCTCCCCCAGTACACGCCACTCTACGGTCCTCCAGACAAACAGGTAAGTACACTGTGAGCATGCTGTATGTGAAACGCTGGTGTGGTGTGGATGTAAGCTACGGGGGGAGAATGAGGCGTGCATGAAACAACGGTGAGTGTATGTGCGTTATGGCAAGGGTAGGAACGCGGGCCAATGACTGTGACGGTCCGGACGGTTATATCTCCTCCTTTTCCCCTGTACTATTCCTGTAGGTCAGCGCCCACCAGAAGAAGGATATTTAGCGTACCATCGCCAAGGAAGTCCGGACCCTGGGGGTCCACCACAGACGGAGCACCCACTGCCGGAAAAGACGGGAGGACATTCGCCACTGGAGCAAGAAGACGGGGAGGCCCAGCTGGGGATGGCCTACCAACGTGGGAGAGGTGCCTGTCGCACCATGACCCCCCTCATGTTCCGGATCCTGGCGGTGGTATATCAGGGGGCTGGGATTACTTACCAAGGAAAAACGAAGATCTCTTATGACCCTGGTGGTCTTCTCACCGTCAGGGCCATGGTGGCGTACTTACCGCTGACAGGCCGGCGGTGAAGACCGCTACATTATGGCTGTGGCGATTTTTCCTCTGCCAACCTGCCACATGCCCGCCTGTACCGCAAGGGCGGTTGGACCCGTCAGGCCAGAGATTAGCATCTCAGACCCGGTAGTCCAATGAAGTCCTCTGGCGGTATTAGGAGTCGGCTTTCCACCAGGGTTTCTGCGGCAGTAGTACCGCCATGTAAACCATGCGGAAAGGCCACTGGTGACAGGAAATGTCTTTCATGTCACTGGCAGACGACTCCACCACATTACCTGCAAGCCCAATACCTCACCACCCCCTTCATACCAGAACCCCCCTCCTCTCACCCTCCCACCAGAACATCACCCCCACCGCCCCTCCTAGTACAGCATCCCCCTTCTAGTACAGTGCCCCCAACCCCCTACAAGAACAACAGCCCCTCCCTGCATACACACACACAGACACCCACACGCCCCCTTAATACACTCATTCACCAACACTGACATACATGCATTCACTCACAAGCACACGCACTCACTTCAACATTCATACACCCACTCACTTCAAGATTCATACACGCACTCACTTCAACATCCAAACGCGCATTCACTTCAAGATTCATACATGCATTCACTTCAACATTCAAGCATTCACTTCAACATCCATACATGCATTCAACCATGCATAAAAAACACCCACACACCCACACATACACACACGCATACAAACACCCATACACACATGCATACACACACACACATACAAACAGCAATATATACTTACATTCACACATGCAGGCAACACCTACTCACACACAACATCCCCGACCCTCCCACCCCTCTCCCCTGTTGGACGCCCGACTTACATTGTCCAGCAAGAAGGTCTTCCGTCAGGGAAAGGGAGCTTCCACCACTGGCAGCAACCCACCATCAGGACATTGCCAGGCCATATTACAGGTTGTAATATGGCTGGTGGAGTCCTTTCGTTGGGCTGGGGCTGTTGGTGGAACTGCCCAGGCTCCTCCAACTGCCAGCACGACTACTGGTGGATTTCTGCCCAAAATGTTGTGAAAATCCTGCAGAACTCGTAATATGGTGGCCGGAAGACTGCCAGCACTAGCGGTCTTCTGGCGCCTGCAGCTTTGGTGGTCTTGTGACAAGACAGGCAAAGTCGTAATGAGGGCCTAATTCTGCCCATACAGCCCATGCACAAGTCAAAGGCACCGGGTATGGACTGGCTAACCATGGAATTTTATCAGGCCAATGAGAGGCTACTATCAGAAAAGCTACCAGGGATTTCTCTTGATGTGTACAAAACTGGCCTGCTCCCACAGTCAGTGCATGAAACGTTAATAAAACTCATTCCTAAGACAGAGAGGAATACAACGAATGTTGTTGCTTAACCAAGCAGCTGGAGGTGATACCTAGGCTGGTACATATGGCTTAGTGAGGCTTTAGCCAGATGAGAGACACAATTTGCAATCTGTGTAGAACAGCAGTTCCTAATCTTCACTTCTGGGGACCCCCACTGAATCATTATTGGAATCCAGGGACACCCTATGAGTCTTTATTGGAAGCTTGGCCTGGCCTAAGCAGTTTCTATGACTTGAACCTCAAAACAATACATAAAAATACAAAACCAATTATACACAAAATGCTGAAATATTGAAATATTTTGTGTAATTCACAATACAATATGCACAAAGATGTCAAACTTCAATTTTGCTGCTTTAGTTTTATATACTTTATTAATTGTCATGTATTCATTTTAATTTTGTTTTATTTTGTAAAACAGTCGCTGACATCGTGATTATACTTTGCGGCCCCCAGTGGTCCTTGCACCACTAATTGCAGATAATGCGTTGTTGATGTACGTCAGCATACCTACTCCATTCTGATCCTGTTAGCTGTGTTGGGGGAATTTGAGGAAGTGTTGGAACTGCACATCAACTGACAAAAATATATGTTATTTCCACTAAAGCGCCTACAGGGCCTGGAAGCCCTGCAACTTCGGGTAGTGGGGCGGGACTGAATTGCCACTAACTTTTAAAATTAGAGGATACGCATCTCACCTGAAGCCATTGAGAATTATCTATTGAATGTGGGTTGCGTGTTGATGGGCCTGAATAAAATTCTGCAATACATTGCAGTTGTTGGTCATGGGCAGGGTAGCACTGGCAAAAATAGTTTTTGGATTGCAATGCCTATATGTGTTCCAAGTTGCAATGATTGAGTTATCACGGTAGGTCACAATATGTATTCCCAGAATTGGGCTCACTCCTAGTAGAATTGATCTCGGTAAGGAAATGAAGCAGAATTAAACTGACCACTTGAAGAGGCAGTGGGAACCAGTGGTCCGGACTTACCGGACATGGAAGTATATTACATACCATCTCAGCTGCAAAATTGTTGGCAGACAGGGATGACTGGGTAAAAAGACTTTTGTGGGGCATGCAATGGACAGATTTTTGATGCAAGTGGTGGGGCTCCTTCCCATCTCTCATTTATATACGACAGATGAGTCGGGTATGCGGCAAGCTAGTTAAAATGGTTATAAGACACGCTGTGTTTGCTCCAGATATGAGGATATGGTTCATCCAACTCTTTCCCAAATTGCTCACAGCATTTCGGTTGAACACTAGAGGCGGTGGGGGAGGATGGGTTTGTCAGACGCTGGCAAACCTGTATCCTGATGACAGATTCCTAAGTTTTGCATACACACAGGCGACCCTTAATATAGGGACTGGTCACTTCTTAAAATGTGCAAAAATAGTGTGTATGGCTAAGGCAATATAGTCCACAATTCTGGAGGCACCAGCACCAGCTCGAACAAAGGTAGAAAATATGTGGTCAGATGAGAGACTGCTGTTCTCCGCCCTCTCCAAAGCTATCCGAGCGGACAGACTGCTGTAGAGACTGACTGTATGGGACAAATGGCTAGAAATTGATTGAGATATTATTATAGATACAGAATGGGATAGGGTCTCCAATCGGTGCAGACAAATACCAAGTAAACATGTTTGAAACGTATTCAATATAATTATGCGCACATCACTTATTTGATCCCTGTTAAACTCAGTAGAATTTATCTAGGGCGTCCCTCTTGTTGTCTACATTACCAGAAGAGGGGGATAGACTTTGTACATCTTCCCTACACATGTCGGAAGTTAAAGGGTTTCTGGACGGACGTAATGACCATACTTACACGCTGCACTGACCATGAGATAAAGGGCACAATTCAACACTGTCTGTTAGGACTGCTGCCTAAAAAGACAAAAGGAACAAGCATTTGCAATGCAATTTGGACACGCATTTTCTTGAGTTAGAGCTATTGGCATTGTAAATACATAACTGGACTTTTCTTGCCACATAAATCGGCTAACCCTGCCTCACAATTTTGTCTTTTCCTGCATTATTATTTCAGTGGCCCAGCATTTAACTAAAGCACTTCCATTTACCTTCTTCCTCTATCTTAAACCATATACAATTATCATATAAACCTTTATCAGAAATAAACTTTTGGCATTAGACTGTAATGCTCAAAACGTCCTAACAAAAATATCATTTGGGACGGATTGGAGGGGGAAAAGAGAGGAGGAGTCGGGAGTAAAGACGGAGAGGACAAGTGGCGTGGTAACGGTGTCATGGGCCCTGGAGTAAGAAAGGAAAAGGGTTGACTGCAATTTCGATAGGAAAATAGAGCAGTAATTAGAGTTGAGTGAGGTCAATAGGTCTCTTGGACCTGGTGTCACTGCACCTGTTGCTCCACTGATAACTACGCCTTGGCAGAGAAAGTGCATGTGGCAAAAAAACAGAAGTGAAAGGAATACAACAGAAAAAAGGAAGAAAGGGTGGGAAAGAAATAAAAGAGCGAGAAAATGAAAAAACCACTAAGAGAAGAAATAGAGCAAACGTGTGAGACAAAAGAAAAAAGGGAAGGCAACTAGCAAACGAAAGATAAAGAGGAAAAAATAATGAAAAAGTGTGAAAAGAAAGAGAAAAATGAACATTAGAGCAAAAGAGAGATCGTTAGAGAAACAAGCAGCGAAAGAACCAGGGCTTGTTTGTACTGACACATTTCCCACAGACACAGAATAGGAAAACTACTTTGACACTTTGAGTCCTGTCAAGTAACTTGTGGCTTCCACATACAGATGGGAAAAAGAGGGATTTATCGTGAAACGTGAATTGACAGATGAAGATAAAAAAAGAACCAGAGAAAGGAAGGAAGAAAGATCTAAATAAAAAGTGAAAAGAGACATCCTGAGTCAAAGGAAAGAGCAAATAAAAAGGACAAAGATAGATGAAGGGAAGAGAAAAAATAGTGAAAGAATGAACGCCTGATGAAGAAAAAAAGAGAGGAATGAAACAAGGAAAGAATTAACCAAGCTTTTGCAAGCTTGAAAGAGGAGGTAGCACGAGGAAGAGGGAAATTAAAAAAAGGGAGAGGGGTAGAAATAAACAGTTGAAAGAAAGAGCAAAACTGTTAATGTGTGGATTTTAAGAACTTGAAAGAGAAAAGTGGGGGAGAAAGAAAACATTGAGAGTAAACAGACTAAAGCAGTGGTTTCCAAACTTTTGACTTCTGTAGACCCCCACTTAATAATTACTGGAACCCGGGGACCCCCTCTGAATCATTATTGGAATCCGGGGACTCCCCCATTGAGTCATTACTGAAAGCTAGGGACCTAATCTGTTAATATTATTCAATTTTCTAAACAGTTGCTGACCCCTGAGGAGGCTTCACGGACCCCAAAGGTATTCAGACCACATCTTAGGAAGTACTGGAGTAAAGGAAAGAACAAGGTGAGATAGGTGAAACAGACCCTCCCAAATAAAGATGTCACCTAGGTAAAGATTTAATTGGCTCCCCCACATCCTAAACCAGAAGTCAGAGTTTGGAATGGGGGCACTGCAGAACCGCAGGAGATGCATTAACAGAGTTGTATGTGAGCCCCAATACAGAAATATTGGGATAATTCAGATCAGGATTGAGAGTATATACAGAGCTGTGTCCCAGCCCAATGCTGAAACAGAAAGGCAGCGGGTGAGGAATGAGAAAATTCCTGGTATTGGAATAATGGGGCGCTGCAGGTAAGGGTTGAGGTGCTCTGACAGAGTTGCATGTAGGTAGTAGTATTGGAATAGTAACGGACACACAAGATCAGAAGTGATGTTAATGGAGCTATGTATGGAACCTGGAATTGGCATGCCAGCGTTGCCAAGTGTTAGCCTGGAGGTACCCTGGTGAAGCTGCAAGTTGGGTACAGCAAGGGAGTAGCATTGCCTCCGAACCACAGAAGCCAGGAGTCCTGAAGGTCGTGTGTGTGAGCCTTAGTACTGGGAAGAAATGTGCACTGAACATTAGAATTGATGGATTCCGGCGGAACTGTGGTGGTTCCCATCACCAGTAGCACTGGATGTTAGACTTGAGGTGCACTGGCTGAGCCGTGTTTTGCTCTTTTGGGTCCAGTATTGGCTTGGCAGAGTGACAGAATATTAGAATTGAGCTGTTGAATGGAACTGTGTGTGAGCGGGGTCCCAGTATGGGAAACAGAGTGAGCTTGCTGGGGTAGAACTGAGGTGCACTGGTGGAGCTGGGTCCGTGGTCCTAGTACTGAAACAGCAGTGTATTGACTTGAAGAACTGAGGAGGTCCCAGTATTGGAGCAGCAGGGTGTACTGGGTGGAAGAACTGAGGTGCTCAGACAGCGTGAGTGGGGTTCCTGGCACCGCTGAGGATTTGGAGTGTGTGAACTGAGTTGCACTGATGGAGCAGAGCGCAAGGTTACAGTACTGGAACAGCAGTGCATAGTGACTGCAAGAACTGAGGTGCTCTGGCAGACAGCGTGTGTGGGGTTCCAGCACTGGCACAGTCCAGGTCTTGGAGTGTCTGAACTGAGGTGCACTGAAGGAGCTGCGAGTGGGATCCCAGTATGGAGCAGAAGTGGGCAGTGTCTCTAAGGATTGCAGAGCCCTGGTAGGGCTGGGTGCCCAGGCCATAAGCAATTACAAATGATCCTCCACCCTTTCTCAGCACTGGGGACAACAGGCAGGCACACTTGGTAAAGAAAACCCACGCCAAGGAGGGGTGGGAGCCAGGCAGATGAGAAAGGGTGCGGAGAGCCCACAAAGACCAGAAAACGACCAAGATAACAGCATGATTTATAGCCTTGTTTACAGCTAAGCTCAGAGCAAGAATGCTCTGCACATGTAAAGGGAGGTTTCCCTAAATGCAAGCAGGAAACAAAGTAAAAAAAGTCCCCTACAGACCAGATAAACAGGGAAAAGTGTAATTATACAGTAGTTGGTCCCTGCTCCCACACAGAAGAAGGAGGGACAAAGAGGCATGACTGACCACTAGCAAGCAAGGATTTTTAAATGACATTGAAACTAACAAATTAAATAGCTGGAAGCCCACACAAGAAGTATACTTAAAAGTATACAAGAGGTCTTATGCTTACGCTCGACCTAAAAATGGCTATCAAACCTTGACTGTTGAGAATGATTCAAGCTAAAAAGATTATAGCTATGTAGTGGCTGAGTGTGAGACTGCCATAAATACGTAGCTTGACTCAAGATATGACAAATGGACCACATCTGAGGAAATGCTGATAAAGCAAATTAGGAGGAACGAAAAGCTAGTGGAAAACCACATGGCATGGGCTGAGATTGTTCATGGACTTACTGACCTTGAACCAACCCCCCCGCCCCCAGATGGTAGACCCCAGTGAGCATCTACATCAGCGGCAGCCGGTAGCTTTAGGAGGGAGGGGGGTGGGCAGGAAGCACACACACACTCATTTATTCACACACACGCACGCATGCACGCACATCTATTAACAGCACTCATAACATTCAAACATGCATGCACACACCAAACATTCATTTTAAAAGCTCACACACACACACAACTCACCTTCAGCCTCTAAGGTCCCAGGAGGGTTGGGACTGCTGCCTTCCCTCATTGGCTGACCTTAGCTCAGCCAATGAGGGTAGGCAGCAGTCCCAGCCTCGTCACAGAGTGGGATGGGGTCAGTGAGACTGCTGACCCCACCCCACTTAGAGACGAAGTGTCACTGAATGACACTCACCCTGGGCGCTTCAGGGCTTAAACCTGAAGCCCCCAGGTCAAAGTCAATGGGTGACGCTTTCCTCGTCACCTGGGGGAGGGCCTCGAGGCACCTTTGCTGAGCTGAGGAGGTCACACCCATAGGAGCTGTGACCTCCTCAGCCCAGCAAAGTTCAGCTCAGGCAGCCAGGAGTCTGCGCAAATCACGCATGTCTGCTCCTGGCTACCTGACCTGAACATGAAGAGTGTCTGTCAGGCTGACCTTTGTTCAGCCTTAGAGACACTCTTCATGAGGGGCAAAAGGTGGGGGGGCGTGGCCCCTCTGCCCTAAAGGACGAGCCGCGCCTGATCTACATTTAGGTCTAAGATGACCCCAGTAAGCATCTACCTTTAGGTCTGAGGTGATCGTGCAATACCAAAAGGGTGCTCTGGGTTGAGCTAGGAACTTGTGGGGTTTAAGTTGGGGTATTTTGTCCTTTTTTGGAATGGGATAAGGGAAAGTGTAACCAGACTTGTATGATATAAAAAAAGGGTATTGAAAATATATTTTAAAAACTCACACAAATATGTTCTTTTTGTTTTTATGATGAACTATGTTCTCGCCTCAACTGGAGTTGGTAGAAGATGATTTAGAAAGTTTCTCATAGTGGCTGGCAGTGACATAGTTATCATGGGGATTGCTGTGGAATACAGCTGAGACAACATGGGTGGAGGGGTGGTTGGGGTGTGGTACTATGGTGTGCTTTGGTTTGAATTTATTTAGTCATTGACAGATTTGCTGTGCAATACTGTGGTTGATTCTGATATGTATATTGGAAAAGATTTCATTGCATTAATATTTGTGTGTTGTATGGCATATTTGACCTGAATATCATTTTAAAAAAATGTTTGTTGGGAAGCTTGCTCTTCAGGTGGCGTCATGTCTGCGCCTATCCCCTAGAGGCACACTGCTAGGCACACTTTTGACCATGGTCAATATCAGTCCTGACGCATTGTCGGGCTGCACTTTATCCTGCTTGGTCTTCCAGTCAGCTGCTGAGGTTATGTGCTGTAGTTTGTGTTAAACATACCTGTACCCAGATGGGATCTGTAACCAATGGACTGTACCCTGATGACCGCGTTTGTACCCCCTCCATCATTTGTATTCTGTAGCACTATTTACTCCTCAGCTTTCCAGCTATCCTTCAAGTGATGTCCTCCTACCAAGACCACAAAGTTTGCAAGCCTGCCATGGAGACATTAAAGTTCTCTCAGTGGTACAGCAGCCGCTACAGATTCCTCTGACTTGCTTTCGACATGTGCTTGAGTCCCGACCTTCAGACTTCATAAGTCCAGCATCCTAGGACCCTGCTGTTGTTAGTGGATCAGTGACTCTGAAGTGTGCAGTCACACAGAATCGAGAGTGAGAAGCGCCTGGAAAGTTTCTAGATGAATAATGTGGGTCCTCGGAACAGCTTCCACTTTTGAGGATTTAAGCTGTCAGGTCTGGAGCGCAAACAGAGGTCCAGAGGACAGCTCCATGCTCACCACCGATGTCTATCACATAATGTATTTTTTTTTATTGCAGCCCCTACCCCTTCATGGGATAGGCACTGGAATAAAAAACAAAAATGTAATTTTCAGAATGCAAACGGATATCTGCTATTCCTTGCAGGCCTCCACCCCTGCACTTGCAGCACACTTGAATCCTGCCTCATTAATATTAATAGGGCAGGGTTCTGCAAATTCTGCAGAATGGCCATGTTGAGAAGGCTGGGTCGCAAAGTAACCTATGTGTCAAGAAGCCAACTGCTTTTCGACCCTGTTCAGCAAACCGCTCTCCCTTCGCTGGTATTCTAGCAAGAAAAAACACAATTCACCTGGCCCATGGTAACTGGGTCAGAAATGCTTGGCGGGCAGCTCTTCAAGGTGCAGGATAAATGTAGTAAAATGCATTCTTTGTTCCCTTACCTCAGTGCGCCTGTGGCAATTCCTTCAGTACTGAAGGAAATCAAACGCGCACACATAAAAGTGCTCTCCGCGAGGTAACCTTTCCATATTAAAAGCTCGTCATGCTGACATAAACAGTTAGCTGTCAGGTGCTTGGCTTTGAAAGCGCAGGCCAATTTTCAGATTAGTACTAATTGCAGGGCAGGCTGACACAGCCACCAAGAAAGCCGGTAGCTGACAGGCCGGGCCGCGCTAGCCGCATATTCAAGAGCCGTACCAAGGGAGGGCCGGAGCGGCCTGCCTCCAGATTGCTGCCAGTTTGACTGTGGACTAAAGTAATGGAGCTGGCAGGGTGGAATCAATTACTGGCCAATGAAGATTTTCCCACAGGTCGAGGCTTGGGAAAGTAAGGACGTTCCTGCTGCTGCCTAGACAGCTGGCATGGATAGTCCGCTGGGAAAGCGGCCTGTGGCAGCAGAAAATGGGGGGACAGCTTTCGGTGATAAAGTGGTGACAGGATATAAATTATAAACAGAGGGTTTGGCAATACTTCCAGGGGCCTTTACCTCGCTTCATGTTCACTGTTTTTCAACCAGGCTGTTTGTTGAGTGAGTCAATGACCTGGCTGTGTAATAAAACGAGCTTAATTTAACAATTATTTCATTCCCATAAGGTACGGGATTATTTTAGAAAACTTAATCATGCTGTTAATGTATCGAAAGCTTTTTGACTGCAGAAGTTTAGAGGTTTTGCCGGACTCCTTCAAACTCGAGAAAGTGGTAAGGTAGTACACTAAAATGTGCCAGCCCCTCCAT
This sequence comes from Pleurodeles waltl, assembly GCF_031143425.1. NCBI lineage: Eukaryota > Metazoa > Chordata > Amphibia > Caudata > Salamandridae > Pleurodeles > Pleurodeles waltl. The sequence goes on from NC_090439.1 coordinate 782,261,100, forward strand.
TTTTAATTGTGAGATTTAACCACTTCCATCCTCCCTCCTGGTTATGAATGCATGGCACGGTTTGCACCTCAGCCATCGATGTCCACTTTGTTTACAGAAATAGATCCACCTTCCTGACCCAAATGTCAATGAGCAGGCTAGATCTGTTCTAGATATCTTTGTTATAGTAACAGCTATTTATAGTGCGTACATCACGTCCTTTGTTACACCTGGCTGCATGGAATCACCTCTTTATTTCTCGAGCCGTCCTTACCTTATTGAAGTACCTGCCTCCCCGCAGGTACCCTTAAACTGGCATCCATCAAAACAGCAGCAGTTGCCCCACCCGTACTGCCCTATATAAGGGCCCAAAACGCATCCATCCTCCTGTGTTTTTGTGTACCTGTCTTACAGACGCCTTTTTAATTTACCATAATAAATGTGGTCTTACTCCAGGAGGAGATGGGTTGAGTTGGCTGTCTGCAGGTAAGTTATTGTTATCACATCTCAAGAGTCCGCCCCCTGTTCCTTGGGCTCTGGTCATGGTAGATTACTGTTTGCTACGGAATCGCCCCAATGTGCACCTGTAAGTGACGGCTCGCGCCAGAGTCTTGGAATGCTGTTGGGGATCATGTGCTACCTCTATTTCCTGTTTTTTGTGCCATGCCCATCTTGAACTGGGCTGCCAGAGTATGGCTGGCCCCGGACCTGCATGTTGATCACGTCACTCCGCGAGGTGGTGAGGTTCCACTAAGTGGACAGGGAGTGCACGGCATTTAAAGCATCTCATTCTTACAGATGAGTTCTGCTTCTGGTTGTTTTCTGGGTGGTAATTCTCAATTCTAAGAGTGTCTTGTCTATAGTGGTTATGGGGAGCAAGGGCTCTTATATGAGATTAAGAGACATCTCCCTTCATACAGCAGCTTAGTCTCAGAGTCGGAGAGGTAACAATTTTATATCTGTGACATGGCCGAACACCCTTTTCACGCAGACTTCTGAGGAACGTTGTGTTCATCATAAGTCTCCTCTGCAGTATTTATCTGGGTGTCCTGTGTCTTCTGCCACCTCCTGGTCTTCCAATAATGCAGAGGAGAATTTAGGTACTTATCCAGTGCGTGAGCCCAGATGGAGGTTGGTAGATTGAGATGGCTTGCATGTGGTTCCCTCATTCTTGAGAGGAAATGTAGGTTTGCGAAATGATCCTGTAGAGGCCACTTCCACTAGTTCTGCTCTCTTCACAATTTCATCAGCCTTCTCCTAGATTGTTCCTTGCCTATGCTTCCTATTGTCAAGGATGCCACTTTACAGTACAGAGTTGGATAAGACTAATGTCTCTCGTTTTTGGACCAGAATGTATCCGGTGGGCGATCCAGACCTTCCTTTCTCCATGTCTGTAAATCCAGTGCTACCAAAGCTGTCAGGAAGCTCAAGAGTGGTCATGGAGACGTAGTGGACCAGAAGGTGGAATGGGCAATATGCAAAGCCTTTTCTGGTCTTAAAATATATATAATTTTCTCATTCTTCTAAGAGTCTAGCTATTGACTTCCAAGCACTTTCTACTGCTTTTCTTGAGGAAACAATTGTGCAGATCTCTTGACTAGGATGGAGTTGCAGGCACATTTTTTTGTGAATTCTTCCTTTGATACTCTCAGACCTACTGCAACTTCTTATGGATCAGTTATTGTTACAGTATATCTTGTGAAGACCCTACATTGGAAGGTGGAGAGTCTTTAGAACCCTTCTGTTTTTATCTTCCTTTTCTTGGCCGCTCCCTCCTCAGTATCCAACTGGGTTATCTTCTACATCAATTATTTAAGAAAATAATGCATGACTTATCCTTTACTCAGTGACAGCTCACTGACCTGTAAAGAGGTGGGGTGGGTTCAGCACTCCAGGTGGGGAGGGCGTTGTAACATTTATTTAAAAAATAAAATAAAACAAAAACGTACTTCCCCTGTTGCTGTGCCACGCCGCTCCTCTCTTCCTCATCGTCCCTGCAGGCACGCAGGCACAGGCTCCCAGCCTGCCCCACGGCCAAACCTGATGCTGCTCTGGGCAGCATCAGGATTGGCTGGGAGTTCACTGGCTGGGCGCACCCAGGCAGACTGGGAGCCTGTGCAGGCTCTCTCCAACCTGGCAACACAGTGCCTAGTTTATTATCCCTTTGTGGTGAAAGGTTTGCAGCTTCTACTGCTGGCGGTGGGACGACGCTCCTTCGCCCTAATGGAGGAGCCGCCCCTGCCTTTACTTCAAGCATTAAGATATGTGACTCATCCAGATCCTCCTGAAAACCCAAAGATATTTCCATCACTGGCATTGCTCCAATTCAAGTTCAACCCAGAGGTAGGGTTAGTTACTTTGGCGGCAAGAATTGTGGATTCATTTCCAAAGATTCTTCTGATTTTTCAACCAAATTTCACAGCTTCTGACAACCACAGTCCTTTGTCATTGGGTCTTGTGTCTTTTGTAGATGAAATATTGTTGGGATAGAAAAGTCATCAACAGGTAAGAGACGTGCACCCCAGCCCAGAGTGCCCTTGTGTACTGATGTCTGGATCCCTAATGTTGAGTTTTGTTGTCATAGGTAGACATGGATCATGAGTGTACATAATGACATAGGGCTCTCTCACAGATTGCGTTCTTGTTGGACTGGGAGGGGCTCAGTGGTGGCAGCATTCTATGTAGTGATCAGAAGGAGTGAACATGGCCTTTTTAACATTTGTCACTGGAGTAAAGACAAGTTCCACAGGTGTGTGCTTAACTCACCATTGGCCTACATCAGATTGGTGTAAATTGCTGCACAGCGCTGAAGTGGAGTATCTGTGATTGATGTATGTGAGGCTAGAAAGAGTGTAATACAAGACTACTGCCGTACAGAGCAGTGCATGCATGATTTATGCATGTGCTGGATGCACATGTGCCTATGAATGGTACGGTACATGAAGGATGTAGTGCTGTGCAGTGTGTGCATGACAAATTCCTGTCAGTGGTACAATACATAAAGCATACAATGTGTGCATGTTGAAAGAATATGCTGGATGTATGTCTACCTGTGAGTGGTACAATACATAAAAGATATAGGGGGTCATTCTGACCATGGCGGTAATTACCGCCATGGCGGAGGTCGGCGGTAGCACCGCCAACAGGCTGGCGGTGCACCGCTTGGCATTCTGACCGCGGCGGTTCAGCCGCGGCCAGAAACGGAAAGTCGGCGGTGTACCGCCGACTTTCCGCTGCCCGTCAGAATCCTCCATGGCGGCGGAGTGCGCTCCGCCGCCATGGGGATTCTGACACCCCCTACCGCCATCCTGTTCATGGCGGCTCTCCCGCCATGAATAGGATGGCGGTAGGGGGTGCCGCGGGGCCCCTGGGGGCCCCTGCCGTGCCCATGCCAATGGCATGGGCACGGCAGGGGCCCCCGTAAGAGGGCCCCAAAAAGTATTTCAGTGTCTGCCCAGCAGACACTGAAATACGCGACGGGTGCAACTGCACCCGTCGCACCTTCCCACTCCGCCGGCTCAATTCTGAGCCGGCATCCTAGTGGGAAGGTTGATTTGCCCTGGGCTGGCGGGCGGTCTTTTGGCAGCCGCCCGCCAGCCCAGGGCAAATATCAGAATCACCGCCGCGGTCTTTCGACCGCGGTGCGGTGTTCTGACGGCGGTACCTTGGCGGACGGCCTCCGCCGTCCGCCAAGGTCAGAATGACCCCCATAGTGCTGTACAGTGTGTAGGCTGCATATATGGAGTGAGTGTATGTGTGCCTGTGGATTGTGCAATAAATGGAGGCCCTGAGTTCCATTTTTGGAGACCCAGATCTGCATGGTGAAACATAGAGAAGAGGTAGAGAGATCCCCCCCAGACAGATTTGTGTATTACTGCGTTCCTGTAAGCTGGTTGGGACAGGGGAGGGGTGCTCTTTGCTTCCGAGAGAGGTTACAAGGAGGGGGCCTGGCCACATCTCAGGAAGGAGATAGGGCTTATAAGAGACTCATAAAGGTTAGGGCTGGAGGCCTTGGGCTAACTTTTGGATGCACATATCATTGTGGCTGATATCCAGGTGTAAACTCTAGTTACTCCCATGGCCTGTGTTGTGGGACCATCAGTTTTGGTGACACTCCTGCTGTGACAGACTGCCCTTCAAGAGGAAGAAGGAGCAGATGAGTGGGTACTTTAAAAGATGTAGAACCCCATCAAAAACGTCAAGGACTCAAGCACTATATCACATTTGGTATATGGAAATGGTCTACAGGAAGAGAAGGTTGAGACCCCCAAAACTCTCATCTACCAAGCAGCCAGATGGGCTGTGTGAGAAGGAAGAGCTCTTCTTCCTTTCAATCAATCAATCAATGAATTAGAGATTTGTAGTGAGTTGTTAATTTGAACAACCAGGTCTTGAGTTCTTTCCTGAATTGCTGGTGTGCTGATGCATTCCTGATTTGCAGGAGGAGGTCATTTCAAGCTTTGGCTGCCAGGTGTGAGAAGGAGCATCCTCAGCTGTTGACTCAGCGTTTGTGGGGAGTGTCTGCAAGGAAGAGGGGGGTGGATTGTCGAAGTCTGGTGGGTTGTTGGAAGGTCATGCATTTGTTGATGTATTCTGGTCCTTTGTTGTGCACAACTTTGTGTGGGTCAGCATCTTGAACTGGCACCTATTCTGGATCAGGAGCCTGTGAGGTGGGGTGTGATGTAAGTTCGTCTCGGGAGGTTGAAGACTAGCCTGGCTGCTGAGTTTTGTATTGTCTACAATCTCTCTAGGAGGCATGCATTGATTCCTACGTAGAGTGTGTTCCCATAGTCCAACCTGCTGGTGATGAGGGCCTTTGTGACGATCCATCTGGTGTTGACTAGGAGCCACCTGAAGATCTTGCGAGGCATCCTCAGGGTGTGGAAGCAGGTGAATGAGACTGCATTTACCTGTTTCTTCATGGATAGGTTGTTGTCCAGGATGATGCCAAGGTTGTGGGCATGGTCTGTCAAGGCAGCCGAACGGCCAAGTTCAGTGGGCCACCATGCTTTGTTCTAGGGCAGGGTGTTGTTCCCAAAGATGAGGACTTCTGTCTTGTCCATGTTGAACTAAAGGCAGTATTCCTTCATCCAGTCGGCAACGTTCATCATACATCTCTGGAACTTGGCTCTGGTGGTGGAGGGATCTTCCAACAATGAGATGATGAGCTGGGGGTTCATCAGCTTAGGAGATGATGTTCAGTCCATGCGATCTGATGGTGTTTGCCAGGGGGGTTGTGTTTGTTTGCCGTGTTAAAGAGGGTAGGGTTAAGGGACGATCCTTTCATCGACACCGCAGGTGATCTTCTTGGGTTCCAAGGTGAACATTGGGAGACATATTCTCTGGGTTCTTCTGGTGAGGTAAGAACCAATCCATTTCAGGGCATTTCCCTAGATTCCAATTTGATTGAGTCTGTTGATCAGGATGTGGCGAGAAACAGCGTCAAAGGCAGCTGACAGGTCCAGGAGGATGAGGGCTGCTATTTCACTGCACTCCAGGACGACTTTGATTCCATCAGTGGCTGCTATCAGAGCTGCCTCGGTGTGGTGGTTGGCTCAGAATCTGGATAGATATGTGTTACAACTGGGGTCTCTAGTTGGCAGTGGTTTGCACCCTGTCCAAGTAGAGACCCTCACTCTAGTCAGGGTAAGGGAGTCACACAGCTAAGATAACCCCTGCTTACCCCCCTTGGTAGCTCGGCACGAACAGTGAGCCTTATCTCATATGCAATGTGTAAAGTATTTGTACGCACACACAGTAACACAGTGAAAACACTTCAAAATGACTCCACAGTAGTTTGGAAAAATATCAAATATTTATCTGAGTAAAACAAGACCAAAACGACACAAATCCAACATACACAAGTGAAGATACACATTTTCAAAGATTAAATCTTAGTATAGTGCTTAGAAACACAATAGCTCCAACTGGGGCTATGACGACATCTTGATTGAGTCATCCCCAACAGTCCGACGCCACTCCCAAGGGAGTGTGGGTCGGTCATGGAGTAGTACGGACCCCAGTTACAGTACCTTGGACATGATGAGGAAACAAAGACATTGCACGGAGTCAGGGAGGTGAGGCATCACTGGAGCCGGTGCGGCATCAGTTCCTTACTGCTACTGGGGAGGTGAGATGTCAGTTCCTTACTGCTAGGCAGGGGAGGTGAGGCATCAGTTCCTTATGGTTGCAGGGGAGGTGATGCAGGTTCAATTAATCTTTGCAGCGTTGCCATCACACCACAGGGCAACAGGTGCTGAGGCGGAGTCAAGTGGCACGGACATTGGTGGCTCAGCACTCTCGACTCACGATATGGCGAGACTTTCGCGGCTCTGCTGCAGCATTGGCACTGTGTTGCAGGTTGAAGTCGTTGCACTCAGCGGGGACCACGGCTCTAGTGAAGGCGGTGGTGCGGAGTCAGACAGCAGCGCCGGTTCCGAAGTCGCTCTGGAGTCAATGCATTTAGTTTTTCTTAGTTACACCAGAGCTCACTTCCAAGGGCCGATGAACTGGATTTGGCACCACTTGGCAAGTCAGGACTCTCAGCAAGAGAACCCAGGTGCTTGCAGGTGAAGTCTTTAATGGCCCTGAGACTTCTTAACAGGCGGCTAGCATAGTCCACACCCTTGGAGTACCTTGAAAAGCAGGATGTAGAAAGAACCGTCCAGCCCTTTCATTCACAGGACAGAAGCAGCAAGCAGCAGGCCAGCACAACAAAGCAACAGGCAGAGTGACAGTCCAGAAGTATTCTAACTTTGTACTGTCAGAGGTCCAGTACTTATACCCCTTTCTGTCTTTGAAGTAGGCAAACTTCAAAGATAAGTCTTTGTAGTACACAAGACCCTGCCTTTCCCTGCTGTGGTCCCAGACACACTCCAGGGGGCTGGAGACTGCTTTGTGTGAGGACAGGCACAGCCCTATTAAGGTGCAAGTGTCAGCTCCTCCTACCATTCTAGCTCAGGAAGACCCAACAGGAAATGCAGGGCACAACTCAGCTCCCTTTGTGTGACCGTCTAGAGTTAATTCACAAACAGCCCAACTGTCATCCTGACCTAGACATGAATTCCACAGAGAGGCAGAGGCACAGAATGGTTAAGCAATAAAATGCCCCTAAAAGTGGCATTTTCAAACTTACAGTTCAAAAACCAACTTCACCAAAAATGTATTTTTAAATTGTGAGTTCAGAGACTCCAAACTCCATGTATCTATATGCTCCCAATGGGAAATTACAATTAAAAGATATTTCAAGGCAATCCCCATATTACCCTATCGGAGAGATAGTCCTTGCAATAGTGAAAAAACTAATTTAGCAGTATTTCACTATCAGGACATGTAAACCAAATCAGTACATGTCCTACCTTTTAAATACACTACACCCTGCCCCTGAGGCTGCCTTGGTCCTAACCTATGGGTGACTTACATGAGGTAAAAGAGGAGGTTTGGGCCTGTCAAGTGGGTGCACTTGCCAGGTCGACATGGCAGTTTAAAACGGCTCATATAGACACTGCTGTGGCAGGTCTGAGACATGTTTACAGGGCTACTCATGTGGGTGGTAAAATCAGTACTGCAGGCCCAGTTGTAGGATTTTATTTACAGGCCCTTGGCACACATGGTACACTATACCAAGGACCTGTCAGTAAATCAAATATGTCAATCATGGATAAACCAATCACCAAAACACTTTAGACAGAGAGTACTTGCACTTTGGCACTGGTCAGCAGTGGCAAAGTGCCCAGAGTCCTAAAGCCAACAAAAACAAGTCCGAAAAAATAGGAGGAAGACGGCAAAAGGTTTGGGGATAATCCTACAAAAAGAGCCAGGTCCAACAATATGGGTCCAGAAGGTTGTTGTGTGCCAGGTGTTCAGTGAGTTGCTGGTCGATTGCCTTCTCGAGAACCTTCGCTGTTAAGGGGAGCATGGAGATAGGCCGTTAGTTCTTTGGTTCTGCTGGGTATGCAGATGGTTTCTTCAGGACGGGCCTCACTTCAACATGTTTCCAATCCTCAGGGAAGCAGGCTGAGGTGATGGAGGTGTTCAAGACTTTCTCAAGGTTGTTGCCAATCATCCTGCTCCCAAGGTTGAAGATGCGGTACGGACCATGGTCCTTGGGTGCTTTCAAGTGCACAGAGTTCATGATGGTGATTGTGGCTTGAATCATGATAGGGTCCCAATGAGTGAGAAGGTGTTCAGGGTTTTTGTTCGTGTGTATGAGCAGGCCTCTGCTGTCTGTGCCAGGGGGTTGGGGATCGAAGTGTTCGTAGATTACTGGGATCTTGTCATGGAAGTGGTCTGCCAGGGTGTCGCACAGGTTTTGAGAGGGGGTGATGTTGTTTGTGGCAGTTATGGGGTTGTAAAACTCCTTCAAAATGGCAAAGTGTTCCTTGGTGCAGTTTGAGCTGGTTTCTATGCTGTCTGTTTGAGAGTTCTTCTTTGTTCATTTCAAGAGGTACTGGTTGAGTGCTGTCTTGAAGGTGAAGTGGCCTCCTGACTCTTTGCTGGTGTGCCACATCCTTTCTAGTTGCCAGCAGTTGCATTTGGTGGACTTCAGCTCTGCAGTGAACCAGCTGGCTCGTCTAGCAGATCCTCTGACTATGGCTGGTTTGGCAGTGGTGATTTTGTCATTTGACCAGGACTCGGGTCAAAAGCTGCTAGTCTCCCTGCTGGGTGAGGGGACATCACCCAGGGAAACCAAGACCACCTGTCCTCAAGCATGGAGCAACAGCACCTGTCAGCTTCCAAAGAACAGTGTGCCTTGTGAGGAAGATGCGAGCACTAGAGGGAGTGAGGTCCAGTGGGGAGCCCTGTTGAATGGGCTCTCTGTGAGGGGTGTGAGGAAATGGCTATTGACCCAGTTGTGTTGTTGCCCATGTGCAGGACAAAGTCAGTGATAACCTGTGTGCCAGGAACGGACCACCATGAATTAAGCTGTGTGTTGTGCTGCACTGATCAGGCCAGAGCCTGTGTGTGGTAGCAAGGCAGTGACCTCGTATGCTAGGAGGAGCCACCAGAGAAAGACTGCATTGTTGAAAGGAGCTGTAGCCCTGTGCAGTAGCAAAGTGGCAGCCCCTTATGCCCACGGGTGGCTGCCGTGGAAAGTGTCATTGTGCTGATCGGCCAGATCCCATGGACTGTAAGTTACGGTGACCCAGTATGCCAGAGGGGTTTGCCAGGAACACTTAGGACTGTGACATGTTCTGCCTCTCTGGAGAAGTGAGGACAAGGTGAGATCACCAGTGCACCATCAGGCTTGTGATGGACCCATTATAGGTTTTTTGTAGCCATCCCCCATCAGGAGCTGAACAAACACTTACCCCGCAGGAGGATGTACAGAAACCCTCTGGTCCCTTCAGGAGCATGACCACGAGTGCGAAACTCTGCATCCACCGATTGTAGCTGCCTGGGTCGCGTGTAGCCGACTTACCTGAATTTGGCTGCAGCCACTATAGGGTGCACAAAGGAACTCTAAATGTCTCACAACTGCAGGTAAAGGTAGGACTGGCTTTGGGCTTATTGGCCCCAGAGGACCTTGCTGTTATTAGTACTGTAGCGCTAGAACTCTGTTGACTTTAACTGAGACTCAAAGTGGACTCAGATTATTAGTAGGGCATACCCTGGATGTTACCAATAGTGAACGGGTAATAACCACTATTGCTAATGCAAGGAGTGAGTGGGACAGGGAATCGCCACTGAAACACTAGACCCCAAAATTCAATAGGAATTGTGTAATTGTTTGTGTATGTTGTATTTTTCATTTGTGTGGGTATCGGGAGAAAACAAAATACATCTCTTTTGTCATAAGAGTGAGTATTTGGCTGGACAATGATTTATTGCTGTTGCTGCTTGCATTATGAGTTGTGAGCCTGTGCTCATTCCCCATTCCTTCACCTCTGCCTCATACCCCGAGGTCCGGGACACCAGGAGTAAGAGGCCTCAACCCCCACGGTCAGACCCAGTAGCCCCTGCATACCCAGTAGCCCTCTCAAACAGGTTCTGAGAAAGACTCATATTCTTTCTAGACCGTAGGAATCCAAGCCTTGGATAATATTCAGGAGAGATGCAAAATCAAACTCTCTACACTACCTCCAGATTCTGGTGCTCTGGTCACCCCCTGGGCCAGATCACTGGAGAAGCAGAATGCCATAATGTAAGGAATTCATGCTGCCTTGGGCAACGTTGGCATTGCTCCTGTCCCTTGGAGGAGCAGGGAAAGTGAATTTCCTCCAACATCTTTCTTCTTATTAAGGTGTCTGGAAATCTGGCTGTGGCCAGGCTGGCGGACACCAGGCGGACAGCGGTAAGGTGGCGCTGCTGCCAGCAGCAGCTGCGCCACGCCAGTAGTCCGCCTCCAGCCTAATTATAAGAATTAATATGGCCTGCCAGTGTTCTGCTGGCAGATGCTGCTGCTGGCAGCAGCATCCCGTCTGTCTCCTGCTGGAGGACCCTCTACACAAAGGTAAGTGGGTGCTCCGACAGGGGAGGGGGATGTTGTATGTGTGTGTGGGGGTGGGTGTGTTTGTCTGTGCGTGCATGTATGCAGGTGTGTGTTGCGTGTTGTTTGTGTGTGCATGTTTGAGGGTGTGAGTGCGTGTATGATGAGGTGTGTGAATGCGTGTCTGCATGTATATATTTGTAAGTGTGTGCACATTTTTGTGTGAATGGATGTATGCATGCGCGGATGAATGTGGGAATGGGTGTGTGTATGCGTGTGTGAAGGGAGGGGCGTGTATGAAGGTGGGGGCTTGGAGAGGAAAGGGGTGGAGGGGAAACCTGTGGAGGGGGAGGGGAGTGGGGAAGTCCCCTCTCAGTGACAGGGAAGGGATTCCCTGTCACTGATAGTGCCCACCGCCATGGTTTTCGTGGCAGTAAGGAAGCCACAAAAACCATGGGGGTAGGTGGGGTCATAATCCCGCAGGCTGTCAAGTGATGGCCGCTGGGCTGGAGATTTATGTCTCTAGCCTGGCAGCTGTTACCGTCGTTACGGTCGGTGTGGTACATTGGCAGTTTGGCTTCAGCCAAACTGCCAATGTCATAATATGGAGGAAAGTACCACTAGCCTGTTGGCAGCTGTCGTAATGACCCCCTAAGGGTGGTTGTGAAGAGCGTTAACTTCAAGACAGACACCCTGTAATCTTTATGTTATATTTTCACATTCTGTGATTTAGACATTAACATACAAGAGGGAAAAAATGTTTAAACTTTATGGAAACTTAGGAAGGAGAGAATTGGAGGCTGCATTAGTATCTAGGGAGCCATGTACTCTGGGACACCAGAAGTGGAGGGAGATAAGAAGACTCACCCCTGAGAGGACACATGCGATTGTGTAGGATGAGGTACCCCATGTGGCAATAATTTCAGTCTGGGACCTTGCTTCACTGCTGCTTTTCTCAGTCATGTTCTGGTCATGTAGTGTGTGATTGTTGGTTGTGCATGATTGTGAAAGCAGATTACCCTGTACAGTGACGGCTAAGCATATGTTTTTGTGCCCATAGCCATGACTTGTTGATGCTTTCTTATTCTTACCCAGTGAAGCATAAGTTAACGAGCTAGAGTTAGGGCCTGATGAGGAGTTCAGCAGACGAGAAGACCCGTCCGCCGAACGTCCGACAGGGAGGTTGCCGCCATACTGGCTACCTTCCCTCCAGACCCATTAAGACTTTCCCACTGGGCTGACGGGAAGAAACCTTGGTGTCAGCCTGTCAGCCCAGCTGGATAGTGGCAGCAGCATTTTTACTGGCTTGTAATCGAACCGGTGGCAATGCTGCTGCCCTAGGGTGATGGGCAGGGGGACCCCTGCCCTGCCCATGACAAGTGCATGGGTAGTGCAGGTGCCCCCTGTGGCCCTCTGGACCTATTCTCTTACAGCCTTTTCATGGCAGTGATACCTCAATGAAAAGGCTGGTGAAGAACCAGGTCATAATCAGCAGGACGGCGCTGTATGCACACCGCCCTGGCTGATTCCAACTTCTGCCACCATCAGCCCGTCGGGATCATCGATCCCGGCAGAGACGGCGATACCCTGGCAGTCAGACAGCCAGGGCCTTAATGTGACAGTTGGACTGCCACAGCAGCTGCGGTCCTGACTTTCACCGCAAGGCTGGTGGTCTCAAGACCACCAGCCTCGTAATTAGGCCCTTAGTTTCGTACCTCCAGGGTGCTTGTAGCTCTGTGCCAAGAGGGGCTGGTTAAAAAGGAGAGTTGGGGAGTATTCTTACACTCCTGATTTTATTTGTAGCTGAGGCCTTCAACAGCATTTTATAATATCTAATGTTCTCAGCAGCTTTCAGAAATTCTGTAACTTTCTAGGTGATTTTAGGAAGACCTGTGTGATCTTCTAGTTGTGATTGACTTAACAGTTTCTCTAGGAAAGTCTTTCATAACTTTGAGTAGCATTTGTCTTCTAAGAGAATATAGATGATATTTTCAATTGAAGTTCTATTACAAAGGCATTCTGGATGGAGGGTTCTGTTCCATCTATAGCTTCGCAAATTCCAGTCCACCAAGTGGAGTCCTGCTATGACGAAGTGTCTGACCTCATTCGAATCTTGCAGAATGGTAAGATATGGTTGTTCTAATAGGTGTGGTTCATATGCTTCTATCCATCAGATATTCCTGAACATATAAGCTTTTTCTTTCCATTCTTGGTGATTGAGTTCAAGTTATTTTCTTTTGTACATAGTTTTGTAAGCCACCTGCTGCTAGGAGAAGCAACAAGTGAGAAACATTTCAGGCAGGAGGTTATTCTTACACCGCTTTATTTCTTGGTGGTTTTATTGTTGAGGTTGACTAATTCTTTACAGCATTTATTTATTAAGAGGGGGCTTTGTTGCGAATAGCTCATCATCTTTTTCGACATTCTAGCTCGACCAGAGTAAACGCAAAGCCAGCTTTGAGGGCTACTTTTGGAGAAGAATACAGGATCTGGAACAGGAATTTCCAAAATTGCTTCTGCAATATTCTCAATGGCTGACCATGCCCCTGCTCTGTAGGTGGAAATCAACCCATTTTTGCTTGTGCTATGCCTGGTACTGAGGACACTATGAGGCATATTTATATGGAACTGACGCAGATTGGCACTGTGCCATAATTGGCAGCCCCACGTTGTGTCAGTTCTGAAACGCAGGGATTCGCTGTATTTACAAAAATATGGCGCACCCCTAGCGCTGGCGCTACATTTAGCTGCCAACGCAAGCATCCTTGCAGCATAGTGCAAGGGTGTCTGTGTTGAATGAAATTATTGTTTATGTGCAGGAAGGTGTCTCTACAATGGTGATTTGGCAAGTCTATGTGTGCTGCAAAATACTGCACACATAGAAGTAGCAAATCGTCATTATTGAATGATTGTTTATGTGCAGGAAGGGGCACCTTCCTGCACATAAACAATCATTAAAGGCCTTTTGCTCTTCCTATGTGTGCTGCACAATGCAGCACACATAGAAACAGCAAAAATGGGAGAATTACAAGTATTTCTTCTTGTTGAGTCATGCTAATGCCACCCCTGGGGTGGCGTTATTTTTTTGTGCTGACTCAGATTTAGGATTCTTTGTAAATCTGGGGCAGTGTCAAAAAGCAATGGGTGTTGTGGTGGAACTCCCACAGCAACACCCATTACATGCCTCTCTGCCACAGAAAACTGCATTGGAGGGGGCCATATTTACAAGGCGGCATTAAGCCACAAAAAGTGGCTTAGCACCGCAATGTAAATATGGCTCAGTGCATAGGTCCATCAGAGCGTCGCTAAAAGTGAAGCTCCGGTGGCGATAGGGACATGTACATGTGCCCTTATGCCTCCTCTGAGATGCTATATAAAGCAAAGGATCCCCTTGCCAATCACTTTTACTCAAAGTCTTCTTTGCTGTGCTTTCCAGGAGCACAAGGGCAGCGAAGATTATGCCCAGGTAGGTGAAGGTCTGCACTTTTTCTCTTGTTCTCCTTCCTAATAAAATTGCTTCCCTTCATTGATCCTAATGCATTTTTCTGTGTAATAATTTTTGTGAGATTATTTTAGAGTGCTTGGTGTATATAACAGAAGCTCACTGTAGGCAAATATTACTTTAATCTTGCTGGGAGAATTTCTTGCCTATTTTCATATGGCCTCCTCACTACAAATTTCTAAGTTTTGGTGTCTAGTTTCTTCAGCTCTAGTTTGTGGTCCTTTCCCTTGACTGAAATTGCCTGTTGAGTATTTTCCATGACTCTGATTCCAGTGGTTGCTGTCCAAAGCAACAGAACAAAATAATAGAGATCCATATGTATCTGGGTGACTGGCTACTACCTGCTGCTTCAGGAGATCAGCGTGTGGCAGATATGAATTCAGTTTGCAGGATTCTGACCTCTTGGGTTTCCTGATCAATCTGAATACATCCTGATTGTAACTTATTTTATTAGGGCTCAGTTCCCAACAGATGTGAGATTGGAGTCCATGCCTCCAGACTGTGCTTGTCAAATCACTTCACACTTAGGGGCATATTTATACTCTGTTTGCACCGAATTAGCGTCATTTTTTTTTACTCTAATTCAGTGCAAAACTAACTTCATATTTATACTTTGGTGCAAGACCTGTCTAGTGCCAAATTTATGGAGTTAAAGTCATTTGTTAGAAGTGGAAACATACCTTGCCTTAATGAGATGCAAGGTAGGCGTTCCCGTGCAAAAAATGACTCTATGGCCTTAACACCATATTTATACTCCTGTGCAAAAATGGTGCACGCGAGGGAGGAGGGGTCAAAAAATGGTGCAAAGCTTGCTTTGCCCCATTTTTTAACGCCTGGGTCAGGGCAGGCGTTAGGGGACGTGTGGGCCTATTTCCATGGTTTAACACCATGGAATAAGCCCACAGATGCCCTTCCCAGGCCCCAGGGACACCCCCACCCACACCAGAGGAACAGTGGAGGATGGGGGACCCCATCCCAGGTAAGTACAGGTAGGTTCTGGTAAGTATTTTATTTTAGTTTTTAAAGTGCCATTGGGGGCCCTGAAATGGGCCCCCCTACATGGCACTGGATGCATTGGCCATGCCCAGGGGACCCTGGTCCCCTGTGCTGGCCATTGGGGTAGTGGGCATGACTCCTGTCTTTTCTAAGACAGGAGTCATGTGGTATATATGGTTTTGCATCAGAAATGACTCTAGGCAGGTTAGAGTCATTTTTTTTACTCTAATCTGCGTAACGTCATTTTTTGATGCAAAAAAACCTTCTTCCATATGGCCAGCCCATACCCGACTAAAGTCATTTTTT
Organism: Pleurodeles waltl; assembly: GCF_031143425.1. Classification (NCBI taxonomy): domain Eukaryota; kingdom Metazoa; phylum Chordata; class Amphibia; order Caudata; family Salamandridae; genus Pleurodeles; species Pleurodeles waltl. The sequence continues at coordinate 782,276,312 of NC_090439.1, forward strand.
TTGCCGCTAGCCTACCCTTTGCACCGGCTTGCACCATTCCATAAATATGGTGCCCGGCTGGTGCACAGAAATGGTGCAAGCCGGTACTAAACTTTTTGGTGCAAAACTGAGTTGGTGCATTTTTGCACCAAAAAGTATAAATCAGGGCCTTAAAGTCCTTGCCTATTCCCCATTCCAGAGCTGGATGCAGATCCAAGGGGGGATGGTGAGTCACTCTCCTTTCTTCCAAATGTATAGAATGATTCCTTCCTTCTGATTATTCTGGATCTTACTGCTGCTCATTGTGATTATTCTGGATCTTACTGCTCTCTCATGCTATGTGCTTCCCTTCTAGACCTTCACATTCTTTGTCATTCATAGGCATGTCTGCAGTTGGGTTTGTTGTAGAGAAATGTTATCTGTTGATGAGATCCAACCTATCACCTTTAAGGGACCCAAATTTCTGCGACAGGAGTAGGAATTTCCCCTTGCAGCACTGCAGCCAGTAATTCTGATCACAGGTGCCTCCAGACTGGGTTGAGAAGCAACATTGGGAATAATTTTAACTCTGTGCCGATGGAAGAAGGAGGAGCTAAGAGATGGGAATTTCCTGAAAGGAACAGTCTGCAGTTTCCCATGCCTAAAGGCTTTCATCAACATGGTTCTGGACAAGGCTGTCATCCTACGCATGGACAAAACAATGACCAAAGGCTCATGAGAACTGTTAAGGGGCACTAGTTGCAGAGATCTGGCAGAGGTTGCAGTCTAGACACTCCAGTGGGCAGAGGGTCATTGTCAACACTCAACATTAGGAAGGTTGACAATTCAAAAGCAGACTCCCTGAGTAGGGTATACCCCGTGTCCGAGGAGTTTTGGCAGTCTCGACAGTGTTATGCCTGATGGGGTTGTCTCTATGCAGGGTTCAGAGCTCTTCTTCCTGTGTAATGTTTGTGGTTTCAAGAGGAGATTGCCTGAGGGTGAGTGCCCTTATTTATCCTTGCCCAGAGGTCTTATTTTTCCCTTCCCCCCCTTTCCTGTAGTCACAAGGATTCTGGACTTAATCTCGAGGTGCTGGCAGAGGATCATATATTTGGTCCAGGAAATCCTTTCTACATCTCTGCCAGCTGTCCTGGGCCCAGAAAGGATGCCTCCAGTGTGCCCATTTTATCTTAGATTACTGCTCTGTGGAAGTTATCCTGCTGAAAATGTGCTTGCTTGTGTGGAGGTGGAACAATTAGATCTTCTAAATCAAGGGTCATCTGAAGTTGACAGCTTTTCATACTTCCAGGAGGTTATCTATCCATAAAGCCTAAAAACATAATTGGGAACCAATTCAGAAATAGTGTATGAGAAAAGAAGTCGGCCCCTGGTAATAGGTCTGTTTTTATTATTCCGTTCCTTCCGGAAAGGTTTATCGGGTGTTGTGTCCTTCCACTTTTAACACTCAGTGAGGACCCATTAGCATGGGCGTAGGAAGTGTGGGGGACGCGGGGGATATGTCCCCCCCAGATTTTGGAGTGGGGGGGACACGGGGGACAAGGGTGGGGGGGACGAGGGGACAGAAGAATTTTCCCTTCTGTTCTGTAATTCGCAGGGCCATTAGCGCCTCGTGAAAGCGCTACCTATACTGGCCCTGCACTCGACCTGTGACCTGCCTCCAGGACACTTGCCATGTGCCCTTTTGTTGTGCTACAGCACACAAGGGATTCCTTCTCACCTTGCCGCCACAGCTGCCTGCAGTCTGCACTTCTGAGAACAAAGGGAGAAGAGAGGCCCTTTGTTGATTGCTGTCTGCATCCCGTCCCTCCTGAGCCCTATCCTTCCCTTGAAAATCGAACCCTGAAGACAGCAGCAAGATGTGAGAAGGTAAAGAGGTTTGGGTAATTAAATAAAGTATTGCCAAGTAACTCCCTTTCTTTTTAAATCCAGTGCTGTGTTGCAGAGTATCTCCCTTTCTAAAAACAGTGTTGTTGAGTTACTGTGAGATATAAGCCGGGCAGGCTTTAGCGCGCTGGTGGCACCCTGTGCAGCAATGTTTGTTAGGGCACCTGTTTCTGTCACCTCTCTCTCACTCTCTTCTCTCCTCTGTCTCCAGCTTGCCTGTCCCAGAGCTAATTATTGTCCCCTAAGTTGACATCCTGCCTCCCCAAAATTTCGGTCCCCTGTCTCTCCCTCAGCCTTCCTGGTATTTGTGAAAGCCCGCTCTAAAGGCCAAGGGCTGTCTGTAAATCTCATTTCCTGCCAATGGCCTGTGGATGGAAGCCAGCACTGGGGCAGCTCACAGGCTTTGCAGGACTTCACAGGCTGTGGTGGTACAGAGCCTGGCACTGCTGGATAGACGGCAGAGAGACTAGCACACAGCACGGGTCCCAGGAAGAACCAGATGGCCTGAGAGATGGACAGGGCTAGGTAAGGCAGCAGGGCCGGTTCTAGAGCGATGCAACCGGTGCCACTGCACCGGGTGCTGACTTAGGATGGGGGTGCTGTGATTGCAAGTATATTCTGACTTTAAAAGCACCTGTTGGGTGTTCCTTGCCATCAACAGTTTTCAGGCAACAATAAAAATCTCAAGATAATTCCGGTGATTAATGGTCTTCCTGAAGAGAGATTGAAGTTTTGTCTAGTCGGAGTTTTGACTCATCATAACGTACAGGGTTACTATGCCTGCTACAAAGAACGTCTACATGCAGATCACAAAGTCTATATAATGTGAATAGGTCAGTGGGTTACTGCTTTTGTCAGATGCAGGAAAGTACCCTCTTTTTGGCATGGTTACCCCACTTTTGACTGTGTTCACTGGGATCCTGCTAACCAGGACCCCAGTGCTCTCTCCCATTAAATTTGGTTGTTTGGACCACACACACCCCACATTTGGCATACTGGTGCCCCTTATAAGTCCCTAGTATATGGTACCCAGGGCATTGGGGGACCAGGGGTTCCCCATGGGCTGCAGCATGTATTATGCCACCCATAGGAGCCCATGTAAACCATGTCTGGAGGCCTGCCATTGCAGCCTGCGTGAAAAGGTGCATGCACCCTTTCACTTCAGGTCACTGCACCAGGTCACTCTAAGTCACCTCTATGGCAGTCCCTCCTAGCCAGAGGGCAGGGTGCAAGTACCTGTGTGTGAGGGCACCTCTGGAGGAGCAGAGGTGCCCCCAAGAACTCCAGCTACATTTTCCTGGACCTCGTGAGTGCGGGGACGCCATTTTATGAGTGTACTGGACATAGGTCACTCCCTCTGTCCAGCTACATAATGGCAACTCAGAACCTGGGCATGTTTGGTAACAAACATGTCAGAATCATACCCCAATCCTATTGTCAGTACTGTTTGTATGATTCCATGCACTTTGGGGGCTCCTTAGAGGATCCCCAGCATTGCTCCTATCAGCTTTCTAGGGTTTTCCGGGCAGCCCACACTGCTGCCACCCCTCAGACAGATTTCTGCCCTCCTTCTGCTGCTTGAGAAGCTCATGCCCAGGAAGGCAGAACAAAGGATTTCCTTTGGAAGAGGGAGGCAACACCCTCTCCATTTGGAAATAGGTGTTACAAGGGTTGGGAGGGGTACCCTCGCCAAGCTAATGGTATGCTCTGAAGGGCCTCCTTGCATAAACCAGTCTGTACCAGTTCAGGGACCTCAGCCCCTACTCTGGTGCGAAACTGGACAATGGAAATGGGTGTAACCACTCCCCTGTCCATCACCACCCCAGGGGTGGTGCCTGGAGCTCCTCCAGGTGGCCACTTGATTCTGCCATCTTCAATCCAAGGTGGGCAGAGGCCTCTGTGAGCATCTGAGTGGCCAGGTCAAGCAGGTGACGTCACAGCCCCCTCCTAGGTGGTCACCCTGCTAGGTGACCAATCCCCCTTTCTGGGCTATTTAGGGTTTGCATCTTGGGTGGGTCCTCAGATTCAATGTGCAAGATTCCAGCAGGACTCCTCTGCAACATTTACTTTGACTTCTGGCCACTGGAACCGCAACTGGACTTCACAGGAACCTACAATCTGCAGCTCCAGCAGCGACTTCACCCTGCAGCATTGTTTCTATGGCTCCTTCCAGCAACTGCAACATTAGCCCGGCTGTGCTTCCTCTGAGGGCAGCAAGTCTTCAGTCTGCATGAGAAGAAAGAAGGAAAATTCCTTGGAGTGAAAGAGTCACTTACCTGCATCTGCAGGCACCAACTGCAACAACGACCGGCTGTGTGGATCTCCTCTGCTCCTGAGCTGCGTGGATCCTGCATCAGGGGGTGATAGTCTGGAGTGGTCTCCTTGGTCCTCTCTACCAGCTGTCCAACTTTGAAGTAGGTAGGTCCTTGCCTTCCCATGCAGTACAGTACCCCCATGCACTGCGTCTCTTGCAGCTACCAAGGCCTGTTGTTATCTCCTCCAAGGGATCTTCAGGCTCCATGTAGCCCCAGTCCCCAGCACTCTTCTCTGTGAAGCACAGCCCTCAACGTGCTTCGCCTGCGACATGGGACCTCTCTTCATGTGTGCTGCGTGGGCCTCTCTGCAGCTCCTGGGCTCCTTGCCTGTAGGTCTTCTGTGGGGGCTGCCTCTCCTTCTCCAGACTCTCTGCCTTGCTGAGGGTCACCTGGGACTCCCCTCCATGGGTTAAGTCCCCCTGGACCTTGCTGGTCCCCGGCAGCTCCACTTTTGTCCTACTGCGACATTTGCCTTTGCCAAGGCTTGCTGGTTGGTTTTCCACACCACAGACTGACAGCAATTCTTCATCCCGCATGGGACGTCGACTGCATCACCTAGGAACGCTTCATCTGCTCCAGTGCTGCACTGCTGACCGTCTTCATCTCCCGGCCGAGCAACTCCTGCATCCACAGATGGGTGGGTAGTGGCTCCTGCCACGACCGGACACTCCTACGTAAACTGGACTTGGTCCCCTTCTTTTCCAAGTCTTCCTCTTCCAGGATCCACCTCTAGCTTCTTGCAGTCTTGCCTGCATTTTGCAATATCCTTCTCTGAAGTCCTTTTGGTGGGTTGGGGAAAAACCAGTAACTTACCTCTTTTCTCCTGGTCACTGGATGGCACTCTGGTACTTACTTTTGGGGTTTCCTAGTTCCTGCAGCTCCCCTCTACAGATTCCACTTCCTTGCGTGGGGACCCAGCTTTCGCATTCCACTTTTTTAGTATATGGTCTGGTCCCCCCTAGGCCTTCAGTATTGCCTATTGCTTTTCACTATTTTCTATTGCTTTTTATGCCAACTTCTGATTGCTGCTGTACATATGATAGTGTGCTACTTACATCCTATTGGGAGTATTGCCTATCTAGTGTTTTCGTGTTTGTGTTACTGTAATAAGGAACCTTTATTTTCATAACACGTGTTTCTTTCATGTGTGTAAGTGCTGTGTGACTACAGTGGTATTGTATGAGCTTTGCATGTCTCCTAGGTAAGTCTTGGCTGCTCATCCGCAGCTACCTCTAGAGAGCCCTGGCTTCTAGACACTGCCTACACCTCACTAATAAGGGGATACCTGGACCTGGTATAAGGTGATAATACCATAGGTACTCACCACATACCAGGCCAGCTTCCTACATCAGAGAGCTCCTTTTTTGTCCCCTGCAATTTATAAATTAAAACTGAATATAGAACAGTGAGCAATGAACTTATCAAAGAGCTGCATGCAAACATCAAGGTATAGATTAGAGCGTTATGATTTCCCCCCACTTTTTCATTAACTTAATGTTGCAAAACAAGTTAATTTGAGCGCAAATCAATTCTTATTATTAAAGAAAGCCCCCAACCATGGTGTTATGTTTTAAATTCTGAGTTTGCGCTTCTCCAGATAAACCACTCTTAAACTATACCTGCTACCAGTATGGATGACCTATGACACCTACACCTTGTCGTCCTCTGTCTTATGTAACATTTCATATACACTGATTTACACATATATGATGATTGTCTCTGCGTAATATCTGTGTGATGTAAAGTGCTTTGACACCCTAGACTGGTGTGAGGGCTCAATGATGGAACAACACATGCGTATATCATGCATGCCTAACATCGCGGTCTCAACAACGACCGTGTCTTTACTACTCATGCCTTTACAACGAATTTCGCTGTAAAAGAATGTTTGGTAAAGAAACATGCGTGGTAAATTCTCCCCGCCCTGCCTCTTACACCCGATACCATACTCCACCCTGCCCAATCAGTTAAAACTGCCCCTGCCCTGAGCCCTAACCCCCCGCCCTGAGCCCTAAAAGTAACCCTGCCCTGTCCTAAAAACTACCCGCCCCCACTCTGAACCCTAAAACCTACCCTGAACTGCGCTAAAAACTACCTTGATGCCCCTGCCCCCCAGAACCCTAAAACCTACCCCACCATGTCCTAAAAACTACCCCGACCCTACCCTGTCCTAAAAATGAACCCGACCTCTCACCCTAAACCCGGCCACAGCCCTACTTACCTCTCTCTCCTCTGCTTCTTCCTGTTCCACCCAGACAGCTAGACCGCTCTCTATGCTGTAACCACGCATATGCTTGGTAAAGACATGTGTGGTAAAGGCATCCATGCTAGCCCCATATTTGTGGTAATAGCAGCATGGTAAATGCATTGCATTGCATTGATTGCGTTGTAAGGGATATTTCCCAGTATGAGTGGTGGTATAAAACTAATGAAATGCATCTGAGAGAGAGTGGTGATGGATAGTAGTGAGGGAATCTGTGGCAGAGGTGGTCACTGGGGGGTGCCAACAAACAATGTTGCACAGGGCGCCACCAGCACTAAGGCTGGCCCTGTCAGACAGCACAGCAGTTCACAGGAAGGGGGCAGCACAGAGACTGCCACTTGACAGTCAGACAAGGACCTAGCAGCAATCATAGGCCTTACTGGCCTTCACAGGCAGGCTGGGGGGGCAGAGACTGACACAGCCTGACTAGAAAGAAAGCTCCCAACAGGCAGCACAGTGCATGGCAGGCAGCACAGGAATCGGCAGGAAGCACTGCGCCCAGCAGGCAGTACAGGCCTCTTAGGACTTTACACAGGCGAACTGCAGCACAGAGCTTGTCGCTACCTAATAGGCAGCCAAGGGCCCAGAAGACAGGGAATTGCCGGTCTCACAGGACTCGACTGGAAGCGACCGCCTCCCCCCCCCATCACCCCCTGCACGGCAACCCTTCTGGGTGCAAGCTTTGTGCAGGAGGCCCACCTCAAGGTTGTCCCTGTCCCCCCCAGAAATTTTGTGTCTCCTACGCCCCTGCCCATTAGCGCATTTAGAAAACACTCTGTTCAAGCCTTTTCACCCCATCTACTTGAGACCCTCATTTGGTTCCCCTGAGACTCGAGCAAACTTCCTTTCAGCCTATGGATCAGGCTTTTCTTAAGTTACTAACTTTTAAGACTCTTCCAAGATGGAGCGCAGACCGAATCCAAAGGCCGAGTCGATCCAGATGAAAAAGTTAACTTCACAAAGTCCGGTGGGAAGAGTTCCATTAGTAGTGAAGGAGGTTGCAAAGAGCAGGGAGAGTGTTGTGCATGGTCTTCACTGTAGTGCGAAGAGCAAGTCAGGCAGGATGGGCTGGCAGTGCTTTAGCGTGAAGTGCAGATCTTGCATTGCCGCTCAACGCTGACATTCTCTGTATCGTGAAAAGTTGAGGTCACCAGAGATTCATGTTGGCAGTCATCACAGGCAGCAGAATCTCAGCCGGAAAGGACCGTTCACGGTCACAAAGATCCCAAGACATCAGGATTTCCCCTTTCTTCTTAAGAGGACCTTGATTAAGTCACAACCACCACGTTTTTAAATCCATACTGTGATGCGTAAAGACTTAGGTGCATTATGAACATCGTGCTAGGAGCGGACAATGATGCAGACAAGTCTGCTCTTCCAGTGGGGTAATACAGAGGAAACAAATTGCGTGAATACACAGTGCTGCTCAATCAGTCAGACAGAATCACACAAAAACATATGTGAAAACATCATTATATAACATACATCACAAAAAAACGCTACATGAAATAATAAAATGTCGATAAAGCAACATAAAAAACAATTTATCCATGAACACAATATAAAAAAGTGTCGATAAAGCAACATAAAAACCAATTTAGTCCACGAGCACAATGTAAAAAAAAGAATGACACTGGTGCATCATGTCTTGCATAAGGTCTCCAACAAAGAATCTATTGTGTGGAGCTTCCGCTAATCAAACTCGGAACCGCACCACCTAGTGATCAGCAAGAGCTAAGACTGGTGACAAACAAACATGCCTTACATAAGTATATAGATACAGCATCTGTTGACAGTACCTAATCAAGTTCACGGAAGACATATTAAGTGGCATTGAAGGTAAGTAGAAGTGAAATGTTTCTCCGGTGGTTGCTGCCATTTACAAAAAGCATGCTAGCTCTACTTTATCACTGAGGCCCTTAGGTATAACTGTGTCAAATCGTTTGATCCAAAACGGTTGTCTCTATGACAACAATTTAGATGTTTTAATCTCTGGATTAATTCTCATTACCTCCAGGATTTGAAAATATAATTGGGTTACATTGTGTTTTTGTGCCAGCCAGTGTTCTACCAAGCTAGAATTTTGGTTCTTGTTTCTCATCATGCTTATGTGAGGCAAACTTTTATCTTTCTCTCTGTTTTTGCCAATGTATAAAAAAATATAATATTGTGAATCGTAGTTTTTTAATCAGATACAGCATATGAGGGTATTATACTACTAGCATTGCAAAAGGTTTCTTTCGTCAGGTCGAAAAGTCAGTTTAAAACTGCACTACAGGCTGTAGGCAGGCCTGAGCCATGTTTTAAAAGGCTACTTTTGCTGCAGGACCACTAGTGGCATTTAATATACAGGCCTTGGGAACATGTAGGACCATTTACTGGGGCCTTACAAATAAACATAATGTGCCAGTTAGGTGTACGCTAATTGTACCATGTTTTAGGAAGAGAGCTCAAGCACTTTGTCACTGGTTAGCAGAGAAAAAGTGCACTAAGTCCTAATGCCAACTAAAATGGGGCCAGCAACAGAAGGAAAAGGTCTGTGGGAGACTGTGCAAAAGGGGCCATGATGAACAGTGTTTAGATAGTGTAACAATGGAAGAGGAAAGTATTGTTCTTTTGATTTATACAACTTTAAGGGTATCTACCGGGAAGCAAGACCTCCTCTACAGTCAGGCCTGGGATGAGGAAGAGAACAATTAGTGTACAGACACATTAATGGAATTACCTGTAAGTAATCGAAAGACTAAATTAACTTTGAATGATACAAGGCTGAGTCAGTCCTCCCGGGATTCAAGCCTGGGACCTGGAACCTATGGGTGTTTGCTCAAATGCTAAGCCATCTATTTTACCAGTGGTGGTGTTTTCAGTGAAATAAACTCTAATTTACCCTTCCAGCAGCGATGAATGGGCCAATGAAGTCTGCAGTAAAATGTGGCAAAGCAGCCAAATCCCCAGATGCGTCCACGCGAACTCATCAAAAGAGGAAACAAAACTCACTCTCAATGTTCCTCACAGTTAAGTTACCAAAACGATTTGGTGTAGAGCACTTTCCACAGACCATGACGTCCTTTATAAAGTGTATTTGTCTCATAGAACTAATGACAAATTATTAGGATTACAAAAATAGGTGATAGGGCTTCTGCCCCAAGGAAGCATTTGAAAAGCAAGAGCAAAACCGCTGCCTTCTAAGGCATGGTGGGAAAGCAACATTTGGCAACAACGTCATATGTTTTAAAGCAACTTTACAAAGGAGACTGCAGGTTCTCCAAATTTCCACAGTAAAGTAGATATATATTGCTAAATGTTACCCAGTAACGCAGTGGATACTGATTTCATGTACTCAGCAACAGATCATACCATTTCGGAAACGTTATGTGAAATATAAGGGAGTTTCCACATTCTCAGAGACAGTTGTAACCTGTCCTCAGGGAGACCTGGCCGGATGCCATATTAGCCAAACCATCTGCCTAAAAGACTGTAGTCCTTGTGGTAAGTTACTCGGCCTACGTTCTCTGCTCCATGCTGCCAGCAAAAAACCTTATGAGGTTGCCGTAACTTAACATTGCTCTAATGACATGCAGGGGCAGATTTATGGAAAGTGGCACTGCACTGAATGCAGCGTCACATTCCCTGTGCCCCTTAGCAACCACCTACCTCCACCATGTGTGCGCTGTATTTCAAATAGCAGGATAGGGGCAATAGCGTCATTTCTCATGACGCTATTGATGTACTCTGCAGGAGTAGCGCCAAAATACTGGTGCTACTCCTGCAGAGTACATAGGGCCCCATACTAAAGAATGGAAGCCCCCTTTTAACACCTACTCTTGAGCAGGCGTTAAAAGTGCCATAAAAAATGGTGCTAGGAAATCTCATAGATTTCCTTATGCCATTTTCCCGGCTCCCCTAACGGGGGGAACGCCCCCATTGTATACATTATGCCTGGCGCAGGCATAATGTAGCGCAAAGGATTACAGAGTGGCCCAATGCATTCATCAATTTATACTTCAATTGTGCCGAATTCACGTCATTTTTCACATAAATTTGGCCAAACCTAACTCCATATTTATATTTTGACGTTAGACACTTCTAACGTCAAAATGTAGGAGTTTGCACCCTCTTTTGGATGTGTGCACCTACCTTGCATCAATGAGATGCAAGGTAGGCGTTCCCATCTAAAAAATGGTGCTATCCCTATAGCCCCATATTTATCCCCCTGTGCTAAAATGACGTACGGGTGGGAGGAGGGGCTAAATAATGGTGCAAAGCCTGCTTTGCACCATTATTTAATGCCTGGGACAGACCAGGCGTTAGGGGACTTGTGGACCCATTTCCATGGTTAAACACCATGGAATAGGTCCACAGGTGCCTTCCCCAAGCCCCAAGAACATTCCCACCCACACCAGAGGTACACCAGAGGATGGGAGACCCCATCTCAGTAAGTAGGATAAGTATAGGTATGTATGTTGTTATTATTTTTAAAGTGCCATTGGGGTCCCTAAATTGGTGCCCCCTGGATGGCACAGGGTTCAATGGCCATGCCCAGGGGACGCTTGTCCCCTGTGCTGGCCATCGGGGTGGTGGGCATGACTCCTGTCTTTCCTAAGACAGGAGTCATGTTTTTGGTGTTTGAGCATCATGAAATGGCACTAGTCTGGTTAGAGACATTATTTTGTCTTTTACCAGACTAGCGTCATTTTCTGACACACAACCCCCTCCTTCCCTACCACCAGCCCTACCCAGCTAGCTTCTTCTTCTAAGATGCTAGCCCAGGTTTAGCGCTGGCTTGCGCCATTCAATAAATACGGTGCCTGGGTGGCATTGTTAAATGACACAAGCCGGCGCTAAACGTTTTGCCGCAAAACTGCGTTAGCGCAGTTTTGAAGCAAAAAGCATAAATATGGGCTTGAGTACGTACCAGAGACCTATCTTCTGTAAGAGGAAACTGATAAATCGATAAAGAAATGGGGGCTGGGGCTTCTACACCACCAGTTATAGTTCACATGCCAGAGGGGTGGGTATCTGGATAGCCCTAATTATATACCAATCACAGTAAAAAACTAAACTGTAGATGCAGAAAGCTGAAATGTCTTGCTAAATGATATACCTAATGGGGGAGGTAACAATAATGGTTAAAATTGGGGGAATCTATGCCCCAAACACAGAGGAATCATTATAGGACCCGGAGGCCTCCATGTGACCCCCACTCCCCCCTCCGAAATACACAATTTGACAACTAATAAATGTTGGAAGCTTTTTATTCAAACATCAAGCATCTCATAACTTTTCCAGCATATCAAATTTTACATCTATACGTCATGAGCATTATTGTGACCATAAATCAAATTCTGACAGGATCCCTTCCTGTCCTGAACCACCATTGGACCACACAGGTGACCCATCTATCACCTGTATCCCTAGGAGGGGCGGTTACCCTGCCTACAACACTGTATCTTGTCCTCATGCTTCGGGTTCCGCCCCCTCCTCCAAACACCAATCAGACTCGGGGTGTAATGGGGCGGCCAAGGGCTGGAGACCCATGTTCCCCCCAGCGATCTGAGCTCCCTTACCCCTTGATCTGGTGTGTACATCCGTTGGTTGGCTCAGAACTTCAGGTTCCCATCCCAGGTGTCCTCCCGGGGGCCCCACCTTGGGGACCCCCCCTGTTGCTTCTAGTCACATCTCAATTTCCGCATGCCTACTGCCTAATAACAAGGAGAGGGTGGGTGGGTCAATCGCGGGACCCCGCTCCCGTCCGGCCGCCGCAAAATCTAGAAGAAGGACTTGCCTTCTTGGGGGGGCTGTTAAATAGCCCCCCCACCAGTTCGCGGCGGCCAGAACCGGTCTGGGCCCAACGTGGACCCAACGTTCGTCTAGGGGGAAGACTTCCGCCCCCGGGCCTCGCGAGGCCCGGGGGCGGAAGTCCGCCCGGCAAACTGCGCACCCTAGGTGCGCAACAGAGGGGAGTGCCGGGGCCACGTAGCCCCCGACTCCTAACGGGCCGCGCCCCCCCCACTTTGGCGGGGGCGCTTTACCCTACTATAAAGTGCAAAACTGCTTGTTGGTCCCCTATTTAGACACCTTGCTGATATGACTGAAAGATCCTGACTTGTGCTGTAGACTGTGCAATAGACAGAATCACCATTAATATGAAACATAAAGAGATAATATTGTGGTCCCTTGTACAAGCCAGGGTTGACCAGTATTGTCTTAAGGAATTCTGAGGCCCCAAGCCAGACATATTTTGAGGCCCCCTGCTCGTAACAACTTTGAATTTTATTGCCCACCTTTGTGCTAGTTGGACACAATGGGATTTAGAATTCGGCGGATGGGATATCTGTCACTGTTGTGATGGAGTAACCCCTCCGCCAGTATCTAAATAAGGCCCTAAGGCTGAAAGTTGCACAAACAGAGAACACAATAGGGCTACTTAAAGAGTTAAGAAAACAATAGAAATTGAGCTTTTGAAAAGTAAGGCGTTCCAACAGGTTCTTAACAGGGAAGCAAAAAACAGGCTGATTATCAGAATGGTTATTACATGGAGATACAATCCCCACCTACATAAGAGACAAATGAGGCACTCTACACCACACACAAGACTCAGTCAGCAAGTCTTCTACAATTACTACAATACACAATATATATACACACAGAGGGACAGCAGCTATAGATGCAGACTTTCACTTGCCAGTTTTTGAGATGAGAGGAACAGTGGCAAGAACTAGATCCCCACTCACACTGGGAAAAGTTAAGGAGGTCATACAAGTGCTAAATACAATTAAAACTCCAGGGAGGGATGAACCCCCTGCTGAATGTTACTAAACATACACCAACAATTTAACTCCTCGTCTCCTACAAGTTATCAGGAAGCAATGGAGCAATGTGAATTACCTACATGCAGTGCTGGAATTGGATAAAAATACTCCATGAACCTAGAAAAAGGGGGTCAAGGTGTGACAGAGGAAACGGGGTGAAGTCCTGAGGAGCGGAGCTTAAAAAGCAGAGTCTGACACTCAAATGATATATTTATTTAAAAGAAAATTTGCTGAAAAGAAATTGGCAACATGTACATATGTGACAATTAATCTGTCCTAGCTTACTTAAGTGGCCACAATGAGGCTGCTTTTTAAAATACCCTACAGGGTTAAGACACCGGCTGCAGAGATCTTTGTGTGCTCAGCAATTCTGAGGGGATTATGATAGTGGTAAGATAACTCTAGTGGTTAACACTGTCCAGGGAGAATTCTTTGTTTAGTCCAGTAACAGTTTTCAATTATAAAGGAGTATAGATGCCTAACATAACATGCAAATCACAGATTTGTATTTTATTTGCATAGGTAAATGAGATACTCCTTTTGACCCTGAGATAATTTTGTTACTTACAGTTCATAAGATGCAATCTTTCTAATATAGCACAGTGATCTATTTACTGGCATCTAGGAGCTGCATGCAAACTGTAAGTCATGGGTTTGGGTGCCAATTGTGGTTTTCTCAATCTGTTGTTACTCCAAGATTACAAAGAAGGGTTTCATTGGGAAGTAATAAAGTCTTGTTAGTATAGACAAGCACATTCGCTGGGTTATTCATATCCTGACTTTGTGTTTCTCCTGGCTGTTCACTTGTATCATATAATGTCTATAATTGGGCTGATATGTGATTCCTATACCTTATAACTCACATTGTCTTATGTAACATTTCTGTCACATTGATTCACACGCTTGGAAGATGTATTGTGCCTCTATGTGCGATGTAAAACGCTCAGACCCACAATGTTGCAGTGATTAGAGTTGTAAAAGAATTAAATAAAAACAGTTAGTAGGTGCCATTGAAATAATTAATTGTGTACTTACTCAAACACACAGACACATCTTGCATTCTCACATTTTGCACATCTCTTAAATATAAATAGAGGGTTGAAAAAAGTCAATAACATGCTTCCAAGTCATAGTTTCTCCAAAGTACTTGTGAAGTGATAATCTGTTTGCCTTCGTTTCCTTCTATTGCATTGACATATAGGTGTTAGGCTCCATATTGCTCCCAGTCAGGGTGATACTAGAACAAAATAAAGACTGTCCTAGTGACCTTAGACACAGGCATGGTCTTTGATATAGTCTTGTGATGATATCTGTTTGCAGTTTTGGAGATGATGAACTTTGGGCTTGTGATTAATTGGATGAATGAACTATTATACACTGAACCTGTAGCAAGAGTCCGAACTCGTGGATAAATATTGGAGTAATGGGAACTGGAGATATGTTCGAGGTAAGGATATCCCTCATCGCCATTGTTATTAAGCCGACAATAGAGAAATGAATCCTCCAACAACATTATAAAGTTCAAGAATTGGCAATAGACCTGTTAGGTTATAAACATGTAGTATCGCTATATGCAGACAAATGATTGATAAGCTTGAAACCCTTAGATTCAATGCAAATTATAACAAGATTGTTCGAACAATTCAGGTATCAATCTGACCTACGAATTAATAAACAAACATAGAAAACAAAGTTAACCTCTTGGGTGTTCTTTGACACAAAGAATTTGTACTGCTGCTTGAGATAAAATTTCCCTGGACAATCATACAGATACATAAGTATTACCTTACCATATACAGAAAAAGTGACTACCACTTTGACTCACTGTGTATTCCTTAGATGCCTGTATATATATTTTCCTGTGCTTGAAAGTTCTTTAAAGAAACAAATTACACACTAAGGACATTGATATACAAATTTTAAAAAAGAAGCAGGTTTAAGATAGACACGCTAAAGTATAGCTACAAAGAAGGGGGGTGCAAGTGCCTGACTTTAGGGTTTATTGCCTGGCGGCCCAACTCCAGTTTGTGGCAGGCTGGTTTGGAGTAGAGAAGGAAAAGTTAGAGTATTCCTGGGTAATGCTCTAAGTGTGACTGACCGCCAGACTAGCTTCTTCGAGACCAAGAACACAAACACATCATCCGTGAACAGAATGGGGAGTCACAGATGGGCAATATACTTCTCTAAATGGGTCCATTACTTCTGCACACGCCTCACAATTACTGCTCTAGATATTTCCATACTTTAGGCGTCTGTAAAAGAGGATGAATGTAACCATTTGGAAAAGAGATGGTTGCAATATATCAGGGGACATATTTACAATGGAATCTCTGACTACCCAACATAAAGCAATAGTGTGCTTTCAACAAACAACAGGGCAAATCTTACAAAGCTGCGGCATTGGAAAAACCTACTAGAAAAACCAGGGGCAGTACACAAACCTCTCTCTAACCCTCATCAACACTTGAATTACTAGTGTCATCAGACCAGAGTACAAGAGTAATTACCAGATTTCATATTGCAATACGAGACGATACACCATAGCAGTAATTGCTAGCGAGAATACACCATAGCAGTAATTGCTAGCGAGAATACACCATAGCAGCCTTTGCTAGTGAGAATACACCACAGCAGGCATTGCTAGCGAGAATACACCATAGCAGTAATTGCTAGTGAGAATACACCATAGCAGCCTTTGCTAGTGAGAATACACCACAGCAGGCATTGCTAGCGAGAATACACCATAGCAGTAATTGCTAGTGAGAATACACCATAGCAGCCTTTGCTAGTGAGAATACACCATAGCAGGCATTGCTAGCGAGAATACACCATAGCAGTAATTGCTAGCGAGAATACACCATAGCAGCCTTTGCTAGTGAGAATACACCACAGCAGGCATTGCTAGCGAGAATACACCATAGCAGTAATTGCTAGTGAGAATACACCATAGCAGCCTTTGCTAGTCAGACACTAATAGGAGACTGAACGTGGTTTACAACTCACAGACAAGCAATGGGAGAATGTCCTGCCGTTACTGCAGCAAGTGCCCAGCAATGACAGATTTCTATTCTCTCAGTTAAGATAATATACACAACTTACATCACACCAGTAATGATACAGAAACTAAATCATACCAAAGATACAAGCTGCTTCTAAAGGAGATAAAAAAAATGTTTTAATTCCACTTGGGATTGTCCAGCATTACTAACTCATTTGGGGGCATATTTAAAAGCCTCTAGTGCCATTCTAACGCCACATTAGCATCATTTTTTTATGCTAATGTGGGGTTAAAAGGCCCAAAACGCTGCACCATATTTACAAAGTGGCGCAATGCATGCATTGCGCCACTTTGTAACCCTTTGCGCTACATTATGCCTGCAGCAGGCATAATGTATTGCAAATGGGGGGCGAAAAAATGGCACAAGGAAATCTAAGAGATTCCCTTGCACCATTTTCTGGCACGTTTAACGCCTGGTCAGAGCAGGCATTAAAAGGGGGCATGCCATTGATTACAATGGGTCCCTATGCACTCTGCAGGAGTAACCCAAAATGTTGGCTGCAGAGTACATCAATAGAGTTTTAAAAATGGAGCTATTGCCCCCTATCCGGCGCCATGCTGTGCCATATTTTAAATGCAGTGCACTTATGGTGGCGGTGGGGGGGCGTTAAGGGGCGCAAGAAAGGTGGTGTTGCATTGTGTGCAGCACCACTTTTCTTAAATATGCCCCTTGGTGCGGTGAAGAGCATATTCTTAAAACACTCACAGATTAGTGTAGAGATTAGACCACAAACATGCTTGCTAGAAATTGATGTTACTAAATATATATTTGAAATTAAAAGGAACCTTCTCCACCTCGTGCTCCCACTGGCCTGGAGGCGATTTAGATACACTAAATTGCCCCAAGGTTCGAAATATAAAAGACTAGATTTAAGATTTACAAGAATGGGCAGTGCCTGAGGAAATAAACATGAAACTGACCAGAATGGATGGGAGCTACTGTAACACCAAGAGTTTCAGTTGGTCCTCTCCAAAGACTTAATATACCAGCTGACACAAGAGCTCCCTATAAGAAAGAATATCAAAATGTAAAACGAACACTATATGCTGATGAAATAAAACAATAGCAGTATGAGAATTAACGGATGTGTAAAGCAATGTAGGAGATTACAGTGTATCTCCCGATGCAACTGAAAAAATGTTGGCGATGGTACCATTACTTGTTTGCTTTTTGTATATGAAAAACATGATAAAATGAGATAAGAAAGGCGCACACCCTTTCCTTGGGATGACCCTCACTTCGAGACACCTAACCATGAACGGCTGTCACGAGCATGCACCAAAGCTACATGTCAGCAGAAGCACAGAAGAGACCCACAAACGCCTTGAGATAAGTGGATAATGCTGATCCCCTGATTTGGAATGGCAGAAGAAAAACCCTGAAAGTATGTAATTCGTGCATATGTTACTATCAGCAGAGCCCATAAAGACGAAGCAGCAAGTTCTGCCGTTTCCTTGCTCTGCGGTCTGCGGCTCATGCACTAACTCAGAGATTTTAAGAGTTAATGTATGCACTGGCAGTGCTTTAAATGGGCCGGTACTGTCCGGTACTGAGTACCGGCATTTTTTTATTTTGAGAGGTAGAGTACCGGCACATCTCAAGAAAAACGTAATACTTTTAATTGGAGAGTGCCGGCACTTCTCGGAAGCACTTTGCACTGGAGACAGGAAACAAGCCTCTTCTGAGTCAGCACAGTACAAAGAATGGGATTATGAAAGCATGTTGGGCGCTGCTGGCTCGGGCCAGAGCTGAGCGCCTATTTTATGCACCTGTAGTGTACACAGTCACATTACCGGTATTCAGTGCTTAATTTGTAAACAAAAAGGTGCCGTGCTCAAAGTCCTCCTCTTAAACACGCGGCTGCTGCAATTAAATGTACAAACACGGAATACTGAGACAGCTAACCCCCTGCCATCTCGGACCTCTTCAATCCATATAAAGCCACTCCCTGCCCCTTCAGCTAACTCTTGCAGCTTTCTGCTTTCTCTCATCGCGACGCTTTTTCGTTTTTCTCTTCCTCCGTCTTTCCCATGTGTCTTTTGCTCGTAGTAAATGCTTGAGGCAGAAGACTAAGCGCCGGCCCTCAAAAATAAGTGCCGGTGCTGAGCACCGGAAACAGCAAGCACAAATTAAGCACTGCCCGTATTTCCCCGAGTTACTTCATTTTGCTACACAGCACCGCTCAGAACGAGAGAGGGGCAAACTGTGCTCACTGTTTCTGCGCTCTACTGTCAGGAAATGAAGCTCTGACTCAGAAACGTCGATTTACATAAAATCAAGAGCATAGCTTCTCTGCGCGCATCAGATGCAAGGGCACCGAGGCCCAGACCCCGGAGGGACCCCCGAACTCTGATGTATCTTATCATTCAAACAGCAGCCTGGGAGGCAGGGCGGGGGTGCATTTTCTTCCTTTCACTAACGCACATGACACGGGCTCTGCTAGTGAATGAATTCACTTTGCTCGCTGCAGACGCGTGGAAGCTGACCCCTCGGCTCTGCTCCGAGCCAGGGAAGCCCATCAGGTTACGGCCGAAGGTTTTGATTTTTTCATTTATTCTGAAGCGTGCAGACGTTGCTCCGTACAGATTTTTTTAAAATAATTTTAAGAATCGTTGGAAAAAAAATATTGTTCACCATATACACTTATAAGGCAGACTACTGCCGTCCTTTTGAAAACATTGCATCTTAATAAGAAAAGCTTAAATATATTTTTAAGTCCCACATCTTCATGGAAGCTGCGCCCCACATAATGCCGTTTCGCCTTTCTCTAACCCCTTTTAACGCTTTCCTTATCATTTTCCCTGGAAATAGGTCCGTGAGGGGGCATTATAACTTCTGTCACAGGTTGCAACTACTCCCTCTTCTCACATCTAGCTCGCTCCAACATTAGAGAACAGTAACGACTGTTTCCTCGCTGCTCTTTTTAAAGCCTCTAATCATTGGGCCTTTCTGGACAGTTTAAAATTCAGCGCCTTTACAGGGTCCTTTTTGCCAAACTTTAATGGACAACCCTTCTGGAACAAAACCCAATTGTCCCTCATTTACAATGATTCCAGGGAGGAATGTCTATAACACTGCCTGTTCTCACAGTCTATGCTTTGTTGTCTGAAAGGAATTGCCAGACCGCCCTGCTAAAAATTAGAAATCCCATAGCAGATAAAGTGTTTCTGTTCAAGGGAAACCAATGGGAAACTCTTAGAGGTGACTCTCCGTGAGACAATGAAATGCAAGGCTTTCTCTGCTACTACATTGGTCGAGATAACACAATCCCGACAGAACCACCCTTTAGTGTGTAAAAGGTTCCTTGAATGTAGCAGACCTGCACTTATAAAAAGTGCACACCTGGCATCTCATCTTACCAGAACAAAGGGTAGCCCTCCCAGACCCTTAAACTCCCACTCACTTGAGTCTGCTGTTCCCCGACCCACTACAAAGCCTATCCGTCCTGTTACTGAAAATGGTCTTTCACAATCACCCCTCCTTCATCCCAAGTCCAGGAATCACTGCCTATTTGTTTACCTTCTGCCCCTAACTCCTGTTATCTCCTAAACCACCTATTATCCAGAGATTATCAACTCATCCATCGACCACCCACTCCTCCCACCTGTTAACTCGATGTTTCATGTCCATCTCGGAACAAAGGCCAAGCCTGCTGAAAACACCTCAGTGTAACAACATATGTGCAAAAAGCTAAACTGAAATGTGCCTGAAATGTCCTCATGATACACACCTGCTGACCTCTCACATCTACTGCAAACTTGTAAAACAAACATTAAAAAGCCTAACCTGCATAAAGCTGCCGACCAAAGAAGCGTTGTGAAAGGAAAAGCATAACATAACCAATTCTTTCTGCGCATTAATCATCCCATAGCAACATTTTAGGGAGGAATGGAAGCCAAACAATAATTCTTCAAATGCACAGGGAAAGCCATAAAGAGGTAGTGTGTTAGTTTCTAGTGATGCTGATGTTTTTTATAAAATATGTGCTAGTTTAGTTAGGTTTTTAAGCCCAACGGTCCATGTTGTGCCAATCTTTAAAGTTTGCATGTACCACTTTCAAATAGACATAGACATAGGGGGTCATTCCGACCCTGGCGGTAGACTACCGCCAGGGCCGGGGATCGCAGATGCACCGCCAACAGGCTGGCGGTGCATCCATGGGCATTCTGACCGCAGCGGTATAGCCGCGGTCAGAAACGGGAAACCGGCAGTGTCCCGCCGGTTTCCCGCCGCCCTAGGGAATCCTCCATGGCGCCGCCAGAACCTGGCTGGCGGTAACGGGTGTCATGGGGCCCCTGGGGGCCCCTGCAGTGCCCATGCCAATGGCATGGGCACTGCAGGGGCCCCCTAACAGGGCCCCACCAAGATTTTCAGTGTCTGCCAAGCAGACACTGAAAATCGCGACGGGTGCAACTGCACCCGTCGCACCCCTTCCACTCCGCCGGCTCCATTCGGAGCCGGCATCCTCATGGAAGGGGGTTTCCCGCTGGGCTGGCGGGTGGCCTTCTGGCGGTCGCCCGCCAGCCCAGCGGGAAACTCAGAATTACCGTGCGGTCTTTTGACCGTGCAGCGGTATTCTGACGGCGGGACTAAGTCAGAATGACCCCCAAAATCCTTTACATATGGCCTAATCACAGTGTTCCACATAATGGAGAAGGAATGGCGAAATGAACATCACTTTTTGGGATGTAATTGCTACATTAAAAATTGTGTACCAGGTTCGAGTTTAGTAGAAATCTAAAAGGACCTCCACCTCCAAATGTTGGTCGTTTGGGATTCTATCTGGGTGGTGCCTCTGTTAGGAAGGAGCCTCTAATCTTAACTGTCCTGTCTAGACAGCAGTTGTGACTCCACATATCTTTCTGTTGCTTTCGATTTAGACATTCTTATAGAACTGCAAAATACATACTTGAGTCAAACTGTTACTTGCTACAGAGGACCCTTGCTATAGCTACTATGGCTTTTCCATATAGCTGGGACACACATAGGTCATATGTCAAAATCATTCAGGAGGTTACAGACCACATCTCAGCATGTCTTGCTCTTGTGACCTTCTGTCACTCAGAAATGAACTATCATACTTTCGGTGCCTTATACTTCACTAAAAGCTGAGCCCTTTTTACCCTACCAAGCAACATCTTAAGATTGTCTTCCCACATTCTCTGGAGTTGCACAGAGTATACAGTGAGGCAAGCAGGGACATGTGAGCTTGAGTGTTGGTCTAACCCTGTCTTGTCTACAAAGAGTTCACCAGCATGGGGGCTGTCCTTAGCCAGAAAACCTGTGGCTACTGATTTGCTAAATGTCAAGTATGAGCCAAAGCAATGTTGTGTTCAGTGGCCAAGTGTCCCATCTTATTAACTTTGGTAGTCCTAAAAAGCGGTGACATCCAAGAAGCAACCCACTTAGTGCCACTTGGAAGTCATCTGGGCTGTCATCCCTCAAACAACTTTTTGTCTTCTGTTTTCTTATGTGTGATGTGAAGACAAAGAAGTTCCAAGAGAATGGGCCTGCACGTGCTTTGGACCAAGTCTGTGCCATATCTTTCAGTCCTTTGATTCGATAGTGTTCTGTTTGTCTTCCTGTGCAATAACATTTAGTCATGGGCTGTCTTGAAGGATAGCCACCTCCCCTTGCCTCCAATGCGAAGGGCCTAAAGCTGGAATCCAAACAGCTACCTGATGGCCTTTCACCTGCAGCTATTTGACGAGATGACTCTTCCTTTTCTCCTTCCTCTCAAGGACGCAGTATCCCCCCCAGCTCCCTAAAAAAAACTAACTTGGAAAACATAGCACTGCCCTGCCTAAATGTTCAGATATGAGACCTGTCCTCCATAATCACTCTCCCAGACTATTTGGGAAGAGGGCCTTATATGACTGTCATTTGTGGAGTGAAGCAATGTTCAATAGTACTGGAAAGGTATGTCCATTCTAAATAAAGAACTGCTGTGCACGTGAGGATATGCCTCTTGTCTCCACTTTAAGTAACTAAACTCATGCATGCAGTCATGCAATCTGAAAGGTCAAAGGTACCTTGAGGGTTAGACTGGCAGATATTGAAATGAAACAGTGGCGGAGAGGAATCCCCTACACTAGGCTTGTCTGCAAATGTCAGGAAAAAGTGTGGGGGTGCTCGCTGCCTGGCATACCAGCATCCAGTTTGCCTAGATGCACTGTAGGAAATGCTGTGCATAATAACACCTTCTTTTCTTGAAAATCTTTATTATTCACTATTTGTGATGCAGCCAATGCTGTGTGTCTCTGGCCACTGGTTTCAGGATATTTGTCCTTTTTCAGCAGAGAGTAACACATTAAATTTGGGGGTGTTGGCAATGTTACTCACATCCTTCTCAGGTTTATGTACCACTCACAGAGCACAGGTGCATCCCAGAGCTCCCCAGCCCAACAACTCAGCAAGGAGCCAATCACAAAAAGGGGAGAGTGAGCACATTGCCTGGCTCACCAGCACACAATACATTCAGATGCACCGTGGTAAATTCAGTGCATAAGGACACTCCTTCTGTTTGAAAGTCTTTAGGATGCACCTGTGCTCTGGGGTGTGGTACAGAAATCTGAGAAGACTGTGAGCAGCAGTGCCAGCATTTAAAGTGTTACTATCTACTGAAGAAGGACCCACAATAAAACATACCCCTGACAGATTACTCTTTTGTATGCAAGAATTCCTCATCTACAACTGTGGTCTTGACAGAAGTAGAGGTGAAAGTCCTTTGACACAGTGTCCATGTGATGACCTTTGGCTCATTCTACCATATTGTAGCACATGTTATGTCTTCTTGTCAAAGAGGCTAGCATCACAAGGCTCCTAAGCACCGCTCTACGTGATTATGGTGGGGGGAAGGCTCTGGTAGAACGTTGGTGTCCACTCAAAGTCGTGCTCCTTTTAGCCTGGATACTAATGTCCCGATGTAAAATCCAAAGAACTATAACACTACTAAAGGTTGGGGACAGCTGCTTCCAGTATGTTGACATAGTCCTTAGTATCTCAACTTAAGTGGTAGACTGCTTACTGGCTCTCTGTTATACATCGATAGTAGGTCATGATTGGACGCTATCATTCCCCCAGTTGTATGTAGAGTGTTTTAGCAGGTGCTTAGATAGCATGTGAGCTGGAGGGCACCCATGTATGTAGCCCCTAAAGTTGTAGGGGTTATGACTTAGAGTTATTAGTAGGCAGCCTTAACTATATTTACTCTCCCTTCATTCCCCCTCTAGTGCTCCATGTATCCCCCCAAAAAAAGCCCATCATGGTAACTATTGGATTTGAATCAATACATTTTGTTAAAATGACTGAAACTGAACTAGTTCCAGCAGATCAAGGTGTAACCCGGTCAGAGAGCAGCAGCTGGTTAATGACTGTAGCCTGGGGGCAGGACCAAGCGCATCTTCCATAATAGAAAGGCTTGGGTTGGCTGGCCATTGCAATATATCTAGGGGCATATTTATACTCCGTTTGCGCCGATTGTGCATCAAAAAATTTGACGCACAATCAGCGCAAACGTTGCCCCATATTTAAACTCTGACGCCCGAGCCCGCGGATGACAAAATTCCGCTGTGTGCGTCATTTCTTGGATGCGGCAACCTGCCCTGCGTTAATGATATGCTGGGTGGGCGTTCCCGTCCAAAAAACGACGCAAACGGCCGTGCGTCGTATTTATGCTCCCGGGCAAAAATGACTCTCGGCCGGGAGGCGGAGCAAAAAAATTACGCACAGCCCGATGTGCGTCAAAATTTAACGCCTGGGTCAGGCAGGCGTTAAAATGGGGCAAACACACCTGTATTTAATCAGAACACACAGAACAAACAGCAGAGCAGCAGAGCAGCAGAGCAGCAACAGGGAGACATGGAGGTGATTCTTATCCAACGTGCACGTAGACGCAGAGCCCAGCAGCAACAACAGCAGCTACAACAACACCAGTAGGGACCCCAAAGGCAGCGCAGAAGGCAGGAGAGGATATTCCGCCCAAGAACAACCCTTCAGGGCCTAAGGGAACATGACATCATCCAGAGGTACCGGTTGAACTGGCAGGCCATCCAGCAGCTGCTGCGCAACATTGAACAGCAGTTGGCCACCACTTTGGTGACACCCCGCACCATACCAACAGAAACAAAGCTGCTTGCCGTACTTCACCTGCTGGCAAGTGGCTCATTTCAAACAACTGGTGCCCTGGTTGGCGGAATTTCACAACCATCATTCTCCGCATTTCTGCCAAAAGTACTGGATGCCATCATTCAACTGACACCCCGCCACATCTGCTTCCCTAACACACTGCAGAAGCAGCAGGAAACTAAACAGGGGTTCTATGCAATCAGTGGCTTCCCACACGTCCTTGGTGCAATCGACTGCACACATGTACGCCTTGTGCCACCTGCTGTGACTGAACACCTCTACCGCAACAGGAAGCACACACATTCCATCAACGTGCAGGCCATAGTCGATCACCAGGGATTGATCACCAACATCGTGGCTAAATATCCTGGGAGTGTACATGACTCCTTCATCTTCCGTCACTCTCCCATCAACCAACACTTCCAGGATGGTGTATATGGCAATGGACTACTTGTTGGTAAGTACAAAAAACTACTTATATACACACTGCACAGCAACCCTCTAGGACACACAACACATACACCACAACAGCAACATCTAGACAGGAACACACTGAGGTCCTGACATCACTAGCCATGTTTCTTAACTCACCATTGAACCTGTCACACATCGGAAATTACTGTACAGCCTAATGTGAAGACATTAATGAGTGTGGTTGCCTAAATGTCACCTTGCAAATTGTAAGTGTCCCAATGACCTTTACATTAATACATTGCATAAGTTTCAAGGTATGGGATGTCCAGGGTACTTTGATATGAACGTGTTAACAACACTTTCAATTTTAACTGTGCATGGAACTATCATCTCACCCTCAGTGAAGACACACTGCCTGTATCACAAGTCACAATGCTAGGGAGGGCACACTGTACTGAAAATCCCAAAACATACTGCTGACAAATGGTTAGCAGACAAACACTTGCTCAGCCAAGGAAACAACACAATGCAGATGGTATAGCCTACAAGTATAGGATGTCACATTAGTACACAAAAGAGTCACAGACAACACAAGACAACTACTGCCATGAAAGGTATTTTCAATAGTGCCAGCTACATCAACATGATCCCATTCTGTGTTTTTCTTTCAGCTGATCAGGGGTATGGCATCCAGCCATGGCTAATGACACCATTTGGGAACCCGAGTACTGCTGCAGAGCGGGCATACAACGATGCCCATAAGAGGACACGCAGCATTGTCGAGCGGACCTTTGGGATCCTCAAGTCAAGGTTCCGCTGCCTCGACATCACTGGTTGTAGCCTACTATATTCCCCCGAGATGGTCTGTAGGATCATACTCACATGTGCAATATTGCACAACATTTGTGTAAAAAGGGACATTCCCCTCCTCGAACCAGACCCATACATGCCTGAAGACGAAGAAGAGGAGGATGCAGGCCTGCAACAGGAGGGGGAACAACCAAACACGGCTGCTGGAGTGCGTAGGCGCCAACACATTGTAAATAATTTCTTTGCATAATTATCACCATCACCACTTGATGCACTATTGTAAATAAACACTGATAACAAACACCACATTATGGTTTGTACTATCCATTTCTGCCCACCTTTAGCTTGAAATATCTGAAGAAGAATGTCATCTCATTGAGCATTAATGATATAACAATCATGACACAAAAAATTGCACCACAAATGTAATGGCCACCATACAATGGTCACATACACACACAATGTAAATGACAGACATCCTGCACAGTTCACCTTTGAAGGGCAATAGCTGAGGACCACACATATGACACACATACATGTAGTAAACATGGATCATCGCAGCAGATGGCACACAACTAAAACACCATCACTCAACTAGGGGAAAACAGACCTCATACATTAGGCAGTTCACATGCTAATGCTTCAGGAACAGGAATGTAGTACTAGACTCTTGCCAACAGTAATTCCAACTACTTACTATCTTTGCAATGACTATCTGTCACTAGAGTTACACATAAGCAGAACAAACACAGCACAAGTGCTACACCTATGACAAGCATCTAGCACATCACATCCCATCTACATGTCAGCCCTTTTCTAAAAACATTACAAACACTTGCAGCTGGTCACACCCCACCTGTCTGAAGAGGTCCCTTGAATGCTGATTTGTGTACACTGAGATTCCCTCATCTACACACACACACTCACAAGAGTCATCCAGTGTGCCACACCCTTTCCTATGCCTACCATTGTCATAGTACCATCTCACTGCATGGAACTCAGCTCATAAAATACACTGGCTTGGAGTTTTTAAGGCCTGGAATCACCTGTAGATTGATTCTTCTTGAAAGGTACTGTAGGCTAATTTTCAGCAAATCCCATCTGACAGGACTAGTGAGACACTGATGGAGGCCACACCAGTGATCCCCTCCATGCACACCACCCAAATGTACATGCCACGTCCCTGCTGATGCCTCCTACTGCATACATGTTGGAATTTGAGCTATTACATCATTAAGCAATGCTACTAATGTTGCCTTAGAACACTTTATCAGGGTTCACGTGTCACCTTCAAAACAACACAGGACATACACAGTGTGACATGTCAACTGTCTACTGCTCCCTCTGACCAATCCTAGTCAGAACACTGATCATGTAATTACTGAAAGAACTTGCTCCTGATTGACCCAGCATCCTGTCAGCCTGACTGGCACCTGTCCGTGGGTCACTCTAAAGATACCTGGGGTCCACCTATGGACCACACCTGCTGTCCAAAACCTCTTGTACCTCAGACACTAATTTGTCATTAGCCTCATCAATGTATACTCAAATACATAGTATTGCATCATCTGACTGTTATTTGTATCAGATTTGTGACAGTGCCCTTGAATAGCTAAATCTTGGCCCTTCCGTTGTCTGGCCCTCATTAATGCCTAAACTACAAAGTGTGACAGTGGACCTGGACCATAGTGTTTGATGGTGTAAGTGGCCTCCATCCAAACCAGCAACCTCAGATAATGTCCATGAAAAGTCAACACATATGAGGACAATGACTGTTCAAACGCTGAGTAACATTGTTCAAATAATAAAGATGAGTCGTGTGTGTTGAATACCAGCCATTTACTTCTGCACAGAGGCTATGATGTTTCCTGATACATTACCATCCACAGAGGCCAACTGGAGTACAAATGTTGCATTGACACATGCCGGATCCAGACACCTGAGACATTCTCTCACTCAGCACACCAAGCTTGCCCAGTTGAAAGTCTCATTACACGTTTTCAGTGACAGGGTGGGACCATCCATGTGTAGGTGACCATGTCCTCAATGGATTTTCTCAAATTTTGCTACAAACGATACCCAATAAAAACAAGATTAGCTGCCACTAACTCATGAGGAGACCTGGACGTTACAGTGACAACATACACCCTGACAGTTGATACTGGATCAATATTGGACCACACACATGTACATGTACCATCCAATCAACAAAATGTTTGCAAGCAGCCGATCACAGTAGTGTCCCAGTTGTAACCTAGCAGGAAGAATGAAACATGCCACTAAACCAGGTAATGCATAAAGGGCCACATACATCAACAACCTATTTGCTATCATGACATGAGGAACGTTGAGATTTTGCAAAAAAATCAATGCAAAATGGTATGTCAGAATTCTCCAAAGAATCAATAGGGCAAATGGGATTACAGAATAGCAAACAGTGAATCATACCCTATTTGCTTCCATGGGCCTACTGCTGAAGGTTTAGCATTACTGAATTTGGGAAACCCTTGGATAAATTTGCAAGTCTGGAAGAGCAAACCCTAGGGTGCTGGGGGCCTAAGTCCACCTCTGCTGCCCCCCAAATATACATTATTTATGCACATGTGAAGCACACACATGCATAAGGCGCATGTGTGCCCTACATGTCAAAAGTAAAACACATTTTAGATGCATTAACTCGTAACTAGGACATGGTTACCCCCCAAAAAAGTTTAGGCGACAATTGCACTACCTATTTGGCCTTTATATAATTTTGATTAGCTTGATAAATGTGGACACATTTTTGCTAAGGAATACATCCTGGTATCCCATTCATATTTTCAAAATAGCAATCAGCAATTACCTACATATGTGTACACTTATGAGTAATATCCATTCTGGCCAATCATTACCATTGCACTGTGAATACCTTCTATACATCCTATAAGGGACTTTTGCCATAGCTAACCCCAAATGTGTATCACTTAGCACCGTTTGTTCTTGACTAAATTCATTTCTCAATTTGACAAATGAAAGACATATTTGTCATAATGCATCATATTTCCACGCATACAGCTTGTGCGTCATAATTTTTGACGCACAGGAGTGCAGATAATGCAGAGTCAAAAATTAATTTCAAAAATAGATATCATAATATCCTGCATAACATGGCCTCCATTTTTTTCCATTATGCGTCATATTTCCACGCATACAGCTTGTGCGTCATAATTTTTGACGCACAGGAGTGCAGATAATGCAGAGTCAAAAATATTTGTCATATTTAGATATCATATTTTCCAGCTGCTTAATTTTCAACTCTAGAACTGTAAAGTATGCCTCAAACAAATATATTCGACCAATGAAGAATTTTTTTTTGACTCTGCATTATTTGCACTCCTATGCGTCAAACAATATGACGCATAGCGGAAAGAAAACGGCGGCCATTTTATGCAGGATGTGATGTAATAGGATATCCTGTTTACAGAATCTGTACAGTGGGTGTACTTTCACTTTCACTTTGCAGTCTCAGATTTTTCTAGACTGTGTTGCTGTGTGCAAAGTGTTGTCCTGTGTATTAGTGCTTTTGTGTCCAGTGTACCATCTCAATTGTGCTTTTGTCATCATTGTCTTGTTGTTGAATACTGTCTGAGTCTGTGTTGTATTATTTTGTCAAGTCCAGTGTTTTATTTATTGTCTGTGGGAGTCTGTTGTGGGTACTGTAATATAGGGGATAGTTGGGCTCTTCTTCTTAAGTTTTCTTTGTATTTCACCACTCTACCATTCCCCATTTCCCCCTTTTCCTTTTTCTACAACTTTTTCCCCTTTGTCAGTGCTGACATGTCTGGTAGGCCACGGCTTTCCAGGATGGGTGAGGAGGAATTGGGGGGGTTTATTTGGCTTGTTTGCCATTTCCTCCCACTCATGCTGGAGGCTGGGGGTAGGGTGATACAGGGGTATCACACGCAGGCCCGTAAAGTCCGGTGGGGGAAGGTGCGCCATCACTTGGTCCGTCTATATGGTAGCCAAAGGAATGACCATCAATTGAAGCACCGCTGGGCTGATCTGATATCCAGGGAGCAAGATCTGATGGACCACCTGGGAATCAGGATTGGTGGCCATGTTGGTGAGTACAGATCAATTACATGTGCACAATTTAAAGCTGTGTGGTGACATGTGATGATTGTTACCCAATCTGCCAGATAAGTAGCTGACTGTGTGTGTAGTGCTAGGGAAACCTACTGGGTAATTGATGCACAATGTGAAGGAAGACAAATGCTAGCAGTCAGGTAGCTCATGTTTTCTACACATACCGGTTGCCTGTAGCAGAATGTAATGTAGTGCTGCCTTTGTGTCAGACAAGCGACACATTAATGACACAATTAGGACTCTACAGGTCACAATAGCCAGTGAAAAATGGATGTTGAAACATCATACCTACATATGTAGACGCCATAGCTAGACTGACATTTGTAAACCCTACATGATGCTGAAAATGAGTGCTGCCTTCACGTCAATTGAAGTTAGCAATGTTGTCCACACATATGTCACATGTGTGTCTGGTTGGTGTGTATGGAAAATGTTCTTGGAAGTGCCATGCCTTGTCGTGATAAATGTGCTCCTTCACATCTAATTGTTACATGCCTGATCTGAACATGAACCATATTTGTTAAGGACTCCGGTGCCCTCAGCTAACATTTTAGACTGGTATTTATTGACACTTGTGCCCAAATCAGAATAGGGATTGCAGTCCAAAGGTATGGACTAGGGTACAAACATCTATGTTTGGTGCCAATCACTATTGTTAGGACACATCAATGTATGAAACTGTAACAACATGAGGTATTGCCAAAGTACCTGGCCCTCTGTACCATGTATCTATCAGTCTCATATGTGTCATGACCACATAGGCTGTTTGAGTTTGAGAGGTCAAGCAGTCCTCAAGTAACCAGCTTTTGGATGTCTCTGTTGGATGCACATGATGAGATGAATGCACCCCTATATTGTTGCAGCATACTAATGGAGGTGCATCTTTGCCACCACATGACTGTCCAGGCCACTGCATGTGTGTAGTAGGGTGTGTAACTGTAGCAGGAGACTCATCCGATGTAAATGTTGCGCATGAATAATTCCATGCAGTATGAGCATGTGTGAAAGGGTTTCATTACTCATGTCATATTCTCACATTGTCTTTGTAATTGCAATTGTTCGTCAGTGCACGGATTCTGAGTATATTCTTCTTTCCATGCTTTACAGGTGGACCTGCACCGTACACCGTGGGAGAGGTGGCTCATTTTGAGGACCCCGACACCTACAGTGAGTGTTGCATGTGTGGTATTTTTAATGTTTGCTGGTGATGCATGATGGACTACTGTGTGTTCAACAGATTTCAAGGTTTGATGCGCTGCCCATTCATTAGTATTGTTCCATTATTGGGATTTCTGTTATCACTTCATTTTGAGTTGACCTATGCTTATCCATTTCTCTGATTTTGGGTCTGTAGGCCATTCCTGTAGAGCCCGCTATGGGGAATGGGGTGAGTCATGTGGAATACCCTAGTTAATGTAAGAGTTGCTCTGGGACTTGTCTCGGACTGAGTCTGCATTTCAGACTGACATTCTCCCAGATAGCTTCTGCAAATGGCTTGTCGGAAATCTGCTGCTTCCCTAGTTAACGATGGACTGAGTACACTGTAGGTTGGATCTTCCGGGGGCATGTACTTCCACAAGTTGTACTAGAAGTGTGTGGGACTAGAGTGCAACGGCCTAGGTGTACATGCTACTCATGATTATGGGTGTTATTGCTCCTCTGTGTCTGTAGACAAATATGCCTCACTGGTAGTATGTGATGTTGGCCTAAGTCAGTACATTTTGACATGTGTGGACCTTGGATAGGACAAGGTTTAGCTGACTCCGATTTGTTGCTAGCCCTTCACTGGTGGTGTGTGTGTGGAGGCAAAAACATGTTGAGCTTTATATACACTCCTGGGTGTGCATTGATTATGGGATTGTTGGATGTTCTTCCCACCCCCTCTCAAAGTCAGCCATGTGTTTGGGAATAGGGTACCTAGGACTGTAGCAACCAGTATGTTACACATACTTGTGACCATTTGAAACTTTGTTTTGAACCTAGTGTACACACTCGGTTATGGCACATGAGTTCTATACTAGCAAATCCAATTACAAATCGCAGATATTGAGGGTTGTGATTGTTATCACATACACTGACATATGGAGTCCAGGCAATAGGCGGAGGAGGTGCAGCCATAATGTCAGCTGCATTAGTAATTTTTATGATGAGAAGTTTAGGCTGATGTCACCCATCATGTAGATAATTGTATATGCTATGTGTGAGATGCCCTTTGTATGCAGGCTTCCCATGTACTTCCTCTGACAGTTTCAATGATCTATATGGTGATATGAGCTGTTACAACTACAGTAAAAGTAATTTCCAATTGACCCATTGTGCTATTCCACCCAATGCATTTCCTATGGTAAATAGTTGCCCTTTCTCTTCACAGCTGCAAACATGAGTGCCGCACAGAGGCATGAATTTGAGAGGCGGGCCATGAGGTACCGACACATCCTGCAGGTGCAGTCGGGGTTCCGACGGATGGCCCGAAAATACCAGGCAGATCGGGCCTCTGGAGCATGGTGGGCCTCACCACAGGGTGGCCCAACGTTGCCCACTACAGCCACCACCACCACAACCACCAGTTCTCCCCAAGTGGCCCCAGCAACGGTGGGGACAGTTGTCCCTGCCTCTGCAGCACGACCAGGACCCAGCAACATAAGAGCTGCAGGACAGTCCAGTGGGCTACAATCAACTCCCACACAGAGCACCTCTGCCGGCACATAGACAGCAGCAGCACCTCCAATTGACCCTGCGGCATTCCAGGCTTTAGACCGCAAAATGGACAAGTTCATTAGGAAGGTGGACAAGCTGAGCCAGGATGTGGCCTACATAAAGAAGCGGGTCAGGTCCATCAGGCGGACCCTACGGAGGGCCAACCTCTAGGACTTATATGGTCTATTTTAATTTATCCCTCCTCTTTCCTTTTTATCATGATAGGTGGGTTTTGGGGATTAGTGTTAGGTTAGTATAGGTTGTTAGCTTAGTTAGTGTTAGGGAGGAGGGTGGGGGGGTCCTATTCTTTCTATTTTTCATTATTGAGTGTGTGGGTGGGTGGGTGGGGGTCAATGTTGGGGTTCCTGTCTGTTTAGAAAAAAAGAAAAAAGAAAAAATATATATTTTTTAAAAAAAGAAAAAAAAATATATGATTGTTTAGGATAGTATAGTATGTGTGTAGGTTAGTATGTGTTGTCCTGCATGTGTCCTGTCTCATAATGGTGGGTGGGGGGTTGATGTTTAGATCGATTCGTTATATGTGTAGAGTAAGTTTAGCTTAGGTTAGTTAGGGACAGTTGTGGGTTAGGAGTAGTCAGGTTAGATTAGTGTGGGTATGACCTTTCCCTTAGTTGCCTCTGGTGTGAATACTTATGAATAAATATATAGTTAACCCTTTGCATTATGTGTTAACTGCTACTTGATCATGGCCTTGCCATCAGTGTAGTGATTGTTGTTCTATGACATTTGTGTCCTATGCTACAAACCAAAGAAATAAGAGGTTTAAAATGGCGCCTACCCCTGTGCTAACTTGGTAAGTATCCACCATTTGATAGAACCACCATTTGGAGTTTACATGGATCACAAAGGATTTGTGTTGATGAGTATGTTTTCAACATCACATAGTGTGCTTCCAGACTTGGTATTGTGGGGAATTTTTTAGGTCGGACTGCAGTGTGATGTTCAGGGACATCTTTGTAGATGAGGTGTTGTTAACACTCTTGTCTTCTTGTCTTCATTACTGACATAGATCATGTGTGCAACAATTCAGCATGACTTCCCTTCTTGGAAGTTTACTCAGAAAGGGTGATTGATGCTGTGTTTAGTTGTGTTTGCTTAGATTAGACTGCATAATTTAATGTTTTAGTATTGCATGGTGCCCGCATTTATCAGCCACCATTAGTTGACTTTGATTGCTATTGATGGAGTATTATTCTGTCCAACACAGCATGATTGTGTGTGGTTTCTCCCTTCATCAGTTATTCTCCTCAGGATGGTCAGGCTATGATGCAATCCTGGCCATGGCACAGATGTATCAGACTACATGATGTCAGGACAGTTGTATTGACAAGCTACATGGTTGTCACACAGGCACTTTTGAGTTATCTACTGCACAGTTGATGTGTCAAATTACACAGAGACATATTAGGTGTGCAAGTGCTATTTATTGATAGGTGCTGTAGTGGAAAATGTACATTGTCCATGTTTGCTGAGTCCGTTCTAGTGCAATCTTACATGGTGATCCTACAGAAGGGGTGTGGATGATGCTCCTGACATGCTGGGGTGATGTTACCAACAGTGCAGAGGGACAGGATTTGCCAATTAGTAGGAGAGAGACATTCACTGGCAATGCTGACAAGTCATACAGTGGTTAGCAGAACAGTCTTTGAGTATAGTTGTAGTGAGACTGGCAATTGACAAAACGTAGGACCTTGGTCAAAGTAGGCCATGGTGCAGGGACTAGTGCTTCCGGGTACTCTTCAGTGTGAATGTGATCTGTTCCATGTCTTCTTCTTCTGATGTGTGTGTTGCCTGCTTTGTCCTTGTTGTTGTTGGTTGTGAAGGGGCAACACACACCTCAGTGTTAGAAGACGTGGAGTCAGACATCCTGGTGACTGCTCCCTGTGAAGTTCTTAAGGGCAGTACTGCAGCACGGAGGGCCTGCTGGTTTTTGAGAATAGCAGCTACATCACAATGGTAGGCAGCCAGGTCGGCCCTGAGGGAGTCATGATTGCATTCGTGCATGCAGTGGAAAGTTTGGGGTGCGAGGGGTTGTGGCAACTCCCTTACTGCAGTGGTGAATTCCTTTACACTTTCTTGTAGTCCTTGCAGTATGGATGTTAGGGCTTGCATAGCTGCTGCCTGATCTGCAGATGACATCATGCACGAGCGCACCCCCTCAAGGCTGGCTGCCATATTTAGCATCCCCACCCACACCTCCTTGGCCAGCTCCCGCTGTACTCCAACTACAGTTCTTTCAAAGCTGGTGCCAGTGTTGTCAGAGTCCTCAGCTGTGTAGGAGCTGGCAGGTCTTGCAATTGGGGTGATGGGTGGTTCTTCTGTGATGGCTGCTTGTTCTGTGCTCCTCCTTGTGACTGAAGGTGGGGTCTGGAGGGTTTCAAGGACCTTTTGAATGGTCTCCTGGGGAATGTTTATGGGCTCGTCATCCATGTCATCAGGGAAATCAGGGACAGGCATATCGGCAGGAGATCCATGTTCCTCTGCAATTAAACAGGGTACAATTAGTGTGTCTGTGTTGTGACAATTTTGACGTAACATGCCAGCCTTTTGATGAATTTACTTTGTGATCTTGTTTGGTATTGGTATCTGCTGTCCTTCATATGGGCATTGTTATAGGCCTATGGCCCACCTGTGTGTCACATGTATGATATTGAGTTATCAGAATTGTCTGCCTAATTGCCTCTAGGTGTTGCTTTGTACCAAATAGGGAAAAGCCATCTTTTTGTCCTACTCAACCCTCCATGTATATCCATTCTTATGGTGAGACCTTTCACTGGCTGTGGGTGTTGTGATTGCCATGGCAGCACACTTGCCTCTCAGGACCTGCCCCAATCCCTGATTGTTCACATTGACTTTAATGTAATTGACATGTGGCATATCCTATGCATGGCAATGTTATGATGTGATATGGATGTAGACATTGTAAATGTGTCCTGCTGATGTTGGGTAATGTGTGTTACATTGGATTGCCCTGATTATCGTATCAATGTCCTATTTGGTCCTCTGACTGTGCAGGTGTATTTAAGTGACCAGTTCCATGTGTCCCCTCCTCAATGCTGTTGTCTGAGCAGTATGACATTTGTGATGTTGCCTTGTTAGCCAGGCACGGGAAGGACCCTGACATATGCAGCATGTGTGTGTCCTTAGTGCTGTGTCGCTCCTATTGCTGTTTACTTTGGCTGATGTATGTGACAACTATGGGCATTGACATATGAGTGTACTGGGGCCTTTGTCTTGTTTCAGGAGATTGTTGCAGATGTCATCCTCACCCCCTAATTTAGGTATGTATGTTCCATGGGGAGGTTACTGCCATTGGCTACTATAGCTGCACAGAGATCAGAGGTGGTAGTGTCAACTGTTGTTGCAGTTACATTGCAGTTGTTGTTTTGGCTAGAGGATTGGTGATAGGGCCCTAGTTAATGTAGGAGATATTTTGGCTGACGAGTGCCAGGATATAAGTTTGACGTAGTGGCCTTCCCTCCTGTCGAGGCTTTCCCTTTGCTCCATTGTTGTCATGACAGGATGCCCCCATGGGACTGTTGTTGGTGTTGTGTTATGTTGTGCCCCAGCTTCTGTATGTGCAGGGCATGCCCCCCTGCCATACCCCTTTACCCATGCCACTCCATGTATATGATGACTTACATGCAATATGTAGTAGGTATTTCCCCCCCTGCTTACAGTCAACATTATAGTATTTTTAATCCCCATGCGACTTACCCTGCATGTGCGTTGTCTCGTGGTAGTCTGCACTGTCCTGTCCTTGAATCCCTGTGACGATCTCCTCGGGGATGACAGCTGCGACCATCTCCTCCATGTGGTCCAGGGCCTCCTGGTGTGCTGGACTCCCACCTCCTGTCTGCAGTGCTGCCTTCCTGTTCCTGGCCATTTTTTCCTTTGTCCTACGTTTGCAGTCATGCCAGCGTTTCTTACACTCGGTGGCTGTTCTGCGTACTTCTGCCACACTGTTGATCTTGTCAACAATTTGTTGCCATATGGCCTCTCTCCTACTGCTTGGCAACTTAGAGGTGATGAACAGTTGGTGCTGGTGTTCCGTCACCTCTTTAACCAGAATTTCCTGCTCCTCTGCACTGAAGCGACACTTTCTTTTTTTCTATATATGTCCTGGTTCTTGTATGGATCATCCTGGCTGGTTCCTGGTCTGCTGTCATCTTCCTCGGGTCTGTAGTGGCATCTGGGATCCATTTTGGCTCTCCTCTGCTGAAAGGGCAGTGTTTGCGGGTATTTTTGACGCTATTGCGTAAAAAAAAACGGCGCATATCCGGGTTGCGGTGTCGTAAATCGACCCACAGTCATTTATGTCGCGTTAACGTCATTTTCCTTTGGCGCCGCGATGTGCGTAAAAAAAATGACTCCCACCTGTTGAGTGCGCCGCCGTGCGTCAAAGTATAAATTTGCCGCCCGCACGGTGCATCTAAATGGCGTTAGCCGGCGGTAAAAGTTTTGGCGCAAAACTGCGGCGGTGCAGTTTTGCGGCAAAAAGTATAAATATGGCCCTTAGTGCTTTGGATGAGAACAGAAATTATTTATCTGCAAACCGAAAAAGGAAAATGGTACTCACACCTACTGATCGTTGCCATAAGCTGTGGCTAACCAAAAGGAAAATACATTTTACTGTGATTTATTCCCTCCAGATGTTAGGGTTGATGTGGTATCCATAGCAGATTTTTTTTTCTCTTCCTGTATTACGGCACACGTCTTACAAAGCGTGTCAAGCCTCGCTTTCACCCGGATATTGTGCCAGCCATCTGTTTCGAGTGTTTTTCAAGTTTACAATTACACGTGTGCATCATCCTGGCAGACATATTGGAACTACATTTCTACTACAACTACTAGGATCGGTCTCACAATTACTGTGACTGTTTCTCCAATTTTATAGTGTTTTATTACATCTATCACTGTAAAGATTTTACAAAATGCAGAATGTTACCTGTCCACCGTTTTTTTTGTCTTCATCTGGTGAACCACTGATTCCATGGAGGAAATGGAAAAGTGTCTTTGCACACTATGCTCGAGTTTGTGGCACATCCTTAAGTGCAGAAAGGAAAATGTCTCTTCTGATGCATTGTTTAGGTCCTGAAGGACAGGAAGTTTTTGAAAATCTACCTGAACTTACGATTGACGATGCTGGTGACCTCAATGATTTCGAAATTTGTATAAAAAAGCTGGACTTACACTACCTACCCAAAATCTCAACAGTTTTAGAGAGATATCATATTGGGAAAAGACTGCAAAGGTCTGGAGAATCTGTTGAAGAGTACATTACAGTACTTAGAAAATTAGCTTCCACATGTGGTTTTGGGAGTAGTAAGGATGAGCGTCTGAGAGATCAATTCATGTTGGGCTGCAACATCAACAAAGCAAAAGAATCCTTTTGGACTAAAGACAATCCGTCACTTCATGAAGTTGTATCTATTGCAAAAACACATGAACATAGTTTAGCTTGTCTTGATGAAATCAGGGAAACGAATTCTCAAGCAAGGGATGATGAAATCCATTATGTCAGTCAAGGATGTAGTTTACGAGATAAAATGAGCTCTCAAAAAGTAGTAAAAGATAATTTTAGTGACTCAAGGGTTAAGAAAAGTGTACAGGGAAAATGTTATAGGTGTGGTGAGTTTGGCCACTATGCCAATTTCAAAGGGTGCTTAGGTTGGAAGGTTTTCTGTAAAATTTGTGGAAAAAAAGGTCATTTTGCTTCATGTTGTAAAAATATTAATTAAAAAAAAAAAAGGTTCAAGAAATAACCCTGGAGGATGAAGATTCTCCAAAGGAGTTTGTATTACAAATAAAAAATGGAATTAGTGGGCCAGTAGAAGTTGTGTATATTGAGGGAGTTTCCATACCTGATGATGTTTGATTCTGGAGCTAAGATCACTCTAATTCCTTTGAGTATTTTTGAAAAACATTTGAGAACTGGTGTTAAGTTGTTCAGACCAGATATTTCTCCAAAAGGATATGGGGGTGAACCCATTAAGCTGTTGGGTTATTTCATAGGTTCCATTCAGTACATGAATAGGTTCACAGCTGGTAAAATTTACATCTCAGTAAGAGGAGATTCCCTCATCAGTTGGTCTCATCAGAGAGATTTAAGGGTTTATCTTGATCCCAATGAGTCTCCTTCAGTTAGGTTGAAAGATGTAAACTGTATTAATACTGTGGATAATGGTAGACCGTCTTATGAACAAGAATTCTCTAGTCTTTTTCATCCTAAACTAGGCTGATTGAAGGGCTAGGTTCATGAGATCAAGTTGAGGAAGGGTGTAATTCCAGTAGTCAGCAAAGTGAGAGGTGTTCCCTTAATGGTGAGGGAGAAGATGAAAAAGGAATTAGAAAAGCTAGAAAAAGATGGAATAATTGAAAAGGTGGAAGCCACTGAGTGGTTGGCTCCAGTGGTTATGGCAGTAAAGGCTAATGGTGAGCCAAGACTATGTATTGACTTGAGAGAGCTGAATAAATGTGTGATAACAGATCACTATCCCTTACCTAACATTAACGAAATGTTGGCTCTTCTTAGTGGTGCTAGGTGTTTTTCATCCATTGACTTGACCTCCGCGTACCATCAGATTAAACTTCATCAAGATTCTCAAGACTTGACAGCTTTCATAACGCCCTTTGGTACTTACAAGTTCCTTCGGATGCCTTTTGGTTTAGTTTCTGCGGCTGCAGTTTTTCAACGAGCTATGGAGAAGGTTCTTGAAGGAATCCAAGGGGTCAAGATATATCAAGATGACATATTAGTGCATGGTGAGGACATTTCTGAACACAACATGCGAGTTCGTCAAGTTCTTCTGCGATTAAGGGAAAGTGGCTTAACGTTGAAAGTGGAAAAATGCAAGTTTAATCTTAAAGAAATTGATTATTTAGGTCACAAGATCTCTGCTCTTGGTATTGAACCAAGAAAGGGGTTAGTGGATACAATTGAAAATCTTGCGAGTCCTACATCAAAAGAGGAAGTAATGAAGTTCTTAGGGATGGCCGAATTCTACAGTAAATTTGTAGACAACTTTGCAGAGAAGACCAA
Source organism: Pleurodeles waltl (assembly GCF_031143425.1). Taxonomy (NCBI): domain Eukaryota; kingdom Metazoa; phylum Chordata; class Amphibia; order Caudata; family Salamandridae; genus Pleurodeles; species Pleurodeles waltl. The sequence continues at coordinate 782,315,860 of NC_090439.1, forward strand.
AACCATTAGGGAATTAGCAAGGAAGGGTGTTACGTTTCAATGGGATAAAGCATGTGAAGATGAATTTAAGAATGTGAAACATCTCTTGAAGTGTGCTCCGTGCTTGCAAAGCTTTGATCCAAGTCATCAAACCATCATTATGGCTGATGCTAGTGCAAAAGGTCTTGGTGCTGTTTTACTCCAGTCTCATAATGGTGTAGAGAAAACTATACTGTTCATTTCAAGGTGTTTAAGGGGGGCAGAATCAAATTATTCGGTAATTGAGAGGGAAGCACTGGCTGTATTTTGGGCTGTGAACAAACTAAGGAAGTTTGTTTGGGGTAACAAATTTCTTGTGAAAACTGACCACAAACCACTGAAATAAATTTTTGAGAAGAAAGGGCTAGATATCATTTCGGGTAGGATCAGGAAATGGGTAGTGGCTCTTCAGGAATTTTCTTTTGAGGTACAATATATACCAAGTGCTCAGAATCTTGTTGCTGATTGTTTTTCTAGACTTGTAAATGAAGTTTCAGAATCTGAGGATCAATTTATTGAGTATCTTGATGAATTTGATGTTTGTTTGATTAGGGAAGGAATAATTAGGGAGAGTGAATGGAGGAATAATTTATGTAATGATGCAGTGGTGCAAAAGGTTCTTAAAAAAATCCAATATGGTTGGGATGGCACTGAAAAACAAGATCAGCATTTATGTGGTTTTTGGAGGGTCAGAGAGGAGTTGTCCTCTCAAGAAGGTCTATTATTGAGAGGAACTAAACGTATTCCTCCGGAGAAATTAAGGGATGAGCTAATATCCATAGCACATGAGAGACATCCAGGGATCTCGAAGACAAAGGAAAGATTGAGACTTGCATATTGGTGGCCGGGTATGGATGTTCAAATTGAGCGGTGTGTTAGGAAGTGTGTGGAATGTTCCAGAGCTGACAAAACCTTGATGTGTAGGGTTCAACCCATGGTGGTGAGGGAGCTACCCAGTAAACCGTGGCAGGAGGTTTCTTTAGACATCCTGGGACCTATTAAATATTCCAGCGTCGACAAATATGTTTTAGTTTTGATAGACATGTATTCTAGATGGCCTGAGATTGGGATCACCTCTTCAGTAGAAACTCAGGTTGTCATAGACTTCTTAATCAGATCTTTGATAGGGAGGGGATTCCTTCTTCCATTCTCACTGACAATGGTGTGCAACTTGTCTCTCAAAACATGGAAAGATTCCTTAGTGACAAGGGAATTATACATAAGAAGGCCTCTCTCTATCATCCTGAGACTAATGGCATGGTGGAGAGATTAAACAGGGTGTTAAAAGAAACCATCCAATTAGCTCTGGCTAATAATAAATGTTGGAAAGAGGAGATCTTGAACAAAATCAAGAATTAGAGACTAACTCCACATACAAGTACGGGTTTTACACCTTTTGAATTATTTAGGCACAGAAAACCTAATACGCAGATGTGTCCGTCTTGGGTTAACGACAAGGTGGGGTTAGAACCTAACCTGGGGTGTAGTTTAGAACATAAAATGGACAGGGAAGTTAGGAAAATTCTTGAAAGAAAGGTGGATTTTGACAGACTGAAGGCGGTAAAGAAAATTGTGATTTCAGTGGGTGATGTTGTCAAAGTGAGAAATTCGCGATTTGGTTTATCTAACACTTATTCTAAATTCTCTCCTCCCCTCAAAGTGATAAAAGTCATGAAGAATGCTGTAAAGACAGAGGATCATAGGATTTGGAACATTGGGAGAATTGTAAAAATCTCTGGGGATGGAGATGGAAAATCTGGGTAAGCGAATGAAGAGAAATGTGAGCAAGGGGATAGCCATGCTGCATTAAGAAGAAGCTCAAGGGTCTCTATACATCCTAAGTCTCTAGATGATTTTGTAATCTCAATGTAAGAATATCTGCAATTGGGTTATTTCATTACTCTAGGGACAGTTGCACATTTTCTTTTCTTGCCTTATTCGTGTTTGGATGAGTGCACTGTATTTTGCATTATTTAATGTTTCAATTTCTCACGGGTTTCCTTTGTATATGTGTATATAATTGCACTGCATGTTTGCAGTATTTTTCTTCTTTATAGCATTGTGTTAAGAATACATATGTGTTTTTTTTAAAGTTTTGTTAATGAGGGGAAGATGTGTGGTATTCTAGGTTAGAATGGGGATTAGAATGTGAGGGTCTCCCAGGAGACAACGGCAGTTGGAGGACTGGAGAAGGAGAAGGAGAACGGGGAGAGAAACTGTCGGTGGGCTGAGGTGTTTCTATTACTGCAAATATCTTCTGAAAATAAAACACACTGTACCTTAAGAAGAACTGTGTACCGGCGAATCTTTCTGTTGACCTTTGAACTTCATTGGACAATTGGGCAGAGCCAACTGTCCACAGGACTGGATATAAACACACCCCTCAAACATATGAGGTCATTATCCTTTTCTCCTATTAGGAGTTCGCACCCATGTAGAGGGAGGCAAAGGGCATGGCACGGATGCTATCCCAGGCAACCTTCGGTATAAGGATAATGAATATACCCCGAGGACTAAGAGGAAACTCTGCTGCTATTGCTACACAACAGAAGATATACTACCTGCCAAGGAGAGAACTTGGCTCTGTTCAGCCAGACACTGATTGTAGCGTGAGCACCTTCCATGAGGCAGTCAGAGATGTCAACCTTGCAGAGACAGGCAGCTTTAAACCTCTTCTCCAATAGAACTGGATTTCCTTTCTGTGTTATCCCTAAAGCATGCGCGCTGTGTCCCAGGTAAGTGCGTCTTTTATAGAGCCCAATGATTTTGAAAGGAATGTGTGCAGGTTCGCTATATCACAGAATCTCTGCTAGCGCCCAATGATTGTGAGAGGCTCAAGGCTCCTTGCCTGCTCCTTCCAGAGAAGGGGGATCATGAGGGATTGGTGGCAGGAAGACAGCAGGGAAGAGGTGTTATTTAAAAGTCACGATTGAGCAGGGCAGGAAAGAGTCAGTGACATGAGTGCTGGGAGGTTCAAAGAACTGACATATAAGATCAGAACAGACACAAGTGGAAAGCTCAGGGGAATGTGATAAGAAGTGGCACTGGGAAACAAAAAATACATTTTGTTTATCCATGTTTGCATGATTTTGTTTTTTACTATGTTATACTTTTCCCCATTTGTATGTGAATGACATATCCATGACCTTTCTAAAGGGGTTCACAATAAATGGAGCCATTATGGGTTCATGGTCACGGATCTAAATGCATTTATGGCCCCAAATGTGAAGTCTATTGAATCTTTAAATATGTCAAAGGACGTCAGTCCTGTAGGTTGGGCCAGTAAGCCATTTTAAAGATTGCCCGAATAGTCAGCACCTATCCTTAGCAGGCTACTCGGGCCTGTGATCTGCTATGGATGTATGTTTAACCTTGGAAGGGATGATTATGTTCTGTGTTATGGAATGTTGTTATGTCATATTTCTAAAGCACACATCTCACCAAGAGGGTATGCAAACACTAGAATCGAGGGGTCTGAGCTTGCCAATACTGGGATCCAGGTAAAGAGCCACGTCTCCAGTTTCTTGCAGAATTATGGAATTTAAGGGCTGGGGAGGTGGTTCTCATGTGCAGTGGGAGGGTTTTTCACGCCTTGGCTGCGAATTATGAAAAAGCTTGGCTGCGAACTCTTGCTTTGTGGATGAAAGGGATGTGAGTGAGCAGGAGGCCGGCCATTCAAAGGTTTCTTGTCAGGATGTGGAAAATGTCACAGCTGTTCAGGTAATTGGGAGGTTGTGCAAGCCATTGTATGGGTAGGTGAGGAGCTTGAAAAGTGTGCATTTGTGTAGGGGAAGCCAGTAGAGCTCTTTCAGGTGATGGGTGATGTGTGTGCGGGGTGGAAACCTGAAAGGGAATGTGAATCTTGCTGCATTTTGTATGACCTGAAGTCTCCTGGTCGGCTGGGCGGTGATGCTGACATAGAGTGCATTGTCGTAGCTCAGTTTACTGGTGACAACGACATAAGTGATGCTTCTGTGTGTGCTGAATGGGAGCCATTTGAACATTTTTTAAAGAGCTTTAGGGTGTAGAAGCAGGAAGAGGCAACCGCATTGACTTGGCTGGTCACCAGGACGCCGGATAGGGTGCTAGTCTGAGGTCTGCTGGCCACCAGGTACAGTTCCAAAGAGAAGTGTTCTTGCAAAAGAGTATCACTTATAGTTTGTCTGTGTTGAGTTTTCGACAGTTTGTTTCATCCAGCTGGTAACATTGGACATGCATAAAGTGAAGTTGGTTACTGTGTTGGCTGTTTCATAGAAGAGGGAAAGGGTGAGCTGGATGTTGTTGGCAGAGGAGGTGATCTTAATTCTGTGGAATCGGATGATGTTGGTGAGCAGTGCCATGCAGGCATTAAACAGTGTGGGCTGATAGACGGTCCTTGGGGTCTCCGCAGAGGAGTTTAGCAATGGCTGAGATGTATGGGACCAGTCTGACTGAATGGGTGCATCTGGTGAGAAAAGAGCAGATCCAGTGTGAGAGCAGGTCCTTGTATTCCAGCCTCCTAGTGATGTTGAATGAGGAGGGGGTCGGAGACGGTGTCAAAGGCAGCAGATAATTTGATTAGTATGGGAGTTGCGGTGTCTCCTCTGTCCATGACCAGTTGGATGTTGTCTGTGGCGGCAGTGAGAGCAGTCTTGGTGCTGTGGTTGGGGTTAGGTCAGGATTGAGAGGGGCCGAGGAGGTTGTTGTTGTTCAAGTGGTCGGTCAGTCGTTTGTTAATGACTTTCACTAGGACTTTGGCAGGATAGGCCAGCGTCTTAGGGTAAGCTGACAGTTTCTTCAAAAGGGGGAGTTCAAAATGGTGGTTTGTCTCAAAGCATCCGGAAAGGTGGCTGTGTTGATGGGGTTGTTGGGTATCAAGGTCAGGGCTGAGCAGCTGGGCCCCAGTCCTTTGAAGATGAAGTATGACAAATACACAAAGCAAACATGACCTACTGATGAGCTTTCTCCTAAGGAATTGCCCAGTATCCAGGAGCTCTTCATTCGCCATGTCATGTCTCGCAATATTTGGAGAACCAACCAGAAACACTTAGGGTTTCCTCAGGACCGTGATCGCTACACTATTTGTGTAATTTGTATATAACACATATGATTTGTACACACTGCAAGCCATTGCAGACTCATGCAGGTGATCAAAAAGCTTGCTGTCAACAATCATACATGTTGAGGCATGTCTTACTCTAATGTAAAATAAAGAGGGCCCAGTTGATGCACTTAAGAAGAAGGCCACAAACGTTGACAGCCCGCTTTCCTGTAATTCCCCTGGGCTACTTACCGCATCTGAAAAATTAGATCCATTTGTGTGTGCAGAACATGAAGTTTGAGCAGGAGTCTGATGAAGCTCCTGAGTGTACGGATAACATAGTTACTGCAATTTCTTCCATTGTAATGATGGGTCAGCTGGTCATGACGGTGTCCAAGGTTTTTGTTTACTTGGGCTGGAGTGCTGTGATGGTAGATGGGGTTAGTTAGGGTCCAAATTCTTGTAGATGTTTGTTAGGAATGGGGTCTTTGGTTGGCAGTCAAGTTACCCCCTGTCCAAGAAAGGACCCTCACTGTAGTCAGAGTAAAGAAGAATTATCCTCAGCTAACCCCCGCTCACCTCCTTGGTAGGTTGGCATGAGCAGGCAGGCTTAACTTCAGAAGCAATGTGTAAAGTATTTGTACTAACACACACAGTAAGTCAGTGAAAACACTACAAAATGACATAACACAGGTTTACAAAAATAGGTAAGATTTATCTAAACAAAACGAGACCAAAACGACAAAAATCCAATATACACAAGTCAAGTTATGAATTTTCAAAAGAATACGAGTCTTAATCCTTAGAAAACAGTGAGAACGCTGTTATTTCACAAAAGTACCTGGGTACCGTCAAAATAAAGTCGCACGGGTGAGTGTGCTTCGAAAAACGCCAGCGATGTGTCGATTTATCACTCACAAGTGAGAAAGTGCGTTGTTCCTCCTCCGGTCGGGTCGGCATGCGTCATTTCTTCTCTCCCACAAAAGAGCGATGCGTCCATCCAGACAGGCACTTCGGGTCCGGGCAGGCTTTGTGTTGATTTTCCATGACCAGCAATGTTGCGTTGAAAATCCGGTCGCATGGTATCACAAAACTGCGCTGCATAGGGTTTGCGTCGTCATCACCCTCTGCTAGCCTGTGTTGCTTGTCGTTTCTCCAGCCGCGTTGCGTCGATCTTCCAGTCGTGATGCAGGTGGAGCGTTGATATCAGTCGCATCACGGAAGGTGCATCGAAATTTTCCCCGCACAGCAGTCTGTGCGTGTATTTTCAGTTCTTGTCTGCCAGCTTCACCTTTCAAGGGCCCAGGAACTGGATAGGGCACCACTTGGCAGGGCAGGAGTCTCAGCAGAGAGTCCAGGTGCTGGCAGGGGAAGTCTTTGATGGTCCTGAGACTTCAACAACAGAAGGCAAGCTCAGTTCACGCCCTTGGAGATTCTCCTCAAGCAGGAATGCACAAAAAAGTCCAGTCTTTGTCCCCTTTCACAGGCAGAAGCAGCAACTGCATGATAGCCCAACAAAGCACAGTCACAGGCAGGGGCAGCTCTTCTCAGCTCTTTAGCTCTTCTCCTTGGCAGTGCTTCCTCTTGATTCCAGAAGTGATCTAACTTTCAGGGGATTTGGAGGCTCTTCTTATACCCCTTTCTGCCTTTGAAGTAGGCAAACTTCAAAGGAAAGTCTCTCTTGTTTGTAAGATCTTGCCTTGCCCAGGCCAGGCCCCAGACACACACCAGGGGGTTGGAGACTGCATTGTGTGAGGGCAGGCACAGCCCTTTCAGGTGTGAGTGACCACTCCTTCCCTCCCTCCCAGCACAGATGGATCATCAGAATATGCAGGCTACACCCCAGCTCCCTTTCTGTCACTGTCTAGAGAGAGATGCAAACAGTCCAAATGTCAAACTGACCCAGACAGAGAATCCACAAACAGGCAGAGTCACCGAATGGTTTAGGCAAGAAAATGCCTACTTTCTAGAAGTGCCATTTTCAAACACACAATCTAAAAAACAACTTCACTAGAAGATGTATTTTTAAATTGTGAGTTCAGAGACCCTAAACTCCTCTGGTCTATCTGCTTTCAAAGGGAATCAGCGCTTTAATAAAATTGAAAGGCAGCCCCCATGTTAACCTATGACAGAGAGAGGCCTTGCAACACTGAAACCCAAATTTGGCAGTATTTCACTGTCAGGACGTGTGAAACACATAAGTACATGTCCCACTTTTAACATACACTGCACCCTGCCCATGGGGCTACCTAGGGCCTACCTTAGGGGTGCCTTACATGAAAGAAAAGGGAAGGTTTAGGCCTGGCAAGTGGGTACACTTGCCAAGTCGAATTGGCAGTTTAAAACTGCACACACAGACACTGCAGTGGCAGGTCTGAGCCATGTTTACAGGGCTACAAATGTGAGAGGCACAAGCAGTGCTGCAGGCCCACTAGTAGCATTTGATTTACAAGCCCTGGTCACCTCTAGTGCACTGTACTGTGGACTTACTAGAAAATCAAATATGCCAGTCATGAAAAGCCAATTACACATACATTTTACATAGGAGCACATGCACTTTATTACTGGATAGCAGTAGTAAAGCACCCAGAGTATCAAAAACAGCAAAAACAGAGTCCACCACACATCAACAACCTCAACATCAAAAAGTTAGGGGAGATCACACCAACAGTGTTGCTGATCTTAATTGCTGAAATAGTGAGAGGGCAAGTTTCAGAGATCCATAGATGGGGTGATAGTTGTGGAGCTGGCAGTGGATGAGGTATAATCCATAATGATGACAGGGATTTATTTGTCATCATTTGGGCTATTTTCGATGTGTTTGGTCAATGCTGACCACTTTGTGGATCCAATTTGCTGGTGGTAGAACCTGAGAGCTGTGTTCTAGTTGCTTTTGTTGGTTTCTTCATAGGCCTGTCTCCATCTGCGATCAAGTTGCTTGCATTTGCATTTGATGAGTCTAAGTTCTTCAGTGTACCAGGTCACTTGAAGTCTGGTTCTGGTGGTGGTGGTTTTGAGTTGGGTTGGGGTGTTGGTTGGTGCAGGTAGTGATCCAGGTGATGAATGAGTTGATGGATCGTAAGACATTATGGTGGTGTAAGTGTTCGAGAGGCCTGGACCTTTGTGGGACATGTTTTTTTCTGGGATCCTGTCCAGTTTCTTCAGATGGCTCTGTGAAGTGCTGTTCCATGCCAGTGGGGGAGGAGCATATCAAAGCAGATGAGTGCTTGGCCAGTCCAGGCGAGGGGAGTGGGCTTGTCCACTAAGATGTCATTATAACTAGTGAAGATGGGAGTCAAGGAGTGGTGTGGGTAGGTTCTTCCACTTGTTGGATTAGTCCACATAAGGTGCTTCAAGAGATTGTTGGTATTAGGGTCGGTAAAGTCCTCCGGGTGGTAGTTCAGGTCGCAGAGGACGATAAAGCAGCTGAAGTGGAGCACCAGGCAAGTGATGAAGTTGCCGAAGTTGGACTGTGGGCTGTGCAGCCAGTAGATGAGAGCTCCTCCCTGAGTAGAATTGTTGGAGATGTGCAGCTTAAAGTCCAGGTGTTCAAGTCAGTCACTGGTGTTAGTGGACATAATGGAGCAGTAGATGTTCTCTTTGAAATGATGGTTAGTTCTTCTCCAGGACAGTTGGTTCTATTCTGTCTTATATTCTTGTATCTGGGGGGAAGATCACTGTGGCTATGTCAGGATGAACCAGGTTTCTGTCATGAAGAGCAGGTCTAGTGAGAGGTCATGCAGAAAGTCCCAGACTTTTATGGCATGTCTGACAAGCACGCAGGTTTTTAAGAGGAGGCAGGTTATGGAGGACTTTGGCCCATATTTGTACTTTTTTAGCGCTGCATTTGCGTCATTTTTTGACGCAAAAGCGGCGCATACTTACAAAATACAATTGCTGCGACAAAAAGCGGCGCAAATGCGGTGCTAAAAAACTATAAATATGGGCCTTTGTCTTTGAAAAGGTGGAGAGGTACTCTTCTAATAATTTTCACCTTTTAACAATGTTCTCTCCAGCTAATAAGTTGTTTCAAGATGATCTTAAATGAATTACTAGATCGGGTAGTAACAACTCGTATCTTTTCAATTTCTCAAATAGGGTTCCCGAAAACAATATGTCCACACTCACTAACATATTGGATCTGGTGAGCTGAATTTCAGTGCCCCCTATGTTGAAAATGCATTTCTTTTAAATGCACCTTTCACACCATCAATATTTTCCAAGCTCTTCTGAAAAATGTAGAACCTTAATATTGTGGCAGAGATTTTAAATGCTATACAGCTCCCTAACAAATTGGATACTTCATGGTGGTTGAAACAAGGCTGTTTGCGAGCACCTCTGATGTTTAGTATAGTTCTGTCTGGTTTGCACGCTATCTTCTTGAAAGTGATTTATTTCTGCTAGATCTCAGAAGCACATACTTTGCTCTATTTTATGCCGATGATATGATCCTATTTATTCATTATGAATAGAGCTCATGCAATTGTTAAATCACTTTGGGCCAGATGTAGCAAACCGTTTGCGAGTCGCAAACGGCGAAAATCGCCGTTTGCGAGTCGCAAACGTGGGTTTGCCATGCAGAAATGCATATTGCGAGTCGTTACCGACTCGCAATATGCATTTCCGACTCGCAAATAGGAAGGGGTGTTCCCTTCCTATTTGCGAGTCGCTGTGGGATGCAATACCATTTGCGACCGCGACCGCGAACGCGGTCGCAAATGGCATCGCAGTTACTATCCACTTCAAGTGGATGGTAACCCACTCGCAAATTGGAAGGGGTCCCCATGGGACCCCTTCCAGTTTGTGACTGGACCCAAAAATATTTTTTCAGGGCAGGGAGTGGTCCAAGGGACCACTCCCTGCCCTGAAAAAATACCGAAACAAAAGGTTTCGGTTTTTTTTAAGTGCAGCTCGTTTTCCTGTAAGGAAAACGGGCTACACTTAAAAAAAAAAAAACTGCTTTATTTAAAAGCAGGTCACGAACATGGAGGTCTGCTGACGTCAGCAGGCCTCCATGTTAGCGAGTGCCTATACTCGCTATGGGGCCGCAATTTGCGACCCACCTCATGAATATTCATGAGGTGGGTCATTGCGACCCCATAGCGAGTCGCAGTCGGTGTCTGAGACACCGTACTGCATAGCAATTTGCGACTTGCAAATTGCGAGTCGCAGGGACTCGCAATTTGCAAGTCGCAAATTGCCGATTTGCTACATCTGGCCCTTAGAGAGTTACTGTAATGGCAGTGATTTGAAAGTAAATCAGATTGTAAAGAAAATTAGATACTTTGATGACAGCCACTAGAAATTTTAATGGAAGTATGTATAAATGAATACAGTTGCTTGCGGCTCAAACCAAGAGATTGTACTTTCTGAAATTACCCGGATTTAAGGTTATTTATGCTGTTTTGACTCAACCGGTTACTGTTAAACGACAATGTAGGGTCTGGGTATTTCTAGCATCTTGCCAACGTTATGTGAACTATGTTCAGAGCTTAACTTGAGCAGGTGATTGCAGGTGGACCCATCGGAACTAATTTTTCCTTATCAGGCTTTGACCCAGATCATGAAAAAGGAAACACAAAAGGGGAAGAAAGAGGTTGAGAAAAACGACAAAAACAGTGGCAAAGGGAGAAACCAGGGGTGGAAAAGGGCCTCTAAAGAGTGAGATAAAGATTAAGTGAGTGACTGGTGTGGGATTAAAGAGGCACTGGGTGGAATCAAGACTTCATAGCCTTTGTGGTTGGGTACCATTGGTGAACTATTGAGTAAGAATAAACCTGACATTTTAGAATTTCTTAAATTATATCTAAATAGGGATATGATTCTTAATGTGTTAAGATGTATACGCTTGGCATTTTGTTAAATGTCAAAAGGCTGATAACTTGTATATTTACTTAAAGGCTTTTTGATAATATAAATAGCTATTTTTAAAGTAAGTATTTTTTTCTGCACATTGAGTTAGTTGTGGTATTTAGACAATGTAATCAGCACTTTTCAATTAGCTTTAGTTTCAACTATCTATTGTGCATTTACTTAACCAATCACATCCACAAATGGCACATTCCCAATAAAGAAACTAAATGGGTGTTATACTTAGAAGACAATTTGAACAGATGTTTTACCTCTCATATTGCAGTGATTGGCGAGTTTTGAACTCAGTTTCACTTATAATTTATTTCCTGGGTCAAGTGGTAATATAGGTCTGCCTTTTCCATGTATTTTTCTGTCAGTGCTATGTTTGCCATGACATTGTGAGCTCATCATCTTGCATCCGTTTACTCAAATTCTTCAATCATTTTCTTTTTCACTTTGCTGAACCATAGTCATTATTTTTCCCGATTATTCCTGAAAGCATCGCAGTCAGTCTAGAAATCGTCCTCGACTTTCTCATGTAACTTCGTTCACATAGGACAAGTAATATGCCATGTTGCAGACAATATATTTTTTGTAAACGAAGGGCTATTAGGGTGCAAATACAGAGCAATTAAAAAATAATGGAGCAACTAGAGAAGAGGGGACACAGAGGTGGGCTAAATACTGTACACATATTTCAAAGTAAGAGGCTATGGCCATTATGTTGCTTGCACGGGTACTCGTCACGTTTTGCAGCGCCATTTCCGCATTATCTAGAAACGAGCACTGGCTGTCAATGCAATATTTGCACTGACTTATTAGTGCACATCTACATTTTGATCCAGTCGATCTGTCAAAATATTCTTGTATAAACACCATAGCAATATTTGAAATTCACCCAAACAGAGGCAACCTCCCTTAAGCATCTTACAGGCCATCTCGGTGGCAGAGGAAAGACGGAAGACCCTACACAGGCACACCACCCGGATCCTGAAATGCTATGCCAATGCCACACTTCCACTTGACTGTAGCTAATGGTGGCATTGGTGGAGCGACAGTGCCAATGTTATGTCTGTTCTTCTGAGAAGTGTGCCAGGCATTCAGGTGCCCTCCTGCCCTGGGGTGTTCACTGTTGTTCTCTTACAGGCAATGTCCCTCTCCAGTGTAGCCTGCGTGATAACTAGACAGGCGTTCATGGAGGTCCTGTTTCAGTGCATCATGGCATCCATCATTGGCATCATGGGTAGACAAGGTGCGCATTGAAGAATGCTGCCAGTCATGGCATCGACTGGCACAAGTTCTGAAACTCAGGAGGTTGGCTTGTTCTGGTCAGGGGCTGCCGCTTCCTTTCCTGGTCTGGATACGCTCACTCAAGTTTTTAGTGGGCGGCTGAAAGCATTTTTGTGGGATCTGGTGCTCGCGGTATCGCTACCTCTGTACTTAAAATGAAAGGCCTCACCAAATCCCTTAATCACAGGGCTCGGCTGCAGAGCATGAAAGGGTAGAACGCCTCAGCAGCCATGTCAAAGTCTTCAAGGGGGTGTGTGGGGACGAAGGGGGGTAAGAGGAATATCACCTGAGATGACCCTCGATCCGTTGTCCCCATCTCCACCTCCGCCAGGCAGTGAATACGATCTTGCCTCGTCCTGAACAATGGTTCCAGGGCTCGGGACTTACTGTCGGTGGGATCAGTGGACGAACCACATAATTACACGCCACACTCGATTAGAAGCTAAAACCCGCCTGTTTGAATAGTAATGTGCTAAAGCTCTTCCTCTATCCAGGGGCTCGTCAGGGCGCACCCGCGTGATGGCTGTGGCAGTCAAATTGTCTGTGAAAGCGTCTTAGGCCCTCATTACGAGTGGCCCGATGTGAGGTGCGATGATGAGTAGCAATACCGCGAGCCACGTTATTTACAGGGTGAGATCAATAGCATCTATAATGAGTTTTTCCACTAAATGGGGTATGAAATGTAGATTTTGGTGCTTACAGGAGCTAAATCCCCATGCCCCTGTGTTTTCCAGGCCTTTTCTCCCTTTATATTCCGGCAGGTAGGAGCTGTTGAAATGTAACTGGGACACGAGTTTTATCGCACCGAGCATGTCCTTTGTGCGTTAAAGAGCACAAAACACGTAATTCCGATTTATGGTAACTTCTGTTACTGTAATTTCGGTGTTATGATAAATTCCGTTATCACACAAATTAGAAATCATTAGGCCACTTGTAGTGAGGGGTTTAGATGCTCCACTACCTATGGAAAACTCTAAACGTATTCAAATGTGTCCCCCAGTCTTTTTCCTTCACTTACTTGTCAGGGCATGTGTTAGAAGAGCCATGTAATGTAAAACTGCTGTATGCGTAGCTTACTGTTTATATTTGATGTACATCATATGTACATGAATGTGAAAAATAGAAATGTACAAATAAACTGGACAGTTTACACACCTCTTGCCCCTAACCGTGTTACCTACCCTTTACTAAATGCTTAAAAGGTGAACCTACACCCGTTCTCAGGTTTGTTTTCACAAAATGTCAAACGTATTTCCCCTATGTTATTTCATTTACAAGCCGAGAATAGTGATTCGACACCCAGCATCTGTATATATTTTCAGTTGCGCATCATGTACGAGGATGAAATGAGACGGAATGGGATCAGTTATCCCAGAGCACCTGACGATGGCTAGACCCACGCTGCCTCTGATCCTTGGGCTATTTAACTGGCCGCAGGAAGGCTCAAGGGATCCTGGGGGGAGATGGGAGAAGCAGCTTCTCAATGACAGGCACACAAGGGAGCCACTCACCTGTGTCTGTATCAGCAGGGATTAGGGAGGCTCAACAAGATGCCAAGAAGTCTACTGCCCCAGTCAAAAGCAACCGCAAAGAACTGCTAGAGCAGGAGTTTTTAACAGAATTATTAATGAATATTTATGTATCCTGAGTGTTGAGTTTTGGTAGAAAATTTAATAAAGTAGGAAAAATAATGCATGCATTTGAAGATGTAACCACGATGAGTGACTGCCAGTGTTCACGAAGTGTACTTACTAATGGCTCTTTAATATGAAACATTGAGCATATGTTTGATTAATGTAGTAATATCTCATATTTAGGGTTATGCATTATATACTAGCTTTGTTAATTGAAAGCCTTAACTTAGCAGAGATCTTGGCCTAGTTGCACAGCCTCATGTCAAACTGCATTTCTGAAAGCGTTTAACCCCTTCGCTGTCAGGCCTTTTCCCCCTCCTGTGCCGAGCCTTTTTTTTGGCTATTTGGGGCAGTTCGCGCTTAGGCCCTCATAACTTTTTGTTCACATAAGCTACCCACGCCAAATTTGCGTCCTTTTTTTCCAACATCCTAGGGATTCTAGAGGTACACAGACTTTGTGGGTTCCCCAGAAGGAGGCCAAGAAATTAGCCAAAATACAGTGAAAATTTCGTTTTTTTCAAAAAAATGGGAAAAAGGGGCTGCAGAAGAAGGCTTGTGTTTATTCCCCTGAAAATTGCATCAACAAAGGGTTTGCAGTGCTAAAATCACCAGCTTCCCAGCTTTCAGGAACAGGCAGACTTGAATCAGAAAACCCAATTTTTCAACACAATTTTGGCATTTTACTGGGACATACCCCATTTTTACGTTTTTTTGTGCTTTCAGCCTCCTTCCAGTCAGTGACAGAAATGGGCATGAAACCAATGCTGGATCCCAGAAACCGCAACATTTCTGAAAAGTAGACAAAATTCTGAATTCAGCAAGGGGTACTTTGTGTAGATCCTACAAGGGTTTCCAACAGAAAATAACAACTGAAAAAATAAATATTGAAATTGAGGTGAAAAAATCTGCAATTTTTCTCTACGTTTTACTCTGTAACTTTTTTCTGCAATGTCATATTTTTTAAAGCAATATACCGTTACGTCTGCTGGACTCTTGTGGTTGTGGGGATATATAGGGCTTGTAGGTTCATCAAGAACTCTAGGTACCCAGAGCCGATAAATGACCCGCACCCTGCAGTTGGTTGTCATTCTATACCGGGTATACAGCAATTAATTTGCTGAAATATAAAGAGTAAAAAATAGCTATCAAGAAAACCTTTGTATTTCCAAAATGGGCACAAGATCAGGTGTTGAGGAGCAGTGGTTATTTGCACATCTCTGAATTCTGGGGTGCCCATACTAGCATGTGAATTACAGGGCATTTCTCAAATAGACATCTTTTTTACACACTCTCTTATATTTGGAAGGAAAAATTGTAGAGAAAGACAAGGGGCAATAACACTTGTTTTGCTATTCTATGTTTCCCCAAGTCTCCCGATAAAAATGATACCTCACTTGTGTGGGTAGGCCTAGCGCCCGCGACAGGAAATGCCCCAAAACACAACGTGGACACATCCCATTTTTTCACAGAAAACAGAGGTGTTTTTTGCAAAGTGCCTACCTGTAGATTGTGGCCTCTAGCGCAGCCGGCACCTAGGGAAACCTATGAAACCTGTGCATTTTTGAAAACTAGAGACCTAGGGGAATCCAAGATGGGGTGACTTGTGGGGCTCTGACCAGGTTCTGTTACCCAGAATCCTTTGCAAACCTAAAAAAAAGGCTAAAAAAACAAATTTTCCTCACATTTCGGTGACAGAAAGTTCTGGAATCTGAGAGGAGCCACAAATTTCCTTCCACCCAGCGTTCCCCTAAGTCTCCCGATAAAAATGGTACCTCACTTGTGTGGGTAGGCCTAGCGCCCACAAAAGGAAATGGCCCAAAACATAACGTGGACACATCCCATTTTTTTTTACAGAAAACAGAGGTGTTTTTTGCAAAGTGCCTACCTGTAGATTTTGGCCTCTAGCTCAGCCGGCACCTAGGGAAACCTACCAAACCTGTGCATTTTTTAAAACTAGAGACCTAGGGGAATCCAAGATGGGGTGACTTGTGGGGCTCTGACCAGGTTCTGTTACCCAGAATATTTTGCAAACCTCAAAATTTGGCTAAAAAAACACATTTCCCTCACATTTTGGTGACGAAAGTTCTGGAATCTGAGAGGAGCCACAAATTTCCTTCTACCCAGCGTTCCCCCAAGTCTCCCAATAAAAATGGTACCTCACTTGTGTGGGTAGGCCTAGCGCCCACAAAAGGAAATGGCCCAAAACACAACGTGGACACATCCCTTTTTTTTTTTTTACAGAAAACAGAGGTGTTTTTTGCAAAGTGCCTACTTGTAGATTTTGGCCTCTAGCTCACCTAGGGAAACCTACCAAACCTGTGCATTTTTGAAAACTAGAGACCTAGGGGAATCCAAGATGGGGTGACTTGTGGGGCTCTGACCAGGTTCTGTTACCCACAATCTTTTGCAAACCTCAAAATTTGGCTAAAAAAACACATTTTCCTCACATTACGGTGACAGAAAGTTCTGGAATCTGAGAGGAGCCACAAATTTCCTTCCACCCAGCGTTCCCCCAAGTCTTCCGATAAAAATGGTACCTGACTTGTGTGGGTAGGCCTAGCGCCCACGAAAGGAAATGACCCAAAACACAACGTGGAGACATCACATTTTTTTACAGAAAACAGAGGTGTTTTTTGCAAAGTGCCTACCTGTAGATTTTGGCCCCTAGCTCAGCCGGCACCTAGGGAAACCTACCAAACCAGCACATTTTTGAAAACTAGAGACCTAGGGGAATCCAAGATGGGGTGACTTGTGGGGCTCTGACCAGGTTCTATTACCCAGAATCCTTTGCAAACCTCAAAATTTGACTAAAAAAACACATTTTCCTCACATTTCGGTGACAGAAAGTTCCGGAATCTGAGAGGAGCCACAAATTTACAGCGTTCTCCCAAGTCTCCCGATAAAAATGGTACCTCACTTGTGTGGGTAGGCCTAGCGCCCACAAAAGGAAATGGCCCAAAACACAACATGGACACATCACATTTTTTCACAGAAAACAGTGCCTACCTGTGGATTTTGGCCTCTAGCTCAGCCGGCACCTGGGGAAACCTAGCAAACCAGCACATTTCTGAAAACTGGACACCTAGGGGAATCCAAGATGGGGTGACTTGTGGGGCTCTGACCAGGTTCTGTTACCCAGAATCCTTTGCAAACCTCAAAATTTGGCCAAAAAAACACTTTTTACTCTGATTTCGGTGACAGAAAGTTCTGGAATCTGAGAGGAGCCACAAATGTCCTTCCACCCAGCGTTCCCCCAAGTTTCCCAATAAAAATGGTTCCTCACTTGTGTGGGTGGGCCTAGCGCCCACGAAAGGAAATGGCCCAAAACACAACGTGGACACATCACATTTTTTCACAGAAAACAGAGGTGTTTTTTGCAAAGTGCCTACCTGTGGATTTTGGCCTCTAGCTCAGCCGGCCCCGGGGGGGCAGAAATGGCCTAAAATAAATTTGCTCCCCCACCCCCCCGGGGAGCGACCCTTGCCTACGGGGTCGCTCCCCATGCGTGACGGCGCAAAAAAAAAGATGCCTAGTGGTTTCTGCCCCCCTTGGGGGCAGATTCACCTAAAATCGGCCGATTTGCCCCCAAGGGGGGCCGAAATGGTCTAAATACAATTTGCCCCTCCAGGGGAGAGACCCTTGCCTAAGGGGTCGCTCCCCATCTCTAAAAAAACAAACAAACAAAAAAAAAAAACTAATTTTTTTTTTAGCCCTGGCGCCTAGAGGTTTCTGCCCCCCCGGTGGCAGGTCGCCTAATAACAATAGGCCGATCTGCACCCAGGGGGGGCAGAAATGGCCTAAAATAAATTTGCTCCCCCCACACTTCCAGGGAGCGACCCTTGCCTACGGGATCGCTCCCCATGCGTGACGGCGCAAAAAAAAAGATCCCTGGAGCCTAGTGGTTTCTGCCCCCATTGGGGGCAGATTCACCTAAAATCGGCCGATCTGCCCCCAAAGCGGGCAGAAATGGCCTAAAATAAATTTGCCCCCCACCCCCCTGGGGAGCGCCCCTTGCCTACAAGCTCGCTCCCCTTGCGTGACGGCGCAAAAAAAAGATCCCCGGTGCCTAGTGGTTTCTGCCCCTAAAATCGGCCGATCTGCCCCCAAAGTGGGCAGAAATGGCCTAAATACAATTTGCCCCTCCAGGGAAGCGACCCTTGCCTAAGGGGTCGCTCCCCATCTGTAAAACAACAACAACAAAAATCCCCGGTGCCTAGTGGTTTCTGCCCCCCTTGGGGGCAGATCGGCCTAATTAAAATAGGCTGATCTGCCCCCATGGGGGGCAGAAATGGCCTAAAATAAATTTGCCCCCCAGGGGAACGACCCTTGCCTAAGGGGTCGCTCCCCTTATGTGAAATTCACGAACAAAAAAAAAACTCCCTGGTGTCTAGTGGTTTCTGCCCCCCTTGGGGGCAGATCGGCCTAATTAAAATAGGCTGATCTGCCCCCATGGGGGGCAGAAATGGCCTAAACATAATTTCCCCCCTATGGGAGCGACCCTTGCCTAAGGGGTCGCTCCCCACACCTAAAACAAAAAAATAAACAAAAACAAAAAAAACAAAAAAATTATCCCTGGTGCCTAGAGGTTTCTGCCCCCAGGGGGTGCAGAAAAGGCCTTAAAAAAAAAATGCTCCCCTGGGAGCGACCCTTGCCCAAGGGGTCGCTCCCTCATGCCACTTTCATTTTTACAAAAGACATCCCAGTTGTCTAGTGGGCGTTTTGACAGCCGGATTGCTTTCAATCCGGCTGCCAAAACGCAGAGAGAGACTTCAAAGGGAAGGAAATACATTTCCTTCCCTTTGAAGCCTCTCTGCTTCCTCCACGTGATCGGAAGAGAAATGCTTTGCATTTCTCTTCCGATCATCGCGCTGTAAGCTGAGCTTCCAGCGCGAAGGAGGAGGCATTGTGACAATCAGCGTGCGCTTGCGCGCTGACGTCACAGAGGGGGTAGGGGGGTCGAGGGTGGAAGGGGAAGGGCTTCCCCTTCCATCCCTGACTTGGGGGGGTGGAGGGGAACCCCACAGAGGGAGCGCTAGCGCTCCCTCTGGGCTGGGTGCCCAGGACGTAATGGTTACGTCCTGGGCACAGCAGCACTGTGCCGCAGGACGTAACCATTACGCCCTCGGCACAGAACCGGTTAATAAAATATCTGCTTAGAGAATTAAACTGTGATTTTCCACTGCACTGTCTTAATATGCTTGTAGCTAAAAGTCTTCCTCATGAGAACTGCTTACCAGAACATGTTGTTCCTGTTGAATGCAACAGTGTAAATGTAACATGTTTAATACTGACTTTCTCAGGAGGAGAACAATAAATACACTGACTAGAGAATGAGCTGCAACAATATTGTTACCTGACCAGCCGGATGGATGAGAACAGTACAAGATGAGCCAATCATCGACATGTGAACCGAGTATGAAACGTAGATGTGAAGTTTTAGTTTTATTGGACAAAGTGTGAACATGTGATCCCTTGACCAATAGGGACTTGGAAAGTAGATTTAGGGAATATAACTTAGCCGGACTGCACTGAGAAGAAGCCAGCATTCGCCATTAGCATTCGCCCTTTTGCCATTGAGACTTGCCACTTTTCATTCGCCATTTGCTAATTTTCTATCTTGCCGTAAGGCCAGTATTTTCCTGTGTGTCTTAAGAAGAGACGTGCTTAACTTTGATGCTTAAAGACTTTACCTTTTCTGAACTTTGCCTAAAGCCTTGCTGACAGAACTGATGTCCTGAGGACGAAGACTGACACTGCTTGCTGATCCACACTGAGGATTAGGGATACAGATGAAATTATGTTTGTCATTTATATTTGCTTTTGTTTCTAGGTACCAACCGCAATATTTTGATAGAGCCATAGTTAGATGTTTTCCAGATTTGTGTTGACCAGGTTGTTTTGCATGAAGCCGAACATGCTAATTCTAATCTGAAATTAGTTAGGGAGCTCACATCTGAAGTATTTTATTTGCTGAAACTAAAGGTATGTGATATTGTTTGCACAGTAATTCTTGCTATTAATTTGCACTGTAATCTCAGAATGTGTAGTAGCACAAGCCTTGATTAGATTGCATTTCTTTAGACGCTTTGGACGGCCAGTGTTGTTTCTGAATGTTTATCATTTGATTTTGAGATTAATTTACATTAGCATTGTTAATATAGGGAAATAAATATTCTAACTTTTACAAAAAGGTGTGGTTATTCATGACTGAAAGGGCATGGTGTGTCAATTACTGACTCCTATTGATTATTGATGTTATTCATTAGTTATTGATTATTGATCTGCATGTACTGGATCTATGATGATGACATCTTAAATGCAAGTGAAAAGGTTCATCGACCTATTCGTGTCCCCTTGTGAGTTTACTTTTTAAGGTTTGATGCGCTAACAACTGTCGTCTCTTCACACCTCACCTCTTTCTGTGACTTACAAATGCAGAACAAATCCACAGCATATGCCACTTGCCAAAGAAGCTCCCTATTGTTGCATGAAGTCATTGATATCCATGGGTCTCGACTTCCGGTTTCGCAAAACAGATCAACTGAACTCAAGCGACGAATTCCAGCTTGGATGCCTGCAAATGAACAAGTTGAGAATGCTTGTATACCCATTAATTTATCTCAATGTTTTCATTAGTGCCCAAAAGTACTAAAAGGAACGTATTAATCACCCCCTATCAACACAAAGGTACACAGGGTTCAAGAAGTACAATAGTCAGCCCTCAAATGCAAAGCCAGTGTCTATGTTGGTTATAGTATTGGGCATTCAATAATTCCCAAAATATGTGTAATTTACATATTTCATTTGGGGTGTGGTTGAGCACAGCACATCGAGGTACTTCAGAGTGCATGGCTAACTAGTGGAGCTACCAAACATGGATGTTGGGATCTCTATTATTAAGCGATGGTGAATACCTTATCAGGTGATGGTTGCATTGCTAGGTATCCCTAGAAGAGTAATTAGCAGACTGATATCTAATTCTTTATTTAAAAGGGGGGTTTACTGAGTTCGGTTGACTTGAGGCAAAGCCTCTGCTGAAGTTAGCCTAAGTATTTATAGAATTTCCACAGGTCGGAGAAAGCACTATCAGATCTCTCTGACCGAAAGCCTGCTGCACCACATTGCTCTCTTTGTAAATCTGTGGTCCGTCTTACAGTCGAAACATGTCAACTATACAGCCAAGTACCCTACTTCCGGCTCAGGCAGGTGAGGGCGAGCTGTGCAGGGCCCCTGGCAGGTGGATCCCTCTGCTCACCTACTTGTCCCTGAACTCAGGTACATCCACAAACGATCGCCTTCTGAAAACCTTTAGCCATGTGGGACAAAGAAATATTCAAAATGGAGATTTGAGTACAATGACCTGATCCTGGCAGTCCTGGGTCTTAATGAAACCTCAGGTAAATGTCTCCTGAGCTTTGGATTTTTCCATTTGTTACATAATTCGCTGTGAGCATGTCACAATGATAAGTAAAATGTGTTTTCTCTGTGCTTCCTTTATTAATCTTGAATGGTCCGTCAACATCGCAGAAGACTGTTTTCTAGGTGCATACATACAGTGATTACATTAATAAATGCATCAGTGAGTCATCGAGTCAAGTTGCATAGTGGTAAAACAAGGAGGAGGATGGGAATGGAAGAGTCTGGCTCTGGCGCCAAACCATGGCCTCTGAGCTGTCTTGGTCCATCATAAAAAAAAGGCAAGAGTGGGATCTAAACTAAAGGTAGAAGAATTGCAAAAATAGTGAGCGCTTTGATGTGGCAAAAGGCTACTAACGTGTCAGAATGTGGTGTGCTCCATAGTAAACCCACCATGGAGTGAAAGAAAAGGCACAAAAAACATACATGTGTAAAGAAAAATAATAAGACATGCAATTTAAGAAATAGAGCAGGACTGAAAAGTACATGCAAAGCCAACAGGTGTCACCTTTGTGACCTTTTTGCTTTTGAAAAGGTAATTAGCCATGCTGCACAGCATCTATGATGCTGTGCAGCGTGGCTGAACTTACAAAAATAAAACAAAAGCTTTTGACGGAGATTACATCCTTCTTTATTTTTAGTTATAGGTCCAAGTTGGATTGCAGGTCAGAGTTGGATCCATAGCTGAAAAGAAAATGAGCAAAAGTGTTTTTGTTTCAAGTGAAGGGCTGGCTGTGCAGTGTGGAACCACACAGGGAAGAGTAGGAGAATGTCGAAGCAACATGTGCAAGGGTGGTGGGTGCACTCCAAAGCAACAATGGTGACGGTGAGAAAGGGGAAAGCTAAAACAATAGCAAAGGAGACGTGAAAGCAACAAGGGGAAGGGCAGGAGGGGATGTGACAGCAACAAGGTGGGACGATAGGAGCGAAAGCAATGTGGGGTTAGGAGAAAGCAAAATAAAGGGCGTCGGTGGAAGCAATGGGCAGGAGAGCAAGTGGGAAGAAGGTGGGGAGAAGCAGTCAGCAACAGAGAGCAACGTGGATTGAAGGGGGAGAGGCGTTTGGAAGGGAAATGTTTCAAAAACATGCACATGCTAATGGAGTGCTTTACAAAAAAGAAAAAAGTAGTGCTTGAAAAGCAAGCAGCAGAAGCAGTGATGCCAGCCAACCAAAGAGACTGTAAAGAGGCAGTACTCCATGGGAGGGACAAGCACAAGATTGACAAGCTGGGACACAAATAAGAAGCCAGAAAATGAGAGTGACAAGGAATGCCTACCAATAGTAAACAATGAGCGGGGTCCAAGCCCCTGTAGGTTCTTAGTAAGACACAATGGGGGTTATTACAACTTTGGAGGAGGTGTTAATCCGTCCCAAAAGTGACGGTAAAGTGACGGATATACCACCAGCCGTATTACAAGTCCATTATATCCTATGGAACTCGTAATACGGCTGGTGGTATATCCATCACATTTGGGACGGATTAACACCTCCTCCAAAGTTGTAATAACCCCCAATATGCCCTGTAAAAGACAGTACATGCGGTGTTTAATGTCTAAAAAGACACATTTGTAAAAAAGAGAGGCTGCTCTACAATGGATTAATGGACTAGAAGGACAGGGAGACTGTGATGCTAAAGAAGAGAATCCTCTCTGAAAGTGAATACAATTGATTTATTGAAGTTTATGAACTTACCAGAAGTAAACCAGAGGAAACAAGGAAAGGGGGAAAAGGAAACTGCTTCCAGGGGAAGATGCATTGGCAAAACCTATAGTTTTGGCTTTTATATTATGATTATGTTTGCTTGTAATCATCCATAACACAACAAAGGGAAGTGACACAGCCAGTAGCAGAGCAAGCTTCCCTAACACTCGGAATGGGAACAATCCAGGCAGCAATGGAACAAACTTCCCTACACTTCACATAACATAGAGCCTTAGATGGTCTGGTTACTGTGTTGGGTCTGGCTCGGCTAGATGGCTCTTAATGGACAATAATCATAGTGTTAAGAAATTAATCTAAATACAAACAAAACAATGTAGGATATGTGTGATGCTTTTTGCCTTCACTCTGCATCCCTGAATTAATACAGTTGTAACTTATTTCCTTATTTTCTAGAAAAAAGTGATTTCAGTTCCATGTTTGGTCATGAGGATAGAAATGAACCTGCAGTCACTTTAGAAGCAGGAATTTGTTTTGCATCAGCTTACCCATGAAGGTTTCTCAAGCTTAACGCAAAACAATAGATCCAACAAATTCAATGCAAATGTCGAATTCCAGGTAGGATGTCAAGATTCTAAGAAAGGTGGATTAAGCGAAAGATCGAGTTTCAGTATAAAGTATTGTTACAAACAATTACTGGAGAAATTATCACAACACTACGAGTATCCCAAAATTTTCAGATTTGTGCGGTGTTAGAAAAGGGGTCTGTAGTTGGCAGTCAGTTTGCACCCTGTTCAAGTAGGGACCCTTATTCTAGTTAGGATAAGGGAGATACCAGCTCAGATAACTCCTGCTCACCCCCTTGGTAGCTTGGCACGTGCAGTCAGGCTTATCTCAGAAGCAATGTGTAAAGCATTTGCACATAACACACAGTAATACAGTGAAAATACTACAAAAGGACACCACACCAGGTTTAGAGAAATAGCCAATATTTATCTGTGTAAAACAAGACCAAAACGATCAAAATCCAACATACAGTGCTAAAGATTTGAATTTTGTAATACGTTTCTTAAAACTGCAGTTCCTTGAAGTCAATAGCTCCACCTGGGGCTATCACGGCATCGTGAGCAACAAAACCAACAGTTCAGGCTGGCCACGACGTCGCGGGCCAGCTACGTTGTCAGGAAGACCCGCAAAAAGTACCTTTGATTTGTAGGACGTCTTGATCCTCGCGGTGAGCTCCAGAAAACAGCGTCACTGATGTCACGGTATCGGTTCCAGAGTCGGTGTAGGAGTCGTCGGGCCCTTGAAGTCACATGCCTTGCGGATCGAACTCCGGGCTGATGAAGCAGGACGATGCGACGTGCGGTGCCCATAGGTCACGTGCAGGCAGCAGCTCAGTGACGGCGTCCAGCGGCGTCAGTGAGACCAGGGCTGTGGTGTGAAGCGGGGTGGTGCAACATGCGGTGTCCACAGGTCACTGTGCAGGCAGTGGCATTGTTGTGGAAGGGCTGTCGTCGGTAGGCCCAGGCCTGCGGTGCAGGATGGGACGGTGCATTTTGACCTTCACAAGCGAAGTCCACAGTCCTCGGTGTAGGCAGCCGGTGTGCGCAGGAGCGACGTTGTTGGTGAGGCCCAGGCTGCGGTGTGAGCAGGCCATGCCGGAGTGCGGGGCCCATAGGTCGTGGTGCGAGCGGCGGCTCGGTGAAGTCGTCCGATGACGGTGTCGGTGAGACCAGGGTCGAGGTGAGAAGCGGGGCAATGCGACTCCGTGCGGTGTCGGCAGGTCACAGTGCAGGCCAGTGGCATCATTGGCAGTGTCACAGTGGTTTCTCCTCTTAAACAGCACGAAACACACAGTTTCCAGTGCTGCACGTCGAGGAGCAAACTGAAGTCTTTGGTGTCCCTGAGACTTCCAACAGGAGGCAAGCTCTACTCCAAGCCCTTGGAGAACCTTCTCAATCAGGACACACAGCAAAGTTCACCCTTTGCACTCTTTTCAGGCAGAAGCAGCAACTGCAGGCCCGTCCAGCAAAGCAACACAGCAAAGGGATTGTACTCCTCCTCCAGCTCTTCAGCTCTTATACTTGGCAGAGGTTCCTCTTGATTCCAGAAAGATTCTGAGAGTCTGGGATTTTGGGTCTTCCTATTACACCCCTTTCTGTCTTTGAAGTTGGCAAACTTTAAAGCAAAGTCCCAAGTGTTTAACAGATCCTTCCTTGTCCAGGCCAGGCCCCAGACACACACCAGGGGGTTAGAGACTGCATTGTGTGAGGGCAGGCACAGTCCTTTCATGTGTGAATGACAACTCCTCCCTCTCCTCTAGCTCAGATGGCTCATCAGGCTATGCAGGCTACACCCCCACCCCCTTTGTGTCACTGTCTAGAGAGGTGCAAAACAGCCCAATTGTCAAACTGACCCAGACAGACAATCCACAAACAGGCAGTCACAGAATGGTTTAAATGCCTACTTTCTAAAAGTGGCATTTTCAAACAAACAATTTAAAAACCAACTTCAATACAATATGTATTTTTAAATTGTGAGTTCAGAGACCCTAAACTCCACATTTTTATCTGCGCTCAAGGGGAATCTGCGCTTTAAGAATATTTAAAGGGAGCCCCTATGTTGACCTATGAGAGAGATAGGCCTTGCACAGCGCAAACCGAATTTGGCAGTATTTCAGTTAGGACATATAAAACACACTAGTATATGTCTTACCTTAAACATACACTGCACCCTGCCTCTGGGGATACCTAGGGCCTACCTTGGGGGTCACTGACATGTAGTAAAAGGGAAGGTTTAGGCCTGGTAAGTGGGTACACTTGCCAAGTCGAATTGGCAGTTTAAAACTGCACACACAGACACTGCAGTGGCAGGTCTGAGCCATGTTTATAGGGCTACTAGTGTGGGTGGCACAATCCGTGCTTCAGGCCCACTAGTAGGATTTGATATACAGGCCCTTGGCACCTCTGGTGCACTTTGCCAGGGACATATCAGTAAAATCAAATATGCCAATTATGGACAAACCAATCAACAGTACAATTTACACAGAGAGCATAAGCGCTTTAGCACTGTTTAGCAGTGGTAAAGTGCACAGAGTCCCAAAGCCAACAAAAACTGGTCAGAAAAACTAGGAGGAAGGAGGCAAAAAGATTGGGGATAACCCTGCAAAAAGGGCCAGGTGCAACATGCGGTAACAGAAGTGATCATACAAATCATACAGAATTATGAGTTTTATGTTTTTTATAGTACAAAGTACATACAGGGCGCAATAAAACTAGAGATGGTTGGAATTGCCAGAGTTCTATTCCTCAGAATTCTGAGGAATTACATTAGAATTCAGTGGAATTCGGCCAAGGGGAAGAGTAGTGTACTGCATACCCCTCGGTGCTCTCACATAAGTATGCGCTGGAGTGGGTAAACCTTAGTGCCCCACATACTTATGTAAAGGCACCGAGGGGTATGCACTGCACTGTAGTGCATTGCATACCCCTTTGTGACTTTACATAAGTATGCGCTGAGGTGGATACCCCTAGCTACTTATGTATGGGCACTAAGGAATATACACTGCACTGGAGTGAACTGAATACCTGTCTGTGGCCTTACACAATCTCTAAAGGCATTGAGGGGTATGCACTGGAGAGGATACCCCTTGATGCCCTTCAATAATACTGTAAGGGCACTGAGAGTTATGCACTGCACTGGAGTGCACTGCATAACCCTTGGTGCTCTTACATATTTATGTAAGGGTACCAAGTGGTATGTAGTGCGTATTGGGGTGCCCACTCTCCCCCCTTGGCAGTTTTTTGCCGAATTCCGCAAAATGAAACACTGCCAATTCCACCCACCACTAACCCAAATACCCTGTTAAATTTCAGCAGCTCCTACCTGCCAGAAATTAAAGGGAAAAAAAGTCCTCAAAATGTCAGGACATCGGAGTTTCAGTGCAGGAAGCACCAAAATCCATAAATTATACCCCATTTTAGGTGAAAAAGTCATCATAGTTGGCATTTATTGCACCCTAAAAAAATAGATAGCCCACAATGTTGTTATTTATAAGGTGCAATACGTATCACATTTACCATAGTGCCAATCCCAATGTGGGCCTAAGATTCTTTCACAGATGGCGACCAGAAGGCATGGCCATCAATTTTATACCCAGTGGCGGCCGGCAGCATTAGGAGGGAGTGGGGCGGGCGGGACACACACACACACACACACACTCATTCTTTCACACAGACACACACGCACACACGCACGCACATCCATTAACAACACTCAAAACACTCAAACATGCACGCGCGCACCAAACATTACATTTAAAACATCACACACACACATACACACACACACACTTACCTTCAGCCTCCAGGAGGGTTGGGACTGCTGTCTTCCCTCGCTGGCTGACCTTAGGTCAGCCAGCGAGGGAAAGCAGCAGTCCCAGCCTCGTCACAGAGTGGGATGGGGTCAGTGAGACTGCTGACCTCACCCCACTCTGTGACGAAGTGTCACTGATTGATACTCGCCCTGGGCACTTCAGGGCTTAAACCTGAAGCGCCCAGGGAGAGTGTCAATTGGTGACACTTTCCTCGTCACCCAGGGGAGGGCCTCGAGGCACCTTTGCTGAGCCGAGGAGGTCACGCCCATAGGAGCTGGGACCTCCTCAGCCCAGCAAAGTTTAGCTCAGGCAGCCAGGAGTGTGCGCAAATCGCGCATGTCTCACTCCTGGCTGCCTGACCTGAACATGGAGAGTGTCTGCCAGGCTGACCTTTGTACAGCCTGACAGACACTCTTCATGAGGGGCAAGGGGGACGTGACCCCTCCGCCCTAAAGGACGGCCGCCACTGTTAATACCCACCAACACTGCAAGGCACTCTAACAGATTAAGCACATTTTAAACACAACATTAAAATAGAAATAAAAGCAAATCTTATTTAATCTGAATGTTTCTAAGGATCACTTACAATGAGAAAAGGAGATAAACGAAAGCAAAAAATTTAGAAATGTAACTAAGCAAAAGTGGTGAGTTTAGACAGAGGGGAGCATGTGAGGCCTCCTTCACAGGACGCACCTGACTCGCGGAATGAGCACCTCCCAGGAGAAGGGTCACAGCCAGAGAGGTTTAGATGTTTTCACTTGTCATCAATTCGGAAGTAGACCCCTCTGATGAGGCAAGGCCATAATCGTCCCTTGAGATGAATTCCTTGTCATCAGTGCCACAAAAGATCCCTGGGCAGTGCCTGTTGAAAGGACAGGCACACCGGGCACCTGTTTTGTGGAGACAGCGTTCTGTGTAGATTGTGTGGGGTCCTGCCGTCACCTGATCCAGGGCATGGGGGCATCTGACCTCTGTGCCGCCGCCACCCTGGAGTCAGTCAGCCCCAGTGAACCTGTCACATCCATTCCTCGGAGTGCTCAGCACATGTCAGGAGATCACAAACAGCATGTCATCGAGGTCGGGAGAGATTTCAGCCAGGAAGTACAGTCTGTGCCGTGACCAGGGATTTCTGTCGAGCCGCGTGATTTCACACGACACACTGGAGAACCGAACCAAGAACCTGCAGCATAATGGAAAGGTGACTCACTACTGCTGAAGAGACAATAAGAGGCAGGGATGAAAAGAGGCTCTGTTGCAGGGCCTGGACATGTCGGAGTTAATTCTCTGATTTTTGCATTAAGTACCGGTGCTTACATGTATTTCTTCTCGAACATAAAAAGGACATATATGCCGGGAAGTGCCTTCAGGCTACGGCTTTGTTGCCCCTACACTGATACTCCATGTTGATGTTCAGCTTTTGATGCGTGACGACGGCAGGGGCAGCCGCAGCTCTGCCAACATTGCACTGCAATCTTTTAGATCACAGTTTAACGCCAGCATTACTTAACCCACGGTTTAGTAAGGGTAGTTGTGGGAATGTGGAATAACTTGACGCTGCATCCGTTTTCATGCACCAGCGCCTATATTCCCTTTCACGTGCCCTGCTGCACAAATTGAAAGCGGACAGATGTGGCGGGCTTCTTTCTGTCTCTAAGACTTGCATTAAAATGGCTTCATAGCATTTGTGGATGTATTGGTGGTGATGTCTGCCTACATGTTCTTCAATGTATTACAAATGTGGGCCTGCATATGCAGGGCAGAAGTCCTAAAAACAGAAGTAGGGAACTAACTGAGTAAAGCAATATGCAAGTCACAACACAGCGTATGACATACATGACATGGCATAAACAGAATCCACATTAGACTATGCTCACTATTAAGAACTGCATACATCCTAGAAACGTTACACTTTCAACATGGTTCAACAGAGAATGCCTACTTCTTTACAACAAAACACTGGCCTGTTGGCTCGCCTATTCACTGTAACCTCATCCTGCTTGAGCCAGCCTCATGTAAGCACACCTGGGGGCATATTTATACTTGATTTGCGCCAAATTTGCAGCATTTTTTTAAATGCAAGTTCGGTGCAAAACTAACTCCATATTTATACTTTTACGCTAGACCTGTCTAGCATCAAATTTATGGAGTTAAAGTCATTTTTTGGATGTGGAAACCTACTTTGCGTCAATGAGATGCAAAGTAAGCGTTCCCGTGCAAAAAAATGACTCTATGGCCTTAGCGCCATATTTATCCCCCTGTGATAAAATCACGCACAGGAGGGAGGAGGGGTCAAAAAATGGTGCAAAGCTTGCTTTGCACCACTTTGTAACGCCTGGGTCAGGGCAGGCGTTAGGCGACCTGTGGGCCTATTTCCATGATGTAACACCATGGAATAAGCCCACAGGTGCCCTCCCCAGGGCTCAGGGACACCCTCACCCACACCAGAGGGACAGTGGAGGATGGGGACCCCAGCCCAGCTGAGTATAGGTAAGTACAGGTAAGTATATATTTTTTAACATGCAATTGGGGGCCCTGAAATGCCCCCCCCCTACATGGCACTGGGTGCAATGGCCATGCCCAGGGGACCCTGGTCCCCTGTGCTGGCCATTGGGGTGGTGGGCATGAATCCTGTCCTTTCTAAGACAGGAGTCATGTGGTATGGATGGTTTTGCATCAGAAAATGATTCTAAGCAGGTTAGAGTCTTTTTTTTTACTCTAACCAGCCTAACGGCATTTTCTGGTGCAAAAACCCCTTCTTTCATACCACCAGCCCTGCCCAACTAACGTAATTTCTTTTTACACTAGCCTACTCTTTGCACCGGCTTGCACCATTCCATAAATATGGTGCCCAGCTGGTGCACAGAAATGGTGAAAGCCGGTGCTAAACTTTTTGGTGCTAAACTGCGTTAGTGCAGTTTTGCACCAAAAATTATAAATAAGGCCATGATCTTTCTTCTCATACATAGCATAGCTCTGAATTACTTCACATTACTTCAGTCTGCAAGGCCCAAGAGCATTGTAACAACAAAGATAGCCTGTTTTATGGTGTTATAAAAGAGTATATCAGAACTCTGCAGCATTACAGCAGTAGGTAGGAGTGAAAAGGGCAAAGAACAAAACCAGCCATTCCCAGGCAGGGTAACAACTTGGCAAACATTAATATGACAATATTCAGTGCTATAAAATTTCCAGAGCTATGAAAATCCAACCAGTATTCCTTGCAAGGAAAACAGCTCTTCAACATTTAATGACTGGAAATGGTAAATAAAGCACAATTCCAAATGTTCGGAAATCATTTTTTATTGTGGTGTGATATATTTAGATACTTCTGCACATAACCAAAATATTTGGATAATGGAGAAGAAAACAGGATTGTGTGACATAGTCATTATTTGAAGAGGGAAATGCACAGTCAAATTGAGCACACAATTTCCACAACCCATGCTACAGTGGGGAACACATAGATCAAAAGCCATCTTTAATTGTTGAAGCACCATAAATAATGCCTGAGAGGGACACGTTTGTCCAACCCTGCATTGATCTGATCACTGTAGTCAGTATCCAGGGGACCATTACTTTAAATGGGATGAAAAACGTGAGGATACTCTAAAAAGACATCAGCAAATAAGTATAACTAGGAATCCTTTCCAAGAGGCTTGGCCCACATAACTAGAGGTGTTGTTCAAAACATGAAAACTAAAATCCTGTGCTTTCCAAAGAATGTTTCTTAATCAGTGTTTGAGTGCCTGTCTATGTGTAATTTAGTATTACACCCAGAAATATAAAAAAACAACAGACATATGCCTAAGATCAAGTCAAACCTATTTGCTTTGCCAATTCTTGTTAAAAGTATCAAACACATGAGTAAAAACAATAATTGTATTGTGGATAATTAGAATTGAAATGTTTCCATTCTAAAAAATTGAGACTGAATTAAACATTGCTAAGATATGTGGAAGGGGAAGCGGTTTTCAGAGTCTTTCAATCACTTCTGTTCCTTTGTATACCACTCAGTCTGTCACAAGGTTAAACAATGGCTCTCTTTTTCTCCCCACACCTGTCAGAAATCTTCCATCTGCATATCTCACACATCAAGATTTTTCACTTCACACTTTCTTGCCACTCCTTTCTACTGCTTGTACTGCTCTTCATCGCCATGCCTCACCACCTTCTCACTCACACACAACCCAACTCAGCTTTAAGCACTGCTTTTTATTTTCCTTTGCACTGTCAATATTTTGACAGCTTTGCAGTTCCTTCACAAACTTTGTCATCAAATCACAATTACAGATGGCACTATGGTCCTCATTACAACCCTAGCGGCAACATACTGTGGCGGCGGCGGAATTCCGCTACAGGTATTACGACCCACATCTCGGAATCCGCCACAATACACTCACACAAGTCCGCCACACCAAAGGTCAGTGATAAACTGGCGATACCAAAACCTACACCGTCACGCCAACAAGAATACGCCCACACTATCACGAACCACGAATCAACGCAGCAGTCTTTTAACCGCGGTAATCCATTGGCGGTACACACCGCCGTGTTAAAAATACACACACATTTACAAAACACAACCACATTGGACAATTCGAAATACACACACCTGATACACATACACACACCACACCCACACACTCACAACACTATAAAACACACACCCACATTACCCACAAACCCTTACAACAACATATTTGTTGAAAAAGCTGAGAGAGAATAGCAAACACAACACAAGCATCCACAGGCACACAACACCATCACTCATACAACATCCACGCACCTCAAACAACACACCCCAACACAACACAACACACAGTACAACAAACAGCACCTCACACATCAGCCCCACAACATCATGGCACCTCAAAGACACCCCAGGTTTTCAGAGGAGGAGCTCAGGGTCAAGGTGGAGGAAATCATCCGGGTGGAGCCACAGCTTTTCGGATCACAGGTGCAGCACACCTCCATTGCTAGGAAGATGGAGCTATGGCAGAGAATCGTCGACAGGGTCAATGCAGTGGGACAGCATCCAAGAACACGGGATGACATCAGGAAGAGGTGGAACGACCTTTGGGGGAAGGTGCGTTCTGTGGTATTCAGACACCAGATTGCTGTACAGAGGACTGGCGGTGGACCCCCGCCTCCTCCCCCACAACTAACAACATGGGAGGAGCAAGTCTTGGCAATACTGCATCCTGAGGGCCTTGCAGGAGTAGCAGGAGGACTGGACTCTGGTAAGTCATATCTTATTTACCATATCCCCCACCCCACCTGCATGCCATCACACACCCCCACCCTCACCCTCACCCTCACCCCCATCACTCCAACACCTCACATATTCCCCACTATCACAATCCAGCCATCCCAATACCAAGGCCCTGCATGCAACACCTATGCATGGACCCCTATCACCAAAGCATGTCCAGTACAGATACCCACACAGACCCCAAACCAACTATCACAAAAGGGCAAACACAATAATGGACGCACAGGAGTAGAGGGTACCTCACCCAATGCAGAAGATGGCACACACAGATACTAAAACTATGCATTTACACCCCCACAGGACCCATACCCAACGTCACCGGACAGGAGGTGCCAGACATATGCAGTCCCACCACAGAAGAGGCCCACAGTGATGACAGCAGCTCTGCACGCCTTGATCAAGATGACCAGCCCGGCCCATCAGGGACCTCTGGACAGTCGGTTCCCCTGCCACAGTCACAAGCCACCACAGACCCTCCCCCTTCAGGAAACACCACCACAGAACCCACCCAGTGGGCCCATGCCACTGTCCCCAGGACACGTCAATCAGCAGTGCATCCACCACTACAGGGACCCCAGGCAAACCTACCAACCCAAGACAATCAGGGACCTGGGGACAGTGGGCACACGGTTCAGGGGACAGAGGCACAGGACAACAGGGAAGCTGTGAGGACTGCTGTGCGACAGGGGGAGGACAGGCCCAGGGAACCGACCCTCCACGAGGCACTCTCCAATATCATGGGAGCATACCACCATTCCCAGGAGACCATGGGCACAGTACTGTCCAAGTTTCAGGAGACCCAGCGGCTGCAGGAGGAGCACTAGCTTGGGATCAGGGAGGACTTGAAGTCCATTAACGCCACCCTGGTCACCATTGCAGGGGTGCTGGCAGACCTGGCCAACACCATGAGGGACACAGTGCCACACAAACGGGCACCTGACACTAGCCTGGATGATGAACAGCCCTCCACCTCCGCCGGCGCTAGTGGACAGGAGGCATCGTCACAGGAACAAAAGGCCACCAGCACCCCACCCCCTGCAGAAGGAGAACCACCCCGCAAATGGTCCCTGAGATCCAGGAACAAGACAGAGAACATTGCCAAGACCCCCACCAGGAAATAAGACCCTCCTGAAGGTCACCCTTCTGTCCCACTTTGTCACCCTGTCCACCTTAAACTGCCATTGCTCCACTTCCTATGCCCCCATGGACAATGCACCTGTGAGACCAAGAGACTGAACTCCACCATGGACATTCCTCCACCATCAACCCAGCCCATTGAACACCCCCCCTCCACTCATTAGCACAGAAATAAACACCCTTGAATCACAAATCAATCTGGAGTCAGTCAGTACTTTCACAAGTGTGCAATTGCAACCTCTCAGAAATATAGCAATGTCAATGTACATGTTCACATACCAATGTTACACAGTTGTTGGCCAGCAGTAAACATAGCAGAGGGCACAAAGTGGGACCCAGATCTGTGGAATGGAAAGCCAAAGTGACATGTCAGGGTCAATACACAGAGCTAAAAAGGCAGATTTATGCTAGGTGCCACAATAGTATGAGATGTGGGAAGCAGTTCCATCCTCTTACCTGTGTCTCACTGGAAGTATTGCATGATGATGTTGTTACAGTTGTCTACATCTTCTTCTTCTGCCTCCTCTTCTTCACTGTCCACAGGCTCAACAGCTGCCACAAGACCAGCATCAGGCCCATTCTCCTGCAGAAAAGGCACCTGGCATCGCAAAGCCAGGTTGTGCAACATACAGCATGCCACAATTATCTGGCACACCTTCTTCGGTGAGTAGTATAGGGATCCACCTGTCAGATGGAGGCACCAGAATCTGGCCTTCTGGAGGTCAAAGGTGTGCTCTATTATCTTCCTAGTTCGCCCATTTGCCTCATTGTAGTGTTCCTCTGCCCTTGTCCTGGGATTCCTCACTGGGGTCAGTAGCCATGACAGGTTGGGGTAACCAGAGTCACCTGCAAATATTGAGGGACAACTGTTAGACATCCTCCAAACATTAGGGAATCTCCCATAGCAGACACCTAATTAAACTGTGTGGGGACCTTGGGCTCACCTATTAGCCACACACAGTGCCTCTGGAGTTGCCCCACCACATAAGGGATGCTGCTATTCCTCAAAATGTAAGTGTTATGCACAGAGCCTGGATACTTGGCATTCACATGGGAGATGTACTGGTCAGCCAAACACACCATCTGCACATTCATTGAATGGTAGCTTTTCCGGTTTCTGTACACTTGTTCATTCCTGTGGGGGGGGGACAGATGTCACATGTGTACCATCAATGGCACCAATGATGTTGGGGATATGTCCCAGGGCACAGAAGTCAGCTTTCACTGTGGGCAAATCCTCCACCTGAGGGAAAACGATGTAGCTGCACATATGTTTCAGCAGGGCAGATAACACTCTGGACAACACATTAGAGAACATTGGCTGTGACATCCCTGATGCCATGGCTACTGTTGTTTGAAAAGACCCACTTGCCAGGAAATGGAGCACTGACAGGACCTGCACTAGAGGGGGATTCCGGTGGGTTGGCGAATAGCTGATATCAGGTCTGGCTCCAACTGGGCACACAGTTCCTGGATTGTTGCACGATCAAGTCTGTAAGTGATAATGATGTGTCTGTCTTCCATTGTCGACAGGTCTACCAGGGGTCTGTACACCGGAGGATGCCACCATCTCATCACCTGCGTCAGCGGACGTGCCCTATGGAGGGGAACGGTGAGCTGAGGGTCATACACCACATAGGTTGCACAAGGCTGTTTAGCCCAATCGTTAAATTATCTCCATGTGCCTTTGTGTGTCTGTATTCCTGGCAGTTCGTTGGCCTGCCATATGGCCCCCTGAAATGGCAGCTGCCTGACCTGTAAGGTGGGACAAGGGGAAATGAGGTAACTGCGCTGGCGTTGTGCAGCTTCGCAGTAGGCAGTCGAAGACCGCAGCGCAATTCAGCATTGGTTATCATTGGGCCCTATGGGTTCCAGGAGCCAATGACGATGTACGCCGGCAGTGACGGTACGCACCGCCGCAGACTTGACCGCCATTTTCTATCTGTTCCCTCACTTGATACCTGACCTTCAACAGGAGAGGACCTACACTGCAAGTGCTGCTGTGTCCTGCGTCTGGAAGCGAAAATGGCTACAGTGTCTGGGGAAAGGGCCCCTGCCTTCACTGCGGAGGAGTTGGAGAAACTGGTGGATGGGGTCCTCGCCCAGTACACGCTACTCTACGGTCCTCCAGACAAACAGGTGAGTGAACCGCATGCATGGTGGATGGGACATGATTGTATGGAGTGTCGTGGATGGAAGAGACGGGGAGGACAGGCCAGCATGTGAGGATGGTGAGTGTATGTTTTTATGGGACGGGGGAGGTTTGTGTCCAATGTGTGAGAAGTACTGTACGGGAAAGTAACATCCTTTTTAACTGCACTATTTCGCTAGGTCAGAGCTCACCAGAAGAAGGGTATTTGGCGCACCATCGCCAGGGGAGTGCGGACCCTGGGGGTCTACCATAGACGGAGCACCCACTGCCGGAAAAGATGGGAGGACCTGCGCCGCTGGAGCAAGAAGACGGTGGAGGCCCAGCTGGGGATGGCCTCCCAAAGAGGAAGGGGTGCCCGTCGCACCATGACCCCCCTGATGTACCGGATCCTGGTGGTGGCATATCCTGAGTTGGATGGGCGCTTGAGGGCATCACAGCAGCCAAAAGGGGGTGAGTACACTCTCATTCAGCTGACTCTGCGCGCTTGATGAGGTGTCTGGGTGGGGGAGGTGGGCTGTGGGTTCCACTACGCCAGGGCGAACTTTGTTGGGTAGGTCCCTTGTTAGGCAGGCTCTGTGGCACTCCAAACCCCAATAGTGGTAGTGGCCATCTACAACATTGATTTGCAGGCTCATTCCCACTCCAAACCCAAAGGTGGTATTTGCCCTCTACATCTAGTCAGGCTCCCATGGGTTCCAGCTGTGCATGAAATGGTTCTAGACAGAGTCCCTCCTGGGCCTGTGCTTTTCCCCTGCCCTGTTAGTGCATGGCTTAGTGCATAGGGCTGCTCCCTGTGTGTTGTGTCCATCAACGGTAGTGGTGTTGCAGGCATTGACCATGTGCCTCCTCTGTCTTTACCCCCCTTTTTGCTTTGTCACCCTGTCCTTCCTGGAGGGCATTCATTCTGGCGTGGTGGCCCAACAGAGAGCATTTCTGGCTCTGGTCTCAGCACTGATGGCAGCCATAGTACTTGTGTCCAGCCTCCCCCTCCAACTTCCTCTACCCAGACCCAATCCCCTGTACCTCAACCTGTCCCAAGCACACCATCAGACCAGCATGCACACTCATCAACACACAAGAGTGGACATGGCAAACATAAGCACCACACATCCCACAGGCACTCACACAAGCACCATCCCCATGCAGACACACCAACATCCACTGCCTCTGCTGTGTCCCCCTCCTCCACGTCCTCCTCCCTCCCTGTCTCGTCTCCACTCACACCTGCATGCACTACATCTTCATCCACTACCTCCATCACCAGCACGCCCATCACCACACAACGCTCACGTGCAATCACCATCCCCACTACCATGCACACATCCCCTGTGTCCTCTCCCAGTGTGTCTGTGAGCCCTCCTCCCAAACTACACAAACGCAGGCACTAACCCACCCAACAGCCATCCACATCACAACAGCTTTCAGCCCATGCACCTTCATCCAAATTCAGCAGACGTACACCTCATACAACCACTACCTCTTCCTCCACTCCCAAACCCCTCCATCTTCCCGTACCAGTGTGTCTAAGAAACTCCTCTTGGCAAACATTGACCTCTTCCCTACACCTCCCCCCGTCCTTCCCCTCAGGCCAGGCTTTCCAGGTTCCAGCCCAGCAGCTCAGCCACCAAATCATCCAGCACAGTGGTCTCAGCAAGTCCGGTCACATCGCGGGCGGCACCCATCAGGGCTGCCAGTGTGCCACCTAGCGAGGCCAAGGATCAGCCCATTTCGCCACCTGCCAAGGTGAAGAAGGTGCCCACATGCCGGAGGGAGAAGCCGCACCAACCACCAAGCAAGGGCTCCTCCAAGCCAAAAGGGGACAGTGCCAAGGGACAAGCAGCGACATCAAAGGTGGGGAAGGGACACAAGGTGAAGAGCAAAGCAGGACAGGGCACGGAGGCTCCGGCTGAGGGACCAAACTCACCCCTTCTGTCAACCAGAATATCAACCTGTCCGGCGGTGGACTCCGCCACCTTCACTGCCACCTGCATGGCCACCTGCACCACCACCAGCACGTCTGCTGCCTCAGCAACAGTCCCCAGCATCATCCCCAGTGGACAACCATTCGAGCCTGCTGTGTCCCTCCACAGGTGCTGACACATGCACCACCGCTAGCACCTCCACCACAGACACCGCCGCAACCACCGCCACCAGCCCTGTGACATGCTCAGACAGTGCCACCACAGCTGACATGGCTATCATCCCCAGTGGGCAGCCATCCGAGCCTGCAGGAGACTTCCTGGACCCTGCACACACTACATGAGGCAACACAACCAGCACTGGCAGTACCAGCAGTTGGCAGGCAAAGTCGCAGCAGGGTGGAGTGTGTCTCTGCATCCATGGGGTATCATTCTACCTGTTCCCAGGCAATCTCATGTCACACACACCCAGGTGAGGGAATGAGACCTGCCACACTGCATGTGAAGCACTCTGGGCACAAAGCCCCCTCAGGAACCAGTGGAGAATCACATCCACTACCTCAGTCCTTGGCAAGATGAAGCACTCTGGGCACAAAGCCCCCTCCAGAACCAGTGGAGAATCACATCCACTACCTCAGTCCTTGGCAGGATGAAGCACTCTGGGAACAAAGCCCCCTCAGGAACCAGTGGAGAATCACATCCACTACCTCAGTCCTTGGCAAGATGAAGCACTCTGGGCACAAAGCCCCCTCCAGAACCAGTGGAGAATCACATCCACTACCTCAGTCCTTGGCAGGATGAAGCACTCTGGGCACAATACCCCCTCCAGAACCAGTGGAGAATCACATTCACTTGAGAGACTGTGGCTTTGCACTCCCCAGGATAAAGCAGTGGGCAAACCACCCACTTGAGAGACTTGAGAGACTGTAGCTTTGCACTCCCCAGGATAAAGCAGTGGGCAAACCACCCACTTGAGAGACTTGAGAGACTGTGGCTTTGCACTCCCCAGGACCAAACTGTGGGCATGGAGCCCCCTTGTGGAGCAGTGGCGTCGTCCGTTCATCCGGCTGAGGTGCCCCCTCACCCTCCCCGTGAGGTGCCTGTTTATTTACGATCTGATGCCCCTACAGTGTTCTCTCCATTTCAAGTCAGGTATCTTGTGTGGGCTTCGCCCATGCATTTTGGGACCACTGGTCCACGGCCAATGATTTAATTAATATCCGGACTTGTGTAGTTGGTGTACATATTTGTATATGCTGAGATTTTAATTTGGCCTATCTGATTTTTCAATGATTACACTTGTTACAATAATTTAATTTGGTCCTTGCGTTCTTCCAGGGGGTTACAGGGTGTATATGTAATGTTGCTGCATGTATTTGTGTGTATGGTGTTGTGGGTGAGGGTGGGGTGGGGTGTTGCGTGTTGCGTGTGTGTGTCACTCTCTTTTCCCTCCTCCCCTCCCCTGTGTGCTAGGTGCAATACTCACCGTGGTCGTCGCCGGTGTCTTTCCTGCTCCTGATACAAGAGGAAGTAAAGCAACATGGGCAGGACCTGTAACTCGGGCTCCATGGCATCCTGGTTCCTCGTTGGGTGTAGAAAGGTGAGTGGTTTCCGTTTCAAGTACTGTGTCCGCCGTGCTTTTGATGGCGTTGGTACCGCCCCGGAAAAGGTGGCAGATAGACCTCTTGTAATACAGTGGGCGGAACCATGTCTTCCGCCTGTTTGTTGGCGGTTACCGCCGCGGTGCTTGTTTCTACCGCCGTGGCGGTCGGAGTGTTAAAGTGGCTGTCTATGTTGGTGGTTTCCGCCATGGTCGTGATCTCATTTTTTTTTACCGCCGGCCTGTTGGCGGTATTGCCGCCACTTTAACACCGACCGCCAGGGTTGTAATGAGGGCCTATGTGACCATCATTCTGTACTGTCTGCAGAGAGGCCATGGGCAGCATGTTTATGTGGTCTGAACACATTTATGACACACTGACAACCACTGTGAGAAATTCACACAGCTTACAGACTATTCTCCTCCTCTCATTTATGCCCCATCATGAGCAATCCCCCAGATGCCTAGTGACAACATGCTTCATATAAAAAAGTTATATGTTTCATGAAAAGACTACAGAAACACAACATATGGAGAAAACAAATACACATAGGGGATGGAAGATGGAGTAAAACTGAAGTGTAAATGGGGACTGTATCATTGTTATGGAACACCTCAATGCTTTCTACAGACGTGGAATTCGAGCATTGCACTTGACTTTAAATCGTACATGTATTTAGGTCCTGATAGGGACTCATTTTAAAGACAGTATTTAATTACTGTCCCAACTTGGACCTTACAGGGTCCAACACACTTAAAGCACTGCAGGCAGCACATTGATGTGGATGACGGGTCAGAGTCTAATCAGATCTGTGTCTCAGCCCTGCATGCAAATCACACATATTGTAGGGCACTCTACCATCCAAGCCCAGACTTAGAGCTGGGTGTGCACTGAATGCTTGGGACACATGCATGGTCCTGACCCTTGAGCCTGAAACGAGCTAAGCCTCTCACGTGGCTTCTGCCTTCTATAAATCTTCTGGCCTCATGCACCAAGAACTACTGAAGAAGCAGTGACCTTCGATGTATATAAGGCAAGGAAAAGAGATATCCATCTAGTAGCTGAATTGCACAAAGCAAAAACAGAAAATATGGGATCAATCATGGCTTTCCCTGTTGAAACATTTGTGTCATTCTGGACCGCTCATGAGAGCACCCTCAAATGTGTGTCCTTATGAAGAATGCAGTACAAAAACAACTTGTGTTTGATTTAAAAGACTATAATGTTGTCCGTCTATATTAATAATCTAGCCATATATTGAGTACACATGATAACTGATTTGTCTCTGACCTCTCTAATGCATAGAAAAAAGTGATGGATGGAATCTCAGTCACTGGTAATTACTTGAGGCCACAACTCAGTCCATCTTTATTTTGCGTGGCTTTGAGAGACTCCAAAAACATGGAGTAATGCAACGCAGGGCAAATCACTGTGTTGCACTACTCTGCACAAGGGAGGCATTCCATGGGTGTGTGGGTGTTCCCTTGCAACTCCCATGGTTTTTGGCCTGGTAAACTTGGGAATGCACCAAAAAGATAACCCCCTAAGGAGAGACTTAAGAAGGAGAAATATCTTTATTTCTCCTTGTTTCTTCCCCTTTCTATGTGTGCTGCACTTTGCAGCACACATAGCTAGAGGAATATAACTCTAAGGATGTTTTTTGTGCCGGAAGGTGTCCCTTCCAGCACAAAAAACAAATTGCACATCCTAGAAATTTTACAGTGCCAACACTGCCAATCCTGCATGCAACTGAGGCACCCTTGCAGCATGGTGCAAGGGTGCCTGCATTGGCACTCGGCAGCACATTGTGCGCCAGCGTGGATGAAAAGTCAGGAATGCGTTGAATGCCTTTAATACAGTGCATTCCTTCCCTTTCCCAGTGACGCGGCGCAACAGGCGACTTGCTGTGCTGCACCACTTTCCCATAAATATGGGCCTAAGAGAAGTAATTTGTAAACAGTGACCAAAAATAGAGCAGATCTAATCTTCTGCTTCAGACCACGTGAAGAAACAGTATCTACTTTATGTATTCCCTCAGGCGTAAAAATATAATTTGCAAAAATCTTTCCAACTGGATAATATAACTTCGAAATAAATTGCAATAAAAAGAGCGCATAAAATAGAAGCAGGTTTTTGGTTATTAGAATCTAGAAATAATAAATCTAAAAATACATTTGCTAAATCAAGAGGTAAAATACATTTGAAAACTTCCAAACATTTAGACCATACAAAGTTCCAAAAGGATTTAACATAATGTTATAAATGGGTTCTCTGGTTGGTAGTCAGCTTGCACTCTGTCCAAGCAGACACCCTCACTTTAGTCAGGGTAATGGAGATACACTCCTAGGATAACCCCTGCTCACCCCTTTGGTAGTTTGCCACAAGCAGTCAGGCTTATCTCAGAGGCAATGTGTAAAGTATTTGTAAAAACACACAGTAACATAGTGAAAACACCTCAAAAGTACTCAACACCAGTTTAGAAAAATAGCCAATGTTTATCTGAGTAAAACAAGACCAAATGACAAATATCCAAGATACACAAGAAGAGTTATGAATTTTCAAATATTAAACTTGAATATAGTGCTTAGAAACACAAATGCTTCAATTTGGTGTTATCATGCCGTCGTGACAGAGTCCTTCCCCACAATCTGACGCCAATGTGGCCAGTCACAGAGTCACAAAGACCCCCAGGTACAGTACCTTTTGAAAGTGAGGAAACAAGCTGGTGCATGGAGTCGGGGAAGCGAGGTGTCTCTGGATCCAGTGCAGTACAGTGCCGGTGCTGCTGTGCAGTGGAGCGGAGGCATCGTGCGAAGCATCGGGTCCTTGCTGCGGAGCAGAGGAGACAAAACTGACATCGGTGTGAAGTGTTGGGTCCTTACATTCCGGAAGGGTCAATGTCCTGCAGGTCACGCCATGGGGCTGCAGGTGCCGCGGCAGAGTCGGGTGTCAAAGACTTCGGTGACACGGCACTCAGGACTCATGAAGTCACAGGATGTCAGCGGCTGCTGCGGCGCCAGGCCTGCAATGTCTGTCGAAGTCATCTCACTCCAGCGGGAACATGGCTTCAGTTGCAGGCGGCGGCGCGAGGTCAGGCAACAGCATTAGTCTGGGCATTGTCCGAAGTTGAGGAACTTGTTTTTTCTTGGTTTTTCACCAGCTTTCACTCCCAACAGCCCAGAAACTAAAATAGGCACCACCTGGCAAGTTAGAGTCCACAGCTAGTGAGCCCAGAGGCTGGTAGGTGAAGTCTTTGCTGTTACTGAAACTTCTTAACAAGCCCTTGGATAAACTTCACAAGCAGGATACATAGCAAATTCCAGTCTTTGTCCTCTCTAAGGCAGAAGCAGCAAGTACAGGCCAACCCAGCAAAGCACACACAGCACAGGGACAGTACTCCTTCTATAGCTCTTCATCTTTTCTCCTTGGCAGAGGTTCCTCTTGACCCAGAAGTATTCTAAAATTCTGGGGCTTGGGTCCACTACTTATACCCCTTTATGCCTTTAAAGTAGGAAAACCTCAAAGGAAAGTCTCTGTTGTTCACAAGATCCTGTCTTGCCGAGGCTTCGCCCCAGACACACACCAGGGGGTTGGAGACTACATTGTGTGAGGCCAGGCACAGCTCTTTCAGGTGTGTCAGTTCCTTCCTCCACACTCTGGCCCAGGAGACTCATTAGGATATGCAGGCTACACCACAGCTCCCTTTGTGTCACTGTCTAGGGGGAATTCACAACAGCCCAACAGTCAGTCTGGCCCAGATGTGGAATACACAAGCAAGCAGAGGCACAGAATGATTAAGCAAGAAAATGCCCACTCTCTAAAAGTGGCATTTTCAAATTGACAATCTAAAAAACAACTTTACCAAAAGATGTAAATTGTGAGTTCTGAGAAGCCAAACTCTGCATCTCCATTTGTTCTTAATGGGAAACTGCACTTAAAAGATATCTAAAGGCAGCCCCCAAGTTAACCTATGGGAGAGATAGGCCTTGCAAAAGTGAAAAACGAATTTAGCGGTATTTCACTGTCAGGACATGTAAAACACATCAGTACATGTTCTACCTTTAACATACAGTGTACCCTGCCTATGGGGCTACCTAGGGATTACCTTAGGAGTGCCTTACATGTACAAAGAGGGTGTGGGCCTGGCAAGTGAGTACACTTGCCAGGTCAAATTAGTAGTTTAAAACTGCACACGCAGACACTGCTGTGGCAGGTCTGAAACATGTTTACAAGGCTACTCATGTGGGTGGCACACTCAGTGCTGCAGGCCCACTGTTAGCATTTGATTTACAGGCCATGAGCACCTCTAGTGCACTTTACTAGGGACTTACTAGGAAATTAAATATGCCAATCATGGACAAGGCAATTACAAATACAGTTTACACAGAGAACACTTGCACATTAACACTGGTCAGCAGTGGTGAAGTGCCCAGAGTATCAAAAACCAGCAAAAAAAATGTCTAGCACACAGTCACAACATAGGAAGCAGAGGCAAAAAGACAGGGGAGACTACACCAAGGATGCCAAGTCTAACACATAGTTACAGTAGGACAGTGTA
Source organism: Pleurodeles waltl (assembly GCF_031143425.1). Classification (NCBI taxonomy): domain Eukaryota; kingdom Metazoa; phylum Chordata; class Amphibia; order Caudata; family Salamandridae; genus Pleurodeles; species Pleurodeles waltl. The sequence goes on from NC_090439.1 coordinate 782,359,767, forward strand.
TGAATGAAAGTATCTTCATCACATGCACAAGACCAACAAAGACAAGAGCTCAATCGATCAAATTTTCTCACATGAGCTGGTGTAGTGATCACTCTATTATGAATGAAAACAAAACAATTAGATTAACTTTTCTGCTCCCGAAGGTTTAAACAGTTTCAGTCACATTTTATCCCACAACACAACACTGTATGAAACATGCAAGTTGTCTTCCCCCAACAATTCAATTCAAATTGTAGTTCTAGTTGAAATAGATAGCAGCACAATCTTATAAGTTTCAGCAGCCTTTGGAATAGAGTCACTCCACATAAGATTAGCAATTGCAGCTATCAAAAGACACCAAAGACTTGGAAACACAGTGTTGAATTGAGTCACAAAAAAAGTTGTATTAATTTAAAAATTATGCAGGCATTTCAAATTTCCTTTTGAACAGATTCAAAAGAAGCAATGGAACACTCTTGACACAAGTAATAGACCCAAATGATACACATGTCTTTCCAACTCTTGAAGTGAAAGAACTTATTACAAATCTTAAATCCTTATAATGCCATATTAGGGTATTCGTTAATCACTGTTGAAGTAAATATTGGCTAAATAATAAATTTCATATATTAGATATATATTACGCATTTTTTAAAGGGATATTTCGAACAATAATTAGACATGTGAATTACATCTTTAAATACTTACTAAACACAGATTCAACATGGTATAGGAATGTCATCAAAATGACAAAGCAATGCATATGCTTGTCAGATAGAAATGAAGAATGATATCATTTAAAATCAGGAAATTGGACATCTCTTTCCACGTTTAGCCTCTTCATTTTAAATAATGCAATTCCAGAAGTTTTACTTTTCCAGGGAAATTTAGAACAAAGGGATACCATACCTAAGGGAGACCAGAAATAAACTAATTATGAAATTTGGATTTCAAAGCAAAGGTATTGAATTCAACAGTCTTTTTAACATCAGTAGAGAAACAAATATGAAGAAATTTAATTTTAGAGCGGCACCATAAAAATCAGATCACTGAAACATATACTAAAAATAAAGAGAATTCAGTGGAAGAATCCCTCTTTTTCTAAAATTCAATTTACACCAAGATGAAATTGAATATAACTGTATTTGCCCCAAAAAGAGGTGCCAAGGAAGAAGAGGGATTTGACGTGTTTTAAAGGATGACATCATCATATGCTGATAAATTAACTTCCTTTTTACTATACTAAAACTTAGCAACACAAAAGTTACAACAAATTGTCTTCAATAAGGATTCCAGACATAAAACAAATAGTAAAAGTAAAATAGGACACCTCCGTCTAGAGCCACTACCTAAATTAAAATAGGTAGAGAAGCAACTACTCACTAAAATACTTGGTGTAGGGTTGGAATATATTATTTCACAAATAAAGTAAATTTAGGTCTAAATCTGAACCACACTAAAGCCTCTTAATTGTATAGTTCAAACTAATGTGATCAATATCTTTCTCTGTCTAAAGAGATAATGCAGTCAACAGAATTTTCAAATTACTATTGGTATTTGATATAAATATATATATTTTATTTCATTTTTGAATATCTGAGGCAAGTCCACCCTTAATAAACCAAGGGCCCAATTCACAAAAGTAAACTTACACTTTTGGTCTATGTTTAGACCAAAAGTTAAAGTTTATGACTTTTCAGTATTCACAAAGGTAAGTTACGAGTGGTATCTTTACCCCACACTCGATGAATACTGAAAAGTTGTAAACATTATGAGTCTGGTGGTCCCACCACAGGACCGCCTAGCTCACGGGGAAGATGCCATCGCCATAGTGGTGACGTTCTCCCTGAGCGTATTACACTGTTCCTGTCGGGCTGACCAGCAGGAACATTGTAATACGTGTTATTGCTGGGCTGACCAGTGGACATTGTTAGGATATTGGCCTCAGCTCCCTTACTATCCTAACACTCCAGCACCCTGGAAATGCACACTATCTGCACTGCACTGCTCACAACATAGTCCTTGGCAGTGCAGGGGCCTCCCTGTGGCCCCCAGAACTGCCTTCCACCATGAAAAGGCGGGAGGAAAGAGGGGTTATAATCAGCCAGGCGGCACTGAGTTCAGCACCGCCATAGCTGGTTGCAAACCTGACTGCCTTCATGCCATCAGAAACCATGTTACCATAGGGAACAGCGGTCTTTGGCTGTCCACCTGCCAAAGTCGTAATTTGGGGGTCCGACCCCCAAACCCATGGCGGTCTGACTCCCGCCGTGATTTTGGCGGTCTGACTCCCGCCGTGATTTTGGCGGTCTCATGACCACCAAACTCGTATTGAGGCCATTAGACTTTTGGTCTAAACTTAGACCAAAAATCTAAGTTTACGTTTGTGAATCTGGCCCCAAGATTGGTCTGTTGAAATTAAGAATAGAACAATAGACCCCAAACAAGAATCTAAAATCTTTGCAAATATCTTACAATCATAAATAATAAGAGAAATGAGAGTCACTTTTACACTATCAAAGATCCTCGTCCTACTTGGGTATGACAGTAATTAATGCATTAAAAAATTCCACTAGCACACCAGTTATTACAAAAGACATTATGGAACTCTAACAGTTTTGGTGCAAAAAAGAGGGTAAAGATGCAATAAGTTCAATAGAGAAACCACTAGGACTTGGAGCTTTAGCCTCCTTCACCAATGTAATGGCATCAAGAACTCCTGGAATTAAATATTAATGGAATGTCAGATTGAAATTGTAGTAGATAGTCAGTTTGCAAAGTTATTTTAGGAATATTACCAACAAATATCAAAATCATGAACATTTGATAGTGTCATCTGGGTAAGGGCACTTATCAAAATCTTGAAAGGATTTGGAATTATCTGCATTTGCAACTGAAACTTTATTGTATTCCACAATAATAATGAAATCAATCCCTTTACGCTCAGTCGTTGGGGGAAATTTACTAACATTTCACACAACATGCCTCAGCAATCAAAGATAAGACACACTCCCTCCTAGCGCTAGTTCACTGTGTGTTGCCTAGCACCAACCCAGGCAGCCTTGTGTCATAGCAGAACGGTGATTGTATTAAGGGCAGGATTGTTTTTGTGCAGGAAGACACACCTTCCTGCACACAAAAAATGAAAGGAGGTTTTTTTCCTCTTTCCATGTGTGCTGTACAATGAAGATATTTCTGCTTGTTATGCCTCTGCCCAGTGGGTGCACCATTTTGGTGCAATCCCAGGTTTGCAAGTCTTGGTAATGCCAAGTTTGCTTCAGAATACATGAGTGGATGCGTGGGAACACTCGTACTCTATCTAGGTCCCACCTACCCGACAAAAAGTAATGCAAGGCAGAGTTAGGCGCTGTCTTGCATTCCTTTGTATTTACTAAACCACACAAAGTTGCTTTGTGTGGCTTAGTAAATGCCAAAAATGGGTTTGTGTTGGGGCTGCATCACAAAAGTGACACAGCCCCTATGCAAAATCATAGCAAATCCGGACCTTAATCTTCTATTTAATTTGCAATCATCTTCCCTGCTTTATTATGACCATTATGGAATTTGGACTTAGCACACAAAAATGCATTTAAGGCACGTATTGTAGCAATCTTATTTAATCAGACATGGCTCTGGAAAAGTAAAACAATTATGTAAAGCGACTTAATAGTTTTTAAGAGGGCTTCATCTACTATTGAGGTTCTTTCTCTTCCTAGCAGTAAAAGCTATTCTAAAACTTCTAAAAGAAGCTTTAAAGGTATCTCAATAATTAACAATATATATGTCAGAAGATTTATTAAAATGAAGAAAAAAAATTGATAAAAATATTACGTTCAGAGAAGGAATGGCTATCCTATAAAAGATTATAAATCCTGAATTTTTGAAACTTCACCTGCCTGATTTCAAATTGGTGGCAGCAATATCCAGATAAGCCAAAACTGGGACATAATCAGAGAGGGAAATACATCCTATTCCTGCATTCTTAAGGCAAAGCAACATGGATTTGGTAACTAAAATACAATCAATTCTAGAGAGTAATCCACGACCATTAGAAAAGAAGAGGAATATTGAACTATCTGGGCTACAAGCCTGCCAAACATCAAGAAATGGCCAAGAAGAAATCACAGACTTAAAAGCTTTATGAGATCTATCTGATTTGAATTTATACTTGGCTCTAAAATTTGATTAAAATATCCCCACATAATGAAATTGGTATTAGAAATATTAGCTAATTTTGTTTTAATAATACTCCAAAACTCAGGAACAGTTTTGACAGTGCCAAAGACATGAACTCTTGTCAAGTGATTGCTCTCCAGTACAATACTGACTAATGCCCATCTACCTGCATCATCAAATTCAGAGCGTAAGACCTGTATCCTGAAAGATTTATGGCATAAAATATCAATCAAACCCTTATGATCAACAGCAGAAGAAAAGAAAACTTGACACACCCAATCTCTTATTAATTTTGCTCACTTAGCTTCGCTAAAATATGTTTCATGAAGAAAACAATTTTGCATTCATTCTGAAAAAAACAGGTTGTCAAGTCCTCCATTGTTCCAGGATACAAATTAAACATGGGAAACACACAGGGGTTGACTGACTGGAACGGGATGACAATCTGTAAGAAAGACGAACAGCAAACAGAAATAGCAATAATTCAAATATACTTAGGGGACATAATAAAAGAACAGATGGTTCCATTTGACATATTCACACTGAAAGAAAATTAGAGCGAAAGAGATAGGTAGAGAAAGAGAACACATTCGAAAAGGAGGAGAGGATTGCAGACCAAGGTACAACACCCACATCTGAAGAAAAAATGCATCCATCAAGAGATACATCATGTCAACATGACAAGTTAAGGAGTAAAGCAAATACAGAATGTTGAAAAATGTCCCTTTATGAAGTCACCCCTAACTTTTTGCCTTCCTCCTACTGTTTTTTGGACCTCATTTTTGTTGGCTTTAGGACTATGGACACTTTACCACTGCTAACCAGTGCTAAAGTGCATGTTCTCTCTAAAACATGGTAACATTAGCTCATACCCAATTTGCATATTTAATTTACCGATAAGTCCCTAGTAAAGTACACTAGGGTCCGTATTTATACTCTGGTTGCGCCGAATTTGCGTCGTTTTTTTCGACGCAAATTCGACGCTAAACTAACGCCAACTAACGCCATATTTATACTATGGCGTTAGACGCTTCGGGCGCCAAAGTGCCCGGAGTGTGCGTCATTTTTTAGCGTGAACCCCTTCCTTGCGTTAATGATATGCAAGGGAGGCGTTCCCGTCTTAAAAAATGACTCCCAGGCCTTTACGTGGTATTTATACTCCCGGGCAAAAATGACGCCCGGGAGTGGGCGTGGCCAAAAACGGCGCATTTGCGCCGCTTTTTAACGCCTGGGTCAGGCATGGCGTTAAGGGACAAGTGGGCTCAAAATGAGCCCAGAGTGCCCTCCCCTGCCCCCAGGGACCCCCCCTGCCACCCTTGCCCACCCCAGGAGGACACCCAAGGACGGAGGGACCCATCCCATGGACATTAAGGTAAGTTCAGGTAAGTATTTTTTTTTTTTTTTTTTTGTGGCATAGGGGGGCCTGATTTGTGCCCCCCTACATGCCACTATGCCCAATGACCATGCCCAGGGGACATAAGTCCCCTGGGCATGGCCATTGGGCAAGGGGGCATGACTCCTATCTTTACAATGATAGGAGTCATGTTGATGGGGGATGGGCGTCGGAAAAAAATGGCGCAAGTCGGGTTACGACGATTTTTTCGACGTAACCTGACTTGCCCCATTTTAAGACGCCCATACGCCATTTTCCCCCTACGCCGGCGCTGTCTGGTGTACGTGGTTTTTTTCCACGCAAACCAGGCAGCGCCGGTCTGCTTGCGCCGGCTAACGCCATTCCATAAATACGGCGCCCGCATGGCGCTTCAGAATGGCGTTAGACGGCGCTACATTTTTTGACGCTAAACTGCGTTAGCGCAGTTTAGCGTCAAAAAGTATAAATATGGGCCTAGATGTGCCCAGGACCTGTAAATTAAATGCTACTAGTGGGCCTGCAGCACTGATTGTGCCACCCACATATGTAGTCCCCTAACCATGTTCCTGGTCTGCCATTGCATGGCCTGCGTGTGCAGTTTTACTGCCACTTCGACATGGCATTTAAAACTACTTGCCAAGCTTAAATTCCCCTTTCTTACATATAAGTCACCCCTAAGGTAGGCCCTAGGTAACTCATAGGGCAGGGTGCTATGTACATAAAAGACAGAACATGGGCTTATAAGTTGTACATGTCCTGATAGTGAAAAACTCCCAAAGTTATTTTTCACTACTGTGAAGTCTGCTCCTCTTGTGGGCCAGCACTGGAAATTCCCTTACATACTTTTAAGTGGTAAATTCTAATCATATTTGTATGGTTGGAATGGTAGTAAGAAATCTTACTGGTGAAGGGTGGAGAGGCTCTCACTTACACTTCAAAGACCAATGGCCTGCCCTCACACAAAGGACTGAAAACCCACCCACAGGACTCCTGGCACACAGGACTAAGTTGAAAGGGGAACTTGTGCACTTCAAAACCACTCTTTGAAGTTTCCCTCACTTCAAAGGCATTTTTGAATATATATATATATATATATATATATATATAGATAGATAGATATATATATATATATATATATCTATATATATATATATATATATATATATATATATCTATATATATATATATATATATATATAGATATATATATATAGATATATATATATATATACATATCTATATATATATAGATATATATATATATATATATATATATATATATATATATATATCTATATATATATATATACTGGGTCTCTGACCCCACCAAATCAGGCACTTCTGGACCTAGAACTGAACTCTGTCAGAGGGAATGTCTGGCTGTCCAGAGGATTCATCTGGACTGCTTTGCTGGAAGGACTGCTGGCTTACTTGTTGCCCTGCTGACCCCTGACTCTGCTGGAAGGACTCTGCCTTCCCCCCAAGTGCTCTCCAAGGGCTTGGATTGAGCTTGCCTCCTGTTCCCAAGTCTCAGGGACATCAAAGACTTGAACCATCTGCACCTGGACTCTACAAGCTGTGTCTGCCCTGCCTTGGAAGTGAGCCTAAGGTGTTTTATTTTCTGTGGTGTATATCAGGACTGCCATGAAGCAATGCAAAGCCCTGTCACGCAGCTGCCAGCCTCACTGGACTCAACGCTGGGTGGCACTAAAACCTGCAAAGCCTCACTGCGCAGTTGACAGCCCATCGGAACCGAAGCACAGTGACACCAAGCCCTGCAAAGCCTCACAGCACAGTTCCCCAGGATCAGCAGAAAGTGACGCCAAGCCCTGAAAAGCCTTGCCCCACAGCTCCCCGGGATCAATGCAAAGCGACGCCAAGCCCCACAAAGCCTCACCACACAGCTCCTCGGGATCAACGCAAAGCCACGCCAAGCCCCGCAAAGCCTTACCACACAGCTTCTCAGAACCGACACCGCACGATGCAAAGTCTCGCAAAGCTGCGCCACACACCAGGACTTAAGGTACTGTGTTCAGTGGGCCCAAGTGGTTTCCTGTAGCCAGCCCGCACTCTACCGTGGTCAGCCTGAACTTGTGACTTTTTTCCTGGTCCAGCACGACCAGATAACCACAGTTGGTGCTTTGCTCTCCTATGCTCTATTTTCACCTAAATATTTAAAATTGCATATCTCAGGATCTACTTATTGGATTTTTGTCATTTCGGTATTATATTATTTAAATAAATATTATCTATGTTCCTAAACTGGTGTGTAGGTTTTTTTGTGGTGTTTTCACTGTGTTACTGTATGAGTTATACCACAAATACTTCACACATTGCCTTCTAAGTTAAGCCTGCCTGATCTGTGCCAAGCTACCAGAGTTTGAGCAGAGGATAACTTAGGTTGTGTTGTGACTTACCCTAATTAGGATTGTGGTCCCTACTTGGACAGGGTGCATACCTCTGCGACTAGAGACCCAATTTTAACACAGAATATAACTGGAAACACATATAGGGCCTGATTTAGATCTTGACGGATGGAATACTCTGTCACAAATGTGATGGATATCCCTTCCGCCATCTTACGATATCCATAGGATACGATGGGATTGTAATACAGGGGATGGAATATCTATCATGTTTGTGATAGAGTATTCCCCTCCGCCAAGATCTAAATCAGACCCATAGTCTCCACAAATCAGTTAACATAACAATAAGCGTCAGATTTGCGATACCAAAATGGCCATCTTTTCAAGAGATATACTTTGAAGATTATCTCTCTACTTAACATGGTCATCAAAACTCAGTATTGCCCTTGTATGTTATTTTGCAAAGACAAGGTTTGAGTATACCATATCTGATATTCAGTTGTGCCATGAAAGGTCTCGTAGTCAGAAATTATTTGTGCTTAGCATTAGTTGGATTTGAAATATCCTGTGAAATAATTAGGTTGTGTCTAGACCAAACAATTTTCTTTTTATCACTGGACACTCATAACACACACAATAGATCTGTGAACTCTTAAAGGAGTCTAATGATGCCACAGGGTCTTGAAGAATCTGAGTTTTGCCTTTGCAAACAATGAGTCCTTTGTAGACTAATAGGAGGTATGGTGGAGTTTCCCAAAAGTTCTCCCATCAGCGTTTTCAGAAATCCTAGAACATTTGGCCCCTCAACTCCTTCTGGTGACCCATGGAGATGAATATTGTTGCAGTAGTTCGTAATCTCCTGTTCTAACAATGAAATCTTCACAGCAACATCCTGAATTTAACGGATGCATTGGTACATTGCAATTAAAACATTCTCCATAATAACACAATGGCCTTCAATCTGCTGAAGCTTCTTATTAGTTGCCTACACGAATGGTTGCTGGGCTCTAACTTCACCCAAAATTGTTTCAAAATTTTGATTACTGGAAAAAGCAATAAGCAAGGAAGAATCATTCTTTGGGCTTCTGGACTTTGCACCAACAAAAAAGCTTTGGCAACAGCAATCGCAGCAGGTGGCATTTTATTCACTGAGGATATTTCTAGACTTTCAAATGAAAATGTGTGCTTCCTATGCACCAGATAAGTGTGCAGTGAGGTGCAGGAAATGATGCAGGGCGAAGAAATCTTACGCTCACAATCAGAGTCACATGAAGTTCATGCGAAGTACTTGGCCATGAGGAAAATGTTTACGAAAACCGGACATGAATAACTAGAAATGAGCACATCCAAAGGAATTATGATACAAGGACATCTCCAAAAATCTTCATATGTAAAGTATGTCAGTTTTTTGGAGGAGTAACACTTCAGTCATTAGTGAAAGGTAACCTCAGAGTTCTAAAAACAAGTGGTTATTGTGCAAAAATTCCATAAGCAACCAGGCAGCATCCCTAACTTCTTTAGTTGATGCCACAGCAGTAATAATGCAGGCAAACAGCAGTGTGTTATACCCAAAACTGCAAGCGCTTCATTGTTATGTAAAGTGTATGTCTCCTCTCCACACAAAAAAATCAAAATATTAGATGCAGCACTCGCAAAGACATCTTCACCAGAAAAAATCAAAAAAGCAGAACAACACCTCCTAAAAGTCATTTCCCATAACACATGGTTGTTTCTGGAGTTTGGAGACAAAGAAAAATAGAGAAAACACATCTGTTATATGGCATCAAATAGAAAAACATTTTCGATTTCATGACAGAGCTCAATGCATAGCCATCACCTTGTCCAGTGTACAAACCATGTGCCACCATCAATGAAAGTGCTGATGTCTCTGACAAGTAGTGGCCACCAACTTTTGAATTCTGAAAGAACGGTCAGGTACAGAGAAAAATAAATCCCTGGCTATATATGCATCATGAAATTGCCAGGAGAGTGTGGCGGGATCTAGCCAGAGTACAACTCAGGAAATTGATGTTTAAGTTAAGACATGAATACTGTTTTAGCAATCTGGGATCAGGCGAGTATGTTGCAGGCTCTAGGGCTATAACCCCATATCCCTCTCTTTGTACTGCCATAATATTTCAATTTGTGTTTTATTTGTATTTTACACTGACAAATGTAGAAGAGGATTTTACATTGTGGAATGTTGAAAATTGTAAAAGCCTCCAATATGTATTCCAAGTAGAGAAAGTAAAGTAATTTTACCAATGTAACCAGGTATTTCAAATTCCAGAGGAAGAGTGTATACGCTCTTTCAAATAAGACACCTGGGGCCACATTACCTACATTGCTCTGGGGCACAACAAATGTGTGCACCTGATTTCTGTGCTCTGGTATAATAGAAAGTACTGCAGATGAAACATCAGAGCAAACCTGATTCTATTGAGATGCTTGCACTACCTTGGCAATGCATCATGGGAATTGTAGTACACCATAGTTGCATGCTGTACTGTGGGCTGAAGACTACACTACATTGACCAGTCCATCACCATCATGTCACACGCATGAAGCACTGTTATAACGATATTGTGAACAGACATTAACCATTTATTTTACACTAACTATATAAATATGTGTCCACAGATCACACCCAGGATGTTTCAGAATCAAATGAGGCTCAAGAAACTACTGACACACACGTCGAAATGGAGACCAGCACATTAGCAACCCCTATGCCCATCAGTCTAATTCCAACTGCTAGGGGAACAACTGTTCCACCACTTCTAGGCTCTCTGGACAGTGATGAGGGACATACCCAAAGCAGGGTCACCAACACATCTGTGGGCAGGACACACAGATACCATAGGGGCCAGCCAGCTACCTTCCATAATGAGCTTGTGTCAGACAGCATGGCAGATAGTTCTCCTGATTTTGGAAGCCTGGAGAAGTCCATCATCTCTGTGCAGCGCCTGCAAACCAAACAAATTAAGACTATCAATAGGCATCTGCTCAATATGTCAAGGTCAATGCAGCAACTGCAGAAGGAGCAGGACCATTGGATTGCTGTTATGGAGAAGAAGCAACGGGTGTAGAGACACAGGCACAGTCAGTACCTGACATGCTTTGAGGCCTTCACTCGTTCTATCAATCAGTTGGCAGTAGCCACAACATTTGCAAGGAGAACTGTCAACATACAGAATGATATGGAGCACTGCTGTCAGGATACTGCTTGTAGGCTAGTTAAACTGTTCACAGTCCCTGAGAACATACAGACCCACAACCTCTGGCATACTTTTTTTCGTAGTTGACACAATGTTACATCTGAAATGGATACAGTTGCTTTGCCATCCTGTGTGGTGTCCATTTCTTAGCTGTTGTAATCACTCTTACCACAAAAATAGTTGTTGGTGATCTCTGTGCATCATGCACAACCCTCTACTGCACATGTCCCATCCTGCTGCACCTGTAGTGGTAGTAAGTCATCATATGAGTCAGGTTCCTTCTCAGTGGTGATGTGTGCAGATCCTTTCTCGTGGTGATGTTATGTAGTATGGCACATGTGGCGATGATCTTACAGCAGTACTCTGCCAGTCTTGTGGAGGCAGCGAAACCTCGACTTTAGTATCCTGAAGGTCCTGTCAATAAAGGAGTGCATTGTCTTGTGTGCCCTGTTATACTGCCTCTCACTTCTTGTTCTAGGCGTCAGGTATGGTGTGAGAATCCAGGGACGCAAAGCATATGCACTGACTCCCTATGGACCGGAGAAGGAATACCATTAGGTCACATTACACACACAGGTCTATCCATTGCATGGACTATTTTCTTAGCAAGTAACAAACCATCACCAAATTTACTTTGTGAGAGTCCGGTTTGTATACCAATGTGGCGGAAGAACAGGAAGGAGTCATGGGTGCCTGGGAATCTGGCCATGAGGTCTGTTATTGTACATGTAATATCACACACTACCTGTACATAGAGTAAGTGTGAGCTTTTCCTGTTCCTATATATGTATTCATTTGCTGAGGGAGGGGACATATGGCGGTATGTGTCCTATCGACACAGACAATTACATTGGGAAACTGTGCTACCCGGTAAAACATTAGTTTGGTCTGTTGCAGACATTGGGGGGTGTTTTGAAAATAAATGATTGCTTATCCTTGCTAAACATGATGTCCAGGAACCTGTGGAAGAGCCTGGAAAAAGCACTTTGTGACACTCCCCCTGCCACTGCTATGACCCCCAGATAACTGCCGGATGCTAGAATATATAGGCAACACAATACCTGCACATGTGGCGGGATTGCATTGCGCCGGAGTGTTGGGGCCTGTAGCTTAGGTTGTAACTCAGCAATAAGTTCAGGATTACCTCACTACTGAGTCTATACCTCTCAAATATCTCCTCCTCTGTCTGTTTAAACAGAGTGACCCTCACCCTAAATATCTTCTCCTGTCTCCCCTCTCCTTCTCTTCCCTTCTCCTGTTTCCTCTTCTTCTCTGTGCCTTCTGGGAGTCTGGTTCTCTTCTGACGGTGTGTCCTATCCATCTCTGTCTTCTCCCTATAATAATGGTGTCTATTCTCTGTTGCTTGCATCTGGTGAGCTGTCCCTGGTTGCAGATGGTTGAAAATGTGCAAGATTCATCTCAGGTTACTGGTGTGGAAAGCTGACAGGTTGGTGATGTCGCTTTTCATCATTCACCAACTTTATGATACTTACAATAATGTGGAAAGAACGCAGGTCTGATAAAGTCTCAGCTTCGTGTTGGTGCTGTAATGAGATGACCTTCATTCATTGTTCAGCATGCTGAAAGCATTCCGGGCCTTGTTCAATCTGCTCTTGATGTTACTGCCTGCCCCTTCATTATGTCTGACAGTGATGCCTAGATAGAGAAACTTTTCTATCATGGCTAGGTTCTCTCCATCTACCTCGATTGGTAGAGGGTTTGGGATGTTGAGAGGCACGACTTCTGATTTCTTTGTTCTGTGCCTAGATGTTTAGGCGAGATGTTGTTTCCTTCATATGCTGGTGTGTGAGAGAGCAAGGCTATGTCTTCTGCGTAGTCAAGGTCCATCTAATGCCTCTGGCTTGGTCTTCTGTTGTGCCTTGCATCACCCTGTTCATGACTAGATTGAAGAGCAACTCTGACATCATGCATCCCTGTCTCACATTGGTCTTGACCTTGAAGTTATGCTCATTATTGCCGACCTTGCAGGTAAAATACTTGTAGAAGCTCTTAATGAGAACTATCTGCAGTTTTATAGCGGCAGTGGTATAGGCTCTCAGTATACACCAGAGGATGTTACTATGGATACTGTCAAAGGCTTTGCCAAAATCAGTGAATTTGATGTATAGTTGATGCGTAGTCTCTGCCACTCTGTGCACTGTTCTACAATGTTGTGTAGAGTAAGGACCTGATTAACTCACCCTCTACCCTTGCAAAACCCAGCCTTTTATTTTCTTAACTGCTTGCCACAGCATCAGAAATGCTTTTTCTAAAGATTTTTGCCTGGAGTATACCCGGGATTGACAGAAGTGTGATTCCACAGCAGTTGTAACAGTTGGTTAATACTCTCTTCTTTTGAATTTTGACATTAATGCTTTGGTTCAAGTTATCTAAAGCCAAATGTATGAAGCAGTTTTCAAGTCGCAAACTGCGAATCGGCCCGTTTTCAGCTTGAAAAATGCTATTTGGGATGTACAAAGCCCAAACTGCGATTCGGTAATTTGTTACTGAATCGCAGTTTGGGTTTGTTGATTCGGTATTAGGAAGGGGCATGACAAGGGCGTCCCTTCCTAATACCGAATCCAGATGGTATGTATGATTGTTTTGTGACCGCGAATGCGGTCGCAAAACAATCGCAGTTAGCACCAGTTTCAAACTGGTGCTAACCGATTCGCAAATGGGAAGGGGTCCCCAGGGGACCCCTTCCCCTTTGTGTATGGTAGCAAAAATATTTTTTCAGAGCAGACATTACTCCCATGGACCACTGCCTGCTCTGAAAAAATGAAAAGAAAACTTTTCATTTTTGATTTTGAAAGGAAAACGGGCTGCATTTAAAAAAAAATGCTTTATTTAAAAGCAGTCACAGACATGGTGGTCTGCTGTCTCCAGCAGGCCACCATCCCTGTGAGGGCGGCCATTCCCAATCGGTTAAAAAATTGCGACCTACCCCACAAATATTCATGATCGTGGGATCTGACGATGTTGGGCAGCGGGGTCATATATGTGTTGAAGAGCGTAGGGCTGAGTCTCATACCTGGGGGACACCGCAGGTAATCTCCTTCGGGTTAAGAGGTGAAAGGTGGGAGATGGATCCTCTGGCTTCTTCCAGTGAGGAAGGGGGTGATCCTTCTGAGTGCGTCCCCTTGAATGCTGATGTGGTGGAGTCAATTGGCATGTGGTAGGATACAGTGTTGAAGGCTGCTGAGAGGGCGAGGAGGATCAAAGCTACTGTTTCTCCTCGGTCGAAGAGGGTTTGGATGTTGTTGGTATCTGCGATCAGTGTAGTTTTGGTGCTGGGATTGCTGCAGAAGCCTGATTGGGAGGCATTGAGCAGCTGGTTCTGCTCCAGGTATGCCATGAGTTGCTTGTTGATTATCTTTTCCAGTACCTTTACTAGGGATGGGAGCATGGAGATTGGCCAGAAGTTTTTGAGTTTGCTGGGGTGAGTGAAGGTTTTTTTGAGTTTTGGTCTTACTTCAGCATGTTTCCAGGCATCAGGAAATATTGCAGTGGTGATAGAGGTGTTGAGCAAGGTGGTGAGTTCCTGCCCGATCCTTTGGTTTACAAGGTTGAAGATGTGGTGCAAGCATGGGTCTGTGTGAGCTCCAGAGTAGATGGATGTCATGGTGGAGGTGATGTCCTGGGCGGAGAGGATGTTCCAGGTGGTCATGTGTGGTTCGTGTTGGTTATGGTGGTGATATATCTATCGAGGAAATCCATAGGTGTTGGTTGGGGTTTGAAGTTTCTGTATATGGTGGCGATCTTGTCATGGAAGAAGTGGGCAAGGTTGTCGCACAGCTGCTGTGAGGGTGTGGTGTTGTTTTTGCTGACATTCGGGTCGGAGAATTCCTTAACGATGTTGAAAAATTTAGAGTGTTGCTGGTGCTGGTCAATTTCTTTGTTGCCCTCAGCAGGCAGTGGTGGTAGAGCTTGAGGGAGGTGTAGAAAGCTGCTCAGTCGGAGGCATCCTTGGTGGTGCACCATCTTCTCTCCAGCTGTTTGCTGTCTCGTTTTGCTGATCTGAGTTCTTGGGTTTACCAGCTGGCATTTTTGGAGGATTTTTTCTGGTTGTTGCTCTTGATGAGGATGATGCTTTCAGTGCAATTGGTGATCCAGGCGTTAACGTTTTTCACTCCCTGTTCGATTTGGTAAAAGAAATGTGGTTGGAGGTGCTGAGGGCATCTGCCCTGCTGGTCTCTGAGATTGTGTTCCACCTCTGGTGAGGGGTGCTGGTCATATTGGAGGTAGAGGTGGGGGGGCTGGAGATACTGAATTAGACAATGGATTGATCGGTCCATGTGAGTTCTGTGACATGGCTGTATTGGACGCAGTTGCTGGAGGTGAAAATGGGGTCCAGCGTGTGTCCTGTGGTGTGTGTGTGTGTAGGGTCATGGATGATCTGGGTCAATCCGAGGCAGCTCATATGGCCAGGGAGATGTGCAGTGTTGTTGTCGCTGGGGTCGTTGATATGGAAATTTAGGTCACAGAGGAAGATGTAGTCCTTGGAGTCTATAGCTAGGAGTGCAATTAAGTCTGCAATGGCGTTGCAGAAGCTGGAGCACAGGTCTTGGGGTTGGTAGGCGAGGGCGCCTCTGATGGTTGTTTTGTCATCTATGTGGAACTTGAATTTGAGATGTTCCATAGGGGTGGTGGAGTTGTTGGTGGTGGTGCACTGTATGATCTCTTTGTGGATAATGGTTGTTCCTCTCGGCTTGTTGGTGTAGTCTTGGTGAATGATTTTACATCCTTCGGAGATCAGAGCAGCAATGTCTGGGGCAGATGTGGGGTTGAGCCAGGTCTCCGTGAGGAAGACGATATTGGGTGTGAGGGTGGGAATGAGGTTCCATAACTTGGTGGAATGCTTGCATAGAGTGTGTGTGTTGAGAAGGGTGCATGTGAGTTGGTGTTTTTGTTCAGGTGGTGTCCTTGGTGTCTTCGGTGTGGGGCTGGTTGGTGGGGTGGTGTGTGTGCTGAGGCAGGTGGCAGTGAGTGCAAGTGAAAGGTCCTAATGTGGAGTGTGGGCCAGACCAGTGGCAGTGCTTGTTGCGGCATCAGGGGTTCAGGGTGTAGAGCTTGGCGATGGTGTATCTTCGGGGGAGGGAGGACCAACGGTCATGCACTGGGTGTGGTCCAGGTGCGGACGAGTATGGACGGGCTTGCCCTGGTACGCCAAAGGCATGCCCGCGGTGCAGTTGCGCTGCAGCTTGTAGCCTGCATTAAGTAGGTCATAGGGTGGGTGGGACGTCTGTTGGTGGGAAGAACGGTGAGTGGGAAAACCCTGTCAGGAAAACCCAGCAGAAAAACTCAGGGAGCTGGAATGTCACTGGATCAGTCTGGAACAAGCAGGAACTAGAAGCCAAAAGCAAGTGGCAGGCTAGGTGTCCAGGTGCCTTCTCATTTGTGGTGAAAAATTCAAACAGTCTTTATTCATTGTTGCTCTATGTTCCACAAACTTCCATTCCCATGGCCCTGTCATTGTTTCTGTTGTCAGTATTCCACTTTAGCCTTCAAGTATCCCATCACACTCTCCATGTCGCATTTCAACATGACTTCAAGCTCAGCTTGTCTCTGTTGGTAGAATATGTCCTTGACTGTTTCCTCTGCATAATTTGTTGGAGCATACCCCTGGTAATGGGGGTCTTGATGTGTCTGCATTTTAACCTGGCTGTCATGAGTCTGCTGTTGACTGGCTTCCACTCAATTAGGCATTCCTCTTTCTCTTTGCTAAGGATGATGGCTGCACATTCGTGATGTTGGTCATCATCCCTTCCTGAGTATAGTCACTCCTCTGGCACTGTCCAGCACAGGGACAGCAAGCTGTGAAGGGCTCTGCACTGAGTAGCACTGAGTAGTGGAAGCCCAGCAGCAGGTTCTTTCCAATTCCAGATCTTCAGAGATATGTTTAGGACCCAGTGAGAAGGTGTCTGAAAACCTGTAATAATAGATATTTGAAATTCAGTTGCAGCCTGCCCAATACTGCCCTTAGCTGTTTCTGTACTATCTCCCACACCACCTTACCAGTAGAGTCTAGTGCTTTTCTCCTCTCCAGAATCATGACGAAATTACTTTTAGCTAAAGGAAGCTTAGTGACTAGTCTATAGGTAAGCCACACTCAAACCTCAGGTTTAATTAGGGATCTCAGCACAACTAGAAGCCTGTCTTATAACCCAGGAGGGAAAACAGGGAGGATAGGCACTAAAGACCCTCTCACCCACAGTGAAGAGTACGGGCACATTTGCCTGCTCCATCAGAGTGTCAAGAATTGTGTATATGGCTTGGCACAATACTGGCACAGTGATGTCTTGCACAGGGAAGCAGCAGCCACATCATGAGCTACGGGCTGCAGGAGAACTGTGAAATGGCAGTAAAACGTTCCCGCTGTAGAAGAAAGGATTGATAGCTAGGTCTAGCATATGGAGTCTGTGAAACACTGATCTCAGTCTAAATTGGGAAAGATATTTCACAAATGCTTCTTTGAAGGTGAGTGATGCGGAGTAGTTAAAGGTTATGTGTAGAATACAAAGAGCTTTAAGAACAGAACAATAGTCACCTTACAATGCACCCCTTGAGAAATATAATCTCATCTCTTTTGCTCCCTTTGAAGTCATGATGCACAATTCTGAACCCAATGTAGCTTGGGTTGAAAGGGCCAAAGTAGATTGCCTTCCTGTAGATAATCGTAGACCCAAATTGAGGCACTGACTGTGAAAACTAAAAAGGAGAGTTCTAAAAAATGCTCACTAGAGGAGCTTGAAGTGATAAAAATAAGAGCTTGTAGGTAATGGGGACATTTGAGCCTCCTAAAACAGCTCAGAGTCCATGCGAATACCCTAATTTCTCATAATCAACCTGGGCCCATCTTATTTTATTAACTCATGAATTTAAAAAATAATCTAGAAATAACCTCGCCACATTTTCCGTGTTGGATTTCCCACATTCACTTGTCAAATGGAGAAATAAAACTGTTCTGAAGTTATTTGTGATGTGAAGGTGGGATCTACACATTTGTGTATGTGTAGGGCCCCTGTATTTGTGCCTATGTACGACCTGCGTACCTGTATATGCAGGAATCACTCATTTTTGTGTATATAAAACCAACACACTTTGGGGGTCATTCCGACCCTGGCTGTCCATGACCGCCAGGGCCGGGGACCACGGAAGCACCGCCAACAGGCTGGCGGTGCTTCCAGGGCCATTCTGACCGCGGCGGTAAAGCCGCGGTCAGAAAAGGGGAACCGGCGGTTTTCTGCCGGTTTTCCCCTGGCCCAGGGAATCCTCCACGGCGGCGCTGCAAGCTTCCGACCCCCTTCCCGCCAGCCTGTTTCTGGCGGTGTAGGATGGCAGGAACGGGTGTCGTGGGGACCCTGGGGGCCCCTGCACTGCCCATGCCACTGGCATGGGCAGTGCAGGGGCCCCCTAACAGGGCCCCATGAAGATTTTCACTGTCTGCAAATCGCGACGGGTGCTACTGCACCCGTCGCACCCCTGCAACACCGCCGGCTCCATTCGGAGCCGGCTTCTATGTTGCAGGGGCTTTCCCGCTGGGCCGGCGGGCGGCCTTTTGGCGGTCGCCCGCCGGCCCAGCAGGAAAGCCAGAATGGCATCCGCGGTCTCCTGACCGCGGAGCGGCCATTTGGCGGTGACCGCCTTTGTGTTTGTTGGACCTATGTATATTTACACTAGATTATATTCCACATGACGAAGCATATTCTCAATATTAGGCTAGTAAAAATCTAAAATGCCCTAACACCTTGTGTATGGTCACCAGAGACTAGTACCCTTAGCATTGTATGATGTACCATACTTGTTACTGTTACCATATTCATATATGCATATGTATGAAAATATTGAAATTGTAAAGGGAGATTTACAAGCTGCATAGTTCATTTTTCTGTGCAGTTTAGCCATGGGTTGAGGGAAGAGTTTGGCATATATTCTTTTACAGTAGTCTATTCGTGAGCTCAAAAGTGCAAGGTCAAATGTAGTTCTTTGAAGAAAAATCAGGATTCATCGAAGGTTGTATAAATGACAGAAGACATTTTTAAAACATTGCTCACTTGACGAGTAATTGAAAAAGTAGCATTGAGACCTGCACTCAAATAGTGTGCAGTTTTAGAAAGAGTTGATAGGGACCAATGGAAAGATGAAGAAAATGTGGATCACCTGGACAAAAAAGCTGAATCTTTGTCTTTAGGGAGGAAAGCCAGAGAACGTTAAGCTGCAACCACATTAGGCACCATCCAGACATTCCATGACTTTTAAGCATTTGTGAAGATTATTAGGGAGTTTGGTGTGAATTAGAGCGTCACACATATGATTGCCTAAGTCGTAGCCCCGGAAAATATTTGCAAAAGAAACATGATGAGGTTAAAGTGAACTGGAGAGAAAGCCAATTTGTTAATGATGCCACAGGTGGCACTGGTTACCCAGGACAAAAAAAGGACAAATTTACATGGTCTGATTTGGTGGTGACAAAACAGGAAAACCATTTGACTGCCTTCCCCTTACCACTGCAGTTGTTTGCAAGCTTTTCCAGGGGCGTAGTCTGTTCAACCCTATTGAAGGATTTAAGAAGGTCAACAAAGAAGTTGCTATTGAGCCAAGGCTAATAGTAACATTTCTTGGATGATTAAGGTTGATGTCTTATTTTCTCTACACGAGGTCAATCCTGAAGAGGAAATCTCTCAGAAGTTTGTGCTTTTCCAAGTGAGCTGAATTTTTAGTAAATGTCTAAGGTTTTTTTCAAAAACGAATTCCAAACTATAACGTCCCTGTAACCTTTAATTTTTTCAGGAATGTTCTATTTTTTTTTATGTAGCAGAGGGTTGGCCACCCTGCATGCATCCTACCCCATGCCATGAGGGCAAAGCAAGGAAAAGGCACTCAAAAAATAGGGGGGAAAAAAGGAGAAAGCCGTAAAAAGTAGGGAAAAGTGAAAAGGTGTTCCACAAAAAAACAAGGGAAAAGTAAAGAAAAAGCAGTGAAAAGGAGGGAAAAGCAAGGAGAAGACACACAAAAACGGTGAGAAAAGCAGTGAAAACTAGAGAAAAGCAAGCAGAAGGCATACAAAAACAGGTGAAAAAGCAAGGAGAAATCAGTGAAAATAAGAGAAAAGCAAGGAGAAGACACACAAAAAACAGGTGAAAAAGCAAGGAGAAAGCAGTAAAAGTGAGGGAAAAGTGAGGAGAAGGCACTCAAAAAAATGAGGGAAAAAAGGAGAAAGCAGTGAAAATGAGGGAAAACCAAGGAGAAGGGACACAAAAAATGAGGGCAAAGCAAGAAAAAAATAGTGAAAACTAGGGAAAAGGAAGGAGTGGCCACAGAAATAATGGGGAAAAAGCAAGGAGAAAGTAGTGAAAATGAGAGAAATGCCAGGAGAGGGCACCCAAAAAACAGGGGGAAATGCAAGACGAAAGCAGTGAGAATGAGCAAAAAGCATGGAGAAGGTGCTCAAAAAGACGGGGGGAAATCAAGGAGAAGACTAAATCAATACTGGTGCAGCAGCAAGGGGAGAGCTGGGCCTTTTCATAAAATTCTTGCTGCAAATTTGCAGATCTACCACGATTTTGTGCCAAAATATTAAAAATAAAAATGTTGGCCTCCACCGGGGCCTAAGGGGTCAGGGTATTCGGTCTTTAAATGCACAGCAAATGTAATGACATAAGAACAAGATTTACAGGCCTCTTTACAGAAACAAAGCAAGTGAAATATGAGCGTTTGTGTGAAGTGCGCTTAAAGAAAAAAGTAGTTCCTAAAACAGTTCCTAAAATGGGAGAAGTGGATGGATAGTACTAATTGGTCCATGCTTTCGGGGAGGGCTAAACACAGGATCAGGCAC
This sequence comes from Pleurodeles waltl, assembly GCF_031143425.1. Taxonomy (NCBI): domain Eukaryota; kingdom Metazoa; phylum Chordata; class Amphibia; order Caudata; family Salamandridae; genus Pleurodeles; species Pleurodeles waltl. The sequence goes on from NC_090439.1 coordinate 782,380,716, forward strand.
AACGCATGCAATGGACAAATGGGGAGACAAAATATGAGAGCGGCAATGGAGCCAGCAACTGGGAAGTCTATGGGCGGGCTGAAGGCTACATATTGTATACAACAGTCTCTTAGAGGCAGGGCATGCATTGTCTAGCCAAGACCTAAAAAAACATAACTGGCACATCCTTCTCCATCCAAGCAGCCTAATTATAGAACTCTTTGTGCCAAAACATAAGATCCACAGATAATTATCTTATCTTCAGAAGTCTACTCAAGAGTTGGCTCTTTCCTAAATAACCACCATACTCAAACACTAATGTGCAGCATATCCCTGTGCATATAAACATTTATAATCATATCTAGTTATGTGTATTTCTTTGTACAAATATGTTTAATAATCATGGTTTTTAAAATATATAGCTAATCTTTAGGACAGCTTAACAAATATACATATTTTGTGTGTATATGTATATGAATATATATATATATATATATATATATATATATATATATATATATACATATTATATATATATATACATCATAGATAGATAGATAGATAGATAGATAGATAGATAGATAGATAGATAGATAGATAGATAGATATTATTCTGTGCTTGGCCACTGCATAGTTTTCATATAACTTATAACTTATAACAGAAGCTTATGGGTTTCTCTTTTATTTATCTATCACAATATGTAAATAATATCATAATATTTTTTCTACAAGTGCTTCACTATTTAAATATTGATGAAAATGTCAAATTAAAAAACAATTAGTTATACAAATTCACAAACAAATTAGTTTAAAGTACAGCAACACTTGAAAGTCTGAGTTTGTAAAATACTACTTTAAATCTGGATATCATTTCTTCCTCATCTATGTCCTTGTGTATCTACATGTTTATTCATTTACTCCTACTGCAAAAGGAAAAAACATCTGACTCTATCAATGCACAATTCTATGTCTCACCCTATACTTCTCTCAATATATCCTCTGCCTTCACTCTCTGACTCATCCCAAACCTCATTCTACTACTATAATCTCAAAAGTAACCCTTTTTAGACTCTTCCCTCCTCTATCCCTCCTTGGAACACCATCCAGGCCTCATCTTACTATTATGATCTCCCAAAAAACTCTTTCTAAAATCTTCCCTCATGTATCCCTCCTCTGACTCATCACAAGCCTCATTTTAAAAACTTTCCAGCAGCGTGAATAGTTATGATTGACAGCAACATCTGTATATATAAGAATGCAGCTCTACCCTTATCAAATTTCAGCTTTCATGGTAGGGGCTTGACATACTGTCCTCGAGGCAGCTTAAACAGATCACAAAAAACACAAAAGTGCCTCATTGCCTGGGCAGAGCACCTTTCACATAAGCACAGGGTTGATTAGTCTGTTGGCTACCAACCTCTAGGTGTGTCAAGAGAAAGGTGCATAATGCCACATCCGAACCTTGCCAAAAGGTTACATTCATATCAAGAAACCATATCCACATACAGCTGCGGACCTTTTAGATTGACAATAGGCCAATATGCTTGAAATTTTTAGATTTTTCCTTTGCAGCGCTTACGCAGTGCTTGCAAAGTCTTATGTTACTAAAAAAACTTTCAAGGGACTAAGAACCCGCCCCTACTTTGCCCCTTACTTACCTGAATTTCCTGTTTGTTCATTCAAAAGGTTCTCCAACATGGCTTGAATTTACTTGCTTTTTATTCCTTCTCATCTGCTCTTCTTTTCTGCTTTCTGTTCTGCTTTTGCTGTCGCGTGGAGTGTGACTGAAGTACACCTTTCGGTTTTTGGTAATTGGTTAGTTGTTTGTGTTTATACGCAAAAAGATAAACTGAACACCAGTCAATTCACGTTCAAATATGGGTAAACATGTTGGCCGTCTTGCAATGGAGTTTCGTGTGCAGGTGTAAAGCAAGCAGCGAGGGGGCTCATTATGTTGTCTTTTTCATTACTTAATAATTATATTTCTGATGAATAACAGTTGTAAATGTGCAAATTATTTGTGTGTTTGTTTCTTAAATGACCACTCAGTAATTTTTAAAGAAAAGTAATTTGTGAAATTGGGTGATGTTTTATTTTGAACTGCTATTCTCTCAGTGACTTATAAACAGGCAGTCACAAGAGCAGTTATCTTGCAGGCACTAGGGCCCTGATTTGAATGGTGCAGCAGATGCAGTGGTACCAAGCCCAAAAGTTGTCAGAACTCCTCTAAACATCAAATATTTCTATATTTTACTATTAAACAGGCAGTGCAGTTATCTTGCAGTCACTAGGGGCATAGCTTTACTGTTGCATTGGCACCGGTGCCACAAGGTGTCAGAACCCTCCAAACACAGATTATTGCTACACTTTACTACTATACAGGCAGTCACAAATTCAGTTACCTTCCAGGCACTAGGGTCATGATTTAAGTTGTGCAGCAGGTGCAGTGACACTGTGACCAAAAGCTCTAGGAACCCCTCTATAACCAAGTACTGCTATATTTTACTACTGAACAGGCAGTTACAAGTTTAGTTAACTTGCAGGCAACAGTGTCATGATTTAAATGGTACAGCAGGTGCAGTGGCACTGGAGCCAAAAGTTGTCTTAACTCCTCCAAGAAACAAAAATTGCAATATTTTACTACTAAACAGGCAGTCAAAAGTGCAGTTATCTTGCAGGCATTAGGGTCATGGTTTGAATGGCGCAGCAGATGCAGTGGCTCCAGGCCCAAAGGTTGTCAGGGCTCCTCTAAACACCAAATAAATTCTGCTAAATTTTACTACTAAACAGGCAGTCACAAGTGCAGTTGTCTTGCAGGCACTAGGGTCATGGTTTTAATGGTGCAGCAGGTGTAATGGCACCGGGGCCACAAGGTGTCAGAACCCCCTCAAACACAGATTATTTCTAAACTTTACTACTAAACAGGTAGCCACAAGTGCAGTTATCTTGTAGGCACTAGGATCATGATTTTAGTGTTTTAGTGATGAAGCAGGTGCAGGGACACCGGGGCCAAAAGCTGTAGGAACCCCTCTAAACACCAAATATTGCTATATTTTACTACTGAACAGTCAGTCACAAGTGCAGTTATCTTGCAGGCACTAGGGTCATGATTTGAATGCTGCAGCAGGTGCAGTGGCACCAGGCCAGAAAGTTGTCAGAACTCATCTAAACACCAAATATTGCTACATTTTACTACTAAACAGGCAGTCACAAGTGCAGTTACCTTGCAGGGACTAGTGTCATGATTTTAGTGGTACAGCAGGTGCAGTGACACCAGGGCCAAAAGCTCTAGCAGCTCCTCTGAGCACCAAATAGTGCTATATTTTTCTACTAAATTGGCAGTCGCAAGTGCAGTTACCTTGCAGGCAATAGGGTCATGATTTGAATGGTGCAGTAGGTGCAGAAGTAGCATAGTCAAAAGTGGTCATACTTTCTCTAAGCACCAAATATTGCAATATTTTACTACTAAACAGGCAGTCACAAGCGAAGTTAGCTTGCAGGCACAAGTTTTGAATGGTGCAGCAGGTGCAGTGGCACCGTGACCAAAAGCTCTAGGAACCCCACTAAACACAAATTATTACTAAATAATACTACTGAACAGGTAGTAACAAGCGCTGTTGCCTTGCAGGCATTAGGGCATGATTTTAGTGGTGCAGTGACACTGGGGGCAAAAGCTCTAGGAACCCCTCTAAACACCAGATATTGCTATATTTTACAACTAAACAGGCAGTCACAAGTGCAGTTACCTTGCAGGCACTAGTGTCATGATTTCAATGTTGCAGCAGGTGCAGTTGCACCAGGCCCAAAAGTTGTCAGAAATCCTCTGAACACCAAATATTGCTATATTTTACTGCTAAGCAGGCAGTCACAAGTGCAGTTACCTTCCTGGCACTAGGGTCACGATTTTAGTGGTGCAGCTGGTGCAGAAAGCTCTAAGAACTCCTCTAAGCACCAAATAGAGCTATATTTTACTACTAAACAGGTAGCCACAAGTGAAGTTATCTTGCCGGAATTAGGGTCATGGTTTGAATGGTGCAGCAGGTGCAGTGGCACCAGGCCCAAAAGTTGTCAGACCTCCTCTAAACATCAAATTTTGCTATATTTTACTACTACATTGGCAGTCACAGGTGCAGTTGTCTTGCAGGCACTAGGGTCATGGTTTTATTGGTGCAGCAGGGGCAGTAGCACCAGTGCCACAAGGTATCAGAACCCTCTAAACACAGATTATTGCTAAGTTTTATTACTAAAAAGGCAGTCACAAATGCAGTTACCTTGCAGGGACTAGGGTCATGATTTTTGTTGTGCAGCAGGTGCAGTGACACCAGGGCCAAAAGCTCTAGGAACTCCTCTAAGCACTAAATAGTGCTATATATTTCTACTAAACTGGCAGTCACAAGTGCCTTGCAGGCAATAGGGTCATGATTTGAATGGTGCATTCGGTACAGTGGCACCAGAGCCAAAAGTTGTCATCATTTCTCTAATCACCAAATATTGCAATATTTTACTGCTAAAAAAAAGTGCAGTTAGCTTGCAGGCATGAGGGTCATGATTTGAAAGGTGCAGCAGGTGCAGTGGCACCATGAACAAAATCTATAGGAACCCCACTAAACACAATTTATTACTACATTTTACTTCTAAACAGGTAGTCACTAGTGCAGTTATCTTGCAGGCTTTAAGGGCATGATTTCAATGGTGCAGCAGGTGCAGTGGCACTGTGGCCAAAAGTTGTCGTAGCTCCTCTAAACACCAAATATTGCTATATTTTACTCCTAACTAGGCCGTCACAATTGTGGTTCCTTGCAGTTAAAAGGGGCTTGAATTGAATGGTGCAGGAGGTGCAGTGGCACTTTACTAACTACACTTTAATGTACTCTAATACAATGCCATTTCAAATAAGGTACATATTACAAGTTTGGAACCATGAGATTTTAATTCAAAATACATCACAACATTAACAACTATTAATGGTTTATCTAACTTAAAAACATTACTATAACCTTTTTCTAATATTTATAATCCAGTTAGTAAGATAGAATGCAAAGGGAAAACAAAGTTAAAGCCTATTGGCTTTGCCAATGCTTGTTTGCTTTAGCTCGTCCTTTTCTCTTTCAATGCCGCTCAGCTCAAGGAAAGTCTTGCTTACAGGCATTTTATCCCTGCTACTAATCCTTGTCATTAAAGGCTTCACCTTCCTGTGTAAACCGACGATTTTGCGTCCAAAAATGGTCCTCCTCCACCTGAAGCATCTTTACGTTGACATAACCCTACCCAGCAGCTCCATAAGCAGCCACCAAAACTCATTTTGCATTATAAACTGCAATAATACATTTAATTGTAATATTATGTACATCAGCAACAAAATTAAAAACTGAACCCAAGGACTCTAATACTTTCAGCCTTCTCTCATTATGAGAGTAGCCCAGCAAACTGAAATATCAAAAGATAAGCAAAGCTCTTTTTCTTTTATGATTATTTATTGAAAACCCCCCTGCTATTGTTAGATTGTGGGCCCAATGTAAACACAAATGATTTATAGAGATTGGTTATAAGATCTCGATTCCTCACAACCCTTACATAATAGCATGATAGTCAATCATCTTCTTAAGGCCATTTGCAGCCCTATATAACAGTATTGTCCACATAGAGCAGTACTGGAGCAGTTTTATTGTACATTCTAGGCATATCCTGGCCCTCTGTTCTCAGATCTTCATCCAAAGTATGGGTATAGAGAATAAACAGCAAAGGGGGCAATATGCATACTGGTGTTCTCCACACCCTAAACTGAAACTATTTGACCCCTCCTCTTTCAGCCCACACGCCACCAATTCTTTTACGTCCATATCTAAAAAGAGAAAAAGTTAACAATCGCCTCATCTGTGCCCAATTCTTTTAGGATGCTCTTCTCTTTAGATCCGGTCACTTTGTTAAAAGCCAATGAGAGTTCCATAAATTCTAATGAATTGATCCTTCCAGGACATGTATATTTTTGCGGATAATCATGTGTAAGTTCCAACATTGTTTTAGAACACCCATGACCTGTCGAAACTGATGTTGGCAGTCAATAATGATGGTATTTCCATTGCCCATTCTAGAACTCTATCCATCAAGATTCTACCAATAATCTTAACACCGGAATCACTTAAAGATTTTGTTTTTTTAAACATCAGGATGACTTTAGAGGAAGACCAGGTGCTGGTATGTTGATGTAGCCTTGGAAGAAGGTACAGGCGTGAGATAAAAGGGGGGCATAATTCACTATTACACGAAATATATAATGGGGAATGTCATAAAGACCTTATTGCAAGAGCTATATTAAGGGCTATGAAAATTGCTGACAAATGTCACGTATCTAAATTCCAGTTACATTAGTAAAATAACACTTTATTAGGTGCTAGGAATTGTAATTGTTTTTAAAATGATCAACCCAATAAGTCTTTGTTAACAGGCTGATGCTTCTTTTCGGTGACATCAAATGGATTATCTCTATTGATGACTTCTCACAAAGAGCATGAAACGTTATTACTAGAAGCTTGCACTAAATAGTCCCTGGCTTTTTCTTGAAGAGCAAATTTCATGTTTTTAACTATCACTTTATAACTCGTTCTGCATCTCTAAACATCTTCCTGGTTTCTAGGATTCTTATTCAAAGCACTTCTTCAACTGTGACTGGCTTTACTGCCATTTTGTCAAACCAGCATGGTGTTACTTGGAAAGGTGGCTTCTTACTGGCAGGGATGCTCATGATAGAAGAAGTAATGCAAGCAACAGTTTCATGACTTACCATTACCCTCGGGACAGGAAGAGATGCCTCTAAACACACCCACATTCCTATGAGGGCCAGAGTTGCAATTTTTTTGTTAACATTTCAGGGTTTAAAAATCGACAACGTAAACATCTTCTGTGATTGATGATGATGCTTACACGGTCTTATAACCCTGTCACGTACGAGGTGAGAGGTCATCTTTATATTGATTATTAACGGGTTTTGATCGCTGAGCAAACTTGGTTAAACTTTAAATTCCATCATGCTCTTCAGTAGGCAATCTTTTATAAATACGTAGTCTGCAGTGCTATAAAACCCCCATGCAGAGAAAGTTGATAGTCCATTTTCAGCATAGAATACATTGTCCATATTAAGTAAATTCCAAGGGGAGAGTAATTTAGCTAATTTTAATTATTTGTATAGTAAAAGGGTACATTTGCCACATAAACAGAAAGATTTAGCATACATGTCTTCAATAAAATCTTGAAATACAAAATGTAAACATAGGTGGCAAGAATTATCTGTCCAGCGATCAAGTTTTATAGCACATATTTTGTATTCAAGCTTTTCCACATAAAGATGTCTTCATTTGTTTGGTTACAGAAACTCAGCCAGCAGGTTTCCCCCTTTGATGGCAGGCAGGACTAGGGACTTTGCAAGTGTAGGAGCCTGGCCTGGCTTATAGTGGGTACCCTGTGTTACTTACACCCTGTGCCAGGTCCAGTTATCCCTTATTAGTAGAATAGAGGTGTTTCTAGCAGCTTAGGCTGATAGAAGGTAGCTATGGCAAAGCAGCTTAGGCTGAACTAGGAGACATGCAAAGCTCCTACTATACCACTTATATCATATGCACAATATCATAAGAAAACACAATACACAGAGTTACTAAAAATAAAGGTACTTTATTTTTATGACAATAAGCCACAAGTATCTAAGTGAGTACCCTCAGTAAGAAGGTAAGTAATATACACAAGTTACATGTACACAAACCCAAAAAAGGTAAGTAAGAGTCAGAAAAGTAATGCAAACAGTGTAGAATTACAATAGGTTGCAATAGGCAAGCATAGGTATAGGGGCAACACAAACCATATACTCCAAAAGTGGAATGAGAATCACGAATGGACCCCAGACCTATGGGAGCTTGTAGAGGGTCACTGGGACTGTAAGAAAACAGTCAGAGTGTCCAAGATACCCCACCCTAAGACCCTGAAAAGTAGGAGTAAAGTACACCTACTACCCCAAAAGAGCACAATAGTCATGATAGGGTGATTCTGCAAGAACCACAAACACCAGCAAAGCACTGAAGACGGATTCCTGGACCTGAGGACCTGCAAGGCAAGGGGACCAAGTCCAAGAGTCGCCATAGTGTCCAGGGGGGGCAGGAGCCCAGGGAACCCTGGATGAAGGTGCAAAGAAGTTGCCTCTGGATGGAAGAAGCTTGGATTTCTGCAACAACAAAGAGGACTAGGAACTTCTCCTTTGGAAGGAAGATGTCTCACGTCGCTATGAAGGTTGCAGAAGTGTTCCATGCAAAAATACCATAAACAAGCCTTGCTAGCTGCAAGGGTTGCAGTAGAGGTTTTTGGGTGCTGCTGGGGACCAGGAAGGACCAGGATGTCGCCCCTTGGAGAAGGAGACAGAGGGGGTGATCAGCAACTCAGAGAGCCCCCACAGAAGAAGGCAGCATCTGCAGAAGTACCTGAACAGGCACTTGGAAGATTTATGAACCAGAGCTGGCTCAGAGTCACAAAGGAGGTTCCCACGACGCCGGAGGTCAACTCAGAGGGTTGAGCACTGCAGGACGGAGTGCTGGGGACCCAGGCAAGGTTGTGCATGAAGGAAATCCTGGAAGAGTGCACAGGAGCCGGAGCAGCTGCAAATCACACAGTACACAGGTTTGCAGTCTAGCGTGGGGAGGCAGGGACTTACCTCCACCAAACTTGGCCTGAAGGATCACTGGACTGTGGGAGTCACTTGGATAGAGTTCCTGTGTTCCAGGGACCACGCTCGTCAGGATGAGAGGGGACCCAGAGGACCAATGATGCAGTCTTTTGGTGCCTGCGTTAGCAGGGGGAAGATTCCGTCAACCCACGGGAGATTTCTTCTTGGCTTCCAGTGCAGGGTGAAGGCAGATGACCCCCAGAGCATGCACCACCAGGAAACAGTTGGGAAAGCCGGCAGGATGAGGCGCTACAATGTTGCTGGTAGTCGTCTTGCTACTTTGTTGCGGTTTTGCAGGCGTCCTGGAGCAGTCAGCGGTCGATCCTTGGCAGAAGTCAAAGAGGGAAGTGCAGAGAAACTCTGGTGAGCTCTTGCATTCGTTATCTGAAGAATTCCCCAGAGGAGAGACCCTAAATAGCCAGAAAAGGAGGTTTTGCTACCAAGAAAGGAGGATTGGCTACCAAGAGAGGTAAGAGCCTATCAGAGGGGGTCTCTGACGTCACCTGCTGGCACTGGCCACTCAGAGCAGTCCAGTGTGCCCCCAACACCTCTGTTTCCAAGATGGCAGAGGTCTGGGACACACTGGAGGAGCTCTGGGCACCTCCCCTGGGAGGTACTGGTCAGGGGAGTGGTCACTCCCCTTTCCTTTGTCCAGTTTCGCGCCAGAGCAGGGCTGGGGGATCCCTGAACCGGTGTACACTGGCTTATGCAGAGATGGGCACCATCTGTGCCCATCAAAGCATTTCCAGAGGCTGGGGGAGGCTACTCCTCCCCAGCCCTTCACACCTATTTCCAAAGGGCGAGGGTGTAACACCCTCTCTCAGAGGAAATCCTTTGTTCTGCCTTCCTGGGCCAGGGCTGCCTGGACCCCAGCAGGGCAGAATCCTGTCTGAGGGGTTGGCAGCAGCAGCAGTTGCAGTGGAAACCCCGGAAAGGCAGTTTGGCAGCACCCGGGTTCTGTGCTAGAGACCCAGGGGATCATGGAATTGTCCCCCCAATACCAGAATGGTATTGGGGTGACAATTCCATGAACTTAGACATGTTACATGGCCATGTTCGGAGTTACCATTGTGACGCTATACATAGGTAGTGACCTATGTATAGTGCACGCGTGTAGTGTTGTCCCCGCACTCACAAAGTCCGGGGAATTTGGCCTGAACGATGTGGGGGCATCTTGGCTAGTGGACGTTATTTCACTCAGGCTGCAGTGGCAGGCCTGTGCAAGAATTGTCAGAGCTCCCTATGGGTGGCAAAAGAAATGCTGCAGCCCATAGGGATCTCCTGGAACCCTAATACCCTGGGTACCTAAGTACCATATACAAGGGAATTATATGGGTGTACCAGTGTGCCAATGAGAATTGGTAAATTTAGTCACTAGCCTGTAGTGACAAATTTAGAAAGCAGAGAGAGCATAAACACTGAGGTTCTGGTTAGCAGAGCCTCAGTGATACAGTTAGGCACCACACACGGAACACATACAGGGCACATACTATGAGCACTGGGGTCCTGCCTAGCAGGATCCCAGTGACACAGGGGCTAAAACATACATCCATACTGTGAAAATGGGGGTAACATGCCAGGCAAGATGGTACTTTCCTACAGCAAGGCAATCAAATAGTCTGTTTGGGTTTGCTGGAGCCCCGTTGAGGTCCCAGAAAGGAGTATTTACTCTCCTATTTCAGGTTCAACAGCCACCAGCGCACAAATGAGACACAATCACTTTTCTCACCTATTGAGGTCCACTGAATCTTTGGACCTGGCGAAGAGTCAGTAGTCAGAAACATTCAATCACAAACCATTGACATTATTCCATAACATTTCTGAACATCATAAACAATTTAACTCTAAATCAAACTACAAACAGAATAAAGTTTCAAAGCGTAATTACATTCCCAAAATCAATGTCACATAAATGCTGCAGAAAACTAAGTTATAAACATACATGAAAATCATAGGCTGACCAACATGTCTGAAAAGATTTAGCCTAATAAACATTAATACTGTTAGACGCTCCAGAAAAATTATGTAGATTAGCAACAGAATAATATGAACATTCTTACCGGATTTCAAAGCAGATGATGGTGTCATCAGTAAATCATCAAAATACAGCTTCAACAAATAATTTCAGAGCTGGGTCGTTCCTAACACTAACCAGAATTGAGACTTGCATGTTTGGGAACGGGCTAACACATGCGGGCAGTAACAAAAATAAAAAATAAAAAATAATAATTAAGATAACATATAACTAAAATAACCCACTACAAGAATATGCTGGTTTAAGTTACTAACTGAAAGGGAAACAAGAAACCACATTTAGTTATACGTCTCCTCATGGGTCATCAGACAGTGTTGATTCATCGAGACAGAGCGTTCACCATCTTCTGGCGTCGGTTGACAGCAGCATCAGATCAGTGCAGAACACGAGCTGCACACAGGACAGATCAGCAATTCAGAATTAGTTGGCCTTATTAGTACTGAACCACATAACAGAATTGGGCAGTTAAGACTATGATGAGAAAACTCATCAGGAAACTTAAGGAAACCGAGTGTAAGAGAGCAGACTTAAAGAGACATTAACTGACTCCAAGAAGGTTCAGAAGGGAACTCTCTCTAAGGCTTTCAGGACAGACTGACTTCAAGCAGGTTCTGAGGGGGACAGACTTCTGTTCCAAAGTTCTTCACTAATTAAAATAAACAAAAAATATTTGATTGGTCCTTCAGGTGGGCACATACTAGGCATCAGTTTAGGCATCCAGTTATTGCAGATGGCATCACCAAGTTCTGTTACAATCAGAAATGTTCTCAGCAAATGTACGTTGTCATCTTCCTCTGGTCACAGGGTTCTGCCAAAATATTACATTGTCTAAAAATCTGCTACTAACAGATTCCTTTCACATGATCCACAATAAACTAAACTAATATTCTTTCACATGAATACTGTAGCGTCCTGCTGCATTCAACAGCTAGAACAAATATTGATACCTTATTGTATCTGAAACATGTCTCTTCTCTTTGGAATTAAATAGAACATTCAACATTACATTTGCTGCCTAGAGAAAGAATTCAGAGGAGACAAAATGAACAAATAGTTTTTCCACTATTGCCTGCAAAATGAATCTTAAGGCCTAGTCAAGTTAAGAAACCCAAAATGCACAGTCATACATTTAATACATTAATAAAATATATTGTGAACCCATAAATTCAAATCAAATATGCAAAGCAAATTTTTTAGGTAAAACATAATTAATGTTATGTCAAAGCAGTTTTAAACGCGTATTTATTTTCTAAACACATAATTCATTGTGAAGTCCATTTATTTCAATGTGTATTTATTCCTATTCAGTAAATACTCATGATACATTTTATTTCTACTGTTTTACTTAAAAATAATACTTTCATGTTAATAATTATTAATAATTGATAACGAACTTGGCACCCACTTAGCCTGTCTTGCATGATTATTTCCCACAAAAGCTTCCAACTTAAAGTCAACATTCAAGCCTATTGACTGGACACTAGTTTCACTGTTGGAGTGTGAAAGAGAATCGTTGGAGAAAGCATGGTATGGCCCTAGCAAGTCCTCCTTCATCCCCCAGATTGCATACCTCATGGGTTTTTGATAATCTGCTGTGCACCGTAAATTTGAGATACATTCAATGTATAAATGTTATGTGTCTTTACTTTATGTTTAAATATCAATAAAATATATTTAACAAAAAAATATATATTAATAATTCACTCAAAATACAAAAGCACAATCTTTTCTTGCTAAACGTGGTGTCAGAATAAAAATATGAATGGTGGTCACTTGGCTCACTGTAATTCAAACGTGTACATTTTCATTTCTACATTATTTTCTCTGTCAGGTCTTTAAAAATATGGATTTATTAGCTGCCATATGCTACTTCTATGCCACTAATTTGTTAAAAAAACGTGATCCCTCTGCGGCTCCATGTGGGCTCTTCTGCCCTAGTTGGGTGGGTATTATTCCAGAAATTAATTTGATGTTTCACACTGTTACAATAATGACTAACATGTCTGTGTTCAACAAGGAAATCAGTTTGTTCTATGTTATGTGAAATAGTTGGCATCAATATTTAAGGAGTCACCCTTCTCTGTACAGCAGACTGCATGGGACTTCTGTGCCCAGTATTCCTTTTTCTGGGATGACCTCTGTTTATATACCGATGCCAACTATTGGACATAGTATGAAGCAAACTTGATTTCGTTACCATAGAGACATGTTCATCATTATTGCAACATTGTGAAAACATCCAATTTATTTCATCACCTCATTAGTCAACCTTAAAATTAAACGGACTATTCAGTTGCTTGCATCCCATTGCACGTGCTCGCCTAGAGTGTTTCTATCCAGGCGACGCCTTGCTTCCTCGTGACCATCGGACTTTCTCTTTATAGCAGGCAAAGGCAGGCTTGCTTCCTGCTATTTTTTTGTTTCGGTCGGCCTTGTAAATAACTAGGTCATCCGTTTGCCACTTGTGTTTGAGCTGCAACCTTCTTTCACTTTGGGTGCCCTGTTATTTTGGCATATTTCTTAAGTTCAGCATCTTTAGTTGAACCAAGTAACCCACTTTGTAACGCTTTTTGCCTGTCTGGGATAAGGAGCTACTTTTCTTGCTTAGATTACATTCTTCTTAATTCACACAACATGGGCTGCATCAGAAATCGACTTTGTAGGCATACAGGAAAATGGCAGATCTTTAGAAAACACCAACTGGGTGACAGTAGCTGAATTGTGGCTTTATCAAGCCTAACCAACAACGAGCCATAAAATATTTTACCCCAAGCTGTGGGCGTGAAAGCCCAATTCACCGGTTAAAAAAACTAACATCACTTTAATTAGGCCTGTATTAAAGAAGTCATCATCGTCACCTCGGACGGATGCTGTTGCATGGTGTATTACACCTCTTAATTGGAAGGGAGTTTCCATCTATGGTTCATGCCCTAAAATTTCTGTAACTGTGATCTCGATTATGATTGAGACCTGGAATTATCGAAAAAGCTTCCATTTATGCGGCACCAGCACATGGAGTAATTGCAGTGTATCGTCCCCCAGAAGGCCCGACAAATGCCTCTCTGCCGTGCAGCAGACCTGAGAAGTATTGTCTGTGCCCATTGTGCCGGTGGGTTCTTTTCGGAGACTGCCAGTCGGGGCGCCACTGGCGATCGTGTGTTTCAGATAATGGCCCCAGTCTGCTGGTGACTGGCCTGAGACCAACGCGCCTCTTGTTCTTAGTAATTACCTAATAGCCACCAGATGCCAATGAATTTGGGTCGCTTATTCTCACCTGGGGAGATTGTTATCTGCGACCTAGAAGTGGGGAAGGCAGCACCTCGGCGGTAAGGCTAGACTCAAGGGGACGCTGCACTGTTCCAGATGTATTCATGCATTACAGGAGGTTTGTTCAGCTGACGTCGCCGCTTCCGACCTCTTGAGGGCCATGGAATATTTACAAGTGATCCTAAATATGGGATTCTTACCCGAACATTTGTAGACATTAATTAAGCACAAAACTAAGGCCTAAAACCATCTTTAGGATGCAAAAGTGCATTGTTGTCAATAAGCAAATGTGATTGATTGAAATACTTTATTTCGGCGGTTTGCCCTAAAAGCATGCATAAAAAAATACATCATACAAAACAATACATTAATAAATATAGAATTATATATTACTAACATAAAAACAGTAAAAATGAAATTCTAATAAAAGACAGCAAAGACTAATCAATCTCTAGCCTTCTAAAGTGCTCCATTTCTTATATACCCTATATTGCTTGTCACACTATATTACTACAGTGATCTCTGTGAGTTTTTTTTTAGCTCCACATAATCAGCTTATAAATCCTTAAAACCTTTTCGGCAATTAAAAACACCAGTTTAAAACGTTTATGCCCCTCCTACACTATCACTGATGATCATTCAGAGCATGGCTTCAATGTTAGCTATGGAACTAACCCACTATCGATCCTCGTAAAGTGGCAGTGCAACAACGAACCTATCAAGGGCCTTACTTTACCAGAGTCCTTAAACTTCATGTGGAATAACTCTCCCAGCCCCTACACATGCCCCCTCCCGAGCCACAGCCCTGTCTCTTCTGATCCACACACCCAGGAGAAAACGGCTCACAGGATAGACTAAAGTCTTGTCTGTACTTGTCTTAAACAGGCGCATCACCACTCGATAATCCCAAATCTCCAGGGATAAGCAAACTGGCCTAAGCTACCGCCGCCTTAAGGTTCGATGCCCAGGGCAGACAATAACAATATGATTGACCGTTTCAGGCTTAGATTTACACAGGGGGCATAAAACAGATGGCCCATCTCCTCGCCACGAACTACAGAAAGCGTTTAAGGGCAAGCAGCCGTATCTAAATCGCAGATACAAACTTTTTGCCCTAGGTGGAGTAGCATAGTCCAGGAAATCTTCAAATTTGGGCACAACTTTGAATTCCAGATATGTTTCTGTGAGATGACCCAGGTTAGCCCTATATTGTTGGTGCTCCCTAATAAACTGCCAGTAAGCCACATTAACTACCTGTTTGTCTTCACAGCAGATTTGGTCCAGCTGTTCCCAAAGTGCCTCAAGCTTCAAATTTTTAAACCATGCGAAGACAAAGCCCAGCCAAGCGACTTTCCGAGCTAGGTCTAGCTTTACCAAGTGTCTTAGACATGCACTATACGTGGCCAACTCGGGGGTAGACCAAACCTTTACCCAATATAGTAGAATAGCCGTACTTGGTTAACCACTCAATTAATACCCATATCATATCTCAAGGGTATAAGCGGGGTACTAGGTAGTATGGCCGCTAGTGCCCAAATAAAATTGTTTTCAGCTATCTCTATCCTATGTGAGTTAGCATACCCCCATATTTCTGCTCCATAGGTTGCTGCATTGAGGGCCTTAGCTCAATAAGCCTCGAGAGCTGGTGAGATAGAGCAAGTGTTTGTGGCTCTGCAGAATCAAAGAATGGTGTTATATCTATATGCTAGGGTTAGGGAACTTTTTACTACATGGAGGTCCCATTTAAATTTTTGGGGACAAGGTGATGCCTAGATAATCAAATTTTGACACCCTTTCAAGGTTAGAATCACCCACTTTTATGCTCCTCGTTCTTACTGTAGAATTTTCAAAGACCATAAACTTGGTCTTAGAGCAGTTTATCTCCATCCCCCTTTCTCTACAAAAGGACTTGAATTTTAACACCAGATTTTGCAGTCCCATTAGAGACTTGGAAATTAGCAGTGAGTCGTCTGCAAACAGAAGGATGGGGATTTTCCCATCACAAATGGTAGGAGAATCATTTATACACTGCCCAAGATATTCAGTGATGTCATTCATATATAGATAAAAAAGCGTAGGGACCAGCACACAACCTTGTCGAACCCTCCGGCCTATCGGAATTCTAGATGTCACTTCTCCTTGCCCACCTCAGCGGACCTGGGTGTAGTTTCCACAATGTAGTCTAATCAGGAGGTCCACTAGACTACTAGGGACTCCCGTATTCCTTAGAACTTGCCACAATTCTTTACGTGGGATTAAGTCAAAAGCAGCTCGCAGATCAACAAAGGCTACATATAACCTCTGACGTTGGAGGAGGACCTGTTTCCAGTACAATACTGAAAACCTAAATACCTGATCGATGGTACTTGTCTTGGGCTGAAATCCTGCCTGCAACGGCGAGAACATCTCTACGCTAGCCGCCCAGCCTAACAGTTTGTCAATAACCTGCCTAGCAAATATTTTTTGGAGATTATCCAGCAGGCTAATAGGGCGATAGTTCGCAGGGCAGCTCGTGTTTCCTTCTTTAAACACAGAAATAATTTCTGGCCCTTTCCAGGTATCCGGCATTCTGCCTCCCCTTACAATTGCAGTAGATAGACAATTTATGAACCCTGCCCACAATTATGGTTGAGACTTGAATAGGTCTCTGGGAATTCCATCCAAGCCTGGAGCTTTAAGAGGTTTCAGACTATCAATAGCTGCCAGCGTGTCTTCTATTGAAACTATCTACCTAACCTGCCTCACCCAAAGCTATACAAGGGTTCTTCCCCCCTAAGGCTATATTAAGGTCTTCTGAGGGGCACCCTGTGTGTTGATGTGGGGTACCACCAGAGGCCTCCCCCTTATTATTTACACTCACCGAATATAAAGCACCAAAGTGCCCCTCCCACTTATCTGGTGCAATGTTACAGCGCCTCAAAGTATCCAGTTCACCAGTTCCATCTGATATTATGGCCCAGAAGGCACGATTATCTCTTAGCTTCAGTGCCTTGAGTAGCTTTTGCCAGCTTTCATAATCTCTTTCTTTCCTTGCCACCCTTTGAGCCTTTTTATACATTGCTAGTGCGTACTTAATATTTGCTCAATTACACTCCCTTATGGCAGTTACCAACGCCTGCTTAGTCATCCTAAAACCCGATTAAACCAATGTGGATGTTTTGCTCCCGACTTATGGCTGCCTCGGTATTCACTAGAGAAAATCAATTTAAGTTTATCAAACAGTAGACCATGAGTTTTTAAAAAAAGATTTGAGTCCAAATGCAGATCTTCAAATTTGTCTAAAAACTGCATGAACCACTGATAGATCGCAGCATGTGCTTCTCGATCAGCCAGGACTCTAGGCCATGTTACTCGTCACTGATTATTAGAGATACTGGGTTCCATCAGGTCTGAAAGTCCCCAGTTGGGAGACCTAACAAATTTCCCTCCATTAAGTCATACTGCTAGCGGGCGATGGTCACTCTCAGGGATGCTAAGTACCTCCATATCTACCAGATCCGGCCATAATCGCTCATCCAACAAGATATAATCAATCACACTCCTCTGGTGCCCCCTTCTAAAAGTGGGCACTCGCACTTGATCCGAGTTTGCTCTCCCATTACAGGCATGTAGCCCGTGGGCCGCCACCATTGCCACTATCTGCAGGGCCATGTGGGAAAGATTACCTATTGGCCTACCTACCAGCTGTGGGATACCCCATTCCTCATCATTTTCCCTGATTACCATGTTGAGGGCAAGACACGGTTCAAATGAGGTATTGAAGTCTCCAGCCACTATTAGGCTAGACTTATTTTTATAAGTTTCCACTAGCGTTTCAAGCATTGCCAAAACAAGGACTCTCTGTTTGCTGGCAAAGTACGTGCATACACATTTAATATAACCAAGGTTAATCTCCTTGGAAATCGTAAGCTAATGCCCATTAAGTCGGGGGAGTCTATCCTCAGTAATTCATGCCTACACACTATGGCCCTCATTACAACCCTGGCGGTCGGTGATAAAGTGGCGGTAATACCGCCAACAGGCCAGCGGTAATTACCGCCAAATTATGACCATGACGTTGAGAACTCAGATAGACAGCCACTTTACCACACCGACCGCTAGGGTGAAAACAACAGCCAGCACGGCGGTAGCTGCCATCAGCCAGGCAGAAGTCAATGTTCCACCCACCATATTAAGACTCTGGAAACCGCCATCTTTTCCGGGGTGGTACCCATGACATCAAAAGCCTGGCGGAAATACTACACAGAAGGGAAAGGACTCACCATTGGAGACACAGGGAAGAACTATGCCCCCATGGAGCCTGAACTTCATATATTCCAGATGATTTTCTACGTCATGCTCCACCACGAACACCAACGACGGCGAAGATGACCATGGTGAGTACAGCCACCTAGTACACAGGGGAGGGAGAAAAAAGAGAGTCACACACACATGGACAACGCACATCCCCACCCCCAACACCATACACACAATCAGCTGCAGTAATAAAACATATTTACCCCGTACTCCTGATGAATAATGCAAGGACTACAGGATTGTGCAAAAGTAAGTGTAATAATAACAACACAGTAGAAATATGAAAATGCAATGTAATGGTATATACAAGTGTACAGTTCAAGGGACACTGCCCAGTCCACATTGTGCGTGGGCCACAGGGCCACAGGTTAATGTCCAAGGCCCCACTTGTCACCCGCGCCAACACTTAGAGAACACAGCAGGGGCATCAGTTGGTAAATAGGCAGGCACCTCAACCGGCAGATGAAACAAGACCACTGGTTTTGGAGGGGGCAACACATCCTGTGCTTGGTCCTGGGGAGTGCAAGGCCACAGTCTCTCTTAGGTCGGTGACTTGCCCACTGGTTCTGGACGGAGCAACATGCCCTGCGCTTGATACTGGGGGTGCAAGGCCACAGTCTTTCAGGTGAGTGACTTGCCCACTGGTTCTGGAGGGGGCATCATGCCCTGTGCTTGGTCCTGGGGAGGATGGGGTTGGTGGGTGACTTGCCCACTGGTTCTGGAGGGGGCATCATGCCCTTTGCTTCTGATCCTGGGGAGGCTGTGGTTGGTGGGTGACTTGCCCAAGTTCTGGAGGGGACATTGTGCCCTGTGTATCTGATCCTGGGGAGGCTGGGGTTGGTGGGTGACTTGCCCTCTGGTTCTGGAGGGGGCCTCGTGCCCTGTGCTTCTGATCCTGAGGAGTGCAAGGTCACAGTCTCTCAGCTGGGTGTCAAACCCACAGGATTTGCGGGGGCCAAGCCGCACAGCAGCCCATTGAGGCAGTGACGGCTGCTCAGTGGTGGTGGTGCTGCTGCTGCTGGTGGTGGTGGGGGGGAAGCTCCAGCCCATCCCCTGCTGCCCTCAGATGGCTGCCTACTGGTGGTGGTGGTGCTGCTGCTGGTGGGGGGAAGCTCCAACCCATCCCCTGCAGCCTCGGATGGCTGCACAACTATGGTTGGTGGTCGGTGCTCCGATTGAGTCCCTGCACCAGACCCCTTGTCCTTCCTGCCTGCTGGTGCTGGCTCCTTGTCTTTCCTGGCAGCAGCTGGGACAGGCACCTTGCTCTTCCTGGCAGCAGCTGGGGATGGCTCCTTGCCCTTCCTGGGAGCATCTGGGGATGGATCCTTGCCCTTCTGGGCAGCAGCTGGGACAGGCACCCCTTCTTTGAGGCTGCCTCGTGCCCTGGATCCTTCCCACCACGAGTGGGTGTGGAGACTACTGGGACCGTGGACTGGGTTGCTGAGGTGCTTGCCTGGGTTTTTGCCACACTGGCCAGATGTAAAGGACGGGGGAAGGGGTTCGGAAGAGGTCAATGGTGGAGTGGAAAAGCTTCTTAGGGGCATTGGGCGGGAAGAGGGAGAAGGTTTGGGAGTGGAGCAAGAGGGAGTGGTTGTAGGAGGTGTCTTTCTGCTGTGTTTGGGTACAGGTGCATGGGCTGGATGCTGTTGTGAGGTGGATAGCTGTTGGGTGTCTGGGTGCTTGTGTTTGGGTACCTTGGGGGGAGGGGCCCACACAGCCCTGACCAGTTGTGGATGCCTATGAGTTAGGTAGCAGGATTATCACTTCAGAACTCTGGCCAACATTGGACCTACTCTGCAATGTCAGCCCTGGCCTAGGGGCACCCACTGACACACATCCCCCACCAGGATACCACCCTACCATGCGTAAGTTGTAATGATGGGCACTGTGATCACCCTTTTGTGGCTGCTGCTGTGATGCCCTCAAGCGCCCATCCAGCTCCGGATAGGCCACCGCCAGTATGTGGGTCATCAGGGGGGTCAGGGTTCGACGGGCACCCCTTCCTCGTTGGGAGGCCATCCCCAGCTGGGCCTCCATTGTCTTTCGTGCCCAGCGTCTCAGGTCCTCCCACCGTTTCTGACAGTGGGTGCTCCACCTGCCGTAGACACCCAAGGTTCCACTCGTCCTTGGCGATGGCACGCCATATACCCTTCTTTTGATGGGCACTGACGTGCAGACAAATACACACAGGAAATGGTATCAGTGAGACCGTCCTGCCTGTTACACTTATGCCCCCTATACCCCTTCACATCGCCATTTACACACACATGGCCCAGCACACAAGCTGTACGCCGCACAGGGGACATCCACCCACCTCCCCTACACGAGGCCTTCACATACACCACTCCATGCATTCATGCCACATGCATCGTGCTCACTGTGTACTCACCTGTTGGACTGGAGGCCCATACAGCAGTCCATTCTGGGTAGGACCCCATCCAACAGTCACTCCAACTCTGCCAAAGTGAAGGCAGGAGCCCTTTCCCCAGTCACACGAGCCATGGTATGTTTCAGACACAGGTCACAGCAGCACACGCAGTGTAGGTCCTCTCCTATGGAAGGTCGGGTAGCAAGAGAGTGATCAGATAGAAAATGGCGGTCATGTCCACCGTGGTGCATACCGTCACCACCGGCATACATCACCATTGACCGCTATACCCCATCGGGCCCAATGTTAACCAATGAGGGGTTGCGTGGCGGTTCCCGACGGCCTACCGCAACGGCGCACAATGTCAGCGGAATTACCTCACTTCCACTTCTCCCTCCACAAAGGACAGGCGGACACCATTTCAGGGGGGGGTCAGGGCCTGGATAATAACTGCATCACAGTTAAAAACTGGACATACAGGACAAATACCACTTACCCATTACAAATTAACATCATGCATTGTACTGTTGTGGCTCCGATGTTCAGTTTGTGATTGGCTCCTCACTCTTTTGTCCCTTAGACTGTAACCTCTGTGAATGAATAGGAAATGGAGACATACCCCCATGTACAGAGCCCTGGTGGACTTGGCAACAATGGAGGACAGGCACATTATCCTCACCTATAGACATAACAGGGCCACAATCACAGAGCTGTGTGCCCAATTGGAGCCTGACCTGATATCTGCTATCCTTCTCCCCCCTGGAATCCCCCCACATGTGCAAGTCCTATCTGTGCTCCATTTCTTGGAAACTGGTTCTTTCCAAGTGACAGTGGGCTTGGCAGCAGGAATGTCACAGCCAATGTTCTCAATAGTGCTGACCAGAGTGTTGTCTGCCTTGACGAAACACATGTGCAGCTATATTGTATTCCCCCAGGTGGAGGATTTGGCCACAGTGAAGGGTGACTTCTATGCAATGGGACATATCCCCAACATAATTGGGGCAATTGATGGAACACATATTGTATTTGCCCCCACACCCCCCAGCAAAAAGAACAGGTGTACAGAAATCAAAAGAGTTTCCACTCGATGAATGTCCAGATTGTGTACTTGGAGGACCGATACATCTCCCATGTCAATGCTAAGTATCCAGGGTCGGTGCATGATGCCTTTATCCTGAGGAATAACAGCATCCCAAATGTGATGGCCCAACTACAGAGGCACAGTGTGTGGCAAATAGGTGAGCCCTAGTTCCCACCCAGTAGATGTTGGTGTGTGGGTATGGTGTGGGCCATCTAGGATAGTGTGTGGCTAAATGTTGTCCCTCGATATTTGCAGGTGACTCAGGTTACCTCAACCTATCATGGCTACTGAGCCCTGTGAGGAATGCCAGGACCAGGGCAGAAGAACGTTACAATGAGACACCTGGGTGAACAAAAAGGATAATTGAACGGACCTTTGGCCTCCTGAAGGCCAGGTTCAGGTGCCTGCACCTAACTGGGGGATCCCTGTGCTACTCACCCAAGAAGGTCTGCCAGATAATCGTGGCATGCTGCATGTTGCACAACCTTGCCTTGAGATGCCATGTGCCTTTTCTGCAGGAGGAGGAGGCTGGAGATGGCCTTGTGGCACCAGAAGACCCTGTGGACAGTGAGGATGAGGAGGCAGAGGATGAGGACAACAGAACTGCAGTGATTCGACAATACTTCCAATGACACACAGGTAAGACAGTGTTACTTCACATTTCATTGTCATTATTTAGATTATCTTTGGCACTGACATGCTGTTATTTCCCACTTCTATGCCCACTCACTGTACCCTTTGGCAACTCATTTTGCAGATGTTGGTGCCCCACTATCGCTCCTGGTGTGATCACTGCAGCCAACTACAGGTCTTTCCTCTTTGAACATTACTCTACATTTGAATTGCAATGTATGAACTGGGGTTAAACGAATACATACTAAAATAAGTTTGACATACTCCATACATGTATTTTTTCAAAGGGTGTTTAAGTGCTAAGAAGTAGAGTAGCAAGTGCATTGGGATGGGGTGATGATGGAGGAAAGTCCAGGGTATGGTTCCAGTCTATTTGTAGCACAGGTGCATTGTCCATGGGGACATAGGAAGGGGAGCAATGGCAGTTCAAGGTGGACAGGGTGACAGAGTGGGACACAAGGGTGACAATCAGGAGAGTCTAATTTCCTGGCAGGGGTCCTGGCAATAGTCTCTGGCTTCTGCCTGGATCGCAGGGAACGTTTGCGGGGTGGTTCGCCTTCTGCAGGATGAGGGGTGCTGGTGGCCTGTTGATCCTGTGGCGAGCCTCCTGTCCACTAGCGGCATCGGAAGTGGAAGGCAGTTCAGATGTCTGGCTAGTGGCAGGGGCCCGCTGTTGTGAGGCTGCCTCCCTCATAATGTTGGCCATATCTGCCAGCACCTCTGCTATGGAGACCAGGGTGGTGTTGATGGCCTGCAAGTCCTCCCTGATCCCCTGGTACTGTCCCTCCTGCAGCCATCTGTTCTCCTGCCGCGTTGTCCAGGATCTGGCACAGCGTATCCTGGGAATGTTGGTAGGCTCCCAGGATCTCTGCAAATGCCTCCTGGAGAGTCGGTTCCCTGGGCCTTTCCTGCCCCTGGCACACAGCACTCATCCCAGTTTCCCTGTTTTCCTGTGCCCCTGTCCCCTGAACCGTGTGCCCACTGCCACTGATCCCAGGTCCCTGATTGTCTTGGGTATGAGGGGTGCCCTGGGGTCCCTGTAGGGGTGGACACACTGCTGGTTGACGTGTCCTGGGGACAGAGGTATGGGTATGCTGGGTGGGTGCTGTGGTGGTGTTTCCAGATGGCGGAGGCTCTGTGGTTGTCTGGGACTGTGTCTGGGTAACCGACTGTCCAGATGTCCCTGATGGGCCAGGTTGGTCATCCAGATCCAGGCGACTAGAGTTGCTGTCATCACTGTGGGCCTCTTCCGTTGGGGGAATGGATAGTGCTGGCAACTCTTTGCCGCTGACGTTGGCTGGGATACAGGTGGGGATGTAAATGCAGTGTTATTGTTTCTGTGTATGACATATTGTGTATCAGTGGGTTGCCCTCTTTGTTTGTATTTGCCCTGGCAGCTTTCACTTGTGTACGTTGGTATGTGGTGGGATAGCTGATTCTAGTGTGTGTACTTTAGTGATAGGTGTCCATGCTGGTCTGTGAGTGGTGTCTATGCATTGGTATGGCATGCAGGGCTTGGCATTGGGATGAGTGAGATGTGATGGTGGGGGGTGTGGGACGTGGTGATGTGATGGGAGTGAGGGTGAGGGTGGGGGTATGTATTGGCATGCAAGTAGGGGGGTAGTAGAAGTATAGAGGTGACTTACCAGAGTCCAGTCCTCCTGTTACACCGGCCAGGCCCTCGGGATGCATGATTGCCAAGACTTGCTCCTCCCATGTTGTTAGTTGTGGGGGAGGAGTTGGGTGGTCCACCGTCAGTCCTCTGTACAGCTAGTTGATGTCTTGCTGCAATGGAACGTACCTTCCCCCGTAGGTCATTCCACCTCTTCTTGAAGTCGTCCCTTGTTCTAGGGTGCTGTCCCACGGTGTTGACCCTGTACACGATCCTCCGCCAAAGCTCCATCCCCCTAGCAATGCATATCTGCTGCACCCGTGCTCCGAATAGCTGAGGCTCTACCTGGGTGATTTCCTCCACCATGACCCTTAGCTCCTCCTCTGAGAATCTGGGGAGTCTTTGTGGTGCCATAGGTGTTGTGTGAGTTGTGTAGGTGAGAGTGTGTTGGGTGATGTGTTGGGGTGTGTGATGTGGGGTGCTTGGGTGGTGTATAGGTGTAGGTGGTTTGTGGCTCTGGTTTTGTATGTAGTCTTGGTGTCTGTCTCATGCCAATGATTTGTAGTTGTAAAGAGTTGAGGGTAGTGTGGGTGTGTGTTTTATACTGGTGTGGGTGTGTGGGTGTGGTGTGTGTATGGGTGTCAGGTGTGTGTTATTTAAATTGACCAATGTAGGGTTGTTTTGTTTGAGTGTGTGTATTTTGAGCGTGGATGTATGTACCGCCAATGGTTTAGCGCCATTGAATGTCCTCCATGGTGAGTCATGGGTCATAATGTGGTGGGCATTGTTCTGTTGGTGTAACGGTGTGGGTTTTGATACTGCCAGTTTATCACTGACCTTTGGTGTGGCGGACCTGTGTCTGTAGCTGAATAGTGACGGATTGGTGTATGTGTGTCATAATATGGTGAACGGATATCCGTCGCGGCGGCGGTATGTTGGCGGCAGTCAGCATGGTGGTAAGTGGGATTTACCGCAAATGTCATAATGAGGGCCTATGTCATTTCTGACCAAGATCATTAGTCCCCCCATTGCCCGGCCCATTTTCCTTGGTGGCAGGGCCTCAGTGTTATAAGTGGTAAATCCTCTAACAAAGACCTTGTTAACAGCCCAAGTTTCTTGGAACACACAGACATCATATTTCCCTATAAGGGAGTTCCATGCTTTGTCAGCTACCTTAGGGTTCACCCGCCACATTTCAGGAGATCAGTGATAAATTTGTCCTGTATTCAGCCACCTTTTCGGGAGGATCTGAGGTGAGGAGAGAAAAGAAGGTGAAGAATAAAAATAGCTCTAAACCCAAAGGGATCCAGCAACGCTTCATCAGGACCAAAAAGGTCACTTCTCCTCAAGAACCTAAGTAAGGTACAGGTAAGTATATATAATCCGGTGACTTACTTGTCTACTGCACGTCTTGGTCAGTCTATCTCAAATAAAAGTCGCCCATCCCAAATAGAGATTGTGGTACCCTAGGAGTACACAGAATTCTCATCAAAAGCACAGAATGCGGCGCTGTCAATGGTCGTCACGGACCTACCCCGACTCCGTGTTCCCTTTGTGACCAATAGGATGCGAAACATGTTGACCCTTGAACAGAGGGGTTTGGATAGTGTCCTCTCCCCACAACCACATTCTTGTGAGAGTGCATAGGAGCATCATCTTTTTAAGCACTCCAGTTATTTTTAATCTTAGCCTAAACCCGTTTCTGACACATTAAATTATGATGGTTTGGGGTTAGAGCTATTTTTATTCTTCACCTTCTTTTCTCTCCTCACCTCAGTCACCATTTGGTTTCACTTTCAGCACCTCTTCTAATCTGAAGTACTCCAGTTAAGAGCACCCCTTCTTTTGAAGGGCCGCCTGTCAGGCATTGCAGCGCCGGCCTGACGAGGAGCGAGCCCAGTGATGATGCTCTACATCCTCATCCTCCTGTTTAGGTCTAGAGCTCGCCCCCCACGTCCGCAGCACCACCTTGCTGTCTCGTGCCCCTGACCCCCGCCCACGCTGCTGCTAGCATGCTCGAGGCCCTGGTAAGCCTCACTTGACCCGTGTGCCGCTTTTCGCCGTTCTGTAAGTGTTTTTTCCACTGTTTCAGCTCCTTGCCTTTTTGCGCTTCTGCCCCCTTTGTGCCCCTTCTGATTGCTGTATCCCGATTGTAATTTGTGCCATCATTGTATTTTGTGACTGTTTTTGAACTTTTGCCTTTCTGCTTGTGCCTTGTTTTTTCCTGCTTTTTTGCCCCTTGGGCGCTCCCCCTTGCCGATCTCTTCCTTGCCGCTGCCTCCCTGCGGCCCCGCCCCCTCACGCCCCCATTCGCCGCTCCCTCCCACCTCCCAGCTGCTCCTCCCTCCCCCCTCCCTTCTTAATGGCTGGCACTGCGCGTCCGCGCAGCGGGCGCGCTAGAGGCAAGCCCGTCTGCGCCCGTCCACGCCTGGACCGCGCCCAGCACCACCCCCCCAGTCCTCACACCCCCCGCACCACCAGCCTTCGCTACTCGACCAGCGAACTCCTCGACCTTAACCCTGGCTCCTCCACAGCCTGCTTCCAGGCCACCCCGAAGCACACCAAAGGACCCTTCTCCTGCCGCACCTGCAACTTCACCTGCAACAGAACAACAAAGCCTGCAACAATCAACACCAACCACCTGCACTGCATCCTCCTCAACACACGCTCCGCACGAAAGCACGTCATCGAGCTCTGGGACCTACTCGACACCACCACCCCAGACGTAGCCTTCCTGACCGAAACTTGGTCCCAGACATCGCCATCGCCATCCCTGACGGCTACAAGACCACCAGAAGAGATCGCACCAACGGAATCGGTGGAGGGATAGCCATCGTCCACAAATCCACCCTCAAGATCCACACCCACACGGAAGACACCCTCAAGACAGCCGAACACCTCCACTTCCAGATCCACACGGACCCCAACACTACCCTCAGAGGAACCCTCATATACCGACCTCCAGGACCAAGAGCCCCCTTCAGTGACACCATCTCCGACCTCGCAAGCACCCACGCCCTCGCCTCTACGGACTACATCCTCCTGGGAGACCTCAACTTCCACCTGGAGAACAACAACGACGCCAACACCGAATCTCTGACCACCAACCTCTCCAACCTCGGACTCAGACAACTGGTCAACACACCCACCCACATCGCCGGTCACACCCTTGACCCACTCTTCACTGCAAGCAACCACATCTCATTCAGCCACACCTCCGAACTCCACTGGACCGACCACCACTGCGTCCATTTCACTTTCACGAAAAACACCAAACACCACCGCATCCCTCTACCGCCTCACCGCCGCTGGGGAAAAGTCACCGAAGACCAACTAACCATCACCCTCGCCAAGAACCCTCCGCCCGACCCCGCCGACCCGGACTACGCCGACCCGGACTCCGCCGCCATCAACCTCCAACAGTGGATCCTCAACTGCGCCAACATCCTAGCACCACTCAAGAAACCCACCGTCAACCAAGAAAAGAAAAAAGCAGCCTGGTTCACAGATGAACTGATCACCTCCAAACGCAACTGCCAGAAACTCAAGAAAAAATGGATCCTCAAGCGCACACCCGACAGCCTAGCAACCCACAAGGACCAACCGCAAACACCACCAACTGATCCGACTCGCCAAACGCTCCCACTTCACAGAACACCTAAACAACAACGCACACAACAGCAAGGAACTCTTCTGCATCATGAAGGAGCTCTCCAACCCCAACGTCAACGACGTCCCACCATCCCAGAAACTCTGCGACGCTCTCTCCACCTTTTTTTACCAGAAAATCGCCACCATCCACGACAGCTTCAACACCACACCTCCGCTAGACCTCTCCCCCAACAACCCCTCCCACGCCAACCACCTCACCACCTCACCACCTGGACCCATGTAGACGACGCCGAAACCCTAAAGACTATGAACTCCATCCACTCAGGATCTCCATCGGACCCCTGCCCACATCACATCTTCAACAAAGCCGACGCCACCATCGCCCCACAACTCCGCTAGATCATCAACCTCTCCTTCAATACCGCTACCTTCCCAGACAGCTGGAAGCACGCCGATATCCAACCCCTCCTCAAGAAACCCAAGGCTGACCTCAACGACCTCAAAAACTTCCGACCGATCTCCCCCCTCCCCTTCCCAGCGAAGGTCATCGAGAAGATCGTCAACGCACAGCTCTCCCACTACCTCGAAGGCAATTCCATGCTAGACCCCTCCCAATCCGGTTTCAGGCGCAACCACAGCACAGAGACTGCACTCCTCGCCGCCACAGACGACATCAGACAACAAATGGACAACGGCAAAACTTCAGCCCTGATCCTTCTAGACCTATCCGCCGCCTTCGATACGGTCTGCCACCACACCCTACTAACTCGCCTCCACGAAGCCGCAATTCAAGACAAAGCCCTCAACTGGATCTCCTCTTTTCTCTCCGGTAGAACCCAGAGAATCCGACTCTCACCCTTCCGCTCCGAAGCCACCAACCTCATCTGCGGCGTCACCCAAGGCTCCTCGCTAAGCCCAACGCTGTTCAACGTATACATGGCACCCCTCGCACACCTGGCCCGTCAACACAGCCTCAGCATCCTCTCATACGCCGACGACACCCAGCTCGTCCTCTCCCTCACTACAGATCCACACACCGCCAAAGCCAACCTCCACGAGGGTCTGAAATCCATCGCCGAATGGATGAGAAACAGCCGCCTGAAACTAAACTCCGACAAGACGGAAGTCCTCATCCTCGGTCGCTCCCCCTCGGCCTGGGACGACTCTTGGTGGCCCACCGATCTGGGCCCCCCACCCACTCCAGCCAACCACGCACGCAACCTCGGCTTCATCCTCGACTCCACTCTCACCATGTCCAAACAGGTCAACGCAGTCTCCTCCTCCTGTTTCATCACCCTCCGCATGCTCCGCAGAATCTTCAAGTGGATCCCGACGGAAACCAGAAAGACGGTGACCCAAGCCCTCGTCAGTAGCAGACTTGACTACGGCAACGCACTCTACAAAGGCATCCCAACAAAAGAAATCCAACGACTCCAACGCATCCAGAACGCATCCGCCCGCCTGATCCTCGACATACCCTGCCGAGGCCACATCTCCCACCACCTGAAGGACCTCCACTGGCTCCCAGTGGACAAGAGGATCACCTTTAAACTCCTGACCCACGCGCACAAGGCACTACACGACACCGGACCCACCTACCTGAACAACAGACTCAACTTCTACGCTCCCTCCCGCCAACTCCGCTCTGCCAACCTATCCCTCGCCATCGTTCCCCGAATCCAGCGCAAGACCTCCAGCGGCAGATCCTTCTCCTACCTCGCCGCCAAGACCTGGAACTCACTCCCAACCTCCCTACGCCAGACCCAGGACCTCCTCACCTTCAGGAGACTCCTCAAGACATGGCTCTTCGACCGATAGCAGCTACCCCACTCCCCCAGCGCCTCGAAACCCTAACGGGTACATAGCACGCTTTATCAATTTAATGATTGATTGATTGATTGATTGATTGAGGGCTCTCTTTGCTCCTGAATTAGCTCCCCTGTATTTGTATTTTCACTTTGTGTCGTTTTGGGAACAGTGTACTTTACAATTTATAGAACATAAATCAAAGGTGTCAGTATGCAAACACACAGACCCAGCTTCCTCAGATCCACTGCCCCGGTCTCCTACCCATTCCTCATCACCCACACGGTGTCCACTACTTGGGCGTTGGAAAAGTCCCTTAGGAGGTTGATTAGCTACAGGTGGACCTCTTCCTTTACTTGTTGTTTGGTGGATCAACGATTCCTCTCCGTTCTCTCTCAGGCGTGCTCTCTGGGTGTCAGGGATTCCACCTAGCTCATGGGTCCTGCCACAACCTCCCTCCCTAGGCTTAGTAAAGGGATCTCTGTTGTCGTGGCTAAACTCAAATCATTTAATCATAGTCTCTATCGAGTTGCGATGCTCGATTAGAGGCTGCAATTTTAAGTCAAGGATGCTACATAATTTTTCTTCCAGTTGTACAAACATCTCCCCCTGACCGAGCCTTCGTCCTTGCCCCTTCCCATTACCTGCCCCCTCCTTTTTAGATTGGATAGAGCATTGGGCTGCCCCCTCTTTTTTGGAAGGAATAGAGCATTGGGCTGCCAAATGGATGCTACCACAACTTAAGCAATTATCATTCCATTCGGGATCTGGTTGTGTCCTCTTCTCTCTTGTTACCAGCTCATCGCCTGTATTATTTGTGGGAACTAAATCCAGAGCTCCAAACTCAAGGGGATCATACTTCTGCCTCTGAGCCTGATCTGGCTCGTCCACATCCCCCCTGAATCCCAACTGCCAAGGGATCATCACAGGGCATCACCTCACTACCACCTCCCCTCCCAACTAGCTCTTCGTCATTAGAAGCTCATATTAACGAGGCCCCTAGAACCCCCAGGGGCGGGGAACGTAGGCAGGATACAGAAAGTCGACGCTCTGCCAGCTCAATTTCCCTATTGATTATCCCCACAGCCCTTACTATAAATTTGTCCATACTCGACTTGCAGGGACCTACTTGACCTAAAGAATTCGTAGACCCGGGGGCGGCCTTGCTAGTTGTCTTACGACAAGATATCTTAGCTCTATGCATGCTGCGAGATTAAAGTAAGGGGCCCCAGCAAGCACCAACCAGAGGCGCAAACACTTGTCTCCTAGCAAACTTCCCACTGCTCATGAGATTGCAAATAAGAATCGAATAAGTGAGGCCAGCCCCTTCTGTGGCCCCAACTGCCAGAAGCAGAGATCATTCAGTGCACCTCTATGCAGCTTCCCCCACCTCCTGGACTGCTGTGGGATATAGTGCGAACCCCCA
Source organism: Pleurodeles waltl (assembly GCF_031143425.1). Classification (NCBI taxonomy): domain Eukaryota; kingdom Metazoa; phylum Chordata; class Amphibia; order Caudata; family Salamandridae; genus Pleurodeles; species Pleurodeles waltl. Next base: position 782,411,535 of record NC_090439.1, read on the forward strand.
TTCAATTTGCCAATTTCTTGATGATAGATTTTAAAAGGGTGGCCCAGCCCAGCTTCCTTCTGGCTCCGACGCGCATTGTCCCCCTAGCGCTTCATAGCGCTGCTGGCAAGGTGATTAGGGGCAGCTGGGCAGTGAGATGGCTGCCTCTTGGGGTCTAGAGCAGTCTGAGACTCGTAGTCCCGCTTCCAATGTTCAGCACGTCCCACGCTGTGTTTTCCCCCATGCACTTTATAGCGCTCCTGGCGAGGTGATTAGGGGCAGCTGGTGCAGTGAGATGGCCGCCTCCTGGGGCCTAGAGCAGTCTGGGGCTCGTAGTCCCCCTTCCAATGTTCAGCATGTCCTGAGCTGCGTTGTCCCCCTGACGCTTTATAGCGCTGCTGGGGAGGTGATTAGGGGCAGCTAGTGCAGTGAGGTGGCCGCCTCCTGGGGCCTAGAGCAGTCTGGGACTCATAGCCCCCTTTCAATGTTCAGCGCGTCCCGGGCTGCATTGTCCCCCTAGCGCTTTATAGCGCTGCTGGCGAGGTGATTAGGGGCAGCTGGTGCAGTGAGATGGCTGCCTCTTGGGGCCTTGAGCAGTCTGAGACTCGTAGTCTCCCTTCCAATGTTCAGCGTGTCCCGCGCTGCGTTGTCCCCCTGGCGCTTTATAGCGCTGCTGGGGAGGTGATTAGGAGCAGCTGGTGCAGTGAGGTGGCCGCCTCCTGTGGCCTAGAACAGTCTGGGACTCGTAGTCCCCCTTCCAATGTTCAGAGCATGTCCCGCGCTGCGTTGTCCCCCTGGCGCTTTATAGCGCTACTGGGGAGGTGATTAGGGGCAGCTGGTGCAGTGAGGTGGCCGCCTCCTGGGGCCTAGAGCAGCCTGGGACTCATAGCCCCCTTTCAATGTTCAGCGCGTCCCGGGCTGCATTGTCCCCCTAGCGCTTTATAGCGCTGCTGGCGAGGTGATTAGGGGCAGCTGGTGCAGTGAGATGGCTGCCTCTTGGGGCCTAGAGCAGTCTGAGACTCGTAGTCCCCCTTCCAATGTTCAGCACGTCCCGCGCTGCGTTGTCCCCCTGGCACTTTATAGCACTGCTGGTGAGGTGATTAGGGGCAGCTGGTGCAGTGAGATGGCCGCCTCCTGGGGCTTAGAGCAGTCTGGGACTCGTAGTCCCCCTTCCAATAAGCTATTTGGGGCTGCACAAAATGAAATTATGCTGAAACAAAATCCTGATTATCGAAGCAAAGTGTGAATTTCCATGTGGTAAGACTGCAGATCATCAAAAGTATTTATGCACATGTACAAACCTCACGCTAGGAAGCACAATACAAAAACGTGTCTTTAATAAACTGGTGCAAACCATAGGTGTTAAAGAGGCCCATATAAAGTCCTATAGAAAGCTACTGCTAATGTGAGCTACATTGGAGACACACACAGATTGGTTCAATCGGCAACAAATGAACCCAGGAGAAGGAAGCAAGAGGAAAACATGTAAAAGGAGGTAGAAGTGAAGAATGGGTCATCCATGTACAACAAAGAAAGAGGTTGAAAAGACTAGAGGTGTATATTCGTGACTGAGAATGAGGCAGGGGTGTAAGTGTGAATTATGCAGAGGACTAAGTGGAAATGAGGAAAGGATGCATGGGTAAGTTAGGTGGTGGTGTGAGAGCCAATGAGGATGCAGTGATAGGGAATGAGGCAGAAATAGGAGAGAGTATGGAGAGATGGGGCAAGAAAGGAGGCATAGACAAGAAAGATACAGTCTGGAGATGAGGTGAAATGAAATATAAAGGCAGAATGTGGCACAGATGGCAGAGGGAAATGAAGCAGCAACACAGTATGAGGATAGCAGAGGAGAAGGGGAATGAAGTAGAGGTAAAAAGGGCAGAGGAAAAGGTGATAATGGGCAACAGTGAAGAGGAGGACATGGAGCAACATGGGAGGAGTCAGAGTTAATGAGGAAAGGGGTGATCATGGACAAGGAAGAGGTGAAAGCAGATGAAGGAGATAGGAGAGAAGAAGAGAGATAGAATGGACGGAAAGAGAGAGAGCTAGTTAGATGAGTGGAAAATAGTGGGCTGTTTTGAATATTGCCAAACCTGCTTTTGATTTCCAGTCCGGCCCTACTTGCACTTCTGTCTGAGCATAGCCAGGACGTGTGCCCAAGCACTACCAGCTGCAGGAATGTGGCATAGGGGCTTTTAAGGCACATATGAGCTTTAACTGGTGTCTAGCAAACTGTATTATCTGCATTTTTGCTACTTGTCATAGAAACAATCATGATCATCAGACTGGAGCACACATAGGGCCTGCTTTAGATCTTGGCAGAGGGGAATACTCCATCACAAATGTGACGGATATTCTGTTCGCCATATTATGATCCCATTATATCCTATGGGGATGGTAATACGGAGACCGGGATATCCGTCACATTTGTACTCAAGCCGCCAAGATTAAATCAGGCCCAAGGTTCCCTAAAACAGACCCCCAATATGCAACTCGTCAAGGATAGCTTCCATGTCATAGTCGATGTGACCCATGCAAATGAGCACCTGTTTATATGGTATGAGAAACAAATGGCATGCTCCAATGTGCAGACAATATGTACTGTAATGCAATGTATTGCTTTCCCCATATTTTAACAAAGTTTCAAGGTACGGCACAGGATTCTTCCATTTCCAGACATAGTACCATTAATTAATGTTTTGAAAGTGATGTTTACAGTATGGGTGTGCTATCTCTTAAATAACCTGCATGATAGTGACGCCCAATAGCCAATGTCGGGGACTGTGTTGGCCTCACAAACTATGAGATAATGTGTCCTTAGAGATATGATTCAAACAGCATTAAAAAATGATGTCAATAAGAAAGGACTAACTCAAAAAGGACGTTAGAGATCAGGAATTTAGGAAAACAAATGTATCATTACTTCAGCAAATCACAGTACAACATTTAAAAAAGTCATATAAGTCCACTGCTTAATTTGAGCCTGTGGTTGCTGGTTGGGGGCAGAGGCACTTATTTTTTGGGACTGGCACTTATTTCTCCACATTACACATTTCCAGAGACCAACAGAAAGAAAAACAAAAACAACAAAAATACAGAGGAAGAGAAATACTGAAAATCAGTCACCAAGACAGAAAGCAGACACCATAACGGGAGTGCCTCGCACTGAAATAAAGAGACCTGAGGTGGATTCAGAGCTGCGCATCCTTGCTGCTTGTCCTCTGACATTTTATAGCACTTATTGTTTTACAAATAAAGCACTGTATGAGCCTACCATTATAGCACTAATCCATTACATGAATATTGATACTCTCCTTCTGACCTAATGATAAGGTGTCAGAACAAATGTGTTACATAACCAACAGAACCATTATGAATGAATGCAATACACTAACATTAAGGCCCTTATTTATACTTTTTTAGCGCCGCATTTGCGCCGCTTTTTGACGCAAAAGCGGCGCAAACTTACAAAATACAATACGCTTTTGCGTCAAAAAGCGGCGCAAATGTGGCGCTAAAAAAGTATAAATAAGGGCCTAAGTGTGCTAGCAGGAAAAGCCTTGGAAACATGCAAAAGGCTTTCTGTGTGGTTTCTTCGAGAACAACATGTCATATCAAATAAACAGTGCACATCTTGCTGGCTTTGTTTCAAATGTAATAGTTCCATTAATACAGATATATTTTTGAAATGTGGAATAACTTCCACAACAGCAGAGCCTACTCGTAGGAGTGCCTGGGCACATGAAATCATTGAGAGCAGAGTGCAGATGGCATGGAGCCTAACAAAATATAGGGCATGATTTAGATATTGATGGACAGGTTACTCTGTCACAAGGGTGACGGATATCTCATCCACCCGAAATCTAAGTCCCAATGGACATAATGGAATTTAGATTTGGGCAGACGGGAAATCCGTCACTGTTGTGAGAGAGTAACTTGCCTGCCAATATCTAAATCGGGCCCATAGTTTGTAATATGATGACCGTCAGTTGCACTTTACACAATGAGTTGGAATACTCCTTTTTGTCGACTATGTAAAACGTGAACAGCACCATTTGGATGATCATGTGCACAAAGAATGCAATCCTAACAGAAACAAACTAACTGGATAGAAGCATGTAAAGACATGAGATCACGTAGAATGCAACTTTACGTTTATACAAAAATTGTGTACATGGTTTGCTTCCTTTAAAATGTAAACTTCACACTACTCACCTGTTAGGGTCTCAAGGTGCTGTATGCATACCGCTGTGGAACCCCTCCTGGCAGTTCCCTGTGAGGCACCCACTCCTGGACAGCCCCAGGCATCCAAGTGCTGTTAGGGCCATTGTGGAGATTAAGCAAGCGGGTCCCAAATTAAGCAAGCAATGGGTCCCAGAGTGGGACCCGTTTATTAGATTAGGCACCGATGTGAGAAATATCTGGTCCAAGGGAAATGAGCCCAAGGGAATTGAGCCCAAGACCCACCAAAGCGGGAATTGAACCCTCGTCCCAGGCCAGATCTCTGCATCAGGGTCTGCTGCTCTAACCATTGTGCCACACTTCTCCACTTCCAATGCAGACTAAGGGCACCTAATATGCAAGTTACCACAAAACTCATATGAGTCCGGTCCTGTGGTTATTAAGATATATATTTCTGCTTATGTTACAGAGACCTAACCTGATACACTTTTCGCAAATAGGCCATAAAAGTAAAGCAATACAATATTTCAAATTAGCAATAATAAAGATGTCAGGAAACCCTTCATCTTATGGAAAACATTTCTCCACACACAATGCTTTAGTGCTGGTTACCAGTCTTTGCAAGCTTACCACCATCCAGCCCTCTCAACCTGTGTTTGATGTTGATTCAGAAGGAGCATTCTTGTGGTACTATTTCCCTGAGACCTAATGGCTTCAGTTCTTCAATGGACCTCCGCAATACTATGCCAGTGTTCCATTCTGATCTTAACGGTTGTACATTTGTGGTCATGTTACGCCTTGTCATGTCATGCATGTCACATGCAAGACTGATGATCTTCCCAAGTCAGTGTACCAAATGAATCCTTGATGTCTACAGACATATTGTTATTTACAGTCGAACACACAGCATTTCCAAGTGCAGCAGACATGTCTTCATTACATGTCTCCTGGCCATTATTGGCAGTACGGTCCATTAAGGCTTCGTTGGCATCCGTCAACCTACCCTCCAAGATCTTAACAAAGTATTGTAATAATCTGCCTGCACTGCTGAGATATTCAAAGGTTCCATGATCTGCTTTCTGCTATCCTTTAGGAAAATATATTCGGACAGAGATGAATGGACTGCAAGCAAAGAGAGAATATGGGGGGCATCCCTGTTGCAAGAAGGAAATCCCGGGAGTCAGCATGAAATCAACAACAACCCATTCTTAAGTAAAGGTTACAAATATGAATCAGTTCCACACAGTACATCGAATGTGCAAACTACTTCAAAGAGCAATTCATTCTCTGTCGTTTTAGGGGCTTTCAAAGAGAAAATATTGGTTTATTCCTAATGGTTTAAAATTACAATAACTTTGAAAGATGGAGAAAGAGCAAATGTGCAATGGCAGAGTGAAAAAGGTGCACGAAAACCGCTCGAGCAATAATAGAAATAAAAACAGCACGAAAACATCAATGTGACAGTTGTAAACGGTTCTCATACGGCGGTGAACAATGCGCAACCTAGTAGTAGACGTCTTGACCTCTATGCAGAAAATTTTCAAGGTCATCACCATCACAACAATATGAAAGGTCATCATCAGTGGGAGGCTTTCTGCATCTAGGGAAACGGAATGAAAGCATCACAAGAGCCTGGGTGGACCAAGTTGGGGGGTGGGGGGCCTGCGCCAGGAATTAGATTAAGAGTCCGGTGTCCAGTCTGTAAAAAGCAGAGAGGAGTGGGCTGCAACCTTCTACGTCAGAAGTGGTGAATGGACAACTATGAAGAAACTGCACAGTCTAATAGCACTGCTCTTCCACGATTAGTGTTTGTCTGCTTGGTTTGAATTTCTATACATTGGTGACCTGCCTGACTATCAAAGCATTGTGTATAGATACTACCAGGGAAACTCTTTTTCACCAGGAAATGGTCCATGGGTGTATGAAATACCGGTCGAAAGTTAACCGAGCATTTTGGTGCAAATTATTTGTCTCTCTTTACTTTCCAGCTTTCTCACTTCACACGGCTTGTGCAAGATCCCTTTTCAACAGGGCGTGCGACTATTTTGTGTACGAGGAAAATGCATGCAGCAGGGACCCTTGAATCTCTGTCTCTATTCATTTATGAATTGTGCTATCGTCATACTTCTTGATAAAGGTTAATTTACTAAATCAGCATTTATAAACTTGCTGGACCCTCACATATCCAAGCCCAATGAATACCCACCAAGGCATTTGAAAGGTGCGCGAGCAGATGGTCATTTTTTGGGCTCATGTGTCAAGGGCATGGATGACATCTTGTTCATAAACTGCGCCATCCATCAGCCCGGGCCCTCTGAAACCCGCGCGCCTCTCACGCGGGTCACGTGACGCTGACAGACGATATCATCACCGCTCAGTTACCACTGCTTAAATTGTGCGTGTGTCTGTTACATATTGTTTACTTTACTCCTTTTGGCTCAGAATATCTTTTACATCCGGCTCATGTGCTGCACATGCCGACGCCGTAGCTGCCTGGTCAGCATAGCCAATCTGCTCCCTGACCCCACCACCCAAATGGATTATCTGATCCTATTCTTAAATCAGACAACTGGCTGAATATTTATCTCTGTCGCACCTAAAAGCGTCGTGGCGTTTTTACGTGTCATGTTGAAGGAGTGCCCAGCAGCTGCCCGGGACCGCATATTCCCTGTGTTATATTATTTTTTAATAATATCTGCCACACTGACCAACTCGGACTCTTTTCAGCTTTTATTTCTTGTAAATCTGTAAAATAAAGAAAAACATATTGACGCTTAATATTTAGTGCTCATCACAAACTGAATTATTTCCGGGTGCTTATTTTATCCACATAGAGGAGGGCACAGCCCTGTCACCGTTCCAACCCGTATAGTTCAGGTTACTGCTAGTTCTCTTTCGCAGGCACTTAATCCACTGAGCTAATTTACCAGCAAACTGACAGGCTGCAGATGTTGATGTTTACAGTACTGCACAGGAGGCACTCAGTCCACTGTGCTAATATACCAGTTAAACTTCTCCATTTTAATATGGCTTGCGGAGCATATACAGGCCCATATTTATACTTTTTTAGCGCCACATTTGCGTCATTTGTTGACGCAAAATCGGCACAAACTTACAAAAAACAATTGTATTTTGTAAGTTTGCGCCGATTTTTTGCGTAAACATGGGCCAATTGTATTTTGCAAGTTTGCGCCGTGTCAATAAATGACGCAAATGCGGCGCTAAAAAGTATAAATATGGGCAGTAGTATCTGTTATTGCTCACCCGCTGCTCTGTAAAGCAGAAGTTATGATAGGCCACCCAAGAAGGACTGATCACAATTGACTGTTCATTCCGGATACAAAAAATACAAAGCACAAAAGGGCATCCTCACCTCTTCATGAAAACACTACCCTTTCAGTAATTATATCAGGCGATTTCAGGCCATCTACAGATTCAAACATTGATGTGGGCAGGTATACATACTCTTCTTCATTTCTATTTTACACCATAGGTTCATGACGCTGCATCTTCACGAAAAATAGGATCTGTCGAGGTTTCTGTAGGGTGATGACCCCCTCCTAAAAGAAAAGCAGCAATGAATTTCCGGCCTGGTAACTCACAAGCCATCTATTACGCATTGTGCATTAGCCCAGCCTTGCTCCCATCCTCTCAGGTGCTCACAGACCACACTTCACCAAGCAGCTGACTGGTCAGCAGAGCAAAGGCATAAGAAATATCAAGCATTATCAAAGCCAATAGGTCCAGCTTTATTTTAATATTGCAAGCAAACTCTGACATGCGCAAATACTGTTTGCATGAGTTTATAATAGTAAAGCTAGACCTATTGACTTTGAAATTGCTTGTTTATTATTGATAGCACCCACACAATATCTCTTATACACATATCCACATCAACTTTTCTTTTAGATGCCCACAACACTGTCAAATACACAGTTTTCTTTGACAAACAAGCACTTCAAACATCATGGTGGTGTTAATGGGAGTATAGGTGATAGATGTGATGGTGGAGGTAATGCTGGTGCTGGTAATGTGTTGGTAACACGGTGGTGGTGGAAATAGGGGTGGTGATGTTAATGGTGGTGGCGATTGTGGGAATGGTGGTGGTAGCGAGATACTACTTTGCCAATTCTCAAAAGGTTATACATTGGTACCTTTACATAAATACCACCATACAGGACGACTTTCAGTAGACCTTCAGAGGGGCTGCAGGGTACTAAGCACTGAAAAGAAATGAGTGGCATGACAAACATGTCAGAGGAGCGGGAGGGTGCAGGCTGGGCACTGCAGAAGCTGAGAGCATTGTCAGTTGTGAGGAAGTGCTCACAAGGAAGCCAGGCCAGATCAGCAGCTAGGACTACCAGAAACCACAGTAACAAGGGCGGGTGGGGTACATCAGGAAGCAAGATCGCTGAGACATATTGAAACAGTTACAAGGAGGGCGTAGAAAGGCAAATGCCAAGATCGGCATGAGCCACGGTAACAAGGATAGTGGGGTATTGCAGGAGCCAGGATCTTATGAGATGTTGGATTGGTCATTTTGGGTCAAACCGACTATTTTGTCCTGATGTGTAAGCACAAAGAAACAACTGGTTGTCTATTTTGAGGCCACACTTGCACTCAAATCCTAACAACATCTTTAGAAGAACATCTACTGCACGAATATTTTTAAAAGGATTGATTTCTGTATATAATGTATATATGAGATAAAAAATGAATATGCAATGACTCGTGCTTTTCAGATGTAAAATAGCTCTCATGTATTATATTGGAATCACTTCCTATGAGTCGGAATGATACCAAAAAAATGGCGAACAGCATGATGGTGAGAGAAAAACACTCCTCTGGGCTGACCATAATGTGATTGTCAATATCGCAAACTAATGGATGATGGGAAATCACAGAGTGTGCTGACCCAAAGCCCACTCAGTTCATATTGGAAACAATAGGTCTTACAGACAATAGGGTTAAGCCAGACTTCAAAATGCATCCATCAGAGCTGAGAATAAAATCAACATGTTCCCTCCATACAGTGTGCATGAATCCGTGAACACTCTGATCCTCCAGGCTCCTACAGGGAAGCACAGTGTAGCAGTATACGTTTGCCCCATCCATCCTGTCTGATTATCATCCCTACACCCGATCCTGAATGATTTTTACTCCACAGGGCCATTTCCAACTAACGAAATGAAGAATATCCTGGTAAGCAGCGTTAAAAAAATAAGGGACAGATTACTCAGTTGGGACATGATCACCACACTACAGTGAGCACAGCCGGACCAGCAATTTAGGCGTAGGCCACACATCCCAAGGGAGTTGAAGATTTTGATAGGTATCATTTTCCAGAGGGGGGTGAGAACGCATAAAGTTCTGCTTGTATTGAAGGCAGGCTGTTTTGTTTAAATGCAAATATATGCATGAGGGTACAGCTGGTGATTGTGAGGCTGGAGATTACACAGAAAAGATGGTGTTGTGGCGATGTCTGATGGTGTGAACCGATGAAGGTAGATTATGGTTAGTGGAAAAATCATACCTGATTTTTGAGGTTGCTTGGTCAAGGATAGAAGAGTGTGGATTGGTGAACTCAGCATTGCCACATGAGTTTTGGGTTAAGTGTTGAACATTGCATATGTGCAGCCTGAGATTCAGAGAATGTGATGATCGCATATGCCCAAAGTTAGCACTTAGGCCCTATTTAAGAAAAAGTGGCGCATCAGAGCTGATCCGCCACTTTCTCTGCACCCACCTACTGGCACCTAACAACACCATGGTTGCGCTGTATTTATGATACGGTGCACCATGACAGTCAGCACAACAGCTTTGACATTTTTTATGCTATTGTGGCGCTTTGCTACACCAATGTCAAAAAGTTTGACGCTAGTGTAGCAAAGTGCCAGGAGGACCATAGGTTTCTATGGGAGTAATTTTAACGCCTTCTGTAAGCAGGCATTAAAAATGACGCAAAAAATGGCGCAGTGAAATCTGTTCAATTTCACTGTGACATTTTTGCTGGTCTCCTAGAGCCGGAATATCCACCCCCGTATAAATTATGCCTGGCACAGGCATAATGTAGAGCAAGGGTTTACAAAGTGGCGCGATGCATGCATTGCGCCACTTTGTAAATATCGCACTAGGACAAAGGCACTGTAGTATCAACTTAGCATCAAAAAATGACGCTAGGGCGGTGCTAAGGTGGCATTAGAGACTCTTAAACATGCCCCTTGGTATTTATTATGACTAGGGAAAGAAAGCCTATTTGGTCATGCGAAAGAGCAATAGTAAGGGGACAAAACGATTATAATGGAATATAGAAGAAGTACATAGGATGAGAAACTCCTAAAGTTATTTTTCTAGCCTTACTTACAAAATAGTTCGGAGGAGGCAGTGACAGATGGTGTTATGTGGCTGAGATACCTTAGCCAAATGCTACACTAGTGATGGAGTTTGCATTTTTCCCTGCTGCAGTTCGCATCACTCGCAGGTGCCTTCTTTGTTTTATTTATTTTCCCTGACTCACACAGAGCTGAAATTAGAACTGCTGAACCTTTACTCTGCTACCAAGCACCATGTAAACAACCTCCTTAAATGTAAACTCACTGCCATCATGTTGCATCATGCTTCTCCTTTTCACTTAGTAACAAGACATTTTCCGTCTCCAAAGACCACTTAGAAGCCCTCAGCTTCTTTCCAGAAGTATTTTATTTATTTTCTTTCCCTTTGGACATGAGTATGCCCCTTTCTCCTTCCAGCAATAACATACTTTGTCATGACGACTTCGTCAGTTTCTGTCCGCCTACAGACATGCTGTGTTCAGAAGTGGGAAGGCGTAGTGTTTCAGGAATGGGCACTTGAAAATATGCTGCAAGTTTCTCTATCTGCAGTGACTGCTGGACAAATGATGACTGAGCTTTCTGCACAACAAGTTCAAACAGTGGGCATGGTTAACAGAACTGGTCAGATCCCAGGAGAGAAAGTAGGGAAGTGACTGAGTCTGGCATATAGTGAACTAGAAGGCATACCCGATGGCACCATGGCACTGTGCAAGTGTATGAAGAAGTCTGCGGGTGAAGAAGGGGAAGGCACTGGCGGTTGCACTCCTGCTCTTCTTCAAGCAGCGCATACATGTCTGCAATTCCTTAGATTGGGGGTGGTTGCACAGATCATCTAATGAACAACTGAAATTGATAAATAAGGCAGCAGCTTCTGCATTTGTTAAAGGTGAAGGAAGCTGAGGTAGTATCTCAGCTGATTTAAAAGTTGACGAGGAGCAGTGCCTCAGTTTAGATTCAAGAAAAAGGAGGTGGTTACACAAGTCATATTGCAAGTTAGGGATAAGGTTGGTTTACTATTCTCACATACTGCTACCAGGTTAAGATGGGAGAAGTTTGACAAATATGACCTCCCATCCACCTTTGGGCTAATATTGCATTAATCAATGAAAAGCATTGTTAATGGGGAATGGAAAGATTCTGAGAAACTGGTGGCGTTGTCATTCCTGGTAAAAATGTGTCCTATTGATGGGCAAGATATGGGCTAATCAGATATTGTGCCAGAGGATTCTTTAATTTCCAACTTGACCTATTAAATGTCCATGGCTAACTCACTGAAGCATGACTTCCTGGTCTTTGACAGGATGCAAGATGAATTCTACTGCTCAGATATTCCAAATATGATGGAGCAAAAAATTGACTTTTTGGCTGATGTAGTTTTTGACTCTGACAGGTCTGTTGTTTTTACAAGAGGTTCAGTGGCTGCAGCCACTCTGGCACCCCTAAAGGGCATCTTACATGCTGCAGCACAGCTTATCCAAGGCCTAAGAAAGTAAGATCACATCACCTTGATCCTGATGGAACTCCATTGGCTCCCTTTGCTGGCCCGCGCAATTTGTAAAACCAGCTGCACTATTTACCAAGCCATCATGAGCTGCACCTTTGATTATATTGCAGACAGGCTCACCATCTCTGCTGGTTTTCGGCACCCTCGCAGCCAGAACACTGTCAGACAACAGACTAATAAGTGTAAAAAAGAGAACTCAAGACAGCAGATCTTTCCCTTCAATGCATTCAGGATTTGGAACCACACCCCATATCCACCAGTACTGCCCCCATGCTGCTCTAATTTAGGAACGGGTTTGAGACTCACCTCTTTGAAGACCTCTACAGCACAGTGATTTAACTGTCCTCAACTCTTCTGCCTATCCTATCACTTATTGGCTGTATACTTTTCTTCAGCACTGTTCAGCAGTCCGCACCCTTTGGCTAAATTCACTCTATGGAAATATAATTTACATTTAAATTTCCCGTCTCCCTCCTAGCCCCGCCCACCGTCACTCAGCGCCACTCCCTTCTCCCAGGACCTACTTAATGGAGGCCGCAGCAGGATCCCATTGAGCAGCCCCAGCTCTCCCCGTACTGCTGCATCGCTCTTGCTCCTTTCTTCTCCTTGCTTTTTCTCCCATAATTTGAGAGCTTTCTCCTTGCTTTGCCCTCGTTCTCGCTACTTTCTTCATGCGTTTCTGCCATTTTTTGTATGCCTTCCACCTGCTTCTTCCTCATTTTCACTGCTTTCTCCCTGCTTTTTTCTCCATTTTTTGTGCTGTCTCCCCAAGCAACTCCAGACCATCACCTCACTTCCAGAATTCTGAAGGGCCCTCAAGACCTGGCTGTTGGAATGTGCCTCCTGGACCTGCAAGCACCTGGATACTCAGTAGGGTGATTAGCCGCGCTTTATAAATCCTTTGATGGATAAATACTTAGAAGGCAGAGTAAGGCTCACCTAGGACCAGTAGCTGGAATTCGCTGGAAGGAGATTTTCACACTGTGGGGCTGGTCTGTTTCATTATGAGAAATACTGATTAAAATTCACAGCAATCATTAAGTAGAAAATAAAGGTTACTGCCCCCGATTTCTACTTTTAGGGCAACCAATCTGTCTGCTTTCAAGACCCCCAAACCTGCATACACTAAAACTAACAAAGGCCCCTCAAACGAGCTCATTTCAACGTAGGACACTCATTTGAACGAGATCTGTTCCTTCTCTTTGGCTGTGAACGAAGAAACATGAATAAAATACTTTTAAAATCATAGTCATGAAACAGGAATGTATCTGTGCCCCAGCTTAGATGGCGTTGTACATGGTCAAGGGAAACATAAATGAACAGACATCTAGCGACTGAAAGCTTATTTCTGATAATATTTTGACAACAGTAGTAAGATTTTCTGTAATGTTTATAGTTCGCGATTTAGTTGAATGGAGTAAAAGATGTATAATGTAATAACCATTGGGATATTGTAAAGTTTTGTAAACGACACAACGAAATAATTGAGAAGGAACTTTAAGCCTGCAGGGTGCACCTCATTCTCCCAGCCTTCACTGTGCTTTGCTGTGGGTAGTAAGTGGAGTCGAGGCCTACACGAAAACATTAGTCATGTGGCAAAATGCATTTTCCGTCTATAGAGACATTTGCGCCATTGGAAAGAGCAGCGTCGCATCGGGAGCTTAGGCTAAATGTTTCATTGGAACTGGGGGAAAGGGAGAAAACAACGAATCGAAGAGATTAGCGAGTCCTTGAGAAACTGGAGCCAACCTGCCCCCAGTTATCTAATTGCTTACGGTCTGGCTATCAGCGCAGCTACTGTCAACACAGCAGCAATTCAATTAGTGTACAGGGGCAATCGGACCCGCCCTCTGCGCACGGCGCAGTCCCACCATTTGTACTCAATAAATTATTAATGGCCGTCAGATGCTCAGATGGGACTTGGTGGCGGTAGAAAAGCGAGCCACTTGACCAGTTTCAGCTGGTCCACGACCGCCGGCGACCATTTATAATACAGTCTATGCTATCGTGCGTCGGTGCGCATCTGTGCCAAGGTTGCGTGCCCTCCGCGTATGATATGCACGTGGCGCGCTGTCTCGTTCGGGAGTGATTAATAATCAGTTCTGTGGTGACACAGGGCAGTCATAACAATGTTAGCCGTCGCGCACTGACCAATCGCTTCATTAATTCCTTAAAATATAGGGCAGTGAGTCATCGTAAACATCCGAGGCTCATGTCGGAAGGCAATCAAGGCGAGGCCTAATGAGCCGTGGGTCCTGCTGCTCCCAGGGCGAGCTGGCCTCCGATGGCCCGGCTGCACATGCTACTGGGACATGGGAAGCCATGCTGTGCAGGCCTCGGACCACCTGACAGCCCCCGCTGCCGCCATACGTACAATAATGGTGCACTGAAGTGTTCATAGGTCGTCTGTGATCTGCCCTATGCTCTCAGCTCAATATGAAGGGTGACTTGTAGGCAGCGTTGGTGTTGGGAGCCCCAGCCCAAAATTGTCAATAAATCCATTCAGCTAATGCACAATGATTACTTTCTAAAGCCATATGCTATGTCTCCAATACAGAATACTGGAAATGGGACCCCTACTCACAAAGGATTTTCAGGGTGAAAAAACACAGTTTGCAGTAGTTCATTTCTCAATATGATTGGGGGTATGTGTAGGATTTTATTATCCTATATTGCTTATGAAAAAGGATGGGAAATGAGAGCAACACTAGGTGTACCTGCAAAATTAACCAAATACCCGCAACCGTCTAAGTTGGTAAGTATCCAAATATATTTTGCAGGCAGTGTCCCGGCCAATAAACACATTTAAGTGTACTCTCGTGAAAGGGAGGAGCATGTGCCTTCTCCAAAGAGAAAATTATTCACCTTGTGAGGAAAGTTAAATGTGTGAATGTGCATTTCCACATAATTTGCTCATGCAGATTTTCCATTTAGAGGAAAACATCCTTAGTAGCACATTTTTTCTAAAACGATACAGTCCTGGAAATCTAACACATGAGGCTTGAATTATATATAACTTCATTTATTTGTACTCCTCAAACAGCCATTTCCAAGTATAAAATTGAACAAACTAAAAATCTAGAATCAGAATACATCTATTGTCCAAAAGTAGCCTTCAGCTCCACCTTCTTCTTTTCATTGCTGGTCCTTGACAGCTACATACTTTTTGTTTTCAAATCCGTGAGAGATTATGGGCAGGTGAACATTTGCTGAGCACTGAGTAGAGTATTGGGGTGGATGAGGCATGCACCTTTCCAGTTGAACTGATAACGCGTAATTTATTACACATTAGGACTCGTTTTAGGCCAATGAATCTTGTGACCCAGTGGTGAGACACCGTAGGACAAGGTAACTGATCAATATGTCAAGCAGTATATCAATAATGTCATCAATATTCACCACCACAATGCACTTTACTTTAGATAAAGACATTAATCAAATTATCGGCGCAACCATGGCCTTTCAGCCATGAATAACCACACCATTGATAGAATTTTATGAATTTTATTCCCTATTGATTACAGTCTATGAGCAGAAGAGTTAATCTCAATACCAGGAAGCATAAGAACATAGTCACGATGTGGCAACTGTAATAAGATTTCATTAATGCAAGAATCACAAACATAAGATCATAGCACGGCGTGAACATAGATCAGAATACAGCGAATATCACATGTCTCAGTTCAGCAAAGCGTAATGTCAGTCATTTGTCTATTTGCGTCAGTTGAAGTGAACTCCTGTTCTAACCACTAATTAGCATCAGCATGTTGGGCTTCATGCAAAAACAATTTAGAACACCAATTTAGAAAACATTCAACTACGGTCTCTATCAAAATGAGCAGTTGGTACCTAGAAAGGAAAAGCAAACAGACAAATTACAAATTGCATTGTCATAATTACCCTCCAGAGATTAGGTCAGCACGCAGGATCAGTCTTCGTCTTCAGGACATCAGTCAAATCGCCGTCAGTCTAAACTTTGCCTAGAGGACAGGGAACACTTCCCTCATAAGGAGGAGAAGTGTATGGGGGCAGTCTATGGGT
This sequence comes from Pleurodeles waltl, assembly GCF_031143425.1. Taxonomy (NCBI): domain Eukaryota; kingdom Metazoa; phylum Chordata; class Amphibia; order Caudata; family Salamandridae; genus Pleurodeles; species Pleurodeles waltl. Next base: position 782,427,573 of record NC_090439.1, read on the forward strand.
GAGGATGGTTTAATAAATCTCAAAGTCACCAAACAGAGTTTCTGGATAAAATCAATAGCATTCCCTACCTAGTTCTCTTGACCCTTCTGTGACATGGGTTTTTATCCCTTTTTTGTAATACCTTCCCCCAAAATTCTATTGGACATTTGCTATATCCCACTATCTTTAACCTATCAAATTATACATTAGGTAATTCAAATTGTCACCCCACGATAATTCATAACACTTTGATTGGTCTTCATAATTGACGTCTTCGGAGGTGGCACATCCGGAGATTACTTCACATCTTGGCACGTCTTCTCGGGTCATGAGTTCCTTTGTCCATGGTTTAAACGTCCTTGTACATTACATTAATCTACATTTGTTTCAACTTCGTGTATAAACTCATACTAAAGCAGCAAGCATGCGGATGAGAACAAAATTGTACTGATACATTATATTGAAGAAAGGAACATTTTGCAGGGTCATGGCCCTTTGCGAGTCAGCACGCTGAAAAACAAAAAATGCTTTTAATATGAGAGCCAGGCAGCTAAAACCCACAGCTTACTCTAACTTAAGGCCTATGAGATTTTTAATATAATGCAATATCATAATAGTTAATATAACTCGACTAACCATGGCATTAGTGATTCTATTAATGAGTTATTAGTTTGCATATACATTGGTAGCCACACACATTATAGTCATAGTTCAAATGCACGTTTAAGCAAGATCACTATTATCGTCGTTTTCTATGCAATATCGTTGAGCATTGATATGAGCATTTCATTTTAATATAGGTTATTTAAACTACGCTCTCTCAGTATCAACACGTCTGTAATTTTGTGGTTGCGTTATGAGCTGCTGTGGTCGTGTGGAGAGTAGCACCTTCTTATGACTTCCGTTCCAAACTAGAACCTTGAGGATCTGAACACGTAGAGCACAGGGTAAGCCTTCTCCACTAGTCTGCCTCACTAGACATCAATTGAGAGGTTCTCCTACGGCACTTATGTTTTGCTGAAGAGGATGACATTCTTGTCATCATAGCATGATTGAGGTGGATGCAGCTCTTACAACAGTTGTCCGCCATGTTAGTTTGGGACAATTTATGCAGCCAATATGATAGGTGTGTTGAACGCAATGGACGCGTAGTGTGCTTGGCTTTCAAAGCTGATTCTGAAAGAAATGACAGCGCATCCACAGTGGTGTGCTCTTTGTGTTTGAAAACAGTGATTTTTAAATATGGTAGGAGGCTGTGAATTTGGAATAGTAAAGGAAAGAATGGTAGAGTCAGGTGAGGCAAGTACGTCATTAATGAATGAGATATTTCAAGATGAGGATTATATGACGGAACACCGAATTAAAAACAACTACTAACCTTAACAACGAGGTCGGAACACCGACCTCGTCCTTACTACTAATGATTTTACCACGAATGCCTTAACAACGATATTTTGTTGTAAAGGCATTCCTGATAAAATCATTAGCAATAGGCACTATTCACCCTACATCCCTCACCCCACCCCCCCAACCCCACCCCAAAACCTAAAACCCCCTGACCCCCCACCCACTCCCCAAAACCAAAAACGCCCCACCCCCCCAAGCCCACCCTAAAACCTAAAACCCCCTGACCCCCACCCACTCCCCAAAACCAAAAACGCCCCACCCCCCCAACCCCACCCCAAAACCTAAAACCCCCTGACCCCCCACCCACTCCCCAAAACCAATAACGCCCCACCCCCCAGCCCCACCCCAAAACCTAAAACCCCCTGACCCCCCACCCCCTCCCCAAAACCAAATACGCCCCACCCCCCAACCCCACCCCAAAACCTAAAAACCCCTAACCCCCCACCCCTCCCCAAAACCAAAAACGCCCCACCTCCCCAGCCCCAACCCAAAACCTAAAACCCCCTGACCCCCCACCCCCTCCCCAAAACCAAAACGCCCCACCCCCCCAACCCCACCCCAAAACCTAAACCCACCATTTACCTTCGCCAACTCCCTTCTTTGTACCTTAACCACGCATGTTCGTTGTTCAGAACATACGTAGTTAAGGCACAAAAATACGAAGTCGTGGTTAAAAAAAGCGTTGTTACGCTTTCGTTAACCACGACTTTCGTAATAAAAAAGTCGTAAAAAAGGATGTTTCCCCAAGATGAGGTGTTAATGAGGATAAGACAGAGATTAGGGGCCAGATGTAGGAAATTCCTGAATTGCGACTCGCAAATTGCGAGTCAGAGAGACTCGCAATTTGAAAGTTGCAATTCAGGATGCAGGATGGTGTCCATAACACCATCTGCGACTCGCAAGGGGGTCGCAAAGGCCCACCTCATTAATATTAATGAGGTGGGTCGCAATTTGCGACCCCCTTGTGACTCGCAGCACTCACAGGGATGGTGGCCTGCTGGAGACAGCAGACCACCATGTCTGTGACTGCTTTTAAATAAAGCGTTTTTTTTGTATTGCAGCCCGTTTTCCTTAAAGGAAAATGAGATACATTACAAAATGAAAAAATGAAACGTTTTTGTTTCATTTTTTCAGAGCAGGCAGTGGTCCATAGGACCACTGCCTGCTCTGAAAAAATGCTTTTCATGCCATGGGGACCCCTTCCCGTTTGCGAATGGGTTACCACCAGTGTGACACTGGTGGTAACTGCGATTACTTTGCGACCGCGTTCGCGTTCACAAAGCAAAGCTGCATCGCGCTGCCACTCGCAATTAGGAAGGGGAACACCCCTTCCTAATTGCGACTCACAGTCCCGTTTTGCGAGTCGGTAACCAGGTTACCAACTCGCAAAATGGGAATTGGGCATCGCGATGTGGGTTTTGCACGTCGCAAACAGCGAAATTCGCTGTTTGCGACGTGCAAAACCTTTCCTACATCTGGCCCTAGGTTCTGTTCAAGAAGCAATGAGATCAGCACCCAGGAATGAGGGAGATTACGTAACTGTGATGACTGGCAGTAGAGATGCACTCTCGGCTACCCCTCAGTCTGCGGCACTAACCACTCACCATAATACCACACGTGCTGTACTTTTCAGACATGGGATGGCCGAGATTACTTAAACTGTTAAAGAAATGTGTGGTCTTGTTAAAGAGGAATCGTCTAAATACAGGTGACCATGCCACAATGACAATCGCCTACAGGGTTGTGTACTCTGAAGATACTTGATACAGCCACAAGTACAATGTGCAAACGTGCAGGTTGCACAAATGAACCACAGCGTGATATTGCAAAAAGCCTTGCCCAAGTTGTAAATACACTGGAGAAGATGCAGTTGTCATATGTGGCCAGTAGAGGAAGCAAGTCTGGGGTGACAGTAATTAGGCTGCTAGTGTGTGTCATATGTCTGTGGCCAAGGCAAGCATCACTTGGCATAAATGTAGTCACAGTAGAGATGGACAGGGCAATCCAACACAGTCCACACATGAAAGGCCAACACTGTCCAGACAAAGAGATAAATGAACAACACAATCATTTGTTAATGTTCATGTTGTATTTCTGGTTGTATTTTGTATGTCTGACAAAGTTTAAATTACAATTTGTGTGGTCACTTAACAGACAGTTGGCAAAATGTTCTCTTTTCATTTGTGGTCTTCATCATGTCTTCCGGTGACTAAACAGTAATGATTTGTTGGTACTGCATATATTGCCATTTTTCAGAATTAGCTACAATGTTATATGACTCAGAAGTAGTTGTATCCTTGTGCCTATGCGGCTATCCTGTACTGAAAGTGGTGGCTGAGGATAGATTTTTCTCATCTTCATTTAAGCCACCACTTAAAGAATCTAGAGTTGTACTTTTTCTCTTGGCAATATTGTGCAGCACATACCAAGATCATATTCAACGGCACCCCCACTTTTAGAGAGACAGCGTAATCTGCCTTTAAGTAATCCAAAAGTATTTTTCTATGATTGAGCTGGTTTGTTAGTTAAGAGTGTTATAACTCCTTTGGCCTAGGTGTCCATGGGTTAAGGTAAGGGTTTGTTATCTACCAAACTAGGAAATATGCATTGTCACTTTGAATAATAAGATTGTTTTTAATTGTGGTGAAATCCATCCCCCCACTGTTCTCTAAATTACCTATGTCCTTATAATAAATTACCTGTTTGATTCTTATAATGCACCACTCACCTACTGATGTGAACCATGCATTTATACGCATTATAACGTGAAAATACATGTACAATGGGCTCCCTGGATTAGAGCCAAGCGTGCAATTTTCCTGAGACCTAAATACTTTTTACAAATAGTCTGCTAGTCGATTTGTTATTGGTATCACTGCCCCATGGATAACACAGCTTGTACAGTGATCTCTGTAATCTCTGGCTTTTTGAAGAAAGGAAATCTAAGTTTGTAGCTGTAAAAACAACTTTTTCCCTGGTTGAGAAAAGTTCTTGTCTCCCAATCTTCTTGCCGCGTGCACAATGCAGTGTTTCTCTGTTGTGGGCTGTAAGCCCTGCAAATCTGTGGCTTTAGGGTCGCCTACACAGAGATCACTGGGGATCACTGGAGTAGAAACAAAGCCTCCGACAAACCTTCGCTTTTATTCTTAGCTTCCAAAGACACTATGCCAGTGCTCCCTCCCAGGCAACAAAGCAAAATATATACAAACATCTATCTGCTGATGATGTTAAAGATTCTTATCTTCTAACTTTGCTGTATAGTAGCATTTCATGATAAATATATTTCGGTAAATCTTCGTTCATTCATTGGATTCTGATTAAAAAAACACAACCTTCAAGAACTCTCCGATCTACAACACAGAGATATAGGGTGAGTAGGCTTTTGTACCTGTAGCTTACTACTAAATTTAAAGAATAAGTCAAGGGTACCCCAAGAGTAATTCAAAGCAAAACCTTTGTGGATCTGACCTAAAGACCTTTTTGCACATCAGAGAATTACTTAAAGATGAAGCAATATTCAGAAACAATTAGCAACTGTTTCACAAATCATGGCTGGTGAGATGATTACAGCTCAGAAAAGGGGAATCTTTACAGTCACAAGCTTCCTAAAGTCACATATGAATAGCTCAGTCTAGTTTATTTTTTCCTTTCATGCTGGAACTAGTAGTAAGAGTGGGCAATAAATTCCGTTCCACAGTCAGGTTTTGTGGAATTTTGGCCACTGTGCGTTATGCGTAACATGGGGTTCTGTCCCAATTCTGCCAACCTCTGTGCAGAGTTTTTTCTTGAGCTAAGCTTACCAACAGTAAGTTGACAAGCACGAATTGGCATCCCCTAGTGTGATTTTCAGGCACTAGAAGGGCACCTGGAGAGATTTTCTCACCATGGTCGTGGGAGGTTGCAACCATTTGCAGTGGGAAATCTGCTGCTCAAGTAGCAAATCTCCTCGAGTGGCAGCAAAACCAACTTGAGCTGCAGCAAAACCAGCTCGAGCAGCAGCTGGTGCACTGTGTGGTGCCATTCACAGTGATGTTTTAGCACAGACTGAGCTCGCAGCACTAAAAATAAGTGTGATCAGCACCATATGCCGATTTCTGCCTGTTCGCTAAACTCCATGGAATCTCGTAGAGTTTGCATGTAACTCCGCAGAATTCCGCAGAGTGAAACTCTGCAAGTTCCGAAACCCCGACTAGTAGTCCTGTTAATACTATTATAAATGCAGGTCTATAACTCCTAAAATGTTAATGAAAAAACTTAGGCCCATATTTATACTTTTTTTGCGCCGCATTTGCATAATTTCTTGACTCAAAAGCAGCGCAAACGTACAAAATATAATTGCGCAAAAACAGTATAAATATGGGCCTTAGAATGGATGAGCTACTCTTGCACAGACTCGGAAACTTAAATGCAATGCTTTTTTTATAGCAACTTACCACCAGAAATCAAAGTTGAGGGGGTAATAGCCATAATGACTGGGAATTCAGGCGCCTGCTGCCCCAACCCACTATTTACCTCTGTGATCTGATTTGTCACAAAGAGAACACACCATAACATTAAAGTAGGCTCACATCTATAGCTAAAAGGGTTGTGGCATAGGGAGGTGGGTAGGATGGAGGGGACGGGAGTGAAGTTTTCAGCATGTTGCACTGTGGATGAATATAGGACCAATTACAGCATATTGTAATGCTACTGCTGAGTTAAGCAATATAAACCAATAAAGGTTGTTTAAAAAAAAAAAACAATCTAATGGCTGGAATGAGTCCGCCTCCCAAAACATTATGCAAAAATTAACTATCCATCATTGCAGGCATATTTAGCCACTGACGTCGTACAAAGCAACATAGGCCAGAGCTGAAAGCAAAACTACTTTATGAGTGGGAGGGCAATTTGCAGTAGTAATGCCCTGCAGCTGCAGACAGTCAGGCTACTATTATGTATCCTCCTCTCCACCCTCTTTCTCTTCCAGTCGAAACCATCTGGACCCCAGCAGTTGTACTGGCCTATCTCCTGAGATCTTGTCAATATCCAGGAAATGCTCCCACCTGCTTGGGCCTGCGCCTCAATACTGGACTCGGTAGAATTGCACAACAGCAAAGGTAAGAGCAGAATACGTAGGGGACAAAAAACTCTCTAAGCCCCATATGTGGCTCATATTCTGCAAGCAAAAAAAAAACTTAGATTGTGGCCAAAAAGCTGGTAGTTGTCAACAAAATTAGCCTTTAGATTGGTTCTGCAACCAGGCATGTTTCATTTTTAATATGCAAACATGCTTGTAGATGCATCCAGATAGCCTTGGCACATGATATAGGTTTATCGATAATCAACATCAAAGAAGTTTTCTTGTTTGGTATAGCCATCACAAATACTTAGCGTATGGGAGTATTTGAACATGGAAATAACATTATGTTAAATAGGTGTCAGCTATCCCTGGGAGGAGGCAAATCTGAGACAGAGCTGGAGGCCAGCCTCACTTTGGGAGGGGGAAGCATGGAGGGATCGATTCATGCCACTTAAAGGCACACCAATGCCACGCAACACCATCAACCCTCACAGAGCTCCACAGTAGCATCCTAGCACACAGTGGTACCCATTGCTCTGAGCAACATGAATGCATGGCGTGTGCCACCTGCAGAAGGACTGTCACCTTACCAAACCACCAACCTGCAAGTCCCAAATCCACATCTTTTTACATGACTGCAACAATATCAGTGAAGCCCAGGGTTGGAAGTGGGTGGCAATGAGTGCTGGGTCATGCCATCAGCAGGAGATGTACAGGTACTCACGGTAAAAAAAAAACACAGGCTCCCTGCAGGACGCCTACTCCACAAACCAAGAGAGGGTGGTACATAGAAGAGGGTCCACAACAACAGAAGTCTGCCACTTTACCTTACCAACAACCTAGTAAGGTCCATGTAGATGTGCCATCCAGCCACAGCACTCATCCTGGTGAGGAAGACACAGAGGGTAAGTTGTGAGCTACTAGTAGGAAGAACCCTGCCTCACTGCACCGATCCAACAACCCTGAAAAGCCCTAAAAACATAAAATCCTACAGCAGCAACCATCCATGTGCCAGTAACAGAAGAGAGAAGATATGCTTCTGGACAACAGCAGAGTGAGAATGGAGAGGTAGAAAACTGCAGGGCACAAGGGTGTCCTCTGAAATTTGTTGGCATGGCAGAGGTGTTCACAGAATATCTAACCTGGCAATCATCACGGGGAAATGCCAGCAGAGAGATTGACTGATTATTTTTTTCTATGAGGAAGTAAGATTTTAGTTTCCCTTTACCCATAGATAGCATTAGAACCTTATTTTCCTTGCTGATACTTGGATCCACCAATAAGCTACTTGGTTTACCAGGAGTCATAATGTTTGGACCTAATGATGCAGCTATGCATGATTATTAAAGTAGAACCTAAAAATTAACTTGATTTTCTAAAATTCTGAAAGAAAGAAAATAAAAAGCGTAGACTTGCAGCAATTCATTAATTGCATCGGGCTGGTGACCACAAGTTACTTAGGTCTTGCATTAGACAGAACATGCACTGTTTCTTATGGGACCTTTTGTTACCTTACAAGGGGCTTATAGGACACCCATTGCTTACATTTGTTTGGCTTCATTTTCACTCTCATATGCATGGTTCTTATTCATCAGCTTCCGTAGGCTTCCTACCTCTTCATGTGATTGTCTCTCCCCTAAAGCATGGATGCATTACTTGTGTCCTTTCACTGTTTGCTTTTTCAAGTGCTGCTTTTTCCGCTGTCTCCTTCGTGTACTTCTACCCTCTCCATATTCCTCCCCATTGCTATTTGTTGTCTATGTACTTGCCCCAGCCTCCCTGCCCAACCCACCATTGACAGTCTGCTTGCCCTCATCCTGTCCCGACCTCCCTCAGTAGTCCATCTACTTGCCCAAGCCCCTCCTGACCACCTTCAAGTGTCCATTTGCTTGTCCTCTGTTACTCCTAATCACCTTTGGTGACTGTCCACTTGGCCCCAGCCCCTCCCTCTGACCATCCATTGTCCTTGTGGTTGCCCCAATCCTTTCATCCACTTTCCATTGCCTGTGTCCTTTCCCCACACCTCCCACACACTCTCCATTGTCCGTGTGCTTGCTCCCACCCGACCACCCACTCTCTGTTGTCCATGTGCTTGTCCCCAGCCAGTTCTACTGACCCTCTGTTGTCCGTCTGCTTGCTTCCCCCCTAACCCTCCATTGTCCATATGATTGACTGCCATGCTGCTTTACAACATGGCTACAAAACGTTGGCAAAGCCATTAGCTCTTATATGGAAGACCTTTAGGCTTTACCATTCAATGTCTTTCATGGGCTTTAAGCTTGAAGCTTTGCATGAAGTAGAATTCTATAACAGCGATGTTTTAGTTTACCAGTTTCTCTGTTACATTGCATCACCTTCTGCTTTATGTTGCTCCATTTAGTTTTTATGCATTTTATTCACTTTTTCACTTTATTGTAGCTTATTGAAAAAGGCGATCAAGAGGTTTGTTAAATAGAGATGCTTTGCGTTTCCTGTATTGTTTGGCTGACACTAAATTACACAGGTGGATGATGCATGGTGAATACCAGCAGCATAGAAAGAGGCTTTTGACATTGTTCACCTGCAAGTTCTTGATGTCTTTGTCATTCTATCCCTCATCCACATCACCAAGTCCACAGAATAAGGACTGTGAGGAGGGAGAGTAGGAGTAACCCTCTTCATCTGCTCAACTAAACCACATTTTTAGTAACAACAAAAAACAGAAGTAATTATCCAGAATTTTGAGCTGCAACTGAGAAAAAGTTAAAATGTGTGGTGGTTAAGGTTGTTTGCCTCTGGTGTCTTGGAGCCTGTCCTGTGATAGCTATGCAAACTGGACCAAATGTGCTTTCTCCACACTTGCCTCTCAGGGTAGTGAGGGCAAGCAGTCAAATGCTTCTAAGGGAGGATGTGTGTGTGGCAGAGGCTCAGAATCCAACAGTTAAACAACAGACACAAAGTACTATCCAGCCCAGTGTTTGTCTCAGAAGATGAATAACACTTTAAAGTACAACAAAACAAAATACTACACACAATAATGTAGTTCAGCTGTAGGGTTCAGCAGCATTAAAACCAGCTTATATACTTCCACACCCACCACACTGTCCTAATAAAATGAAGGCAGTTTCACACCCACCACAGTGGTCTATCACAGTGGTTGCAGCTCCCAAACCACAATAGTGACTTTGTAGTACAAGGAAACCTATGGTGAGAATCTGCTTATGTGGAAATTCCCTGATTAGTTTATGCTGGTAATCATTAAATGTAAGATTCCATAATACAATTCAGTTCATATCCTGCCAAATAGCTCATATTGACACTCATTACTCCTTTCAAAGCACAGTTCTCCAGCAAACCATAGTCTCCCACATGGCCTCGTGTTTTACCTGTCCATGTGAATGCAGCTCAGCACTGTGGTAGTTGCAGTCCATCCCTTGTGGTCAGAAGAAGAGCAGGGTAACAGCAGGAGCCCCGCCTCTCAGATGTCAGCACTGAAATAAGCAGCGCGGTAGACCTGTTTCAGCAGTCACCAGTCCACACCAATTGCAGCCTCCAGGCTAACAAGCCATCTCTTCACAGTGGCAGAGATGATATCTTTGCTTCACCACAACAGCAGTGGCAAAACAGGTTCCTTGGATCACAGTGGAAATGCCATATATCACAATGGTACTTAAAGGGTGCATTGTCATTTTATGCAGTTCACCACATGCACCAGGCAGAGAGACCAAGTGACCATTCTCAACTCGGAGTAGTGCAAGTCACATTCCCAAACCCAACAGCTTCTTCTCGGTGTCCCACGAATGGACTGATGTTTTCTGGTTGCAAGCCAACACAGCTTCTCTAGCGAATTCCAGGGACTTCGGGTGATGCTCTCTCTCCACTTGTAGAGTCACTGTCATGCAGAGACAACAGCCCTGGATCACAGCTGCACATCGAGTGCACTGCAGAGCACTGCCTTCATTGGTTTAGAAAAACCTGTGACTGGAACAAAGTGTCTTTGATCTCAGCTTTATACTCATTTTCCAGGTAGGACATGTTGACCCTAAACTCATGCAGTCATTTTGATGTGGTTCCAAATGTTTGTTTCTGGCAGCAAAGTAGGCTTAACTTTTGTGCATGGGGTAACTTACAACAAGGTAGTGATGATGCTCGCTCCAAGAAGGAGTATCTCAAAAGGCAGGTACAATTAAGTGTGATGAGTCTGTACCTGGCTTTCATCAGGCTTTCTGAAATAGCAGTCAGGGAAAGGCAAAAAGGAAGGTAGGGCATAGAAACGTCCTTACCCATAACGAACAGAATCTGCTGGCTCATCCTTTCTCCCTTACTATGTCTTTCAGCTACAAGTGCTGAATTTGCATTCGCCAAAAGATTGAAAAGCTCTCTAAATGTTTAAACCAAATGGCACTTTTCTTCCTTTTCTTTTCTCTTCCATTTGAAGAATTCAAGGTAATGGTCCCTCCACATCCAGTAGCTTTATATATATAATATATAAATATTTAAGGATCTACCAAATCTTTTCCTTCCATCACATCCTAACTTAAAGAAAAGCCTGACTAAAACAGGATTCCTGTCCAGCATAACAGATTATTTACCCCACATTGCACATTGAGCATGCCATTTTCGTGCCCTTTTCCAAGGGCTACCTTGTGCTCTTTCCAATAAATTCTGTCGATTCAATTCATTTAAAAATCTTTGTGACATGACACATTGGTCACCTGCTCCTAGACCCTAGGTGATGAATCATGCACTCCTCTTGACAGCCCTTTACCAGCAGTTCTGAAGCTCGTTCCATCTTCTCGGACTCTTTGCCCTAACAAAACATCATCCACTTGTATATGTGATCCTTGCACATTAACTAACCTGTAAGGATAGAAATCATCATGTCATAATGGTCGTCATCTTTACAGTCCTCCTTTGTCTTCATCTCCAGAGCAGAGTCTCCAGCATTCCACTTTGTACACCTTTCTCTGTATTCTGTTTTCTCTTTTCCCTATAGTCATTGATCTTTACGTGTGCTTTCTTTTCTTAGGCCCTCTAACCTTTTGTTAAATCACTTTGCCACAAGAAGCTCACTCTCAAATTTTTTCAGCTCAATATTTTTAGCAGTTCATTTGATCTTGCTCGAACTATTTTTAGGTTTCAGTCTACCAAACAGCGCAGCCGTCTGGTTTGCTAAAGACATCTTGGGGACTCTCAGAATATTGACCTATCAATGCATTCCGCTCATTAATTACCACTGGCTTTGTGGTTTGTAATTCACACTTTCTGGCTTTCCATTTGCTGGCTTTATTTGCTTTAGGCTATCCAGGTTGCCTAAAGTGTGTTTTCTGTATTCTTCCACAAACTCGCTTTCTGTTAACAGGTCTTTAAATCTTGTTCTTATCTTGTCATAGTTGCTGTGCGTTCAAAGACTGAGGTAAAATGTCAGGCCCTGTTTTCTAAGGGTGCTTGTTTACTTTTCTTTCTCTGATTTCAAAGTGAGAGGATTTATGTGGCAATCTTGTGGAATACTGATGGTAGGAAAGAGTTTTTTTAGCACACAACAACATTTAAAGGAACAATTTCTGAAGTGCGTTGGAAACAAATTCTTTAATATGATCAAAACAAATAATTAAACTTGGTGATGCAATTTCCACACGTTTCCATGTGCACTCTATAGTTTTATTAGTAAAGCTGTACCTCTGTGCAAATGTAATGGTCATTTCAATTGAAAATGTGTTGTCTGTAATGGCAGTGTGCTATCACACCATGAATACTCCACTCTACGCCATGCCACTCTACTCTGCACCACTCCACACCGTTGCACTCTACTCTGCAGCACTCAACTTTACACCTGTCCATGCCGCTGCATTTTGCACCACTCCACTCCAAGCCACTGCACTCTTTGCCACTTCATGCTGCACCTCTCTTCTCTACCCTGTATCACTTTACTCTATGCCAATGCACTCTTCGCCACTCTACTCTACACCACTGCACTCTTCGCTACTGCACTCTACACCACTCCAGTCTAGGCCAAACCAATCTACTCTGTGCAACTCCACTCAGTGCCACTGTACTTTACGCAACTTTGGAACACTGCACTGTATGCCACTGCACTATACGCCAATACACTCTAAGCAAATGTACTTTGCTCTGTAACACTCAACACTATGCCCCTGCATTCCATGCCAATCCACTATAAGCCACTCTAATCTACTTTGCACTGCTGCACTCTATGCCACTGCGCTCTATACCACTTTACTCTATGCCATTACATTCTATGCCACTATGCAACTGCACTCTGTCCTGCATCACTCCACCCTATGCCACTTCACTCTGCTCTGAAACAATCTACTCTATGCCACTGCACTCTTTGCCACTCTACTCCACTCTGTGCCACTCCACTCTATGACTCCGCACTCTGTGCTACTGTACCCTCACCCACTGCACTGTACACCAATGCATTCTACACAACGGTACTCTATCACTGCACTCTATGCCGCTGAAGTCTACTCTGCTTCACTCTACTCTGTGCCGCTCTAAGGCACTCTACTCCACTGTACTGTGACACTTTATTCTGCAACACTACACTCTCCGCCACCGAACTCTATGCCACTCTGTTCTGCACTACTGCACTGTATGCTTCTGCTGAACTCTATGGCATTATACTCTATTCTGCACCACTCTATGCCACTACACTCATGTCACTCGACTCTACGCTGCATTCTATACCACAGCATCCCAATGTCTCTCGACTACTCTGTGCCACTGCCCCTTGCATCACTTGGCTCTACACCACTACACTCTGCACCACTCCACACCACTCTACTCTGTGCCACTCTACTTTATGCCACTCAACACCACTGCACTTTGTGCCACTGCACTATACACCACGCCACTCTACTCTGTGCCATTCTACTCCGCTGAATTCAATGCCACTGCGCTCTACGTACCTGCATTATACACCACTGCATTCAATGCCACTGTACTCTACGATGCTGCATTGTATGCTACTGAATTCATTGCCACTGCTCTCTACAATTCTGCATTGTACGCCACTGAATTCAATGCCCCTGAGCTCAATGCCACTGCACTCCATGCCACTTCACTGACACTCCTCACCACTCTTTTCTATGCCACTAACTTTTAGCCATCCTGAACAACAGCCACGCTTGTGAACAACATGGCTAAAACACATTGGCAAAGTCAATATCTCTTGCATAGATGAGACCTGTTGGTTGTGCCATTGCTTGATTACTTTTAGCCTTCCCTTTCATCACCTTGAGCAAGGCTTGCTTAACTGGGGCGTTTATCTGATCTGTCAAGTAAACTTTCAGAAATTCCTTTTGTTTGTCCGATTGCTTCCCTCCTTTATAAGTTCCCAACATGTAATTATCTTTTCCCTTGTAAGATATAATGACCAAAGAAATCTCACAACCTAAACCAAGATGACTATGAAGAAAACCTTTCTACAGTGATGCTCCTAAATCATTAAACTCTAACTCCATCAGCTGCCCACATCCAAGAAGCCAACCGCAATTTATTTCAATAAATATTCCTAAGGTCACAACATTTGTAAAATGACTGCAATTGCTGAGAACTGTACCTCTAGCCAATCCATCCAGTCCAGATAGTCCAGAAGCTAACAAGCAATCTCCACTCACGTTGCCTCGAAGAACAATATAAACACCACCTTGTAGAGATAGGTGGGCTGTACTCTGTTCCTCCAGGTCGGCAGTGCAATGTACTCGGCTGCGCTAGCAGACTTCAGCCCACCACTTTTAGTGATCTCTGTAAGGCAGGCAATGATCTCTGTGTGGTGCAGCAGAAGGCAATAAAGATTTGCTCTGTAGGTGCCCTGCACAAAGCAAAGATTTGTGTTTTTCAAAATCAGACTCCCAAATTGGAAGTTTGTTTTTGAAAAAGAAACTTTCAAAATATTCAGAAACCCTCTTAAAGTTGTAAAAGGAAAACACAAGAAACATCAAATAACAAGGGATTTCTTTAGAGTTTGATGGAAGTGTTACTCTGTCCAGACTTGCCGGATAGCCCACCCACTGTTGTACAAGTGCCATAGGGTATACTGTACTTGTAATACAACAGATAGCACATCTGCCATATTTGTGATGGAGTGTCACATTTGCCAAACTCTAAATAAGACCTTAAGAAGAGAGGGATTGTAGAACAAATAAGACCTTAGGAATGACACACAGTGTGGAAGAGAATCAGTAATCCTGACGCACATACAGAAATAAGAATCGGCAAGCCAGGAGTCAAGAAGGTACCTGCATGACAGCCAACAAAAAGCAAGATAGCAGGTGAAGCAAAGTGCCCTTTTTGTATTAGTTACCCCCACACTTTTTGCCCTACTGCTAAAGATTGTGCCTCTAAAATTGCACTGGGACCCGTTAACCAGGCCCATGTGCCAGTGCTCTCTCTCCAAAACATGATGACTGTGAATTGGCATCCCCAATTGGCAAGGACTTTAACCCCCTCATAAGTCCCTAGTAAATGGTACCAGTGGTAACCAGGACACGGAAGTTAAAGGGATCACCAGGGCGTGCAGCACAATTTGTCCCACCCTGAGTGACCCAAGTAAACCTATGACAGCAGACATGCCATTGCCGACTACAAGAACAGTGCAAACTGCTGCAGTTCAACTTGGCCCTCACCAGATGTGGCAAGGTCAAAGCACTGCTTTTAATATATGCCAGCCACCCCTAATGTAGGCCTTCTGAGCCCAGGAAGCGGGGTGCATTATATTAAAAGTGTGGGCACTATAGTGTAAGCTTTGATGCGCCTACATTGGCCTCTGCCATTAATGGCTATTATAAGTGGTCAGCGGGCCATAAGCTAACATGGTCCGCTACCTGGGCATCCTGAGGGAGCCAGACCCATTATGACCCTGCTGAAGTATGTCATGTTTGGTATCAAACAACTTGTCTCATTAAACCCAACTTGAATCCAAAGTCGAATTTATTGTGCCATGTACCCAGGTGGCTACCTTGGAGGTTGCCCCAGGGTTTCCTGTGCCACGGCTGACAGCCTTCAGCTGCTGCAGCCAAAACAGGATTCTGACCCCCTGTGAACACTCCCAAGAGTCAGAAACAAAGGCCTGCCTGGGCAGAAGGTGTAACCTCCCCTACTGGCAGGATGCCTAGTGAAGTAACACATCAAAGCAGTGAGCTTCAAAGAGAACACCGCCTCTGATATGTAAGTAGGCTGTCCCCCAGATGAGGGCAAAGTCATCCCCCTGCCCCCAGTCACATTTGCAGCCAGGTAGGCAGGGAAATTAGGTAGTCACAAGGTATATACCCCCAGAAGACTAGCCACACCTCTAGGGTGGGCTACCTGGTCTGTACAGCCATGGATGGGTTTTACCATTTTGAAAAGTGGCAAAATGGAGGGGTCTGGATAGAAAAGATGATGCACACCCCAGGTGTGGTCACCTTAGGGACAGGTTAGCTGCTTTGACTAGTAGCCCAATGGCCACTTGGACCCACACCCATAACACCTCTAAATCTAGGATTGAATCTACATCCCAGACATCAGAACTTCAGATCTGATTAGACTTGCTCCCATGGACAAAGAAAAGACACAAGTCTGTGACTTTAGGACCCACACAAGAAAAGGGTGTGAAACTCTGCACCTGTTGCAACTACCCTTCAACTGCATGAGTGTGGCTCATCCTGGACCAGAGACCAGTTCCAAAGTGAAGAGGAACTTCTCTGAGCACCAAAGGCAACTCCAGAACTCCCTAGGACTAGAGGTACTAGTCCCCTGCAGCCCGCAGGAACCAACACACTCCCAAAACCAAAGAAGCACTCGCCATCAGGCCCGCCAAGCGATCACCCACAAGTAAATGGTCTAGTGCATTGTGGGAAAAGTAGTCCTGCCCTCCAACAAGTTTGAGGCCACTACTGTTTTCGCCCAGAGTCCAGGACGTTGAAATCTTTGAACACTGTGTTCGCCACTGCCAAGGTTTGTTGGTAGCCAGTCATGCTATTACCACCTTTGCTCGACGCTGCACCTCCAGGGAAGTCTGCAACACCTTCAACTACCCACCTCAGTGGCTCCATTATCGAGCTTTTGCATCCATTTCCTCTCCCGCACCATCTAAGGGGTAAATCCAGCACCCGCAGCTCCCACGTTCAGCACCAAGGACAGCCAGGATTACTCTGTACAAGGCCATATGAGCCAAGTAATGTTTTATTGCCTGGTGAACCTTGGTCCGGGGCCAACCCCAGCTTTACTTCCAGTGGGTTCCCTTGAGCTCGACCTGCAAGTGACTGAGGGGGTTATTCCAACTTTGGAGGAAGTGGTAATCCGTCCCAAAAGTGACGGTAAAGTGACGGATATACCACCAGCCGTATTACGAGTCCATTATATCCTATGGAACTCGTAATACGGCTGGTGGTAAATCTGTCACATTTGGGACGGATTACCACCTCCTCCAAAGTTGGAATAACCCCCTGAGTGTCCTAAGTGTGTATTTCAGCAACTCCGGCTTCCATTTTCAGCACCAAGGACAGCCAAGATCGCTCTGCACTCGGGCCCTATGAGTCAGGTAAATTTAACTTATTGTTGAATCCTGGTCCTGGGATCCGCATACCCTAACCCTCAGTACTTTACACTGAACTCAACCTCCAAGAGTCCGATTGTCACTCTCTGTTTTCTACATTGACAGCAATGTTAAAGTTTGGCAGTAGTGAACTGCACTGATTTATTTTTCACTCTAAAATCCATAACTGTAGTTATATGCAGCTGATTGTGTTCATTTTGGTGTCTAAGTTTATATAAAAATCTGCTCTATGTTTACAAATTGGTGTTGGATTTCTTTTGAGTCGTGTCAATTACTTATTGTACATGTTAGTACTCAGAAGTGCTTAACACATGCTCCTCTAGCAAGTTTGAATGCTCTGTACCACACTACCAGGACTGAGCTAGGGATTTATTATTGTGAATACAAAGGACCCAGTTTGGGGCATTGTGTGAGTACTGCATAGTGAGACCTAATCAGCCTCACTACATAATACTCCACTTTCCTACAGGAGGAGGGGTCTCCAGTGCAGCGCTTGAGGGCAGGAAAGTGATACAGGCACAGACAACCGGGCACACTAGGGAAACAGATAGCAGGCAAATGCAGTGTTTCGGACTGAGAGCCCAGAATGAGTCAGTGTCTCAGTGGGGACAAAAGAAAGAAGCACTAACCCCTGGTATGGCAGCCCAGTGCAGATAAGCTTGGTAGCCCAGAAGAGAAAGAGTAATCCTTTTCTTCCCTTAACAGACCAGCAGAGGAGAAATAGAGAACGAATGGGAACAACAAAAGCACATGTTCCCTGGGAACATCATCCCGCACCTGGTGAACAATACCAAGAAAAGCACTAGTAAATACTGACATAGGCCCCACAATTACAGAGATTGAGATGCATTAACACTCTGATACCTGCATGAATCCCCCACTGGGAGAAAACAGATTGGACAAAGGCCTGGACTTGGTGTAATCAGAAGCCCAGTAACAGAGCAAGAGAATCACCCATAGGAGACAATAGTCAAACTCAAAACTAAACAGCAAATTGTATTAATGGCAGCACTAGCAGCACAAACTAATGACACTAGAGAACCAGGTGCTCTGGCAAAAAACGACTGAAGTCTGCTACTGTCTCAGGGACCACTTAGACTGCCTACTGAGAGTAGTACAGGACTCCTGAGCCACCCTAAAATCCAAACTTGATTACCATACATGTCACATTGCTAGGGTTGGACAAAAGGAGACTATCGGACAGAGTTAGATAGTCCAAAGAGGACCTCACTTCACTGAAACCGGAAATTCTATGAATCCATAAAGACATGGCAGAGCTAATGGAATGGCTACATTGCCTAGAATTCATGGCAGAAGACACAGAAGGTAGGGCGAGCAGAAGCATCATCAGAATTGTGAAACTGACTGAATGTATAGACAAACAGGATGCAACTGCCTACCTAGAGAACTGGTTGTCAACAGAGGTAGCACCTAAGGCTCTGACAAGCTTCTTTGTAGTGTAGTGGTGAGCACCAATACCTTCGCCCCTACTGGGAGCACTTCCATGCTTGATAGTCAGGAAATTCTATTGTGATCACAACATCATACTTTAAAATGCCCATTCACATGGTCCATCCAAAGTGAACAATGCAAATTTATCCAAGTTTCCAACATACACCGCAGCAGTGTAATCTGAGGCATTCTTTCACAGAAGTGAAAAGAGGCTTTGTGAAGCACAAATTCAATATGTGTGCTTATTTCCAGCTAAAGTGAAAGTGATATTTGATGGCCATCAACACTTCTTTACCAAGGCTTTGGGACCGGCTGGAACAAATGAACATTCCAACAGGGAAAGGAAAGAATGAGTGCCAGATGAAACTCAATAGGCCTTGAAGGACTGATGGGAGCATCTAAAAAAGGGATGCTGAACAGAATGGCAAAATATGTAGCGGTAGCAACAACAGCAGCAGTGAATGCCCTGGCAAACCTAAATCTTCAAATCCTCTATGGGAGATGATTCTAACCAATAAAGAAGGTGTTGCGGGTTCACCTTAGTACCTAGGCTTGATATCTTTATTTTAGCCTTAGTCCTGTAGCCTGTGTCTTTAATTACACATACTTGTTTTCTTCTTTTTAATTTCTGCCTTTTTTTAGAAGGCATAGCTGCTTGTGTTGTACATTTTATCAGCACCTCCACACTCATTTCACTCTGTGCTCTGTTCAAGGTTGTCATGCTTGGTACATGATATTCTAACACTGATTGCCACTCCAGGAGTTAGGAGACAACCGTCAACCACAGACATATTAACACATCAGGCTTGTTCGTAGGACACTGTTCTACTTGTTATATAAACACCGTGTAGGCCGAAGGAGGGCAGAGGGCATTCCAGCCATGGCCGTCCGTGAATGTACACCATTCCATTGACAGCTCCACTTATCCTGGCAGTGACTCTTCAGCCAACCGGGAGGATTGCCAGCAGACAACAGGCAGACACTTACCCGTCTTTCAGGTATGGGGGCAGGGTTCTTTCTATAGACCGGGGTCTGCCCGAGGGGCTAACATCACTATGCTCTCAGGGTTCAGATATTAGGGAGTAGGTAGTAATCATTAGGTTTGTAATCATACCAGGGTGGCGGGATTGTTATTTTTTTTTACTTTACTGGCAACCATATTCACTGTATTATGTTTCATCTGCCTAGTTATCACAGCACACATTTTTTTAAATAATGGAATGCAAACATTTCAATAAATATATTGAAACTTATCTTTCATCTCTTCGTTTGGCTTGGCATGGGTGAGATTCTGCATAACCTAGAGAATAGATATGATCTTTTAACCACAACTTCCCTGAGAAGTCAGATTGTCATGTTTTTAGGCTGCCACAAATCGCCTTTACTTTCTAGGTTTGGGTGAGGTGCTGTGAGCTAGTCGACGAAGTCAGGCCAACAGTTTCCAGACGGCGTGGGACTGACTCAGTCACCCACACTCAGTGGTGCTGTTGTCCTAACACTACGCAGTCTTACCCCCAAGGTAAGAGTCCTTCAACAAAAGGACTAGACATTACCCCCATGGCCTCAGATTATATAAAATGAAGATGACTAAGAGAGCAAGCACCACCACTACCTCCCATAAACCCTGAAATTACACTTACCACCCTATGCCCCTACCCACCCCAAAGCCCTAAGATACCTTTTCTACTCAATATCCCTACCCACCCTTAAACCCTAAAAATATCCTTATCACCCAATACCCTTATTCTGCCCTAAAATGCCCATACCAACTTATCCCATACCCACCCCTAAATCCTGACGTGTGTATAGATAGATATATAGACATTTGTATACACACACACACACACACACACATATATATATATGTACACACCCATATATACTTACCTTAACTAGACTTACCATATGTGGTAAAGGTATGAATGGTAAACGTAACAAAAAATGCATGGATAGTAAATGCATGCATTGTTAAAGCGGAGGTGAAGGCACTGCTTGGTAATTGTCGCTTTGTAAAGGCTGTTTCCCTTGTGGTATTGGTGAGGCCTCCACCACTGCTAGAGGGTTGAAGAGAAGTAATTTGATGCTAATATTTGGCATGTGCTCGGCAGGAAGTGTGTCATAATCGAGGCAAGATGCTCTCTTGTTTAGTTCACAATATGTTTCAAGGCTTTTTATTAAAATTATTAGTTAAAAAATCATGTAGCTCCTGCGAGTGAGTCACTAGCAAGTTGATGCATACTGGGTTCTGAAATTCATGGATGATTTTGTATAGTTCCCTTGACAGCGGGAGTGATTATATTGCTTGCTTTCTTCACAATGTCTTCATAGATGCTGGATTTGTGTTGGAGTACTATATTCTCGCTAGTGTTCTAAGTTTTCTGTCAAAGTGTTTCCAGGGTCTTTCGGATTTTATGCATTTTACCTGAACTTTCAGGTTGTCAGGTTTCCTAAATGGTCTACAGACTGGGTTGGATTTCAGTGGTACATGGTTGCCTGACAGTTGTCAGTTTGTGATAGAATTGTCGCACTATTATTGTTGAACTGGCGCTCAGGGGAGACGAGATTGTTGAGCAGTAGGAGGATATATTCTGTTTCTGCCATGGTCTAATGGTTATAAGTTGGTTGGTGGGATGGATAATTTTCAGTGATGACATCTTGGAGAAGTTGTGTATGATTAAGAAGTGTCATTGCAGGTGACAGAACTGACCTCCATTTATGGTATGTTATGAGGCAAATAGTCCTTCAAAGTATTATAGCTGAATGGATGGGCACAAAGACAAGTTGCAGAATCATTCACTCATGGTTAGCGGGCAGGCATTTGGTATGATATGCCTTATACTTCTAAAACTAAGTGTGGAAGTCTCCTAGTGTGCAAAGGTCGGGATGTTTTAAAGGTTCACGTCAGCATTGAAGCCAATGAAGGTTTTGTAAGATGTTGGTCAGTAGACATACAGATGCTGATGAAGAGCACTGGACGAATAGTGATTCACTTTCAGGGGCTGTATTTATCCTTCTCCTTTTCTAGACCATAGATAGACGACCTCCAGTCTCTAAGGGTAGATGATGTTTAGGAGTATCCTATGTACACTCTGGTTGGTTTTGGTAAGATGAGTGATGCATCACCAGTTAGCCAGGTTTTTGTTAGGGCTGGAGTTTGACAGAAGATAATGTATGTTCTAAGGATTCTTACTCGTTGATCTGGCATTAACGAGTACACATGCAATATACTGAGGTCAGTGTGCAATTGTTTAATAAGTACATAATATGTCATCAGTGCACTGTATTTATTATTCATAAGTAAACATGGAACTTTTACAGCATGAGTTATTAAAGCAAGTAAACTCAACTTATCACGTCTCAACAAACATTTCATGACTAATGTTAAAACAATACAAATGTATATTTACCATTTCATTTCACATTGTAAACTTTACATAAAGGATGTTGTAATTAAGGGTAAGTAAATAGTTGGCAAAAGAATTTGGTGAGGTAGAATCTTAACTATGGAATTTCCTGACTTTTTATATGTTGTGGCATAACCACTATCAATGGATTAGTAAACCTTAACTCCCCTTCAACTTTAGCTTTTGGAATGTGTGTATGGGTATGTACAACAACAATAGCCCAGGTCTTCATCTTCCTAAATCTGATTTCGCATTGACATGCTAGTCCAGTGTTATCTTCCCAGTTTAAATGCAGCAGACTTAATAAAATAATGGAAATGTCACAAGAATCCGGTAATTGTGTGAAAGGAAATAAGTACATGCCAGGAGTCATATCATAAGTGATGGGTGATTAAAACATGTCTCTACACAACATGGTATTTCTTGCAAATCCATCATTGCATTCATATATCTTGTTTCAGGACCCCTCCCCCCTCTCGCTTTCAGGAAGCACTTCAGGACTCATCCTTTCAAGTCATTCCTGGAACTACTGTTATATGTTATTCCACGTAGTGTCATGCCCTTCTCCATAATAATCTGATTGCTTGTTCCACTCTTCATTCCTATGTCACTCTTGTGTTCCAAAATAAGTGCACTAATGTCACCCTAGTACAATTGTAAACAAAAGTGTAAATAGATTGTCAATATACAGTACCATCTCACCTACTTCAAAAGGTTTGATGGGTAGCATGAGTGGCTTATACTGTTATAGAAGACACAGGATTGCAGTCCTGCCACATGCAACTTCCACAAGCATCAGGTAAACTGCTTGTGTTCGCCCAAGCTCTCGGAAGTGCTGATGTTTCTAGTGCCAACTATACCCAACCAGTCACAATGAGGCTGAGATGGAAAGGAAAGAGAACATGAGTATCTAGATATCCCTTCGCTTGGAGATGGCTACCTTTGGTAACCAAAGTGACAACCTAAGTGTGTCAATTATTTTCTAATCTGCATACTCCCATTGTTTCTGAAGACGGCCCTGTTCCTCGCCTTCTCCTTGGTGGAGCCAGAGATACTCTCTTGTTGGCTAGTGCCTTGTATAAGTCACTTGAGTTCTTCAGGATTTGTGTACTGGATAAGAACAGTCTGTTCCATAATGGCCCAGTGTTTGAGTACTATGCCCATAATGGTCCCAGTGGTTGAGTACTATGCTCATGTAAGGCACCAAAAACACAGACTCATCCCCATGGCAACAGAGACACATCACATATACCGATAACACATTTCTTCATCAAGGCAGATTTGCACTGGAAGGTTTACAATTTTCTTTGTGATTTCTTACTACCTGGAGGAGCCTCCAAGGGATTGATGATGTTGCATTTGAAGAATGTGGAGGTCGCTTAGATGCATATCCTCAACTTCTATTCACTTTTCAGAATACACATCAAGTGTATTTTTTAAACAGATTTGCACATGCGAACCACATAGGGGCTGATTCATAAAGGCATAAAAGAGTAATTGGTCATACTTACTCTTACATGTCTTTTTGAATAGGCCCCAAAATACTTAAAGAAGGAATAAAGGGAGAATATTTAGGGAATATTTATCTACAATTAGTACTACAAGACAGGACTGTGCCCTCTGCATTATTACGAAAATGCAAGGAACAAATGAAAGAATACCTCTGCTTCTGTTATATGCTTCAAAAATGTTATTACTCACATTTTAAATAAATCATCTCATGTAGGGAATTCTTCTCAACACAATTACAGCTGGTCTTTGTAATAACATGCTTTATTTTACAGACCATAGTGTTTGTTATGGTATATTTGGAAACATGCAAGGCAAGTTGCATAATACCAGAGGCAGCCAGCTAATAAACGTCTGACTTTAGATCTGTGGTATGTTTGTCCATCTGAGGTTTGTAGAAGAAATTGTATGTCTAAACAAATGTCGTGGTTGAACAACTTTATACCACACTGTGGCGTGTACTTGCTTTGGATGTTGTCCAGTTGTCCATGGAGAATATAATAAACTATCACTGTCCTACATCCCATCCTTCATTTAAACGGTTCTATGTGCCTGCAGTGCGCCTCAGCAAAGGCAAGGAAGCACAGCTACTTCCGGGGAGCTGGGAAGAGTAATCCAACATGAATGGCCCATAAATTCACACTAGTAACTAACAGACTCATACTCAAAAACATTGTAACTCTGATGCTTCGATTGGCACTACGCAAGGCGGGTATTGCAAGTTTTCAGTCCTCATGGTTCTTCAAAACTGGGGTTGTCCCAGGGTGTAGCTACAATTGGAGCAGCAGATGTGGTGCACTGGGGCCCAGAGACCTGAAGGGGACCGGTAAACCTTGATAATTGCTTTATTTTACTACCCCTACAACAGTCGGAAGGCCCATTTCCTTGCTTCTGCCAGGGCCCGTAGGTTGCTTGCTATGCTACTGGGTGGGCCAAGCTTTTTCCCCACACTTTGAGCCTTGCGTGCTTTTGGGTCATCCAGGTGTACGTAAGAAGTGCGACCAAGTGTCTACAGGCACTGCAAACACTTGGACTTTCAACTTTGAGGATGTTCACGCTGTTTAATTTGCCCACATCCTTGGGCAGTGCAAATACCTGCACACCTAGTGGATGGTCCTGCAGTTCTAAGTGATATCCATAGGTAAAAATATTTACAGGTCATACTTAACTTTGTGAATCAAGATCTTTAATTGTCAATTTTTATACTTCTAATTTACAAGTAAGTGAGGAAAATGTTAGGAAAAGTGGGTCCCCTTTCTCTCAGGCAACAGTGAGGGACTTAAAAGCTTGGATCACACTTTATGTAAACAGATTTAGTGATTGAAAAGCTAGTGCTGGTCTGGGTATCTATACTAACTTGAAGGACATTTATATGCCCATAAAACCCCCCCCCCAAAACAATGTAACACTCATGAGTTAAGAACTTAACCAAAATAGGAAACAAGTACGGGCTATGCCAATAGGCCAGGTTGTAATGTGCTGCATCTTGCACTCACATAGCCAAACCTCTTACACTGTGTTTACATTGTCAGATTCTTTTACCTCTGGTGTATTGGGAAGAAGAAAAAGTACCAAGAAATAGCATATGCCTGATCTGGTGTGATAGAACATTGGCACAATGGCGAGGCATATAGCATGTGTAGAGACATCAAGGACTAAAGCCGAGAGCTATGGCACTCAGGACAAGTGCCAGCAGCTACCTTGTGCAAAATGCAAAGTGGCTTCAAAATACGTTTATTCATTGTGGAGTAAGTCAAACTGGAATTTAACAGAAGCACTCTAAGGTAAATTAAGAAGCAGACGCACAGTTGCACCTTGCACAACCTGAAGGCAATATATACAATATTTGTAAGCCAAGCACAACTACATTTGTGTCATGCAGACGGCATCGCCAAATTACCTGAATCTGCAACCTTTCCCCTTCAACTCACAGTCAAGGAAGACATTTCCCTAAGTGCTTCAAAGGGAGTAATCTACCAGTAAACCTGTTGACATGCGAGCAGAAAGTGAGATCAGCTATGATAGTAACACCAACATTTTTGGTCATTGTTGCTGAGGTGGTACAAGTGCCAGTGAACACCAAACAGATTATTAAACAGAGGTTCAGGTGTAAGGCTGACTACCTAGACCCCACTCCCTTATTTTATCTACATTCAACTTCAAAAGGTTATTGATTCTTTTGCTTACCAGTAATCTTCATTAACCTTTAGTCCAAGTGCTCCTCGTTCCAGTTCTCAGAGATTGAGGTGGCCCCACCCCATGACTGCTGCGTCTTACAAGCATATGAAATGGAAATATATCTAGATAGTCTTTATGCCCAGTGGGAAGGCATAACCACCCCATTTCATTCTCAGCGTCCTGTCTCTGAAAAGCTAATTTGTACTGGTGGTGCGCTTTTCAAGAATTCAAGAAGAGAGGGTGAGAAGCACTACGATTCAGGTTAACGAAAATTAACTGTAAGCAATAGGATTATTACCCATTGTCTGTGCTTCTCATCCCAGGTCTTATACATTGAGGATAAAGCCAATATTCCAGAATTAAATTGACAATACAAATTCTTAATGCACAGAAAGACATTTTAATTCCTTTGAGAAAAGGGAAAAGCCTATACAATCATCTCATTTCATCTTTCAAAATCCCTGAAGCACAATTTACACCTTCTTCCTGCCATCGGGTAATTCTATTATAACAAATTAAAGTGTTTTTGTGGATCAGGTTGTTGCTCTACAGATCTCCTGCAGAGAAACTTGTGACATCTCATCCTAAGAGAGGAAGGCAGCTCTAGTTGACCTGGAACTGGATGACCTGCTGAGATGTAGGCTTGCAAAATTGTCTGCCAAGCCCAACAACTCAAGGTAGGTGTTGAGACTTTCTTACCCCTATTGGATGAACAGTAAGATACAAAAAGGACATTTGAAACACAAAATTCATTGGTTTTATCTAGGTAGATTGTTAACAAATGTGTAATATCTAGAGCATAAGGAATCTGACATACCTCACTTGCTGGAAATACAGAATTAATAATTTCCTTACACAAATGAAATTTGGTTTGCAAGTTAGGCCTAAATTTAGTGTTTGGTTTTAGAACCACTCTATCCGGGAAAACTAATATAAGGGGCAGAGATAACTAGTGTCCCCAATTCTCTAACCCTTTTAGGAGATTTCACTGCTAAAAGAAAATCCATCTTTCATGATAACCAAGATACTTCTGTTTTCTCTAGGAGCTCAAAGGGCTCCTTCTTCAGACTCTGTAAAACTATAGACAAATCCAAGTTACAAAAGAGGGAGCAACTTTTGGTTTCCTGTTCCTGCAATTTATGAAGTCTAGATACCAATAGAAATATATGATCTATACCCCCACTATATCCTTGACAACCTTATATGTTGGCCCAGTGAGCCAAGATCGTGGCTGGGCCTAACCCTTTCAAGAACTCATCCTACAGAAATTCCAAGATCCAAAAAAGATCACAATCTGACGGCATCCAATTTTCTTTTAAAGAACACCATTTTTTAAAAAGTCCTCTAGTGCTTAGTATAGGAGGCTAATGTTGAAGGCTTTCTAGAGACTTGAATTTTGGAGGCCACCCCTGCTGAGCAGCCTAAGTGCCACAGAGTTCACCTTAAAAAGAGCCACGCTGTCAAATGAAGATTCACTAACTATTTCCTTGACCACTCCAGAAACCTGAGAGGGGAACGGTGGGCTTGACAGTGAAATAGTTTTGCCAACTATATGTTTTTTCAATAAATTACACCATGGCTGAAGAGGTCAAAAAGTGAACTATCTATCACTACTGTCTCCTCCTGAACCTTCTCAAGCACCTTCAGAAGGAAGGGATTTTGTGGGAAAGCACACAAAGTGCCACTGGGCCAATGAAAGGACATAGCATTGATTGCCCACAGTAGAGAGCAATGAAGTTACATACAGAATTGGTGAGGTATGGCATTGTTTGGAGAGGCAAAGAGATCTAGCTAAGGATTCCCAAAACTGACAACTGTTTCCTAAAACACCTCTGCCCTTAGGTGAGAGTCCTGGGAAGAAGGCAGATTATATCTGAGCCTGTTTGCCAGAATGTTCTGAGTCTCTGCACAAAAAATGCCTTTCAGGCTCCAAAAATTCTGTTCTGCCCATGAATACATCTGGCAAGGTATCGCCACTAAAGCTGTTACCTGCATGCTTCCCAGTCTGTTGATGTAACTTTTGGCTACTTGGTTGTCCATATTTTTAAACAGTAGTTTTACCCCTCAAATGCTTGAACATCCAGCCAAATTGCCATTAACTTCTTCCAATTGGGGGATTGAAGTTTTTCGCTTTGAGACCAACTCTGTTTTATGCATAATGCACCCCAGAGTCTCCCCCTAACCCACAGTGCTCACATAATTGGTCAAAACCAAAGTGGCTAGTTAACTGAAGGAGATACCCCTTTTTAGATTTTTGGAGACTTGGCCAACATTGTAAATCCTGTTTTATCTTGCCCTGAACTGGCACCATTTTTTCATAGTCTTTGTCTCCCAAAATCAACAATCTTGAAGAT
Organism: Pleurodeles waltl; assembly: GCF_031143425.1. NCBI lineage: Eukaryota > Metazoa > Chordata > Amphibia > Caudata > Salamandridae > Pleurodeles > Pleurodeles waltl. Next base: position 782,455,455 of record NC_090439.1, read on the forward strand.
GTTTTACTAATGCCTTTGCATGATGGTGAGATCAAGGTGCTACCGCAGTTGTGGACGCCATCAAAATCTGAACCCTTAACCAAGTCTAAATTGTTGCTTGAGGTAACAACAGTAACTTCTCTAACTGAGGTGTAACTTTAATCTCCTTGCCTCTTCCAGGGATATTTAGCTCTTCTGTGTGTTGAACAGGGCTCCAAGAAAGACTTTCTTCTAGTTCAGTAGCAAACTGGACTTTTTCAGGTTAATGATCAAACCTAAGCATTCCAAACACTTACAGATCTTGCTGAGACGCATCTGTGCCTTAAAAAAGAAGAGTCTGAAATTATCCAATCACCAGGATATAGAAAAACGTGAGTCCCTTGTAACTGTAAAGCAGCTTCCAAAGCTGGCAATATTTTGGTGAATACCCATGGAGAGGTGGACAGGCCAAAAGGCAAGGCTTTGAAATCATAGTGCTGATCCCTCAGGACAAATTACAGGTATTGCTTAGTGTTCCAATGTATTGGTACATGGAAGTACACATCCTGCAAGTCTAGTGTTATTAAGAGAGATCCTTGAACTATCAAAGGAATTATTGCTCGCAGGATGAAGGACGTACAACAGACAAATGTGTTCAATTTTTTTATTAAGAACTGGTCTGAGTGTCCAGTCAACCTTTGGACCTAATAATATCCTGGAATAACATCCAAGTCCTTTCTGCGATTCTCGAACATGAATCATAGCCCATTTTTTAAGGATAAGGATATTTTGACATTCAGATATCATTGATTCTTTCCTAGTTTGTGGATGGAGTAACTGTGTTGCCAAAAACAACAGAACGTAATAAGAGCCTTCCATTGTGAAAAGAAACTCGTGATTCTCCCACCAACACTTTTCGATACATAGTGGTTGCTGAGGAGTATTGGGCTGGGGTCAGGATAAGTCTAGCCAGGTGGCCTCCTAACATGGGCCAGGCCTCTAAAGGGGCATTGAGTTTCCTGTAAGACCTGAAATGTTCTCTTCTTAACAATATATCTTCTCCCAGCCAGAGCTCTGAAAGTTTAGAGCATCTTCTTCTCTTTGGCTGATTGTTACACCAAGGCATTGAGTTTAGTCCCGGACAACTTAAGACCTTGGAAGGGCAAATTGTTTATAAACTCGCTTTTGGAAGATTCCAACTTCCACAGCTTTAGCCAAAGCTGCCTTCTACTCCCAAATGAGGCACCGGCTAATTAGGCCAAAATGTATTTCCATTTTAGATAAAATCATCGCTGGGTTTGCCCCTCTTGCAAAAATGTTTAGAAATCTTTGAGAAGGGTTTGAGAGGCACAAGTAGCATACCTTTCATTATGATCACCACAACTCACTGCAGAATATACCTTTTTCAAGGAAGATTCAATTTTTCTAACCACAGCCTCCAGAAGAGATGCTTCTTCCGAGGTCAGGAATGACAAAGTAGCCGTACTTGCTGAAATAGAGTTAATTTTGGTGATCTGTGGAAAATGTTAATTAAAATCTCCAGGAAATATTTTTCCATAGAAAACTTGGAGAAGTAGCTTTATCCACATCCTTTAATTATTGCAATGTCTAATCATTTAATGGAAATGTAAGTCCTCTAACTTTCATCATGTATATTCCACACATAATCCATCTTCCTGTTGCAGAGGTTTTTTTCTTCGAATTTCAGAACTTCTCAAGTATGTTAAAACAGTTCCACCAACTGCTGCCATTGAACATATTTCCTCTTTGGAACCTCCTCTGGGTTCTCAATCACATTAGCATTCATGCCTTTTCTCTTCAGGCTACAACACTGCAGCATTGACTGCATCCTTTATTAAGTACTCCAGCTCACCCCTGGACAGGGAGAACCTCACCATCAGAGTCTGAGGCAGTGTGGTGCCTCTTTTTAGAGATCTTAAGCTGAATACCAGAACGTACTAAAACAGCTGTGTATTCATAGTGGTTGCATAGCAGTCTAATGTCATCTCAAAAGATTTTTTTGGAGTTAAAGATTTTTATTTAGAAATAAAATCCTGGAAATAATATAACATTGCAACGTATACAAATATTGCTATTAGAGTTTAAACACATCTAAAAATTATGGAAATCGCAAAATGTAGTACGAGCTAGGGAGAGCAATGAAAGCAGCAGCGGTTCCGACGAAAGGGCAGAGGAGCGTCCAGCTCAGCAGGTAAATACAGATTGATAAAATTGCCATTACCATTTTATTATTCTGCGTGTTGCCGGCCCATGCTGTTATAGCACGTGTGTGAGGGTGCGGGCTGGGCTGTTTAGTGGATAGCGGCATGATGATTGCTGCCAGTGCTCAGTGTGCATGTTGGATTAGCTAGTTGTCTTGCATCGGCCAGCCTATCATGCACACTTCAGAGCCTGCAATCCCAGCTCTGTGATACAGCTACACAGTTGCAGACACAGGTCCCTAGCCCTAGGTCCCTAGCCTGAAAATGAGCACTGAGTTAGCCTGCTCCAAACAATGCTGGAGCTGCATTCATGCTGAAAACGGCAGAAGAGCAGTTCCAGGATTGGTTGTTGCGACTTGGAAGGAAGTCAACCACCTCCAAGCTCATCGTCACCCTGGGAGAGGAGAGACAGTGAGACACCAGCAGCATCTCGGGTGAGTTTTTTGGCATTGCGCTGTGCCCTACCAAATTTTAATATTACTAGCCACCCCGGAATGAAAGAGAATGAGTTGTAAAGAGAGAAAACAAGCACAGGAGAAGAAGAGAGAAAGAGAAAGAAAAGAAAAGTGATTACTATACAGGATGAGTTGATTTATAATCATATGAACTACACATAACTAGAGAATTGTAACTGCGGTAAAAGAAATAGCAAATACTGCAAGATAGAACATTACATAGAATAGTTGAATAAGCTAACTGGAGTGAGAAATAGCATAATTCCTAGGAGTATGGGACCAGTAAGTGGTAAAGAGGTACTCATAACAGATCACGTTTGGCTGATAACTCCAAGGAGCTGAGGTTATACCTTTCTAACCTGGGGTGGTAACATCCTAAACTCCACCAACATTGTAAATTGTTATTGTATGTAGATTTCCAATTGGAAGTGAGAAAATGAATGGTGATAGAAATCAGAAGATCACAAGAAGATATACAAATTTCCCAAGCACTCAGACATCATGCACGCTACCCAAAAACAATAAATCAAGTGAAATGGGTATTTGAAGCTGAGTGATGTTGTTAATGCAGTCGCACACCAGTGACCAGAAATTGGACAGAACATAGATAAGTATTACAATGCCAGCAAGCTTCATTATGTGTGAGTCTAGCCTTCCACCTTAAAGTCTTTAAATTTTTCTTAAGTGAATTATTATACCAAATAGGGCTGTCCAAGAACGTATTGATTGAAGTCAGAGGAGAAACAGGAAAAGGTTTCAATAAGGTGGATGTGTGTGATACAGTAAAATGCAACCACATCTTAGGAAGGTTAGACATAAATAGAATAAGTTTGTGAGTAAAGAGAGATAGCATGGCAGCTTCCAGAGAGAACCATAGTTTGTGAGGAGTATCAAAAGATTGGAACAGATAACATTATATTTGCTTAATGCCAAAAGCCCTGTGGTAGTTGAGGTAGTTCTTAAAAGGGGAAGCCAATATCACCTGAGATCTTATGATGTTTTAATTTTGACAAAGAGATTTGAGGTGTTTTAACATTCCAAAGAAATTTAGAGAGGATCTTGTCAATAGAGCAGAAGAATGCTTTTGAGAGACTAATAGGTAACAACCTACACATCCCCCGCCACCTCTCCGCTCACCTTAGAGACCTGCATTGGCTCCCCATCAACAAACGCATCACCTTCAAGCTCCTGACACACGCCTACAAGGCCCTGCACAATATCAGACCTGCCTACCTCATCCACCGCCTAGCTTTGTACACCTGCGCCAGACAACTCCGATCTTCTCAACTTGCCCTCGCCGCCACCCCTAGAATCAGGAAGAGCACAGTGAGAGGCAGATCCTTCTCCTACCTCACAGTGCAGACCTGGAAACACGCTACCAGTCCACCTCAGGCAGGCCCCCTTGTTGAATCAGTTCTAGAAGGACCTCAAGACCTGGTTCTTAGACTGACTGGCGCCCTCATGACAGTGCCTCAAGATCCCATGGGTGATAAGCAGCGCTATACAAGTTGTGGATTGATTGATTGATGAGAAGAAAAATCGATACTGGGAAGGATAATCATTTTAATCTATCTAAATGTGCCCCCCAGGAAAGGTAAACTGGAGACCATTTCTGAGAAAAGTGATAAAGCTTAGGAGAAAGGACTTCTGAATTCACTTTTGAGAGTTGTACAATATGAATACCCAAACATTTGGTTTTGATGGGATTCCATGATAGTCCTGTCTTGATAAAATGTTGTTTAACACAGTGTTTAGTAAGTGGAATCACTTGGGCTTTGTCTATGTTTAGTTTGTAGCCCAAGAAAGAGTAAAGATTAAGGGCCTGATTATGACATGGGCGGAAGGGATACTCCATCACAAATGTGACGAATATCTCATCCACCGTATTACAAGTTCCACTATACCCTTGGAACTTGTAAAACTGCGGGTTGGATATCCATCACGTTTGGGATGGAGTATCCCATCCCCCAAGGTTTTAATCAGGCCCTAAATTATCGAAAGAAAGCAGGAAGAAAACTGTGGTATCTCATTAGATGAATGTACTAGGCCAATGCTTAATGTATAGAACATTACTAGGGAACTGAGATTGTGGAATATAGAATGCCCGTTGGAATGTGACTCATGGCAGTTGGTCTCTTGCTGGTGTGGTGGCTGTGACATTTCCTATGAATTGTATGTTAATGAACTACCTTTTGGACTCATCTCTCTGTGTGCGGCCTACTTCCTATCATTGGCGACGAGGATGGGATACAAACCCACTTGTGCAAAGCAAAATGGATTATCTGTGGAAAGGTATGTTACAAGTCTACGCAAGTTGGGAGCCACCTGCAAATTTGAGGGTAGCCTAGAGAAACGTATCCACGACCAATTCATGTTAGGTTTAATTTTGAAAAGATCAAGGATGAGCTTGGCAAAAGGAGGCAAATAATAACCTCTGCAAAGGAGCCAAAAGAGGATTTCAAAGTAGTAAAGTGATTAAGTAGTTTGAAGAGCTTGGGGAAAAGGAGTTTTGCAAATTCAACAGTAAAACCATCTGGGCCTGGTGCTTTACCATTCAGAAGATGATTTGTGGTTGAATAAAGTTTCTCACTATGTAGCAGTTGGTCAAGAAGAGAGAGATCTGGCAAAACTGAGGGTTTGAGTTTGAGTTTCTAACAGTAATTATGAGGAGTTTCCTTTGTAGGTAAGGTTTCAGGAGTATATAGACCTTTATAGGAGGAAGCAAAACAAGCCATGATGTCTGTGTAATGAAACAGTATATCTCTGGAGTTGTTGATAATGGATTTAACAGAGATTTTTCTCTTCTGCACTTTAAATAATTAGCTAAAAGAGAACCAGTTCTGTTGTTACCACCATAACGACGGTCATTAATTTGAAGAAATGTGCCACACACCTTCTCAGCAGCATGCTTGCTAAATTCAATCATGGCAGCCAGCAAAGAGCCCAGATCTAACTTATTATTTTTGGACATTTAAAAGTTATGCGCTAGTTGCGTTTTGTGTGCTAGGATTAAATCAGACTTATTTTGGTGTAGACAATTGATTTGATGAAACCCCTAGAAGCTGCCTTGAAGGAATCCCATACAAATGAAATAGTGATGGTCATTATCGTTAACCCTGAAATATTCCTGAACCAATGCGGTGTAGGAAGTGAGAACAGAAGTGTCCCAGATCAAAGAGTTCTTCAATCTCAATTATGAGCCGGCGTTAATGCTGTGTGCTGTCTCCCACTGGGCCAGCAGGAAACTTCTAATGGGGCCCGCGGGAAGGTGGCTTTACTGGCGGCAACCTGACCACAGGAGTTTGGCGGATAGCCTTTTCCGTCCGCCAAACTTAAAATGACCCCCACAGTCTAGACGGAACTGAGAATGGTGAGTAGGAGAATAAAAGGAGTATTCCAGCACATCTTTGTTATGTAGTCTCCATGAGTCAGAGAGTGAATATTGAGAAATTGTATTTTTACATGAGGAACACATCATGATGAGGATTTCACAGCCAAGAATTAGTCCATAATTTGTTTGAAATCGCCACCCACCAGCATAGTACCAGTAGAGTGTTCAGAACATTTGCAAGAGAGAGTGTGCAAACCAGTTGGGTCAGGAAGAGTTTATATAAATGTTCAGTATGGTGAATGTGGTATCATCAATGTTGATTTTAACTAGTATCCAGTGACCCTCTGAGTTCTGATGTTGAAAATGTTTTGTGATGTTGACAGACTTATGACAGAATTATCACACCGTTTGTGTTGGTGTTGGAGAGAGAAAAAACATATATCCAACCCATTAATTTAATTTAGGAATTTCTGAATCAAGCAGATGTGCCTCTAGTAGTAGGGCAATGTGACATTTTAAGCAGGCTGAATGAGAGAATACGCGCTGGTATTTAACCTGATTTTTCAACCCCTTAACATTCCAGGTTATGAGAACTCATGAAAAGACATAAGATAACGTTATTACAAAAAGAAGAGAAAGAAAGAGCAGAAAAGAGGGAAGCAAAAAAAGATGTGTAGAAAGACATCCTTCGAAAGATTGACATAAGAAGATACGGCATCACAGACAGTAAGGATCAACAGATGCTGACAGAATGAAAAGAGAAAAGGAACACCCAAAGCGTATAGGGATAACGTAATATCTGAAAGAGACATGCAGTTCACAACTCCGACGAGGAGGCGAAAAAGACCTTATAAGCAGTAAACAAAAAGTCAAAGTCTGAAAGAGGGCATACGATTAAGGATGACTTGTAAACAAAAGGAGAACAATAATGTCATATACACATGTAGCTTTTAATACAGTAAAACAGAACCTACTACTGAAGACACTGAGGGGATCATTTGGGGTGATATAGACATGAAGGAGGGTAACAAGGCTAGGGATTCACATATGGTACAAATCAATAAAAAAACAAAATTGGGAGAGATGGGAAAAGAAATTTGATTTGTGACCAATGTAACAATCATCAATAAGCCAGACACCTGAAATAAAAAGAAAAACATTAGGGCCCTCATTTTGAATTTGGCGGACGGCACAAGCCGCCCGCCAAAGTACCGCGTCAGGATGACCGAATATGCAGTCATCCTTCAGCTGTACCTATTATGTCATCATCATTTCCGCCTGCCGGCCAAGCACGAAACACACCACAACATTGAAGCAGGCTCATAATCGAGCTGGCAGCAATGTTACGGTGCGTCGGGTGCGACAGCACCTGTCAAGCTTTTCACTGCCTGTAAATCGGGCAGTGAAAAGCACGACTGGGCTGTCTATGGGGGCCCTGCATTGCCCATGTAAAGTGCATGAGTAGTGCAGGGGCCCCCTTTCCGCCAGCCTTTGCATTGTGGTCGGACCAGAGTGAGACCGCCAGGCTGGCGGCTGGTGGCAACCTGGCGGTGCCGGCAGTTGGGCCATGGCAGCTCCACCACAGTCGTAATGTGGAGGCTGGACCATTGCTTTAGCGGTGGTCCGACCTTCACCGCGGCCCTTTCGGTCTCATGACCACCAGGGTCATAATGAGGGCCTAAGTGTCAACAATACAGTGTAAAAGATCATGCAGTAACAGGTGATCCTAAGTTCACAGCTTCTGCTTTGTGTTGGTTAATGAAGGTTTGTAAGTCTGCAGGTTCCCCAAAGGAAAATGATTTGTCCTTGAAAGTAATTCTGAAGATGCAAGGATGGCACAACCCATAACAAATGTCCATAGATCTCAATTGGGAATGTAGAGCAAGGAATTGCTTCCATCAAACTGCTGTACCAGGAGTCATCTTGTGTGGAGATAACCTTATGTCCAGACCATTGAAGGGTTCCAGCCATTTGCCACTGAGAGGATTTGCATTCGCTCAGTGAATTGCAGAAATAGTATGATGATTCCCCTAGGGCATAGATTGAAAGCAGAAGAGAGTCTAAGACCCAGATGATAAGCCCATTATATAGTGAGTGGAGGAATGGTTGGAAGTTATAATATTGTAGGAATTGCTGTTTGCAGACAAGTGATCATGCTGGAGCCCTCTAAACCTTCTGGGATACCAAAGAGTTTGAGGTTCTTGGTTCTGTTTCTGTTTTCTAAATCTTCTGTTAGTTCCTTACGTTGATCAGTGTCCTTAGCCATTTGAGACATATCAGGAGTAGAGATTTCAACATCACTCACTCTTCGCTCTAGGATAGAGATGAGTTTATTATGGGAGGACCATTTGTCCTCTATTCACTGCAGAGAGGCATTAGTGTTGACAATAAAATGTTTTAGGGTCCTAAGTAATATCATTACATCCTTCAAGGTCAGGAGAGGAGGTGATTACAAAGGGAGTTTAAATATTTTATGGCCTCGTGATCGAGGGAAAATTAATAGATTTCTTTGAAACAGCATCAGTGGCCTGAGAGGAAGTCTAGCACCCCCTCCGGAAACAGCAGAAGCAACACGATACTAGCAGAGAAAAGAGAAAAAGTATGCTTATTCCCTGGTAATAGAGGGAACACTATACAAATAACTTTTCATTTCACATGCTTGTAGGAAGGGTCGATTGTGGGGTGGGGCCACCTCAATCTTTCAGGACTGGGACAAGGAGCATGGACCATGGGTATTGGTCCTCCAATAGGCAACTGAAGTAAAACAGTTGCAAAGTTTAAATTGAGAGTCAGTTATAACCACTTAGTTATATCAGCGATTTAGTATCAACAGCTTAGTTAGAAAAGGTGAGGCCAAAAAAATTAATTAAAGCAAATTAATGGGTAAACAACTTTAAAGAACTCCTCAAAGTGCACAATAATTCTTTAAAATGCAAAGTCTAGAGTTTTTACTTTGAAAAGTACTTTCATTCTCAGACAACTAGATAGTAAAATTAAGGTTACAAGACCTCTGTAGCACCACCTGAAGTAGAAAGTCTCTTAGGGCCTGAAATATGGAAAGTTGCACTGCACCAAGTGCAGCTCCACTTTCCTTGTGCCCCTTAGCACCCCCCTGATACCACCATGTATGTGCTGTATCTATGATGCGACGCACCATGGAGGTACTTAGGGGAACTAGCATCAAACTTTTTGACACTAGTTCGGAGCTTTGCAGGATTAGGGTAAAAAATGATGACACTTATCCTCCACAGCCCATTGAAGCCCATTGAAAACAATGGTGTGCCTCTTTTTAACACCTGCTCTTAGCAGGGCGTTAAAAGCTTCGATAAAAATGACGCAATTTATTTTTATAGCTTTCTTTATGCCATTTTTTCAGGCCCCCGTAACGAGGGAACTCCCTCTTCGCATACATTATGCGTGGCGCAGGCATAATGTAGTGCAAAGGGTTACAAAGTGGTTCAATGCAGACATTGCGCACTCTGTAAATACGGCACAGGGATTTTGGCTCATTTGCCACATTAGTGTAAAAAGATTACGCTAATGTGGCGCAAGGAGGCGCTAGGGGCTCTTAAATCAGCCCCTTAGTGTTAAACAATGTTCAGCTTCCTCTATGGTATTCATTAACAAGTTCACAATAGGAAGTTGTTCCCTTTTGTAGCTGTCACAGGATTCAAAGTGAAGTACTTGTTTCAATTGTATTTGTCCCCGAGTTCTCAGTTAAAACCCTTTCATCTTACATTTGTCAGAGAGTTCACAACGTAAACTCTCTTTACATTGCATTTGTCAGAGTTCACAATATAAAACTGATTCTCATAGTAATGAGACAGTACGGGCTGACTCAGAGGCACTATCAGCTAGGAACTCAGAACTGAGCAACACACAAAATACCACACAATAAATAAATGTCCAACCAGTGTTTTTTCTTTAAAAAGGAAAATTACTTTATTGTGCATACAACTAAATACTGCACAAAATTAAAAACATTGGAACGATTTCAGGTTCAATGAGAGATCGAAGCTGCTCTTAAAAAGGGCCTCACAAAATAATCAAGGAGCCAATTATATACGGTAAAGAAGTATTTCAGGGGAACCTAACCCAGAAAATATAGCCTTTCCCATTTAATATAAGGCACAATCTGAGAATATGTGCACTACCAGGTCCTAGCCCTGAACATGGGCCTTTTGTAAATTCATGAGGCTTTCCACAATCAACAAGTTTAAGCCTGCACAAGCTAGCTGGCAAGTTTTTCACAAAGTAAAAGGAGTGGCCTACTGAGTTTGCCATGGCATTTTATCATTGAGAAAGCAAGGCTATTGGCTTTAATAAGAAGATAAACAAACATGGACATGCGGTCTGTGCCTAGAGAGATCTATCAAACATTTTAGGAAGACCCTAAGCATTCATTGGTCTTCACTAGAACCTTATTTCCCCCTCTGTGATATCAAACATTTTCGGGTGCTTGACCAAAGAAAGAGACATGGATATTAAATTGCTCCTAGTGCATTTGTCAGGGACTTCACAATGTAAATCCCCTTCATAATATATTTTTCAGGGTTACCATGTAAAACCACCTTCTAATTAATTTGTTAGATGTTACAATATAATACCTGTTTCTATTGCATTAGTCAGAAGGCTCATACTGTAAAGACCCTTTCTATGAAGTTAGGCAAAGAGTTCACATTGTAAAATCTGTTTCTAATTTATTTGTCAGATGTGTCAACATACAATGCTGTCTTACTGTGGTTGTCTATTATATTTGTCACGGAATCAACACTTTAACACCCCTATTGCATTTATCAGAGAGTTTACAATGTACAACCCATTCCTTTTGTATTTGAGAAATTTGGTCCAGGCAGTCCCAGGGCAGCTGGAAGTTAGTAGGTCCCCAGTTGGTGCCATTCTCCTCAGTTGTCCTTGGATCTCAAAGTGGGGATCAAGTACACCTTTTAGCACTTAGTTTGAGGCAGACAGTCCAAAGCTGCCTCAAACAGGGTGTGGGCTACAAAATCAAAACTCAGCAGTGCACACAAAAAAGAAATGAATGTTCAGCCTATTCGTCTTTAAAAGGGAAAAGTGGAGTAATAAGGACAGTACTAAATACTCTACACCAGTGGTTCTTAACCTGTAGCCGGGGGATCCCTAAGGGTCTGCAAAGACTACTCAAGAGGTCCGCAACTACTTAAAAAATTAAATAATATTAACAGATAATAAACTATGGCCCGGATTTATACTTTGTTAGTGCCACGTTTGCATCATTTTTTGACGCAAAAGCGGCGCAAACGTACAAAAAACAATTGTATTTTGTACGTTTGTACTGCTTTTGTGTGAAAAAGCGGCACAAATGCGGCGCTAAAAAAGTATAAATACAGGCCTATATATATAACTAAAGGAGCAAAATGCACAACTGAAAATGTTTAAATGTTCTGTGAAGGAATTCGAAATTGGAGGCTGAATATTAAGGGCCTGATTTAGAGTTTGGCAGAAGGAGTTAGTCTGTTACAAATGTGAAGGATATCCTGTCCATCATATTACAATTCCATTATAGCCTATGAAACTTGTAATATGGCGGGCTGGATATACGTCACGTTTTTAACACAGCAACCCCTCTGACAAACTCTAAATCAGGCCCTAAATTAGTATCTTCAGATTAATTTGTGGGAAAAGTGCAAGTGCATCTATCAGAATGTAGCAGGGGCCTTCAAACTGGGAGTGGGCCCTCCTGGGGGGGGGGGGGGGGTCTCAGTAATCCCAGGGGGGGGCACCAGTCTCTGGCCAAAAGAAGAATTATGCAAATAACAGTGCTTTGTTTTAAGCAGAAAAACATTTATTACATTTGTTTAAAAGGTAACATAACTTAACTGCAATGTTTAAACAAGTCTAGACATATTCAAACATTGCCAACTTTTAGAATAATTGTATTTGCTCACTGTGCCACTGGATTCAAGCTAGCCTGGCTGATGAAGGGTGATACCCTGAAACTGGTCCTAGGATGCTTGTTTCCAGTCCAGGGAGGACCTGGCCTGGCAGTTCGTGCTGGACTGTTCCCATGAGGAACAGGGTCAAGACTGATTTGCATATGGTTAGGTCCAAACTGGGGTGGCATAGTGAGCAGAAGAACGATGGATTAAACCCAGATCTGTGACTGGGGGTGAGTGTTTGCATTGTTCAGCACTCTGTCCATCATCCTTTTGTGCGGAAATACAAATTAAAACATTTTCTAAAGGGGCCCTACAGAAACGCAGGGTACAAATCAAGTAGTCCAAAGAAATATCACGAGGAGAAACTACTCAGTAAATTTAGTTTGTCCCCCTTATCTGTGTAGTATCAGGAGATAATTGTGCACCAACAGGACTTAACCCAAAAATCCCACATTGTTTGTATATGCGACTATTTCAACATATAGTGGATTTCATAATCAGAAAGGTTAGGCCTGCAGCCTTAGTCAAGTCAATCACAATATTAAATGAGAGGCCGACTACCATTGTCACCACATTTAAAAATTAATAAAGTATGTGTATTAGCTTTAAAATGAACCTAAACATGAGCATGTTTTCTCACACGTCCACATCACATTTCTAAAGACGTTCAATGTAGATTTTGTCATTTTATGTACATGAGAGTAATTCAGTGATTGTATACATGAATGTTTATAGCCTTCGGGGTTCTTTGTGTCTATTCTTTCACCTGTCTGTGTCTTCTACTGTTTTTTCTTGTTTTCTCCTGTCTCAGACCTTACCAGGCATCTGGCGATCATCTTCTGCACTGGTGCTTTCTGTGCAAATATACTGTAATATATATTATGATGTTTTTCCTGTTTTAGTGTATCATCCAAGTTGTATAATTGTGGGAGTTTTGTTGCTATTTGTTTTAGGTGTTGTTTGTTTTTAGGCAGATATGTGAACCTACAAGTTGTAGAATAAAAATACATATTTTTAATTGTTCTGAAGAATGTGGTCACTATAATTTATAGCCACCAAAATGCGTTGATGAGTAGAGTTTGGACATTTCTCACCAAATTTGGTTCTTGAAATCTTAAAAATGTTTATGGACCAAATATTTGGTGAAATTGAATGTTGCTTTTGAGTGCGTTGCGTTTTTTTATGTATCATGAATTATGTGTGAGTAAGTCAATAAATATTATATTTGTGTACCTTAGTCTGTTTTTAGACTGTATAAACAGTCTGCTATTTATTCAGTTTTTATTTTTGCATTGGGTAATATTTTTGTTCTTCTGTCTATGTGAACCTGTCCCCTCGGTTCTCAAAGGGGTCATTCTCCCTTGTTTCCCCATGCCTAAAAGAGAGATATGCATTGAACCTCTTACTATCGCCTTCGTCGAGGAGAGTTCACAATGAAAAATTCTTTCCTATTATATTTGTCATGTAGTGCAAAATGTAAAGCCCCTCCCTATGTTGTTTGATATGGTATTCACAATGCAAAACACCTCCTGTTGTGTTTGACAGAGGGTTCACAATGTAAAGCCCCTCGTTGTTGCATTTGTCAGAAACTGCACAATGTGAAAACCTTTCCTATTGCCTCTGTCGAGGGTTCACAATGTCAAAGCATGTCCTATGGGGGTTGACAAGAAGTTAACAATGTAAAACCACTTTTTTTTTGCATTTGTCAGAGATTTCTAATGTAAAGCCCACGCTAGTTGGATATGTGAAATTTAGTTCGCCTGTTCCTAGCGCATGGGGACGTTAGTAGCCCAAGTTGAGTCAGTGAGTCGTTCACCTTTGGTGACCTGGGGACTCTGTACCTCAGACCCTAAAACTGAGGACCAAGTGCCCTTGTTAGAACCCACTTGTCTTTAAGGTTGACAATGTAGAGCAGTCTGTCAAAGGCTGATTCTGGGAGGTGCTGTGGGCTAGAAACTCAGACTATAGCAATGCATCACATACATCAATGTCCAGCCAGTGCTTTTTCTTTAGAAAGGAAAAATACCTTGATACATATTATGTAGAGATGGGTTAGCCGAGTCTCTAGGGTGACCACCTGGCACTGAGGCAAATTCTGGACAGGACTGTAAAAAATTCAGGACAAAGGGTCAAAATTCAGGACAAAAATTCAGGACAAAGGGTCAAAATTCAGGACAAAATTTCAAGAACAAAAGTCCGTTTTACAGACACACGCAAGAGAGGCTATGCCTCACTATGTTGTCAGTGCATTTATTTACTCTTTTTTAACATAGCACTATTTATTCACTGTGGACCTTTTGTGATTGCCTCCTGGTGTGCTACATTCAGGCGTCACATTACGTCCTTGTTCAGTAGTAAATGAATGCCCTTCACGGCAAGGCCATCACCCCTACCCAAATCTACCCGATCTTTCCTGAAGAGAAAGTAAGAGCAAAATTTTGATTATGTTTCTGAACATTTCAAAACCCCTGGCAAACAGTTTGGGAAACATTAAGGTAATTAACCTTATGCTAGTTTAAAAAAATTGAACAAAAACATCTGGCTTACCCCAACCGCCCATGGACTTTCTCCGGTCAACTCCTTACTTACAACCACCTTAAATAATCATTAAGTGCCCTATTTCATGTCTGCTACCTAGCACTAACCCTACAAGAGGTGTGCCAGAAGCTCTGTACCATAGGAAATGGTGGCAAACTGATGGAATGGGTGTACAGACCTATCCTGCAACATGGAAACCACTCCAGGTCTTCTTGTCATACTGCCTGGGTGATTGATGTACCAAACCTCTGCAAGATATGGACTAAAATACTGGACTTTCCCCACAAAGTATCCCACAGCTGTCACTTTAAGTAAATTCATAGTGCTTCCTTGTGAATGCATTCTGCCCGTTGCTTGCCATTGGCCTTGTGGTTTGTAACTCACAATTTGTTGCTTTCAATTTGCTGGCTTTATTTGTTTTAGGCTATACAACTTGAATTCCTCCCTTCCCTTGCCAAAACCTTATTTACAGTATCCTGCTGAGTGCTCCCTTTCTGTAAACAGGCCTGTAAATCTTGTTCTTATCTTATCATATTTGCTGTGCATTCAAAGAACAAAGTCAAATGTCAGGCTCTGTCTTCGGTGGGAACTTAGTGTTTACTTTCCTTTCTCTGACTTCAAAGTGAGAAGATTTATGCGACAATCTTGCTGGATACTGGGGTTAGGAAAGATTTTTTTCTATCACATGACATTTAAATAGACTTCAGAAGATATCAGAATTAGAAGTACAAATCAAGTACATTTTTGTTAATTCTGAACTGTGCTGGAAACAAATACCTTTACATGATTAAAACAAATCATTGCATTAGGTGATGCAATTTCCACACATCATCGTCTCTGCACAATATAGTTTGATTTGAAAAACTGTATATCTGTGCAAATGTAATGGTCATTTCAATAAAAAATGTGTTGTCTGTAATGGCAGTGTGTTACCACACCATGCATGCTCCACTCCACTCTGCTCTGCACCACTCCACACCACTGCACCCATCTCTGTATCACTCCACTTTACGCCACTCCATGCCACTGCACTCTTCTCCATTTGGAACCACTCCACATTATGCCACTGCTCTCTATGCTACTTCACACTATGCCTCTCTACCCTACTCTGTATTACTCTTCTCTAAGCCACTGCACTTTACGCCTCTCTACACCACTGCGCTCTGCTCGTCTGCACGCCATGCCACTCCAGTCTAGGCAACACCAATCTAATCTGCACAACTCCACTCTCTGCCACTCTGCAACGCTGCACTGTGCGCCACTGCACTCTAAGCTAATACACTCTATGCTAATGCACTTTACTCTGTAACACTCAACTCTATGCCCCTGCACTCTACATCAATACACTGTACATCATTCTAATCTACTCTGCACCTCTGCACTCTATGCCCCGGCACTCTACACTACTTTACTCTATGCCATCACAATCTATGCCACTTTATGCAACTCCACTCTAACCTGCACTTCTCCACTCTAAACCACCTCACTCTACTGTGAAATAATCTACTTAATGCCACTGCACTCTGTGCCACTGCTTTCTATGCCACTGCACTCTACCCTGTACCTCTCCACTCTATGCAACTGCACTCTACTCTGAAACAATCTATTCTACGCCACTGTACTCTATAAAACTCTGACCACTGCACTCTAGTTCAATGCACTCTACACCACTGCAAGCTGACAATCTGCATCACTGCTCTGGCCGCCACTATACTCTACACCACTCTGCTCTGTACTACTGCATTTTGCACCAATATACTCTATTCTACTGCATTCTATGCCACTCTACTCTGCCCAATGTCACTCTATGCAACTGCACTCTACACCAGTGTACTCTAAACAACTGCACTGCCCTTTACTCTGCACCACTGTACTCTATGCCACTGTTCTCTGTACCACTCTACACCACTGCACTGGCACTCTACTCTGCAACTCTGCACTCTACACCACTCTACTCTGTCACTGCACTCTAGGCACTATACTCTACTCTACACCACTCTACAATACTCCACTCTGCACCACTCTAAACCACTACACTCTATGCCACGAGTCTACTCTGCACTCTGACACTGCACCACTCTGCATTACTGCACTCTCTGCTACTCAATTGTATGCCACTCTACTCCACTGCACTCTATGTAACTCTACCCCATGCCACTCTATGCCACTGCACTCTGCGCCAATGCACTCTAAACAACTGCACGCCACCGCCCTCTACTCTGTACCACTGTACTCTACGCCACTGCTCTGTGCCACTCTACTCCACAAAACATCACTGCACTGACACTCTACTCTGCAGTGTTGCACTCTCCACCACCGTACTATACACCAATGAACTATGTACTACTGCATTCTATGCCACTGCACTCTATGCCACTCTACTCTGCATCACTCCACTCTACAGCACTTTGCCCTACTCTGCACCACTCTACACTACGCCACTGCACTCCCTGCAACGTGAGTCTACTCTGCAATCTATGTCACTGCACCACTCTACACTACTGCTCTCTCTGCCACTCTATTGTATGCCACTCTACTCCACTGCACTCTACAGCACTCTACTCTGTCCCATGCCACTCTATGCCACTGCACTCTAAACCACTGCACTCTACGCTAACGCACTCTAAACAACTGCACTGTACCCCACTGCACTGTACTTTGCACCACTGGGCTCTACGCCACTGCTCCTATGCTACTCTACTCCACTCCACACCACTATGCCACTAGCTTTAAGTCATGCTGAACAGCAGCTACTCTGGTGTATAACATGGCTAATGGCTAAAACACATTAGCAAAGCCAATAACTCTTTCGTAGATGAGACCAACTGGCTTTGCCAATGTTTGTTAGTACTATGAGGTACCGAGGTACCTGAAAGAACTGTAAAAAATACAATTACATTATAATAAAGGCTGCTACAAAATGCGCAAATACATTTCGGTTAAATTTTAAAAAAAGCGCTTCTCAAATACAGATTTGAATAATATACAGTTTATACCTAGTGCTAAAAAAATGTTATAACACTCCACAGCTCACCTTGGAAAACCATTACAATACCTCTCTGAAAGAAATATCTTTGCCACCAGAAAACTTCAAGTGGCTCCTTTTAGTAAAGTCAATGCAGGTTTTCAAGCCCCTTTGTATTTGCAGATTTACCAGTGGCCCACATTTGCATGTGTTTAGGGAAGGAGACACCCTGGCAAGAAGGCCTTTTCTTATCTGTCTGCCCCTCCCTCCCTCAGAGCACAGGAGAGCCCCTGCCTTCCAGCCCAGCTGGGGAAACTCCTCTGCCCGTAATTTTGCCCTGCCTCCGTTGCCCTTGAGCTGAAAGGCTCAAATTACGGACAAATGCCGTCCGTTAAAACTTTCATCACGGACAACGGACAGCAGGGCGAAATTACGGACAGTCCGTGAAATTTACGGACGGGTGGTCACCCTACGAGTCTCCACCACCTTCAGGCAATTGTTTTAATTTCATGGTAGGTGCGACTTGCACACATATAAATAACTCAGCTTCTTCACCAGTTCGCGGCGGCCGGACGGAAGCGGGGTCCCGCGATTGATCAGCGCGTTTCACTGGAGGCGCTGCTCTCCCTCCGTCGATTATTTGCCTGACGGCGTGGTGTTCACTGAAGGCGCTCCTCTCCCTCCGTCGACCGCGTGGAACCTGGGTCAGCGCGCCTGGTGCCTTTGCCGCTGGATTGATCTCGCAGGCCGGCTGGGGTTAACCCGAAGAGGACCGACGGTGTAACCTTGCTCGTGTAAGTATCGGCAGAAAGGGGGGAGTTGTTCACACGCGCTAGAGCTCCTGCTGTCCTTCGCATCCTGATACCCGACGTTCGGGGTGCTCTGCCTCGCACGATTAAGCGCCTGTTTTTTCAAATTACATTGTTTGGCTTCGCGCGCTGGTGCCCCGGTATTTAAATTCAGCCTGCATGTTGTGAAACTGAATCGGTGATGTTTTCCTTTACGCGCTAGGGCGCCTGTTGTCCTGATTTTATCGGGAGTGTTGTGCTTCGCGCGCTAGAGTGCCAGTTGTAAAAATTTCATTTGTTTTGGCGCTCGCTTCATGCAGCCACGCGCCCCGGGTCAGCTTTTGAGGCATTCTGTTTTAAGTGGGGGCATATTGTAAATTTTACACGCTGAGGCGCTTCTTTTAGTGCCAGGTTTGGGGGCCTGCTCGGTCGTCAAGCCTGTGAGGGCGAGCTTTGTAGACCTGTTTTTACTGTGCTTCTAATTTTGAGATTGGTTGTGTTTATGACCTGGTTAGGAGTAACAGTGTGATGTCATTTATTTTGCTAATGTTGCATTGATTCAATGAAAAGGTAATGTTGATTTAAAACTGGGGTGACAACTAGGGTTTATACAGTTTCCTCTTCATTGCCTGGCTAGTCTTAGCTGGGTTGAGCTGCCTTACGTGCGCTACTTATCTATTAGTTAACTGTGTTTGTATTCATTTGTTGCAGGATCATCAAAAAAAAAATATATATATATATAATCATAGGTATTTTCTAGACATTGTCAGATTAGGGGGGATCCTTGCATCTTACATTCGATCATGGCTCCTAAGAAGGCGTGCGCCCCAAAAAGAAGTGGGAATGATCCAGAACTATCACAGTTGTTGAGATTGGTCCTAGACAAATTAGGCAGAGAGGAGGCAGGCGAGGTCATGAGGGCACCCGTTCGTGAGGCTAGTGGGGATAGGAGCAGCCGCCCTAAGCGGTCCCACGTAGCTCCAAGCGCGGCTTTTCCTCCAGTCAAGCGCGCGAGGAAGGGAAGAACGCAGCCTCCAGTCTCTTCCCCTCTGCCCCTCACTATAGCTGCCCCTACTGCTGCAGCCAGTCCACCTGTGCATATTGACCTACCAGAACCACCCGCACCAGTTGCTGCACCTTCCCCCTTGACCCAGGGCACAACACCAGTACTAGGGTTAGAAGGGGTCTTGGCGGATATCCGCAAATCCTTGGCCTCTTTGGCACCTGTGGCACAGGCAGGGGCCCCTCCCGCCCCCTTAACAGGGGTGGCCTTGCCCGCAGCAGTATCTACAGCACTGCCTGTGCCCCCCCCTGCTTCTAAGGCTCCCGATCATCTTGCACCGGTACAGGACCCATCCAGGCAAACATTGCTTGAAGTATCCAGGTTGTTAGCCAGTATTAGTGCTCCACCTGTTAACTCGCCCCCTCCTACAACACCGTGGGTGGCGGATGATTCTTTACAGAACACACTAAATGAGCTAAAGCTGCAGGTGGATGCGCTATCGGCTGCACATACAACGAACCGACAGGCATCTGGGCTCAGCCAGAATGTCACACCGACACCTGTCGCTGTTGTCGCATCACCTCCCATAGTTCAAAATGTCCAGCCTGGGCCCAGCAAGGTTCCAGTTCAGGATAACTCTACAAAGGAAGGGACATCAGATGCGGTGCTATCCAGACCAGGTAAGCTGACAGCACACGTGGCTGCAGAGGTTAAGGAGAAGATCTGGAAAGGGGAATTTGTGGATATCTTTTCATTAATTAGGGCAAAAAGGAGGGAGGCCGAGTCAAAAGAGAAAGAACCCAAGTCTGCATTCTTTGGGGAGAGGAAACCCCGAGTGGAAGAGAGCATTACTAATTGGTTATTGGGTTTTAATGTATTCATGTCAGTCTGGTTGGAGAAAAAAACAGAGTTGGCCTCCTCTTTGATATACTATGCAAACAAAATATTGAAGGCCCAGCACACTTATGGGGGGTATGCTTGGTTAGAATACGACTGGGACTTCCGCTGGGCTAGGGTGGAGGATCCATTCATCGGTTGGGCTCAAACTGAGGTTGAGGTGTGGCTAGAATGCGTTAACAACAAGGTTTCTGGGAGGCAGCCCTTTCGGACTCAGGCCCATAGCGAGAGGAAGGGCTCTTGCTGGGCATTCAACCGAAACGGATGTTCACGTCCCGCAGGGTCTTGCAAGTTCAGGCACAACTGTTCCTTCTGCGGGCACCCCTCCCACCCGGAAACTAAGTGTATCAAGAAGTCTAAAGAGAGGGGCAGGGATTCAAGTAAGCCAGCAAATTGACCACCCTCTGCCTTCTCCTATTAGACGAAACACATTGCTCCCATGGTTACAGGCTTACCCTGCATTAGACGCAGCAAAGTTACTTTTTCACAGGTTTTCCTACGGGTTCAGGATCCCCGCCTCAAATGTCACACCTTTAAATCACTGTAAAAACGTAGTCTCAGCATCACAGAACTCTTGCGTGGTGGCCAGGAAGCTGGCAAAGGAGCGGGCCCTGGGGAGGCTGGCGGGCCCCTTTGCAAGACCACCTTTATCCCGCTTTGTGTGCTCCCCTTTGGGAGTGGTGCCCAAGAGGGAACCAGGGCAGTTCAGGCTGATTCACAATTTGTCTGCCCCACGAGGG
The DNA here is from genome assembly GCF_031143425.1 of Pleurodeles waltl. Classification (NCBI taxonomy): domain Eukaryota; kingdom Metazoa; phylum Chordata; class Amphibia; order Caudata; family Salamandridae; genus Pleurodeles; species Pleurodeles waltl. Next base: position 782,476,270 of record NC_090439.1, read on the forward strand.
TCATCGGTTAACGATGCCATTGACCCCCAGCTTTGCTCCGTCCGATATGCATCAGTCGACAACGCATTGGTAAAGTTAAGGGCACTGGGCCAAGGGGCCCTGTTAGCAAAGACCGACATTGAGTCAGCGTTCCGTCTTCTCCCAGTCCACCCCAATGATTATCATCTCCTGGGTTTTCAGTTCCATGGGGAATACTTCTATGATAAATGCATGCCCATGGGTTGTAGTATATCATGTAGCTATTTCGAACAATTCAGCACCTTTCTCCAATGGGCTTTCTCACTTCGCACTGGTCACCGCGATGTCATTCATTATTTGGATGATTTCCTAATCTTGGGTCCCCCTGGGTCTGACAAATGCGGGTGGGCACTCCAGGCCTTGACCGCTATGTTTGAGGAATTCCGAGTTCCTTTGGCCCCCGAAAAGACGGCCGGTCCCACTACGTGCATCACTTTCCTGGGAATTGAAATCGATTCGGTGGCCGGGGAGTGTCGCTTGCCTCAGGAGAAGTTGTTAGCTTTCCAGGAATTCATTCATGTAATGTTGTCTCAGGAGAAAGTTACCCTACACCAGCTGCAGGTGCTGGTAGGCCAACTAAATTTCGCATTGAGAATCATCCCCATGGCCCGCCCCTTTTCCAGATCCATCACTCGTTCAATGTCCGGGCTGGTTGAAAAACATCACCACACCCGGCTATCCGTGGAGGTTAGGGGAGACCTAAGGTTGTGGGAGTCTTTTCTGAAAAATTTCAATGGTGCGGTCATTTGGCCTAAAAAGGCAATCTCCAGCCCAACACTGGGTTTGTATACGGATTTGGCTGGTAGCGTAGGTTTTGGAGCAATTTTGGGCCCCTGGTGGTGCAGAGCTGACTGGCCCGTAGATTGGGTTGGCAAGGGATGGACCAAGAACATAGCCTTCTTGGAGTTATTCCCTATCGTAGTAGCAGTTAATATCTGGGCGGAGATATTGAAGAACAGGGTGGTAATCTTTTGGTCTGACAACATGGCAGTAGTAGAAGTCATTAACCGCCAAGGGGCTTCATGCCCGCTGGTCCTACGCCTATTGAAGCACCTGATCTTAAAATGCTTGCAACACAACATTACTTTCAGAGCTAAACATGTGCCGGGGGTTCATAACAACGCTGCTGACGCTCTGTCTCGCTCATTAATGCAGGAATTTCTGCGGTATCACCCCCAGGCGATGGAGAAGATGTCGGAGTTCCCAGAATCTCTGTGGAGAATTGGTGCCCCGCCCTTCCCGATTTAGTAGCAGCATCTCTAGCACCACGTACTAAGAAAGCTTACGAGAATGATTTTTATAATTACAGGCGTTTCTTACAGTCACAGCAGATCTCTGAACCATTCACTGAGTTCGCGGTTTGTGCTTTCATGACGCATCTAAAAACCAAGGGGCGCCCAGTATCGTGCGCAAAGGCTTTTTTGTCGGCAATACGTTTCTTCGCAAAGATCAGCCAACTCGAGGCACCCTTGAATACATTTATTATAAATAGGGCTTTAACAGGTTGGGCCAGGGTGGCTCGTGTTCAAGCAGATTCTAGGCGCCCCATTACCGCACCCCTGCTCGGGAACATACTGGCCGCACTTCCAGGCATCTGCTCGTCCCCCGCAGAGGCTGCTTTATTCTCCGTGGCTTTCGCGGTGGCCTTTTACGGGGCCTTCCGAATCAGTGAATTGGTGGGCGCAACCAAGGGCGACCATGCGGGGGGCTACAATGGGGCGACATTACATCCGGCGCTGGGTTCCTTTCGATAGTCTTGCGCAAATCAAAAATGGACCAGCTTCAGAGGGGGGCGCGTATCTCACTCAGGGCCGCACCCAGTTCACCTTTATGCCCAGTACTGCTTACAAATAATTACCTCCAGGTCCGCCCCCGGGCTGGCTCGTCCGCCTTGTTCTTACACCTCAACGGGGATTGCTTATCGCGTTACCAATTCTTGATGATCTTCAAGTTGGCCCTGAGGTCTTTAGGCGTGGAACAATCAGGTTACTCCTCCCATTCATTTAGAATAGGGGCAGCCACACTAGCGGCAGGTGCTGGATTGGCGTCCACCACAGTAAAAGGCATCGGCCGGTGGTCATCGGAGTGTTACAAACGGTACATTAGGCCGGAATTGGTTTAAAGGTAGCACTGTGCTTGTATATGAATGCCTCACACTCTTTTCTTTTCATTTCAGTACAATGTCTCAACGTGTAGTTTGGGTTCTGGGGCATTCATTTGTTCGTCGGGCGGCGTACTGGGTGCAACAGCTCCGTGGGTCGAATCCGGCGATGGTTCAAGTTGTGGCGTTCCGCTGGTGTGGAATTGGCGGTGCGGGCGTCACTCAGTTACAACATTTGGTCAATATGGCGAAGGGATGCGCGGGGCTTCAGTCCCCGAATCTTGTCATTATTCACATAGGAGGCAACGACTTGGTGCGATTGGGCCGCAAGACTCTAAGAGAAACTGTATTTTTAGAGATTACTAAATTGGCAAAGCAATTTCCAAATGCTGCGTTTGCATGGTCCCACATGGTGCCACGTCGTAACTGGGGTGCTGGGATCAAGTCAAGGACTATCAACGTTTCGGTGCGACGGCTGAACGCCGAGATGGCAAAACTGTGCCCGGGCCCAGGGCGGCTATGGAACATCCCCCACAAACTATTAAAGGGCTCACACATGTTCCACAAGGACCAGGTGCATCTATCTGATACAGGTACTAATCAATTCATTTGCGACATGTGGGCTTTTGGGCGTGGTTTGTTTTATGGTGGGAGGGCGAAGGACCTTTTGGGCCCTGGTCGCCCTCGTGGCGGAAATTGAGATGTGACTAGAAGCAACAGGGGGGGTCCCCAAGGTGGGACCCCCGGGAGGACACCTGGGATAGGATCCTGAAGTTCTGAGCCAACCAACGGATGTACACACCAGATCAAGGGGTAAGGGAGCTCAGATCGCTGGGGGGAACATGGGGCTCCAGCCCTTGGCCACCCCGTTACACCCCGAGTCTGATTGGTGTTTGGAGGAGGGGGCAGAACCCGAAGCATGAGGACAAGGTACAGTGATGTAGGCAGGGTAACCGCCCCTCCTAGGGATACAGGTGATAGATGGGTCACCTGTGTGGTCCAATGGTGGTTCAGGACAGGAAGGGATCCTGTCAGAATTGATTTATGGTCACAATAATTGCTCATGACGTATAGATGAAGATGTGTAGATATTGATATGCTTGCAAAGTTATGAGATGTTTGATGTTTGAATAAAACACTTCCAATGTTTAATAGTTGTCAATTGTATATTTCTGGTGGGGAGAGGGGATCACATGGAGGCCTCCGGGTCCTAGTATTTGCAGATTTACCAGTGGCCCACATTTGCATGTGTTTAGGGAAGGAGACCCCCTGGCAAGAAGGCCTTTTCTTATCTGTCTGCCCCTCCCTCCCTCAGAGCACAGGAGAGCCCCTGCCTTCCAGCCCAGCTGGGGAAACTCCTCTGCCCGTAATTTTGCCCTGCCTCCGTTGCCCTTTAGCTGAAAGGCTCAATTACGGACAAATGCCGTCCGTTAAAACTTTCATCACGGACAACGGACAGCAGGGCGAAATTACGGACAGTCCGTGAAATTTATAGACGGGTGGTCACCCTACGAGTCTCCACCACCTTCAGGCAATTGTTTTAATTTCATGGTAGGTGCGACTTGCACACATATAAATAACTCAGCTTCTTCACCAGTTCGCGGCGGCCGGACGGAAGCGGGGTCCCGCGATTGATCAGCGCGTTTCACTGGAGGCGCTGCTCTCCCTCCGTCGATTATTTGCCTGACGGCGTGGTGTTCACTGAAGGCGCTCCTCTCCCTCCGTCGACCGCGTGGAACCTGGGTCAGGCAATTGTTTTAATTTCATGGTAGGTGCGACTTGCACACATATAAATAACTTAGCGTCTATTCGATTCACAGCTGGTTCTAATTAAGGTTTTCCCCATCTGCCTTTGAAGGTGCTACAGTCCAGTCCCGATGAAGACCCCTTTAAGATATGATGTACGGTCAAAACATTGATGCTATGACATGTAGACATGTAAAATAGATGGGTAGACTGTTTGAATTATTCTCAGCCACTCGTAACCAGCAGCGGATCCTCATGAGGGACTTCAGGGCACAGCCCTTGTGCCTGCTGCGGCGGCCATGCACATTTTTAAATTTAGCAGTGTTCATGAAAACACAGGTTTTGTGTTTTCATGAACTCTGCTTGTGCACAGGCCAGCTCTCGTCTCCAGGCTCCTGATGACAGGACGAGGAGGAGGTGGCTGAGAGGGCGAAGGGATGATCCAGCTCCAGTGTGGTGTTAAACTGCAACACTTTGTAACTGGATGTCTGTATTGCACATGACTGAGGGGTGGAGTTCAACTACGATCCCCTCAAACAGGCGCAATCCATTTTATTTAGCAGACGTACTGCACATGGCTCAGGTAGCACAGTACATCTGCTAAAATAGAGCTGTCAGCAGGGCGCACATCAGTGCATGCCTGAAGTCAATGAAAAGCCACACAAAGGAGCAGGGACAGGACTCCCAATACTGTCCCAGCTTTGTATAGGGCTGAGCGTCTAGTTCTATCAGGAAACTGGGAGAGGGATTGAGGTGGGCCACCTCCTTTTCAAACCTGCCCTTGCTGCTCTTTCTGGATCGTCCTTGGAATTCATGGCTTGCTGGTTCTAATGTCATGCACCAGATTCCAGTTCTGCAGATGCCAGCGAAGTAAGTAAAACAAATGCAGTTTCTATATGCATGTGCATATGTGTGAGTGACTAAGAGTCCATGAGATTGAGTAAAAGTGTGTGTGAGTGTGTTTGAGAGCGGGAGTGAAAGTGAGGGGGACTCAGGGTTTCAGGGCCATATTTATACTCCGTTTGCGCCGAAATTGCGTCGTTTTTTTTGATGCAATTTCGACGCAAAACTAACGCCAACTAACGCCATATTTATACTATGGCGTTAGAGGCGAATAGCGCCAAAGTTCCCGGAATGTGCGTCATTTTTTAGCGTGAACCCCTTCCTTGCGTTAATGATATGCAAGGGAGGCGTTCCCGTCTAAAAAATGACTCCCAGGCCTTTACGTGGTATTTATACTCCCGGGCAAAAGAGACGCCCGGGAGTTGGCGTGCCTAAAAACGGCGCATTTGCGCCACTTTTTAACGCCTGCTCAGGGCAGGCGTTAAGGGGCCTGTGGGCTCAAAATGAGCCCACAGGTGCCCTCCCATGCCCCCAGGGACCCCCCCTGCCACCCTTGCCCACCCCAGGAGGACCCCCAAGGATGGAGGGACCCACCCCAGGGACATTCAGGTAAGTTCAGGTAAGTTTTATTTTTTATTTTTTATATTTTATTTTTGTGGCATAGGGGGGCCTGATTTGTGCCCCCCTACATGCCACTATGCCCAATGACCATGCCCAGGGGACAGAAGTCCCCTGGGCATGGCCATTGGGCAAGGGGGCATGACTCCTATCTTTACAATGATAGGAGTCATGTTGATGGGGGATGGGCGTCGAAAATAAATGGCGCAAGTCGGGTTAAGACGATTTTTTCGACGTAACCTGACTTGCCCCATTTTAAGACGCCCATGCGCCATCTTCCCCCTACGCCGGCGCTGTCTGGTCTACGTGGTTTTTTCCCACGCAAACCAGGCAGCGCCGGTCTGATTGCGCCGTCTAACGCCATTCCATAAATACGGCGCCCGCATGGCGCTTCAGAATGGCGTTAGACGGCGCAAAACTTTTTGACGCTAAACTGCGTTAGCGCAGTTTAGCGTCAAAAAGTATAAATATGGGCCTGAGTGTGTATGAATAATTGAAAGTGAGTACAAGGGAGTGAGTGAAAGAGTATGAATGTGTTTGAACGAGTGACTGGAGAGTGTGAGTAGGAGTGCAAGACCTTCAAGGGTGTAGCTATCAATGGTGCAGCAGGTGCAGTTGCACCAGGGCCCAGAGACAGTGAGTGTGTGTAAGTCTGTTAGTAAGTGAAAAAGAGAACCAGTGAGTATGGATATGTTTATGTGTGAATAACAGTAAGTGGGAGTGAGTATGATTGAGAATGAGTACCTGAGACAAAGTGAGTTAGAGTGATGGGGGAAGAGTAAATGTGAGCTGGAGTAAGTATGAGTGAGGCAAATTTTGCAAATGAGTCTTGATCCTACCCCAATAGAATCTCCCAACCCATTGAACAGAAACGGTTGTATGTTTCAAAGCATGTGTAAGAGTTGTGGGTTTCAAGCCATTGAATACCCAAAATGTCTACATAATTAGGAGATGCTATTAAATCAATGGAAACTATTTCCTTGTGAGATCCCAGACACAGTAATAATGGCACAGTTACTTCTTTACCTGACACAGAAGAAATTGCTGATACATCCATCATCTAAATGTACACTGGCACAACTTTAGATTTAATTGGTATCAGTTGCTTCTGAGTCCATTCTCTGTCCTCATACATCACAGAAGCTCTGTAGTCTATTACGTGTGACACCTGAATAATAATTCCAGTGTCTGATAATTTCTGTGAAGATAGAGACATTTGGGAATCCGAGACACTGGGAACATCTGAAGAACCAAGATACTGGAGTTTTCTTAAACCTCTCATTTTCTCTCTTTTAGAGGACAATGTTGACTATTTTCCACAACTTTAGCTGGTATGTTAGGGCATTCTCAAACTACATGACCTGGGTCCAAAAAATATAAACTAACACTCCTTTGTCTTCACTCTTTCTCTCCAACTGACAGAATACCTAAAACTGAGCTAGTCTGCTTTGGCTCGTCTTCGAAGACTGATGAAGGAAATGCCCAAGCCAAAGCTCTGTGAGCTAAAACAAAATCCAGATGCAGCTCTTCTTCCTTTAATGTCTCAGCATCTTCTTTCTTGTAGGTGATGTTCAGTTATCAGAGATTGTTCAGTCAACTTTGCAAGAGATTCTGCATGTAGAGAACTCATTAATTCACCTTCAATCTTGTCCTTTATACCTCAGCGAAAGAAGGTCATTTGTGTAAGCTCAACCTAGAATGTCTAGGCTACCACTTGTTGCAACCAAGTTGCATAAGTGAAAGCAACAAAAAGTCTCAATTGATTATCAATGAAGGCTTTTTCAACAGAATAGTCCCTGCTAAGGTGATCAAAATTTGTTTTTGTTATTCAAGAAGGTTTATATGATATGCTTGGCGGCCAACAGTGCTGCCCAAGCCAATCCTGTGCCAGAAAGAGAACCAATCAAGTACCAAACCTGGGTTCATTCAGAAGCAAAGTGACGTGGCCTGAAGGCCAACTGCACCATTAGAGCATCCCAAAAATGTATATAATTTTGATGGCGGTCAAGAAAACCGGGAGAATCTTAATTAACCACTTTAACCACTGACACATCTTCAAACCTTTTTGTCAAGGTATGTCTAACTAAAGCATTTTCTGCTGTTGCAATTCTTGGTCCTGTTATTGAATGGATACTGCCATAATAATATTCTAACCTGGTGGCTGTAGAGCAGCAGTCAAGTCCATACCTTGAATGATAATGGAATATTTACAAAGAAAATGTCAGATAGAAAAGGCCAACGCAAGCAAGCACAACTCCAAGATATGTTCATGGACCTAAACATGCCTAACCACGCAACCCAGAGCCCCTAGAGACCCAGGCCCATATTTATGGGAAAGTCACCTTGCTGCGCTGCACTGTGTTACTGGGAAAGAGTAGGAATATTCCTTATTTCAGGCATATGGCGCATTCCTGTCCTTCCCCCTGCGCTGGCGCACAATGGGCTGCCTAGCACCAATGCGGGTACCCCTGCACAATAGTGCAAGGGTGCCTGCATTGCATGCAGGATTGCTTTTGTGCGAGAAGGGACACATTCCTGCACAAAAACAGTTCTGGGAGGCATATTCCTCTTTCTACGTGTGCTGCAGGATGCAGCACACATTGAAGGAGGAAGAAACGAGAAAAAATAAATATATTTATCCTCTTTACGCCTCCCATGGGGAAGTGTAAGATTTTGGCACATTACCAGGTTTGTAAGTTCTTGTAAATCTGGGAACACTTCACAATCCATGGAAACACCGATGCAGTGCCCATGTAACCCCTTCACAGGGTAGAGTAAGGCAACAGAGCGATTTGTGCTGCGTTGTCTTACTCCATAATTTTAGAGCCACTCAAAGACACGCAAAGCAGCTTTGCTTGGCTTAACAAATATGACTCACGGTTTGCATCACACATGTACCGCATTGTGTGGTACGAGCATGATGCAAACCACCCATAAATATGCCCCTCTATATGTAGAGTGGAGTATGACCAGCTGCGGTGCAAGCGGTTTTTCACCAATAAATCTGCATTCCTTTATTGCAGAGCCATTTAGGGTGTCAGGTCAACATTAGACTGAGTACTACACAGAACAAGGGTTGTGGGCTAAACAGAGGTTAAAGTGAGCGAGAACTAATGGGAACTGGGTTTCACTACTTTTATCTTTTAATTGTACCTAATACGTTTTGGGGCTAATTATTTCATTTGTGCTTATAATAAGCTGCAAGCAATCTAAGCTGTAATCTTCTTGAGCAGCCTCCTGTCCCTACCTTCTGCCTCTCCTGCCCATCCCAAACACGCCAATTACTGTTCCTACACATTTTTGTTACACTTTCACCTATGGGAATATCTGAACTATATTCAGGATTGCAATGAAGTTATGCCTTATTCATTGTAATAAAGCCACCCTTTCGTGAAGAAGGGCCAACCATACTTTTATTGCATTCTCCAATTCAACAGATACAGCTGGTGCCTTGTGTCACAAATTCTTCGCTGTGTGCATGCCTGACTGTCCTTGTGTACATTGGGTACCGTTTTACGCTGCCCTGTTTCGTGAGACACTCACTGGGATGTGAAGAACATGTAGTTCATGCTTTGGCCATTCATCCACATGCATGGTTGGGTGTGCTTTGATACCTTTTGAGTACTTCAGCGCAGCTTCCATAAATGGTATGAGATGGATAGGCAACATCAACAGACAACAGCTCTGTTGGTGTTCTGTGCAATGGGTAACAGACGAAATGTGTTGTTGCATGAAATCTCTGCCCCAGGGTGAGTGCTCTAACTGCCATGTCCATGAACATCACCACAAGTGCACCTGCACATCTGTACACCATTTCCTGATTTCACTTAATTCTGGTGAGTTCTTCAAGTGAGCCATTCACCCTGATATACCTAAATGTCTTGTCAGTTGCCCCTATATACGTCTTTCAATATAAAATACTATATATGTATCTGAGTGGCATTTCTACAATCAGAGAGTGATTGTAGGTCTACAAGGTTTCTAAGAGCGAAAGTGAACTGAGCATCATGGTGTAGTGTTTTTTAAAGAGGTGTCTTTTCAGTTCTTTCCTAAATTAAAGAAGGGTTGGAGCAGTTCCAATGCTGATCCAGACCCTGGGTGGCTAGATGGAGGTCATGTTGTCTTTCTTTTACTTGTCTCTAATATGATGGGGTCTTGACTCTAGGAGAGCTGAGAGACACTGACAATAGTGAGCTTGTCAGCAAGAAACCCTGGGGTGCTAATGGTGATAGCTTTGTAGAGGACACAACTGTTTTTAAAGATTGTGCTGGCCAGCAAGGGTAGCCAGTGGAGTTCCATTAGGGTGGGTTGATGAAGTCCTATTTATTTAGGTCTTTGACGAGGCATGCAGCAGCAAGGAGGATGTCCCTAAGGTGAGCAGCATGAAGTCTTGGAGGCCATGGTGCAAAGTACTGCCACTATTTAGATGTGAGGGCACAAGGGCTTTAACTGCAGTTCTGAACTTGCTTTCTGAGAGAAGAGGTTTCACTTTCTTTAGTTGAGATAATTGATACCAGGCACACAAAAGCTGAATGTCTGTTTCTTTTGTGTGCATTTCAAATTAGTTCTCCACCAGTGATTTCAAGTGTACAGTGTTGTGGGGTGCAGCCTTGTGCTGGAACTTTTTGGTTTTGGCTGGTGGATTGCAGATGACTCTGGAATTGATTTGCAAAAGTTGTTTAGCATGCTACTGCCAAAGATGAAATAGGTAGTACCTTGTGTGGAGGGGGATGTTGATCAATGGTGATTAGGCCGTGGGGATAGTGGGTTTTGTGGAAACATGTGACTTCTGTTCACATGTGTACTCTTGTGGTCATCTTGTTCATCAAAGTCTTGCTATTGGTTATTGTCAAATTCATCACTATCATTGCTGAAAGTTGAATGATTTATTGCCTTTTCTACTATTTTGCCGAGTTTTCTGGGAGGGGCCATGCCATGTTTTAAGCCTTTGTTATTGATCACTTTTCACACAGGCACTCTGAAAAAGCTTCAACGTCACCAATGCCTTTGGAGCATCATTCACAGCTCTCTGAGCATACAAACGATCACTGGCTTTCTCACAACTAAAATAATGCCCCAGCAGTGCAAGGGAATGAGGATCCCATCGGCTTGGCAGCTAAGAGGGGGAATTGTGTATCTTAGGCAATTGTGTCCGTCCCATACGCAAATTAAGAAGCAGATACCCATTCACTTCTACCAAATTTGCACAAAAAAAACAGTATGTTATACCTAGCACCTGTCATTTATCCCTGTGATTCTCTTGCCAAAAATCAGAGCACCCACTGCCATTTTTAGAGCCACATTGTGCTGTGTGGGTCTGGAAGTGTGAAGGAGGAAGTGAAATCCTTTTTGGTGGTGTACCTGTTTCGAGTTATTGGTAGTTTATGTCACCTCTAATGATTGCTGTATTTTGAACTGAGACATATTTTACATGGATGCAATGTCAGATAAGGACTCTTGCTCTGTATTTGTTTTTATGTTATATGTACTCCCTTGTGTATATCTGAGACCTTCGGAATAATCGTACGCACTTGGCCCTGTTAGTCCATCAGGAAGTAGCTCCACAGTTATCACTTATTAACGTAGTACATAGTCCGTTACTATTGGACCTACCTGGACAACTTCTCTGCTGCAATGTTTTCACTTATTCTACTATACGCATCCTGCTGAGGTGTTCAGATGTCTCTGGGCTACGGCTAACTCTCACCTGTCATAAGCCGATACAGGTTAAAGATTTGTTTTATGGCTCTAAATGCCCGTTTATGAGATGTACGAAACTTGGAGGGAAGGGCATATTTTACGCACCTCATAAATACCATTTGCATGGCGTGAGCATTTAACAGATCAGATCATTATCTCCTATTACAGATTTCTTCCCTTGGAAATAGGCATAACAAATGGATGTGCTAATTATCGCACCAAAATATGCATGTTTTGCCACTTTCTTTTCCTGGCCTCTTTCCCCAATATATATTGACAGAATTTTCCTGTGAAATATGACAGAGAAAACTATGAGGGTGTGACAATTAATGCAAAACTCATAATTCCTACCCCTGTGCAGACTCATGCTAGCACAAGGATTGGGAATTTACAGTCTGAATAGTAATCAGGTCCATGGTAGAAATTTTGATGCAGAGTTTGAACTAC